>NC_090926.1:640642026-645642026 GCF_040938575.1 Ambystoma mexicanum | reverse complement strand
CATTATGCCATTTTCTAAATGAAAAAGCAACTGTTGCTTTATCTATAAAGTATTTGCCTCTATATCACGTGAATACGAGAATGATTTAACCTGGTTATCTAATCCAAGGAAAAAAATACCGTTGATGAAATTCAGATAAAGCATCTTACCATTATTAGTTTTACCTTCTAAATGGAGGGCGAAATTGTACAGATATGCTTTTTTCACAAATTTAAATTAATGCGACATGCACGGTATCTTCATTTGCCCACTATATACTAAGCCTTGGATGAATGAATTCTCCCAGTCATGGCTAGTGATAAGATTTTAAATACAAGCAATGCCTTAGTGCTTTTTAACATTGCCATTACCCCTCATGTTATACTCGCTGTTGATCATTTTATTGATTGTGAATGGCCATTAGATGTAAATCAATAAACACATTAAAAAAGAAAAACTCACTGTACCAATCATAGTGCTGGAGATAGCGGCCGCCATATAATCTGAATGTTTTATTCTGTTTTTGGATTAATTATAGATGTGTGTTTTATGGAATTGTGTTGAATATTTGCAAGTGATGAATTGTATCTGGTATTTTTTGTATTCCTGTTTTTAACTTAACAGAAATGTATAACTTCTGAATAAAGGATTGACTGAGCACTACTGGTGTCAGACATTTTTACACTACTGGAAATCATGGCAGGGAAGTTTTTGTTTTTGATGAGGCAGACTATGCACCCATACGATGTAGGATGTGAAGACAGTGCTAAAAATTATATGTCCTACTACTGTGTGGGAACTGCATGTAATCCTGAAAAAGGAGCATTTGAGTATGCTTTCACGATACAGTATAGTTTACTTATAAAAAGGACGATCTAAATCTGCAAGGATGATGCAGCTAAATTCAGAGTAGAGCCAAGTGACAGAAACTTTACATAAGGATTGTTGACCACTTTAAAAAGATTACCAGCTTTAAGCAACTTATATTATTGAGGTTAACCTTAATCTTGTATATGAAGAGAAATCAAAAGTAGCATTGCATTTAAGTTTGTGTTGCTGATAACTGTTTTGCTGGCTTTTCCATCTATGATAGTTTTCATTTTAAGTACACTTTATTGATTACATTTTATATTCCTTGAAGTTATTTTACATGGGTTACATTTTGTGCCATCAATGTGATTTTTTAGTTAAATGATTAACATCTAATTTTGCACAAAGTCCATCTGGGTCAACATTTGTCTACAGTAAGTGGTTCACCACATCTGATCGATTACTCAAGGCCACCAAGATGAACCGGAGCAGTAGTTAAAGTATCAGCAAACAATTGTTAATAAAGACGGTATACTGTACCTTTGAAATGAGATACAGAAATTTGAAAGCCAGATGACTTAGTGCAGGAGGGGAATTTTCATCTTGAACTGTGTCCAGCAATAAATTCAACATCCACTCTATGAAAGGAATATAAGAGGGTCAGAGCACAGCCTGGATTCCACAAAATCACACTAAGCGTTAACATCTTCCAACAAGCATTGACAAAAGCAATAGTTATGTCTGTTCTGTGGGAGAAAATATTTTGGAGTTCATACACACATACTTTCAGGGAGATGGGAAATATGTTGTGGGAGGAGTGTGGAGAGAGCATTTGCAGGAGATAGAAGATGCAGGACGGGTGTATAAATGAATACGAATGCGAGGATTGATGAAAGGGAGGATGTGTAAATCAATGATTATGAGGATAGATGAAAATGGATAAGGTGCTAGAGATAAAATAAAGATGGATTAAAGTTTAAGGACACAAAGTGTGATGTTGTATGGACGGAGTATGGATGCTGGTATATGCTAAATGTGAATAAAATATCTACCTTAGTAGTGTGTGTTGGATACATGTGCAGCATCCAAGCCAGGCAAACAGGTTCAGCATGAGAAAAAACAACTAGCACAAACTATTGTGGGAATAGACCCAGGTCTGCGCAGCAGAAGGCGCACCTAATGTTTTTAGTTAGGTTTGACACATATTAGATGCTTACATATAGAAACAAACACAGAAAGAACAAAAATGTCAATGCTGTTGCAGAGGTCATAGATAAAATAGTTTATTTATTTCTAATGCGCACCAGACCCGAAGGTATCAGGGCGCAGCAGCAAGACAATGCAAAGCTTACAGAAGTACAGGGTAAGACATATATACAGATTGTAAACAGGTAGGGTACATAAACATAGTAAATCAGGTATTACGATATATTTAGTGGAATATACAGTACATCCTAAGTATAAAATACAAAAATCAGTCCTAGGGGTCATTGGATTTGAGTAGGTTAATGTAATTTTGTCTAAAGTTCAAGTAAGGTTGATCTTCTCTAAAGGGGTGTGGCAGGGAGTTCCAGAATTTGGCTGCGCTTTCAAGGGAAAGCTACTACCGCCAGCCTTGGTGAGTCTGAATCTTGCTACAGTAAGGCAATAGGCGTTGCTGGCTCTCATGGGTCTGATGGATGTTCTTCTGTGTAGTTTATCTGCAAGATAGCTGGGGCAGCATTATTTAGTGCTTTGTGGGTAAGGGATGCCGTTTTTAGAACTATTTTGTTATGAGTCGAGAGTGTAAGTGAGAGGCCCCCAAAAGAACAAGTTACTATCTTACCTAGTAACATTCTTTCAATTGGATGGTCCGACGACGTATTCCATATCTATGACAGTAATCACCACAGCTGTGCTGCTTCGGAAAATCTTTCGGCGTCTGCGTCCTGCGTCGATGAGGTCGATACGCTGTCCTCGAGGGCCTCCATCGAGCCGACGTCACCGGATGTTATAAGTAGGACGCCCAACGCCCGTAGCCTCAGTTGTAGTTTTTTCCTCAGAACGTGTGGCACCAATCTTCTGCCAGAATGACTACAGAAAGCCTTGGGGAAACATAAGCTGCAATCGCATAAGAAATTCTGTAGCGGGGCAGGTAGTAAGGGAGCGATATGGAATACGTCGTCTGACCATCCCATCAAAAGAACGTTACCAAGTAAAAGAGTAACTTGTTCTTTGAGGGGATTGGGTCCTCCGACGTATTCCATATCTATGACAGACTCCCAAAGCAGTACCAACGTATGGAGGAGGGAAAAGAATTTAGAATATAGAAATTTAGAATGCCCAATCAAATTGCAGAGTAAAGGACCGCCTTGCCAAAGGACAGATCCTGCCCATGGATAGAGTCTAGGGAGTAGTGTTGTACAAAAGTATGGACCGAAGCCCAAGTGGCTGCTTCACAGATCTTACGAATAGGAACACCCCTCAGCAGGGCAGTAGAGGCAGTCATACCCCTAGTAGAATGGGCCCCTAGGCCTACTGGAGGGTCCTTACTCGCCAAGCAGTAACATTCAGAAATTGCCAAGATAATCCATCTAGACAAAGTCTGGTTAGTAACATCTTGTCCCAAGTGCCTTCCAGCGTAACCTATAAAGAGCTGATCGTCCCCTCTGACCCGGGACATGCGTGAAATGTAGAAACTTAAAGCTCTCCTAGGATCCAACCTATGGAGCCTCTCTTCCTTACCAGGATGCGGAGGAGGATAAAATGCCGGAAGAATGACCTTCTGGCTTAAATGAAATTCCGAGACAACTTTCGGAAGGAAGGAAGGACGACCTTGTCCTTATGAAACACCGTGAAGGGTGGCTTAACAGAAAGTGCCTGCAACTCACTCACTCTGCGAGCGGAAGAGACCGCAACTAAAAACACAGTTTTAAGGGTTAACAATCTCAAAGGACAAGAATGTAAAGGCTCAAATGGAGCACTCATTAGGATCTTTAGAACAAGGTTCAAATCCCAACCGGGCACCTGGAAAGGTGATGGCGATAACACATTAGTGAGCCCTTTGAGAAACTGAGAAATTAAAGGAATCTTGAAATAAGAACACTCCTCAGACGAGCGCTTAAATATGGACAGCGCTGCCAGGTAACCTTTAATGGTACCCGCTTGCAGGCCATTGTGGGCTAACTATAGCAAAAAAGACAGAACCATACGAATGTCACATGAAAAAGGATCCGTATTCTTAACCCTGCACCAGTCGCAGAACTTTCTCAATTGGCAACGGTACAGGGACTTGGTTGCAGGCCGTCTGGCCGAAAGCAACACCTCCATCATGTCTTCAGGGAGGTCCCAATCCTTATACCTCAACCTTTCAGAAGCCAAGCGTGAAGGTTGAGGGATCTGACCTCTGGATGGAGAACCTGACCCCCCCCCCCCTCTCATGAGAGTGGATCGTCTCGGTAGGGAAGACGACGTGGAGGGCAGATGACAAGTCTAGAAGGTCCGGGTACCACGTTCTCCGGGCCCATGCCGGAGCAATGAGGATCATCCGGGAACTGAACCTCTGTAACCGCCGCAGCACTTGCGGGATGACGGGGACTGGAGGAAACGCGTACAGCAGTGGGAAGGACCACTAACTAACACGTCTCCTAAGGCCCCCTTTGGAGGAAATTCCCATGAGCAGAACCTTTCGCACTTCCGGTTGACGCTGGAGGCGAAGAGATCCACTTGAGGGGTCCCCCAAAGGGCAAAGATCTCCATGAAAATCTCCTGAGCCAGCTCCCACTTGTGAGAGATCACGCTCTGCCTGCTCAGAGCGTCTGCCGTCTCGTTTTCGTCTCCGGCCAGATGAACTGCCGAGATCGAAACTTCCTGCTGGATGGCCCAGAACCAGACCTGCATCGTCTCCCTGCACAGAGGAAGTGACCCTGCTCCCCCCTTTTTGGTGAGGTAGTGCATGGCCACTGGGTTGTGTCAGAATCAGGACATTCTTCCCTCGCACCGTCGGCAGAAAAGCCTTCAGGGCAAGCCTGACGGCCCTCAGCTCCAACAGATTGATATGGAGTCTGGACTCCGACGGAGAACAACGACCGCTGACTGTCAACTCGTTGGCCTTAGCTCCCCATCCCGTGAGGGACACGTCTGTCACGATAGTCACCTCCAGCCAGGCGCAGCCAAAATGGAGCCCCCTCATCAGATTGCCTTCAACGGCCCACCACAGGAGGTCCTGGACGACCGAGGGCGGCACCTGAACGGGTCCGACATCCTGCCAGAGGACTGTGCCCACTGCATCTTGAGAGCCCATTGCAGAGATCTCATCCGCAACCTGGCCTCTGGCACCAGAAGAATGCAGGATGCCAAGAGGTCAAGCAACCTCAAGAACTCGAACGCTGGGAGACTCTGGGCATGCTGAAACTTGTGCACCATCTGCTAAATGTGATGAGCCCTCACCTGGGGAGGAAAACACTGCCCCAGGGACGTGTCGAGCACTGCTCGATGTACTGGAGCCGCCGAGTTGGCGTCAAGTGGGACTTCTTTAAGTTGAGGGAGAAGCCCAGCTTGTGAAGGGAGTGGCAGGTGACGGACAGATGATCCAGCACTTGCTCGGGAGAGCGCACTCTGATCAACCAATCGTCCAGGTAGGGATAGACGTGAATCCCCGCCTTTTCTGAGATACGCTGCCACCACCATGAGCTTGGTGAAGACCCTAGGGACAGAGGTCAATCCGAACGGCAGGACCCGAAACTGAAGTACTTCTTGTGCTTGGGATGGATCGGCACATGAAAGTAAGCGTTCTTGAGGTCGAGAGACACCAACCAGTCCTGGAGTTGAAGGGCCTGGAGGACTTGAGAAAGAGTAACCATCTTGAACTTGTCCTTCCTGAGGAGCTTGTTCAAACTGCGCAAGTCCATGATGGTCTCAATCCCCCGTCCTTCTTCGAAATCATAAAATAAGGGGAATACCATCCCTTGTTCCTCTCTGATACAGGCACCAGTTCTATGGCGCCTTTCTCCAGCAGTGATTGTATTTCCTGCGCAAGGAGCGGACCCAGACTCTTCAAAGAGAGATTCCCTGGTGGATTGTCGTGAGGCCTCTGCCGAAAAGGAAGACAGTAGCCATGGGCTGTGATCTCCAGAACCCACACATCTGAAGTAATGGCACGCCACTCTACAAGATGCTGCGCCAGCCTTCCCCCAACCGGCGAACCATGGGACATGGCCTCATGACTGAGCTGAAGCGGCTGTGGCAGTGCCTGATGGCAAAGAGGCAACTGCTCGAGCGGCTTTGGCACCTCGAGTACCCGGTTTTCCACCTCTGGTACTCCTACGGTGGCCCCTTTGACTTGCACCTCCTCTCGATTTACTAAAGGATGAGAAATATCGAAAGGAACCTCCCCTCCATTGCTGTCCCCTAGGATGAAAAGGCAGAGCTTGGCAAACTGCAGCGCTCAACGACTTCACTGCTGCTTTGGAGGTCTGCAACCTCTCAAAGCTCTCGTCAGCCTTGCTGCCAAAAAGATGTTCACCATCAAAGGCATGTTGAGGAGCCGGGCTTGCACATCCGGAGCAAACCTGCGTATTACGGTGCTCGCCGCCATGGACCGGCTGACACAATCTGCCATGTCCAGACCCGACTGAACGGACTCGCACATGGCATCCTTGCCATCCTGCACAATAGCAAGAAAACCATCCCGTTCCTCCCCTTCGGGAATATGAACAGCCGCTAACGAAATACAGTTCCACAGAGTGTGTGTTAAACGTGACAAGGCACACACAGAGTTGGCTGCCTGTAAAGCCATACCCCCTGAAGGAAACACTTTCTTCGCCCAGCCATAAAAACGCTTGTCGTCTCTATCAGGAGGGATGGTAGGGTACGACGCCTGCTTTGCTTGGGCCGTAGCCACATGCACCACCAAACTCTCCGGAGTGGGGTGCGTGGTCAAGTAGCAGGGGTCGCTACTGGCTGGTTGGTATTTTAACGGCAAAGACTTGCTCACTGCCGGGAGACTCTCCAGAGCAGTCCAAGCTGCTGCCACCCTTCTCTGCAAGGCCATATGGAACAGCAGTACCGGGTCAGTTGGTGGACCTTGGTCGAGGATATCCGTCAGGTCATCTTGCAGAAAATACACTGGTGGCGCAGACCACCCCAAGTATTCCGTGACCCTCCACATAAGGCGCCGGTACGAGGACTCGGCATGGGTGCCAGGCTCAGGCCTACAGAACTCCACCTCTGGAGAGGTGTCCAGACCACTGGCGTTGTGCAACGACTGCCGCAGGTCTTCAATCTGGCTATGACCAGACAAAATCTCGTCAGTTACCTCCTCAGGAACCATACCTTCCTCAGACCCTTCATCCACCTCAGAAATATAACCTAGAGGCTGGAATGAGGGCACAGAAAAAGGGACAAAGACATTTTTAGCCTTAGCCACAGACTTTCTAGGGGGTTCCACCGTGCCACAGGGTAACTCTGACAAAGCAGCCTTGAAAGGCGTCTATGGAATCGGGTCAACGTCGAGCGTGGCGCCGACGGCTTCGATACAGTCCTCTAGGGCAGAGCCGTGAGCTTGTCCTTAGACAGCCTGGGCGCCGAAGGCTTCCTCGGAGGCAGAGCCTCGAGAGAATCCCTCAACGACCTTGGTTCCGAAGGCATCGATGTCTTCTTCAAAGACCTCACAGGCTCCGACGGTCTCGAGAGCGTCGAGGACCGGGACCTGGAGCGGGCATGTCTAGGGTGACCATCCTTGTCCAACCGGAACCTCGAAGGTGCCCAGTGATCGCGACAACCGCTCGAGCCCGAAGGCGTGCGAGTGGTGTCTCTAGCACGGTCAAAGCCAGCGTCTTTCAACGGCGTGGACGGAACGGAGCCCTGCGACTGAAAAATCGGCAACATCTGCCGGAATGAATCCCATTCCGCAGGAGTGGAGTGCTTGTTGGGACAAGCCACCTGCCGATGGGCGGAGTCCTCGGACGAGGACGGCGACCAATGCTGGCGCTTCCATGCGTGCCTCAAAGAGGCAGAGGAATGGCGGGACCTACTCCTGGACCGAGACCCCCCCGGACTTACGCCGACGATGCAGAGAGTCGCCCCTCCAATCGTCAGTCGAAAGCCCAGTGGATCTCGACTTCCAGGGCTTGGCCACCTTACCTACAGAAAGCTTCTTCTTACGCTCCTGCAAGGTCTTCGATGTAAGCGACTTGCAGTCTACACAGTCATCTGTGTCGTGGTCCTCACCGAGGCACCAGAGGCAGGCGTTGTGCAAGTCCGTCAACGACATCTTGGACCCGCAGTCCCGACACTTCTTAAAACCTGGCCGCGGGGTGGAAGACGAAGAAGACATCATGGAAATCTTCACAACGAACAGGTTCCAAGAACCAAAAGAACAGAACTCAGAAGAACCGAGACGCGCCGAGATCTCCGAAGCAAACACGTTCGTGGAAAAAACAGAACTGAGGCTACGGGCTTTGGGCGTCCTACTTATAACATCCGGTGACGTCGGCTCGACGGAGGCCCTTGAGGACAGCGTATCAACGTCATTGACGCAGGACGCAGACACCGAAAGATTTTCCGTAGCAGCAAAGCTGTGGTGATTACTGTCATAGATATGTAATACGTCGGAGGACCCAATCCCCTCGAAATACAGTTAATTCTCCCAATGGAATCAATAAAAACACATCCCAGGAGGGAATGAGACCGAGACCACGTGCTGATGGTATCAAAGGCTTTATCTAAAAATAGGGCAAGCAGAATCTACTCTGCTCACGCCGGGAGAGCTCTGCAGAAAACATGTTACAATTCATTTTTATACATGAAAATCGTCATCAAGCTGTGGGAAGGCCTACTGGGCACATGAACAGTTGGGATTGGTTACTAAGAGTGGACACCTATAGGTGCCATAGGGTCAGAGGCACTTGATTGGCTTGAGGGCACGTGTTGGGACAATGACGTGTCCTGGGTCAATCGGTCAGCTGGGCTCATCGAGTTGGTATGTAGAATCGACACTTGTAATGTTACTTTTGTTAAAATAACCATTTGACATTTGCCCTTGTGGCCACACACTCTCATTCATTCACTACCATAATCTGTTTGTCCGGTAAACTCAGAGACCTGTATCTTAAACACTTATGAAAACATGGTTCAAAGGAAGGTTATTTATTACTGGCCATAGACTAAACTTCATCCATTAAATACTGCGCTTGGCCTGTTTAGACAATTTAGGATACACTGACTAAGGGGTAGAGCTCATGGGGTCATTGTATGGCTTGGGGTGTCCATCAGCCAACAACAAAGAGGATTCTAAATATATGGCTGGAACGACTAGGTCACAAGAGGCACATACCATCATGGGCATACATTTCATTATGGGGGGTTTAGTGATCAGATGTCCAAACATCATTAAATCTCTGCTAATCTATTTTGACACCATGAAGGGTAGAGGAGAATCGAAACCTCTTTGCGGTATGGTTTTTTGTTGCACAAAGAAACGGGGCCTTCAAAACCCAATTTTACATGCAGGTTTTTACACGTGGCTTACTATGTTGCATTCAGGTCATATTGGTTTGAAGTAGACTATATTTTCTGTCTGGCAAAACACTCATCATAGCAAAGAACTCATCAAGAAATTAAAACGTATGCTTGAATCAATGTTCATCTTTCATTAAAAACAGTTCATGGCTCGGGGTCTGTGTGTGTAGCATTAGCAAGGATTGTGGCTTGTTGAGAGTGATTAGCTGGTGTATTATGTTTACGCGATATTGTACATATAATTACATTTGAACTTATGAAAATAAGGTAGCTTAGTGCTGGCGTGTACAGTATTATACAGGTTATGCATCTTTCTGTTGCAATCTATTTCTATGAGCATTTTTGTACCATATGTTAATATACATCCCACTTTCATTATTAAGCTTAACATAAGAACTTCTAGTTGCACATATATGCTATATTGTTCACTCGTATACACAGGGTCACTTCTGGCTGTTGACTCTGTTTTAAGGGGTATGGGGATTATATTCTTTATGGCCAGGGTCTGTTGGGTGTGGGGGCCGGTTTATAGAGACGGATGGCTTTTGCTCTGGCCCCTGCTCAGGGGTGTATCTGGGTCAGTGAAGTGAGACAGAAGACAGAAGATACAGTGTGAATTTTGTTGCATTCTCACAGCTAGTCTACTCATGGGAACCGAACAACTGCAAGGACGGCAAAGGGGAGGAGGTGGGGGGAGGAACTTGCTCGCTGTGCGCGCCTGGCTGGGAGAGCTGCAGGCCTTCGTTGAAACTTCACAGACGTTTTATCATTCCAAAATGGAGTCTTATTCAACTCTGGTCTTACACTGTCATAAGGGGTGTTACAAGGGGGGTCACAGCTCCTAGGTGTATTCCCGCACGAGTGCTCCAGGGCCGGAGCCCTGAACCCAAAGCAGCTGCGACTGGGCCTACCCAGGAAGTGTAGGAATAGGGGAGGGGGGTTCAAAATACCCCCTCCTTCCACCCATTCCCCCTTTCGTTACTTAAGTAACGAATATTTTAACTGCCCCAATCTCTTATGTTCTTCCTCCTCTGCCACTGCTTTGTCACATGCAGGTGTCCCCTTTATTGGCATCCATGCCCTGCATAATGCGTGGAGGCTTTCCCCACTTCTAGCATACTCATCTGGGGTGCATGTCATATAAATATACCCTCCCTCACCCTCCAGGTCCACCTATACTTCCTTGTACCATTGTAACTCTCTAGGTTCCTTTATAGTTGTGTGATATAGGTTATCCACTCTGTGCCCTGTGTTGTATATGGCAGTCATTCTATATTTGGGCTCTGAACTGTGTCCTGTTTGCACCTCTGCCTCATGTTTAATTTGTGCCATTCCATTTGCACGACCCATTGTTACCATCATCAGCGCACCATTTGGTACTGCATTTGCGCAGCATCAGAGTCCTAATTGGCACACACACAAAAGGAGGAGCAAAAAGACAATGAGTGGTATGAGGCGCTTCACTGTCATTCCTAGCCAGGAAGGTACCCAGGCAGGAAAAAAGATTATCGAACCAGGTGCTGGGCTGTGCCCCTCCTTCGCCCTTCATCCACTCTGAGGTCGTGCACTGCTGCGATCACGTGTGAGAGGGAACCGTTTTCTGCGTCTGCAGAAGGTACAAGTGTGCAACATGTGCTCCCGATTTTTCGGCAAACACCTCCATCGATTGCTGTTAACAGGTCCAGCACATACCTGTTCTGCATTGCCATTAATCGCAGGGCTGAGTTCCACTTTGATGACATTAAACCCTTCTTTAGTGTCGTTGGCCAACTGGATGAGCTCCCACCTTGTTATCTGGAGCTATTTGGCATTCGCTCTCGCCTGGATGCTAGGAACCAGGGACGCAAAATATGTCTCTACGGAGCTCAACAATCGGAATTGATCCGGGATTTGGGGCAGGAGGTCTGATGATTTGGCTGAAATATAGTTTGATGATCGTTTCTTCCCCTGGATTGGATTTTGTACGCCTTCCTCATCTATGGCCTACACGGGACCCGCTTCAGACGGCGTTGGTGATAGTTCTTTTTGGGCTGCCACTGGTGTGCTTCCTTCATGGATGTGGCTTTCTGGGATCACCATTAGCACAGAATGCAGTGTTGCCAGGAGCATGTGCCTCTCCATCATTGCGGGGGATGCAGGTATGCCATGTTGCCGTAAACCCAGTATGTGTCCATCATTGCAGCTGTTCCCTTTTTCATGTCGGGTATTATGAGAGTTTTGTTGCAGTTTTTTTTTCTTTTTTCGCCCCATGTTTTTTTCCCTTCCCCACGGAAGCACAGTTCGTAAGAAATGTCTTTTTGCAATTTGAAGGGTTTCTCGATGGTGGTAACCCAAGTGCGTTTTGTTATGTGTTCAGTCCATATGGGAGCGCATGTTCTCTGTACCCATGAGAGTTTTTCTTCAGACAGCCCTCTCAGTGCTTCTGCCTTGCATAGTATTTCCTCCTGTTGCCATTTATTGTCCGCGTGCAATGTCCCCTTGACCACCAGAAAAGGCTCTTTCACAAAAATTACCCTTTGCGGCTGGGAGTAACATGTCCGCTCATTTTGCAATAGTTCAAATGAAACCGTATGTGCTTGAAAAGTGTTTTTTATTCGGCATAGTGCGAGATGTAGGAGACACTGGGCCTCTGCAAATGGAATTTCTTGTGGCAGCAATACCTTGGGAGTGCCCGAGGCATGAGGTATAAGTGATCACACATAACAACTCTCGTTAGTTAGTTGTTTGTTTTGCCGTGCTGCTCATGTCCGCATACCATTTATTTGTCTGGTGGGGGTGCTGGGAATCATCAACTGTGTCTAAGCTGAATTTATAATGCTCTTCCCACTTTTCCTGTTGTGTTTCCCTCTTCTTTCTCTTAAGCCCACCTCCCTCATTTCCTTGGGCCTGCTTGCCACCCTCTTTACCTTCCCATCGTGTATATAAATTATAGTAAGTGATGGCCATATGTTTGTCATCATTACCCCCTTCTCTGGTGGTTGTGTTTTCTGATGTTGCCGTTTCTGAAACCGGCATGGTCATTGGGTACGGGTGATTCTACACCCATGTGAGTTCTGAAGGAGTTCTGTCATTCATTGTGTATACACTGAAATCAGATTCATTTATATGTGGGGACTGTGGGGTGGATTGCATCGTTGTAATATGTGCGATACGTGTGGTGCTATTATGTTCATCTTCTTGCCCCAAATTAGATGGGTCCCCTTCTTGATGGTTTCTATGCCCACACCTCCATGGCCAACATCGATTGAGATATATGCAATAACCCAATACAGGAACAGGCCAAACAATGTTGAAAAGAATACTACCGCACACACTCTTATGAATAACTAGGATAAACATATCTCCTTCGTCTACTCCTATCTACACTATCATTTGATGCGGCCGGGGCCTCGTCTATGCCCATTGTAGCTCCTAATAAATGAAATATGAGCAATTGTTAATCGTGCATATTACTGTTAGTTGGATTCACTAATGAGGAAGAAAAACATTACTATTACGTATATTTTCAATTGTCTGATCAAAAGGGAAAGATGAGAGAGAGAGAGATTTCATTTTTATTTCGTCTTGTCACACGTTACTAATACTTGGTGACATTTTACATCTATTTACACATCTTTATTTATCCTTTATTTGCTCTTATTTCATGCCTGACACCTATCCGTATATTCCTACCTTTCCCATCTTCTATATTTGTGCGCTACACTCGTCCCCGTTACCTTCGCGATCTGCACAGTCTGTGCTCCCATGAGCTTTACGAACATCTGTCAAATGCACCCAATATTTCAGGCCATGTACCTTAACTGCTGTAGGCGTGCAGTATACTACTTTGTATGGACCATAGAACCTTGGCCCGTTCCACCTCCGCACAAAACTCCTCACGTATACTATTTGTTTGGCTATGGCTCGTGCCACTCTTGTCAAATTCCTAAGATACTCATGGAATTCTTCTCCTAGAACTGTGGCACTTTGGTGTGCGTCTGATTGCCTGCACAACGGTGAATGGGCTGTGTGCATCCCCCTACGTCACAATTTCATGGGGTGACAGGTGGTGGTCCTTGCTAAGTTGGTTTCTCATTTCAAAAAGCGCCAGGGGTAAACAATACACCCAGTTCTTCTAGAGCGTATGACACAGTTCTGACAATCTACTCTTGAGCAATCCGTTCATTTTCTCAACAACTCCGTTCAATTGCGGATGATAAATCGTACAGAGTTTATGGGTTATGCCTAGCATCGCACTGATGTGCTTGAACATGTCATTCACAAAGTGCGTCCTGTTGTCGGAGCGTGTGACATCACAGATGCCCCAGTGGGGAAACACCTCTCACAAAAAATTTGGCGGCACACCGCGCATCTGGATCAGCACAGTGATCTGCTTCCACCCACCGGGAGAAGAGGCATACCACAACAATTAAGTATGGGCGCCGTTACACCGCTCTCCCATGTCTGCATAATCTATATGCAGTTCTCTAAAGGGCCCTTTGGGTTTTGGCAATGTTCCTCTGAGGGTTCGTAACGTCATGCCGGAGTTCACATGTTCCTGTACTCCTGGGGTGAACCAATTTTCCTGTATGTCTGCAATAATGTGCTGCTTTGCATTGTGAGCTGGGAAGTGCAATTGTCTGAATGCAACCTTTAACAAACTACTGGCAGAACTACTTTGCCAGTGTTATTCTGTCTCCATAATAGATCAGTGGATGACTGGCTACACCCCCTTTTTACCCACGTCTCCTCCTCCTCCTCCTCCTCACTGGGTGCATATTGCTTAAGCTCAATGATTTGAGAGACTGGTAATGAGTTGAAGCCTTCTGGTTGTGTTTCCTCTACTACCTTCTGTATTATGTACTCAACTGTTGGGGGTTTTGGTAAATAGGAGGCTTCCTTCGTAGCAGCGTCCACTGCCGCGTTTCCCAATGATCATCACCTCGCGTATGGGCTTGACATTTCATGACTGCTACAAGCGTAGGTTCTTTTAATGCATCACTTAATTCCCCTAGTAGTGCTGAACTGGGGACCCGTCTGCCCATTCGGAATCCTCTCCTCCCCCATCCTGCTAACCCTCCAAGTACGGTTGTTGCCATATAGGCAGAGTCTGTATAGATGGGGACCATGCATCCCTTTGCTGTGTGTAATGCTTCTATGAGCGCTACCAGTTCTGCTGCTTGGGCTGAGAAATGCGGTAGTAATCTTTTATGCACAATCACTTCAAATTCCTCATCCTCCACCCGAACTACTGCTGCTCCTACATGCTTTTCTCCCGTTTCACAATTTATGTAGGCAGACCCATCTACGAAGTACATTTCCCCTTCTGACAGTGCATTTTCATGTGCTTTGGGCGTGTCATTATCTTCTGTGTATGTGGCGCAGTCGTGCAGTTGCAGGTCTTCTACTGTGCATGCTTCTGTGATAAATGTGGCTGGGTTTACGCTTTTGCACCGCACGATAGGAATGTTCACACTAGAAATAATCGACTCATATGCTGTGGCCCTTTGAGGAGTCAGTGTGCTTTTCTATCGTTCGAGGATGGCAAACAGAGTATTCTACGTATAACGTCACAGAGCATCCCATCACGATCGTAGAACCTTTTTCTATTGCAAACGCAGCGGCTGCGAGAGCCTGTTCGCAAGCGAAGTGTCCTTGCATTACTGCATCTAGTGTTCCACTGTAGAATGCCAGGGGCTTGTGACCCAGGGATGTCTTTTGTGTCAGTACAGCTGTCATGAGTGTGCCATTACAATGCGAGAATAAATAAAACTCCTGCTCATAGTTAGGGGTCGCAAGAACTGGGGCAGTAGATATCAGTTCTTTGAGTGTGTCAAATGCTGTGTGCATTTCCTGCATCCATTGTAAATTGGTGTTTTCCCGCTGTGCTTCCTTGAGTGCCTTTAACAGAGGTTTTGTGTATGCTGCATAATCCAATATCCAAGGTCGGCAGTAGTTACACATGCCGAGAAACTTTTGCATCTCCTTTACCGAGTTGGGCTCTTTTACTGCTTTTATTGCTGCTGCTCTGTCAGGTATTATTCTCTTACCATCTTTAGATATCAGCTGGCCTAAGTATAGCACTTCTGTCAAGCAGTATTGCAGTTTTTGTCTGTCTACCTTGTACCCTTTTCTGCGCAAGATGCGTTAACAGGGTAATGGAATCCTCTCTGCACTCTTTTTCATCTTTACCGCAGACTAACAAATCATCTACCTACTGAATTATTGGACTCGTCGTGTGTATGTTTCCAAAGTCCTCATACAATATTCTGTTGAAAATACTAGGGCTTTCACAGTGCTCATATCTCTACCACCCCTCCCCCCAAGCGTAAATGCTGTCAGGTACCATGAACCTTGATCAAGTGGAATTGAGAAGAAGGCGTTTTTTTAGGTCCACTACTGTGAAATTAGTGGCCTCTGTTGGGATACTGAATAGGATTGAGGCACAAGAGGGAATTCCTTCTGTACTACATCATTAAGGGGGCGTAGGTCCTGGATCATCCTCCAAGTCCCTCCCTTCGCTTTCTTAATCGGGTAAATGCAAGTGTTGCAGGACGAATTAGATGGCACTATTATTCCCTGTATCATTAATGCACAGATTGTGTCTTTTATTCCTTCCTCAGCTTCCCTAGATGGGGGTATTGCTTTACCCGGGGTAGAAAGGCCCCGGGTTTGAGCTTGATCTTTACTGGTGTCACTTCATGCAGTAATCCTACATCGTGTGGGCCTGTGGTCCACAGCTGCTGTGGTACTTGGGACATGTCGTCTTCAAAGTATGCTGGTGGTGCTTTGATCACTGCTAAGAGGGGTAGTGGCACCTCTCTTCTTTGGATCATGACTTCACAGGAGATTGCAATTTCCATCACTATTTCCCCACCGTCTTCTGCGTCACAAAAAAGTTCCTCATCTGCTGGGCCTTATTGGTGTTGGCGCACAGCACTGTTCTCCACTGGCATCCCTGCATATCCATTGCTATTACTGTTATTCTTTGGGGTGACACTTGAACTACATGTATGTCTAGGGATACTATGGACCCTGGCACTATTTCTGGATCTGCAATTGGGCGGAAAATGAATTCTGAAGACACCCTCCATTTTTCACTTTTCAATTCTGGCACTACTCTCGCTAGTATCCTCAATCCTTGTAGGAACATATCTGTATTTACAGGTATGCCGCATGTCTGTGGGAAATTTGCTTGGGTGTGTATGACTAACATGGCGCGGATTGCCTGGTGTAGAACACACTATTCCTCTGTCAGTGAAGGATATGGTCATGTTGAGCTTGCTGAGAAGATCCCTTCCCAGCATATTAATGGGTGACTCTTCGTAATACAGCAAGGGTGCCCGTACAGGGTTTCCCCCCACCGTTATGTCTAGCTCTTCACTGTATGGAACCTCGACCACCGCCCCAGAGAACCCTTGCGTTTCCAAGGACCGATTAGAAAGCAGGAACCTGCCTTCCTTGAGGCATGATTTTTCTGCTCCCGAATCCACCATGAAAAAAAATAGCTTGTTTCCTAGCGCCGCCCCCATCAGTGGTTCCTCTGCTTCGTTAAGGGTCGTCGACAGTATTGGACACGCAAGTGTTCCCTGTGGGCTGTCCTATGCTGAATGCCATGGGTGTTCATCAGCATCAAAAACATTTCCCATTACCATCGCTGTCCCTCTACACGGTGTAGGTGCACCATTTGCAGTGGTAGCATAAGCGTTACTGTGCATGGGGGTAGTACTGTCATGACACTGGGGGTGTGGAGATGTATTTAGCGGTGGCATTGGACGCACATTCATGTATCTTGGGTCAGGCTGGCTATTTCGTCTATTCCCACCCATCGGTAGCCATAGGGGCTCCCTGGGTGGGGGTGTCCGATCTGGTGTTCATTTGGATATGAGTTATTGGGTCTGCTTTGACATTCTCTCATAACATGTCCCCACCTCCCACAATTCCAACACTGTCCTTGCATTCCTCCTCGGGGCCCTCCATACCCCACAACCCCTCCTCTTGATCCTCCTCTATTGACCCGCCCCCCTCTCGATGGCCACTGTGGTCCCTCATACTGATTTTCCCCTGACCATTGATCCTGGCCGTTACCTGTCCAATTTGCCACCATCTGCATTGGTATTCCCATCTGTCCGTCGTCCTCCCCCCGCTCCCTTCCTGCCGTGTTGGTTGCTGCTACTGCACTGACCTTCAGCAGTTTGCTTTGTACCAATTTAGCCTTGTCTGCCAACCGCCGCTGAGCTATCTCCTTTTCTTTGATCCTTTTACAGTGGTGCACTATGATGCTTTGAATTTCAGGCCACCCCTTGGCTTCTATCCCAGCTATTTTATCAAGGGCCTTCTGTACTTCCTTTTAGGAGCCCCCTTTCTATAATAAAATAGAACAGGAACGTAGATTGGTCCCAAGCCGTACCCGTTTCCGCTCTCCACATGTCCTGCACTCAGAGAATGAAAGACATCCCATCTTCCTCATCTCCCATTGTACACTGCATTACTGACTGTAAATCTGGAGTGTCTGGGAATGTTTCTCTCAATGCATCCCACATGCGTGCTTGTACAATGTTGAATGAGGCCCCATCATGGGAGTCACAATCCAATGTTATTCCGGGGAACCCTGCCTTCGCCCAGACCCTATTCGCTTGGTCTCCCACTGCAGATACCAGCAGGCTTTTAACATCCCCCACGGCCAAGAGCACTCCTGCGGTGTGTTTCTCAAATGCATATATCCACTTGCTGGCGCCTCCCGACAGTGGGGGTAGCTGTTTGAGTAAGTTGGCCTTGTCCATTTGGGCCCATGGTATGTAATTTGGCCTCCCTGTGACCCTGTGTATTAGTGGCAGCTGTAAATCCCCCACCCCCTTTTTGGTACTCACCTTCTTTCCTTTCTTCCCGATCACAGCCATGCACCGTGTTCTGTTCCTTAGCCTCCCCCTCCATTCTTCCATGGGAGACAACCCCTCCCCAAATGAAGCCCCACAGGTGTCAGTTCCTAGCCTCTTTTCTTCTTCTTGCTCCTCTAAATTACATCAATATTCTTCCTGCCTGTCTGATGTCACCCCTCCCTCTTCTATCTCACGTTCACTGTCAGCTGTGTTTATTTCTTTGATTCGCATGGGGGTGTTATTTATTCAAAACAGTATCTCTCCCTTCTTCCATCCATCTTCCCCGTCCCTATATTCGGCTGGGGCGTCTCATCACGTTCTATCCGGGGGGTGAGTGACCCCCCCCCTTATTCTCCCATGGCCCTTAGGCGGGACAATTCAGTTCAAGCCATTGTTAGACGTGAATCTGAATCCTGTGTAAGCTTTTCAATATCGATTGTAGGGGTACTCACCTGTCCTGTTACTCCTTGGCTCTCATAAGGGGATGGTGTTGCGGCGGACGGCTTAAGTATGGAAGGCGCTGTGGGTTGTGCTACATATACAGGGTCACTATATCCTTCTGCATGCACTTGCTCTGACAATAAAGGATATACACGTGTGACCATCGTCTTCTCATTCTGTGTACTTGGCCCTTCACTGCCAGTTGTTGTCAGGGGAGACGTATTACACTCACTGCTTTTCTCCGGGGGAACTTCCTCAAACAGCCGCCACAAGTCCAATATTTCTCTCCTGTTTTGCAACAGCTTCCCTTTATATTTAATGGACAGGCAGGTGGCAACCATATCTAGTACCACTTTATCAAAAGACCCTCCATGCGGCCAAACTTGGGGCAATCCTTCTCCCTTTAACTCCATGACCCACTGGTCAAGGTATTTGTTTATCTTTTCTGCATACCCTGGCAGAGTCTTACAAATATGGGCATGGGGCGTTTCTGCACCCATTGTACTTTACTACCAGCGTAACTCTACTGACAATTCTTATCTAGACTCGTACACTTCTCTTATGACCCAATCAATGCGTTATGCAATCCTTCTAAAAAGAAATGAGCTGTTAACTTACTTTTCAATACTTCTAGGCTGCATCAATATAAGTACAACTCTTTTTATGCAATGTCAGATCTATTCATTAATGTTCATGTACAGAAAGACAATGTTTCCCACAAAGAGACCAACACTTAACAAGTTTCACATACAACAAAAAACATGGACAACAAATTGTACTTCACCGTCCCTAATACCCCTTCTACACCTGCTTAATTACACTCCCCTAGACCAATTCTCTCCTCTTGCTTCGCTCCAGTCCACCCGAGAGGGAAAGAGAAAGATATAGGTAAAACGAAGTTGGAAAAAGCGTTTCTAAATACTATTCTGGGTCATCCTTGAGACCCCTACATTATCCTCTTTTGCCTCAATTTTCCCACGCTCATATATCCTGTACTAGTCGAGATAGCACTATGCGGCGCCGCCTTCCACCCCCCCACCGGAAATAGGATCCCTGTTAACCTCTTTTCACCTTGTGCTTTGTCACTGTCCTAATGGCCATATGCGATAGAATGAGAATAGAACGGAATATAGAGAAAACACCCAGGCCCCCCAAGACCTTTTTCCCCTTGCACTACAGATCTCCACACCTTCTTTTTTCACCCAAATTATGCCGGTTATCCCAAGACCTTCTAATCTGACTCCCACCCGCACTTTCAATATCACCCGCAATTGATACGCACGTGTCCGTCTTGATCCGAGACCCTCTGGACCCGATCGGTCAGTGTGCCGCTCCTCACTCAAAGACCACGCCCGGCTCTGGCAAGTTGTCGGTGGGTTTTGTAGAGGGGGATCCCGTACCCTCTCGCCCTACTGCGTGCGCACGTCTAGGTGTAACGGTTGCCTTTGGCGGGTAGCTCTTGAGGGAGCGCGCTCTGGGTCATAACAGGGGGACGTCTCGTGCCAGAAGGACAGAAAAGAACGTTATCGCGTCGGGGTCACCAATGTAAGTGAGAGGCCCCAAAAAACAGTTAATTCTCCCAATGGAGTCAATAAAAACACATCCTAGGAGGGAAAGACCAAGACCAAGTGCTGATGGTATCAAAGGCTTTATCTAAAAATAGGGCAAGCAGAATCTACTCTGCTCACGCCGAGAGCGCTCTGCAGAAAAAATGTTACAATTTATTTTTATACATGAAAATCATCATCAAGCTGTGGGAAGGCCAAGGGGGCACATGAACAGTTGGGATTGGTTACTAAGTTTGGACACCTATAGGTGCCATAGGGTCGGAGGCACTTGGTTGCCTTGAGGGCACGTGGTGGGACGATGACGTGTCCTGGGTCAATCGGTCAGCTGGGTTCATCGAGTTGGTATGTAGAATCGACACTTGTAATGTTTCTTTTGTTAAAATAACCATTTGACATTTGCCTTTGTGGCCACACACACTCATTCATTCACTACCATAATCTGTTTGTCCGGTAAACTCAGAGACCTGTATCTTAAACACTTATGAAAACATGGTGATAGGGGCAGGGTCAGCCGCTGCCGAGGGGGAGAAGACCCTTATAGTTCTATCACTCAAAAAGGATTCTATCCATCTGATAGCCTCTGTAGAAAAGTGGGCTGCTTAGTCCAGGTTGCCGCATAAGACCTTGTGATCCACCAGATCAAATGCGGCTGAGGGGTCTAACAGTAGGAGGAGGGCTGTTTTACCTTTGTCTCTTAACTCACCGACTTGAGTTTTTAGGTCGATGAGAGTGGTTTCCGTCCCATATAGGGGACGGAATCCAGATTGTCTTGCTCCCAAAAGCTTGTGGAGTTCCAGATGTTTTTTGATCTGGGTGTAGACAACCTTGTTGAGTATCTTGAGCAAAAATGGTACCGTTGTGATGGGACGATAGTTGGTGGGAATAAGAGGGTCTAGGGTTTGTTTCTTTAGCAGTGGGAGTACCCAGGATTGCTTCAGGTTGGTGGGAATGGTGCCGGATGAAAAGGAGGCATTATTCAATTTAGAGATAAAATGTTAAAGGTATTTGTACCGCGCACCGTCACCAATGAAATTGGTCCCTGGGCGCTCAGGCGGATCTGTAAACGATAAAGGTGGGATGGGTTAGTAAGGTGAAGAAGGGAGTAGGATAGTGAGAGGAGTGGTGTTCTGTTGGCAGCTTCAACTCAGTATACACCGGGTGCTGAGCTTTGGTGCGGTTATCGGATCGGAGTCAGTCTGTGTGTGCTGTTGTTCCGGCTTATGTGTTGTTGCAGTGTTGTGAAGTGCGTGCGGCTTGTTGTGCGAGAGGTGGCTGTGTGAGTTTTTGAGTGAGATAAGTATGCAGAGTTTGAGCTTATATTGGTTAGTGGGTTACGTGACCTTTACCATGCTAACATTCACAGTTCTGTCTGAGTGTGGCATTTGTTGGCCCTCACATTCCCATCTAGACGCGGCGTAAGCCCATTTTTAGGACTCCATCCAGGTGTGGTCATGCCAACATTCCCACTTTTATCTGGATGCGGCGCAGGCTAGAGTTTAGAGACCTGTCCAGGTGTGGGCATACTAACATTCACAACTCCATCTGAGTGCCACGCAGGCTGGTGTTCACAACTCTAGGTGTGGCACATGTTAGCATTCACATTTTTCTAGGCGCGGGCATGTTATCCTTCAATCGATCATATCTAGATGCGACGCAGGCCAGCGTCTATCTAGATGCTTCTGCCGGTCTGGATAGGTTTGTCCGGTACGTACGAGTGGGAGAGTCACTTGAGGCTTTCGTCTGGGTCTAGGTATGTGGTCAGTCTCTGCAGCCTTCCTTTGTGGCTATTTTCCATGATGTCTTATGCTCTGTCGGGTGGTTGGTTCTTTGGTTTGAGTGTTTGTCCAATTTGAGAGTGGTCGAGGTTGGAGTTATTTTCGTCATTGTTTTAATGTCTGGGCATTCTAGTGAGTCTCTGTTGTGGTTATGCTTTGAAGAGCCATGATTTGAGGAGTTTCCTGAATGCTAGGTGGTTTGTTGTATTCCGTATATTGTTAGGTAGGTCATTCCAGTTTTGGGTGCCTGGTGAGAGAAAGACGATCCTCCGAGTTTTTTCTGTTGTAGGGTTTTGGTTCCAGGCGTATGTCGGTGCTTGATCTTAGTGTTCTTGTCGGTTGGTGTAGGCGTAGTTTGTCGCTTAGGAATTCTGCGCCTTGTTTGTGTATTGCTCTGTGCGTGATGCACATGGCCTTGAACTTTATTCGTTGTTCTAATGGTAGCCAGTGTAGTATTTTTAGCGCGGGTGTTGTGTTCTCTTCTGGGTAGCTTGAGGAGGAGTCTGGCTGCTGCATTTTGTATGCGTTGCAGTTTTTTTTAGATGTCGTTCGGGTATGCCCAGGTATAGGCTATTGGCATAGTCTACTCTGGACATGATCAGAGCGATGATGGTAAGTGTTTTGTTGGCGAACGACATCCTTTTTGCTGCTCGCAGGAGGAAGAAGCATTACTTGATTACTGAGTTTACTTGTGGCTCCAGAGTGAGGTTGTTATCCATCAGGACCCTTAGGTTTTTTACAGTTGATGATGGTTCTGGTGTGGTGCCGAGCTCTCTTGGCCAGGGGGATGTAGATGATGTCTCCTCCCTATTTTGAAAATAATCATACTCTCTGTTTTGCCTAGGTTGATTTTGAGATGGTTGAGGTTCATCCATTTGAATATGTCACGAAGGCAATTTCTCTAGTGTGGTGTTTCCTTCTCGGGTGTCTTGTATGTTGAAGATTATTTGGGTATTAACGGCGTAGTTGTAGCATGTGAGGCCGTGTTTTTTGATGAGTTTGATTAATAGGTATATGTAGATGTTAAATAGAAGCGGGGAGAAGGATGATCCTTGTGGTACTCCGCACGTGGAGACTCTGGGTTTGGATTTACAAGGTTTCATCCATATTGTTTCTGTTCTGTTTGTTAGGAAGGATTTGATCCATAGTAGGGCAGGGTCTGTTATCCCTAGTCCTTCTAATCTCTTTATGAGGATGGCGTGGTTGACAGTGTCGAAGGCTGCAGATAGATCAAGGAGAATCAGGGCGGTGCTGTTGTCTGAGTCTGCATTTGTTTTTAGGTCGTCCCATATTGAGAGGAGAGCGATTCTGTTCCTCTCATGGGTCTGAAGCCGACTTGTGCCTGGTCTAGTAGGCAGTGCTCTTCTATGAATTCTTGGGTTATTTGGTAGACGTACGTTTCTAGCAGTTTGGCTATGTAGGGTATATTGGAGATGGGTCTGTAGTTAGATAAGTCCTCTACGTTTCCTGTTGTGTCTTTGAGTAGCGGCTTGATGTAAGCCGATTTGAAGGCCTGCGGTACTTTACCTGTTGACATTGAGAGGTTGAGGAGGTTCCTGTGGTATTCCATCGGGGTTCTTTGTTTGAGAATTGTTTTGTATATGTCCGGGTGGCAAGGGCCTTCAGGAGAGCACGATTTGTTGCTTTGGTTTAACAGTTTGACAAAAGCCTCAACTGATATTTCTGGGAAGTTTCGTAGCTTGTTTGCGTGTTCCTCGTCTGCGTCGGTGGGGTTTGAGCTGTGAACGCTTGGTTTATTTTGTATGGTGAGTTGGATGGAGGTTATTTTGTTTTTGAAGTGGTCTCCGAGGTCCTCGTAAAGTTTCGTCGATGGGATTGGCGTGTTGTTGCAGGCCGGTGGGTTTTTTATTTCGTTTATGATTTTGAATAGTTCTTTTTGAGCGTTTGGTGCTTTGAAGATTCAGAAACAATGAGATAAAAGGTATATCCAATGCGCAGTTCCAGAAAATACGCAATCACATAGCACTCCTCACTATTCGGGTATACACATTAATGTTACTATGGGGATTGGACCCTTTGACTGCTATTAGCAACTATGCCATTTCAGATTTCCTTACCATTTGACTTTTTCTAAGATTTTACCAATTGTTGGTATTTATCCTGCTTTACTACTTTCTAATCATTTAGAGCAATTGCTCATTTTACTCCTGGATTCACACCTTAGTAACGACCAGATTGGTCGAAACACGTGTCGGCTCTTTAAGACCAATAAACCCTGCATACAGGCAGATGACCTTTGGTTCCATATTCTGATGCGATTGCGTATTTTCTGGAACTGCGCATTGGATATACCTTTTATCTCATTGTTTCTATATTACGTTTCCTGGTGCTTCCTAGGGGGCGCCAGAAAAAGGTTTCCATCGCAGCTGATCCACACACTTATATTAATTAGTGGTATTCACTAGCGCACTGCTACCTTATGACCCCCAGGTTTTTCTGCTGCTTTGAAGATTCGGTTGTCGTAATGTTTCCTCTTTGCTTTTTGTATTTCCTTTTTATATGCGCGGATCTGTAGTAGGAATTTCAATTTGTTTGTGGTGGTGTAATTGTTCCTCCATTCAGATTCTAGTTTTCGTTTTTTTCTTTTCATGGCGTTGAGTAGTGGGGTGAACCATTTTGCTATAGTTTTCTTGTGTGATGGGGTGAAGGGCTTTTCTTTGGTGATGTCGTCAAGGGTTGTTGCGATCCAGGTATGAAATAGGACAACTTTTTTTTGTCTAGGTCTGCTTCTTCCATGGTTGATGCTTGTGGTTTGCCGAGTTCTAGGAGCTCGGTTAGGTTGGATTTTTTTATGGTTCTCCAATTTCTTTTCATCGTGGTGGGTTGCTTTTCTTGTTTTTTTGTCGGAGCAGCCGTTGCGATTACGAACGGAATAATGAGGTGGTCGCTCCAAAGTATTTGAATTGGGGGTGCCGTGGTGATGAGATCCTTGTTGGCGAAGATTGCGTCAAGTGTGTGCCCTTGCTGAGTGGGTTGCTCCTTGGACTAGTTGTTGTAGGTTCATGGCTGCTAGTTGGGTGGTTAAGTATTTTTGTGTGGTTGTGGTTTCTTCGTCGAACCAGATGTTGAAATCTCCAAGGATGATCAGATGTTTATACTTGATGGCTAGGGTAGTGATTGCTTCCGTGAGAGCGTCTATGAAAGTCGCATCGTAGGTTGGTGATCTGTATATCAGTATGAATTTCAGGTTGGTTTTGGGGTTTAGTGAAAGTCGTAGTATTAAGGATTCGCATTTATCGATGTTTAGTGGATCTTCCATTTTGATGGCCAGTTGTTCCTTGTGGATGATCGCTAGTCCCCCCCCCTTTTTTGGATTTTCTGTTTGTTTGGATGCATTTGAAGTCTTCAGGCAGGCAGTTGTTGAGGGTGATCTTGTAGTTGTCGTCTAGCCATGTTTCAGTGACAAATAGGATGTCTATGCCTCCTTCTGACAGGAAGTCATATATTTCCTTTGAGTGTTTGGACATTGACCTTGCGTTTATTAGATTACAGTGGATTCTCTGGGTGAGATTTTGTTTTGAGGTTATTTGTTGTTCGAGTTTGCAATTGTCTGTTCGTGGAGTTTCCACATTGATGTCGGTAGGATGAAGAACGGCGACAGCTGCTTCTTCATTGAAGCAGTCTAGTAAGTTGATAACAGGGCTGATTAGTCTTAGTGTTTCTGCTGTGATGCTACTCAGATGAAGATCAGCGGTGGTTTCTTCATTGGGTCCGATTGTTGGGTGGGGGTGGTGTTGCTGGTTGTTGGTACTACGCCGTATTGTGCGGGATGTATTGGAAATCGATGTTGGCCCTCTGTTCTTGTAATGTAGGGGGTAATGGGTCGGGGCCCTCCCACTCTCTTGTTGAGTGCCCCTGTCTTTTTTCCGCGTGTATCAGGAGATTCTTTGCATGTTTCGAGGTTTCCGTGTTGGGGTGTCGGTGTACCGTGGTTGTTGCGAGGTAAGGTGTGAGGTATAAGGATTTTTCTCTTGTGGATTTAGTTCCGGTTGTGGCTGTTTTAGGCGTGTTTTCTTCTAATGGGGCTGTTTCTTGTGAGTTCTGTCGGTGTTGTGTGTTCGCGTCTCTTGTTGGGGGGGCAATATCTCTTGCAGCATCTTTTATAATCTGAGCTGGGCAAAGGTTGCATTGGCAATTGGATGGTTTAAGTGAAAGAATGACTTTCTACCTCGAGTATGGATGTTTTAGTAAAGTGGAATCTGGCAGGACGGTCAGATAGTATTTCACTAGTGGGGGGGGTTAAGGTTGTTTCATTGTGGTGGCGTATTGAGGGGAGCTTTTTTAAGCGCCATTTTGTCCTGGAGGGTGGCTACTTTGTAGGATAGAGCCTGTTGAATGTCAGAGCACCATGTTTTAATTTTAGTACAAATATCTGGTGTAGGAATAGGAGACTCTAGCTCTTTTAGTATGGTGAATAATTCCCTGATACTGGAATTGGCGTTGGAGATACGTTTGTTGTATGAATTTAGTTTCGCCAGGCAGATTTCCTTTTTATATTGCAAAGAGATTTTAGTTAACTTGGTTTTGTTATCGTCCGATGGGAGTAGTCTCCAAGTGGTTTCACATTTCCTTTTTAGGAGTCATAGGGGGGTGAAGCACTTGTTTAGATGAGATTTGGGCTTGCTGGGTCTGAGTTTAAGTGGAACAATTTTGTCATGAGTAGTAAGCATAATTTTGCTGTACTCGTGGACCAGTGGACCTGGGTCTAGGTTGTCAGCCAGTGAGTTGAGGGTGGGGAGAATTGCAGGAATCACTTTGTCCACTGTAGTATTCTTTTTGTTCCTTGTTAAGCAAGGTGGGGTGGTGGGTGAGACCATCGGGAGTGGTCTAGTAGTGGCTAGTGTGAAAGACACAAGGAAATGGTCTGTCCACAGTTGCGGAGAGATGGAGGTGATGGTGGCAGAGCAGTTATAATCAGCTACCCAGTCTAAGGTTCTCCCTTTATTGTGGGTAGGTTTGATGATTTTTTGGGAGAGGCCTAATTCTGATAAAATATTGGCTATGGTGGTAGCGTGCTCATCTACTGGGTCATTGCAACCTAGATTGAAGTTGCCTCGTAATAAAAGTTGGGTGGTAGTTTTAAGGTTGTTGGATAGTAGGGTGTAAAAGTCTACCTCGAATGTCCCAAGTGGACCAGGTTGTCTGTAGATTAAATGGATGGTAAGGGGCTGGGAGTTGATCAGGGGGAGATTAACGGTGAGGACTTTGCAGGATTGTAACATTACTGGAGGGGTTGGTCTCAGATAAATGTTTAATCTGGATAGGATGGCGATGCCACCACCTCAGCTTTCATCTCTGTCCTGTCTAAGTATTGTGTAACCGTCTGGGATGGCTAACGTGAGCAGTGGTCCTGCAACGTCATGTAGCCAGGATTCCGTTATGGCAAGGAACTCCAAATTGTCTGCTAGTATCAGGTCAGAGATGTCTGTTGCGTGGGCAACCAAGGACCTAGCGTTTATGAGGGCTCCTTTAAGGGGGTGTGCCTCCAATATAACTGTGGCATGGATAGGAGTAGGTGGTATGCAGTCAGCTATCTTAGGTATGTGCACAGTCTGCTGCTTAGAGCTGATGTAGAAGAGGCGGGAGAGTGACAGGTTTGGTAGTGTTGAACTTCTTGCTAGTAGGGAGGTTGGTTTTCTTGTTTTTCGGAGGTAGTCATCTCGTGAGTGGGTCGTAGAGTTTGGTTAGTCTGGCTCGGAGTCTAAGGTTTCTGTTGTTTACGGTGCAAGGATTGCTTACGTAAGATCTTGATGTGGTTAAATGGTAGGGTTGGCTGATGATAGGAGGGTTATTTACTGCCATTATAGTCAGGTTTGGTATGGCTTGTGCAGCAGCACCAAGGGGTGGTAGCCAGTCACGGTACACTAGGAGGCTAGTTATAAAGCGTATACTAGTAGCACATAGGCTGTGATTCATGGTGTGCATGTTTGGCAGAGGGTATGCTCGTCGTTGGGCACTTCGAGCGACACACTGTAGGGAGTTCAAAATAGGCACAAGGTAAAAGTGGGCCAGTTCATAAGAGCGCAGTAGGCTAGTTCAAATGGTTATAGCTCCACAGTAGGCTTGTTCAGATGGGCATTCCAACACAGTTCATATGTGCATGACACACTGTGGGCTAGTTAAGTGTGCCTAACAACACAATTTAAATTCGCATGACAGCACCATAGCCTAGTTTAAATTGGCATAACAACACAGATTGGCATAACAACGCAATTCAGATGTGCATGATAGCGTAGTAGGCTAGTTTAAATTGGCATAACACAATTCGAATTCGCATGACAGCACAGCGGGCTAGTTTAAATTGGCATAACAACACAATTCAAGTGCACATGCCAGCACAGTAGGCTAGGCTAGTTCAGCTGTGCACGGTAACAGAGTAGGCTAGTTTGAATGGGCATAACACCTTAGTCCAATGAGCATGGCATCAGAGTAGTCCTATTCAAGTTAGGGCTAGGGTATACAGTAAGCTAGTTCAGTGGGTGGTAGGGTGGCTAGCAGTGGGCCATTAAGCATTAATAATTCACCAGTACAAGAGCATGGTATAAGGTGGTTTATGGTGGCAATATTCATTCGGTCATAGTCAGACTTTGTAATATCAAAAAAGGCATGTCTTCTACACGGCACGTTGGAAGGATACACTCGGAAGGTATAAAAGGTAAAAGTTGCATGTATGACATAATGAAATGTAGAATGCAAAGTTTCTAATTTACATTCCTGGCTATAATGAGATCAATTATGTTATCGTACAATAGGCCCAAGTGTCTTATAAAGAGAAGTGCGGTATGTGAGATCACTTTCAGGTGGCACAGAGTTCGTATATCGATATGGAAGGGAGGTAGGAGACTTTGGTTGCCGCGTGGAGTGTTAACCACTGAGATAGTAGTGATAATGTTTGGTACGCTTGGGCTTTGGAGGGTCCTTAGATGTCAAGCATGGACCGTTGCATTTAGCAACTTCGGCGGCGAATGTGCAGGCTAGTGGGGGAACAGAGCGAAAGTAGAGGAATTGCCTTAGAGAAGTAGGTTTTGCCGTGTAGATGCAGCCAGGTGCGGGACAACCTGGGCAGGGGGTCTGGCTGACGGCGTGTACGGCTGGGGACAGTCTCAGGATAGGTAGCAGCCTTGTCTCCTTGGGCCTTGCTGACGTGGGCCGGCTTACGCCTGCCGGCGCAGATAGGTCAAGGTATGTGTCATGGTAGCCAATCGGAGCCCAGCAGTACAGACTGGGCTGGGTTTAGTCATAGGATGCCAAGGCCATGCGGCAGGCGACCATCTTGGAAGGTGGTGCCTTCCTCATGGTAAGCAATGGAGGCTCAGGTAGAAATTGTCCGTGATATTACACATAGAGACGCTGGATCCTGGTATCTGGGTGCTATTTAGCAAAGTGGACATCAGGGAATGCTATTAGCCATAAAAGCATGCCATGTAAAAAGCATTTTCGATTTGTCTGCCGCAATTGCCTATGCGCTTAGCGCCTCAGATGCAGGTATGGGTGACCTCTCCTATGCTGGCCACTGCTCCTGCAGTGGTCGGATGGAGCTCCTGCTCCACGGCCGGGGCTGGCTGGTATTCGTAGTAGCACAAGCCCTGTGTTTAGTTGGTGTATTCTGAAGTGAGGTGTGAGGGAAGAGCTCAAATAAGTGGAAGAGGGAGTCAAATAGGTACTGTGGTAGAAGCGAGGCCAGCGTGTTAAAATGGAAGAAATATTGGGAGGGCACTCGAGAGCCCAGACAAAATGGCCACGAGCCAGTGAGCTCTCCGAAACCCTGATAAATCTGGCAAATATTAGGAGCTCACCCCAAAGCATTTTGACCCCGCGTGAGGGGTATGTCTACATGAAGGCACTGTTCTCAAGCCAGTGAAGTTCGGAGGCACCAAGAGCCGGGAAAGACCGTCTGTGGAGGACTAGGCCTCTCCCACGGACTGCAGCCGTGAGCTGACACACTAGCAGAGGATATGAGCACACCTGAGCCTGTGAAGCAGCCCTCACCGTATGAATCCGGCCGGGAGACCGGCGCAGCATTTTCGGGAACCCCGCACCTGGAGGATATGCTGAGTGCGGAGAACGATGGGGGGAAAAGCATGGATCTCCAACGACCGCCCGGGCGGGAGGGAGTGAGTAGAACTCCTCCTAAACACCTGCGCAGCCGGCGCACTACAGAACATGAAGGCAACTTGGAACTTGCCAGCTGGCGCGCCTGGGCCTGCCCCCGAACGGAGGGAGGTGGGTGTAATCCTACCCTACATACTATGCAGCCTTACTCCAGCAGATCACCCCCACAGGCACTAAGGCCGCAGTCTGGGATCGTCTGAGGATACTCCGGGCACAGAGTCCCGACTTCAGACCCCCACCTAACTTGGAACTCCTCCTAAACATCTGCCGCGGCCAGCACACAACGACACAAAGGCACCACGGACATTGCCAGCGGGCGCACCTGGGCTTGCCCCTGGACAGATGGGAAAAAAGGTGGGTGTAATCTACTCCAAGGCTCCAGCAGGGGGACCGTGGAACCGCAGGTGACAGGAGATCTGGGGCGGACGCGGCGAACAGCCGGAGGGGCCGCGGCATCTAGGTAATACGGAGACGCTGCGAGGGGTGAGGATACACTATTCTGCACCAGAGGATGCCCGCGACTATGGGCGGGAACGCAGCGCCCCACTGGGTGAAGAGGAACAACAGCACGGCTCATGTAGTCGTGAGGGAGGGCACTGGTCATGGTCTGGAGGCATATCTGACTGAGGGTGGGTCCGTGTTGGAAGTAGGATTTCGATATTCACCTCCAGATAGCGTCTGCCCGAAATCAGAGGGGGCCTCCACGGAAGAGTGATTCAGGAACACTGCCTGGTTCCACGACTGAAGGACAGAAAGAGACATTGGAATGTGGCCCCCTCGGCAGTGCAGCAACTGAATGGGACCGGGTGCAGCCCAAGCAACATAGTCCGATCCACTGCATTAAGAGTAACACCCAACACATTGGCCCAACTCACAGTACGGCCCCGCTGCGGAGAGGAGGGTGCGGATTCAACACAACTGGCTGACACATTCCCAACATCACAGCACAGCTGACACGGGTCTGACACTGCAGTAACACCAGGCCTGCGTCACTTGGAGGTCAGACTCCTAGGGATCACTCCTTGCGGAGTACCAGGCAGAGAGCCCCCGTTCAGCAAAAAGGGGAGCTCTACATCTGGCAAAGGAGGCAGACAACAACAGTCTAAGCTGCGATTTGACAGTCTGGCTCCGGCAAAGACCGCTGAACCTATGGAGCAGTCCCGAGGGACGCAGTCCCCGCCCACAGTTGACCCCTCGGAAGCCTTCCAGGATATAAAAATAATGTTCAATCAGCTACAGTCCAGCATACAGCCTCTGGATGGAAAAAACGGACACGCTAACTTGCAAGGTCGACCACATGCAGGTCAGACTAAACAAACATGGTGAACAGCTGGACGAAGTGGAGGGAAGGGTGTCGACTGTCTAAGAGGAGTCCAACTCCCTCGTTAGGGATATGACGTCGGTGAAAAGGGCATTGAAGGAATTGACGGACAAGCAAGACGACTTGGAATCACGCTCCAGAAGGAACAATGTATAGTTGGCATGCCGGAAACAGTAGAACAGAGAAATATGGAACATCTGGTGGAGGCTATGCTCAAGGAGGCTCTCTATATAGTGGAGAGAGCGCATCGAGTGCCTTTGGGAAAGAAACCGATCCCTGGGGCGGCCCCTCGGCAGATCATAGCGTGGATGTTAAACTACCGGAATCGGGATACTGCCCTCCGCAAAGCATGTGAAAAGGGAACAGTGACTTATAGAGGGAATAACATCAGAATCTTCCCTGACTTCTCGGACAAAGTCCAAGCATCGAGGAGAACATTTTTAGAAGTAAAGAAGCAACTACGCGATCGAGGGATTCGTTATGCTATGTTGTTCCCTACAAGGCTTCGAATAGAGCATGACAGCAAGGCAGTGTTCTTCCATACTCCAGAAGAGGCCTCCAAATTCTTGGAAATGCAGCCGAGACAACCCCGACAGTGAGGGAACAATGAATAATAAAGAATTTGTTGCACCATATCATTTAAAACTACCGCTGCTTACTTGTAATCCAGCGTGGGGAGAGCAACATTTCTCGGAGGTGTGGGGGGTTGGTTGGGCTCTGAGCGGCTCCTCGGGCAGAAGCTACAAGGTCGTCTGATGTGCAGATCTCAGTTTGGAAGTTGTGGGGTTCAGCAAGAGGGAGGGGGTGGGGACACATGTTCACTGACAAGTTGGGGTTGTTGATGGGGGTGGGGAGCGGGTTTGACACACTGGATTCAGATGCTTCTAAAGATGCTCTTCCAAACCGACTCAGGATAGTGGGTCGATATGCGGGCTGCAAAATCACTAGATTAGTGTATGGCATCACTTAAATTTTGCATGTGGAATGTCAGAGGGTTCAAATGCCCCATAAAACGCAGCAAGATACTGCTGTATATGCAGAGATACAAGGTTGAAATAGCCTTTCTACAGGAGACACACTTAACAAGGGACAATGAAACTACCTTCGGAAATACATGGGCTGTCGCAGATATTTTTTGTCCTACTCCACATACGCCAGGGGGGCTAGCACGCTGATACACCACAAGGTCAGGTTCCATCAGACCACAGTGATAAAGGATGAAGGAGGTAGAGGCCTTATAGTGCAGGGCACCATACAGGGGAAACTATATACACTAATTAACTACTATGGACCCAATAAAGATACAGTAGATGCCCTTGATCGGATAGATCAGCAGCTTGAAGGTTTATCGACTGGGGAGGTGATTTGGGCTGGGGATTTCAACGCTGTGATGCAACCCGATTTGGACAGATCCAGAGGTGTACAGGGGTGTGGGAATAAAGTGACGCATTGTTTGCAAGATGTGACACTCCTGTGGGACTTTGCCAATGAGTGGAGGGTGAGACACCCAGGGACACAGCAGTATACTTATCACTCCGACACCCACGGATCGGCATCGAGGCTAGATTTTTTTCTCATTTCGCAATCACTGTTGGGAAGGGTCAGGAAGGTCGAGATCGTTGCTCGCACCCTTTCGACCATGTGTCAGTGTTTCTCGAGCTGGGATTAGAAGGTTGTGCTAGGGGGGAGATCCCACGGAGATTCAAGAGTGAAGCCCTTTCCGACACAGTATTTAGGGATGGCTTGACAGCAGCGCTCAACACATTCCTCGACCTAAATGTGGGCTCAGTGCAGTCTCCTGGGATAATCTAGGAAAGCTTGAAATGCGTGATTAGGAGTGAATGCATATCTAAGGAAGCAGGCATTCTTAAACTAATTAGGAAGGAACTAGCGGCCAAGGAGGATATCCTTCAAAAGCTGCAGGTGTCCAACCCGGCTCGCTCGAACCAAACTCGGGCTGAGATCCTTAAGCACCGACAGGATTTCCAAACACTAGCTCTACGGAAAGTTAAGTTTAAGAGAAATGTGACTAATATACGGCATATGGGGAAGGCAATAAACCTGGCCGAACCGTGGCACAAGTGACAAAAATGGATAATCTCACAGGTAGAATCCAAGCGATAGCGGATGAGCATGGAAATAACAGATTTGATGACATGGAGATAGTTCAGCTTTTCTTCCGGTTCTACAGCCGCCTATACTCCTCGAATCTACGTGCATACCGAGCAGATATTGAGGACTATTTAGATCGGGTTTCGCTACACTGGTGCACCGACGCCCAGAGGGAACACCTGAATCGTCCATTGTCGTTAGACGAGGCACTGGACACAATTAAATCTCTGCCGAATGGGAAATCACCAGGGACCGACTGGTTCACGGCGGATTTTTTATAAGTATTTTGCGAACTCTTTGGGACCTCACCTGCTAGAGATGTACCAGCACAGTTTAGAAGCAGGAACCCTGCCGGCATCACTGCGAGAGGCAATGCTGGTGGTGTTGTTGTTGAAACCTCATAAACCAGGTAATGAATGCTCCTCATACCGCCCAATCTCATTAATCAATATTGACAATAAGATCCTAGCGAAAATTCTGGCCTCACGATTATCGCCCATTATGCCAGAGATGGTACTGGCGGACCAGGCCAGCTTCATCCTGGGCCACTCTACCTCATATGGCCTCAGGAGAATATTTGGGCTAATGTCAGCAGTAAACCCCCCCGTCCCCCTGAGGACTCGCTGGTGTCTGCCCTGCTAGACGCCACCAAAGCGTTTGACTCGGTTGAATGGCCGTTTATTTTTCTGTGCTTCGCTGTATGGGGAATGGGGGCCCACTACATAAATATGGTGAAATTGTTGTATACTCAGCCGACGGCTAGGGTGAGGGTGAATGGTCAACTTACGCCAACCATCCCACTAGAAAGGGGGACATGACAGGGGTGCCCCCTGTCACCCTTACTTTTCGCCTTAGTGATCGAGGCATTTGCTGAAAGGGTCAGGTACGCGCATATACACTGGGGGATGCAACTATATAACCACAAATTAATAATTAAATTGTGTGCCGACGATATGGTACTGTTTATTAAAGACCCTGGGGTGAACCTGGATCCGGTGATGAGAGAGGTTCAGGGATTCGGGGAAGTGTCGGGGCTACGGGTAAACACGTCAAAATCAGTGCTTTTCCCACTAACAGAAGCGACGGCCCAATTTCAAGACACATGGGGATTCCAATGGCACATGACTTACACACGCTACCTAGGCATCTCTATCGTAAGGAACCCGCTTGTGTTGTCTCAATGTCTAAGTCAAGGATCTGAATCAAGTCAGGGGAGCCATGTGTAGGCGGCAGAAGCTTCCATTAAATCTATATGGCTGGATATCCGTTGTTAAGACGACGCTGCTTCCCAGGTTCCTCTATATCTTCCTGAATGCCCCAGTGGCGGTTCCCGGGGACTACCTTCGTAGCCTGAAAGCTGCAATAGTACAATTCATATGGACAGGTAAGCCGGCCAGAGTCTCGTGGGATAAGTTGGTGACTCCTGTGACAGAAGGGGATCTAGCTCTACCTGAGTTTGAGGCATACTATGAGGTGGCGCAAGCCAGGTTTTTTGTATATTGGCACAGGCTGCAACAATGCAGGAGCCATATAGAGGTGGAAAGAGCGGTAGCTGCACTCAATCTGCTTAGGTCAATAATCTTGCTGGCCCCGAGCCGCATACACTTCCCAAAGTGAAACCGAGGCTGAGCCTCATTAACATCAGCTGTAACCGCCGGCAGGCGGATCACGCCGGCGGCCAGCTCCAAGGCCACTCTAAGGCCTGTTGGGTGCCTGCTCACCCCCTCACTCCACTCCTCCTCATCGTGGGGCGAGGGCAGGAGCCCCCCCAGCACCCCAGCCCAGCAGAGGAACCACGCGACAAGCGGGGAGGAACACGGACAGGGCCTGCCTGACCCTGTCCCCACACGCCGCCTGACTCGCCCATGCCGGGCGCAGCGCGGCCTGAAACCGAGGCTGAGCCTCATTAACATCAGCTGTAACCGCCGGCAGGCGGATCACGCCGGCGGCCAGCTCCAAGGCCACTCTAAGGCCTGTTGGGTGCCTGTTCGGAGCCGTAGGAGCCAGGGGCCAGGATCTCTGCCCTTTCAACTCCAGGATCTCTCACTATCAGAAGCTGGAGACGCCCTCAGCCGCACTATACTGATTCTAAACATGCATGGTACATTGGCCACGCACAGCACCATGGTACCTGTCAGCTTAACTGAACTGTCTTGGTGAGTAATGCTTAACTACATAAGATGGCTAAGCTCTTATAAAAAAAATAATAGAAGCGCTACACCTACATTTGTAATTGTTGATTTTCTAACGACAGAAGCGGTAACAATCACCAGCTGCGGAAACTCTGACATTCTCTAACGCCAAACAAATTGTACGCATTTCTTAATGTGTGATTGGAGCGATCTCATTTACTGAACAGCTATCATTCTATAGTACTCAAGAAGCAAGTACAGTAGACACGTATACATGTTTACTCATACACCACAGATCCTTCTTGGTATTATTCGAAACCCACAATACAGTGGTGCGCCCCCCCGCCCATGTGGTAGTCTTTTTTCTACTAACTGGTCCAACTTGCATAGTTATTTATATGTCTGCAGCCACTTCCAGCCCAAATATGATTACCAAATTCAGGTGAACCCCCTGTCGTACTTGCATCTACCTGCACATTTCATTTTTATCCTAAATGTGATTACTGTTCATAGGTGAACCCCTTGCGTACTTGCATCTACTTGCACATGCCTAAATGTGATTACTGTTCTTAGGTGAACCCCTTGCCTACTTGCATCTACTTGCACATGCCTAAATGTGATTACTGTTCTTAGGTGAACCCCTTGCCTACTTGCATCTACTTGCACATGCCTAAATGTGATTACTGTTCTTAGGTGAACCCCTTGCCTACTTGATTACTGTTCTTAGGTGAACCCCTTGCCTACTTGCATCTACCTGCACATGTCATTTTTAGCCTAAATGTGATTACTGTTCATAGGTGAACCCCTTGCGTACTTGCATCTACTTGCACATGCCTAAATGTGATTACTGTTCTTAGGTGAACCCCTTGCCTACTTGCATCTACCTGCACATGTCATTTTCAGCCTAAATGTGATTACTGTTCTTAGATGAACCCCTTGCCTACTTGCATCTACTTGCACATGCCATTTTTAGCCTAAATGTGATTACTGTTCTTAGGTGAACCCCTTGCCTACTTGCATCTACCTGCACATGTCATTTTCAGCCTAAATGTGATTACTGTTCTTAGGTGAACCCCTTGCCTACTTGCATCTACTTGCACATGCCATTTTTAGCCTAAATGTGATTACTGTTCTTAGGTGAACCCCTTGCCTACTTGCATCTACTTGCACATGCCTAAATGTGATTACTGTTCTTAGGTGAACCCCTTACCTACTTGCATCTACTTGCACATGCCATTCTTAGCCTGAGTTGTGAATTCAGGTAAACCCCCTGTCTATCTACATATGCCAAACCGCACAATGTACCTCAGCAAGAGCCAAACAGCCACCCTACTGTATCTCCTCATACATATATTACACCTTACCATCGTCATTGCCACCACAACCATGTACCCTGCAGATAATGCACCCTGTCCAACCCTAGAAAGAAACACTAGACTACGAGCCAGACTACCCCGTCTCTACGAGCCCATCTACCACAACAAGAGACCCACCCTGCAACACACCAAAATCCACCCGAGCCACATCACACCCTGCTACAACCCCACCCAACCCAAACTCATCCCTATAACAATCCAGGATACACCCAACACTACCACTATATCCGGAGCTTTGATCAACGCCAGATCGATAATGGCCCACGCCACAGAAATAGCAGACACCTTATCCTCAAACAACCTCGACCTCCTAGCTATCACTGAATCATGGCTGCACGAAGCAGCAGGCCCAGCACTCTCAATAGCCATTCCAGAAAATTACCAAATAATCAGAATGGACAGGCCCAACAACAGAGGAGGCGGCCTAGCCATCATAGCTAAAACAAACCTCGAGCTAAGACCACTGCCCCAAACACCTCTCAAATCCTGCGAACTCCTAGTAGCCAAACTACCCATTTCCAACTGTCGCACCTTAACCATCCTTCTAATATATAGGCCACCCGGCCCCATTGGCTCATTCGAAGCAGACCTATCCAGCCTCCTAGCCAACAACACAAAAGACACCACCCAAATATTACTACTAGGCGACTTGAATCTAGGACTAAACGACCCTGACGACAAATCAGCACAAGCCATAGCTAACATGCTAGATGAACACGGCCTAATCCAAAGAGTGCTCACCCCCACCCATAATAAAGGTAGGACCTTGGACTGGATCGCCACTCTAAACTGCGACACCATCATTACCAAAACCACTCCCCAGCACTGGACAGACCATTACCTCATTGACTTCACCTTATCTCTTAATAGAGAAGTCAACAAAGGAAAAATCATGGCACCACCACTACCCACTAGAGCAAAAAAAAACATAACCCCAGACAACCTCCTACCACTACTACTGCCAACCCTCAATGCTCTCCCCGACAATCTAAAACCAGAACTCCTAGTAGAAAACTATAACAATACCATAAAAAAAGGACTAGACATCATTGCCCCTCTAAAACTGCAAAAAAGCAAACAACAAGCCCACCTGAACACCTGGTTCACCCCACATCTGAAAGAACTTAGACTGCACAAAAGGAAACTTGAAAGCCAATGGCACAACTCCCCTACTGAAGAGAACAAATCACAACTCAAACTTTGTGCAAACAACTACAAAAAAGAAATTCTACTCACAAAAAAGAAACTATTCAATGAAAGAATCGAAAAATCGAGCTCCAACACCAGAGAACTATTTGCTATACTAAGGGAATTAGAATCCCCTATACCCCCACCAGACAATATAATTAAGGATAAAGCATGGTGCACCAGCGTCCAAAACGCCCTAACTAATAAAATCAAAAGTCTCCAAACCAAAATCGCTCTGAAAAAAGACTCTCTCACCACCAATGAAGCATCTCCCAGCAACCACGACAAAACAGCCAACCGTCCAGGCCATAATCTCTTCAGATTTACCAAAATATCTATCCCAGAAACAGAAAAAATTATAGCCTCACTTAAACCATCTAACTGCAAAGGCGACAACTGCCCTCCCCAAATAATCAAGGATGCTGCTAGGGATCTAGCCCCCTTCATAACCAAGCTGATCAACGCATCCTTCTCCTCCAACACCATACCAAGCAACCTCAAAGAATCTTGGGTCCTGCCTCTCCTCAAGAAGCAAACCCTAGACCCAGCCATTCCCACCAATTACAGGCCCATCACCACGGTGCCATTCCTGTTAAAGATAATAGATAGAGTAGCATACCTGCAGATTCAGCAATATCTTGAAACTCACAAACTACTAGGCACCCACCAATCAGGCTTCAGACCGAAGCACGGCACCGAGACAGCCTTAATCGATCTTAAAACCCAGATCAATGAGATTAACGACAAAGGGAACACTGCCATGTTACTACTCCTCGACCTGTCGGCAGCATTTGACCTGGTGGATCACACAGTCCTGTGCGAACACCTGGCCTCAGCAGCCCACTTCTCGAAAGAGGCCATAGCCTGGATCCAATCATTCCTGGACAACCGAACTATGAGGGTCTTCTCCACCCTAGCCTCAGCAGACCCCATTAAAATAACCTGTGGGGTGCCCCAAGGCTCCTGCGTCTCTCCCACCCTCTACAACATCTTTACCAAGCCCCTATTTGACAAGTTGGACAGACTGGGTGTCTCATATACCAATTATGCAGATGACACCCAGATCCTCATACCCCTCTCAGGCAACTACGCTTCAGATACGGCCTTGGTAAACAAAATATATCTCATCATTCAGGCATGGATGGCCACACACGGTCTATGTCTAAATGATGAGAAAACCGAAATCCTGCTCCTCGGATCCAATACCAATCTCAAAAAACTCAGCTCCAACTATAAGGCCTTCAACATTGATGGCAATACCATCACAGTGGCCAAAACAGTGAAAACACTAGGCTTTCACCTTGATGCAACCATGTCACTAAAAAAACAAGTCAACTCACTAGCATCCTCCACCGCCTACACATGCAAGCTAATTAGGGCATGTAGAGCCTTCCTCACCCAAACTAGCTGCATCATCATAGCCAACGCCCTAATACTATCCAGACTGGACTATTGCAACGCCATGTACCTAGGAGCCAACAAATGCATAACCAACAAACTACAGACACTACAAAACAACGCTCTCAGAACAGCCCTCAACCTACCCTCTAAGGAACACATCTCCAACAAAAGAAGAGAACACAAATGGCTTAAAATCCATGACCGCATCTCCCTCAAAACGGCATCACTCACCCACAAATGCTTAAACAACGCAGCCCCCCCTATCTCGCATCCAGAATAAAGAAAAAAACGTCCACCCGCCCCACCAGATCGATCAATTCCTACTGCCTGCAGGTACCCAATTTCAGACAAAAGAAAACCGGCGGCAGCAGCTTCCCTGTCCTGGCAGCCCAACACTGGAACGCCCTCCCACTCCACATTAGGACAGACCAATCCTACTATAGCTTCAGGCGAAACACCCTCACTTGGCTGCGGGCCAATGATCCTCACGACTAACCCTGCCATCTAATCTGATCATGCCAATGCTATAACCTGACTACCACGCACAGCCTTAAATTTGTAAATATGTAAATGCAACCGAACTGCTCCTACGCACAGTATTAATATGTAAATTTGTAAACCTTCGCTCAATTATATGTATATATGCACATCCCACACAATGTAACTGTAAATGCAATGCACTTTTTCTCATGCCTATCTTATTCTGTAACCAAGTTTTTAAGTAATCCCATCTTCCTGACCTCTGTTGCGCCCTTTTACCTCTGGGTTTTGCGCGCTATACTAAATAAATAAACAAACAAACAAACAAAGAACCTGGTGCAGGCAACGTGCAAGGCCTGGATTATACTAGAACAGGTGGGGAAGGGTGGAGTTCTCTACTCAGCCCAACTCCCAGTTATACATACACCGGGAACACCTATCACTAGCGAGAAGTGCTTTGTAGATATGCCTAAAAAATTGGGAATCACATGCTTTGGAGATCTGTTTCCTGAAGGGAGGTTTGTGACCCTTGAGGAATTTAGGAGGAGGGGGGACACTACCAGCCCTAGATGTATGTCTATACTTTAGGCTCAAGGTGAGTCTACGCTTAGTGTTTAGCACCCTCCCTGAACAACCGCTGATATCCCCTATATTGGATAAGTCACTCAAAGGCCTGATGGGACGATGTCTGACCACGGGGTTATATTCAATGTTTATCCAATCCAGGGGCATGGGAGCACCATGGTTACATGTCATTTCATTGCAGAATGTTTTTTCGCTGGGTTTTTTACCGCGGATTTTATTTTCAAAAAAACTCATTGAATTTTTTATTTTTGGGGGGTTACCCCCAAAATCCCCAACCCCTTTAATTTTTTTTTATATTCCCGTACACCCACACCCAAATTATATAAAAAATGTTAACCCCCCAAAAAATTAGATGAATTTTTTCATAGAAAAATCTGCGGTAAACATCCCGCGATGAATGGACATCGTACCGAGCACCACACCCACTGGGAAAAATGGGAGAGAACATTGGGAAGGGAGATCCCAGAGGATACTTGGAAATACTGTTGTGAGGGAATAAGGAAGGGTGTTATCAATGCCAGATTTAAACTGATTCATTTTAAATATATTCACCAATTTTATTACACACCTATTAGAATCAAGGAATTTTTCCCGGGAGCCACAGGGAGTTGCAATAGATGTCAATCAGAAATGGATGATTTTCCTCACGTTGCTTGGAGTTGTCCAAACATACAACAGTTTTGGGAGAGAGTGTTTGAAATGATCAGTGGGATTATATGCCAAACAACGAGACCTAACCCAATGATGGGATTGTTGGGCTACAAGAAGGAGGTTCTCAGAGGAATGCGGAAATTAGTCACCCTGCTCCTTATAGTGGCTAAGCGGAGAGTGGCCATGCTGTGGGGAAGGGGAAGATCTCCAAAAATTTCACATTGGAAAGAGGACATTATGTATTGTAATGACATGGAGAACGGATGGGGATCAATGAATAGGCAACGGTGCAGCGATACTGGCATGGGGGATGCGTATAGACATTATTTGCTCCAACAAACTGCCACTGAAGACATAGGGACATCAGCAGATGGCACCGAGTTGGGGAATTAAATGGGAAAAGCTGGGGGATAAGACTGCACCCACGTGTGATGCCATGCATTAGCTGAATTTTACTGGAAGAAACTGAGAACCAACCAGCTGTAATAAGGACAAATAATTGTCTATGCAAGCTATATTCATAGAACTGATGGATAATGTCAGATACGGTGTGTCAGAGGGGGAAGGGGAAGGGTTTCGGGGTTTGTTAGCACAACGTGCTGGTTGTATGTTGTTCTTTTACGAAAACTAATAAAAACAAATTAAAAAAAAAAAGATTGAAGAAATATTGCCATATTGGAAGTTAAGGCATGGTACACTCTGAATAGAATAGAATTCGGGCCCTGAGGTTGAGCTGCGGCTCTGTGTAGTTTAGCTCAAAAACATTCTCTTTCCGTTCCCCAGCAGAGGGGCCAAGGTCAAAAGGTACCCTCAGTGCACAGACATATGCCAATTGTATCCAGCTGCAGAGCCTGAATGGGGTGGAAACGGAATGTGAGCTGCGGAGAGAGAGCTCGTAGGGATGTGCCCTTTGAAGGACAAATTCATGAGAGCAGGGGATATGGTTTTGTGATGCTAATGGGCAAGGCGAACATTTAGAGCCCTACTGCCCTCCCCAACGAGCGGTCATCATATATAAACTACAAGTAGACGCAACCAAAAGCAAATAAATCTCTCAAATTCAGACTCGAGAGCGTTGCCCCATTCATGCCATTACTGGTCACCTGGGGTTCGAAGGAGATAAGGGGGGGGGGAAACTATGTCTGGAACATTCTGTGATTTTGGATAGGAGGAGCAGAGGTGATGCCAATAAATTAAGTACAAGGCCGGGGAGGCAGCTTGTGTGCGCTGTGGCGTCAGGTATAAGGAGAAGGCCCATCTTCTATTAATGCAGAGTTGGCCTCACAAGTTTACTTTGATCTTGTCTGGGCTGGAGGGGTGCACATCACGTGACAGTTACCATTTATCAATGTGACAATAAGGTAAAAACAACAATCTGATTCCTGGATTTAATAGTGATAATGTAGTAAACCACATGTATATGGGAATGGGCTTAGATCAAATGTGGCCAATCAGTCCAGGGCCTATAGGGGAACATTAGCATGTTATATAGGTGGCAACCAATGAGGGTGGAGGGATTATGTTGTAACATAAAAGATGTAACATTTTGAAAAATCAGAGGGTTCCCTGTCAGTTTGGTTTTACAGGACTGCTTGAGACCTTTTTGCATGCAATAAATCTTGTTTTCCTTTGCAAAGAGGTGCATTGCGTATGTGTCTTGCATTGTGATTTTCTGGAAGGCAAGCATTCTGTTCAAGGCAATATAATGCAAAGAGTCCCAGATGTCCGAGGTTTGACAAAATAGTATTTGTTTTGCTCTGTAGCTTTTGCTTGAAGAGCGTGCCTATTATGTGTAAAATAGTCCATTGACTTAGAGTAGTGGCCCACGTGTAGCATGGCTGTATCCTGGTTTCACCAATGTGCATAGTGAGACACCACAGTCAAGTCATACCAGACCCCCATAACATATGGGAAATAACTACAGTTTCATCTTCGCTAGACACAGGGTTTCCCTTGCTTCACCGATTGCCATCCTGATGTAGATGAGCAAAAAGACTAAGAAGTGGATCACTTACCATATTTGAATAAGGGACATGGGCCCAAACGACAGACTAGCACATGAATGCCTCATTGTCCTGCTAGTCAATGTACAGCGACTTTGCCATTTTCCACTCTGCAACTTTGCTGCTGTTTGTGCTTTTAGCACGGTGTGAGAATGACATCTCCACTCTTTTCATAGCAACATGCTTCACATCGTCACCGAAGATGACAACCCCATTAATAGTAGAGGGAACTAGTCACTATTGAAAACAGCTGGTGGACGTGTTGAATAACTAAATCCTGACATGGGAGCTAGTGATGCAGGGAGAAAGAAGCTCACTTTGGTCAAGTGCTGTGAAAACGGTGCCACCAACGGCTGGTGAGGAGGAGCTGTAGAGAAAACTTGTTGAGATTCTTATAGAAGCAGAGCGTGGGAAAACGAGAGGCGAGAGTATGGGTTCAATGGGTAGCCATCAAAGAACAATGGAATACACTCAACTGAATTAAGGCGAGTAGATGGCACCCAAATTCTTTGACTTCAATGTATTGTTCCTAAAGGATTTTGTGCACCTATCATTTTTTTTAAGCCTTCTCAAAAATGCAGATTTCAGAACGAATTGAACTACATTTTGTCCATGAGATAAAATCACAAAATGTTGACAACGTTAGAATAAGCTTTCTAAAATACAGATTCAGGCAACTTCTGCGACCATTGTAGGTTTGTTGTTTTCTAGAAAATTGCAAACCAATAATCTACCTGCAACTAATAATACACTGCAACATGACCCACTCTCTAAGAAGACTACTTTAAGTATGCGGTTGCTCCTGAAGAATGCTACTAAATCCAACTTGCTGCAGAACCGGTCGACAAAAACGGACGTGATAGCCTTTATTTCATTCAGATACCCTAGACAAAAGAAATAGGACAATAATTGATATGAATACGTTATCAGTACAGGGCAGAATAAAGTGCAGCACCTGCACGGGTTTCCTTTTAAAGAGATCATGGGCCTGATTGACAGGCGTTTATATAATGGGGCAATCTCATAGGAAAACGTTCTGTGAATCAGGACATGTGCCACATCAGCTGTGGGGTCCTGCTAATGTAGAAATTAAGGTTACAAATAATCAATACTGTGAAAAACGAAGGAAAAAACGGTGACATGTGGACTAAGAACTTTCTTTCCCTTTTAGATGGGCAGCACTCCATTGCCACCCATAGGTAGCTTTCCCCCCAATCCCCACTAGGGAAAGTTTGGTTCTTCCTGATGAACAGACTGACTGGCAGCACAATATATTTCATTGAAATGATTCTTCGGAGTGAGTGTGGGAAGAGGTATATTTCAAGCATAAGAAAGAATCACCTTACTCGAATTTGGCTTGATGTGTATATTATTGGTCCTTTTTAAAACAGGCAATAACAAATATGTCAATATGTTTAAGATAATTAATGAGATTGGTGGCAGGTCTGTAACTCAACGCCATTTTTAACCTTGTCACAATCCCCAAGATTATAGCCAATTTACCCTTTCTGTTTTGGTCTAAATCAGAGAGCCTGGTCATATGAAGCAGAGATTAATTTGTTCTATCCTAGACTAGTGATCAGTGGATTAAAATCCTGTGTAGTAAATTCGTGGAGGGAGGTTGTCATGGCAAAGTAATTTTCAACTCGCCTACTGCCAATTATGTTATTCCCTTTACTTTCTGCTTTTTGGAATTCTGACGTATTGATTTTTGCTAAGAGGGCAAGTTCTACTGAGGTCTCTCTGAAAGCAGGAACTGTGTTTTGGTGTGCTCTCCCCAGCAGCTGAAATGGCTATCAGTGCAGTGGCAGTACAAAAGTGCCCTGCTTTGTCTCAAAATGCACACCTCACCCTGAAAGTGTACTAGTGTCACAGGCTGGTGGCAACTTTATACATGTATCTGGCTGTACAGTAGCTCCCAAGGATTGTTTAAACCATGTAACCTTGCCATTTTGTTTTGTGGATTTTCCTTTTTTACTTCACCATGAGGAATGACCACATTGGCCATTTCTACCGACTTGGGCACCCTCCAGAGCACACAAAGTTTACTTTGCATGAGCGGCATCCTGTTCTGACTGGATGATGGTCTCTCAGACACCTCAATAGACATCCCAGTGTGTGTGCATCCACAAAGTTGAATGGCCAGTTCCGATTGGAGGGCCACCAAATATTTTGACTGCTGAATGGAGCGCTGGGTAGATCCCAGATGTTTGGTGGTCTGCCTTTTTGGTTCTCGAACCATTCCTCAGAACCTACCTGGAATCACATTTGAGTAGCTGGATAAGAAGATGCTGTGTTTGGGATCCTTGCTATGTGCTTGTATGCACCCTCCAAATCTTCCTAAGGGAAAGCTTTGCTGCACTCGGTTCAGCAGAATCATTGTCAGGCTCTGCCTCCCTTCCTATTTGATGTTAACAAAAAATATTGCAGCCGTCAGTGCACCCATTCAATTACTCAATTGTTTTGGAGCGAAACAGGTGTGGCCACCCCTTCTACTTTCTGTTAACAGAGGTGTTGTAGCTGCTGCTCTGAAATTCCCAATTCTTCCTCTGCAGCTGTTTTTTGAGAAGCTCTCCTGCATTCTAAATTGCTGACCTTTGTCCTCACCTGTGCATCACTGCCCAGACGCAAATTGTCTGTATTGTGCTATCTTGCTCCTGCAGTAGTCCCTTTGTCCACTGTGATAAATCCTGGAAATTCGTCCCCTCGAACCAAGGGGGAGCCTCGAACCAAGGGGGGTACTAGGGAGGTGAGCCTGCTAAACTGAACACACCCCAGGGGACAGGGCAAGCGGGATCCCACTGGGATTAACCCCACTTCCCCCCTCAGAGAACATGCAATCTCTAGACAGGGATAGGCGTTGCTCTCGCTTGTCTCAAGAATACAATACGGTTGTTGGTTATATGGGAATTGACATATGTAATGAGGTACCACTTTATGCATCAATGGCTGGTGTGTTTTCTGGCCCTACTCTAGCATCGTCCTTAATCCAGCCAAGAGAACAAGACATAAACAAACACGACAAACACACACCCTCGCTGCTGAGGGGGGCGAGAGCCCACAGGCATTGGCAGAAGTGGAGAGAGAGACCTGCGGAGCCACACGAGAGAACGCTCCTCCTGGGAGGCGTGGCCGTTAAACGTGCACTCCGTGTGGTGCTTTGAACTGCGGTGAAGCCGCGGAACGTTTGGGAGCTAGTAAGTACATCCGAGACCAGAGGTCCAGTGGATGGAGCTGGAGCCACCGAACTGAGACATGGAGCTGCTGCTAATACCTCACCAGAAGCTAGCAGGAATGGAGCATCCACTCCAGCAGAGGCGAAGGAAGCTGACCGAGCAAGACTGCGCCACCTTCCCAACACGCACATTCGGAGGAGCACACCAGAAAGAAAGAGGTTCACAGATGCTCAGGGAAACCGGGAGGTGGGCGGCAAGGTCAACACTCCCCGCCCGCCCCGACCCTTCAGGGGGGGGTGGAAACCAAACGCCCCCGGGGAAGGGTGGGAATCAAACACCCCCAGCAAGGTGTGCGAACCAAACGCCCCCAGGGCAGATGAGAATTTTAAGTCAAGTTGGGCCAAAGAGAGAGAACACCCAGGTTCGGGTGTACAACCAGGGACCCCAATAAGGGGCAATCGAAAACAGGAGTGGAAAGCAAATGATTGTCATCACCGGAAAGCGAATCCAGGGGAGTATGTGGAACAGGACCTTGAAGCGTCAGCAATCCTACGGGTATCAGACACCCAGGAAGGGTACAAAGCGTCTGGCAAAATCCAAAGAGAGAAGAAAAGACATTAACTTGCAGCAAGCTCTAGGCTGCATCTCTGCAGAGCTCCGTGATCCAGCTAATGATCCTGGGAAGCGCGAGCTGTCCAATAGTAGATTACGTTACATAAATAACGGCATGAACTTATGAAGGAGGAGAGGGCAAGAAGCGCTGTCAAGACGGATTTCTGAACTCTGTCCTGGAGGGGCAGAGTTTCAGAAGGCCAGCCTAGTTTCTTGGAACAGGGTAACCTCTGGACAAGCCAGACCAATCAGGGTAGCGATGGCGGCGGTCAAGAGTGCCAACCGAAACCCAGCCGCCCAGGAACAACAGAGGACAGGAGAGAAAGCAATGACTAAAGAAGACATGCAAAACTGCTTCAAAGAATTTCAGAGCCAATTCCTACTCTTCTTCAAGGAACAATTCTAATCTCTGAAAGAGGACATGAAGCAATAAAAACAGACATTACAAAACTGGAAGAAAAGACTGGCACATTGGAAAAAGTGGTCCAAGAAATGGAAGACGACACCCAAAAATCAGACGGGGTGCTAGAAAACTTATATCGTCTATCCAGCAATCTGGAAATCCAAAGACTTGAAAAACAGATCAAGAAGATCTAACATAAGAATCAAGAATCTCCCGGAAACAGGACAAAGACCTGACCAGTACCGTCCTCCAGCTATTTGCGGAAGTATTGTCAGAGGACTCTGAATGCCAAGTCCAGGTTGCCAGACTGCACCAGGTAGGCCCACAGAGGTCGAACGAGCCAGGGTCGCGACCAACGGACGTGCTGCTGGCGGTGACGTTGTATGGTCAAAAAGAACATATACTGCGCAAGGCAAGAACAATGGGTCAACTGAGAGTGAACGGGAAAGGAGTACAACTCTACTAGGAACTGGCACAAACTACACTCCAGAAAAGGAGAATGGGACCAGTGCAACAACATCTAATGACCAACCAAGTAACATACAAATGGACATTTCCATTCGGTCTCCTGTTCACATGGGAATGGCGGCAACACAGGATCACGACACGCGAGGAGTGAGAGCAGATCCTGCATCTGCACCAGGAAGGCGAAGACGATCGGGAGCAAGCACGAGGGCGACCAAAAGGCCCAGGAAAAACAGACGGCTGGAAGACAGTGGGAAGAAGGGGTCGAGGAGGAAGAAATAAATGAAACCTGATAAATCCAGCAACCAGCACAAGCAGGAAACTGGAGTTAACTTTCCCTAACCAGGGGGTCAGGGGGAGAGATCCACCCGGGATCCGACATTTGGAGGCCCAGGGGGAGGAACCCGAAGGGCGATTATGGAATCTCAAGTGGGGTTTAAGACCACCCCCCCACAAGTCAACACTGAGGGTAAGTGCGGTGCAGGCGCGAGGGACACACCATCCGAGCGCTCCTAGGAAGGGAGGGGATAAAAGGGGAAATTAACCGGTGGTGGGGATTCTGGCTCAAAGGGACTGGAAAGAGGCCCGAATTTTGGATAGGGCAAATCCAAAAACAGTCAAAATGAACATACAATGTGCGGGGGATGAACACCCCCATCAAGAGGAAAAAGCTAGAGCGGCAGGCCTGGTGGACGAAAACTAGCATCTTAATCTACCATGAAACGCACATAAAGAAAGCAGATAGGGGGCGCATTAAGATTAGAGGATCAACACAAATATACCAAGACAACGCGGGGGAAAAGAGAGCAGGAGTCCTGATCGCATTGCATGACAGGTTAAATGCACATATTCAGAATTGCCTATTAGATAGAGAGGAACTATACCTCGTTCCGAATGTAGAACTACCAGGCAAAAAAACTCACGCTAGCCTCAATATACACCCCCAACACGAGACAGGATGGTTTCCTTAAAGGGATTCTGGGGCGCTAGAGGGATTCGCTACTGGGAAAATGATACTTGGAGGCGAACTGAACATTTTTGTTTTTAAAACAATTTTTATTATTTTGTTAACAACACACCAAACATTACAAAACATTGAGGACATTCGCATTTGAATTCTGCTTCATTGTGTTCATTTGTTATGCATCACCGTCCTCCCCCCTCCCACCCCATTAACTCGAGCCCCTGCTCCAATGCCACTGGCTTGCATAACTCTTTGCTCGTCTTTCTCAGTAGTCCCCTCTGTGTCCTCTTCACTAAGATCCGCCTGATGGGTTCCTACCATAGTGGCCACCAGTTGCCTCCACGCTATCAGGGGTCCCACTTCTTCCTCCCCTCCTCTACTGATTGCCTCATACCAAGCAGCTGTTTCTGCTTCCGCCCACTTGAGGAGGTCAGACCACCAACTCTTTATTCTTGGCTGTTGGGCTGCCTTCCAGGCAATCCTGCTCAGGGTCATATATGCCCTATGAGTGACGTATAACTGGATCTGCTGTAGCCTTGCGTTTCGGGACACCTTCTTGTGGTACCTTTGAACTCTATCCCATTGTCCATCCCGCATGGGTACTCCCACCTCTTCCTCCCAATCTCGCCTCAATTGGAGCACCTCCTTACCCACCCTAGTCATCAATAATTCGTATATGCGGGATATTTCATGCCCACCCTCTGATATGTCATACATCGTCTCAATGACCATGTCAGGTTGCTCCACTAGCACTTCCGCAGGCCACCTTCCCCGCACCCGTTTCATGATTCTTGTATAGGTGATATATTGGCCTTTGTGCACCCCGGTATCTTCCATTAGCCTCTTGAAATCTAGTGCCTCCCCCTCTTGCCATACATCCCCCAGGGTCACAAGGCCCAACGGTTCCCAGCATCTGCGGATCCCCTTTATTATTTGCAAATCCTCCCCGCATAGCGCCACTAACGGCACCTGCAGGGAGCATGGGGTCGGGTTGCCCACCACCTGCCATGCCTTGTTCCATATTTCCCAGCCCAGTTCAAACAGTCTTGCCCTTCCTTGCAACTTAGATTTAGGCAACCATACCACCTCTCCCAAAAAAAAAGGGGGCGTGTCCTTGCACAATAGCCTGGTCTCAGCTGTCTCCTCCTCGGACAACCATCTGGCCACGTACTGGAGCTGCCCCGCCATGTAGTATAGCTCGAAATTCGGTAGGTTTATACCCCCACTGTCACTCGGGTTTTGTAGCTTCCATAGGGCCACCCTATTCCTGGAGTTCTGCCAAATAAAGCCCCTGCAAAAACTGTGGAGCCCCGCAAAGAATCGCTTGGGGAGCATGTATGGAATGTTCATAAAGAAGTGCAACAGTCTCGGCAGGACCACCATCTTAATCAGCGCCGCCCTACCCATCATGGCCAGTGGTAGCTGGGACCAGAACCCCATGCTATTCTTAATGCCTTCAACTGCCCTCTCTGTATTGTGCTTGTGTTCATTCTAAGCCTTGTGGTATACGTCGATACCAAAGTATCGAAATGTCCTAGTCTGCCAGGGTATCGGCAGGACCGGTAGGTGCCTCCGCGGGGCCCTCCTGTATCTATCTCCCCAAGGGGAACATGCTTGATTTCTTGGGGTTCACTGCTATGCCCGAGAGGGTGGTGTAACGTTCCATCACCTCCAGGACGTATTGCAGATTTTCTTCTGGCAAGCGTAGGTATAACAGGATGTCATCCGCATACATTGATGTAAGGTGCGTTCCTCCCTTCATAGGGATTCCAATCTCCCCGTACCGTTGTCTGAGGCAGATTGGCAGAGGCTCCAGAGCGAGAATGTACTACATGGCCGGTTTTGACCCTGGCGATTGGGGAGCTGTATATCATTTTGACCCACCTCAGGTTCTCCAGCCCCAATCCATATTCTTTCAGCGCCGCTAGCAACCACGGCGACCTCACAGAGTCGAAGGCCTTGATGGCGTCCAACAAAACTATCGCCATTTCGCTTGGGTCCCCCTCTGACTGCTCAATTATGTGGTGGAGTCTTCTATGATTGCCCGTTACATTCCTGCCTGGAACGTAACCTGTTTGATCAGGCTGTACCAGTTTGCCAATAACCCGTTTGAGTCTGTTTGCCAGCGTGGCTGTAAGGATTTTACTGTCTTGGTTGAGCATTGACAAGGGTCGGTATGATCCACAGTCCATGCTTGGCTTGCCTGGTTTTAAGAGCAGGATTATCACACAGCCTCCCTCAGAGACTCCGGCAGCCCCCCTCGTTCGAACGCCTTATTTCGCATGGCAAGCAGCAGGGGGAGTACCTCTTGCTTATACGTTTTGTAAAATTCACTTGGGAGCCCATCCGACCCCGGAGCCTTGCACGTAGGTAGGTGCTGAATCACGGTCTCTAGTTCTTCTAATGTGATTGGAGCGTCTAGGTCCTCCCGCTCCTGATCGGTAAGCTTAGGCAATCCCATGTCTTCCAGTGTCGCCTGGATCTCCTGCCCCATCTCCTCCCCCTTATCCTCGTATAGGTGTTTATAGAATCTGAGAAACCCTTCATGGACTCCCTCTTGGGTATCCCAGGTCTGACCTTCCTCACCCTTTAGCTCCCTGACCATTAGACGTGGTGTTTCGTTTTTGTATAGCCACGCCAGCAGCCTTCCCGGTTTTTCTCCTCCCGGATGTTGCCGCTCACTATATTTTTTATAGTTTAACTTGCAGAGTCTGTCCCAGTGCTCCCTGCTACTTTGTTGCAATAGGTTCACCAGTGTGGTATCCTCCTGTGAGGTGCTCCCCTTCTGCATTATTTCTTCTAGCTCCTTCTCGGTCTCCTGTAACTCCCGCTCTATGCCCCTTTGGAGCCCTCTAGACTTGGATATGGCTGCGCCCTGTACTACGTCTTTGAACGCCTCCCATAAGGTTCCCTCTGATTGCACACTCCCTGTATTAATGTGAAAATACTCAATAACTGCCTCCCTTAAGTCCTCACCGAAATCCCGCATCCTGCAGGGCTTCGCCCCTGAGTTTCCACGTCGGGATTCTCGCCCTAGGCGGCTGGTACCCCCACTCCAACACTAGTGCGGAGTGGTCAGAAAGCACTCTGGCCTTGTATTCAGAGCCTATCATTTCTCCTGCTATCTCCAAGGCCACGAGCATGTAATCCAGTCTTGTGTATAGGTTATGGGGGGCCGCATAGTGAGAGTTACTGCCAGTCTCCCGGGTGCTGCTGTCTCCAAACATCTTCTAGACCAAAGTCCCGCAGTTGTGCCTGTAATGCCCTTGCAGCCGGGGTAGGTCTCTCTAGTTTATCGTCTGACCTATCCAGTTTGGGGTTCAATGTACAATTAAAGTCCCGTCCCCAGATGATAGCGCTGCCCACCAAGGGGCTAATTTTGCCGTATAGGACCCTGAAATAGGCCGCTGTGTCCTAGTTGGGGGCGTATGAGTTTATGATGCTTACGTCCCCGTTTTCTAGCATCCCCCGCACCACTAACATCCTGCCGTCTGGGTCTACCGTAGACTGAAGCAGCTGAAATGGTACATGGGGTGCCACCCATGGGACCACCCCCCTTGCGTAAGCCGAGTATGTGGCCCCGGTGGTGGAACCCCTCCACTTTCTCTTGACCAACTCCAGTTTATCCCTAGTAAGGTGGGTCTCCTGTAATAATGCTATGTCCACTTTCAGCCTTCTCGGGTACGTCATCACTTTATTCCTTTTCAGGTAACTATTGAGGCCTCTCACGTTCCAGGTTACAATTCCGTGGCTACCCATAGCGATGCGTGGTTTGTCCCTTCTCCCCCCTTCCCGGGTTTCCGTTCCAGTCTAGTGTTATGAACCGTCGCCTGCGTCCATTCTGGACTTTGTGGTCCCTGACCCATAGAGGACTGAATGCCCTGATCCTCCCAACATGGCCACCTGATACAGAACGCAGCTGGCCAGTCTTTACGCGCCACGCTCAACATTCTACTAAACAGACACGCCCCCGCAGCTCTGCGCGTCTCACGCTACCGCTCGCTGTAGTTGGACGTGTGTTGCCGGAGTTCGCTCGGGGCTTTCTTCCGTATCCTGTTTCCAGATTTCTTGATTCTTCCTCCTTTCCTCGAACTTACCTTTGAGCTTCCTTCTTGGATTTTCGCCTGCACTCGGGTCACGGCGTTCCGTGCCTCCGAGCCCGGACATTCTTCCTTCCTGGTTCCCGTCCTGGACATCTGAACGTCTCCTGGAGTTGGAATACTATCCTCACGCTGGACCCCGAAGACCTGCACACAGGTTTATACAAATCCCAGAGCGTGCGAAAGAAATCATCAAAGAAGGTCGCAAGCAAAAAGGAAAAAAAAAGGTGAGAAGGGGAGAGACTTGTGACAAGTGTAGCATGGAATTGGGCTCGTACCCCTCCCTCTCCCAACTGAAACTCCCCAACTAACCCCCACACCCCTCTTGCTCAACTATAAACCACTGCACACAACCCCTTCCCTCCACCCTCCCTGCCCCAACTGGTGCCCAGCTCCATCCCTGGATCTCAGGCTCCGGCGCGATTGGTCCTGCCTCGGAATGCCGAGATCAGGTACCCTAACTAGTCTATACATGGGGGTGTGAGGGCCGGTTCCATAGAGCTCCCACACCGTTAATTAAATTGCCATGTTCAAGGATTGTGCATGTATAGCTCTGGTTGTTTTGCTCCGACAGGCAGTATCCTGCCCTATATTCTAGTCCCAATGTCTGAGACTGCGACACCCTAGGTGCCACGGTCCCCATGCTACTTATCTGCGCCGTCTTCCGTCTGGATGCCCGATTCTTGGGGACAGCTCTGCATGTCCAGCCATTGTGTCGCGTCCTCGGGGATATCAAAAAACAATGTTCTATTTTTGTGAAACACCTTCCATTTGGCGGGATAGAGCAACATGTATTTGTGGCCCGCTTCTCGCATTCTTCTCTTGACTGCCCCAAAGTTCATGCGTCGGCGTTGTACCTGCAGAGTGTAGTCCGGGTATGCCGTTATGTTTGCCGACCCCCTTTGTATCGTTCCTCCCTTGCGGAAGTACTCCAGGATTTTTTCCCGGTCACGGTAATTCAGGATCTTGGCGATCACCGGTCTGGGCGGGGGGTCCCAGGAGGTGGTTTCCTCGTCAGGGCCCTATGCGCAGGTTCCACCGCAAACCCCTGGGTCAGCACCCCTCCTGTTATCTCCTGCAGCAGCATCGATTCGACGTACTCTGTGGGGTTGGGTCCCTCAACCCCCTCAGGCAATCCTATGATACGAATTTTATTCCTTCGAGCACGCCCCTCCGCCTCCTCCGCTCTGCTTTCCAGGTTGCCCACGCGTTGTTGTAGGGCATGGAGCTCGGACTTGTGGGATGCGCATGCTGCCATGTTCGGGGCCACTTCTTTCTCCAGGTCACCTGTGCGTTCTGCCAGAGTTCTGACATTTTGCCGGAGGAGATTCACCTCCTCCTGTACAGCCACGACTCTGAGCTCCAGCGCCGCTTTCAGTTCCACCATGGCAGTTTCCAATTTGGTTTCCCAAGCGACTTCCAGGTCTGCAATTGTTGCCAGGATCTCCTGATTTTTGCTTGTGGTGGCTATGCCCACAGTGGGAGTTCTCTCCTTGCTTCTAGCCCCCTCCGCCACCGGCGATGTTTTGGCGTACTCATTGATCGTGGGTTGCTTGCCCTTTATTATAGGCAGTTTGTTGGCCATCCTGATGGCGTCTGGGCGTGCGAGTGCTAGCTTGCGGTTTGTAGTCTCTGGCCTGTGCCCGACCCGTTCCCAGCGGCAGGGGGACCCAGGCGTGTTGTGTTGGGGTTCCTTTGTGCTGCCAAATCTGCACCCGGGGCGGGTTGTGTCCACTGGCGTGATTGTGCGCTGGCGTGTCTCTTCTCCCGGTCAGTGCACCCCACCTCCTAGTGTGCGCCATGTCCATGACTGCTCCCCCCAGCCCACGGGGCTCTTCCGAGTGGACCTACAGTCCCAGTATGCATCAACGGTGGGCTCCGCCAAGTCACAGGCACATCCTACTCATGTGGGCAGCGTTCCGCAGGCCTCTCAGAGTGCACCTCACTCCTCCTCTCGCCCCGCCTCATATAGGGGCCTGGGGGTGTTACAATACACCAACTCCTGTGTCCACCGCTCCAGTCCCTCCTTGGTCGGGGCACGTACTTGCCAGTCTCTTAATAACTTTTGTGTATGGCCGCAGCCCAGATGCCACACACGGGGCCTTTCAGCACGCCCCCAAGCGCACGTGTGCCTGGGGACCCCAGGTCTACGTTAGGTCTGGGTATGCCTGCCGCTCTTCAGCCGTGTGTGCGGCGCCGGGGCTTCAATGATCATTACTCCCAGAGGTCCGCGGGCTCATGGCTACAGCTGATGCGTGCTGGTAGCGTCCCCTTTGTCATGGGCGCCGCTCGCGCACAGGAATAGGTGGCGCAGCGTGGTAATATGTCCGCGGCCAGCCTCAGTGAGGCGGGCTGCCTTTGTGTGTAGTGGGTGGCTTCCCAGGGCCGCGCCGCTCCAGGCCACTACTTTCTTGGCGCCCTCTCTGGCCCCCTGTGCGCCTTGGCGTTGCAACGCTGCGGGTGTCGTCCTACTGCTGAATTCGCTGAGGGTCCACCCTCCAGTGGCCCTGTTCTGCACCCCACGGGCATCCCGATGCCAGCCGCCGTATTCCATAGGCAAGCCCCGGGGGCAGTATAATGAGGATCACGACCGATTTGTGTCTGGTGCGGATCGTGATCCCGACATTCTCCAACTCATGCACACAGAGCGGGGGTGCCCCTGTAGTATGCCTTGTGGCCAGGTGTACTCTCCGCCGACTCTAGGCTTCTTTCACGCGGCCGGCTGGCCCCTTTGTTTGAGCCCCCGTCTGCCATCTTGTGCCTTCGCTCCGGGATATGCAATTTCGGCAGGGGTTGTATCTCCAGCTCTCAGCATCCCCCGGTCTCCAGAATTGCAGCGCACACGTGTGCCATGTTCATGGGCTCATACGAGACGTTCCAGAGCTTAAATGCCGCTAAATATACATTTTCACGAGGATCAGTATCCGGATCAGCTTCTCACATGGCTCACTTAGCCACGCCCCACCTGGAGGCGACCTGAACATAGCATGGAATGCCACCCTGGACAGAAGCTCAAAACCACAACAGGGGTCAAGTTCCCCCTCAATAGCCCTGAAGACATCATTCGAAACACTAGCACTCCCCAACTTATGGAGAGCGGTAAGAGGGGAAACACAGGTATTCACCACTTCTCACATGTACACAACACTGAGTCCAGAATAGACTATGTCTGGGCTTCCACAGGTTTAGTAGGAAAGGTGGGTAGCGTCGAACTAGGTCCAATTTCCCTCTCGGACCATGCCCCAATAACTGCAATATTCAATATACACACACGACGCAGGAAGGGATATGGACATGGAAATTCCCGGCAGATTTATTACAGGATCAACTAATAGTGGAGGCTATAAAACACAAGATAGAAGAATAAATTTCCAATAACGATACGGGAGAAACTACACAAGACATTATATGGGACACCTTCAAAGCTGTACTGCGGGGCGACCTAATAGCCATAAAAGCATGAAGAGACCGACGGAGAAATAGGGTGTAGGAAGAGCTAGAGGGGAAATTAAAAGAGCTACAGAAAGAAGTAGCAAAAAACCCAAACAGGAAAGTGAAATTAGCCCTCAAGCATGTGCAAGGCCAACTCGGGATGTTGCAGAGTAAAAAAGCGGAAATAGCACTCCTACACCTAAAAAATAATTATTATCTAAGAGCAAATAAAGCAGACAAACTACTGGCAAGACAATTATGGGGAAAAGGGCGGAGGAAGACGATCCTGAAACTACGAGACAAACAGGGTCAAATCACGGTATCAGGGAAATATTAAAGGACTACTACTAGACCCTTTACAAGTGAGATGAACAACGGGAGGATAGACAGAGGGAATATCTCGAGAAGTTTAATCTCCCCCAAATTTCAGAGGAAGACAGGACGGCACTAGAAAGGGACATTCAGGTTGAGGAAATTCTAAGTGCGATTAAAAGACTGCTGAGAAACAAGACAAGGCCCCGACGGATACTCGGATCTCTTTTATAGGAAATGCCATGACGTCCTGGCACCAAAATTAACCAGCCTGTTTAATAGCTTTAAGACAAAGGGGAACATAACCAAATCAATGAACAAAGCCAAATTGGTGGCATTTCCTAAACCGGGAAAAGACCCAACTCTCCCAGGGTCATACAGACCAATAGCCCTAATAAACTTGGACGCAAAGTTATACACAAAAGTGCTGGTAGAGAGACTAACCCATCTGCTCCCAACACTTATAGGACCAGGTATATGGATTCATACCCGCAAGACAAACATCGGATAACACCCGAAGGGTATGTCATTTAAATCGAGAAGGCAGAACTCACCCACACCCCAGCAATCCTAGTGTCCCTGGACGCAGAGAACGTTTTTGCCAAGGTGGAGTGGACCCAACTTTTCAACGCAATGGAATATATGGGATTCAGGGCGAACTATCTGCAAATGATTAAGGCCAACTACAACTCCCCAATGTTGCGGATAGCTCTGAATGGAACTCTGTCGAGACCGGTAGCCCTGAGCAGAGGCACCAAACAAGGGTGCCCGCTCTCTCACCTTTACTATATGCCAATTATTTGGAGCCGCAACTGGTTCGCATTCGGGAAGCCCAACAGGTAAAGGGGATAGCAAAGGGGAGGATGAACATAAGATAATGGCCTTTGCGGATGACATGCTAATAGCACTGACGACCCCAGAACAATCCCTACCATTCCCGATAGGGGAATTAGATCTAGTTAGCTCTATCTCTGGCTTGAAAATCAACAAACAAAAATCAGAGATACTAAATCTTACAGAAAATCCTGAGACAGTAGACAGGCTAGCTCGAACCACACAATTGAACAATGCAACAGAAGGTATCACACTTCTGGGGATCAATTTAAGGTCAATAGGGCAGATGTATCAAGCAAACTATCCGAAACTCCAAGGGAATCTAAAATTAGAACTAACGAGGTGGCACCCCCTAAACATCTCTTGGTGGGGCAGAAGAGTCGCCATAAAAATTACTGTACTACCAAAACTACTTCACTACTTCCAAGCGCTGCCAGTGAGAATCCCGAAAACGTTCTTTAGATCTCTAAACAAAATGGTAAGCGTCTATATTTGGAAGCTAAAACGCCCTAGGATTGCAATGCCAACACTAAAAGCGCAGAAAGGCCAAGGCGGACTGGCAGTTCCCCATTTTCGCAGGCACTATGAGGCAGCACAGCTGAGGGTAATACGGGAATGATGGGTGGCACATTCTCCACAATACTTCTGGGCCAAACAAGACCGGGCGGTTGGGAGTTGCCCCTCTCACACCTACTAAGGCTCAAAAAATGATATAGTGGGAGTAGGGATTGAGGCCTGGGACAAGGGCGTCAAAAGTGGGACCCTAACGACATTCCCGTCTCCATTCACCCCATGTTTGGCAAACCAGATTTTCAGCCGGCGATGGAACAGAACGCATACTCACATTGGGTCCAGGCGTGCTGCAGCAAGATTAAAGACATGTATCAGGGTCAAACAATGACAACATACCATGAATGTAAGCAGAACCTGGGAATAACGGACAGAGAATAATTTACATACACCCAATTAAAACATTGGATCGCCTCCCACTCCATAAGAGAGGCAGCCACAAGACAGTTGACACCGTTTGAGACCTATACGACATCAGACATGGGCTCAACAAAGTTGATCTCGAACCTATATAAATTACTGAACGATCAAGGGGAAGAAATCCGCTGGAACTATATGAAGCATTGGGATGGCACTCTAGAAGTGCCCGTCACCAAGAAGCAATGGGAATATGTATGAAGAATTATCCCAAAACTGACAAAATCGATTCAAGTGAGAGAGATGTGGCAGAAAGTTCTACTTCAATGGCACTACGCCCCAGAGAGACTGCATGCTATGTATCCAGCTACCTGTGACAAATGTTGGCGGGGATGCACCATCAAGGGAGACTGGAGACATCTGGTGGAGCTGCCCGGACCTACAGTAGTTCTGAAGCGAAGTGAAACCAGATGGGCAAAATGGTGCAGGGAATAGACCAACTTCGGAAAAGGGTATGGATGGCAGGAATATGGGACCCTAGCCAGGGGCCCTACACAAAAGCACAAAAAGTGGAGCGATGATCATGATAATAGCGGCATGGCTGATAATAGCCCAACAATGAAAGCAAATCACCCCACCAACGGCCTACGACTGGCTACAGAAATTGTGTTGATTTGTGTCACTAGAGTGGATGACATACAAAATCCAGGGAGTGTCGGAAGCTTTTCAGAAGGACTTGGGTCAAATCCTGGCCTACTTACAACGCGACTATATGCTGCAATGGTGCCTGCACAACATTAGAATACTGGACCATCTTGTAAGAATTTTCCACAGCCCGGACAAAGGAACAAATCTCACCACGAGGGGAGGGAGGTAGGAGGGAGGGAACGGGGAGTTGGGGGGGGGGGGGGTTATGAAACAGCTTGTAATTTGTTACATTGCAAAACCAATATAACAAGTTTTAAAAAAGAAATGAACATATATTGAATATCTTATAATAAAAAAGTTTATAGAGAATGCACTTTTTTGGGGGCGGGGGGTCCCCCGACCCAAACCCCAGTTTCCCACCCCTAAACACCCAGCCCAACCGTTTCTCAACAATATTTAACCCTTTACCCCACCCCTAAATGCATTCTCTATACATTATCTATACATTTTCTCATTATAAAATATTCGATATATGTTCATTCATTATAAAATATTCGATATAAAGACTGCATACCGCTGGATGGGATAAAAACTGAGGAGAGAAAGCAAAGTAGTCCAGTAAAAGAATTAAAAAGAGTTTAATGGAAACAGTCATAAGAGACTATTCACAAGCCAGATATTGAAAGATTGGTACTAGAAGTACCCTTAAAAGAATGCAGCAGTTTCAAGAATCATTTTCAAGAAACTATTTTTGAATCACCTATTCTAAAAGCTGGTACTAAAAGTACCTTCAGGTGAAGGGAGTTATTATTTTGATGACCTAAGTTAGTTTTGGTATAGTGGTAATGTCAGTGATAGTAGTTTTTGGTCAACTGACCTATTTGTCTGGACAAATCCCGACTGACGAGCATCTTACTTAATAAAATAGGCAGGGAACACCCATAGTAATATGGAAAGATAGGCCCGATTCCTTTTATTTTAATACAATACTGAATAATGGCAACAATAAGTGTGTCCTCCCTCTGACCCGCCTCAATACTTTGTATCCTTATAATGTTTTCTATAAGGGCTTTGCTTTTGTTACTTTTACAATGTTCCTAGGATGAGCTGCAGATATTTTCCTACCGTGTTTTCAACTTTTTACTTGCTTTGGCCTTCTTCCTGCCTTCACAGGTCAGGAAATGCCATATGAAATGCCCTTTCTTAGGGAAAGCTGCTACTTTCTCATGCAAAGGAGTGGTTTGTGCGTCAGCCCGGATGTGGGGGCTGAGACGGTCTGGTCCCAGTACACATGTAGGCACCTGAATGTTTGTTGCTGGGCTGATGGGGTGGCCAGTGGCTATCCATGAATGCATAGCCACTGCCTGTTTGAATTGTTCAGATCCTTACCATTGGTGAACCTGGGTGAGCCACCAGTGCAAATCTTGAATCAAAGGAGGACTCCTGCAGCCATTCTTCAGATCACTATTGGAGCCACGTCTTCTACGAAGAAGAGCTCTACCTGACACCATCATCTACATCTATTCTAAGGCAACTGCACTGAAAATCCCTGTCTAGGCCCCACCCTCACACTCCGCTGAAAATGTGGCCCCAGAGGCCTCTGTATATAAAGTGCTGAACACTGAACATGTTGAGTTTTAATGACCCTCTGTGTCTGTGACTTTGGCTCCTTTAACTCCTTCTGCCTTGTTTAGAGATGCTGTTGTCAGCATCACCATTGTAAAAGTATGAAGCCTATCTGGAATGTGGGTCTCACCGAGATGGCTAAACAAGTAAAAGGATCAAAACGTGGAGATATTCTTACCATGTTGGCCCCCCAAGACAAAACCAAAATAACTAAGGCGTGGACAGTCCTTCAGAATCATGACCCACCCCAGGACACCTTGCTGGCAGATGCACCTCCACAATCTCTTGCAAGACGTCAAACGAGAGATTCAGGAAAACACTACTTCCTTTTCTTTCTTTAAACCGTTTGCTCCCTTTCAGAAGTAAAATAAAACGTGTTACAATTACTTTTCCTTTGAAGCATCACTTACTTTTCATGTGTTCCAGGCCCAGTTTCGTGCTATGTGAAGATCGCCATTTTATAACACTGCACCTGTGCCTGTGCTCTCGAAGATTGAATGCTCTGCCGGCACACATCAAACCAGACTCCTCATGATGACATGTATGGCCTCTGGAGTGTACTTTACACCGACATACGTTCTCATGGAAACTGATGAGTGTTCTTTAACACTAGTTTCCTTTTAGCACATTGAGAATCAAGACTTCATAGTCAGTCTGCCACCTTATCTTCACCTTCTCCCACATAGTCCAGAGATTGTTCAACCTTATAAGTATAAGTGAGTGTTTGAAATATAAAACGATATGCGATTTCTCCAGCTGCATTGGCATTCATGCCGTTAAGATAGCTCCGCTGGTTGAGTGTTCATTGCTGAGATCTGTGTGTAAGCTGCAGGTTACAGGTTTGAGCACTTGCAAGGCCCATTCAACTTTTCATCCTTCTGGGGTTGATAAACATGTACCAAATTTGGTTGGGAATTAATTGTATATAAAACATTTCTATGCAATGCACATTGGTGAAAGCGCTTTATCAATACATTACGACACATGTATGTCCAGGGTGCTATGCAGGGGTTACTTGTGAAATTACAGTAATGCCTTTTGGGGGTTAATTGCTGTAAAATAACCGAGTGGTGAAGGATGCAATTCTACTGCCACAGAACATGACAAGCCGATTCCTCCTACATGTTCTGGCCACTGTGCATTGCCTTTTCAAAAAACGGGTGGCAATGCCTTTTGGGGTGATTACTTTAAATTCATTGAGGGATGAAGGATGCATGTTATAATACATACAAATCACGCTGAGCTGACAGTCAAATTTATTTATTTTATTATTTCACGCCACATGCCCGTGGGCCTCAGGACGCACATGAAACAACAACAACAAAAACACAAGCAGTCAAAGGAGGTGGGTGGGAGAGGAGCAGACTGCTACACAAATACTTAATGTCTTAATGGCTTCCTTAAAAGCAAGCAGAGAGGGAGACATTCGCATTGTCAGGGGGACGACATTCTATTCCCTGGGAGCCTGCATGTCAAAGATTGCCCCACCAAATCTGGTCAACTTGAATCGCGGTTGCAGCAGTTTGTGGAAGTCGCTTGAGCAAAGGGATCTGACTGAGTGGGCCGCTGTGAGGCGACTCATTAAGTAGGGTGGGGTGGGGTGGTGACCGACTGGCATTTGTAGGTCAGTGTGAGCACCTTATGAGTGATTCTGTGTTCAACTGTGAGCCAGTGAAGGGCCGTCTTTAAGATGTAACATGATCATGTTCATATAGGCCCTAATGGCTCCGTTTTGGGCAATCTGGAGCGAGTGTAGGTTGCCTCAGGATGTTCTTAATAGGAGGCTGTTACAATAGTCTAGTCTTGTATGACAAGGGCAGAAGCAAGAAAAGATAGATTTTCAATGGACAAGTAGCGTTTTATTTAATAGAGTCGTTTAGTCATAGTGACAAAAGGAACGGAGGCGAGAAATGTGAGCTTTCATGGAAAGTTCCACATCCAGATAAACTTCACCCATGATCATGTAGTGTGTGTAGAGAGGGTCACGTTTTTTCAACCCAGGGCAAGACGCAATGAGAAGTTGTTCTGTTTTCTCCTCATTAAAGGCCAAGGGAGTTGGGGGCCATCCATGATTGAATAGCAGCGAAAACTCAGTTTACAGCTTCAGTGACTTGGATGGGATTACACAATAACTCGAAGAGAATCTGGGTGTCACCAGCATAGTTGGTGTATTGTACATCCAGACTGTCAAGGAGATCGAGCAAAGGCCTGATGTAAATGTTGAATAAGGTAGGCATAGTTTTAATTCTAGGCACAATGAAGTGCTGTCCTGTGACATGTCGCAACACGTTTTGGGTCGTGATTAATTTAAACTGCAGAGTGCATGCATAGCACTGGAAGGTAAGTGGGCGGAAGCGGTCGGGAGCGTGCCCCTCTACTTCTTTTAATTAAGTTTTACTGTTCCTATACTTTTATTTGAAAAAGAAACCATTCTGGAATGGTTTCGTTTTAAAATAAAAGTGTAGGAAGAAGTTGAAACTTGCACTTTCATTGCACTGCACTGAACGTTCCCCTAAACAGCAGGCACATGTGTTTTGGGTTTTGTATTGTGCGTTGGAGGGGACGTTGTGATGGGGTTTGTGGGGAGAGTTGCAGGCCAGTAGGGAACATAGCTCCTCTACTTCGTTTTGTACACTTCGACCACAGGGAAGGTGGCGTCATCTGCATTGGAATGCACCCTCCCAATTCTTGGCAGGATGCTTCTTTCAATGTGGCTGGTCTGCAATGCCTTCAATTGCAACTAGTTTCCCATGCCAAAGACTGGGCACAAGAAAAAGCACAAGGCTAGCACCATTCTTTACAGTCTTCTGACCTTTTTTGAGAGAGGGTTCAGACCGACATTAACTCTCTCAACCTCCCTACATACATAGAGATCGAAGACTCCCCTCGCTTAAGAGTAGTTTGATTAAGCAATTAGCTCCTTCCAAAACAACAAAGTTCTTGGTACAAACGGCTTCTCCGATTTTATAGCATGTTTAAACTTCAACAACTACACCCCATTAGTTAAATTGTTCAACTCCTTTGAGAAACTGTCGTGATTTCCCATACAATGGAGTCCACGAATATGCTCATGCTTAAACCTGGGCAGGATGGTTCAGATTGTGGAGCCTACCATCCGATTGCTCTACTGAATGCAGAAGCTAAGATTTATGACATAGGCCTTGCAACTAGACTAACGCAAGTATTACATTGCTAGGTGGGGTTGGATCAGGCTGGCTTTCTCTGAAACTGCAGCATCCATTATAATAGGTTTAGGACTATAGACCACACTGAATACAGCAGGCGTTCAGAGAGTTCTTTTCAATCCTTGCTTCAGATGCCAATAAAGTGTTTGATTAAGTAGGTTGTGGGAATTATCAGGGAGACCATGAATGCTTTTGCATACCGACCTAGGTCCTCAGGCCGGGTTTGAGCATCATTTATTTCCCTAGATACCAGGGTTAAAATTCTGCTTAGAAAATCAGATCCAATAACAGCATCCAAACTCTAATAACTTGGGAGTTCCCACAAAAAACAGCATTCCATGTGGATGATGTGCTCTTGTACTTGGAATCTGTATCCTCTTTCCCTGCACTAATGAGGGAACTAGAAAAGTATGAAGAGGTTTCACAATAAATCTAAAGCATTAAATATCACCGAAGGCCCCTCCACGTTGACATCCCTCAAAAAAGGTATACCCCTTTCATTGGGAGGACTTCTCCCTTGTTTATTAGGTCTCAAGCCCAGTTACTCAGATCTATTTCAACACAATATTCCATTGATTTTTCTGCAAAATCTGGATAGATGGGAAACCAGGAAATCTCATGGCTGGGTGGGCAGATTAAAAGTTAAAAGTAGTAAAGATTAATCATCTTTTTTTTAACTTGTTATGGTTTATTACAATCCTTTCATGAATCAATCGCTTTAACAGAAAATCCATCCCTAGTCCTTAAAAATAAGTTAAAAGGCATAGAATAAAAGGAGAAGAGATCGGAGACAAGTAGAGGAAAAAAAAAGTAATCATCCATCACTCTTCCCTCATTCACAAACAAGCATGGGGCACTGGGAGAGAAAATAAAAAATGTAAAGAGAGACAACGGGCATCACCACATTCCATAAGAGTGTCATACCCCACTGGTACCTCTTCACCCAGAAAAGACCAATGCCACCATTCCTCGCTCGTTAGTGACCTGTGCTGGGAGACTGTTTCACTAATGAATTTCCTTCTGGTCTCAACTAGGGTCGCACAATCCAGCAGGGGATGTTTTGTTGTTTCTACTCAGTCATGTTCCTTACAAAATCTACAAGAGGGGGTTAGAGTCTCCCTCTCCCTTCGAGACCAAATTACCCATTTAGTGGGCAGAATGTTTAACCTCAATCTTAAAAAGACATTCCTATATTGCTAGGAAATTTCACAAGATACTTTGGCAACTGATTAATAGCCCTCTACTCGCAACTAACATTGAGAGGTAATTTGTACGTTAATCTTTTAGCAATGGTCTCGATCCAATCAGGTCTTCGCAGCTGAACTTTGACTTTCTCTGGGTTATTTAGCAGGATATCATCTTTTAAATCCATTGCTTCAAGGCTCTCTGCATTTAGTTTTCCATGGATCGACAGCCCCATCCTGAGGCCCATTTCCTCCACTCTTATCACATCTCAATACGTCCAGGGAGGATGGGTTGTTCACCCCTATACTTTTCCTGTATAAACTCAATGACTTCCATTCAACCATAGATTGAAGGTATTGCAATCCCAGTTCATATCTAATTAGCGCCACAGGTAAGGAATTCAGCAAATCCAACGCTCGCCTCCAAAAGATTCCCTCTAATATGTTCCAAAAATGTACTGGAACGTTTAAAACGGTTCCCGCTCCATATAATAAAATGGGAATAACCTTTTGCTTGTAAAAGATTACAATGGGCACAAGTGTGAATTTTCCAAATTTGTTCAATATCATTTTGGTCTGGGTCGCCAGTCTAATGCATTTACGCCTAAGCTCATCAGTCCATAACTTCTCATTTAGATTATTAATACTCCAAGATATGTTATTGACTCTAGGCATTCAATCTTCTGCGTGCCTATATACCACGTCACTTTCTGCATAGTATTCCTCCTTGCATTGGTAAATGCCAAAATCTTAGTTTTAGCTACGTTTATTCTCAACTCATTGGTCACAAAAAACGTATTAAAGTTTGTGAGCCTCCTTTGTAGGCCTATTGGCGTTTGGTCACTCACAACCAGATCGTCCGCATACATGACCCATGGAATGTTCTGCTTATAGAGTTGAGGCGGAAAGGCTATGACCCCTTCTTGACTGGATGCCATACCTGAGAGGAATAAGTTGAAGATCGTCGGTCCCCTACATGTTGGAATAGAACCTGAGAGTAGCCTTTTAGTGGTCATTCTGACCTGAATGGAAGTTGCCGAATAAAGGCTCTTGATGGCTTCCAAAAGATCCAGCGGACACGCCCATCTTGACATGTTTGGCCATAGAATCTCTCTATTGATGCTATCAAAGGCTTGTCCCAGAACTATGAGGCCACATATACCTTCTGTTAAGTCTCCAATGCTCTTACTTTGAGGACATTTAACAGAAAAAGATTCAGACTTGTTACGACCCCCAGGACAAATCCTGTTCGTCTTATATCGCTATGTCAAGAGTCCCGCACCCATATATTAAGATGTTTCAGTAATATTGAGGCAAACATTTTCCCCTGGTGTCGAGCAGGGCAATAGGTCTATAATTTCTCAGATTGTCCCTTTCACCTTTCTTATAAATGGGGAAAATCAGGGCTGTCCTCCATTAAGGTGGAACGTGCCTTACAGCAAGTATTTGTCTGAAAAGAATCATACAGAAATCTGCCCATTCTTCTGGGTTTTGTTTGAGGATGTTATTATTTAGGCCATCTGGGCATACTGCTCTGGGGGGGGGGGGGGGTTTAGTTACTTTATTCAATCTAATATGTCCACCCTGTCAAATTCAATTGACCACATTTTAGCATACTTTTGTGTATTCGTAACAGCTACTTGATCCGAGAGAGTAAAGAGATGGGTAAAATACTGAATCCAAACCTTCTCCGAGACTGACAATGTGAAAGATGCCAGTTGGAATGTGGCATTGTTATTAAGCAATTTCTAGAGATCTTGCCCGTTTTATTTAGCCAAAGCCTTCATCATGGTTTCTGCGTCTTCTTGAAACCGCTGGGCTTTAGAGGTTAACAGCCAGTTTCTATAGCGTTGTTTCCTTGACTTTTTTTAAACTTTACTTTATCTCCGGTTTGCTGATGATCTATAGAGCATAGGTCAGATCTTAATCTTTTCATCTGTTTCACCATCTTGTTTGAACAGTGTAGCCTCTTAAATTCTTGCTTTCCCCCGGGATATGATTTCTGCTGGAAAGCCAAAAATACACTAGAATAATCCACATTTCCAGTATTACTCTCTATGATTCCCTGAAGTTTAAAAGATGTCTCGCTCACCTCCTTAGGTAGAATTCTCAGGCGGTTCCCCCCTTGTTTACCTTTAAGGGGTCTCCTAATGCTTCCGTAAGAACCTGCGTTTATCCCTCAAAGTAAGTGTCAAAATACAATGGTCACTACTTTCCGTGGGGGTAACTTCCAAGGTGCTAGCCATTCGTACAAGACATTGAAGCAAAACATAGTCCAGGTGAGCAGTTTGTGAGCCCCTTGAACAGGTTATTTTCACAGGGATGTCACCTCTTATATTACCTTTTTACATAGTAATATTCTGTTCTTTTAGCTGCAATACCCATAAAAGGTGCTTTCTTTGATAATTTGGTTTTTGGTAATTTTAATCCCTTTCCATGAAGATACTTGATGTTAAGGTCTCTGCATTTCAATGAATGGGCATCATTATTTCCCAGATTTACTTTGTCAAGTGCTCTTATCACTGTCTCTATAAACGTTTCCTCTCCAATTCCTGTCGGATTCCAATATACATTAAAAAGCAATAGTATCTGAAGAGCCCTGTCCTTCTCCCTTGTCCAGGATAGCACCACTAGTTGTATAAACGGGTTCAGGCATCTAAACTCCAGGATCTTACAAAGACCTCCCCACTTCACCAATGTGATAAGGCACGCAGTGTGTCACCCCCCATTATTTTACCAGGGCCGGGGTGAAACAGATATCGAATCCCTCACACAGGTTTGGATACGATCCAGGTTTCCTGCATGCAGATTTTATCGAGAGATGCTAAATCCAATCCCTTATCACTAAATAAGTGTGTGAAGGCATCTGGAGTTAGGAGTCAGGCCTTCAGGCTAGCGAGGCAGCCAACCAAACCCAATCAGTAGTAGAATCTAGTGATTTCACATTCGTAGGTGGGTGCTTGACAGTTCTCATCTCCCATCCAAATGTAACTTTCAGACGGGCTCCCACCAGTGATCTTGACTCTTTCAATGAGGGTGCAACCTTTCCTAATACTGGAACCTGACGTGTCTTTCAGCAAATTATAGGGGGTGGTTTCCATGAAGGAAACTTATTATTAGGATCTTGGGATCTTATTCTAAAATATCTCTACATGTGATGAGACCGTCCAATCAGGATTGTGGAAACCTCCCTACATATTATCCAGCAGAACATGATTGCCTTCATCTGGGCTAAAGGGCCAAGAATCTCCAAGAACATTCTTCGGACCACTGCTCTTTGGCCGCTGGAAGTCCATGCCTTAAAACACCACTTCATGGCAAGACAACCCTCCCACATATTCTAATGGATGGCTATCATTGATAGCACAAGCGAGTGGGATGATTGCATAACAAAAGGCCCCTGGAATTATGAATTGCTTGCTCAATGAATTAATGAAAGTAATTCCCTTTTTTCTGAAACGTAGTGTAGTATCCCCTCCTGTGAATTTTCCAGTTTTGAAAACCTTGCTATTCTATCATGTTTCAGATCTCCTTTTCAGGTTGGCGTGATCCAAATTAACCTATTCTCGATGACTTTGTTTTCCTCTTTCAGTGCTTTAATTTTGATGGGGACAATTGTGTTCAGTGTTGAAACTCTACACATTAGTGGTGCCACTTATTAAGGGAGGATATTTGTATGCAGGTGTCAAAATCTTACATTGCAAACTAATAGCTAACCATAAAAAAGTAACACATACACACAGCACACAATTTCTTACTCGACAAGCAAGAGCCCATTATCATACGCCAATGGATAGTAGCGAGTGAAAACTTTGAGGCCTGTTTGTATGACTTCAGACAGTGATTCAGCTTACTATGTTAACTTCTTTGCTAAACATGTGAAACATACTTGTAATCGAAACTGAAATATACTTGAACTTTCTAGTAACATTTGGAAATGAGCCCGTTGGTCTTAAAACCCGCTTGACACATCCTACACATCACCCAACCATGTAAAATGAAATTAGAAACATACCTAAGTGTGGGTCCAAAAGATGAGGCTGCTCCTGGTATTTGTCCAGAAGAACTGAAAATAAGGGAAACAATTTCTGTTTTAGTAAACACAGAGCTACACATGTCGAAATGGAATTTACTAATTTCCTTCTGCCAAAATACATAAAGAATTGAGGGTTGGTAGGTTGTAACATAGTTGCTATTTTCCAGTGCGCTGCTCCAGCAACAGCCTAAGTATTGAAATCAAAAAAGGCCAATCAAAAAAAAAAATCAAAATGTCCTAAGCTTGAAGCACAAAGCAAAAAAATATGCATCTTGCTTATAAACACCAGTTCCTGCATGAAGTGGATTGTGTGATTGCAATGGTCTGAAGCAGGAGCTGGGAGAAGAGATTTTGATGGAATAGCGACAAGGTTGGCAGCAGATGCTATTTAAATGATGGAAGCAGCAGGTCATGTTTTTGACTGCTATGGTTTCACGCCTACTTTTGTTTCCACCACTGAGATATAAACAGCTATTAACAATTGATTTAAAATTCTGCTGCTGGAGGGGAGAAAATTGGCCATGGCGGACACCCAGAAAGAAATATTCCACCACTGCTCCTTCAAGCAGCAGCTTGCCACTCACACATGAAAGAACGTTTAGATATCCTCATACAATTTACCACACGAGGAGAAGCAACACTTTAAAAGGAGCTTGCTATATTCAAGTTTAATTTATGGCTTTTAAGACGAGCCCTCCTCCAGAGTTTGGACAACTTGGCCAAGGCATGTGCAGATCCACTCATGTAAATGGAGGGCATGATGAGATTAAAAGATTACTCACTTGCACAGAGAAGCACGTTAGCAGGGAAATTGTCTGATTGCTATGCTTTCATTTTTCCGAGAGGAGATCCTGTCCTGTGACGAAATGACTACTGCCCTGAGGAACAATAGGAGTGGTACTAAACTGCCTACTCAGCCTCCCACTAGTACAAACAGTGATCCCAATCATAAAGGTGAAAAGGGCACAGTCAAGAGAATCCCCTCCCTTGCCCTTTGTAGTGAAGTCGGCCAATGGCAGGCAAAACTCTTAAGGGAAGTCTGAATGTGATGAATCCTGCAGAATCATCACTGATCCTCAGCCTAATGTCTCCTCCCATGTGACCATCGAAGGCAGCTGCTACCTGTTCCTGGGGGTGGTATTCTGAGGGTGGATCACGTGGGAGGAGATGGCTGTCGGGGGGAGGTGAGGACTCAGACAGGTGAGCCGCGGTATTCTTTCTGTGACGGTGAAGAAGAAACCCTAACCCCAGAGTTTCTAATGGCTTGCTGCCATTATTCAGAACCCCTTAATTGTGAGGACTTAAAACCCACTGCTGTTAAACATCTTAAGCAGAACTCTATTCATCCTTCAAATGTACCTAACCTATTTAAAACGCCTTTGACATCTAACGTGGTGTTAAGCCCCCATTCCAAGGACTGGAACGGGCTTAACTGGCCGGCAGCCCAAGTTAACGGCCAGAGCGAAGCAAGGGTTAACGAGGGCTCCAGGACATAATTCTCCTGTTCCGAGGGCTGGAACGGAGGGTAAACGCCATTAGCACCGCAGGTTACCGCTTTAGTAACCCGGGGCGCTAAAATAATTGTTTTAAAAAAATGTATTTTCAGTCATTGAACGGGACGCCTCACGCGTCCCATCCAATGACTGAAAATACTGTGCTAAGAGGGCCACCATGGGATGGCGGGGCTCCCTACGTACAATTCTCCTGACATGAGATGTCAGTTGGGGGAAACTTGGAACACGCATTGCCAAGAGCCAAAAGACATTATAAAAGAGGTTGGCAGAAGGAGTTTGAGCAAACCCTCATATAAGGAATGTCATTATGGGGAGAAAATGTGTACACGTACAAAATGAAGTCAACAAGGTTGTGCCACTGAAGAGGTGCAATTGTGAGAACATTAAAGAGAAATATGAATGTTGTGGAGAGGCCTGGTGAGACCATCAGGTAGTGAAAACTTCTGAAGGGAGATACCTGGCTGGAGAGTACACCAGGAGCTCTGTGTGGGTCGGTTGGAGGATATTTCTGGCAGGAGAGTGCTCCGGGATAGTTAGATGGTTTCTGGAGGAGCTCCACACAATAACCTCCTGCTACTGTCGATAGCGCCCACTTGTCTGTGGTGATTCCCTCCCATGCATGGGTGAAGTGTGAAATCCGTCCCCCTACTGGGGAGGCATGGGAGGGGACCTGTAGCGTACTGTCATTGCTTGGGAGGTGTTCCTCCACCTCTACAAGTGGAGGACCTTCCCCGGCTGCAGGATCTGCGCTGGCCTCTCCGGTAACCCTGCGACGCCTGGCCTTGGTTGTTATTGCAAGATAAATATTGCAAGGTAACCGGAGCCTCTTTGGTAATTATGGCCACGAAAGCGGGAAAAGTTGTTCCCGCCTCTCTGGCCAGGTGGTTTATTAGTCAGATGGCCGAGGGACTTGAGGGTATCGTATTCCTCCTTTGCCGATTTAAGGACGCCTTCTACCACTTTGCCGAATAAGACTGTCGGTTATGTTAAATAACATCGCCTGAATCTCCAGCTTAAAGGAATAGTGTGCTCAAAAATATTATTGTACCGAGCGTTCAGGCATGTGGTTTTAAGCAAACGTTGATCGATCGTAAAAACATTTCCTATGCATCTTACCGTAGTTTCCTGACTTTTACACATGCAAAATCAGGCAGCAGGGCGTGGCCACCTTGTGCTAATCTTAACCGTTGCAGCATCGCCCTAAGGTGAACTGCCCTGGCGGCACTAAATCATATCCCCCGCTGAAGCTGATATCACTAGATGCGTACGCCCCATTTTCTCAGCGCTCCAGCTAATGATGTGTATCCATGGAAATGGCAGGATGCCTCTTTCCTCAATAAGTATAAACAGACCACTTCTCATCAGACAACATCAGAGCTGCTTTTTCAATCGTTTCATTGTCTTTGTGTATCCAGTGGCTCGCTTCTGCTCTGTTCAGCTATCTTTGTTGCTCGTAGCCCGTGTGAACAGATACTAGTACTAGCATTACTATCGATTTACATTTTTTTCGTATAATGACAAAACCTGCCTCACAAGGTCCATGTTGAGGATTATGATGGTGCTTATGCACAAATTTCACGCAACAGTTCGCCTTCGCAATCCAAGTAACGAGTAAATGTACTCTAGATGTGATGTCACTTAGGCCACTAACATTTCATGTGCGTCTCCCATATTGTCGTAACTTTGATCTATCACTGCCAAATAAATGTAGTCTTGCAATTCTATACATCACTTGCGATTTGGGAAAATCATAGTGGTCATCTTATGTGTCTTTCATGTACAACCAAGAAACAATATTTCTCTGTGCACCAAACGTTATGGATTGCATGGGTGTTCACTTTTGTAATGTGTCTAAACTTTAAAGGCCAAGTTGATTGACACATGAAGTGACATTTGTACTGGCAACTATGCTATAGGATACAAGATTGCTTTTTAAACTAAGGTTTGATACACTTATCATGTTAATTTAAATACAGTTTGTTTCTCTTCCACAGGTGGTACAGGCTGGAGGCCTATAGTTCGTTTACATGGTGGCTTCATGGGAGGCTTGGATACCGCATTCGACGAGTAATATCCGCCTGTGTCGTTGGTGCCATTAAAGCCACATTCCCCAGTGACAGCGGTCAGTACAGGGGACTTTCCCACACTGTGCCGCAATCTGAACTATACAATGTGTAGTACATTTGTGCCATCAACATCAGTAACAAAATAAAATAAAACTGACATTTTATGAATGGTTGTTTCAGTTTTTCAGTGTATTAAGGACACGCTCACTTTTCCTGGCAGGGCTGACTGGGTGGGAACGGCCGAGATGCCCAACACCATGTACACTTCAAATGCATCTTACGCGGAGGGGCTAGTCTACACATGACATCCCCAGACCCCGTGCTCCAGGCATGCTCCCATGGAGCAAGCCACTCCCCTGCAATCCACATAAGTGCGCCTCCCATCAGCAGTGTACCGTCCCTTTCCTGCATGCCTCTTGCCCATCCATCCCTCCCTGCAGTGTCAATGGACGTTTGCACCTGTGGCCGTGCCTTCCCAAGGGGGCTGGCAGGATGGGAACGGCCAAGGTGTTAAACTCCATGTACACTTCAAAGGTATCTTAAACGCAGGGGCCATTTGAACACATGGCCTCCCCAGACCCAGCATCTCCAGGCATGCTCCCCTGAAGCAGACTGCGCCCCTGCAGTCCACATAAGTGTGTCTACATTCAGCAGTGTTCCGTTCCTTTCCTGCATGCCTCTAGGCCATCCATCCCTCACTGCAGTGTCAATGGCAGTTTGCACCTGTGGCCGTGCCCTCCAGAGGTGACTGGCCGGATGGGAACAGGTGGTCTCTTTGTTCATTTCACCTTTGGCGGAATTCAGGAGTGAAGCCTGCCTCTGGCTCCAGAGTGTCTGGGGTAGGCAAGAACTAAGGGAGGGTCCCTAAACTCCATGTGCTTAGTCTCCTAAGAGACCCAAATGCACACTGTGGTGATTGGCTGGCTGACTGTCCGGCAAGGACAGCCACCCTGCTGGTGAGTCACAGCTAGGCTGGAATGAATGGGAGAGAACTGAATAAAAGACAAGTCTTTCGGCTTGGAAGGCAGAGTCGACCACTGGACGAAGGAAACAAAGAAGAGCTTGAAGAGGACGCCTGCTGCAACTCCGGGACCGTGGGTTTGCCCGGTGAAGCCCTGCTGCAGCCCTGCTGCAGTGCCGAAATGCCAAGTTTGCATCGACAGAGAAGGACGACTTCTCCCTTTGAGTTGGTGGGACCAATCAACTCCAACGTAAGCCACCTGGACATCCATCTCGAAACTGGTTGAGTTTCCACAGAGTTGCTGCTGGAAACCGTATAGCCAAGGAGAGTTACACCAGATTGTGTGCGTTGCTTTTAAGCTGGCCTAGAGCTTCAGGAAGATCCTCCGGAATCCCAGGAAGCAGGACTGACCGAGCCTGAGCCCCCTCAACAGAGTGTGGGACCTCAGAAGCAAAGAAAGTCCATCTCGACAGCCAGGAACCGCAGTATTTGCGGTGAAAGTGAAGTTTGCCGGTTGCAAGTTTTGACCATCCTAGTGCATTGCAGGAGTCCCCCCCGACGTCCTCCCTCTTGTCCCCATGACTGTGGCCCAGGAACAGTGAGATCTGTTCCTGTGCAGCTCTGCAGAAGTCATCAACTGCATCTTTTCTTCATTGCTAAGGTACTGTAAAACAGGTCTAAGCGAACTTACCTCATCCTGTAGAAGTGATTGTAACTTCCACAACTTACAAGTTTAATCAGCTTGTGGCTCTTCTTTTCATTCTTCTTTTTATCAAAGACTCCTAAGAACTTGTGCAAAGTCTTTTCCATTTACTTACCAGAAGTGCTTCATCCTATACAAGACTTGCCTATTGACTTTGGCTTAGCCTATTGAATTGTATGACTCTTCCAAGAGGATCTAAAAGTATTTGCCCTGCTTAAGAATATTTGTGATCTCTTGTATTCTAATAACCTTTGCCTTTTACCAACTTTTAAGAGTATTCTAAATGCCAACAGTCAGATCTTAATGTCCCCAGCACCCTTGTTATTGAAGTACCCTGTGGGTGTAGGTGTGTCTGTGGGCCATCCCAAAAGGGTCTTTACTGATTCAGAAACTGAGAGTGTTCAGTATTGAAGTGTATTTGTGTGTTACGATTATATTGCTCCCTTCCGAAGAAGGCTTTATAACTGGCTGATAAAAAAAATCATAATTGTTTATGCAAGGAACCTTGAGTATAAGCATTTATTTGAATACTTGTAACTGTGAATCCTTGTGTAACTACTACAGCTCACATTTCCCCTCTTGAGATAGCACGCTACCAAAACTGTGTAGTACAAGCTTATACCAAAGGTTGGGTTGCCAATACCTGTAGTCAGAGTTGTTTGTAGTGTTCCAAGAGGGTACTGCATACAAACGTTGCCTAATAGGCACTAACCTGAAAATCCAAGCCATCTGTCCCCAGCTCCATGCTACATTTTCATGGTCCGCTCAACGGATGCTGGGCAAAGTGCCAGCTGGAAATCTACTGTGTGCACCAGCTTTACTTTTCAGTGGCTCTACTTTTAGTAAGTTGTCCAGTTTCTGTACATTTGTGGGACTTCAGTTCCTCGCTAAAACACAGTACTACAAGTATCAATGAGAATTCTTTTCCCCCCGCTATTAGTCAAGCCTGGAAAATTGAACAAATAAGGACATTCTCTGGCAAACAGTTCAGGCTAGCTGGCGATGGACAGTGTGACAGCCCCGGATTTTCAGCAAAGTACTGCACATACCATTTTTAGGACATGGAAATTAGAAAAATAGTGAGTTTGGTGGTCGTGCAGGTGTCTGAATGTAAATCATCAGTGGCCATGGAGAAACATGGTTTTATAAAATCCCTGGAAGATCCCCAATCGAGGGGAATGCAAATAGACCTTATAGCGACCAACAGACATGTTTCAATAGCCAAGGCCATTCGAGAGCAGTTTCCAAACATTCGCCATCAATTTGATGTATGGCACGTTGCCAAATCAATCAATAAAAAAAAATCACAGCTGCTGGTAAAAAAAAAAAAAAAAAGGGGGGTCCTGAAAATATTTTACAGTGGAACCAGTCTTTCAGCAACCATCTTTGGTGGAGCTCCAAAACTTGTGATGTGTCTGTGGAAATTCTACTTGAAAAATGGCGCTCATTGATGCACCAATGTCCAACGTTCACTCATGGACAGAAAACCAACATTTTCACCAATGTGCACATGGACCTTTATCGGAGGAGCTGGAACGCAAGAAGAAGTGGTTGGTTCCATCTTCACCTCCCCACAAAGCTCTTGAGAAGATCGTGTTTGATAAATCTCTATCAAGAGATCTGAAGGGACTCTCAGAAATCTGTCACACAGGAGATTTGGAGGTGTTCCACAATATGTGCCTAAAGTACAGGCCCAAGAGATTGCATTTCGGCATAGCCACATACTGAAACTGCCCCGCCAGCGGTATATCTCGAAATTCGATAGGTTTATGCCCCCTTTGTCATACGAGTTTTGCAACTTCCAAAGGGCCACCCCGTTTCTGGAATTATGCCATATGAAGCCCCTGCATAAGCTTTGGAGTTACATGAAAAAGCGTTTGGGGAGCATGTATGGAATATTCGTGAAATAGTGTAATAGCCTGGGCAGAACCACCATCTTGAGCAAAGCCGCCCTTCCCACCATGGCCAGGGGGAGCTTCGCCCAGAACCCCATGCTGTTCTTGATGCCTTCCACTGCCCTCCGTGTTGTATTTATATTCGTCCGCAGCCGTGTGATATATATTAATCCCCAAGTATCTGAATGTTCTGGTCTGCCAGGGTATCGGAAAGATCAGTAGGTTCCCACGCCGGGCCCCCTATATCTCCCCAGGGGGAACATGCATGACTTCTTGGGGTTTACTGCTATGCCGGAAAGGGTCGCATAACGTTCCATCACTTCCAGGACATACTGCAAGTTTTCCTATGGGAAGCGCAGGTATAACAACATATCGGCATACAATGATATCTAGTGCGGTCCCCCCTTCGTGTGGATCCCTATCTCTCCATACTTTTGTCTGAGACAAGAATATATAGCATGGGGGACCAGGGGCAGCCCTGCCTTGTGCCCCTGCTAAATTGCCATTTATCTGAGATTATCGCACCCATTTTGACCCTAGCTATTGGGGAGCTGTATACCATCTTAACCCACCTCAAATACCCTGGTCCCATCCCGTATTCTCTCAAGACCGCCAACATCCACGGCCACCTCACGGAGTCAAAGGCTTTTATTGTGTCCAGCGAGACTATTGCCATTTTGCAGAGGTCGCTCTCTATTCTATGATATGGTGGAGTCTCCTGTGGTTGTCGGATATATTCCTGCCCGGGACGTAGCCTGTTTGATCAGGGTGTAGGAGTTTGCTAATTACCCTCTTGAGTCTATTTGCCAACACTGCTGTGAGAATTTTGCTATCTTGGTTTAAAATAGATAGGGGTCTGTATGACCCACAATCTGTTCTTGGCTTACCAGGTTTTAGGAGCGGAATAATCACCGCCTCCCTCAGAGATTCCGGCAACCTTCCCCTCTTGAACGCCTCATTTAGCATGGCCAGCAGCAGGGGGTGGAGGGAGGGGGGGGTGGGGAGTACTTCTTGCCTATATGTTTTGTAAAATTCACTAGGGAGCCCATCCGACCCTGGTGCTTTGCATGTGGGTAGGTGCAGAACCACCGTCTCTAGTTCCTCTATTGTAATTGGGGCCTTCAAGTTCTCCCGTTCTTCATCGTTTAATTTGGGGAATCCTATATCTTCCAATGTTTCCTGAGTCTCCCAACCTGCCTCCTCCCCTGTATCTTCATAGAGGCGTTTGTTGAATCTAAGAAACCCCTTGTTCACTCCCTCTTGGGTGTTCCAGGTCTGACCTTCTCCCTTTATCTCTCTGATACTGGTCTCAGTGCCTAATTTTTATATAACCATGCTAGCAGCCTCCCAGGTTTGTCCCCCCCTGCATGTTGCCTTTCGATTCATTTTTTATAGTTCAGTTTACATAGCCTTTCCCAATGTTCCCTGCTGGTTTGTTGTAGTAGGTTCGCCTGTTTGGCGTCCTCGTGTGAGGTGCCCCCCTCTGCATCATTTCTTCAAATTTCTTCTCTGTCTCTTGTAGCTCTCGCTCTATGCCCCTTTGGAGCCCTCTGGATTTAGATATAGCCGCTCCTCTTACTACCACTTTAAACGCCTCCCATAAGGTTTCTTCTGACTGCACGCTTCCCCTGTGTTAGTGTCAAAGTACTCCATAATCTCCTCCCTTAAAACCTCTCGGAATACTGGGTCCTGCAGTGCCTCGGCTCTGAGCCTCCATGTCTGGATTCTTGCTCTGGGGGGCTGGTGTCTCCACTCCAAGACCAGGGGGGAGTGGTCCGATAATATTCTCGCCTTATATTCTAAGCCTATCATTTCCCCAATGAGTTCAGAGGAGACAAACATATAATCCAGTCTCGTATACAGGTTATGTGGGGCAGCGTAGTGTGAATAGTGCTGGCGTAGTGTGAATAGTGCCGGCGTAGTGTGAATAATGCCCATCATTCGGGTGTTGCTGTCTCCAGTTATCCTCTAGCCCAAAATCTCTCAGCAGGGCCTGTAATGCTTTCGCGGCAGGGGTGGGGGTGGGTTTATCTAGTTTCATATCTGAACTGTCCATTTTGGGGTATAGCGTGCAGTTAAAATCCCCTCCCCATATAATCGCGCCTCCCAAGAGGGGGCTGATTTTACCATATAGAGTCCTGAAGTAGGCCGCTGTGTCTTGTTTGGGAGCGTATGTATTTATGATACTCAATTCTCTGTTCTCCAGCAGCCCTTGCATCAATATCATCCTCCCAGGTGGTTCCACCGTGGCCTGAAGCATCTGGAATGGCACATGTGGTGCCACCCAGGTAACCACCCCTCTAGCGTACGCAGAATATGTCGCTCCCATGGTGGTCTCTCTCCACTTTACCACCTCTAGTTTCTCTTTAGTAAGGTAGGTTTCCTATTGTCATGCTATGCCCACTTTCAGCCTTCTCAAATACATGATTACTTTGTTCCTCTTCGGGTAACTGTTAAGGCCTCTCACGTTCCAAGTTACAATTCTAAGACTTCCCATTGCCATCCATATTTTATTTCCCCTCCCTCCCTCTTTGTTCTTCTCTCCGACCTTGTTTGGCATGATTGTGGGCTTGTTCCCCATCTAATTTCAACTAACTCCCAAACTAGCCCCCTCACCCCTTGTTCCTCAACTATATTCACTACACACATTCCCTCCCCTCCCTCCTCCCTACCCGTCCCCAACTGATGCCCAGCTCCCTCCCTGGATCTCAGGCTCCCCCACATTTGGTCCTATCTCGGAATTCAGAAATGAGGAACCCAGCAGGGTGTTACCGATCTACCGGTAACCTAACTAGTCTATTTGTGGGGGTGTGAGAGCGGGTTCCGTTAGGCTCCTACAGTTTGCACTATATTTCCGTGCTTGAGGAATCATTTATGCAGCCCATGTAACACCTGTCCCAATTGTCTTTGCCCTTGTTTATATTCTAGTCCCAGTGTCTGAGTCTGCAGCACCGCGAGTACCGGAGCCTCTGTTTAACTTATCTGCGCCATCTTCCTTCTTGATACCAGTTTCCGACGGGCAGTTCTGTGTGTCAAGCCACTCCGACGCATCCTCTGGAGTGAAGAACAATGCTCCGTTTTTGCCGGGTATATTAACATGTACTTGTAGCCTGCTTCCCGCAATCTTCTTTTCACTGCTCCATAGTTCATAAGTCTTTGTACCAACAGTGTGTAATCCGGGTATGCTGTAATGTTCGCTGATGCCCTTTTGTATCGTTCCTCCTTTCCGGAATTGCTCTAGGATAGTTCAGGATCTTGGCAATTATTGGCCTCGGGGGGGGGGGGGGGGTAGTTCTCCTGGCGGTTGCCTCCTCGTCAAGGCCCTGTGCGACCGTTCCACCGTAAATCCTTGAGTCAGCACCCCTCCCGTTATTTCGGTCAACAGCATTGTTTCAATGTAATCCGTGGGGTTTGGTCCCTCTGCTCCTTCCGGCAATCCCACGATGCGCATGTTACTTCTCCGGGCTCGTCCCTCCGCTTCTTCTGCCCTATTTTTCAAGTTGCTCATGCATTGTTCTAGGATGTGAATCTCCGATTTTTGAGACGTACATGCAGCTGTGTTCGGGGCCACTTCCTTTTACAATTTGCCTGTGCGTTCTGACATCTTGCCTGAGGAGAGTCACCTCTTCCTGCACTGCTCCTACTTTAAGTTCCAGTGCCGCCTTCAATTTGACCATAGCCGATTCCAATTTAGTTTTGCACGCTAGTTTCAAGGGGGGCTATATTGGGGGTCCTCGTATTCTGTGCGTTTTATGTCAAGAATGGGTTATGTCCTCCCATGTACTTGGCCGCTACTGTTTCTTAATGTCATTATGCCCCGGCTCCTGGTGGTTCATATCACTATCTGCGCCCCCAAAGGCTTGTGGACTTGTTTGGATGTTACTATAGACCTAGCAATCCCCAACAGTGAGTGTCGTTTGGCCGCTGGTGCTGCCTATATATAGGGTCCTCAATGGTGCTTTCCACTGGGTGTGCCTCGCACATCCTCCTTTTGTCACATCATAGGCTCGTGGATGCCTTTCGTCAGGCTCCTTTGTTCTCCCCACTTGTCCGCTTATTTTTAAGATTCGGGCTCCAGCGGGTCCCCCAATCCAGGTTATGCCCCAGGTTGTGCCTTCAACACATCTCGTATGTACCGGGCAGTTTTCCAAGAGGCCGCCGGCTTCCTTGTGTTTTAGACCGCAAGGTCTCCGCCGGAGCCATTAGCCTCGAGGGGAGCGGTCACTGCTGCCTGTGTGACTGTCATTGTACGGCATCCGGTTTTATTCATGCTTTTGCGTGGCCTTCAGTACTCCTATTATTGTCCTGCAGTACAGCATTGCCAGAGCCCTCTGAGACACCCCTGAAGCAGCCTCTCACGTGTGTGCTCAGGGTTTGTTGTCCCCTTCGTGCTCAGTGCTCACATCTAGGTATGCGGTGCAACAATGTATCCTCAGCCGCTCTCCTCAAGGCAGGGCTGTGCCCACCGCTTATGTGTATGCATGCAACCACTGTTGGACGTGCTTACCATGCAGTCCGACGTGGTCTCCCCCAGTATGTGCATATGGTCTAGTTCCGTTCCTTAGTTAGGGCATGCTCCGCTCTGGGCCACTGCTAACTTGCCTCACTTTCCAGCCACTATGACCCATGCGATATTGCTCAGTAGCGGGTACTCCCCGCCCACAGGGCCCGCAGTGGTGCTTTTCTGTCAGGAGTGTTTCACGCCGCTTCGTCTCACCGCACCACAGGCATCCCGGTGTTCTCTCCGTGAGACTCCTTTGTCCGCCTCACATATCCACCTTTCCGTTGGGCTACCCACTTGCCGGCCACATTGTATCTCGTTCGGTGCAATGCTGGAGCCGGGGCCGTGACTGTTCAGTCGGGTCACTCCCAACTTTGTGTGCACTCTCCCGCGACCTCTGCGGCCGTGGTGGGCAGCCGTTCCCAGCTGCAGGCGAGCCTCGGGAGCAGTTAGTTTAGGGGATCCCCCTAATGTATGTCGCGCTCAGCGCTCGCCCGTTCACATCCTTGAGTTCTGGCTCATCTAAGCCCATGTCTGTGGCGCGGGGGTCCCAGTACGCTGCACCTCTCAGCAGTGTCTGTGCTTCATTGTTGTCACACTATCCTCACGCAGCCAGATAATTCCTGTGTTCGTGCGTCCAGTGCGCCATTTTGTGTCGCCCTTCTTAGGTGTACGCAACCTCTGCAGTATGCATAACTGTCTACATACGTCTTGCGGGCTCCAGAAGTACACCAGGCGTGTTCACCGCATTCATAAGCGGGCATGTAGTTTTTCAATGCTTATACGCATCCGTGTGTGCACTATTTGTAAGGATCATTGCAGGATTTCGGGAGCTCCTCTGGAACACGTCTCCTCACATGGATCTCGTAGCCACGCCCCAACTCTGTGCTTTCACACTTCACAGCTTTCGTCAAGCTCTTGTGGTTCCTTCACTGATCGAGGGAAGGTCTGATGCATAGCAGCATGAAAGCAACTGCAGTGTCTGCAGTTGCCTTAGCAAGCACGTGTCCAAATAGCTGAATATGCGCCCCACTAAGGAATGAGACCAAGGCTAGTTAAGCTTGGTTTTCAAGAACTACTGACTGTAAGCAAAACAACTCATGAAAGGGGGCTGTTGGTGTTAAATCGGTGCATTCTGACCTATATTTTTATGGGGGCATGTGTTAGGGGTTGTTGCTATCGGATGCCTTATCATAAGGGCCGATCTTTTATTTTCAGCCTCTGAAGTCTTACGATTTCAAACACAGCGGGTAGAGGTGTTAGTGTTACCAAAATATATAACCACTCCTGATTAGGTATATGGGAGGTGAATTTGAGGTGGTGCAGCGGTAGGGTCTGAGGACCAGATGTGTTCAAAGTGAACAAGGGTTATGGGTTCAGGGGACCACGGCCTGGCAGGAAGGGGCTGGAGATGGCATGAGTCAGTCAGCAGAGATGGATTGTGCACTAAGGTTGGAGCAGGGCTTGGTCTGACATTCTTGTACAAGCACATTTTGTCAGGGCTCGAGACTCACTACTTGCAAAAATGAATAGCTGAATTACCGTGAGAACAGGAGACAGGTTGAGCTGACAGGTGGTGGGGGCTGGCTGTGCGAGGTGCTGGGAGAGTGAACAGTTCGCCAGAGGGGCAGAGGGACTCTAAAAATAAGGCATTTGGAAGTAAACAAAATGAGGTTCAAAGCATACACATTAGCAGAGCGTTAATACACTTATGAAACATGGGTGATGCAAATAGGTACAGGAGGGGTGGAGGTGTCTCCCACCTTAGTTTAGACGTCATTTGAGCTGTACGGGAATGGTTCAGGGGGGCGGGATATACCGCCTCTGCTCCAACATTTGTTAGTGCGCGTGAAGTTCAGTGGAGATGGAAGGGCACTTTTATTTATGACTTATGAGTGTCTCACGTTATCCGCAGAGCACATTCCTCCTTGAAAACAGGGCACCCGCAGATGTGACAATGGGGAGGACACTAACTGGAACTGTTCTCATAAAATAAGTAAATCACTATAAATTTCGTGCGGCATTGGTGGATGGCAGCAACCAATTTGTTTGTTTTTCGAAAATATTTCAAATGCCACGTTGGTCTGCAGGGCTAATTGCTCCCATGGGAGTGAAGGTCACCGCCTTTGGCATAGGCACTCCACAGAAGGTTCGATTGTTTTTCGTCCTTGGAAGAAAGGGAGGATTTGGAATGGAATGAATGAAGGGAGGTGTCTAATACCGTCAAATATGATAAGGTTCACCATTCCAAAACTCGACAAAGGAACATGTAATTTCATTTTATGAAAATGTGTTGATCTGAACGGACACTGCGTTACGCTGAGAGAATGGAAATGCAGATTATGATGTACGTTTTACTGTAGATGAGTTTATAGACAAATGAGTCAAGGTTTCATTTTATGACCGATATTGCTGGCTAACATTGGAATGGGTTGTTGATTTTGGCATATTTTAACGACACGCAAAAACAACCGTTGTGTACTTGTCTTTGTCCCGGGCACATGGGCAGTCCAGCACCGAAATGCATGTAGAACACGTCTGGGTTCCCTCAGGTTCCGCCAAAGCCAAATTCTATGCTAATATTCCATTAAAATGCTGTCTGTGTGTTCTTCGAATTGTTCCGTCAGCTTCTACATCCGCATCCCATTGCGAGCTAAACATATTCCATAGTACTAACCTCTCAAGCACATTGTAGACTCCAACATTCCACGATGTTTTCTCTGTGTTTCCATTGATTCAGGTTTGTGTTCATCATTAGTTTCACACGGTGCAGAATTAATGGCTAAATTGATAAATTACAATAAAGAACATCTATTGAGACACATTTCTGTTATGTTTTCTACACAGCTACATCCTCCCATTCAGCGAATGTCATCGTATTCAGATACGAATTGATGGCTTATTCAGCGGGCAGTTGCAGATACACCTAAATGGCTGGATTTCTATCATGCTGTTTTTAGACAATCGTCCTGGGCCCATATGCCCTTTTGCGGTACCTGGGACAAGGAGCAACCCAACATCGTTTACGGTGGTCTAGCAACAAACTGATGCCAAAGCCTTGCGATTCACGGTGAGTCCAATGCGCTTCTTATACCCAAAGGAAAACCGTGCAACTCACGATAAGCAATTGTGATTCGAGAACTAAGAAAGATATTACCAATGTGGTTGAATATGGAAATCGGCGGATGTTCTCGGAGTGTTTATTGTAAAATAAAAGCACATTATAAATTGCAGAATATTGCAGTTGCCTTTAAAAATACAGTTTTGTATTCAGAATTGGGACGCGCTGTGCTATGAGAGGATGTTTGTTGATATTCCGGGTTCTGCGCCACCTGACGTCAAGACGTAGGTGATGACTGGCCGTGTTTGGCTACGCTGTATGGTAACGTCTTGATGGATATAGCCAGAGAATATCGCTAGGAATGGTTATGTCAGCTTCAGGGGCGTGGGATATGATTTAGTGCCGCCAGGGCAGTTCACCTTAGGGAGATGCAGAAACCAATAGGATTAGCACAAGATGGCCGAGCCCTGCTGCCTGATTTCGCATGTGTAAAAGTGAGGAAAACTACGGTAAGGTGCAAAGGAAATGTTTTTACGATCAATCAACGTTTGCTTAAAACCACATGCCCGAATGCTCGGGACAATAATATTTTTTAGCGCACTATTCCTTTAAAGCCAGACTGGCAAAGCCAAGCGTTGCACTTGATTATGGTTCCTACAGCGATCAAATGGTCTGCATTATCTGCAGCGTCGAGGTTGTTCTTGAGAATGCAGCTGGCCGTAGACTTGCCTTCAGCTGCTACAAATGCAAGTTGAGACATTAAAAGCTTGCGAGCAGAAGCTATAAGGGTGGTGATTTCATCCCATTTATGGCAATCATAACTCACTAACAGTGTAGAATTGTTGGCGATTCTAGCTTGAAACACTGCCGAAGTGACTACCTTCCTTCTCAAGGTGTAGTGCTTCTTGCTCTCTTTGTCTGGGGGAGCCTCCAAAGAGACTAGTGGTTTCCCTGCCCTTTTACAGGTAGTAGTGACCACAAGCGAATCTGGTTTAAGCTGCCACCTGATATAGAGCGGGTCAGATGGTGCTGGGTGGAAAGGTTTCTCTACCCGCAGGTTGGTCGCCCGTGTTTGGTTAGGTGTTTGTAGTGAAGGTTGGATTCTTTTCTGGACAGATTTTAAAATTGGGATGAATTGGGTGGCAGCCTTCTTGTCTCCCAAGATATCTTCGACAAAGTATTTCTCTTGCTGAGTCTCCTGTGTTTGAATACCGAAGTGCTCAGCTGCTTTGATTACTATGTTGTTGAAGAGGGGCCGATTATCTATTGGAGAATTAGGCACTGGGGAATCTTGTTGAATTGGGGAGGCCATGGTATACACCTCTGCCTCTTCATCATCATCATCACCATCATCATCATCCTCATAGTAGTGACCATACTGTTGGTAGTCTTCACTATCCCCTTCAGTGTCTGTATTAATGTCATAAAGCTCAGCTGTTGTACAAGACCTTTTTGCTGGTGGCTAGGATGAAGCCAGAGGCTGAGAAGTGGACGTCAGGGCATGAGAGCTGGAAGTATGAGTAGTAGGAGGTGTAATCTGGACGTTTTTGATAGCCTGAGGGTTTTTAGCAAAAAAGGTAATCCTTGACACCACCCTATCTATGTCCTCTGCAGTCCATTGGGCTGAACTGGGGAGGACCCCAGGGTAAGGCGGGGTAGGGACTTGTACTAAGGGTGTAGATGTGGATAGGCTCTTATTCTGCAAGTCCTCAGCCAAAGAACCCTCTTCTTGTGGGACAGGTAATGCAAAAGGGGTAGACTTATCCTTATGAGACTTGTCCTTGTGATTCAAACTCTTGGAGGAAGACTTTTTGATATGAGTAGCCTTTAACAGGCTCTCAGGGACATGTTTCTTAACCAGGTGAGACAACCGAGTGTTTTTGGACTTTACAGCCAATTTTGACAAATGATTTTGACTTTCGGTATTGGAATGGACCTCTGCCACATCTGCCGATGTTCGGTCGAGGTTGTTTTATGGGCAGCGTCTTTCTGTTTTCGGGAGCCTGTAGTGGGGTGTTCGGGACCTTGAGTGCTCAGAGAACAGGGATTCTACAGATCTCCCTTTAGACGCCGTATCTGGGCGGTTGGTCAACGGCGCCGACTCATTGCCCCGGGATGTGTGTTTAGTGGAAGTGCTCTTGCCGCCGGGTGTCGGCCCTGTAACAGAGCCGCTGGCCTGTCTCTTAGGACCGGGGGCTTGCACTTGGGAACTTGGCTGTTGCCCGTCGCCCTCACTGTCCGAAAAGACGGCGACGCTGCCATCACTGGAAGCTCTCTCCACGTCAATGGCGGCCTCGGCTTGCATTGCGTGATGGGCCCAGCGCTTGGTTCTGTGATTTTTAAGGGTCTTAGGTTTAAAAGAGCTTGCAAGCTCAACAGTGCCCTTCGTCGTGGTCGCAGTTTAGACACGGGTTGCACACTGTGTTTGTCGATCCACAGACATTTTTTATTACACGTGGGCCAGAATTTAAAAGGTGTTCTTTCCATGTTTGGGAAGGCAGCCAGGCGAGAAAGGTTGGGAAAATGCATTGTACAATGACCGCCCCCACTCTCCCTACTGTAAGGGCCTAGGCCCGGTGAGCCTTCCAAGGTCGAAAAGGTCCGTTGAATCTTGAATTCGTCCGACGGTGCTGTCTTTTCCACTCCGTCAATGAATTGGTTGAAGTCGGAAGGAAAGGACAGAAAGAGTAAACTATTTTTAAACTTGTCATAAGCAAATGCCGTTATGGCGAAATTGAACTCTGCGTTAAGTGTCCGCTCCGATGGCAGAAAAAAACAATCTGACGGACCTAGACGCGTGAAGGACCATGGGTACAGTGGACGTCACACTAGGGATAGTATTACTGGCACGCCCTGTCGATGTGCCTTTTCGAGTTTCGAAAACTACTGTAATACTCTGCAGAGTATTAACTACTGTAATACTCTGCAACTTCCACTAGATGTCGGCCTATGCATAGTATGGGATCTAAGCAGATTACACAAGCCTCAGAAATTATATATATTATACATTAAACAAACCAATATGCACTTAACCATCTAGAAAAACACAAAAAAAGCCCACCCCTGTGGAGTGAACAAGGAAATGCAGACCGTATGTCTGAAAGCACTCTGGGTACTGTAGCAAGGGTGAAGAGGAAAAGATGTGGTCTTTATGTAAGGAGCAAAAGTGAGGCTTATCAATCATTATGGTCCCGAAAGTGGACCAGGGAGTCTGAGCAACTCAATGGTACCTTATTCCATTTCTTGGATGGTTGAACATTGCACTTCTGTTTGCTGCTCTTGCAGGTCAATCCGCGTTTGAGTGCAGTAAATCAAGTTAATCCAGACAGCAACACACACCTTGGTCTCGGCTTAGTATGTAGCGCACATTTGAGATGCTTTTCTCCTTATTTGATGCAGATTCAATTTTGGGATGGTACACCACTCATGTCACACCCCCTTTTCAAATACCCCGAGCCACAATGGACCATGAAACCAGGCTGGTTGGTAAAATGCAATATTTATTTATTTTAAAATTCAAAAGAAATCATAAGCTTTTTTATATGGAGCAGCAATCACCAATGGGGTTATAATTACAATGAGAATGTGAGCAATGCATTGGTAACCCTCCAGTGGAACAGATGCACAGCACAGCGGAATAGGAGCACTTTTGGTTTAGGAAAGATAGCACCCAAGTTAGGATTTACCCCTGCAATGTTCCCTCAGCCCACAAATCTATTCTGAGTGGATAAACAGAAGCAGCAGGTAATCAGGAATAAGAAACAGGAGACGGAAGCCAAAGCTTCCCTCCCCAAATAAGAGAGAAACAGATTTTAAACCCCTTGCAATGTTATGAAATGATACTCGGAAATGGACAAATAAATAATGAATGTGTGTTAAAAACCTTGAAACAAATATAATTCCTCACTAAAGCAACAATGCAAAGACACTAACAATCACAAAGAATGGATTACCAAGAGCATACGGTTCGAAAATGAGTGGAAAATTAAAAACAGATTGCAGCAAAATGACACGTGGAAAAGTTTTTTCAATTCCCGCCTTAAATTACCCAAACGGTTTTCACTAAAAACGAGTGAAATACACTGATTTGGAGTTTTTGGGCTGGGGATAGCAGGATATCACAGGGATAATATGGAAGTGAAAGTAAGTCTCTAGCTGGTAAATTTTATGAGCTATGCAAAATATAAAAAGGTGCGCTTTGAGTAAAACGAAGCTGTGAAATAGGAAAGGAAATCAGTTGTGACAAGAACAGTTTTACTCTACACTAGAGTATTCAGGCTAGGCCAACAGAGACGGACACAGTAAGATCCAAGGTTGATTTGCGACTTGAACCCCATCATCCTAGTGCACAACCTTGGCGGAAACCAGTCCGATCACTCGAAATATGACTAATGACATAGGATTACACAAGACAAAATTGAAAAGAGAGATGGTGCTAGCACTAGGAATCAAGGGCAGGGTTGCACAGATAATTCTGACAGTTTTCAGGATAAGGATAGGATGACTTAGAGAGTGGGATAAGGACAAGTGCAAGAAAAGTAGACTATGGATTTCTATGCGGTAGGGATTATACTTACAGCTCACTTTTAGTTTGGGATTTTGGACTGTCAAGGATTCTGGTCACTACACGGCAGCATGCCTGGCAAACAGCTGGGCAGTTCTGGTCACCGGATGGCACTTCTGGACTGGCAATTCTGGTCACTGAATATTAAACGTCAGCTGGATGGCAGGATAGCAGGATGGCAGGATGGCAGCGGGCATGCAGTTAGTGGGCAGCAAGCCAGGCTGGTTCAGGATGCAAAAGGTACCACAGCTTTCCCCTTTTTAATGGGAGATTAGTGGGTTTTCAGGTTTGAGGCCTTGCTGCGAATAGGATCAGCACTGCTTGGGTTTTGCAGTGGGCCCTGGAGTAGGGTCAGCAATGCTTTGGCCTTGTAGTTGCGGTCTGAAATCTTGATGATGAATGGAACAGGAACGCAGTGCAAAAAATTCAGGAAGAGTGTCTGTCTAATGTCTTCTCAGGGCCTCTTATTTATATTGCCTAGTGACAGCACTTAAGTATATGGCTGGGCAGGGTCTGCTAAACACGCCTCTACCAAAGGGATTGTGCAATTAACGTTGGCTGCCTCCCCTAGGATGTGACTCAGTTTAGGAGGTTGCATTTTATGGTGTAAAAAGACTTCCCACAGACCTTTTTGCCAAAATCAGTCATAACAGAATTTACACATTTGTACATGTGCAGCACCTTAATAAATGACAATAAGGTTACAAATTTTATGATGTAGAGCATAGCAGTCCAAACCTGCAATCTTGTTTTGTCCATTTAATACTTTAGTCATTTTGAGTATGAAAGATGTGGCCTAAAATTCCTTAACTTTACACACGTGTGAATGATCATAAGGGATGCAAGCATAAAAATTGACATTGGCATCATGGATACTTTTCTTGTAATCCCCAATTATTTGCCATTTCTATTCCGAAGGTGTCAGTGACTTCTACAATGTCTCAAATGATAAAACACAAAATCACTTTTAAACTGCGAGATTTTGAAATTTTTACAAAGTCCTGCTGCAGAGATAAAAGTCTTTAAAGTTTAATTATAAAATGGTCTTTGGAAGGAAATGGCAGTCCTTTGTCCTGCACTGCACCATTTTTTTTCTTTTTCAGCTACCACCAACTGTCACTTCCCCGAAGGGAGGATGGGTTTTTCCAGCATGATTGATTGGTTTATTGCCTCTTATCCACTTCGCACTTTGATGTCCCACAATTTCTATTGAAAGAGGCCCCTGCCCAGACTGAAGTCTTATTAGTATGTGAAGTTTCTTTGTCCTGGTCAGACACAGTTTTCCAACCTAGCAATTATCACTTTCGTGTCCTGGAAGTTTATGGTGGCTCCCTTCCTACTAGAATAACTTGTTTTTGGAAGCTTGCAAAATCTAGCCCAGTCAGTTTGAAACCTTTATTTTCTTTTATTTAGTCCTGAATAAAAAAAAACAAGCCTGTGGAATAAAAATAGCCCACATGTGTTTCCCAGCAACCAGCCCCTTCTCATTGCTGGGCACAGACAAGCTTTCATTCAACATATTACTTTTCCTTTAAAACTGGCATTTATTTTTCTTTGGTTTGTAAAGCCCATTTTACACCTGTGGTGAAAACTGATAGCATTTCCTTTTAAATTCGATTTTGCCATCTGATTTCCCAGTATTGTCCTGCAGCCATAGTTAGTTTCTTGAGTGCAGGGGTTTTGTTTGAAGCACAATGAGATATCCTGGGCATGACAGGGCCTTATTGATCACAGTGGTCTCAGAAAGAACAGATGGAATTAGCGTCAAAGCAGCATTTCTGAAAGGTGCAAAAGTTTCCTTTTCAATGGGGATTTTTGGGGACTGTTAATGTTAAAGGATATTTGTACCGCGCACTATCACCACCGGAGTGGTCCCCTGGCGCTCTGTGCAGCAAGCCAACACTGCTTTTTCACTGTCTTCCTTTTGTATATGTCAGAACACACTGGCACACTCTCTCAGTGTGTTCCCTGGTGTCATCCTGCCTGATGTGTGCTTGGCAGGACGTTGCAGACATTTTTTTGTTGTTGCTGCAAAACGCAGTTTTGAGGCCAAGGCGCTCACAGGAGCCAGCGCAACCATCTTGCTGTATCTGCGCAAATGCAGCTTGGTGATGTGGAGAAATACAGTTGAGAGGGTCAATATATCCCACAAAGCAGAGCTCTGTGCGAACTGATGCAGTGTTCGAGCAGTGCAGTTCGAGGAGTCCACCAGAATCTGTTCGCTGGTCGAGCTGGTTCCAGTTGGTGAGTGACACAATGCTTAAAGTAGTTGGAGTTGAGGGTCTGAGTTGGTTCGATGTCAAGGTCCTGGTAGTTCGGTGCATTGTTCGAAGATGAGGCAGTTTTGAGGGCTTCTGCAGCGGTAAACTGTTTGAGCCAAAGCGGTGATTAGCGTGGTTGGTGCAATGCGGCATCGAACCAGTTTGATGGATGGAACAGTGGTTTGAGTGCGGCAAAGGATCCTTAGTGGATAGAAGGCTTCAAACACGGTTCAAAGCATTGAAACAGGAGTCCAGGCTGTTCTGGGACTCTCAAACCACAGAGAGTCCCAATCCAGGGGTTCTGGGACAAGGAGAGTCCTTTTTATTCTCACCTCCCAGTCCAAGGAGCTTGGCTGGCAGGGGTACGTCATCTCCAGTGAAGGGCCTGGTTCCAATGTAGCTTGCAGGCAGTGTTTAGTCCAAACAGAAGTTCACCCCCAACATTCCCTGGTGATGGTTAATGGACAGAGCTCACCTGTAACTTAGAAGCACCATCTTCACCTCACAATTGGACTTTGGAATGAACTGCACTCTCAATAGAGGTCCAACAAATTCTTCATGTCTTATTGCAAATCCAAAATACATCAACGAAGGAGCAGAAGACCTCTTCCTCATAAAGGCAGACGGGCACAAGGGATTGACAAAAGCAAGCCGGCTGTAAGGGGCCCAATCCATGCTGCTCTGGCAAGTGACCCTTGCCTTCATGCATCATACCAATAGGCCTTGTTCCACAAAGGGTGGAGGGGGCAGGAAAGAAAGAGAAGTCCACAGAATAGCAAGATGGAAAAAGTCTTCAAGTCCCTTCTGACTACTCTTTCTCAAGCCTGCAGCTTCAAACGGCCCTTTGGTATGAAAGCTCCTAGTGAAAGCTGGCCTTTGTTATGTGAAGGCCGCTCTGGAGTACGATTCTCTCGATGTCTCCTGGCGAGAGCTCCTGGGCATGAGGGGAGATGCAACCCTTCCTCTCAGAGTCAAAGGAGGACTGCTTCATGGCTATTGTCTCACTGAGAGCAGAATAGGCAGCCAGGCTGGCCACAAATACACATCACCCGGACATACCCGACATGAGATAACAGTGTTCATCTTAGTGCATACACAATCAGTCAACATACCAAAACCAAATATGGCTTATTCTTAGCATTTACCCTGCCACAGATGGCTAGGGCAACCATGTTTCAATGTATTTATTATGTTTATAGCTCAAAAGAGCTTTAACATACTTTACATTCCAAATAACAATCAATATAATACTAAGATACTTAAAACATGATACAAATCGAATTGTTTCGTTTCACATGTGTACAAGTGCAAAAAAAGATGAACAGATAGAAAGCAGCCACAGCAATATCTCTCAGAACACAAGCTCTTTGTTTTGTGAGCTTCCCAGAAGCCAAAACTCCCTTCCATACATTATAAAGTGGAACGTGCATGGCCCTTTGTTCAGGGTTCAGGCAGCAGGACCAGAAGGTATCTCTCTTAATGTTATCAAGATCCATTACACAGGGTCGGTCCCATCATCTTTATATACAGGGGTCCATGTTCACAGCACTCCAAGTACATGTCAGGCAGTTTCAAGTTCATGTTTTAAGCCGCATAGGCAGCAGAACCTGCACTCCTTTGGTATACCTAGCTCAGCACCAATATCTGCTAGCAAAGGTGATTTATTTACGCGTAAAAGTAATAGAAATGTCCTCAGCTCAGGGGATGGGCACAATTTCAGGTCAGTTTGGCGCAATATTACATTTACGGTCCAAATTCTCCATCGGTGTGCGATAGTTTTTCAGAGCTGCCAAATCGTTATAATTGGCACACCAATCCCACTGTTCCAATTTCAATATCATCCCTTTCTTGATCGTGTGGAGGTTATCGTCCCAAGTTGGTTTCCACTCGATCATCTCAAAGGTCTTAATGACCAACGACTGAAGGGTAGAACAAACAGAACGTCAATGTTGATTCCCCATCAATTGTAGCAGAGGGCAGAGTGGGGTTTTCTTTGATTTTACATACAATACGCACCTCCTTTTGAGTGCTACAGTGCTTAATGACAGAAGGCCTAATTCAAGCCTTATTATTTCCATCGGGGTGCTAGGCACGAGGAGGAGAATTCTGCGCCAAAACTTGCCTTCAATTACCCCGAGCCAGGAAAAATCCTCCTTACATAATGCATCTAAGCCGTACAGCACGGTGGCACAAAAGCATTGTTTATGCCTAGTTTATTTATTTTTTCAATACATTTTTTATTAATTCCAATGTGAAAACCTTACAATACACAACAGGTGTACATTTCAATTGTCATACAGTTTCGTTTCCACTACTCCCCCCGCCCCCCTCTAATCCCCCATACTGAGCCTACTCCATATCACTGCCTGCCACCACCATCTCTGAGGGCCCCCTTCCCTCCAATCCCTTTGAAGAACCATCGTCCTCCGGGCTTGCCTGGCCAGACCCAGTCAGAGTAGCTACCAAGTGCCTCCAGGCTGTCAACATCTCTGCGCTTCTTCCTCCCCACCTCTACCTATTGCTTCGCTCCACACAACCGTTTCCGCATCTGCCCATTTCTGCAGATCATGCCACCAAGCTTCTGCTGTCGGCCTGTTGCTTGGCTTCCAGCTCATAGCTATTCTGCACTTTGCTAGAATGTAAGCCAAATCCTTCAATTTACTTATGTGCTTCAATTTGCGTGGCATGGGGAACCCCACTACCATGCGCGCCCACATAGATTCTACATCCAGATGTACATCTCTCTCTCCGTCAAGAGGTGGGCTATCTCTCCCCAGAATCTCCTCATTTCTGGGCATGCCCAGAACATATGTACCAGTCCTGCATTCACTTCACCACATTTAGGACCCGTTTGCGTCCCTGCGTTTTTAAACTTGGCTATCTTCTCTAGGGCCATGTACGCTCTATGTGTAACATATAACTAGATTTGTTGCAATCTCACATTCCTGGACACTTTTTTATGGTATCATTGTATCCTCACCCACAACCTGTCACCCATTGATTCTCCGGCTTCCTTCTCCCAGCCCCGCCTCAATTGAATCACTGCCTTCCCCACCTTCGACATCAACAGTTCATATATTCGGGAGACCTCATGGCCTCCGTCCGACACATCATAAAACGTTTCTATGGCCGTATCAGGCTGTTTAGCCAACACTGTCCCCTACCATGTGTCTTTTATCATCTTCACCAGCCTAGTATAAGTAATATATTGTCCCCGATGCAGACCAGTGTCCTCCACCAGTGTGTCGAACTCCACCATCTTCCTGCCTTGCCACACATCCCCCAGAGTTGCTATGCCAATCGGTTCCCTGTGCCTCCTAAATATCTTCCTCATTTGCTCGTCCACCCCTTCCAGTGCCACTAGTGGTATCTGTGGTGAACACAGAACGGGTTCTCCATGACCCGGCAGGCCCTCTGCCAGATTTTCCTACCCAAATCCAGCATTCTTGTCCCTTTGTCTCGTTGCGATGCTGGCAGCCATATCCATTAATTCAGAAAGAACGGGGCACATTCAGCCTTCAACAATCTAGAGTCTTCGGATAACCACCTTGCCACATACTGTAGTTGGCTGGCCAAATAGTAAATCTCAAAGTAGGGCAATTTAATGCCCCCCTGTTCGGAAGCATTCTGCAGTTTCCATAGCGCTATTCCATTCCTGGAATTGTGCCATATGAACCCCCTACACAAACTCTGGATTTTTACAGAAAATCGCTTGCTTATCATGTATGGTATGTTTGCAAAATAGTGCAATAATCTAGGCAGTACCACCATCCTCAACATCGCCACCCTCCCCATCATGGTCAGAGGGAGCTTTGCCCAGAACCTCATGTTATTTTCGATTTTAACCACTGCCTTCTCTGTGTTTTGTCTGTGTTCGACCTCTACCTTGTGGTGTACATTTATCCCCAGGTATCTGAAAGTCTTGGTTTCCCATTGTATTTGTAATACCAGCAGTTTCTCCCATGGTATCCCTCTATATCTACCAAGGGGGAATATGTATGATTTCTTGGGGTTCATTGTTATACCAGATAGCACCGCATATCGCTCCATCAACTGCAGAATATACTGTTGGTTCTCTTCGGTGTAACTCAAATATAGCAGCATATCATCCGCATACATCAGTATCAGATACTGCCCCTCCCTTCGTGCTGATCCCCACTTCTTCATATTGCTGCCTCAAATATATCGCCTGGGGTTCCAGTGCTAAAATGAACAGCATCGGGGACCATGGGCATTCTCATCTAGTACCTCCACTAAGTTGCCATCTTTCTAAGATGGTCGCTCCCGTCCTGACTCGAGCCAATGGTTTACTGTACAGCAATTGGACCCACTTAAAGTATGTGGGCCCAACCCCATACTTCAAGGCCGCCATCAACCAAGGCCATTTAACCGAGTCTAAGGCTTTCAATGCATCTAATGAAATTATTGCAACCTCTTGGGAGTCCCTTTCCATCTGTTCTATAACATGATGGAGCCTTCTAAGATTATCTGATATGCTTCTGCGCGGGACATATCCGGTCTGGTCAGGGTGTATGAGTTTATTAATAACCGGTCTCAACCTATATGCCAGCACTGCCGCAAGTATCTTGCGGTCTTGATTAAGCATGGATAATAGCCTGTATGACCCTCAACCCATGCTTGGTTTGTTAGGTTTAAGGAGCGGGATAAAGATAGCCTCCCTTAGTGACTCCGGTAGCGTCCCTTTATCCAACGCCTAATTTAACATTGCTAGTAACGGGGGGAGCAACTCTGCCCTATATGTTTTGTAGAACTCGCTGGGGAGTCCATCCGCTCCTGGGGATTTACTAGTAGGAAGGAGCTTGATCACTGCTTCTAATTCTTCTAGTCTAAGTGGGAACTCTTAAATTCTCCCTCTCCTCTGCCTCCAGTTGGGGAAAATCGATGTCCATCAATGTTTCCATCACATCAATCTCCTCTTCCTCAGTAACATCTGTATAAAGTTGCTGGTAATACTCTAAAAAGCCTTTATTTACCCCTTCCTGGGTATCTAGTGTCCACCCTACCCTACCCGCATCGCTCTAATTGTTTGTCTGGGGTCTCGTTCTTGTACAACCAGGCTAACAATCTGCCCGGTTTATCTCCCTCTGCGTGCTGCCTTTCAACATATTTTTTGTAGTTCAAGTTGCTTAATCTCTCCCACTACTCCCTGCAATCTTGTTGTAGTTCCCGTATGGTCCCAGCCTCCACTGGGGAATGCCCACCCTTACGCATTATTATCTGTAATTTCCTTTATACTTCGTGCAACTCATGCGTTATTCTACCTTGTAGGCCTTTAGATTTGGCTATTGCTGCCCCCCTCACCACCACTTTAAATGCCTCCCATAGTGTGCCAGCTGATTCTACGCTCACGGTTTTTTGTTAAAAAAAATCCTTTATTTCCTTCCTCAGGTCCTCCCTGAACACTGTCGGCCCTAAATCTCCATGTCGGAATACGTGCTCTCGGAGGCGAGTATTGCCATGTTATAATCAGCGGCGCGTGGTCTGAAAGGTCCCTCGCTTTGTATTACGACTTCACCCGTCAACTCCGGTGCAGCAAATATGTAGTCTAACCGAGTGTGCAGGTTTTGTGGGGCAGAATAGCGGGAGCATTCCCTGTCTTGCGGGTGGTGCATCCTCCATACGTCCACTAATCGAACATCACTTAATAGGGTCTTCAGAGCTTGGGCTACTAGGGTGGGCCTCTCCATCTTCTCATCTGATCTATCAACCTTAGGATCCATTGTGCAATTAAAGTCCCATCCCCATATAACTGCCCCTCCGATATACATTCTGATCTTAATGTATAGAGTTTTGAAATAGCTGGTAGCATCTTGGTTTGGGGCATATGTGTTGTTGATGCTCAGCTCCCCATTTTCTACTAGCCCTCTTATTAGCACCATCCTCCCATCCGGCTCTATGGTAGACTGCAATAGCTTAAAAGGGACATGCGACGCTATCCACGCAACTACCCCTCTGGCATATGGCGAATATGTTGCTCTTATGTTGGTCCCTCTCCATTTCCTCTCCACCACCTCCTGTTTTTCTTTGGTCAGGTGAATTTCTTGTAGCAAGGCAATATCGATTATCTGTCTCTTCAGATACATCATGACCTTCCTCTTCAAATAATTGAGTCCCCTGACATTCCAGGTCACTATCTTGAGGTCACCCATCTTATCCATACCCCATTTCTCCCCCTGACCCCCTTTATCTTCCACTCCATGTGCAGTGATTTATAGTTGTAGGCTCGCCCTCTAGCTGTTCCCAGCACTCCCTCACCCCCTTTCCCTCCAACTCCGTTAACTACCTCCCTTCCCTCAACTCGAACAGTCCCAACTCCCCTCCCTCTCTCCCAACTGTTGCCCAGCACCATCCCTGGATCTCAGGCTATGCTGCATATAGCCCTTTCCCGGTGTAACCGCTACTCGGAGCTCTACAAGAGGATACCGTATTACCAGTATCTCAACTAGACTACGTAAGGGGGGTAATAGCATGTCGCCTGGTGCGGTTTATGTTACGCCGCACATGTATCTCCTGCATTGAGCTAGCAGTCTGCCATTTCAGTTACATCTCTATTTGTTACTTCTCTCCCAGATCTGTTATAAACGTATGCTATAGTCAAGCCCCAAAGTCTATTTCTTATACAACATAAAACAGCTCAGGAAAGTACAGAGTCACTTATCCATTCTGCTCTCCGTCTGGTCATCTGCTCCCGCTGGACAGTTTTGTGCATCCAACCATTCTGCCGCATCCTCCGGAGTCTAAAAAAAAAAGGGCCTTATTCTTGTGAAACACCTTAAGCTTCGCTGGGTATATCAACAGGTATCTGTAGTCTGCTCCGTGCAACCTCCTCTTGATCGTCCCACAGTTCAGTCGCCGCCTTTGTACCAGGAAGGTGTAATCCGGGTACGCTGTGATGTTGCCGACGCCCTGTTTATTGTTCGCCCTTTTCGAAAGTGCTCCAGGTTCTTCTCTCTGTCCTTGTAATTCAGTATCTTAGCGATGACCGGCACGGGTGGGGGGCTCCCGGTGGTGGCCTCCTAACCAGGGCTCTGTGCGCTCTCTCCACTCAGAACCATTGGGCGAGGGCACCCCCTTCGATTTCCTGTAGAAGCATGTTCTCGACATAGTTGGCCGTGTCCGATCCTTCTTCCCCCTCCGGGAGCCCCACAATTTGTATGTTTCTCCGTGCACGCCCTTCCGCTTTTTCAGCCCTGTTCTCTAAATTACACACTTGCTGACCTAGTATATGTACTTCAGTGGCGTTCGCCATACATGTGGCTGTATTTGTCTTCACCTTCGTCTCCAAACCACTTGTGCGTTGCGCCAGTATCCTCACATCCTGTCATAGCAGATTGACGTCCACCTTTACTGCATCCTTCTTAAATTCCAACGAGGTCTTCAGTGCAGCCATTGCAGCGTCGAGCTTAGCTTCCCATGATGCCTTCAAATCTGCGATTGCCTCAAGTATCTGCTGATCATTCCTTGTTGAGGCTACTTCGCTCTGCGTGTGCTGCCCTTTAGTCTTGCCCATCTCTGCTGCCTGTGGTGATTTAGTGAACTCTTCCATCGTTGACTGTTTCCCCTTCGTTTTGGTCAATTTGCTGGCCATATTGGACCTGGGAGTGGTCTCTTTGCTCGGGGTGGGCCAGTGCGCCTCTGATGACACAGTAATCACCGTCTTCTCCGGTATACCGCTTCAATAATGTCAACGGCACTTCTCGTTTTGATCTTACTGGTGCAGTACATTCCAAACTGTCCAGCCAGCACTCACCTGCTGAGATTGTCTTGCATATGCCCAGCACTCAGTGTTTGTCAGCTACTGATGTGGTCTTTACCAATCTCAAAGGTGGTTGGGGTCACCACGGGCACAGCCAGGCTTGTACAGTCACGCTCTCCTCGTTTAACACTCTGTGGTGCTTGCATTGTGGCAGCTGTACCACCACTCTACCTTAACCTGTCCTTACTGGGGGCCATCCCTATCTGCACAATCCTCTTCTGGTGCCCTTCTATTCACTTGGACCTGTGTTTGATTACCCCTCACTGTTGCACCGTCTGTATTGTTTCTATGATGCCAGACCGTAGTGCGTAATCTCTATCGCCTTACGATGTTCATTCCCCTGTAACGTCCTGCTACATTCGTACAGGCCTTGCATACACCCCTGGTTCTTCTGTTGCAAGCTTAAACTGCCACCTGCTCACTTCCATGTATGTTATTACTACGCTTCGTGTCCATGCCCGTGGGCTTCTGCTGTGAGCCCTGCCGGCGCGCCCCCGTACTTTACATGCCTTACAATGCGAGGTTCTGTACCCAGACCATGCCCTTAGTATGGTCAGCCAATGCACTTCTTTACATTGTAACGTGTTCGGGTGTCACTTTAAACAAGGTCTTGCCCATCAGGCTGCTTGAACTATCTGCTTGCAGCCGGTTCATGCGGCACAGCAGGTTTTCGTTACGACTGCAACCCGTGGTAAGCTCTGTTATGTCCTATGTTATAATGAATTCCGGTTCGCGCTCCGATAACCGGTGTAGCACAGACGGTCCTCGCTGGGGTGCTCATTGCGGGACCTTCTGGCTTCTGTGCGTCCCGACTCTTCTCTGATGAGCGTGATCGGTTTAGGCGATGTCCGTGCGCCAGCGCTGGGGTATTTTGTCATGTAGGTGTAGCGTCTCCCGGGACGGCAGTCTCTCTCGCCCAGAGCCGCTCCCGGCTCATGTATGCCAGTTTCTAATGGTTGTGCAGCGTTGCGGTGGGGTGTTACTGCTGGCTCACCGTGTTATGCTGCAGCTTCAGTATGTATTCCGCTTCGTCCCTAATCGATTCCTTTGTGTTAAAGCAGGCGCCATTTTCTTTTTGTCCGCCGTAATGTTTACTCGTAGCACTGTACTCGATATCTGTCTCACTGCACTATTAATACTCTCGAAACCATGGTCTGCTTACTCCCATCATGTTCACACTGCAGCAGCTTCAATTGTGTCTTCCGTGCTCTGGTATTAGCTTATGTATCCATCAGGATCTTGCAGGATTGGCAGGATACAAAGGGACACGTCCTATTCCATGGCTACTTGGCCACGACCCCTCATTGTTTATGCATAGTTAGCGTGCCCAATAAACTAAAACCAGACGCAGCACGAACACATCTTTATAGCGCATTCGTTAATGCAATTGCATTTTGTTTCTTTCCTACAATCAAGATCCGATAACCACTCGGAGAACTCATCTCTAATCCGAGATATTTTAAACAGGTCACTTGTTCAATACATTTACCATTAATGTTCATACCCGGAGTAGAGATCCTCTTATTCGTGAAATGCATGATTTTTGTCTTTTCATAGTTCACAATGAGATCGAAATCATCCGCGTACCCCTGCAATGCGAGCAGTGATCTCTTAAGCCCAGAGAAAGAGTAGTCGCACAGCACGAGATTGTCAGCATAAAACAAGCAATGCATCTTTTCGTCAGCTATTTTAGGGGGACAATAGTTTACTTGCATCAACATGGCCCAAAGGTCGGCAATAAAGATGTTAAAGAGCAAAGGTGCCAGTATGCACCCCTGCTTCACACCACGTCTGGTTTCTATAGAGAGACAGAGCCACTATTTAATCTGATTTGTACAGATGTGTTCTCATTGAGACCACGTATGGCAACTAATAGATCCTGCTGGCAGCGGTAAGCGTCCATTTTATTCCAGAGCATCTATCATAGCCACAAATAAGTTTGGTTGTCCCTTCACTTTTGCCGTCCTCATAAAACAGTCCATCAGCCACAAACAGCGTGTAGTGCCTGAACCAGGTCTAAACCCCATTTGGAACTTTCCTAGTAGATCTGCAAAATAGGGAATTGTACGATCGGACTGAAAAAAAGGTCAGACCGTACAAAAAGTCAGAAAAATGCTACCACCAAAGATTCGAACACCAAAAGTTCAAACCTTTGGTGGTAGCATTGTAGGCAAGTATTAAAATAAAAATTTTAAAAAAAGACTGCGGGTTAAAAAAAAAAAAAAAAAGACTGCGGGTGTGTCCCCCCCCAAACAACCCGCTCACTATACTGTGTGGTATAGTGAGCGGGGATTGCGGGGGGACACCCCTGCAGCGCCTCCAAAAAAGAACAAAAAAAAAAAAAAGAAAAGGACCCTGCGGCGCCGGTTCCCGATCTCAGAAGTGAAAGGGAACTGGCGCCGCAGGGACTCAGCATGTAAAAAAGGTAAGTAGGGTTTGTTTATGTTGGGGGTGCGGGAGGGGGTGTGTTGAGGGTGTGGGTGGGTGTGTGAGTATGTAGGGGTTTTGAATGTATGTTCGCATTGGGAAATGTGGGAACCTTTTGTGGTTCGCGCATTTCTCATGCAAACTTTTCCATCATGGACTTTTCCGCAATGGAAAAATCACGCAGATCCCCAAATAGACCCATTTTCAAGCTTGTCTAAGAGCAAAAATGCAAACATTTTGCCAGATATATTAAGCATGACTAGAAGTGTAGAATTTTCTCAGAGATCTATTGCCAAGCTTGTATATTCAGTACCAACATTGATCAGCGCCAAGAAATAGGTATGTGCCCCTCTTCACAGACTTTAGAGAATAAAATAAATAACCTTGCCCAGAAAATTGGAGGTTCCCAACAAAAACAATGGACAAGCCATTAGGTCCCAGTGCCCTTGACTCCTTAAGCCTGCGAATGTTTGCTTCAATGTCATCTTCATCAAAGGTTATGCTAAAATTGCTGTTAAGGGACTGAAAGAGTACTACAGTTTCACTACCTTGGAACACGTCCTTAAAATTACTCGGGCATTACTGCTCGCCAATACCACACACTACCTGTGTTTCCTTTGGTTTGTTAAATGACCTCAACAGCTTCCACATCTTGCCGGTGTCCTTGAGTTTGGCCACCGCTATCAAGTGCTGCCATTGCGCATTTCTTACAGAGGCAAGCCATGCTTTCACCCACTTCCTGTACTTGTTCTTAGCTAATCGAGAGAAACGTATGGGGTCCTTAAGGGAATTCAGTTCTTAATTTTGCGTAATTCGCTTTGCAGGGAACATTTAGCATCACGTACAGCCAAATCAAAATAGTGCCTTTCGTATGGCTGATTCAAATGCGCATAGTATCCTTTTTGGATGGCAAGCCTTGACATATTTTTGGATAAAGCCTCTGCAAGCCGACAGGTAAAAGGCCTGTTCCAATAGGCATTCAGCATTTTCAAGGAGAAACTCATTTGCTGTTTTAATATGTATGTATGCATTTTAAGATTTGTAGAGCGCATATCCACGGGGGAACCGGGCAAAAAGGATTGCAACTGGGCGCAAGTGTTAAAGTAATACAGAAACATATAGCCAACATTATCACCTGTGTTTAGATGAAAAGAAGAGTTTTCAATTTTTTTTCTAAATTCCAACAAGGACTTAGTGTTGCGAAGTTCATAGAGTAGAGCGTTCCATGCTCTTGGCCCTTCATGGGAGAAACGTTTGTCACCCCATGTCACAGAACTTGAATGGGGAACCACCAGTAGCTGTTGTTGTGACGTACGCAAACAGCGTTCTGGGTGATAGGCCGAAATCTTTGACACCAGATATCTCGGAGCGGTCCCTTGAATACACCTAAAGACCAGACAGAGGGTCTTAAACAGAACCCTCTGTTGTACAGGAAACCAATGGAGATCCCTTCGAGGTTGCGAGATGTGTGAGCGACGTGATAAGGAAAATAATCATCCTAACGGCTGAATTATGCGGCACCTGCAACCACTGGATTTACTTTTTCAGCGCTCCAATAAGCATTGCATTACAATAGTCGAGCCTCGAATTAACCAAGGCTCCGACCACCAAGGGACTATCTTTAGGTGCAATCAATGGTAGTAGCGGTTTTACCAGTCTGAGTTGGTAATAAATGGATTTGAGTGTCTTATTGATCTGCAAATTGCAGCTTAAATTTGCCTGCCAGAGACAACCAAGGTTTTTTTTTTTTTACGTTTGAGGCATAAGATGTAGAGGTCTCAAATAGCTCAGGACAGGGAAAATGTGATAGGGTTTTTGCAAACATTTTCTTGGGACCAAACAGGATGACCTCTGTTTTGTTTGGGGTCAACTGGAGCTTATTAGCAACCATCCAGCTCTTGATTTTAAAGGCACATGCAGGTACTCTGTGTGGCTTCTATGGGTTCATTTAGCTGCTCATAGATCTGCATGTCGTCGGCGTAGGAGTGATAAAGTAAACCAAACTCAGCAAAGATTTTCAACAATGGGCGAATATAAATGTCGAAAAGCAACAGTGAGGAGCCCTGAGGGACTCCATATTTAACTGCCAAAAAGTTTGATATAAAGGTCCCCAGTTTGACCTGTTGGAATTGGTCATTTTCGAAAAGAGGTGAACCATTGCAATGAAGCATTGGAGACCTGGGCCGTGGCGGAAAGTCTTGAGATTAGTATCTCAAAGTCTACTGTATCAAAGGCAGCCGATAGGTCCAACATATGATATGATAGGTTATTTATAACGCGCTTAATACCCAGAGGTTCCTAAGCGCGAACCCGGGGATCGAACCTTTGTTGCTCTGTGTCGTCTTGCTTCCAAGGCGAGCACATTGCCGCTGAGAGACTAGCATGACTGGCATGCTAATGTCACCCTCATCGGCTGCCTTAAAAATGTCATCCCAGACTGTCAATAGTGCCGTCTCGGTCCCATGACCCGGTCTAAAACCGGATTGGTACAAATTCAGGATTCCCTGATCCTCCAAGAAGGCCTGTAATTGAATCGTGACAATCTTCTCTAGAATCTTGGATAACCAAGATAAGCCTGCAATTGGGCGGTAGTTAGAGTGTACCTTAGAATCCAATGTATTCTTTTTCAATAGAGGTGTAATGCAAGACCTTTTCAGTTCCAATGGAATACAACCCTGGTTTAATGAAGCATTTACAATGGCCAACATGGGTGCACTTAAGGCTTCCACATGTCTTCTAACCAAATATGCAGGGATTGGGTCGTAATTATGGTTAGTGTGTTTTAAATGTGACATAAGGTTGCTAATCATATCCAAATCCACAGGTTTAAGATCGAACTTTGGACAGGTCTGATCTAGCTCAGACCTTGTATTGATGTTTCTGGTGGATATTGGATCCTAGCAAAGTTTCTAGGTCTATATTGGCTCTAATCAAGTCAATCGTTTCTGTAAAGAAAACATTAAATTAATTGGCCAAAGACAGATGGCGTAAAGCGTGGAATGGTACATGGAGGGCAAGAAACATTTTTTTACGGTTTCAAATAAGGCCTCAAGTCTGTTGAGGGGGAGGTCTATTTGTTTTTGAAGACTGTGTGCTTTGGCTGCAATGATGCCCTCTTTATATTTTTTTTGAGTGCTGCTTTAGCCTCAGAGGTCTGCAGAAGATCTAGTTTTTAACCATAGCTTTTCCCTGCGTAGATACTCTTTTTTCTTTGTCCTCAGTGAGTCGTTAAACCACTGGTTATTCCTACAGTTGGGTTTATTAGTGCGAGTAATAGGGGCCAACTTATCACAGTTTGTTTGTAAACAAGTAATGATATTCAAGTATAATTCAGCACACCCTAGATCGGTTGAACAGACCGAAAAACCTTTCAATAAGTCAGAACTACCAATGGTGTCCATTTATTTTTCCCATGCTGCGAATATTTCCTGTCATCAGGCTGGGATACCTCAGTAACTTTAATTTAGTAGTTTTCCTATGGAAAAGCTTTGACACCTTCGGTGTCCTATCGACGTCATTATGGGTGCTTTAGGCAGCACCAATGGGACGTCCAGTGCATAACCCCTGCCCCGCAGCTTCCCTTCAGATTTTAACCCTTCCAAAAAGGAGGATGTTCCAAAAAGACGTTTGCCTGAAGAGGAAGTCTGGAGGGCCGCATGCGAACCCATGAAAGATAGCAACGCTGGAGAAATGGAGTTACAGGTAAGAAACTACTCCCTTCTCCAGCATTGGATCTTTCATGGATCGGCATGCTGTGAATAGACTTCATAGCAGTAAGTGAGCCTGAAGGTGCATAACAGGCAAACAGGATGCAGGCGTAAGGCACAATGACCAACAAGAGAAAGACATCACTTTCCGTTATCACGAAATAAAGAAAACATGAGTCGAGCCAGAACCCCGGAAGCTGCGGGGCTTACCTTACTGGAACAGGCGTTGAAGCACAGCTCGTCCCACCTGCACGTCCTCAGCATGCTGTAGAGCCAGACAGTGTCTGGAGTTCATGTGTGGGACTGCCCACATCGCTGCCTGGCAATTGTCACTGAGCGGTATGCCCACCCAAAGAGCTACTGAAGACGCTGTGGATCTCGTAGAGTGAGCCCTGGGTGTCAATTGCAAAGGTTTGTTGGCTTTAGCGTGGCAGAATGATATTGTTGCTGCCACCCAGCATAAGATGCCTACTTTAGAAATTGGCTTCCCCTTGGTTGGAGGGGCCGAAAGCCACAAAGAGCTGCTTGGATGCTCTGTACCACTTAGTACGGTCCAGCTAGTACTTCAAAGGCCTCTTCACATCCAGGGAATGAAAGTCTTTTTATGCAGGAGTAGAAGCATTAGGGAAAAAGGTTGGCAAGGCTATCGTAGTGTTCTTATGAAAATCCGATGGAACCTTTGTAATAAAGTGGGTATTCGTAGAGAGAATAACCTTATCTTTCATGAAGAGTAGGTATGGAGGGTCAATGACCAGAGCCTGCAGTTCCGATACCCGTCTGGAAGATGTAATGGCCACCAGAAAAACGACCTTCCACGTGAGAAATTTTATGGCAGCCGTTGACATAGGCTCAAACGGTGGTTTCATGAGAGCTGCGAGCACCAGGTTGAGGCTCCAGAATGGGGAGAACCTTTTCTTCGGGGGAAAAGTCCTGAAAAGGCCCTTGAGGAAATGTTTAAATCAACCTATCACTGAACAAAGGTGTAGAATTTCGCCTTCGTGTGAACCTTGAGATGGCCGCTAAGTGGATCCTGATCGATGATATAGCCAGACCCTCCTTTGCTAACAGCAGAAGGTAAGGAAGGTGTCGCTGAGGTAAAACCCTCAATGGATGCAGGCCAGATTGCTGACAACACCAGACACAGAGCCTTTTCCACTTACTGGCGTATGATGCATTGGTAGACGGCACCCTTGCCGCAACCAAAATGCGGCGGCAATCTTGAGGCATATTCAGTTTTCCAAACCCAAACTGGTCAGAAGCCATGCTGCCAGGTTGAGGGAGCCCGGGTCGTGATGCCACACCATACCCCTGTTCTAAGAGAGAAGAACCAGCTGTGAAGCCAGGTGAAGAGGGCCCTCCCTCACCAGGTGAAGAAGGTCGGAGAACCAGGTCTGCCTGGGCTAGAACAGGGCTGCCAGGATGATCCTGCAGTGCACCTTGTGAATCATCTGAATAGTTTTCCTTATAGGGAGGAACGGAGGAAACGAGTAGACGAACATCCCTGTCCACGGAAACGAGAATGCGTCCCCCTGGAGTCCGGATGAGGAACTCTGCTGGCGAAGTGAAGGCATTGCTTGTTCTCGGGGCTGGCGAACAAGTCCGGAGGGGGAGTGCCCCAATTCTTGAAGATATTTGCCACCTAGACATTCTTCAGTTGCCATTCGTGCATCTGAGCCAAATCCCTGCAGAGGGCATCTTCCTGAACGTTTTGAATGCCTGGCAGGTAGAATGCCAGGATTTGAACCCTGTTTTGTATGGCCTATTGCCAGATGGCCTGGGCTTCCAGGGAAAGGCGCTGTGAGTGCGTGCGCCCCTGTTTGCTTAGATAGGACATAGTTGTGGTGTTGTCGGTGAGAATCCTTACCACTGAGTCCTGGATTAGAGGAACAAAAGATGTGAGCGCCCAGTGCACAGCCCTCAAATTCCAGAATGTTGATGTGTAGAGAAACCTCCTTGGGGGACCACAGGTCTTTGACTTGGAACTGGTCCAGGTGAGCACCCCATCCGGCCTGCGAGGCATCTGTCACGATCGTATACTGAAAATCCAGTTCCACCAGGGGCATGCCCCGTTCGACATTGCCGAGAATCCCCCACCGCAGGGTGTCTGTCAAAGCCCGGGAAATGTGCACCCTGTCGGACCAGGCGCCCTGGATCTGTGATCACCTGGAAGCGGGAAATTCCTGTGCTGCCCGCATGAAAAGATGACAATTTGGAATGAGTTGGATGCATGACCACATAGTGCCGTGGAGAGACATGTACGAGCAGACCGTGACCGATGTGCCTGGTAAAAATGAGCCCGCCATGGACAACAGCTTTTCTACCCTCTCCTTCGAAGGCTTGACTCGATTGAGCTCTGTCTGAAAATGAGCCTGCAGAAAAACCAAATCCTTTGAGGGCGTCAGAAAGGATTTGCTGAAGTTGACTGCGAAGCCCAAACGCTGCAAAAGGAGCATAGCTGCATTGAGAGACTCGGATGACCACTGGCAAGACGCCGCCCTGACCAACCAGTCGTCCAGGTACAGATAAACGTGGAGTTTGTTTCTGCAGAGGTAAGCCGCCACCGGAGCCAGACATTTGGTGAAAGTCCTGGGAGCAGACTTCAGGCCAAAGGGGAGAACCCGAAACTGGTAATGTCTGTTGCCGACCATTAACCTTAGAAATTTGCAAATCCTGGGGGTGCATAGGGTTGTAAAAGTATGCGTCCTCGAGATCCAGAGAGGCCAGAAACTCCCTGGGTTGAACTGTCCGTATAAAGTCTTGCAACGTTAGCATCCTGAACTTTTGTCTTTTTATATTTTTGTTAAGCGGCCATAGGTCCTGAATGGGGCGCCATTTCCCGTTCGGCTGTTTGATCATAAAAAACCTGGAGTAGGTCCCTCTTCCTTTTTCTGATGCGGGAACCCTCTTGACTACCTCTTTTTCCAGCATAAGACGAATCCCCTGGCGCAAGACCTGAAGGTGAGGCTGAGTTCTTTTCACCGGAAGAATGGGGAGTTGTGGAAGCCTGAACGCCAACAAGTGGCCGTATTGAACTGCTTCCTGCACCAATCTGTCTGTCGTGACCAAACGCCACTCATGGAAGCGATGCGCCACCCTCCCTCCTAGTCGACTGCCCTTGTGGCAGTCATTGCTGGGGCTTGGACTGGCAGCCTCTTTGAGAGGAGGAGGAACCTCTTTTCCTGTCCTCAATATTCTTTGCTTTGTTGGGCTGCCTGGAAGAAACGCTGGTAGCCATAGGAGTAGTAGGTATACTTACTTTATCCCTTGTCATGAGGACCTGAAAACCTTGTGTTCCCAGAGACTCCGCGAAAGGAGCAAAAAGAACGTCTGCCCTGCAGGGCTGTAAGGGACCTGGCAGTATCAGAGTCCGCCTTCATGTTCTTCAACATGTCGTCAATTTGTTCCGCGAAAAGATTGTCCCCCTCGCAAGGCATGTCCACCACCTTGTGCTGAACCTCTGACCGGAAATCAGTGCAGCGAAGCCAGGCTTGACGCTGGAGAACAACCCCATTATTAATCTGCTTGAACCCGGTCTCTGCGGGGTCGACTGCAATGTTTATACTAGGATTCGACACTTCCTCCCCATCATGCACCAACAGCATTGCCTCCTTCCGCTGCAGCTCAGGCAGGTGGTCCAACAGAGGTGCCAGTCTGTGCCACATTTCATAATAATAGCCGTAATAGCCAAGGAGTTGGCAGTCTTAACCCTAGTAGCACCAACAGTGAGGACCTTCTTACCAAAAGCATCCAATTTACGGCCTTTATTCTGTGGCTGAGTCACACACTTGTGCTAGGCGCCAGCCTTTCTACTTGAAGCTGCAGAAACAACAGACTCCGGGGTAGGCTGCGACGTCAGGCACTTCGGGGTGGACTCCGGCTCCTTGTCTCAGTTCCTCACGATCTGTGAGAAATGACATCAACCTCAGAAGGTTGATGGAGCTATGGAAAAGTATCCAGCTGCGCATCTAACTACCCTTTATCCTATAGTAGTACATTCGCGTAGTACATTCGCTTTTTAAAGAGACTCACCCTCCATGTTTCTAAAGTCAGCTTGAGGTTACCCATCAGCAGCTTACAGATACCCATTGCAGCCATTTCCCTGCAAAGACCAGTATCCAAAGTACTATCCAGCCATTCAATTTTATTAAATGCAACTTCTATTGGTAAAGGACTTGGACAATCATATTTCTTGTGTAGAATGCATATTGCCACCAAAGTCATGTAAACCGTGTTCAACGTAGGTCTCTGTATACACTACCTCCCCCACAGGCTAGCGTTGAGTCTATATGGGGCTACTATGGCTCTTTTCAACCCAAGCTGTTGTGCATAAGGCGCTGTGCCATACCAGTATTTTATATGGCTAGTCTTAGCTATGAAATAATAGATTTTGCTGTCTGCCACCGCCCTTCATTAACACTCATTAATATCATATATGCATGTTTGTAAGGTACCTGGTGACTGGGGTCACCAAACCTAGCTCCTGGTATTTGCTGGTTTGAAGTTAACCAGGCTCTCCTGAGGTAGAGGAAGGAACTAAATTGCTCCCAGCTATTTTAAACCCTGCATAGTGGTACAGCTCATTTCAGGCTGTAGATCATAAACTATTATAAACTATAAGAACAGCGACTTGCGCGGATATCGTTCAATTGAGGCTCTCTCTCTCTTTGGGTGGTACAAGGAGATATCCCTCACTCTTCAGTCAGCATTTTTATATGCAGCTCATGGTAACCCCTCCGTCTTGGAATGCTTTCTGGTAGTGTTTGGGTATTTTCAGCCTCCCCTGGTCATGGGAAAGCAGCCCTCTTCTTCACCATGCAACCGCAGAGTTTGTGGTAATTTCTTTTTTCCTGCTGTACATACTTTGCCCTTTCTTTGCCAGACGCTGAGGTGGACTGTCGGGATGTACAAGGTATATTTCATTGAAGGGTTTCACCGTTGGGAACCTTTATTAGAATTTGCTCCGAATACCTCACTGCTATCAAAAAGTCACCACTCTCACACCAATGTATATGAGAGTCATCTATTGGGGTTATCTTAGAGCTCCAGCGTTAGATTTCGAAGTGGCTTTGGGGAAGCGATGTTCAATATCCCTTGGGATGTCATACCACACATTGGCTGGAGAGCAAGCGCAATATAGCTCACTCCTTCCACCCTCTGGGAGACAAATAGTGTAGCAACTAGGTCAGCACAGTCATTAACGATTTGACCCAACAATCCTAGGATGAGGAGTTTTCCCAACTCGCTACAAATGACAACAGGAACACCTATATCTGGTGCATCTCAGGAATATGAATCAGAAACATAGCACTGTGTTCCTGGCTTTCACTGTGGTATGTTTGCACATGTACTTTGATTGATAAAATTGGGCCCTGGAGGGATGAGCTAAGAATACAATGGGAATGGCAACAAAATCAGAGATTTTAATGATGACCAGTCACAAGTTTGCTAGAGTATGAACACCTCTGTGACAGCAATGTTTTTCTACCGGATGAGTAGGATCAGTTGTACTGATACGGGAAACTTCGTTTGCAGCAAAAATATGCAGATGGGTGGGAGAGGGATAGAGTAAGGATGGCTCTTCCTTTATTTTTTCCTTCCAGTTCGTTTTCTGTAAATGGTTTTGTAGAACACCCTTATGTATTAAGTTTTAATAATGCTGCGAATGAGCACTGAAGTTTTTATCTTAATGATTAAAGTTGAAATAATAAAACACTTGTTATCAACAAGAAAACAAGCCAAATACATTTCTGGTAGATAAATCCAAGAATGAAATACACATCTTCAGATTACAAGAGAGCAACTAACATTCTTTATTTTTGTAAATAATTTTTTAAAAATAATTTTCAACATTTAAATTCTTAAGCACAACCATGTATAACAATTCATCTTCCTTCCCCATTCATTTCCCCCTTTGCCTCCCAGTGCATTTTCAAAGCTCCATACACCACATCAAATATTTCCCAGAGTTCATTATTCAACAGTACTTAATAGGAGGGATAATTAATTCATTAGTTGAGTCTATGAATAGGAATAAGACAACCAGAAGAACAGAGTACCCATCAACATAAACCTAACAAAGAGACAAAAAAAAGAAAAGACACAAAAAAACCGCTGGTAAGCCATACATTCATGGAATTAGTATCAAGGATTCATGAAGTGCCTCAGAAATTGCGGTTGGAAAAACATGTGCTCTCTGTCTGAAAAATAGTCTAAGAATGGGCTCCAAGTCTTCATGAACTTCGGAAGTTTCCCTTCAAGCATGGCTGTGAGTTTTTCTAGACCTAGTAGCTCACCCACCAGTATGCTATATACGGTCCCTCTACCGCCTTCCAAAATCAGGCTCTTGTAATACGTGCAGCAATGAGTAACTGGGAGATTAGCGCTGCCCTATGCCCTGACATCGGAAAGGACCCGTCCTCTGGTACATCCCCCAACAGTAGAACCCGTGGATCCATGGGGAGCAGGGAACCCATAATTCCCTTAATTTTAGACCCGACCTTCAACCAGGAGACCTGAATAATAGAGTAGTGCCACCACATGTGGGCTAAGTCTCCTCGTTCCCCACAGCCATGCCAACACGTGTCTGGGTGTTCCGGATTCATTGCGTGAAGCCTGCTCGGAGGCAGGTACCACCTAAAGCAAACCTTAATAGCATTCTCTTTCACTATGGTACATCGCAAGCTCTGTTGAGCCCTATGCCATATCCGCTGCCACGACTCCTCCGAAATCTCCAAGCCCAGTTCCCTCTCCCATGCCAGCATATAGAGAGGATTTTCCTCCAGGGGGGGGCATTCTCTAGAAGCCTGTAGCATGTGGCCAGTTTGTGGGATTGTTGCCCCTCCATTATTCGAAGTTCTATACCAATTGGAGTTCTTAAGGCAGCTCGGCTAGTGTCCCTGTTAGTTAACCAGTGACGAAGCTGAACATTCCGAGACCCCAAACCTTTCCTTGCATTCCTGGAATGTCAGGGGTTCCTGGTGCGAGTACGGATCCCTTAACCTCAGGGGCTTATCGAGGCTCCAGCTTTGATATAATCTGGCACATAGGCCTGGAGTAAATGCAGGGTTTTGAGTGATGGGGGACAGCGGACCCAAGCCTGACATAATACCTCTCTGTGTGCATACCGTATCCCAACTTCGGAGTGTAACCAACGTAGTGGGTAACAGTTCACCTGGATATCTCCGGGCCTCTTTGGGGAGAAAAGAAATTGGGCCAGAGGTAATGGAGCTATCACTTGTATGATCTCCTGCCATTTAGGAGATTCTCCTGGCTTCCCCCAAGATAACATTGCCGCTACCTGAGCTGCCCTGTAGTAGCACGAGATTGAGGGGATTCCCAGCCCGCCCAACATTCTCCCCCTTGTTAGGACCTTACCGGGAATTCTAGGCTTTCCCTTCTTCCAGATGAACCGGCCTATCTCCTTTTGCATAGTTATGAGCTTGTTCTCAGGAATTAGCACTGGCAGGGATTGAAAAGCATACAGAAGTTTCGGTACAAGGGACATCTTAACCTCACTTACTCAACCTAGCCACAAAATCTCTTGAGAATCCCAGCGATAAAGCCACTCTTTGGCTTCCTTCATTTAGGTAGTAATGTTTGCCTTAAAGAGGCCTGAATAGGTCAGAGTCAATTTTATTCCTAAGTAAGAGATATCAGTGGAAGACCCTGGGATGTGTAATGTTGCTTGTATACCATCCAGCCTACAGGGGGTTTCCTACAGATTTAGTTGGGTTCACTTTAAAGCCCGATATCATAGCAAACCGAACCAGCAGCTCCTTAAGAGGTGGGACAGAGCTGGGGGCATCATTAAAAAAGCAGAGCAGATCATCTGCGTAGAACGCTAGTTTATGACATTGCCCCACCACCTCGAAGCCAAGAATTTCCGGATGAAGCCTGATATGTTGAGCCAAGGGTTCCATCGCCAGGGCGAAGACCAGGGGCTACAGGGGGCAGCCCTGCCTAGTGCCTTTACCCAGGACTATCAGCGGGGTCCAGGGTGCATTCCCCGCAACTAACACACTCTAAGAGCATGACAAATTGAAGACAACCAGCATGATCACCGACTAAGAATTGGATAACATTATTGTTATTTCTCTGAGGAGTGTACAATGGGTATTAACAGATCACCGTACAGGGTGGTTGAAATAATCCCACCCAAAATAATGAATAGGAAAAGGTCTACTCAAGTCCAGCCAATAAATAAGGGATATAAGCAGGGCTAAAGACCCCCAAGGCAACATTTTGTTTAAGCAAACCAGAGGGTGGCAACTAATCAGTGCAAACAAGAGGAGCAAATGCAGCAGGTCTGAATAGCTAAACCAACTCAACAAGTATGGAACAAAACACCGGGTTAGTTCTCCGGTAGATTTCACCTCTAATCTTTTATTTTTTTTTAACAACTTTATTTATATTGCACACAGGTTATGCACGTACATTTATACCATTCGATTAATCAAGCATAAATACATATACAGGTCAATTCTCTTCAGTGTTCAGGTTTTCGAGATCTGCCAGTTCCACCAGATATTGTTTGTATCGGGACCATATGTTTCTGGGTCTACAGGGGGCCATAACTGAGTCTATGTAGAGTTCTACAGTATCGTTAACCCACACCATATCTCTGTTCCAGTCTTCTAATATGGGTGATTGCCCATTCTTCCATCTCATTAAAATTACCCTTTTCGCTATTAGCAGGCTTAGATTCAATAGTTTCCGCCACGTCGGGTTTGTTTTCCCTTCTGCCCCCAACATGCAGATCCGTGGTGTCCATTTCACCGGTTGGTCTGCCATCCTATCCAGTGCTCCACAAACCTCTGACCAGTATTGTCTCAATTCAGCACAGTCCCTTAGCATGTGAAATACGTTCGCGTTCTCAGAGTTACATCTCGGACAGCTACCAGCCGAGGTGGGATATATTTGCTTGAGTCTGGACAGTGTGTAATGTGTCGTATGGACTATTTTATAATGAATCAGTTTGAATCGAGAATTACAAGATATCCATTTGGTCATTGCACAGATCCGGGACCATTCCTGGTCTTCTATCGACTGCATTATAAACAAAAGAGGCACTCCAAAATGTCCAGGCACTCAAATGGAGCAAACAAACATCTGTGAACACAATGGTGTGCCTGAATATCCTAGGTCAGAAAAAATCATTTGTAGAGCTAACAGTATTGTTCTCCTGGTAGCCTAAACAGTAGATTAAATCAAATTCAATATTTAATTTTTTGGTCTCTCACCAGTCAAAGTAACCTTATGAGAAAAAATAAGAAAAAGTGCAGAACTTACTTTAATTGTTGGTTTGTAACAAGACAACGTGTCAATTTGATTAGTACATACAACATGAAAAACATACATGAAAAACATACAAAAACAATGCAGTTTACAGAGAGAAACAGGACTATTCAGTCCATACAATCAATGCAAGCAAAATTTATGCGAAAGTTCATAGAAGTAGGGGTACAACCCCGCAAGAAATTAAACAGAGACCCAATATATGGGAGCTGACAGAAAATGATTTGGTGTTAACAAAACAGTGTATACATTTTAAAATCATGAGAAATTTCCGAGATAGCTAATAAAACTTAAACTATCCCTGGCTGACCCTTACTTGTCTAGAGGATCAGATTGAACAATTTCGTGTAAATGGCACAGTACGTGCGTCAACCAGAGCCTGATTGCGGCTACAACGAAAACAATATCACACAGAATGCTGTGTGCTAAGCCTAATTTTGGCTAACCATGTAAACAATGTCACACAGTGCTGCGTGTTAAGCCAAATTTTGGCTGAAAGGAATTCCAACATATACAATGTAACCCAAACATTAATTTATCTGCCGTGTTGTCACAGGCTGAAAGGGGGTGTACTACGCCTACCGCTATAAAGCGTGTATGTCCATGGTACCAAAACGCAGGAGAATGTAGTTCCTGCGACCATTACATGGAACTAGTTGGCGTTTCGGTGGTATATTGATGGGTAGAGACGACCTTCCTCAGGTACTGGGATCTTCACATTCAGCCTTAATACAGACAGCCTTAATGTAGGGGGTCCTCCTGAAAAGGTAGTAACAGGGGACATTTTATGAACTCAAAAGGTTTGACTTTAAATGGGAAGGGAGCTAAAGAACATGCCAATATATGGTGAGGGCATCAGGCCTCAGTGCCCCAGAACCAAGTTGACTGCCCCAGGTTGTGTTCCCACTTGCTCTTAGCCGCGTGAGTCACCGCAGGGCGGGTTTGCAGTATGGTTTTGTAAAGAGTGGAGGCAGTTATTTTCTGAGTCCCTCCCGTGAATACATAACCTAGTGCCATATTTATCTCAGGTTTCTTCAGGAATGCTGGGTACATATGTTGTGCGACGGCTGCCACCCTATGGTATTATTGCTTACGTGTATTTGTGTTTTCTACTATATCTTTAACGTCCTCCCATTGGAGAAAGCTATGATCTGGGAACAACTGGGTGACGCCTCTAGTATGCCAATGCATTACCATTTCACTCTCGCTAGTGAAGGGTGTGTGTGGGTCCCCCCATATTGGCATACTCGGATGGTATAGCTTACTGGTTCCGTATAAGTCAACAATTCTGGACCATGCCGTGATAGTAACCCTGGAAGGGTTTGTCGTGTTGTACTGTTCAGGGGTGGGCTTTGTTATCCCATGCAGAGCCAGTATCGCCTCGCGCTCCCTCAGTTTCGGGGTTGAGAAAGCATGCGGCCCACCCAGCCGCATGGTGCGCCTGTGCTGCTAGGTAGTACAGTTCCATATCTGGTGCCATCAGTCCACCTCTGGAGTGTGTGTCTGTTAATACCCCCCAACTCAGTCTAGGATGCCCTCCCCATACAAATTTTATGCAGGCGCTATTAATTCTAGCGAACAGGGCGCGGCCTGGCCATACTGGCACCATGCTAAAAAGGTAAAAAAGTTTTGCCAGTATTACCATTTTTATCAAGGCTATTCTCCCAGCCAGTGATATGGGTAACACATTCCAGCGGTTCATCTTGGCACACAGTGCATCAGCGAGTGTCGTGTAGTTCAGTGCACGGACAGTTGGGGAGTTCTGGCTATATGAGCTCCTAAATAAACAATATGTACCGGGTTCCATAAAAGACCATGTAGGTTTTGGGGTTGTGAGGTGTTGTCTGTGAGCGGGAATATCTCAGACTTATTGGGATTAAGGCGCAGCCCTGAGTATTCACCGAACTTTCCCACTTCCGCCAGCACCCGGCCAAGTGTGCGATCCGGATTCTTAAGATATAGTAGAATGTCATCCGCATATAGAGTTATAATTTGGAGCTTGCCCTCAAGCATTAGCCCAAACGTACTGTAACGTGACCCAAGTATGTCCGCTAGAGGTTCTATCACCAGCGCGAAGAGTAATGGGGAGAGTGGGCAGCCCTGCCTGGTGCCACCCAACAATTCCAGTATGTCTGTGAGGGACCCACTGATTCTAATCGTAGCGTAGGGTCTCGTGTATAGTATCCGGATCCATTTTATGAATTTTGGACCGAATCCATAGTTCCGTAGCACTCCAAAGAGAAAGGGCCAGGAGACTGTGTCAAACGGCTTTCTCATGTCAAGGGAGACGGCTATTCCCTGAGTGGCAGGGGGTATCGTGGCTAATATTTGGTGACATCTTCTTATATTTGTCGCTGTGGATCTACCCAGTATAAAACCGGCCTGGTCCTCATGAACCATATATGGCATCAATGGTGTAAGTCTGGTCGCTAGTATTTTTGCTAGGATTTTGGCGTTGGTATTTATTAAGGACAGTGGTCGGTACGACCCACATTCTCCAGGTGGTTTCCCGGATTTAAGTAAAAGTGTGATTATTGCTTCTCTAGTAGATTCTGGGAGTTTGCCCTTATCTAGTGCTTCCGTCCAGACAGCATGCAGCCTAGGAGCCAGTAGCTGGCTGAATTCTTTGTAGCACTCAGCTCCCAGCCCATCAGAGCACGGGGCTTTCCCGTTGGGGAGAGCTTTTATTACTGCACCTATTTCAGCCACTGTTATAGGTTCCTCCAGCGATTCCCTAGTCGCATCCGCTATAAGCGTTGTCGGTATCTGAGAGAGGTATTGTTCTATCTCGGCCTCTGTGACAGAACACTGGGGGGAGTATAATTCTTAAACGTGTAGAATGTTTCTTTCAGTTTCTCCTGATCTGTGGACATCGTGCCATCTGTTAATTGAATACAAGGTATGTTCGTGGGGCCTATCTCTCTCCGCGCACCATTCTGGCTAATAGTTTCTGTTGTATTGTGCCTGTCTGAAGTAAGGTAGCTGTGATGTCATTGGAATGTTTATGAGTGGATGATGGAATGTCCTGAGTGAGTGTTCTGTGTAGTAGCAGTTACAGCTGGCTGGCCCCGGATGATGGGAGCCGGTGTTTGTCTCAGCGAATGTCCTTTATGTCTTCATCTGGAACTGTAACCATTAAGCTGGAAATAAACTTACATGAAGTGAACTTAAAGAGCCTGGAACCTGCTTTTTAACAGTTTCCCCGGGCGTTCCCCTTCTCCATATCTACGCGCCGCAGTGGGTCTGTCAAAGTATCTGATCTCTTGGTCTGCTGCTTCTCGAAACTCATTTAGCTTAGTCTTTATTTCTTTACCCAGATGGGTGGAATAGGCCAGAGCGTGTTGGGTCTGCAGTGATGTTAGTTGTGCTTCCAACCTAGCCGGTCTAGCCCGAATGTCTTTGAGAATTCCCCCCTCTACGGATATCGACTGACCTCGTAAGCATACCTTAAATGCCTGCCATAGTGTAGCCTGACTTGATACCGAGTGTTCATTGATCTCGAAATATTCCTGTATGTATTGCGCCATAGAGTATTTATATACTAGATCCCTTGAGGCCGCCGGTTTGAATCTCCAAGGTGGTCGGTCCCTGATCTTGTCCGGGATTTGCAATGTCAATTGTATCGGAGAATGATCTGAGTAGGTCCTAGAGTGTATATGTGTATCTGTTACCCATGCCATGCTGTCTGTGTCTATCAGCCATAGGTCAATTCTGGAGTGTGTGTCGTGGACGGTGAAGTAGTACGTGTATGCCTTTCTGCTGGGGTTTAGTGTTCTCCAGACATCCTTTAACTGTAGATCTGCCATCTGTGTAAGTATTGTCTGTGCTGTCCTGGTTAGTGTTCTATTTTGTGTTGATGAGCAATCTAATTGTACATCCAGAATTGTGTTGATGTCTCCCCCGCAAAGCACCCGGGCCGTAGGGTATCTTGCTAGCTTTTCAAATACTGAGGAGTAGAAATCTGGATGGTCAATATTTGGCCCATATATAGTGAGGAATACTATTTCCCTGTCATAGAGCTTACCGTGCAGCAAAACGAACCTCCCATCTGGGTCACATTCGGCCTTGATACAGACAAACGGTAGCGCTTTATGTATTAGTATTGCAGCCCCTCTCGCTCGTCTAGAGTAAGTTGTGAAATATTGATGAGTCCCCCAATTTGGTATCAGCTGATCGCCCTGTCTGGGTCCTGTGTGGGTCTCCTGGAGGAAGATTATCTTAGCGGCCTGTATATTAAGATAGACCATGATCTTCCTTTTCTTGATCTTGGAGCCCAGCCCCCTTACATTCCAGCTCAGCACATTAATACCACCCTTGTCCGGTTTAGCCATTATCTATGGGGAGCTTGTATGTGCCTTTACACCAATGTAGTTCTGCTTTATGCTTATGTTTTTCTGTGCCTAGAACCTGTGTGCTTTTTGTGTTACCAACCTTCTTCTCATAACAAAAACCCAACTTCCCAATATCAGTCCCGCCCCCCACCCTCACAGTCCCCCAAACTTCAACTGTGCCTTTGAGTCCCCCCGCTCCCCTCCCAACAACAACATGAGCACCTGCTACAGGGGGGGTTGCGGCGTCTCCAGTGCCCAAGCCATTATCGTGTACAGCGTTACCTCCAATTCAGGCTTGTTACTCTCATTTATTCTGACGTCGTTGGATGAATGCTTTCCATGTGTTTTGAGCCTTGGGTTACATCCTCTGCAATGCGTGGCTCCCAAGGAAGCCTATGTCTTTGCCATTCCTTCCTACTTCTTGTATGCAGCGGTGGCTCTCTTGCCCTATGAACGTTTCGATAGCTCTTCTTTCAGGTTTGTCCATTATTTGGGGGGATATGTGTGTCTATGAAGCTCGCGGCCTCGTCCGGGAAAGTGAAGAAGTATGATTTATTGTGATGTTGAATTTTGAGCCTTGCGGGATAGAGCATTGGATATTGTACTCATCGCTCACGTAACATTTTCTTGATTCCTGAGAATAGCTTTCTCTCCTGTTGAACCGCCAAGGTGAAGTCCGGAAAGGTGCGTATAGTGTTGGCTTCCCATTTCAGTTCTTGTTTCTCCTTAGCTGTTTTTAGGATCAGGTCTCTGTCCCTGTAGTTCAGTATGCGCGCTATAATGGGTCTGGGGTATGCCCCGGGTTTCGGCTTTGGAGCTAGAGACCTGTGTGCTCTTTCCACCATAAACACAGGCGACCATCCCAGCTCCCCCCAGTAGTGTACGCAGAAGGTCCTCCACCGCTTTCTCCATTGATCCTTTAATAGCCCCCTCCGGAACACCAATAATACGGACATTATTTCTTCGAGATCTTGCTTCCAAATCTTCACACTTGGATTTTACTGTCCCTAGCTCGATGGCCATCATTGACACCGTTGTCTTCAGGGTCTCCACAGTGTCCGCTGTGCCCGATATTCTTGTTTCAGCCTCTGTCATGCGAGCTGTTTTGTCGAGTTGCGTTTTTATACTCGCGACACTAGCCATGATACCATCCAGCTTGTCTGTCAATGCTGCGAAACCTTGCTGCATAGCTTGGAAAACACCCCGAGGATCCATCATGGAGGCAGAGGGAATCTGTTCCGCCTGTACGGGTGTTTTTCCCTCCCTGTCAGGCTCGGTATCTTTCTGCATTGTGGTCGTAAACTTATCCATAGTCCCTGTGCTCCTTTTATGGCCAAAGTTTTTGAGCATCGTTCCGGGTCTGGAGCGTGTATTCGGAAGAGTACCTTTTCCTATAGATGCCTTCGCCAGTTGCTTCAAAGTCGCACTATATTTCTGAGGCCAGGTTAAGATGGACGGGCATGGTTTGTTGGGGCGGGGAGATCTTCCAGTATTACCTCCATCCGGTGGTGGATTAAGCGGGGCGGTGGGGCCCGCTCAGCTCTTCTCAGCCCCCGTTCGTGCGTTCCAACGTTCTGTTGTATGTGTTGGAGCGGAATATGTTAGTTGGGGGGCTGGATGTCCACCCCTCTCGTTGTCTCCTGCAGCTGCAGAGCCGTCTGCGAGCCGAGCGGAGGGCGCGACATCCTGCACTGGGTTTCAGCCCAGGCCCGGGCCGGCTTACCTTCGCCGCCGTGGGCCGATGGGCCGGGGGAGGGCGATTCCTCCCTTCACATGTGTCGCTGCTGTGGTGTTGGCAGATGGGGTCCGTAGGCGCTCAACGAGGATCGGAGCGCCCGCGATTCTCCCTCTCTGGGCGGGCAGCCCTGACCGTTACTGCCACCGCTCGAGTTGTTCCGGCGCCGGGCTCCTCCCTCCCCTCCGTGGCAGGTGCGTCTCTCGCCACCTCGAGCTACTCCTGGGTCCACAACTCGGCTCTCGCTTCACCGTTCGGGTCCGAATTTCACTTGGGCTGTCCAGAGGTATAGTTCCATATTCTGTGTAAGAATCGCACCAAACCGGGGTGAATAAATGGATTATTTAGGCTTTTCGGCCCTGGACAGGTGAATAAATGGGATTATTTAGGCTTTTCGGCCCCGGACACTGCCGGCGCTCACACAGAGGCTGCCATTTCCATCTGTGCGCAACAGCGCCCCCCCTCCCCGATTTCACCTCTAATCTTAACGTCTCCAAAAAACCTTGGGCAGCCTTCAAACTATATAGAAGAAAGTGTTCCCTTCAAAAGATACCTTCACCCTCGCAAGCTGCCACACCGTGTCTCCAATTACAAAAGTCACCCCATAGTGCCTGCAATTCATTCCTCAGGGTTGCGTGGCGCAGATCAGGGAACAACAACAACACACACCGACCTCCGAATTTGACCCTCTTTTTAACTGGAGCTGCCTCATGTAGTCTTCTGTGATATCAGGTATCCCCAGGGTGCTAAGGACAGTGCCCTTCTCCCAGCGGGTATGTGCCTGACCCTTTTACAAATGACAAAACTGGATCACAGAACTCTTCGGCCTTTTGGTGGCCTCCTTCTTCAGAGGTCCAAAACCAGTGTAAGGAGATATTCACAATCATCTAGTTGGAGGATTCCAAGCAATCTACTGTTCACTGGCCTATTCAGTTTCTCAAGCTGCTTCAGTTAATTTTCAATGTCAATGATCGGAGAAGCAGTGCAATGCTGAAAGTGCGTACAGCGTTTTTGAGCCTTCAATAACTATCTAGAAGACTTGTAATAGCAGCCTGAGAACTGTTTGCCTTCTTACCCTGCTCTCAACCTCCAAACAGTACGTTTTCTCCTACACCAGATTCAACAGTAGTTAGAAACTGACAGATTTTGTAGATCTTATTATGCATTGCCTCCGTACAAGCCTGCAATTTCCTCAAAGCTATTGTGTGCCACACAAGAGATTCTCCGGATTCCAAACGGCATTAGCGATACCCAAAGAATCCCCCAGAAATTGACTTTGGGGTGCAAGTGTAGGCACAGGTTGCAGCTGCCGGTACTGTCAGCACCTCCCTTACGAATGTCCTTGCCAGCTCTACTCGGCCAGGTCTCTGAAGTGGCCGCCAGGGCTCAGTTACAGCCCCTTGGACAGCCTCCATCGGCAGAGCTCCGATGTCATACCCTCCATTTCGCAATGTCTGGTCATCAGGAAAGTAGCAAATTCTTCTACCTTTGTCTGCCGTCATGCCACCTCAGAACGTACCCGGCTACATCCCCCCACCCCCAGGCCAAGCAGCAAGAACGCTCAGCAGAGCTCAGCTCCATCCCCATCAAAATTGTATGAAGTGTTGTACAAATCAAAAAGCTTGTGTGGTTAAGCACAGAAAACATACTTAAATCAGGTAGTTCTACTGGCTCTCTAACCCCTGCAAAGAGAGAAGCAACAACCCGTTTATGCCAAAAAAAATAAAAAAACAGAACCAGATGCATTTACCCAGATTCTACAAAATATTTGCAAGCATACTGCTGAAGCGATAATAAAAACCAGTCAACTTTTATTACAACAATGAGGTGACAAACTCCATATCTGAATCAATGATAGCCATGCAATCCTCTAGTAACTCAAACAAACCCAGTAACTGAGCTCATGGATGTGAATACTATTCTCACTGTATATCCAAAAACCATTTAAAGGGTTCAGGGGCCCAGGTCCAAGACTGGTCTACCTCATTCCTAAATAAATGTCATTAACTGGTCTGGATGGCAGACCCACACTATGTTCATTAGGGTTACCCAAGGGTTAATCCTATCTCAGATGATAAACACTATTTACATGGAGCAGCAGGGAGATCTGGCAGCTGGCGTGGGTATGTGTATTTTTCTTTTTCTTTTTAAATCGCAACCATCAAGATTGAACACTTTTGTTAGTGCTCCTTTTTCATCACTGTTCTCAGTGGGACAACCTTCTGACCGCCCATCTTTAAACCCATACGTTTTGCTTTGTTAGAAACCATCCAATTCACAAGGAAATATCAGTGATCCTAACTGCTTCGCCACACAGGGGCTTACCTCGCAATACATGGGGCACATCTTTGTGTTCTTCCCCACAGACTTTGGCTGTGCATCCGCTACACACTGCACACATTAAGAGTGCAAGTCAAGAAAAGTAACTGTCAATATGGCACCTAAATGTTTTATTAAATTCACCAAATATGACTAGGCCAGGTTTTGTAAAACATCGGTGCGTCATGTTTTTTTTGCTAAAAGCTGTATATTCGATTAACAGAATTTGGTGGCCTAGCCTGATTGACTCTTTCACTGACTGTTGTATGCAAGTCAGATGCAAACCATTTTTATACTGTGTTTTACTTTGTATATTGCTTTGTACATTACAAACAATAGAAGAACACGCCTGTTAAAAAGAAAACAGAAGTAAGCTCTCACCAACAAACTTTTCAATCGCCATCTCTCGAGGTACTAGATCGGCATACACTTCTCCTAGGTTGCAGATCAACGTTCTTGCTTCTTGGCTCTCAGCAAAGGTTTCCAGAATGCTCCCCTGGGCAATGACATCAGGTTCATTAGATGCCCCTTCTTCAGCTCCATTGCATGGCATCTCTTCTAGAGCCATCTCTACGACCCCGATTAGGCTTCACTGAAAGTATAGGCAAGATTCTCTGTTAGGGGCAGGTTATAGAAAAATAAAAATGTAATTTCCTTATTGCATTTCAAGCTATGTGCCTTACATAGTAATTTGTGCAAATGTCACATGAAAACAATGAATGTCCATTAATCTGTTATCAAAAAGAGGAGAAAGATATTCACCACAACTAATTGAAAAAGAAAAAAAAACATCCCGCCCATGGAGTACACGGATCAGAGAACAGAATGCAACCATATACAAATTTATTCTTTAAAAAGGAAAACAAGTCAGTGCCGCCCTGAAGTGCGACAAGGTCAGTACTCTGACCTTGCCAAGAGGGGATGGGAAGCCCTCTCATCCGGCCTACCATGGAGGAATCCAGAGCCAGTCCTGCCCCAGAGGACGACAGTGGCAGTGGTGAGAGCCTGGAATCCTGTCCCCTCCCCATGTGCTAGTTTATGTGCAGTAGCCATTTGCATCACCCCATGCTTAGGAATTCAAATTCTGGCAGAGATTTTCCTTTTCTTTCCAGAAGCAACGGAGACACAGAATAAGATTACCCGGAAAAGAAGAAATCTTCAGCACCCCACGCAAAAGTGTTTTCAAGCCCAGCCAGAGAGGGATAGTGTGTGGGGAGGGAATAAGTAGAGCTGTGCACTGCTGCAAACTCTAGAAGGGTCCATGTAGGAACAAAAGTCCATATAGGAATGAAAGTCATTAGGTAAACACCTCACTTCCATGGGGAGCCAACTTTGGACCACAGCACAGTTTGGGGATTAAAGTGTAATTTATCAGGTATCAAGGTTACTTCATTCAGTTAAGTGATTTTTTGTTTGATATAAACTGAGATTGGGATATTTGTTGAAGGTTTTTGGCCATTCCCTTTTGTTTACAGTGTATCATTGGTAAAGAAGATCATACCTTTAGAGATTTGAATTTGGAATAACTGGGTAGGTAAGAGATGCATCACTTTGTATAGATGGAAATTCAGATGGTGAAGTAGTGGTGTGTAATGAGTGCACATGATAGACACCAACTCACTGATAACCAATGATTTCTTGTGAATCCAGGTCAGAGCTTGGTCTCCTAAATGAATACTGAATATGCGTTTTTAACACTGGGCTTTGACTGCATGCTTATTTCGGTACTCCTAAGGTAGCAGGAATTCACACATGGAGGACTTAGACGAAATAATCTGAGGAGTGGTATGCTTTGAGATATAAATGTATTAAGTCTCTAATCAGTATATATGTTCCTTTTCTTTCTCCTTTTCCCATCCCACCATTTATTTGTTCTTTCTTGTCCTTATCTTCTGCATTCTTCAATTCAAATTTGACTTTTAATTGTTCGGACTGAACCATTTCAAATGTTAATGAATTGGTTTGGTAACTATGACTTTTTCATTGTCAATTGTTGGTGATCATGAATTGTGTTTTACTGTCTAAATCTGAGAAACACTCAGTGAAACACTCACTGAGCCTGGAGACACTTATTGTGTAGTGAATACTACTTCCAAGAGATTCCAAAAGTTCAGAACGTAAACAAAATTTCTCAAAAAATACACCAGTTCTTGGAATTTCTGAAGTGTAACAATCGTCTTATTAATGTATAAATCTAACAGCTCTGAAGAAGACCTTGAAAAGTGAAAGCACGCAGTGGCTGTGGCACAAAATCATAACTTCATCTAATAAATTAGAAACCTATAGTTAGTTATTCACTTATTACTAGAATTGGGTGGAGCGCAATTTGGTTATGGCACTACATCTGGTTTAAGGAGGGCTGGTGCTTTGTAGATGAAAAATGGGAGGGATAGCAATAGGGCCTGAAAGATTCAATAAAATCCCTTGAACCATCTCTGGGAATTAGTATTTCTTGAGCCATCTGTGACACATGGGGTCATCGAGGGGATTCTGAAGGAACAGATTTAGAGGTCACCCACTGCCATCCATAATGTTACAGGTATTGAGACCGACAAACACGGGCCGAGTCGCCACAAGAGTAACTGCGGGAGCAACCTGGTGGGATTCATACAGGTACAAGTAAGTCCCCATGCACATGGAGAGAACAAAGGAAACATATGGAAAAGGAGTCCAATATCTGGGTTTCCCCACAGGATTTCCCTTGAAGTGGGACAGGAGTTGACAGACTATCAAGGAAAAGTAAAGGCCATCCTGTTGAACCATGGGAATACCTCTCATATTGTTAGACCTTACCTAACAAATGGGACAGAATATTCTGATCCCAGAGGTGGAGACACTGGAACCCACTGAAAGAGTCAAAGCAGACTTTGACAAAATGACAGAGACGCACGATGGAGAGGTCAAGTTCAGAGGGCTACTAGGACCCGCCTCAGTTGAATTTGCATAAGCCCAGAGAACGGATCCGCTTCTGAAAGAGGCTTGAGAGCAGAACTCTGAAAACTCTACTTTTCATACACAAGAGGGGACTGTTACATCAAGTCGACTTTTACCCAAGAGATGGTCCACACTACCACCAACTATGAGTGCTGAAACAATAACAGAAGTCTGTATTAGAATTGGCACATTATAATCGCGAGACATCTCGGATTGAAGGAGACACAGAAGACCTTTCTCAGCTGGTTCTACTGGCCAGGGGTATATACTGCGATCAAACAGTTTTGTGGCTGTTGTCCAATCTGCCAAAGAGCCTCTCCAGATGAGGCACTCAATCACCACTACAGAATTGTGCGGCATCAATGCAGAATTGTGCCAACTACAGAGGTCTCCTTCAGGATCAGCATTGACATAACCCCCCAAAAAAAAAAAAAAGAAATTGATACATCCTGGTATCCGTCGATTATGGACTAGATATACTGAGACATTCCCTTTGCAAAGCCACACCACCAAAGCCATCCTGAAGGCCCCAATACCTTTCTTTACGCTAGTGGGTTTTCCAGCCGAAATCCTCGCAAAGCAGGCAAGTAGTTTTACGTCTAACAAATGGGTGGCGTGAAGGCAGTGATAAACATCAAAACCCTCGGGACTTCGATCTACCAAACCCAGACTGGCTGTCTAGTGAAGCGATTGAATCAAACTTTGAAACACATCCTTATGAAACTGGTCACCGTAAAAAGGCGGAATTGGCATGGCCTAGTGCAGAAAATACTGCAGTCATTCACAGGGTTCTTACCATTCGAGCTAGTATACAGCAGTAACCCCTGTGATTATGCAAGAAGAATAAGAGGGACCTGACAGCAGACTAGGGACCATCCCGTGGTGATCAGAAAACTTGAATGTATATGGAGAACATACACCAACTGGTGAGAACCCATCTGCAAGAAGCCCAGAAAAGACAAGAAAAAGCATACAACAAAAAAGCCAGGATACACACTTTTCAAGTAAGAGGCAAGGTAATGCTCTTACTACCACGTAGGATAAGCTACTGTCGAGGTGGCACACACCCTATGTCATCACGGAATTGGTCTCCTTTCTGACTTACAAGGTCCAGAAGGCTGGCCAGTAGAAACCATGCCAGTTACACAATATTAATGAGCTAAAAAGATGGAAGAAAAACAGCAACTCTACGCTTCTACTGTTATACACTAACAAAACAAGGGATGCACCTTTGCCAATCGAAGCCCATGGGCCAACCATGTTGTTGGGGTTGTCAACGACTGAACATCAGGATTTAGCCCAATTGATTGGAAGGTTTCCCAATGTGTTCTCCCCAGGGACAGGATGTGTGTAGGGAGTAGTCCATAAAATAAAAAAAGCTCCTGGAAGTTGAGTAGTACGCCTCATGCCTTACAAACTACCTGAAGCTAGGAAACAAGTAATGAAGACAGGAAACAAGTACCTAGGGAGGAGCTGAAAAAGATGCTGTACCTGGGTACCATTGAGAAGTCGCACACCGAATGGCCCTCGGCGGTAGTCCTGGTCCCAAAGCCTCATAACACCTGGTGGTTTTGCATGGACTTCCAGCACCTCAATAAAATATCCCGGTCAATGCTTATCCTATGCCAAGAACAGAAGAGTTGGTGGAGACATTAGGCAAGGCAAGGTTCATTTCCACTCTAGACTGAACAAAAGGTTGCTGGCAGGTACCTTTGGACTACAAAAGAAAGCCAAGCCCAAAACATTTTTGTACTCCTGAAGAACTGTTTCAGTTCATCCTTTAGTCGTTTGGCTCCCTATGGCTACTTCACGGGGGCCGAACTCAACAATCTTGTGATCCACAGCTCTACCTGGAAAGAGCATCTTGTGCCTCAGACAGCTGTCTGCGACCAACAAAGCTCACCTAACCGCCAATCCAGCAATGTGTCACCTAGTCCAGACCACGTAAAATACCTAGGGTTCCAACTTGAAAAACGAAGAGTTCTACCTCAAAAGATCAAAGTGTTAATAGACAAGAAGCCTTGCAGGCCCATTAACAAAAAAAAGGAAAGATCTTCCCAAAACCTAGTTGAATACCATTGCTGGTTAATAAAAAACTTTTTGGAAAAGGCTAGCCACTTGATAAATTGCGAGACCAGTAAGCAAGGAAAAGAAGAGAGACCAGGCTGGAGCCTTGAAGGATATTCAAGCATTCCAAGAATTGTATGAACCTGTAGTGTAAACATAGGCAAGTGTCTATGATAAAGAGTCAAAGGGGTGGGGGTCAGATACCATCAGTCATTCCTTTCTTTGGTCTATTTCCCAAACATGTTTTGGTTGTTTTTTGCATTTTTAGAAGCCAGGGAAAGGAATTAGGATGGATTAGGATTTCAGAACAGAGGACTTTGGGTCTCATTAAGAGTTGGGCGTTATGCGGTTAAAGTGGCGGTAACAGAATAACCACCACTTACCACACCGACGAATTAGGTGGTGGGCACTAATTCCATAGGCGAAATTACCATCAGCATTTGGAGGAATTAGATATGGTGCTAATTCCGTCAGCAGAAATACTGCCAAGATGCAAAATGGTATTTCCGCTGTATTGCAAGTTGAAATACTGCCAAAAATATCACCACAAATGGGTGGCAATTCCGCCAAAAACACAGTGCAGTTACCTCCAACCAAAAGGTGGGGGTAAATACATACAGGTGATGAAAATCAAGTCTCAGGTGCACCCAATACACTTTGAATGAGTGCATAAGGCTGACACCTGACCCAAACTCACTTTCCAAGACCATGTCCATGCAGCACCTCCAGCTCTACATTGAGGTGCAGAGGCAGTAACAGCACCACAGAGCACATAGAGCGGAGGAGGAGGAGGAGGAGGAGATTCCATGCAAGTCCATTCCCCGTGTCAGGCCCTCATGCAGGGTATTAACTGATGTACAGCCGATAACCCTGTACCAGCTAAATAGAGAGACCACTACAGAGCTACTCTCCCTGAACCACGACATCCAACTGCCTTACTCCTGCTGCTTAAGCTTGTGTCAATGCTTCATTTTCTTGCAAATGGTACCTACCGGTACACAGTGGACATGCTGCATGGCATGTCTCCGCCCACATTTTCGGTTGTGCTTGGCCAGGTGCTGAAGGCACTCCTGCGCCATGCATCCCAGCACATCTTCCTGCTCACCTCCCAGCACAGAAATATGCCGCAAAGGCACATTTATATGCAGCAGCCCACCTGCCCAACGTAATTGCTACCCATGTGGCGTTCGTTGTGCCCCTCCCCCCCCAAGGCATCCGAAGTGGCATACCTCAACAGGAAGCATCATTACTCAATAAATGTCTAGGTCATCTGCAAAGCTGACCTCACACACAGCTGCACCCGCTTTCCTGGTTCCACCGACAACACTATGGTCCTGTGGAACAAACTGCCTGCATAAATGGAAAGCCACAGAGGTCAATGGACATGAATACCAGGTGAGTACAAGTACCATTAAAAATGTTTTATCTTGCAGCTCAAATAAAATGCTATGTGAAAGGGGTGGGGGGAATTACCACTTCTGATCAATGCATTCTCTGTCAAGGCCCTGTATATGCAGGATCCTGCCCTCTCACCATGCACATGATAGCCAGCAAACCACAGGAGTAGGCCTTGCAGGACAATTCAGTAGCATGACAGCAATGCATATCGCCCCAACAAGTATGTAATACACAAACAGAGGACTACAGGAATCATAGGGAACACATACCTACAAAGCCAAAAGCCACAGTAAAACACTACACAATTGCAATGCAACTCTGCCAGACAGTGATGGCATGAAATCTGCAAACCATGTAAGTGAAGCCATAACAGAAGGAACGCACAAAATGCACAAGAACAACCGATCAGCCATCAGGGCACATGCATGATACCAATGCACAACATGCCTTTTGAAAATCTGATCAGAGGCCATCTATCTCACAATTAGTGTGTGAGCTGTGTGCACAGAGTATCTGAAAGTGACAATGCATATGTACTCCTCTAGGTCATAATATTGCTTTCAATTACTGGGATGTAAAACCATGCTGTACAACATTGCACCAATAATGCTTCAAGAGAGTGCCCATCAACATGATATGTAACATTTCACACATCCTCAATGCACTGTGGCTGACATCTGTGAACTTTGCACTTGCAGGTGACTCTGGTTACCCCCAGCTCCCATGACTGATGACACTGGTGCGCAATCCACGTATGCCACAGGAGATGGCTTACAATGAGGCACACGTCAGGACCAGGCTGAGCATAGAGCGGATCTTTGGCTTGCTGAAGGGATGTTTCCAGTGTCTCCAGACTGGAGGGGCCCTGATGTACAGGCAAGGGAAGGTTGGCCAAATATTTGCAGTATGTGCCATGCTGCACAACATCTGCCTTGGGTGAAATCTCTCCCCTGATGAGGACATGCCTCCCCCAGCGGACATGATGGACTGTCTGCAGATGAAGCACTGCCACACAGTGATCGTGAGGAAGGCAGGGACGGATGTCTGGTTTGGCAAGAACTGACAATTGTTTATAAACATTACTTTTCAGTTATATGTGATTTTCCCTATTGTTTAACCCCAAGATATTTGTTTACCGATCCACAAACAGCTGTAGAGAAAATATCTAGTTATCGTTTTCACCGCACCTATTGTCTACCTGCATTCACGATCTATGGTATCCGAAGTGCCACTACTAGTGCTTACTTTAATGCGTTTGTGTTTCTAAAATGTTTGTAAGGTTGTTTCTTCTCCTTTACACCACCCAACAGGCATACTCCCAACAGCAGACATACAAATACCTCTTTACAGGGGGATGCCTCTCAAACCCCTTTTCCCTCTTCTATCCCTGTAGCCTCTCAGTCCCTTCAGTTTATACTTTTTTTTAACCAAACTGTAAGTAGGTATGTTAGACGTGCCGACGGCTGCTCCCGCACCTTGAGGCCTTCGTCCAGGACCCACCACCCCGAGGGCACCTTGCAGCGGCAGAAGAAGGGTGCGTTATTGGGGAGATCAGGCGGCACGGGTCTTCGGGAGCTGCATAGCCTGAGCTTGGACGGCGGTGCAGGCGTGTGCTGGCAGTCCGTGGACGGGTGCACCAGCCCGCGGAAGGAGGCGTTCGTGAGGAGGAGCGGATATCCCCGGAGGGGGGGCCCGACTGTCTGAGGTGGAGGGCCGTGGCAGCGACCAGAGGACGTCGGAGGTGACAGGCTGCCTGGCGTCGGAGCCGCCCTGTCGAAGCGGGTGTTGCGGAAGTCACCGGCGGATCGGCTGCGCAGCGGCGACCTGAGTCATCGGAGGGGGCCGCCGGGCCTGCGCCAGAGGAGGTGAGGAGTGGACAACACGCCGAAGCGGGTGCTGCGGGGGCCGCCGGCGGATCGGCGGGGACCTGAGAAGTCGGAGGGGGCCGCCGGGCCTGTGCCAGAGGAGGTGAGGAGTGGACAAGTCTCCATGGGGGGCGAGGACTGGAGGTGACACCCCCGGCCGATCTGTGTGGTGGAGGCCCTGACCCTGAGCGAGTGTTGGGGGACCCCGGGGAGGCTGCTTGGTTACCGAGGCTATGCGCTGAGCACAGCTTGCAATGAACTCACTGGACTCGAAGTGTTTGCGGTTAAATCACCTCAACCCAAGTCTATATGCCTAATTCGTAGGTGTCTGGCAACAATAACCATACACAGCCAAAGTACCCACAGTTAATCACTCCACTGAAGCACAGTATTGATTTGGTCAAAGACGTACCTCACTGGTAGTGCATGGTATTGCTTGCCCACTGCACCGGGAGGGATGGACTCGTCTGCCGCTATGGTTGAGATCCTGTAATTGGCCCGGGTTTATTTCTGTATCAGGATTAAAGATCAATCTTCACAAGGTAGGCAAAACCTCATTGTTTCAAGACTACGCATAAATGCCGGATCACCAAGCAGATCAATAAAGGCAGATCCAACAGACAAGTCAAAAACTGCTCGGCCAACAGATAAAACAGAAAGTGCAGGGCCCTTAGGCGAGTCAATATCTACTGCGCCACAAGACAAGTAAAGGACTGCCAGACTTTAAGAAGAGTCAAAAACTGCAGTGCCACGCGAGGGGTTAATAAGTTTAAATTCTAACGAGAGACCCCAATGCCCTCCAGACCCAGGGGCAGGGCGCCACGCTCCGGACAGAGAGTGAGAGACCCACTGAGCACCCTTCCCTCCTTGTGGTCAGCAGCAATGGAAGTCAGAGGCGACGGTGGAGAAGACAACGGGCACCACAATGTGCTTACGGTGCCCGGAGAGGCCGAGGACCGGGAGCCTCTGACGAGGGGGGACCTTAAGGGGGAGATGCAGGCCCTAGGAGAGACTCTGGCTAAAACCTTCCAGGATCAGTTCCAGTTGCTGAGAGCTGACTTAAACATGGCCCTTGGGGAGCTGAAACAGGAGGTAGCTCAGCTAGGAGAAAGAACTGACATACTGGAAAGGGGCCTGCAGGAAGTGGAAAGAGATGGCACGGCCAATGGTGAAACTATCGATCGCCTGGACCTAGCGACCCGTAATCTAGAAACCCAATTGGAGGACTTGTAAAATAGGTCGAGACAGGTCAATATCAGAGTGAAACTCCTTCCAGAGTCGGTAACGGATAGGGAGTTGAAGGGAGAAGTTCAGAGAATTTTTATGGACTTGCTGGGAGGAGAAGACCCAGAGGCAATCGAGCTGGACAGGGTGCAAAGAGTAGGCCGGCACCTCCGCGGCCCTGGTGCTAGGCCTCGCGATGTTTTGGCAGCGTTCGCACAGTACGCCCAAAAGGAGGCGGTCCTACGGGCTGCAAGGCTTCGCGAACCGGTGCAATATAAGTGTCAGGAGATCGCTCCGTTTCAAGATTTGGCAAACAGCACGTTGGTGAAGAGAAGGGCAATGCGCCCTGTTAGAAATGTTAAGTAGAAGTGGTCCTTTCCATTTGGGATGGTGTTTGAATGGGAGGGTGTCCACAGAAGGGCCACTACAGTGCAGGAGGCGGCTAATATCCACCTGGATTTTGAGAACGGGGGGGGGGCGGAACTGGGGGAGCCCGGTCTGCTCAGGGAGATGGGGCCAGACCGTGGGCATGGTCGACGGTGGGTGACAACGCAAGGAAGAAAACAGTTCTGAAGCGTTTACAGGAGGGGAGAGAGAAGACTGCTCAGGGAGGGGAGGAGGGAGGGACCCCGGCCCGGGGGTGATCCTGGTGACACGAATTGGATGGAGTGTTAAAAGGGGGTGGTGGGACGTAGGCTATCAGTGGAATCGGGGAGGGGGCGGAGATGCACTTCTTGGATCACGCAAAGACTAGAGAGTACGGGGAAAAGTGGGGGGGATTGCGGTACACCCTCCAAGTTGGGGTTGGGAGGGCAGAGGAACGGGCAGGGGAGGGGTGCCCGGTGGGGGATAGGGGAGGGGAGGGGTAGTGGAGGGCGGGTGGTCACAGCATGCAACGTGGAACTGTTGCCCCGAGAGCCCAGCAAATAGAGAGCTGGCGTGTGTGTAGGAGCGGGGTAGGCATTTGGGCCCCGTTTTAGATAGAACGAGGGAAATTTCAACGGAGTGCTTTATTGATACCCCGGAACACTGGCTGGTAATGGCGCGATGTGTCCAGTCGATACCTTCAAGTGGCAAACACATAACGTGAGGGGGCTTAACTCCCCCCTCAAGCGTACAAAGCTGGAGCAATTTGTTAGGTCCCACAAGCCGGACGTGCTGGCCCGGCAGGAGACCCATCTGAGGAAACGGGATCAAGCCTGGTTGCGGCTTAAGGTTTATCCCCTGATATACTTCGCGTCTGGTCCCACGAAGAGGGGGGGGGCGTGGATCTTGCCTTTGGTAGGGGTATTGCATTTCAGCTCCAGGAGGTTCTCAGGGATAGCAATGGGAGGTACGTGGTGGTAAGGGGGACCATAATGGGTTCCTGCTATACCATTGGGTCTATATACACGCCGAATGTGGGCCAAGACCAGTTTTTACGGGACTTCTTGAACACCATCGAGATTTTCGTCAGGGTCCAAGTGGTACTGATGGGGTACTTTAATCTGGCCTGGGATAGGGTTAGGGACCGTTCCAGAGGTGAGGAGGGGGGGAGGCGCAGTGGCCTCCTCCCAGCTGTGGGAGAGATGGACAGGGTCTGGTCTCCGCGATGTTTGGCGGTCTTTGCGGGGGAGCGAGGAGGGCTTCACATTCCTTTCGGATGTTCATAGGACACAATCCCGAATCGACTATATCTGGGTATCCGCCAGCCTATTGGGAGCAGTAAAGGCTGTGGAGGTGGGCCCCCTGGGAGTGGCCGATCACAGGGTTGTAGAAATGGACCTGAGGCTGGGGAGGCGTAAGCCAGGGGTGTGGGGTTGGAAATTCCCGGGGGAGCTTTTGAGGGACCCCGTGATACGTAGCGAGCTGGAAGATAAGATTTGGGGATTCTTTGGGAGGAATACAGCCATGGACACGAGTTTGGGCATTAGGCAGGACGCCTTTAAGGCTACGTTGAGAGGGGACCTCATCGCCTTAAAGGCGGAGAGGAATAAACGGCTGAGAGGTTTGGAGGCCCAGCTTGAGCGGGAGGTGGAGGCAGCTAGAGCCCAATTGCGGGAAACCCCCACGAGGAAGGTCTTTAGGGCGTATAGGCTGGCAGAGGGCCAACTGGGGATTTTGAGAAATAAGAAGGCGGACAAAGCCATGCTTAAGGTGAGGCAAACCTTTTACGCCAAAGCCAACAAAGCGGGCTCTCTTCTAGCCCGTCTCTTGAGGGGGCAAAGAGAACGGAGGGTAATTACTGCACTCAAAGACCAAGGTGGTAGACGAATGACCCGGGCTGAAGAGAGATTTGTGGAATTCTACTAGGCTCTGTATTCCTCTCAGGGTCCACCCACTCATTCACAGGGAGGGTTTCTGGAGATCCTACCCCTTCCGCAGGTATCTAGGGAAGTGGCAGAGGAGTTGGGCCGTCCTATCACGGAGGACGAGGTAAGAGCAATCATCGTTGCTCTTCCCCGGAATAAGGCTCCTGGACCTGATGGCTACCCCGCCTCCTTTTATAAAACATTCTCCCATCTTTTGATCCCACATCTGACACAGCTATTTAATTCGTTTTGCGTTGAGGGTGGAATTACCCAGACAATGGAGGAGGCTAAGATCACCCTTATTCATAAGGCTGGGAGGGATCCGGAGGACTGTACCGCTTATCGCCCTATTGCCCTTATTAACACAGAGGCAAAAATCTTCACAAAGATTCTGGCAAGGCGGCTAGAAAAGCATCTCCCCTCTCTGATCCACCAAGATCAGTCAGGTTTTGTAGTGGGACGGCAAACAGCTGACAATATTAGGAGGGTGGCCCACCTAGTCGAGAAGTCCCGTAACACGGACACCCCGGCGATCCTCTTGCCGCTTTACGCCGAGAAGGCGTTCGACCGGGTGGAGTGGTCATTTCTATTTCAGGTAATGGGGAAGATGGGCTCAGTGAGGGTTTTATGAACCTGGTAGCCGCCAACTATAGAAATCCCACATCACGCATATTGATCAACGGGGAGGTGTCAGACCTTTTAGGCTCCAGAGGGGGACGAAACAGGGGTGTCCCCTCTCCCCTTTACTCTATGCCATTTCTTTAGAACCCCTCCTGTTGGCAATTCGTCAGTCGGCAGAAATCAAGGGGATCCCATTCGGTGGGGGGGCAACATAAAGTAGTGGCCTTCTCCGATGACATGCTGCTTACACTAACCAGTCCGAGGGAATCCCTCCCAGCATGCATAGCATTATTAACATCTTTTGGCGAAGTATTGGGCCTGCGGATTAACTTCCAGATATCGGAACTGATGAATCTTTCCCTGGCGGGGAGCGGGGGGGTTTGGAGGGGGGGGGAGGCGAGTGAGGTCAGGGAAATATCCCCATTCAAGTGGAGCCCCTCTGGACTGCGGTACCTGGAAGTAAGGATCACCCCCTCATTGGCTGGTTGGTATGGAGCGAACTATGAGCCGATTCTTTTAGCAATTCAGAAAGATTTACGGAGGTGGTGTGCCCTCCCTATCTCATGGCTGGGTAGGGGGGCGGTCCTCAGGTTGGTGATTCTACCCCGGGTGCTCTACCTTTTCCAGGCCATCCCGCTGAGGGTCCCGGAAACCTTCTTCAAGAGGCTGGATAGGTTGACTAGGGGCTTTGTCAGGGGGTGGGTGGGAGATTGCGAGTTTCCAGGCAGCTGCTCACAGCCTCTAGAGAGAAGAGGGGGGGGGGGGCCTGGCCTTCCCAGATTTTCGCCACCATCATGACGCGGCACAGCTCAGGATAATCAAAGAATGGTTTTCGAAAGATTACCTGAAACATTGGGTGAGGATGGACAGGGCGGTGGCTCGGCATCATTTGGGGGAGGTTCTCTGGCTCCCACGACGGCTGCAACCTTCACACACCTATTTGAGCAACATCACGAGACGCGTAGCTGATAGCTGGGATCGGTCCACAGTGAGATGGGGGGACTACGACTTTTCCTTCGCCGTTTACCCCTATCTTCCAGAACCGGGACTTCACTCCAGGGATGGAGAGGGGAGCTTTTTTGGATTGGGAAGAGGGGGGATGTAGGACCTTGATGGACATGTTCATTGGGGAGAGAGTGAAAATATAAGAGGAATGTAAAAAATAATTCGGTTTGGGGGAAAGGGAGCGGCATCGGTTTTTTCAAATCAGGCACTGGGTGATGTCTCTGGCCATAAGGCGAGCGGCGACTAGGGGTCTAACCCACTTTGAAAGGTTTTTAACAACCCATGAGGGCACAAAGGGGCTTATCTCAGACTTTTACAAACAATTAGAGAGAGGTAGTCCGTGTACTAGTTGGGCCTACATGGCTGATTGGGAGAGGCATTCAGGGGTTCGAATGGAGCAGGCTGATTGGGAGTGACTGTGGGCGCGGATCCCCAAACTTGCGAAGGCAATCCAGGTTCGGGAGGTTTGGTACAAATGCATGGTGGGGTGGCATTATACTCCCGCCCGACTTCATGCAATGAACCCTGCCGTCTCGGGGGGAGTGCTGGAGGGGGTGCGGAGAGAGAGGCAGGCACGGCCTCACATATCTGGTGGGACTGCCCCGTCATTCAACCCTTTTGGGACGAACTTAAGCGGGCTACATCTAAGGCTTTGGGAGGGGGCGCCCTTCGGAACCCACGAGAGATCATGCTGGGGAGGAGTGGGCTGAGGGACGGAGGGGGGGTGGAAGCGGCTGGATGCGGCCGCAGCAAAGCATCAGTGATATTCACCTTGGAGGCCATGATCCCTCATCGCGCAAAGGTGGAAGGGGCCTGTGATCCCGACGGAGCAGGACTGGCTAAGGAAAATGTGGGATATTGTGTCGGAGTGGGCCTCTTATGCCGCGGATAACAAACTGGAGTCTTTCTACGCAGACTGGGGGGGGAGACCCTGGAATACTTAAAAGGAGACTTCCGAGAAGAATGGTGCCTGCAGAGACTTAAACTTCTGGACATATACGGTTAGGAGTGTGGCTGGGGTAGGCGGGCTCAAATTGGGGCCCTTGGGTGCTGTGCCACAGGGGGGGCGAGGGGGAGGTGTGGGGTATTAGTTGTATGTTGAGGTTGCTGATAGTGTTGACTTGTTAATGTAATAATGAATAAAAAGAAGTTTAAAAAAAAAAATCCAATGTGCAAATTTTCATTTTTTTACGTGCACTTCTTTATTCATACCCCATTCAATGTTTTTCACCCTCATTTTCCAATAATTTGTATTTATTTTTACACCTTCCTTAATTCTCTCCATTTCGTTCTGCAAATTAATCACTGGTTACCTACTTTTCAGCCACTTCTCACTTTTGTATATAGCCATAGGAAGTGTTGTGGGAAGTGTGCAGCCGTACCGGCCTGCTTATTTCTCTTTGTGCGACGGAAAACAGAGGTTGCAAGGATTCACTGCTGCTCAACGCTCAATTGGTGCCTGTGCCATTAAGAGGCTGGACTACAAATACACCTTGACAGCGGGAAGCGTTCTGCGGAGTGTTGTGGGAAGTGTTCCGCCATGTTCAGCAGTGGATGTGTCTTCCATCACTCAACTTTAATACCACACGTCAACTTTCACTCAATGTCTAGCACGGTGAGCTACTACGATATACATCTACATCCAATTGAAAGGTTTCAGCAATTTAAATCCCAACTACTCAAGTTAACGGTTTCCACAATCCAATACTTATCATAACAACTGCTTGGATAGAACTGTTTGAATTGTTACTGATTAGTTCAACTGGGTATGTGATGATCACTGGCTGAAAGCCCTTGTGCCCACTCTTTTTTTTAGCTAACTTCCAGAGTTCACAGTTCTCCTAGTACTCCCGGGTGCCTGCAGGCGATCTTGCCTTTGAGCCTGTGATTGCAGTATTAACATTTCAGCTTTCAAATTAAACATTTTCTATTTGACATAGAATCATCAGTGGCTTGAGTGAATACAGCCCTTTAAGCTCTATGTTCACATGCTTAACTGTTTCACCTTATAACATATTGAGTCAGAGGAGTCCACACAAATGCAAGGTGCAAGTCACTTGTTATTTGTCAGACTCACCGCAATATAAAAAGTACAATTTATGCAGCACAATTTTAAAGGAGGACTTAAAAGCCCCGGAAATAGACCATTACTCAACTATACTATCCAGTAATGATATCACTCCACCTATTGCTCCGGGAGCTTTAAGTTATGAACATGTCTTTGTTACTAATACACAGTCATCTGCTAAAAATTCTGGACAATTGTGCATGTTACCTTGTATTATACTTCCAATCAAGGACCTATCATGCATACAGTTCACCTCTTCTCAATTGGTAAAACACCACGCCAATTTCTAATTTAGAATATACTGTTTCAACATCCACCATGAAACGCCATGTAGACAGTCTTGCACAAAAAGCTAGACCTAGATCACGGAGCCTAAACGTCTTCACAACAATATTCAAAGTGCAATACAAACGCAAACAAATCTCAAACAAGTTCCATCCTGTCAAATAATTGTCAGACCAACCCAATTCAAACACTTGACCTTATAGAGGACGATCTCTCTCAGGGCCATAATAATGATGCAAGATCCCACTGTGAGTTCAATTCATCGGCAAGTTCTCATTCTATCCAAGCTCTGCGATCTATAGTGGCTGCATCAACACGCATACCACCGATAAACACATTGAACAAAAACTATAAGTGCAAATATTAAAAGAGGTCAAGATCCTACTCTTTCAGCCCTGAATTTCGTCTTAAATTCTCTGGTCAACGAGTTAATCCTTAAAGGATGAGGTCCATACATACGCTGAGATTGTCATGGTACTGACCAAAGAAGTCGGTCATTGCGAGTCCAGCGTAATAGCCATGAATAGTGTGGCTCAGACACAATTAAAAGAGCTTGTGTCACATTTAGACCAGAATGACAAAAATCACATGACTTCCTCTTACAACCTTAATAAGGACTTTATTCAGTTGAAAAAGCATAATGATGTCATGTGGTCCGACATCGAAATGATATCTACTTTCCATTCTCAGGGAGCCACACAAAGTGTCCCGTCACCAATCAACTCGACAGAGCCTTATGGTCTTGACGACACTCCTCTCTCAGCTTCAACTCTAGAGGAATATATGCGACTTGCGCAGATTGTCAAAGATCATGAACCCCTTACAACACCTGACATAGGTTACCCAGTTCTTTGCCACAACCCAAAAGAAAGCACCTAACACAAAGTGTCGGGATAATACCAGTGAGAAGGTTGTTGTTCCACCAAAAATAGATCCACAGACTGAAGTGCAAAACCAGTCAAATAATGTCTCTGCAAAATAAAAAAGCAAAAAGGCTGCAAAAAATCCTCTTCATACAAAGCTTATGGAAACAAATCTCTCTGACCACTCCTCTAGTGGTTTCCAAAGCAGAAAGCAAAACAAAGCAAGTAAAAAACGTTTTCAAAGCCCTAGACAAGGTGGCAAAAATAAGTGGTAAAAAAATGAAAATGCCAAAAGTATGTCTCGAAGCCCTAGCAAAAGACATTACACAAGCCCTGCTATCAGTAATTTTTACTCCCTCAATTGACAATACACCATCTTCATTGACAGTACCAATAGAAACTCCTCCTGGGTCTCAAACAGACGAACCAGCAAGGGTTAACACTTCTCCAATCAACGTCTTGAAACTAGTGCCTATTTTTGGAAAGAATATCCAAAACAAGCCTCTAAATGTCACTCCCAAAGTAATCACAGAGAAAAGTTCCACTTCACATTTAACTGAATCGACATCCATATCAGAGATACCGCCACCAACTTTTTCTTCTGTTACCGACAAAGTGTCGGTTTTCAATCACACTTTCTCCAATAAACCCTTTGCAGCACCAAAAGCGTGGCTTCAATTGATCAAAAAAAAAAGTTCAACATGAGTTGAATAGAAGCAACATTCTGTCATACACAAAAGGAATACCCGATCTTTACCTCTTCATCTGAAGACATAGACCGTCTTTCTTTCCCTTATGACAAAACAACTCATGTTGCCAAACTTATTTTGAAATCCTCTGAAGGTGCTCAGTCCCTACTTTCCTGTGCCACAGACTTTAATAACATTGGGGTTGCTATTTCTGCCCAAAAACCAAAGTGAACACATACCGTTCAGCAAGGAACAACACGGAATAATGTCCATATTGCCAAGTCAACGAATTCACCAAATCAACAGCCATCAGAACTTGCAGCAATTCGCTCACAAGCAACAAGTAAAGTTCATGCAGAGAAGGATAATTCCCAATTATTGTCTCTGTTGCCAGATATCGTAATCCAAGTATTTCAGCGTTTAACCGCATCCGATAACCATCTGTAGAATGATGCCACTCTTAACAAAGTTAGCTGGAATTCTCGTGGTCCTTTACCATTTCAACACAAGATGAATTCCAAGATCCTCTTAAAAAAATTTGATGTAATTTTGTTGCAAGAAACCTGGCTCACTTCCCCACTCTGTTTAGATGCTTTTACTGTACTTCATCAACATGCAACCTGCCAGAAGAAAGGACGTCCTTCCGGTGGTCTTTTGACAGTAGTTCGCAATTCTACATTCAAGACGTTCAATGTATAAGCAATGATACAAAGGGAATCCTAGGGTCTAATCGTAATCTCAAATGGGAAGCACTATTGTTGTTGATAAAGGTTTATTGGAATCCAGTTGTCAGCGATCTACAAGTGTTTCTTGAAGAGTTATCTAACATCCTCACTGATTGTAATACATCCTGATGATTTCATATTAATTGGTGGCGATTTTAATGCCACGTGTATATCCGAGGCTAGACGCTTCTCTCAATCAGTGATTAGTACCATTAATGGTGAATTATGGGAACAGCTATTTCTGTTCTGGAATATTACTATCTTGAATGGTAATGTTAACTCTGACTATCCACCTGCAGTAAGTTGGACAAATGGCAAAAGTTAATCTATGATGGACTATATCATAGTCTCTTCTGACTTATTCCAAACATGTCAAAAATGTAAAGTTGTCCCACTTACTCAACGTGCCCACAACTCAACTTCAGGTTTCCTTCTGTATAGAAAACTATGAAACCATAAACAAGTATGATTAGAAGGTCCAGACAAACATACAAGGAACTTGCATTCTGACCTTTCAAAATAGGGCGTAGATGCTAAATACAAAATTGCAACATCTAATCTTTTTTTTTTATTTATTTTTTATTTGTAACATTTAGTTTAGTTTAAACTTTTGTCATAAATATTTCTTGTCATTTCATTTACAACAACTTCCTTAACATTTCACTACATCGACTCTAAGACTGTCAATGTTTTTTTTATATCACAGTAAGCACATGGTCTGTTAAAGTATAAGATAATTATTTCATTTCATTTCATTTCCTGATTGCTCCAAAATATTGTCCAGGAAGTTTATTACTGAGCATGTCAGATGCACCGAGCCTCCGCCTAAAATCCTGAGCCACCATTCGTCCATGTTTCTACCTACTGGAGTGAATTGACTCACGTGGGTTGACCTTTGGCTCTTTAATGCAGTACATTCTGTAATTAGATGTTTAAGTGATTCTATATTGGCCATACAGAATCTACATACATTGTCATTAGATGTTTCCATACGATGTACCACTAGCATCTACTTCGTTTTCTAAGCATTTAAGCGCAATCTTAGAAACCCACTGCGATGATAGCGAGAGGGGAATTTTTGCAGATATTGTGGCATGTTGTCTATTCATTACAAGTCCAAGTTCCAAAGCAGTTGGTAGTTTGTTGTATTTGGACAAGTTTTGAATCCAAAACCATAGTTTTATTTTCTTTATTACGTTTTGAGGCTGACCTAACAGCATTGCCATCTCGATGTCGGCCGCTTTCAGAACTGCCACAAGCTTTTGTGTCCATTTCTTAAGTAATCCAGTATAGGCTATAGTATCTCCAGGCGCTAATATTTTGTATGCTGGTTCTGGCTTGGCGATTTTCATTTTTCGTAGAATCTCAAGGGATTTCCAGATGACGGAACCATATAGTTCTTCTAGTGCAAGTTTGTGCCTAATTATGATTGTTGATATGTATTTAGGTAGTCTTAATACACGCCGCCAGAAGATTCCCTCTAGTTGTGTCCAAATCTTGTGATCTAGATTCCGTTCTGTTTCTGCTCCAAAGATGATACCTGGGACTACTTTTTGCATGTAGAACTGCCGAACAGGGATTAGACTAAACTTTCCAAATAAAGTATGGATTCTCGCTCCTTGAAGGGAGAACGTTTTCATTCTTCGAAACAGGTATTGAACCCAGCTTGTTTCTCGTAACGACCTGTTTACCATTACTCCCAAATAGCGCATTTCAGCGACTTCCTCAATTACCTCGTTATCGATTTTCCACTTGAAGTTTCGATTTATTCTTCCTTTTGCTGGACCGAACTTCATGATTTTTGTCTTCTTTACATTTATTTGCAGTTTATTTTCCACCATATATTTTTGTAGACCTGATAGAAGTCGCTGAAGCCCTATTTGAGTAGAATCGATCAAGACCAGATCGTCAGCATATGTTACGAAGTAGATATGATTAATTTGGGAACGAAGCATTTTATATTTGTTAAGGCCTCAGGGATATCAGCGATGAACAGCTTAAACAAAACAGCAGCCAGTGGGCAGCCCGGTTTTACCCCTTTATTCGTTCTATTGCTTCTGACAGATCTCCATTTCCATTTATCCTTACACAAATTGATGTATTTGCGTTGAAGGCCTTTATTGGTTGTAAAATATTTTCTGGGCAACCCCAATTTTTGAGTTTCCTCCACAATAATTTGCGATTTATTTAGTCAAAAGCCTGTTGCATGTCCACAAAGGCGAGAAATAGATTTGATCTCTTCTCTAGGGCTTCCAGTTTCAACACATTAATCATTGTCAGGTTGATCTCCGTCCCGACTCCTTTTGTGAAGCCTGTCTGTCGACAGTCTGAAATTCCATTGTTGGTTGCCCACATTGTTAGTTTTTGTTGAAGGAAAGTAGCCATTATTTTACCAATAGTATCAAGAAGGGTAATCGGCCGATAGTTTGCTGGATCAGCTCAATTGCCCCTCTTGAAGACAGGCACTACAATCGCCTCCGTCCAGGATGCTGGGAGTGACTTTTGTTTAGTGATTCTACTGAATAAAATGGCTATAAAAAGGTAGACCATTCATTTTTGTGCGCTTTTAACATTACATTTGAAATGCCGTCAGGGCCTGCAGCTCTGGAGTTTTTCAGCTTCGAAATGGCGATTTGTATATCTTCTTTTGTCTCCGATACATCCCATCGCATTACGTCGATGTTCTGTTTTATTGATGTTCCGATTTTAGTTTCCAAGAATAAACCTTCAAAATGTTTTTGCCAGTCACCCTCGGAGACCCCATTTGCCAACATAGCTGTTTGATTAGCGTTATCTTGATTTAAAATTCGCCAGATTTCCCTCGAGTTGTTAGATTTAATTAAGGATAACATCATCTCCCCACGTTCTTGATCTCGCATACAGGAAAATGTTTTTAGCTAATTTTGGTATTTTTGTCGGCGTTGTTTGATTGATGATGCAGATTTGGTTCCCATTTTACGTTTTAACTCTTATATCTTTGTTGAGCAGTTTCTTCTGATCTTTTACAATTCTACTCCATTCGTGCCTATGTATTTTTGAATTTTGTACGTTCCGTAGACCACGCATGTTTTGATAAGGTAGTAATGGAACGTAATTTATCGAATCATGTGTTGTATGGAATAAGGATCAAAACTCCTGTTAGACCTGTTATTTGTTTCTCTTTTAGGTGTAGCCGATTTCGCCCTTGATTTACTTCTAAAGGTTGTTTATCGGTCTGTATTGCAAGTTTCTGGCTTAACGGCCATGTCATTTCCAAGACATCATGATCGCTGCGTTCAGTCTGCACAATTCTTTAAGATCTTATTCCATACGTTTTTTGAAGTCCATATATAGTCAAGGATCTTTTTATGACCAAAATTTCGCCAGGTTAAATTTGGCGGCATGTCACCAGTAACATGTCCGTTGACCATGTCGCAATCTCTTGCATCCATTTCGTTGTTCCATCGAACTCTCCTTGTGGTTGTGTTCTGTGCTTCCTTGTTGGTAGTTGAAATAAGCTTGTTTTCCTTGTTGAACCATGTTAGGTTCATGTCTCCACATATGATGATCGATAAGTCTTGATGTTTCATTTGGTTTTTATCAATTATGGTCGTTATTGATGACATAAACTCCTCTGTTGTGATCTTTGCTGTTTTCCAGTATGTGTTAATAGCAGATATTGTGTTTTCACATGTTGGCCATTTGGTTTTTGAATTAGGGTCGCCTGCACAAAGCTATTTGGGTTTTCTTTTTCACATACTTCCCAAGTGGTTCCATTTTTCACCATTGTGATTAAGCCCGAGAACGGGCGGCCCCGAGCATTTTTCTCCGCTGGATTGAGCAATGTCAAGTACCCGTCTTTTACGGGCGGACTCCGCAACCATGTCTCTTGTAAACATATTACAACATTTCTAGTCAAGTCTACTGGGAAATCATCAAATAAGTGTTGGAACCCTCTCGTGTTCCATGATATCAATGTGGCGAGCCCTTCTTGCTTGTGTTTGCCTAGCTAGTGCTTTCTTGTTCTTGTTTCCAACTATTCGCTTGCAGCGGAACAAATTGACCCGCTTTTAGCTGTTTCCTTGAAGTGTCTCGACGTTGTTCATCAGTTTCTTTTTCTTTTGTATTCTTATTTTTCCCTGTGGGACTTTTCGGCACAGATAGTTCTTCTGAGGTCTCAAATCCCAAAAACAATAATTCGTCGTTCGCGGCCATAATGGTCTTGCATACTGCTTTTGATTTTATATGCAGTAACACTTGGTCTGCTCGTTCTTCTGAAATATATTCCACTATGCCAATATCTTGTGTGGTCACCGTCCTTAGTATTGGCACTGAGTGCAATAATCGAATAACATTGCCTCTGTTTAGGTTTACATCGTTTTCTTCGTGGAATATGTTTTCAATCCGTATTTTTCCTTGCAACCCTTTTGCTTCAATCAACTTTCGTTTTTCCACAACAAGTTGTTTGTTCTGAGATTGTGCTCGTGTAAGCTTTCGATTTAAAATCATACGTTGCTTGTTCGCCGTGTCTCGCTCCGGACTTCCCTGGATTTCAAGTAAATTTCTCTGCTTTACCATTTGCCCCAGGTGTCTTTGAGACTCTCCTTTTTTTTCAAATGTTGCCGTTGATTGTGGTAAGATTTGCTTTACGAATCTTTCATTTGGATCTTTCATTTTTGACTGACTCCTTTCATCCATTTCTTCAGAATCTGACATGTGGTCGTCTTCGAAGTCATCAGAGTATGTCGACAGATCACAAAGGTCCACCGAAGATTTTACTGTTTGAATAGAGTCGTTGTCCGAGGCTAGTCTCATTCTTTTTTTTTATTTTTAATGTTCGTTTTGACTGTTACTCCGGCAATATTTATTAGATTTTTTTCTTTCTCTGGGTCTTTACGTTGACCTTGTTTCGCTCTTGTAAAGAGACTTTGCTTGACAGGAGTCGGCAAGTTTCGTATAAAGTTTCTAGAACCGCTTGTTTGTTTTTTTGCCAAGGCAAGGTTTTTCTTTTTTCAGTTTTTTTTTTTTTTCGCAGGACACTGCTTATCAACCTTAGATTGAGGAGTTTGGGTGTCGCTTGCAATGTTTTTTGCAGCTCCACAGAATATTCCATATGTCAATTTGTCTGTGGAGCAATGAGGTTTTTCTGATGGTTTTTCGACAATTTCCAAGCAAGCTGTTGCGATTATTCTATTTCTTGGGTGAGAAATTGCCTCAGTTTCGTTTATGTTAACAATTGTCGTTTCACTGTCGCCCACCTGTGATATATGATATGATAAGGTATTTGTAACGCGCCTATACACAGGTGTTTCAAGTCCCATTTGATTTAATCGTGATGATGGTTCAGAGTTCTCATGTCGTCTAGTGCCTTGTGACTCCTTAGGTTGTACCAGTTGACTTGAGCCGTCATCTCCAGCTGTTGTTTTGGGCATGTTTCCGCCATAGTAGCCTATAACCACCTGTATTTTTTGGAGTACCCGCGAACTTGTGGATTCTATGGTCTTGCCATTTGCATTTGATCTCACTTGCATTAAACAGCCTAGCAGTGCTCTCATTAGGGTATTTTTGTCGAGGTTTTCTTTTCCGATTTGTTCACTTAAGTCGACTTGCCAGGACGTGGCTTTGGAAGATTCTTTTTCAAGATATTGTTTGAGTGACACATTTGCACTTTCCAAGTTGGTTATTTTCCCATTTAAATGACTAATTTGTGCAGTATTATTTTGTAGTTCCTCATTGAGTAATTCGTAAAGTTTTACAAATGGAATCAACGCCAAGGACGTGGCGGCCAATACATTATTATGAATTTGTATTGCCGCCGCGGTTGACAAATTAGATTTAAATGATTGCTCATTTTCCACATTATTTTCTTGGGTGTCGTTGATCCAGTTTGTCAGCCCTCTTTCATTTCGCTTTGGCTCTCCTGTATCCATACGCGGCATTGGCCCTGGTTCCTCTGACAAAATAGACGGCTCAGGTGTTGAACAGCTTACCATTGGCAGCATGGAATTTCTGATTCCCTTTCTTGCCTCTTGATGTGTGATCATTTTCTCCTTTTGCAAGTTTGCTGGAGTGACATACCTTTGTTTTATGAACAATGATTTGTCCGTGTTAATTTCAAAAGACGCTAGTTGACCATTTATTTCCGGACTTGTTTGTAAGTGTGAGAGGTCTTTGTTCTTTGCGTTTGTTTGAGGAATTTCAAGGCGTGCAAATCTGCCTTTTATCCTATTAGTGTCTGCAAAGCTTTCTGCTAGTTTGTTCTTCATAGCTTCAAAGTCTGCTTTTAGGCGCTCAGTTGGACGCGCCTCTCGTCCTGCAAAGTCGAATCCGCTATTGGGCGTGCTGCCATTTGGCGCTGTACGTTCGTTTCTGGTTTTGCCATTGCCTTCTTCGAACAAGTCCTTATTTAATGTTAAGGCGTTTTTAATGTTGTTTTTTGTTTGACTAAGGTCTGAAAGGGTTTTATTTGAGTTCCTTCCTGCCTGCAAGTCTTTGGTTTTTCCCTCTACGGGCGGGTATGTAAATCTCATTGAATTTGCTACGTTCGGTAAACACGGGACCTCTAGTTGCAATAACTCAATGTCTGTTACATCAAAGGGAGAGTCAAAGACTGCCCTGTTAATTTCAATCTCTTTTCCTCTTTCGCCATCGTGTGTAGTTTCATTGGGACTTGGGCATTGAGTACTGTTGATTTGAAGCTTTTTGTTTCCTGCGGCGTCATTTGAAACGCCCTCTAGCCCAATCACTCCATTTGTCTGTGCACCCTCTCTTCCATCTGTGCCACGCTCGTCTCCCATGTTTACTACAGCTAGCGCGCCATTCCATGCGGCACCTGTTAAGGACATTGAAGGCATATATAGAGGTTTCTGAGAGATGTTTGCTTGCCAGTTGCGCTAACGATGGAAAGGCAAGGGGGCGTTCACTCATAATTAGCATTGACTGGTCTATATGTGTGTCAGCAGCCAGTAGCTTGTTTTTCTTTTGACACGATCAGTTGTATCCCTCCAAATCACATTTATCAGTATATAGATTCCCCTCCAGCAACAAAGTTTTATCGTTCGCTTGTGTAGAGTGCTTTAATTTTGAGCGTGTCTGGGGGCCTGCCTGGGCCATAATTAACTTAACTTCTTACCTGCTGCGCTGTCGAAGGATGGTACTGGCTTTGCTCTCTGCGGGCAAGAGAGCCACTCCACACGCCACAAGCCAGACGCCAGACGCCAAAGCCACCAGACAGCAAAACAGTGTTCACAGCCCTTCTGTCATAGGGCTTACGCCGCAAGGGCACTCCCGGTGTCCTGATAAGCACAGCTGTTGATCACGTGACGTGCGCATTACTGAAGAGACAGATTGTGTATTACTTAAAAGTTAAAGGCGCCCTTTTCACCTTTTACTTTTCCAAAGTTCGTGCCGTCTGCAGGATGGAGGGTGGAGCTAAGGGAGACTGTTTCTTGTTCTCCACTCGCTCGCTCGCCAAAGAAAACAATTCACGCTGTGCAGCACGATGAACTGGATGAATAAATAAATCACAAACTCTGCCACAGCAAAACAGTGTTCACAGCCCTTCTGTCACAGGGCTTACCAACATCTAATCAATCAGGGGTTGGACCAACAGTTTGAAAGGCTTAACTGCCCTGGCAGCTTTGTAGAATTAACATGGGAGTTAAACCCCACTCAATCCCAAGAAAATGTGCCCAGAAAATCTCACAAACACCTTTGATGAAACAACCCATTTTCATAAGAAACATCTTTAAAAAAGTATACATGACCTAAAAGCCATGCATCTCGAGCGCTCCACTTTAATTCTGAAAAGTGTAAATTGCAAAATGCTTACAAATATTAATCACGGAGGCACAGCCAATTGCGACATATCAAAAATGGGCAAAATATGACCCTTACCATTGCAAACAAACAATTTCTGGGCCTTAATAAACAACCAGAACTCCAGTCAAACTGCTCGTCATACAAATGTTATGTTTGCCACCATATGGGAAACGTACTTCATCTTGTCATCTTCAAAGTCCCGTGCAGCTGGACCAAACGGTCTTACTTATGAGATGTTTAGATCCGACCATTTGATTTGGGCCAAAATCTTTACCACCCTCTTCAAAAAAGTGGTAGAAACTAAAATAATTCCCACATAATTATCCTTATCCATAAAAAAGGTAATAAACTCGACCATGTAAACTATCAACCTATCGCTTTAATGGATTGCGATTTTAAGATCTTTACACGCTTGGTTCTACAGGAGATGGGCAGACAACCATCAGATAAATACCAAATAGGATTTTGTAAAGGGCTCTGAACAATTTTGAATGGATTAACTCTCAGTACCCTTCAAGCCCAAAGTTTTAAAAAAAGCACTCTCCCCACATATGTAGCCTTGATGAATTTATCTAAGGCTTTTGACTTAGTTAACAGAACTAAATTATGGAAAAAACTGCAATCCTGGAATATTGCACCAGGCCTATTGCAAATAATTAATCGCTCTTCATGAGCAAACTTCCATACAAATCAGATTAAATCTACTGAGCGACCCATCATCCACTATACCTGTGAAAACTGGTATCAGGCAAGGGTGCATCTTAGCAGCACTTTTATTCAACTTATATCACGCCGATCTTGCCCCGAGCCTTTTCAAACATACCTTTGATTCACCTGTAATTGGAAAATCCAAAATTCATATGTTGGTCTATGCCGATGACATAGCTGTAACGCTTACCTGGACTCCTTGGGAGCGTAATGCCTTGTCAGCCTGTGGACATGGTACCTTGGCACTAACTATTTCTGTTAAACAACAATGACAACAACAGAAATACTATAACATCTACTACCGGAGATTGCACTGCATGAGACGTATACTCCTTAAAATCCCTCCCTTCTCGCCTGTGTTTATTTATTGTGGAGCTCTACATCCTGCTTTTCTGCAGGGGCGCATTGGGATGAAGAAACAATGGTAATGTGAGTAGCTGATGTAATCTATTGATTCTTGCCTTGAAATATCTAGTAGCCCATCCACCAGCGCTGGAGTGGGCAGGAGCCCTCCTCCATCCTGCATCTACTCTGATGCCGACCTACAGTGCCACATCTGCAGCGACGGGATCGACGTGAATTCGCCACCTGCACGCCTTCATCACGACAGGTTTGCCCACCACTATATTTTCCCCACTTGTCCCCTTCTGCCTGCATCAGCCACTGCATGCGAGTCTTACTCACCACAACGATTTACTCGTGCCTTTGTTACTTTTGTTCAAGCCACACGCCTCGCTGCTGCCGAGCCTCTGCCCTTTCCAAAATGGCCGGCGCAACACGGGCTGAGAGTGAGGCTGTTCACATCTGTTGCTAAGCAACATACTCTATATCAGCCAATAAGCGTGACCGTAAGGCGGCAGCCGTCCTGCGGTAAAGGCCTAGGTTAAGGCCGTTTTGCCTCCTGTTTTCCGCATTGTTTGCCGAGCAGAAACCCCAACAGACTGTTTCCAAGGTGAGCGAGACATAAGGTCCCCTCAAACATACTGCTGCTTGACTTAGCACCTCTCAAATTGAAACATTGGATATAGCGTGCTTCTCAGGTCCAGCGTTACGTGCAACTGCAATAACGTGCTACTACCATCTCTACCCTACGCCATCCCGCCACCACTGCTGTTGTGCTTGTTGACTTACACCCTGCCTAGACACTTCGTCGCCACTCAATATGCTAGTGGCCCTCATACTGCATTCTTGCATTAGGTATGAATCTCGATTTTAGGTTGGTTGGTATTACTTGCCTGCACACTGCACGTCTTACATTTAGCCCCATGTTTACTAAATTATGACTCTGCATCCTCTATATGCTCTTATGTATGCACATCATCCTCCGTGCTCAGTATCCGCACAGCGCTTGTCGTTAACCCAACTGCTCGCTATTTGCTGCATTCACATAGTCAGACTAGCTGAATGTCTGCCTCTGAGTCACTGATTGCATTTTGCACATGTACACACCTAGTCAGATTAGCTGGACCTCTGCCTTTGAGTCATTGATTGCATTTTGCTCATGTACCTACCTACCCTGATTAGCTGAACCACTACTCCTGAGCCTCGACTGCATTTCTGCACATGTACCTACCCAGCAAACTATACCTGAACTGCCACTCCCTGGCCGTTCCCACCGTTGCCCAGCGAAGAACCCCTCTATGCACCTTCCCGTGCACGCCCACCTCAGCGCACAGACAGATAGGACACCTGGATCACAATATGCGGCCACTACCACCTGTTAGCCACCTCATTCTTGCTACCATCGTAGGGCTCATCATTGCCACATTGCTCTGTCCCCCCACTCCCGGCACTACTAAGACCGACCCTCGTCACTCCACCCCATACTTTCCCACAATGCCTATTAGTAACCCATACCTCAATGACCCGGCCCTATGGCTCCAACACTTCGCCACCAAACCTACATCCAATCAACCATGCACGCTCCAAGTCAGGAATCTCAGACTTGGATCCAGATTGCTCCGGGCCCCTCGTGCCTCTGGCATTCAGCACACACATAACATCAATACTACACAGAAGGCACCACCATCCCTTAGCACCATTTCCGCCAAAGAACTCAAGGGTGCCCTTATCAACGCTAGATCTATCACGGCCCACGCGTTGGACATCTCCGTCCTCATCACTACTCAAAACCTTGATTTCATAGCCATTACTGAAACTTGGTTACACGCAGCCTCTGGCCCACTCCTTGCCCTCCCCATCCCCAATGGCTACTCTATCATTAGAGCGGACCGTCAATCAACTTCCAAAGGAAGTGGAGTCGCATTCATACACAGAAATAACATTACACTCAGAATCATCCCCAACACTGAGCTCAGTTCCGCAGAATCCCTCTCAGTGAAACTCACCCTATCTCCAACTAACACTGCTACTCTCCACCTTATCTATAGACCTCCTGGACCACTGGGTTCCTTCATAGATGACATCACGGCCATCTTGACCGTCAATACCAAACCCAACTCACAGGTATTGCTTCTAGGTGACCTTAACTTGGGCCTTCTCGACACCAAGGATCACCTGGCCTCTGAGGTCGCTACCACATTAGCTAACTTAGGCTTCCAACAACGCATTGACAAACCTACCCATATTAAGGGCAGGACGCTCGATTGGATCACTGACCTTAATTGCAACACATCCATAACTTCCAACTACACTTGTGCCTGGTCCGACCACCACATCATCATCTTCCACTTACCAGCGACCAACCCTCTCACCACTCCCACGATAGCTGCGGCCATTCCCACAATGAATAAAAAAAAGACATCACCAAGGATAAACTCCTCCCACTCATCCTCCCCATCTCGAATAAATGAGTAAATGCATGTCCCGACATAACGACCCCACAGTCTTAGTAGATATCTTCAATCAAACACTGCTTAAAGCCATTGACAAAATAGCACCGCTCAAATTACGGAAAGCCAAACAACAAGCCCACTTGAACTCCTGGTTCACCCCTCAGTTAAGAACTTTACGCAAAGAAAAACGTAAGGCTGCATCACCTGTGTGACTAACAAAGATCGCCTCATTATCACCACCCACAATTACAAAGAATCGATTCTACAAGCCAAAAAGGAGACCTACAACCTACGTATCTTACAAGCGGAATCCAACACTAAGGAGTTATTTAAAATCCTTAAAGAATTGGATTCCCCATCCCCTGTGCCTGACACCTGCATTAAAGACAGTAAATGGTGTAACATCATCCAAAACGCTCTCAACAAAATCACCACCTTGCAAACGAAAATTAATGCCAAACAAACTACCTTACTCACTAACCCCCTTACTAAACCAACAAGCAAACCCTCCAATATTCAGACTGCCTCTTTTACTCACAGCCCCTTTAGCTTCACCCCACTCACCATCCTTGAAGTCGAAAACATCATGCGCAATTTAAAACCCTCTACCTGCCAAGGTGACTCTTGCCCAGCATCTATCATTAAGGAAGCAGCACATGACCTCGCTCCTTTTATAACCACCTTCATTAACTCCTCATTCCTAACTGGTACGGTACCCAACAACCTAAAGGACACGTGGGTTATCCCTCTCCTAAATAAAACGGCTCTAGACCCTGAAACACCAAATAACTACAGACCGATCACCACCGTACCGTTCTTACTCAAAATACTTGACAGAGCAGCATACCTGCAGATCCAGAGCTACTTAGAGACCAATAACCTCCTCGGCTCAAGACAATCTGGCTTCAGACCTAAGCACGGGACTGAAACAGCTTTACTTGATTTCAAAACCCAAATTGAGGACCTTAAAGACAACGGTAAACTGGCCCTACTACTACTTCTGGACCTATCAGCTGCTTTTGATTTGGTCAATCACCAAATACTTTGCCGGCACTTGAAGTCAGCGGCACACTTCTCTGACAACGCTTCCAACTGGATTAGGTCATTCCTTGACAACAGGCACATGAGTTTTCTCCCGTACTGCATCGGCCGATCCCACACCAGTCCCGTGTGGAGTCCCGCAAGGATCCTGTGTCTCCCCTACCCTCTACAATGTCTTCACCAAACCTCTATTTGAGGTGCTTGATTATCTGGGTGTCACCTACACAAATTACGCTGATGACACCCAGATACTCCTACCCATCACTGGTGACTACATCGCAGACTCTAAAGCCCTTAATGACATTTACCTTGTCATACAAGCCTGGATGGCCCAGCACGAACTGTGCCTCAACGATGACAAGACTGAGCTTCTCATTTTAGGCACGCAACAGAGACTTAACAAACTGAGTCCCCTGTTCGGCTCCTTTAACATTGACGGTAATCTGATTAAAGTATCTAAAGACACCAAAACTCTGGGTATATACCTCGACGCCTCCTTGACACTCACCAGACAAACCAATGCAGTTGCCGCTGCATACACCTGCAAATTGATCTCAGCCTGCCGCCCATTCCTTACTGCCCAGAATTGCACTACCCTGGCCAGGACCTTGGTTATGTCTAAATTGGACTATTGCAATGCACTGTACCAAGGCACTAATCAGGGTAATCTCAACAAACTTCAGACGACCCAAAACAATGCCATTAGAGCAGCCCTCAACATCTCCCGATCAGCCCACATCTCAGAAACCAGGAAGAACCTCAATTGGCTCTCAGTTGCCCAAAGGATCTCCTTGAAAGCACTGGCCCTCACATACAAATGTGTTAACCACCAGGCCCCCTCTTACCTAGCCTCGCGATTCACTCAATATACTCCAGCACGTGCACTCAGATCTGCACAAACTCAAGGTCTTGCGATCCCTAGATTCAAGCTTCACTCTGCCGGGGGCGCTAGCTTCCCTGTCCTGGCAGCCAAGCTTTGGAACACTGTACCACTCATGATCAGAACGCTACCTTCCTTTAACCAATTCAAACACAAAGCCAAGCTTTGGTTAGCAACATCCCACTAACAACCGCTCTTCTATCTGGACGGGCCTTCTGTGTCCTAGCTCTGCTCTGCTCTGCTCTGATTATTGCCTTGATTTAGTTACGTCATCTGTATACTCTGTGTACAACCTGCTGGGACTTCTATGATGACTTGTTTACTACTGTAATGTAATGTAATGTTCCACTACCCGTAATGTAAAGGGACTTCTATGATGGTATGTCTACTACTGTAATGTAATGTTCCACTACCTGTAATGTAATGTTCTACTAATATATGCGCCCGGTTGCCCTTGGGCCTGGTCTGCGCTATACAAATAAAACAAATACAAATACAAATCTATATTTAAGAATGAGTCTTAGGATACGTAAGCTGGCAAAAATATTGTAATCCTTAAGGGCTTGAATAAATTCCTACGTTGGAGACATCTCTCTTTCTAATAATTTGCTCTTTCTTTCTCTTTTTGCAGGTTATCTGGATTTGGGATAAGAATTCGGACTGTGGATGGCTGCGGAGTTACTCATGATGAGAAAACGTTTTAAAACGTAAGTTCGCCTGTATGGAGTAACTGCAGCCTTCAAGGAAGAGCGTGGAAATAACTGAGGTAAAAACTTGAAGAACCTTCAGGTACCTAAAAGCTTATTGAAACGCCTTCTTTTATCAACTGTTAAGTTTGTTGGTCAATTAAATACCTTTTGTGTTGTTTGCATGTTTTCGGAAAGCTGAGGAAAAATACCTTCGGAAGATGCAGTGGCTGCAGAAGAAACGTCTGACTGAAGAGGTCGCGACTTCGAGCGAAAACTGCTGACTGAAGATGCTGCGGCTGTGAGTGAAACTTCTGACTGACGATAGCCGCTCCGGAGAATACTTCGGTCAGGCAAGTCTTTTCTATAATCTATTGTATTCTGTAGTTTTCTGTAAAGCTAATGTCACTATTTTCTCCTTATAGAGGTTCTGTGAGGAGAAACGCTGGTGGCGTTACCCGCTGTCAGCTGAGAAGAGGCAAAGCGCGCTTTCCAGCGGAGGCAGGGCTTAAATAGCTCCCTCTGCAATATGAATAGAACGCGCTGCAATTTGTGAATGGATGTTGCAGCGGCCATGTTAGTGTATAAAAGTTACAGTTAAACATTACTAGCGTCTACGGGAGCATATGCTGTGAATGGTGTAAATGCCATATGTGCCAGGCTAACACCCACCTTTGACCTGCTGACTTATATAATGTTCCCTGTCTAGCCTGAATGAGGACTATGCTCACTGACTGGGATCATGACAATAGCCCATATAGACAACACCTCTATAGGATTAACTCATCTGACCACAGCGCTAGAAGTCTATGCTAAGTCCAATGGCTTGATAATCAATCCGACTAAATCGAACATCATTAACTTCGGCTCTCCGATAAACAGAAAAAGAAAATCCTTGTGGAGAATCGATAAACAGGAAATCCAAATGGTCAAAAAGGTAAAATACCTGGGTATCACTCAGAGCGAATACATCATTACACGCCTTAACATCAGACTTGGAGTGTAAAATACATCAATACATGTGCCAACTAAAAAAATTGCTACATTCAAATTGTCACTTCTTATTAATGCCGTTAATAAAAAGGTATATAAGAGCAAGATCATCCCCTCTCTTGTACGGAAAGGAATGCATTCCCTGTGCACGCAAAGTTAATTGGGACCGTCTAGAAGCGAGACTGTGGAAGCTAACTTTAACTCTTCCCAGTCGCTGCCCATCTGTCGCCTAAGATATGAACTTGGTCTACACTCATTAAACTCTCATTACTGTTGGAAAGTGTTAACAGTTTATAGATCAATTCTTGTACCCTTGGACCGGTCATTCTACCTGAATATACATGAGCTTATCAATATAGGCTCCAATTCTTTTCTAGTAGCCCTCCGAGAAGATTCAGAAAACATGCCTGCACAATAGATTCTGAAAGAGAACCCTAATAAAGCCAAGCTGATATTAATGAGACAGGGCTGTGGCTCAGTGGACTAATGCATCCACTACAGGGGCCTGTGTTTGACCTCATGCTCACAGGTTTGAATCCCAATAGGTCCACTCAGCCCTTCATCCTTCAGAGGTTGATAAAATGAGAACTATTAAGTTGGATAACAATCAACATCTTTTATTATCGCCTAGATGCCGCTTCGGGGGTGAACGTGCCCTTTAAAAATACGCTTGTTATGTTTTATGTTATGACTGGATTAAAACCAGAATGGATCTAACTAACCTAAAAAGTACTGTATCGTTTCCCTAGTGTGAACAGCCCTGTACATATGTTCTATATATCAGGCGATTTCCTAATCCATCATGGTGGCAAGAGCTACTACGGTTTCGTCTAAACCTAACAAAGACCAACGAGATGAACCGTATATGGTACAAACTAGATGTGATTTTTCCTCCAGAACCTGCAATTTATGTGGAGAAGGCCTCGCACAAGATTTGAAACACATATTGGTAGTGTGTTCTTCCACTCTAGCATTGAGGCAGAAATACTTTACAAACTTTGTGCATGACATCTCACGCATTACTACACAAGATTTTTGGCGAAGGTTATCCGCTAGCAAAGAAATTGCATTCTCAATTGCACTGCTAAAAGTTTTAAATGAGTTGAATTTCATGAAGATTAACTTATGATGATTATCTTGAAATGTTGATGTTTTAGTTTGTTTTCTTCTTTATGAGTTATGTGGCTGCTAACGGGAAATATAATGTATTCCCAAATCAGTCTCAGTTAATTCGACATTGCATTAACCTTACTTTCTCTGCTACACAATGATAATATTATTTTAAATTCTTTTATTTTTTTTCATTGGTCAATTGTACGATTCGGTTTCTTTGTAGAACTATATTATCGTGAATTATTTTACATTTAAAAAAAATTGCTGTAATGTGTAAAAAGTCATCTTTCTGTGACTAAATGCACAATAAAATAAAACATTTATTTAAAAAAAAACAAAGTACATAGCAACGTTGTTAATAGATCACCTCCACACAAAAACAATTGTCCTTTCATTTGTTCAAGTTAACTTGTTTTTTATTGTGCACTGTGCAAAACATCCCTCCCCAACACCCATACCAATCCACCTCCACCATCCACAAAACTCATACCCACCCACCCCCCTCAGTCCCAACACTCATGCCCAACCACTTCCCTTGTGCCCAATGAAATAGTGTCATGATTACATTATTCATTTTCATAGCCTCTTGCCCATGGCAGCCTGCTCTGGCAGTGCACAGGTCACATTGCGCAAGGAGCAGCGCTGTGTGCTCCCAGGCAATGACCCCTCTGTGTGGGTGACAGAAATGGAGGTCTCAGGCTCCTGGGCCCGTGTTACAGGGTGAGGAGCATGCAAGCATGCATAGATTCAGCAAATGCCGAAATGCCCTAAGTGAGCTCCCTCAACCTCCTATTTTGCAGCAGTTGCCATTGATAATTGGCAGCACTGGCGGTCCAGAGTTCTGCCTATTCGCTTTGTGGAGACCTGTACAGAGTCCCGCTGTGGCCTGTAGATGCTGCAGCTGCATCTCTGCCATGTTCTAGGTATTCATCTGGCAGGACTCCATGGCGTCTAGCCTCCTTCAGATGGCATCTGTAGAATGCTGCAGCACAGCCTGTGGGCTATGGAGTGGGCCAGGGCAGAAGTAGGAGAACCTGAACCCAGTGTCATCTGCATCAAGTGTACGACTACCACCACTCCCTGTACGCAGATCGCCCGGGCGATGAGAATAGCTGTCTGTCGCAGGTGATGAGGAGGCAAATGAGTGGGTGCAGGTGTTGTGCGATGTGTGCCACTGGATGGTTGTTGCTCCTCAGGGATTACCAAAGGGGCTGGCTGTGGTGTGGCGGTAGCAGTTGCTCGGGGGTGCTGCAGCTGCATGTGGTGTGTCTATCAGGAACTGTGCAAGCTGTGCCATGCTCACTGTTGGTGAAGGGGGCCACTGGGCACACTTGTTGGGACTGTGTCTGCCTCACCACTTTGTACGGCTGCCTTGGAGCTGCGGTGCTCTGGCCCTGGTGCATTGCTCCTGCTCTTCCTCCTGCTTTTGCCATGGCTAGCCTGTGCAGGGGTGGAGGTTGAAATGTCCCGCTGTGGCCTGTAGATGCTGCAGCTGCATCTCTGCCATGTTCTAGGTATTCATCTGGCAGGACTCCATGGCGTCTAGCCTCCTTCAGATGGCATCTGTAGAATGCTGCGGCACAGCCTGTGGGCTATGGAGTGGGCCAGGGCAGAAGTAGGAGGACCTGAACCCAGTGTCATCTGCATCAAGTGTACGACTACCACCACTCCCTGTACGCAGATCGCCCGGGCGATGAGAATGGCTGTCTGTCGCAGGTGATGAGGAGGCAAATGAGTGGGTGCAGGTGTTGTGCGATGTGTGCCACTGGATGGTTGTTGGTGAAGGGGGCCACTGGGCACACTTGTTGGGACTGTGTCTGCCTCACCACTTTGTACGGCTGCCTTGGAGCTGCGGTGCTCTGGCCCTGGTGCATTGCTCCTGCTCTTCCTCCTGCTTTTGCCATGGCTAGCCTGTGCAGGGGTGGAGGTTGAAATGTCCACCAGTGGATTGGCCCTGGGAAGTAGTGGTCTCCACCTCAATCAGAGTCGACATCAAACCTGTTGGATGGACAATGACATGCTGTCAGTCATGCATACTTGTATGTGGACTAATTAGCAAGACACTCATGCAACCTGATGAATGGACACCCTAGACACATTTGTCTGAAGGGCGGGAACGTTTGAAGGCCAATGTGAATGTCTCATGCAAGGGGGCCGCCTGCTGAGGGTGTACATGGCACATGCATGGCTTCATTGGTTGTTGGACTGTCAATATGGCTTATACATGTAGTGCAGGGCATAGACTTTACCACTTGGACGTTCACAGCACACATGGTTGCATGGCATCACATGCTTATTTCCCCTACAGTGCATGTGTATTTGCACAGCAGCCCACCTTCCCTTGCACATGCATGGGGTAGCAGTGTCTTTGTACACATTTCCATGTGGATGGCCATCCCCTGTCTGTTGGGCCGATCTATGCTGGGGGTAAAATGCATGGGTTGAGCCTTTGGCCAATGCAGTCCCATAGGAGAGAGAACATGCATGGCTGGGCTGGTTGCTCCCACTTTCGCACTCTAAATGTGGAGGATGGCGTTGGTTTTATCCTCCCATGGGTCAGGACAAGGGGCTCGATTGTGCCGCCTCCTGTAGCAGAACTCTCCCACCTTTATTTGGCAATGATGCTGTAGACCCTGGCCTTCATGAAATTCCACCGTTTGCGGCAGTCCCCACTGTGCCGAGAGACCGTGCCCACTGCTGCAACCTTTTCCCTGAAGCAAGCCCAGGTGGCAGCCTTCCAGTGGCCAGAGGTCCTCCGGTATCTGGTGCCATAAAGCTCATCAGCATGAGTCACCACCCCATCGGCAAGCACCTGAATCTCACCCTGGCTGAATATTACCTTACGCAGACTCTTGTCCGGCACCTTGCCTTTGTTCTCTTCCTGTGTCATGTTCCCTGGGACTTCTGTCTTGGGATGATAAAAAGAAATGGGAGATTCAGGGCGGATAGGACCTTTAAAGATGGCCGTCACCAGACTTCCCATTTCTGCAATAACACTATTTCCTCTGGCGGTAATTTTGCTGGCACTAATTTCGCCGGTGGAATTAGCGCAGTAGACCGGTGGAATTAGCGCAGTAGACCAGTGGTACAGTAATTCTGTAGCAGCCAGACGGATTTACCGTCCATACTTAATTAACAACTGTAATTCTACTGGACAGAATTAAATTTACAGCTGATAGTGTGTGCGCACTCCATTCTCATCACGCAACTCGTAATGGCCCCTTATAATATTTATACATTGTGACCTCCTGGTGATTAACCTTTATATTTCTGTTTTGTGTAGGGATAGAGTGCCGGGGTAAGGAAAGATTACATGTTCTTGTTGGTTAAACAGAATAAAGAAAAGTTGGAAATCATGCCTCCTTGTCAGTCTCCTGATTCTGACCTACCAGAGAGGGCAGAAGAAGGCAGAAATGCAACAGCTGAAAGTGCAGACACTAAAGCTTTGTGATGCATATTTCCATCTGTCTGTCTCCCTTATGAAGCTAAATCAGGACACTAAAATGGGATGCAATTCAGAAAGGGATGACGCCATGATGGAATGGGCCATCCACTCTGTACTGCACTCACCTAGGTTCTGGACACCAATGTTTGCGAATCCAACATGGCATGAACCTTACCAAACCACAGATCCCAATCACAGCCTCCATTCAAACCAATGACAAGCACTGTGTCCCCTAACCACTCGTCGCACAGCAACTTGAGAACCAGCTATCTGTGAAGTCCCTCGAGCCAAAACAGACTACAAGTGTGCATAATCTAGCATTTCCTCCACTTCCAGGTACCTCACATCCCACACAGGATTCCCTCAATTTCTATAACTCCCAGAGTTAATGTCACATGGGTATGTATGTGGTACCAGATGGGCTAGGAGTCAAAAGTAGCTCCTGGTAACTGTTGCGGTCAATAAAGGGTTTAGACACAGGTGCACACCTATGGTTCATAAAAACGTATAAAGTAATTCAAAGATTGTTTTTCATCAATTTTAGGTGCGGGGGAGGAACTGGGGTCATGGCACAAAACCCCGACAATAAACAGTGAAAAGGAAGAGGATTCAACCTGGGAACCCTCCCGTCCCCTGCACACTTTCAAATGTTTGGACTAATCCAATACAGTTATTTAAACAAAGCTGTACACATTATATGGATACTTGTTTCTGACAAATGTAAGCAAACACAAAATTGTGAGATAAAAGATATATTTATATCAGAGCAATAAGAATTATTACTAAAAAAAGGGTTATTTACAGAAAGAAGAAACAAGGTGGTATCAATAGATGAAACTCAAATTGAAGACAAATGAAATCCAAATCAATTAGCGACCCAGGTTAGTTGTCATAGTGGTAGGGTCAGTAAGAGTAGTTTTGGACAGCGACATATTGCTTTGGACGTTCACCACTGGCTAACAAAAACCTTAGTTAATAACATAGGCAGGGATCATCCATAGTGACAAGTTAGGACTTTTTTATTATTATTGGCTTGATTAAGTCTTTAAAACGAAATCATCACATATATAAACATCCCCAGCCTTCCCAACACTACAACAATTATTGCACATTTTCCTGAATCCCGTTGACCAATGCTCGCGTCAGTGGAAAGCATGTAATGACATCATTATTTTATTATTTTTATCCCTCTCCTATTCCAGTGTCTGTCGTTACTAACAGTTTTTCCACTAGTGTCAGGAAGCGGATTAAAGCATAGCTGAGATGCCTATCACCGCTATCAAACATTGCCAGCCACCAATCATCAGCACTAGGCGTTTGATATTTCGTTAACAGGGGCCCCAAAAGCTGCGTTCTTTGCATGCGTAGTCCAGTACAGAAGAGTATAACATGTTTTAAGTTTTCTTCTTTCTGCTCGCAGAATCTGCAAGATGCATTGCTTTCATCCATTTTACGTAACTCTCTTAACCAGACCTTGGTTTTAAACGCATTTAAACAGAAGCGTATGTACAGAGATCTGCTGGTGTTGTCTGGGAACAACTCAATGTATCTCTGTAAAGTATTTAAATCTCTGGATTCACTGGGGACTTCTTTCATCAGTTTATTGTTCTTCCTTTGGTTCCCAGTAAGAATCCAGTCCATTCTCCAGACTTTTGTTTTTGCTAAATTCGGATTCTCATGTAATATTTTTAAGTCTATTTCATAGTAATCCAGGATGGCCTCGCATCGGTTGTTCCATAAAGTCAACAGGCAAGCAATGTTGCCAGCTCCAGGATTATGCAGAATTTCAAACTGCGGTGCGACTTCCTTCATTGTCATTTTCCGATACAAACTTAAGAGGTTCCAGCTAATTCGAGCATTAATTGAAATTAAATTTAGCTCGTATCGGAGGCATACTGTGGGTGTTCCCTTCGGTAGTTGTAAAATATTTAAACACATTTTTTTTCCAGTGTGGACCATAAATCATAAGAGCATCCAAGTGCGTTTTCCGCACCAAATATTAAAGCTGGCACTACTTTTTGACAGTAGAAGTTCCTTATCGCCTTTAAGGAGATTTTCCCATACTTTTTGTGCAAAACACTTGCTTGACATGCAAATTGTCGGCATTTTATTTTGGCGATCTCTGCGCAGGGACCATCGTTCAAATTTGCATTGATTTGCAAGCCCAAGGATCTTGTGTTCGTTACGGTGCTTAAACTCTCCTTTCCTAGGTGCCATTTAAAGTTTTTGTTCTTTGATGCTTTGAGGTTTTGTAATATTAGAACCTCACTCTTCTTTTGTTTATATGTAAACCAATCACTCTTACATACGAGTCCACAGCTTCCATTTTTTGCTGCAATCCGATTTGGGTGACATCCAGAAATATCAAGTCATCCGCATATAGTAACCAACTTATCGGCGATCCATGTATTTTTGGAGCGAACGATCGGACACTGTCAATAGCACTTCCAATAGCTGATAGAAATAAGTTAAATATAATCGCTGCAAATAAATGGACATCCCTGTTTTACTCCACAAAAGGTGTTAATCGCAGATGACAGGGTACCCTTCTGGTCCATGCAAATCTTATTGCTTGTTGCAGTGTGTAGCTCTTGGATGGCCGCCAACAGGCTTGCAGGACAATCCCGCGTCTTCAGTTTTTCCCATAATAGTTCTCAATTTATGCTGTAGAAGGCGTGGGAAAAATCAATGAAAGCTAAGTACACCTTGGTTCCAGATCTTATGTCTTCCATTTTTAGGAGATTGATCAGGAGAAGGTTCAAGCCACAACCCACACCCTTCACAAAACCTGTGTCGCGGATCCATATGCTTTGAGTCTGTGGCCCATTTCACGAGTTGCTGCTGTAAAAATGTTGTATACACCTTCCCTAAAACATCTAAGAGCGCTATAAGATGGTAGTCCTTTGGGTTTGCACGATTCTCTTTCTTAAAGAATGGAATGACGATGGCGCTTTTCCAGGATTTCGGACTTTGGCAGTTAGCTGAGATTCTGTTAAACAAAGCGTAGCATAGCTCAGCCCATTCCTCTGGATTTTGTTTGATGGTATGGTTGGTTAGGCCGTCAGGGCCGGAGCTCTTGAGGAGCTGGCTTTTTTTGATTACATCCACTATGTCATTTTTTTCAAATTTTAGGTTCCAACTCTCGATTTCTGGTGTTAAATCCTCCTTTTCTTCTCCTTTTTTATTATACAGTTCCGAAAAATGTTTTATCCATTCTGCTTCAGTTATTACATTAGCCAACAATGCCATTTGCGGTGCTCCTTCATTGTTAAGTAACTTCCAAAATTCTGACGAATTTTTGTTTTGCAATTTTTCCATTAGAAGTTCAGCATCCTTTTGGAGCATGGTCGCTTTGTGTGTTCTGAGCCAATTTTTATATATTTCTTTGCACTCTCATTTTGTGGTCGAGTAGAATTTACTGTCTATTTTCTAAATTCGTCTAATCTGTGCTCTCATATCACGTTTCCTTCTTACAACCTCAAGATCAAACTTGTGTTTTGCAACAACCCCACTTTTTCTTGAACCCTGTAGTTTCTCCGTGTATAATAATAATAATAGGTGGTTGTATTCAGTTTCTTCTTGCCCATCCACGTATGCTCTTATGATATGATATGATTTACTTCTGTCTCCTTTAGCCTCAGCCTTACTCTATTTGGTTCAACCAAAATAGGAAAATTCCATCGCGAGTGATGAAAGTCAGGGAGTGTAGAAATGGACATTATCACCAGATCATGATTGCTATGACTCTTGGCAAGCACCTTCAAAAAGGTGGTTTTTTTAATGTATTTTCTCAGACACAAAAAAATAGTCAAGAGTGGATTTCTGATTACATCTGGATCAAGTTGGTTTAGACAGAGTATCGCCTGCAGTGTTTCTGTTCAACAGAACCAAATTTCTTAATTCCAGCTCTAAACACCATCGTCTAACGAGTTGTGTTTAGGCAAAATTATTCATTTTCTGTTCATTATTTAATTAGATGCAATTTATGTTTAGGTCTCCACATATCACAATGTCCGCAGTGTCGTCAGCTTCCAGCATTTCATCCAGTACTGCTGTTATTTGATCTATAAATATATATGTTCTAGCCATTTTATGATTCCAATAGATGTTCCTAACATGGATCTTTCTGTTTCCTGCGTTATTGTGATTGACAGTCATCAGCTGAATATAAGGTGACAAGTTTATTGTCTTAATGGTGTGGAATGCGGAGCTTTTTTTCACCAGAGTTAACAATCCAGCCATGGGCCTACCCTTTGGTTTTTTAATTGCAGGGTTACATGAAACCTTGTACTCTCCGGAGATAGGATATTTATCTAACCACGTCTACTGCAGGCAAACAACATCCAGCCCGTGGAACCAATTTTCCTGGAACAAATGTGTAAATCCTCTGGTGTTCCAAGACCCAAACGTTTGCGTCTGCATCTTTGCCTCGACTTGCATTGGCTTTGTGTTGTTTTAGTCAAGGCCTTAGCTAGCCAACCCCAGTTGTCTTGGCTTTCACTTTTACAGGGCTCATTCTGACTGATCTTTTCCTTTCTGGCATCATTACCTGCGATTGTTATTTGGATTAGTTCTCCGCTAGGTATGAGCTCATTTATGTCCTTCCCTTCATTTTGGGGTTTCCAGTTAAGTCGATTCAGAGGAACTGAACGCAAGTTCTCCGCCATCCGGTCATCTACGGGTTCTTTAATTGATTGACTCTCTGGCAAAGCAATCGATAAATTATTTTTGAGATCTTTAGTTTTGCGGTTGTCCATTATTTCCGTAGTGTCAAACCCTAGGGACATAAGAGCAGGCACCGCGTCTAGGACAATATTTGTGATCATTTTAGACCCTAAGTGCAGGATCACATTATCGTTCTGACCTTCATGCACAAATTCAACTATTTGAATGTCATTAGATTGAATTGTCCTAAGACACAGGACACAGTGGAAAAGGCGTAAAATGTTGTTATTATTCATTATAAGCTCGTTGCAACTTTCGCTTCGAGTTTCACTCTGTATGTCGTTAGAAAGTTGTTACTGTCCCTTTCATCCAGCTGATATGTCTGCCGTTGGTTTTTGCCCTGCGAGTCCTGTGTCTGGGCGTTTTCACTGCGGCAATATGAACCTTTCCCATAGTTAGTTATAGATCAGCGTTTTGAATTCTCATATATTCTCCCTGGATTTCCATTTGTGTTAGCCAGGTGGGGTTTATTGTTTACTTGTGAACTTTCCTTCTTCTCTAATTCAGTTTGCATCTGAAGTAATTTTTCTCTTTCTTTTATTGTGAGGAAAGTTGGACCTGAAGCCTTGGTCATACCTCTGTCAACCTGTGGTCTCGCTTATATCAACAAGCAGGTTCTTAAGGAAGCTACGTGCTTTAAGGCACGCGCCAAAGTCACAGCCTTATCTTCTATAGCTAATTTGTTAGACTCATGCGTCAGCGCTTTGGGTCCCAATGTAGCCAGTGTTGACGCCTCTTGTTCAGATATAACTGGCTCATCCTCCTCATAAACTGACAAGTCCATAAGCTCAATTAGATGTTCTTCTTCCTCACTGATTTCTTCCATTCGGTTCTCGGGAAGGCCAGCTATCAAAAACATGTCAGTGCATTTCTTATTTTGAGCAGATTTTTCTAAATTTAGATTCTGATATACAGTAACATTCACTGTCTTAATATTCCGCAAGACCTTTCTTGAATCATTACAGCGACAATTTTTTTGAAGCTTTGATTTTTAGTTTTTTTTGTTTGCACTTGGTTTTTTTTCACATTTTGTGGCACCTCGATCAACGGATTATTGTTGACCTTGAAAATCGGAAAAACATCATTGTGTATTTCGTCTTCTGTAAGAGACTTTGCTGGCTAACAAGTTTGGGTGCGCAGCGTCCATCAGGATCAGTTGAAGTTGTGGGCATTTGTGGGTCGAGGGTTGCTAAATTGGAAGACGCCCTCGTTTTTTCAAGGATGATGTTAAAACTCTGAGTTGTCGTTTGGCTTGGCACAATACCTCGAGAAGTCTCACAGGGAGTTAAAGTAGCTATCTGATTTAGCGTCGAGCTCTCACGTTCATCAGACGTCTTCGGAGCTTCCGAGTTGGAACACGAGACTTGATGGTCTGACCAACTTTCTTCTTGTACACCCTTGGGCTGTGTAACCTCAACTTGAAAGGCATCTGATGGTGGTAGGCTCTCATCCAGCTCCATGACTCTTCTACTTATATTCCTTTCAACCTGTGCATTTATTAGGATGCCAGCTGCCGGTTTATTTGCATGCGGGTCATACACATGTCTGCCGATTATCTTAGGTATTTCATTCAGCCCCTGCGATTTCAGACAGGAGCCATTTGCCTCATTTCTCGGCAGCTCCGTTGTAAATTTCTTAATTTTTAGAAGATTCATGGCTTCCTTTGTAATTTCAGCTAGTAATTTCTTTTCCATTCCATTCCATTTTCGTTGGTCCGAAAGACTATTTAGAGAGGCCTCTATTTTTTTGCTGGAATCCCGCTGAGTCTGATTGGATAGTGTGTATCAATTTTGAGTTCATCAAGGCTACCAAAGTGGTTCAATCTTTGAGGTTACCGTCCACTTGCTCATACAGTTTTATGAATGGGCCAAGCGAAATAGATAATGATGATATCAGGATAGGCTGCAGTTTGTTCATTAAACTTCCCACTAACGCCGTTTGGAACTCGTGATTCCTTCAGTGGGATATAGTTTTATATTGTAATTTATTTCGCCTTATTTTTGGGTAGTTACGGTCCATAATCGATGAGTCAGTGGATGAAGACTCAGATGTAGTTGATTTGGTTGCATTGTATGTACCTCTTTGATATTTGGGCAAGGGTGTAGTTCGACTTTGAGTCGTATCAGGTGATTTTGGAAGTCTCCTCTGAGAGCAAGTCAAATTAGGGGATATGCGGTTTTCATTACGTCTGCGTTTTCCGTAAACATTTTTCCATTTAGGTAATGTAGAAGTGCACAGTGTTTCTCTCATAACTTCAGCGATATTTTCCGTGGCTTCCAGTGTCGTAGGCTTATGACTCACGGCCACACAACTATCTTTATTGATGAAATTACAGGACTTATTTATTTGAGATATGTCCTTTAGTATTTTGTTGACCACTTCCAACTAATTTCTTCTGTTGGGTCCATCAGATTTGTACTCACTGCTACAGATGTCCGCAATGGCAGGGTGGGAGACGTGATAAAACACTTCATCTTCGTTTGCGAGTGTTAAATCGTCAGAATTTGGTTGCATAGTAGGTGGTGATAAAGAACTGCTGACTATTTCACGGCAAACGGGCTTCGTCAGAAATATAGATGTGGATTCCTCATTCACTTGGAGCGTTAAAAGCCGTCCTTTGTCGCCTTCAACGGTGTGTTATGCTGTCATACTCTCCACACCACAGTCTGAGAGCCTCAGAGGGTTTTTGGGGGCAGACCTTTCTCCCTTTGAGTTTTCTCCTTGATTAGTCTCTTCTCCCCAGTTACTCAAAGGTGCTTTTGCACTCGCGGCGACACCCTCCAGAGCTCCCTGTCCGACTATAGGGGAGGGGGAACCGGGAAGATTAATAAAAGGACATGACTCGTAGCTGGGATCTATACTACTCAAGTCGTATGTGTGTTGACTCGCCTTCCGGGACCAATATGACGGAGCACAGGTCTGCAGGACAACTCGCCACCCGACATGGAATCACAAGCTGTGGTGAGTTGTTATCGGGATGATCAGTGCTTAGCAGGGGGCATAAAGCTTGTTCATGTTGTTGAGAGCCAACGTTTAGTTTAGATTTTAGCCCACAGCTTTTCCTATGCCCCGTGCTTGAACTGAACGTTAAGTCAGTATCAGAAGAATCCAGGGAGGCGCTTAGTAGTTTGCTAGAAGCTACAGAGTTCCAGCGCCGCAATTGAAGCCTTGTCTGGGGATGAATCGGCAACTCCAGTCGAGCTCCGATATTTGGCAGCTGTTTTACACTCTGCAAGTGTTCAGCATTGTACTTCCTGGACATCCCTCGCCCGAGATGACAATACAGGCAGCACTTTTTGGCTAATCAAGTTTAGCAACACACCAAAAGCTTCGCTCACTCCGGGATCAAAGGAGTTCTTCCTACAGTCTCCCCGCAGTCTCTCAGAGGCAAAAGTATAGCTTCTATGTTAAGGTAGAAACACATGTATAGTTCCACACAAACTTTGTTTGCCATTTACCTTAAGAGCAAATCGTGGCGAAGCGTAGGCTCGTCGCTGGCGATCAGGCTAGCACTCACTGATGTCCTCATGATGTCACTTGATGTCCTCATGCGAGCCTCCATCGAGAACTTGGGCTCGATACACCTCAACAGAGAGATCACAGTAGACCACTTTCCGTTCTGCTCCACGTTCCGCGGCGGGATGGATGTTTTAAGTGATTACACGGCAGGTAGAGAGGAAAGGCACACCTCCAGCCACACCTCCAGGAGTGGCAACAGAAAAAAGACTTGGTCGCAGCTCGTAGCACACAGTTCACGGTAGATCACTTTTCGTCCACTTTGCGCTCACTTAGGACTTACAACTTACTTTAATAGAATATCTTACACCATGTCCTCCGAGAGTGTGCGTCCTCCTGACTCGTCACAGTGCCCATCTGGAAATCCCATCAACGATTCCAGAGATTTTGCAAAGGCAAAGACCACTTCAAATATAGAGCCCTTCCCTTAGAGCTCAAGTCAGCACCTCAGGTCTTCACCAAGGTGCTGGGTCATAATTGCCTCCTTCCTTCTCAGGGGCATACAAATATTCCCATTCCTGGACCAATGTCAGCCATCTGGCAGAGAGGTCTCCTGTATGCCTTCCAGCCACTCTCCAGTATTCCGAAAAAAGTTCTGAAAATCAGGGATGCAGCGGCAGAGAGGATCCTAGTGGAGCCATTCTGGCCCCACAGAGGGTGGTTCCCGCTGCTCCTAGAACTTGCAGTAGCCCCAGTATTTCTTCTCTTGACCCCTCCCCATGCCCCTTGGTCCGGGGGTGTACATTGAAAGGCAGAGGTTGTGACTTAATGGAGTCTTCCAGAACGTAACCATCTCCATTCAAAATTACAAGAGACCTACCCTACGCGTACGACGGGGACTGGTCCAACTTCCAGAGCTTGTGTAATAATTAGGGGTGCACCTCCCCTAGTTAGGGACCTGTATCCTCAATCCTATAGTTTTTACAGGGAGAGTTCAATATGGACTTTGCTGTTCCTACCGTGAGGGGTCAATGGGCAGCCATCCTCACCTTTCGGGACTTAGGGTCTAGGTATCAGGAGTTCATCTCCTTGGTCAACAGATTTCTGTAAAGATTTTTCTATCTACTGACCAACTTGGTTATCGAGTTTTCCCTCCTAGGATCTGCCTCTGGTACTTAAAGCGCTTCAAGCATCTCCCTTTGAAACTCTAGAAGAAGTTTCCATGAAATTGCTGACCGTTAAAACTGTTTTTTGGTGGCCATAACTTCTGTAAGGCGACTAGGAGAGATTTACGCACACACTTGTAAAGCAACTCCTCTTGTTAACCAATCTGATGCCCTATTCTTCCAGTGTTACCATCCCCTTCTTCCAAAGGCGGTCTTGATGTGTCAAGAAATAGTTCTTCCATCCTTTTTCCTTCCTTGCCCCTTCACCCCTGAAGAGATTAACTGGAATAAACTGGCTGTTCTCAGGGCAGTGTTGATTTACCTGGAAAAGTCACAAGTAATCCACACCTCAGACAGACTCACTGTGACCTTTGAGGGGTTGGGGAGGAAGTTCCATTTTGGGAGTAAGGCAATGGTCTGCCATTGTCTTGGGGAAGCAACTGCCCTCACAAATCCTCTGCAATTGCTTCCCCCTTCCCTTCATGTCCTGAGCTGGGCTGAGGCTCAGGAGGTCTCTTGAGAATATGTGTAGGGTAGCTACTTGGGCTATCCAAAACATCTTCATCGGGCACTATCAGCTGAATTTACATAGGCAAGGGGCTGGTGCCTTTGTGACTGGGGTTTGGAGTACAGCAATTCTCTGAATTCCTCACAAAATGGTGGTAATGGTGTATATTGCATCAAGTGGTCCGTGTGTGGTTTGTTGTAGGCCCATTTATCACATACAATACAGTTTACTGGCAGAAGAGCTCTGTCAGTTAGCGGCAGTTAACAGTTTTCAGCGGTAAGGGCGCCTTGTCTCTTGTATGGTGAGGAAGCAGTTTCCAGAAGATTGCTCCAGCCCAGTTGGTAGGTAGCAAATGCCCAACTTGAAAATCTCAGACTTGTATTTTCACTGTGTATGTGGATGAAGTCAGTTTACGCTCTTCGTAGCCACTCTGCTGGAGAAATGCCTGATTCAGGCTCTACTCTTGGGCCCAGCAGTATGGCTCCTGTGCTGCGCAAGAGGGGTTTGGGTGCAGAGCAGTGGGAAGTGTCTTGGCGTCCAGCCCAGATTGTTCTGCCCGGACGCTTTGCCCAGTCTGGTTAACTAACTCGGACATGGTTGATGTAATGCACACTGGTGTAGCAGATACTAGCTCTACCATCACCCCGTCCAATGAAACCTTGCCGCAGAGGCGCTACTCGCCTTCGGTGGGGCGGCTCCCCAAACCCTACAAGCAGGTATGCTTGTTATGTAATGTGTCTGTGGCAAAAGATATATCGGATGCAGAATTACTAAACGTGGCCCAGACAGGCAACTCTGACACTTTGAACTCAGCCTTACAGCCTGGATATGAAGGGCGAGCATCACAATGGGAATTTATGTACTCCATCTGTTTTATCTGTTTTTACTAGGACCTGCCGGTTCTGGACATAAGGTGAGAAGCAATTTAGGGCTCTTGATATTGGCTACAGCTCTCTCCAGTTGGACAATGTGTTGGTCTCCTGAGCTGCCCTCCTCCCCTGAGGCTGCACCAAGGAACACACCAGCACTAGCTGTTCCTTCAGTGTCACAGATGCTAAGGGATGCCCATGAAAGTGACAGCCCTTCCTCCTGACCACATCAATCAAGCAGGACTACAAAACGTGGGGGTTCGCAGGAGCCGAATGGAAAGGAGGAGGAACACCACAAGGATACTCACTCTAAGCTGCAAAGAGAAACAAGACAAACGTTATTACACCCTGTCCATGGAAAATCCCTCTTATGCCAACTCTTGCAAGGCCCTGACCTACCTTGATGTTACAGAAGAAAGGAGGGAAACCTACTGTACTCACAGATGGAAACAGAGTTCACAGACCAGGAAAACCTGTTCCCTTGCCACAAGGGAAACAAGAAGAAATAAAAATAAAAAACAAGAACAGTCCGGATTGGCCTGACACAGAGGGCACAAAGGCGCAAATACTTAGGAGGGGAAATCAGGGAACAATACCAGACAGTTCAGGAAGATCTAAGGAATAGACAAAGAAGACATTCTGGGGCCAAAAGTCAGCAGGAGTCCAAGCGTTCAATCCATGAAGAAAAAACCAGACGAGGTCCAGAAGGCAGACAAAAGTTCAGCACCAAGAACTCCAAGCTCCAAAAACACCAGGACCAACAGAGAAATCCAGAAGCCAAGCCAATAAACCAATCCAGAAAACAGCAACAAGATAACAGAACACGAGAAAAAACAGCCACTCGCAGGTCCAAAGGCAGCGTTGAGAAAAAACTCTCCATTCTGGCGAGCATTTTTTTATTTATTGTTTATATTTGTTTATTTCAAGTTTTCAGTGTGTATAGAAACCACAGTACAGAACCCCTTACCCCTTCAACCCCCCTCCCCCAACACCACCCGCCCACATCTGAACTTGCCATCGTCCAATCCTTAAAGGAGGCTACAAGTCTGCAGAGGAATGCAGCTCATTTAGCAACTGGCCTCAGTCCACCACCACACTCTCCTCCAGCTCAGGGGTCCCGGGTTCTTTGCAAAGTGTCGCACTCTGCCATCCCCCACCTGCGGACACCCTCCATCCAGTGTACCAAGGATGGACCTTGGAGTTTCTTCCAGGCAATAGCCACCTGCCTTTTTGACAATATCAGCATGAACTGGGCCAAGCGTCTCCTCGTTTTATACGGCCCCCACTCCGGCATCAGAACCCACAAACACACTTTTGGGTTTGATTACAGGGTGCACAAGAGAGTGCTTCAGAGGGGAGGTGAAGACCCTGGAGGTGAAGGAATGGTTACAGAAGTCAGCCAGAATCAGAGCAAGGGTGTCAAAGTAGTCCTTGATGGTTTTAGACGACCAGGGAAGAACCTGTTTTGATGAGGCTTCATAGATCAGACTTGTCTGGAAATCTCGTCAGGAAGAACGGAGGAAAAGATGAGAAGGAGGGAGGAGAGGCGGCTGCAGGGGGGCCAGAGGAAACCGAGAGAAAAGGGGTGGGGGGGTGAGAGGGTGGACAGGATGTCCTGCCTTTTTGAGATGAAATGAGAGGCCAGGGCCATGCAAAGTGCCTGGGAGGCGACAGGAGAGGTAGAGACTGAAGGAGCTGGCCAACCCTGCTGCAAATTATAATGATTTTGACCGAGTTGTTAGATGCCACAGAGACACTGGCTTGGATATGGGCTCTTTTCTTAGTGCGGACAAGGAGCTGGTATTGCCTTCGGAGCAGGTGGCAGACCAGTTTGTCAGAGGATGCACAAGAGGCCCCCCATTTCCTCTCAGCCACCCTACACTTGCGTTTCAGGGTGACTAAGTCAGAGTCGTACCAAGAGTTGCACTTAGCTTTCGGCTTCAAGCGGATCCTCATGACAGGGGCAAGAACATCAAGAGTATCCGAGATAGAGGAGTAGAGTGTGGCTACTATTGAAATATTGCAGAACTCTTTGTTGTCAACATATTTTATGGCAACTAGTTTTTCTGTATGTGCTTTCAGTATAAAATGAGTCTTTTCAAGCCCTTGTTTGCAACAAAGCTTCTTAAATTGACCAGTGTGTGAATAAAGAGGTGACCACTGATGCACTGAGTGTGCTGCTTCCTACTGCTGTGTCCCGTGAAGGCGAGGCTCATTCATGTTGTGAACTGGAGTAGTTAACTTCCCCCAGCCGTCACTGTAAGCTTCCTTATCTTCACTTCAATTACCCCTGCTGCTAATGAAACTTAGCAGCATGGGTCGGACTTGGCGCCGCAGCAGTGATTGAAGTGAAGATGAGGAAGCCGATAGTGACGGCGGGGAAGTTAACTCCAGTGCATGCTGTTAATTTAATCAGGGCTGCGGCGGCGAAGTAATTGTACTTGTTGCCATTTTTGTCTGCCTATTACCCCTATTAATTGAACAAGAGCAACAATAACCGCTCAATAGGGGTTATAAGCGGACAAAACCACAACAAGCAACCTCCAAATATTGTAAGTGACTGAGCTAAAAGAAGCCCAAAACCGCTTATAATAAGCGGCACTGGCAACAATGGTCAGCACAGCAGCAAGGCTTCACTGGGCAATTCAAAGGTCCAGCAGGTTGCAGCAAGCTTCGTTCAGTGTCTTTGTCGGGTGTTTCTCCCAGTGGTCGACTCTGCCTGTAGTCCCAAAACCCTCGCCTTTTAAGCAGGTTTCTCACATTCATGCACAGCCTAGGCTGTCAATCACACAGCAGGGTGGGCTTGTCTTGAAATGACATCCAGCCAATCGGGACTAGTTTCATTCAGACATTCCTAGAGACAGAGGACAGGGGCGTTTTGGGACCATCACTCACATCCTGTCCTTCCAGACACACTGGAGCCATGGGCAGGCTTCAGGGCCGAAGCCTACCAAAGGCAAGACAAACAAAGGGCTCAAACCTGTCTGAACGCACAGAGTAAAAGCCAAGAAAGACCTCACAAACAGAAAATGGCAAAAAAAGAAGACGGGCCATTTTGACAAAATGGTCCACATAGGTGCTGTACTGCAGCTGAGGGTTCAGCCTCTGGTAGAAAAGCACAATGGTAAGAAAAATTAAACCACTGCCACCAGCCATTTAAAGTAGTGAAGTAACATAAAAATGTTACATGAGAAAGTAAGATCAGGGGCTACTAAGTAACCCCCAGCACGCCACATAAAATGGGGTGTGCTGGACCTACAAAGAGAAAAAGCTAAGCAAAGTCAATTTCACTTTACTATTCTTGGGAACTGTAATTCACCAAAGAAAAGGTATTTAAACCTTAAGAGAAATCTAAAGGCTTTCTCAGTGACACTGCACTGAAAGTGCGGTGTGTCACCAGACAAAAAGCAGATGCCAATGGAATTTGTCGGACTCCTAAAAACAGTAAAAACACAAAATCAAAAATCAGGGAAAAACACATGAGAGTGAGAAAAAGGTCCCATTCACTCAGGAGTTAAAATTAATAGGTCCTAAGTCCAGCAAAAGAGCTCGGGGGTCCCCAAGGTTGAAGTGAATTAGCACAGAAATTAAAATTCACCTTAACACCCCAACAAAAAGCATGTCCCCAATTAAAATTAGACCACCGCCTGTGCATTTCAGCACTGCACCTTTTGAACATTAACTCATATAGGTCTCTGTACCTGCAATGTTAAAGCAATGATCAAGGTATTAATCGCGCCCCCTCACCCCTTGTAACAGGCATCAAGACGTAAACATTAAAATCACACCAATCCAATAACAAACACTATTACATTAGGAACTGCAACTCAAGAAGATTGACCCCTCCATCCCCTGGCACCATACCTGCAGGAATCACCAACCCAGCATCCCATCTGCATAAATTGCCTCTAATTTCCATTGTTTTGTCAGTCTTGCCTCCTATCATTACGTTGCCATAGTTTCCCTTTGCTTTACATAACAAATGGTCCCCTGATGTGCTAGGTTAGAGGTCTGGGCTGGGCTATGAAGTCACTTAATGTGGCCTTTCATTTTTTTATTGATCGTTTATTTATACATAGTCTGTTGCGGCTGCTTGATAGAGAAGCTTTTTCAACCGTTCCATTCACTTACCATATAAAGACAGAGGTGAGCACACCAAACTCTCATCACTCTCCAAATCATTGCCATGCCAGTGCTTGAGCATGCGCTTGACGCCTAGACACACACTCGAAACACTGTATGCTCGCTGTGAGCTAAACTCACTCCCCTTGCTGCTATGCTTGTGCCCCCATCATGTCTTGTACCATAAGAGTATTGCTACTCCCTGTAATGCCTCCGAAGCCAATTGCAATGCTCTTTATCTATGCATTTCCTTGACATAGGGGCGTTAGAACTGTTGAGGCTCTATTCCAAGGTACAAAAGGCATTTGGGAAAGAGGGACAGCTGTATATGCGGATTGGTGGCTCACTTAAGTTCTTTACGAGGGTGCGGCCGACTCCGCCTTCATGTCTCTATTGCACTGCTACCAATGTTATAGATGCTCCGTGAGCTCGGTTTGCCGAGCTGTTCTTATTTCACCCAGCCGCGTCACGTATTTGTGTTATCCTCCTATCCCTGATGCCAACATGCACAACTTCCAGCCCACTAGCAACTGCTTTCCTACCATGCTGATGGTTCCCACACAGTTTCCCCCATTGCCCAGCCTACCACATACTCCACCAAATCTTGAGCTGCTGCTCATTATCCAAACCCATCCCTCCTCATCGTACTGCAGCAATATATGTTTCTTAGCTTGCCACTTGCATATATTTCAACCTTGTGTTGTGGGGTCAGGAATAACATGGTATATTTTTTGTGGGCTGTTAAGCATCCATTGACTCCAAGGGTGGTTAAGAGACCTGTCGTGAGTGTGACCCGAGTAACTATCCAGAAGATACATCAGCTCCCGACCAGGAACATATGCTATTCAAATACATACACGAATATACATGGAAGAAAGCAAACCCCAGAGTAGAGACCAAAATATAAATCAACCTGAACGCAGAGCCATGCACAGAGGACATGAATGTGAACCCTTTATCCAACCTGTGACAATCCCTCCACACACACACACACCTACCCCCCCTCTCCCCCCTCTTGTTGGAAAACTGCTGCAATTTGCATGTGGCCATAGCTATCCCCCTATTAGGTCCCCCCCGACCTATCCAACGAGGTATTCATGAGCGCTTAGAAGTCCCCAGCCCACTACACAATATCAGTGTTAGGATCATAGTAGTTCACAAAGGTGAATTCCTGCCCTTGTATCGGCCCTCTAAGGGCCAAGGCCCTCCCTTTGGTTTTCCTCACCACCTACTGGCAGCAAAATCACACCATGCCTGTGATGGCTATGGAGACCCCCACAAGTATCTAGAGTATGAAGAAAAGTACCAATGGCAGCCCCATGATTTGGTGAACGCAGCCTCTCTGGGAGGCAAGAGAATCTCCTCTTGCAGGAAAGAGATGTCCACCTGGTGTCTCTGTATTTACAGAGGTGTGCAGTCAAATTATCGAATGAATAATGTCGAAAGTCATAATATAGAAAACAATGTCGAAAAAAAAGTCGCATTTTTTTTTAATTTATATATTTTTTTTGGGGTCCGGGAATAAAAAAAAAATGGGTAAAACAAAAAAAAAATTAAAGGGGGGGGCTGGGAACCCCCCCATTTCGAATAAAAAACATTAAAAAATTCGACTTTTTTGTTAGACATTTTTTTTCTATATTATGACTTTCGACATTATGGATTTCGATTGTATGACTATAAACCATACATAGAAGATCCTTTCTAACTGTAGAGGGGCAATTCAGACCTTGGACATTGCAGGTCATACAGGTGACCCCCCCTAGCCCCTTCCCATTAGTCATCCCGCTTTCGGTAAAGTATCCTCAGATTCAGTGCGCCATGGGGGCTTAGCCTTCCCAGTGGGTCTTGTCTGCCCCATGGAAACCTCAGCGGCCTTCCGCCATAGCCAGCCCTCAACACCCCCACCCCCCTGAAGCTCCTGGTTTCGTCCTGAGCCCAATCTCCTAACCCACCACCCGCCCGCCCCGATGGTATGGTATTGCTCAGACTCCCTTTCCGGAGCCGGGTAAAGGCCTCCCAGATCCCCCTTCTTCCACCCAAACCTCCCCGTCAAAGCCAAACTGACACCAAACAACCAACTGGAACTGGCCCGCCTCCCCCGCAGTCCCACCGCCACCGACAACCATAAACTGACAGTAACCCCCACCTCCCACCAAATTGCATCCCAGAAGCCCAAGCATAGGAGCCTCTAGAGACCACCACCCGCCACAGTCACTATCACAGGCCTTCACAGTAGATCACTCCGTGCTGTCTCAATCACCATGGCTGGGAGAACCGGTGCACGTCCGGATTGTTAACCTAGGTCTCCGGCCTGCCCTGGCCATTTCTGCTCCTTGCTGGCCCCACACCATTATCTGCGGTGTCCAAGAAGCTACTCGCCGCCTCAGGGGAATGAAGAATAGGGTGTTGCCATTTTGCACAACTCGCAGGCATGCCGGAAACAGCGTGGAATACTTGAACCCCTTTGCTTTGAGCCTCTTCTTCACATCTATAAAGTTATTTCTTGGTGCCTGTACCCTGTTCGAGAAATCTGTGAAGAACCAGATCTGATCGCCACTATAACTGAGCCAGTCCAACTCTCAGGATTGATGCAGTGCTTAGTCCCTGTTGCAATAATTGAGAAGCCTGCCGATGATGGGCCTGGGCGGCGCACCCCGTACCAGCGGACGCCTACCTGGAATGCGGTGAGTGCTTTCGACCACGAATGCTGATGAGAGGCCAGACTCACAGAGTAGCTCCCGCAGCAGTGCCTCCACCCAGAGTTCCATTGGTCCTTTGTGTGTGGCCTCCTGGACCCGCACAACCTGAGGTTATTCCAGTAAGATCTGGACTCTAAATCGTCTTGTTTTTCCAGTAACTCCTTGACTGCCTTCTTTAGCTGGACCACTTCCCGTGACGTTGCGGTGGACTCGTCCTCCACTGTGTACAGGCGCTGCTCTGCTTCATCCAGTCCACCGCCATGCTTGTTCAGCCTGACCTGCATGTGGTCGACTTTGCAGGTGAGGGTATCCAATTTGTTGTGCAGGGAGTTGATGCTGGTCTGTAGCTGCGCTAGGATGCCCTTTATTTCCCGAGGAGGATTCCGCTCTTGATGCCTATGTCTCCTCCATTTCTTGTGCTCCCTGCTCTGCAGGTTTAGTCTGTGAGGGGTGCCATAGGGGAGTTTGGACTGGGTCTTTTTGTTTTCCCCCCATCCTGCCACAGGTTGGTGCGTGCTCATGGGAACCTGTAGGGTTGTCTGATACAGATCAGCACTATTTCACCACACTGCAGCCACCTCCTGCCGTGCGCAGAGACCTCTTATGTTGATCCGACACAGTCAGCGAGCTGGGACACCACCAGCAGGGTCTCCTGCCATGGCAGCTCTGTAGGCATTTTTTTGCACTTCCAAACCAAAGGTCCTGCACACCAGGGATTGACTTCTGCCAGGCAACCTAACACCCTTCTTAGACCTTTTATGGGAGATATGTTCGGCCAAGCCTCCGCGCCGGGAGTGTTTTCCCCTCAGTGTGCCACTGAAAGCTTAGCACCACTGCATATGACGGCCCCCGCCACAACAAGAGGCCGCCAAGTAGCACCGGCCATGTTCTAGTATTTGCTTCCCCGCTGCTAATGGTCCACTGTCTCCAAGCCATATTAGGGGTGTCCCCCCCCTCTATCTTCCAGCTGGCAACCTGGTCACAGGAGCAGGGCTGCAGGCTCTGGGGCCTCTGTAGTGTCACAGATGGGGGCCAACCCGGGAGGCGCCTGCAGCCTTCCCCCCTCCCCCAACCACTGGGGGTCTCACCTCCTTCCACCTCACCATCCGGAGTCCAGTGCCTGCACACTGGATAGGGTAGCTCCGCCCCGACCCGCACCAACATGCAGATTGCAACTGCTTAGGCCGAGAGCAGGTCGACCCAGCCGTGGGTGCTCCGCCGAAACCTCCGCTAACGAGGCGGGCAGCCAGGCCCCAGCCCTCTGTGGCACGCCTCACCAACACGCATTGGACACCAGGCGCACTTCCAGCTCGACACCTGCACCGGTGCCGTTGATCCTCTGCAAGGGCCATCCCCCGGCTTAACAAGACCAGTTTATTATTGAAAGCACGGTTTCATTTCTCAATACTACAAAGTAAGTTAGTAGGTGGTGAAAATGGGATATTTTCGAAGTTGGTGGGTGGTCAGTGGTTGGTGAACATTAGCTTAAGTAGAGAAGTCAGAGTGGGAATTGGTGGGTCGGGATGTGTTGGGGATTCACTGGGTGCTTGGTTCATGGTTGGTGTGAGAGTCGTCATGGGAGGGTGGGTAGGCCCAAGGTAGATCGGATGGCAACGAACACTAGAGGCACATGAGTTAATTTGGCAGTTGGTGGACGCTAAACCTAAGAAATGCAGTCTGAACAGGATTTGGTGCAATGGGCAACAGTGGAGGTTAGGTTCGTTATCTGTCTGGTTCAGTGTTGTGCGAGAGAGTGGACAAGGGAGGGTTAGTAGGCCTAAAGGTAGATTGGATGAGGAGAAAGCGGAGTTAGTAGAACAATACAGGCAAATGTGGTATTGTGGAGGGTAGTGGGTGGTTAACACAAGTAGGGCGGTCGGAATGCGAATGCCTGAATGGAGATTCGTTACCAGTTTGGCTCGGTGTTAGTGTGTGAGAGAGTTATGGGGTGGCGGGGAGGCCTAAGAGTAGATTGGAGGGCAGGGAAGCCAGGATACAAGGAACCCTACAGGCTAAATAAGACAAGTGGGAGGAAAAGTGCTTTTGGGGAAGTTGGCAGTGAATTATCTGACTTTCACGGGGGTGGGGGAGGGATACATATGGGTACTGTGGGTCAACTTTTGGGGGCGATATTCCAGGATGGAGGATTGGGAGGCAGGTGGTTTTGTCATCCATAGCAACTGCCCTTCCCCTGGTCCAATACCGCACAGATGAGAAACGATATTCACTAAGGCAACCGTATCGCCCATACCCCAGGAAGGAACAACAGGACATGCAGGGTTCCAATTTGCCGGATCCTGAGCGCCAACTATCTCCTGCTCCTGTCAATCTTTTTGTTCAGTTATTGCAGGCGCGGTTGGTGTTGTATTGCAGTACATTTTATAGAATGTGCCACTAGATGGCAGCAAAGCTATGAGAGCACTGGAAATAATAGGCTTGCCATCGATCTGTGGAAGGCTGCTGGTGCCTGAAACCTGCTCGCTAAGCAAAGCTGCTGCTGGATCCGAAAGCAGCATTACTTTTACTGAAACCAGGGTTGCCTGCCCCGCTTAACCTTCACATGCTAATGAGTTGGGGATCTGGGGCGGGGGATGTTGCTATCAAACCACTGCTCGTGAACCAAAGTGCAGCTGCAGGCCTCAAATCCTCAAAGATATGTAGCCCTTACCATAACTTCACATTTATTCAGAACACCAATTAAAAACAAAAACAAAAAACAATTGTGCAAATGATTCATTGGGCACTAATAAAATTCGTTTGGCAAAACACTTTCCCCATAAAGCAAAATAGGGTGCGTTTGCATAATGTAAACACATTGCGTCGTGTAGAAAAGCCGATTGCAGTTTGGCATACATGCACAATATTTAGAAAACAGTTCTATATGTTGGTTGAAAAAGCATGCCGTTCAATTGTTTCTTATTCCTGTGTCTTTCAAAGTTTTAATACATTTGTAAACTGTGGTCGGCACATTCATGACTTTTTCTTAATCACGTCTATGCTGTTATGATAATTTGCATATCATTTCGATTGTTATCACATACATTTGAAATAATGATTAGAAGTAAAATGGCACTGCTCAAACTGAAAAACCGAATTACCCGTTCATCCCTCGGTTGTGGTTTTGGTTCGATTGCTCATTCTCCGACATTTATGGTGCTAATTAGAAGGGCCACAGCTACTGTGCTTCAAAGACATCAAGAGCGGCTCGCCCAAATCAACTCTGCTGTTTTGACTACACGAGATGTTAAAATATGCGGCAACCTCCCTCCAAGGCCACCACTCATGGCTATCTATCAGTATAGCTTTTCCCTCAATGACTCCTGCTTGAAAGCTACTTCTATTTGCTCATCCAGCATTCAGTCATTGCAAGATCTGACATAACAGGGCACTACACAGCTGGATTTGATATCCGTTGTGTGAAAACGAGGCACGAAATGTCTAAAAAGAATAGGATTAAGAAGCTAATGGATCATAAAAACTTTTGCTTTTAATTCAACGTGAATAGTACACAGTATAAACACAAATCATGATGCAACCACACATCTGCCTGAACTATGTTAACTACAGTGAAGATAGATGCTGTGCTTGAATGAAATCCATGCAATATGTACAAGAATTGTATGGCCCGATCAAAAACATTTTTCATAACTGGCATCATACTATTGTAAAATACTTGCTAAAAGATTTTGACACTTTTCAATGCGGACATACATTTTGTGGATTTGTATTCAAAATGTGATGGCACAGTAACCTATTTCCACAGCCCACAGAACTAGGGGTACACATTCAGCTCCTTGGAAATGCAATAGGGTGAGTCTGTCAAAAACCATGCTTACTTATGCTCACAGAGCATAATGCAACATGTGTGCGCTATGGGCACTGACGTACAGACCAAGAAAACAAATCTTTATGGTTTCTGTATTTGTTTCTAGCAAGGAGTGCATTCAGAAAGTAGTAGTCCCTCGAAGACACCTGCAACATTTTCAAAAACTATATCTAATAGCTCCTGGTCAGGAGAGATAGCTCCTAGTCAGAATAAAAATTCTGATACCCAGGCGCTACTTTCAGCTCCTGCTCCATGAATCCCAATTTTGACCCCTGAGATGAACACGATCCAAGCTAAAGATGGCGTGAATAAATGGACAATGAAATAATACATGTGCAAGCATTAGACATGAAGCAAATGTGCACTCAAGAGGAGGAACGTGAACACTATGTAATATTTGTATTTATACATGAAGAATACCAACATGGCATCCATAAAACATGAAGAATACCAACAAATGTATAAGCTGAATGCAACATGAACGATACGCGAATATAGCTCACTAATATAGAAACGCAAGCGTAATGGGCAGCCGTCTTTTCACATCGGAAACCGCAGCACGCTTCTAAGTAAAAGAAAGGCCTCAAGACTTCATGAGAACTCAAAATGCTGGAATAACAAAATACAGATCCATGCAGAGGTAAGGCAGTAGCTAGCAACCCAAGTCAAGGTTACTGAGAACTTCGGGAGGGTCCGAACGGTGCAGTGAAAGCATGAGATAACTATTCCCAAGACACAAGCCATATATTCTTAGATTAATTAAAATAACTAGCCTTTGTAAACCAGGTGCAGGACAACTAGAATCCCAAAGACTCCATGAAGAATACCCATACATTTTGTAAACTGATATTATTTATGACATGTTTGATAACATTCATAGTATTGAAACGTATTTTTGATAAGCATGCTGAGAGCAACGACTTTTTAATGCTTATATGCTGTCCCTTCTTTATTTTGGATGTTAATAAAGCTGGGTGTTGCCTTTCACTTTCTCCAGTTCTGTTACAGAGTCTGGTTTTTTTTGGCTCCTGATCCTCTGTGTAAATTGGAGTTTCCAGGCCATCTTAAAAAACGTTTGGGTTTCACTAAAGTGACTAGCAAGCTTAAGCTCATCAGTAATAGGGGTTTGGTGGAATTTTTAACATCTGCATTAATTGGAAGGTGGAGGTTTTAATAGCCTGCAGGCCTAAACTCCACAAGAGAGCTTGAAGGACAGCCACGTTGGAAGGCGGCTTGGGGGAAATGGGCAGCACTGAGCAGGTAAGGGGGATTATGAGAAGTTAAGGATGAGATTTTTAGTGGGGAATTTGTGGAGGAATGCCATAGTATTGGCTAGATTTCATGGGGGTGGCCCACTGAGCAAGTGCTGCCTCCTTTTAAATCAATATGTTCGGTTTAGTGGACTTCTGAAGGGTCTATGCCGCAATGGCTAACCTCTATATAGTAGATGTTTATCATAATGATCCATATTATCTATACACCTCTCGGATAGGAAATGAGGTGACACCACCACAAAAAGATTGCCTGCTACCTGGGTGCACCTTGAAGACCCATGAACGATTCGTTACCTTACGTTAGGGCTGGGCGATATCGGGTTTTGGAGATATATCGCTATATTTTCAAAATAGGATGAGACAATATCTTTAACATCGATATATATATATAGTTGGCAGCTTACAACCGAGCGTTTAACCTGCAAACAATATCGAGATATATATCTTATATCCCCATTCAGCCCAAAAATATCAAGATATGTGTGAGGACTCGTCCCGCGAGATCTCGAAGCCATGAGATTACATGTGGGATGCGCACACAGAACCGGAAAGCAGGCAGACGTGGAGCAGACGGCCAAGGCAGCGGTCGTACCCCAGTGGTCCTCCTGAGGTGGGGCCCTACACTCCCACATAGCAGCCATACACCCTAGTGCTGCATTGCTTCATCCCCAGAGCGTAATTCCATGGCCAAATGAGGCCTCGTGTGAGCTCTTGTAAATAGGTAAAGACTCTCAGGCAGAAATTGGTAGGACAGTGAAGTCAACTGCACTGACTCACCTCAGACTCAGTACGAGTATGTCAAGTGCTCCGCATGTTACAAGGTGCATACAATAAAACACATTATAGTCAATCTAGCGTCCTGTGTTGTTTGGGCCACCACAATATTTATATCGCCCAGTCCTACCTTACGCGAGGCAAAAATATGTTGGCAGAGCTCGGGGGTTGAGCGCTCGCAGACGGGATTTGAAGAGTAGAAGCAGAAGAGCAGAAAATAACCGCACAGTCTGCAGGCGGGAGAGTAGCCAAATTACACCACTTTTAATGGCAGCTGGCTTGGACAACATCAAGAGAAGACAATACGACATTGGTTACTGAAGTGGAACGACAAAGGATACGGCGTGGAGCATTGAGTTCTCTAAGGGGCCGAATATGACAGAAGGAAAACAGTATCAAGCAGATGGAGGTTGGTCAAAAAGATTACAATGTGGTGGGATAGTTGCAGGAGTGAAGTGGAACATTGAGGGAGAGCCCAATTTCATGACAGGGAGGTATGTCTCTAATTTTTGAGTGTTGAGCTGGTAAGCCCATGCACCTGTGACATTGGTGTAGCAGTGGTAGGCACGCGGGTGGTTGAGATGGTTGTTCCTAGTTTGCTTGGCCATATCCCTTTCTGCCCAATGTGGGCTTGCACAAGTGAGGCAGATGCCACGTAAGGGTGAGCCAAGACATACCTCAATCTTTTAATTCCCCAGGGAGTGAAATATGAGATTTTTGTTAGGGCGGGTGAGAGCCCATTGAAATTAATGGCCGGGTAGGAGATTTCCGGTGGCGAGTGACACTATCCAAAAGCGTGCAAGTTGAGAGGCATGCCTTTGACAGTGTGGATCAATACATTCTGGCTAATTGTCTCACTAAAACTGTCCTCCTGGGCTGTGCCCTTTACTGCATTTCACTTTCTCCCAAACAACGTTGAAGCAGTCTCTATAGCCCTTTTACTTCATTGGTCCACCACTTTCTTGCTCAGAAAGGACCATGACATGAAGAATGTACTCTTATTAGCCCCAAACAGATTAGCAGCTCTCGACTGTACAGCATGTAAGGGGTTACATTACCTGCGCTCACCTATGGGTGCACTACTTCAACTTAGTCTCATCCAGGGTACACGTGGAACGGCTCTTTAAACAGAAAGCACAAGGTACCTGGGTCTGTTACAGGCAGCTAGCTAGCTCATGGATTTGAGAGCATAATTACCTTGACAACCTGCACGCTTAGAATCTGCCAATTGAAGCATTACAAAGAAAGAAGTGCCTAAGGAGGTCTTTGCGGAGATGTTGGAATTAGGCCGCCATCTTCAAATGTCCAAGTTCCACTAACACCAATTACGGGTAGTATAATATGTGCTCTTTTGACAAAATAAAACATTATATTTTGCATGAAAGTTTGATACTCTTAAAAGTAACTAAAATAGATATAACGTCTAAAGACGTATCCTAAATGCAGATTGATTTGAAATTTGATATATCTTTAACTAGACTCGTTTCAATGTAGTAATAACTATTTCACAAATTCCTATACATTTACTCATAGCTAGCCACAGAAGTAGATTGATGCTAAGCTAACACAGTTTTGGTGCGACTTTAAAAAAACATATCAGAGTTCTCATAAAGAACTAGAAGCTGAAATTATAGCTTGGGGTGCTAATTAATTGACCAGGAAGGAGGGCTGGTGGCAGAGGATAGTTCGGTCCGAAACAGGAGAAGCAGGGCCACATGGAGGAAGAGAGGTCATTTTTGGGAGCGACATGGCACCCCCACGTTCAAAATGCCTGTGATGGTTCTTGTCAGTTTGTTGAGCATATTGGCAGTTCTATAATATATGCTTGAAAACATTGTCAAATTCTCATTGAAATTAAAAAATATATTATTACGAATATAAAATTGATTTCTTTAAAAGAAATAAGATTTTACTACAAAAAGATTTTATTTGAATTATTAATAAAAAAATATACACAAGTTGGAATATATTGCAGCTAATTCATAATCAAAGCTGGCCGTAAACCTTTTCAAGATGGCTGCAAATGTTACTGAACTGCTCTCTGGTAGCCATCCATGGGCACATGAGCCCAATCATTGATACCTTACTCAGAGTTCTCAGTTTTGGAATCGCAGCTAAAACAGGGCTGAGCACATCTGTGCTGAAGGCAACATCATACCAATGTGGAGGCTGGATCATGGGCAGGTATTTGTGAAGGTCAATCACAAGGCAGCGGTGCATACCAAACCTTTTCCTCTAACCCCCAGAGCAAGCGGGTGAGACTCCAACAATCACAAACACTGAGGACGTAACCGAAGATAAACATGGGATGGGGGCGTAAACTCTGCTTTAATGATTAAGGGGCTGGGCTACGCAGCAACATCGAGGTGATTTGTGTCGTTAGTGGTCAAGTTCAGGATTAGGATGGCCAACTTTCCAAAATGGTTTTGCAGGACTCTTTAGACGTGGTAGCGCATGCCATGACACTTTTATTGCTGTAGGACAGACTGAAAATTACCATTACTGGCCTGATTTTCCCCAAGACCCCCCCACCCCATCTACAAATGGGATTTTGCACACAGTAATAACCTTTGAAGGCGGTGCCAACCTGATCTCCAGACTTTTTAACGTGGCACAGGAAAAGCAACATTGGAGACGCAAGTTGCCTTGGGGAGGTGGCCCACTGATCCACAGGTTGAGTTTGTAAATGAAAGGCATTGGCTTAATTGCATCTATAAGTCGGGTCCTGGTGTAATAGAAATGTCTTAACCAAGTGTGCCCTCAGCAACGTGTTTCTCTAAATTGGCTTGTTGCATTGATTTCCTGTTAAGAGTTGGCTCTTGTATATGCATTTGGAAGGCGCTGCCAGAATATGCCCAGCCAGTAGACTCATTTGCCATCTGTTTGCATGCTATTGAGATTGCGATTTGCCCAATGTGGACTGACCGTGCAACCCCAAGTCAAAAAGGAAGATCTTCCTGGAGTCATCCGGTGACTCCATCCTAGAGTCATCCATGGCTAGTTCAAGGAGATCATCCAAAACCATCCTGAAGTATGTGTATAGGCTGAAACATTTAAATGCAATGACTCTAGAGTTATCACAGAAACTACTCCAGGATGAGTTCTGATTACTTCCAACGATGATCTTGTATTACTCCAGGATGACCCCATGACAACTTCAGGATGGGTGGGGATTACTCCAGGACGATTCATGACAACTTCAGGATGGGTGGGAATTAGTCCAGGATGATCCCCATGACAACTTCAGGATGGGTGGGGATTAGTCCAGGATGATTCCCATGACAACGTCAGGATGGGTGGGGATTACTCCAGGATGACTCCCATGACAAGCTTTAGGATGGGCGGGGATTACACCAGGATGACCCCCCATGACAACGTCAGGATGGGTGGGGATTACACCAGGATGACCCCCATGACAACGTCAGGATGGGTGGGGATTACTCCAGGATGACTCCCATGACAAGCTTTAGGATGGGTGGGGATTACTCCAGGATGACCCCCATGACAACTTCAGGATGGGTGGGGGATTACTCCAGGGGGATCCCATGAAAACTTTAGGATGGGTGGGGAATTAACTCCAGGATGACCCTGCGACAACTTTAGGATGGGTTTGGAATTGTGAATGATTATTGCAGACAACTTCAGGAGGAGTTAGTTTATGTTGCTGCCAAACGATTTAGGAAAGGGGTTTTGATTCCTTGTGTGTAAAACGGGTGGTATTACTATCGGGGGAGTCTAGTTAGACTTATGGATAGTGTACTGGAAAACCTCAAGGGAATTTGCAGCCGTCACTTTCCAGCTTGGCGTTCTTAGCTAGAGCACTCAAATGTCATTAACTAAGTTAGCCGATTTAGGATACAAAACTACAAATCCACCTCCACAATGTCACAACCCAACCTGTAAACTCCCTCATTTCAGTATCACACCCAATAAACTCCCACAATTACAAATCACTGCACTAAAATACACACTTTTAGTGACCTAAACAAGGTCTACCTGCACAAGGACAGACTGCCGATCACTTCACCCAATATATGAGCAGCTAGCATTTAATTCGACCATTCACCACACCCAAGAAAACACTATCTGATCCCCAACAGAAATCAATAGCACAAAAACATGTAAATGGTACAAGTTGGTACCAAACTACACATTAACCTAACCAGATCAACTATATAGTTCTACACACAAGAGCACTTGCATCTTCAGTTTCACAGAGCAGCGTGTTAGCTACAATTACGTTGTCGATTAGTAGCAGGGGCTGCCATAGCAGCCAAACTCGGTTGTGGGGATGTTGCAATTCCATTGTTTTCAAAGACCGTATTCTGAATGATTAAGCAGGTGTCTGTGTGAACGTGTCGCTGTCACTTCACTGTCCAAACAGGCATCACCGTCATACTGTAACAAGGACACACTGTTGAGAAGACGTGGTGATTGAGCTTGTCAAATTAGATCTATCCGACAAAACATTTGTAGCAGACAAGTGACTGTTAATTTATAGTCCAATATTTTGTAGTTGTTGCGCAGCTACATCTTTGGGAACGGCAACATTACACAGACATCTGCCGATTTACTGCTGCGGCTTTCAATTGTCCAGGTGAAGTAACAGAGGCGGGTTCCGAGGTAGGAATGGAGAACACTAGCCATCCCTGCCAAAAGACTTTCCAGCTTTTGTGAACAGCCGTTAATAGGTTTGGGAATAGTCTGTTTCCACCCATCAGCTTTTTTCACTGCATCATCTTCTTGTAGTTCACAAGTTTTGCAGCGCTTCCCAGATTCCTCCAGTAGCTGCTTTTTCTCCTCCGCCTTTCTTTTCAAAGCCTCAATTAGTCCCTCTGCATCACAATCGGTTTTAATTATTTTGTTAAATGTTTTCTGTGTCTTAATACACCATTTCTTGGCTGCGGGTATGAAAAAGGCAAGTTGACAAATGTGACTATCATAATGTGACTATCAATACAACAAACTTTTTGCTTGAGCTGTACACTTGGGTAAGTGACTCCCCTCAAGCGTGATCCTATTCGTCCCCTTGGTTTCATTTTTGCTTATTCTTGCGCTCCTTGACGCTTTCCCTCTGTCTCCATGCAGCTACCCACAACTCAGTCGAGTTGCACACATACTCGGACCTGGACTACGGTCCCAGAGGGCGTTCCGCCCATAGTGCTTTGCCAATAACATAAGAGAAATCATGTAGACCATCTATACTTCATCTGTATGTGTAAAAAAAAGGAATGCCTCTGCGTAAGGACGTCATACGCACCACCCTCCCCCAAACATCAAATAGATGAACAAAAAATAAAATACATTGCTTACCTTCTGACTAGAAAAGCACTACTGCCTTGAAATCCTTTTCTACACGTATTCCTCTTCTACTTTCATCAAGACCCTCTATCAGCCATTTACAATTAACTTCACCAGGAATTGCCAAAGACTAATTCCCCATCCTTTCAAATACACAGAAAATTGTCGGAATCAAAGAAAAGCACACTACAGAGTGCCATGATTTGAGTTATTGCCTAAAAGAAGAAATAAAAAAAGTAAATTTAGTATGCTCAAAGTATTTGTGAACCGTGTCTGCACCCAAAACCATGAATTTATAGTGAGCTTGCTATGGATGTTCCTGCCTGATGTGTCCCGATTTGAGAGTGAAGCGTCTCCTGGTGCTTGGTAACTTCCTCCAAGACTTTCACCCATTGTGGTTTCAACTAGTCGCATCTGCTTGCCAATAAAATTAGAGGTGGGTGTTCTGGAGAAACAATATGTTCTTAACTGCAGAGTCATTTTGTGTGTGTCCTTTAAAAAAGACAAGCACCCGTTTCAGTTTCTTAAATGTAAATGTTAACGATAGAGAGTCCCAACTTGCAGACAGCAACATGTACAGGGAATGATAGGGACCGGAAAAAGGACACTATGCAGGGACAGAACCCATGACCAAAGTGATCTTTACTGGAACAAAAAGTAAATATTCGACCTTAGCTGCAGCCCTTTGCTAATATGAGCCAGGCACTATCCTCCAGAAGGGTAAGAAGCCCCCTCCTCTCTAAGCATCGCTACTGTGCCATAAATTATGCAATACAGCTGAACTAGTGCAGCGCGCATGAACAGTGGAAAAATCCTGCAAAAAAAGTAAGCCAGGCCATGGTAAATTTTGCAAAGGCATGGTTTCTCTCACATGTGCCGCGGCCTGTTACATGTAGATAGCTTATTACTTAGAAGGTTGGGTGCACCTATCTGAGGAAGGCATGGCCCTATTCATGTGGAACATTGGGGGGCATTGGAGCAGCAACACTGCTAAAGCCAGAGAGGGGCAGCCAGTAGGAGCATTTATCCCCTACTTGGCAACAGTTTGAAAGCGATCAGACTTATCAGTAGAACAGTCATTGTGTGGAATCACCCCACCCACGATTAGGGGGCCTCTGAATGCTGAACAGCTAGGGTGCCTTAAGGCAGTGGCCTTCAAACTCGGGGGCCCGAAGGATGCCCGGCAGTGGAGCACTTGAAGGATTATGGTGGTTATTTTTAATAGAAAACATAAGCATTTGTGGCAGGGGTTGGGGGGCCAAAATCTATATTTTTACTCAAGGGGGAGGGGCGGTGATCATAAAAAAGCTTCAAGACCACTGACTTAAGGGAATAATTTGACCTCCCACTTTCAAATAGCAAAACCAATTAACAGGACTCCTTTCACACCCAGGTCAGAAAACTCCCGTGACAGTCCTGTGATACGCTGGCAACTGAAGAAAAAAAAAACGGAAAAGCAAGAAAATAGCTCCAAGCTCCACAACATCTAACGAGAATTAACTGGTCCCATCATTTATAGACAACAAAAAAACAAAAAGAAAATATTTGTAAAAAATCATCCATCCCCATAAAAAGCATTCAGCCCAGATCATCATAAACATTGATCAAAAAAGATATTTTCAAACTGAATGACAGTGATCACTAGCCCGGGCAAGCATTCAATAAAGTTTACAGGCAAACTATCTTCAATTAACTACTGAAGTGAAATGGTTGGGAAAAAACAAAACGCATTGAAGGGGCAATAAAGACCCTCCGGAAACCTCATCAACCTATATAGAGAATGTGACACAAGTATAACTAGAACATGCAGTAATCCTGAGCCCCTCAAACTTGTATATATTAAATCATGTAGCGTTTTCCCCAAAGTGTTGAACATAAACTAAACATAGATGGAGGAGACCACAAGTCATGGAGGGAATAAGAACACTGTCCCCCGCGCCCAAAGGCTGGCACAACCAGCCCTACTGGGAACTGAAAAGGCAATGGAAAACGGGGGGTAAATAAGCCCTCTAAATGTTCCTTAAAATAAATGGCGTATAAGCATTACAATACAAAATGACAGTCTCTGAATGCCAGACAGTTTGCTTTTTATGGGGGGCATGTTTACAGAACCTATTTAGGGATGCTTTGACCTTGAACCTAACTTGAGAACAGAGTACCTGTTCTGTACACTTTTCACATTACACAAATCTCAAACTGATGTTGAAGGTAAATAATCTTCCCCAGCTTGAACGAGGTGGATCACGGGTTTGGGAAGGGGGGGGGGGGGGGGGAAAGAGGGGTCGAGACTCTCCTTTAATGCAAAGCCAGCTGCTGGACAATCAATAGATTACACCTTTTTTTTAGTTGGCTGGTGTTCAATGGCTTAAGTGGAAGCAATGATCAGGGTGCGAGCATTGTTAAGAGAAATAAATAGATCGGGGGCATCTGTCCACTGTTGGTTAGAGGAGCCTTTTTCTCCTGCTTAACCAGAGCTTGGATGGCCAATATCTGCAACCATTCTCTGTGCACAAAATCACAACAGCAAATCTAATTTGGAGCTTTTGTAAAGCCCAAAGCGCCCTGTGCCAGCAGGAAGGCAGTAATCAAAGAGCGCATTCATCAGGGCATTTCAACCATCCCCGGCCTGAGACTACACCTGGCGGTGTGTGCAGCCCACCCCGTACCACACAAAATTGAAAATTACAATCACTGTGCCCTTTATATACAACTAGCTGTCCCCAGCCACGCGTTGCTGTGGCTCAGTCTGGTTAAATGGAAAAGAGAAAGTGCACGTTTCTAATATGTTTAATTTCACAATATTTTTGTTGTTCCATTGTCTGTGCAGATATAGAGATTGTCTAGTTTGCCGACTGTACAAGACGTAACATATAATTGTCCATGTGAGAAGCAATCCGTGTCTAGATGTAAACCGCACAATTGTAGAGATTGGCCTTGAGCTTTGTTGATGGTGATTGCAAACGGAAATTGGCATGAATTGATCTGTTACGATTCCTGCGCCAAACGACATCATTTGGAAGCACGAGTTGTATTTCCTGATGTTAGATAGGAAATGCTTTGATTCGGCGGTATATCCGGCAAGCAAAGTTTTTAATGGCTCTGGTGGTTCTCCAAGTTGAGGCAGTTTAATTTTCCCAGCGGCGCAACACATCCCTTTCGTTTTTCCATTAAATTTCAGACACACTTCAGTCATAGTGCTGATGAGAACATGCCGGCTAAAACTATAATAATCAGATAGGTTGTACCGTAATGCAAGGCGATTGTAATCGCGTGATTGCTGAGCATTGTAATCGCGTGATTGCTGAGCACAGAGTCGTTTTTGACGCTGATCTGCTGTTTCTCGTTCACGTCTTTTAGCCACTCTGGGCCTGCAGAACGCCATCGCCGTGCTCGCAACCGTGCATCCTGAAGTCTGGCTGCACGTCGCTCTGCTGCTTCCTCGGCACGTATTTGAGCCATTATAAATCAGAAACATTGAAATGGAATCGTAAAATATTTAGCATAGTGTGTGTTGCTTTTACATCCACCAGATGGCGCCGTTTTTCCCAAAAAGCATGAAAATGTTTAGTATAGCGTGTGTTGCTTTAAGTCCTGCTTTTAAGATGGTGCTGTTTTTCAGAAAAGGCATGTTTTTACCTGTCACAGGTGTGACATCTATGTATGGTAGGTATATAAAAACACACGTGTATTCAAATGCAACGTTGTGTCAAAATTTAAAAGCAATCGGTGCAGAACTTTTGGAGATTTAAGATTTTGAACAAACAAACACATTTTTATTTATATAGAGAAGATGAAAATGTTTAGTATAGCGTGTGTTGCTTTAAGTCCTGCTTTTAAGATGGTGCTGTTTTTCAGAAAAGGCATGTTTTTACCTGTCACAGGTGTGACATCTATGTATGGTAGGTATATAAAAACACACGTGTATTCAAATGCAATGTTGTGTCAAAATTTAAAAGCAATCGATGCAGAACTTTTGGAGATTTAAGATTTTGAACAAACGAACACTTTTTATTTATATAGAGAAGATAGACACATTCTCACAGGGGCTACGCAACACTGCAATGTTCTTAAGCAGACGACCGAGTCAAATCTTCAGTATTGCTGGGCCCGTGTGACTGATTCACAGTAAAGTCGCTCGTACCCACTGAAGGTGCGGTCATGTGTAGGAGTTGTATATGCACTGTACCTTACACAAAGCAAGGTCGCACACAAGGGGACCCCAAGCACGTGGATAATGGACCACTTTAAGAGGTTTGTTTAGTACATTAAGCTTCCGCCATCCAAGCCCACACGTGCACTGTCCCCTAGGGACCGGGGAGGGTCCAAATGCTCTTCGAAACTAGCAATCAAAATAGAGGTTACGGTGCAAGCAAGATAGCAATCGGGTTTTTCGCCTTTTTTTGTTTTTAAACACATTTTCTTGATACCAAGATAGTCGCTGGTCTTCAAACTGCAGTGGTCTTCAAACTTTTTTGATCCAGAGCCCCCCTACGAAACATTTACCTGGCTTGGGCCACCCTATACACAGACCACAAAATGTTTATCGGTTGCGAGCAGTTATCGCACGCTGGTCTAGAATGGTGCCCCAAATGGAGCCAAACACCAAATTCTTTCAAAATAACTCAAATTAGATTAGAGGGCAAATATTGGTAAACACAGCATTCATAATCTTTTGCTAAAGAGGACTTGACTAAAAGTAGTGTTGGATATTTATTTCCTACAGTAACGTTGGACATGTACAATTTGTTTCTTAACTACAACTTTGAGATTACTATCAATGCAGTCACTTGCAAGTTGGACAGTGGCATATTGGAGAACTAGTGTAAAGGGAGGGCCTGTCTTTCAGCAGCCAGCCTGTCACTATTGGGTTGAATTTCTGCAATAGCCAACCACAGGTTTTCTTCCAGCATTGACCGATATTTAGTCTTTAGGGTTGCAAGTGCTGAGAATCCAATCTCGCAAAGGTGCGAGGTGCTGAAAGGTAACAGTACATTGCACGTTTGGATAACGTTGGAAACTCTGCATTTTGCCAAAATCCACCCAAACAGCATTTTTGGAATTTGCTCTACAGTAGGCAGTCACTTTGAAGCTCCATTAGTTCCTTCTGAAGGGGTATTGGGAGGTGGGCCCCTAGGCCTGCTAGGAAAGGCTGAACCACTCAGTCATTGATGTTACAATTGTCCTCTGGCAAGTACTTTAAGGCAGGTTCTGAGATGTTTCCTATTAGTTCAGCAACACATGAAAGATCATACTCCATCTCCTCAAGAGCATCTGCTAATAAAGGAAACGCATCGGAATGCAGACATCAACCCTCCTCCTCCAAAGCTCCAGCTTCTTCTTGAATGCAGATATGTTTGCATTCATAGCCAATGATGTGGTTTCTGTGCCTTGCAGGGAAAGGTTTAGAAAAAGTATCTTTTCAAAGATGTCGCCATGGTAAGCCAACAGTACAAGACAGTGTGAATCACACAGAGGCTCTTTTTTCGTCTGGTCTAAACCCAGGAGAAAGTGTCTCACTTTGTTCCCGAGTTCCTAAACACTTTTTGACACGATTTGAAACACGATTTAAACCCTTTCCCCTGGAGAGCGACCTGACCTCCGTGTGAAACAAAGCGTCATGTTCAGCTCCCATTTCTGCACATAATGTGTCAAAAAGACGGGCTCTTGTGGGATGCATCTTAATAAAATGTACAATCTTAACAACAGAAGCCAGCACCTCCGAGAGGTCATTCCCCATATTGCGCACAGGCAAAGCTTCCCGGTCTATCACGCAGTGTGTCCACAATATATGTGGAGCTACTGCCAACACTTTTGCTTTTAACCCAGCTCTAACACCACACATTGAAGGCGCACCATCATGCAAATATCAACACACGCCTCCCACTTTACGCAATGGGAACTTAAAAAGTAGTTAATGTCAAAGACTACAGATGCAGTTGCTCTGCCCTAAATGGTTTACAAAATAAGAAATCCTCCAATATTTCTTTTCAATGACACTACCTCACAGAAGCAATCAAATGTGCTTCTTTTGAAATGTCAGTGGCCTCATCCAACTGTAGGGCAAAGTGACTGTTTCAAGCACAATATCAATTCTGTACCGATATCAGAGGACAGGTCAGTAATGCAGCGGAAAATGGTGGTGTCAGACATAGGGACACTTTCGCATTTCTTTGATGCACCGTCACCAAGCATTACCCGGTTGACAGCGAGAATTGTTGGCAGAATTACTTTCTCAGCATCTGTAAAACAGCTTTTTGTTTTTGCTCAGATAATGTGTTAAGAAGCTTCCAAAGCATTTGACGGTACTGAGGACCATTTTTAATAGTGTTTTTGCTTTTGTATGCCTTGAAGCTGCCGTACAAAGAAATCCCTGGTCTTTTTTGCTAAATGCCACCTTAATTGTGTTGGCTTCAGGCTGGCATTTGCTAATGTAGCACCACAAACCACACACTGCAGCTTAAATTCTCCAGCAACTGCGATCCATGTGAACCCAAAGTCCAAATAAGAGACAACATATTTCCTTGTTTTTGAATTTCTTTTGTCTGTTTCGACCTCTCCTTCTGCTTTTCGTTTGAGATGCCTACCATCTTTGGGCACTAGAAAACAATCAGATTCTATGTGATATTTCTGCATTTTAAAGCTCAAACACAAAGATTACTTTTTTTCCAGCCCTTTTTGGGCTCGCTTTAAAATGCAGAAATATCACATACTGCCTCCCTCCTTCCCCACCCTCTCATTCACTTGTTAATTGGGGGGGTGTTAACCCCTTCCAACCCCCCCCAATTTCCCCACCCACATCAACACACGCATCCTCCCCACATACACTCACACACGCACACAAATACAGTCCAAAACTCACCTCTGCCGCCTGCGACGACTCTGCTGGGGCTCACAGCGCCGGACAGCCCCTGTGCGCACTTGTGTGCAGCAGGAGTTTGACAAGTATGAAAGTTCGATTTAGAAAGGCCGCTCCATGCGGTCACGGAGCGGTCTTTCTAAATAGATCTTTTTACCCCATTGGTACAGTGAAAAAGATCTTTTCACTTAGTACAAACGATCCAGCTAAAAAAGGACCCTGAATCTGTGAAAACATTGCGAACGCCCAACTTAAGTGTATGCCACGTTAGTTTATAAAAACCATTTCAAGTTGTCAAAAATTTTAAAAGCCTAAACGTAAAAACGATTTAAAATGGCAAACACCATATGCAAAGACTCAAAAGGAAACCATGTGAACAGCTTTGGTGGGGGGAAACTCTCGCAAAAATGGGTCAGATAAAAAAAAAAAAACACACCACATTGTTACAAGTCTCAGAAGACCCCTTGTTCAGATTTTGAAGTTCTAGCTCAAAATCATTTTGGAAGTGTGGTCCTGGACTAGGCCACAAATTGGCAGAGAAAACCACACCTGGATCTACATTGCACAGGGCCGATATAAACCTTCAGCACTTCTACTCAACCAATGGTACTTAGGGAAAAGAAATCCTTACCTGCCTGCGCGACTGGGTCAAGTGCTTCACTGGATCTTTCTTGCTGGGAAACAGGTGGTTAGGTTGATACACCGACGCTTGGAGCGATGCTGCTGCAATGAAAACAAACAGTAAATCAAGGATATATGAGTCTACCTGAGACTTCAAAATTAAGATTAGATGAGCAGGGGTTAAAACCAACTCTTGGGTGTTGGGCATCAGTTAGTAAGCAGGGCCTAACGCTAGGAAACCAGGAGAGAGTACACTGTGCACTGTAAATGCAACTCCCACATGCGACGAGAACTTTCTGTCCCGCCCCAAATTCGACATGAGAAAGGAACAGCCTCAAAAATAGGTCTGAATCCCGGATTGTGACTCAACTATACCTTTAAAATTGTCCCACCATCACCCACAGTCGTTTTAAAAAAAAGGCATTATTACTGTTGGCAAGTCCTACTACAAATGTCAGGATTCTTTATGGTGCCACTGCTGTCCTAAATGGGATGATAGAGGCAATTTGTGTTCCTGCAATTAAAAAAGTACAATAAAAAAGAATTCTAGACGTACCACATTGACGGTACCAATATTTGCGCACTAAACTCTGCCAGTCAGTGCACATCCTCCCCCGCACACAAAAGAGACCTAGTGTGCACGGTCCTACCAGGAAATCTCCCAAATTCCCTATAGGCCAATCTACCCCAGCTGACACAGCAGTCGGAGCACATACCTGAAAACGTGACTCGTACTCATTCACAGAGACAAAAAAAGATAGAGCGAGAGAAAGAGAATCAGCTTGTTATATATTTTACCCTTTCTATTCCCTGCCTAGAACAGTTGAGAAGTCCAGCCTGCTGGCATTCCCATGATTCATCTACATATCTTACATAGAATCTGACCCAGTTGTGCTTAACCCACAGAGCTAACTTTCGGAAACATCGAGTAATAGCCATTTTGCTTTTACTGCAGTTCAGTGACAGCGCTGAAGTAGTAGCAGACTGCTGCGGCTGCCATGCCAGACACGAGGGCCCTGGCTTCTCTGCAACATATGGTGCCCCATGCAGGCGAAGGCCTGGCACCGAGAGCAGGAAGATATGCATACATTCCACTTAAATTCACTTCTATGGCAGCGGTGCACCCAAAATACTGTTGGTAATGCAGTGATTTTAGTACATCAAGCGATGCATAGACTTGTTCTATAGTAGATGGCTACCAGGGTAACTCAGCAGGTTGACAGACCATTGCTGAACGTTATATATGCAAAATATAATTATGTGTAGTGAGATATTGTTGTTTCTTTTAATATGATTAAGGTTAAATTTAATCAAAACTGTAAAATAAAAAAAAAAGTATATATATATATATATATATATATATATACACACATATACACACACACTTATATATGAGTTTGGAAATTACTTTTTTCCTATGAACGTGTGAAATGTACATTTGAACAACAATAATGTGTCCAACATGTAGAATGCCTGCTTTCAACAGTGTCCCCCCATGCCCCTGCCTTCCCCGCAACAGTGATCTGCATGGCCCACTGAGTCCCGTGGTGTCCCTTTCAGGACAGAAGAAAACTAAAAGGATGAGCAAACAGAGCCAGAAAATGCACGAGTGACAGCTGGGGAAAGTAGCACTTCGAAGATTTGGTCACTGAGCCCCCAGCTTCCCTCGGCGAAGTTGTGGGCTTGGTAAAGTTGGTCATGGCTGAGGCAGGCCAGGTCCCGAGATCTGGCCAGACATCTGATGCCGGATTTCAGACCCGGCCAGAGCCATCCCATGGACCAGAGGGGTGACAAGGCAGAGGGGCAGCCAAAGCAGGGTGGCCAGTGTTGTACGATATCCGGCTCCCCACAGCAGATTGCTGGAGCCCAGCAATCTGCCGTCGGGGAGCCGGATATCACACAACAACGGAAATGCGTGCTTCCGTCCCTGCTCGCCTTCTCTCCTGCGTGGCCCCCCAAGATGGGGGCATAGAGGGAGAGGGGCGTAGGGTGACCAGCATTGCAGTGATCCGCCCCACCACCTCCTCGCCGCAGTGGCTCGCCATGCACAGTTAGGCGAGGCAAAAATAAAGTATGTTCTCTTTTCTCGCCGTCCTGGATGATGCACCCCACAGATTAAAGACCTCTGCCTACAGTATGACTATTTTCCTACATGTCCTATACAGACAGCAGAAGAAATGCCCGATGGTTGTGTGGGGGGGAGGGAGGGAAATCAAGAAAGACATCTTGTGGTACAAACAGACTCTGGCCGGTACAGCTCAATGCACTGCCTGGTCGTACTGAGAGGTAAAGATAGGCTTGCTGCTGACAGCCCAATTTGGAAAAAACATCTGCCCAGAAAGTCCCTCGGTGTGCCAGCACAGCCATAAATCACTTCTGTTTGGGGGCAGGGAGAACAGGGGAAGGGGATAATACCTACCAGCCAAGAAGACAGATAGCGATCTGCTGTTGCTTCAACCGAAATGAAATAGGAAAAACAAACCCACCGGCACCTAAATATACCTGGCGCTTGGAAACCCTTCCGAGATGTATAAGCATCTTATAATTTGAGCTGTAAATGCTACTGGTGTAATAAAATGTCTTAACCTGGTCTGGCTTCAGCCAATCAGGTTTTAAGCACTGTGCTGTCCTTCAGTGAAGTCCTGTTAAAAAAAGCAGTGGCAAAGAGAAGTTTTTGGCTTGTGTAAACGTATTAGGAATTTGCCAGGCACTGCTATTAGATTCCCAGGTACTCGCACCATTTTGCACCTGCTACCGTTCACACCACTACTGCAGTGCCTGGCAAGGGCCTTTCCCATGCCTACACAAAAGGCCAAACTATTGGTATTGTCAATGCTTGTTTCCATCATGATTACACTTTAAAAGTGTTGCCTTAAATACCCTGTGTTTACCTTTTTACTAAGTAATGAGTCTTCAAATGGTCTCTCATACTGAACAGCCCATCAATGCAAAAGACATACACATACCTACACAGAGAGCACCAGTGATTAAAGAAAGGAGTCCAGGAAGCTTCATGTGGCTTCGCATTAGAACTGCAATCAGCTCACAGTGTGTGCTTAACTGGATATGGGAGGACAGGACATTCGCCTTTCATATGCATTTTTTTTCTTTTTTGGAGCCACGTTGGATAAAACTGGCAGGCAAGCGTAACAACATGCGCACAATTAGGGGAAAACGAGTACAAAAATCGCAATAAGCGACCTGAAAATCATATGTGACTTTGAGCAAAAACACGGCAACAATACTTATCAATACTCAATAAGAAATATATACCTGCCTGTACACAGCATGGAGTGCTCCTGCCTCAGTGATTCTCTTCCTAAGCACGTAGACGTCCTACGTGTAACGTCACGACGTGAACTACGTATGACGCTGTAAAGGCATTTCAGAAAGTATCGGCAAACTTTTAAACAAACATACAATGCTATCGGGTCTCATACGGACTTTAATGGTGTGATTGATAATGAAAGCAAAATAAGGCCTACCTTTACGCAACGGTCGTGTCTATTTCCCATCTGAGAATCGGACCATAGCAACGGACCGTCTACTCATCTTCACGTGACTTTTGACGTCATCGTCGTGATTTTCGGGGGCAATTTTAGTGAGTGGGAAGGCCGGTGCAAGTCCAGGGGAGTGGGGAGGAGAGAGGTTGGACCCAAGGTTGCAAGAGCAGCACCAATCTGTGTGCTCTTGGCTTGCTGAGATTGCAATTTGCATTTTCTTCGTGATAGAGTGAACGCAAGACTCCAGATTGAGATGGGGGAGCGGAAAATTACGTTTACTTTAAAAATCATGTTCAGCTATTCAACGTGAAAGGTATGGAGGGCTAAGAAAAGGGACAATGGATGGTGGTGTTTAACTGACCACAAGGGGCTAATAGAGTAATTTAATGTTGGATCAGGGTGTGTTTAAGATGGGTGGTTTTAGAGGCGGTCAGGTCTGCTGTGGATATATGCATGTTGTTCGGGAGAGGCACATGGGCTTCTTGGTGTGGGTCTGAAAGGGGGAAGGGGCATCTTGTTATGTGGAGGGATGATGGGGCATTATGGTATTGTCTAGAGGGAGGGATGGGGCATCTTGATGGGGTCTGAATGGTTGGATTGAGGCACGCTGGTGTGGGTCTGGCAGGAATGGGCACTTCTTGGTGTGGGTCTGGAAGGGGCATCTTGTTATGTGGAGGGATGATGGGGCATTATGGTATTGGTCTAGAGGGAGGGATGGGGCATCTTGGTGGGGTCTGAATGGTTGGATTGGAGCTCGCTGGTGTGGGTCTGGCAGGAATGGGCACATTGGTGTGGGTCTTCTGGGTGGGATAGGGACACAGTGGTGTGGGTCTGGAGGAAGGGATGGGGCACATTGGTGTGGATCTGGAGGGAGGAATGGGGTACATTGTTGTGGGTCTGGTGGGAGGGATAGGGACACAGTGGTGTGGGTCTGGTGGGAGGGAGGGATGGGGCACATTGGTGTGGGTCTGGAGGGCGGTATGGGGGCATCTTGGAGGGGACCGCAATGGATGGATGGGGTCACAATGGTGTTGGTCTGAAACAGGTATGGGGCATCTGTTGGTCTGGAGGGTGGCATGGTAATTCAGGTGTGGGATGGGACATCTTGGTGTGGCTCTGGAGGGAGGGGATGGGCACATTGGTGTGGGTTTGATTGGAGGGATGGGGACATTGGTCTGTGTCTTGGGGAGGGATGGGGCACATTGTGGGTCTGGGGAGGGAGGGATGGTTCATCTAGGTGTGGGTCTGGAGGGCAGGATGGGGGCATCCTGCTGTGTGAATGGAGGGATAGTGGCATCTAGGTGGGGTCTGCAACGGATGGGGACACATTGGTGTTGGCCTGGAACAGGTATGGGACATCTGTTGGTCACTGAAACTGCACTGATTCTGCAACTGGACCACTCTTAACGGCCTCGGTCCTGGGCCCAGCCACTCTCCACTTGCACTGATGCCCTGGAACCCCTCTGCACTGCGGGACTGTCTCTGTATCCCTACAGCCCCCCCCCCCCTTTTCCAGCACTTGTTCTGCACTTACCTTGCACTTGCCACCAGCTGGCCCTATTTATTTATTACTTTACGCCACTTACCTTGTACTGCACTTCCCCCCCCTCCCCTTCCCCTTGCACTTTTCCCCCTCCCCCACCCCTGCACTTGCGCGATCTGAATGTCACCTGGCCTAGTAGGATCGTTGTCTGTCTCCCCTTGTTTCCTCCCCTCCCTGCCTCGTCGCGCCTTGAAACACCTGTGTATAGGCGCGTTACAAATGCAATATCATATCATATCATGAGGGAGGCATGTGGCATCCTGGTGTGGGTGGGATAGGGACATCTGTGTGCATTCGGAGGGTGGGATGGGGTATCTTGGTGGGGCTCTGCAGGGAGTGGATGAAGGCACGTTGGTTTGATGGGAGAGACGGGGCACATTGGTGTGGGTTTGATGGGAGGGACGGCGCACATTGGTGTGGGGGGGGAATGGGGCCTCCTGGGTTGGATGGGGCCATCAGTGTCGTTCTGGAGGGGATTGTGGCACATTGGTGTGGGTTTGATGGGAGGGATGAGGACATTGGGCTGTGTCTGGGGAGGGATGGGGGCACATTGTGGGTCTGGGGGAGGGATGGTTCATGTAGGTGTGGGTCTGGCGGGCGGGATGGGGCATTTTGCTGTGTGGATGGAGGTATGGTGTCATCTTGGTGGGGGCTGCAATGGATGGGGGCACATGGGTGTGGAACAGGTATGTGGCATCTGTTGGTCTGGAGGGTGGGATGGGGCATCCTGGTGTGGGGGGGATGGGGACATCTGTGTGCATATGGAGAGTGGGATGGGGGCATCTCGGTGTGGGTCTGGGAGGGATGGGGCACATTGGTCTGGAGGGAGGGACGGGGCAAATTTGTCTGGGTCTGAAGAGTGGAATAGGGCATCTTGGTGTGGCGATGGATATCTTGGTTTGAGTCTGGAGGGAAGGATGGGGGGCATCTTCCTGTGTGGAGGAAAGATGGGGCATCATGGTATGGGTCTCGAGGGGGGGACCAGTGGCATCTTGGTGGAGTCTGGCTTATAGGGTTGGTGGAATCTTGATGGGCTCTTGAATGGAGAGATGGGGCATCTTGTTGTGGGTCTAGCGGCATGGTGGCATCTTTGTGTGGGTCTGAGAGGGATGCATGGGACATCTTGGTGTGGGTCTGAGAGGGAGCGATGGGGCATATTGCCATGGGTCTGAGAGGGAGTGATGGGGCATATTGGTGTGGGTGTGAAGGGAGGCATGGGACACATTGGTGTGGGTCTGATGGGGAGCAATGGAGCATATTGGTGTGGGTCTGGTCGGGGGAGGGATGAGGGCATCTTGCTGTGTGGTGGGAGGATGGGGCATCCTGGTATGGGTCTTGAGGAAGGGATGGGACATCTTAGAGTCTGGATCGGAGGGGGCCATCGTTTTTCTGGAATTGAGGATATGGGCATAAAATGGGGGCATGTCAGGGAATGATGGGGCATGTAGGTCTGAGTGAGGGCTGGGGCACTCTGGTGGGAAGGAAGGAGGAGCATCTGGGTGTGATTGGAGGTATGGGGTATGTATGCCTGGAGAGAAGGATGTTGGTCTATGGGACGGGTTGGGGCATGTGTGTCGAAGGGATGGGATAATCCAGGTGTGGGTATAGAGACGGGGCAGATGGCACCATCTGAGTGTGAGTCTGGAGTTAGAGGTGAAGCATATGGGTGTGGCTTTGGAGAGCGGGTTGGGGCATCTTGGTGTAGTTATGGAGGGACGGATGTTGGTGTCTTTGTGTGGGTTCGGAGGGAGGGATATTGGCATGTGGGTCCGGCGGGAGGTGGCATTTGAATCTGGAATGTGTGTCTGGAAGGAGAAATGGGGCATTTCAATGTGAATTGGGACATGTAGGGCTGGGGCATCTGCTTGCCAGTGGGGCCATGAAGGATCATTAACAGCGGAGCAGCCGGGGAGAGCCGCGGGCCTGGCCTTGGTTGCATCCCAGACGCGCACACCCACAGCCCGGGGCACCCCTTGCGCTACGGCCAGGCCAGCGGAGCGGCGTGTAGTCAACCAGGTCCCGGGGAGCAGGATTCCCTTTCACCGGAGGGAGGTCTGCGACCCAGCAGATGGGTCGGGGACACCTGGCAGGGTTGTGTTAACCTGCTGGAGATGTCCACAACCATGCACTGGAGAGGAAGCGCTGCATGCTCCCATCACCGAGCTGGCCGGGGGGCGCGCGCTCTCCTTTCTCTGACCCGCTAGCAGGAGGGCATTGGTGGGTGCACCCCGGTCAGCAGGGAAGTCCCGAGTGGGGGCAGCTGGGAGCCGAGGGAAACCTACCTGTTCTTGAGGGATGCCTCCCCAGGCAGACGGGCCTGGCACTACAGGCGCGAGCCCTGAGCCATGGCACAGTAGGCTTACTCGACGGACGGGCGTCGAGGTTCCAGCCACCCACATCTGTGGGCGAGCGATGGCGACCTTCCCTCTTGCCCAGATACCTGGAGCTTGGCCCTGTTCGGCTGGGCTGGGGTTTGAAGACTTTAGCGGTCCCACCTAACCCCATGCCCGTGCTGTTTCTGGCCCGCCTCTCCGTCCCCAGCTACCACTCTGAAAGGGGAGCGCAAGGGTTGGGGAAGGATGGGTGGAGCGGGCTGGGTGGGCCGGTGGCAACGCGGCCTGTCTGCTTCCCCATGGGAAGCGACATGCTGCAGCAGGCGGCGAGCAGACTTCCTGGGCTGAGTGCCTGGATTGTTTTTTTGTTCTAAAACCACAATGGTTTTGGCCAACTCCCAAGCGGGGAAGCTAGACGGGGCCCTCCCCACTGGCCTCTACTGCACCGCAGGGTCAAGCCGACTTCTGGAACAAAAAAAGTTGCCTGTGACTCTTGGCAGTGGATCGCACGTCGATGAAGAACGCAGCTAGCTGCGAGAATTAGTGTGAATTGCAGGACACGTTGATCATCAACACTTCGAATGTACCTTGCAGCCCCGGGTTCCTGCTGGGGCTACGCATGTCTGAGCGTCACTTGAACATCAATTGCCGTGGGGTTCCCTCCCAGGGTTGCGGCTGGGGCTGTCGTAGAGACCCCCGTTCCCTTCGTCCACCTAAGGTCAGACCCAGCCAGGGATCTGAGATGATGTTGGTTACCCACCCGACCCGCCTTGAAACACGGACCAAAGAGACTAAAACGTGCACAAGTCGGAGGGCCGAACAAAACCCTATGGCGCAATGAAGGGGAGGGCTGGCGCGCGCCAGCTGGGATCCAGTCGCGGTGGGTGCATCACCAGCCCATCTCGCCTGCTCTGTCAGGGAGGTGGAGCATGATCGTGTGTGATAGTTCACCATCTATCGGGTCCTATGTCTGGGCAGGGCGAAGCCAGAGGAAACTCTGGTGGAGGTCCCTAGCGGTCCTGATGTGCAAATCGGTCATCCGACCTGGGTATAGGGGCGAAAGACTAATCGAAACAATCTAGTAGCTGGTTCCCTCCGAAGTTTCCCTCAGGATAGCTGGCGCACGGAAACCCCAGTTTTATCTAGTAAAGCGAATGATTAGAGGTCTTGGGCCGAAATGATCTCAACCTATTCTCATACTTTAAATGGGTAAGAAGCCTGGCTCGCTGGAGTGGAGCCGGGCATCGAATGCTAGTGCCCAGTGGGTCACTTTTGGTAAGCAGAACTGATGCTATGGGATGAACCGAACGCTTGGTTAAGGCACCCGATGCCGATGCTCATCAGACCCCAGAAAAGGTGTTGGTTGATAGACAGCAGGACAGTGGCCATGGAAGTCGGAATCCGCCAAGGAGTGTGTAACAACTCGCCTGCCGAATTAACTAGCCCTGAAAATGGATGGCGCTGGAGTGTCTGGCCCAAACCCGGCCGGTGCTGAGCTCCGGGGGCTAAGCCACAACAAGTAGGAGGGCTGCTGCGGTGCGCACGGAAGCCCGGGACGATGACCTCCGTTTCCCTCAGCCGATCGAAACGGTGTCTGGTTCAGATCCCCGAACCCGCAGGGGCGGGGACGGCACCCTCGGGGCGTCCAGTACGGTAACACAAACGATCCCAGAGAAGCTTGCGCGATCCACGGGGAGAGTTCTGTTTTCTTTGTGAAGAGCAGGGCACCCTGGAATGGGTTGGCCTCGAGAGAGAGGCCCGAGCCTTGGAAAGCGTTGCAGTTCCGGTGGCGTCTGATGAGCTCTCGCTGGTCCTTGAAAATCCAGGGGAGATGGTGTAAATCTCGCGCTGGGCCGTACCCATATCCGCAGCAGTTCTCCAAGGTGAACAGCCTCAGCCATGCTGGAACAATGTAGGTAATGGAAGTTGGAAAGTCGGATCCGTAACTTCGGGAAGGGCTGGGTCGGTCGGGCTGGGCTGCAAAGCAGGGCTGGCCGCGTGCCGTGGCTGGACAAGGCTTCTCTCCCCCGTACCCTACAAACTTTGGATGTGAGCCGGGCCCCTCCAGTGGATCATCCCAGCTGCAGTGGTCGCCTCGCTCCATACCCCTGCCGGGGATTGGGGCTGCCCCTCGGCCGACGCCTAGCAGCTGACTTAGAACTGGTGCGGACCAGAGGAATCCGACCGTTAAATTAAAACAAAGCATCGCGTGAGGCCCACGGTGGGTGTTGATGCAATGTGATTTCTACCCAGTGCTCTGAATGTCAAAGTGAAGAAATTCAATGAAGCGCGGGTAAACAGTCAGAGCAACAATGACTCTTAAGGTAGCCAAATGCCTCGTCATCGAATTAGTGCCGTGCAAGAATGGATGAACGAGATGCCCATCGGCCTATACCTACTATTTAGTGAAACCGCAGCCAAGGGAACAGGCTTGGCAGAATCAGAGGGGACAGATGACAGACCCAGTTGAAATGCACTCTAGTCTGTCACTGAAGAGACATGAAAAGTGTAGGGTAAGTGGGCGGCCCTCGGGCCGCTGGTGTAGTACCACTACTCTTATCATTTTTCACTTACCCGGCGAGGTGGGGGGCGACAAAGGCCTGGTGCGACCCACTTCGGGGACAGTGGCAGGTGGGGAGTTTGACTGGGGCGGTACACCTGGCATACCATAACACAGGTGTCCTCAGCACGCGGTTGTGATAGTGCCTTAAGCCCTGGATGGTGGTATCAGGGCGGGCACGGCATGAAGGCCGCCGGGCCATCTGGTTTGGGGCCCGACCAGCCATCTGGTCGAGGGGCCGGGGCAGTCAGACCAGGTGGCCCCAGTGGTGGCTGGCCCATGGGGGCTGTGTGGAAGTGATTCCTTGCAGGGCGGCTCTGTGGCGCAGGCGGTAGACACCTGCTCTGCACCTGGACCGATGCAGCAAAGAGAGTCTGGGCCTTTGTTTGCCGGTGGCGGCTTAGTGCACGGAGGCTGTGCCTTAAGTCCCGGCCCCAGCGACGCTGTTTCCGAGTGCAGGACTTCCACCGAACGCACAGATGGACGTCGGAAACGGAAATTCCTGCCCCTGTTTCCGACTAAGTTTCAGCAGAGCTAAGGCAAGTTTAAGTAACAGAATTAGTGACCCTGCAAGGCCCCCTTTCCTCTGTGGGACTAGAACCGCTAAGAGCGGCCAGCCCGAGTTTCATGGCATGCATGGGTTAGTCCCGGTCCCCATGGCAAGTGTCACCTATGTTTGACCAGGGTCACTGAGAGCCCCGGCGCAGTCCCCGTGCCTCCCTGGAGGGAAAAGATCCCCCACCTTGAGGGCAAGTGTCCTGTAAAATGATTTCAGAAATGTGGCCACCCTACTCTCGAGAACCAATGCTGCAATGCTTTTCCAATGGGCATGGATGGGAGGGGCCTTTGGCCCCCACTGACAAGTGCCCAGGGGGGACCCTGTAGACTTTTTCCCTCTGGGTAGGGACCGGGACCCTGCTGGGGAACCCCAGGACCGCAGCTGGGCTCTGGGACGGATGACCCATGTGGGAGACAAGCGCCCAAGGCTGGGCCACCCCGGAGCTCCAGAGGGTGCCCCTTTAGAGCTTGTGCCTCCGAGGAGGGACAGGAACCCCCACCACCTGTGAGGCTTGGGAACGGTGGACACACGTGGGAGACTGGCTCCCACAGCCCCACAAACAAAGCATTTGCCTAACTGAAAGGAGGTGGGACTTTTATCCGTCCAGCACGGGACAGAGTCCTCCAAAACGGGACCGTCTCACAGAATGCGGGACAGTTGGCCACCCTATCTGAGAGCCCTGCCATCTGGTAGTTGGCCATAGGAAGGAATGCAAGGACCAGATGGCCAGGCTGCTCTGGAAGTCTGGATGGGTGTCAATTAGACATTTCTCTCCAGTTGGGTCTATAAAGTGCCTGGACGCTTTTGCTAACAGGTCCCCCTCTGTCACTCTTGGTACACGGATTACAAGAAAGCTTAGTCACCTCCCTCCAGATTACTATAGACTGGGTGTGAGGGACCTGTCTCTGCTTCACTTGGTTCTCGCTGCCCAACCCGTCATCCATGGCAAAAGTGCCCCTGGGCCGGTCGGGGGCTGTGCTCCACACAATGCCCCGGGAGACTGGCCTGCTGGGGGCACTCTATCTTGAAGGACTGTGTCCCCGGATTGGTCCTCTGGTCACACATGCTGTTAATACTTTCGCACAGGTCAGATCCCAACTTCTCTCAAAAACGCATTGGTTGTTCCACTTTTCAAAAAGCCTTCTTTAGACCCTCTTGTCCTGGCTAATGTTCAGCCCATTTTTCTTCTTTAGTTTCTTATGAAGCTTTTTGAAGCTTAGTCTGCCCTCTCCTGAGTTCCTTTCTTGAGTAATCTTTCTCCTTCCACGCTTCGCAATCCGGTTTTCGTCCAGAACGTGGCACAGAGGGTGTGATGGTATCCAACGTTGACGATATTGCTCGCCTTCATGCCTTGGGCGGCATGGGTGCTTTTTTTTTTTTCCCACTTGACTCATCTGCCGCCTTTGATACCATTGACCATGCTGTCTTGCTCGCCCGGTCCGGCCTTTCTGATGCCACCTGGTTTTCTTAGTTTCTCTCTGACCTAACAGTTAATTTCCCTCCCCCTTTTCACTCTGTGCCTACTGCCTTGACATGTGGAGTCCCCCAGGTTTCCTCCCTCTTCTGTTTAAGGTATGCAGTAATCAAATCGCGGCAAAAAAGTTGTCTGCACAAAAAATCGCAGAAAAATGCAGTGCTTTTTACTCGGTAAAGGTGTATACCATTATACCATTTAAGGGTTGCAGGGGTGTCCCCCACTCCCCTTAAATGGTAAAATGGTCTGGGGGTTGCAGGGGTGTCCCTCGCATCCATTACATGGTTTGCAATGGCAAAGCCACAGCCTTTTTGCCGCGATTATTTGTGTAAACAGCAATTTTTGCCGTGATTTTAACACACGGAACCCTGTTTAACATGTACATGCAACCTTTTACCAAGCTTATCTGCTCTCACAGCTTCCAATGTTACTTTTAACAGATGACACAGATTCTTGTCTGTTTAGATCTCGCTTGTCGAGACAGTGACCAGATCTAGGGCCTGCCTCGAAGCTGTGGGTGCATGGATGTGTAATAGCTGGCTCAAGTTGAATGGGGAAAAATTGAGGTGTTTGTGGTGGACCCTCCTTCCTCTACTGCCTTTTGGACCCCCTTTTTTGGACCCCTTCCTTTTGGCCCCCTTCTTTTTGGCCATCTTCCTTGGGTCCTTTCCTTCTCCTGTTCTGCTAGTGAAGGATTTAGGCGTAAAGATATTAGCCTTTCTGTCTGCGGAATCTCAGATAAGTGCAGTATGTCAAATGGGCTATCTTCAAATGAAAACCCTTTGTAAGGTTCTTTGTTCTCCTTTCTCAGTTACATGCTCCTGTGGTGTCCTCACTTGTTATGTCCACCATGCACCACTGTAACACCCTATTTTTGGCACAACATGTCTACCTCTTATGGCACTTTCAAGTCCTGCAGAACTCTGCCGCCAGAGTAGCCACTTCCACACCTAGTTGTGCTCACATTACTCGAGTTGTGCACCATCTTCATTGGCTACCCATGGCCAAGCGCGTTCAGGTCAAGGCCTAATGTCTAGTTCATCATGCCTTTTATGGAACTGGGGCAGAATATCCTGCTCAGACACTCTGCTTGGCGAAGGCCTGTCTTGTTTCTGTCCCCTGATTCAAGGCCTCTCGTATTGGGCACTAATCCTTTCCGGTTGCCGCGGCCCACCTTTGGAATTTTATTCCCCCGTGCTTTACGTGCCACTGATAACTAGCTCTGATACTAAAAACGTATCTTTTCTAGCTCTTTCCATCCTCCTTCCGCTAGCTAGCGCCAAGAAGCCATTGGGTGTGTGCTGCAGTTTACAAGTAGCATAACCTAACATATGAAAGATATACAATTAAACCTTGTGAGACTCTTTTAGCAGGCTCAGACAGAGGGAATAGGTTGTCAGGAATTGCAGGGTTGAATTGAGGGAAGCAACCAGACTTTGCAAATGCCTTTTACCCATACCTGAGCAAGACCCTTGTGACAGACTCCAGTCTTTCAGGTTGAGGAGGCTAGTGGGGCAATGGGATGTCCATGACCTTTATAGCTTGGATGAACAGGCACACCATATAAATTGACTAGCACTGCGAGCAATCTGATATGACAGGTCACCACTGCGTGTTGATCTACACTGACAACACAACAACTCCGTTTTATGTCGGCATGAGGTCCGCAACTCTCTGCATGTTCACACTCCAGTTGTGGGACTGGTGCCTGCAATGTTTTCCCAATAGTGTCCCACGTGGCAAAAGAGGAGAATGTATGGGCGGATGTTCTGAGTTGAAAGTCATACGTCCCCCATAAATGGGAACATCACGTGAAACCATTACAACCAATCTTCTGCGCTTGGGGTATGCTGACTCAGAAGAAAAAAGTGTACTGCGTATGCATCTTGGAAGGGGTGGAGAGAACTCTCACGGGGAGGCCTCGCTCTTCACTTGAGATGGCCGGACTCTTTCCACCAGTCCCTCTAGTGCCCTGCACAAATTGAGACACACAAGCAACTACCATCTTATCCTCATTTCACCAAACTGGCTCAAGAGGTTGTATTTCAACCAGAAAGGGCCGAGTTCGGAAGCCCTGAGGAGCTCACTATTGAGGCTGGATCTTCTCAAGTAGTAAAGGGAGTGTGGGGGGTCTTGTACCCAAGCACAAATATTTCCTTGATGGCCTGGTCCCGGAGGACTCTGGTGACCTGGAATGAGCAGTCTGACTGAAAGCAGGCATGGTTTTGGTTATAAACATTATTTATGGATAAAAGTATGCAAAATCTATCTTTCCCCTAACTAGAGGTGGTTACCTACCTCAACAAAACTAAAACTTGTGCCTGAATATCTGTTGTCAAAAAGAAAGTATTCCATCCTAGTCAAACTCCTAAATTATCCCTGTCACTACAAAACAAACTACTAAGCTAACCACAGAGTTCTTATCACAACCCAGGAGAGTACAAGTCTCATAATGGTCTATGTTCACAAAGTTCCACACTTGTAACAAAACTTGGAGAATGGCTCCCTTCTATCTAATGTCCATCTTACGCAGATTCCTCTTAGGTATACTTCAGCATTAAATCCTTCATCTACATGTTGATCCCTTCGAATGCTTTGGTGTTCTCTTTACTTGAACACTGTCTTTCAACTTGGCCTCACTTGGATGAGGGAGAGGCTCCTTGGGTCTTTCTGTACTACTCAATACCACAGTCTTATGGAACTGACTAGGGAATTACTTCACAAAATGGTTTACTACTTTTTTCTCTGCTTTCAGTGCATAAATTGCCCGGCCACCTGCTGGACCTATCACTGTTCCGTTTACCTTCTCTCAGGGAATTCTTCAACGGTTTTGCCAGGGGTCGTGGGTTAGATTGTCTACTTTCTTCTTCTACTCTCCTTCGACTGGCTAAACATGGTGGCCTATCACGCTTTTCCTCTGTGGTCTATTACTCTTCTTTGGCCTGCTTGACTTTGTGGTCCGTTATGACAAACAGTGCACCCATTACAGGTCTCGCAACCACCACAGTTTCTCGTACTTCCCACGTGGCTCTGCCGTAGGCTAGTTCTAATGGTCAGGGTGTCGTTCTTGGATCGTATGATCCACCCGCTACAGGTTATGCCACCACGGCACTGGCTTAGAACTTCAGGTTGACTGGCTCTCGACTAATGGATGAGACAGTTCACTTGCGTCCCTTGGTTCAACTCCAGCATTCAGACGGCTGTCTCGCTACAGCCTCAGACCGTGGGCTTTTTGTCAGCGTCCTTGCTTGCCTTACTCTCCTCCCAGAGGTAGCTCTCTTTGGAGGTGGTTTTCCTAGTCCTTCTTTACTGTTTGTCTTAAGTAGCTGGGACTGTCCTAGCGTAACATCAGTCTGATTTGAGAGCAGCTAGTTGAATACTTCATGCTTGACTGTAGTGTTCTTGGTTTCTTCTTCATCCCAGTCCTTATAACAGGGAGACTGTCTGACACATTACAGTAATGCATTGTCTCAGATTTTATCATGTGTCAGGAAGAGTTGGGTGTTATTTCCCCTTATGATTGAAGTTAAAGGCACTGTATCCCAAACTCTCATCCTTAAAGGGGAAGTGCACTCAAAATGTGTATTGTCCTGATTGTTCGTGCATGTCCTGTTTAGCATACTGTGATCAATCATAAAACTTTTTCCTATGCATCTTACTTTAGTTTTCCTCACTTTTACACATGCGAAAAAAACATGTTGGGCACGGCCATCTTGTGCTAATCTTATCAGTTGATGCATCGCCCAGTTCAAGTGCCCTCACGGAAATAATACAGATTGCATGCCCATGAAACTGACCTCACTTTTCCGAACGATCTACTCCACCTATTTTTATTACGTTCGTGGCCAGTGTAGCCAAATGTGTCCCGTCATCACCCACTCCAAAACTTTATTTAACGCAGAACCAGGAAGATTAACACAGATATCCTCACACAGAGCGTACCTTCTCTTTCTTGCCCGAAATAGCATTGGTATATAGACTTATTTTAAGAAAACCTCAATAGTCTGCAATGTAACAAATACTTTTATTTATCAAAGAAGGTTCACAAGAGATTATTACGTCCACGAAATGAACAATATTTGTTTTCCATGTAAGTTATAGCTAACGAACATCGCATGACTCGAATGTGGTTATAAGTTCCTCATGATACGCCGATTACGATCAACGATCATTATTGTCTGTCCTTATGTTACACCAGGAAAACATTCGAATGGTGCTCCTCGTGGGAGAAGATATGGATTCTTGGCACGGTCAAGTGCAACACTTTCGCTTCTGCACATTGCTACATCTGGAAGGATGACAGGTTGCTCCTTGTTGCCGTTACCGCCAAAGGGCAGATTGGTCCCTGTCGGTCGTCCCACATAATGGTAATCGAAAAACCGCAGTTTAGGTTTATCCTCCAATGTTGATTGAAGAATCCACCCGAGGGTAGCTGGAAACTATGGCAGACTCGGAACGGTACACTATATCTGTGTGCATAAAAAAATATACATTTCAGTCGCCGTTCTGTAATTGAATATGACAAGTTACCGTTTAGTTTTCATCTGGTTATGAATTAATCATAAACACAAACCACACATATTGAACACATATGACAACATGGGGCAGTATTTGAAACAACGAGTTGCGTAAAAGGTGAGCGCTGTGAAGTAGGTACAGCTCCCAATGGGATGGACCACATACATGCAGAAAACAAGGACAAAGATAGCAACATTTTAGGTTGAACCACAGACAGATGTCATTATAACCAAACTGGCAAAATTACAGATCAAAAAACGAACCCAGTGCCCACGGATAATGTTTAGACCCTGCCCCGAACACTGACTACATGAGGCTCTAGGATACAACGGTATGTTCCATGGGACAAAGCGGTTTATATATTACTACCCTGCATACCAGTGGTGTTTGCAGGACATTGATGAATAATCGTTACAATATGCTCCAGCTAGCAACCCAAAACAAGGCCAGTTCGTATGTTGTTGAATTAGTTATCCATACAGCACCATAGTCATTTTTACTGCCAATAATAATAATATGTAAACTTGAACTCCCAAAATTTTGGGAAATTCCATTGTCACATTCTGTCTATGAACAACGGGTTGCAGAAGTGTAAATTAACTTTTAGAATGTCCACTCTCAATATAGTAAATGTTATCATTTTATTTGGCTATTCGACAACTTGTGTCCTTCGAACAGTTGCTGACTAGTGCTCAAGGCCAAATAACAACAAAAGGAGCTTGTTTTCAGTGATTGAAGACAGAGAGGGGTAGGTTTCGATTTTGTAAACAAATGCAAAAAAAAAAGGAAAAGACGATGATGCATGCGAGTAGTTCAGCTAAGCAAGGACAGTTTCAAACACCCATGTAAAATATGTTATGTGACGTGAACGTGTGGTTTGCCATTATAAAAGGCTTCTGTGAATCAGGCGCTATGTGTGATGTCATTGCTGGCACCAACATTCATTCTGTATTCAGAGAACTTTCCTGATATTTTTTTGTATTCTGTACATTTAAACAGCGTTATCCTTGCTAGCTATCTATTGCCTTCCTTCACTTGAGGGTTGTTCATTGAGGTGTGAGCGCAACAGGGGACAGCTTTCAATTGCGCTGCGCTTACTATAATTCATGCATGTCCGTTCATACTACTTTGCGCACCTGAGCCAGCCCCCTCAGTAACCTTTGTGCGAGACGGGCGACATTGCGTGCACCGCACTAAATAGGTTACATTCATGATCCGACTAGGCCTTGTGCCAATCGACCGCAGTAGTGCAGAGGGTAAGCAAGGGGTACCCGAATGGTGTATAAGTGATTCAGGAGGGTGTTGTAAGATGCTAGGAGCATTAGACAATTTGTTTTGGAGTCTTTCCATAACCTTCAAGTCTGGCCCTGAGCAGTGTGTCAACTTGTTCACAACATTGCAGTAGTGGATGAAAGCGCACGGTCATGCCGCTGAAGCAAAAGTGGTTCTTCTTGGGAAGTCTGTATCAAGTCAGGAAGGGGCATGAAGTGAAGAAGAATTGGTTCCCACTATTCGAGTAGGGTGTGCCCTTGCGTCAGATCAGCTTACAAATGGCGAGAAAAGCTGGGGAGTGCATGATAACCCAGCCAACATCGAATGTCTCCCACTGTCTTTCTGCTCTCTAGGACTGAGTGTGCCACCAATGATCTCACCTTCTCTCAGAAGCTCACTGTGTCTAGACCTCTGGTTTTCTCTAGGCTGGACAATTGCAACAGACTCTTTCTAAATCTGCTTGCTTCTACCCTCTGCAATACCTCCAACCCTTTCTTTGGAAATGCCTTCCTACTCGAGCTCTTCGCTCCTCCACCTCCAACTCCCTCATGGTCTGTCGCTTCTACAAGCAACAAGTTGGCGGTAGATCTCTTTGGCTGGGGCGTCCTTCTGGAACAGCCCCCTGCTTCTCTGGAACTTGAGGAGAACCATCTCTGGTTCCGGAAGCAACTCACTACCTACTTTTATCTTTGCTTCTGCCTTCTTTCTTCCTCTCACTTGCTTATTTCTTGTGTGATACTGCACTGGTCACCCGTTCACCCTAAGCGTTTGGGCCATGTATACCTGCCCGCACAGTTTCAAACCCGCTTTGCCTCCTTGCAACCTGCAATCTTAGTATAATGCTGTACCACCTGAGTTCAGGTTAGCGTAGACAGAGCTGCCGGGCTTGTTTTAGGAGGGAGAGGGTGAAATTGTAATACAAACGGTCCAACGAAACACTAGGTATTGAAAAGAAAAACTGTTCATTTAAATGCGATTAGCCCATATAAATTCTTGGGCCACATAAGTAATATCAGATTGCATATAACCACAGTAAAGCAAACACAACACTGTGCTTTAAGGTGCACAGAGCAAAACATATTATTTAGAACACCGAATAGTAGTACTTTTGAAGTCGAAACTACTACTTACATTAAAATTACTTTGAGTAGTACAAAGGTAGTAGACCGTATCGATTGCACTGTGATGCTGAGTAAGGTATCGCCTACTAGAATTAACTTGAATGGATATTTTATTTGTATCGCGCTCATACACAAGTGTTTCAGAGCGCGACGAGGCTAGGGAGAACAGAAACAACGATCTTACTAGGCTCAGTGACTTTGAGAACGTGCTACTGCAGGGGAGAGGGAAGCGGGAAAGTGCAAGGGGGAAAAGTGGAAAGTGCTGAGCAGGGGAAAGTAATAACAGCAAAGTGGTAGTGCAGCTAGCGAGTGGCAAGTGCTAGGTTTAAGGTGCAGCCAGGGGGTGTCTGATAAGTGCAGAAAAAGGGGGGACTGTAGGGTTACAGATACAGACACAAGTGCAAGGGATGCCAGGAGGCAGAGCGGGTGAGTGGCAGGGTGGGCAAGTACCTGGGCCCGAAATCGAAGGGTAACCAGGTGCACGATGCAGAAGCAGAACAGATCAACAGGGGAGAAGAGAAGTGAAGGCAGAAGCAAAGAGGAAGGTCTTGAGGTGCTTCCGGAACCGCAGATGGTTCTCCTCAAGTTTGAGAGTGGCATAGAGGCTGTTCCAGAGGGAGGCCCCAGCCAAAGACTGAGATCTACCCCCAGCTTGTTTTTTTGATGAACGATTGACCCTGAGGGCATTGGAAGTAGTGGAGCAAAGAGCTTGAGAGGGAAGGTGTTTACAGATGGAAAGTTGACGGTATTTTGTGGACAATGCAAAGGGTCTTGAATTTAATCCTTGCAGCCATTGGGAGCCAATGAAGAGATTACAGGGCTGGAGAGATACGATCCAAAGGCTTGAGGCCAAGGACAAGTCTTGCAGTCGTTTTCTGGATGAGTTGCAAAGTGCAGAGTGTAGAAGCAGGTAGATTTAGAAAGAGGCTGTTGCATTAATCCAACCTAGAGAGACAGTGAGCTTCTGAGGGAAGGAGAGGAAAGACACATCACCTTTGGGGAGGTGCAGTTGGAGGTTTGACTTTATAGAGACATCAGGGATGTGGGCAGAAAAGTAAAGCGTGGAGTTGAAGATGACCCAGAGGTTCTTATCCTCGCAGGTGGGAGTAGGGGGAGGGCCAAAGAAGACCGGCCAGAGGGTGACCAGAAAGGAGGTTCGAGGGAGTGCCGATGAGGAGGATGACTTGACAATATATTTCTCTAATCTAGTGAAACTCGGATACTAGGCACATTATAAACCAATTACTCTGATGCAGGATAACACATTTGTAATAGGGGAGTTGGACATTGGGGTGTAATATTCAATTACAGTTTATTTTGAGTTCAAATGTTACTGTGAGCACATTTTAAAGAGAGACGGAAATCATTTGAATCTAGAAGTCAACCTTTCGACAAGTTTGGATTCTGGTGGACAAGGCTTGTTTGCAATGTTTTGTGGCATTGTATGTGTCCTGAGAACACAATCAGCATCCAGTCCATGAGTATGCATGGCCAACACAGTCAATGTCAGATGTTCGACAAATTCAAAATCCATTTCCTCGTATATTGGCTTGGCCGCCCATTGTTTGCCTCGTTTTGTAAAGGCCTTGTCGAAAATGCATCCTGAATGTTCCTGAGGATTTCGCTTGTTCCCTCACTATGTTCTCGTTATGGTCAAGTTCAGCTAGTCTTGTTCTGGCCTCCATACCGTCTATGCCGAAATGCAACCTTTTGGGCCTGTACTTTAGGAACATATTATGGAACACCTCCAAATCTCCTTGTGATGCTGGAAATGCATTGGTGGGACAGGGCCTCCCTGTCCTTGTCCTGTAGTCCTTTTTCATTTATGTTCTGTATTGTTTTCTGGCCAGGAGTCTGTGTTGGACTCCTGGCAGTGCAGCTCTTCCTGATTTTGGTTTGGTGTACAGACCCATGGGATACCCTTATGGCACCCATGGGTGGGGGTGCAACCCTGTGCCCTGTTGTATGTTTTTGGGCACCTGTGTGTGGCCCACAGAGCAGTGTATGGGCTGGTGGCAGTTCCATGCTGAATTTGACAGGTGGAGACCCAGGCCCTGCCATTGGAACCAGTTGATTCCTGATAGGAAACAAGATGGCGCCTGTGGCCTCTTGCTTTCTATTGCCCGTTTTGTTTTCCCAAGTCCTGGGAAGCCCTGACTCTGTCCCTTCCCCCTGACTGGCTGTTGGGTGGAAGTTCCATATATGGTGTTGTTGTGAAGTGCAGGCCAAACTGGCTAGAGCCTTCCCAGTGACTGTATGTTGTGGGTACACCCTGTGGGTGGGACCTGGGTGAATGGAGTGCGTGACAAATATGCACCTCTTGTTGTGGATGTCTGGTTTCTGGTATGAGATAAAGACTGAGACAGCCCTGCCCAAAACTGGCATGAATGCAGTGTGTAGTGTTAAATGGCTGGGTACTTGTCCCAATCCACATTCATTGTTGTGAGTGTCTGAGAGGGAGGAGTATGGCCTGAATGCACTGTATGCCTGATTGGCTGACTGACTGCATAAATGCCCTTCTGTATGATTGGCTGCTGAGTGTGACCCAGCAGTGTGGATGAGAGACAGAATAGTATATCTGGGGACCTCTCACCACTGGAAATTGTTCAGAAGCTGAGTTAACACTTGAAGAGTAACTGGAACTGCTTATCCTCGACACCGAGCTGGAAGAAGAACTGCTGCTGCATTTGCTTTGACCCGATCCGAAAGCTGTCGAGTTCGTCGAGGACTGATCCGAGAGAGGACCTGGTTAGGAGCCCTCTTCCCGTGCTCCGAGGGACCATCGAGCACCGCCAACCTTCGCCGAAGCTCCCTGGAAGTCAGACCCTCGAAAGGCTGCCGACCGGAGATGGGGACCGCCGAGGAGAACGAAGTGAAGCACCCGGACATCGATGCCGTTGAAGTCCACTGCCGTTGGCCAGGGTTCGGAGTATCGCCGTAACCGCTGGCGGCCCATCAAAGCCGTGTTGCCCAGATGAGGGGACCGCTTGATGCCGTGCCGCCGACGACCGGAGCAACACGCTCCTTTGCCTAAGACTGTTGAATCGAAGGACTCCCTTGTCCGCACCATTGACTGCTTTATCCCGCCGGAGAAAGTCGAGGATGCCAACGCGCCATGGAGAATCCGCCGGTGGGTTTCCCACCACCCAAAGACCACAAAGACTTTGACGACTCGATGCCCTTGTCGGGCCACAGTTCTTCAGAAACTCTTTGCGGTCCTGAAATATCAATCGCCGAGGTGCCCCGCACACCTCATCCTGGCAGGACGTTGCAGACGAGCACCACCTGGATCGACGCTGTGGGCTTGGCAGCCTCGAACTTTTCTTCGATGCCAAGTTCACCTTCTTCGACGCCTCTCGACAATCCGTGTCTCCTGCTTTAAAGGGAGTCACTCAAGAAGGATCCATTGACGCCTCTTCGAAGAACTCTGCTCCACCAGGTCATTGGGGGGGTAGAAACATTATAGAAGGAAATAAGATTTATAGAATAATATATGGACTGGGCTTGTATTATATCTTTATTTTACAGGTTGCCCAGGTGGGGGGGGGATCTCAACACAGAACTGTGTTTAACGGTAGAGGCCAGTATTCTGCCAATTGTTCTAACCAACTGCTTTCCTCCTATGTCTATTGTTGGTTGCCTTTATTAAGTGATCTGTGTGACATCTGGCCAGAGTATAGTTGATGCACTTTAATGAGATCTGGTAATAATTGTGGTACCACTTTAGAACTGTATATATTTACCATTGTTGATTTTCTGAGCACAAAGTGAATTATTGTGATAGTGTACATAACCTTGAATATTAATTATATAAAGACTGTGTTTGAACTAATACAGTGTGTGGACATTCCTTTGTGGGGGCTTGAGGACTACACTGTACTTAAGAACCAGCCTGCATCACCCACTGAGAAGCTAGGCCTTGATTGCTCGACCAGTGCTACCCTATAGAGAATCTTGGCTGGGGTCCTCTGTGCCTCTCCTCTGCCATATAGAGAGCAGAAGTACAGACCCCCCCCCTCAAGTCTTTACACTCCTGTGTGACAGAATTCTGTGAGTCCCTTCAAGTCTCTTGAAAGCGTTTTATCGTACACAATCTTTTGAAGTGCTTTGTGTGGAGGTGAACATGGCACCAACCATTTCTTCTTCTGTTCCTCCTCCCTCGATAAAGGTCCATGTGCACATTCGTGGAGATGTTGGTTTTCTGTCCATGAGTGTACTTTGAAACAACGGTGCATCAATGAATGCCATTTCTCAAGTACAATTTCTAAAGATCCATCACAAGTTTTGGAGCTCCACTAAAGATGGTTGCTGATAGACTGACACCACTTTCAAAGGTTTTCTGAACCCTTCTTTTACCAGCAGCTGTACGTTTTTTATTGATTGATTTGGCAACGTGCCATACATCAAATTGATGACTTTGATGAGGCTTGAGAGCTGTGGTTGCTTTAACAGGATGGGTCTTTATTCACAATCGGAAGAAACAAAAATAAAAAAACAGAAGTTCTTTTGCCAGAACGTTAGACTTAAGGCAGTCTTTTCAAAATATCAGTCTTCTTCCTGTGACGTCTCGGGTAGGGGTGCACCGGGTGTGCCTGGAGGTTAATCCTCATACGCCCAGAGTGGCTCTGGTGTGGCTCTCTCTTCCACTGTTCGGCTGTTCTGCAAGAGAACGGATGAACACCACACAGTTCGTCATTAGTTTCTGGTTTATAAAGGGGCTGGAGTGTTTCTAACTAATCAGCATCTACTTGACCAGATTTATTATATCTGTTCCCCCGCCCCCCCAAGTCCTGCCCCCTTCCTCTGTGACTGAAGATTGCCATGGTGCCTCTCCGACCGACTCTGGAGAACCACGTGGAGCCGCAGACCCCAGGGAGCCCGAAAGGCTCCAAAACCCTGTGGCCAGCTTGGTAAGCTGTTTTAACCAATTTTGGTTTGTGAAAGTTCATGTACGAGTCTGCTAGAGCAATGAGTCAGTCATCCGGTTCTTCGGTTACCTGCAGCGTTCTGTCTAAATATGCCGCTTGGAGAGATTATGCAAGTTGTCCCCTGCACATTCCTTGTAAAACAGTATTTTAGTTTTCCTGAATGTTGGGTCCATATCTGTTGCTCCGGCACTCGTCCCTGGCGGCTTCTGATAGCCTTCCGCTGACACCGCCTGCTCACAATGACAAATGTTTGGAAACTGCTCTCTCGTGGCCTTGGCTATTGAAACATGCCTGCCAGTGGCTACCGCCTCTATTTGCTTCCCCTGGATCCCAGAATTTCTATGGATTTAATGAAACCATGTTTATCGATGGCCGCAGACGATGTACACTCAGACACCTGCACGACCACCAAATTCACAATTTCTTTAACTTTTTATTTTTTATTTGGTTATAGTTTGTACAAAACCTTTACAAAAACATCTTTCAAACAAGAGAGATAAAAATTTAAAAGATGAGAAATGCTACAAAGATTTAAAACCGAGAGCATTAAGCCTATGCACCAACTCTCATTAGGAAAAAAAGGATAAAAAAGGGCTTCAATCTGAATCGGGATAGAAAGAAAAAGGGAAGGAAAGACAAAATCATTAACATTGCCCAAATAAATCTTATAGCCACATTCCATTTCTTTACTTAACATTGAGCAGAGGACGAACTGGATATCACTCAAAGTTTCCATTATTTTTTGATGTTTGAGATCCTGCTCAAATTATGACCCTTCTACATGTGTTACCTAAGATCGGGTGATAAGATTACACTTTTCTAAGATTTGTACTACAATTGACATTAATGCTACTTCATGACTCGAGATTATTAGATCCCAGAAATAGTCTGCAATAATCCCTTCCTCTTTAATAACAAATCTCCTGAAGAGAGCCAATCGTACTTTCCATGTTCCCTCACATTCCATTAGATGTTTTAGTGATTGACTTAGTGGTATATCACATATTTTGCAAACCTTAATTGCTTTCCTCTCTTGGTTCCATTTGGTTACCACTTCCCCAGTAAGGATTACGTTTAATCTTATCCTTAAAATGTTATTTCTCCTTGTTTGTCTGGGAATTGCACTAAAAAGCGTGGGAGACATCCAAGCTTTTTTTCAGTTGACAGGAATGGGTTAACTGAGATCATGTTTCTTACTTTGGCAATAGTGTCAATCCAATCAAGGATTTCCAGCTCCCGTTTAACTTTTAATGAATTTGTCACCAAGATTTCTAAACTTAGTTCAACCTTTGCTAAGAATTCCTACGCTCTGTTTTCAAGTTAACCAAAAATGTTGACTTTGAATTTTCTAAATGGATTTTGATGTCACCATACAAAGTGGTTTTTGTCCCATAACAATGTTCCTATATAGTGAGATCAGTTTGCAATGCAATCAAGTGATCTGAGACCTAGCTCGAAGCGCAGGCACCAGGATGGAGTACTTGCCGAAAGAGCGAGGACCCTCTTCCATAGCAGTCCCTCCAGCATACTCCAGTCTATTTGCCAGAGCCTCGGCTTTGCCTCCAGGCCATAGAGCATCACAGGAACGGCCTTCACATTTAGAATTTTATTAGTGGCACGATGGAAAATTTGCAGTATTTATGCTTTAGCTTTATCATCTGCGGTGTTAATTGTGCAATTTTATCAACTACATCTGCTTCAACCTTATAAAAGGCGGGTGACGCATAGTCTTTGTAACCCAAATAGGTCAATAATCTCACTATTGGGATAATTTGACCCTCCAGGACCCAGTTTGTAAAGTGGCTCTTTTTCTGTGGGTGTCTGAGGACCATTATCCTTGATTTCAGTGGATTTATGGATAACTTATTTAGCTTTGTGTAGTCATCCAGTTTGGTCAATAGATGCTGCAACAAAACAATGTTGTCCACATAGGCCAGCCAATAGATCCTGACTCCATTTACTTCTGGGTTGACCAATGCGGACGACTCCAGAAACTCGCCCATGTCTGCCAAAAATAAATTGAAAAAAAGAGGGACCCCCAGGCACCTCCCCTGACTCCTCTCTCGGCTCTAATCCGTTCAGATAGATGACCCTGATTGTCAAGACGTACCCTTAGATGTGTATCCTTGTGGATTTCCACCAACATTGATAACAGAGTTTCTAGGATCCCCCATCCCCTGAGTTTGCTCCAGAGTAACTCCCTATCCACCTAGTTGAATGCCTTGGAGAGGTTGATCCAGGCACCATATAAAGGTGCCTGGTCTTTCTCCATGGTATACTCGCTTACTAAGTGTAGAACTAGACCACAACAGTGGAGCGGCCTTGTCTGAAGGCAGTTTGATGATGGGAAAGGATTTATGCCTTTTCCACCCATGATACTAGTTCATTTAGGAGGAGTTTCATAAATATCTTGCTGTCAATATCGGGGAGGGTGATTACCCGATAATTTACAGGATTTAATCAATTGCCCCCCTTGAAAAAGGGTATTACTAATGCGATTTTCCAGGAAGGATGAAAAAGCCTTCTCCTGAGGTTCTCTCTAAATAATTGATATAGTAAGCTCGACCACAGCCTGAGGACTGATTTTTTTTTTTAAGGACCTGATAAGTCAGGCCATTTGGGCCAGCGGCTCTTGATGTTGAGTATGATATCACAAATATCCTTTTCATCACAGGGTAGGTACCAAGGAGTGTTTGTTTCTGGGCTGTGTTGTAGACGGTTCCATGTCATTTCATTGCGGGATGTTTTTTTGTGAATTGTTTTACTAAAAAAAATGTATTTTTTAATTTTTGTGGGGGTCGCCCCAATCCCAAAAATAGGGGGGGTAGGGTGGGCACCACAATATTCCGAAATGTTCATATACTATCAAATCAATAATTCATATATACTACTTATAATGGGAGCACACCCTGTAGCCTTGACACCAGGTTATGAACAACAAACTCAAATAATAGGAACGGAGGACCGTCCGTTCCTGAGCGTGCTCACTCGTGATACTCCTTCCGGAGTATATTAATGTTTGTTAAACTCCAAACGATTGAATCAAGCAAAGTAGAGCGTGATGTATATCATTACAATGACACTCCAGTGTCTTAGTTTATTTCTTTTTTGCCTGACAAATCGGTGCCCAATTTTTTCATTGCCAATGCATTTCGGACTGTGTCCATCGTCGGGGCTCTTAGGCACTGATTGTTAATCATCTATTATCAACATATCACAGTATCCACATTAATCTGTGATACTGTGTATTCACTGAGCTGTATCACTAAATGCAGATCAATATGGCTGTTCAATCTCCATAGTCTTCCCGTGACTAGATTCCGAGTGACAGCTCAAATCCCCCATTCCCTTTTAAATGTTTAGGTATTGCCTTACACCCACACCCCATATATGTAATTTTCTGAAACCTCCCCCCTAAAAAATTAGATGTGTTTTTCGTTGAAAAATTCGCTGCGAAAAAACATCCCGTGATTAAAGGACGCTGTAACGTGGTAGACCCCTGGGATTCTCAAAGACCATAGAAAGATATGCCACCCAGCTTGATTCATGTACTAAGTTCCAGAGTGTACTGTTGGTTTGGGGCTCTAACTGACCTATTACCGACCAGAAGTTCCTAGAATTCCCTTCATTCATTAGCTGTAGCATAAATTCCCCATCTTTTGTAGTCTTGTGACTTTGTGGTTACGTGACCAATGCTTATAGTTCGCTTTTGCTTTCCTTACTTCCATTTTGTAATTCTCTGGGGCAATATATATATGTTTTTTTAGATCTCTTAGGCATTTTCTTTGTTTTTTTTTAAAAAAAAATGATTATTTATTTATTGCCAGGATAACTCCTCAAAGCTACGTAGTTTTATTTTTTTTTTTTTCTTTTTTTCCTCTGATGGTTCGCTGGTGGGTAAGGTGGACCAAATCAATTTCACAAATTTATCTGGGTTGCATTCAGCCTGCCAAAGATGGTTGGGGCGCTTCTTCAAACGGTTGTTGAGGTTTCTCTCCTCCTAACCATATTTTACAAGCCTGATTTTTTCCCTTTTGTGCCGTTAAGAGGCTGGTTGTGTACCATTACAGGGGCAGGTAACAAATATGTAAAAGTCAGCTCCAAGTGTGCGTGATCGCTCCCCCCGTCATCCTTAACTACCAGATTGGATGTCCGGGAGAAGAGATCTGGAGAAACAAATATATAATCCAAGACAGACGAGGATTTGTCTCTAAGCCAGGTTGCAGTAATACCAGAGTCCCCCCTCAGAGGACCCATTTAACTTCTTCAGATCCCATGAATCTAGGAAATCTAGCCAAATGTGCCCCCTTGAGGTTTTTCCGGCAACTGTCCTGTCGTTCGTCTTGGGAACCTGAACACATTCCGTGTTCAGGTCGCCTGCGCGGAGTATATTAGCACCTCCAACATCCAGTTTAATTATTCCCAATAATGAATCCAGTATTGATAGGAAGTCTGTTAGTTTTGAGGAGACGGGGTTCCATTAAATATTAATGATGACCCAAATGGGGTCCGGTATCTTGCGGCTTAGATGTATTCTACATGCCTGAATGCCCATAGCATCATTAAAGATTGGTGTAATTGTTTTTACTGCTTGATTTTTGAATGCCATCGGGAGACCGCCTAATGGTCTTCCCTTCGGCTTTTGTAATGCTGGTAGACAGTGGAACGTGTATCCCTCTGTCTATGGGGTTAAAGTCACGTCTCCTGGAACAGGATTATATCATATAGATCGAACAAATAATCCCGCATTCTGAAAGCTTTAAAAGTACTGGAACGCCACATGTTCCAACCAAATGCAGACCCCTATTTCTAAAGCTGCTGTGACGCTACTTCCAGTTTAAGTACTAGAGACAGTATTTCCGGCAGGAGTGACAAGGTTTTTTCCTGTGAAGTCTCTGCACTAAGATCTTTTCTTCTTGTGATGCATATTTCCTGATAGATTTCTTCTTCCCTGTGACGATTGCCTTTTGCGGCCCCCTGGTAAGTGGAGTTCCCTTGGGAGGCTCCCACCAATGATGTGGGGGAGACCTTTAGGCCCAACTGTTCCAGTTCTTTGGATGCGTTCAGAATGGCCATCTGAGCCTTCTCTGAGCTGAGCCCTACTTCCATGTAAAAGGAATCTCGTATATTCGGGAATTTCACAAAATCTATATCTCTTGATGAGAATAGGAAAAGATTTCTGACTTTGAGTATACCAAGGACCACAGTCCTGCTAAGTGAGTACTAGTGTTTGGTGTTTGAGTTAGTCTTAACCAAATCATTGGTATGGCAAAGTTCAGTATTACTTCTGGGCTGCTTTCCTCTACCAGTGGGTCACTGCTGGTCATTCGAATACCTTTTACCTCTTGTTCTGGGTTATGCTTTAGTTCCACTGATTTTTCCCGTGCCATTCCATGAACCCGGATTAGAGTGGAGGTTTCCTTGGCATGGTTCCTGTCCCATATCGGGGGTTATATTTGTGGATACCGCAGATGAATTATCTGGGCCTTTTTTGATAGTTTTCACAAATATAGGGGCCAGCCTTAAGTTCGCCCCCTCGTGGAATGTTCGTATCATATTCTCAGTGGTGTTGTGGTTTGGCAGCGAAGGCTTCCTTTGCAGAAATATTGGAGCCAATTTGACGTTCATTGATGTCGAGGCTGGTTGACCTGAGAGGGACTGAATAATAGTCTGACTGGAGGTTTTTGTTTCAGCCTTATTTGTCAGACCATCCTCTGCCATGGAGGTTGAGGCTTTTTTAGTAATGATCTGAGGGTCCGTTTGGAGACCCACTCTCACATTTATAATCTCGACTTGTTTGGCGATGTTTCTGGCTGGCTGTTGTGTAATTTTTTGCCACGTTTCTTTCACCCTTGGGATTTGCTGCCTACTGGAGAATCTATTGGCGGTTTAACCCCATTGGCTTTGTGTGAGGCATCTTCATTTTCTGCATCTGTAATGTCACTATTTGGAGGAAGTGTAATGTTCTTTAAAAAGAGGTTTGTTCCCATATTATTGATCTTTCTGTTTTTTTGATTTTTCGTTTTTAAAACAATTTTTTTTAAAACATCTTTCCTTGCTTGTTGTGGGAGTGTTGCAGCTCTTTTATTACCCTCCTTTTCTTTTTCTTTTTCATTTTTCTTCTTTCTCTATGGGACCGACAGCAGGTAGCCACGATGAAGATGTTCCTTCTGGTGCTGATGGTACCGCCTCTTTTTGTTCGAAGAGCACTTCCATGAATGTCTCAATCCCTTCCTCTACTTAGTTAGCCGTTCTCAGGAATTCTTCCAGAGTGGATTCGGAAAGTGGGGTGTCATTGAGTGTTAAAAATGAATTGTTGACTTGTTCTGCCACAGTTCTCTCCGTTAGCTGCTTCCCTTTCAAAAGCTGCAATATTTCTTGAAGTAGCTTTTGTGTGACCACTTCTTCTTTTTTCTTTAGGTTTAAAGAACCCAGTATTTCAGAGAGGTCTAGTCCTTGTTTAGCTACTTCTAGTCTTGCGTCACTTATCGGGAATAATAATGGAGTTGATGACAGAGCCTAAGCCCGCAAATGTGGATTCACACTTAGCAGTTTTGTTGGTAAGCTCTAGGAGAATCCCTGCTTGGGATTGCACTTCCATTTTAAGGAGCTCACGTACCGAAACTAAAGAGTTTAACACAAAAAGTTCAGGGCTGACAAAGTTCCTTCTTTCGGGTGAGCGTTATCTGTATATTCCCCCAGTGATGTAGGTGTTTTCCTTCAATTATGCCCTCCATTCTCCCTTCTGTGGTTAACGTACCTTCCTGCTGGTTGTGAAAGTGTCCCACTTCAACAATTCAGGTTAAATTCTGTTCACAGGATCCTGGGAAAAGTGTGTTGCAATAGTCAATCTTTGACAATGCTAAGGCTCTGGCAAGCGTTATGCAGCTGCTAGTGGACCAGTAGGATTTGCAGCTATAGATTAGCTTGTTTGTGTAGGCGGTAGAGGATGCCACAGAATTGACTTGTTTCTTTAGGGACAGAGTCGAATACAGATAGACCCCCCCCAAGGTTTTTATTTCCTCAGCGACTTTGATCAAGTTCCCATCAATATTGAAGGATATGTAGCTTTTGGTCGAGTTTATTTAGGTGTGCCTGAGTGCTGACAATCAGAAGCTATGTCTTTTCATCATTAAGGTACAGACTGTTGTTGGCCATCCAAGCCTGGATTTCTAGGTACATTTCATTCATTAACTTGGAATCCTCATCGTAGTGGCCACAAAGCGGGATGAGGACCTGGGTGTCATCTGCGTAGTTAGTGTAGATGACACCCATGTTAACCAGGCGATTGAAGAAGAGCTTTGTGAATATATTGTGATCGTTGGAGATACGCAGGAGCCTTGAGGGACTCCGCAGTGAATAGGGAATGGGTCAGCAGAGGCTGAGGGTGAGAAGACTCTGGTGGTTCGATTGGATAAAAAGGATTTGATCCAATTAGAGGCGTTGGTGGAGAAGGCTGCTGCTGAGGTGAAATGTCCAGTGAGGATTTGGTGGTCGACTAAATCGAATGCTGCAGACAAGTGTAACAGCAGAAGGATTGCTAATTTGCCTTTTGTCCTTTGCCTCATCCATCTGGATTTTCAAATCCAGGAGTGCTGTCTCCGTTACATGTCATGTCTTGGCCTAAAACCGGATTGTCTGAGGCCCAATAGGTTGTTTACCTCCAAGTGATTCTGGATTTGCAAGTATGAAACTCTATCCAGGATTTTTAAGAGAAAGGGGACGGTGGTAATCGGCCTGTAATTCGTTGGAATGTTCGGGTATATGTTTTCTATTTTTTTTAAGAGAGGCATGACCCACGCCTTCTTAAAGGCATGGTCTAGTAAAACATTTTTATTGTCCCTACGGGTCAGCAATGTTTTTTTAAGCCTAAGTGGCTCGATTTTAGAAAACTTTCCTATGGACCTTACCCGAGTTTTCGTCCATTAAACGCACGCGAAAACAAGCACCAGGGAGCCGCCATTTTCTGATAATCCTATCTTTTCCCCGATCGCCCTGGCTGACCTGCTTTTGCGGCACTAAATCAATTCCCCCGCCCCTGAGCCTGTCATCAGCAGACTCGTACCGCCCATTTCCCAACGCCAAAGCACGTCTTGTGTCAACATTCGCTGCGCTTCAGCTGATGACGTGTCGCCATGGAAATGGCAGGACGCCTCTTTTCCTCAATAAGTATAAACAGACCATTTCACAACGCACAGCAGCAGATTTTCAATTCCATTCCTCTCTGTGTTACTTTGAGTATTCTGTGACTCGTTTCAGTGCTCTGGTCAGCTACCCTCGCCGCTTGTAGCCCGTGTGAACAGATACCAGTACCACCGCTATAAATTATTTTAGTTTGTTTAACACACAATGGCTACAATAATGCCCTACATGTACGAGCCCGAGTATACCGAGGAGGAACTACTGGAAAGGGAAGCACGCGAAAACGATGGGGATTCGGACAGCAGTTGGCAGGACGAATCAACAGAGGAAGAGCCTGGGCCTAGTCGAATGGACGGGGCTCCACCTGGTGCACATGCAATCGGTGCAAGCTAATGCCAACTGAGGACGAGAACTGCTGCTGCCGAGAAAACTCTGGATGCCTGGCCTACATTTCGGAAGGCGAGCCACGACCGCAATGCCTCACCGAGCTGCCAGACTTCAGGGCAGCCTGCCTCACACGGGCCGTGCTGAGAATAATGATGGTGCTTATGCACGAACTTCGCAACTGTTCGTCCTCGTAATCCGAGTAACGAGTAAGTATACTCTTCTTGTCATGCCACTCGTATTTCATGTTCTTCTACTATATCCAAAATTACATCTACATATCATTGTAACAAATGTAAGTCGTTCAATAGTGTGCATTGTCTACATAGCATTTGTCCGTGCAGAATGCCATTAGTTACAAGAATTGAGACAACAAACATTTATTAAACTTATCTTGGTCATTTAAAAACAGTTTGTTTCATTCCTTTTCACAGGTAGTACAGGCTGGTGGCCTATCGTTCCTTTACATGGTGGCTCCACGGGAGGCTTGGACACCGCGTTCGAAGAGTGATACCGCCTGTGCCATTCGTGCCATTAGAGAAACGTTCCCGAGTGACAGCGGTCAGTACAGGGGATTTTCTCTCGCTGTGCTGCAACCTGACCTGTATAATCTTTAAAGTCTTGTATTTTTGTGTCATGAAAATAAGATACAAAATAAAACACCACATATATTTTAACAACGGTTGTTTCGATTTTTTTAAATGAATCAAGTGTGTCTCCATTCAAGGATGGACATCAGAAATCTGTGCTCCGAATGGGTGAAGGTCTCGTCGCTATGAAGCAGGGTGGTCACTATCTATCTAAGCTAACATAACTTATTCTCGATAATGCATGCACTAAATAACACTTGTTCAAAGTCTTTCAGTAGGTTATGTCTCTATAAAAGTCACACATATATCTATACTAACAATTACCATTGGAAAAAGCAATGGCTGCGAACTCTCAATGTGGTTAATAACCACTGAACAGGTTATCATGCCTTGTTCTTTCGAGAGAGGGGCGCCTGCTACCTTTTTTGCATTGGATTATATAGGCCTTAGGGTCTTGACCACTATAATACACTGGTTGAAGTGTGGGTCTGTGCTCACAAGAATCTCCGGTATGTGGCATTTGTTATTGATAAGCAACGATATACTATCATTGATATAAAGGCGATATACTATATATTGATATAAAGGCGGTTCGCGCCAGTGGATGCGCGCTGGCATGGGGGGCTGTCAGGGGCGCGAAAGGCCAAGGTGCCAAACTACATGTACACTTCAAAAGGTATCCCATGCCAAGGGGCCATTGGTCACATCGCCTCCTCAGACCCCGTGTCTCCAGCCAGGCCTCCCCTTGAAGCAGGCCGCCCCCCTGCAATCCACATAAGTGTGTCTCCATTCAGCAGTCTTCCTGTGCCTTATCTGCACGCCCTAGGCCCATCCATCCCACCCACCCTCTATCAAAGGCGGTTCGCGCCAGTGGATGCACGCTGGCATGGGGGGCTGTCAGGGGCGCGAAAGGCCAAGGTGCCAAACAGCATGTACACTTCAAAAGGTATACCACGCCAAGGGGCCATCGGTCACATGGCCTCCTCAGACCCCGTGTCTCCAGCCAGGCCTCCCCTTCAAGCAGGCCGCCCCCTAAAACCACGACATACATACATCATTCATTCACAAACGCACCCCTGTTTCTAATACTTTATAAAGCACTTGATATGTCTCATGAGAACATCTTTGTGCTTTGCAAGTCAACTCCTGAACGTGTTACCTGGCAACCACTGAGATCTACGCTAATCTGCTCGTCGTCGTGCTATCCGTGAACTTCTGTGACCGCTTAGAGCAAACCCATCAGTGTGCTACCTGTGGCCACCCACCTATTCTCCTGCAACATACTGCTCTGCTTGCTGAATCCAATTGTTTGTTGGCCAAGGTAAGGCCATGTATCCTAGTCATATTTCGCAGATTTTTAAATTTCTATCTATTTGCGAATAGAGTACACAATAGTGCTATGTTCATTGGTCTCATTGCTATTGACTTGAGTTTCCATTGCTATGCTATCAATAGATCTATTTATTTTCATCTGTGTCTATTGTCATCGAATTCCATCCTTCGGGGGGTCCAGTCTATAATGTAAGCATGTTTCCTTGTTGTGCAAGACAGAACATCCAAGGGACGAGTCACATGTTCAGATTTTAGACACATCATTTATACATTTCTGCAACTTATGCAAATACTAAGCCGCACATAACTGGTATAGTTCCTGCGACCAAAACAAACCTTGCATTGATCATTGTATGATTCATTTACTTTTGTATCAAATCTTTATTCTTGAAGATTGTATAATAATGTCGATATTTACTTTTCAGATTTATCAACAATGCCTGTCTGTTCGATTAGCGGTTGCCCTTCGAAGACCCATGCGAAATCTGAAGGCACTACAATGCATGTATTCCTGAAAACTGTTGATCGAATAAGAGAATGGGTCAGACATTGCGGATATCCACTGGATGAGCTGGAAAGTAGAGTCCAACAAGTCTTACAGGACAAGAGGGGTGATCAATACCGCATCTGCAGCCGGCACTTTTCCTTGGACATGTACACAACATCTTGGGTAACAAAGAAGAATAAACGGCGAACGACACGGAAATTGCTCAAGCTCTATTCCCACTCTATTCGTCCACATTCCGCCACCAGTGAGTCAAGTGTCCGGATTTAGCTTTAGGACTTGCAGTAGTGTGTAGGTAGCTGAACTGATTAATTGATATTGTAGGTGTTCTATCCCTTGTAATAATTTCGATATTGATATGAGTGTATAGTTTTTTTGAATAATGACATTTATCAATATATTCTTTTTCGATTTCATAACCCACAAACGCAATGTATATATATGGGAACAGGGAATTGTGCTGTATTGAGCATTTTTCAAGTATTCTGTCGCCTTACATGGCTATTTTTAATATTGGCATTTCATTATCAATCATTAATTTACCTTTACAACTTCTTGACTATCCCTTGAATCTGAAGCAAGAACATTCTACATCCTTGACGTGGTCACAGTTATCAACCACTTCTAGCGCGTATCAGGTAATCTTACTAGGGTAATCCGCTACAGACTTGTTTTATGCATGTCAAGTAATAGTTTTATTTTATCGTGTAATTATTTTACCGAATGTTTGGTTAGTGCTTTCCAATTGATATACACCTTAGTTATCGTCCACTGGTGTTTGTTTTCAGTTATAATTAGTGTTATCCATACTAATGCAAGTACTGTCTTTCAGGGAGATGCTGAAGCGTCCGCCACATCTACAACATTTCTAGATGTTCTTCACCAGCAGGAGGTATGGATCCTGACAGCTCCATCGAGCATCATCATCAGAGCTGGAATTCTTGTCTTTTGATTGTTCTACACAATGTTTCATTCGTGGTTAGCCGTTGATATGTACCTGTGCTGTCGACCCCAGATGTGTGTTATGTTTTCACTATTGTAATCCTCCCTAATGCAAGTACTATGTTTCAGGCAGTTGATGGAGCGTCAACCCCTGCACTTGATGCAGAGCCTGACATTCAAGTAATTCCAGGGGAAGTGGAAGCGGGACCATGCGTATACGAATCGGCGCAACAGCTTTCGGAAGTGCGCACTACATTTGCAACATCCATAGATATTCTTCAGCAGCACGAGGTATGGATAATGACAGCTCCATCATGCGTGATCATATAACGTGATTCCATTTGCTATACTTTCTTCCCTATTAACGCAAGTGCTGTGTTTCAGGGAGACGACGAAGCTTCCACTACAATCACAACATCCAATTTAGATGATGCAGATGTAAAGGAATCGGAGAAATAAGTCGATGAAATGTGATCATATTTAGATTTTCCTTGATTCTTTTGGACAATGCATCATTTGCGGATATCTCTTTATATGTACCTGTGCGTTCGACCCCAAGTGTGTGTTATGTTTCCAATATTGAAAACCATACTAATCCAAGTACTGTGTTTCAGGGAGACGACGGAGCTTCCACCACAGTCACAACATCTCATTTAGATGATGCATATGTAAAGGAATCGGAGAAATAAGTCAATGAAATGTGATCATATTTAGATTTTCCTTGATTCTTTTGGACAATGCATCATTTGTGGTTATCTCTTTATATGTACCTGTGCCGTCGACCCCAAGTGTGTGTTGTGTTTCCAATATTGAAAAGCATACTAATGCAAGTACTGTGTTTCAGGGAGATGCGGATGCCTCCTCTCCAATACAACCATTCATGGCAGTCCATGCCGAGCCAGAGGTATGGATACTGACAGTTCCATCGAAATAGATCATCACTGGTCGAATACTTGTCGTTTGATTGTTGCACACAATGTTTAAATCGTGTTTGGCTATTGAGATGTACCTGTGTGTTCGTCCTCACGTGTGTTTTATGCTAACAATATTTTGATACATAGTAATGAAAGTACTATGTTTCAGGGAGACGATGAAGCCTCATTCCGTGCTGTCTATGCGGATACAGAAAATATAGTCGTTGCAGCGCAAGAGGAAGGGAGGACATGTGGAAATGAATCGGAGCTAGTCGTTGCAGCGCAAGAGGAAGGGAGGACATGTGGAAATGAATCGGAGCTACAGCGTGCAGATGTTGAAGGTCGAGTCAAAAAAGTTGCAAAGAAAAAAAACCAAAAAAAGGTTAGTTACAAACAGTTCATAACTTAAAATAGTCCCCAGCACAAACATTTTTTTAATGTTTTTTTCCAGTCAATTCTACTACACTCCATCTTGTGTTTAAACTGAACATCCCTTTTCCAATCTCTCCTCCAGTTACCCGTGGGTGTCAGAACTATACATACACAGACAGTAAAGCGAATGAGAGATGTGGCTTGCCAGACCGTGTACACTATGGAGGAACTATTAATTGAGGCGAGGCATGTTCAGGCTCGAGATGCTCATGTCCAATGGCCAGAACATGAATTAACTGTGTTTGGAGACTACAGCAAAGTTGCATTGGACCATAGCTACAGCCCGACCGCACCACCACAAGAAGATGTTATTGAATGTATTGAAGATAGCTCTGAAGTAGTTGCAGATCAATTCACACAATCTACACCCGCCAAAAATTTGCCACCAAAAAACCTGTCGACATTGTTGTGTTCTCCCATCAATGTTGAAGTAATAGATGTCGAAATGACAGAGAATGAACCAGCCGCAGCATCCATAGACGCATCAGAACTTGATATCAGCGATATTACTTTCCAATGTGTTGAAATCTCCACAACGTCACAGGCCGAAACAACGTTGACGCAGGATGACAGTCTAATGAAAGAGAGCAAATACATTGTATTCGACAGTTGTTTGATGGAAATTATAAGTATGCTGAAATGTGTGCATTCCATTAGAGGAATGTGGGAAGCCATTGATTAATGTGACTCGTCAAATAAAAGGCAGTAACGTCAAAATAAATGCCACCTGTAGATTAAATCATAGGTTCTCATGGTCTGCACAACCGATGCTGGGGAAACTGCCAGCAGGCAATCTACCGTGTGCAGCTGCATCACTTTTTAGTGGCTCCAGTTTTAGAAAGTTAGAGGCTTTCTTTCAGTTTGTGGGACTCCATTTAATTTCTAAAGCGCTGTACTACATATACCAACGTGATTATCTGTTTCCGGCCATTAGTGATGCTTGGAAAATTGAACAATTGTCTCTAGCAAGTACATTCGAAGGCAAACGATTCAGGCTAGGCGGCGATGGACAGTGCGACAGCCCTGGATTTTCTGCCAAGTACTGCACCTACCACTTTCAGGACATGGATAGTAAGAAAATTGTGAGTTCGGTGGTCGTGCAGGTAACACAATGTACATCGTCAGTGGCCATGGTGAAACTAGGATTTATAAAATCAGTGGAATATCTACAATCAAGGGGAATGCACATCGACCTCATAGCCACAGATAGACACGTTTCAATTGCCAAGACAATGAGAGAGCAGTTCCCACATATTAAACATCAATTTGACGTATGGCATCTTGCTAAATCAATCAATAAGAAAATCTCGGTGCAGGGAAAAAAAAAGGTTTTGAAAGTATTTTGCAGTGGTCACATTCTATCACCAACCATCTTTGGTGGAGCTCAAAAACCTGTGAGGGGTCAGTGGAAATACTACTTGAAAAATGGCGGTCACTGATGCACCACTGTACCAACGTGCACCGCTGGACAACAAATCAACATTTCCACCAATGTGAACATGGCCCTTTGTCCCCAGAGGAGGCACGGAAGAAGAAGTGGTTGATTCCATCTTCACCGACACACAAAGCGATTGAGAAGATTGTTTTCGACAAAACTCTATCAAGAGATTTGAGAGGACTGACAGAATTCTGTCACACAGGAGATTTGGAGGTGTTCCACAATATGTGCCTAAAGTACAGGCCAAAGCGCTTGCATTTTAGCTTTCGGGGCATGAAACATCGCACTCTACTAGCGGTCTTGGCCCATAACAGCAATGTCGGACGTGAACAATCTAGGGTAAAGTAAGGATGCCTCGCTACACTAAGGTATTTTCAAAACGAAGTAAGCAATGGGTGATCAAACCAGTCTATGATGAAATGCAGTTCGACTTTGTGAAAGGCCTTATTGTTGCTGTGTTAGAGAAGCACAGATATGGAATTTTGGACGTTTCTGTGCAGAGCAGTGATCCATTGCCACCGAACATTGTGACTGTGCCATGCCCACCCGAAGCACAGCTGATTGTGAAGTACAAATCGCGGTTTAAATAATTGCAATAAGATTGTCTTTTTGTAAATAAATGTTATTGTACAGTGTACCTGTAAACCTAACCCCTACCTTCACCATAATGGGTGGCGAACAAGCTGGGTGTCATCTTTGAATTCTCTCTATTCACCTCACATATGTGTATGTATATATTTTTCTCATGTCTCATCTCATGTAAATGTAAATGCTGCGCACTGTTAACGGAGGGGAGGCTTGCGTATTGCACATAATAAAACAAACAAACAATAAATCTCACTTTTAACTCAACTCCTGTGGTACTTTATACTTTCCCTGACCTTCCGCCAAAAATTAAATGTCTCAATTTGGGCTGCAAGCTCGCAGACAACAGGGACAAAATTGGGGCACTTAGAACGCGCCAGCCAAGCGGGCCGTGGCATTTGGGAGAGAAGCCAGTTCGCATTTGCACATTGACGCGCACTACGTAGACGGATTCTAAACTTCAAGTTCTCACAGATGCCTATACTACGTGATGTTGCAAATAAAGAATGCGAAGGACAGCGCCCAGATGAGGCCCACAAGTCGCACTGGAAGTATAAGGGTCTATTGTTTTTTGACCTTGAGACAGGGACCATGCCGAAAGAACTACATTTGAAGGGGGTGTGCAATAACGTAAGAGACGATAAGGCAGAAAATTCAGAAACTAGACCAAGTTTCATTTTAGTTCAGTATACGAAAAATCGTTGTCAAGAGCACGGTCCGTTTTACAGACTGCATTACGAAGAGACACAATGGAAATTTCAAATATAATGTAAGTAAATCTTTACACGCTTTTATACCGGAATGAAGATTTAATGAATGGATGCATGAATAAATGAATGAATGAAGAGCTAGGAAAAGCAAGTAAAACGTGTTTGTAGTGGGCACATGGGCATGCAGGTCCACTGGTCTCACTGATCTCGGTCCTTGGCCCAGCCACTTTTCCCTGCACTGCCTACCTGCACTACGGGACTGTCTCTGTATCCTTCAGCCCCTTCTCCCGGCATTTACCTTGCACTTGCCACCAGCTGGCCCTATTATTTAATTTGTATTCAAATAACCATGTACAGCACTTTTACCCCCCACCCCCCTTCCAGCCTTCCCATGCGCGATCAGAAAGACACCTGGCCTAGTAGGATCGTTGTCTGTCTGCCCTTGTTCCCCACCTGCCTCGTCGCGCCTAGAAACACTTGAGTATAGGCGCGTTACAAATGCCATATCATATATCATATCATTCCTCACGCATGTAGACTAACTGTCGTTTATCATTGTGTGTTGGCCTCGATTTATTTTGTTACTTTTCGCATTGATTTTAGAGCCGAACATACTCCATTGAACTATCATTACAAGCAAATAGTTTCTGATCGGCTGTAATAAATAAAATAAGTAATATTAATGAAGATCGGCTGGCGAGACTAATTATAATTTTTTTGTTTTCATAACAGGTATTTGCTCCCCATCTGCTACTGCCATCGGTTTGAGACACCAGCAGATGGCTTTTACAGTAGACACCTCCAGCTTCGTTTGAACAACTGGAGCACACTGATAATTTTATGGGACGATCGCCAAGGGCCCACATGCCCTTACGCTGTACTAGTGGCTAGAAGCAACATATCAACCTTTACGATGGACTAGTGCCTAGTTGATGGAACAGCCTTGCGGTTCACCGTGCTTCCAAAGTGCTTCTTTTAACGAAAAGCAACACCCTGTGTACCATGGCGGATACAGATAAAAGAAAATAAATGGCTTTCGGAGTTCATATGGCAATTGCTGAATATTCTTTAAACATTTAATGTAAAATAAATGTACTGTACCAAATGTACCGTGTTGCTGTTTGATTTTAAAGTACAGTTTCATATTCCGAATTGTGGCGCGCTGTGTTGTGAGATGGTCTGTGTTGGTTTCCGGGTTCTGTGTGGAGTCGCGTAGAAGACGACTGGGCGCGTTTGCCTACGCAGCACAGTAATGTCACAGAGAGAGCCGGGGAATATGAATGTTTTGATAATGTCACGCTCAGGGGCGGGGGAATTGATTTAGTGCCGCAAAAGCAGGTCAGCCAGGGCGATCGGGGAAAAGATAGGATTATCAGAAAATGGCGGCTCCCTGGTGCTTGTTTTCGCGTGCGTTTAATGGACGAAAACTCAGGTAAGGTCCATAGGAAAGTTTTCTAAAATCGAGCCACTTAGGCTTAAAAAAACATGGCCGACCCGTAGGGACAATAACATTTTTTACTAGACCATGCCTTTAAAATTGTTAGGTACTTGGCTTATATTATTGCGTACCGCGTTGACACTGAGCAGAAAGGCTTATGGAAAGAAGGGGTTCACCGACTTTGTTCTTGCCAATCTCTATATGCTGCTGCTAATGTACAGTTTTAATGACAGAAGGTGCGCAGGAGCGAGAACCTGTTAAGGATTACTGGCAAGTACAGGCAAGTGCTTCAGTTTGCGGTCACCTTAGGTGTTGGTTTTTGGGTACACTTGAAAATGAATAGTTATTGTCTCCTTTTACCGTGAGCATATGGGGTCTTCGATTTCCCAAATGCTCATTGTGGTGCCGTTTCTCTGACAATGGCATAGATGCTGTGGACACTGACACCGAAGTCTCTATGTGCCCTTTCATACGTCAACCACAGAGCTTCGCGGTACACTGTCTTGACTTCAGGAATTACTGCAAGCCGACTGTTGACCGGCTGTCCTATCTAATAACACGGCCTGTGGCAGGCACAATAATCCCCAGCTGCCACCCTCCTCGCCTCCTCCGCCCTCCTACTCAGCTGATGCTCGGGTCTCGAGGCTCAGTTCGTCAGTGGGGCGCTCTCGGTCTGAGGAAAGGACCCACAGGCGTTGTGCAATTGTGTAATCTCTTGAAAGTGGTAAGTGCAGTACTTTGCAAAAAAAGCCTGGACTTTCACACTGTCCGTCGCCAGCTAGCCAGAAACATTTCCCAGAGAATGTACTGTCCATTGACATATGTTCAACATTCCAGCATGACTAATAGTAAGGAATAAGAATTCCCTTCGGTATTTGTAGTATTGGGTTTTAGCAAGGAACTCAAGACCCACAAACTGACAAAAACTGGTAATCTTGCTGAAAGTGGATCCGCTGAACAAAGTAGATTTCCAACTGGCACTTTGCCGAGCATCGGTTGAGCAGACCATGAAAATGTGTTATGTCGGTGGGCCCAGCTGGCATGGATTTTCAGGTTGGTGCCTTATAATGTACCAGACACATTCACCACTGGCTCCCCGCATATGTTGCCTCTTGATGTATGATTACATTTCAGCATTAGTACAATCTCTTGCAGGCAGCTCTGGAACACAATGTATTTTTGCTCCTTTAATAGCCAATCGTCTGGCAGTACTGTGTTTTGAGAGTCTACGGTGGTGGACACATGCCCAAAACCTGGCAAACTGAAGTCGAGATCTTGAGCAAGGTCATCAGTCAATTGCGTTGAAGCATCAATCTCTGTCAGTTCAGGCTTTGATAATTCAGCATGAATTGATGAAACGGGTAACATTTTTTTTTTTGTTCTTTTAAAAAAAATGTTTTTATTGTTTTAAACATATCAACCTCAACCAACATACAGGACATTTCTATTGATGCATATCTTGTTTTACAATCACGTTACGCTTTACAGTCCTCCACCCTCCAATCCTCTTAACTCAAGCTCCTCCTTCAATGCTTTAAGTTTTGTTGCTTAGGGTTTATCTCCCTTATTGTTTTCAAGCATATCATCTTCACTGGATTCGACCTCGGGAAGTCCCGACATCGTCGTTACCATTTGCCTCCATGCTACCAGGAGTCCTGTTTCCTCCTCCCCTCCCCTACCGACTGCTTCATACCATGCCATTGTCTCAGCCTCTGCCCACTTCAGGAGGTCATTCCACCACACCTCTAGTCTAGGTCTGTGGGCTGCTTTCCAGCCCATAGCTATTCTCCATTTGGCCAGGATGTATGCCAGGTCTTTCAATTTGCTAATGTGTTTTAGATTACGTGCTGATTCCACCTCCAGCTTGATCCCTTTTTGGGCCAGGCACTGTTTAACCTCCTCCCAGAACCTGCCCACCTCTGGCACGCCCAGAACATGTGAATCATCCCGGCATCCACCTCCCCGCACATAGGGCATTTCTGTGTCACTGTATTTCCAAACCTGGCGATTTTACTCGGGGTCATGTATGCCCTGTGGGTGATGTATAGCTGGATCTGCTGCAGCTGCGCATTCCGGGACACTTTCTTGTGGTACCTCTGGGCTCTTTCCCACTGCTCATCTTGCATAGGTTCTCCCACCTCCTCCTCCCACTCCTGCCTCAACTGGAGCAGCTCCTTGCCCACCCTGGACATCAGTAATTTGTATATTCGAGATATTTTGTGCCCGCCCTCCGAGATATTCAATCGTTTCAATGACTGCATTGGGTTGTTCCGTTAGTACTACCGTGGGTCAATTTCCTCCCACCCGTTTCATTAATCTGGTGTATGTAATGTATTGTCCTGAGTGTGCCCCGGTGTCTTCCATTATCTCTTGAAAATCTAGTGCCTCCCCTTTCTGCCATATTTCCCTGAGGATCGCCCGGCCCATCGGTTCCCAGAATTTACGGATCCCTCATCATTTGCTTGTCCTCGCTACATAGTGCCACCAGGGGTACCTGCGGAGAGCACGGGGTCGGGCTTTCCAGCACTTGGCATGCTTTGTGCCATGTTTTCCAGCCTAGTTCCAGCAATCTCGCACGTCCTAGCAGCTCTGATTTAGGCAGCCATATTAGCTCCCTTAGAAAGAATGGGGTGCAGTCCCTGCTCAGAAATCTTGCTTCAGCTGTCTCTTCTTCCGATAGCCATCTGGCCACGTACTGAAGCTGCCCTGCCAGGTGATATATCTCGAAGTTCGGCAGGTTTATGCCCCCTCTATCATACGGGTTCTGCAGCTTCCATAGGGCTACCCTGTTTCTGGAGTTATGCCATATGAAGCCCCTGCATAGGCTCTGGAGCTTCGTGAAAAAACATTTGGTGAGCAGGTATGGAATGTTTGTGAAAAAGTGTAGCATCCTGGGCAGGACCACCATCTTAAGCAAGGCCGCCCTACCCACCATGGCCAGGGGGAGTTTCATCCAGAACCCCCATGCTATTCTTGATGCCCTCCACGGCCTTCTCTGTGTTATGTTTGTATTCATCTGCAGCCTTATGATATATATCGATCCCTAGGTATCTAAATGTTTTAGTCTGCCAGGGTATTTGTAAGACAGGTAGGTCTTCCGGTGGGGACACTCTGTATCTTCCCAGAGGAAACATGCTGGATTTTTTAGTGTTTACTGCTATGCCCGAAAGGGTTGCGTAGTGTTTCCTCACTTCTATTACATACTGCAAGTTTTCCTGTGGAAAGCGCAGATATAGCAACATATCAGCGTACAGTGATATCAGGTGCGGTCCCCCCTTTGTGTGGATGTCTATCTCCCCATGTTGTTGTCTAAGGCAGATTGCTAATGGTTCTAATGCCAGTATATATTGCATGGGGGACAAGGGGCAGCCCTGCCTCGTGCCCCTGCTAAGCTGCCATTTGTCGGAGATTATTGTGCCCGTTTTGACCCTAGCTACTGGGGAGCTGTATACCATCTTCACCCACCTCAGATACCCGGGGACCTATCCCGTATTCTTTTAGGGCTGCCATCATCCAAGGCCACCTGACGGAGTCGAAGGCTTTTATTGCATCCAGCGAGACTATTGCCATTTCACCCAGCTCGCTCTCTGTCTGTTCTATTATATGATGGAGTCTCGTATGGTTGTCGGTTATGTTCCTACACTGGACATATCCGGTTTGATCAGGGTGTATGAGTTTATTTATTACCCTTTTTAGCCTATTTGCCAGCACTGCGTAAGGATTTTGCTGTCCTGGTTTAGCATGGATAGGGGTCTGTATGACCCGCAGTCTGTGCTTGGCTTACCGGGTTTCAAGAGCGGGACGATCACCGCTTCTCTCGGGGATTCCGGCAGCCTTCATCTTTCGAACGCCTCCTTTAGCATGGTCAGGTGGGGGGGAGGGGGGGAGTACTTCCTGCCTATAAGTTTTATAAAATTCGCTGGGGAACCCGTCTGGCCCCGGGGCCCTTACAGGTTGGTAAGTGCAGGACCACTGTTTTGAGTTCCTCTAATGTAATTGGGGCCTCCAGGTTTTCCTTTTCCTCTTCATGGAGTTTAGGCAGTCCTATGTCCTCCAATGTTTCCAGCGTCTCCTGCCCTGCTTCCTCCCCTGTATCTTCATAAAGGCGTTTGTAAAATCTAAGGAAGCCCTTGTTCACTCCCTCCTGGGTGTTCTAGATCTGCCCTTCTCCCGTTATCTCTCTAATTACCATTCTCGGTGTCTCATTTTTATATAGCCATGCCAGCAACCTCCCCGTCTTGCCCCCCTCACCCTCCTGTGTGTTGCCTTTCTATGTATTTCTTATAAATCAATTTGCATAGTCGTTCCCAGAGCTCCCTGTTGGCTTGCTGTAATTGGCTCACTTGTTCGGTATCCTCCTGTGAGGTGCCCCCTTTCTGCATCATTGCTTCCAATTTCTTCTCTGTCTCCTGCAGCTCTCGCTCTATACCCCCTTGGAGCCCTCTAGATTTGGATATGGCCGCGCCTCTTACTACCACTTTAAACGCCTCCCATAGAGTTTCTTCCGACTTCACACTCCCTGTGTTAGTGTCAAAGTACTCGATAATTTCCTCCCTTAAATCCTCACGGAATGCCGAGTCCCGTAGGGCCTCGCCTCTAAGTCTCCATGTTGGAATTTCTGCTCTGGGGGGGCTGGTGTCTCCACTCCACAACCAAGGGGGAGTGGTCTGATAGCGTTCTTGCCTTCTATTCCGAGCCCACCATTTCACCCACGAGTTCGGAGGCAGCAAACATATAGTCCAGTCTCGTGTATAGGTTTTGTGGGGCTGCGTAGTGTGAGTAGTGCCTATCATTCGGGTGTTGCTGTCTCCAGATATCCTCTGGCCCATGGTCTCCCAGCAAGGCCTGTAGGGCTTTTGCGGCAGGGGTGGGCTTACCTAGTTTCGTATCGGACCTATCCATTTTAGGATATAACGTGCAGTTGAAATCCCCTCCCCATATAATCGCACCTCCCAGGAGGGAACCAACTTTGCCATATAGGGTCCTGAATAGGCTGCTGTGTCATGGTTGGGGGCATGGGTATTTATGATGCTCCATTCTCCAGCAGCCCCCCGTATTACAATCATCCTCCTGTTTGGCTCCACCGTAACTTGGAGCATCTGAAACGGCACATGAGGTGATACCCAGGTGACCACCCCCCCTGGCATAAGCTGAATATGTCGCTCCCACCTTGTCAAGTTTGTCTTTGGTGAGGTGGGTTTCCTGTAGTAATGCTATGTCCACCCTCTGCCTCCTCAGATACAGCATTATCTTTTTCCTCTTCAGGTAGCTGTTAAGACCCCTCATGTTCCAAGTTACAATTCTGAGACCTCCCGTTGCCATCCATGTTTTGTTCCCCCTACCCCCCCTTGTCTATTCCTCTCTCAAACTTATTTCTGCATGAGTATGGGCTCTTTCCCCATCTAAATTCTACATTAACTCCCCAACCAACTACCCCCCCCCCCCCGGTACCCCCAACTTTGTTCACTGCACACATTCCCTTTGCAACCCCCACCGAACCCATTCCCAACTGGTACCCAGCTCCATCCCTAGATCTCAGGCTCTCCCGCATTTGGTCCTATCTCGGGTTGCCGAGATCAGGAACCCAGCAGGGTGATACCGATCTATTGGTATCCTAACTAATCTATTTACGGGGGTATAATGGCGGGTTCCATGGGGCTCCTGTAATTTACTCTATATCTCCACGCCTAAGTATACTTATCAATGTGGCCTATGTAGCCGGAGACACAAATGCCCACGCCCTATCTTATATTCAAGTCCCAATGTCTGAGTCTGTGGCACTTTAAGTACTGCAACCTCTGGTACTTACCTGCGCCACTTTCCTTCTGGGTGCCAGTCTCCGATGGGCAATTATGCGTGTCCAGCCAATCTGATGCCTCTTCTGGGGTGTCGAAGAACTGTGCTCTGTTTTGATGGTACACCTTCAGTTTCACAGGGTATATCAGCATGTACTTATACCCTGCTTCCCGCAGCCCTCTTTTCACTACACCATAGTTCATGCGCCGTCTTTGTACCATCAATGTATAATCTGGGTATGCCGTGATGTTCGCCGATGCCCTTTGTATCGTTCCTCCCTCCTGAAAAAATTCAAGGATTCTCTCCCTGTCTCAATAGTTCAGGATTTTGGTGATGATTGGCCTCGGTGGGGCCCCCTGGTGGTGGCCTCCGCGTTAAGGCCCTATGTGCCCGTTCTACTGCGAATCCTTGGGTCAACACCCCTCCCGTTATTTCCTGCGGCAGCGTAGTTTTTATGAAGTCTGTGGGGTTTGATCCCTCTGCTCCTTCCGGTCGTCCCACAATGCATACGTTGTTTCTCCGGGCACGTCCCTCTGCTCCTTCTGCCCTATTTTCCAGGTTGCTCACTCGTTGTTCTAAGATGCGAATCTCTGATTTGTGAGACTTGCATGCAGCTGTGTTAGGGGCCATCTCTTTTTCCAATTCGCCTGTGCGTTCTGCCAGCGTTCTGATGTCTTGCCTGAGGAGATTCACCTCTTCCTGTACTGCACCCACTTTAAGTTCTAGTGTGGCCTTCAGTTCAACCATGGCCTATTCCAGTTTCATTTCCCAAGTAAGTTTCAGGTCCGCAATTGCTTCCAGGATCTGCTGGTCTTTATTCCCCGAGGCGGTGTCTGCGGCAGGGGTCTTTTCCTTACTTCTGGCTCCTTCTGACATTTGCAGTGTTCTCGCGTATTCCTCCAACGTGGGTTGTTTGCCCTTCCCATTGGTCTGCTTACTTGCCATCTTGGCGTCGCCGTATGTTTCTCTGCAGGTGCTCAGAAGTATGATTTTTGGCGCCTCAGGGATAGTCCGTGCTTGGGTATGTTACCCTCAGGGGGCTGTGGTGAAAATTCTCGTGCCCTATCTGTGTCTTGACACGAATGGATTGTTCTCCCACGTCCTTGGCCGCTGCTGTTTCTTCATATTTATGCTCTCTGACTGTTAGTGGGGCCTATCGCTGTCTTCGCGTCCTGGGACTTTGGAGACTGTGCAGGTGTTGCTGCAGGCCCCATAGGCGCCGACCTTGGGCTGGCTTGCCACTGCACCCGGTGTGTCTGCTGTCTTTATTTCCAGTGGCCTCCTTGCGTGTCCCTTGGGGTTTTTAAGTGCCCGTCCCGCTCTACTACTGCTGAATCTCCGGCTCATATGATGCTCGGTGCTGTGGGACCACGTTGGTGTAAGCCTGCGCCCGGTACTAGCTTATAGCTTGGGCCAGTCTGATCTTGGACCCATCCTCCCTTCTGGCGAAGCACGCCCGCATGGCGTAGTCTGATCACCAGAGCCGACTGTTTATGGGGTCTAAGTTACTATTTGCTCCTGCTAGTGTATTCCGTTCCACAAATATTGTGCCGTATGAGCCCCTCCTCACTTGGGTTGGGCTAATGTGGTTGTCTTTTTTTACTCAATCACGTGTACTGACCCTGGTCTGGGTTTTGCCTTATGTGTCTGTCTTATCTCTGCCTCCCTGCGGGCACACTGTGACTCTGCAGCACTCCTGAGTCGTTTGTTATGACCAGTCTACACGTGTTATGAATTTCGTTGATTCCCTTGCTACGCCAGAGCGCCTTTCTTTCATACGAGTGTCGAGTTCACCGGCCTCATGTTGTTTAGCCCGTTCTCTGCAGTTCAGCACTGGCGACTATGTAGCACCGCACACTGTTTATCAGTTTTATTTATCAGTAGTCCCCGAGGGATTCCGCTTTTCAGCTGCGTATCCACGTCTCATCTCAGCTTTTTTGAGGCGATGTTTCCGTGCACCCCGGTTGCTTTGCAAGTCTGGGGCTGTATAATTTCTTCAATGTTCCGGAGCCCTCCAGCCGGGCAGCCCCTCAGATCTATGTGTTTGTGTTATTGCTCCTCCGTTTCCGTTGGCATTATTGTTGTCCTGAGCATTTTTTCCGCACACAGTTCTGTTTGTCCGCACCTCCCGGGTGCTGGCTGCACTACGTGATCTCCAGCCGGCTCTTCCTCTTGTCGCTGCGGGCTTCCCCTCGCTCCACCGCAGTGTTCCCAACCTCCGTCCACTTTATTACTTCCACCGCTTTCCGCTCCTTCCTTAAGCGGGCAGTCTCTGCTTCCATCAGACTTCGGCCGGCTCTGCTTCGTGCATTGCAGCTGTCCCTCGGCGCATCTTTGTCCTCACAGCGCCATCTTGTTTTTGTCCACGAGTTGCCGTCTGTAAACTTCACAAGCGCACAGTTTTTCTCTCACACTGCCGATTGCTCCGTACTTTCGACCGCTGCACTCTCCATGTGTTTAAACTCCCATAGATACCGCTTGCCACCTCACAGCAGGCGCAAAAAGCATTTATTTTGCAGGATCGTCAGCGGATCAGCAGGAGCACCTAGGAATTTCGACCTATTCCGTGGTCATGTAGCCACGCCCCCGATGAAACGGGTAACATTGAGTTTTTGGGGTAGAACATTTTTAGCGGGTGTAGATTGTGTGAAAGGGTTGTCGAACAGTTGCAATGCATCATCATTGTCTTCATTTTTAACAGTTCGAGCTTGCACAAAGTAGCAATGGTCCAGGATAACTTTGTACGTCTCGCATGTGCGATTCTATTCATTTTCCAGCCACTGGACATTATTTCGACTGTGCCACGCAGCGCCTCAGATAGTAGTTGCCCTATTGTGAAATCTGTTTGGCAAGCGACATCTTTGTTTTTTTTTAGATGTCTGCGTCTTTATACTCCTCTTCCTTCTGGGCTTCTAACAGAATTAATAGAAAAAGATGCTCAATGTATTGCGCACACAATCAGAAAATACGATGTTGCAACTAAAAACATAAAATGGCTTAAACATCCCCCTAAAAACTTGTCCAAAACAAACTGGTGCGTTCTTTACCCTTTTTTTCTTCATTTGCTTCGAAACAGTGGCCTTCTCTTTGCAGATGACATCGAGCTGCAAAAAAGCATTTTCATATGGTTTTCAATACAGCAAATTTAATTTCAACGCAAACAGAGATATGTACATATCTACAAATAGCAACCACTAGATGAACTTGAAAAGATAGCAACCGCAATGTGGCGCCTAATTTTACTTCATAAATGTATACCTCTGTTCCATGCGCCTCTTCTAAGTCCACATCTGGAGTACATTCCTTGAATAGAATATTTTTAAAAAATCAAATGTCAACCGAGTGCACATTAAAAACTTTCATCGGACAGAGCACCTCCAAACTAAGTATTTTACATAGATTGCGAACCTTATACTGTTAGGTTTGTTTTAGCAACACAAATAGAACATTAGTATGGACAGAACCTCGAAAACAATGTACGTGACTTGGTCATAAGATTCAGTTCATATTTCACCTGATAACTATCCGAGATGACACATGGACTTGATTTGAGATCACCCTGTAAAACATAATGATTACAATGTTGCCCTGACAAGTGTTTTGGTTTGTAATGTGTCCTTGGTGACTGTCCTGCATTAGGGAGGAAGTGCAACGTTTGAACCAAAATCAGACAAGTTTGAAAAAGTGCACAGTTACATGCATTTTAGTCTCAAAGTATATCCATTGTAGGATGTACTCTGATTCTTGCAAGTGAACTGTAAATACAAATACCTCAAACTCTGGACCTGTTGCAAAGGAAGTGATTGTAGTCGAAGTTCCAGCATCCCCCTGTGATGAAGTCTTGGTTAATGGCTCTTAAAATAATCATATAAATATGGAAATGAATGCTTTAGTACCATGATAGGTTTATATTTACAAAATGAGAAGGAGTTTGTGAGGTGCCTTTTTCTAATATGTGAGCTGCTTGATCTTGGTTGCTAGGTGACCAGCGAGGAACAGGGGGAAACGGAGAGTGACGGTTATGTGTGGGCGTATTGAAAAATATACGAGGAGGAGAGTTAAATGTTTTTGTTGCTGAACTGGTTGTGCCGTTCCGCTATGAATAGCTTTTGTTCCTGTTGAAATGGCGACCATTCGCTGACCTTATAATGTTTTATTGAAGAGGCCGGCGGCTGGCGAAGTATGAGCTCCGGTGTCGGAGTCATTGAGAGGCGGAGGCATGTCTCTCTTCTTCCGACTCAGGGAGGAGATTCCCTTTCATGATCAGCTGGAGCCTAGACGAGGCAGACTCGCGTACGATGCGAGGAGGAGGAGCACAAAGAGGCGAAGTCAGCGGCACGTTGACTCAATGAAAGCAGCTGATACGAAGATCAGGAAGAGGATACTGCGAGCGACTCGGAAGTCCCGAAGCAAGCTAGGTGACAAAAGGCATCATGTGTGGCCGTTTAGGATAAAGTGAATGAGAGTCCATAATTTGGTTGCAAGCAGCAGACAAAAGGCTGATTTGAAGAAGAACAGAAGTTTAAAACTATATGTATGAGGGGAAGCTGCACTACAAATGCCAAGTAACTCTGGGAAAACACATGCAACCGTTAGTAGTACAATGGCCGGTTCTCATAAAAAAGAAGAGACTAAACGTTATGGTTAAGGCTCTGTAAATCAGATTCCAGTAAGAATAAGGAGTTGAGCAATAGTTAAGGAGACAGTGGTGAAAGGAAAGCAAAGAAAGCAACTAAATAAAAGCCTGTTGTAAAGAAACAGAAACAGAGAAGAGAAATGAGAAAGAGAAAAGACTTAAAGGGACAGTGTTGAAAGAAAGCAACTCAATAAAACCTGTTGTAAAGAGACAGAAACAGAGAAGTGAAAAGTGAATGAGAAATGGGACAGTGAGATTCTTCAAGATCACTTACCTAAACATCTTCTCTGTAAAAGAAGTCCTTGGTAGAGAAGTTTTCTGAAGGAACTTGAACAAAGACGTATCCTTTTTTCTAAAACAAAGAAAAGGAAAAGTTCCTGTTAATAAAAAGTGTTGGGTAACAAACGTACCCCATAAAAACTACTCTCTGGATCAGGGTCTTTATCATAGGAGTGTTTCTGTTACAATTTTGGTGGCAGTGGTGGGATCAGAGTGCGCCATGGAAGAAAATTTTAAGTGAGGGTCAACAACTCTTGCAACAAGCTCTGCAACTCCAGGGCCAACAGGCTCAAGCAGATAGGCTGGCCTGTCAACAAGCCCTACAGGTACAACAAGCTCAACTGCTGGAAGTCACGAATCTAAGAAATCATCCCCAAGTTCCAACCTCCATATTACAGAAATATACAGCAGGGGAAGATCCTGCACATTTCTTTGTGAATTTTGAGCGAGTGGCCAGGAATGCCCAATGGCCAACAGAAAGATGGTGCCACTATATCGCCCCATTAATGACTGGCGAAATGCAATGCGCTTATCAAGCTGCAAACCCAACCGGTGACACAAACTACGGTGATATGAATAAGGTTGTTTTAGAAAGACTAGGGCACGAAGAAGAGACTTATAGAATCAAGTTCCGAGAGGTTAAGTTGACTGGCGAGGAAACTCTCAGACAACTGTTCTATAGGGTGAAGGAGCTTGCCGAAAAGTGGTTACAATCTGCCACGTCCTCTCCCCAAGAAATAACAGAGAAAATAGTCTTGGAACAATTTGTTTAAGCACTTCCCGGACCCGTGCAACAGTGGGTCAAACAACATCACCGACCCTCGTTAGCTGAGGCTGTTAACATCGCCTCAGTTTATCAGAAAGCCGGGCAGGGAAAGATGCTAACCTATATGAATCACCACAGACCCAATGTCGGCTTGAGCAAACCTTTGAGTCAGACAAGGTGGCCGAACTCAATGTTAAGAAAATAAGAGTCCGAAAGTATACGACCCAGACCTAGTAGTGAAGGCCCTATTAACTATAGGCAAGCACCAACCGCAACAAGAGGTCCTCAATGCTTTCACTGTGGAGACTGGGGACACCTAGCCAGATTCTGTCCAAAGAAAGTGAAGACTGAACCGATGGATGTTGGAGTTTTTGAATACCTGAAGGACAGTGAATATCCAGAACAACCTGGTGGGAATCAACCGCAATATATATATAGTAGATGGGAAACCAACCCAAGCCTTAATAGATTCAGGGAGTCTACAAACAGCTATAACCTCAGATCTAGTAGGTGAAAATTATAATTCTTCAGGGGAAATACCATAGATGTGTACATGGGGATGTAAAGTCATACCCTTTGAAAGATATACAGATAAAGTTGGCTGGGAAGCCAATGGCGGTAAGAGCAGCTGTATTACCCAAACCTTTACTGGTTGGATCAGACATACCTAATTTTTCAAAATTAGTCAACGAAATAGAGAAGAGTTGGTTAGAAACAGCCCCATTTCACGACCAAGAAATCATCAGTTCCCATACAAAAACGCCAAAGAGTAAAATGCTTAGGAGATTCCTCAAACAAGAGTGGAAAGCGAAGAATGTTCTCCCTGTAGCTGTATATTGGAGGCCAGAAGAGGAAGGAGACAGTTTTCGTTTAGCACAGGAATTAAATCCTCTTCTACAATATGCTAGGGAACGTGCCTTGGAAACCCCAACAGGACAAGGTCCTCATTTCATTAAACAGAATGGACTCTATTATCAGCTGAGCAAGTCTCGAGATAATGAGGAACTGAAACAGTTGTTGGTTCCGAGTAAATATTGCAAAACAGTATTGGAAGTCGCTCATTTACAGGTTGGGGAAGGACATTTGGGAACCGAAAAAACATCTCAGAAAATTTTGTCACGGTTCTACTGGCCAGGATTCTATAGTCAGGTAGTTGCGTTTTGTCAATCCTGTGAAGAATGTCAAAAAATGAAAAGAGCTAATGTGAAGAAAGCTCGCTTACAGACTATGCTGTTGGTTTTAGAACCTTTTAGTAGGATAGGCTTGGATATTGTAGGACCCTTAGAACCATCCAGAAGAGGACACAAATATATTCTTGTAATCGTAGATTATGCAACACGTTATCCTGAAGCTTTTCTTTTAAAAGCAACCAACACACAACAGATTTGTGATGCTCTGATTCCTTTCATAGGTCGAGCCGGGTTACCCAAGGAGATCGTAACCGACCGTGGATCAAACTTCCTGTCCAATGTCCTTAAACAAGTATGCGAAACCCTACAAATTGACCATCTTAAAACGGCTGTGTACCACCCTCAAACAGATGGTTTAGTGGGAAGGTATAATCAGACCATTAAACAAATGCTGAGGAAGACTACTACACCTGAAAATAGAGACTGGGACAGAGTACTCCCTTGGATACTTATGACGTTACGGAACCCTCCGCAATCGTCGACAGGTTTTTCACCTTTTGAGCTTCTTTTTGGAAGGCCGGTACGGTCTCTGTTAGATATTTTAAAGGAAAACTGGGAAGAACAACCGTCATGGGAGTTACCACTTACTGAGTATGCCTCCCAGTTACAAGAAAGGGTAGAGAAGCTGCAGGCCATCGCCAGGGATAACCTACTTCAAGCCAAGGAAAAACAAGAGAAATACTATAATCAGAAAACTCGTCTCAGAGGTTTTTAAGTGGGCGAGCAAGTCTTGGTATTATTACCAACGTCTGAAAACAAAATGTTGGCAGCATGGAGAGGACCATACAAACTCGAGGAAGTATTGGGCCCTCTGACCTATAAAGTGAGACAACCTGAAAGCAGAGTTCCTCTTCAGACATACCATGTAAATCGCCTTAATAAATGGGTACCTCCGGTTCAGACGGTGGCAATGATAAGTCATAATGAGCTGCAGGAGGAACATTTTCCCCAAACAGAGGAGAAATTGGGGGTGAAAAGTCTGAACATTAAGAAGGATCTGTCATCAGTCCAGAAAGCAGATGTATCATTGCTGTTGGGTACCTTTGCTGAAGTGTTCTCCTCCTTACCTGGAAAAACTAACCTGACTTGTCACTATATCACCACGAAACCTGGATCCACGGTAAGGCTAAGGCCGTACAGAATCCCAGAGACGAAAATCAAAGCAATTAATCAAGAGGTTCAGGAGGTGTTGGACCTAGGAGTAAATTAACCATCACATAGTGATTGGTGTTCACCCGTGGTTTTGGTACCAAAACCAGACGGTAGTGTCAGGTTCTGTATGGATTTCCGAAAGTTGAACGAGATCTCTAAATTTGATGCTTATCCAATGCCGAGAATTGAGGATCTTCTAAATAATGTAGGAAAGGCAAGGTTTCTGACGACAATAGATCTTACAAAAGGTTACTGGCAAATACCCTTATTTCCTCCGGATAAGGAAAAACTTGCATTTGCCACACCAACAGGACTTTATCAGTTTACAGTGTTGCCATTCGGACTGCATGTAGCCCCAGCTACCGTCCAAAGGTTGATGAAGTATATTATTCAAGGCCACGAACAGTATGTTGGGGCATACTTGGACGACATCATAGTTTTCAGTCAATCCTGGCCGGAACACCTGTCTCACTTAGAGGCTATACTCAAAACCCTAAAGCAAGCAGGGTTCTATGTGAATCCCAAAAAAACGCATATTGCAAACTTTCATACCAAGTATTTGGGATATTATGTGGGACAAGGAATCATCAAACCGCAAGAGGAGAAATTAAAAGCGGTTAATCAATTGAAATTCCCAGAAAATGCCTGACAAGTACGAGTATTTTTGGGGTTTGTAGGCTACTACCGGAGGTTTATTCCGCATTTCTCTATGTTGGCTACACCATTAACAGATTTGTGGAAGAAGACTTCTCTTTCTAAAAGGGTTTGGCAAACAGAGGAGACGGAAAAGGCATTAAACTCTCTAAAAAAAACTCTAACAGATCAGGCCATTTTACATTGCCCAGACTATGAGGCTCAATTCTTCCTACATACAGATGCTTCTGGCACAGGCCTTGGTGCCGTCTTGTTCCAAAACCAGGGTGAAAAGGAAAGACCAATCCTATTTATAAGCAGAAAACTACTTCCACACGAATTGCAATATCCCACTATAGAAAAAGAATGTTTAGCGGTCAAATGGGCAATTGAAGCTTTGAGATATTACCTGCTTGGGAGGGAGTTCACTTTAATAACAGATCATGCTCCCCTGGTATGGCTCGCCCGAAACAAAGACACAAATCAAAGGCTGCTAAGGTGGTTTCTTTCTCTCCAGCCCTTCTCTTTCAAAACCGTCCATCAACCAAGCTGTTTACTAAGGCTGATTATTTGTCCAGGGCTGAAACCCTTCCCGAGCGTAACGGCCCAGTAGAGGGGGTATGTGATGAAGTCTTGGTTAATGGCTCTTAAAATAATCATATGAATATGGAAATGAATGCTTTAGTTCCATGATATGTTTATATTTACAAAATGAGAAGGAGTTTGTGAGGTGCCTTTTTCTAATATGTGAGCTGCTTGATCTTGGTTGCTAGGTGACCAGCGAGGAACAGGGGCAAACGGAGAGTGACGGTTATGTGTAGGCGTATTGAAAAATATGCGAGGAGGAGAGTTTAATGTTTTTATTGCTGAACTGGTTGCGCCATTGCACTATGAAAAGCTTTTGTTCCTGTTGAAATGGCGACCGTTCGCTGCCGTATAATGTTTTATTGAAGAGCCCGGCAGCTGGTGAAGTACGAGCTCCGGTGTAGGAGTCATTCAGAAGCGGAGGTGTCTCCCTTCTATCAACTCAGGGAAGAGATTCCCTTTCATGATCAGCTGGCTCCCGGCTGGAGCCTAGACGAGGCAGACTTGCGTATGAGGCGAGGAGGAGAAGCACAAGGAGGGCGGAGTCAGCGGCACGTTGACTCAATGAAAGCAGCTGATCCGAAGATCAGGAAGAGGATACTGCGAGCGACTCGGAAGTCCCGAACCAAGCTAGGTGACAAAAGGCGTCACTAATAAGGTACGTGTGGCCGGTGAGGATAAAGTGAATGAGAGTCCATAATTTGGTTGCAAGCAGCAGACAAAAGGCTGATTTGAAGAAGAACAGAAGTTTAAAACTACACGTATGAGGGGAAGCTGCACTACAAATGCCAAGTATCTCTGGGAAAACACATGCAACTGTTAGTAGTACAATGGCCGGTTCTCATAAAAAAGAAGAAGAGACGAAACGTTATTGTTAAGGCTCTGTAAATCAGATTCCAGTAAGAATAAGGAGTTGAGCAAGAGTTAAAGGGACAGTGGTGAAAGGAAAGAAAAGAATGCAACTAAATAAAATCCTGTTGTAAAGGAACAGAGAAGAGAAAAGAGAAAATACTTAAAGGGACAGTGTTGAAAGGAACGAAAAGAAAGCAACTCAATAAAACCTGTTGTAAAGAGACAGAAACAGAGAAGTGAAAAGTGAATGAGAAATGGGACAGTGAGATTCTTAAGATCACTTACCTAAACCTCTTCTCTGTAAAAGAAGTCCTTGGTAGAGAAGTTTTCTGAAGGAACTGGAACAAAGACGTATCCTTTTTTCTAAAAGAAAGAAAAAGAAAAGTTCCTGTTAATAAAAAGTGTTTGGTAACAAACGTACCCCATAAAAACTACTCTCTGGCTCTGTGTCTTTACTCTATTATAGGAGTGATTCCGTTACACCCCCATAACACAGAACTTGTTTAAATACAGATTAAAAAGCAAAATGAAACAGAAAAAATGCGATGCAGACAAAGTTGCATACTAAACTGGAAAACGATGCAGACGATGGCACACATTAACAGACACCCATGCATGCACTTTGTATCAATAACCAGTACCACACATAATACATTTCGATATGTTTAAATTCAAAGCATAATGCATGCAAGTAGTTCAATTGCATACAAAGCGTAGTAAAATATAATTACTTGGTAGGTGAGTGAGGTTGATGTTGACCCTGGAAAAGTTATTGATGCAGAATCTTGCTCCTTCATTTTCAGCACATCGTCCGAAAATAATACAATGGAAAAGGTAAATTAGTACTTGAAATGTGGCCTAATGCGACGCTATAACATTTCACTTTGTGCAGGTTGGTAGTGCTCACCATTGGGATACTAGGCGTGTCGATGGTTTCGTCACTGCGAAGGGTCTGTGCTTCCATCAATGTGTGTAACGCTCACCTGATTCCCGTAGAGGCGCCGGTCTTGACTGGGCGTATACCGTATCTTCAAAGGTGATGTGTAACACACGGCTGGCTCTTTGGGCTGGACCTCTGTGCACTGTATGTCTGACTCGAAGGGTAAGATGTCTGCAGATAGAAAATATGGGATTAATGAACTGGGTTATTGAATGTCTCTCTATTCTTCCCTTTCTCTTCTCCTGTAGAACCCCAAAGGTTAACGCTCTCACCTTAGGTAAGTGAACGCCGTGCTCTCCATCTGCCTCGGGGCAGGGTGCTGTAACCAGTTTCTTCACTGGATAAGGGGAGCAGGCCTCTTGACTTCAGAGGACTGCTGTCTGTCGTTTACTGCGCGAACGGTAAGTTTCGAGTAATTCTAATGTCTTTAAAAGTCTTTAGTAATGATGTCTCTTGTTTTGCAGGGTTCCGGCGATGGCGGATGACGGGCTGAAGTGAGTTGAAGATGGAGCCCGTGTGATGAATAGAAGCGCCTGGAAGCACGTAAGTAAGCGCTTGTTGCCTGCTTCACGATGCGCTCTAACTGTCTTTTTATTTTGCAGGTACAAGTTTGGAGCGGCTGCAGGGTGCCGGAATACCCACTGGGTTAGATGTGGAAAGGAGTAATGGCACGTGAGTATTAAAGTTCCCCAATGTCTTTAAACGCACCTTGTTTTGTCTTTCAGATGCGGGATGCAGCGCCGAAGGCCTCCGGAGCGTGCGAAGAGTTGGTAAGCTTTTGTCTTTCAGATGCCGGAATGCAGTGCGAAGACCTCCGAAGCGCACGAAGAGTAGGTAAGCCTTTGTCTTTCAGATGCCGGAATGCAGCGCGAGGCGTTGGTGACAGCCGATGGACCAGGTAAGTGAAGCGCTGTCACTGAAGACCGTAATGCTAACCTGTTCTTTCTTGTCTTTATAGGTGTTGCTGAAGACTGGATTCAGGATGGTAAGCCTTTTTCCTTAGGCCCAGGATCAGATGCAGAAGACACGATGAGCGTTCTGCTGCAGAGGATGCAGAATAATGCAAAGCAAGATTCATCCATCGGGTGTGGTTTAAATAGCCTCCTGTAGTGCTTAGGTGTCTCCTTCCACAGCCACGCCTAGGTAAGAAAAGAGTTCCTGCTTTCCAGAAGAGTTCCAGTGTTCTGAACCTAGGGAGTGGCTCCTGCCCCACCCAACAGGAAAAGTAGTTCCAAACAGAAGAGGATCAGAGGCTCAACTGGCAGGCAAGTAAGCAGCATGGTCTGCTGCAGGTAAGTCCACCCAAGCATTATGAGCCCGGCGCTTCCAGCGCTGGGACTGGGCATATTTATGAGCCTGGTGCCACTGGCGCCAGGACTGGGGCCAAAAGGTCCCAATTGGGACTGGTTGGCACTCGGAACCTGGGTTATGGATCTGCTTCCAAGGGAGTTGGGAAAACCCTGACCTTTTGGAAGCAGAGATCATGACAGTACCCCCCCCTCAAGGCCCCTCCCAAACCGGGCTTCTCCGGGGGTTTTGGCTTGTCAGGAAATGTTCGGTGAAATCTTTTGATTAGGCGAGGAGCGTGGACATATTCAGCAGGTTCCCAGGATCTCTCTTGGGGGCCGTAGCCTTTCCAGTCAATTAGGTAAAATAGTTTAGATTTGGAGATCTTGGAGTCCAGAATGCTTTTGACTTCAAACTCGAGTTCTCCATCAACTAGGATGGGTTTTGGAGATTTAGTTAGTCGGGTTTGAGGTTGCACGGGTTTTAATAGAGAGACGTGGAAGACCGGATGTACCTTCATGTGCGGGGGCAAGTCCAACTTGACCGCTACTGGGTTTACTATGGTAGTGATGGAATAGGGACCAAGGTATCTTGGGTTGAATGTGCGTGGCCCTTTTAGAGGTAGATATTTGGTGGATAACCAGACTTGATCCCCTACTTGATATTGAGGGGCTTCCTTCCGATGTTGATCTGCTCCTTTCTTGTATTGTTCTTTAGCCCTTTGAAGGTGAGAAACAGCTTCCTTAAAGGCTTGGGTGATTGTAGAATGCAGGTAGTCTACTGCTGGTGTTTCAAGATCTTGGAGGGGATCCAACTCTGAGGTTCGAGTGTGACTGCTGTATAAAAGAAAAAACGGGGTTTTCCCAGTTCCCGAATGGACAGAGTTATTGTAGGCATATTCGGCTATCCAAAGGATGTCTTTCCAAGTTTTTTCAGTTTGTTGCAGCATGCAGCGTAAATACTGTTCCAGAGTTTGATTGGTCCTCTCGGTTTGTCCGTCGGTCTGAGGGTGGTGACTGGTCGATAGTCTCACATCAATTTGAGCCGACCCAGCAAATTCGCCAAAAATGAGAAATAAATTGACTACCTCGATCCGAAATTAGAACCGAAGGAAAACCGTGCAGTCGGACGATGTTTTCGAGAAATTCTCGGGCCAGAGTTGCTGCTGTTGGCAAGCCTTTGAGCGGAATGAAATGCGCCATCTTGGAGAATAAGTCCACGATTACTAGAATCGTATTGTATCCGGAGCATGGAGGTAGATCGGTGATGAAGTCCATAGAAAGCGTATGCCAAGGGCGAGGTGGGATGTCAATAGGGCGTAAGAGGCCTGCTGGTCTTTCCTTTTGACTCTTGTTTTGGGCGCATACTCCACAGGACATTATAAAGTCTCTGATATCTTTTTTCCAAGACGGCCACCAGAAGTAGCGCTTGATCTTTTCTGAGGTCTTGGCCATACCGGGATGTTCTTCCATTAAAGAATCGTGATAACAAGAGATTACTTTTTTCTGTAAATCTGTGCTGGGCAGGTATAATCGTTCTTGGAAATACAATAAGTTGTCCTTTACTGCAAAGTCCTTTCCCTGCAGATGCCAATTCTGTATGTCTGCTGGAGTTACAAGTTGCCTGGCTTGATCCTTAACTTCCTCTATGGATTGTGTGGCGATTACACCCAGAACTCTTTGTTAGGGAATGATTGGTACAGGTTTAGGGTTGATCAAGTGTTCTTCCACTCCCATCCGAGAAAGGGCATCAGCTTTACCGTTTTTTGTACCAGGTCGATAGGTAATTATGAAGTCAAACTCGGCAAAGAATAATGCCCAACGGAGTTGTCTAGAGGATTGGGCTTTTGCGGTTTTCAAATATTGCAGGTTTCGGTGATCCGTAATCACAGTAACGGTGTGTCGGGCCCCCAGCAGATAATGCCGCCAAGCCTTAAAGGCAGACTTGATAGCCAGAAGTTCCTTGTCAGTAATCGTGTAATTGATTTCAGGAGGCGAGAATTTGCGGGACCAAAATGCCACGGGATGCAACTGATTGGTTACCGGGTCCTTTTGTGATAGAACTGCCCCCATGGCAAGGCTTGAAGCATCAGTTTCCACGATGTAGGGGAGTTCGGGGCGAGGGTGTTTTAAGATTGGTGCAGAGATAAATTTAGTCTTCAAATCCTGGAAAGCTTGTTCCACCTCAGTAGACCATTCAAAACGTTTGTTTTTCTTTAACAAGGCAGTGATGGGCTTGACTATTCGAGAAAATTCGGGGATAAACCTGCGGTAAAAGTTAGCGAAGCCTAACATGCTTTGCACACCTTTTACGGAGGATGGTGATGGCCATTTGAGAACTGCATCGACCTTCTTTGAATCCATACGCACTCCGCTAGGTGATAATATGAATCCCAAGAATTCAACTTCAGTCACGTTGAAAACACATTTTTCCAACTTAGCGAAAAGTTTGTGTTGACGCAATCTTTCAAGGACCATTTTCACGTGTTTCCGATGTTCAGATTCCGATGAAGAATAAACGAGGATGTCGTCAATGTAAACAACAACACACACATCTATGAGCTCTCTGAGGACATCGTTCATAAAATATTGAAAGGCGGCCGGGGCATTGCAAAGTCCGAAGGGCATGACCTGATATTCAAATAGCCCATATTTGGTGTGGAAGGCCGTCTTCCATTCATCGCCCTCTTTTACTCATACCAAGTGGTATGCTCCTCTAAGATCCAGCTTTGTATATATGCATGCTTTTCTGACTTGGTCCAGGAGTTCAGGGATCAAAGGTAACGGATATCTATTCTTGACGGTGATCTGGTTCAGGGAGCGATAATCTATACAAGTTCTAAGGTCTCCTTCCTTTTTTGGAACGAATAACAAAGCTGAAGAAGCAGGGGACTTGGAAGGACGAATAAACCCATTTGCCAGGTATTGATCCAGGTATTGTCGCAGGTGAAGGTTCTCAGGCTCGGTGAGGGCATAAATTCTACTACAAGGAGGAGTAGATCCAGGTATCAGGTCTATCTGGCAGTCATAAGACCTATGAGGAGGTAGAGAGTTAGCCTGATCCTTCCGGAAAACATCTTGGTATTCTAGGTATTCGGGAGGTAACTGAGGAGTCTCTGAAGAAATTGCTGCCAGTGCAACACCAGGTGGAGGGTGACAAGTAGAGACACATTCTGGAAACTGGACCGTTCTTGCTCGCCAATCGATCAGAGGATTGTGTTTCTCTGCCCAAGGTATTCCTAGAATAATCTGAAACTGAGGAGCCTTGATCACATCGAACACGATCTTCTCATGGTGTCCATCTTGACTTACTAGCGTCACTTCTTGAGTGGTATGCGTTACTGGTCCGGAGGCTATCTCCGTTCCATCCACCGTAGTAATGACGTCCTTTACAGCCTTGGGACAAAGAGTTAGATTCATCCTCAAAACCATTTCATGATCCACATAATTGCCGATGGCACCGCTGTCGACGTAAGCTTCAATTGCATGTAATCGATCCGGATTATCAGGGGTAATGAGGACCATAGGTATCACGAAATGCGAGGTCACGGAACTGGTTTTCACGCTCGGCAAGAGGACCTCTATTCTTGTCGGGCGAGGTCGTTTCCCTGCTCAAAGTTTGTAACTTTGGTAACTGCAGCTCCTACTGCCTTCTTGGCAGGTTTCACCGGACAGTCTCGAAGAAAGTGCCCTGAGTTTCCGCAATATAGGCATAATTGCAACTGTTTTCTCCTTTCCCGCTCCTTTTGTGTTAGAGGACCTTTCAGGCCCCCTATTTGCATGGGTTCCCCGGAGTCTACTCCTTTGGAAGGAGTTGGCGGTTTGGAAAATACTCGAGCATCAAACTTGGAACGATCGGCCTTCCTGTTCTGCAGTCTGTGATCTATTTGAACGACTAAGTCTATATAGTCCGAACAATCTTGTGGGGGATTCACTACTTGGGCTAACACATCTTTGAGCTCTCCACGTAGACCTCTATAAAACAGCGTAATCCTTTTGTCCTCAGGCCATTGAGTTTCCACTATCAGTCTGTTGAAAGACGCAATATAAGCCAAAAGTTCTTGATTACCTTGTCGCAACGAAAGAAGCTCATTGTCCAAGGCCTGCCCCTGTGAATGTCTTGCGAACAGTTTTTCCATACTGAGCTGAAAAGCTTGAAAATCATGGAGGACCGGATCATCTTGATTTACTAGAGGGATCGACCAGTCTGCCGCATTGCCACTAAGGTACGAAAGCACGAAAGCTACTTTAGCTTGATCAGTTGGAAAGGCTGCTGGCCGGCATAAGAAATGCAACCGGCACTGATTGATAAATACTGCAAACCTCTTTGGGTCACCAGAAAATCGTTCGGGCGGAGCCAGAGGTACATTCCCAGGTAGGTTGATCTGCACTGGATTCATAGAGGATGTAGAAGGAAGATTTCCCCCAGATGCGGGTAACGGGGTCTGTCCGGCTTGTGACTGTAGCAATTGTCTAGCGAGATCATCTGTTCGCTCCTTGGAAATAATCAGTTCCCTTCTTAGAGCGTTCGTTTCCTGACGGGCTGCATGCACTTCTGCCCTTAGTTCCCCAAGCAACTGGGCTAGCTGGTCGGTATCCGAGGTCTCCATAACGCCTGGACGGGAGTTTTGCGGTAGGCTTTGCGTTCTGTAACGCTCACCTGATTCCCGTAGAGGCGCCGGTCTTGACTGGGCGTATACCGTATCTTCAAAGGTGATGTGTAACACACGGCTGGCTCTTTGGGCTGGACCTCTGTGCACTGTATGTCTGACTCGAAGGGTAAGATGTCTGCAGATAGAAAATATGGGATTAATGAACTGGGTTATTGAATGTCTCTCTCTTCTTCCCTTTCTCTTCTCCTGTAGAACCCCAAAGGTTAACGCTCTCACCTTAGGTAAGTGAACGCCGTGCTCTCCATCTGCCTCGGGGCAGGGTGCTGTAACCAGTTTCTTCACTGGATAAGGGGAGCAGGGCTCTTGACTTTAGAGGACTGCTGTCCGTCGTTTACTGCGCGAACGGTAAGTTTCGAGTAATTCTAATGTCTTTAAAAGTCTTTAGTAATGATGTCTCTTGTTTTGCAGGGTTCCGGCGATGGCGGATGACGGGCTGAAGTGAGTTGAAGATGGAGCCCGTGTGATGAATAGAAGCGCCTGGAAGCACGTAAGTAAGCGCTTGTTGCCTGCTTCACGATGCGCTCTAACTGTCTTTTTATTTTGCAGGTACAAGTTCGGAGCGGCTGCAGGGTGCCGGAATACCCACTGGGTTAGATGTGGAAAGGAGTAATGGCACGTGAGTATTAAAGTTCCCCAATGTCTTTAAACGCACCTTGTTTTGTCTTTCAGATGCGGGATGCAGCGCCGAAGGCCTCCGGAGCGTGCGAAGAGTTGGTAAGCTTTTGTCTTTCAGATGCCGGAATGCAGTGCGAAGACCTCCGGAGCGCACGAAGAGTAGGTAAGCCTTTGTCTTTCAGATGCCGGAATGCAGCGCGAGGCGTTGGTGACAGCCGATGGACCAGGTAAGTGAAACACTGTCACTGAAGACCGTAATGCTAACCTGTTCTTTCTTGTCTTTATATGTGTTGCTGAAGACTGGATTCAGGATGGTAAGCCTTTTTCCTTAGGCCCAGGATCAGATGCAGAAGACACGATGAGCGTTCTGCTGCAGAGGATGCAGAATAACGCAAAGCAAGATTCATCCATCGGGTGTGGTTTAAATAGCCTCCTGTAGTGCTTAGGTGTCTCCTTCCACAGCCACGCCTAGGTAAGAAAAGAGTTCCTGCTTTCCAGAAGAGTTCCAGTGTTCTGAACCTAGGGAGTGGCTCCTGCCCCACCCAACAGGAAAAGTAGTTCCAAACAGAAGAGGATCAGAGGCTCAACTGGCAGGCAAGTAAGCAGCATGGTCTGCTGCAGGTAAGTCCACCCAAGCATTATGGGCCCGGCGCTTCCAGCGCTGGGACTGGGCATATTTATGAGCCTGGTGCCACTGGCGCCAGGACTGGGTCCAAAAGGTCCCAATTGGGACTGGTTGGCACTCGGAACCTGGGTTATGGATCTGCTTCCAAGGGAGTTGGGAAAACCCTGACCTTTTGGAAGCAGAGATCATGACAATGTGCTCTACGTAAAGAACGGTATGTCAACCACCACATTTTGGAAACATAATTTCTAAGGGGCACAATGGAAGTTTTTTTTTAATCAAAGGTCCCATTTCACTTATTGGTTAGTGGCTCCAGAAAGCGAGGGAAGATGAAGTATACTAAGATGAAAGATTTGAAACTTCTGTTGAATCTGGCGACTATGCAAAATTGATCCATAAAACATTGATGTAGATAACCACCAATATACTAATTTAAATAAATCAAGAGATGGGAGATAATATTTATTAATGCAGTCCAACGTCCTACATACCAACAAACATAACAAACTTACCGTTCACTACTCACCTCACCTGCCATCTGTGGAAATGTAGTTGGGATGGCATTTGGAAGCATTCAGGAAGAATTCACAGTCACTTTTTTGTGTACTTTGATTGTTCGTACATATCCTCGGTAAAGTACAGGCTGCAGAGGCGGAATCGATTGTCCCTCACGTCGGCCAAGATTTCCCGGGCCCTACTTTCAATCTCCTCCACTTCAAAACCGCAATTTTTAATCCATTTTATTATTAAATCAATATCCTTCGGGAATGCATGCAGGATAGTACCCAGAACTTTGGCATGGCTTGCAGAAGTGCTACCGACGACACATGAAGGCATTCTTGAAAAGTGTGTAAGATCTGTATAAAGAAATATGAACGATTACCACAAATAATACTTATGAATGTGAATAAAGGAATTATAGCAGAGTTTTGTCTGAAAAGTTTTGACATAAACATTCAGAGCAACGATCGATGAACACAGAGAAGTAAATAGGTGACTTTTTTATTTTTATTAAATGTATATGGTTTATTCGATTAAACCTTACACTTGTCGGTTCTTATGAAGATTACAAAAACAAATAAAACATTATTTAGAAAGTCGTAAATTCGGTTGCTGACCAAAATCTAATCCCAGCAATTGTCATCGGTCTGCTGGCACCAGATTGGAACCAGAGGAACGATGGTCCTTGATCCTATGGGATGGTGTCCTTCAGGTAGTATTAACCATCTTTTAATGCTCTGTCTTGCCCTGACAAAGCAAAGATCTGCTATTTGGAATCTCTATCTACTGCTGCAGCTTTACAGAATCTACAATGTTGATTCAGGGATTCCCCGCAGAGTCTGATTCCAATGATTTGCTGGCTCGGTAGGATGTTAAATTGTAGGCGCATAAATGTGTCTCGAATGAATCTGTCCGGGAAGTGTTGTAAGTACTTCGGTAGTTCATTCAGCGCTCTCACCTCGGTAGTACATTTAAGTGTCAACTTGTAATTGTTTTTAGTTTCTTGGGTGCTTATCCAGTCAGCTCTTGCAAGATTTAATTTTGCTTTCTGTGGTCTATTAAGTAGCATATCTAATGATATGTTACTTTTTATTTGCTGTTGGTCGATGAACACCTTCCACTTGTTCGGTGCCATTGCATTGATGTTCTCAGGGTTATTACGGAGGACGAACAGTGCATGGATCTGGTCATCATTCATGAGTTTCCTCCATAGGTCGAATTGCTTCCATTGCAGAAGGGAGGACAACGATTGCAATCCTAGTTCGAATCGGATTCGAGCAATTGGTAGAGAGTTTGGTAGCACAAGTACTTTTTTCCAGAATAGACCTTCAAGCCTTCCCCAAATTTCCTCAGGAAGATTTATCATGGTCTCGCCACCATTAGTCAGGATGGGTATCACTTTTTGTTTGTAAAAAAGGACAATCGGTTTCATCGAAAATTTCCCAAATTTCTTATGGATTGCTGACCCTTGTCTTGCCAGCATAAGGGCTTTTGGTTTTAGCATTTCAGCCCATGGTTTTTCTGTTTCAGTGTTGTTTATCCAGAGTCCCAGGTATTTGATCATTTCGACTTGGTCGATTTCTTTCTTTTTGTAGGAGACTTGACCTAACTTGGGTGAACAAATGAGCCGATTCAGCAAACGGAGGAACACGTATCTGATGAACAGCTAGCGTGATGACGATATACCTTGTAGATCTCTGCAATGTTCTCAAGGTGTTTATTAAGGATTGCAAAAGTGGGTGTGTATGTGAACGTATTACGGGTTTGTAGACACCCACTCTGCCTCCATGCCAATGATTCCCATCTGCCATATGCACCCACCTTGCCAGCGCACAGGCATAGGCCTACTCGTACAGCATGTAGGGAAATAGGGCCAGGCTTCTTTCACAAACGCAAATATGCCTGTGTGGGTCTTTGCCTTTTTTGAAAGTGGCATACTTTTTTAGGCCATGAATGCCAGTTTGATGACGTGGTTCAATATGTGGGTAGTAGTAGTAGTGAACATTTGCTGAATATATTTTTTTTAACAAGCACACTGTGCATCACCTTCTCATCAAAATACTCCCCTTTGGGTAATATTCAAACGGTGCCCGAAAAGGAATGAATATCAACTTGTAACTGTGTGCAACGTATCAATGTTATGGCGCCATGGTATGATAGGTTATTTATAACGCGCTTAATACCCAGAAGTTTCTAAGTGCGGAGCTGGGGATCGAACCTGTGTTGCTCCATGTCGTCTTGCTTCCAAGGTGAGCACGTTGCTGCTGAGCTATCCTCCCAGCTATATACCACAAAGGGGGCAATGGGTGAGCTGAAGAGGGCCAGTTCCTGTTTCACAGTACAAGTGTCCAACAAGTACAGAACTAGGATAACGATGCACACCTATTTTTTTTTTTGTTCATGGTTTTAGGTGCGAACTGCCATCGATACTGGGGAGTGAGGGAGGGGGATGGATGGACTGGAACAGGGCCGTCTTGTGACACTGGCTCTGGGGAGGCCATGTGAACAATGGTCCCTGTGCGGAAGATCCTTTTGAAGTGCACATGCTGTTTGGCAACTTGAGCGGTCCCACCCACCCAGCCCCCTTGGCAGCGCAAAGTGGTAGGTGTGAACTGCCATTGATAGTTGAGGGGGGATGGATGGGCATGAATCGAGCGCAAAAAAGGCTGGAACAATGCTGAAGGGACACAACATTTTGTTGATTGCAGGGGCTGGGTCTTGAAGAGGGTAGTCTGGAGACACTGGGTCTGGGGAGGCCATGTGAACAATGGCCCCTGTGCAGAATTACCCTTTGAGGTGCACATGGTGTTTTGGTAACTAGAGTGTTCGCACCCACCCAGCCCCCATGGAAGAGCACGCCCATAGCTGTGAACTGCCATTGATACTGGAGGGGGGATGGATGGGGCCGAGGTTAAGGGCACCAACTAGGGCTGGACTGGCCTACAGGGTACTCTGGAGATTTCCCAGTGTGCCTCTGCACTCTGGGCCTATTTTGTTTTTATTTTCACATTCCTTCATAGGCAACAGGTTGAACAAGCGCAAAATGTGTAATATGGGGCCACTTTGAAAATTATTTCTAGTGCCTCCTTTGGTTCCCAGTCCACCCCTGGCACCAACCATTCTTTCATGACACTCGTAGACTATTGAGCGTGTTCTTGGCTCACTGGAAAACTCAAACAACTATCCGTATATGCTCAGATTTATTTTATTTGGTGATGTTGATGGCACCCACAAACTGTATACTTGAGTTTGAAGCACAGTTTGAGAAAATCCCCTGTACTGTTCGCCGTCACTGGGGAATTTGGTGTGAATGGCTCGAAAGACACAGGCAGGTATTACTCATCGAACGCCGTATCCAAACTCCCATGAAGTCACCATGTAAACGAACGATAGGCCACCAGCCTGTACCACCTGTGAAAGGGAAAACATACATATTGGGCCTCATTCCGAGTTTGGAGCAAAAAATCAGGCATTACCAGCATGCCGGTATGAACGTGTCTGGATAGCCTTGATGCCGTAAACAGTGGCTGATTATGAGTCCTCGTGCACGCCCGTACCGCCATGCCGGTAAGGACCCACAAACCTCCTGATAGCGGCATCATGAAATGCGCTGGTACGGCCTCCTCCATCGTCATCCCCTAAATAATGGTATCGCTAATAACATTAGCGTAATTACCGGAACCGGAAGTAACGTCATCGTGCAGGAACGGGAAATGCTCCGGCAGCCATCTTCAAAAACACAATCCATTGAAATCCCCTGCAGAAAGGACCTGTACAGCCTAAATTCCAAACACACCCTGAAGAAGATGTCGAAGGCAACCAAGAAAGCCGCAGCACACCTGCGTAAACCAAGATTCTGCGATGAGGAGCTAAACATGCTAGCCGACACCCTAGTGGAGCAGGCCGGTGTCGTATTCTGTGCTGACTTGAGGCGTCCAGCACAGCTAAAGAAGAAACGGATATGGGTGGAGGTAGCGCAAAAGGTCAGTGCGGTTGGCACCACCGCACGCACCGTTAGGGACTGCAAAAAGCGGTGGGACAACCTGCGAGTACGGAACTTTCTGTCGGCCAATCGCAGCTAAGGGCTGGCAACAGGCGGCGGGGTACACTCCCCCATAAAGTTGACAAGGTGGGAAGAGACGTGCAGCACCACTATCGATATGGAGGGCATCGAAGGAGTAGGCGGAGCGGAGTATGGAATCCCATCATCAGCTGAAGAAGGTGAGTGACCCTTTACACACAACACAAGTCCCCACAAACACCTGACATCCACATTACAATGTTGTCCTACAAATGTGAATCTGATTAGAGCTACTAGATGGCTTATCATACACACATTCACACATCCCTGTCTATATGCTGGTACCACCACTGTCACATCAAATTGCATGCTGCATGCCGCTCTTATGCCTAATACACACCTGATACACAGAATAACAGCACGTCACACAGCATGCAAGCCACAACACACCTATAGGTCACACAGCAGACACTATGTTCAACATGTCAATGGCTGGGCTGAGGGATGCCAATACCACCCCCCCCAATCTTGCGTGCACCCTCTCCGCCACAACAAGCATGCAGCAAGCCACTGGCACAAACACCAATGCAAGCATGATGCAAGTACTCCCATCACTGATGGCCTGCCTCTCTCTCTCTCTCCCCCACAGGCACGGATGCAGGCAGCAACGGGCATGATGCTGGTGCACAGCCCAGGACACCAGCCAAAACGTCCAGTGGTCGGGACGATGGCACCAGGCCATTGTCATGATCACTGCTTCCAAGGAGCTGGGACCAGCCCAATGTCCTTGGAAGCAGGCCCCTAACCTTCATCCTAGGCACCAGCCGGTCCCCACTGGGACCTTTTGGACCTTGTCCTGGCGCCGGTGGCACCAGGCTCATCAAAGTCACTGGTCCCGGCACTGGAAGCGCCGGGCTCATAATTTGTATGAAGATGCTTGGGTGGACTTACCTGCAGCAGACCATGCTGCTTACTTACCAGCCACATAGGAATCCTCTGTGAGCCGGGACTACTTTCTTACCTGGGTGGGGCAAGCTCCACTCCCTGGATACAACACTGGAACTCTTCTGGAACAGGAACTCTTTTCTTACCTAGGCGAGGCCGTGGAGGAAGACGCCTCATCACTCCAAGGCTATTTAAACCACACCCGATTGATGAAACGTGCTTCGCGTTATTCTGCATCTGCAGCAGAACGCTCACCGTGTCTGTTCCAGTTTTCTTCTTTCCGATCCTGAACCTGCAAGAACAAACACTTACCATTCCTGTATCCAGCCTTCAGTAGCACCTGCAAAGACAAGAAACAACAGGTTAGCATGGCAACCTTCACGCGCAGCGCTTTCCTCACCTGATCCATCGGCAGCTACCATCTCTTCACGCTGCTCCTCCGCCTGTGAAGACAAAAGCATAGTTATTCCTGTGTGGAATTACTTACCGGCACTCCGCGAATTCCGGTTTTCTTCAACGCTGCAATCCTGCACCTGAAAGACAAAAGAAGAGACATTAGACAGGTATTTTACTTACGCGCCATCGCGCCCGCCACAATAGGGCGCCTGCAAATACTCTGGCGTTTCCAGCGTCTCTTCAACACCCGAACTCACAACTGCAAGGGAAAAGAGACAGTTAGAGAGCTTTTGAAAAGCAGGCAACCGGCATTTACTTACGCAATTCCAAGCGCTTCATTCCAAGACTCTGTCTCGAACTTCGGCTTTCTTCACACCATCTTCTACCTCAAGAGCCCTGCAAGACAAATAGAAAAAGCATTATACAGAGCCCTGTTCCACATTAACGTGCCCACGCACCTAAAGACTGTAAGGACTTAAGAGGTGTCCGGAAACTCACCGTTCGTGCAGTTAACGACGGTAGCAATCCTCTGATGTCAAGAGGCCTACGTTTCACCCAGTGAAGGAACTGGCAACGGCACCCTGCACCAGACGCAGATGGAGAGTCCAACATTCACCTATCTAAGGTGAGCACGTTGACCTTGGGGCTCCACGGAAAAGCGAGGAAGGGAAAGGGAGAGAGATACCCGACAACCCCAGATCATTAACCCCATATTCTTTCACCTGCAGATATCTCACTCTTCGAGTTAGACACACAGTGCGAAGAGGCTCAGCCCCGGAAGCCAATCGAGTCCTGCACTTCACTTTTCGAGTCACAGACACCATCCTGCCTAGACCGGCGCCTCCGTGGGAATCAGGTGAGCGTTACAGAACGCGAAGCCCACCGCAAAACTCCTACCCAGGCGCAATGGAAACCTCGGATACTGATCAATTGGCCCAGTTGCTTGGGGAACTAAGAGCAGAAGTACATGCAGCTCGTCAGGAAACAAACGCTCTAAGAAGAGAGATGATAATATCCAAGGAGCGAACAGAGGACCTCGCTAGGCAATTTCTACAAACGCAGGCAGGACAAACACCTTTGCCCGCTCCAGGAGGAAATTATCCTTCAGCATCTTCCTCAAATCCAGTGCAAATCAATCTACCCGGTAATGTGCCCTTGGCTCCGCCCGAACGCTTTTCTGGTGACCCAAAGAGATTTGCAGTGTTCATTAACCAGTGCCGCCTACACTTCTTATGTAGACCAGCAGCCTTCCCAACAGATCAGGCCAAGGTGGCTTTTGTGCTTTCTTATCTCAGTGGCAGTGCCGCAGATTGGTCAATCCCTTTAGTCACTCAGGATGATCCGGTTCTTCATGATTTCCAAGCCTTCCAGTCCAGCATGGAGAAACTGTTCGCAAGACATGCACAAGGGCAGGCCTTGGACAATGAACTCCTTTCGTTACGACAGGGTAATCAAGACCTCTTGACTTACATTGCCTCATTCAACAGACTTATAGTGGAAACTCAATGGCCTGAGGATAAAAGAATAACGCTTTTCTACAGAGGCCTGCGTGGAGAGCTCAAGGATGTGTTAGCTCAAGTTGTGAATCCTCCACAAGAATGCTCAGACTATATTGACTTAGTTGTTCAATTGGACTACAGATTACAGAACAGAAAGGCTGATCGTTCCAAATTTGATACCCGAGTGTTTTCTAAACCACAGACCTCTACTAGGGGAGCTGACACCGTGGAACCCATGCAAATAGGGGGCATGAAAGGACCTTTAACCCAAAAAGAGCGAGAAAGGAGAAGACAGCTGCAATTATGCCTCTATTGCGGAAACTCGGGGCACTTTCTTCGAGACTGTCCAGTGAAACCAGCTAAGAAGGCTGTAGGAGCCGCAGATATCTGTACCACAAATTCTGAGCAGGGAAACGACCTAGCCCGACAAGTGTAGAGGTCCTCTTGCCGAGCGTTAAAATCTGTTCCATGACCTCGCATTTCGTGGTGCCTATGGTCCTCATTAGCCCTGAACGTCCGGATCGTTTGCATGCAATTGAAGCTTACATCGACAGCGGAGCAATCGGTAATTATGTGGACCGTGAAATGGTATCAAGGATGAATTTACCTCTTGTCCCTAAGGCAGTAAAAGACGTCATTACTACAGTGGATGGCACGGAGATAGCCTCCGGACCAGTAACTGACGCCACCCAAGAAGTGACGTTAGTGAGCCAAGAGGGACACCGGGAGAAAATCGTGTTCGATGTGATCAAGGCCCCTCAGTTCCAGATCATTCTGGGAATTCCTTGGTTAGAGAAGCACAATCCTCAGATCGATTGGCGAGCAAAGACGGTTCAGTTTCCAGAATGTATCTCCACTTGTTATCCTCGGCCTGATGTTTCACTGGCGGCAATCTCTTCTGAGGTTCCCAAACTACCTCCCGAATACCAGGAATTCCAAGACGTCTTCCGGAAGGACCAAGCTAACACCCTGCCTCCTCATAGGTCTTACGACTGTCAAATAGATCTGATACCCGGAAAAACTCCTCCTTGCAGTAGGATTTATGCCCTCACCGAGCCAGAGAATCTTCACCTCAGACAATATCTGGACCAATACCTAGCTAACGGATTTATCCGTCCTTCAAAATCTCCAGCTTCCTCGGCTTTGTTCTTCGTTCCGAAAAAGGAAGGAGACCTTAGGACTTGTATAGATTACCGCGCCCTGAATCAAATCACTGTTAAAAACAGATACCCGTTACCTTTGATCCCTGAACTCCTGGACCAAGTCAAAGACGCATGTATATATACAAAGTTGGATCTCAGAGGAGCCTACCACTTGGTACGAATAAAAGAGGGCGATGAATGGAAGACGGCCTTCCGCACCAAGTATGGGCTGTTTGAATATCAAGTTATGCCCTTCGGACTATGCAACGCTCCTGCCGCCTTCCAGTATTTTATGAATGATGTCCTTAGAGAACTCATAGATGTGTGTGTTGTTGTCTACATTGATGACATCCTCGTCTATTCATCATCTGAAGAGGAACATCAGAAACACGTTAAAGAGGTCCTCGAGCGATTACGGCAACATAACCTTTTTGCTAAGCTTGAAAAATGCGTTTTCAACGTAACTGAAGTTGAGTTCCTGGGATTCATATTGTCACCAAACGGAATCCATATGGATTCAAAGAAAGTCGATGCAATCATCAAGTGGCCTTCACCAACCTCTGTAAAAGGAGTTCAAAGCATGTTAGGCTTCGCTAACTTTTACCGCAGGTTCATTCCTGAATTCTCTTGAATAGTCCAGCCCATCACTGCTCTATTAAAGAAAAACAAACGTTTTGAGTGGTCTACCGAGGCGGAACAAGCTTTTCAGGACTTAAAAGCTAAATTCATCTCTGCACCTGTTCTAAAACACCCTCGCCCAGAACTCCCCTACATCGTAGAAACAGATGCTTCTAGTCTTGCTATGGGGGCAGTTTTATCACAAAGAGATCCGGTCACACACCAATTACATCCTGTAGCCTTTTGGTCCTGCAAATTCTCGGCTCCCGAGATCAACTATTCAATTACAGACAAGGAACTTTTAGCTATCAGATCAGCCTTTAAAGCCTGGCGGCATTATCTTTTGGGAGCCAGACACACAGTCACCGTAATGACAGATCACCGCAACTTACAATATCTGAAGACGGCCAAAGCTCAGTCTTCCAGGCAGCTCCGCTGGGCTCTGTTTTTGGCTGAGTTTGACTTTATAATTACTTATCGACCAGGCAGTAAAAACGGAAAAGCAGATGCCCTCTCCCGGATGGGAATAGATGAACACTTGACCAATCCTGAACCAATACCCATAATCCCAGAACAAAGGATTTTGGGCTTGGTCAGCGCTCAATCCTTTAAAGACATCGAGACTACAGTCAAATCACTCCTAACTCCGGCAGAATTACAGGACTGGCAATTCAAGGGGAAGGATTTCTCAGTGGACCAAGACCTACCATATTTCCGAGGACGATTGTACTTGCCCTGTGAGAAAATACAAAAACAGGTAATCTCCTGTTATCACGACTCATTAATGGAGGGTCACCCTGGCATTACCAAAACCATGGAAAAGGTCAAAAGACATTTCTGGTGGCCATCATGGAAGAAGGATATTAGAGACTTTGTAATCTCCTGCGGTGTGTGTGCTCAGAATAAAAGTCAGAAGGAGAAACCAGCCGGCCTCTTACACCCACTGGACATCCCTCCCTGTCCATGGCATGCCCTGTCCATGGATTTCATCACGGACTTGCCTCCATGCTCAGGGTATAATACCATTTTAGTAGTCGTGGATCTATTCTCCAAGATGGCTCACTTCATTCCCCTGAAGGGCCTACCTTCAGCTTCAGTATTACCCCGAGAATTCTTAGAAAACATCGTTCGGTTACACGGTTTTCCCTCGGTTTTGGTCTCGATAGGGGAAGTCAATTCTTCTCCCACTTTTGGCGAAGTTGCTGTCGCTTAGCTCAAATTGATGTGAGACTTTCAACCAGTCACCATCCCCAAACTGACGGACAAACCGAGAGGATAAATCAAACTCTGGAGCAATATTTACGTTGCATGCTCCAACAAACTGAAAACCCTTGGAAGGATATCCTTTGGATCGCTCAATACGCTTATAACAATTCGACCCATTCTGGAACCGGGAAGGCTCCCTTCTTCCTATCATACGGAAACCATCCTAGGACCTCTAACCTGGATCCTCCCCAAGAATTCGAAACACCTGCTGTGGATCACTTGCACTCGGTGATCACTCGTACTTTTAAAGAAGCCACTGCCCATCTGCAAAGAGCTAAAGCTCTATACAAGAAAGGAGCGGATCAACACCGTAAAGAGGCCCCTCACTACGCAGTGGGAGATCAGGTCTGGTTATCCACTAAGCACCTGCCTCTAAAAGGACCCCGCACCTTCATCCCGAGATACTTAGGACCCTATCTCATCTCTGCCATAATTAATCCGGTGGCTGTCAAATTGGAATTGCCTTCGCATATGAAAATACATCCAGTATTCCATGTCTCCTTACTAAAACCAGTACAACCAGAAACCCGATTGACCGAACTCCCAGAACCTGTTCTAGTGGATGGAGAACTTGAGTTTGAAGCAAAGAACATCCTAGACTCCAAAATCTCCAAATCTAAATTATATTACCTGGTTGATTGGAAAGGATACGGCCCCCAGGAAAGGTCTTGGGAACCCTCAGAACATGTCCACGCACCTCGTCTGGTCAAGAAATACCATCTGAATCACCCCGACAAGCCAAAACCCCCGGAGAAGACACGCTTAGGAGGGGCCTTGAGGGGGGGTGCTGTCATGATCACTGCTTCCAAGGAGCTAGGACCAACCCAACGTCCTTGGAAGCAGGCCCCTAACCTTCATCCTAGGCACCAGCCGGTCCCCACTGGGACCTTTTGGACCTTGTCCTGGCGCCGGTGGCACCAGGCTCATCAAAGTCACTGGTCCCGGCACTGGAAGCGCCGGGCTCATAATTTGTATGAAGATGCTTGGGTGGACTTACCTGCAGCAGACCATGCTGCTTACTTACCAGCCACATAGGAATCCTCTGTGAGCCGGGACTACTTTCTTACCTGGGTGGGGCAAGCTCCACTCCCTGGATACAACACTGGAACTCTTCTGGAACAGGAACTCTTTTCTTACCTAGGCGAGGCCGTGGAGGAAGACGCCTCATCACTCCAAGGCTATTTAAACCACACCCGATTGATGAAACGTGCTTCGCGTTATTCTGCATCTGCAGCAGAACGCTCACCGTGTCTGTTCCAGTTTTCTTCTTTCCGATCCTGAACCTGCAAGAACAAACGCTTACCATTCCTGTATCCAGCCTTCAGTAGCACCTGCAAAGACAAGAAACAACAGGTTAGCACGGCAACCTTCACGCGCAGCGCTTTCCTCACCTGATCCATCGGCAGCTACCATCTCTTCACGCTGCTCCTCCGCCTGTGAAGACAAAAGCATAGTTATTCCTGTGTGGAATTACTTACCGGCACTCCGCGAATTCCGGTTTTCTTCAGCGCTGCAATCCTGCACCTGAAAGACAAAAGAAGAGACATTAGACAGGTATTTTACTTACGCGCCATCGCGCCCGCCACAATAGGGCGCCTGCAAATACTCCGGCGTTTCCAGCGTCTCTTCAACACCCGAACTCACAACTGCAAGGGAAAAGAGACAGAGAGCTTTTGAAAAGCAGGCAACCGGCATTTACTTACGCATTTCCAAGCGCTTCATTCCAAGACTCTGGCTCGAACTTCTGCTTTCTTCACACCATCTTCTACCTCAAGAGCCCTGCAAGACAAATAGAAAAAGCATTATAAAGAGCCCTGTTCCACATTAACGTGCCCACGCACCTAAAGACTGTAAGGACTTAAAAGGTGTCCGGAAACTCACCGTTCGTGCAGTTAACAACGGTAGCAATCCTCTGATGTCAAGAGGCCTACGTTTCACCCAGTGAAGGAACTGGCAACGGCACCCTGCACCAGACGCAGATGGAGAGTCCAGCATTCACCTATCTAAGGTGAGCACGTTGACCTTGGGGCTCCACGGAAAAGCAAGGAAGGGAAAGGGAGAGAGATACCCGACAACCGCGGATCATTAACCCCATATTCTTTCACCTGCAGATATCTCACTCTTCGAGTTAGACACACAGTGCGAAGAGGCTCAGCCCCGGAAGCCAATCGAGTCCTGCACTTCACTTTTCGAGTCACAGACACCATCCTGCCAAGACTGGCGCCTCCGTGGGAATCAGGTGAGCGTTACAGCCATCCACAAGGCTGATCCAAGTGCCACACAAGGCACACACCAGTGCCCAACCAGCTGCACCGGCCCCAACACATGACAAGCAAACACCTGCTCCTGCACCCCAGGAGACACGCGTCTCACAGGCCAAGGCCACATCACTGGAGACCGAGCTTGACGGCTTTCAGTCGGCAGCCATTAGCTCTGTTGAGGAGGCAGCAGCATGCGCACCACATAGTGGCGATAAGGACGAGGGCCAAGAAGAGGCCACCCATGAAGGGAGCTTCTTGTCGGGGGACGTTGTACGTACGTCCAGCCGGCTGGACATACCACAGGTCACCCCTCAGCACGAGCCTGAAGGCGAGGGCGGAAATGCTGAGTGGCCTACATCAGAGGACAGCCCCGCATTGGCCACATCAACACCAGCCAATGAACCATCCACCGCAATAAGGGACCCCGAGGGACGTCTGTCAAGGATGGAGGGCCGGCAACAGGAGATGCATGAACTCGTCAAGCAATATGTTGCTAATGGCGAGGCAACACGCTGTGCAATGAGGGACAACGCTGTGGCCATCATAAGGGCCTTTAGCAGGAATACCAGGTAGGTCCATGAGGGCTTTGCCACTGTGGCCCAGATCCTATCGAGAATGGAAAACACCATGGAGCAGCGGCATCCACACCACAGCCATCTACTTCGTCGCCTGCCAGCTCCCCGCAGAACAACCCTGTGCGCAGGTCCCTTGCGCAGCATGCAGCGCACTGATATGCAACTCACCCCTCCAAAGAGGGGCTGGCAGTAGGAACTATGCACGTGTTCACTGGCAGTGCATCTGGACACATGTGCATGTGTTGGGGGATGTGGGGGGATTAGGGGTGAGGGGTGTGTGTAGGTGTGTTGGGTGTGTTGGGTGAGGGGGTGGGTGTTGGGGAGGGGGGGAACAGGGTAGGGGTGTGTGGGTGGTGGAGGGTACATACATGTTGTGAAATCCATCTGCACAATACACCTGTTGTGTTAAAAGAAATCTCATAACTGGACATTGCTTATTCAGCGTGTCAATTTATTGATGAGGCCCAACAAGGCCGAAACATGTTTGGGGATACTTGTGGTCTCGTGCAGAAGGGATGTGACTTAGCAGTTCGGGCTAGACTGCCCCTTTTGGGGTGTGACCAAGCCTGATTTGCATATGGTTTTTCCCATTCTGTAATGGCTTGGCAGGCGAAGAACGATGGTCTGGAAGGTTTCCCAGACCAACGCCAGTGTTTAAGATTCAGTCTAAACCTTCCAGCCATCACCTCTTTGTTTTTGCTCAATTTATTGAATGACAGTGTACAATGTGAATTCATCCCCAAACCCAGTGCCCATATTCACTCTGTGACAGTGCCCAGGGTCCCACATCCATGTCACCCTCTGCATAACAGTGCTTTAGAAAGTATGGTTTATCAATGATTGGTGCACAGCACGTCCCTCATGTGCATCGCGGCCTGGCCGATGTGCAACATCTTCTTCTTCATCTTCACCTGGTGGTGGCTGCTCCATGTCAGGTGGCAGAGGGACCTTCCAGCGAATGCACATGTTGTGCAGCATGGCACATACCATGATGATCTTGCCCACCTTCTCGGGACTGTAAATGAGTGCGCCACCTGATCTGCTGAGGCAGCAAAACCGTGCCTTCATCAGGCCAAAGGTCTGCTCTATGACCAGATGAGTGTGTGTATGGGCACGATTGTCCTCTTCGTGCCTGTTCTGCGGATTCCTGACAGGGGTGAGGAGCCACGGCTCGTGGGGATAGCCAGCATCACCTGCATGGGAGCACAATGAGGCATGTGTAAGGGTATTCCTTCTGTTCCATTTGTGCTCAGCCTGTACATCGTTCATGCTCATATGCAGTATATCGTGTATGACAGCTTCACATCTGCGCAACTATCTGCCCTGTACACAACTTGCCACTCCATGGTGCTGGTCTTGGGTAACGTACACGACTTAGGGGCCTTGACATTGGATTCACCAACTACCCAGATGGAGGGAGATGGACCATGATGTAGTCACATATGAAGGTTGTGTGGCAGGGGATGAGACCATATGCATGTTGGGCACTGTTTTATGCATTAGATAAATGCCCAACATGATACAGCTTTTTTACTCTATCATGCTTATGGATGTTTGTAGACGTCACGCACGTGTCCCTTGATGTCTTCACAGCAGTCACAATGGCACTATAGGATTTTTGGTTGGGTTCCCCCAGTGTAGGGATGTGTCCCTTGTATGTTGCATGGTATTCGACTTGCATGCTGCTACTCATGTGCTGTGGGTGATTCCCCACCATTCTCACCCATGTAGGTGTTGTTCAATACTTAATGGTTCCAATTTGAGGCATCCATGTCACATGTGTTTTCCCATTTGTATTCATCTGCACATGTTGCCATGGTGTAAAGCAGTGTTACTGTCGGGGAGGGGCAGTGACAGGCGATTTCCCTGAGGGAGAAATCGCACTGTGCACTCATGGAGGCATGACCTGCGAGGTGCTTTGCTGCGGTCATGTGTATTCAGCTTTGTGACTGCATGATGGTGCATTGTTATGCTGTGGGTACGTGCAGGTGACGTCCAGTGGACGGGTACAGGTGTGTGCGCTGATTGTGAGTATGACATTTCCGCATTGGTGTGCATGGCAAATACGTCGGCCTACATTTTCTGTGTCATGCTTCTTATTTGTATGAATATGAGCATGTTATTCGGCAGCATGGACAGCGTCCTGACACCCCATTAAGGTCTCTCCCATGGCCCAGAGGGCAGACAGGTTGCATATGCATGACCCCCCCTTCCCCCACAATACACTCCCATGGCCCAGTAGGCAGACTCACCCAGCAGCCAGGCACATCATGCTGCATCTCGTTCCATTTAGCGGGATAACGAGGAGTTCCGCAGCACCATTGCATCATGCGTGGATCCGGGGAATCTGGCACAGCAATGTGTTATCATCTTGCTGGCATCACACACCATCTGCACATTTCTGGAGTGGTATAGCTTCCGATTGCGGTACACCACCTCCACGGCATGCAGGACTACCAACTCCATGTGGGTGCAGTCGAGGGCACCAATGACATTGGGCATGCCTGCCAGAGCATGGAATGCTATTTTGGTGTCGTTCACCTCTGTAACGCTTACCTTAGACTCCGCGGGGACACCACGTGACTAATTCCAACTACTCTTCTCAGGGTGCGTTGTTATATCTACTCCTCTCTCTCTCAACTGGACTCTTCTTCTATAGTACAGGAAAATAACACACAGGGGAGCTAATGAGAATGGTCCTAATGCAAGAGTTAGCTGCAGATTCTTATACCACCTTGCACTACAATAACCCCCAATTACCTTATAATGTGATGTGGTGAGCTCTCCATCCTGCTTCGGAGCAGGGGTGCAAGTTCTGTAGATGGGAAGGGGCTGAGGTGCGTTTTGGATAATAACTACCTGAAGGATAACAAGGAGTAGCCCTAACTGAGGAGTCAGAGATTGTTCACATGAACTTCCCTATCCCCAAGGGTTGTAAACCAAATAACGCCACATGGAGAAAAGGATACCTAATGATGTAGGTGCGTGCAGTGCCTTCAAGCCAGTCAAGTGGCACAGCGAGTAGAGCGCTCGCTTTGACATCTGTGCAGGGCCTGCTAACGCAGGTTCGAATCCCGGCGGGGCCAAACTCAGCCTTTCATCCTTCCGAGGTCGATAAATGAGCACCACACACCGTGGGTAATAATAAGCAGCGCTCAGATACCTGTCACGAGTGAGTGCCCTTTAAGACACCTCACTCGTGAGGTGGACGTCACAGGCGGATGTGACGTGGTGAGGGGCGGGGTAGTGCGGGCACGGCACTTGCCGGTTAGAAGAGCAACAAAGAAGTTCTCCTCCACTCTGCTGGCTCCTGTCCGTTATTTGGGGCCCTCCGCCCCTAACATTTGGCGACGAGGATTCTCCCTGGTGCCAGCAGTCCTCCTTCCCGCCACGTTGGGGATCCCCCCCGTGTGCGCGTACTTTACTTCGGTGATCCCACCGACGAGCGGATCCCCGCTGAAACGGCCTCCTTTTCCCACCTCCTCCTCCTTCACACGCGATCCAAATCCTTGGAAGCCTCGCACGCAGCTGCCGTGCAGCAGAAGACTTCTCTGCACACTGCGCCTGGTGCTTTCCGCCAGCCTGAGCACCACCACAAAGCAACCACAGACTACCACGGGCCCACGGAGCTTAAAAAGAAAAGAAAAAAAAAAAATGTTTTTCTTCTACATCACCACTCCTCATTTGCTGGGGCCTTCTTCCTCGTCCCAGTACCTCTGTGACTTTGTGCCGACCTGCCTGCAGAACGACTCTCAGCTCCAATCCACCGCTGAGGCCACATCCTACACGCCACCATGAGCACCACTGCTGCCCAGGTATCTTCCAGCTCCCAACCCCCACCTGCGCCGGCTGTCACCAGATCCACCGCCACAGCATGGCGCATGCCGCCCCCGTTTTCCATCACACCTCAGGCAGATAAAGGACCACGATGGGTGGACTGGTTGGAGGACTTCAATAATTTCATTGAGGCCGCTGGAGAAGAAAACTCCCCTCGACTGCGCAGCATGTTCATAAACACGGCAGGGGGAGAGATAAAATGACTTATCAAAACCATTCCGCCAGGGGAAATGGCTGATTTTGATGCCCTCATCGCAGCCCTGAACAAACGTCTTGTCATCGCTCCCAACAGAGACTATGAACGATATGTCTTTAACCAATGCCGTCAGCGCACTGACGAGACTGTGGATGAATTTCTCACGAGGCTCCGCGTCAAAGGTGCGCATTGCCAATTTGACGCGTTTTCACTTGATGAAGCGCTTCGACTCAGAGTGATTGAAGGGTGTGTATCGGCAACGCTACAGAAGCAACTCCTGAAAAAACCTGTCACCATCGAAGAAGTAAGTGCAATGGCACGTATACTCGAAAGAGTTGAAAAACAAGCCACTCACATAGCCAGCAATGCCGCTGGACACCTTGACAAAAGTGACGTGATAGCTGCGATCCACGCTGGGAACAAGAGCGTTTCTCCAAGCAACATGTCGACCCCGCGTTTGCAGAGACAATGCTATAGGTGTGGGATGGCGTTTCCGCATGCAGGTTGCTGCCCAGCTCTCTCTCAAAAGTGCGGCAACTGCGGTAGGGAGGGCCACTTCCAATCTGTATGCAGGGAAGGTAAGCCGTTCCCCACCGCACGTGACACGACGAGAGTGCAAGTCAGACCCATTGAAAGATTCTACACTAGCCCGCCTCAACAGCCCCGGTTCTACCAACAGAGCCCGAGGAGATATGTGCGGGTGGTTGAAGAAGTGTACCCGGAAGATGACGGCCAAGGCTATGAGTCACAAGGACAAATTGCGCGTATTACTGATGAATATGATGGACCGCCAGCAACGCGCCGCGAGTTCATAGCTGAAGTGCAAAGTGAACATGATTATGACGCTACGTATGATCCGCATACAAGCGACGAATTTGTCAATCTCATAATGGACGAACAGGAAGCCCGAGAAGCACCCAGGATAGCCATTGACATCTGCGGCAAACAATTCTGCTTTCTGATTGACTCTGGAGTTACGGTGAACGTCATGGGTGAAAAAGAATTTCTAACGCTCTGCCAGAAACCGACGCTAAACCTGTCCATGTCCAAAATATACCAATGGGGGGCAGACACACCGCTGCAAAGCGTCGGGTCCTTCAAACGAAGATTGACGTTCGCTGACAAATCCACCGATACTGTGATCCACATCATCAGGAGCCCCACCAAAGGTCGCTGCCTGCTAAGTTACAAGACGGCGTCCTGTCTCGGATTAATCAACATTCTCGTGCGGGAGGAGGACGTAGTCAAATCGTCGGAGGGTCCAGCTATACAGCAAGGCCAGATCCGCGCCCTGATATCCCGCGACAACACTGCCATAACCAAGGATGACATTGTCCGGGAATTTCCGCAACTGTGTCAAGGCCTAGGTAAATTGAAGGGCCCACCGATAAAGTTACACATAGACGCGGCAGTCAAACCAGTCCCACAACACCCACGAAGGGTAGGATTCCACCTGCAGGAGGCGGTGTCCAGAGAACTGAACCAACTACTTAGAGATGATATCATTGAGCCTGCCACGGGGCCGACTCCGTGGGTGTCCCCCCTTGTGATTGTCCCAAAGGAAGGCGGTCGTCTGAGGATATGTGTAGACATGCGTGTAGCCAACACCGCCATGCAGCGGGAGAGACACCCTGGACCCAAGATTGAGGACATGATAGTCCAACTGTACAAATCTGTCCTTTTCTCCAAACTAGACTTAAATCAGGGGTACCATCAGCTAGTACTTCACCCTGAGTCACGGCCAATCACCACGTTCGCATCGCATGACGGACTATTCTGCTACAAGAGACTAAATTTCGGCATCTCCTCGGCGGCTGAAATTTTTCATGAAACCATTCGGCAAGTCATACGTCCCATTAAAGGAGCTCTCAACTATAGCGATGACATTTTGGTCTTTGGCAAGTCTCGCAGTGAACACGATGAAGCACTCCGTGCAGCATGCCAGGCAGTACAGGACGCGGGTTTGACTCTCAATATAGAAAAGTGTCGGTTCAGCAAGGCGAAGCTGAAGTTTTTTGGCCACATCTTCTCTGCAGATGGCATGACTCCGGACCCGGACAAAGTGGCGACCATCTTCCACCTCGATAAGCCTTCCCAGATTGCCGACGTCAGGTCCTTTCTGGGGATGGCGGGATATTGTGCCCGGTATATCCAACATTTTGCTTCCATCACTGAACCCCTCAGGCGCCTGCTCCAAAAAGACACTCCCTTTGTATGATCTGAGGAATGTCAGGTAGCATTTGATACCATCAAACACTCTCTGACTGAGGCAAGGAGGCTAGCATATTTTGATCCCGAATGGCATACTGAGATAGTGGTGGACGCGAGTCCGGTGGGGCTAGGGGCAATCTTAGCACAAACCAGTGGACAAGACACTTACCCGAGACACATTGTGGCATACGCCAGCAGAGCTCTAGCTCCGCCTGAGTCTGCGTATTCCCAGGCAGAAAAGGAAAGCCTGGCAGCCGTCTGGGCGTGCGAACATTTCCATAATTTCATCATCGGAAACAAATTCACACTAATTACTGACCATCAGGCCTTGTTATCGCTGTTTGGCAATCCTCGCATGAAAATGCCCCCCAGGATCGAAAGATGGGGCATCCGCCTACAAGAATATGATTTTGACATTGTTCATCGGCCTGGGGGCGAGCACAACCCTGCTGATTACCTCTCCAGACACCCAGTGGGCAACCACACTCCAAGACAGGGCGACGCGGAATACATAAGCTATGTCACTGCCAATGCACTACCGCCCGCCGTATCCATTGACACCATTGCGACCGCGTCTGCTGCTGACCCGACAATGGCACTAGCGATCAGCTTGACGGAGAACAACAGATGGAAGGACTTTCGCAGAGCAGTCCAGAGCCACCCAGGAGCATCTCGAGATGAGATGGAGCGTCTGGCGAGAATACACGTAGAACTGGCAGTCCAAGACAACTCCATTTTGCTGCGAGGATGTAAGATAGTCGTTCCTACCTCACTGCGAGCAGCAGTCATCAAAACGGCGCATGAGGGACATCGATGTGCGGAGAACACCAAACGCCAGCTGAGGTGCAGCGTGTGGTTCCCCTTCATGGACGATATGGTTGACCGGTGGGTAAAGAACTGCATAGCATGCAGTTGCACAGCAAAACCTGAACCGCCAGTCCCACTCAAAGTCATGCCAATCCCTGAACATCCCTGGGAGAGAGTGGCGGTCGACTTCTACGGGCCACGGGAGGAAGGAGACTACCTACTACTATTCATCGATGAACATTCAAGATTCCCTATAGTAAAACGTGTCAAGTCGACAGCATTTGCTCATGTTGCAGCAACATTTGATGAAGTCTTCAGTGAGTGGGGAATACCAGAGACTCTCAAGTCAGACAATGGGGCCCCGTTCAGTGGTCATGAATTTGGGGTGTTTGCAAAGCACATGGGATTCCATCACCAAAGAGTAACCCCGAGATGGCCGCAAGCCAATGGAATGGCGGAAAGGTTCATGGCGTCCATTAAGAAGACCATGCAAAGAGCACGCCTGGAAGGAACTGACCCTCATCAAGCGCTGTGCAGAATGTTGCGTGATTACCGCAACACGCCCCATGAAGCCACTAATAGGACTCCAGCAGAGCTCATGATGAAATATCAAGTGAGAACTAGGGTCGTCACCAACCCAGCGAGGAAGCCCAGAGTAGATCGGGAAATCATCAGAAGGGATGAAGCCGTGAAGGAGAAAGCTCGCGAACAGACTGATAGGAGAAGGAGAGCACGTCCCAAGGAATTCCAAATTGGTGATGAAGTGTGGGTTCAAAGGGCCATGATGAAAAAAACGGACTCGCAGTTTGCACCAGAACCGCTCCAAGTAGTGGCTGTCAAAGGAACAATGATCACTGCCACAAATGGAGAGCAGGAAGTGACCTGCAACAGCTCAAGGTTTAAGCATGTTATGCAAGAGACAGAAGAAAGATCACCACAGGAAGAAGACGACCCAGCTGAAAGAGACAGTCAAGATGAAACTTGGGTCCCCCTCGGACCACAGGTCCAGCGCCAGGTGTACCCTGATGAAGACACTGGCGGCGGCTCTGACCCTGAGCCGCGAGGCAGACCCCAGAGAAATGTGAGGAGGCCTCCCAGGTTAGTGGAGGAGTGTTGATAGCGTTGCCACTTGGCCAAGTTATGTTATGAGGAGCGAGTTTTGCAAAGGTGACTTGAAAGGACATTTTGTCCGGGGGTGTTGTCAAGAGTGAGTGCCCTTTAAGACACCTCACTCGTGAGGTGGACGTCACAGGCGGATGTGACGTGGTGAGGGGCGGGGGAGTGCGGGCACGGCACTTGCCGGTTAGAAGAGCAACAAAGAAGTTCTCCTCCACTCTGCTGGCTCCTGTCCGTTATTTGGGGCCCTCCGCCCCTAACAGTTCGTAGCGCTATATAAATGCTAAATTATTATTATTATTATTATTATTAAGTAACAACAAGCCTTGGACTGGAAAGGAAATAACAAAGTTACCAGACTTCAAAAGAACGTACCACACCTTGAAGAGAAATTATGCCACCACCTTTCTAACGTGGGTACTCAAGGGAAAAGCTCTGTGTTAAACTCACACGGAAACGAAGTGCTAACACACTTGCTCTTCTATGGTTAGTTGAGGTAGGGGCACTTCTCACATGAAAACCTGACAGGAACCAAGCGCTTCTAAAACTAACACAATGTGAAGAGCTGAGTTGCACTAGCAAGCACCATTGTCATGTAAGGTGCACGCGCTTTCCTAATAAAAGCTAACAGGAAAATGCGCACTGCGATTCGAGTAAGAACCGGTAAACTGGCAAGCCATAAACAATGCCCTAGAACTCGTAAACGACATTCACACTCGGAATAATGTGGAACAATTCACTCGGCAACACTCTAGAAAAGCATAAGACCGCCACATAATGTTTTCCCAGAAAGGGAAAAAAAAAATGATACTTGCGATACGTGGCTTTCTGTGAGAGAACATCTCGAGCGGTTCACCTTACACTCGAGAAGGTTCAACCTCAAGCACCATAAAGTTCCAAATTGGCGAGGGAACCAAGTCTGCAGATATCAAGGAACAAGGAGGGAACTATGAAAACTAAACGGGGAATAATACACAAGACAGGCTTTGTGGGAAGGTACAGAGGAAATCTTCACTGGAATGAAGCTGCGGTAAGCGTCCTGCTGAGGCAGAAAAGACGCGAAGTGCTGCAAACCCAAGGGGAGGGGCTTAAGTACTCCGGGGATGAAAGAAGCAAGACTGTAATGCCAAATCTAAAGAGTGCTACCAGGCGGCCATGTTGGATGATGAGGAAGGGTTCTGTTTAAGCATAGCCACATTCCTACCCCTTGACCAGGAATTATAAGCCACTACCCAGGAGACCTTGGATCCATTTTTCAGGGGGAAACCAGTAGTCATGACAACCTCCTGTTCTGTCCGTGGTAGGGATATGTGGGCCCTTGCGTGCTTAGGAGTGCATCCAGCACTTGGTTTAGCACACGGGGGAAACATGGTTGCGAGATGCCATGCAGCTGCCCCACTGTGTGCTGGTAGGTGCCTGTGGCCAGGAAGTGTAGCACAGACACCACCTTCAGCAGAGGGGGGATGGCGGTGCAGATGTTGATCAAGCTGACCACGTCTTCATGTATTAGATCCACTATGGTGGTGATGGCGTCCCTGTCCAGTCGGTACAGGGTGTGGATCTGTGCTGGGGTTAAGTTGAATGGGCTGGCCCTTATGCGAGGGATTGATGGCTGCCTGCGGGGAACCAATGCCTACACTGGTGGGTTTTGCTGGGGCGGTCTCACCCCCACTCTCCTACTGCGTCTCCTCTGTAATCCCTGCTGTACTGCCTGCTCAAGGAGTAGCAGTGCAGGCATGTCCTCCAGCTCCATTATCGCAATTGCAAGTGGAATCGTTTTGGTCTTGGGAGGGGTGTGGTGTGTGGGTGTACCCCTTTTGTGCAGGGCCAGGCTCCATTGCCTCAACCTGTGTTGATTGTGTGCACATGTGGCAGTTGGGTACACAGCAGTTTGCTATTTACGGGTGATCCGCGATGCCGGTATTGCCAGCATCACGGTGGCCCTTCTTACCGGCATCTGGATGCTGGTATGTGCATGTCCGTGCGAGTCATAATGTTCTCTACCTTGCGGCATGCCGGTATTACTGGCATGGTGCTCGTGCGCACGCCGGTATGGTGGTGCACGGCCACAGCGAGTCCCTGTCGATGCCGGTAGTTCAGCATGCAGGGTAGTAATAGGACGTCCCGTTATTGGATGCCGGTATTGCCTTACCGGTACCGTTATTACCGGAGCGCCAACTTTGTAATGAGGCCCATTGTCATTGAATGAACCTGATAAGTGTACCACCTTACTTGAAAGTGCATCCTAAATTCGATGGCATAGTTGCCCTAAGAAAAGTAACTTTGCGGTCTGGACACATTACAAAATTGAACACCCATGTGAGACAGAAATATTGCTTTTCAGTAAAAAAAAATCAAGACACGTAAGCGATGAACACTCTGATTTCCAAAGACTAAATTCATTCGTCAATAATCGATCAAAGATAGGACAAAGTAATAGAAAAACATGAAATTCCAGTGGTCTCATTGGTAAAAACAACATCACATGTTTACTTACTCGTTACTTGGATTGCAAGGGCGAACTGTTGCGCAAGGTTTGTGCATAAGCACCATCATAATCCTCAACACAGACCTTGTGAGGCAGGCTGCCCTGAGGTCATGCAGCTCGGTAACGCATAGTGGTGGTGCGTCTTCTTCTGATATGTAGGCCAAGCATCCAGAGTTTTCTTGGCAGCAGCAGTTCTCAACCTTGGTTGGCATGACCTTATAACGATTGCAGGTACACCAGGTGGAAATGTCTTCCATGCGACTAGGCTGAGGCTCAAGCTCGGGTGATTCATCTTGCAAACTATCGTCTGATTTCCCCATCATTTCCGCAGCTTTCTCTTTCAATTAGTTCCTCCTCGGAATACTGATGCTCGTACTGGTAGGGCTGTATTGTTGCCATTGTATGACAATTTTTTCACCAAAACGCAAGTAACAAGTGAAATCAGTTCTGCTACTGTAAGTACCTGTTCGCAGGGGCTCCGTACTAGGAAGATGGCTGAACAGACCAGAAACGAGTCACGGACGATCTAAACTAAACACAGCAAACTATTGACACAGAAACTCCAGTGTTGTCTGATCAGAAAGGGTCTGTTAATCGTTTTTGGGGGAAGAGGCGTCCTGGCGTTTGCATGGAGAATCGTCAATAGCTTGCGCACAGAGAAAGTTCAAATGAGACGTGCACTGGCGTTGTGAAAAGGGCCGAGCGCGTCTCTCAGCTTCAGGGGCGGGCGATCTCTGTTATTGCCACAAGAGCACTTGAACTTAGGGCAATGCATCAACTGATAAGATTAGCACAAGATGGCCGTGCCGAACACGTTGTTTTCTCATGTGTAAATGTGAGGAAAACTAAGGTAAGATGCATAGGAAAAAGTTTTATGATCGATCACAGTATGCTAAACACGACATGCCTGAACAATCGGGACAGTAACCATTTTGAGCGCACTTCCCCTTTAACCCCAGGCAGGGAGTTCCCACCTCTAGGGGGACTATTGGTTAGCGGCCTCACCTCTCTAAACTCCAAGAAAGAGTGCCGGGGTGAAGTGACACCATCTGAAGGATCGTTGCAGGACCTAGGTTACAGTCACCTGGGACCCTCTCAAAAGAACATGGGGAGCATTAGGGCCACTAAGAAGGATTCCACCAGGTCACAGTACGCAAGTAAATGGAGGTTTTATTATTATTTTATAATTTAATATAGCGCAAACTAAGGCCGAAGGCGTCTAGGTATGGTTGCCACTGGTGTTTAGGGAGTGACATAAATCCACTTCAGGCAAGACTGGATGATCTCCTTCATCACACAATTAGTGGAAAGTGGTTTGTCTGTGGTCTCTTTTATAACGTATTTGGCAGCGTTGGGGGCATATTAGAACAGCTGACTGCGGATGCTTTCATTTATAAATCAAATCATTTGGAGCCATGTTAACGGTCTACATAGATTACCTGCCAAGGAGAATACTGCACAACCAGTGGGACCTGAATGTGGTTCTGTCGGTGCTCATGTGAAAAACTGTTTGAACCGCCAATTGTCAATGGTTGTTGTTAAAGGTGGACTTTTTGGTTGCTGTCGCCCAAGCCTGACGGATAAGTGAGCTTCAAGCGCTCTGTGCAGAACAGCCTTCTATTATCTTCTACGGGGAAAAGGTGGTTAGAACGCACCCCAATTTACGACCAAAGGTGGATTTCGCTTTCCACATCAATGAAGAAATGGCACTACCAATTTCTGGTAAATCTCACCGTCTGCTGTACAGCAACAAATCTCAATACACAAAGAACTTCATGGATATAGACTCACTAACTGACTAAATAAACATTACTAACTTTATTGAAATCACCAATAAATGTTGCTAAACAATAAATTGATATACTGAGTCATTTTCCTCAATACGTCAGACACAGCGTGGAGCATAAATAAGTGAATTGTTTGTGAACAGAAATAAAAGCGTAATGCGTATAATACATGTAATGGCAGCAAAATATATTCATGTGCACGTTAATGTCGAAATACATACAACTCATTTTGCCCTGCTCACAATGACTTATTGCAAAACACTAACCACATACCTAACACAAAGAGCTCATCAAAAAACAAGAATACATATCACAACACATAAATGCATATTAAATGCTGACAATACTGCCTTGTACATACAGATCCATTATACATCCGAATAAAAGTGCTGAGCGAAAAATGCGTCAAAGTCAATGCAGAGCCATATTACATCACCACAGCAAATTGTAAATATTGGAAATGCCCGACTGAAGTGCGAAGAGTATAACAGATTCAAAAAGTGCCTGATGCGCTTCAGAAAAGTGTCAAGTGTTTCTGAATTCCTTCCACTCTAATCACATTTTTAATTTTAGGCAGTGTGAGTTGCTTTTCATGTTATTTTAACTCTGTCCTATAAATCCATATTTCGAGTGACATTTTTTACTTGGAAATGTTCTTTCTGAGATCTATAGTTTACCCATACTTGTTCACAGTACAGCACCATTATGCAAAGCAAATAATGTATAGATCTAAAAATGCGTCACAAACCTCTTGCACTGTGTATCAGCGTGCCCCTGCTGAAGGTGTGAAGTTGTGATATCTGTTGATCTCTTAAAGGAAATATTGTGACAAAAGATTGTGAACATTTGCAATAATAAGGTTTACCGTTATCAAATTCTTGCAGCTTTTCATGTGCCGTTATGAGAACCTTTTTTCCACAAATGTTTCACTATTGGGCTTTTCTTTCTTTGAATCCCCCCAGGTAAAGCAGGTTCAATCCATATGGCTCCACCAATTTCATCGTTGGTTTTGAAAAGGCAATTGCCAAATATACTGTGCAATGTAAAGTATCCAGTCTACACATGTATATGTACTATTTGTTGCTTTACAGTGTAAGTCATAATTAAAACACTTCCATTACCTAATTGTCTATTTATCTCTTTAAGCTAATGTTTGTTATCCTTTTTTTTAAAAGTTGTGTAGATTTTTATTAAGAATTTCAGTGAACAGAACACCATTTCACAGTATAATTATAGGTTTATGTATTTTGGTCGACCCCACCGCCCCCCCCGCCCTTCTCAATTTCTTTACATTTGTTATACCACCAAAGGGAGATGGTGGGTTGGGGACAGGCCATATTGGACTGTGTAAGGGTTGGGGAGGAGGGTGGGTGGTGGAGGTGCGACCTACCCCACAGTCTGACATTTAAAAAAATGAGGTACAAAACATTTGAAAAAAAAATGCAACTACTTCAGGTTCAATTAGAACACATAGATCCATAATTATGCCAATGGATAAAATATCTTACACTTTGGTCCAATTAAATGGTTCAAATAAATCTTGAATATGATAAATATGTAAGAACCATGAACTGATAACTCGAGTAATAAATGAGAATAAAGATTGCCCACGCTTACAGCTTACGAAGTCTTAATTCTATTAAAGACAAGGAGGCGAGCATTATGCTATACTTTCTTTATTGCTGCCATATTAGCTTTTCAACACAAGAACTTTAAAACTGAACGCTTGTGCTTTTTTTCCATATCCAAATCAGTTTCCTACTAGAACTACGACCCCCACGATACCCTGGGGTCTGGTAGTCCTGACCTCTCCTCCACCTCCGGTCTAGAGCATAAGAACCCCTTACACCAGGTCCCTTCCTCTTTCTTTTGATTTCCATGTCCTTGCACTGAACTTAAATTTTCTTTGGATGACCAACAATCCTTGCCGACGGAACAGGAAACCGTGTCTCCGAAACAGCAACTGCTTGGGTCCAACTGGACAACTTGGAATCTTATCCTTCTGTCACCCATTGTTAGAACACCCACCTGGTTTACGCCCCGCTCCCATTTCCGGACGTGGCGGTTGTATCCACGATTCCAGCTGGGAAGAAGCGGCATCCAACAGCGGGTCGGCGATCTGCGCCTCCGCTTGCGTGCACGGACCTCGCGGGTAACCAGGAACGAGGAAGCAAGCTTGCGTTCCAAGCCTCATTCTCGTGCCGCACGCTGTAAATAGCAACCGGCTTTCTCTACAAGTCGCGTCTTAACACGGTTTGTTACCTGCGGACCGTTGCTTTGGTGCCCAGCTCCTGTTGCCTTGTTTACCTTACCCGTTCCTGTTCTCCTGCTTGTTCCCTTGGGTTCTTGAGGGTTTCTCCTGTTCCCCTCCTGGGTGCCTGGCCTGGTGGGTCTCCCTTCCTTTGATTCCCCTTACCCTGCCTTGTCCTTGTTTGGGGTAGGTGTTTGCTCTGGTTTCTGGCTGCCTTACTGGGGGTTTTGTTTCTTCCCCTCTGGGTCCCTGTCTCCCCCCGGTTCTCCCTGTGCCTTGGGTTCTCTTCCCATGCTGACCCATTATTACGCCATTCTGAAGCCTTCCATGTCTGCTTGGCTAAGGGTACCAGCGATGATTACCTGATCTACCACTCCTGAAGTTGCACAGTTCATCTTCCTTGGACTGTAACCAGCTTGACATTGCATCGACCTACCTGTCAGTGCTTGCACTGTTCCGACGTCACATTAATCCGCAGGGAGGTCTATCTGTGGCGTCGGGAGGTGGTTCCCATCCATCCCTGTTCTATTAGGGTTGGGTTGGAGTTGCCTCCTTGCGTCGCTTCCCCATCGACCAGCTCCGAGACCTGACAGCCTGGCGTCACCCGCAAGAACAACAATCGAGACCTCAGGTACGCAGCGCTCTAGGGACGCGCACCTTAACACCCATCATAGCTTGCCTTCAGGCTGCCTTCTGGTCGTCTCCTGTGAGAGATGGAGAAGAATTCATGAGGGTGGGCATAAGACAAAATTGAACACCAAATACATCAGATGTAAGTTCAAGATTTGTCTTTTTTCTGGGCGGGATATAATGCTCGCCTCCTTATCTTTAATCGAATTAAGACTTCCTGAGCTGTAAGCGTGGGCAATCTTTATTCTATGACAAGACAGGACATTATGCTTGTTCAAAGCTTGCTACTACCCTATTCGGTATATCCGACACAGGCTTGAAATAGAATGTTTTAAATCAATCTGCTGACTTCATTATGTCTTGAAGCGACACTCCTGCAGTGAAGGCCCTAGAGGCCATCGCACCCCTAGCAGAATGTGTGCCAAACACATACAAGTCTATCCATGCCCACTGCATGATCTCTCTCACCCATCTAGCGATTGTCGCTGCTGCTACTGCATGATAGGGCTTTCTACATGCTATAAGCAACTGGGTCACCCCTCACGGCCTAAACTGCGCTGTTGCATCCTCATAATCCTTAATGCACTGTTCTACTCGCAACTTCTTATTCTCAGTAAAGTACGGGTATGCAATCAGTCAAGAATCTGTCTTTGTTCGTTTAGCGATGGGAAAAGCTACGTCCTCCGGGTAGAAGATCTTTCTATCTATTTCCAGTGCCTTAACGTCGGACACCCTTCGGCATGCTGTAAGACATAACATTACCAGTTTGCCTGATAACTGCGAACGGGAAAGCTCCTTTTTCCCTGGCCATCCAAGGAAAAGCCGGAAGTCTTCCCTGACATCCCATAAAACTGCGTATTTTGGTTCTGGTGGCCTTCTCAGCTTCATCCCTCTCAGTAGTCGCAGGACCATGGGGTGTCCTCCTACCGAACTCCCCTCTACCTTGTCATGTCCCACTGAAATTGCTGACCTGTATACTCCTACGGTTCTAAAAGCACAGCCTTCTTGGAATCTAGATGCTAGGAAGTTCAGGACCTGTACTACAGGGGCTGAAACGGGATCCAAACTATGTTCTGAACACCATTGAGCCCAACCGTTCCATGCAGCGCTATAGTGCCTAATGGAGGAAGGCGCCCAGGAATCTTTGATGCAGTCCGCAGCGAGTCGCGAAATTCCTGGCAACTCCCATCGTCTCCCGAAACCCTGCAAGCTATCAACTGCAGCGTGCCTGCCGTTATCGACGGATGTGGTTGACCGGACGGCCCGAGTAGAAGGTCCAAACGATGAGGAACTACCTTCGGAAAATCCGAAGAAAGTTCCATCGCTACTGGAAACCAGGCCTGGGACTTCCAGAAGGGTAGAACCATCTCGACTTCCATGCGCTCTCTGCGAACCGTCACTAGCACTCTCGTGATCATGATGGGAAGTCATAATGAAGCACTCCGCTCCTAGGTTGCATCTGTGCCAGTTGCACCCGGGCCTATACTCCAACTGAAGTACCTCTGCGTCTGGCCGTTCAGTCTGAATGCAAATAGACCTATGTCTAGGGGACCCAATAGCTCCTGTAATCTTTGGAACACCTGTGGATGCAGCTTCCAATCGCTGGAGTCTACAAGAGAGCGTGAGTTCCCGTCTGGTACATCATTGAGTGTCCCCGGAAGGTACTCCACTATCACTGCAATCTGGTTCTGGTTCTTGAGGTAATAATGCCAGAAATATTTCGCCAGCTCCGCCAGCATCTTGGACTTCGTCCCACCTAGCTTGTTTATATAACGCACTGCTGAGATGTTGTCCATTTTGAGCAGCAAGCAACATCTGTCTTTCATGAAAGCGTGCACTGCGAAGGTACCAGCCAACAGTTCAAGACAGTTTATGTGCAATTACAACTCTTCTTCCAACCATTTCCCTCCTGTTTGTATGTGCTCGCACCTGTCTCCCCAACCTGATGTGCTTGCATCTGACTCTTTGACCAGGTCTGAAACGTCTCCGAATATTGCACGGCCGTTCCAAGCTTCCATGTTTTGCAGCCACCAATGCAGTTCTGAGAGGGCCTCGTGATCTAGGGTCACTAGTTGGTGATACCCTACACCTCCTTGCAGATGCTTGAACTTGAGCCGTTAAAGTGCTCGATAGTGGAGTGGGCCCAGAGATATCGCTTGAATGGAGGCTTCTAGTAGACCCACTACTCTGGCGAGACTCTAAAGCAAAATAACTTTCTTCGCTATCACTACTCTGAGCTCCTTCTTTATTGCCCTCACTTTGTGCTTCGGGAGCTCAAGAATTTCTTTGGTCGTATCTATAGTGAAACCTAGGAATTCTAGCCTTTGGACTGGTACCAGCTGGGATTGTCTAAGTTCACTAAGAAACCGAACGAGGACAGGTGTGTGTGAAAATCCACTGCATGTTCTTGGTGAGTGTTGCTCTGTCTGGTCCTAGCACGAGAATACCGTCTAGGTATATAATAATGCATATCCCCCTTTCTCTTATGGCTGCTGCTACGGGCTTCATCAGCTTGGTGAAAGCCCGAGGCACGGACGCTAGACTGAACGGAAGACATGTGAAGCCCCATATCTCGTTGTTCCACCGAAAGCGCAGATACTTCCAAAATGCTGGCGCTATCGGAACTGTAAGGTAAGCGTCCTTGAGATCCAGGTGTGCTAACCAGTCTCCTGTACGCAGTAGGTCTCGGAGCAGATGGATACCCTCCATCTTGAAATGATTGTACACAAGCTACTCGTTCAGGCTCTTCAAGTTTATGACTGGTCTTATCTTGTCCCCCCTGTGAACTAGGAACATGTTGCTGAGGAAACCCTGTCCTCCCTGGCAATCTCGCTCTATTGCGTTCTTGTCAACCAATTTCTGAAGCTCGTTGTGTAATAGTTTTGCTTCATTCAGCGCTGTGTGTATGGGGTGAGGTTTTGCTCTTTGAACAGGATCCCCAACAAAATCTAGTCACAGTCCTACCACTGCTTGGAGCACCCATGCATCGCGCGACAAAGCTTGCCACTCGCTTAGAAATTGGAGAGTCGATGGGGCGTGGCTAGGCAGCACGCCATGCGGCTGTGTTTCCCTTGAGCTCTGCTTCAAGGTGCCCAAGACATGCAATTTTTTCCATCTTTATACGGAAATTCCTGCCTGAATTCATCCTCAGGGTGATTCTGAAGAAATAACAACACAGCGGCGGACTTTGGGGACCGAAACGCATACGGACCATATGGAGCGTTTTATTTGAGAACAAACTCTGGCGGCGACAGAGAAGAAAATGGTGGCACGCACCATCTGGGGCAGCCACTGAGAGAGGGGGTCGCTGACTCCGCCGCTCCGGTGCTGGGACTTCCTCGACCTGAGGACTTGAAGATGCGGCGTGGCGGGGAGAGGTGTGGGGATACCATGAGGGAGGTGCGCCATCCCCCACTGCACGCTTAACATCCATGAATTGAAGCCTACCTAGATCAGAACCACAGAACCCTGGTGAGCGCTGCCCCATCCCGAGGCGGGGAACGGAGACCCCCTCACCCATTAAGCGAATACCCCCTACACTAACACAACCCTGAGGGATCTCCCAAACCTCCCAAGGGCCTGAAACAAAATTCTTGCAGGAACGTGGGGAGAGACCTTTCAACCTTTGCAGGGCCTATTTGATCACTCCACATCAAAACATCAGAGGCTGGCCCTGCGCATCTGTTACTTCACGCTCCCACAGCAGCATTGGGACCATAAGTAAAAGACCCCAACAGCCACCCCAAGGGATGCCCAAAACAGCAGTAAAACAGAAGGGACACGGCATACAGGCCTACCTGGCACCACAACCTGTGGACCTACCCCCCCACACGCACGGTCACGGTCGAGGTTCGCCCTGCTCCATCTCCAAATCTGCCCCCAAACATGGCGATGTCCAAAGAGGATTTAGAGCGAATGCTCAGGTCCTTCAAACAGGACATTACCCAAGAGATTAAAGAAGAGATCAAGACCTCTAAAGACTCTTTGGCCCAGTCCCTCGCAGACCTCACTTCTCACCTTGGGGGGGATAGAATACAGGGTTAGCAACCTGGAAAACACAGCATGTGAACAATCCCATAACAACGAGGTCCTAGCTGAAAGGGTGAAGGTCATTGAGGAGCAGCTCGAAGATTTATGGGCAAAGCAGGCCGACTTGGAAAACAGGTCGAGCCTTCATAATGTGTACCTCTGTGGTGTCCCCCGACAGATCCCCGACCAGGGTCTAGCTGAATATGTAGAGACACTGTTCAGATCCCTTCTCGACCTCTCACCAAATGAAGAACTACAGCTCGAAAGAACCAACCGGATATATTCTTCAGCCCAATTTAAAAGGAATCTGACACCAGACGTGCTCACTCGGGTGCACTTTTCTCGCCAGAAAGAAGTGATCATGGCTGCAGCCAGGAATTCCGATTCTATACAATTCCAAGGCACGAAGGTTCAACTTTTCCAGGACCTGGCCCCCTACACTCTGGCATGTAGACGGCGTCCGCAGAGGGTAACTTCCTGGCTGAGACCCCGGAAGGTCCACTATCGCTGGTGGTTTCCATGTAAGCTGATCTTTGACTTTCATAGTCAACATGTAATTTCCTCTGAAGAAGAAGCGAGAGTCCTGATGTTGGAGGCGCCCGATAATGGTGAGCTGAACCCGCACACTCAGAATATGGATGGGACTACCCCACACCCCTTGCCAAAAACCGGACGAGGGAAAATCCGGCGGCGGCACCAATCTGCAATTAATCCACGCCAGGAACTTGGCCTAGAGAAAACAATCACTATCTCTGAGGAGACATCAGCCCCGAATCCAGGGGAGGAGGAAGGCTGGGCAGCCACCTGATCTGACCGTAGTGAATATTAATGACCTGCAATGAGAAGACCCGGCCACCTCGGGGGGTCTCCACTAGGCCCCCGACGCTTCTTGGCGAAGCAAACTCCCTGTGGCCAGGCTGGGGATCTTGGGTCGCTGAAGATGTCTCCTCCTTTTCTCTCTTAAGGCACCCCCGGGTGCGTCCAATCTTCAGCCTTGGGCCGAGAGACCAGGGGAAAAATGGATTACCTCAACATCAATTTGTAAGTTATGTAGCTCCTCACTGCCCCTGTATACTTTGTTTGTCTGTACTTAAGTGCAATGGAACTTTCCGCACGGTAATCGGCTTGGGCGCCTGAATGGGTGGCGCCCGACATACTTCATACTTAGTTAAAGTTGACTCTGGGTGTGGGAATAACACATTCCTTTATGAAAGTAGCTTGGGTATTTTGTTTCGTCTGTTATTACTTTGATTATTCTCTTGAGTTTAACCTGAAGCCATTAAATTGCTCTACTTGTCTCACTCACCACAGACCTCCTACAGGTTACACTGCAATGAGCTGCCTGACTGGGTATCCTGCCCCTGGCCCTCTTGGGCGGGGCTTACTTAAAGCGAAAACCCGCACGACTAGACTATGGCAACCCCGAGTCTTAGGTGTATCTCCCTTAATGCGCAAGGCCTGAACTCCCCCTTGAAACGAAAAGCACTCTTCCATAGATTAGGGTCCTTGGATGCATCATTTCTATTTCTTCAGGAGACCCATTTACGACCAGCAGATGAATTCCGCCTTAAAGATAGGCTCTACCCCACCAAATTCTTTGCCTCAAGTGGACTGAAAAAACGAGGGGTTGCCATCCTAGTAAACCCTTAGGAGTGGTACGAGATGAGGAAGGGAGGTTCCTTTTGGTCAACGCCATGCTGGATGGTCGTAAAATCACACTGGTTTCTATATATGCCCCGAACACAAAACAAGATCTGTTTTTTATGAAATTGTCGAAAGCCTTACTTGAACATGCTGAGGGGGAAGTCATCCTGGGTGGGGATTTTAATGCAGTGATTAACCCCTGGTTGACAAGACGCTCCTGCCAACATTAAATGACAGGAACAACTTCAGGGCCCTTACCACCCTGCTGAAAGAACACTCTTTGATTGAAGTGTGGAGGTACTACCATCAAGATGAGAGGGACTATACCTACTTTTCAGCTGTTCATGGGGGATTCTCAAGATTGAATATGTTTCTTATATCAGATTCGCTCATCCAAGAGAGGGTGGAGGTAGATATTCTCCCTGAGGCGCTTGCAGGCCACTCTCCAGTTCTATTAACTATAGACCCCCCCCGAGTTACCCCTCCCACGAGACCTCCCTGGAGGTTAAATGACTTCCTCCTAGAGGACCCGGTGATCTGTTCGCATATTAGAGAATCCATGGACCTATACTTCAGAGAGAACGACAGTGACGATGTGAGCTGGGGCACGGTCTGGGAGGCAAGTAAAGCAGTGATTAGGGGACACTTTATCGAGCAAGCAGCACAACGGGGGAGGGCTAGGAGATTACTTCAAGAACAGCTGGAGGGGGAAGCCCGTAGGCTAGAAGAGACACACAAAAAGAAACCCTCACTGTGCTCATTAAGGGACCTGAAAGCGCTTGAGGCACACCATATGGGGAAGGCGGCTTACTGCATGATCCATACCAAACAATTTTTTTATACTAAAGGAAACAAGGCTAATAAATTACTCGCAGCCAAACTAGGGAAACGGACACGACAAAATAGGGTAGACTTCCTGCGGGATAAAAAAGGCAAGAGCACCTCCTCTGAAGAGGGAAAATGCCATATTGTAGAGGAATTTTTCAGGGAACATGCGGCCCCGCACAGGGGGGGACTCACAATCCACCAAGGATTTCATAAATACGGCAGATTTACCACAACTGCCAAAATCTCTACAAGAACCCTTAGAAGATCCAATATCCGCTGAGGAAATTGAACTAGCTATTAAATCACTCCCTATTGGCAAGGCTCTGGGCCCAGACGGCTTCACAAACAAGTTTTATAAAACCTTCTGTAAAGATCTCACACCGCATCTCACGAAGCTATTTAATGTATGCTGGGAAACAGGTACTGTTACACAGTCCATGGCAGAATCGAACACAACCCTAATTCTAAAGCAAGGGAAAGACCCGGCAGAATGTTCACCCTACCGGCCCATAGCCTTGCTTAATACGGAGGCTAAGCTGTTTAGCAAGATCATAGTGCAGCGATTGGGGGAGATTTTACCTACACTAATAGATAGGGACCAGACAGGCTTTATCCAGGGTCGATCTGCCCACGACAACATTCGCAGAGCAATAGACCTGATAGCCCTGGCTCCATCGGTTCCGGGTCCTCTCTCCCTGCTATCCCTAGACACCCATAGGGCATTCGATAGCATGTCCTGGGAATACTTGCAATTAGTCCTGAAGGGCTTTGGATTTGGCCCAAAATTTTCTAAATTGGTCCTATCGAACTTCCAGATCCCCTCCACCCGAATACGAGTCCACTCTCGGTGGACACCCCAGATACCCCTTGGTAGGGGGACCAGGCAAGGGTGTCCCCTATCACCACTGGTTTTTGCACTAGCGATGGAACCCTTAGCCCAACATATCCGTCTTCACCCTGAAATTCGGGGATTCGAGGTGGGAGACAAATGACACAAAGTTGCACTTTATGCAGACGATATGCTCTGTTTCCTAAGGGATGCCCGGGCTTCGGTCCCCCGGCTTATGGGTCTGCTTGACCAATTTGCAGTGATTTCGGGATTCATGATAAACATGACAAAATTGATAGGCCTGAATTTGTCTGAACCACCACACGTGTTAAATACCTTGCAGAACACCTACTCCCTTAGATGGGAAAGCTCCAAAATTACGGATCATGGGGTGCACCTGACCCCGACCTATTCGGGCCTACGGAAAACTAACATCCCCCCTCTACTTAAAGAGGCCAAGGAATCTGCAGAAGTGGGCCCTTCAAGAGATATCTTGGCTGGGCGCATAAGCGCAGTCAAAATGACCTTGCTCCCTAGGCTTCTTTACACGTTGCAGGCGCTCCCTGTGCTCATTCCAGAGCGAGACTTACTAAACTTACAGAAAGAGATAAGTCGTTTTATCTGGCAGTGGAAAATTCCCAGAATTCAGCGCAAGATTCTCACTCGGGCAGGAAGCTGGGAGGCCTTGGGCTCCCCTCTATGTTAAGATGTTACCGGGCAACCCAAATTGCCTCCATCCTGAGCTGGACCAACCCAGCTGACGCCCCCCAAGTGGCAGGGCATTGAACAACTGTTTTCTGGAGCTCCCTTCTCTCATCTTCCCTTCCTTCCGCGAGAGGCGCGTGCCTCCCAGAGGCCCCTCCTTCAGACTACGGGGTCAACTCTCCGTTGTTGAGACAGACCGTGCAAACTAAGGGGATTCCCTCCAGGATTAGGACCGCTCTCCCCAATCACGCAGAACCCGGCTTTTACCCCTGGGCTCCAGGTCAATTCCTATCATAACTGGTCAAGAGAAGGACCCCTGAGACTGCAGGAGCTCTATGACAATGTCGCACTGACCTTTGCCCAATGCAAGGAGAAGTTTAATCTCCCTGAGACCGAGAGATTTAGATATATACAATGATGGCATTAGATTACCAACCCGACCACCAAAAAGGCTGCCACAAGGCCCCCCTCAGGCCTAGAGCTAATGGTCGCGGAAGGCCAACGTTCACATAGAGTAGCAGTTTGCTATCGCCTCCTGGAAAACGTCCCAGAAGACGAGAAACTCCCTTACATGTTGGCATGGGAGAGAGAACTAGGAATTGAGATACCCCCGGAGTCATGGCAAAGAATCTGGGACAGAGCGCATAGGTCCTCTAGATGCGCGGCTGTGAGGGAATGGGCACTTAAGATCTGCTATCACTGGTATTTCTCCCCGCAGAGGCTACATGCGATAAACCCGGAATATCCGGCTATGTGCTGACACGGCTGCGGGCGAAGGGAGATCTGGGTCACTTATGGTGGCACTGCCCTGTCATTCAAACTTACTGGTTGGAGATTAGGTCAAAGATCAAGGACATATGTGGAATCCTACTCCCCATGGACCCGCTAGTAATGCTGTTAGGTGACACACCAGACGATGGGTGTTACTCCCGCTCTGGCCCTATTGCTCACCTGATTACTCAATTACTTATGCCCACCTTACATGAGCTCGATTTTGGAAGGAAATAGAGGGTCCCTACATAGCATACTGGTGGGTAAAGGTTTGGGAACTTCTGGGAGTGGAAAAATTAACAGCTGCGAAAGGTCAGACACCCAAATTCACACGCATCTGGGGCCCATTTTTGGATCACGTTGCAGAAAAAGAACATATGTTTTTCCAGCCTAGATTGATTAAGTACCTTTTCCAGCTCTAACACGCCTCCGACATGGTGGAAGTAGCCATCAGATGGACATCTGGTAGTGGAAGAGATACAGCCCCTTAGAGGGCTACGCAGTGAACTGTTGGTAACTTTGGTGAGGTTCCTTTTCTTTTTTTTTTTTTTTTGTTCTGCTTTTCCTTAGTTCAGAGTGCTACAGGATGTTAAGCTACACTATGCTGTTCCCAGAGGATGTTTATGAAATTCTATATACTTGATGAATTATAAAGAAATTAAAATGAAATGTTGATGTTTTGATTGAGAGATTAATTGTTGTTACAATTGCAGTGACAAACTATGAACTTAGCCTTCTTACAAATGTTGCGAAATCGATATAACTGATGAATTGCAAAAGCTGCTGAATTAGATTGTTGATTCATAGCTTTTGAGATTAACTATGTTGCCACTTGCAATGACATTTGATGAATTTAATGTTTAATAAAAAAAGATTTTGACAAAAAAAAAGAAATTGGAGCTTCCTCCCCCTACTCTCATGCAAGTTGTACTCACCACCTGAAGCACTGGGTTGTTGATAGGACCCTCTTCCTCTGCGACCTCTGGGAAACCTGGATCTGGTCAGGAAGAAGGTGTCCTGTTGCTTTCCTTCCCAGTATTGGGCGCGCGGCCCCTGGGGTCTGCGCTGAAAGTTGAACCGACCAGACATGCGACCCCTGTGGCGCCCGGTCCCAGAAAAAACTCGACCCAGAAAGATCTTCCTTATCGAGCTTTGGGCTTCTTCCAATGCCGAGTATGTGCCGACAAACTATAGACATTTCTTTTGCGACTGCTTCGCCAAATAACAGGCCCTTGGTGCCCTCACCTGCTTCGTATGAGGTTAGGTCGCTTAATTTACTGTCGATCTTCAACAGGATGCCTCTTCTCCTCTCGGAAGAAAGGGCGCAGTTGGCGTTGCCCAGGAGGCAAATAGCTCGCTGGGCCCAGTTGCCCAGAGTGAGGGCATCCACAGGTGTTCCTGTGTCTTTCACTTTCTCCGCCAGGTCCATTATTTTTGCTAATGGACTTGCTCTAACCAGAATCTTGTCCTGGCATTCCCTCCCTGCGCAGTCGACACCTTTCCTAATGTCTCGTGCAGCTTTTGTCACGAAGGTGACCATCTTGGAGTCGAGGTCTGGTGTTTCTGCCAGTTTCCCTGGCAACTCTGGCCTCGGACACTCCGACCGCATGCAAGATCGTAACTCTCTATCTAGAGGCTTCCTTATATGTTGGGCCATATACGCTGCTACTCTGGGCGACGGCACCCACTCCGAGGGCTTCGGGTACCTGATGGCCTCTGGATCAAACGTATCTGTGGTATTGTCCATGTCCTGAGGGTCTACGCTCTCTTCGGTGCGCCGAAAGGCGTCTTCGTCCTCTCCTCCATCATCGGGCACGTAGCCCTCGTCATGGTCCCCTGAATTATTCACCCCTGGGGTAGAGGGTCTGTCCTAGCATTCCATCTTTTTTTCCAGGAAGGCTCTTTTCAGCCTAGCGATAGGGTCGCTTAGTCTTTGGGGAGCAGTACCCTCCCTTTCTAGATTGCTCGGGGGGGGGGGTCACAGAGTTCCTGCTCTTCAAAGCCACTTTACGCCCCTTTGTTTCAACCCGTTGAGCAGGGTGTCTGGCTGACGGCCCCTCTTCGGGGCTCTCTGCCTGTCTTTTTCTGGCTGTTAGTTGCTCCTGCTGCTTTGCCATAATCGCCTCCAATATTTCCAGCCTCTGGGCTATAGGCTGGACCCCTCGTGAGACTGCTTGAGTAAGTGAGTCTCCCAGCACTTTTTTGAAGCTTAGAGATAAATCTTCATTTTGTTGATCGGGATCCTCCTCCCACTTCTCTTCGCTCTACTCTGGTGTAGTGTATGCTGTCTCTCTGGAGCTTTCATAATGCACCATGCTTCTTGTGTTGGCAGAGCCAACTTCAGGGCAGTCAGTTTATGAGGATGGCTGTGCTAACTTGTAAAGTTAGGCTCTGAAGCCTTTAGCTGGGACTTTGTATTTTTCACTCAGCCTTCCCTTGTATGAACTTGATATTGCATCTGATTTCTTTTTTGTTATTTTTTTTTGACAGGAGGCTTCTAAATGTTCTCCGCTCTGCGTTCACGTTGAAAATAAACACATGCAAGTGTCAGAGAACTCACAGGGGATGATGGGAAGCCTAGAGCTTACCGTTCCCCTGGGTCCTACAGACCGCTGTGTTCCTGGCACGTCTGAAGCGTTCAAAAAGAGGGGCGGGGCTGGCTGCCTGAGGCAGGCACGTTCGCTCGCGGCTCCGGCCCCAGCTCCTCACCACACTATCTAATTGAAATTATACCGGCGACGGCTAACAAGAACAGAATTACTTTGGAGCCTGCCACAGTACTTCAGCACCTCGACGGGAACATGCATCCAAAAATATGACAATGTCAAGAAATGGCTAACTTCCTAAATATGCTCCATGTACAACAACATTCTACATGCATTAGAGTGTAACACGCTCTGCAGGTTGGAGGGCCGTTTCTCTAATGGGAAATAGCTGCTTCAGTGTGAATGGGCTAGTTCCCATTAGACGAGAGGACCTTTCTGCCTCTGCAGGTCGGAGGGCAGTTTCTCTAATGGGAAATAGTTTCTTCAGTGTGAGTGGGCTAGTTCCCATTATACGAGAGGACCTTTCTGCCTCTGCAGGTCGGAGGGCCGTTTCTCTAATGGGAAATAGTTTCTTCAGTGTGAGTGGGCTAGTTCCCATTACACAAGAGGTCCTCTCGTCTAATGGGAACTAGCCCACTCACACTGAAGCAGCTATTTCCCATCTGAGAAATGGCCCTAGCAACCGATGGTCCGTTTCTCGGATGGAAACTAGTATCGACCCTTGTGCCAATGCAGACCTGTGTAAAGGATGACCAGAACTCCACGCTCACGCCCCATCCTCGCCAAAACGGTGTCGTTCGTGTTTGATGCTGGCTCCTCCCTGCTGTGTCTGTACCTTTAAGCAGACACACACAGCGGCCACGTGTGGGGGCGTGTCACGGGAGCGCCAGTGCAGGCTACGTGTTGTGTTTTCGACCGCCATCAAAACAGCAACAGCCGAAAGGAGATGGAATCGCTACTCAGGAGCGAGTTGGGCACCGCGTTGCTGGAGGAGACCGGGCATTCTCAGGGTGGATGTATCAGCCACGGGAAAACTTACAACACCGACGCTGGACGGGTGTTCGTGAAAATGAACCATCGTCCTGAGGTAAAATATGCCTGGTTTCTGCTCTCGGTCACATGAGCACAGTTTCCTCATCAGTTTGGCATTCACTCCAGAGTCCAGGACTTGATGTCGCACGACACGAGATTTTCCGCCTTGATTTGTAAAATGCGTTTAAGTTAGCTTCTTATTCAAAAGCAGAAGTTAGCTGCTTATTCACCAGTTACTTATTAAAAGAAACCAACGTCTGAGGCGATGGATGGGCGTTTGAAGGGTCGCAACAATTAACAAGACGAAGTCCCAAAAAGAGACAAAAACGTTGAATGACAAAAAAACAATGGAAACATATCTCGCGATCCGGAAACTGGCGTGCTCGTAGTCTAATGTACTTAGAAGGAAGGAGATCCACATATGTAATTTATTTAGCTGGCTTCGTTATTAAATAGAGGCGATAATAACAATATAACGGGAGTTTGGATGGATTAAGCAGTCAGTCCGTCTGATCGTCCCCTTCTTAGATAGTAGAATGTGCCGTGGTGGAAAGTGTTGGAGAAGCTAAAAGAACGTCACAACAGCTTAGAGATGGCACACCTTCAATGGAGAGGACACGCAATGCAAATACGTCACTTGGAGCCAAAAGCAACACTGACATTGTTTTAATACCAGCCCCCATGTTGCATTGGGAGTGCGAAAGGGGCCACTGATCCCAACCCTCTTGTGGTATCTTCTGTGCCTAGGCTTCTTACCTGAAACCCAGGATACAACATGTTTGGCAACGAGGATGTTGGAAATCTGTACTCGTGATGAGATGAGTGCCACCGAAGGGAAGAGATGTATTTCCTGCTTAAGATAAGCCACGAAGGAGAGGGGCATACCAGCGCTACTGTGGGAGATCCTGAGTGTCGAAGATACTCGGGACCAAATGCAGGATTTGCGCCTGCTGTTCTGGGACAGCGTGAAGTTATGAGCATGTGGAGGGTTGTAAGGAGCACAGGATGTTTTATACTGGCATTTGGATGACCAAGTGTTCAACGGGTGTGTTATGTATCGGGTTTCACCACTCGTATTCAATACGCCGTGAACATCCTATCCAGGGCCGGGATGGTGTGATAGACCGCTGTGGATGCCACCATTTGTACATATGGGTATCGAGAGTACTCGTCCAGGGCCACAAGATGTGGTCGCTTGCCACAATGGGTCCAAAGAAATCAATGGCATCCCATGCACATGTAAACCTCCTTCCTGTGGGGTCAGTATGCAAAGGGCTAAATGTCCTGTTCTGGGAACAGGCTGGTTTGTTTTACGGTCCTTCTTTTATGTTTGCACTCCCTCCACGGTAGTGGTTTGGGCGACCCTGGGATAGTAGGCTCCACCAGCAGGGGAAGCCGGGCCGCGTATGAGGTGATTCCACCTCAGGTGCTGAGAGAGCTCCCCAGCTGGCGAGCAGGAATGGTAGCGCCTGATAGGGCATAATAGCCCAAAGGGGAACCGCTGAGGAGAGCGGCCGGCAGAGTCGAGAGGAGGTGGAAGCCTAGACTTCTGCGGAGGGCACCGAGGCCATCTGTCAAATCGGGGACCCCCGCTCTGGACCATAGGCCGACCGCTTATCGGGTGGTTGACTGCTCTCTCTCCCCCACTCGGGGTCAAGATAGCGAGCCTGAGTGGGAGCCATGCAGTACTTGGTGGGCGTGGCATCCAGGTCCCGTCACTGCTGAGAGCCAGGGGAAGAGGGGGTCAGGAGTGGCGCAGCCTGTGCCAGTCAGGTAGGAGTGGGAAGTGAAGCAAGGATATCCTGCCTGCCGTGTGACAATCCAGGTCAACACGCAAGCCGTTTTGGGAGGAAAAGTACTATAAGGCATATTCACAGCGTCGGGTCGGCGACTTGTGAGTGTTGTTCCCGCATGTGATGCAGAGGTGGGGAGTAATGCTCCAAGTGGACACCGTGCAATAAGTCCCCATTGGCGCCCTGTGAGGCTGTTACACTGGTGAAGTGCTAGTGTCCTGTTTTCTCACAAATCCCGCCTCGACCTATTGGGTCGTGTAATGTATCATTCTGGTTTTCTGTTAGTTGCCACTGCTCTGGGGGTCAAATTGATATATCCCGTCGGAGTTTGGTACTCTGCCTACTCCGTGAGGTAGTACCAGTTCCGCCAGGGTGGAGGAGGATACAGGCCCAGTGTTCTCACTGCGTGAGAGCATTCATTCTCCGGGGATACCGGTGACAGAACATGTTATTTATCAAAGGTGAAAGCGTTCATTCTCAAGAGAAACACGTGACAGGAAAGGTTATTTATTTATCAAATGAGAAAGTGTTCATTCTCGGGATACCTGTGACAGAACATGTTATTTATCAAAGGTTGTTGTGATAAGCTTCTAGGCGCTTGCAGTAGCCTGCACTTGCACCAACCATACTGAGCTATCTTGAGTATATTAGAGCTTGTTCAAAGCGTGGAGGAAAATGCTGAAATTAGCCAGGCCTCTCGAACTGGGTGAGCCCACATGCTTGTAAGGGGTTAACTTGCGAAGGCCCTTCATAAAGACATAAACATCTAGCCTTTGCAAGAAGCTCTACGTAGCCCTTGGTAGCCAGGCACAGCTTTGCACAGCCTTGCTCGTCTTCGCTCTGCGAGTCAGGTGCAGTGATAACGCAGGAATGCCAGACCTTCCCCAAAACAACGTGCACGAAGCCTGTGAGCCAAGGCTGGCTGTTTCCAGTCTTGTAACTTTCCAGGCGAAAACATGTTTACTGCCCGGAAGGATGAGCCCAGAAGCTTCTCGAAGAGCTGGTACGTCATAGTGATTGACGTGCAGCCCCTAATAAGAGAACTATACCTGGGCCAGTAAGGGAGGGACTCATCCTGGGCTGTTTGGTGAAACGCGCGCACGAAGAGGAACAGCACTTGGACGATCAGCCGTGCACTATCTGGGCCGAGACTCCAAGCGTCACATCCCCGCTCTGGTGTAGGACTGTGGGGGCCTTGGCCAGTCCTCCCCTCCTCTCTCTCGAGGAGTGCCGGGCACCTGTAGCGGCAAGGGTCCCGGGTGTGATCTGATCTAATCATCTACATTTTCTAGGAGCGTAAGATAAATAATTGCATATTCATCTAAGACTGACAATTGGTATTATTCAGCTTGCACCTTTATTCCCATATTACTGTAAATTGCTGCTTAGTCCTCACTAGACATTATAGAAATAAATGCAAGCATCGTATATTCTGTGTGATTGGTGTTTCTTCCAGAATGAGTTCATCGTGCTTCGTATAAACTTACTTGGGTTACTTGTGTGGGAAGGTGACTAGGAGTGATTATAGCACCAAGGGCTGGCCCCTAGGGAGGGTGCGGGATTCCCCTTTTCACTACAAAGGTGAAAGCGTTCATTCTCAAGAGAAACGTGACAGGAAAGGTTATTTATCAAATGAGAAAGTGTTCATTCTCAGGGGATGCATGTGACAGAAACGTTAATTTAGTTATCAAAGGGGAAAGTGATCATTCTTAAGAGAAATCTGTGACAGGAAAAGTTGGTTATTTATCAAATAAGAAAGTGTTCATTCTCAGGGAGTACCTGTGACAGAAATGTTATTTACTTATCAAATGTGGAAGCGTTCATTGTCAGGGGATGCCTAATGCAATGAGTGATTGATTCATAGATTCATGTTATGATTTATTTGACAAATGGTCATCCAATGTTATGTGAATGATCAGCTCTGGCAGGAGCCTAATGGTGTAAATGAGATTCAGTGTATGTATATGTGATTGGACATTCTTTCATTATATAAAACAAAAGCGGGCTACGCTTAAACGTTTAAACAAAGTCTGTGCCTGTTTATTTGGTTGAAGATACCCTAGCTGCTGCTGATTGGCATGGCAAACCCCCTTTAGAGCACTCACTGGGTTTTCTCCCATCTGGCAGCTACCTCACCCCCCTTGGTCTATCCATTGTTCATGCACATGTGTGCAGTAAGGTTTTACACTCCTATACTCAAGTCTCCTACAGGTAGCTACTCACTCCTACAGAAAAGGATAAAAAAAAAATACAGGGAGAAACACCTTACACTTTTTGGAGGCAATGCTGAGATCCCATAGGGGGAAAGGATCGCCCACCCGGGTATTTCGAAAACGAACAAAAAAACATTTAGTTATAGTCACACATGGTCAAGATGGCACAGGAATGCATGTTACAGTGGATTCGGGCTGAGGGAATTGGCCCTGAGGCCTGTTTCATCATAGGTGAGGTTCCCTTACACGTAACCACAGATAAAATTTTAGCCATGACTGGTCCTTTAGAATCTGGCACTGGTAAAGTGAAAGTGTGCGCCACATACGAGGGCATGATACCAAATGTTATATGCTATGTTATGGTGGAGTTTCTCTTACAGGTAAGAACCTGCCTAGAGAAATTCCAAGGCGGAGAACCTGTGTTTACCTGCCCAGTGTCGCAGCTAGACACGTGGCCTGGAATACCTCCACGCCCTGAAGCTGTTACCCCACTAAGGATGCCGTTGTCATCGCTGCTGCAGTGGCTGAAGAAGTCAGAGTAACTATGGACAGACAATCCTCATTGCTGTCGATGAATGAACATGGAGCTTACACCCAGTTGGGCCCCTTTTCAGGCTAAAAACCGGTGCCCAAGGAGAAGGGTATGAAGTATGGGCCGACCTAGCCCAGCTTATGCTTCATGATTGTAAAGAGTCAGATCACGAAAAATGGAGTCGTGTGATAGAGGCATTGCGAGGACCTGCACTACAGACGGTAAAGTCCCTGCGAACACTGAATCTAGATCCAACTTCACTGCAAGTGATGGCTGTGCTGAAAGGAGCGTTTGGCACTACCGAGCCTGGGGAAGATTTGATGATGAGGTTCCATTTAACACATTTTGCATTTAGCACATCATAGGGGAGAGGTAGAGACTTCCCAACTGAACCGGTGTTGCTTGAAACAGATCCTTAGAGGGGCCAAAGATGCTGCCATACCCATCCTCCAACTGAGGCTGCGAGAAAAGCTGGTCTTACCACCTCCGTACGAAGAGCTACTAAGGTCAATAAGAGCTTTGGAAGAAGAAGAAACCGGCGAGGTCAATGCCCAGAGTCACCCGGTCCAAAACAAGATCCCAGCTCCCAACTATGCCCTCTCTCAACAGAAACAGCTTGAGGACCTGCCACAGTTGGTGAAGAGATTACAGACACTGTTACTACCCAGGGAAAATCTGAATGTAATTCTACAACGGTGCAGAGACTTTTTCCCCTCGTCACGTGACGGAGAACATCAAGTGTTTAGACGAGCCCCGAGAATATGCTACCTCCTCGCCTGCTCCTTTACCACCCTGGAGATTTTGCCATAAATGTGGGGATGACCACCACTCAACTGGTCCGTGCGACTAAGGCCAAGACTATGCTCGAGTAGCTGCTTGATTTACTGCTCTTAAACCAACTCCAGCCCAAGCAGTGTTGGGAAACGCACAGGAGGTTGTAATGGAGGAGCAGCTACAACCTCGAGTACAGGAGTAAGCTCCGCTGGGCGCTGGCAATAATTCCTGTATATCTGTACGGACGCAAAATTCTGACGTGCCGACTATCAAACACCCAGTCAAGGCTCAGGAGGGTCCCACAGCTGACCACCTTGGGTTAGTCTCTGAGCTCTGCAACACCCGGAATATGTCACCAGCGTCATGTAACAGACTACGAACTCAGACAGGTTTTTCAAGGGGTATCCCTGAGGGTTTGATTGGACCACCCCTAACAATCCCAGTTGAGCTTGAAGGGTGGCGGACTACAGCCCTATTGGACAGTGGCTCCCAGGTCGCTATTGTCTATGAGCCCTAATATCGAAAAACATCTCACATCTGCCCTTGGAACCGCTGGAGAGGTTAAACCTGATGGGAGTCGGCAATGCCACTTGCCCCTATCTGTGGTACGTCTGCGTTAAGATCCACGTAGACCAAGAAGTGCCTGGAGTGTGCACCATATTGACCGCTCTGGCATTAGTATGCTCCACAAAAAACCTGTATCCCGAGGTACCCCTGGCCATGGGCACCAACTCCGCCATGTTTGGTACCTTAACCCGGATGTGTATGGAGATGGCCGGCCCGCAGTTCGCACATTCCCTGTCAATGCACCCCACCTGCAAACAAGTCTACCTTAAGAACAGTATGGAGAAAGTGGTACACTCTGATGGTCCAGCGGGAGAGGTGACACCACTAACCACAGTCAACTTGACATACCCCCTGGTCAGACCATCATGGTTCCTGGTCGTGTACGACTCCAAAGTTACAACCGCTACCGAAGATTGGTGATGGAGGCTCCTGAGAGTGAAGAACTGCCCAGGAGGTTTGATGGTCCAACGCACATTGATAAGTGATACTGATGCAGCAGTGACCCACATACGTGTCTCCATTACTAATGTCACAGATAAGAGTGCAGCTGCCTGGATGTAGAACAATAGCGCAGTTGCACATTGCTGACTCGGTGGCCCAGACGGCTGGAACCAGAAACTCATATCCTACCTTTTGATGTGGGAAAGATAAACTATGGTGATTCTTCGTTGTACGAGCGTGAAAAAAATCCTCTACGAGACCAACTGGCCATGAGGGCGGATGTGTTTTCAACCAGTGCCTGGGAGTTGGGTGAAGCTAAAGAATTGCAACACCACATCCGTCTGGAGAGATACCACCCCATTTCAAGAGAGGTTGAGAAGGCTGGCACCTGTGGATGTAGAAGACGTCCAATGTCATCGAGTAGAATTGATGCATGCTGGTATAATCCAAGAGTAAAAACAAGATGTGCGACAGTGCATCGACTACCGATGGCTAAACGGCAGAACCGTACCAGACCAATATACCACCCCTCGAGTGGATGAGGCCCTCGACTGTCTGGTGGGGAGAAAATAGTTTTCTGTTCTGGATCTCCGGAGTGGGTATTACCAGATTCCCATCTTACCTGAGGATAAGGAGAAGACGGCTTTCGTCTGCCCTCTAGGATTTTACCAGAATGCCACATGGGATATCGGGGGCGCCCGCCACATTTCAATGTTTAATGGAATAAACAGTGGGGGACATGAACTTGTTTGAGCTGTTGGTTTACCTAGACGATGTGACCGTGTTTGGGAGGACACTAGAAGAACATCACCAAAGATTGCTGAAAGTTTTGCATCTCCTTCAACAACAAGGCCTGAAAGTCTCCCTAGACAAATGCCAATTCTACCGCACCAGTATGCAATATATTGGTCATGTGGTGTCGGCTAACTGGGTGAGTGTAGATCCAACCAAGATAGAAGCCCTCGAGACTCAGCTGCAGAACCTGCGGGAGATGAGAACCTCCCTGGGGTTCTGTAATTATTACCGAAGGTTCATGCCTGTGTTCGCTAAAATAGCCCGTCCACTCACGGACTTGACCAAAGGTTATCCAGCCCCATAGAAGAAGACGACTCTATGGGGAAATAAATCCACAGCCCGGTATCATCCTAAAGAGGTCTTCTGCCTGTGCTCGAAGTGAACAGGCTTTCGCCCAGTTAAAAAACTCTTACTGAGGCACCGGTACTGGCCTACGCTAATCCGCATCTACCCTACATATTACATGTGGATGCCATTTCTGATGGACTGGGTGCCGTACTCTATCAAGAGCAACAGGGAAGTGTTAGGGCTGTGGAATTTGCCAGCAGCCAGCTGAGCACAGCTGAATCAAACTAATCTGCCCATAAGTTAAAGTTTTTGTCACTGAAGTGGGCTGTGTCTGAGAATTTACATGATTACCAGGATGGAGCTGCTTTCACAGTGAGAACAGACAACAATCCACTGACCTACATACTCAAGTCTGCCAAATTGGATGCCACCGGCCACAGATGTTAGCGGCCTTGTCCACGTACATTTCCAGCTAGAATATCGCCCTGGAGTCAACAACGTAGATGCTGATGCATTGTCCCGGACGATTTACAGTGATAATTTCGACAACAAAAATGTCGAAAGTCAAAATATCGAAAAAAAAATGTCGACTTTTTTTTTCAATGCATTTTTTTTAATGCATTTTTTTTTTTAAATAGGGGGGTTCCCCCAACCCCCCTTTTTTAATTTTTTAAACAATTTTTTTCCCTTTTTTTTAACTCCCGAACCCCTAAAATAAATATATAATTAAAAAAAACGAAAGTCGACATTTTTTTTTTCGACATTTTTCTGTCGACATTTTTTTTTCGAAATTATGACCACCCACCGTCCCGGACACCACATTGACGACGGCACAGAGTCCAGCCTCTGTGGTCACCATGAAAGCCATCCTTCAAATGGGAACTAGCCAGAACGCCGAACCAGCACGTTGTATAGACTGCCTGGAAGGGACTGAGGAAGGTGTCCCTGCAAGCTATTGTGACGTTACCAGCCTTATGGCATCAGAACTGCCACACCTGAACCTGACGGAACTAAAGCAAAAGCAGTTGCAAGATGAGGAAGTAAGAAGTCCTGCTGGACAAAGAGAACGGCGCTAGGGGCCCACCGGAAAGCAGAAGCATGCCAAACTAATATATCACAAGAATGGAAGTCGTTGGTGATGAAGGGAGGAGTGCTGTACAAGAGTCAAATCCAAGCGTGGCTGATACATAGACTGGTGGTGTCACACTCATTACGGCCCCTGGTCTTGCACGATCTGAATGACCAACGCGGGCATCTGGGAAGTGCAGATTTGATACGGAATCGATTTTACCGAAGTGGAGAGTATTGCCACACCTGTGCAAGGTGCATTGCCCGAAAAACCCTCAGTCATCCTGCTGCAGACCTTTAACACTTACAGAGCTCCGGACCCATGGACCTAGTTTGTGTGGATTTCCTGAGCCTTGAGACTGACCATGGAGGGATTCCGAACATTTTAGTAGTAACTGATCACTTCACCCGCTATGCCCAAGCATATTCCACCAAGGATCAGAAGGCAACGACCATAGCAGAAGTACTCTGGGGCACATTTTTGTGCATTATGGCTGACCGGCTCGCTTACACTCAGATCAAGGATGAGACTTCAAGTCCAAACTGTTCAAAGAACTTACGCAGTTGATTGGAATAAAGAAATCTAGTACCTCTCCTTACCATCCCCAAGGAGATACACAACCCGAATGCTTTAACCGAACAGTGTTGGGTATGCTGGGGACAGTGAGTACCACAGAAAAACTGAAATTGAGCCAACGTTTATCCACTCTAGTCCACACCTATAATTGCACCAAGAATGACAGCACGGGATTCATGTCGTACCTTCTTATGTTCAGCAGGGATGCCCGGCTCCCCATAGACTTGGGTTTCGGAGTCTCTTCTGATGGCACAGGGAAGTATGTGAAGGACCTACAAGAACAATTGACCAGAGCTTTCCAACTAGCACAAGCCTCTGCAGAACGTAATGCACAGCAGAACAAAAGGAGGTATGATGAGAAAGCCCAGTTCCACAACCTGCAGCCAGGGGATCGGGTGCTTATCAGGAATTTAGGGAAGAGAGGGTGAAATAAGCTGGGTGACCGCTGGGACTCGCAACCCTATCTGATTGAGCGACAGCTGATGGGGTTGCCCTTGTTTAAACTAAGAAGGAAAGGGCCCCCGAGGGATGTGAAGACCCTCCACCGAAACCATCTCCTGCCTATAGGGGATGGTCTATAAATGGATCCAACTGCTGTGGAAGTTCCTTTTTCTGCCAGTAAAAGGGACACCAGAGATCTTCAACAGGAGCCCCTCCACTGGGAAATCCAACAGCCCGCCGGCCTACCTACTGTACCGTCTGTAGCCTCCACGTCAGGAAAGAAAAACGATGCAGAAGATATAGAGCCTGCCACCATTGTAGTAGCCCTAAGTCCCTCGGACAATTCGGCTAGCACAGAGGAAGATGAAGAAGATGGAGGTGATGAGGGCTTAAACTTCGGCTACTGTTATGGAAGCGAGGATACACATCCAGTCTCCACCGAACAGTCCAAAATAAGGAGAGAAATATCAGAGTTTGGGGACTCCAACACGGTCCTCCCCATTCAATGGGAAAGCCCACCAAAGCCAGACTGAGCAATTAGGAGCCAATCACCTGCATCCATAGGCTCTCAAGAAGCAGCGCCTGAGGATCCTTCAGGGGTTATACAGGAACTGCGACGATCTCAACGAGAAGTCTGGCCCGTCAGAATGTTGACCTACGATGCGCCTAGAACTCAAACTAAAACTTTCCAAATGGGACTGCTTGTTTGTTTTTATTTGCTTATATAAGGCACTGAGCCCAAAGGTATCTGGGTGCTTTTCTTAAAGTACCTGTTACTGAATGGATACAATACGATACAAAATATAATGAGTTATACATTGAAGGATAAAAAAATAATTAGCATTTACAAATATAAACAAGATATTGGATTTTTACAAAATGTACAAATAAGGCAGCTTCATAATTAGAGCTTACATAGGAATGCAGATGGCCGTGGATGGCCTAGGAGTGAGAACTACCAGGCTCTGGGCATAGTCGAGAGGGTATCTGGGGTCTAGAAGTCTCGATGGCGCAGAGTGGTTATTTAGTTAGATTGCACGAGAATAACCAACATGTTCTGTTCCAAAATTAGAGGAACACAGGGTCAATTCTTAGTGCAGGTGCAAGCTTGTTCCAGGTTTTAGCTGCTAACGCTAGGAAACTAGACCCTCCTGCTTTGTTTAGTTTGAAGTTCGGAATGTTTAGACAGTGGGTGTACGTAGATCTAGTAGGCCTGGTGGACTCTTTCCTGGAGAATTTGTTTGTCAGGTAATTAGGAGCTGAGTGTTTCCTTTGTGTAATGTGGTTAGACCGAGGGATGTTGAGGGCAGCCCTGAGAGCATTGTTTTGCAATACTTGTAGTTTGTGCAGATTCCTTTGACTGAAGCCCAATTAGAGAGTATTACAATAGTCCAGGACATTATCAGGGCTCTAGCAAGGGTGAGACAACTGTTGGTATTCAGGAATGTTTGACAGGCATTTATCAGTTTTGATGTGTATGCCGTAGATGAAGCAGTGGCATTGATTTGTCTTTGGAGGTTTAGGGCCGAATCTAGATGGAAACCTAGGGTTTTTGCTTCCTTGTCTACTTTGATGACATTACCATCACTAGTGAATGAAGTGTATTTAGGGTCTAATTTGCTGAGTATTAGTTTAGAGCCAATGAGGAGGATCTCGGTTTTGTCGTCGTTGAGACAGAGGCCACGATTGGCCATCCATCCTTGTATTTTGCTGTAGATTTCATTGAGGAGAGTGGTATCAGATTGGTAGTTACCTGATAGAGTGATGAGTATTTGCACAATGTCTGTATGATACGCCTAAATCATCAAGATGATCAAACAATAGCTTTGTGTATATATTATAGAGGGTGGGCGATATGCAGGTTCCTTGAGGGACTCTGCCTGTGATTGGGGGATGGTTTGGCTGAAGCGCGTGGAGAGAAGACCCTCGCAGATCTGTCAGCCAAGAAGGAATTGACTTAGGCTGCGGCTTGGCTAGAGAATGAAGCAGCAGTGGTTAGATGGTTAGTTAGGATGTTGTGGTTGACTAAATCGAACGCTGCCGATAAGTCCACTAAGAGGAGTAGTGCAGGCTTGCCATTATCCCTTACCTCATCCATTTGAATGTTCAGATCCAAGAGGGCTGTTTCTGTCCCATGTCTTGGTCTGAAGCCCGATTGTCTGAGGCCAAGGAGGTTGTCTGATTCTAGGTGGTTTTGAATCTGGATATATGCAGCCTTGTGTAAAATGTTTAGGAGGAAAGGCACTGGGGTAATTAGTCTAAAGTTAGTTGGGATGTTGGGGTCAAGGTTTGGCTTTTTTATGAGCGGCATGAACCACGCGTCTTTGCGTTTTATTTTTTAAAATTTTTTTTGGGACGGTGCAGGAGGCAAAGGACACGTTTATAAAAGAGGTGATGAAGGGAGCAAATTCTTTGACACCTTCTTTTATGATGGTGGCTGGGCATAAATCCTCTTGGCACCTGGATGGTTTGAGGCTTCTGATGATGGATTCAACCTCAAGTGAGGTGACAAGTGTGAATTTAAAGGCTGTGTTAGGAATAATGGTAGAAGCAGATTGTTAACTCTGGTAAGGTTGCATAGAGTTGTTCGTTTTGGCAGAGGTTGACAGGCTAGCTCTTTTCGCATCAATTTTAGTTTGGAGTAGTGTGATTTTATTGAGTAGAGAGCCTTTTGGATGTTGGTACACCAGAGGGCATCTTTCTTACAGGAGTCAGGTGGTGTGATAGGAGATTCCAGTTGTTTCAGGATAGTGAAGAGCTCCTTGGTATTAGATTTGGCGTTGGAGATTCTGTTATTATAACTCTCTCTTTTAGTTTCTAAGGTAGCAGTTTTATAAGAAGTGGAGGCCCTTACAAATGTATCCTTATTTTGCTATGTTTTTTTTTTCCAAGACGCTTCTGCGTCTCTTTGCTTTGCGTAGTGATTTCAATTCAGACGTGACCATTTATTGAGATGTGCTACAGGTTTGGCTTTCCTTAATTTAAGAGGGGCCAGTTGGTCCAGGGCATCTAGTAGGTTCTTGTTATAAAGTTCTACCATAGTGGCGGAATCTAAATCCTGAGACAATTGTTGCTGGATAATAGGTTGATTTAAGGGGAGAATGCTTTCTAGTGATATTGGGCGATTGTTCCTAGTTAATGTTGGCAGGGCTTGGATGTCCTTTGGAGATGGTTTGGAATCCGGGATTTTGAAGAAAATGACATTGTGGTCAGACCAAGCACACAGTGTATTGGCTAATATTTTGTTGTTTTGCAGAGGTCTGCTACCCAATCCAAAATTCTGCCTTTACAGTGTATTGGGTTTGATATCCTCAGTGAGAAATCTAGTTCTAGGAAGGTATTTTGGATGGCTAGAGCGTTGGTATCTAGGTTGTCATGTAAACCTAGGTACAAATCTCCTAGGAATAATGTTTGTGAGTTAGGTTTTGTATTTTGAGTGAGGATGCCTGTTATTTCATCCTCAAAGGAAGATAATTGGCCAGGTGGTCTATAGATGGTGTGGATGAGGAGCGTCCGTTCTTCTGGGAGCGGGAGTTTCACACAGAGGAGTTCTCCAGAAGTGAACTGGGTTCTGGCACGTTCTCTGATGGCTAGGGTATTTTTAGCAATGATAGCTATCCCTCTTCCTTACTATCAGCCCAGAAGATTGTATACTCATCTGGGACTGCTAACATCAGAGCCAGGCCGGCAGCTGGGTATAGCCAGGTTTCTGTGATTGCCAAGAAATGTAATTCATTGGCTGTGATCAAGTCTGCAATATCTAATGCATGAGCAGTTAGTGATCTTGCATTAATAAGGGCTCCCTTGATGGTGGCGCCTTCTAGTTGTGGCGGAAGAGCAAGAGCAGCAAAGTTGTCTGTCGGAGTTAGGAGGGGAGGTGCTGTAATAGTGGTGGTAGTAGGGTTGAGCCTTGGTGGCTTATGTTGAGCATGAGGTCCTGATGTGGTGCGTGAACCAAGTCTCATGTTTGAGGGAGGTGAGGCATGGTGCATTTGAAGTGTTGTAAGTGTCAAGCATGGTAGGGCTGTGATTCAGAGAGAAGTGACTGAAATGTTTTGAAGGGTAAGTTACCTGAGTTTTGTTGGGCTGATGCAGTCGTGAGTGTGTAGAGAAGAAGTAAGAGTAAGGTGGAAGACGAGTGCTGCAAGGCTAAAGGCCAGGTGGAAGACGCCCTCCCATGGGTGAATCGGGAGTTCCCCCGAATCGCCATGGGTGTGGGAGGCACTAGTTATAGAATGGGCGCAGTGTTTGTATTAGGCAAGATAAGCTATGTATGACATTAATATTAGGTGCGATACTTGGTAACCAGGTGAGTAGTTTACCGGTGTGAGTACGAACTGAACGGTAGTAATACAATATACACATAATACACACAATGACATATGCTAATATAGTAAAGAGGTGGCAGGTTTACCTATGAGTGCGTGCTGTAGAAGGTGAGCCCTTAATCAGATAGGCAAGCCACTGTAGTATAAAACAAGTATACAGCATCAATCAACATGTGACAATGAACAGTGTAGTCAGCCACAGTAGAAGGTTACATTTGTTGCTAGTGGTCATATGTCGGTGAAATAGGGTGATTATTATATAGCGCTAATGTCATGAGGGAGGGTAGGACAGTTGGCGATGAGACACCATTACGCAGTGTGTTCTGGAGCGATAGGTCTGTTGCTCTGAAACTAGAACTCGATGAGAGCCAAATTTAGGATGGAATGCGAGGAACGGGTATGCGTGGGTCTACTGCAGAGGAATGTATACTGTTAGAACACTAGAGGCGGCTGTTTGCTGAGGTTGGCTAAATCAGCTCAGAGCGCTTGATAGGGAAGCGTGATCTAAACAATGTGCGTGTATACGTTAGGTTGAACCTGAGATGAAGGCAAGAGTTACCTAGCCTGCACTATATCGAACAGCCAGACAGATGTATCATCGCTCGGGTGAAGTGCATACTTGTGAAGTGCAAAATCCTTACCGCACTAAGTGAGACGAAGCAAAGTTGCCTGGGGGTGAGTTCCAAGTTAGCAGTCTGTGCTTGGGAAGACCGGGTTCGTAGAGCTTCAACGTAGATTGTCCACACAAGTACAGGTGCAGTTATGTATACCAATGAACCAATGAGTTGTTCCAGGCAATGGTGGACTGTGCCATTGCTGTGGCGTGAGAAATGTCATGTTGTATTGTATGCACTTCGCGAATGGAGGAACCCTTAGGGACAAGGGTTTTGATGGAGAAGGTGAGTGTAAGCCCCATTTCCTGAGGGGTCAGTATGCAAAGGGCTAAATGTCCCTTTCTGGGGACAGGCTGGTTTGTTTTACAGTCCTTCCTTTATGTTCGCAATCCCCTCCACGGTGGGAGGTTTGGGCGCACAAAGGCTGGGACCCTGGGATAGTATGCTCCACCAGCAGGGGAAACAGGGCCGCCTATGAGGCTGAGAGAGCTCCCCTGCTGGTGAGCAAGAATGGTAGCGCCTGATAGGGCATAATAGCCCAAAGGGGAATCGCTGAGGAGAGCGGCCGGCAGAGACGAGAGGAGGCAGAAGCACAGACTTCTCTGGAGGGCACTGAGGCCCTCTGTCGAGTCGGGGACCCGCTCTGGACCATAGGCCGACCGCTTATCGGGTGGTTGACTGTGCTCTCTCTCCCCCAGTACTTGGTGGGCACGGCATCCGGGCCCCGCCGCTGGCGAGTGCCGGGGGAAACGGGGTCGGGAGTGGCGTAGCCTGGGCCAGTCAGGTGGAAGAGAAGTTTAGTGAGGATATCATGCCTGGTGTGTGACAATCTAGGTCAACACGCAGGCTGTTTTGGGAGGAAAAGTAATTTAAGGCATATTCACTGCGCTGGATAGGCGACTTGTGAGTGGTGTTCCCGCATGTAGTGCAGAGGTGGAGAGTAATGCCCCAAGTGGACACAGCGCAATAAGTCCTCATTGGCACCCTGTAAGGGTGTGGGTGTTCCACTGGTGAAGTGCCAGTGTCCTGTTTTCTCACGAATCGCGCCTCGACCTATTGGGTTGTGTAATGTATCATCCTGGTTTTCTGTTGGTTGCCACCGCTCTTGGGGTCAAGTAGATATATCCCATCGGAGTTTGGCAATCTGCCTACTCCGTGAGGTAGTAGAAGTTCCGCTAGGGTGGAGGAGGATACTGGCCCAGTGTCGTCACTGCGTGAGAGCATTCATTCTCAGGGGATACCGCTAACAAGAAGTTATTTACTTATCAAATGTCAAACGATCATTCTCAAGAGAAACTTTAAAAAAAAAAGAAATGTTAAACTATTTTTATTATTTTTAACAAACACACCAAAGATTACAACCATTTCGGACGTTCATAGTCCGTATCAAAACAACACTTTATACAGTATCATCCCCCGTCTTCCCCCTCCCTCCCCACAAACTTGAGCCGTCTCCTCCGTGCCATCTGCCTGGGATTTTTCAGGTTTCTCAGTATTTGTCAACTCATACGAGTCTTCCGTTTCAAGATTGACCTGGTGGGGGTTTGCCATTGTAGTCACCAGTTTCCTCCAGGCTATCAAAGGGCCTCTCTCCTCCTCTAGTGATAGCTTCATACCACACCGCGGTTTCCGCCTCCGCCCATTTCAAGAGGTCTGCCCACCATATCTCCACTCTGGGCCTACGGGTCCCCTTCCAACACTTAGCAATTCTACGCTTGGCTAGGATATAGGCCAGGCCCTTCATCTTACTGATGTTTCAAATTACGTGGTCTAGGGAAACACCCGAGCATGTATGCCCAGGCAGACCTCACATCAAGCACCACTCCTCCCCTGGCCATTTTCATCTTTATTTCTTCCCAGAATCTCTGCACCTCAGGGCAAGCCCAGAACATGTGCAGCAGCCCTGCTTCCACCTCCCTACACCTGGGGCATTTCTGTATAGCCGAGCCTCCGAACCTGGCTATTCTTCCGGGGTCAAATAAGCTCTCTGGGTGATATACAGCTGTATCTGCTGGAGTCTCGCATTCCGGGACACCTTCCTATGGTATCTCTGGGCTCTATCCCACTGTCCCTCTGTCATGGGTTCCCCCACCTCCTCCTCCTAGTCATGCCTCAGTTGCAGTAGCTCCTTCCCTGCTTTCGTGCTCAAGAGCTCATATATTCGAGATATTTCGTGCCCACCCTCCGAGACATCATACATCGTTTCTAGGGTGGCATCAGGTTCTTCCGCTAACACCGCCTCAGGCCACCTCTCCCTCACCCGTTTCATGAGCCTGGTACCTTTATGCACCCCTGTCTTCTCATGCAGCCTCTGAAATTCTAGTGCCTCCCCCTCCTGCCATATATCTCCGAGGGTGGCTAGGCCCACCGGTTCCCAATATCTCCGGACCCCTTTGAACAGTTGGGAGTCTTCCCCGCATAGCACCACCCGCAGGACCTGTTGAGAGTGCGGGTCTGGGTCGCCTGAAGTCCTCCATGCTCTGCGCCAGACTTCCCAGCCCAACACCAATAGTCTCCCCATCCCCGTCATTTTATTTTTATGCAACCACACTGTCTCTCTAAGGAAGTATGGGGCTGAATCACCTCGTAGGAGCCTAGCCTCCGCCGAATCCTCTGCAGACAACCACCTAGCCACATACAACAGCTGTCCGGCTAAGTAATACAATTCAAAGTTAGGCAGGTTTATGCCCCCCTTATCACATGCGTTCTGTCGTTTCCACACGGCCACCCTATTCCTGGAGTTGTGCCATATGAAGCCCCTGCACAGGCCATGAAGTCTCGCAAAAAAGCATCTGGGGATCAAATACGGGACATTCACAAAAAAATGCAGGAGTCTCGGCAAAACCACCATTTTGAGCAACGCTGCTCTTCCCATCATAGCAAGGGGTAATCTAGACCGGAATACCATGCTATTTTTTTATTCCTTCAATTGCTTTTTCCGTATTGTGTTTATGCTCTGTCTCTACACTATGGTAGATGTATACGCCCAGATATCTGAACGTTTCGGTCTGCCAGGGTATCTGCAAAATGGGTAGCCTTTCCAATGGGATACCCTTATACCTGCCCAAGGGGAACAAACTGGACTTCCCGGGGTTCACCGATATGCCCGAGAGGGTGGCATAACGATCCATCACCTCCAGCACATATTGTAGATTCTCCTCCGGGTAGCGCAAGTAGAGGAGCATATCATCTTCATACAGTGATACTAGGTGTGTTCCTCCTGTCGTGCAAATCCCCACCTCCCCGTATTGCTGCCTCAGGCAAATTGCCAGAGGCTCTAATGCCAGAATATATAACATAGGCGACCAGGGACAACCCTGTCTGGTCACTCTGCTGAGTTGCCATTTATCTGAAATTACTGTTCCTGTTTTAACTCTTGCTATCGGGGAACTATATAACAGCTGGGCCCACCTGATGTATCCTGGTCCCATCCCATATCCTTTCAGGGTTGCCACCAACCACAGCCATCGTACTGAATCAAAGGCTTTAACCGCGTCCAAAGACACGATAGCTAGCTCGCCCGAGTCTTCCTCGGCTTGATCGATGATGTGGTGCAGCCTCCTGTGGTTGTCTGTAATATTTCTACCGGGGAAATAGCCCGTTTAGTCTGGGTGTATCAACTTGCCAATTACTCTCATAAGTTTATTGGCCAGCACCACTGTAAGTATCTTACTGTCCTGATTGAGCATAGACAAGGGCCTATAAGACCCACACTTCACATCCGGCTTTCCCGGTTTTAGGAGCGGGATGATTACAGCCTCCCGGAGGGACGCCGGCAGTTCCCCCTGCTCATAGGCTTCATTAAACACAGCCAGCAGTGGCTGGAGTAACTCCTGCTTGTATGTTTTATAAAACTCACTGGGTAACCCGTCTGACCCGGGCACCTTACATGTGGGCAAGTGTTGGATCACCGCATCCAATTCGTCCGCAGTGATGGGGGGCCTCTAGTTCTGCGCGTTCCAGGTCATCCAAGGTGGGCAAACCTATATCACCTATTGTTTCCTGTATTTCTTGGCTCATATCTCCTCCTCTGTCCTCATATATTCGTTTGTAATATTTGAGGAACTCCTTGTTTACCCCCTCCTGTGTATTACATATTTGGCCTTCCACGTCTCTTACCTCTCTGATTACCACGCGGGGGGCCTCGTTCTTATATAACCATGCCAGTAATCTACCCGGCTTATCCCCCCCCCCAGCATGTAGCCTCTCTGTATATTTCTTATAATTTAGCTTGCATAATCTATCCCAGAGTTCATTACAGGTCATCTGTAGATCCCTTATCTTGGCGCTGTCCTCTCGGGTGGTCCCCCCTCTCTGTATCAGGCCCTCTAGCTCTCTTTCTGTTTCCTGCAATTCCCGTTCGATGCCCCCTTGGAGCCCCTTGGATTTGGAAATAGCTACCCTACGCACCACCACCTTAAATGCCTCCCAGACTGTTCCCACAGAGCATACACTGCCCATGTTGATTTCTAAGTATTCCTCAATGGCCTCCCTGAAATCCTCACAAAATCCTGCATCCTGTAGGGCCTCAGCTCTAAGCCTCCACGTCGGAATTAGCGCTCTGGGGGGCTGGTGTCGCCACTCTATGACCAAAGGTGAATGGTCAGAAAGTACCCGGGCCTTGTATTCCGCCCCCACCATCTCTCCCGCTATCTCGGCGGCGACAAACACATAATCCAGTCTCGTATGAAGGTCATGTGGAGCTGCGTAATGCGAGTAATGCCTGTCCCTTGGGTGCAACTGTCTCCACACATCCTCCAGGCCGAGATCTGTCAGCAGTGTCCCCAGCGCTTTAGCTGCTGGTGCCTGCTTAACTGACTTGTCATCTAACCTATCTATCCTGGGGTTTAGGGTACAATTAAAGTCCCCTCCCCACACCGTAGCGCCACCCACCCAGGGGCTAATTTTACTATATAGGGACCTAAAGTATGCCGCTGCATCATGGTTGGGGGCATACAAATTTACAATGTTCACTTCTCTGCTCTCCTGGAGCCCCACCACCACCGCCATTCTACCTTCAGGGTCTGTCGTTGATCTACGCAGCCGAAATGGCACATGTGGTGCCATCTATGTGATCACCCCTCTTGCATATGCCGAGTATGTGGATCCTATGACATTACCTTTCCATTTTCGCCTAACCACCTCCAACTTCTCCTTGGTGAGGTGAGTCTCCTGTAGCAGGGCTATGTCAATCCGCATCCTCTTTAGGTACATCATCACCTTATTGCGTTTCAGGTAACTGTTGAGGCCCCGCACATTCCAGGTCACAACTCTGAGATTACTCAAAGCCATTGGCCTGATTTTCTTCCCTCCCCCATTCCCTCTGATGTCTGCTTCGATGGCCCATTTCCCGACTCTTAACTTTCCCAACCTCAATAACTCCCCCCACCCCCGTTTCCCAAACCCTTCCCCACTGCGCACAACCCCGCCCCTCCCCCCTCCCTACCCAACCCCAACAAATGCCCAGCTCCATCCCTGGATCTCAGGCCCGCCCGCGTTTGGTCCCGTCCCGTAAACCGAGGGCTAGGACCCCGCGGGGCGTCACTGAACTAACTGACCTAACTAAGCTTCATGCTATGGGGTTCAAGGAATGTCTCCTATGAGCTCCCTCCTGTCCGCTTGGGAGTGTTTGCTACTAGCGAGTCTTTCAGGCGTATGTTTACTGCAACACATTCCCCACAGGCTTTATTTAGTACTATAATCCAGTCCCAATATTTTGTGCTATGGCATTAGAGATGCCCCAGTGCATGTTACTTATCTTCATCGGCTTCTATCTGGATACCGGGTTCCTGGGGGCGACCCTGCATGTCCAGCCAGCCCATAGCGTCCTCCGGCGTCTCAAAAAACAGAGGTTTGTTCTTGTGAAACACTTTCAGTTTGGCCAGATAAAGCGGCATCTGTGGCCAGCCTCTCTCAATCTCCTCTTCACCGACCCAAAGTTCATCCTGCTGCGCTGCACGTGCAAGGTGTAGTGCGGGTACGCTGTGATTTTCGCCGGCCTTCTTTCGATCGTACGTCCCTTCCGGAAGAATTTGAGTATCTTCTCCCGATCCCGGTAGTTTAGGATCTTTGCAATCAGCGGCCGCGGGGGAGATCCCGGGGTGGTCTCCTTGTCAAAGCCCTGTGCGCCCTCTCGACTGCAAACCCCTGGGTCAGTGCTCCGCCAGTTATTTCCTGCAGAAGCATGGTTTCCACATATTCCGTCTGGTTCGACCCTTCCATTCCTTCTGGCAGTCCCACAATGCGAATGTTATTGCATCTAGCGCGTCCTTCTGCCTCCTCAGCCCTGTTCTCTAAGTTGCCCATACGCTGCACTAGGGCATGGAGTTCCGATTCGTGGGCGGCTGTCATGATCACTGCTTCCAAGGAGCCAGGATCAGCCCAACGTCCTTGGAAGCAGGCCCCTAACCCTGATCCTAGGCACCAGCCGGTCCCCACAGGGACCTTTTGGTCCTTGTCCTGGCGCCGGTGGCACCAGGCTCATCAGAAGCATCGGTCCCGGCACTGGAAGCGCCGGGCTCATCATTGGTGTGAAGGTGCTTGGGTGGACTTACCTGCGGCAGACCATGCTGCTTACTTACCAGACTCTTAGAAGTCCTCGGTGAACTGGGACTACTTTCTTACCTGGGTGGGGCAGCTCCACTCCCTGGATACAGCACTGGAACTCTTCTGGAAGCAGGAACTCTTTTCTTACCTAGGCGGGGCCGTGGAAGGAGACGCCTCATCACTCCAAGGCTATTTAAACCACACCCGATTGATGAAACGTGCTTCGCGTTATTCTGCATCAGAACACTCACCGAGTCTGTTTCAGCCTTTCTTCTGTGGATCCTGAACCTGCAAGAATTATACTTACCATTCCGGTACCCGATCAACATCAGCACCTGCAAAAGACCAGAAACAACAGGTTAGCAGAACGAACTTTAACACGCAGCGCTTACTTACCTGATCCATCGGCAGCGGCCGTGTCTCACGCTGCACCTTCGCCTGCAAAGATAAACCGCATTATTCTACTTACCGGCACGCTGTGCATTCCGGATTCTTCACGCTGCAACGTCACCTGCAAAGACAACAGCAGTGTTACACTTACCGGCACACAGCGAATTCCGGATTCCTTCATTCTGCATCGTCGCCTGCAAAGACAAAGAAAGAGACAGTAAGAGCGCTTGCCATACTTACGCAATTCCAGGCGCTTCACTGCCACGCATAAAAAGACTATAAAGACTAAAGGTGTCCAGAAACTTACCGGTCGTGCAGACAACGACGGTACCCATCCTCTGAAGTCAAGAGGCCAACGTTTCACCAGTGAAGGAACTGGCAACGGCACCCTGCACTAGACGCAGATGGAGAGCCCAGCATTCACCTATCTAAGGTGAGCACGTTGACCTGGGAGGGGGGCTCAACAGACAAGCTGGGAGGAGAGAGAGATAGGGACATTCAACAACCCAGACCTTTAACCCCCATATTATTTCACCTGCAGAAACCTCACCCTTCGAGTTCGACACACAGTGCGGAGAGGTTCGACCCCAGAAGCCAACCGAATCCTGCACATCACGTTTCGTGTTACAGACACCTTCCTGCCAAGACCCGCGCCTCCGTGGGAATCAGGTGAGCGTTACAGAACGCGAAGCCCACCAAAAAACTCCTACACAGGCGCAATGGAAACCTCAGATACTGATCAACAAGCCCAGTTGCTTGGGGAATTAAGAGCAGAAGTACATGCAGCTCGCCAGGAAACAAGCTCTCTAAGAAGAGAACTGATAGTTTCTAAGGAGCGAACAGAGGACCTTGCTAGGCAGTTGTTACAAACGCAGGCAGGACAGACACCTTTGCCCGTTCCAGGAGGGAGTTATCCTTCTGCATCAGCTTCAAATCCAGTGCAAATCAATCTGCCCGGTAATGTGCCCTTGGCTCCGCCCGAACGCTTTGCTGGTGATCCAAAGAAATTTGCAGTGTTCATCAACCAGTGCCGCCTGCACTTCTTATGTCGACCAGCTGCATTCCCAACAGACCAGGCCAAGGTGGCTTTCGTGCTTTCTTATATCAGTGGCAGCGCTGCAGATTGGTCGATCCCTTTAGTCACCCAGGATGATCCGGTTTTACACGATTTTCAAGCCTTCCAGTCCAGCATGGAGAAACTGTTCGCAAGACATGCACAAGGGCAGGCCTTGGACAATAAACTTCTCTCATTACGACAGGGTAACCAAGACCTCTTGACTTATATAGCCTCCTTCAATAGACTCATAGTGGAAACACAATGGCCCGAGGACAAGAGAGTAACGCTTTTCTACAGAGGCCTGCGTGGAGAGCTCAAGGATGTGCTAGCGCAAGTTGTGAATCCTCCACAAGAATGTTCAGACTATATTGACTTAGTTGTCCAACTGGACCATAGACTACAGAACAGGAAGGCAGATCGTTCCAGATTTGATACCCGAGTGTTTTCTAAACCACAGACCTCGAATAAGGGAGCTGACACTGTGGAACCCATGCAAATAGGGGGCATGAGAGGACCTTTAACCCAGAAAGAGCGGGAAAAAACCCAGAAAGAGCGGGAAAAAAGAAGGCAGCTGCAATTATGCCTCTATTGCGGTAATTCAGGACACTTTCTGCGGGACTGTCCCGTGAAACCAGCTAAGAAGACGGTAGGAGCCGCGGATACCTGTACCACAAATTCTGAGCAGGGAAACGACCTCGCCCGACAAGAGTAGAGGTCCTCTTGCCGAGCGTTAAGATCTGTCCCGTGACCTCGCATTTCGTGATACCCATGGTCCTCATTAGTCCTGAGCGTCCGGATCGTTTGCATGCAATTGAAGCTTACATTGACAGCGGAGCAATCGGTAACTATGTGGACCGTGAAATGGTATCAAGGATGAATCTACCCCTTGTCCCTAAGGCAGTAAAAGACGTCATCACTACTGTGGATGGCACGGAGATAGCCTCCGGACCAGTAACGCATGCCACCCAAGAGGTGACGCTGTTGAGTCACAATGGACACCGGGAGAGAATAGTGTTCGATGTAATCAAGGCCCCTCAGTTCCAGATCATTCTGGGAATCCCTTGGTTAGAGAAGCACAATCCTCAGATTGATTGGCGAGCAAAGATGGTTCAGTTTCCAGAGTGTTCTGCCACTTGTTATCCTCGACCTGATGTTTCACTGGCGGCGATCTCTTCTGAGGAGATTCTCAAATTACCTCCCGAATACCAGGAGTTCCAAGACGTCTTCCAGAAGGATCAAGCTAACACCCTACCTCCTCATAGGTCTTACGACTGTCAAATAGATCTGATACCTGGAACAACTCCTCCTTGCAGCAGGATCTATGCCCTCACCGAGCCAGAGAACCTTCACCTCAGACAGTACCTGGACCAATACCTAGCTAACGGGTTTATCCGTCCTTCAAAATCTCCAGTTTCATCGGCTTTGTTCTTCGTTCCGAAAAAGGAAGGAGACCTTAGGACTTGCATAGATTACCGCGCCCTGAATCAGATCACTGTTAAAAACAGATACCCGTTACCTTTGATCCCAGAACTCCTGGACCAAGTCAAAGATGCATGTATATACACAAAGCTGGATCTCAGAGGAGCCTACCACTTGGTACGGATAAAAGAGGGCGATGAATGGAAAACGGCCTTCCGCACCAAGTACGGGCTATTCGAATATCAAGTGATGCCCTTTGGACTGTGTAATGCTCCTGCTGCTTTCCAATATTTTATGAACGATGTCCTTAGAGAACTCATTGACGTGCGTGTAGTTGTCTACATTGACGACATCCTCGTCTATTCATCATCTGAAGAAGAACATCAGAGACACGTTAAAAAGGTTCTCGAGAGATTGCGTCAACATAGTCTTTTTGTTAAGCTTGAGAAATGCGTTTTCAACGCAACGGAAGTCGAGTTCCTGGGATTCATATTGTCACCTAACGGAGTCCATATGGATTCAAAGAAAGTTGATGCAATTATCAAGTGGCCATCACCAACCTCTGTAAAAGGAGTTCAAAGCATGTTAGGATTCGCTAACTTTTACCGCAGATTCATTCCTGAATTTTCTCGGATAGTCCAGCCCATCACCGCTCTGTTGAAAAAGATCAAACGTTTTGAGTGGTCTTCTGAAGCGGAAGAAGCTTTTCAAGACTTAAAAGCTAAATTCATTTCTGCACCCGTTTTAAAACATCCTCGCCCAGAACTTCCTTACATCATGGAAACGGATGCTTCTAGTCTTGCTATGGGAGCAGTGTTATCACAAAGGGATTCGTCACAAACCAACTACATCCGGTTGCCTTTTGGTCCCGCAAGTTTTCGCCTCCTGAGATCAACTATTCAATTACAGACAAGGAACTTTTGGCCATCAGATCGGCCTTTAAAGCCTGGCGGCATTATCTTTTAGGAGCCAGACACACAGTCACCGTAATGACTGACCACCGCAATTTACAATATCTAAAGACAGCCAAAGCCCAGTCTTCCAGACAGCTTCGCTGGGCTCTGTTCTAGCAGAATTTGACTTTATAATTACTTATCGACCAGGTAGTAAGAACGGAAAAGCGGATGCCCTCTCCCGGATGGGAGTAGATGAACATTTTATCAATCCAGATCCAATACCCATAATCCCAGAACAAAGGATTTTGGGTTTGGTCAGCACTCAATCTTTTGAGGACATCAAGACCACAGTGAAATCACTCCTAACTCCGACCGATTTGCAGAACTGACAATTAAAGGGAAAAGAATTCTCAGTAGATCAAGACCTACCATATTTCCGAGGACGATTGCACTTGTCCTGTGAGAAACTACAAAAACAAGTAATCTCCGGTTATCATGATTCTCTAATGGAGGGGCACCCTGGCATTACCAAAACCATGGAAAAGATTAAAAGACATTTCTGGTGGCCATCGTGGAAAAGGGATATTAGAGACTTTGTAATCTCCTGCGGTGTGTGTCCAGAATAAAAGTCAAAAGCAAAAACCAGCCGGCCTATTACAGCCACTTGACATCCCTCCCTGTCCATGGCATACCCTGTCCATGGATTTTATCACAGACTTACCTCCATGCTTGGGATATACTACCATCTTAGTAGTCGTGGATCTATTCTCGAAAATGGCTCACTTCATACCCTTGAAGGGTCTGCCTTCAGCCTCAGTATTGGCCCGGGAATTCTTGGCAAACATCGTTCGCTTACACGGTTTTCCTTCGGTTTTAGTCTCCGATAGGGGAAGTCAATTCATCTCCCACTTCTGGCGCAGTTGCTGTCGTCTAGCCCAAGTTGATGTAAGACTTTCGACCAGTCACCATCCCCAAACTGACGGACAAACCGAAAGGACAAACCAGACACTAGAACAATATCTACGCTGCATGCTCCAACAAAAAGAAAACCCCTGGAAGGACATTCTTTGGATCGCTGAATACGCTTACAACAATTCGACTCATTCTGGAACCGGGAAGACTCCTTTTTTCCTATTATATGGACACCATCCTAGAACCTCCAACCTGGATCCTCCCCAAGAAATTGAAGCACCTGCTGTGGATCACTTGCATTCGGAGATCACCTGTGCTTTTAAGGAAGCCACGGCCCATCTGCAAAGAGCTAAAGCTCAATTCAAAAAGGCAGCCGATCGGCACCGTAAAGAGGCCCCTCACTACGCTGTAGGAGATCAAGTCTGGTTATCCACTAAGCACCTGCCTTTAAAAGGACCCCGCACTTTCATGCCGAGATACCTTGGGCCCTACCTCATATCTGCCATAATTAATCCGGTGGCTGTCAAATTGGAATTACCTACGCATATGAAAATACATCCAGTATTCCATGTCTCTTTATTAAAACCAGTACAACCAGAAACCCGATTGACTGAACTCCCAGAACCCGTTTTGGTAGACGGAGAACTCGAATTCGAAGTAAAGAACATCCTAGACTCCAAAATTTCCAGGTCTAAATTATACTATCTGGTTGATTGGAAATGATACGGTCCCCAGGAAAGGTCTTGGGAACCCTCAGAACATGTCCACGCACCTCGTCTGGTCAAGAAATTCCATCTGAATCACCCCGACAAGCCAAAGCCCCCGGGAAAGACACACTTAGGAGGGGCCTTGAGGGGGGATACTGTCATGATCACTGCTTCCAAGGAGCCAGGATCAGCCCAACGTCCTTGGAAGCAGGCCCCTAACCCTGATCCTAGGCACCAGCCGGTCCCCACAGGGACCTTTTGGACCTTGTCCTGGCGCCGGTGGCACCAGGCTCATCAGAAGCATCGGTCCCGGCACTGGAAGCGCCGGGCTCATCATTGGTGTGAAGGTGCTTGGGTGGACTTACCTGTGGCAGACCATGCTGCTTACTTACCAGACTCTTAGAAGTCCTCGGTGAACTGGGACTACTTTCTTACCTGGTTGGGGCAGCTCCACTCCCTGGATACAGCACTGGAACTCTTCTGGAAGCAGGAACTCTTTTCTTACCTAGGCGGGGCCGTGGAAGGAGACGCCTCATCACTCCAAGGCTATTTAAACCACACCCGATTGATGAAACGTGCTTCGCGTTATTCTGCATCTGCAGCAGAACGCTCACCGAGTCTGTTCCAGCCTTTCTTCTGTGGATCCTGAACCTGCAAGAATTATACTGACCATTCCGGTACCCAATCAACATCAGCACCTGCAAAAGACCAGAAACAACAGGTTAGCAGAACGAACTTTAACACGCAGCGCTTACTTACCTGATCCATCGGCAGCGGCCGTGTCTCACGCTGCACCGTCGCCTGCAAAGATAAACAGCATTATTCTACTTACCGGCACGCTGTGCATTCCGGATTCTTCACGCTGCATCTTCACCTGCAAAGATAAACAGCATTATTCTACTTACCGGCACGCTGTGCATTCCGGATTCTTCACGCTGCAACGTCACCTGCAAAGACAACAGCAGTGTTACACTTACCGGCACGCGGCGAATTCCGGATTTCTTCATTCTGCATCGTCGCCTGCAAAGACAAAGAAAGAGACAGTAAGAGCGCTTGCCATACTTACGCAATTCCAGGCGCTTCACTGCCACGCATAAAAAGACTATAAAGACTAAAGGTGTCCAGAAACTTACCGGTCGTGCAGACAACGACGGTACCATCCTCTGAAGTCAAGAGGCCAACGTTTCACCAGTGCAGGAACTGGCAACGGCACCCTGCACTAGACGCAGATGGAGAGCCCAGCATTCACCTATCTAGTCACCTAGGATGTTTTAGCGTAGGCATCCAGTGTGGGCTGCTTGTTCCTGGGTCTGACAATTTTGGTAGACCTCGTGCTGCGCCGTACGGGCGCGAGCCAGCAGTTCCACCCCACTCGAAACAGCCAGCGTAGCACCAGGCCACTCTGTGTTCAGGAGCTGCCTCAGCCGTATTTGGGTGTGTCCTTATCACACTGCTCTTCCAGAATGGGCTGTGTCCTCCCACGTACCTGTGCGCATGTGGTATTGCTCAGCCAGCCCCTGCCGTCATTCTGCCAGAGGCCGGTGGTTAAATGCCCACCCCGACTCTGCTCACCTCCACTCCGGCACTCTGTTGGCCGCAGGACCTGCCGCCCCTGGTCTTGTATAAGGTAATTCCCTCTGGTTCCTTGGCCCTTATGGATGTGTTAGCGGGTCAGCCCCCCCTTTATCCTTAGACCGCCTTGTTCGGGCCCCCACCTGCTATCATTTACGTGTGTACAGCAGTTGGTGTGCCCCGCTAGGGCCTGAGCTCGCCGGCCCTTTCTTGGGCCTCCTGTGCCAGTTCCTAGGCACCCTAGGCACTATATGCACCCAGTGACTTGGGCGCGCCACTTTGCACCCTCCGGCCGTGTTTTGCTCACTCATCCGCTCCAGTGCAGGGGCTGTGGAATGAAGCCAGGGGCCCGCGTCGGGTGGCCCGTATCCGGGCCGATCGGTCCCTTTCGCCACGCAAGGGCGACCTTCTTAGACGCCGCCGTGCTCAATTGGGGCCAGTTATTCGTTTCCACTCAGGATACTGCAGGGACCGCCCGCCCGCTCTTGATTTCCATAGAGTCCGGTCCCAGCCCTCTGGTGCTCCGGGCAACTGTGGGGGTCGACACGTTATGTCGCGCACTCTCCAGGGCTCCCGTAGTGCAAGGCCACGACCCACCGGGGGTTCATCCTCGCAGAGCAGCAGGCGCCGGGTTCCTGTGTTGCCAGCTTCCTTCGGTGCTGGCAGCGGCACAGCTTTCTCACTTCTATAGCCCCCTCAGTGCTCAGCAGTCGGGGGCAGCGCTGACTCCCACCACGCTCTCACTCGCCACTGGCCCCAGTGCCCGTGCCTGCATCTGGCCAGGTCTGCCAAACCGGCCCGTTTTCTATACTTCGGCAGGGCTCAGGCGGCCATTTGGTGCATCTTCCGCAGCACCACTGCGCTCTGTTGCTGCGGCGCTACTTGTGGATCCCCTCCGGCCAGCCTCGTCCCGTCCCCCTTGGGTTAGCCCCTGCAGTCGGTGCAGCGTCACGGCAGACCCGGGCTCGGCCACAACTGCAGGTTTCCTGTTCGCGGCACCTTGGTCAGTTTATGACCCTTTGTCCGCCGCCGGCCATCTTGTCTTCCTTCACGGCACGGGCACCCAATTTTTCGCGAGATGCTGTATCTCGCTCATTCCGCTACTGCTTGCATTTTCCCGGTGCCCAGAATACACTCCATCTGTTCACACGTCCGTGGGTATGCTGCTAGCAGTTTGGTATTCCTGCAAACCTCCTTTCTCACTTCAGATCGATGTCGGATCGCGGGAGCTCCTCCAGAGCTCGTCCTTCTACGCGGCCATCAAGCCACGCCCCCTTCTCAAGAGAAACTTGTGACAGAAAAGATTTTTTATTTACCAAAGGGGAAAGCGTTCATTCTCAAGAGAAGCCTGTGCCAGGAAAAGTTATTTACTTATTAAATGTGAAAGCGATCATTCTTAAGAGAAATCTGTTACAGGAAAAGCTGGTTCTTTATCTAATGAAAAAGCGTTCATTCTCAGATACCTGTGGCAGAAAATGTTGTTTATTTATCAAATGTGAAAGTGGTCATTTAAAAAAAAAATGTATAACATATTTTTATTGGTTTTGTACAAACCTAACATTCATGGACTCCAATTGAGTCAACACATAAGCTATAAAGAAACTGACAGAATTATTAACAACAATATAATCTGGTTCTAGTGGTTCTTTCGCAGGGCTAAAACTCTACCAGTTCTATTTCAACAGTGTGTTAGTCATCGTACACTTTTCATGTCTTTCATTATCTGGAGTTACATGGCATCTTCCCATCTTCGCTAGATTTTATCGGCCTTTTCTGGGCATCCTCGTGCCCTACAGATTGTCTGTTCCATGGACATCCATATCTGGACGTCCGTTACCCATTGTTCGACATCTGGTAGCGCTGGGGAGCCCCACAATCTGGTAATGTTCCTTTTAATCACTGCGGTGGTGGTAGAAAAACACAGCCCTTCATACCTTGACATTTCAACATCACCCTCCACCCCTACCAATAGCATTTTGGGATCCCGGGGGATCGACCGACTCAGGACTTTCAACAGTATATCCCACACTGTTGCCAGAAGTATTGTATGTGTCGGCATCCCCACAGTATGTGGAAAAAGGTTCTGTCTTCACTCCTGCATCGCAGGCAGTTGGGTTCTGCGATCTTGCCCCAGCGATAGAGGGCTACTCTCGGGTAGTAAATTCTATGCAGAACTTTCAGTTGGACCAGACACAGTCTGGCCGAGATTGCTGCCGCACGCGGGTACATCAGTATTGTTAGCCAGTCTTCCGGCATAATATTCCCCACCTCATTTTCCCACTTGCTTTTTAAGTTCACTAGCTCATGGGTGGCAAAGGAGGTGATGGCACTGTACATAACTGTGGTGACTTTAGATTTAATGCATTCCATAACAATGTTCCTTTCCATTGGGGTGCAGTCTGGCATATTGGATACGGCTGGCAGGTGCTGTTGCAGTGCGTGCCTTAACTGTGTGTAGTGATATCTCTCAGATACCGGTAGACTAAATTTCAATGCCAGGTCTTCAAAGGGGGTTATGTTACCGTCTCTAATACATCACCTACTTTTCTTAGACCACTAGCCACCCAGATCAGCCATTTCGGTAATTTGCCAATCTCGGGGAGGTGTCCGTTTTCCCATAACGGTTGCAGTGGTGTCGGTTTTTTATTTTGTCCCAGCCTATGAAGGTGTGGATTTCAGCCCAGATTTGGGGCGTTTGTTGCATCATCTTCGGGGGGAGAGATGCTGATGTTTTCTGGTACAGCAGCATGGCCGTTCATGCTCTTACATGTGGTAACGATGTGTCTGCATGGAGTGCGTCATTCATCACTGACATTTGATTCGCCCAATAATGTTTGTAGCCTAGGTAGGCCAATACCACCCTCCCAGATGGATCTCTGAAGTGTCCGAAGTGCTATCCTCGGGTGCCCACCACCACATAAGTCTCCTAAGTGTGCTCTCTATTTTCTGGAATGGCCGTGATGGGATATGGAAAGGGACATTCTGCAAGGCGTAGAGGAAGCGGGGGAAGTGCTAACATTTTAAATAGTGCAGCCCGACCTAGAAGGGTCAAGGGTAGGGATATCCAGTGCTGGACATCTCTTGTAAATCTGTCAATGAGTGAAGTGAATTTGCTCCACTTTGTACGGGCAATTCACTGGGACGCTCTCCGCTAGTTCATTGAGTGGAAAAAGGGTTGATTTGGTCCAGTTTACCCTGAGACCGCTAAATGCTTTATAACATTTCAGAAGTTGTCACCACAGGGCATGCAGTATCAGGGTTTTTTAGGTGGAGTAGACCGTCTGCGTAAAGAGATACCCGGTCTTCCCATCCTGACGGGCCTGGGAATCCACTCCATGTCTGCGTGACCCTCAGCAAAACAGCCAGGTGCTCTATCGCTAAAGCAAATATTAACGCAGACGGGGGGGGGGGCAACCCTGCCGTGTCCCTTTTCCTAGTTCGAAGGGCTGAAACGCCCAGCCGCTTCACTCTGGTTTTAGCCATTGGGGAGCTGTATAAGAGCTGTACCCAACCCAGGAACTGTTCGCCAAATCCCATCCTGCGCATTATCTCCCACACTGCTTCCCAATAAACAGAATCAAATGCCTTTTCAAAATCTATTGCTAATAGCGCCAAGGGGTGTGGAAATTATTGCATACGTTCGATGGCCAGATGTAATCTACGTATGTTCATTCTCATTGATCTCACATGCATGAAACCACATTGGTCAGGGTGTATTACAGTTGTTATAACACGCTGCAGGCGCAAGGCCAGCACCTTGGCTAGGATTTTTGCCTCACCGTTGATGAGGGAGAATGGTCTGTATGAGCTGTATTTTTCTGGCGGTTTGCCCGCTTTGGGTATAACTATTATGTTGGCGGTTCTGAGATCCTCTGACGGGCTGCCCAGTTCTTTTGCTTAGCGAAACATATTTAAGAGATGCAGAGCTAATTCTGCGCCTCCCACCTTTCCAAGTCTCAACCGGGAAACAATTCGGGCCTGGTGCTTTTCCGGATTGGAGCTGTGCTAGTGCCGACAGCACCTCCTCCTTTGTGATATCACTTTCCAGGGAGGCTCTTTGTACGACACTCAGGGAAGGGAGAGTGATAGTTTCTAGAATAGAGGTATCGGGGGAGGTGCGGGGGGCCCTCAGGAGTTCGATATAAGTTTGCATAGTACTTTGCAAATTCTTCTGCAATTTCTGCGTCGGAAAGGAGCAGACTAGCATCGTCAGGTGTGATCGCTCTCACCTGAATATGGCCTTCATCTCTCCGCTCCAAACATGCCAGAATCTTTCCTGCTTTATCATCAGTTTCATATATTCTTGCTCTCATTGTGTTGTGTGCTTGTTTGGCGTCATCTAATGCAGTGTTTTGTAGGTGTTTTTTGGCTAGGACCAAGGCTCTGTGTGTATCTGACTGTCCGTCTCTGAGATGTGCTTCCTCTGCCTTCTTTACCTTTTCTTCTGCTGTCTCCACTAATTTTAGGTGGGCTTTTTTTGGGCGGTGGTCCAGGAGATAATTATGCCCGCGCATCACCGCTTTGAATGCTTCGCACAGTGATATTGCATTGTCCACTGACCCCACGTTCGATTCAAAGTATGATTTAGTAGCGGATTGCATATGTTCAATTAGTTCCGGGAAATGTAGATAGTAGCTATTCAGCCGCCAGGTTGGTGCCGGACGGAGTTTGTTTGTTTATTGATTTGTATGGCACGCCAAACCCAAAGGTAACGGGGCGCTACAGAGAACAGGAAAACGAGATTACTTAAAAGCTTAGTTGCAAGGCACAGTATAGACATATAGTGTTTCAGTTTCAATGTCTATGAGCAGGGGGGAGTGATCCGAGATGCCCCTTGGGAGAAAGTGTGCCCGTGTTGCCATGTGTATCGCAGTCACCGGTAGGAGGAAGTAATCAAGTCGTGACAGTGAGGCGTGTACACCATGAGTATTCTCTTATAACGGGGTTCAAATTGCGCCATACATCTCAAAGCCCTAATGCTCCAGCAAAGGTAGCGAGTTTGGTGTGCACATTTGGATCTCTCTTGCGTAAGTGTGTGCGATCTAGGGTGAGGTCAATAACCTCATTGACCTCCCATCCCCCCATTAACCAGGATATCTGCTGTGTTGTTCACCAGTTTTGGCGTGATATCATGCATCAGTGCTTGTGAGCAGTGTGGGAGGAGAATAGACTGCCATCAGAGAAATTGTTTTGTTCCACAATGAACCCGTGATGTATGTGAACCTGCCACTAGTGTCCTGCAATACTTTCGCGAGGGTAAAAGGAAGCCTTTTATGTATTAGAATCAGCACCCCCCGTGAGCCCATTGTGAAACCGGCCTGTATAGCAGTACGATAGTGCGTTTGAAGAAATTACAGTTTGTGCCCGCCAGATGTGTTTCAGTTAGGAAGGCTATATTTGGGGTATGTCTATTCAGGAACTGTAAAACCAGTCTCCTCTTTAGGCTATTGCCCAGACCATTGACGTTCCAGGTTAAGAACTTCTGGGCATGGGAAGTTTCTTCACGGGAAGCCATTCGTGAGTATGTGGGTATGGACTAGTGTCGCCAGCTGTGGCGGTTAATCGTGGGTATGGACTAGTGTCGCCAGCTGTGGCGTATGTGCGGTGTCGTCCAGTGGAATTATGTTGTGGAGCCATGGTATATGACTATCGAACACTTGTTGTCTGTTTCCGTAATTGCCCCGTTAGAACTCTGTTTCCTCCATTCTTTAACCATCTTCATATAAACAAAACTGCAACAAACTTCCCATACTTCAACCCAACTCAAAGCATCTGTCACCCGACGATAGTCTGGGAACAACTGCCACTTGCTTCCGACTATGTCAAAAAACACTACAAGTCAAACAACAAATTCCCCAGTAGGCGCTACCTTCCTCGGCCGCCTATCTTTCCCATGGCTACTGAAGCGCTCTCCGTTCTGCCTCAGGGGGTGGTTCCTGGTGGGCTGCCAGCTGTTGTGGACACATATGATCCAACATTCCAATGCAACCAAGGGGGCTGACTTCAGGTTTTGAGATTTATCATAATAGTTCACAAACTCGTAGCTCCTGTTGGGCATTGCCGACTTGCTGCATTGCTTCCGGTTGTTGCTGTGGTCTTGGTCAGGGTGGTATTTCCGGGCGTGGTCTGTTTTGTCTGTCCTCTTGTCTCCCTGGTGAGCTCCAGTCTCCTTCCAAGAGTCTTTCTGCCCAGTTCCATGCTTCTATGGGATCAGTAAAGTGCACTGTTGTATTATTGTGGAATATTTTAAGCTGTGCAGGGAATATCAGCCCATATTTGATCTTCATTGATTGCAAACGATTCTTGAGTGGGTCATAGGATTGGCAAGCCTTTTGCACCTCTCTGGGAAAGTCTGGAAGAACGCGATTTTGGCGCTGTTGTATGTAGTGGAGTCTTTTGTTCTCGCCAACTGGAGAACAGTGTCTCTATCCCTGTAGTTCAGGAGTTTTGCGATGACTGTGCGCAGTGGCGCTCCTGGTACAGGTCTACCAGTCGGTATGCGATGTGCTCGTTCGACGGAGAAGCATTTTGAGAAAGTCTTAAGCTCAAACAGATCGGTGAGCCATTGTTCAAGGAATCGTTTTTTCAGGCAGGCCGAGAATTTGAATAATATTACGCCTCGATCTCCCTTCACTTTCGTCCACCCTCCATTCCAGGGTTCTAATGCACTCCATCACACCAGATATTTGCTGATTTACATTTCGCAGGCTGTCTTCTGTCTCTGAGATGCGGGCCATCGAAGATCGAGAGCTAGCTATGGCGCTCATCACATCTCTGAGGGAGATGTTGTCTTCGTTACTCTCTGATTCATAAGATATAGTTTGTTCCGGTGGAAGGACTAAGGTTGGTGTTGTGTATTGTTCTATTCTGCTCTGTACGGTAGACTTCTTGAGTTTCTTTCCCCATGGCGAGAACTGCGGTTTGGATGTTGAGAGGTGATCCGTCCCTCCTCGTTGGTGTCCCGGGGCGCTATTATGAGTCACGATGCTATCATGGACGGTGACAGGCCAGCAATGCCGTAAGGTGAGTATAGGAACTGGTTCCACTGCTGATCCCTGCGGGAGGTGCAGGTGAGGGGTGACTCCAGTGCGTGGTTCCCTTTCCTTCTCTGTGTGCGTGTTGGCAATGTGTGGGCTAACGGTTCTCTGCAAACGCTGCTATTATCGTTGTGCACTCACTCTCTGAGTCAAGGCCAGTGCGACTCTGTGGGAAGACAGAGGTGCGCATCTGCTCTTTCTTTAGACGTTATATTGTTTGAAGCTTCTCTCGCTCATCGGCAGTGCCACACAGGCGTACAGCTCAGATTACGCGAACAGGCACAGCAGTATTAGGCAAGTTCGGATGGTGGATATCTGTTAGCATGAGCCTCAGCGGCACAGAAAGCCCCCAGGGGTCGGCTGGGTTTTGCGTTTCCTACAATGGTATCCCGGCCTCTGTTCCCCGTTTTGCCACTTTGTTTCTCCCCTTGGGTTCACACGAGGAGGGGGTCTGTGGGGACACAGTGAGCATGGGGACCAGCCCTGTGACAGTTAGACAATGTTTTTTCTTGCCCCCGGTCCGCTCATGGAAGTTTCCTCTTCGTGTGGTTCAGAGGTTTCACTCAGCCACCGTGGTTTGCTGTCTCTACGTGCCTTAATCCAGGGTATGCAAGGGTAAAACCACGCCCTGAGGATGGTAGAGTTGTGTACCAGTCCAGGGGTGTTAGTTGCTGTAGCGTTCGTTCCTGTGACGTCCCTATATCGTGTGCCTCCTCGGGCGTAGCATACAGTCTTGCGGGAAGGCGATCGCTGACCTCTTTATCTTGACTGTTAAGGCGGTCGCCGCGTTCACCGGCACACAGTGAGTTCCTTTGGTGTCACTACAGTGGCGATTTTATTGGCTAGGGTGTAGCAGTGTTTCCTAATGGATCGTGGCAGACGACCGGCTTGCCCGTCATGTGAGAGTCTGTGTCGTATTTTTCAGCGTTGGTCTGTGTGCATATTCCGAGTTCACGCTCTTGAGCGGGGTCCGTTCTTCGCACAGGAGACGCCACTTCGTCGAGGCCTGTAGCACATCGGTTCTTTGTGCATTCCGTTGTGGGCAGCAGCATATATCGAGTATGGCCGGCACAGGAGCGGTGGATCGCTGCGGCTCACCACGCCTTCTGGAGTGTCGGTCGTTTGCGCGTGTCATGCCGGTGATCCCCCCCCCACCCCTCTGGGCTGCGCGGGGATATCCGGAGTGAGGTATCACACGCAGATCTCAGGTCTGTGATCCCAGCTTTGGTCTCTGCACCGTTTTGCTGTGATTGCGACTACCACCCGGGAGCATGTTGTGTGGGCAGCCCAATCCGTTCCGGTAATTTCACTGTCTGTACCTCCAGGATTTCGCTCCGTCGTCTCGGGTGGTGGATGTGCAGACCCTCGGAGTGTAGGGGTCCCCCCCCTCTTCCCATAAACGAGCCGATGCCTCGGATCCAGACATGGCGGGTCCTTCCCACTTTCCAGGGGTCTCCATACAGGATCAAAAAACTCCGCTCCAGCCGGTGGTATGGGTCGGAGCCGGGCTTCAACGTGGGGGTTCCACAGGTCTTCCCCCGACCCCCCCCAACCCCCTCCGATCAGCCGCAGGGTCAATCCCACACAGGAACCGCAGTCGAATCGGCAGCAGTTGGCTCTCTCATCTCCCTGGTAGTGCCCAGTCTGCGGGTGCGTGCAGCAGGAGGAAGTCGTGGCGTCGCTGCAATTACATCACAGCGCTTTCCACTGCCTCTCGTTGACGGCGCCCATCTTTGCTGGAGGTCGGTGACGGGCACCTCCACTTTCGGCAGTCAATATCTCTGGTTCCACATACCGATTCTGTTTCTCACTGCAACCGGGTGACACCACATGTATCCGCAGCTGGGAGATATTCTTTTCGTATGTGGTGGATCTATATTTTTCAGGTTATACGTAGGATATAGCTGGAGGCCTCGGTGCACCGAGGAATTGCGTCCTCATTGTGTGCCTGCTGGCCACTGAAAGCGGTCATTCTCAAGAGAAACATGTGACAGGAAAGGTTATTCACCTATCAAATAAGAAAGCATTCATCCTCCTGGAGTACCTGTGAAGGAAAGGTTATTTACTTCTCAAATGTGGAAGCGTTCATTGTCAGGGGATGCCTAATGCAATGAGTGATTAATTATTTACCACATGTAACGCACTAACCCCGTAGGGGAACCTTATAGATTCATCTTATGACTTATTTGACAAATGGTCATCCAATATTAAGTGAATGGAGCAACTCTGGCAGGAGCCTAATGGTGTAATAGAGATTGTATATGTGATTGGACATTCTTTCATTATATAAAACAAAAGCGGGCCATGCTGAAAACAAAACTAATAAGTCTGTGCTTTTTTATTTGGTCTAAGATACCCTAGCTGCTACTGCTTGGCAGGGCAAACCCCCTTTAGAGCCCTCACTGGGTTTTCTCCAATCTGGCAGACACCTCACCCCCCTTGGGCTATCTATTGCTCATGCACATGTGTGCAGTGGGGTGTTACACTCCTATACTCGGGTCTCCTACAGGTAGCTACTCACTCACTCCTACAGAAAAGGATACCAAAAATACAGGGTCGGGTGTTTGGATTCAGGACAGTGCATGTAGAGCAATCCTTGAGCAGAACTTCAACCTGATCATCCAGATGTGGAAACCAGATCTTTTAGCGCAGGAGTCTCTTGGTGGACACTGAACCCTTGTGTCCCTTGTGCGCCAGTTCCAGCATCTTCGTCCTCAAACTCCTAGTTATCACTATTGTGGAACCTTTTCAAGAGTAGGCCTCCTTTAGCCCACATCAATTCTTCCTTTACTAAGAGTAGTCCATTAATGTCCCTTTGTGTCTCGTAGCAGGTGTTTTGCCCCATTTGCTTGCCCATCTTCCAGGCTCTAGGCATCGAAGGATGATCTGTATGACGGTGTCATTCTCTGACTCCTGCGCAATCTGCGTGACGTCAACCCCTTCCTGGGTGTCCGCTTGGACCTTCTGTCACGACCCTCGTCCCAAATCCCCACTGGCAAGCCCATTGGTCAGGTGGGATCAGGACTCGGGTCTCTAAGGCCTGGCATCCACTTCAAAAGCCCTCTTGGGGCCAGTCCTGGCGCCTATGGCGCCAGACTCATACACCGTGAAAGACATGTGTTCAGGGAACTACTTTATTGAGGCTTTCCGACAACATGGAGGCATCCACATAGCTTGTCTCCTAGGAACCAAGCTATGCGGTATAGTGTTTTGGGTGTGGTGGCTTAGGGACTATTTTACCGGGACTACTTTGTTGGGGCTATTTAAACCATTTGAATTGCTACCTCACATTATTTGTTTTTTTTAGAGCAATTCTTGCGTGACGGTGCGCATCCTTACTGATGTTTTATTTAGTCCTAGGGGCTTCTGTACGGTCTGGTTGGTTTTGGAAAGGTTGTTCGTTTTGGTTGTGTGAGTAAGTGCTAGGTTTTGGTTGTTTCCTATTATTAGGGACGGAGATGTGTGGTATCTTTTGTGCCTGGGCTATTCTGTCTTGGGTGCATGAGCTGATTTGTACTAGTGGAATGCCTGATGGAATATGGAATCTAGGGCTCTCTAGATTCCAGGAGTGACGGCTGGAGGAGGTTCAGGGTGGGAGTAGATACCTGGTGGATGCTTATATCCTACTCTCCTGCATAACCACTTACCCTGTAACCCGTAACTATTAAAGACTTTACTTCTACATTATCCTGGGTCCTACGTTGTTTCTGTTTGCTGCATGTCTCACCTGTTGCCCAGGATACAACACTTCTCATGGCTGCCTTGGGGGATTTCCCATCACAGGTACCTTTTTTAAAAAGCAATAGAGCCAACCAGATTCGAAGCTTCAAGCAATAGAGCCAACCAGGGAATGGTCCTGCATATTCTGCCAAATATACTGTGAAAAATTGAAGGATTTTGGAAGTGGTATTAAGAGAAAGCTTAACGTGTGCCAGAGTATCAGAAGAACTATTCCTTTGGTCTAGCAAATGCATTAATGTAGCCATTACAAAGTTTTATGTACCCAGTAGATGAACTGGATCTGACCGTCACAAACACAGTATGAAACAAAGGAACAAGGGGTGGAACCAGCCTAAAAATTCTGGTGGGGCTGGATGGCCGTTTTGAAAGCTAGTATTTAGTAGAGCCATTCAACGCATTGTGGTAACGGACCCTGCACGCCCCACCCCTCCCCCCAACCCCTTGCACTGAGCATAGCCATTAGGCCTTCCTTTGCATCCCAATACAGTGGTTATTTAGTTTCACAAAGTGATTTTAACAACTGGATGTGTGGGCCATCTGAAAGCTTAGCCCAGTAGTTAAGCCTTTGACTTCGTCATGGGGGGGAGGGGTACATTGATATAGCAGGGACAGGAGTCTTGCCTCTGTACCTTTTTGCTTCTGCTGCCACGTAAATGATTATTTGCATATCAATATATTTTTCAAACTTGTTCATGACACGTGATCAATCTATTCTCCAAAGAAAGTTGAAAAGACCACAGGAGTTATGCTAAAAATGAAAACAATAATTGGATGTTTCTCCTCCTCTCTGTTCACTCCCTACGAGCATTCTAGACCAGTCCGATCTATGAAAGTCTTGCCAAAGCAGGTGGTCCCCTGCTCTACCAGAACCATCTAGGACCACATCGACACCCTTGCTCCAGCCTTGGTCTATTTCTGCAATCGCTCTATTGCCCTGGAACCTCCCCCCCACCCCCTTTTTTAGCAGTCCTTTGTGCACCCCCTCCTTAAGAAGCCCTCTGCCAATCCTTCCTCTCCGGCAAACTACCGTCTGATATCCATCACTACTTTCCTGGGCAAACTCCTGGAAAAGCTGGCCATCTCCCAGCTTAATCTAGATACTGAATCTGTTGGTTGTCTCCATGACTACCAGTCTGGTTTTAGAGCAGCCAGAAGCATGGAAACTGCTCTCCTGAACACCCGTAGCTACGTGCTCTCTAATCTAGTCTGTTACCTTCCTTCTGTCCTCATTCTCCTTGATCTATCTTCTGCATTCGATACGGTCATCCACACCATCCTGCGCAATCTTCTCAGTGACAACCTGTGCATCTCTGGTCATGACCTCCTTTCTCTCAGATCGATCCTCCCAGGTCCAACTTGGGTCTTTCCTCTCTTCTCTCTTCCTACATGTGGTGTCCCCCAGGGGTCCAACCTGGACCTGGCACCTCTGGCCCACCACATCTCTACCTTTTTGTTCTAACTTTCAGTGATATGCAGATGACTCCCAGCTCTCCTTCAGGCTCCCCTTAGCCTCTGCTCCTTCTCTCATACCTGACTCTCTGAAATTCGGGAATGGTGTGCTTCCAACGATGGCTGCCTTAATGCCAGTAAGACTGAGATCCTCCTCATTGGGACACCTGCTCCTGCCTTTCCTCTCACTCTGGCTGCCCACCATGGGCCCTCTACACTATCAACTGCACCTCCTCAGAGGTATTCTTGCTTTACTGTCTCCAGAGCCCTGGTCCTCTCTAGGCAGGACTACTGCAACAGCTTCTTTCTAAATCTGCCTGCCTCTACCATTTGCACTCTACAACTAATCCAGAACAGGACTGTGAGACTTGTCCTTGGCCTCAATCCCAGGGATCGTATCTCTCCAGCCCTGAAATCTTCCACTGTCTCCCTGTGGCTGCAAGGATGAAGTTCCTGACCTTCTGCATCGTCCACAAGGCTTTCTGGGACCAGGGACCAGATACCTGTCAGGCACCTTCAGAACTAGCAGGAACATAATAATGAATGTCCAGTCATGATATGTAGTGCATCACCCAGTATATTTCAAACAGTTTTGTAGAATTGCACTGGTGGACCAATACCCGCCCCCCCCCCAACTTGTATAACAACGTCAATACTAAAGTTCTAGATACTCCCATGACGCATGTAAGTCCAGGGTCTATTTACGTGCCCTCTTCACTGCATGTCCCGCCATTGTGCGTTGCAGACAGGAACATGGACCGGCGCCTCGTCCTGCTCTACATTGAGCAAGCGGGCGTGGAGCTGGATGAGGGCGTGCGGGACAAGTCAATGGCCTGTTGATCCAGGGCTACCTACAGGGACATTGATAGGGACTCAGCCATGGCCGAAATGCCGCTGGTCCCCTCGCCAGGTGGACAATGGCTGATGTTACATATACCAGGGCATGTGTACTGCGGCGCCCAGTGGCCTGCACACACTCCCGGATTTGCTGGGCCTTGCAGCAGAACCGCATCAGACAGGACTCCTCCTAGGTGCTGCGAGAGAGAGAGAGAGAGAGAGAGAGAGAGAGAGAGAGAGATATCTCGAGATCTCGATCTCTCCATATCCATCCTGCTGTGCTGACTCCCTTGTTGCCAACTGTGCCATGTCAGGGGCTGTGGGTGGTGCCTGGCTCGGGGTGGAAGCAGCTGTTGTGGGCACTGCGGGTGTAACCTGGATGGTGGTGGAAGCAGCTGTGACTGGAGCTACAGGTTGTGACACATGGGATGCCGCAGGAGTGGGGTCTTGGCCAGGCAGCCGTGGCCTGCATAGGCGGTACTGCTGTGTCTTGGGCAGTGGTGCGCCTTCCACGTCTGGTGCCCCTTGAGGTGCCTGGTTGGCCTCAGTCGCTGTCAGATGATGTGCCTGAGGGTGGAAGTAAGGCATGCCGTTCAGGGCCAGTGTAGCTTCCAAATGCAATATGGTGATCGTGTGGGGTGATGTTGAGGTGACATGCCGTGGTACATGGCATGGTGCACTCATGCACATGTTGCAGGGCCTCAGTTGCAAATTGTGGGATGTTGGCAAATGCAACACAGCTCTAGTGGGACTACTGGCATGGTGACAAAGCATTTGCTGGGGATAGTGGCATACAGGTATGTCCGGTGGTGGGCTATTGGGATGTGAAGGGTGGAGTGTCCATATGTTGATGCCTGACCCAGCTGCAGGTCCAATATGTGAATGGGGGGGGCTTTGTGGTAGGTCTGGCAGGGACATGGGAGGTCCATGCTGTCCTCATTGCATGGGAGGGTGGCCATGTGTGGGTGCAGGTGAGGGTTGCCATTGTTGTGTCATAGTGGAAGTTGTGGCACAGCAGGCACATATGCTGTACGTGGTGCCTTGTGTCTGTGGGACATGCATTTACGAATGGCAGTACATGGTGCCTGTGCAGTGTTAATCGGGTATTTCAGACACAGAGTGTGTGTGTGTGTGTGTGTGTGTGTGTGTCTCAGCGTGTCAGGTGACATACAGGTGAGGTGTCTTGTCATGTGGGTGGGAATGTGGCCGGCATGGAGGGGAGGCAGTGCTGGTGCTGGTTGCGATTTGGGGGATGGGGACTGTCTACTTGCCATTTCAGTGCTGTAGTGGTACGGTGGAGATGACTGGGTGGTCAGGGGGGGTGGTTTCTGTTGAGCTGACAGGTCTGTTGTGTTGGCCTAGCGAAGATGGGGTGTGGTGTTGTGCACTGGGCAGGGCCGCAATGCACTTGGCCATGTGTGTATGGCAGGTGTGCATCCCCACTTGGCTTGGCATAGTCCATCAGGCCTTTGGGGTGGCCATGGCTATGGGTGGCTGCTCAGTGCACATGGCCGTGGCACACCGGCAGGGGGTTGGACTTGTATTGGTTAGGGGTGATGTTGTGCATTGCCATAGGCCACTGTACAGGGCTGTTGCACCAGGTTTGGGTGTGCTGATGGTTGCAGACGGTGGTTGTGCTTACATGTACCCAGGGAAATTGTTTCCTGTTTGCCTCCAGGGGTGGGTGGACTTGTTTTTTGCAGTTCCTGCCATTACAGTCCACAGGGGCTGGTGCAGTCCCAGTGGCAATGTGGTTGCAGGCAGTGGTAATGTGGTGTGTGTGTTGGGTGCCCACTCCACAGTGGTTGGGTGGTGCTGCCTGGCAGTCGGGTGTGTTGTTTATATTGTGGCTTTATGTATTCACCGCCCTCGACGGATGTCCCAGCTCTGGCCTCTGCAGCACCTACTCTTTCTATGCCCTCCATGTGCAGCATGCTGCTGCACTTCTCCTCCCAGGGCATGACCCGGATTGGTGAGGAGGGTCCCCCACCTGGGGCCATTAATTGCCTGCCGTGGGCCCACAGGAGGTTCCTCGCCCTCAGGCGGAGGTTGTCCCATCGCTTGTGGCAGTCGCAGACTGGGCATGGGGTGGTTCCCACCGTTGAGACCTTTTGGGACACTTCCTTCCAGATCCCCTTCTTTCTCAGCTGGGTTCTGCGGCACGGGTCAGTGGCAATCGGCTCACCAGCGTGCAGTACAATGTTGTCTGAGCATGTTGAGCTCCGCCTCTGTAAAGTGCGGCTTGTGCTGGTGCATCTCAGGGATCCTAGATGCCATTGGCAGGGATGGAATTCTAGAGTCGGGGGGAGTGGACGGCTGCTGGAACCTGCAGGTTTAAAGTGGATTGTGTTTTAAAAATGGCTGCAGGCCAGCTTTCTGTTCTGGTGATCATGGTCTTTCCGGTCATGGTATTTGCGGTGCCGCTGTTTCCGGTGCTGCTGTGTCCAGCATGGTCATGCCGGAAACAGTTGCACCAGCACTCTGGGTCACAGTGTGACTGGATTCTGCCCATTTACACGTTTTAGTGGTGCTGGTGTCCCCTTATGCGGCATGTCGGAATTCGCGTGTGGCTGACGAATCGTAATCGCCAATACGTTACGGTGCTGCAGGGGTGCAAGAAATGGTGGCACCGGCATCACGAAAATACCAGAATCTTACCGGCATACTTTAAATGAGGCCCAAAGACCCCTGAGGACCTCCAATGACTTCTGACAGTGATGGGTGCAGTGGTCTGTTTTGGAGTCAGGTCGCAGGATTTCACGTTAGACCAGCTTTTGGATTTTCGGTGCTACAACCACAGCACAGACTGCTGGATGGCTTCTGGTGACCTGGACTCGACCACTGGAGTGGACCACGGACCCTCACCAAGTCTGGACTCCCGGGACTCCTGTTCGATTCTGGTGGTGGGAAACCCACCGATGTACACACTCCTCTGCACCCAGCAATCCTGGACCTCCTCCGCCGTGGTTAAGTGGTCATATGAGATGGCAAGGATATCCCTTGGAAGATCATTTGGAACTTTCGCAGCTCTGGGTGTCAAGCAGCACTATGCCAGCGGACCCCTCTACTGGGCTATACAATGCAAACTGGCTTCCAGTGGTCACAAACGCTCCTCTGGACCCTGGGTGTCACCACTGACCTCTCCGACTCAAGATGTCCTGTTACTCCTCTTCAGTACTCAGAGACCCCTTCTCCGGACAGCAGGAACACAGAACTGCCTTCCAGGGCACTTCGATTTAGAGTAGCAGGTTGCACGGTGGTCCCTCGTAGCTCGGGAGATGTCTCCTAACCAGGTCCTCTCTTGGATCAGTCCTTGGAAAACACAGCAGCCTTTGGATTTCGGTGAAGAACAGCAGCAGCAGCAGGATTCTTCCTCTAGCTGGGCTCCAGGGAACAGCGGCTTGTGTTTTGACTTGCAGCTTCTGAACCAGCTTCAGCTTCTTAACAAATTGGTGAATGTAGGGACCCTAGTGATACACAGTTGTTCCCCACTCACTCAGGATGACTCCGCTCCAGTCAGCCAATCACAAACCAGGGCATTCATGCAGACAGTCAGCGTATCGGGCTCACAGGCATTCAGGTCATTCACCCAAAACCAGACACCCATAACAGAGAATGTAGATTGGAGTAAGCACCCAGCCTTTCAGAGCACCACACTGCATTCATACCAGTTTCAGTCAGGGCTGGCTCGGGCATTGTCAGACATACCAGATACCAGACACCCACAACACAGAATGTGAGTTAGCTCCCAACTCCATTCACATGGTCCCACCCTATGGGTGTACCCACAACACAGTCACTGGGAAGGCTCCAGCCAGTATGGCATGGACTTCCCCACACGATCGGATACGGTTCTTCCACCCAACAGCCAGTCAGGGGAAGGGACAGTGTCGGGGCTTCCCAGGACATTTGGAAAACAAGGCAAGAGTGGCCATCTTGCCGTTGTGTAGGAATCCATTGATTCCTATTGCAGGGCCTGGGTATCCTAGAATGGAGGATACTCAGAGCCACTGCTAGGTCAGAATGTAGCTGCCATCAGCCCATACCCTGCTATGTGGGCAACACGCATGTGCCCAAAGACACACCCTACAGGCCCCGTTCCTCTATAAGGTATTTCCAGCATCACATTTTCATCACCCCCGCTCCCCAGACTGAGATTAGGGTGACTGATCTCCCACGAGATGATCACCCTCATCCAGATGGTCAACATACCTTCTGGAAAGGCCATCTGCATTGTCATGACACTTCCCTGGCCTATGCTCAATGGTTAAGCACCACCTGAGCAGTTTGGGGTTTCCACCCTTCATCTACATAAGCCACTTTAAAGGCTTATGGTCAGTTTGGACCTTGAAGGCAGACCCGGTTTAGCAAGGTCTAAAACTCTTTAGTGCCTAAATTATGGCAAAGCACTCCTTTTCAAGAGTGGCCCTCCTAAGTTCTTTACCTTTCAGTTGCCTACTGATGAAGATTATAGGGTGCTATCTCCCTTAGTCGTCCAACTGGGACAAGACCGCTCCAATTCATGTGTCCCTGGCATAGGTTTGCACAATAAAGGGTTTGCTTTAGTCTGGAGCACACAGCACAGGTGCCCTGCACAGACTTTCTTTCAAGCCATCAAATGCCCACTGGAGGTCTTCACTCCAGTGAACCTTCTTGGGCTGCTTGGAAGATGTCAGAGGGCAACTATGGTGCCATAGTTTGCCATGAAGTTTCTGTAGTATCCAGTGAGGCCCAAAAAAGCTCTCACCTGGGTTTAAGTAGTGTGAGTCTCCCAGTCCTGTACAGCATGTACCTTACTGGGGAGAGGTTGGATTCGACACCCTCCTACTTCATGACCAAGGTAATTGACCTTCCCCATGGCTATCTGGCACTTTGTTGCCATGATGGTGAAGTTGGCCCTGGTCTAAGCCTGCAACACCTTATCCAAGCGTTAAATGCTCTTCCCAGGTGGAACTGTAGACAGCAATGTCATCCTGGTAGGCCACACAAAAGGACTTCAGTCCACTGAGGGTATGATTGACCAACCTTTGGAAGGTGGCATGAGCATTCTTCAACCCAAAAGGCATGACTCTAAAATGGCAGAACCCCTCGGGTGTTGAGAAAGCAGTTTTCTCCTTGGCCTGGTCAGTCAGAGCTATTTGCCAATAACATGATGTGAGGTCAAAGGTGCTTGCAAATTTGGCAGCACCGATCTTGTCCACAAGCTCATTCGCTCTGGGCAATGGGTGTGCATCAGTCTTGGTGACTGCATTAACTCCTCTGTAGTCTACACAGAACCTCCAATCCTTGGTGCCTGCCTGGGAACTTGCCTTGGGGACAAGGACCACTAGACTGGGCCATGGGCTGGTTGAGGTTCAGTTACACCCACGTCCCAACGTCTTGGCGACTTGTACCTGGCTGTGGTTCCTAACCGTGTCTGACGTCCTGTAGCATATGCCTTTGACAGGTACACTGTCACCAGTACCAATATCATGCCTACACCATGTGGTGAGGCCTGGCGTCGGTGATAACAGAGGGGCATACTGCTGGAGCAAAGCCCTGGAGGACCTCTGCTGCTCTGGAGTAGGATCTGGAGAGAGATTAATTTCCTCCACTCAGCCATTCTGATGGTTGCCATTCAGCAAATCAGGAGGAGGCTCACTCTCATCCTCTTCTTGCTTTGAAGCTAGCAAGAGACATGAGACCTCTCTTCTGAGGAATGGTTTCAGCCTGTTAACATGGAAGGCCTGAGGGGCTGCCCCAGGAGTTCCCATGTCAACAAGATAGTTGACCTCACCCATCTTGGTGATTGTCCTGAAGGGTCGAGTCCACTTATCTGGCAAAGATCTAGACTTGGTGGGCTCCATCACAAGTATCTCCTGTCCAGGAGTCCAGTCCACTTAAGGTCATGCCAATACTTATTCAATTCTTGTCTGGCTCTTAGATTAGCTGATGTTTGGCCCATCATCTGTGCCCTCCTCCTTCTGAGGCCAAACATATATTCCCCAGCATGGGGTCTGGCATGGAGTCGCATGCTCCTGAATATTCCCTGTCGTCAAGTCGGGAATCCTCGGTAAAAAGAAGGAAGCAATATTGCTTTAAAGGGATAGTGCTTTCAAAAATGTTATTGTCTTAAAAGCTGGGCAATAATCAAAAACATATATTAAACATCTTTTTCAAGAAAGGTCCTATGTAACATGCAAATGACGCTCAAGGTGTTTACATGGGGGCATCCATTTTGGGATTTGAAGAGCCTCCTCTGTTCATGTTAAGCTCTGCTCTGGTGGTACTAATCAAGCAGCAAAAGCCCCCTACTGGGAGCTTTTGCTTCCTGCAGCCGGAGCAGAGAGGAGGCTGCCTTCACTTTTCATTTTACCTCTTCTGTGCTCCCCAAGCCCAGGGAAGCACAGAAAACGTAAAATAAAAGTCAGGGCAGCCGGCGAAGTATTCATGATTGCCTGGACTTGCCTACAAGCAAAGGCGTGGCAGTTATGAATGCAATGTTGTTGTATTTATGATTGCTGTGGTTAAAGCCTGGGAGACTGAAAGCTGAAGCCACCGCAATCATAAATACAACATGGTTGTATTTATGATTTCTGTTTTTCTTTTGAAGTTTTTCCTGGGTTCCCCTTGGCCGGAGGAGCCCAGGATACTTCAAAAGAAAAGCCACAGAAATCATAAATACAACTCAAAATGTTACATAGGAACTTTCGTTTAAAAGATGTTCAGTATATGTTTTTGATTATTGCCCATCTTTTAAGACATTTTTGAGCGCACTATCCCTTTAACACAAGCATAGGAGGCTCATCCATTTCACAAAATAGATGCCTCCTATTGCTGGAAATTTTTGACTGAGGCGCCTTTGCTCTCAATTTTACATAGGAACTTTCTTTAAAAATATTTTTTATATATATTTTTGATTATGACCCATCTTTTGAAACGATAACAATTTTGATTGTACTTCCCTTTAAAAAGCTTGAATACTGCCTTTCACCTGTTATCCAATCACTGAAGACCGGGGTCATACTGCACCCATCCAATAGCGGTCGTCTCCCTGAGTCTAGCCCCCGGCGGTCATCTTCAGATTTTTACCACATGTTTCGGTGCAGGGAGTCCTTGAGTTTTCTTTCATTAAAAAAAAGACAAATTCTGTTTTTTGATGAGATTTCAACGACCGTTAGTGTCTAGTCCGCTCCGGTAATGGGACTCCGTTGCTGGTTATTTTTGCTCAAAGTTCTACACAACATGTTCAAGTGGAAGGGCATACCAAGGCCTACTCTGCGCTGCACCATGTCGGAGGAAGGCAGGAGAAGTCTCTTCAGGCTCTGCTCCCGGTGTGGCCTGCAACACATCTATGTGGACACTAGATGTCTGTCTGCATCCGAACCGTGAGGAGGACCGATGCAACAAAGTTTTTTGATGAAAATTAAGTGGGACCGCTTGTCACGACTCGCTCCCTTCACTCCCGTTCCTACCATTTTGGGGGCATGATTTGGGGTTTATTCCCTACTGGACTTTTCCTCCGAACTTTATGCTACAGTGCTGTGATGATTTGGGAGCGCTAAATCCCTATTTTCCCAGCTACTTCCCTTCCGGATCCATTCCAGGTTTTTGGCAGCCAGCATGCTTCTTTAACCAAATGACTATGCTTCCCAGAATGCCTGGCCCACTGCTCCACCTCCACCCTTGCAACACAAGGTTGGGTGGAGGATAGGTAACAGCTGTGGCGGCAGGTGCAGCAATCAGCACACCCGAGGCGTGTGCTCGTTAAGCAGCTTTAAAAGCCTCAGTCTTACTTCAGTCCAGCGCTGGTCATCGTTTGCAGTGTTGCTGTTTTTGACTAGTCCCTGGTTCCTGGTTCCTTGCCTTTGTACCTACTTCCTTGTTCCTGTTTTCTTGTTTCCTCCGCCCTGAATTTCGGATTCATGCGCTAATTGATTTCTGCTCCCTTGATTTCCCTTTTTGTCTTCCTCTGTTTGCAGGCAGCAATTCTCAGTGCTTTCCCCTTTTAGATGCAGCCCAGTTTGTCTGTGTTCTATATTTCTTTGACTCTGTCCTTTGCTGCTGTTACCCATTTGCCTTAGCCTTCCTCTTAGTTTAGTTTCCTGTCTTTTCCTTGGAGGGGTAGGGAGAAGTTTGCATAGGTTATTTCGTTTTTCCCTGCTCCTGATCCTTACTTTCTAGAGGATCCATTCCATGTTTTTCACTGCACTTCTGCATTTATTTTCCCTTTGATTATTAGGTGTGGTGTGCGGTAGTAGCTAGCTCCTGTGTGAATGCTTATGTTTTCCTCACTATTTTGTAAACACTATTCCCACTTAGGTATTTAGTTTTCCTTCCATTGCTGTTCTAGCCTTTCGGGGTCCCAGTTTCTTCAACAGGATTCGTGGGCTAGCTGACATTCAAGAGGTTTATCTCGTCCTCGTGAGTACAGTTCTTAAGTTCCCTTATGTAATACCATCAAGAGTGTTAGTACACAGATCCTGTCATTGCTTGCCCTCCACGTGGGTTTAGCGCTGTCAGTACCTGTAACAGCAATTGGGGGTAAGGCGCTTGCCGACTTTCCTCGCGGTCAGGTGCTTACCCCACATCCCTTTTCTTATATTGGTTTTGATGTCACACTCTATTTGCACTCCTGGGTTCTAGCATACCTGAGTCGTAGTTCCTGGGTGCACATTTCCCTTGCCATGTTCGCTGCCTTTGTACTCGCCTGACTAATCTTGACACCGCTACCGCCGGTTGGTGGCATGGTTGAAGGAGGAAGGGGCCTCTGGTGTGGCCTCTGGGCACGTGCAGGCGGAACCCAGATCGGCCCAATCTCCAGAGCGCTCTCCACCGGGTTAAGATCCAGATCGGCAGAGGACATGGCCCCGGAGGGCTCCAGTAAGTCGAAGCGCCAGTCTGTTGGTCCGACCAAGGACGCTGCTGCTGCAGGTCTTTAGCTCAGGGCACAGGCGCTCTTGCCGGTGGCTGGCACGAAGTCTGCTAAGCACAGCAGTTTGACACGGGAGAAGAAGCACTCCCGAATTCTTCAAAGGAACTCTCAAAGGCTTTGGCGCAGCCGTTACTGCAGAAGCGTCTAGAACAGGGGAATGGTACGCAGAGACTGCAGTAGCCTCTGTACCCATTTACACCAGCTCTGACAACTGAGACGATGGGGTACAGCATGAGTGCTTGGAGGAAAGTGGTTACAGCCCTGTAGGCAGAGATACGCCGGGGTGTACAAACCCATTGAGGCAAGGCAACGTGCCACCAAGGGAAACTCCACAGGCTCAGAGATGTGCTCAGTTCTCTGGTTTCAGAGATACAACAGCAGCTACCACCCGTAGCGGGCCCTTCAGGCAGTGACTCTAGGTACAGCCCTCCAAGGCCTCCCCACAGGCGTCGCTGCCTGTCCCAACACTGCCAGGTGAGGCACCTCATACATATGATATGGCATTTATAACGCGCCTATACACAAGTGTATCAAGGCGCGACGAGGCAAGGGAAGGGGAACAAAAGGAGGACCGACAACGTTCCTACTAGGCCAGGTGTCATTCAGATCGCGCAAGTGCATGGGATGGGGAAGGGGAAAAGTGCGGGACTGGGGGAAAGGGACAGTGCAGTACATGGGAATAGAAAATAACAATAAGTAAAATTAACGGCCAGCAGGTGGCAAGTGCAAGGTAAGTGCAGACATCAGGTGTCAAGTGCTGGTAGTGGGACTGTAGGGATACAGAAACAGTCTCGGAGTGCGTGGGTTGCCAGGCAGACAGTGCGGGTGTGTGCGACTGGAGGGCGAGGGACCTGGGCCCGAGATCAGAGGGTGGCCAGGTAACCAGTGCTGTTGTTTCAACCAGGAAGGTCATGCAGGGGAGAGGAGGAGAAAAAGCAGAAGCAAAGAGAAAGGTTTTGAGGTACTTCCGGAACCGGAGATGGTTCTCCTCATGTTTCAGGGAGGCAGGGAGGCTGTCCAGAGGGAGGCCCCAGCCGAAGAAAGAGCTCTACCACCAACTCGTTGCTTGGAGAAGCGACAGACCCTGAGGGAGTTGGAGGCGGATGAGCGAAGAGCTCGAGAAGGAAGATTTTTAGGAAGAGAGAGTTAGTTGAACCCAACTAACATGGACACCGATGCAACGGACACAGATGAATTCGATGAATTTGTCACAGCGGATGGAGTGGTAGCAGGTGTGGACAGTACCGCCAGAGCTTCACCTCCGGATGAAGTTGGGTCGTTCCATTCCATGATGGCTAGGGCTTCTGCCCTATTTAATCTGGTACCAGAGAAGAAAACGGAGGAAGGTTCCCTCTACCAGAGGCATACCGAAGGCAGGAAAACTGTTGTCTGTCCCACTGCTGGATGAAGTGTGGGATGAGGGCCTAGCCTTAATGAAGTTCCCAAGCTCAACGCTGGCAAAGCGGGACCGGCTGGAGAAAAAATATAGGGTGCCAGATTTGGCAAGTGGTCAGTGAACCCATCCTCAAAGTCTATGGTCCCTGCAGACCAGGAGTGGAAGAGGGATGTGTTGGGAAAGCGCATCATATATATTGCAGCGTCAACCATCAAGGCTGCCACACGCTGGCCATCCCAGCCCAGTATGAGAGAGAGCTATGGTCGGCGGCCTTCTCCCCCTCTTGAAATAATGCCATTACTGTGGCTATGGACGTCGCGGATTCCGGCTACTGCCAAATGGGTAATGGCGTAGCGCTCTGGCGTCAATGTTGACTGAAGGCTACCAATTTCAGGCCAGAGGTTCAGGCCAAGGTGGTAGATAATCCTTTCGACAGCAATAACCTCTTTGGGAAGGCAGTGGATGAAACACTGCAGGCCATCAAGACGGACACTGAGACAGCTAGGTCGCTAGGAAGCCTGCAGCAGCATTGCTCTTCCTTTCAGTCCTCTAGGAGTACGTTTGGAAGATTCTCCATGGGTTACGCCTCTTCTTCCTACCATCAACCTTCCCGCTCTACAGCGCAGGAATCCTACAGAGGTCGGTCCCAGGCTTTCGGTGGAGGCTCACAGCGCTGTTGGCACCTGCAGGGGAAGATTCAAGCAGCCAAGCAGGCTTGACTTGACCCAGGTCCTGGCCCCCCATTTCTCCTCCTCCTCGCTCATATCTGACTGTCTGCAATTCAGTGTTTGTGTGCTGCAAACAACCTCTTCCTCAACGCCAGCAAGACTGAGATTGTTTGCAATGAGACCCCTGCTCCCGGCCTCTCTTGGCCCTGCGCCCGCTCCCACCTGCGGGGCTAAAAACCTTGGGGTCATCAACTCCTCTCCCATTTCGGACATCTCTAAAAAGTCTAACTTATCAGCTACATCTCCACAGAGGTACTCTACCTTTTCTCACTTCCCCCCGCAGCTCACCGTCTCCAGAGCCCTGGTTCTCTCTAGCTGGACTACTGCAACAGCCTCTTCCTCAACCTCCCTGCTTCTGCCCTGCGCCCTCTGCAACTCATCCAGAACAGAATCGCAACACTTATCCTTGGCCTCAAGCCCAGGGACTGCATCTCTCTGGCTCTGAAATCCTTTCACTGGCTTCCCGTAGCTGCAAGGATCAAGTTCAAGACCCTCTGCATTGTCCACAAGGCTTTCTGGGGTCTGGGCTCTACCTACCTGCAACGCTGCCTACCTAAATACTGTCCCCTAGGAGCCCCCTGCTTATATACCTCCAACCTTCTGAGAGTGAGCCGGTTCTCCAAGCAGAGATTTGGAGGGAGATTGTTATCCTCAGCAGGTGCCTTCCTCTGGAATAGCCGTACTCCGTCTTGAGTCTGATCTTCTTAAGTTCCGGAAACTCCACAAGCCTTCCTTGTCTCCTCTTCCTTCTCTTTCCCTCTACCCTGCTAACCTAGCTCTCTGCTCTTTCCCTCCTCTTGCTTACAGCTTGCTGACTGACCGCCTGGTTTACCTCCGAGTCTCACAGGTCCCGGGCACCGCGGCCAGTCCTCTCTCACTCTTGTCTCAGGGCCCTGCACCCTCACTGCACTTGAGAAATAACCCAAGAGAGTGGCTCCCTCTGCACTAAACCCAATCTCAACCGTATGGGTGCACTTGGCCCTTCCCCCTCCCTGTGACCGTTTGTGCACTTGCACGATCCGGATGCACCGTGCCTGAAGATCGTCTGTTTGTTCTCCTTTGTCTTCACCCCCTTAATTGCACTTAGTAAAACTGCAGAATCGTCGTCAGGCCTATTTGCTGTGTCTCTACTGTTAAATATATGATATGCACTTCCTCTGCCTGTGCAGACTATTATCATCTCAGAATTTCAAGGCCTCTGAGCGACTGTTTTTCCCCCAGGTTTCCACCCTCCTTGAGCGCTTTGAAACACTTGTCTGTGTATAGGCGCTTTATAAATAAAAATGACCATTACCATCTAACTTAATGAACGTGTCTTATCACAAAACAAGCTGTTTAGTTTTTAACTGTTGGATGTTGTTAATAGAAGGCTGAACTTTCCGTTGCTGTTTCACAGGCAATGAAAATGTTTTTGGGAGAAATGGCAAGTTTGGAAGCTATCCTCCAAACGAACACGGTGAAAGCGCCAAAACCAATCAAAATTATTGACCTGAAGGAGGGTGGATCAGCGCTTGCCATGGAGTATTTGGATATGGGAAGCCTTAACAGGTACGCTTGCTACTTCAATGTAATGTGGCAATATGTTGAACATTGGGTAACGGATGCAAACATGGGTAGTATACATAGTGACATTTTCACGTAAATGAGTTATTTTGCAGTAGAAGACTGTAGAGCTCAACAACATTTTTTAGGTTCACAGCTGACTAAGGGCTTTACATGCATAATAGCACTGCTTAACAGACCGCAATTTACACTGTGCCTCCTTAGTATGTCCAATATAGTTTGCCAATGTTGAATATAGGCTGGCTGATCCTGATGTTGCTTATGTTTTATTACTTTTCTTTTCTTTTTTTTGTCAAAGCCCTATCCTCTGACATGGGGCAAGCCAGCCCGTCCCTAGTTCTAATCCAGGCAGGGTTTAAGCAGCCCTTTATCCTTCCAAGGTGAAAAAAATGTGTACCCATAATTGGTAATAACCACTCTTATTAAAGAGTTTAGTGGGAACAATCTAGCATATAACGCTATATAATATATGGTATTATCGTGTTCTACAAAAATATTCTTTTTTAGTTTGGGCTATTAGGTGACGCTTGCACCATCTGTAAGCCGAAAGTATTGCTTCAGAGTACAGCTGGGTAGAAATGGCATCTGAGAAGGGACACGCCGCATGTAGGTGGCGTTTGGTTATTTGTCCGCCCTTTGACTGCCCGCCCATGGCCAGAAACACTTGTGTATAGGCGTGTTATAAATGCCATATCACATCACATCCTATCATATCATATGGCCATTTCCACACAGTTCCTGCCTCTCACTACTTCTCATGTGGGATTTGTTTGAACTTGCAAAACAGCCTTACCATCAAACGTTTCACTTGAAGTGCCAGCCAGGGTTATTTTTTTTTTTCTTCAAAGCAGTCTTCTGAGAGTTAATGACTTAATTGGAGTTGTAAACCCACTCCTGGTATAATATAAATGTTTTGATTAGGTCTGCCATCAGCCACTTGTGTGTAAGTATTAGGAATTTGCCAGGCTATAGATGTCCAGGTATTTGCACCTGTTGCCATCAATGACCAGTTAATAACCACTGTGGCAGTGCCTGGAAAGTGCCTTTCCCATGCCTACACAAAACCCAAACTGTTGGCATTGCCAATGCTTGTTTAAATGCTGCTCTCTCACCTCTGGATCTAAATCTTTCCCTCCTTGCTCTGTGGCACCCTATGTTTCCCCTCCTGTTCTCCTCTGGCTACAATTGGCTCTCTTGCGCATGTTCTCACTCAACCGCCTTTCTTCTACACTCTATCCTTACCCCCAATTCGTTGTCTCTTTCTCCCTCCCCTGTAGCCTCTTGTCTTCCTGTTTGTTGGATACCGTTCTGGTGTGTCCGACTCCTGCTCTCAAGCTAGATCTGCACTTATTCCTGTCCCTTCTGCTTTCTGGGCCGCAGGAGAGGGCAGAGATCACAATGCACACCTTCATAACTGTGTGCTGGCAACAAAACCGTAAACACAGCGTGGAACGTGTTCCATGCTTTGTTTTTATTGATTTGGGAGCGCACCTGAGGCTCAGTGCTAAAGATAGCGCTCACAACAGAGTGCTTATAAAGGCGAAGCGGTGGCTGATAGTTTTTCAAGCTGAGGGGCCTAGGAAGACCCTGCTTCTGTTGGAAACATACAAACACTGCGGCCAATTTTTTTTGCTCATGCCGAAAACTGCGCATTTGCGCTGTCCTAAAATCCCAACCCCCATTATACCGATCAAAGAGAGCAGGATTGCAGGGTGTCCCCCGCTCTCCTTAGTAGTTGTAATGGGAGTCAGGTGGGGGATAGGGGTGGGTTGGGGGGTGTCCCCGCTTCGATTAGATGCTAGCAGGAGACCATAAACGCACAAAGAAGGAGCCTGTGGCGCTAGTTCAGACCATGCAAAACGGAGACACAGAGGAATGTGCCGCCGAAAAAGGTTAGGTAGGGGGAATGCCGGGCACAGTGATCTATGTGATAACTGCACTGGCTGTAATGGAGGTCGGCTTATTGAAAGTCGACATTATGGGTGGTGCAGTGATCACATATATCCCTTCTGTTCAACCCTGCTTTGCACATGCTGCTCCTGTTATCCCTGGCTGTAGCCCAGCCAAGTTCAGTTCCCTAGGTGGACCATGATCTCCAAAAACACAGGCCAACTCCCCATCCCAGCCACACACCTATTTACCATTTTAGCAAAACAATAAAACGCCTGTTTTCTTTATGCAGTGGACCCACACACCTCCAGGAAAGTAAGTTCTGTAGCGAAGTGAAATTAGGTGAACATTATTAGTTATGTGGAATCTTGGAGGAAAAAAAATGTCTTCACTGCCCAACTCCAGTAACTATTAACATTGAAAATGATTAAAAGTGAACACCTTTAATTTTCTACTATTGGAGAAGATGGTAAGGGACTTAACAATGAAGTTGTTATGGTCAGATCATGGTAAACTCACAGAAACATTGCTCCAACAGAGCATATTTGCAGAACCTTTTTGACCCAGACTGTCTCTGCCTTTCTATTTCTCACCTGTATCCCTTATCTGTGCTTCGATCTCTATGCTCACCATAGCCTTTAACCATACCCTTACTTTTCTATCCTTATTTTAACCAAATTACTGTATCCTGTTTCTTTAGTTGTACAACGCTCCATTGCTCCCAAACCCGTTTTGCGCTATATAAAACACAATGCAAACGTATATACATGCATGGTTTGTTATACGCATAATGGGGATGTACTTTTTCCACAGTATTCTGTCACTGGAAACCAGTGTTAAATGATATGATATGATAGTTTATTTATATATCGCCTATACACAATGTGTTTCAAAGCGCTTAATGTATAAGTCATTTCAGCACGCACACTTCCATTGCTCAGATTTCTTTTAACTATGTTATGTTGTGATTATACCGCGCACCGCTGCCATTTTCATGGTCTCCAGGCGCTCTGGTGGATCTGAAAAGGAAGGGGCACTGGGAGGGCTTAGATAGTGGGATTGAGAGGGGAAAGTGCAAGAGAGCTTTGATGTGCTGTTGGTAGCTTCAGTTTGGAAAAACCAGTCACTGTGTGCTGGTTTGTTTTAGTTGGTAGACGTTATGTGGCGTCACAATGGATCTACCACCAATTACCCTTATTTTGTCTTTAATTCAAATCTAGCTACTCATAGCACTATTGCTTCTAAATAGTATGCATATCTCTGTCCAGCTCACTGAAATTACTGAATAGGGCATCTCGTCTGTCAGGGAGGTAGGCCCAAATAATCACTCCTAAAAAGGGGTGTAGATGACCTGAGTTTTTAAGGATGGACTTTACCATTTGTAAACATGCCTTGCATGTTCCCTGTCTCCCTGTTTCTCCCATCAAATGAACATTCATAGTTCTGGACAAGCACCGGCTCCACATTTCTAAATAGTATCACAAATAATGTACAATTAACCAACCTTAAGGATCAGCATGGAATTTCACAAGATGTATTGATTATTTATTTTTGCAATTTGTATATCGCATCCAACTGTAGGCGCTGTTCTGACGAAGGTTGAGTTACAAAGTAGAAGAGAATCAAAATAGTTACATAGCAACATTGTTACATAGGTGGTGGCATTTCAAACAAAGTTACATAGCTATGTGGTGATAGACTTGCATAATCGAGGTTACATAGTTGCGTAAAGGTGGCATTTCAGACATCAATGCCTAGATAGATATTTAGGTGATGTTCATGTGTGGCAAAGTCCCTTGGCTTGCTCTGGTAACCTTTAGTGGGGTGACCATGTTACGTGAGACTTGGGATCGAGGCGGAAGTCTTAAAATTGTGTTTCATTGGTGAATAGCAGAGTTTTCAATTGTTTCCGGTAGGTCCAGAAAGATTCTTCCACCCTTAGTTTATCTGGAAGCGTATTCCAGAGTCTAGCAGCTAGTACAGGAAAGCTACTCCCACCGACTTTCTGAAGTCTGAATCTGAGTGTTGATAGTAGGTGACTGTGTGCAGACCGGGTGTGCCTAATGGATTGTGATCTGTTAGATAAGTGGGGGCTACTTTGTGTGAGCATTTGTGTTATGGTCAGGGTTTTGAACACTCTACGTTCTTGCGCTGGGAGCCAGTGGTGGTTCCTTCTTATCAAGGAGATGTGGACACTTATGGGTATATTTAATGCTGCTCTAAGGCCATTGTTCTGTATCACTTGTAATTTCTTCATGTTGTAACTATTTGTGCCTGCATAGAGAGCATTACAGTAGTCCAGTCTTGACAGGATTAGAGCTCTCGCTAGAGTAATGCAGCTGTCCATGTACAGGAAGGGTCTACCGGCATTGATTCATTTGGCTGAGTAGGCTGCGGCTGAAGCTGTAGCGTTGACTTGCCATGACATTGTAAGTGTTGAGTCTAGGTAGAAACCTAAGGTTTTCACTTCTTTGGCGACTTTTATAATGTTGCCGTCGAAATTTCACGCCAGGCTTCATCCAGTTTGTTTATACGACGTTGTGACCCTAGTAAAAGCAGTTCGGTTTTGTCATCATTCAAGCATAAACCATGGTGCGCCGTCCAGGTTTGGATAGTTTGATAGATGACGTTCACTTAAGCAGAGTCGATGTCATGCACTCCTGAGATGGGGATGAGGATTTGGGTGTCATCTGCATAGTTGGTGTAGGTGACACCCAGGTCATCCAGGCGGTCAATAAGGGGTTTAGTAAATATATTGTAAAGTCTCGGCGAGACCCAAGAACCTTGTGGCTACACCACAAGTGACGGGGAATGGCTGAGAAGACTCTTTGTTCTGTCCATGAGGAAAGATTGAATCCACTGAATGGCTTTAGTAGAGAAGTGGGCGGCTGAGGCTAGACGTTTACATAGAATGTCGTGATTCACCGGATAAAATGCTGCAGACAAGGCCAGTAGGAGGAGCAAGGCTAATTTACCTTGGTCTTTAAGCTCATCCATTTGGATTTTCAAATCTAGCAGTGCTGTTTCCGTGCCATGTCTAGGGCGGAAGCCAGGTTGTCTGAGGTTGAGGAGGTTATTGACTTTCAGGTAGTTTTGTATCTGAAGGTAAGCTACTATGTGTAGCATTTTAAGTAGAAAGGGCACTGTCGTAATGGGGCAGTAGATAGTCTGGATGTTTGGGTCGAGCAATGCTTTTCTTTTTAGTAAGGGGAGCACCCATGTATTTTTGAGGTTTGTTGGGACCGTACTGTTTTTGAATGGGGCGTTGATGAGCCTAATTATGAATGGTGCCAAATCTGCAGCACAGTCTTTGATGACTGCTGCCGGACATGGGTCTCCTTGGCATCTCAAAGGTTTGAGTCCATTGATAATTTGTAAGACTTCCACATTAGTGACTGCAGTCAATTCAAATATTGGGAGACCTTATTACTATGCTTGTGTGCAGAGGGCAGTGGAGTTGTAAGTTGTATAGTTGCTTTTCTGCATTCTATTTTAGATTGAAGGAGGGTTATTTTGTCAGATAGTGCTTACTGGATACTAGAGCACCAGTTGATATTTGGGGTATGTTGAAAGTAATAATGTGGTGGTCCGACCATGGACATTGGCTATTAGATGTTATGGCCAAGTTGCAATTGAGGTCCACTCTCCAGTCCAGAGTCCGGCCATTAAGGACTGGATAGCGGATCTCAATTGCTACCTGGCCATAACATCTAATAGCCAATGTCCATGTGTGACAAAGTCCCTTAGCTTGCTCTGGGGACTTTTAGTGGGGTGTCCAAAGGTGCTGGGTCCCTCTCCAAGCTAGCAGATGATAGGGCCGCTGTTTTAGGGGAGGAGGGGCAGTCACATTGACACCACAGATGCTTCTGCCCCATTAATGGAATTGAGGAACAGCGGATGCACACAACCGACAGCACCTGCATGCTCTGCTCCTTTCATGCAGGTGCAGAAATTCCATATAAATCTACAGATGGAAAGGGCGACCTGAATTAGGGCATGAAACTCGACAGTCAGCTGGCCATCGGACAATGCCTCCACTCTTGTATGGTTAACAGAAATGCTTAGAGAGTTCACCCTGTCACAGGGCGTGACCTCCCAATAGAAGACTGCTCAAGAGGATGGACTAGTTAACCCCAGTTTCCACTTCAGAACTGGAAGCCATCCTCTGGGTTAGGGTTCTGCCAATCTTTACATCAGATGCCTGAAGAGACACACCTGAGTTCCCTTACCTCAGCGAGAGGCTGAAGGGCAGGGCCAGCCTGTGGCAGGTAGAGAGAGGACCACCGAAGGGCGAGACGAGTCCATCACAAATCGGATATAACCTATCCCCAGGGGCATAGCCCAAAAGCCAATCCCCAACCCAGCTAGCACACATGGGTCCCCTTTCAGTACAGTGTCTGGAAGGTGTGAATGAAGCCCTATAAAATGCCAGTCTGGCATTGTAGATGTGTGAGTAGGAGCTGTAGACCAGAGAGTGGAAACATTACTTTGGAGAAGATTGGTGGAGAGAGCAAGAGATTGAGCAAGACCCAGGAGACTGGAAGAGAGGTCCAGTGGATTAGGCAGTACAGGATCCTTTGAGCTGGAAGAGAGACAGACAAGACAAAAGCCAAGAGAGCTGGAGCAAGCAGCAATCATTGGGATAGTCTTGGCCAAATAAGGTGTCATTATTGAGAAATAAGGTGATGCCCAGAGGGGGGAGAAGGTGGGAGAGACCTAGACACATTGAGCTGGAAGGTAGAGGGAAAGAGGTTGTTGCCGATAGGGGCACATGAGGTGCCCAGATGGGTGAAGAATCCAAAAGAGCGATTTTAGAAGGGGAGATTGAATGTAGTCAGAAGAGCAACACCCAAAGGGGTGAAGTAGTTTGTATGTAGTAAGGAGGCTGGTGCTCAGAAGAGCAAAAAGGGAGACCACACATTTCGAAGGTGTAGCAGGCACAGAGGTTATAAAGGCTAGAGTAGAAGGCTAAAGATTGCTCTGAGTACAGAGGAAAGTACCCAAATGGGGGAATAAATTCGAGAGAGAGAGAATTGGAGAACTGTGACTAGTGCCTAATGGGGTAAATAAGGTGAGAGGAAGAGGTGGGATTTGGAGAAATGTGAGTATTACACTAAGGATTGAAGAAGGTGAGGGAGAAGGTAGACACTTTGAAATTGAAGACTATGGGAGGAATGTTGTCCAAAAGGGTGAAGCAGGTGATCGTAGATTGAAAGAATAGCATACAGATCAGAGATGTTTGACAGGAGAGAGAATTGTAATAGTGAGTTCATAGAAATAGTAATTGAGGAAATTGACACATTGCACAGAGATGTGTGAACGGGTGAAGACAAACTTGTAGCTGACGAAAGGGGGCATATAAGGGAAGCAGGAGCCTGGAAGAAAGGAGAACCGGGGAAACGCACATGCCAAGCTGAGGGGCTATTATAGCTATAGGCAGAGTTTTCATCCGCCCTCTTAACCTTTGAAAGTGCCCTGGCCCGCATCAAGGGTTTTGAAAGGTTACCCAGGACCTTTATGCCTTTGCTAAAGAAGACTGATGATTTGTCTTGAGGAGCAGACCATGGGAATACTGGAAAAAGATAACCAACAGCAGACCAGAAAGTTCAGGTAACTGAAGAGAAGGAGAAAGAAGGAGAATTGTCCTTTTGAAGTCAATACTGACTATGAATTGCCAAAGAACCTGTAAGGAGGAAAGTCCTGCACTTAAAGACTTTGTTGTAAAACATTCTCTTGTTACATACATTTTTTGGGGTGCTAACCCAGGGAATTGACCTCTGTTGGAGAGAAGTCATTTTTAAACTCTATTTCCTGACACTTTGGGTGTGCTTTATTAGTACTCAGTTTATTATTTTACCCATACACTGCAAAGGTTCCCTAACAGACCACCTTAAACTTAGATTTCTGTGTTTGTCTGGTGTGACGAATCGCTGGTATTCGTCCCTTCTGCCCAGGGAGGGGACTCGTACTGTGAAGCTAGTGAGGTGAGCTTGCGCTGCCAGACCCTCCCTAGGGGGTTGAGGCAAGTGACCTCACAGAGAGAGGCTCCCCTTTGGGGACTAGGACTCCCATTCCTGTGAGGAACTCCGTAAGTCAACTACCGTAGCTGCATATATGGGACTATCTTCTATGAAGAGTAGTGTGGCAACTTTGTTTGGCTGTAGACAATGTGAAAAGAAACCTATGTGGAAAAAGAAAGGAAGGTGTCTCTTTAACCAGAGACATGTATTTAACTGGGACAAGCAGAAGGAGAGTGCTATGCGCAATGGCAACCCCCCCCCTGACATCATCACACTGTGTGAAGGTGGAGTCAAGGCAGGTTGTGGATTCCGCGACTTTCGAACAACCAGAGAATCACAGTGGGAGACGCCGGAGCCCCGGTTCATGCAACCGCAAAAGTAGTATGGGAAGGAACAGAGAGAAGCAATACCTGGTGGTGGGGTGACCACGCTTGCAGAGTGGTGGTCAAGACGCCCAAGGAACAGCGCTGAGACTACCGAGACCGGAATCCTGAACAACTTCCGATCACCAGCGTCTGTAGAAGGCAGGCACCCCGCGAGGAACCGGGAACGGGAATCGGAGCACCTAGAAGAGCGAGCAGTAACCACGTGAGAGCCCAGCCCTGCAACCTTTCACCGCACAACAAGAGGAACCGGGGGAATTGGGAATAGCGGGACACCGCCGGAGAATCATTTATGTGCGTGAAGAAACTCGTCCTGCGGACGAGAGTGAATATATAAAAAGGAGTGATATATGAACTGTAAAAACCTGAGAAAGCAAATAACAAACAACCCAGTTGGGGAAGACCAGTGTCACTTGTAGAGAAACTCATCCCAGTCCTGGGGAGACAACAGACCCTGGGAACTAACATGCTGGGAGGAAGGGCAACCAGCCTATATCTGCAGAGCTGAAGGCTGGAGAAACTACAACACAAACGCATAACGAGAAAGACGAGATAAAGCTTGCCAGTGAACAAGGTAATCCTTGGTAAGGAAAGCCTAAAAGGGAATAAAGGCAATCCTAATTTAGGAAAGCCTGAGCAAAGAGACTGGGAAGAACCTATATAGGTGATGACAAGAGCGTGAGGAACTACTATAAGGAAAACTACTCCAAAGATAGGGCTGCAGGAAGCACGAGACCCAAGAGTCATTTTTTGAAGACTATCAAAGGAGATTACGCTAAGAATGATATGAGCCAAAAAGAAACCTGTATATAAAAAGACTATCACCGATCCATGAAGAAAAGACTAGAGGAAGAAGAGACATTCCCTTGGGCCTATTTACTTTAGTTATATTTAGTGGTAGGGTAGGGTCAGATAGTTAGTTTGGACAGAGGACATATATACTTTGGACTTTCTGACGAGCACCTTTAGTTCCTTTAGATAGATGGGTTATTTCCTTTAGCAATAGGGAGAGAGAGGCATTATTAAAGAGTGTACGGAATTTCCTCAATGTGTCCGACTCCTTCTTCCGACTCGCCACACTGGTCATCCGCATCACAGATGTAGCAAGCTTTATAAAACATGAATTTCCACCAGTACTAGCAACATCATGGAAACGTTGGTCCACCTGAGTCTTAACCAGGCAGGGCACTGTCACTTCAAATTATGGCATCACTTCACATTATCCAACCACTAACATATCTTTCACATTCTCAGGATTTCTCTCATCCATATAGCTCTAAAGACAAACACAGCATCTTCGATAGATGAGGGAGTGAGTAAATGCATTTATTCAGTGCCTAACGCATAAATGGTCACCTCTTGGTGCCAGTCGGAACTGACAGCAGCATACGACACTACAGGGAAGAGCATGACTCCCAAGATTACTCGGTGAAAAAAAGAAGAGTATCTCTTAAGGCTGAGATATTTCACTCCAACCTGGGTTCCAGTCGTAAACTATTGCAAAACCTCGGCCTCTGGAGTCTGAAATCAAGGCACCTAGTTCACCTTTCTGCCATCACAGGACATTTATCTGTTCATGCGACTGTAATTGTAAAGTTCTAAAAAAAAAAAAAAAGTTTTGTTTTTAGTATTATACAGTTAATAAAAATCAACGTTTGATTTATCTCAACAACATTACATGTTTAAACGAACAGACAATAAGACCATAGGCCCCAAATACATTTCCCCAATTCTCCTTCCACCAATGACCAGATAACTGTGACAACACAGTTAGTGGGCCAACAGATCCAAGATTGTTACTATTTTCCTTTAAAAAATTGTGAAATATATAAAATATGCATCCTGATTCCCATTCATAAATGTGTGCCACAACTCTTCCCTCTGTGTTTACATCAATGCCCGCAGATCTTAATGCGGTCTGCCTAACATTCACAAGAGGAGCACACTCCACAGATGTTTTGCTGTTTCCATTGTGTCCTCACCACAGAGACGGCAAGATCTTTATTCTCTAGGTGTACGAGACCCCGCTCCCGGCATCTTGAAGGTTTTTACCACATAAGCTTAATTTGGAGGTAGTCCCACATAAACGGGTTACCCACAAAATGTCTAATGTAACTGGGAGATTCCACCCTTTCCTGTTGATGACTGCTTCGTGGTTACTTTTAGTGGCAAAATCGATGGTCAGTTGTTCCTGGCTGTAATCAAGCAATGTAGTCTTAATGTTTTTATTTGTATGACAAACTGACAATGTTCTCGGACACCAGCCCAAGCCATCTGTCAGCTATTGTGATTTTCACGATAGTCGGCATTAAACCAACTTTAAGCATCATGGATCAGCTTGGACAAATTTGTGCTGCTCTGTTTTTCAGTTTCCATTACGTATTAAGACAAGATAGACACAATTTCATATATAGGGGAGCAATGTCAAATTGCAAGAACCACTTGATAGGGGTACGAGAGCGAATACGAATACGTTTCTTTAGTAAATTGCGTTCAAGTTTGATCATCTCCGTTAGGTTGTCAAAGGCCCAGATTTCGGCACCATACAGAGTAGTTGAGTTGTTTAAATATGCTTGTGCTTTCAAATGTACACATTAATGCATTAAATTGCTATTTTAAAATGGATACGGATTGAATAGGCAGCCACTGAAGGTGTCTTCTTAAAACACTGATGTGATTCCCCTTTCCCAGGCCACCTGCAATCTTCACTGCCACATTTTTAGCCATCAGTGTTCCAATAATGCAGACAGGAGTTGGGGGGGGGGACCCCTCTCCAATAGTGTTGATTTGGGGAATAAAGGATAGCGCAGTGATTAAGGTTTATACAAGTAGAAGAAAATAGCTTTCACTGTATTCTGTATGTGGCAGGAAAAAAGCCATACCTGAATCAAGAATTACTCCTAGATTTATTTTACCTGGTTTTTAATGGAAATTTGGTCGGGGGAAAACATGTAAGCTGCACTTGGGGTAACACCTCCAGGGTCCCCCAAAAAAGATTTGTCTTATTGGCATTAACCTGTAACCAGTTCTCTCGCCCCCATCCACTCACTGACTTAAAGGGATGGTCTAGTAAAAATTTTTATTTAAAAAATAGATAGGCCACATAAAAAAAAAATACTAGCATCCTCCGTTTTAAAACTTCCTATGTAAAATTTTGAGCTATTCAAGCTCAAAATTCGAAAAAGCAAGCACAGGGGCGCAGCCATTTTGTGAAATGGAGGCCCTCCTGTGCTGGCTTTTGCTTTTGCGGCACTAATGAAGGAAAAGCCAGCCAGCTGTAGTAAACAAAGGCTACCGCTGGGTGGCTTTCCCTTCATTAGTGCTGTAGGCGGAGGACGGGGACCGGAGACCAGAGCAGGAAAGCTGCAGCTGAATCTTGGTAAGTGCTATTTATTTATTTTACAAAAAATAAGCACTAGCTGCGGTTTTTTTTCTAAGTTTTCCGGGCTGGAGGAGCCTGAGAAACTTGGAAAGAAAAACCGCAGCGTTTTCCAACACAACCGCGTGTGTTTCTGCCTGCTGTGGCTATCACTTTGGGTCTCCGGTGCTCCCAGGGGAGCCTTAAGGAAACCAGGATACAGTGAAGCTAGTTATCTTTGTAAGGCCCACTTCTGCTCTACATTGCCATCTTTTTGCTCATCAATGCACGCACACCTTTGCCAAACTACGTGCAGGGTGAGGATATCCATTTTCCGCTAGGCCACAGGAATGCTAATTGTTATTGTTTTTAGTGCTTTGGGACTCACTTACCCCAAGAGGCTTTATTCACCTGTGGAAGTGCTGCAGAACTCTAATCAACTCTCCTTAGACCTGCTGCTGATGCAGAGCATCCCTGGCCTCCCTCTGGAGCACACACACATACACACACCATTCAGGTAAACTGGCCAAATAAAAACCTTTGATGTTGTTCCTCACTGATCACAACTGTGTTCTGTTCAATCAGTCCATTGTAGCAACGGATATATTTTATTTGCGGATTGTCCCCCTTTGTCAGCACACTATAAGTCATTGACATGATGGCTGCAGTGTACTTTGACTGCTGGACGACCCTTTTTGCCCCCATTCACTCTCTTCAAGCCTACATGTGAAAGCCTGGTTTTTCTCTGTGGATTCACATTTAAGTAACATGCTATGTCCCGGAGGCGAAGGTGCATGTGGCTTCCTAAGGCTAGTTAGCAAGGCTTTCAAGCTTCCCTGAAAGTGTCTTCATGTGATTAGTGCCAGACAAGACTGCCTCTGTCTTCGCCAGTATGTCTATATCCCCTCATAAGTTGCTGGCCAAATTAAAGAAGGAATATCTATTATGCTGTTTGTCAACAGGCATGGTTCATGGTGGATCACCAGAATTAAATTAACCTGCATGTTTATTTTTGAAAATAAGTGGTCTGTCTCGCATTTTTTTGTTTTCAGTGACTGTTGATTCCTTTTTCCCTTCAGACATTCTGCCAAGCTTGGCGATCAACTGGGAGATCTCCATCTCCACAATCAGAAACTTGGAGAGAAGATGATGAAGGAACAGAACGTAGTAGGTATGGTACAGAAAGATACGTTTCACAGTAACAAAATAAACCAAGAATTCTCGATGTTCAACCATTCAGATCAACAAAATGTCTGATAGAGGTGCTCTTATTGGCAATCAGGATCAGTAAAGAACAGTGCGGCTCGGGTTCAGTTATTAAAAGGCTTTCTGTTTGGGATATGTACAGTGCTACACCCTGCTTTAAGGCAGTCTTTAAAGCAATTAAGGGCTGAATTTTCGAAGTATAGCATGGGCGACAAAGGACATCCAGAGATTCATGCCAATTGCGGCATAGGCTGAGGGATATTGCTTTAATATACTCTGAGATTACTCCTAGTTGTAAGCAGCCTTAGTGAGGTGTAGGGACCCAATCACCGTTTATGCTCATATTGGGGTCCATCTTCAGCATCTGACCAGTTGGGAGCAGCTGTGTCTGTGGGTGATGGCAGTCCTCCATTCAGAGCATTCGGATCCGGGTTACCATTGCCATAAGCAAGGTGGTAGAGGGGAGTCTTCAAATGGCTCAATAACCTGAAGTCTACCTCACCTTGAAGGTGTGGTTGATGGAGGTTTTTTCAGAGTCGAGTGATGAGCTTTGAAGACTCTTGCCACCATGCCTTTAGTATTTGTTGGAGCAGATGTAGAGTAAGTTTGATTTGGCCAGTCACACTTTTCTGGTTGGTTAATACGTTTAAGAGATACTAGAAAGACCATGTCGGTTATCCCCATGATTTTGGACTAATTGCTTTTTTGATATTGTCTTTTCCAGGGTCACTATTGTGGTAGCACAAGCAGCAGGTGACCTCTGCGAAGACCAGTGTGATTTTTCTGAGGAAGCTGCAAAAGGGCAATGACACTATGTGAGCATGTGCAGGTGGTCGAATTAATTTTTTACAACCAAATTCATTTTGGGAGTAAATTACTACAAATTCATTTTGGGAGTAAATTACTAATCACTGCTCAATCTCTCTCCCAGTTAACAGACTTCCTGTATTTATATGATAGGTTATTTATAACGCGCTTAATACCCAGAGGTTTCTAAGCACGGACCCGGGGATCGAACCTTTGTGGCTCCGTGCCGTCTTTCTTGCAAGGCGGGCACGTTGCCGCTGAGCTTTCCTACCTAGACGAAATTTCATTATTCCAGCTCTTCATTGGAGCCATGCCAAGCGAATGGTAGTGGTGGAGACTCGACTTAGCCCATGAGCAGGATCTCTTAATGCTAGTTTGGGCACAGCCAGTTCATCTATATTCAGTACTTGACTTAGTTCAGGCAGTTTTCCACATGGCGATGGCTTCCACATCCTTTGTCAAGGTTTTTATGAATATGGGTGTCCTACGTGCACTTGCAGTATTCTGCGCAATGGATTTAATAATGCATGACTGGGGGGGGGGGGTGATTTTTCTATTTTAGGTCCTTATGTGATGTTTTATTGTGTGAGGGTATATACCAGCTTGACTCAGTGAGTGTAGTTTCAGAGACAAAATGGCAATCAAGGGAAATTAGTGGAATTCATGCCTGGTGACACTGTAAGGTCTTCAAGAGATACTTCGCGTTAAGCAAGAGCTCTATTGGAATATGTGCACAAATCTCACATTGCCATGTTCTCCTCTTTTATATGTCTTGTAAACTAGATTGTGCACCTGTTATACTCTAAAGTGTAAGTGGAAGTCACTGTCTATGTCATTGGGTTCTGAATGGGAGGAAATCTGAGGGAGTTATCACTATTTCAATGGCCTTTGCGATCAATGGAAGGCTGGAGATGGCTTGTCATCAGGGATGTCTTAATCCCCAGGGAAGTGGTGGGATTCTGGCATTTTGAAACGCCTGCAGGGCAATTCCAGTTGGTATGGAGGTGGTTCATAAAGTTGGTATGGTGCACTATTGAGTATGCTTAGTTGATAACCTTTCCTTTGCACAAGGCGGTTAGAAAATACTATTTTTGTGAAGGAAGTCAAAATCTTATTTTATCCCCTTGGAAAAGAGGCTAATTTTCCAGAGGGCCAGAATGTCTGTTTGGGATAGAAGGGAGTCCATGGCATGGTTTATTTTATCACCAAAGAAAGTAATTGGGTTCACACACAGACGAATAGCATGGGCAGAGGTTTATGTGCTGCCCTCTGAACTCCCAGTGCCTTATACATTTCAAAGAGGATACCAGAGGAATTGACTTTTTAAACAACATACATTCCAGGGGTGTGCAATGTCACCTCATGTCTGGCTTTTTATTTATTTATTTATTTTTTACTTTGTTTTTTTGAGCTGGCATAAACTTTACATTAGCAGCAATAATTACTTGATACAAAACAATAAGTGGAATAGCAAAACAGGCAATCTGTATTGGCCGCTTTTTGAGGACTACGCGACTGTACTTGGAGATCTATTCAGACCGCATCATCAGTATTATGCGTTGAGGAGTACAGGTACCGCCTCAGGGGGGCCAAATGTCTCTTGGTCTGCTCCTGGGGATTATACATCTTGCATACGTTTCTTCACATTTGTATGTGTAAATTATGTCACGAAACCGAGCTTGAATTGTGGGGACTGTTTTCGCCTTCCAGTGTCTGAGAATATTGCGCTTGGCCACCGCGGTTGCTACCGAGAAGAGTCTGCGTTTCCTGATTGGGGGGGCTGGGGGGGCCTTACCGATGTCGCCCAAGAGGTATTTTAGGGGTATGGCTGGTATATGTATAGCTAGTATGGCGCTGATGCTGGATGCCACCTCTCCCCAGAAATGTCTCGTTGGTGGACATTCCCAATACATGTGGAATGATTTGACCTCAGGTAGTCTGCATTTGGGGCAAAGGGACTGCGTAGAGCGGTCGAATTTGGTGATTTTAGCAGGTGTGATATGTAGATGGTTTAGCATTTTGTATTGGACAAGTCTGAGGTTGGGGTTGATTGACACTGACTTGGTATATTGGCAGTAGCTTGACCACTGCGTTTAGTCGATCAGTTTCCAGGTCTCTTTCCCATTTTGATTTCATGGTGTTTTGTGAGGGGGTGTGAGATTGGACCTTGCTGTATAGTTCTGAGATGATAACCTTTGAAGCCATCCTGACCCATTATCTCTAGTATAAAAGGATGTGGCTGCAGTTCCGCGGGGAATGATGGCCAGTTCTGTTTGAGAGCTGCCTTTAGGCAATGGTATTACAAGGTAACCGTGAGGCTCTAACCGTAATTACAATGTGCTTTGTCTAGGTGTAAGAATTCCCCGTTTGGAAACGGGTCACCCAGTGTCAGGGCTTTAGCCAGATCCCATATTATTTGCATCTGGTATCTAGTGCGGGGGTCATGTTTATGTGGTGCCATAGCGGGGTGGGAGCCCAGTATGGGCATGTGAAGCCAACCCTGTGATATAAAGCAGCCCGAGCTGTACAGGTCACCGGGTCCAGGCCGTCTGGTTTCGTGCGTGATTTGGTGAATATTATGAAACGTATATCATTTGGGCAGCTAAATGTTTCTCTACTTGTATGTGGGAATATGCTTCAGTGTCATGAAACCAAAATGTGGCACATTGTGCCTGCTCCGTATAGTAATATAGGGTGAAGTCTGGTGCGTATAAGCCTCCAGTGTCAAATTTCTTGCTTATTTTGACCCAAGACTGTCTGACCGGTCCCGCTCCTCGCACAAATTTGGATGCCATTTTCTGTAGCTTTTCAAAAAGGGCTTTACCCGACTATAAATGGATGTTACTAAATAGGTAGAGTAACTTGGGGACCACTACCATCTTGAGCAGCGCTATGCACCCATATATTGAAATGGGGAGCTTACTCCATAATGTTAGCTTGGTTTCTAAATGTGAGATGTAAGGGTCATAATTGGTCTTGTATAGTTTATTTATTTCCGTAGTTATGATAATACCCAGGTATCGGGCAGAATCGGTTGACCATCGGAATTGTGACATGGCAGGCAATTGGCGCGCGAGGTAAGAGGAATGATTTCAAATTTGGCTTGGTTAATCTTGTATCCCGAGACCCGAGAACTTGGAAAATTTTGTAACGTCTTCTATGACTGGTAATAGGTTAGTTTCCGGATTTAGCAGATACAACAGTGTATCATCTGCATAAAGTGAGATGAGTTGGGAAGGCCCGCGGATTGGAATACCCTGATGTGAATGTTTGTGGCGCAGATATGCTGCTAGCCCCTCTATCGTGAGAGCGAAGATTAGGGTGCATAGGGGGCACCCCCGCCACGTGCGCCTCTGTAGGGTAGCACCGGGGACGATTGGTACGTACTTTGGCTTTAGGGTCTTTGTATAACAGCTGAATGTTTGCCTTTTTGAAGGAGCCCCTTGCCAACTATTTGCGTACAGAACTATCATGCCAAAGTAGACCTAGAACTGATAAGAGGGATACAGACTCTACTCTGGGTTATGCGTTAACTGGGGAAATCGTATCTCTTTCTCTTGGGTGAGCTACGAATTACCTACATCAGTTTCCAGAATTACCTCTACCATGGTCACCTAAATTGCTTACTTTCTCTTATGTGAAGTAAATGAGAAATAAGAACAGAGGAATGGTGGGGGAGTGCAGTCAGCAGAACGGTGGGTGGGTGGTATGGGGCCAACTGGTGATGGAAATGTTTGAGACATTTGGTGAAATTGTTCCCCTGTCAATTTGTTTACGACTTTCTGATCTTGTTCTACTGTCCATTCTCTCGAAAGTCTGATATGTAGTTGACCCCCCAAAAAACATTAATTTCGATCCATCTATGTGGACTGAGAAAGTAATTCTCACTTGGTAGTCTATTATCTTGGAAATCCCATTGTATGTTGCTTTTGATTTCTCTAACGTTACCATTCCGTTTATGGGACTCACTCTAATTCTGGTAGAATGTGACAGATTGGAATGTTGGAAAACCAACTAAACGGCTTAATTTGCATTTTTACATATTTTTCCTGACGCAAATGCATTTATGTCTGCTTCACAAAAAAATGAAGCAAACTCTTTGCTGTGGTCTCATTGCATCTGCCAGTGGCAAATTGCTCTGTTTTGCTTATCCGTTAAAAGCATTGTGAAATTTTCGCATATGCAGTGGAGGGGAGCACCTTAACACCCTATTTGCATATGCAAAATACACATATCTGGAGGAGTGGTAAAGGACAGGCGCAATGAAAATTAGTGTCGCAGCATAAATGCAATGGAGCACCCTCGTTCACCCAAAAATGACAAGTCTGCTGCCCCTGCAGCAATTTGCCCCTCGTCCAACCTGGCGTGGCATACCGTACGTACGTCCAATTTAAGACGCACGTAAATGATCAGCAACATGTTTTTCTTGCTTTTAAAAACATTTTCTAGAATATGTTTCACTGTCCCCCATTTCGACACCAATTTCAGGTAATAAGGGTGGCATTTCTTTCACTTGTGTTTCATTCTCATGTTGAATTTTACTTTCAGGCACTAACTGCAAATTGCACACCAAACATTCGTTGTGAATCGCCATGCGTGTGCAATTTGCACTTAGCAATTTTTTTATTGTGCATTTAGTTCACTACAAAACTTTAAGCACATCAAATAAAAGAGTAAACATACAAAATTCTTAAAAGAATGACACAGATTTCTTTCAAGTTTATACAGAATTGGTTACCAAATCAATCAAATCTCTTCAGTGCTTCTTGCAAAACTGCAAAAGCTGCTGCAGTTACTACTATGGATTCTGCCCCACATAACATTTTATTTTTATTTATTCATTTGTAAAGCGCACGTAGCCCTTAGGCATCTAGGCCTATAGCTTAAGAACATGGATATTCACTTAAGTTGTAGTTTCTGTTACATCAATACAATTGCTTGTAATAGTTAGTTTATGTTACAACGGTACAGTTGCAGTAGTCGGTTACTTTAAGCGGCAGTTCGAATATTTGCATAAGATCATAAGTTGCAGACAGCCACAGGCATTACAAATGGCGAGACATTTCAGAAGGACATTGAGGGCTATGGTTTGGTCTCAAGGATGAATAGGTAGGGTTTTAGTTTTTTACGGAAAGGCCATAGGGAGGTGTAATTTCTCAAGTGTGTAGTGAGAGTGTTCCAATGTTTAGCTGCTACTACAGGGAAGCTTGTACTACCGATTTCTGTTTTCTGTATCTAGGTGTTGCAATGAGGTTGGCATAGGGGGAGCGTGTTGGTCTGTTGGACTGGATTTTGCTGATCAGGTTGCTAAGGTAGGTCGGTGCCTTCTTGGTAAGGCAGTTGTGTGTCAAGGTGAGGATTTTGAATTTGAGCCCCTCTTGGACTGGAAGCCAGTGAATATTTCGTCTTGTGGCCGAAATATGTTCATTCGTAGGTATGTTTAATGCCGCTCTGATGGCATTATTTTGCACAATTTGCAGCTTTCTGATGTTTCTATTGCTGGTACCTGCAAGGAGTGAGTTGCAGTAATCTATTATAGATAGTATCAATGCTCTAGCTAATGTGATGCTATTGTCCATTGAAAGGAATGGTCTGCTAGCTCTAATTAGTTTGGAGGTGTATGCTGAGGATGAGACAATGGCATTCACCTGTCTAAGGTAAGTGCTGAGTCAATATAAACTCCTAGCGTTTTTATTTCATTTGCAACCGTAATGGTGTTGCCGTCAATGTTAAAGGGATTGTTTTGTTGTGGGAGGTTGTTCAGTTTGGTTTTATTACCGATTTAGAATGAGCTTTTTTTTTCATCATTGAGGCACAATTCATTTTGTGCCATCCAAGCAAAGATTTTTAGAATCGGTTTCGTAACATCCTGTGATAAGTATAAGTATCCGCATAATTTGTATAGGTGTTACCCATTATGTCGAGTTTGTCAAATAGCAGCTTAGTAAAAGCATTGTACAGGGTGGGGGACACACATGAGCCTTGTGGTACACCACATGTCACTAGTACAGGCGGGGCCGCTGTGGAATTGGAAAATACCCTCATGGATCTGTTTGATAGGAAGGATTTGATCCAATTAATGGCTGCACGTGAGAAGTGAACGGATGTTTCGAGGTGTTGGCATAGGATTTGGTGATTGACCAAATCGAAGGCCGCTGAGAGGTCTAGTAGAAGGAGGATGCACAGATCTCCTTTGTCCTTGAATTGGTTCATTTGGGTTTTTTAAATCTAGGAGCACTGATTCAGTTCTTTGACTGGGTCTGACCCAGATTGTCTTAGTCCTAGAAGATTGAGTTCCAAGTATTTTTGGATCTGCAAATAGGCTGCACAGTCTAGAATTTTTAAAAGAAAAGGCACTGTTGTAATGGGTCCGAAGTTTGTCGGTACGTTAGGGTCCAGGTTGGGGTTTTTCAATAGCAGTAGTACCCATGCTTCTTTTAACTCATCTGGTACTGTGTTGGTGGCAAAGGAATTGTTGATGAGGTTGGTTATGAATATGAAGGATGCTAGTTCATTGGCGCATTCTTTTATCAAGTTTCCGGGACAGGTGTCACCTTTGCATCTTGATGGTTTGAGGCCTTTGATGATGATGGTTTCCTGTATAGTTGCAGGCATGAATGTGAATTTGCATGCATTATGTGGTTCTGTGGCGGGAAGTAAGGTAGGTAAGGTCGGGTCGATGTTAAGTTTGATCTTTTATTTTTGCAGTAGGGACATTTTGCTGGCTAGTGCATTTTGTACATTAGAGTCCCATTGTATATCTTTAGTGGAGTGGTCGGGTGAGGGCGCAGGAGATTCAAGCTCCCAGAGAATGGCGAATAATTCTCTGGAATTAGATTGAGAGTTCTGGATTGTTTGGTTATAGACTTCACTTTTGGCCTTGATGATGGCTGCCTTGTAGCTGTTAGCGATAGTCTGGAATAGAGTTTTATTCTGTCGTTGGTGACTTTGCCCAGTTACTTTCGGCAGACCTTTTGGCTGCGCGCAATGTTTGTAAATCGGAGTTAAACCAGGAGTTATGTGCTATGGGTTTGGCCTTTTTAACTTTCAAAGGGGCTACTTTCTCAACTGCGCCATGGCTTTATTATATAGTTTGACCAATGTTGAGGGGTCATTGGTCAGGGTGCTCATATCTAGTATTGGAGATAAGAGGTAGCATATTATCACGGTTGATCTTTTTCATACTTCAGGAAGGTGCCATAGGTGTTGAAGGGGTATATTTTGGTCTTTTGTTAGTTAGTGTAGTAGCGAATATTATAGTATTGTGGTCTGACCAAGGAGCTGCAATGTTAGAGATGATATCTGTGACACAGAGTCAGCGATCCAATCTAGGGTGCGTCCCTTTTCATGTGTGGAGGAGCAGATTCTATGTGTGAATCCTTGAGCTGTCATGGAGTTGGCCAAGAGCCCCGCATGGGCGTCGAGGGGGTCGTTTAGACCAAGGTTGAAGTCTCCTAGGATGATAGATTAGATTTGGAATTAAGTTTCATGTTGTGAGCTAGGAGATTTGGTAATATCCTCTTCAAACGAGACTGTGGGGCCTGGTGGCCTGTAAACGATGTGAAGGGTGAGAGTACATGTGTGAGTGATATTTTAACAGAGATGACTTCGCCAGAGGTGAATGGAAGTTCATCTAAGGTTCTTATGTCAAGGGTGTTTTTTGCTGTTAGTGCTACACCTCCTCCTTTGGCGGTTGTTCTATCCTTTCGATAGTGTATTCCTCTGGGATGGCTAGGGATAGGCCTGGTCCTGATGTTGGGTGGAGCTATATTTTGGTGACTGCTATAAAGTCCAGGTTATTAGTTTTAATGACGTTGGCTATGTCCAGGGCATGGGCTGCAATAGATCTGGCATTGATGAGGGCACCTTTTTAGGTGTAAGGGCTCATTGTGGTTAGGTTTTTTAGTAGGTGCGCTTGTAGGGCATTTAGTTATATTGTCTGCCCTCGATGGGGTTTGCTTAGTAGGATGTGGACGAGTAGGTTTTTTTTTTTTTTTTTTTTGGTTCTGGTGAGTACGAGAGAATAGTCTATATTTTCTAGTTAAGCTGTCCGGTGTGCAGTGAGCTGGCCGGTGGGCTGTAGTGGTGGGACGAGCTGCCTCTATGTCCTGGGTGGATGGGGTAAGATCAGGTGTAAGTGCTCGTGCTGGGAAAGGAGGACCTTTTGTTAAGGATTGGGTAGGGCATGTGAGACGGTGGAGTTGGTTGCAGCGAAGGCGGGCTAGGCCGTTACCTATCTGGATAAATGTGCCTTGTGTGCAGGGCCATTCCCATGTACTACTGGTGTCCATGATCCGTGTTGGAGGATGATGGCTCAATGTTTAGAGGGCCTTCAATTAGGAAGTTGAATTTTTGTAACGTATCCAGAGTAATCTTTCATGTAGCACATTGCCAACTCGGAACACGCTGTTAATATATGGTGGCTAGTTTCAACGTCCTTATGGCAAAGCCGGCATAAACAGTCAGTTAGTGGTCCAATGTGCCATATTCCCAGGAACTCTCTAGTGGGGAGTAGATTTAGCCGCAAAAAACAATATTAACCGTTTCAGCTCAATTGTGCAAAGTTTAGATAAATAGCCACTAGGTCTATAAAAGGGAACATTCTGGTATGAATATTCCTTCTATCTTTTCCTAGTATGCAACTTCTCTATATTTTGGACTCCATCCCACAACTTCGATTTGTTTTGTGCTATATTCTTGAAGTCGGGCATATAGTTGATTATATCGGGATCAGTGTTTAGCGCTGCTAGATGAGCCATTTAGCACAGGCAAAATTATTTCTGTGTAAATCCTGCCCGTTGATTTCAAACTGACGCCAATGTGTGCTGTTATTTCTGGCTCTCATGCACTCCGTATGTCTTTGAAGTGTTTTTATTGGGCCCGCTGCCTTATATAGATTTTTGTGCAGGAGACCAGCTAAGTGCGTCAGTGTTCAGCCAATTTGCGCCATTACCTCAGTTTGCTAAGCTTTTCTAAACTATACCAGTGAACAGAAATGAAATCCTTAGCTTTTAATGAAATGTCGTATTGCAGTAGCCGTAATTTGAAAAATTGTAAATAGCACTGAATGTACACATGCTTTCTGTTTTGTAGGTAAAGGAGGCAGTCAATCAGGCCCCCAATATGTGGACCAGTTCGGATTTCATACAGCTACCTGCTGCGGTTACCTTGCCCAGGTATATTATGTGAAAATCTGAATCGCCAAAGTGTCCCTTCTTTCGCACCACATTTAAATTGGATAGTGTTAGTCCCATCTCTGGGAACTCTTGCATCAGTGGATTAGTGCACTTCCTCACTCAGATGCGCGATTCCATCGATCATGAAGCCGTATTTATTTTTGAACCAGTGGCCATTATATTACAGTTCTTGACTTTATATATTGTGCAATTGGTCACCAGCAACTAAATAGGTAGGCTATTATTGTAGCATTTGCAGGTCAGCCCAGTTTAAAGTATTTTATTGAGTGTCATTGCTATTATAAAAACTGATGTAAAGTGCGTGTGATATAACCTCCTGGGAATCCAATCTAACCATGCCCCACATAATACTGCTTAATTATATTTAAATTATTTACTTTTGCCCAATTTGGTGATTCATATTATTAGAATGAGCCAGCACATCCAATTGGTCACATGCATTTATCCATGCATCATAGTCCCATTACATTGAAGAGATGTTATATCTCATCCACAGCTCGATGCTACATGATACACGGATGTGCTCCTGTTACCTGATCATGGCTCGTAACTCGTGGTTGGCTAATGCCCACTTATTTAAATCTCTGAGCCAGGTGCTGGCTCTTTGTTCCAATGCATGGCTGCGTCACGATTCACTAATATTAGAATGGTGTCTGTTACTTTGACCTCTTCATAATGTGCAACTACTCCAGGAGACCTAATGTAATTGACGCCTCGTATCACCACGTGAGTACCCCAGACTGCTTCTCTCCTACTATGCTCCACAGTTTAGATATCTTAACGTGTCCCTACCATGTGTGTATGAAATCAGCTGACTTTCAGCAGTCTTGAACCATATCCCTTGTCCATACAATGGCCGAGTTACACAAGCAGACTGACTGATCCTCGATCTTTGAGGTGTGTTCGTATGCCATGCCAGACACTGCATCTTTTAGCTGGATCCCAAATTATTTCTCCCACTTCCCTCTCACTTTAGCCTTGCTGTGGATTTATCAAGCACTGCTCTATTTGACTATGATACGTCCTGTGGTGCATAATTCCCTGATGGCAACATTTTCTGCGTGTTCCAGTGGTCTCTGATGTCACCCTGGCCCGCACTTCAAACCATTCAGCTATTCTGGAATTTTACAATACAAAACCACCTTACATCCTGAGTTTGCTACCTTATATTCTTGGTACGACTGAACCGACAGACTGCCCTGCCATGATGGAAGGAGCATTTGGAGACAGTTAAAGTTGAATTGTTAAATGTTAATGTTTTATTACGAAATGCTTATTATTCTCTAACTATGGACATATTTTATGTCATGCAAATGTAAAAATGATAAATGCCAATAAATACATTTAAAAATAAATATATTCTTGGTACGACATCTGTCCTCCACATAAATTTGAACAATAGTACCCAACCCTATAGATCGCCCCCCCCCCCCTCTGGCAGAATCTGCCCCATGTCCGAACTAGGTCCAACATCCTCATACACAACTGGTCTCTCGGGTGAGAACTTCAACATGTGCCATTTGGTTTTACTGTTTCTTTCCACACCGAACAGATTGCTGCACTGCTAGCTTGAGGTCCCAATCTGCAGACTTCAATACATTTCCTATTACAATTGCACGCCTAATGATGTTGTCTCCTAGGTGCAGCTGGCTCATGTCAACATGCTGTGAAGATTCACAAGACTGACTTCCTTGTTGATTTGCTGTTTCATAGTTGTTGGGTTACAGGGCACCAGGCAGTTTTTTTTCCAAGTGTTCTTTTTGTTCCTTCAGGTGAATGACTGGCAGAGCGACTGGGTCACCTTCTACACTAGGCAGCGACTGCAAACACAGTTAGACATGGTTGAGAAGGAATATGGAGACAGAGAGGCAAGAGAGCTGTGGTCCATTCTTCAGGTAATCTTTGCCTGCAATTACAGGTTGTTGCATGTGTGCTGTTTGACCAATATGTTCTGTTTGATCAATATGTTCTGTAATAAAGAAATAAGACAGTCTAATCAAGCATGAACACCTGCTGATATAGAAACTGTGTTGTATATTCTAAAACCCTTTTAGTAAAAAACACTGGACTGTGAAGATTAGAAAGAAAAGATGTTAATGTTAAAGGATGTTTATACCACGCCCTCTCATCCCAGGAGTGATCCCCTGGTGCTCTGGCAAATCCGAAAAGGAAGACCGGGTAAGATGGGTTAGTTGGACTGAGCGGGAAAAGTGCTTGAGGAGCTGTGATGTGCTGTTGGTAGCTTCAGTTCGGTTAACACTGTTCACTGTGCTTAGGTATGTTTTTCGGTTGGTATCCGTCATGCGCTGTTGTGCAAGGCTAGGTGTGGTTTGGTTTTGGCCTCAAAGTACACAGGACATTCCCACGCTTTTAATTTTGACCATAGTTCTCTGTCAACGCTATCAAACGCCTTCTTCAGGTCGATGAAGGCTAAATATATCTTTAGCTGTTTATATTCTTTCCACTTTATGAGGTTCAAGAGAAACAGATTGAGATCTGTTCGACCCCTTATACAAATCCAGATTGACGAGGGTCAGTTCCATTCACTAGCTTCATCCACTTTTGGAGATTAAGCAGAATTACTGAGGCGTACAGTTTGTCCAACTCATCCAGGAGGGCAATAGGGGGCGGTAGTTCGGAGGATCCATTCTGTTGCCCCTCTTAAATATCAGGACTACTATTACGGATTTCCACGTAACAGGAATTAAACCCAGGTTATTTACCCGATTTAAATAGGGCGGCCACCAAAGGAATCCACGTTTTATTTTAGCCTGCTTGATCATAGCATACGTAAGGGCATCCAGGCCTGGGGCTCCCGATGCATTAGCCTTTTTAATTAGTCATACCAGATCCAACATATCAAAGGGAATTGGCCAGGGCCCGTCTGTCCGATTCAATGTCAACATGGGTTTATTTGGGACAAAAAGATCTCCATAGAATTTGACCCATTTAAGTTCTGTGATCCCATTGATCAGAAGTGCCGATTGGGAAGATGTTTGAGCATTAATCCAACACCAGATCTGCCTTGAGTCCTCGCTCATAATTACTTTTAACATGTTTTCTGAGTCATTCTGAAACATTTAGGCCATATAACAGAGCAACAGATTCTTGTATTTCTGTTTCTATTTTTTGACTAATTCAAATTTCTGATCTTTCCCACATTGATTAATCGCTCGAACGTCTTTCCTTAGATTTCATTTTTCTTGTACTATATTCTGATCAAATATATGTTTTGGGGTAAAATTTGGTTTGAACTTTGTGTCTTTTACCACATAGTCCAGTAGAAGGTAGGGTAATCAATAGCTAAATGATTGTGGAGCATCTTTTGCTTGATGCCCTGTGTAAAGCAGACCGTTGCCGCTTGTTCTATACGCATACGATTTCTACCTGATGCAATTTCCGACCTAAAATTCCACTGGTCTTTTTGTTGTCTCAAACCCAAAGTACAGACTAGTTTTAGGAGGGCATGATCAATGCTTCTCTTCTACAGAACCTCTATAGTTTGGGATTTTTTTCTATCAAAGTATGAGGTGTAGAAATAATCCAAAACCTTTGAGTGTACTCCATTCAACCAAGTCGAGGAGCTAGGTATATCACCTGGAATCTCCCATTGAGAATCTGCATATCTCTCACTTGCATTGCCTCATGCCACTGTCGTACTCTTGAAAGGCCCTTGTTAAAGCCCCCCAACCCACCTTTATACCCCTCTATAATATCCATGCAGGAGGTGTTCAAGACACCACAGAACAATAGCCCTTCATCAATCCTCTCTGTTACAGAGTCTATGAAATCCTCTATCTTAAAAGCCAGGGAGTTCAATACACATTTAAAATAAGGATCCTCATCCTTATGTTATCAAGACCCGGATCAGATTGCAACAGAAGGGCTTGCACAAAAGGGTTCGGATTTGCCATTTCCACCACTGCCCAGCCATTCCTGCTCTTCACCAGTGTGAGTAAACCAGAGGCAGGTCTTCCTCGAAGACCCCTGTAAGCCCTATTTAAAAATAGACTAGGTCCATCTGCCAACGGGGGTGCTTGTAGCCAAGTTCCTTGAAAACACAAGACATCAAACTCTTTCCTCCACCAACTATCTTCTTTACTGGCGTCTGGTTGTTACTTGTATCTATTTTGTGACCACTTTGGTGAAGTTGCAGGGAATTTTGTTGAGAAGTTGCCTCTTCAGAGTGGTTATCTACAGCTTCCCTCATCCTTCGTAGTTGTCCACCGTCTTGATCAAAAGTCACTTTTAGCAGGTAAAAGAACTTGAGGGGATAGGCTGTCTGGATTCCCCCCGATTTCTTTCTCTTATTCTTCTGGTTATCTAGGCCTCGTAATAATACTTCATGTTGTGGTTTGTCAAGAATCTTTTCTTTGTTTGAAGCATTTGCGCTGGGCCTTGGCGACACCTCCACCCTAACGTTCCAAGAGGGATCCATCAGTTCAAAGCCTAATGGCAGAAGTAAATGTGCCACTTCCAATAAAGATGATTTAATCACATTTGAATTTAAGTGCAAACAGACTTTGTCTGGTGAGATTCCTTCAAGAATACTATAATTTTGATGTCTGTACTAATAAATCTTAGTAGCGGAATATGGTGGAGTAGTCTTAGAACATTTGCTCGGTTCATAATCGGACCATGATTTGTCGTCAATAAATGTTCCAAGAGAAGCAAAGGTGCACAGGTCTCATCTTTCACAGTTGGAACTACTAAGTTCCTATGGGTCAGAAAAGCCAATTTTCCATCTGCTCCGACCGCCTGCACAGACGTTTGCTAGAGTTATTGCTAAAAAATGGTGGTGTAGATGATTTCCGAATTCCAGTGTCAGTTGCTAGGAATTTTAGATCTGCCATTTACCGCTTTTCTTGCAGTCTACGAAATACAGGACCCGTATCTCCTAAGGCGCCTTTTTCCTTCTTCTATTCTGTCATAGTCAGACACTATGGAAGAACGGCGCCTTGCTTCATCCCGCCTCGTCATTTTTTTTTCTGATCAGATTCTGCTGACCGTCCGATATCCCTGGAAGAATTAGAGACTAAATTTGAACTCTGAGACACGTAAGGTCCAGCAGTGAGAACTGAATTGTCTGTTTATTGACAATTGCCAGGCTCACCCCTTCATCTTCATCTGACATGTATGTAGAAAAGCCCCACTGATCAACCGTTTCATCGAAGGGTGGAGTCAGATCTTTGAAGCTTACAGTGCCTCTTTTCTTTTGAAATACCTATCTGTTCCCAAGGCAACCTCTGAGGTATTCACATGAAGACTATGGTCATCGCAGTTAAGATTTGTCTTGTTGAATATTTCATTAATGGCTAAATTGCCACCTTAATTCTTTTGGTCCAATTCCTTTTAAATACCCGCAATATCTCTAGCCAGACGAGCCTCCAGCACCGCCAGAGTAACCATTTTGCTAGCGCACACGCCTTCCAAAATATTTGCCTCTGGGGACACCATAGCCAGCATTTTCTCATTGTCTGCTGGGAAAGTTGTAGATGGTAGTGCCTCTTGTCTACTGAAATTTGTAAATTCAGTAACAATTATTTCTCCCATAGTGTTCAGGCGGGTGGGATTGTCATATATTGTCAGACGCCAAAAGAGTTTCCGAAGCAGCACAGCTGTGGTGATTACTTTCATAGATATGGAATACGTCGTCAGACCATCCCATCGAAAGAACGTTACCAGGTAAGAGAGTAACTTGTTCTTCTCTGTCTGCGCCAAATACCAAAAGCTCTTAATCCAGACTCGGCAATGGAGTAGCAATTTCTGGTAAACAGTTTCAATAAAGTATAAAATCATTCTACTTGCCCCTCGTTTGCATCGGGACTCTCCTGCTTCGGCTCCTCTACCCCGGGAACCCTGGGGAACACGGGAGACACTCCCAACACTCTGCGACCCTCCACGTCCAGAGATAAGATTTTGAAAGGTTGCCTCCACCTTCCCCAACCAACAGCAAAGAAAGACACCAAAGACTCAACAAATGTGCTGCAAGGCGAGGGACCCCACATGGGAAACACTCCAGACACTCTGGGGCCATGTACTGAAGTATGATATGGCATTTGTGACACGCCTATACACAAGTGTTTCAACGAGGCAAGAGAGGGGGAACAGAGGGATGACCAAGAAAACTATCTTACTAGGCCAGGTGACATTGAGATCGTGCAGGTGAGGGGAGCAGGGGGGGAGGGAAGGCGGCAGTGCAATACGTAGGATCAACAGTAAAAAATAAATAAAAACAATAGGTAAAAAGTGCGCCCAGCTTGTGGCAAGTGTAGGGGTAAGTGCAGCCATCATTGTCGAGAGCTTGTAGGGGACTGTAGGGATACAGAAACAGCCCCTAAGTGCAGGGGTTGCCCGGGAGGCAGTGCAGGTGTGCAACTAGCGGGGGATGGGGAACCTGGGCCCGAGATCAGAGGGTAGCCAGGTGACCAGTGCAGTTTCAGTCAGGAGTTCAGCAGGGGTGAGGAGGAGAGAAAGCAGAAGCAAAGAGGAAGGTCTTGAGCAATGTTGCCTCTAATTATTTTTCCGTAAGTGCGGAAATGATTAGCCTTCGTGTGCACATTATTTTCCATGTGCGCAACTGAGTAACGATGTAAGCCACTTTGTAAGCATGCATAGTTAGTGAGATACAATCTCCGAAGAGTTTGGAAGGAAATTTCCCCTTCCCAACCACCGCAGTTCTTTACAAATCAGTGTAAAAGAAGCATTTTACAACTTTTTTTCCAAACATGTAGGCTAAAAAATCAAATATGTTATATGTGATTATAAGGAGAGCTCATCAACCAGTACAACACTTCAAGATATTCCATAGCACCTACCAAAAGTACTCCTGCGCAGAGAGAAACATGTGTATGCACAAAAAAGCTTTGCATGCTCAGGATAAACAATATGTTTAGCTGTGGCTATTCATTTGTCAACACTGCACAGAGACAATGCAGAAACTGTTTAATACCTTTGGGGAAAAAACCCACTGATGTGGTTGTCAAGAAATTCAGACACTATGCAATTTTTGCAAATGGAATAATCGCAACTGAAAGGAATGTGTCAGAAAACATGCCAATAGGAGTTGATGTGCCGCTTTAATGGAGTAATTCAAGGGCCATGAAAAAATGCCTCTCATGTAAGGATAATAATTGCATCAGAATAACTGCACCACAGAATATGATCTGAATTCCTAGGCCTCTGCTTACTATCCACATTATGTTCTGTAAGTTGTGAAATTTACTCAAAACCAGCCATACAGCTAGGAGGCATATACTATTTTACTAAAAACAGGGCAATGTACCCAACATAAACAGGAAACCATGAATTTTATGAACATATAGGAATCTACCCCCTGCTTCTACCCACAAAGTTCCACTGATCTATTTTCGAATCAGTGACCAGCAGAGCAGTGTCATTGGTAGGAACTCAAATAATATTACTGCCCGATCTCAGGAGGAATTTTAAGGGGAAAGGACATATTTTAAGAAGTATGAAATATCCCTACTGGCAAAGCCAGTTACCTTCTTACTCCCTGAAAAAATCTTTTGATTCCAAGTCTGGAGTAAAATCGTATTGGAGCCCTGATTGTAACCCTGACATAGGAAGTGAAATTATAGGGCACATAATACAGCCTATAGTTTTGCCCACCCATGATCACCACAGCCTAGACAAAAATCAACAATGTTTCTCCTGGCGCCCAGTTGAAGAAAATCACATACAATTGGCCTTTAAGTCAATAGCAGCAATGCTCACAGTTACAACATATTGAGTACCTTCTTCTTTAACTAGGGACCCCTCTTCTGAAATTCACTGTTATCAGTTGAACAAGATGCATGGAGATGCTAGAAGCAATAAATGCAAACCCATGAATATACTGAAAAGTCCTCAGCAGCTGAGCGTAGAAAGAAATAGAAGGTGCAGTTTCCTAGGCTATTACTATAGTTTCCTATCCTTTACCAAAACAAACGTGTCCTTCAGTGTACTATACTGCCAAAACATCTGATTTGTTTTTTGAAAGTTGCTGATTTGTTCTTCACCCTGAAGAAGTGTTCTCCTGTTCCCTTCCACCCGTTCCCCTCCCGGGCTCCTGTGCTAGCCTCCAATATTAGTTGACGGGACTCTGTCAAAAGTGAGGGATTGTAGAAGTAAAACTGTAACTGGGATATTTGCATACCCACAATATGTTGCAAGCAAATCCAATTGAATGCCTCATGATGATATTATGTGCAGTTTAAGAAAATGTCATCAATCTGCATGTGCACAATTAATATGAAGTGCATACAAGATTGTTTGCAACATACCCCACCTTTCAATTGTTGATCAGGTTTCGACAAGTGCTCAGTGAATCCATTTTTGTATAGGAGCAAGTTAACATATAGTTTGTTAAGGTCTATCCCCCATGGAACTCTGAACATTTTGAAAGGTTGCAGATTGTGTGTGAAAAGCATTCTAGTTATCTGAATATTGTTGCCCTCATTTTATATATGAATAATGCCAGGCAGAGTCCATACCAATTATCCGTTACAAGCCAAGTACATTATATTGCAATGTTGCTCTCCATTTATAGGGTAATGTTAGGCTGAACATGACATTTGCCTACTCAAAATTCTTAGAGGGCAAATTCATATTTGAGTTTTATAATGCGTTAACTTGCAAGTGGGGGCTCTTCAAAGTGGTTCTGTGACATATTTACAAAGAATAGGAAGCATGGGATGAGGTTAAATATCTTAGTAGCCTGCTTACTTACAGTCAATACCCATATTTGAGCTGACAGTCGGGTTACATAATATGGGTAATGCTTTTATTAAGGCACCATAAGTAACAGAAATTCTTGTGCTTGAACGCCATTCCTATCATAACATAAACCAAGATTTGTATCCAAGTCTGGTAACCTTTTGCTGAGCTAAGGTAGGCAGAGTCAAGGTTGTCTGGTAATAGCTGAATGTGGCCCAGGGCGGAGTTTGAGTCATGCGGTATAAGTGTGGTAGAGTCAAGAATAGGATCCTGGGTGGGGAGGGAAGATAATTTAGTTAATGTGTGCAGGCATATCTTAGCTGTATCTTCTGTTCATGGAGCCACTTTTCATTTACATTTTTAACCTCATGTGGGTGTATTCCATTTTTAGAGTGTTTAGGTTTTTAAGGTCAAGCTTGCATAGTATGGCAATGTCAATAGGTTACACCAGAATATCAAGAATAATTAGTATGATTTAGCTTCATTTTGAGCGAAAGCAAATATTAGGTACCTGCTGTGGCTTGTATTTTAAATCTGATTTAAATAGTTGGGAATTGTCTGTGTGCGCTGCTAACATTCTTGTGTGCGGCACCCAGAAGGAACCTGGGCAAGCGCAAATGCGCACAGCTTAGAGGGAACATTGGTCTTCCGGAACCGGAGATGGTTCTCCTCGTTTCATGGAGGCTGTTCCAGAGGGAGGCCCCAGCCAAAGATAGAGATCTACCACCAACTTGTTGCTTGGAGAAGCGACTGACCCTGAGGGAGTTGGAGGCGAATGAGCGAAGAGCTAGAGAAGGAAGATATTTGGGAAGAGAGAGTTGAAGGTATTGAGGCCCTAATCCCCAGAAGGCCTTGTGGACAATGCAGAGGGTTTTCAACTTAATCCTCGCAGCCACTGGGACCCAGTACAGTGATTTCAGTCCTGGAGAGATACGACCCATGGGCTTGAGGCCAACGACAAGTCTTGCAGTCTTGTTCTGGATGAGTTGCATAGGGCGGAGAGTAGAAGCAGGCAGATTTAGAAAGATGCTGTTGCATTAGTCTAGCCTAGAGAGAACCAGAGCTCTGGAGACCGTGAGCTTCTGGGGGAGGGAGAGGAAAGGAAGAACACCTCTGAGGAGGTGCAGCTGGTAGTGTGACTTCTTAGAGATGTCCGAGATGTGAGGAACGAAGGAGAGTGTGGAGTCGAAGATGACCCCAAGGTTTTTAGCCTCATAGGTGGGAGCAGGAAGAGGACCAAGAGAGGCCGGCCAGAGAGCGACAGGAAAGGAGGGCGCATGTGTGCCAGTGAGGAGAATGTCTTACTGGCGTTAAGGCAGAGATCATTGGCGGCACACCACTCCTGGATAGCGGACTGACAGTCCGAGATGAGAGAAGAAGTGGTGGCGGAAGGGAGCCTGAAAATGAGCTTAGTGTCATCCGCATAGCACTGAAAGTTGGGACAGAGATCGGCAATGTGGTGGGCCAGAAGTGCCAGGTATTGGTAGAACAGCCAGGTAGCGAGGTTAGACCCCTGGGGATCACCACAGGTAGAGATAGAGGAAGGACCCAAGTTGGACCTGGGAGGGTTGATCGGAGAGGAAAGAGGTCAGCCAAGCCAGGGCCTGATCGGTGATACCCAAATTATCATGGAGCCGGTTGAGCAGGATGCCATGGTTGACCGTGACCAAAGCAGAAGAGAGATCAAGTAAGATGAGGATACCGGGGGTATTGGAATCAAGGTTGGAGAGCAGGTCTTCACGGATGTTCAGGAGAGCAGTTTCCATGCTTCTGGCAGCTCTGAAGCCAGCCTGATGGTCATGGAGACAACCAACCGATTCAGTGTGAAGATCAAGCTGGGAGATGGCCAGCTTTTCCAGGAGTTTACCCAGGAAAGGAGTGATGGAGATTCGGCGGTAGTTAGCAGGGCAGGAGGGGTCGGCTGAGGGTTTCTTAAGAAGAGGGTGCACAGGGGAGTGCTTCGGGGGGGGGAGGTAAGCCTTCAGTGGCAAAGGAGTGGTTGCAGAAGTCTACCACAGCAGGAGCCAGGGTGTCGATGTGGTCCTTGATGGTTTTAGAGGAACAGGGGAGAACCGGTTTCGACAAGAATTTTATAGATCTGACTTGTCTAGAAACCTTGTCTGGGGAGAACAGGGGAAAGTCAGAGAAGGAGAGAGGAGAGGTGGTCACAGAAGAGCGGGGAGGAGAGGGCAGAATGTCCTGAGTTTTAGAGATGAAAGTACGTGCTGTTTTTTGTGCTTTAGAGGTATGGTTGTGTTTAGTTAGTGTGAGAGGTGTATACAGAGGGGTGAGAGTTTTTAGTAGGGTTGGTTAGTGGATCTATCTAGATGGGACACATGCTAATCTTCACAATTCCATCTAGACCTGACATGATTAACTTCACAATTCTATCTAGATGTGACTCATGATCATCCTCCTGATTCTATCCAGGTGTGATGCATGATAAACTTCACAATTCTACCCCGTCCCTGCTTACTCAATGCATACTGTGGCTGGCTAGCACTATTGGCATGATGCAAAGTGTGGTAACCTTACACAATGGGTCTGGTTCCTGGATGGCTTGCTTGTACAAGTGAGGTAAATGCTGACTATAGCTGACAGGCATAGATAGACTGAGAGCCTGGGGCAGTAGGATAATTGGGTAATGATAGGTGGGTAGTTAGCAGAATTATCCAGAATAGCTGATTAACATTATGGCTTTAGTGTAAGATATGAACAGCACACCATCGCAGGCCATGTACATCAGACTGTTACACAACAAGGGTGGCGTGTCAGCCCAGTGGGGAGAAGCAGTGGCTGTTCTCCCCGTCTGCACCAGATGCTACATATTGTTAACTAGCATAGTTCACCTAGTTGTGAAATACGAGAAGTAGGAGTAATAAGAGAGGTGGGACAGTTTAGTGGGGTGTAGGGAATCCTGCGCTCCATGTCCACACCACACCGGCAGACACGACCTGGAGCTGCTTCTGAGGGCCCTTAGCCGCAGGAGCTGCACGGGCATTGGGCTGCCGTGTGTGTCGGACATAAGTGGGCTCGACGGTCCAATGAAGTCAGCACAGGGGAGCAGGAATCTGGTTCGGAGCCGTAAATGGGAACAAATGGGTAGAGGAAATGCAAACCCATCATCCAGGCAATAGGTATATACAACTCTGCCGTTAGGCAACGTGAGTGAAACCTCACAGAAAGCAAAGGGCACTCGCCATGCGAAAATAACTGCAGCTCAAATGCTGTGGGAAGCAGGACAGCAGTGATTACACCTTCTCTGCGTTTGGGTTTGCGTTCGCGGGCCAATCAGGTCGGCAGGGAGTAGCGCGAGGCAGAAATCGGGTTCGGAGCTGGAAAATTGAGGAAATGCGCACCTATCAGCAAGGCAATACATTCAAAACATTCAAAGAACTATCAACCTTTTCTTTCAATTGGGCGTCTTGGGCGTCTCCATCAACGAGAAAAAATCAAGCCTAGTGCCAAGCACAACCAAACAGTTCCTAGGAGCTGGCTGAAACACAGAAGAGGGGTTGGTCTTTCCGTCAGAGGAAAGGGTCCAAAACATGTTACTGCAAATACCACATTATCAGGCCGGCCACCAGGTAAGGGTGCGCAAAGCTTTGCGTTTGCTAGGCATGATGGCATCTTGCATTTACCTGGTATTACACGCGCGCCTTCGACCCATGCAGGAGTGGTTAGCGAAACAGTGGTCTCAGGAAAGTGGTCAGTGCGGACGATCTAGTAGTCGTTTCGCCAACACTAGTACAAAATCTTCGCTGGTCGACAAGGGAGAATCTACTGAATGGGAAAACCTTCCACGATCCGGAAGTACAAGTGATTGTCACGACAGACGTCTCACTCGCTGGGTTGGGGGCTCATTACCTTCACCACACAGCTCGGGGTATGTGATCTTGCGCGGTAGCTCAGAACCACATCAATCTGCTGGAACTACTGGCAGTATTCAAAGCACTTCAATCATTCGAGTTTCACCTAGCAAACCAATCTGTGCAAGTCCTGACAGACAGCACTACGGCGATGTTCTACATCAACAAACGGGGGTACACGTTCTCCAAATCTGTCCAGGCTTGCGCAGCAAATTTGGAGATGGGCACTCAAACGGATGATATTTCTATTGTCGCAGCACGTTCCAGGGGAACTCCACTCTCTGGCAGACTCACTGAGCAGAGATCCCCTACCAGAGGAACACGAATGGCGACTACACGCAGGAGTCGTAGAGCACCTCTTCTCTCAATGGGGTTACCCCATGAAAGACTTGTTCGCTACAAGCAAAAACAGTCAATGCCCAGACTTCGCGTCCAGGTTTCCCCAGCCAGGTTCCAAGGGGAACGCCCTATGGATGAACTGGTCAGGGAAATTTGCTTACGCTTTACCATCACCCCCACCCCCCCACACCTCTCATGAAGAAGGTGGTCAACAAGATCCACAAGGAACAGACGCTTATCCTAGTTCCTCCTATGTGGGCAAGACAACCTTGGCATCCACATCTGCGCAAACTGGCGATGTGTGATCCCATCAAGCTCCTGTGCCCGACCAACCTACTCACTCAGCACCGGGGGCTAACAGTGCACCCTCAACCCTCACTCAGTGAACTTGGAAGCATGGCTCCTGAAGTCATAGAGTTCGGACAGCTTAACCTACCACAGAGGTGTATGGATATCTTAACAGAAGCAAGAAAAGCTAACACTAGGCTCTGTTACTTCGACAAGTGGAGGAGATTTGTAATTTGGTGCCAGTCTAAAAAAATTAACCCCATAGATTTTACTCCATCCGACATTCTAACTTATATGCTCCACTTGCTAGATTCTGGGTTAGTATTCAACTCCTTAAAGGTCCACCTGGCGGCCTTGTCAGCGTACACCACCTCCCACAATAAAGTCTCATGGTGGAAGGTGCCTGTCATCAAAGCATTCATGGAGGGGGTAAAGAGACTTCACCCTCCAATTTCTAATCCGCCGCCAGGATGGGATCTCAATGCTGTACTCGCTAAGTTCTTGGGACCTCCTTTCAAGGCGATGCATAAGTGTAGTCTTAAACACCTAACTTATAAAACTGCCTTCTTCGTGGCTATTACTTCCATAAGAAGAGTTGGTGAAATACAAGCATTGTCAGTGCAGGATCCTTTCTTAGTTATACACAAGGATAAGCTGGTTTTACGTACACATCGTAGGTACTCCCCTAAGTTCATCTCTAAATTTCATGTAAACCAGTCTATTGAGCTACCGGCTTTCTTTCATAACCCCACCAGCTCAGCTGAGATAAAACTCCATACACTGGATGTGAGGAGGGCAGTCCTTTGCTATGTAAACAAGACCGGACAGCTAAGAAAAACAGACAACGGTTTGTCTCCATAGCAACAGGCAGAGAAGGAGACCACATTTCCAAAAATGCCATCTCCAGATGGATAGTCAGATGTATACAATTGTGCTCTTCATTATCAAACAAAACACTGCCTTTCACACCTAGAGCTCACTCCACAAGGAGCACAGGAGCCACTCTGTCTTTCATTGCAAATGTCCCTCTAGACAGCATTTGCAAAGCAGCTACATGGAGCTCAATGCACACTTTCACTGAGCATTACTGCATTGACACTCATTCCAAGACAGATACGCAGGTGGGACAAGCGGTTCTAAGACATCTGTTCGCCCATGAACCTTCTCACATCCCACCATCTTCTCCTAACATTGCTCGCTAATTTATGCACAGCATGTGATCTAAGCAGATTCCATAAGCCTCAGAAGGGATACATTCTTCACCGTAAATAGTATTTCTTATGCTTGTATCTGCTTAGATTCACATGCGCCCACCCTTCCTCCACGCGGAGAGAAGGCGCATGGATGCTTATGAGCTTGTCTGATACGTAACTGCTTGGATACAACTGTACTCAGGCTACACTTCCTGCTACCTCATGTCAGAAAAATAATCTGAGGGACCTTGACGCGTGAAGGGCCATGGGTACAGTGGACGTCACACTAGGGATAGTATTACTGGCACGCCCTGTCGACGTCCCTTTTTGAGTTTCGGAAACAACAACTGTAATACTGTGCAGCTTCCACTAGATGTCGGCCTATGCACAGCATGTGAATCCAAGCATCAGAAATACGATTACTGTGAGTAATGTATCCCATACATAAAGGAAGATTGTGAATGGATTATTGTAAAATCCTTAATGAATATGAATGCATTTTGCAGCCTTTCATTGCTCATTTTTGCACACAATATTTTTAATTCAAACAATGCATAAAGGGAAATGTTGCTGCATTTTATAGATGAGATTATCAGAGTTTATACAGGTTTTTATGCTCAATAGCTACATATAAAAAAAATCTTAGCCTCTCAGTATGTCGCATGTAGAACTTGACATTTCCTTATTTCTTTAAAAAAAAAAGAAAATATTTGTTAAAAAAGAAATTAAAGGATTCATAATATTTTTACATATTGCATAAACATTATTTATAGGATATTTTTCTGAATGTCTGCCAGGCCATGGGATTTGGCTTTAGCAAGGATGTTAACCACCGTAAAATACCTGATGGCTTCATGCTTACGGCATGTAACATTCTCATGGATCCACATTTATTGAACTTAGTAATAGACGGTATGGTCCTTTGTTCCTTTGTTAAATGTTTTGGAATGTTATAGGGAGTCTTGTTGGTATTGAAAGGAATGTCGTTTCAAAGGTCAACCCTCCAGACTGTCTTAACAAAAGATTTCCCCCTATGTGTAGGAAACATTCGAATGATGTTCTAGGAACTTCAAACTACAGGGAAATAATTTACAAACATTAGTTCCCAGCAAAATTAGGTTTTATCTACCATCTTAAAATCATCCGACCATCCTACAGACTGAGAATGAAGAGGTATTTGTCTTTCCATCTCATTGTGCTTGTTTTGTGCCTCTCCACTACTCTCTCCTCTGTCTGTGGTGCCACAAAACAACTTCCATTGCAGGTGGTACCACATAACTAAACAAATAATATAGAAAATGCATTATTTGGCATTTCATGGCTGCTTTGTAGTTCCTTGGCAAACAAAAGAAAAAGGTTGAATCAATTACACCAACTGTGATGTAATTTGTGCTGGGAAGACTCTTGGCACTAGCAGTGGTATATTCGCAGGTGGGGGGCTAGTGTGTTCAATTTGTTTTAAAATGTGATGATCATCAATACAAATTTCAGGCATGCCAGGATATTGTTTGTACCGGAAAATGTCAATGCACTAATTCCCGTTCGCCTTGTTACATTTGCACTGTGTGCAATTCTGACATCCCCTAAACTGCAAGTTGGCTACATCCCTTTAAATTCCTACAAGCATGAGACCTAGGCACGCTGACTTGCAAAGTCAATGTGGGAGTCACTTGCATCAATCATGCCATAGTGTGTAGTCTACGTATGGAGGATAAGTGGTGCCAGCAGAAGATGCTGGTGTCTTTGTTGCTTTTCATTCAGGGGGCACTTTGTTGTATGTATTCAGCAACTAAATACTTTGTATACATGCATGAACAGTTTTTTGGAACAGTGCAAATCTGTTATGCTTCCGGGTCGTACATACTCTGTTAAAGGGTTGGATATCTTTTTTCAACTGTTTTGTTTAAACCACAGTGATTAGGGTTCTTACATCCACACTATCAATGCAACAGGGTCATTGTTTCCATGGTGTTAAAAATAAAGATGTCCAAGGCAGTGGACAAGAATAGAATGTTAGTTGTGGGTGGTTTATGACCTTTTGATGTCCTTTTATTTTTATAGTCTATGTACACTGTAAATCTTTTCATGTATTCTCTTCCGCCAGTTGAAGATACCAGAGCTGTTCAAAGATGCCAATATTTTTCCAGCTCTTCTTCACGGTGATCTATGGGGTGGAAATGTGGCAGAAGATGGATCTGGCCCAGTGATCTTCGACCCTGCATCGTTCTACGGTCATTCAGAATACGAGCTGGGCATCGCAGGCATGTTTGGGGGATTTTCCAGCACCTTCTACGCTTCTTACCATGAGAAGATTCCCAAAGCTGACGGCTTCAGCAAACGGCAGAAACTTTACCAGCTATTCCATTACCTGAACCACTGGAACCATTTTGGGTCTGGTTATCGAGGGTCTTCCCTTAACATTATGAGAAACCTTGTCAAATGAATTAGGGGCCAGAACCTCAGTGAGAAAGCCTAACTGTAAACTGCCAGTGCTGTTCTGACAGAGCTGCTTGTGTGTTGCATGATCCTCAGACCCTATTAGAAAGCTGATAACAAGTGTGTAAGCATATCAGAAGTCCATCTTCCTGAATCTTTCTATATCACAGCTTTAGAATGCCCGTCTCTTAAATGTATGCATGTTTATATGGTGTAGGCTAAGCCCCAGTCAGAAGTTCGCCTTATATACATAAAAGTAAAACAAGCCTTTGCAACAATTTACAGTAATGTAAATATGTGAGTATTCATTAAACATATGCCACCCTTTCCAAGTTATGGACCCGACCAGCTCAGACTACCGATCTTTACAAAATCGGAGCAGAGGAAAATATTCTGAGATAGGAGGTCCCAAATGTTGACTCAACCAATGCATGTTGTACAGCGGGACAGCAAATTCTGACACGATGCAGAGGCTAAGATTAACTGATTTGTTGCTCTTGAGGGGTGAAGTGGTTCATACATTGGTGGACTGTGTGTAAATTAGAAGTGCTGCTGAATATGTATTTCACCTTTGAACACATTGTGTTTAACATTGTGCTATTGGCACTCTGGGCCTTGTTACAGGCGTAGAGGTATCAGTGGTCTCCAAATACAGTTAAAGGAATATACATCTCAGCTGTTTTCCACAGAAATGCTGCCAGCAGTAAATACCACCCTATTATAAGGTGCTGTTTTACCTTGAAAATCGGGGTCCCTAGAGGTATTCTCAAGGGTTTTATTTCCTCTACAAGAGTACTTCCTTGAAAGTAGCCATTTCTTTGGGGTGGAGACATTGGATAGGGAGAACCACCATTCCCATGCAATGCATGAGTCAGAATTTGCCCTTTTGTACATCAAAAAAATATAGGTGTACAGGAGCCCCTCCACGTCCCTCTTCCTCGCCCAAGTACTCCCATACAGGAACTCTATTTTTTTTCTTATCTTCTCCTGCAGGTATAAACCCCCTACTTGCCTATAATCCACAGTTCTTTTTCTCCTGTCTCCGACGGTGACTGGATCTTCCAAGAGCAGGGCTCTGAGAAGCGTTGTTGCAGAGTCTTCCGAATTGGCGTCTCCAGCAGGGCGGCGCCGTACTCCTAGTAAGTTGAGGGCTCCCTGCAGGGCTTGGTGTCGGGCTGGGGGTGCGCAGCTGCCCCAGACCCCCTTCCGGGGCTTTGGGTACAGTGGCGTGGCTGTTTGCTGGTTTCTGTCCCCTGCAGGGCTTGAGTCTTAACAACTGTCTTTTATCTGGGAGCGGGTTCCTCCCCGCTCTCTGGTTGCGGCTGTGTGTGCAGTCTGTTTTTGTGCCGTGTTTCGGAGGGCTGCCGGGTACGAACGGTGTTCCGTTACACGGGATCCCTCCTTCCGCGATACTGCCTGTTTGGGGTATGGCCGCTTCTTGTTCCTTGATGTTGGGGCGGGTCTGGGTCTCCTGCTACCTCCCTTGATGCCTTACCTTAGGCAGGAGGCCAGCCAGCATATATGCGCAGATTGGCTGGCTCTCCTTTGAGTTCCTGTTGCTGGGAGACTGGTTGCATGACGGCAGGTTACAGGCTGGTGCGTCTTCTGCTCTGTATCCCAGATGAGCAAACAGTCTGAGAAACACAAGCATGTGGACTCTCCAGGGGATTTTACCAGGCCTGACCGTCACCACGCCAGGAAGAAGCATAAGAAAGCTATGGCACTGATGTATTCTTTGTCCCAGAGGGAGATTAAGGGCCTGATTCACAGAACATTTTCCTATGGATTTGCACCATTAGAAAACCCTTCTGTGAATCAGGCCCTAAGCGTCTCGTAAAGCAGGCCGTTGAGCATGAGGGTGTGGGAAGGCACAGAGGTCGGTCCAGCCCTTCCTCTTCTGTGTCTTCTTCCTCCTTAATTTCAGTCCATTCATCTGTGGGGTCAGATTCCTACGAGGAGGCTGAAGGTAAACATCTGTCCTGGGATGAAGTGGAGGCTGTCATCTCCCAGGTATGGGATGCCATGGGTTTTTCTGACCCTGTCTAGGGGGTGGGGAGAGGTTGCTCTTCTGACCCAAAAATCCGGCAATACAAGCACACCCCGAAGCTGGGCGTCCGCATAATTTCGGATATCCGGCACAAGGTGTTAAGTGAGTGGAAAGAGCCTGAGCGCATCTCAATGCCGTGCTTCATGGCCCGCCTCTATCGGTTGAATGGGGCGGAGAACTTTCTTCCAGATGCAGTGACTGTGGACGATATTTTGGCCAGATTGGTGGGGCTTTCCTCCATGGCTGCGGAGGATGCTGCTCTTCGGGACCTGGTGGACCGTAGAACGAATGTCGCATTAAAGAAGGCACATGTGGGGTCCCATCTGGCGGTGCAGGCTAATGTCTATGGCTCCTATACGGCAGAGACAGTTCTGGGGGTTTTCGGCTTCTCCGTAAGGCGATGGACGATGGCACTGATTGTGCTCGAGTGCTGGCTGACATGCAGCAGCAAGTGCAACTCCTTTCCGATCTTTCCCGTGATGGCGTCTGGAGCATTGCCATGGCTAGGGGGGCTTGCATTTCTGCTCAACGTCATCTGCATTTGCGGGATGGGAAATCGGATGGCTCTCAGAAGGCCGCCGCTCTTAAACTTTCCTTTGTGAGCAGTAAGCTTTTCGGAGACTAGAACACCAGGTGTTCTGGCAGACAAGCATGTGGACAGGTTCCGGCGTAAGCCTGCGCCCATGGTATACATCCTTCATGTGGTTTGGCCCGGAGCCAGGGCTTGGGTATCAGATCCGGTCCTTCTGATCGCTCCCAGGACTTTCGAAAGATGACGGACACCCATCCGAAGTCCTGACAATTGCTGTTGGCCATTGTTGGGTGGAGATGCAGGGTTGGAGGAGGGGCAGCTCCAGCAGTTTCTGCCAGTGTGGGAAAAGTGGTCCTCTGATGCTTGGACCCTGCAGACTGTTTGGGACGGTTACCGGATTGACTTTCTGTCCCTTCCTCTTCAGTCCTCGTTGACCATGACTACTTTGCCCAAGGACCCAGTCAAGAAAGCTGCCCTGTCGTCGGCCGCCGGCGCGCTCCTGCTCAAGTAGGTAATTGTGCGCGTTCCCAGAGCCCAGTGGGGTCTGGGATTCTACTCACTGGTGTATTCTAGGTTCCAAATCTCCTGGGGAAGTTCTGCCTGATTTTGGACTTGAAGGACTCCAATACGTTCATAAGGGGTGTTCGGTTCTGGATGTAGGCGCTGCAGTAGATCATTCCCCTAGTCCGGCGGGGGGACTGGCTGGTCTCCTTGGATCTCCAGGATGCCTACTATCGTGTTCCCATTCACCCATCCCATCTCCAGTTCCTCTGGTTGTCTGTGGGGTGGGGGGGTTTATTACCAGTTCTGTGTCCTGCCCTTTGGCTTGAGATCTGCTCCGACGGTCTTTACAAAGCTGGTGGCGCCATTGGTGGCTCATTTGCATCGGTTGGGGATCCAGCAATTCCCCCTACCTGGACGGCTTGCTGATCAAGGCAGAACTCTGCTATACTGTTCAATCTCATCTTCTTTAGGTCTGTCGGTCGCTCCAGGAGTGGGGCTTCCTGATCATCTTGGGGAAATCTCATCTGATCCCGTCCCAGGACCTGCTATTCATAGGGGCTCTGTTCCACACCAGGAGTGGGAAAGTCCTTCTCCCGCAGGCTACGGCGATCCGTCTACAGACTGTCCTTTTGAAGGTCCTACAAAGTCCCTGGGTTTCGGCACGGGAGCTCCTGGTGGTGTAGGGGCAAATGGTGTCTTGTGTCTTTCTGGTCCCCTGGGCCTGCCTCCATCTGCGCCTCCTGGTGGTACATCTCCTGAAGCACTGGTACCCGCTATTCCTAGCCCCTCGAGCACCGGGGTCCCGATTTCACGAAGTCTGCGTTAGGCTCTGGGTTGGTGGTTGTCCACGCCCTCCCTTCAGAGGGGGCAGGGGGGAGTTGGATCTTCCTCTCGGATCGTTCTGACCACTGACGCCAGTGTCACCGAGTGGGGGGGGGCCTCCCTGGGGTCTCTGTCTGCACAGGGTCGATGTGACCTGGTGGGGATCCATCGGTCCTCAAATTAGAGGGAGTTGGCGGCCATTCATCGGGCTCTCCTGTGGTTTGCTCCCGTCCTACGGGGGTGGGCGGTGTTGATCAGGACCAACAATTCCTCTGCCATGGCCTATGTCAACAATCGGGAAGGGGGGAGGGTTCTGGATCGAGGGCCCTGAATTCTCTGTCCAGGTGCATCAGGGCCTGGGCCGAGCAGCACTTGCTGTCCCTGTAGGCGGTTCACATTTGGGGGTGGAAAATGCGGTGGCTGATCATCTCAGCAGGGTGTTTCCCGATTCCCAAGAGATGGTATTGTCAGATCAGGTTTTTGCAGGGATCTGTTGCTGGTTCGATACTCTGGTGCTGGATTGGTTTGCGTTGCCGTCCTCGGCCGGGTTTCCTGGTTTTGCTCCACGTTCCTGTCGGATGGGGCATGGGCGCCTTGAATATCGAGTGACCTCAGGGTCTCCTATGCATTCCCTCCTATCACGCTCATTTTCAGAGTGGTGCAGAAGATCCGCTGGAGCTCTTTTCTGGTGATCTTGGTGGTTCCCTTTTCGCCACACAGTGGGTGAGTCCCGTCACTCCTGGATCTCCTTGTGTGGGAGTCCTGGAGCATTCCCATTTGTAGATAATTTAATGGGTAATCCCCTATTTTTGTTCACAGGGATTCAGATCTGTACTATGGGGAGAGTTATACAATATCGAACAGAGGGACAGATGGACTACCCCTCTCTAGAGGTCCCTTTTAGGTACAGCTGGCACGTGAAACAGACTCTACTCTGTAACTCTATAACTTGTGTAGATTGACAACCTGTATATAAGTGGTAAATTATGAAGATTAATTGTATGATGAAATGTTTTTTTAGATTGTTTTTTTAGATTGTTTAACAAAAAAAAAGAAAAAGTAAATTAGGAAAAAGTAAATTGTTTGAAATCCAACATGTTCTTTTCTTAAAGGAGTGCCCAGAAAGGCCAAAGGTGGTCAATATACACAAGTTATAGAGTAGAGTCTGTTTCACTTGCCAGCTGTACCTAAAGGGACCTCTAGAGATTGTCCCCCTGTTCTTTATTGTATTTCCAGTTGGCCATGCCATCTTCGGGCAGGTCAGGGTTTCCTGTGATCTGCTGGTCTGCTTGGCTCCTGAGAGTGAAAGGTTTTTGACTTTGGGTTTCTCTGCGGCAGTGGTGGAGGCTATTCTCCATTCCAGACGGCCTAGTACCTTGAGGGCCTACGATAAGCATTGGGCCCATTTTCTCTGCTGGCTACCAGGCTTTCCCCTCTGGGTTGTGGTGTCCCAGCGATGTTGCAGTTTTTGCAGGATCAGTTCGATAAAGGGCTGGCGGTTGCCACTCTGCTGGCCCAGTGTGTGGCATTCAAGGCTCTGGTCGGGGTTTCCACTGCTTGATCTCGGTCTGGTGGGCCGGTTCCTAAAGAGCCTGGCTTCTTCTCTGCCTCCTTTTGTGTTCAGGTTCTCCCCCTGATCTTGCAGTTTCTTCCGTTGGACCCTTTTAGCCTATTTACCTCATTGATGTTAAGCACCTTCCGCGCAAGACAGCATTCCTGGTTGCAGTCACCTCTGTGCACCGTATGGGGGAGATCAGGGCTCTTCTTTGTCGTTCCCCGTTTCTTCGCATCCTGCCTGACTGTCTGGTGTTGCGGTGTGATCTCCGGTTCTTGGCTAAAGTCGCTTTGACGTTTCATTTGTCACAGGAGGTGGTCCTCCCGGCCTTTTTTCCAGACCCTCTGTTCCCAGAGGAATTGGCTTGGCACTCTCTGGATATCCGACGGTCGGTCCTGGCATATCTAGCCAGGATAGAGGCTTTTTTTTTGCGGTCGGACAGTCTTCTGGTGACTTTTGGGACAGCTCGGGCGGGGAGGAAGGCGTTGGTAGGTTCCATCAGTCGCTAGATTAGGCTAGTTATCTCCATGGCGTATTTGGCCTGTGGATTTTGGGTCCCTTTGGTGCAGGGTTGTTCAACCGTGGGTATGGCTGCTTCCTGGACTGATGCTTAGGGTGTTCATTTGCAGGACTGCTACTTGGGCGGACCTCAATACCTTTATTACTCGCTACAGGCTGAATGTGGTCAATCCTGGGGATGGTTCCTTTGGGGTTGGGGTGCCGTCCATGGCCCAACTGCAGTGCTCTAGTTTACTGTTCCATTGCACCATACATTTTGGGTGTTTCTGCATTGGTTCCTTGGTGAACTTTTTCTTTGATTATTTCTTTGGCCCCTTCCACTGGTTTTGGCTTGGGTATGCCTCATAGGTGAGTACTGGGACAAAGAAGAGGGACGTAGAGGTAATCTTCATTACTCCTAGTACTACTCTTCCTTGTCACAGTATTGCCGACCGTTTGCACCATCTGGTGTGGACCGGGCCATGATCTGTCTTGTCTTGCTATGAACTGAGGATTGTGGGTAAGTAGGGAGTTTATACCTCCAGAAAATGAGTTCTTGAATGGGAGGCAGTCTCGTAGGCAAGTGCTGTGACAAGGAAGAGTAGGACTAGAAGTAGTGAAGAGTACCAGTAGGTAATCCAAGCATTACCACCATCAAAATGAGGGTTGCAATGGATAGGAAAAAATTTAAAAAACAAAGTGGTATTTCTGAAATACCAAAACTGTTCGCACTCGTGCAGTGATTTACCTGTAATTGGGTGGATAATTTTTTTGCACTTGCACGGACACACCCGTAGTATTCCTGCCAAAAAATCTGCCCAAGTTGTAATGAGGTCCTATGTCTTGTGGACCTTCGTGCTCATTTGTAAATTGGGAGCCTTCTCAGCTTTTACTACATTTTGCTAAATATAACCAAATAATGTGTAAATATAAAATGATTAACAGCTAAACAAACATTGTTTGTTACCTAGACGTATCTGGATGATAATTGGTTGTTGAATGTTTTTAATCTGCTTACTAGGTTATGTGAATTTGGTGACAAAAAAACCAAGGCTCTCCTTTCTAGCTGTAGTAATCTGAAGCCACATGATTACTGAAGTGGTGTGGTTATGTATAATGTTTAGTTATATTGTTGTGATATCCACTTCAAAACCTTATTATAATTCATTTGATTGGACCAAATACTGTTTTGTCGGGATCAGTAGGAAGGATGGAAGTGTACAGTCCTGCCTCATCAAGTCCCAAAGTACTGTAGGACAGTGCTACGAAGCCACTTACAGATTTCAATACAAACGTATGATTATTTCATGTAAGACATGATCAATTTGGCTGAATTAAAAATGTGGTGATCTGTGTACATAAGTGCTGTTCTTATATTGTACTAGTCAATTGTATATGAACACTTCTACAAAAGCATTACATTTAGGGCCTCATCACGAGTTGGGCGGTAACGCCGGTGCAATTAGCGCCGGTGCTAATAGCCCTACCGCCAAACCCCCCGGTGGTATTAGCGCTGAATCACGGGTTTGGCGGAAGGGTTATTGCCCATTCCCCATTGGGCCCATTCAGGAACATTCCTCATTGGGCCCAATGAGGAAAATTTGCGCTATTACCGCCGGCGGATTTCCCGCTGGCAGTAATCGCGCCGAAAATCGCCAATTTTGCTGCGGATTTCCCCACAGCTCAGAGCTGAGGGGAAATCCGCCAAAGCCATGATCTGGCGGACCCTTAAATGTGGCGGTAATAGCGCTACCGATGCGATGAGGCCCTTAATTACAATATATTTTTACTCTAAAGATAACTGGACTATTTTTAAGAGTTAACCTTGTCTGAATTTGTTTTGCGCGTTTTCAGCCCTCATCTGAAGATGCAACCTCTTGTAAACCTTGATGTACAAAAGCTGGCCCCATGCCTACACCCTTCACTTCGCAACGTCATTGACTGATGTCTCCTCGGCTGCTATAGGTCTTTGTAACTCGCCCCCGACAATATTTATGCTCTTATCCACCAGTGTTGGCTGCCCACTGAACTGTCTCACTCTGTGAGATTGAGTCTTTGGGAAGGTCTCTGGAACAGCCTCCCTGCCACTCTAAAACTTGAGGAGAACCATCTCCGGTTTCCGGAAGCACCCCATGACCTTCCTCTTTGCTTTTGCCTTCTCTCCCCTGCTGACCGGCTCCCTCTTGGCACTGTGCACCTGGCCACCCTCTTTCCCTGGGCCCAGGTACCCGATCAGCCTGCCGCCCTCCGGCACTGCCTCCTGGCCAACCCTTGCACTGGTGGACTGTATCTGTTCCCATCCAGCCCCCTCAACCCTTTTTTCATCTTTTCTGCACTTATCAGACTTCTCCAGTCTGCTGCCATAAACACAGCACTTGCCACTTGCTGGCTGCACTACCACTGTTTATTTCCTCCATTCTCTATTTATTTTTAATTATTATTTATCTGCTCTCCTCTGCTCTGCACTTTCCACTCGCCCCCTTCCATGCACTTTTTCCCTTTTCCCTTTCCCATGCACTTGCGCTTCCTGTCCAGAGCCTGACAGTTTGAGTGGCCATCCGCTTTCTGCACTCGAACTGATGGGCTGCCCTGCTGCACCTCCATAATTATGGCCTCCGCATAGGGAATTCCAATCGGAGGTCGCAGTTGGTCACCCATAAAACACAGCCAGAAAACACAGACCACTCGGCCCCCACCCTTCGGAACAGCAGAATCAGGGACGATCGAAAGGCCAATGAATGTACTGCGGAGACAAGGGGCACTTTGTTCAAGACTGCCATTTATTAAGTTTGGGTAATGCCAAAACCTGCGAGAATATGGGGAACTCCTCTTTGAGAATATCGACTTCTCTCGTGGGTTTCTCATGTGCCTCTTCTTTGACTACCTGTCTTTGTACTTATACGTTCCTTTGAGTTTGTAGGAACTACAGCCACAGTGAAAGTTGCCTCCTGTAAGGACTGTGTGGCAACCGGCAACTATATGGATTTGCAGTTTGTCAAAACATTCAATACCTAATGTATTTGAAGCCTTAGCTTGCCACCAATTCATTCAATAGATGATTTCCCAACCTCTGGGGACATCAAGCATGCACCAAGTGCTTTGCGACTGGGCGCCCAAGACAATCTGAGACCAGATGCTTTAAAACAATCAATGCTCCAAATTTACAAGTTATCCTGGTGTGGTCTTGGGTATCCTGCCACAATCCCCAAAATCAACTTGGTTAAGCAACCAGTGTAATATTCGTGTCAACAAGTCTGCCAGCAACCCATGTTCGTCAGCATAGTTCTTGTGGTAACTCTTAACACCCCCACCTTGTGTACTACGCTCAGTGAGATTCCGCCAGATATCAAGCATTCATGGGGGTGTTCTCGCCAACAGACACTGAGAAGCTACCTCTGCACAATGCCTACTATTGTCTAATAGAGCTCATATTGGATCAGAAGATTCCACATGGATGCATCTACTGCTTCTCTGTGGAAAAGGAAAAAGTCCTAAACACTTATGTGAATGAATCCCTGCAAAAGGGCTTCATTCAACCGTGCCTGCCGGGGGTCTGATCTAATTTGTTAGGTAGAAATCTGGAGCCCAATAATGCTCATTCTTGACCTCATCAAGCCAGTTCAAGATGTTTCCTGATTCATTACGCTAGTTTGCAAGGTGCCTACACCAGATCTGAAAAGTAGACAAGTGGTAGACTGCATGCAAGACCTAGTATGGGCAATTGGAACATGCAGTCATGACTTTCAGCATCTGCAATGCTCCTGCTGCCTTTAAACTGAGATAATGTAGCTGTGTATTTAGATCTGCTACCACAGCAAACAAGAACATGTCCGTTGCATACATGAAGTACCTCTCTGATAAGTATAAGACAGTCTGACAATATCATTCTTGGCCTCCATCATTAAACAATTGATGGGCCCCAGCGCTTGAATCACACCCCTGCATTATAAATGCCTCCCTCACTGAGACTGTTCTCATACGATCTCTTGAAAATGGACCCTAGATCAGACAACCTGGCCAACTACCAGTCCATTACAAACCTCCTGTTTATCTGCAAAATCTTGGGAAAAGTAGTTGCTGCACAACTTCTAGCCAGAATTGATCAACTACACCCCTAAATGACTGTCGGGGCTCCACCCCCAAGTGTAGTATGCAGACAGCCACCATGAAGGTGGTGGAAGATGCCCTCAAAATCGTGGACAAGGGCAACTCCTGCCTCCTCCTCGTCCTGGACCTGACAATGTTGACCACTGCATCCTCCTTGCCCTCCTCACCAACATGATTGGATTCACTGGCACGGTCCTGCATTGGTTTACCTCCTACCTCTTGAGTAGACATTGTGCCATTCAGATGAACACATGTTAGGCTCCATACTCTCACCAATACACACCGGAAGGGATATGGGCTACTACCTTGCTGAGCTAATACCCAACTATCAAAATACATCTCCTAATACTGCAGACTTCAGTTCATGTAGTTCTAACCAAGCGGGGAAAACAAGTTGCGCTGCTTGACACTTAGCCCTATGTCATGAATACTTAGATCAACTTGAAGAGCTGGCCATGTGCGCTATGCCCAGTAATTTCTCATGAGTCTCTGAAAAAATTGTCTTTGAATAAATATTATTACAACAAAAATCTCTTTAATAAGTTGTTTGTCTTGATTGATTGCTGCCAACACGTGTTTCTACCCTCAATGTCTCATCTTCCTCAGGGATACACTCGTACATATTTGTCCAAGGTACTCGATAGTTCATTGGCTGTATCAGATATTATTGACACACATTTATTGTTGTCCTTAGATGAGTCTGAGGATTTGGAGAATGTTGACATATTAAAAGAAGTTGAGATTGATCCTAAGCATTTTACTGAGATTGAGATTAAAAGAAAGTCCAAATGTACACTTTATTTTGGCACTGACAATGTATTAGATCTGTTCCATAGAGCAGTTGTGAAAGATATCCATACATTAGTAGACCATGATGTCAAAAAACCTGTACATAGTAATTTGACATTGGGTGAGCGACAAGCACTGAAGAACAGACTGACAAAGGAGGTAAAGTGGTGATAATGGATAGAAAGGACTATCTGTGATGGCAGAAACACATTTGAATTTACTGGGTTGTTATGGGAGAGTAAAATGTGAAGCTATTAAAGAGATTATGAGCTAATCTACTTCGCTGATTGATAAATGGGCAAGAACAGGATTACTGTCAGATGATGACAAAAGCTATCAACACAATTCTCAAATACCTACAATCTATTTCATACCTAAAGTACATAAAACATTCAGTACTATTCCAGAGGGACATCCCATTGTGAGTGGGATAGGCTGGTTGACAGAGAAATATTCAAGATACATTGATGCCATCATATCTGAGGAATTTACTAAATTACCAGCGCATCTGAGAGACAAAATGTATTTACTTCAGTTGTTGGAGACTTTTGAATGGATGGAGCACTATTGTTTTGTGACACTAGATGTGACGGCTTTATATACTTCTAATGAGCACAATTTGGCACTTAAGACCCTAGACCACACACATGCTGGTAAATCCGCTTCATGTTTTTTACATATTATTATGCTCAAAGAATTATTGGAGTTTACCCTTAGGAACAATATTTTTCTCTTTAATGGTAACCTGTATAAACAAACAAGGGGTGTGGCTATGGGGGCCAGCTATGCTCCCCCACTACACTAGCCAACCTTTTCATTATTTTTTTTTTAAGACCCATTTATTTTTTAGGAGAATGACTAAACACTGCAAATCAAGTTGTGGGTCAGATATATAGATGTGCATTATTTGGCAGGGTACACAAAGAAAAATATTTGAATGTGTGCATTCCTTGAATACTAATACTTTTGGAATATAATTTTCGTGCAACACACATCCCACTGAAATTGATTTCTTAGATGTTCACCTATATGTTGTGGATAACGCAAACCAACTGAGGTGAATTTAGTTTTACTAGCAAGTAGCTGTCATAAACGAAGTGAGATTTGCAACATCCCGACTGGAGAATATATTAGAGCATGTAAGCGTATTGTAGCGAGTTGCCAGCATTTGAAAGGGAATTTACACTACAGATGTTTTGAAGGATGCGAAAAATAAGAGCCTTACACTGAATAGATGTGACCTACTGAAACCAAGACAATATCAAAGGCAGCACATGAAGATTTTCAGAATGATGACACAGTATTCAACCGAAAATACTTAATTCTTTAAGATATTACAGAAACATTGGAATATCTTGTTGTTGGACCCTGATTTACAGTCGTATTTAAATGATCGACCCAATTGGGTATTTACAAGAGCCCCGACGCTCCGAGGGGAATTGAGTCCTTCATTTATGAAACTAGTACAGGGACCGAGAACTTGGTTGAACCAGGGAATTAAAGGTTTTTACAAATGTGGGATGTGTAAAATGTGTGAATATGCTAAGGAATGGAAGTCCATCAAAGAAGAGCCCAAAATCTTTAGCTTTATTAAGTGCCAGACCAAGTTTGTTGTGCATTCAATCATGTTCCCGTGTGGACTGTACTACATTGAAAGTATGATTCGGTAATTGAGGATTAGAATTAGCAAGCAAATCAACATAATAAAATCAAGAATCCTGACCTTTGGAGGTGTGGGGGAAGACAAAAGATCTTGTCTAAAACATCTTGGTACCTAAAGGGTGAAAGGATCAGTGAAGTATCAACTATCACCTACTTAGGAATGTGTCTAAATAACAGCACAGCAGATGCCCATGGGGAAGATATTTTAAGAAGCAAGACTCGTAATCTGGCATCTCAGGCCTGCCTCATACTATCAAAACATTGCAAGTTCTCTCCAATAACGGTGATAGAATTTTACAGACTGAAAGTAGCACTGATATTGACTTACAGCGCGGAGGCCTCGTTCACACTTTCAGCATTGGTTTGGCCCAAACTGGAGGGTATATTTTGGAGAAGAGTTCTTTCTTTGCCTTCAGGTTTGCCCATCCATAAGAGAAGAGTTTGGCCTAGCTTCTTTATACACTGTCACTGTATGGGAAACATTGTCATTCTACCGCAAATGCCTGTTGGGATTAGCAGAAGGGGATTTCAAAGTTTTGAATAATGCCCTACAGAAGAACACAGAGGCTCTTTTAGTGGCTTGGAAAATGAAGTGTTGCGATATTGCAGGACATGAACACTTCTGAATCCAGGAAAGGTGGAGCGTTCGCGGAGCTGAGCAGAGGTGTGTCCTGAATCGCTGATTCCACCCCTTCTGGACAACATGGTCCCTCAAACTCTGTAGTATTGCAACCATTGTACTCCCATAATGGCCGACGCCGCGGGGAAACACACGGTCTAGTCTTCCAGTAATGCCTGTTGCTTCCTTGAAAACAGACAAGCCCCCGCTGCTCGGTGCGTCTCACCGCTAAGGTTGTTCGTGCTGTTCGTACCGGCAATTTGCTACTCTGATTCCATCCATTGTCCGCTTCCCTAATCCTTTGGCTTCCTTGCGGTTAGCTTCCCTTCCTTCCCGGTGTGTTGATCTGTCTCACTCCTCGCTATCTCTGCTTCTCGGAGCAGTGCGAGTATCTTTCACAACTTCCTGGATTGTTGCCTTCCCTCCGGGATTGTTACCTGGTCTTTCCTGGAATCCTTCCTGGAACACTGAACGTTCCAGACCATCGTATCCTTCCTCGGCAGGAGCCCAAACCTACATCTACACATTACCTGCCTGCATACTGGCAACGGAGGAGACACGCCCCTTCTTGTACAAATCCCGAACTTCTAGAAAGAAGGAGAAATCTGTGAACCCAAGAAAGAAAACGTCAAGAAACAAACGGGTGAGCCAAGAGTCCGAGGACTCGGAGTGTGACAAGGTGTGCAGTCTGGGCAGGACTGCACAGGACCCTGCAGACGAACAACATGAATGGCCCGGAGGGATGTGCGGCGGTCGTGCAAGCGGAATCAAGGGATATGGATGCTGGCATGTTAAAGGACTGCTGCGCGATAACGCACCCATTGTTGAACGAAATGAATGAAGCGGATATGATCTTGAATGCACAGGGAATGCCCTCCCCTGGTAATTTGACAGTTAGCCGTAGGGAAGACTTGAAGCACTTGCCATATTATCAAGGGCGAGGCGATAGTTCATCTCATCCTTTAAATGAGGAGGTAATAATTGCGCAAGCACCGCGTTATGCATGGATGCTATGCAGGCGTGCCAATTAGAAACAAATGCTGTCTCAAATTGTACCTTGGGGGAGAGGGACACCTGGGATATCTGACATTCACCAGCGAAGTTTAGACCCACAAAATGACAATACGAGTGGCTTACCGGCTGAGGTGCAGGTCACAGCTGTTATGGTCGCAATCTCAGACAAACTTGTTTTCACTACGCCTGCTTCAGGCGGCGGAGATATGCGATGGCAGTGTGGTCAAGTTCAACCCGCACATTTAGGAGGGTTTAGTGATGACCCTTTAACATCACACGGCTAGGAGATCACCCCTCACATGAATGCAGAACCCACAAAGCATGCAGACCCGCTTAAAGTGTTAGGCTCTGAAAGGAATATTCCAGAGGTACAGCGGACTATTATAACATCAAAAACAAAACTAAAAGAGCAAAAAGTGAGTACACCACTCTTTTTAATATCCCGGCAAAAGGTGTTATGACTGGTTACCAGCAGGAAAGACCGGTTTTAAAAGAATACTCCTTAAAGCCCATGCAGAATGAAAGAGGGGAAATGGGTCTCCCAGGAAGTTGCCAAGGAGGAACAACCATCTGGAAACCAACAGGCTTAAAGCTGTATGAAGGCTCAAGGAGCCCACGGTTTTTCTACAGGGTTAAGAGTCCTCTACATGGCGAAAAGGGGGATGCCCAACCTCAAACAACATCCAGATGTGAGGGGAGCTCATATAAGAACACAAATAACGAAATCTCAGATCAACTTTTCTTGGAGACGTCGTTGACAGTGGAAACCGAGGAGAACCATCAATTTCGAGTGACACGTGAGAAAATCCAGTTAGAAAAAGGAAACGTAGACTTTACGCATTTGGATCATTGTTTTAATAACATTGGACACAATTTAAGGGACACTAAAACAGCCTGGAGTACACTAAGCGAACTAAACCACAGGTTTATGACCACACCAATTACATGTGACCCTCGAAAAAAGGCAGGCTAGAGAACGCAGATGAGCAAGAAGAGGGCGTAAATATATTGATACAAAAGGTTTCTCAAACGACACAAACCATCCAAATAGTTGACGCCAATGCTGAATCTGAGCACATTGGCACATCAAAAGGTTGAGCAAGCAAGTCCGATTTTCTACTAGTATCAACTTTAACAGCAATATTGTCCCTATTCATGAAGTTATACAAACAGATGGGAGACCAACTTAAAGATCAAACAACTATGCTGGCCATGCATCACTCAAAAATGGTTTGTGTAGAAGGCTTTGTCTCAGGTATTCAATCGAATTTGGACAACAGTACAGCGAAGGTTGCAAGCTTATTTCTTGGATCTTATTATTAAAGATAAGCAGGATAGGAGACTGTCAAGGGAATTCGACCTATCGCCAATGCACCCTGCAGCAGGTCTGAGTGTCTGAAAACAATCCTCCATGATGAAACAAGTATCATGGTCATGAAGTCAGGGGCACAGGCATGCAGGGGTCACATGCACAGGAGACCTGGGTGGACACTGTCCTGACGCCTTTGGCACCAGGCTCATGAACAAAAGTAAGCAAGAACATCCATTTAACACCAAAAAGCTTTTATTATGGACATAGCACTTCAGATGCATTAATCTTGAACATTCCATCCATTAAGCACTTCAGATGCATTAACCTTGAACAGTCCATCAATTAAGCACTTCAGATGCATTAACCTTGAACATTCCATCCATTAACCCTTTAAGTGCCAAGGACGAGGTATCTCGTCCTTGGAAGTGCACACGCAGTGCCAAGGACGAGATAGCTCGTCCTTTTCGGCACCTTGTTTTGAGCGATCCCTGCAAAGCAGGGATTGCTCAAAACTGTAATCCAACCCCCGGGCTATGTGAGGGGGAGGTCCCCCCTCACTGCCCGGGGGTTGGATTTCCTTCAGTTACACGCCGACGTGCGTGACGCACGTCGGCGTGAAACTGAAAGCAATTCCACCGCAGCAGCCATTTTCGGCTGCTGCGTTGGAGAGAGAAGGTGAGTGCCCTTCTTGTTCCGCCTCGATCTCCGGCTGTATTTCAAGCCGGAGATCGAGGCGGGTATCGTTGGAAAGGGGAGATCTTCCCCTTTCCAACGGTACCCATTGTGTGGCTTTGCTGCTCGCGGATCGGGCGCAGGGCGCCTCGATCCGCGGGCAGCAACGTCACGGATCAAACGAAGATCCTTTTGTGACGCGTGGGGGAGGGGGGGGCTGCTTACTAGGTAAGCGGCCCCCTTCCCCCGTGGCCCCAAAGCATGAGGCCACAGCGCCAGGGACCCCTGGGGGCAGATGATCACTGCCCCCAGGGGTGGGGGGGGGAAAAAAAAAAAATCGAGGGAAGGAGGGAGGTGGGAGGGGGTTTTGGGCCCTGGGGCCCACTGGGCCACCAGCGATTGACCTAAAAGTGGTGTCCCTGGAAAGGGGACTTTCTCCCCTTTCCAGGGACACCACTCATATGCCGCATTGCTGGTCACGGATCAGCGCAGAGCGCTGATCCGTGACCAGCAACCCACTGAACCACCATGGATCTGTTTGCGAGTTGGGGGGGAGGGGGGCTGCTTCAGGTAAGCAGCCCTCTCCCCCCCCCGGTCCCCAAAGCATGGGGACACATGAAAATGAACCCTGGGGGCAGATGGCTGACCATCTGCCCCCAGGGAAATGTATAAAAGAAAACGTGAAAATAATCCGAGGGATGGGGGGAGGTGGGAGGGGGTTTGGGGTCCTGGGGCCCACTAGGCCACCAGGGATTGAGCAGAAAGTGGTGTCCCTGGAAAGGGGACTTTCTCCCCTTTCCAAGGACACCACATATGAGGCATTGCTGGTCACGGATCGGCGCAGAGCGCTCGATCCGTGACCAGCAACCCACTAGACCACCATGGATCTCTTTGTGAGGTGGGGGGTGGGAAGGGGGCTGCTTCAAGTAAGCAGCCCTCTCCCCCCTCCCGACCACAAAGCATGGGGGCACGTGTATGTGAACCCTGGGGCAGATGGCTGACCATCTGCCCCAAGGGAATGTAAAATAAAAAATAAAAATGAAATGATGGGAAACAGGGTTGGGGGAAGGGGTGGGGGCCACTAGCCACCATGGATTTTTTACTGAATGAAAGGAAGGGGGTGTCCCCCCATAGGGGGGGGGTGCCCCCCCCAACCAAAGTAGAAAGGGGGCACCCCTTGTAACCCTCCCTGGGGGCAGATATCTGTTCCTAGGAAGGGCCATCTGACCCCAGGGAGGGATGCATGAGGTGGGGCCCCCCCTATCTGCGCCCAGGGAGGGTTGCATGAGGTGGGGCCCTCCATTTGGGGTGGGGGGGGGGTTGAGGGCCACCCCCCGTTGCGGTACATCATGCGCTGCCAATTTAGGGTGGCCCTCAGCCCCCCCTAAAAAGCAGCCTGTGGTTTTGTATATTTTTTTTTGTTTACCCAACTTTGCTTGGTGCAGATGGCCACATTAGTGTGGCTATCTGCCCCCAGGGTGCCCAAACCCTACTGCCCCATCTATTGGGGGTCCCGCCCCACCTTTTGGGGTGGCCCTCTCCCCCCTCACCCCAAATGGAGGTGGGGTGTACCTCACGCAGCCGTTTGGAGGAGGCCCAGGGAGGCCTGCATGAGGTGTGTCCCCCAGCCATTGGGGGTGGGGTGGGGGGGGCACCCCAAAAGGTGGGGCAGGACCCCCAATAGATGGGGCAGTAGGGTTTGGGCACCCTGGGGGCAGATAGCCACACTAATGGGCCCATCTGCACCAAGCCAAGTTGGGTAAACAAAAAAAAATATACAAAATCACAGGCTGCTTTTTAGGGGGGGCTGAGGGCCACCCTGAATTGGCAGCGCATGATGTACCGCAACGGGGGGTGGCCCTCAACCCCCCCGCACCCCAAATGGAGGGCCCCACCTCATGCAACCCTCCCTGGGCGCAGATAGGGGGGCCTCACCTCATGCATCCCTCCCTGGGGTCAGATGCCCCTTCCTAGGAGCAGATATCTGCCCCCAGGGAGGGTTGCATGAGGTATGGCCCTCCATTTGGGGTGGGGGGGGGTTGAAGGCCACCCCCCGTTGCGGTACATCATGCGCTGCCAATTTAGGGTGGCCCTCAGCCCCCCCTAAAAAGCAGCCTGTGGTTTTGTATATTTTTTTTTGTTTACCCAACTTTGCTTGGTGCAGATGGCCACATTAGTGTGGCTATCTGCCCCCAGGGTGCCAAAACCCTACTGCCCCATCTATTGGGGGTCCTGCCCCACCTTTTGGGGTGGCCCTCTCCCCCCTCACCCCAAATGGAGGTGGGGTGTACCTCACGCAGCCGTTTGGAGGAGGCTCAGGGAGGCCTGCATGAGGTGTGTCCCCCAGCCATTGGGGGTGGGGTGGGGGGGGGCACCCCAAAAGGTGGGGCAGGACCCCCAATAGATGGGGCAGTAGGGTTTGGGCACCCTGGGGGCAGATAGCCACACTAATGGGCCCATCTGCACCAAGCCAAGTTGGGTAAACAAAAAAAAATATACAAAATCACAGGCTGCTTTTTAGGGTGGGCTGAGGGCCACCCTGAATTGGCAGCGCATGATGTACCGCAACGGGGGGTGGCCCTCAACCCCCCCCACCCCAAATGGAGGGCCCCACCTCATGCAACCCTCCCTGGGCGCAGATAGGGGGGGGCCTCACCTCATGCATCCCTCCCTGGGGTCAGATGCCCCTTCCTAGGAGCAGATATCTGCCCCCAGGGAGGGTTGCATGAGGTGGGGCCCTCCATTTGGGGTGGGGGGGTTGAGGGCCACCCCCCGTTGCGGTACATCATGCGCTGCCAATTTAGGGTGGCCCTCAGCCCCCCCTAAAAAGCAGCCTGTGGTTTTGTATATTTTGTTTTTGTTTACCCAACTTTGCTTGGTGCAGATGGCCACATTAGTGTGGCTATCTGCCCCCAGGGTGCCCAAACCCTACTGCCCCATCTATTGGGGGTCCTGCCCCACCTTTTGGGGTGGCCCTCTCCCCCCTCACCCCAAATGGAGGTGGGGTGTACCTCACGCAGCCGTTTGGAGGAGGCCCAGGGAGGCCTGCATGAGGTGTGTCCCCCAGCCATTTGGGGTGAGGGGGGAGAGGGCCCCCAAAAATGGTGGGACAGGCCCCCCCAGTGGGTGGGGCAGTAAGGTTTGGGCACCCCGGCGCCAGATTGGCACACCAATGTGACCCTCTGCACCAAGGGGAGTTGGGTTACCAAAGGAAAAAAATGAAAATGGTGGAACGCTTTTTAGGGGGGGCGGTGGGGCACCCCAATGGGTCAGGGAATTTTCTAATGGGATGGGGCGTTGACCCCCCCCCCCCCACCCGCAATGGAGTGGGTGCCAAGTCATGCAGCCCTTCCTGGGACCAGATATCTGCTCCTAGGAACGGACGCCTCAGCCCAGGGAGGAGTGCAGGACAACCCCCCCCCCTATCTGCCCCCGGGGAGGGCTACATTTTGCTGGTGTGACCATAGGTAACACATGTTTTGTTTTGTTTACAGCTTTTTCTACCCGAGCAGCTGCAACGTTATGTGAGTACTGTTTTTTATTATTCTATGGTTAGGGCCCACTGTCAGTGGGGTGGGTGAGACTGGGGCTGGATTGTTGGTGGTGTGGGTGGGAATGGCCCGTCTGGGCAGATCACCTCCAACTGTCCTGGAGTTGCGGCTTGGCTGCATTACAGCTTTTCCCTTCGGGGAGGTATTGGCACACTGCCGAGACTCCTTGGTGGGGAGAAGCTGTAACGCAGGGCAGCCAGGGCTCCAGCAAAGTCGGCGGTAATATCCCTGGCCTTGGGCACCCTTCTCCCATGTGGGTCTTTGCTGGTGGTTCTGGGTATTACATTCTGGGCCGATTTGCGTAAGTCAGACCTCTGTGGATTCCCACAGGTGTCCTCTTTTGGGAAATGCATGGGGTTCCCTGTTTCCCTTGCTGGCTGCGACACCCTAGGCCCAAATCTGTAGGTTGCCCACATGAACAAAATGGGCAGTGGCGAATGGCTTGGGGTTCCCAGTCGGTTACCCTTTTCCTTTTGCGCCCCCGGTAGGTGCACCCACACATGTGAGGTACCGTTTTCATCGGGACACGTGTGGGGACACGGGAAGGTAGGCCACGTGTTGTGGGGGGCGCGTTTCGATGGGTGCGGCGAGCGAAATGTGCGGAAAAAGCGTTTTTTCCCCACATTTCCGACTTTGCAGGGCTGTCTGGGTAAAAAAATCTGGGGCGATGGGCGCAAATCACACCTCTGCGGATTCCCACGGGTGTCCTCTTTTCGAAAATGCATGGGGTTCCCTGTTTTCCTCGGTGGCTTGGACACCCGAGGCCCATATCTGTAAGTTGCGCCGGTCGGCAGAATGTCGGAGATTTCCCTCTGACAACAGACTTGGGGTTACTTGTGTTTTAGGCTTTCCCCTTGGCGGCCAGGTAGGTGCACCCACACATGTGAGGTACCGTTTTCATCAGGACACCTGTGGGAACGCGGGACGGTAGGCTATGTGTTGTGGGGGGCGCGTTTCGATGGGTGCGGCGAGCGAAATGTGCGGAAAAAGCGTTTTTTTCCCCACATTTCCGACTTTGCAGGGCTGTCTGGGTAAAAAAATCTGGGGCGATGGGCGCAAATCACACCTCTGCGGATTCCCACGGGTGTCCTCTTTTCGAAAATGCATGGGGTTCCCTGTTTTCCTCGGTGGCTTGGACACCCGAGGCCCATATCTGTAAGTTGCGCCGGTCGGCAGAATGGACAACAGACTTGGGGTTACTTGTGTTTTAGGCTTTCCCCTTGGCGGCCAGGTAGGTGCACCCACACATGTGAGGTACCGTTTTCATCGGGACACCTGTGGGAACGCGGGACGGTAGGCCATGTGTTGTGGGGGGCGTGTTTCGATGGGTGCGGCGAGCGAAATGTGCGGAAAAAGCGTTTTTTTCCCCACATTTCCGACTTTGCAGGGCTGTCTGGGTAAAAAAATCTGGGGCGATGGGCGCAAATCACACCTCTGCGGATTCCCACGGGTGTCCTCTTTTCGAAAATGCATGGGGTTCCCTGTTTTCCTCGGTGGCTTGGACACCCGAGGCCCATATCTGTAAGTTGCGCCGGTCGGCAGAATGTCGGAGATTTCCCTCTGACAACAGACTTGGGGTTACTTGTGTTTTAGGCTTTCCCCTTGGCGGCCAGGTAGGTGCACCCACACATGTGAGGTACCGTTTTCATCGGGACACCTGTGGGAACGCGGGACGGTAGGCCATGTGTTGTGGGGGGCGCGTTTCGATGGGTGCGGCGAGCAAAATGTGCGGAAAAAGCGTTTTTTTCCCCACATTTCCGACTTTGCAGGGCTGTCTGGGTAAAAAAATCTGGGGCAATGGGCGCAAATCACACCTCTGCGGATTCCCACGGGTGTCCTCTTTTCGAAAATGCATGGGTTTCCCTGTTTTCCTCGGTGGCTTGGACACCCGAGGCCCATATCTGTAAGTTGCGCCGGTCGGCAGAATGTCGGAGATTTCCCTCTGACAACAGACTTGGGGTTACTTGTGTTTTAGGCTTTCCCCTTGGCGGCCAGGTAGGTGCACCCACACATGTGAGGTACCGTTTTCATCGGGACACCTGTGGGAACGCGGGACGGTAGGCCATGTGTTGTGGGGGGCGTGTTTCGATGGGTGCGGCGAGCGAAATGTGCGGAAAAAGCGTTTTTTTCCCCACATTTCCGACTTTGCAGGGCTGTCTGGGTAAAAAAATCTGGGGCGATGGGCGCAAATCACACCTCTGCGGATTCCCACGGGTGTCCTCTTTTCGAAAATGCATGGGGTTCCCTGTTTTCCTCGGTGGCTTGGACACCCGAGGCCCATATCTGTAAGTTGCGCCGGTCGGCAGAATGTCGGAGATTTCCCTCTGACAACAGACTTGGGGTTACTTGTGTTTTAGGCTTTCCCCTTGGCGGCCAGGTAGGTGCACCCACACATGTGAGGTACCGTTTTCATCGGGACACCTGTGGGAACGCGGGACGGTAGGCCATGTGTTGTGGGGGGCGTGTTTCGATGGGTGCGGCGAGCAAAATGTGCGGAAAAAGCGTTTTTTTCCCCACATTTCCGACTTTGCAGGGCTGTCTGGGTAAAAAAATCTGGGGCGATGGGCGCAAATCACACCTCTGCGGATTCCCACGGGTGTCCTCTTTTCGAAAATGCATGGGGTTCCCTGTTTTCCTCGGTGGCTTGGACACCCGAGGCCCATATCTGTAAGTTGCGCCGGTCAGCAGAATGTCAGAGATTTCCCTCTGACAACAGACTTGGGGTTACTTGTGTTTTAGGCTTTCCCCTTGGCGGCCAGGTAGGTGCACCCACACATGTGAGGTACCGTTTTCATTAGGGACACCTGTGGGAACGCGGGACGGTAGGCCATGTGTTGTGGGGGGCGCGTTTCGATGGATGCGGCGAGCGAAATGTGCGGAAAAAGCATTTTTTTCCCCACATTTCCGACTTTGCAGGGCTGTCTGGGTAAAAAAATCTGGGGCGATGGGCGCAAATCACACCTCTGCGGATTCCCACGGGTGTCCTCTTTTCGAAAATGCATGGGGTTCCCTGTTTTCCTCTGTGGCTTGGACACCCGAGGCCCATATCTGTAAGTTGCGCCGGTCGGCAGAATGTCTGAGATTTCCCTCTGACAACAGACTTGGGGTTACTTGTGTTTTAGGCTTTCCCCTTGGCGGCCAGGTAGGTGCACCCACACATGTGAGGTACCGTTTTCATCGGGACACCTGTGGGAACGCGGGACGGTAGGCCATGTGTTGTGGGGGGCGCGTTTCGATGGGTGCGGCGAGCGAAATGTGCGGAAAAAGCGTTTTTTTCCCCACATTTCCGACTTTGCAGGGCTGTCTGGGTAAAAAAATCTGGGGCGATGGGCGCAAATCACACCTCTGCGGATTCCCACGGGTGTCCTCTTTTCGAAAATGCATGGGGTTCCCTGTTTTCCTCGCTGGCTTGGACACCCGAGGCCCATATCTGTAAGTTGCGCCGGTCGGCAGAATGTCTGAGATTTCCCTCTGACAACAGACTTGGGGTTACTTGTGTTTTAAGCTTTCCCCTTGGCGGCCAGGTAGGTGCACCCACACATGTGAGGTACCGTTTTCATCGGGACACCTGTGGGAACGCGGGACGGTAGGCCATGTGTTGTGGGGGGCGTGTTTCGATGGGTGCGGCGAGCGAAATGTGCGGAAAAAGCGTTTTTTTCCCCACATTTCCGACTTTGCAGGGCTGTCTGGGTAAAAAAATCTGGGGCGATGGGCGCAAATCTCACCTCTGCGGATTCCCACGGGTGTCCTCTTTTCGAAAATGCATGGGGTTCCCTGTTTTCCTCGGTGGCTTGGACACCCGAGGCCCATATCTGTAAGTTGCGCCGGTCGGCAGAATGGACAACAGACTTGGGGTTACTTGTGTTTTAGGCTTTCCCCTTGGCGGCCAGGTAGGTGCACCCACACATGTGAGGTACCGTTTTCATCGGGACACCTGTGGGAACGCGGGACGGTAGGCCATGTGTTGTGGGGGGCGTGTTTCGATGGGTGCGGCGAGCGAAATGTGCGGAAAAAGCGTTTTTTTCCCCACATTTCCGACTTTGCAGGGCTGTCTGGGTAAAAAAATCTGGGGCGATGGGCGCAAATCACACCTCTGCGGATTCCCACGGGTGTCCTCTTTTCGAAAATGCATGGGGTTCCCTGTTTTCCTCGGTGGCTTGGACACCCGAGGCCCATATCTGTAAGTTGCGCCGGTCGGCAGAATGTCGGAGATTTCCCTCTGACAACAGACTTGGGGTTACTTGTGTTTTAGGCTTTCCCCTTGGCGGCCAGGTAGGTGCACTCACACATGTGAGGTACCGTTTTCATCGGGACACCTGTGGGAACGCGGGACGGTAGGCCATGTGTTGTGGGGGGCGTGTTTCGATGGGTGCGGCGAGCGAAATGTGCGGAAAAAGCGTTTTTTTCCCCACATTTCCGACTTTGCAGGGCTGTCTGGGTAAAAAAATCTGGGGCGATGGGCGCAAATCACACCTCTGCGGATTCCCACGGGTGTCCTCTTTTCGAAAATGCATGGGGTTCCCTGTTTTCCTCGGTGGCTTGGACACCCGAGGCCCATATCTGTAAGTTGCGCCGGTCGGCAGAATGGACAACAGACTTGGGGTTACTTGTGTTTTAGGCTTTCCCCTTGGCGGCCAGGTAGGTGCACCCACACATGTGAGGTACCGTTTTCATCGGGACACCTGTGGGAACGCGGGACGGTAGGCCATGTGTTGTGGGGGGCGTGTTTCGATGGGTGCGGCGAGTGAAATGTGCGGAAAAAGCGTTTTTTCCCCCACATTTCCGACTTTGCAGGGCTGTCTGGGTAAAAAAATCTGGGGCGATGGGCGCAAATCACACCTCTGCGGATTCCCACGGGTGTCCTCTTTTCGAAAATGCATGGGGTTCCCTGTTTTCCTCGGTGGCTTGGACACCCGAGGCCCATATCTGTAAGTTGCGCCGGTCGGCAGAATGTCGGAGATTTCCCTCTGACAACAGACTTGGGGTTACTTGTGTTTTAGGCTTTCCCCTTGGCGGCCAGGTAGGTGCACCCACACATGTGAGGTACCGTTTTCATCGGGACACCTGTGGGAACGCGGGACGGTAGGCCATGTGTTGTGGGGGGCGCGTTTCGATGGGTGCGGCGAGCGAAATGTGCGGAAAAAGCGTTTTTTTCCCCACATTTCCGACTTTGCAGGGCTGTCTGGGTAAAAAAATTTGGGGCGATGGGCGCAAATCACACCTCTGCGGATTGCCACGGGTGTCCTCTTTTCGAAAATGCATGGGGTTCCCTGTTTTCCTCGGTGGCTTGGACACCCGAGGCCCATATCTGTAAGTTGCGCCGGTCGGCAGAATGGACAACAGACTTGGGGTTACTTGTGTTTTAGGCTTTCCCCTTGGCGGCCAGGTAGGTGCACCCACACATGTGAGGTACCGCTTTCATCGCGACACCTGTGGGAACGCGGGACGGTAGGCCATGTGTTGTGGGGGGCGTGTTTCGATGGGTGCGGCGAGCGAAATGTGCGGAAAAAGCGGTTTTTTCCCCACATTTCCGACTTTGCAGGGCTGTCTGGGTAAAAAAATCTGGGGGGATGGGCGCAAATCACACCTCTGCGGATTCCCACGGGTGTCCTCTTTTCGAAAATGCATGGGGTTCACTGTTTTCCTCGCTGGCTTGGACACCCGAGGCCCATATCTGTAAGTTGCGCCGGTCGGCAGAATGTCGGAGATTTCCCTCTGACAACAGACTTGGGGTTACTTGTGTTTTAGGCTTTCCCCTTGGCGGCCAGGTAGGTGCACCCACACATGTGAGGTACCGTTTTCATCGGGACACCTGTGGGAACGCGGGACGGTAGGCCATGTGTTGTGGGGGGCTTGTTTCGATGGGTGCGGCGAGCGAAATGTGCGGAAAAAGCGTTTTTTTCCCCACATTTCCGACTTTGCAGGGCTGTCTGGGTAAAAAAATCTGGGGCGATGGGCGCAAATCACACCTCTGCGGATTCCCACGGGTGTCCTCTTTTCGAAAATGCATGGGGTTCCCTGTTTTCCTCGGTGGCTTGGACACCCGAGGCCCATATCTGTAAGTTGCGCCGGTCGGCAGAATGGACAACAGACTTGGGGTTACTTGTGTTTTAGGCTTTCCCCTTGGCGGCCAGGTAGGTGCACCCACACATTTGAGGTACCGTTTTCATCGGGACACCTGTGGGAACGCGGGACGGTAGGCCATGTGTTGTGGGGGGCGTGTTTCGATGGGTGCGGCGAGCGAAATGTGCGGAAAAAGCGTTTTTTTCCCCACATTTCCGACTTTGCAGGGCTGTCTGGGTAAAAAAATCTGGGGCGATGGGCGCAAATCACACCTCTGCGGATTCCCACGGGTGTCCTCTTTTCGAAAATGCATGGGGTTCCCTGTTTTCCTCGGTGGCTTGGACACCCGAGGCCCATATCTGTAAGTTGCGCCGGTCGGCAGAATGTCTGAGATTTCCCTCTGACAACAGACTTGGGGTTACTTGTGTTTTAGGCTTTCCCCTTGGCGGCCAGGTAGGTGCACCCACACATGTGAGGTACCGTTTTCATCGGGACACCTGTGGGAACGCGGGACGGTAGGCCATGTGTTGTGGGGGGCGCGTTTCGATGGGTGCGGCGAGCGAAATGTGCGGAAAAAGCGTTTTTTTCCCCACATTTCCGACTTTGCAGGGCTGTCTGGGTAAAAAAATCTGGGGCGATGGGCGCAAATCACACCTCTGCGGATTCCCACGGGTGTCCTCTTTTCGAAAATGCATGGGGTTCCCTGTTTTCCTCGGTGGCTTGGACACCCGAGGCCCATATCTGTAAGTTGCGCCGGTCGGCAGAATGTCGGAGATTTCCCTCTGACAACAGACTTGGGGTTACTTGTGTTTTAGGCTTTCCCCTTGGCGGCCAGGTAGGTGCACCCACACATGTGGGGTACCGTTTTCATCGGGACACCTGTGGGAACGCGGGACGGTAGGCCATGTGTTGTGGGGGGCGTGTTTCGATGGGTGCGGCGAGCGAAATGTGCGGAAAAAGCGTTTTTTTCCCCACATTTCCGACTTTGCAGGGCTGTCTGGGTAAAAAAATCTGGGGCGATGGGCGCAAATCACACCTCTGCGGATTCCCACGGGTGTCCTCTTTTCGAAAATGCATGGGGTTCCCTGTTTTCCTCGGTGGCTTGGACACCCGAGGCCCATATCTGTAAGTTGCGCCGGTCGGCAGAATGGACAACAGACTTGGGGTTACTTGTGTTTTAGGCTTTCCCCTTGGCGGCCAGGTAGGTGCACCCACACATGTGAGGTACCGTTTTCATCGGGACACCTGTGGGAACGCGGGACGGTAGGCCATGTGTTGTGGGGGGCGTGTTTCGATGGGTGCGGCGAGCGAAATGTGCGGAAAAAGCGTTTTTGTCCCCACATTTCCGACTTTGCAGGGCTGTCTGGGTAAAAAAATCTGGGGCGATGGGCGCAAATCACACCTCTGCGGATTCCCACGGGTGTCCTCTTTTCGAAAATGCATGGGGTTCCCTGTTTTCCTCGGTGGCTTGGACACCCGAGGCCCATATCTGTAAGTTGCGCCGGTCGGCAGAATGTCGGAGATTTCCCTCTGACAACAGACTTGGGGATACTTGTGTTTTAGGCTTTCCCCTTGGCGGCCAGGTAGGTGCACCCACACATGTGAGGTACCGTTTTCATCGGGACACCTGTGGGAACGCGGGACGGTAGGCCATGTGTTGTGGGGGGCGTGTTTCGATGGGTGCGGCGAGCGAAATGTTCGGAAAAAGCGTTTTTTTCCCCACATTTCCGACTTTGCAGGGCTGTCTGGGTAAAAAAATCTGGGGCGATGGGCGCAAATCACACCTCTGCGGATTCCCACGGGTGTCCTCTTTTCGAAAATGCATGGGGTTCCCTGTTTTCCTCGGTGGCTTGGACACCCGAGGCCCATATCTGTAAGTTGCGCCGGTCGGCAGAATGGACAACAGACTTGGGGTTACTTGTGTTTTAGGCTTTCCCCTTGGCGGCCAGGTAGGTGCACCCACACATGTGATGTACCGTTTTCATCGGGACACCTGTGGGAACGCGGGACGGTAGGCCATGTGTTGTGGGGGGCGTGTTTCGATGGGTGCGGCGAGCAAAATGTGCGGAAAAAGCGTTTTTTTCCCCACATTTCCGACTTTGCAGGGCTGTCTGGGTAAAAAAATCTGGGGCGATGGGCGCAAATCACACCTCTGCGGATTCCCACGGGTGTCCTCTTTTCGAAAATGCATGGGGTTCCCTGTTTTCCTAGGTGGCTTGGACACCCGAGGCCCATATCTGTAAGTTGCGCCGGTCGGCAGAATGGACAACAGACTTGGGGTTACTTGTGTTTTAGGCTTTCCCCTTGGCGGCCAGGTAGGTGCACCCACACATGTGAGGTACCGTTTTCATCGGGACACCTGTGGGAACGCGGGACGGTAGGCCATGTGTTGTGGGGGGCGTGTTTCGATGGGTGCGGCGAGCGAAATGTGCGGAAAAAGCGTTTTTTTCCCCACATTTCCGACTTTGCAGGGCTGTCTGGGTAAAAAAATCTGGGGCGATGGGCGCAAATCACACCTCTGCGGATTCCCACGGGTGTCCTCTTTTCGAAAATGCATGGGGTTCCCTGTTTTCCTCGGTGGCTTGGACACCCGAGGCCCATATCTGTAAGTTGCGCCGGTCGGCAGAATGTCGGAGATTTCCCTCTGACAACAGACTTGGGGTTACTTGTGTTTTAGGCTTTCCCCTTGGCGGCCAGGTAGGTGCACCCACACATGTGAGGTACCGTTTTCATCGGGACACCTGTGGGAACGCGGGACGGTAGGCCATGTGTTGTGGGGGGCGCGTTTCGATGGGTGCGGCGAGCGAAATGTGCGGAAAAAGCGTTTTTTTCCCCTTATTTCCGACTTTGCAGGGCTGTCTGGGTAAAAAAATCTGGGGCGATGGGCGCAAATCACACCTCTGCGGATTCCCACGGGTGTCCTCTTTTCGAAAATGCATGGGGTTCCCTGTTTTCCTCAGTGGCTTGGACACCCGAGGCCCATATCTGTAAGTTGCGCCGGTCGGCAGAATGTCGGAGATTTCCCTCTGACAACAGACTTGGGGTTACTTGTGTTTTAGGCTTTCCCCTTGGCGGCCAGGTAGGTGCACCCACACATGTGAGGTACCGTTTTCATCGGGACACCTGTGGGAACGCGGGACGGTAGGCCATGTGTTGTGGGGGGCGTGTTTCGATGGGTGCGGCGAGCGAAATGTGCGGAAAAAGCGTTTTTTTCCCCACATTTCCGACTTTGCAGGGCTGTCTGGGTAAAAAAATCTGGGGCGATGGGCGCAAATCACACCTCTGCGGATTCCCACGGGTGTCCTCTTTTCGAAAATGCATGGGGTTCCCTGTTTTCCTCGGTGGCTTGGACACCCGAGGCCCATATCTGTAAGTTGCGCCGGTCGGCAGAATGGACAACAGACTTGGGGTTACTTGTGTTTTAGGCTTTCCCCTTGGCGGCCAGGTAGGTGCACCCACACATGTGAGGTACCGTTTTCATCGGGACACCTGTGGGAACGCGGGACGGTAGGCCATGTGTTGTGGGGGGCGTGTTTCGATGGGTGCGGCGAGCGAAATGTGCGGAAAAAGCGTTTTTGTCCCCACATTTCCGACTTTGCAGGGCTGTCTGGGTAAAAAAATCTGGGGCGATGGGCGCAAATCACACCTCTGCGGATTCCCACGGGTGTCCTCTTTTCGAAAATGCATGGGGTTCCCTGTTTTCCTCGGTGGCTTGGACACCCGAGGCCCATATCTGTAAGTTGCGCCGGTCGGCAGAATGTCGGAGATTTCCCTCTGACAACAGACTTGGGGATACTTGTGTTTTAGGCTTTCCCCTTGGCGGCCAGGTAGGTGCACCCACACATGTGAGGTACCGTTTTCATCGGGACACCTGTGGGAACGCGGGACGGTAGGCCATGTGTTGTGGGGGGCGCGTTTCGATGGGTGCGGCGAGCGAAATGTGCGGAAAAAGCGTTTTTTTCCCCACATTTCCGACTTTGCAGGGCTGTCTGGGTAAAAAAATCTGGGGCGATGGGCGCAAATCACACCTCTGCGGATTCCCACGGGTGTCCTCTTTTCGAAAATGCATGGGGTTCCCTGTTTTCCTCGGTGGCTTGGACACCCGAGGCCCATATCTGTAAGTTGCGCCGGTCGGCAGAATGGACAACAGACTTGGGGTTACTTGTGTTTTAGGCTTTCCCCTTGGCGGCCAGGTAGGTGCACCCACACATGTGAGGTACCGTTTTCATCGGGACACCTGTGGGAACGCGGGACGGTAGGCCATGTGTTGTGGGGGGCGTGTTTCGATGGGTGCGGCGAGCGAAATGTGCGGAAAAAGCGTTTTTTTCCCCACATTTCCGACTTTGCAGGGCTGTCTGGGTAAAAAAATCTGGGGCGATGGGCGCAAATCACACCTCTGGGGATTCCCACGGGGGTCCTGTTTTCGAAAATGCATGGGGTTCCCTGTTTTCCTCGGTGGCTTGGACACCCGAGGCCCATATCTGTAAGTTGCGCCGGTCGGCAGAATGTCGGAGATTTCCCTCTGACAACAGACTTGGGGTTACTTGTGTTTTAGGCTTTCCCCTTGGCGGCCAGGTAGGTGCACCCACACATGTGAGGTACCGTTTTCATCGGGACACCTGTGGGAACGCGGGACGGTAGGCCATGTGTTGTGGGGGGCGTGTTTCGATGGGTGCGGCGAGCGAAATGTGCGGAAAAAGCGTTTTTTTCCCCACATTTCCGACTTTGCAGGGCTGTCTGGGTAAAAAAATCTGGGGCGATGGGCGCAAATCACACCTCTGCGGATTCCCACGGGTGTCCTCTTTTCGAAAATGCATGGGGTTCCCTGTTTTCCTCGGTGGCTTGGACACCCGAGGCCCATATCTGTAAGTTGCGCCGGTCGGCAGAATGGACAACAGACTTGGGGTTACTTGTGTTTTAGGCTTTCCCCTTGGCGGCCAGGTAGGTGCACCCACACATGTGAGGTACCGTTTTCATCGGGACACCTGTGGGAACGCGGGACGGTAGGCCATGTGTTGTGGGGGGCGTGTTTCGATGGGTGCGGCGAGCAAAATGTGCGGAAAAAGCGTTTTTTTCCCCACATTTCCGACTTTGCAGGGCTGTCTGGGTAAAAAAATCTGGGGCGATGGGCGCAAATCACACCTCTGCGGATTCCCACGGGTGTCCTCTTTTCGAAAATGCATGGGGTTCCCTGTTTTCCTTGGTGGCTTGGACACCCGAGGCCCATATCTGTAAGTTGCGCCGGTCGGCAGAATGTCTGAGATTTCCCTCTGACAACAGACTTGGGGTTACTTGTGTTTTAGGCTTTCCCCTTGGCGGCCAGGTAGGTGCACCCACACATGTGAGGTACCGTTTTCATCGGGACACCTGTGGGAACGCGGGACGGTAGGCCATGTGTTGTGGGGGGCGCGTTTCGATGGGTGCGGCGAGCGAAATGTGCGGAAAAAGCGTTTTTTTCCCCACATTTCCGAATTTGCAGGGCTGTCTGGGTAAAAAAATCTGGGGCGATGGGCGCAAATCACACCTCTGCGGATTCCCACGGGTGTCCTCTTTTCGAAAATGCATGGGGTTCCCTGTTTTCCTCGGTGGCTTGGACACCCGAGGCCCATATCTGTAAGTTGCGCCGGTCAGCAGAATGTCGGAGATTTCCCTCTGACAACAGACTTGGGGTTACTTGTGTTTTAGGCTTTCCCCTTGGCGGCCAGGTAGGTGCACCCACACATGTGAGGTACCGTTTTCATCGGGACACGTGTGGGAACGCGGGACGGTAGGCCATGTGTTGTGGGGGGCGCGTTTCGATGGGTGCGGCGAGCGAAATGTGCGGAAAAAGCGTTTTTTTCCCCACATTTCCGACTTTGCAGGGCTGTCTGGGTAAAAAAATCTGGGGCGATGGGCGCAAATCACACCTCTGCGGATTCCCACGGGTGTCCTCTTTTCGAAAATGCATGGGGTTCCCTGTTTTCCTAGGTGGCTTGGACACCCGAGGCCCATATCTGTAAGTTGCGCCGGTCGGCAGAATGGACAACAGACTTGGGGTTACTTGTGTTTTAGGCTTTCCCCTTGGCGGCCAGGTAGGTGCACCCACACATGTGAGGTACCGTTTTCATCGGGACACCTCTGGGAACGCGGGACGGTAGGCCATGTGTTGTGGGGGGCGTGTTTCGATGGGTGCGGCGAGCAAAATGTGCGGAAAAAGTGTTTTTTTTCCCCACATTTCCGACTTTGCAGGGCTGTCTGGGTAAAAAAATCTGGGGCGATGGGCGCAAATCACACCTCTGCGGATTCCCACGGGTGTCCTCTTTTCGAAAATGCATGGGGTTCCCTGTTTTCCTCGGTGGCTTGGACACCCGAGGCCCATATCTGTAAGTTGCGCCGGTCGGCAGAATGTCTGAGATTTCCCTCTGACAACAGACTTGGGGTTACTTGTGTTTTAGGCTTTCCCCTTGGCGGCCAGGTAGGTGCACCCACACATGTGAGGTACCGTTTTCATCGGGACACCTGTGGGAACGCGGGACGGTAGGCCATGTGTTGTGGGGCGCGCGTTTCGATGGGTGCGGCGAGCGAAATGTGCGGAAAAAGCGTTTTTTTCCCCACATTTCCGACTTTGCAGGGCTGTCTGGGTAAAATAATCTGGGGCGATGGGCGCAAATCACACCTCTGCGGATTCCCACGGGTGTCCTCTTTTCGAAAATGCATGGGGTTCCCTGTTTTCCTCGGTGGCTTGGACACCCGAGGCCCATATCTGTAAGTTGCGCCGGTCGGCAGAATGTCTGAGATTTCCCTTTGACAACAGACTTGGGGTTACTTGTGTTTTAGGCTTTCCCCTTGGCGGCCAGGTAGGTGCACCCACACATGTGAGGTACTGTTTTCATCGGGACACCTGTGGGAACGCGGGACGGTAGGCCATGTGTTGTGGGGGGCGTGTTTCGATGGGTGCGGCGAGCGAAATGTGCGGAAAAAGCGTTTTTTTCCCCACATTTCCGACTTTGCAGGGCTGTCTGGGTAAAAAAATCTGGGGCGATGGGCGCAAATCACACCTCTGCGGATTCCCACGGGTGTCCTCTTTTCGAAAATGCATGGGGTTCCCTGTTTTCCTCGGTGGCTTGGACACCCGAGGCCCATATCTGTAAGTTGCGCCGGTCGGCAGAATGGACAACAGACTTGGGGTTACTTGTGTTTTAGGCTTTCCCCTTGGCGGCCAGGTAGGTGCACCCACACATGTGAGGTACCATTTTCATCGGGACACCTGTGGGAACGCGGGACGGTAGGCCATGTGTTGTGGGGGGCGTGTTTCGATGGGTGCGGCGAGCGAAATGTGCGGAAAAAGCGTTTTTTTCCCCACATTTCCGACTTTGCAGGGCTGTCTGGGTAAAAAAATCTGGGGCGATGGGCGCAAATCACACCTCTGCGGATTCCCACGGGTGTCCTCTTTTCGAAAATGCATGGGGTTCCCTGTTTTCCTCGGTGGCTTGGACACTCGAGGCCCATACCTGTAAGTTGCGCCGGTCGGCAGAATGTCTGAGATTTCCCTCTGACAACAGACTTGGGGTTACTTGTGTTTTAGGCTTTCCCCTTGGCGGCCAGGTAGGTGCACCCACACATGTGAGGTACTGTTTTCATCGGGACACCTGTGGGAACGCGGGACGGTAGGCCATGTGTTGTGGGGGGCGCGTTTCGATGGGTGCGGCGAGCGAAATGTGCGGAAAAAGCGTTTTTTTCCCCACATTTCCGACTTTGCAGGGCTGTCTGGGTAAAAAAATCTGGGGCGATGGGCGCAAATCACACCTCTGCGGATTCCCACGGGTGTCCTCTTTTCGAAAATGCATGGGGTTCCCTGTTTTCCTCGGTGGCTTGGACACCCGAGGCCCATATCTGTAAGTTGCGCCGGTCGGCAGAATGGACAACAGACTTGGGGTTACTTGTGTTTTAGGCTTTCCCCTTGGCGGCCAGGTAGGTGCACCCACACGTGAGGTACCGTTTTCATCGCGACACCTGTGGGAACGCGGGACGGTAGGCCATGTGTTGTGGGGGGCGTGTTTCGATGGGTGCGGCGAGCGAAATGTGCGGAAAAAGCGGTTTTTTCCCCACATTTCCGACTTTGCAGGGCTGTCTGGGTAAAAAAATCTGGGGCGATGGGCGCAAATCACACCTCTGCGGATTCCCACGGGTGTCCTCTTTTCGAAAATGCATGGGGTTCCCTGTTTTCCTCGCTGGCTTGGACACCCGAGGCCCATATCTGTAAGTTGCGCCGGTCGGCAGAATGTCTGAGATTTCCCTCTGACAACAGACTTGGGGTTACTTGTGTTTTAGGCTTTCCCCTTGGCGGCCAGGTAGGTGCACCCACACATGTGAGGTACCGTTTTCATCGGGACACCTGTGGGAACGCGGGACGGTAGGCCATGTGTTGTGGGGGGCGTGTTTCAATGGGTGCGGCGAGCAAAATGTGCGGAAAAAGCGTTTTTTTCCCCACATTTCCGACTTTGCAGGGCTGTCTGGGTAAAAAAATCTGGGGCGATGGGCGCAAATCACACCTCTGCGGATTCCCACGGGTGTCCTCTTTTCGAAAATGCATGGGGTTCCCTGTTTTCCTCGGTGGCTTGGACACCCGAGGCCCATATCTGTAAGTTGCGCCGGTCGGCAGAATGTCGGAGATTTCCCTCTGACAACAGACTTGGGGTTACTTGTGTTTTAGGCTTTCCCCTTGGCGGCCAGGTAGGTGCACCCACACATGTGAGGTACCGTTTTCATCGGGACACCTGTGGGAACGCGGGACGGTAGGCCATGTGTTGTGGGGGGCGTGTTTCGATGGGTGCGGCGAGCGAAATGTGCGGAAAAAGCGTTTTTTTCCCCACATTTCCGACTTTGCAGGGCTGTCTGGGTAAAAAAATCTGGGGCGATGGGCGCAAATCACACCTCTGCGGATTCCCACGGCTGTCCTCTTTTCGAAAATGCCTGGGGTTCCCTGTTTTCCTCGGTGGCTTGGACACCCGAGGCCCATATCTGTAAGTTGCGCCGGTCGGCAGAATGTCTGAGATTTCCCTCTGACAACAGACTTGGGGTTACTTTTGTTTTAGGCTTTCCCCTTGGCGGCCAGGTAGGTGCACCCACTCATGTGAGGTACCGTTTTCATCGGGACACCTGTGGGAACGCGGGACGGTAGGCCATGTGTTGTGGGGGGCGTGTTTCGATGGGTGCGGCGAGCGAAATGTGCGGAAAAAGTGGTTTTTTCCCCACATTTCCGACTTTGCAGGGCTGTCTGGGTAAAAAAATCTGGGGCGATGGGCGCAAATCACACCTCTGCGGATTCCCACGGCTGTCCTCTTTTCGAAAATGCATGGGGTTCCCTGTTTTCCTCGGTGGCTTGGACACCCGAGGCCCAGTTGCGCCGGTCGGCAGAATGTCGGAGATTTCCCTCTGACAACAGACTTGGGGTTACTTGTGTTTTAGGCTTTCCCCTTGGCGGCCAGGTAGGTGCACCCACACATGTGAGGTACCGTTTTCATCGGGACACCTGTGGGAACGCGGGACGGTAGGCCATGTGTTGTGGGGGGCGCGTTTCGATGGTTGCGGCGAGCGAAATGTGCGGAAAAAGCGTTTTTTTCCCCACATTTCCGACTTTGCAGGGCTGTCTGGGTAAAAAAATCTGGGGCGATGGGCTCAAATCACACCTCTGCGGATTCCCACGGGTGTCCTCTTTTCGAAAATGCATGGGGTTCCCTGTTTTCCTTGGTGGCTTGGACACCCGAGGCCCATATCTGTAAGTTGCGCCGGTCGGCAGAATGGACAACAGACTTGGGGTTACTTGTGTTTTAGGCTTTCCCCTTGGCGGCCAGGTAGGTGCACCCACACATGTGAGGTACCGTTTTCATCGCGACACCTGTGGGAACGCGGGACGGTAGGCCATGTGTTGTGGGGGGCGTGTTTCGATGGGTGCGGCGAGCGAAATGTGCGGAAAAAGCGGTTTTTTCCCCACATTTCCGACTTTGCAGGGCTGTCTGGGTAAAAAAATCTGGGGCGATGGGCGCAAATCACACCTCTGCGGATTCCCACGGGTGTCCTCTTTTCGAAAATGCATGGGGTTCCCTGTTTTCCTCGGTGGCTTGGACACCCGAGGCCCATATCTGTAAGTTGCGCCGGTCGGCAGAATGTCGGAGATTTCCCTCTGACAACAGACTTGGGGTTACTTGTGTTTTAGGCTTTCCCCTTGGCGGCCAGGTAGGTGCACCCACACATGTGAGGTACCGTTTTCATCGGGACACCTGTGGGAACGCGGGACGGTAGGCCATGTGTTGTGGGGGGCGTGTTTCGATGGGTGCGGCGAGCGAAATGTGCGGAAAAAGCGTTTTTTTCCCCACATTTCCGACTTTGCAGGGCTGTCTGGGTAAAAAAATCTGGGGCGATGGGCGCAAATCACACCTCTGTGGATTCCCACGGGTGTCCTCTTTTCGAAAATGCATGGGGTTCCCTGTTTTCCTCGGTGGCTTGGACACCCGAGGCCCATATCTGTAAGTTGCGCCGGTCGGCAGAATGTCGGAGATTTCCCTCTGACAACAGACTTGGGGTTACTTGTGTTTTAGGCTTTCCCCTTAGCGGCCAGGTAGGTGCACCCACACATGTGAGGTACCGTTTTCATCGGGACACCTGTGGGAACGCGGGACGGTAGGCCATGTGTTGTGGGGGGCGTGTTTCGATGGGTGCGGCGAGCGAAATGTGCGGAAAAAGCGTTTTTTTCCCCACATTTCCGACTTTGCAGGGCTGTCTGGGTAAAAAAATCTGGGGCGATGGGCGCAAATCACACCTCTGCGGATTCCCACGGGTGTCCTCTTTTCGAAAATGCATGGGGTTCCCCGTTTTCCTCGGTGGCTTGGACACCCGAGGCCCATATCTGTATGATGTGAGAGTGTGACATTTCCGGTGTGAAAACAGACTTGGGGTTACTTGTGTTTTAGGCTTTCCCCTTGGCGGCCAGGTAGGTGCACCCACACATGTGAGGTACCGTTTTCATTGGGACACCTGTGGGAACGCGGGACGGTAGGCCATGTGTTGTGGGGGGCGTGTTTCGATGGGTGCGGCGAGTGAAATGTGCGGAAAAAGCGTTTTTTTTCCCCACATTTCCGATTTTGCAGGGCTGTCTGGGTAAAAAAATCTGGGGCGATGGGCGCAAATCACACCTCTGCGGATTCCCACGGGTGTCCTCTTTTCGAAAATGCATGGGGTTCCCTGTTTTCCTCGGTGGCTTGGACACCCGAGGCCCATATCTGTAAGTTGCGCCGGTCGGCAGAATGGACAACAGACTTGGGGTTACTTGTGTTTTAGGCTTTCCCCTTGGCGGCCAGGTAGGTGCACCCACACATGTGAGGTACCGTTTTCATCGGGACACCTGTGGGAACGCGGGACGGTAGGCCATGTGTTGTGGGGGGCGCGTTTCGATGGGTGCGGCGAGCGAAATGTGCGGAAAAAGCGTTTTTTTCCCCACATTTCCGACTTTGCAGGGCTGTCTGGGTAAAAAAATCTGGGGCGATGGGCGCAAATCACACCTCTGCGGATTCCCACGGGTGTCCTCTTTTCGAAAATGCATGGGGTTCCCTGTTTTCCTCGGTGGCTTGGACACCCGAGGCCCATATCTGTAAGTTGCGCCGGTCGGCAGAATGGACAACAGACTTGGGGTTACTTGTGTTTTAGGCTTTCCCCTTGGCGGCCAGGTAGGTGCACCCACACATGTGAGGTACCGTTTTCATCGGGACACCTGTGGGAACGCGGGACGGTAGGCCATGTGTTGTGGGGGGCGTGTTTCGATGGGTGCGGCGAGCGAAATGTGCGGAAAAAGCGTTTTTTTCCCCACATTTCCGACTTTGCAGGGCTGTCTGGGTAAAAAAATCTGGGGCGATGGGCGCAAATCACACCTCTGCGGATTCCCACGGGTGTCCTCTTTTCGAAAATGCATGGGGTTCCCTGTTTTCCTCGGTGGCTTGGACACCCGAGGCCCATATCTGTAAGTTGCGCCGGTCGGCAGAATGGACAACAGACTTGGGGTTACTTGTGTTTTAGGCTTTCCCCTTGGCGGCCAGGTAGGTGCACCCACACATGTGAGGTACCGTTTTCATCGGGACACCTGTGGGAACGCGGGACGGTAGGCCATGTGTTGTGGGGGGCGTGTTTCAATGGGTGCGGCGAGCGAAATGTGCGGAAAACGCGTTTTTTTCCCCACATTTCCGACTTTGCAGGGCTGTCTGGGTAAAAAAATCTGGGGCGATGGGCGCAAATCACACCTCTGCGGATTCCCACGGGTGTCCTCTTTTCGAAAATGCATGGGGTTCCCTGTTTTCCTCGGTGGCTTGGACACCCGAGGCCCATATCTGTAAGTTGCGCCGGTCGGCAGAATGTCGGAGATTTCCCTCTGACAAGAGACTTGGGGTTACTTGTGTTTTAGGCTTTCCCCTTGGCGGCCAGGTAGGTGCACCCACACATGTGAGGTACCGTTTTCATCGGGACACCTGTGGGAACGCGGGACGGTAGGCCATGTGTTGTGGGGGGCGCGTTTCGATGGGTGCGGCGAGCGAAATGTGCGGAAAAAGCGTTTTTTTCCCCACATTTCCGACTTTGCAGGGCTGTCTGGGTAAAAAAATCTGGGGCGATGGGCGCAAATCACACCTCTGCGGATTCCCACGGGTGTCCTCTTTTCGAAAATGCATGGGGTTCCCTGTTTTCCTCGGTGGCTTGGACACCCGAGGCCCATATCTGTAAGTTGCGCCGGTCGGCAGAATGGACAACAGACTTGGGGTTACTTGTGTTTTAGGCTTTCCCCTTGGCGGCCAGGTAGGTGCACCCACACATGTGAGGTACCGTTTTCATCGGGACACCTGTGGGAACGCGGGACGGTAGGCCAAGTGTTGTGGGGGGCGTGTTTCGATGGGTGTGGCGAGCAAAATGTGCGGAAAAAGCGTTTTTTTCCCCACATTTCCGACTTTGCAGGGCTGTCTGGGTAAAAAAATCTGGGGCGATGGGCGCAAATCACACCTCTGGGGATTCCCACGGGGGTCCTCTTTTCGAAAATGCATGGGGTTCCCTGTTTTCCTCGGTGGCTTGGACACCCGAGGCCCATATCTGTAAGTTGCGCCGGTCGGCAGAATGTCGGAGATTTCCCTCTGACAACAGACTTGGGGTTACTTGTGTTTTAGGCTTTCCCCTTGGCGGCCAGGTAGGTGCACCCACACATGTGAGGTACCGTTTTCATCGGGACACCTGTGGGAACGCGGGACGGTAGGCCATGTGTTGTGGGGGGCGTGTTTCGATGGGTGCGGCGAGCGAAATGTGCGGAAAAAGCGTTTTTTTCCCCACATTTCCGACTTTGCAGGGCTGTCTGGGTAAAAAAATCTGGGGCGATGGGCGCAAATCACACCTCTGCGGATTCCCACGGGTGTCCTCTTTTCGAAAATGCATGGGGTTCCCTGTTTTCCTAGGTGGCTTGGACACCCGAGGCCCATATCTGTAAGTTGCGCCGGTCGGCAGAATGGACAACAGACTTGGGGTTACTTGTGTTTTAGGCTTTCCCCTTGGCGGCCAGGTAGGTGCACCCACACATGTGAGGTACCGTTTTCATCGGGACACCTCTGGGAACGCGGGACGGTAGGCCATGTGTTGTGGGGGGCGTGTTTCGATGGGTGCGGCGAGCAAAATGTGCGGAAAAAGTGTTTTTTTTCCCCACATTTCCGACTTTGCAGGGCTGTCTGGGTAAAAAAATCTGGGGCGATGGGCGCAAATCACACCTCTGCGGATTCCCACGGGTGTCCTCTTTTCGAAAATGCATGGGGTTCCCTGTTTTCCTCGGTGGCTTGGACACCCGAGGCCCATATCTGTAAGTTGCGCCGGTCGGCAGAATGTCTGAGATTTCCCTCTGACAACAGACTTGGGGTTACTTGTGTTTTAGGCTTTCCCCTTGGCGGCCAGGTAGGTGCACCCACACATGTGAGGTACCGTTTTCATCGGGACACCTGTGGGAACGCGGGACGGTAGGCCATGTGTTGTGGGGGGCGCGTTTCGATGGGTGCGGCGAGCGAAATGTGCGGAAAAAGCGTTTTTTTCCCCACATTTCCGACTTTGCAGGGCTGTCTGGGTAAAAAAATCTGGGGCGATGGGCGCAAATCACACCTCTGCGGATTCCCACGGGTGTCCTCTTTTTGAAAATGCATGGGGTTCCCTGTTTTCCTCGCTGGCTTGGACACCCGAGGCCCATATCTGTAAGTTGCGCCGGTCGGCAGAATGTCTGAGATTTCCCTCTGACAACAGACTTGGGGTTACTTGTGTTTTAGGCTTTCCCCTTGGCGGCCAGGTAGGTGCACCCACACATGTGAGGTACCGTTTTCATCGGGACACCTGTGGGAACGCGGGACGGTAGGCCATGTGTTGTGGGGCGCGCGTTTCGATGGGTGCGGCGAGCGAAATGTGCGGAAAAAGCGTTTTTTTCCCCACATTTCCGACTTTGCAGGGCTGTCTGGGTAAAATAATCTGGGGCGATGGGCGCAAATCACACCTCTGCGGATTCCCACGGGTGTCCTCTTTTCGAAAATGCATGGGGTTCCCTGTTTTCCTCGGTGGCTTGGACACCCGAGGCCCATATCTGTAAGTTGCGCCGGTCGGCAGAATGTCTGAGATTTCCCTTTGACAACAGACTTGGGGTTACTTGTGTTTTAGGCTTTCCCCTTGGCGGCCAGGTAGGTGCACCCACACATGTGAGGTACTGTTTTCATCGGGACACCTGTGGGAACGCGGGACGGTAGGCCATGTGTTGTGGGGGGCGTGTTTCGATGGGTGCGGCGAGCGAAATGTGCGGAAAAAGCGTTTTTTTCCCCACATTTCCGACTTTGCAGGGCTGTCTGGGTAAAAAAATCTGGGGCGATGGGCGCAAATCACACCTCTGCGGATTCCCACGGGTGTCCTCTTTTCGAAAATGCATGGGGTTCCCTGTTTTCCTCGGTGGCTTGGACACCCGAGGCCCATATCTGTAAGTTGCGCCGGTCGGCAGAATGGACAACAGACTTGGGGTTACTTGTGTTTTAGGCTTTCCCCTTGGTGGCCAGGTAGGTGCACCCACACATGTGAGGTACCATTTTCATCGGGACACCTGTGGGAACGCGGGACGGTAGGCCATGTGTTGTGGGGGGCGTGTTTCGATGGGTGCGGCGAGCGAAATGTGCGGAAAAAGCGTTTTTTTCCCCACATTTCCGACTTTGCAGGGCTGTCTGGGTAAAAAAATCTGGGGCGATGGGCGCAAATCACACCTCTGCGGATTCCCACGGGTGTCCTCTTTTCGAAAATGCATGGGGTTCCCTGTTTTCCTCGGTGGCTTGGACACTCGAGGCCCATACCTGTAAGTTGCGCCGGTCGGCAGAATGTCTGAGATTTCCCTCTGACAACAGACTTGGGGTTACTTGTGTTTTAGGCTTTCCCCTTGGCGGCCAGGTAGGTGCACCCACACATGTGAGGTACTGTTTTCATCGGGACACCTGTGGGAACGCGGGACGGTTGGCCATGTGTTGTGGGGGGCGCGTTTCGATGGGTGCGGCGAGCGAAATGTGCGGAAAAAGCGTTTTTTTCCCCACATTTCCGACTTTGCAGGGCTGTCTGGGTAAAAAAATCTGGGGCGATGGGCGCAAATCACACCTCTGCGGATTCCCACGGGTGTCCTCTTTTCGAAAATGCATGGGGTTCCCTGTTTTCCTCGGTGGCTTGGACACCCGAGGCCCATATCTGTAAGTTGCGCCGGTCGGCAGAATGGACAACAGACTTGGGGTTACTTGTGTTTTAGGCTTTCCCCTTGGCGGCCAGGTAGGTGCACCCACACGTGAGGTACCGTTTTCATCGCGACACCTGTGGGAACGCGGGACGGTAGGCCATGTGTTGTGGGGGGCGTGTTTCGATGGGTGCGGCGAGCGAAATGTGCGGAAAAAGCGGTTTTTTCCCCACATTTCCGACTTTGCAGGGCTGTCTGGGTAAAAAAATCTGGGGCGATGGGCGCAAATCACACCTCTGCGGATTCCCACGGGTGTCCTCTTTTCGAAAATGCATGGGGTTCCCTGTTTTCCTCGCTGGCTTGGACACCCGAGGCCCATATCTGTAAGTTGCGCCGGTCGGCAGAATGTCTGAGATTTCCCTCTGACAACAGACTTGGGGTTACTTGTGTTTTAGGCTTTCCCCTTGGCGGCCAGGTAGGTGCACCCACACATGTGAGGTACCGTTTTCATCGGGACACCTGTGGGAACGCGGGACGGTAGGCCATGTGTTGTGGGGGGCGTGTTTCAATGGGTGCGGCGAGCAAAATGTGCGGAAAAAGCGTTTTTTTCCCCACATTTCCGACTTTGCAGGGCTGTCTGGGTAAAAAAATCTGGGGCGATGGGTGCAAATCACACCTCTGCGGATTCCCACGGGTGTCCTCTTTTCGAAAATGCATGGGGTTCCCTGTTTTCCTCGGTGGCTTGGACACCCGAGGCCCATATCTGTAAGTTGCGCCGGTCGGCAGAATGGACAACAGACTTGGGGTTACTTGTGTTTTAGGCTTTCCCCTTGGCGGCCAGGTAGGTGCACCCACACATGTGAGGTACCGTTTTCATCGGGACACCTGTGGGAACGCGGGACGGTAGGCCATGTGTTGTGGGGGGCGTGTTTCGATGGGTGCGGCGAGCAAAATGTGCGGAAAAAGCGTTTTTTTCCCCACATTTCCGACTTTGCAGGGCTGTCTGGGTAAAAAAATCTGGGGCGATGGGCGCAAATCACACCTCTGCGGATTCCCACGGGTGTCCTCTTTTCGAAAATGCATGGGGTTCCCTGTTTTCCTCGGTGGCTTGGACACCCGAGGCCCATATCTGTAAGTTGCGCCGGTCGGCAGAATGTCGGAGATTTCCCTCTGACAACAGACTTGGGGTTACTTGTGTTTTAGGCTTTCCCCTTGGCGGCCAGGTAGGTGCACCCACACATGTGAGGTACCGTTTTCATCGGGACACCTGTGGGAACGCGGGACGGTAGGCCATGTGTTGTGGGGGGCGTGTTTCGATGGGTGCGGCGAGCGAAATGTGCGGAAAAAGCGTTTTTTTCCCCACATTTCCGACTTTGCAGGGCTGTCTGGGTAAAAAAATCTGGGGCGATGGGCGCAAATCACACCTCTGCAGATTCCCACGGCTGTCCTCTTTTCGAAAATGCATGGGGTTCCCTGTTTTCCTCGGTGGCTTGGACACCCGAGGCCCATATCTGTAAGTTGCGCCGGTCGGCAGAATGGACAACAGACTTGGGGTTACTTGTGTTTTAGGCTTTCCCCTTGGCGGCCAGGTAGGTGCACCCACACATGTGAGGTACCGTTTTCATCGGGACACCTGTGGGAACGCGGGACGGTAGGCCATGTGTTGTGGGGGGCGTGTTTCGATGGGTGCGGCGAGTGAAATGTGCGGAAAAAGCGTTTTTTCCCCCACATTTCCGACTTTGCAGGGCTGTCTGGGTAAAAAAATCTGGGGCGATGGGCGCAAATCACACCTCTGCGGATTCCCACGGGTGTCCTCTTTTCGAAAATGCATGGGGTTCCCTGTTTTCCTTGGTGGCTTGGACACCCGAGGTTGCGCCGGTCGGCAGAATGTCTGAGATTTCCCTCTGACAACAGACTTGGGGTTACTTTTGTTTTAGGCTTTCCCCTTGGCGGCCAGGTAGGTGCACCCACTCATGTGAGGTACCGTTTTCATCGGGACACCTGTGGGAACGCGGGACGGTAGGCCATGTGTTGTGGGGGGCGTGTTTCGATGGGTGCGGCGAGCGAAATGTGCGGAAAAAGTGGTTTTTTCCCCACATTTCCGACTTTGCAGGGCTGTCTGGGTAAAAAAATCTGGGGCGATGGGCGCAAATCACACCTCTGCGGATTCCCACGGGTGTCCTCTTTTCGAAAATGCATGGGGTTCCCTGTTTTCCTCGGTGGCTTGGACACCCGAGGCCCAGTTGCGCCGGTCGGCAGAATGTCGGAGATTTCCCTCTGACAACAGACTTGGGGTTACTTGTGTTTTAGGCTTTCCCCTTGGCGGCCAGGTAGGTGCACCCACACATGTGAGGTACCGTTTTCATCGGGACACCTGTGGGAACGCGGGACGGTAGGCCATGTGTTGTGGGGGGCGCGTTTCGATGGTTGCGGCGAGCGAAATGTGCGGAAAAAGCGTTTTTTTCCCCACATTTCCGACTTTGCAGGGCTGTCTGGGTAAAAAAATCTGGGGCGATGGGCTCAAATCACACCTCTGCGGATTCCCACGGGTGTCCTCTTTTCGAAAATGCATGGGGTTCCCTGTTTTCCTTGGTGGCTTGGACACCCGAGGCCCATATCTGTAAGTTGCGCCGGTCGGCAGAATGGACAACAGACTTGGGGTTACTTGTGTTTTAGGCTTTCCCCTTGGTGGCCAGGTAGGTGCACCCACACATGTGAGGTACCATTTTCATCGGGACACCTGTGGGAACGCGGGACGGTAGGCCATGTGTTGTGGGGGGCGTGTTTCGATGGGTGCGGCGAGCGAAATGTGCGGAAAAAGCGTTTTTTTCCCCACATTTCCGACTTTGCAGGGCTGTCTGGGTAAAAAAATCTGGGGCGATGGGCGCAAATCACACCTCTGCGGATTCCCACGGGTGTCCTCTTTTCGAAAATGCATGGGGTTCCCTGTTTTCCTCGGTGGCTTGGACACCCGAGGCCCAGTTGCGCCGGTCGGCAGAATGTCGGAGATTTCCCTCTGACAACAGACTTGGGGTTACTTGTGTTTTAGGCTTTCCCCTTGGCGGCCAGGTAGGTGCACCCACACATGTGAGGTACCGTTTTCATCGGGACACCTGTGGGAACGCGGGACGGTAGGCCATGTGTTGTGGTGGGCGCGTTTCGATGGTTGCGGCGAGCGAAATGTGCGGAAAAAGCGTTTTTTTCCCCACATTTCCGACTTTGCAGGGCTGTCTGGGTAAAAAAATCTGGGGCGATGGGCTCAAATCACACCTCTGCGGATTCCCACGGGTGTCCTCTTTTCGAAAATGCATGGGGTTCCCTGTTTTCCTTGGTGGCTTGGACACCCGAGGCCCATATCTGTAAGTTGCGCCGGTCGGCAGAATGGACAACAGACTTGGGGTTACTTGTGTTTTAGGCTTTCCCCTTGGCGGCCAGGTAGGTGCACCCACACATGTGAGGTACCGTTTTCATCGCGACACCTGTGGGAACGCGGGACGGTAGGCCATGTGTTGTGGGGGGCGTGTTTCGATGGGTGCGGCGAGCGAAATGTGCGGAAAAAGCGGTTTTTTCCCCACATTTCCGACTTTGCAGGGCTGTCTGGGTAAAAAAATCTGGGGCGATGGGCGCAAATCACACCTCTGCGGATTCCCACGGGTGTCCTCTTTTCGAAAATGCATGGGGTTCCCTGTTTTCCTCGGTGGCTTGGACACCCGAGGCCCATATCTGTAAGTTGCGCCGGTCGGCAGAATGTCGGAGATTTCCCTCTGACAACAGACTTGGGGTTACTTGTGTTTTAGGCTTTCCCCTTGGCGGCCAGGTAGGTGCACCCACACATGTGAGGTACCGTTTTCATCGGGACACCTGTGGGAACGCGGGACGGTAGGCCATGTGTTGTGGGGGGCGTGTTTCGATGGGTGCGGCGAGCGAAATGTGCGGAAAAAGCGTTTTTTTCCCCACATTTCCGACTTTGCAGGGCTGTCTGGGTAAAAAAATCTGGGGCGATGGGCGCAAATCACACCTCTGTGGATTCCCACGGGTGTCCTCTTTTCGAAAATGCATGGGGTTCCCTGTTTTCCTCGGTGGCTTGGACACCCGAGGCCCATATCTGTAAGTTGCGCCGGTCGGCAGAATGTCGGAGATTTCCCTCTGACAACAGACTTGGGGTTACTTGTGTTTTAGGCTTTCCCCTTGGCGGCCAGGTAGGTGCACCCACACATGTGAGGTACCGTTTTCATCGGGACACCTGTGGGAACGCGGGACGGTAGGCCATGTGTTGTGGGGGGCGTGTTTCGATGGGTGCGGCGAGCGAAATGTGCGGAAAAAGCGTTTTTTTCCCCACATTTCCGACTTTGCAGGGCTGTCTGGGTAAAAAAATCTGGGGCGATGGGCGCAAATCACACCTCTGCGGATTCCCACGGGTGTCTTCTTTTCGAAAATGCATGGGGTTCCCCGTTTTCCTCGGTGGCTTGGACACCCGAGGCCCATATCTGTATGATGTGAGAGTGTGACATTTCCGGTGTGAAAACAGACTTGGGGTTACTTGTGTTTTAGGCTTTCCCCTTGGCGGCCAGGTAGGTGCACCCACACATGTGAGGTACCGTTTTCATTGGGACACCTGTGGGAACGCGGGACGGTAGGCCATGTGTTGTGGGGGGCGTGTTTCGATGGGTGCGGCGAGTGAAATGTGCGGAAAAAGCGTTTTTTTCCCCACATTTCCGATTTTGCAGGGCTGTCTGGGTAAAAAAATCTGGGGCGATGGGCGCAAATCACACCTCTGCGGATTCCCACGGGTGTCCTCTTTTCGAAAATGCATGGGGTTCCCTGTTTTCCTCGGTGGCTTGGACACCCGAGGCCCATATCTGTAAGTTGCGCCGGTCGGCAGAATGGACAACAGACTTGGGGTTACTTGTGTTTTAGGCTTTCCCCTTGGCGGCCAGGTAGGTGCACCCACACATGTGAGGTACCGTTTTCATCGGGACACCTGTGGGAACGCGGGACGGTAGGCCATGTGTTGTGGGGGGCGCGTTTCGATGGGTGCGGCGAGCGAAATGTGCGGAAAAAGCGTTTTTTTCCCCACATTTCCGACTTTGCAGGGCTGTCTGGGTAAAAAAATCTGGGGCGATGGGCGCAAATCACACCTCTGCGGATTCCCACGGGTGTCCTCTTTTCGAAAATGCATGGGGTTCCCTGTTTTCCTCGGTGGCTTGGACACCCGAGGCCCATATCTGTAAGTTGCGCCGGTCGGCAGAATGGACAACAGACTTGGGGTTACTTGTGTTTTAGGCTTTCCCCTTGGCGGCCAGGTAGGTGCACCCACACATGTGAGGTACCGTTTTCATCGGGACACCTGTGGGAACGCGGGACGGTAGGCCATGTGTTGTGGGGGGCGTGTTTCGATGGGTGCGGCGAGCGAAATGTGCGGAAAAAGCGTTTTTTTCCCCACATTTCCGACTTTGCAGGGCTGTCTGGGTAAAAAAATCTGGGGCGATGGGCGCAAATCACACCTCTGCGGATTCCCACGGGTGTCCTCTTTTCGAAAATGCATGGGGTTCCCTGTTTTCCTCGGTGGCTTGGACACCCGAGGCCCATATCTGTAAGTTGCGCCGGTCGGCAGAATGGACAACAGACTTGGGGTTACTTGTGTTTTAGGCTTTCCCCTTGGCGGCCAGGTAGGTGCACCCACACATGTGAGGTACCGTTTTCATCGGGACACCTGTGGGAACGCGGGACGGTAGGCCATGTGTTGTGGGGGGCGTGTTTCAATGGGTGCGGCGAGCGAAATGTGCGGAAAACGCGTTTTTTTCCCCACATTTCCGACTTTGCAGGGCTGTCTGGGTAAAAAAATCTGGGGCGATGGGCGCAAATCACACCTCTGCGGATTCCCACGGGTGTCCTCTTTTCGAAAATGCATGGGGTTCCCTGTTTTCCTCGGTGGCTTGGACACCCGAGGCCCATATCTGTAAGTTGCGCCGGTCGGCAGAATGTCGGAGATTTCCCTCTGACAAGAGACTTGGGGTTACTTGTGTTTTAGGCTTTCCCCTTGGCGGCCAGGTAGGTGCACCCACACATGTGAGGTACCGTTTTCATCGGGACACCTGTGGGAACGCGGGACGGTAGGCCATGTGTTGTGGGGGGCGCGTTTCGATGGGTGCGGCGAGCGAAATGTGCGGAAAAAGCGTTTTTTTCCCCACATTTCCGACTTTGCAGGGCTGTCTGGGTAAAAAAATCTGGGGCGATGGGCGCAAATCACACCTCTGCGGATTCCCACGGGTGTCCTCTTTTCGAAAATGCATGGGGTTCCCTGTTTTCCTCGGTGGCTTGGACACCCGAGGCCCATATCTGTAAGTTGCGCCGGTCGGCAGAATGGACAACAGACTTGGGGTTACTTGTGTTTTAGGCTTTCCCCTTGGCGGCCAGGTAGGTGCACCCACACATGTGAGGTACCGTTTTCATCGGGACACCTGTGGGAACGCGGGACGGTAGGCCAAGTGTTGTGGGGGGCGTGTTTCGATGGGTGCGGCGAGCAAAATGTGCGGAAAAAGCGTTTTTTTCCCCACATTTCCGACTTTGCAGGGCTGTCTGGGTAAAAAAATCTGGGGCGATGGGCGCAAATCACACCTCTGGGGATTCCCACGGGGGTCCTCTTTTCGAAAATGCATGGGGTTCCCTGTTTTCCTCGGTGGCTTGGACACCCGAGGCCCATATCTGTAAGTTGCGCCGGTCGGCAGAATGTCGGAGATTTCCCTCTGACAACAGACTTGGGGTTACTTGTGTTTTAGGCTTTCCCCTTGGCGGCCAGGTAGGTGCACCCACACATGTGAGGTACCGTTTTCATCGGGACACCTGTGGGAACGCGGGACGGTAGGCCATGTGTTGTGGGGGGCGTGTTTCGATGGGTGCGGCGAGCGAAATGTGCGGAAAAAGCGTTTTTTTCCCCACATTTCCGACTTTGCAGGGCTGTCTGGGTAAAAAAATCTGGGGCGATGGGCGCAAATCACACCTCTGCGGATTCCCACGGGTGTCCTCTTTTCGAAAATGCATGGGGTTCCCCGTTTTCCTCGGTGGCTTGGACACCCGAGGCCCATATCTGTATGATGTGAGAGTGTGACATTTCCGGTGTGAAAACAGACTTGGGGTTACTTGTGTTTTAGGCTTTCCCCTTGGCGGCCAGGTAGGTGCACCCACACATGTGAGGTACCGTTTTCATCGGGACACCTGTGGGAACGCGGGACGGTAGGCCATGTGTTGTGGGGGGCGTGTTTCGATGGGTGCGGCGAGCGAAATGTGCGGAAAAAGCGTTTTTTTCCCCACATTTCCGACTTTGCAGGGCTGTCTGGGTAAAAAAATCTGGGGCGATGGGCGCAAATCAAACCTCTGCGGATTCCCACGGGTGTCCTCTTTTCGAAAATGCATGGGGTTCCCTGTTTTCCTCGGTGGCTTGGACACCCGAGGCCCATATCTGTAAGTTGCGCCGGTCGGCAGAATGGACAACAGACTTGGGGTTACTTGTGTTTTAGGCTTTCCCCTTGGCGGCCAGGTAGGTGCACCCACACATGTGAGGTACCGTTTTCATCGGGACACCTGTGGGAACGCGGGACGGTAGGCCATGTGTTGTGGGGGGCGTGTTTCGATGGGTGCGGCGAGCGAAATGTGCGGAAAAAGCGTTTTTTTCCCCACATTTCCGACTTTGCAGGGCTGTCTGGGTAAAAAAATCTGGGGCGATGGGCGCAAATCACACCTCTGCGGATTCCCACGGGTGTCCTCTTTTCGAAAATGCATGGGGTTCCCTGTTTTCCTCGGTGGCTTGGACACCCGAGGCCCATATCTGTAAGTTGCGCCGGTCGGCAGAATGTCGGAGATTTCCCTCTGACAACAGACTTGGGGTTACTTGTGTTTTAGGCTTTCCCCTTGGCGGCCAGGTAGGTGCACCCACACATGTGAGGTACCGTTTTCATCGGGACACCTGTAGGAACGCGGGACGGTAGGCCATGTGTTGTGGGGGGCGCGTTTCGATGGGTGCGGCGAGCGAAATGTGCGGAAAAAGCGTTTTTTTCCCCACATTTCCGACTTTGCAGGGCTGTCTGGGTAAAAAAATCTGGGGCGATGGGCGCAAATCACACCTCTGCGGATTCCCACGGGTGTCCTCTTTTCGAAAATGCATGGGGTTCCCTGTTTTCCTCGGTGGCTTGGACACCCGAGGCCCATATCTGTAAGTTGCGCCGGTCGGCAGAATGTCTGAGATTTCCCTCTGACAACAGACTTGGGGTTACTTGTGTTTTAGGCTTTCCCCTTGGCGGCCAGGTAGGTGCACCCACACATGTGAGGTACCGTTTTCATCGGGACACCTGTGGGAACGCGGGACGGTAGGCCATGTGTTGTGGGGGGCGCGTTTCGATGGGTGCGGCGAGCGAAATGTGCGGAAAAAGCGTTTTTTCCCCACATTTCCGACTTTGCAGGGCTGTCTGGGTAAAAAAATCTGGGGCGATGGGCGCAAATCACACCTCTGCGGATTCCCACGGGTGTCCTCTTTTCGAAAATGCATGGGGTTCCCTGTTTTCCTCGGTGGCTTGGACACCCGAGGCCCATATCTGTAAGTTGCGCCGGTCGGCAGAATGGACAACAGACTTGGGGTTACTTGTGTTTTAGGCTTTCCCCTTGGCGGCCAGGTAGGTGCACCCACACATGTGAGGTACCGTTTTCATCGGGACACCTGTGGGAACGCGGGACGGTAGGCCATGTGTTGTGGGGGGCGTGTTTCGATGGGTGCGGCGAGCGAAATGTGCGGAAAAAGCGTTTTTTTCCCCACATTTCCGACTTTGCAGGGCTGTCTGGGTAAAAAAATCTGGGGCGATGGGCGCAAATCACACCTCTGCGGATTCCCACGGGTGTCCTCTTTTCGAAAATGCATGGGGTTCCCTGTTTTCCTCGGTGGCTTGGACACCCGAGGCCCATATCTGTAAGTTGCGCCGGTCGGCAGAATGTCTGAGATTTCCCTCTGACAACAGACTTGGGGTTACTTGTTTTTAGGCTTTCCCCTTGGCGGCCAGGTAGGTGCACCCACACATGTGAGGTACCGTTTTCATCAGGACACCTGTGGGAACGCGGGACGGTAGGCCATGTGTTGTGGGGGGCGCGTTTCGATGGGTGCGGCGAGCAAAATGTGCGGAAAAAGCATTTTTTCCCCACATTTCCGACATTGCAGGGCTGTCTGGGTAAAAAAATCTGGGGCGATGGGCGCAAATCACACCTCTGCGGATTCCCACGGGTGTCCTCTTTTCGAAAATGCATGGGGTTCCCTGTTTTCCTCGGTGGCTTGGACACCCGAGGCCCATATCTGTAAGTTGCGCCGGTCGGCAGAATGGACAACAGACTTGGGGTTACTTGTGTTTTAGGCTTTCCCCTTGGCGGCCAGGTAGGTGCACCCACACATGTGAGGTACCGTTTTCATCGGGACACCTGTGGGAACGCGGGACGGTAGGCCATGTGTTGTGGGGGGCGTGTTTCGATGGGTGCGGCGAGCGAAATGTGCGGAAAAAGCGTTTTTTTCCCCACATTTCCGACTTTGCAGGGCTGTCTGGGTAAAAAAATCTGGGGCGATGGGCGCAAATCACACCTCTGCGGATTCCCACGGGTGTCCTCTTTTCGAAAATGCATGGGGTTCCCTGTTTTCCTCGGTGGCTTGGACACCCGAGGCCCATATCTATAAGTTGCGCCGGTCGGCAGAATGTCGGAGATTTCCCTCTGACAACAGACTTGGGGTTACTTGTGTTTTAGGCTTTCCCCTTGGCGGCCAGGTAGGTGCACCCACACATGTGAGGTACCATTTTCATCGGGACACCTGTGGGAACGCGGGACGGTAGGCCATGTGTTGTGGGGGGCGCGTTTCGATGGGTGCGGCGAGCGAAATGTGCGGAAAAAGCGTTTTTTTCCCCACATTTCCGACTTTGCAGGGCTGTCTGGGTAAAAAAATCTGGGGCGATGGGCGCAAATCACACCTCTGCGGATTCCCACGGGTGTCCTCTTTTCGAAAATGCATGGGGTTCCCTGTTTTCCTCGGTGGCTTGGACACCCGAGGCCCATATCTGTAAGTTGCGCCGGTCGGCAGAATGGACAACAGACTTGGGGTTACTTGTGTTTTAGGCTTTCCCCTTGGCGGCCAGGTAGGTGCACCCACACATGTGAGGTACCGTTTTCATCGGGACACCTGTGGGAACGCGGGACGGTAGGCCATGTGTTGTGGGGGGCGTGTTTCGATGGGTGCGGCGAGCGAAATGTGCGGAAAAAGCGTTTTTTTCCCCACATTTCCGACTTTGCAGGGCTGTCTGGGTAAAAAAATCTGGGGCGATGGGCGCAAATCACACCTCTGGGGATTCCCACGGGGGTCCTGTTTTCGAAAATGCATGGGGTTCCCTGTTTTCCTCGGTGGCTTGGACACCCGAGGCCCATATCTGTAAGTTGCGCCGGTCGGCAGAATGTCGGAGATTTCCCTCTGACAACAGACTTGGGGTTACTTGTGTTTTAGGCTTTCCCCTTGGCGGCCAGGTAGGTGCACCCACACATGTGAGGTACCGTTTTCATCGGGACACCTGTGGGAACGCGGGACGGTAGGCCATGTGTTGTGGGGGGCGTGTTTCGATGGGTGCGGCGAGCGAAATGTGCGGAAAAAGCGTTTTTTTCCCCACATTTCCGACTTTGCAGGGCTGTCTGGGTAAAAAAATCTGGGGCGATGGGCGCAAATCACACCTCTGCGGATTCCCACGGGTGTCCTCTTTTCGAAAATGCATGGGGTTCCCCGTTTTCCTCGGTGGCTTGGACACCCGAGGCCCATATCTGTATGATGTGAGAGTGTGACATTTCCGGTGTGAAAACAGACTTGGGGTTACTTGTGTTTTAGGCTTTCCCCTTGGCGGCCAGGTAGGTGCACCCACACATGTGAGGTACCGTTTTCATCGGGACACCTGTGGGAACGCGGGACGGTAGGCCATGTGTTGTGGGGGGCGTGTTTCGATGGGTGCGGCGAGCGAAATGTGCGGAAAAAGCGTTTTTTTCCCCACATTTCCGACTTTGCAGGGCTGTCTGGGTAAAAAAATCTGGGGCGATGGGCGCAAATCACACCTCTGCGGATTCCCACGGGTGTCCTCTTTTCGAAAATGCATGGAGTTCCCTGTTTTCCTCGGTGGCTTGGACACCCGAGGCCCATATCTGTAAGTTGCGCCGGTCGGCAGAATGGACAACAGACTTGGGGTTACTTGTGTTTTAGGCTTTCCCCTTGGCGGCCAGGTAGGTGCACCCACACATGTGAGGTACCGTTTTCATCGGGACACCTGTGGGAACGCGGGACGGTAGGCCATGTGTTGTGGGGGGCGTGTTTCGATGGGTGCGGCGAGCGAAATGTGCGGAAAAAGCGTTTTTTTCCCCACATTTCCGACTTTGCAGGGCTGTCTGGGTAAAAAAATCTGGGGCGATGGGCGCAAATCACACCTCTGCGGATTCCCACGGGTGTCCTCCTTTCGAAAATGCATGGGGTTCCCTGTTTTCCTCGGTGGCTTGGACACCCGAGGCCCATATCTGTAAGTTGCGCCGGTCGGCAGAATGTCGGAGATTTCCCTCTGACAACAGACTTGGGGTTACTTGTGTTTTAGGCTTTCCCCTTGGCGGCCAGGTAGGTGCACCCACACATGTGAGGTACCGTTTTCATCGGGACACCTGTGGGAACGCGGGACGGTAGGCCATGTGTTGTGGGGGGCGTGTTTCGATGGGTGCGGCGAGCGAAATGTGCGGAAAAAGCGTTTTTTTCCCCACATTTCCGACTTTGCAGGGCTGTCTGGGTAAAAAAATCTGGGGCGATGGGCGCAAATCACACCTCTGCGGATTCCCACGGGTGTCCTCTTTTCGAAAATGCATGGGGTTCCCCGTTTTCCTCGGTGGCTTGGACACCCGAGGCCCATATCTGTATGATGTGAGAGTGTGACATTTCCGGTGTGAAAACAGACTTGGGGTTACTTGTGTTTTAGGCTTTCCCCTTGGCGGCCAGGTAGGTGCACCCACACATGTGAGGTACCGTTTTCATCGGGACACCTGTGGGAACGCGGGACGGTAGGCCATGTGTTGTGGGGGGCGTGTTTCGATGGGTGCGGCGAGCGAAATGTGCGGAAAAAGCGTTTTTTTCCCCACATTTCCGACTTTGCAGGGCTGTCTGGGTAAAAAAATCTGGGGCGATGGGCGCAAATCACACCTCTGCGGATTCCCACGGGTGTCCTCTTTTCGAAAATGCATGGAGTTCCCTGTTTTCCTCGGTGGCTTGGACACCCGAGGCCCATATCTGTAAGTTGCGCCGGTCGGCAGAATGGACAACAGACTTGGGGTTACTTGTGTTTTAGGCTTTCCCCTTGGCGGCCAGGTAGGTGCACCCACACATGTGAGGTACCGTTTTCATCGGGACACCTGTGGGAACGCGGGACGGTAGGCCATGTGTTGTGGGGGGCGTGTTTCGATGGGTGCGGCGAGCGAAATGTGCGGAAAAAGCGTTTTTTTCCCCACATTTCCGACTTTGCAGGGCTGTCTGGGTAAAAAAATCTGGGGCGATGGGCGCAAATCACACCTCTGCGGATTCCCACGGGTGTCCTCCTTTCGAAAATGCATGGGGTTCCCTGTTTTCCTCGGTGGCTTGGACACCCGAGGCCCATATCTGTAAGTTGCGCCGGTCGGCAGAATGTCGGAGATTTCCCTCTGACAACAGACTTGGGGTTACTTGTGTTTTAGGCTTTCCCCTTGGCGGCCAGGTAGGTGCACCCACACATGTGAGGTACCGTTTTCATCGGGACACCTGTGGGAACGCGGGACGGTAGGCCATGTGTTGTGGGGGGCGCGTTTCGATGGGTGCGGCGAGCGAAATGTGCGGAAAAGGCGTTTTTTTCCCCACATTTCCGACTTTGCAGGGCTGTCTGGGTAAAAAAATCTGGGGCGATGGGCGCAAATCACACCTCTGCGGATTCCCACGGGTGTCCTCTTTTCGAAAATGCATGGGGTTCCCTGTTTTCCTCGGTGGCTTGGACACCCGAGGCCCATATCTGTAAGTTGCGCCGGTCGGCAGAATTTCTGAGTTTTCCCTCTGAAAACAGACTTGGGGTTACTTGTGTTTTAGGCTTTCCCCTTGGCGGCCAGGTAGGTGCACCCACACATGTGAGGTACCGTTTTCATCGGGACACCTGTGGGAACGCGGGACGGTAGACCATGTGTTGTTGGGGGCGTGTTTCGATGGGTGAGTCGAGCGAAATGTGAGGAAAATGCGTATTTTTTCCCACATTTCGGACTTTGCGGGGGTGTCTGGGTAATAAATTCTGGGGCGATTTGGGCATATCATACCTCTGCGGATTCCCACGGGTGTCCTCTTTCCGGAAATGCATGGGGTTCCCTGTTTTCCTTGGTGGCTTGGACACCCGAGGCCCATATCTGTATGATGTGAGAGTGTGACATTTCCGGTGTGAAAACAGACTTGGGGTTACTTGTGTTTTAGGCTTTCCCCTTGGCGGCCAGGTAGGTGCACCCACACATGTGAGGTACCGTTTTCATCGGGACACCTGTGGGAACGCGTGACGGTAGGCCATGTGTTGTTGGGGGCGTGTTTCGATGGGTGCGTCGAGCGAAATGTGCGGAAAAAGCGTTTTTTTCCCCACATTTCAGACTTTGCAGGGGTGTCTGGGTAATAAATTCTGGGGCAATTTGGGCATATCATACCTCTGCGGATTCCCACGGGTGTCCTCTTTTCGGAAATGCATGGGGTTCCCTGTTTTCCTCGGTGGCTTGGACACCCGAGGCCCATATCTGTACATTGTGCCGGTCGGCAGAATGTCTGAGTTTTCCCTCTGAAAACAGACTTGGGGTTACTTGTGTTTTAGGCTTTCCCCTTGGCGGCCAGGTAGGTGCACCCACACATGTGAGGTACCGTTTTCATCGGGACACCTGTGGGAACGCGGGACGGTAGGCCATGTGTTGTTGGGGGCGTGTTTCGATGGGTGAGTCGAGCGAAATGTGAGGAAAATGCGTATTTTTTCCCACATTTCGGACTTTGCGGGGGTGTCTGGGTAATAAATTCTGGGGCGATTTGGGCATATCATACCTCTGCGGATTCCCACGGGTGTCCTCTTTCCGGAAATGCATGGGGTTCCCTGTTTTCCTTGGTGGCTTGGACACCCGAGGCCCATATCTGTACATTGTGCCGGTCGGCAGAATGTCTGAGTTTTCCCTCTGAAAACAGACTTGGGGTTACTTGTGTTTTAGGCTTTCCCCTTGGCGGCCAGGTAGGTGCACCCACACATGTGAGGTACCGTTTTCATCGGGACACCTGTGGGAACGCGGGACGGTAGGCCATGTGTTGTTGGGGGCGTGTTTCGATGGGTGAGTCGAGCGAAATGTGAGGAAAATGCGTATTTTTTCCCACATTTCGGACTTTGCGGGGGTGTCTGGGTAATAAATTCTGGGGCGATTTGGGCATATCATACCTCTGCGGATTCCCACGGGTGTCCTCTTTCCGGAAATGCATGGGGTTCCCTGTTTTCCTCGGTGGCTTGGACACCCGAGGCCCATATCTGTATGATGTGAGAGTGTGACATTTCCGGTGTGAAAACAGACTTGGGGTTACTTGTGTTTTAGGCTTTCCCCTTGGCGGCCAGGTAGGTGCACCCACACATGTGAGGTACCGTTTTCATTGGGACACCTGTGGGAACGCGGGACGGTAGGCCATGTGTTGTGGGGGGCGTGTTTCGATGGGTGCGGCGAGTGAAATGTGCGGAAAAAGCGTTTTTTTCCCCACATTTCCGATTTTGCAGGGCTGTCTGGGTAAAAAAATCTGGGGCGATGGGCGCAAATCACACCTCTGCGGATTCCCACGGGTGTCCTCTTTTCGAAAATGCATGGGGTTCCCTGTTTTCCTCGGTGGCTTGGACACCCGAGGCCCATATCTGTAAGTTGCGCCGGTCGGCAGAATGGACAACAGACTTGGGGTTACTTGTGTTTTAGGCTTTCCCCTTGGCGGCCAGGTAGGTGCACCCACACATGTGAGGTACCGTTTTCATCGGGACACCTGTGGGAACGCGGGACGGTAGGCCATGTGTTGTGGGGGGCGCGTTTCGATGGGTGCGGCGAGCGAAATGTGCGGAAAAAGCGTTTTTTTCCCCACATTTCCGACTTTGCAGGGCTGTCTGGGTAAAAAAATCTGGGGTGATGGGCGCAAATCACACCTCTGCGGATTCCCACGGGTGTCCTCTTTTCGAAAATGCATGGGGTTCCCTGTTTTCCTCGGTGGCTTGGACACCCGAGGCCCATATCTGTAAGTTGCGCCGGTCGGCAGAATGTCGGAGATTTCCCTCTGACAACAGACTTGGGGTTACTTGTGTTTTAGGCTTTCCCCTTGGCGGCCAGGTAGGTGCACCCACACATGTGAGGTACCGTTTTCATCGGGACACCTGTGGGAACGCGGGACGGTAGGCCATGTGTTGTGGGGGGCGCGTTTCGATGGGTGCGGCGAGCGAAATGTGCGGAAAAAGCGTTTTTTTCCCCACATTTCCGACTTTGCAGGGCTGTCTGGGTAAAAAAATCTGGGGCGATGGGCGCAAATCACACCTCTGCGGATTCCCACGGGTGTCCTCTTTTCGAAAATGCATGGGGTTCCCTGTTTTCCTCGGTGGCTTGGACACCCGAGGCCCATATCTGTAAGTTGCGCCGGTCGGCAGAATGTCTGAGATTTCCCTCTGACAACAGACTTGGGGTTACTTGTGTTTTAGGCTTTCCCCTTGGCGGCCAGGTAGGTGCACCCACACATGTGAGGTACCGTTTTCATCGGGACACCTGTGGGAACGCGGGACGGTAGGCCATGTGTTGTGGGGGGCGCGTTTCGATGGGTGCGGCGAGCGAAATGTGCGGAAAAAGCGTTTTTTCCCCACATTTCCGACTTTGCAGGGCTGTCTGGGTAAAAAAATCTGGGGCGATGGGCGCAAATCACACCTCTGCGGATTCCCACGGGTGTCCTCTTTTCGAAAATGCATGGGGTTCCCTGTTTTCCTCGGTGGCTTGGACACCCGAGGCCCATATCTGTAAGTTGCGCCGGTCGGCAGAATGGACAACAGACTTGGGGTTACTTGTGTTTTAGGCTTTCCCCTTGGCGGCCAGGTAGGTGCACCCACACATGTGAGGTACCGTTTTCATCGGGACACCTGTGGGAACGCGGGACGGTAGGCCATGTGTTGTGGGGGGCGTGTTTCGATGGGTGCGGCGAGCGAAATGTGCGGATAAAGCGTTTTTTTCCCCACATTTCCGACTTTGCAGGGCTGTCTGGGTAAAAAAATCTGGGGCGATGGGCGCAAATCACACCTCTGCGGATTCCCACGGGTGTCCTCTTTTCGAAAATGCATGGGGTTCCCTGTTTTCCTCGGTGGCTTGGACACCCGAGGCCCATATCTGTAAGTTGCGCCGGTCGGCAGAATGTCTGAGATTTCCCTCTGACAACAGACTTGGGGTTACTTGTGTTTTAGGCTTTCCCCTTGGCGGCCAGGTAGGTGCACCCACACATGTGAGGTACCGTTTTCATCAGGACACCTGTGGGAACGCGGGACGGTAGGCCATGTGTTGTGGGGGGCGCGTTTCGATGGGTGCGGCGAGCAAAATGTGCGGAAAAAGCATTTTTTCCCCACATTTCCGACATTGCAGGGCTGTCTGGGTAAAAAAATCTGGGGCGATGGGCGCAAATCACACCTCTGCGGATTCCCACGGGTGTCCTCTTTTCGAAAATGCATGGGGTTCCCTGTTTTCCTCGGTGGCTTGGACACCCGAGGCCCATATCTGTAAGTTGCGCCGGTCGGCAGAATGGACAACAGACTTGGGGTTACTTGTGTTTTAGGCTTTCCCCTTGGCGGCCAGGTAGGTGCACCCACACATGTGAGGTACCGTTTTCATCGGGACACCTGTGGGAACGCGGGACGGTAGGCCATGTGTTGTGGGGGGCGTGTTTCGATGGGTGCGGCGAGCGAAATGTGCGGAAAAAGCGTTTTTTTCCCCACATTTCCGACTTTGCAGGGCTGTCTGGGTAAAAAAATCTGGGGCGATGGGCGCAAATCACACCTCTGCGGATTCCCACGGGTGTCCTCTTTTCGAAAATGCATGGGGTTCCCTGTTTTCCTCGGTGGCTTGGACACCCGAGGCCCATATCTATAAGTTGCGCCGGTCGGCAGAATGTCGGAGATTTCCCTCTGACAACAGACTTGGGGTTACTTGTGTTTTAGGCTTTCCCCTTGGCGGCCAGGTAGGTGCACCCACACATGTGAGGTACCATTTTCATCGGGACACCTGTGGGAACGCGGGACGGTAGGCCATGTGTTGTGGGGGGCGCGTTTCGATGGGTGCGGCGAGCGAAATGTGCGGAAAAAGCGTTTTTTTCCCCACATTTCCGACTTTGCAGGGCTGTCTGGGTAAAAAAATCTGGGGCGATGGGCGCAAATCACACCTCTGCGGATTCCCACGGGTGTCCTCTTTTCGAAAATGCATGGGGTTCCCTGTTTTCCTCGGTGGCTTGGACACCCGAGGCCCATATCTGTAAGTTGCGCCTGTCGGCAGAATGGACAACAGACTTGGGGTTACTTGTGTTTTAGGCTTTCCCCTTGGCGGCCAGGTAGGTGCACCCACACATGTGAGGTACCGTTTTCATCGGGACACCTGTGGGAACGCGGGACGGTAGGCCATGTGTTGTGGGGGGCGTGTTTCGATGGGTGCGGCGAGCGAAATGTGCGGAAAAAGCGTTTTTTTCCCCACATTTCCGACTTTGCAGGGCTGTCTGGGTAAAAAAATCTGGGGCGATGGGCGCAAATCACACCTCTGGGGATTCCCACGGGGGTCCTGTTTTCGAAAATGCATGGGGTTCCCTGTTTTCCTCGGTGGCTTGGACACCCGAGGCCCATATCTGTAAGTTGCGCCGGTCGGCAGAATGTCGGAGATTTCCCTCTGACAACAGACTTGGGGTTACTTGTGTTTTAGGCTTTCCCCTTGGCGGCCAGGTAGGTGCACCCACACATGTGAGGTACCGTTTTCATCGGGACACCTGTGGGAACGCGGGACGGTAGGCCATGTGTTGTGGGGGGCGTGTTTCGATGGGTGCGGCGAGCGAAATGTGCGGAAAAAGCGTTTTTTTCCCCACATTTCCGACTTTGCAGGGCTGTCTGGGTAAAAAAATCTGGGGCGATGGGCGCAAATCACACCTCTGCGGATTCCCACGGGTGTCCTCTTTTCGAAAATGCATGGGGTTCCCCGTTTTCCTCGGTGGCTTGGACACCCGAGGCCCATATCTGTATGATGTGAGAGTGTGACATTTCCGGTGTGAAAACAGACTTGGGGTTAGTTGTGTTTTAGGCTTTCCCCTTGGCGGCCAGGTAGGTGCACCCACACATGTGAGGTACCGTTTTCATCGGGACACCTGTGGGAACGCGGGACGGTAGGCCATGTGTTGTGGGGGGCGTGTTTCGATGGGTGCGGCGAGCGAAATGTGCGGAAAAAGCGTTTTTTTCCCCACATTTCCGACTTTGCAGGGCTGTCTGGGTAAAAAAATCTGGGGCGATGGGCGCAAATCACACCTCTGCGGATTCCCACGGGTGTCCTCTTTTCGAAAATGCATGGAGTTCCCTGTTTTCCTCGGTGGCTTGGACACCCGAGGCCCATATCTGTAAGTTGCGCCGGTCGGCAGAATGGACAACAGACTTGGGGTTACTTGTGTTTTAGGCTTTCCCCTTGGCGGCCAGGTAGGTGCACCCACACATGTGAGGTACCGTTTTCATCGGGACACCTGTGGGAACGCGGGACGGTAGGCCATGTGTTGTGGGGGGCGTGTTTCGATGGGTGCGGCGAGCGAAATGTGCGGAAAAAGCGTTTTTTTCCCCACATTTCCGACTTTGCAGGGCTGTCTGGGTAAAAAAATCTGGGGCGATGGGCGCAAATCACACCTCTGCGGATTCCCACGGGTGTCCTCCTTTCGAAAATGCATGGGGTTCCCTGTTTTCCTCGGTGGCTTGGACACCCGAGGCCCATATCTGTAAGTTGCGCCGGTCGGCAGAATGTCGGAGATTTCCCTCTGACAACAGACTTGGGGTTACTTGTGTTTTAGGCTTTCCCCTTGGCGGCCAGGTAGGTGCACCCACACATGTGAGGTACCGTTTTCATCGGGACACCTGTGGGAACGCGGGACGGTAGGCCATGTGTTGTGGGGGGCGCGTTTCGATGGGTGCGGCGAGCGAAATGTGCGGAAAAAGCGTTTTTTTCCCCACATTTCCGACTTTGCAGGGCTGTCTGGGTAAAAAAATCTGGGGCGATGGGCGCAAATCACACCTCTGCGGATTCCCACGGGTGTCCTCTTTTCGAAAATGCATGGGGTTCCCTGTTTTCCTCGGTGGCTTGGACACCCGAGGCCCATATCTGTAAGTTGCGCCGGTCGGCAGAATGTCGGAGATTTCCCTCTGAAAACAGACTTGGGGTTACTTGTGTTTTAGGCTTTCCCCTTGGCGGCCAGGTAGGTGCACCCACACATGTGAGGTACCGTTTTCATCGGGACACCTGTGGGAACGCGGGACGGTAGGCCATGTGTTGTTGGGGGCGTGTTTCGATGGGTGAGTCGAGCGAAATGTGAGGAAAATGCGTATTTTTTCCCACATTTCGGACTTTGCGGGGGTGTCTGGGTAATAAATTCTGGGGCGATTTGGGCATATCATACCTCTGCGGATTCCCACGGGTGTCCTCTTTCCGGAAATGCATGGGGTTCCCTGTTTTCCTCGGTGGCTTGGACACCCGAGGCCCATATCTGTATTATGTGAGAGTGTGACATTTCCGGTGTGAAAACAGACTTGGGGTTACTTGTGTTTTAGGCTTTCCCCTTGGCGGCCAGGTAGGTGCACCCACACATGTGAGGTACCGTTTTCATCGGGACACCTGTGGGAACGCGTGACGGTAGGCCATGTGTTGTTGGGGGCGTGTTTCGATGGGTGCGTCGAGCGAAATGTGCGGAAAAAGCGTTTTTTTCCCCACATTTCGGACTTTGCAGGGGTGTCTGGGTAATAAATTCTGGGGCAATTTGGGCATATCATACCTCTGCGGATTCCCACGGGTGTCCTCTTTTCGGAAATGCATGGGGTTCCCTGTTTTCCTCGGTGGCTTGGACACCCGAGGCCCATATCTGTACATTGTGCCGGTCGGCAGAATGTCTGAGTTTTCCCTCTGAAAACAGACTTGGGGTTACTTGTGTTTTAGGCTTTCCCCTTGGCGGCCAGGTAGGTGCACCCACACATGTGAGGTACCGTTTTCATCGGGACACCTGTGGGAACGCGTGACGGTAGGCCATGTGTTGTTGGGGGCGTGTTTCGATGGGTGAGTCGAGCGAAATGTGAGGAAAATGCGTATTTTTTCCCACATTTCGGACTTTGCGGGTGTGTCTGGGTAATAAATTCTGGGGCGATTTGGGCATATCATACCTCTGCGGATTCCCACGGGTGTCCTCTTTCCGGAAATGCATGGGGTTCCCTGTTTTCCTTGGTGGCTTGGACACCCGAGGCCCATATCTGTATGATGTGAGAGTGTGACATTTCCGGTGTGAAAACAGACTTGGGGTTACTTGTGTTTTAGGCTTTCCCCTTGGCGGCCAGGTAGGTGCACCCACACATGTGAGGTACCGTTTTCATCGGGACACCTGTGGGAACGCGTGACGGTAGGCCATGTGTTGTTGGGGGCGTGTTTCGTTGGGTGCGTCGAGCGAAATGTGCGGAAAAAGCGTTTTTTTCCCCACATTTCGGACTTTGCAGGGGTGTCTGGGTAATAAATTCTGGGGCAATTTGGGCATATCATACCTCTGCGGATTCCCACGGGTGTCCTCTTTTCGGAAATGCATGGGGTTCCCTGTTTTCCTCGGTGGCTTGGACACCCGAGGCCCATATCTGTACATTGTGCCGGTCGGCAGAATGTCTGAGTTTTCCCTCTGAAAACAGACTTGGGGTTACTTGTGTTTTAGGCTTTCCCCTTGGCGGCCAGGTAGGTGCACCCACACATGTGAGGTACCGTTTTCATCGGGACACCTGTGGGAACGCGGGACGGTAGGCCATGTGTTGTTGGGGGCGTGTTTCGATGGGTGAGTCGAGCGAAATGTGAGGAAAATGCGTATTTTTTCCCACATTTCGGACTTTGCGGGGGTGTCTGGGTAATAAATTCTGGGGCGATTTGGGCATATCATACCTCTGCGGATTCCCACGGGTGTCCTCTTTCCGGAAATGCATGGGGTTCCCTGTTTTCCTTGGTGGCTTGGACACCCGAGGCCCATATCTGTATGATGTGAGAGTGTGACATTTCCGGTGTGAAAACAGACTTGGGGTTACTTGTGTTTTAGGCTTTCCCCTTGGCGGCCAGGTAGGTGCACCCACACATGTGAGGTACCGTTTTCATCGGGACACCTGTGGGAACGCGTGACGGTAGGCCATGTGTTGTTGGGGGCGTGTTTCGATGGGTGCGTCGAGCGAAATGTGCGGAAAAAGCGTTTTTTTCCCCCCATTTCGGACTTTGCAGGGGTGTCTGGGTAATAAATTCTGGGGCAATTTGGGCATATCATACCTCTGCGGATTCCCACGGGTGTCCTCTTTTCGGAAATGCATGGGGTTCCCTGTTTTCCTCGGTGGCTTGGACACCAGAGGCCCATATCTGTATGATGGGAGAGTGTGACATTTCCGGTGTGAAAACAGACTTGGGGTTACTTGTGTTTTGGGCTTTCCCCTTGGCGGCCAGGTAGGTGCACCCACACATGTGAGGTACCGTTTTCATCGGGACACCTGTGGGAACGCGGGACGGTAGGCCATGTGTTGTGTTTGTGTGGTTTTCATAACGTTTTGACCCATTTGCTGGAGCCCTTTGTCTCACAACCCTTTCTTTTCCCAAATGTGACCTACATTTAGTCGCTGCTTTAGCCACCATACACTTTTGTAACCTGCACAAGTCACCTACCCTTGAAACGGTCTGCCTGTGCTCTTTCAAAAAATGTATGGCTGCTGTTCCTCACCACATTGGTTTTCCAAATTTACACATGCTAAGTGCGTCTGGTCAGGCCGTGAGCGTAAAACTCCTGTGTACCATGGCTCAGTGTTTGGCTTGTGGTATTGCTTGTTTTGTACAAACACTACAAAAATGGTATGCTCTCCTAACTGCAAGAGTCGGGGGAATGTAGCGGAGCATTGCTTTTCTCAAAATTCATAGAAGCCATTGCCGTACCAAGCCAACCATGTCCAACACATACCTTTTTTTTCAGTCATTTTCCCGCTTTTCCCCCATTCGATGGCAGTTTCCCCTACCTAGTTGTTGCCTGACCTATACAAATCACCCCTTCCTAAACTTGGAATTTTGTCTACTTTTCAGAAATATATGCCTTTCTGTCCTCCAATTTGGCTTTCCTGCCCTTTTCTTCCATTCCGTCCATGCATGTCCAATTGGCAAAAATGGCAAAAATCGCCTACCTCTCACAAAACGGTTGATATCCCCATCAAAATAATTTTTTTCCATTTCCACTCAACCTGGTCCTCAAAGCCAACACATTGGGGAACTCAGCACAGCAAACCATTTGTTCCTAGCTCTTACAAGGAAAAAACCACAGGCTTCTTTGTGCATCATTTTATTGGCATTTTTTGAAAAAACCCAAAATTTTCGCACATTTTCCTTATTTTCTCTCACCCCCCTACAGCAACCTGGGATTCCTGGGTGGCGTTACGACCGCCTACATGTGGGAAGAAAAGGAGCCAAATTTGGCCGAGATATCTCATGTAACAAAAAAGTTACAAGCCATTGAATGGCCACATACCAAAATCACCAAAAAAGGCTCTGGCACTGGGGAGAAATACCCATGGCACTTAAAGGGTTAAGCACTTCAGATGCATTAACCTTGAACATTCCATCCATTAAGCTGCCCCAAGTGTATTCTTGGGTGTGGCTGCTAATGGATTCACAGCTATATAAGCTTCCCTGATCCTCAAGACAGATGCTTAGCGTTATTCTGCACTTACCAGCAGCGTAATACTCACCGTCGCCTGAGGTCAGACCTTCTTACCTTTTGAAGACCCTGCTTCCTGGACATCCTGCTTCCTGCCAGCATACTTAACAACTGGGGGAAGCTGTTCTTACCTGTACATCTTCAGCGAACCGTGCATTCATCTTTGCACTTTCCGGAACGCATAAATCTTCATCTTGGCTCCGCAGCACGACCCGCTCACTCTGGCCGCATGCCTTGGGCCCTCTTCCTTCGCCTTCCTGTGTGGCAAACAACCGTGGTGTCATCTTTGACGCCACTCTCTCTTTCTCTCCTTACATCTTGGACGTCGCCAAGAAGTCCTACTACCAGCTGATCCTCCTCAAAGGGACTCTTCCCTTTCTCACTTTCCCCCAGAAGCTCACTGTCTCCAGAGCCCTGGTTCTCTCTAGGCTGGACTACTGCAACAGCCTCTTTCTCAATCTGCCTTCCTCTACTCTCCAGCATCTGCAACTAATCCAGAACAGGACTGCAAGACTTATCCTTGGCCTCAAGCCCAGGGATCGTATCTCTCCAGCCTTGAAATCTCTCTACTGGCTCCTAGTTGCTGCAAGTATCAAGTTCAAGACCCTTTGCATTGTCCACAAGGCTTTGTGTGCCCGGGGGCCGTACTACATCCAACGCTCCCTTCCAAAATATCTTCCTTCTCAAGCTCTTTGCTCAGCTACCTTCAACTCTCTACGGGTTAGACACTTCTCCAGACAGAGAGTGGGGGTACATCTCTCTCCTCTGCAGGTGACTCCTTCAGGAATAGCCTCCCTGCCCCTCTCGAACTTGAGCCGGACCACCTGAAGTTCCGGAAGCAGCTCAAAACTTTCCTCTTCTTATCTGCTTTCTCTCTCTCCCTCCCCTGCTGGCCTACCTGACCTACCTGTCTGCTGTACCGACTGGTTGCTTGGCTACCCTGAGAGTCTCACTGAGTCCAGACTCTTTCTTGATCAGTCACCCGTGCACTGCCTCTGGGTCTCCCATGCACTTAGGGGCTGTAAATGTAACCCTACAGTCCCTTGTTCTCCTTGCACTACCCAGAGCCATGCTGCCCTGGCCGCATTTACTCATAGCATTGCTGCCATGTTTTTCAATCCCCTCTGCACTTCTCCCCTCCCTTTCCCCTTGCACTTCTCGTTCTCGCACTTGCACGATCTGAATGACACAAAGCCTAGTAAGATTGTTTGTCTTGTCCTCCCTCTATCTTCCCTCCCTTGTCTTGTCTCACCTAGAAACACTTGTGTGCAGGCGCATTATAAATGACTTATATCATATCATTTGATCACAGATGCCCTGAAAAATATACAGTGCCCCAGGAAGAAACGGCTAGACTGGCAGCACCCAAATGGCAGTTCAGCCAGGTAATTCACTTAGCAGGACTGCTTTATCAAAAATGCCCAGTTAAAAAAAGTCATACCAAACTGAGGAATGACCAGACTGGCTGCACCAAAATGCCTCTCTAGCCACTAATACCACATATCATGCCTGCTTAGACTGGACATATGCTGCTCAGTTTAGCATCCGTAGTTGAATAAATCTTCTATTATGATCGTAAGAATGAAGATGCTGTACTAGGGATTGACCCACATCTAATAGGTAACAGGTATTTAACCCAGCAAACCTTTTGGCCATAATAGAAGATCTATTCAACTACGGATGCTAAAGTGAGCAGCATATGAGATATTCAATAACGAACACAGGATAAGGCCTTGAGAACGACCATATTGGTCGAAAACACGTGAAATACTATTACTTCATGACCTCCCGTGAGCTGTCCTAGTTTATATACACATTTGGCCCACTGTGCACTTGTGGATTTCCCCCGTTCCGATTGTTACTCTCTCTTCCAGGGTTTGGAGCCTGTCCTGTGCTCATCGTGTGGATGTACTCCTTGTTGCATTCCTGGCGTTTGTTGTTGCACCGTGTGATTCTGTGCAACGCCCTGTTGTAAAACTGCAGGTGGATATACCATGCCTGCTCCCATCCCTTGGCCGTTCTGCATCATGCCTTGATTTCTGCATGTGCGCGCCAAGTGCCCTGTCATTCCACACAGCCTACATACTGGCGGTGGTCGGATTATTTGTCCATTTGACATATCTGGGTTTCCGTTTTGCACGTTTTGAAAGCCTCCTTGATTATTATGGAAGCCTCCCTGACTGCTTTACCATCCTCTTCCCCTAAATCCTCTTCCCCGTGGGTAAAATCCTACATTGCCCTGATTATTCTGTTGTGGACTGGCTACCTGCTGTATGCTTTGTTCGGCTGCGCTGGTAGCATGGCTCCTTCAAGAGCATACTTTGATAGTTTCTCCTGCACTAGTTTCACTTCCTCACCCTTTCGAGTTGCTTCTTTTTTGCGATTCTTTTCCTGCAGCAGCCTGCAGTAATGTGCGATAGTCGGCTGTATTTCAGCCAAGGTTTAGCCTCAACTCCTACCAATTTCTTGAGTTGTTTCTGTACCGGTTCTGGCAAGCCTTGGCACAATATATGATGAAACACAGGTATGGGTTTTGTCCAAGATTCATGCGTTTCGAGCACCTACGCGTCTTGGAAATTCTGTATATAAAGTAACGGATCTTCAGACTCCTTCATTTTTCGAGTCATTATAGCTCCCATATCGGAAGTATCTGGGTAAAGTACTTGCAGCACTTTCCATACTGCTGTTCTGCAATTGTTAAATGGCGCTCCGTCGTGTGCGATATTGATTGTGGTTACACCAGGGTACCCTCTCTGTTCCCACACATCTGCTCTCTCACCAAGTATGGTGATTAGGAGACCCTTAATGTCCCCTATGGCTAACGTGCTTCCCCCTGTCATTTTTTCCAACTCCTGCATCCACTTTCCGGCTCCCGATGTCAGCATTGGAAGCTTGTTTCTTAAGTTTTCCCGATCCATGTGTGGCCATGGAATGTATTGCGGTCTTACTCCCCCCTTTTCTAGTCCTGGAAACTGGAATGCGTAGCCCTCTTTTTCTTCTCTCATTGTACTCCTGTCTATTGCAGCCGTAATATTCCTGCATCGCCGTCTACCTGGCAGTGTCCTTAGCCTGTCCACATAGGGCGGTGAAGACACCCCCCCTCTGACCGTGAGATACTTATTCATGTCGGTCAGACTACGTGGCTGACTCTGATGCCCTCGGTGCAGACCCGCTAGTGTCTGACCATCTTATCTCCTTTTCCCTTGGGAGTCGTCTTTCACTTCGCCTCCCTTCCCTGTTTTCTTCACACTCTTCCCTTTCGGAGTCGGACATTGTCTGTCCCCAGTTCACGCAACTGCTTGTATCCTCTTTATTCCTGCTTATTTCCAATCTATCCATGGATAGCTCTCTATTCCCACTGCTGCGAGTTAGTTCCTCAGTGTCATACAGCTGAGTGCTTTCCAAGCGCTCGTCTTCTCTCTCTCCTTGAGGTATTAGTTCTAGCCCCATTTCATCATATATTTTATCAATCGTTTCTCTGATGCTTCTGGTGTCGAAGTCATCGTCAATATTTGCCCTAGACGTACCTGGTACTGCGTCGTACGCAGGAAAGAATTCTTCGATATCTTCCCAGTCTACAACTGGATCAGGTTTTTTAACTTCCCTCTCCAAATATTCAAGATCGTGTGCTCTCTGCCTTCGCTTACATTCAATATCGTCGTCAAATTATTTGCGCTTCCTCGTCTCTTCTCTGACCCTATCTTCTTCCTTTTCTTTTAATTTCTACGTTCATCTGCCCTTCGCATTTCCTCATCTCTTCGTCTCCTTATTCTTTTCTCACATACTCTTTGCTTTTCTAACATTTGCTGCTTCTGTCTGTCTGGATCGTAGGCTACTCTTGGGTTGCGATAAAGCTGTTTTTCTTGCTCCTCGTGATATAGCTGTTCTCGCTTTTGTCTGTCTTTCCTCCTTATCCTTTCGTCTCTTAATTCCTTTTATTTCCCTTTTCTCTGTGTCTCATCTAACTTCTCCTTTTGCCTTGCGTCATCAATGTCTTTACCATCGAATTTCAATAAAATGTGTCCTGCCATCCATTCATCTTTCGCGGATGCTATCCCATCAATTCTGCCTCTGCTCCCTTTCCATCTCTACCCTTCTCTCTCCTTGTCGAGAGATGCACTTGTTTGTGCCTGATCTTTTCTTTCATCATCGCGCCTCCCCTTGGGACTGCAGAGGTAATATCCTTGTCCTTATCCTTTCCTTGATTTTCATCACTACTATGTGTAGGTGACTCATATGCAGGGTTGCTATACCCCGTGGCTGCTTTAAATTCCCTCAGTGGGTATAACCCCTCGTCCTTCCTTCATCTTTCGTTTCGGGTGGGGCAGGTGGCGCAGTAGGCGTCTCTCCCCCCTCTGTGCATACATTAAGTATCCAATCTGTTGGCGGCTCTTCTTCCTTTGCTTGCTCATACATTTTCCACAATTCAAGAACGGCAAGGCGTTTTCCAACTTCTTGCCTGTATACGTGGCGTGCAAATAGGTTGTCATATGTTGTAAAACGGCTTTAGATAAAGACCCATTTTGTGGCCATGGCATAAACATCTTGTGGGCAGTACCTTTAACCCACTCAGTGCTATACTTCTTTAGCTTGGGTGCGTGTTTTGGCAATTGCTTGCATAAGTGTGCTAATGGAGTTATGTCTTCCATGCTTAAATCTGTTCCCTTTTCCTCTTATATAACACTTGCCAATGCTTTCGTGTGGCTTAAACAACTTGTGACAGTATGAGGGAGCAACAAACACTGCAAGCTCCAATACAAATTTTCACAAAACCTTTACATATTCCAATTTACTCAAAAACATCACTTCATATGCGATTCTGCCTCAGCTAGTGAATCGCACAAACATCTTCACTCAGTTTTCTTAACAATAAATACATTTCTGACGTCACAACAGAAAACATGTAAGACGGACGCTTAACAGACTAGACAGACACCAGCTGGACACAAATATCTCTGCCTCTAATCATTACCCCTTCATGGAGTGTAAACGAACCCCTTTCACAATGTCTTTAAACGTTGTGGTAGCCTAATTGTTCCCCATTATGTGGGACTCTGGGTACACGTTTCTTCTAGCTGCTATATTTAAAGCGCAGGAATAAGGTGAATCCTCTCTTCTCAGGTGTCCGCCCTGGTAACCTCTCTCTTCTTGGGTGTCCATCCCGGTAACCTTTATTTATTCTCGAGTCATTATCCCCTTATATATATATACAGTCTTCTCTACTTCTAACTATATTTGTTTTCCCTCCTCCCTCCGTTACCTTTTTCCCTTTACTTGTTCTAAGGAATGCACTGTTTGCCAAAGCACAACATTTTTTCTTCACTCACCGTTCGCATGGTTCCTCTCTGGATCCTCGGGATCACCGCCTTCGTTACCGCCTTCTTCAGCTCTTTGTCCGAACAGCTGCCCGTAGGAATGGGAAGGGATATGTGGGAAAACGGGTCCCTTCAGGCCCTTACTGCAGATTCTTGCTTACACTACCATTGTCTACGGGGAGCTTCACGGACTACTCAGCCGAATGGCAAAGGACTTGTGATATTGCCGAAGACCTAGAGTTACTTTATGTCGAAGGTCATAGTTGTCTTATTTCAGTTAATAATCAATAGTCGATAAACCACCCTCTGCTACCAAGTGTACAGAGGGACCCCCGGCCGGCCCATAGAGTCAGGGTTTGCCCTTCAGTACTTTAAGACGAGATAGCTGCACCTCGAGATGGATGGGGGTGCACATTTCCTTACTCAAACACCAATCAGTAAGGACAACTCAATGGTTTGGCAAAGGGGAGTCCATTTAATGACAAGTACAAAAAACGGGGAAAACATGGACATCGACAGCAGTGCGACAGCCCATCTCGCTTCAACTCCCTCGAGCTTCACACACAACATAACTTTTATACTCAAAACGCGTCATAATCTGACGTGTATCACTCAAAACTTAACATGCAATTTTATTGGTTGAAAAAAGGTAACTTTAGTATAGGTGCTTTATCTGTATAAGGTAACGGAGTGAGGGCATTGGGAAAATACTGTCAGGTGGGCATCTAAGCCCTTCTTTCACAAATGACTACTGTAGACGTCACTAAAAGTACGACATCTCATTGGTTCTACTGACTATAGGACCCTAGATTATTTGGTCCGTTGTGATTGGGTTGGCATCAACCCCATGCATAACTCTCCACTTTGCCTAGCAGCATGCAGAATGGTCAACCAGGTGCAGGACGTCCCTTAGCTCATCCTGCCCTCCTCCAATCAATCATCCCTTTATGAGCTAAGTGTCAATTAGTTCACTGTGGTTGGCTCTGAAACTGCATCTTCTGTCTTTAAAAAGTTTTGATATCACTATCTGGGCCGGTGCCAGGCGTAGGTGTGAAACCGCGTCTCTCCTCGCTCGGCTGGTCATGTGCTAGTACACCATGAATTCGCCTCGTTTCTCTCCATTTATGCATTTGATTTTCGTTTCACCCTGCCACCTGCATTCGCTTTCTTAACTCGATTCTTCAGAGGCAGGATATTCTGTTCTCAGCTTCAATTAAAAGTAGCTACTGTCTACAGCTTCTATCTATGTGGCCTCGGCTTCCCTGGCACGAACTGCCTCTGCCGAGTTTCGATTCAGCCTTTTTCCTCTTGATGCTACAGTATGAAACTTCTTGCGTTTGACCTGGAATAACCTGGGTTGGTTCTGCTTTTTATGCAAAGTGGATTCACACTTCTAATACCGTGCTTTGTTTTGAGGTAGATTATGTACAATGGCGCTTGCCGCTCTATTCTTCTACTAAGCGGTGCAAGCCACACTATTTTCTTCAGCTTCTTGCGGTTCCAAGCATATGTACAGGCGTTAGTTGGTTGAGTATCTTCACCATGCTTTCAGCTTAAGCTCCCTTGTAATTTCAACAATGTTCTCTTCTTTTACTTTCTTGATATCTTTATTCATGGCGTTTTGTCTTTTTGTGTCATTCTTGGGTTGTCATATCTTCTATCTGTACGTTAGTCCGGGTTTTTATGACGTCACCATTCGTCCTCCATTAAGGATTTTCTGGTTTCTCCCTGTACAGTACTTAAGTACTTAAGCAGTCTTCATTTCGTTTAATTTGCTGGTACTTGGTGTTGGTAATTCTCAATGGGTACCTTACTGCCCATGGTTGTCTGGTTATTGGTACTTCAATAGGTATTGTTCTTCTAATAGGCACTGGGCAGAGCCCTACTGCGGCTCTCTTCTGGTTTATTTGCTCATCATACGTCACATATCTCGGTGTGAACGTTCCTGGAACTTCAAAATGGACGATTGGAGTGCAGGCTTTATTTGGGACCTCCTCTACACTAGCCCATTCACTCTAAAGAACACCCAGGAGAACATAGAGAGGCCAGCAGGTAATCACAGGCCTCATTACACTATAACCCACAGCTGCAGGCCCCCAACAGAAGACACACCCATAGGGAGGAGGGAAGTACACTATAAATAAAAATCACTCCATTCAGGCATTGTTGGTTGTCGGAGAAGGTTGTTGTGAGAGGCAGTGTGGGAGTGTGATAGGAGGAGCAATCGGACGATGCTGGAGGGAAGAGGGGGAGCAATCAGATGTGGCAAGAACAGCAGGTGAGGGGGAAACAGAGGAGGAGGTGGTAACTGCAGAAGAGGTAGCGGTGACATCAAAGACAACAAAGCTGGGATCAGAAGAGGAGGGTGTACCATGATCTGAGGGGCAGGATGAGGGTAGCCATCATTTAACAAGCAGAGGAAGGTGAGAACAGAGAAGGAGGTGATGAAAACAGGGGGAAGTGGTAACATCAGAAGAGGAGGTGGTATCAAAGAGGTTGGGTTTAGAAGAGGAGGAAGTACCAAGATCCAAAGGGACAGGACGGTGGTCACAAGCACAGAAAGGCACAAGGAGGCAGAATCGGCCTACGGCAGGTTGAGGAGGAGAGCAGAAGAGTAGTGAGGATGATTGGGAGAAAAACCTTGAGAGATGAGTGAAAGCAGAGACGAGAGATTAGGGACAACAAAGTGTCAGTGGTTCATAACAGCCTCTGGACCACCCTCACTGCAATGGAGATACTCTGGCAGTGATGTTAATAGACTGCTACTAACAGAGAGACTGTTCACCTGTGAGGAATTAGGTTGGAAGAAAGCGTTCAGGGACCCCTAGGAAATCTGCAAGGACACTGGGGAAGCTGAGACGATATTAAGCTCAGTGCGAGAGACTTTGTTCTTGTATATTATCCCATTTTGAGGGGCCTCTATACCAATAAGAAACTGTGAACAATCCTTGACGTCTTTTGTGCATTCCACATTGGCCTCCTGCAGTACATATGCACGAAAGGGTTAACCTAGATGTAGGAAGTCACCACTTGGATAGTAGAAAGGCTGAATGGCACAGAACAAAAAAGGCAAGAATCCCCCAGTGCATGTCTACCACAATAATTATGTGTAATATGTTTGATCATTACACAAGTGCAACTGGGGTTTACTGCTCAGTAGCATAAAGGACCCATCACCATTTAGCAAGTCTTTAACAACCTTTTTCTTCTTTATGTATAGGAGACTGTGGACACCTAATACGATATTTTTTAAATCACTTATTAATTCTGGCTACTGCTGGCTTTGTTGTCAAGCAGAAACAACGCAACATTATTACAATGCACGTTTCTTGATTCTTGTAAGGTGTACTCTTTGTAGCTAAGGGTATTGAAAACATCTGAAATACCTGTTTTTCATTGGCCCCTTTGGATAGCTTCAGTTAACTTTGGGGTCCTGTTGTGAAGAAGGTCTTTGTGAGCCTCCTAATAAAACACCAAACAACATCGTTATGGTGCTGTAAACCATGACCAATTATTAGCAAAACATCTGGAATATTATGTTGTCCGTTTGTTGGAAACATATTTCTCACCTTCAAGTGATTGCAGAACTGTTTGTGGTTTGTGATGAATCTGGTGATATCATCACTGCTTCCATGGGGGGAACCTTCCCTCATGTGGCCTGGGTGAGGCAGACGCTTCCTGATTCAAACCCTGGGGATGGTTATTTTGGGAGGATCACATTAGGGGAGACAACCCTCAGGGGGGAGTAGGGTAGGCACACTAGATCATATATATCTCATCTCACTGTTCTATTATAATCTAATACCCCCCCTTTATCCTCCCATTTCTGTATGACATATTGTAGAGGAGAATTGCCTAGCATTTCGGTGCTTGCCTGCCCTTGTGGCTGGGACAAAGACTGATATGCAAATGGATATTTCTCCTCTGTGAAGGATGTAGTGAGATAAAATGTGGTTGGAAACCCTTCGGAGTGGTAGACATTCCATAGACAGGGTATTTGACCCATGTTCGTTCTCCATAGAAGGGCTCCCACACTCCTTTTCATATTGTAAAACTTGAGGTGTCACCCTAAGTAACCAAGGGTAATCCAGACGTGGACCGCTTACTCACTGTGCCTTAGAGAGGCTTGGCTTCACCTCAGTGAGGAGGCCCAACCAGGCTGAAACATGTGTCTGGGGTTGCTGATGGAGCTCTTGTTCAGAGGAGAATTGCCTAGCATTTCAGTGCTGGACTGCCCTTGTGGGTGCGACACAGACTGATATGTAAATGGATATTTCTCCTCTGTGAAGTGTGCAATGAGCTAAAATGTGGTTGTAAACCCTTCGGAGTGGTAGACATTCCATAGATGGGGTATTTGACAGATGTTCGTTCTCCGTAGAGAGGCTCCCACACTCCTTTTCATATTGTAACACTGACATAAAACATCTAGTCATGACCAATAATAACATTCATGACCTTTCCCTTTTTCCAGTAACAATAACTGACACAAGGAAGAGGACTGGAGTAATAAAGATTACTGGAGCACAGAAACCAACATGCCGCTATAGTTGTTGGAAAGAGCTGCATGGTGCCGGAAGATTTAAACCTGTGGCAGCTGATGGACAGGGAGAAGGAGATCTGCAGACGCTGGAGTGTGGTGCAGTGTGGGCTGATACTGGTTAGTATGTTGGAGGTGAAAGTGCCATAGGAACCGGATCAGAAACCAAAGGCGGAACGGGACACTGGAGAGTGGAAAACCTACCAGCACACCACGCGAATCAGCAGAATCCATGTCTGAGAGGGAACAGCACAGTCAAGGCACTGCGGCTTGCAAGATGCTCGCCGAACCAGATCGCAGAGGAGTGAAGGAACGAAGAGGTGCTGAGATCACTCAAAGCAACAAGTAAGCCCAGGAAAATGGAACGGGTTACCGGGTTTCATGAATGAGTGTACCGCTTTGTGACAGTGAAGTGGAAAGAATATGACAAAGCTGTGAAACGGGGGATACATTAATAATGCGAATTATGAATGGAATATTAAACCCATACCACAAGAGTGAGAGTGAGTTAAACAAGAAGTGTTTTGAAGGTGGGGCAAAACCCCGGTGTACGGCAAACCCAAGAAATATAAACTTGTACTTTATAAACCAAAGCTTGTTAAGCTACCGATACAGCAGTATTGTTTCGTGGATGGAAAGAAATGAGAAAGTCCTGGCAGGAGACTATACAAGGCAGATCCATGTTTGCAAGATTGTTAAGTAAAGCACATGTGAAAGCCCTGGCAGGAGAGTATACCAGGCAGATTCATGTTTGCAAGAGTGTTAAGTAAAGCACATGAGAAAGCCCTGGCAGGTGAGTATACCAGTCAGATTCAAGTTTGCAAGAGCGTCAAATGAAGCATCTGAGACAACCCTGGTAGGGAAGTATACCAGGCAAAGCTAAGTTGACAAGTGGGTAAAAGTAAACCATATGAGGAAGTCATGATATAAGGATACATCAAGTATAGCCAAAGACAGTTGAATTTACATTAAAGAGGAGAAAGAAACCTGGCAGTGCAGTACACCAGGTAACCTAAGACTAACAGCCAAGTTGTTTTGCATACAGGTTGTTTTGTTGACCAAAAAGAATCCCAAGGAAAACTCATATCCTTAAGAGTTTAAAGTGCATGCAAGAGAAATCCAGGGGAAGCGAGCCATCCTCTGGAACTGTGAACTTTGTCCATTGGATCCTTTGTGTTTAGGCAATTGAAATCGTGATGTGGGTTTAATACTTGCATGCCAGGGGATTGATTGGAAGGGTAGAGAAGGAACAGGAGACCACTCATTCTCACAGCAGTCCATAAGAGGGTGCTTTCAACCTTAAAGGAGAGAGTTAACTGCTTGTAACATTGAAGCTGCACTAGAATAGTCTCATTAAAATGCGTAAAGAAATTAGATGCCCCAAACAAATCTGTTTGCCCCTCCCCCACAGCCCATAAAGTTAGCGCCTCTCCCAACATTTGAAGGTTAGCACCCAAAATGTAGGTTTTGTTGCGCCCCTGAACACAAGCACACACACCATTCACCATATACACACACGCACACCCAGCCATCCATACATTTAAGTGTGCACCCTTTCACCATACAGGCACGCCCGGGCAGCCACCCATACATTTACATGTGCATCCTTTCACCATACAGGCACACACCCAGGCACCCACCCATACATTTAAGTGTGCACCCTTTCACCATACACTCATACAGGCATCCACCTATACATTTAAGTATGCACCCTTTCAACATACACTCACACACGCACACGTCCATGGGGTTGAGGGGAGCCCTAACACTTCAAAAAGAAAGTGGGCCTCATTATAACTATGCCGGACTGGAAACAACGGTGCCGGTAAGCTTACCAGCACTGTTGTTTCCGGGTCGGCATATTACAGCTCAGCGGGCGGTTGCCGTCCTGGCCGGCAGGTCAGACCTGCCAGGCAGAACGGCACCCACCCGCATAGTTTTCACTGAAGCACCGGCACTGTTATTAACGGTGCCGGTGCTTCTGTGGCCCCCATTCCCATAAAGTCCGATAAGACTTTATGGAAATGGGGACTTACCATTTACCGGCGCCTTACTTCCCAGACCGCCGAGGTTGTAATACCCCGGTGTTACCGGGAAGTCGGGTGCCAGTAAATCATTACGGGTCCGGCGGTAACCTGCTGGTATCACCGGCATGGTTACCGCCAAACCCGTAATGAGGCCCATAGTTTCTTTTTGAAGTCACTCTGACTTCATAAAGAAATTATTTCCGTCAAGGACCGAACCATAACCGAAATAATTTCTTTGTGAAGGCAGAGTGACTTCAAAAATAAACTATTTATTTTTGAAGCCATAAGGCTCCCCAACCCCATGACATGGAGGCCTCCAGCCTAGGGTCTTCCATGGCATGTGGAGAGCGCAGCCCTTAGACTTCAAACAGAAAGTTTCTTTTTGTAGTCATTCTGCCTTTCTAAAGAAATAATTTCTGTTACAGAAATAATTTCTTTATGAATGCAGACTGAAAAAAAATAGTGAAAAAAAAAATATATATATTTTTTTACAAGTGGGGCCCCCTCCCAGGACATGTGCTGGCGGGGCCCCCCGCGCCGCAGGGGCTGCGGGGGCCCCTGTTCAGCCAGTGGTGGGATGAAGAAGTTGCAATCCGTGGACGTTCCGGGTTTGGTATGAGCAGGTAAGACTTGATTGGTTAGACGAATGCAGTCCGTGGCTGTTCCGGGTCGAGTATGAGCAGGTAAGACTTGAGGATTCAGACGAGTGCAGTCCGTGGCCATTCCGGGTCTGGTACGAGCATGTATGATTTGAGGATTCAGACGAATGCAGTCCGTGGCCGTTCGGGGTCGGGTATGAGCAGGTAAGACTTGATAGCATTGACAAGGAGGAAGTAATGCAGGTAACAAGGCGGGCCGGGGATTCAAGAAGCCAAGAAAACAAGATACACGGTAAGGAGCTTTGGAATTAGACAAATTCAGAAGCACCGCCGTGCGCGGAGGCGCGATTTAAATACAGGTCACCTGACCTTGTGCATGGGACGGCACTGTAGACCTGAGCGTCTACGCGATTACCATGGCTGCCAGCGTTTCCACGGTAACCCGTAGCATTCTGCAAAAGGACGTGCAAGAAACAAGGAAGAACATGTCTGAGTCATAGCAGACCCTCTCAACTTGGACCCAAAAACGTTAGTTCCCCTGGGTTTACTAGACAGTTTATTATTACGTGAACTCCTCCTCTGATTATCCGACGAGGCATACAATGGAACCCTGACACCCCTAGCCTTGCAATATTACGTTTAATCAATTCTGTAGAGGTTGAAAACAGCAGTTTATCATAGCGCATCATCGTTCCACAGGCAAGAACAACAGTTTAGGATCTCTAGGAACTGCATAACCCAGGACTTTCCAAAGTGTGTTGCAGCATTGCTGCCAGTATGACAGTATGTGAGAGCAGTCCCATAATATGTGGAAGAAGCTACCCTCCTCCCGCTGACAGCGGAAGCAGTTAGGGTCTGTGATTCTGCCCCAACGGTAGAGTGCCACCCTTGGGTAATATATTCTGTGTAGTATTTTCAATTGTATGAGACGGATTCTGGATGATATGGCTGTCTCCCTCGGATACATCAGTGTTGCAATCCAGTCCTCCGGTAGAATAGCTCCTACATCTCTCTCCCATTTGGATTTCAGAATCACTAATTTAGGTGTGGTAAAGGAGGTAATGGCGTTGTACATCACCAAGGTGATCTTGCTATCTATGCGATCTAAGACTAAATTCCTTTCCATGGGGGTGTATTCCGCCATATCACGTATGGCAAGAAGATGACACTCGGTTTCAGGGATGTGAAATTTCTCAACTAGGTTTCCAAAAGGCAAGAACTCCCCTTCTGTGATTACATTCCCAACTGTCGTAATACCCGCTGATATCCAACTTTGCCATTTCGGGAATTTGTACATCTCAGGAAGTTTCTTATTTTGCCATAGTGACTGGACCGGGGTAATGTTTCCCTCCCACCAATGTGTTTATGTGCCTCCGCCTAGATTATTGTCAGATGAGATGACATAGTGCAGGGAGTCATAGTGTTGGTCCTCTGGTATAGGGATTCCAATTGAGTTATCTTCGCACCCTTTATGGTGTTGGGTCTAATGTGTGGTAGTGTTATATCTCCATGTAGCATGTCATTTATTATTGTCGTTTGGCTTGCCCAATAATATGTTTGCAGATGCGGTAACCCAATGCCTCCCTCCCATATGGACCGTTGCAAAGTCTGGAGTGCTAATCTTGGATGTCCATTCCCCCATAGGAGCTTTCTAAGGGCCCTGTCGATTTTGTGGAATTACTTTGTGGGAATGTGTACTGGGGCATTCTGAAGAATGTATAAGAATCGTGGCAGGGCCGTCATCTTGAAGAGCGCTGCTCTTCCCAATAGGTTCAATAGGCGACCCAGTGTTTTACATCCTCCGTGAACCGCTCTATAATAGGATTGAGGTTCCTGGCTACATATTCGTTCAGGTCTCTCGTAATCTGTACCCCCAAATATCGGAAGTGGCTTATCTCGATCCGAAAGGGGTAGTCGCACGGGACTGCATCTTCTGCTCCCTTAATCGGGAACAATATAGATTTGGACCAGTTTACCCTTAGTCCACTGAAAGCTTCATATCTTTCCAGAAAGCGTGTTACTATTGGGTAAGAAGAGGTGGTAGGGTCATCTAGGTATAGGAGCAGGTCATCTGCATACAACAAGATTGTATCCTCCCAATCATCTGCCCACCGGAATCCGCTCCATGTCTGAGTGCCTCTTAGTAGCGCAGCCCGGGGCTCTATTGCCAGTGCAAAGAGCATTGCAGATAGGGGACAGCCCTGCCTTGTTCCTTTCCCTAGTTTGAAGAGCTTTGATGGCCACCCATTCACTCAGTTTCTGCCTCAGGGGAGTTATAGAGAAGTTGTACCCATCCCATGAATTGTGCACCAAAGCAAATTCGGTGCATTATTTCCCACAGTGCCTCCCAATATACTGAATCGAAAGCCTTTTGAAATCAATTGCCAGTAGTGCTAGGGTGCCATGAAGACTGGAACTTGTTTCTATTGCCGCATACAACCTATGTATGTTAATGTGTGTAGATCATTTTGGCATGAAGCCGCACTGATCTGGATGTATTAGTGTCGTAATTACTTTCTGCAGTTGATTCGCCAGTAGTTTTGCCAAGATTTTTGTTTCACTGTTTATTAGTGAGATTGGCCTGTACGAACTGCATTTCTCTGGGGGTTTGTCGGCTTTAGGAATCCTAACTATGGTAGCCTTCCTCAGATCTGTGGCTAGTTGGCCCTGCGCTTTCGAGTGTGTGTATACGTGTAGCAGATGCGGTGCTATCTCGCCTATCTCTATCCTTTTCCATATCTCCATCGGGAAGCCATTCGGTCCCAGAGTTTTCCCAGATTGGAGCTGTGACATGGCCTGTATCAGTTTCTCCTCTGTGATATTCATTTCAAGCAGAGCTTTTTGCTCAGTAGTTAGACTCGGGGGGGTAATCTCGTCCAGCACAGATGTATCTATGGGAGCAGTGGGGGACCTGTAGAGATAAGCATAGTAAGTGGCAAAGCCTTCCGCTATCTCCCGGTAAGTTACCAAGGGGTCTGCATTGTCAAGTTTAATCATTGTAACTTGACTATGCTCCTGATCCCGGTGTTCTAGCCATGCCAACAATTTACCAGCCTTATCGCCGGTTTCATAGATTCTGGCCCGCATCGCTCTGTGTGCTTGCTTGCCGTTATCAAGGGCTATATTCTGTAGTCGTGTTTGGACTAGGACAAGCCAGCGATTGGTTTCAGGCATGTCTAGTGCCAGGTGAGATTGTTCTGCCTGATTCACTTGCACTTCCGCTTCCTTTAGTTTATTCAGATGCGCTTTTTTGTGTGCTTCGGTCAAGGAGAGAATCTCTCCTCGCAGCACCGGCTTGTATACCTCCCATAGCACTCCCGGGTCATCAACCGATCCAGTATTCACTTCGAAATAGGTTTTTGTGGCCTTTTGGATGTGTTCTACGAATTCTGGAAAGCCTAGATAATAATTGTTGAAGCGTCAGGAAGGAGGGGGAGTGGCGTTGTGGTTGCCAATTCCATCAATAGGGGAGAGTGATCTGAGATCCCCCGTGGAAGTAGGGTCGCGCTAGTCGCTCTGTGTATGTCTGTCGTTGGGAGGAAAAAATAGTCTAACCTTGAGAGAGAAGCATGGACCCCGGAGTGGTATGAGTATTCTCGGTCTTCGGGGTGGATTCCTGCCTTTGTTATTCCTATGCAGGGCTATTCCTCCTTTGAATGACTTGTCTGCAGGCTCTATATCTCTCCTGGCCTCTCTCTTACTGTGGCCATCACTTACAGGCCACCTGGCTAGGTCGCCATCTTCCTCTCTGAGTGGGCCGACCTCTCCTCCTCTCTCCTTGCCTCTACCTCTTAACTTCTCCTCCTCTGAGACCTCAAAATCCACCTGGTGGCTTCTAACCCCTCCTCTGGGCACTTTTTGTAATCTCTGCGACTCTCTCTCTCTCTTTCTATTTTACCCTCTGTCCCGACACACTCTGCCAGGCACACCCTGGATGTTCAACTCTTCAGACATCCCCCTCTCTAACACTCTTACCACTCCTCTCTCTTGGACTGGCCACTATCTTCCCTCCTCTCAACTGATGCTCTCTGTCCCCCAGGTGAAACCGACCCCTGCACTGCCACCCACCTTCTAGGTCATCCGGCCCATGAAGCGGGTGTCAGTGGAGTCCATCGCCACCACGTTCTCTACTCCATCTACGACTGGGACTGACTCACACTCTGACACAGCCCTCTCTAACCTGCATTTCTCTATCTCTAACACTCTTGATGTCCTTGCCCCTGTCATGAGGATCCGTTTAAATCCCACATCCAAGTGCACCTCTCGGTATGACTCCGACCTAGCCACCCTTAAACGCACGTATAGGGTGGATGAGAGGAAGTGGAGGGCATCAGGTATATCCTCTGACAAACTGGCCTGCCGCCTGCTCCAAAGGCAATACAGACTCTCTGTCCCAGAGAGCCTACATCCAAGCCCTTATCTCTGTGACCTCTAACAGCATGGCTGATCTCTTCAAAATCTGCAAGGAGCTGGCCAATGCTGCAGCAGTCACCACCTCTCCTGTTCCCTCCCAGGCCCTTTGCACAGCACTGGCTTCTCACTTCATCATCAAAACTCAGGACATCATGTCCCCTTTCGCCTCTTCCTCTCCCTTGACTTTCTCGGCCCCTCTCCGGCTGCCTCTCCCTCTCCTCCTCCTTTATCTGTGTTCAATCCTGACAATGTTTCCAGACAAGCCCGATCTATGAAAGCGTCGTCCAAGCAGGTGCTACCCTGCTCCTCCAGAACCATCAAGGACCACATCGACACCCTCGCTCCAGCCTTGGCCAATTTCTGCAATCACTCTTTTGCCACTGGAACTTTCACCTCTGCCCTAAAGCACTCTCTTGTGCACCCCCTCCTTAAGAAGCCTTCTGCTGATCCTGCCTCTTCAGCAAACTACCGCCCGATCTCCATCCACCCTTTCCTGGGCAAACTCCTGGAAAAGGTGGCCATCTCCCAGCTTACTCTCCATACTGAATCTGTTTGTTGTCTCCCTGACCATTGGGACCCCTGCTCCCTCTTTCCCTCGTTCACTCTGCCCGCTCTCCTTGGGCCCTATACCTGTGCCTTCCTGCGAAGCAAAAAACATTGGTGTCATCTTCGACTCCACCCTCCCCTTCCCTCCTCACATCACAGACCTCTCTAAGAGGTCCCACTACCATTGCACCTCCATAGAGGTATTCTTCCACTTCACTTTCCCCCAGAAGCTCACCATCTCCAGGGTTCTATGTTCTTTCATCGACGGTTATTTTTTCAAGGTTTTTTCTAGCAAACATTTTCCACCAAATAACCCCCATCGAAACATGCATTTATTTTTAGGGGTGTTCACCCCCTGCCAAGGTCCCCCTCCCCTATTGTTGTTTTATTGTTCCAGACACCCCCAACCCTGTATATGCCCTTTCCCACCCCTCTATATTTTTAATGGTTTTTTTCGGCCAAATATTTTCATTAAAAAAACCATCAAAAAAAATAGCCATCGATGAAAGAACGGTACACAGCGTCCAGAGCCCTGGTTCTCTCTAGGCTGAACTACTGCAACAGCTTATTTCTAAATCTTCCTGCCTCTAGTCTTCGCCCTCTGCAACTAATCCAGAACAGGACTGCAAGACTTGTCCTTGGCCTGAAGCCCAGGGATCGTATCTCTCCAGCCCTGAAATCTCTCCACTGGCTCCTGCTGACTGCAAGGATCAAGTTCAAGACCCTCTGCATTGTCCACAAGGCCTTCTGAGGCCGGGGACCACACTACATCAAACTCTTTCTTCCTAAGGACTTTCCTTCTCGAGCCCTCTGCTCATTCACCTCCAACTCTAAGAGGGTCAGACACTTCTCCAGGCAGAGTTGGGGGGTAGGTCTCTCTCCTCAGCTGGTGCCTCCCTCTGGAACAGCCTTCCCGCCTCTCTCAAACTTGAGCAGGACCACTTCAGGTTCCGGAAGCAACTCAAGAACTTCCTTTTCGCTTCTGCTTTCTCTCTCTCTCTCTCTCGCTCCCCTGATGATGATCTTGTCTGATGCACTAACTGGTTACCTGGCCTCCCTCTGAACATTATGGGGAGCAAACTCCTTCACGACCAGTAGCCCCATACACTGCCTCTGGGCCTACCGTGCACTAGGGACTGTATTTGCAACCCTACAGTCCCCTGCACTTACTTGAGCTTCCTTATTGCACTCTTCCTTCCTCCTCCCCCTGGCACTTCTCCTCTCCCTTCCCCTTGCACTTGCACAATCTGAATGACACAAGCCCTAGTAAGATCGTTTGTTTTGTTCCCCCTTTGTCCTCCCCTTGCTTGTCTTGTTGAGCCTAGAAACACTTGTGTACAGGCGCTTTATAAATGACTTATCATATCATATGCCATTTCATCTTCATAATATTTACGAAGGTTGTTTTTGGATACCCAACTGCTTTAGTTCAGTATGATGTAAGGTGCAGGACTTTATTGGCTCTGTCCATGCTGCAAGTTGTGTCATTCAAATAGGTTAAACGTGAACAAAACGATTGCATCATCATTTGTGGCTACAAACGTTTTCACATCCATGGAATGGAAAACCAGATATTGCTGCATGTAATGCAATGCAAAGTGGTTTTAAAAAGCACCCGCCTGCCTGTAATGTTGGCTTCGCTGTGCATAAGCCTGTAAGAAAGTAGGGCAGAGTGTGTTATTCGAATAGCGGGAAGGCATCTGTAGAAACCTTTGGCGTTGATGGATGCAGGTCGTAAGTGCCCACTACCTGTGTGTTGAAACAAAACTATCAGAACAGTTGTGATGGGGAGGTAAGTCACGCTCAAGTCCCAAGAAAAGTCATTCAGTAACCAATCAGTATTGTCCTAATACAAATGTTTCCACAAGCAAGAATTCTGTCAGTAAAGATGTTTATTCAGAGTATTGGACAGCAGACACGTGTTTCGACCTACGGGTTGTTCTCAAGGCCAAAACCTGGTTCTTAGTCAGCTGATTGCTGAAAGTGGATGTTTATCCAAGTTCCACAAGAAAAGGTGATTAAGATCTGCATAAGTGCGTATATATCAGATCGAGGGTTTCATATGATAGCAAACGGAATAGGCCAGTAATTGGTTACGGATGCCCACATGGTTGGATTATAGGAACGCATGCATTTCATGGTCACTGTTCAGGCCCCTCACAGTGCATCTCAGAAAGCGAATAGGTTTAGACTCCACTTGTCTCAATCAGAGTTGAATATTACCACCTCTTTTACCCCTTGTGGCTTACATAAGGCCAACAAATCTAAGGTCTGCTTTATTACATTGCTGATGGACCTCTCCAGACAACAGCTTAAGCTGGAAGCCCCCATGGAACGGGTAAAATTGGAAGAGGTGTCGGCCATTCAGCACTACCACTTCCCGAGTCCTAAACACAGGAACTTCCCTTTATCGTTCATATTGGCCACTAGAGAACAGTTCCAGATGCAATCTGTAATGAAAGAGCAGGTTGCTCAACACTGTTCTGTGTCGAAAGAATGTGCACTCTGTGTTCAGTATCATGTTATGTTAAAAAAACCTTTTATACTGCACCCATCACCAATTTACTGGCCTCCCAGCTCTTCACTTGTCCATATAGTGGTGTATTGTGCACCTCCTCCCCTCCCCCTTCTCTGGAGTGAACCAGGCCATGGTCTGTTTGGGGAAAGGAAAAGTAAAAAAGGTGAAAGGATAAAAAAGTGTGAGAATAAAAGAAATAGATGTTGATGTTAAAGGTATTTATATCGCGCATAAATATTTATTTTGGAAATACCAAAGAAAATAAATATATGCACATGAATCAGACAATTCATAAATCTCCCATAACAGCATAGAGAATGACAAACCAGAAATTAATGTAGTGCAATAATACGATAAACGTTCAAGTCAATAATGATTTCCTTTTGTATAAGGCCCCCATAAGAAAAAGAAAAAGGGCCCGCCCACTCTAGAAGAGTCAGCCCACCACAAAAAATAAACAGAGTGATGGTCTAAATTGAGTGAATCCTATCTTGCACAATGTCGGCATCACGGTCCTAGATCGTAACTCTGTGTAAGCCTGGCCGAACAATAAAAAGTGGTGGCAAATTCTCCAGGGGGCATTGCACAATAGGCAGCATTGATGAGCTTAGTCCCGTTCCCAGACAGCTGTAAAAGCGCTGAGAGGGAGGCGATTGAAGTGCACTCTGGTTAACAATGCCCTCTGTCCCAGATGCTCAGCCCACAAAAGATATTTCTGGATACTGTTAACAATGAGATGCCTCCTATTAAAAGGCACTGATAGATCCTTTGATTCCATTTTCTCCATCCTCAGTACATTTGCTCGAATTTTCAATGCTTTTCCCATTTTAGGTGTTAAAATACCAGGTGAGATGATCGGCCACCAGGGGGCGCACGGATGATGTCCTCTTCTGTGTGAGCTCCGTCCCCGTAGGTCTGCGAGGTGACCTGAGCCCCCACCTCGTGACCCCCCCACGGTGAAACTTCGAGTGAAGTTCTTCGCTGGTGACGGCGCAAAATCAGAAGTGGATGGGCCGGGTCGGCGGACAGGCCCATCGGGAGAGTGACGCACAGCCTAGGTGGCGCTGGCCAACGCGCCCCCCCCCCTCCGACCCACAGAGCTACTCCCGTGCAGTGCCTCCCGCTCGACCCACGGCGTGGACCCTCCAGCCGCGCCCTTGGGCCCGTGACTATTGGAACACCCCGGAGGCCCTGTCAAGAGGTAAGCTGCACCTCCAACCCTGCGCAGCCCACGCTGTCTCACGCGACCGTGGCCTGTACTCTGGGCCCCGGCTCTCAGAGGAACTAGCTAGTGGTGGACCTCCGCGACGAAAGTTCTGCGCATCACGGACCCGGGCACGCACGAAAGATGCGTGGGATCCAGCAGGACCCCACGATTTGAGGAACCCCCGCCTTGGGAGCTCCGCACACTGCGTATCATCTGCCCCTCCCAGTGCACAGGGCACGGATCCTTCGGACTGAGGGCAGGGCCCCTGAAACAGGGGCGTGTGCCTCTTCAGGTTCCCGGTACTGATCGGAGTTGACAACAGGGAGACATCTGCCGGCCTCGCTCCTGCACGGAGGATCCAGCAAATTCCGAAGATAACCTGCTGGAGAGTGTTGCCAAATTGTCCAACCCTACTAAGGGGGCGCATTCCCACTGGCGAACGACTGAGAACTGCGCGAGGCTATAGAGCAGTCTGAGGGTGAGGCCTACACGTTCTTTCCATGCCTGTCTGAACCCGGGACATCGAGGTGAAACACCTACGTATATGCAGGCCAAAATAAAGCTAGCCAGTTACGCTCCTTCTGCCCACACACTCATCGCCCCCACAATGGCAACGGAATCCGTGGCACATGGAGAGACAGCAGCCACGAAAGGGGATATAGCAGCCCTCCTGATGGAGATAAAGAATATGGGGGCCAACATAGGCGGCAAAATAGATAAAATCACCCAACGTATGGATAAGATTGAGGACAGGTTGGAGGGGGTAGAAAACAACCAAACCTCCATAGATACTATGGAAATGCAACTCGAACACAGAATTACGGATCTAGAACAGCGGGAAGAGGAATACAGGCTAAAGATGGATGATTTAGAAAACTGCGAGAGGCGGAACAATTTACGTTTTTTTGGGATCCCGGAGCAGGATGGGGAGACTGAGGAGACCGTCAAGGCAACACTTCATGACATTATCAAAATCTTGGCGGCAGATGATGAGATTGACGAACCGAGAACCGAACGGATCCACAGTGCAGGTGGCCCACCCGGAGGCCCGAGATCAGTCCCCGCTCGCTTCCATAGATACCAGGACAAAGCAATGATTCTCGAGAAGGCAAGGCGCGGAGGCGTGATCACCCTCAACGGTGCCCAAGTCACCATATATCAAGACCTGTCTGCCATGACATTGGCGCTAAGAAGGATGTGTGGCCCCCTGACGAAATGGTTGAAGGAACGGGATACCAGATACCGGTGGGGATACCCCTTCTCGCTCTCTTTTGAACACGAAGGCACGAGAATCAGACTACGGTCGGAGAGGGAAATAAAGGCCTGCATAGCCGAACTTGTTGATCCGCGCGAACGAGGGGAAGAAGGAAATAATCTGAGAAACGAACGGAGAGAATGGAAACTCCAAGGACCCAAGAGGCAGAGAGTCAAGGGGTTGAGAACATTTCAGAGAGGTAACAGCTCCCCGGAGGGGGACAAGTGAACTGGAGTACCGGTGACTACGTTGACAATATGAGTATGTTCGAGACGCGGGCCGTTTTCGGCCCAACACAAAAGTTATACACGATGGTTGTAAGTTGTGGTTGATGGGGGGTTGGGGGAGCTCAGATCTGTGTGGTGTTCATTGATGATTAAAGGACCGCGCGACGATGGTCCCTACTGGTGGTTCGGAGCTGGTTCAGTGAATTTAACTGGACTTGCTCGGACGCCGACACATGGGGGAAGGGGGTGCGTGGGTAGGAGAGGGGGGATATGCAAGACAAGGGGGAAGGTGGAACTGTTACAGAACTTTTACTCACCGCTGAGACGGGACAAACTCTAATATTGGTTGAGGGCTCTAAACCCAAGGTATGGCAATGCATTATGAATATTGTACTGTTATATACTGATGGCCACCTTTGATGGTAACACACGAGGCCCCTTGAAAGTCGGGACACTTAATGTCAAAGGCCTTAAAGGCTGAGCATCCTTGCCGCAGTCCTCCGCGCCATGGGAATAGGACCAAAATTTAGAAAGGGGATAAAAGCAGTTTATACCGCTCCAAAAGCCTCGATGTCTGTTAACGGGGAGTACTCGAGATGGTTCAACCTAAAACGCGGTACCCGGCAGCGATGCCCCCTATCGGCCATCCTCTTCGCCCTCTCCGTCGAGCCCTTGGCCCAAAAACTACGACAGGATACTGAAGTAATAGGCAGGCATCTGGGGGAAGAAGAATTTAAAGTAGCGCTGTATGCCGATGACCTACTTCTTCATGTGACGAACCCCACCACATCCATTCCCAGAGCGTTGTACCTCCTGGACGAAAACGGCCAAGTATCTGGGTTCAAGGTCAATAAATCTAAGTCCACACTCTTCCCCCTACAGGGCTCATTGGAAGCAAACACGGAAAAATACCAGTCCCTGGGCCTTATGATTGAACATGAAAAAATGAAGTACCTAGGAATACAGGTCACGAGGTCGCTGAAAGATTTATATGAAGCCAATTTCCCAGCGCTGCTCCAAAAATTTCACACAGACCTCGTCAGATGGGACAACCTAACCATATCCTGGTTGGGGCGTTTAAACGCCATAAAAATGACCTGTCTCTCGAGATTCTTATACCCCTTTCAAATGCTCCCCATTCAGATGCCACCCCAATTCTTTGCCGAGGTCAAGAAAGCGATGCTGACATTTCTGTGGCAAGGGAAAAAGTCCAGGATTGCTTACTCCTACTCCAACTTGACACTACGACAAACAAGGGAGGAGTGTGCCTCCCAGACATCCAAAAATATTACGAGGCGGCTCAATTATGAATCCTTATTCCCCATCTCCGTAACCAAAAATTGCCCCAGTGGATCTCCATGGACAATCATTATCTCTCCCCAGCAACAATCTCTGAATGGCTGTGGTCCCCTAGATAGAGAGATAGAGGAAATCTAAGGCACACCCGATGTTCGCAACCATATGGGACATATGGCGGGAGGGGAGAGGCATGGGGAGAATTACCACATGGCCATCACCATTAAGTCACCTCTGGTCACCGGGCATTAACGACAAAATCCCTAATGTGGAGAGGTTTCAAGCTTGGTACGAGGCAGGTCTGGAGAGGGTGGGACAGCTCCTAAGGAAGGACTCCTTCATCACGCTCCCTGAACTAGAAGAGGCACTCGGAATAGGTACACTGTCGGCATTCCACTTTCTGTAGATTAAGGGAGTTCTGACAAAACCACAATGGAAGGATAAGCTGAGCAGGGAACTCACCCCGTTTGAACTCATACTAGACTCCAGGACAGAAACAAAAGGGTTGATATCTGTTTTGTACAAAACACTAATGGAAGCTGGGAAGGGCTCAACAGAACTGCTTAGACTAAAATGGGAAAGGGACATGAGCGAGGAAATCGACCCGGAGATATGGGATAAGATATGTAGGACTGCGCCCAAAACCTCGATCTCATGCCAGTATAGGTTGCACGCGATTAAACTGCTGAATAGGTGGCAATATGACCCGTGCAGGCTCTCTAAGATGTATCAGTCGTCTAGTGCAATGTGTTGGCGGGGATGTGGGTCCACGGCGGATTACTGGCACATGTGGTGGGGATGTCCTCAGATCAAAATTTACTGGAAAATTTACATACACCTCTCTGGTAGCTCTAATTCGAGAACAATGGGAAAGTGATCACTAATTATGTCCTCAGCTAAATGGAAATTACCCACCTTACTCCAATGTTTCAGGGGGACACAAAATGTATCATTGACAGAGCTGCCTTGAGCTGAAGAAAAGGTCACTTTTACCAGAATATCATTGGGAAAGTGACCATTAGCTGATCGCATTCCCCAATCGTACAAATATTGCAGTAATGTAAGCCCCTAAGTGCAATTGCAGGCGTCCATCAAAGTTGGTGTAGGAATCCCCATCAAATAGTCTTAAGTATTATCAAAAAAATCTAACTCACCTCTGACCCCCAATTTTACATTAAAATCCCCACCCAATAGTAAGACCGCATCCTGGCTTGCTGCCATAACCAGAAGAACATTAATCACCTTACCAGACAAACTACCATTCTTATATAGCTTGTGAGGGCTATTCTAAAAGTTCACCAGCAGAATGTCCATGGCAAGGGCTCTCTTAACCCTGACCACTTGAAGGAAAGGGTGCAACGGATCCGTGGTGACAGTCACAACAGTGAGAAGACTTAACCAATATGGCCACACCTCCAAAGCATCGACCCACATATTTTTCTTGGCAGGAATACAGTAGGCCACAAATCCATCCATTAGTACCTCTTCCAAGGACCACATTTACTGGAGCAAAACATCTGCCTGCGCAAGCAAGGTCGACACATCAGGTCGGACCAGCCTTCCCTGGCTCCCCCCACATTCCAGGGGGTGATTGTGAAAGAGCATGACGTTATTAGATAGTTCCGGGTGGGTTACAAGGGAGACCATCTCGGAAGAGCCACAAGTGGCATTCGCCATCTGACCTTTTACAGGGGGGCTCTGCGGTAGTCGGTCAATAGCGTCCATCTCCATAAGACATTCAACCCGATTTCTAAGAGGCAAATGACTAATGGGACCCGACTGGCCTCTGACTTCATAAATATTCAAAGGGAGCAGCCAGGCACACATTCTGTTCTGAAGAGACCCCAGTGACCTCAGGTTGGAATTTAGCACATACTCAGTGATTCTGGGGTTTGCGAAGGTCACCACAATGCAATCCCCATCAATGGATTTATTTAACAAGCCAAACCAGGGTGCCCTTCTGGCATAAGAATGTGGTGCTGATTAATAGGTCTAGCATTTAAATAAGTATTGATCCAATGTGCTGCTTTGAAGGTCAGGGACATACCATCCTCTGGTGGGGCGTGCCCTCAGCGGAAGGATATTGACGATCACAGCCACCAGGGGTAAAGCTTCAGGGGGGAGTTGCAGTGTGTCAAAATGAGACCTGGAACCTAAAGGGTGAGCGAGTTTTAACTGGGGTACATCTTAAAATATGACGGCAGGATTGTGGATATTCACCCTAGTGACCTTGGCCCAGGGGGAACAGTTTCCTCAAGCCTTTTCGCTGCAGAAATGTTTGTTGTAGTATTTGCTTTAAGCTTTGAGGAGAATTCAGCACACTGTCTAGCACCTTAGAAACTTCCTTCTTAAAAGATCGAATAAAATTATCCATTAAAGATAAAGTGTTAAAAGTAGTGGTTCAAAATGAATCATAAAATCCATCAGGGACTATACTTTGGACATGAGATTTTTATGATCCTGGTAAAGAGCAGACAGGGCAGTGGTTAGGTAGCCCATGCTCCCACTTTCATCTCATGCAGCGTCACTCGAGAGCCAATGGACACGAAGAATGGATGCCATTGAGCAGGGTGCAACCAGGGGCATTTGAGTGTGCTGATTATACTAATGATTATGGGGTGGGAAAGCTAATAGAGACAATGGTCACAGAGTCAACGGTAGCCAGATCCACTGCATGGGGGTCAACCGCATGACCGATGCACTTGGTAGGCACGTGTGGGTTGTTGGTACTTTCCGCCTGTGAAATCACTAGAAGTGGCATCCCCGGATGGATGTGTGAAAACCTGTGCCTCAACGGGTAAGCAGCAAATTGTAGAGTGAATAGCATGTTCAGTTTCCTTTATTTTTTCCTCCAGCTGTCCTGCCACTTTCAACAAGTGATCATCTTGGGAGGGTTGCAGTCTGTCTCCCCAGACACGTTTTTATGGGAGGGCAAAAGGGGCACTTGCCCAGGGCCCCCACCTTGGAGGGGGCCCCCACAAGACTAGTTTATCTGAAGAAATAAGATTCCATTGTTCACCAGTCTTATATAGCACACGCAGTCTGTCTCCCCAGACACGTTTTTATGGGAGGGCAAAAGGGGCACTTGCCCAGGGCCCCCACCTTGGAGGGGGCCCCCACAAGACTAGTTTATCTGAAGAAATAAGATTCCATTGTTCACCAGTCTTATATAGCACACGTCAGGATGTTTTATGGGCTGCTGCTGAGGCTCTAAACCTATTGCCTTTCTGTTTTGCCAAGTACTTTCTGCCTTGATCAATTCATCATGTATTGGTTTATGTGTTCACTCTGGTATACATAGTTTGTCTGTTCCATACGGCACAACTCCTGTAGCATTCTTTCCTTCCTGTGGGAATTATGTTGATCATGTGCAATAGGCAATGGTGAAATGCATCTTGATACATTGAGTGCAGCAATGGGTCAGAAGTTAGCTCAGTGTGTGAATCACCCATTGCAGAGGTGTGTGTTTATATGCAACATTAGAATATCACATTCCAGCAAGGCTGGCAGAGCCTTTCCTATGTCTGATGTTTATAAACCTGCTTGCATATCTACTGGGTTTTGCACGACGACATCTGCTATTATCAGCAATACACCTTCACCAGATAGGGGTTGCTATAAAAACTAACATATCCGTCTGGTGAAGGGCAATCGCCTCCAATGTTGGCATACACTGTTATTCCAAGAGGTGAATAAGTATCCAAATTCAAGACTTTGAAACGAAAGCGTTCATGCTTGTATCCTGGATTTGATAGCAGACGATACAGTGATCCTGGTCCAATCATCTAATATCTCTTACATTACTGTGCTGTCTTCTGTGAGGTTTGCCTTCTTGCATGCCGCTGTTTTTTTTTAGCCCCTTACCTGATCTTTCTTCTTATGTAGGCTATTTTGGCGGAAGGGTTGGTAGACAGAAGAGAGCAAACCACATGCTGCAGGTTTCAGGCAAGGATATTTTAAGGTCTGCTTGGTTGACACAAAAAACTGTTTGCTTTTTGGTAAAAGTCAAAGGTTTTTATGCACGTTTATAAATGAAAATGTCACAAGCCATTGTTTTGAAAGTATTTAAAGCTTTGAAATACAAAAGTCAAACCCAGATTAAATGTGTTAAGTCACATCAATTGGTTTGCTGGTTCTTGTATACTTCCCTTGATGGTGGAGAGAATGAAGCTAGAATCATTCCCATTTGTATAACACCCTTCTATAATATTTTCTTTAAAAATTGTCATGTTTGGTAATGTGATTTGTGTACTTTCAAAGTCCGATTTTATGAAGTTGGACTGTTTTAGTTCATGGTAAGAACTGGAAAAGAAAGTGTTCAAATGCAGAAATTGCAGAGTTGGCACAAATCCCAGGTTCACCCCTTAACCGACGTGAGATCCTGGGCATCTCATTTAATCTTGTATTGCCTAATCTCTCAATATTGCCAGTCCCTAAACCTTTCAAAATTATCAGCCCTTCAGAGTGATTTCCTTCTCATGGCATGATCTTCATAAAAGCCTTATTCATGGTTTCACTGTGTTAATAGTGAGCATATTTATATTGCACACCACAGGCATTTGTTCCTTTGATCTCTAATGGCAGCACTATTTGAAAACCATGTATTTCTGACTTCTAATATCAGTCTGTATGGATACAGACACCATCCTGGTAGCTTCGAATCTGCATCTACTATCCATGCTAGGGTATGTGTAGCTTTCTCCTTTCCATCCAGCTGGTCTCCTCTATCCATGCTTGAGCACTTTTGCATTTTGTGAGGCAGCTAATGTCTGTTCTGTCTATTAAGGGTTACATGTACCTTTTACATACGGTCCTGTATTAATACTCCAGTCTGTGTACCTTCCTGAATGCTATTGATAAAAAGTATCCTGTATGTACTAGAACAGTCAAAGCCGTTTTTATGGGAGGGCAAAAGGGGCACTTGCCCCGGGCCCCCACCTTTGGAGGGGAGCCCCAGAAGGCTGCATGATCTAAAGAAGTAAGATTACATTCTTCACCAGACTTAAATAGCACATCAGGATATTGTATGTTGTGCTGCTGAGGCTTTAAACCTATTGCCTGTCTGTTTTGACAAGTACATTCTGCCTTGATCAATTCATCATGTAATGCTGCCTGTGTTGACCTTGTTATACTCTTGTAGCATGCTTTCCTTCCTGTGGGAATTATGTTGATCATGTCATGTGCAAAAGATGAAATGTATATTGATAAATTGAGTGCCACAATGGTTCAGAAGTTCGCTCCGCTTATTAAGCACTCATTGCAGAAATATGTGTTGAAATGCAAGATTAGAATAGCACATTCCAGCAAAACTAGTTGAGCCTTTCCTATGTCTGAAGTTTATAGACCTGCCTGCTTATGTACTTGGTTTTGCATCACAATATTATCAGCAACGTTCCTGCGCCAGACAGGGGCTGCTATAAAAACTAACATCTCATCCGTGTGGTGAAGGTCTAGAAATTGGCTTGTTCAGATGGGGTGGAGCAGTCACATCCAATGACGAGCATAAACTGTTAGTCCACAAGGTGAATAAGCATCCAAATTCAAAATTGTGGAAACAGAGTTCATGCTTGCATCCTGGCAGCAGGCGATACAGTGATCCTGGTCAAATCATCTACTATCTCTTACATTACTGTGCTGTCTTCTGTTAGGTTTGCCTTTTCCCATGCTGGTGGCATCGTTTGGCCCATTACTTGATCTTTCTTCTTATGTAGGTCATTTGAGTGGAATGGGTGGTAGATAGAAGAAATAGCGGACCAGATGTTGCAGGCCTTGGGCACGCATATATTAAGGTCTGCTCAATTGGGTTTGCTTTTTTGTAAAAATCAAAGGGTTTTCTGCACGTTTATAAATGAGTTTTACAAGCTAGAGTTTTTGAAGTATTTGAAGCTTTAAAATACAAAAGACAAACTCAGATTAAATCTGTTAAATCACATGGATTGTTATGCTGGTACTTATATACTTCACTTGATGATTGAGAGAATGGAGCTAGAATCATTCCCATTTTGCTTACCAGCCTTCTATAATATTTTGCTTTTAAGAATTGTCATTTTTGGTAATGTATTTTGTGTACTTTCCAAGTCAGTTTTATAAAATGATGATAATATTTTAGTTCATTGTAAGAACCCGAAAAGAAAGGGTTCAAATGCAGAAGTTTCAGAGTTGGCACACATACCAGCTTCACCCCTTAACAAATGTGTGTTCCTGGGCATCTCATTTAAACTTGTACTGCCTAACCCCTCAATTGCCAGTCCCTAAACCTTTCAAAATTGGGGGGAGTGAAGGGGCGCAGCCAGAGATTCTTCAATACTTAATTCCTTTGGTTTGGTGGAGGGGGGCCCAAAGATGTCCGTGCCCAGGGCCCCAAAAGTGCTGAAGATGGCCCTGTGTCTCCCCTCTTGCTTTTCATCTTTGTATTACTAGGCGCATTACCAGGCTTCTCGCCACACGGGGCAGAACAAAATTAAGAGCATCAAGGGAGAAAAGAAAGCACCATTGCGCACGAGAGGGCAAAGAAACAAAAGAAATGTCCAAATATATGCCACAGTCACTATCAAACACTGCTCGAGCCACAAAGCCTCCACCAGGCTCCATCCAGCACGACAACAGCAAGGCAACAGTCTGCCCCCGTCAGCCGCTCCACTCCACACCGCTTTCCAGATCATAAAATAAAAAAGTGCTCGCAACTGGAACACATATTGCTCGGCCTCCATCCTCCAGCAAGGCAGGCAGACCAATCCTGAATTGTGGATAGACAGGAATGAGCAAGAGAGCAGAGGAGGCTGAGGGGAGCCTGAAGGAAAGCTGAATGTCATCAGCATAACACTTAAAGTTAGAGGAGAAAGTACAGAACAGGTGGACCAAAGGGGCCAAGTAGAAGTTGAAACACCAGGGTGAGAGTTTAGAGCCCTGGGGAACGCCACAGGTAGAGAGAGGTGGCAGAGAGAAAGGGACCAAGTTTATTTTAGGGGAGAAGGGGGCGGCTCAATGCTTTGCGTGTACTCACCCCCTCTGACTGTGATTTTCCCAGTTGACTTGCTGGATGGACTGGGGGTCCTTGGCTGTCGGTTTTACCATCATTTGTTTTGGTGCAGGATGCCCACGGGTTGCGGGTCAGAGGATTTCTCTGGTCGGCTGCTGGTGCAGGATGCAACCCCTGGCAAAGAAGGCAATCTGGATTCAACAATGCAGGACTCTTCTGGACACCTCACAAGACACAGGGAAACAACTTCCACTGATGGTCACCGCACAGCGATGACGGCAGGCGTCTCTCCAGTCACATTTGACGAAGAACTTCCAGGGCAGGATCGCTTGATGTGGGGAAGTGTTACACTCACCTGGCTCCCACAGAGGCGTCGATCTGAACTGGACAGCTGCGGTCTCCACCAACGTGACGCGTAGAGCCAAGATGACGGACTGGACTGGCCCACCTAACTTCGTTTGCTTGGCCTGTAGGAATATTCTTCTGCAATTGGAGAAAGGGAATTAACCACCCGTGGAGTTGAGCGTTAATCCCCCCACCCCTGTTGTTCTCCCCACTGATCGCCTTTGATGTCCCCTCTTATAGTCTCACCTGATGGTTTGAAAAGATGAGCTCTCCATCCTGCATTGAGCGCAGGGGCGCGTAGATTAACCAGTTGCTTCACTGGCTCGAAGGAATTGGTGAGTTCCAGAACAATATTGACTCTGAGATTCCCGGCAAGACGCCGTAAGTATGTAGTTCGTAAGAGTTCAAATGCCTGACTTTCACTCTTGTCCGATTCCTGGCAGGTTGCAGCTTAGCCCTAGTGAAGAGTTCCTCGTGGCAACCGGTAATATTCTGGTAAGGATTTGTATTATCCAACACAGTTTGATAAAATAATGTCAATATGTAACCTGTTGCTTTCTCCCTTATTCAGGCGCTGAGAGAAAGTATGAAGTCTCGGGGAATAATGCCTCCGGCGGTAAAAGCAGGTAAGTCTATTGTGGTGAAGAGGGGTCCCCTTGTTAGTCCCTTTGTTTCACCTTGCTGTCCTTTTGTTTCCCCTTAGGGGCCGGGGTTCGGCGAAGATGCAGTGGAAGCTGCGCCGACCCGTGAAGAGGTATAGTACCCCCAGTGGTAAAATCGGGTAAGTCTATGGGGGGGTAACTAATATTCCTCTGTGTGTTCCCTTGGCTCACCTTGCTGTTCTTGTCTTCTCCTTAGGTGCCGGAGTACGGCGGGAACATGCAGAAGGATGCAGTGGAATGTGAAGATGCTGCGAAGGCCAGTGAGTTCAGCGCGGCGCTGCAGCAGGCGAGGCGACGCGCATAAAATAACTTCTTTCTTCCAGCTCGAAGAAGCGATGGATCGGGAATTCAGGTAAGGATCAAAGGTATTGCTCTTGTTCTAACCTTTTCTCCTTCTTTCTCCCTTTTTCTAGGAGCTCCAAACTCGAGGCGGGCGTGGCAGAAGACTGGATGCAGACTTGCAGGCATGGTGAGCGTTACGCTGCTAGATGCAGAATAACGCAAAGTGTGTGCTGCTCTTCGGGCGTGGTTTAAATAACCTCCAAAGTAGTCCCAGGTAAGTATTCCTCCCCAGCCCCGCCCGAGTAAAAAAATAGTCCCTAAGTAAAGTAGTCCCTTCCAAGGCCCTTTTGGCTTGGAGCTCTTGCAGCATGGTCTGCATCAGATAGGTTTGCAGCATGGTCTGCATCAGGTAAATTTTAATCTATGAGCCTGGCGCCTATGGTGCCAGGACTGACTCTCCATATGAGCCTGGCGCCATAGGCACCAGGACTGAACCCACATAGCCCCTAGCAGGGGTTGTTGGGCTTGCTTGGGATGACTTGATGCCTGCTTCCGGGGTTGCAGGGCTTGGTCTGGGTTCCCGGGGGTAGGCATCATGACAGAACTCCCTCCCCCCCCACCCCTCCCCCCCAAGGCCCCGCCTGAAGTCGTTGTCCCTGTGGTTTCGGTTTGTCTGGGAAATTTCGGTGGAATTTTTTTCACCAATCGGGGTGCATGAACATGGTCACTAATTTCCCATGACCTTTCCTGTGGTCCGTAACCTTTCCAGTCGATTAAATAAAAAAGTTTTGACTTTATCAGCTTGGAGTCCAGGATCTTCTTAACTTCAAATTCGGGTTCTCCGTCTACAAGGATGGGGTCTGGTGGCTTGGTTAGTCTTGTCCCTGGTTGCACTGGCGTCAAAAGTGACACATGAAAGACGGGGCGAATTTGCATATTAGCAGGTAAGTCCAACTTGACAGCCACCGGTTTGATAATGGCCTTAATAGAGTAAGGTCCCAAATATCTGGGGTTAAAGGTCCGTGTTCCCTTTAGAGGTATATGTTTTGTGGCTAACCATACTTGGTCCCCTATCTGGTATTGTGGAGTATCACTTATATGCCGATCAGCATCTTTCTTGTATTTTTCTTTCGCCATTTTTAAATGTGTAGTTGCTTCCTTAAAGGCTTGTGTAATCGTAGCGTGCAGATGGTCCACTGCGGGCATTTCTAAGTGTTGGGGCGAGTCAAGGTCTGAGGTTCGAGGATGGTGCCCATATAAGGTATAAAAGGGGCTTTGTCCAGTTCCAGAGTGTACTGAATTATTGTATGCATATTCGGCGAGCCAAAGAATGTCTTTCCAATTAATCTCAGTCTGATGTAACATACAATGCAGGTATTGTTTGAGAGTCTGGTTGGTCCTCTCCGTTTGACCATCGGTCTGGGGGTGGTGACTGGTCGATAACCTCACATCGATTTGCGCCAATTGACAGCATTTTTTCCAAAAATGTGAAATGAATTGACTGCCCCGGTCAGAGACCAATACGGACGGAAATCCGTGTATGCGAACAATGTTTTCGAGGAACTCCTTGGCCAGGATTGAAGCTGAAGGTAATCCCTTTAAAGGAATAAAGTGGGCCATCTTGGAAAAAAGATCCACAATAACTAGAATGGTGTTTAATCCATTGCATGGGGGTAGATCAGTAATAAAATCTAACGATAAGGTGTGCCATGGTGTAGGCGGAATGTCTAAAGGTTGTAAGAGTCCAGCTGTTTTTTTCTTTTGACTTTTGTTTTGGGCGCAAATGCCACAAGACATCACAAATGATTTAATATCCTTTCGCCAGGTGGGCCACCAGAATTGTCTTTTAATTTAGCTCCGGTTTTTGCAATACCTGGGTGCCCCTCCATTAGGGTATCATGATAACGGGAAATGACTAGCTCTTGTAGTTCCTTGTGTGGCAGAAATAGCCGCCCTTGGTAATGAGGCAGATCATTGGTGACAGAGTAGTCCGGGCCTTTCTTTACCCAGTCCGGCAGGGCTGTAGGATCAAAGAGTTGCTGGATCTTTACCTGAATGTCCTCTAGTGACTTTAGAGTAGTCATGCCAAGAATCCTTTGTTCGGAAATTATAGGTACTGGTTCTGGGTTCACTTCAGCCTCTCCCATCCCTATTCGGGATAAGGCGTCTGCCTTACCATTCTTACAACCTGGTCGATAGGTTATCACAAAATCGAACTCGGCAAAGAACAATGCCCATCGGAGTTGACGTGACGATTGGGCCTTGGCTGTCTTTAAATACTGTAAGTTTGGGTGATCGGTGATCACAGTAATGGTATGCCTGGCACCGAGAAGATAGTGCCGCCAAGCCTTGAAGGCGGATTTAATGGCTAATAACTCCTTGTCGGTAACCGCATAGTTTAACTTGGGTGCCGAGAACTTTCTGGACCAAAATGCTACTGGGTGAAGCTGGCCAGTTTCAGGGTCCTTTTGAGACAGGACAGCTCCCATGGCTAGACTGGATGCATCAGTTTCCACTATGTATGGAAGTTCAGGGCGCGGGTGCTTTAATACAGGTGCAGACGTGGATTTCGCTTTCAGCTCTTGAAAGGCATTTTCAGCTTCTTCAGTCCACATAAAGCGTTTATTTTTTCGCAAGAGTGCTGTGATGGGATGTACAACATGTGAAAAATCCAGGATGAGTCTGCGGTAGAAATTGGCAAAGCCGAGCATGCTTTATACTCCTTTAACTGAACTTGGTGATGGCCACTTAAGGATTGCGTCCACCTTTCGTGAGTCCATTCGGACTCCCTTTGGGGTCAGGATAAACCCAAGGAATTCAACTTCTGTGGCATGAAAAACGCATTTTTCCAGCTTTGCATATAGTTTGTGCTGGTGCAGTTTCTCAAGGACTGCTCGGACGTGCTTCACATGGTCAGATTCTGAAGAGGAGTATACTAGAATATCATCGATATATACGACAACACAAACGTCAATGAGTTCACGAAGGACATCGTTCATGAAGTATTGGAAGGCTGCTGGTGCATTGCACAACCCGAAAGGCATCACCTGGTATTCGAATAACCCATACTAAGTGCGGAAAGCAGTCTTCCATTCGTCGCCCTCTTTTACACGTACCAGATAGTATGCCTCCCCCCGGAGATCTAATTTGGTGTATATGCGAGCGTCCTTCACTTGGTCTAGTAGTTTAGGGATCAGAGGCAATGGGTATCGGTTCTTAACAGTTATCTGGTTCAATGCGCGGTAGTCTATGCACGTTCTGAGGTCACCTTCCTTTTTGGGCACGAAGAACAAAGCTGAAAATGCAGGGGACTTGGATGGGCGAATAAAGCCATTGGCAAGGTACTGGTCTAAGTATTGTCGTAGGTGAAGGTTCTCTGGTTCCGTAAGGGCATAGATCCTGTTACAAGGGGGTTGTGCACCGGGTATGAGATCGATTTGACAATGGTACGATCTGTGAGGAGGTAAGGTGTTTGCCTGTTCTTTTTGGAAGACATCCTGGAATTCTTGGTATTCAGGAGGTACTTGCATGATTGCTGTGGTTACTGTGGCCAGGCCTGCGTTCAGATTTTTCTTTGGGTAACAGGTTTGTGCACAATCCGGGAAGGTTATTCTCTTCTCTCGCCAATCAATACAAGGATTATGTGTTTCCAACCAAAGTATCCCCAGTATTATTTGGAACTGTGGGGCTTTGATTAGATCAAACACAATAGTCTCTTGATGCTCATCCTGACCCAATAGTGTCATCTTTGCGGTGGAATGAGTTACAGGCCTAGAGGCAATTTCAGTTCCATCGACTGTGGTGATGACATCTGAGGTGGTTTTTCGGGAGAGAGGTAGATTCATCCTAGAAGCCAATTCATAGTCCACATAGTTTCCTATGGCCCGCTATCAATGTATGCCCTTACTGCGTGCATACGCGATGGCTGCCCTGGATCTACGAGGACCATTGGTATGATGAAATGCAAGGTCTGAGTATCCTTCTTCAAGCTTGGCAAGCGGACCTCTTTGCTTGTCGGCCGTGTTCGTTTCCCGAGTCTGACTCCATATGGATTTTATCAGCAGCTCCTACCACCTTTTTGGGTGGTTTTACAGGGCAATCCCGTAGAAAATGCCCAGAAGTTCCACAATATAGACACAATTGCATTTGCCGTCTCCTTTCTCTTTCCTTCTGGGTTAAGGGTCCTTTAACCCCTCCAATTTGCATGGGTTCTGATGCATCTGCTCCTTTGGGGTTAGCGTGGGTTTTGACCAACACCCGATTCTCAAACTTGGCTCGATCAGCCTTTCTGTTCTGAAGTCTGTGATCTAACTGGACCACTAAGTCTATATATTCGGCGCAGTCTTGAGGTGGGTTCACAACTTGAGCCAAGACATCCTTGAGTTCTCCTCGAAGCCCTCAATGAAATAACGTGATTCGTTTTACCTCAGGCCATCCAGTTTCCACTATCAACCTATTTAAGGTTGCGATGTAGGAAAGAAGGTCCTGGTTCCCCTGTCGTAGGGACAAAAGTTCGTTATCCAGGGCCTGTTCTTGGGAGTGCCGGGCAAATAGTCTTTCCATGCTCGTTTGAAAGCCCTGAAAATCCCAAAGAATTGGGTCATCCTGAGTAACAAGTGGAATTGACCAATCAGCTGCACTACCGCTGAGATATGACAATACCAAGGCTACCTTGGCTTGATCGTTTGGGAAGGCTCCAGGTCTGCATAAAAAGTGCAAGCGGCATTGGTTCATAAACACGGCAAAACCTTTGGGATCTCCGGCAAAGCGTTCAGGTGGAGCTAATGGAATATTTCCTGGTAGGTTTATTTGCACAGGGTTACTTGATAACACAGGAGCTGGATTTCCCCCAGAACCAGGTAGGGGTGCTTGTCCACCCTGGCTTTGCAATAGTTGCCTAGCAAGGTCATTAGTTCGCTCCTTTGACAAAATCAGTTCTCTCCTAAGAGCATTGGTTTCTTGGCGGGCGAATTGCACTTCAGCCCTCAGTTCCCCTAGTAATTGGGCCAATTGGTCAGTTTCTGAGGTATCCATAACGCCTGGGGGGGAATTTGTAGGTAGGCTTCGCGTTCTGTTACGCTCACCTGGCTCCCACAGAGGCGTCGATCTGAACTGGATAGCTGCGGTCTCCATCAACGTGACGCGTAGAGCCGAGATGACGGACTGGACTAGCCCACCTAACTTCGTTTGCTTGGCCCGTAGGAATATTCTTCTGCAAATGGAGAAAGGGAATTAACCACCCGTGGAGTTGAGCGTAAATCCTCCCACCCCCGTTGTTCTCCCCACTGATCACCTTTGATGTCCCCTCTTATAGTCTCACCTGATAGTTTGAAAAGATGAGCCCTCCATCCTGCATTGAGCGCAGGGGCGCGTAGATTAACCAGTTGCTTCACTGGCTCGAAGGAATTGGTGAGTTCCAGAACAATATTGACTCTGAGTTTCCCGGCAAGACGCCGTAAGTATGTGGTTCGTAAGAGTTCAAATGCCTGACTTTCACTCTTGTCCGATTCCTTGCAGGTTGCAGCTTGACCCTAGTGAAGAGTTCCTCGTGGCAACCGGTAATATTCTGGTAAGGATTTGTATTATCCAACACAGTTCGATAAAATAATGTCAATATGTAACCTGTTGCTTTCTCCCTTATTCAGGCGCTGAGAGAAAGTATGAAGTCTCGGGGAATAATGCCTCCGGCGGTAAAAGCAGGTAAGTCTATTGTGGTGAAGAGGGTTCCCCTTGTTAGTCCCTTTGTTTCACCTTGCTGTCCTTTTGTTTCCCCTTAGGGGCCGGGGTTCGGCAAAGATGCAGTGGAAGCTGCGCCGACCCGTGAAGAGGTATAGTACCCCCAGTGTTAAAATCAGGTAAGTCTATGGGGGGATAACTAATATTCCTCTGTGTGTTCCCTTGGTTCACCTTGCTGTTCTTGTCTTCTCCTTAGGTGCCGGAGTGCGGCGGGAACATGCAGAAGGATGCAGTGGAATGTGAAGATGCTGCGAAGGCCAGTGAGTTCAGCGCGGCGCTGCAGCAGGCGAGGCGACGCGCATAAAATAACTTCTTTCTTCCAGCTTGAAGACGCGATGGATCGGGAATTCAGGTAAGGATCAAATGTATTGCTCTTGTTCTAACTTTTTCTCCTTCTTTCTCCCTTTTTCTAGGTGCTCCAAACTCGAGGCGGGCGTGGCAGAAGACTGGATGCAGACTTGCAATCACGGTGAGCGTTACGCTGCTGGATGCAGAATAACGCAAAGCGTGTGCTGCTCTTCGGGCATGGATTAAATAGCCTCCAAAGTAGTCCCAGGTAAGTATTCCTCCCCAGCCCTGCCCGAGTAAAAAAAATAGTCCCTAAGTAAAGTAGTCCCTTCCAAGCCTCTTTTGGCTTGGAGCTCTTGCAGCATGGTCTGCATCAGGTAAGTTTGCAGCATGGTCTGCATCAGGTAAGTTTTAATCTATGAGCCTGGTGCCTATGGCGCCAGGACTGAATCTCCATATGAGCCTGGGGCCATAGGCGCCAGGACTGCACCCAAATAGCCCCTAGCAGGGGTTGTTGGGCTTGCTTGGGATGACTTGATGCCTGCTTCTGGGGTTGCTGGGCTTGGTCTGGGTCCCCGGGGGTAGGCATCATGACAGGAAGTTGAAATTTGGCAGTAAGGTGACTTGTGGCACAAGCTGGTGATCACCAAAAGGTTCAGGAGGAAAATGCAGAAGGGCGATGCTTCTGGTAAGGTAGCCTACTGGAGAGCTGGTCAGTACATGGGGTGGTCCAGGGACACTTCCGAAAGGCTCAGGATGGTTGGATCCTTGAGAAGGTGTTGAGACAGGTAGGTCCCACTAGTCCAAGCGTTGAAGCACTGCAGAGGGCCTTTGCTGATCTTGTAGTCCAGCAGGGCTTCACAAGGCCAAATGCAGGGATGCCAGGCATCTTTGGGAGTCATCCACAGATCAGCAGTCAGTTGCTCCAACGCTGATCTGAAGAAATGCCTGCACGAGTCCTCTTCTTGGACTAAATCCTAAATGATTCTAAGCACACCAATGGTAGGGATCTGCACCATTCAAACAGCCAGCAGTGGTCCAATCGGGGACCACAGTGGGTTTCACTCATGCCCTACAACTAGACTTTCAGGTGCCACGGATGTGGAGTGGGACCAGATACTTCCACCCACATCCTAGGGCCACACACACCAGGCCAGCAGCAGCCCGTGAAAGCAGCAGCTTTCCCAGGCTAATGCATGACCATATAAGGGAATTCCTGACCTGAGAAGGCAGGAAGAATGCCAAGAAACAATATGACCAAAGGACAAGCGAAAAATGTTGTGACACAGTAGTTTAGGGCACTAGCCATGTTTAATAGCCAGATGCCATAAACGTGAATGTGCACACTAACAAGAATGCAGAAATGGTAAAAGCTTATCTTTAGGCACTTATAAAAGTAATCAAAAATCCCAAGTGTATAAGACTAGGGTGATACAAATGTGTCCTTACTGCACTGCATTGTAAGATGCTGTGTTCACTGTTAACGTTACCAAAAAGGTAAAAAGACAAAAGAGAAACACTGTTTCCCAGAACTGATAACAAAATGAGTAAAAGGCCAGGGGAGTGAAGCTGAAGGCTTCACTTTCCTGTAAAAATTCAGGACAGGTTCAAAAACAAAAGCAAAATGTTTGGGGGTCCATATAGTATGGAGGGAAAGTTGCCTAAAGAGAAATCTTTCCTAAAACAGACAAGCCCTGTACCTTAAAGCATAAACAAAGTTATGGGTCATAAGAAAAATACCAAGTTCTGTGCCAGCTAGTATGTTCAAGTTATTCCACAGGTAAGTCTTAAGTAAACCTACGGTTATCCTGGAAACATAATCTGCATTCAAATAAGACTGTGCAATAATCAATGCAATAGGTCCATACGTGAAGGTGCATTTAAGAACATACAAAAATATGCAACAAAGCTATACCACAAATAAACTGTAGGGCTAAACGCATATTTAAGTAGCAGAACCTTTAATTAGGCTTGCATGTTCCCTTCATATATCCATACACCTTTGTCGCAGTTAAAATGACCAAACTATGACCTCAGGAGCCACACTGCTAGATGGAGTGTGTGCGTGGCTTAGGGCGTGTTAAGATCGGTTCTCGAGTGACAAGATTTATATGTGGATATTGTTTAATTGTTAGTGCTACTTGTTAGGATGAAAGCCTTAAACTGTGACTTAGTGAGGTCCTTGCCATTTTTGACCTTGACCTGACGGTTGGAAATCTAATTTTTAAGCAAGGTCCAATAGATCCCAGGCAACGTATCGCAGCTTTTTGTAAATTTAAGGGCATCGTACCTACTTTTTGAACGTAAACAGTTACCTTTTCGAATCCATACACAGGAGGCTAAAAGCAAATGCCTGAAGAACCGCAGGGGTCTCTTCAGTAGAGCAGATCTCTGAGCAATGCACAAGTGTGTTCTAACGATGGATCACTACCGGAATGAAAACAAGATGTGGTTGAACGCCACAAAACCCACACTGCAGATTAATGAAGCAGCACTGGCCTACAGGTACTAATACCCTGAACATTGGTCTACAGAGAGGAAATAATTTGACAAAAGCAATTGCCCCACCTGACCTAATCTTTATGTTGGCTAAATGTTAGCGGGGAGGTGTGTGTGTAGATTCATTTTTATTTTTAAATGTTTTTATTGGCATTTGTAATCATACACATAGCAGTTGAGCACGGGTTGTGCTTTATATTATCAATCATGTGTCGTGTCTGCCAGAAGGACAACGGATAACAACAAATTAACAAAAATAACAATAATAACAACTTTGACTGTCCACTCCCATGGTATCATAATGTGGTCCTTATTCTGCATGTTGGCTCGGAACCAGGGCCACCCCTCTTTGTGGCTGTTTCGGGTCACAGCGCTTGGAACGTACTCGGGCTCATTGGTCTGATCGTAACGATTCGCTTGGGATTTGTGTCCTGTTGGGCTGCTCAGGGGGGTTTGAAGTCTGTCGAGAAGATCATGTCTCTCATGAGGGATTTCCAGGACTCTAGTGTTGTGCTCGCATCGTCCCCACCTCTGTTGTTTCCCTCCTCCCAGGCCCTGGTTTCGGCCGTGGTCCATCTTTCCATTTCCCTGATCCAGGGTCCATATCTGGGACCTGCGGGCGACTTCCAGGCCATCGCTATTGTTCTTTTCACAAGAATGGATGCCATGTCCATAAGCTTCACTAGGTGCTTGATTTGACTAAGTCTCGGATGGGTGCCCAGGAGACACTCCTTAGGTGTCCATTCGTACCTTTCCAGTCCAGCTCTCCTGCAGGTTTGCTCGGCAGCACGTCAGAGCTTCTGGGATCTGGGGCAAGCCCAGAACATGTGGATCAAGTCAGCTTGTTCGGAGGAGCACCATGGGCATGTCGAAAGGATTTTGTCATTGAAGGTGGCTATCCTGTGCGGGGTCATGTAGGTCCTATAGAGGACGTTCAGCTGGATCATCCTGAACCTGGCGTTCCGTGACACCTCCTTCGGATATAGCAGGGCTCTTGCCCATTCTTCCTCCGTGATTTCTGTCCCAATGTCAGTCTCCCACCTCTCTTTCAGGCGCGCTCCTCTGGGGTTAACTCGGTCGTTCATCTGGGCGTACAGCCTCGATGTCGGCTTCCAGCCGTTGCTCAAATTATACATCTCCTGTACAAGGGGGTGGGTCTCTGGCTCCTCAGGCCATGTGTTCCATTTGGTCTTGGCTACGTGTCTCACCCTCTGGTAAAATAGGAATTGGCCCGAAGAGAGTCCGTCCTTCAATTGCAGCGAATCAAAGTCCCTAAAGGCTCCTTCGTTGAACATGTCTCCCCATGTATAGAGGCCACAAGTCTCCCAGTTCCTCATTACTGGGAGGTCGATGGGGGTCCTGCATACATCTGTCAGCATGGGGATTTCAGGCATGTACGGGTGATGGAGGCCTAGTAGTGTTCTGACCCTGTTCCAGACCCGCCTCCCCAGTTTTACTATCATGGGTGGGTCAGGGGGGCCCACCTGCGAGCCCCATATTATCTCCTTAGGATGCGTGGGCCCGGTCAGTTGGCAAAGGAGGCCAGTCTCAGCAGAGGGTTCATCCGAGAGCCACTTTGTGACATGTGTTAGTTGTGCTGCGAGATAGTATCTCTGGAAGTCGGGTAGTTGGATGCCGCCCTCGGTGTGGGGGAGCGTGAGGATACTCAGGGCAAGCCTATGTCTGGCCTGACCCCAAAGAAAGTCCCTGATCAGAGATTCCAGTTTCCTGAAGAAGGGCGGGGGGATGTAGTGTGTGATGTTGGTGAAGTAGTAGAGGAATCTTGGAAGTATAATCATTTTGGAGATTGCAGCTCTACCCATCATTGAGAGGGGGAGCTTTGACCAGAATTTAATGGACCTTCGAACCCCGCACATTGCTGTTTCAGTGTTGCGCTCATGGGTGGAGGCTGGCGTGTGCGTGATGGTTAGACCTAGGTAGCGGAAGGCCTCCGGCTGCCACTGGATCCCTATTTCAGGTAGTTCCTCTATGTCTCTTCCTCTGAGTCCCGCAAGGGGGAAGGAGCATGATTTCTGTCTACTAAATTTTATCCCTGAGTATTTAGCAAAATTATCGAGGACATCCAAAGCAGTAGGTGCGGTTTCCCGGGGGTTCCGGAGGTATAGAAGGACATCGTCGGCATATAGGGAGATGATGTTATATGTTCCACCAATGCTGATGCCGGAGTCGAACAGTTGCTTCCTGAAATAAATTGCCACTGGTTCCAGGCCTAGGATGTACAGCATCGGCGATAGTGGGCACCCTTGCCTGGTTCCTCTTTGGATGGGCCATGCTCCTGACACCACACTACCAGTCTTGACCCGCGCCACCGGGTTGTTGTAGAGCACCTCGACCCACCGGATGAAGTGTTCCCCTAGACCAAACTCTCTCAGGGTCAAGATCAGCCACTCCCAAAATATTGAGTCGAAAGCTTTTACGGCGTCAAGTGAGAGTACCGCCAGGTCCTCCTTACTCTCTTCTGTTTGTGCCATAACATGTTGGAGCCTCCTCAGATTGGCGGTAGTGTTGCGTCCTGGGACGAAGCCCTTCTGATCTTCATGTATTAGGGACCCTATCACCCTCGAGAGCCTCTTGGCTAATATAGTCGTGAGGATTTTGCTATGGTAATTCAGCATCGCCAAGGGGCGATACGAGTCGCACTCATCGGGTGGTTTGCTCGGTTTGAGCATTGGTATTATGAGAGTCTCTCTCATGCTACTCGGCAAGGTTCCAGTTTCATATGCCTCCAAATAAACTTCAGGTAATATCGGGGATAGGATCTCCTCGTAGGCCTTATAGAATTCTGGGGTGAGGCCGTCCGTCCCGGGAGTCTTGCTAGTGGAGAGGGACCTGATCGCTTCCGATATGTCTTCTAGTGTGATGGCCTCCTCCAGCCCAGCTCGATGTTCTTGACTCGGCTTGGGTAGTCCGATCTAGTCCAGGGTGTCTCTAATGTCTTCTTCAGGGATTCGCTCGTTGTGGGTGTAGAGCCTGGCGTAAAAGCTTGAAAAAACTTCATTTATTGCTTGTTGTGTCCTTTGTGTTGTGCCTCCCTCATCTTTGATCTCTTTGAGGGCCTGCCTCGGATTCTCCTTCTTGCATAACCAAGCAAGTATCCTGCCTGGCTTATCTGCTTCTTTGTGTGCTCTCAGGGTCCGTGTGGAGAAGTCGAACTTGGACAGCCTCTCCCAGGCTATCCTGCAGTCCTCCCTGATTTCCTTCAGTTTGGCCTCCTTGGCATTGGTCGGAGGCGAAGCATCTTCCAGTTGCCTGATCTCATCCTCCTTGTCCTCTAGCTCCTTCCTCAGTTGCCTCCTGATCCCACCGGCTTCAGCTATTATCTCACCCCTCGTTACCACCTTCATGGCTTCCCAAATTGTGCTCCACTTCTGGACCGATCCCTTGTTGATCTCTACGTACTCTTCTAGTTTCTCTCTTAGGGTTTCCTTGAATGCAGGGTCCATTAAGGTTTCAGTTGGCATACGCCACATCGGGATAGGGGGCCTCGGGCCTCTTAGGTGGAGCTGTATCAGGAGAGGAGAATGATCCGAAATCGATCTTCCCAGGTAGTTCGCTGACTCAACCTGCGGTATCAATGCGTTGTCGACGAAAAGATGGTCTATCCTGGTGTGTAAACCGTGGGGGGGTTGAGTAGAATGAGTAAGCCCTGTCGATGGGATGCAAATCTCGCCAGACGTCAACTAGGTGCAAGTCCGCGACCACATTGCGGAGGGCACGGGAAGCAGGGCCATTGGGGATGCGCGGCGTTAAAGATCTGTCTGTGTCTTCGTTCATCACGCAGTTGAAGTCTCCCCCCCACAAGAAGGCATCCTCCCTGTGGTGTGCAATTTTGGCACATAGCTGGTTAAGGTGAGAGGGTATGCCATGTTGTGGGAAGTATGAGTTGACTATGCATAGTCGGGAATTTTCCAGCATGCCCCAAACTATCACGTACCTGCATTCTTCATCCGTCTCCATCCCCATCTGGTGAAAGGGTGTGTCAGGACTCACCCACGTGTATACGCCACGTGCATACCTCGAGTAAGAGGAGCCACTGCCCTGGCCACCCCAATAGTCCGCCAGTTTGTTCGTGGTGTCGGATGTGAGGTGCGTTTCCTGCAGGAGGGCGAGCGATCGCCCACCACTTCCAAAGCAGCTACATCCGAAACAGAACAGTACTGATGGGTACATCAGTTACAATTACATTTTTCTTGGGGTGTAATAATACTGATTTTGGCTACTGTGACATCTTTTAAAATATTGGATTGTTACCTGAACTTCCCTTAATAGGTGTCTCAATTCTATTCCCAACTTAGTTAGAAATAATTGTTTTAAATTTCAGCATTTCCCAAACATTTGTTAAAAAATTTTATAGAGTCACAACAGGCGAGAGCCAGGACAGGTTTAGCATCGCATCACAGCAAATATTACATTTGAACGTCAATATCGTATTACATAGCATTTGATGGATCAAGGGGTAGACAAGTGTGAAAAGTCATTATCCGACAACATATTACAAAGGTAGCTACTAAACGGAGCCCAAATATCTTTAGGGCGGCAGGTGGCTGATACAGTTAATACAAATTGTTCTTCACGTTTGTTTATCCCCGTAAGGTCCTTAAGAAAGTCTTCACGTTCTGGGCATTGACAATCCTTGTATCCTTTTGAGGTTCCAAGTAACTCCAAGGTTTGAAAGTATTGCCACAGTTAAGAGGCTCCACTGCCCTAATGAAGATGTGAAAAAGGCAAAGAAAATGTAGAGCTGATTTGTGGGATATAGATCGTCTTGAAAGGGATGATCAAGTCACTTTAAAAAAAAAAAAGTGCAAACAGCAATACAGGAATTGGTTACTGGCTACAAAGGCACAATGCCTTCAAGCGGATGATGAAGTCATCATGAAAACTATAGCCAATAAGAACACACGTGACCTCTGGGCCCTGCGCAATAGTAATACCAACTGGCAAAGATGTTTCCGGCAGTCTCTGAAAGGGTTTGGATTGATTTATTTTCTTCACTTTTCTCAACTATCTCAGAACTGAATATAGTCAGCACGGCATCCTCTACCATTCCCTGGTCAATTGAGTTTACACATGAGATATCGTTGTAAAGATAAAAAAATTGAATCCCTTGCGAGCAGCGGGCCCAGACGGTCTACATAATGAAATGCTGAAACGCAACCATGAGGACTGAGCAGATTTTTTTTGGGTAATGTTCAACCGGATCTTAATAGCTAGAGAGGTTCCTGCATCATGGAAGGTGGCAATAATAGTCCCAATATATAAAAAGGGGGACAGAGACAACCCGAAAAACTACAGACCTATTGCTTTATTGGACACGCTTGGAAAGATCTCGCGTCTATTTTGTTGGGACATCTGAAGACGTGGGCGATAAGATCTGGCATTGTGACAAACGGCAGACAGGCTTTGTCTCAGGGGTGGGCACCCGCCTAAACCTATTTGGCCTTAACATCTTAAAGTCGAATGCCTGTAGGTCAAAGCAGAAGGTTTATTTATCCTTTATTGACCTGGAGCAGGCGTTTGACTCTATTAGTAGGGAAAGGCTCTGGGAGAAACTATCTAATTGGCATTGCCCTCAAGACCTGCTAGAGGCAATAAAGAACTTGTATTGTTCAACATCTATTCAAATCAGGATGTCCGGTGCAGGGACCCTCACAAGTTCGATCAGCACTTCTAGAGGCCTGAAATAGGGCTGCTCTCTGGTTCTGGAGCTATTTAACTTGTATCTATCAGATAAGGAGCAGAGCCAGCAAGAGGTTAATGCCTTCCCCCCAAAATGCTATAGCCATCAGATCCCGTGGTTTTTATACGTGAACAATTTGGTTTTCATTGACTACACTCCAATAGGACTTCAAAGACGTTTAAATCAACTGGAGCGATATTTGAAAGCAAACAATTTGAGGGTGAATACAAATAAAACCAAAATAATGATTCTCCCAAAACCAGGAACAAGGAAAGAGACCAAATTTACCTGGTTAGTGAATTCAGAGATAATTGAAATGTTTGACTCCTTGATCTATTTGGGTGTTATATTCAATTGTAGTGTATTCGAAAAACCATGGTCGGATGGTCTCAGACATAAAACCCTGAGACTTACCGTGCAAACAAGAAAAATAAACAGCAAATTGGGCAAATTCAAAATTGAACCGCAGTCTGTTTTTATAGACTCAAAGTGGCACCCATACTAACATATGGTGCTGAATCTTCCCTAAATCTCCCAGAGGTGGTTTGGGATGGACAAGAGGGTCTCTTCTGGAGGAAGGTGTTGAGGTTACCACAATCTTTGCCCATCTCCCTAATCCAATTTGAATTGGGCCTGCAATCTTTTAGTTTGATGATTGGGTGCCGTTCGTTGTGCCTATTCTCAAAATGTATCATTGAGGGGAAGGCTCCCCCATTTGAAATATTTTGACAAAGGAGATTATAAAGGAAGTTATCTGACAGTGAATGCCTGGAAATCCTCCTGCAGAGACCTGCTTGAACAGCTGGATCTAATGGATAAGGTCCTTAACACAAATCTGGATGAAGTGAAATTGCAGGTGAAAAGAATGGATTGGATCACCACTCTCTCACAAAGAAGCTCCTACAGGTTACCACTGAACCTGGAGCATGAAGGAAGACCGCTGAACAGCCTTCTCAAATACCTATCAAAATTTCCAAGTAAACACTATAGGGAGTTGTTTATCAGATTAAGACTAACTATTCTGCCTACTAGGGAAGTCCTAAGCCACAGGCGATAGATTCCGATTAGCGAACCTTTCTGCAGATTCTGCAGAAATCAAGAAATAGGGGAACCTCACAACATCTACTCTCTTAAATGTCAAACCTTGGACGCAGTAAGAAGGCAATATATGAGTGAAACTACCAACTGCTCTAAAACTTTAACATGTTGGGAGTGGTGGGATATGTTTTTTCTGGGAGAAAATACCCTGATGGTGTTAGCTGCAATGAAGTTTATGGAGGTTTTATTGGAATTGGGAAAGGGTCAATGAGACCGGGTGAACTGATTATACTCTCTGTTTTTCAAGTTTGAGGGCGATCCTTAAGAGCCATTATGTACATTCTATTGATTCTTCGCCCTCTCTCAGCTCTTGCTTGCCTTTGCTTTTGCTTTTGTTTTAAAGAGATGTATGAGGAAATGTAATATTTGAAATAAACTAATCGTTTCTTTAAAAAAAGTAATTTAAAAAAAAAGAAAGTCTTTGGGGTGCATTAGTAGATTTCCAACACTTTAGTATACAGCGTTTTGCGATTACACAATCAATATTAGTCGCCTGATAGTCTCAGCCACTTTACCAATGTCCCCGAATAGTTATTTCAGAGGGGACAAGGAATCTGGGATTAATGTGATTTCCTCAAGGATGTCTGCGACCTCGCCCCCAAAATACTGCCAAAAGGGGGCATGCCCAATACATATGGTAGGCATTTACCCGTACATCCCACCACAAACTTGGCCAGTCTAGCGGGGGTGTAGTGCAACTGACTGAGTATTTTAAATTTAATTAGTCACAGCCCTGAGTTAAGAGAAACAGATTTAGTGAGTTGACAGTATTTTAGCCATTTCTCCTTGATTAAGTTGACTCCAAGGTCCTGCTCCCATGTCTCCCTTATGGTGTTTCAGGATGTTGAATGTGTCTGGACTAGAGTATATACCAGCGAAACCCCTTTCCTCCGGCCCTCGGTGGCTGTCATAGCCCTTGTAGAAAAAATGAGTGGGTTCTCCCATATTTTTGTTTACGGGGGTCGAATCTTTACTATAGGGAGTATTATATAGAAGAGAACAAGGAGACAGATCGACTATCCCTCTCTAGAGATCCCTTTGGATACAACTGGTGAGTGAATACAGCCTCTACTTTATAATTTTTGTAGAGTGACCACCTGTGGCCTAATAGGCACTCCTTTATAACACAAACTTAGTATAATTCATTCAATTTATTTTATTTCAATTTTGTTTAGAAAACACACAATAAAAAAGCTTTTAAGCATGCAATTAATCATCAAAATAATATCACTTGAATACAACAGTTTCACTTTCTCAGGGGGTAACTTAATTTGACTTTTCCTTAGTGCCACAACAGTTATTTAGTTATGTAACTGAGAAACAGGGAAATACAACATTTTCAGTTCCCTAGTAGGTCGACATATGTTCTGGCCCTCATTACGTGTACTGCTCCTTCTCACGGGCTGTCGCTCAATATAGATATTGGGCCATCTTCAGGACAAAGTAAATATAACGGGAAAGAATTCCATTCCCCAGTGGTAAATCTTCTGGTCTAAAAACAATACATAAAACTACATTTAGTACCACATAAAAATCAAGGAGTGCCCACGAGGGCTATGTCATGCCATGGTGATGTCTCAGTTATTATGTGACATATCGACCTAGTCACTAACCTGTTTTCCACAGACAATAGGGCAGGACGTCTGATAAACACCTTCTAATATAAAGTGCTTTTTCGTTTTTCTGCAGTGTTTTTTAATCACCTGAGAGTTAGAGAGAGGATGAATCATGTTTACCTCTAGAAAAATGATCTGCTTTTTTGCAGTGCTTTACTAATTGCAATTAAACATTAACCAATGTTTGAAACAATTTTTCACTTACGCCTTGTTGACTTAGAGTTGAGTTGTTTTTGTTATTTCTGTTTTTATTGATGATAGATCATCTGGTTCTTTATTTCAGGGAAAAGGTGTGTGGCTATATTGCTCACTATTCCACGTCAGAAAGAGTAAATCTGCGAAACAATAGCAGACAATTGGGATGGTACGTGTGTTTTAGATTTAGCCCAAGAATTACATTACTGATGGGAAAGACTCTCTCCCGTACGTACGCTCGCTCGCTTTTAGAGTGCATTGTTTTAGTGAAATACACTTGCTCATTTCGATGCTGCACATACCGTTTTGGCTAATCGTTTTGTAAAGAAGGGCTTGGTTCATTTTGCTTACCTCTCTGTGTTAGCTGCAATCTTCTTACACATTACGTGCAGCATTTCGTTTTGGATACTCGCCCCGAATAGTATGTTAATACGTGAGCTACTTCCTGTCATGTGACGTACACCTGAAAGTCACGTGATTTGTTTACGCAACGGCATTCCTTGAAACCAGACGGCCGACCCCAATGTCTTTATGTAGTTTTCTACATAACGGAATTATCGTCTGTTTTGGACGCATAACGTGAACATCACACAAGCTGATTCATGCTCGTATCTTTCTGATTTGATTTAGCAAATGACCCGTGGGTCTCAGAATATCCATATTTGATTTATGTAATATCCACGTACAAAAAATAATCATAATTCATGTGGCAGTAATTTTTATATCACCTGAAAAAATGATGTGTGTTCGGCCTAATTAAAAAGGCTCTTACCCTAAATTTACATGTTGGACATGGAGACAGATGTTATTTTAAACCGAAAGGCTTGTATTAAAGCCATGTGGGCAATGAGCACAGGATGGTCCATTTTATACCATCTGTTCTATTAGTCATACATTCCAATTATACTGTCCCCAGTGCCGTGATGGTTCCCTATTCTGGACACATATTGGGCATGTATGAAATATGTGTTTATACCACATTGGTGATGAAGTTGATTAACAGATAAATATCTGAGGTAAGTACCCCATTATTTATAAGAACACATTCCATTCTACACTTAGATTAAGGCCATATTTGACTGTATCTATATCATAAATCCATTTTTGTTCACACTTCATCAGCCTCAGGTCCCTGTTGCCTCCTCTAGGCGACTTATCAACAACCTGAATAATGCAACAGATGATGTCTGTGCATTTGTGTTGTTTGGACCAATAATGTGCCACCAAAGGTTTGGCATCCACTTTATTTCTTATGCAAGACTTGTGCTCGCATATTCTTTGTCAGATTTGTCTTTTGGTCTTACCTATATAAACTAGGTTGCATGGGCATTTGATTGCATATACTGCCCACGTGTGAGGCAGTTTGTAAAGGATGTGAGTTGGATTATCCTGTCTCTTAATACAATACTTTTCATACTGTGTGTTTGTTCGTATACTGAACAATTCCCACAGCTGTGTTTTCAATTTCAAGATCAAGAAAATACACCTTTCTTACATCATGTTCCATCGTGAATTTAATTAATGGATTTTGTGTGTTTAAACAAGAATGGAATGCTGTTAGTTGTTCTATGGTTCCGCTCCAGATCATACACACATCATCAATATAACAGAGCCATATTGTCATGTGTTGAGAGAAAGGATTGTTAGGATGATAGATGGATGAATTTTCCAGGTTATCCATATATAAATTAGCAAAAACCGGGGCAAAAGTAGCCCCCATACTCGTGCCTTGTAACTGATTGTAGAATTTGCCATTATAAAGAAAAAGGTTTTCTGTTAAGGCTAATCTTATACATTCTACAATGAAGGCTTTGGGGACTTTTATTAGTGTGTGAGTATGATTGTTCAAATAACTGGACATTACCTTTAGAGAATCTTGTTGGGGGATGCTTGTATAGAGAGTCACCACATCCAGGGTAACCAGGGTATCGTTGGGGCCTACGGGCACTGATTGGATGATATTGATCATACAGTTAGTGTCCTTTACATAGGATTTCATTTTGGACACAAAAGGACGAAGGAACCAGTCTGAATATACAGATAAAGGTTCTAATATTTAATCAATGGCTGCCACACTAGGTATCCCTAGTGGTATTAGTGGATTTTTATGGATTTTCAGGAGAGCATAAAAAGTGGTGGTGTTGGATAGAGATTCACCAGAAAAGCTTTTTCATCTATGTCATTCCATCCCTCAACTAAAGCATGTTTCATCAAGCTTTCGATTTCCTCTTGTAGCCGGGATGTGGGGTCTCTATCAAGAAGTTTGTAAGAAAGGAGGTCCTTTAGATGATTCATGACCTCTGTTTCATATGCATTTCTTTCCCATAAAACAATCCCTCCCCCTTTTTCTGCAGGTTTAATTACAAAGGCATTGTTTCCCTGTAATGATTTCAGTGCTTGCCTTTCTACTTTGGTAAGATTGTCTTTACAATTATTTCTCATTTTAAAAAAACCTTGGATTTCAAATGAGATGCGATTTTCGAACGCTACGAATTTTTTTTTTTTGTAAAGTATTTTATTGGTTTTTTCAAGAAAGTGAGAAACATTACAAACTTACAAGTGTGGTAATAAAGAAACGATACAACAAAAAAAAGTAACGTGAGAACAACCAAAACAACAGCAGTCTACATGTAGCGTTAATTATGAGATGTTTGGTGGCAAGTAAGAATTATAGTTCCGATGTTACAGGAAGCGAGGGGAACAGATTCGGGTAATTCCATCTCTGTATCAGTATGAAAAATCGGGTGTTGTAGGACGCTACAGTCCCTCAGGGAGGCTTATAGTCTTCCCTGAAGCGCATGTCACTCAGGAGGGCTTTCCAGGAGTCCAGGGTTCCACTTGTGGCTTCTCCGCTGGTTGTGATCCCGTCTTGCCAGGCCCTGGTTTCAGCAGTCGTCCATCTCGCCAGTTCACTCAGCCACCGAGCATGGCTGGGGCCCGCTGGGGTCTTCCAGGCCATCGCTATTGTTCTCTTGACCAAAATGCATGAGATGTCCATTAGTTTCACCAAATGTTTAAATTTGCCCGGTCTAGGATATATACCTAGTAGGCACTCTCCGGGCGTCCAGTCGTATCTTACCATGCCAGCTTCTGCGCAGGATTGTTTGGCTTTGACCCAGAGTGATTTCACTTTGATGCAGGACCAGAACATGTGGATCATGTCTGCCTTGTCATTTCCGCACCATGGGCACTTCGGGGGTATTTTCGGGTTGAATGAGGCAATCCTGTGGGGAGTCATATATGTCCGGTAAAGGACATTCAGCTGTATTTGTCCGAATCTGGAATTCCGGGACACTTTCTTGGGGTAGATCAGTGCTCTCTCCCATTCCTTGTCAGTAAGTGGTGATTCAAGATCTGCCTCCCATTTCGCCTTCAGTGCCTGACCTTTGGGGTTAGGCTTATCTATGAGTCTGTTGTAAAGTCTGGAAACTGGTCTCCATCCATCTGAGGTCGTGCATTTCCTGTAGCATTGGGTCTGGGGTGGGCTCTTCCGGCCAGCTGTTCCACTGCTTCTTAGCGATCTGTTTGATCCTGTGGTACCAGAGGAACTGGCCCTTGGATAGTCCTTCAATGTTCTGTAACGACTCGAAGACCCTGAATTCCCCATCAGTGAACATGTCTCCCCATGTATATATGCCTGCTTCCTCCCATCTCCTGGGAGTGGGGAGTTCCGCCTCCGACTTGCACACATCCACCATTATGGGGTTATCCGGTGAGTACGGCTGTTTCACTTGCCTTATGTGACAGGCCCTGGCCCATATCTGCCTGCCCAGCTTGACAATCAGCGGAGTTTCGGGAGGTAGCCGAGGGGGAAACCATAGAGTTTCTTTGGGGATTAAGTTTGTGGAAGACTGCCTGAGTAGTTCCAGTTCGGCCGATGTGTCATCAGACAGCCACTTCGTAATGTGACTGAGCTGGGCCGCCAAATAGTAAAGGTGAAGGTCTGGGAGTTTTATTCTGCCTTCCTTATGTGGGAGAGACAGCGTGGCCAGTGTGAGCTTGTGTCTGCGCGGACCCCACAAGAAGTCCTTGATGATGGCCTCTAGTGTCTTGAAGAAAGGCGGGCGAACGTAGTGGCAAATATTGGCAAAGAAGTACAGGAATCGAGGAAGGATTATCATTTTGACAATCGCCGCTCTACCCACCATTGACAGTGGTAGTATGGACCAAAATTTGATTGAACGCCGAAGGCCAGTGACTGCTGCTATAGTGTTATGTTCGTGTGTGAGTAGCGGGGTGTGACCCACATTGATTCCCAGGTACCGGAACTTGTCAGGTTGCCACTGTATTCCGATAGGCGGGAGGTCGTCTACTGCAATGCCCCTCAGGCTAGCTAGGGGGAATGCAGTTGATTTGTGTCTGCTGAATCGTATCCCTGAGTACTTTGCATAATTGTCAAGAACTTCTGGCGTTGTGGGTGCGTTGAGCTCAGGGTTCCTTAAGTAGAGAAGTACATCATCCGCGTATAATGAAATTATGTTGTAAACGTTGCCCACCTTAATGCCCGCATCAAAAAACTGTTGGCGAAAGTATATGGCTATTGGTTCTAGGCCCAATATATACAGCATGGGCGAGAGTGGGCACCCCTGTCTCGTGCCCCTTTGTATTGCCCAGGATCCCGAGACAATTCTGCCTGTTTTAACCCATGCCATTGGCGAATTATAAAGTACCTGGATCCATCTGATGAAGCCCGCACCAAAGCCGAAGCCCCTCAAAACCTCCACAAGCCACTCCCAATAGATAGAGTCGAAGGCCTTGATGGCATCAAGTGACAGTATCGCCAGGTCCTCCTCTCGGTCGTGGGTTTCGGCCATGATGTGTTGTAGTCTCCTGAGGTTGGCCGTGGTGTTGCGTCCTGGGACGAATCCATTTTGATCTTCGTGAATTATGGATCCTACCACTCTGGCGAGTCTGTTGGCTAATATAGAAGTGAGGATCTTGCTGTCGTAATTCAGCATGGCCAAAGGTCGATAAGAATCACAATCGGTGGGTGACTTGTGCGGCTTGAGCATTGGAATAATTATGGTCTCTTTCATGGTGTTGGGCAGGATGCCATTTGTGTAGGCTTCTTGATAAACTTCATGTAGGATGGGGGTGAGAATGGCTTCGTAGGTCTTGTAGAATTCGGGCGGGAGACCATCACTGCCGGGGGCTTTGCCATTAGCGAGCGATCTGATGGCCGCTGTCACATCTTCGGAAGTGATTTCCGAGTCCAGTTCCTCCCTCTGCTCGCTGGAGATTTGAGGGAGGCCTATCTCCTCCAATGTTTCGATTAATTCTGCGGCGGGCACTTGGGACTCGTGGGCATACAATTTGGAGTAGAACTTAGCAAAAGTCTCGTTGATCTCCATCTGCGTCTTGTATGTTACTCCTTTTTCGTCCTTTATCTCCGTTGGCAGGTGTTTAGGGTGTTCCCGCTTGCAGAGCCAGGCAAGCAATCTGCCGGGTTTGTCAGACTCTCTGTGGGATCTGGCGGTATGTGTTGCGAAGTCAAATTTCTCCAGTCTGGCCCATGATTCCTGACATTTTATACGGGCTGTTTTAAGGATCTTCTCGGACTCTGGGGAAGTGTCAGGGGCGGACTCTAGTCTTGCGATCTCTAATTCCTGGGCCTCAAGAGAGGACTGTAGTTGTCTGCGGGTTCCGCCCGCTCTTGAAATGATTTCTCCCCTGGTAACCACCTTCATGGCCTCCCACAGTGTGGACCAGGTAGCCACCGATCCCTTATTGATTCCGACATATTCCTCTAGCTTCTCAGCAAGGTCCTCTCTGAACTCTGGATCATCCAACGCTGCTGTAGGCATCCTCCACATGGGAATTGGAGGTTTGGGTCCACGCAGCTGCCAATGCATGGCGAGCGGGGAGTGGTCGGAGATCGATCTCCCCAAATATTCAGTGGATGTGGCCAGTGGAGATTGTTCCTTATCAACAAACAAGTAGTCGATCCTTGTGTGGACGCCATGTGGAGCTGAGTAGTGTGAGTAAATTCTGGCCTCTGGATGTTGCACTCTCCAGATGTCTACCAGGTTGAGCTGGTCGAGTGTTTCCGTCAAGGAGGTGGATGCGGGATTGCTTGGCTGAGGAGGAGGGCGCGATCTGTCCTTGCTTAAGTCCATGACGCAGTTGAAGTCTCCCCCCCACACGAAGGTCCTGCCTCGGTGTTGTGCCAGTCTAGCACTCAACGTGCTTAAGTATGACGGGATTCCATGCTGCGGAAAGTATGTGTTAATGAAGCACACTGGGGTTTGTTCTATGGTGCCCCACATTGATGTATATCTCCCTTCCTTGTCAGAATCCCAGCCTTCTAGCTGGAAAGGCACATTCGGGTTCACCCATATCAGTACGCCTCTCGCATATTTGGAGTAAGGAGACCCCCTCGTGGTCCCATCCCATCGATCTGTTAACTTAGACATGGAGTCCGCTGTAAGGTGGGTCTCTTGTAATAGCGCAATCGAGACCTTCTTCCTCCTGAGGTAGGACTGTACGCGGTTCCTTCTGAGGTATGAAGCCATTCCCCTCACATTCCATGTCATCACAACAAGTTGCGACGCCATCGGATCGGTGTTCTGAATTCGTCTTGGAGTTCTGGCCTGCTGGCCCGGTGGCACAACGAACCACAGGTGGCGTTCTGCGGGCAGGGGGCCCCTGGTTCATGAAGTCTTGTGTCGTAACTTGCCACCATCTTGTACTTTACCAACATTGATGATTCGTAGACTGCTAAACCAACTAAACTAATAACATAACACAAACTGGTGCGCCCAGCGACTACAACACTGTCGCGGTGCTCAGGCGCTCTCGAGCCGTCTGAACCCATCCGGGAATCGGGCGTGAGCTGGGTCGGGCGGTGAACTGGCCCAATTGGATTTTCTGCTGGGGGTAGGGTTGGTGCGAGGCGGCAGGGCCGTGCGAGGGCCGCTTCCGTAAGTTAAACTGTTGTTTGGATTACCTGCTGGGGTCCGGTTACTGGTGGTGCGAGGAGACTCGGGACTTAATCATCATTCCGAGGAGGATCCTTGCCATCGGCTAGGTTATGATCTTCTAGCCACATATTGGCCACCTCCGGGCTTTCGAGAAATATCGCTCGCCCATTATAAACAACTCTCAGGCGCGCGGGGTACAGCAGCCTGTATTTAATGTCCAGTTGGCGAAGCTTCGCCTTGATCGGGACGAATGAGTTCCTTTCCCTCTGCACTTTCTGGGTGTAGTCGGGGTAAATAGTAATTTTTGAGTCCCCCCTTTCAATGGGACCTGCCTCCCTGGAGTGCCGTAGGATGGTTTCTCTAACTTGAAAATTCAATATTTTGGCTATTATTGGCCGTGGATGCGAGCCGGGGGGAGGACGTCTCCGGAGGGATCTATGTGCCCTTTCGACCGCAAAGCCTTGGGTTAGTTTTCCGGCCCCGATCTCTTGTAGCAGAAGGGTTTCGACATAGGATGTGGTGTTTAGGCCCTCTGTTCCCTCCGGGATACCCAGGATCCTGATGTTCCCCCGTCTGGCCCGTCCTTCGGCTTCCTCCGCCCTTTCCTCCAGGAAGGCGACCCTCCTCTTTAGATCGGAAACTTCGGACTTCAGGGTTGTGGTGGCCCCGGACAGCTCCGTCGTGGAATTCTCGACGGTCGTTACCCTCTCCGTCAAGTTGCGGGCATCTTGGCGGATGAGTTGTATGTCTATTTTGAACTCATCAATCTTGGAGTCAATGTGGGTTCTCAGTGAGGCAATGGCATCCAATATCTGAGAGCGATTGTCGTTGACCTCCCCTTCATTCGGATGAGTGTTTTCGGAGAGGCTAGGTCTGGACTGGGTGGAGGTCTTCGCCTTGGTCGAGACAAAGGAGTCCATGGTGGCGGCCCTGCTCTTGTTCTTGGTGGCCATCTTGAAGCTGCTGGACGTAGATCGCCGAACATGCAGGGGCAAGTGCGTGCCCCGGGGTAGCTGAGTCGGGGAGCCAAGTGCAGGCGGCCCAAGGGTGCGGTGGTGGTCAGGGGCCCACCAAAGGGTATTATGTAGGCTCACCCACCTTGAGTTTCAGGGCCCCCGAGTGCTTCGGCTGGAATCAGGTCGTTCGGGTGATGGCCGTGGGGCAGGGTGCTGCTTCTCAGAGGTGGCGAGTTTCTCTTTATGTGATGCCGTCCACGTGGTTCTAGTTGTAGTCCGCGTTGCATAAATTGGGCCAGCCCAGGGGTAACGGAGTCAGGGGCCTGGGGGCCTGTGTCGATTCCGAACCAGTGTCAGACAGGGGTCGGCCTTGTTGCCGATCCCCAAAGCGCTGGTTCAGGGGCTGCGTGAAGCTGTGCCAGGCGCCATCTTGGATCAATGCGCGGCGGAGGGGAGGGTGGGATCCGGAGCCCGCTCTTCCTCACGGGGGCTCCGAAAATTCCAACACTCGAGTAATTCCTAATGGGGAGCACTTCCCCCACCGATGGGTGCTTTTCCGCGGGCTGCAACCACTCTTGTACCGGAGAAAAAGGATCAGGAAGCGGCGTCTCGGCCGGAGCCCGGCAGATCAGCTTCTGCCCTCCATCAGCTCCAAGCCACGCCCCCTTCGAACGCTACGATAGCCGGGTTTATCATAGCATTAGAAGGAGTGAATCTAGAAAGTGGTTTGAGGCCCGTGATGATTGGTTCTTTTGTAGTGTTAGTGGTATTCCGGAAAAAATATTTCAAACAGATCAGTCTATAGAATTTTTGCAGTTCCACTTTGGTCTCAGTGTCTGGCTCGTGCAGTTGGAACCAAGGATAAGCCTTTAGTTAGCACGGATGACTCTGCTTCAGAAAAGACATACTTTGTCAGATTGTAAACTGGCACCACCAATTTACAGGCAGACCTTGCCAATTCCTGGTCTGCATTCGGGGTGGGGGGGGGTCTTTGATATTTGTTGCGGCCTCTTTCCCCTTGCCCCCGAAAAAACTGTGGGGGGGGTTGTCCTGAGGTAGTGTTAGCTGTTCCTGACTGACCATTATCGGCCCTACTACTTGTAGATGCGTTCAAAGAGTTGGAGAAATTCAAATATTGTTTCCTTCTTTGGCCCGAAGTATTCACTCTACTTTGTTGTAATTTGTTCAAATCTTCATGATAGGTTTCTGTTAGATATGGGCATGTTTTCGTTTCTTTGTATTGTCCAAATTCAAAGGCAAACTTAGTGGAGTAAGAAACAAATGTTCCAGAGATATTCTAATATTAATAATAGATACCTCAGAAGAAGAAGCAAAGTTACAGAAAACCGAGATTGACCAGCTAGAGGCCAAGATTAAACATGAAAATTTAATGAAAGACATAAAAGAAACTTTGGCAAAAATAGAAGAAGAAATGAGTAATTTTAAAAAACTAACATTAGAGAAAAACATCTGGAAATTAAAAAAAGATGTTGAACAATACAAAGAAACAAAAACATACCCATATCTAATAAAAAACCTATTATGAAGATTTGAACAAATTACAACAAAGTAGAATGAATACTACGGACCAAAGAAGGAAACAATATGTGAATTTCTCCAACTCTTCGAACGCATCTACAAGTAGTGAGTCCGATAATGGTCAGTCAGGAACAGCTAACACTACCTCAGGACAACCCCCTGTGATGAAGCAGAGGAGGATGAGATATCTCAGAGCCGATTAAATAATTAAATCCCTTTGTTTCGTTGGAAATCCAGGATGAGTGAGCTGATGGTGTGATGTCATAAAGTGTCTTGGTGGGCGGGTCTTCTCTCTTCAAGACACGGGAGTGGTCCAATGAGAGATGGAGAGAAGTGTCATCGAAGGTGCTTTTCTTAAATACTGGACTTTTTATGTTTGGTTTTGTTTTAGACTCTGGAGAAGACGGAAGAGGAAAGGGTTTCCTCCGAAGAAGATGTAATTTATGAATGGCCGTATTAATAAAAGGTTGCCCCAAGAGTTAAGCCGAGGTACGCTCCTGTTGAGCGTCTCGTGAAAATGTAGTTCAAGGTTGTGCAAGTTGAGATGAGAAGTTAGATAAAGAAACATAGTGCAGAGAGGCCAGGAAGCTGTTGAAGGGCCAAGCGACCGATGGGAATCCCGGCCGAACAGCTTTTGACACGAAGGACACGACTTCAGAGGGCAGGGGCTCAGCTGCAGCCCCTTCATTGCGGCGAGGAAGCCGACGCCGGAAGACCGCCGCAGCTGAGAGAACAGCTGAGAGGAGCCGCGGAGCTCCGATCCAGCCCCCACCGTTGTGGGGGCAGGGCCTCCAGAGACGCTTTCCAAAGGACAGAGCGCCTGAGAGCCACAGCGCAGAGCCGATCCAGGCTGAACGTGACAAACAAAGGGAGCCGCAGTGAGCCAGCTGCTACGTGTGGCGAGGAGGGGGCGCTTTTTCCTTGAAAGCTCTCGCTGAGTGCCCCGGGAACAAGCCTAACAGTGAGGAGACTGTTTCCTGAGTGAAGTGCTCAATTGAAAGCCTGAGTGAAAGAAAGGAGGACAGTGAGGTGAGAGAATTAAAAGGTGAGAACAGTGAGGAACTTCATGTACTGCTGTTTATTGGGAAAAACACTAACAGCAGGTGAGCTGGAGGGCAACCCATCCTTAACCCCTCAGGTGCCACACCTTCGGCCATGCAGAAGACTAAAAGGGACACATGTACCAGAAAGACAAAGACAATGTTGTGCCTAGATTAGTGGTGAAAAGTCACGAAGGCCTCCAAGTCAAAGCCTAAAGACTCTTTCTTCTTTATCAAGCAGCCCAGTAACTGGCCTGTCCCAAAGCAGAGAAAGACTGGCTGACGAAGTACAGAGCAAAAGACACCCGAAGAACCATTGAGTAGTTGGTTATAAAAGTTATGAGGTTCTGATTAATAAACAGAGTTCAGGTCTATCCGAGTCCTGAGTTGTCTATTTCCATCTGCTCTATCACACCCTTACAGTTTTTTCGGGGGCAAGGAAAAGAGGCTGCAACAAATATCAAGGACCCCCTCGAATGCAGACCAGGAATTGGCAAGGTCCGCCCCTAAATTGGTAGTGCCAGTTTACAATATGACAAAGTATGTCCTTTCTGAAGCAGATTCATCCGTGCTAACTAAAGGCTTATCCTTTGTTCCAACTGCACGAACCAGACACTTTGAGACTGAAGTGGAACTGCAAAAATTCTATAGACTGATCCGTTTGAAATATTTTTTCCGGAATCCCACTAACACTACAAAAGAACCAACCATCACGGGCCTCAAACCACAATATAGATTCACTCCTTCTAATGCTATGATAAGCCCGGCTATCGTAGCGTTCAAAAATCGTTTCTCATATGAAATCCAAGGTTTTTTTAAAACAAAAAATAATTCTAAAGACAATCTTACCAAAGTAGAAAGACAAGCACTGAAATTATTACAGGGAAACAATGCCTTTGTAATTAAACCTGCAGACAAAGGGGGAGGGCTTGTTTTATGGGAAAGAAATGCATATGAAACAAAGATTAAGAATCATCTAAATGACCCACTTTCTTACAAACTTCTTGATAGAGACCCCACATCCCGGCTACAAGAGGAAATCGAAAGCTTGATGAAACATGCTTTAGATGAGGGATGGATTGACATAGATGAAAAAGCTTTTCTGGTGAATCTCCATCCAACAACACCAGCTTGTTATGTTCTCCCAAAATCCATACAAATCCACTAATACCACCAGGGAGACCTATTGTGGCGCCCATTGATTCAATATTAGAACCTTTATCTGTATATTCCGACTGGTTCCTTCGTCCTTTTGTGTCCAAAATGAAATCCTATGTAAAGGACACTACCTGTTTGATCGATATCATCCAATCAGTGCCCGTAAGCCCCAACGATACCCTGGTAACCCTGGATGTGGTGAGTTTCTATACAAGCATCCCCCAACAAGATTGTCTAAAGCCAATGATCAGTTATTTGAACAATCGTACTCACACACTAACAGAAGTCCCCACTGCCTTTATTGTAGAATGTATAAAATTAGTCTTAACAGAAAACCTTTTTCTTTATAATGGCAAATTCTACAATCAGTTACAAGGCACAAGTATGGGGGCTACTTTTGCCCCAGATTTGGCTAATTTATATATGGATAACCTGGAAAATTCATCCATCTATCATCATAACAATCCTTTTGCTCAACACATCACAATATGGCTCTGCCATATTGATGATGTGTGTATGATCTGGAGCGGAACCATAGAACAACTAACAGCATTCCATTCTTGGTTAAGCACACAAAATCCATTCATTAAATTCACGATGGAACACGATGTAAGAAAGGTGTCTTTTCTTGATCTTGAAAGTGAAAAAACGGCTCAAGGCCGTCTTGAAACAGTATTGTATGCGAAGCCCACTGACAAAAATATGTTTCTCGATTATCAGGGCTTTCACCCACGTAGTCTAAAAGAAGGACTTACTTGCGGTCAGTTCCTGCATAGCCGCAGAAACTGTACACAGTTAGAGGCTTTTGAGGAACATGGCAACATCTTGAAAAAGAGGTTGAAAGAAAGAGGATACCCGTCCTTAACCGTACATCTAGAATATAAAAGAGTGCCGCACATGGATAGAGCAAAATGTTTGCAACCCACAAATTGGACAAACTTGGAGAAAATAACATGTGTGAGCACATATAGTCCGATTAGCAGTCTCCTTAGAAAAACTGTCTTAAAACATTGGCACATGATCAAGACAGAAGATTTCAATCCGCCCACTCCACGGTTTGCCTTTAAAAGGCAAAAAAAACCTCAAAGACACCTTGGTACATACGTACCCTCTTAAATTCAATGCACGTCAGCAACAAACATCACTTTGGGGTTTGCCCCCGTGATAAGACACCATTGCTGTGGAAATTGTTCAGTATGTGAACAAACACACAGTATGAAAAGTATTTTATTAAGAGACAGGACAATCCAACTCACGTCCTTTACAAACTGCCTCACACAATGGGCAGTATATGCAATGAAATGCCCATGTGACCTAGTTTATATAGGTAAGACCAAAAGACAAATCCGACAAAGAATATGCAAGCACAAGTCTTGCATAAGAAATAAAGTGGCTGCCAAACCTTTGGTGGCACATTATTGGTCCAAACAACACAAATGCACAGACATGATCTGGTGCATTATACAGACTGTTAATTAGTCTAGAGGAGTTAACGGGGACCTGTTGCTGATGAAGTGTGAACAAAAATGGATTTATGATATAGATACAGTCAAACATGGCCTTAATGTAAGTGTAGAATGGAATGTGTTCTTATAAATAATGGGGTACTTACCTCAGATATTTATCTGTAAATCAACTTCATCACCAATGTGGTATAAACACATATTTCATACATGCTCAATATGTGTCCAGAATAGGGAACCATCATGGCACTGGGGAGAGTATAATTGGAATGTATGACTAATAGAACAGATGGTATAAAATGGACCATCCTGTGCTCATTGCCCACATGTCTTAAATACAAGCCTTTCGGTTTAAAATAACATCTGTCTCCATGTCCAATATGTAAATTTAGGGTAAGAGCCTTTTTAATTAGGCCGAACACACATCATTTTTTCTGGTGATATAAAAATTACTGGTACATGAATTATTATTTTTTTTACGTGGATATTACATAAATCAAATATGGGTATTCTGAGACCCACGGGTCACTTGTTAAAGCGAATCAGAAAAATACGAGCATGACTGAGCTTGTGTGATGCTCACGTTATGCATCCAACACAGACGATAATACTGTTATGTAGAAAACTACATAAAGACATTGGGGTCAGCCGTCTGGTTTCAAGGAATGCTGTTGCGTAAACAAATCACGTGACTTTCAGGTGTACGTTACGTGACAGGAAGTAGCTCACGTATTAACATACTATTCAGGGCTGTTTCACCATTATCCAAAACGAAACGCTGCACGTAATGTGGAAGATGATTGCAGCTAAAACAAAGAGGTAAGCAAAATTAACCAAGCCCTTCTTTACAAAGCGATTAGACAAAACGGTACGTGTAGCATCGAAACGAGCGTGTGTATTTCACTAAAACAATTCACTCTAAAAGCGAGCGAGCGTACGGAGGAGAGTCTTTCCCATCAGTAATGTAATTCTTGGGCTAAAACTAAAACACACGTGCCATCCTAATTGTCTGCTATTGTTTCGCAGATTTACTCTTTCTAACGTAGAATGAGCAATATTGCAACACACGTTTTCCCTGAAATAAAAAACCAGATGATCTATCATCAATAAAAACAGAAACAACAAAAACAATTCAACTCTACGTCAACAAGGCGTAAGTGAAAAATTGTCACAAACATTGGTTAATGTTTAATTGCAATTTGTAAAGCACTGCAAAAAAGCAGATCATTTTTCTAGAGTTATACATGATTTGTCCTCTCTCTAACTCTCAGGTGATTAAAAAACACTGCAGAAAAATGAAAAAGCTCTTTATATCAGAAGGTGTTTCTCAGACGTCCGCCCTATTGTCTTTGGACAACAGGTTAGTGACCAGGTCGATGTGTTACAATATAACTGATACATCACCATTGCATGACATCGCCCTCGTGGGCACTCCTTGATTTTTATGTGGTACTAAATGTAGTTTTATGTATTGTTTTTAGACCAGAAGATGTACCACTGGGGAATGGAATTCTTTCCCGTTATATTTACTTTGTCCTGAAGATGGCCCAATATCTATATTGAGTGACAGCCCGTGAGAAGGAGCAGTACACTTAATGAGGGCCGAAACATATGTCCACCTACTAGGGAACTGAAAATGTTGTATTTCCCTGTTTCTCTGTTACATAACTAAATAACTGTTGTGGCACTAAGGAAAAGTCAAATTAAGTTTCCCCCTGAGAAAGTGAAACTGTTGTATTCAAGTGGTATTTTTTTTTAAGATTAATTGTACGCTGAAAAGCTTTTTTATTGTGTGATTTTAAAAAGAATTTAAATAAAATAAATTGAATGAATTATACTAAGTTTGTGTTATAAAGGAGTGCCTATTAGGCTACAGGTGGTCACTCCACAAAAATTATAAAGTAGAGGCTGCATTCACTCACCAGTTGTATCCAAAGGGATCTCTAGAGAGGGGTAGTCGATCTGTCTCTTTGTTCTATGTCATAGCCCTTGTACATTCATGAGTAGGAGGCTCAATGGGGAATGTGGCCATTTAGCAGCAAACGCAGCTCTCATGCGATGGTATTGAAACCGCTTGAGCAGTCCTCCCCCCACCGCGTCCATGAAGTCCCTCAATTCCACAAATGTTCCCCCCGGGAACATATCTCGCAATTTAAATTATTTAGTCGGGTCTCATGACATTTGTAGGGCTTTATCAAACGTAGGTGCAATGCCTGGGTAGTTCAATAATGGGACGTCTGGGTCGTATGGTATCTCAATTCCAACTCTCTTATACATTTTGACCACGCATGCACAGTAGCGCTTACCGGGTCGAACTCGCAGGCGTCTCTGTGGTTTGGATTAAAGATAATAGATCGAACATCAGAGGGGGAAGCTACATACTTCTCAGTGAGGATGTGTGTGGTTGTGTCGTTGGGATCAAACCAGTGTTTAGCAAATTGTGCCTGGGATGCTAAATAATATAATTCAAAGTCAGGGGCTGCGATGCCCCCGCTCGTGAATGGTTCCACCATCTTGGCCCATTTCATCCTCGCTGTCTTCCCGCCCCAAATGAACGAGGTAACAAGCGATTGGAGTTTCATAAAGAAGGTTTTGCCAGGCCAAATGGGGATATTACCGAAACAGTACAGTAGTTTGGGAAGAACAATCATTTTAAGAAGAGCCACTCGACCATATAGCGAAATAGGGAGTTTTGTCCACAGGTATGATTTAGTCATTAAAGTATGACACAGTTCTTCATAATTATCAGTATTCAGTGTACTTTTATTGTCGGACACAATGACTCCCAGATAACGGACCCGTATTGGGGACCATTTGAATTCGCTAATGTTGGACAAATCAGGTGTGGATGGGGTCAACGGAAACAACTCCGACTTAGAAACATTAATCTTATATCCTGAGTATTTGGCAAACAAATGGATATCAGCCATAAAAGGCCCCAGATTTACCTCTGGATCTCGGACATAAAGCAAAGTGTCATCTGCATACAGAGATATAATCTGTGGAAGGCCTGTCATCCTGATTCCCCTGTGTTCAGGTGATTTTCAGACACATTCCGTCATGGGTTTCATCGTGAGGGCGAACAAAATGGGGGAGATGGGACAACCCTGCTTAGCGCCTCTACCTAGGGAAAAAAGGGGGGATAAAGTGTGGTTGGTGAGGACCCTTGATTCCGGGTTAGTGTAAAGCAGTCTGACACACCTCAGAAAGTATTGCCCTATACCAAAGCGTTCCAACACTGAGAAGAGATAGGCCCACGACACAGAGTCGAAAGCCTTCTCGGCATCTAAGGCTGCAACCGCTGCATTGGCATTTGGGTTAATCTGGGCTATCACTCGAAAAAGATGTCGCAGGTTAAGGGCAGTGAATCGGGTGGGAATAAAGCCTGCCTGATCAGAGTGGACCAAGGTGGGCGCCATGTATGGTAACAGTCTAGTCGCAAGGATCTCGGCAAAGATTTTCGCATCTGTATTAATAAGGGAGAGAGGTCTATAAGAGGACATGTCGTGTGCAGGGCGTCTAGGTTTAAGGAGCACAGTGATCACAGCCTCGCGCATGGAATCAGGAAGTGTGCCACGCTCCATTGCCTCCTCCCACACCTTCAGTAAAATAGGGGCTATCCTATCTTGAAACTCTTTATACAGTTCGGCACCAAGCATTGCATGGACACCGACAAATGGATGCTCACAAACATTTCCTAGCTCCCACCGCTTCTCTAGCTGCGCCACCTTCCTCTTTCCAAGCCTTGATATCCTTTCAAATGTGATACGTTGCGAGTAACTGTTCTCTCCCCATCTCCTGCTGTTATCATGGTGCTCTTCTTTTGTGACTCTGTCAAGAGTTCTGGCATCAATGTCAAGAAATCAACCGCCACTTCCTCCCATATGCCTCCCATATGCCTCCCGGTAATGGCGACATGTGAAGTGGGCTCGGATGTGGTATAGGAACAACCACACAACATATTGCACAGTTGCATAGAGTGACTTCCACCTTGGCGTCAAGTCTAGGAAATCCTTTTTGTTCAGCCCATTACACGATGTTCTTCATGAGCCAGATCTATGATCTGTTATCACAGTAATCTTGGTAGCGCTATCTTGCAACCTTTTGACATAATGGGCCTCATTACGAGTTTGGAGATAGCCATGGCGCTATTAGCGCCATGGCTGCCTCCAAACTCGTGTCCTGGTTGTCGGAGTAGGGACTTACTGGGTCATTCCAACCTTGGAGGACCCGGTAAGTCCCCATTCTGAAAACCATTCCCCATTCTCATTCGAGCCCCCATAGGGCTCAATGGGAATGGGGAAGGAGCTAATAACGGGCCCGCAAATAGTGGGCCCATTATTAGCTCCCTCGTCCCTTAGCGGGACCCACTAAGGGACCTCGGAATGAGGCGGTAGGGGGTTAACGGTACCGGCATCCTTACCGGTGCTGTTATCCCCCTACCGCCGTACTCGTAATGAGGCCCAATGTGTTCCTCCATGAGTTCATCCTGTACTAGTAGGAGTCTGTTTACATCTTCCTGTGCGTCTGTGTTTTTGTTCCTCACCATTTCTTTCGCATGTTTCTTTTTTCCACTTGCGATGCACCTTGCAATGATGGCAAGAGCTTGGTATTATTTGGACTCACGCTGGAGGGTGGCCCTTTCGAACAGGAATGCTTTTATCTGGTGTATGACATCATTTATGTATGTGCCTGCAATGGAAGGTTTTACCCTCGCCAAACTTGTTGGGTGTCGAGAGAGATATTCTGCTGGATTCTCTGCTTTCCCAGGTCAATGTTGGATTATGAAATGATAGTCTTGGAGGCGCAGACCCTATCTGGCTATTTTTGGCAGGATTCTAGCTTTTGGGGTACCATAGATGGTGAGGTGCACTTGGTGGTCAATGGCAATGATGAATTCCTTTCTGTATAAAAATTAATGGAAATGATCACAGGCGCACACTACTGCCAGACTCTCTTTTTCCGCCTGAGAATATGCTTGTTTTGTAGCAGACAGACCATGGCTGGCGTAGGACACAATTAATTTATTGTGCTCAGTGTGTTGATCATGTTGTGCCAATATAGCTCCCAGCCCGCCAGGCTTGCATCCACCATCACTTCCGTCTCTCTATTAGAGTGAAAATATGCCATGTCATCAGTGGAAGCTATGTTTCTTCTGATCTCTTCAAATGCAGTTTGACATGATGGAGTCCACTTGAATTCTGCGTTGTTCTTGGTAAGATCGCACAGTGGGGAACTCACTGTGGCATAGTTCTTCGAATATCTAGCACAAATATCTAGCACAGTAACTTTCTAGACCTAGGAACTATCTCAAATCCAAGATGTTTTTGCCGTTTTTTCATTTAAGGCGGCCACTTTGTTTAGATCAGGGCGCATTCCCTGCTCTGAGAAAATGTGCCCAAAGAACTTGAGGGTCCGTTTATGGAAGTCGCATTTTTCCTTGTTCAATGTTAATCAGGCTGATTCTAGTGCCATGCAGATGCGATGGAGGGTTGTGTCATGTTGTTCCATGGATTTTCCGAACACCAATATATCTTTGCTGTAGTTGATGCAATTTGCTACGTGTTTGATAACCTTGTGGCTTTCTTCATGGAAAATGTTTGCAGCCGAGGACATTTTGAAACTAGACGCTTGTAGCATTATAGCTCCAGGTGCATGATGAAAGTGGTCATGCAGCGTGAATCTGGGGCCAGCTTGAGCTGGTGGTACCCATTATTCAGGTCTAGGTTCGAGAAAATGGTTGCTCCATTTTCAGCAAATGCATTATGTCTGTGATACTTGGAGCTTGATGTCCTTCCCTCTGTATCTCCTCAATGGGTCTTCTCATGTCCACACACAGGCGTATGGAGCCGTCTACCAATTTCTTAGGGACGGACACAATGGGCGACACCCATGGTGTGGGTCCTGTCGCCGGCTCTATGATGTCCTGGTCTAAGAGGTTCCTTATTTCCACCGCCACCTGATGTTGGATGTTAATTGGGTGCCCTTATAATGTTGAGCCACTGGCTTAATGTCTTTGTCTATGTGCAACCTGATCCTGAAGTTTGACGTTTTTCCAAACCCTTGAACAGTGAGGGGAATGCTTGTTCCACATTTTCATCCTGCAACATGTAGTTGTGTGCCATGAGTTTATAAAGTATGGGCACCAAACCGATGTCCAACGTGGTCTTAAAACTCAGGATGCATCCACTTTGTTTCTGTCTTCAGGACGTGCAGCTGTATGTGGGCCGAGTAAGATGTGTATGTAAGTGAGTAAAAGCAGTGGCTGCGAACTCTCAAGTGGTTAATAACCACTGAACAGGTTATCATGTCTGTTCTTGCGAGAGAGGGGCGCCCGCTACCTTTGTAAAACTAAGATGTGTATGTGCATCTTGCAGCAAATACTCCTATGCAAGGCAATGGAATGTTTGACCCATACGGTTTGATGTCGACTTCCGCAGGCTTAAACTTTGGCTTTGATGTCATACTGTTGTACGCCTCCTCGCTGATCACGTTCACTGTTGCTCCCATATCCATTAAGAATTCCGTGGGCATATTGTTAACATGCATTAGTATGATAGGTCTGTGCTCCTTCGCTGTTGGGTTTCCTATGGCCCATACAAATCCCCTTTTCTGCCGATCATCTATGGACGAGTTTGACTCGCTCCTTCATGGTGCTCTGGTCTCACATGTTCCTTCTCGGGCATCTGTGTTGCCTCCGTTCTAGTGATCTACATTCCTTGCAATGTCGGTATTTACTCCTTCCACCTGCTTGGTGACAGTGTCTTCTGTTATCTCCTGCTTGCCTGGTCAAGCTGCTGTGGTGATACGTGGAGCATCGCCCTGACCTTGGGGATGTGTTCGGGAGTGGCGTTGTGGGAGCATTTCGGCATACAGTCCAAAACTGATACACTCCCCCACATGCAGCACATGTTTATCCTATGGCTGGGCAGACACTCTAGTGTAGGAATTCATATCCACATTGGAAGCATGACCTGTCATTTTGTCTAGGTAGGGGCTGGTCGCCCGGTGCTGGGGTCATTTTGTTGGTGTTCTCTGGTTCCTTTGTAGATGGGTGTACTTTCAGTCTGCTCATCATTTCAACTTGCAGTTCTATGGCTGATTCTGTACACGCCATCGTGTAGGAATTCGTATACACATTGGAAGCATGACCTGTCATTTTGTCTAGGTAGGGGCTGGTCGCCCGCTGCCGGGGTCAGTTTGTTGGTGTTCTCTGGTTCCTTTGTAGATGGGTATATTTTCAGTCTGCTCATCGTCTCAACTTGCAGTTCTATCGCTGATTCTGTACACACCATTACCAGTATCTCCTCCAATGAACTTTGTTTCTGGAGCAGTTTTTCTCTAAATAGTTGGGACTTGCAGCCTGCTATTAATGGGGACCGCAACGCCTCTTCATTGGAATACCGGTGAAATTCACAGTATTTGAGTCTCACTCTGAGTCTCATGACAAAGTTTTCTAGGAATTCTCCCTTGTTCTGCATAGTCATGTGGAATATGTGTCTTTTATAGTCTACTGTAACGCTCACCTGATTCTCGCAGAGGCGCCGGTCTTGACTGGGCGACTACCGTATTTTCAAAGGTGATGTGTAGCACCCGGTTGGCTCTTTGGGCTGGACCTCTGTGCACTGTATGCCTGACGTGTAGAGTAAGATGTCTGCAGATAGAAAATAAGGGGTTAATGAACTGGGGTTATTGGGGTGTCCCTATCTCTTTCCTCTTCTCCTCTCCTGTAGACCCCCAAAGGTTAACGCTCTCACCTTAGGTAAGTGAATGCCGAGCTCTCCATCTGCCTCGGGGCAGGGTGCTGTAACCAGTTTCTTCACTGGATAGGTAGCGCAGGCCTCTTGACTTCAGAGGACTGCTGTCCGTCGTTTACTGCACGAACGGTAAGTTTCGAGTCATTCAAATGTCTGCAAAGTCTTTAGTAATGATGTCTCTTGTTTTGCAGGGTTCCGGCGATGGCGGATGACGGGCTGAAGTGAGTTGAAGATGGAGCCCGTGTGATGAATAGAAGCGCCTGGAAGCACGTAAGTAAGCGCTTGTTGCCTGCTTCACGATGCGCTCTAACTGTCTTTTTATTTTGCAGGTACGAGTTCGGAGCGGCTGCAGGGTGCCGGAATACCCACTGGATTAGATGTGGAAAGGAGTAATGGCACGTGAGTATTAAAGTTCCCCAATGTCTTAAACGCACCTTGTTTTGTCTTTCAGATGCGGGATGCAGCGCCGAAGGCCTCCGGAGCGTGCGAAGAGTTGGTAAGCTTTTGTCTTTCAGATGCCGGGATGCAGTGTGAAGACCTCCGGAGCGCACAAAGAGTAGGTAAGCCTTTGCCTTTCAGATGCCGGAATGCTAACCTGTTCTTCCTTGTCTTTATAGGTGTTGCTGAAGACTGGATTCAGGATGGTAAGCCTTTGCCTTTCAGATGCCGGAATGCTAACCTGTTCTTTCTTGTCTTTATAGGTGTTGCTGAAGACTGGATTCAGGATGGTAAGCCTTTGCCTTTCAGATGCCGGAATGCTAACCTGTTCTTTCTTGTCTTTATAGGTGTTGCTGAAGACTGGATTCAGGATGGTAAGCCTTTTTCCTTAGGCCCAGGACCGGATGCAGAAGACACGATGAGCGTTCTGCTGCAGAGGTTGCAGAATAACGCAAAGCAAGATTCATCCACCGGGTGTGGTTTAAATAGCCTCCTGTAGTGCTTCGGTGTCTCCTTCCACAGCCACGCCTAGGTAAGAAAAGAGTTCCTGCTTTCCAGAAGAGTTCCAGTGTTCTGAATCTAGGGAGTGGCTCCAGCCCCACCCAACAGGAAAAGTAGTTCCAAACAGAAGGGGATCAGAGGCTCAACTGGCAGGCAAGTAAGCAGCATGGTCTGCTGCAGGTAAGTCCACCCAAGCATTATGAGCCCGGCGCTTCCAGCGCTGGGACTGGGCATATTTATGAGCCTGGTGCCACTGGCGCCAGGACTGGGTGCAAAAGGTCCCAATTGGGACTGGTTGGCACTCGGAACCTGGGTTATGGATCTGCTTCCAAGGGAGTTGGGAAAACCCTGACCTTTTGGAAGCAGAGATCATGACATCTACATTGGTACGTGATGCAAAGTATACTGACAGTGCATGCTTTAGCTCATCAAATGATGCAGTTTCATCGTCTACCAGTTCATAGAGAATGTCCCGAACCGCTGCCCCCCACCATCAGCATCAGCAGATTCATCTTCTTCTCATCCTCCTATGGGCCCAGTGCTCCAATGGAGACCTTGAAGTCTCAAATCCATCTTGCCCATCTGGGGTCCAAATTACTAGTGTCAGTTAGGTCAAATCCCATGGCCAGTTGCAGTGACAGAGACTCGATCATATTGCTGGGTAAATACCTGACAATCTTGCGGATACAGTCCTAGGGATGTCCTGGTCCGTCATCTCCAGTCACTGGCCCTTGTTCCCTCGGTACTCCTTATCTTCAGTGGCCTGTGAGGCCAATCCCTGGCTCTTGTGGTGCTGAACCCCAGCCGCTATGCTGCCAGGTGAGTATTCTCCCCGCTGACCTGATGTCTGGTGGGCTCCTATGTCAGTTGTGTGCTGGAGCCCGTGGTTCCATTCTCTATGGTCCATTCAGCAATAATCCCCCTGGATATTTCTATTCTCTTGGCAGCTTTCCATGTGACCTGTGTGTTGGGGCTGGCCTCGAGTGTGCATCTCCTGCATTCACACTCTTATCCGATTTTCACTTCCCTTCCAGGGCCCCCACTCCATGTGGTGGCTGCTGTGCCTCCTGTTCACAAGCACAGTCTGTAGCTGTTTTGTCCCTCTTGTTCTGCCTCTGGATTTTCCTGTTCTCCTGGCACCCGTGGTGATGCTATGCCCACATACCGGTGTGGCACATTCTGTCTGCACGGTAGCCTCTGATTGAACACCGGGCAGTGCAACGTCCTTTTCACGGGGCAGTGAGGCCTTTCATCTCCAGTGTTGTGGTCATCCTTTCGATCACGCTAGACCTTGCGGTTCCCTAATTAATATAAATATACGCAGTCACAAAGAGGATGGTCTCCAACTTCTTTATTCTACATTCATAATAATGAGGACCGCCTCGTCCCCTCGTCACTTCCTCCTCCTGTCTTGCCTTCGGACACGCCTTCCCCCAACGAGGCAGATGGCAGGACCAAAAGGCTACATTACACACAGTATTGACAGGTCATGTAGGAAAAATGGAGGACCATAGCACTTATGTTTTGAAAATTAAGCACTGTCTGGCAGCGAGTAAGATTAGCATTCACGAGCATATAAAGGTGGGAATGGGGCTGTAGACAGGCAAGAGGCATACGCTAGCTGTCCCCCACGCAAGTGCTTGTAGAGTTTATGCACACAGTGGTAAAGCCAGGGGGGGCAGAGCCGGTTGGTTGCCCCTAGGCTCCTTCCTGGACCTAGTTTGTTCGCCTTGGCTCGCGCAGGGCTTGTGCTCCACTCTGCACCCCAACCCTGATGTTTCCAATGTAGTTATGTAGGTAAAAGAAAAATTGGGCCTGCGCCATGTCTGACGCAATGTGATGTTGCGGGATGTTGCTTAGCAGCCACATTGCTCAACGACAGCACTGGCATGCCACGGGTGTTCTAGTCCTCCGTGGTTGCACCTTTCCTCTCTCCCATCTCTCTCTCTACTTGTGTGTTCCCCAGGGGTCTAACATGTCTCCCTGGCTTTTCAACCACAACCTGGCACCTTTTGCCTACTGCATCGCTACTTTCTGCTCCAATTTCTAGTGTTATGTGGATGACACCCAGTTCTCTTTCAGGCTCTCCTCAGCCACCTCTACTCCTTATCTCATAACAGTCTGTCTGGCCACAATTCAGGAATGGTGTGCCACCAATGATCTCTGCCTTAATGCCAGTAAGGCTAAGATCCTCCTCATTGGGACACCCGTTCCCTCCTTTCCTCTCTCTGTCTGACTACCCACCCTCGGGCCTCTTCCTGTTTCTTCCTTTGAGGCTAGGAACCTTGGTTTCATTTTCGACTCCACCCTCTCCTTCTCTCCTCACATCTCTGATGTCTCTAAGAAGTCAAACTTTAAGCTGCACCTCCTCAGAGGTATTCTTCCTATCTCACTTTCCCCCAGAAACTCACTGTCTCCAGAGCTCTGGTCCTCTCAAGGCTGGAATACTGCAACAGCCACTTTCTAAATCTGCCTGCCTCTACTCTTCGACCTTTACAACTTATCAGGAACAGGACTGCAAGACTTTCCCTTGGCCGCAAGCCCATGGATCATGTCTCCAGCCCTGCAATCTCTTCACTGGCTCCCCGTGGCTGCAAGGATTAAGTTCAAGACCCTTTGCATTGTTCACAAGGCTTTCTGGGGCCTGACACCACTCTACATGTAACTTTCTCTTCCAAAACATCTTACTTCTCTAGCTCTCCGCTCTGAGGGTCAGACGCTTCTCCAAGCAGAGAGTTGGGGGCAGATCTTTCTCCTCGGCTGGGGCCTCCCTTTGGAACAGCCTCCCTGCCACTACCAAACTTGAGCAGAACCACCACCGGTTCCGGAAGAAACTCAAGACCTTCCATTTTGCTTCTGCTTTCTCTCTTCCTCTCCTCTGCTGATGTCCCTGACTGCTCCGGGTTGTGCAAGGCCCCTATAATATGAGCCTGCGACCCGTTTGTGGAGTCATTTGGGAGTACGTATGTGCGACATGATTACCTGATCTTTCAGCAAACCTCCCCTTCCATGGCAGTGAGCAGGTCGAGGATGTGGCGTTTCTGGAGTGTTAGTCTAATCGCCATCATTTCAGTCTTAATGGTATTGAGTTCCTGCTCTGTATAATTAGCCCACTGGATCACTTCCCACCGAACTACTTGCAGCAAGTTTGCGTTTGTGGCTGCCTGTTCTCCTGGTAGCAACATTGAAGCAAAGAAAGCCTCTGTGTGGTTGTATAACCGATACTTGTCAGGAATGTCTTTTAGTAATTTAGAGGATTCCTCAGACAAGTAATTCAACCACCTTTTCTGTCGTCTGAGCGAATGCTTCTTTCTTCTTGGTGATAGGGGCTAGTCGTGGGGTGCTCAGGTTGTCGCACGCCATTGTTTGATGCTGTTATAAGATGCGCTTCTAGGCCTACCAGAGTCTCTGAGTGCAGGGTGGTCAATAAAAATGTGCCCCTCCATGATGGCGGAAGATGCATGTATGCCTGCTGGCCACATACCCTGTACATGTCCATAATTGCTGCAATGCCCTTTTTGATATCTGGGATGTGCAAAGTCTTGTCACAGTTTTTATTTGTCCCTTCTGGAACAGTTCTCACTCCTTGAAAACACATTTGTTATTCTTCTTGCACTTGTACCTTCACAGGAACTTCTTTGACTTCAATCCATGTTAGCTTAGAAGCATGTGCTGACCAAAAGTCTTTACAAATATTGCTCACTTCCCATATGACCTCTTTGTCAAACCCCACCAGGCCACCAGCTGTGCAACTGACCACTGCTTTTTCCCACCAGTTAGACACAAACAATACACCATCCATCTTCAGAAGTCGACGTGGCATACACTGTGGGTCTTTACTGTTTTTAGCACACGTTTCAATTACTTTGTCCATCAAAATGAGCTGCACCACATGCGCCTGGAACAAACTTTGCACTCGGCATAATGCTAGATGGACTAAGCACTGCACGTCTAATGATGAAGTTGGTTGGGGTACTAACATGTTGGGTGCCCCCGATGCGTGTGGGATCAAAAGGCACACATAGTAGCTCCCATTTGCTCTTGCTTTCCCCACTGAGCTCATGTTACTGTTCCACAAATTATTAAATTCTGGGTGGTGCAGGTTCTCCATTGCATCTAAACCAAGGCCCCTCTACTCATCATATTTGCTTATATCTATTTCTCTCTCAAATCTATTTGATTTTATGATACTACTACTAGGTTGTGGATTGAATAATAATTCTGAATACATGCCCATAGATAACATCCCTTGTACATTTACATCCATATTTAAACATTGCCTACTATCACACACCCTTTGTATGCCTCCACCATATACAAAAACTCATACTTATATATATTGTTAAACCGAAGAAAAATCCTACTGCTATCATCACTGTTATATACATCACAAAATAAAAATAGAAATTATAATGCTTAATAATTCTTTTAAAAGTGCTATGCATTGGTGATGGTGCAGGTAATGAAACTGGTACTTTAGCATGCGTCATTATTATGCTGCAAAATAGTACTGTGCATAGTGTGAGAAACCTAAGTGTATTCTCACTTCTACTCCCCCTGGATCCTCTTCTCGGCTGGTCAGGGAAGGGCCATTGATGTTGGATCCCGACCCTGGGGGTGGAGAGGCGAGGGAGGATCACCTGGTTGGAGGGTCCTTGGGGATTGGGAGGAAGGTGACTACAGGCAAGACATGGTATTCTCCTTTCCCTGTTGTTGACCAATCTAAACCGCCCGACCTTTATAGGCTATTATAAGCCAATACCCCTCCCTCTTCCACGTATAATACCTGACAGTACTGAGATGAAGAAGAGACCACTAAAATCAATGAAGAGTATACCCTTTGACTACTTTGGTACTGGGACGAAGAAGATGCCTCCCAGGAGTTGTAAGGGTCAGGCATGTCCCTTTAATTATGGTCAGGCAGGTCTAAATGGACAAACACACCTGCAGTCTATCAGAAGGCTACAGGTGTATAATATGGAATCAACCACACAGCAAAGAGAGCGAGGGCGGGAATGAGGGTGAGAGCAACAAGGAGAGAAGCCAAAGAGATGATCCAATGGACACTGAGAAGCTGTATGAGGAGGGATGCAAGAGTGCAGGTGACCTGGTCTGTGCAGCTGGACGTGAAAGTTGAGGAGAGAGGCTGTCCTGGGAGGCTGCCACAGGTCGGACCCAAAGTCCTGCATGTGGAAAAATCCCAGAAGGCTGGCGTGTGCAGAGCCGGCTTGAGAGGGCGGAGAGCTCCCCTTTTCCTTGCCACTGACGACCGGGGAAGTAAACTGCCTCCCAACAAGCAATACAGAGAGGATGCAACCAGAGAGAGTGACTGAGGGAAAAGCGACCTGCGGAGGTTGAGAGCCTGACATGCCCGGTGAGTCCCTTGTGTGTCTGTGACCGCGGAGTGCTCCCTCCTCGACCACACATGAAAGCAAGTTGGTCCGCAGTGCAAGACTGCTCGCGTGAGAACGAACCTGTATGGAAAAGCAGCTTTGACTCTCCTGCTCTATTTCAAACACAAACCAACACTCACAAGCCTTACGAAGTGTTATGAACTATAAAGCCTTTGAGAATACCTATGAGGGAAGCTATAGGAATGCATGATAAAAACGATGGCTTAAAAAGAGAACTTGCAAAAGGAGAAACCAAACAGTGGTTAAAGCCAATAAGATAACAAGGCACACTATGAAACATTACATGAACTGTAAACAACGAAGTTAAACTCTGCACTATTGAATACCGAGCTGATTGGAAACTTGACTCTGCAACAAGTAAGTGCATATTCAATATCAGACTGAATGAGAGCTTACAATTGAGCTGTGTAAGTGCACCTGGGACACTGAATTATACTTGAACAAGATTAATTGTATGTTGGACCTTAATTGAACTTTGAAAAACCATCCAAAGCCAAAAAGAGCCACAGAGTGAACTTCTATGAATGAATGTAGTGCAGCAAGGCCATAGCTTTGCAGGAGGTGTGTGTCAAGTGGGGAAATAGCCAAGAGGGAGAAATCAGGAACGTGTGAAAATGCCCCTAAAATCAGCAGGCTGAAATTATTTTTTCTAACTGTTTTTTAATTAAATGTTGCATATAAAACAATACACAATAACACGAACTAGGGGCAATGTGCCCCTGCCCACCTCCCACTTACCCCCTTACCTCTTCCATTGCTTACACACATCCTTAACCTGCACATTGTTACAGCAGTCTCTGTGCTGGGCAGAGCACCATTGTCGATAGAACGTTGATCACAGGAGTGTAACTACAGACGTTTCCACTCCCTGGAGACACTTTAAAGGATCAGTCACTACAATTGTGGGCAGTCACAAGGATGCCACCTGAGGGGAGAAAGTCATTGGGTTTTGCCATTAGGATCCGGTATACTGGAGACAGTTCCAGGCTCCGCATCCCTGGCCATATAGCTCCTGAAGGTAGCCCAGTAATCCTTGGATTTGCTGTTAGGTGGAAGTGCCATGTTGTACTGTGTTTCCCTCTGTTCACACCTTGACATAAGATTGAGCCAGTGTTGAAATGTGGGTGCCCTGTTGGATCCCCATGTTCGGGCCATAAGCGATCTGGGAGCCACGGATGCCATGCTTACAAGGCGTTTCTCACTCCGGGTGCCAGTCTCGATTAGGGCCAACAGCCAGACTTCAGGGGTAAGTGTTATGGGTATTAGTCATGTTTGACATTGCTTCAGTGATTTTTGACCACATAGACTGAACTTGAGGGCAGAGCCACGTAACCTGGTAAAAGTCTGCAGGCATCTGGTGGCATCTCTTACAGTTCGGGGGTCTAAGTGGAAAAAGCTTGTGCAGGGTGAGAGGAGAGTAGTATATCTGGTGCAGCAATTTAAAATGAATCAGGCAGAATCTATTATTAATGGAAATGGACTTGGTCTGCGCGTATATAAAGCTCCACTGGTCATCCGTCAATGTGTACTCAAGTTCTCCTCCCATTTACCTCTATGAGGGTTTGCACATGGGGGTCTAAGCGACCGGGCCATGCCATATAGGGTGGAGACCAGCTTCCTGGTGGATGTTGGGGTGGTAGCTTATACCATTAAAGGTGATGTGTGGGGCACGTTTGGAAAGTCTGGCTATTTGGCCTGTAACATCTCCTGAAGTCGGAAATACAATAATTGCGTGATGGGGGTCCAATCTCTCCTAGATTTAAGGTCGTCCCATGATATGAATCTTCCTTCAGGGGCAATATCTCCTATTGTGTTAATCTGTAGGTTCGTGAAGTGTTGTAAAAAAATAGCCTTGTGTATATGGCCATGGTGGGAGAGTACCATTGTCCCAGGTTGGCCCATTTCGCCAGGCGATCCCACGCTCTGAGGGCGACATCTAAAGGCTGTACTTCTGACCTTGTGTATCTTTCCCGCATGGCCCGTAGTAGTACTCTGGGATCATCTGGCTGGGTAAGTGCTTTCTCGAGGCGTGTGTGAGGCAGTTCACCAGTGGGGGACCACCACCAGATGGCATATTGCACCTAGGCAATCAAGTAGTATAAAAAAAGGTTGGGTGACATAGCGTGTCTAACGAGATGCGAGGTTGCTTCCCTGCCCATATCAATTTAATCATCATGCTCTTTAGTCGGTTTCAGAAGCTCTTGGGTGGCCAAATCGGGACATTGTTAAAGACATACAATAATTTCGGCAGGACCACCATCTTGGAGAGTGAGATCCGAGCTGATTGGGAGATGGGGAGGCGAACCCATGTGTCCACCCTGTATTCCAAGTATTGTTGGGTTGCAATGTAATTCTCCTCATATAACCTAACCAGTGATGTGGACACGTGGATGCCTAGATAGCGGATTCCTTGAGGGCACCAGGCAAAGGTGTCACCGATGTCATGCAGTGACACCCCTGCGGTGAGCGGGAGAATCTCATACTTGGTCCAATTGATCTGTAGGCCCGACAGGACTCCAAATTTGGTGATATCTTCCACTACTGGATACAGGTTGGTTTGCGGGTATTTAACATATATTAACATATCGTCCGCGTATACAGAAACGATGGATGTGTGTGAATGGAGTGTAACCCCTCTGTGGTTGTGGTATTCCCTCAGAGCGTATGCCACCGGCTCAATTGCCAGGGCAAACAAACTGGGGTAGAAGGGGCAGCCTTGTCTAGTTCCTCGGGATGGATAAATAGGTGCAGATTGTCTACCATTGGTATACACCAGAGTGCGTGGGGCCTTGTATAACAAACTGGCCCAATGTAGAAACTTGGTACCCATGCCAGCTCTACGAAGGACCTCGAACAGAAATGGCCATTCGATGGAGTTGAATGCCTTTTCGGCATCCAACGCCGCTACTGCTATTGGGATCTCCGGGTTCACATTGTGCATCAGGGTGAACAGTCTCTGCAGATAATTTTGTCTAGAGTGGCCAGGTATGAAGCCTGCCTGTCTGTAAGGAACAGGCCGGGCATGTGGGGCATAAGTTTGTCTGCCAAGAGCTTCGCTAGAATCTTGTTATCGGTATTCACCAGTGACAGGGGCCTATAAGACGAACATTTCTTCGTATCTTATCTGGTTTAAGCAGGACAGTTACTAGTGCTGTTCTGTTGGACTCAGGGAGTACACCCGTCGAGTTGTATAAAAATAGCATCTTGGGTATATTAAAGGAAAACAGTGATACTTGTTAATAATGTACAATATTATTTTTCAATAGGTGTCGATAATACTTCAGGAGAGGAGGTAACGGCATGGGGGCCCTTCACACATCTGAGAGGTGCACCGAATAGCGCAGTTCCTTTAATTTGATCGCAAATGGAGTTGCATATACGACCGCAAAGGTGCCTGACATATACGGAATCGCTTGAACCAGTGCACCTCTCTTTTCTTCTTCTGCTCATAACAGTTCTACCTGTTGGGAGATACGTTTTATGGACCTCATTAACACTGGCAGATGCTGTTTAAATTCATCCCCCAGGATTGAAGCAGCCCTGTGAGCATCTGAAGAGCACTCCTAATTGGTGATACAGGTGTGTGCATTCTTCGTCCTGTCACAATTATGTGAGGTGAGAGATTTTGTGAGGTGAGAGATTATGATCCTTACAGGGGTGTGTGCATAAACTAACAGGGCAAGGGCAAACGATGAAACCAGTTTTTCCTGAGGGTAGTACAACATTTCGGCAATTTGGCCTTTAAGAGGCCATTGATCTGTTCCACTACACCATCGTACTAGGGGTGATAGATTGTATGCATCGTGTGCTTTATATTCAGTAGGGCTGTCATTTATTTGAAACAACTCATTAAAAAAGTGTGTGCCATTGTCAGATCTCACACACCCCATCTATGATATATTTGCTAGATGGGGTGTGTGAAACTTGGTGGCATATTTAGCATCTGGATGTGTACAAGGATCAGTTCGACCCAACAGGAGAAGGGGCATACCACAACGATAAGATATCGATATGTGTTGCATCGTTGCCCCCATGTCAGCGCAGTCGATGTGGAGCTCACGGAATGGCCCAGTAGGGCGGGGCAGGGTGCCTCGTATTTTCTGCAGTTTTTGCCCAGTACTGTAACTTTGGCACATTGTGCAAATAAAGACAGAAATGTTCAGCATTTCCTGCAGGTTGGGGACAAACCAGTCCTCCTGGTTGTCTGCAGCGATATGTTGTTTGGATACATGAGGAGGATAGTATAATTGCTCAAAGGCAATGACCATCAACTCATGTGGCATAACCACTTTGCTGGTAATACTCTCCACAATAAATCAGTAGGGGACTGCGCACCCCCCCCCCCCTTTTTGCCACAATAATTTCTCTTATTGGGGAGCCCTTCCTTGTAATTCAACTATTTCACTAGTTGGCAAAGAAGTGAATGGCTGTGGTAACTGTACTTGCGTATTTTCAATCTCTGGGTATTCAACTAGTTCAGGTATAGGAAGATATGCTGCGTATTTGGCCACTGAATCCGATGGAGCTTTTCCAAGAGACATTTCATCTGTTATTAGTGGTGCACTTCAACACTGCCACTAGTATGGGCTGGCATAGGGCGTATATCGGTCTGTTTAATAGGGCAGCATGCTGCACGGCGGACCCATCTTGCCAGTCCTGAATTTACTGTCGCTGTGACATATGTTGAGTCAGAATAAATCGTCACTCGGTATCCCTGGGATGCTTCTAATGCTTCAATGAGTGCTATTAAATGCACGGGCAACCTCTTTTGTATCAGTGTCTCGTACACTCCATCTACTAGGTGCACCAGAGCTGCACCGGTATGTCTCTTGCCCGTCTCTTGGTCAATGATAGCTGACCCATCAACGAAGAACCGCTTACCCTCATCTAGAGTAACTGAACACCCCATGGTAATTGTATTACCTATGGCAACTGCAGCAACTGCTCACATGGGAAGTGCCCTTGCCTCACTGAGTCTAACATGCCGCTGTAACAGGCCAGGGCTTATAGCCCATCATGCTTTTCTGCATCAGCACAGCTGTCATCATTTGGCTGTAAGAGTGTGAGAACAGATAAAGGCTTTGAGTGTAGTCTGGTGTTGCTAATACTGGTGCAGTAGTTATTACTTCTTTCAATTCATTAAAGCTTGTGAGCATTTCTTCTATCCACTCAATATTTGTCTTTGTCTTTTTGGCCTCTTTGTGTGCTTGTAACAATGGTGGTGTGTATGTGATGTAGTCAAAAATCCAGGCCCTACAATAATTGCACAAGCCCAGGAATTTCTGCATGTCCTTTATCATCACTGGTTGTGGTGCTCTGTGCACGGCAGCTGGACGATCATGTGTTTTTTGTTTACCGTGAACTGAGATGAGCTCTTCTAGGTACAATACTTCTTGTTGACAATGCTGCAATTTGTCTCTCTCCACTTTGTAACCCTTGTCAGCTAATAATTGCAAAAGGATGATAGAGTCTGTCCTGCAGTGCTGCTCACTGGTCCTACACACCAGCAAGTCATCCACATAGTCGATAATTGTGCTGGGAACGTGTGTCATGATGCCTACCCCCGGAGCACTAGGCCCCGCACCCCCGGGAGCAGGCATCACGCCCCCGGGTAAAAGCCCAGCGGGCCTTTATAGGGGCTCTTAGGACTCTGTCCTGGCGCCATTGGCGCCAGGCTCATGTTGGACATCAGTCCTGGCGCCATAGGCGCCAGGCTCATAAGGGGAAGTGTTTGGTGCACTTACCTGAAGCAGACCATGCTGCACACTCACCTGATGCAGACCATGCTGCACGAAGAACCAAGCCAAATGAGGCTTAGGAGGGACTATTTTTCTGAAGGAACTATTTTGTTACTTGGGTGGGGCTGTGGAAGAATACTCACCTAGAACTTCTTCCAAGGCTATTTAAGCCACGCCCGGACAGCCACACGTGCTTCGCGTTGTTCTGCATCCCAGCAGCTGAACGCTCACCATGTCTGCTCCTGCACCTGTACTCCAGCCACGCCCGCCTCGAACCTGGAGCACCTGTAAGGGAATAAGAGAAGAGAAAGGTAAAAACCAAGAACTTATTCAACCTTCTTACCTGCATCCGGAATCTTCATGCCAGCATTCCTGAAGGAAGACTTCCATTTAAAAGCACCGCGTTGCTCGCTGCAGCGCCGCGCTTCACTCGCCTGTTCCCGAGACGCTGCCCGGCTCCATCGCGGCTCTCAGCACCGGTCGCCACATCTCTGCACCTAGGGGAGAGAAGAAGAGACAAAAGGTGAGCAAGGGAACACAAGAGGAAAGCCGAATTTTCAGCCATATTACTTACCGGCTTTTCTTGGTGAACCATTCCACATCTCGGGTCGGCGCCGCATCTCTGTCAGGTACCGCACCCCGGCCCCTATGGGGAAAGGACAAAAGATATTACTGGGGAATTATAAAGACATTTAAAGGGGTCGCCCTCATCACTAACCCACCTGATTTTACCACCGGCAATTTAACCCCTCAACGCATCGCCTTTGTTCTTGTTCTGCACCTGAAATAAAGGACAGAAAAAACAACATAAAAGGAGGCTCACACTTGAACTTTTGCATCTTCATACTTACGGCGTATCGCTCAGAAAAGTCAAGTGGATTTTCCAGCGCCATTCTGAAGACCAGTGAAGTAACTGGACGAACGCACGCCCCTGCACCAGAAGCAGGATGGAGAGTTCATCCTTCCAAACCATAAGGTGAGCTTTAACCGGGGGTTTTGGAAGAAGTCAGAGAAGAACGAAGGGGGAAAGGGGGGAGCAAGCACACTATTCAGCAGACAGTTAATCCCCTTTCTCATCTGCAGAAGGATATTCCTACGGGCCAGACAAGCAAGATTTGGGGGTCCTGTTCAGTCGGTGGTCCGAATTCTGCGCATCACGCTTGAAGAGGCCACAGCAACCCAGACCAGACCAGCGCCTCCGTGGGAGCCAGGTGAGCGTTACAACGTGGATATTACCCAAATCCAAATGTAATGAAAATACTGGGTGACTCACAGTACCCCTGGGGCAGTCTTGTGTGCTGGAATCTCCTCCCACCATAGATAAAGATATTGCAAATCTGGATATAATGGTACAGAGAAAAACACATTGTTGAAGTCGATAACAGTAAAATGGGTAGCTGTGGTGGGTATGTTGCATAATATTGTGGCAGGGTTTGGAACAACTGGAAATTCTGCCTGTACTATATCATTCAGAGGGTGCAAATACTATATCATTCTCCAACTGGACCCCCTTGATTTCTTAATGGGGTATTTGGCCGTGTTGCAAGGTGAATTGTAAGGCACAATGATCCCTTGGTGCAAGAGTGCATAGATGGTGTCATTTATCCCTTCCTCTGCCTCCTTGGACAATGGCTATTGTTTAACCCGTGGTAACACTGCACCTGGTTTGAGGGTGATACATATGAGGGCAACACTTTGCAGCAGGCCTACAGCATGGAGATTTGTTGTCCTTAAGGCATTTGGGACCTGGTCCAAATCTTCCTAAACAAATGAGGGAACACTTCCTACCACAAACATGGGACCTGCTGATACTGGACTATAATCTCACAGGGGACGCATATTGCCATCACAATCTTTCCTGCTTCATCTCTATCTTCAAACAACTCAGTGTCAGTCAATTCTTTCAATGGTTTTGTCAGATCAATACACAATACTGTACGCCACTGGGTCCCTTCCGAATCCACCACTATCAAAACAATTCTACTCTTGGACACTACTGCTCCTTCAATGTCAAGCATTTGAATCGTTCCTCCAATGTGCTCGTGGGGCAGTGCGGGTCTGAAAATGAAATCGGAAGATACTCTCCATCACCCATTCCCAATGCTTGAAATTGCCTGCAACAGCACTGTCACCCTATAAACAAATAAGTCTGGATGTATTAGTACTCCTTGGGCTGCCAACTCGTTTCCCAGTGCATGAATAATTACCATTGCTCTTATGTGGCACACTCCCGGGATGGAGAACACTACCCCTCGCACAGTAAATGAGATGGTCATATATAGTCTACTGAGCACATCTCGTCCCAACAAGTTAACAGTGGAGGTCTCCAAAAATAAAAGGGGAAATCTCACATTGTTTTGCCTGCCACTTTGATGGCTAATTCTCTGTAAACTGAACTGATTTCACTGCCCCAGAAAAGCACTGTTTGTCCATTATTTCACCTGATAAAGGAAAACCTCCCTTATTAATGCATGATTTGGTCGCGCCTGTGTCCACCATAAAGATGAATGGATTGACGCCTATCTCCACGCCCACCAATTGTTCTTCTTCTGGGACGGCCGTGATAGACAGGACTCTGCACACAAGAAGTCTATGTGGGCTGTCCTAATCGGGATATGTGCTCATCCCCATGAAAACAAAAGGATTACCCCCTAACACGGACGTTCCCTGGTAATGGGTTACATTACTGTTAGTGACCACATTGTTGCTGGGTATCTGGGGCACTTATGGTGGGGCAGGGTTGTGTAGGGTAACTCCCAGGTGTCCAGACCGATAAAAGACGGCCCCCTAGGGAAAAAGGCTAGGTACACCTGTTTTCGAGAAGAACAAAAGCTTCATTTTGTATACAAAAAGGAAAGGGGGAAACAGGGAAATACAGGCCCACTGTCACACAGCTCTCTCGTCTTCAGAGTAGGCAAAACATAATAAGCACACCTCGTCACTCGTGACGTGTACAATATACAGTCTACATCCCTCACCCTCATTGGCTACTTCCTATATACATGCTAATAATCTCATATAGACCCCGCATTCATTGGTCGTAGATTCTATGAATCCAACAACTTCACATGTGGGTGACGATCTCTTCGTTTGAGGTCACTGCAAAATGATTGGTTAAGGTTTTAAGAATATTATCCTGCTCAGAGGCCTAACCACGTGATGTTCACCTTGCCGGTTTATAGTCATAATCTCGAATACAAATATGTCGAAAGTCATAATGTCGAAAAAATAAAGTCGAAAACAAAAATGTCGAATTTCTTTTTTTTGTTGATTTTTATTCGAAATGGGGGGGTTCCCCCCCCCCCAACCCCCTTTTTTTTATGTTTTACCCCTTTTTTTTACCACCGGAACCCCAAAAAAACATGTAAATTAAAAAAAAAACAATTCGACATTTTTGTTTTCGAGATAATGACTGGACACCCACCTGGCCAGCATCATGAACTTAGCAGATAACTTGAGGGCAGTCTGGTCCTTGCAAACAAAGCAACTCTCTTCTTATCCCAGACACCCCGGCGCCCCATCATACCTCCCTGCCACAATCATACAAGTATTGACATCACCCTCTGCTCTCCCTGGTATAAATCACAGACCTTGGTGCTCTCGGCTACCCCTGTATCAGCTATCCCTAGCAAGAGGTGAGCCCAGTGTCCCACTAATCCACGCAGCCCATGAAGGATTTAAGAGCATTATTCAAATACATCAAATAGAGTCACCATTATTCGGGGGGGGTGCTAGTGTCCTAAATCTTGATTCCCATGTTGGTAGCCCGAGACCTCTACCCCGGCTCCCAGGAGAATGGCTTACACGCTAGGCTGCAGTCCTTCTCCCATTTGGCTGCTGGCATTCCTACCTAATTGACCAAAGGCCTAGTTTGATGCATTTATTTGTGGGTGTCCATGCATGTTCTTTGCTGTGTCTGGGACTTGGAATGTGGTAATGATGGGGCCTTGTTGTTTTGTGCAGTGGTCGAAGTGAGCGGGAGTGGTTTGGAGCGGTGCTCCTATACTTTTATAAATTACCTTGTACAGCTCATATACTTTTATTTTATAAAGAAATCATTCCGGAATGGTTTCGTTTTAAAATAAAAGTGTAGGAAGAAGTTGAAACCTTCACTTTCAGTGCCCTGCACTGAACGTTCCCTTAAACAGCAGGTGCAAGTGTTTGGGGGTGTATTGTGTGTGGGAGGGGTTGTGGCAATGGGGTTTCTGGGGAGCAGGGGCAGGCAACAGGGAACATAGTTCCACTACTTCTTTTCGTACACTTCAACCACTGGTTTCGTGTCTCCAACACATTCTGCAAGAGTTTAGGCCTAATTCTTAATGCAGTGTTAGTGTGAATTGCAATTATCATGCATTAACAATGTATACTACCTAAACAGATGGTTAATATTTTCCCTATACAATAGCTCCCGCACCCCATGCCTTTTACCGAATATGAGTCCCCCCCCCTCCCCATGATCTACATATGTGGCGCAAGCTCCCCCCTTGCTATGCATATTTCTCAGGGTGCATGTAAGGTATATACACTCCACGTCACCTGCTAAATCTACCCAGTGTTCTGTCTAATTTTCTGGATCTGGAGGGGGTGATGTTTGTGTCCCTGGAGGGATCTACGTTAAAATACTGACGTATAAAATGATGAGTCTCAATAAAGCAGAGCGGGAAGCTGTCTTTACTAAAATGTTGAATTCTGCCTTTCGAGATTGGAAGAACGTCCCTGCATTCTCCCTACCCACTATCACTCTATCTGTACTTACCTCCTTAGTTTCCTCCGGCAGCTTGCCTAGTCTCCCTGCAATGGAAGTTTCCTTTCCCTAATGTGGGACGGGACTTCTGTTGCAGGGTTCACTTTTTTTTGTTCTTGTTTCTTTTATTTAACTTGGCTTTCTTTGTAAGCCTGCAGGAGACACCCCTGCTGCCCCTGATTGCCATTTTACAGTACATGGGAAGCACGGAACACCCCCGCAACCCCCAATCCCCTTGTTCGGTATAATGGCATTCGTCATTTTTATACCTGTCGAATGTGCAGTAATTGCGCATTCACCATTTATTTTACGGTGGATTTGGCAATACCTCTCTGGAAGATATAGAGGCCTTTCGATTCTGACCATTCGTGGTTTGTTAGGGTCTTCTGTTTGTGCCTGCCCATCCTTTGTACCCGGGAGAGCCATGCTTGCTCCGATTGTGACCACCATCATTGCACTGTTTGGAATAGTCTCTGCACAACAATGGAGCGTCATCTGCCATATGCAGAACAACACCAGTAGTAGCACCACGATAGGAACCATTATCTACACCACTGCCCGAGCCAAGATGGCACCCAGGAAAACATTGTGTCAAACCAATTTTCGGCCTGCACCCCAGCTTCATTTTCCATACCAGTCTTTAACTTGTGCAAGGCCCCGATAATATATGTAAAAAACCCATTCTCTGCATCATTTGGGGGACGTACGTAAAAAAAGATTCTCCTATTTTTACAAACGCCCCTGTCCATCGCATTCAGGAGGTCTAAAACGTATCTATTTTGAAATGTCATCAACTGGATCGCCCTCAATTAATTCTTGACAGCATTCAGGCCTTGTTCAGTAGCATTAGCCATCTGGATCACTTCCCATCAGACTATTTGCAGCCATTTTGAATTTGCTGCAGCTTGGACTACAGGCATGAGGAGAGCTGCAAAGAACACTTCCATTTTGGTGTACAGGCGGTATTTGGCTGCTATTTCTTTTAGCTGCTTCAATGAATCTCCCGACAAATAGTTCAACCTTTTCTTTCGCCTCACTGCCAACCGCTACGCCTTTCTTGTCTCAAGCGTTTGGCCAGGGGCAGCGGTGTGTGGCAGTATTTCATGCTTTGCCTGTACTGTCAGATGGGCTTCAGGCACCACAAGAACAGCTGAGTGCAATGTTGTCAGTGCACACGTGCCTCGCCAGGAAGGAGCAAGATGTAAATACGCCTGTTGGCCACAAACCCAGTACAAATTCATCAGTGCTTCAGTTCATTTCATGACATCGGGAATAAACAACATTTTGTTGCTCCTTGTATTAGTGCCTACAGGAACAGTTCCAAGCCCTCAAAAACAGTATGGTATTCTTCCAGTTGTTGTACTTTTATTGGATTCTCATGCGCTTCAATCCATGTTAGTTTTGAGATATATGTAGTCCATGTAGCGAAACAGTTCTTATTTATGTTCCATATTACTTCTTCGCCAGACCCTGCCAGTCCTCCTGCTGCACAGCTTACCACCACCTTTCCCCACCTGTAGAAAATGGAGATGAGGTGCGCACTCTGGTTCCCAGTCAGATTTACCTGCTAAAGCAACAGTTAGTCTTCTCCCCCAAATGTTTTCTTGACTCTATCAATCATCAGGGAGGCTGTTTTCCTTTTCCTTTTCAGGTGTGTCTGGTTAATTCTCATTAAAGTCTCTAAGGATTTTGGTACATGTAGTTGCACACTTTTTTCAATGCAGGTGACTAGGAACCAACTCTCCTCCAAAGCACAAATCTTACCCTTAATAGGGGCGGGGGAAAACCATGTTTATGGCTCTCCATAGTAAGGCATGATGACCCTGGTGCTGCTGCCTCTTGAGCCCGGGACTCTTGAAACACTGTAAAGAATGGAGACAAGGCACACACTCTGGTTCCCAGTCAGATTTACCTGCTAAAGCAACAGTTAGTCTCAGCATCTACATTTTTTACACTGTTTCAAGTGTCCCGTAACATTGAAAAATGTATTATTGTCATTCTTTCCACATCCCTTTTATATTTCACCCCCGCATGTATATACCCATACCATATAAATGTGCTAGACACATAAAGAAACGACCCAAGAAAAAATCTGCACATAAAAAGAAAAAATATTTTGCGACAAAAACTTCTATCTACATAATTATTATCACACACTGTGAAAATCTGCATATACACTTTGTGCATCTTAAAAACCATTATTATTGAAAAACTAAACCCCTCCCAAAAAACACAATACTTCTGAAAAAAGGGTGACCCTAATATACGTATAGACACCTTAATACCATTTTCTTCTTTTTTCTTCGCGGCTCTTTATATGGTGAAAAATAACACACTTCGTACAGGAAGGAACACGTTACTCCATCACAAAATATGCTGTTAAATGAAGTAACATTTTAAACACTCTGATAAAACACTTGCAGTTGGAGGTGTTATTTGTGGTGCTTTCCTAACATCAGACAAATGTACCCAATATTGTAACTCTTTCACCTTGACCGCAAGGGGAGTAGCATTCACAATGTTATTAAGACCGTTGTAGCGAGGCTCACTCCACCTGCAGAGTTCTTAACATAAACCCTATCCTCGGGGGGAGGAGGGGATTGTGGCTGTGGTAAACTCGCAGATTGCGATGCAGCGCTGCTATCGCCTCTGTTCGTTCGACGTGGTGCAATCTGTTGAGAAAGATGTTTAATACATTTTGTCAATTCAGTCAAATACAAATTAAATTCTTCCCCCATAATTGACGCAGTCCTATGAGCATCAGACGCAGTACGCACAGGAGACAGTGGTTTGTGCATGTGCCTCCCCATCACTATTTCTTGTGGGTAGAAATGATGGTCTTTACAGGGCTGAGTTTGTAAACTGAACAGGGCTAGGGGGAGGCAATGGAACCAGTCTTTCTTCAATGTGACACAGAGCTTAGAAAGTTTAGCCTTCGACAGTCCATTCATCCTTTCTACAACACTGTTGGCCTGGGGATGATAAATAGAGCACATTGTGTGCTTTATTCCCAAAAGAGCTGCTATTTCCTTGAACAGCTCATTAAAGAAGTGGGTGCCGTTATCGCTCCTATGTGTTTCGCACACACCCCATCTGGGGAACACCTCTCACACCAAAAGGTTGGCAGCACTTTTAGCATCAGGATGAGCACATGGGCCCATCTCAATCCAATGGGAGAAAGCACACACCACAACAAAAAGGTACCAAAACGTGTTACATCGCTCAACCAAAGCTGCAAAGTCTATGTGAAGAGCTCGAAAGGGACCAATTGGGTGTGGCAATGTTCCTCTTAGTGTTCTCAACATTTGGCCCATGCTATATATCTGGCAGACAACACAATCTGATGTGAACATAGTCAGTAGCTCTTGGATATTTGGGACATACCAGTGTTCTTGTATGTCTGCAGAAATATGTTGTTTGGACACATGGGCACGGTAGTGAAGTTGGTCAAATGCAACTAAAGCCAAGTCTCACGGCATCACTACCTTCCTGGTACTACACTGCCTCCACACTAGAACAGTTGAGGACTGCACACACCCTCTTTTCTGCCACAACACCTTCTCACTCTGTGGCCCCTGGCCTTGTATTTCAATTATCTCTGTGATGGGGAGCGCAGTATATGGGACCTGCAGTTGCAGCCGCATATTCACAAATGCTGGGTGTTCTGGTATATCTGGCACTGGCAAATATGCGGCCAGCTTGGCTGCAGCATCTGCTGCTTCATTCCTAAGGGAAACAAAGTCCCAATCACCGTTGTGGGTGGCGCACTTGAAGATTGCAGCAAGTGAGGGCTGAGACAGGGCATGAATCAGCCTGTCCAACAGGGCTGTGTGCTGCACTGGGGATCCGTCAACTCTTCCATAACCCCTCCTCCTCCATATTGACAACCCTGAGTGTACAGTAGTTGCGACATCCGCCGAGTCAGAATAAATGGTCACTCGGCACCTCTGCGCTGTGCTACCAGTGCCTCAATAAGAGCAATTAGTTCTGCTGCCTGTGTTGAATAATGGCTTGTTAACCTATGCTGCACAAAAAACCTGTACTCCCCATCTACCAATCAGACCACTGCTGCACCAGAGTGTCTTTGGCCTGTCTCCTGGTCAATAATTGATGACCCATTAATAAAGAACATCTCACCAGCATCTAAAGTGAAGTCCAGTGCTTTGGGGGTGTCATCCTCAGGACCCTCATCTGTGGCGCAGTCATGCACTTCATCATCATCAGTGATTGGTTCAGTAAGAAAGGTGGCTGAATTTGGTGTTTTAGACCCGACAATATGAAAAGATGGGCTTCAAAGAATTACTTCATATGCAGAAGCCCTCTGTGTCATCAGTGTTGATTTGGACCTTTCCAAAATCGCAAACACAGCATGTTCAACATACAATGTCAATGAACACCCCATGACAATGGTGGCAGATTACTCAATAGCAAAGGCAGCAGCTGCCAGTGCTTGTTCACGCAGAAACTGTCCCTGCATCCCAGAATCCAACATGCCACTGTAGTATGCTAAGGGTTTATGACGCACAGTACTGCAGTCATCATCTGGCCATTGAATATGAGAACAGATAGAACTCCTTAGCATAATCAGGAGTTGGCAATACAGGAGCAGTGGAAATAAAAGTCTTCAGTTCCTGAAAATGTGGAGTCATCTCATCAGTCCAAATATAATAGTGTTTTTAGTTCGCTATGCTACTTTAAGTGCTTGTAGCAATGGGCGATTGTATGACGTATAGTCAAATATCCATGCTCAACAATAAATGCACAGGCTAAGAAATGGCTGCATATTCTTAGTGACTGGCTGGGTTGTGGCGTGCACCGCTACTGCGCGTTCTGGAGTTGCTTTCTTCCCTTGCACTGAAATCAACTGACACAAATACAGCACTTCCTGCTGACAGTACTGTATTTTGTATTTGTATTTTATTTATTTGTAACGCGCACCCACAGGCCCGGAGGCATCAGGGCGCAATTTTTAGTTGCAGAGATACAGAGATGCATAGATACAGGCAAAGCAACATGACATTTCAGGATATGGACAACAACAATGTATTCACAATAAAAAACAGTCAGAGGGTAAGAGCAGGTAAAGGCAGAGGCGCTGTCTTAGGAATGGTTGAGGAGCCAGGATCTGGTGTTGGCTTTGAAAGTGTGAAAAGACTCTTCCGCTCTAATTGTAACAGGGAGGGAGTTCCAAAGCTTGGACGCTAGGACCGGGAAGCTTGAACCCCCTGCTTTTTGCAGTTTGAATCTAGGGATGGCTAGGCAGTGGGACTGGGCGGTTCTTAGTGGGCGGGTGGTCGAGTGTCGCGACAGTCGACTGCCGAGATAGATGGGAGCCTTGTTGGCCAGACATTTATGCGTGATGGCAAGTGCTTTGAGTGAGATTCTTTGCTTGACAGGTAGCCACTTTAACTCTGATCTGGTTTCAGAGATATGGTGGTTGCGGGGGATGTTTAAGGCGGCACGGATGGCATTGTTTTGGGTGGTTTGCAATTTATTTAAATTTTCTTGACTAGTGCCTAGGTAAAGGGCACTGCAGTGGTCAATTTTAGCCATGATGAGGGTTCTCGCTAGTGTGACACTGTTGGATGTGGTGAGGAAGGGTCTGCAGGCAGCAATGAGTTTACATGTGTAAGCCGCTGCCGATCTGACCGCATTCGTTTGTCTAGTTAGTGATAGCGTGGCGTCAAGGTAGAACCCTAGTGTTTTCGTATCTTTAGAGACTCGTATGCTATTGCCATCAATAGTAAAAGATTGATATGCCGGGTCGAGTCTGCTCAGGCGTTGTGCAGTGCCCAGGATAAGGAGCTCTGTCTTATCATCATTTAGGCACAGTTGGTGTTGGGCCATCCAAGCTTGGATAACTAAGTAGATATCGTTGAGGGTCTTAGTGTCGACCAGATAATCACCAGTAATGGGGATGAGTATCTGGGTGTCATCCGCATAATTAGTGTAAGAGACACCCAGATAGTCAAGCACATCAAAGAGTGGTTTTGTGAAGATGTTATAGAGTGTAGGTGACACACAAGAGCCCTGAGGTACGCCGCAGTGAATTGGAGAGGGGTCGGCAGCAGCGGATGGGGCAAAGACTCTCATAGATCTGTTGCTCAGAAAGGATTTGATCCATGCTGCTGCCGAAGATGAGAAGTTAGCAGCCGTATGGAGGTGCTTGCAGAGGATCTGGTGATTAACCAGATCAAAAGCGGCCGACAGGTCAAGTAGTAATAACATTGCTAGCTTGCCCTGATCCTTTAGAATTTCGATTTGGGTTTTAAGGTCAATTAACGCAGTCTCCGTCCCGTGTCTGGGGCGGAAACCAGATTGACGAAGACCTAGCATGTTATTAGATTCCAAATAGCTTTGAATCTGAAGGTATGCAGCACGGTCAAGAATTTTAAGCAGAAATGGAACTGTAGTAATGGGTCGGAAATTAGTAGGGATGCTGGGGTCGAGGGAAGGTTTTTTGAGCAAGGGGATCACCCAAGCATCCTTCAGGTTATCTGGGACGATACCAGTTTTGAAAGACGAGTTAATGAAGGCAGTGATAAATGGGGCCAGCTCGTGCGCCGAGTCCTTGATAATAGGGGCTGGGCATGGATCACCTTGGCAGTTAGAAGGTTTAATTCTGAGAATTATGTTTTCTACCTCGGCGATGGTGAGCGGTGAGAATGTAAATGGAGTGGTGTTAGTAGTGTCAGCAATGGGGACCTTGGCATGGGATAGAGCGAGGTTGTCACGCTTCAAATTGTCCTGTTTATCTTTAATTTTCGTTTGTAGTGAGGACATTTTATTTAGTAATGCTGCTTGGATGTTGGTACACCATTTACTATCTTTCAGGCAGGTATCAGGGGGGGCAGCTGGGGTTTCAAGCTCTTTTAAGATTTTGAACCATTCCTTAGTGTTCGAGTCAGCTTGCATAATGCGGTTGTTAAGGGATTCCTTCTTTGCAGTGATGATGGCGTCTTTGTAGGAAAGTGAGGCAAGAAGGAAACCATCTTTGTGCTCGTCAGAGGGATGGCTTTTCCAGCGATTTTCAGCGCATCGTTTCGCTTTACGGAGGGCTCTCAGCTGTGGGGTGAACCATGAGTTGAGGTGAGCTTGAACTTTAGCCTTCCTAAGTTTGATAGGGCAATAGAATCAATAGCTGTTAGCATAGTTTGGTTGTACGTGTCTGCTAAGGACGTAGGGTCAGGGCAGGTGTTGATGGCTAGGTCGAGAGCTGGGAGAAGCAACGGGAGGAGTTTCTCCTTAGATATATCTTTTTTGCTTCTAGTCGGGAGTGCTGGGGCTATGGGAGTTGGGAGGCGTGGGGAGGCTTTGATGTTAAAGGTTATGACGTGGTGGTCAGTCCATAGACAAGGAGTGTTGCTGAGAACTTTAATATTGCAGTTGGAGCCAGCTAACCAATCAAGAGTTCTACCTTTGATATGAGTAGGTTCTTGGGTGTACAGGGTAAGGCCAAGATCCGTTAGAATGTTCTCCAAGTCAGTAGCCACAGGATCCTTTAGGTCACCAAGTCCGAGGTTGAGGTCGCCTAGGACAATAGTTTGTGATTTGTTTTTGGTATTGTCCAGAAGTAGGGTAGATATTTCACTTGCAAAGGAAGGTGCCGGCCCCGGGGGCCTGTAAATGAGGTGCAAGGTGGCCGTTTGATTAGGGGTGAGTGCTAGTTTGACTGACAGCAGCTCAGCTGAAGCTAGTTTGGCATCAGGTATCACTCTTAGGTCAAGCGCATTTTTATGGATGATGGCTACACCTCCACCTCTAGAGTGGGCAGTAGGGCGGTCGCAACGAATAATACCATAGTCGGGCGGTAGAGCTAGCGCTAGTAGGGGGCCAGAGGCAGCATGAAGCCAGGTTTCCGATATAGCTAGGAAATCGAGGTCAGACTTAGTGATGAGGTCAGCTATGTCAAGTGCATGTGCAGTGAGGGATCTGGCGTTAATAAGGGCGCCCTTAAACATGGGCAGTTTAACCTCGGTAATTGAGGAGTTGCAAGTGGTGATGCTAGGTGGTGGCCCTGGTGGGGGTAGTAAGGTTTGCTTAGAGACGTTGTTCCGGGATTGACGTAGGCGGAATCTAGTGCCTAGTCTCTTATTTCTAAGAAGGACTGGGCAGGGTTGGTTAGGTGTAGGTTTCTTAGCAAAGTGTTCAAGCCATAATGCAGGGTCATTAAGGTATAGGCTAGTCTGTCCTCTAGCAGAATCTGGCGGGCTCGTTCTGAGCGGCATCATGGGCAGAGGGGAGCAAGACTGAGAGAGAGGTGCTCAGGTTTAGGATGAGATGGTGAGGTGGTTAGCTGCATGACTTGGGGAAGTCGACAAGTAAAGTATAGTACAGTGGGAGGAGCGCGCTGTTGTACGTGATAATCGTTCTGGTTACCTGCATGTAGAGGGAGAGGGCAAGGGTACTACAATCGCAAGTAGTGCTAGGGGTCACCTGGGTATGATTTAGTAGAGAAGGCGAGAAGGCACAGCAGTGAAAATACAGGTAGGGGCACCTAGATTCAATTTAACAGTGAGAGGCAAGAGGCACAGCAATCAGAATGCAGGTAGGGGCACCTAGATTCAGTGTTCAGGGCAGTGTTTACCACCTGGCTGAGATGCATAGAACACTGTCTAGGTTCGAAGTATGACAGTGATACTAAGATACATGAGGTACCATCTGAGTTCAAGTGAGGTAGGGGGGCTGAAGTACATAGAATGTCAACTAGATTCGAATATGGCCGTGAAATAAGGTGATGAGGCTAACAATGCATGGGGCAGCATCTAAATGCAAATAAGGCAAAGAGACTAGAAATGCATGGAGCGCCAACTTAATGCAGATGGGCAATGAAGCTAACAATGCATGGAACATCATCTAAATGCAAATATGGCAAAGAGACTAAAAATGCATCGAGCGCCAACTTAATGCAGATGGGCAATGAAGCTAACAATGCATGGAACATCATCTAAATGCAAATATGGCAAATTAATCATGGGTGAGCATAAATTATAGTTTGCATATGCCAACACAAAGGGGGGGACAGTAATCGCAGAGGTACAGCGGATCTGTGATTAGTATGGGCACACCAGGTAAGGTTTAACATGGGCACAGTAGCTTTCCTAATACTGAAGGTGCGGTATGAAGGAGCTTATTAAAGGGAATGCCGGCTCGAGTTAAATATCCCTTGCGTAATGGGGAGGTGGAGCCTGGTAGTGCTAAGCAGGTATTGGGGTAGTATGCAGTGACGATAGAGGTTGAGTAGAGTTTGCAGTATGTTGCGGCGTCAGCGTGCGCATTGAGGCATGACCAAAAATGCAGGTTTAACAATTACTTAGTAAATAGTGTTAGTATAGCGAGCAGATACGGTGGAAGTCTCTTATGAATGAGCCGCGGGTGGGCTTACCATGTTTTAATAGACTTTCCATAGGTATAGGTAGGCTGCATATGACGGTCGACCAGGGGTCCTGGCCCTGTGCTCTGGTAGCTCTGGACAGGCTCAGGACAGGAGCCTTCTTCCGGGCCTTACTCCGGTGGGCCGGCGCTCGCCTGCCGGCGCAGGCTGGTTGGCTGATAGCGTTTGCTGCAGCCAATCCGTGTGCAGCCAGGCAGATTGGTGTTGTGGCTGGGGGTCAGGCACCAAGAAACTTGGCGGCCATTTTGAGGAGGGCACGCGTTTCGTTGCAGCCGATGCTGCTCTTTGTAGATGTCGGGGAAGGCAGGATAGGTATCCCAAATGGTGCGGTCTGGATCGTACGAGGAAGCAGGGAATTAAGCTCGTACTGCCAAAATGGAAAGATGATTTCTTTTTTGCTCGGCTGGAAGGGGCATGCTGACACTCGTGCAATGTGTCCAGCAGCTTACCTTGCTGGCGAATTGGAGCATGATCTCTCCAGGCGGCTCCTGCAGCGTGGTGACCACCGGTGAGCTCCTGCTCGGGTGGGGGGTGACTGCAACTGTGACTGTAACTTCACCCTATCCATTTTGTATCCCTTGTCATCTAAGAATTGCATTCAGATAATAGAACAATTTCTGCACTGTTGTTTGGTATTGCTACACACCAACAAATCATTCACGTATTTGATAATGTTACTGGGAACATCAATGTTTCCCAAATCTTCATGCAGAACCCTGTTGAAAATGCTGGGCAACTCACAGTACCCTTGAGGCAGCCTCATGTGTTCAAATCGGCCCCCGGCAAATGTAAACATTGGGAGGGATTATGGGTCAGGGTGTAGGGGCACTGAGAAAAGGGCATTGTTCAGTCGCCAGTGGTGAAATTGGTTGCCTCAACAGGTGTATTACACAATATTGTAGTGGGGTTCGGGACCACCAAAAATTCTGCCAGTACTACATCATTGAGGGGGTGCAAATCCTGAATCATTCTCCAGCTAACTCTTTGATTTCTTCACTGGATAGATAGCCATGTTTCATTGTAGGTAGATGGTGCTATTATACCCTGATGTAAAAGGGCCATAATGGTTTCATAAATCACTTCTTCCGCTGCCTTTCATAAGGGGTATTGTTTCATTCTAGGTAACACAGCGCCAGGTTATCCATGTTATACATACTGGTGCAACACTCCGCAGCAACCGTATATGTTGAGGGTTGTTTGTCCATCACTTGTGCGGTACCTGAACCAAATCTTCTGACTTCCAATTGGGACCGTTCCCTACCAGTATTTGTGTTTGTATTTGTATTTTATTAGGGTTTATATAGCGCATACATAACAAGCATTAACAACAATGAATCAAGTACCGGAAAACAGTAATTAGAACAATTTACATGAACCATATGGTATTACATGACTGGAATGTGGTTGTGGTGGGAGAGGTAGTTAAACTGTAGGAAGGGATGTAGGGCCATCGTGAAAGAGATAGCACAGGTGTTATGATGGTGATTGGAGGAGATAAGATTTGAGAGACGTGCAGAAGGAGGAATAGGAGGAGATGGAACGGATGGGGAGGGTGAGACGGTTCCAGTGGAAAGGGGCAAGAAGTTGAAAAGATCTGAAGTGGGATGGGGCAGGGCAGGGGAGGAGAGGTGAGAAGGAAGAGATCGGCAGAACGAAGTGGACGAGGGGGAGTATGGAAAATGAGGAGAGAGGAAAGGTAAGGAGGGGCGAGACCATAGAGGGATTTAAAGACAAGGCAGAGGAAGTTGACTTTGAGATGGGAGTGAAAGGAGAGCCAGTTTAGAGAGGCGAGGGAAGAGGAGATGTGATCGTGGGGAGAGAGAAGACGGAGCAAATGGATAGCAGAGTGCTAGATGTAGTTAAAAGTGGATGGATGAGTGGAGGGGAGACCGAAGAAAAGAGAGGGGCAGTAGAAGAGTCTAGAGAAGATGAGGGAGGAAATTAGGAGTTTGGTAGCATGGGAGGTAAGAAAGGTAGCAGGGGGTATGTCATATGTCTGTGTTGTATCTTTATCTCACAGTGGACACGCACTTCCAATATTATCTCCCCCTCATTCTCTCTGTCCTCGAAAGATTCTCACATGAAACAACTTTCATTGGTATTGTAGGATCTATGCACAACACTTTACCCCACTTCCTGTTATTTGAATCAACTGCTATTAGCACAATCCTGTCCTTTGACACAGATAGTCCTTTAATGTCAAGCATAATAATTGTTCCTGGCACTACTTCTTGAGGTTGGGCAGGCCTAAACAAAATTTCAGCGGGTATTCTCCAATATTTGTCAGCCACCTGTGGCACTGCACTAAGAAGAATTGTGATGCCCTATATGAACAAATCCGGGTCTACTGGTTCCTCTCGCTGCAGAATCGATGCTCAGCTTAAGTAATGTCAACATCGCCCTTACCGCACACATGCCAGGCGTCGAACACACCACGCCCCGCTCAGTGAACAAGATGGTCATGTTGAGTTTACTCAAAATGTTTCTTCCCAACAAGTTAAACTGGGTTGCAGTGGAATACAACAAGGAGGCCCACACCTCCCTGACTTCCACCCTGATGTGTAATTTCTTTGTAAAAGGAACTGATTGAATTGCCCCAGAAAAGCGCTGCATATCCATGACCTCACCGGACAGGGAATCCTCCCTCTATAATGCATGACTTGGTTGCACCTGTATCGCTCATAAAGATGAATGGTTTGTTATTTATCTCCACGCCCACCAAGGGGTCCTCTTCTGGGTTGGCGGTGACTGATAGGACTGGACACGCTAAGACCTTCTGTGGGCTGTCCCAATCGACATACGTATTCATCCCTGAGAAAACAAATGGATTCCCTCCAACCATTGTGGCCACTTGATAATGTGCTACTGTACCATTGGGAACTGCATGGCTGTCAGTATATGAGGCCTTACTGTTGTCCAGGATGCACTGAATAGGGTGGTGTATTACTGGTGCCTTGGGCTGGCAGATGCAGAAATGATGGTGGGGAAGCAGGTTGCGGGCGGGCAGTAGCATACTATAGGGACCTGCCAGGGGCAAATGCCCGTAGGGTTGTGGGAAAGGGCCTGGGCCACCTTGGGGGTAAGGGTACATCTGTTGCTGCAGCTACACTCCCTCAAAAATGGCCCATCCCCCACATGTCCCCCACATGTTCAACATTGACTCGTTCCTCCTCCCCATGGCCCCATTCCTCCCTCGTCCTCACTGAGCCCCTGAAAATCCCCCCAACCTTGCTGAAATCCTCCTGGAAACCCTCCTTGGTGCTGAGGCTGATACCCACCTGCCCATGCATTGCCCCTCCCCACACCTGTGCCGCTGGTATGTCTGCTTGAATGGCTCTATACTCTGTCAGAACTTCCGTCTGTACTGACCCTCCAAACCCCTCCAATGCTACTTTAGTCAGCTTCCTCTGAACCAGTTTTGCTTTGTTCGCCTGCGCATGCTGCGCTACTTCCTTCTCCTTTTCTTTCAACCGCTTGCAATGAATAATAATAGATTGAATTTCTGGCCAACCTTCAGCCTCTATCCCCGCAATCTCATCAAGACCTTTCTGTACGTCCTTCGGAAGCCCCCTTTTGACATTAAAATAGAAGAACGGAATCATTCGATTCCAAGAATCTCCTGTTTCTGCTCTCCACATCTCCTGTGTTTGTAATATACACTGAGCTTGATCCTCATCATCTTGCATCATCCTCTGCATGATCGATTGAAGATCTGGGGTGTCTGGGTATGTGCGTCATAATGCCGCTCCTACTTGCGGTCTTATGTCTTTAAAATGTGCCCCGTTGTGACTGTCATCACCCAGCTTCACACCTGGATACCCAGCTTTGACCCATATGTCATCAGCCTGGTCCACCAGTATTGAAGCAAAAAGACTCTTCAGGTCCCCAACAGCTAAAGTCGTGGCAGCTGTTTGTTTTTCAAAGGCATATATCCACTGTCCCACTCCAACAGTGAGAGATGGGAGTGCCTTTGTAAGATTATTTCTGTCATATGAGCCCATGTTATATACTGCGCTCTCACAGGCCCCTTGTGTAACAATGGACACTGTGCTCCTACGGTCTCCACCATTTTCCTTTTCCGAACCCTGGCCTCCTAGCCACCGCCATGCACCCGTACCTATTCTTCAACCTCGGTCCCCCTATTCATCCAACTCATCTACAGTATCCCACTCCTCTTCTCCCCCTAACCTTGGCCGTATCCATCATCCGACCGTGCCTTAGTCCATACTCTCGCCTTCTTGTTCCCTCACCTCTTGCTTCTTCTCTATGTGCACATCCTTGATAGCTGTACTGTCTATCCGAACCAATATGTTTCCTGCTCTCCATTCATCTATGTCCTTTGAGGCGCGCTGCCCCTTGCTCGTTTCTATTTATTTTATTTTATTTTTTTACCTTTATTTATAAGAGGGTCAGAGCACAGAGCATGACGCAATTCTGGTTAACACATTACATGTAAATGGTACATTCTAGTATAGAGGGTTTTGGATTCATTTACAGCACAACACAGTTCTTAAGAGTCATTTGGGGATACAAGCTCAAGTTTGTCCTTTCTATTTTCAATCATGCCAGTTCACCTTCTACCTTCCTAAGTGCATCTACCAACTCTTTCTGTGGTTTCTTTTCAGACCCTTCTATGGTGTCACCCCTCACAGCAACAGACGCTATAGGGTTGGGAAGGTTGTGATAATGAGCCATTATGGGTGGTGGGGTAGCCGTTGCGGGCAAGGCAACATACGTGGGGTTTGTATATCCTGATGCAGCACGTGTGAGATAACACCCTAATGTGGGACACTGACCACAGTTGGTGGTCGGAACAGGGGCACTTGGAACAATAGTTGTGGTTGGGGTATAAGGGATGGTCAGCTCATACCCCAATTTAGGGGGATCTTCAGAACTGTCTTCTAAATCTTCCACCATTTTCCATAGCTCTAATACCTTCTTCCTATTTTTCAATTTTTTCCCCTTATATTTGTCCGCCAAGAATGTATAACATGTGGCTTAATATTTCTCTACTATTTTTCCCCTGTTCCGGCCATGTCTTATACATTCCACCTCTAGGTTCTGCTAGCCATTCCTTATGATACTTGAGTATTTTCTCTCACCTTACAAATATATTCCAGTTGGGTTACCGGCTCCATGGTCGCCGGTTCTATATTACTGTTCTTGACACAGTTATTGACCCCCAACTCCCCATTTTCTTCCCTTACCCAATACTCTCTTCATTTCACACTTCTCCAACATACACACACACTCTCACTCCTCACACCTCTCCTAATACACAAACCCTCACTCAACAACACTACTACACTAAAACAAAAAAACACCAATAACAAAAAGAATCATAATAAAAAAATGTACTATTCATTCCAACACCCCCTATATATCGGCTAAGGAGATCCCAGACCCTCACTGCGCTCTACCACAACTATTTCTCATTCTCACCCCCCCCCCCCCCTTATACTGGGTGTAGAAATCCCAGACCCTCTATATATACGTGGCCTCTCTCTGTTTCCTTGTTCCTTAATTACACAGCGCTGTCTTCTTTCTTAAAACTTATAAGAAAGGGTCCTGTTACTCCACAATCCTCTTATATAATAAAAAAAGAAAAAACAAACTATCTATATTCGACAACCCAAAAACCACACCCCACATGCCTAACACACTCCTTGTCACACCGCTCACTTCACAACCACTCACATCCAATCCCAGATTCTCAATTGTTTTTCACCAAGACGGTGCACTTCCATGTCCAGTTTATCTGAAATCCTCCGTCACGGGGTCCCATCAACGGCCTGCTCAATCCGGGGACAGTGCCCCACTCCAAAGAGCAGAGAGGAATTCTGCTAAAAGGCTTCTGTAAAACTCTGAGGTGTGCACATCTTAGACCTTGGTGATCTCTGCTTCCCCTGTATCAGCTACCCCTCCCAAGAGGTGAGCCAAGTGCCCCACTAATCATCCAGCCCATGAAGGATTCAAGAGCATTTTTCGTGTACATCTGGCAGTTCAAATAGAGTCACCCTTATTCCGGGGGGCGCCAGTGTCCTAAATCTTGATTCCCGTTTTGGCAGCCCGAGACTTCTGCCCGGCTTCCATGAGACTGGCCTTCATGCTAGGCCGCAGCCCTTCTCTCGTTTGGCTGCTCGCATTCCTACCTAATTGAACAAAGGCCTAGTTTCATTCATTTATGTTTGGGTGTCCATGCATGTTCTTTGCAGTGCCTGGGACTAGGAATGTGGTAATGATGGGGTCTTGTTGTTTTGTGTCTCCAGCACATTCTGAAAGAGTTCAGGCCTAATTCTTAATGTAATGTTAGTGTGAATTGCAACTATCACGCATATACAATGTAAATCAGATATTTTCCCTATACAATAGCCTCTACACTCCATGCTTCTTACCGAAGATATGTTTTCCCCCTCCTCCACTCACTGCAATCTCCACGTATTACTATATTTTCCGCAGTCTGAATTGTTTTGGAGGGGCGCTAGTGTGAACATACATCCCAACAGTAGGTTGCCTGATTATTTGTGCTTGGAACCTGTAGCTGTGGGAAAGAAGGGGGCGGGATTACTTAGGCCGGTCATTGCTGTGCTCCATACGGGGCGGCTATGGGGCGGGGGGCATATGGCATCTGATACAGGGCTTGTACTCCTGGAGCATACGGGGCCCTTGGTTGTATCCTCCACCCATTCGGTTTCTGCACTCTTGTGAAAAATTTCCCATCCTCCCACATGTCTAGCATTGCCCCATGTTTCCTCCTCTGGGCCCTATGCCACCAAATCCACCCTGTCCTCTCCGGGGGCCGATGAACCCCCCTGCTCCCTTTGGATACCCTTCTTGTGGCCACTCTTGATATTGCGGCTGACACCGCCATTCCAATCGTACCCTCCTGTCCATGCAGAGGCATAGACAGGGTAGGGTCTGAGCGGGTAAGGCCCACCCAAAATTTGTAAATGCCCACTCGGCAGCACTGTGTGGACATTTAAAGATGTTAATGTCACTGCGGTAGGCCCAACTACATTAGCATCCAGCCCTACTTGTTAGATGATCCTGGCTATGCCTCTGTGTCCATGCAGGGGCTGGTGGGGCTGTTCTCACATCTGCCTGCACCACCCGTGTCTCTGTCAGTGGATCGTGTAGTCCAGCGTTCACGGGCCCTTCCACCGATATCTTTTCTAGTTTCTTTTGCACTAGTTTTGCTTCCTCTGCGTGTAGCCACTAGGCTGTTTCCTTTTCTTTCTCTTTTAGCCGCTTACAGTGGTGGAAAATAATAGGCTGTATTTCCAACCACCCCTTTGCTTTTATACCCACTATTTTGTCAAGTGCTTTTTGAACCTCCTTGAGAAGACCCCTTTTGACCATGAAGTAAAGGAATGGTATTGACCTGTCCCATGATTCCCCCATTTCAGCCCTCCACATTTCTTGTGTCTGTAAAATGTATTGGGCCAGATTCTCATCATCCCTCATAGCATGCTGCATAATGGACTGGAGGTTGGGCGTGTCAGGATACGTGTGACGCAAGGTTACCCACACCTGTGCTCTGATATCATTAAAATAGGCGCTGTCATGAATATCATTCCTGCCTTCACCCAAATGTCATCTGCCTGATCTCCGAGTATGGCAAAGAACAAGTTCTTCAAAGTCCCCACCACTAGTGTTACCCCTGCTGTTTGTTTCTCGAATACACGGATCCATTACCCCACCCCGACAGGTAACTTTTTACTAGGTTGGTTTTGTCCATCTGTGGCCATGTAATGTACTGTGCCCTCCCATGTCCTCTGTGTAGCAAGGAGGACTGTGTTGCCGTCACCTTTCTCATCTTCCTTTTTTTCCACTACCTTCCCCTTAGCCACTGCAATACGCCTGTATCTGTTCAGCAACCGAGGCCTCCATAAACTTTACACTTATGGCGAAATCACAGGTGGGGCCTCCCCTTCCCCCGCCTAATCAACTGTGTCCCACTCCTACGCTCCAGGGTCTCCACCCATCTCGCCCTCTGAGCTTACTGTGCCATAATCCAAACTTTCTGTTCACTGTCTTCCAGTCCCTTTGTCCTCCTTCTCCAAATGTACATCCTTTATTGCCATGCTAACAATTCTAAACAAAATGTCTCCCGCTCTCCACTCGACCTGAGCCCACATAGTGGTTTCAGCCCCTCCCTTTTCTCTATCCTCAACCGGGCCGGATCATCCTGTGCTGTTTTTATAGCATCCTCTAACTCTTTCTGAGGCTTTGCGTCAGAGGCCCCCTTTCATCTGGCTGCGGTATGCCCGCAGGCATACTACTTGGAACCTTCTGGTATGGATTATGTGATGCTAGTTTGGCTGTGGCTGTGGCAGCTGAGGGGGGACATACCTACCTCCTTGGTCCTGCCAAAACCACCAACGAAAACAATAAGCCACAAACCGACAACAAAACTAATAAACCACAAAAATGACTGTTTCATTCCAACACCCCCTTTATATCGAGTGAGGAGATCCCAGGACCGCTACACATACGGAGCCACTACCCTTTTGTCCTTTATTCCATCACAAGGACATACAGTGGGGAATCCCAAAATGCATGTATCCTCCTATTCCATAATAATAATAATAATAATAATAATAATAATAAAGAGAATAAAGAAACACACTGGCATGTGATCTTTCCAAACACTGAAATACACTGTTCACTTCACCTCACTCTCTTTCTCTCTTCACCAACCATACTCCCATGTCCCCACTCCCTTTTGTTTCTCGCCCTGCGTTGTTTATTCCTGCAAAAGGTGCACATCAGGGGGGCGTGGCTTGCCACGATGTGAGCTAGATGTGTTCTCCACCTGATGCTGCAAAAAGTCATATTTTCGAGCGCTAAAAGGCACCTGAAATGCCAAAACCCCACACTGATACCAGGCAGCAGCAGCGCTCCTACTATAATCCTCTCTGCTTTACTGTTACGCTCACCTGGTTCCTACAGGGGCGTCGATCGGACCCAGACAGCTACGGTCTCCACCAACGTGATGCGTAGTGCCGAGATGACTGTCTGGACTGGCCCGCCTAATCTCGTCTGCTTGATCCGTAGAAGTATTCTCCTGCAAGTGGAGAAAGGGGTTTAGCCACCCGTGCATATGAGTGATAGCCCCCTCCCACTGTTCTCGTTCTCCCTTCTTGTCACCTCCGATATCCCCTTTTAGGAACCTCACCTTATGTTTTTAAATGATGAGCTCTCTATCCTGCGTGGATTGCAGGGGCGCGTTGATGCCAGTTACTTCACTGGTTTGAAGGCGTAGGAGAGTTCTGGAGAGTATTGACTCTGAGGTTCCGGGCAAGGTTCGGTAAGTATCAAGTTCATAGAGTTCAATATGTCAGATGATTCACTCTTGTTCCCCCCTTCCTTCCTTGTCTTGCAACTAAGATCGTGAGAAGATAACCCTCGTGGCAGTTGGCGGCGCTCAGGTAAGAGTCTGTATTACCCGACGCTGTCCGGTAAATGTTGCCAGTGTTTAACGTGTTGTTTTCTCTCCCTTTGCAGGTGCGGCACATGAAGATGTGGAGAGTTATAGAATAATGCCTCCGGTGGTAATCAGGTAAGTCTATGATGATAGTGTTTTATTGTTGGTTTTCTCGGCTCACCTTGTTGTTTTCTTTTGTCCCTCGGGTGCCGGAGTTCGGCGAAGAAATGGTGGAGGCAGCGCCGAATCGAAAGATACTGCGAGGACTGGTGAGTATGGTACAGCGCTGCAGATGGAGATGCGACGCGTACAGAAATGTTGTTCTTTCCAGGTCAGGAGGCGAGATGGATCCGAAATCGGGAGAAGAATTCGAAATAGTTTGTTTTCTAATCTTGTCCTTTTCTTTCCTCTTGGTTTTAGGAGCTCCAGATTCGAGGTGGGCGTGGCAGAAGACTGGATGCAGACTGCAGGCACAGTGAGCGTTACGCTGCTGGATGCAGAATAACGCAAAGCGTGTGCTGTTGTTCGGGTGTGGTTTAAATAGCCTCCAAAGTAGTTCCAGGTAAGAAGTTCCCTAGAACCACGCCCGAGTAAAAAATAGTCCCTGTAGAAAAATAGTCCTATCCAGGACTCACTAGCAGCATGGTCTGCATCAGGTAAGTAAAGTCTATGAGCCTGGCGCCTGTGGCGCCAGGACTGATTTCCATGATGAGCCTGACGCCTAAGGCACCAGGACTAAACCCAAACAGCCCCCAGCCGGGGCTGTTGGGGTTTTAATAAGTATCTGGATGCCTGCTCCCAGAGCTGATGGGCTTGGTCCTGATGCCCGGGGGTAGGCATCATCACAGCACTCCCCCCCCCCAAGGCCCCTCCTAAAGTTGTTCTTCCCCTTGGCCCTGGTTTGCCTGGGAAGTCCCGATGGAATGTCTTCACTAACCGAGGTGCATGAACGTGGTCACTAGGCTCCCATGACCTTTCTTGCGGTCCGTAGCCCTTCCAATCGATTAAATAAAAAAGTTTTGATTTAACCATCTTGGAGTCCAGGATATTGTTTACCTTGAATTCAGGTTCTCCATCTATCAAGATGGGGTCGGGTGGTTTGGTTAATCTTGTTCCTGGTTGAACTGGTTTTAAAAGTGAAACATGAAAGACAGGATGAATTTGCCTATTAGAGGGTAATTCCAATTTGACGGCCACCGGGTTGATAATGGCCTTAATAGTGTAAGGTCCCAAATATCTAGGGTTAAAAGTCTGAGTTCCCTTCAGAGGTATGTGTTTTGTAGCCAGCCAAACTTGATCCCCTTGATTGTGGAGTTTCACTTCTATGTTGATCAGCATTTTTCTTATATTTCTCTTTTGCTTGTTTCAAATGTTCTGTTGCCTCTTTAAAGGCTTGTGTAATAGTTGAGTGCAAATGACTAACTACGGGCATTTCTAAATGCTGAGGCGAATCTAGTTCTGAGGTTCGAGGGTGATGTCCATATATGGTATAAAAGGGGCTTTGTCCGGTTCCTGAATGTACAGAGTTATTGTAGGCATACTTGGAAATCCATAAAATATATTTCCAATTTCTTTCGGTCTGGTGTAACATGCAACGTAGGTACTGTTCAAGGGTCTGGTTGGTCCTCCCCGTCTGACCATCGGTCTGGGGATGGTGACTGGTTGATAACCTCACGTCAATTTGCGTCAATTGACAACTTTTCTTCCAAAAATGTGAAATGAATTGACTACCTCGGTCAGAGACCAATACGGAAGGAAATCTTGGAAAAAAGATCCACAATAACTAGAATGGTGTTAAATCCATTACATGGAGGTAGATCTGTAATAAAGTCTAAAGATAAGGTGTGCCATGGTGTAGGTGGAATATCCAAAGGTTGTAAAAGGCAAGCTGTTTTTTTATTCTGACTTTTTTTTTTTGGGTGCAAATGCCACAAGATATCACAAATGACTTTACGTCTTTTCGCCAGGTATGCCACCAGAATTGTCTCTTCATTTTAGCTTCAGTTTTTGCGATACCTGGGTGTCCCTCCATCAGGGTGTCATGATAATTGGAGATGACTAGTTCTTGTAGTTCCTTGTGTGGTAGAAATAGTCGCCCTTGATAATAAGGTAGGTCATTGATGACTGAGTAGTCCGGGCCTTTCTTTACCCAGTCCTGCAGGGCTGTTGGATCGGAGAGTTGTTGGATCTTTACCTGAATATCCTCTAGTGTCTGTAGATGTTACGCTCACCTGGCTCCCACAGAGGCGTCGATCGGAACTGGACAGCTGCGGTCTCCACCAATGTGACGCGTAGGGCCGAGATGACAGACTGGACTGGCACACCTAGCTTGGTTTGCTTGGCCCGTAGGAATATTCTTCTGCAAATGGAGAAAGGGAATTAACCACGCGTGGAGTTGAGCGTAAATCCCCCCCACCCCCGCTGTTCTCCCCACAGATCGCCTTTGATGTCCCCTCTTATAGTCTCACCTGATGGTTTGAAAAGATGAGCTCTCCATCCGGCATTGAGCGCAGAGGCGCGTTGATAACCAGTTGCTTCACTGGCTCGAAGGAATTGGTGAGTTCCAGAACAATATTGACTCTGAGATTCCCAGCAAGACGCTGTAAGTATAAAGTTCGTAAGAGTTCAAATGCCTGACTTTCACTCTTGTCCGATTCCTTGCAGGTTGCAGCTTGACCCTAATGAAGAGTTCTTCGTGGCAACCGGTAGTATTCTGGTAAGGATTTGTATTTTCCAACACAGTTCGATAAAATAAAGTCAATATGTAACCTGTTGCTTTCTCCCTTATTCAGGTGCTGAGAGAAAGTATGAAGTCTTGGGAAATAATGCCTCCAGCGGTAAAATTAGGGAGGTCTATTGTGGTGAGGAGGGTTCCCCTTATTAGTCCCTTTGTTTCACCTTGCTGTCCTTTTGTTTCCCCTTAGGGGCCGGGGTTCGGCAAAGATGCAGTGGAAGCTGCGCCGACCCGTGAAGAGGAATAGTACCCCCAGTGGTAAAATCAGGTAAGTCTATGGGGGGGTAACTAATATTCCTCTGTGTATTCCCTTAGCTCACCTTGCTGTTCTTGTCTTCTCCTTAGGTGCCGGAGTGCGGCGGGAACATGCATGAGGATGCGGTGGAATGTGAAGATGCTGCGAAGGCCGGTGAGTTCAGCGCGGCGCTGCAGCAGGCGAGGCGACACGCATAAAATAACTTTTTTCTTCCAGCTCGAAGGCGTGATGGATCGGGAATTCATGTAAGGATTAAAGGTATTGCTCTTGTTCTAACCTTTTCTCCTTCTTTCTCCCTTTTTCTAGGAGCTACAAACTCGAGGCGGGCGTGGCAGAAGGCTGGATGCAGACTTGCAGGCACGGTGAGCGTTACGCTGCTGGATGCAGAATAACGTGAAGCGTGTGCTGCTCTTTGGGCGTGGTTTAAATAGTCTCCAAAGTAGTCCCAGGTAAGTATTCCTCCCCAGCCCCGCCCGAGTAAAAAATAGTCCCTAAGTAAAGTAGTCCCTTCCAAACCTCTTTTGGCTTGGAGCTCTTGCAGCATGGTCTGCATCGGGTAAGTTTGCAGCATGGTCTGCATCAGGTAAGTTTTAATCTATGAGCCTGGCGCCTATGGCGCCAGGCGTGACTCTCCATATGAGTCTGGCGCCATAGGCGCCAGGACTGGACCCAAATAGCCCCTAGCAGGGGTTGTTGGGCTTGCTTAGGATAACTTGATGCCTGCTTCCGGGGTTGCTGGATGTGGTCTGGGTCCCCGGGGGTAGGCATCATGACAGCACTCCCCCCCAAAGCGCCTCCTAAAGTTGTTCTTCCCTGTGGTTTCGGTTTGTCTGGGAAATTTCGGTGGAATTTTTTCACCAATCGGGGTGCATGAACATGGTCACTAGGTTCCCATGACCTTTCCTGTGGTCCATAACCATTCCAGTCGATTAAATAAAAGAGTTTTGACTTTATCAGCTTGGAGTCCAGGATGTTCTGAACTTCAAATGCGGGTTCTCCGTCTACAAGGATAGGGTCTGGTGGCTTGGTTAGTCTTGTCCCTGTTTGCACTGGCTTCAAAAGTGACACATGAAAGACGGGGTGAATTCGCATATTAGCAGGTAAGTCCAACTTGACAGCCACCGGGTTGATAATGGCCTTAATAGAGTAAGGTCCCAAATATCTGGGGTTAAAGGTCTGTGTTCCCTTTAGAGGTATATGTTTTGTGGCTAACCATACTTGGTCCCCTATCTGGTATTGTGGAGTATCACTTCTATGCCGATCAGCATCTTTCTTGTATTTTTCTTTCGCCTGTTTTAAATGTGTAGTTGCTTCCTTAAAGGCTTGTGTAATCGTAGCGTGCAGATGGTCCACTGCAGGCATTTCTAAGTGTTGGGGTGAGTCAAGGTCTGAGGTTCGAGGATGGTACCCATATAAGGTATAAAAGGAGCGTTGTCCAGTTCCAGAGTGTACTGAATTATTGTATGCATATTCGGCGATCCAAAGAATGTCTTTCCAATTACTCTCAGTCTGATGTAACATACAAGGCAGGTATTGTTCGAGAGTCTGGTTGGTCCTCTCCGTTTGACCATCGGTCTGGGGGTGGTGACTGGTCGATAACCTCACATCGATTTGCGCCAATTGACAGCATTTTTTCCAAAAATGTCAAATGAATTGACTGCCCCGGTCAGAGACCAATATGGACGGAAATCCGTGTATGCGAACAATGTTTTCGAGGAACTCCTTGGCCAGGATTGAAGCTGAAGGTAATCCCTTTAAAGGAATAAAGTGGGCCATCTTGGAAAAAAGATCCACAATAACTAGAATGGTGTTAAATCCATTGCATGGGGGTAGATCAGTAATAATGTCTAACGATAAGGTGTGCCAAGGTTTTTTCTTTTGACTTTTGTTTTGGGCTCAAATGCCACAAGACATCACAAATGATTTAATATCCTTTCGCCAAGTGGGCCACCAGAATTGTCTTTTAATTTTAGCTTCAGTTTTTGCAATACCTGGGTGCCCCTCCATTAGGGTATCATGATAACGGGAAATGACTAGCCCTTGCAGTTCCTTGTGTGGCAAAAATAGCTGCCCTTGGTAATAAGGCAGATCATTGGTGACAGAGTAGTCCGGGCCTTTTTTTACCCAGTCCTGCAGGGGTGTAGGATAAAAGAGTTGCTGGATCTTTACCTGAATGTCCTTTAGTGTCTGTAGAGTATTCATGCCAAGAATTCTTTGTTTGGAAATTATAGGTACTGGTTCTGGGTTCACTTCTGCCTCTGAACAAATTGTGAAGGTCAACCGTTATAAACGGAAGACATAACAAATGCACTCTTTTGTGCTGAATTACAACAGCCAAACCGTATCAATAAACTTGTACAGAAGTTATTTTTATAAAAAACACAGTAATGTGTGTATATTTATTTTTTCATGAAAAAAGTTTTATACAATCGTTTTAAATTCACTCACTTAACCTTCAATTCAACTTAAACATTCTGTATATATAACCTTATATTGTCATATACATGGTTCTTCATAATAACACATTCAACATAATTTTCAACATCATTTTGTTCAGCAACAAAGCTTTACTTAAATACAATCAAATGTTCCAAAATATCCTGATATCCTTTGTCTGTTGTTCCAATTCGAATGCCCAATTTCGGGCTTCTAGGGTTTTAACCTAGGACTTCCACTACGCGTTTCGGGCGATTTGTTCCCCCTTCTTATGGTGGGAATATCAGTGTTTTCCTATCTTTGTTCTACAAAATCAATATGTGAAAGTAACTCCATTAGTTTCTCTTTCTATCTTAGTTCATTTTGCACATTATTTAGACTCTATGCACTTTACTAACCTTGGTCAAGGTAAACCAATGAGCGGCAACACCTTGCACGCTTATATGAGATTGCAACATATCTCTTCATATATCTTTTTATACTCTTTCAGGAATTCAAAACTGTAAGATATCAAATGAGAAGCCCTGATTCAATCATTTGTTCTAAAAGTACCAGCACTCACACTACTTGTTTTTGATTTATAAATGTGGTCAGATCACGAGTGGGACCAGTCGGTAAAATCAGCGCTGGGCCCCACTCTGTGATCAATAATTGAGAAAAGTAAGACTTTACTTCTATTGTAACACTCACCCATCGGTCAGGGCACGGTCAACTTTATACCGGCCGTTTGATGCTGTGTCAAATATCCAATGGTTGTGCACTGTCATCTGTGTAGTTAAATTCCAAAGGATTCTGCCTTCTGTGCTTGTTGAGATCGGGGCTGAAAACCGCCTATTGCTCAAAGAGGACGCGCCGCGTCCTGCTGCGGATGTACGTTGAAAACAGAGACTCCCTCGCGGTACAACGTCTATACAAGATTTCAATCGCGTTGCCATTTCTAAAAAGTGTACGCGTGTTGCTTAAATTACACTAAACGGTCATGGTTCTAGTCACGACCTCATTTGTACTCGTTCATAACCTTAGCACTTTACTAACCTTGGTCAAGGTAAACCAATGAGCGGCAACACCTTGCACGCTTATATGAGATTGCAACATATCTCTTCATATATCTTTTTATACTCTTTCAGGAATTCAAAACTGTAAGATATCAAATGAGAAGCCCTGATTCAATCATGTGTTCTAAAAGTACCAGCACTCACACTACTTGTTTTTGATTTATAAATGTGGTCAGATCACGAGTGGGACCAGTCGGTAAAATCAGCGCTGGGCCCCACTCTGTGATCAATAATTGAGAAAAGTAAGACTTTACTTCTATTGTAACACTCACCCATCGGTCAGGGCACGGTCAACTTTATACCGGCCGTTTGATGCTGTGTCAAATATCCAATGGTTGTGCACTGTCATCTGTGTAGTTAAATTCCAAAGGATTCTGCCTTCTGTGCTTGTTGAGATCGGGGCTGAAAACCGCCTATTGCTCAAAGAGGACGCGCCGCGTCCTGCTGCGGATGTACGTTGAAAACAGAGACTCCCTCGCGGTACAACGTCTATACAAGATTTCAATCGCGTTGCCATTTCTAAAAAGTGTACGCGTGTTGCTTAAATTACACTAAACGGTCATGGTTCTAGTCACGACCTCATTTGTACTCGTTCATAACCTTAGCCGCTATCCGATTCCTTCACAATGCTCCCGATCATGACCGCCCTTCTGTGTTCCTGGTCCTACATCACAGGGTTGCTAAGCAACCATTCTACACTAGTCTGTCTCCTATATTGCCTGTTCAAATTCAAGGCACGTCTTTGTGGTCGCCATGTTGGATGAGTGTGTTAACTAAAAGTTAACGATGTAGTCAGTGTGGATTTGGTCATATTCTCTTCTACAATCAATTGATACTTATTATAGGCTTAACACAAAAACATTAATTGTGATAATTTTAGAAGCGCTTTGAAATCGATACAATTAACGTATTTCACATTCTGAAATGTTACTGTAAATGCATAATATACGTTCGTACATCTTGTATAAAAAACTCGTTCTAGATTTTTCACCAACATTGTCCTTTAGTTTCCCCCTATATGGTTTGAATAGCAGATCACGCAGTGCATTACATTCGTGAATGTTATTATGTGCATTCATTCGTTAACAATACAATCTACATGAATTCAAGTACTGTCTACATTGGGTGAGTGACTCATAGTCCATATTTTCTCAATATTTGTTTCATCCACATTATCCAGCCTTTCAAAAGTTTAGTAGTTCATGGAGAGGCGGGGCTGTCGCGCAACAAGATGGCCGCCTAATAGTGGAGCTCCTCTCCGGCGTATTATCCTTCTTCAATTATATCCTGTATCTGCCTTCATTCGTGCTACTGGACCAGTGGATTCGACCAGTGTACCTATCCTGCACCCATCGGAAGAAACAACGGGTAAAATCGGATCCTGTCTGCCCAGGTACAGACGGGGTGGCAGTCGGGGGTCTCTGGGCCGCTCCTCAGCTCCGGAGTAAACTACGCAAGGGCCGCGGCTCTGGGTGTAGCGTGGGCCCTGCATTGGGCGGGTCCAGCCCCGGGGGCGGAACGGACGGCCTCGAACGCCACCAATTGGAAACGACATTCGCTCAATGAGGACCGTGTCCTGTCTGGTAGGAGAGGTGCCTTTGGACCTAAGCTGCATGCGCCCTGCCCCGTCCCCTCGCTTGAATCTCCCGTATTCTCCTGCACGGCCCTGGGTGGTCCTGGTCGGGCAAAACCCCCACTGACCTCAAAACACCGTCATAAAGAAGGGGGGAACGCAACGGAAAGTATACGGGCCGTCACTGACGGTAACCCAGCGGCCAACCTGTGAGCGGGGCTGGTGGTACGGGCACACGTGGGAGGCAGAGAGGGACGCCGTGAACAACCCTGCTTGGTATCTGCGCGTGGGTCTCCAAGGGCAAGGTTCTTTTGAATCAGAGGCGGTCCGTCCCCGTGGCCGACAGCGGCCAGGTATTACACCGCGGCTCCGAGACCAACTGCCGCAGCGGGCCCACTCACAGCCCGGGTCGAACCATCCCCCAGGGGCCATCCACGATCCTCTTTACAACGGATATTGTTATTGGGGCACCCGTGTGATGCCTGTAAAGAACGCACTGAAGGGCAGGAAGACCGGGCCGATGGATTCTTTCACGAGTTCACAAGCAACCGCAGAGGCCTCGGGCCCTTCGACAACGTCTGACCCCCCAGTCACGGAAGACTCCAAGTTCGACCATCTTCTGACGACGGTTCAGAACAGATTCCTTGCGATAAATGTAAAGCTGGACGATATTGTCTCCACGATAGGCTCCCTTAAAGCCAGAGTAGATGAGGAAAGTGCCAGAATCACTGACGCCGAAAACAGGTGCAAACTAAGACTCAACCCATCAAAACACTCAAGACATTGCTGGCTTGAAAAGCGAAATGAATAAACTCCGTGATAAGTGTGATGATCTGGAATCGAGGTCGAGAAGGAACAATATACGCATTGTCGGCTTAGCAGAATCCTTTTGCAAAGGCCCGATGGAGACCCATATCGAAGCCCTTTTAAGGTCCCTCCTAGGTGATGACTCCTTCTCCTCACAATTTTTGGTCGAACGGGCACATCGTACCCTGGCTCCACCGCCCAAACCGGGGGCCCCCCCGCACGATAGTGGCAAAGCTTCTAAATTATAGAGACAGAGACGCGGTTCTGAGGCTGGTAAGGGAGAAGGGCCCTTTGAGACACGTCAACGACAACATACACATATATCCGGATTTCTCTGCGGGAGTCCAAACCCAGTGACGTTCCTATGAATCCATCAAACGGCAGCTGCGGGTGAGACAGGTCCCATATGCGCTGTTGTTTCCAGCAAAGTTACAGATACAACATGGCGGACGTGCACACTTCTTCGATTCTCCGGCAGCTGCGTTGGGCTACGTGGAATCTACTATTCCCCTACCCTCTGGTAGGAACGATCCTGATCAAAATCTCCTTCAGCAGCCAGTATAGCAATCTACGTGGCATAATGTCCGACCGCAGCTATGATCCACCTTCTACCTACAACGAATCGTCTACCCTTGTTTCACCAAAGACGGGCAGGATTTTTCTTTTACTCATGCGTCTTATTATTCTTCAACATTCAAGGACAGTCGGATGAGACGCGCTCGGCTATGAAGGTGGTGTTGCAGCACTCGCCCCCCTCCACGAGTGAAACCACAGGGATTTAAATGGGGTTCATCATCAAGTTGGGCCAGATGGTGTGGGTGGGGGTGGGAACCGGGAACCTGGGTATGTTTAACCGGCCAGAGGTATGGTCGGAAGCCCTAGTTGGGCAAGTTGCGAAACAGTTTATTGTTGTGTTTAATGTTAAAAATGCAGTCACAAGTCATACGCTGATTCTTCCAAATTGTCATCCTGCTCTCCCAAGATTGTCTCTACACCTAATGACATGGCACACAAACCCCACACTTCTAGCGGATTGTCGCTTAAACTGCTAACCTGGAACATCCGGGGTCTGAACAATAGAGCAAAATCCAGTAAGGTGGGGGCATACATCAACAGGCACCGTCCGCATGTGGTAATGCTTCAGGAGACCCATGCTCTCCGTGAGACTAACGAGAAGATCTTGAAACAATGGGGCAACAACAAGTATTACACTGAATATTCGTCACAGAGCAGGGTTGTCCTCACACTAATACACCCATAATGGGGTTCGTCCCCGAAAAGATCAAATCCGACCCGTTGGGTAGATATGTGCTGGTATGGGGCACAGTGGCTGGGGAGAGATGGATGTTGGTCAACTCCTATGGCCCAAACACAGACGACCCCGAATTTTATGCCCATCTCCTCACCGAAATCGACACGACAACTGACACATGTGTGCTGTGGGGTGGGGACTTTAATACTATCCTAGATTTGCTATTCGACAGGTCCTCCAGTCGACAAAGATCACTCACCAGATCCGCCAACATCATCCATCAGGCCCTACACAACAGGGCGCTGACCGATGCCTGGAGAGGGGTACACCCCACAGACCGTCAATACACTTTTTACTCGTCAGCCCATGACTCTGAATCCAGGATAGACTACTGGTTCATATCCGTTCTCCTGCTGAGCTCGGTGGTGGGCTGTGAAATCCTCCCACGCACATTTTCTGATCATTCCTCAGTTACGCTCGAGATATCGCTCCAGAATGTTAAACGTCCTTCCCCACGCTGGAGAATGCCTCCAAACATCCTGAAGGACCCAAATGTGGTTGAATCGTTGCAAACTGAGATGGAGGAGTTCTTTCAACTGAACACAGGGTCGGTGGGGGACTGGGCTACGGTGTGGGAAACGTTTAAGGTTTGGGTGAGGGGTAATCTTGTATCCAAAACCACTGGTCTCCTAAAGAGTGTCAGATCCAACCTTAGTAAGACCGAAGTACACCTGAAAACCCTTGAAAACAACTATAGTGTAACACATGACAAGAACATATTGGCTAACATCAATGCACAGCTCCTTAGTTTTAATGAGCTGGCAATCCAGGAACTACAATACATGTCCACTCCAACCAGGGCCCGCAGATACGGTGAAGGAAATAGAGCAGGACACCACTTAGCACGCATATTACGAAATGAGCAACATCATGCCCCCATCGCAAGTATAATGACAATCAGTGGCGATCCCGTGCACACAGATGAAGAAATCAATGCCGAATTTACTAAATATTATACCAACTTATACGCAAATCACGATACATGGAGTATCGTAGACATAGCAACATACTTGAACGAGATATATCTCCCTACCCTCTCACCTGAGGACAATGCTGTCCTTGAACAAGAAATAACCAAGGAGGAAATCGCTGAGGCAATTAAGGCACTGGCAGCTGGAAAAAACCCAGGACCCGATGGCCTAAGCGCGGACCTCTATAAAACATTCACAACAATACTATCCCCTATCCTTACTCATGTATGGGAGGAAGCCTTGAGCTCCGGCTCCCTCCCAGATTCCATGACCGAAGCAGTTATAACAGTCTTATTGAAACCTAGACGTCCGGCCCACGACCGATCGTCCTATCGTCCACTCTCCCTAATAAATACAGATGCCAAGATATATGCGAAAGTGCTCGCAAATAGACTTCTCCCTAAAATGACCTCCCTAATACATCCTGATCAATGTGGCTTCATCCCTACGAGATCCACTGCCCCGAACCTGCGTAGACTGTTTGGAATTATGGCCCATATCAAGCCTGACGCGCAGGCAGTGGCCGTCTCTCTGGACGCCGAGAAGGCATTCGACTCCGTCTCATGGGCATACATGTTCGAGGTCCTCAATAAATTCAGCTTCGGCCCATACTTCACACACTGCGTCAGGCTGCTAGACACCTTTCCCAAGGCTAGGGTCTTAACAAACCGCACCCTCTCCTCCCACTTTGCCCTGCATCGGGGCACCAGACAGGGTTGCCCCTTCTCCCCCATACTGTTCGCACTCACCATCAAACCAATGGCGGCTGCGAGCAGAAGAGAACAAGAATTAAGGGGCATCAAGCTGGCCGGTAGCTACCAATCTATCTCATTATATGCAGACGATGCCCTGTTGTATATACGTGAACCGGAAAACAACTTAGAACCCATATTGTCAGTAATACAAGACTTCACCCTTCATTCAGGGTACAAAATCAATACAGCCAAATCTGAAATCTTCCCACTGACACAGTCCACCCCCTGTCCTCCAAGCACACACGGTCTGCGATGATCCCCGGATTATATCAGATATTTGGGGATCCTGGTATCTAGAGACAAACAGTCACTGTATATAGATAATTACGAATCCACTTTACAGGCGATCCACACCAAACTCCAGATCTGGACCAAGTTGCCCATATCACTGGCTGGTCGGATAGCTGTGCTCAAAATGGTGATCCTCCCCAAACTCCTATACATCTTTAATAACGTCCCGATATGGCCAGGCAGATCCTTTTTTGAAAACCTGCGGTCCCTGTCGACCACCTTCATTTGGAATGGCGGAGCGAACGGGCTCAAATGGGAAAAACTAGTGGAACCCTACGACACGGGTGGCTTCGCTGCGCCCAACTACGAGTTGTACTATCTTGTGTCTCAGGCCCATTACGCCAAATATTGGCAGAACCCAATAACCGAAGCACCTCATGTCCCCATTGAACGGCACTAGGTCCGCCCTACGGACTTGTGATCTATTATTTTTGCGACATCTTATGGAGACGACTGTAAATTTGATCCAGTAGCTTGCACGATCGCAGCCTGGGCCGCAATTGGCAAGCGCCTCCACATCGACACTCCCTATGACTCCCAAGCTCCATTGTGGAACTTTCCGGGCATTGCCCCCTCGTATGACCCAGGTATACAGAAAGCTTGGAGACCGAATTATGACATCACAATGAAGGCCATGTTCCCCACGGAAGCTTCGTCACCCCCGAAGACTTCGCTGACACAGTGGGGAGGGGCCAACTAGTCACGTTACAATATCATCGTATGAAAGCGGCGTTCAAGAAACGATGGCTATCATTCCCAACTGAGCCACCAGAACATCCCTGTTACCAGGCACTTCACTCACAGCCTCATATAGGCGTCTCCATACTGTACAACATAGTCCAAGCACATACGAAGTCCTCCAATAATATAAAGTCCACCTGGGAAGAGGACATGGGCACAACAATAGAGGAAGGAACATGGTCCAGGTACTGCCTTCTTACAAAGAAGGTCTCCCTCAATGCGGGGCTCAGACTCATACAATTCAAAATGCTCAATAAACTTCACTACACCCCTGTCAAGATGGCTAAAATCAAGATGTCCACAAACACGAACTGTCCTAAATGCAATAACCCTCAAGCTGACTCATGCCATATGTACTGGGCCTGCCCTGAAATAATGGGATTCTGGAAGACAGTAGCTAATATACTGGAAGACATTACGCAAATCCCCGCACAACTTACACCCAAGAAATACCTGTTTGGCGACATCGGAAAATTCCCCGAAAAAACTAGGAGGCTATTCAACGTCGCGTGCGTGGTGGCTAAAAAATGTATTTTGCTGAAATGGAAGAGTCCCCACGCCCCCTGTGCAGAGCAATTCTTAAAATCACTGCATACATGCACGAATGTGAAGAAACGTACATAGGCCTGGTCCCCTCTCCGTGCAGACCCAAAGACATTTGGTCAGCGTTCAGGGCTTACCTTCGCAACACCCCACCTAATTCGGAAGAGGAGGATGTCAACTGAATTGTGTGCCTTAACTCCCGCAAGAAACGTTTAATGTTATAAACTGTGATGATGTTTTATATAGGTATATGTATGGGAGAAGACAAAGTGTATAATATGTATATCCATTGCCACGGAGTGATTCATACATGTGTATTGTGAATTGCAACTGAAAAATAAAGTTTAAAAATAAAAAGTTTAGTAGTTCATGAAAGGTTTGTGTTAAATAAAATTCCTCATATATCTCAGTTTATTCCACTTCTGCCTCTCCCATCCCTATTCGGGATAAGGCGTCTGCTTTACCATTCTTACAACCTGGTCGATAGGTTATTACGAAATCAAACTCGGCAAAGAACAATGCCCATCGGAGTTGACGTGACGTTTGGGCATTGGCTGTCTTTAAATACTGTGAGTTCCGGTGATCGGTGATCACAGTAATGGTATGCCTGGCACTGAGAAGATAGTGCCGCCAAGCCTTGAAGGCGGATTTAATGGCTAATAACTCCTTGTCGGCAACCGCATAGTTTAACTCGGGTGCCGAGAACTTTCTGGACCAAAATGCTACTGGATGAAGCTGGCCAGTTTCAGGGTCCTTTTGAGACAGGGAAGCTCCCATGACTAGACTGGATGCATTGGTTTCCACTATGTATGGAAGTTCAGGGCGCCGGTGCTTTAATACAGGTGCAGACGTGAATTTCGCTTTCAGCTCTTGGAAGGCATTTTCAGCTTCTTCAGTCCACATAAAGCGTTTATTTTTTCGCAAGAGTGCTGTGATGGGATGTACAACATGTGAAAAATCCGGGATGAATCTGCGGTAGAAATTGGCAAAGCCGAGCATGCTTTTTACTCCTTTAACTGAACTTGGTGATGGCCACTTAAGGATTGCATCCACCTTTCGTGAGTCCATTCGGACTCCCTTTGGGGTCAGGATAAACCCAAGGAATTCAACTTCTGTGGCATGAAAAACACATGTTTCCAGTTTTGCATATAGTTTGTGCAGGCGCAATTTCTCAAGGACTGCTCGGACGTGCTTCACATGGTCAGATTCTGAAGAGGAGTATACTAGAATATCATCGATATATACGAAGACACAAACGTCAATGAGTTCACGAAGGACATCGTTCATGAAGTATTGGAAGGCTGCTGGTGCATTGCACAACCCGAAAGGCGTCACCTGGTATTCGAATAACCCATACTTAGTGGGGAAAGCAGTCTTCCATTCGTCGCCTTCTTTTACACGTACCAGATGGTATGCCCCCCCGAGATCTAATTTAGTGTATATACAAGCGTCCTTCACTTGGTCTAGTAGTTCAGAGATCAGAGGCAATGGGTATCGGTTCTTAACAGTTATCTGGTTCAATGCGCGGTAGTCTATGCACGTTCTGAGGTCACCTTCCTTTTTGAGCACGAAGAACAAAGCTGAAGATGCAGGGGACTTGGATGGGCGAATAAAGCCAAGTATTGTCGTAGGTGAAGGTTCTCAGGTTCCGTAAGGGCATAGATCCTGCTACAAGGGGGTTGTGCACCGGGTATGAGATCAATTTGACAACCGTACGATCTGTGAGGCGGTAAGGTGTTTGCCTGTTCTTTTTAGAAGACATCCTGGAATTCTTGGTATTCTGGAGGTAGTTGCATAACTGGTGTGGTTACTGTGGCCAGGCCTGCGTTCTACAGGTTTGTGCACAATCCGGGAAATTATTCTCTTCTCTCGCCAATCAATACAAGGATTATGTGTTTCCAACCAAGGTATCCCCAGTATTATTTGGAACTGTGAGGCTTTGATTAGATCAAACACAATAGTCTCTCGATGCCCATCCTGACCCAATAGTGTCATCTCTGTGGTGGAATGAGTTACAGGCCCAGAGGCAATTTCAGTTCCATCGACTGTGGTGATGACATCTGAGGTGGTTTTTCAGCAGAGAGGTAGATTCACCCTGGAAGCCAATTCATAGTCCACATAGTTTCCTATGGCCCCGCTATCAATGTATGCCCTTACTGCGTGCATACGCGATGGCTGCCCTGGATCTACGAGGACCATTGGTATGATGAAATGCGAGGTCTGAGTATCCTTCTTCAAGCTCGGCAAGCGGACCTCTACGCTTGTCGGGCGTGGTCGTTTCCCGAGTCTGACTCCATATGGCTTTTATCAGCAGCTCCTACCCCCTTCTTGGGTGGTTTTACAGGGCAATCCCGTAGAAAATGCCCAGAAGTTCCACAATATAGACACAATTGCATTTCCCGTCTCCTTTCTCTTTCCTTCTGGGTTAAGGATCCTTTAACCCCACCGATTTGCATGGGTTCTGAAGCATCTGCTCCTTTGGGGTTAGCGTGGGTTTTGACCAACACCCGATTCTCAAACTTGGCTCGATCGGCCTTTCTGTTCTGAAGTCTGTGATCTAACTGGACCACTAAGTCTATATATTCAGCGCAGTCTTGAGGTGGGTTCACGACTTGAGCCAAGACATCCTTGAGTTCTCCTCGAAGCCCTCGATTAAATAACGTGATTCGTTCTACCTCAGGCCATTCAGTTTCCACTATCAACCTATTAAAGGTTGCAATGTAGGATAGAAGGTCCTGGTTACCCTGTCGTAGGGACAAAAGTTTGTTATCCAGGGCCTGTCCTTGGGAGTGCCGGGCAAATAGTTTTTCCATGCTCGTTTGAAAGCCCTGAAAATCCAGAAGAATTGGGTCATCCTGAGTAACTAGTGGAATTGACCAATCAGCTGCACTGCCGCTGAGATATGACAATGCAAAGGCTACCTTGGCTTGATCATTTGGGAAGGCTCCAGGTCTGCATAAAAAGTGTAAGCGGCATTGGTCCATAAACACGGCGAACCTTTTGGGATCTCCGGCAAAGCGTTCGGGTGGAGCTAATGGAATATTTCCTGGTAGGTTTATTTGCACAGGGTTACTCGATAACACAGGAGCGGGATTTCCCCCGGAACCAGGTAGGGGTGCTTGTCCAGCCTGGCTTTGCAATAGTTGCCTAGCAAGGTCATCAGTTCGCTCCTTTGACAAAATCAGTTCTCTCCTAAGAGCATTGGTTTCTTAACGGGCGGAATGCACTTCAGCCCTCAGGTCCCCTAGTAGTTGGGCCAATTGGTTAGTCTCTTAGGTATCCATAACGCCCGGGTGGGAATTTGTGGGTAGGCTTTGCGTTCTGTTACGCTCACCTGGCTCCCACAGAGGCATCGATCGGAACTGGACAGCTGCGGTCTCCACCAATGTGACGCGTAGGGCCGAGATGACGGACTGGACTGGCTCACCTAGCTTCGTTTGCTTGGCCCTTAGGAATATTCTTCTGCAAATGGAGAAAGGGAATTAAACACCAGTGGGGTTGAGCGTAAATCTCCCCACCCCCGCTGTTCTCCCCACAGATCGCCTTTGATGTCCCCTCTTATAGTTTCACCTGATGGTTTGAAAAGATGAGCTCTCCATCCTGCATTGAGCGCAGGGGCGCGTTGATAACCAGTTGCTTCACTGGCTCGAAGGAATTGGTGAGTTCCAGAACAATATTGACTCCGAGATTCCTGGCAAGACGCCGTAAGTATAAAGTTTGTAAGAGTTCAAATGCCTGACTTTCACTCTTGTCCGATTCCTTACAGCTTGCAGCTTGACCCTAATGAAGAGTTACTCGTGGCAACCGGTAGTATTCTGGTAAGGATTTGTATTTTCCAACACAGTTCGATAAAATAAAGTCAATATGTACCCTGTTGCTTTCTCCCTTATTCAGGCGCTGAGACAAAGTATGAAGTTTTGTGAAATAATACCTCCGGCGGTAAAATTAGGTAAGTCCATTGTGGTGAGGAGGGTTCCCCTTGTTAGTCCCTTTGTTTCACCTTGCTGTCCTTTTGTTTCCCCTTAGGGGCCGGGGTTCGGCGACGATGCAGTGGAAGCTGTGCCGACCCGTGAAGAGGAATAGTACCCCCGGTGGTAAAATCAGGTAAGTCTATGTGGGTAACTAATATTCCTCTGTGTATTCCCTTAGCTCACCTTGCTGTTCTTGTCTTCTCCTTAGGTGCCGGAGTGCGGCGGGAACATGCAGGAGGATGCGGTGGAATGTAAAGATGCTGCGAAGGCCAGTGAGTTCAGTGCGGCGCTGCAGCAGGCGAGGCGACGCGCATAAAATAACTTTTTTCTTCTAGCTCGAAGGCGCGATGGATCGGGAATTCAGGTAAGGATTAAAGGTATTGCTCTTGTTCTAACCTTTTCTCCTTCTTTCTCCCTTTTTGTAGGAGCTCCAAACTCGAGGTGGGCGTGGCAGAAGGCTGGATGCAGACTTGCAGGCACGGTGAGCGTTACGCTGCTGGATGCAGAATAACGCAAAGTGTGTGCTGCTCTTCCGGCGTGGTTTAAATAGGTTCCAAAGTAGTCCCAGGTAAGTATTCCTCCCCAACCCCGCCCGGGTAAAAAATAGTCCCTAAGTAAAGTAGTCCCTTCCAAACCTCTTTTGGCTTGGAGCTCTTGCAGCATGGTCTGCATCAGGTAAGTTTGCAGCATGGTCTGCATCAGGTAAGTTTGAATCTATGAGCCTGGCGCCATAGGCGCCAGGACTGACTCTCCATATGAGCCTGGCACCATAGGCGCCAGGACTGGACCCAAATAGCCCCTAGCAGGAGTTGTTGGGCTTGCTTAGGATAACTTGATGTCTGCTTCCGGGGTTGCTGGATGTGGTCTAAGTCCCCAGGGGTAGGCATCATGACAGTAGAGTAGTTATGCCAAGAATTCTTTGTTCTGAAATTATAGGCACCGGGTCCGGGTTCGCATATGCTTCTCCCATCCCTATTCGGGATAAGGCATCTGCCTTGCCATTTTTACAGCCTGGTCGATAAGTGTTCACGAAGAACAATGCCCATTGAAGATGGCGCGACGATTGGGCCTTGGCTGTTTTTAAATACTGCAGGTTTCAGTGATCGGTGATTACAGTAATGCTATGCCTGGCACCGAGAAGATAATGCCGCCAAGCCTTGAAGACTGATTTGATGGCTAATAACTCTTTATCGGTAACTGCATAGTTTAATTTGGGTGCCGAGAACTTTCTGGACCAAAATGCTACTGGGTGAAGTTGACCGGTTTCAGGATCCTTCTGGGACAGGACTGCTCCCATGGCTAAACTGGATGCATCAGTTTCAACTATGTATGGAAGTTCAGGGCGTAGATGCTTTAAGATAGGTGCAGATGTGAATTTCGCTTTCAGCTCTCCTTTTCAGCTTCTTCGGTCCACAAGAAGCGTTTGTTTTTTCGCAAAAGTGCTGTGATAGGGTGTACAACATGTGAGAAATCCGGGATGAATCTGCGGTAGAAATTAGCAAATCTGAGCATGCTTTGTACCCATTTAACTGAACTGGGTGATGGCCACTTGAGAATTGCGTCCACCTTTCGAGAGTCCATTCGGACTCCTTTTGGAGTCAGGATAAATCTGAGGAATTCAACTTCCGTAGCATGAAAAACGCATTTTTCCAATTTTGCATATAACTTGTGCCGGCGTAGTTTCTCACGGACTGCACGAATGTGTTTCACATGGTCTGATTCTGAGGAGGAGTACACTAGAATATCGTCTATGTATACGACAACACAGACGTCAGTGAGTTCACGAAGGACATCGTTCATAAAATACTGGAAGGCTGCTGGTGCATTGCACAACCCAAAGGGCATCACCTGGTATTCGAATAACCCGTACTTAGTGCGAAAGGCAGTCTTCCATTTGTCGCCTTTCTTTACACATACCAGATGATATGCCCCTCGGAGATCTAATTTAGTGTAGATGCAAGCGTCCTTTACTTGGTTTAGTAATTCGGGGATCAGAGGCAATGGGTATCGGTTCTTAACCGTGATCTGATTTAATGCGCGGTAGTCTATACACGTTCTGCGGTCACCTTCCTTTTTAGGCACGAAGAACAAAGCTGAAGATAAAGGGGACTTGGATGGACGAATGAAGCCATTAGCAAGGTATTGGTCCAAGTATTGTCGCAGGTGAAGGTTTTCGGGTTCTGTAAGGGCGTAGATCCTACTACATGGAGGTTGTGCACCGGGTATGAGATCGATTTGACAATCGTATGATCTGTGAGGTGGTAAGGTGTTGGCCTGTTCTTTTTGGAAAACATCCTGGAAGTCTTGATATTCCTGAGGTAACTGCACGACTGGAGTAGCAACTGTGGCCAGGCCTTGGTTCAAGGGTTTTTTCCGGGTAACAAGTATGTGCACAATCCGGGAAGGTTATTCTCTTCTCTCCCCAATCAATACAAGGATTATGTGTTTCCAACCAAGGTATCCGCAGTATTATTTGGAACTGCGGGGCTTTGAATAAATCAAACACAATAGTCTCTTGATGCCCATCTTGACCCAATAATGTCATCTCTGCGGTGGAATGAGTTACAGGCCCATAGGCAATTTCAGTTCCATCGACTTTGTTGATGACATCCGAAGTGGTATTTTTGCAGAGAGGTAGATTCATCCTAGTAGCCAATTCGTGGTCCACATAGTTTTCTATGGCCCCGCTATCAATGTATGCCCTTACTGCGTGCATGCATGATGGCTGCCTTGGATCCACAAGGACCATTGTTATGATGAAATGCGAGGTCTGAGTATCCTTCTTCAAGCTCGGCAAGCAGACCTCTACGCTTGTCGGGCGTGGTCGTTTCCCGAATCAGGCTCTGTTTGATTTTTATCAGCAACTCCGACTACTTTTTTGGATGCTTTTATAGGGCAATCCCGAAGAAATAGTCCTGAGGCCCCAAAGTACAGACATAATTGCATCTGCCGTCTCCTTTTTCTTTCCTTTTGAGTTAAGGGTCCCTTGACCCCCCCGATCTGCATCAGTTCTGGTGCATCTGTTCTTTTGAGGGTAACATTGGGTTTAACCAATACCCGATTCTCGAACTTAACTCGATCAGCCTTTCTATTCTGAAGTCGGTGGTCTAACTGGACCACTAAGTCTATATATTCTGCACAATCCTGAGGTGGGTTCATAACTTGGGCCAAAACATCTTTGAGTTCACCCCGAAGTCCCCGATGAAATAATGTAATTCGTTTTACCTCTGGCCATCCGGTTTTCACCACCAATCTATTGAAGGTTGCGATATAGGTTAGTAGATCCTGGTTACCTTGTCGTAAGGACAAGAGTTTGTTATCCAGGGCCTGTCCCTGTGAATGTCTGGCAGATAGTTTCTCCATGTTCAATTGAAACCCTTGGAAATCCCGAAGAAGAGGGTCATCCTGGTTGACTAGTGGAATTGACCAATCCGCTGCGCTGCCACTAAGGTATGATAGTACAAAGGCTACTTTGGTTTGGTCATTCGGAAAAGCTCCAGGTCTGCATAAAAAGTGCAATCGGCATTGGTTCATAAACACAGCAAACTTTTTCGGGTCCCCAGCAAAACGTTCGGGTGGAGTTAAAGGAATGCTCCCAGGTAGAACCACTTGCACAGGATTGCTCGATGAAACCGGAGTTGGATTCCCCCCAAGTCCAGGTAATGGTGTTTGCCCAGCTTGGTTTTGCAGCAATTGTCTAGCAAGATCATCAGTGCGCTCCTTTGACATAATCAGTTCTCTCCTGAGGGCATTAGTTTCTTGGTGCGCAGAGTGCACTTCTGCCCTAAGTTCCCCTAACAATAGGGCTAGTTGGTCAGTTTCTGAGGTTTCCATGACGCCCGGGTTGGGATTTGTAGATAGGCTTCGCGTTCTGTTACGCTCACCTGTTTCCCACAGGGGCGTGGATCGGACCCGGACAGCTGCGGTTTCCACCAACGTGATGTGTAGTGCCGAGATGACTGTCTGGACTGGCCCTCCTAATCTCGCCTGCTTGATCCGTAGAAGTATTCTCCTGCAAGTGGAGAAAGGGATTTAGCCACCCGTGGATACTAGTGATAGCCCCCTCCCACTGTTCTCATTCTCCCTTCTTGTCACCTACGATATCCCCTTTTAGGAACCTCACCTTATGTTTTTAAATGATGAGCTCTCCATCTTGCGTGGATTGCAGGGGTGCGTTGATGCCAGTTACTTCACTGGTTTGAAGGCGTGGGAGAGTTCCGGAGAGTATTGACTCTGAGGTTCCTGGCAAGGTTCGGTAAGTATCAAGTTCATAGAGTTCAATATGTCCGATGATTCACTCTTTTTCCCCCTTCCTTCCTTGTCTTGCAACTAAGATCATGAGAAGATCCCCCTCGTGGCAGTTGGTGGCGCTCAGGTAAGAGTCTGTATTACCTGATGCCGTCCGGTAAATGTTGCTGGTGTTTAACGTGTTGTTATCTCTCCCTTTGCAGGTGCGGCACATGAAGATGTGGAGAGTTTTAGAATAATGCCTCCGGTGGTAATCGGGTAAGTCTATGATAAGTGTTTTATTGTTGGTTTTCTCGGCTCACCTTGTTTTCTTTTGTCCCTCAGGTGCCGGAGTTCGGCGAGGAAATGATGGAGGCAGCGCCGAATCGAAAGATACTGCGAGGACTGGTGAGTATGGCGCTGCGCTGCAGCTGGAGATGCGACGCGTACAGAAATGATGTTCTTTCCAGGTCCGGAGGCGAGATGGCTCCGAAATCAGCTGAGGAATTCGAAATAGTTTGTTTTCTAATCTTGTCCTTTTCTTTCCTCTTGGTTTTAGGAGCTCCAGATCCGAGGCGGGCGTGGCAGAAGACTGGATGCAGACTGCAGGCACGGTGAGCGTTACGCTGCTGGATGCAGAATAACGCAAAGCGTGTGCTGTTGTTCGGGCGTGGTTTAAATAGCCTCCAAAGTAGTGCCAGGTAAGAAGTTCCCAAGAACCACGCCGAGGTAAAAAATAGTCCCTGTAGAAAAATAGTCCCATCCAGGCCTCACGTTGGCTTGGACTCACTAGCAGCATGGTCTGCATCAGGTAAGTAAAGTCTATGAGCCTGGCGCCTATAGCGCCAGGACTGATTTCCATGATGAGCCTGGCGCCTAAGGCGCCAGGACTGAACCCAACAGCCCCCAGCCGGGGCTGTTGGGGGTTTTAATAAGTATCTGGATGCCTGCTCCCAGAGCTGAAGGGCTTTTTCCTGATGCCCGGGGGGTAGGCATCATGGCATTTAGTCTTGGAAGAATCAACTGCTGTGAAGAAGAGAAGGGGCGCAGCCAACACAGAGGCAACCATCACCAAAATGGCAGGCGCAACATCCTCAGAGGAAGGAGGCTGTGGACTGAGCGCTGTGGGAAGAGCCTCTCCTGCCTGGCAGCTTGGTTCGAAACAGATCAGAGACCCCGCTGTGGAAGGAGAGGAGGGAAATGCCGGCTCCGGAAAAGAGCCGAGAAAAGCGAGTCGGAGCGGAAGTAAACGACACCAATACCCCTGCCCAAGCCTCAAGAGCATCCCAGTGATAGGTGGGGAGAGAGCGGCTCAGAGCGTTCCCAGCCGCAAGAGACCCAACCCCCCAGCCCGACCCATCAACAATGCCTGTGGGGAGCTGCTTGCAGAAAGATAGCAAGGTTTCCCCCCTGGTACCACACACCCCTCAAGGGCTAGACCCAAGGATTTAAGGGGCTGGCAAGCAGTGGCCCTTCAACAGTAGACCCCTCACCACATATATATATTGGGGGGAAAATAAAAATAAAGGACAGAAACAGAAGGCTTGAAAAGTATGCAGGACAAAAACAATAAAACAATAAAATAAAGCTAAGATACAAAACACACCCAAGAACACCCTGATCAGTAGGAGAAGTCAGACACGTACAGGAGGAGTGCACATCAGTAAGGTAGCAGGGGCACGGCCACGCTCTGGCCGACACCAGGAAAAAAAAGGGACACAGCTCTGAGCCACTCCAAAGCGGAGGTGCAAAGGCCACCTCCACATCACGACGACGATAGCCCCAGTTCATTCACCAGGAAAGGTAAAGGCACCAGAGGCCACCTGGAAACACAGAGAAGGCAAGGACTAAGCATAAAGTTTTGCCACAAGGAGTAAGCAGACTCAGGGTAATAAAGAAGAAATACAGCCAACCGATTAGATCATAGAAGGCACCAACATAACACAATGGAGTCAGATGCCCGAAGGAGGAAGGAAAAAGATGGCAGCACTGCCGAAACAAACCACAATGGAAACATTTGCAAAAGAAAGCAACCAGAGATAGGATTCCAAAGCCTGCGGAGAACAACTACAGGAAAGGCAACAGGTACCTCAGCAAGAACATAATGACAATAAAATCCTAGAGGTAATAGCGGCACTGCGAGTGTCCATCGAGACCCACATTGGAGAAGTAACCTGTGATGTAACCCTCCTGCGCCAGGATGTACGCAACCTAGCTGGTAGAGTCGGAGAAATGGAAAGGAAACTGGAAGATGTCTCAGTCTCTACAAAGGAATTACAGGAAACAGTACATGATCTGAAAGCAAGAGTTAGGATGCTGCAAGACAGAGCCGAGGACACAGAAGGAAGAGCTAGATGGAGCAATGTCCGAATCCTGGGGCTACCTGAGGGGGCAGAAGGTAGAGATCCCATCACCTAGATCGAAACCATGCTACTCGAGGACATAGGTCTGGGAGCTCTATCGCAAGGGTTCACAGTGGAAAGAGCCCACAGGGTGCTAATGAAGAAACCCCCCCAGGAGCAGACCCATCATTGCAAAAATCCTAAATTATCGGGACAAGGAGAAGATCCCGACCTTCTCCAGGAAAGGAGGAGAGATCCGCCGAGAATCCGCATCACTAGCGATCTACCCAGACTATACCATGCAGGTTCAGAGGAAAATCGGTCAATTTGTTCCGACAAAAGAAAGACTCAGGCACCAGGGCATAAAGTACATGCTACTGTACCCCGCAAAGTAAAAAATAATCCATAACGTAAAATCCCTCTTCTTCGAAACCCCAGAAGAAGTTAACGCCTGGATGGACGAACAAAGAATAGCGCAGATGCTGGAGAGAAAATAACTCTGCAGAGGCACTAACAGGTGAAAGGTTGCATTAAGACAAATGCTCGATGCTGGACGCATGACTTGGATATTGATATTGATATTTTTTTTTTTTTATAACATGTTTTTATTGAGGTCTCGACAATTGCAGCAGCGCCCAGCAAACACAATATATAGTAGTATGCATAACAATATTGTTGTTAAATACATAAATAACAGTAGTAATTTAAACAGTTGTTTCGATATCAGAAAGCATGTCACAGAGGTATGTCCTGAATGGGCCCCAAATGTCTTTTGGCCTGCTCATGCTCGGTTGGGACAGCACGAATTGTTCCTCGCATTCATTGATGTAGGTTAGTTCACGTAAGAACACGTCCATGGTGGGGGCAGCCGGGCTCTTCCACAACTTCAATATGCATCTTTTAGCTATAACACACGACACATTGAACAATCTTCTACGCTTCTCGGAGCATTTACCTATATCACCAAATAAGTATTTTTGTGGGGTCAGGTGCGGGGGAATCTGTGTGACTTCATTTAGCATTTCCGCTACTTTCTCCCAGAAACGCATCACAACTGGACACTCCCAGTACATATGATAAGACCCCGCTGCCGGGGACCCACATTTGGGACATTTGCCTGGGTCATCTGGTGTGAATGTAGCTATCCTGGCGGGTGTGTAATGCAGTCTGTTGAGGATTTTAAATTGTATTTGTCGAAGCCCGGCATTGAGGGAGACTCGCTTTGTTAGTGCACAGTATCTCGCCCACTTTTCTTCTGGTATTGGCATTTTCATGTCCACTTCCCATTTCTCCCTCACCTGGCTTACCACTGCAGAGTGAGTCTGCATTGCCTTGTAAAGTCTGGAGATTCCCAGCCCACCCCGCACTGTAACCAACTGCACACACGGGTGGGAAGGGGGTTCGTCTGGGAATGACGGCCAGCGACTGTGATATGCTGATCTCATTCGATAGTACTGCAATGTCTTGAGCTGCCCACCTCCCACGCCCCTGGTGAACACCTCCAGGGTCACGAATTTCCCCTCTAGGTACATATCGCCTATTTTCATCTCCCTGCCGGGGTCCCAGGTTTCCTGTATATCGGTATCGAACGTGGGGGGGAGGCCAGGGTATTTCCACAGGGGCACCTCAGGGTTATATGGAGTCTCTATTTTCAGCCTTTTATATATCGCTCCCCAGGCTTTTACTGTGCAACTCACAGGGTCGAACTCGCAAGAGTCTTTATGTCTTGTGTTGAAGATCACTGATCCAATGTTAGTGGGCTCGGTAGTGTATTCCTCTATTTGCGCGTGAGGGGAGTTGTCACAATCATCGTACCAGTACTTTGCAAATTGTGCTTGTGACACAGTATAATAGAGCTCAAAGTCTGGTGCGGCCATTCCCCCCTTCTCGTAGGGTTCTGTCATCTTTTCCCAGCTGATTCTGGCTGTCTTCCCGTCCCACAGAAAGGACACCACCATAGAACGAAGTCTAGAGAAGAACTCTCTCCCTGGCCATATGGGGATGTTTACAAATAGGTATAACAATTTCGGCAGTACGATCATTTTAAGAATGGCAATTCTACCGTGTAGTGAAATTGGGAGACGCCTCCATATCTGTAATTTAACATTAAGTGTGTGTAGCGCCTGATCGTGATTGTCGATGTATAGTGTTTGTTTGTTGCAGGAGACCAGTACCCCGAGGTATCTGATGTGGTGTGCAGACCATTTAAGGCCACAAATATGAGCCGGGCATCTTGTGGAGGGGGTGAGCGGGAACACCTCTGACTTGGAGTTGTTGACCTTGTATCCAGAATATTCTGTAAATTCGTTAATATCTGTCATGATGGGAACAATGTTTTTGTCAGGTTCGCGAACATAGAGTAGCGTATCGTCCGCATATAATGATATTATTTGGGTGGCTCCCTTCAGTGTTATGCCTCTATTATCGTGTCTCAATCGTATCGCCGACGCCATGGGCTCGATTGTTAAGGCAAAAAGTATAGGGGAGAAGGGGCACCCTTGTCTGGTACCCCTGCCTAGTTCAAACAATTGGGACATAGTTCTGTTTGTGTGTACTTTCGCACATGGAGCTGTGTAAAGCAGTTTAACACACCGAATGAAAAATGGGCCAATCCCAAATGCCTCCAACACCGAGAACAGATATTCCCAGGAAACCGAGTCAAACGCTTTCTCAGCGTCCAGGGATATCGCCACCGCTTGTTTGTTCGGGTTGATCTGTGACATTATGCCAAATAGCCTACGCAAATTGAGGGCGGTGGACCGTTGGGGAATGAACCCGCTTTGATCGGCATGTACTAGTGCTGGCGTGATGGGTAGCATACGGTTTGCCAGCACTTTCGCGAAGATTTTGGCGTCCACGTTTATTAGGGACAGGGGCCTGTAGGATGACATGTCTTGAGGCGGGCGGCGGGGCTTGGGCAACACCGTTATTATGGCCTCACGCATTGTTTGTGGTAAGGATTGTTTACCCAGAGCCTCCCCCCACACCTCCAGCAGAACTGGGACCAGTTCTTCCCGGAATTCTTTGTAAAATTCCACTCCCAGGCCATCCGAGCCCGGTGCCTTACCAGACGTGAGCCCCTTGATCGCTTCAGTGAGCTCCTCTGCCGTGACTGGTTGCTCCAGTATGAGCCTGTTTTCTTCTGTGAGTTTAGGGAGATCCAAGGCGGCCAAATAGGCTTTGATCTCATCAGGGGATTTCCTATCTTGGTTCGCGTACAGTGCTTTATAGAACTGTACAAATTCATCATTTATTCCCTGTTCACTTGTTACCATCACGTCTTGCGCCGTGAGTATAGACGCAATCGGGGCCACTTTGTTTTCCTGCTTGACCAGATTGGCCAGCATTTTCCCAGCCTTGTTCCCCTCCCCGTATCTCCGGGCTCTGGAAGGGGCTGCTATATAGTGAACCTCCCTCATTGCCAATTTATCGAATTCCCTAAGAGATTTATGTATTTCAGAGAGGGTATCTCCACCATGTGTTCGGCTATATGTCTCCTCCAATACGGTTAGTTCCCTTTCCACCCTTTCCAGGTCTCGGCGTACCTCTTTCAGTAGGCCCGTTGTTTTGGATATTAGGACCCCTCTTGCCCACACCTTGAATGTTTCCCAGACTGAGGAGATATGGTCCACAGACCCAATGTTGTCTGTGAAGAAGTCGGCAATGTCTGTGTGCAGGCTTTCTACTACGTTTGGATCTTTTAATATACCGGTAGGCATTCTCCACCTCCTGGCCGGCTTAGGGGCACCCCTGATAATAATTTCCATGGTCACTGGGGAATGATCAGACAGTGTACGGGGAAGGATTTCGCAGCTCTGTAAGGCGTGTGAAGTGCCTGAGGGGATAAACCAATAGTCGATGCGTGACTCACTGTCATGCACAGAGGAATAGAACGTGTAACGCTTGCTTGTTGGATACAGCACCCTCCAGGCGTCCAGCAGGGACAGCTGCTGCATTATCTGTTTCAGAGCTAGCGACGTCCTAGATGGTGGTCTAGGTGTCTTGGCTGACCTGTCCAGGGCCTGGTCCAGCACAGCGTTGAAGTCACCTCCCCATATTATGTTTGTTGCCTCATGCTTAGCAAGGATTTCAAATATATGCAAGTAAAAGTCTGGGTCCTCAAGATTAGGGCCATAGGTATTTACCAGGGTTATCTGTTCGCCAGCAATTTCCCCCCAGACCAGTACATATCTACCCATCGAGTCCAACAGGTGGCCTTTTTCAATGAACCCCAGTGATTTGTGAATCAGAATGCTTACCCCCCTGGATTGTGAGGAGTAGTTCGTGGAGAACCGCTGCTTACCCCATTTCGCCAGTATTTGATCATTAACCGTGCTCTGCGCATGCGTTTCCTGTAGCATTAAAATTTGGGGCCCGTGCCTACTGACATAATTGCCTACTTTTCTGGTTTTCATTGGATTGTTTAGGCCTCGGACATTCCATGTCATTAGTTTAACCTTTAACCCATCACCCATTATCTGTGCGTGTGGTTTGTGTTAAGTTTCGACAACCGTTAATACACATGTATTCAGGACTGGAGCGATGCCAGCACTTGTGAGACCGTTTTCCAACCAAACCACAACCTTCAACTGCCCACATTTCCCTCCCAAACTGAAACTCGTCTGGGCGGTGATCACAACAAAAGAACTTACCCTTTGGCCCTATCCCTCCCACCACCCACATCATCTGCCCCAACTTGACGATGAGCCCAAGTAACTGATTGGAACAATCCTGAGGGTGCATCGTCGCAAAGCAATGCTCAGCCGTCTGGCCGCCCATGCGGGAGGCTCTACGGCCCGATTACGTCGGATTTCGGTTCAGTTTAGCTGTGCTGACATTGTAGTGAAAAGAGAAACAAACTGCAACTGGTAGGGGGGAGTCTCATCCATCCACCGGATCGCCTCTACCCTCACCCGGGCAGGGTCTTGCATTCGGGTCTCTTGCGCGGTCTCTTGGGGGCAGTGGGACGGAGGCCTCGACGTATGCCAGTGCCTCTACGGGGTTTTCAAAGAAGTGGGCTCTACCGCCATGTTGAATTCTCATTTTTGCAGGGAATATTAAGGCATAGGGTGTGTTGCGGAGTCGTAGTTGCTTTTTGACCATCTCGTAGGACCTGCGTTGTGCCTGTACATTTGCAGAAAAGTCCGGATATATATGTATTCTGTTGTCTTCATAGTGTAGTGTCCCCTTTTCCCTTGCTGATCGAAGGATCGCATCTCTGTCCCTGTAGTTGAGTAGACGCGCAATGATGGTTCGGGGTGGGGCGCCCGGCTTGGGGGTTGGTGCCAGGGTGCGGTGGGCCCTTTCAACGAGGAAGTGGCCGGACAGGGAATCCTCCCCTAGTACAGATTTCAATAGCTCCTCCACCCTTCTCTCCATGGAGCCCTTGCCAAACGACTCTGCCACTCCAACAATACGGATGTTGTTTCTGCGGGATCTAGATTCGAGATCCTCGCACTTATTCTGCGTCTTGCGGAGTTCTGTCTGGAGTAAGGCTATGTCACGACCATGTTGTGTGAGCACGTCTTCATTTACACCTATCCTGTTTTCTGCCTCCGAGATGCGTGCGCTTTCCTTCTCCATTCGCGCTTTTAAGGAGCCGATCGTCGCCACAATGTCGTCTAATTTCACATTGACCGCCAGGAACCCGTTCTGTACAATTGTAGCCAAGCGGTCCAAGGGGTCCGAGTTTTGAGCATCAGACGCTTGTGTTGCCCCTCCTGGCGTCTCCTGTTGTTGGGAGTTTGTGTAGGAATCCATTGGGCCGGTCTTTCTCACCCCCGTAGTTTTTTTCTCAGTGCGGCCCATTGGGTGGCGTTGCAACTTCTAGGGTGTATTGTGCTCTCCCACGTCTGTATGCTGCCGGCCACCAATGACCACCAGCAGCGGTTCTGTTGCGATGTAGGTTGGGGGGTGGGCACCGGGATATACAATCTCGTCCCCGGGGTGCTGTGGTGGGCCTCCGCGGTCCCCGTATAAAGCAAAGCCTCGGCCTTGAGTATGTCGGGAGTGCAAGAGGCTGGCGTTCAGCCGTTGCCTTGTCTTTACATCGAGGGGATCCAGGTGAACTTCTGGCCTGCAGCTCAACCGGGATGTAATGTAGTGCCCCCACCGTCCACACCGCAGTCCCCGTGTAGGGGCGGATGAGTGTTGGAATTAAGCGGCCTGGCGGGCCTCACTGTTCAAGGTGTATCGCAGCGTGTATGGGAGCACGGGGCTGTCCCTTCGCACGGGTAATCTGTGCGTTTGGCGTCCAGGCAGATTTTGCTGCCGTCCGTAGCACGTACCCCCACAAGACCACAACGGCGGGGAGTGTATGCTCCCGGGGGGGTCCCGTGAATAGGATGTTTATTCCTGGCGCCTGTGTCGTTCGCCCCCGCTCCCGTGGCACGGATGTTCCCTGTGGGGGGGCGCTGGCCCCCTGTCCGTCCACCTCCCCGGTCTGCCCACTTACTTCACCAGCTACGTCCTAGCTGGGCTTTGCCGCGGGCGGGACCGGAATCAGGGGGCTGGTGTCGTCGTCGCAGCGTTTCCTCGCCCGGTCTATCCTGTGGCCTGAAGTCCGGAGCGAGGGGGTCTGCTCTCCCACCGCCGATCGGTCCAGCAGGAGGATGAGTGGTGCGTCGCCGTCCTCAGGCAGCGTCCGTGTTCAGGCAGGTTGCTCCTCCCCCACAAGGCCGCTCAGCCGTTTCAAGCCCGGGGCTCGAGTGCGAATCGCCCGGAGCCCACCAGTGGCCAGGCCGCCGCTCTGCAGGCGCTGCCGATACAATCGATGATTGCTCCGCCGTCTCGAGATCCACTCACACAGCCTTTGCAGGATGTCTTCCAAAGGCATTCCCCAGCAATATTCTGCAGTAGCGCGTCGGCCAACGCTAACCTGGAAGGATTTATTAATAAAAAGGATTACGTTCGAGCCGGAGCTCTTCACCTAGGCGGCCATCTTAGCCGTGCGCAACAGCGCCCCCCTGATATTGATATTTTATTTCTATCGGGCTCGTACACAAGTACGTGACAAGGCAAGAGAGGGGAACAGGGGAGAATAAAACAGCGATCTTACTAGGCCCAGTGACATTGAGAACGCGCAAGTGCATGGGAGAGAGGGAGGGGAAAAGTGCATGGAAGGGGAGGAGAAGTGGCAAGTGCGAAGCACAAGAGAAACGGATAAATAATAATAAATAAATAATAAAGGCAGTGGTAGTGCAGCCAGCAATTTGCAAGTGCTAGGTTTAAGGCAGCAGACAGGGTAGGTCTGATAAGTGCAGGAAGAAAAGGGGGGGGGCTGTATGGGTACAGATACAGACCCCAGTGCAGGGGGTAGCCCGAAGGCAGTGCAGAAGGGTGACAGGGTGAGCAGGTACCTGGGCCTGGAGGACAGAGGGTGGCCAGGTGCACGGTGCCAAGAGAGAACAGATCAGCAGTTGAGAGGGGGAGTGAAGGCAGAAGAAAAGAGGAAGGTCTTGAGATGGTTCTCCTCACGTTTTAGAGTAGGAGGGAGGCTGTTCCAGAGGGAGGCCCCAGCTGAAGACGGAGATCTACCCCTAGCTCGTTTCTTTGAAAAACGACTGACACTGAGGGAGTTAGAGGTAGAGGAGCGAAGAGCTCGAGAGGGGAGGTATATGGAAAAAATGGTGGAGAACTCAGGAACTAATGACACATTATCTAGGCAGGAAAACCCCTGATTAGGACTAGTGGTGAAAGTACAGAGACTAGAATTTCAGGCTCCACGTCTGGTCCCAGCACCTAATGGCTTTGGGAGAGCTGTTGTACTCTTCAACCAAGGAGTAGCGGAAGTACTAAATAGTACTCGATCACCAAGCCCCAAGGGAGCTGGAGACAAATGGTGACAGGGCCTCTACGGGGAAACTCTGGTGGGCGGTATGTTAAAGTTTGTTTGGGAAAGTGGCTCAGGTTACAAAACAGCATCATTAAAACTTAAGGAGGAACAAGGAAGAACCCCATAAGGTAGTGGTATGGAGGGAGAATAAGGAGGAGCTCCCAAACGGGAGAAGGAGCGGGCAGGGGGATGAGGAAACACCTGATGGCAGTAACACTTAAAATCTCCTCCTGGAATGTAAGGGGGCTAATAATTATGTCAAGAGAATAAGAATAGCCACGTACCTGCATTGTAAAGGGATTCAGATTGCCCTATTGCAAGAGACACATTTTGCACCCACGAGACAATCACAGGTATTAAGGAAATGGAAAGGGAAAGGATACAGGTCTACATACTCTAATTATGCAAGGGGAGTCCTCACTTGGATGGCCCTTGTGGTGCCTTTTCAATTGATATAAGTCCATACTGATACAGAAGGAAGAATCGTACTGGTACACGGGTTCCTTGACAAAACGAAAGTTTGCTTGATTAATACTTATGCACCCAATCAAAGCACAGTCACCTTTTTTCGCTCCCTATATTCTAGACTAGCCCCATTCAGAGGTATGATTTGGATCTGGGAAGGGGACTTCAATTGCACATTGGACCCAGATCTGGATAGGTCAGATGACAAGGTGTTATCACCATGCCCCCGAACAGAGCCATAAGAACTCTGATCGAGGTTCTAGAGCTGCAGGAGATTTAGGGATGGATACAGAAGGGGAAAAAATAATTCTCATTCTATTCGAATGTACATAAACTATATACGAGAATAGATTACATTCTCACAGGGGCAGACTAACTTGGGGATTTTGTAGACGCCTTCTATGATGGAAGAACCCTCTCAGATCACTCGCCCCTAGTGGTTAAGTGGGTACTGAGCAACCACCCCGCCCCAATACCCACATGGAAACTGAGAGTAGAAATCCTAAAAGACAGCCCATACAGGGAACAACTAGGTCAGCAGATAGAAGAATACTTCACGTTTAATATAGACAGCGTTAAAAGAATAGGGACTGTATTAGATGCCTTCAAATTAGTGATCAGGGAAGCAGCCATAGCAGAGATAGGAGGGACCCAAAGGGAGCTGGAAAAAGAACTAGCAGATACATAAGCGGAGATTAAACTGATAGAGGGCTCTGAGTCCAAGAAGACGGAATCAGAGTATAGACTCATAGAACTTAGACAGAAATGTCTGGAGCATTGGGAAAGATTTGGGAGCTATAGCTACGCAAAGTACACCGGAAAACTGCATAGAAAGGGTGACAACCTAGGTAGAATGCTAGCATGGCTAACCAGAAACAGGGGCGCTCGAGAAGGGATTGTCGAGATATTAGACGATTGCGGGGAAAATTGGAGGACTCAAAAAGAAATAAACAAGACCCTTCAATCCTTCTACCAGAACCTATATAAGGATCAGATAGACACCAAAGGTAGGGAAATAGGTGAGACCCTGACAGATAACGGTTTGAGCACAAAGGGAAATGCTGGAGGCACCACTCACAGCAGCGGAGTTAAGGGAAGCGATAGCCACGTTCCCAGCAGGCAAATCTCTAGGGGGAGATGGCCTCCCAGCAGAGTTTTACAGAGAGTTTGAAGAAATAGTGGACCTGAAATTACTCCTGACCCTAGAAGAGGCATATGAAACAGGGAAATTACCGGCTAGCATGGAAGAATCCGTAATACCTCCGATTTTTAAACCCGACAAGGACACAAAACTCTGTGAATCCAAGACACCAAAATCCTAACAGCAGTGCTAGCCGAGAGATTAAACAGAGTGATTACAACATTGATACACCCGGGCCAAAGGCGTTATGTCCCGGGCAAAGCAACAATGGAAAACCTAAGGGGGCTACATGCTGTCATAGATAGAACACAGAATTTGCCAGAGGTCCGGCCAGCGGTGGCACTAGATGCTATCAAGGCGTTTGACTCTGTCAGGTGGGAATGGCTGTGTGCATCTCTACGAAGCTTCGACATGGGGGACAACTTCATGAGGTGGGTCCAAGTGCTCAACTATAGCCTGACAGCGAGAGTACACACAGGCAGATATATGTCAGAACAGTTTACGATACATAGATGCACTAAACAAGGTTGTCCCTTGTCTCCCTTGCTGTATATCCTAGCATTAGAACCCCTACCGATATATATGAGGAAAGTATTCAAAGACACGGGACTCTACGTAGATGGGGTACACCATGTGATATCCCTATATGCAGATGACATGTTGCTATACATAAAACACCAAGAAGACAACCTGGAGTCATATTTGGAGGTTCTGGAGAATTTCACAGCACTGTCGGGGATCTCAAATAGCAAGACAACATCCTGCCTATTGCCATTAGAGGGATGGGTTGGGAGAGAAGAGGGAAGACTACCATGCATGCGTCTACCTTCAGATATCTGGGAGTCGATATTTACCATGATACAAAAGATACACATCAACACAACACACTGAAGGTGACATCCTGGTTGGAAGCCTCCATCAAATTTCGAGAAAATGGCCCCTATCAGTGATTGGCAGAATAGCACTCTTAAAGATGGTAGCTCTACCCCAACTACTGTTCCGCTTTGTAAATATCCCATACCTCGTACCAAGGGCCTTCTTTAAGGACCTACCTTTGATGATGGGCATTTTCATATGGGGATGCGGCAGAAGAAGGATAGTCCTGAACATTTTATATGGGAATACGCAGAAGGTGGGAATGCGCCTCCCATACTTTGAACTCTATTATCTGGCAGGGCAGCTTCAGCATGTAGCAGGGTGGCTAGCCGACACAGAAACAAGCGAACATACCTTGATGAGCACAGGTGGTGTGGCCCTGATCTTCTTAAAAGAAGTGGATTGGCTCAGAAAAGAAAGGATTAGGGACCCTCTGTGTCTCCTGCAGCTAGGTATAAAGATCTGGACTAAACCAATAGGGTCCATACTGCTATGAAATCAATTGAAGAATTGCTTAAATAATTAGTTATTTAGTGAGTGTACCCAAGAGGTATCACTGAACAAATGAGTTTAGGCTAATACATACTCAGAAAGCAATCAAGGTAGTCACATATTAAAAATAGTAAACATATTTATTTTACAATAAGACATAAGCAAGAGATTCATAAATAACTAAAGAAAAATAATGTAGTGAACAAATAGATACATATTGTCTGTTGGTTAAACAGTTGATCATTGAAAACACATAACAAGAAATAGTAGTCTTATTTCAAAGAAACACATAAACAGAAATAGTAATCTTATTTCAAAGATAAACAAAAACTGCCAATTCTGAGTTATGACCTAAACTGAGCCAACACTCTTAGATTTGGCATGTATTAAGCCAATACACAAGTTTATTTCAGGATTGGCAAGGTTGGATTATTTTGTTGACAGGTCTGTGTACGTGTCAAACAATAGAAAAACAGCAAATTAAATAGACATCTTAAAACACGTTTCGGCAAACAAGCTCTCTCTATCTGCTCAGTGATCCACTCGCTCGCCTGCCTTCATTAGCAAAAATAAACTATTTATTACCTTGATTTTATTTTTCTCACTTGTTGCGTGCATTTCTTTGCAAGTCATTGACTTTTACTTTTTCAGGATTGGATGGCCAGTTTACAACTGGTCTGCTTTTTGCTTTGTGACTTTTAGCTTGTCTTTAGTGCGACAGCACTACTTTAGCTTTTTCCAGGAAATTAGGATCTTTCTTGCCTAAGTGTATTCACACGGCGCGCCCTTTCATCAACCATTTTTCCAGTTTTCTATTCAACTGCAAGGACGCTTCATTCATTTCTAAATGCATTTATTTGGCACCTAAAATTCACTTGTCTATCACAGCACTGACGCTCGATGACACAAACACAATCATCAGCCCTCCTGAGGCTCGGCAGCCTTAACCAATCGTATCCCTCACGTAAGAGATGCTTCGGTCTTGAGCCGGGGAGTTTGCATGTTAGCCCCACAGAGGCTGGGCAGCGAACACCCAATCGAATTCATCCCGTTAGGAGGTGCGTCGACTCTGAGCCTAACATGGCTCCCCTATGACGTGGCCCAATGGGAGGCAGTTTTGCAGCTATCGCCCCCCCTTTGTCTACCCTTTAGGCTCTGCGACTGTAACCTGCCTGCACACGCATTCGAGCGTTCTGCAGAGCAGGAATGATTCAGCTGCCAACGAGGTGGATGCCACATAGCGGTAAGAAGGGCTTTCAGTCTTACTTTAAACTGGATCTGCACCCGAACCATATCAAATGTCCTCTTTTAATTTCTCCATTTCAGGCATAATAACTCATTTACGTCCTTTTGCCTTTCTCTCTTTTTTCCTTTACTGTAGAGACAGCCTTCATTACGCACTGTCAACCTTTTTTGAAGGAATGAGGCTTTTTGCCCTCCACTGCAAGCAGCATTTCTAACCTCCAGCTGCTTCCAATACTATTTCGCTCTTAAGGTAGGATTTTGCCATTTTTATCACCTTCACTGGTCCACTTAGCACCCAAGTGCTTTCTTAAATATTCAGTCACAAAGTATATGTATATACTTTCAATTATCCACAGGCTCACCTTTGGATGTTAACTTTTGACTTTAGGATTAATTCCAAGTCACGCTGAGAAACGCCATACTAGCATCAAACTGCTCCAGCGTACATGCAAAAGCAACATTGTTTGACAGGTAGTTCTGCATTCTTTCAGCACTTTATTGGAACACCTGTTTTAGCATTATTCTCAAACCCTTGTGTTTGCAATTTTACTCTTTAGAGAGTGTTTTTTCCAACACCGTCCCCTCTTTGATGATGCAGCACTGCTGTGGGTCGCCCCGGGCCCATTCACCCAGACGCCCTGTACCGGTCTCTGGCTAACCGCGCCTGGATACTTTTACTCATCCACAGCTCCTTTTATTGGTAATTTTTATGCCTTTTTTGGCTTTAACTATCTCTCTAAGCAATCTCGGTAGAATCTCATAAAGAGATTATTCCTTTCACATAATTTATCTTGTTTGTGTCTGCTTCCCCACAGGGTCTAGTTGTTGTGTGTTATTCCGCCCTGAGGAAGGCAACTTCAATTATGTCCTGGAATCATTTGCCAGACAGGTGGCTTCTTTGCCGAAACGTGTTTTAAGATGTCTATTTGATTTGCTGTTTTTCTATTGTTTGACACGTACACGTAGGCAGACCTGTCAACAAAATAATCCAACCTTGCCAGTCCTGAAATAAACTTGTGTATTGGCTTAATACAAGCCAAATCTAAGAGTGTTGGCTCAGTTTAGGTCATCACTCAGAATTGGCAGTTTTTGTTTATATTTGGAATAAGATTACTATTTCTGTTTATGTGTTTCTTTGAAGTAGGACTACTATTTCTGTTTGTGTTTTCAATGATCAACTGTTTAACCAACAGACAATATGTATCTATTTGTTCACTACATTATTTTTCTTTAGTTATTTATGCATCTCTTGCTTACGTCTTATTGTAAAATAAATATGTTTACTATTTTTAATATGGGACTACCTCGATTGCTTTCTGAGTATGTATTAGCCTAAACCCATTTGTTCAGTGATACCTCTTGGGTACACTCACTAAATAACTCATTATTTAAGCAATTCTTCAATTGATTTCATAGCAGTATGGACCCTATTGGTTTAGTCTAGTTTACAGTCCCTCTCCATCACTGCTTTTGGGACAATTCTCCCTCTCTTTGTATTCAGGTATAAAGATCTGGACCTGAACCAAGCTGATACTAAAACTCCATGAACCCTACTCTCCCCAGATCCCCCTGGCAGTTGTATACAGGGAAAAAAAGAGCATCTGGTACAATGTAGACGGTACTGGTGGGAAAGGGGTATAATAGTGATCAGAGAGCTCTACTCCTCAGAACAGTTCTTGACATTCCAGGAATTAAGGGAAACATTTGAGATACACTCAGGCCAATGCATAATGTATTCCAAATTAATAAATGCTTTAAAAAAGAAATTGCCAGACTTCCCAAATCAAGGGGAAGAGAATAAGGTCCTTGGACTACTATAGGAGGTGTCAGAGTGCAGGCATGCAGTGTCTAGACTGTATCAGGGTCTACTGGAGGCACTACCCAAAGACTTAACCAGGGGAAGAAGACATGGGAATCAGGGACGGGCAGGGAGTTCACAGAAGAAGAGTGGCCGAAAGCACTGTTATACCCCAAGAAGTTCTCACGAAATGCCAGATTAAAAATGACCCAATATTACATACTCCACAGCGCAAACATGACCCCACAGCTGATATCATGGTTCTCAGACACAGAGGTACAAAAATGCCCGAGGTGCGAAGCAGATGGAGCAGTCCTTGAACATGTGTTTTGGTCCTGCCCAATAATCTGAAGGTTTTGGCAGGTCATGAAGCTAAGGTTAAAGAAATGGGGCATAATGGGATATACATGGTCATAAAAAGCATGCCTCCTCAGGATATACACACGCCGTAAAAAGACCGGGCCTGAGAATAGAATGATAGACTTAGCCTGGGTACTGGTGAAAAAAGAATCGCAATGGCATGGAAGACAAAAGAGGGACCACAGATAGATGGTGGGAGGATCCTAAAAGATGGTCCCTGGGCAGAATCTATGGTGTGGTATGAAGCACTCCAAATGGGTAGAAAAGAAAGCTCAGATGATATTGCAACCTGGAATGCCTTGGTCCATGCTCTCTTCTCTTCGCCTTATAAAAAAGAAATACCTGGGGCATTAGATTTACCAGAAAGGATAACGAAAGAGCAGGAAAGAGCAGCGACCTGGGGACAGGGGAGGGAGCCGGAAGCCCAATAGAAGAACTTGACTGACGATGGGACAGTATGCTAAAGACCTTTCGAAAATGCCTGTGTTTTCTGTTCTAGTTTGAGTTGGGGTGAGGGTGGGTTTAGGGAAGGGTGTTAGGAAGAAAGGGAACGAGTTATATGTAAAATGTAAGACACTGGAGATGTCATTGTAATGTGTGAACTTGGAGAATGTTAAAATATATGAAAACATTTTTTTTCTTTTTAAAGGTGCACGTATTTCTATTCGTTCTTCGGAGTTCCTCCGTCACGGGGTCCCATCAACGGCCTGCAACATCCGGAAACTGCACCCCACTCCAAAGATCAGACAGGAATTCTGTCAACACGGCTTCTGTAAACCACTCCAGGTTGTGCACAAGCGAGTAGTCGCTGCAGGTGGGCGCAGCCCCTCCAGATGTGCGGCCAGGAATCCTCTGTCTCTGCAGAAAATCTTGGATCACGTTAGGGTCACCAAATTTGTGTGGCAGACCTCCTGACAACCAGATGCAAAGTAAATGCAACCCTCTAGTGAAAAAAGCTCAGCACACTATTTGCAGGGATAAACAAGGCTCTACTTCCAAAAAAACAAAATACATGTTCACAGGGGCATTCAAACGCTGCTTCCACGGAGTGCACTGGTTACATCAAGGGAGACAAGACATTTGAAGAAACAGGAATGTCACTTATGACGCTAACAAGTTACACAATAGATTATTCTTTTTATTGGTGGGGCCCCCATATGCATACAGTCCGCCCCCTTTGGGTTATCCAACGATTGGCTGCAACGGCTGGTGTCGATTTTCCACATGGTCGTTGATTCTGAAAACTTCACACCCTAGCAACACAATTGACTTATTACATGAAAAGGGCTTTCTAATGGCAGTTTGATCACTTGATGTGCGTCTGGTAGTGGGACATGAGCTCAGAGGATATTTTCGAGGTCACGATAGCTCTCACAAATGCAAGGAGCTTTGTTCGATCCTAGACACTCTTGCACCCCCACTATGCCTCCTCAGCACTGGCCTAAATGTGTTATCCTCACCCATCGGACCTAGCAGTACAGCACAGGGCACTCTGATTGTGCTCCCCCCTTTGAACCCATCCTCTCCCTGAGTTTGGCCTAAAACAACACACTAATCAATCGATAACTAAGGTATTTAGGAGTTGGGATGGTGGGTCTCTGGTGGTTCAAACAGAATATCTGGTTGTTTTATGGTGCTGCGTCAAAACCTGGTGAGGAGTGGCTGTTGATAGCAGGTGGAGGGGGTTCTTTTCAGACTTTTTTATTGTATTGTAGTATTGTATTGTAACAATATTTCTAAAGCGCTACATGGGCCGAGAGGCATCATGGCGCTGGAGGGAGCAGAAAGGAAACGGAAGACTAACCACTCTAAAACAACAGTGTTTTGATTTGCTTGCGGAAGGTGGATAGTGCATTTTTGTTCCTAATATGCGGGGAGAGCATTGCACAACAGCTGAGCCAGCACAGAAAAAGATCTGCCGCCAGCTCGGGCACCTCTAAACCAGGGAACACACAACAAAAGTTGATTAGCGGAGCGTAGTGTTCTTGTAGGTTGATAGATGGAAACCTTAGATTGAAGGAATTGGGCACCCACAGAATGAATGGCCCGGTGAACAGTACATAGGATCTTAAAATTAATCCTAGCCTTTACTGGCAACCAGTGAAGGCGCTGGAGAAGATCTAGTGAGTGAGATAGCCTAGGGGCATTAAGAGCCAGCATGGCAGCAGCATTTTGAAGAATTTTGAGCTTCTGGATGAGCATCTCTGGTTGGCCGAGATAGATGCTTTTAGAGTAGTCTTAAGCTCCCATGATAGAGGCAGTAACGATCTTAGCCCTAGCCTCATCAGGGAGAAAGGGGAGAACCTTCTTTAAGGTTTTCAGTTTAGCGAACCCTGCCCGGCAGACTACTGAAATTTGAGATTCTCTGGAACCAGAAGCCATACCCCTGATTCCTAGGCTTTTGACAACCACTGATGGAGTTGGACATGGTCCCAGACATGCAGGCCAGTAATCAGAAGTCCAACAAGAATTATCTGACTCCTTGCCAATCACCAGTACCTCTATCTTCTCTCCGATCAGTTTTAACAAAATGTTCTGTGAGAAGAGTTTGTCTGGGTAGACATCTGAGTGAAATGAGCAGGTATTCTGGCCAATGGCCCCACTAATAAGAGCAAAGTGAGTGCATTTGTAGTGTCAACACAGTTGGGCAGTTTGGCAGAGTGGTGGTTTAACGTTTCACCTGGCATTTGACATCAGCAACAGTTTTGGAACCGGTGGGGCCCTGTCTTAGGCGAATCCGGCTCCTGTGTGATTGTCATTCCTGTCTCGTGCTCTCTTTTTTTTTTCTTGGCTCATGTCCGATTTGCATAGAGTATGGCCTGTGCCACTACCCGTAAATTCAGCACCTATCATAGATCAAGCAATGCTATTGGCAATGAGTCTTCCACTGCCCCTTTCACCGGTGAGGGCTCTTCGGATCCCTACGATTCATCAGATGCTGGTAGGACCTCCTCCTTCTCTCTGCCATCAAATCTGCTTCCCCCCGCCACTTGGAAAGATCACTGCTTACTTCCCTGTGGCCCCTCAAGCTACCTTGACGGCTTTGCCTGCTCATCATGTCCTGCACAATACCCCCCCCCCCCCACTCCCATGTGAGTTTTCAACCGCTTGATGATCCTGGCGTACCTGTTCCAGCTGAGGCACAGATGGTATGTCTGACTAATCCACTGCAGAGTCCATTGGTTGATAATTGTAATGCCTCTTCTATGCTGGATTATCCGTTGGATCTATCCTCCATGCATCATCCAAATGCAGAAACTTCATCATCATCTTTCCCATCTACCCCTGTGCAATTGCCCCTGTGTATACTCTCTGGAATATTACAACATATGGATCACAAATTGGACGTTGGTCAAACCGACATCCTAACATAGATTAATCAAGTCATGTGCGTGCTGGTTTCCCTCTATGAGGGGATTAAGGTGGAAACAAAATCTCATTCGATTATGCTTGAGTCCCTAGTAGTTTGAAAATATTAAGGCTCATAGTACCCGTAAGGATCTCTTGTTTAACCAACAATAACGCCTAGAGTCTTCTGGAAAAACTGATGTTATTACTAATGATGACTGCGCACGTGTCTCATTACTTACTTAACATAGGACTACCATTGTAAACTGGAATGTCGCGTCCCAGACTACCAATGATGTTTTTTTAATGGATGGTGTCTCTGACTGCAACATGAGGGACATTGCACAAAATAATATTGTGTCTCTGACTCCTAATAATGTTGTTTCTAGCAAAGGTACTTTGGCGAAGGACTCCTCGGTTGTGGATGGGGATATTTTATGTATTGGCTCGTTTTCACTGTCTTCCGTTCCACCTTCATCTATGGCAACAGATCCTGCTATTCCGAACATCCCTGTTTCCCTTAGGTCCATTCCATATGCTGCAAGTCCTAGACTGGCCACTGGTGCTCAGATTGAGATCTCTAAGGTGGCGATTTATGAAAGATCGTGCTTGGGGTCTCAAACCTTAAATGCCTGGAAAAAAGGGGGACAATAGTTTAGGAAGACAAAAAACATGCCAATCATTAATATCAACAAGCAAGCCACAACAAAATGTGTTAACAGATTTTTAAAATGACCTTTGGTTAAGGCGGCACTGGAGAATAATCTTGTCAGCACCAGCAGTGCCATTGATAATGTGATCCCAGTCATGGTACTGGCTGAGAGAGGGTTTGCCAGTGTCAATACCAGTGAAGAACCCACCCCAAGCGCTACTACTAGCTTAGAATCTTATTCGATGCAGATGGATCTGAGACTTACGTCTGTGAAACCTAATCAGGACGAAACCTAAGCCTAACGTGAAACAGCTTGCAGCTCCCCCCATAGTTTTTGTGTCACTCCACCTCATCTGATGCAGGTGGATCCAACACTTACGACCGTGAACTTTAGTCAGGGGTGGTCACTGTTCCTAAGAACCAGTCTGAAGCCCCTTCTAATAGTGTTTGTGTCCTTGCAACTACATGTAAAAATACCTTTTTACCCCTTAAAGTAACTTTGATCAGTTGGTGCCTCTCCCTAACTCCCAGAGTCACAATTTACGGAGCAATTCTAGTCAACTTGCCCCTTGTCATTGGCAAATAGGAGAAGACAATCCTAAGGAGTCTCATAACAAAATCTATGCATCCTAAAGCGTTATAAGGGAAGATAATATATGACAATCCTGAGACCTGCTTCCCAGTGGGACCTGACAGGTTCAGGAAAAACGTGTTGGAGGGGCCCCGTCGCTCTGTAAGGGACCAGAACCGGAGCCAGGTGTTTAAAATGTTATTAGAAAGCGGTTTTCCCGACAAACAGGGATGCCATTTCACCAAAATGCGGAAGTGACATCACATGACCCTTGACTCCCCTGATGACATTACAGGAAGTGATGTAATTTGAACCCACCCAGAGTGACATCACAGGAAGTGATGGCAAACGACCTTCAGATTTTTTAGATGCATCTCACACCCGTTTCCAGATTCTCTTATTTCAGCCAGATATAACAACCGAGGCACAGAGGGAGGCATGATGTGTCCACGATTACACATTTGGGGAATGCCATTTTCCAGATTAGATGGGGTCTATATGTAAAACATAGATAATGCAGTATTTCTAACAGGGTAACCGAAATCTGTAACTCGGGCTACAGCTGGTGTATGAAACATCTATAGATCAATGGACACAGAAGTACGTGTTATCTGTGGCGTTGCTGTGTTAAACAAGTCAAAAAAAGCACTGACCTGGGGAGGCGTGCGCTGCTGTTTAACCAGGAGAAAAATGCTGTACGAGCAAGGGCTGAAAATGAAATCATTGACCAGGATTTAGTATCAACAAAATTTCCTAAATAAATGTATATTTGATTCAGCTAGCACTACGATAGAAGAAACCTATTAGACTGGTCCGCGTGCACGGAGGGGAGTGCACCTGATAATGTTATCTTTGCTGGAGTATAATACCTGTGAAAGTTTCTTTCAATATACCCAAGACCCTACCCCCCATAGTTATTAATATCTAAGCGTAATACTGGGTGTCAGAGGACTTTAAAACAAAAACACCATTTAATGTAATATCATTGCTGCACACAAATTCATAGCACCACACAGTTATTTAAAATTGAAAAAGCCCACAAGTTGCTTCTCACCTGGGGACTCACTGGCAGACTTCAAGGCCACGCACTGCACACTACCCCTTTGTCAGACCCAGTGGTGCTCTCTAGCGCAGCACAAAATTTGGCAGCTCCACCGTGAGCCATGCTGTGGGCCCCTCCCCCCCAAGCTCCTTATCAAAGCACAGGGCACGCCACACCCCTGGGCCCGTCTGGCCCACCACACCACGTGTGCGGGATGTCCATGATGATTATGCCTCTGCAGGGGCATGCACTAATGCAAGTGAAAGAAGTAAATATGTTTTTCAATCAAAGCTTAAATCTTTAATATAACATAGAGAGAAGGGGGTGGTACCTGGTTCACAAATATACCAGCCACTTGTGGTGGCTGCTGAGTTGTTATTTTGGAGGGTGTAAATATTTGCCACAAGTATATGATTGCAACTGAGCATAGCAAGGGAGCCCGAACAAACGAAAATGGGTTGGGGGATCTGGGGGATTCTTCTCCCTCCCAAGAGTAAATGTTTTGAATAACGGAATTAAAATGGTGTATTACAAAGCACCCTTTCTGTGAAAATGTGGGTAAAAGGCTAACAATGTGGATGAAAGGCCAACAATCGGTTTTGTAGGGTGTAGGGTAAATCATGAAAAAAAAGTACCATAGATGCAAGTCACCAAAAGTGCAGAGGGCATCTCCCAATGCATTATCATACCGGTCCCTGCAATATATGCCAGTATAGAAAACATTTGTATGTTGGCTGTGCCCATACATTTCCTGCTGGCTCCACCAACATATGCTAGTATTCCAATAAAAGACCATGTTCGCTTTAAGACGTTTTTCTACCGTATCATTACTGGCACTGGGCACAAAACTGCCTCTGCCAATATATGTCACTACTCCTATGTAAGTACATACTCCCGTTGGTTTGGCCATTAAAAGTGACATGTCACAATAGGAAAACCTGTCCAAACTGGTTCCAATGTAAGCTAGTCTAGACCGATAAGAACACTTATCTTGCTTGATTCATCAAAGATGCTCAGTTAATAAAAAGTCATGCTACATTGAAAAATGTATAGGCTGCTACGCCAAAAGATCAGTCTAGCGAGGTAACACTACTTATCATGCTTGATTTTTTAAAGATGCTGAGTAATAAATGTCATGCCACAGCAAGCAATGGCTAGACTGACTGTACCAAAATGCCAGTCTAGCCAGCTAATGACATGTGAACTTACCTTTGCCCAAAAATACCAGTAAAACATGCAAAGTCAATAAAGATGTGGCAGAAATGCTCCAGTGATCCCCAGTCTCCCAGGGCCTTACACACACATGCATCCCATAGCACGTCCGATAGCACAGCGAGTAGAGCGCTTGCTATGACATCTGTGCAGAGCCTGCTGACGCAGGTTCGAATCCTGGCAGGGCCAAACTCATCCTTCTGAGGTCGATATATTGGGTAATAATAAGCAGTGCTCAGATGCATGAGTGTTCATAGTGCTGTATAAATGCAAAATTATTATTATCCCCTTTCACCCACCGGTCACTCACCCATACATCTCCCCTCACACAGTCAAACACCAAACACCACCCAGAACATTCTAACACACACTACCACATGTATGCTCATTCACCTCCTTCCTCTCTGAGTGGGCTGACCTCTCCTCCTCACTCCTGTCCTCAACCACTCAACTCCTCTTTCTTGGCGACTTTAACATCCACCTTGATGCCTCCAGTCCCCCCACTGGTCTCTTTCGTGACCTCTGCGACTCTCTCTCACTCTCTATTCTCCCATCCGGGCCTACTCACTCTGCTGGGCACACTCTTGATGCTCTGATCTCCTCTGACCTTCCCCTTTCCGTCCCTCTCTCCACTCCTCTCTCCTGGAGTGATCACTTTCTCCTATCCTCCCACCTCACCCTCCCTACCCCACAGGCAAAGCCACCCTCTTCACTGCCACCCACCTTCTCGGTCATCCGACCCATGAAGCGTGTGTCAGTTGAGGCTTTCGCTGCTACCTTCTCGCCCCCCCCTGCCCCTTCGGCTGACTCCCACCCTGACACAGCCCTCTCCATGCTCCACTCTGCTATATCTGTTACTCTTGATATCCTTGCCCCCGTCATGAGAATCCGCCTGAAGCCCAAAGCCAAATGTAACTCCTGGTATGACTCGGATCTCGTCACCCTAAAACGCAAGTGCAGGGTTGCAGAGAGGAAATGGCGTGCTTCATGTTCATCCTCTGACAAACTGGCCTGCCGCCTGCTCCAAAGGCAGTACCGGCTCTCCGTTCTCACCAAGAAGAGAGCCCTTATCCAAGCCCGCATCTCTGCGGCATCAAACAACTCCGCCGAACTCTTTAAAATCTGCAAGGAGCTGGCCAACCCTGTTGCAGTCTCTACCTCTCCTGTCCCCTCCCAGGCCCTCTGCACTGCACTGGCCTCTCACTTCATCTCTAAAACTCAGGACATCCTGTCCTCGCTCTCCTCCTTTCACCTCCCTCCCTACCCGGCCCTTCCTCTGGCCCTTCTGCGGTCACCCCTCCTCCCTCTTTCTCTGCCTTTCCACCTTTCTCTGCTGACGAGGTTTCCAGACAAGTCCGATCAATGAAAGTCTCATCTAAACAGGTTCACCCCTGTTCCTCCAAAACTATCAAGGACCACATCGACTCCCTGGCTCCTGCCCTGGCTGACTTTTGCAACCACTCCTTCGCCTCTGGAGTCTTCCCTTCCCCCCTCAAGCACTCCCTTGTGCACCCTCTTCTCAAGAAACCCTCTTCCGACCCCTCCTGCCCGGATAACTATCGCCCTATCTCCATCACTCCCTTTCTGGGCAAGCTCCTGGAGAAACTGGCCATCTCCCAGCTTAACCTCCATGCTGAATCTGTTGGTAGTCTTCATGACCATCAATCTGGCTTCAGAGCTGCCAGAAGCACGGAAACTGCTCTCCTGAACATCCGTGAAGACCTGCTCTTGAACCTCGATTCCAACACTCCGTGTGTTCTCATTCTGCTCGATCTCTCCTCTGCCTTTGACACTGTCAACCATGCCATCCTGCTCAACCGTCTCCGGGAAAACCTAGGTTTCACTGGTCAGGCTCTGGCGTGGCTGAGCTCTTTCCTTTCAAATCGACCCTCACAGGTCCAACTGGGGCCCTTCCTCTCCGACATCTTTTTCTCCACCTGTGGTGTCCCCCAGGGATCTAATCTCTCTCCCTGGCTGTTCAACCAGTATCTGGCACTCCTTGCCCACCGCATCGCCGCTCTCTGCCCTAATTTCCAGTGCTATGCGGACGATACCCAGCTCATTTTCAGGCTACCCTCAGCCTCCCCCTCTCCTTCCCTCATCTCTGACTGTCTGTCTGCTATCCAAGAATGGTGTGCCGCCAATGACCTCTGCCTTAATGCCAGTAAGACTGAGATTCTACTCATCGGTACTCCCACTCCCTCCTTCCCTGCAGCTCTCTGGCCTGCCTCCCTTGGCCCCCTCCCTGCTCCTACGTGCAGGGCAAAAAACCTTGGGGTCATCTTCGACTCCACACTCTCCTTCTCTCCTCATATTTCTGACGTCGCCAAGAGGTCACACTACCAGCTGCACCTCCTCAGAGGTATTCTTCCCTTCCTCTCCTTCCCCCAGAAGCTCACTGTCTCCCGAGCCCTGGTTCTCTCGAAGCTGGACTACTGTAACAGCCTCTATCTTAATCTGCCTGCCTCCACTCTCCGCCCTCTGCAACTCATCCAGAACAGAACTGCGAGACTTGTCCTTGGCCTCAAGCCCAGGGACCGTATCTCTCCAGGACTGAAATCTCTACACTGGCTCCCAGTGGCTGCGAGGATAAAGTTCAAAACCCTCTGCATTGTCCACAAGGCCTTCTGGGGCCTGGGTCCTAAATACCTTCAACTCTCTCTTCCCAAATATCTTCCTTCCCGAGCCCTTCGCTCATCCGCCTCCAACTCCCTCATGGTTAGCCGCTTCTCGAAGCAACGAGCTGGGGGTAGATCTCTCTCCGCGGCAGGGGCCTCCCTCTGGAACAGCCTTCCTGCCTCCCTGAAACTTGAGGAGAACCATCTCCGGTTCCGGAAGCACCTCAAAACCTTCCTCTTTGCTTCTGCTTTCTCTCTCCCTCTCCACTGCTGAACAGCAAATTAATTCTTCACTGAAACTGCACTGATCCTGAAACTGGACCACTCTAAATGGCCTCGGTCCTGGGCCCAGCCACTCTCCACTTGCACTGATGCCCTTGAACCCCTCTGCACTGCGGGACTGTCTCTGTATCCCTACAGCCCCCCCCTTCCCCAGCACTTGTTCTGCACTTATCTTGCACTTGCCACCAGCTGGCCCTATTTATTTATTACTTTTCGCCACTTACCTTGACCTGCACTTCCCCCCCTCCCCTTCCCCTTGCACTTTTCCCCCTCCCCCACCCCTGCACTTGCGCGATCTGAATGACACCTGGCCTAGTAGGATCGTTGTCTGTCTCCCCTTGTTCCTCCCCTCCCTGCCTCGTCGCGCCTTGAAACACCTGTGTATAGGCGCGTTATAAATACCATATCATATCATATCATATCATACCCACCGGTCACTCACACACACATTTTCTAAGATCCACTCATTCTCTTAGATCCACTCATTGCATTCTCTACACAGGCACATACACCCCCACCCAGAACATTCAAAAGCACACATCACATCACTTCTCATTCACCCACCATTCACCATTCACATACATACATCTGACACGCACTTCACACATGCAAAACACACATCATATTACAAAAATTAAGCCTTCTTACCTTTTTCTTGCAGCTTCGGTCCTGCTGTGAGAGCTTCCTGGTTCCTGTATGTGAGCTGCGAGGATGCAGAGGGAGAAGGGGTTGGAGCTGAACGTGGCATATGCCACATGTCACGGTCCGCTCCAATGCCAACCCCTACTGAGTGCGTCCCTGGCCCAGCCTTCACTCAGATGGGTGAGAACTGGGCCGTGGACCCACAAGACCTGGTGTGGCGGGTCCCCCGCGACAGGAGGGCCCACTACACCAGGAGCAGCCATTTTTTTGGGGCACAAAAAAAATGTCACAAATGTTTTTTTTTTAAAGGTTGGGGCCACAAGAGAGTCCCAGGGGTTGCAACTGTGGCCCTCAGGCCCTCAAATTACATCCCTGCAGTCTGCTCGATGAAGCACGGGTTGTTTGTGCGTGTGAGAACTCGACTTTTTAAAGATACTCTGTGTGACCCGGCCATTAGCTGGCAATGGAACAAAACACCACACAAAGAGTGGGCATGCTCGCTGGATGTGTTGCAAACACTTGGCAATGCATTCCGGAACTGCCTACTAGATGAAAACACCAGGGCGGTGCCATATATCTAACGTAAGTTACTTGTACCTTGTGCCACGCCCTTCTCTTGTTTGCAGGCACTTATACAAAGCAGTTTTGTTATGCGTTGCCTTGGGATCTCTGTGAAGAAAGGAGGATGCAGTCTTCATAAAGGATATAACCAGTGGAGTAACTTTGCTGAAAATGTTTGGGGGGACATGCCATCTGAAGAAAAGGTGCCCCAGCCAAATGAATGGGGACAAAATGGTGTGCCATGAAAGTTAGGGGGGGACAAACACCCCTGTCCCCCCCTAAAAGTACGCCCATGGATATAACTGCCCTTTATTAACAGGTAAGTAGTATACAATAATAGGCCCCACAACCCCATGGATATCCCTTAATTCTCTAACTCCTTTCTAACCGCATTCCCAGAGAACACTTCAGGCTTCCACATTCTAATGGTGTCCAGTCATAATTTCGAATGAAAAATTTCGAAAGACAAAAAAGTTGAATCAAAAATGTCGAAAAAAAAATGTCGAATTATTTTTTTTTTCGATATTTTTTTTTGGGCTCTAGTTTATATAAAAAAAATAGGTAAAAACAAAAAACAACAAAAAAGGGGGGGTTGGGGGAACCCCCAATTTCGAAAAAAAGTCATAAAAAAAAATTCAACATTTTTTTTTAACTTTTTTTTTTGACTTTTTGACTTTCGATATTTTTGTATTCGAAATTATGTCTATAAACCCATTCTAACATTCCATCCTACCCTCTATGCAAATCCCCAGTACAATACTACATTCTGCTGCTGTCGTGCTCTCCGCTGTTTCTTCGTCCCCGTCTCCCTATCCCACTAATGGCTCGAGATGCTCTCCTTATTCGCTGGAACTTGTGCCTGAAAAGCAAATTGACACCCAAATGCCACTGGGTAATGCAGTAGTGTCTTGGCAGATCAGCCCGGCGCGTTCCCTGCGAATAACGCAGACATTCATTCGGCTTTAAAAACGGGCTTAAAAACCCGTTCTGTGTGAGCTCCGAAATGTTTATCCCCCAGCAAGCGGGGCATCCTGCCTTGGGTAAGTGGAATGGTCCTGGACCGGCTTATAGGGCAATGCCGGAACCAAAAATGCAAAATTCTAGAGTGGGACAGTTTTCTTGGTCAACTTTTTTGGCCCATGTGAGCCATTTTGATACATTACTTGACCATGTGGCTAGTAGTTTTGACCAGTGTAACTGAACAAATATTCTTTAAAATGCACAATTTGCATCACCTTTTCATCTGAGACAATTGTATGCCCCAGCCCGACCCCAGGAATGAACACTGGCCAGTTTGAGATTTTGTTGGGGAAGTAAGCTACCTATAGGCGCTGGTCTCCTTTCGTAAGTCATCTGCATTTATTAACCTGCTCCGAGCCGCTTTGAAATAGTAACTGGCACTTTACTGCGAATTGCGCGTGCATTCAGGCACTTCTTAAGAGGACTACGCGTGATGACGTGTGCACAATTAGTTGTGCAATACTAATATCACAGGGCAGGATGACGAAGCGATAATTCTATTTCCTCGCCCTTGATGTGTATGCCAAGAACGCGGCAACACCATGCCTATCCCTTGATGGAGAGTGGGGATGGAGCAATGAGCACTCATGTCAATGAAGAGCTGTGTAAAGGGTGACCACAACTGCACGCTCACGCCCCATGCTGTTCGTGTGTGATGCTGGCCCCTCCCTGCCTGTCGACCGCCATCAAAACAGCGCCACACCAAGAGGAGATGGAGATGCTACTGAGGAGGGAGTTGGACACCGCGTTGCTGGAGGAGACCGGGCATTTTGGGCGAGGATGGATCAGTCACGGGAAAACTTACAACACCGACGCTGGACGGGTGTTCGTGAAAATGAACCATCGCCCTGAGGTAAAATATGCCTGGTTTCTGTTATCGGTCACATCAGAACAGTTTCGTTTCCTCGTCAGTTTGGCATTCACTCCAGTGACCTTGGTGTCGCACGACACGAGATGTTCGGCTTTGATTTGTAAGTGCCTTCGAATTAAGTTCTTATTCAAAAGCAGAAGTTAGCTGCGTTGTCTCCAGCAACGTCTGGGGCTAGGGGTGGGCGTTTGATGGGTCGCTACAACAATGACTTCCCAAACAGAGACACAAATATTGAATGACAGAAAACAATGGAAAAATATCCCAAGATCCGGACACTGGCGTGCTCGTAGTCTAATGTACTTAGAAGGGAGGCGCTCCGCATATGTAGGTCATTTAGCTGGCTTCGTTATTAAATAGAGGTGAAAATAACAATATAACGGGAGAGAGGGCACGTTTGGATGGATTAAGCAGTCAGTCCGTCTGATCGACCCATTCCTAGATGGTAGAATGTGCACTGGTGCAAAGTGTGGGAAGCTAAAAGAGCGTCACAACAGCTCAGAGATGACACACCTTCTATGGAGAGGACACGCAATACAAGTACTTCACTTGGAGCCAAAAGCAACTCGGGAAATTATGTTAATACCAGCCCCCATGTTGCATTGGGAGTGCGAAAGGGGCCACTGATCCCAACCCTCTTGTGGTATCTTCTGTGCCTGGGATATTCTCAGTGGTAAAAATGTACTGAAAAAAGAAGTAGAACTGTGGTTTCGGCAGGGGAGAGGGTAGGCAGAAGCATAGTGGGTACACACACCCATGGTTTTGCAATAGTAACTACGGCTCCTATTACAACTTTCCACTTGCACAGGGACCTAAATGGGCAAATGCTCTATATAGAATGGTGATCCACTTGCACAGGGACCTAAATGGGCAAATGCTCTATATAGAATGGTGAATGTGGTCGTAAAAAGTAGTGGAATGGTAAACAGAAAAAAAAGTAGTGTAACACCGCTGCCGACTGTTCCCGCTCACTTCGGTCACTGGCCATTCTGTCTTGGGTGCATGAATTGCTATGCAGTAGGGGAATGCCTGGTGGGACATGGAATCTGGGGCTCTCTAGATTCCAGGAGTGACGGTTGGAAAGGATTCAGGATGGGAGTAGATTCCTGGATATCCAGTGATAATATTGCAGGAAATAATAAAGAGTGAATTTACAAAGAGCAGGTACAAAATACCTAACAGCAGAACAATTATCGAAATAAAGAAAAGGAAATGTAATGATAGGGGTGTGCTTCAGGTCTAAACAATAAACAGATTTTGGTTAGAGGCTGAGTAGTGTGGGCTCTCCTTGCTCTTATTACCAGATTCCTACCTAAGTAATAACATCACAGACCAATTCTGTTTGTGGAAAAATTATGGCCGTAGGCATTTTATTTTCTTACAGAAAATACATAACAAACCCAATACACAGTCATATGCTTCTGGGCACCTTGTTGCCCAAGGCTCCTCCCGCGTCCTTGTTAGCCCTTGGGCCTTAGTTCCTGGGCACATGCCACCTACGACATGTCTTGGACCGTGTACTGAAGAAAGTACTCGGCGTTCCGGCTCCTGCCTGCTTCCTCCTTCCGTTATCTTTGTAGGGTGGGTTGGGTGGCAAACGTTTTTCCTTCTCCTTATCCAGGCCCTAGGAGCTTACCCGAGAGAGGTGAGCTCCTTATCTGGTTTGTACCTCCTCTCCTTTTCCTGGGTTACTTATACCCCCCAGACCTTTTGTTCCTTCCCCCTGCTGTTACACTTTGCACTTTTCCCAGGTGCTGTTTCCTGCCCTTTCCTGGGCTTTTGTTTCTTTGGCGCCATTCGGACACCCCTCCCCACGGCTTTCGCGCCGTTTCCCCCCCACCCCGCGCCTAAACTCCCAGGCCCTCCATCGGCCCGCATTTCATGCAGCCCGGGGCCTGAGGCATAGGCTGAGTAGTGTGGGCTCCCCTTGCTCTTATTACCAGATCCCTACCTAAGTAATAACATCACAGACCAATTCTGTTTGTGGAAAAGTAATGGGCGTAGGCATTTTATTTTCTTACAGAAAATACATAACAACAAACCCAATACACAGTCATATGCTTTTGGGCACCTTGTGTCCAGTTTCGGAGTTGCCCAAGGCTCCTCCCGAGTCCTTGTTAGCCCTTGGGCCTTCGTTCCTGGGCACATGCTGCCACACCTGAGTGGGTGCTATTCCCGCCCGCTCAGGTCCCCCCCCAAAAGCACCCTACCTACAACCACGTTCCTGGAGTGCCCTAAAAATGTTGTCAGTGAAAACCCCCATCCCCTTGTTTGACAGGTGCACCCCGTCTTGGTGAAACATTTCTGGATTGTTCTGGTAGAGGCCATGTCTTATGAAGTGAAGCCATGTGCTCTTGCACTACTTTTCTACTGCTTTATTTTACTTCTTTCTGGCTATCTCGCTTGCGTGCCTCCTCTGTGCACCATACCAGACCCTTTGTGGTATTACCTCAGACATGAAGATTTTGGTTTTCCACCAACTGTGGGCTATGCTATGTAGGGACTCGCAAATGTTCCTCTGTAACTCTCCCCTATTTGTGCTCACTTGTGCTCACCAAGACGTTCCCCCCAAGATGTATAACCAGGTACTCGGGGGGGGAAGGGTCCCTGAAACCTATCAGGTCGGACAGCCTGTCGTGGATGTCCTCCCAGTGCATCCCCGGGAGGCGCCACCATGCTGTAATTGTGTTTTTGAAATCCAGTCCTTGCTTCACTTCCTCCAGCCATCTGCCTGCCCGGGTCACGAAGGAGTGCCCCACTATCCATGCCGATTTGTAGGGGCACGTCTCTGTGGAAATGGGGGAGATAAGCGTTCATATCAGTTCCTCCCTTATGTATCTTTTAAAACATTGAGACTTCCACCCCCAATCCTTTTCACTCCTTTTGCTCCCAGGCCCCCTGCCCATGCAGAGGTTGCAGCCCCTATCCTGAATGAATGTGTTCCAAATTCGGCCGGATCCCAACCTGCTTTGGCCACCGCCTGAAACTGGTACCTGCTGAGTGCGCTGCCGTCCCTATGTATTAATAGCTGCCCGTCGACCTCCGGTCGGACCTCTAGGAATTCTTGGGTGATGCATCTGGGACAGTGGTCCTTCTCTTTGATGCAATTGAGTTCTATTGCTCTCTCCCTCCCCATTTGGTCTGTTTTAGATTTCCTAACATTATAGACATACCCTTGCTTCCCATACTAATATCCCTCCTTGTCAGGCTGTTTCCTGCCACCGTATTACTGGCCACCAGCTCCCCTACCCTGAAGGCCCCATAATATGCCAGCGCGAATGCTACCCTGAACAGCGCAGTTTCGTATTTGCTGCTGCATGTATTTTGCAATACTTGTAACAGAATTATTAGCTTCCCAAAGTTCAGTGGCCTTCTGCTGTCCGGTTTCTTCCCTTCCAATTTTGTCCAACCTCTCATAGCATATTTTATCCTAGGGCTGTCAGTTGGATCCGGTACACCAGCCACTTTTGTGGTGTATGCTACCGCCGCTAGGTGTGCCGCCGCCCAGCTTTTCTTTCTCCCTTTGGCAAATGCCCCTTCCAGAAATACACACATTTTTTCCATTGAAATTTCCTCCACATCTTGCACTCCTGCTTGCACAAACACATCTTTTACATGTCTTTCGTACCGCTTACCCGTTTTGTACGTTAGGGCGTTCCTGGTCAGTTTGTCAATGACCCGTTCCGTTCTCTGTGCTTCTCCCATTTCTTTAGAGTTGTAGCCAACCGTTCTTTCCTTTCCAGTGTTTTCAACGGGACCCATGCCTTCTGCAGCATGGGCGTTCTTTCCCTGTCAGCGTCCGGTCTCAGCTCCCTGAACCTTTCCCACTGAAAACGAGATATTACATCAGCCACCACGTTAGGTTCTCCAGCGATGTGCCTTGCCCTTATGCATGTATTCATTTTTAGGCTTTCCAGAGTTATTGCTCTCATCAATTCCAACACTATTGGGCATGACACACTTCCTTTATTTAACACGTGTACCACTGCCATGTTATCTGACCATACTGCCAACTCCTTGTTTCTTAGCTCTTCCCCCCCATGCACACAATGCTACCCAGATTGGGAAGAGTTCCAGCAACGTTATGTTCTTTGTCCATTCTGCCACCTGCCATGCTTTTGGCCATTTCTCTGCACACCACTCTCTCCCCAATATTGCGCTAAAACCAAAACCACCTGCTGCATCAGTAAACAACACCCTTTTCCCTTCCTCGTTTATGGGTGAGCGCCATATCACTGACCCATTGAAATACCTCAGGAATTCTGCCCACACTTCCAGGTCTCTCTTGATTCCTCCCCCTATCCTGACTCTGTGGTGCCCCATTGTGGCCCCTCTTGTTCTCAGCTCAGTGCTTCTTTGGAACACTTTCCCTTGTGGTATGACCCTCGCCGCAAAGTTTAGCTTTCCTGCCAGCCCTTGTAATTCTCTCACGGTCACTTTGTTCCTTCCCTGTAGCTCTTTTGTGTTCAGTAGATCTGTTACTTTGTCCTCTGGGATCCGGCACACCCCCAGGCTTGAGTCAATTTCTATCCCTAGGAATTGGATAATCTGTGTTGGACCCATTGTCTTCTCCCCTGCCAGCGGAAAACCCCATTCACTTGTTATCTCCACAAATTTATCCAGGGTTGCCTTGCATAGTTTTGAACCTTCGGGCCCCACAAATAAAAAGTCATCCAAGTAATGTACTATCCTGGCCTCCCTCATCTCTTCTGTAACTGCCCATTGCAAAAATGAACTTACCCTCTCAAAGTATGTACATGAAATGGCGCAACCCATAGGATGACATTTGTCGATGAAGTATTCCCCCTCCCACTGCATACACAACCACCTCTGAGATCTGCTGTTGACTGGCAATAGCCGGAATGCTGATTTAATGTCTGCCTTAGCCATCCATTCCCCTTTTCCTGCTTTCCTGACTAGTTCTACTGCCTCCTCGAAATCTGAGTATGATACTGTTGCATCGCTTTGTGCAATGCCGTCATTCACCGAGGCCCCTGGGGGGTATGATAGGTGGTGGATTAGCCTGTATTCCCCTTCCTCCTTTTTTGGCACTAACCCCAGTGGAGAGCATATCAATTCTTTAAATGGCAAGACTGCAAAAGATCCCCCAACCCTACCCAGTTGTACCTCTTTTCTGATTTTCTTCGTCACTATTTCCCTGTTCTCGGTAGCAGATTTTACGTTTTTGGGGATGTCCTGCGCACCTTGCCCGGTAAATGGGATGTTAAAACCTTCTCTAAAACCTTGCCTGATTACTTGTGCTGCTTCCTGGTCTGGGTATCTCTGGAGCCACCCTTCCATCCTCTCAATTTTTACTGGTGTGGCTCCCTTCTCGTCCCCGCTTCTAGTTCCGCATCTCATTGCTCCTGCTGCTTGGAGCTTTGGCCCTTGTGCACTTGGAGCTGCTGTGATCGCCCTTACATCTCTCACACTTGTGGCTGAACTTGTACTTCCATCCCCAGCTGCAGGGTACCCCTTTCTCAAAATTCCGACTTTGCCCTGGTTCTGCCCGTGTTGGCCCCGTGCTCCCACTGCCTCCACCCTGTGTGGTTGGGGTCAGGCTGCTCTGCCATCATCTCTGTGACCCGTAGTTCCTGCTCCGAAAGCTTTGATCCCTATTTCTGTCATAGTTATTTTCATATCTTCTGTTATTGTATCTATAATCAGATCTGTACTCATTCTGCCAATACTGCCTCCTCTGTTGCCCTCATGCGCCTCGCTCCTTGGTTTCCCATTTTTCTTTCAGTACATTAAATATGTAGAGATTAAAATTCTCCTCATCCCATCCCATATCTGGAAAGCAGTCCATCCCCTTTCTGAACTCGTGATCATACTCCTGCAATGCACCCCCCCAAATGCTGTGTGCACTTTTAGCACCCTCTGCTGATACGCAACTAATGCTACCCCGTCTTCTGGGAATTTCTGCAATATAATTGTGGACATTATATTAAAGGCTGCCATCCAGTTGTCAAAATTCCTTACTAGTGGCCCCCGTTTTAGTAGGCTTTTCTCATCCTCCTTTATGTCTTCCAGTGCCACATTCCTCCCTCTTTTTTGACAATCTAGCAAAGAGTAAATACCAATTAATTCCTTTCTCTATATTTTCTCCTTTACTTTGTCATTTATATACCAAGCCATTGCCTTCATTGACCTGCCCTGTGCTTCTTTACCCATGTTTGGTCTGCCATACTTCGTCATGATTGGACCCCCAACCTCTGTTGCTGCCACTGGTGGTACCACCCCCTGCGGTGGGTTCCCTGCCACTAGTACCGCTGGTGCCCCTACCGGAGCCACTGGTTGGGGATCAGTCCCTTGTGGTACTCCTGTGATTGGCACTACTGGTGCCCCCTGTGGTACTGATGGGTCCAGGGTTTCTCTGGTTTCTAGCCCTGCCCCCCCGCCCCTCTTTGCTTCTCCCTACTCACCACCCCTCTCCATTTTACCCAAGCCCTCAAATGATCCCTTTCTTCATCATCACTGCTTTCTCCCTCTGTTGAAGAATTCCCCTGCTGTTCCTCCCTGGTTGCCTTATTACTTCTGCTCTTTCTGCCATTGATTCTGGGTGACTTACCCGAACCCGTGACACAATTTTCAAACATTTTTACAATTTTATTTCCCACATTGTTATTCACAGTACCTTTGTTTTTCTCTTTTCTTTTCTTCTTATTGGCTGGTGCCTCTGGCTGCTCCTCCGATCTCCTTGGCTCATCTCTCCTCCTATTCTGTCCTTGCTGCACCTCGTCTTCTTCACTGCTGCTAGGCTCTATGAACAGCAAAGGTGACATTGCCTTTGCCCTTTCTTCCTTCTGCATTACCTCCAGCACCCATTGTGCCCCAATTCTTTCTCCGCCTTTCTTGCCCATTCACTGAATTCCTGGGCCCTTCTTGCTCTTCTTTCCGCCATTCCCCTTGTCTGAATTCCTTCTTTCCGCAGGACTTCCTCCTCCTTTCACCTTTGTCCTGTGGTTCTGAGCGCGTCCTATTTATTGTTTTTTTGTTTTTGCCGCTTTCTTGTAATGTCTAAAATTGTAACTCTTTCGCGAGTTACCTAGAAATATTTATTTCAAAAATTCGGTTTCAAAAGCTGTTGCGCCGGCGGATTGGCTTGAACCCCTAACCTTTGGGGCCCACGTCTGCGCGCTTGTCGACTGTGCCACAGAGACTGGCGGTCTGCCCCTTTAAATTCCTCCTTTCCTTTTGCTGCGCTCTTCAATGCTCCGTTTGTGTGTGGCCCTTTAATTCTTTTAGGCCTTGCGAGTTGCCGCCCCTTCAGAAAGTTCTAGGCCACGCCCCTTTGTCTGGCGTGCCTAGGTAGCGAGGGTTTCACTTATTATGTGGGCGGGTACCTCTCCTCCTGTCCGCGTCCCTTGCCGCGTATCGTCAGCCTTCTCGGAGGTACTTCTGATACTTCCCTTGCCTCCTCCTTCGATGGCCCGCAGCGGTCTTCTCCTCTGCTGGCTGGCTGCTTCCCCGCGGTACCTGGTGTTCCTGCAGTCCTCCTCCCACGGCACCTGCTGCTCTGGCGGTCTTCTTCTTGCGGCTCCAAACGCTGTTCGCCGCACACGGCTGCCCGCTTCCACGGTGACTTGCTGTTTCTGCGGTCTTCTCCCTCCGTCACCGAACACAGGCAGCTCGGTCAATCTTCCACGCCACTGGAGCTTCTGTCACAGCGTCGTCCACTCTCACACGGTAGGTGAAGACAAAACCTGCGCTTCTTCCCTAGAGAAAGTGAAAACAGTAAGCCCGCAAGAGAAAATGTTTTTCCTTCTCCTTATCCAGGCCCTAGGAGCTTACCCGAGAGAGGTGAGCTCCTTACCTGGTTTGTACCTCCTCTCCTTTTCCTGGGTTACATATACCCCCCAGACCTTTTGTTCCTTCCCTGGGGGCCGGGCTTTCCCCGGGCCCCTGCTGTTACACTTTGCACTTTTCCCAGGTGCTGTTTCCTGCTCTTTCCTGGGCTTTTGTTTCTTTGGCGCCATTCGGACGCCCCTCCCCACGGCTTTTGCGCCGTTTCCCCCCCTCCCCGCGCCTAAACTCCCTTTATCTAAACTTCATATAAAGGGGAGGGAGACTAGGAGAGTGTAGGAGAGGTAAGGGAGGGAGCTTGGAGGATTCCCACTCCCCCGAAATTAGGTATTTTTTTTACAATATGCACTGTAAAAGGCATTTTGATATTTTTTCTTACAGTATATTTTGCACTCTGTAATTGAGCATCTCTGTTATTTCTGCAATGAAATCACAATGAACCGATTCCTGGTGGATGCTTATATCTTACTCTACTCTCCTGCATAACCACTTACCTTGTAACCTGCAACTAATAAAAACGATCCTTTTATATAATTCTGGGTCCTGCATTGCTTCTGCTTGCTTCCTGTCTCACCTGAAACCCAGGAGACAACATGTTTGGCGATGAGGATGTTGGAATTCTATACCCATGATGAGATGTGTGCCACTGAAGAGATGTATTTGCTGCTGAAGATAAGCCATGAAGGAGATGGGCATACCAGCGCCACTTTGGGAGATCCAGTGTGTCCAAGAGACTCAGGACCAAATGCAGGATTTGCACCTGCTGTCATGTGACAGTGTGAAGTTATGAGCATGTGGGGGGCTGTAAGGAGCATGCCCCCGCCTCACTGGATGCACAGAAATCAGAGGTGGCCTCAGAATGGAGTGGTGCAAGAGTAGTCAGGGGCACTATGGAGGCAGCACAAGTTATTTGTTTTGAGTGTTCTGTAAAGGCACTAGACCAGTGAATTGGTCTGTGCACTGTTAGAGTGCCGATGGACTACTAGATGTAGAGCCTCCTGGGATATGTAGTCTTTTCTTTTTTGGTCCTTGCCACAGAGTAATCCGGGTACTGCATGAGCCACTTGGCCGCTGAGCTTTCTTTCAGTTTGAGAAGATTGCTGGGACACTGAAATAAAAAAATGATCATAAGCACGCATTTAAGGTGAGCGTTTTATTTGTTTCCTGTGGGTTTCACTCAGGCCATTGCTGGAATGTACAGTCTTGACGCCATCTTGAATTGCATTGATAAAAAGCGCTGATGAGTCTGTGCTTCAACTGTGTTTATGTTCTGCGAGTACTATTTGAAGTCAAGCAATGGGGGAATGTGTTTTTCAGGCATGGAACTTTTCAAGCTTGACCGTTCTTTAAGCACTGAATTTCATTTGGCAAAGGTGTCGCTTTCAGGGGTGCAAGGACAGACAAGGTACTGTTATTGAAGGTATTGCATGAATTATATTCCGGCTCCAGCACCAATGTGCCCGGGTCATGTTTTGTTGTGAACCATGTCTTAGGAACAGTCAACGTTACAGAGGATGTTTTCTACTGGTATTTGGATGACAACACGTTCAACGGGTGTGTTATGTATCGGATTTCACCACTCGTGGTAGTCCATATGCCGTGGACATCCTATCCAGGGCTGATGTGGTGTGATAGGCCGCTTTGGATGCAACTATTTGTACGTCTGTGTATCGAGAGTCCTGGTCCATGGCCATGAGTATGTGGTCGCCTCCCGTAATTGGTACAAAGAAATCAATGGCCACTACATCCCATGCGTGCTCAGGTAGTTCTGTCATTTGTAAAGGCTCAGGTCAGGTGGCTGGATTCAGGACAGTGCATGTAGAGCAGTCCTTGAGCAGAGCTTCTACCTGACGATCCAGATGTGGAAACCAGATCTTTTGGCGCAGGAATCTCTTGGTGGACCATATACCCTGTGTCCCTGATGTGCCAGTGTAAGTAACGCTATGGGTAAGGACCCTCTTTTTTATTGTCGGGGGCCCTGACTCGTGAGGGATTAGTCTATTGGAACAAAATACAAGTGAGTGCAGGCTACCCCACTCTTTGAAAACAGATCAGTTAATAAAAGCAGACTTCTCAGCAGCAAAGGAAACACAGAAAAACCACAAAGGGACGATTCCTTGTTACAATTGCAACAATTTAATCAAAGGCAACATAATCACTCATCCCCACAAGGGATATAAGATAAATCTTCAACATTCTGCCACATGTGACTCGAAAAATGTAATATACGGTATAAGATGCCCGTGTGGGATATATTATGTCGGGATGACAACGAGAAAAGCCAAAACAAGCTGGGCTGAACATAATTCGAACATAAGAACAGGGGCCATCAAATCGCCAGTTACACAACATTTCAAACAAGAGAGACACAACATCGCCCAGATGAGGTTCATCATCCTGGAACAGGTGAAAACCCCAAGAAGGGGAGGCAACCTTAACAAAATGTTGCTTCAAAGGGAAACTTACTGGATCAAAAAATTGAATTCCATGCAACCCAACTGCATGAATGCTGATTGGGATTTACGTTGTTTTTTATAACAACTGAACAAATGAAGAAGGGCATGTTAACTACATATGAAGATTGAAGATCTCAATACGATCACACAACTAGTAAGGAGATGTTAAAATGGCGCCCATGGAATACGAGTAATAAGTCACCTCGTCTAGTTCCTCAACAATACAGTTACCATACCAACTAAATTGAACGGGAACGCTGAGCCACAGTGGAACGCTCCACACACACGGAAACATCAAGCGGTGGACGCCGAAGTAGGAGAGAAGCAAAACGAGATGAGCGAAAGATCGGTGAGCTGTCGATTCAACACAGACGGTGACCCCGTTACAGCGTCGGGAACACGCACGGCACTGGAACTTTAGGACAAAGGTGAGCACATGATTCAAATGCGCATTAACATCTACCCTTCCTGAAAATGTTAACAATCAGGGTTATGACACTGGGACCCAGCGCTTCTTCCCAAGCGACTGATCCCGGTGCATAACCCGCATCAAAACGCCCCAAAAAAAAGACTGTATGGAGTGAAAACAATCTCCTATTGTTTTCTCAACAGATCTAACAAAGAGACTGTTTGTTGCACGCTAAAGAAAAACAAATCATTAAGAATCTACCGGCCAAGTGTGGAAGGTGTTTGGAAGAACAGTGAATTTTTTGTATCAGTGAAACTGAAGGTCAGAGGTATTTTGAATTAACATTTTTGAGAAGCACGTATGAAGTATTCTGAAACACTGAGTGAACAATGATACTGACTAGAATTTTTCTCTACATAAATTACAGAAATTGATTTATTGGAACTTGTGAATAACTCGCACCTGATGAAGGGCTAGAATAGCCCGAAACGCGGTGTGCATTAAAAATCCACACAAAGGCAATCAAATTGAAAGGAAGGAAGCCACATATTTGGACTACCCCCATCTGTAAAAGACAGGGAATAGGAAATTGTGTACTAATTATGTAAATTTGAGTGGTTAATTCTATCATCACATTTTGTATGCATGTGTAAAGAATCACACTGGGAAATTTAGTACCTTGAAAGAATTGTTTGTTTATGTAAGCAATTAAGTTATGCACACAGTAACCTGCAATGCTAATTTAATTGCGAGAAAGATATAAATTACGTTTTGGGAATTCACTTTATTTTGAAATATCTTTCTTGAGTATTCAACGCAAACCAGATTGAAACAGGAGTGCTCCTCTACACCTATATTACCCCACTCTTTGACACAATTAGGTACAGGTAGGGAACAACAGTTTAACAGACGTATTGATCACTCTGTCATTGCACGACAGGTAATAGAACCTGGTAAAACAATAATTTATTCATATTATAACAAAATACCAAATTCAAAAACACATGGATCAAAATCTAACAATATTTCCGATGCATTCAACTTGTTTAAACCCAGTAAGATTAATGACGCGGCAAGAGGGGGCGGGGCCTGAACGCCATGTCAGCGGACGTGTCCGTGCGGCAGCTACTGCCGATCTGAACATGATGCTGACAAAAACCGCAAAAAAACTGCAGCATTAAACCCCATATTAAAGGATTGTGCAGCGGATGACTCCAGGCAGGAGGGGGAACATTGATGAGGAGCAACTCGAGGCAGAAACGGCATCACAAGCGTGGACAGCCTGAGGGACCGGACCGCGGCTAACGAGAAGATGGCCGCCGCTCAAATAACAAAGAGGAGCGCCGGGAAAGAATTACGCGATCAGCGGATGGTACCTTGGCAAGACGGAGCTTGGCACAGGCGCACTGGTGGCCACTACAACACAGTGCCATACTCTTGTTAAACATTGGGGCCGAGAACAGCCCGAACCGAATGATCAATACGCCCCAATACTGTTATTGCAAACGTGCTACATGGTCTGCGGCGGGGACGGAGTGAATGGATGCGAGAGCCCAGAAATGAACGCAGCGTGTGATGGCCCTGAACTAGACCACGGTCGGGAGACGAGAAGTGCAGCAGCCGGAGCCTGGTAATTGATGCGAGCTACAGTGACGCGCAACTAAGTACTGAAAACTCCACACGCAGCCCGCAGTCATAGACACTTTGTTGCCCAGGCGCGGGTGACACAGGAAATAATAGGCTTGGATTGAAATAAAACAAGGAGGGCTTGATTGCCAGAGATAAGCTGGTGCAAGGTCGAAAAGCAGTGCAGCCCAGAGACTGAAATAAGGTGGGCATACAGGGACAATTCATTAGCCATAAAGCATCCTTGTGCGGGGCTGCTGCCCAGGTGATAGAAGAGGGCACAAGACCACAGCAATCCCCTGGACAATAAAGGGCACAGATACCCCCCAGCAGCTGAGGTATCACATGCCAGAAACAGGACAAAACCCGACCTGGAGATGGAGACATAGGGGTTCAACCTTACATAAACAATAAGACCCGTTAATCATATCCCTAACTGCACTACAGGAAAGTGGAGAAGGCAAGTGGCCAGAAGTGGAGCAAGTTCTGGGGTCTGCTGGGGACACGGGCCAAGACCGCATAAGATTTGCATGGTCTCAGGGGAGACCGGAAAAGGGCGCGTCTGCCACGGCACAGGCTGCAGCAAAGGAGGGCACGCCAACAGGCTGGCCACAATAATTCTGCACTACACGACATCACCGGGCAGGGCCAGAGCAAATCAAGAGGGGAAGCATGGCAAAGCCAAGAGCAAGCAGTCCACAATGGAAGAGTTTGCCAAGACCCCCTCCGGGCCGGATGGAGTCAGAGCTAAGAAACAAGAAACACCACTGGAAGCGACCCCGGCGAGAGATGATCATCGGATCCTGGAAGCCATAGCCGAGTTGAAGATATCCTGGGCAAGTAGGATGGACGCGTCCACAGCCGAACTGAGAACCTTGTTGGAACAAAAAATAGACGCTGTCTGCATAGACGTGAATCTCCTGTGGCAAGATGTAAGGAAGCTATCGGAAAGCACCTGAGTACTGGAGAAAGACACGGCGGCCAACACAAATGCTAGTGCGGGCAATGCCAGAGAAGTGGTGACACTCCAACAACAAGTACACAACCTGGAGGCCAGGGCAGAGGAAGCAGAAGGACGGGCCCGCAGGAACAATATCCGTATTGTCGGTTTACCGGAGGGGACTGAGGGTTCGACCCGACAGGCTACACAGAAACCATGCTCTTGCAGGAGATTGGTGCAGGCGCGCTCTCCCAGGGCTTTGCAGTGGAGAGGGCGCATAGGGCCCTGACCAGGAGGCCAAAAGCGGGAGCCCCTCCCAGACCACTCATTGCCAAGATCCTGAATCATAAGGATCGTGAAAGAATATTGGAACACTTCCGGAAAGGAGGGACGATCAGCAGAGGGCCGCGACCATCACGGCCTACCCAGACTACACGTTCCTGGTACAGTGGCAGCGGTTTAGCTACGTGTCCGTGAAGAGGCGACTGCGAGATGCCGGGTACAAATACATGCTACTGTACCCAGCGAAGTTGAAAGGGATCCGGGAGGGCAAGACACATTTTTTTGACACCCCTGAAGAGGTGACAGCGTTGATGGACTTGCAGAACTACCCAGCGAACGCGGAGGAACAGACACTGGAAAAACAGATGAGTGGAAATGAGTGGTTGCTGAGACACTTACCGCTGCGCTGGGATACATAGGCCCTTCCTTGCCATGGTACTCTAAAGAATACTAACATAGTAAGGCTGCACGTAAGACACGATATAAACTGTATTATAAACCCTGCAGAGGAGGATATGGCGGGGATGGGAATTTATGCAGGACAACAGTAGGAGCGTATCGCTACCCCCATAGCTTAGATTATTAGATAGGACGTCAGTAGGATAGTCCAACCCCACTGGGCCCAGAGCATCGGTATACACTAGAGGAAAGGGCCAGATGAGGGGGCACCTGATATCCAGGGATGGAGCTGGGCACTGGTTGGGGAAGTTGGGAGGGAGGGGGGAGGGAGTTGGGGAACGGGAAAGGGAGCAGGGGAGTTTGTGTGTAGAAGGGCTAACAAGGGAGCGAGTGTGGGGATGGGAGAAGTGTGGGATGGGAGGTGGGGAGCTTGTAGTGGTAGTTGGTAAGAAACTAGTTTGTAATGGGGAGTTGAGAAAGGAGAGTGGGGAGAAGGTGAGAACAACAAAGATGAAGCAAGAGCACAGCACGGGACGTCCACAATCATAACTAAATCTATACAGGAAGAGAATAGGGAGAAGGGTGGGGGGAGTAGGATATAGTTGAAATGGGGGACCTTAGAATTGTGACCTGGAATGTACGCGGGTTAAACAATTATATTAAGTGCAACAAAATTATGATATATCTACACCGGCAAAAGATAGACATAGCAATGCTACAGGAAACCCACTTAACTAAAGAGAGGCTAGATTTGATGAAGAGGAAATGGAAAGGGACCACAATAGGTGCCACATACTCAGTATACGCTAGGGGAGTCCTTACATGGATTGCGCCCCACGTCCCGTTCAAATTGTTGCAACAGGAAGTAAGAAAAGATGGAAGAATGGTGCTGATAAAAGGGATGGTGGATAATAAAATGATTAACGGGATTAATATTTATGCCCCGAACAATGACACCGCATCTTATCTGTACGCCATTGTTAGCCCATACATGGAAGGAGCGGTCATAGTTGGGGGGGATTTTAACTGCACACTAGACCCCAAGATGGATAGATCAGATGACAAAAGAACCAAACCTAGCCCGGCGGCAAAGGCACTGACCACACTTATGCGAGAGTTCCAGCTCACTGAGATATGGAGGAAGTTGTACCCCACTTGTAGAGGCTACTCCCATTATGCAGCCCTGCATGACTTATACACCAGGTTAGACTACATACTAGTGTCTAGTTCCGTGGTGGAGCAGATTAAGCATGCGGAATACAAGGCGGCAGTCCTATCAGACCACACACCACTGACGGTGACATGGCAGATCTTGCCGCTTAGGCCCAGGATACCGACATGGAGACTTCGAGCCGAAGCCCTCAAAGACACCATGTTTAGGGAAGATCTTAGGATGGCAATACAGGACTACTTTGCACTAAATAATAGAAGTGTTGAGTCTGCGGGCACACTTTGGGAAGCATTTAAGGTGGTGATAAGAGGAGTAGCAATATCGAAGTCAGTCGGGCTACTGGGTGGTATAATGGCAGACCTACCAACCACAGAAAGGGAGATTGAGGATAAAATGCAAGAGAGACCGGACTCCCCAGAAAAGACAAAGGCGATAAGACATCTAACTGAAAAATGTAAATCCCACTGGGAGAGACTATGTAACCTCAATTATTGGAAATATATAGAGAGACAACATGCGGAAGGGGATAAACCTGGCAGACCACTAGCCTGGTTGTGTAAGAGTGAAACCACAAGACATGTGATCCGAGAGATGCGCCTCGAAGATGGCACACTCGAAGACACACAAGAAGGGGTGAATGAGTGCTTTCAAAGCTACTATCGTAAATTGTATACCAATAAAATAGAGGCAGAGGAAATTGATACAAACGAAGTGCTAGAAGATATCCTGCCCAGGCTCGAGACAGCCGATAGAGAAAGGCTAGAGGCGCGACTGGAATTGGAGGAACTGGAACATGTAATCCGTAACCTATCCACTAATAAGGCGCCGGGGGCAAATGGCCTCCCAAGTGAATTTTATAAGACATACAAAGCAGACCTGCTTCCACCACTGTTGGCTATGTTAAATGAGGCATTTGAACAGGGTAGGCTGCCGCAGACTTCGAGGGAAGCGGTCATCATCCCGCTTCTCAAGCCGGGCAAATAGACACTGACTGCGGATCTTACAGACCGTTGTCGATGCTAAATCAAGACAGTAAGATCCTTACTGCGGTGATGGCAAACAGATTGAAACCACTAATCAGCACCCTAATACAACATGACCAAACCGGATGTGTCCCCCAGCGAAGCATTTCGGATAACTTTAGGAGATTGCACCACGTTATAGACCAGGCCGCTGGAAGCACCCAGGAACTGGCGATAGTCTCACTAGAAGCAGTCAAGGCTTTTGACTTTGTTAAGTGGACCTGGCTACTGGCAGTTCTTAAGTTTGGGAAAGGTCTGGTGTATCTGCAATGGGTGAAACTATTGTACAGAGCACTAATCGCCAGAGTCAGGACAGGGTTGGTGGTCTCGGAAAGGTGGACGCTAGGCAGAGGAACTAGACAAGGTTGCCCCTGGTCCCCGATGCTGTTTATTCTGGCGCTGGAGCCACTGGCTGCATACCTAAGATACCAATATGGGGAGGTGGGTATTACAACGAAAGGGGGACAACACCTAATATCATTATATGCAGATGACATGCTATTGTATTTGAGATACCCTGAAGAAAATGTACAATACCTACTAGAGGTACTGGATCGATACGCACTATTATCAGGTATAACCCACGAAGGCCAAGATATTTCCGCTAGGGAGATATACGGGAATGCCTCCAGATACGCTGCCAGTGTTACATATCGAATGGGCAGTAGACACCTTTAGATACCTGGGGGTAAATGTGGATCATAAGGCTGAAGATGAACACAAGAATAATACAGAGAAAGGAGTAGAGGGGATCCAACGCAGTATGACATTCTGGACAAGGTTGCCCCTGACCATGATGGGAAGGACGGCATTGCTTAAAATGATAGTATTGCCCAGGCTGCTACACAATTTTGCAAATGTCCCGTATTTAATACCTAAACGCTTTTTCAATAAACTCCACAACATGTGCAGAGAGTTCATCTGGCATAACACTAGGAATCGGGTGGCCCTATGGAAATTACAAAACTCACATGATCGGGCAGATATTAAACTGCCCAATTTCGAGGTGTACTACTTAGCGGGCCAATTGCAATATGTAGCCAGATGATGGCTGTCTGATGACACCACATCCAGACTACTGAGGGCGGAATGCACACCATATTTCTTGAATGAATGGATGTGGTAACGGAGCCACCGAAAAGGGGGAGAGCGGCATTACTGATCCTGTGCAAGAAGATCTGGCATAGGACCTGCGTAAAGTTGGGAAGCTAGACACCGTGCTCCCCGCAGGTCCCCTTGGTGACACTGCAGGGGGTAGACGACTAACTGAGACATGCCATAAGGGAACACTGGGAACTGGTGGGAGTGACAACAGTTGGGGATGTGTCGCAAGGAGATGGCAGAATAGAATTTGATAAACTAAGAGAGGACACAGGCCTGCACAGCGGGCAGTATATCACGTATGTGAGGCTGATGGCAATGTTAAAAATGACGTGGTTGGAAGAAGAACTGGCCCAGCAGCCAGATGGGGCCATAGAAATGTTTCAAGCAGTGTCAGACGGAGGACACGAGGTCTCCAGAATTTACAAATTGTTGATGTCTAAAGTGGGAAAAGAGGTGGATCAAACGAGGCGAGACTGGGAAGAAGACAGCGGGGAGACAATAAGTGATGGTTTATGGGAAAGAATGCAAGGGTACCATAAAAAAGTGTTGCGGAATGCCTGATTACAACAGATTCAACTGTATATCACTCATAGAGCATACATGACCCCCTAGCAAATTGCTAAGTTTGCAAATGCGGCTACACAATGATGCCCGAAATGTGGGGTGAAAAATGCCGGGATGGTACACATGTTTTGAGCTTGTCCCGAAATAGCTAGATACTGGAGGGAAATAGCAGACCGACTGGCTACCGACTGGCTACCAAAGGGATTGAACTGGGGGTAGACTCCTTGTGGGCATGTATGGTGGGGTGCTTCCCTAGGCCACGCTAACTCAAGCACGTGTGCAAGCTCAAAGATCTGGCCTATATTCTGGCGAAACGAAGGATAGCCATGGGATGGAAAGCTCAGGTGAGACCCAAGGTAGATACCTGGTGGAGGGACCTCCTGCAGTGGGCTCAGGCTGAAACAGTGATCTGGAGGGAGGCAGCATCTAGAGGGGGCGAAGAGGAAGTAGGAACATTGATGGCATGGCAGCACTTGATAGCATCACTAACGGGCCTGGGACCCGATGAATTGGACAAGGATGGCTCCCAGGATTATGGAGAAGAAGAGACAGTTGTGGACTAGTGGACCGTGCTGGCCCCTTGTGGAGATTGTAATGGGGGGGAGAAGAGATGGGACGTTGGGGTTTGAGTAAGGTATGCACCATGTTTGGGTGTGATGTTTGTTTGTTATGAAACCAATAAAATGTTTACAAAAACAAGACACAATGTGGTGAGGTTAATAATTGGAGGATTTAGTGTGTTGTATTTCTTATAAATACACTTATACAAGTCGACACATTTTGTGTTTCCAGCTCAGGCTATATCTGAAGGTTGTTTCAGTTTTAATGTATATGCTATCCTCAGTGCATTCCTCAGGACTGTATAGCTAAACGCGATGTAATCTCGGTCTGAACTTCTTGTTGGAGACCGAGGGAGTGTTATCTAAATAAAAACAGATAAAAAGGTTTTGGAATGGAGTATACCTGTCGGGGCAACCTAAACAATTAGATGCAGTACCATATACCCTTGTAACTGGGTTTTTACTACCTACCTTGCGGTAGTTCTGTGTGTCTTGGGCAGTTTTTTCAGTGGGACTGTCATTGATACAGGGCTTAGTCTTGCTCATGAGCTGGTGAATGCTGCATAGGAGAACAAGAGAGGACAGTGGGTTCCTCTTTATTATGCTGCTTGTGCTTAATAATGTGTGCTTAGGGACTTTAAAGAACCGAAAATTACCTGTTTGCGCAGTAACTCGGTCTGCTAGACGGTACTTCGTGGTGTGCATCCAGTTATGCGAACTGTCGCATGATTTAGGGATTCTTCGGTAAGAGGAAAAATGCCTGTCAACATTGCCATGTGGGCTGTACCGTATATTCACTTTAATCTTGAGGTAGCCTGCGTGTTGGTTTGGGCACTTACATAGTGCACATTAAAGAGTTTGTACAGAAATGGCCGCCGTATATTTCAAAGTTGTTTGAAGGCAGTCCATGTTGACTTAAAACAATTCAAAATGGTGTGGCGCCGTATATGAGCTTTGTCTGGGTGACGCAATATGAGAGTTGAGACGTTGCGTGCATATGTGTCCCGGAGGAATGGGATGCTGAGCTAGTGCACGCTTACTGGGTAGTTGCTAGGCAACATCGACTATGTTTCAACGCTGGTTTGAAAGTGATCCCTGTTAATTAAAGTGAATTACTAAGTATGTGACGCTGTGTATGTGCTGCTGAGGGCCTTGTCTGTGTGGCTCTCTATTAGTGGAGAGCCAACCTGTGATTGTGTGTCCCAGAGTGTTCGGACGCAGAACTATTGCTTGCATTGGTGAATAGTTGCTAAGCAACATGGATGCCGAACCGCTTAGCATTATGAATATCAACGCGGGGGTGTTCGGTTCACGGGAGCTGACTCATCCGTGTGTATGATTTGTGATGGCCAAAAGATGCATAATTTTTAGGCAGAATAACGTACTTGTTTGCCTCAAGATGCCGACTGTCTGTCTGGATATCAGAGAAGTGCTGGTTCTGCTTGGCGCATGCGTAGCAGGGCAGAAGTGGCTCGTTCTAAATAGTGCAAGTTAAATAGGCTGTTGTGAGTCTGTTGTGTTGTGCTGGTGTTGCTAGGCGACACATGATGCTGCAAGTACGGCACTCAAGTACCGTAAGTGTTGCTGAGATCTGTATGCTTGGTATGATTCTAGAGTCAAAATGCAAGGAAAAGTAGATGGAAAAATAAATTAAAGAGCCCATTATTCATGTGGATCCCGACATATGGGATGTATCTATGTGTTAGACGGACCATGCAATGAGAACGTTTGGCCATGCAAACTCAGGTCGATCTAGGCTAAAGATAGCGACCTAAGATTAGCAGGGAGCCGTTTGGATGGCAGTATCAATCTACTAACATTGATGGCGAGGGATAAAGCTTGAAATACAGCAAGTGCATGTGCACGGCAATCACGGAGTGAGAATCTCCATTAACCATTCGGACCGATCCAGACTAGAAAATAGTGGGCTGAAATTAACTGGAGAAGGCTGGGATGGCAGTATCAGACTGCTGATGTTGCTGGTGAGAGATGGAGCTCGGTATAGAGCAAGTGCATGTGCAGGGTAGTCACGGAGGAGGCATTTTCATTAACCATTAGGGGCACAGGCCATGTATGTATAAAAGCGATTGTTGTACTTGGTGTAGCCTGTACTTGTCAAAAAGACTTGGAGAGTGAATATGTGCGTGCCCACTCAGTATGCTTTTTGTTCTATCAAGCCATATTCAAAAAGGCTAATGCTGATCAGGTGCCATCTCATTGGGGGTAATTGGACCCAGTATATGCACACTGGACCTAGGGTGGATGTTAGTTGAAGAATAGGTTCCATTCAATTGCTGCATTGAGTCCTTTATTTACAGAGTCTAGGCAGTAAATTCCATATTTGTTCTGTTTTTCTAAGTGCTAGATCATGGTCGCCTCATCTGGGTGGGTTGGCTACCATCTGGATGATAAACCAGAACATATCTGTGTGTTTATGGTTCTTGGCTTTGAAGTGTGCCACTATGGGCTTGTCGACTATTTGATTTTTTAGACAGGATCTGTGTTCACAAATTCGCTGTCTTATTTCTCTCTTGCATTTGCTGACATAGATCAAACTGCAAGGGCATTTGATTCTGTATATGCTCCACTTGCTTTGGCAGTTTGTGAAGGACTTGTATTTCCACTGGAGTCCGTAGAGGTCTATTCTTTGAGGTCTCTTGCCAGTCCGCAATTCCAGCATCTTCATCTAGCAGTCTCCTAGGTATCACTATTTTGGTACCTTTCAGGAGTAGGCCCTCTTCTGCTCACGTCAGTTCTTCCTTTACTAAGAGTAGTCCATGAATGTCCCTTTGTGTCTTGGGGCAGGTGTTTTGCCCCATTTGCTTGGCCTGCTTCATCTTCCAGACTGTTGGCATCGAAGGATGATCTGTATGGCACGGTCATTCTCTGACTTCTGCCGCAATCTGCGTGACGTCCACCCCTTCTGGGGTGACCGCTTGGACCATGTAATGTATATACTGGTCAGCAATTGTGGAGTTTGTTCCGGCCAATGCGATTGGATGGCGGGATAGGAAATCAGCCGGGTTCTCTTCCTTGCTGGGCCTGTGTACAATCCACAATTGATAGTCCTGGAGAAGGAGGCCCCATCTCGCAATTTGAGGAGGCCTTTTTGCCTGGGGGTTGCCAAATATAAACAGGAGAGCTTGTTGGTCAGTCACAATGATGAATGGTTTCCCATATAAGAACAAATGAAATTGTTCACAGGCCTACACAACCGCCAGCCCCTCTTTCTCAGCCTGTGAGTATGGCTGTTCCGTGTGAGATAGGCTTCTACTAGCATATGATACAATGTGTCTTTTGTCCAGTGACCCCGGGTCCACTTGAGTCAGGATGGCCCCAATCCCACAGGACTGGCATCCACTGTGAGGTCAGTGTCCCGAGCTGTGTTGAAATATGCCATGCTGTCAGCAGATGAAATGTGAATCCGAGTGTTTTAGAATGCTTCATGGCATGCTTTGGACCATATAAACGGCAACTGTTTCTTGGTGATTTTGCAGAGTGGTTTTCTCACTGATGCAATGTTTTGTATGTACCCTGTGCAGTAACTGGTGAGTCGTAAGAATGAGCATAGATCAGACACATTTGTGGGCAGTTCTGTGTCTGTGAGGGCAGCCACCTTTTCTGGATCTGGCATCATTCCTTGTGTTGAGAATGTGTGTCCAAAGAATTGTAGCGACCCCTGTCGTAATTCACACTTTTCCCAGATTAGTGTGAGGGTTGCTGCTTCCAGAGCCATGCACACCCTGGCCAGCGTTTTATCGTGCTGGTCCTGATCCTGTCTGAACAATAACATGTCATCATAGTATGTGGATCAGGCTCATGTCGAGGGCAGCCCTAAAACTTAGGATGTATCCACTCTGTGGCAGCTTCAAGCACATGAATAGTTCCTCTCTTAGACTTCCCTTTGTATCTGCATTCAGCCATGAAGTATTATTTGCACGGCAGAGGCGTTCTAGATCCGTAGGGGTATATGTTCACCTCTGCTGGTTTCAGTCTTGGGGCTCTCAGCATTTTGCCATATTCTTCCTCTCTAATTATGTTTACGGTTGCCCACATGTCAACTAAAACTTCTGTCGACAGTCCTTGTATTTGAAGTAGCAAAATAGGGCTATGTTCTTTCACCGTATGGTTTCCCAAGGCGTATACGTATTCTTTCTTCTTCAGTTCTTCCGGAGGGTTTTGTCTGGACTTTTGTTTTCTCCTGTCTTCTTTGGCCGAGGAACAGCTCGAGACGCTTTCTGAGGCAGATTGTTCTATTAGGCATCTCACGTATCTTCTGGGTATTCGGTGGGGCCTCGAACTAGAGGAGCGAACAGTGTGCCATTCAAGCATTGGTTTTTCGGGAACTCAACACTCTTCCCCTCGGTCTCTGTGATGTTCGTGTGCGGGTTCATAGGGTGTTGGTGACCCCATGTGGAATGTGGCTGATCTGTCTTTCGGTCTGGACGTCCCCCCTTGAGCGCTATCTCCTCTTGCTTGACTTCAGGACATGTGGCACACCACTCTGAAGTGGTTCTCACCTCCACATGCTGTGCATTGTTGACCCAGGGCAGACAGCACCCGTTTGTGCGGAAACTCATAACCACATCTGTAGCAGAATGGGTCACTGTTCTGTTGATGTGCCAAGAATGTGGTCACCTTGTGAATGGTATCAGATGTCGACGCTAATACCTTGACGTTTCCCATAGCTTCCACCTGTAGCTCAAGCGCCGTGTCAGACCTGGCCAGCTTCAACATCTCATCGAGCGAACACTGCTTCTGCAGGAGGCGTTTCTGGAACACAGGGGCTTCACATCCTGCAATGATTAGCGATCTCAGTGCTTCTTCATTGGAATAGTTGTTGAAGTTACAGTGCTTTATCCGCACTCATAGACGCATCACGAAAAACATCTATGGATTCCCCTTTGTTGTGTTTTGTTGTATGAAACACATGGTGCTCATAGTCCATGTTGATGTGTGGGGTAAAATATTTGGTGAGCGCATCCCTGAGGCCGGTGTATGAGTCTGTGGTGTCAGCGGGGGAGTTTGTTGCCAATATCCCTCACATTCGGCCCTACCGCCAGGGTCAACAGGCTGTGTTTCTTCTCATCATTTAACGGCCTATGGCCCTTATGTATACATCAAAGTCATGGACGCGCCTTTTCCGCATGGGTCCCAGGGTGCCGGTCTCCATGATGTTGATATTGCCTGGTAACTGCATGACCAAATTGTCCTGAAGTGTAGATGGTAGGCCCCCATGTGGTGTGGGTAGGTGAGGTTTCTCGTTCTATTCAGATCAGACATGCTGTGGTCACTGTTTGTCCCCAAATAACCACCACACTGGCTGAATTTGCCTTCTTTAAACCGAGCACTGGTGGTCTAGTGTGATCCCCATGCCAGGTGTAGACTCATGTGGGACCCAGGTGTCTTCTGTCCTCGCCCCTTGTGCAGTAATTCTTTTTATTTTTGCGGTTTGTGTTTTAATTGGATTGGTGGAGGCCAGATTGTACACCCTGCCTCCTCCACGTGTTATAGGCACTTAACACTAGCTACGTGGGCCCCTTGTGGATCAAACTCATGTGGCTCTGCCCACATAAATGCTCATTGTGTGCTTCACCTCACGCTCTTCGCGGAGGGCTCCACTACGAGCTGCCGTACCTGATTAAACCGGTAGCTCCCCACTGATCGATCTTCATCCAGGCAATCATCACGCTACTGCTCGATCCTCACACCGTACACAGCTGCTTGCTGCCCGCTCTGTCTGGGCCTCTCACGGACGCTCGCAGGAGGTCCTCATCTGCATGCGTAGTGCGCCTCCAGCAGCGCACATGCTTGCAGGTCTTTCAGTGACCCTTCGTCACCAATGTTATGTATCAGCAGCTTTCCCCACATGTCGCCATACATTAAAAACGGCGCAGACACCGGGCTGCAAACACGACTTCTTTAATCCACCACTTAACTTGGACCGAACTTACCGAGCCCCTCCTCCCCAGCCTAACCCGCTCCCCGTGCCTTGCGGCACACTCCCATACCAACTGACCACACACGTGATCAAAGCAGGACACTACTGGGTGGTTTGTCTTTTCAGCTGGTAATCGTCTTCCTGCTGCACCCGGCTGGTAAGGGGTTTCTTTAGTAAAGTTTAAAGAAAATACCTTGTTTTTTTTATTTTGCCAGTTTTCAATGCTGAAATTGCTGAAAGGATTAACGAAGTACAACAGTGTTGCATGCTTTGTAATGAAGTTGTGCCTTACAATATATTTATTAGATGGAGGGATAATGTTTGCAAATACAGTGGAAATGGTCGCTGGCAGTGTGTTAAAATGAATTATTCATTACAAAGGTGATAAGCTATTTTTTTTAAAAAACGTATTTTATTGGCATTTATATAAGTACAAACGAACAACAACTAATTAACTACCACAGGCTTCATAGCTCAATGTATTGTTCTTGATTGTGATGAGGGGGAGTGGGGCCGGTGGTCGGTATACCCAAGGTCATGGGGGGCGAGTTTCCGGGTTGTCCATTCTTGGGGGTAAACCCCAGGCAAGTCTCTTGTAGGGGTGAGAACTCAGGGGGGTTTGTGATCCGAAGCATATTGGATGTCGCGCAACAGGGCCCTCCATGATTCTAGGGTGTCATTGGAGTTATCATCGCTTGAGTTGATTCCATCTTGCCAGGCTCCGGTCTCTGCCTCTGTCCACTTTTCCAGGTCCTTAAGCCAACGTCCATGTCTCGGGCCCCCTGGTGATTTCCATGCCATAGCTATGGACCTTTTTGCGAGGATGCAAGCTAGGTTCATTAGTTTGACCAGGTGTTTGTATTTGCTGAGTCTGGGATGGGCTCCCAGTAAGCATTCCTTTGGGTTCCATTCATATCTTGTGAGTCCCGCTTTGGTGCAGGTGCTTTCTACCATGAACCAGAATTTCGCCGTTTTGGTGCAGGTCCAGAACATGTGGATCAAATCCGCTTTGTCATTTCCGCACCAGGGGCAGTTCGGAGATGTTTGTTTGTTAACGGTAGCAACTCTTAGTGGGGTCATGTATGTTCTGTATAGTAAATTCAGTTGAACTTGTTTGAATCTAATGTTCCTCCACACCTCTTTGGGGTATAGTAATATTCGCTCCCATTCACTGTCACATAGTGTGATCCCCAATTCGGTTTCCCATTTTTGTCGCAGGGATGCGCTTTTTGGATTGGATCTATCATTCAGTTTGATGTATAAGCGGGAGACCGGCTTCCAACCATCTGCTAGGTCGTACATTTCCTGCAGGAGGGGGTCCGGTGGGGGTTCTTCTGGCCAGACAGGCCATTGTGCCCTAGCTGTCCTCTTGAGGCGGTGGTACCACAGGAATTGGGTGTTCGAGATGCCTTCATTAGCTTGTAGCGATTCAAGTTCTCTGAACATGCCGTCTTCAAACAGGTCCCCCCATGTGTAGATTCTGTCTCTCTCCCATTTCCTGGCTGTCGCTAGGTCCGCCTGAGTTTTGCATACATCCGCCAGAATGGGGGTGTTGGGATTGTAGGGATGTTTTAATTGTCGAAGGAAGCCAGTTCTGGCCCATATCTGCTTGCCCAGGGTGACAATCATGGGAACTTCAGATGTTTGTTTCGTCGGGTTCCAACGCATTTCTTTGGGGAATAGCTTGGAGGTCGCATGTTGCAGGAGCCCCACTTCAGCTGACGGGTCATCGGAGAGCCATTTCGTCACGTGGCTGAGCTGTGCAGCTAGATAGTACCTTTGCAGATCGGGTAGTTGTATCCCTCCTTCCTTGTACGGGAGCGTGAGTGTAGGTAAAGAGAGCTTGTGTCTGGATGACCCCCATATGAAGTCCTTGATTAGAGAGTCCAGTTTTTTGAAAAAGGGAGGTCTGATGTAGAAGCAGATGTTCGTGAAGTGATATAAAAAACGGGGGAGAACTATCATCTTGACTATTGCCGCTCTGCCCATCACTGCCAGTGGTTGCTTCGACCAAAAGTTCATGGATTTGCGGAGGGCAGCCACAACCTTTTCAGTGTTGTGTTCATGCGTGAGTGCAGGGGTATGACACACATCGACTCCTAGGTACTTAAACTTCTCTAATTGCCATTGTATCCCGACGTCTGGTAGATCGGACTTATCCAGACCCCTGAGTCTGGCCAGTGGAAACGAACACGACTTTAGCTTGCTAAATGTTATCCCAGAGTATCGGGCATAGTTGTCTAGGATGTCCAACGCGACTTGTGCATTGGGCTGAGGGTTATTTAAATACAGGAGGACGTCGTCCGCGTACATGGATATTATGGAATGGTCGCTGCCCAGCTCAATGCCCGCGTCAAAGTGTTGTTTCCTGAAATAGGCGGCCACTGGCTCTAGGCCCAGTATGTATAACATCAGGGACAGGGGGCATCCTTGCCTCGTGCCCCGCTGTATCGCCCAGGCTTTGGACACCGTCCCTCCAGTCTTCACTCTCGCTGCTGGTGAATTATACAGTACCTCGACCCATCTTACAAAACCCTTGCCAAAGCCAAATTCCCTTAGTACTTCGATCAGCCACTCCCAGTAGATGGAATCGAAGGCTTTTATGGCATCTAGCGATAGCACCGCTAGGTCTTCATCTCGATCATAGGTCTCTGCCATGATGTGCTGGAGCCTCCTCAGGTTTGCGGTAGTATTGCGTCCTGGAACTAAACCATTCTGGTCCTCGTAAATCAGGGTTCCTACCACCCTCGCCAGCCTCTTAGCCAGTATTGTGGTCAGGATCTTGCAGTCATAGTTTAGCATGGCGATTGGGCGGTATGATTCAGAGTTGTCGACAAGTTTGTTGGGTTTAAGTATAGGGATGATGATTGTTTCTTTCATGGAGTTGGGTAGGATTCCATTTTCGTATGCCTCCGTATACACCTTGTGGAGTATCGGGGTGAGGGTCGCTTCATACGCTTTATGGAATTCTGGCGGAAGCCCATTACTCCCGGGGGTCTTGCAGGTGGCTAGCGATCTAATCGCTTCCGTCACGTCTTCTGGAGTGATTTCCGCATCCAGTAGTTCACTTTGGGCCTCCGTCAGTCTTGGGAGCTTAATCTCTGCCAGTGTAGCCCTTATGTCCTCCACTGGTATTTTGGTGTCGTGGGCATACAGTTTGGAGTAGAAGGCCGCAAACGCAGCGTTAATATCTTGTTGCGTCTTGTGGGTGGGTTGTCCCCCTTTCATCAGTTATTTTGGTTGGGAGTTGTCTTGGGAACTCGCGTTTACACAGCAAGGCCAACATTCTACTAGGTTTATCTGCTTCTTTATGCGTCCTGGCTATGTAGGTCGTGTAGTCGAATTTAGACAGTCTATTCCAGGCCAAAAGGCATTCCTCCCGGGTGCCCTTCAGTTCTGTTTCAGCGTCCGGCGTGATGTCGATTTCGGATTCCACGTGTGTAATCTTATTCTCCAGATCCTCCAGTTCCGACTTCAGATGCTTGCGGATGCCACCAGCTCCGGATATGACTTCTCCCCGTGTCACAACCTTCATGGCCTCCCATAGTGTGCTCCAACTTGACACTGAGCCTGTGTTAATGTCTAGGTATTCCTCGAGTTTGGTACCAAGTTCCTCCTTAAATGCGTGGTCTGTGAGTGCTGCCGGTGGCATTCTCCATAGCGGGATTGGCGGTCTGGGTCCTCTAGGAGCCCATTGCATAATCAGCGGAGAGTGATCGGATATGGTTCTGCCTAGATACATTGTGGAGTCTACTTGTTGAGCCAGCTCACGGTCTATGAACAAATAGTCTATCCTCGTATGGACATTGTGCGGGGCCGAGTAGTAAGAATAGCTCCTCTCCGTGCGATGTTGTTACCTCCAGATGTCCACTAGGTCGAGTTGCTCTATTGTGGTGTTTAGCACGTTAGATGCAGGGCTATTTAAAAGACGGGGGGGCTCTGATCTGTCCATAGCTCCGTTCCTGATGCAATTGAAGTCACCACCCCATATGAACGCACTCTCTCTGCGAAGAATCATTTTAGCACTGAGCATTTCGAGGTGTGAGGGTATTCTGTGTTGTGGTAAGTATGAGTTCACCAGGCACACTGGCGTGGATTTGATAGTTCCCCATAGTATTAGATATCTGCCCTCTTTGTCGGCTTCATAGTCCAGTAGCTGGAAGGGCACTGTCGGGTTCACCCACGTGAACACTCCTCTAGCAAATTTGGAGTATGCCGCCCCTCTTCCGATCCCACCCCATCTTTCGGATAATTTGGCTGTGGATTCTTCCGTGAGATGGGTCTCTTGAAGCATCACTATCGATACCTTTTTCCTGCGCAGGTAAGAGTGGATCTGATTCCTTCTCAGGTACGTGCCCATACCCCTCACATTCCACGTCATCACCTTAAGTTGGAGTGCCATTGAGTTGGTGTCTTGGTTTCATCTTTCCGGTCGCCCCAGATTTCACAGGGCAGCCCCTTCTCCGGGTGGTGAGGCTCTCCTCCTGGGTTCCAGTGTTTACTCATCCTCGGCCCCCAAGGACCTCCGGTCCCGTGCTTCCCCTTTCTTAATATTTCGAGGACTGTGGTATGAACGAAACAATTAACAAAACTGGAACTGGTGCGCCCAGCAACGACAAGTTCCTGCTGGTGCTCAGGCGCTCTCATACCATCAGGACCCATCCGGGTGTCAGGCACGAGGGAGGTCGATCAGGCAACTGGCCTGTTCTGAACTGTTCGTGGGGGTAGGGCTCTGTGCCTGGCGTGGGCCGAGCGAGGGCCGCATCTATGTAGCTGACTGTTGGGTGATTTTACTTTCTCTTTGGTCAATTGCCTTGCGTCTGCGTTAGCTTTATGAGTCATGGATCCGACCATGCCTCAAGCGCAGGGGGTTCTTCAGTTTTCCGTGGGTTGAGGATCCTTATCTGCAGCTAGATTGTTGTCTTCCAGCCACATGTTGGCAGCAGCTGGGGATTCCAGGAAAATCACCCTCCCCTTGTGGATCACTTTCAGTCTGGAGGGGTATAATAGCATGTACTTCAGGTTCAGTTGCCTGAGCCGGGCTTTAATCGGCACGAATGAGTTCCTCTCTCATTGGACCTTCGGGGTGTAATCGGGGTAGATCGTTATCCTGGAGCTCCAACGTTCAATGGGGCCCTCTTCTCTGGAGTGCCGGAGGAGGGTCTCTCTTTCCTGGAAGTTGAGTACATTAGCGATTATAGGGCAAGGATGCGAGCCCGGCGGGGGTCTCTTCTGAAGTGATCTATGCGCCCTTTCGATCGAGAATCCTTGCGTTAGTCTTCCAGCACCCACCTCATGTTGTATCAGGGATTCTACATAGGCTGTCGGATTCGAGCCCTCGCTTCCTTCCGGGACCCCAAGTATTCTGATGTTGGCGCGTCTGGCCCGGCCCGGCCCTCAGCCTCCTCAGCTCTGGCCTCAAGTGTGAACACCTTTCGTTCCAGGTCCAGCACCTAAGCTTTCAGCTCCGCTGTGTCGTCTGACGTTTCTTTTATGGTTGTTTCGGCAGTGGTCACTCTTTCTGTTAAGTTGCGGGCATCCTGGCGCATGAGTTGTAGCTCGGATTTCAACTCCCCGATTCTGAAATCTATAAATGTGCGCAGTGATGCAATTGCCTCCAGTACCTGGGCTTGATTCTCAGGGGAGTCCGCCGGTTTTGCTTGGGGAGGCTCGGGGGTGGAAGTGCGTGGCTGGGGGGGAGTTTTCGCTTTAGCAGATACATACGTGTCCATGGTGCTTGTTTTCGTCTTATTCCTGGCCGCCATGATGAGGGACGTTCGGAGATGCCACTCGGTTATGTGTGGGTAGATGATAGTGGATGTCGCCTCCTCAGCAATGCTCCCACCGGCCCGGTGGTTTTAGTGTTCGGGCTGGGGGAGCTTATGGTTCCGGGGGTGGGGTGGTCAGCTTGCATCGTGCGGGGACTGTTTTTCGCGGGTCTCCAGGGATCAACAGGGAGGCAGCGGGTGGGGGCCCCTCTGTAAAGGCCGCATCGGCCTGTTGGGATCAGTGTTCAAGTTCTCGGCGGGGCATACAACAGCACGCCGATGGTGCAGCGCTATGGTCCCCTCGGCTGGGGGTGTTCGATTGGTTTATGCCCTCACCCCGTGCTCTCCTCACCTCCACCTTCTTTTGCTGTCAAGGGATCAGCGTGCCCACTCTCGGTGTCTCTCCGGTTCTCACTCCTCGGCCGCCACGGATGCCGGAGCCCAGGGCCCAGGCCCAGCCTCCCCGGGCGGGAGCACCCGCTTGTCTCCCCGGTCAGCCACTGCAGTAACAGTAGATCAGACCCGGGCTCCTCCTTCTTTTTCTGGTCGTGGAAGCAGCTTGTGGGTCGGTTTCGCTGCGAAGGTCGGTTAGCGTTTTCCTCCGGCGCCGGCTTCAGGAGATGGCCGCCATCTTGGGTCCCGCCAGCAGTAGGGGGGGGGACCTTTGCAGGGGAAAATCTGTGGGTCTGGAGGTCCAAACCCAGGAGAAAACCACAGGATCGTGTCCGGGGCCGGTTCTCCTTCCCTCGGAACCGGTTCTTTCGGTCTCAGGTGTAATTTCAGGCAGGCAAAAGGATCGAGATACGGCGTCTCGGCCGGAGCACGGCAACTCAGCTTCCACTCGCCATGAGCTCCAGGCCACGCCCCCTACAAAGGTGATAAGCTATGATTAGAATTGTTAATGCTATATGAATATGTTCCCTGGAAAATATAGTGTGCTGATACGAGGTAGGAGATCTAAGACTTATTAATATATACTAAAGGAAGTTTGATTCCAGTTGAAAGGAATTTAGGAATTTAGATTCCATTTGAATGGAAGTTATGAATTGAATGTGTGGTTTTATGTCATGGGTTGAGGGGTGCGGTAATGTATGGGTTCTGGCATCTGTTGGGGTGGTTGATAAGGGTCCCACTGGTAAAGAGAAGTTTGAATTGTGCGCGCCACATTTTCGAATTGCATGTGCACAGCAAGATAAGTGTCAAAACTGCTGATGCAGTGTAAACGCAATACAGGTGTGTTATGCCACATAGCACTTAATAATCAGGCAGCAGGGAGCTCTACATGTGAATGCAAGGTAAGAGATTTGCAATGGGAAAATCAGTGTGAGGGGATGCGGTAGTCCTGAACATACATGTATAGGTGCACATGCATGGGGGTCTCTAGGGAAATAGGTTTTGGGCAGTATGAATATACAGATCTGTTTTGTCACAGAGTTCTCTGACAAGTTAGGAATTATCCCAGCTAAAAACCTGGGTTGTGCAATTGAACTCTATGTGACTGAAAAAACTAGTTTTACAAGATTGGGGAAAGACCGTTCTCAGACACGAGACGGGTCCAGACGTGGGTAGGCCTGAGATCCAGGGATGGAGCTGGGCTATTGTTGGGGGTTGGCGGGGAGGGGGGGGGGGAGTTGTGTGCAGTGGTGTGAAGTTGGGGAAGGGGGGAGGAGGGCACTGTTCGTGAATAGAAGGGAAAGAGCCAGGGAACGACCCTATGTAGGGAGCATTATGGGAAGGGATGGGATGGAGATAGACCGTCCGGATGGCATCGGGTAATCTCAGAATTGTGACCTGGAATGTACGGGGCCTCAACAGCTACCTTAAACGTAACAAAGTGATGTTGTATTTAAAGAGGATGCGCGTAGACATAGCCCTGCTGCAAGAGACCCACCTCACTAGGGAAAGGCTGGAGGTGGTCAGGAGGAAATGGAAGGGCACTGTTGTGGGGGCGGCGTATTCGGCGTATGCTAGAGGAGTTATTACTTGGGTGGCGCCCCATGTGCCGTTTCGGGTGCTTGATTCTACGGTGGACCCGGAGGGTAGAATGGTGGTGGTAACGGGTCTCTTGGAAAACAGAGAAGTACACATCATAAATTTGTACGCCCCCAATAATGATACAGCGGCTTACTTTAGGACCCTCTACGGTAAACCTGGCTCCCTGGCAGGGAGTACGGTAGTGTGGGGGGGGGACTTTAACTGTACCGTAGATCCCAGAATGGACAGGTCCAAGGACAGGGCAGGAAAAACGGCACCGGCGGCTAAAGCGCTGAGTACCTTACTGAAAGACCTAGGCCTAGAGGATGCGTGGCGAAGGCTGCATCCCACGGATAGACAGTACTCACACTACGCAGCGCCACATGATTTGCACACAAGGTTAGATTACATGTTTGTAACAGCCGAGATGGTGAGAGACATAGAAGGAGCGGAATACAAGGCCCGAGTACTATCGGACCACTTGCCCTTGGTGGTAGACTGGCGACACCAGCCCCCACGACAGCGTATCCCTACATGGAGACTTAGGACCGAAGCTCTGCAGGACGAGGGGTTTCGGGAGGGCCTGAAGGAGGCCATCGAAGAGTACTTTGATATAAATACAGGAAGCGTAAGCTCTGTGGGCACACTGTGGGAAGCGTTTAAGGTGGTGGTGCGTGGGGTAGCTATTTCCCAAGCTAAGGGGCTACAGGGGGGGGGTTGAAAGGGAACTCCAGGAGGTGGAAAGGGAGCTAGAGGATCTCACACGTTGCGAGAGCACCGCTCATGGTAATAGAACCAAAGTAGAGGAGCTACAGTTGTCCTGCAGCGCACTCTGGGATAGACTGTGCAGGCTCAACTACAGGAAATATACGGAGAGGATACACGCAGGGGGCGACAAGCCAGGCAGACTGCTGGCCTGGCTGTATAAGAGTGAGACCCCCCGCTCGGTGATTAGTGAGATTCAGGACGAGAGAGGTTGCATATGCAACACCCAGAAAGAGGTAAATGAGGAATTCCTTAAGGTTTACAGACACTTGTATGAGGACACGGGGGAGGATATGTGTCAAGACATACTGGACACATTGGGGGAGATTGAGCTGCCCACCTTGGATGATCTAGAACGCACTGAGTTAAACGCACCCGTCACCTCGGATGAGCTGGAGGTGGTGATTTGGAACTTGCCCACTTGCAAGGCGCCGGGTTCGGATGGGCTGCCCAGCGAGTTCTACAAAACATACCAGCAAGAGTTGCTTCAGCCACTGCTTGCCACTTTCAACGAGGCCTATGAGCAGGGAGAACTCCCATTGTCCCTCCGTGAGGCTGTAATCATCCCACTCCTGAAACCAGGCAAGCCGCCTGTGGAGTGCGGGTCTTACAGACCGTTGTCCATGCTTAACCAGGACAGCAAAATACTCACAGCGGTGCTGGCTAATAGACTGAAGAGGGTGATTAAGAAACTGATACACCCAGATCAGACGGGATATGTTCCAGGTAGGAACATCACCGATGACCACAAGAGGCTACACCATGTCATAGACCAAAATGAGGAAGACACGGGCGAGCTGGCTATAGTGTCGTTAGACGCGGTCAAGGCCTTCGACTCAGTACGATGGCCCTGGCTGAAAGCGGTCCTGAAGGGGTACGGAATGGGACCTGGATACCTCAGATGGGTCCAGTTGTTTTATAGCACCCTGAAGGCGAGGGTCAAGACAGGGTCCACAGTCTCAGATTCTTGGCAACTGTGCAGGGGGACCAGACAAGGATGCCCCTGGTCACCCATGCTATATATACTGGCATTAGAGCCACTGGCAATATGCCTGCGACAACAATATGGGGAGTTGGGTATAAGCACTGCCAGTGGAGAGCATCTGATATCATTATATGCGGATGATATGCTCCTTTATTTGCGTTATCCAGAGGAAAACCTACAGTATGTGCTAGAGGTAATAGAACGGTATGCTATCCTCTCGGGCATATCAGTGAACCCTGGAAAGTCCAGTCTGTTCCCTTTGGGCAGATATAGGAATGTCCTGGTGCAGAGGCTGCCTGTCCTGCCAATACCATGGCAGCCCGTGACATTTAGGTATTTGGGAATAAACATTTAGCACAAGGTCGAGGCAGAACACAAGCACAACACGGAAAAGGCGATAGATGGGATCAAGAACAGCATGGTATTTTGGTCCAGATTGCCCCTGACCATGATGGGGAGGGCGGCCTTGCTCAAGATGGTGGTCCTGCCTAGACTTTTGCACTTCTTCGTAAACGTCCCGTTTCTGATACCTAGGAGCCTATTTGCGAAACTTCATAGCGTGTGCAGGGGTTTTTTGTGGGGCAGCTCTAGGAATAGGGTTGCTCTGTGGAAGCTCCAGAACCCATGTGACAGGGGGGGATAGGCCTGCCTAATTTTGAACTCTATTACCTGGTGGGGCAGCTGCAGTACGTGGCCAGGTGGCTCTCGGCTGAAGACTCGGCGGAAGCCAGGCTCCTGCGTGGAGATACAGCCCCATACTTTCTGATGGAAGTGGTGTGGTTGTGCAGAGACAAACTGGTGGGCAAGGGGCGGCTACTGAGGCTGGGCTGGGAGATCTGGCACAGGACATGGAAGATTGGGGGGGACTCGGAGCCGTACTCCCAGCAGGCCCCTTTGGCGGCGCTGTGCGGAGTGACTTTCAACTACTTGAATCGGTCCGCAGATACTGGGAACAGGTAGGCTTAGCCACCCTCTGGGACATATGGCAGGAAGGGGAGGCAGTGGACTTTCAGAGGTTGCAGGAAGAGACGGGAGTACCTGGCGGCCAATATATAACCTACACTAGGCTTGTGAAAAAGACTAGAGAAAGATGGCCTGAGACAGTGCTAGCGGAAGACCCAGACGCCTCCCTGGAAACCATGTATGATGTATCAGAGGGCGGGCACGAAATATCGAGGATATATGAGCTCCTGCGAGTAAGGGCAGGGAAGGAGTTGCTCCAATTGAGACAAGATTGGGAGGAGGAGGTGGGAGGACCCATGACGGATGGGCAGTGGGAACGGGCGCAGAGGTACCACAAAAAGGTGTCCCGAAACGCGAGATTCCAACAGCTTCAATTGTACGTTGCCCACAGGGCTTATTTAACCCCCGGGAAGATTGCAAAGTTTGGGGGACCAACTACGCAGCAATGCCCCAGGTGTGGGGAGGTGAATGCGGGACTGCTACACATGTTTTGGGCTTGCCCGGAGGTGCATAGATTTTGGGATGAGGTCAAGACGAAACTGGCAGGTGGGGGGGGGTGGTGCTGGATGTGGAATCGGCCTGGTCATGCATGCTTGGGCTTTTTCGTAGACCCCGGCATTTGAAACACATAAGCAAGATGAAGGACCTGGCTTAGGTTTTGGCCAAACGTAGGATTGCCATGGGCTGGAAGGCGGCCCACAGACCTAGGGTGGAGTTAGGGTGGAGTTATGGTGGACGGACCTCTTGAGGTGGGCGGAAGCTGAATCTGTAGTCTGGTTTGAAGCGGTCACCAGGGGGGGCGAGGAGGAAGTAGGGCCCTTGCTGGCCTGACGGCAACTGGTGGCCTCGTTGGCAAACCCTCACCAGGATGACAACGAAACAAAGGACCCGGATGATTGTGCTACCCAATGATGCTCCCGTAAACGACATGTGAGAATCGGCTCTAGTTTAAGGGGGGAGGGAGGAGTTGGGGAGTTTTGATGAAAATGTGCTGGAATATGATGCTTTCTATGTTTTGAAACAGTTGTAGTGTGTTTGTTTGATTTTAAAATAAAATAATATTAATAAAATATTTAAGGGGCGTGGCCTGGAGTCGATGGCGAGCAGAGGCTGATTCGCCGAGCTCCGGCCGAGACGCCGTTTCCGAATCATTTATCTCCGGCTTCAGCGGGTTAGCAGCCCCCTGAATAGAACGCAGCGGTGTGTGAGGCGATCCCACATAAATCCTCCTCGAGGGGTCGGACTCTCCGGCCCCCCAGACGCCGGCGCTGATCACCGAACGCACTCCCTCCCCCCGCCGCGCCTGGATCCAAGATGGCGGCTCACGGAGTCTAGCGAAGCCTCCGCATAGCACCCCCGCCAGCACATCCAGGCGGGGAACACCGCGGAGGAGCATCACAGCGGAGCGGCCCCCATCCCAACACCTGACCGCGGCTGGCACCCGATCCTCGCCCTACTCCCCTACCACCACTTCGGAAGGCCCCGGTCGACACTACGTGCCGGAGTTGCCCTATTTCCGGAGCTCCACCGAGGCACAAACTGCATTTTGGAGACGGCGGTGGGGAGCTCACCTGCCTCCAACTTTCTCCCCTCTACCGGAGACCCAGCCGAAAACGAACACGCCGCGTGCTCCGGGGTCAGGAGCACGCGGCGACACCATCGGCCTCCCCCTACTGGGCCTACAATCTTCTGCAGGGAGGCCGCTGCCGGGTGGCCGGTCCGGAGGAGCTGCTGGGGCACTGGGCCGCTGTGGCCCGTTGCTTCGCCCGGTGTCCCGGAATCAGGAATGGCCCGGAGGGCCGCGACGAAGCGCCAACCCACGGAGCAATCGTGAGCACAGCCCCGGCTGCACTCCCCAACCACAGCCTGCATCGTCCATGCAGCCGGGCCGCCCAACTGGACTCCTCCACCAGGGGGGGACAACTCCGGCCTTCCCCCTCCTGAGCCTACATTCAACTGCAGGGAGGCCACCGCTCGGTGGCTGAGCCGGAGGAGCTGCTGGGGCGCTGGGCCACTGTGGCCCGTTACTTTGACCAGGCCTGGAAATCGGAAACGACCCGGAAAGCCGTGACGGTGCGCCGAGCCAAGGAGCAACTGTGAGTACGGCCCCAACTACCCTCCCCAACCACAGCCTGCATTGTCCCCGTGGTCGGGCGGCCCAGCAGGACTCCCTCACCAAGAGGGGACAACTTCTACCCTAAGCGCCCCAACACTATCACCCCTAAGCCCAGGGACAGCGACGCAGGTGCTAGGATAGCGGATAGAGCACCTGGAAGTACGGAGGAGCGCCCCACCTCATGCGCCCTGGACAGCCTCCAACTACTGAAACAACAACTTCCCAGGGCACAACCCACCCTAGAACACCGCTCCGGGCTACACAAGAGAGCGGCCCCGAACTTCACCCCTCCAGACTCAAGACTTCGGGGCAACCACTATTACGTCCCCAACATGGCCGCCAAAAATAAAACCAGGGCCGCCACCATGGACTCCTTTGTCTCAGCCAGGGCGAAGACTCCCACCCAAGCCAGGGCCAGCTCCACCGAAACCATTCGCTCACAAGAGACGGACCCCAAAGATAACCACTCCCAGATAATGGATGCTATTGCCTCATTAAAGACCCACATCGACTCCAAGATAGACGAGTTTAAAATAGACATACAACTCATTCGCCAAGATGCCCGCAACTTAACGGAAAGGGTGACGGCCATGGAGAAAACCACAGAGGCGGGGTCCGCGGCCGCGGCGACCCTACAATCTGAAGTTTCGGACCTGAAAAGGAAGGTCACATTCCTAGAAGAAAGGGCGGAGGAGGCCGAGGGCCGGGCCAGACGAGGGAACATCAGAATCTTAGGTATCCCGGAGGGGAATGAAGGCCTAAATACCACGTCCTATGTTGAAACCCTGCTGCTACAGGAAATTGGGGCCGGCAAATTGACTCAGGGATTTTCGGTGGAGAGGGCCCACAGGTCCCTACAGAAACGACCCCCCCCTGGATCACACCCACGGCCAATTATAGCCAAGATACTAAATTTCCAGGACAGGGAAACCATATTAAGATATTCCAGGGAAACAGGCCCTATCACACGGGGCGAAGCTAAGATTTCCATATACCCGGACTACACCCAGAAAGTACAAAGGGAGAGGAACTCGTTTGTTCCGGTCAAAGCGAGGCTTCGCCAACTGAACCTTAAATATAGACTGCTGTACCCGTCCCGCCTGAAAGTTATCCACAAAGGGCGAGCAATCTTTCTCGAAAATCCAGAAGCGGCCAACATGTGGCTAGAAGACAATAACCTTGCCGACGGTGCAGATAACCCAGGTGGGGAAGACTGAACCCTGGGGGAGCAGGGCTGGACCCCAGGGACCCCCCACACCACCCGCACATGAAGCATAAACAGCCGGACCCAAGCAGGTAACTCAATTAACAGTATATCATATGGAAACGACCCTCGTTTGGCCTCGCCGCCTCGCAGCAACCCCGCCCCCAGCGAAAGAACCAACCGGGCGAGTTTCTGCCCGACCCAACTCGCGCCCGACTCCCGGATGGGCACAGACGGCGCGAGAGCGCCTGAGCACCGCGACATAGTTGTAGTCGCTGGGCGCACCAGTTTGAGTTATGTTATCAGTTCAGTTAGTACCATAGTCTTCGTTCCACTGATGCTTGAAAATACCGTGATGGCCACAAGATACGCTTCAAAAATTGATGAACCAGAGGCCTATCACTTACAACTTATCAATCACGCTCTGATGCCACACTGGGCCGCCGCGGCTGCCCCCCACGCCAAACTCAGAACACCACACCAATGGCATCACAACTCAATGTTATGACGTGGAACGTAAGGGGAATGGGCTCGTACCTCAGGAGGAACCGCATACAGTCCTACCTCAGGAGGAAGAAAGTCTCGATAGCGATGTTACAGGAGACACATCTCACCGAGGACGCTCTGTCTAAACTGGCAGACCGATGGGAAGGAACTGTGAGAGGATCCCCATATTCCAAATACGCAAGGGGTGTGTTAATATGGATAAACCCTAATGTGCCCTTCCAATTACATGGATGCGAATCTGACAGGGACGGCAGATATGTAATAATGTGGGGAACTATAGAGCAGACCCCGATCTGCTTAGCTAACACATATTTCCCGCAACATGGAATCTCGTCGTACCTCAGCACACTGAGCTCCAAGCTGGCACACCACCGAGGCCAAACCTTCCTGTGGGGAGGAGACTTTAACTGTGTTATGGACACAACTATGGACAGATCGCTTCCTCCCCCCCAATCTAGCAACCCTGCAACCCGTGCCTTGGCAGAAACACTAGACCAACTCAACCTAGTGGACATCTGGAGGATACAGCACCCAGCCGATAGGAGTTATTCCCATTACTCAGCCCCACACAACGTCCACACAAGGATAGATTACTTGTTTATTGATCGTGACGAAGCCCCGCTGGCGATAACCACAGAGTATCTGGGGAGATCTATTTCTGATCACTCCCCGTTAATCATGCAATGGAGGCAGAGAGGACCCAGACCCCCGATTCCCATGTGGAGAATGCCTTCCGCGACACTAGAGGACCCACAGTTCAGAGAGGACCTTGCCGAGAGGCTAGAGGAGTACGTCGATATCAATAAAGGATCCGTCTCCACTTGGAGCACACTGTGGGAAGCCATGAAGGTGGTCACCAGAGGAGAAATCATATCTAGAGCTGGAGGCATCCGCAGACAACTAAAGACATCACTTGAGGCCCAAGAATCAGAGATCACCCGCCTGGAGTCCACTCTTGACACCTCCCCAGGAGTCGAAACGGAACTGAAAGCGGCCCGAGAAAAATGCCAGCTCTCCTGGGACAGGCTGGAAAAATTTGACTTCGCTACATACACCGCTCGATCCCACAGGGAATCAGACAAACCAGGTAAGCTGTTGGCCTGGTTATGCAGAAGAGAGCACCCTAAACACTTGCCAACAGAAATAATAGATGCAGATGGTGCATCCCACAGGACACAGATGGGGATCAACAAAGCATTTGCCGAGTTCTACTCAAAACTATATGCTCATGAAGCCCGGATCCCCACCACCGAAATAACAGACACCCTGGATGAGATCGATATGCCCCAAATATCCAGCGAACAGAGAACTGAACTAGACATGGACATTACTCCCGACGATGTAAGATGGGCCATCAAGTCGCTCGCCACCTCCAAGACCCCAGGTAGCGACGGACTCACGCCGGAATTCTATAAAGCATACGAACCCATCCTCACCCCCATCCTACACGAAGTCTATCAGGAAGCTTACACAAACGGGATCCTCCCCAACACCATGAGAGAAACTATAATCATCCCCATGCTCAAGCCCCACAAACCACCTACTGACTGCGACTCATACCGACCCCTGGCCATGCTCAATTATGATAGCAAGATCCTCACCTCAATACTGGCCAGCAGACTTGCTAAAGTGCTAGGGTCCATAATCCATGAGGATCAGAACGGATTTGTCCCAGGTCGCAACACCACAGCCAATTTGAGGAGGCTTCAACACATCATGGCCGAAACTCATGACTCGGAGGAAGATCTAGCGATACTGTCACTTGACGCCATTAAGGCCTTTGACTCCATCTACTGGGAGTGGCTGGTGGAGGCCCTGCGGGCTTTTGGCTTCGGAAATGGTTTCATCAGATGGGTCCAGGTTCTCTACAACTCCCCAGTGGCCAGGGTCAAGACAGGCGGAACAATTTCAGCACCTTGGAAAATACAGAGGGGCACGAGACAAGGATGCCCACTCTCGCCCATGCTGTACATACTGGGACTGGAACCGATTGCTTTATACTTTCGTCAGCAACTCTTTGACGCCGGCATCAAGGTGGGCAACGTTCATAACATAATATCATTGTACGCTGATGATGTTCTCCTGTACCTAACAGACCCAGAGCTCAATGCACCGACGGCACTGGAGGTACTCGACAACTACGCGAGATACTCCGGAATCCAATTTAGTAGACGCAAATCCTCAGCATTCCCCCTGGCCGGATTGAGAGACGTCTCAGCGGAGGACCTTCCGAACATAGGGATAAAATGGCAACCCGAGAAGTTCAGATACCTGGGGATTAATCTCGGCCACACCCCACAGCTCACACATGAGCACAACACAGAAGCAGCCGTCACCAACCTCCGACGGTCCATAAAATTCTGGTCCAAACTCCCACTGGCGATGGTGGGAAGAGCGGCGATCGTCAAAATGATAATCCTCCCTCGCTTCTTATACTTCTTTGTGAATATTTGCCATTACATACGGCCCCCTTTCTTCAGGAAACTGGAAGCTATTATCAAGGACTTTATATGGGGTCCTCACAGGCATAAGCTGTCACTGGCCACTCTGACCCTCCCACACAGAGAAGGTGGAATAAAACTACCAGATCTTCAGTTCTACTACTTGGCCGCCCAGCTCAGTCACATCACGAGATGGCTGTCAGACGAATCTTCAGCCGAACTGGGGCTACTGAAGCAACACCACACCAACTTAACTCCCAAGGAAATCCTATGGGTTCCCATCTGCCGCTCTCCGGAAACCCCCATGGTTGTCGAGCTTGGCAGACAGATATGGACCAGGACTTGCCACATCAGGAAGGTGCAACACCCATACTCTCCGGACCATCCCATAATGGCAGATGTGTGCAAGAAGGAGGCAGACCTCCCCATAGCAAGGAGGTGGGAAGAAGCCGCGATATACACATGGGGAGATATGTTTGAAGATGGACTGTTCAGGGACTTCGAATCGATCCAAGAAATCGAAGGGCTACCCAAAGGCCAGTTCCTTTGGTACCATAGGCTCAAACGTACCGCCAAGAATCAGTGGCCCACCTGGCCAGAGGAACCAATCTCGGACCCTCTACTACAAGAAATGTACGACCTCTCTGATGGATGGAGACCTGTCTCCAGGTTATACAACAGGCTCATCGACAAACCTAACCCTAAGGGACCGACACTGAGGGCAAAATGGGAAGCAGACCTCGCAGCCCCGCTCACTGATAAAGAATGGGAAAGAGCACTAATATTCCCCAAGAAAGTGTCGAGAAATTCCAGATTTGGCCAGATACAGCTGAACGTCCTATATCGAACTTACATGACCCCCCACAGAGTTGCTTCGTTCAACGCGAAGGTCCCACCGGTGTGCCCATGGTGCGGGAACGACAGGGCAGACATGATCCACATGTTCTGGTCCTGCACCAAAGTGACGACACTCTGGTCGAAAGCCAAGCAATCCTGCAGAGACGCCGGCATGGAGCGATACGAATGGTCACCAGGAGAGTGCCTATTGGGTACATACCCCAGACCGAGCAAATTCAAACACCTCGTGAAACTAATGGACATTTCATGTATACTTGTCAAAAGGACCATAGCGATGGCTTGGAAGACACCAGCGGGCCCCAGACATGAGCGCTGGTTAAACGAAATGGCGAGGTGGACGGCTGCAGAGACCAGAGCCTGGCAGGAAGGAACTACATCCAGCGGAGAAGCTACAAGCGGCTCCCTGGTCGCCTGGAGGGCCCTTCTGACGAACATGCTCTTCAATGCGGACCATAAGCCCCCTTGAACACTTGTTGCGGTTCACAGTAACAGGCTCCCACCATCACAAAGTATATGCCTCCTGCAGCTGTTCCCCTCCACTTCCTGAGAAGCCACACTCTGGACTGAACCACCATCACGAACTTCACTTACCACATCACACGAAGACTATCGTTGTTTAAGATAAGTTTCCTTTTGTTTTCTTTTTCTCCCCATCTCATTCTTTCTTTCCTTCTTCTTCACTTGTTTAATTCACGAGTTTGTATTGTTTCACCTTACCACGAAACTAATAAAATACTTTGGAAAAAAAAAAAAAAAAAAAAAAAAAAAAAAATAAAATATTTAAAAAAAATGCAAAAAAAAAAATAAGATTGGGGAAAGACAGCAGCAGTTGCGATGAATATCAGATGGTCAGTTTCAGGCAGGACATTTTTAGGGTCTAGGTGCGTTGTGAAGGTGAGATGCAATCTCTGTAAGTGTATAGGAGTTTGTTATTGTACCATGTACCATGTAGCCGCCGGCCGCAGATGAGGTAGGAGCCCCCTCTGACCCCCGCCATCTTGTGGCTTCTTGATTTTTCTTGGCACCTGTGCTTAATAGCACGGTGAGCGCACTTGGCACGTGGTTCCTCTCCCCTTCCTCGCCCCTTCCAGATCCTCCCTCTGCCCGCCTCCCTCAACGCCCTCCCATCCTGATTGATGCACCACACCCTCATCAAGGACACCCCAGGGCAGCCCTCTGCCCGGCAGCCCCTGCGGCTAAGGGCCCAAGGCAAAGGGCAGCTCCCACATTGGCGGCTCCAAGGTGTGTCTGCAGGTGTCAGCAGCGGAAGCCAGTGAAGCTAGCGACCAACCATCAACCAGCAAAGTAAGCGTGGCGCAGAGCAATTACTCTACTCCAGAAATCCCTGCCACTCTACATTACCATACCGCAGAACTAGGAATGTTAGCAAACATCACACTTAGACAGAATAGTGAATGTTAGCCTGCTTCGCACCTGGATGGGATTGCGGGTATTGGCACGTGCCACACTTGGTTAGAGTTGTGAAATCTAACAAGCGACACACTTAGAACGGTGAATACTAGCATGTGCCACACTTACATAGAATTAAGAAAGTCAGCCTACGCCACATCTAGACAGATTTGTGAATATTAGCATGCGCCACACCTAGACAGAATTTTGAAAGTTAGCAAGCAGTACACTTGGATAGAATTATGAAAGTTAGCATGCGTCGCACCTAGACAGATTTGTGAATACTAGCATGTGACATACTCACACAGAATTATGAATGTTAGCCTACGCCACATCTAGACAGATTTTTTAATATAAGCATGTGCCACATTTAGACAGAATTGTGAATATTAACTTTCTTTGCATCTGGTTGGGATTGTGAAGGTTAGCAAGTGCCTCACTTAGATAGAATTGTAAATGTTAGCCTGCCTCACATCTGGATGGGATTGCCGGTGTTGGCAAGTGCCACACTTGGTTAGAGTTGTGAAAGTGAACCAGCGACACACTTAGAACTGTGAATACTAACATGTGCCACATTTAGCTAGAACTGTGAATGTTAGCCTGCATTCACATCTAGACAGATTTATGAATACCAGCATGTGCCACACTTACATAGAATTAAGAAAGTCAGCCTACGCCGCACCTAGACAGATTTTGAATATTAGCATGTGCCACATTTAGACAAAATTGTAAATGTTAGCCTGCGTCGCATCTAGACAGATTTGTGAAAATCAGCATGTGCCACACTTACATAGATTTATGAAAGCTAGCCTACTTCGCATCTAGACAGTTTTGTGAATACTAGTATGCGCCACATTTAGACAGAACTGTGAATATTAGCTTGCTTCGCATCTGGATGGGATTGTGAAGGTTAGCAAGTGCCTCACTTAGATAGAATTGTAAATGTTAGCCTGCCTCACGTCTGGATGGGATTGCGGGTGTTGGCAAGTGCCACACTTGGTTAGAGTTGTGAAAGTTAAAAAGCGACACACTTAGAACTGTGAATATCAGCATGTGCCACATTAGATGGAGTTGTGAATGTTATCAAGTGCCACACTGGGATAGAGCTGGGGATGCTGGTCTGCATTGCATATAGACGGATTTATGAATATTAGCAAGTGCATTAAATGCATTGTGATGCCTGGCCCTCCATCAGACTCGGCAGGACTCTCAAATCTGCATGTGGCCTCCATCTCTGGCTGTTGTATGTTGAGGCCCACCTATTTTGGAGCCTCTATATTTCGCCCACTGTGTAGGACTCTCATATCTGGGTATAGTCTCTGTCTTTGCATGCTGTATGGTGAGATGTAGTTTATTGTGAAGCCCAGAACTCTTCACGACTCTGCGGGGCACTCGGATCTAGGTGTGGCATACACGTCTGTCCATTGTATGCTGAAACGGAGCGTACTGTGGGAACAGGGCCTCTCCCTTCCATGCAGGTTTCTCGAAATCTAGGCATTTAGCCATAATGTGAGATTAGCTGCAAAACATATAACCCACTAACCAAAAAGCTGAAACTTTCTGCATACTTAACTCACTCAAAAAACTCACACAACCACCTCTTGCACTGCAAGCCACATGCACTTCACCACACTGCAACAAAGCATAAACTGCACCAACAGCACACAAGGACCGACACCGATCCGATACGTGCACCAAAGCTCAGCGCACAGTGTATACCGAGCTGAAGCTGCCTAGAGAACACCACTCCTCTCACTATCCTACTCTCTCTTCACCTTACTAGCCCATCCCGTCTTCTAGTTTGCAGATCCGCCAGAGCAGCTGGGGAACAACTGCGTTGGTGACAGTGCGTGGTACAAATACCTTTTAACATTTAAAATGTTATGAATCACTGGAGGATTCCTGTCACCTGTTAGGGCCGGTCAATTAAATCTGACGCAGGCTGCTTGCGGGGAAAGGAGCACCAATAGATAACAGATTTTCAATAGAGTTGTCAAGGTGTTGGTTTGGGTCATGTGGGCTGGAATAGTAAATCGCATAGTTTAGAATGAAATGTGGACACCAACATGTTTGCGCGATAGAACCAGCAACAATAGATGAAAAGTAAATGTAATTTACATCCTCTTTACATCAATGTAATTTACATAGAATAGCTGTGTGTGTCACAAGTAGGGGTAAAGGTTTCTAACCAGATGGAACATGTGATCATTGAAATTGTTTGTAAGTTGAGTAAACTGTGTATCTAGGAGATGGCACTATGACCAAATATGCAAAGGCCCCACAGAGGGGTATAGTGTATGGTATGGTATGTTATTGTTTATTTATATAGCGCCTATACACAGACAAGTGTTTCAAAGCGCTCAAGGAGGGTGGGAGCATGGGGAAAAAGCGAACAGTCGCTCAGAGCCCTTGAAATTCTGAGATGATAATAGTCTGCGCAGGCAGAGTAAGTACGTAAAAAATACATTTAACATATTGGGGGACAGCAAATAGGCCTGACGGCGATTCTGCGGTTTTAGACAGTGCAATTAAGGAGTGAAGACAACAGAGACAGACATGCGATCTTCGCGAGGTGCGTACGGATTGAGCAAGTGCACGGAGGGCCACAGGGAGGTGGAGGATCAGGTGTACCCGGTCGGTAGGGACTGGGGTAAGTGCAGAGAGAGCCACTCTGTTGGGTTAATTTTTCAAGTGCATTGAGTGTGAGGACTGGCGAGGGTACCGGGGACCAGTGCGACTCTGAGGTAAACCCGGCGGCTAGTCAGCATGCTGTACGGAGGAGAGGGAGAGAGGGAAAAAACAGAGAAAACTATGTTAGCAGGGTAGAGGGAGAGAGAAGGAAGAGGATAAGAGGAAAGTCTTGCAGAGTTTCTGGAATTTAAGGAGATCTGGCTCAAGACAGAGTGGCAGGGAAGCTATTCCAGAGGGAGGCACCTGCTGAGGATAAGAATCTCCCTCCAAATCTCTGCTTGAAGAACCGGCTCACTCACAGAAGGTTGGAGGAAGATGAACAGAGGGCTCGTGTGGGACAGTATTTAAGTAGGCAACATTGCAGGTGGGTAGGTCCCAGGCCCCAGAAAGCCTTGTGAACAATTGAAAGGGTCTTGAATTTGATCCTTGCCACCACAGGGAGCCAGTGAAGGGATTTTAGTGCTGGAGAGATGCGGTACCTGGACTTAAGACCAAGGATAAGTCTTTCTTTTCTGGATGAGTTGCAGAGGGTGCAGGGAATAAGAAGGTAGGTTCAGGAAGGGGCTGTTGCAATAGTCCAGACTGGGGAGAACCAGGGCTGTGGAGACAGTGAGCCTCTTGGGGGGGAGGGGAGGGAGCGAGAAAAGGTAGAGTACCTATTAGGATGTGTAGCTGATAATTAGACTTTTTAGAGATGTCTGAAATGTGAGAGGCGAAGGAGAGAGTGGAGTTGAAGATGACCTCAAGGTTTCTTGCTTCGCAGGTGGCTTCGGGCACAGGGCCAAGGGAGGCCGGCCAGAGCGAAAGCGGGAGCAGGGGGTCCCAATGCGAATGATCTCAGTCTTAGTGCATTGAGGCAGAGGTCGTTTGCAGCACACCAAGACTGAATGGCGGACAGACAGTCAGATATGAGCGCGGAGGAGGAGGCGACTGAGGGTAGCCTGAAAGATAGTTGAGTGTCATCCACGTAGCACTGGAAGTTAGAGGTGAAAGTGGCGATCAGACGTGCCAGGGCAGCCATTTAGATGTTGAAGAACCAGGGGGATAGGTTAGATCCCTGGCGAATGCCACAGGTTGAGAGAGTGATAGTTGAGCGAAAGGCTGCGAGTTCCACCTGAGATGGGTGGTCTGAGAGGAATGAGGTTAACCAAGCAAGAGCCTGACCTGTGAATCCAAAGGTGCCAAGTGCAATCAGGATGTCGTGGTTAACCTTGTCCAAGGCAGAGGAGAGGTCAAGGAGAATGAGGATAGAGGGGGTTTTAGTGTCCAGATTCACGGGTGTTCAGAAAGAAGAGCAGTCTACATGCCTCTGGATGCTCTAAAGCCAGATTGATGGTCGTGGAAGGAACCAATAGATACGGTGTGGAGGGTCAGCTAAGCGATGACCAGTTACTCCAGGAGTTTGCCCAAGAAAGGAGGGATGTAGATAGGGCGGAAGTTTGCTGGAATGGAGGGGTCGGCAGATGGTTTTTTGAGCAGAGGGTGCACAAGGGGGTGCTTCAGGGCAGTTGGGAAGGCTCCAGAGGAAAAGGAGAGATTGCAGGGATCAGCCAAGGCTGGGGCAAGGGAGTCAATATTGTCTTTGATGGTTTTGGAGGGGCAGGGGTCCACCTGTTTGGATGAAGCCTTCTTAAATCGGACTTGTCTGGTGACCTCATCCAGTGTGACAGGTGAAAGAGAAGAGAGTGTAAGAGGAGCGGGGCCAAGGGAGGCTCTGGAGTTGGTGTATGCTGTGGTGTGGAAGAGAGGGTGGAAAGAATGTCTTGGGTTTTTGTGGTGAAGTGTGCAGCCAGGGCCGAACAAAGGTCCTGGGTGGGTGTGACAGAGGAAGAGGCTGCTTCATGTTTAGCCAGTTCTTTGCAGATTTCAGCCGTGTTGTTTGAGGCCACAGAGATGCGGGCTTGAATAAAAAGTATTTTCTTGGTGCAGATGCAAAGTCGATAATGCCTTTGAAGGAGGCGGCAGGCCAGTTTGTCAGATGGTTCACCCAATACATTCCAATCGGGTTGGCTTGCGTTTAAGGGCAGCCAGGTTAGAGTCGTACCAAGAGTTGCACTTTTTGGAATGCTTCAGTCGGACCCTCAATATATGTAAATATGAAACATGCAATTATAAGTTCCAATTATAAGTTCAAGAGCATTACAACAAGCACCAGTGGACCCTAACACCCACAGCCCCCTTCAACTTCCCATGGACCCCGCGACAGTGACACCTTCAACGAGGTGAGGCAAGTATTCCCGTCCAGTAGAGGCAACGAAGGTTGGGCCACCACCCTGGGGCGTGTGCCCTTCTTTGGTGCCCTGAACGATCTGCATCAGGACCGGACAGGGAGCAGCGCGCGGAGGAGACTGGGGTGGTGCCGAGCAAGTGACCAAACACCACATAACATAAGGACTCTCTATAACAACGTCCCCAATATACATATCCCCATGGAAAAATAAAGTAAAGGGTGCCGTGGGCAATGCTAACTTCAGGCCACGCATGACCTCTTGAGGGTTGGGCCCCCAGTCCTGGGGCGTGTGCTCTCCTCCCAAGGCTGGAACTACATAGAGAAGAGGTATCAGAGAGTGCACCTCGTGGGAATGGTACTTGTCACTCAAGCATCCGTGACCAAACGAAGAGAGAAATAATCTCACATTATAAAGTCTGGCGCTCAGAAAGGCGCAGTAAGAGGTGACCCAGAGTCGGCCGAGAAGGTGCAACGTGGAGTGTATGAACGTAAGGCAAAAGCTGGCCCCATACAGATATATCCCACCTCACACTGTTATAGACCTCGCCACAGACCCTGCTATTGCGGCCTCGGGAGCGGAAGTCGCAGCTACCAAAGGGGACATAGCTTCTCTACTCGAAGAAATCAAAAATATAAGAGTGGACATTGATGCAAAAGTTGACAGAATTACACATCGAATGGACAAAATCGAGGAGCGTTTGGAGGGAGTCAAAAACAATCGGACCCCACTCAATATGCTTGAGACACAAATGGACCATAGAATTAATGATATAGAATCGCGAGAGGAGGAGTTTCGCCTCAAAATGGACGATTTAGAAAATTGGGAGCGACGGAACAACCTAAGGCTATTCGGTATTCCAGAGAGAGAAGGCGAAACTGAACTATATCTAAAAAGGACCCTCCACGGAATAATGAAGCTTTTATTCCAGGACGACTTCATCGATAAACCAAAGACTGAGCAGATACATAGGGCTACAGTGACAGGGCCAGGATCCTGGAAAAAGCCAAGCAAAATGGACCTGTCTCGGTAGACACCTCAAGTGTCACGATCTTCCAGGACCTCTCATCACTCACCATTGCCCTCAGAAGAATGTGTATGCCCCTCACCAAGTGGTTAAAGGACTGGGGAGTCAGCTATAAATGGGGCTACCCATTTTCTCTCACTTTTGAGATGGACGGTTGGAAGGAGAGGTTGAGAACAGAAAATGACATAAAATGTGCCATCTCGGAGTTCCTGGGCAACCAAGATGCTGAGCAAAACACAGGCATGAGGAGTGAGGACAACAGGCAGTGGAGGATCCAAGGCCCGAGACTGAGGCGATTACCTGTTTCCAGGAAATGCAGATGGATGAACACCCCCCATGCATGGATCCTGATGCTATTAGGGTATACCGCTCTGCAGAATGGCTCGGTAGCGGCACCCAGGACTCCTAGCTGTGGGGCCCAATGGAGCACTCACCTCGTCGACGCAGCTTGATTTCCGACCTCGCGTTTAGAGGTTTGAAGTACAAAGGGGTGCAGACCACCGGAGACTATGTACCTGCATTTCTTGGGTGAAGTATTAATATGAGGGGCATGTTTGATTGACAAACGTTAAAATTGTTAATGTTGAGAGTTGTTGAATTTATTTGATACTCAATTGAGGGGTTGTTCCAAGAGAAGACCGGGAGTTCTCTGGTTTCCACTGGTGGTCTGACTTTAGCCGAGTCCTAATGGCTGGGCGGGATTGGACGCCGTTGTGGTGGGGAAGGGGGAGGAGGGGGTTGGTGGGAAGGGGAGGGGTGGGAACCTGATTGTCTCTGAGTGTGAATTGGGCATTGAAATGGGCAGGGTCACAACAGCTTTGATGTTGGTCCTTCTCAAAAGGTTGGCGAGGGAAAAATGGATGGAATGGCGGTAGAATCAGAATCGCAAAGAACTAGCTCTCTCAGCGTGGGAACATTAAACGTTAAGGGGTTGAACTCACCGACCAAGAGGTCCCTGGTTGCTAGGGAGTTAAGGGGAATTAAACTAGATGTGATGTTCCTGCAAGAAACTAAGTTTGCACGGGGAGAGGAACGCAGGATTTGCAGCACCAGACATGCAGTGGAATATTGGGGCTCTGGCCCCCTGAGGAAGGCAGGTGTAGGGGTTTTGGTCAGGGAGGGTCTACATTTTGAGCTTGCCAGGGTTTGGTCTGATGCGGAGGGCAGGGCCTTAGTGATTGTAGGTACCGTACAGACAGTAACGGTTACTTTTGCAACAGTATATTCCCCCAATATGGGTCAATCCCGATTCTTGCAGAAGACACTTTTTAAAATAATGCTCGATGCGGTGGGTCATATCATTTTGGGAGGTGACTTTAACCTATGGGCTGACCCTAGGATGGACAGGCAAGTGGGTAATCCCGAATTCTGTGACCCAGGGGAGGGTGGTTGCACCGAAGTTATTGAAATGTTGGAGGTGTACGGCCTTTGTGATGTGTGGCGTAGCAACCACCCGAATGAGACTGGATATACCTTTTACGCAGCTCCACACAGCTCCTTCACCAGATTGATTACATATTTGTCTCAGAGGGCCTTAAGGAATTTACAACAGGATCGGAGATCTCGCCAGTTACGTGGTCTGACCATGACATGGTTGTCATGGACCTGGACTGGGTAGGCCTTCCACGTAAAGGCTTGCAGTGGAGATGCAACGAAACATTATGGAAGGACACAGTCTTTTGGACAGAGCTGGAAAAGGAGATTGATGAATATTTTAAAATTAACAAAACTGGGGAGATACCTAGGACAACTGTGTGGGAGGAAGGGAAAGCAACTTGGCGGGGGTTCCTCATAAGGGAGGGCGCACGTAAGAAGAGAGAGAGGGCATTAATTGAGATTAAACTGAAAAGGGAGATATCCCAACTGGACAGAGTGTCTCGAACTACATCGGAGGGGCGGGCTGACAGGATAGTGGAGGCCAAACAAAAGATGGAAGAGCTCAGCTTGCTCAAAGAGGGACAAATAGTCAGAAAACTCCAACTCCTTAAGCAGAAGTTTTATGAGAAGGGCGACAAAGCGGATATGCTACTGGCCGCCAGATTACAGGAAAACGCTCCGAGAGATCTTTCACGCTCATAGAAGAAGAGGATGATACCCAGAATAAAGAAGCGGGAGGTATACCGGGGACATTTGGGAAGGCCCCTGGGGAAGACGGTTATACCACAGGCTTCTACAAGTCCTTCCGCCCTTCTCTCCTCCCGTTTTTTGGTCGAGTTGTTTAATGAGATCCTATCCACATGTAGTGTCCCTGAATCATTTTCCCACGCACTCATCAGTGGGATCCTTAAAGAGGGCAGAGATACCAAAAAATGTTGACCTTACCATCCCATATCGCTATTAAATCTAGACGCAAAAATATATACGAGGGCCCTTGCTGCCAGGCTCAAATCACTCATGCCTCGACTGATACACTCTGAGCAGGTTGGTTTTATAATGGGGAGACAGGGTGCCAAAACAATGCACAAGAAACTGTATTTAATCCACAAATCAAGGAAAAGGGAGGATGACCCAGTCCTTTTCTCTGGGGATGTCGAGAAGGCGTTCGACAGAGTCAAATGGAGCCTTCTGGAAGTGGTTTTGGGCAAAGTGAACCTGGGCGCGAGATTTAGGAGAGGTGTGAAGGTGGTATATACGTCCCCCAAGGCCTTCGTCTCGGTTAATGGTGAAAAATCCAGATGGTTCGACCTAGGCAGAGGAACTCATCAGGGGTGCCCCTTATCTGCAATACTAGTCGCCCTCTCTCTTGAACTCCTGGCCCAAAGGCTGCGAGATGACCATCAGGTGGAAGGAATCAGGGTGGGTGGGAAACAATACAAAGTTGCCCTATACGCCGATGACCTTCTCCTGCATACAGTAAATCCCCTCACGTCCATACTGAAAACAATACAGCTATTTGAACAATACAAGATACTATCTGGTTTCAAGATTAGCAGGTCCATGTCCATCCTTTTCCCGTTACGTGAGCCTCATCTAGGTGAAACTGAATGATTTGCTCAGTTGGGTCTCGCTATCGGGGGTGACCCTCTCCGCTACCTAGGTATAAACCTCACACGCAATCTGGACTTGCTGTATAATACCAACTTCCCCACGTTGCTGTCACGCTTTCGGGATGACCTGAAAAAGTGGCAAAAACTCACAATATCATGGTTAGGCAGGCTAAATGCAGTTAAAATCCTTTGCTTACCACGATTTTTGTACCCATTTCAGATGCTCCCGATCCGGCTACCCGACTCCTTCGCTGAGACAAAAAGAGTAAAAGCAAACTTTCTGTGGCAAGGGTAGAAGGCCAGGGTGGCATACGATGTCCTATCTTTACCCAAGGACAAGGGAGGGGTTGGCCTACCTGACCTTAGGAAATAATATGAAGCAGCCTAAGAATTCTTGTCCCACACCTTAGAGGTCAGAAGGGACTCCAGTGGTTGGAACTTGATCATTATAATCTAGCCCCGGCCACACTCGCAGAATAGCTATGGGTCCTGAGAAACAAACTACTGCGTAGACTACGTAATCACCCTTTACTGGGTACCATATGGGAGATCTGGAGGGAACGAAAAGATACAAGAGAGATCACATCTTGGCCGTCCCAACTCAGTCACATTTGGTCACCGGGAATTAGAGAAGACATCCCCAACCATGAAGTGTTCCAGTCATTGTTCGAAGCAGGTCTAGAAAGAGTGGGCCAACTTTGGAAAGGGGATGAGTTTGTCACGTTACGGTTAGGGATAGGTCCTCTTCTGGGTTTCCACTTCGTCTGACTTAAAGGGGGCCTAACAAGAGAGAAATGGAGAGAGAAAGCCCAGTGAGAACTAACCCCCTTTGAAAAAATGCTAAATGGGAGAAATGAAAATGAAGGGCTTTATCACAGACATGTATAGGCCGTTAGTAGAAGCTGGGGGAAGCTCAACTGCATATCTGAAGACCAAATGGGAGAGAGACCTTGGAATTGGTATCGATCCCGAACTATGGGGGAGAATATGTAGAGGGGCCTCTCAAACATCAATATTGAGCCAATATAAACTCCATGCTGTCAAATTGCTCCATAGATGGCAATACGATCCGCATAGACTGTCCAAAATGTTTCAATCAACGAGTCCCCTGTCCCCTGTGCTGGCTCCAATGTGATGAGAGGGCAGACTATTGGCATATGTTGTGTGGATGTGCCCGCATTAAGGTGTTTTCGGAGGAAGTACTAGGGTGGATTAAGGACCCCCCCCCCTTATAATGTTTGGCTTGGAAGAATGTGATGGAGACTATAGAAGATTGACTGGCTTGACAGCCCCTCTCTTGTTGGCGGCCCGGGCTTGCCTTGTAATGGGTTGGAAATCGACCAGAGCCCCCAAGAAGAAAGAATGGATATGTGTAGCCACTAACATCTGTATAATGGAGAGAATCACGGCAACCCTTCACAGAAAATCCACGCAGTATGAGCAGTTATGGGGGGACTTTGTAAGCAAATACATAAAGACTTCATGAGACTGTGTACGGTATGCTGAATAGCGAAAGTTAACTCGAATGTATGTTGCCTTTATCCTGACCAATTGCTCTTTCCCATGAGGGCATTGCCCCCGGCTCTTTGCCACATTTTGAACTGTATCCCACCTGAACGAACCATGCCAAGGTCCAACGATGCATACTCGGAAGAAAGACACTTGCCCATATACCAAGATAAAGAGAGTGAAACGTTGCATTCATAACAAGTGGAGACGACGTTCCCAGGGGCAGGGGGGTAGAGGGATGAGGGAATGAGTTGTTTAACGTTTGATGAGGGACTGTTGGAGGGCGGGATGCGGTGGGGATTTGGTTGTTTATGACATGCCTTGGAAATTGTCTCTCTCTGAGAATGTACAATGTTGTTGAAAACTTAATAAAACCTAATTAAAAAAAAAAGAGATGCACATGGGACGGGAGTGTCCTTGAATTCTAGACACGACTGTCTGTTCCTATTAGTCAGTGGCGACTTTCTGTGCCAGAGCGGCTTTTTTCTCCCATGCACCCTCAATCTAGTTAAACTCTTTGAACATTATTTTCAATTGTCCTTTAATGTCCTTTAATGGTGTGCTTCCCAGCCATATACTGTCTTTGCTTGTCTGGTTGGCAGGAGCCCCTCCCTTAGGGTGAGATGGCATCTTATGGTAAGATCACCTGTAGATATCTTTCTGGAGTGTACCCTTGGTAACCCCTTACTTTGTATCGATTGTGCAGACGGAGCCTGCATCTCGCTTTTTCTTGGTTAGTCAGAGTAGTGAAGGGTATTTTCCCGTAGTCAGAAAAAGACAGCACTGTAGTCGAGAGTGTTGTACTAGTAAAGAAGAGAGAGATACAGCGGTGTTGTAGTGGAAAACATTGCATTCCTTTTTATGCTCAAGTAAAGGAGAAATCTCAGAGAAGTAAAGAGGATTTTTGGCCGCCGTGTGTTTTGATAATATGCTGTCTTTAGTCTATGCCTCAGGATTGTTTGATTACCGAGACGGTAGTGGTGAACGCAAGTAAGCAGAGAGAGTGCGGGAAATTGTTTTTCTTTAAGAAAAGTGAAAGAAAAAGGGGATATTTTGTGGGTAGTAATTATTGTGCCGTGGGTTTGGTTTTTGGGGTTTATATCGTGACTTTTGAAAATTTGTTTGAGTTACATTGGTCTTGCGTATGGAGATGCCATTGAATCATTTATGTCAAGTGCTCCTCGAATATAAGGTAAACATTTTGAAATACCACTGAGAATCGTAGAGGGAAAGGAAAGGCAAAATGCTTAATGCAAAATGCTTAATTCCTGTCCTAATGAAGGCTCTTATGATAAGGGTATGCTGGAGAATAAAAGTTCAAAATTGGAGAATAGATTGAATATCTTGGAGTTATGGAGGTTGTATGAGAAGGTTGGGAAGATCCATACAATTATGACTGTTGAGTAGGGGACAAAAAAGAGGGTGTAGGAGTTTCTTCCGTACCGCCACCATATGGGTGCTATCCTCTGCTCCCCGCAGAAGGATATACTAACCCTGAGTTTGAACATCCATACTCTCCAGTAACCACTATGGCAGTTACAAAACAGGCAGGGCTGACACCCCTGTCAGCTCCAATGGTCAAAAGATGGCTTCATGAGGGGGAAAGGAGAATAACACCTTCTTTAGTAAAAGTTATTGATGGGTCTCAAATGGAAGGTGGAATGAGAAAAGTCTATACGACATTTAGATCAGTAACGGAATTAGAGCTGAAGGAATAAGAGCAGGAGGGAACTGTGAGAGCAAGGAGCAATTAAGAGTTTAGAAGGGAGGAGGTGCCCCCGTCACTAGAATAGAAGATAGATTGCGCATGGTGGTAGAGAGGCAGGAACAATGGAAATGGGAAGAAGCAGTAAGGATAGCAGAGAATTAAGTAATGCAGTTACAACAGAGCAGGAATGAAGAATAGGAAGGAGGTAATATGCAAGTGAAGGAGGTCGAGGAAGGGAGATGGAGGCATGGTCAGATCCTCGTTAGGTTAGATAAATCAGTTATAAAGGGAGTAAATGCGGATTTGTAGAAAGGAGGTGCTGCCACAGGTACAGAATCAGAACAAGGAGAAAGAGAAGCAGCATGCTATGGCAGCACAGAATATGCTTCTGGCCCCATAGATAGATTAGGGGATGTGGCAATAGGGACAGAAGAGGAAGAGGATGAATGGGAAACAGATGACGAGCAGGGAGGACAAGAGGTAGTAGTTGTGCCTCCCGCTCCAGCAGTAATTAGGGAAAGCACACCATGGGGCCTTCAGACGCACCATGGGGCTCACATGGATGTAGGGAGAGGCCGAGAACAGATGGGGAAAGCCCCAGAAAAGGTAGGGGGAACTGAAGTCCCACTACTCCAGAAGGGTCAGGGGGAGGCATGTTATGTCCCGTGGTCACAGATGGACCAGAATAATCTAATGAAGATGCTTCCTTCACTCACTGCAGAGGCGGGGAAGTGGATTTATGCTTTGGAAAAACAAACCGCCGGTATCATGTTAGTGATGGGGACATGAAAAGCCTTTTCATGGCCTTGATGGAGGAATGGGTGCATGAGCTCTGGAAAAAAGCGTGATATCTGGGGTTCAATTGAACACCAACACCCATAATGAAGCAGCCTTTAATAATTATAGGGCACAAGTTTGGGGGGCATTGAGAATGATGTGCCTGATATAAACTCTATCTTGGTAAAAACAATGAACCTAGATGAGGATCCTACTGCCCATATTCAATTAATTCAAGGTTCAAGACATGTGGAGGGCAGAGACGGGAGAAGAATGGGACAAGAATGTGGCTATCTTCTAGCACATGTTAAAAAAGGGCTCCCCAAAAAAGTTCAGCATCACCTGGATAAGGTAGTAGGAATAGAGGCCAAGAGTTGGCAGGAGATTCAAGCACACATTGTGCAATTTTGTAAAAGGCGGCAGGAGAAGGAGAAGGAAAGCATGGAGCAAGCACAGAAGACTGAGGCCAAACTGTAGCAGAAAAAGTTGGCAAAGATTTGTTTAGAAGAAGCAATGATAACGAGCTCCACAGAGGGACAGCAGAGACAATCAGGTCAGGACAGGAGGGACAAATGGAACCCATAATGGGACAAGGATGAATGGGTGGGTACGTACCTGGACCAAGACCAATGGGAGGGTTTCCATGGAGTAGGGGTGGATTTTCACGGGGTGTTGGGTCATTTGGAGAGATGGGGCCCCAGTTTAATGGGCCAATGGGATGAGGTTATGGAGGGTATGGAGTGCAGTTTTGAGCGTGTGGGAGAATGGGACACGTCACACAGGACTGTCAAAGCCAGCCACAATATTTCAATGCAGGTCCCCCACAAATGAATCCCCCCAACCTTGCCATACGTCCAAGCTCTATGCCATTGCAGAAAGTCCAAGTTGATCAAAACCCATGAGCTGGAATGGCACAGATCTATGCACCCCCACCGATCGTGTCAGCCCAGGCACCGGTACAGGCATGGGATGAAAACCCTCTAGCCCCCGGGATAGTCACCCACTACAACAGAGCAAGTGTGTTTGGAGGAAATCCTTTTTCACCTCCTGGTGCTCATATGTGTGAGGAATAGGACAGGCCAGAGGGCTCTCTAATGTGTCCAATTCTAACGGTTACTGCTGATCCAGAAGAGAAACCTTGGATAGGAGTAAAGGTAGGTGAGCAGAAGTTTTCATTTATGATTGATATAGGGGCTGCAGAATCATGCATCAAAGAAGGTGATTTTCTCCTGTCAAGCAAAACGATGGACACACAGGGATTTTCTGGGGCTGTCCTGTCGGTTCCTTAAACCGAGGATTTGTTGTTATACTGTAAGAATACTCTGGGAAAATCTTTTGGGAAAGGACCTCCTGAACAACTATGTCGATAACTTTTTCAAAAGACGTCATAGTATGCTCGACTCCAGGATTGTACCCGGTGAGAGAAGCACTGCTTTCCCTTGTGTTTTACAGTGACAGAGCGACTAGGGGGGTGCCAGTGCATTCAGCATTATTTCTGTATAGGGTGATGATAGTGTTGAGTTGGGTCCTGGGATTAAAAGATCGAACATGGTGTGTACCTCCTTGAATTTTTGTTTCAGCCTGCTGAGTCACAGGAGATAGCACCAGGGACCATTATTACCATTATGTTAGAAGCAGTAGTTGTCAAGAAGGACTGGGTGGTTCTTTCGGGCACCCATGAGGAAGGAGGCGATTGGTGCACTGTGTTGTGTATTAATCCGACCTCATTGTTAAGAAACGTGTCCAAAGAGCAATTGTTTGAGGATGCAGAAGACACAGGAGAGATGGTCTTTGAGATTGGGGTGCCTTGCCAGATAATGATAGAGCAAAGGGAAGTACCACAGACTATGCTCGTCGTTAGGAAAACATTGCCATATTGGAAGGAGGATTTGGAGAAAGTGCCGGACCAATTGTGGACCATCAATCTTCATGATGTGGGATTGTTGAAAAGTGTAGGAGCAGTACAGATTACATAAAAATCAGGAGCAACATTACCACGAGTTAGGCAATACCCCATGTCCAGTGAGGCAGACAAAGGGATTTTCGAGACCATTATGGCATTGTTAAAACAAGGCATTATACAACCATCTCTATCCCCATGTAATACGGCCATCTACCCTGTGAAGAAAACAAAGGGGTCCAGTTCACGGATGGTCCTGGATTTGTGACCTCTGAACAACATTTGTAAAACAGAGTTTCTGGTGGTACCAAATCCTGCCACCGTTCTCTGTAATATCCCTATTGGGTGACCCATTTTACAGAAATTGATTGCCTTTTTCTCGGTCCCCCTACACCCTGATTCCCAGTACGTCACAGCGTTTACATATCGTGGACAGAGATGTGAGCACACAAGGTTAACCCAGGGGCACTGTGAACCCCCAAGTGTTTTTAACAATGTCATTCAAATGTATTTGGGAAACTTACAAGTGCCCAGTACTGTAATTCAGTACACAGACAACCTATTGGTCCGTAGCGCTTCAGAAGAGCAGTGTGGAGGGGCCACAATCAAGCTCCTCAGTGGACAAAGATAAATTGCTGTATTGCCACATAGGTAATTTATTTGGGACAGGTACTATCATCTGGAGGGGGAAAGGTGATGCCTGAGAGAGCCATTGTAGTCCAGAATATGCCTCAGCTAGTTACGGTAAAATAGATGCAACAGTTCCTGGGGCTCTGCAACTATTGTAGGTCCTGGATTTTTTGACTACTCTAGTTACACAAGGCCCCTACTTCAAGCACTTAAGGAAGCACAGAAGGAGAAGGGTCCGATAGGATGGTCAGAGGAAATGAGAACATGTATTCGGGAACTCAAGACTGCGATCAGTAATGCTTCAGTTTTGGCGAATTACCAGAAACAGTTTTTCCTATTTTCACATACAGATGTAAAGGTAATGACAGCAGTCCTGGCTCAAAAAACATCAATAGGTTACAAGCCCTTGGCTTACTACAGCAGGCTTTTGGATTCAGTTATGCAAGGTCAGTGTCTGTGTGAACAAGCTCGCATGGCAGCAGCTTTCGCAATACAAAATCTTCAAACATTACTATGGGCTGCCTGGTGACTTTGTATGTGGAGCATGCAGTTTTTGCTATCTTGGAAAGTCTAAGTCTACTTTGACAACCAAAAGAGTATCAGGGTGGGATGTTATTTTGTGAAATGCTTCTATACATCTTGTAAGGTGTCACCTAGTCAATCAGGCAACATTCTTAGCCGAACCAGTGAAACCTGACTGTGTAACTTATGAGGGAGAAGAGAGGACGAATATTAAGGAGGATGTCTTGGAAGGAGGTGAGGTACTCTTTGTTGATGGGTTGTCATTAATTGATCAGGGCACTGGTGAGCGTCACACAGGGGTGGCTGTTGTAGTGCTTGTGGATGGGGAACACCGGGTTGGACTGGAGAAACAACTGCCTCCCCATTAATACGCACAAGCGGCAGAACTAGTGGCACTCATGGAGGCGCTACAGATGAGTAAGGGGAAGGCAGTCACTATCTATTCTGACTCTGCGTATGTCACCTCCACGGTATATTCTGGGTTATCTAGATGGAAGAAAAGAGGGTTTATAAGATCTGACGGGACCCCAGTCCAGCATGCTGTGCTTCTATCCCAAGTTATGGAAGCACTAACATTGCTCTTAGAAGTAGAAATAGTGAAGTGCACAGCACATACTAATAGAACACACTTAATAGCACTTGGTAATGATGCCGCAGACAGAGCAGCATACTTGCCTTTTTTAGAACCTCCAAAAATGGAAATGGTGCCCTAACAGGTACAATTGCCAGTCCTGTATACTGCAGTGCCTTAACTCCAAATAGTAGAAATGCAGGGAAAGGCACCTCAAGAGGGGAAGGAGCTCTGGGTAAAGAGGGGGATGTATGCTCTTGCCCACATACTTGTTTTGGAGACAGTAATTGACGGGAAAGGTAGTAATGCCCATAGAGCTGCTTCTTGTGGCTCTAGAGCAGCTACATTACCCATCACATATGTTCGACAATAAATAGCAACAGAACTCCAGCAGGAGTGCTTTATACCAAACATTCACAAACAGGTAAGTTTGTTTGTAGGGAATTGTATAGTTTGTAAGGAATTGAATCCTGGAAACTCCATGAAAGCAGTGAGAGGGATGATTCCCGGCCTCCAGGTTCTTTCAGCGAACTTCACATCGACTTTGTTGATATAATACAGAAGTGTAAACATTTCAGGTATTTGGTTGAAATTGTGTGTCCATTTTCCTGATGGCTTGAGGTTGGTCCCTGCATGCACCCTAATGCAAAAGCGGCCGCTACATTTCCGGAGAGGGAGGTATTTCCATGGTGGGGAATATGTGAAGTCCTGAGATCAGATAATGGGGCCCATTTTTTTAATGCATTATTTGTTGACATTACATCCCTTCTGAGGATCAAGCACAGGTTGTGCTCTGTGTATCACCCCAAGCCAACGGGATAGTAAAGGCTTAATGGTTTGCTTAAAATGCAGTTTTCAAAATTATGTAGCGAATTGCAAAAATGTTGGTTGTACTGTCTTCCATTGACCCCGTTTTATGAAATAAGCCGGGAAAAATCATCACCTCAGTCTTCATGGGGTAGTGATGGGGCGTAGATTGTATACACCATCTCACCTGCTCGCACAATTTCAGATGCACATAAGTCAGCAGAGTTTCTTGAAGAAGAGTTTGGGGAATATCTTTGGACCCTCACTAGGAGCGTTAAGATTGTGTCTTCTCAGGTTACAGCATCACACCAGCAAGCAACGGGAAAAGACAGCAAGGAACAAGAAGATCAACAACAACCATTGCTACTCCCTGGGGACTCAATCTACGTGCGTTCCTTTGTTCGCCACTGGAATGAACAGCGTTTCCATGGGCCTCATCGATTGATCTTTGCTACACCGACCGCAGTCAAAGTGGAGGGAAGGAAAACTTGGATCCACGTCCATGACATACAAAGGGATACCGGAGTCCCTCCACTGACACCTGGGGAAGAGCAGTCCTAAAATGATAAGTGTGCCCCAAGGAAACACAGTTCATGCTGGTGAAAGGGGCGGGGGGTGCACAGAGATTGAGAATTGTTATTTTTTATTCAGAATGTAAAACAAAATAATGCATTTAAAAATGTGTTTGAGAATGTGTAGATCTATTGATTTCTGTGGTATATGTTCTCAATAGTAGGAATGTAAATGAGTCTGAGTTATCAAGTATTATGGATATGGCAGAAAAATGATTAAGAACACAAGGGGCCTGATCACGACTTTGGCGGTAACACCGGCGGTATTAGCCCTACCGCCAAACTCCCCAGCGCTAATAGCGCCGGATCACAAGTTTGGCGGTAATGTAATTCCCCATTCCCCATTGAGCCCATTCAGGAATGCCCGATTCCCCATTGGGCTCAATGGGGAAAATTCGCGCTCTTACCACCGGCGGATTTCCCGCCGGCGGTAATAGCGTGAATTTTCAGCGGATTTCCCCCCAGCAAAGAGCTGGGGCAAAATCCGCCGAAGTCCTGATTTGGCAGACCCTTAAATCCGGCGGTAATAGCGCGACCGTCGGATTTAAGGGTTACCGCCAAAGTCGTGATGAGGCCCAAGACCTTGACATAGATTTTGTAAATAATGATGATGATGTAAATTTAGAAACAGTGAATGATGCACACAGCTTCGCATCAGATCATTTGTGGTATCATGATATGAAGAATCGTGTTATATTTGCTATCGTATCCCCCTTGCTTCTGGTGTCCCTAGATTATTTATTCCCGATGAGGTAGAGATAGCAGAGGCACAGTGTCTAGTGCATCTAGCCTTGTGCAGGGTCCAACGGCGGTTTCAGGGGTAATCTGTAGCAGCTTCCACCCTTCCAGTCAAAGAAAAATGTTTACCATTAGATGCGGAAAACAGGAGGATATCCGTTGCATGCAAAGAGTACAGTTCAATCTTGAAAGACTATTGTGAACAATAAATGGGAGCAAGTGGAGAAGAGTTGCAGAGCAGGAGGATTGGTGGGACTTCCAGAAGAAGGGGTGGCACAAATAAACCGAGTATATGGAATTGTATGGACACAGTATGTGAACTTTTTAACATGGCTCAAGGAGCCAGAGAAACCTGTTCAGATCCAGTTACTTACACATTTTTCTCTGTGTTTAAGGGCAACGGCACAGTGTCTGTAGGCACAAATCGAAACTGTAGCATCACGCTTTGCATCGCTGATCTGGCTGGAGGTCCGGCAGCTATTCTCGACTTGTACTGGTCCTGCAGTCCCTTTTCCTAAAAGCAGTTACCTCTGGCCTGGTGAGGCATTTGCAGTCTCACCACCTTGCATGTGCCCGTCCCTGTGATTCCCGAGTGCCCCCTGACATTCACAAATCCAAATTTGTGTCTACATTTGTGCCCTCTTTGTCCTGCATCCCCCTTACATCCCTTTTATCATCAGACATGGCCAATCCAGGAACTTTAAAAACTTTCATAGAGATGGACTCCTTAAAACTACATCTCATCAGCATCCACTGAGGCTCTTATGAACATTCCTGAAAAAAGTTGACTATTTAGCCGGACAGAGATGTGTTTTACTTCCCCTTTGGGCATGACTCACAGACTCTAGACAACTCGAAGTGATTAAAAATTGTTCGCTATGAATTATTATTATTTATGAATTCCTCTGAATCAGCAGTTAGTGCAATTAAAGAAGAACTCGGGGTCTTGAGGCTTGTAGCGTTGCAGAATCGGTATATCCTAGACCTCCTAACGGCTATGGAGGGTGGGGTTTGCCAGAAGATCGGGAGTACATGTTGCACATACGCACCTCCCAATGATTTGGACAATGAAACTCTGACCCGAATAATTGCCACATTGCACAACCTGAGGGGGACCATGGAAAGGGAGGCATGAATTGCTAATGACTCTTCTTTGGACTATCTTTTTTGGACTCTCTTTTTACTTGGCTTCAAGTGTGAAATGAGATATTCATTATTTTTAGTGTTCTTTGTGTTTTAATTGATACATTTTCGAATTGCATGTGCACAGCAATATCAGTGTCAAAACTGCTGATACAATATAAACGCAATACAGGTATGTCATGCCACATAGCGCTTAACAATCAGGCAGTGGGGAGCTTTATATGTGCATGCGAGGTAAGAGATTTGCAATGGGAAAATCAGTGTGAGGGGATGCAGTAGTCCTGAACATACATGTATAGGTGCACATGCATGGGGTTCTCTAGGGAAATAGGTTTTGGGCAGTATGAATATACAGATCTGTTTTGCCGAAGAGTTCTATGACAAGTTAGGAATTGCACTGGCTAAAAACCTTGGTTGGGCAATTGAACTCTGTGTGACTGAAAAACTAGTTTTACAAGGTTGTGGAAAGACAGCAGCAGTTGCGATGAATATCAGATGGTCAGTTTCGGGCAGGTCTTTTTTATGGTCTAGGTGCATTGTGAAGTGGAGATGCAATCTCTGTAAGTATATATGAGTCTGTTACTGAATCACAGGAGGATTCTGGCCCCCTGTTAGCGCCGGTCAATTAAACCTGATGCGGGCTACTTGCGCGGAAAGGAGCACCGATTGATCATGGATGTTCAATAGAGTTGTCATGGTGTGCGTTGGGGCCATGTGGACTGGAATGGTAAGTCGCATAGTTTAGAAGGAAATGTGGACACCAACATGTCTGGGCTATAAAACCAGCAACAATATAACAAAAGGAAATGTGTTCATTCTCCTCCTCTTTCCATCAATGGAATTTCCATAGAATAGCTGTGTGCGTCACAAGTAGGGGTAAAGGTTTCTAAGCAGATGTAACCTGTGATAATTGAAATTGTTTGTAAGTTGTGTAAACTGTGTAACTAGGAGATGGTATTATGACCAAATAAGGAAAGGCTCCAGGGAGGGGTGTAGTGTAAATATGAAACATGCAATTATAAGTTAAATAGGATGGTGCTTAGATTAATGTATCCAATAAGAAGTATGGGAACTACAGGGAATATGGTTACATTGTATAGGTTTAACCAATCGTGTGGGGGTTGACTCTGTAAAAAAACCTTTGGGAGTGTTTTAACTGTTGCAAATTGTATAAAATACGTGTTCTTTGTGTGGTTCGGGGAGACAAGTTAGTTTGACTCTTTGATGTCATCTAACCCCTCCCAGCCGTTTGTGCAATAAACTTTTATAGGTGGATGTCCTACTGTGTTTTGGATGTGCGACAGTATTTCAGTTAGTAGAGTTGGTTGTTCTGTATTGATGAGCAAGGTTTTTGCTCGGGTATGGCAGGTGTGAGGTCTGGGTGTGGCAGATGCAGACATAAGGAGTTTTTATGTTTTATGTGTTGGTTGAGAGTGTGGGTATGATTGCTCTTAAGTAGGGCAGATTTGTGCTCGGGTTTGACAGTCATGAGGTTCTGTAGTGGCAGACCAGGGCAGAAGAGACATTTTTCATTTTTAGAATGTAAGGTATCCTGTTCTTGCATTGCACAAATTAAATTGGTTTTATGGTTAAGATCATAGACTGCCTCGTTGGTTTTGTGTGTGTGTTCGAAGCCTGCAAATGTTTTATTGATGGAATTGTGACCTTGCATTGTTTAAGTGTTTTTAGAGCACTTCTTGCGCTATGGTGCACATCCTTACTGATGTGTTGAATTTAGTCCTAAGGGCTCTTGTACGGTCTGGTTAGTTTTGGAAAGGTTGTTAATTTTGGTTGTGTCTGAGTGAGTGATAGGTTTTGGTTGTTTCATATTATCAGGAATGGAGATGTGTGGTATCGTTTGTGCCTGGGCTGTTCTGTCTTGGGTGCATGAGCTGGTATGTACTAGTGGAATGCCTGATGGAACATAGAATCTAGGGCTCTCTAGATACCAGGAGTGATGGTTGGAGGGGGATCAGGGTGTGAGTAGATACCTGTTGGATGCGTATATCCTACTCTCCTGCATAACCACTTACCTTGTAACCTGTAACTATTAAAGACTTTACGTTTACATAATCCTGGTTCCTATGTTGTTCCTGCTTGTGGCATGTTACCCAGGATACAACACCTCCCATGGCTGCCTTGGTGGATTTTCCGTCACAGGTACCTTTAAAAAGCAATAGAGCCAACCAGGGCATGGTCCTGCATATTCTACCAAATATACTGCGAATAATTGAAGGATTTTAGAAATGTTATTACGAGAAAGCTTAACATGCGCCAGAGTACCAGAAAACCTATTCCTTTGGTGCAGAAAATGCTTTAATGTGGCCATTAGAAAGTTATGTACCCAGTAGATGCACTGGATCTGACAAACAGCCACAAACACAGTATGAAACACAGGAGCAAGGTGTGGAGCCAGTGTAATAATTCTGCTGGGGCTGGATGACAGTTTTGAAAGCTGGTAGTGAGTATAGCCATTCAACCCATTGTGGTGTCGACCCGTGCCCACCCAAACCCCTTCCTCTGACCCAATATGCTAGATAGCCATTAGGCCTTCCTTTGAATCACAATTCAGTGGTTATTTTGTTTCGCATAGTGATACTAATAATTGGATGCGTGGGAAAGCTGAACACAGCATTTTGTTTATGTATAAATATTTTATATTTAAATAAAGCACCTATTACTGTACCTGAGTTCGGTTCTAAGCGCGGATCCAGGATTCAAACCTCTGTTGCTCTGCATGGTCTTGCGTGGTCTTGCTTCCAAGTTAAGCCTTTGACTTCATCATGGGGAGCACATTGATATCGCATGGGCAGGAGTTTTGCCTCTGTACCTTTTCTGCTGCCATGTAATTATTCTTTGCATATCAATATGTTTTCCATACTTGTTCATGACACGTGATCAATCTATTCACCAAAGAAATTTGAAAAGCCCACAGGAGTTATGCTAAAAAGAAATCAGAAATTGGATGTTCCATACAGAGCACCTATGATCTATGAGATCAATACTTAGCTGTAAAGAACAGCCGGGCAGCCTCCTCAGAGTTTTGGCAGAGCACCCTACACCATTATGGCATCTGTTATTTATTTTTTTTTTAATATGTGCATTGACTTCTTTTCATCTGGTAGGCACTAGTGGGCGCCTCCTAGGAAGCGGGCCTGGGGCCATGCCCCTTTTGCGCTCTCATTAAGATGCCTCTGACTATTCCAGGAGGTGAGCCTCAGGTTTCTTGTTCATGGTTACCCTAGATTCATTTCCATTGCCCAATTCCATTCCATTCATGGGAGAAGTATATTGATATTGCCTCCACAGTTTCCTTCCGTACCTCTGCTGCTGCCACATAAATGATTCTTTGCGCAATGCTCCGCTATGAGGTGTGATGAATCTGATGATGTCATCACTCCTTTCCCAGAGGTAGCCCCTCCCCATGTCACCAGGGGACAGCAGTCGCTACCTGATCCTGACCCTGGGAGCAGCTACATGAGGGAGGACCACATGGGGGGAGGACGATCCTCTCCGTGATAAAATGGCATCATCAGGTGACGATCCGTGCCTCCTTTCCCTTTTAGGGATGTTTCCCTCATATTTCAAGCTTTTATGGCTTATTGTAAGAGTTCCCTCCGACTACCCACAAAACCTACTAATAACCTTTCAGTATCATGTGAGAAGAAAACCAAGAACTGCCCAACATTTTCATGCATACAGGAATACTGAGATGAGGAGGCTGAATGGATCAATGAGAATCCATGAGGCTGAGAAATACAGAACGTGGTTACGAGCGTATGATAGGTGCTAGGACATGTAAAGGGCAGAACCTGAATGGAGGAAGAAAGAGCTACCTGGGGAAGCCATGTCCTTGCAGCATTGACAGAGGAACTACCGAAACACTGAAGAAAAGTCATGGAGCCAGCAGGCTCTAGGGGTAGGCAGAAGGGGAAGGCTGCAGGAGATGGTTTGCCACGCTGGGACAGCACCAGAAGAAGGCAAGACTGGTTGGCAGCCACAGGATCCAAAGAGCAGCTCCTGAGCTGCCCGTACACAAAGAGGAGTTCAGCAACCAGGTGGGAGCCACGAAGGGCGTTTAAGCTGGTGGGTGAAGCCGGAGAGCCTGCGATGTGGAGGCGGGACACTGAAGCGCGGTTTATCATGAGGAAACCGAAGAATGCCACAAAAAGCCGGTGAGTCCTAAGAAGGAAGATTTGGACTCTGGGGCGCTTCGGCAATGCTGCAAAAGAACGTTAAAGAACAGTGAAGTGAATGTGAATGTAGCAAAGCCAAGTTTGCAAGTGTGTAAAGGAAATCACAAGAAAGCCCTGGTAGGAGAGTACACCAAGCAGAGTTAAGTTTCCAAGTGTGTAAAGAAAATCAAATTAAAAGCCATGGTAGAATACTATACCAGGCAAAGCCACATTTGTAAGTGTACAAAGAGTATCACATTAAAAGCCCTGGCAGGAGAGTATACCAGGCTAAGCCAAGTTTAAAGTGAATCGCATTAAAAACCCTGGCAGAAGAGTATACCAGGCATTAAAAGCCCTAGCAGAAGAGTATACCAGGCCAAAGTCAAGTTTGCAAGTGTGTAAAACAAATCATGTAAAGATGTCCTGGCAAAGGAATACACCAGGCAAAAGTCAAGACTTTGAGCAAAGTTAAATTGAAGTAGAAAAGAACCTGGCAGGGGAGTACATCAGGTGTCCTACGAAGTTGGGACTCACATCTAAGTTGCGTAGAATACTAGGTGTTTTATTTTGTGTGTTGGCGAGAGAACTCCAAGGATGATTTGCACCCTTTTGAGTGTTGAAGTCTGTTGAAGAGAAACCTGGGGAAGGGAGAGAATCCCCAGGGACTGTGAACATTATCCATTGGGATCTTTTGTTTTGGAGTACATACACTGGTGTAGTGGGGGCCTCCACAGCCCCTGCAATATGGGGTCCCTGTTGCCATATGTCCTGGGAGGGGGACCTCAGACTTCAATAATTTCTTTACGAAGCAGAGTAACTTCAAAAAGAAACAATAACTTTTTGAAGTTCGAGGGTCCTCTCCCTGTGGCAGGCAGGCCTTGCTGAAGAGCAAATAACAGAAGGGGGCGCGGCTCAGACTCTGCAGAGGGCTGTTTCCAGCCATGCTTCCTCTCAGCCTCTGCAAAACCCTGCGCAGACCAACACTGGAGGGTATTAGAAGGCAATAGTGGGCTGTTCTGTTTGTCTGCTCTTAAGGATTGTGCTAGGTGCTTGGCAGTGGGGTTTCCCTCAGGGTTAACGTTTGCATCAGAACTCTGCCAGCCTTCCTTAGAAACCGGTAAGGTGGCAGGTCTTTCAGACGGTGAGTCCATGTACTATCTGCCTTATATTTACATGTTCATATTTAACACACCACAAAACATTTTTCTTTGGTATAATATAAAATTTTCCTCATATATGTAAGAGGAAAATATTATATTATACCAAAACAAAATGTTTTTTGAACCTGCAGTATGTGCTGGAGGTGATGGATCGTTATGCCACCCTCTCGGGCATTTCGGTGAACCCTAGAAAGTCTAGTCTGTTTCCCTGGGGCAGATACAGGGACGTCCCGTTACAGAGGTTGCCTATCCTGCCTATACCATGGCAGACTGAGACATTCAGGTATTTGGGAGTAAACATTTACCACAAAATTGAGGCGGAGCACAAACATAATACTGAGAAAGCAATAGAGGGCGTCAAGAACAGCATGGTGTTTTGGTCTAGATTGCCCCTGACTATGATGGGGAGGGCGGCCTTGCTCAAGATGGTGGCCCTGCCTAGGCTTTTGCATTTTTTTGTGAATGTCCCGTTTCTGATTCCCAGGAGCCTATTTGCTAGACTTCATAGTGTGTGTAGGGGTTTTGTGTGGGGCAACTCCAGGAACAGGGTGGCCCTGTGGAAACTCCAGAACCCGTGTGAAAAGGGGAGTATAGGCCTGCCAAACTTCGAACTCTATTATTTGGCTGGGCAGCTGCTGTATGTAGCCAGGTGGCTGTCGGCTGAAGATTCGGTGGAAGCCAGGCTTTTGCGGGGAGACTCAGCCCCATACTTTATGAGGGAAGAGGTGTGGTTGCGAAAGGATAAACTGGTGGGAAGGGGGCGGCTATTGAGGATGGACTGGGAGGTCTGGCACAGAACATGGAGAACGATGGGTGACTCGGAGCCGCTCTCCCAGCAGGCCCCACTGGTGGCGTTGTGCGGGAACGACCCTCAACTATTTGAGTCGGTCCGTAGATACTGGGAACCGGTGGGCTTGGCCACCCTTGGGGACATATGGCAGGAAGGGGAGGCATTGGAATTTCAGAGATTGCAAGAAGAGACAGGGGTGGATAGAGGCCAATATATCACCTACGCTAGGCTTATGAAACTGGTTAGGGAGAGATGGCCCGAGACTGTGCTGGCTGATGACCCTGATGCCTCCCTGAAAACTATGTATGATGTTTCGGAGGTCGGGCATGAAATATCGAGGATATATGAGCTCCTGAGAGCTAAGGCTGGGAAGGAGCTGCTCCAATTGAGACAGGATTGGGAAAAAGAGGTAGGTGGACCTATGACAGACGAGCAATGGGAGAGAGCCCAGGGGTACCATAAAAAGGTGTCCCGGAACGCGAGACTCCAACAACTTCAACTGTATGTTACCCATAGAGCTTATCTGACCCCCGTGAAGATCGCAAGGTTTGGAAGCTCGGTTACGCAGAAATGCCCCAGGTGTGGGGAGGTGGAAGCGGGGCTGCTACATATGTTTTGGGCTTGTCCAGAGGTGCACAGATTTTGGGATGAAGTTCAAACGAAACTGGCTGGTGGGGGAGTGGTGTTGGACGTGGGATCGGCCTGGTCATGCATGCTCGGGATTTTTCCCAGACCCCGGGACTTAAAGCACATAAGCAAGATGAGGGATTTAGCCTACTTCCTGGCCAAGCGCAGGATCGCCATGGGCTGGAAAGCGGCCCATAGACCGGGGTGGAACTATGGTGGGCGGACCTCCTAAAATGGGCGGAAGCGGAATCAATAGTTTGGTTTGAAGCGGTCACTAGGGGTGGTGAGGAGGAAGTGGGGCCCCTGCTGGCCTGGTGGCAATTGGTGGCCTCTATGGCAAACCCTCATCAGGGTAATAATGAATCGGAAGACTTGGATGATGAGCGCATACGTACTGCGCTACCCGATAATGCTCCTGCGGATGCCACGAGTGAGCCGGCTCTAGTTTGAGGGGGCGAGGGGGGAGGTTGGGGAATTACACTGTGTAATGTGATGGTTTAATGATGCTTCCACATACGGCAACAGTTGTAATGTTTGGTGTTTTGTTTGGTTTTTTGAAAATAAAAATACATTTAAAAAAAAAGAAAAAAAAAATGTTTTTTTTAAACAGCCAAAAAGTAGTTTAAAAAATGAGTGATATCTGGGTCCCGTCCACAGACTTACTTCCCTGTTCGGTCCTCAGATAGGCCGCTGATTGGTCCAGAGGGTGGCATGATGTCTGCGGACATCGGATGCGCCCGGTGATTGGATGGTGAAAAGTGTGAGGTACGTCATATTTGTTGGAAACGGCCGCCATGCTGGATTCGCGGACAGCCACTTTTGTCCGCGAACATCGCAGTAAAAACATATTAAAAACACAACATTGCACTAATGAAACAATCTCTGAGGAGGTGAGGGGAGACGAGGATGGGATGGGATGGGATATGGCCATAAAAGGCACAAAAACAGGCGGATTTTCATCTCCGATGTCAGCAAACAGTTCAGGGACAGCCCTGTAATGTTTGCAACCATCTCAAATGTTCGGGGGTATCATACATATTTTTGCATTGCAGTGTTGGTGAAAAGCAGTTTTTGGATGGCATATAACTTTGGCGCCACTCAATGAAACTGCATGACATTTAGTGATATTGTTCTAGACGTCACCTTGAATGGTTTTACACAGTTTGGTGCTGTTTTGGCAAGAGGGAACAAATTTAGACGGGGATCCCAAGCTATTTCAAAGGCTTATAAATTTGGTTCCGTTTCATGAATCTGCACAAATGTTTGCAAAAAGATTTAAGACCCAGATTTGAATGTTTTGTACAGTTTGGTGGGATTTTGTGAAGATGGGGCAAATTAGAGGGGGGTCTTAACTTTTTTAGATGGGTTATAACTTTGTTGCCGTTTGACGAACGCAGAAAAGATTTTAGAAAGATTATAGACCCAACCTTGAATTTTTCTTCAAAGTCTGAATACATTTTGTCAGCTGGGAGTTATTTAACTATTTTATTTACGTATAATGACACTTTAAAAAAAATAAAACATGGATGGATTTGCAGTAAATTTGTACAAGGAGCAGCGGCAAGGACTTGAAAGCATGGTTTTGCAAATGTGTCTGTGTCTTATTTTTTGAAAAGTTTCATATTGTAGGTACAAAACATAGTGATATACCATTGGTGACTGAGGAATAGCTGGTGGCCATGGGCAGTTGCCAAATTGTCCGAATGATGGCCTGTGGCTATGACTCAGATAATCTGGCTAATGGCCATGACCACGAGAGTCTGCCAATGGGGTTAAAGTGGTTATGGCCACTGAGACTGGCTATGTGGTGAAGCTTTTGAAAATTGGGATAGGTTTGAATGGGAAAATAAATTCTGCCCGTGTCTAAAATTCTGTCCGTGGCTACAGCCCGAAGTGCTGCACAGGGTTGCATCAACAGATCGTTGTGACTATTGCTGCATAAACTCTGAGACAATGCTAATCAGCAGATAATTACCAAGCCTGCCGAACCAGGTGCCCTCCTGGTTACCAGGCCACCCCTTGAAAACATCACCCACCCTTATTTGCAACCATAGCGGGACAAGATATTGGTATTGGATGCTGGGCTCATTTCCCCAACCTCGCAGCAATGACTGGCCCACAATTCATATGCCTTAAGAAAGACTCTAGAGAGTCGAATTACGTGTCGGCTGAGTTCTAACGTTAAATATTGCATCAAGAATGGTTTTGAATACTGCTTCATTACGCCAACAGTTACTTATTGAATAACCCAGTGCTGAGGTGAACAGGGCTCACCCTCCTATTCGAAACCTAACACTTGAAGAAGGAAGGGCACCTTCACAAAATAACCCAATCACCAGCAGCAGGGTAATCTGTTTAAAGTACTAGCCCTGCAGTTACTTGACAATCGTGTATTCTGATTTGGTTATTAGGACATGCAGCATGGCTGAACCCTGGATTTGAATGGGAAGAAATATTTTGCTTGCGGCTACAGCCTGAAGTGCTGTACAGAATGTCAACAAACCTGCGCGAGGAGCATCTGCAAGGGCCTGCAAGCATGGTTTTCCAAATCTGTTTTGTGTTTTATTTTTCCAAAGTGTCCAAATGTAAGCACAAAAAATAGTGGTATTAGTTTGGTGCATGGACAATGGGCCTGGCCCTCGGCAAGGACGAATGCCTACTCTGTGTTACTTATTGGGGCATGCAGCATGGCTGAAGCTCTAGGTTGAAATGGGAAAAATAATTCTGATTGAGGCTGCACTCGGGAGTGCTGGATGGGATTGCAGCAAACCTGCGCGAGGAGCATCAGCAAGGATCTAAAAGGATGCTTTTGCAAACCTGTCCAGTTTTTTATTTTTTTGAAAGTGTCGAAAACGTAAGTACAAAAAATAGTGATATAACTTTTCTGCCTACTTTGATTTACTTATTGGGGCCAAAGTTATAAGTTTAAATGGGAAAATAAAATCAGCTTGCGAATGCAGTCCAGACTGCTGGACGGGATTTCAGCAAAGTTGCGGGCATGCGGCATGGCCGAAGCTGTATTTTTAAATGGGGAAAAAGAAATCTGCTTGCGGCTGCAGCTCTGATTGCTGGACCGGATCAGCAAGGACCTGAAAGGATGCTTTTGGAAATCTGTCCTGTGTTTTACTTTTTTGAAATTGTCGAAATGTAAGTACAAAAGAAAGTGATATAACTTTTCTGCAGAGGGCCTGACCTTTGGCAATGACAAATGTCTACTCTGATTTGCCTATTAAGGTATACTCTGCTGATAACGACTCACATAAGTATGCATTGCAAAAAATATGTTTGTTAAATGAGGTTTTTAGTTCTTTCCAATATGTTAAAAGAGGAATTATTAATAAGTTATATACAGGTATGTAACATTATGAAAAATGTTAACTTATAAAAACCTATTCAATTGACAGAACATACTCTGTTAAAGGGATGTTACGGTTAAGATGTACCCCACCATTGCGACTCCTCTGCCCCGGCAGTTAGCTAGTGGCCTCCTATCTTGGGATCCTTTGGCACTTCCCTCTTGGGCTCCCATGAGCACTTGTCCATCCGTACTGCCCCTTTTATGTATGCACTTCTGTCACTGCGCAATGCATATGTGCATTTATAGGAGCACTATGTACAATTATTTGGCATACGTATGGGAAATGTAGATGCAAAAGATTTGTAGAACATTGTTAAATGGCAATTAGAAGTTTAATATGTTGATAGGCTATACGTAGAGTTTTCTAAGTGATTTGTGGATATATGTGTGAATGGTTTAAAGCTGGTAATGAGGGAGTGTTACAAACATAACAGTAAAAGGAGTAGAAGGGCTGTTTTGTGTGATGGTGTGCATGTGCAATCCAGGTTTTCTAATAAGGCATGGGCTAGACAGGGGAATGCGGAGACTGTGGCTAGTTATAGTATACTAGAGAGAAGAATGTCTGACAGAAATTTGTTTCTGTGCTTTTTTTCTTTTTCTGTGCTATACAATTGTCCATTATTTCTATTTGCATAGTAGAAAATGCTATTGGGAATGTTGGAGAATCTTATTGAATCTAACTACTTTACTGAAAAATGTAAAGTAGATGGCGTCTATAGACTTATTTGTTTAGTTCTATTTTTTAACTGTGAAAGGTGGTTCCTAAAGGAACCTGTTTTATGTTTTTTTTTTTAATTCTTTTTTTTTTCAGGAGAGGCCCGAAAGTAGTGGTGGGGAGAAATGAGGGAAGGGGCACCAACCAAACATATGGAGGGGCAGGTGGACAGGGGAAGATGTTACACATTTGTTAAATCTAAGGTAGATGGCAGTGTTTCTCATGCTCCTTGATTACAGCTTCAAAAGCACTTCAAAATGTCACCCTCCTGCAGAGTAGTGTGTTGCAGTATATACAGAGTACTGTTGTTTTCGAAAGGTGTGGATCAACAGCCTCTTATTGTTTACAAGGTAGCTGGTGGGATTTTGTGTCCCACAGAAGTAGGCTGTGTTGTTACATCATTGGTTGAGGAAGATGAGGTAGAGGAAGCCAGCCCACTTCTTTCTAAGAAAGGAACAGCCTTTCTGAGAGCATTGCAGTGGTTGGATTTGGTGTGGCGCCACATGGAGGTGGTCCCATAGGAGTACTGCCCAGGTTGTCTGCGAATGACGTTGCACTCAGTGCATTTCAGTTTGGTAGCTTTAGCCTTTGGTACATTTCCAACAGTGGTAAAGAACTGCCACATCCATCATTCTCTCTGGGTGTTAGAGGTAGGCACTTCTTCTACCTCATCTTCATTGTTTTCTTGATTGTCTTTTGAAATATTGTATGCTAATATTCTTCCAAGTATGTGCAGTGTGCTAGATTGTTAATGGATAATGTGTAGGATCTGTGCAAGGGTATATTTTGAGCTTCAAATTTCCTAGATCAGCAGAAAATGCAGTTCTGAACTGTTCGCAAAGCACAGACCCATTTGCAAAGTGCAGATGCGTTTGCAAACACAGCATCATGCCGCGCGCGGACATGTGGTCAAGTGACGCTATCCAAAAAGTCAGCGATGACATCAGACGCTCGCAATCTTTGGCGAACACAAAAACAGTGGAAAAAGTTGCAGAAAGTGTATAGAAGTATTAAAAATGATACTACAAGGTGGGGAATGGCAGAGTTTTAAGGTGAAACTTTCTAAATTGGAGAAAAAATGTTCTATGTTGGTGTAAGTATGATATTAGTAAGTTGGAGCAAATTAGGTTGTACTGGTAAAAACCCAAGAAATTCACTAAAAAAACTTTGTTAAAGGGATGTTATGGTTAAATTGCACTAATAAAAACCCATGAAATTCAATGAAGAAACTTTGTAAAAGGGACGTTATGGTTTAGTTGCACTAATAAAAACCCATGAAATTCAATGACAAAGCTTTGTTAAAGGGACCTTATGGTTAAGTTGCACTAATAAAAAGCTATGAAATTCAATGAAAAAACGTTAAAGGGATGTTATGGTTACAAGTAAAACCACAACCCCCCAGAAATTCACCAGTTATGGTAACCTAAGCAACCATAACTCGCGCCACCACCGTGCACTCCTAAGACAAACACACAGTACATGAACGATGACATGGGTGCTACAGCAGATTTCTGGTTTGTGCCTCAAAGCGGGAGGTCTTCAGTCCTCCCCTAGCCAGCATTTGGTGGTGCCCATGACAGTAGCTATAAGGGACAGGATAATCAGCGAAAGGTACTGGGGTCTCACTGGGTAATGTCCCTATTTAGTGGATCCATTATGGCTCAGGAATCAGAGTAGAGACAAATCGCCAGGTTAGCCAACAACTTGGGAAATGGAGCCAACCCATGCAGGCCCGCACATCCCACACATTCACTTAGCATCGTTGGTGTTTTATTTTTTAAAAAACCTTTATTTAATCCTGACATGGCATTCAGACAAAAGCAGACGAAATATCTTTATACATTTGGTGAAATAATATTAACATAAGTGGTATTACTGATGGAAAATATTCACAACTCTTTATCTACAGAGTCTTTCTAATTGTCTTCTTCATCAGAGCTTGATGCTTGGGCTTGTAAGTGTGCTCTCAGTGGGGGCCATATGTCCTTTGGTCTGGAGTGGGGTTGCACTCCTTGCACATAAAACTCCTTGCTTTCTTGCGTGATGGCCATCTGTCTAAGCCACGTTTGGGGTGTCGGGGAGGAGGTAGACTTCCATTTCAGGAGTATTTGGCTTTTGGCTACTGCTCCTGCCACTGCGAACAGTCTACGTGTCTTGGTTGACGCCTTTCCAATGTCTCCGAATAAGTATTTTTGTGGGGTTGCCGGAATGTGAGTCTTCGATATATCACTCACCCTCTCTGCCACCTCAACCCAGAACTGGTGAATCGAGGGCATTTCCAGTACATGTGTATTGCGTCTGCTTCAATTGCCCCGCAGCTGGGGCACACTGGTTGCGTGGTGAGGTCGAATTTGGCCATTTCTTTTGGGGCGATGTGCAGTTGATTCAGGATTTTGTATTGTATTAGGCGGAAGTTAGTGTTGATAGAGATGGCTTTAGTATATCTACAGTAATGTGTCCATTGTTGTTCACTTTGAGTGTCAAGGTCTACCTCCCACTTGGTTCGTATTGTGTTGACTGAGGGGGTATGCGCTTGTACCTTTTTGTATATTTCAGAAACACCACTTTTGAACCCTTCTGTTGTAAGCATGTCTGCAAGAAATCTGTGTACCGGAGGTTCCGTCGGAAATGATGGCCATATTGCTTTGCATGCCGCTTTCAACCGGTGATACTGTAATGTTGGGATCAGGCCTTTACCTGTTCTTTCCTGTAACTCTGACATCGTGATGAATTGTCCCTCGGAGAAAAGGTCCCCCAGTTTGGCTCCACGTTCCGGATCCCTGCGGTTCTGTATTGTGCGGTCTAGGGTCGGTTTGAGATCGGGGTATGACCATGACGGGGTGTGCGGCCAATAGGGTGTGTCGCATTGGACTCTTTTTAGGATCTGCATCCACGCACGTACCGTAGTTGACACTGGGTCCGCCCATGTACTCTCTTCTTTGACTTTCGTGAATAGCATACCCCGTAGGTCGTTCGGGGCAGCAGCAAACTCCTCGGCGTGTATATGAGCATGTTGTTCAGAGCCTTGGAACCAAAATTTGGCAAACTGTGCTTGTGCCGCATAATAGTAGAGCAAGTAGTCCGGTGCTGCCAAGCCCCCTGTATCATAATTCTCGCACAACTTGGTCCAGCTGGCCCTGGGTGTGCTTCCACCCCATGCAAAGAGCGTGCTGTTCCTCTGTAGGTTCTCAAAGAATTTACGGCCTGGCCATATGGGTATCCCACTAAAGAGATATAACAATTTGGGGACAATCACCATTTTTAGTAATGATATCCGGCCGTACATGGACAACGGAAGTTCCGCCCAGAGGTTGAGCTTGGTTTCTATTTGTGTCAATAGTGGACCATAGTTATTCGAATATAATGTGCTTTTATCCGTTGCCATAATAATACCGAGATATCTGGCGGTGGCGGGTGACCAGCGGAACTGAGTCATCGATTCTGTTTGTGAGACGGCTTTGGTTAAGGGAATTATTTCAGATTTACTTTGAGTTATCGTGAGTATTTTGTGAATTCTGCAATGTCTTGCATGATCGGGGGAAGATGTGTTTCTGGGCTCTGATATAAAGCATGGTATCATCTGCGTATAATGAGATGAATTGAGGTCTGCCCATGATGCGTATCCCCCTCCAGGCGTGCTTTGTTCGTAAAAAAGCTGCCATTCTCTCTATTGTAAGTGCAAATATTAGCAGGGACAGCGGGCACCCTTGTCTCGTTCCTCTCTGCAGTTCGAAGATGTCGGAGATGGTTGAGTTAATTCTGACTTTGGCAATGGGATTGCAATATAGCATCTGTATGTTTCTGATGAATACTGGGCCGAATTCCATTTTTTGTAGGATGGTGTACATGAATCTCCAAGAGATGGAATCAAACGCCTTTTCGGCATCTAGGGTTACTGCAATAGTTTTCTTTTCCAGATCCATTTGTGATGAAATTGCAAAGAATCTATGGAGATTCAGGGCTGTGGAATGGGATGGGATGAAACCGGATTGATCTGGGTGGATTATTTTCTTCATGTACAGATTCAGCTTGTTGGAAATGGCTTTATCTATGATCTTTGCATCCACATTAATGAGGGAAAGGGGCCTGTAGGAGGAGGGATCGTGGGGTGGTTTGTGCGGTTTCAGCAGAACCGAGATTATGGCCTCTCGCAAAGTCGGTGGTAGTGTTCCCCTCTCTGGCGATTCTTCCCATACTTTCAAGAGTCGTGGCGCTAGTTCCGGGATGGATGCTTTGTAGAAGTCTGTCGTGATGCCGTCTGCACCTGGTGCTTTGCCCATCTTAAAGTCTTTAATGACTTGTGTTATGTCCTCTTCCGAGAGCGGTATGTCCAGGGCTAATTTGTCTCCCTTCGTGAGTTGCGGGAGTGGGTGTGAGTCCAGGTGTTGCTGTATTTCCTCTAGTGTTTTCTGGTCTCTGTTACAGTATAGTTCCTTGTAGTATCTGAGGAACACTTTATTCATCTCCTTCTGGTTCGTTAGGGTTACTCCCAGTTCGTCTACGATGCTGGTTATTTGCCCTTGGCCTACTTCCGACCTGATTAGACTGGCCAGGAGTGTTCCTGATTTGTTGCCCTCACCATACCTCCTGGCTCTCACTAATGGTATCATGTAATGCACCTCTTGGTCCGCTAGCTCATTGTATATTTCTGTAGCTTCACGGAGGGGATTCAGTGTGTTTTGCCCCGGGGCTCTGGTATATGCTTCTTCGGCCTCCTTTATGCGGGTTTCGACGTGGGTCAAATTTGAGCGGATCTCTTGCAGTTTACCATGTACTGTGGCGATCAGCAGACCTCTCAGCCTTGCCTTAAATGTTTCCCATACTGTGGTATATGACTGTACGGAACCTTCATTTCATTCAAAAAAGGCTGCTATTTCCGTATGGAGCGTTTCAACCAGTTCTTCGTCTCGTAGGATTTGCGGCGACATCCTCCACATTTGAAGGGCTCGTGGTGTAAAGTCAAGTAGAATGTCTAGGATAACTGGGGAATGGTCTGAGAGGGTACGGGGCAATATTATACGTTCTTTAGTATTTTTAATACAATCCGTGGAACATTACCAGTAGTCTATGCAGGAGCTCGACCCATGTACGTATGAGTGGAATGTGTACTCCCGGTTGTGTGGGTGGAATGCTCTCCACGCATCAGATAGTGGCAATAGGCAGATGGCATGCGTGATGGTTGCTGCTGCGTTCGTCTCTTTCCGGTTACCAGTGGTGGTTCTGTCCATCTCAGGGTCTAGGATGGTGTTGAAGTCCCCACCCCAGATTATTTCCTCCTCATTTACAGGTAGTATTAACGCCAGAATCTGTTGGTAGAACTCCGGGTTGTCCACGTTGGGACCATAGGTATTGAGGAGTATCACGCTCTGTTCATTGAGTGTTCCCCAGACTATCACATATCTGCCTTCAAGATTGCATTTAGTTTTGGTTATTATGAAGCCTAACCTTCGGTGAATAATTATCGTTCTGTTCCTCTGGATTGTGATGAGTAGTCAGCAGTAGTCACCTGTTGACCCCATGTGCGACTGAGGGATGTTACCACCTTTTCTGTTGCGTGAGTTTCCTGCAAGAAGAGGATGTCAATACGATGTCTAGCGGCGTAGGCAATGACTTTCCTGGTTTTGATTGGATTGGACAGGCCTCGAATGTTCCAGGACATGAGCCTTGTGCTCCTCATTTTATCTTGAGTAGCCATTTATTCTGGACTTCGGGATACGCTCATTGTCTGCGTTGTTCGAATATAAGACTTCCGGGTTTTGCCTTGCCAGATTTTTATAGTTCGCTCAAAGTAAACTTGGTTTCTTTATTTTTCTTTTGTAACAAACAATTATAACTGTGAACCCAACTCTTGGGCTGGATCTATTGATTGAGCTCCTTGATGCGGGTGTGCGTTGTAATATAGAACCCGTTTAAACTAGGCAACATGCCTGTAACACTTCCCACCCTCCTCCCTCACCATCCCCTCAATCGGGCGGTGTATCCCTATGAACCGATTGCAACATTGCAAAGTGTGGGGGGCTGTATGGCCCACCTTCTTCTCCGGAGTCGTGGCTGGTACTTGCTTATTTTGTTGGTGCGTTTAACATTCAGAATTTGCTTCTGTATCTGGACATGTGAATTTGGAAATTCAGGTACTATTCTGAGCTGCCGGGATGTGCTGTTCCATATATGTCCTGGCATCCTCAAAGAATTGTGTTTTGCCATTATATTGTATTCGCAGTTTGGCCGGATACAGTATAGCATAAACTACCTTCCGTTCTCTGAGTGCCTTTTTTATGGAGTCAAAGGAACGCCTCGAGGCTTGGACTATGTGAAATCTGGGTAAATATGAATGATATTGGAGTCATAGGACAGAGGTGCTTGTTCATGTGCCATTCTAAGTATGAGATCTCAGTCCCGGTAATTTAGTATTCTTGCTATAATTGTTTGTGGTGGTGCGCCCTGTTTGGGCAAAGGAGCAAGGGTTCTGAGTGCTCTTTCGACTAGAAACTGCTTTGAAAATTGTGCTTCGGGTAACAAAGAGTGCAGCATGTCTTCGAGAAAGTGTTCCATGGGAATGTTGAGTTTGTGTTCAGCCACTCCAACCACCCTTATGTTATTTCGGCGTGAGCGAGATTCTAAGTCTTCGCACTTATTTTGGATGGTTTTAATGTGTTTCTGGATTTGTTCTATTGTTTTGTTCTGTACGACAGATGTGTCTTCAAGGGTCGATACTCTTTTTTCGGCTTCAGCAACTCTAGAGTTGACCTTTCTAATATCAGCCCCGATGGAAGTAATGTTCTCGCATGTGTCATCGAGTTTGGAGTTGATCGCCAAGAAGCCTTTCTCCATTGCTGCCATGTACGGGGTCATGTTTTGTTCAGATGGGTCTGGAGCTGAGTCCCTCTGGGTAGGCGCCTGGACAGATTCCAGCGCCGATGCAGAGGTCTTTGCAAACGCATCCATTGGCCCTCGCTTTTTGTTTTTTATGCCTCTCATCTATTTTATGTATTGGTCCTGATTCTTTCTTGTGAGCCAATGCTGTGGGGTGGTATGGAGCACAGTGTGGCGTTTCTTTAAGGATGGCCCGCGTCTGGGAGCTATCTCTCTCGTAGGGACGGTGTGTTTGCTCCCGATCCTAATGGTGGAAATCTGGAGTTATGGCTCACAGCGATGTGTGTGGTGATCTGCGGCAGCTGATGTAACGCTGATCCACCCCCCGTCTATTCAGCAGGTGCCCCCCCAGGGTGTTGCTATTTCGCGCTGTGCCTCTGTCCCTTGGGCTCTTTTCCAAAACTCTAGTGGTGTTTTCTTTGTAGGACACACAATTGTCTATGTAGTCGCACGTTGATTAATGGGGGGCGGTGAAATATTTACTCCTCACGTACCTTATAGCTGCCGAGTTCAGTATGCTTTTATCTTTTGCTGTTGGGGGAGCGCAGCACCAAGATTCCGTTGTTGCGCCGCGTCTCAACCCCGGGTGTTGAAGTCTTGCTGAGGGGGAGAGGGGTGGCCCAGCATGGTTAAGCCCCCTCGCATTCCACTGTGAATGTTTGTGTAGGGGGGGCAGCTCGCCGACGCGGTGGGGCTTGTCTTGTCTCCTCGGGCGGACGCCAGTCTGAGCCGCGGGGAACTCGGCCCGCCGCGGGTCCCGTGTCCTCGCAGGTGGCACCACGTCTCACCTGCAGTCCTGCAGTCCGGAGCTCCGACACTCGTACTCTTCCCTGCGGGGTCCCGCTCCCAGGCTGTACAGATGTGGATGTCTGTCCTCGGGTCTTCTTGAGGTTAGTGGGCTGTTTTCTTGGATGCAGTCCGGGTCGGCTCTCTCCCTTGTCAACGCAGGGTCTGTTGGTTTTGGCGCACAGCTTCTCGGCTGTTGGCAGAGGGCCGCGGCTACATGAACATTCGTTCTCTGGGTTCCCGGCACCGTTTCTGCTCCAGATTCAGACTGGGTGGTCCCTGGGTCAGCTGTTGCAGAATCGCTTCGGTTGGGTTTACTAAAATAGCGCACCTGCACAGGATTATCGATGAAGGATTCTGCCAGCCACGGAGCTCGCAGATCAAGCGGCCATCTTGTTCGGCGCACAACAGTGCCTCATCAGCACTCCATCGGTGTAGTAGAGCTACAGCCAAACACACCAATACACTGCATGCCAGAGGTGGCAGTTCAAATTAGGGAGAATGAGGGAGGGTGAGCGGGAGAAGTGACTCCTGCTCAAGTACACCATCTTCTCACCGGCCTCTAGCACATGAAGCCTCCATCAAGGACCAGAAAGGAAGTTGCTTGCCAGCTACCTGTTGGGTGGCACAATGCACCCCATACTAGGCACAATGCACCCCATACCCGGAGCTTCCCGGTCGAAGTGAGGGTTACACAACACCTGTGGGGGATCAGCGCAATCAAGAAACGTAATCTGGTCAATGTGTATCATCTAATTTCTTTAATGCACACAGACACTACTCTTTGTCCTGGATGCAGTCTGCAGCTGCCTGGCCCTTTTTAAAAGAACAGTTATATAAGTTGGCAGTCATCTGTACCTCACATGAGAGCTGCTGGGACTGGTTATACTAAGGACAGGTTGGCCACTTAGTTAGGACTAGCAATATACTTACAGCAATATACTTACAGTTATATGTAGAGAAATGTCCCATATTATCATTTTTTCTCAAGGCTCTCCTTATTTGGTGCACTTTTGAGAATTTGCCCATGGATGTAAAACGACTTTCTAAACTCCATTGGAGAGATGACCTAGACGGAATTGATGGTCATTTTGGGCTGGTGAATCTTTACTGGAATCCGGCTGGTATTTCCACAGAACGTTTTATACGTGCCGTGGAACAAATGCTGGATCTAGCGATAGCAGATCCTTGAACCCTAGCAATTATCAGAGCCGGCGATTTGAATGCTTCGGCTCTGATTGGCACTGTGAGGAATGAGATGTGCGTTCTAAGAGATGGCGGATTCTGATGAAGGAAAGAGGATTCTACATGTTGAACGGGGCTGCTAAGGGTGATATCTTCACACCTCCCACCCCCGATCAAGATGGAAAAGAAGTTTCCAGACTGCCATCATAGATAATATTTACGTGTCTGACAATTTATTTATGTCCATATCAGAATTAAACATTCTACCCCAAATTAACAGTGACCATGATATGCTGTGGGGTAAGTGGAAATATAGCATCTACACGATACCAACACATGTTTATTCTCCTATATTGGAGACTAATCAGAGAAGAAACAGGTTGAAGTGGAACCTGGACAAACTGGAAGCTTCTAGCAATTATTTGCTTAATTCGAATCTAACCATCGATATTTCTGGCGGGGGAAGAGATGGTAAAGACTATGGGCCTCATAAGTTTGCCGGTCTGGGACCTACGGTACTGGTAAGCATGGTGGTACTGTAGTTCCTGGACCGGCAAACTATGATTTCTGCTTGCGGGTGCCATTGCGGCTGCCAGGATTGGCCTGGCGGCCGTACCGGCATCTACGAGCAGAACATGTTGGATGCACCGGCACCATTCATAACGGTGCCGGTGCATCCGGCTTCCCCACTGCCATTGATCCCTTTGGGGATCAAATGGGGAAGAATCTTTTCCGGCACCCAGGAATGGGCAAATATTACAGGCACGGCTACCTCCAGCCTCGTAATGAGGCCCAATGTCTATTTTACATCTGTTTGTCTCCACGCTTGGGGGTATTACAAAGAGATTGCTTACCCACAAGCATATATTCGACCCTGAGGTCAAATGGAAAAAAAATCAACTCAGGAAGGACATTTGGACCCTGGGATGATTTGATATTACATTAAGAATAGAGCAAGCAAGAATCTTTTAATTAAGATAAATTAATTGGGCCATAACTTGTATTTAATGCACCAGGATGCAGAAATAATGTTGAAAGCTATGGCCAGCAAAAATTCTGCGACTATTTGGGCTTGGCTAACAACAGCTGGTTGAACTCAGCAGTTGGCTCTATTGGCTAACCCTATTCCATAAAAAATCTGCATGAGCTATTTCTCCAACCTATTTCCTTCCGACTTAACCCAAGGCATATTAGATAAAAACGAAAATAAATATTAATGGAAGTTGACATTTGATAGTGATCATATGGTGAATTTTATTAAGAAATTAAGTACCTCCGATCACCGGGCCTTGATAGTCTCACTAATCAGATGCTTAAATTATATCTTGAGGCCTGGCTAAGATTTTAATGATTTGATTCTCTCAGATTTTGAGGGCTAAATCTGTACCGGATTCTTGGAGTAAATCAATAAGTCACATTTTTATAAAGGGTGACAGAAATCTTCCTCAGAATTATTGCTCTATAGCTTTTTTAGGAGTTCCAGGCAAAATATTCAGCCCCCTGATTTTAAGGGATTTTAACTTATGGGTGAAGGAAGCAGGCAGGTTCCATTTGTATCAAACAGGCGTTGTTCCGGGTTTGGAAACAGCTGTTAATTTGTTGGCACTTAGTTTAATTAAGAAGAAAGTTTTCATGACAGGGCAACCTATTTATATGGCTTTTATAGATTTTAAGGTTGCTTTTGACTCTTAGACCGCAATAAATTATTTTAAAAAACTGAAAGATTGGCTTTGTCAAAATCATATTAGATTGATGATACAAGCACGGTGCACCCAAACAGCAATCCAAGTGAGACTAAACCAGCAAGGTCTTTTAACAAACAACATACCAATTTATAGGGGCCTTAAGCAGGGGTGCATTTTGGCCCCTGCTCTATTTAATTTCTTTATTATGGACATTGATGATTATCTGTCTAAGTCCTCGGCCTTCCCACCCAAACCTGGTAAGCGTATTATCTCCTGGTTGCTTTACGTGGATGATCTGGTCCTTTTGGACCAGACTCCCGTGGGTTTACAAAGGCAACTAAGAAGGCTAGGGGACTATGTGAATGATAATGGATTTAGCATCAATGTTGATAAATCAAAAGTATTAACTATAACACGAAAAGGCTTTTTAAAGCACATTTCTTGCAATTGGTATGTACACAAAACCCCTTTAACACAGGTAATGGATTATAAGTATTTGGGACTGTGGATTAATAATGTGGCATCTGAGACCCCGTACAGAGCTGAGATAAGGAGGAAAGCACTGACAGCAGCCTCCCAGGGTCTCATTATCCAGAAAAAATTGTCACGACCCTCGCCCAAAACCCCCTCTGACAAACACATTGGCCAGGTGGAGTCAGGACTCGGGCCTCTAGAGCCTGGCATCCTCTTCAAAAGCCCTCACGGGGCCAGTCCTTGCGCCTATGGCGCCAGGCTCATACACCATGAAAAACAATGTGCTTGGGAACGACTTTATTGTATTGTCAGCCAACATGGAGGCATCCACATAGCTTGGTTCCTAAGAACCAAGCTATGCGGTCTAGTGTTTTGGGTATAGCAGCCTAGGGACTACTTTACCTGGACTATTTTGTTGGGGCTATTTAAACCACACCCGAGCAAGACAACACGCTACGCGTTACTTTGCAGCTTGCAACGTGACGCTCACCGTGTCCAGCTATTCCCTCGAACCTCGGAGAAGCAGAACCTGCAAGGAGACAAAGGAACATCATTAGCAGCAGCATCTTACCTGCAGTCTTCATCTTTAAACACTTGCAGCTACTGAGAACAGCTTCCTCGAATCTGCACGCCTCCCAGACAGAACGACCTGAAAGAGGAATATAGAGGCAACATTAAAGAAAGCAGCAGAGACATTTACAAATTCCGAACTGTTCAAAAGGCTTACCTGGCTGGTCGCCTCTCGGCTGGCACCACTCCGGGCATTTCACTCGCGCTGAAGAACACCGCGACCTACAAGGAAGGAGAACACAGGTTAGCAAAGGCAAGACTTTGCAGCGCTGCGCATAGCGCTTACTTACTGCATCATAGTGCTCTTAATGCGCCATCATTTACCAGCGGGGCTCAACCAAGCCAGTTCACAGCGCTGAAGCTCCACATATCTTAGGGAGAAAAAAGAGACATTTTAAACAAAGAAAGGCATGCAGGATAGCAACAAAACTAAAGAACAGCAATAAGACCCACCTGAACAATATCAAATGGGCCGGCGTCAGTGAAGTAACTGGACCACACTCGCCCATGAAAGACAACGCACCTCTGCAAAGAAGGCAGGATGGAGAGCACGCCTAATTCTACCACAAGGTGAGGGGAGGTCGCCAGAGGGACTGAAATCATACGGGGGGTGGAGGGAGGATACTTAACCCAGTCGGTCAGTCTTGAACACAGTCCTCCTGTATTTCCAGGCAGAACCTTCCCCGCAGACCACATCAGGGCAAAGCTGAGAAGCATACCAGTGAGTAACGCGGCTGGGTGACATCCCAGTGGATACCAGGTGAGCGTAACAGAACGCGAAGCCAACCATAACAAATACTCCTGGGTGCCATGGAGACATCAGCAATGGACCAATTGGCCTAATTACAAGGAGAGCTTCGTGCTGAGGTTAATTCTGCCTGACAAGAGACTAATGCCCTTGTTTAGGTCTCCGGAGAGACCTAATAGTGACCAAAGAACGCACAGAAGAAATTAGCATGCAATACTTGCAATCACAGGCAGGACAGCCGCCTCTACCTGGAAGCAATCCAACGATGCAAAACCCTGCCATACCACCCACTCCGGTACAGATCACGTTACCTGGAACAGTGCCCTTGGCACCACTAGAAAGGTTCTCAGGCGACCCACGGAAGTATGCAGCATTCATCAATCAGTGCCGCCTTCATTTTCTTTGTAGGCCTGGACCATTTCCAAATGACCAAGCTCGGGTAGCTTTTGTCTTATCATACCTGAGTGGTAGTGCAGCAGATTGGTCGGTGCCATTGGTAACCCATGACGATCCTCTATTACATGACTTTGGAGGGTTCCATAGAGAAATGGAAAAACTTTTTGCTCGCCATACCCAGGAACAAGCAGTAGACAATTAACTCTTGTCCCTCCGACAGGGGAATCAGGACTTGTTAACGTACATGGCTACCTTCAACAGACTGGTTGCCGAAGCTAGGTGGCCAGAAAAAAAAAGAACCATGTTATTCCATCGAGGCTTACGAGGCGAATTAAAGGACGTCTTAGCCCAGGTGGTTGATCCACCCAGAGACTGTGCAGAATTCATAAATCTGGTTGTGCAGCTAGACCACCGGTTGCAGGACCGAAAGGCAGACCGGTCTAAAATGGATCCTCGGACCGTGTATGTTCACCATGTGACATTCTGGCAAGGACTCCGGACAAGGCCAAAAAAAGGCTGTGGTGGTATGACTGGACATTAACCAGAGAACAGTGCGCCAAATATAAAGCTGTTGCAAATTGGTTGGAAAACACACCCTGTGTACCTGAAAATGCTGTAGAACCCATGCAGATTGGAGGGATACGGCCTCCATTAACAAAACAAGAGCGGGACAAAAGAAGACAACAACAGCTTTGTTTGTATTGTGGGAAACCAGGACATTTCCTGAAGGACTGTCCAGTAAAACTCCCAAGAAAACAGTCGGGGCCACAGAGAAGGATGAAGCTAAGGAATCGGAAAACTACCAAGCTTGACAAACTTAGAGGTCTGTATCCCCATGACTCCCGGAGTGACAGTATCAACCCTGGGAGCAACTAATACCTTGCCAAGTGAATACCATGATTCCCAGGATGTTTTCAGAAAGGACCAAGCCAATACATTGCCGTCGCACAGGCCCAATGACTGTCAGATCGACCTTGTTCCTGGTGCATACATCTCTTGCGGCAGGATCTATGCTCTCACAGAACCAGAAAACCTTCATTTGAAATCCTATTTAGACCAGTACCTTGCAAACGGATTTATCCATCCTTCGAAGTTCCCCGAAGCCAGTCCTTTGTATTTTGTACCGAAAAAGGAAGGAGACTTGAGAACCTGTATTGACTACCGCACATTGAACCAGATCACTGTGAAGAACCGCTACCCCTTGCCACTTATCCCTGAGATGCTAGACCAAGTTAAAGATGCCCAGATTTATAACAAATTGGACCTTCGAGGAGCGTACCACCTGGTCCGAGTCAGAAAAGGAGATGAATGGAAAACCGCCTTCCGTACTAAGTACAGCTTGTTTGAATATCAAGTCATGCCCTTCGGGTTATGCAATGCTCCTGCGGCATTCCAATATTTCATGAATGACGTCTTAAGGGAGTTAATTGATGTGTGCGCCTTAGTGTACATAGACGACATCTTAGTATACTCAGCCTCGGAACAAGATCATGTCAGGCACGTTCGTTCAGTCCTCACCAAGCTCCGTCAACATCGCTTGTTTGCAAAGCTTGAAAAATGCTTTTTTCACATCACCGAAGTAGAATATCTTGGTTTTATCCTTACTCCAGGAGGCATCAGAATGGACGTGCACAAGGTAGATGCCATTCTGAAATGGCCTTCACCAATGTCTCTGAAAGGGGTACAAAGCATGCTGGGCTTTGCGAACTTCTATCGCTGGTTCATCCCAGACTTCTCTCAGGTTGTGCACCCAATCACAGTACTATTACGAAAAAAACAATAAAAAGTTTGCTTGGACCGAAGAAGCAGAAGAAGCCTTTCATATGGTGCGGAAACAGTACTTTCCGATAATACTATCGAGTGGCTCAAATTGAAGTCCTATTTCGGAAAACAGTTTTGGCATTGCCTAAAAACATACCTATGCAATTGATCAGGTGCGAGTTGGGCCTTTTATCACTTGAGATAATTGTCAAATGGAAAGCTCTTAGGACCAAATTCGCAGAAGTGTTTTATAATGGGCGAGCCCCATTGGAAAACGCTCTGTGAATCAGGACACTAGTCTTTACAGGAAATGCATAATGGAGCATTCTAAATCATTATTGAGGATAGCTCAGGGGCAACGTGCTCATCTTGGAAGCACATGGAGCACCACAGATTCGATCCTCAGAACCGCGCTTAGAAACTTGGGTATTAAGCGCATTATAAATAACCTATCATATATTGTGGACCTATTGGCCAAACAATATGATCGCTGACTGGAAAATGGAACCTAAATTGTTTAGAATAGATGGAACTAGTGGAAGTCTCGTCAGACATGCTGGCAAGGACTCCGGACAAGGCCAAAAAAAGGCTGTGGTGGTATGACTGGACATTAACCAGAGAACAGTGCGCCAAATATAAAGCTGTTGCAAACTTTGCCTATGAAAAGAAGCGGATAAATGTCTTGCCGTTATACCTGCAGAAATGTCCTTGTCCAAAAACAAGATATTGGTTTATGAAATTTGATTTAATTTGTGGCCGACAAGGGAGGTGCTCGGCTCTAGACTTAATTGGCCTTTGGTAAAGATGAATTGTCGTTTTTGCAAATGATTGTTTGGAAACTCTTAAACATCTTTTGATTGATGTCCAAAAATGATAATTGAAAGAAATATATGTTTTTATAAAGTATTTCAAGGCTCATATACATTTTGCAGATGACTCTATGTGGCAATTGGTGCATGTTGGTCAGCATATTACATTGATTTTAGCAATTGTAACATTTTTATTGGCAATTCATATTTTGGAGGATGTAATCTTTTAAACAACAAGATGATAACATCATGTTAATGTCACTTTCTGTTTTTATCTTTTCCAGCTGTTGTATGATAATTATGATGTATTATGGAAAAATAATGTTTATATGATTGATATTGAAAGGTTGAAATGCTTCAGCCAAACAATGAATCGGGTGAAAGGGCGTGGGTGTATGCTGGGTGGTTCTGGAGTTCTGGAGTCTTTTGCCGCTGCCTACTCTTCCTAAGCCCCACCCCCACCAGGACTTAAACTGCGGGCTGAAACCCGCGAGGTTGGAAGCCCGTGGGTGAAAGGGCGCAGGTGTATGCTGGGGTGTCCTGGAGTCCTGGCGTCTTTATCCACTGCCTACTCTTCCTAAGCCCTGCCCCCACAAGGACTTAAACTGCGGGCTGAAACCTACGAGGGTGGAAGCTCGCGGGTGAAAGGGCTCGGGTGTTTGCTCCCGCCTGGGTGTTTGCTTCTCACCGGGGGAGCCTGAAATTGGAGTGTGCAGCAGACCACAGAGCGGACATTGGGAGGTGAGGTGAGGTGAGACTATCTTTTTAGCCCGGAGTTCCTGCCCAACTTGTTTCCATTGCATGGGATGGCCATCTCGCCCTGGAGTACTGCTGCAGCTATGGCTGGTGTTGCTGGTGTTGCAGAAGGAGAGGACCTCCCTTCCCCTTTCCCCACCTCTTTCTTAACAAATCCGTCCTTCTGGCGAATTTGCAAGGTACCTTGGGCTCAAAGAATTGTACCTTTTTAGTGGGCCACAGAAAAAGGGGGAGGGTCACCTGCAAAGCTCGAGGGAATCGTGGAGCTCTCTTGGGGGTTCCCAATGTGGATGGCGAACTCATCCAACTGTCTGATGACTCCGTCTGTGATCCGGGGGCGCACTTGGGGAGCCAGCCCCTGAGACTTTGAACCCCGGTAGCCCTGAAGAGGGCTTTCAGCCACGACCACCTAGGTTTGCCTTGGCATCTGCTCTGAACCCACAGCACACTCCCCCTGAGCCGAGCCCATTCCTCGATGTACTAGTGCCAGAAGTTAGCCTGCTGACTCCTGGTGGAGGTCTTGATACTGTGGCCACCGCTAATCTTCTCGATACCTTGGGATATTTTGGGCATCGCCAAACTCACCAACAGTTGTGCTCCTCCATCCATATCTCTGGTTCCGGCTCCACCCCACACCCCATCCACCGTCTGGTCTGCCTTCAAATCCTGGCCCTAGAACTACTCGCTTGACTACAGACCCAGTGATGACATGGGCTGCTGCTGAAGCAGCTCTACTGCCATCTCTTTTTGTCCCCCAGCACCGGATTCAATGATCTTGGGCTAGGATGGATCAGGGGAGGGAAAGCAGCCGAGGCCACCCTGCAGCACCTGGAGTGAGTCCATTGCAGCAATACTCTCTGGGGCCAGCTCCTTCCTACGCCTAAACCCACTCTGGGTTCACAAGCCTTATACCCAAGTTAACCAATGTCCACCAGTGTCATCTCCCACAGCACCTATCAGTATGTCAGGGTGCTCCTGTAACCCTGTGCTCGCTGAATTGATGGACATCAAAAAACTATTATTGGGAGACCACCAGGGGGCGCTGACGAGATGGTCGCATAAGCCACCGTCTCCCTCTTCGGGACCGTAAAATGTCTTCTTTCAGAGCTGTGCGAGGAGAGATCTGCTTCTAAAGAAGCGACAATTGAATCCGGGAGACGATTGCGCACCTGTGGGCGAAACGGCGACAAAAATCGGATAAAGGAAACGCTGGAATTCGCCTTGCTTTTGGCCCCCCCGCCCCAGTGCCACGGCATACGCTGCACACCTCTGAACCTACGTGGTGCCTCACTCCACGGAATTAAACGAATCGGTGTCAGAGAGCGTAGCGTGTTACAGGTGTGCAGCGGAGAAGAGCCCCGACCCCGGAAGGAACAGAGGAGCTGCAACGAAAGAGCCGGGACACGGGCTGGCTAGCCACAGCGGCCCCCTCACCCTTTGGGAAGATCCCCTCCCGAGGAAGTCAGTGCTGGCGCGGGCGGCCCATCGGAGGTAGGCTGCAATCTACAGCAGTTTCTTTTCCCTCTCCTCCCCTGTGTTGAGGTCTGCCCGCAATCTCTGCAATAAGAGCCGTAGTGCGCTCCGACCCTGTGCAGCCCAAGTGAGAAGGCCGGTCCCCTAGTTGGTTCCAGCTCTCGAGCCCGAGAAAGTGAAAGCCAAAAATAAGGCGTACCGGCTCCCCTCCCTCGGTTGACGGCACCAGAGCAGCGGGGTTGACACAGGCGTCCTTCAGGACAATAAATAAAAAAATAAAAAGCGTGGAAAAAGGAAAAAACAAATACAAAAATAAACACACAGTAATACGGACTGTTTTGGGAACAACTGGCACAATACGGCCGCATCCCCTCCAGAGTTGTATTCTACCTTTTGATCAAGAAGTAAGGGCCTACCCCTACACACATTTGCACTGCCAATTTCTAATCAGGAGGTCCAGCCAATACCAACGCACCTCCAGGCCGGAGGAACAAGCGAGACCTGAACTTGGGGTTCAGGGGCACTGATACAAGCGCAGTGAATAAGGGAAGGCACAGTCACAGGAACCCGGGCTTCGAGTTCCACACCAGCCCCCTGGACACAGCCGCCGATCCACCCCCTCTATCTCAGCAACTAGCTGCGGCCTGTCTCCACTAACTCCCCAACACGCAAGCAGCCACGGGGGCCAACACCCCCCATCCAACTCCTGAAGGGGGACCTGAACTGCTGACGGTGCCCTGCAGGCATAGAATTCATACAGGAGTGCGAAAGCCACATCATAGTGACCTGCGCCTGTTCATAGGGCATCCAGCAGAGGGACTAGAGAGAAAGATACGTCAGACAAGTAGTAGTGTCGCAAGGGACAAAGGGGCAGAAAGTAGTGACATTTATGCAATTGTTCCGAACTGGGTGGTATTGAAGCAGCAACAGGGCGCAGTACACATCCTGCCTCCGAGAATTGAGCCAGCATCATAACGCAAGGCTAGCACGACCCCCGAATTCACATATTCTCATCACAGTATCAGGAGCCTAAAAGCCCCGCCGTGGTCAAAGCTGGACCCACGCACCCTAGCTGCCCTACGAAAGTTTAGCCGCACGAATACAACCATGGAAGCGGAGGAGGTCCAAAACTCATCAGACATCCCAAGTAATGACTGCAACAGCGCTACCAAATCAGATATTCGCCTTCTCCTCGGCGAAATCAGGTCAATGAAAAATAGCCTCACAGAAACAGTCTCAGACTTGCAAACAAAAATGGCAAAAGTTGAAGACCGCTTGGAGGCAGTTGAAAGTAATCAGCAGTTGAGAGACATTATTACCATGCAATATAAAACCCGAATCCTAGACCTAGACCAAAAAGAGCGCGACATGTAATCCAAGGTCGACGATTTAGAAAATAGGGAGCAGCGTTCTAATATTCGCATAATGGGTCTGGAAGAGGAACAAGGTGAGACACCTTCAAGCTTGGAATGCAAAGTGAAGTCCTTAATCTTGACCCTCTACTGTGACTCAAACCCTCCTGAGCTCGAATTTGATAGGGTGCACAGGGCAGGCGGCCCACCAAAAGGTCCACCTTCAGTCCTCGTAGAATGCCATTGCTATACAGAAAAGACAAGACATTTTGCAGAAGGCAAGAGAGCAAGACACAATAGAATTCCAAGGATCTAAAGTTAAGCTCTATCAAGACCTTTCAGCAATGACACTGGCGAAAAGAAGAGGTTTTCGTCCCCTCACGGGCTGGTTGCAGGAGAAGGGAGTGAGGTACCGCTGGGGCCACCCTTTTTCCCTCACCTTAGAGCATAATGGGGAAGAATTCAGGATAACCTCTGTGGAAGATGCTGAACAGGAGCGCCGTCACCTTCAAGGCCATGCCGCAACCTCGGACCCTGATGGCCGGAGAGAGCCTTTGGGCCCACATCGAGAATCGGCCAATAAGCCCCCAAGACGTGGCCGGGCACAACAGAAGTGGAAATACAAATGATTAAACACTCTCTAGTGAACCTAAGTCGCTCGCTTGGTCCGGGTTAAGCATTGTAGATCCGTGTCCTCTGATATTAGACATAGCATAGTTCCGATGCTGTCCGTCAGTTGCTACCTGGCACATTACACCCAAAGTTGTGCTAGCCATCAGGGGTGCACTAAGTACAGCTCATTATTCATGCGCAAGTTTTTTTCTCTCCTCGCACAAGAGTTACAGTTGTAACTAGGGCCTGAAGAGGGGTCCTACCAGAGTGGCCCTTTTTGATCTAGGGCGTCTCTCTTCTTTTTTATTCTTTACGTTTTTATTTCCCCCCATGTGAGAATGCTCTCGGTAGCATCTCGCACAGCGGGGAAGAGGGGGCGGAGGAACAACTCATCCATTCAAAACGACAGATTTGGAGACCGCCAGGGGGCGCAGAGCATGCAAGTCGTGTGAGGCTCGCGCTCCTCCTGCCTCGCGGGGCCTAGTGGGCCTTTTTGAATCCCCGGCTGGGATTTTCGCATTGAAAACAGGGAGGACCAGCACCCGGGGCGATCTCCCCCGCTGAAGCCCCCAATCAAGGGCCCGGATTCAGCACCGCCCGAGGCCAAATGGCCAGCCCCCCCTGAAGACCACCAAAGGCGACGAGCTACCAGTGGACTAGCGACGAGCGGGGCCCCACGCGCACACCATCTGGCCGCACTGCCGCCTCCCCCTCCAGAGACCGGTGCGCGACCCGGACAGTGGGTGGCCCCCCCTACACGCACGGTACACGCCAGGAGTCCCGGAGCGGGTGGCGAGGCCCCGGTGCCCGCGGCCCGTGGCGAGTGCCGTAGCAGGACAAGTGCCGCCCGTCGAAGGCCCGCGGGGGCCTGGCGACAGAGGGAGCGACCCCCCATGTACGAGGGTGCTCAGAAGAAGTCGAGCGCAGAGGGAGTCCCCGCCACCCCACGCACAGACCTGTGAGCCCCCTGCAGAGGACTCGCGGGTACGTCGACATTTTGATTTGCCGATCGCGGGGAAGCCCCGCACTCCAGAATAGAGCCCTCACCCATGATACAGCCCGGGCCCCATGCCTACGCTCCAAGGACTTGAGACTACGACACGAGGTGGACACCCGTCCCTTCAAGCCTAACCCGGGGCGAGGCGGCCCAACGAGACACAGCTTCGTGGCCACCCCAGCGGGAGGAGGAATACGGGCCCTGAGCCCCAGCCTCCCTAAGTACACGGAAAAGAGGTGAGGAGACGGAGGGGTGAAGGGGACATTTGAGGAAACTGTGCTGCCCCCCCCCCCTCGGACTCCCGTGGCCCCTTCCTGGGACACAACCCCCCTCCCAAAAACAGGCAGAAAAGAAAAGGAACGGAGCAGGGCGGCTCAAGCTCCGCCGGCGGCACCGCCTTCCGCGCCGTCTTCCGCGCCGTCTTCCTCCCTGCCACCACAGCAGAGGCCCCCAAAACGAAGTGAGCCCAAGCCCTAAAACCTGAGGGCCCCGTAGGCCTTCCTCAGCACCAAGTCAAGGCCTACATACTCAACGCCCCGTCTCCATAGAACGTGACCACCACATGCTGAGAGCACCACGGGCTGGCCTCGTAGAGGCATCGCACCATAGGTCACCAACGAAGAGCGACATCCTTGAGAGGCCCTCGACCACTCGGGCAATCCTTTCCCTCCAACGCTTTCGCCGTCCACGAACAGCTTCAGCCCCGAGAGAGGCCCGCAGTGCCACCATGCCTTCAGGCAGCGACCCGCCCCCCACATTATTAACGAAGGAGGACCTCAAGGACATCCTTCAGGAAATTAAGACCATTCGCACCGACATACAGGCCTCTATAGTGGACCTCAGGGGAAGAGTGGAAACTTTGGAAGAAAAAATGGAGGGAATGGAAAACAACCACCTCCAAACAGACCTGTTGGACATGAAATATGAGGCGAGATTGACTCATCTTGAAATGAGAGATGAGGACATAACCTTGAAGATGAATGATTTGGAAAATAGGGAACGCCGAAATAACCTGCGTATAATGGGCGTCACCCAGCAAAGAGGGGAGACAGCGGCCGATGTGGGAGGGAAGGTTCAAGGACTGATCAACCAACTCTTTGCCTTGGAGAGGGGGAAGGAGGTCCAGCTGGAGAGGGCGCATCGAGGTGGAGGGGGCGGAGGAGGTGCCCCGAGGTCTATAGTGGTGCGCTTCCTTCGGTACAGAGAGAAAATGGAGGTCCTGGAGAAGGCAAAAAGGCTCGAGAGCTTCATCTTTGAAGGGGACACAATTAGGATCTACCAAGATCTCTCGACCCTCACGCTCACCCGCAGGAGGGATTGTCGCCCGCTCACTCAGTGGCTCACCAGCCAGGACATAAGATATAGATGGTCGTTCCCGTTCGCCCTCTCTTTTGAGCGAGCTGGTGTAGACTACAGGGTGATCAGCGGCAAAGAAGCCACACAAGTCCTCCAAGTGCTCAAGAGCAACTCCCCAGAGGGAGGGAACGAAGGAGGTACACAAATGGAGCTTGATCCCCAGAGACAACCTGTGGGCCCTTGGTCCACGAAGAAGAAGACAAAGGGCAGGAGAAAATAAATTCAGAAAACCAAACACCCCCACGTCGGAAGCTGGGGAAGACCAGGTGAACAATGACCTTTGATCGGAAAATATAGAGACACCAGTTTTGCAATCCCGGCCGGGGACACAGAGTTCATCGAGAATCCCGCGAGGTACGGACACTCTCGCGCTGGTGGCTTGCCCGTTGGCAGGCGTCCTGAACTGGGAAGGGAGGGGGGAGGGGGAAGGGAGGGTGAGGTAGTTAGAGGCCCGCGGGCCCAGACCGAACCAAGCTTAACAAGGGAACGGGACAATCTCCTCATGACCGGGGAAAAGATGAAGGCAAGGCATAGAACTAATGACACAGAATGAAAGGAAGGGCCGGGCCGAGTCCCTCAGAATAGGCTCCCTCAACGTCAAGGGGCTCAACTCCCCGACAAAGGGCTCACTCCTGGGGAGGGAAATGAAAAATGCGAGAACCAATATTCTTTTTGTCCAGGAAACTAGAACGGTGAGGGGGGAAGAGAGGGCGATCCTGGGATCCCACGTGGGCCAGACCTTCTGGGCATCCGGCCAGGTTAAGAAGGGGGGTGTCGGAATTATTCTGCATAGGAATCATAAACTGACAGAGGTATCCCGATGGGAGCGGGAAGACGGGAGAGCCATGGTAGTGTCAGGCAACTTGCACAACTCGAAATTCACCCTAGCAGCCATATATTGCCCCAACGTAGGGCAGCTGGGATTTATCCAAGAAGCCCTTGCAGAGGTGTTGACTAGCGCGGAAGGGCTCCTCCTCTTGGGGGGGGATCTCAACATGTGGGCTGACAGGGAGTTGGACCATAGTGGTGAGGCCATCCCACCGGGTGGCGGGAGGGCACGACCTTATGGAGGGCTTCGGGACCTAATGTGGGAGAAGGGTCAGGTGGATATATGGAGAGAGCTCCACCCAACGGCGAGGGTATACACCTTCTACTCAGCCGCCCACGGTACGAGAACCAGGATTGATTACCTCTTTACGGGACACCAGCACATGAGCAGAATAGAGGCCTCAGAGATCCGCCCAGTCAGCTGGTCAGACCATGACCTCGTCTGGTCTGACATTAGCATCTCGGGCCTAAAACCTAGGAACTCTCTGTGGAGATGTAATGACCTCCTCCTAAGGGATGCGGTTTTGAAAGAGGAGATGATAGAGGCGATTAGAGAATACTTCGAACTAAATGATACTGGAGAAGTTGACCAAGGGATAGTATGGGAGGCGGCAAAGGCAACCTGGAGGGGCAGGCTGATTAGCGAGGGGGCCTCCAAAAAAAGGGAGAGGATGCTTGTGTCTCATAGACTTAGGTCAGAGATCCTTACACTGGAAAGGTCCGAAGGGAAGAGGGAGGAGGAGAGGGCGAGAGACCTGGGCATTGCAAGAGGGAAAACGCAGGACCTGAGGGAATTAGAGATGGGCAGGATGGTGGCAGGACTCCAACACTTACGCCAAAGATATTACGAAAAAGGAGATAAGGCAGATGCTATGTTAGCGGCTAAACTCCGTGGCCAACGGGCAGAGAGGTGGGTGTCCAGAGTTGTGTGTAGGGAAGAGGAGGAAACTTCAGAGCCCGAAGGCATAGCCGAGAGCTTTGCCGGCTTCTATGAAACCCTGTATGGGAGCGATGGGGGGGGCAGAGAAGGAAATGCTTGACGCATACCTCGGTGGGGTCGCCCTCCCCACCCTGCGAGCCCCGGAGGCGGAGGCCCTGGACGCCCCAATAACCGAGGAGGAGGTACTCAAGGCAATATCAGGCCTCAAGCTTGGAAAGGCCCCGGGAGAGGATGGGTACACGGCGGGCTTCTACAAGGCATTCTGGGGCCACCTAGCAGGATTCCTGGCAAGATTATTCTCCAACATCATGGCCACAGGGGGGGCACTCCCATCATTTGGTAAAGCATTGATCACCGTGATCCCAAAGGAGGGGAAGGACCGAGCAGACTGTCAGTCCTACAGACCGATCTCTCTCCTTAATGTAGATGCGAAGCTATTTACCAGGATTATTGCCACGAGGATAGATGGCCACATGCCGGAGCTGATCCACTCGGGCCAGGTGGGCTTTATACAGGGGAGGCAGGGGGCGGATATCCTCCGCAAGACCCTCCACGTCATGAGGGAGGCGGCACGGAAGGGTGACAACCCGGTTCTGGTGTCCATCGACGCCGAAAAGGCTTTCGACCGGGTGGACTGGGGATTCCTGCACGGGGTTTTGGAGAAACTAGGCTTCGGGGTGGGGATTAGACAGGCCATTAAAGCCATATATATGGCCCCTTCTGCCAGAGTCACAGTCAATGGCCACCTGTCACGTACTTTCGCCCTACAGAGAGGGACAAGACAGGGCTGTCCCCTCTCCCCACTCCTGTTCACAACGACCATGGAGATTTTGGCGGAAAGCATCAGAGGCTCCCAGATGGTGAGAGGTATAGAGATAGGAGGCCGCACGTTCAAACTGGGCCTTTACGCAGATGACATTCTGCTACACTTGAGGGAACCTACGAGATCGGTCCCGGCCGCCCTGCAGGTCATAGAACAATTTGGCCGCTTCTCGGGCTTTAGGGTAAACGTGAGCAAGTCCATGGTCTTCCCTTTTGCTCCTGATGCAGAGAGAAATTGATCCCACTGGGCCTCCAGGTCTGCCCCAAGGGTATAAAGTATTTGGGGATCAATATAGTAAGACCAAACGAAGACTTGAGCCAGGCAAATTACCCCCCTCTGTTTGACAAACTCTTCAGGGACATGGAGGGCTGGGCGAAGGGACAGATCTCATGGATGGGAAGAATTAATGCTATAAAAATGAACCTTCAACCCAGGGTGTTATACGTCTTCCAGATGCTCCCCTTGGAGGCCCCAGAATCCTACCTTAGCGAAGCCAAAAGACGAATAACAAAATTTAAATGGCAGGGCCAGAGACCCAGAATAGGATACGAGACCCTCACACTCCCCAAGGGTAGAGGGGGCTTAGCCCTCCCAGACCTGCGAACATACCATAGAGCAGCTCAGCTTCGGGCCCTGGCCCCACACCTTAGGGAGGACCCCAATAAACAATGGGTTTTTCTTGAAAATTTCTACCTACACCCAGTCACCGTGGGGGAATGGTTATGGGTCCCCCTGAAAAAACTACCCAAAAGAATCAGGGACCACCCCATTCTTGGAACCATGTGGAAAGCACTTGCAGGAAAGGGAATTAGAGAAAAGGTGACCACCTGGCCCTCGCCCCTGAGCCATATCCGGTCCACACCAGTCCTAGAGCAAATCCCAGGTCACGAACACTACGAGCCCTGGTTCGAGGCTGGTCTGGCCAGAGTCGGTCAGCTGGTGCGGGAGGACTCCTTCATTCCCATACAGGAACTTGAGGAGGCCTTGGGAATTGGCACCCTCTCCCCGCTCTTATATCTACGTCTCAAGGGTGTCCTAATGAAACCCCAACTAAAGCCCTGCATACAAAGAAAGCTCACCCCGGTCGAAAAAATCCTAGACTCTCACGTAGAAATGAAAGTACTCATCTCCCTCCTCTACGGAGCCCTTATGATTCCCCGGGAGGGAACGACCAAAGGCCTCAGAAGGAAATGGGACAGGGACCTGGGTTGTGGAGTGTGGGACGGGCTATGGGGGCGTATTTGCAGCAGGGCTTTTAAGATATCCATCTCCTGCCAATATAAAACACATGCTGTCAAACTCCTTCATAGATGACAATACGACCCGATCACCCTCTCAAGGATGTTCCCGGACATTGACCCAGAGTGCTGGCACGGATGCGGGGAAAAAGCCGACTACTGGCATATGTGGTGGTCATGCAGGAAGGTCCAAGCCTTCTGGTCTGAGGTCCTGAGCTGGTTAAGGGAGGCGGGAGAGGGGGTTTACCCACAAGATCCAATCCTGATAATGTTTGGCCTTCAGCTGAGGGAGGAGCGTTGGGAGAAACTTCCTGCCCTGACGCACTTGTTACTCCTGCCAACTCGAGCAGCTCGGGCTAGAACATGGAAAAGGACCGGCCTCCCCACGAAAAGTGAGTGGGTAGCTGTGGCTAAGGATATCTACTTCATGGAAAGACTCACAGCGGCTACGCAGGGCTCGAGCGCCCAGATAGAGATGGACTGGCTACAATTTATGGAGGCTTTCGGCCACACAGAGGAAACGCCCTGTGAATCACGGGGTCTCATGACCCGGCCCGAAACCATCCGTAGCATGTAACACTATGCCTTAGTTTTGGAAGAGTCGGTTAACCACGGACGGCCATTAGCCCGGTCGGAGTTGTTCTAGGAGAAGAGTTTCGGATGATCCGTCCCGTGCCTTGAATTATGGGGTTTGGGGGGAGGGGTGGGAATAGGGGAAACAAATTTCAAGGGATGTATGGTTGGATTGTAAAGTTATGAAGGGCATTTGCCCAACAAAAAAGAAACGACAGATTTGCACCACATCCAGATTCTGTACACACACCCTGCATCACCACGCCATCGCCTCATGGCAAAGTGCAGAGGTCAAACACTTTCCGACTCTCAAGGCCACGGGGAAAACTTTTCAATCCACTCTAGTAGCCATGGCTAGCTCCGACAGCATAGTCTTCGGTTCCCTAAATGTGAAAGGCTTGAACTCCCCACAGAAGAGGTCAATGTTAGCGCGACAGTCCGCCCATTCCAAACTGGATGTCCTTTTCATACAACAGTCCAAGTACACTAGCGGGTGAGAGAGGAGGATTATAGGAAAAGGGATTGGAGAGGCGATCTGGGCATCAGGTCCTCAGAAAAAGGGTGGAGTGGGTATCCTGCTAAGAAGGTCCTTAGGTGTCCAAATACAGCACGTTTACAGGGACGCTCAGGGAAGATATGTGGCACTTAAGGGCAAACTGAGATCCCGTCCCATAACACTCTGCTCAGCCTATGCACCCAGTCAGGGACAATCTAACTTTTTCGAACCCCTGTTTGACTTCCTAGAAAATTGGAGGGAAGGCACACTGATTTGTGGGGGAGACTTTAATGTAGCGGCAGACTGAGAGCGTGATTGGCATCCGGAGCAACAAAATGCTCTTTTCCCAAGCAGCCTGCAGGGAAATAGATTCCTCAGCCATCTAAAGGAACATCATTTAATAGACACCTGGCGCACAACACACCCAGAGGAAAAGTCCTTCACCTTTTTTTCACCATCACATTGTACTTTCTCGAGGATTGATTACCTCTTGTTAGGAGCGGAAAATGAAAGTGATATCTTAGGAACATCCATCCAAGTAGTGGCCTGGTTCGATCAGGATTTATGCACCCTGGACCTGGACCTGTGCCCTCTCCCGACTCCTGATCGTAGGTGGTGATGCAATGACTTCCTTTGTAGAGACCCAATATTTAAAGAACCCCTCTCTGAAGCCATCAAGGATTTCTTCTAAACCAATGATGCGGACAGGATGTCACCAAACACGGTTTGGGAAGCTGGGAAGGCCACAATAAGGGGAATCCTGATATCAGAGGGCACAACTAAGAAAAGACTCAGGCTGCTCAGAGAGGGAGAGCTAAGAGCAGACATCACCCAGCTAGAGCGATCCTTGAGGGAGCACCCCATTAATAGCGACGATACAGTCATGAAGATAAAAAAGATGAGGGAAGAATTGAAGGATATCTGGAATGGCAAGGCACTTATACAACTGAAATATCTAAAGCTACATTTTTTGAGAAGGGGGATAAGGACCACACGATGTTAGCCAAAAGACACCGAAAACAAAGATTAGACAGAACAGTTTTTAAAATTAATGGAATCCCCCTAACAAACCCGCAAGATATTGTTGACCGCTTTTCCAGATATTACTCAAAACTGTATGCGACTGAGGATTGCGGTACCCTCTCATCAATTGAGGAATATTTGGCCATCCTCCCTCGCCCGCCTATCGCGGAAGATCACATAGAGATGCTCAATGCGCAATCACCGCAGTGGAGGTACAGGGAGCCATTTCGGCCGTTAAGGCCAGCTCAGCACCAGGGCAGGACGGAAATACGCCAGCCTTTTATAAAGCCAATTCTAACACACTCTCCCTTTTTCTCACCAAACTTTTCAATTTGATTCTACTGTCAGGCCAGGTCCCCAAATCCTTTACTGAATCTATAATTATTGTCATCCCCAAGGAAGGTAAAAATTCCTCTGAATGTGCATCATACCGGCCAATCTCCCTAATAAATGTGGATGCCAAGATTTACTCTAGCATTCTTGCTCCCTGTCTGGCCTTAGTCCTTCCCCAACAAGTACACTCAGATCAAGTGGGATATGTGAGAGGTAGACAGGGAGCAGATAATGTCAGAAAGACCCTAGACCTTATGGCCACACTTAGAGAAGCAGGGGACGACCCCCTTCGACTATCAGTAGACACCGAAAAGGCATTCGACCGCATGGAATGGCCATTCCTAAAAGCGTTCTTGCAATGGGTAGGGCTGGGGGCCACCTGGATACAAGGAGCGAAAGCACTCTACAGATCTGCAGACACAAGAGTCTCCATTAATGGAATCACCTCAACCCTCTTTAGCCTGACGCGGGCCACAAGGCAAGGGTGCCCCGCTCTCTCCCCTCATTTATGCCTTGGTGGTGGAGCCCTTTGCTAAAGCTATTCTATCAAACTCCATGATTAGGGGCATCCCCCGAGGGGGTAAGGAATATAAATTAGCAATGTTTGCCGACGATATCCTTTTGTATCTTACCCAACCACTAGACTCCATTCCCGCCTTACTCCGAGAATGATCACGCTACGGCGCCCTTTCGGGCTTCCGTGCCAATCTTCAGAAAACCATAGCAGTCCCATTGAAAAACAATGAGGAACTATTAAACCTCCTTAAAACGGACTGGAGTTTCCAGGTGCAGACAGATTCTGTCTGATACAACATTACAACCTCTCTCACAAACCTTTTTGAGGCCAACTATACACCCCTGTGGAATAATATACAAAAAGATATAAGAAGATGGCTCAAACTGCCAATGTCTTGGGCGGCTCGACTTACCACCATAAAAATGAATATCCTGCCACGGTTCTTATTTTTGTTTCAATCTCTCACCATCATCATCCCGGAATCCTTTTTAGCTGAGGTGAAGCGCACACTACTGAGATTCCTATGGGCTGATAAGAAACCAAGAATCCAGTATTCCACATTAATCCAGCCCAAGGAAGAGGGAGGAATGGGATACCTAGACCTGGAGGAATATTACAGGGCCACTCAACTCCGGATACTCCCAGAACATGTATGGGAAAACCCTGAAAAACAGTGGGTGGCAATAGAAAATTACATATTTGCACCAGTCACATTAGGAGAATGGCAATGGGTCCCACTATCGGCCATGACACGAAGAGTTAAGGAACACCCCATCCTTGGGGTGCTGTGGCACTTCTGGCGACCAATTCGGGCCATGCGAGGAGTTACGTCCTGGCCTTTCCCTCTGAGCTGCATTTGGTCCCTTCCATCCTGGACTTGCTGAGCGGGGTTCACCGGTTTCAGTCTTGGTACGAAGCAGACCTTATTCGTGCTGGACAGCTGTGGAAAAAAGAAACATTTGTCACCTTAGAAGAACTAAAAACTGACCTGCAAGATATAGAGGTGCCTCCCATGCTCTTTCTTCAGCTAAGGAGTGTTCTGAACGACGCTCGCTGGAACAACTCCCTAAAACGCACCCTAACACCGTTTGAACAAATATTAAGCTCCCCCCAAACAACAAAACGCCTCATAGCACGCATGTACAAATCATTGACCTCAAGAGGACAATAGCAACTCACCCAGAAATATGGAGAGGCATATATAAAGCAGTGTGGACGTCATCCATTTCCATGCAATATAAAATGCATAATGCACGGCTGCTGATGAGATGGCATTGCACTCCCTCTAGGCTGTCCAAAATGTTCCCAGGCATGTCTCCCTACTGCTGGAGAGACTGCGGAGAGCGTAGCGATTATTGACACCAGTGGTGGAATTGCTGTAAGGCACAAGTCTATTGGAAGGAGGTGCTGGGATGGATTCAGGCCATAGACGGGGTTTCCAGGGAACTAACACTGACCCTGGTTTTGTTTGGGGTGGAAGCAGACGGGGAAGATTCATACGACCTGTTGACACATATGCCGCAAAATCTGTTACTAGCAGCTAAGGTATGCCTCACAATCAAATGGAAATCAGCAGCACTCCCCTCAAAGAATGACTGGTTAATTAAAGCACACGCCATATACGAAATGGAAAGCCTCACAGCTGCCGTACATGAATCCTGTAGAAATAAAGACATGATATGGTTGCCCTTTCTAGAATATTACACAGCATACTGGGAATCCATAGACTAATCGATTGAATCCTCAATTAACTAACGAGCTAAGTCAAAGACACAGCCCCGTGAAATTCGTCGTCTCGTAACCATGCGCTACATATTCATAACACACAGTGTAGCGCAATAAATACTGTTGGTATCCTGTGCAGTGCATGAATCTGACCGTTTATTATTTTCTCTGTCCTACATTCTTGTTCTTCAAATAGGGAGAGGGGTGGAGAGTGCCCACCAGGGACTGGGGCTGTGGGTTTGGGATCAGCTGCTGCCACAGGGCCGCTTCCTGGGTGTCCATGCCCTTCCCCTGACCCTAGAGCCTTGTACTTTCCCACCACGAAGAGCCATCCTGTAGTGGAACCTTTTCCAACTCCTAATCTACTGAGTGAGCCCACCAAGAACCTAACCCTGGGGAGGAGTGTCCTTCCTCGGTGAACCGTGCCCCAAAGGCCCCGAGTGACAGGCACCCAGCGGGAAGGGTAAGCAATGCATCACACCCGTATTCAGGGACACAGATGCTACACAGTGTTTATCCAGAGGGTCCCAAAATTACCCACAAACAGTAGAGAACCAAGGGATGCCCTCTCTAATAAATGCCTTCACTGGTTACGTTGGAGAGTGTGCCTCTGTGACGAAGGTTTCCATGCTGGAGTGCACCAGACTGTCTAAGGAACTGTCTGCCAATTTTGACTCTATCAAACTTGTCTTTAGGGACGTTCATACGGCAAGGGAGATTTTGGAAACTAGTAATTCCCACAGGCGGATCCGAAGAAGAGGGATTATAGCCACCTCTTCCCCCAACTTTGACCTTTTGGTCCCCCCAGATGTTTGCAATAGCAACAGACCTCTTTCTGGGGCAAACCTCACTTCTTTGGGCCCGAGGATTTACGGGAGGTAAAAGGGGCATGGGGCTGGTGGTTTTTGAACTAGTGATGAAGATTTGCATGGTGGAACCAAGAGAGGGTGGTGCCTTTTTTATATATTTATTTTTATTTTTGTATTTTATGGTTTTCGTTTTCTCTCTCCCTGTGATTGATGTAATAATTGACTTGAACTGTATTGCTAGGTTGTACTTTGATGGCCTCACAGGCCGAATAAAGTTGTTCGACTGACAAAATAAAGAAACATTTGAAGAAATACAACAGCTGTTTTACAAAAAGTCCAACAGTTCATATGAAATGCCAATAAGTTCCGAAATATATGGAAATGTGGGCTTTATTTTCAAATCCCTAACACGTTTTCTTAAATTCTCATGTGAATGCGTGATTGTTCTCTCACTTTTTGTTTTTGCCTTTATAATTTATAGCAGACATGCCAGTGCAAGATATCAATAAGACAATGCTTTTAAAGCACTCTCTTCTTCCATCACATATCATCCACCTCCACACGTTGCTCTGTTCTGAATACAAAATAAGTGTATCAGGTGTGAATTCACTGTAATTTATAATTTCCTCTCACGCCCACATACACCCATGCTTCTAAGTGTGAAAACAAACTCCAGAAACAGGACACCATAAGAGTCCCATTATACAATCTTCCAGAAAGCCATTAGGGTCACTGGCCTTGACCTGCAGTGAAGCCTGGTGGTTACTTTAACAGAAGAGAGCGTCTCGTCCGACTTACAAGGACTACCTGTCCTCGGACACTGACCCGATGTCCTGGCATCCAGAACACGCCAGTTTTTAACAAAATGGACCAGGTTTAATGCTAATACAGATGCCACTGCGAGCCATATTAAGATGACACTGTAGTCTCTACCTACTTCTATATGTTCAGCTAACTCACCTTTGAGTTGCTGCAACCACAGACTAATAACCAGACTCCCTCTTCAAACGATCTGAGGTGTCCCCACAAGAATCTACCCAGGTCTCTTGTGATTCCAACTTTCCTTAATCGGAACCCTTGAATAGGATTTTGTCAAAGAAATATTTTCTCCTGATAAATGTTCCTCATTGATGTGTACATGAACAGAAACATGTCGAGACTACTGTATTATGGATGTTAACAGAGACACTGATAACATTTCTTTCTCATATCTGCTACTAAGCTGAAGTATTTGCACACTGAATGCTAAGCACTGTGAAACCATTGATTGATTGATTTGTTATCAACAGGCAACCATTTGAGGTCCACGTTTTCCTAGGTTACTAATGTTTTAGACCTATTGACTATGTTAGGGGGCCTTGATGCCCTCCCAATACTAATTGTTTAATAATTATTTAAAACTTGTTTTAATATATGGTGTAGATTTATTAAAATATTTTGTTGTATTTATGAATTGTTTATGCACTTACCAATTCAGCTGAATATTACTATTACCTGTAACACTTTAATCTTATCTCCTTAATTCTAAAGTATCTACCCTACCCGGGCCTAGATAGAGTGCATACTCACAACCTAGGCAGTTGTAGTGTGTACCGGGATTCCTTACATATCCCTATTGATACATTTGTCCAAGGCATGCACTTCACCCATGCCCCGAGCCTCCCAAAACTACCTGAAGTGGCTGCTGACTGTGGTCTGTGGCCATGGCCACTGGTGAGTTTGCCCACCCATAGTGTCCAATGCCCAGTGGTCACTTTGCCACTGGCCCCACCAAGCTCCCCAAAGTGATCAATGGGCCTGGCCTGTGGCCAAGACATTGTCCTCTTCCCCCCATAGTGGATCCGCCTGCCATCAGCGGGGACTGCTTTACTCTTGTCACCCACGAGCAACCAGTCAGTTCTATGAGCTAAAGCGGGGTCCACTCAAGCCTTCTGAGCTGACTGCCAAACCAGGCCCCCTCTGCTGACTCACAGGCACAAAGGGACCCTCGTTTCGACTTCCCTAGGATAGGGGTGAACCCAAGAGGGGTGCAATATGATGGTAGCAGGTGACCCACATGCTTCTTTTACTAGCCTGCAGATACAGCAAGTGGCCCATGGACACGATTGCTAAAGCAACCATTCCTAAAAAACATGTTGTGGCCATAGTGTACCATGATGGGTTCCCTGATCTTACGTAAGGTTGGAGAGTCCCCCAGGAGGCTCCTACATGCCCACATTTTAAATTGTTTACAGAATAGCTATCCATGGGCCTCATCAGAAGTCTGCAAGCTACAATGTTGGACTTTCAAAAATATGTTTGTTCCCCTACTCAACCAGATTGGCTCAGTTTTGGCAAATCAATCTATTGGATTTTACTATATCCACTGGCACAGGCTAGGCCAGCGGTCACATATAGACTAACCAACTCCCAGAAAATAGGGTATGTGAGTCCTCAGAGAATCCAACCGGACACAGATATCACTAACCTGTTTTTGGTCTTTTTTGGCCAGCTATAAAACAATTCACTGGACGGATTTACACGAAACCACAAAAATATCAGGAGGCAGACCAGGTGCAAGCTTCTAGAGAAGGGTTGGTGCACATCTGTCTAGTAGTTCGGGCTGTATGTGAGAGCAAGAATTTGCTAGTGGGAAATTGCTTACAAATTGCAAGTTCTACGATTCTGTGTAACTTTGAATCCACTTGACAGAACCTTGCAGACCTTTGTAAATAATCAAAGACTTGGCTTAATATTTTAATTGGAAAGTTTTATAGTGATGCATTGAACAGCACCAAATGTATAAGCATCTGAAACAGCGCTCTTCCTTTGTGGAGTCACACTTAATCATCACTGTGGCTGACACTATTGCTATCTCGGAATGTGTGCTTGTTTTAGTCTGTTATCTGCTCTGCTACCTAGATAACCAACATTAAAATATAATATAAAACATTGATCCAAGTTGTTACATTAACGAGTTGATACCTGATAACTGAGCTTTTACTATGTCTCTCGCTAACTATAGAATAGGGTGGCAACAGCTGCCCTATAGTTAAGGTGAAACCTATCATCCATTCGAAAAGCAAAGATTATATAGTTAATTACTTTTGAGCAGTAGGACAGATCAGTACGGTATTTAACATTCCAATAACTCTCAAAGGAAATCCTTTCTTGTTTTGGCATACATCTTTACAGTCGTTTTTAAAAATAGGGGGTACGCTTGTAGCCACAAAGTTAGTCATATCTCCCATTATGCATTGCTATTGCCAAGCTTTTTCAGTTCTGAAAGTCCACCATTACGCGATCGAGAATCAAGTTCCAAATCGACATTGGGAAGTGCTATAAAATGATACAAAAGGCTGTTAATTAGGGAGCTTTAAGGGTTGGCAGCATATGGGCAGGGTGAGGAAGGATGATGGGTTTTGGGAATAACAGAGCTTTTTTTTTCTTTTTTCAAGCATTTTGTCCAGAGTAAATACTCGAAAATACTCCAAAGCTATGATACTTTGAGATGTGGTAATTAGTGTGGTTGCTAGTTAGCAGAAGATCAGTATTTGAAGTTAATTTAGGATGTTTTATTTTGTTGAAAATATATCATAAAAAAATGCTTTCTAAATGAACTAAAATGCGGGTGAATTAATGCGATTTAACGTTCTGCGTTTCTGTGTTGAGATAGAGAACAGTTTTATTTAACTTTGTTTTGTGAATATAAAGTGCGCCACTGAGACGCGTTCATTGCTGAGCCATGGTAACATTGGGCCTCATTATAAGCCTGGCGGTCTGGAAATAAGGGTGACGGTAGCAGCGTACTGTCACCCTTTCTGGACCACCAGACTACAAGTACGCCTGCAGGGGCCGTTGCTCCCGGCAGGTCTGACCTGCCGTGGGCACCGGCCCCTGTAGGCATGGTTTTCACAGAAGCACTGCTACCGTTAGCAACGGTGCCAGTGCTTCCATATTCCCATTCCCGTGGAGTCCTATGGGACTGCCGGGACTTGTCCCGGTGGTACCAGAATATGAGGCAGCGGAATGGGGTTACGAGTTCGGTGCAACCCCCCGGTAGCACCAGCAGGTTACTGCCAAACACGTAATGAGGCCCATTGGGGTTTGTTTTGATTGGATGAGGTTTTCACATGATCTGAAGGAAAGCTTCTCGATTCAGTGTTCTATTCGGCGCAGTTCTTGAAGTCAGGCTTTGTACAAAAGTTTGAAAAGTTGATTTTAGGATTGTTTCATGTCTGATTTGTTTGAAGGGTGGATGTGGGGGGTATAAAAGAGGTAGAGTAGTGTTGTTAGTTTTGGGAAAGAGGCTGTAGGTACTGAGAAAAAAGAGTATTCAATGTGAAAAAGGTGAATTAACTAATGTAAAAAATGAGATTGAGATCTTTTTTTATAGAAGTTTATTTTTCAAAAGTAAAAGAATGTATGCGGGTAAAGTAAGACAAAATTAACTAAGCTAAAAAAAAAATAGTGGAAGTAGAACTTATGCCTTTTTTCGGTGTAAGTTGAGTTTAGTAAATCAGACCATTTCACATAAATATATATGTGGGGCTGAATGACTAAGCTAGCTAAATAAATAGTGTAAGTAAAACTAAATTTAGTAAGCTAAAATAAATAGGGTAAGTAAAAGTTACACCAAAAAATAACTTTACTTAAGCTACTTAGTTAGTTTAGTAAATCAGCCCCATGTGAGTATGAGTATTGGCCTGAGAACTGTGATTCTCGATTCAGATTGTATATTAGACGTTGATGGTGTTAACTTTGTTATGTTTATATTTATACGAAAAAGAGTTCAGGAGGATTGGGCAGTGGTGCAGCATAAGCTATAGGTAAGCATTAAGTCCATGGAAGGTGGCGCTAGCCATTCAGGATGCTCGGAAAGCAGACTGTATTCGTCGGTATAAGCCTGTGTTACAAGCAGCATGAGTGCTGCTGGCCAGCGCTCTCTTCCCCTGCGCATACTTCCCGTCCTCCCTCCTCCCTCACCTCTTAGCACCCATGCATTTTCCTATGCAGGTGCTAAGGGTGCTTAATAAAAATAAAATGATCCTGTGCTGTGGCACTATGCCCTGCCATACCTTCAGATGTCTGTTTCCCTGTTGATGGCGTCAAAGGGAAACGGACGCAGTTGCAGTCATCAACAGAGAAAATGGATTTCAGGAACTAGGGCATGGCGCTGAGGTAGGCTGCAAGGTAAGTGTGCTTTTTTCAATTAAACAGCCCTAGCACATTCATATGGCTATGGGTGTTACATTAAAAAAAAAAATTAAAAAAAAAAAAAATATATATATATATATATATATATATATATATGACCTTGCAGTATGGCACTGTGCCATGCCATAACTTCAAAAGTCTCTATCCCTGTTGATGACGTCACGGTCATCAACAGAGAAAATGGATTTTGGAGCTAGGGCATGGCGCTGAGGTGCACCGCAAAGTAAGAGTGTGTTTTTCCCAATTATACACCCTTAGCACCTGCATGGTGCTAAGGGTGTTTAATAAAACTTGCGGTATGGTGCTGTGCCATGCTGTACTTTCCAAAGTCTGTTTCTCTGTTGATGATGTCACAGTCATCAACCGAGAAAATGGATTTCAGGAACTAGGGTGTGGTGCCGAAGTTTGCTGCAAGGTAAGTGTCTTTTTTCAGTTAAGGACCCTTAGCACCTGTGTGGGTAACTACACAGGTGTTTGTGCCGATATAATCTGCAGCAGAGATCCGAGACTGCCGGTAATGATACCGCTGGCTCCGTTAATAGACCCTTGTTTCATTTGGGTCTTTAACTTGGGTGGCGGGTGGTTACTGGTAGGATTAGCCTCTTGCTGTGGTGCTTAATGTTAAACCCACCCCCCCCCAGTTTAGTTCTTTTTTAAAACCTTGTTATGCGGTTAAGGAAGGGATGGGAGAGGGAGGGAGTGCATATTGGAAAGATAGGTGGAAAGCAGACACATTTTTATTAGTATCAAGTTTTATATATTTTTTTAAATTAACAGTTGTGAGAAACGTGAGAGTACTCTCACATCTACTCCCGGGGATCTTATGTTCAGGTGGCCAGGGAAGGGCCAACGCTTTTGGATCCCGATCCTGGGGGTAGACAAGCGAGGGAGGGTCACCTGGGTGGAGGGTCCTGTGGGATCGGAGATAGGGTACCTGAAGGCGAGACATGCTATCCCCCTTCATTAACACTGATCTACCCTACCCCCCTCCCAGTCTTCATGGGATATTGTCAAACCTATCCCATACTTCCCTGTAGTTTTCCACCAAATACTGAGAAGAGGAAGAGGCGGCTAAGAGTGATGCACACTTCCTATGGCAAACACCACTTGTGGCATCCAGTAATGAAGATCAGGCATGTCACACTAACAGGTTCATACAAGGTCAGGCAATTGATTTTAACCCACCTCACCTGCAACCTGTTAGTAATGGTAAAAAATATAAAAGGTGGAGCCCAAAATCACAGAGATCACAGAGAGAGAGAGCGGAGAAAGAAGGGAGAGAATCAGCTGTGTTGGAACAAGAAGCAGAGATGCCGGCGACGATCCCGGCAGATCTGCAAGAGGGACTTTGCAGGATCGGGAACCCTCGTATTGGAAGACAGGCAGCAGTTGCTGCCGTGCAGCAGAAGAACGAAAAGAGCCACCCGCGCCCAAGCACGGGTGCAGCTGGAGGTGCGGAAGACGTCAGAGATGAGGACCACGTGTGAAGCAGGGCAGAGAAGCCGGTGTGTGTGGAGATGTACGCGGTGAGCTGACGGTTGATTCTACCCATATTGAACACTGAACAGAAAGAAAGCTACTAATTGAATACCCTATGATGCAGTTGGAGTGAGCAAAAGTAAATGCTACCCATATTGAACATCAAACTGAAAGAAAGCTGTCAGTTGAATAAATTACAATGCTATTTCAATGAGCACAAGTAACTACACATATTGAATACCGAACTAAAAGAAAGCTTTTATTTGAGTAGACTATGATGTGCTAAGTGGTGAATGAACACTCTAAATCAAGTAGACATATCAAACAGCAACCTGACATTAAAACGTAGTATGAACATTACAATTGCACCGATAATAGAGGCTGTCAATAAGAACTGCAAACATGAGAAAGAGTCACAAGTGTATGACAATCCAAGAACTGGTATCAAAGAGTGTTACAAGGAATACAAGTGTGGATGTGAATGCCCCAAGGCAGAAGAGCCTATGAGGGGCCGAACAGCTTTGGGGAACCTAATGGTTGCGTGACATGTGATGGGGGGACGGTGCGGTCTGAAAACTGCGCCAAGACCAGAAAGTCTCTTAATGTGAACATTACAAACATCAAGAAGCAACCCTGAAGATTAGGGTTTCTGGTTGTGTGACCGGTGATGGGTGGACCGCGTGGTCTGATAACTGTGCCTAGACCAGGAAACCCTGAGTGGTGAACAAGATGTAAAGAACAGTGAAACAATTGGTGAAGCAAACCTGAAGATGGGTCAAACAGCCCCAGTGTTTTCTTTTGAACTTTGAGCAAATTGAACCAATTTAAGTGTGAAGTTTAAGTCTTGGGGAAGGGAACCCTGAGAGTCAAAAAACTGGAGAACTTTATCTTGGGGAAGGGAGCCCCAGGATCTCTGTTTTGTATGATCTGTGCTACAGTTGAACTCGAAGATGGTCATTTCAGAACTTGACCAAACTATTAAAATAAAATTCTATTGGAACTGTATTGAACTTGAAATAGGGAACCCAAGACGAACTCAAGCTGAAAGTAGCTTAGTCTTTACTTTTGAACACCTATATTTTGCTGCCAAGATTCCCACACCATGATTTGTTGTCGTTTTGAGGACAAGCATAGGTTTTGACACAGACTGACTGTTATTTTGGACTTGCAGCCTTAGTCTCTTTAGGCAGGGTAAATCCCACTACAGTATAGGGCAAGTTAGGCGTTACACCATCCTGATCATTAATACAGCTTTGTTTAGAACTATACATCTGTTGTCTGTGCCATCTCTCTTGATACAATGCCTTTCTCAAACAAGTAAAAACAAACCTAAAAGAAAACGACTGGCAATTTCACCCATCCTCATTTGCCTCAAAAGTGATTGCATTCAGTGCTATTGGCATATGACACTTCCTGCAGGTGAAAACACCACCTACTGGGGACATGCCTTGGCATGGAGGGTCCAAGGTAGGGACGGCAGAAGAGACACTCCGATCATTGCCACCAGATGAAGTTGATGGGAGAGGTCCTGAGGATGATGCAGTTGGTAGTGGGGGTTCTGCTTCCTCTACAGCCGGTGGCGTTGCAGGTCTGGTGGTGGGTTCCAGGGCATTGGAACCAAGGTGGCTTGCCTGTTGCCGGAGCATGCTCCTGAAATGTTTGTCCACTTGCCGCTTTTGGTAACGTATCAGGTGGTTGATGAACGCTGTAGTGCCCAGGCTCTGCACAGGAACCATAGAGAATCCTCTCCTGTGTACCTCACCACAAAATGTGCACTGCCCCTTCTCGACATCTGACAGCAGAGTGTCTTTAGGGATCTTGTAGTACTGGAAGCATAGGAAGGTGTGAAACTCCTGACGGGGTACTTCTTAGGTGGAGCTAGCTGCAACATCTTCCTGGTCCTCCGAGACAGTGATGAGGTCTCTTGATCGTAGGAGGGTGCCTCGGGATGTTGTGTCTCCATTTCAAAAAGAAAAATCAAAAGAAATAAAATGAAAACGCTAAGTTGTTTTGGGTAGGGAGGGGCAGGAAGTGGGTAGGAATGGTCCTACGGATTATCATGGCCATGGGCAGTCATTGGGTGGGCACATAACCAAACAACAACTACAGGCTGTGTCGCTCCTCATATGCCATTCCTCCCTAGCTGTACTCTAATGCAATAGTTTTGGCTTATAGGTGTCACAAGCAACACCTAATAGCTCCAACTATAAAGGATAAAAAATCCATAAAAAGGTAATACAAAAACAAATATAAAAGAAGCAAACAAACAGAAATCAAAGTACAGCAAAGGAAGAACATACAGGGTAAAGGTTTGGGTAAGGAAAAGTGTTCTATGGACAAATAGGGCAGCCAAAGTTTGCACTGTGACTATCTGAATTTGTCGCCAATGCAATGAGACGGTGTAAGTTTTTCTGGAGTATAGATCTGTGTGTCAACGAACCAATCAGCTCTCGAATTTCATACCATGCACGTGTCCTTAGGCCAATCCAGTTGCACATTTTTGTTGTACACGTGAATCCCAAATCGAAAACAAGAGTCTGTTTTTATTATTTTTATATAAAGGATTTTTTAATTTATATAAAGAATGTTTTAATATGTGTAGTGCCAATTTGGTTGTTGATTAGATCGAATGTGGCAAATACTTATTTCAATCAATATTTGTCTATTCGGATTTAAAAATCTGTTAAATATAAACATTTATTTATGCTTAACTCAAGAAAAACAAGTCAGTTCACAATGGAGTATTAACCACAGATTTTCTTACATACATAGCCTTCTTTAAAAAGGTCAGCAGAGCCCAAGCCACATATGTCGAATAAGCTAAAAGCAACTAAAATAAAGCAGGATGACACTGTCTAAAATTCAACTGTCTTAGCACAGGAAGAATTGTAGGTTGCTTAATGTGTCCAAAAGCGGTGCAGAACATCACCAGATGCAAAACATCTTCAACTGCATGCCCACACAGTGGGCAGCTCGATATACCAGGGAAACCTTTCCAGCTTATGGTATTAACTCTTAACCAACGGTCAATTCTTCTATGGCTCACTGTGAGATAGTGCTGTGTAGAATCCAGCTGCTGATGACTGCGAGCAATCTATTTGCATCAACTCGCAGTTCTTTGGACACCCGCTGTTCTTTAACTGCAAGGCTAAGGGAGCTCTTATAAAGATTTTTGTGCAATAGGCAATAAAGTGCTGGGTGGAAAAAAGTGCAGGTGCATGCAACTGTAATAGTTATGTGCTAATGAAAGAGAGCCAAGGAATGTTGTGCCTATCCTCCCTGGCTAATAAAGCATTGATAATAAAATGGGTTAAACCCAACCATATGCTGCAAAGCCAGTGAAAAATTGGGGCCAGACGCCAGGCATCTTCTAAAAAGCAGACACCCAATTCAGTATGAACTGCATAACTGGGGGCTCACCCTGGGAGACCCAGCAACCTTTTAAGAATTTTTGTTTCTGATATCTGCGAATCCAACGGGGTTGCATAATCCTATAAAGATGACCCATAAAACTTTAGCTGAGGGGTTGACCTTGGAACATAGCAATAAAACGTGATAGACCACCCAAAGATTGGCTCATCTTGAGCTTCTGTTTATTCATATGAGCTAGGTAAGTTACTACAGAGGAAAATCCCATTCCCAGGTAGTTGAATTCCTGAACCCGCGGGATAACTACTCTATTGCATACCAAGGGATTCATTTTCACCACTTTTCTTCCCTTCACCACAATCCATCACTGTGGATTTAGAAGTGTTTATCTTGAGGGCCAAAGCACTCATGAAATCTGTATATACCTGAAGCAGCTTTTAGAGCGCATTAGAAGTGTGGGCAATGAGGACGGTGTCGTCGGCATAGGCCAAAATCGGAAAGGCCCTACCGATAATCAAGCTGAGAGTTCTCCAGGGCCCCATTCAACACTCTACCAAAAATGTTAAAAGATGCGTCCAACAATGAAATTGGCCTTCATGATAACGGGCTCGCCCAATCACCCTTTTTAAAAATTGGTAAAATGATTGCGACCTTCCATGATGGAGGAAAACAATCAGACTTCAAAATTGCAAGAGATTTTGGTAAAGGTCAGCAAGAATTGCATCCGGCCCTGGCCCACGTTTATGCGCTTGATTTACAATTGCTGTAGCGATCTCCTTTAGCACGAGTAACAGAGGGATGTCAGGTTCTATACTATCTGATGAATTTCTAGGACCTTGGTTTAAGTTGGAGAAATGATTAACCCAAGCATTGGCACTCACATGGGATCCCAATGCCTTTCTCGTTGAGTTGTATGTGGATCCATCCGTGTACGATAACAACTGTGCCGGTAGCTTACCAGCACCGTTGTTACCGGAGCCGGCACACTCCTAATGAGGCCGTGTCTTCATATCTCTCCTTTTTTGCTACTTCTCGATCTCAATTCTCAAAGACATACATTCTAAACCTTATATGGAACTCATGGATGTGATTGGAGATGAGTCACTCATAAAAAAGGCAATATTTTAAAAAGTGTATGTAATTCGATGTGCTGACAAACCATTTTTTGTCTCTATATTGAATTTGCGGTCCAATAAATTACTGAGACGAGTAAGAGCAGGGATGTAATTTGGGGGTCGCCAGGGGTCGCTCTTGCGACCCCTGGCTTTTATTGCTTGCTACCCCTGTGGTCCCCCTTGCTACCCCTAAAAAAATAATTTAAATAACTTCTTTTTTTTTTACAAATTGAAGCTCCTGTGGCCTATGCCATGTGGCTCTTTGTTTCTAGAGTGTCTGGCTTTCTTGTTCAGGCTTCTTAAAAAAAACAGGGGGTTCCACAAGTGTAACACTTCGAGCAGTGACCCTAAATAAGAAACAATAGGAATAACAAATAATTTGTCTTTCTGGAATTCTATACAATAATAGTTAGATTCCTTAAAGGTTTATTTCAAGTACTCTTCAGGGGGTGAGTCACTGATTTAGTCTGTTCTTAAACACCTCAAATTCACAGCGCAAAGTACTCCAAAAAGCATTTAGAGTATAATAATCATCCATTTCGGAATATGCATTTTGCTTTTTGCAAGTTGCAGTTATAGCATGTTTTTTTCAGCCGATACATATGGTGATCCATTCTTGAATAAAATGTTTATCACGTTATAGCGATATTGTAAACATATTTTTCATAGTGTGCTTAGAAACAATGCTATTTGATGCCACTTTCTGTTATGTCAAGGGGTAAAAGGTTGTGTTCCATCGCTTCCTGTGATACCACTTTAGGGTGGGGTCAAATGACATCACCTCTGGTGATGTCATCAGATGTCAAGGGTCATGTGATCTCACTTCCGCTACCCCTGGCATTTTGGTGAAATGACATTGCTGAGTAAGAGCGCTGTATGTGTGTGAGATCTAAATTCGTGATGAGTGGTTAAGGTTGACATAACATACAGCAAGCAAGGAGTTCACATGTTGTTAGTAGTGTTTTCACTACATGTGAATAATGCTAATTTAATCCAGTGTTTACTCATTTATATAGATACTGTTCTTGAATCTGGATCTAATGTCAGCACGCCCCTCTTCCTTGTACAGGTATTTTTGTAGATCTCGATCTGAGTATTATTTTAGAGAAAAGAAAATTCATATTTATAGGTAGTCCTTAAAGGAGATCTGTGTTTAAAATGTATAAGGTATATTTGTGTACCAACTCACTCTCCTTCGTTACAGTCTCCAACTAACCACGCTTGACTATTCCTCATCACAGTTCCCAAGTATCACACCTCACTCTTCCTTGCAACTGTCAACAAATACACAACTTTAGTCTTCCTCTTCACAATCTCCTAATAACCCCACCTCCCTCTTCCTCGTCAAAGTACACTACTATTAATCCCTTCTTATCTAGTGGACACACAAAAAAAGAAATACTTGATAAACCCGATGTTGCAAAGCTCAAGACCAGATATTGATAGTAAATTATATGCCATCAGGTATGTTATCAGCAAAAAATACATAATTACAAGTGGTGGGAGGTATAGTATAACAAAACCCTTGAAATTAAGTGAAAAAACATTAGCTGAAGCACCATTAAGGTCAAACAATCTGATGCAATGAAAACCTTGAATGTCAGTAAAAAAAATAGTTGAAGTGATGTTAAGATGTTAACACCACAAAACCCCTGAAATTCATTTGGTGCTGGAAGCTAACCCACCTTAACTATGAGGCCCCCATAGCGCAGCCTGTAAGCATCCTGATGACATCACAAATGGCATCACTGGTGATATCACATATGACATCACTTATGGCATCATGAGTGACATCACTGGTACTGCCGATCACTTGTGTTTATGCATATAAGAGTGGATTGAAGTGGAAATCTTGGTTGGATTTTGCATTTAAAAATACTGTACATATACAACCAGTGAATGTGTAACCACCAGAGTTGCTCTCTATTGACTCAGCATTTCCCATGACAATATACCCTAGTACCTTTATCGCTCTGATCTGAAAACATTCCCCTATGCAAAAACACATTTGCGTGGTACAGTCATGAGTTTGCACCAGACCACCAATGAATGAAACATAAATTAGAAGGAACAGCTTCTGAAATCATTGTTTCTTCATGTATCAGAATAACTTACTGTCAGTATAACAAATCCTAAGGAAGGCCTTGACCAATGTCGAATGGTAAAGGTTAGAGCAGATAGCCTCCAAAGGTCAATGAGGTTTAAAAACTCGTTCATGTTTTGAGAATACATGGTTATCAGGACTAGAGTAGCTAATGCACTGGATCAACAAATTTATGTTAAGTTGCCCTAATAAATCCTATGAAATTCTGTGAAAAAACATTGTTAAAGGGGCATTATGGTTAAGTTGCTCCAATAAAAACCTTTGAAATTCAATGAAAAACCGTTGCAAAAGGAACGTTATGGCTGCAGGGCAAAATCTAAAAACCAAACAAATTAACCAGTTATGGCAGGATATGCAATCATAACTCATCCTATCACGTTATAATCCTTTTCCTCTATTGAGGGAGAGAAAAACCTTTCTGTGGTTTTGCTCTCTGAGTGTTTCCCTTAGTCTCTCTATGTGTCTCCTCAGTGGGTGGTTCCCATAAGATCTCATACACATGGTGTCCCACTATTTTGCCCCTGCTGATCCTCATGGGATTTGAAGAGAAATTTAAGAAAACAAATTTGAGTACATCTCTGCAGGAGAAAAGTGATAGTATTTTTAACGTTCCTTCTCTGCAAGGTATAACATAGCTGGACCAGTTGGTGGGGAAGTTTATCTGTATATTCAAAGAGACTATCGACTTGTCTCTCCCCTGCACCAGAAAACCTTGGGGACAGAAAAGGTGCTAGATGTTGCCTTCCACGATCCTCCCCATGGGGAGAATAGCCTGTGGGGCTAGAAGATGAGAGGTGACCCCCATCCTATAGTTTGGGTGCATGTGGGATTGATTAGTCTTTAGATAAAAATATATGCTGTTCATGTGGGATTCCCAGACTGTGTCAACTGAGCCCGATCCCACTTCTTCCTGTTGAAGAGCCATAGTTGGGAGGTATACCTGGTCACTGTGAAAGTAGTAACCTCCTTCGAGAACCAGATCGTACTTGGCAGCAACTGTGTGACATAATGCGCTGTCGTTAAATGTTTCCTTGTTTACGGAGTGTAGAAAGGTAGAAACAGCATAGCGAAACAATGCCTTACGAAATAGCCTTTCATACTGAAACCGGGACGAAAAATGGGTGTCCTTCCTAGACAGAGCATATGGCGAGTAGAAATGAACCCACCTTGCCTGGCGACTATTCCTTGCTTCATCGTACTGGAGGCTTTTAAGGTTGTGGTGGTCCGTCCTGACCACCACAGGGAACATAGTACCCAGCAAGAGATGTCTCCATTCTTGAAAGGGCCTTTTAACAGCCAAGAGTTCTTTTTCCAGAATGGTGTAATTCAGCTCTGAGGAGGTAAGTGTTCTGGACAGATAAGCCACTGGGTATTCCTGGCCCTGGTCAGAAACCTGGAGTAGCACAGCTCCCAAGGCATGATGGGAAGCATCTGTTTCCACAATTAACCACTTGTTCTGGTTAGGAGATTTCAGAATCGGAGCAGAGGCGGAAAGAAATTTGAGTCTGGCGAAGGCGTGTTGGGCCTGGTCATTCCAGGAAGAGGATACCCCCTTTTTCAGCAGGGCCATCAAGGGAAGTATAAGAAATGAATAATGGGGAATACACTTCCTATAAAGGTTGGCAAAACCCAGAAACCTCTGCAGTTCTTTTTCTGTGGAGGGAGAGGGCCATTCTATGACGGCTGCAACTTTCTGTGGTGCCATGGCGGTTTTCTTAGCTGACAGACCATATCCCAGGTAAGTAACTTCAAACTGGTGCAATTCACATTTCTCCAGCTTGCAGTATAGAGGTTGTTTTCTCACTCTGGTTAACACAGTTCGAACATGAAGAGAATGTTCAGCAGGATCATGTGAAAACACCAGAACATCGCAGAAATAGACGATGACTGAATGTAAGAGGAGGTCAGAGAAAACGTGGTCCATGAACTGTTGGAAAATGGTCGGGGCATTGGACAGACCAAAGGGCATGACCTTATATTCAAAGTGTATGAAAGGGGTATGAAATGCCATTTTCCACTCATCACCTGACTGAATGCGAATCAGGTGGTATGCACCCTTAATGTCTAACTTGGTATAAATGGAAGCACGCTTGACTGCCTCTACAATATCTGGGATAAGGGGCATAGCGTACTGATCTGGTACAGTAATCTTGTTGAGTCCCCTAAAGTTGATAAATGGACGTTACTTCCCAGTGTTTTTCTTGGAGACAAAAAATAGTGAGACCCCTGCTGGGGATGTAGACTCAGCGATCAACCTCTTCTGTAGATTGTTGTGCAGATATTCCTTCAACACTGCCTTTTCGTCTCTTTGATGAGGAGGCAACACTGAAACTTTCGGAACGTCAAATATCTCCTGGAATTCTCTATATGGTTCGGGTAAGAGCGCAATGTTGTCGATCATGGTGTTATTTGAAGAGATCATTGCCGGAGGAAGAGAGGAGAGTAAACCTACAGATCCATTGCAGAGGAAATGCAAGATGCTATACTCTGAGTCCAGAAACAAGGATCCAGCCGCCCAGTTAATATAAGGGTTATGGAGCCTTAGCCAAGGCAACCCTGAATTCACAGGATAGTATGTGGCCTTGATAATGTCAAAAGACAGCAGTTTTGTGTGTGACAAGATGTGCATCCGAACTGAAGTGGTGTGTTCTATTATTGGGCCAGATACTAATGGTGAACCATCAACTCCTTCCACTGGGATGGAGACTTCCTTAGAGGTTCGAGGTATGTTATTCTTGCTGGCCTATTGATCGTCTATGAAGCTGCCAGCTGCCCTGCAATCGACTAATGCAGGTATGTTGTGTATCTCGCGGTCAGGGAAGTTGAGCCTTAAGTTGAGAATAACCATGGAGTCTTGATGCAAACCGGAAAGGTCAGGAGAATCATGAGACTGGGAACCAACATCATTTCCCCAGATCATGGTTCCCTCTATGATTGGGAGGAAGCATTTCCCTGCCTGCTCGGCGATGCTATTGGACAGTCCCGGACTAAATGATTCTTAGACCCACAATACATGCATAAACCCAAAGATCATCTGCAGGATCTTTCATTGGCGGACAAGGGACCCCTGGTGAACCACTAACTGCATGGGCTTCTCAGGGTCCTTCAACCTTGTGGTAGAATGGGAAGGAAGCTCTAGCAGATCTGCCACAGTTCCTTTCCAAATTACATTCTTGCAGATGGTAATCGAGCTGCAAATTTAGTGAAATCATCTCTGCCAAATTGGCTGAACAAGGAACTCTAGATATCTCATCCTTTAGTTCCTCTCATAGACCTCTCCAGAATAGGGTAATCAGAGCATCGTCTGGCCAAGCAGTATCTGCAGCCATCTGTTTGAACTTGGTGATATTTGTCAGGATGTCTTGAGATCCCTGTTTAAAGTCCAGGAGATGCTCCTGTGAGGACACAGCTGTCCGTGTCTTCCAAATATTTATTTCAGACTGTGAATAAACCCTGGATAGGAATCCAGAATAGCGGTATTTGTGGTAACCAAGGGGGTAGCCCATGCTAGGGCTGCTCCTGTTAAATGAGAATTCATGTATCCCAACCTGACCCTATCACTAGGAAAGTAGGTATTCTTGAATGCAAACTGTACAGTGCCAACATCTAAATATTCTTTCATTATATGAGGGTTACCATTGATTTTACCACTAGATAGGGGCCCCGGAGGTACCTCAGGGCTCTGTGAGAAGTGCCCTAATTGTTGCCACAAAACAACATTAACTTGTTTCAGGGTTTGCACCTCTTGAGTAAGGGACTGCATTGCTGCCACTAATTGCTGCATCTGATAAATAACCACACTCTGTAAATGGACGTTGCTAACTGTTAACTGTTATATCAGATACAACTAATGTGACAGTTTTCAATACAAATGGCAGAGTGTGACTAACCTGATCAGAGGCAGAATTGTGGACCGTGATAAGCTTCCCCAGTGACCCTTGCGACTCTCCTTCCCAGATACACAGGAAGAGGGAAGAAGAGGTTGCAGGGAAACCCTCAATGGGAATAAACCCTATTTCCAGGTTCAGCAAAGCTTCAGCAGAATGGTCGCATTTTCTTTCTCTCTCTGAATGCCGAAGTCAGTTCTGTGCCTTCCTATGTGTGTAGTGAGAGCGCCCCGGGGCCACAGTGGAGTGTAGAAGCACTAAATATAGAGAGAGGTAAGTATACGGCTGCCGAATAAAGGGCTGTTCGGCGTATGGAGCGTAGCATACCAGGAGTCTAGAAGCAAACGGTGCGTGTGCGCAAGGGAAATATGCCATTCTGAGGCATTCCGTTCCTGACACTAAAGAGAGAAACAAGGTAAGAATGAGGCGTGAGCTAGAAATCCATGAGACCTGGGGATAGAAGAGAGCAAACTTACGAAGCATCTTGGAAAAGAGTAGCGACGCACTGGGGACATCCCGCTGCACGCATGTAACTTGTTCTGACACAGGAGGAATGCGGAAGCAAGAAGGAGGCAGCATTGCTGTCAGAAGCTAGACCGGCACACAGCACAGTGGGCGCCATCTTGGAAAGAGGACTGAATATGCCACGAATCCTTTTCCATCTGTGCCAAAAAGAGCGCTGGTGAAGGCAGGGTATGACATTGCTACTTCAATTACACCTCGTTTACCCCTATGCCAGGCCTACTCCTTCAAAGTTCTCGGTTCAGATACACAAACAGGATACAGTGCTCAACTTCAACCTCTGACCTGGTATACTCTACTGCCAGGTCATGAAATTATCAACAACAAATGCTTCTGTGGTTAAGGTCAGCTTACAACACCTTCACAATGTCTCTTGTTTCACAACACCACGTTTTTGAATTTCTTCAGGGAAGACAAGATTCACATTGTTGCTCTTTATTACACTTCTGTGATTTCCAAGACCTCTGCAAACTATGCTCCACTCCTTCGGAATTCCCTTTACCAGAAGGTTAGCCTTCTTGCCACTCTTCTTTACCTACTTTTTCATTAACCAAATGCTCCACTCCTTCGGAATTCCCTTTACCAGAAGGTTAGCCTTCTTGCCACTCTTCTTTACCTACTTCTTCATTAACCAAATACTGAAAATAATGTGATCTCACTTTATCTCTTCTTTGGCTTTGGCAATGTGGGTGTTCACCAGCTTTGTTTATGCACTTATTTAAACATCCTGGTGGATCCACATTACGAGTCTCAACGAAGAACTATTGTTCCCATAATAAGGAAACCCCAACAGGAAATCGGCCAGTTACAAACACAAAGCGGAAGCTCTCCTGGAACTTGAAACAAAATATACAACACCTGGAGGGGTCAGGTAATATTGCAATCATGGAAAATCAAATTAAACCAAGAAATCTGTGGTAATGAATACCATATGTACAAAGCTGAGGCTCTCGGCGCAAAATGCACATGCAATACAGCAGTAGAATTCTATGTCAATACGGAGGCGAGCATTATGTTTCACCTTCTCATTTATTTAGCTCTCCAGCAGTTTCAACAAATCAATAAAATGTCCATCTTTTCATTGAAAACAAACATCTTTTTTTTTTTTAAACTTCATTTCCCATCAACCCCAGGTCCCTTTTCCCAGTGTCCTGGTCATGTGACCTAGTCCTTCCTCTTCCTCAGACCTCCTCTTCTTTTCCTGCTCTCCAGAGATAAGTACCCTTTTCATCTAGCTGCATAACTTTACAGCATTTGTATGAGGGTATTGACCAGATTGACTGTATATATTTAAAATTTGCATGCAATAAACATATGAGCTGTAAGCGCAGGGACCGTGCAGCGTATTATTCCGAGGTTATGATGTCAGTTTAATTTTATAGTGCGGCGGCCCCGTGCTGCATTTCCAGCACATTAGGGGTTCGTCAGAAGTTCATTGTTTCCACTTCGCGAAAGGCTCCGAGGGCCTGTCAGAGCCCGCTCGCCCGCTCGCGGGAGACGCGAGCGCAGCGGTAGCCCTAACCCTTGGGGGGGGCAGAGCGGGAGCTCGAGCAGAGTCCCGCTCGCAGCCCCCACCCTCGCGGGGGAGGAGCCTAACGCCGAGAATCCCGGCATAAGGATTGGAGGAGCGTACGGCCCCCTCCTTTGGAAAGGAGGGGCCAAAAATGCTCCAAAACGTTTTGCGGGCATTGCGCCCCGGTCTCCTGTCAGTGACAATCAATAATAGTACGCTAGTGGCACGGAGACTCCGGAGGACTGAATTAAGGCATAAATTGCAGCGTTACAGCTCAAGCAGAGCATACCATCATTACAGTGCCCTGCACTGATTAATACAGAAGCTGCTCGGCAGCTCAGGTGCAGCCTCAGAGAAGAGTGAGTAGTGGACGTTCCAATACACCTATACAGGTATTACCAGGCACCTGCCAGCACAAAGCATGGCTGAATATGAATGGGGTGAGGAGGAGCAAGAAGCCACATATTCCGAAGACTTGGCTCAAAGCTTCAAAGATGTGCTAGGCGAATCACTCGTAGAGGCAGTGGCTCTTGGGGTTAGACCCCTGCAGGAACGCTTGCAGACAATTGAATCTTTCCTGAGTCAAAGAGATAGAAGCACCACACCACGAGCAAGCACGTCCACAAGGGCCGCGCCAGAGGGCCCATAGGGGTGTAGTAAGGCCCGGAAGAGAGCGAACTCTTCTGACCCCCCGGGCCAACTTGAAGGGGTAGATCCAAAGGCCCCAGAGGCATCCAATGCTTTTCTTAGGCTAAAAGAAGCCTTTATGTCCAAGTCGGGGGTGCCAAGCCTCATGACCCCCTACCCAGGGGAAGAAAATATAGGAGACACAGAAGAAGAGGTCCCTCATGAAGAGGATCTCGCAGAATCTCCGACATCCTCGCAGGAGGAAGGTGATAAGGAATGAGATGAAGGGAGTTTACCACCTCTGAAAAAGAGACTGAGGAAATTGAACAATATTGAGGAAGAAACCCCAGATATGTTTCAGCCAGAGGAGATCAGAAACCCGAAATCCTCAGAATGGGTGCCTTCTCCAAGAGTGGTGCGATACATGACACAGAGGCTTCACTTGAGAAGGAGGTTAGGCAAAGGATGAGGGCAGAATGCCCTAGACCGGAACTACCAGGAAAGGTGGCAGAGGCACCTGAATTAGATCCAAAAATGCTAGCTTTTGTAGCTAAATCAAACAGGGATCCCAGAAAAGGGATCGACCGCTCATGGAGGAGTTGCCAGGAGAAGGTCCTGGATCTAGCTGGTCCACTGGCAAAAATTATGGACCTGAGCGAGCGAAGGATACAGGGGAGGAGATCGACCCAGAAGTGTTGGCAAACTGGGCTCAAAGAGCCGTATGTCTGTTGGGGAACGCAAACTGTGCGATATCCTCTGAACGCAGAAGAGGACTATTGTTGAAAATAGATCAGAAATTAGGTAGACCTATCCTCTTACGAGGCGGGCGAGGCAGCACAGGGCCTGCTATTCGGTGAAACATTCAAAAAGGAGATGGGGAGGTTCGTAGGGACCTATACCTCGCTGGGAAAAGCACAAGCCTCAATAAAAAAGATCTTCCCCGGAAGAGTTTTTGCAGGGACCGGTCGATACAGAGGCCGAGCAGCCGGTCGCTATCAAACGTCCAGAAGGCCTCAATCAAACAGAGCGCAATACTGGGAGGATAAGAAACCAGACACCTTCTTCCAACCCAGAGGCCGCTTCCCCAGAGGAAGGCGAGGCAGAGGACAAGGGAGAGGGCAGTACATCCCCACAGGTGAGAGCATCCACATATCCTTCAGTAGGGGGGAGGACAGTGAAGTACTGGGAAAACTGGCGCGCGCTTTCCAGCAACGCTTGGGTGCTACAGTCAGTCAGAGGCTTACACATACAATTTATCCAGACCCCAACCCAGTACAATGCCCCCAGACCAATAGTAGCTGCGCGAACAGAGAAAGATTTGTTACACGCAGAACTACAGAGTCTAGCGAAGAAGCGAGCTATCGAGCCTTGCAGGGCTCCGAGGTTCATCAGCAATATGTTCCTGGTCCACAGAAAAGAAAAAGTGAGACCAGTCATAAATTTGAGGGACATGAACAAGTGGGTAGTCTACAACCATTTCAAAATGGAAGGGACTCACCAGATGAGAGACACACTCAGACAGGGCGACTGGCTCGCCAGAATAGACCTGAAAGATGCATATCTCACGATTCCAGTAGAAAAAGAATACCGATCTTTCCTGGCTTTCAACTGGGACGGGCAATTATGGCAGTTTGCCACGATGCCGTTCGGATTAGCGTCCGCTCCCTGGGCATTTACGAAACTGATGAAGCCAGTAGCAGCAGCGATCAGGGAGAAAGGAATACGGATCATCATCAACCTAGACGATATCCTAATAATGGCGGGCAGCGAAGACGTTCTTCGCTACCAGACCAGCTGGGTAGCAAACCTCTTAACCTCTCTGGGCTTCCTAGTGAACCGAGAGAAGTCGGAGATGGTGCCAGCAAGGAGGATGGAATTCCTGGGCTTTATCATAGATACCAGGACAGCGACCCTGGAGCTGCCGAACAGGAAGATCAGGGACATAAAAAGAGAGATAAGGAACTGTCTCGGCAGTCCAACCACTTCACTGCGAACGATAGCACGGATTGTGGGCCTGTTAGCGGCATCAATCCAAGCGATATTTCCAGGACGCCTGCATTATCGAGCACTACAGAGGCTGAAAATAAGACACCTTCAGCAGGGGCTCAACTACCACCAGCTGGTGCCGCTAGACCAAGAGTCCAGAACAGGGCTAGAATGGTGGCTCCAGAACATGGAGGCATGGAACGGCAGAGCCATTTTCGGCGACTGCCCGGACATAGTGATAGAGTCAGACGCCAGCAGAGCAGGCTGGAGGGCCCGATGTGGGGAGCTCCAAACAGGAGGCAGATGGAGCTCGGAGGAGCCCAAGCTGCACATAAACTGCCTGGAACTATTGGCCGGCTCTTTTGCAATCAGAGCCTTCACGAAGGACAAAGTGAATTCATGTATCCTTCTGAAGATGGACAACATCTCGGCAGTCAGATACATAAATCACTTAGGTGGAACGAAGTCTAGATTGTTAGTGGAGATAGCCAAGGACTTTTGGCACTCCTGTCTGGAGTCAGGGACTGCAGTAATAGCAGAATATTTACCAGGCGCTCAGAATGTAGTAGCGGACTGGAACTCCAGACATCTAACAGACTCCAGCGACTGGAGGCTAGACAGAGCAATCTTCCAACAGATAGAAAAGCTCTGGGGACCGATTCACACAGATCTGTTTGCGTCCAGACTGAATGCACAGAAGAGCAGATTCTTCAGCTGGAAGTTAGACCCAGCTGCAGCGGGGACAGATGCCTTCCTACAAGATTGGAGAGAAGAGATACTATATGCGTTTCCGCCATTCGTAATGATAAGCAGAGCTTTAACGAAAGTTTGCAGGGAGGCAGCGAATCTGATAATAGTAGTCCCGATATGGAAGTCGCAAGTATGGTTTCCAGTGCTGATGGAACTGATAGCAGACTATACAAGAATGTTGCCGCAAAGAGAAGACCTTCTCACAGACCCAGTTGGGTTGTATCACCCTTTGAGAGCGAAGGGGACGCTGCCGCTGATGGCGTGCAGGATAGCAGGAGACGCTGGAATCTCCCAGGAATTTCGGCACAAGCTGCGAGTCTCATCGCAGAGTCATGGGCTCCGTCGACTAGAAGGAGCTACGACGCAGCATGGAACAGATGGTCAAGGTGGTGCAAAAGGAGAGGTTTTCATCCCTTTTCTGCCCCTTTAGTAGAGATTCTGAATTTTCTAGCAGAACCCTTGCAGGACGGCAAAGCCTATCGAACGATTGGAGTATATAGATCCGCAATATCAGCAGGCCATACTCCTATGGAAGGAGCCCCAGTAGGGGAGAATGTAGCAGTGATTAGACTTCTAAAAGGGATTAGATTTAGAAAGCCACCGCAACCAAGATACAAGTCCCTGTGGGACGTTACAGTCGTACTACAACTATTAGCAGACTGGCCCGGTAATAGATATTTATCGCTAGGCAGACTGTCAGAAAAGTTGGCGATGCTTCTGTGCATGATTTCTTGTAGAAGAGTGGCAGATGTCAGAGCCCTTGAAATAGACAGAATGGTATACGGTCCAGACGGAGTGACTTTCCATCTGGCCAGGAGGACGAAGACAGACTCCTCATCAATAACATACCCATATATGCAAGATCATCCAAAATGGTGCGTGGCCGCATGTATAAAAGAATATGTGAATAGGACAGCTGAGCTGAGACCGATGGGGACGGCGCAATTGCTGATAGTGCGCAGGAAGCCGCATAAGGGCATAGCGACAGCCACCATAGCGAGATGGGTTAGAGAAGTTATGACTCTAGCAGGAATAGACATGGCAAAATTTGGAGCACACTCAGTGCGAGGGGCAGGGGCGTCCAAAGCACTGAGGCAGGGTGCAACGTTACAAGATATACTGAAAGCAGCTGATTGGGCAAGTGATAATACGTTCAGAACGTTTTACTTTAGACCTATTAACACACTGGCAGAAGCTATGGTAAGAAGCTTTGAACAAGCATAATGCTCGCCTCCGTCTTGACATAGAATGAAGATTCCCCCTGCTAATAGCGCAGGGAGGTCTTGATTCTATTAAAGACAAGGAGGCGAGCATTACTTTCCCGCCCTAGATACAAGGGAGAGACAAGGTAATGACAAAGTAATGTACTGTGATATGTATCGGAATGAATAACAAGATTTTCCTCTCAGAATAGGGTGTGTATCCGCCGCCCTAACATGTATTGTTGTTTCCGTCTTAGGAGACGATCAGAAGAATAGCTGAAGGCGTTCGAGAGAAGAACGGGACACGTTGATCAGGATCGCAAGTTAGAATGCTAGGGATCATTTACGCAGAGGTCTACAGTTCAGAGACTTTCCAGAACAAGTTGACAGTTCAGTAATGGTTATGATTGCAGTTGAAAGCAGTCAAAGAAGAGGAGGTCTCAGGAAGAGGAAGGACTAGGTCACATGACCAGGACACTGGGAACAGGGACCTAGGGTTGATGGGAAATGAAGTTTAAAAAAAAAAAAGTTTGTTTTCAATGAATAGATGGACATTTTATTGATTTGTTGAAACTGCTGGAGAGCTAAATAAATGAGAAGATGAAGCATAATGCTCACCTCCTTGTCTTTAATAGAATCAAGAGCTCCCTGCGCTATTAGCAGGGGGAATCTTCATTATAGATGCATTGCCGCCCGCCAGCTCACACATACAGTGTGCATTAGTATTTGACCCGTTATTGACACTCTGGCCACCAGATAAACTGAGGGGCTCAACCTGTAGCGCAGACCTTTATGAACCCATCACACTGAATAACAGATACGTGAGATACAGCGAGCAGAAAAAAAAAAAAGAAAAAATGTGATGGGTAGCAAATAGATGCACACGCCATGTAGTAGATGATTTGCTCACTAATATTCACTGAACAGCTGAACTATCGAGCTTGCGTGGTGTGTAAGGATCGCTATGCAAATAACAGTATCTAAACAATCTTGTGTCCTAGCAACGACAGGGGCTCGTCCAGCAGCGTAGGCATACGTTGCTGAGCAACGGGAATGAAAAGCATTACATATAGGTATGTCTCGATGCCAGCTGCCTTGCCTAGCAACCAGAGACCAGAGGAAACTCGGCAAGCGAACAGAACAGACGCGGACAGATTACATGTAAAATGCTTTCACATAATATGGATGAAAGCATATAATACATGAGAGACCCACTAGGGAACTAAATTAATGATACGTACATCTCCACTTACAGCGGAAAGTCGTAGAAAAGACGGCGCTTGATTCCAAAAGAAGTGGAAGTATAATCACTTAGTGGAAAACGCAAGAATATTGCTGGGCAGAAACCAACATATGACGCCATAGATAAGTGAAGGAAGAAATACATCTGTTACCAAAGTGAACCCTAATACACAACGCATTATGAAATCAGTAGACATTTGATGACATAGTCATGTACTCATCTGCACACACACCATTTTTCCTTAGTGAACAGACCAACAACCCAGCAAACTAATAGGGTTCAACTTGAGAAATGGACCACACTGATTGAGATAACAGCTGTGAAGAGACAGGTCAGTAAATTAGATAGGAACTTAATGGCACTAAAGGCAAAGTTCTCTCACACAGAGGATGAATCCTATATATAAAGGGAGCACAGTCTCCTTCCACCACAATGTTAAATGTGTCACAGTACAGTTGCCGAGATTCCAACGAAGGCATGACTGTATTATTTAATGTGTTTTCACAGACCCTAGCCAACCTCTACAAAAACCTCAAACGTCCATCAAACAAGGTGCAGAAAAGGACACAAACAACCAAATCCAAGCTGCAAGCACAGCACCACCCTATGAAACGTAAAGTCCAGACAGGGTAAGAATCTGTGTACATAGATGGTGAATATGTAATCAAAGACAGACAGACCTTTGCAGCCAAATAATTCAAACAAGGAAGAAATGAAGTTTTATTTCATGCAGACAACGGTAGTCACAAATGTAGAAGCATTTAATATATCCAAATGACAATAGTGGAATGAAAGGAGGAAAGAAAAGAAAACATGAGGTTACTCTTTTGGTAATAAACTCACAATATATAAGGAACTCCAACCATTAGACCTTTTTTATCGACCAAAATAGTTTTTAATAGATTTTTAGATTTTATGAAATATAATTTACACTAACATTTGGTTTATTTTCAAGGGTCAGAAAAAAATTGAAGGTCCTGAGCAAGGTTGCCAAACAGTTATTCCACCGAAACATCCAGCCTAAAAATAGGAGATACAGTATCCCCCTAGTTCTACAAAAAAACAACATTACGAGAAACACCAATCCATTAATTCAGAGACGTAGACCCTGATCAAAAGGAAATGTGAACATATGCACACGTGCGTGTTAAGTGGGTATCACATCATGTGGTGTCACAGAGGAAATTGTTTTGTTTATTTAAGAAACATTGTGTTGTAGTATAGAATGTTTGTAACACTATACTTGAAAAATGTATTATGAAAACAAAAATGCTTTATTCATCGAAAATATTGAAAAGTGAAAAAAATTGCTTGGATTAATTGATTCATGGAGCAACCGAAAAAATGCAAAAAAACTTGCTTTGCTAAAATAATATACCAATACATTTGGAATTTGGTCATACGGAGATTGTCCCCAGAAATTAATTTGTATTAATTAAAATAGAAATCAATTATAATTGTTACAAGCTGGGGTACCTGGCGTTGCCTATGTCCTGATCGAGTGGTGTTGTATGTGCCCAGGAGGATGTTGCTCTTGTCCTCATGTCAGCAAGTCTTGCTTCAGTTTACTTTGGCCTCTCATTTGCCCTCGAGAAAGTTGCTCTTGTCCTCTGGCTGGCAAATCATGCTGCTGTTTGTTGTTGTGTTGCAGAAGCTCTTTATTGATTTTCACTTTGCATCAGATGGAGCTTTTCCAAGTGATGATCGTTTTTTTGTGCGGCATGTTTCAGTCACTTAATGGATTCAGTACATTTGAGAACATGTCTAAGAAAAAGTGATTGAATGTGCTCTCTTCTAGTGAATGAAATTAAGTAAACTGTAATCTTGCTTTTTCCCATATTTGGAGTGGTGTGATAAAAATAAAATGTTATTATTTTCCCCCCCTTTAAAAATGCTCTCTCTCACTCTCTATCCTCCCCTCTGGCCCGACTCACTCTGCAGAGCACACTCTGGATGTTCTGATCTCTACAGACCTTCCCTTTTATATCCCTCTCACCACTCCACTCTCCTGGAGTGATCACTTTCTCCTTTCCTCCCATCTCACACTCTCCACCCCCCCAGGCCAAGCCAACCCCAGCACTGCCACCTACCTTCTCGGTTATCTGACCCATGAAGAGTGTGCCAGTTGAGGTTTTGCCGCCAATTTCTCACCCCCCCTTTCCCTCTCTGGCTGACTCACACCCTGACACCGCCCTTTCCATGCTCCACTCTGCTATATCTGATACTCTTGATGTTCTTGCCTCTGTCATGAGGATCCGCCTGAAGACCAAAGCCAAGTGCAACTCCTGATACAACTCAGACCTCGTCACCCTCAAACGCAAGTGCAGATTGGCTGAGAGGAAATGGCGTACTTCTGGTACATCCTCTGACAAACTGGCCTGTTGCCTGCTCCAAAGGCAATACCGGCTCTCTGTCGCACCAAGAAGAGAGCTCATATCCAGCCTGCGTCTCTGCGGTATCTAACAACTCGGCCGAACTCTTTAAAATCTGCAAGGAACAGGCCAATCCTGATGCAGTCTCTACCTCGCCTGTCTCCTCCCAGGCTCTCTGCATGGCCCTGACTTCTCATTTCATCTCTAAAATGCAGTACATCCTGTCCTTTCTCTCTCTTCCTCTCCCCCTCTTCCCTCTACCCCCTACCCTTCCTCCAGCCTTTCTTCGGCCACCTCTCCCCCCTCCTTATCTCCCTTTCCCCAGATAAGGTATCTAGACAAGTCCGATCTATGAAAGTTTAGTCAAAACAGGTTCACCCCTGTTCCCCCAAAACCATCAAGGACCACATTGACACCCTGGCTCCTGCTCTGGCTGATTTCTGAAATCACTCCTTCGCCACTGGAGTCTTCCCTTCCCCCCTGAAGCACTCCCATGTGTACCCTCTTCTTAAGAAATCCTCTCCCGACCCGTCCTGCCCGGCTACCTATCACCCAATTTCCATCACCCCTTTCCTGGGCAAACTCCTGGAAAAGATGGCCATCTCCCAGCTTACTGTTCACACTGAATCTGTTGGCTGTCTCCATGACCATCAGTCTAGCTTCAGAGCTGCCAGAAGCATGGAAACTGCTCTCGTGAACATCCGTGAAGGCCTCCTCTCCAACCTTGATGCCAACACCCCCTCTGTACTCATCTTTCTTGATCTCTCTTTGTTACGCTCACCTGGTCTCTGCGGAGGCGTTGGGGCACGGTTGCAGCCCTCCCTGAACTTGAATCACCCCCTTCAGGCCTCTCCCTCAGTAGAAAAGCTGTTAGTGGTACGTGGTGATTCTGCTCCTGCGTGGAGATAAGAGTGTGTGAGTGCGCCAATCTGTGATTGTTGTACCTCTCGAACCCTTCACCCCAAAGTATGGTTTCTGTGAGCATACGCTGGCCCATAAAGCTCACCTGTGAATTATGGAAGATAAGCTCTCCATCCTGCTACTTCTGGCAGGGGCGCGCCGAATGGGATCTAGTTCCTTCATTGATCCCTGATAAAGATTAGTCCAGTCCAGCTGCGACTATGCGTCTCCTTATGATTGGTAAGTCTTTCTTGAGCTCTTGTGATGATGTTCGTTCTGTTTAATGTCTTTATATGTTGCTCCTATTTATGCCCGCAATAATGTCTCTCTTCTGTTTTCTTGCCTTCGATGGAAATGCGGCCTCAATGCAGCTGTGAGATGCGGCCGGATGGAAGAATGATGCTACTGCAATGTGCGACAGCAGGTAAGTGATGATTTAAGGAAAGGTGCGAAGTATGGCGAAGCGCAACCTTAAACCGACAGTTTTTTCGATGTCTAACCTTGTCTTCTGTTTTTCCTTGCAGGCGCTGCGGTCGACTATGGAGCATGTCGTGCTGAAGTGCCAAGATGAAGATTTCGGCGTTCCGGAAAGTGTAAAGATGAATAATTGGTTCGCCGGAGAGATGCACAGGTAAGAACAGCTTCCCCCAGTTGGTAAGTATGCTGGCAGGAAGCAGGATGTCCAGGAAGCAGGATCTTTAACGGTAAGTCTGACCTCGGGCGACGGTGAGCGTTATGCTGCTTGCAAGTGCAGAATAACGCAAAGCGTCTGTCTTGAGGATCGTGGCATCTTACATAGCTGAGATCGTGGGCACACCCATTAGGGCCGGCTTACCAGCCGCACCCTGCCACTCCTAGAGAGTGAGCACGTGCAAAGGCAATCCACTAGCAGCCACACCCAAGAATACACTTGGGGCTGCTTAATGAATGGAATGTTCAAGGTTAATGCATCCTGCTTAATGGATGGAATGTTCAAGGTTAATGCATCTGAAGTGCTATGTCCATAATAAAAGCTTTTTGGTGTTAAATGGATGTTCTTGTTTACTTTTGTTAATGAGCCTGGCACGTCCATCCAGGTCTCCTGTGCATGCGACCCCTGCATGACTGTGCCCCTGACTTCATGACCATGGCACTCTTCTGCCTTTGACCCGGTCAACCATGCCATCCTGCTCAGCCGTCTCCGTGACAACCTGGGTATCACCGATCAGGCCCTGGCTTGGCTGACTTCTTTCATCTCTGATCGACCCTCCCAGTTCCAACTTGGGTCCTTCCTCTCCTCTATCTCTATCTCTACCTGTGGTGTTCCCCAGGGGTGTAACCTCTCTCCCTGGCTGGCACTTCTTGCCCACTGCATTGCCACTCTCTGCCCCAACTTTCAGTGCTATGCGGATGACACTCAGCTCATTTTCAGGCTTTCTTCAGCCACCTCTTCTCCTTCTCTTATCTCTGACTGTCTGCTATCCAGGAGTGGTGTGCCCCCAATGATCTATGCCTTCATGCCAGTAAGACTGAGATTCTCCTCATCGGCACACCCGCTCCCTCCTTTCCTGTCTCTCTCTGGTCGGCCTCTCTTGGCCTTCCTGCTCCCACCTGTGAGGCTAAAAACCTTGGGGTCATCTTTGACTCCACACTCTCCTTCACTCCTCACATATCTGACGTCTCTAAGAAGGCACACTACCAGCTGCACCTCCTCAGAGGTATTCTTTCTTTCCTCTCCTTCCCCCAGAAGCTAACTGTCTCCAAAGCTCTGGTTCTCTCTAGGCAGGACTACTGCAACAGCCATCTTTCTAAATCTACCTGCCTCTACACTCCGCCCTCCTCAACTCATCCAAAACAGGACTACAAGACTTGTCCTTGGCCTCAAGCCCAGGGATCGTATCTCTCCAGGACTTAAATATCTACACTGGCTCCCAGTGGCTGCAAGAATAAGTTCAAACCCCTATGCATTGTCCACAATGCCTTCTGGGGCCTGGGGCCTCAATACCTTCAACTCTCTCTCCCTAAATATCTTACTTCTCAAGCTCTTCGCTCTTCTGCCTCCAACTCCCTCATCAGTCGCTTCTCCAAGCAACGAGTTGGTGGTAGATCTTTCTTCGGCTGGGGCGTCCCTCTGGAGCAGCTTCCCAGCCTCTCTGAAAATTGAGGAGAACCATCTCTGGGTCCTAGAAGCACCTCAAGACTTTCCTCTTTGCCTCTGCTTTCTCTCCTCCTTTCCCCTACTGAAATCCTGGCTGAAACGGAAACTGCACTGGTCACCTGGCTACCCCCTGTTCCCGAACCCAGGTCCCCTACCCATAAGTTGTACACCTGCACCACCCCCCTAGAAACCCTTGCACTCCGGGGCTGGTTCTGTATCCCTACAGGCCCCTACCAGCACTTGACACCTGATGTCTGCACTTACCCTTGCATCTGCCACCAGCTGGCCACACTTCTTATTTATTGTTCCTATTTATTGTTTCTATGTATTTACTGTTTATCCTATGTACTGCACTTCCCCTGTAATACCCAGTGAGGCCTAGGAAGGCTCTCACCTGGGTTTGAGTAGAAGGGGTTGTCCACTGAATGTAATCTCCTCTCCTAAGTTCCCTAAAAAGATCAAATGGAATGAGGAGTGCAATCAGGCCTTTGAAAGCCTGAAGAAAGCCTTTTGTCAAGCTCCAGTTCTCAGAGCTCCTGACTACCAACAACCCTTCATTGTACAAACAGATGCTTCCAATATAGGTATAGGTGCAGTACTCAGTCAACTGGATGAGAAAGGTAGGGAACACCCCATTTGCTTCATCAGTAGGAAACTGAAGGAACCTGAAACAAGGTGGGCAACTATTGAGAGAGAATGTTTTGCCATTGTGTGGGCTTTGAAGAAGTTTAGACCATACTTGTATGGATCTACTTTCATCATTCAAACAGACCACCAACCCTTGAGATGGTTAATGCAAAAGAAAGGGGAAAACCCCAAACTACTAAGATGGTCAATCTGCCTCCAAGGGTTTGATTTTACCATTGAGCACAGTTCAGGATGTCACCACCAACATGCTGATGGTCTCTCTAGGATGTTTATAACCGACTAGAGGTAAGAGACTCACCCAGGAGTGGATTAGATCCTCCTGTCCCTTAGTCTGGGGGGAGGGGCGAGTGTTAGGGAGAATTCTCATTTTATGGCTAATTTCCCTTACCTGTAGAGTCCCCCAACAGCTTTGCTGGATTTGAAGGGTTTGTTTCTTTTTATCTGCTACGAGTGAGACTCTTTTTCCCATTCTTAGGCATTTTTGCTATGTGTGTTCTAGGCTATTTTTGTGTTTAATGCCTATGGGATCTTTCTCAACCCCATAGGAACCATCTTTATTCACATGTGTTACACAGCACCCTTTGTGCAGTGACACAAGGGTGTCATAGCGACCCCCAAACATAGACTCCATACCCTGGGACTGACTACTGTCTTCCAGGGCATGTAAAGTCCCCATTGACTTTACTAGTCAAATCCTATGAACTAAACCAGTACAACCCATCTTACTATGGAGGTACTGGATGGGATGGGATTAATCGTTTTTCCCCTGTGTTCATTTTCGAGAGGGTACCGTACAGTCCCTCTCTCAAATGTTTCTGGCTGGTGGCAGTGGTTACTACCATAAATATTCGACAGCAAATATTTCCCTATGGGATTTTTCCATTGTTCGAGGCTACCACTTTTTCTGACAGCCTCTAACATACCGACTTCAGTAAGGGACAAAGAGAATGTCCAACTCTGGAAGGTCTTCACCACCAGGCAGCTTCTCAGCTTGAAGGGCAAGAGCCTGGGAAGTACAGGTTACACTGGGAAGATGGCCTCTTCTATAGTGAACCAACAGAGTAAACCCCTGGGGACTACAAAAGACTTGTAGCACCTCAAGCAAACCAACTCAATTTCTTGCAACTAGCCCATGAGATACCTTTGACTGGTCACTTGAGCTTCAGGAAAACCAAGGAAAGGCTCTCTCTCTACTTTTATTGGCCTAAAATGGGGGCTGAGGTAGATAAGTATTGCAAGAGTTGCCACACTTGCCAAACCTCTGGTAAAAGTGGCTCCAAGAACGTGGCACCTCTAGTGCCTCTCCCTGTGGTGGGAGTACCATTTGAGAGGGTAGGAATCGACATTGTTGGTCCCCTTGATCCTACAACTTCTTCAGGCAACAGGTTTCCTGAAGCAATTTCTATGAGGACTGTTACAGCTCTGGCTGTAGCTAAGGCCGTCCTTGGTATTTTTTACCAGGGTTGGGTTTCCTAAGGAGGTAATATCCGACAGGGGGTCACATTTTATGTCCCACTACATGAAGGCCATGTGGAAAAACTGTGGAGTTACCTACAAGTTCCCAACACCATACCACCCTCAGACAAATGGATTGGTAGAAAGGTTTAACAGAACCATGAAGAGCATGATAGGAGCTTTAGAGGACCCTCTTAAGAAAAAGTGGGACCTTCTACTGACATGCCTTCTCTTTGTATATAGAGAAGGCCCTCAGGAGGGAGTGGGTTACAGTCCCTTTGAACGTCTCTATGGCCATTCGGTCAGAGGTCCATTGGCCCTGATCAAGGAGGGGTGGAGAGTGCTCCTTCCCCCACGCCAATCAGAGTCACTGACTATGTGATAGGACTCTGGAGGAGAATGTCACACATGATGGCTGAGGCGAGTGATAACTTGAAAGCAGGTCAGGTTCTGGTCAAGCATTGGCATGACCAGAAGGCCAACATGGTTGAGTTCACTCAAGACCAGCTAGTTCGTGTTATGGTCCCAACAAGGCAGAGAGCCTTACAGGACAAATGAATGGGACCCTTCAAGATTATGGGGAAACCTGGAGAGGTGAACTATCTGATGGATTTAGGCAATCCTAAGGAGGCTCTTAGAGTCTTTCACATCAACCGTCTAAAAGCTTATGTCTCGAGACCAGAACTGGGAGCTTCAGCTCAAGAGGACGAGGAGAGTGAACCTCTACCCGACCTCCTCATAGGCAAACCTTTGGATGAGAAAATAGAAGTTAATCTCTCTTCTAATCTGACACCTGAGCATCAGGAGGTGTGCAAAGTTTTGTTGAATCAATTTGCCTCCCTGTTTTCTCTAGCACCAGGCTTGACCCCTTGGGGCCAGCATGATATTCAAACTGGTGACTATTTACCTGTCAAAAGCAGGGGCTACAGGATGTCAGAAAATGTAAGAACCCACATCAAAGGAGAGGTCAACAAGATGCTTGATCGCAGGTTAATAGATCCCTCTACTAGTCCATGGTCTAGCCCAGTTGTGTTAGTACCAAAGGCAGGATCCAAGGAGTTTAGATTCTGTGTGGACTATAGAGCTCTAAATGCAGTCACTAAGACTGATGCCCACCCTTTCCCTAGGACAGATGAGCTGGTGGACAGACTTGGGTCAGCCAAGTTCCTCAGCACATTTGATCTCACGTCAGGCTATTGCCAAATAGCCCTGACTGACCATGCCAAGGAGAAAACTGCATTCTCCGCCCCAGTTGGCTTATACCAATTTAAGGTTATGCCTTTTGGATTAAATAATGCACCTGCTACATTCCAAAGGATGGTTAATCAGGTTCTGAATGGGACGGAGGACTTCTGCATGGCATACTTGGATGACATTGCAGTGTTCAGCCCTACTTGGAAAGAACATGTTGACCACCTAGAATATGTTTTGCAGGCTCTTGAACAGGCCCATCTGACCATAAAAGCAAGAAAATGCCAAATTGTTCAGAGTAAAGTGGTCTACCTTGGGCATGAGGTTGGAGGTCGTGAAATAAGGCCTTTGCTCAGCAAGATTGAAGCTGTGCAACATTGGACAACCTTCCCGCTCTCACTTTTCCCCTTCCCACACCTCCCCTGCACTTGCGCAATCTCAATGTCACCTGGCCTAGTAAGATTGTTGTTTCTGTCTTCCCTCTGTTCCCTTCCCTTGGCTCGTCGCGCCTTGAAACACTTGTGTATAGGTGCATTATAAATGCCATATCATATCCTCCAGTCTCTGCTGCTGCTGCAACGTGGAGAGTTCACAACTCCTCCTCCTACGACTATTGCTCTGCTCCTTCTGCTTTCCCATTGGCTACATCTGAGGTGACCTTTTAAGCCACCCAGTCTCCCTCAGGTGTGATTCATTTGCCTTAACAAGCTGCACTTTGCAGTTTTGTTCCTCTCTGGCCCTCTTCTTCGTCCCAGTACCTTGGGTATTATTGAAGTCCATAATGCACAAATCAGTTTTACTAACTTCTTCTAATTTACAATAAGCAATTAAAAGATTGGGGTCTCTGGGGAAGTTGCAAAAGGGGGTTTCCCATTCCTCCTGACCTGCTCCCACCCATGTGATCCTCCCGCAGTACACCACCCCTAGGGTCTGGATCAGAAAGTGCCTGTCTTTCCCTGGCCAGGTTTTCTGGGTGTATCATCTCTTAGTCATCACAATTAGGATTTCAACCATCTCTGTGTGTGTGTAAGGAACATGTATGTGCAAAATATTTTATGAAATATTCTAAGTGGCACTTGTAATGAGGTGTAATATTGTGCCACTATATGGAATGTGGTAGCACTGGCTTTAAAACAGTGTACCATTATAAGTAGGGAAAGTTGATGGGTTTTAGTAATGCCTATTTGTACCTGTATTTTTGTAAAAAACATACAGCGTATAGGTGCATGAGCAGTACTTAAATGTTTCCATTTTTGGGGGGGCACTGTGGAGCAGACATTGGACATGGCGGCTTTCTCTTGAGCTCCGTACTGAGCGGGCGACAATATCCAATCTGATGGAACCCTGCTGCACATAAAACGGCGACCAGGCGAGATAAATGCAGAGGAAGTGCTGCTGACTGAGGCGGCAAGCATTGGAGCCTGGTGGAGCAGCGCAGGGGGCCTTGTTGGATCATCGGGCCTGCGGTCTGGACTGGGCTGCGAGCACTGCGGGAACGTTGGAAGAGGGCCTGTGTGTGGAGGTTGTGCCGGGGGCAGGAGAGCCCGGGAAACACCAGAGAGGCAGGTCGGCTCAGCGAGAAGCAGGGTCTGTTGTCCCTGTCGCCCAGCCTGCCATGTGAGGTGGCCCCCCACTTTATGGTGGATTGGTAGCGGGCCGCCCACCAGCTGTGATATAACTAGAAGGGGAGTCTGCTTAGAGGATCGTGAGCCCGAATGGGCACATTTTGATCACCGCTGAATGCCGGGCACGGTGTACACACTGCAGTGGGGCTGGTGTGCTCAGTGTATCGAGCAGACAATAAGGAGCTGCAGAGCCGAGATGGACTTTGGGATAATAGACTGCGGTGAGCACTTTAAGAGGGATCTATACATTCAGTTATTTCAGCTACGCAGGCTAGATTGAAGGAGGGATAAGAGACTCCAACCAAATGGGTAAGCCATTCATGGATGACTCCGGAACTGTGGATAGAGGAATGTGTCTGTGTGCAAAGAAACTGTTGGTTGTATGAGTGGTGCACATGGTGCATAGCTGCAGTACACCCCATTTTACACTTTGAGCCTGCTGGAAACTAAGAAGCTGGGAGTGAGTGCAATCAGTTACCCAGCATGACGAAGGGAGCAGGGAAAAAAGGAGGAAGTATGGATTGCTTTACAAAGGTCACCCCAACCTCCCAGAGCCAGACCCAGCGGTGGCAAGTGCCCTGGAGGAAGCACCGATCCCACCTGCTGCAGAGCCACTAAATTTGCAGCAAATACTGGTCATGATGCAGAGCGGTTTTACCTCAGTTAATGAGAAATTAGACGGTATCACTGCCAGTGTGGCATCAATATGTACCCGTCTGGAAAAAGAAACACTGAGAATAACGGTGGCGGATGTTAGGCAGAATCCTGTGCAGTGCCCTTAGGGACAACTACACACAATTAAGACCACAGGTGGCAATACAAGTTTTACCTTTGGTACAAGCCTGTACTACTATGTCAGAGTGGTAGCAGTGGCGGAGCAGCCAGGCTTACCTCAAGAGTATATGAGCAGTAGCAGAGATTACACAAAGGGACCACAATTACTGTGACTCAAGCAAACGCTGACTCAAGGTTTCAGGTAGAAAAATATAAGTACATTTATTTTCAAACCATTCATTATAAACACAACACTTCTATTAAACTTAAACACAACCCACACGTCAAATATATACAACTAACCAATTCACTTTGTACAGTATGTCTCAAGGTAAGTACCCTGCGTTGGAATTAACCGGTGTTATGAACAAAACACGTTACCGTGAATACGATTGCGATCACTTTTTGACAGTTCGGTCTACTAAATAAACGTGTATCCGTGACATGAAATGCTACCGGGGCAAAAACACACTTAGCACCTGAGATACTCAGAGGGAGTTGGAGGCAAAAATCACAGGCAATATTTTGGTTAGGCAGACAGAATCGAGAAACACTCAGAGACAAGAGTTCAAAAGTCAAAGGGCCGTAGCCAGGGTCAAGTGACACCGGGGGCCTGTTGCCGAAGATCATACAGTCAGATAGTTTACGATTCAACGTAGCCAAGAGTACTTCGATATTGTCAATGTTCTGAAGCAAAGGTTATAAGAAGGAGGGAAGACAAGGGCAAGCCTTGGAAATGAAGAAAAGGGGTTCATCCAGTTTCCTCAAGCAGAACATAGTACCTTATTCCAATGGTGCAGCTGGTGCCCTGGCAGTTGTTCCTGTTGGTTTCCCGCAGACCCACGATTCCTGGAGCTTCGTTGTGAAGGAGGATGTCTGAAGGGGGTCTGCACCACACAGGGATGAAGCCGGCAAGGGATGTTGCCCCCGGTTGGGCTGCATGTTATAAAAAACCACCTTGACAGGCAAAAGTCCTCACTCAGATACAGGCACTTAGGATACTAGGGGTGCAAGATAAGAATTTACAAATCACAGTAGTACTAGGGCACATAAGAGTGATGAGACGTCAGCAATTAAAACAATGTTTTGGAATGTCCGTGTGCTGGGTAATTACACCAAGTCCAGGAGAATCGTGTCATATGCCGTCAGGCACAAGATCACAGTTTTGCTCCTCCAGGAAACAAATGCCACAGCCACAGTCTGCAGGGGATTAGCCACATCCAAGTGGGTGGGGGGCAATAGGCACTTCACTTCCTTTTCTACGCAGTCCGGAGGAGTTCTCAAATTGATAAATAAAACCCTTACATTTATTCTGAAAGACACGCAAATAGACCCTCAAGTCACATACGTTATAATAAATTTCATAGGAATACATATGGACTGTATATTGACACCCCCAACTTTTACGAGGCAGTAGTGTCCATTGTATTTACATACCCTGGTGTCCCGATAATATGTGATTGGTCATGAACACCATTTTAGATGCACAGAAAGATAGAACAGGGCAGACCCCCAGACCTCCGTCACAAGCAGCCCAAGCCCTACATCAGCAAACGGATGTCCTCGAATTACAGGACATATGGAGGACGCTTTACCCAGGTAACCATGAATACACGTTCTACTCATTGATATGTTTCTATTTTCAAGGCAGTTAATGGGGAGGGTCACAGTGGCAGGCATACTACCGCGCACATTGTCTAACCAATCACCAGTGACTTTACAGATTACCTTAGGGAACTGGGCTCCAATTTGGACGGCTCAGAGGTTTAAGTCGGTGGCACTCCAGGACATTGCATTTAAGGCAGACATAGAAAAGGATATACATATGTACTTCACGCACAACGCCCCTGACTCCACGTCATATAGTACTCTATGGCAGACTTTTAAAGTATACATATGGGGGATGGCAATGTCCAAGGAATTTGGGGTCCTTAAGACTATCAGACATGACCTGCAGGCTAGTGAATCCAAGCTTAAAGACCTGGAGAACAAATATGCTACTGCGCCGGGCCTGACCCTTTTAGCTGATATACGCGCAGCTCTCGATACATTCAGAGAGTAGGCAAAGCGGGAAATCTGCTTTTTTTCAAAGCAAGCAGCAGTAAGGAAATATGGGGAGGGGGACCGCCCGGGAAGGGCATTAGCTAGACTCGTAGGCTCTGAACCAGTCTCAAAGCAAGGTGATTGCATATAGGACGCATTGGGAAATAATCGACATGCGGATGATGAGATACTCAGAACTTTCTGCCACTTCTATGAAAATGTATATAGTGCCACGCCACTGAAAGAGGAACAGGCCATACAAGCCCTGTTGGCTGATATCCTGATATTGAGGTTATCGGGTACCGCTAGAGAAAAGGTCAACATGCCATTCACCATTGAGATCAGGTCTTTAGGGACCCGGGCCCAGATGATCTCACTGCAGAATTCTACATCACATATGATGCCTTGTTGGCCCTACATCTCTTACGAGTTTGAGAGGAGTTGCTGAGTAGTTCTATACTGCCAGTGTCCCTGAGGGAAGCTACTATCACCATCCTCCGTGAACCTGGCAATACTAATAATGAATGCGGCCCGTATAGGCCATTATCACCCATAAATGTAGACCTAAAAATCTATCAAAATACGACCATGAGAAATTGGGAGAGTTGGCACCATTCCTGTCAGTATATCCGGCTAGATGGGCTTGTTGTATGTGTTTTTCTGGGTTTTTGTTGGAATCTCTTCTTAACTAAAGAAATCATGTGTAGAAGAGGTTTGATTGTCGGGGACTGGGCGGGGTGTAGGTATTGTAGGAACGTGGAAGCCCAGTAAACTCTGAAACATTTATGGTATGCTCGGCACTGACTGTTTTGAGATCCAAGCTCCTACAAAAGTTTGCGCAACTCGCAACCGTTGGCGACTCGGAAATTATTTGGTTCTTGTGTTTGTCTGGTCATTTGACATCCACTGTAATTGCTGTTGTGACTTTTTTAAGAGCGTTGGGGTTGGAGGCGGGGCTGGTATGGGGGGAAAAAGTCACTCACTTACTTGTATCCATCTTGTCTGTACCATATATGTCTGTAGTAAAGGTAGCTATGATGCATGCATTTACCTATATACAGTAAAGATGGCTATGGTGTATGCATTTACCTATACGCTGGGATGTTAGGGGATTATGGATTTAATAGTGCTTGATGTTTTCTTTTTTTGTTTTTGCTTCTTCATTTTTATTTTGTTGTTGGTGTTTTAATTTTTCTTTAGTAGTGCTTAATTGCTGTGATGGATTGTATGTTCATTTTCTTTTTAACTTTATTGTTATTGAGCATTTTGGCATACAAAAAACACTAGGACAAGCCCAGTGGCAACCATCAAAAAACCAGTACAAGAATGCTGAACATTAATTTGGTACCCCAAGCCACCTCCCTCCGCTCCCCCTGCACATACCTTTACCCCCAACCAGGGTATGGATACAGATGGCATAGAAAAAACAAAACAATGAGGCAAGACCATTTAGAACAACTGACGTAGTGAGATCGACAACTAAGTCGAGGAGTAAGGCAGGATACAATCGACCAACATTACGAGGAGAGCAAACAAGAGACCTTCAACAGGAAAAGCTACAGTCTTAGGGGCCCACATTCATCGCTCAGGAGAACAACAGACCAGTTCAATAGGAAGGCGTCCATTTGGTTATTGGATATTGCTGAGAGTTTATCGTACGTGAAGATGGCCCATAGCTTAGTGAGCCACACTCACTTTGGAGGGCGCGGAGGGGCTCTTCCATTTCTGAGCGAGGGCTAGCCTACCGGCTCTCAGCATGGCTTCGACCCCTTTTGGGAAGGCAATCACGACGGAGTCCGGGGACGGTGTGCCCAGGAGAATCTCCAGGGGGTGTAGGGAAGGCCCAGAGCCCACGATCCCCTTGATCCAACTAAGTAGGTCGGCCCAGTAGATTCGGACCACCGGACACTCCCACCACATGTGGTACCAGGTTCCACACTGCGTGCACTTCCTAGGACAGAGTGGGGCAGTACCCTCAAACATCTTGGACAGGATAGCTGGAGGGCGATGCCAAGAGTGTAACATCTTGAAGCTATGTTCCATAGCCGAGGTGTACAGGGACCCCGAAAAAATTGAGTTAAAGATCACTCTCCATGTTTGCTCCTCAAGAGCCATCCCCAACCTCTCCTCCCAAACTCGCTTGAAAGGCTGTCTACCCTCTAGGTTTGCTGTAACTAGGGTATTATAAATCCTAGAGATAGAACCCCTCCTAGTGGTGGATTCCACCATAATTTTCTCGAAGGACTTAAGGGGGCGTGACAGATCAGCAATCCATCTGGGATAAGTAAAAATCCCCTTAAGGCGCAAATATTCAAACATAGTGGGCGGGTTATCCCTCATTGCTTCAGTCAGCTGGTCATATTCAATGAAGGCTCCCTGGTGGCAGCATTGGGCTGCCCTCTACAGGCCCATGTCTGACCATAACTGGGAGTGACGGAATCCCTCAGCTCCTAAATTGAAGGGGGGACCCCACAGAGACGTCAGGGGAGATGGCCAAGAAGACAGTAACTTATTATCCTTGTCTCCCTTCCAGGACGCCCACAGCACTGCCAGAGTCGGGTGTATTCTGGGGAGGGAGGGATTTGGGAGAGGCCCATAGGAGATCTCTAACTTTTTTAGGCTGGGAGTGAATGTCTTCAATGTAGGTCCAATAAGTACCCATGTCATCCCTCATGTGCTCCAACATCACTCGAAGCTGGGCCGCCTAGTGATATAGCCTAAAGTCAGGGAGCCCAAAACTACCACATGTTTTCGGCAAGATTAAGGTTGTGTGTCTAACTCTTGCCCTTTTGGCATCCCAGATAAAGCAGTGAACATTAGCATGCAGTGTAGAAAAGAAAGCTTATGGGATGGAGATAGGAAGAGCCGAGAAGAGCTGAGAAGAGATAGAGGAGGCAGGGCAGGATATTCATTTTTATCATGACCATGCGACCAAACCATGAGAGAGTCAGCGGCGCCCAACGTAAGAGGTCATTATTAATCTTAGTCAAGATTGAGGTAAAATTAGATTCGAACAGCCTTCCTAAGTCTCTAGGGATAGATACCCCCAAATACTGGGTGGCCCCACATTCTATTCTCATTCCCTTCAGATCAACCTTCCCTCTGGTTTCCTAGTCTTTAAGCCCCATAGGCTAGGCATTATGCACGACTTCAATAGATTAATCTTAAAACCCGAAAAGACCCCAAAAGCACGAATTAGTTCGAGCAAACGCAGGAGGGAGATGCTGAGGTTGGTCAAATAGGCTAGGATGTCATCGGCAAAAAAGCGACAGCTTGAAGTCGAGCTCGCAACACTGGACTCCAGAAATTTGGTGGTCAGACCTAACCACAATGGCCAGGGGCTCCATCGGTAAAGCGTATAAGAGGGGAGAAATAAGGCACCCCTGGTGGGTACCTCTAGAAAGGTAAAGAGATGCCGAAGTGATGCCGTTAACTGAAACCCTGGCCGAGGGGCTGTTATACAAGGCCGCAATCCACCCACAAAATCTGTCTCCCAAGCCCGTTTTCTGAAGGACTTTACCTATGTAAGGCCATTCGACCCAGTCGAAGGCCTTTTCCGAGCCCAACTAGAAGAGGTAGTCCTATTTTCTAAGTCGTCAAGCTTAAGCGCGTACTTCTCTTCCCTTCTTTCCAATTCAGTCAGGCGCATATCAAACTGGGTCTCTAGTAGGTTGATAGACGTCGTGTTCGCCTCAAGCACCTGTACACGGTCGTCAATGGTGTCAACTTTTTGTCTAGGGTATCCAGCCTCACAGCAATCTCTGCTGTAGAGCTGCAAATTTCCTCCAGTAGAGCTGTCATCCCCTTGGCGACTGAGTTGGCGTCTATTAATTCTGGCTGCGATGGGGCCGCCATAGTCAGGGGGCACGGGGAGGCTGGCGGGTGACAGAACCTCTGGAGAGATTTGGCCCAGTTCATGGAGGGTCCAGCGATACGGGGACCCTGACCAAGCCTCCTAAGGGAAACCACCAAGAGAGGGAGGCTTAAAGGCCCTGGCTAAACTAAAGGAAGAGTGGCAGGCAGACCCAAAGTGAAGCCACACAAGAGGAGTAGACAGGACTGGAGGACAATCAAACATGTCACAGCAGGGAGCCTCTTTACAAGTGTGCGGTGTGCCAAGAGGGTTCCCTCCCTTGAGACCCACGGAGCGAAGAGGGATGCAGAGCACTACTCTTTCAGGCTTAATAGGCTCTGAGGAGTTGAAGTTGGCTTATAAAGGCTTGCCAAAGGGGATAGGAGCAAGTTAGGGGGTGGACACTGAAGGGCCAGGCCCCGTGGAGCAGGGCGCAAGAGTAAGGGCTACACAGCTACACAGAAGGTGGGCCTTCGAAGCTCGCTGGGCGCCAGGTGCCACTGGGGCCTGCAGCGCTAAACGTTCACGTTGAGAGGGGAGCTGGAGCACTGTACTGAGGTCACCCTGTGACCGTCTCCTTCAACCACCAGAAGTGACTCAAAAGCAGGGGCGAACCTCTCCAGGAATGGCACAGGACAGTTGAATGGAATCCGGGTTCCTGCCTCCCCGGAGGCAGCGGGAGCGGAGGCAGCTGGAGGAGGTCCTCCAGGTGCAGGGGGGGGGGGTGAGGTCACCCAGAGTACCAACCTGGTATTCGGTTGGGGCCCACAGCCCCTGAATGTGGAATCGTACCTCTTCCGCAGACAAGATCCTCCAGGCCCTCCGCTGGGGCTTCCAATGGCAAACAGGGCCCACCTCCTGGGGAGGAGACCACAGCCACCGTAGGGGCAATCCGGGACCGTGGCGTTCCACCGGCAGGGCACCTCCCGACACCACAGCAATCCCCACAAACCGCTGGCAGGGAGAGGTTTTCCCAGCAGAGACGCCGGGGGGTCACCAGGTCTCGCACGCAGCAGCCGCCTCAGCTCAGGAACGCCAGGAAAGTCCTTTGCAGCCATCTAGGTACCCAGTTTCTACGTTACAGTCGGGCTGCACAGGCAGCTCCGGCTGCACGCCGCCTCCCGCGGCCCACAACCACAGACAGCTCCGGCATGAACAGAGTTTGCATCCCCGGTCCGCCGTGCGAGGGACAGCGGAAAGCCACCTCGGTGAAAGAAAGAGGAGATTCTAGGCAGAAGCCCTCTCAGCCTTCAGAGAGGGGGATCCAGCAGATTTGGCAGAATGCAGCACGCTAGCGGGAAGGAGGCCTGCAACCCCTCCCCCACCAAGGGAATCACTCAGCAGCCGTGGAGATGCAGGCGGGAGTGGGCCCGCACGCACTTTCTCTTGAAGCAAGACCGACTCAAATCTCGGGCCGGGCACCACCTTTGAAGACCGGGACTCCTCTCATCTAGTGCTCTGGGTGTTCATACAGCCCCTAGGGGGGGGTCGAGGTTCCTCTCCTGGAAGGGTAGGGGGGCTGAAGTCCCTTTTTGGATACCTTAGGGAGGAGACCGACTGAGATGCTTCAGAACATCTCAGCGCCCCCAGGTGGCTCCTCACGTCTGTTAATTTTTAATTTTTGCCAAGATTGTCAAAGGTTGACTTGTTTAACCATAAAACAATGAAAAATAAAATGTATGCAAAGGTATTGGCGAATAGGATGCTCCCACTGATGTCGAGCATGGTACATAATGACCAGGCTGGTTTTATAACTAGTAGGTCAACGGCCCTCAACCTCTGCCATTTATTTAACATTAAGTCACGAATATCCCCTGCGGTTAAAGCAATAGTGATTGCCTGGATGCGCAGAAGGCATTTGACATGTGTCCTGGGAATATCTATTTGTAGTGCTGAAGAAATGCCGAATAGGAGCTCAGATGCTGGCATTTATAAAACTCCTCTATACCGAGCCAACTGCAAGGGTATTAGTTAATTCTCACCTGAGTGAGCCCTTCGGGCTGGGTAGAGGCACGTGCCAGGGACGTCCCCTCTCTCCGTTATTATTCGTATTAGCAATTGAACCTATGGCGGACTTAGTTAGGGATAAACATAGGTAGAGAGGGATCCGCCTGTCTGGGCCCCCAGAAATCATATTTTTATACGCAGATGACGTGCTGCTTTATATTTGAAAACTCACATGAAAACCTTGAGCCTTTAATGAAGGATATCACACACTTTGGGGAACACTCTGGGTTCACAGTAAATTACACCAAATCAGAAATGTTTCCACTCACAAGTAATACAGAGAAACCCCTGGTGCTCTCTCCCTCTGAAATGGGCACTGGACAGAATAATGATCTTCAGGAGCAAGGACTTGTTTCTTGTTGACAACTACATGGCGCAGGTGAAATATGTACACATGCCATCTGGGTCCTATAATGATATCCTGCATGGAACGAGGACTTTGATGACCACAGACGTTCGTGGCTGTTCCTGGATGGCAGAGGGAATAGCCAATCAGGTTTCCCATTTGTGAGGGAGGAGTTGCAGTGTACAGGAGTACAGAGTAGGAAGTGTTTCATTTATTGTTTGAACTGCTGGAAGCAAGTCCCTGACCAAGAAGTCTGTTTGGATGTTAGGAGATTCGTGGATTCATTGGGTGAAGGTATATGTAGAGCATCCTGGAATTTCTGACAATCTTGGATTTGAAGGAGTGGAGGTGTTATGGTATGGAGTTTGTGAAATTAACTCAACTGCATTATTACCCTTGTGCGAAAATATGGTGCATTTCCAACATCGAGAAATAATTATATTGCATTGTGGAGGCAACAGTTTATGATATGTTACTGGAATATCCTTGCAGTTTGCTTTGAAAGATTCGTCTAGAAGGCTAATGGAACTGTTATCACAGATTACTCAAAGGCAAATGTGGAAAAGATCAAACTTGTATTGTGCATACATTGAAAAAGCCAGGCGGAATGTTAATAAAGGTGTATGTGCATTTTTACAAGATATAGGAATGGTATCTTTTCACAATGAGAATATACGACCTGATGGAGTGAACATTTTTCGAAGAGATGGAGTACATCTAACTGATGTTGGAAATTAGATTTTTCTGTCTAATATTGTCACGCTCAGGAAATCCCACCCGTGCTTCTTCCTCACTTGTCTCTTCAAAGGTGCTATCCTGGGCTTCCGAGTCCTTCTTCTTCCGAGGTTTTCGGGGTTCCTTCACCTTCTTTTCCTTCTTTTGGTGCAAATAATGGCATGCCTCCTCAGAATCCACCTTTGCCTGAAATAGAACCAGGCCCATTGGGACCCCGAGGGGCAAGCCCCCAGAATAACAGGGAAAGAGCCTTCTTAGCAGAAAAAACCATGATGTACAGAGTTGGCAGCTTCAGTAGGATGGGATCCTTGTTTCCAAAACACGTGCAGTACTGGCATAGCAGACAGGAACTGAGTACCACGATTTCAATTCACCCAAACTTCCACAGATGGAAAAGCACAATAAGCGCCCCCAACGCTCATGGGGAGTCTTGAAGTAAGAGAAATCCAAATTGACCCTACTGGGTTGGAACCCCCCCAAAGGAAGGAAAACACAGACAGAGAGAGAAAGATCTCCCTGCAAGCTCGAGCGGAAGGTATAGACCGGAGCTTCACAGCGAGATTGAATTACAGAGCTGATAGATCAGATACTGAAGAATGGACCGAGCAGTGAGAAAAGGTGCTCCTTTGCAAGAAGGTAATTACCCAAACAGAAACAGATGTAGAAGAATGAGCCCAGCGGTGAGAGAGGTGCTCCACAGCAAGAAGGTAAACAACATGAACAGAAATGGATATGGATGAATGAGCCGAGAGGTGAGAGAGGAGACGTGCTACAGCAAAGGGTGCTGTACACATGGCAAAGTGAACACTGCGGAACGCAGTGGGACAGACTAGAGAAAGAATAGTCAGAAAGCCGTCCGAAATGTAATGTAGGGACACTTACACAGGAGTATGGCGAGACAGCGAAGTCATGAACAAAGGCAGAATGGAAGAAAGAGCAGAGTCTCTATGACAGATAGTAAGTAAGCAGAAAGGGAAAAAAGGCTAAACAGCGAAACCGAGGGAAGTACAGGGAAAGCAACAGAAGCGGTCAAAGGACCTGAGCTGTAGTAGGCAAGGGAAGGCAAAAGAAAGGCAAGGGCAAAAAGCAGAAGCTCTAACCCAGAGAGATTCCGCAGCATCTTCCAAAGAATAAAAGATACAACGCAAGGAGCAGATGGCTCTGCCCACCCTTATAGAGGCGCTGGCCATCTTGGGGGAAGACTAGACTGCAGAATGCGAACTGAACCTAAGTGAATTTCCATCTGTGCCAGCAACATCAGGGTCGGCGCATGACAAATATCAACAATGCTTTTAAACATTTTTTGTGAAATAAATCAAAAAGAAAGAAGACTTTGTAGAAAAACATGCAGAAGTAGTAAAAATAAAAAAACAAAAAATAAAAAAGGCCCTAAAAGAAAAACAAAAAGGGTTTTTTAAGAGCCACCACTATAGTAAGGAGGAAAGTAGTAAAGTGAATTTAAAAATGCCTCTTTTTACACAGTGTACTCTGCAGACTATTTTACCATCTGCAGACTAAATAGGGACCGAAAAGGAAGGGAAGTTATGGTGTTGGGTGGTGTAATGTGTATGTGAAGTGTAAAAGCCTTGAGTATGGGTAAAACACTTACCACGCACGTTACACTTTATGCTTGTTTTTTGTATGATAGAGAAAGATATTTGGGACAGAAAATTATTTCTGTCACTTTTGCTTTATCTCTAATATACAAAAGCACCATTATTTCCATTAGCATAGAACATAGCACTAAAGAAAATGTTAGAGAATCCTAGAGTCTAAATACTTTGTGTAAAAATGTAAAGTAGATGGAGTGCATAAGATTACATGGTTTTTTAGTTCTATTTTTTAACTGTGAAAGGCGGTTCCCAAAGGAAACCTTTTGTTCTTCTTTTTCTGGAGGTAGGGAGAGGCAAGGGGGAAAGGGAGGGAAGGGGCACCAACCACCGATAGAAAGGGACAGGTGGACAGAGGAAGATGTTGGGCCTGATCTTAAATCTAAGGTGAGGCAGTGCTTCTCATGCTCCTTCACCGCAGCCTCGAAGGCTCTCCGTAGCTGCTCCTCCCTTAAGAGAACTGCATTGCAGTATGTACAGAGAACTGTTGTCCGTGAAAGGAAAGGATCAGCAGCTTCTTGTATGGCCTGTGAGGCAGCAGGAGGAATCCTCTGCCCCACAATGGTAGATTGTATGGTGGCAGGAGCATTTGAGAAGGATGGGGTAGAGGAGGCGAGCCTACTACCTGAGAAAGAAACAGCCTTTCTCAGAGCATCCAGGTGGAATGTGCGGGTGTGATGGCGCATGGAGGTAGTACCAAACGAGTACTGCCCGTGTTGTCCGTGACTGAGTGTGTCTTGACACAGTGCATTTAACATGGGCTGCCTAAGCCGTGGGCACCCCTGCCACGGTGGTGAAAAACTGCCACACCCATGACTCCTTTTTAGTGCTTCTGGTAGTAGGTACTCTTCCTCTTCCTCTGCTTCCATGCCCCTGCTCCCCTGTCCAGGTCCTCCAGGTGTGTTGGCCCCTGGGGAGGAGGGATGGTTATGACAGATGCCATTATAAATCTCCTGCAGGTAGTCTTTAGTAGTTCCCTAAAGATGCTTGGGAATGAGTAGATGAAATGGGTGGGTCCCTTTGGAGGAACCATCCATGGAGCTTTCCCCTATCTGCAGACTCAGGAGTCTAAAATAGGGCTTGGAAAGCTTTGAAGAGTTAAAAGAGCAACTAAGAATGGCACTAGGAGGTAAGGAAGGGTAAACTTTGAATTTCAAACTTCCTAGATTGGCTGAAATTGTGGTTTCAAGATGTTTGTCGAACATGGACAGCGGTTGTGGACACGTCATCATGCCGCACATGTGCGGTCACATTCTGACGTTCACGAGCGTCCGCAATGTTGTCACAAGTCCACAAATGTCGGAGCTGAAAGAGCAGCATAAAATGTAAAACGTTTATAGAAGTATTAAGAATGTTGAGAGCATGTGGGGAATGGTAAAGGTTCAACTTCAAACTTCATAGATTGGCTGAAAATTTGGTTTCAAAATATCCGTGAAGCACAGGCACCGGTCGCAGACAGGTCATTATGTCGCACAGGCACAGTGACATGATGACGTTCGGGACCCTGCGTGATGCGGTTATGACTTCCGCGATCTGCAGCGCATAAACAGGACGCATGATTGCACGGTGGCACCTGCGATGGGGTGGGCATTCACCGACTAATTGTAAGTGCATCAGAAGGGGACGGACATGTCTGGACTAGGCTGGAAGTCCGCGAACAGCGGACACCCGGTTACATCACAGAGATGGATGCATGTGGACATGAACAAGTGTGAAGTCCGCAGAGTATAAACTGGCGTTTAAAAAAATATTTATATACATGATACACATAATATGAACAATAAGTTAATTTAAGAAATGGATGGGGAATCAGATTGGGAAACATAAATAGAGGTATTTGGAGGTTGTAGATAGTCATGATCAGGTGAAGCAGGGAGCGAAGTTTCATCAAAACGTCTGTAATTTATATTTTCTTCATTTGATTCAGGCAATTACTTTGGGAAACGGGAACAGGTACAGGTAGGCCAATGAAAATCAACATTTCTAATTAGATGATCTTTAACATATGCCACAAGTTCTTTAATTTGATTACTAATTTCTCCTATTTGTAAAGACAAGTTGGTGATTTGATTTTGTAGATTTGGTAATTGGGGTTCTCTTTGTAGTAGTTCAGCTTCTTCATGATTAGGTTTAGGTGTGGTGTCTTCTACATTATTTAGTATAAGAAAGAGAAATTAATATTTAAATAAGTCATGTATAAGTTACATAATTTGCTTGCTTTATAACATATATTGTTCACCGTTAGTGACTTGGTCATCACTCATTTCATCTTTTGGGAAGTACTCCTCCAGCCACTCGTGTTCTTGCCATTTCTGTCAAAATATAGACTGGTCATATTTACATATGGATAATGTTTATATAATGAATGGTTACAATACAAAAATAAATAAAGTGTACTTACTATTTTGTGAGAGATTGTTTTGCACTGTGTGGTTGCTGTATCACAGTGTGTGTGAAGCTTTGCAATGAACTGATGATAGCAGGTGTACAGTTATGCCCTGTGTTTCGTATACTCCACAATATTGTGTGCTGAATCACAAATAAATGTTTACATTTGTAAAGGTTTAATTGTATATAGATGTTTATTTGGGGTGTACTAAATATTGGTAATGTTGCTTTATGTATATGTCATTAGAAGAGTACAAAATGTTGTGTTGTCCCCTGTGCATTTGCGTTATGTTGATGCTACCTGGTCTCAGTCAAGTCTGCGGACATCTAAACACTATAATGTTGCATGCTTTATGCTTTTACGACCCCTGCACCTATAAATCACTGATTTAGGTGTATTGACAACAATTAGTTATAGAGGCAAGCAGGCCATTTTACGAAACAAGGTGGAAACTTGACTACTAAAGATTTTTTTACGTATGTATTTTTGAGACTGTTATTTGTTTTGTATATTTGTATATATGTTTTCATTTATTGTGCCATGTTGAAGAAGAAAAAAAAAACCTTGTCAGGCACAAGGATAAAAATAGTACTGACATATTTAAGTGTTTGAGATTACCTAGTGAGGTCAAGAAATCCTGGAACATAAATTAGATTGTCAGGACGAACTCATTAAATGATATTTGTAGTTCGCATTACTGACACTGTGTTAATATTAATGTTAAAGGATATTTGTACCGCGCACTATCACCACCGGAGAGGTCCCCTGGCGCTCTGGCAGCTCTGAAAAAAGGAAGGGGGGGGGGGGTGAGTTAGTGGGAGTGAGCAGGAAAAGTGCAAGCTAGCAGTATTGTGTCGTTGGCAGCCTCAGCCCGGTGGGTCCGTTGGCTGAGCTTGGGGTGTTTTACGGTTTGTACTCGTCATGTGCTGTTGTGCAAGTCTATGAGCGGTTTGTTTTGTTGTTGCAGTGTAGTGAAGTTTGTGTGGTTTGGTGAGTTTAGGGCTTGTGGTTGTGTTTGGTTCGAGTTTGAGAGGTGTATGCAGAGGAGTGAAATTGTTAGTAGGCATATGCTAACATTCATAATTCTATCTAGATGTGGCGCATTCTAAGCTTAGGAATTCCCTCTATGTGTGCAAATGCTAACATTCACAATTCTATCTAGATGTGACGCAGGCTACGCTGAGGAATCCATCTAATTATGGCACATGCTAACATTCATAATTCTATCTAGATGTGGCACGTGCTAAACTTAGGAATTCCCTCTTTGTGTGCACATGCTAACATTTGCAATTCTATCTAGATGCGATGCGTGCTAACGATTATTACACCTGTCTAAGGTGACATAGGCTGATCTTGATCGTTCTCTATAGGTATCACAAGGGTCTGCTATGTCCTCTTCCTCAAAGGAGGACTCCGTCTCAACTCCCTCCCCTTCCACCTCACCTTTGTCTTTTCACCTGGGCTTCCTTTTCTCTTTGCTCCCGAGTCTCTCCTTTTTTTATGCAGATAGGGACGTCCACAGAAGGATGCCACCGTGCCACTGTATAGGTGGGGCGGTGGACGATCCTCCATGACCGTCAAAGAGGGGAAAAAGCCAATGGCATAAAAAACCCCTATGAGAATTCCACAGACTGGACCAGAGCGGTCTTAGGTCCACGGAAAGGCAGGAAGATGCAAGACGTGATAGAAGGCAATCCAGAGGCTAGCAAGGATTTGGTACACAGGTGAGCAAAATGATGCAGTTCGAATGACAGAGGCAGTCCAGAGGCAAACAAGGGTCTGGCACACAGGTAAGCAAAAAGATGCAGTTCGAATGGCAGAGGCAGTCCAAAGGCAAGCAGGGGTTTCGATACACAGGTGAGCAGATGATGCAAAATGAATAGCAGAGGCAGTCCAAATGCAAGCAGGGGTCCGGTACACAGGCGGGCCGAAAGAGAAAGTAAGAGGAGGGAAAGGAAAGAGCAAGGAGGAGGAAACTCAAAGAGCAAAGGGCAGCAAGGAAACGGACGAGAAGTCCGAAATGGAACGAAAGGAAAAAACAGAGCGAGGAGGGCCCGGGAAGGAAAGGAAGGAGCGGACGGGCGGCAGGAATAAGCAAAACCCCAAGGGGAGAAATACAGAGGAAAAGGACCAGGAGGAAGCGGAGAACCGCATGGAAGAAAGCACACAAGCGCTGGCAACACAGGCGAAACCAAGGAAACATTGCAACGCGTCTGTTAACCCAGAAGCAGTAGAATAAGTGCTACCGGTTACGTGCACGACGCAAAAGAACTAGACCCGCACAGGTCGTACGGGGAGACGTGAAGGAACATTTAATGGCGGACCGCCACGCCAGCGATTCCAAACCCGCCATCTCCCCCAAGGCGTGACAGTATGCCCCCTCCTTAGACTCACCCCTCCGGGCTTGCCTGGATGATAGTGATGAAACTTACGTACTAAAAGAGGGGCATTGATATGAGATTTAGGTTCCCAGGAATTCTCTGACCAGGGATACCCTTTCCAACATACAAGATACTCTAACCTACCCCTGTGATATCTCGAGTCACATATCTGAGCGACTTCGTATTCTTCCTGTGCAGAGTCTGTAGGCAAGGTAAGGTACTTAGGGGTGCATGACCATTTATCCTCTTGACAGGGTTTTGATTGGGATGTATGGAATAAAGGATGATATTCTCCGGAGACCTACAGGAAGTTGAAGATTGAAGGCCACAGGGTTTATTTTGTGTGTAATCTTGTAAGGCCCTATGTATCTAGGGGACAGCTTGGAGGGATGTACCCATCGAGGTAAATATCTTGTGGAAAGCATAACTTGGGATCCCACTTCCCACCCTGGGACTGGTCTTCGGTGTTTGTCTGCTTGGGTCTTGTAGCGATCTTGTGCCTCCTGGAGGCTCATCTTCGCTTTCTCGTGGGCTTCCCGAATAAGCGAGAGAGAAGAATCAACAGATGGTATGTTAGTGGAAGTTACTGAAAGGGGTTGAATGGAATGTGGGTGATAACCGTAGGTGCAGTAAAAAGGGCTAGAACCAAGAGCAGAGTGGGTAAAGTTGTTATAGGAAAATTCGGTCAAAGGCAATAGTGTGATCCAGTTATCCTGTTGTTGATTTATAAAACACCTCAAATACTGTTCGAGGGTACCATTGAGCCGTTCGGTCTGCCCGTTAGATTGAGGGTGGAAGCCCGATGTCAAAGCCCTCTCAATGCCCAATCTTTCGCAAAATGCTTTCCAAAACCATGAGGTGTATTGACTACCTCGATCTGAAATGATTTTAGAGGGTATCCCGTGTAACCGAAACACATCCTTTAGAAACACTTCAGCAATTTCGGTTGTGGAGGAAACCCCACGCAGAGGGGAGAAATGGGCCAATTTTGAGAAAGAATCTACTACGACCATGATACAAGTACATCCCTGGGATAGGGGTAACTCGACGATCAAATTGGTCAAAATAGTATTCCAAGGACCTGTAGGGATGGTACAGGGTTCTAGCAACCCTACAGGCATTTGATGGGGTACCTTGTTACAGAGGCAAATGATACAGGACTGTACATACTGGTCGATATCTTCTTTCATGCTTGGCCAATAAAAGTGTCTAGTAGGTAATCCAGGGTACCCTTGTTGCCTCTGTGTCCTGCAATCTTGGAATCATGGCACCAGGACAAAGCCGTTTTCCTTAGGGCTTGTGTAGGTAGATATAGTTTGCCTTTTACTATATAGAAACCATCCTTGATGTCATATATGGTATCTTTGTGGTGTCTTTCTACCTCAAATTGTCCTCCGGAAGATTCTCTGACTTGTCTGAGAAATGTGGAAAGTACTCCAATACTCTTGGTTCGGGGAAACATGAGTTCCTTCGTGGATTCTGTTTCAGATGTGTAATCACTGCGGCGGGAAAGGGCATCCGCCACCAAGTTCTGGTCACCTGGGATGTAGGTTATGGTGAAGTCAAACTGTGCAAAAAAATGTGCCCATCTTGCTTGGCGAGTATTGTAACACTCAAACTGCTTTAATACTTGCAGGTTCTTGTAATCAGTCCTGATAGTAAAGGGATGTTCGCCTCTTTGAAGAAGATGTCGCCACTCCAGACAAGCCAACTTCATGGCGAGTAATTCCTGTTCAATGACCGAATAGATTTTTGGCTGACATTGAGGGTTTTGGAAAAGTAAGAGATAGGGTGCTCTTTATTTTGGTGTACCTGTAACAGGACTGCTCCTACAGCTGCCGCCGATGCATCAGTCTCCAAGATGAAGGGAAGTCCCTGATCCGGCTGACGTAGGATGGGAGCAGAACAGAAGGCTTCCTTAAGATGATGAAAACTGTTTTCGGCTGCTGCAGACGAACAGAATGGAACAGAAGACTTCTTGAGTAGGGTAGTGATGGGCAAAACCTTCTGGGAGAAATCGGGAATGAAAGTTCGCAAGACCCAGAAACTTTTGCACCTCTTTAACAGACTTAGGTGAAGGCCAATTTAGGATTGATGTGACCTTCTGGGGATCCATCGAAATACCTTTGCTGGAGAGGATAAACCCCAAATAGGAAATGGAGGAAGCTGAAAATACACATTTGTTAAGCTTGACTGAAAGATGGTTGTCCTTTAGTCGCTGGAAGACTGTAACGCTCACCTGGTTCCCCCGGAGGCGCAGGTCTTGATCTGGCGAGGATACTGTCTTCAGTGTTAGGCGCAGGGTTCGTTTTGCTCCCGGACTGGGCCCCCTTCCCACCGACAGTTTAAGCTGAAGAGTGAGATGTCTGCAAGGGTAAACCAAGGTATTAGTGTTTGGAAGGTTTGGAAAGTTCCTTGCCCCTTTCGCCCTTTCTTTCCCCGTGGAACTGGGTTGATATTGCGCTTACCTTATATAGGTAATTGCCGGGCTCTCCATCCTGCGTCTTGTGCAGGGGCGCTGGGTCCAGTTGCTTCACTGGATGCGAGCTCTGCCTCTTGATAGCAGAGGATTTGCTGAGAGCGAAGACGCCGTTAATGCACGAGCGTGCCTTGTAAGTAATAAAGTTCCTTTTAGATTGTTCTCTTCCCTTTCAAAAGTCTTAAGTCTTTAAAGTCTATGTCTTTTCCCTTGTAGATGCTGTGGCGATGAAGATTATCCTTCTAATGGCACGTAAGTAAAAAGACTGTTCTAGCGCTGTAGAATGCACCGTAATGTCTCTTTTGTCTTTGCAGGTGCCGAGGAGCCGCGCGAACAGATTGGAAGCAAACGTAACACAGGTAAGCAGGCTCTGTAGTTAAATATTACTGACCGATGTTCTTTCTCTTTGCAGATGTCGGATGCCGGAAGAGAAAGGCAGAAAAAGGCGCTTTGGATGCTGCCGTTGGATTAGGTAAGTAGATTCGCTGCCTTTGCTTTAGCCTAACCTGTGCCCTTGTCTTGCAGGAGCTGCAGAAGACTGAAGAAGACTGAAGGTTGGATCCCAGCAGGTTATTTCGTATTCACAGGATCTGGAGCTGGAGGTTTCCTGGAGCTGACACGGTGAGCGTCCTGCTGCAGATGCAGAATAACGCGAAGCACGTGAAACCAATCGGGTGTGATTTAAATAGCCTTCTGTAGTGCTTAGGCGTCTTCTTCCACGCCCCACCCAGGTAAGAAAAGAGTTCCAGATTTCTAGAAGAGTTCCTGTGTTCTGCTTCCAGGGAGTGGCTCCTGCTCCACCCAGACAGAAAAGTAGTCCCAGGCAGAGAAGGATCAGGAGACCAGTTAGCTGGTAAGTAAGCAGCATGGTCTGCTACAGGTAGGTCCACCAAGCACTCTTACCTAATATGAGATATGAGCCCGGCGCTTCCAGTTGCGTGGACCGGTCACCATCATGAGCCTGGCGCCACTGACGCCAGGACAAGGTCCAAAAGGTCCCAATCGGGACTGGCTGGTTCCTGGGATCAGAGTTATGGGCCTGCTTCCAAGGTCGTGGGGCAAGTCCTGACCCCTTGGAAGCAGGGATCATGACAAAGACTTCCTTGACATGTTCCTCATGTTCTTCTTGTGACCGAGAAAACACCAAAATGTCATCAAGATAGACTATGGTCGTGTGGCACAGCAAATCTGAGAAGAGGCGATCCATAAAGTGCTGAAAAATGGAAGGGGCATTGACTAACCCAAAGGGCATCACTTTATATTCGTAAAGTCCAAACAGAGTCCGAAAAGCCATCTTCCACTCATCCCCCGCCTGGACTCGGAGCAGAGGGTATGCATTCCGTAGGTCAAGTTTGGTAAAAATGGTAGAATCCTGGACAGCTTGAATGATTTCCGTTATAAAAGGCATTGGATACCGATCCTTGATGGTCACTTTGTTCAAGCCCCTGTAGTCAATGCAGGGACGTAATTCCTGAGACTCTTTCTTGGGAATAAAGAATAAAGAGGCTCCCGTCGGAGGCTTCGAGGGTCTAATCAGTTCGTTGGCAAGGTTTTTATCCAAATACTCTCTAAGATAGCGCTTTTCTTCCAAAGACAGAGGAAACATCCGACAAAAGGGTACAAGGGCTCCTGGAGTGAGGTCTATGCAGCAGTCTTCCGGTCGGTGAGGGGGAAGATCTAAGGGAACCTTTTCGGTAACTACCTCTGTGAATTCCTGAAGATGGTTTGGTAGGTAATGTACAACTCTGGGCTCACAGCTGCTCGCTGTTTTCACAGTCTCAAATTTGGGTTCAGGCAGACATTCAGCCTTACAGATTGTGGAATGGAAGCTTAGAAGATTCTTGGTCCAGTTAATGGTGGGGTTGTGTTTCCGTAACCAGCCTATCCCAAGAATGAGAGGAAAGTGAGCTGCGCGGATGATGTCAAAGACGATCCTTTCGGTATGTTGCTGTATTGACATGACGAGTTCTTCTGTGGTGTGGGTTATCATGCCGGAGCTTAAAGGTTCACCGTCAACACCTTCCACCTTCTGGTCTTCTTTTTTGGCGATCCGGTTTATACCCTTCTGTGCAGCCCAATGAGTATCCATGAAATTACCGGCTGGTCCGCAACCAGTAGGGCTTGAGACTGTATCTCGGAATCACCCAGTTGTAGGGTCACTAAAAGAACCATGAGACGAGAGTCTTCAGTTATCTCTGGGGAAGACACAGAAAGAGTGGCATAGGGACTTGTGATGGCCCCTCGGAAGTGAGTCCTAACACTTACCGAGGGTGACCGTTTCCCGATCGTCTGGGAGGGACGTCTGGACAGTCCCTAAGCAAATGTGTAGAAGCCCCACAATAAATACATAGGCTCCCTTCTCTGTGTCTCTTCCGTTCCTCTGGAGTAAGAGGGGCCCGAGTGGTCCCAATCTGCATTGGTTCTTCTCTGTTTGGTCGCGAGGAAGACGAAGAAATGGGAGGAAGGGGATCCAAGGGAGGGGATCCATAGGGTTTGGACTTCTTTTTCTCTGCTCGGTGTTCCATCAGGCGGAAGTCAATGCAGAGAGTAGCAGTGACAAGATCATCAAAGGTAGTAGGTCGAGCTATCCGGGCCAGCTCGTCTTTGAGGTCTTCCCTTTGACCTCGTCGGAAGATGGCATACTGCGCTTGCTCTTGCCATCCTGCTTCAGCTGCGACTTGCTTGAAGGTTGTTATGTAGGTTAGTAGATCAGAATTGCCTTGACGGATGTCTAGAAGATCTTCAGACACTAAAACAGTGCTCTCAGTACGCAAAAAGGTCTGCTGTAACAGGGTTTTGAAGGCGCTGTAATCTTGCAAGACTGGGTTGGTTTGATTCACTGGAGGGGTGGCCCAGGCCAGGGCATTGCCGGTCATGTGGGTAATCATAAACCCAATTTTGGCATGATCTGAAGCAAAAGTTTGAGCACGAAATGAAAAGTGAAGATTACAAGCATCTAAGAATTCTTTAACCCTTTTGGGTGCTCCATCGAATTTACCGGACACCAAAGGAAGTGGTGGTAGATCTGTCAAAGGGCGCTCTCTCTCCGTCAGGCGTTGTTGTAAGGCAGTATTGGCACTCTTGAGATTCTATAACTCTAAGTTCAGGTTCTGTACGGCTGCTACGGTTTCCTGAAGCTGCTGAGGTGTAGCCATGCTGATTTCCTGGCGTTGCAAACTGTCACAAGGGTCTGCTATGTCCTCTTCCTCAAAGGAGGACTCCGTCTCAACTCCCTCCCCTTCCACCTCACCTTTGTCTTTTCTCCTGTGCTTCCGTTTCTCTTTGCTCCCGGGTCTCTCCTTTTTTTTCATGCAGATAGGGACGTCCACGGAAGGACACCACCGTGCCACCGTATAGGTGGTGCGGTGGACGATCCTCCGTGACCGTCAAAGAGGGGAAAAAGCCAATGGCATAAAAAAAACCCTATGAGAATTCCACAGGCTGGAGCAAAGCGGTTTTAGGTCCACGGAAAGGCAGGAAGATGCAAGACGTGATAGAAGGCAATCCAGAGGCTAGCACGGATTTGGTACACAGGTGAGCAAAATGATGCAGTTCGAATGACAGAGGCAGTCCAGAGGCAAACAAGGGTCCTGTACACAGGTAAGCAAAAAGATGCAGTTCGAATGGCAGAGGCAGTCCAAAGGCAAGCAGGGGTTCGATACACAGGTGAGCAGATGATGCAAAACGAATAGCAGAGGCAGTCCAAATGCAAGCAGGGGTCCGGTACACAGGCGGGCCGAAAGAGAAAGTAAGAGGAGGGAAAGGAAAGAGCAAGGAGGAGGAAACTCGAAGAGCAAAGGGCAGCAAGGAAACGGACAAGAAGTCCGAAATGGAACGAAAGGAAAAAACAGAGCGAGGAGGGGCCGGGAAGGAAACGAAGGAGCGGACGGGCGGCAGGAATAAGCGGAACCCAAAGGGAAGAAATACAGAGGAAAAGGACCAGGAGGAAGCGGAGAACCGCACGGAAGAAAGCACACAAGCGCTGGCAACACAGGCGAAACCAAGGAAACGTTGCAACGCGTCCGTGTACCGGAAGCAGCAGAATAAGTGCTACCGGTTACGTGCGCGAAGCAAAAGAACTAGACCCGCACAGGTCGTACGGGGAGAAGTGAAGGAACATTCAATGGCGGACCGCCGCACCAGCGATTCCAAACCCGCCATCTCCCCCAAGGCGTGACAATAGGTTAGTTAACATTGGCACTAGTTAACATTGGCTTTGCAGACCTACCAATGATATATACAGTGCTATATAAATGCAGAGTAGCAAACATAACAGTATGCTAGTGCGTAGTGCAGTGCAACATTTATACTCCATCCAAGAGTGTATTTCGGTCAGTGGTCATTAATCTCTTTAGTATTCATGTTGTAATTCTATGGCAGTCAACGTTATGGTAAGGTATAGTGGCGAGGGCTTTCTGGAGTAGAGTGATTGCTCTACCCCACCACTGCCACACTTACAGTTTTGCTGGTGTCTGTTGGCTGCTGGCTTCCTTTGCTTCCCCTGCAGACACCGGCAGACACATCTTGGAGCCGCCAGTGCAGGAGCCGCCCTTTGCCTTGGGGCCCTTAGCCGCAGGGCTGCCAGGCAGAGGGATGCCTTGGTTGGTTCAGTTAAGACCAGACAGTCAGCCAATCACAGGGGAGGGAGGTCCGGGAGGCGGGCAGAGGGTGGGGAGGGGGAAGCCGTGGAGAACGGGAAAGGGATTGGTACGAGGGGGTCTGCGGCTGCATGGCCATGAGGTGGCAAGAGTGGAATGGAGGGTCCCTGCAGCGCACCTGGGGTCGCCTTGCTGGTAATGGCATTCTCCCACGGTGAAGCTGCAGGCCCAGACACAGCGCCAGGCCTGATTGGCCAATCACAGGGGAGGGAGGTCCGGGAGGCGGGCAGAGGGAGGGGAAGGGGAAGCCGTGGAGAACAGGAAAGGGATCGATACGAGTAGGTCTGGGGCTGCATGGCCACGAGGTGGCAAGAGTTGAATGGAGGATCCCTGCAGCTCTCCTGGGGTCGCCTTGCTGGTAATGGCAATCTCCCAGGGTGAAGCTGCAGGCCCAGACACAGTGCCAGGCCCGATTGACCAATCACAGGGAGGGAGGTCCGGTTGGCGGGCAGAGGGAGGGAAGGGGAAGCCGTGGAGAAGGGGAAAGGGATCGATATGAGGGGGTCTGGAGCTGCATGGCCACAAGGTGGCAAGAGTAGAATGGAGGGTCCCTGCAGCTCACCTGGGGTCGCCTTGCTAGTAATGGCGTTCACCCACGGTGAAGCTGCAGGCCCAAGCACAGTGCCAGGCCCGATTGGCCAATCACAGGGGAGGGAGGTCTGGGAGGCGGGCAGAGGGAGGGCATCAGCTTCTTGCTAGACACCATAAATGATGACAGGTTGCTCCTTGTCGCTGGTACCGCCAAAGGGCATATCGGTCCTGGCCAATCGTCCCACATCAGCGTAATGAAAATCCATCCGTTTAGGCATATCTGCCACTGCTGGCTGAAGAAACCATCTGTCGGTATCCGGAAACTATGGCATTCGCAGAACGGTAAAATATATCTGTACAGATAACATAATACAAATATATTTTAGTAGCCATTCTTTATTCAAATGTATCCATTTACCCTGTTATTCTGCATCGGATGAAACCTAATAACGAACACAAACCACAAACAATGGAAACACACAGAAAACATCAGGGAGGGTTTGAGACTACGATGTGCTTGAGAGGTTAGTGCTGTGGAGTATTTATAGCTCCCAATGAGATGCCGAAGCTGATGGAAAAATGGAACAACAAATAGATAGACAGCAATATAACAGAATATTTGCAACGAGTTTACGGTTGGTGACCCTAGGTTCCCTGGGGGAACCAAGACATGGACTCCATGCCCACTGTGCTCAGAGAGGCACTGCTGCACCTAACTGATGAGACCCAACAAGGCTGAAACACGTGTATGGGGTTGCTGTAGGTACTCTTGTTCAGAAGGGAATTGCCATAGTATTTCAGTGCAGGACTGCCATGTGGTCGGGACAAAGACTGATATGCAAATGGGTATTTCCCATCAGTGAAAGGTACATTGAGAAAAAGGCGGTGGCTGCGGACACTCAAAGTGTGGAAAAAACACATAACAGGTTATCATGCCATGTTCTTTCTAGAGAGGTGCGCCTGCTACCTTTTAAATGTAACGGAACTGGCAACATCAAATTTCGACAAGCGATCCAAGCCTCCTTGGAAAATGTTCTGCACACTGCACATCCAATAATACAACGTTGATATCACACCCTGATATGCCATGGGACGAAGTGGTTTAGATATCACTAGCCTGCAAACAGGTTGTGTTTGTGGGTCGTCGATGAATAATCTTCACAATATGCTCCAACTAACAACCCATAACAATGTAATCAAGCAATACCGGTCAGAAAATGAAACCTTTACTCAATCGTCTTTAAACTGTACATACATATAAATTATTAGTAGACTTATAAACAACTCGCAAGTTACACAATTTCTTTTTTAAGTATGCCGCGGTACAAATGTAATCTACGGAATAAATTGTTGTGCACTGTTTTTTCGTCAAATTGCATAGTCGCACGTCGTTGAATTGTTCCATATGCATACAGCCCAAATGCCATTTCGAATCGCAAAAAAATGTTGAATAGTTCAACTTACATTATATTTGTTAGTTCCATTCTCTTGGCGTAACGCAGAGTGTCCACTCAGAACATTGGTTTGCATAGATTGAAAGCAAATGTTCCAATGTCCAGTTTCAAAATAGTGAATGTTATAATTTTTGCGGCTATTCAACACCTTCCGTCCTTCAAACTATAGCGATTCCTCACTTTCGTCCAAGGTCGAATAACAATTGAAGCTTGTTTAGAGCGTGTATGCCTGGTAGCCACAAATCAAAATCATAACGTACAAGACGCGTCAGAATGAACTCCCCACAAGCAACATCACACAAGGTGACCTTCACTCCATGGGTGCGATCAGCCCGGCCGACCAACGTGGCATTTGAAATATGTTCGAAAAATAAACAAATTGTTTGCTGGCATCCACAAATGATGTGCATTCATGAATCCTTGTTTACCCATCAATATTGCTAGTGATTTAGTTATTTTTGGACAACAGTTACACTGAAGGTAAGTAAATCAGATAATACAAGCCACTGAAAGTCTGGTGTAACCTAAGATTCCATTTGTGTCTGTCTGAAACAGACCATGATATCATATGATGATATGATATTGCATTTATAACGCGCCAATGCACAAGTGCTTCAAGGCGTGATGAGACAATGCAGAGGGAACAGAGGGAAGACAGAGACAAAGATCTTACTAGTATTGGGAAGTAGACGATTCTTGCCCCATCCTCACCTCGTTCATCATTCTCGAAACATAACATATGTAATAACCAGGTGGGGAGGCATAGCCAACCCCAGCGACATTCCGTTACACCACACCCCATCGCAAATAACACATACACTATAGTTTCTAACCCAGCATTAGGAAACCATTTTGAAATAGCCCGAATTACATCTTTCTAATAGGCCCGAAAATTCATCTCTCTGTACAAATGCAGCTCTCCCATCCCCATCGCCTTGCTCAGCCAGCCCACACCATCACCTCCCCATTGCCACGTCTGCACGCGCCCGGTTCTCACAGAGGAATGTGCTCTGCGGATAAGGTGAGACACTGACAAGTCATAAATCCAAGTGCCCATTCATCTCCACTGAACTTCCCATGCACTAACAACCTCTACCCCGCCAGGCCTGAGCCCACCAGCTCAGACCCCACAGTTCCTTTCATGCTGATATATCCATCTGACCCTTCGGTGCCTTGATCAGTCAAGGACCCACATCACAGCCCTAATCCCATGTAGTAATATATTCTCCCAAAAAGCAACACACGTCTACCTATATCCTGAGGAACCAAGCAGGGCAGATGGCAGATCAAACCTTTAGGTTGTTCGCCTGGGTACAGAGATTGTGGTTTCAAATAGATTCCAAAGGGTAGAGGTTAGAATGGCAATATATTAGCTCATTTCACCAAAGTACCCCTATTCATGCAAGATTTTATGTGTGCCATTATTTCTGCATTATCAGTTTCTGTTGTTTAGTTTAGTTCGATAGATGCATTGCTCCCTTGCCCTGACCTTCACACTGCGTAGATGAGCCCATCTGACCCACGTGTGCCTAGAGCAGTGATGGCAAACCTTTTTGAGCCCAAGTGCCCAAACTGCAAACCAAAACGACTTATTTTTTTCAAAGTGCCAACACTGCAATTAAACCTGAATAACAAGGTTTTAGTTTAGAAAAAACAATTCGTACATTTTTTCAAACTAATTAACAGCTTTTTTTTAAAAAAGAAAAACACAATAACAGAGCTTTCCATTAAACATTTGTTTTTTATTGAAAAAAACAAAAAAAAACAACAACTGTACACGTGCATGTATTTTTTTTAAAGACGCCTTTTGTGGGCACAATTAATGTGATTTTTGCTGTTGTATGCATGCTGATAACTTGTCAAACCTTGGCTCATACTCTGTTAGTTTAAGAGCAACACATACAGCACTGAGTTCATCTGTTAGTCTATTTCTGGCATCACATTTGATATAATTCAATGCTGAAAACAGCTGCTCACAAGCATAGGATGACCCAAACAAAGAAAGAAAAGCAATCCCAAGTGTTTTCATTGACTTAAAATTATTTGGCAGAGAATTCCACACTTTCAGGATTTCATTTTCCGAACTAGCAACTGTGCTGTCCTCTGTTATCCCTTCACACTCCATCTTCTCAAGTGTTGCACTTAGGTCATAGAATTAATTTTTCCAGATAGAGCTTTCTTGAAATTCTAGTAGCTCCATTTCAAGATTTTCTAAATCTAACCAGTGTAAGCAGGAAAGATAAAGTTCTTCACATTTGGCTTTATCTGGAGACGTAAGAAAACACAGGGTTGTCTCCATCTTACGGAACTGTAAAAATCTGTTACTAAAATTCTCCTTTGCAACTACTATAAAGCTAGAAAATTCCTTGTAGATTTCATGATGGTTTGGATTGTCTGCAAATGTTGTAGAATTTTCCAAATGCATTTTTAGATTTGGAAAATATTTCAGCTGCCCACTTTCAAGGTCTCTTTCAAAAACCTGCAGTTTTCTCTCAAATGTTCTGATATCAGAAAATATCCTTTCTGCTATTTTCCCTAAACCTTGCAGTTTTTTGTTCAGTACGTTGAAGTGTATTGTAAAATCAGTAAAAAACATGAGGTTGGTGAGCCAGGTCATATCAGTGAGCTGTGGATATTCCTGCCCCTTTTCATTCATAAACAGCCTAATTTCATCCAAGCAGGCTACAAATCTCTCCAAGACCCTTCCTCTGCTTAACCACCGTACATTATTGTACATAAGTAAAGTATTATACTGTGCCTGTACCTCATCAAGAAGTGCTTGAAACTGTCGACAATTAAGAGCACGAGCCATGATGTAATTCACCATTTTTGTGACATCCTTGAGAATATCGTCTAATTTTTTGCTGCTTTCCTTCGCACAAAGAGCTTCTTCATGTATAATACAATTAAATTGAATGACTGGATGCTTTACTTCTTTAACAAAAAACTGTATGAAACCAGATGTTACCCCCATCATGGAAGGTGCCCCATCACTAGTAACTGAAACCACTTTTTCTGGCTTTATGTCTTGTGACAAAAAAGCCTCCATCACAGCATTGTAGATATCTATCCCTTGTGTTCTTCCAGGCAAAGACACCAGTTTCCTGAGCTCTTCTCTCATGGTGTCACCAACAGCATAACGCAAAATTACTGCTAGCCTTGCATGATTATTTATATCTGTGCTTTCATCCAAGCACATGGAGTAACAGGCTGCCTTTTGTAAGTCAGTGGTGAGCTGCTGACTAACATCACTTGCCATACGCAGGACTCTATCTTTAACAGTATTTCTGCTAAGTGGCATTTCAGAGATTCATTGCTTAATTTTGTCCTTGTTTGGGAAATCATGAAAAAGGGAATTACTCACAGCCAGCATGGCCATTTTGATAAAATCGCCATCAGAGAGGGGCTTCCCATGTTTTGCTATGCACAGTGAAATTTCAAAGCTGGCAGTTGCCAGATAATTTGTTTTAGAAAGATAGTTGCAAAAACTACGATACTGGCAGTGATATTTCCTTAATTTCCCATCAAGAAACTCTTTTCTTTCAGCTTTACCAAGTTCCGCAACACTTTTATGGTTGGTATCAAAATGACGTCCGACACTTGATGCACGAGATACAACAATTTCATTACACAGAACACATAACGCTTTCCCATTGCGTTCAATCACTCCAAATGGCTGTGTCCTGAATGATCTTCCACTATCTGTTTTTAATTTTGCCTTCTTTGATGTACTCATTTTGGGTGTTCAAGTCTACAAAAAACACAAAATAAAGACGGATGAAGCACCCAATACAAATCTATCCCTACATTATTGCAACATTTCACAAAAAAGGTACATAATAAACTGTGACAAATCCACACAGACCATGAAGAAGCCCAACACAGAACTACATTCTCAACCCGAGAAGATGGAGTAATGAGGCTCAAGCCTCGTATCCAAAAATCACTGCTGATGGATAGAATCTATCAGCAAGAAGAAGACAGACAGAGCCACTGCAAAGTCACTTGCGGTGACATCCCTTCACATTGCAATACATATACAAATTAGGGTGTCCACATAGATTTTATAACAGGCTTTAGAGATCTTCAGACAACTCATGAAGAGAAATCTATATAAATAACACTATGATGGGGCTGACAGGTTGGTAGTGTGGAGCTACCCACGTTGAGCTTGCCCTGGCCCATTCGCAAATTTTTCAGGGGGTAGGGTAGGCGGTAGGGCAAGTACATATTGAGTGTGTGGGGACATGCCCCCCAATAAAAAAAGCAGCTAAAAAAACAAGAAACTTCAAAAATGTGCATTAGATTTGTCAAGTCACGAAGCAGGCTGTGAAGAGACCATGCAATGCAGAAAGCCCAATTCCAGGCACGCTAGTTATTTAACTGGGCGAAAACAGAATCCCAATATGGCACCTGGTTCACCTCTTAAAAATGGTGGTTATTTCAGCCCACATCAAGTAAGTTAGAACCTGTTCAATAAGGTTCCGGATGGTGCAGGAAAATCCAGTTGCCACCTAAACTGGCAATTAATAGATTGAACTGGACAGAATAGGAAAGTGCCGTATCCTTCATGGCAATTTGTAGCAGGTTATGAGGTCGGTTGTGTGCATTAGTGTTCCAAGAAGGTTAGTGGAGAACTAAGATTTAGTACGGTGATTCAGTCATAACCAGTTCTAAAACTATTAATTGCAATCCACCTGTGCAACAGCAGGCAAATGGTGTGACTTCCACATCCATGCAGACAAGGGAGAAGATTACCCAATAGTAGAGTCTTGAGACTGTGCGTAGGCTTGTAGCTGCAATAAGGTCTCCATTTGTAGGTTAAATAATCTCAATTTACATGAAAGGCGCGTTACTGCAGCACTGAACCTCGCTTACTATATTAAAGACATATTGGACCTTTTCTGTAGTGTTAATAACGCACTTCATGCCAGACTACAAGTGCAGGACCAGTAAACGAACCCTGTGCCTCCCAGACATCTAATTTCCAAGACAAGCACGTTGCCCCAGAGTTATTCTACTAGCCCCAAATGCACCGGTCTGGTGAGGTTACTCCTAGTGTCCATGCTCAGGTGGACTTCATGCCGAATGCCTTTAATTTGGTTGAACATTAATCAGCAACCTGTACTGCATTTGATTTTTTTTATACTTCCACTCCCATAACTCACCCACGACTATACTAGAAAGGAGTGCAAAGCCCATTACAGCAATTCAGAGGGAGGAAACAAGAAAAAAGTACACCGTACAAGATTAATCCTCCTGCCGAAATAGACAAAATGCTGGTACAGGACTCGGGTTAGGACTTGTGGGAGTATTTGGGAACAAAAACTATTTTCAACTAGTATCAGTCGACTAAAAGGATCTATGTTTCACCTGATTTTGTAATCCGTACTTCGCAACAACTAATTCGCGCAAATAGCGAAGCCGTTAGCTTCGAGACAGACAAATGGGCACTACTTAGTTCCCCACATAAGTCGCCAATGGCTATTGCAAATATCCTTGTGCAGCTGGATGAACACTGTCCTAGACAACTTCACTCTAACTTTAAACAAAGCTACCAGCCCCAGCATGTAAAGATGGGGCTACGATGCCAACACTACATAGTTGACTAAACATGCCAGTTCGCAACTACAAAATGTCAGCGTTCAAAACGCATACCAACTCTGAAGCGTAGCCTAACAGTCAAAATACTCTGCTTCTGTACTATGGATCCACCGCAAACCTACATGCCACGGGAGTCTGAGTGGGTGGATCCCGCCACCGAACAATAACGTTTCAGAGCACTACTGTCTGTGCCCTCAAATGGGTCCAAAATGTGCCCCAATTTATACTTTACAAATCATTTGTTTCCACGCCATGTTAGTTTCCCACATCACACGTTTCAATGGAAGATAAAGTTATAGAAGCAGGCTGCTATATGGAGGTCGTTTTAAGTGTTTAAATTAGCGTGCACGGTTGATGCAACATTACAATATTGTATGTGCATTAGTACTCGAAAACCTGTTTGGGGATGGAAAATAGAAATAAGGGGACATGGACGATACCAGTGTAGTGTGTATGCACAACTTACGTACCAATCCATCCATATTAAAGGGGTAGTCCAGCTAAAAATGTTATTTAAAAAATAGATAGGCAACATTAAGAAAAAATACTAGCACTTTTTTTTTTAACTTCCTATGTAAAATTTTGAGCTATTCAAGCTCAAAATTCGCAAAAGCAAGCACATGGGCGCATCCATTTTGTGAAATGGATGCCCGCCTGTGCTGGCTTTTGCTTTTGCGGCACTAATGAAGGAAAAGCCAGCCAGCTGTAGTAAACAAAAGCTACCGCTGGGTGGCTTTTCCTTCATTGGTGCTGTACGTGGAGGACGGGGACCGGAGACCAGAGCAGGAAAGCTGCAGCTGAATCTCGGTAAGTGCTATTTATTTAAAAAAAAAAAATAAGCATTACCTGCGTTTTATTTTCTAAGTTTTCCGGGCTGGAGGAGCCCGGAAAACTTAGAAATAAAACCACAGCTTTAAAAACGTTGTATTTATGTTTGCGGAACATAAATACAACATTATTGTGTTTGAAAATGCTGCGGTTTTTCTTTCCAAGTTTCTCAGGCTCGGAGGAGCCTGAGAAACTCGGAAAGAAAAACCGCAGCGTTTTCAAACACAACCGCGTTGTGTTTCTGCCTGCTGTGGCTATCACTTTGGGTCTCCGGTGCTCCCCCAGGGGAGCACCGGAGACCCAAAGTGAAAGCCAAGGCAGGCAGAAACACAACGCGGTTGTGTTTACATGCCGCGGTGTTTCTGCCTACAGCTGATTTCTCATTTGGGGCTCTTGGGCTCCCCACGGGGGGCCCGAGAGCCCCAAATGGGAAATGCTAAATGCTGCAGTGTTTCTGCCTAACTTTCACTTTGGGTCTCCAGTGCTCCCCTGGGGGAGCACCCAAAGCTATAGCCACAGCAGGCAGAAACACAACGCGGTTGTGTTTGAAAACGCTGCGGAGGAGCCTGAGAAACTCGGAAAGAAAAACCGCAGCGTTTTCAAACACAATAACGTTGTATTTATGTTCCGCAAACATAAATACAACGTTTTTAAAGCTGCGGTTTTATTTCTAAGTTTTCCGGGCTCCTCCAGCCCGGAAAACTTAGAAAAAAAACAGCAGCTAGTGCTTATTTTGAAAAAAAAATAAATAGCACTTACTGAGATTCAGCTGCAGCTTTCCTGCTCTGGTGTCCGGTCCCTGTCCTCTGCGTACAGCACCAATGAAGGAAAAGCCACCCAGCGGTAGATTTTGTTTACTACAGCTGGCTGGCTTTTCCTTCATTAGTGCCGCAAAAGCAAAAGCCAGCACAGGCGGGCATCCATTTCACAAAATGGATGCGCCCATGTGCTTGCTTTTGCGAATTTTGAGCTTGAATAGCTCAAAATTTTACATAGGAAGTTTAAAAAAAAAAGTGCTAGTATTATTTTTTTAATGTTGCCTATCTATTTTTTAAATAACATTTTTAGCTGGACTACCCCTTTAAGGAAAATGAAACCCACATCGAAACCCCGGTTTACACTCCATACCCCCTCGCTAAAATGCACGCAGACAAGTTCAACCCCTGCAGTGTATACCTCAGAGTTGGCTCCCTGTGGGAAAACGTCGTCGTGTTTATGGGTGAGGTAGCGGGCCCTCTCCTCACGTCCCACTAACTCCTTCCGCTGGCCGCGCTGTAGCAGGCCACAGAGCTCGCTCCAATCGTGGTGGCTCCTGCAGTCACTGTTGCCAGCTGGGGCCCTGCGGGTCTCGCGCTCATCTAAGTCTCTTGGCGCGTGCAGACAGGCCGAGGGGGAAAAGAAAGCACCTGCACGTGACGACGGGCGCGGCAACGGGCACGAGGATAGCGCAAGCTTCGGCACGGGACCCCACCCACTCCAGACCGCACATGACGCTGCGCTTCCCCGCCCCAATCCCCGGGCCCACGTTCCAAAGCGCCAGACAATGTAGAGTCCTAGCTGGGGGTGTGGCTTCAGGGTTCTTCCCAGAGAACTGTGGGAGCCGACGCCGTGACTACAGTTTATGACTGTAGTCACGGCGTGCCCACAGAGACGGCTCGGCGTGCCAGCAGCGGCACACGTTCGCCATCACTGGCCTAGAGCGACGGAGAGACCTTGAGATATTCATACTGGAGGGGGGATGGATGGGCATGAGGCGTGCAGACGAGGCCCGGAACACTGCTGATGGGAGACACACTTATGTGGATTGCAGGGTCGGGGTCTGCGAGAGGGGAGCCTGGAGACACTGGTCTGGGGAGGCCGTGTGAACAATAGCCCCTGTGGGGAAGATACCTTTGAAGTGTACATGGTGTTTGGCACTTTGGCCGTTCTCACCCACCCAGTACTGTAGTGGGTTATAATGGAGGGGGTATGGATTGTTGCAGAGTAGGTGAGCGTAAAAGGGCACTTCTTTCATGTCCCTCATAGACTTGCCACCAGCTGGCCGCACTTTTATTTATTGTCTCTTATTTATTTATTGTTTATTTGAATTATTGTCTTATTTATTTTATTGTTATCATATGTACTGCACTGCCCCCTCCTCCTTTCCCCTGCACTTTTCCCTCCCCCGCCCTCGTCTGCACTTAAGCGATCTCAATGTCACCTGGCCTAGTAAAATCGTTGTCTCTGTCTTCCCTCTGTTCTCCCTCCCTTGGCTCGTCACACCGTGAAACTCTTGTGTATAGCGTGTTATAAATGCCATATCATAGAAAATTGAGCGTTCTTTGATTCACAAAAAAATGTAAACAATTATTCATAAAAGCTCATTTGAATTTTATTTTGTTGCTGATGGCACAAATATACTACAAATTGTATACTTCGGGTTGCAGCACATTGTGTGAAAATCACCTGTACTGTCCACTCTCACTGGGGAATTTGGCGCAAATGGCTCCAACGACACAGGTGGGTATAACTCGTTGAACGCAGAATCCAAGCCTCCCATAAAGCCACCATGTAAATGAACGGTAGGCCACCAGCCTGTACCACCTGTGGAAGAGAAACATACAGACTATTTAAATGAATCTGATAAGTGTACAAACCTTACTTGAAAATACAGCCTGCATCCTATGGCATAGTTGCCCGTACCAAGGTTACTTCATGGATCAATGAACTTGGGCTTTAAAGTGTACACACATTACAAAAGTGAACACACATGCAATCTATAACGTTTGGGGCACAGAGAAATATTGTTTCTTAGTTGAACGTGAAAGACACATAAAATGAACACTCTGATTTCTCACAAGTCAGAGAAATGTATTCAATTGGCAGACTACATTCATTAGGCAGCAATAGATCAAAGTTAAGTTACGACAATATAGGAGACAAACATGAAATGTTAGTGGCCTCAGTGGTCAAAATGGCATCACATCTAGAGTATACTTACTCGTGACTTGGATTGCAAGGGCAAACTTTTGCGTGAAGTTCATGCATAAGCATCATCATAATCCTCAACACGGACCTTGTGAGTCAGGCTGCCTTGAAGTCATGCAGCTCGGTAACGCATAGCGCTGGTGTGTCTTCTTCCGTTATGTAGGCCAAGCATCCAGAGTTTTCTTTGAAGCAGCAGTTCTCCTCCTTGGTTGGCATCACCTTGCACCGATTGCAGGTACACCAGGTGGAAATGTCCTCCATGTGACTAGGCTCAGGATCCAGTGATTCGTCTTCCCAACTGTTGTTGCCCCATTGTTTCTGCATCTTTCTCTATCAACTAATTCTGCCTCGGAATACTCTGGCTTGTACTGGTAGGGCTGTATTGTTGCCATTACACGACAACATGTTTAAATCAAACGCAAGTAACGATTGAAATCAATAGTAATGCTAGTATAAGTATCTGTTCACACGGGCTCTGTGCAACAAAGATAGCTGAACAGAGCAGAAACGAGTCACAGACAGTGAAACGATTGAAAAAGCAACTCTGATGTTGTCTGATGAGAAGCGGTCTGTTTATACCTATTGAGGAAAGAGGCGTCCTGCCATTTCCATGGAGACACGTCATTAGCTGGCGCACAGAGAACATTGACACAAGACGTGCATTCGCGTTGTGAAATGACCCGTCACGTCTACTGATGTCAGCTTCAGGGGCGGGTGATATGATTTAGTGCCCACGCGGAACTTAGGGCGATGCGGCAACGGATAACATTGGCACAAGATGGCCATGCCCGCTCGTTGATTTTGCATGTGTAAAAGTGAGAAAAACTAAGGTACAGTTTTACGATCAATCACAGTTTTTAAGTGGTCTTGTCATCAAGCCTTGCGCTTTGATGTGAATTCTGATGTACGTGAACTCATAAAGAGACTTAATCGCCTCCAGTATGTCCGATGGACATTTCCAAGCCTCCATTTTGGCCTACAATCGTTGGCAATCTACACTATTGAAGGCTTTTTTAAAATCCACAAAAGTCGCACAGATCTTGATCTTTTCGTTAAAAAGCTTTTCCTTTCAAGATGTTAATCAGAAACAGGTTCAGGTCTGTTCCCACACCTTTGACACACCCTGACTGGAATCAAGAAGTGCAATAGGGCGGTAGTTGGATGGGTCTGTCCTATTACCACGCTTGTGGATGGAAACAATGGTCGCCGATCTCCAGGATCCCGAGATTTCACCCACTCTCATGATCTCTTTAAATAGCTGAAATATAAACAGAATTCAAGCCTCTGAGGCAACCTTGATAATGGAATGTGTGATTCCATCAGGCCCTGGGGCTCTAAAATGGTTGGCCTTCTTAATTAGCAGTTCGACGTCCATGAGGTCAAATGGAAACCTCCACCCTGTGGTTAGTTTGGAAGACACTGCCTGTATTGAGCTTTCTTTTTGTTTAAACAGCTGTTGGTAAAAATCCATCCATGCTTCCTCCAAAATAGAACATCCCGCTCCAGCTTCATTAAGCATTTGCCAGATGGTTCTTCTGTCTTTTTTGCAAAGTGCCATAAGCATTTGTTCCGCCTCATTCGGAAAGATCTCTGATTTATATGTCAATAGCCAGTTCTTGTATTTCTGTTTCTTTTTCGTCAGTACTCGGTGAACTTCTTTTAGGTGGCTTAAGCATTTAAGGTCTTTTTGCAGTAGCTTCTTCTCCGATTTGATTCTTTTGTCAAAAATGTGTTTATGGTCAGAGGTCATCTTTGAAGCCTTTTTAAAATCTGTCTTATATTCAAGAAGAAGCGGGACGTAATTCACTTTGTTCCCCTGCCTCATCTGGTTGATGGACTTGTTGGAAAAAGCTATAATGTCATGTCTTTTCATTCGCAGTAGATTCCCCCCTTGAGTGGCTTTAATCGCCATGGTTTAGAATGCTTGCTCAGACCTATATGAGCCCTTCCAAGTGAGATTTAGTAGCGAGTGGTCGCTCGAGGACTTCGGAGTAATTTCAAAGGAAATTATATCTTGAATGAGAGAGCTCGAAAGAAAAACGTGAAGGTCCCTGGAATTCATCAGATTCAGCCACTCAAAGGCTTTAAGCTCACTTGGCGTGTGTGGATTTTCATTCCAAGGATGATGCTCAGATCCTTTTTGTATGCAAGGGCAATTAATATCTCCCCCAACAATGATATGATCAGGGTTAAATTACCAGACCCATTTGTCCAAAGCAGCCATAACTGCGTTAGTGAATGTCACAGAAATGAGTGCGACAGGATTTCAGTAGAGGTTGGCACTAGGCCACGTCGAGCCACATTTCCCGAAACTTCTTTAAAGGCAATAAATTGAACAAAAGAGTTCGGGGAGTCGAAGAATTCTATCTTCATGCCGTTCCCGTTCTTTACGAAGATGACAAGGCCAACCGTAAGCGAGAGAAAATAAAGAAGTATAGCCGTCCAAGGCAGGGGCCATTCGCAACCAGGTTTCCTGTTGACATATTATATCTAGGAACCGTATGGTATGTCATGATCCATAGGTAGATGTCTAAATCCTCTTGTATTCAAAAGGGCCGTCCTCCGTGAAAGTTCTTGTGGTTAATCAGAGGTCCAAACATGTCTTTGTTGGGTCCTTATCTGAGATTTTATAAGAGCCCTCCCTCTTCGGTGGGCTCCACATCCTTTCCAATTCAGCCCTCCGTGACCAACATGTGGACACTTGCTGTTCATGGTCGTCTTGTTGAGATGTAGGGCATATTTCTACTAACATGGCATTACGTCTATCTGGCAATGTTAGAAAAGGGCTGGCTGATTTAGTTATTTTCTGAGAAGCAATTTGGTTCTTTACTGTATCAAACGGATTCCAGGACGATGACACTTCCCACCTCTCAGGAGTGTCTTGGATTATATGGGAACATTGGTTTTGTAGTTGGTCGGGTAGGTCAAACCATGCTAGAGGGAATGTTTCCTCGTCAGGCACCTCTTCTTGCTCAATCATGTATGTAGAACAATTCAGGCAATCTTTGTCTATATCCTCAGATGTGTATGTCCGCACTTCTCTCTCGTCATCACCAATCTTAGGTGGAGGGCATCGTGGTTCGGGCTGACGCTAGTTTAAGCAGATTGTGTATTCTTCTGAGTAATCAAGGGAAAGCTATCCGGTTCAAACAGCATTAGAGTTCTTGTTCTTAGGACCCAGTAGATGTTTTAATTTTCCTCTGAATGGCATTTCACCACAGTTCAATCTGGTGATTTTCCTTTTTTCTTTTTTTGAAAATAACAAAGGGTTGCAAATCCCTCCCGGCAGGACATTCAATTTTGGTTTCACTTAAAGATAAAATCTCTTGGTTAGCCATCACTTAGAATCCTTTCCCATAGGACCTACCATGCTCAGGAGTGATGGTTCCATATCCTGCTCACTGTCTCTTCCCAGTTGGATGCGGGGAAGCTTCTTGATGTAGCTGTCCCATCTCTTGTAATAGGAACTCTTGTCTTTGTTGTTAGAGTTTACAGTTTGCGTTAGGTTGCTATTCGAGTTTGTCACACTAGAGCAGGCCGCATTGTGTGTGGATGATGACCCTAATTTTCTGTTTTGGACCAATGACTTTAACTGAAGCAATTCCAGGACTGAATTTAATAGACATTTTTTATCAGCTCCCTCCAGATCCAATGCCTTTCTTTGGATTGTGTTTGCACATTCCACCTCATGGTCCACTCTGGATTGGAGGGTTATTATAAAAGACTTGATATGTATAATTCTAGAATGAATCATTGCAAGCAGGGTTGCTTGATCTTTAGAGTTCTCGTTCATGGTCTCTTATAGTTTCAAGAAGGGGGCCAGTGAGATAGTTAAGGCAGCCATCATGGTACATTGTGAATTGAAAGATGTGGCGTTTAACCCCTGGTAAGCGTCCTGCGTAGATTTAGGAAAGAAGACTAATAGGTTTAGGAGAGAAGACTGAGAAACTATACTGGGTCCTCCCCATGGATTTTTGCAAGGTGTTTGTAGAGCCCCCAAGTCGGTTGAAAAAGAAATCAGCTGCTGTAGGTCTTTACCTGTAAAGGACTGTAAATGACTTGTCCTTTTTAGGGGCCTATTGTACGTTCTTCAATGGTGACACCACAATGTTTTTAGGAGGTATTGACTGCACTCCAGAGTCAATCAAGCGGGAAGAAATCATGGGTTTCTGAGCGTTATCTAGAAAGAATAAAATCCCCTTTAGGTGTATCTTGGTCTTCCTTTGTCAGAGCTATTTCCCACCGAGGCAAAATAATTAATAGCTTGTGCCTCTGCAGGAGTCTCAAGTAGTGCTTCTTTCCGGAAACAAAAGGACTGCGCCATCCCAGACTCCCCTAATTGCCTCTTGAGTCTGGTTAATTGTAATTTTGATTGTATTTTATTTTTAAATATTTTTATTGGCATTTAGTTAAAAGCAGTTTTGCATTACACACAGTTAGTGAAGATCATGCAGTGATGCCAAGTTTTAATAATAACCGTCAAACAAACAAACAAAAGCAAGCGGTTTCCTACAACAGTCTTAGTGTGTGGGAACATGAGACCGGGTGGGCATCCCGGCGTCCGGGGTGCAGTTCTTGCCCCTTTTCACGTGGCATCACCCCCAGCTATTGTATATTAGGTGTGGACAGATCGCTGCATTGGCATGAGGAAGCGTGTGTCATGATGCCTACCCCCGGGCATCAGGACCAAGCCCATCAGCTCTGGGAGCAGGCATCCAGACACTTATTAAAACCCCAACAGCCCCTGCTGGGGGCTGTTTGGGTTCAGTCCTGGCGCCTTAAGCGCCAGGCTCATCATAGGAATCAGCCCAGGCGCCTTAGGCGCCAGGCTCATAGACTTTACTTACCTCATGCAGACCATGCTGCAAGTGAGTCCAAGCCAACGTGAGGCCTGGATGGGACTATTTTATTACAGGGACTATTTTTTACTCGGGCGTGGTTCTGGGGAACTTCTTACCTGGAACTACTATGGAGGCTATTAAAACCACGCCTGAACAGCAGCACACGCTTAGCGTTATTCTGCATCCAGCAGCGTAACGCTCACCGTGCCTGCAGCCAGCATCCAGTCTTCTGGCACGCCCGCCTCGAATCTGGAGCTCCTAAAAACAAGAGGAAAGAAAAGGACAAGGTTAGAAAACAAACTATTTTCGAATTCCTCACCTGATTCCGGATCCATCTCGCCTCCGGACCTGGAAAGAACATAATTTCAGTACGCGTCGCATCTCCAGCTGCAGCGCGGCGCCATACTCACCAGTCCTCGCAGCATCTTCCGATTCGGCGCTGCCTCCATCATTTCTTCACCGAACTCCGGCACCTGGGGGACAAAAGAAAACAACAAGGTGAGCCAAGAAAACCAACAAATATAACTCTTATCACCATAGACATACCTGATTTACCACCGGAGGCATTATTCTATAACTCTCCACATCTTCATGTGCCGCACCTGCAAAGAGAGAGAAAACAACACGTTAAACACGTGCAACATTTACCGGACCGCGTCGGGTAATACAGACTCTTACCTGAGCGCCAACAGCTACCACGAGAGCATCTTCTCACAAACTCAGCTGCAAGACAAGGAAGGAAGGGGGGAACAAGAGTGAACATCGGACATATTGAACTCTATGAACTTGATACTTACTGGTCCTAGCCAGGAACCTGAGAGTCAATACTCTCCGAAACTCTCCCATGCCTTCAAACCAGTGAAGTAATTGGCATCAACGCGCCCCTGCAATCCATGCAGAATGGAGAGCTCATCTTTCAAGAGTATAAGGTGAGATTGCTGAAAGGGCACTTCGGAGTGATAAGTGGGGAGGTCTGTGGGGGGTGCCATCACTTGAATCCACGGGTGGCTAAATCCATCTCTCCACTTACAGGAGAATACTTCTACGGGTCAAGCAGACAAGATTTGGAGGGGCAGTCCAGTCAGTCATCTCTGCACTACGCATCACATTGGTGGAGACCGCAGCCGTCCGGATCCGACCAACGCCCATGTGGAAGCCATGTGAGCGTAACAGCGTGTTACACGATACATGGTTCATTCAGGGGGGTCTGTCGTTGGATGGCTGAAATATGCGCGACACCAGTGCTTTCCATGCAACCCATTTGTCGTTGCCTTCCAGCCCTGATCTGTTGACCGCTTCCATCCACACCTTAGTTTCAGCCTCCGCCCATCTCTCAAATTCCCTGTGCCAGTGTTGGTATTGTAGCCCCCAACCCTTTTCCATGACATGGCGATGGTCCTTTTGGCCAGGATGCATGTGAGGTCCATGAATCTGAGCACATGTTACCTGACGACGGCGGCCGTTCGGCAAGCTTGTTCTATCCGTGACCAAAAATCCCTCACCCGCTCTCAGCCCCAGAGCATGTGTATCATGTCGGCTCCCTCTCTTCCGCACCATAAGCATCGCGAGCTAGCGCTCTTGTTAAAGGTGGCTATCCTGTGTGGGGTCATGTAAGTACGGTACAACACATTTAGCTGTATCAGTTTGAAACGGTGGTTTCGTGTCACTGCTTTGGGGTAGCTCAGTGCCCTCTCCAATCTTGTTCCGTTAGTGTTGTGCCCAAGTCTTCCTCCCATTGTTCTTTTAGCGCTGTGCTCTTGGGGTTGGGCGTGTCTATGAGCATGCTATATAGTCTTGAGACTGGGCGCAAGCCGTCGCTGAGGTTGCACATCAGAGTGAGGATTGGTTCAGCTTGCAGCTCGTTTGGCCAGCCCCCCCAGCCATCCCTGGCCACCTTTCAAACCCGTTGGTACCACAGGAACTGTCCGCCGGGGATTCCTTCCCGTTGTTGTATTGAGCTGAACTTCCTGAAGACACCCTCGTCATACATGTCTCCCCATGTGTATATCCCATTCCCCTCCCATTTTCATAGCACCGCCATGTCCGTGCTGTCCTGGCATGTGCCTGCCGCTATTGATACGTCTGGGGATTATGGGTGCGTGAGTTTTAGTAAAGCTTGTGTCCTCTTCCATATTTTCCTTCCCAGTGTTACCACCATTGGAGTGTGCTCTGCCGCCCCAAGTGTTACCCAGAGTGCTTCTTTCAGCGAGGTGGGCGCCATCAACTGTTGTAGCAAGATGGCCTCTGAGGTGGACTCATCCGACAGCCATTTAACCACATGGCTGAGTTGGGCTGCTAAGTAGTACTTTTCCAGATTTGGCAGTTTCACGCCCCCCTGGTCATATGGCAAGTGTAGTATTTTTAGTGAGAGTCAGTGACGAGTGGCGCCCCACAAGAACCCCCGGATCAGCTTCTCCAATATGCGAAAGAAGGAGGCTTTGATGTAATAATGCACATTATTAAAGAAGTATAAAAATCTCGGGAGGATAATCATCTTGGTGATAGCCACTCTGCCTAGTAGAGATAACGGTAATTTGGCCAAGAACTTCATAGAGTTACTCATGCCATACAACACTCTAGCCGTGTTATGTTCATGTAGTTGTTCGGGCGTATGTTTAATGTTGACCCCTAGATATTTAAACAAGTCCATTTCCCATCTGAGTCCAACCACAGGTAGTGTGCTTGGGTCCCTCCCTCTCAGTCTGTCTATTGGGAATATGCAGGGTTTAGATCTGCTAAAGCTGATACCGGATACCTTGGCATAATTGTCCAGTATGTCTAGGATAACTGGGACGCTTAGGTGTGGGTCCCTAACATATAAAAGCACGTCATCCGCGTAGAGTGACAGTAGGTGCCCCGCTCCCCCAACCCAGACACCAGCATCTAGATACTGTTTCCTAACCTATATCGCTATTGGTTCGAGGCCCAAGACGTACAGCATTGGGGATAGCGAACAGCCCTGCCTAGTCCCCCTCTTTATGTCCCCGATTGCAGACACTAACCTCCCTGTTTTTACCCTGGCCTTAGGGTTAGTATATAGGATACGAACCAAACGAATAAAGACCTCCCCGAATCCAAACTCCCTCAGCGCCGCCAGCAACCACTCCCAGTAGATTGAATCAAACACTTTAACAGCGTCTAAGGAGAGTATAGTGTATTCCTTTTGGGATCCCTCAGTCTGCGCCAGAATGTGTTGCAGTCTGCGCAGGTTTAAAACAGTGCTGCGCCCAGGTATGCCGCCTGTTTGATCGTTATGTACTAAGTCCCCGATTATTCTTTTCAGGCGTTTGGCAAGTATTGTGGTGAGGATTTTGACATCATAGTTTAGCATCGCCAGAGGGCGGTAGGAGTCACAGATTTCCGTTGGTTTCCCAGGCTTGGGTATCGAGACGATTAATGTTTCTCTCATGGACCCCCGTAGTACCCCATTGGTGAATGCTTCTCGATAGACCTCGAGTTATACCAGCGTGATGACAGCATCATATGTTTTGTAGAACTTCGGGGGGAGTCTGTCGCTACCCGGAGTTTTGCCGGAGGCAAGGGACCTGATTGCCTCGGTAATGTCTTCTCCTGTTATTTCAGCGTCTAGGGCCTCTCTATATGTTACCTCTATTTTGGGGAGGCCTATTTCTTCCAGTGTGTCTAATATGTCTGAGTGTGCCACCTGATGGTCCTGGCTGTATAGACGGGAGTAGAAATCCCGAAATGTATCGTTTATGTCCTGTTGTGTTTTGTGTGGTGTACCTGTTTCGTCCTTAATTTCGGTTATTTGGTGTCGTGGGTGTTCCCTTCTGCATAACCATGCTAGAAATCTGCTTGGTCTATCTCCTTCAGCGTGAGTTTTGGCACTTTTAACTGCGTAGTCAAATTTGGAGAGCCTGCCCCATGCTTCCAAGCAGTTTCCTTGCAGCAATGCTAGTTCTTCCTCCTCCCCCCGTGTCCCCTTGGTGTTAGCTTCCTTATGTTTTATCTCCTCTTCCGTTTTTCCCAATTCTGCCCTTAGTGTTTTCCGTATGCCTCCCGCTCCCGTGATGGCTTCCCCTCTCACGACTACTTTCATTGCTTCCCATACTGTTCCCCATTGTTCAACACTACCCACTTTTATCTCCATGTACTCTTCCAGTTTGTCCACTAGCCCCTCTGCAAAGGCCTGATCCATCAGGGCATCCGGCGACATGCGCCATAGTGGTATGGGTGGCCTGGGGCCCCTCACTTTCCACATCACCTGCAGTGGGGAGTGGTCTGAGATTGACTTGCCCAAGTATTGAGCCGAGTCTATTTGTGGCTGGTAATGTTTGGGTACAAATAGATAGTCTATTCTGGTGTGCAGGGTGTGGGGTGCGGAGAAGTACGAGTAGCCTCTGTCCGTTGGGTAGAGTTCCTGCCACACGTCGACCAGGTCTAAGGCTTCTATCAGCGCGTTTAGTGCACTGGTCGCCGTGTCATTCCTGGTCACTAATGATTTAGATCTGTCCAGTTCCCAGTCCCTGACGCAGTTGAAATCGTCCCCCCCCAGATGCAGAGGCTGTCTTGGTGGCTAGCTAGTTTGGCTCCCAGTGTATCCAAGTGCTTTGGAATCCCGTAGTTGGGGAAATGCAAGTTTATTATACAGACTTCAGTCTGCTCAATCCAGCCCCTCACCACCAGATATCGCCCCTCCTGGTCCGCCTTCCAGCTCGATACTTTGAATGGGACCATTGGGCTTATCCAGATGAGCACTCCATGGGCGTACTTGGAATACGGAGCTCCATAGCACTGCCCGTCCCAGTGGTCTCACACCACCCCCAGGGTTTGCTGCGTCAGGTGGGTCTCCTGAAGCAGAGCAATGGACACCATCTTCCTATTGAGGAAGGACTTAACTCTATTCCTGCGCATGTGGGTGCCTAATCCCCGAACGTTCCATGTTAAGATTTTAATATCATTGCCCATTGCAGTGTACGTGTCCCCACTCCCTGACTCAAGGGTCATCCAGCCACTGATCTTGTCCCAGCTGTCAAGCTGGTCCACCACTCCAGTTGGGCCTTCCTGCCACCCAATAACATTCCACAACACACACGCTCTTCATATTACATATCCCATTTTGTGTAGGAATCTCACCGCCTGCGAATTTAAAACAAACAAAAACCAAACAAACTTGTAACCAAACCAGAATTGGGTAACTGCGCTCAGCATCCACCTTTTGTCCGTGGCGCTCGAGCACCCCCGCAACTGCCAAGCCCTCCAGGGCCAAGGCATGCGGGATGTTATGTGTCAGCAACCGGCCGACACCGAACGATTCGTGGGGTGTGTTCTTTCGCTCCGTCGGAGGCTCCCACCTCGCTCCTGCCTTACAACAAACTATGGCGATCTTCTTAGTTCTTTACTTGCGCCCCTGGGGGCTTCCTTTGCTGCATTCTGCCCCCCCCACCCCATGGTTATCTGGACCGCTGTTCCTCAGGTGACCGCTTCCCCGCCATCATCCAGGTTGTTGTGCTCCAGCCACATGTTGGCTGCAGCTGGCGTTTATAGGAAAACAGCACGCCCTTTAAAGAGGACCTTGAGCCGGGACGGGTACATCAGCATGTACTTGAGGTTCAATTTCCTGAGTTTCAGCTTGACCGGTACAAAAGAGTTCCGGGCCCTCTGCACCGCTGGGGTGTAATCTGGGTATATGGCTATGTTAGCATTATCCCGGCAGATCACTCCTCCTTCTCTAGAGAATTTCAGGATCGTTTCTCTGTCGCGAAAGTTCAATATTCTAGCTATCATGGGTCAGGGATGTGAGCCAAGGGGTGGCCTTTTTTGCAATGATCTATGGGCCCGTTCCACCGTGAGCCCCTGAGACAGTGTCCCAGCTCTGATCTCCTGCAGTATCATGTTCTCAACGAAGCCTGTTGGGTTGGGCCCTTCCATCCCCTCTGGGACTCCCAGGACGCTTATATTGTTGCGTCGGGCGCGCCCTTACGCATCCTCTGCTCGGGTTTCCAGCATTGCGTTCTTCCTTTCAAGCTCCATCAGCCGCCTCCCTAGGTCACTAGTAGTTTCTGCTGTCTCCTTCAGGGTTGTTTCGCCCGTTGTGACTCTTTCCGTGAGGTTTCTCATGTCTTGCCTCATTAGTTGTACATCCGACTTGACCTCCTCGATCTTTTTATCAATGAAAGTTCGCAGGGCTGCGATTGCTTCGAGCACCTGGTTGTCCTTGCTAGGAGTGTCCTCTAAAGGCTGTACAGCCTGTGTGTCTGGGGCGGTTTGTGGTTGCCCCTTTTGTCTGGTGACGTTAAAGGAGTCCATAATTGTTGGGTCCTTTTTCTGTTTCGTGGAAGGCATGTCCCCAGTGGTGGCTGGTATTGCAGGGGGTATCGGTTCTTCTACAGGCGTGCGCTTTGCTGTTTATGCGCTGTTGTTTCACTCGTGAGGAGGTCCCCAGATTGGTTCCGTCAGGCGGCTGCCCTTGTTGCAGTTTGTGTCTTGGGTTTGTAATTTTGATTGTAGTTGGCATCTCCTCTTCTACCTCACAAGGGCCCATGTTTCCAGACCTGCTTGCCACTGGCTCCCTATCTAGATTCGTCTAGGGGATCATAGCTGGGACGGGGTCATCAACCGATCTTACCTTGTCACTGCCCACAGGTTTGACTGAGGTGTTGCTTTTAGCCTCTAAACTTGCTGGGCTCCTTAGGGTCGTCGTCTGGTCAGAACCATTGATGTCTTTTGCAGTGTCACTTTGCAGAATCTCTGCGTCTGTGAGGTCCACTACAATGCTTTTGTTTGAGGCCGGTGAGCCCGCATCATTCGTGGGGGCAAGGGATCCGCTATTAGGTGGGTTTTCTCACCAAGGAGGGGGAAGGACTTAAAAGGTTTTACAGTCGGTTTATAAGAGTCTTTCCTCTTCAAGGCGTTGGTTAAGCCTATAAATGTCGTTCTACCCTCAGCCCCCTGTGGAGTCTTGCAGCCAGGTGTTAGTCTGCAGACCGATGCTTAGTTCTCACCTCAGATAGTTTCAGGAGGGTGGGAGAATGTTTATTTGTCTTGGTAGTTTTTGACAGTGGACCGCTGACCTGAAGTTTCGACTGCTGTCTTCTTCGTGTCATCGGGAAGCTATGCAGCGTGTTGAGCACCGGATCCATGGGTGAATGCTGGGATATCGCTCACCTTCCAGGCCTCCCAGGCAATACGGACAACACTCTGCTTCACTCTGTATCACTCCGCGACCGGAATAGGTTTTTAAAGTAATGCACCCGCGCTGGTGTAGAAAGAGGCAACAGACTTCCACCAGCAAAGCTCCACCATGGACAACACTCTGCTTCACTCTGCCAAGTGTTTGTCAAAGCAGTGTCATCAGCAATGCGCTTGTCACTTATGGTGTGGCAGTATGCCATGTACGGACCATGAACATGTTTTCATGGGTTTGACGGGTGCCCTGATTGCTTTGTGCTGCCTTGTATGGCCGGATGCCCGGTGTTGTCACATGGTTAAAGTCTGTCTACTGGGATGGGTCAGTCAGGGTTATAGGCCTGTTCTGTGCATTTCTGTTGTTGCTTCATGGAGCTCGCAGTTGTTTCACATTGCTACTACTTACGTACCCCAGGTGTGTGACAGTGATTTTGGTAATCAAATCTGCCTACTACTTACCCACAAGTCAGGTTAGCTGTCCATAAAATCCTACGGCCTTTTATTGCCAACACTTGACAGCTGTGTGGTCTAACCTTTCTCTGGGGAGGGAAGGGTCCGGCCACCCACACCCACTCTCATGATAAGCACCAAGATAAGTCGCATGCATATGGGGCCAGCAGTTGGCATTAGTAACCAACGCGGGTCTGCTTTAGTAACTACAGAGGAAGGACTCTCTGTGTATGTATAGATAGAGAAAGGCGGCCATGTCGGCGTGGAGCTATGTATGCATCTTGACTGGCTACTTATGCTGATGGAGGGTATCCATGCCCCTGTTCAACTTGATGAATTTTCCATGATGGCCACATTAGTATGCTGTGTACTATGATCTTATTTCTGCTGGTTACTAAAGACCAACACACTGGGCCTCATTACACGGTAGGCGGTAAGAGTTTACCGGTACCGGTATTTTACCGGTACCGGTAAATCCTTACCGCCTTACTACGAGGTCCCTTTGCGGGTTGGGGATTTTAACGCCTGCTTTTTGCAGGCGTTAAAAACCAACCTGCAAAGGGACCCAGGGAGCTAATTACGGTACCGCAATTTGCGGTGCCGTAATTAGCGCCTTCCCCATTCCCATTATGCCCTATGGGGCAAAAATGGGAATGGGGAAGGGCAATGGTGGAAGGGGGAATTACCACCCCTCCAACCTTGGAATGGGGCGGTAATTCCCCTTTCCACCAAGGCGGTGCCGGTATTTTACCGGCATGAACCATGGCGCTAATTGCGCCATGGTTCACCTCCTACCGTGTAATGAGGCCCACTGTCTTAGTGGAACAATGGAACATTCAGCACAATCACAATACAATAGAGGTGTACGGGTGTATAAAAAAAAAGCTGTATGGCATAGAAGTAACCGCCTAAATAGGACTATATAATGTGGTCCTATTTAATATGCTGTACTAAGGACACAATTACTGGTGGAGAAGCTAATAGTATTAGACAATGTGCATCTATGTCTTTCCATTTCGTAATATGTAAACTAGAGAGGCCCCACTTAGGTGATTTTGGATTATCTCATACATATCATATTAGCATCTAGTATACGTGTATCAGGAGTACACCCCCTGCATATGTTTCTTCCATCCATGATACAGATACCTCCATACCTGTGTTTGGAGCAAATAAAACTGCATCTCTATAAATATGTCTACACAAATACAAAAATAAATAAATAAATACAATATTTTCAGTCCTCCCCTTGGGTTCAACATTCAGATTATGTGTTGCATGTTTGTCCATAAAATCTAAACATATGTGTTATTTAACACAGATGGCATATTTTTTCTGAAAATAAAGAAAGCAACAATTGTATGCTGATGTATGTGTACTATTCACCCGTTTCACAATGTTTCAAGTCAACTAGCAGAACTATTTGTCGAGTGTACTTACACTCCACCGCACATGCCCGGATCTCCTCAAGTTGCTTAACATGTCCTTCTCATTTTGCAGGCCAGAAGAATGTTTTTGGGCGAAATGGCAAGCCTAGAGGCCATTCTCCAGACAAATACTGTGCGAGTACCGAAACCCATGAAGGTCATCAACTTGCAAGATAAAGGATCAGGACTCGCCATGGAACACTTGGAGATGACAGACATAATGTAGGTATTTCACTGAAAGGGTGAAAGTTTATTAATTTACTGAATACATTATTTGGTAAAAAATCCAATATTATGGTAGTGCTGTGGTAGCTCTTACACAGTATTGCTATAAGTTGATAGTTTATTTGGGTTATTTTATTACAGCCCTAACACTTTAGACACAAATATATGATGCATATGTAACAAAACCTTTGGTGCATGGTTAGTATACATGGTTAGTATAAATCATCCACAAAATAGCTACCCAAATGAGCAGCATATATTTTACTGATTATAACAGCAAAGCACAAATGTCCCTGTGCTAAGGGCCAACCTACATGTCATTGTTGTAAGAAGACACCACAATGAGATGATACAAGAGTGGGTCGATAAAAACAAGTAGATATAGTGGGAGGGGTGGACCTTGACCGAGGTTTGAATTAGAGCCATTTCGAATTTCTGAACTATAGGGCAAGTACCCCTTAGTAGTGAGGCTGTATATGGGAGAAGTCTAAATGTATTGTTCTTATGCCTTTGTAGTGGGGTGTTTTCAGTATATTCGAGTTATGGTTTCTGGAGGTAGTTCCTCAAGAGAATGGATGGAGTTTAAATGTTAGATAGTTGGATGTCTTAGAGGAGAAGATGTTGGGTGCAATACAGCCCCATTTAAGTAGGGCTCTGGCTGCCATGAAGTCCCGGTGTGCTACACAGCGCCCCTACAGTCAATTATACACTGCAGGTCTCAAGAGAAAGTATTCATATGATCATTTAAACAGACAGGATATGATGTTTTGAACAGCTTGAAGGGCGGTTGTTAGACGTTTGGGAAAGGTGGCCAATTTGGTATTTTCATAATCAGTAAAAGATGAGGGATTGTACAACTTCCTTAAAGTCTTAACAGGGATGATAGGCCTTTCGAGGAGAGAGAGCATATATGAGACTTTTTTTTAAATGAGTGAAGGATACAATGCTCAATTGACATGCTGGTACTTTGAAGAAAGAAGCAGTGGGATTTTGCATAATGAACAACGTTTATTTTATTTATTTATAGTGTTATATAGTTAACAATGACAACTTTTTAAATACTCCACAGTGATAAAACATTATAAAGCCAACGTCCGACATCAAACAAAAAGAAACACTTACGTCTACAGTTTCAGCCAACTCTACATAGAGCGGCAACAATGACTATCTATCGACGTTCAATGATGTCATTGGTAATAGCAATCCTTTTCCTGCAGATCTCAATGCTATTATTGTCCATAGCGTAATGAGGTGCAATCAGTCAAGAGATGTTTGACAGTCTCCAGTCATGCCTCCCTGCACAGTCAATAAAGTCTTTAATTCCTGGGTATGTTTATTTCCAGGGAGTTCACGAAATTGCATTTTAGTTTTAAGTAGTCCCAAACTAATGAGTTATCCAAAAAGTGTTGGATGTAACTAGGGCTTACTTCCCGATCCTGGACGTGTTGGAAGTACAGGGAAGTGTTCGTTTTGGTGGCTAGGTTAATAATTAGCGGATCCTTGCCCTGTGAAAATAATAGAGCCTTCATGGTTTTCCTATAATTAAGAAGAGAAATACCAAGAACATTCTCCGGGGCAAGGACAGGCCACTTGTTAGCCATAAGCTTTATCTGTACTATATAACTGGTTGGCATGAGACATGTTCTGCTCAATAAGGTAAGTAACATTCAATTTAACTATAATTTCTCATCAAAGATCCCACCCCCATATTCCAAATTCAAACACTTGACATCACAAACAACAACCTATACACAATGAAACAAAACATCAACCCCCACCCATCCCATATCCTTACTACATCCAAAACGAACCCTACACCTTATCCAAATAATTAATTAAAAGATTCCCATTTCTCACAGTACTCGATCTCTCGATGAAGTCGAGATGCTTGAGACCTCTCATACCTCGAAAGTGTACGCATGTCCATTAACCAGCTATCAGTATGCGGTTTCTTCCTTGATTTCCACACTTTCATAAAATGCTTTATCGCCATTAACAATGTCCTGTCAATCCAAACAGATGCATCACAAATTTCCACACTTCTACCCTCAACTGAGAGGAAGACTACAGACATGAACGTTCGAGGAAATGACCTGCCCACCACCAGATCTATTCAATCCAGTACATCCTTCCAGACGTTCAGCACCCTTTCACACTCCCAGAGCACGTGCAAATAAGTCCCTTTTGAATGGTTGCACCCCCAGCACAAATCTGTATCCGCCAAACCCCTCTCTCTCGTTTTCACTGGTGTCCAATAAACACGACTTAAGATTTGTTGGTGAATATATCTCAAATTCAAATACGTTTTCGCTCTCACTGTCACCTTCCAAGTATTATCCCACACATTATTAGACAGATCCCTTCCCAGCTCTGACACCCACTCCATTCGTTACCTTTCCAAAGAAACCCACATACATTCCTGCATCAAAGGTAACCATTCTACCTCTTTCCACACATCCTCTATCTTCAAAATACCCTTATTAGCCCAACCCCTCCAATGTAGCATTTTATTGCCAACCTGCAAACCCGGATTCGACCAAGTAGAAGCTGAATCCTAAAAAAATAAGTTCTAAAACACACCCCTGAATCCATGAAAATCCATGAAACTAAGGCAGACTTTGTAGCCACCAACGTCTCCAACTTCTCCCCAGAGTTCGGTAACCTCCCATAAGAATACAAGCAATATAAGGGGAAGGGCTTCAACTTCTCTCCTTCCATCAGAAGCCAAAAAGGATCTATACCCCCACCCTCTGTAAAATAATAGAAAGCATTTTTTAGTAGGAATCCCTTATAATAATTCTCCAATACTGGATAACCAAATCCCCCATCCTTAACACTACGTATCATGATAAATTGCAGAATTCTCTGCCTTGTATCCACTCCCCACAAAAAATCCATAAAAATCCTATATTTTTTTAAAATTGTATTTACCAAAAACTATTTGGTTTTAACAAAATTGTTAAGAGCCTATTTCTCTTTTTCTTCACAGAAGCAACAAAGAGGAAACTTGGTTAGATTTTCTCTTTCTTTAACTTTTATCCTTTTCTTTTTCTTTTTCTTTTTCTTCTTTGCTTTGTTCTATTAAAATAAAGGCGTGTTGCAGAATCTTTGCCGAGACGATTGCCCAAGATGTTTTCTGACCGCTTATTAGCCGTGGCCACCAAGTCTCCTCTTCACGTAAGGATGAAGCCTCCAGGACAGTTGACAGATAAGCCTTTCTCAACGTTCTAAACGCAGGGCAGGAAGTTAGTAGGTGTTGAACTGTTTCTACCGTCTTTTCCTCTTTACATAGTCTGCAGGAGTTTGATGTGCTGTTGCCTCTGATGAACAAAATTTAATTGGTTGGCAGCAGATTGAGCCTTGCTTTCATAAAGACCTGTCTCAGTGGTCTACTAGGACATTTTTTATAGATTTCACCGAGGTCATTGTATTTTCGCTGCAGAGGAGGTAGATGGCTTAAGAGTTTGTTCTTTTCTGTCATCTCTAAGGTAGCAATCCAATCCAGTTGCTCCAGTTTCCTCTTTATTCTGAGAGGATTTGTCAACAGGTCCTCTTGTGAGCAGGCGGTTGAGGTTAGTTGTTCCTTCTTTTTGTCCACCCATGTTGCCAGAGTCTTTGAGCTCCCTGATTTGATTTCCATCGCCATCAAATTGTATAGAGTTGGTGATTCTGGCAGGAGGATTTTCCTGTATAGGGACATGGTGTTATTTTCCACTACGGCTTTTAATGAGATCAACCCCAGTTATTTTCTTATTGCCGGTAATGAAGTGGATTTTGGAACCGAAAGCAGAGACCTCCAAAAGAAAGCTTTGATTTTGGGCCAGATTTTGGCTGGCAGCAGGGTCATAGCCTCAACACCATATGTCAGGCACGGGATGACCTTTGCCTTGTAATATTTTAATACTGGTAACAGCGAGAAACGCCCAAACTTGTTGTCCAACATTCTTGCTTGTGTGGTCATTGTGCGCGCCTTAGACCAGATGAAGTTTTGCATGCTTATTTCCTGTTTGGTGTTATCCAGCATGACCCCCAAGTATTTGAATTTTGGGACTATTTCTATCTGTGTGTTTTCCAAGAGCCAAGAGGGTGTCGTTGCACATTTGTTCTTTTTACCCAAAATCACTATTTTCGTTTTTTCAATATTGATTTGAAGTTTGTTTTTGTTCATGTATTCTGCCAGGTTAGCTATTTGGCGTTTGAGGCCATTCGGAGTCTGGTTGATCACGGTGATGTCATCCGCATAAAGGATTCTAGGGACTTGTATACCCCCAACCTTAGGCAGAAAGGCCCTGACCGCTTCCGTAGATTCTTTGTAATCTCCAATAAATGCCGTGAACAGTGCCGGCACTAACGGGCATCCCTGTTTTACGCCCCTTGCCGATAGCAGGCCCATTCCATTTAACTTTACCTGCATCAATGTTTTGGAATAGAGTGCTGTTATCGGGTCCAGGATGTGCTTCGGACAGTTTGCTGCTGAGAGTTTATTCCACAATAAGGATCGTTCCACCTTCTCAAAGGCCTGAGTGAGGTCAATGAAAGCAAGGTAGGTGTTTGCAGACCCCTCAAGTGATTTACTTTTCAGGAGGCTCAGGTTCATGATGTTGATTGAAGCCCCCGCGTTCTTTTGGAAGCCAACTTGGAAGGGATCATGCAATGGAGTGGACTTTATCCATATTTGGAATTTCTTGAGTAGGAGCATGCTGAAGACTTTGCCTATGCAGTCCAGGAGCGCTATCGGTCTGTAGTTAGATGGATCTGTTCTACTGCCCTTTTTAAACATGGGTCCTACCACGGATGAGGTCCATGAAACCAGCACTGTTTTAGCTGCGGCACAATTTCCGAAGACTTTACTAATGAAAGGCACCCACTCATCTGGGAAGGATTTAAGGTCTATGTTAGTAATACCAACGGGGCCTGGTGCGTGCAAGGTTTTTAGTTTCCTTATGATAGATTTGATGTCGTCCTCGTCTGAAAGGTTATGCCATTCCTGGTTGTTTTCTTTCGCTTCTATTTCCATATTCCCAACAGGGTCTTGGAAAAGGGCTGAGAAGTGCGCTACCAATGCCTCTTCGCTCACGCAATTTGCCTGTGACGGGATGGTATGCGCCCCCGATTGTTTGATGAGCGACCAAAATTCACCTGTGTTTTTACTTCCTAGTTTCTTTAACATCTCCTCCGCATCTTTTTGGTACAAGGAGATTCAATGCTGTCTCAGCCACTTCCGAAAGTCTTTTCTTGCCAGGCATGCCTTCTTTACGGCTGTTTCCGTGTTACTTTTTTTGTTAGGCTTCTTACTAGGGCTCTTTTTACGACTAGGGTCTTGTCATATTGATAGTTTTTAATGTCCGTCCCAGCCGCCTTTTTCTTTTTCGTTCTTATTTTAAATGGACTTAGTAGTGGTTAGTAATCTGGGATTTTAGCTATCATTATATCTTTGCGTTGCCCTTCTTTACGATATTTTAGGTTCAGTATTTTTATTCTTTCCGCTGTCAATTTGAGTCGGTTTCCTAGACCACTCGGTTCAATTTGAGATTCGCAAAAGAATTGCTCACATTTCGATAGTTCCCAAGTGGCTTTGAGAAGATTGTGGTCACTCGCTTTTGTTTTCACGATATCGAACGTTGTGGCAAGGCTTAAAATGTTATCTGTGGCGAAGATAAAATCGATGGTTGCACTGGAAGTGTCTCTTTCCCAAGACGGGAACCGATCTTGCTTCGGAAAGGCCTTGTCAAAATCATGGCATCCGCGTGAGGTCATTAGATCGAGCCATCTTTCGCCTGTTTTTTCAGCTGGAGTTTTGGGTTGCTGTAGAGTGGCCCCTTTTGGAGAACATCTTGCATTTAAATCTCTGCATATTATGATGTGCATTACTTTTAATTCTATAAACAGGTGGTCCAATATTTTTCCTATGTTCTTAAGAAAATCCTCGTCTGAGATGCTCTTTGGGTTCCAGTATACGGCAATTATTGCTACTAATATCTCTACTGTCAACTTGCTGTTTTGATTCGGGATACTCCACTTTGTTAGTACTGCTAAATGGTGAATAGATGATGACAGCATATTTTGAGTGCTGACGCCGCTTCCTGATCACACCGCTAAGAGAATCCCTGACGATAGACGACCCAGTTCTCTTTTTTTTGCGGGAGAGAATTTAATCGAGAAGCCATCTAGATGTGGTTTTTCCATCAACCATGTTTCTTGTAAGGCTAAGAATCCTATCAATGTGTTTCAGCACCTTCTTTGTAAATTTTAGAGGGAGAGATTGTATGTAATCCAAAACCTTCGGGAGTAACATCATTTTAATGGCATTGATTTTTGCCCAAAGACTTAGAGTCAGTCTATCCAATCTGCACATGTCCATTAATAATGTTTCCTTCAATTTGTCCTGATTATATTCCACTGTCCTTCTAATATCATGCACCAAATAAACGGCTAAATACTTTACTGAAACATCTGCCCACTGACAATCCAAATCTAACAACCTTCTACTTAATGGATTCATTTTCAGCGGAAAAACCACTGTTTTCCCACAATTTACTTTATAGCCTAATAACTCCCCCACATCTTGTAACATATTCCCAAGCAAAGTTCTCCCATCAGCCGGGTTTGTTAACACCACTGTTAGATCATCAGCATACGCTAGAACTTTTATCTCAATATCCCTTAACTTCCACCCACATATATTCCGCACCTGCCTAATATATGCCAGAAACGGCTCAACGGCTAAATTGAACAAGAAGGGTGAGACCAGACAGCCTTGTCTGGTTCCTCTAAACAGTTTCAAAGATTGAGACATAACATCATTGACCCATAGTTTAGCCGAAATGTCGTATTGTAAGGCACCTATCACATTGCGGGCCAAAACCCATCTTAAGTAACGTATAATTTTAAAATGACCATTTGACACAATCAAACTCTATTTTGGCATCAAAAAAGATGAGCAGAATTTTCTCCGTCTTTGCACTAGATAAACCAATTATATTCAACAAAGTCCTTATATTATCATAGCCATACCTATTGTCCATGACACCCACTTGCGAATAGCCTATCAATTCCCCCATATATTTCTGCAACCTAATAGCCATAATGTTCGCAAATGTTTTCATATCCACATTCAATAGAGAGATAGGTCGATAATTACCACATTTGGTAGGATCTTTTCCTTGCTTGGGAATCAGCGTAATGACTGCTTCCTGCATTGAAGGACCTCCCATCTGAGAGAAATTGATTATATAAGGCACACAATCTAGGAACTAAAGCTGTACTAAAGGTTTTATAAAACTCAACTGATAACCCGTCTAAACCCAGGGATTTACCCATGTTAAGTTGGCGAATAGCCTCACCCACTTCAATTTCACAAATCCAAGCATCTAAGGTCTCTCTCCCCTCATCAGACAGACTGGGGATTTCTATCTTTGCAAAGAAATGTTTTAACTTCAACTTGTCATTCCGTGAAGCATCTGAGTACAAGGAAGCATAGAAGGATCTAAAGCATTCACAAATGTCATTACTTTTAACCTTTATACTCCCCATTTCATCTATAAACATATGGATACATTTTCTTTCTGATAAACTCTTCTGCTTGTTTGCCAGGAAGCATCCTCCCCTAGCCCCTTCTTCCCAAAACCTCTGCTTCATAAAATATAATCCTCTCTCGGCTTGTTCATCTAATGCCTCTTTCAACTTACCCTTTGCATCATCCATCTTTCAGCTATCCCCCTTCTTACTAGACAATGCATACTTCTGCTGTAAAATGTTAAGTTCTAATTCAAAGTCTTTAACTATTTTCTCTCCCTCCCTCCTCATTCTGGATGTCCAGTTAATCAATTCCCCCCATATTGTTGCTTTAAAAGCATCCCACACCATCAGACCATCAGTAGAATCCAAATTATCCTGAAAAAAAGTTATCAATGAAGTATTAATAGCCTCACATATTTTCTCATCCTTCAGAATAAATGTTTTGAGTCTCCATTTAACACTGGTCGATCTACCTAATCTCCGATCCACCTTCAATTTCACCAATGAGTGGTCGGAAAGACATCTTTCCCCCATGTCAATGCCAGTTACTTCATTGACCAATCTATCCGAAACCACCAAATAATCCAGCCTCGAATAAGAACTGTGAACCGGAGAGTAAAACGAGAATTCCTTTTCAGTGGGATGGAACAACCTCCAACTATCCACTAAGGCAAATGGAGCTAGGAAATCATGAAAAAAAACCAACTCAATCTGAGGCCCGTAAACCTACACTCTGATAACCTATCTAGAGAGGCCTCTAAAACACAGTTAAAATCACCCCAGAGAATAATGCTGTCACCATTCATGTTTTTCAAGGAATCCGTCAGTACTTTAAAATAAAACAATGTCATTAGCACATGGACTATACACAGATCCCAATGTCATCACCTTCCCTTCATGCCAAACATCTACCAGGTTAAACCGACCTTCATCATCCATGACTACATTTTCAGCTGTCATACCTAGTTTTTTACGAATCAGCAAACCCACTCCTCTCGATCTTCCTGAATAGCAGTTCAACAGAACCTTCATGTACTTGGAAGCACCATAAACAGTTTCTGGATGTTCTGTCAAATGTGTTTCTTGCAGAAAGATAACATCAGCTTTCACTCATCGTAACCTTACCACAATATTTTAATACAGTTCAGCCCTTTAACATTCCATGTCACGAAATTCAAGGACGCCATCATTTATAGTAACAAAACAACAAGGTCATCTATATAATCCATAGAGAGACTAAACGTTACAGATCCAAGCACCCCTATATTCTAATGTAAAACATTCTAAAAATAATTGGCATAGAACATCATAAATACCCACCCACACAAATGACACATAAAACACACAGACATAACACATAACAACCCTAACCCATTTAAATTGAAAATTGACCATGACCTGGACTAAATGATAAAGTTTAAACTACTAACCACTACTACTAAACTGCAACCCTCGGATCCTATGCCCAACATATATACAACAGTACAATCCCCCCTATCAGATACTAAATCAAAAAATGATAAAACACAATATATCAGCTAACAGAACATCCTATCTAAACATATTATTCTCACCCTAAAAAATACAATAATTTATCCCAAGACATTCAGCACTCAAAGCCAATGAAATAGCAATATTCACTCCTACCCAGAGAGCCTTCAAGCATATCCTACCCTCACCTTCTCTTCATCTGTATCACAATCCACCCCCTATCATTGACCAACAAGGAGAATTGCATAGAAGAATAGAAGGCAGAACTGAGCAGTTTCAACAACGCAACTAGCTTTCCTAATCCCACAACACTTGTATAGTATAGTAGAAGGTATCTTCAGAAAACAGACATTAATATCAACTAAGGAACGTCAGTTTACCCCGCAAGATTACAAGCAAAGCTAATACTCTTATAATACCTCAAGAGTGTAAACCAGCAATATCCTTCCCAACCTTAATGTCCAACACGACCCACCCTACATTTTGGACTCCACATCCCTCACCACAATTCCAAAAATCCCCCTCAAGGGTTGTGTGCAGTGTTCAAATGTTAGGCACTGTACATATTAACCAATGCTGTATAACCCCAGCCCTACACATGCCAACATTCCATTCATATGCTCCATTAAAAGAGAGTTACCCCATTTATAAGGTGATCATGGAATGCAAACAACAGTCAATACAGAATGTCCCACCAGAGAAACCATTCCTCTAGGATAAAACCCAAAAGGAGGGCTATTCCCATCCCCACAGTAGATCAGGGCAACCCCAGCATAATCATCTTTTGATACTGTTTTATAAGACATAAAAATACCAAGGTGTCCGAATCTTAACCCTCCAGACCATTCAAGTCCAGGTACAACCCTCTCAGGGTTGAACAGAAGGAACTGAAAATATCACCCTGCTGAAGACACGCCATCCACACCATAGCTCCACAATATCCAAAATAAAGATGACCGAGATAATAGATCCTGCATAAGTCCCGCCAAAGTGGAAGCGGTGCTGTATTATATTGATCCACAAGCCAGAGTAGTACAAGCAGTACAAGCAGTACATGAAGAAATTGAGGTTGAAAGTGATCTTTGGAACCACACAGCAATCACACCGCCAATATGGCTTGCAATGAATGCGAGAACAGTGGCATGCAGACTAGCAGAACAATTATCGCAGGAAACCCATGCTTCATATCCAAATCAGAGCAACTGCAGCACCCATGTGTACATCCGTAACAGCGTCTGATAATCGGTATTAACTGCTATTCTCCGCATCAGACCAAATCAGAATGCCCATCGAGCCCACAACCAAACTGTATACTATTAATGCTAGGAAGATGAAGCAATATAGAATGTTCCATTTATGATCACGATGATGCAGATGAATATGCAATGTTGCAGCAAATCTGTACTGCTGAATGAGCCCTGTATGGGGACACACTTGCTTCAAGGAAAATATAAACATTTGCCGAAAAATGACAAAATACTTTTTTTGATTTTTCTCTTCATCCTCAACAAGGGTGATTAGGCTGTATGTGAGTGACAGAAGGTTCCTTCAAGCAAGGTGAGGCTGTAATAAATTCTGAATGTGCATGCTCACTTTCACTATGCTAAGCAACAAGGAGTAGACACTTCCTCGGAGCGGCTTTATAAATAGCGTTTTTACTTCACTCAAAATGATGAGGGGTGCGTGATTCAGCGTGACCAATGCCGAGCACTCCTTTAAATAATATCAGTTGCCTCCGAGCCCGCAGTCATTGCCATCCATCTCCATATAGTTCAATCTCTCCGTGGGCAGGGGGGAAGGCCTGCCGGAGCATTGGCAACGAGGCACAGCATCCTGCTCCGCTCATATGCCTGGCCAACGGAATGCGAGGAAACTAGGCTGGAGAGACTGAGCCCCTCCTGGCAGCACTCAAGCTGTGGTGGCTGCTGAAATTTAGACTCCCGTATAGCAAAGGGGAATCCATCCGTGACCATACACATACACCCTCCAACACCCTATGAACCCCCTCCTTCCTCTTTCCTCAGACTTCCGCGTAACAGCTCATGTCAAGCAGCGCGTCTCTATCTCCAATACATGATCTCCTTGGAGCGTCAACCTCACATGACAAAGCGTCCCTTCGCCAATTTCATAGGTGCCTTCCTCTAACCCGCTCCACATGTCCTGAGCATTATTCAATTCCAAAAACATGTTCCAATGTCCGTTAACGAAAGCGAAAAAGCAACGGATACCGCTTAAAGCGATAATAATAAAAGTGTAACTACCCAGTATAAAAAAAACATGTAGAAATAAGAAAAAGAAAAAATACCAAAATGTTTAAAGTCACCTTTTCTTCTTTGAAGGTGCACTCTTCTGGGGCTCAGAAGCAGTGTCCATAGGAGATAGTTCCAGATCCGTTAAAAAGGCTTCAGCGCTTTTATGGTCTGAAAAGGAGTGAGTTTGACCATCAATCACTACCCTTAGAATCGCTCGTTAGACCATGTATTACTGCATTTTTCTGCTTCTAGCCTTCTCCTTTGCCGCATTAAACAATCTCCTTTTATCCAGGACATCCTTACTAAGGTCACCAAAAATCATGATTTTATGTCCACCCCACGCCAAATCACCCAACACACATGACTTTTTAAGTATCAGTTCTCTAGTGGAGTATCTGAGAAATTTCACCACGAAGTGCCTTGGTCTTTGACCCGCAGCTGGTTTCTGGCCCAAGGACCTATGTGCTCTTTCCATCTCCAGTGAAATAGATGACTCCAATTTCAAAACTGAGATTAAAGCCTTCTCCAGGAACTGCATAGGGTTTCCATGTTCCACATTTTCTGGAAAACCAGCCACTCTGATGTTTTTTCTCCTTGAAAAATGTTCCTGTTCTGACAATTTAAGCAGCAGTTTTCCATTTTGCACCTTCAACTCCCTGATTTTGTCATGTAATTTTACAGTCTTTTCATCTGTGGCTGTCAAATGATCCTCAATTTCAGAGACCTTAGTAGTGAGCACTGAATACCTCTCCTCAGCATTGATCATCTTGGCCTTTATCTCTGAAATGTCCAAAGTCACTTTGGTGAGCAGCTCCAAAAGTTTATCATCTCTTGCTTCAATTTCTTCTCTCCCCTTCTGACGCTTTGCTGGCTGAGAAGTTTCTGTTTAATTCAGGTCCGACATATTCTCTAAGGGTATATTCCACTCAGGGCAGAGGAGCACAGCCTCTATGCTGCCATCTCCTGAACTTGCAGCTCTAAATTCTCCCATCAGCCTGTTCGGAGAGTCTTCCAGTGAGTTATCAAGCTTCCAATATGTGAGCAATCAACTCAACTTAAGTTTCACCAATGTCGGTATTATGTTAAACGGGAAGTTTGCTCAGAAATGTTATTGTCCCAATTGATCGGGTATGTTTTTTTAAGCATAATGTAATTGATCTTAAAAAATTCCCATGCATTTTACCTTATTTTTCTTCATATGCACACATGCGAAAACAACGGGTTGGGTGATGCTACATTGTGCTAATCTTATGCGTTGATACATCGCCTTAAGTGCAGGTGCCCTCGTGTCACTAAATCATATCACCCGCCCCTCAAGCTGACATCACTGTATCTTACGGCCATGTTGACAATGCAATGCACGTCTTGTGTCAACGTCCTCTGCATGCAAGCTAGTGAAGTGTCTCCATGGAAATGCCAAGACGTCTCTTTCCTGCAAGTATAAACAAACCCTTTTCGATCACACAACAGTGGAGTTTCTTTTTCCTTCTTGTCAGTGTATTTCGTTTCGATGATCTGTGACTTTTTTCTGCTCTGTTCAGCTATCTTTCGAGTTCAACGCCCCGTGAACTGATTAAATGCAGTAGTTGCTTTTATTTAAACATTTCTTATATACAAAAGTCTTCAAACCATATTTAATTTCTACTTTTACAAGGCTTTATTTGTACATGTGTGCATGCAAAATGTTATAGTTTGTGCCTATTGTTCATGTCTTTGCACTTTGAGTTTTTGTAACATGGCACTGTGTTCTCTTCTCCTTCTTTAATAGTAGTAACTGTATACATAAAAACACATTTTTATTTTTCTGACTGTTGATTTTGTACTTCTTTAACATCCAGGACATCCAACAATACAGCCCTACCAGTACGATCCTGAATATTCAGAGGAGGAATTAATTGTAAGGGAAAGAAGCAGAAACAATGGTGAATCGGTTGAGAGTCATGATGATCAATCACCGAAGCCTGAACCCAGTTGCATGGAAGATTTTTCCACCTGGTGTACCTGCAGTCGTTGCGAGGTTATGCCAACCGAGGTGAGGAACTGCTGCTGTTGAGAAAACTCTGGATGCTTGGCCTACATAGCAGAAGAAGACACACCACCGCTATGCATTACCAAGCTGCATGGCTTCACGGCAGCCTGCCTCACAAGATCTGTGTTGCGTATGATGATGATCCTTATGCACGAACTTCGAGCAACAGTTCGCCCTCGTAATCCAAGTAACGAGTAAGTTCACTCTAGATCTGATGTAGGCTTCACAACTGATACGACTAACATTTGATGTTGTTCTGCTACATCATTGTAACTTCTATTGATCAATGACAAATGTTTTTTCCTGTAAATTGAATACATTTCTTGTACTAGTGTAAAGGCAGAGTATTCATCACTAGATTTAACGTCCAAACATTTATGTTTCATTCACTTTGAACTTTAAAACAATATTGCCCTGTATCCAAAACTGTTTTAGCTTGAATGGGCGTTCACATTTGTACTTTATCAATACTTCAAATACCAAGTACTTGATTCTGAAAGGTACACAGACTGTTTACCGAATGAATTTACATAGAGCGCTTTTTCACCTAAAAATGTTTATTTGTTGAAATTATTTATATCGAATGTGAACTGCTTTTAACATATATTTAGTACATTAACTGTATTTAGTAAAATGCAAAGGGGGGAAAGGAGAGTAAGAGAGTTGGGGAAAGTGACAAGGACATGCCATCATTTCCCTGGTTGTTTGGAGCGTTTCAGAGCAGTGTAGAGCATGTCTTTGCTTGAAAGGATTCCCCAGATGGAGACAGTGACTTCCTAGAATTTAGGAGGTGCTGTTGAGAACATGGTATTTATTTGTGTTTGCTTCAGCTTTGATTTCTATTGCCATATTGTTTGCTAATCAGTGTCATTTTCGACTGTTCCGTCTTCTATATGACTTTGAACTAGCTATTCATTTGGTGTTGGATTGTAGCACTGGCCACAGAAAGGCCACTTCAGAGCACTATATTAACCAACACAGAACGCTGTTGCTTTCCCTGAGCAAAGCAGAGGGAGCTGTCCATCTTCGGTTCTATTGATGACTATACACAAGTCATCGGGTGCTGTCCAGTGCTGAACTAGATTGATTTCTGTATGCAAGTCATCGGGCGCTGTCCAATTCTGAAATGAATCGCCCTGACAGCACACAAGTCAGAGGGAGCTGTCCAGTGCTGAACTAAATTGGGCGCTGTCCAGTGCTGAATTTCATTGCTGATACTACACAAGTCAGAGGGAGTGCATCGGTTCAAGTGTAAGATCGAATCTGTGATCTTTTCGTGAATGATTCTCGGTGTATAAACACTTTTAGTTTTATTAATGTACATTAGCTAAACATGTTTTAGATGAAATAAATTTGGTGAAACATATTTTCAGTATAGATATTTCGATGAAAAAACATGTTCATTCTGAAAGCTACTTTTTAAGGGTAACAATGACCTTGTTACACTTAAATGTCGGCATTTCAGAATAAAGAAAAACAGTCATCGGGTTCATTCATGTGAAATATTTCTGTTTTTCTATCATAGGTGTTATAGGCTTGTGGCCTATCGTGCGTTTACATGGTGGATTCATGGAATACCTGCCTGTGTCATTTGAGCCATTTGTGCATAATTCCCCATAATTCTTCATGGGGGTTTATCATCTGAGGGATGAAACATGTCCCAGACCAGTGACTTCCAGGCTTTAAAAGTAGCACCCACATTCTCGCCTGATCTAGTGACTGCCATATTCCACACCCTGGATTCCGCTTCTGCCCAACGTTCAAATTCTCTGTACCAGCGTACAAATTGCAGGCCTCTAGACGACTTCCAGGCCATTGCTATGGCTCTTTTGGCCAGCATACATGCCATGTCCATAAATTTGACCACCTGTTTGTGCTTACTATCTCTGGGGTATGCGCCTAGTAGACATTCTTTCGGGGTCTATTCGTATCGTTCGATCCTAGCTTTCCTGCATGCCTTCTCTATTCGTGCCCGAAAGCTTTGTATGTGCTTGCAACCCCAAAACATGTGCATTATCCCTGCTTCCTCAACCACACACCATGGGCATAGTGCTTGCGTCGTGTTTCTAAATTTGGCCATCCTGTGTGGTGTCATGCAGGTACGATATAGAACATTCAATTGGATCAGCATGAAGCGGGAGTTCCTAGACACTGCTCGAAGATACAATAAAATTAGTTCCTGTTCTCTTTCAGTTATTTCTCCTCCCAAATCTGCCTCCCAGCAGTTCTTCAATGCGGCGCTCTTAGGGTTGGGCCTATCCATTAGTAGGCTGTGCAGACTGGGCACCGGTTTCCTGCCGTCACTCAGGCTGTACATCAGAGCCATTAAAGGATTGGCTGCCGGCTCGCCCGGCCACTGTACCCACTTCGCTTCTGCCATCTTCTTAACCCTCTGATACAACAGAAATTGCCCTTTGTGTAGCCCTTCTTTCTCTAGTAAGGAGCCGAATTCTCTAAAGGCACCTTCTTCAAATATGTCCCCCCAGGTGAAGATGCCCCTTCTTTCCCAGTGTCTCAACACTGCCAAGTCAGTCTTGTCTCTACAGACATCTGCTGCCAGTGGTGTCTCAGGGGAGTAGGGACGTTCTATTTTCATCAGCGTCAGTGCCCTATGCCACACCCACTGCCCCAGTATGACAATTATGGGCGGGTCGCCCAAGCACTTCAGTGGTAGCCGAAGTATTTCCTGCAAGTTTGCCGGGGCTACGAGACTTCGTAGCAGCGCTGTTTCTGAGGTGGTGTCGTCTGAGAACCATTTAGTTACAAAGCTAAGTTGCGCCGCTAAAAGTATTTTTCTAAGTCTGGCAGTTGTGTACCCCCTTCTTTGTAGGGCAGGCTAAGGGTTATGAGTGCTAATTTATGTCGGGCCTCACCGCGCAGGAACCCCCCGAGCAATACTTCTAATAGCTGGATGAAGGAGGACTTGATATAGTAGTGTACATTGTTGAACTAGTACAAGAATCTAAGCAAAATGATCATTTTGGTGATAGCATTCCTGCCCATTAGGGACAGCAGTAGCTTGGACCAGAATGTTATTGACTTTCTCAGCCCCTTCACCACTGCTGCTGTGTTGCTTTCATGCATTTTTTCTGGTGTGTGTCTTACATTCACCCCTAAGTATCTGACCATATCCAGCTGCCATTGGAGCCCAACAGCCCAATCTTATCGCCTAATATGTATGACCCTGAACGGAGAACTGTACACTGCTTTTGCCTGCACCCAAGTGAATATGATGTAACAGCGCCACGATGCCCTAGGGCAGAGGCGCGCTTTATAAATGGAAATAAATAAACATTAGGTAATTCGTCAAACCCCTTCCCTCTCAGGCCTGCCAGTGGGCATAAACAGGATTTTGCCCTACTAAAGCATATTCCTGACACCCTTGCATAGTTGTCGAGTACATCCAGTATCACTGGCACGTTACAATGCGGGTCCCTCAGGTATAATAGCACGTCGTCAGCATATAGTGATATCAAATGGCCTACCCCTCTGACCCATTTACCTGCCTCTATGAACTGTTTTCTGAGGTAAATTGCTATGGTCCCAGCCCGAGTACGAACAGCATCGGCGACAGTGGGCATCCTTGCCTAGTGCCACTTTGTATGTCCCAGGCAGGTGACACCACTCTCCCCAATTTAACCCTTGCTAGCAGCTTGGTATACAATATCCTTATCCATTTAATGAATTACTCACTGATTCCGAATTCCCTCAGCACTGCCAGGAGCCATTCCTAGTACAGGGAATCAAACACATTTATTGCGTCTAATGAGATGATCGCACATTGCGCTTGCGAGTCAGTCGTTTGTGCTAAAACATGCTGCAGTCGGCGCAAATTCATGGCTGTAATATGGCCCGGTATGAAGCCGTTCTGGTCCTCGTGTATCAGTCCCCCAATCACCTTGGAGAGCCGTTTTGCCAGGATGGTCGTGAGGATGTTAATGTCGTAGTTCGGCATCGCCAGTGGCCGGTATGAGTCACATTTGTCAGTGGCTTTCCCTGGCTTGTGGATAGGAATCACTAGGGTTTCTCTCATACTCTTTCAGAGTATGCCCTTCTCATATGCCTCCTTAAACACTTCATGTAGTGCTGGCAGCAGAGTCGATGTGTATGCTTTGTAGAACTCTGTGGGGAGCCTGTCGCTCCCGGGGGATTTGCAGGTGGCCAGCGATTTAATCGCCTCGCCTATTTCTTCTGCATATATGTCTAGTTCTAGCACATCTCGCTGTGTTTTGTCCAGCCGAGGTAGGCCTATTTCCTCCAGGGTACCTAGTATGTCTTCTTGGGGTACTGGCACTTTGTGTCTAGAGAGGTTGGAATGAAACTCTGAAAATGTGTCATTGATTGCCTGCTGTTACCTGTGTGTGTGGCCCTCATCGTCTATAAGTTCTGTGGTCAGGGTGTTGGGGTTTTCCCTTTTGCAAAGCCATGCCAGAAACCTGCTTGGCTTGTCCCCCTCTGCGTGCACCCTGGTAGTCCGAACCGCATAATCAAATTTCGGCAGCCTCAACCAAGCATCCTGGCAGGCATTTCTGGCTTCAGCCAGCCATAGTTCCTCCTCCCGGGAGCCCGAAGTATGAGCTTCCTGCCATCTAACGTCCTCTTCTCCACTCTCCAATTCCTCCCGTAGAATCTTCCGGATGCCACCCGTATTTGCAATAGACTCTCTCCTCACTACCGCCTTCATTGCTTCCCACACCATGCTCCATTCCGCTACACTACCCACATTCATCTCAAAGTATTCTGTTAGTTTTGTTTGGAGTCCATCCCTGAAAATTTGGTCTGACAGAGCGTCAGCGGGCATGCGCCATAGTGGTACAGGGGGTCCTTGGACCTCTCATTGTCCATTCCACCCGGAGCATGGAGTGATCTGAAATTGACCTAACCAGGTATTGTGCCAAATTCCGAATTCTGCTATTTGGGATCTACCCACAAATAGATAGTCTATTCTTGTGTATAGGCAGTGGTTCGAGGCGAAATAGGAGTAGTGTCTATCAGTGCGGTGTAGCTCCCTTCATACATCTACAAGGTCTAGGCTCCCTAGTATTGCGTTCAGGGCCACATAGGCCCCACTGACCAGTTTGCAGGCGGGAGAGATCTATCCAGATCAAGATCTCGCACGCAGTTAAAGTCGCCCCCCCAGACGAAGAAGCAATCGCGATATGGTGTTATCTTGGTGCATATTGTATTGAGGTAAGCTGGGATTCCATGGTTGGGGAAGTATGAGTTGATGATACATACTTCTACTTGTTCTATATGACCCCGTAGTATCAGGTACCTGCCTTGTTCAACCGACTCCATCTCCAGAAGCCGGAAAGGCACAGCAGCATTTATCCAAGTAAAAATCCCCCGTGCATATTTAGAGTATGCCGCCCCGTACCCCTGTCCTCCTCATTTCTCTCTCACCTTTGCTAGTTTGCTTTTTGTGAGATGCGTCTCTTGAAGCAGTGCAATAGACACTTTTTTTCTGTTGAGAAAGAATTTCACCCTGTTCCTTCGCAAGTACATGCCCAGTCCCTGTACATTCCGTGTTAGTACCTTGATGTTACCCGCCATAATCATGGATACTTGCTCCCTTCCGAATCCCTTTCGTGACTCCTCGGTCGGCCCTTTCCCTTGCAATCTTCCCTGCTAACTGCTTCAGTGTTATCGCCCTCCCACATCATCCACCCTCCAGGATAGCTCCTGCCTCTCCTGTACCTTGACTCGTGAAGAACGTGCAACAAACCAAACAGTAACTGGAACAAAACATGTACGCCCAGCAGCTGGACCCATCGTGCAGCGCTCGGGTGCCCCGCACTGTCATGACTCATCTAGGCCTTCCTGTGTGAGTTGAACTGCATCGGCAACCAGCCGATTCCAACCTTAGTGTGGGTTAGACCTGTGAGCCCCAAGTAGGTGGCCAGACATCACCCCCGTCCAGTTTAAGATTCGACAACGTACTTGCGCTCAGTGTCCATTTTACATTTGCATAATATAATAAACAATTCAATAAACAACTTATTTTCCAAGTTCCTACCACCATCCAGGTTCAAGTTCCACTCATGTGACTGTTTCTTCCCCTCCGTCCAGGTTGTTATGCTCCAGCCACATGGTAGCCGCAGCTAGAGTCTCCCGGAAGATGGGTCGGCCTTTGTAAATCACCTTTAGCCTGGAAGGGCACCTTAGCATGTACTTGATGTTTAGTTGCCAGAGTCTGGCTTTGACCGGCACATATGAGTTTCTGGCCCTTTGGACCGTGGGCGTATAGTCTGGGTATATTGCAACTGTAGAATTGTTTTGTCGTATCACACCACCTTCCTGTGAGAATTTCAGTATAGTCTCCCTGTCCTGGAAGTTTAGGCTCTTTGCAATCATCGGACGGGGGTGGGACCAGGCGGCGGTAGTTTCTGCAGGGATCTGTGGGCCCTCTCCACCGCATATCCCTGTGTAAGTTTGCTGGCGCCAACCTCCTGTATCAGCAGTGACTCCACGAAACCTGTAGGGTCCGGGCACTCAAGACCCTCTGGGAATCCAAGCAGTCGCACATTATTGTGGCAGGCCCGCCCCTCTGCATCTTCTGAGTGTGACTCCAAGACAGCATTCCTCTTCTCCAACTCCTTCATTCGCATTTCTAGGCTTTTCGTGGTTTCACTGGTTTCTTTAAGGCCAGCTTCTGTTGTCCTAACTCTGCCTGCCAGGTTCAGTATATCTTGCCTCATTAGTTGCATATCGGATTCGACCTCATTAACTTTTGTTTCAATGAAAGTCTTCAATGCCGCAATAGCCCCCAGGACCTGGTCATCTTTATTGCTGCCATCTGGTGCCTTCGTGTCGGTGGGGTCGCCGCTCCCTCCTGTGCCAGTTCGCGTGATTTGGTTGCGTTGCTGAAGGAGTCCATGATTATGGATTTCCTCTTCCCCTTTGTTGGGGGCATGCCACTGCGATTGTAATGGGTGATTGTGTCCCCACTTGTTCGCCAGTTTTCATCTGCTGAGCTTTACTGTGGTTGCGGTGGCCGATGGCGTGGAGGTTGCTGTCTCCCGTCTGTTTTTTAGGAAGGGGTGTTGCTGGCAGGTTCAGTGTGCCTATTTTTCTGTTGTACCGCAACCTGGGCTCAACCGTTGTTGTGTTTCAGGGCGGTGTTCCAGACACATGGATGCTGGGATCCTCTACTGCCTTGCTTGCGTGTTACTCGTGGTCTCAGCCACTACACAGTTACAACCCCTGTGGCACCTCGTAATAGCCCTAGCGGCCCCTTCACTTGAATTTCCAGCTAGAAGGCTCATAGTGGGTCCAGTTGGCCAGGGTGTTTATTTGTCTTACTTTTCAACCTGACTTTCCGGTTATTGGGGTCAGCGTGTTGCGACTTTCTTTTCCCCCTTCCTGGTTACCACGCTCCTGTTAGGTAGAGACTTTAAGTATGGCCGTCAGCAGTGGCCCGTATGCTTGACCGGGCACTGGCAGGTCTCTGTTCTCCAGCGATCAGCTTTGTTGCTCAGGCCCTCGCCATTTTTAGCTAGCGAGGAGAGACATCGAGGCAGTTGTTTCCTCCGCTCCAGCCACAGTGATTAGGCTACTCTGCACTTCCAGGACTCCGTATGCTGATGTGTCTCAGTTCTGGCACCACTCGTGTCGCTTGCCTTGCGGCGCAGTACTCTGTGGTCCACCACACCACGCGCATTTCAGTGCAGGTGCTCTGTGTTTTTCGGGACTATGCTGACGTATCTCTCTGTGATTCTTAGTGGGGCCCAACAGGGGTCACTCCCGCCTTTATGGATGATTTGAGTGTTCGTAGTAGCCTTCCCCGGCTGAGGGCCTGCCAGGCACCACTCTGTATAGTAGGGTTAAGCTCAGGTCCTCTCAGGGGTGCGTGCAGATTGGATCAGTGCTGCAGTGTGCCCGGGTGCAGAAACGCTCTGCTGACCCTTCGTAGTATGCCTGTCTGAGTGTCAGGGGCGCCTCGTTCGGTGGGGCACCAGAATGCCCTTATTTGAGTTGATTTTACTGGGGCAGCTGTATCTAGTGCGCTACGCCTTCCATTTCCAGGGCGCCTACATGCGGTTTCCAGTATTGATGGGTCCACAGCCGTCTCTTACGGAGTCCCCTGTGGGTCTCGGTCTCGCTGTGTTCTGGGGCACACCTCGCTTTCCATTGGTTCCGCTTTGCCTGCGGCGTAACGCTGCTACTCCTCTTGTCTCTTCGCTATTGTCCCAGCAGGGCTGCCGCAGTTTTCATCATCTCGCCATAGCTGGGTCAGGCTCTATCACCGCCTTGCAAGTTCCGTCTGTGCGCGGCAGCCACGCCTTCTGCTTTCCAGAACACTGCTTCAGGACTCGTCGGGCTACCGCCGTCTTATGCTCGTCAGGCTCCCAGTATTGTCATTGAGCCCCGCCAGCAGTCTACTGTTCTCGGTCGTTGTTGTTAGCACGCAGCAGTTTGGGTAACTGGGAGACCTAGGATAATTGCGCTTTCTGCCGCTCGCTGGCTGTGTCTGTTGCATCGGCAGTCTCAGCTCCTCCTCCTGCAACTCTCGGTCGCGGCCTCACCCGCCATCTTGTGAGCTCTGGGTTTGCTGTTCTCCACCCTCGTTCTCTACTCAAATGACACCAATTTTCACCGGCTTTGCGGTACTGGGCTGGAGAAATGCTTCCTACAACCGCTGATGTGTTTAGGTGGCCATGACTGCAAGCAAAACGTTGCCTATGAGGATTCTAGACAGGATCTCGACGGGAGCTCCGATCAGGCGTTCCTACACTCCATGAGCTCCAGCCACGCCCCTGCAGACTCCCCTTTGAAGACCCCGTCCCTGCAATAAATACAAGTATGTATCCCTTGAACATTATTCTATGCCTTTTGCCCTCACCTCATGCCCATCCACCCCCCTCGGTTTATAGTGAAAATGTCGACTGCAAAAATGTCAAAAAAATGAATGTAGAAAAAAAAATGTTGTATGTGTTTAAAAAAAAAATGTTTTAATGGGGGGTCCCCTCCCAACCCCCTATTTATTTTTACTACCTAAACCTGACATTTTTGCATTCGACTTTTCTTTTTCTCGATATTATAACTGGATACCATCCCCCTCCAGTATCAATGGCAGCTCGCACCTATGACCATGTGCTCACGAGGGGGCTGGGCGGATGGGAAGGCTCAAGGTGCCAAGCACCATGTACACCTCAAAGGCATCTTCTGCACTGCGACCATTGTCCACATGGCCTCCCCAGACCTGGTGTCTCCAGACTCCCCTTTGAACACCCCCTTTCCGCAATCATCATATATATGTTTCCCTTGAACATTGTTCCAGGTCTTTTGTCCTTGTCTCATGCCCATCCATCCCCCTCCAGTATCAATGGCATCTCGCACCTATGACCGTGTGCTCCAGAGGGAGATGGGAGGATGGAGACGCACAAGGTGCCAAACACCATGTATACCTCAAAGGAATCTTCTGCACTGTGACCATTATCCACAATGCCTTCCCAGTCCTGGTGTCTCCAGACTCCCCTTTGAACACCCCCTCTGCGCAATCATCATATATATGTATACTTTGAACATTGTTCCAGGCCTTTTACCCTCGCCTCATGCCCATCCATCACCCTCCATTATCAATGGCATCTCGCACCTATGACCGTGCGCTCCCGAGGGGGCTGGGATGATGGGGACGCTCGAGGTGCCAAACACCATGTACACCTCAAAGGAATCTTCTGCACTGTGACCATTGTCCACATGGCCACCGCAGACCTGGTGTCTGCAGACTCCCCTTTGAACACGCCGTCCCTGCAATCAACATAAGTATGTATCCCTTGAACATTGTCCGGGCCTTTTGCCCTCGCCTCATGCCCATCCATCCCCCTCCAGTATCAATGGCAGCTCGCACCTATGACCATGTGCTCCAGAGGGGGCTGGGTGGATGAGTGTGAGGATGTAAAACAAAGGCATTGAGGTTTGGTGGGTGTCGACGAACACGTCACACTTTCACATACACACCAACTTTTCTAAGCCTTTATAAATATCTTGATAGTTACGTAGAGAAAATCTCTGCAATTAGCAAGGTATGTCGTCAACAATCTATTTGTTAGCTGGCTTGCTGAATCGGCTCATCTGTTCGTCCAAGTAATGGTTGGTCAACTATTTTGTTTGGTGGTTTCATCGATCGCTGCTCAGAAGGTTTCTATTGCTTTATACCCAATGTACACTGTATTCTTATTTTAATTTATTTCAAAGACTTTAGCCTTCATTGACAGTGTTATATTTTTTATCTCTGGAATTATCACGTCGCATTTCAGTGCATTGAATCGGAATGTTATGTTTCTTAGTCTATGTTTTAAACGCATTTTTTCTGTTGGTGGCTCAAGGTTTATTGAATAGAATAGTAATATGTGACAATTTGTGGTAGAACTATGAGTTCTGACTAATTTCATCGCCTTGATAATTAAACAAGGTTACAAAGGTTTTTGTTGTATCCTGCATATGTGTGAATGAGGTCTGAGTCAGTGTAAGAGCTGTGTTGGAATGCTAGTGGAGCTTGGAGTGTTCAGGCTCTTGGAGATTCCAAGGGAGACGGTTGGGGACTTGGAGCTGGGCAGGGAACCAGGGAAGAAGCTACTGATGATCTCTCTCTCCTATATTCTATACTGAACCTGTAACCAAGACAATAAAGCGTGTTTCCTATTTTCTACATACCTGGGTCAGCCTGGTTCCTGCTCCTTGTTGTTACTGGCCCAGGGTAAATCCTGCAGGAGGCAGGATACATCATTTGGCGACGAGGATCAAAGTGAACCTTGAGAGACAGCTGAGAGATCGAAGGCTCTAAGAAGAGAAATGCCCATTTACCAGCGCCAAACAGCTCTGAAGTCAGTGAGCTGTTGGAATTAAATGTGGAGTTGGCGCCATCGAAGGAGGTGACTGACTGTAGCATTGGAAGCACCAGTCAGGCTAAGGCAAAAGCCTGTGGTCAGTCATAAGCTGCAGGAGGAGTATTGGGCCTTTCCTGGATGGAGGACATGTGGCTTGGAAAAGGTGCCACCAGTAAACAGCTGTCACGTTTTGGAGTCTGAGCGCCGTTGCGCTTTTGCTGGAGAAGGTGCCACCAATAAGCAGCTGTCATGTTTTGGAGTCTGAGTGCCGTTACGCTTTTGCTGGAGAAAGGGCTTGAGTTTCTGCTAAAAAAAAAAAAATGTTGTGGTGTACAATTTCGGAAGTCCTGGAGGGTCGTATGGGGTCCTGGGTGGCGCGCGCCCAGTCGAACCCCTGCGTTACAGCTCTGCCGTTGAGCTGGAACGCATGCAGGCAGCCCCTCGCCATTATTTCCTCAGAGCTCCGGAGCCTGCAGAGGAAAATAGAGGAAAGGACGTCTGTGCGTGTTCAAACGTGACGACGTTTGCGGAAATTCAAGAGCATTTATTTCAAAATGGAACTATGGAACGTTGGAGTGAATAAATTACACCGGCAGCTGCAGATTAATCTTTCACTGAAAGGAGGTGAAATGTACACGAACGTGAAGCTATGAAGTATTGGTCGTAAATGGATCTTGGAACGTGGAGATAAGTTAATTAAATACAGGGCTGAACGGAACAATCTCGATACGACATTGGGAATACACTGTCATTTTAAGAACATCTCCGGTTTGGGAGTTTAGAAATCCGGCCCTGCGTTTTTTTGTTGAAGTTTTATGTGGACAGTCCCTGAAGAGATGGCATATTGGTTTATGGAGCACAGTGCCGTCATGCAGGTTTAATTTTCTTGACAGCCGTAATGTAATACAACTTTGTAGACTCGAAAATGGATTTAACTTGAAGTAGTAGCATATGCGGTACACACGGTGACAAGATGTAATTTACAAGTTTATTTTACATGATGACTGATTTATATATATATATGAAGGAGTAATTATGGAAAAGTTATGCTTATGGTTTCAAGACTGGTTTTGCATACATATGTGCAGGCAGGAGTTGCATGAGTGCAGAGTGACATGGTGGGCGTTGTTATAGGAGATGATTTTAATTTGCTCTATATTTAAATGAATTGCACATTAATTCTGGAGAAACTTTTTACAATTTTAAAATTGCAATATTTTACTGAATAATGGAGGACTTAAATAAACACATGGGGATTATTTAAACATATTATCTTGCACATGCAAATGTAGTTAAAGTATAACAGGAAGAGTTTTGAAGAATTATGCAGAAACGCAGTAGAAATTGCACATTATATGTTTTTTTCTTGGGGAATCATTGATCTCTTTTGTATGCATAATGTAATGTGCATTTTGTGGGAAATGCACATTTTGGAAAAAGCACAATTTTTTGTGAAATGCAGATTTGGAAATTCAAATGCAATGTGTGTTTGCATGTGTTGAAGTTTCTGCGTGATTGTTGGATTAAGTTTGCGTTTGTGGGCGCAAGTGAAGTTTAGTAAGTGACGCAAGGGTGCGCACAGGAGGCAGCTGGTTCTGCAGCAGTGTATTTGTGTATGGTAATCGCGTACGTGTAGTAGGTGTGCGTGCTTGGAGTTGCACGTACTTAGAGTTGCACATTGTTTCGAGTTGTTTTTTTGACGTGTGTGGGTATGCACATTCGTAGTGGAGTAATTGCGAAATATGACGGAGTATTTAGTTGCATGCATGCAAAAAGGGGTTAGGCTTATACACTTTGGCCAGGTGTATTTGGCAGTTGTACTAAAACCTTCAGGAGTAACCCCAAGGAGTTTGGACACAGTAGGGTGTTCCATTATTGGATAACTAAGGGCACGGGGCCCGTTTTCTTTTCTTTAGGTTGTTGTGAAGTTCAACGCAGTTGTGCGTAAAAGGAAGGGAAAGGAGATTTTTTTTCTTCTCTAGTAGTGTATGTATACATATTCGGGGCTACACTAGTTTGTCTGCGTTGTAGGTAACCGCACGGCAAGATGCTTCCTTTTGTTGAGTTTAGGGTTTTCCCTAGTTAGTTCTGTGATGCCAGGCGGTGCATGTGGGAGGAGGATATTTGTTGTTTTTTGCACGCCAGTTTGCAAGTGGTATTTAATAGTAGTGGAGGGCACACAGTGTTTAGCCAGTATTTATGTAGTATTGAAGTTGTGGACTGTACACTGGCATGGGTTACTGAATTTAATTTCAGTTTGAATTACATTTTTTCAATATATTTTCAGAGTTTTCAGGTCACACCATTTGATTTTTCATCCCAGTGGTGTGTCGGAGCTTTTGGGTTTTGCAAAATTTTGAAATTGCACTACACTACTGGTTTCTTTTCATCTGGTAGTGTCAAAATGTTTACATCTGAATTTTTGGTTTTTGCAAACGTGAATGTGCAACGCATTACTATTTTGTCATCTGGTAGTAATTGCAGGTTAACAATTTTCATAGCTTGTGCTATGCAATTTTTAAGCCACAAATTCTTCCTTTTGTGGTTGTGTTTCTGTGATCTTTGTATCGTGTGTCATTTTTCCTAGATATTTCCAATTTTTTTCATGTTCTTTTTAGGGGAGAGGGGATGAAGCATTGTTATATTTTGTTTGGCATGTTTAGGACTATTGTGATGGCCTTGTGTAAGTTTGCAAGATTCGTGGCTACACAGTTTTGGCAAGGTAGTTAGCCTATTTTTGGGGCGTTTTGGGTTGTGCTCAAGTGTGGCAGACTTGAGGCCAAGAGTGGCAGTCTTGGTGGAAGGTGTTTAGTTTAAGAGGGTCGATGGCTGTAGTTTTGTTTTGTTTGCCCATGTGGCAAGGTTGTGCTTGGTGGTGGCGGCACCAAGACCCTGGTGTGGCAGGCCAGGGTGGAAGGAGCACTAGTAAAATGTTGTGGGTGTTAGTCCTAGCATGGTTGTGTGTTTGTGTGTTTTCTTTTGATTGTAAAAGGGGGGGATGTGTTGTATCCTGCATATGTGTGAATGAGGTCTGAGTCAGTGTAAGATCTGTGTTGGAATGCTAGTGGAGCTTGGAGTGTTCAGGCTCTTGGAGATTCCAAGGGAGACGGTTGGGGACTTGGAGCTGGGCAGGGAACCAGGGAAGAAGCTACTGATGATCTCTCTCTCCAATATTCTATACTGAACCTGTAACCAAGACAATAAAGCGTGTTTCCTATTTTCTACATACCTGGGTCAGCCTGGTTCCTGCTCCTTGTTGTTACTGGCCCAGGGTAAATCCTGCAGGAGGCAGGATACATCAGTTTTTTTTTAATTGAAAACTAAATTTACAAACAAAGCTACGTGATTGTTGCTTTGCTCACAGTGATACTTTATTAATTTTAATAATTGATTATATTATTTTAACAGATCCTACAGATATTGCAAGAATGCCTTCATATATCGTTTTTGGAGTTTTGCCATGGCTACTGCGAGCCATGGCAAAACTCCTGGCACAGTCCTTCATGTATTGCCAAAGGATTTAGATTTAATAAGAAGATGGCTTTCAAATTGCAGATTTCCATTGTCTGAGATAGAAATCCGAGCTAAGGATGTGTTGGAAGACGTGAGGGGCACTCAAATCCGAGTCTGTAGCATGCACTTCGCAGACGATATGAACGAAGCATCACAGTACACTAAAAAGTGTTGCTCTAGACACCTTCGCAAATTACTTCCAAATGCAGTTCCAACTAAATTTCAGCACACAATGGCTCAGGTGAGTTGCAGAAGATGAATTTGTTATGTCTGTTGTTATATTTAAACAGTGGTCTGTATACATATGTCTTCTAAATGATCCCTCAATCTATTGATTGATCGCGACACAATGCAAAGCAGTTTTACATTTTTTCAATTTAGACTACTTTGTCTATCCCCACTTTAGCTTAATCGCTTAATTTATTTTAGATTTCTTGGCTAACGTGTATTTCATTACAAAGATCTCACTGATCGAAGTCCAGACCTTCACCAATGAGGAAACCACAGACACGTCGAGTATCCCAATGGTGAGGACAAGCAACTTGAACGTAGTAATGTTTTAGAGCGTTCGTTGTGGTCAAATTTATCATACTAATGTACCTTTTCAATTTGACTATTTTCAGAATATATATATATATATATATATATATATAATGAAGGAGCAAGAAAGATTTATCATCGATCACTATTCTGAAGTCAACAGCAACCTCACTCACCTATCAAGTAATTATTTTAAACTAATGCTTTGTATGGGACTGAACAATACCTGCATGTGGTCTACTTCAAATTGAAACAGAAAGAATATTATGTATAATATTAGTTATTGACACAAAGTTGTGTGTAGGAGTGTCTCTCAATATCGACCATCATCTGAATCACGTTTTCTTTTTATTTTAGCCTTTACATCCTAATTATGACAATTACTTTGTTATGGGGGATACTGGAGCTTCCACAACAATCACTTCCTCCTTTGCAACTGGTCTGGAGTATGAGGTATGCCTAGTTAACATTTTCGTTATATTAGTAGTTAAGGTTCTACTTTTTTTGGTTTGAAATTAGTGTTTCATTTTTCAAACAATGTACAATACTGTTAGCAAAGGGCAAAGAATTTCAATCAACAGCCTTGTTTATTTGTTGCCCATAGAACTGTAACAATGAAAGTAAAGCCTCCACAAAATCCTTGAGTTTGCGCTACATCATGAGTTGAGATGGCAATTCCATCCCAAATGTCCTCATTCTCGTTGACCTGATCTATTCCTCCTCGACAAAGCTGGCCACTAATGATAGCTCTACTTGCAACTACCTTTCCCTCGGGGATAGGCTAATACTACCTGTTCCCTGCTTACAATGTCCCAGTTGCTGGGAGGAAGGATACTACCAGTCAGTTTACAGCCCCTTTTGTCCATCGAGCTTCAGAGAGAACATTATAGCGCAAGCTTATATTGAAGCAAACATTTCAATCACTATGTTTTGTAAGATAATATCACATCAATTCCATGTGACATCGTGGAAGGTTATCAGGTGAAATGTCAAATATATATTTTGAAAATGTCACATGTACCAAGTGTTCGACCTTATCTTGCTAAGAATTTTCAAATTGTATTACAACAACTAACCTTAGCGTTTACGGTCGACAATCATTTAAAACAACTTTGTCCAAAATTACTTTGTGAGATCAAAGTTTGTACAATTAAATTTGCTTAACAATTAACTTTTATTTAATGAATGTTATGTCCAAGGAATGTACCACTCAATCAGTGGAAATTGAAGAGACACATGGACGAGAGGTATAAATAACATTATCTGAAATGTCTTTTATCACTAGGTATGATAGGCATGCAATTTTTAATATGTTGACATTTTTTTACATACGTGAATTAGGTTCTAGTTGAAGCTATGTACATATGTTTTGTTAACTGGAAATTAAATTTCCTCGGTTTATACATTGTAAAAAATCTATTTTGCAGCTTGGTATCGTGGATGGAAAATCGAAGTGCACTTCTTCAAAGCAATTTAAGAAAACCAGTTTAAAGAACAAACCAGTTTGTTTTGGAAAAGTTTTTAAGCTGATATTTTAATCATATTAGGTTTTTAATTGATCAATCGTATCTTCTGTATGTGTAATATAAATTGAGCATGTTTCTCTTTAGATCTGTTAGAGGCCCAGGAGGAAGAGAAGCATAAAGACTCAGACAACAACAGAAACTAATGATGTCACTTGCCAAACGGATGTCACTATGGATCAACTAGTTTTTGAGGCACAGCATGGTCAAGTTAAGATTCAGAGTCGTGATGCAGATGTCCATTGGCCTGAATATGAATTGAATGTCACCAGCGAGACATGGAAAGTAACTATGGATCATTGCTACATTGTACATCATATCCCAGATAAAAGTGAAGAAACAGAAGATATATCGGAATTGCTTGCAGACCCGTTGACACAATCTACACCCTCTAAAAAATGTCCACCAAAGAAACATCCAATTTAACCTGTTTCTCCAAATTCATGCAGAAATATCACAGCCCAAAATAACTAAAGCATCTTTGCAAATGATTGACGAATCTGCTCATGACCTCGAATTCAGTAATCCTAGTTTGGGGGACTTGTGCACCACCGTCGAATCTCATACCACAGTAGTGCAGGACGATTGGCTATTGAAGAAGCACAAATACATTGGGCCTCATTACACGTTGTGCGGTAAGGGAATACCGGTACCGGTATAGAATTACTGGTACCGGAAATTCCTAAGCTAATCATGACCCGAACCCACCGCTATCAGTACACCCGTTAATTACGGTGCCACTAATAGCGGCAAGGCCGCGAGCGCGCGACCCCCAGGCCGGAATTAGCGCCATGGCGCTAATACCAGGCCATCACAAGCCATGCGGACATGGCATTAGCGGCATGGAAAACACCCAAAAACCCCTTACCGGCATGGCGCTAATAACGGCATCGAAAAGCACCCGTTAAGAGACCTGAGCAGTGTACCCATCTAGCACAGGTGGACACAATCAGCACAGGTGCATGCAATGGAGACAGGCAGCACAAAAGAGCACACCACACCCCTACTCACACCCCTTCCCACACCAAGATGGTCCCAATAGCAGCAGCATTACATGATGGGCTTGACTACATGATAGCAGTGCAGCACCAACAACAACAGCCTGCACCAGAGGTGACCCGTAACAGGTACCCATTCCTCACACCATACAGGCGATGCCAGCTATCCACTGAGGAGGTGGCTCCTAACCCCTGTACGGAACCCACAGAACCAGCAGGAAGAGGACAACAATATTGCACATCCCTGTACCTGCGACGTGATAGAGCTGGCAGTCAGCCTTCCAATGACAGTGCTCCGCTGCCTAAGCAGCCTGGGTGAGGCACTCCTGTACAGCCGTGTCAAAGTGGCAAAGATAACCATGGCATGTGTAGAGCATCAAAAAATGTGCATATGATGGAATGTGCCAATGCCACCTGAAATTGACATGCAACCACCAGAAGAGCATGATGTGGATGGGGATGAGTACGGGTGGAATGCCCCGGCAGGACATGCAAGAGGCAATGCCAAGGAGGCACACGATGTGCGTCAGCATCTGATTCTGAAATCCCATCAGGCACAAAGGTGAAATAGCATGGACGGAGACGGATATTGTTGCCCTGGTGCATGTTTAGAGTCCCACAAAGGACCCTGTCCAAGATAAATGACACATACGCAATGATGGAGACCACGCTTGGGTTTCAACTTCAGAACAGTGTGTATTGAACAGAATGTGATAAGAAGTGCAACACCCCAACACAACCAAATGCACCCTTACACCCCTCCCCCCAAAACACCCAAATACACCCTTACCCCCTTCCCCCCAAAACACCCAAATGCACCCTTACCACCCTCCCCCCCAAAACACCCAAATGCACCCTTACCCCCCTCCCCCCCCAAAACACCCAGGTGAGTCTTATGGTGTCTACGTTTCCTGCCCCACATGTGCCACCTGGTCCTTGGTGGACCTAAGCATCAGGACCTCCACCAACATTGGGTTGGTGTGATGTGGGGCGCCTCAGGTTGCGCAGAGAGCGGCGCAGGGGGCTGGTCTGCTGGGAACTCGCTGAGGAGGAGGTTCCCGGTCGATCCTGTGTTGGGGGTTGGTGATGCTGCTCCATGATGTCCCCAATACGTAAAATGGCCTGGCGGAGTTGGCCCATCTTCTGGCATATCCCGTCAGTGCAGGCCTCAATGGCTTCCTTCGTTTGCCCTGCATATTTGTTGAGGTCATCCCTTAGACGGCTTGTCTCGGCCACATGCTGGGCGACCAGCGCAGTAATGTCTTCCTGCCTCCGGGTGATGGTTGCAAGGTCATGCAGGGTGGTAGGTGCTGCTGGGCTGGACGGTGCGCCCTGGTCCGTGCTTCCGGCATCCGGTGAGGACACCTGAGGGCTCCATGCACCTTCTACAGTATGGGTGTCATGTGCTCCCTGGCTAGCAGATCCGGACGTTGCCCTTGGACTCCCCTCAATGGACCATGTTGGGCTGGGGGTATGGATTAGTTGTAGGACGTCGATTGCGTCCTCCTCGTCAGTGGCCAGTGCGGTGGCTGCTGCCGCCCCAGTTGAGCTGGTGGCGGCGGAGTGCGTGCCCTCCGTGCTCATCTCAGCAATGCTGGGGCACACTGGCGTGGGTTCAGCTACGACAGGAGCCGTGCCCTCAGGCTGTGATGAAATGGTGCTCCTGCTGCCCTTGGCCCTCTGCAGATGGACTGTCCTCCCAGTTCCCCTGGAGGTGGTGGCGGTGTCACATTTCTCATGCATTCTGGCTTTTTTGGCTGCCGGGGGAGTACGTGCTTGTGTCTCCAGTGTCTGTCAGTGATCCTGTGGAGGACATAAATAGGGTAGATCATCATTAATTGGTCTAGGTGCCTCATGCAGAATGTTCACGTCATGCTGCTCTATGCATTGGGGCCTATTTATCAGTGATTCTTGTAATGGGGATGTCGGGTTGGTCATGCATTGATGGGTCTGTATTGCACGTGTATATGGTGATGCATGCATGTATGTGTGTGGCTGGATCAATGGCCTGGTCATCGACACATGTTTGGGGTACCCACTCACCCTTCACTGTGCATTGTTTGACGTATACACTCACCTCCATCAGATGAGATGGCCACACCATGCTCCATATCTCCGACCCCCTCTATGGCTTCGACTCCTATAGTGGAGGCACATGTCTCCTCCCACTCCTTCATCTTCAGAGGTGATTCTGCGCCACCTCCTGTGGCCATTGCAAGGTTGCGGTTGACAGATAAGATATTCCGCACACAGAGCCAGAGGTCGTCCCACCTCTTGCGGCAGTCCTTCACACTGCGGGTGGTAGTGCCGGGTGGTAGTGCCCACCGCACTAACTTTGCGGGCAACTTCATCCCAGATGGCCTTTTTCTTGATGATAGCCTCCCGGCGCATATCATTGGCGAAGACGACTTCGGCATTGGCTGCAAGTGTGCTAGTCAGCATTATGAGCTCCTCTGGTGTAAATTTCTCTTTCCGCTGACGATCAGAGGTTTTTTTTAGGGCCTTTGACATCTTCAGAGAGTCCTGGATGGTTATTGGTCGGAGTTCTCCGGAAAGATGTCCTGGATGCAGAGGATGGCAATGGATTGTGTTTTTAAAGATGGCCACCGTTCTCTTTCCCGTTCCTGTGCGATGACGCTATTTCCGGTTCCGCTTTTTAACGGTGTCCGCTAATAGCGGTGACCGCCATTTGCATGTTGCGTGAGGGAGGAGGTGCTATCAGCACTTTGGTCGAGGCCGGTAATGGGCATTTTGTGGACTTTTGCGGCATGGCGGTAAAGTCATTTACGGCATGGCGCTATGCTCGTGTCCGCGAACTCGTAATGGGACGCTATTAGCGGTCTTTTGCGAGGGCGGACACGCTAATAGCGCCATGCCGTAAAATCCCAATTTTTACCGCACAACGTGTAATGAGGCCCATTGTATTCGACTGCTGCCTGCTAGAGATTATACAAAAGATTAAATGTGATCAAAAATTACATAGGCGTATATGTGGGGAGCCATTGGTGAATGTTACTCGTGTAGTCAAAAGTACCAACCTGAAAATCCAGGCCAGCTGTGTCCACCACCATAACACATTTTCGTGGCCAGCACAACCAATACTTGGAATAGTGCCTGACGGAAATGTACTTTGTTCATCTGCTTTGCTGTTCAGCGGATCAACGTTCAGTTAAATGTCAATTTTCTCTCCATTTTTTGGGACTTCAGTTCCTTTCTAAAACACAGTACTACAAATATCAGAAGGATTTCTTGTTCCACACTATTAGCCATGTCTGGAAACAGGAACAGATATCAATTGATAGTAAACTCGCTGGCAAAAGTGTAAGGCTTGCTGGCGATGTACAGTGTGACAGTCCAGGATTTTCCACTAAATACTACATTTACCACTTTCAAGACATGGAAAGTAAAACAAATAGTTTGTTCGGTCATCGTGCAGGTGTCAGAATGTACATCGTCTGTGCCATGGAGGAACATGGTTAAATCAATTGAACTTCTGGAATCCTGGGGAATGCAAATATACCTGATAGCCACGGACAGGTGCTTTGGAATAGCAAAGTGCACGCGAGAGCAGTTCCCACACATGCAGCATCAATTTAATGTATGGCACGTGGCAAAATCAATTTCTAAAAAATTACAGCTGCTGGTAAAAAAAGGGTTCAGAAAATATTTTAAAGTGGTCTCAGTCTATCAACAGCCATCGGTGGAGCTCAAAACATGTGACGATCTGTAGACATTCTACTTAAAAAACTGTGTTAATTGATGCACCATTGTTCCAACGTACACTACTGGAGAGAAAACAAACATTTCCACAAATGTGGACATGGATCTTTGACTAAGGAGCAGGAGTGTAAGAAGAAGGGTTGGTGTCAGGTTACCCTCCTCACGCAGCACTCGAGAAAATTGTGGATGACAAAATGCTTTCAAGAGACCTGAATTGACTCACCAAATTGTGCCACACTGGAGATTTGGAGGTGTTCCATAATATGTGCCTAATGTACAGGCCAAAAAAGTTGCAGTTCGGCATAGACGGTATGAAGGCAAGAACAAGACTGATTGTACTTGCGCACAACAAGAACGTTGGGAGGGAATAAGCAAAAACTGCAGGAACTTTTGGGATGCTTCGTTCCATCATGGCGTTTACAAAACAAAGCAAACAGTGGGTGGCCAAGCCAATATTCCAGGAAATGGATTTTGAATTTGTGAAAGATCTGACTTTAACTGTGCTGGCCATGCATACGCATGGAATGGCTACAGATTTCGTTCCCAGGACACTGACTATGCTGAAGAGCATTGCAAAAGATGCTTGTCCACCAAAAGAATAACTGGTGGAAAGGAGATCCTCTTTGGTGCTCCCTTTCCGTACATATGGACTACCCACATGGTCTTTGTCCTCTCCCCTTTTTTGTCACCCATTAATGGTGGCACCAGATGGGAAGTACTGTTGTCTATCGGAATGGCAGTGTCATGGGCCAGCAATCTCAGCCAAACGTCCTCCTTATCGATAGTTGTCTTCTGTGTCTCATATTCCTCACTGATCCCACCACTACTCTGTCTTCCTCCCCTCATGCCCCTTTCGACCTCCGACATGGGTACCACATATCTGTAGCCCTGCTCGGAAGAGCCTCAAAGGTGGCAACTGGATTCACCAAGCTACCTCAACTTTCGACCTGCTGTAAAACATTCCTCTGATATCTGTCTCCTTCATGACTTTGACCTGGATGTTCTCGCCCTCACTGAGACGTGGTTCACAGCCAGTTCTGTTACTGCTTTTCACACACTCCTCACTGGGGGCTACAACATCCACTGTAAGCCTCACCTAACCAGTCCAGAGGCGGAGTGGCCTTCGAACACCCTTAGTTGTGTAGGCGCAAATCCCCAAAAAATGATTCAAATACAAACAAGGATCGACGGAACTATAACTATTAGTTGTGTGGTTGATATTAATCAAGCAATGTTACCAAATATTGAAATTTTGGCAAACTGACACGTGATGATATATGTGAAAACCAGAACATGTACAAAGACTAAGTGCCCTGAAGACAGCACCAACAGGATATACAATGTGGATGAATTTCTGTGTATATTCTCATGATAAAGCTCTATGTTGGTTCTAGAAACACATTCTTGAAGTGTTGGCACAGCCCTTTGCCTGTAGAAAGCAGGGAGGGCATAAGTAACAGTGGTGGTCAAAATATAAAAATACCCCATAGTCAGGCATAGGAAAGGTTTTTGAAGTGTCAGCTTCTATGCCATTTGTAGAAGTTGTGGAATATGTATACACAGAGATACGTGGTTCAGAATGTGGTCGGATCAGTCTGTTGCGTTGTTTTTAAGAAAGTTTTATTGTGAATGTGATGTGTTTTTGATAAACATTAAAATATGTATATTTTTGATAATTACATGGTTATACGCCCATTTTTTGGTTAAGGGGCGTACATGAGCAAGTTTGTATGCATCTAGGGTAACTCACTCTGAACAGCAAGGGAAGGAAGCTGGTTTGTGGAATTCTTTAGATTTTATATTTCATTGTCCTCACCCACACAGCCCCTAAAAAGAGGACTATTGTAGCTCATTATAATTGACCAAGGTCAAGCTAACAATTAATTGCAGACTATGAAACAATGTTGTTTTATCATTAAACTGTGCACCTGAGTGGCCCAGGGACGGGCAAAGAGGGAGTCTTAGGTTACGCTAACCCACACATCCTTCACTCACTCCTTATTGCATCATCCGCACCCAAGATTCCACCCTCGTTTTGAATTATAATGTATTCCTCCCTGTACCTCGCAGTACAAATCTTGTCATGTTCTAAGATCTTTTATGGCAAGCTGGTTTATGCGTGGTGGTCTGGGGTCAACTACTATCATGGAATTCAGTGGTCTCGGAACTGGGACAGTTGTAGGGGCTATAACTCGTGGTCGGCTGGGTGAGGTTTGGAGGCCTGCTTTGGCCTGGCTGTGATAAACATGCACACTAAGGAGCCTTGTACTGTCTTGTGGCCTTCCAAACAGACACATTGGTAGCATATTGTACAACAAAGGAGGGTTTCTTTGGGGGTTGGCAGCATGGCCCATCTCTCTATGGTTTTGGCCTGGTCAGGTTTCCCCATGCAACTTCGAAGCCTGTAACCAGATATGCTAAATGCCCCGTGGCTGTACTTTGGCTATATCTAACAAAATGGTGTTTGCTTGCATGTATAAACTATGACAGCATTTCTGTATTGATAATAATATTTGTGGTCGTGCAGTGATATTACAATGCCTACCTCCCCCCTTGGTCCATTACAATTCTCCTAATGAGGCTTGTCTCACTATGAAGTGCCTAAGGGGGTGGGTCGGGTTTAACCCTTTCCCAACAATGGTAATTGTATCTATGGGGACTACCCACGAACAACTGAGCTGGCACTTGACAATTATTGTACAGCCATATAGCACATTCTTCTAAACTTTGATGCATAGTTCAAATAATGGAAGCATAGGTAAATGAATGGCAATTCATCAGTGGATATGGTGTTGCAAAGGTAATAAGTATGATCAGTAATTGATTTCTTTTCATCTGTATGAAGTGGAGGTGCTTTTCTCCGAGACGAAAAGTTTTCAGAAAGTGCCATGGAAATCGGTGAAAAGGATGGCATCCCAGATGCGCACATTCAGAATGTCTGACAGTCTAACGCTTCTCCAAGCAGAGGGTGGGGAGAAGGTCTCTCTCCTCAGCTGGTGCTATCTTTGTAACAGCCACTCTGCCCCTCTCAGACTTGAGCCACACTGCTCAAAACTCTGCTATTCTCTACCTCTTTCCCTCTTTCCCTTCACTGCTAATCACCTCACTGCCGCTGTGACCAGTGGCTTGATCGTCATGTATCCCACAAGATACCAGGTCCATCCTCCAAGTCAATACTCGCCCCATCCCCCAATTCACTGCCCTATGGGCCCCTCCTTGATGGCTCGACATACCACCACTGAGAGCCGCCCGTACTAGCACTGAGCCTGAGGGTCTCCTCCTTGGCTCCACTTAGCACCTCCCTCTTGGGCCCTCCATCGGTATCAGGTAATATTATCCACATATATATGGTCGCCGTAAATAATATCGCTGGGAAAAGGTTGCGGCGATATTATATGGGTGACCATAAATATGGGGACAGGGGCAAAACAAGAAAAATAATTAAAAAAAAAAGTTTGGGGGTTGCGGGGGTGTCCCCCGCATGTTCCATGCAATAATGTCACCACAAAAAACGGCAATTTTTCGGCGATATTTTTGCATGGCGAGATTTTTGTGGCGACATTAATACATGGAACACATCCATCAGCACTTGTCCACCCGTATGCTCTTGCCATTGTTATTGTTTCCCAAGTTCTGCTCCCAATAAGCATGATGGTGCTTTGAAACATAATCCTGTTGCATAAAGCGAAATAAAATAAAATAATAGCTAGATACACCACATTGAAATCCCTGATGACAGAAGGGGTCACTTTGAATGCGCCAAAAGGCTAGAGACAAATAAGGTATGAGTACAGAGTGTTCTAAAGCCCGACACTTGTGCTGCGTGTGGCTACTTGGCATGAGAATAAACTCACGGGAGACATATGTAGTGTGATCACGCAATCTCATCCAGTTTCACCTGATGGTACACAGGGCTGCGTCAGGTGCGCATGTCAGCATGAGCGGACATGCAGGAATTATAGTAAGAGGCATTCAATATATGCCAGAAATGTGGGTTACGAACAAAAGGCAGAACTGAGACTTAGTAATGAAGGTTGTTAGGTTTGTAGGAGACTAGGAGTAGGGGTATGCTTTGGGCCATGAAAGAGTGCAGGACAAGCGAGAAGTGGGTATGGATCTCCTTATTTACAGTGCAAAAATAGCCCCGGAGTGAACAGCAATACATACATTTTTGGTGTATTATCGCTTTCCTCTTGCGGCACATATTGTAAATCGCTGTTTTAAACTGTCCCTAGTTTTGCAAACCACGTGTCTGAAGCAAGGTCTTCTGCTGTCTGCCTTTTTTTGTGGGTATTCTTTTTCCAAAACCTAACCTATTCCTCTCTAGCTTAGTTCACTGGATTCAGGCTGGCATTGTAATGTGTCCTTGAATGAAATGCACTAACAGTTCGAAAGACACAATGGGCCTCGTTACAAGTTTGGTGGTAGCCTTGCCAGTAAAACCGGCAGGCTGCCGCTAAACTTGTAATTCATTACGCAACCTGCAAATGGGCAATTACCGGTTCGTTACAGCCCTGCCGGACCCGGTAATTGCCCATTTGCTGGCTCCGGAAAAAAGATGCTCCCCATTCCCATTCGGCCCCATAAGGTCGGGGAGGTCGGATGCCCCAGCAACGTTTACAACGGTGCCGGTGCATCCGATATGCTGTGCTCGCGGGTGCCTTTCTGCCCGCCAGGTCCAACTCGTAGTTTGCTGCTCTGGGAACTATGGTACCAGCATAGTTACCGGTACCGTAGTTCCCGAACCGGCAGACTTGTAATGAGGCTCCATGTGTCGTAAACCCACATAGAAATGATAACATTGACTATATTGAAAGTGGACACAAGAAACGTTCTGAGCGGTTGTTCAGCGTGACATTGAGAGAACGGAAAACCCTCAAATTATGTAAGCGTAACTTTATATAATAATTTGGTGTTTGAAAATGGCATGCGTGATGTGCACTTGATGACTAACTATGTGAGGGACAAATGTTCATTTTAATGAAAAGAATGCACATTGTACGTTATGTTATGTTGAAGGATATTCATACTGCACGCTATAACCGCCCAAGTATTACACTTGAGATGTTTTGTGCCTTGCTCAATCATATATTCTGTGCAGAGTTGTGAGTTGTTAGCTTGGATATTGTGGTGATGACTCCTCGAACACCAGCACCCACAACCTGTGTTCAGGCTAATGATGTCTACACCGCTTTGTCCCCTGGCATATCCTGGTGTGCAGTCACCATCGCATCCCTGGGCACCTTTAATGGGCTGGGGGGTAAACCTTTTCCCTGTGCCCTTGTGCTCCCTGGGCCTCGGGGGTCACCTGTTCGCTTGTTACTCATTCCACTTCAATTAGAATTCCCTCTGTCTGTAGCTCAACCTAAGACGTTCATATCTGTGTCCTTAGTTTCAGGTAGGGTCCGCTATGTGAAACGGGGTGCACCTGGGTCTCCCACCCATTCGGCGGTCTTACTACTTTCGTGCACTTCCGTGCACATTGTGGTGTGACCTACTCCCCCGTCTTGACATCTCTGTGTTCATTCTGTGTGGTGTGGGTGTTGCTCATTCGTTTTCATCAGGTTCTGAAATTTTTATGTAACTTGTTAGCTAACATATTTTAATGTGTATATTCGATAAAAATACGACTACTGAAATATATGCTTTTATTCTTTCATTTTCATAGCTACATTCTACAGTTCTGGGCATGCCATAGTTTCCAGCTCCCGTCTGATAGATTCAATCAGCATTAGGATAAACATCAACAGCACTTCTTTAATAATGATTATGTGGGACGATCGCCAGGAACCAATCTGTCCTTTAGCAGTAGCAGCAATAATGAGCAACCTGAATATGAAAAACAAGCTGATGTGAAAGCGTTGTGTTTGAAAGTGAAATGACTGATTATCTTCTGACTACCGGAACATAGAAGACATGAAACACACGGATTAATCGATCGCTGAGCGCAATTAGTGTTTCATGAGGAACTCATATAAAAACATTTGAAGCATGCGATGTTCGCGAGCTATAATTTCTATTGGAAAACAATATCAATATCAATGTTTTCATGGACAGAATCTTCTCTTTTGTGCGTTATGTGAAAAATAAAAGTATTTGTTAATTACATACCAGACTATTGCTGTTTTCTTTGAAATAATTGTTTTGTTCTCCGATTTGTGAAAAAAAAGAAAAGGTTTGCGCTGTGAAGAGTATGTGTGTGTTTATCTTCCTGGTTCCTGGTTCTGCATTAGGTAACGTCATGGCCTGGGTGATGACAGGGTACATTTAAAATAGGTGGAGCATATCGTTTGGACAAGTGATGTCAGCTTGAGGTGCGGGTGAGATGATTTAGTGCTATGATATGATATTTTATTTATATCGCGCTCGTACACAAGTGTTTCAGAGCGCGACCAGGCAATGGGAGGGGAACAAGGGAGAAACAAAAACAATGATCTTACTAGGCCCAGTGACATTGAGAACATGCAAGTGCATGGATAGGGAAAAGGGTGGAAAGTGCATAGAACGGAGTGAAGTGGAAGTGGCAAGTGCTAAGATTTTGTCAGATAGGGTATATCTGATAAGTGCAGAAGAAAAGAGGGTGGGGGAGGCTGTTTGGGTACAGATACAGCGTCCAGTGCAGGGGTGGCCTGGAGGCAGTGCAGGAAGGTGGCAGGGTGAGCAGGTACCTGGGCCTGAAGGAGAGAGGGAGGCCAGGTACACAGTGCCGAGAGAGAAAACCGATTAGCAGGGGAGAAGAGGGGGAAAAGGCAGAAGCGAAGAGGAAGGTCTTTAGGTGCTTCTGGAACCGGAGATGGTTCTCCTCAAGTTTCAGGGTGGCCGGGAGGCTGCTCCAAAGGGAGGCCCCAGCTGAAGACAGAGATCTGCCCCCAGCTCATTTCTTAGAGAAACGACTGACCCTGAGGGAGTTAGAAGTAGAGGAGTGAAGGATTCGAGAGGGGAGGTATTTACGGAGGGATAGATGAAGGTATTTTGGATGCAAGACCCAGAAAGCCTTGTGGACAATGTAGAGGGTTTTAAATGTAATCTTTGCATCCACTGGGAGCCAATGAAGGGATTTCAGAGCTGCAGAGATACGATCCCAGGGCTTGAGGCCAAGGACAAGTCTCTCAGTCCTGTTCTGGATTAGTTGTAAAGGGCAGAGAGTGGCGGCAGGTAGATTTAGAAAAAGTCTGTTACAGTAGTCCAACCTAGAGAGAACCAGAGCTTGGGAGACAGTGCGCTTCTGAGGGAAGGATCGGAAAGGCAGAGTACCTCTAAGGAGGTGCAGTAAGAAGTTTGACATTTTAGAGATGTCTGAGATGTGTGCAGAGAAGGAAAGTGTGGAGTCAAAGAAGACCCCAAGGTTCTTAGCCTCGCAGGTAGGGGTGGGAGGAGGGCCAAGGGAGGCCGGCCAGAGAGTGAAGGGAAAGGATGGAGAAGGTGTACCAATGAGGAGGATCTCAGTCTTGTTGGCGTTTAGACAGAGATTGTTGGCGGCACACCAGTTTTGAATGGCGGTTAGGCAATCAGAGATGAGGGAGGGAGAGGAGGTAGCTGAAGGAAGCCTGAAAATGAGTTGCAGAAATCGGCAAGGGCCGGAAGCGAGGGTATCAATGTGGTCCTTAATGGTTTTAGAGGAACAGGGATGGACCTGTTTTGATGAGGCTTTCATAGATCAGATTTGTCTAGCGACCTCGTCAGGGGAGAAAAGAGGAAAGGAGGAGAAAGAGGGAGGGGGGATAGCTGAGGGAGGGCCAGCAAGCTGAGAAGGAGAGGGGAGAGGAGGGGGAGCGGAGGAGAGGGAGGACAAAATGTCTGTTACGCTCACTTGGCTCCCACAGAGGCGTCGATCTGGACTGGACTGCTGCGGTCTCCACCAATGTGACGCGTAGGGCCGAGATGACGGACTGGACTGGCCCACCTAGCTTCGTTTGCTTGGCTCGTAGGAATATTCTTCTGCAAATGGAGAAATGGAATTAACCACCTGTGGAGTTGAGCGTAAATCCCCCCACCCCGCTGTTCTCCCCACTGATCACCTTGGATGTCACCTCTTATAGTCTCACCTGATGATTTGAAAAGATGAGCTCTTCATCTTGCATTGAGCGCAGGGGCGCGTAGATAACCAGTTGGTTCACTGGCTCGAAGGAATTGGTGAGTTCCAGGACAATATTGACTCCGATATTCCAGACAAGACGCCGTAAGTATGTAGTTCGTGAGAGTTCAAATGCCTGACTTTCACTCTTGTCCGATTCCTTGCAGGTTGCATCTTGACCCTACTGAAGAGTTCCTCGTGGCAACCGGTAATATTCTGGTAAGGATTTGTATTATCCAACACAGTTCGATAAAATAATGTACATATGTAACCTGTTGCTTTCTCCCTTATTCAGGCGCTGAGAGAAAGTATGAAGTCTCGGGGAATAATGCCTCTGGCGGTAAGATCAGGTAAGTCTTTTGTGGTGAGGAGGGTTCCCCTTGTTAGTCCCTTTGTTTCACCTTGCTGTCCTTTTGTTTCCCCTTAGGGGCCGGAGTGCGGCGGGAACATGCAGGAGGATGCGGTGAAATGTGAAGATGCTGCGAAGGCCGGTGAGTTCAGCGCAGCGCTGCAGCAGGCGAGGCGACGTGCATAAAATAACTTGTTTCTTCCAGCTCGAAGGCGCGATGGATCAGGAATGGAATTCAGGTAAGGATCAAAGGTATTGCTCTTGTTCTAACCTTTTCTCCTTCTCAAAAACTGGAGGCGGGCGTGGCAGAAGACTGGATGCAGACTTGCAGGCACGGTGAGCGTTACGCTGCTGGATGCAGAATAACGCGAAGCGTGTGCTGCTATTCGGGCGTGGTTTAAATAGCCTCCAAAGTAGTCCCAGGTAAGTATTCCTCCCCAGCCCCACCCGAGTAAAAAATAGTCCCTAGGTAAAATAGTCCCTTTCAAGCCTCCTTTGGCTTGGGGCTCTTGCAGCATGGTCTGCATCAGGTAAGTTTGCAGCATGGTCTGCATCAGGTAAGTTTTAATCTATGAGCCTGGTGCCTATGGCGCCAGGACTGACTCTCCATATGAGCCTGGCGCCTATGGCGCCAGGACTGCACCCAAATAGCCCCTAGCAGGGGTTGTTGGGCTTGCTTGGGGTAACTTGATGCCTGCTTCCGGGGTTGCTGGACTTGGTCTGGGTCCCCGGGGGTAGGCATTATGACAATGTCCTGGGTTTTAGAAATAAAATGAGAGGAAAGGGCATTGCAAAGAGCCTGGGAAGCGAGAGGAGGGGTGGAGACTGCAGCAGGGTTGGCCATCTCCTTGCAGATTTTAAAGAGTTTGGCCGAGTTGTTTGATGCCACAGAGACGCGGGCTTGAATGTGGACTCTCTTCTTGGTGCGGACAACGAGTCGGTATTGTCTTTGGAGAAGGCAGCAGGCCCGTTTGTCAGAGGATGAACAAGAAGCCCTCCATTTCCTCTCAGCCACCCTACACTTACGTTTAAGTGTAGCTAGGTCAGAGTCAAACCAAGAATTGCACTTGGCTTTGGACTTCAAACGGATCCTCATGACAGGGGCAAGGGCATCAAGAGTAGCAGAAATAGAGGAGTAGAGAAGGGTCAGGACTGTGTCAGGGTGAGAGTCAGCCTGGGGTGGAGGAGGGGTGGAGAAGGTGGCAGTGAAAGCCTCGACTGACACACCCTTCATGGGTTGGATGATTGAGAAGGTGGGTGGCAGTCTTTGGGTAGGCATGGATTGAGGGAAAGAGATGGAAAGATGAGAGGAGAGGAGGCAGTGATCACTCCAGGAGAGAGGTGTGGTGAGGGGAATAGAGAGGGGGAGGTCAGAGGAGATCAAGACATCAAGTGTGTGACCAGCAGAGTGAGGGGAGGATGGAGAGGGAGTCGCAGAGATTGCGAAAGAGCAAAGCTGAGGAACAGGGAGAATCAAGATGGATGATGAGGTCACCAAGGAGGAGGTGTTGAGTGGTGGAGGCCAGGAGGGAGGAGGAGAGGTGTTCCCACTCAGAGAGAGAGTTGATTTGACCAGGGGACCGGTAGAGAGTAGCAACAATAAGATAGTGGCTAGGAGAGAGAGAGAGAGCCTACAGACAAGGCATTCGAAAGAGGAGTAAGTCTGAGTGGGGATGATAGAAGCAGGAATCCACTCAGGGAAGATCAAGGATACACCCCCTCCTAGCCGGTTGGGACTGGGGGCAGAGAGGATCTTGTAGCCATCAGGGAGGAGAGTGTCAAAACTTGTGACAGAGCTGGCGGTGAACCACGTCTCGGTAGGACCAAGGACATCAAGGTCATGTTCTTCTAGGAAGTGGCAGATGTCAGAGGAGTGTTTGACAGCCGAGCAAGACTTTAGAGTGGCAAGATGAAGAAGGTTGCCAGCCTTAAAGACCTTCCAGGGAGGGGTGCAAATCAGAGGTACGCCCTACGGAGGTGTGGAGGGAGCTTGAGATGGGGCAGAGGAGGAAGGAAAGGAGGGCAAGGTAGCCAAGGGAGGAGAGTGGGGGACATCTGTAGATGAGAGGTAGTTGATGAGGTGAGGAAACCGCCTATCAAAGAGGAGGAGATTGGCATGAGGGTCTTGCACCATGACAGTGCCATTTAGGTAGACATTAATGATGAATCTGGAGGAGCCAAAGGAGTCCATGAGGACTTCCCAGCGCGTGCCACCATTAATGGGCTAGGAGGAGACAGGACAGAGCACAGAGATCATATGAGGGGTACATAGGTCTGGCGAAGGAACGAAAAAGAGAATGTCAGTGAGGGTTTGTCTGGCAGAGGAGCTGGAATAGGTATCAGCGATGGGGAGACCTGGGTTGGAAGCCAAGATATCCTTTTTAAATTTCTTCTTACCAGCCTTAATGAGAAGGGAAGGATAGTTGATAGAGAAGCAGTTGGAGTAGATAGGAGAAACAGATAACGCCATGGGCAGGTAGAAAGAGGAGGCAGTAGGAAAAAATATGCAAGAATAGCGGTATGGAACAGTCACTGGGCTAGCAGGTTACAAATTTGATTAACCAAATATACCCAAATTTGACTTTCAGAAACGCACCCAAATTTGATTTACAAAAACACACCCAAATTTGACTTTCAGAAACACACCCAAATTTGATTGACAAAAACATCACCCAAATTTGACTTTTGGAAACATCCAAATTTGACTTTTAGAAACACACCCAAATTTGATTTACAAAAACACACCAAAATTTGACTTTCAGAAGCAAATGCTAAGGCACCAAAGGTAAAAGAAATGAGGTATGGAAATGAGCATTAGAGAGCAAAAAGGGACGCAAGTTGGAATAGGCTGAGGGGAGAATGAAAGTCCATGAAGGGAAAAAAAAGGGTAGGCATAAGGAGGAAACTAACCCATGGAGGGGGCAGTAAGAGAGTCTTGGTAGTCCAGTTTCATAAGCTGGGGGAGCTTGCAGCCCCAGGGAGGGTCAGCGTGTGGTAGTAGCTTCATGTAGCAGACAGGGAGCAGACAGAGGCCATAGAAGTGGGCCTTTGTAAAGTGGGTTGGCTCCCGCCTCCCGGTCCCACTGATTGGCTGATAAGCACAGAGTTAGCCAATGGTGCAGGGCCTGAGCAACGCCAAGTATGAAGCAGCAAAATATGCAGCCATGTTGGAAGGGAGTGAGGGTTTCCACAAATCAGTAAAAAGTTACTTAGTTACATGTGAGTGCAGTCCAAACACAGTGATGACAAAAAGCATGTGGTTCTGAACACGTGATCCAAAAACAGTGCAGATGCGATGTAAGGCAGTGCAATTACAGATAAAAATGCACAAATTATGATTTTACATTTGAGGAAACGTGCGACCAGATGCAGCTAATGCAGAACAGACAGTGGTTCTGATGGGGGCCACACCCTTTAACTTTCAAAAAAGCAGAGTTGCTGTTGATGGACGCATCATGTCCTGAGAACAGCTGTTTAGGCTCAGAGCACCACGCAGTGGTGCTGAACAGTTAATAGTGTAAATGGTGAGCGTGAGATTCAAGGACTCATCGTAGATCTGAAAACAGCTGATGTTGTAGAACGGTGTGCACGCCGAGCGCGAGATTCAAAGAGCTCGCCATAGAATCTGCACAGCTGATGCTGTGGACGGTGCACGCGCAGAGCGCAATATTCAAAGAACTCAGCCAGAATAGCAACAGCTGATAATGAATAGGGAGCGTGCGATGGAGCCCCACGGATGAAAGCAGAAACTGCTTCTGGGGCAGCTGAAAATGAGGATTTCAGTAATTTGAAAGCAGGAGCTAGAAGGAAGCAGGAAAAAAAAACTTAGGGCGATGTATCAACAGATAATATTAGCACAAGAAGGCAGCGCCCAACTCGTTGTTTTCGCATGTGTAAATGTGAGGAAAACAAAGGTAAGATGCTTAGGAAATCTTTTTAAGATCGATTACAGCATGCTTGAAAAAACACACCTGATCGATTTTAAACTCTAAGTAAATCATTTCCATGACTGAATGGGTAGGTAATCTCAGTCGTCTCATAAGGATAACAGACTCCAATTTTGTTACCTCTGGCATATTCTCAAAAGCCCACCTTGCTGCCCCATACAATATAGTAGGTAGGATTTAACTTGATAGAGCTTAGTCAAGTTTCCTACCTAGTATCCCCCTCCATTACGGGCAAAATAACTGAATTCACTGGCAACCTGGGAGGTTTTCATTTTTAAATAGTCTAGATGTAAGACACCGCAGAGTTTTGAGTCTAAAGTGATCCCCAAGTATTTATAGTCAGAGACTACCTCAATGTCCTGTCCATCCATGTTCCATTTCAGCCTTTTCACTTTCTTTTTCAGTGGACTGAAAACCATGACTTTACTTTTGGAAATGTTTACTTTTAGGGAGTTTAATGCTGAGTAAGATTTCAAGGTACTCAGAGATAGTTGGAAACCTGACAAAGTGTATATGCCGCTGATCAGAGCTATTCACTTTTTTGTGTGAAGTCTGAAATATTCAGCCTGTTCTGGCTTTTAAACACACAGACATTTGCGTTCTGGTACTTGCTATTTAACGTTTCCAATCATAATTGCAAACCTACTAGCAGCGTTACTAGTGTTTTCTAGAATGCTATCTCTATGTAGGTATTTACTGTGTGCAGCCACTCTCCAGAGTCTATGTTATTGAATGCCTCTAAAATATCCAGGAGTCGTATAGGATTTGTCCTGTCTCTGGATAGAGGACATCGCCTAACACCATTAACACATGTGGGTAAGGAAGCAAGGTTGGGGACTTTCATTAGAGAATACATTCTTTATCCAGCCTTTATCAGTAGGACTGTGACAACATCTGGTAACATGTGCCATACACTATGTGATGAATTGGGGTAATTCGTCCCTTCTCTCCAAAGGGGGAGCACCCCCCTTGTGAGGTTAGGGAGGTGAGCCCGCTCCGCAATACCCTCCCTAAGGGTAGAAGCAAGTGGGACCTCACCAGGAGAGACTCCTGTTCTTGTGAGGAACTCCTGCAAGTGGTGCATACTATGGCCTGCATGGGGTGTTTTAGAATACCAGACCCTGTGAAATACCAAGACTGGGATGAAGAAACTACAATACCAGACCGTGTGAAATTCCAAGACAGGGATGAAGGGACTACAATACCCCAGAGCCTGTGCAATACCAAGACTTGGACAAAGAAACTCCTAATAGATACTGTTATCTTATAGGAAAAGGTCATATCTCTTTAAATCAGGATGCCCAATCCACTGAGACGAGCATGTGGATAAGCAAATGAAGGTCTGAGAGTCCCTCTACCGGCACAAACACAGCACATTGACCTGTTCTTGGGTGGATGGCCCCTGGGAGAGTCTCAACCACACTTTAGCTTACTGTGCTTTTCACAGAGGAGAAATGTCCATATACATATCAGTCTTTGTCACACCCAAAGGCAGTCCAGCACCGAAATGCTAGGCACATCTACTCTGAACAAGAGTACCAACAGCAACCCCAGACACGTGTTTCGGCCTAGTTGGGCCTCATCAGTGAGGTGGGGCTGTGCCTCTCTCAGCACAGTGAGCAAGAGGTCCATGTCTGGATTACCCTGGTAACTTAGAGTGAGACCCCAAGTACCTCAAAATATGCAAAATAAGGTCTGGGAGTCCCTCTACCAGCACAAACACAGCCCATTGACCGGTTCTTGGGTGGATGGCCCCCGGGAGAGTCTCAACCACGCTTTAGCTCACTGCGCTTTTCACAGGGGAGAAATTTCCATATGCATATCAGTCTTTGTCCCACACAAAAGCATTCCAGCACCGAAATGCTAGGCAAATCTCCTCTAAACAAGAGTACCAACAACCCCAGACACGTGTTTTGGCATAGTCAGGCCTCATCAGTGGGGTGGAGCTGTGCCTCTATGACCACAGTGAGCAAGGTGTCCATGTCTGGATGACCCTAGGAAATTTAGGGTGACTAAACCTAAGTCCCGAAACAATAGAAAAATAGTCATAGGGTCCCCTCTACGAGAACGAACACAGCTAAATCACCTGCTCTTTGGGATGGTACCCGGACCACATACGTCAGCTGGGATGGTCCCAAGCTACGTCAACCGTGACGGAGAAGGAAATCCAGAAGTTTCAAACTCGCTTAACTTTGCCATACACTACACCTGAGCTATGGGGAACTGGAGGCACAAGAGAATGGAAGGCCAGGAGCCCAGTAGAAGGTGGTGGCAGAACTTTGGACCAGAATTTGAGGTGGACAGCAGGTCCAGGCACATGGCTGAAATGACGGGCAAGAGGAGGCTGCAAGGTGTACAGTCTCGCAATGGAGGACTGGGTCACTGTGAAGACACAGGAAACCACAAGGAGAGCAACGCCGAAGAAGAAAAGGCATCACTAGTCCGTGAACCGAAAAAGGCTCTCCAGGGGAAAAGGCCCCCAAAGACATTTTCCTTGTGCATTTTCCTAGTGCAACAACGGTAATGGGGGGAATGGGAGGACTTGAAGGACCAAAGGTGTTTATCATACCGCACAGTTAACTCGTCCCAGTATAAAGTCGGAAACAAAGTTAAACTTGAAATAAAGGAAGTACCAGTATTGTAACTTTAGTGAAAGAACGGCTGTGCAGCTCAATAATGAGACAAGAGAAGAATGGATAAAAATACTTTGGGAAAAGGGGAAAGTAACTCAACATCCTATCCAAAGGAAGTACAAGTGTTGTAACTTTACAGAAAGAACTGTTGAGCAACTTAATCATGAGAGAAGAGAAGACTGGATAAAAATACCCTAGCGAAAGGGGAAAGTAACTCGACATCCTCTACAAAACCTATATAAACTGGAAGAAGAAGCAAGATATGGAAAAAGCTTAGAGAAAGTAAGCAATTAAACCAAATATCAAATATAGTCCAACAAAGTTCAGTTAACTTTCAAGGATACAGTGAGAAAGGAAAAGTAATAAGAGAACCCCAAGAGGGATATGCAAAGAGAAGAGAAAGCCCAATAACCCATTTAAGGAACTAAAGAGTTCGATCCAACAAGTCACAAGAGATATTTGAGGATTAAGTACTAAAAGACTGGCACTAGAAGTACCCTAAGGAGAATGGAGTCATTCTCCAGACCGAAGTCTGTTTTCATAGTGGGAGGGTCAGCAATAGGGTAGTTATGGACTTATTCCTTTTTCAACATTTACGACTGACTGATGAGCACCTTAGTTAATAGAATAGGCAGGGACCACCCACAGTGATATGGAAAGATACTTTAATAAAATATTTGATACCATGTCCTCAGTCAGTCTCTGTCCTTCTTCTGACTCAACACAAATGGTGTCAGAGTAGGATTTATACCAACTGATAGAAGTTGGAGACCCATGCAATTCACAAAAGTGAGTTATAAGGCCACAAATCCCACCGCAGCCACTTATGAATCCATAGGATTTGACCTGCAGAGTACAGAAGAAATTGAGATACCACCAGGTGAAAGGCGTCTCAATCCCACATGATTTTTTTTATAGCCCTGCCTTTCCTAATGTTCACCTTCTCCCCCTTCCCATTGGTCCTTAGTGTCACATGTCTGCTTTAGGCAATCTTTTCTTGTGCTTTCTACGCACAGCTGAGTTTTCAGAGCAAATGTTTTAAAGGTTCTTCTTGGTTCAGCCCCCTTTTCATTTCTTCACTTTCGCTCTGTTTGGCCAGTTTGCCAGTTTGGTGTTGCTGGTTGTTTCTGCGTTGCCTCCCTCCCACAGACTGGTGAGGTCTGTGGTAATCTTTGGAGGGGTAAGATTCTCAGCCAGTATCCCTTTTCTTTCGTTCAGCTCATTTTGTGTATCCAGTGATTTTACCAAAATTGTTTTTCGATGGATTGTTTTACTGAAAACAAAGCCACAGAAAACAAATGTATCTCGGGTTGTGGGGCGTGGGGGGGATAAAGGGATTAAAACCGGTGGCAAAGGGGTTGGCGTGGGGCTAAAAATATAGGGAAATGGGGGGGCTTGAAGAGGACCCCCCAAATTAAAAAAAATTCTGTGATTTTGTTCGATTGATTTTTTTCAGTAAAAAATTAATCGAACTACATGTTTTCAATAAAATCACAGCAAACCCTCATTTTGGTCTGGTCACAGTGATTCCTGAATGCTGTAGTTCTGCAACAAAGGAAAAACTACTCTGGACAGAAAAGAGGCCGAAATGCATGGTAGAAAAGATAGTGATACCAATAGTTATACAGCAAAATGTGCTGTGACAAAACCAGAGAGATCATCATCTCTCTCAAGGGGGAGCTTAACACCAGAGCACAGGGTAAGCGGGATAGCTCTGGAGGCAAGGACAAAATCCCTGAAGGTGGTATAAGTCATCATTCCTCCCCATCTTACTAACACATGTATAGGGCAAGTAGGGGCTAGCTTTGGTAATAATCATATACACCCTTTACTCATGGCTGACTTGGCTTCTCACTATAGAAATGCCCAATCCCCCACAAAGAATGAGCACATATGAAGGAACCAGCCCCCTGGAGGAGGGCACATGAGACAACCAATCACAGAGCAGCCTCAGCATCCCCCACAGAATTTAATCATGCGATACAGGCCAAACAAAGGTGTGACCGGGGAGAGAGAGCAAATACCAGCGTCGTTGTGCCGTTCCCGGACATGCTTCCGGGAAATGTAGCAGGGCACCCAGTGGAAGAGTCGCATAAGCGGCTCTTTGTCGGAAGAAGAGGAGGAGAGACTGGAAGGCTGGCCCACACAGCACCGCCGCAGGACGTTCAGTATGCAGCTGCTCAATGGCTCGAAGTAGATGCCTGGTGGGAGTAGCACTGAAAGGCTGTCACGAATCAAGAGAAGCCCTTGAAGAGTGGCTCAGCGCTCAGTGGAAGAGTCGCGTAAGTTGCTCTGCGCTGGCAGAGGAGCAGGAGAAGCTTGACGCCCCTCCCTAGGAGCACCACCATTGGAATACAGGTATGCGGTCACTCAGCGATAGAGGGAGGAGGGCGAGCGAGATAGAGGCAAACCCCATAGCGAGGAAGAAGAACAATTTTAACTTCAGAGCAGGGAGTGAAAAGAAACTGAAACCCAGAGTTGGGAGAAAGAAAGACTGAAAACCGAGAGTGGGGAGTGAGAAGAAACGAACCTCAGACCAGGGAAAGAGAAACCTTGAAACCTCAGAGTCAGGAGTGAGAAGAAACAGGACTTGAGAGTGGGGAGTGAAAAGAAATCAGAGCGCTAGAGCATGGAAAGAGAAAGATTGAAATCCCAAGGCTGGAAAGTGGGAGAGACTGGATTCCCAGCGTGGTGAGAGAGAAGAAACAGAATCCCAGAGTGGAGAGTGAGAAGAAACAAAACCAAAGAGTGGGGAGTGTGAACAGCCGGACTGGGGAGTAAAAATAAGAAGAGCCCCAGAATGGGGAGAGCCTGAGAATCCCAGAGAGAGGAGAAAGACTGAAATAAACCAGAGTGGGAAGAGAAAGGGAGAGACTTGAGCTGAAACAATGGGACACCCTTCCAGCACACTAAGAACTGCCTTTCTTTTGAAACTTGAAATATGTGGAAGGCCTGCACGAAAAAGGGACATGGTGGAGCCTGAAGCCAGCAGCCATCCCTGACAAAGTCTCTCTTTTTTATTTTGTTGTTTGGACGTTTTATTTTTTTGAGACACGGAATTGGATCAGGTTAGAATAAGATTCTGGACAGAAGACTTTAATATCATTTTACAGACATCCTGACAAGCACTGTGTAGACTTTCTTTCATAGAATAGGGATTGAGCCTGTGGAGTTAGGGAAAGGTTACTTGAACCTAACCAGAATAAAGCCTATAAAACCATGGCTTGTTGTCACAGTCCTGATTCTGACCTACCACAGCATGCTCAGAGGGGTATTGGGTCCCTCCTAACTCTGAGCCCCAACGCTGGGGCAGTATCGGCTCTGACATATAACCTGGTAGGACACCTACCCCAGCTTGGGAGGGGCCTACGCTCCGCATTCATAGGGTCAAGACCCTGACACTGTCACACTGCGTGGTTCTGTTTTCACTTCAAGTTAATCGTCTTTGCTAACAAGTACCTGCAAGAAGGTTTATGCTTTAATAACAATCAATATGTCCATACTGGGGACTGTTAGTTCGGCCTGGGCCTTATCACCCTATAAGTGGGGGTGGTGTTGGGGATCTCGAATGTAGTGTCTTGGGAATGGAGCTCCCTCGCACACAAATACATATGCTCATTGGTTGTCTCTCAGAGATCTTTCCAGATATATTTCTTCCATCTGCCCGTTCTCTGATTTCTTTTTTTTTTATAGTTCATAATGCTGATTGCTCTATGTAAGCATTTTTTATCTTTTTGTGATTTTTTGAGTGTTGCATCACTCCTTTTAATGTGGCATGTATTTTACTATGACTAAAAAACCTGAAATGTAAAGATGTTTTTAATTCTCACAGACAATCTGCAAAGCTCGGAGAACAGATTGCAGACCTACACCTTCACAACCAGAAACTTTTAGAGAAGATGAAGAAGGATGGAAACCACATTGGTACAGTAGCCTCTGCCCCTCATTCCCTCACCTCTCTGTCTCCATAATATTTTTTGTCCAACTGATTATGGAATATATTCTATGTTTTTTCTGTAGCGCATGCTTTCTGCAATTATCTTTCTTTGCAGTTTTTGTGAAGTGGAGCACCGTTTTCCTTCCCTTCATCCCACACTTCACTTTACCTACCTTGCCTTCGTTTCTTCCCCTCCCTCACACATGCCTTAATGGGCTAGTGTGTCACCAGGAAGGGGAGTCCCCGCTTTACCCATGTTCTCCATGACACTTCCCAACATAACCTCCTTCCACATAACCTACCATCTACTCCCTGCTCCCGCACCCCTTCCCTTCTCTGACTCAGTTCCTCAGACGTGTTGCCTGTCTGGGTTCCATGTTTTTCCTGCTAACCTCTTTTGCCCTACGGCCTGTCCTCAATGCCACACATCCGTTTTCGCACAGTATTTTGCTTGCAGTGGTCAACCCGGCTGATATATCAGCCCAGAGATGTAAATTCACAAAGATATTTGTGCTCTGTACGCCAGTAACACATCGTTAGTGAGATGGGCCTTGAGGGTGGAACTAAGTGAGCCATTACCAGCTTAAAAGGGCGTGTGACAGGGTTGCGTGCTAGCCCCTTTGCTAAGGGAACTTGTGAACCATTGGGCCTCATTACACGGTAGGCGGTGAGCCATGGCGCTATTAGCGCCATGGCTCATGCCGGTAAAATACCGGCACCGCCTTGGCGGAAAGGGGATTTACCGCCCCATTCCAAGGTTGGAGGGGCGGTAAATCCCCCAACCCGCAAAGGGACCTCGTAGTAAGGCGGTAAGGATTTACCGGTATCGGTATTTTACCGGTACCGGTAAATCCTTACCGCCATCCGTGTAATGAGGCCCATTGTCTTTATCCTCCAAGGTTTGGTGAGGACAGGCAACCTGCGCTGTTATTCGCGGATAACGCGGTTATCTTGTTGACCTCACCTATGGGCCTCAAGCGCAATTTTGATATATTCACCAAGAAATACAAAAGCTTAAAATTGGTGATCAATACCAAAAAAACAAAGGCGATGGTATTCAGGCACAAGACTGCAAGGAGGACTATCCTGAGAATTGAAAGTGAGGGCCAGATTTTGAACAAGTTGCCATGTATGATTATTTAGGTATTCGGTCCTCTGAAAATTTACTTTGGATAAGCTATCAACACAAGGCAACAGTGACAATTGATAAATACTGTGGGTGAATCCGCAGTGTCTTTAATGCCCATGAGCTCACCAGATGATTTGTCTCCACTCAGGGAGAGCCCACACAGTATAGCCCTGAGCTCAAAGTTGAGTGTTAAAACAGCTTCCTGTGAAGCGCTAATCGATCGGATGAAAAAGGATTGCACTGCATTGAGTAGTGGATGCCTTTACATGACCTGTAAACTATTGCATGGATTTGAGGAATACCTTGATAATGTAAGGTATTGCTCATATATACAGCTGCGTACCAACACGTTGAAAGTAGCATCCTTCACTGCTAAATGTCCACCAATAGTCCTGTTTGTGTAGCTTGTTGTCACACTGATGTATCTCATTTATTGTTCTTTTGTGCTAGATATAATGACCTCAGATTACGATACCTGTTACCATAATTCAAACTAAGGAACGTGAGGTCAGTGCAAGTCGCCCTTAAGCTCTGCACTAATTCCAAGGAACCAGCTGCCGTATTTCATGTATCAAAATGTTTGCACCAGGCTTGGCTAAAAAGATCCAACATTTAGTGAGTCTCTATACGCCTCCTCTTGGTGCTGCCTAATTACTGCTGTCAAGTTTTTTTTAAATCTGTTGAAACTGTAACTTTTATAACCTGTTCGTTATAAGTGACTGATGTATTTTAAAGAAGTGATGATTAGTTTTAATGTGGTGCTATACAAGCATTTTTAGATATGACATTGTGTTTTACATATGAATCGTTGTTTGTATTTTTATGCTTTTTATGGCTCTATCTGCCAAATAATGTTGTGTGTTTCACAAAAACACTTAGACACCGGAGCAAAGAAAGCGATTCAAAGACATGTCACCCTAAGGGATATTCACCAGTTGGCAGACTCCAACTGTAAAATAAATAGCCAATCTCTATGAGTTCATTTTCATGTAGGATAATCTCTCGGCAAGTTCTGCTAAACCACTACAATCACATTTGCATTAACAGGGAAAAAAATGTGCAAAAAAATGAGCGGATGCATGGGCCCCAAGCTGAGGAGCGAGGCTACTAGAACCCCCAAAAATGCTTTCCATAATCACAAGAGCCTTGCACTTTGTAGTTTACAGCCAGTTGAAGTATTGGACTGCCAAGAGTGGTGGATGCGAAAATTACCAGTATAGAGTCTTTGCAAAACATTGGACGGACTGAAAGCTTCTTTGAACAATTCAATGGTCCACCTCTTGAACTCCAACCAAATAAATGGTATCTGCTTCTAATAGGAGATTAGAAGAGTAACCAAAACTGGATTGAAGAAGATTAACACAGAGTTGGGGAACATTTGTCCAGTATGGGTATGGGCTGGATCCGGCTTCCGCTGATCACCCTTATGACCCTGGGTTACTTTGCAGTTGATCGTGTGCACCTGTCTGATGTTGGGATTTTGTTTTTACGCATGGGCATTTGTGACATGTTGGAGATGACCAGTTATTCTTAATTGAGCTCTGCAAGGAAGATTGTTGAAAGATTGTGCAGTAACAAGTAACCCTTATCCAGACAAGAACCAGTGCACTGCAGTGACCTAACAGTATGCCCTTCTAGCCAGATTCCAGAGAACCACAACACTACCCTGGCTGCTTCGGTCGGTCGCGAATCGCATGACCGGCAGCCACATACCTTCCACTGACATTGACATGTAACCCCACCAATAATGCCAGCTCACTGGGGTCACCTTCCGATCTTGGCTCCAGTTCAATAACCCTTCTGGCTGCAGTGAAAGGTAATAAAATAGCTGCCCTGAATAATACAACTTAATGGTTTTACAAACAGATGCTGCCCAAAATGTAACAACCCATTTATTTTCCATCTCTTTATCCTCATGTGCCAGATAGATCTTTCTTGGCATAGGCATGGGATAGTAGTTCCTTTGTTGTGTTGAAGTTGAGCATAGTTTGCACTCAAAATCTGGGGAAAGCCAATACAACTGTCAATACCATGGATCGTGTGTGGCTGGTGCAATGGTGGTGGCCTGATAGAGGTTAGGGTTTTCTGTTGGCAGTGATGGTGTTTTGTGCTGCCCATGGCCTGTTAAACCTCCCGCCCACTCCGCTCAGCATCCACCACCCCTCTTCGCTCTGCCTCGTCGGTGGCTCTTATCTTTCGTCGAAGCGATGCATTTGTCAACCCATGCTCAGGTTCGCGGTTCGCGAGGCAGGGCCTGCATGCTGTTGGGTAGATGATTTGTGGTGTGCCGCTTATTCTGGGTTGGGGCTGCTCAGCCGATTGGGTGTGGTCTGCAGTTGTGCTGCTGTGTGTTGAAAGGGGAGGGGAGGCATGGTGTGGCATTGCGGGCACCTATCCACGGCCTGTTAATAATCTCCCTTGGGCCATCGATGCGAACGTTGGTGGGTTTGTTGTTTGGCAGTCTATTGATGGACCGCTTATATGTTTGGTGTGGAGGCGTTTGCTTTTCAGGTGGATTTTGAAACTTAGGGCCTGTTTTTAAGATGTGTTTTTAAATCAGGCCCTTTGTGTGTCTTCTCAGCTTGTTGATCTAAGTTGTGGGAACGATTGTGTTTTTCAATCGCCTGAGTGTGGGCAGTTGTGGCTGGGCTGGGTCATATTGTATTTTCCACTGGGGTTAAGTTATGTGCGCTTAGTTCATGCCATGCCGTGCGATGCAGGTTATGCATCTTTTCCGTGACGTTGCATTCTGGTGTCATGTTGGGATAGGCTATTTAATAGCTGCTTTGCCTGTATGGCTTTGGGGACATTCCTGTTATGTCTTTGTCTCCACCGCACGTCACCGCGCATAGGCAGTGATGTACAAATCAATACGTCGTGACCCAGGCATTCCGAGTCACTGCCCACGTGGCACGAGCCGCCAACACTGAAGCTGCCTCTGCTTTCTTTCTGTCCCGTGCTATCCTCCAGAGTGTATGTGACATGGGCCGTGCTCTACAAGGCACTGACACTGTACATGTGCGATGGGATGCAGTCCTAAAATGCAACACTTGCGACGAGGCGAAGTCGCTGTCACATAAGAAAAAAATAAAACCTTCCTCAGAAAGGTAATTCGAGCCCAACAAGGGCATAACAAAATAAATAAATATAACAGAAATAAAACACTCCCAGAGAGCTGGTGAATAAGAAAGGAGGAAGAACAGAACTTTAAAACATGATGGCCACACCAGGATCAACCAATCCCCCAGATCACAGCTGGATCACAAGCACACTGACACCAAGCAGGTTAGCAGCCAGTTTTCAAATCAACCATAGGGGGGACGCTACTATCCCCGTTTGACCCGTACACGCATACTTCTTCAGATGGGCAGTATGGCACCTAAAGCTTGAAATGCTGATGGACTTCAGGGACATAGCTACCACCAGAAAAATGAGATCACACCTCCTTATGAACATGGGTGATGAATCACTGCACATATTCAATTCAAATGCAAATGTATGAGGCTCAGATGACTATGAATCTGCCAAACGAGCCCTTACTGATCACTTCATGCCCCAATCAAACCCATATTATGAGGTATTTATATTTTGCACAACAGTTCAAGAAGAATCTCACACAATTGATACATATCACATGCGTCTGTAAGTTGGCATTATCGTGCACATTTGTAGACGATGAGTAAGAAATTAGACGTCAAATCATCAATGCGATGCACTCTGAAAATGGAGGCAAATAGTCCTCAGTGATAAGGGAATACCCCCACACTGCATATTAGAATGTGGGCGCCAACATGAACACCTTACAGAAACTAAAGTGTACCCTATCTACAACGGTTGCAAGAGTCTCTGATGACAGCATGCAGACACGCCAAGATAGACCTCCAAAGAGCCTCCAGACATGGTGATCGATCATGTATGCCAGACCCCAAATAATGTGGATGGTGCAGAGGCCCACAACACTGGAGAACAGACTGCCGGGCACAAGGTACGACATGCAGCACATGTGAACGACCAGATCACTATGTGAAAGTGTACCGGTGCTCAGCAGCAATGGAGCCAAGACACTGCACACTGCCAGAAAAAGAAACAGGAAAAAAAGAAAAATAGACGCGGATAATGACTCCTCCACAAAAGAATCAGGGGAAGAAGATAATTGAAACAAGTCAAAAAATCATAAAGACCAGATCGATAACGCCAAGAAGGATGAAAATACACATGATCTCAGCCTTAAATGAGTGGCGGTGGAGAGAAAAACAGAAATGACCCAGATGCACAATAGAGATTGTAGGACAGTCAACAGTTGTTACCGTCGACACAGGAACATTGGTAAACGTCATTCCGCAAAGATGAAGCCGAAATGGTGCTGAAGAAAACAAAGACATTAATGTTTGCATACAGGTGTTGAAAACCCATGCCAGCGCTAGGATGCTTCAGGACAGAACCGAAAAGGGGTGACACTATCATACAATCAAATATATATGTTATGAACACCGGTTTAGAATGTTTGCCATGCTTGGAATCAGTTAAAGACCTGAGACTCAGACAATTTATATGCGACATATCACCAACAAATGAAATCCATGAACTTCTTTCCAACCACCTCAACCTACTGAGAGGAATAGGGTGCCTAAAGGACCCTCAATAAAGCTCCACATCAACACCAATTTGCAACCAAAAGCGGTGAGACACCGAAGAGCATCGTTTCACATGCGAGAACTTGAGGCGAAGGAGCCCCATGACCTTGAAAAAGCAGGAATAATTGAAAAAGCAATGGGACCTACCCCATGGGTTTCACCAATGGTAGCAATGCACACACCAAAACAACTAGGGAAAGTAAGAGTCTGCATTGATATGTGCTTCCTCAATGCAGCAATTATGCAAAAGAGGCACGTCACTCCCATGCTAGACAAGATCATCACGGACCTCACAGTGTCTACAATAATCTCAAAACTGGACCTTAATGCAGGGTACGACCAATTGAAATGGCATGAAGACTCGAGATCTATCACCACCTTTTTCACACATTTAGGACCAAGGAGATACAAACGCCTCAGCTTCGGCATCTCCTCAGCAGCCGAAGTGTTTCAACATGCAATACAGACAGTGCTGCAGGGACTCCCCTCAGTGTTAAATGTCAGCGATGACATCCTGATCCATGCGAAAAACAAGGCTGAATACATGGCAAGACTAGCAGCTGTGCTCGAGAGGATAGAGACGGCCAGTCTCACACTACATAAAGATAAGTGTGAATTCTTAAAGGAAGAGCTCACATTTTTTGGCTTGATATTTAACAGCAAGGGTGTAGCTGCTGACCCCCTCAAAGTTGCAGATATCAAGATAGCATCACCCCCACGATGCCCATGAAAGTCAGGAGTTCCTTGGGCATGGCAACCTATTGCAGTTGATTCATTCACAACCCAGCAACACTCTCCGAACCCCTCAGAGAACTCATAAACAACAACAGTAAGTGGGTATGGGATGATCGATGCTAAGAAGCGTTTCAGAATATTAAAGACTCACTATCTGCTGACACAATGATGGTTTATTATGGCACCTCCATGCACACCGTAGTATATGTAGATGCCAGCCCAGTAGGCCTAGGGGCCATCCTGATACAAAACGCCTCGATAGGTGAAGTGAGGCCCATCGCCTATGTGTCCCGAGCACTCTCGCAAACTGAACGAAGGTACTCCCACATAGAAAAGAAGCAATTGCAGTGATGTGGGTGTGCCAGCACTTCCACATATATATACAGGAGGAAGGTTTAGTTTAGTTTAGTTTAGTTTATTATTTGTAGGGCGCGCCAGGCCCTGGAGCATCAGGGCGCACAAGACAAGAATATGCTCAGCTTTGTTACAGGTACAATTACATAAACATAATACATTCTGCCATAAATAAAATATATACAGGTACATGTGCATGGGCATAATGCAGTATAAAAAAGCAAGAATGAGCAGGGCTGGAGCAAGGTCGAGACAGGAGGTGATCAAAGTACAGGAATATTCACAATGTGGAGGTCACGGTTTGGACCCATCACAAACCGCACATACCCATACTGACAGGATCGGCACCTCAACCACCAGCGAGAATTGAGCAATGGCTGTTACACCTACAGCAATAAGAGTGTAACCTTGAATATCAAGTCAGAGCAGATAATCCCATGGATTTCCTCTCGAGGCACTCCCGGCCAGCAACTACAGCAGAAATCAAAGAGGCCAAAAGCACATCTGCCAGGTCGTAAACTGGGCAAAGCCGAGAGGCATCAACATCACAGAACTCGCCGAAGTAACATGCCAAGACCAGTGCTGTGAAATCACTAAGAATTCAATACTGTCTGGCAACTGGAATCAGTTTCTGAGGAACCTGTAGAACTAAACGAAAGCAGCCCAAGACATTTTGACAGGTGTTTTCACTGTTCGCCACAAGCAGAAGAAGACCTGCTCCTCTGAGGTGGTAGGATAGTTATGCCAGAAATATTGCAAGACAGAGTGGTCGCCCTCGCACACCAGGGCCACCAGGGAAACGTCAGCACCAAGTCCCAGATAAGAAGCAGAGTGTGGTTCCACATCGACAGGAAAGTCAAAGATCTGATTGCAACATGTCTCCAGTGTCAAGCAGCAGGACCACCTGCACAACCATAGACGATATTCTCTGCCCCCAAGCCAATAGTGCAGACTTCTGCACAGTACAGAAAGGAGTCCACCTGTTAGTTGCAATTGACAATCATTCCAGATATCCTGAGGTGGACGAAGTATCATCTACCACCACTAAGACAGTCATACCTGCTCTCAAAAAGATGTTCACCACTCACAGACTCCCATTATCAATCAATAGCGACAATAGCTCACCATTCCACAGGAGAGAGATCCAACGATACTTGGAAGAGCTTCAAATCCATCACCACCACATCTCACCCCGGTGGCCCTGAGCCAACAGAGACGCTGAGTGCTTCATGCGTATGATAAATAAAGTTCTCAGGATAGCGAAAGAACAAGCCCTCCCGCAAAGGAAGGTAGAACTTTATAGGTTCTTACAAAACTATCGAGTCACTACACATGTATCGACGGGCGTACCCCCCGCAGACATTATGTACAACACAGTGCTGCAGCCGTTGATACCTCACCACAAATCGGTTTGAACCAAGAAGATCAAAGACAAAGAGGTCCTTGCACGACAAGCCCAGGCAAACAAACAAATGAGTATCAAAAGACATGCCAAGAAGTCAAAACCAAGCATCAGGGATCATGTAATTGTGCTCAACAATGCAAACAAGACAAAACTCACCCTCCCACTCGTTGACAGCCCCTGGACAGTAGTGGGGAAAAAGGAAACCCTGGTAACAGCACAGAGGGGAGCTGAAAAAATATCAAGGAATGCTTCCTGGTTCAAACGACTGCCAAAAGAAGTGTGTAAGGAAAGACAAGGAGTCACGAGCATGTGCCCTGATCGACTACTGGACTTCAACAGGTCGCAAAGCAGAGAGAGAGAAGTGGGAGCAGCTATCCCAGAAGAAAGTGAGGAGATGGTGACAGAATTGGAAGAAGTGCCATGAAATGGGCCAGTGAGAACAACCACCAGAGGCTACGAAATATACTCACTGAGGGAAGCCCCAGCACCGTTGTCCAGACTAAAGACTAAAAGACTTTGGGCCTCATTACAAGTCTTGTGGTATCCTGCTTGGAAAGCTGATGGGATACCACCGGCCGGAACTACCGTTACCAGCACTTGGTCTGCCTGGAATTACCGACAGATTCCAAGAGCCGGCAAAGGTGGTTAATCCCCATTGCATGGAGTCCCTCCATGGGGGGATTGCCTCAATTACTGGCACACGTGCTAGTAATACCGGTTGTTTTCTGCCAGTGGGGTGCCTGACTTACCTGTAGAAACAACATGGTAAGTTCTAACACACAATGGGAGGTCAACTGCCTTCCCTAACCATTAAAGAAAACAGTTTGGTATCACAACGTCAACGGTTCTTTGGGAGAAAGGAATCAATGTGCGCATATCAGTCAGATAATTAACAAACATCAAATTAAGAAACAATGTACTAGTTTTCCCTAGATGAAAAACACCCTGTCCCTGACAGGGGTATCTGGCCCAAAGTAGTGTATGGTGTACCGCCTATCTAACAAGGATAGCCAAAGAGAACTGTCCCTCAACGCTAGCAATTATTGGAATATATCAAATACAATTAAAACAATTTATGGCACACAAAAAGAACACATCCAATCAGCTGTTTTTAATCGACAGGACTGATTATTAGATTCTGTCGAAACAGCTCAAAATGCTGCTACAACAACTTGCAACTTTTGGATTTCTTTTCAGAATATATTCACCCTTAGGGATTTGGTTTGCCAAGTACGATTGGTTGTGTTCAACAAGTCAATATGTTAAGAAAGCCCATACACATGGGACACTTTAAAAGACTCACTAGACGTGAGTTTTGGCTATAATTTATATTTCTTGTATCCCTTTGTTAATGTTAGGGATATCAAAAAGGGTCACGAGAACCCTCATGACCCAAAGGTCGAACGGCTTCAATGGCGTATCCAGTTAGGCCATCTTCTTCAGGACCATGATTGTAATCGGTGGTGATTCTGGTTCCAACGTGTCTGCACATGAGACACCATGGGTGAGCACCTCCGTCCCCTGTGACACTGTACCATTCCGTGTGGATTCAAGGGCAGCGTAGAAGTAATTGAATGGACTTCTTGGACCGCACCAGTCCGTATTACTGGTGTATGCGATTTGGCGGTCTGCTGTGTGAACCGCTGTATGCTCAAAGGGCTGGAAAAAACAAGCGTATTTATACACCTTCTGTATTGATACAAGAAGACCAAAGAAAAACTAGAGGTTTAAAAAGCAACCATGTATAAGTCAAACTCTTATTGATATGAACCGACCAACAGTATATGTTTCAAATCTTTTGTGTCTGTACATTTACCTCTGTCGCCAACATTTATTGATGTAATGCATGTTACTAATTGTAACTGTTTTGTAATTATATAATCTATGTGTGGTTTTTAATTATTTTGACGAAAAGATTAAATAGATTTTTTTTTTTTAAACGAGCGTTCAGATCACCAGTGTACTTTTGAGCCCTCTGCTCTGTCAGAGAATAGTCTCTATCACAACTATTAACATTATATGATTTACCTCCAGCCAAAAGCTGGAGGTAAATCCGGCATCCCACTGGCAAAAAACAGCCGGTATTACCAGCAATCCCCCCCAAGTTGTCCTATGGGACTCCATTGAATGGGGATTTACATGCCCTTACTGGCACCTGTAATCTGCTGATAATTCCAGCAGAACAGGTGCCGGTAACAGTATTCCATCTGGTGGTATCCCGCCGGATTTACCGGTGGTATACCACCAGACGTGTAATGAGGCCCATTTGTCCTTGTCACGCTATATTGAGTTTAGTTTGTGAGGAACAGGTTAGGATTTGAACACAGGGCGGCGCACTTTACTTTGGGGCATTCTGACACAGACAGTTTCATTAGCCAGTTTTGTTGAGCCACGGAAACCCCTCTTGGAGGTCAGCTAGGTTTTTTCTCCAACACCTCCTACCCCCGTTTTTGGTTATTAATAAAATTCTTTGGCAATCAACATTTCACCTTGTGTCCAAGTCTTACACCTACACCCTCACACACCCCACAGCAAACTTGGAGTATGGTGATGCAGAAACGTGCCAGTAAACGGAATTACCGGCACGATAATTCTCCATCAGCATTCTTGTAATGAGGCAAACGATTCTATATAGTTTGACTTTTGTTTGTTTGTTGGGGAAAAAAAGAGGGATGTTGTGCCCTCGCCCCCACCACACGTCACTGTGCACGGGCGGTGAAGTGCAAATAATTACGGCGTGCTGGCTGCGTGGCACGAGCCTCTAACACTGCTGCTGCCTCTGCCTCCTTTCTGTCCTGTGCTGCGCCTGCAGAGCACACGCAAGATGATCTGAGCCCCACAAGGCCCTGACACAGTCCATGTGCAGTGGGAGGCGGCCCTATGATGCAACAACTCCAACCGCCTTGTGGGATTTGTTTTGATAGGGTTAGTTCTTACATATTTGTATGGATTTAGGGATTATTTGCGCTGTAATGATTTCAGGCAGGATGGATATATGGTGAGATGCACCATGCAGGTGACAATCAGGGTTGAGAGTTGGAAGTGGCGAGCAAAAGATAATGGACCCTTTGCAAGTTAATACAAAATAAGCAGCGCTGATTGTTTTGGCAAATATATTGATGTGATTCTCAGTTTAACATTCGTTGAAATTTTGATATACACCTCTAGCACTGGGCGGAATAGGCTGCAGTCACATGAGACAAGCCTGCTTGCGTTGCCCTGGGCAGAGGTTACTCAGCCATTTCTCACCTGGAAGGTTCAAATCTGAGTGCTTGGACTGCAGGGAAAGTTGTAGTAGGGGTAGGAGCCGAATATGGCATCTGTCATATGCCAGTGACACGTTCCACTGCATGTCACCACTACAAATGACACGTGCCACTGGCAGGTGTCACATGCCATGCCCCAAAAAAGCTTTCACGTGTCACGGTAAACTGTCTCTTCGTTTTTCAAATTATAATCCTCCTTTTTAAAAATAAAAATATGAAGCGCCAAATTATAATCCTCCTTTAAAAATAAAGTGGAGAGGCTCCATGGAGGATTCAAACTCAAGACCTCATGATTTTGGTCCTAGCTCCATTATGCACTACACCACTACGTCTCACGCCGTTTGGTGTTCAAATTCTATCTCTAATGTAAACTGTCACATGGTTTAATGATGCTCTCTTTTTATTTTAAGTTGCAGCTTAAAATAAACTGCATGTGTGATTCTGAAAGTTTGTAGGATAGAAATAATTTACTGAAAGTATTTGCATCTGTGCTTTTCTTGCATAATACTAAATTAAAAAAAAACAGTTCAATCCAAAACCTATTACTGTGTAATGCTTTAAATGTCAAACATGTATTGTCTACATGTTTTCCAAAACAGTATGGACGCAATATTAAAGTGTGTGTGTTTGTACATTAATTCATGCGTTTCACACTTGACTCTACGAACTGTGATAAATACAGTACAACCATATCATTCTGATAATATTTATAATTTATATATCAGAGTATATGCACGATCATGAAAACATAATTTACAAATGTTGCTAAATCTTCCGATTTAGGGCCCAATTCATAGAATCCAGCGCAGAAGCAGAGCAAGTGCCTCGCGCCAAGAAGGAGCATGAGCCACGTGTGCACCAGCTATAGTACAAACCAGCAATTGCGCGGCACGCGTATTGATGGATTTTCCGAGGCATCAGTAGCCGTGGTGCAATGAACACCAAGCAGCGCCAGTAACGCCCCCAACAGACCCCCTTGCGCAGGCAAAAGCCAGTGAAATGCCCAATACGTAACAAGGCCCGCGCCATCCGTGACACAGCACACAACCCCCCTCCCCATCGTGATCGCGTGAAAAATCAGAGCGTAACCCGCTCGCACCAGCCAAATCACGTGAAAAGGCCTGTGCGTAATCCGTCTGCGCCCCAGCCAAATCGCATACCCCGCTCGCACCTGCCAAGTCGCGTGGGAAGGCCCGCGCATACCCCATCCGCACGCAATTGAACTCACATACCCCGCCCGCACCCGCCAAATCGCATGGGAAGGGCTGTGCGTACCCCGTCCACACCCCAGCAAAATCATGTACCCCACTCGCATTAGCAAAATCGTGTGGGAAGGCCCACGCGTACCCCGTCCGCGCCCCAGCGAAATCGCATACCCCGCTCGCACCAGCCAAATCACGTGGGAAGGCCCGCATGCACCCCGTGATACACACACAACTCCCCTGGAAGCAGACGCCTCCTCATGTGACAGCCAGACTCCAACAGTGGACCATACCCCGCAGGCAGCCCACACCACATGGCCCCCCCATCACCCGTGACCACACCCCGCAGGCAGCCCACACCACATGGGATCTCCACATCACCGGTGAACATACCCTGCAGGCAGCCCACACCACATGGCCACCCCATCACCCGTGACCACACCCCGCAGGCAGCCCACACCATATGGGACCCCCACCATCACCCGTGACCATACCCTGCAGGCAGCCCACACCACATGGGACTCCCACCATCACCTTTGAACATACCCCTCAGTCAGCCCACACCACATGGGACCCCCACCATCACCTGTGAACATACCCCACAGGCAGCCCACACCACATGGGACCGCCACCATCACCTGTGAACATAACCCGCAGGCAGCCCAAACCACATGGGGCCCCCACCATCACCTGTGAACATACACCGCAGGCAGCCCACACCACCGCCTCATGTCCCCACCCCCCACAAGTGACGGCAACCTGCAGGCAGGCCCCGCCTCATGTCCCCACCCCCCACCAGTGACGGCAACCTGCAGGCAGGCCTCCTCTTGTCCCACCCCCCACCAGAGACAGCAACCTGCAGGCAGGCCCAGCCACATGTCCCCACCGATGACGGCAACCTGCAGGCAGGCCCCGCCACATGTCCCCGTCCCCCACCCCAAAACACATTGGACCAACATACAATCACGCAGCACATGCCAACTAAAATGCCACCACATGCTGCATCCCCCTGGTGCACCTCAACACCCATCCATTGGTCATGCTCCCTATGTCATGTGAATCCTAACATCACACATGCATGCATGTGCACACACATGAACAACATTGGTGAACAGCAGAGACACACAAATGAGTCATGGAGGAGTGAAACATGCACTAAACCGTTGATACCAGATACCACTTCGATTTCAATGTCAAAAAATGATATTAAAAAACATGTATATAAGTCACACACAGTAAAACCAACAAATTAAACATGCATGAACCAAATCAAAAACCAAAAGAAAGTGAAAACCAAAATCAATGTGATGTAAAAAATGAAAGAGTAAAAAATGTGGTCCTTGTCCATTAACGTATGTTCAAATGAATTCACATATCAAGTGAAAACCATTCCTTCATGGTGAAAATAAAGTGTTCAAATTAAAATCCAAATATTTACAAAGATCTAGGGGGCAAGGTCCCAAAACATGTACAAAAATCCTAAAAATACAATACAAAAATAACTATATACAAGATGCGGAGCAAAGTCCAGGAACTCCAAATAAAAAGAAAAAACAAATGAAACCTACTCGTAAAGAACTGTATAATACGGCAGCGGGCTAGTCCATCTCCTCACCATGCTCTCTCATAGTCTCCGCCAGGGCATCATCGAACACTGTGTCCACTTCCAGTAGGTGTGCCTCGGCTTCTCCCACGAGGGCTTGCATGGACTCCTCCATGCTCCTCTTGAACTCCCTGCTAGTCTCCTCGAGGACCGCTGCCCGCCTCTCTGCCTGACGCAGTGAATTCTCCGCCCTTGCCATGGTGAGGTGCGCCTCTTGTGCCTGCTGCCGCTCTGCCCCGATTTGCTGGCCCAAACACTCAAACATGGAAGACATCCTTGTCGTAAGGTTCACGTTTGCCTCCTGCCCGATGGCCCATACCCGCCCCTCTGATGATGAACGCCCCGAGTCATGTTGCCTCCTACCCTGAGCCTGCTACTGCCACAATGCCTGGTGCCTGCGCCACAAGGACAGTCTCCGGGATGATGACACCACCCGGGGCCGTCGTGCACGTGCCCTGCTGCTTGGTGCCTGCACGTCCTCCATTGCCATAGCTCCTGTCGCTGCGGTGACAACCTCTGCTGATCCTCCTTCGACTCCCGACTGTGGCAGGGATGTGAGCTCCACCAGACGGGATGCTGGGGTTGGGACAGGAATACAGGAGGCCCTAGTGGTATCTGGGGCAGAAGACGGAAGGGAGGACAACTGACGCACAGAGGAGGAATGGAGGAGGCGGGGTTGCAGCAGTGGCCAGCACACGTACCAGATTCGTGATCAGGAACTGAGCTAGCTAGCTAATGAGGCAACAGACCTCATCTTGATGATGTGCAAGCCTCCGATTGGAAGCCTGCACATCATCACGAATGCTGGCTGTATGCCTAGCAATACCGGCTAGCAACGGTTCCACCCTGTCACGAATAGCTTCATCCGCAGGTAGTGGAAGATCCATTTGCGTGGATACATCCGCCACATGCGGATTGGTCCGGCCTGAGGCATGCCCGCAGGTGCATACTGGTGCAGTCGGAGTTCCAGGGACAAGATCAGTCACAGGCCCCTCCACGGTGACCTGCACTGCCTCTGGCCCCTGATCCTGGACTGCACCAGTCACACCTACCTCATCACCCCTGCCGGGCCCCATGTGCTGGGCTGATGTGGCCTCCTCCTCCTCCACCACCACCAACCTGGATGACTCCCCACTGTCTTCCGCATCGGACTGCCCCTGTGTGGGCTCACCTGTCCCTCCCACTGCCGAGGTGCCCACAACCAACTTCACCCTCTTGGGCCCCCCCTCAGCAGCTGCGGCCGTTGTCGTGGACGCGGCACCAGTCTCCTCGCTACCGGAAGATAACGGTACCTGGGAGGAGGACTGGGCCCTGCGTCTGTGCCTGGTAGAGACATCCCTTCTGCGGTGCTCCACAGCACCTTTCCGCCCTCTTCTTCCATTGTTGCTGTGGATAGGGAAACATAGAACACAAACATCAGGCTACTAAACATATGTGGGTATGTGTGTTTGTCACAATGCAAATGTACATCCGTGGCACTGTCAAAGGCCACAACCATCATCACCCTCCAATACACACAGGGAAGTGCCATTCACAAACATTCACAAACATGTCTGTCATTCACAACAGACATTCACATCCATGGACAAGGCACTGACACAAAATCATAATTGTGTATTCAGATCACACACATCATGGGACATACACATCTCATTCACACACATCACCTGACAGTCAGGAGGCAGGCCATGGAGCTATCACGTCACAGTGCACTCGAGAGCAAATTGGCAGCGGGAGGCAATCACAAATCAAGAACTCAAGTAACATACGTGCGGAGTGTTGGGCAGTCACACACACTCACTACTCAGACACACGCAAATGTACACCATGCATGTCCATGATGGTGACATAAGCACCCATGTGTCACACCTCTTGCATGCCCAAGACCAGACACAGGTATGCAAACATGTGCGCGTCGTTACATGCTGGTGTGCTTCACGCATTGCAACACAGACACCATTGATGTGGGACACGCTTGAATGGACTCACATGCAGCACTGTAAGGGACATGCACACAGACATCTGTACAGGAGGTATGCCAGACATAAGGTCAAGGTGCAGAATCCAGCGACAAGTCAACATGCACATGCACTATGGTGGACAAGAACACATGAACACTTACCAGTCGACTTCAGACGGAGCACCAACTCCAAGACCTGGGGGTACAGCGCTGGGTAGAAGCGCTCCAGGAGCCTCATCACATCAGTGGTCAACTGGCCCCGGCGCCTCGCTCAATCATCAATTGCCTTGAAGATGCATTGGGCCTTGTTGTGGGTCCTGGACTTGAAGTCTTCCCAGAGCGTGTGGACATGATGGTAGTCGCGGGGTGCCACCCCCTTCGCATTGATGGCACCCACGATGTCCCCCCCAGATCTTCTTCCGTCCTTCATTGCCGACTTGCGATGGCCCGTGGAAGAGGGCATCATGATGCCCCAGGACTTGCTCCACCAGGATGCCAACTTCCATGGGTGAGAAGCTGACAGCTCTCTGCCTCTCTGCCTCTCTGCCAGGGCGTTGCCACTTGCCTCAGATGGTGTGGTGTCAGACATGGCAACACCCGAGGCAGGTGTGGGTGGGCAAGATGGTCCTGGGGCTGGGCTGTGGAGCGGTGGTATGGCAGTCAGGAGTCATCAGGATCAGCAGAGGTGGTCACAACAACAGGATCACTGGCAGTGGCTGATGAGCAGGCACCGAACTGCAGGGCATATGGGCAGCAGGCACACAGAGTGGGCTGGCAGCAGCAGATGGCTCGTAGGAGGCAGCTCGGGAAGTTAAAGGCCGGTAAATGTCCTTGTAGGCAGGAGCGTGGGTTTTCTGTGTTCTTTTACGTGGCCGGCAGGAAACAGAGTGACTCTGCACGTGCGGAAATAACGCGTGTAATCAGAGGAAAGGCCCTAAGCGCGTAAGTTACAAGACACTTGCTGGACGTTGGGCGTTGCTGTTCAGTATCGGTTTAAAGGTCTGCATAGGACAACATTGAACTGTATGTGCTTTTCGTGGGGACACGTCAACATGCACATGCACTATGGTGGACAAGAACACATGAACACTTACCAGTCGACTTCAGACGGAGCACCAACTCCAAGACCTGGGGGTACAGCGCTGGGTAGAAGCGCTCCAGGAGCCTCATCACATCAGTGGTCAACTGGCCCCGGCGCCTCGCTCAATCATCAATTGCCTTGAAGATGCATCGGGCCTTGTTGTGGGTCCTGGACTTGAAGTCTTCCCAGAGCGTGTGGACATGATGGTAGTCGCGGGGTGCCACCCCCTTCGCATTGATGGCACCCACGATGTCCCCCCCCAGATCTTCTTCCGTCCTTCATTGCCGACTTGCGATGGCCCGTGGAAGAGGGCATCATGATGCCCCAGGACTTGCTCCACCAGGATGCCAACTTCCATGGGTGAGAAGCTGACAGCTCTCTGCCTCTCTGCCAGAGCGTTGCCACTTGCCTCAGATGGTGTGGTGTCAGACATGGCAACACCCGAGGCAGGTGTGGGTGGGCAAGATGGTCCTGGGGCTGGGCTGTGGAGCGGTGGTATGGCAGTCAGGAGTCATCAGGATCAGCAGAGGTGGTCACAACAACAGGATCACTGGCAGTGGCTGATGAGCAGGCACCAAACTGCAGGGCATATGGGCAGCAGGCACACAGAGTGGGCTGGCAGCAGCAGATGGCTCGTAGGAGGCAGCTCGGGAAGTTAAAGGCCGGTAAATGTCCTTGTAGGCAGGAGCGTGGGTTTTCTGTGTTCTTTTACGTGGCCGGCAGGAAACAGAGTGACTCTGCACGTGCGGAAATAACGCATTAGCGTGTAATCAGAGGAAAGGCCCTAAGCGCGTAAGTTACAAGACACTTGCTGGACGTTGGGTGTTGCTGTTCAGTATCGGTTTAAAGGTCTGCATAGGACAACAGTGAACTGTATGTGCTTTTCGTGGGGACGGTCGCGTGAACTTCATATATTTGTGGGTTTACACACGAATAGTTCACTACTATGGCAGTGCATACTTCTTGTTTTGGGAGGGGAGTTGCCTACACGCGTGTGATTTTTGTCATTCTACGAGACAGACGGTGAGTCGTGCATGCATTTTTCCCACTGGGGTTGCCCCTTTGTGTCACGTTCCCCATTTTCGAGTTCATAGTAGCCTACGTGTTCCTCGCGTATGCATTTTTTGTGTTGCTGGGTGACACAGCGTATTGCAGGATGTTTTTACTCACACGTGGGCTACCGAGCGGTCGCTTACATGTTGATTTTTGTTTTTGGGGTGCCTGGGCGTTGCGCTTTCCATTATTTTTTCATCAGGGGACACATAGAGCCTTTCTGAAGCACAGTGGTACGTTTTCCATCATGTACCCTGCCCCCTCACTCCAATTGCCCAGGACAATTGTTGGCTGCACCTCCCATTGCACTAGTCCATCAGTGCCATGACTTGGAGGGCAACAAGTGGCCAGGGTGGCCAAGGTGGGCGACGTGGCCAGGGTGGCCAAGGTGGTCCACGTGGGCAAGGTGTCCAGGACTATGCAGGGAGAACTATGCCCCCCACCCAACCGGGGCAGGGAGATGCAGCAGCTGCTGACATACCCAGCACCCGTGGTCCCGGACAAGCAGTGCCATCTGCTGTCCAGAGCAGCCAGGGTGTGGAAGCTGCAGGGGCAGTTGTGGCTACCACTACCCAGGCTCAGGGTCAGTCAGCCCGGACTGTAGTGGTCCCGGCACAGGGACAGGGTGACTCAATAGCCGATTTCCATGTCCCGAAGGCCAAGAAACGTTCGGTGCAAGTTCCAGGCACCAGCACCCGGGGATCTGGAGCAGCGGTGTCATCTGCTCTTCACACCGGCCAGGGTCTGGAAGCTGCAGGGGCAGCTGTAGCAACCAGCACCCTGGCTCAGGGTCACCCAGCCAGGACTGTCACTAAGGCCAAGACACGGGCGGCGCAGAAGCTGACCTTCTGTAGTTACATTAGTGGCTGATTCCATAGGCCAGTCCACCTGTACTCCAGCCCCTACTGACCAGAGCGGTACAAGCCACTCAGGGTGTGCACCACCTCACAGAAAGCAGAAGCATGCTCCAGCGGTACAGGCTAAGACCCCAGACACGACACAGGACACGGCACAGGAGTCCCACACGTCAAGAAAAAGGAGTTTCTGTGATGAGGAACTGGACATGGACTACATGTTGGAACACGGCTGTGACATGCTGGTGCAGGCAGGGAGCACACATACACCTGCTCAGCGTATGACCCACTGGCAGTGCCTCGCGGACCATATTAGCGCCTTGGGCTATGAGAGGCGCACAGCTGGTGATGTTGTGAAGCGTTGGAATGACCTCCGACACCGAGCAAAAGACAAGCTGGCTGCAAAGTTCACCTCTACTCTGGTGACTGGCAGTGGGTCACCACCAGAGGACAATGAACTCACTGGACATGAGGAGATCACTAGTGATTTCATTGCAGTGGAGCAGATCCAAGGCGTGGGAGACCTGCCAATGTATGAGGGAATGTCCGGTGAGTGGTGATGCGTGTGTGTACAGGCCATGTGTATGTTGCTTGGGTGATGTGTTATGATTGTCTGCCAGTTCAGGCTACATTGTCATGCCTGCCATGTGTGACCCATGTGATGTTGGAATAATACGTGCTTGTTGACTGCATACAAACCATGTGCTGCACACAGGGCAATCTTCATCACCACACCTGCTCCCTCCTTCCATGACACTCTCTGTCCTGCCTCTCTTGGCCCTATTCTTGCTCCAACCTGTGGTCGCGGATAGCTTGTGATGATCTTCCACTCAACAGTTGCCTTCTATCGTCACATGACTGACGTCTCTGTGAGGTCACCCTGCAAGTTACTCCTCCTCAGAGGCATTCTTCCTTTCATCTCCATCCCCCAGCAGCTCACTGTCTCCAGAGGACTGGTAATTCCTATGGTGGACTACTGCAACAAGCTTTACCAGGATGTCTGTGATTCTACACTCTTCCCTCTGCAACTCTGCCAGTCCTGGACTGTGGGAAAAGCCCTTTTAGGCTTGGTGCAAGGTATCTCTCTAGGACTGTGATGATGGCACAGGCTCACAGTGGCTATGAGTGTTCATTCCTGAACCCTGGGCATTCTTAGCAAGTCCCTATGGGTCCTGGACCAGCAATTCCCTCAACTCCACCTCCAGTATTTACTTCATTATCATGGTCTTTGATCATCCCTTTCTTACTCCCTCAGGGTCAGTAGCTCCTCATGGAAATTAGTGTGTGGTTCACGTCTGTGTTGAGCTGGGGCCTCCCTCTGGTACAGCCTCCCTGCCTCTATGTAACTGGAGGTGTAGCTTCTCCGGGTCTGCAGGCACTTCTGATGCTTCCTCATGTGTTGTGCTTACTGTCCTCCTCTCCCCTGCTGTAGTCCCAGATGACTGACAGAATGTACTTGCCCCTGCCCACACTGTCTGCTACGACACGGTCCTCTGAGCAACCATTTTAACCCATGCATTGCCTCCCAGCCACCCTCCGCCCTTAGGGGTGGGGTTAACTGTATCCATACAACCCACTACCAACACTTTACACATGATGACGGCACTTACCCTTACACTGCCATCAGGCCATGACATTGACATTACTGGATCTGTGTTTTTATTCATAGTTGAGGCCGTACCCATGTACTGCACTGCACGCACACACTTCTAAACCCTGTTATCCCCTTCAACATGCCTATTTGCTTGCGTGATGTCAATGTGACCTAGCATTATTGAATCCGTATGCCTGCCCTCACTGTATTACAACGCCCTAGCGTTGTTGAACCCTGTGACACATGTGTGTTTTCTAATAGTGAATTCCATGAAATGTCATCTGACATGCATTGTACATGGCTCATGGTCAGTAGTATTCAACTTCCATCTGTGTCTGGTTGACAATTCTGGCATGGCTATGCTACGTACCATCTGTGTATTGGCATCAGTCATTTTTGTGGAAGGACTATGCCAGTCACATGCTTGTATGTGATGCAGATGCTATGCAGTATATGTGTTATTTTGCCCTTTGACATGCATCCATGTCTGCTTTCAGGCTCCCCTTCCCTTTCATTGACACTGCGTGCATGCCTGACTTTGTGTCATGTGTGACATGGCAGGTTCATGTGTTGGCTGACATCATTGTAATACCTATGTGTGTGTGGCCTATGCTATTAACATTTGTATTCATGTTTTTTTATTTTTATTTGTGCAGGTGATGAGGCACTGGATGCAGTGGAGGAGGACGTGGTGTGGTAGCCCATGAGAATCTATTGGTGCTACAGACCATCCTGGCCAGGGGTGTCTCTGAGTACACCTCTGAGGAAGCCTGAGCCCCTGGTGCTGAAACAGACATGAAACCCTAATTTCTGTCGCAGGTGAATGATTCTACTGTGGATGCTTTCCAGGGGTCGTTTGGAGCACACCACGACTGAATTGCGGCCAGACAGTCAGGTATTAGTGAGGAAGAGGAAGAGGCCGAGGGTAGCCTGAAGGAGAGCTGTGTGTCATCCGTGTAACACTGAACGTTGGAGGTGAAGGTGGCTAACATACGGAGCAGGAGGGTCATGTAGCCATTGAAAATCCAGGTGGGTAGGTCAGATCCCTGGGGGAAAACGCAAGTAGAGGGAGTGATAGGGGAGAGGAAAGACCCCAGTTCCACCTGGGATGGGCTGTCGGAGTGAGAGGAGGTTAGCCATGCCAGGGCCTGATTAATGATGACCAGGGTATCACAGAGACGTGCAATGAGTGTGTTGTGGTTCACCGTATCGAAGGCAGAGGAGAGGTCAAGTAGAATGAGGACAGAGGGAAGAGTTAGAACCAAGATTTGAGAGCATATCTTCATGGGTGTTCAGAAGAGCAGTTTCCATGCCTCTGGATGGTCTAAAACCAGACTGGTGGTCGTGGAAGGGGCCAACAGATTCAGTGCAGAGGGTAAGATGGAAAATAGCAAACTTCTCCAGGAGTTTGCCCAGGAAAGGAGTGATAGAGAACGGGCGATAGTTTTCCAGGACAGGGTGCACAAGGGAGTTCTTAAGAGCAGTGGTGGGGAAAACTCCAGTGCCGAAGAAGAGGATGCAGAGGTCAGCCAAGGCTGGAGCGTGAGAGTCAATGTTGTCCTTGATGATTTTGGAGGGACAGGGGCCACCTGTTTGGAGGAGGCTTTCATAGACCACACTTGTCTAGTAACCTCCTCAGGTAGGACAGGTGGGATAGAAGGGAGAAGAAGGGGAGGGGTGGAGGTGGCCAAGGGTGGTACAAGAGATGTTGCTACATGAGGTGGTGAGGAAGAGAGGGAGGATAGGATATCCACTGTTTTTTGAGGTGAGTGTGCAGCCAGGGCCGAGCAAATTGCCTGGGTGGGTGCAATGGTGCAGGAGGCTGCGGTAGGGTTGGCTAATTCCTTACAGACTTTGAAAAGTGTGTCCGTGGCGTGTTATTGGATACCGCAGAGATGCAGGCTTGTATAAAGACTCTTTTCTGGGAGCAGATGCAGAGTCTATACTGCCTTTGGAGGAGGCGGCAGGCCAGTTTGTCAGAGGGTGCGCCAGAGGAATCCCATTTCCATTTGGCTGCCCTGCTCTTGTGTTTAACGGAAGCTGATTTGGAGTCATACCAAGAGTTGCACTTTTAGGTAGGGTTCAGTCGTACCCTCATGACAGAGGCAAGAATATAAAGGGTATTGGAAACAGAGAGGTTAAAGTTTGAGAGGGCTGTGGCAGGGTGGGAGTCAATCGCAGGAGTGGAAGGAGCATAATAGGTGGAGGCAAAGGCAGCTACTGAGACTCTTTTCATGGGTCAGATGATCTTGTAGACGGGAGGCAGTGCCGGGCTTACCTATGCAAGGGGAGAAGAGAGCTTCAAGTGAGAAGAGAGGAGAAAATGATCAGTCCCGGAGAGAGAAGTAGTGAGAGGGATAGATAGCGGAATGTCAGTTGAGAAGAGAGCATCCACGGTGTGGCCGGCGCTGTGCATTGGGCCAGACGGTAAGATGGAAAGAAAGGGAGAGTCGCAAAGGTTGCATAAAGGTCTTAAGGAATCAGGTGAGTCGATATGGATGTTGGGATCACCCAGTAGGAGGAGATGAGAAGAGGAGGAAAGGAGAGAGGAGGCCAGGTCAGTCCATTACAAAAGGAAGAGGGAGGGATGACCAGGTGACGATAGAAGGTGGACAGCAGCAGTGAAGAGCTTGGAGAGAGGGACATCCTGCAGATCAGGCACTCAAAGGAGGAGTAGACCTGAGTGGGAATGACAGACACAGGGATATACTCAGGGAAGATCAATGCTACTCCCCCACCTGGTCTGTTTGGTCTAGGAAGAGAGAGTATTGTGTAGCCTTCTGGGAGAAGTGTGTCAAAACTTGTGACAGAGCAATCCTTGAACCAGGTTTCAGTGATGGCAAGAACATCACAATCCAGGAGTTCAAGGAGGTTGCAGATGTCAGAGGAGTGTTTGACAGCTGAGCGAGTGCTTACCATGGCAATGTGGAGCAGATTGCAATCAGTGAAAGGCTTACGGGGGAGCAAGGGACAGTGGGCCCCCCTAAGTGACGATAGTGCCTGAGGGACAGAGGTAGAAGGGGGCAGAGGAGCCAAGGCCGGTAAGGGAGCCAGGACCATAATGGGTGAGGAGAGAGCCCCAGATACAGTGTTAGTGGGTGACTGGTTCACCCAAGAGGAGAAGGCAGGCGGGTTGTCAATGTGTGGGGTGGTGGCAAGAAAGCCATGGTGAGGGTAGAAGGGTAGTTAGGAGGTGGCAAGGGAGCCAAGGTGGGCACAGCTGGCATGGGAGCCAGGGCAGCTGAAGGAGCTGGTGCAGAAGGAGGAGGGAGGTTGATAAGGCGGGGGAGAAGCCTATGAAAGAGTAGAAGGTTGGGTTGAGGACCCTGGACCTGGATAGTACCATTGCAGTAGACATTCATGATCACCCTGGAGGCGGAGAGGGCAAAAAGACCTCCCAGCGGGTGCCACCATTGATGGGCGAAGAAGAGAAAGGAGAGAGAAGAGCAATCATATGGAGAGTCCATAGGACGGGTGAGGGAACGACATAGAGTATGTCTGTGAGAGTCTTTCTTGCAGAGGCAATGACGTAGGTGCCTGCAATTGGAAGGCCTGGGTTAGAGCTCAGTATGTCCTTCTTGAGGTTCTTCCTGACAGACTTAGTAAGGGGTGAAGGATAAGAGATAGAGAAGCAGTTTGAGAAGATAGGTGAGATAGATAGCGCCATAGCAAACTGCAGAGAGTGAGGTACACTTAACCAGGCTGAGGCCACAGAGGCGCAGCGAGAGCAGAAGGTAGAGGGTGGGAGACAGGGAACAAGACTGGGAGAAAAACAATGGGAGCTGGGGGAGGTGATATGCACAGAAAAACAGTGAACACGTAGAGGAAGGGGGGTAGTGGGTGTAGGGCTGAGGGGAATAACAGCACAGAGGGACAATGGGACTGAGGAAGGGTGAGGGAGCCGGTAGAAGACTAGACAGAGTACAGAGGGGTGGACTTCTTAACACATTCTCATAAAATGCAGGTTATGCGCACAGCTAAAAACAAATGTAAACAGGAGCAGGACAATCAAGATGGGCACACAGCTGAAAATGAATTTAAAAAGCAGCAGGACAATCAAGATGGGCACACAGCTGAAAACGAATTTAAATAGCAGCAGGATGAGTCATCGATCTGACCATGCTAACCAGAGCTTTCACCTCAACTTCCACTGCCTCCGATGTCGACGGCCAAAGACCTGGATAACCCAGCAGGTAGTCAATGGGGTTGCCAGCCACTGCATCGAAATGGACAGAAACCATGTAATCTGACAGTTGCAATCAAGTGCTCTAATGGCAGTGGTGTGCGAAGAAATGACCCTTGGAAAATTGGCAGTAGGGGCTTTGGGTCCATCACGGTCATGATAGGATGATGAAAAATGTAAATGTGGACATGACAACACCATAACAGACCAAGGAACACCTCACACTCTATTTGTGAATGTCGCATTTTGTTTGTATCAATGCTTTGGGAGCCCCCAATCTCTGCACCCCCTATTCCAGGTTAAAGGGCCTTCCTTCTTTCCTTATGGAGCTCCTGAAATGCCTGGCCTGTTTAATATACCAGGGGACCCCAGGCTCCATCTAGCCCATGTGTCTCTGGAAATATTGTTTTTAACTAAACCCTTTCATGCTTTTCTTCTATTCTTTGCCCCACTGCTGAGATCCCACAAAGTAACATGTAAAATGTGACTCGGAAGCAATGGGCCTCACAAAATGAACAACTTATCAAAATGCAACACATCACACACATCTATGACTCCAAGAAATCAACAGCCTACAGAAGGACAAACATATGATACATAGATTTTAAGACAAAGCTATATTTCACATGGGCCTGCAGTATAAGAATATTGTTACTCTCTTGCCAACATGGACTAGGGGAAAAGCCATATAATTGCTTCCATTTCTTCCATAAAGCTGTGGCCCTGAGGGCAGTTGTCCATTTCATGCATGCCTTTGAAGGACAATAGAGGTCGGGCAGAGTGTGAGACATATGAGCCACAGTGACATTCAGAGGGACCAGTCTGTTGGGAAGTGTCTGGATTTTCCTCGGGCTTAAGGAAAGTAGACATTAAAGTGAAGTAGTCCCTCCATGAAGCCTATCCCTTGACGTTGACCGGGGTCTGCAGCACCGACCTGGTAGCGATGAACTTGCACATGAAATCAATAAGAGAATTGCAAGGTCCTCTCCTTTCCTGATGTAACATTGAAAAACGAAAGGTCTGGCTTAGAAACCCTAAATGGTGCTTCATATGAGACTACAGCATGTGGTTTCTAATCACATTTAGAAGCAAAGCAAGAATATGTCCTGTCAGACACTACAGTCGTGTTTGTGTGCCAGAATATGCTTGTCAGACCATCACATGGGCTGTGTAGCCTCTCGCACACCACCTGTGCTGAAATTACACACATGATCATCTTATCTATCCCATTTATCCCTCTTTAGCCAACATTGCCACTGAGATCAGCTGGAAATTCAGCAGTCGAGGTGTACAGGACAAAGCTTAGCCCCAGTCAGACCAGCATGTGCTGTTGAGTGCTGTGTTCAGCAGTGTGTTACTTACTTCAACCCACGGTTGCCTCAAACAAAGGGACTGTCTGAGGCACAGCTGAAGATCTTTGCAGATGTAGAAAGAAAATCCTGCTCAAATACGAGAGTGCAGGTGTCTGTCTCCTTTTGCTAGAGACTCCCATGATTTTAGGGAGTCTCGGCAGCACTGTTGACAGAGAAATGTTCAGGGCACTCCATGACACGATATGGAATAAATTGCCAGAAAAAAGGGACTAGCCAGAAATGCTGTCTGATGGTAAACTCCATTGAGGCAGTTAGTACTGTGGTAGAGTCCAGATCGTCCATACTTTCAAACAGGAAAGTCATGATTCCATTAAAGACACAGATGCTCGTATTATGCATACTATTCTTTATTAAAACTCAAGCAGCAATCTTAAAAAAGAAAAAAACATTAAACAAAAATCAAAGAAAAAAAACATTTTCGGTGTCAATGTAGTCTTTGCAGTTTGAAACTATATTGCCCTCAGGCGTTACACTTGTCCTAGTCCATGAATCACAACGTTATGGTACTATCACCTCACAATTCCTCGTTCTTTTACTGTCTCGCTGTAGCTTCCTAATGAATGACTCCATCTCGAACAGGGTATAGCGAAGAACAAAACCTGTAATGAACCGCCTCCAAATCCGGCAGGGATCCGCCCTGTGTTGTCTGCCTATTTAGTGTCCGCACCTGCTGTCAGGTTCCCTTGGAGGTTCAGCAGATTCCTTCTTAGATAAGTAACTGTAAAATTACTGACGAATGCAACTTATTATGACATATAATTGATGGAAAATTGATCAGTTAGTTAAAAGAACTTTTAAACAGAAGAGGTGATTGAGCAAAGATAAGACTGTCAAGTAAAGTTTAGTCTTTAATGGAAAGTCAATACTGTGATGTTTCAAAGGGTCGTTCATTTTTTACAGGGTCAGAGTCAGTGCCCCAGCTTTAAGTCTGTGATAAACCGCAGCAACTCCATTCTCTGCTGTGGCCTGGTCTCGGATTTCTCCCAATTGATGAGAAATCCCAGCTGCTCTAGGAGACCCGTCATTGGGACCATTTGCTCTAGCAGCCGCATCAGATACTGTGCCATAAGACAAATATCCTCGATGTATAAAATCAGTCTCACTCCGAAGTAGCTTTGTGAAGCACCACAGTGCTGAAGTTAGTCCGAAAAGGGAGGCACATAAACTCCCACCTTTGCCATCACCAGAGGAATTCTAAAAATTGCTGGTACATCTCAGGAATGGGTACTGCTAGATAGGCATCCCTCAAATCTATGCAGGTTAGCCAGTGCCCTTTCTGCAAAATGTCCCTGAAGAGATGGATTTCCTCCATCTTGCAGTGTCGGTACACGAGAAAGTCGTTAAATTGTCTGAGATTATCACCGGCCTGACCTTTTGCTTCTGTTTCACCAGCAAGACATTGCTTAGGAAGCGTTGCGCCACATGCTACACTGGCCTTGTCGCCCTTTTCTTTAGAAACTCTCCTACTTCCTTGTCTATGAGGCTTTGTTCCTCCTCTGTGTTAGGGCGGATTCTCAAAATGTGCTAATTTCCCTTACCTTTTGAGACACCAGCAACTTTGCTGGATTTCTAGGATTTGATTGTTCTACCTGGGAAGAGTGTGAGCCTTTATTCCCACTCTTCCATGTATTTTGGTGTGTGTTTTACTTTTGTGTTCTTTGGTTATGGTGTTTTAAAACAACTCCATACACATCTTCTTTTTCTTTGTGTCACACAGCACCTTCAGTGCAGTGGCACAGTGGTGTCTTCCAGACTCCCCAAGGTTTAAACACTTTCTCTGGGACTGACTACTGTCTCCCAGAGCATGTAAAATTAAATCGACTTTTCTAGTCTTTATATTTACTGACCCAGCACACACTATCTTCCTATAGAGTGCTGGAGGGGTTGTCTAGCATCCCCTGTGTCAAAACACTCATGTAACAGTCAAATGTCACCCTTTCCTACTTTAAATGGCTGGTGGCAGTGGTTTAGATCAATATACCATGATTTTACCGGAATGCCCTTTTCAGGTCCTTGGTGTGCTTCACCATGAATGAGTCCACCTCCAGAGTGTCTGCTACTTTATCCGGCAGAGAAGGTCTGAGATATTGTGCCTTCAATTGGACTCTCACCTCCTTATTTAGAGGCGTGCACAGTCACTTGCTCAAGTACCTTTTGGCCTTAAGTGGGGGCTTCCCCTCCAAGGATCTCAGGTGGAGTAGCAGGTCTGGATGAAAGGAGTCGAGCAGGGAACTATCTCTGCATTTCTAAACGCTCTTATTGTGCCTTTTGCACGGTTCTCCTTTCTGAGGAGTGGCTAAGCTCACAGAAAGGTGAGAACTCTCAGTGCTGCTGGAATCCCATTCAGTGCCCTCTTGGTCTTCCTGTGAGCTAAGGGGTATGCATAGCTCTCAACCATTTGTTTTGCAAAGGTGGGTGAAATCACCCGATTTTTTGGCGGGTGAGATGCCTATTGGAATGAATGGGCGTGCAGGAGGCTTGGCGGGTGTGTCAGCCCTTTACAAGGTGGGTGACACCCGCCAAAAGCGTGTGAGTTGAGAGCTATGGGTATGTCACCTTGTCCCTTCCATCACGCCTTTCCCTTAGCATGCCACTATTTTGTGTGTCCTTTGCATGATTCGGACAGTGGTTTGTCACTGGCCTTATGTTCCTCCTGCCATTGTCTCTTGCAGGCTCTGGGCCTCACAGTTGTCAGCCCTTTGCGAAAAGGCGACCCAGCCCAGGAGAAAGTCCAGCTTATGGGATAACGGCCCTAGACCTGCCCATGCTGCTTTCTCCATCAGCTGTCCCTGGGAGGGGTCCTACAGAATATTTGAAGGCCCTTCTCTGCTTTACTTTCTGTCAGAGGATTCTACTTCTACCCAGGCCATATTGTGTAATGCATAAGAGACAGACAGCTAGCAGCCGCAAGGTAATGCACAGAATATTATTATTAAATTTGATTTATAACATCTCACAATGGTTGTGAGGCTATTTCTTCACTTGTTTAATGTCTTTGAAGTCATTTAAACTGCACATTTTACATCAGCTAGTCCAGAGATTGGTGGCATGCTGTGGCATGCTGGCGTTCCAAGTGCTTTAAACCATTCAATTGCTGTAAGTTATGAAATATAAGGCAAGAGCCTAAGAGGTGAGATGACTGAAGTAATTTTGAAGCAATGAAAAAACGGATTTGAAGCAGATATAAATAAATATCTAGGTGGCATGCCACTTTAGAGTTGACGCTGAAAAGGGACTTGCAGGCCCTGCTTTCTGATTATGTCATAAGAACTAGCACCAACCATTTCCTTCTAAAGCATTGGTGCAATGATAGAACTTCTGACTACAGTCCATGAGCTCTTGAGTTCAAGGGAGCTATCACATTTTTTTAATTTGATTTATAACTTCTCACAATGGTTGTGAGGCTTTATATTCACTTGTTTAATGTCTTTGAAGTCATTTAAACAGTACATTTGCCATCAGCTAGTCCCGAGAGGTGACATGCTGCGGCATGCTGGAGTTCCAAGTGCTTTAAACCATTCAATTGCTATAAGTTATGAAATATAAGACAAGAGCCTACGAGGTGAGATGTCTGAAGTAATTTTGAAGCAATGAAAAAACAGATTTGAAGCAGATATAAAGAAATATCTAGGTGGCATGCCACATTAGAATTGACACTGAAAAGGGACTTGCAGTCCCTGCTTTCTGATTAGGTCATAAGAACTAGCACCAGATATTTCCCATCAAAAGCATTAGTGCAATGGTAGAACTTCAGACTGCATTCTATGAAGTTGTGAGCTCAAAGGAGCTATGGGATTAATTAATGTTGTTTTTAAAAAAAATGGATTTAGAACATCTCACAATGGTTGTGAGGCTTTATATTCACTTGTTTAATGTCTTTGAATTCATTTAAACAGTAAATTTGCCAACAGCTAGTCCCGAGATTGGTGACATGCTGGGGTATGATAAGTGCTATGCATTTGCTGAAAGTGTTTTAATATAAAACAATCCCACAATGATTGAGAGGGTATTTTTCACTTGTTGAATGTGTTTGAAATCCCTTAAACTGTACATTTTACATCAGCCAGTCCAGAGATTGGTGGCATGCTGTAGCACGCTGCGGCATGTGCCACATGTCACATTCGGCTCCTACCCCTTCTCGAAAGTTGGGCGGTCAAGCTGTATATGCTGCTATGTGTACGCTTATGTAATAAGCATGTTGGCTCCCAAATAGGTAATGGTCTGCCGCAGGCCCATTTCTAGGGGCAGGCCAGGTGGACGGTTGCCCTGTTAGCCGAGGCGGGGCCACAAACGAGGCAGGTGTGAACCTGGCCCAGGACGCCATGGAGAAGTGCCCGCCACACATACATGCGCTTGCCATCTGTGGGCCTCATAGGGGGACTTGTGTCAGTGGGATCTGCATTCGGTGATCATGGAAGTAGGGTCGATTGCATGTAGATAATGAATTCACAGGGAAAGGATTTTAGTGGCACACCGCCCACCCCCTGCAAGTCCACTCCGTGTGGTGCTGGCCCTTTAAGGGCATGCACGCGACGGGGTGACGTTCACTCCGTCGCGTGCCTCCTATAAATAAACTGGGCGTTCCCGGCGGCGTCAGAGCCACCGGGGAGCCCACACGAGTAACATCTTGTCTCTGTGTCTCTGTGCATATGGGGGTGGAGGGGATCACGGGCGGTGGTAGCGGAACACCGCCAACAGTGGCGACGAAGGTGGGATCACTCCCTGGGACAGGCGGTGAAATTCGCTCGATGCGCAGATGATCGGAGGTGAGCGCATCAGGCGAAATCAGACCGCGGAGAAGGGAGAGACACACGCGGTCGGTGGCCATTTTGTTGAATAGGCCTCGGGTGGTCACAGCTTCATAACGAAGCATCAGTGAGCCATCCAAGCCCAATTTTTGGACGATCCAGTGGCGGATAGCCACTAGAAGCAGCACGTGTCATTTTATAATGACTTAATGACAGTTTCACTGTTTTTCACCGAGTTCATGGGTGAGACTCCAAAGGAGGCCTGCTGGATGCAAGTTGTGGGGCCCACCCTGCTCAATTTTTGGATCCTCCATTTCTGCCTGTTTTACCCAATCTACAATTTGTGGATCTGCATGCGCCTGGCTACATCGGAGGAGCATTGCCATCTGTAGGCTGCCTGTGGACAGAGTCAGGAGACCATCTACTGAAGAAGGAGTTGGTCGTGTCTGGTGGTGAGTTGCGGCCCCATCGCTCGGACATCCTTGGGGTGCCTGTGCGCTTACCACCATGAGCCAAGCTGCCGCGGCTGCCGCACAACAACCGGCTGCTCCTGCACCTCAGCCTCCGCCCATTCTGCCGCCAAGACCTCTGCTCAAGCCACCTGGTTCCCTACAACCAATGCCTGAGTTTGATATCTCGGGCACGCCATCAAGTCTGGGACCAAGGTGGAAGATGTGGATGGATAGACTTGAGATGTACTTCAGGGCCACGATGGAGACTAGCGATGACAGTAAGTTAGCCACCCTCCTATATTCTGCAGGCCCTGCAGTGGGTGAGATATTTCTGTCCCTGCAACCAGTGGATGGGTCATTTGCGGCAGCGAAGGATGCGCTCCACAACCATTTTCTGCTGATGGCAAACGCAGATTATGAAAGTTTCCTTATGGGGGCTGCGCGACAAAAGGATGATGAGACTCTTGATGTTTTCTATGGGCGGCTGCGCAGACTGGCGGTGCCATGTGTATGGAATGACCCAGAAGTCATGATTCGTAACCAGCTCATACAGGGGTGCTCCTCTGGCAAACTGCGGCACCAGATACTGCGAGAGCCTGGCATCACCCTTCCCCGCATCCTGGAACTTGGAAGGTGCCATGAAGTGTCCGAGCTGCGGGCAACTCGAATGGAAGCTGGAGTGCGCCCCAGCAAGGTGGAGGAGGTCTGCGTAGTCAGCAGAGGCTGTGGATCTAGACGCCCAATGAGTACCCAAGGTCCAAGACTACAAGCAGGGCACAACTCTTGCCTAAAATGCGGATACGATCTCCCTCACCCAGCAGAGTGCCCAGCCACGGGAGTGAAGTGCGGCCGGTGTGGGGGTGCGGACCATTATGCCAGAATGTGCAGGACTACAGCTCCGAAGGTAGTCCCCAGGGGACCTGTCCGGGCCAGTTTCTTCCACCCTCAGAGGGCATCTAATGTCGCCCAGGTGGACCAGGGTGATGAAGGGGCACCTCAGGAGGGTGAGGAGGAAGAGGATGACGAAGAAAATGTCTTTTTTGTGTCCAGTGTGGGCATCCTGAGAGCCCACTCCAAGAGACAGCCCAGGTGTAACGTGTTGGTCAATGGGGACTCGATACCAATGCTAGTGGACACCGGTGCATCAGTAAATGTGATGACCAGACAGCATTACAACGCTATGCAGGCCCCGCCAACGCTGACTCCACCAAGGGCTTACGCATCTTCACCTTTGGAGGCGACCAGCCCATTCCCCTGGATGGTGTGTTTGTGGCAGGAGTTCAATATGGCGAGTCATCCGTCCATGCCAGATTCTACGTCACACCAGTGAGCAACAACACGCTGCTGTGCTGTGCAGCTGCAGAGGCCCTTGGCATTGTGACATTCGCATACTCTGTATACCTGGACGACATACAGGTGTTGTTGGCCAAACACATCTCCCTGTTTGAAGGTATTGGACAGATGGTGGGTGAGCCTGTACGGCTAAACATTGATGAGTCAATCCAACCAGTGGCGCTAAAGCATCGGCAAGTGCCTTTTCACCTCAGAGATCTGGTGGATCAGGAGCTGGACAACCTCGTAGGTTTGGGCATCATTGAGAAGATTGAAGGCCCCACTCCATGGGTCTCTCCCATTGTCATTGCACGCAAGCCCAAGCAGCCCGACGCAGTGAGGATCTGCGTGGGCATGCTACTCCCCAACAAGGCAATGAAGAGGGAGCAGCATTTAACCCCCACCATCGATGACATTATAGCGGAACTGCAGGGGGCAAAGTTCTTCTCTAAATTGGACCTAAAGCAGGGTATCATCAGGTGGTCCTGCACCCCGAGTCCCGCTACATAGCGACTTTCACCACTCATCGGGGGTTGTACAGATACAAGAGACTGAGCTTTGGAGTATCTTCTGTGGCAGAGGTGTTCCAGAACATCATTAGAGGGGCATTGGCGGATCTGGATGGAGTTCTCAACATCAGCGATGACATCCTGGTGTACGCCAAGTCAGAAACGGAACACCTGGCACGCCTGGCCAAGACATTCGAGCGCCTTCGCTCGCTGGGACTCACCCTGCACAAGGACAAGTGTGAATTTCTCAAAACCACTATTGAATTTTTCGGATTTGTTTTCAAGGCGGATGGGGTGTCACCTGATCCCCGGAAGGTGAGGGACATAAAGGATGCTCGACCACCAGAGAATATCGCTGAGGTGAGGAGCTTCTTGGGCATGGTCCTATATTGTGGCCGCTTCATCCGGAATTTGGCATCCCGCTCAGAGCCGTTGAGAACTTTGACAAAGAAGGACACTGTGTGGCAACGGGGGCCGCTTGAACAAGCAGCTTTCGATGACGTTAAGAGTGCCTTGGCTGCGGAGGACACCATGTCGTTTTTTGATCCAAGCCTACAGACGGAGATCGTCATGGACGCTAGCCCCTATGGCTTGGGAGCGGTGCTCACTCAGGTGGGGAGTGACCAGGAGGTCCGCCCCATAGCATACGCAAGCAAGGCACTCTCCGATACCGAGCAACGATATTCTCAAATCGAGCGGGAGGCCTTGGCGGTACTGTGGGGCTGTAGACATTTTCGCCTTTACATCCTGGGGCGACTGGTGACCGTGGTCACAGACCACAAGCCATTGTTACCAATCATAGCTGGTTCTTCCTCCAGACCACCAGTGAGAATAGAGCGCTGGATGCTCGCACTCCTCGAGTATGGTGTATCGTTAATATATCGTCCTGGGGCCAACAACGCTGCAGATTACCTCTCCAGACATCCAAGAGGGGGCTCCCATGTATCCACGTCAGCAGAAGAGGCAGACGAACATGTTCGCCTGGTCATAGAAACGGCAACCCCTAACTCTATGCAGGTGGAGGAGCTAGATCTGGCGTCAAAAAAGGACGAGTGCTTCACCATACTAAAAGCGGCCATGCACCAAGGTGCCTGGAAGACAGTGTTGGAGGCTTTGGACCGAAGAACGAGTGAGGCCAAAGTGGCTCTGGAGCAACTGTGGTGGGTGCGCGAAGAACTGACATTCTCGGAGTCGGGGCTCCTACTGCGAGGAGACAGGATCGTGGCACCCCAGGCCAACGTTCCACAAGTTATTGCCCTGGCGCACCAGGGTCATCAAGGCGCTCCCAAGACAAAGGCTCGTCTCCGCCAAAAGGTGTGGTTCCCGGAGCTGGAACGGAGAGTTGAGGAGTTTGTGGCATCGTGTGTGTGGTGCCAGGCCGCGTCACCGGCCCAGCGCGAACCGTCCATCGAAACAATGCCAAGAGGGACAAGACCATGGGAGGTGGTGCATGCGGACTGTGGATCCACAACGAGGGGCACTCACTTCCTGGTGGTGGTGGGCGAATGGTCTCGATATCCCGAGGTCGAGTTTGTAGAGTCGGTGGCGTTTGACAAGGTGGTGATAGCGCTGGAGAGGATTTTTGCCACTCATGGTCTACCCACTGTTCTGTGCTCTGACAATGGGGCACCCTTCCAAGGAGAGAGCTTTGCAGACCTCATGAAGGACTATGGCATCCAGCACAGAAAGGTCACCCCGCTTCGGCCTCTGGCAAATGGAGAGGCAGAGCGCATGATGCGCACACTCAACAAAGTATTTAGGATCGCTCAAGGAAAAGGCGAGTGCTTACAACGGGCGCTGTATGTATTCCTGCGGGGATACCGGATGACACCCCATTCATCCACGGGTGTGGCACCTGCAGAGGCCCTATTCCAGCGATGCCCAAGAGACATCATACCTGCGGTGGGGGATCGAGAGCCGGCTGTCATTGACAACGACCAAGTGAAGGAGGACAGAAGGGCAAGGATGCAGATGGAAAATAGCAGAAGAGGTCTGAGACCCCCAACTATTGCCCTGGGCGATGAGGTGCTAGTGAGGAATCGTCACCCACAGGGCAAACTGTCTCTTACGTATGAACCCGCTCCACTGGACGTCGTGGCGGTGAAGGGCTCTATGGTGACCGCCTCTGACGGGACATCATCAGTGACCAGGAATGCCAGCTTCTTCAAGAGACTGGGTGAGCCGAGAGTGGAAAGCACGGAAAACAGGGAATGTGAAGAGGCACTGGACGAAGGTGGGGGTCAAGCCCCCACAGGAGACTCTCCTGTCCGCGGAGGACTAGGCGACGGTACACCGGCCAGAGACGTAGGCAGGAGGTACCCCCTGAGAACAGGGCGTGTGAAACCTGCCCGTCTCACAGACTATGTGACAGACTGAGCTGAAAGGTTGGCTGGTAGAGGTGTCCACGCTGTTGGAAATACCATCGGGGGATCCAGGGTGGCTGTCAATAAACGGGGGACTATTGGGGTTATATTGTGTGCTGTGAAATGTGTGATAGTTAGAGCCTCTCTTTTTCAAGTTTTGTTGTTATGGAAAAGGAGGAGTGTGGCGCTGGCCCTTTAAGGGCACGCACGCGACGGGGTCATGTTCACTCCGTCGCGTGCCTCCTATAAATAAACTGGGCGTTCCCGGCGGCGTCAGAGCCACCGGGGAGCCCACACGAGTAACATCTTGTCTCTGTGTCTCTGTGCATACGGGGGTGGGGGGCTCACGGGCGGCGGTAGCAGAACACCGCCAACACTCACCATCGTCTTTTCATGTTTTCATTAACAAGCACAATTCAGACTGTTTTCATTACATGTGCTTTAATTTAGTATTTCTCATGAGCCGTAAGCAAAGGATCTGGAAGTTGCTGCTTATACCTTTCCTTATTTGAAAAGGATTAGTCTAACTCGCCAAAGGAGTAAGCATGTTCATTTTAGTAATTTTACAAATAGTGCATGAAAAGAATGTGCCATACTCAGGGAGATGCCAAATGAACAAAATATATGCACTTGAATCTACAGGACCTTTCCTCTAATATGTCACGTCCTCCCCTGACAATTTTCAGTGCTGCCAAAGCAACGTGAGAGGCTTTCCGCTAGTCCCTGCATCATAACACATACTTAAAGGGATGCTGTGCAGTAACCGAATGAATGCTAATGCTAAGGACGTTCCTCAACATATGTTCACAACTCACACTTGTACTGGAAATGTGTGCCCTGTTCTAATGGATTGATTGCAAGGGGTTTTCCTTTAAGTTCCACGTCTCTGCTGAATTGGTACACCTTGGAAGCTGCACAAAATGTTGCTACTGGGCTGCCCAGGGGAGAGTGAACTCCAATGTTCATGTTCCACCTGCTCGGCTCCCGGGGGAACCCCCACAGAGTGATTACCAAATTCAGAGGCCTCTCACTGGTGTCTTACTGCAATGCAATGCCCACAGGCAGACCCTGCCACACCCATCAAGTAGACGTAAACAACCAGCAAATACGAAATTGCGGAAGTAATTTAATCACAGGAGCAATAGACGCATACTTGCCGACATTCTGTGACCAAAAAGAAGTAGGATTTTTAAAGTTTAAAAAATAATAATTCCCATAACAATGACATCACAGGAAAATACAAAACATACATTGTTGGCACCATTGAAGCATTCTAAAATACACAACCCATCAAACAGCACAATATGGACAGATGTTCAAATGGTAACTTAAAACCAAATTCAATTACCTAACTTCAGAGAAGGTAATCACACAGAGCTGGTAGGCAACGTTTGCCACTGCTCTGTAGCAGCAACCCAGGCAGTACATATTTATTGCAAGTTGAACACTGAATGATATGGCGACTGATACCCCCTCAATCTGATAGGCAGATGCTGTGTGATGGCGTTACACTCTGCCACTTGTCTTCACTGGTGGTGCACCTAAGGGTTGTCCCAGCAAGAGTGCAGGACAGAGTCAAGTAGCTGTGAGGTCAGTGGATTGGTCTGAGCCCAATCAAAGTAATGACCTACCAGTCCACGGTACAGACAGACTAATGAATGTGTTGCATGCATTGTCCTGGACCCTGCCTTAGAGTCACATACATTACTTGCCACTGTAAAAAGCAGTAGGATCTGTCACTGAAATCTGCAGGCGGTAGGACTGCTTAAAAAGCAGTAGCCTACTGCCTAAATCTGTAGAGTTGGCAAGTATGTAGAAGCACACAATCATACTTCATGAACCCACAAATGCCCCTATCGGAAAGAAAATAAAGAGAAGTAGATACCGAGACATTGGGGGCGGGAGTGGGATTTTAACAACACAATGAACACAGAGGACTATCAGTATTCCAGAGCACTGCCGCGATATGGGAGGATAATGAAATAATAGGACTGGGCCTGGGGACTAGGTCTGAGGGATGTTTGGAGGGACAAATACCCGACAGGGAGGGAGGGCTTGTCCCACTCAGGGCCTCATGGTGATTATTATACACTGATTACTCCTTTATTACAGGGGAAGGGGCACGCAAGGTACAGGGAGTGGGGTATCTGCAGAGGGTGCTTTCTTGTCTTCCTCCTGACCACTTACAGGAGGAAGACAAGGTTTAATTTTTCGCTGATGATCTCCTCTTATATGTGGGAGACCAGGAACGCCCGTGCCGAGGGCGGAGGGGTGCTCGAAATGTATGGTGCTTTTAGCGGGCTGTGTATTAAGTGTGGGAAGTCAACGTAATTTATTCTCGAGGCGTGGGGAGAACTCATGCTCTCTAATCGGCCGTTTAAATATCTGGGAATTATGATTACGGATTCCCTCGTAGAATTATTCAGGCTGAATTGGGAGCTGCTGGTATTGGGCTTCCTTCAGGATGTAGAAAGGTGAGCGGAGCTCCCATTATCCCTTCTGAGCAGGGTCGAGTTGTTTAAAATTATACAGTTTTGATCCCAGACATGAAGAAATCCCGTGGTCAGCATAGATGGGGTGATAAGGGTGTGTGCCTGGTAGGGGATGTGATTCAAGAGGGGACAATACAGTCGTTTTTATAGATTTGGTAACCATCCATGGAGTGGCACTGAATATGGGCGAGGCTGTGGGGAAAACCAGTGCTTGTACATGACTCATGTCTGTTGAGGAGGGTGGCTGTGGATAGACTGGAGTGGGGGGGCATCTACGTGCTACAGGCGGCTGACTAGCATCACACGAAAGCCCTTAACAAAGCTGAGAATAGCATGAGAAAAGGACCTATGTTATTTTTATATGGTATGGGCATGCCTGAAGGTCAATGAGTTATAGAGAAAGATAATCGAAATGATCAATATGATAGGGCAGGAGGACTTGGAGACGGACCCGAAACTTTGTATTTTGGGGATATGGGATGATTCCTCTCTTAGGAGACACAAAAAGGACCTGGTGGTATTGGCACTAGCATTGGTGAAGAGGTGCGTTGAGATAAAATGGGGCGGGGTGGAAGGTCCATCCTTACAGATGTGGGATGATTGGATTTATAGGTGCATGGACTTAGAAATGTTGGTGTACAAAAGGTAGGGGATGTCCGACAAAACATGATAACATATGGGGGAAGTGGATGCAAAGGGGACAAGACGGGTAAATGAGGAAGGGCACAACGGAGGTGCAGCCATTACATCGCAATACAAGTACTAAGAAATGCCAGACCACAGGGTGGGGAGGAGGGGAATGGAGTCAAAGGGCAAGGGGGAAAGGGATAACAAAAGATGTTGGTGGTTGGGAAGGGAGGTGGGATATAGGGGTCAAGAGGGTGGGGGGAAGAGAGTTGTGGGGGATACAAGGGTGTGAGGGGAAGAGATTTGGAGGAGAGGGAATTGTCACTTGTTGGAGCATTTGGTAAAATGTGTTTAAGAGAATTGTCAAGTTACATGGTTTTATTATGAGTTATGCATCAATAAAGATTGTTTTAACAAAGAAGGGGAAGGACTGTGACAAAAAAACAAAGGACTCTGATGAAAGACTGTGCAGAAGGAAAGGACTGTGATGAAGGAGAAGGACTTTGGTGAAGCAGAAAGACAAGGACTAGAAGAAAGAATGGTGAGGCAAAGGGAACACAAATAAAATACCACCATATGTGCCAAAATAAAAAAACAGCAAGTTAGGATTCATGCACTAAACTTGGACGCACAAGGAAGGACAAAGACACACTATATACACACAGGAATACGTAGGCAAAGTTGTCTAAGCCAACTTTCAGTCGAAATGAAAAAGCAGTGTATTTGGGGAAGTGCTCACTCTATACTCAAGAGTGACTGTGAGTAGGTAGTGAGTGATGTGAGAGAGAGGGTATCTGAGTAGTTTTCATTCGCCTTTTCTTGCTGCTGTTAAAATATGTAAAGGAGAATTGTGTAATCCGAAGCATATTTGTCATGCAGCAAAAATACCCCAGGTCTTCAAATCTTACTCTCCTTGCAATTTGGAGCGAGGGCTGTGAAAGATTGTGTCGATGCTTATCCTTTTGACAGCCGATTTTCAAAGGTATGACTTTGCCACCGCTTGACCGGAACAACTGTTTTGCACTGATGAAACCTATAATCATTAATGAACTGAGACAATATTGTGGTGCCCTTTTAGTCCCAGGTTTTCTTAACATATGTAGGATGCCAAACTAGCACCTCTACTTCCAATAGAGAAAATCCATGAACAAGCTACTATGTTTAGTAACTAATGTTTCACATTTATCCTCTACCATGCATACAATCACACATGACAGATGCATATATTCTTGGTCGGGTGGGAGAGCTTAGTAACCGAAGGTCCTTGGGAAAGGAACTCCATTCCTTTTAAATCTGGTCCTCAAAACTATCACTCACTTTTTACAATTTGGTATTAGTTTAAAAATAATCCTTTTCTGCCAAGCCTACAAATAAAGGTACCCGCTATATCCCAGAACCCATCATTGCCCTGAAAAATCTCAATGAAGAATCTTGGTCCAGATGTAAATACACCAAGTTGCCTGTCTACTGTGTACCACCCATTGTTTTGTTTCTGAACACCCTTTAGATCTCTAATCTGTGTGTAAAGTATTGCAACAGTTGATGCTCACTAAAGCACCCTAATGGTGAAATATATCAATATAAAAAGAATTGTGATGGCTATGCGCGCCATAATACTTTCGATTTGAAGAATTTGTAATGGATTTTTAGTATTAAGACGAAGAATATTTTGTCAAAGTTCTACCTTATTCTACCTTGACTATGATTCTGTTTTATGTTTATTAGGCAAAGGTGCTGGGCAGTCAGATCTCCAGGTTGTTGAGAAGTTTGGGTTTCATACAGTAACATGTTGTGGTTTCATCCCCCAGGTACGTCCAGATATAAGTAGTTTTGACACAAACCTTCTTACATGTGTAAAAATACAGCTAAGTGTTTACAGAAAATATAGATTTTGATCAGCTCACTGGTACTGTGGGCCTCATTTTAAATACCACAGTGTGGTAACAATGGCTGTGAGGTGGCAGTAATTCTTTTTCGGCCACTTTATCAGCCCATTACCACTCCACCGTTCTGAGAGGTTTGGGGGTAAAGTGGAGGATCTACCTCAGAGGTAGAGCCTCCACTTTACCCCCCAAAATCATTGGAATTACAACAACAAAAATTGGGAATTACACTTTAGTTCATAATCCTGTGATAATGCCACTGGGGCCGAGTGGTGGTAAGGGTAAACAATTTGGCTGTAATTCAGCAGTAGGACTGCTCAATTACTAACAAGGCCCATAATGATCCCGAATGTGTTCTAGTGAAATGTTCCTTCCTCTCTAAATACCAGGTGTGTGTATACTCTGTGAGCTTAGTTCCAGGGATTCCCCCATGAAAGAGGCAGCCTTCGATTGCCTTTGATTGCAAAAAAGCATGTGGTTCACAAAGGTTACTTTTGTTTTCGAAGCACAACCACTAATTGGCTGCTCTTTCAACAGTCTATGACATAATCGCTCCCAGTGAACGAAACTGGTTGGATTGGTTCTAATTCCTGGATATGAGGAGAGCAGAGACGCAACGGTATTAAAGAATTGGAAAAAGGGTGTATGAGACAGAGCTGTAATGCTTCATTGTAAGAAATGTAGGGACAGTACCAAAGTAACTCTAAAAGAATTTGAGAGAAAAGAGTCTTTAATGAAAAGATGTACCATTTTGACAACTAGTACAAAGAAATTGAGTCTCATGAATTTAAGTCATATAGTTATTGTGAGCTTTATTTCCAAACCTTGTGCATCACACATCACTCACACCAGGAGACAGGAGTAGACTGGTTATTTAGGGAGTGAGGTGAGAGGGGTGCAGATAGAGAGAGGAACGAGGTGGAGAGGAGGGAGGTGCAGGTTATGCTTGGGTAGTGGAGAGAGGAAACGGTGAGGGGAGCTCATAAAAGGAGAGAGGGAAGGGCGAGAAGTGAGAGGAGAAGGAAAGAGGCAGAGAGAGAGAGCGACAAGGAAGATCATGGAAGGAGAAGAGTGGAGAGAGCGAGAGGTAGATATTGAGAGAGTGAGAAGGAGAGTGAGCAAGAGAGTGAGAAGGGAAGATACTGGAAGCGAAAACCTTCTTGACCTTGGGAAGTCCAAGAGACCAGAGATAACCTTTAGAAAGTCCCGGTGGGTGATCGATAGAAAAGGCCACAGCTTTTATGTTTCCCCATCAAGATTAGAAGTTAACTTGCTTTAGAGTACAACAGGGAGATACTGGGGTTTAGGGACTCCTGGGTTAGGTTGCAGGGAGCACACAGGGGGGTCTAGAGAGCCATGCCCCCCTTAGTATCAATTATCTCAGTCTGCCAAAACCAGTTCTTTAAAACTTTAATAAAACACCCTAAATCTACTATATTTTTCTGTGGATTTCTGAAGCCATCTGTGATGGTGTACATTTGTGTGCGTGTTTGTGTGTTTTTGCATGCATGTTTGTGTATATGTAAGAGCATGTGTTTGCAAGCGATTCAAGTGAGATTCAGTCTTTGTGGGGGTTGAGGGTGATTTGCATGTGATGTAATAAACAGAGGAGCCAGTGTGGGTCGTGAGGAGCCCCCGGGGAGGATATTGTGAACAGAGGTAACAGTGCATGGCTACTGTGGGAGTGTGGGTGAGTGGCACACACAGGACCATCTTAAGCATTTTTGGGGCCTTGAGCATGGACATCTTTGGGGCCCCCTCCACCAAACCAAAGAATTAAGTGATCAAGAATATCTGGTGGTACCCCCCCCCACTCTCTCCCCCACCGGGAGCATAACCCATAGGTAGATATGCACCTTGCAGCATTAAAAATAAGCATGTTTACTCCATTTAAGTCCCCTTATCCTCTTCAGTCTTGCTCTAATCAGAATGATAAACAAGTAGCATTTGAAGGCCAACATTAGCAATCTATGAAGAGGTTACTTCTCTTCTAGTATAGAAACAGGATACGTTTTATCAATATCATCCGGGAAGGTATGCAGCCTGTAGTATTAATGCAGGACTGTATGTAAAAGGTACATGTAACACAGAATAGGCAGATAACTCACATTAGCTGCCTCAGAGACTGCAAAAGAAATCACTCTGAAGGGCTGACAATTTTTAAAGGTTTAGGGACTGGCAATTCTGAGAGGTTAGGCAATATAAGATTAAATGATATGCCCAGGATCACACATTGCTTAAGGGGTAAAGCTGGGATGTGTGCCAACTCTGCAATTTCTGCATTTGAACACTTTCTTTTCCAGCTCTTAACACTGACTTGCAAAGTACATAAATTACATTTCCAGACCTGACAATTTTTAAAACCAAGATATTACAGAAGGGTGTTATGCAAAATGGGAATTATTTACCAATCAATGTGATTTAACAGATTTGATCTAGGCATGTCTTTTGTACTTTTAAGCTTGAAATACTTCCAAAACAATGGCTTGTGAAATTGTCATTTATAAACATGCAAAAAAACCTTTGACTTTTATACAAAAAACAAAATGTTTTTTGTGTCAAATGAGCAGACCTTAAAATATGCTTGCCCAGGGCCTACAACATCTGGTCCGCTCTCTCCTGTCTACCACACCTTCCACTCGAATGACCTTCAGAAGAAGAAAGATCAAGTAATGAGCTAAACGACGTCACCAGCATGCAAGAAGGATAATCTCACAGAAGACAGCACAGTAATGCAAGAGATATATGATTTGACCAGGATCACTGTATCATCTGCTGGTAAAGCCAGGACACAAGCATGAACACTTTGGTTCCACAGTCTTTTATTCACCTCTTGGATTAATAGTTTATGCTCATCTTTGGAGGGGATTGCCTAGCTTTTAGAAAGCCCCATCTGAACAAACCAATTTCTAGACCTTCACCATATGAATGGCATGTTAGTTTTTATAGCAACCCATATCTGGTGCAGGAACATTGCTGATAATAGCACCTCTTATGCTGCAAAACCAAGTACATATGCAGGTATGTTTATAAACTTCAGACATCGGAAAGCTTCAGCCAGCCTTGCTAGAGTGCTCTTCTAATCTTTCATATGAACGCATATCTCTGCAATGAGTGCTTAACACACTATGCTAACTTCTGAACCATTGTGGCACTCAATTTATCAATATGGATTTCAACTTTGGCTATTGCACATGATCAACATAATTCCCACAAGAATGAAAGAATGCCACAGAAGCTGTGCCATACGGAACGCACAAACTATGTATTCCACAGTGAACACAGAAAGCATTACATGATTAATTGAGCAAGGCAGAATGTACTTGTCAAAACAGAGTCAATGGCCCTCATTACGACCCTGGCGGATTTTTTCCGCCAGCGACGGACTTTCCGGCCATGGCGCAAAGTCCCTTTACGCCATGGCGGATGGCGGACTTACCGCCCCATTCCGAGGTCGGCGGGGCGGTAAGTCCCCATTGACCCATTTACCCTTCCCCATTCCCATTTCGGCCCCATAGGGCTCAATGGGAGTGGGGAAGGAGTTAATTACGCCACCGTAAAATACGGTGGCGTAATTAACACCAAGGTCCCAGAGCGCCATGGATTTTTCCGCCCGCAAAAAGCGGGCGGAAAAATGACCATGGCGCTCCAGGAACTCGTAGTTGGCGGTAAGGGGTCCGCGCAGCTAACGCTGGCGCAGACCCCTTAGCGCCAGGGTCGTAATGAGGCCCAATAGGTTTAGTACTTCAGCAGCATGCCATAAAATCTCCTGGCGTGTGCATTTTAAGTCTGGTAAACAATGGAATCTTACTTTAGATCAGGCAGCCTTGTGGGGGCCCCCTCCAAGGTGGGGGCCCTGGGCAAGTGCCCCTTTTGCCCTCCCATAAAGACTTCTCTGGGCACACACCAACATGGACAGGTGGCAAGACAATATCACTTGTATTATGGGCAACACCAACAGCAGTGTTCTTATGTGGGGATACTAGTTTATGTTGGCAGAGACTGCAGAGACATTTTCATACCGTGGCAGGGCAATATTACTGGCATTATTGTCAAAGCCAGTATGCGTATTCTTACATGGGGATACGGCCTATGTAGGCACACCCAGCATGGACACATTTTCATAGTCACATGGAAATATTACTGGCATTATGGGCAGAGAAGCCAGTGTGAGTGCCTTTATGTTGGACACTAACCTGTAGTGGCAGAACTGGCATAGATTTGTTTTCATACAATGACATGGAACATTAATGACATTAGAAGAAAAGTGTTCTTGCTTGGGCTCATGTGATATGGTGGCACAACTAGTGCCAGTGTGCCCCCCTCCTGTAACCACATTCAGACTTTTGTTTGACACCACACACACAATGAGAAAGGGAAAAACACTTTTCGCGATTACTTAATTAGTCGCAAAAGGGCTTATTTATTGAAATATGGCCCACAGTATTTCCCTATCCATCTTGTAAACGTTTTGTACATCTTCAGGGTGGAAATAATTTATGTTCACTAGGGCATCATACCTCTCCTGTACAATTATTTATAATGCAAAAAAGGGACATTAATTACCATGGATTAGACCTCGATAAAGTTGATCTTGAAGCTTCAATTCTGAAGGATCGAGCATTCCCTTTTGCAATGATGCTGGCAATCTTTCAGTGGTGCTTAGATTAGCCTGTCATCTAGGTAAGGGTATACATATATCCCCTCTGCATGAAAGAGTCACAACTGGAGGCAGGGCTTTGGTAAGTAAGATGTCAACTTGTTCATAATAAAAAGAGGGGATGGCAGGATGAGGTCCAACAAGGCCGAAACATGTTTGAGGATTCTTGTCGTGTCGTGCAGAAGGGATGTGACCTAGTATTTCGGGCTGGGCTGCCTCTTTTGGGGTGGGACCAAGTCTGATTTGCAGATGGTCTTTCCCCTTCTGTAATGGCTTGGCAGGCGAAGAACGATGGTCTGGAGGGTTGCCAGAGGTTAAGATTTATTCTAATTCTAAACCTTCCAGCCATCACCTCTTTGTTTTTGCCTTGTCAACCTGTACATCCTCTTGAGGCCGAGCACTGGTTTGACTACCCCTTAAACTCTCTTCACCAAAATCAGTGTGGAAAACTCCTTCCGCTTATTTGACTTCAGTATTTCCACAAAGGCTTTCTTTTGTAGAAGCATATGACAACAGGAAGGACTACCTTTTCATAGTTATCTTGGGTATGTGAGTCACCATCCTTTGTGTTATCATAGGAAGCTTTTGAAATTAGATACAAAATCTCCTGTGAACCTCTTCTTGAACTCACAAGATGTCCTGCCGTTTTGTTGAGAAGTGGTAGATACGGCCCGACCAGAAAATCCACTACAGTGTAGTTATGACTTTTCAGGAGCAAGTTTAGCTGGGGGTGGCCGGCTCCAGTAGATCTGCCATAATTGCAACAAACTGTTCTGCACTCTTGAAAAGAGTATGTAGTAGAGGGGAATTAAGCCGTCAGAGAGGAACTGTGAATTGTTGTTTTAAAACTATGCCTCTTCCTCTATAGCATAGTGCATTTGTATGATTTTTGAATCATTTATAAAAGAAGGTAATCAATTGAGGCCTAAACAAATTTGACCCAAGGAAGAAAGTCATTAAGGTTGCTTCCCTAGCTGCTTCTGACTTCCAGGTCCATAATCTAAGATTTTTACATGCTGCCAAAGATGACCTGCCCCAGAACCTGCTCCCCATATCATACTATACTGGTATCTGGTATGTATTGAACTTGCCATTATATTATCGCTCAGAGAGTTGTAATGTCAGCACTGACTTAGTTGGTGGTGTACATGGTCTGGATATAAAACAAGGGCGATTGAGCTGCACAAAACATGCAAAAAGCTCCTACACAGAAAATTTGATTAATGGCTGAAAATGTTATTTGCAGGGGGCTTATCAATCTTCTTACCTAGAAGATCCACCAGGGTGGCCTCATCTAGAGTATCATTTTTTGTATGTGTGGATCGCCCAGGTGGTCATCCTCTTTTATGTGCCATAGTTATTCCGTATGAAATCAGATAAAAGCTCAACTTCTTTATTGGCAGGCGTTGTTTTACAAGAGCAATGCTACTGTGCTGCTCATGTTGGGCATGGAACATGAATAGGGCCAGTGCAATGATACACATTTGGCATCCGGAAAATCCAGCCATCAGCCATATCTTCTATGTTCTCAATTATTAACTAGGGATTTCAATTGTTTCGGATGGAAACAATGGGATGTTCATGATTTCAGCGTTAATTCGGTCAGTTTCCCATGGATTGTGTGCTTGATTACTCATGCTCCAGTATGGACATATATCAGGGCAAACAGAAGGTCAAATGTCACCCAGGGGTCAGGATAGATCCAGATCCAATGAATGACACTCTGCCAGAGGCGTCGCTAGGGGGGGGCTAAGGGGGCTATAGCCCCGGGTCTTTTAGTTGTAGCCCCGGATAGAAGCTCAGGGGCTACAACCAAAAGGATATAGCTAGCCCCGAATCCCGCCAGTCCTGACATTAGCTTAGCCCCTGATCTTTTCCAGGCCTAGCAACACCCCTGCACTCTGCAGATAACTATTGTAGTCGGTTGACTTAGTATCTTTGTGGCACATTGACTGATTATGCACTGCACCCACACACGTCTTTCCAATCTTGACATGGATTGTCTGCTCGTCACTAAGGAGCATTAGGGGCAAGACCAATATAATAAAAAGTCATATCAAGCTGAGGGATTATTCAAACTGGCCTAGTTAAAAAGGCAAATCCAGAGCCTATTACAAGCCCCAGAAGGGGAGGTGGGCTTAAGACCAAAAGCAGAGAAAGTGGTTTTGACTAGCTTGGAGAGCAGATAGGAACATACTTCACGGCTTGTGTTGCTGGGAGACAAAGGAGTACCTGGCGGGAGACCTGGTAGGAGAAAGTACAGTGGAACAATGCTGTATCCTGACAAGACAAGCCAACAGCCAAGAAAGACCGTACGGAAAGAGGTGTGGGACCCTATGAATAGCAAAGACTGTGAGTGACTGTTTTCTGCCAAGGATGCAGCCTTGCACCAGGAGGGAGGAGTTGAAAGACATATGCCACAGGGGGATTCCAATGGACCAGAGCATGAAGTATACTCAGATCTTGACCTGTCCATTTGTGGAAGTAATACATTGGATTGTGAACTTTTATATGGTCTCCAGTCTTTCATTGATCTCTTGGCTGTGACACCCCCCCACATATGTCATAATACAAGAGTTTCATGCATCCCTCTCGTACAGTGAGGGGTGAGCTGAAATCCCTGCCCTTTACTTGCCACCATCCTCTGGTGAAAGGCTGGGCATTTGACAGGCAGGCCTGGCCAGACTTACCAAATCACTGGCCGAGTCTGCATCCGCTACTCATCCTTTTTGCCAAACCCTAATGATGGCATAGACTACATCCCCTGCACTCATGTGGACATCTGACCTTTGGTATGGCAAGGCTCAGCAGAGCAGCCCCCTTCTGCTGCTCTGGAATATATAGCAGAGCACAGCACTGGAATGTGTTCTCTGCTCCATTGCAATATGGAATGACTCAGCTCTTTCTACTTGTGCTAGGCGGATCTTAGGAAAGGTGGCTCCAGAAATGGATAGTGTCACACCTGTGCCAAGAAATGGTATAGTAGCTGCCAAAAAACTAACCCGCAAGTGAAGCAGAATCAGCCAAGGAAACATAAGGCCAACGGCGCAATTAGCCGCCCCTCGCACTCTCATTTTTATATAGTTCGATCCCCCCCTCAAGAGCCTTCAAGTAGACTTTGTCGTGAGGAAAAAGTGGGCAAAATGTCATCCTACAGCATTTTTTCAAAGAGACTTGTCATGATGCCCGCTCCCGGGGAGCCGGTTCAAGCCCTGCATCCCCGAAAGCGGACATCCAGTCCCCAAGGAAGGACCCAGCAACCCCATATAGGGGCCCTTTGGACAGTGTCCTGGCGCCTATGGCGCCAGGCTCATAAAAGACATCAGTCCTGGCGCCATAGGCGCCAGGCTCATTATGGGAGTGCTTGGGTGGACTTACCTGATGCAGACCATGCTGCAGGATGCTGGCCTCCTTGAGGCCTGAAAGGAACTACTTTACCTGTGGGACTAATTTACCATCCGGGCGTGGTCGGGGAAGGATACATACCTGATTGGAGGAAGGATACATACCTGGAACTTCTTCCAAGGCTATTTAAACCCCACCCGAACAGCCACACGTGCTTCGCGTTGTTCTGCATCTAGCAGCTGGACGCTCACCGTGTCTGCTCCTGCATCCTGACTTCTGCCACGCCTGCCAGCATCCTGGATCACCTGCAAAGGAAGAGAAGAAGAGAACAGAAGAAGGAAAAGTCCTTACCTGCTAAATCCGCATCCCGGAGACATCTCGCTGACAATCCTGAAAAGGAAGACTTTTATTTAAAAGCTCATCGCGTCGATCGCTGCAGCGCCGCATTCCACTCACCTTTACAGGGCGCCTCCATGTTCAGCGGCGATCATCTGGATTCGCTGTCACGCCCCAGCGCCTAGGGAGAAAAAGACAAGAACAAAAGGTGAGAGAGAGAAGGGAATAAGGAAAGCTAAATCTCCATGTTAAGACTTACCTGTTGATTCATTCCCTCTTCATTTCGGGTCCGCGCCGCATCCTGGCATTTCCGGACCCGGCCCCTAAGGGGAAAAAGAGACATCAGCGTTAATGAGCTAATGAAAAGACATTACCAAAAAAATGCTCATTAAAGACTTACCTGATTTCTACAAGGATTTCACCTCTCATCTCGCGTCGGTGCCTGTTCCCCGGCATTCTGTACCCCGGCCCCTATGGGGAAAAAGACACTAGCATTAGTACATGAATGCATGGACACAAGGGGAACCTCTTATCAAAAAACTTACCTGGAAGCCAAGCAAGTTTGGTTCTCACCAATCCGAAAATCCAGTGAAGTAACTGGATACCAACGCGCCCCTGCATCAGAATCAGGATGGAGAGCTCGTCCTTCCAGACCCTAAGAAGGATACTTCTGCGAGCCAGACAAGCCAGATTTGGGGGCCCGGTCCAGTCCTTCTTCCGAACCCTGCGCATCACCTTAGAAGAGGTCACAGCAGCGCGAACCAGGCCAGCGCCTCCGTGGGAGTCAGGTGAGCGTTACAGACTCTACGGTGCACAAAGGGAATCGTCTGTGAAGGCAGTCAATCAGAAATCCCTGAGCAGTCCCCAGAAAAGAGTAATCTCACAACCCCCCAAGAACGAGCAGGGGGTGGTACTAAAGGTGTCAAGCAGGGCAGTGCAATCCATACAAAGGCCTTCACTAGACCCCAATCCAACGGGAAAGGATCAGGCGAGGTCGACAGACGTTGAGGAAAATGACAAGTCGACCGACCTAATGAACATGAGTCTATATACGATAGAAGACTCGGAATCGGAATTGCCTCCAGCACCTCAAACAAAAAGAAAAGCTGTAGCTCTGACGGAGGACAGTCCTATTCAGGAACCTAAAAAGAAAGTAAGCATCTGTGACTCGGCATTGCCACCTTGCCGGACAATCGCCACAAAACGCAAAATCATACATGGCGATTACTCTCCCGGGGTGCGTTCGGAACCCAGAGTCACGATTCTTGAGCACCCTCGCCATGAAATGCGTGACAATCCTTTGGAGAACAGATGTGGACGAGAAAGGATAAACCACAGACCCACACTAAAAGAACAACTGGTGAAAAACAAAAAGCCTCCAAATAACTATCATAAGAACATTGGAATGCGGCGCGATCAAAGTGTTGGATATGAAAGACAAAACTCTAATTGGAAAACACAGCCATTATCACACCAAAAATATAAGGAAGATGAAAGCACAAACGTCCCTAGAAAAAAAAGTGAGAGCGACAAGAGAATACAAGATACAAAAACATTCAAGTTGGAAGGATTATCAAATAAGAAGGACAACTTGATTCTAAATCGTCGTACGATAATGAAACTGTGCGACCACATCCCTAGTCTGAGACGTTTACACTCTGATGACATAAAGATCATACAACCTGCACATGAAGGGCGCAAAGGCTCTTTGTACCTTCATTTTGATGTGCCGAAAGTAAAGCATTTACTGATAAAGTCAATAGAGAACTTTAGAACACTGGGCTAGGAGCTTACTGAAATTGATCCTGATGGGTGGAAAAAACACTACCAAAAGGAAGAGCACCGCAACTACTACAGGAGGTTCCACACAAGATCCTTTTCCCCAAGGCCAATAAGGAAGCTCTCAAGATCCCCTAGCCTGGGGTACTTGCCAGAAGCAAGAGCACTTGAGCTGATCAAAGACATGTACATCTGTCTAGAAAAAGTTTGGAGAAAAGAAACATGACACGTGATCAATTAAAATTTGAGAAGAAAAGATCCAGAAAACACTCAACTGATGACGAGGGATTGGAGAGATATAATAGTGATAGGGAGAGATATCCAAAAGGACCGCTCCCCCCACTAAAGATTACCTGCAATCATGACGCATCAGAAGGGAAAAAGTCGACTCAGAACATCTTAGCAAATAAACTACAAGGAAAAAATCCTGAAAATCACCCAAAAAATTGTACTTGGATTTCAAGGGTCCAATCCGATCGGAAATGTACTTAGCAATCAAATAAATGCAGTTTTGGAACTTCGGTGTTGCGAAGCAAAATCATGACTTTCGCGACAGACGAAGTGATAATCAGGATGGGCTCTTGGAACACCCGAGGTTTTGGCCAACTTATAACTCAAACAGACGTCAATTTGGGAGAGTTTGACATATTTTGTCTACAAGAGACATGGCTGACTTCAGCACTGAGTCTCGGTGGATCCGAATTGGCATTTTCACCTGCCATGAAAGGTCTTAAAGGTTGCCCCTCAGCGGGCCTTCTTACAGCTATTAGATCAGGGAGTGGACTACATCTGGAGAGCATCCTATTGACAACAGTGTTAATACAGGCCTTCTTGATCTCCTGGCAGACCCTTGAAAAGCCAAAAGAGTCAGCAAAAGTGGAGAAGATTCTTTTGATAAACACATATTGGAATCCGGCAGCAATCACCACAGAGAATTACATAAAATCCATGGAAAATTTACTTGAAGATGCAAACAACTCCTATAAAATTGATTATACAATATTCACAGGAGACCTGAATGCCGTCTGTATTGAAGAGAGGGCGGGGAACAGCCCCTTTGAAACTGCATTCCATCGCATATAAGAGGAAGGAAATGGAACCAAATGATGGATTCAAATGATCTGCATAATCTGCACAGAATAAGAGACAGATCAAGATCATTAATCCTGACATGGGAGCGAAACGACATGGGACTGACAATTGATCATACCTATGTTTCACGGGAGCTTCTTGTTGTATAAATGACAAGTTATGTAGTGTATCTGACAAGAGGAAAAGACTATGGCTGGAGGAGGTATGCTCATTCCAGAATGAGCATGTGAGGTAAACTCATTCTGGAATGCAGAGTTCCTTATCTTGTTATTGCTCAAGCTTTGATAGTTAAGCATTGGTTTTTGGATGTGTTGGGGGTCTTTATCAGATGTCTTTCATTCATTTAATAAAGCCTTTGTGAAACTTACTTGTCGTGGTTCCTGGCTTAACAATGGCGACGAGGATGGGATGCTCGAAGTAAGCCTTACCCCTCGTGGACAAGTCTGCAGCAACAAGACCCCCAACACAGCAGGCCGGGAGAGGACGGGATTCTCTGGAGAAACTGTCCCATAAAATGTCGTGACTCCCGAGTAGCAGTTGCGGCGTGTGCCCAGGAGATCCTGCACAATACGCCAACTCCAGATCAATTGGATTGATTACGGAAGTTCGCCGCCAGAAACGTTACTTTCATCGTTTCGCTGATGTGGCGGAGTGTGCAACGTTACGGGTTTCTCCTCCTGCCCTCAATCGGAAGGATTCCCCGAAGTGGCACCCAATCGGATACCGCTGAGTCTTCCAGTGCTCAGGAGACGGAGCCCTTTCTTTTCGGGGGCGTTGCGCAGGACGCGATTGCCGGTCATCACGTGATTTCCCACATGCGTCCGTAATCAGGAAATATTTGCTGATACCGTAAGTTAGGCAAGCTAGTGCGGTGGTGTGCTGCGGACCGAGTCATTTCACATTTCTTTGCTTTTCAAAGTTGGATTGCGCCCGAGTCTGGGTGTGCACAAGAACCGCCTAGGGCCCATTGGGAAGGCGGCACCGCTGACCACAGGTGAGAGCAAACAGAGCAGTCTGTGCGGGCTGTATTCATGACATTGTGAATTGGAATCCCGCTCCGCGCATGATCCATGGTCTGAAAGTGTTGAACTGCATTATCTCTTAAGTGACTGGGAGGAGAGCATAATGTACTGCAACTTTTGTTCGCCGAGTAAAGGGAACGTTTAAGTTTTGCAAGTCGCTCTGACCTTTGCACATTCATTTTTTTTCTTTCTCTCTTTCTTTTCTTCGCATAAACTACTTTGAGTGAACTATCAAAGGTGTGCTTACGTTATCAACAGCAGGTATGGCATTGTCTGGAGTTCTTGGCCCACAAATGTTTATGCCCGCACCAGGCCCACCCAGAATTAAGTGGGCACCCTGGAAAAGAGGATTTTTACATTATGTGAAAACCACGTGTGGAAATGGGATGTCGGTTGAACGCAAAGTGGCTATGTTAATGCACTTCCTGGGCTATGAGGGCCAGAGAATTTTTGACACTCTACCTGATGTTGCTAAACTGGATTTGGAAGGGGGTGGGAATGATTTCGATGGAGCGTTGGTCAAATTAGATAAGCATTTTGAATCTAAAACAAGCACAGTGTTAGAATGATACCATTTTGGTATGAGGTTCCAACATGATGGAGAGTCTGTAGAAGACTATGTTACAGCTTTAAGACTCTTGTCTTTAAATTGTAAATTTGGCTCTGGTTTGGATGAACACATAAGGGATCAATTTATGCTTCACTGTTCTAATGATAGAATTCGCGAGGAGATCTGGTTAAAAGATGATCCAAATTTCGAAGAAGTTATAACTATTGCGAAAAAGTTTGAGCATACCTTGCAGTGTGTTGCTAAATTATCCACAAAAGAGAATAAGATACCTCCAACCACTGAAGTTTTGAAGGTTGGAGACAAAAGAAAGGATAATGCAAGAGAGAAAAAGAAACAAAAGGTTAAGTCCACCAAACGCTATGAGTCCAATCAGAATAAAAGTGGGGGTGGTGAGCTGGCAAATAAACGCCTCCAAAAAGATAGCATACAAGGGAATTTGAAAAGGGATGATAGACTGTGCTTCCGATGTGGCAGTGCACGTCATTTGTCAACATCTCCTATTTGTCCTGGAAGACGTGCTAATTGTAGTATATGTAAGAAGTGGGGGCATTTCAAGAATTGTTGCAAGAATTATCGAATTGGTGGAGGAAAAGGGACTTTATTGGTTGATGAGTGTGATGTTGGGTCGTCAGAGGAAGGAGAGATGTCAGAAAATGAAATTGTTACAGTACACATGGTACGTTGCACTGGGTCTGATGAATGCGAACACCCTTCTGCCTGTGTAGAAGTGAATGGACATCAAGTAGAAATGCTAGCAGACTCATGCTCGAAGATCACATTGATGTCCAGAGTGGTGTTTGAGAATGGGATAGGTGGTTGTATGTAACACTTGTCTCCCACTTGTCTCCCTGTGACAAGAACCCTGGCTGTTACAATGGAGACAAGATAGACATTCTGGGATGTTGTAATGCTGAATTCAAGTTTAAAGGCAGAGTGACATATGGGAAAATATATGTTACTAAAAAGGGAGAAACTTTGCTTGGGTGGAGGGAGCAGAGGGGGGTATGTATTAAGTTGGATCCTAATAGTGAGGAACAAGTACTCAATGTGGCCAATATACCGGGGTTAAATAGAAATACCTCTAAAGGTCATGAGATGATTGTGAATTATCCAGAGGTTTTCAACAACAGTGTAGGATGTCTTAACGGGATGGTGCACAAAATTGTGGTAAAAGAGGGAAGTAGGCCAGTTGCAGCTAAACTCAGACCATTACTGTTGTCAATGCGGAAGGCTGTGCGTGAGGAGTTAGTGAAGCTAGAAAAAGAAGGCATCATTGAGCCTGCCAAAGCAGTGGAGTGGATTTCTCCAGTGGTGGCGGTGAAGAAAAGTAATGGGGATTTGAGAGTATGTATTCACTTAAGGGAGCTCAATCGGTGTGTTGTGGCTGATCGCCACCCACTTCCAAATATGGGAGAACTTTTGAGTCAAATTGGAAATGCAAAATTCTTTGCAAAACTAGATATGGCAAGTGCTTACCATCACATCAGTTTGGATGTTGAATCTCGCAAACTAACAGCATTTATTACGTATGAGGGAATGTACCAATTTCGGCACATGCCTTTCGGATTGATATCAGCATCCTCTGTGTTTCAAAAAGTTATGGACAAGTTGTTAAGAGATGTGAGTAGAGTATGGTGTTTCCAAGACGATGTCCTCATATGTGGAAAGGATGAGGAAGAATTGAAAGAAAGGGTTGATGTAGTCCTGGGAATTTTCAAGGCAAGAGGTATAACGTTGTGAGGAGAAAAGTGTGTTTTTATGACTCGGGTTGTGGAATATCTGGGTCATGAGATATCAGAGCAAGGACTTAAACCAAAAAGGGATTTGGTGGATTCCATTATGAATACCCAACCACCAAAGAATAAAGCAGAATTAAGGTAATTTCTGGGTACTATTGAATTTTGCCATCGGTTTGTTGCGAACTATGCAGATTGTTAAACTAGTTTAAGGACGTTGTTAAGAAAGGGTGTGGAATTTGACTGGAACAGGGAGTGTGAGAGAGAATTCGAAGAAATTAAAAGGAAGATTGATATGGCGAAACCTTTGGTGATGTATGACACAAGGAAGAGGACTATTCTTTCTGTTGACGCCAGCGATACAGGCATAGGAGTTGTGATGTTACAGCCCGATGTTGATGGTACAGAGATGGTCGTAATGCACGCCTCCCGCATGTTGAAAGGTGCGGAACTTAATTATTCCGTTCTGGAAAAAGAAGCTTTGGCGTGCCATTGGGGCATAGAGAAATTAAAGAACTTTGTGTGGGGTCAGGATTTTACATTAAGAACTGATCATAAGCTGCTTAAATCGATATTTGAGAGTAAAGGCCTTGACAAAGTCTCAAGGAGAGTTGCCTGTTGGGTAACAAGATTACAATGCCACATATTTACTATAGAAGGGGTTTCTGACAAAGAGAATGTGCAGGCTGATCATGCTTCTATGGTAAAAATAGAAAACTGCAAAAGTGAGGGAGGTAACAAAGTGTGTGGCAAGAGTGATATGGTTTTTGCTACAGTGGAAGGTGTTATACAAAGGCAAGAATGGATTCGAGTGTTGGTATCTGACGAAATGTGGAAACGTATCGTAACCTTTGTAAAGGAGGAATGGCCTGAGAAGAGACTACTGTCTGGTGAGGAAAGATCACTATGGGAAGTGAGGATTGAACTGTCAGTGAAGGATGGGTTATTGTATCGGTGGGACAAACTGGTAGTTCCCGGATGTCTGAGGGAAAGGTTGATAAGATCTGCACATCAAGGACATATAGGTGTGTGCAAGACCAAACAAGTAATAAAAGCAGACTACTGGTGGCCAGGGATTGACCGCGAAATTGAGAGGGTGATTGGAGCATGTACTGATTGTGTCAAATCGGGAAAGAATTTGTTAGCGATGTCCGAGCCGATGGGAAAGGTAAGTGCACCTGAGGGAGTGTGGCAGGATTTAGCGATGGATGTTTTGGCCCCGGTTGACATGGGTGCGGGTCCAGGAAGATTTATCCTTGCCCTGGTTGATACCTTCTCGAGGTGGACTGAGTTCAAGATCATGAGAGAAGTGACATATCAGCGTATCATAAAATTTTTATTAGGCGTATTTGAGAGGGAAGGCCTACCCAGAAGTATTCTTACGGATAATGGCCCGCAGTTTACGGGGAATTTGTTCCAAGAATATATTGATAAGTGTGGGATTGGGCACAAAAGAACTCCTTTATATTATCCCCAAGGAAATGGTATGGTCAAAAGAGTTAATCGATGTATCATGGAAGCTATCGAGGAGCGAATGCATGTGGTCTAGACAGGAGAGTGGCTGTGAGAGAACGGTTATACGCATTGCTGATGGCTCCAGGTCTTAAAACAGGTGTAAGCCCTTTTGAATTTATGAGAGGCCGAAGGGCGAACACTTTGGTATCGCCAGCTTGGCTGGGCAGAGCAAGAGAGACGAATGTGGTTGTGGATGTTGTAAGAAGAAGGATGGATGCACGCAAGGACAAATGGGTGAAAAAAGTTAATGAAAAGCATCCAAGAAAAAGAACCGTGGTTGAAGTAGGAGATTGGGTTCGGATAAGAAGAGCTGTGGTTTCAAAGAAAGGTGAGCCTCTTTATTCTGACCCTGTTAGAGTTGTGCGAGTCTTCAGAAATGCTGTGGGGTTTGAAAGTGGTCAAATCTGGAATATGTCTAGAGTTGCGAGGATAAATAGATAGGTCGACATGGCAACTGTGTGTATAGTTACATTTTTTTTTAAACAAAGAAACTATTTATTTTTTTTATAAGGGAGGGGGGTGTGTTGTATAAATGACAAGTTATGTAGTGTATCTGACAAGAGGAAAAGACTATGGCTGGATGAGGTAGGCTCATTCCAGAATGAGCATGTGAGGTAAACTCATTCTGGAATGCAGAGTTCCTTATCTTGTTATTGCTCAAGCTTTGACAGTTAAGCATTGGTTGTTGGATGTGTTGGGGGTCTTTATCAGATGTCTTTTATTCAGTTAATAAAGCCTTTGTGAAACTTACTTATCGTGGTTCCTGGCTTACCACTTCTGGCCCGAATTCAGAGCTTTGACTTTGTTAGGACCAAGAACAGTGACCACAATATAATGATCACAACATGGAAATCCATTCGCTCAAAACCCCTATACATGTCGGCAGAAGTTGAAAGTTGCAATGGAAATACTCGGCTTAGATTAAACGAAAATGCCATCAAGTCCCTCACAGTTCAATATCAGAGGATACCTACGGAAGACAACTTTGTGCAGTCAGGAGACATAGGGCCTCATTACGAGTCCAGTGGTAACTGTGCCTGAAATTCTGGCAGGTTACCGCCGGACTCGTATTACCATTCCAACTCCATGATTCCCTGAATTACCGGGGCATTACGACCCTGGTGACCTGGGAATTCCGGAGGCGGAATTCAGTAAATCCCCATTCCCATTGAGTCCGATAGGACTCAATGGGAATGAGGAAGTGGAAACACTGGCACCATCTCGTGATGGTGCCGGTGTTTCCACGTCCACCGGCAGGCGGGTGGTGTTAAATGACACCTCCCGCCTGCAGAACTCGAGATCACCTGGTCCGGAAACAACGTAGCGGCGGGTTTACCGCCACCGTTATTTCCAGGCCGGGTGACTCGTAATGAGGCCCATAGACTATCACCCATTACTAGCAGTCTATAAAGTAAACAAAACACAATCTTCCGACATTCGAAAATCAAATCTCCACGTCTTTAATCAGACATTAATGGACAAGAGAAGAGTTTTGAGATACACAAAACGGGGGGCCAAAAAATCAAGAAACCCAAACTTATTAACAGAGGCCAAAGCCATGGAGAAAACCTACAAGACCTGGTTACACTGTCAACGACATCACTTGTATCAAGCTGACTCGGTAGCGATGCTCTGCACTCTGAGTGGGAAGAGTTCAAGGCACTTCTGGACGCTTATAAGATGAAGTGCAAAAGACACAAATACAGCCTTGCAGAACAGCGTGGCAGAACACACATGGGTCACTCACTTTATGGAACTTTATAAAAAAACGGAAAATTAAGTACTAAGCAGCCCTTCTCACACTGAATCGGACTGGAAAATTCCAGTAGACGTGGACCAAATAGCAATAAAGATCAGAAAGCTAATTAATTCAAGAGCGGCAGGTCCTGACGGGATAACTAATTTCGACCTGAAAAAGTGCCCGGAGGTGTGGGCCTCAATTGTAAGTGCAGTTTTCCAGAATTGCATAGGAACAAGAGAGATCCCATATTCATGGAGGAATGCACACGTAGATCCCATTTTTAAAAAGGTGCCAAAGATGACCCTCGTCACTATCGACCCATCGCACTACTGGATACCATTGGGAAAATGTTTGGAGCCATGGCTCTCGACAATTTACAGGAACGGACAACGGAAACAGAATATTAAGACCCCCTGCAGGCGGCCTTTGTCCAAGGCATGGGCACCACGGCTAATATCTTGCTGTTAAGTTCTTTAAAGGCGAAAGCACTGGAGGCAAAACCCTGTGTTTTGTTAGTATTCATTGACCTGGTCCCGGCATTCGACCAGGTCAATAGGGAAATCCTGTGGAAGAAGCTGGTCCAACAAAATTGCCCAGGCTCAATTCTTGAACCGATAAAGGCCCTATATTCTCAAGATACACCGTCCTTTCATCGTGGGATGAAAGGACGCTGGGTTTTTCACCGTTGTCATTTCAACGTGAAAACTCATCGAATTTTGTAGGGGGGTTAAAAAGAATATATAGATGGGGTGTGGGTGTTCAGGGATAGTCAAATAATTAAAGGGGATGAAAATAAAGAAAGAAAATTAAAAACCGATGAGTTTTCATGTTGAAATATCAACGGAGAAAAACCCATCGTTGTTTCATCTTGCGATTAAATGACATGGAACCATTCTCAAACATCGATGAGAGTGCGACTGAACAGAGCAGGCCTTTTATCAAGAGAGATAACCACAGCACGAGGTGTTAAACAGGGCTGCCCTCTAGCCCCTGCACTGTATAATTCCTACACACAGCTTTTCCCTCCACACTAGGAAACGCAAAACCTCCTAGACTACTTTACGCAGATGACATTATATTATTAGACCAAACACCAGTAGGTCTACAGAGACAGATGAACAACTTGATGGTCTACCTGAAAGAAAATAACTTGGAACTGAATAAAGCTAAAACAAAAGTAATTTTGTTTGGAAAGTTGGGGAACGCAAAGTCAAATTTAAATCAGTTTGCCGATGGGTTCCGGTTGGAGAAGGTTCAGAGCTTCAAATACCTAGGTATTATTCTTAACAACAGCAAATCCGAGCTACCTATGTAAGAACATCTTCACGCAAAGATCATAACTCTGATAGCCCAAACGAAAGTTGCAAATCGAAAGTACGGCTGTTTCTCCTTGTTACCAATATAGAACTTTTTTAAAGCAAAAGTAATACCGGCCTTAATCTAAGGAGTAGAAGCTATGCCATCTATACCGGCTTCGATCTGGCAAAAATTGGAAGGACGCTTCTGGCGGAGTGTTTTGTCCCTTCCCCAATCAACCCCTATAGCTCTAATCCGCCGCAAATTCAGCTTAACTTCTATCAAAGCCATAGTGGAGCGGAACGGCTTGATGCTCTATAGATGTCATGGCCACTGGACAGGAACCCCAGTTCACATCCCCTAAAGGGTCCAGTTGGACCCAGTCCTGGTGCCTTTGGCACCAGGGTTTTTCCATTGGGCATGTGTCATTCCATCTCATATCAGTCAACCACGTGTATCTGGGCCGGGCGTGGCCATAGGAATCACTTAAGCTGCACGTGCAGTATCATTTGGGAGTGGCAGGGTGGAACCATCTAGCAGAGAAGGGGGCGTGGCCGGGACCAGGCTATTTAAGCCTGCCCCGCTCGCAGGCCTAGGCTTTGCGTTATTCTGCCTAAGCAGCGTAACACTCACCGCCGCCTGAGAAGCATCTTACCTGTTTTCTAGTGCAACCATCTCGGAGAAGCCTCTTACCTGTCTCCCAGCGAAACCATCTCTGAGAAGCATCTTACCTGTCGTCCAGCGAAACCATCTCGGAGAAGCTTCTTACCTGTCGTCCAGTGAAACCATCACAGAGAAGGATCTTACCTGCATAGCCAACCAAACCATTGTGGAGGCGCAACTTACCCGTTTTCTCCATCAGAACCAGCTGAATCATCGCTGAAGCGTCTCTTACCTGCTTGCAGTGACTCAATCCGCGATCGACCAGAGCGCACTTACCTGGCTTGTGAAATACAACCACCGACTGCACGCCTTACCTGACCTTCAGCTCGGACACCAACTCAGAAGTTCTACACGGTAAGCTTTGTCACGGTTGCAGGCATCCTTCACCCGCCGCCAGGTCCGCGCACCGCAACTCTTCTCCAAGCGCCGCCAGACTATACCTGCAGGAGGAAAGAACAAATAACGTTAGAAACCTAATTGAGACATTTGCTAAGGTCGCGCTCCATCGCATCTAGCACTTAACTTTGGATTCCAACTAGTCATCTTCTTGGGAACACTTCAAAGTCCTCCACCGGCGCAACGGCTCCACTGGGCTGCCATCACCTATAAGGGGGAAAGAGACATTATTAAGCGTACAAACTTAAATCATGTGACAAGACATTAATACTTATATGAACAATAATCATCACAAAGACTCCTACCTTCAAAGTGCTTCGATCACAGCTGGCCTGGGTCACCACATCTATGGACCAGTAAAGCAACTGGGTCATCTTGAAGCGCCCCTGCTGATGAGAAGCAGGACAGAGAGCTCGCCCTAACTATATATCAGGTAAGCCCAATATGGGTGAACGCTTATTTACCTCATTTTGGCACGAAAGGTCTGAGGGGAGTCACGATACCTCCACACCCTTCTCATTGCCTCTCGTGTTCCCGCAGGGGCAGTACCAGCATCCAGAACAGTATACTTGGCAGCAGCTGGGGGTGAGAACTGATCCCGGGGAGCCGAATCCAGGGAGGGCTCCAAACGTGCCCCCACGTCCCAGCAAAGACCAGGTGAGCGTAACAATAGAAAGATCATCCTCCCCTCACCTAATTATTAAAAGTGAAATGGAGGGGGAGCAGAATTCAATGCTAACAACATGGAGGTTAAAAAATAGGCAGCTGCTGGACAAAATAGGAAGTTCAGCGGACGAGCTGGTAGCAAATCCCACAAGAGCCTGCAAGAAGCTATTGGATTTCGATTGGATTGAGACCGAGGATGTAGCCGACCGGTATATATTAACTAAAGACACTAGTTAAATCTCAAGATCAATGTATCCCCGAACGTTTCCTCCGAATTCGTCTGAAATTGATAAACACCAACGAGATTCTGGCCATAAGAGGCCAAGTCAACTCAAACAACTATTGCTTCTGCGGCCAATTAAACCAGGTGGAAACAATTAGACATCTCATCCTAGCATGCCTAGGACTTAAGGAAGAAAGAAATGTCTGGCTAGACCATCTTTTCAAAGACCTTCACGCCTACTGCAAATCGGAATGATGGGCCCTCCTAATGAGTGGCGAGAAGACCCACTGGGGAGAGCAGCAGTGGGCTTCTTTAGAGAGTGGGCTTCTTTAGAATGATTGGTCTGGATTGCCAAAGGAAAAAGGGAATTGCCTAAACAAAGGACTTTGAGGAGGAGAGAGAAGGGAGTGCTGTCCGCCTCGTGCACCATAATACTAAGGTAGTAGGAAGAAAAAAAACAGAACTGGATGATGTACTGAGACCAACGTGAGGCCTTGGCTCAACGAACTGAGGACAGTAATGTGGCCCTTGCGTCTGCTTCTTTTATCCTTTTGTCTGCTTCTTTTGTAAAAACAATTAAATAAAAAAAAATAGTACCTGCCATGACAGTGTTTCACTGTTTGATTTGCTTGTGGCTGCAGTTTATGTGCTACATGTGGTTTTGGTTACAGTATTAACAAGTGCTTGGTGCAAAAACCTACAGCAATCTCTTTTATTTCTTACCAAATATGCCAATCAACCCCACCTCCAAATTTTGCTTTCCATAAATGATGTTTTCAAGTGTAAGGATAACGTAGGGTGCTGTCATAAAATGTGGTATTGTCAATTGTCTGGAACAAAAAGCCTCAAAGAAGCCATGTTGGACCACAACAAATAGGTTTGCCCACCCGGTTTCCCAATGTAGTTCTCTATGTTCCCCGTTATTGGCACGTGTGAGGGTACTGTATAGTGCAGTTGTGAAATGTAGCACTGCAATATTATGTGCATCATTAGGTACCTGGGGCAAAGGCCTCAATGAAGCAATGTTAATTCACACCAAATGGTCCTTCCTAACTCAGCTTCAGATGGGGTCCTCCGTCAAAGTATGGGCTGTTCGCAAGAGTAATGGTGCATTATGAAGCACCTGCCACAATAGGTTCAAGCAGGGTGTGCTATGTAGGGTTTTGACGCGGGTCCCGTAAACCGCCTTGAACAAAGTCACACGGGAGCCGGGATACAATGCAACCTCTTTATTCGTCGCACTTACAGGAACCGTCCCAACGTTTCCCCGCCCCCTCCCTATCCCAACGTCACTTCCCCTTGTCCGGGGAACTAAGACCGCAACGGCGGTCTGCCCACACAACGATGTGGGCGGGCTGCAGAGCCCTCACTAACAACCTGACATCTCCCCCTTTTTTTAGCAACCAAGTTGCACTCTCCTCCTTACTCCATTTCTTCTATGAGTCTATGAGGTTTGAAGCGGCTTCTCTGGGGTCGACCACTGTGGCCAGGCGTTTGCTCAGCCAGGCCCTGGGGTGATGAGATGTCCTCACCTTCTGAGGTCTCGCTCTCCTCCACGTAATAGCTGTCCTGAGAGTGGTCATCCTCACTGTCTGCTTCTCGGTCCGGTGCTTCCTCCATGTAATACCTCTTGGGTTTGAAGTACGACACATTTCTAGTGACGGAGGACTGGTCGGTTCTCTGGGCCGTAATCATCGTCCCTTTCTTGTGCGTGACCGTCAGCAGTTCCGGTGCAAACGTGGCATCCTCCTTGCGTTGCTTGGGTTGCCGCAACCACACTTGGTTTCCCAGTTCCACGTTCAACTCCTGTGCCTTTCTTTTATGATCTGCCTTGTCCTTCATCTTGGCTTTAGCTGTGTTGTCCCTGTTTCTGGCCTCTTGTTCCAGGGGCGTGGCCTCTGCTGCATGTGTGTCTTCCGGCAATCGTGTCTGTACTGGTCTGCGGAACATCAAGTCGGCTGGGCATATGCCCGTCGTGCTATGGGGGGTGTGACGATAGTCCCTGAGGAACTGATAGAGCGCTTGTTCGAATTGTTTATGGAGGATGGTCGCTATTTGCAGGGTTCTTTTGATGTTGGCCAAGAACCCCTCGACCATCCCGTTGGCCTGTGGCCATCTGAGAGTTATCTTCCGATGGTGGAAGCCCATATACCTCGCGAAGTTCTCGAAGTCTGTGCTCATGAACGGCGCTCCGTTGTCGGATTTTATGATCCTGGGTATTCCATATGTGGACAACATGCGGTCCAGTACCGGGATGACACTGGAGGCTGCCGTGCTGTCCACAATTTGTGCGTCCGGGAATCTGGAGTGTTCATCTATTAGTACTAACACATAAGTGCCATTTCTGAGAGGTCCAAAGAAGTCCACCGCCAGTTCCTCCCATACGTGTTTCGGTAGTGGCGACATGTGGAGTGGGTTTGGGTGCGGAGGCGGTGCTACCTGTGCACACGTCGTGCATTGTCCTATGATTTCCTCCACCATCATGTCCAGCTTGGGGAACCATACTTTTTCCCTTAGTAGTCTCTTGGTGGCAACCACTCCCCGGTGGCTTTCGTGTGCTACCTGGATTGTTCTGGTGCGCAGTGACTTTGGGAGGAGTACTTTGCACCCTTTTAATATTACGTGATCGTCGACAATGGAGAGTTCGTTCCGGACATGGTCTATTAGTTTGATGTCCTCTTGGATCTCTTCCAATTCATGCTGTGCCTGATGACGCATGTGTGCCCTTCTGTCTTCCTGTATGCAGTGTCGTACAATTCGTAGAGCCGGGTCTTGTTCTGAGTGTGCAATGATGTCTGCCCACCCCACTGGTAACGGTTGTAGGTGGTGAACCACATAATTGAGATATTCATCGGCGATGGATGGTTGGGAGTTGGCGGGGCCAGTCGGGTAACGCGACAGATAGTCCGCTGGATTGTCTTCTTTTCCAGGCCGGTGCTTGATGATGAACTTGTAATCCTGCAGTCGTAGGCCCCATCTGGCTATTCTGGGTGGCATCCTTGACTTGGGGTCTCCGTAGATTGTATGCAGTGCCTGGTGGTCTGTGATGATGGTGAACTCCTTGCCATACACGAACAGGTGAAAGTACTCGCATGCCCATACTACCGCTAGGCTCTCCTTTTCAGCCTGGGAATAGGCTTGTTCTGTCGGGGTTAGGCTCCTGCTGGCGTATGCGACAATGTATATTTTCGCGGGTTCCAGTGGGTCAATTTGTGTTAATATGGCGCCCAGACCGACGGGGCTGGCGTCCACTATTACCTTGGTGTGCCTTTTGGCGTCATAGTACGCCATGTCCTCTGCCTTTGAAATGGCATCTCGTATCGCCTCAAACGCTTTTTGGCAGTCTGTGGACCATGTGTAGGGTTGATCTTTGCACGTTAAGAGGCGCAAAGGGTTGCTGATAGTTGCGTAGTCCTTTAAGTATCTGGAGCAATAGCTGGCCAGTCCCAGGAAGGAGCGAAGCTCCGTCGTGTTCGTTGGGGGTGCGGCTGAGTTGAGTGCCGCAACTTTCTCTGGGTCTGGTCGCATCCCTTTGTCAGAGAATATGTGGCCGAAGAACCGTAGTGAGCCTTTCCCGAACTCGAATTTGGCCTTGTTGAGTGTTAGCCCGGCCTCTTGCAGTGCAGCGCACACTCTGTGGACAGCTGTGTCGTGCTCTTCTTTAGTCTTTCCAAATACGAGGACGTCATCAGAGTAATTCAGGCAGTTGGGCACGTGTCTGATGACTCTGTGTATTTCCTCTTGGAAGATTTCGGCTGCAGAGGATATCCCGAAGCTAAGCCTTTTATACTGAAATAGACCCAGGTGTGTGACGAATGTCGTGATGTACCTGGATTCGGGAGCAATCTCAATTTGATGATAGCCTTTAGTGAGGTCCAATTTCGAGAAAACCTGAGCCCCGTGGAGGAGGTGTATCATGTCGGTGATCCTGGGCGCCTGGTGCCTTTCCCTCTCAATGGCCACATTGGCTCTCCTCATGTCAACACACAGGCGTATCGATCCGTCCGGTGACTTCTTGGGACGGGAACTATGGGGGACACCCATGGGGTGAGCCCTGAGACTGGTTCAATGACGTTGAGCTTGATTAGCTTGTCTAGCTCCTCTTCAACCTGGTGTTGTATGTTTATCGGAATGCCCCTGTAGTGCTGAGCGACGGGCGGTATCCTCGGGTTTATGTGCAGCTGTACCTTTCGATGTTTTAGTTTTCCTAGGCCTCTGAACAGCTTGGGGAATGTCTGCTCAATGGCGTCCTTTCTGGCGAAATATTTATGGGCCATAAGCTGGTACAGGATGTGCACCAGACCCATCTCGACGGCTGTCTTAAAGCTGAGGATGCACCCGCTGTTGGCTTCCGTCTTCAGGATGTGTAGTGTGATCTTTGCCGCGTGCGATTTGTGCACGCACCATGCTGATATTGTTCCTTTGCATGGGAGCGGGGTTGTAGCTCCATAGGGGTATATGTCCACTGACGCCTTTCGGATCTTTGGGGGGTTGGTGAGTGAACTGTACGCCTGTTCACTTATTATGTTAACTTTCGCCCCCCTGTCTATGAGGAATTCCAAAGGTGTGTTGTTGACTTATAACAGGAGCGTCGGACTGTGTTGGGTGGCTGTGGCGTTGTTGAGTGCCCACACGTACCCTTTTTTCCCTTGATCGTCCTCTGACGACTGGGATTCGCTGCCTGACGGGGATCTCATCTCAATGTACCAGACGGACCGTCTTCTTTGCGATCGCCTTGATCCGTCAGATGGCCTTCTGTCGTCTCTGGCGTAGGAGCTCCTTCGAGATTTTTCTTCTCTCCGGGGTCCCGCCTGGTCTTCTTCTCCTCTGCTTGCTGGTGGGCTGTGTCGTGAGCTTCTCCTTCTCTCCTGTTGTCTCGGTCTGCTGGGTCCCTGTCCCGGCGGATTCTTGCAGACAGCTCTGTAATGGTCCATTCCGCCACAGGCGGCGCACTTTTGTCCTACTGCTGGGCAGTCACCCACGTGCGGATACTCGAACCCGCATCTGTAGCTCGTGGCGTCTGTTCCTTTCCCTCCCGGTGAGGGCGCGGTATGCAGTCTGTTAATGGCATCTGCATTCAGTGTCGGTTGTTGAATGGTGACCTTGCCTAGGCTGTCGAGCTGCGACTCAACTGCGGCTTCCATCCTGGCAAGTGCGAGGATTTCCTCGAGGGACCTTTGTTTTTGTAGCAGCTGCTTCCTGAAAGGCTGTGAGATGCAGCCGGCTATGACTTGGGATCTTAGCGCCTCGTCATTAGAGTATCTATGGAATTCACAGTACTTTAGCTTGATGCGTAGGCGCATCACAAAGTTATCAAGGGACTCTCCTTTTTCCTGTCTAGTAGTATGAAAGACATGGCGCTCGTAGTCAATGTTTGTATGGGGCGTGAAGTATTCTGATAGCTTCCCATGTAGTTCTCCATAGGTGACCGTGTCTACATTCATCAGTTTGCCTGCGATGTCCCTGACAGTGGGGCCTACTGTCATGAATAGGGTGTTTTTCTGGGGCTGGGTGCCCGCTTCATCAAACTCGTCTCTTTATTGTACAACAAGCCACGCTCCAACGTCATCGTAAGCACGGCAAAATCCGCTCCCATAGAGCTCCAACGTGGCACCAGACAAGGTTGCCCGCTCTCAGCACTCATCTTCGCCTTGGTAATGGAACCGTTGGCCTCCAACCTAAGAGAGCACAGACAACGAAGAGGACTCACTATTGGACCACACAAGCTCATTACATCCCTCTACGCAGACGACGTGGCACTGTTCATTCGCGATCCCGAAGAAAATCTGAACCCGGTTATGAGGGAAGTAGTCAAATTTGGGACAGCCTCCGGCCTGAAGGTCAATACAGCAAAGTCCATTATATTCCCTTTGACCCCTGCTACTAAACCATTTGCTGATGACTTTCAGTTCACATGGAAAACGTCCAAAGTCCGATACCTGGGAGTCCAAATGTCCCTGAGTTACCACGAGGTGTTCCGCGACAACTACGAAGAGGTAGTCAAGTCCCTCCAGGATAAAGTGACGCGGTGGAAGTCCCTACCACTAACGCTCTGGGGGAGAGCTTCCCTAGTTAAGATGGTGATTCTTCCAAAATTGCTGTATCTATTCACCAACATCCCTATACTGCTATCCCAAACCTTCCTGAAAAGACTGAAGAGCATGGTTCTTGAGCTGCTTTGGGCGGGCAAACCAGCCAGAGTGGCACACGCAACACTGACACTCCCAGTGACGAGCGGAGGTCTTGCCCTCCCAGACCTGGAGAAGTACTTCTGGGCAGCGCAGGCACAATTCCTCAGCCACTGGTACGCCACCCAAACAATCAGACCTCACGTGCAGGTGGAGCGAGCCCTGGCTACACCAAACCTGTTAACAGCGGTCGTGTTCAGCCAAATTCCCGTTCCCAACCACACCATGAATGCAATGCTCTCAACGTACAAAGTCTGGAAGAGACTAGCTCAAAAATACGGGGTACAAACACGATACTCTCCCCTATTGCCCGTCAAGTTCATACCTGGGTTTCCACTGACATCTGAGAAAGTATTTCATCAGTGGGTTGACAAATTACGAATAAAGACCCTAGGAGACCTCTTCACAGAGAACGGCTTTCTAACACCACAGCAAGCAAAATTGAAAGGCGGCAACACCGCACTTGACGTATTCCTATATTTCAGGACCCGGTACACTTTACAAGCTCTCATGCCGGACTTCCCCCGACAACCCCCAACCTGGCAACTGCTACATAATGCCATACATGCGCAAGGCGAGGGCAGGTTGGTGTCGCAAATCTACAAATCCATCATTATAGATACGACACCTAACCTTATCCCGGCAAAGACCAGATGGGAAAGGTCCCTCCACAGAACTATTCCAGACGAAGACTGGACCTACATCATGAAACAGACACAAAGAATAGCTCTCAACTCTCGCCTTAAACTTATTAATTTCAACTTCCTCCACCAGACCTATCACACACCAGCAAAAGCTAAAAGGCACCACCCTGAGGCGGCTGCGAACTGCGAGAGATGTGGGACACAACCAGCAGACTTCGTCCACCTCGCATTGGATTGCCCCGATATAACACCTTTCTGGAGCCAAGTCTTAGAGACGACAGCGGCAATAATTGGAGAGGAGATACAGCCAAGCAAAACTGCAGCCTTACTTGGAATGACAAATTTACTCTCCGCCCCGTCAAGGAAATTGGCAGGACTCCTATTGACACTTGCCCGCAGGAGAGTAGCCATGGCCTGGGGTCGCGGCCCCCCTCCATCATTCTCCGCCTGGCGCAGGGACATTCTTTACTGCCAGGATGTGGAAACGGACTTTATCAAATCACTACCCTTACACGCCCGCCCACCTGACATCTGGGGCCCATTGGTACAATTCCTGCTAAATGAAGCTGAGGAGACACCTGACCTTCGAGTAGACACCTCTGGCACAGGAACAGTCCAGCTGTGAAGACACAGAGCTAGCAGAACCGTCCACATGTCTCAAGTAACCGGAACAAGACAGCTCAACCAAAGGAGTCACAAAATTGAGCGGGGAGACGGGGGGGAGGATAGGGTGGGGGGAAGTGGGACGTGGCGCAGAGTTAAATCCACCCTAATGTGGGTGTGTATTTGTTTTGTGTTCCAAAAAATCAAAAATAAAGGTTTAAAAAAAAATGAATAGGGTGTTTTTCAGCATCGCGTCATCGGTCAAACCGATTGCCCCCGTGTAAAATTTAAAATCCCTGAGCCATATGACCCATCTGGGTCCTAGGTTGGATGTGTCTCTAACATCAAAAGGGCCCGGTAATGGTAAGTTGTGAGCGGCGGTACCTGACGTTGGTGCCTGTAGGGGGCCATCAGCCACGGCTCCAGATCCGTCCGATGAGGAGGCTACGGGGCTCGCTGGGGCCGACATGTCCGCTGTAGCTGTGGTGGACACCAGGCACTCCTGTGCAGACTTCTGCCGTGCTGTCAGTAGCCCTCAGCACGAGTTGGTGGTGTGCAGCCTCTTCACGGGCTGTTGCGTGTCCTTTTGAGCTGTCCCCTGGGTCCCTGGCACTTCTTGGGGCCTCCCGCCGATTGTGGGTTGATGTGAGAGGGGGTGGGGGGGGGGACCAACGCCTGCACCTGCCAGCGGGCCCGCGTTCGCCTCACAGAGCGCGAACACGCCCGCTCCCCCGCGGTGTTTGTGAGGGGCCGCTTCCCTCCTTGGCACTCCGTGCGTGCGGCAGATCCGGTGGGTCCCTGTATCCGTGAGGTGCGCCGACGTGCCACGCCGCTCGACCGCGGGCCCCCGTGGCACTCCGGGCCTTCAGAGCGGAGGTGCGCCGACGCGCTACACCCGCTCGCCTGCGGGCCTCCTGTGTGCGCAAGTGGGTACGGTGTACCCTTCGTCGCCAAATGTAGGGTTTTGACGCGGGTCCCGTAAACCACCTTGAACAAAGTCACACGGGACCCGGGATACAATGCGACCTCTTTATTCGTCGCACTTACAGGAACCATCCCAACGTTTCCCCGCCCCCTCCCTAGCCCAACATCACTTCCCCTTGTCCGGGGAACTAAGACCGCAACGGCGGTCTGCCCACACAACGATGTGTGCGGGCTGCAGAGCCCTCACTAACAACCTGACATGCTACATCATATTAAACAGTCATGCATTACTCCACCACTGAACCAAACTTTCAAAGTTGTTGTAATGTGCAAGCGTAATGTAGAAAGCTGCCATGCAATGTAATGCAGTCTATCAAGAGCATGTCCCAAAAACTGTAACACATTACACAACAGCCCAGGCTTGTGCCATGCCCAACCAAAAGTCTACTGTTGCCTGCATATAGCTTTTACTTCAAATGGTAGTTTCCTGAAGTGTGTTGCACAATTTCTAAAAGACAGTTCAAGTGACTGGTGCAAGATCTTGGTCTACACATTCAGATCTATCTCAAGTTCTGTTCTGAAATACACTTCCCTGGGTCAGCTGTAGTAATAGTGGCCAGCGCAATGAGTATGTCACAACCGCCATCAGAATGTATATCACGCCGTCTAAAAGCAAGAATAAATAAATAATTATCATGCTCTGTTTCTCTCTGCAACTGCTAGTAGAATTGATGGCTTTCGTTTACAATCCAGCTGCATATTCATGATACTCAGTAGGGTGCAATAAGGATGGTCAGGGGTTAGGACATGAACAATATTGTTTTGTTTTTGGTTTACTCTACCTCAGGTAAATGATTGGCAAAGTGACTGGGTGGCATTTTTTGCAAGGCAACGAATCCAGCCGCAGATGGAATTGGTCGAGGAGCGGTCGGGTGACCGTGAGGCAAGGGAATTGTGGGCACACCTCCAGGTAAAGAATAACTACATTGTTTCATTTTCTGTCCTCATTATAACACTAGTGAAGATTAAAAAAATAAGCAAAAACATACAGAATTAAAGGAAAAATCAAATCAATCAATTTCTTGGTTGATCAGATAGACATGTTTGGGCTTGTGAGAGGGGTTCGGTAATTGACAGAGTACCTAAGGCAGCAATATTGGTATTTTATCACGCCATACAACATCCTCTGTGCACATTAGCATCAAGAACCAATCTATTTCAAGTCTCCTAATATAGCCTCTATTTATCCCATTTCGCAGTGAATGTATTAATTCTGTTATGATGTGTGTAAATGTATTCTTTCTTGTAAGAAATCTCCCGTACTTCACATAGCTAATTCATAATGGGCGGGCAAGTTGTCTATCTAAGCTTTTGCATCAATTAGCCTTGTTGTAGCTCTCAATGAGTACATAAGAGTTTGGCCCTTTTGCACCCTTTTCTCCTATTTGACACCAAATATGATTAATTCTCAATAAGGTTCTATTTCTTGTTTTATTACTGCACTAACCAGAGCAGAAATCCCTGTCCAGTACTTTTAAATATCAGGTAGGCTTTCATCATTGTATAGTTTTGACATTTGCACTTCTATAGCTAGGAACCTGTCCCCTATAGCTACTTCCACTTAAATAATTAGACAGAACAGTGATATGAATTAAATATTGTCTTATACAGTAGTCTCTTAAGGTTTTCAAGGATCAAAATATTATGCATTGTGATCAATGATTAATCTAATTTGCTCACAGCGTTCTAGCTTTCTAATTCCGGTACTGACTTTTAAGATCTTTGTATGGATTGCCCTACAACATATTGCTATATGCTTGAGAGAGTTGTGCAATTGTGGTCATGTTGGTATTCATTATTAGATCAAATTGCCTTTGTACAAATGCATACAATTAAATACCATACCACCAGTGTTCTCGCTTATAATGTTCAGTACCCTATTACTCATTGCCACACATTAATAAAAGATAAATCTGGGTAATACCTATCCTCCTCTGTGAAAAGGTAGGATTACAAATGTCATTGCTTGCCTTGTTTGTCCACTTAGATCTGTTAACCAGCACTTGCAACTGTCTGCACCTTGGACCTACTGTGTTAAAGTTCTGAAGAGAGTCAGGAATCAAGGCATAATCATTTATATGACTTTAAGAGCCCAGCAGCGGGTGTGGCATCCTCCCAGCAAATCGGGAAGCTTATAACAGAGTCTTTACCTCATGTTAAAGCCCTTGTTTCAAGCCCCCTTTGGGAGCGGAATGCAGCCATCTGCCCTGCTGGGACGAAGGTAAGTGTGCCCTCACGCCAACCTGCTTTCCCTCCTCCCCACTCCCAATTTCCACATCCCTAACTCATGCTCAACCCACTTACCTCGAGCTCCGTTGTTCCTCGTGGCTGCTGGGAACACTCACAGGCCGATTCATGGAATAATTAGCGCGGCGCAAGTGGCCAAAAACGTGCGATTCGCAGTGGAATAGCGAAAATCGCAGTACAAGTGCGAAAATCGCACGAAAAGCAGCGCACATCGATTCATGGAAGGCCGTGCGCGAGAAAACCATTGGATGTGCGCTAAAAAAGTGCGCGGCGCACGTTGGCGCACAGGCCATCTAACAGCGTGCGCCAGGTCACAGCGAAAATCGCACAGGCCACAGCGAAAATCGCACATAGCGCGGCACACACAACAAAAGTAGGCGGAACACGGGGCGTAACACTCGGAATGGGGAACAACTTGCCAAAATGTGGGCGTCACGGGGGAAGTACAGGGTGCAAGTGCGCGGAACGCCCACACGCTCGCCTACAACACGTATTCATGGAATCGAATAGGGCAAAAAAGCGCACGGTCAAACCAGCGCACAGGCACAAACACGACCGCCACAAGAAAGCAGGCGGTAGCGTCTCAGCGCCTGTAATAAATGTGCGCCAAAAGGTGCGCCAACAAATAGCACCTATATACAGCCATGATGAATGTCCTATACTGTGGCCCTCCAGGACAAATGACGTGCAAAGGGGTACCCACAAACACGGACACCCGCTGACTGAAAAATAACGTGTGCGTGTATTACGGGGTGCGCGGAAAGTCCCACACGCGATTTGGCTGGGTACGTGGATCTCAGGGGTGCGCCGGAAGTCCCACACGCGATTTGGCAGGGTACGTGGATTTCAGGGGTGCGCGGGAAGTTCCACACGCGATTTGGCCGGGTACGTGCACGGGAATTTACACACGCGACTTGGCTGGGTACGTGGATCTCAGGGGTGCGCGGGAAGTCTCACACGCGATTTGGCAGGGTACGTGGATTTCAGGGGTGCGCAGGAAGTTCCACACGCGATTTGGCTGCGAATGTGCACTGGAATTTACACACGCGTCTTGGCTCGGTACGTGGATCTCAGGGGTGCGTGGGAAGTCTCACACGCAATTTGGCAGGGTACGTGGATTTCAGGGGTGCGCAGGAAGTTCCACACGCGATTTGGCCGAGTACGTGCACGGGAATTCACTCACGCGATTTGGCTGGGTACGTGGATCTCAGGGGTGCGCAGGAAGTTTCACACGCAATTTGGCAGGGTACGTGGATTTCAGGGGTGCGCGGGAAGTTCCACACGCGATTTGGCCGGGTACGTGCGCGGGAATTTACACACGCGATTTGGCTGGGTACGTGGAGCTCAGGGGTGCGCGGGAAGTCTCACACGCGATTTGGCAGGGTACGTGGAATTCAGGGGTGCGTGGGAAGTTCCACACGCGATTTGGCCGGGTACGTGCGCGGGAATTTACACACGCGATTTGGCAGGGTACATGGATTTCAGGGGTGCGCGGGAAGTTCCACACGCGATTTGGCCGGGTACGTGCGCGGGAATTTACACACGCAATTTGGCTGGGTACGTGTATTTCAGGGGTACGCGGGAAATTCTACACGCGATTTGGCTGTGTGCTCCCAAGTATTCCCTGTACATCCTCCACGGCCCCTGCAGGCAGCCGACATCACAGGGGACTACCCTGCACACCTGCTCATGTCACCCAGCACCCCCACCCCCCAGCATCCAGGGGCAGCCTCCACCAGGCCCCCACCCATGTCTCCCACCACCCCACCCCCCAGCCACCATGGGCAGCCCCCACCAGGCCCCCACTCATGTCTCCCACCACCCCCACCCCCAGGCAGTGCAGGGGCAGCACCACCAGACCCCCATTCATGTCCAACTCATGTCTCCCACCACCCCCACACCCCCAGCATCCAGGGGCACCCTCCACCAGGCCCCCACTCATGTCTCCCACCACCCCCACCCCCAGCCACCATGGGCATCCCCCACCAGGGCCCCACTCATGTCTCCCACCACCCCCACCCCCCAGCAGTGCAGGGGCAGCCTCCACCAGGCCCCCACTTATGGCCCCTATCACCCCCACCCCCCAGCCACCATGGGCATCCCCCACCAGGCCCCCAATCATGTCTCCCACCACCCCCACCCCCCAGCAGTGCAGGGGCAGCACCACCAGGCCCCCACTCATGTCCAACTCATGTCTCCCACCACCCCCACCCCCAGCCACCATGGGCATCCCCCACCAGGCCCTCACCCATGTCCGGCACCCACCCCCACCTCCCAGCGACAATGGGGAGCCCCCACGAGGCCCCACTCATGTCTCCCACCCACCCCCACCCCCCAGCATCCAGGGGCACCCTCCACCAGGCCCCCACTCATGTCTCCCACCACCCCCACCACCCAGCCACCATGGGCATCCCCCACCAGGCCCCCACTCATGCCTCCCATCACCCCCACCCCCCCCAGCAGTGTGGGGCACCCTCCACCAGGCCACCACCCATGTCTCCCACCACCCCCCAGCCACCATGGGCAGCCCCCACCAGGCCCCCACTCATGTCTCCCACCACCCCCACCCCCCAGCAGTGCAGGGGCAGCACCATCAGGCCCCCACTCATATCCAACTCATGTCTCCCACCACCCCCACCCCCCCAGCCACCATGGGCATCCCCCACCAGGCCCCCAATCATGTCTCCCACCACCCCCACACCCCAGCAGTGCAGGGGCAGCACCACCAGGCCCCCACTCATGTCCAACTCATGTCTCCCACCCACCCCCACCCCCCAGCCACCATGGGCAGCCCCCACCAGGCCCCCACTCATGTCTCCCACCCACCCCCACCCCCCAGCATCCAGGGGCACCCTCCACCAGGCCCCCACTCATGTCTCCCACCACCCCCACCACCCAGCCACCATGGGCATCCCCCACCAAGCCCCCACTCATGCCTCCCACCACCCCCACCCCCCCAGCAGTGTGGGGCACCCTCCACCAGGCCACCACCCATGTCTCCCACCACCCCCACCCCCCCAGCCACCATGGGCAGCCCCCACCAGGCCCCCACTCATGTCTCCCACCACCCCCACCCCCCAGCAGTGCAGGGGCAGCACCATCAGGCCCCCACTCATATCCAACTCATGTCTCCCACCACCCCCACCCTCCCACCCACCATGGGCATCCCCCACCAGGCCCCCACCCATGTCTCCCACCACCCCCACCCCCCCAGCAGTGCAGGGGCAGCCTCCACCAGGCCCCCACTTATGGCCCCTATCACCCCCACCCCCCAGCCACCATGGGCATCCCCCACCAGGCCCCCACTCATGTCTCCCACCACCCCCACCCCCCAGCAGTGCAGGGGCAACACCACCAGGCCCCCACTCATGTCCAACTCATGTCTCCCACCACCCTCACCCCCCAGCCACCACGGGCATCCCCCACCAGGCCCCCACTCATGTCTCCCACCACCCCACCCCCCGGCCACCATGGGCATCCCCCACCAGGCCCCCACTCATGTCTCCCACCACCCCCACCCCCCAGCAGTGCAGGGGCATCCCCCACCAGGCCCTCATGTCCCCCTGCACCCAGGTCCTCACAATCCCCAATCATGTGCGTTATGGTCAGCCTCCACAGCCAAAAGGCCCTACCAAGTAACCCATTCACCCACATGGAAATGGAAATTACATGTTACACCCCCAATGTTCATAAAGCAAATGAACCCATGTCCGTCCCACACAATGGTTGCAAATGAATGGGAAAACACCCAACATGACATGCATGAAACCAATGAGATGATACCACACAGTGAAGTATGAAAACAAAATTGTATTAAAAAAATTGAATGCAAATTAAATGACACAAACTACAATGGCAATGAAAAAAAGATAAGCTGCATGTCCGTCCAAAAAAATCAAAACTACAAATCCAAATCCAAAAAAATGTTGTTCAAAGTAACATTAAAAATAAAATCAATCCGAGGGAGAAAAATAAATGCAAAGACCATTGCTCCATGGAGAATAAATAAAAAATAAAAAAATAAAACAATCCAATGAAGAACTATGTACAAAACATCCAAGGGTCCATGAGCACAACTGAACAAAGAAACCTACAAAATACCCTAACTAAAATCAAACTATATACAAAAAGTGGAGCAGTGTCCGTCGACTCCAAATCATAAGAAGAAACAAAGGAAACCTAAAACTAAAGAACTATATACAAAGGCGGCGGGCAAGTCCAGCGGCTCACTCTGTGGTGTTCCGGGCCAGGGCATCATCAAACTCCTCGTCTATGTCCCGGAGGCGGTCCTGTTCCATGGCCCCGAGGCTCCGCAGGGACGACGCCATCTGCTCCTCCAACCCCCTGCGGATTGCCTCGAGGCACTTGGCCCGCCTCCGGGCCCTCCGCATGGAGTTCCTCCGCCCTGACCATCGTGAGCCGCGCCTCTTCCGCCCGCCGCCGCTCCGCACCTATCTGCTGGCCCAACCGCAGCCACACGGAAGACACTTCCTGTCCTGGGTCCTCCTGCCCTCCAGCCGATGCCTGCCCCTCCGATGTTGATGGCCCCGAGCCATGATGCCTCCCACGTTGACTCTGCTGCTGCCTCCGATGCAACTGCCTCTGCCAGCACGACGGCATCCAGGCTGATGGAATCCACCGACGCCGTCGTGCACGTGCCCTGCCTGATGATGCCGGCACATCCTCCATCTGCTGGGGTACAGTTGCTGTGGTGTCCACCCCTGCTGGACCTCCGACTCCCGACTGTGGCAGGGATGGGATCCCCACCGAGCTGGCTGCATTGGTCAGGGCAGGTCCACAGGGGGCCCTGGTGGCATCTGGGCCGGAAGACGGCAAGGAGAACGACCGGCGTATAGCCTCCACAGAGGAGGAGAGGGCCGCCAGATTGGCCGACACATGCAGGAAACACCCAAACATGGAAGATCCCAATTGGGCCACGTCGGCACGGTGCTCTTCGTGATGATGTGCGTACTCCTCCCGGGAAGCACGCACGTCATCACGAATTGCACCCGCGCGCATCGCGACCCCAATCAGGACCTTCTCCATACGCACACGGGTCCCCTCGTCCGCAGGTGGAGGGGAGTCAGGTGACATGGACATCCCCTCTACCTGCGGACGGGCCTGGGACGGGGCATCCCTGCTGGTGCATGGTGGTGCACTCACAGGGTCAGGGACAGCGACATGCACAGGCCCCTCCACGGTGACCTGTGCTGCCTCCTGCCCCTGCCCCTGGACTGCACCACTTGCACCAGCAGGGATGCCCCCACCAGGCCCCATGTGTGCCTCAGTGGCGGCCTCCTCCTCCTCTGTGGAAACCACCAACCTGAATGGCTCCTCACCGTCTTCCGCCGTAGCAGGCCCCTGTGGGGGCTCACCCACCCCTTCCACTGCAGCCGTGGGGGCATCCCCGCCGCCTTGCTCCACAGCGCCGTCTCCGCCCTCTTCTTCACTAGCCGCTGCGTAGAGGGAGACATAGAACACAAGCATCAGGGTACTGTTCAATGGTCCCCTAGACAGGAAGCAATAGCAGATGAGTACCACTGTCAAAGTACACTTCCATCATGTCCCTCCACAACACATGGGTCAGTCCAGGCAAAACACACACAGTAACAGGCATGGTGCATGCCATGGACATTTCCATACATGTCCAATGGACTCTTGAAACATACAATGATATGGAACTCACATGCATCATGGGTCATGCCTATCACATGCACACACTTCACCTCAGTCACATCCATCTGGCCTCATACACCCCAAACACAGCGGATACAAGGGTAACTAGGCTGCATCAGTGAATTTGTGCATTGTCACACACGTGTCATGCATCCATGGCATTCCCAAGTCACAGACACGCAGGTCAGGCACACAGACATGGCTACCATATATGTACCTGGCATCAGCACCCATCCCTCACCCCCACCCATGTCCAGGAACAGAGATTGGCATGCTCTCATGTGTAAAATCTGCATAGGGCTCCCCATTTCGCATTTAAACACATGCAACAACCATGTGGTTCACACATCACTGGTCGCACATGCATTACCATGATGTCCCTGCACACATACATGCATACATGGCCTATGTCACACATACAGGCAAGTATCAGACAACCAGCACACCACAACATGCCCTGTCTCACACAGCAATGCTTGGACACTTACCGCTCAACTCCAGACAGGTCTCCCTCTCAAGGATCTGGGCGTGGAGCGCTGGGCGTACGCGTTCCAGGACCCTCATCTGGATGGAACTCATGCGGCCCCGGCCCCCCTCCACGAGGCGCCGGGCCTTCACGAGGGTCCTGGACCTCAAGTCCTCCCAGCGCTTCTTGATCTTCTGGACGTCGCGGGTTGCCACCCCCTCCGCGTTGATGGCAACCACACAGTCGGCCCAGATCCTCTCCCGTCCTTCCTTGCTGGCGCGGGACGATCCAAAGCGGGCATCATACTGCCCCAGGACATGCTCCACCAGGACACCAACTTCGGTGGCAGTGAAGCTGGTGCCCCTCTGCCCCTCTGGCCTGGGGTTGCCACTGGTGCCAGATGTGGAAGTGCCCGACATGGCAACCCCAGAGGCAGGAGTGGGTGGGCAACTGGGTCCTGGGGTTGGGCTGTGGAGCGATGTTATCCCAGTCGGGAGTCTTCTGTTCCAGCAGGGGTGGACACAGCAACTGGACCCCTGCAGATGGCTGATGTGCAGGCACCAAATGACAGGGCACGGTGGCAGCAGGCAGGCAGGCAGGCAGCAGCAGCAGATGGCACGTGGGAGGCTGCTCGGGGCACTGGGGGGCAGTAATTCGGCCTTCTGGGCAGGAGCGTGGTCTTCCGTGTGTTTTCGCGTGGCCAGCTTGATACGGAGTGATTTGGCACGTGAAAATCCTGCACGTCAGCGTGAAATTCGAGGAAAGGCCCTTAGCGCGTAAGCGCGTCAGCACGCATACGCAATTCTATTGGACCAAAGGCCCTCAGCGCGTAAGCGCGTCTGTGACGTGACCCGCACTGGTGTTTCCCTCATAGCACGTGATGACAGAGCACATGTGGAAAGACTGCACGTCAGAGTGTCATCGCGTGTAATTGGACAAAAGTGCGCGTACACGCGATTGGCCTATGTACGTGTATTTCAGGGGTTGCGGGAATTTCCACACGCTATTGGCCTGGGTACTGGATTTCAGGGGTGCGCGGGAAGTTTCACACGCTATTGGCCTGGGTACTGGATTTCAGGGGTGCGCGGGAAGTTTCACACGCTTGCCTACAACACGCACAAAGAAACACGTACGCCAGTAGGAAGCAGGCATACGTCGACCCGCGACGCATAAATTTGCGCGCAAAAAAAATAACAAGCTCAGACGCCGGGATGAATATACCGTTCCTAGCAGCAGTGGCCGTGGGCTACCAAAGGAGGAGGAGGAGGATAGTCAGGGCCAGAATATTCACACCCAGAACCAGCCTTTTCGGGATGCCTGATGACCAGGTGTATGGGAGGTACAGGTTTCCACCACACATAATACTGGACCTGGTGAGTGAGTGGGAGGATGACATCACATCACCCACCCTGTGCTCCCAAGCACTCAGCCCCCTGGAGAAGGTCCTCAATGTACTGCACTTCTTAGCCACTGGATCATTTCAGCGGACAAGTGCCATAGTGGGTGGGGTGTCACAGGCCACGCAGTCACGCTGCCTACACCAGGTCTTCAACATCATCACTGCACGCCCATCAGTCCGCAGGCACATATACCTGCCCAGAACACCTGCAGAAATGCATGCTGCCGCCCTGGATTTTTACGGTGTGGCACGATTCCCCAAAGTGCTAGGTGCCATCGACTGCACCCATGTGGCTCTACGTCCTCCCAGGGCATCTGAGCACATCTATAGGAACCGCAAGCACTGGCATTCCATCAACGTGCAGGTAGTATGTAATGCCAAGGGAATCATCACCTCAGTATATGCTAACTATCCCAGGTCCACCCACGACAGCTTCATTTACCGAATGTCCACCCTAAGCCGGGACCTAGAAGCTGGGCGGCATGGCGATACATGGCTGCTTGGTGAGTATGAATGCCACTGCACATGCATGCATGTCAGATACTGAGTAAGGTCACAACCACACCAATGATACCAATCACCACCTCCACAGGGGACAGTGCCTACCCTCTCAGCCCCCACATGATGACGCCAATTCGGAACCCCACCACACCACCCGAGGTAAGATATAACACAGCCCACATTGCAACCCGGGGCATAGTGGAGCGCACATTCGGAGTGCTTAAGTCACGCTTTCGCTCCCTTGACCGTTCTGGCGAGCAGCTGTTATACGCTCCCCCAGTAGTGTGCAGGATCATAGTGGCAGCATGTGTCCTGCACAACGTTGCAACACGCCGAGGCCTGGCCGTGGACATGGTGGTGGCCCCACATCCCCAACCACATGCACGGCCGCTGCGCATGGGAGGGGAAAGGGCACGGGGGAGGCAGCCCGTACACAGCTAGTGGCTAATTACTTCACATAGAAATCACACCCCTGTGGAGTGCACACTGCCCTGGCACATACCATCTGACAATCAATGATGACTCAACCTGACACTGATCCTGAAAATCTGGAGAATCAACCGTCAAAACCATATCAGCCTGAGATTGTTCACCTGGAAGTGTTACAATGTGTGCATCCCTACCTACACAGACACCACCAATGCAGTTTCGTGAAAAAACACATTCATGCAGCTAAAATGAATACCCACTTTCAAAATGCAACATGAGGACAGTGCCATGTCACCCAACCCATCCCCAGCACCGCCACACGACACACCGTGCCAGGTCATGCTATGTGCAGGTAAACAAAGTAATACCCACAACATGACACAAGTGTCACAATGTACAGTGTCCCTAATTGAAACTCTCGACACCTGAAATGCTCAGAGTAATGCAGGACCAACAACACACTTGAGCAGGTATTTAGCAATAACACTTATCAGCTACTGACCCTCAAAACTACCATTAACATGACATTACGAATGTAAGGAATTAGTAGTCTCACCACCTGGAAATGCCTGCACTCCCACCACTTCCAACTGTACAGTGTTGCCGCCATGTAGAGTTGTAGGTGCACTGCTGCCAACATGGACCCCATCTCCAAAGTAGAGGGTCTTGTGTAGACATGAGGAAAGGACCTGCAAATTAGGAGGTAGACACGGTTGATGAGTTACACATCAATGCAACATGCAGTGTACAACACAACAGCAATATGCACTAGGAATGTATACACAGTATTGACTAGACTACCCACACATGCAGTGGGAGTCCAATGTCACCATGTACGTCAATGTCACTTGGGCACACCCTTTGCAAGCCCATGGAAACGGGAAGCAGGAGGGGTGTGTGTGACAAAAACCCAAGCATCTGAACCAAATACATGACAAGCCTGCATGTGCCCAGCCACAATGCAGCGTATGCCCACAGGAGCCACAGAAGACAACACATTGTCCCAAAAAAAATTAAAATAAAGATAAAAAAAAAAAATCAAAAATGGCCATTAATGGGACCGGGGGGGTTGGGGAGGCCACCCAGGAGGTCCGAGGACAGGGTGCACACCAAAACCCACCTGTGTGGATCTTGCGAAAAAAAAACACCTCCATGGGCTCATGGCCCACACGGCTACCCTATTGTGGGAGTATCACTGCTGTCGCTATTATCACCCTGTGCAGCTGCATCCGGAGGTGGTTGCACTATGGGAGGCAGCCCACGCAAGGCCCTAGTCTGTTCCTCCATGGCTGCAAGATTGCGGGTGTGGTAGGTCTCGTTCTGGAGGATGAGTGTGCGGAGGTCCCCATGCAACAACTCACGGTATGCCCGGACCTCCGCCCTAGTTGCCTGCATCTCAGCTGAGAGCGTACGGGTGAGACGCTCCAGCTGCTGTTCTGTCCTTCGGTTTGTTGAAGCCTCAAGGGCTTCCCTGTGGCCCTGGGACTCTATGGAGATGGCTTCCTGCAGAGTCGCCAGTGCCGCCCGCCTGTCCCTGTTGGACGCCAACATGTCCTCCTTGTGTGACTGGCAGATGGAGTCGGTTGCCTGCTGTAGTCGCTCCATCAGCCTTTCGGGGGGACAATGGAAGTGGCCACCCTATCCATGGCCTGAGCCATCATCTCTGATGATGCTGCCTGTTGGGTTGCCATACCGTAAATGGATTGCTCCCATGTGGTATTGCCAGGTGGCGTACGGCCACCACGTCGGCGGGCACCAAACCTGTCTGGGGCAAGGCGAACTGCGCCTTGCTGTGCCGGCACTGCCTGAGGCTGCAGGACTGCATTCCCCCTCTGATCTGCTGGCCCAGGAACAGGATCAGATGTCACGGAGTGTGACCCTGCATCCGTAACCACCAAAGGCGTAGCTGTCTACACTGACATCCCCATTGAGGGTTCTGACCCTGATGCAGGTGGGTGGGACAGAACAGAATCCCTCCCAGGAACACTCACCTGCGATGGCACGTAGGTCTCATCATCCGAATCAACACCTGAGTACAGCTCGGGGGAGGTGCAGCCAGAGACACCCCTTGAGAGCACGACCTGCAGCAGTTGTGGGTTCTCACCCACCACCACACCATGTCCCTCACTGGTGGTCGGTCAGCCCTCGGACCCCTCCTGGGTCTGCACCATCTCCACAACCCCAGCAGTATCAGGTGCATCTTCCCCTGCAAAGACATAAAAGCAAACAAATGGAAACAGGCATTAGCACCATGGCACACAATGAGGGCTGAGAAGCAACAGAACCAGTACTTGATTGACACATGTCCCACATGACTAAAACCCTCCCATGCATGCACCCTCACTGCGTATGAAGGGCAGGCAAATGGCACACACTGATGACACCAAGATGGAAGATGAACACATTTTCTGCATGCTGCCTGGCAGTGGCATCACACATTGGCCTGTGATTGCCAGGTGAAATACACATGCCATCACACAGATGGCATGTACCATTGCTATTGAGTGAAGATGGAGAGGAGGGCAGCACTTATTCATTCAGTCCAGTTCCCTCATGTAATAGCTTTTCTAATTCAAACAGGTCTGATTTTTCACCTGGAGCTGCCAGTCCAAAATGGTCCGATTGCACAGGGACATGTGTGAACAAATGATATTCAGGTAACAAAGTCACTCCACTTTACCATAGCCATGTCAGACATGTGACTAGAGGACTGAGAAATGCCTAGTAAAAGTGGTGGAATGCAAACAATCTGCCTGAATGAACAGAGAAAAATAAGCAACAATGTTGTGGCAAGGTGACACTTCAAGGGCAACTGGCGTGCTGTTGGGCTAGATGTCTACTGTTGGCAGAAGGGATACTGCTATGGCCAAATGCTGCTGCGCAGAATGTATTGCATGAAGCACATGAGTGACCCAAACGACTCAGGTGCACACACCCTCACCTGGCACACAAACAGAAGCCCTCACACACACACCATGCACATGGATGACACACACATGCATGTGCACTCACCGGACAATGCCTCATAATCAGGCAGATCTCCCACGCCTTGGATCTGTTCCTCCGTGACGTAGGTCCCAGCGACTGACTCATGTGGAGTGAGTTCCATGTCTTCTACTGGAGACCCACCTGCAGTCACTAGAGTTGCGGCATGACTTGAGGCCAGCTTATTCTTTGCCCTGCGCTTTAGGTCATTCCAGCGCTTATAGCAATCATTGGCTGTGCGCCTCACGAAACCAAGGGCATTTACGATGTCCGCAACAGTCTGCCAGTGTGCCTGGCATTGTGCAGGTGTGGTCTTGGATCCTGCACCAATGACCATCTCGTTATCATGTGCGGACACATACTCGACAAGTGCATTCAGTTCGGCATCCGTGAAGCTGGGCTTCCTCGATGGGCCGGACTGTGTAGCCGTGTCTGGGGCATCAGCCTGTGCCGGACGAGCCCTCTTCCTTTTCCGCTTGGAAGGTGGTGGTGATCCTGAGTGTCCTGCGCCGCTCTGGACACTAGGGGCAGGAGCCCTGGTGGACTCTGTTTCAGGAGTGTGGGATTGCACACTCAGCATGGGAGTTGGTGCAGGCATTGGCTCAAGTGTAATGGTGTCAGGGGGAATGTCAGCAGGATGGACTAGGACCAACACTGTCCTGGCTGGGTGTGTGAGAGCTGGGGTGGATGGAGCCGCAGCTGCCCCTGCAGCCTCCCCACCCTGCCTACTTGGGGCAGCAGATGACCTTGCTGCCCCTGATCCACGTGGCCTGATGACATCAACGTGCACCAGCGCACGTGTCATAGGCCTGCTGACCTGGAAGTCAGCCATGGAGTCAGCCAGGTCTGGTGCCACAATGGGCTGGTCCAACAAGGGCTGAGCATGGATGGTGTCAGCCACATCAGCCTCAACCAGGGGGGGGGGGTTATGGGTGCCCTTAACTGGTCCTCCACACATGGGGGGACAGGGTCACCCTGCAAGTAACGACCACGTCCCCTACCGGATCCACCACGCCACCACTTGTGGCTCGTCCACCTTTGCCACCCTTACGGATTCCTCGCCTCCCAACCATGGCACTGATGTTAATGTGCATATGGGAGTGGCTGTAAACTATTGTCCTGGGCAATTGGGGGTCAAAGGGGTTGGGTACCAGATGGTAATTGTACCCTAGTGCTCTAGCAAGGCTGAATGTGACCCCTGGGGAAAGATGACGGGTCACGCAACGCACAGGAAGCCCAAAAAAGGGAGATGACGTGCACGCAACCCCTCCTAGACCACGTGTGCGGAAAAAAAAACCTGCACTACGCTGTGGCACCCAGTAACACAAGAATGAACGTATGCGTGTCACACGCAGCCTAGAATGACCTCTGAAGGGGTAGGCTACACACGGGGCAAGCACAGATGTTAGATACGTGCGTGACTCACCGTCTGCCAGGAAAAAGAGCGTGAAAAAGAAGCGCGTTTGGTTGGCAACACCCCCGCCAAAAGAAGAATTGTACGCTGTCTGAGGAGACAGGACAACAGTAGAAGAGAACACTGTTTGAGGGAACAGGCCCAGGAAAACCAGAAAAAGAGAAAAAAGAGAAAAAGCTGTCAGAGGTAACAGGGAGTACGAACTTGAAACGCCGTGAAGTAAATTGCGTGTGAACCGACAAGAAGTACAGATTTCACCCACTCGCTCTCCACGAAAAGCACGTACAAGGAAATGGTGTTCTACACGTACCTTTTATGCAGGCCCACACGTCCAGCGTCACTTCCACATGTACGCACTAGGGCCATTTCCACCAATTACACGCTTTGTCACTTCCGCGTGTACGCGCTATTTCCACCAATTACACGCTTTGTCACTTCCGCGTGTACGCGCTATTTCCACCATTTACACGCTTTGTCACTTCCGCGTGTACGCGCTCTTTCCACCAATTACATGCTTTGTCACTTCCGCGTGTACGCGCTATTTCCACCAATTACACGCTTTGACACTCGGACGTGTCTTTCATTTTTTTAACACGCAACATTTCAAACGTGTGCCATATTCAACGTGCACGCAACTTCATAGACCCGCCGGCATACGCTGGTGGCCTTTGGGCCAATGAATGTACAGACGTGTGCTGACGCGCTTACGCGCTAAGGGCCTTTCCTCGAATTACACACAGACGTGCTGGATTTTCACTTGCAAAATCACTCTGTATCAAGCTGGCCACGCGTTCACACACGGAAGACCACGCTCCTGCCCAGAAGGCCGAATTACTGCCCCCCAGAGCCCTGAGCACCCTCCCACCTGCCATCTGCTGCTGCCTGACTGCCTGCTGCCCACGTGCCCTGCCATTTGCTGCCTGCACATCAGCCAGGGGTGCTGTTGCCGTGACCACCCCTGCTGGAACCGAAGACTCCCGACTGCTTTTCCGTCGCCCCACAGCCCAGCCCCAGGACCCAGTTGCCCATCCACTCCTGCCTCTGGGGTTGCCATGTCGGGCACTGCAACATCTGGCACCAGTGGCAACCCCCGGCCAAGGAGGCAGAGGGGCACCAGCTTCACTGCCACCGAAGTTGGTGTCCTGGTGGAGCATGTCCTGGGGCAGTATGATGCCCTCTTCGGAAGGTTGCGCGCCGACAAGGAAGGACGGACTCGGATCTGGATGGACATCGTGACTGCCATCAACGCGGAGGAGGTGGCAGTCCGCGACTACGAACGTGTCAGGAAGCGCTGGGAGGACTTCAGGTCCAGGACCCTCAACAAGGCCTGGCGCCTCCTGAAGGCAGCGGATGCTAAGGGGCGCCGGGGCCACTTGTCGGAAGATCAGATGAGGGTCCTGGAACGCATATCCCCAGCGCTCCACGTCCAGGTCCTTGAGAGGCAGACCCGTCTGGAGTCGAGCGGTAAGTGTACATGCATTCTGATTGTAAGCTGTGCGTGTGGTGTGCCAGGAGTGTGCAGGTTGAACATGTATTTTTATGTGGGCAAGTAGGGGGGGGTGTACAGGGCAGTGAGGGTGACACATGCGAGGGGTCTCATGTGTGACACATGGATGGTGCTTGTGTGTGTGGGCTTGCATGGCACAGGATGTGGAGGAATGATTGTCAGGTGTGACATGGATGTCGATCGGAACACTGCGACAGTTGGCGGAGGTGTACACATGCATGCAAGTTTGGTGGTGTGTGTGCATGTGTAGTGTACTCCCTATGTTGCATGTGATGTGTGGATGACCTTTGGCTGCTCATGCTGTTGTATGTGAATGGATGGTGCTGGCTGTTGCAATATGCCTGTGGTATGGCTCATGTGTGCAAGTTGAAATGACATGTGTGTTGGGGATTGTGATGCCATGTCTGAGGTTTACCAATGCCACTCATGTATGACTGTCATGTGTGTATGAGTCCATTGGACAGTGCCCTGATGCCTGTGTTTTCTTTCTCCCTGTCTGCAGCGTCAACTGATGAAGAGGGCGGAGAAGGTGCTGTGGAGCACAGCCGCAGGGGTCGCACCACCAGCCGGAGACGCAAGGCCCGGATCCCCTCCCAGGTTCTGATCTCGTCAGGGAGTGAGGAGTCTGGTGCCGTGTCCCAGGCCGCAGCTGCCGAGGGGAGGTCCAAGAGGTGGAGGTTGGAGTTGGACTCCTCGGCAGCAGAAGGGGCAGCTGGGACCCCACAGGGCCCAACGGAGGAAGATGGCACGGAGTCATCCAGGTTGGTGGGGGGTTTGGAGGAGGAGGAGGCTGTGCAAGCGACAGAGGCGGGGTCAGGAGGTGGGGATTCCACTGGTGCTAGTGGTGCAGTGCAGGATCTGGGACAGGAGGCAGCACAGGCTGCCGCGGAGGTGCCTGTGTGCAATCCTGTCCCTGCTCCTGTCACTGCATCATCTTGCACCAGCGGGGATGCCTACCTCCAGACCCGTTCTCAGGGAGGGGATTGGCTTACAACACCTGGCCTTCCTCTCCCTGCGGATGTGGCTATCCTGCACCAGGTTGAGCCTGTCCAGGGTGGGGTGGCGTTGCGTCAACGGCCATGCGAGCTGACCTGCAGTCTTTTCATGATGAGTCTGCACGTCTTCTTGCATGGCTCGTTGACTGCGTTGACCCACTGGGACAGCTCACCAGGGCTGGATTCCTCCGTTTCCTGGACCTTGTTCCGACCCCCTCCATGCCATCTTCCCACCCATGTGTCACCTGGGTGCCCTGTGGAGCTGCCTCCGACCGTGCAGCCAGGCTGGTGGACAACAGATCCCTGCCACAGTCGGGAGTCGGACGTCCAGCAGGGGTGGCCACATCAACGACTGCACCCCAGCTGGAGGAGGATGTGCAGGCACCATCGGACAGGGCACATGGACAGCAGCAGCTGCAGCAGCAGGAGGCTGTAGGTGGGAGCCACGATAGCTCGGGGCCTTCAACATCAGAGGGGCAGGCATCGGCCGGAGGGTAGGAGGACCCTGGATGGGAAGTTTCTTCCGTGTGGCAGCGGTTGGGCCACGCCATAGATGCGGAGCGGCAGCGGGCGGAAGAGGCGCGGCTCACGATGGTCAGGGCGGAGAACTCCATGCGGAGGGCCCTGAGGCGGGCCGAGTGCCTCGAGGCAATCCGCAGGGAGTTGGAGGTGAACATGTCGGCGTCCCTGCGGACCCTCGGGGCCATGGAACAGGACCGCCTCCGGGACATAGACGAGGAGTTCGATGATGCCCTGGCCCGGAACACCACTAAGTGAGCCGCTGGACTGGCCCGCCGCCATTGTATATAGTTATTTAGTGATAGGTTTCCTTTATAGTGTATTTTTATTTGGAGTCGACGGACACTGCTCCACCTTTTGTATATATTTCCATTTTAGATAGGTTTTTTGGTAGGTTTCATTTCTTCTGTTGGGATGATGGACCCTGAATACTTTGTACATAGTTGGACTTTGGATTTGGATATTTTTTTTACTATGGATATTTTTTTCCATGGAGCAATGGTTTTCATTTTCTTTTTTCCCTTCATTTCCTTTTTATGGACTTGAACTTTGGAAGACATTTTTTAGGATTATCATTTATTGATTTTAATTTGAAAAGGGACAGCCAGCTTAATTTTGTTTTTTTTTACTTGTGTATTTTGTTTCATTTTGATTGCCATTACTGTTGTTATTAATACATTATTTGGATTTTTTAATTCTTCAATGTGTGCTTTCATCTCATTGTTTTCATGCATGTCATGATATGGGTTTTCAGGTTCACTTGCAACCATTGTGTGTGTGTGAGACACATGTGTTGATTTACATTGTTTCCATTGGAGTAGTATCATGGGTGCATGTAATACTTGGTTGTGTCTTTGGGCTGTGGTGGCTGGCCATGAGGCCCATGCTTGAGGATTGTCAGGGCCTGTGGGCAGGGGGACATGGGTGGGAGCCTGGTGGGGGCTGCCCATGGTGGCTGGGGGGGGTGGGGGTGGTGGGAGACATGAGTGGGGGCCTAATGGAGGCTGCCCATGGTGGCTGGGGGGTGGGGGTGGTGGGAGACATGGGTGGGGGCCTGGTGGGGACTGTCCATGGTGGCTTGGGGGTGGGGGTGGTGGGAGACATGAGTGGGGGCCTGGTGGGGGATGCCTATGGTGGCTGGGGGGTGGGGGTGGTGGGAGACATGAGTGGGGGCCTGGTGGGTGCTGCCCATGGTGGCTGGGGGGTGGGAATGGGTGGTAGACATGAGTGGGGGCCTGGTGGGGGATGCCCATGGTGGCTGGGGGGGTGGGGGTGGTGGGAGACATGAGTTGGACATGAGTGGGGGCCTGGTGGTGCTGCCCCTGCACTGCTGGGGGGTGGAGGTGGTGGGAGACATGAGTGGGGGCCTGGTGGAGGCTGCCCATGGTGGCTGTGGGGTGGGGGTGGTGGGAGACATGGGTGGGGGCCTGGTGGAGGCTGCCCCTGCACTGCTGGGGGGGTGGGGGGTGGGAGACATGAGTGGGGGCCTGGTGGAGGCTGCACATGGTGGCTGGAGAGTGGGGGTGGTGGGAGACATGGGTGGGGGCCTGGTGGGGGATGCCCATGCACTGCTGGGGGGGTGGGGGTGGTGGGAGACATGAGTGGGGGCCTGGTGGAGGCTGCCCATGGCGGCTGGGGGGTGGGGGTTGTGTGAGACATGGGTGGGGGCCTGGTGGGGGATGCCCATGGTGGCTGGGGGGTGGGGGTGGTGGTAGACATGGGTCGGGGCCTGGTGGAGGCTGCCCCTGCACTGCTGGGGGGGTGGGGGTGGTGGGAGACATGAGTGGGGGCCTGGTGGAGGCTGCCCATGGTGGCTGGGGGGTGGGGGTGGTGGGAGACATGGGTGGGGGCCTGGTGGGGGCTGCCCATGGGGGTTGGGGGTGGTGGGAGACATGAGTGGGGGCCTGGTGGGGGATGCCTATGGTGGCTGGGGGGTGGGGGTGGTGGGAGACATGAGTGGGGGCCTGGTGGGGGCTGCCCATGGTGGCTGGGGGGTGGGGGTGGGTGGGAGACATGAGTGGGGGCCTGGTGGGGGATGCCCATGGTGGCTGCGGGGGTGGGGGTGGTGGGAGACATGAGTTGGACATGAGTGGGGGCCTGGTGGTGCTTCCCCTGCACTGCTGGGGGGTGGAGGTGGTGGGAGACATGAGTGGGGGCCTGGTGGAGGCTGCCCATGGTGGCTGGGGGGTGGGGGTGGTGGGAGACATGGGTGGGGGCCTGGTGGAGGCTGCCCCTGCACTGCTGGGGGGTGGGGGGTGGGAGACATGAGTGGGGGCCTGGTGGAGGCTGCCCATTGTGGCTGGGGGGTCGGGGTTGGGTGAGACATGGGTGGGGGCCTGGTGGGGGATGCCCATGGTGGCTGGGGGGTGGGGGTGGCAGTAGACATGGGTGGGGGCCTGGTGGAGGCTGCCCCTGCACTCCTGGGGGGGTGGGGGTGGTGGGAGACATGAGTGGGGGCCTGGTGGAGGCTGCCGATGGTGGCTGGGGGGTGGGGGTGGTGGGAGACATGGGTGGGGGCCTGGTGGGGGCTGCCCATGGTGGCTGGGGGGTGGGGTGGTGGGAGACATGAGTGGGGGCCTGGTGGGGGATGCCTATGGTGGCTGGGGGTGGGGGTGGTGGGAGACATGAGTGGGGGCCTGGTGGGGGCTGCCCATGGTGGCTGGGGGGTGGGGGTGGGTGGGAGACATGAGTGGGGGTCTGGTGGGGGATGCCCATGGTGCCTGGGGGGGGTGGGGGTGGTGGGAGACATGAGTTGGACATGAGTGGGGGCCTGGTGGTGCTGCCCCTGCACTGCTGGGGGGTGGGGTGTTGGGAGACATGAGTGGGGGCCTGGTGGAGGCTGCCCATAGTGGCTGGGGGGTGGGGGTGGTGGGAGACATGGGTGGGGGCCTGGTGGAGGCTGCCCCTGCACTGCTGGGGGGGTGGGGGGGGTGGGAGACATGAGTGGGGGCCTGGTGGAGGCTGCACATGGTGGCTGGAGGGTGGGGGTGGTGGGAGAGATGGGTGGGGGCCTGGTGGGGGATGCCCATGCACTGCTGGGGGGGTGGGGGTGGTGGGAGACATGAGTGGGGGCCTGGTGGAGGCTGCCCATGGTGGCTGGGGGGTGGGGGTTGTGTGAGACATGGGTGGGGGCCTGGTGGGGGATGCCCATGGTGGCTGGGGGGTGGGGGTGGTGGTAGACATGGGTGGGGGCCTGGTGGAGGCTGCCCCTGCACTGCTGGGGGGGTGGGGGTGGTGGGAGACATGAGTGGGGGCCTGGTGGAGGCTGCCCATGGTGGCTGGGGGGTGGGGGTGGTGGGAGACATGGGTGGGGGCCTGGTGGGGGCTGCCCATGGTGGCTGGGGGGTGGGGGTGGTGGGAGACATGAGTGGGGGCCTGGTGGGGGATGCCCATGGTGGCTGGGGGGTGGGGGTGGTGGGAGACATGAGTGGGGGCTGCCCATGGCGGCTTCGGGGTGGGGTATGGGTGTTAGACATGAGTGGGGGCCTGGTGGGGGATTCCCATGGTGGCTGGGGGGGTGGGGGGGTGGGAGACATGAGTTGGACATGAGTGGGGGCTGGTGGTGCTGCCCCTGCACTGCTGGGGGGTGGGGGTGGTGGGAGACATGAGTGGGGGCCTGGTGGAGGCTGCCCATGGTGGCTGGGGGGTGGGGTGGTGGGAGACATGGTTGGGGGCCTGGTGGAGGCTGCCCCTGCACTGCTGGGGGGGTGGGGGTGGTGGGAGACATGGGTGGGTCCTGGTGGGGGATGCCCCTGCACTGCTGGGGGTGGGGGTGGTGGGAGACATGAGTGGGGGCCTGGTGGGGGCTGCCCCTGGTGGCTGGGGGGTGGGGTGGTGGGAGACATGGGTGGGGGCCTGGTGGGGGATGCCCATGGTGGCTGGGGGTGGGGGTGGTGGGAGACATGAGTGGGGGCCTGGTGGAGGCTGCCCATGGTGGCTGGGGGGTGGGGGTGGTGGGAGACATGGGTGGGGGCCTGGTGGAGGCTGCCCCTGCACTGCTGGGGGGGTGGGGTTGGTGGGAGACATGAGTGGGGGCCTGGTGGAGGCTGCCCATGGTGGCTGGGGGGTGGGGGTGGATGGGATACATGAGTGGGGGCCTGGTGGGGGATGCTCATGGTGGCTGGGGGGGGATGGTTGTGGTGGGAGACATGAGTGGGGGCCTGGTGGAGGCTGCCCATGGTGGCTGGGGGTGGTGGGAGACATGGGTGGTGGCCTGGTGGGGGATGCCCCTGCACTGCTGGGGGGGTGGGGTGATGGGAGACATGAGTGGGGGCCTGGTGGAGGCTGCCCATGGTGGCTGGGGGGTGGGGGTGGTGGGAGACATGGGTGGGGGCCTGGTGGGGGCTGCCCATGGTGGCTGGGGGGTGGGGGTGGTGGGAGACATGAGTGGGGGCCTGGTGGGGGATGCCCATGGCGGCTGGGGGGTGGGGGTGGTGGGAGACATGAGTGGGGGCCTGGTGGGGGCTGCCCATGGTGGCTGGGGGGTGGGGGTGGGTGGGAGACATGAGTGGGGGCCTGGTGGGGGATGCCTATGGTGGCTGGGGGCTGGGGGTGGTGGGAGACATGAGTTGGACATGAGTGTGGGCCTGGTGGTGCTGCCCCTGCACTGCTGGGGGGTGGGGGTGGTGGGAGACATGAGTGAGGGCCTGGTGGAGGCTGCCCATGGTGGCTGGGGGGTGGGGGTGGTGGGAGACATGGGTGGGGGCCTGGTGGAGGCTGCCCCTGCACGGCTGGGGGGGTGGGGGGTATGAGACATGAGTGGGGGCCTGGTGGAGGCTGCCCATGGTGGCTGGGGGGTGGGGGTGGTGGGAGACATGGGTGGGGGCCTGGTGGGGGATGCCCATGGTGGCTGGGGGGTGGGGGTGGTGGTAGACATGGGTGGGGGCCTGGTGGAGGCTGCCCCTGCACTGCTGGGGGGGTGGGGGTGGTGGGAGACATGAGTGGGGGCCTGGTGGAGGCTGCCCATGGTGGCTGGGGGGTGGGGGTGATGGGAGACATGAGTGGGGGCCTGGTGGAGGCTGCCCATGGTGGCTGGGGAGTGGTGGTGGTGGGAGACATGGGCAGCCTCCACCAGGCCCTCACTCATGTCTCCCACCACCCCCACCCCCCAGCAGTGCAGGGGCAGCACCACCAGGCCCACACTGGTGGGGGCTGCCCATGGTGGCTGGGGGATGGGGGTGGTGGGAGACATGAGTGGGGGCCTGGTGGGGGATGCCCATGGTGGCTGGGGGGTGGGGGTAGTGGGAGACATGAGTGGGGGCCTGGTGTGGGCTGCCCATGGTGGCTGGGGGTTGGGGGTGGGTGGGCGACATGAGTGGGGGCCTGGTGGGGGATGCCCATGGTGGCTGGGCGGGTGGGGGTGGTGGGAGACATGAGTTGGACATGAGTGGGGGCCCGGAGCTGCTGCCCCTACAATGCCAGGGGGGGGTGTTGGTGCTCTGACATGAGTGGGGGCCTGGTGGAGGCTGCCCATGGTGGCTGGGGGGTGGGGGTGGTGGGAGACATGGGTGGGGGCCTGGTGGAGGCTGCCCCTGCACTGCTGGGGGGGTGGGGGTGGTGGGAGACATGGGTGGGGGCCTGGTGGGGGATGCCCCTGCACTGCTGGGCGGTGGGGGTGGTGGGAGACATGAGTGGGGGCCTGGTAGAGGCTGCCCATGGTGGCTGGGGTGTGGGGGTGGTGGGAGACATGAGTGGGGGCCTGGTGGAGGCTGCCCATGGTGGCTGGGGGGTGGGGGTGGTGGGAGACATGGGTGGGGGCCTGGTGGAGGCTGCCCCTGCACTGCTGGGGGGGTGGGGATGGTGGGAGTCATGAGCGGTGGCCTGGTGGAGGCTGTCCATGGTGGCTGGGGGGTGGGGGTGGGTGGGAGACATGAGTGGGGGCCTGGTGGGGGATGCCCATGGTGGCTGGGGGGTGGGGGTGATGGGAGACATGGGTGGGGGCCTGGTGGAGGCTGCCCATGGTGGCTGGGGGGTGGGGGTGGTGGGAGACATGGGTGGGGGCCTGGTGGAGGTTGCCCCTGCACTGCTGGGGGGGTGGGGGTTGGGAGACATGAGTGGGGGCCTGGTGGAGGCTGCCCATGGTGGCTGGGGGGTGGGGGTGGTGGGAGACATGGTTGGGGCCTGGTGGGGGATACCCCTGCACTGCTAGGGGGTGGGGGTGGTGGGAGACATGAGTGGGGGCCTGGTGGAGGCTGCCCATGGTGGCTGGGGGGTGGGGGTGGTGTGAGACATGGGTGGGGGCCTGGTGGGGGATGCCCATGGTGGCTGGGGGTTGGGGGTGGTGGTAGACATGGGTGGGGGCCTGGTGGAGGCTGCCCCTGCACTGCTGGGTGGGTGGGGGTGGTGGGAGACATGAGTGGGGGCCTGGTGGAGGCTGCCCATTGTGGCTGGAGGGTGGGGGTGGTGGGAGACATGGGTGGGGGCCTGGTGGGGGATGCCCATGGTGGCTGGGGGGTGGGGGTGGTGGGAGACATGAGTGGGGGCCTGGTGGAGGCTGCCCATGGTGGCTGGGGGGTGGGGGTGGTGGGAGACATGGGTGGGGGCCTGGTGGGGGCTGCCCATGGTGACTGGGGGGTGGGGGTGGTGGGGGACATGAGTGGGGGCCTGGTGGGGGATGCCCATGGTGGCTGGGGGGTGGGGGTGGTGGGAGACATGAGTGGGGGCCTGGTGTGGGCTGGCCATGGTGGCTGGGGGGTGGGGGTGGGTGGGAGACATGAGTGGGGGCCTGGTGGGGGATGCCCATGGTGGCTGGGGGGGTGGGGGTGGTGGGAGACATGAGTTGGACATGAGTGGGGGCCTGGTGGTGCTGCCCCTGCACTGCTGGGGGGTGGGGGTGGTGGGAGACATGAGTGGGGGCCTGGTGGAGGCTGCCCATGGTGGCTGGGGGGTGGGGGTGGTGGGAGACATGGGTGGGGGCCTGGTGGAGGCTGCCCCTGCACTGCTGAGGGAGTGGGGGTGGTGGGAGACATGGGTGGGGGCCTGGTGGGGGATGCCCCTACACTGCTGGGGGGGTGGGGGTGGTGGGAGACATGAGTGGGGGCCTGGTGGAGGCTGCCCATGGTGGCTGGGGGGTGGGGGTGGGTGGGAGACATGAGTGGGGGCCTGGTGGGGGATGCCCATGGTGGCTGGGGGATGGGGGTGGTGGGAGACATGAGTGGGGGCCTGGTGGAGGCTGCCCATGGTGGCTGGGGGGTGGGGGTGGTGGGAGACATGGGTGGGGGCCTGGTGGAGGCTGCCCCTACACTGCTGGGGGGGTGGGGGTGGTGGGAGACATGAGTGGGGGCCTGGTGGAGGCTGCCCATGGTGGCTGGGGGGTGGGGGTGGGTGGGAGACATGAGTGGGGGCCTGGTGGGGGATGCCCATGGTGGCTGGGGGGTGGGGGTGGTGCGAGACATGAGTGGGGGCCTGGTGGAGGCTGCCCATGGTGGCTGGGGGTGGTGGGAGACATGGGTGGTGGCCTGGTGGGGGTTGCCCCTGCACTGCTGGGGGGTGGTGGTGGTGGGAGACATGAGTGGGGGCCTGGTGGAGGCTGCCCATGGTGGCTGGGGGGTGGGGGTGGTGGGAGACATGGGTGGGGGCCTGGTGGGGGCTGCCCATGGTGGCTGGGGGGTGGGGGTGGTGGGAGACATGGGTGGTGGCCTGGTGGGGGATGCCCCTGCACTCCTGGGGGGGTGGAGGTGGTGGGAGACATGAGTGGGGGCCTGGTGGAGGCTGCCCATGGTGGCTGGGGGTGGGGGTGGTGGAAGACATGGGTGGGGGCCTGGTGGGGGCTGCCCATGGTGGCTGGGGGGTGGGGGTGGTGGGAGACATGAGTGGGGGCCTGGTGGGGGATGCCCATGGTGGCTGGGGTGTGGGGTGGTGGGAGACATGAGTGGGGGCCTGGTGGGGGCTGCCCATGGTGGCTGCGGGGTGTGGGTGGTGGGAGACATGAGTGGGGGCCTGGTGGGGGATGCCCATGGTGGCTGGGGGGGTGGGGCTGGTGGGAGACATGAGTTGGACATGAGTGGGGGCCTGGTGGTGCTGCCCCTGCACTGCTGGGGGGTGGGGGTGGTGGAAGACATGAGTGGGGGCCTGGTGGAGGCTGCCCATGGTGGCTGGGGGGTAGGGGTGGTGGGAGACATGGGTGGGGCCTGGTGGAGGCTGCCCCTGCACTGCTGGGGGGGTGGGAGGGGTGGGAGACATGAGTGGGGGCCTGGTGGAGGCTGCCCATGGTGGCTGGGGGGTGGGGGTGGTGGGAGACATGGGTGGGGGCCTGGTGGGGGATGCCCCTGCACTGCTGGGGGGGTGGGGGTGGTGGGAGACATGAGTGGGGGCCTGGTGGAGGCTGCCCATGGTGGCTGGGGGGTGGGGTAGGTGTGAGACATGGGTGGGGGCCTGGTGGGGGATGGTCATGGTGGCTGGGGGGTGGGGGTGGTGGTAGACATGGGTGGGGGCCTGGTGTAGGCTGCCCCTGCACTGCTGGGGGTGTGGGGGTGGTGGGAGACATGAGTGGGGGCCTGGTGGAGGCTGCCCATGGTGGCTGGGGGGTGGGGGTGATGGGAGACATGGGTGGGGGCCTGGTGGAGGGTGCCCCACACTGCTGGGGGGGGTGGGGGTGGTGGGAGACATGAGCAGGTGTGCAGGGTAGTCCCCTGTTTTGTGGGCTGCCTGCAGGGGCCGTGCAGGGTGTACAGGGTACACCTGTGAGGACCCACCCAGCCTAATCGCGTGTGATTATTCCCGCGCACCCCTGTAATACACGTACCCAGCCAAATCGCGTGTGATAATTCCCGCGCACCCCTGTAATACACGTACCCAGCCAAATCGCGTGTGATTATTCCTGCGCACCTCTGTAATACACGTACCCTGGCTAATCGCGTGTAAAACTTCACGCGAACCCCGGTCATAAACGTACCAAGCCAAATCGCGTGTGAAAATTCCCGTGCACCCCTGTAATACACGTACCCTGGCTAATCGCGTGTTTAACTTCACGCGTACCCCTGTCATACACGTACCCTGGCTAATCGCATGTAAAACTTCCCGCGTACCCCTGATATGCACGTTACCCGCTTTGCGTTCCTTGTTTGGCAGCCCTATCAACTGGTCCAGGGTTAGCGCAGCCCTTTGCGATGATTTAGCGATTTTGATGGCTTTTCCTTGCGCGAGGGCGTTCTTGGGGGCGGTACTGGCGCTGCTGCAGGGTCGCTGCGATACTCTGCGCCACGGCTGGTTTGGGAGCCTAAAATCCATGAATACGTTGTGCGCGGAAATCGGTTTTGGCGCACGCGCCTGGCGCAGACAATCGCACACGGACTCTCTGCGCCAGCCGCGTGCGACACTTTTCTGCGAAATTCTATGAATTACCCTGTCAGTGTTTCCGGCACCTCTCTGTTGCGGCAGTGGTCACCATGGAAAGCGAGAAGGGACTGCATGTAATTCGCTTCTCCCTTATCCATGGCAGACATCTTTGTTTGTGGTTTATTTCAAGTTTATAAACTGCAAACACAACAATTCTCATCTTGAAAAAAACGATTAGCATCCTGGACAAAAGAATTCCAGGATGCTACTCAGTACCGGCATTACCTGACCCAGTAATGTCCCCTCTCATCAAGGGTTTATTGCTTAATTACATCTGCCATTATATACATGGGAATATTGTGCCAGTTATAATTTCAGCTTTGTTCCAGTTACAGAAGAAGAGATGCTTTTAGTACTGGGTAAGATGAAACCAACCTCATGTGCGGAGAATATCTTGCCGGCTAAAGTGATTTTAGACAACAAAGACCTATTCTTGCCTGTATTCACTAAAATAGTTAATGCCTCGTTCCAAGAGAGCTTAGTACCCAGGGACATAAAGAAGGTGACCATCACGCGATTTGTAAAAAAGGCAGGCCTCGATCCCAAAGATGCAGGAAACCTATGTCCTATCACTAATTCAAACTTTATTCTTAAAATCCTGGACAAGTTGGCAACTGATCAACTACCAAAGCATGTAGAAGCCTGTGGTACCTTGCATGAACAACAATCAGGTTTCCGGGTGGCACATAGTACAGAAACTGCTATGTTAGACCTGAAACACACATGCTGGAAATTGTGGATAAGGGCAAGAAGGGGATTCTGATGCTGCTGGATCTTAGTGCAGCATTTGATTTGGTGAATCACCAACTCCTGTAAAAAGCTCTGGACAATATAGCTGGTTGCTCCCCAATGGCGTTGGCATGGTCGAGCTCCTTTCTGGCAGTTTGAAGTGCCCGAGTGCATTGGGGGGATACATTCTCAGAACCTAGGCCAATCTTTTTCGGGGTTCCGCAGGGAGCAAGCTTATCTACCTTACTTTTTAATCTATATATGTTATGTCTATGTGACCTTCTGGAAAGTGTTGGCGTATTCTTTACGAATTATGCCGACGACACTCAATTGATCTTTGAACTAGGGGGGGGGGGGTCACCCAGTAGACAGTGCTAAAATAACGGAAGTCTGCAATATCATAGACAAATGGATGAGGCATAATTGGATGTGCCTAAATGGCTCTAAGACTGAGTTGATGGTTTTCGGCTAGAGCCAAACTGGGTGCAGAATATGAAGCCTTTGTTATAAAGGAGACACTTATTCCTGTCTCGCCTCAGGTTAAAACATTGGGGATGATGGTGGAAGCATCAGTGGGATCAGAGGCACAGGTCAAATACCTACATAAGAACAATGCCTACTATTTACACCTGATGAGAACCATCCGCTCATTCCTCAACGAGGAAAATACGGCCACAGTTGCTAGGGCAATCATTATGTCCCGACTGGATTATGGTAACGCTTTGCTCCTAGGGGCTTCCAAGAAAGAAATAGAAAAGTGTAAAGTCATGGAAAGCCACACCATCCGTATAGTGAAGGGCATCAAGAACAAAGAGCATATTATGGAAGGAAGAAAATCGCTGGATTGGTTGAGAATAGAGGAAAGAATTATTTTTAAATCAATTACTATATTTCACAGATGTATCCATCGCACAGCCCCTAAGTATCTAGAGAAACAGTTCTCGAAATACATTCCCTTACGGTCATTACAATCAGAAGATCAGGGTTTCTTAAACGTGCCACGCTTCTGTCGGGCTACCGGCAAGGGTAAAGCATTTTCATACAGGCAACACATTACTGGAATAAGCTACCACTCTCCCTCCGGTTAGAAACAAATCTGTTGACTTTTAGGAAATCTCTGAAAACTAATTTCTTTAAATGAGTGGGTCTGTTTTTATCAATCTTAACCGCTTGTTACAATCTGTGCAAATGATTATCTTTTGTTTGATATTTGTTCTATCTCCCACACGCCCTGTTACCTCCCGAATACCTAGAATACCAAGATGTTTTCCGGAAGGATCAGGCTAACTCTCTACCTCCTCATAGGTCTTATGACTGCCAGATCGACCTGATACCTGGATCTACTCCTCCTTGTAGTAGAATTTATGCCCTCACCGAGCCTGAGAACCTTCACCTTCGACAATACCTGGATCAATACCTGGCAAATGGGTTTATTCGTCCTTCCAAGTCCCCTGCTTCTTCAGCTTTGTTCTTCGTTCCAAAAAAGGAAGGAGACCTTAGAACTTGTATAGATTATCGCTCCCTGAACCAGATCACCGTTAAGAATAGATATCCGTTACCTTTGATCCCTGAACTCCTGGACCAAGTCAGAAAAGCATGCATATATACAAAGCTGATCTTAGAGGAGCTTACCACTTGGTACGAGTAAAAGAGGGCGATGAATGGAAGACGGCCTTCCGCACCAAGTATGGGCTATTTGAATATCAGGTCATGCCCTTCGGACTTTGTAATGCCCCGGCCGCCTTTCAATATTTTATGAACGATGTCCTCAGAGAGCTCATAGATGTGTGTGTTGTTGTTTACATTGACGACATCCTCGTTTATTCTTCATCGGAATCTGAACATCGGAAACACGTGAAAATGGTCCTCGAAAGATTGCGTCAACACAAACTTTTCGCTAAGTTGGAAAAATGTGTTTTCAACGTGACTGAAGTTGAATTCTTGGGATTCATATTATCACCTGGCGGAGTGCGTATGGATTCAAAGAAGGTCGATGCAGTTCTCAAATGGCCATCACCATCCTCCGTAAAAGGTGTGCAAAGCATGTTAGGCTTCGCTAACTTTTACCGCAGGTTTATCCCCGAAATCTCTCGAATAGTCCAGCCCATCACTGCCTTGTTAAAGAAAAACAAACGTTTTGAATGGTCTACCGAGGCGGAACAAGCTTTCCAGGATTTGAAGACTAAATTTATCTCTGCACCAATCTTAAAACACCCTCGCCCCGAACTCCCCTACATCGTGGAAACTGATGCTTCAAGCCTTGCCATGGGGGCAGTTCTATCACAAAAGGACCCGGTAACCAATCAGTTGCATCCCGTGGCATTTTGGTCCCGCAAATTCTCGCCTCCTGAAATCAATTACACGATTACTGACAAGGAACTTCTGGCTATCAAGTCTGCCTTTAAGGCTTGGCGGCATTATCTGCTGGGGGCCCGACACACCGTTACTGTGATTACGGATCACCGAAACCTGCAATATTTGAAAACCGCAAAAGCCCAATCCTCTAGACAACTCCGTTGGGCATTATTCTTTGCCGAGTTTGACTTCATAATTACCTATCGACCTGGTACAAAGAACGGTAAAGCTGATGCCCTTTCTCGGATGGGAGTGGAAGAACACTTGATCAACCCTAAACCTGTACCAATCATTCCCGAACAAAGAATTCTGGGTGTAATCGCCACAGAATCCATAGAGGAAGTTAAGGATAAAGCCAGGCAACTTGTAACTCCAGCAGACATACAGAATTGGCATCTGCAGGGAAAGGACTTTGCAGTAAAAGACAACTTATTGTATTTCCAAGAACGATTATACCTACCCAGCACAGATTTACAGAAAAAAGTAATCTCTTGTTATCACGATTCTTTAATGGAAGGACATCCCGGTATGGCCAAAACCTCAGAAAAGATCAAGCGCTACTTCTGGTGGCCGTCTTGGAAAAAAGATATCAGAGACTTTATAATGTCCTGTGGAGTATGCGTCCAAAACAAGAGTCAAAAGGAAAGACCAGCAGGCCTCTTACGCCCTATTGACATCCCACCTCGCCCTTGGCATACGCTTTCTATGGACTCCATCACCGATCTACCTCCATGCTCCGGATACAATACGATTCTAGTAATCGTGGACTTATTCTCCAAGATGGCGCATTTCATTCCGCTCAAAGGCTTGCCAACAGCAGCAACTCTGGCCCGAGAATTTCTCGAAAACATCGTCCGACTGCACGGTTTTCCTTCGGTTCTAATTTCGGATCGAGGTAGTCAATTTATTTCTCATTTTTGGCGAAGTTGCTGTCGGTCGGCTCAAATTGATGTGAGACTATCGACCAGTCACCACCCTCAGACCGACGGACAAACCGAGAGGACCAATCAAACTCTGGAACAGTATTTACGCTGCATGCTGCAACAAACTGAAAAAACTTGGAAAGACATCCTTTGGATAGCCGAATATGCCTACAATAACTCTGTCCATTCGGGAACTGGGAAAACCCTGTTTTTTCTTTTGTACGGCAGTCACCCTCGAACCTCGGAGTTGGATCCCCTCCAAGATCTTGAAACACCAGCAGTAGACTACCTGCATTCTACAATCACCCAAGCCTTTAAGGAAGCTGTTTCTCACCTTCAAAGGGCTAAAGAACAATACAAGAAAGGAGCCGATCAACATCGGAAGGAAGCCCCTCAATATCAAGTAGGGGATCAAGTCTGGTTATCCACCAAATATCTACCTCTCAAAGGGCCACGCACATTCAACCCAAGATACCTTGGTCCCTATTCCATCACTACCATAGTAAACCCAGTAGCGGTCAAGTTGGACTTGCCCCCGCACATGAAGATACATCCGGTCTTCCACGTCTCTCTATTAAAACCCGTGCAACCTCAAACCCGACTAACCAAATCTCCAAAACCTATCCTAGTTGATTGAGAACTCGAGTTTGAAGTCAAAAGCATTCTGGACTCCAAGATCTCCAAATCTAAACTATTCTACCTAATTGACTGGAAAGGCTACGGCCCCCAAGAGAGATCCTGGGAACCTGCTGAATATGTCCACGCTCCTTGCCTAATCAAAAGATTTCACCGAACATTTCCTGACAAGCCAAAACCCCCGGAGAAGCCCGGTTTGGGAGGGGCCTTGAGGGGGGGTACTGTCATGATCTCTGCTTCCAAAAGGTCAGGGTTTTCCCAACTCCCTTGGAAGCAGATCCATAACCCAGGTTCCGAGTGCCAACCAGTCCCAATTGGAACCTTTTGGACCCAGTCCTGGCGCCAGTGGCACCAGGCTCATAAATATGCCCAGTCCCAGCGCTGGAAGCGCCGGGCTCATAATGCTTGGGTGGACTTACCTGCAGCAGACCATGCTGCTTACTTGCCTGCCAGTTGAGTCTCTGATCCTCTTCTGTTTGGAACTACTTTTCCTGTTGGGTGGGGCAGGAGCCACTCCCTAGATTCAGAACACTGGAACTCTTCTGGAAAGCAGGAACTCTTTTCTTACCTAGGCGTTGCTGTGGAAGGAGACACCTAAGCACTACAGGAGGCTATTTAAACCACACCCGATGGATGAATCTTGCTTTGCGTTATTCTGCATCCTCAGCAGCAGAACGCTCATCGTGTCTTCTGCATCTGATCCTGGGCCTAAGGAAAAAGGCTTACCATTCTGAATCCAGTCTTCAGCAACACCTATAAAGACAAGAAAGAACAGGTTAGCATTACGGTCTTCAGTGACAGCTCTTCACTTACCTGGTCCATCGGCTGTCACCAACGCCTCGCGCTGCATTCCGGCATCTGAAAGACAAAGGCTTACCTACTCTTCGTGCACTCCGGAGGTCTTCACACTGCATTCCGGCATCTGAAAGACAAAAGCTTACCAACTCCGGAGGCCTTCGGCGCTGCATCCCGCATCTGAAAGACAAAACAAGGTGCGTTTAAAGACATTGGGGAACTTTAATACTCACGTGCCATTACTCCTTTCCACATCTAACCCAGTGGGTATTCCGGCACCCTGCAGCCGCCCGAACTTGTACCTGCAAAATAAAAAGACAGTTAGAGCGCATCGTGAAGCAAGCAACAAGCGCTTACTTACGTGCTTCCAGGCGCTTCTATTCATCACACGGGCTCCATCTTCAACTCACTTCAGCCCGCCATCCGCCATCGCCGGAACCCTGCAAAACAAGAGACATCATTACTAAAGACTTTAAAGACATTAGAATTACTCGAAACTTACCGTTCGTGCAGTAAACGACGGACAGCAGTTCTCTGAAGTCAAGAGGCCTGCTCCCCTTATCCAGTGAAGAAACTGGTTACAGCACCCTGCCTCGAGGCAGATGGAGAGCACAGCGTTCACTTACCTAAGACATCTTACCCTTCGAGCCAGACATACAGTGCACAGAGGTCCAGCCCAAAGAACCAGCCGTGTGTTACACATCACCTTTGAAGATACGGTATACGCCCAGTCAAGACCGGCGCCTCTACGGGAATCAGGTGAGCGTTACAGATATTGACTATTATTGGTTCCTTCAATGTTTGTTCTTCTGACGGGGTTTTATTTTTCCCTCGTCTGGTTTTTCTCCTCCTCCTAAAAAAATCTCAGGTGGTGGTATTGGTGCTGGTACGGTCCCAATTGTGGGAGTAAAAATATCACTTGTAGTAATTCCCAATGTTGGTAATGTCGTCCCGCTAAAAACATGAAGAAGTTACTATTCACAAAGTATTTGCAATTGAACTCATTAACATCATTCTCTTCAACAATTACTTCAGGTTTAATGGACAATTCTTCCTGCAAACATCAGGTACATCGATTGGATCATCGGTGGCACCCTCATATGCCAATATTTTTATGTATTTCTTTGAACATACACATGTTTTAGATAATGTTGCTTGGAAAGACAAAATTAAGAGCTGGTTTAGATACATTGATGATATCTTCGGCATATGGAAAGGAACCGAAGAAGAACTTTTGAAATTCTGGGAATACCTCAACAAATGTAACGACAGGATTAGGTTGACAATGGACATAGGTAAACCATCTGTACATTTTCTGGATGTCACCATTGAAATTACGAATGAGGGTCTTAAAACACAGATCTACAGGAAACCGACAGATGTGAATAGTAGTCTACATTTCCAAAGTGTTCATCCAAAACATCTAAAAGAAAATTTACCTTACAGTCAACTTCTCAGAGTGAAAAGAATTACTTCAGAAGCAGATAAACTAGAGGAAGAATACATCAACATGAAAACAAGATTCAGAGACAGATGTTTCCCTGGAGACCTGATCGATAAAGCCATACTCAGAACTGAACTGCATAGCCGAGAGGACCTCCTGGACCCAAAAGCCAAAATGAAGAAAACTAACTTAATTCACACTTTGAAATATTCCAGTCAAAGTTTCCAAATCAAGAGAATCATTCACAAAAACTGGGAGATCATAAAAACAGATCCACAACTGAACAACCTTTTTCTGTAACCACCAATGCTGGCATACAAGTAGGGCAGAAACTTTCACGATAAATTGATTAAGGCTGAAAAACAGAAACCTGGTAATCAAACTGTGCTGTGTAAAACCAAAAATGGGACTTTTCCATGCCTTAATTGCCAACACTGTTCAAATGTGATTAAAGGCGATCACATCCGACATGGTAATACTGGCAAAAAGATACCTCTGAAACAATATGCTACATGTGACTCTAAAAATGTTATTTATGCCTTTCGCTGTCCATGCGGTAAATATTATGTTGGCAAATCCACCAGGAAAGCAAAGGAGAGATGGACAGAACGCAAGTCTAATTTTCGCACAAAAAACATGAAATCACCAGTATACAGACACTTCAGAGACCATCAGCATACAGTAGCACAAATGCGCTTTGTAATACTAGAAACTATACATCCATTTCCTCGAGGAGGTAACTTACAGAAGTTACTAGCCCAGAGAGAACTTTTTTGGATTCATTGCCTCGACTCCCTCTCCCCTTTGGGGATAAATGAACACTATTATCTGGGACCTTTTTTATACATTTTTATATATTTTTTATACATTTTATAAATCTTGTATCCAAATTTACTGCCTTTCACAAAAAATGTAACTTTATTTTATTTCTATTCTTTTGTAGTAGGTCTATTTTTCATGTGACTGTGTAAGATTGTACGCCCCTAGGTGGGCAGGCATTACATGTATTTTCTAAAGACTCTTCAGTTTTGGACATCTATGACTTAGTCCCTGTAGGAAGACTGACAATTTCACTGATCTTCACTTATTTTATCATCTCCATTTCCTATTCTTTTACGTAATGAGTATTTCATTGTCTTACGTTACTTCCTTTTCCGTAGTTTTTGAATTTACAGCCACAATCACGTTTTGACGCAGATCGTGTCACTATGGTGACGGCGCTATGAGTATTCCACACTTTGCTTACTTCCTAACGCTACTCTCCTTCCTTACGTGAATACTTTTACTTTTTAAGCGTTCGCGCATGCTCGATAAATGACATCATTCTCATGACGCCCTACATCTTTCCATCAAGCGCACACGCATGCGCCTTCTTGATACGTCACGGCGCTGTGTTTACTCTCCTTCCTTAGGTTATTGCGCATGTTCGCACATGACGCAAGCCTTATGACGCTCTTCACCTTTTCCTTAGGCACACGCGCAATCTACTGCGCATGCACTCCTCCACACTCCTTTGAGTATAAATAAAAGGCACCCATTGGAACAACGCATCCTACTTTGGTGAGATGTGTCACTCCCCGGCTCCCACGTTCTTTGATCTTTGGCGAATTCTGTAAGTAGCTTAGGTACTTTTCCCTGTACCATTGGCTGACTCGTGATTCGAACTAGCACTTATCCTTTTTTTCTTACTTTCAGCTTCTTGCTGTTAGGATTTCTTATGGGTACCGTTGAGTAGGACACTATTATTGATGTAAGTTTTTATTTATTATCTTTTACTACATTCCACCGAGGCTCTACATCTTTTCCTAAATTAGAGTTATTACTTGTATTGCAGAATAAATATTGATCTACTGTTGGACGCGGGGTCCTATCAATCATTTACTTCATGAATATATACACCTCTAGGATTGTTTCCCTATCTAGACACCCACTTGCTGGGGTAAGTGTTGTCCGCTTTTCTACCGACCATACTGAGTAAAGACCTTTTGACAGCAATCTCTCTCTCTTGACTGCATGTGTTGATTGATTTGATAGAATCAGAGCTAAGCTCTTTTTCTCCACATTTCTAATCATAGCTACACTAGCTGATTTACCTTAATTTCTTGTTGACTTACTGCAGTAGGGATGACCCCCCTCTAGGGTATAGAGGACCCTGATTGATCTAAGTATGTATTAATACGTGATTTGTTAAAAATTGTTAAAAAGTAGTTACTTTGTTAAAGAATACTTACTTTATTGTTGAATTACAGTGTGAAATATTACACTAAGATGTTTCTTTTCTACTTTTTAGAAATCTGATGAATTGTGATATTGCCCCTGAAGAAGAGTTTGTGACTCGAAACGCGTTGGGCTTCTTTATTTGTATAATAAAATATTATGTTTTACTGAAATATTGAAAAAGAGAGTTTCATATATCAAATGGTCAATTATACCAAATGGTTAATATGAACTATTGATTACTTACTTGAATGTTTGGTCTGATCTTCAGACATTAGAAAGTGTGCAGGGGACGGGAGTTCCTAAAGGACTCCTTAGGAACAACCACTTTTTTGTTCTTACATATCCAACCTAGATGCCAAGGTTGAGCCTTTGCCCCCCCCCGCACCACAAAACTCCATATAAACATTGTAGAATGTCTTCAACAATACCCTTGCAGGTATTTAACCAAAAGAACCTTTAATATAGGTGTGCCTTGGTGTTATCTACTCTTCTTAGTGTTCATGGTTCCATACATAAAGCACGAAGTAAGGGCAACTGTGGACAACTCTGCCTTGTGCCACTCGCTATTGAGGTGTGAGAAAACAATACCCTAATAACTAGCATATATACGATTTTGTATCCCTATACAAGTTTTGTATCCACTTAGTAAATTGTGCAGAGGAATGCCCTGCATAGTCTTTTCTGAATATCTTGCAGTGCTACAGCATCATCTATTCTGGGAGCTTTAAGCTGGGAGTAAATGCGCCGACTTAACACCCATTATATTTCGTGCGCTAATTGCACCAAAAATGTCCCATTGGGCGGAATGGACCCAATGGGAAATACCCATTACCGCCCAACCCTTGATCTGACACTAATAGTGCCAGACCGGTTGGCGGTAATGCTATTAGCCCGGGCAGTATCCCAGCGGTAATATAGCCATATACCGCCCGACTTGTGATGAGGCCTAATGACAGCTTTTCTGGATGGAGAAATAAATGCAAGCTTTTCAGCTTATTTGCATACCCCTGATGCTTGTTGTGTGGCTGTGTTCTGTAGATGAAATTCCAGTGTTAGCTAATAGGTGGCGTTGTGTTATGTATGTCTTACTAGCTTTTTTTTTTTCCAACATGTTTTTATTGGTACTAATTTCATATTACAGCTAGGAGGTCTTTTTTATTAAATTATCAAGTATGAATGACTGTTACAAATTATTCATTTGTGTGTAGATATACTGAACTTAAATGGCCAGTGCAACAGCTACAAAAAAGCCTTTATAAATCACTGAAATCATGTGCTCTGAAAGAGTTAAACTATAGAAAGAGAGTGACGATCTGCTGTCAGGATACCCTCATTTCTGTGACTCTTTGATATTTAGAACAATTGAATGGTTGGATTTAAAATGGCATTTAATCAAACGGGTACAAGGGAAAGGGAAGCCAATTCAGATATTATGTGTGTTGGATCTTATTTCTGCATCATCAGGCTATTTCAACTGCCCTCTTAACTCTATGAAAGGAGATGATCATTAGGAATGTGATGAATCTGAGGATGTCATCACTCCTTTCCCAGAGTTAGCATTTCCCCATGTGGCCAGGGGACAGCAGCTGCTACCTGATCCTAACACTGGGGGTGGCTATCTGGGGGAGGACCACATGGGGGAGGTGACCCTCAGAGAGATAGCATGAAGGCACATACCCCCTTTCCCATTTAGGAATGTTCCTTCCATACCTCAAGCTTTTACAGCTTATTCTAAAAGCTCCCTCCCATTCCCCACAAGATCTACTAATAACCTCTTCCAGTATCATGTGAAAAGAAAACCAAGAAAGACCCAACCTTTTCATATATGTGAGAGTACTGAGATGAGGAGGCTGAAGGGAGTAATGAAGATCCATGAGGTGAGAAGTGCAGAATGCACTCTACTGATCATGAGCGTTTGACAGGTGCCAGGATATTTAAAAGGCAGAACCTGAATCGAGGAGAGAGCTACCCGGGGAAGCTGTGTTTGCTCGATGCAGACTGAGGGACTGTCAGGTCACTGAGAAGGAGTCTGTGGAGCCAGCCCGGCTCAAGGGGAAAGTAGAAGGAAAAAGGATGCCGGAAATGGTTTGCCGTACTGGGATTGCACAAGAAGAGAAAGGCGAGTCTGGCTGACGGCCGCAGGGACCAAAGAGCAACACATCAGTACCCGGAGCACAGAGAGAGCCCCAGCAACCAGGTGAGAGCCTGTGAAGTGGAGGCAGAGCACCGCAACGCTGCTCCTCGCCAAACCGGTGAGTCCGAAGGAGAAAGATTGCGGCACTGGTGCGCTTCAGCAATGTTACCAAAGAATGTTAAAAGACACTGAATGGAATGAAAGCAATTATGAGAATCGATTTTGCTGAAAAGGAACTCATATATATGAATATAGAAACACAACAATTTGCAAGCAGTGGTCGAAATGAGCGGGAGCGGTCGGGAGCGGTACTGCTCTACTTTTTTAAATTAAGTTTTACTGTTCCTATAATTTTATTTTAAAAAGAAACCGTTCCGGAATGGTTTTGTTTTATAATAAAAGTGAAGAAAGAAGTTGAAACTTGCACTTTCAGTGCACTACACTGAACGTTCCCTTAAAGAGCATGTGCAAGTGTATGGGGGGTTTGTATTGTGTGTGGGAGGGGCGTGGTGATGGGGTTTGTGGGGAGTGGGTACAGGCCAGCAGGGAACATAGTTCCACTACTTCTTTTCGTACACTTCGACCACTGTTTGCAAGTGTTTGAAAGGGAAGCAAAGTGAGGTCAAGTGGAGAGGAGAAGAACCCCTTACCTTGTGAACTTTGCAAAATCACAATAGTTACGAGTCTGGGACTCACATCCAAGGGAAGCAAAGCCCGAGAGAGGTCAGGGGAGAAAAGGATAAGCACTCACCTCATGAACTTTGCGAAGCTATAGTAATTACAGGTGTGCAAAAAGCCCTGGCAGGGGAGTATATCAGGCATACCCACGTATGTAAAGAGAATCAAACTAAAGTCCTGTCAGGACTGTTTACCAGGCAAGCCCAATTCTGCAATTCTGTGACAAGAATCATACTAAAAGCCCTGGAAGAAACATATGCCAGGCTGAACCAAATCTGCAAGTGTATAAAGCATACCAGATAAAAAAAAGTCCTGGCACAGGAATGCACCAGGCCAATCCAAGACTGTGAATAAAGTTAAACTGAAGTGGAGACGAACCTGGCAGGAGAGTAAACCAAGTGTTTTTCATGGTTGGAACTCAAATCTAAGTTGTTTTTGAATAGAAAGCATTTTTGTTGTTGACTGGAAACCTTCAAGGAAGATTTGGATCCTTAGGAGTCTTGAAAACAACTCTTGAATAGCAACCTGGTGATGGGAGTCATCCCCTGGAACTGTGAACCTTATCCATTTGGAACCTTTGTGTTGAATAATACATATATTTATTTTGAACTTGAAAATATTTGCACCTTTCAAGACTAGAAACATGTCCCTTAGCACTTAGAGTTACTTTTTTAATGTGACGGCAAGGATAGGATTTCAGACAAAGGACAGTTTTGCTTTGGACATCTTCACATTGGATAGATCCTTAGTTTTTGGTTGAGGTAGGGAAATACCTCTTAGAATAGGTGCATGTTCCAACCCCTTTATCATTTGAATAAATGTTTATGACAACCAACTCAAAGTCCTCTTTGTCCGTGTCTCATTCCTGGTTCATCACAGAAAATACATTTTATTAAGGTTCTCACATGCCAAAAGACCTTGTAACTCTGCTCTCAATTTGTAAAGCCAAACACTTACAGATCATGTTAGGCCTTTGCTCCTGCAATAGCCAGCGATACACATTATTCATGTTTAATCTACAGACATAAGACCCATCAGAAATGTATTTAATTTCCAAAGAGATGTATTATTTACATGCTTTGGGAAGTATGAGTTGTACCTACTTTTGACCACCTGTAAGTGATAATAGGAGGGTGGGGCTCAGCGCAGACCGGGACATCAACGAGAATCCATGTGTCTTGGAATGTTGTTGACTCTGTCCCTCTCTGGCTGGAACACTGGAGTTTTGGATAAGCTGGAAACCAGTAAATAAAACCACTACTTTTGGGCATTGCGACTAGGTGTTAGAATCTGCTGTAAACTGTTGAAAACTGGTTTAGCATTCTTCATTAATAAAACAAGGGGCATCATTCCGAGGCTGGCGGTAAGGGGTTAACTGTGCCGGTAAGGGTGCCGGTGCGGTTAACCCCGTACCGCCACGTTATGAGGTCCTTTAGCGGATTCCCCTAAGGGCATCTGGTTTTACCAGGTGCCTTTAGTAGGAGCCGCTAAAGGACCAGGGAGCTAATAACGGGCCTGTTATTAACGGGCCTGTTGTTAGCTCCCTCCCCATTCCCATTGAGCCCTATGGGGGCTCGAATGGGAATGGGGATGGGTTCCCTGAATGGGGAAATACCGGGTCCTCCAAGGTTGGAATGGCCCGGTATTTCCCCATTCAGGGAACCCGGACCCGGTATGCGGTATGGGGGTAGCCATGGCACTAATAGCACCATGGCTACCTCCATGCTCGTAATGACCCCCAAGGTCTGTATTCAACATTCTTAAAAATAGAAGCACTTTATTAGTTGGTATGAGCAGTTTAACATGCAATGGCACTGGTCTTTCAGGCATGTGGGTCTTGCTTGTATATATATATATATATATATATATATATATATATATATATATATATATATATATATATATATATATATATATATTAATTGAAAAAAACGTTGTTAAAGGGACGTTATGGTTCAGTTGCCCTAAGAAAACCCTATCAAATGCATTGCAAACACTTTTTTAAAGGGACATTACAGTTAACGTGCACTAATAACAACCTATCCATTTTATGGTTACAAGTAAAACTGAAAACCCCCAGAAATTCGCCAGTTATGGTACGCTAAGGAACCATAACTCACACCACCACTGTGCACTGCAAGCACTAACACCTATGACATGGGTATGCAGCAATGCCATCCACCCTGGAATGGCTGGAAGAGAATTTCCCTCATGACGAAATGAGTAACGATAGTAACCCCATTGGTATGCAGCACAGTCTGAAAAGTAAGACAGTTAATATCTATTGCGTCATATACACCTAACAGATATTTTTATCTTCAACAGGACATACTGGAAATGAAAGGAATTCACCACAAGTGACACCTCTTCCACAACAGCATATGGCCACAGAAAATGAAGGAAACTCTGTAAAAAACAACCTAGACAGCCGGGACGCCAAAAATGAAAAATTGCTAAACAATTTAGCCGCCTTAAAGGATTTTGTACAAGGACATATTATGGGAAAAATAAAATGTCACTGCCCATTTTCATGTGTACCCCTTCCCTATTTCCCAGCCCACCATCCCCAACAAAATCCCTGCGAGTAGAGACGTTACGATGAGACCTCAATCCTTGGCTCCCCTCGTGACGAACTTGTACAAATCCTCAATTCCCCTGTGTATGTATCCATTTCTGCTACCCCTTTCCTTTCCTAATAGTGTCTATCTATGTCAGAAATTAAAGGTGTAGATGTTGCTGAGTGTGTGAGTGGCTTTTCCTTTAAAATTCCATTATGAGTCTGTGGCGCACAGTACTGTCCGGGATGGCTGCAGTTAAGCAACATGGAGGTTTCCTATGGATACGGATGCCGGCGTATGCGCAATCACAATGCAGGTATCCGCAGTACTGGCCGCATGTCCGCCTCTTGTGATGCACCTTTGATTAGTTGTGGGAGCGCACGTCTGTCCGTTCCACAGCTATGCGCATGCATATGTCATCCTCTGTGTCCTGGTAACACCGCCCCTATCCAGAATGGGTGGCAAAACCTTGTGATGTACTTTCAGTAGTTCGAGGCGTCCACCCACGTCCTAGAGACAGCTGTGCATACGAACATTGCACTTGCTGTAGCCTACAAACACCCAGCTTCTGCATAAATGGTCGCCGGACATGTGTCACAGTTTTAATGAGTCCTGGGAGGCCAACCCTGTTCGTAGGACAACTATGCACATGCGCACAAAGTATTCCGCCCAATACACGTCCTGCGGACAGCCGTCCCATTCAAGAACATTCGCACTATGTGACTGCATCCAGCCCTTATTTGCCGGACACGATCCGGGCCCCTCGGACATCGGAAAAGTACTGTTTTCTGCAATATAAGGAGTGTTATTGTGAAAGCATACCCTTACAAATGTACCACACTGTGCCATTGTACATGTAACTATTTCTTTGAACGATTTAGGCCTGCTTTACGGTTCCAAGTTCTCCACAGCAGTCCTACAAAACACCACACCCCAGAGCTGCTCCGCATTCTGTTCTTGGCTTTGCAGAGCAGAGTAGCGGGCCATATTGCTTCGTGCTGGATTTGCTTTGTGATCAATTCTGCTGTGCTATATTACCTTTGCAACTAATGGCAACCATGGCTGCTGCTACTGCCTCTAAATCAGCAGCACCCACACCCTCACCCTCACCACCTCCTTCCAAAGGGCCTGGACAAGGGAACAGGCGTGGTAATGTAGATATGGATCAAGAGGAGAACGAGGATGAAGTAGAGCAAATTCCCAATGCCTGCAGCCAGCGTGAGTGCTGGGTGTGGAAAATGTTTACCAGCATGGGAGATGTGCCGAAATGTCATGCTAACCAGGTGAGATGCATGGACTCAGATGCGGAAAACCTGGCTTGTACAACTATAGCACCACCACGCGATGACACCTCAAATTGAACCACAAGGCAGCAGTTTGGAGAGTAGTGCCCTTGGAACAAGGCACTAGGTTACTTTCCTCTACAGCATTCGCCACATCTGCTCCTGCCACCACCAGGGACACTCCTGTGGGGCAGCGGATCCCTACATCAGCATTGCAGGCCATCTGCACCGCAGCAGACCCTTACCTGTCAAAGGTCATTGTATTGTGCATGTACTGCGATGCAGTGCTCTGAAGGGGGGAGCAACTTCGAAGTGCTTTCGAGGGTTCAGTCCGGGAGCATGAGAATGACTGCCCCCTACCTAAGTGAGGGCCACCCAACATCTTCCTCTATCTGCACTTGCCTTATCTTATCCCTGTAGTTGGTGCCCCTTCTGTACCCTCCCTTCCCTTCCTTTCCTTCTGTGTCATGTGTTACAAGAACAAGAAAGATACAAAACAAAGGAAAACATTTAAAAAAAGGCTCCTTTCAGAGCCACCTTTCAGTGGTCAAAAGTGGAATTGCCAATGAAAGGATGCAGGCCGCTGCGCAACCTATAAACTCCGCAAATTGCGCTGTAAATAATGGGAGATGTGCTCTGTCAAAAACATTGCAGTCATTTCCAGTAGAAAGGGCTGGCTGTAAAAAGAGGCTTTTTCGTGGTGTTTGTGTTTCGTAGGATTGAAGTGTGCAACACCTACTAGATAAATGCTTGCTGGACTTGCAAAAAGGGCAGCCATGCATTTTGGATAGTTCGCAGAAAAACCTGATTGCCAGAAACACACACACACACACACAGCGCAGATCTACCTCAAGCAAAATGCCAACAACATTGATGAGTGCACTGAGCAAGTTGTGAATAATGCAAGATATAGAGAGTATTTCTGAGCAAACTCCAATAGGAAATGGCTTAGCTTGATGTACAGACCTGTACCTGACCAAAGGACAGGAATAACAAGTAAATTATAAGATACAGAAATGGGTCCTGAATAGATCGAAACAACCAAGGTAGAGTGTGGCTTTAAAACATATACAAAACTTTGCAAAGAAGAGTGTGCTTTTAAGCCCTGAGGAAGACCTTTTCAAAAGGTGGAAACACATGCTTTCCATGAACTCAAAGCTCCATCATTTCTCCAGGCCTCATGGCTGAGGCGGGGCACCCACAGGGACATGCAGTCATGGGGCACCCGCAACCTGGGGGCGGAGGGGGCCCTCACTACACCAATAAAGTGTAGTGGAATTGTGCTCCCAAATCCAGTTGTTTTCCCATTAAATTTATATCGGCATTGTGAGGGGCCATAGTGACATGTTGTGATGGGTGAAATGTCTTCCATTTGCTCTAAGAAGTGAAAGAGCAAAATGGTTACCGTACCACCAGACTTGCCTGAACATCAAATCCACTCACAAAAAGTTCACAGAATGCGCAAAGCAGCCTAGTTGTTTCGGCTAATCCGATTGGCTGAAATATCACAGATGCAGCCACAGGTCAATTCGATTTGCTAGAACACCTGTGAAAAAATTGTATCAACAGATGCAGAAAGCCATGCATTCCATTCTGGGGGGTTGACCAGAATCTGATGTGGATTACACCTGTCCTTAAGTGAACATTTTGGGAGAGGAAGTAATACAATTCCAAACCTAAAAACGTGGAAGTAATTTAGTTTTCTTGGAAATCATTATATTTCCATGCTTAAAGGATTTGGAGTAAATTACTTCCATTGTAGAAAAAAGTAAATAGCTATGGAAGAAGTCAGGACGAATTCTTCAGCCCTTTGTCCTTCAAGTATGAGAAAAATATGAAAGGCACTATTATGGACTTGAGGAGACATGCAGGGAAAATAAATATCCTTTTTCAAGTTCAAGAATTCTTCTGAGGCACCGAAATCTGGAGTCATATTTTAAACGCACTGCAGTCTATGGAAGTCTTTGACTTCTTGGCTCTTGTTTTGAAGGTTTCTGGTATTTTCTGACTACATACCGTACAACAGGCTTGACTTGTGCACTAGACCTCCCCTTCGATCTACCTTTTATCTCACATGCTCCTACTCGGTAGTGTTTTGTTTGATTAACGGTATAGAAATTGATATGAAGAAGGATAGGTCTTCATGGATGGGGGTACAACCTGCAACCTGTAGCATGCACACTAACGTAACAAGCTTTACCAATAGCATTGCAACTTTAGACTTGCATATTCCGCCTACATTTCTGCAGTAAGTTCAAATACCAGCTGAGATGTATTTCACAACCGGCTTGTGCCGCAAGAAAATTCCTAGGCCACACTAGACCAAGAATGGCTTGCCTTACTTAGAATGTTTTTGCCCTCAGCTTTACCAGCATATGAAATGACATTCCCATAATGAAATCTGAATGTTTACAGACTATTACGTCTGAGGAAGTGATAGTCACTTTACTTTACTTTACTTTATTACATTTATACCGTGCTCAATGGACCCGTAAGCATGATGGCACAGCATAACAAACAATCACAAACAATATGTAACATGAAACATAATCAACAGGGCCAACTACCTGATCTGCAAGAACAGCACAATAGCCAAAAGAAATGACAAGAATTTAGTCTAACTCGCTACTAAATAGGTTACCAAGGAAGGGTCCATAAAGGTGAACATTTCTGCCGGAACACGTCAGAGTACAAGCTTACAGTTTGTTACTCTCATGGGACGGGGTTTACATGCTCTAAGATGGAGGGGTAAGGTGCTAAACCCAAAACCCACTAACACGCAATCGCAGGTGAGTTCAGAGCACCAATCGATGAAATCTATCCTGCGTAGGATCTTAAGGTCGGACATTCTGACCACACCGGGGCCTGTCCTTTGTCGTAACCAGGCGAGGACCTTATTTCTCAATGTTTCTCTAGTCTCTCTCCCATCCAGTTTTTTGATGTTGGTAATCACAAAGTTCCTTTGGTCCATGACAAAACATTTGGTGATCCCATTCTCGATGTTAGGCATTTGTGATTTCCTTACAAACAGACTGCCTGTAGTCACCTGCTTAATTTTGGCGTTCTCCACTGCTCTCGTTTTGGCAGGTGATTGGCGTGATTTATGGCCCCCCCAGGTGGACGACCTCCCGCAATGGTTCCCCCAGCAAATGAGGAACCGGCCTGACATATTTAGTTTGCATAGGTAAAACTGCAGAGGGGAGTTCTATGGCGTCTGTTTGACAACCCTGATGGGTACCAAGAAAGTCAAGATGAGTTTGCGTGGTTTTTTCTATGCCTTCAAGTTCTGGTTCGGTTTGAATAAGCTTTTGTGCATGTGGCAGAGGTGGCTTGGGCGTGAAATGGCCAAAAGATGCCACCCATCCCTGAAAATCCTCCATGTTGCAACATGCCACAAGGTCGTGCAGCATCTGTGCCTTAAGGTGTCGCTACCTGACTGATGTTTTGGAGTCTGCCAATCCCTTGTCTGAACTTGGTACAGGGGGGACCCCTGTATGCATCCCTTTGACGGTTTGTGAATTTAATTCATCTTGGGTGCCCGACGGGCTGTGGTGTTCATGGTGATCAGCTTTCTTGCTTGGAGAATGAACCCCATCTCTTACTCCATGATCGTGAGGATTAACTGCCTTTAAGGGTGTGAGCTTGGGCATGGTAGGGAGGGAGCCAGCAGTATTTTTTACAAACTTCAAATCATTCTCAGAATCGTTATTAATACTCAAAAATGTAGAGAGGGAGAGTTGTTCCTTCTGGAGCTTCTGTCTCCTTATAGCACTTAGTGCCAACACTTCTGAAAACCTATTGCCACTCCTATGAGGGCAATAGAAGGTGATTGAAAGAGGAGTTCCTCCCTACTCGTGGCATCGGGCTGGCTAATGGATGTGTCCAGCCCCGGGAAATGGGCTGTTTTGACATCCGTGGACGTGAGCGTGTGTCATGCCTGCGCCATGGGCGCATCCATTTACTCTCAATTTGGACTATATGTTTATCATTTAGTTACAACAGACTCTTGGATCCATCTATATTTACTTTGGAAACTTTATTTCCCTTTTGCGAGACTTTGCTGCTTAATTATTATTTCCAACAAACTACGCATACCATAATGCACCTGGCTACAAGCATTGATTCCTGGCTGTTCCTATTGGTTATCAATGGAACTACACCCCCCAGAAGCCCTAGAGACTTGCCCTGCTTCCACCAGCCCAGGAACAGAAAGGGAGGTGGCCGATTGCCTGCAGGTGTGTTTAGCCAGGTGCAACCAATTAGCCTGCCTCTGTGCTGGGCTAGGCAGTATAAAGGCTGCTGCCTGCAGTGGTTCAGCCTCTTGAGTCTGAGAGTCCTTCCTCCACTTTTTGCATCTCCCTACGGATCTTGTATGCTGCTTACCTTCACTCCTGCTTGGACCCTGCCTTGTTGCTTGCTCCACCCTGCTGCCTCCAGCCATAGCCTTCCAGGCTCCCTGCCTCACAGCCTTGCTCCTCTGGGCTCTCCATACTGCAGCTGATCACGCTCTGCTGCCTTCCAGCCTTCGCCCTTGTCCTACCGGGCTCTCCACATTGCAGCCGATCACGCTCTGCTGCCTTCCAGCCTTCGCCCTTGCCCTGCCGGGCTCTCCACATTGCAGCGGATCACGCTCTGCTGCCTTCCAGCCTTCGCCCTTGCCCTGCGGGCTCTCCACATTGCAGCCGATCACGCTCTGCTGCCTTACAGCCTCTGCCCTTGCCCTGCCGGGCTCTCCACATTGCAGCCGATCACGCTCTGCTGCCTTCCAGCCTCCGCCCTTGCCCTGCCGGGCTCGCCACATTGCAGCCGATCATGCTCTGCTGCCTTCCAGCCTCCGCCCTTGCCCTGCGGACCCTCTACATTGCAGCTGATCACGCTCTGCTGCTTTCCAGCCTCAGCCCTTGTCCTCTGGGCTCCCTGCCCTGCAGCCTGCCTCACTCCAGCTGCCTTCAGCCCTTGCCTTCTGGGCTCCCTGCTCTGCGGCCTACCTCACTCCGGCAGCCTTCAGCCCTTGTCTTCTGGGCTCCCTGCTCTGCAGCCTACCTCACTCTGGCTACCTACAGCCCTTGTCCTCTGGGCCTTCCTACTTTGCAGCTTATCACCCTCCGCTGCCTACTACCTACCTTTTCCGCTGGGTTCTCGACCTAGCAGCCCTCTACAGTCCTCTGCTACCTTCTACGTTCAGCGGCCCTGTCCCTCAGGGTTCACTCCTTACTGCCCGGCCCTTACGGGATCCTTGCCGTGCAGTCTGCTTTACTCTGCTGCCCTAAGCCCTTTTCCTCTGGGCGTTCTACCTTACAGTCCTACTCCTGTGGGCTTACTCATTGCTTTCCTGCTCCTCTGAACTCTCAACCTTGTTCCTTACTGTCCTCTGCTATCCTATCCTGTTACACGACTTTCCTTTCATTTCCTTCTGCTAGCTTGCTATCACCTCCTTTCCTGGATTTGTCTGTAGTATCTTCTCTTGTACTGTTTGTAGACCCTTTTGTACAGAGCTTGTCTGTTGGTTCCCATCAGTCAACCTCTGCCCCTTCCCTTGTCCTGTTTCTACATTACAGACACCCAGAGCTGCTGTTCCAAGTCATGAGCAAACAGCGTGGGCCTCTGTTATAGCAAACTGTGCAGACGGCTAGAGTATTTCCAAGGTTCGTGGAATACTCTTTTCCTATATCTGCATACACCCCAAGAGGGTATTCATTCTGAATCTTTTCCCTTGCTACTCTTGCTTACTCTTCGTTCTCTTTCCTTTCCGCTGTGTGTGTTCTTATCTGTCCACTTTATTTGGCACAACCACCCAAACCCTTTCTGGGTGTCCTGTGCCACTCTTAATAGAGTGCCACTCCTGACAGAATGCAAGAGCCAAAAATTTGCATAAACCTATGGTTTCCCTAAAGACAGCAAACAAGAACCTTAGTCTAAAGGACAGTCTCGCCTCAGTAAACAAAGATTTACAAGCACGGTACTATACTCACTGGCTAGCTGACCCTTTTTCCATGTACAATTATTATGACATTTGCGACTATGACCCGCAGTCCTTATCTGTTGCAGAGCTACAGCAAGATAATGAATTCTTACAGATCTTGTTAAACCAAACAGTGAAAAACACTCCTGCGTCTTCTGACAAGCCTTCTAACACCGCAACAGCCAAGGATATAGCACTCATTGTGGGAGACTCTAAACCAGAATACGCTGTTGCCAAAGTGATATGCGCAAGATCGGCTTGGCAAGCTCCCCAGAATGCTGGAAACCCTTATTTGACAGGACAAGGCAGTCATTATCCTGAGGTTTGTGCATCTGGTCCTGGGTACAAAAGACCTATACTAACCATCGGTTGTCTTAATGCTTCCACTGTATCTACTAACCACAATAACCCTAAGCTCAGTCTTCCCATTGCTACAACCGAATTCTCTGCCACACCAGCTTCTGAAGCTTTAGATCAAACTAATGATACTTACCTGCTACACGAACAACTCCTACGCCTTAAAAGAAAGACCGAAGACCTCTATGATGACTTTGTTTATTTGTATTATAAGAATCTTATGAAGGGACACAAGTCACCAGACCATCTGACACTATGTCCAACACCTGACATCTTATCTTTAGAGATCGACATGATAAGGCCTGGAATTGCCATACAGAAAAGTATACAGACTTATACCAAGCAGATGGAAGACCTAAATATAGCATATGTATCCCTTCTAAAGACTGACACAGCTCTTTCACCTTCCAGCCACAGAAACTCAGGTTGTTGTACTGACAGAAAAGAATTAACTCCTCCGGTGGGTCAAATCACGCACACAGCCATTACACCACAAAACAAGGGTGGTCTTCTGATTGGAAATCCCTCTGAGTCAAAGGATGGTTCCGCCCTCACCCTTGCCTATTGTCCAGTACTCACACTTACAACCTCTTCTGAAATGACAATGGCAGCTGAAGAGACTGGCGCAGTTCACACCGAGCATGCTGAAGTGGCAAGCGGGGCTTGCCAAAGTGTGGCTGTGCTATCAGACAACACTCTTGAGCAATCAACATCTTCAGTTTCTTCGATACCCCCTGAATCGCCAGAGGTTGTGGTACCCGATCTACCAGTAGTTGCAACACCTGAACTGTCTGTAGCTGCTACAGCACCCGAACCTCCAAATGCAATTCATGATCTTCCTGCTGCTGTGGTTTCTAAACTCCCTGCCACATTTGAGACTCCTCAAGTCTCTGCTGCAAATCTTGAGGTTGCTATAGCTACTGTGATTCCTGAAGCTACTGCTAATTCTGATGCTCCCGATGCCCAGATTTCTACTTCCTTCGCAGCTGTGCTCGCTGCAGCAGAATCCTCTGCTACACAACCTGATCCCTCAGCACCTTCTCTTCCTGATCCTACATCCGCCATGCTAACTGTTGCAAAGTCAGCGAAGGGTTTTTCTGTTAAGACTACTGCTCCAGTTGTTCCTGCTGGTATATCTATAGCACTGAGACTGCCAGACTCTACTCTACCAGTCTCGGGTGCGTTCCAGCCCGCTGGCTCTCTCATGACACCCACACACCCAGTTGCTACAGCCTTGATACTCTCTACAGCCATTCAAGATCTCACTGCTGCTGTTACCTCTGAACTGTCTACTAATCATGGGAAAACCGCCGCTGTGACTCCTGAACTCTCTGCGGCTAACACTAACATTGTCATTGCTGCTCCGGATGTCTTGGAAAGCCTTCCTAAAGCTACCAACTCTGCTGACCTATGGCTCCACTTTCCAGCACCATATTGTTGCCCGTCAAAGCAAAATCTATCATGGAGCCTGCAGCAGTTTTTCGCAGTTCCTCTCTTCATGCACACACAGTTGGGGTCTGTGTTCCAAAGACTTCGTCTATTCTGATTTCTACATCAAAGTTTCAGAACTTTGGTACTATCTCCGTCATTCAAGACTCTCACCTTGCAACCCGTTTCTGGTGCTTCATGATGTGCCTTTTTGGAGTAAGACTCTTGTACGGTGTGACAGACATTCTTCCTACAGGTCGGTCTTCAGGGAGCCTGGAGAGGGGCCTGGAGAGGGGCATACTGTCATGCCTGCGCCATGGGCGCATCCATTTACTCTCAATTTGGACTATATGTTTATCATTTAGTTACAACAGACTCTTGGATCCATCTATATTTACTTTGGAAACTTTATTTCCCTTTTGCAGGACTTTGCTGCTTAATTATTATTTCCAACAAACTACGCATACCATAATGCACCTGGCTACAAGCATTGATTCCTGGCTGTTCCTATTGGTTATCAATGGAACTACACCCCCCAGAAGCCCTAGAGACTTGCCCTGCTTCCACCAGCCCAGGAACAGAAAGGGAGGTGGCCGATTGCCTGCAGGTGTGTTTAGCCAGGTGCAACCAATTAGCCTGCCTCTGTGCTGGGCTAGGCAGTATAAAGGCTGCTGCCTGCAGTGGCTCAGCCTCTTGCATCTGAGAGTCCTTCCTCCACCTTTTGCATCTCCCTACGGATCTTGTATGCTGCTTACCTTCACTCCTGCTTGGACCCTGCCTTGTTGCTTGCTCCACCCTGCTGCCTCCAGCCATAGCCTTCCAGGCTCCCTGCCTCAAAGCCTTGCTCCTCTGGGCTCTCCATACTGCAGCTGATCACGCTCTGCTGCCTTCCAGCCTTCGCCCTTGTCCTGCCGGGCTCTCCACATTGCAGCCGATCACGCTCTGCTGCCTTCCAGCCTTCGCCCTTGCCCTGCCGGGCTCTCCACATTGCAGCGGATCACGCTCTGCTGCCTTCCAGCCTTCGCCCTTGCCCTGCCGGGCTCTCCACATTGCAGCCGATCACGCTCTGCTGCCTTACAGCCTCCGCCCTTGCCCTGCCGGGCTCTCCACATTGCAGCCGATCACGCTCTGCTGCCTTCCAGCCTCCGCCCTTGCCCTGCCGGGCTCTCCACATTGCAGCCGATCACGCTCTGCTGCCTTCCAGCCTCCGCCCTTGCCCTGCGGACCCTCTACATTGCAGCTGATCACGCTCTGCTGCTTTCCAGCCTCAGCCCTTGTCCTCTGGGCTCCCTGCCTTGCAGCCTGCCTCACTCCGGCTGCCTTCAGCCCTTGTCTTCTGGGCTCCCTGCTCTGCAGGCTGCCTCACTCCGGCAGCCTTCAGCCCTTGTCTTCTGGGCTCCCTGCTCTGCAGCCTACCTCACTCTGGCTACCTACAGCCCTTGTCCTCTGGGCCTTCCTACTTTGCAGCTTATCACGCTCCGCTGCCTACTACCTACCTTTTCCGCTGGGTTCTCGGCCTAGCAGCCCTCTACAGTCCTCTGCTACCTTCTACGTTCAGCGGCCCTGTCCCTCAGGGTTCACTCCTTACTGCCCGGCCCTTACGGGATCCTTGCCGTGCAGTCTGCTTTACTCTGCTGCCCTAAGCCCTTTTCCTCTGGGCGTTCTACCTTACAGTCCTACCCCTGTGGGCTTACTCATTGCTTTCCTGCTCCTCTGAACTCTCAACCTTGTTCCTTACTGACTTCTGCTATCCTATCCTGTTACACGACTTTCCTTTCATTTCCTTCTGCTAGTTTGCTATCACCTCCTTTCCTGGATTTGTCTGTAGTATCTTCTCTTGTACTGTTTGTAGACCCTTTTGTACAGAGCTTGTCTGTTGGTTCCCATCAGTCAACCTCTGCCCCTTCCCTTGTCCTGTTTCTACATTACAGACACCCAGAGCTGCTGTTCCAAGTCATGAGCAAACAGCGTGGGCCTCTGTTATAGCAAACTGTGCAGAAGGCTAGAGTATTTCCAAGGTTCGTGGAATACTCTTTTCCTATATCTGCATACACCCCAAGAGGGTATTCATTCTGTATCTTTTCCCTTGCTACTCTTGCTTACTCTTCGTTCTCTTTCCTTTCCGCTGTGTGTGTTCTTATCTGTCCACTTTATTTGGCACAACCACCCAAACCCTTTCTGGGTGTCCTGTGCCACTCTTAATAGAGTGCCACTCCTGACAGCGTGGGCATATTTATGCTCATGTTGTTGCCTACTGAGGTGCAGGACCTCGTAACTTGCGTAGTACTTGAAAGAGCCTGGGCAGGATAATTGACTCAGAAGGAGCACTGGCGTTGGTCCGCTTGCCCACCTGTGCCACCCAAAGCCTGATGTGACATTGGTTCTGGGCTAAGGAAGGTGTACTCACTGCCGTACAATAAGCACCCTTCAGCCGTCAGTTCCTGAAACACAGTGCTGCGCGCCGCCGAGAAACATCTGCGATCTCCGACCCCTGGAACAGCAAGGCTAATGGAGCCTGAAGGTAGCCTCGGCAGACTCGCCACACGGCTCTCAGCTCATGGCCCTCTCCAGAGCAAGCAATACCAGGAAAGGACCCTACACAAGGCTACATCATGTCAGGCTGCATCGCCTAGCACAGCCGCCTCTAAAACGGCCGCCTTCTGACGTGCTGACATCATCAGGAATCCAACTCTCTTAGCATCTCAATTGGTCCCCTTCCCCACCTCAACGCAATCCATTTGTGATGGAAAAGCTATGGGAGGTGCTGCTGTTTTGAGAGCCCGATTGAGAAGACTGTTGGCTAAAATCTCAAGCAATAATACACATTTCACAGGGTGGCCACCAATGTACACCTTCTCGGGAAAGGGAACAAAGGTGTTCAGACACTATTCCCATTCAGTCTTCTGCTTCTCTGCTGACACTGCAAACAACATGTTTGTACTGTGCCATTAAATGTTAAGTGGCTTTTCTGAGAAGTGCATATACTCTATCTATCTATATTATCTTTTATATAGTGGCAACTCGCCCTTAGGCCTCAAGGCGCTCAATAATAAAATATGTTTGTTCTGCTGAAAGATTTTTGCACTGTAGGAGCCCTTCTAGGGCATGCTGGAGCTTTCTCATTTAAATTATAGTGGAATCAAAAATAATAATACTAAATTGGGCATTTATATTGTATTTCATTCCAGAGTCCAGCCTCTAAGCGTGGTACAAGGTATCAAATCCATGTTGCCCAGTGTTGTTTCACTTCTTTTTTTTTCTTTTAACAAGTTTTATTTATTCATCAGGAGCAGGTTCAGGTTACAACAGTTATAATCACTTTTGTGCGTTTTGCGTACATAATATGTCATTTACTGTTCACCCTTCGTTAAGGTCTTTGGCCCACAGTCGCTCCCACGTTTTTACATTACTTCCCTAACAAGTGTCCCTTTCACTCAACAGGTGCCCCCCCCCCCTTATCCCAACTTGATTGGAGTGGTTTCAGTGTCCTTTCACTATTTGGAGGTTTCGTCCGGTTCGTGTGGGCAGTCCTTTGCCTGATTTCAGGGACTCAGCAAATATGAATGTTCTTAAGTAGCGAGGGTTTGCGGAAGCAGGCCTCTCTGTCTTTTACGAATTCCTGGAAGGGGTTCCATAACGCCAGGAATTTCAAGTATTGCCCTGCTTTTAGGGCGCATATTTTTTCCATTTCCATGATCCCCCATACCCTGACCCACCACCAGGCTATTATCGGGCCCAATTAATTTGTCCATCCTTGTGCCACTGTCATTCTCGCTGCCATTATTAAGTGTGTGATAAGGGTAGCCTTATGCCCCGTTGCTGCGTATGTTCTTTCTAATACTGCTAGAGGAAGTGATAGTCACTTTACTTTACTTTACTTTATTACATTTATACCGCGCTCAATGGACCCGTAAGCATGATGGCACAACATAACAAACAATCGCAAACAATATGTAACATGAAACATAATCAACAGGGCAGACTACCTGATATGCAAGAAAAGCACAATAGCCAAAAGAAATGACAAGAATTTAGTCTAACTTGCTACTAAATAGGTTACCAAGGAAGGGTCCATAAAGGTGAACATTTCTGCCGGAACACGTCAGAGTACAAGCTTACAGTTTGTTACTCTCAATGGACGGGGTTTACATGCTCTAAGATGGAGGGGTAAGGTGCTAAACCCACAACCCACTAACACGCAATGGCAGGTGAGTTCAGAGCACCAATCGATCAAATCTATCCTGCGTAGGATCTTAAGGTCGGGCATTCTGACCACACCGGGGCCTGTCCTTTGTCGTAACCAGGCGAGGACCTTATTTCTCAATGTTTCTCTAGTCTCTCTCCCATCCAGTTTTTTGATGTTGGTAATGACAAAGTTCCTTTGGTCCATGACAAAACATTTGGTGATCCCATTCTCGATGTTAGGCATTTGTGATTTCCTTACAAACAGACTACCTGTTTAATTTTGGCGTTCTCCACTGCTCTCGTTTTGGCAGGTGCTTGGTGTGATTTATGGCCCCCCCAGGTGGACGACCTCCCGCAATGGTTCTCCCAGCAAATGAGGAACCGGCCTGACATATTTAGTTTGCATAGGTAAAACTGCAGAGGGGAGTTCTATGGCGTCTGTTTGACAACCCTGATGGGTACCAAGAAAGTCAAGACGAGTTTGCGTGGTTTTTTCTATGCCTTCAAGTTCTGGTTCGGTTTGAATAAGCTTTTGTGCATGTGGCAGAGGTGGCTTGGGCGTGAAATGACCAAAAGATGCCACCCATCCCTGAAAACCCTCCACGTTGCAACATGCCGCAAGGTCGCGCAGCTTCTGTGCCTTAAGGTGTCGCTGCGTGACTGATGTTTTGGAGTCCGCCAATCCCTTGTCTGAACTTGCTACAGGGGGTACCCCTGTATGCATCCCTTTGACGGTTTGTGAATTTAATTCATCTTGGGTGCCCGATGGCTGTGGTGTTCATGGTGATCAGCTTTCTTGCTTGGAGAATGAACCCCATCTCTTACTCCATGATCGTGAGGATTAACTGCCTTTAAGGGTGTGAGCTTGGGCATGGTAGGGAGGGAGCCAGCAGTATTTTTTGCAAACTTCAAATCATTCTCAGAATCGTTATTAATACTCAAAAATGTAGAGAGGGAGAGATGTTCCTTCTGGAGCTTCTATCTCCTTATAGCACTTAGTGTCAACACTTCTGAAAACCTATTGCCACTCCTATGAGGGCAATAGAAGGTGATTGAAAGAGGAGTTTTTCCCTACTCGTGGCATCGGGCTGGCTAATGGATGTGTCCAGCCCCGGGAAATGGGCTGTATTGACATCCGTGGACGTGAGCGTGGGCATATTTATGCTTGTGTTGTTGCCTACTGAGGTGCAGGACCTCGTAACTTGCGTAGTACTTGAAACAGCCAGGGCAGGATAATTGACTCAGAAGGAGCACTGGCGTTGGTCCGCTTGCCCGCCTGTGCCACCCAAAGCCTGATGTGACATTGGTTCTGGGCTAAGGAAGGCGTACTCAATGCCGTACAATAAGCACCCTTCAACCGTCAGTTCCTGAAACACTGTGCTGCGCGCCTTGGAGAAACCTCTGCGATCTCCGACCCCCGGAACAGCAAGGCTAATGGAGCCTGATGGTAGCCTCGGCAGACTCGCCACACGGCTCTCAGCTCATGCGCCTCTCCAGAGCAAGCAATACAAGGAAAGGACCCTACACAAGGCTACACCACGTCAGGCTGCGTCGCCTAACACAGCCGCCTCTAACCCGGCCGCCTTCTGACGTGCTGACATCATCAGGAATCCAACTCTCTTAGCATTTCAATTGGTCCCCTTCCCCACCGCAACGCAATCCATTTGTGATGGAAAAGCTATGGGAGGTGCTGCTGTTTTGAGAGCCCGATTGAGAAGACTGTTGGCTAAAATCTCAAGCAATAATACACATTTCACAGGGTGGCCACCAATGTACACCTTCTCGGGAAAGGGAACAAAGGTGTTCAGACACTATTCCCATTCAGTCTTCTGCTTTTCTGCTGACGCTGCAAACAACATGCTTGTACTGTGCCATTAAAGGCTAAGTGGCTTTTCTGAGAAGTGCATATACTCCATCTATCTATATTATCTTTTATATAGTGGCAACTCGCCCTTAGGCCTCAAGGCGCTCAATAATAAAATATGTTTGTTCTGCTGAAAGATTTTTGCACTGTAGAAGCCCTTTTAGGGCATGCTGGAGCTTTCTCATTTAAATTATAGTGGAATCAAAAATAATAATACTAAATTGGGCATTTATATTGTATTTCATTCCAGAATCCAGCCTCTAAGCGTGGTACAAGGTATCAAATCCATGTTGCCCAGTGTTGTTTCACTTCTTTTTTTTTCTTTTAACAAGTTTTATTTATTCATCAGGAGCAGGTTCAGGTTACAACAGTTATAATCACTTTTGTGCGTTTTGCGTACATAATATGTCATTTACTGTTCACCCTTCGTTAAGGTCTTTGGCAGCACAGTCGCTCCCACGTTTTTACATTACTTCCCTAACAAGTGTCCCTTTCACTCAACAGGTGCCCCCACCCTTTATCCCAACTTGATTGGAGTGGTTTCAGTGTCCTTTCACTATTTGGAGGTTTCCGTCCGGTTCGTGTGGGCAGTCCTTTGCCTGATTTCTGGGACTCAGCAAATATGAATGTTCTTAAGTAGCGAGGGTTTGCGGAAGCAGGCCTCTCTGTCTTTTACGAATTCCTGGAAGGGGTTCCATACCGCCAGGAATTTCAAGTATTGCCCTGCTTTTAGGGCGCATATTTTTCCATTTCCATGATCCCCCATACCCTGACCCACCACCAGGCTATTATCGGGCCCAATTAATTTGTCCATCCTTGTGCCACTGTCATTCTCGCTGCCATTATTAAGTGTGTGATAAGGGTAGCCTTATGCCACGTTGCTGCGTATGTTCCTTCTAACACTGCTAGAGGAAGTGATAGTCACTTTACTTTACTTTACTTTACTTTACTTTATTACATTTATACCGCGCTCAATGGACCCGTAAGCATGATGGCACAACATAACAAACAATATGTAACATGAAACATAATCAACCGGGCAGACTACCTGATATGCAAGAACAGCACAATAGCCAAAAGAAATGACAAGAATTTAGTCTAACTTGCTACTAAATAGGTTACCAAGGAAGGGTCCATAAAGGTGAACATTTCTGCCGCAACACGTCAGAGTACAAGCTTACAGTTTGTTACTCTCATGGGACGGGGTTTACATGCTCTAAAATGGAGGGGTAAGGTGCTAAACCCACAACCCACTAACACGCAATCGCAGGTGAGTTCAGAGCACCAATCGATCAAATCTATCCTGCGTAGGATCTTAAGGTCGGGCATTCTGACCACACCGGGCCTGTCCTTTGTCGTAACCAGGTGAGGACCTTATTTCTCAATGTTTCTCTAGTCTCTCTCCCATCCAGTTTTTTGATGTTGGTAATCAAAAAGTTCCTTTGGTCCATGACAAAACATTTGGTGATCCCATTCTCGATGTTAGGCATTTGTGATTTCCTTACAAACAGACTACCTGTAGTCACCTGCTTAATTTTGGCCTTCTCCACTGCTCTCGTTTGGCAGGTGATTGGCGTGATTTATGGCCCTCCCAGGTGGACGACCCCCCGCAATGGTTCCCCCAGCAAATGAGGAACCGGCCTGACATATTTAGTTTGCATAGGTAAAACTGCAGAGGGGAGTTCTATGGCGTCTGTTTTATAACCCTAATGGGTACCAAGAAAGTCAAGACGAGTTTGCGTGTTTTTTTCTATGCCTTCAAGTTCTGGTTCGGTTTGAATAAGCTTTTGTGCATGTGGCAGAGGTGGCTTGGGCGTGAAATGGCCAAAAGATGCCACCCATCCCTGAAAATCCTCCACGTTGCAACATGCCGCAAGGTCGCGCAGCTTCTGTGCCTTAAGGTGTCGCTATGTGACTGATGTTTTGGAGTCCGCCAATCCCTTGTCTGAACTTGCTACAGGGGGTACCCCTGTATGCATCCCTTTGACGGTTTGTGAATTTAATTCATCTTGGGTGCCCGACGGGCTGTGGTGTTCATGGTGATCAGCTTTCTTGCTTGGAGAATGAACCCCATCTCTTACTCCATGATCGTGAGGATTAACTGCCTTTAAGGGTGTGAGCTTGGGCATGGTAGGGAGGGAGCCAGCAGTATTTTATGCAAACTTCAAATCATTCTCAGAATCGTTATTAATACTCAAAAATGTAGAGAGGGAGAGTTGTTCCTTCTGGAGCTTCTGTCTCCTTATAGCACTTAGTGCCAACACTTCTGAAAACCTATTGCCACTCCTATGAGGGCAATAGAAGGTGATTGAAAGAGGAGCTTCTCCTTACTCGTGGCATCAGGCTGGCTAATGGATGTGTCCAGGCCCGGGAAATGGGCTGTATTGACATCCGTGGACGTGAGCGTGGGCATATTTATGCTCGTGTTGTTGCCTACTGAGGTGCAGCCAGGGCAGGATAATTGACTCAGAAGGAGCACTGGCGTTGGTCCGCTTGCCCGATTGTGCCACCCAAAGCCTGATGTGACATTGGTTCTGGGCTAAGGAAGGCATACTCACTGCCGTACAATAAGCACCCTTCAACCGTCAGTTCCTGAAACACTGTGCTGCGTGCCGTCGAGAAACATATGCGATCTGCGACCCCCGGAACAGCAAGGCTAATGGAGCCTGATGGTAGCCTCGGCAGACTCGCCACACGGCTCTCAGCTCATGCGCCTCTCCAGAGCAAGCAATACGAGGAAAGGACCCTACACAAGGCTACACCACGTCAGGCTGCGTCGCCTAACACAGCCGCCTCTAACACGGCCGCCTTCTGACGTGCTGACATCATCAGGAATCCAACTCTCTTAGCACCTCAATTGGTCCCCTTCCCCACCTCAACACAATCCATTTGTGATGGAAAAGCTATGGGAGGTGCTGCTGTTTTGAGAGCCCGATTGAGAAGACTGTTGGCTAAAATCTCAAGCAATAATACACATTTCACAGGGTGGCCACCAATGTACACCTTCTCGGGAAAGGGAACAAAGGTGTTCAGACACTATTCCCATTCAGTCTTCTGCTTTTCTGCTGACACTGCAAACAACATGTTTGTACTGTGCCATTAAAGGTTAAGTGGCTTTTCTGAGAAGTGCATATACTCTATCTTTCTATATTATCTTTTATATAGTGGCAACTCGCCCTTAGGCCTCAAGGCGCTCAATAATAAAATATGTTTGTTCTGCTGAAAGATTTTTGCACTGTAGAAGCCCTTCTAGGGCATGCTGGAGCTTTCTCATTTAAATTATAGTGGAATCAAAAATAATAATACTAAATTGGGCATTTATATTGTATTGCATGCCAGAGTCCAGCCTCTAAGCGTGGTACAAGGTATCAAATCCATGTTGCCCTGTGTTGTTTCACTTCTTTTTTTTCTTTTAACAAGTTTTATTTATTCATCAGGAGCAGGTTCAGGTTACAACAGTTATAATCACTTTTGTGCGTTTTGCGTACATAATATGTCATTTACTGTTCACCCTTCGTTAAGGTCTTTGACAGCACAGTCGCTCCCATGTTTTTACATTACTTCCCTAACAAGTGTCCCTTTCACTCAACAGGTGCTCCCCCCCTTTATCCCAACTTAATTGGAGTGGTTTCAGTGTCAGTTCACTATTTGGAGGTTTCCGTCCCGTTCGTGTGGGCAGTCCTTTGCCTGATTTCTGGGACTCAGCAAATATGAATGTTCTTAAGTAGCGAGGGTTTGCGGAAGCAGGCCTCTCTGTCTTTTACGAATTCCTGGAAGGGGTTCCATACCGCCAGGAATTTCAAGTATTGCCCTGCTTTTAGGGCGCATATTTTTTCCATTTCCATGATCCCCCATACCCTGACACACCACCAGGCTATTATTGGGCCCAATGATTTTGTCCATCCTTGTGCCACTATCATTCTCGCTGCCATTATTAAGTGTGTGATAAGGGTAGCCTTATGCCCCGTTGCCGCGTATGTTCCTTCTAACACTGCTCCCAATAGGACCACCTTTGGTGCATTGGCAGAGTCACTCCTGTTTTCTCTTCTATGTGCCCCAGGAACTCTTTCCAGTATAGTACAGCTTTCGGGCATGTCCACCACATGTGATAGATATCCACCCTCCCACCACATCGTCGCCAGCACTCAGCAGGGTATTTTGCGTTTATTTTGTGTAAGCGATGGGGGGACATATACCACCTGTAACACAATTTGTAAGCTGACTGTTTGATCGCTGTGAATTTGGATGTTGTATGCACCCTCATCCAAATCTGTCCCCATTCCTCTTCCGTGATCGTTTCTCCTAGGTTTTTCTCCCAGTTATCTTTGTACGGAAGTTTGTCTCCCATTTGTGCGTTGTTCAATAGCCTTTATATTCTAGTTACCCCTCTTGCGGTCGTACCCTCCTGCATGGCCATTTCGAGCCCAACTGGGGTTCTAGTGCCCGCTTTCTTCACTGCTGGCTGGGAGATCCAATGTCTAATTTGCATGTATTTGTATCTTTCTTTCTCCCCAATGCCAAATTTGTGTTTACATTCTTCAAACAATAGGGAGGCCCCACCTTGGTACATGTCTTTTAGGGTCAGTGTTCCCGCACCCGTCCACCCCTCCCAGAATTTCTGTTGTAGGCCAGGAGCAAACTCAGCGTTATGTGCTAGAGGGGAAAGAGGACCTAGTCCTTGCCAGATTTCTTTCTTATTGAGTGCTTTGCCCCAGCTACGTAAGGACATCCTAGTGGCTTCCAGTAATTGACCCCCTCTTTCTCGGGCTCCAGTGTTGAGGGAGTGTAGTCATTTCAGGGCGATACTTGTGACCGCTTGCTCTATCCCACATCATCCATTTACTGTGTTGTGTCCTGCCCATTTCAACATAGGTGCTAGGTGCGCCGCCAATATGTATCTCAAGGAGGTTTGGGCTCGTTGAGATTTTCTTTTGTATCCTTGGTTTTTTGCCTTGCCATATGAAGGCGAATATTGCTGTTTGTAGCTCTTTGATCATTCGGGGTGGTATGTCTGCGGGCAGCAAGCCCACCACGTAAAGCATACGGGGGAGGATAGTCATTTTTACTGCTGCAATTCTTGTAAAACAGGACAGATCTTGGGTTTCCCATCTTGTACATATCATCCTGCAATTGTTTCCAGAGGGGTTTAATATTTGCTCCGTACAGGTTTCCCATGCCTCTTGTTAAGTTTATTCCCAAGTATTCTAAGGTCTCTCTTTCCCAGATCAGGGGGTATGTTTTCTCCAGTTTCATAATCACCTCCCCCTCTTCCATTTTGTTTAGTGCTTTTGATTTGGAGTTATTTGGGGAGCCCCGATATTCTGGCAAACTCCTGTATCACTCTAGGTAGTGTCACATGTCACACCTCGAATTTCTGGATCTTGTCTGATCCACACTGCAAAGGGCTCCATTGCCACTGCAAAAATTAGAGGGGAAAGGGGCAGCCCTGTCATGTGCCTCTCCTTATTTCAATCTGTTCCGAGCATTGTTCGTTTACTTCTAAAACAAGCATGTTTCCCCCAGACCCATTCTCCCACCTCAGAGTTACTGAGAGTTGACGATAGAGTCACACTAAAATCATAGAAGGCAGAATGACAAGTTCTTTTGATGTTCCATTAAAATCAGAGTAGCTGTGAAGTGATGTCATGTTTACTCTATGCTGGCAGTGTGCATTATATAATGTCATGGAGTTAAAGGATAGTTCTGAGTGAATGCCAGCCAATACTTTCCCCATCCTCTGAAAATAACAAACATGCCTCTATTCTTTATTATGCAGAATATTCTAAAAATGATGCACAATATGTTCAACATAAAAATGCTTTTCATTTTTACAAACATGTAATCTGCTTATTCTTTTGTTGCAATGACAAAGTATAGGTGAAACGGCCATACAAATTAACAGATAAACAATTTCACCAAATTGCACAACTGAGGCGAAATATGCTACTGCTGTAGAGCTGCCTTCAATGCAGGCAATGAGAACACAGAACAGTGAAGCAAACATGCAGTCCTAGAATTGGGCACATTTGAGCAAAATCTTTGTAAATCTTACGTGTTAATGCAGTGACCCCCAACGTGTAGCTCGGGAGCAACATGTTTCTCGCATCACCCTAAACTGTTGCTCGCCAGTTGCTCTGGGCCTTGAGCCCTAGAAGGAGGTGCTGAAGGAATGAGACCTCAGTAGCAAAATACCCAGTCCTGGACTGGGTGAGAATGTTGGCCAATGAGACTGCTGTGTTTCCAGCTGGCTTATTTTTATACATGCAAGATTTGTGTTTGTTGGCACCATGGAAATTATTGTTTGGAAAACGTCCTTACTTATAATAGCAGTATAATTGTTAAAGCCCTGTCATCTTCAGATCATTTACCCAGCTGGCAAGTGTATAAATGAGTAAATTAATTGAACCATGTCTGTATACTGGAGAACATTTTCATATTCGGTTCCTTGGTACTGCTAGTAGGAGCGTAATGGATAAATAAGTGGCATGCATACCCAACTTTCGTTTATTAAATAATGTGCATGCACTGTGAGGTTTGTGTTTGATGCCACCATGCATTAAATTTATCAGCAATATTAATTTTAGTGTCACCTATATTTATTGTTACATAGTGTTCTAGTGGAAAAATGGTCATTGTTTGATACCCTGCCCATCTGGCACGTGTATAATGGGCAGATAAGGTTAATGAATGCCATATGTTTCATAATTAATGTGCCCTATATTCAAATCCAATTAAGTTACTGTTAATAAGTTTAAATTTACAAGCCAATACATTAATCCAAATACTTAGTAAACACCACCACACCCCTCTATTAAGTGGTCATCAAATGCTCAAAGTTTTGACCAATGTTTCTCACTAAGTCGTGTGTAAAATGCCTTTTGAGAAAATAAGCTCCAAATCCTGTAGAAAGGTATTATTCGTATTCCTGACCAATTTTAACCATCTTTTCATGAGTGAAACAGTCCTCAGGACCTTTAAAATGCACTGTTTGCCATTAAATGGCAAAAATAATTCCCAGTGAAGTGATCTTTTTTTTAACAACTTTATTTAAAGTCGGTTGCAACAGAGTAATTACAAAAACATATGACGACAGTGTTAAGGATGTATCATGCTTACTGCTCCCCCGCCCCTTCCCCTTAATGACCCTCTGATCAGTCTATGGCACGATTCTCCTCTCCTCTAGGAACATAGAGTCAGAGTGGTTTGGAGGTGTGTGCATGGTATTCATGGTCGTATTCCAGCATGAGGGACCAACAGTCTGTGAAGCGATGCAGTGCTCCTTCCCTCGCGGCTGTGACCTTTTCTAATACTAAAATGTCCCCGACTTTTACCCACCACAACGCTAGTAGAGGCCCCTCGTGCAACTTCCACTTCTGGGCTATGGTGATTTTCACCGCCAGGAGGAGCTCAGTCAACAGTTTCGCCGTTAGTCCTTTCCTTGGGTAGCAGTCTGCTAGCGTTGCTCCCAGCAGGATGACCTCTCGGTCCATTGGTAGTCTACGATGTGTGATCGCTTCAATGGTCTGGAGTACTTCTTCCCATAATTTACCGGCCACTGGGCAATCCCACCACATGTGGAAATATGTACCTCGCGCCCCACATTGTCTCCAGCACTCTGGGTTCAATGAGCTCTTAAAGTGATGCAGGCACCCCGGGGGATAATACCACCGATAGAGTAATTTAAGTGCACATTCGTTATTTGTTACGCACCTTGTGGCTTTATTGTTCCTTGTCCAGATATCTATCCAGGCGTGGTCTTCTATCGAGTGGCCCAGGTCCTTTTCCCATTGAGCCATGTAGCGGGGGCATACCACCAGCATGTCCTCCTGTAGCAGACTATATAGCCTCGATATCAGGCCTCTCCTAGAGTCATCCTGCAGTGCTATTTCTATAGGGCTCCAAGTTCTAGTGGCTCCGCGTTTAATGTGTGTCTGGGACATCCAGTGGCGGATCTGTGTATATGCAAATCTGTCCGTTTACAGTAGGGCATATTTGAACTTACATTCCTCAAATGTTAAGGGTGGGCCCCCCTTGTACAGCTGTGAGATCAGTTTTAGTCCACCTTGCTTCCAATTCTTGAAGTTGGTTGTTACTAAGCCTGAAGAGAAGTCTGGGTTTTGCAGGACTGCAGAGTTCGGGCTCAGCCCTTTCGGGATCCCTTTCCTTCGTTGGTACCATTCACAGGTTCTCCAGGACATCCTTGTGGAGGAAAGGACAGTTGTCCAGGGCCTGCGAGCTTGTTCTTTGATTGCCAATTTTAGTGGAGGGGGCATCTGGCTTGTTCTTTGATTGCCAATTTTGGGGTGTGAGTGGGGGTTGACCACGCCACTGTGTTTGTGAGTTGCGCCGCCACATAGTAATTGCGTCGGTTTGGCACTCCCATTCCGCCCCATTTAGCCGCCCCTGTCATTACTGCCCTTGGGATTCTGGCATTTCCTTTCTTCCATATGAATCTGGAGATTCGTTTTTGAAGGCATAGGAGTGGCTTCACCAGGCAAAAGGTTCATTTTGCAGGCTGTAATCCTTCCTAGCAGGGCGATTTAACAGCTTATCCATCTGTTGATGTCCGCTTCTAGGTCGTTGAACAGGAGAGTGAAGTTTGCTGCGTAGCGGTCTTTGGGAGATGATGTGATTTGTATTCCCAGATATTGTATTGATTTGGTGTTTCAAGCTAGAGGACGTATTTGGCGCAGCTCGTTTGATGTGCTCCCGGGAATCCCTATTGCCAAGGCCCCTGATTTGGGATAGTTGATGGAAAAGCCTGCCACCTGTTCAAACCGGTCCAGTTCAGCCAGGGCTTCCGGTAGGGAATAGATGCTGTCAGAGAGAGAGAGCATTACGTTGTCAGCGTATAAGGATACCTTGTATTGTTCACCTTTGATGTTGACTCCCCTGATGGCCGAGTTAATGCAGATTCTTTGGGCGAAGGGTTCCATTATTAAGGCAAAAATGAGAGGGGAGAGGGGACATTCTTGTAATGTCCTGCATGATTGTGGGATTGGGGTAGAGTGTTTCTGGTTCACTTTCAAGGATGTTTTTGGGGATTTGTAGTTGGATAATATCATTTTCCTGAAGAGTGGGCCAAAGCGGAATGCCTCCAGGACCAGTTTCGCGAATGACAAATCTATTTTATCGAAGGCCTTGGTGGCATCTAGGGATAGAAACGCCATCTCGCTGTGCGCCGTTGTCATCACTTCGATTAGATTGATTGCTCGCCGAACATTATCCCTGGTGCTTCTTCCCAGAATGAAGCCTGTTTGGTCTGTGTCGATTGGGTCCGGGAGAGTTTTAGCTAGTCTATTGGCCATAACCTTGGAGTATATGTTTGTGTCTATGTTCAGAAGCTAAATGGGCCTGTAGGAAGCGCAGTATCTTGGTTCCTTCCCCAGTTTCAGTAAGAGTATGTTGGTCGACTCTGACTGCGTTATTGTTTCGGTTCTCTAAATGAGTTGAAGAGTTCTGTTAGTGGTTTTAGTAGGGGGGCCTTAAAGAGTTTGTAAAACTTGGTTGAGAAGCCATCCGGCCTGGGGCTCTAGGTTTCATGGCTTTGATTACCACGTCTACTTCCTCAGTTGAGAATGGCAGGTCTAGGGCTTGCCTATTTGGTTCTGAAAGGTGGGGAAGGGTGACTTCCTCAACGTATTGCTTTTGCTGGTCTTCCGATCTTTGGGAGGCCATCATGATGCTCTGCAAGTGTGTCACTGCTATTCGTAATTTGGAGTCTTCTGCATACTGGGTTACCCTTCAGGGTCCTTCAGGCCTGTAATATAGTTTCGGATGCAGGCTTTCGCTAGTTTCCTGACTAAGAATTTGTTGGCTTTGTTACCATTGGCGCAGTAGCATTGCTTGGTTCTGCTAAGGTTTTGAGCTGTGTCTTCTGCATAGTGCGCTTCGAGTTTGCTACAGCGTGATGAAGAGCTTGGGCCGCCCTGGGTGGCCAGCCTTTTTGGTGCTTTGACTCCGCTGCTGCTATGTCCTTCTCCAAGACTTCTTGCAGTCCTGTGCATTGCTTTTGGTAGGCTGTTGTGTGGGCTATTAGCTTTCCCCTATAACTGCTTTCATTGCTTCCCATCTCGTGGCAATTGTCGTGTCCTCAACGTGGTTTTCTACAAAGTAATTGCGGATAGCTGTAGTTAGTTTAGTCTCGCAGTGATAGGTTGTTTAGTAGCGGATCATAGAGGGACCATTGAGGTTGTGTTGGAGGGTCTGGGTCATACACTCTGGAGGTCAGGATTATCAGGGCATGGTCGGAGAGTACTTTTACCCCAATTATTGTCTCGCCTGTGAAGGAGAGTAGCTGAGGGCTAGCGAGTAATAGGTCGATGCGAGAGGAGGCGCGGTGCACGTCTGAAAAGAAGGATAAGTCTTTTATGTCTCGGTTTAGAACTCTCCAGGTATCTACCACTCCGCAGGTTTAGAAGAAGTGAAGCAGGGCTAGTAAAATTTTAAAGTCCTTTGGTGCCATTGGATGGGATTTATCCGTCAGCGGGCTTGGGACTCTGTTGAAAATGGATGGAGATCTGTTTCCAAGTCTTGGTGGAAAGCTTCTTGCTTCTCGTTGGGGGCATATATTGAGACTAAAGTGTAGAGAGCTGTCCGAACAGCCTGCCCTTCAATGTGATATAGCACCCTTTGGGGCTTTTGAGAACCTCCAACTCCGTATACAGGACACCTCTGGCAAATAAGATCGCTGTGCCCCCTCTTTTGGAGCCGCTGCATGGCAGGTACTTTTTCGGGAAGGCTCTACTTCCTAGGCGGTGGGAGGTGGCTGGGGCCAGGTGGGTCTCCTGGAGGAAGACCCCTGAGCCCGACAAGTCTCCGAGCCTGCGCAGGACTGAGTTTCGCTTGCTGGGGGCGTTTAGGCCTCTGGTGTTAAGAGTTATGAAGCAGAGGTTTTGATGGGGCGGGATGTCCCCTGGGAGGTCTGCCTTGACCACTGGTGTGAGGGGCCTTGAGGCTTGGGGGGATTCCATTGTTGTTTTAACCTGTTGCTTTCCTGTCTGTCTGTTGCAGCCGGGTTTTTAACTTTTTGTGAACGTGTAACATTTCCAACAGTGTAACTTTGAGTGAAAACTAACTTTTTGTTGGGCCCGCCGGGCTTTGAGCCGGGGAGAGTGTACTCCGAGCGCTTTACGATTTATCTTGCAGAGTTGCGATTAGTTCTGTTGGGGTCTGTGGGCTGCAGGGCTTCGTAAGAGGGTTTAAGGGGGTACGGTCATGGCTTGAAGGGTGAATATTTTGTCTTCCCCCGCCGCGCCACTCTGAGTTTCAGTGGCGTTTGGGGTCTTCTCTAAGGCTTCCTGAGGGTGATGGATTTGTTAAGTCTTCGTCCGGGGTAGAAGGGCCTCCTGTCAAAATGCCTTCGGCTTCTTCCATAGAATTGATTGTGCATAGTTGGTCTTCAAAGGTGAAGCTGAGTGTTGTTGGGAAGAGCCAGCGGTATCTTACCTTCTGGTTTTGGATGAATGTTGTTAGGGGTTTTAGTGTCTTCCATTTTTGTATTGTTGCAGTTGCCAGGTCCTGGTATATTTGGATCTGAGACCCCTGGTAGGTCAGATCACCTTGCGTGCGACTGGCGGCCATGATGTCTTGCTTAGTTGAGAAGAAATGCACCCGGGTGATTACATTTGGGGGGGTTTTGCCGGGGACCTAGTGCGGTTGCGGAGCCTATGAGTTCGATCTAGTAACAATAAGGGTTTTTCGCAGTCTGGGAGGAGCGTTTGAAAGAGGTCACTGACGTATGTTTGTAAGGCTTGATCCGTAATTGTTGTTGGAATCCTGCAGATGCGGATGTTGTTCCTCCCGGCCCTGTTTTCCATATCTTCTTGCTTACGTGCCATGTCTTCACTGTTGTTTTATAGGGCTTGCACTTTCCTCTGGGGCTCTGTCAGTTGGGCTGTGTGGTTTAGGGTCTGCTCTTCGTTTCGCTAACCCTCTGTTCCCCCTCCCCATGTGGTCGTCGAGGCGCTCTACCTTGGATGTTATTTCCGTCATGCAGTTCCTGAATTCTGCCTTTATGTCTGTCAGAAGGGATTGTATGTCTTCCTTGGTGGCCCAGTGACCCGTTGACCTATCTGGCAAGTCGGTGGTCTGATTTCTTGTTCTTGTCCTACTGTAGCATAGTGGCGATGTCTGTTGCCTTCTGGGGCTTGTGTTGTTTGGCCATTGTGATTGGGGGTGCCTCAAGTTGTAGGTTTGAGGCACTGGGACAGCGGCTGCTACAGGATGTTCTCTTCATTGCCTTCCTGTCCCCTCATTCCATACGGGGAGCCAAATTGATTCTTAGTGGGCGTGGCTCCTGTTGCCTTCCTTATGGTCTGGTAGTCTGTCGGTCTCTACGCTAATGGTGCCATCCAGGAGGGTACTATGGTGTGCCGGTGTCGGTTTCCCCTTTCTCTGCCCTTCTGAGTTCAGGCATCCAAGATCAGCCTGTTTTGTTGGTGCTAGGTTCTATACTAGGGCTTCTGGCTGTTCCTATGTAGTGCTGGTGTGGGTGCTCCTCTACTTGCCCTTCACACGGTGTTTTCTGGCTGAGTGTCTTAGTCGGGGAGGGGGGAGATTCTGATGTCCCCTTTATTTCTTAGAGGCTTTGCTGCCTTCTTTCGTGCTTGGAGGTCTTTAGTGTCTTTAGTGGGGGGGCGATGTCTCAGTCGCATTGGTGCTTTCTTTGGTGTTTGGGGGCTCTCATGCCTTCAGAGCTTAGAGGCCTTTGGTGCCTTTAGCCTCTTTGGTGCTTAGAGGCTCAGATGCCTTGCTGCAGTGATCAGCTGCCCCCAGGTAATCCCAGGGGAAGGAGGGCTCTATGTTAGCTGAGGTCAGATTTGCCTCCGCTTTCCCCTCCAGACTCTTTCCTTCTGTTGGAGCACTGCTGTGGGTGTCCCCTGGGAGGGGGGGGGAGTACCCTCCGGGCCTCGTGAGCCTGCTGTACGCCGGTGGGGAGGAGGGAGGCTGACTTACATCTATGCGCCCCTGCTATGCTTCCTCTGGCGGCCGCCTCCTCCTCCTTGCCGCATCCTCTGTCCCACGGTCAGCTGCAGGTCTTCCGTGGCTTGGTGCTGCAGGGGCCAGCTACTCTGCGCTCCGCCACTGCCTTCTATAGGGCAGACACGCCACCAGCAGCCCTGCAGGCCCCCCGCCTGCTCCGGTCACTTCACAGGCACCACGTCGGGGGTTAGTGCTGCAGGCACACTTCCAGCCCTCCAGGGGCCGCCTCTCACAGTTGGATCCACTCCTGAGCCCAGCAGCCTCTGGATCCTCCGAAGGGCCCTCCCTCAGCGCTTTGCTTGCAGATGCCGGGTTATTGCTAATGTCTTGTGCTGGGGGCAGGTCGGACCGGCTCCTGTCACCAGCTCAGCGGCGTGACACTTTTATTGTAGTTGGCCCCTCAGGTGGTGCGGGCCTACCCGTGCGAGTTTCGAACGTTCGCCATGTTGTTCTCCTAGCTGTAGGTGCGGGTTTCCCCTGAAACTCCATGAGGTTGTTCTTCACATATTCCGCTGATGGTTAGTGCTTCTCGCAGCCTGGTACCATGGGTTTAAACCCATTTAGTTGTTATTACGGCTCTGACCCTTCACAGAGCTCTCAAGGTAACGTCTGCATGGCTGGCGGTCCAAGCCACGCCCCACAGTGAAGTGATCTTTAAAGCCTACCAATTAATGACCAGTATAACTCAATCAATATTTATTTATTAAATGTATGTATTTAATCATATTTCTCCATTAAGTTAGCAACATTTAAAACATGTATCATATTTTTCATAAAATGCACAAAGAACAAGCCCAAAATAAAAAAGCAGCTTCAACAACAAACAAGCTGTATATAAAACCCTGATCATTACAATTATTTAAATAAAACATAGCTCTCATGCATGTCTACGCTTATGCAAAACAGAGAATCAATGACAAATGAACAGAAAATTAACCAAATCTTTGCTTCTTGTTTTGCGGGCACACTTTGCGCTTCCTCCTCCACACCTTAATTTATTGAGGGGTGAGTACATTTAAACGTACCATTAGCATCAGCCTCTGCATTCTGGGGATCTTATTTCTCAGATTTCTCCTTGCCATTTTATAGGCGTACGTAAATCTGTTTATAAATCTAAGGAGGGCAGCTTATATATATTTCGGACATCTGCCTCTCCCCCCATCGAACAGGCTCTTGCTTTATGAGCTATTTTGAGATGACTTAGTGTGCCAAATTTAGTTATATCCTACCCCTAAACAAATGAACAGTGCCTTACAACCCCCCTACCACAAGTATTTTTCTTTACCAGGGGAGGCTGCAATCACACTTATAGTGAAATTTACTTAATGATCAGTAGAAAAGCTCAGATGTGCTTTTACAAAATAAGTAAAGAAATCTTAACTAGCCCGACACCTTCACACTGAACACCCCCAATTCAGCTCATAATGCTGTACCAGGGGTATCTGCAGGGAGACCTGCTATTTGGCACAGGAATTTATTATGCAACCCCTCATGACATGACAATGTTCATTAAGTAAATTGGCCTATAAATGTGGGTTTTGTGGTCCAAAGAATACTTGTCCAAGGTAATGGCATAATGCCTGTCTTAACATCTACATTAAACATACAACAATTTGGTGTCCTTCTAAAAAGCTCCCATTGTTTCTCAAATTCTTTTTTTGCTGTCTTTTGGCAATTTTTACATGCCATTTTGAAACTATAACTCTGAGGAGCAGTGTACGCACCACTCGTTAAATCATGGTTCAATTTTCTTTTCGAGATTCTCCATTTTGCATTGAACCATGGAACATCCCTTTCTTCTAACCTGGATTTGCTGAACCTGGGGACGCTGTTTGCCAATAGCCCTGTCCAGGATAGTTTCTCCCAAACACTCAAACAAAGTGTCACTTTCCCTTGTGGCCTCTGAACTGTTTAACGGTTTTAAGAGAATATCTTACTATCTTGTGAATTAGTCATTCTTTCCAATGCCTCCTTGTCGAGCTTAGGCATTGCCAACCATCACCTGTGGCTGGCTGTCATACATCATCTTTGTGGCGCCACTCTTTGTTCAATCAGAAATGCAAAAACATTTTATAACATTCCTGAAGAAAAACGAATCCACAATACAGTATTCATGACTGTGTAACAGTATTGCTTACCTTGTGTTCTTAGGAATGCATCATTTGTCATTGAATATCTCGGGGCAGAATCCCAAAGTACATCTGACAAATCAGTGCTCCATTTGAGACCAATTTTACTGTCCAAACATTTGCACTATGTTTCTTTAAAATATCTTGATCGAGAACAGAAACCCCTGGTTCTGTTTATTTAGTCCTAGTATATTTCTGAACAACTTGACTTGTCTTATGTGTCTAAAAATGTCCTAATGACCACTTAATTTCCTCAACATTTCCTGTAAACAACCACTTAATGTCAAATGAAGTTATATGCCTTGCAAATTTCCTTTACTGGAATAATACATGGTCTAGGTGGCTATTAAGTTCTGCAAATTAAAATGTTCTATAAGCAGTCTTAACTTTATTATATCTCTAATTTGTGTTGCAATTATTTGTCCGGCAACTGAGTGCCAATATAATCCGTCAAAAAATGGATGTTGCTCACCATTTCATTTGATATGCAAATTTTGCTCATTGTGCACAAACGGTTAGGGACCCCTGTTTTAACTATACCCTTAAGTGCTGCACAGAAAGTAATCCAAAATTATATTGCATGAGATATTAACCAGCCATTATACTAGAAGCTAGATAATGATAAGAAAATTAAACATGTTGTAAAGAATTATAGATGTTACAGCCTTATAAACCCAGCATCATTACATTCATAAACAAAAAAGGAATTTCTGAAATGATCTTCTCTTCTGTCAGGAAGAGGGTTAACAAAACACTGACCCGGACCTTTGAAAGTGCTCATGTTAAGGAGGCCATCAACTTCCTGCACTGCGACAACATGAAATGATGAAAGGGAGACCACAGCCCAAGCTGCTAAATGTCACCTACCTCTAGAATTTATGGGGGTGCCGCAGCACCTCCAGCACCCCTACTTCCAGCGCCACTGTGTGGAACCCAACACACTATCCTGGGCCAAGAAGACCAGAATTCGCCAAGACTGAACACTGAAAACCTGTTTGTAGGAAGAAATTACAAAAGCAAAGGGGCAACCCTCAAAGTGTCAACTGTGACTTCTGGAAAACAGGATAGCAAGTTGATAAGTCTGTGGTGAGAGGTAAGAGAGGCACATGGAAAGATGGGCTACTGATACCCCAAGGAGATAAGTGAGACATTGGGAAGAGGAACCCAAGAGAGCCAGAGAGGCCCAATAAGCTAATTGAAGAGCAGATTCGAGACAGAGATCCCCAAGATGTGAACCAAGTGAGGAGAAACCAAACCAAGTGATGAGAGAGATCATGGAAATATCCCTTCACCTAAGACAACTTGAACATCTTTTCTTCTCAGGAACTGTAGACTTTATTTTGTAAACTTGAGAAACTTTTGGAAGTTTGATAGACTTCCCAGAATTGTTAAGCCAGGGAGTATTGTTTTCTATGGTTCACCATTGGATCCAGAACTAGGAGGGATTTCCGGACGTCCCAAAAGAGATCCATGTGAACAAAAATGAGTTTAGAGGATAGGTTTGGACACGGACTATTTTTTTCATTTTTAGTATTGACGAGTAGCTGAGTATAGTTTGTTAGGAAGGGAACTCCCCTTTAGCAATCGGGCTCGGTGTACATTTTCTTTAAGTTAAATAAAATCCTTTAACAATATGTCCTCTGGTCCGAGTACATCTTCTGGCTTGCCACAATACACAATAAAGATCAGACTGAAAGATGGTGCAGGCTTTAATTAAGCACATTTTTTTCCTATCGCTTCATTCAAGTCCCTTACCACTTACATCTTGTACTGCTCTCTAATCTATGTAAATCAAGTGAATTTAAACAGATTCATAAGCCTCAGAAAGCAAATATTGGTTACCCAATAATTGTCTTTCAGCAGCTTGTATGAGTTACATGTGCCCACCCCTCATACCTATGTGCGACAGAGGAACATACACTTGTGCTTACTCAATTTTCACTGTCATGTCAGATAAAGAAACAATCAGAGATGACATTTGAGGGTTCATGGGTACCTGTACATGTGGGGTAGGGATAGTGTGTCAGGAAGTAAACAAATTGTACTACTCCAGACTAACCACTAGATGGCTGTCTATGCAAAGCATGTAACCCTAAACTGATACAAACTTCAGAAATGCAATTACTGAGTAAATAAAGTTCTCCATATAGCAGTGTTGCCTTAGCCATCATCACATTTTGATATTGGCTTTTTGGCGTGTGTCTGTTTCTCTGGGTTGTGCATGCCTATTGTTTTGACATCATCTTCACCTGGTAAGGTATTTAATACCTCAATTAGTTGACATGTGCAGTGCTTTACTTTGGAGAGGTGTGATACTCTACTTGAGGAGCATGCTGAATTGTGTTGGTCCATTTTTCCACAACAAGAAATAGTGGGTATCACCCTGATTCTGATTCATATCCGTAGTTTGGGGCCTTTCTGTGTAATGATTACAGAACAGCAGGTATATGTTTTCGGTTGGGTATGTGTCCCATTTTGATTACTTCCGCTAGAAGAAGGGGCCTCAAACCTCACTGCTGTAGAGAAATAATGTTTTTTTGAAGCTGGCAAATAGTCATATCCAGAGTTTGCTGGAAGGTTCAAACCTTGCATAGTGGCCCTCATGGCATTGCATCTGTGTATTGTGTTATCTTGGAGGGATTTCATGTCTTGGAGGAAGTTTCTATAGTTGGCAAAAACTATTTCCAGATCACAGATGGCTACGAATTTCTAGAAGCATGGTGGTAAGTCCATCGGTAAGGTGAAATCAGGTGTTGAATTAACTAAATAGGCAGCAAAGATTGTGTCGGGGGATAGTACATTAAAGCAGAAGGGAAAGGGAAGCAGTCCGTAAGTATCTGGGTAGCATGATCTCAAATTGGGGGAAAACATTGCACAAAGAATACAGAGGTAAAGGAGAGCCTAAAGAGAAAGGTGATGGCAGAAAGATTGGAAGGGCGCATTGATTCTTGAATTTACAAAGAAGATTAGCGCAACATATTTTTTTTGCAATCACCTATTTGGAAAGAAAAGCATCTGAAAATGCTGAGAACAAAACATGCATGTGTAGAAAAGCAGTCCTTAATTGAACTTATAATACCATTATCACGAAATCAATGAAAGGCTGGCCTCCAGACTCTACCATAACTTGCCAAGTCCCTTAACTCACATCACCAAACTATACCAACCTAACCAAGTCCATTCCCAGATGACCCCTTCATCCAAGACATACAAAGCACCTAAAATGAAGAACACATCGCCTAAACTGACAACTGCTAGCAACAAATTGCAGCAGATTAAAGGTGCTTTGATTAATGCGAGATCCTTGGTAGCGCATGCAGTTAACTTAGCGGACCTGATCATGGAGAAACAACTAGACTTCCTTGCTTTTACCGAAACATGGCTACACCCTGCAGCCAGGCCCTCTCTTCTACTCGCCATCCCCGAGCACTACACCATCCTTAGACTAGACAGGGAATTATATAGAGGAGGAGGCATTGCTTTTATTGCTAAAATTAGTCTAGGACTCAGAACAGTGTCAGAACTCCCAGTCTCTTCTTGTGAACTACTGTCAGTCAAGTTGCCCCTATCCAAATCCTTTACGCTAAACATGCCTTTGATTTACAGACCTCCTGGCCCTATTGGCTCATTTGAGGAAGACATCACCTCTTAACCACTAATACCAAAACTAATACTCAATATTAGTATTAGGAGACTTCAATTTGGGCCTCAACGACACTAATGACCAGCATGCAGTGATACTAGCCAATAGTCTCACTGAACTGGGACTTACGCAAAGGGTCAATCAGCCAACACATGTCAAAGACAGATCCCTAGACTCGGTGGCGGACCTCAATTGTAACACAGCCTATTACATCTATTGAACCTTGCACTTGGACGGATCATTTCCTAGTGAACCTTACCATCCAGGACTCACCGCAACTGGCCAGTATGAAACTGCCTGCCCCACAGCTTCTCATAAGAAATAAGCGCAACATTACGTTGGACAAGCTAAGGCCCCTTCTTCTCCCGATCTTAAACCCACTACCAGACACGTCCGACCCTACTATGCTAGTAGACCTCCACAATGCCACTGTCTCTCGAGCCATTGACGAAATTGCACCGCTTAAATTGGGTAAAAGTAAACCTAGAGCCCATCCGAACTCGTGGTTTACCCCGAATCTTAAAGCTATTTGTACAGCAAAAAGGAAAGCAGATGTTTTGTGGAAAAATGACCCCACTACAGCCAATAAATACAATTTAAGGAAAATCACCATGGCATATAAAGCTGAAATAATAGAAACCAAACGAGAAAATTATAACGATAGGATTAGCAAAGCCAGTTCCAGCACTAGCGAACTATTTAAAATCCTTAGAGAACTGGAATCCCCTATCACTCCGCCAGTCACATGTAGTAAGGATAAAGCATGGTGTTCAAACATCCAAAATGCCCTATCCTCCAAGATCTCACTCCTTCAAAATAAAATTGCAGCTAAAAAACTGACCTTACCTCAATTAAGCAGGCCATTGACCTCTTGTCCTAGATCCAAGAAACCGGATCAGAAATTCAAATTTGCTCAAGTGTCTGTCCTTGAAGTGGAAAAAATCATAGCCTCGATTAAGCCTTCAAGATGCCAGGGTGACACCTGCCCAGCATCCATAATTAAAGAAGCAGCCAAAGACCTGGCCCCATTGTTGACCTCCTTTATCAATGCATCCTTCCACTCAAGTACCATCCCTAACAACCTTAAGGGTGCTTGAGTCTTACCTCTCTTAAAGAAACCTTCAATAGACCCAAGCATTCCAACGAACTTCAGACCAATCACTACAGTCCTGTTTTTACAAAAAATACAGGACAAGGCAGCCTACCTCCAGATACAAGCATACCTGGAAACCAATAACTTACTGGGACTGCAGCAATCGGGATTCAGACCTCAACATGGTACTGAAACAGCCTTAATAGACCTTAAGAACCAGATCAATGAACTGCGAGACAATGGGAAACCAGCCCTGTTACTTCTTTTAGATGTATCAGCAGCATTTGACCTGGTGGACCATCAAGTGCTTTGTAACCATTTGGCCTCTGCTGCCCACTTCTCCAAGGAAGCTACAGATGGGATCCAATTATTTTGAATAACAGGACCATGAGAGTGTTTTCACCTTTTTATGCAGCAGACCCTATTCCGATTACCTCCAGTGTCCCACTGGGATCTTGTACATCTCCACAATGTACAACATCTTCACGTAGCCTATGTTTGATGACTTGGATCATCTGGGTTTCACCTACACAATTATGCAGACGACACCCAGATTCTCATACCAATGTCAGGTGACTATAATACAGACCTAGCCTTAGTCAACAAAATCTTCACCATTATTCAGGCATGGATGTCGGCACACGGCCCCTGTTTGAATGATGAGAAGACTGAACCCTTACTCCTAGGAGCCCCAGACAAGCTATCTAAACTTAGTAACCAATACCTCTCATTTAATATTGATGGTATTGATATCAAAATGGCAAAAGAGGTAAAAACCTTGGGCTTTTACCTAGATTCAGCACTGAACCTACGCAAGCAAGTCAACGCCACTGACTCGGCAACGGCTTACACTTGTAAGATAATCCACGCGTGCAAACCTTTTTTATCAACCTAGCTTCTCTAGGAGACAACATATCTCAGACGCCAGGCGGCGGATTAAGTGGCTTTCAGTCAAGGATAGAATCCACCTTAAAACTGCCGCCTTGACACATAAATGTCTCAACAATTCGGCTCAACGATATCTAATGGAAAAAATTATAAAAAAACACATCTACTCAACCAATGAGGACGGTCAATTCCTATAGGCTAAACGTCCTGAGATTTAAACTTTAAAAAGCGGGGGCGGTAGCTTCCCGGTGCTTGGAGCCCAATTGTGGAACTCACTACCTGCATCTTTGAGAGCCAATCAGGCCTTCCTTAGCTTCAGAAGATATACCAAAAACTGGCTGATCTCGAAAGACTTAATTGTATCATAATATAGTCTCTTGCTGCTGGCTGATTTACATAGCATCAACTCCTCCTGGTTACGTCTGTTATACTGCTCACTTGTATAGACTGTATATAACGTATGTGTTAGACTTATACTGCCTGATTCATGGAATTATTTGCGCCGAAAACGGGGATTTGTATGCCATTATGCCCGCAAATCCCCATTTGTCAAACAGAGATTTGCTGGCAGAATGGCGCACAAATCCCCGTTTTTCGGCGCAAATAATTCCATTAATCAGGCTATAAGTGTGGTGTAAATCGTGCAAACAATCTTAAATATATATATTTTTTGTGTTATACTCTGAACTGTGTATTTATAATGAAACCAATATCTGTATTGATGTTGTAAATATTGTGTGCTTGCCCATATGTAACTTGTAACTTGAATATTTGTGTAATGCGCCCAGATACCTTTGGGTTTGGGAGCGCTATATAAATAAAGAAACAAACAAACAAGCAAACTCCATCTGAATTAAGCAGTTGAGCTTTGTGGCAACGAATTATGTTTTAGAGACAATGTACAATTGCTGTTATATTTTCTAACTGGTTTCAAGATCTGTTTTCAATCTTTTCTCAAAAATAGGGTGAGAGTGTGGGCTGCTTTGTTTGTTAACAAATCGGAGGTCTTTGCATGTAATCTCTAACTTTCTTTTCTTTTCGCAGCTGAAGGTGTCAGAGATGTTCAGGGGCACACGGATAGTCCCAGCTCTTCTGCACGGTGACCTCTTTGGCGGCAACATTGCTGAGGATTTATCTGGTCCTTGCGTGTTCGATCCAGCTTCCTATTTTGGTCATTCTGAGTGTGATCTGGCAATATCGGGAATATTAGGTGGACTTGACAGCTCTTTCTCTACAACATACCACAGTAAAATCCCAAAGTCTAAAGGGTTCGAAAGACGGCAAAAATTGTACCAGCTCTTCCATACACTAAATCAGTGGAATCATTTTGGAACAAAATACAGAGACTCATCTGTGGCTATCATGAGAAACCTTCTACATTGATTCTATATGGAATTTATTTTTCTAAGAGTAATATATTTCTATACATATTAAAATAATGTATATCGATAATACATATTGTGAATGTAACATACTGTCAAAGATGTGGGGCATCACGCAAATTGCATGTTTACTTTGGGGGCCGATCTCTCCAGCACCTTAATCTTTTTTAGGTGTAGTTATGGAGAGCTTTAGATTCTACTGACGATCAGCTGCCCAGCAAAGCATAATGTCCTCCTGATTGTGTGATGCCCCATATCTTTAACGGTAGGTTACATTCACAATTGCATCTTGGCTTTTCTTATTGATCAATCAATTGCTTCTGAACTTTCTGACTTTAGCAGGGACATCTTAAAGCACAAACATTCCCTTAGATGATTGAGACCAAGAACAGATTTTGTTTAGTGCGGCAAACTCTTGTATCTCACTCACTAGACAGCCTGCCTTTTCTCTTGTGCTCTCCTTTCCCCCGTTCAGAGCAATGCAGCACAAAAGCTCTAGTCACTGCCACCTCCATTACCCTCAGGACCAGCACGGGCTGCACACCTATCAGCATGACCTCATAGCAGCACTGCCTCCCAGCACCTTGAAACACTTGTGTATAGGCGCGTTATAAATGCCTTATATCATATCATATCATCATAACACATCTGTTGTGCCGTAGGTGAGGGACATAGTAGGCTGCCACGTTGTTTATAATTATTAATGTGCTGGTGAGCCCTCAGGCCTTCAACCGTCAGCAGTTGCTGTGCTGAAAACCAGATGGATTATGCACAGCTTGGATAGTGGCAGACAGTGGCCACACTGTGGCCTGTGTTTAGGTCTGTCCTACTAAAGTGCCACTGGGAACCTGTGTGTGCCGCCTTTAACTGCATTTAACCTGGACCACCATCCCGTGGCCTTTCTTTGACTTGCCAAATGATAATGCCACAACTGGTGACAGTTAAGTGATTTGGTTGGTATGTTTCTGTTTCCCCTCAAGTAGGGATTCAAGCCAATCAATTCATTGAGTAAACCACTAATTCATTGGCCTGCACTTTTTTGCCATGTACAGTGTTCCACACACATTTTAAAAAATGCACAACATCTTAGATTTAAATCCCACTAAAAGGTTTTGTTGATGGTTCATTGAATACCTTGCCTAAATGGAATTAGTCTTCATTGCCACATGATCACTTTTGTAGCATGCTAATTGATAGGATCATGATCAGGATTACGCCCCCGTGTTTTGAGCCAAACATGGAGTCTTCTGCATGTGACTGGGGCAAAGTACATCCAACAATATCATCAATTTTCAAATCATAAGGAATCAACGAAAGTTCTTACTAGATATAAAACTTTATAGACTTCTGAAAACTGTACTCTCTTTTTATATTACTATTTTTATTTCCATTCTGATACAGTTTATACAAGCTTTACACAAGCTAATTTACACACATTAAGAAATAATTAAGAGCAGTTATATAACATATCAATGCAAATGAAAAATAAAGCAAATTCGTATTATTGCATCTACAATTATTACATTGTTAATTGCAAACATTAAAACATGATTAAATCTATCACTGCTACATCACTATGTTAAGCCATAATAAAACCAAATTCATATTATTTTATAATATAATATTTCTCGTATATTATAGTCCACAGTCTCATAATGGCTATGATTAATCCTAATGGTCTACTTGTGGAACATCTTAACCAGAAGTCAAATGAGTCCAACATTCTCATATCGCAAATATAATTCTGTAATACGTTGTGCCTCTCGTTGATCAATGCCTCATATTGAGTCAGTAAATGTTACTCGTCTCTTGTAAATCTTTGCATACTCTACAATTTCGTTTATCTTCAGGCATGTTCTTTCTGGTGCCCAATGCAGACAGCACTGATAGTTGGTTTAATCTTAGTAATAAAAGGTTTCTCCTATATCATTTAGATGGAAACTTTGTTAAATATGTCTGATTACAAGTCATTAAATATGTCACAATTATTCCCTCCTGTTTGACTTTTCTTTTTAGAAGACTTCAATGTTTTGTATAGCATCTGTCAGACAGGCATGGTATCAAGAGAGACACAGACTCAAAGATGTTAGTTTCAAAACCTTTATTTACTAAGGTTCCTGGGTTGGTGTAATGCCTAACTGGCCCTAACTCTAAAGGGATGGTTCCCTTAACTGACGTTTCTAAGGGTCGTCGATGTCTTAAAGTCCAAAAGAATAATCCGTCTGTGTCTAAAACTATGCTTGCCCTCACTCTATACAAAAATGTATTTAGGAAGTCTTTAAAAAGGTAAAATGGTGGCTCAACAGAAAATAGGTTGGTTTCGATGGTCTTCTCACCAGATGTAGTTTGGTCAATGTCACAAAAATAAGTTCAATCAAAAGGGCTGTTCATAAGATCTTCTCCATAGGGCCCTTGCAATGTTCTCAAATACTTTCAATGTCTTTGGTTCCTTGGGATTCCCTTCCCCAAGCTTCAACTTGTTCACGTTCAAAAACAACAAAAGAAATATAATACATTTCCTCTTTCAGCTTCTCGGGGTTCCCTTCCCCAAGCATCAATTCCTTCATTACCAAAATTGTTAGGCCTCTCAGGGCTCCCTTCCCCAAGCTTAGGCCCCTCTTAGTCTCAAACACAAGTTCAGCTTGTCAGGATGAATCTTTCATATACATTTCTTTCACATCTAAACCATCCAGGAGATAGGATCAGAGACTTTCGAAAATGCCAGGTTTGTTGCTCTTCCTAAGCGTGACCACTCTGATCTGTAGCCCCTCTCTTTATTCCTTGCTCTTCCTTTGTTTCTTTCTCATGCCCACTTGTAACTTCTTTCTTGTTTCTTGGTGCACATTTGCACCTTTTTTGCTTTCTCGTACACACTTGCACTTTCCTTGCTTGCTTGTGCACTCTTGCACCTTCCTTGTTTTGTCATGCACACTTGCACCTTCTTTGTTTTCTTGTGCCCTCTTGCACCTTCTTTGCTTTCTTGTGCACACTTCCACCTTCTTTGCTTTCTTCTGCACACTTGCACCTTCTTTGCTTTCTCGTGAACACTTCCACCTCCTTAAAGTCATTATTTCCTTTCACTTTCCACTCCATGCTGCTTTACATGCTTTCTTTCACTTCTTTCATTTTCTGCACTGTCGCTTTACTAGCTTTCTTTCACTTCTTTCACTTTTCCGTTCCACTTTTCTAAATGTGTCTTTCTCCCGCTCTGCTCCAGGCAACTGCACGCTCCCAAGTTTCTCTCTCCCAGACCTGAAACTCACCAGGCAGGGTTGCGTTGTTGAGTGGTCCCTCTGGTTACACAGGGTTGAAGTCAGGGTCTCACCACCTGCCCCTCAGAATCCCTTGGGATAGGCACAAGTCCCATGGGAATGAACATTCTTCCGACCAGCAACAGCAGGATGCAGGGTGCCTCATTCCCGCTCCTTGGGGGCACGGCTCCCTAGCCATGCTCCAGCCCCTCACAGACACCGGGCCAGCGTCTCGGCACGCCATCCTCTCCAAAGTTTCAGTTCCTGCCACTCTCTGCTTCTTGGCCTCTCTAGTCTGGACAACATCCCCAGCTTGCTCATTCCACTGTGTAAAACCACACCTTTTATAGTTGAACCAACAGTCAAGTGGAGTCTGGTGTGAATGGTCATTATTTCATGCCTGACCCTGCCTGACTCTATTAGTGGGACAACTTTAAGAATGTCTACAGTAGGTTTCCCTTAATTTCCCAGTGTTGTTTCCATGGGAAATCTTCACTGCTCCCAGTTACCTCTTACTTGTCCCAGTATTAGTTGGAAATGGGGGGAGGGGGGTGGAATGGGTTTGGAAATACCACATGAATGCTGAGGGAGAGGGTTTTGGGGTGATATGGGGAAAGGGGTAATACCATGTCTTGCCCTTGGGTGTTCTCCCAATCCCCTGTGAGCCTCCACTCAGGTGATCTTCCCTTGCGTGTCCACCCCCAGGGTCGGGATCCAAAAGCGATGGCCCTTCCCTGGCCATCTGAATAGAGGATCCCGGGGGAGTAGGTGGGAGAACACTGTCATGTTTCTCACACATCCCATATTTTTGCTTTTTTTATAAATTGAGTTCTTTGTGTAGAAAAGTCAGCCGCACAGTCAAATGTGAACTCTTGCTTTTAAGAAATCTTCAATACTTGTTTGTATATAATGCATGACAGTTGCCTAGTGTCGTTTTGCTAACAAGGCATATATGCCATTTTCATTAGAATAAAGTTTTTTTTTAAATCAAACATACTTTGAACAAACTAGCCAAATACAAACCAAGTAGAACTTTAAGATCTTCAAGTACCTGGCTTCTTTGTTTGTCCCAAAGCAAGATGGGCCTTGGGCAATGGCAGATCTCTTGTCACTTTGGCCCCCGAAAGCATGGAACCCTCTAACTTTGAATCTTCTGCAAGAATTTAATCCATGCCACTTTCAAAAACGTTTGAAGATGTTTCTGTTCACATAAACATTACTGCTCTTAGTCTTCTTGCCTCTGCTTGTCCTGTACTTTATGTTTTGTCTTATGTCCTTGTGTGTGCCCTGATGCCTGTGGTATTCGGTGTGTTACAAATAAATAAACAATTCATGCACATGTATAGAGGGATGTTATCCCATGCAAATTGCCTTTATTGTGACTTCATTAGATACTCCTAAGCTACAGTGTCAAATCTTCCCTTCAATTTTATTCAACATTTTAGTTCAAATACAGGCTTCAAGTTTGTATATTATAGAGGGTACCAAACTCTGCTTATACACTTTTAGCGCACAGGTCGAACTATATCCACCTTATGTTTTTGTAAAATGATGTATCATTGCCAAATACTGTGCTATTTTCAGATCCCTTGTATCCCACATTGCTTGGCTTGTATCTGTATCTGGCACCAGAACACCCTAATAGACATTTGACTTCACAACCTTGTTTAAGGTTATCCCCTCAGGTACGTTATATAATCCTCTTATAGAACATCTTCTTAATGTGTCTTATCCAGGTATTTTTATTGATACAATTAATGAGCATATCGTTTATTGTTGTGAATTTCTCCTAACCAATTGCCAGAATTTTTTTAATCATTCCTGACTAATACCTTAACCATTAGTTGCTATTTAAAATTTCTTTTCGAGACTCTATGTTTTTTTACCCAGTTTGTATAAAATGTTATTATGGCTTTAATATTTCTTACTTCATTAATCTGATCAATTTCTGTATCCCCATTTATTTTCCTAATGGACTGACGTGATGTCCTTTTTCGCGCAGCAACTCCTGCATCGTCGATGCCTAGAGTGTATCTATTTTCCATGTATACTAGCAATCTTTGTTCCTTTTGCTCCAAATTGATACATCATGCAATGTATCCATTCTGATATTCCCTCTATGGTATAACTGGGTATAGAATGGTTTGCCCTATTAAAATAGTTAATACTTATAAAGAAATAGTCTGAAGTGTCACTGTTCCCTCCCATTTGCCATGTAGGGTTCCCTGGAACATCCCTGTCTATTGTTCCATTTAATATACAAAGGGCCTCGTCATGAGTTGGGCCCTAGCCCTTAAATGCAGCAGTAACGATATTACTACATTGACCAAACTACATCAGCTTTTTGCTGGAGGTAAAAATGGCCCCTTACCACCCATTTATGTCCGTTTTTGATCCAATGGGGAATGGGAACTTACTGCTAAACCGCTACTTGTGATCCGGTGCTAATAGCACCGGACCGAGTAGCAGTAACGCCATTTGTGCTGGCAGTGTAGGTAAGAGTAACCGAGCTGGTTTAAACAGGCTGGACGGGGGCAGTTATCGGGGTACCATTTGGAATCCTTAGAAAGATAGTGCAACCTTAGTTTTTCCAGGATAAAACGTGGGCCGTTTTCCAAGTCCCTTGGGATGAATCGCATGATACTGAGCCTAGACCGGAAGTGGGGAGGGGGGGGGTTGTTTTTGGGGGCTGGGATGGTGAGGGTAGGGACAGGGACTAGGGGAATGCAGTGTCTGACTTCATGGAGACGTCAGGTGAACCAGATGCAAAGGGAGCAAAAGAGAATACACAGTTGCAGTGACAATGACATTAAAAATTATTTCACATAACATACAGGACCTGAACAGCCCAGTGAAATGGAAAAAACTGGGATCACAAATTAACAGAGGGGTGGCAGACATTATACTGCTACATGAGACTCAAAATAGAAAGGGAGATAGCCCCAGGCTACACATACACCAGTTCTCACAAATATACCAGGCGATTGCTAAAAATAAAACGGCTGGGGTCAAGATGGGCCTTAGAAATACATTGGGAGCCAAGGTACTCCACACGCAAGTTGACGCGAATGGTAGGTATCTATTCCTCCAAATTCTCCTCGAGAACAGGGTATTAACTATAGGAACCTTATATGCTCCAATTCTGGACAGATGCTTTTATATACAAGGTCCTAGGAAAGCTGGAACGCTTCACGGAAGGGGAGATACTCCTGACTGGAGATTCCAACCTAGCCTGGGACACAGGGAAAGACAGGAGTGGCCAAGCGACCTCCAGGGGTCAGGGCCTGATGAACACAGTACGGGATAAGCTTACAGATATGATGCTGAAAGACCTCTGGAGAGCCAAAAAAGGGAATGAGGCAGGGTACACATGTTTCTCCCATCTTCAGCGTACTTTCTCCAGAATAGACTATGCCTGGGGAACTCCAGAAGTACTGGGAACATTGATGATATGATATGATGTTTTATTTATAGCGTGCCTGTACACAAGTGTTTCAAGGAGATAGGGGTAGGCCCGATCTCTCTGTCTGACCATGCACCCATAAGAGTTCAGTAAAGGGGGATGAAACCGCGTAGCCTGATGTTATCATGGAAAATGCCTAGAGAACTGCTATACAACACAGTAGTAAGAGAAACACTTAGTAATAAAATTAGAGATTACTTTGAAATAAATAACACACAAGGAGCTCCCCTGGACAATGTTTGGGAGGCCTTCAAGGCAGTGCTCAGGGGGGAAAATAACTCTCAACGCTCAAAGGTCAAAAGAGAAGGACATGCTAGAAAAGAACATTGAGGCCAAACTGAGAGAAGCCCAAAGAGAATTAGCAGAAAAGAAGAACAAGGAGAATATAACAGGTTAAAAGACATCAATAGACAGTTAGAACTGCTACGGACAGGCAGGAGAGAGACATTTTTACTCAATCTTAAACAGCAATACTGCATCAATGCAAACAAGGCAGTCAGAATGTTAGCGAGACTTTTGAAACAACAACGCAGTAAGCATAACATAGACACAATAAAGCAAGCAAATGGCACAGTATCGCCAAATTCTGGGGGCATCATATACTCCTCCTCAACCTATTACAAACAGCTCTACCATGCAGAGCGACCTGATCAACAAATGATACAGGAATACCTAGACGGTACAGATGTCTAAGGTGACTCAGGAAGACAGGGAAACCCTAGAAAGGGAAATAACTGAGGAGGAAGAAAAAAAATGATGAAGCTACTCCCTAACAACAAAGCACCGGGTGTTACGCTCACCTGGCTCCCACAGGGGCGTATGTCGGACCCGGACTGCTGCGGCCTCCACCCACGTGATGCGTAGTGCAGCGATGACTGACTGGATCTGCCCTCCAATTCTTGTTTGCTTGACTCGTAGAAATATTCTCCTACAAGTGGAGAGATGGATTTAGCCACTTGTGGATTCAAGTGATAGCACCCCCACTGCCCACTGTCCTCCCCACTAATCACCACTGAAGTGCCCTCTCAGCAATCTCACCTTATATTCTTGAAGGATGAGCCCTCCATCCTGCGAAGTACGCCGGGGCGCGTTGATGACCAGTTACTTCACTGGCCTGAAGATATTGGAACAGTTGTAGACGAATCCTGACTCCAAAAGGTCCTGGCGAAGAGTCGTAAGTATATAGTTCGTAAGAGTTCAAAATGTCTGGAATTCACTCCTGTCCAATTCCTCTTATATCTTGCAGCTTTGACCCAATAGGAAGATTGACAACTGAAAGCGCTCCGGTAAAAGTCTGTGTTACCCAACACTGATCGGTAAATAATGCCCAGGGTTAAACTTGCTGCTTTCTCCTTTTCTCACAGGTGCGGCATAAGAAGAGGTGGCGTGCTGATGAATAATACCTCCGGCAGTAAAATCAGGTAAGCATATGGCGGCTAAAGAGATTGTCTCTGTCTGTTCTCTCTGCTCACCTTGTTGTTTCTTGTCCCCCTTAGGTGTCGGAATTCGGCGATGTAAAGATGGAGACAGCGCCAGATCAAAGAGATGCTGCGTGGAACGGTGAGTATGGCACGGCGCTGCTGTTGGCGATGCGGCGCGTTTGAAACAAAGTCTTTCCTCAGGTTTGAAGATGTGATGAATCCGGGATCAGGTAAGACATCAGGTAATATTCTTGTTCTAACCTTTGCTTCTTTCCTTCTTTCTAGGTGCTCCAGGTTCGAGGCGGGCGTGGCAGAAGGCTGGATGCTGCTGCTGGCACGGTGAACGTTACGCTGCTGGATGCAGAATAACGCAAAGCGTGTGCCGCTCTTCGGGCGTGGTTTAAATAGCCACCAAAGTAGTCCCAGGTAGGTATTCCTCCCCAACCACAACCGAGTAACAAAATAGTCCCTAAGGTAAAGTAGTCCCTTCCTTGCCTCACATGGGCTTGGATGTTCTTGCAGCATGGTCTGCATCAGGTAAGTGTGCACTTATGAGCCTGGCGCCTATGGCGCCAGGACTGATGTCCCATATGAGCCTGGCGCCATTGGCGCCAGGACTGAACCCAGACAGCCCCTAGCAGGGGTTGCTGGGTTTTCTCAAGGCAACATGATGCCTGCTCCCGGGGCTGATGGACGTGGTCTGGATGCCCGGGGGTATGCATCATGACAGCACTCCCCCTCAAGGCCCCTCCTAAAGTCATTCTTCCCCTTGGTCCTGGTTTGTCAGGGAAGTTCAGATGGAATCTCTTCACTAATCGAGGTGCATGAACATGGTCACTAGGCTCCCATGACCTTTCCTGTGGGCCGTAACCTTTCCAATCGATTAAGTAAAAAAGTTTTGATTTAACCACCTTGGAGTCCAGGATGTTTTTCACCTCGAATTCAGGTTCTCCATCTATCAAGATAGGATCTGGTGGTTTGGTTAATCTTGTTCCTGGTTGAACTGGTTTTAAAAGTGAAACATGAAAGACAAGATGAATTCGCATATTGGAGGGTAATTCCAGTTTGACGGCCACCGGGTTGATAATTGCCTTAATGGTATAAGGTCCTAAATATCTAGGATTAAAAGTCTCAGTTCCTTTCAGAGGTATGTGTTTTGTAGCTAGCCAAACCTGATCTCCAATTTGGTACTGTGGAGTTTCACTTCTATGTTGATCAGCATTTTTCTTGTATTTCTCTTTTGCTGGCTTCAAATGTTCTGTTGCTTCCTTGAAGGCTTGTGTAATAGTAGAATTCAAATGACTAACTGCGGACATTTCTAAGTGCTGAGGCGAATCGAGTTCTGAGGTTCGAGGGTGGTGTCCATATATGGTATAAAAGGGGCTTTGTCCGGTTCCTGAATGTACAGAGTTATTGTATGCATATTCATAAATCCATAAAATATCTTTCCAATTACTTTCGGTCTGGTGAAGCATGCAACGTAGGTACTGTTCAAGGGTCTGGTTGGTCCTCTCCGTCTGACCATCGGTCTGGGGATGGTGACTGGTTGATAACCTTACGTCGATTTGCGCCAGTTGGCAACATTTCTTCCAGAAATGTGAAATGAATTGACTACCTCAGTCAGAGACCAATACGCAAGGAAACCATGTATTCGAACTATGTTTTCGAGGAACTCCTTGGCCAGAATTGAAGCAGAAGGTAATCCCTTCAAAGGAATAAAGTGGGCCATCTTGGAAAAAAGATCCACGATAACTAGAATGGTGTTAAATCCATTACATGGAGGTAGATCTGTAATAAAGTCTAAAGACAAGGTGTGCCATAGTGTAGGTGGAATATCCAAAGGTTGTAAAAGGCCAGCTGGTTTTTTCTTCTGACTTTTGTTTTGGGCGCAAATGCTGCAAGACATCACAAATGACTTTATATCTTTTCGCCAGGTGGGCCACCAGAATTGTCTCTTAATTTTAGCTTCGGTTTTTGCGATACCTGGGTGACCTTCCATCAGGGTATCATGATAATTGGAGATGACAAGTTCCTGTAATTCCTTGTGTGGTAGAAATAGTTGTCCTTGATAGTAGGGTAGATCATTGATGACCGAGTAATCCGGGCCTTTCTTTACCCAGTCCTCCTGGATCGAAGAGTTGTTGGATATTTAAATGAATTTCTTCTAGTGTCTGTAAAGTAGTTATGCCAAGAATTCTTTGTTCAGAAATTATAGGCATCGGCTCCGGGTTTGCATATGCTTCTTCCATTCCTATTCGGCATAAGGCATCTGCCTTGCCATTTTTACAGCCTGGTCGATAAGTGATCACAAAATTGAATTCGGCAAAGAACAATGCCCATCGAAGTTGGCGCAATGATTGGGCTTTGGCTGTTTTTAGATACTGCAAGTTTCGGTGATCGGTGATTACAGTAATGGTATGCCTGGCACCGAGAAGATAGTGTTGCCAAGCCTTAAAGGCAGATTTGATGGCTAATAACTCTTTATCGGTAACCACATAGTTTAACTCAGGTGCCCAGAACTTTCTGGACCAAAATGCCACTGGGTGAAGAAGACCAGTTTCAGGATCCTTTTGGGACAGGACAGCTCCCATGGCTAAACTGGATGCATCAGTTTCCACTATGTATGGAAGCTCTGGGCGTGGATGTCTTAAGACAGGCGCAGACGTGAATTTCGCTTTCAGCTCTTGGAAGGCCTTTTCAGCCTCTTCGGTCCACAAGAAGCGTTTGTTCTTTCGCAAAAGTGCTGTGATGGGATGTACAACGTGAGAAGTCTGGAATGAATCTGCAGTAGAAATTGGCAAATCCGAGCATGCTTTGTACCCCTTTAACTGAACTAGGTGATGGCCACTTGAGAATTGCGTCCACCTTTCGTGAGTCCATTCGGACTCCTTTTGGAGTCAGGATAAAACCAAGGAATTCAACTTTGTAACAGGAAAAACACATTTTTCCAATTTTGCATATAACTTGTGCTGGCGTAGTTTCTCAAGGACTGCACGTACATGCTTAACATGGTCTGCTTCTGAGGAGGAGTACACTAGAATGTCGTCTATGTATACGACAACACAGACGTCAATGAGTTCACGAAGGACATCGTTCATAAAATACTGGAAGGCTGCTGGTGCATTGCACAACCCGAAGGGCATCACCTGATACTCGAATAATCCGTACTTGGTGCGAAAGGCCGTCTTCCATTCGTCGCCTTTTTTTACACGTACCAGATGATATGCCCCTCGGAGATCTAACTTAGTGTAGATACAAGCAATCTTCACTTGGTCTAGTAGTTCAGGGATCAGAGGCAACAGGTATCGGTTCTTGACAGTTATCTGGTTCAATGCGCGGTAGTCTATGCACGTTCTGAGGTCACCTTCCTTTTTAGGTACGAAGAACAAAGCTGAAGATGCAGGGGACTTGGATTGGTGAATAAAGCCATTGGCAAGGTAATGGTCCAAGTATTGTCGTAGGTGAAGGTTCTCAGGTTCCGTAAGGGCATAGATCCTGCTACAAGGGGGTTGTGCACCGGGTATGAGATCGATTTGATAATCGTACGATCTGTGAGGGGGTAAGGTGTTTGCCTGTTCGTTTTGGAAGACATCCTGGAATTCTTGGTATTCTGGAGGTAGTTGCATGACTGCTGTGGTTACTGTGGCCAGGCCTGCGTTCTGATTTTAATTTGGGCAACAGGTTTGTGCACAATCCTGGAAGGTTATTCTCTTCTCTCGCCAATCAATACAAGGATTATGTGTTTCCAACCAAGGTATCCCCAGTATTATTTGGAACTGTGGGGCTTTGATTAGATCAAACACAATAGTCTCTCGATGCCCATCCTGACCCAATAGTGTCATCTCTGCGGTGGAGTGAGTTACAGGTCCAGAAGCAATTTCAGTTCCATCGACTGTGGTGATGACATCTGAGGTGGTTTTTCGGCAGAGAAGTAGATTCATCCTAGAAGCCAATTCATAGTCCACATAGTTTCCTATGGCCCCGCTATCAATATATGCCCTTACTGCATGCATACGCGATGGCTGCGCTGGATCTACGAGGACCATTGGTATGATGAAATGCAAGGTCTGAGTATCCTTCTTCAAGCTCGGCAAGCGGACCTCTACGCTTGTCGGGCGTGGATGTTTCCCGAGTCAGACTCCATGTGGCTTTTATCAGCAGCTCCTACCACCTTCTTGGGTGGTTTTACAGGGTAATCCCGTAGAAAATGTCCAGAAGTTCCACAATATAGACACAATTGCATTTGCTGTCTCCTTTCTCTTTCCTTCTGGGTTAGGGGTCCTTTAACCCCTCTGATTTGCATGGGTTCTGAAGCATCTGCTCCTTTGGGGTTAGCGTGGGTTTTGACCAACACCCGATTCTCAAACTTGGCTCGATCAGCCTTTCTGTTCTGAAGTCTGTGATCTAACTGGACCACTAAGTCTATATATTCAGCGCAGTCTTGAGGTGGGTTCACGACTTGAGCCAAGACACACTTGAGTTCTCCTCGAAGCCCTCGATGAAATGTGATTCATTTTTCTTCAGGCCATCCGGTTTCCACCACCAATCTATTGAAGGTTGCGATATAGGTTAGCAGATCCTGGTTACCCTGTCGTAAGGATAAGAGTTTGTTATCCAGGGCTTGTCCCTGTGAATGTCTGGCGAATAGTCTTTCCATGCTCATTTGAAAACCCTGAAAATCCTGGAGAAGAGGGTCATCCTGGTTGACTAGCAGAATGGACCAATCCGCTGCGCTGCCACTAAAATATGATAATACAAAGGCTACTTTAGCTTGGTCGTATGGAAAGGCTCCCGGTCTGCATAAAAAGTGCAAGCGGCATTGGTTCATGAACACGGCAAACCTCTTGGGGTCCCCAGCAAAGCATTTGGGTAGAGCTAACAGAATATTTCCTGGTAAAATCACTTGCACAGGATTGCTTGATGAAACTGGGGCTGGATTCCCCCCAAACCCAGGTAGGGGTGTTTGTCCAGCTTGGTTTTGCAGCAGTTGTCTGGCGAGATCATCTGTACGATCCTTCGATACAATTAGTTCTCTTCTGAGGGTATTAGTCTCTTGGCGAGCGGCGTGCACTTCTGCCCTAAGTTCCCCCAATAGTTCGGCCAGTTGGTCGGTTTCTGAAGTTTCCATAATGCCTGGGTGAGGATTTGTAGATAGGCTTTGCGTTCTGTTACGCTCACCTGGATCCCACAGGGGCGTCGGTCGGACCCGGACTGCTGCGGCCTCCACCCACGTGATGCGTAGTGCAGCGATGACTGACTGGATCTGCCCTCCAATTCTTGTTTGCTTGACTCGTAGAAATATTCTCCTACAAGTGGAGGGATGGATTTAGCCACTTGTGGATTCAAGTGATTCACTGTCCTCCCCTCTAATCACCACTGAAGTGTTCTCTCAGCAATCTCACCTTATATTCTTGAAGGATGAGCCCTCCATCCTGCGAAGTACGCAGGGGCGCGTTGATGACCAGTTACTTCACTGGCCTGAAGATATTGGAAGAGTTGTAGACGAATCCTGACTCCAAAAGGTCCTGGCGAAGAGCCGTAAGTATATAGTTCATAAGAGTTCAAAATGTCTGCAATTCACTCCTGTCCAATTCCTCTTTTATCTTGCAGCTTTGACCCAATAAGAAGATTGACAACTGAAAGATCTCCGGTAAAAGTCTGTGTTACCCAACATTGTCCGGTAAATAATGCCCAGGGTTAAACTTGCTGCTTTCTCCTTTTCTCACAGGTGCGGCGTAAGAAGAGGTGGTGTGCTGATGAATAATACCTCTGGCGGTAAAATCAGGTAAGCATATGGCGGCTAAAGAGATTGTCTCTGTCTGTTCTCTCTGCTCACCTTGTTGTTTCTTGCCTCCCTTAGGTGCCGGAATTCGGCGATGTAAAGATGGAGACAGCGCCGGATCGAAGAGATGCTGCGTGGAACGGTGAGTATGGCGCAGCGCTGCTGTTGGCGATGCGGCGCGTTTAAAACAAAGTCTTTCCTCAGGTTTGAAGATGCAATGTATCCGGGATCAGGTAAGAAATCAGGTAATATTCTTGTTCTAACCTTTGCTTCTTTCCTTCTTTCTAGGTGCTCCAGGTTTGAGGCGGGCATGGCAGAAGGCTGGATGCTGTTGCTGGCATGGTGAACGTTACGCTGCTGGATGCAGAATAACGCGAACCATATGCTGCTCTTCGGGCGTGGTTTAAATAGCTTCCAAAGTAGTCCCAGGTAGGTATTCCTCCCCGACCACACCCGAGTAACAAAATAGTCCCTAAGGTAAAGTAGTCCCTTCCAGGCCTCACATGGGCTTGGATCTTCTTGCAGCATGGTTTGCATCAGGTAAGTGTGCACTTATGAGCCTGGCGCCTATGGCACGAGGACTGATGTCCCATATGAGCCTGTCGCCATTGGCGCCAGGACTGAACCCAGACAGCCCCTAGCAGGGGTTGCTGGGTTTTCTCAAGGCAACATGATGCCTGCTCCCGGGGCTGATGGACGTGGTCTGGATGCCCGGGGGTATGCATCATGACACCGGGCCCAGACGGATACCCGACGGTCTTCTACAAATCACTACGTAAAGACCTTGGGCCTCATTACAAGCATGGCAGTCCTGGAACTACGGTACCGGTAAGCATGCCGGTACCGTAGTTCCCAGACCGCCATACTACGGGCTGTGCTCGCGTGTGCCTGACAGCATGTCAGGTTATTCCGGGCGTGATGACCCAAACCCGCGAGCACCATACGTCGGATGCGCCGGCACAACTCTGCATGTGCCGGTGCATCCGACGTCCCCATTCCCATTCAGCCCTATCGGGCTGAATGGGGATGGGAAGTCCCATTTTACCGGCACTCGCAAATGGGCCATTACCGGGTCCGCCAAGCTCGGCATGACCCGGTTCTTGTCCATTCACGGGTGCCGGAAAAAATGCAACTCTGGCGGCAGCCATGCCATTTTTAACGGCACGGCTACCGCCAGAGTTGTAATGAGGCCCATTACACCTTTTCTAACAAAATAATATAATTTGTTCCAGCAGGAGGAGAGAATAACACACTCTCTGTCGGAGGCGGAGGTTATTTTCTTTGGGAAACCGAATAAATACCTAACAAGCTGCAGTTCATATCAGCACATTGCGCTACTAAACATAGACGCCAAAATATACACGGGTTCCTGGCAGACAGATTCAAATGCATACAGCCATATGTGATAAGACAAGACCAATCAGGCTTTATTTCTGGGAGCAAACTTGGGATAATACGGGAAAGGTCATACACCTTATAGAGAAATTAGAAATCAAACATATCCCGGCAACATTGATAACTCTTGACGCCGAAAAGACTTTCTATACAGTAGAATGGCCATACCTTTTCCAGGTAATGAAACACATGGGGTATGGACCAAATTATATTCGAATGGTAGAAGCAAACTATAAAGACCCATCGATAAGCTTATCCATCAATGCGCACCTAACTGACACAATACAAATAGAGCGTGGGACAAGGCAGGGATGTCCTCTATCTCCGACTTATATGCGATCTATTTAGAACCACTGTTGGCTTTAATTAGACTAGACCAAAACATAAAAGGTATCCTGTTTGGAGGGGAAATACATAAGACAGCGGCATACGCAGACGACATGCTGATGGCACTGCTAGAACTGGAAACGTCGATCCTGGCACTGGTGGCAATACTGGCGGAACAAGAAAAAATATCGGGTCTCAAAATAAACATGGCTAAGTCAGAAGTGCTAGAACTGGGCCTAACAAAGGAACAAGGTACCGCCTTGCGCAGTTGCACTCCCTTTAGATCCGACGGTGGTACCATTGCTTACTTAGAGGTCAAACTAACCAGCAAAATCTCTTTACTATATAAAGCTAATTACCCGGATCTAATAAATAAAGCCCAAGAAGATTTTTCAAGATGGACTCCCCTTCGGATAACTTGTCTGGGGTGAATAACAGTCAAAATGGTAACTCTCCCCAGACTTGTATATAAGTTTCAAGCTCTCCCAATCACAGTCCCGCAGAAATTCTTTAAAATAATGAACGCAATGATATTCAAATTCATTTGGCAAAGTAAACACCGCACAGTAGCTGTAGACTTACTGATGACCCAAAGGCAAAGAGGAGGGATGGGATTACCAAATGTAAACAGATATTATGAAGCGGCTCAACTGAGAGTGGTGCGAGAATGGTTTTCGGAAAGCAAGAAAAAGATCTGGGCTCGGATGGATTGAGCACTAGCGGGATGCCCACTCACAGGGTTATTATGGCAACCAGGGAAAGATAGGCCCCAAAGCGCCAGACGTAGCGTTGTTCTCCGAACAACGTGCAACATTTGGGTAGATGGTTAAAGAGGGGCCACCTGTCAACCTGCCCCTCGGCATGTGCTTCCTTGTTTGGTAATCCCAGCTTCTACCCGGGAATTAAAAAGGGCACATTTAGTCAATGGCAGAAACAAGGGTGCTTGAAGTTTGGAGACATGGTGTGGATTGGAGAGGTAGCAACATTTTAAGAATGTAAGACTCATATAGGTTTAAAAGAAACAGATAGATATGAATATATACAGCTGAGGCACTGGTTAAGGCAGCCAGAGATATGCCGCACAGCGACCAGACAACTGACGAAATTCGAAACGTATATAACCACGCATTCCAGAGACAACCAATTAACCTCAAATATATATTCAATTCTTCAGGATTGTTCTGATCATAAGATCTGGCCATCCCAAGTAGCCTGAGAGGGAACAGTAGGAGAGGATATCCCACAGGAGCACTGGGAATGGTTGTGAAGGAACATCCCAAAGCTGACAAGTCCATACAACTGCGAGAGGCATGGTACAAGATGATCGTACAATGGCACTACACACCCAGTAAACTACATAAAATGTACAACACTGTCTCTCAGGAATGCTGGAGGTGTTGCGAGTGGGTGGGGGACTGGAGGCATGAGTGGTGGGACTGCCCCAAGATAAAGAGTTACTGGGAGGACATTAAGGGGCAGATAACCAGTATGATGCCAGAACTGCATGTCTTATCCCTGGGTGAAAACATATATGGACCATTAGATCCGGAGTTACATTCAATCTCGAAACCACAAAGGAGAGCCCTGATGACGATACTGGTATCAGCTCGGCTGGTGATAGCAAAATATTGGAAACAAAAAGATTCACCCACAGTGCTGGGCTGGCTACATAAACTCTGGGATATAGTGGCAATGGAGTGGATCACATACCGGATAGACGGTGATGCAGAGAAATCCGGGAATGATTGGGGAGAGGTTATAGATTACCTGAAAAGTGAATACATGCAACAATGGTGCCCACAAAATCCTAGGATACTGGATTTACGGTGAACTTATATGGAAATCATATATGGCCCCATAGAAGTACAGGAAAAGAGAACGTTAGCAGGACTTCATTAGCCAGGACACTGCGTGAACCAAGGGAGGGATGTCCTCTATCTCCCCACTTATATGCAATCTATTTAGAACCAATGTTGGCTTCAATTAGACTAGACCAAAACATAAAAGGTATCCTGTTCGGAGGGGAATTACATAAGACAGCAGCATACGCAGACGACATGCTGATGGCACTGCTAGAACCGGAAACGTCGATCCTGGCACTGGTGGCAATACTGGCGGAACAAGAAAAAATATCGGGGCTCAAAATAAACATGGCTAAGTCGGAAGTGCTAGAACTGGGCCTAACAAAGGAACAAGCTACCGCCTTGCGCAGTTGCACTCCCTTTAGATCCGACGGTGGTAGCATTGCTTACTTAGAGGTAAAACTAACCAGCAAAATCTCTTTACTATATAAAGCTAATCACCCGGATCTAATAAATAAAGCCCAAGAGGATTTTCCAAGATGGACTCCCCTTCGGATAACTTGTCTGGGGTGATTAACAGTCAAAATGATGACTCTCCCCAGACTTGTACATAAGTTTCAAACTCTCCCAATCGCAGTCCCGCAGGCATTCTTTAAAATAATAAATGCAATGATATTCAAATTCATTTGGCAAAATAAAAGCCCCACAGTAGCTGTAGACTTACTGATGACCCAAAGGCAAAGAGGAGGGATGGGATTACCAAATGTAAACAGATATTATGAAGCGGCTCAACTGAGAGTGGTGCGAGAATGGTTTTCGGAAAGCAAGGAAAATATCTGGGCTCGGATGGATAGAGCACTAGCGGGATGCCCACTCGCAGGGTTATTATCGCAACCAGAAAAAGATAGGTCCCAAAGCACCAGACGTAGTGTTGTTCTCTGAACAACGTGCAACATTTGGGTAGATGGCTAAAGAGGGTCCACCTGTCAACCTGACCCTCGCCATTTGCTTCCTTGTTTGGTAATCCGAGCTTCTACCCAGGAAATGAAAAGGGCACATTTAGTTAATGGCAGAAACAAGGGTGCTTTAAGTTTGGAGACATGGTGTGGATAGGAGAGGTAGCAACGTTTTAAGAATGTAAGACTCATATAGGTTTAAAAGAAACAGATAGATATGAATATATACAGCTGAGGCATTGGTTAAGGCAGCCAGAGATATGCCGCACAGCGACCAGACAACTGACGAAATTCGAAACGTATATAACCACACATTCCAGAGACAACCAATTAACCTCAAACATATATTCATTTCTTCAGGAATGTTCTGATCATAAGATCTGGCCATCCCAAGTAGTCTGGGAGGAAACAGTAGGAGAAGATATCCCACATGAGAACTGGGTAGGGTTGTGAAGGAACATCCCAAAGCTGACCAAGTCCATGCAACTGCGAGAGGCATGGTACAAGATGATCGTACAATGGCACTACACACCCAGTAAACTACATAAAATGTACAACACTGTCTCTCAGGAATGCTGGAGGTGTTGCGAGGGGTTGGGGGACTGGAGGCATGTGTGGTGGGACTGCCCCAAGATAAAGAGTTTCTGGGAGGACATTGAGGGGCAGATAACCAGTATGATGCCAGAACTGCATGTCTTATCCCTGGGTGAAAACATATATGGACTATTAGATCCGGAGTTACATTCAATCTCGAAACCACAAAGGAGAACCCTGATGATGATACTGGTATCAGCTCGGCTGGTGATAGCAAAATATTGGAAACAAAAAGATTCACCCACAGTGCCGGGCTGGCTACATAAACTCTGGGATGTAGTGGCAATGGAGTGGATCACATACCGGATAGACGGTGATGCAGAGAAATTCGGGAATGATTGGGGAGAGGTTATAGATTACCTGAAAAGTGAATACATGCAACAATGGTGCCCACAAAATCCTAGGATACTGCATTTACGGTGAACTTATATGGAAATCATATATGGCCCCATAGAAGTACAGGAAAAGAGAACATTAGCAGGACTTCATTAGACAGGACACTGCGTTAACCAAGGAAGGTGGGAGTGAGGGGAGGGGAACTTTTATGGTTCTAAAAGTTGTAAAAATGCTGAGACAAATATATTTCTTAAAAATATATATATATTTGAACCTGGGGCCTCGATCCTACGCTTTTTGCACCTCATTCAATCCTTATACAGTGACACAATTGTGGCTGTTCGATTAAATCAAGAGGGGGTCCTTTCTAAGTGCATAGGCACGAACCAGGGACTGAAGCAGGGGTGTGTGTTGGCGCCCCTGTTATTCAATCTCTACATTTCAGATATGGACAGTTCCCTTGGTTCCGGTGCAAATTCCCTCCACACATAGGGAATGTACCAGTGCTGCAGATATTATATGCAGACAACACTGTTTTAATCGATCGTACCCCCCTTTGGCTTACAGCAATCTATTAATGCACTCTCTTCTTATTCTTTGCAAAATCAATTGTCCATAAATGAAGCTAAAACCAAAATACTGATAATGTGCCACAAACGTACTGCGCAATACAATTTTGTTTAGAAATTAGATCAGCATCCTTTGAAAGTGGTCAATAGCTATGTGTATTTAGGATTTCCTATAAAATCCTTCCCTGCTAAACCTTTTTATGAAGACCGCATTTCCGTCAAAACTTGGAAGAAGTGGGTGTTAATTAAAAGATTCAATGCACTAAAAGCTGGTAACGATGTCAAGGGCCTGTTGTTCATTTACTTTACCAGCATAGGGCCTGGCCTTCTCCACGTTCTCGAGCTATAGTGTGAGAAATACCTGAAATGGCTAAAACGTGTGGAAGGAAAAGTTCTACGCTCCATTCTAGGAGTTCCTCAATCAGTCTCCGTGGATGCTGCAAGAAGCGAGCTGGGTGTTTTAGCGATTAGATCTTGCTGGTTAATCCGGCGTTGGAAGCTTTACAGCCAGCTCATTGCTCGCTTGCCTGGAGACCAAACTCTAATGAGGCTATGAGCCACGCGCATCAGGGTGCACTGTGTGAATGGTTTTTTCAATACCTCGAGGGAAACTGCTACGTCTCACTTTGCTTACATTGTTTTTTCCACTGACTAAATGCTGTACCTCCCTAATGCCTGGGTTGTTTTGAAAAAAAGGTTGTTATATCGGGACAGCGTTGTGAACGTAACTAAATTGCGGGGGAAGAAGTGCTACAGTGAATATAGCTTCCAGAGCCATAGGCTCGGAACCCAATGCTCTTATTTAACTAAGTTATGCGATGGGAAACTGAGAAGGTTCATAATTTACTTATGTTTTAATATCCTCCAGACTCGGGTGCACACTGGTACCTGGTTAAATATTCCTGTAGAAGAGAGACGGTGTAGGGTTTGTAATACTGCTGTGGAAACTCCTCGCCATATTTTAACTGTGTGTCCTGCCCTAAAACCCTTCTATGTGAAAGGATACAGGGACTTGCTAACTAATGTTGACTTTGGCATGTCTAGCTGCTGCATTTTCTCTATGGTTTCTCTAGCGCTGCCCATGAAACAGGTTAAGCGGCCGCATTAACCACCTTCACGCTGCGTGTCTCTCTATGTGGAAATTAATTAAATTATTCAAAATATAGCTAAGGATCTATGCAAGACAGAGATGAGTAGAAGACTGGCGCTACGCTTAGAGATGAAGGACAGGATGCACAGGGAATTCAAACAGTTTTAAACAAGTTATCAGGGTATGGATAGGATTACTTAGAACATAGGACAAAGACAAAGGGTCAAGATGGGATAGGCTATGTGTTGCTAGGGGATGGGGAAATACTCACAATCCGCACTTGAGTTTGGGATTTGGGACAGCCAACCGGGTTCTGGACTCAAAAGGGCTCTGGTCACAGCACGGCAGGCACCCCTTACAGCAAACAGCTGGGCAAGTCTGATCACTGGATGGCAAAGGTACAGCGGGCATGCAGGAAGTGGGCAAAACGCTGGTCTGGTCACAAGATACTCCCAAAAGGGTGCCACAGATTTTCCCCACTTTGTTATTGGTATTTTTTGTGGGGTTTCTGGATAAATTGCCTTGCTGGATAGGGTCAGCTATGCGTTGGCCTGGCAGTAGAGTCTGGAATCTTGCAAAGGTGGATCTGGAATGTCTGGATGTGCAGGTGCTGGAAATTCAGGAGAGAGTGTGTGACCCTGTGAGCTCACACCCCTTATATAAAGCGGGTGACATCGCCAGGTTTATTGTTGGGCAGAACTAAGCTAGACCTACCCGCAAGAACCGGATAGGCCAGCCTATGTTGGTCGCCTCCTCCAGGAGGGGACTCCGTTTATGGGTTTGTGTTTTATGAGATACAGAGCCATCCCACAGTCCTTTTTGCCAAACATCCATCTTAACATAAATCATACATTTGTACAGTGGTGGCAATTTTTCAAATTACATAGGCAGATTACATATTTCACACAGAGTATGTCAGTCCAACTCTCACGTTTGTAGGACTTTGTTTCTTCCTTCTAATAGTTTTTTGTCATTTTCAATTAAATTATTTTACCTAAAATTCTATAACTTTATACATGTGTATATAATATAAGGCATGTGAGTAAATAACAGCCATCGAAATTACATCTAGATTGTGAAACTTTCACATTACTGTGTTGTCCAATTTCAGAGATAAAAAGCCTAGAAATGTATTAATAAAATAGCCTTTGGAGCCAGATGGCCAGCATTGTCTACCAAGTAAGGGCATAACTTCCAAGGCTTCTCTGGAGTTGGCTTTGAAGCTCCCCAGTAGAAGTTGAGGGGAGGTGATTTTCCAAAAGTCGCACGTAGGCATCCCAGAATCTATTGTGTCAACCTGGAGCTCAGACAGAAGTCTGACGAGCGTGTGATATTCTGCCTCCTGGTCCATTCAGAGTTTCAAAGGGCACAATTAACACGTAGGTGTCCCAGAAATCCTTTGTGGCTTCCTTTGGGGGTAGGCAACTCCTGTTGTCAACACCCAAATGTCCCTTGAGCCATGGCAGAAAACCTGTTTGGGCTGATTTCCCAGTACAGCCAATATATTTATTTCTTTATATTATTTTATTTTGTTCTGAATCAAAAGCAAACATGTTGAAATAAAACATCCCATATATGTTTCCCAGCAAAACCCACTTTACATTGCTAGGCTACGACAGGGTCTTATTCAACATTACACTTTTAAAACTGGTATTTTTCTTATTTGCAAAAGCACATTTTAACACGTGGTGAAGTCTGCTGTGATGTCCCTTTCAAAAGGTTTTCTCTTCCATCTGAATTCCCAGCATTATTTTTCAGCCCTAGTCAGTTTCTCTTATACAGCAATCCGTTCAGACACAGGTCCACTGAAATTGACATATGCTGTCACAGGTTTCGTGTTTTCTCGCCTGTTTATGTTGCCTTGCGGGATCCTTCGCCGGGGTTTTCTTCTGTGCTGTTCGGGTCTTGTATAAGCCCGCTCGGCCGTCGTCGGATTCCAGGATTCGTTCAGCTTCTTTGTCCGGGATCAAGGAAACTCCAGGAAGACCAGGAAGGAAGAGTGCACACGGGGGAGGTGTGCGTGGATCACGGAAAGAACAGGTACAAGGAAAGGGAAGGAGAAGGAGAGGGTCCGGGAATTAGAGCAGCAACTCAGTTCCAGGAGCACAACGCGATGCACGTCTAGCCTCAGCTAACGATAGCGTTGAGAAGCGCGGAGCTGCAGGGGCGTGGTTAATTTATGGAACGTGCTGCATGGACGTAAAGGTCGATAGACCGCGTTCTGCGAATACGGCCATGTTGGGTGTACTACAGCGAGTAACCGCCGACGTGCCAGGGACCAGGAGGACCAAAAGGGGCGTGATCGATGGATCATGACAGCATGCCCCCTTCTAAAACTCGTTCCACCGGGTTTGCCTGGATGTATTAGATGGAATTTTCTGAGCAATCTGGGGGAGTTTAGGTTTGAGACTGGTTCCCCGGTACGTTCACTGGGTGGATAGCCCTTCCATTCCACCAGGTATTGAAGTTGTCCTCGTCTATACCTGGAGTCACATATTCGAGACACTTCATATTCTAGCTGGTCATTGACAACCACAGGACTGGGTCTAAGATTAGTCCGGGTGGTTTGGATGTAAGGCTTCAATAGAGATTTGTGAAAAACTGTATGGATTTTCTTCCAAGAGTCTGGTAGTTTAAGTCGAAAGACCACAGGATTAATGACTTCTTTTATAGGAAAGGGCCCATAATATCAAGGAGCCAACTTATTCGGTCGGAGATGCCGGGGCAGTAGCTTCGAGCATAGCCATACTTTATCCCCAATGGTGTAAGATGGCCCTGGCCTTCTCCTCGAATCTGAATAGTGCTTAGTTTGGATCTGTGCTCTTTCTAGATGTTCCTTGGCTTCTCTCTGTACATTGATGAGTGTTTCAATCCAGGAATCGACTGTTGGAACTGGTGTAGGATGCGGAAGGACTGAAGGTAGTACCACAGGGTGGAATCCATGGCTGCAAAAAAAAGGGCTTGTTTTAACGGCCGAATGGTCCAAGTTGTTGTAGGCGAATTCTGCCACTGGTATCAGAAGCGACCAATCGTTCTGGACCTTAGTAGAAAAACAACTAAGGTATTGTTTAAGGGTTTGATTCACTCGTTCTGTGACTCCATTGGTTTAGGGATGATATCCTGAGGAGAGGGCTCATTGGATTCCTAGTATCCTGCAGTGGTGTTTCCAAAATTGAGAGATATACTGTGGTCCTCTTTCCGATATAATCTTGGAAGGAAGTCCATGCAGTCGGAAGATGTGTTCCAGGAAGATTCCAGCAAGTTCTGACGAGGATGGTAACTTATACAAAGGTGTAAAATGGGCCATATGAGTGAACAAGTCAGTGGTGACCATGATAGTGGTGTACCCTCTGGATGGCAGTAATTCTACAATAAAATCTGTAGCGATGACTTCCCAAGGTCTTGTTGGTGGAGTTGGCTGTAATAAGAGTCCTGCTGGTTTCTGGTTGTCATGTTTGTTTTGATTACAGACAGAACAAGATTGCACATACAGTTGAACGTCAGCCTTCATTCTGGGCCACCAGAATTGTCTTTGTATTAGACGGAGCGTGTTGGAAATGCCGCGATGACCGGAGTGAGGGGTATCATGGCAGAGGTTTATTATCTTTTGTTGTAGTTTCTGTGTGGGAATAAACAGGTTGTTATTTTTAAACAGGTATCCGTCCTGGGTTCTCAGATCCCATTGAGTCCTTTTCGAAGGATCCTTCCAGAGTTCCGAAGTCTGAGTTTGCATACGAATGTCTTCCAGGAGATTGTTTGCTTGAGCTACAAATATTGTATGGGGAAACATCTTGGGATATGCCCGATCTCCCGGAGGTTCGTAGTCTGGACGTCGAGAGAGGGCGCCAGCTATTAGATTTTGTGTCCCGGGACCGTGGTGAATCTGGAACTGGTACTGGGCAAAGAAGAAGGCCCAGCGGGCTTGACGGCTGTTCCTACATTCCATGGCCTGCAGTACTTGTAGGTTTCGATGGTCCGTGCGGACCTGAACAGGATGCTTCGCTCCGAGGAGTAGATGACGCCACTCGGTGAAGGCTTGATGGATGGCCAGCAGTTCCTTTTCCAAGACTGAGTAATGGGTTTCACTGGGAGTTAACTTCCGGGAAAGGTAAGCGATGGGGTGTTCCATCCTGTCCCCGAATAGCTGTTTGAGGACGGCTCCAATAGCGTAACTGGAGGCATCTGTCTCCACTATGAATGGTCGGTTGACATCAGGTTGAGCCAGGATGGGAGCTTGTGTAAACTCAGTCTTCAACCGTTGAAAGGCTTCCTCTTGAGTTGTGGTCCAAAGGAAGGGTACATCTTTCTATAATAGGACAATGATTGGTTGGACTATCTCGGAAAAGGAAGGTATGAATTTCCTGTAGAAATTAGCTAAACCCAGGAAAGACTGGATTTGTTTCACAGAGGTGGGGCTTGGCCAGGATAGTATAGCCTTAACCTTGGATTGATCCATACCAATGCCTTCTGGACTAAGGACAAATCCTAGGTAGTGTGCAGTAGAAACATGGAAGATGCATTTCTCGGGCTTTGCCAGGAGCTTGTTTTCACGTAGTCGTTGTAACACTGCCTTTACATGTTCTTCGTGCTTGGAAATGTCCTTCGAAAATATTAGGATATCGTCCAGATAGACAATCACAAAAAGGAATAGCATGTCTGAGAACACCCTATCCATGAAGTGTTGGAAGACAGCGGGGGCATTAGCAAGTCCAAAAGGCATGACCAAGTATTCACAATGACCAAAGGGTATTCTAAAGGCCATTTTCCACTCGTCTCCTGCCCTAATGCGAATCAGATGGTAGGCACCCCTGAGATCCAACTTGGTGAAAACAACTGCACCCCTTACTGCCTCCAGAATGTCCGAGATCAAGGGTAATGGATAGCGATCCTTAAGGGTGCATTGATTTAAACCTTGATAGTCCAGACACGGTCTGAGTTCCTTGGTGTCTTTCTTGGGAACAAAAAACAGTGAGGCCCCTGCTGGGGATTTAGAGGGTCGTATGGTGCCATTTGCAAGATTAGTATCCAGGTATTCTCGAAGGGCTTTCTTTCAGGTTAGGATAAGATGAACATCCTCCCAAAGCGAATTACAGCGGAAGGGTGCGTTCTATAGCACAGTCTTCTGGCCTATGGGGAAGTAACGCCTGGACAATGGCAGGGGAGAAGACATCAGAGTATTCCTGGTACATCTCCGGAACACGGATAATGTTTGAGACAGAGATTGTACCTTGGTGATTCGTAGGAGGTCCTTCTGATGGTGTCGGAGTAAGGTCTGACAATAAACAGTGGGACATACAAAATTCTGAGCCCAGGAACAAGGAACCTGCTGCCCAATTGATGTCCGGATTGTGTTTTTGAAGCCACGTCCTTGGTCTGAAGGGTTATGGGTCCTGAAGAAAGGGGTCTTCCATCAATAGCTTCTACAGGTTGCATGATAGTCCAGGATTAGCAAGGAATATGGTGTTTAAGAACCCATTCTTGGTCTATGAAAATTCCCATAGCTCCACAGTCCACCAGTGCCAGGATGGGATGCGTTTCCTTCTTGGATGGCGATAAGAAGGCCTGTAAAATCACCAAGGAATTTTGTCCAGGAGAGTTCAAGGATGGAATTGATGTGGAGCAGGCATCTCTCTCCTGAACCTGTGCTCCATTTAGAATCGGGAGCTGGTGTTTCCCCGAGCGCCGTGGGGGGGATATTGGGCACTCTCTTACTAAATGTTTGTCTGATGCACAATACATACACAACCGGGTATGGATCCTACGCATTCTTTCTTGGGAGGATATGGGTCCACGGAATGCCCCTAGCTGCATAGGTTCAGGCTCGTTACTTGAAGTGGAAATACCTTCGGGGTTCGAGGGTATCCCAATGGGCCTCTTCTGGAGTGGCGACTTGCTTTTCTTTTTCTCTGCCTTTCTCTCCTGAATGCGAAAGTCAATCTGCAGGGCAAGATCCATTAGGGCCTGATAAGAACTTGGCTGCGCCACTCTGGCTAGTTCATCCTTGATGTCTTCATTTAGCCCTCTTCGAAATAGGGTAAAACAAGCTTCAGGGGACCAATCCGCCTCTTTAGCCAGCTGTTTGAAGCGTGTGACATACGTAAGCATATTCTGGGTTCCTTGTTGAAAGTCGAGTAGACGTTCCTGGGCACTGTAGACCTGCTCTGGGCGGTCAAACAGGGTTTTAAGGGCCTGTATGAAGCCATCGTAATCATCCAGGAGAGAATCCCCAGAGTTAACCAGTGGGGTGGCCCAGGTCAAGGCATTGCCGGAAAGATGCGAAATAATAAAGCCCACCTTAGCCCTGGGCGTAGAAAAATAATAAGGCTTGAAAGTAAAGTGGACCAAACATGAGTCAAGGAATCCACGAAGACTCTTTGAGGAACATCATATTTATCAACAACGCCACCCAGTATTACACTCTCTTTCGTAGCGGATTCATGGGACAACACCAATTGCTTTAAGGTGGCGTTCTCTGCCTTTAAATTTTGTCCTTCGGTCGTCAGCTCTTGCATGCCAAGCATTAGGTCCTGGATGGCCGTTTCCAATTCTGTGTCGAATTCAGTCAGGTGGCGTCTCAATCTGTCACAGGTTTTGTGTTTTCTCACCTGTTTATGTTGCCTTGCGGGATCCTTCGCCAGGGTTTTCTTCCGTGCTGTTTGGGTCTTGTATAAGCCTGCTCGGCCGTCGTCGGATTCCAGGATTCGTTCAGCTTCTTCGTCCGGGATCAAGAAAACTCCAGGAAGAACAGGAAGGAAGAGTGCACACGGGGGAGGTGTGCGTGGATCACGGAAAGAACAGGTACAAGGAAAGGGAAGGAGAAGGAGGGGGTCCGGAAATTAGAGCAGCAACTCAGTACCAGGAACACAACGTGATGCACGTCTAGCCTCAGCTAACGATAGCGTTGAGACGCGCGGAGCCGCAGGGGCGTCGTTAATTTATGGAACGTGCTGCATGGACGTAAAGGTCGATAGACCGCATTCTGCGAATACGGCCATTTTGGGTGTACTACAGCGAGTAACCCCCGACGTGCCAGGGACCAGTAGGACCAAAAGGGGCGTGATCGATGGATCATGACATATGCCCATAGAGCTAGGGTTTCTTTTGAAGCATTGATTTTTGACATTTTGTAGCCCAAAAGTCAAGCGTTTTCCGTGCGGCTGAGAGTAAAGTTTCTGTTGATTTCCCCAATATGGTCTGACACAGCCTGTCCTTCAGGAATAATGCTCTCTTCTGCTGGAGCACAATCTGTATATGGATGGGCAGGGTCTCACTGATAAAAGCTGTGTGATGTTGAACAGATGAAAGAGCGTCCGGGCAGCAACCTTTTTAATGTAAAATATTCCCTTTTCAATGGGAACTGTTTAGCAAGCAGCAGAGCAGCGCTGCTTTTTAATTCACTTTTTTGGTGCACACAAGAACACACACTGGCACCCTTTCTCGGTGTGCTCACGGTTCCAATTTACTCAAAAGATGCTTGGTAAGACAGTATTTTGTAGCTGCAAAACGCAGTTTTGATGCAAGGCAATGGTGCTACAAGGAGCCAGCGCAGCCATTTTGCTGTTAACTGCTGAAGTGCAGCTTTGTTATGGATGGGAATTCTGCTGAGTGGGTCAATGTATCCCACAACCCCCCCCCCACCGACTCTTCTGAAACTTCTTGTCGAGGGAGAGCATCCTTAAGAACCTGAGTGATGGTTTTGTGCAAGTTTTTGATGGCTGGCATTTCCAGGGTATCGGGTGGATCAAATACGGATGTCCTCGGATGTCTTCCATGCACAGTGTAGAATGGAGTTTGCCCAGTGCTTGTGTGAACTGAGTTGTTGTATGCATACTCAGCTATCCAGAGTATATTTTTCCAAGAACCCTCTGACTGTTGCAACATACACCTGAGATATTGCTCTAAAGTTTGGTTGGTTCGTTCAGTTTGGCCATCCGTTTGAGGGTGATGGCTTTTGTACAACCAGAGATCGATTTGGCAATTGTACAACACTTTCTCCAAAAGGCAGAAACAAATTGAGTTCCGCGATCAGATACTAATATTGATGGAAATCCATGCAATCAAACAATTTGCTCTAGGAACACAGAAGCGAGAGTTGATGCAGTTGGGAGTCTCTTCAGGGGGATGAAATGGGCCATTTTGGAGAATAAATTGTTAGGCAGAATCCTGTGCAGTGCCCTTAGGGACCACTACACACAATTCAGACCACAGGTGGCAATACAAGTTTTACCTTTGGTACAAGCCCATACTACTAAGTTATAGTGGTAGCAGTAGCAGAGCAACCAGGCTTATCTCAAGAGTATATGAGCAGTAGCAGAGATTACACAAAGGGACCACAATTACTGGAGCTCATGCACACACTGACTCAAGGTTTCAGGTAAAAAAATATAAGTACATTTATTTTTAAACCATCAGTTATAAACACAACACCTCTATTAAACTTTAAACAAAACCACACGTTAAATATACTACAACTAACCGATTCACTTTGTACAGTATGTCTCAAGGTAAGTACCCTGTGTTTGAATGAACCAGTGTTATGAACAAAACAAGATACCCCGGATACGGTTGAGATCACTTTTTGACAGTTCGGTCTACTCAATAAACGCGTATCTGTGACATGAAATGCTACCGGGGCAAAAACACACTTAGCACCTGAGATACCCAGAGGGAGTTGGAGGCAAAAATCACAGGCAATATTTAGGTTAGGCAGACAGCATCAAGAAACACTCAGCAACAGGAGTTCAAAAGTCAAAGGGTCGGAGCCAGGGTTAAGTGACACCAGAGACCTGTTGCCAAAGATCACACCATTAGACAGTTCACGATTCAGTGTAGCCCAAAAGTGCTTGGATAGTGTCAATGTTCGGAAGCAAAAGTTATAAGAAGGAGGGAAGACAAGGGCAAGCCTTGAAGATGAAGAAAAGGGAATCACCCAGTTTCCTCGAGTTGAGCACAGTACCTTATTCCAATGATGCAGCTGGTGCCCTGGCAGTTGTTCCTTTTGGTTTCCCGCAGACCCACGATTCCTGGAGCTTTGTTGTGAAGGAGGACGTCTGAAGGGGGTCTGCACCACACAGGGATGAAGCCGGCAGCAGCGACAACGAATAAAAGGTGCGCTCCTTAAAAAAACAGGAGAGGCTCGGCAGGTGGCTATCCGGACCACTACTCCAGTGTGCAGCGATTTCGACCACGACAGAGATCTCTGACTGAAGAAGATGAGCTGGTTATCCCCACCAGGCTCAAGGGAAGAAGACTCCAGACTGGTTCTTCTCTTAGTCATTGAAGGGTAGATAGCTCAGGACTGCAGCAGGCCTTCACCGGGACGGGGTAGTTGCAGCAGCCGTCGTTCTCTCTGCTTCTCTTCGGTTCCTTGTAGTTCCAGAGGCGACTCTGACTTCTAGCCCAAGAGACCTGCCTTTTATGCGCAAAACCCCCATTCACACAGCCTGGCTGTCAATCACGCAGCAGGGGGGTTGTCCAGCCGGGACAACCACCTCAGCCAATCATGGCAAAGTGCCACCTGGGTTTCCTAGGATACCCTCTGCAAGGGGTGACTACACCACTCCCTCACATTCAGCCCACCTAGACACCCAGGCGCCAAGAGGAGGGATTCTCTGCAGAAGCACGCCAAAAGACGGTGAACAAAGAAGGCAAACCTAGTTTGCCGCGCAAAGTAAAACACAAGAAGGACTTTAACATAAAGAAATGGCGAAAAAACCCAACCGGAGCCAAAAGAAAGACGATTTGGTCAAGCGGGTTTATGTTCGAGGCTAATATAATAGCCAAGAACAGTACCACGTTTATCTAATATAATCGCGGTAGAAAAGTTAGGGTAGATACCACTGCCACCAGCCAAGTCTAAATGTTAAAAGAGCGAAACAATGCTCAGGGAGGTACAGACAGAAAAGGGTTACAAATTAGTCCCTTCCAGTACTCCATGTAAGATGGGGTGTACTGGGTCTGTGGTAAAAATGACTATGTAAAGTAAATGGCAACTTTACCTTTCTCTGGGGGACAGTAGTCAGCCCCAGCGAAATGGAGTCAGAGGGAAGTCTTAAAGACAACCCTGGGTTACTGCACTAAAGGTGCTGTGTAACCCATACAAGAACAGGGGCACCTGGAGTGGTGTGCTCCAGTGCCCAAGATCACACAATGAGTAAAAACACATAGGCCAAAACACATGTAAGAGTGAAAAAAGGATGAACACTCTTACCAGGTGGAAAAAATAAACTCCAGAAATCCAGCAAACCTGCTGGGGGACTCAATAGGTGAGGGAAATTAGCCCTAGAGGGAGAATTCTCCCTAACATAAATCCACAACGACTAATATTGTGTTGTATCCATTGCAGGATGGAAAATCTGTGATTAAGTCCATCGACAGGGTATGTCAAGGTGCTGGCGGTAATGCTAAAGGATGTAGTAAGCCAGCATGGTACTGTTTCTGAGACATGTTGTGCACAGACACCGCAGGTTTCAATAAATTGGGCAATGTCTTTTTGCCAGGTTGGCCACCAGTAGTTTTGTTTTACCTTAGTCTGAGTTTTGGCTATTTCTGTGTGTCCTTCCAGTAATTAATCGTGGACATTTGTGATGATTTGCTTTTGCAGTTCTTGGTCTTGGACATATAAGACGGTAGATTGTCTTCGATGGTGTACTGGTCACCTTTTAACAGACATTCCTGTTGTGTTGATTTATCCATCAGGGATTGCAAACTGGTTCTTTGGTCATCCACACACGTGGTGGCAGCTATTCTGGTTTGAATCCTTTCCTCGGGAATTATGGCCACAGGGTCGGATGCTGAAAAAGCCTCTTTTTCTTCACTCATGCGTGATAGAGCGTCTGCTTTCCCATTGCGTACTCCAGGTCTATAAGTGATAATTAAATCGTATTCCGCGAAAAAGAGAACCCAACGAAGCTGACGCAAGGATTGTGCTTTGGCGGTTTTCAAGTATTGCAAGTTACGGTGGTCCGTGATGACAGTGACCGTATATCTCGCCCCAAGAATGTAATGTCTCCAGGCCTTGAATGCTGCTTTAATCGCCAGTAATTCCTTATCTGTGATTGCGTAGTTCAACTCGGGGGCTGAAAATTTGCGGGACCAGAATGCAACAGTGTGTAGTTGTCCTGTTTCAGGGTCACATTGTGACAATACTGCTCCCATGGCTATTTTTGAAGCATCTGTCTAAACTATGTAAGGTAGGTCTGGTCATGGGTGTCGAAGGACTGGTGCTGTAGTGAATGCTAGTTTCAACTTCTGGAAGGCTTCTTCAGCTTCTGTCGACCAATGGAACCTTTGATACGTCTTTAACAAGGAGGTAATTGGATGTACAATTTGAGAAAACCCAGGTATAAACCGACTGTAAAAGTTGGCGAATCCGAGAACTCTTTCACTCCTTTCATGGATGTTGGTGAGGGCCATTGGAGGATTGCATCCACCTTTTGTGTATCCATATGTGCACCTTGTGGTGTGAGTATAAAACCGAGAAACTCGACCTTGGTTACGTGGAAAAAACATTTTTGCAACTTGGCATACAATTGGTGTTGTGGAAGCTTCTCTAAGACTGCCCGGGCATGGCCTACATGTTCTTCCATGGAATTTGAGTAGATAAGAATGTCATTAATGTAAACAAGAGCGCAAATGTCCAGTAGTTCACGGAGTACATCATTCATAAAGAATTGGAACGCCGCTGGGGCATTGCATAGCCCGAAGGGCATGACCTGGTATTCAAAGAGGCCGTACTTCGTGCGGAAGGCCGATTTCCACTTGTGTCCCTCTTTTACTCTTACAAGATGGTATGCTCCTCTTAAATCCAGTTTTGTTTAGATTTGAGCATGTTTCACTTGGTCCAGGAGCTCTGGTACAAGTGGTAAAGAATATCGAATTTTTGCTGTGATCTGATTGATGGCTCTATAGTCGATGCAAGTTCTTAAGTCCCCCTCCTTTTTAGGCACGAAGAATAAGGGCGAGGAGGCAGGTGACTTGGACGGGCGAATGAAACTGTTCGCCAGGTACTGATCCAGGTAAGTTCTAAGATGCTGATTGTCCTGTTCTGTCAGAGCGTAAATTCGGATGCAAGGGATCTGGGCTCTGGGTACAATATCTATTTGACAATCGTAGGGTCTGTGCGGGGGCAGAACGTTGGATTATTCTTTTTTGAAGACATCCTGGTAATCTTGGTATTCAAACGGTAAGGAGCTGATGAGGCCCAACACGATTCCTTTCTTCGGTTTCAGATTGGTGTCATCTTTTTTGTAACATGTGTCGACACAATCATTAGGAAATGTCAGAACTCGTTTTTGCCAGTCGATACTAGGATTGTGGGTCACCAGCCAGGGCATTCCCAATATCATCTGGAACTGAGGAGCACCGATGAGATCTATGTAGTCCGCACACCTCTCAGGGGAATTCACCACTTGCACCAACACATAACCCTTGGTAAAGGAGTGTAGTCCTCTTCTCTTCTGGGCAGTTGGTCTGGGCTATGAGACGATTGAAGGTTGCAATATAGGTTAATAGATCTTGACTCCCTTGTCTGAGTGACAACAACTCGTTGTCCAGAGCTTGTCCTTGAGTATGATGGGCAAACAATTTTTCCATCTCATGTTGGAAATTCCCAAAGTTCCGGAGTAAAGGGTCATCTTGATTTACCAAAGGTATAGACCAGTCCGCCGCACTACCGCCTAAATATGAGAGTACAAACCCCACTTTGGCTTGGTCATTAGGAAAGGCTCCTGGTCTGCACAAGAAATGAAGGCGACATTGGTTCATAAATACAGCAAACTTGTTTGGGTCGCCGATGAAGCGTTCGGGAGGGGCTAGAGGCACTGCTCCTGGAAGAACCGCCTGAACCGGTGTTGATTGTTGTGGTGTGGAAGAATGAGAAGAATGGGTCACTCCAAGCAGTGGAACCTCTCCTGCTTGTGCTTGTGGCATTTGTCTTGCCAATTTGTCAGTTCTTTCTTGAGTTACAATAAGATCCCTCTGTAATGCATTGGTTTCCTGTCTTGAAGCATGTACTTCAGCCCGTAATTCCCCTAGTAAGAGGGCTAACTGATTTTGTGCTGAAGTTTCCATAATGCCCAGGCAGAGAGTATTATAGGCTTCGCATTCTGTTACGCTCACCTGGTCTCTGCGGAGGCGTTGGGGCACGGTTGTAGCCCTCCCTGAACTTGAATCACCCCCTTCAGGGCTCTCCCTCAATAGAAAAGCTGTGAGCGGTGGTACGTGGAGATACTGCTCCTGCGTGGAGATAACACTGTGTGAGTGCACCAATCTCTGATTGTTGTACCTCTCGAACCCTTCACCCCAAAGTACGGTTTCTGTGAGCATACGCCGACTCATAAAGCTCACCTGTGAATTATTGAAGATAAGCTCTCTGTCCTGCTACTTCTTGCAGGGGAAGTGGAATGGGATCTAGTTCCTTCACTGATGCCTGATAAGGATTAGTCCAGCTGCGACTATGCTTCTCCTTATGATTGGAAAGTCTTTCTTGAGCTCTTGTGACGCTGTTCGTTCTGTTTAATGTCTTTATATGTTGCTCCTATTTATGCCCGCAATAATGTCTCTCTTCTGTTTTCTTCCCTTAGATGGAAATGCGGCCTCAAAGCAGCTGTGAAACGCGAGACGCGGCCGGATGGAAGATGGATGCTACCACAATGTTCGACAGCAGGTAAATGATGGTTCAAGGAAAAGCGCGAAGTATGGCGAAGCGCAACCTTAAACTGACTATTTTTTCCGATGTCTAAACTTGTTTTTCCTTGCAGGTGCTGCTGTCGGCGATGGAGCGTTTCGTGCCGCGGTGCCAAGATGAAGATTTCAGCGTTCCGGAAAGTGTAAAGATGAATACTTGGTTCTCTGAAAAGATGTACAGGTAAGAACAGCTTCCCCCAGTTGGTAAGTATGCTGGCAGGAAGCAGGATGTCCAGGAAGCAGGATCTTCAAAAGAAAGTCTGACCTAAGGTGACGGTGAGCATTACGCTGCTTGCAAGTTCAGAATAACGCAAAGCGTCTGTCTTGAGGATCGGGGCAGCTTATATAGCTGAGATAGTAAGCACGCCCATTAGGGCCGGCTTACCAGCCACACCCTGCCACTCTTAGTGAGCACGTGCAAAGGCAATCCATTAGCAGCCACACCCAATAATACACTTGGGGCTGCTTAATGGATGGAATGTTCAAGGTTATTGCATCCTGCTTAATGGATGGAATGTTCAAGGTTAATGCATCTGAAGTGCTATGTCCATAATAAAAGCTTTTTGGTGTTAAATGGATGTTCTTGTTTACTTTTGTTCATGAGCCTGGCGCCAAAGGCACCAGGACAGTGTCTACCCAGGTCACCTGTGCATGCAACCCCTGCATGCCTGTGCCCCTGACTTCATGACCATGACAATAATACTGCTGTCAAACATGTATTCGAGTACCCTATCTCCAAGAAGAACTCCTTGTTTTTGACAGGGTAAGCTAGACAAGGCGCTTGTGAGAGACTTCTTTTGAGTTGTTTTACTGCCTCGGCTTGTTCTGGACCCCACTCCCACTTGACCCCCCCCTTCAACAGATGGATCAGGTGTCTTGTAACTTCTGTGTAATCCTCAATGAACTTTCTACTGTAATTAGTCAGTCCAAGGAGGCTCCTTAGCTCACGCAGAGTGGTGGAGTCTTTTAGGTTTAGGAGTGCTTCCACCTTCTTCTCCTGGGGACAGAGACCCTCAGGAATTATTTCATTTCCCAAGAAGTTGACACAGCTCCTGCACCACTGTGCCTTTTGGAAGGACAGTTTTGCTCCGTCAACCCTCAACTGGGTCAGAACATAATGGATTTCCGCTATGTGTTCCTCCACAGTTGAGCTTTTTATCAGGACATCATCCACATAGGCCAGGTTACCCCTTTCACCCAAGTTGGGCATGGCCTTGTGTAGGAAGATGTTGAATTTGTTGCCGGAGTTTATGTATCCGAAGGGAGTCCGGGTACACGTGTAATGCTGCCCCCCCGAAGGTAAAGGCCAGCCTGTATTGGTCCTCCTTATTGACGGGCACGGTCCAGTACCCATTTGTCAGGTCAATGGCAGTGTATACCTTTGAACGCTGGATCCTGGCCAGCCCCTGGTCAATGTAGGGGAGAGGCCACTGGGACATGTGGACCCATTTATTTAGCTCCCTAAGGTCTGCGCAGAGTCTCCACTGGCCATTTGGTTTTAAAATCCCCAGCACTGGATTATTAAAGGTGCTGTGGACTGGACAAATTATCCCACGGACTCAAGGTTTTTGATGATTTCTGTCAGGGACTCCATAGATGCGAGAAGCAAGCGATATTGCTTCACAAATATTGCAGTAATTCCAGGGTCTGTGGGAATTGTTGTAGTATGGATCTCGGTGCAAAGCCTGGGAAGGCTCAGCGGCCTCCTCCAAATGGGTGGAGTGGTCTCTGGTTAGAGAATTGACCTGGACAGAGGGTTTCAGGTAGGAGAGGCAGTCATTGTGGACCTGGAATATCACCTCATCCTGCCTGATGTCACAAGTCACACAAGTCACCTCTTCCTCCCCATAAGGGCAGGAAGAATACACCAGGAAATTCCCCCCTTGCCGGTTGGAGATCCTGTCAGGTGGTATGTCATTGTCACTGTCATTGTCAAAGCAGTCATTGGGGATAGGTCCTATCAGTTTGTTTCCTAGATCCATGGAAAAATGTTGGTCATCAACCGCCATTCCAACAATGGTGCCTGGGCCCAGAGTGATACTCCTGAGGTCACTGTTATCCATCAATATTGGAATGGTGTTGTGTTCTACATTGGCTAATGGTGTTGGGTTTAACCCCAACCCCTGCTGTTGGAGATGGGCATTGAGGTGTACATATGCGTCGGGATTTTGCAGTTTCTGTCCTCTTTTCATTTTTAATTCAAGTGGGAATAGTCGTGTCCGTCCTGGGATGGTGACCTCCTTTCCAATTTGAACTTCAACTGCATACGGCAGCAATTGGGCTGATCGAAGTGCTTTTTCAGAATCATCAAAGCCCATGGGATTGCCCCCTAGTCGGGACCAGGCTATGTAATTTATCAGGTCCAAATTAATTGCAAACCGATTGAGAATGTCACTGCCTAAATAGAATGCAGCAGGGATATCTCGCACGACCCAACAATAATGTTCTATGCTTTTTTCACCTATAGAAATCTTGAGCATACACCTGCTAGGCAGGAGATGTTTGGAATTGGGAGTTTCTAGGTCCATTTCCCACTTATTGATCCATTTAAATGTGGGAATGGCTGGATCTTTTGAGAGCTTTCTGAACATGGCTTTGCTAATGAAGCTCTTTCTGTTGTTCACACACACTCCCCTCATTTAACTGAATAGGGAGGATCAACTGTTCTCTAATTTTCTGAATGTCAGCTAAACTTTGAGCTGGATTCTCATCACTTTTGACTATAAAATTGGGCTTTTCAGTTTGTGAATCAGTATAAAATTTCAAAGTATTCCCTTCCAATGTGGAATTCCACTTAAAACTGGAAGGAAGGTTGATTTTCAGGAATGGAGAGGAGTTCCCATCCCCGGTTTGTTGTCCTACAGCAATTACTGTAACGTCAGGTATTTGATTGTTTTGGAAATGAAACTCAATATGAGATTTCTGTTCAATCATGTGGCATGTGCCATTTAAACTAACATGGTTGACACTCTGTTTTAACTTTATTGGACGGTTAGTCTGAGTCCAGAGTACCTTGTTCACACAGTATATTAGGGGAGACAACCTGCGAAGGATGTCATTCCCTAGTAGACAGGGTGTTCCCTCTGGAGTCACGACTATTACCGAGTGTTTCACCTTATGGCGCCCAATTTTCATTTCCAAATCTGCAGTCCCCTCGACAGGAATTTCATTCCCGTCAAAGTTCTGGAGTTGTCCAGGAAGAGGGGTGAGAGGGATCTGGTGTCTCTCCCCCCTTCCTGAATTTAGCTGTTCAAAGGCCCTTTTTGATAGAAGTGGCTTGGGATCCAGTGTCCACCAATGCTGAAATTGCACATTGCCCTTGCACTTGAACAGGGGCATATAATCTCCACTCCTTCTCCTCAAGTGGGCAAACATTTTGGGCAAGCTGGGTGGTCAATTTCTTTATTTTGGACTCCGACACAGTGACGTTTTGGACAATTTTCAGTGTCAGAGTCTGGGAATCTGTAATAAAAATTTGACATCCTGAAATAGATGGGATTTCGGAATCCCCTTTTTCCCCTAGTTATGTGCTGCCCCCTTTTACCTGGAGGCAGTCACTAGGACCAGTTTGTGGGGAGGATCCCTCCTTTACTATTTTATCCTCAAAATGGCAATTCTGGGGTTCTGTAACGCTCACCTGATTCCCACGGAGGCGCTGGTCCCGGCTGAACTGTTATAGTCTCTTTAATTGAGAAGCGTAGAGCTCGGATGACTCTCTGGACTGGGCTTCCTCTTATTGACCGTCTGGCTTGCAGGGTAAGGTTTCTGCAGGCGGAAGAAAAAAGGGTTAATGACCGTTTGGCTGGACTTCCTCCTCACTAATCGCCAACTCTCCGAAAGTCCAATGTCCTGGTGAGCTCTCACCTTAGGCGTATAAATGCTGGGCTCTCCATCCTGCGACTTATGCAGGGGTGTGTGGGTTCCAGTTACGTCACTGGAGATCCTCAAAGTCTTTTGTGGCCTTAGAAGTGGCACAGGTGCTGAGATGCCAAAAGGTGATGCCGCCGTTACTGTACGAGCGGATGCCAGTAGGTATAAAGAGTTTATAGTCTTGAAGAGATGGGCACCTTTAATGAAGTCTTTGCATTGTCTTTTTCAGGTGACTGGATGCTGAGGGCGCGGTCACTGAGAGCGCGACATGTGCGGTTGTACGTAGGTATGGGAATTTCAATGACACCTCAATAATGTCCCTGGTTTTCTGTTTTCAGGTCTTGAGATGTTGCAGGCGTTTTCCCAGTCGCGGATGCACGTGGGGAAACACGTAAGTGTTAGGCTTTCTTGCAGTCTTTAATGGCACTTAAATAATGTCTTTTCTTGTTTTCAGGTGCTGGGCTGCTGTGGTTGAAGAGATTGTAATACGCGCACAAAAGCAGGTAAGAAAAGTAAATGCGGCCGCCTTCACCCGATTCCTACTTAACAATGTTCTTTGTCTTTACAGGTGCCGTTAGGCTGCTGAAGAGAAGGCCGCGAAGAATCCGTGAAAGCACAGATGGATCAGGTAAGCGAGCGCGGCTGCGAACGTGTTGCAACTTGCTAACCTTATGTTTCTTTTGCTTGCAGGTTCTGCCGGTGTCTGGATTCCTGGATGGTAAGTATAGTTCTCGTGTCTTTCTTCCACAGGTTGCTGAGCTGAAGCTGGAGATGTCACTGGAATGCTGGAGCTGACTCGGTGAGCGTCCTGCTGCAGATGCAGAATAACGCGAAGCACGTTTTCCCAATCGGGTGTGGTTTAAATAGTGTTGGAGTGATTGGGTGTCTTCTTCCTCAGCCTCGCCCAGGTAAAAGAGTTCCTGTGTTCCAGAGCTAAGAAGTGGCACCAGCCCCACCCAGGTAAGAAAGTAGTCCCAGTTCAGGGAATAGTTCCTCCCAGCAGAAGGCTGGGGACTTCATCCTGCCAGCATTTGCAAAGGTGAGTATGCAGCATGGTCTGCTACAGGTAGGTCCACCCAAGCACCTTTGCAAGAATTATGAGCCCGGCGCCCCTGGCGCTGGGACTGAGGTTCCTTATGAGCCTGGTGCCAGAGGCACCAGGACATGGTCCAAAGGGCCCCAATAGGGGTTTGCTGGAGCCGGGGACGAGGGTCGTGAGCCTGCTTCCGGGGATGCTGGGCTTGACTTGGCTTCTCGGGAGCAGTGCTCATGACAGGTTCAGGGATGGGTGACTCTGAATCAGTCCCCAGACCCACCCAGTCTTCACTCAGATCTCTTGGGACCCATTTTTCTTTGGGAGGAATTTCCCCGTCCCTGAAGGAGAAGATATTTTTCCCAGAATCCTCTAAGGATTCTTCACCTTCGAACTGGAGGACACTTCCTCCACAAAATGGGCCTTTTTGAGGTCTTTATTTCTCCTGCTCACCCTCAGTTCCCTGGGTTGCAGATTTTCAGGGGCAGGAGATTTTAGTTCCGGTTCCAGGGTGTCCAGGGGCTTTTCACGGGTGAGGAAGGAAGCTTCCTCTAGGGCTTTACACCCCACTACCCCTGTGCCTCCTCCTCGGGAACCGGTGAATTATCAGGGTTCTCTCCCCATCATTGTTCTAGGGTGCCGGAACCCAGGGTTTGCGGGGTTCTGAGCCGCTATGTTCATCTGAGGGTTCTGCTGGGCCCTCAGCATGCAACCCAGATCCTGTGTGGGGTTCTGGACCCGGCGCTCCAGTTGGGACACCCGTTCTGGCTGGTATGGGGGTCTTTGTTCGTACCTAGGGTTTTCACGGGAAGGGTAACTATCCCTTCTCCCAGAGTACCCTGGGTACTGGGGATTTTGGTAACCCCCCTCCCTTGACCTCCTCTCTCCCGGATTGGGTTGTTTGGGCTCCTGAAACCGGGGGAAAGAAAGGAGGGTTGTCCTGCAGGTTGGGGTTTTGTGGATACCGGGGAAAGAAATTTAGCCCGGGATTACTGCCCTCCTGAGGGAAGTTAGGAGGGAAGTTTCCTGGGGCAGTACTTACCTGGTTGGATCCCCCCCCTTGGGCTGGGGGAGTGCATACATACCCCAAGATAGACTAGTTGCCCTTGTATCTGGGGCTTACATAATCAGGGGAGTTAGGGGTCCCATTGGTGGGATTACCTGTCATGCCTCAGCAACGGTGGCGGATTTGGAACCGCTGGCGCTATGGTCCGCCATAGCCCATTCTGTCACATTTGTTCTTTGGGTTAGTTACTGGTATAGTGGCCGGAGGTATTTCTACAACCACTTCCGGGTTACGGACGCGTTGCAACGCATCCTGGTTACCTACCTGTTTTGTTGCAGAACGCTCCCCTGTGTCCATTCCCGTTGTTGCAGACCTGCGTCCGTTCCTCTCTTCTCCCTCCAGCTAACCTGTAGCCTTTTGTTCCGCCCTCGCTTTGTTGCTCTCTTGTTTATTGTTTCCTCTTGCTCCCTCACCCGCCTTCTTCCTTATTTTCCGTGTTCCGTTGGCCTGTTTCATTCTTGCTACTCTGTTTCCTGAATTTTCTCTCCCTCCTCCGCTGTACTCTCTTCCCCTGTTGTCCTGTACTCTCCTGCTCGCTTGTGTACCAGACCTCTGTCCGCCATTGGATTGCCTCTGCCTCACGTTTTGCACTTTCCAGTCTGTCTATGTACCAGACCTCAGCCCGCCTTTGGATTGCCTCTGCCTCACGTTGTGCACTCTCCAGCCCGCCTGTGTACCAGACCTCAGCCTGCCTTTTTGGATTGCTCTGCCTCACTTTGGGTGCTCTTCTACCCGCCAGGGACTCAGATCACCGCCTACCTTTTGGGTTGTCTTGCCGCCTTGACTCGGCTATCTGCTTCGCATACCATCTCGTCTACCAGCCCACTCCAGTCAACTATAGAGGTCTCTCAGGGGTTTTTTGTGCCGTTGGCTTTTTCCCCTTACTCGACGTTCCCGGAGGATTGTCCTTTGTCACCCTTGTAGGTGGCACGGTGGCATCCTTCCGTGGAAGTCCCTATCTCCACAAAAAAAAGGAGAGACCCAGAAGAAAAGAAAAGAGGGGTACCAAGAAGAAGGACGAAGGTGAGGAGCTTGGGGAGGGTGGTGATTCGGAATCTTCTTTTGAAAACGAGGATATTACTGACCCCAGTGACAGTTTGCAACGCCGAAGAGAAATCGAGATGGCAACACCACAAAAAGTTCAGGAACTTGTAGCTGCAGTTCAGAACTTGAAGTTGGAAGTACAAAATCTCAAGGCAGCTAATACCGCTTTGCAGCAATGCATGGCGGAGAGAGAACGGCCCTCTGCGGATCTACCTTCGCTCCCTTTGGTGTCAGCAAGTTTGATGGCTCTTCAAAGAAAGTCAAAGAATTTTTGGATGCCTGTAACCTTCACTTCTCATTCCGTCCCCAAACCTTTGCCTCAGATCACGCCAAAGTGGGGTTTATGATTACCCATATGACGGGTAACCCCTGGCATGGGCCACCCCTCTAGTAAATCAGCCTGATCCTGTTCTGCAATAGTATAGCGCATTTAAAACCCTCATGCAGCAGACTTTTTTGCATACAGAAAGTACATTTCTGGCATCTGAAGATCTTCTTGACATCCGTCAAGGGAACTCCGACCTACTTACGTACATAACTGCCTTTAAACAAGTAGCAGCAGAAGCAGGTTGGCAGGAGCAGGCACAGTATGCCATCTTCCGGCGTGGGTTAAGAGAAGACCTCAAGGATGAGCTGGCCCGTATTGCTCAATCCTCACTGCTACCCTCCGAATAGCCTTCAGATTGACAGAACGTCTCATGGAAAAAGTTTGATGGGCCCCCTCCCTTGGAAGCTTACTCGTCTACATCGGTGCCTTCCTCACGCCAAAGCAAAGAAGAAGCTATGCAAATCGGCACAACTCGAGCTCCGCTCACCCCGGAGGAACGTAAGAGACGTAGGGATGGCTATTTATGTATGTATTGTGGGGCATCCACACATCTGTTGTGGGATTGTCCTGATGTTCCTCCCAGACGATCGGGAAATGATCACCCTTGGTGACTGTTAGGATTCACTTCCGAGGGGCCATTCCAAGCCCTTAAGCAACCCTTTCGGTATCCTCATCGGAGACACCCGAAGACTCTCGCCTCATGGTTCTTACAGTAACCCTCAAACTAGGGGACACCAAGGTATCTTCCCTGGCTTTACTCGATTGTGGGGCAGCCGGTAACTTTATTGATACCCATTGGGCCAAACAGAAGGGTATCAACTGGGTCACCAAACAAGAAGACCAGAAGGCGGAAGGTGTTGATGGCGAACCGTTGAGTTCTGGCATGATTACCCATGCCGCCATAACTCTCTTAGTTTATTTACCTTCTTTGGCCGTGTCACCTGAGTCCACTCACCCTCAGACTCAGAGGCGCTACTGCCTGAGGACCCCACATGATCTTCTAGGGGCTCCCTGATTCTGTGAGCATGGGAGGGGCTTGCAGAATGGTGGGGACTAGTTTCTTCTCCCCTATGGTGCACAGGAGAGTAGTCTTCTGACTCCTCCCAGCTTCCACGGTTGGTGGATGATCCCCACCACTGCCCTGATTGGCTGGAGGTCGTCAGAATGCTCTTTCATGGCCTCATTTCATTCTGTTTTTGTACAAATTGAACCAGCTGCTCCCTTTTGAGGTAGTATTTCTGCAGATCTAATTCCCTGACTTTCTCCTCATAGGAGTCTTCCTTGTCAGAGACATCAGCCTTAATATTTTTGTATCTATACAGGGACGCCTGTCGATCCATTTCTGGGGGATGCTGACCTGTCAGACCCATCATGCTAGGCCTATTTAATTCTGATGGCCTCATGGTTTCTGGCTGATGTGAACCAGCAGACATGAAGTTAGCAGTTCCCAAAGTATTAAATGCGTTTGAGTCCCTTAGTACAGCGGTCATCATACTATGATCAGGGGTTTCCCTGTCCCTCTCTACTTGTTCAGGGTCATCCCAGTTTGGATTAACTCTAGAACGCTCTTTCTCCAACCTCGCTAGTTTCTCCTTCCCAGCCCCTACCTCTTGATAATAGGCAAAGATCTGAGCCTTTTGTTCAGCTATCAGGGCTTTACTGTCTCTATGACCCGCTCTTGATCTGCCACCTGCTGGTGGAGCCGCTCTTTCCCCTCATCGAGGGCCTCATTATCTCTTTGCACTGCCTGTATGGTTTGGGAACAATGAGACAGTTTCTGTTGCAGGAGGTAAACCTCCTTTTTCTGCATACTTAGAGTCTCTATGGCCTGCTCTAACTCGAGTTCCATTTGCCTCCTATGTCCCATTAATTTATCACATTCTTCTTGTATGCCAGTCAATACCTGAAGGTCTGACTCCCTTCTTTCCAGGTTGGTTTTTAAACTGCACGTTACCAGGTATAGGGCCTCTTTATCCTGATGCAGAGTGCCCCTTTGTTCAGCCAGGTCATCCCTCTGTTGTGTTATGGCACCTAATTTCTGGTACTCTTCATCAAATTCTCATTGAGAGTGGAGTTCTCTCATAATTAATTAATTATTTTCCTCTTCCACTTTTTCAATCTGCTTCTGTAACACGATTATTTGTTCTGAGCAAACTTTATCATATTTTAGTTGTTGGTTTAGTTTCTGTTGTCTGTCTTCCAGAGAGTCAGCCTGTTCCTGACACTCCATTCTTTGAATTATTCTGTCGTTGTAGGGCCAAGTCCTCTTTTAGCTGTTTGATGTAATTTCCAGATTCTGCCTCAGAATCTTGGCTCTATTGCAATGTTTGTTCAGTCTGGATTTTAGTTACGAGTTTAGATTGATTTTGCGCAAGAGTTGTATTTTCTTCATGCTTTTGCCGCATCACTCCCATATGGAGATGCATGTAGGCCATGATTCTGACAATTTTAATCTGCTCCTCTTTAATTTCCGGAGTCATGTACAACTCGCTCAAAGCTTGATGTAATAGGCCACCGTCCTGCCACATGTCCATGTCCATGGCGTTGACCTGTTGCATCATTTCTTCTAGCCAGACTTTTTCATCTTGCTCTGGCCATTCCCCCCTTACAAACAATTTTGTGCAGAAGGTGCTGCCTAGCCATATTGATCTCTACTGTGGCCATTTTGGAAAGTGTGCTTTCTTTATTCATTTATTTATGTAAGGGTAATCTGTATTCTGTGGCTTTTTGTCTATTTTTGGGGTTGATTTAGCTTTAATTTTATACACAGGCCTGATACTTAGGATTTTTGTTTTGGGGAGGCGCTTTTACAGCGTAACACAGTGTTCCAACCACACAAGGTATCACTACCTTGAAGGTTAGCCTGCTGTGTTAAACTGTCACAGGTGAATAAAAAAACCCAATTCCCGGCACAATCCCCCAATTTGTGAAGGATTCCAATCAGGTGTCACACACCGGACCAGGACCCTTGGTCTTAGCCTAGGATGTAGCACTCAACGAAAATACTTTTTCTTTATTTTCTACAAATTTGAATTGAGCCGATACCCACCGGGTCTCACACCGTCTTTTACAAATACCCGGGTCACAAAGGACCATGAACCAGGCCGGTGGGTGGTAATACAATATTTATTTATTTTATTTTCAAAGGAAATCACACAATTTTTATATTGGGCAGCAATCACCAATGGGGTGATAAATACAATGAAATCCACTGAAATACACTTGGGTAACCTTCTACAAGAACATATCCAAAGCACACATAAATAGGAGCACTTTTTCTGTTCGGGTAGATAGCACCTGAGTTAAGGTTTCCCCCTGCAATGTTCCCTCAAAACCCAATTAATCGAATTCTGAGTGGATAGAAAGAAGCAGCAGGGAGTCCGGGGTATGAGGCAGCAAACAGAATCCAACCTTCCCTCACAAAATCAGAGGCAAAAACAGATTTTAAAACCATTTGCAATGGCATAAAATGATACTCGGAATTTGACAAATAATTAATTTTATGTGTGATTAAATAATGATGTACATATGTTTTATCACTGGATCAGGTATGTTATATCACTAACAACTATAAGGTAATGTATCACAAAAGGCATACAGTTCAAAAGCAACTTGAAATGGTGAACATTGTGCAGTCAAAATCACACGTGGAAAAGTTGCAATTTACACTTTTGGCGGTTTTAAATGTCAAAATGTTTTTTTTTTAAACGGGTGCAATATACAGAATCGGAATGCGGTTTTTAGACTCGGTGATAGATGCACATCACAGGGATCATATAGAAGTGAAAGGGTGACTATAGCTGAATAATTGGATGAGATATTCAAAGGGAAAGAAATTTGGTTTTGGTGAAATAAAGCAGTTAAAAGAGAAAATCTGTTTGGAAAGAAAAAGGACACGTTTCAGTTAAACTATATTATCAAGCAGATAGTGCTGCTCATGAAACAGGTTAAGCGGCCACATTAACCCCCTTCACGCAGCGTGTCTCTTTATGTGCAAATTAATTGAATTATTCAAAATATAACTAAGGTTCTATGCAAGACAGAGATGAGTAGAAGACTGGCGCTACGCTTAGAGATCAAGGACAGGATGCACAGTGAATTCGAACAGTTTTAAACAAGTTATCAGGGTATGGATATGATTACTTAGAACATAGGACAAAGACAAAGGGTCAAGATGGGATAGGCTGTGTGTTGCTAGGGGATGGGGAAATACTCACAATCCGCACTTGAGTTTGGGATTTGGGACAGCCAACCGGGTTCTGGACTCAAAGGGCTCTGGTCACAGCACGCAGGCGCCCCTTACAGCAAACAGCTGGGCAAGCCTGGTCAATGGATGGCACGGGTACAGCGGGCATGCAGGTAGTGGGCAAAAAGCCGGTCTGGTCACAGGATACTCCCAAAAAGGTGCCAAAGCTTTTCCCCCCTTTGTTATTGGGATTTTTGTGTGGGGTTTCTGGATAAATGGCCTTGCTGGGATAGGCTTGATCACATTCAGGGAGACAATGAATTATACTTCAAAGTTTCATCCAAAGTGTTACTTAGGACAATGTTTTTAACACACATTAACACTTTTTGGAATCCACTTTTTCGTGTGGAGGCTGATTCTTATTCTGGTACCAATTAATGGGTGATCTCAAAGAGCAGTTTTCACAGAAGAATCCTCATAATATATGGGGATTTCTGTCCTTAGGCGTGGGGTGTGTTAGACTGCTCATTTTAGGAGTCAGCGGTTTTGTTTCAAAAGAACTTGGGGCCACATTTCAGAGAGGAGCTATTTCTGATTTTATTGACCTTCACAAGAAGTGTGTGGTCCCCGAGTTATGGGTCACTCAGTGATGTTTCGAAGAAATGAACAGAGTGTTCGTAGAAAATTAAAAACAAGGAACTTCATCTATAGAGCAATGTTATATGGTCTAGTTCACGGGGTATCCCTGGTTGGTTTCTGGGATATCTCTGGTTAAAAGGTGGTCGACAGGTTTCGATGATTACTATTTCTCATCTTCTTCAGGACCGTGATTCTTTAACTTGTCTCAAAAGAAATCAAGGTTTTTGGAGGGGCATTGGGGTCAACATCCCATCTGCCTGAGAGAAAGAAAACCAAAATGGGTTTTAAGTCTTGAGGTTTCTATAATTCCTTTTCTTTAGTCTTAATCACAAATACTTTCTAGTTATTTAGACAATCAATAAAAATTTGAGAGAATTTAGAGATGTCTGAACAGTCATAACGGCTATTTTGGCTATATTAGACTTTTTTGTAAAAGTTGCTGATGGTTACCTTATGGGAAACTCTGGCAGATGGCCGAGTGGCTTAATGTGCAGCTTTTGCAATGCGTCTCATAAATTCTGTAAAACAGTAAAAAGGGCGGCAATTTTTAGGGTGAGCCCATAAAGAGCCCGCTCAAAAAGTTTGGTTGTAATCTATGCGCGTGCCAGGGTAAGCTGGCACAGTCTTGTATGGTGCTGGGTAGCCGGCAGCACGAACGCTAGTGTGCGCCCGATTGCTTGTCCCCTAGCTGATTAGCGTTGCTCTTCTTTTGAGCCTTGTCGACATCCCGATCGCGAGGGCGGCTGCCGGTGTGGCATGCTGTAGCTCGCGATCGAGAGAGATGCGGCTCTGTGAGATGAGCCCTGTCAGAGCCCGTTCGCATACGCGGCTGCCAGAAAGGCATGCCGTAGTTCGCGATCGAGCACGTGAATGCTTCATCCGCTCGAAGAGCTTCGTTCTTTCCGAGAAGCGCATATACCTCATGTATAGTCATGAACGCATCGCGACATGTCGCTGCTAGGGGGGGAAACTCGTGGAGAAATTACGAGAGGCCACTCACCATGTGACTTCAGGCTGCTTGTGTCTAGCCGTGAGGTGCCGTAGTTCATACTTTGTTTTAGCAACGGTTGCCCAGTGACAGGGACCCTTATAAATGGTCAGTTGTTGCTGTCAGTGGATCTCTTTTCTGTGGGCCATTTTGGAGTGACATGAGTCCCATTATAAGATATATGGAGATATCATTAAATAGTCATGTTATTAACTTGTGAGGGTTGGGAGGACAATGTAATTCTGTCCATTGCGTTTAAACAATTATGGTCACGGCTATTGCATACAATTCGATATTCTTTTTTCTTGTATATACGTTGCACATCGGCCTCGTTATCTTACTGTGGATTCCTATAACTCCCTGAATAGCGAACAAAGCATTCACGCGCTCGATCGCGAACTACGGTATGCCTTTCTGGTGGCCGCGTACGGGAATGGGCTCTGACAGGGCTCATCTCACAGAGCCGCATCTCTCATGATCGCGAGCTGCAGCATGCCACACCGGCAGCCGCACTCGCGATCGGGATGTCGACAAGGCTCAAAAGAAGAGCCATGCTAATCAGCTAGGGGGCAGGCAATCGGGCGCACACTAGCGTTCGTGCTGCCGGCTACCCAGCACCTTACAAGACTGTGCCAGTTTACCCTGGCATGGATTACAACCAAACTTTTTGAGCAGGCTCTTTATGGGCTCACCCTAAAAAGTGTATCCCTTTTTACTGTTTTACAGAACTTATGAGACGCATTGCAAAAGCTGCACATTAAGCCACTCGGCCAACCGTTTTGCATCTGCCTGAGTTTCCCATAAGGTAACCATCAGCAACTTTTAGAAAAAAAGGTCTAATATAGCCAAAATAGCCGTTATGACTGTTCAGACATCTATAAATTCTCTCACATTTTAATTGATTGTCTAAATAACTAGAAAGTATTTGTGATTAAGACTAAAGAAAGGGATTTATAGAAACCTCAAGACTTAAAACCCATTTTGGTCTTCTTTCTCTTAGGCAGATGGGATGTTGACCCCAATGCCCCTCCAAAAACCTTGATCTCTTTTGAGACAAGTTAAAGAATCACGGTCCTGAAGAAGATGAGAAATAGTAATCATCGAAACCGGTCGACCACCTTTTAGCCAGGGATATCCCAGAAACCAACCAGGGATACCCCGTGCACTAGACCATATAACATTGCTCTATAGATGAAGTTCCTTGTTTTTAATTTTCTGCGAACACTCTGTTCATTTCTTCGAAAAATCACAGAGTGACCCATAACTCGGGGACCACACACTTCTTGTGAAGGTCAATAAAATCAGAAATAGCTCTCTCTGAAATGTGGCCCCACGTTCTTTTGAAACAAAACCACTGACTCCTAAAATGAGCAGTCTAACACACCCCACGCCTTGCTGGGATAGGTTCAGCTATGTGTTGGCCTGGCAGTAGAGTCTGGAATCTTGCAAAGGTGGATCTGGAATGTCTGGGTGTGCAGGTGCTGGAAGTTCAGGAGAGAGTGTGTGTCCCTGTGAGCTCCCACCCCTTATATAAAGCGGGTGACATCACCAGGTCTATTGTTGGGCAGAACTGAGCTAGACCTACCCCCAAGAACCGGATAGGTCAGCCTATGTTGGTCGCCTCCTCCAGGAGGTGACTCAGTTTATGGGTTTGTGTTTTATGAGATACAAAGCCATCCCACAGTCCTTTTTGCCAAACATCCATTTTAACATAAATCACACATTTATACAGTGGTGGCAATTTTTCAAATTACATAGGCATATTACATATTTTACACAGAGCATGGCAGTCCAACTCTCACGTTTGTAGGACTTTGTTTCGTCCGTCTAATAATTTTTCATCATTTTCAATGAAATTATTTTACTTAAAATTCTATAACTTTATACATGTGTATATAATATCATAAGGCATGTGAGTATTCAATTTCAAATTGGCATCATATATACTTTCCTCAGAATATCCGATTCTCTGCCATGTCTGTCCCCAATGTGCCATTGAAAGCTACCACGTCTTAAATTAAAGCCACCAAAATTGCATCTAGATTGTGGAACTTTCGCATTACTGCGTTGTCCAATTTTGGAGATAAAAAGTCTTGAAATGTATTAATAAAATAGCCTTTGGAGCCAGATGACCAGCATTGTCTATCAAATAAGGGTATAACTTCCAAGGCTGCTCTGGAATTGGTTTTGAAGCTCCCCAGTAGAAGTTGAGGGGAGGTGATTGTCCAAAGGTCACATGTAGGCGTCCCAGAATCTATTGTGTCAACCTGGAGCATAGACAGAAGTCTGATGAGCATGTGATATTCTGCATCCTGGTCCATTCAGGGTTTCAAAGGGCACAATTAACACTTATGTGTCCCAGAAATCCCTTGTGGCTTCCTTGGAGCGGTACGCAACTCCTGTTGTCAACACCCAAATGTCCCTTGAGCCATGACAGAAAACCTGTTTGGGCTGATTTCCCAGTACAGCCAATACATTTATTTCTTTATATTATTTTATTTTGTTCTGAATCAAAAGGAAGCCTGTTGAAATAAAACATCCCATATATGTTTCCCAGCAAAACCCCTTTTACATTGCTAGGCAAGGACAGGGCCTTATTCAACATTACACTTTTAAAACAGGTATTTTTCTTATTTGCAAAAGCACGTTTTAACACGTTTTGAAGTCTGCTGGGATGTCCCTTCCAAAAGGTTTTCTCTTCCATCTGAATTCCCAACATTATTTTGCAGCCCTAGCCAGTTTCTCTTATACAGCAATCCGTTCAGACACAGGTCCACTGAAATTGACATATGCCCATAGAGCTAGTGTTTCTTTTGAGGCATTAATTTTTGACATTTTGTAGCCCAAGAGTCAAGCGTTTTCCATGCGGCTGAGAGTAAATTTTCTGTTGATTTCCCCGATCTGGTCTGACACAGCCTGTCATTCAGGAATAATGCTCTCTTCTGCTGGAGCACAATCTGGAATGGATGGTCAGGGTCTCACTGATAAAAGCAGTGTGATTTTGAACAGATGAAAAGAGCGTCTGGGCAGCATCCTTTTTAATGTAAAATATTCCCTTTTTAATTCCCTTTTCAGCAAGCAGCAGAGCAGCGCTGCTTTTCAATTTGCTTCTTTGGTGCACACAAGAACACACACTGGCACCCTTTCTCTGTGTGCTCCCGGTTCCAACTTGCCCAATAGGTGCTTGGCAAGACAGTATTTTGTAGCTGCAAAACGCAGTTTTGATGTGAGGCAATGGCACTCCAAGGAGCCAGTGCAGCCATTTTTCAGTTAACAGCTGAAGTGCAGCTTAGTTATGGATGGGAATTCTGCTGAGTGGGTCAATGTATCCCACACCACCTTCGTGCATCGAAACCCCAGTGCGCTCCTAATGAGTATACATACCCCTCGAGAATACCTAGAATATGACCTGTGGCATCCCCAAGTTTTAGCGAACGCAGTCTCCCCACTTGCAAAAGATGCATCTCTTGAAGAAAAGCAATGTCCACTCGGTGCCTCTGCATATAAAGTAGGACCTTTTTTGCATTTGAGGGGCAATTCAGGCCACAAACTATCCATGTCATGCACATGACCCCCTACCAGCCGTTTCCCCTATAGTATGAGAATAACAACCCGCTTTGGCGTGTCCCGGGCGTGTCCCGGGCACAATGCAGCTAGTTTTCATCAAAGGCAACCACCCATTGAACCCAGTGAGACCACCCTCAACCCTGCTCCCAAACCAGGTGAAGCCTGCCCACTTTGCACCCTTCCCACCAGCCCAGACCCTCAAGCACCTTCAGTTTTTGCCAGTAAACCACGCTGATGGCTGCCTGCCGGGTGCAACTAGGACCACGCAAGTTGGTCAATCACCAATGACTTCAGCAGCCATCTACAAGCTTTCCTGGGTGTATAGCCCACGATGTTCAGGATATTTTCTGGATTTATGGCAGGCAAACGGGAGCTCACATAAGAGCGGCCATGTTGGGGCAGCTCCGAGGGCCCCCCTTCATCCCCTTTTCACCTTTATAGTTTAGTTTTAGTGTGAGGGTCAGAATAGAACTTCTGGACACAAGGACAGTTTGATTTTGACATCCTGACACAGACAGATCCTTAGTTTTGGTTTAGGTAGTGAAATTCCTCTTAGAGCAGGGTCAGAAAAGTCTTTTCCTGCCCCTTTTATTTTCAATAAAAGTCTTTAACCAAAAACATGGCTAACTTGTGTCCGAGTTTCATTTCTGACTCGTCACAAAGCATACTGTCAATGGCTGGTGGTCTACAACCCACCCACTGCTATCATCCTCCACTGCTGCCTCCATTATGGGGGAAGGCAACGTTGCAGACATAGAAGCCACCAATGATGCAGGACGCTTCAATGCTAGTCCCAGGGTCTCCTGGCTCTCACCCTCAGACTCAGCAGCCTCAAGAAACTCTAGGAGCTCCATCGGATTCGAACTACTAAGTGCTAGTCCCTCCATCATGTGCCTCAGTATGCCTTCCACATCCAATTCTACAGTATTATCAGAAGACGAGTCATAAGGTCTGTTGATGATGTCCTGCAACAGGAGGGAATTCTCACCCGACACAGCACCCCAGGCTGCACTGATGGATGGTTGTGGCTCCTCCTCCTCATCTGCTGCGTCCTCATCTGCACAAAGTCATACAGCAATTTTCAGAGGCCTACCCAGTTGAACATGTATATCCAAAATCAAATGGATACAGACACAATGGGCTAGCTAGTCATGCATCAGACTTGAAAGAGGTCATTCAGTAATGTCCGACATCAATGTCACCGGTAGCACAAGCACAATAGCAGCATAAACACAGTACATTCCTGTTGTGCATGTGATCCTGCTGTCAATTTAATTTGATATGTATTACACCTGAAAATGTCAGGAAAGGCTGTGCAATATGGTTTGGATGCTACATACAGTTATGTGGTGTCTTCTACATGACATGCCCTGTCAGCTCCTACTGCCTTTCTTTTTGTTTTAATTTGTTTATTTCATGTTACATCAAACCAGCATAAATCACATCAACTAACATTCATCGGATGTCGACCAGTAGTTAATAACGGAGAAATACAAGGTCTCATTACTCCAGCACACTTAGTCCAAATTAATTACCAGTCAAATGAAGATACACAAATTAATACATCCTCTCCGGAATCCATTCCTGTCCTTCCCCTACGTCATTACCTCCCCCTGCCTGCTTCGCTTCATCTTGTTGCTCCCCATGGGGTCTCACTGTTTTGAGGTTAACCCCCTCAGGGTAGCATCAGATCCGGGGAATCCAGTTCATTTCTATGTCCCACACAGAGTATACCTCATCAGTCTCTGCAAATGCAGTCTTTTTCACTCTTATGCCTCTTTCCACCGTTGCCCATTTGATCATTTCTGTGGCATAGTATTTTACGGATGGCAGATAGGCCTGCTTCCAGTTCACTGCAATCAGTCTTTTCACCAACACAAGCCCAAGCATTATTTACTACTTATACAATGCACCACCTGTCTTCGTGGGTATCAGACCCAGCAGCCTCAATTCCATTGTCAAACGTAGCTCCCATCCAGTGAATGTCTCCAGTATCTCCAACACCCTTATCCACAGATCCCAAACCTGGGGGAAGTCCTACCATATGTGCTTGAATGTTGCACATGTGCAGTTAGGGCATTTGACACTTATTTGCAAGTTTATTTTCTATGTCAGAGCTGGTGTAATGTGCACCCGGTGCAGGTCCTTGAACTGAATTAGCTTAAAACACATGTTGCGCAATACCTATTTTGTGTTCATTCAGGCCGTGTTCCACTCCAAATCCCTCAGTTGTCTTCGATATCTTTTTCCCACTTTTCGTGTACCCCCTGTGTGCGTATAATCTCTTCAGTTTTGCAGGTTCTATACAGTGTTGAGATGCACCTGGCTCCATCTCCCAGTTCCAATATGGCCTCTATGAAGGCATCATGAAGCAAGAAACAGGCAACAGATTCAAAGTTCACAACAAATGTCAGGATGGTAGAAGGCCTAACTTGCTCTATACGAAGGTGAGATTATCCTACCCCAACGAAACAAAGGAAAGTCTGAGTCCAAAACCTATCCTTGTCTTCACAGCTAAAGCTAAACAATGTGTAAGGATGTCAATCATAAAAGAAATGGTGATCAAAACAAAGTTCTGAACTTCTTCCAGCTCTTAGCTTCTACTACAGCTCCTCTTCGCCAAGTTCCAGAAAGTTCCACAAAAGTCTTAAGATTACCTTACTCAAGTTCAAACAGTTCCACACAATCCTCGTGGTTCACTTCCCCAAGTTCAAAGGAACACAGTTCAAACGAAAAGAGTCTTGAGGCTCTGTCCTCAAGACGGCATTTGCAGTTCATCAAGTCTCAGGGTTCCCTTCCCCAAGACATCAACGTAGCAAACAAATGTCTGTTTCAGTCTTTCAAAGTTCAACTTAACGCCAGGTCAACCTGGCCCTCCTTTAGGCTTGCGTCACCAGCTCACTTACAGTGCTCCTTCGTGGTTTGTTTCACAATATATTTGGCTTTCACAAAGCAGGGTTTACTGGTCTTGGCACAGTTGTCAAACCACACTTTCCATCCATCACAGGTCACACAACCAGGTAGGCTCTTCAGCCCACACAGGTTCTTCTGCATTTGCTCCTATGTACAGGTTCCCATGCATTTAGTTCCTCTTTGTCAGCCTCTTCACTTGATGTGCAGTTTTATACTCTTCTGGTTCCTCCTAGTTATCCTCAGGGCTCTGCCATAGCGTATTGCACACCTCTGGTCAGTCTTGGCACTGCATCCATTTATAAGATTCACTTTGTGGTGGTCTTGTTCATGCCCCACCTTTTGTTGCACTCTTTCACACTTGCTCTTTTTCCCATAGTGTGCTTTATTTGGGCATGTTCCCTTTTGACTTTCGTTAGCTATTAGCTTTGCCCGTAAAGATGTATTTCAACTCCACGTTCAACATGTTTCATTTCAGGTTTTCAGTCAATTCGGTATTTAATATGCATAGTTTAGCATGTCCTTCAGTTCACTATTCAAGATGCATAGTTCAGCTTTGTTTTAAACTTTCATTCAGTTCGGTATTCAATATAGCGTTGTTTTAAACTTTCATTCAGTTCAGTATTCAATATGCATAACTCATCTTGGTTTAAATCTTTAATTCATATGGTGATTCGTTATTCATGCGCAGTCCGCCCCGGAAGCACCATGGCTTCTGATTGGCTTTCCCTGGCACTCACTGGTTTTCGGTGTCCTGCTCTGGTGGCTCCAGCTGCTTCCTTTCGCTTCTCTAGCTGGTGCCCAACCTCCTCCTCCTTCTGTGTGGACGTGGCTCGCGCCCTCTTTCTCTCCTGCTTGTTCGCAGTCCCAGATGCTCGATCTCCACCACAGAGGCTCCCACACCTCGGGGATGTCGGCTGGCGGCCTAGCTCCTCCTCAAGTACCACCACAGCTGCTTCCTCACAGAAAGGGTCCCTTGGTCTCTCCCACACAGGGCTCCCTGTAGCTCCCATTTCTGTCTCACTGGTCTCCATCTATACACCTGCAACCACTTGACAGGTTGCAGGTGTGGATTTCCAATTGGGTTTGCCTGTGTGTTATTAAAGGGGCATGCCTGAACTTGCAAGCAATCTGCTTCTAGAGTGGTAGTATCTCTGGATATCTCCCTGGAAAGTGGGATAGGGATAGCAATATCTCATAATTGCCTCTGGGATAGCGGGTTCCTTCCAGAAGGGAAATGTGGAATAATGTCTCACCTGAGGGCATCTCATTTCCAATCTCCAGTGACCCTCCACCCAGGTGATCCTCCCTTGCTTCTCCGCCCTGACCTCAGGGTCAGGATCCAAAGGCGATGGCCTTTCCCTGGCCACCTGAGTAGAGGACCCAAGGGGAGTAGACGTGAGGACGCCCTCAGGTTTCTCACACCACCTCATTCACTGCATGTACCTAAGGTTCCCCCGGAAAGCCTACCGAACATGACCTGCTTTGTGCGGCCCATCGAGCATAAGTCAAGAATTCCACTTTCTCTAGTGGCCCCTTGTTGCATAATTCCCCAAATCCCAGAAACCTCCCCTGCTCATAGAGGTCCCCCCAGTGGTTTATGCCCCTTCCTTCAACATTCCTGCCCCTGGTGCTGAAAGAGTTTTCGGGGCATACTGCATTTGCCCATATCGGAAACTGTGGTATGTAAATATATTTATGCCTACCAAGCTAGTACGCCTTTCTGCCAAATTACGCAGATTGTTCCGACCTTTCGTGGTACACCTCTCATCTGTGCCTTGGTCATGAGTGGTGCATTCAGCAGTTGAACCGGTGCCATTTGCTCCTCAACTAGTCAAGCCACCTAGTGTCCTTCCACACTATTTCTGAACCACGGCCCTACATACTGCAGGAGTGCAGGAGCATAATATGCCCTAAAGTGAGGAACCCACAGGACCCCCTCTTCGTAAGGGAGCATTAGAGTCCTCAGATGTAGCCTAGGGCTCTTGTTTTCCCAGTATAAACGTGTGAGCATCTTGTCCAGCCTCTTGAATACCCTTTTGGCATGCCCTAGAATATATATAGTAGTCTGGGCAATATTATCATTTGTGACAGTGCAACCCTGCCTAATAGGGTTAATGGGAGCTTCAACCGGGACTCTATCGATCTCTCCAGCCTGGCTAGTGCCTCCGTTATATTGACTTTGTATACCGCCTCCCAATCAGAACTTATTTGGTCCCTCATATATAAAGGGCCTGTTGGTTGTAGGTACGCAGGACCCTGTTAGGGATCTCATGTCTGTCCCCAGCATTGGATATATGTAAGACCTTGCCCAGTTGATCTGCAAACTAGATACTAACCCATACTCCTCAATCTGCTCCAGCAAGAAAGGAAGGGCTGCACATGGATGTCGCATATACAGCAACAGTCATCTGCAAACAATGAGAGGACATGTTTCTATCCTGCTATGCCATAGTCCAGGTCACCATATTTGTTTGTCATGAGTTGAGCCGACGGCTCCATTGTCAATGCAAATAACAATGGAGACAAGAGGAAACCCTGCCTCGTGCCTCTGTGCACCGGCCATTTGCCCAATATCATCTGATTTGTTCTTATTATCGCACACAGCGAACTGTACACTAGCTGCGCCAACTGAATAATTGTTTCCCTGAAGCCAAGTACCCTTAACGCTTCTGTCTTGAATCGCAAGTAAACACAATCTAATGCCTTGTGGGCATCCAGGCTGGCAATAGCCCACTGTGCCTGCATCCTATTCATTCCTTCCATGACCAGATACAGCCTCCTTATGTTTTATCATAGTGTTGCTTTAAGGTATTAAACCTTCGTGGTATTCATGTTCCACCCTAGTGAGCCTCCTAGCTAGTACATTTCCTAACATTTTGTTGCTTACATTTATCTTAGACAATGGGAGATGCAACCTGCAATCCTGTGAGTCCTTGTCTGATTTAATCAAGAGTACAATTAACACTTCCTGCACCGACTCCGAAAGTGTGCCCTTGTCATATGCCTCTGCATACACTCTCAGCAGTATAGGCGCCAGTATGCCCACTAATGCCTTGCAAAACCCTACTGACAAGCAATTCCCACCTGGTGTCTACCCGCTGTGCAAGTCCTTGATTGCCCACTTCACTTCTTCCACTCTCATGAGACTAACCAACAAGTCTATGCCCTCCCAGTCCAGGCTCGGCATTCTAGCCTCATCCAATAGGTCCCTTATTTGCGCCAGATTCAGAGCAAACTGGCTTTCGTAGATTGCCATAAAGTCTCTTTGGAACGCTCTGCTTGTTCTCTCCTGATCCTGCCTCAGGTCACCCTTCTCATCCCGCACAGCAATGATGGCACCCTTTTTCTTTTTCCTATTCGCCAGCCATGCCAGCATCCTGCCAGGCTTATCAGCTTCGTCATGCACCCAACATATGTAAGATGCATAGTCCTGCCGCCCCGCCCTCTTGTGCAGTCCAGCTAACTCCTCTCTCTGTCTAGCAAGTTCCTGTTCCAATTTACCATCTGGCACTGTCTTCCTCTCCAGCACCTTCATTTTATCTTCCAACCCCCTGATTTTCTTCTGGATCACTTACGCAGCACTGGAAGTAGTTGAGATACACACACCCCTGATCGTGACCTTCAAGGCCTCGCAGACACCCCCAATGCTTTGCCACTGCACATCGTTCATGCTAAAAATAAAACTCCTCAATAGCTTGCCTAAACCTGTTTCTAAAAGCTGTGTCTGCAAGGGATTCCGCTCTCAGGCTCTGCTCTGTCCGCAAGGAATTCCGCTCCCAGGCTCCACGTTGGGATCGAACTTCTGTTGTTCGTTCACTGAACTACGACCATTAGGGGTACATGATCCAATAATCTATCGAGGTACTCTGTTGATTGAAGTATAGGAGCCATTTCCTCCTGTGTGAACCCAAAGTCTATCTGACTGTATGAATTATGTATGCACTGCTGAGTGAAAAGAGTAGCCTCTCACGTCCAGGTTTCAGAAATGCCAGTTTTCCATTGACCAATTCCCTGTCACCATCCCCTGTAAGGTGCTGGATGCTGCCACTCAGAGGCGTTGCTGTGGGGGTGGGAGGGTTGTGAGGAGGTTATAGCCCCGGGTCTTTTGGTTGTAGCCCCGGATAGAAGCTCAGGGGTTACAACCAAAAAGTCTAACTAGCCCATAGTCTGGACAGTCCCAAAATTAGCGTATCCCTGGATCTTTTCCAGAGCTAGCAAGTGAGTGCAGGCTCCATGTAGAATTTTGGGGCGCAAATGTGTAATGGTGATTGCTGGTGAGTAATCCTGGATTATTTCTTTCCAATTTGCCTGGCCATTGTGACCTTTCACATTGCAGCATAAAGTACTTCTAAAGCGCTATGTTATTTAGTCATGGGGACATGTTGTTTACGTTTTCTTTGCGCTTCAGGTTCCTGCGTGCATTTCATTCTGTGTATCGGCTACCAGCGCTGTACATTTGCGCTGGTAGCGCAATGTCTCACCCTTGCGCTATCACGTCTGTGCACCATTAGCGCTTTATCTGTAAATTAGAGTCTGCAGCTCTAAAACATTCAATGCTGATGGAGTCGCTTCTTACGATCACCCACACGAAGATGCTTGTCATTTACTTCAACATCTTGGTATTTCAATTGTGCAACTATAGGTCCATTGCTATGACAATGATGAGACATGAATGGTTTCATATCACAATTCCAAATGTCACTCTTGTGCACAATGATACATTCCTTTATCTGACATTTTGGCTTTTCCCACATACGATTTACCACCAGGGCACGTTTAGATGTAAACCATGAATTTCACTGTGTAGATTGTACAATGATATACTTCGATTGACTTGCCAATTTTTGGAGGCGGTACAGTATTTCCTTTGAGTACATCATTACAGCAAGTGCATGAGAAACATGGATAGGTACCTTTCTTTGCTGGCACTTACCTTTGTTGTTTATCTAACGTGCTGGTAATCCATGCACGAGTGTGTGCTCCATGTTAAAGTACAAATACTGGATATTAGTAACTTTGTGAATGTATTGGTTTAGAATCTAGTTTTTTTTTTTAAATGTTTTGACTTGATATAAAGGTGTGCCTTCTTATGATTTCCAGATAGCCTCTCCCAAAATCCTTCTGTAATTTACTAGCTTGCCCTGAAAATGTTACCTGACTTGTGATCTTTTTGATCTGTAACATCTGACAGCATGGGATCCATTGTTCATAGCCAGTGAATTATGATAATCGTAACCAATTGTTTCTGTCTGCTGTCTTTTTAAATAGCTATCCGCTTCATCTTCCATTTTAAACATTATCTTGGTATGTACAAAATGAATTTCAGAAGCCCTGATTGTTGTTTTAAAATCTATTGTCTTGAGCAATTAGTGGATCTGGTCTGTAAATACCACCAGCAGGTTTTCTGGTCCTGACCAAAGGAGAAAAATATAATTGCGGGAACGAGACATTGTTTGCTTCTTTTTTCTTGCCAAAGTGGATTTTTGACGATGCAATTGGTCTCTTAGGGCAGAAAGAAAAACATGGGCGGATTAGAAGCATTTTTGGCGTCCATTGAAGTGCTAAAAAATCTTTATTTTAGCAAAAGAAATTGTTTTTTTTAAATACAATTTCAACAAATCCATGTGCACATCTTGCTTCATCTAGTCTGTTTGTGAATAATCACGTGCATTCATAGAAGCCATGGTGATATTTGCGTTGATGTTTTGCACTGTGTCAAGGGCGTTCTCACTATTTTTGTCAGTTCGTAGGTGATGAATACACTTCCCATCTTGTGAAGCAAAACTGAAACGATGAGTTCATTTGTCAAACTCTAGTGTTTCAGTGTCCCTTTCAAATAATGCACACAATGTTTAGATTGTGCGTATCTGTAAATAGGTGTTTTCTTTTAAATTCCCTGCAGGTGTTGTTTCCTTGTGTTTCAGCGAGGATGCTGACATAGAACCGATGTAATGTGAGCTTTAGGAAAATGGCCTGTAATTCAACTGCTTTTTCAAACTTTTCTGTTTCAAATATGGTCGTTTTACTAGACGAAGAAAAGGAGAATTCTTTGAATAGTTTTCTCATTTCAAGTGCTCTTTTAGAAATGTTTAAAACGGTTGCTTCTGGTTTTAAGGCTGTATCTTTCATCTGAGGTAGTGCACAGCCTGCAGCAGTCCAACACAGAACTCTCAACTGCAGAGCAGACAGGGACCCTGACACACTGCTGGGATCATGGCTACACCAAAGGCAGAGTGGAAGTGCCACTTGAGAGCAGCCATGGTATGTGCATCAAAAACTCTAGCACTTAACAGAAGGCTGCTCTGATCCCCTCATGGTGGCAAAAGCATAATAGGTACGGTCTCAGGTTTCTTTCCTCATTGCCCCACCCCTCATTGCACTGCCCACAGTGCCCCTCCCCCACTTTGCTTCTCTGCCTACATTCCCTCGTGCATAGTTCAACCCGTGTATTTTTCCTTCCTCAGTGCTTTTTCCATGTCAGTGCCTCTTCCGCTACTCCTTCTTCCTCCCAGTGCTGCTTCCACATGCTCCATCACCGGATGTGTTTCCTCCACACCAGTGCTACTTAACACTAGTGTCTCCTCCACCAGTGCTTCTTCGTCCAGTGTTTACTTCCTCCACCCAAGTGGTGTTTCTTCTACCAGTTTTCCCCATAGCATGCTAATTTTCTCTACCAGTACTCGTCTTCTCTCCAGTATGCCTTCCCTCCCAGTTCTTCTTCCCTAGCCCAGTGTTCCTTCCCACTCCAGTGCTACTTCTGTTGGCCTGGAAAGGGACATGGCCCCTTTAAGAGAACAGGAAACACTAAGGGAAGAGGGCGGAAGGGGAGGGACAAGGGAGGGAAAGAGTTAGTTCTGTTATGTAGGCGAATAGAGAAAGTTCAACCGTTCCTGGGCTCCTGTTGTTCTTTGATGCAAGCGCATCCTGAGTGCCTGTAATGTGTGGAGCCCACCCACAACAACTTCCCTCTCCTGTTGCTCCTCAACAGTGTACCGTTTCTAGTGCACATTCCACCAATGCACCTTCTCGCTTTGCAGATATTGTCTCATCCAATTTTTAAGTATCGAGCAATCCATAATGAACTAATTAGTGCTGTAGTATGTTGTGACTACAGCACGTCACTACTAGAGTGGGTGCGTGGTCACGTGTTTTGTGTCAATAAAAGAGATGAGTGGCTTCCTGCTCGGTAGTCAGACCACTGACTCCTGCCTGCTTAGCCTCACTGCAGCGAGCAAAACGACCACAAGGCAGAGGGTCTGTCTTCCAGCGCTCTTCACCTCAGCGGGCAAGCCACTCTGAGCCTATAACATCTGGCAACAAGGATAGGATGCACCCCCGCCAATCCCGAGGGATGGCTTGCCACCACCAAAGAGTGGCCCCGCCGCCTCCTGCACAGATGTGCCACTGGCGTGACCGGCATGCACCCACTCGTGGGCCCTCCTGCAGGGGCACACACCGTCGGCCTCCCCACCGTGTGTTCAATGCCAGCCTCCCCTACATGAAGGAAAGAGAAGATCCCTCTGCCTCCTCCCCCGGCAACAGCCCCCTTATCCACTTATCCAGACTAATCCACTTATTGACTGCGTGGATTAGTCTTCTGCCACATTGTCTGTGTGGCCCAGTTCGCTGCCACATAGACTGCACAGCTCAAACCGCTGCCACATTGCACTGCTCAGACGGGGCCAGTGACTGCTTTGCATTGCGGAGCCCAGAGGACACCAACTCTCCCCTTCACGCAGCCAGGCTCCGGCGCAGGAGGAGGCCAGTGCCCTCACCCCATAGCCCTCCCTGACAAGAACTACTGCAGTACCCCCAGCTGCGGGCGCACACTGCCGGACTCCATGGCATGGAGCCACAAGGAACGCCAGCAGAAGAAGGCTGCACTGCCGGGCTCCCATATCAGCCAAGTGCACACCCGGTTGCGGCTCTCTGAAGGAGAGTGCTCGTGCAGCCGTGTTCCTCAGAGGAAAAAGAAATGGAAAGTAGAGGGCAGCTGGGATGACCCTGATCAACTCAGGCCCCCACACGAACCAGAGAAACAGACCTTCCACATTCACTGGCACACTGCAGAAGATGGACACAGTGTGTGCTAAAACAGTGCTCCACGCTCACAGCCTCACGACCAGCCCCCACCAGTAATAGGGGCACACACGCCACTCTCAGTTGGAGAGTGCTTGTGTGGCCAGGCCCCTGAAAGATCATGTGAGGTTCTGGGCGCCCTGTTGGGTGTCCTGACCCACGTTTAAGCTATCATGCCACAACATTTGGTGCTGTGGGCTTAGAAAATTCAAGATGGCGGAAAACCCACATGTGCGCCGAAATCCAGGAAAGCTGCGCAGTTTGTGCGCACACCAAAATGGTTGCCTCACTTGCCACCCATCAGTGCGAGAATGAAAGGCCGGGTTGCCATGAGGGAAATGGGTTGCCAAAGGAAAAACAGTAGCGCCGGTTAGCTTCAAAGCGCTTTAAAACCACCATTGGACTACCCGCACAGTAGTCTGAAACCATTGGGAATGGCAATGCTGATTGCCAAATGCAACCTAGAATTGTGGGGAATTCATTTCTTAAATCCCAAAAAAATGGGTGCAGTACCAGTACTCACCACTATCCAAAAGCCGGCGTTTTAAAACCACTCTGTTTCCCTGAAGGCAAGTCAAAATGCCTATTTTCAAACATTGCAATACGTGCAAAATATTTACTGAACACCAGCAGACATTTGGCAGAATGGAGTTTTGTGTGCCTACAAAATCTGGGAAATGAAGATCATAAGACAAGGTTTATAACAAGACTGGCTGAGCTGTTGATTGCAGCAGTTTAAGTTGCACTGGATTTAAAGACACTAAAATCGAAAATGTTTAGATTAAATGAGTGACCTATGTTTGGTGTCACATGCCTTTGTAACTGTTGAAATGTCATAGTTTTGCACTTAGAATCAGCATCCTAGCTGCATGTGTAAAATTGCAAGTTAAGTTAAAAAGCAACAAAAAAACCTGCCAGTTAGCTGAAGGTCTGGCTTAAGGAACTTGATTTTGCTTGGCAGCTACCCCCATCAGGAGTGAAACTTGAGTCACCACTGTGTTCCCAGGCCAACCTTCCTTTTGCTGCCCACACTAAGGATATGCCATCTATCTGATAATTGAATTACCTGTGCTCTGCAGGAGAGTGAACAAAGCCCTCTTCACTCAGGCAAAGGTTTTGTTACGCAGTCGTAAAATGTAGCTTCCTCTTGGCAGGAGCTGGGAGGGGCACTGCCTGTGAGAGCAAGCTGGCTTGGCAGAACTGGATTAACCAGTATTTCTACCTTGTGCTGAGAGAAAACCACACCCCTTTGTAGCCAGAATATTGTTTAGAAAAAGATTAATAACTCATGGTGCGGACATGTGAAAATTTTATAAATGATACCATAATTCTTGTGATTTTTCTGCCCACAGTTTAAGAGGTTTTTAGAACCGGTGGTATGTACAGGGGGGTGTCAGCGGAAAAGTGGATATTACTCTAAATGTGTGCATGTTAAAAATCTGAAACTTCATCAGTTAATGTCCCTACTCCCTGCGCACATGTATGTAAAGTTGGGTCCATGTCAAAAATTGAAAAATCAGTTAAAAAGTCCATTATGTGCCATCTCTGAATGCAAGCTCCTAGAACAGAGACATGGCTAAATTCAGCCACACCATGTATATGTAATTTCAAGCAACTGTGTAACTGTGAAATATGTCTTTTATTATCAAATATAGAATATGTGCAATCTGACAGAGGAGTGTCCTATCTGCAAGCCATAAAATGACATCCCTCTGACTCACAGTTCATTCCCCAATCAAATGATAAATGGAAGTTTGACCAATTAGAAGCTGAGAGAGAGGTAGGGTCAGTGATGCTAGAACACACCCACATTCTAAACACATAAAAGCAGACAGACAGGACAGATAGGGACCTTCAATTCCATTTGCTGCAACGCGCTCTGCCGGACCATACAACATCCAGAGATCCAGACTTTACCTCCATCAAACCTCCAGAGAGCCAAACTAGAGACTTCAATCTATCCAGAACTAGAGACCCAGACCAGAGAACCAGAGAGAGCTGACCCAGATCACTGTGAAGTGCAGAGACCAGAGGCGAGTTTAAAACCTGACCAGATCCATGGCGAGGCCCATTTCACTCAAGAATATAGTGCGAGTACCTAGAAAACTGTGCAGAACCAATCTCCTAGTTAAAATAATATAATTCAATCCTATTTTAATCTAAGTAGAACTGCAGCTTAGAAATTGTGTTATTCTGCCATCATTTTTAAAGCTGAAAAAGTGTTGCGTTTAAAATTTGCAAATCTGAAAAACGACCTTCACAAAATCGCTCATATCTCCGCAACCGTTTGTGCTAGAGACTTGCAGTAACTTTCATTTTGAAGCTGAGATCCTAGGCTTTCCTAGGACCCCAAAACGATAGAGATAGTCCTTGTGGTTCCTCTGTAATAGCGCTCGACGCATTCGCGAATTTTACCGCGATTTGCAAATTTCTTCACATGTAAAACTGCTGCTGCTTGCCTTCCATTTGCCAGAAATTCGTTTAACCTGCTAACTATCCCTGCATCATTGCTAGTGTGAGCCTGGACTAATATTAACTAGATACCACTCACCCTGAACCTCTGAAAGGGAATTAAAAGCAAATTTAGCATATTTTTCATCCATTGCTAGCACATATCAAAGCATTTGGGCTTGTGTTTTCAAAACTCCTATCTGTTTTCTGTTGTCTAAGCTTGCTGGGTTGAACTGAATTACATTGATTGCATTTCTGAGAACTGTGTGTTTCCTCCCATTTCCTTGCATTGCATAAAGAGGGGGGGGGAGTGAATAGCCAGAGAAAAGTGATTACATTGTTTGGTTGAAATCATATTGAGTATTTTCTGTACTGCATTCATTGAATATTGCATCCACCTGAGCTTACATAAAGCATCCTCTACCACATTATACTTTTGTTCCTATTTACCAGTGTGCTACCTTATCCATTTCATGTCAACTCATTAGTGATTATAAGAAGTGTGCTAGTGCCAGATTCTCCGTTGTTGATCTTTATCATATCAGATTAAGTGTGATATTCAATTATTAATTTATTATAAAGTGTGATATATATATATTTTAAATTATCAAATAAACCTTTTAAACTTGCAAAACAGAACTACTTCTTGGCTCAGTGGGGTCAGGGGGATTCCAAGAGAGGGGTGTTATATAGGGGTAGTCATCCGGAACTCATGAACTGGACCTAAAGATATATCAATAAGGGTTTTCATTCAGTATTCTAGACTAGGCGTTAACTTAGCTGTAGTGCTGAATTGAATCCTCTTACAAATTGGGGGCTCGAGCCGAGACGTTGGGTTAGATTTACCACTTGTGCAGCTTAATACAGTGTGCTAACTGACGGGATACATACATCCGGTCGGATCACCACGCTGCATTACGCTGTGAAGCATTCCTCAAAAGGGACACTCCAAGAAAAGTTCTGTTCTGCAAAAATAAAATACAAACTTCTGTAAGTCAGGACAGAGACCAATCTCTAGAATGACGACCTTAGTAGACATGAAAATGGCCAGAGAGCACCTCTTGCATAAGCTATTTGTGAGAGGTGAATGGACCGAACAGGGCCAGGATGCGTGGTTGCAGGCAATCACACAACAGGTCACTGAAACAGGGTCAGATATATATAGAGATCAGGGTCCATTACATGTGACCCTGAGCGAACTATATATGGCTCCTAAAGCCAAAGAGGAACACAATAAGATTGCCAGGATAGCAGCATACCTGTACCTATATATGGGAGACATGCAGGATAGATGTGCTGAAAGCCAAAATCTGGCAAATAGGCAACAGATGGTGTTAGAGAAGGCCCAATCTGACCTGGTCTCTTCTGAGCAGAGGCTGCAGAGGAGCCAGGAGTCAGAAGATGATAGTAGGCAGCACATCATTAAAATAAAGAAGGATATGGATGTGCTGCAACAGGAAAAGGTAGAACAGGATACTAGATTTCTGGCCCTGCAGAAGGAGCACCAAGACAGTTTGGACTCCTTACTGCAGAGCCAGAAAAAGCTGGAGCAACAATTAGACTTTAACAGGGCATGCACGGAGCAGGTAGCCACCCTGCAAAGTCATCTAGATAGAGTGAAGGTAGAGAGCAACAAACTAATTCTGAAAGACCTGGATACCCAGGCAGAGTTTGATCAGGAGCGCCAGAAAGCTGGTGCCCTTCAAAGGCAGAGGGACGACCTGGCGGCACAAATGCAGGCTCTTAGTCAGGAAAGAGACGCCTTAGGCCAGGAAGTCTGCCATTTAAAAAGGAAAATGGAAGAAAATCACCTGGCCCACCAGGGACTGGGTGATCTCCAAAAAGAAAACCAGAACTTGTTAGAGCACACCAGGAGGGTGGAGGATGCTCTAGCAAGAAAGGAGCAGGCCAATAGGGACACAGCTCAGGAGGTAACCCTCCTGCAGCAAAGACTGGCCCAGTTCTCCAGGACCAACCAGGAAGCACAGAGGGAAAACGAGGCCCTCTGTGAACACAATGATAGGCTCCAACAACAGGTAGCGATGCAGGAGAGACTGATAGAGTCCAGTAAGGCCTTAACTGAGGAACTGAAGGCACAAATGCAGGCTCTTGCATTGCAACAGGGAGCAGGGGCGGATAGAGATGAGGTTCGCTGGGAAAGGGAAACTCCGGAGCATAACCTCAGGAGCCCTAGTACCAGAGGCCCTCATACCTCTCAGTCCCTGGACTCTGCCACCCGCATGTCCCCTGGCGCACATGAGCACAGGGTCGCAGGGATGGCAGATTACTATCCAGCTAAGAGTATGGGGCTCATAGGCCAGTACCACTCAGGATTGGAGGGGTGGGCATCCGGGTATGGGCACCCAAGTACAGTACAGTTCAATGGGGAACCCCAGGAGAGCAGGCCCATTAAGGGCATCCTGAAAACCTCTGCCCAGTTAGGTCAGTGGAGGGGGTACCCATCAAATCCTGGCAGCAAGGAGGAATCTGAAGACTCCTCTGAACTGCGCAGGACACAGGAGACCAGGTCCCCACATTCTGCCAGCCATTCCCAGGCTCGCAGAATCCGGGAAAACCTGGAAGAACAGACGGGAACCTCTGGGAGCAGTGCCTCTGAGTCCGAGGAAGAATGGACAAGGGTTACCCGAACCAAAAAGGCCAATAAGGCAAAAAGGGCCTTGCTTAAGGACCCCTTAAAGCAGATTAAGGCGATCAGGAGTGTCATCACGCCTTACCATAAGAACGCTAAGTATTCTGTTTGGGAGCACTTAGAGTTGTTTGAACAAATGATGGAGACTTTCCATTTGAAGGACAGCCAAAGCTGCATTCAATATGTAAAGTGGACCTTCTCCCCGGAATACTCCAGTTTCTTTGCGGGGCTGGAGGACCAAAATCATTTAAGATGGTCCACCTATAAGGCGGCCATCCTGAAACATTTTTCTGTTCACAGAAATCCTCAAGAGGCTCGCAAGGCAGCCTACAATTTGCAATGTGGGGAGGATCAGGCCCCACAAGAATTTGTGCAGGAGTTAAAGCGTGCTTTTGCACAGACCACAAGAAGGGTGCGCACAGATAGTAGAGAGTTTATAAATACGTTTTTCCATGCCTTGCCCAAATATATCATGACCCAGCTCGTGAGGGATTTTCATGAGAAAAGATCTTTAGACTGGGTCATTGAACAGGCTACCCGGATCTATGAGGTGCAGAAACCGATAGATAGCAAAAGTAATGCCCAGAAAAACCCCAAAGCCAACAGCACCCCTGCTGCTGCCAAGGTGGCAGAGGTAAAGGTCAACCCCGTTTTGGATTTGGAGATGGGGGGGCCTAAAAACCTACCTGCACCTAATAATGCTAGGCCCAGGAGGTCCTCGGGTCAGTCACAGACCGGGAGCCAAGGAGGCAGCCCCACAAATGGGGTCCCTCGCTCTCCTGATTATGTAAGTCCCCGTTACAAGGGAAATCGACCCATCCTGGGTTATGTGTGGACTCCGCCATCCAAAGGGAGGGGATCCAGCCAAGCACCTAACCCAGGGAACTTCCCTCCAAGCTTCCCACAGGAGGGCCGAAATTTACCAAACCCTGGGCAGAACTTTTTCCCCAGATATCCACCTGACTTTCAGCCCCAAAACCATCCATCCTTCTTTCCCCAATTCCCTGAGCCCAGACCACTGAATCCGGGAGAGGGGAGGCCAAGGGTGGAGGGGTACCCAAATCTTCCCAACCCGGGGTATTACCAGAGGAGGGACAGCTACCCTTCCCGGGATCAGCCCAGGGAAGAAAACAGGGCCCCGTATCAGCCTGAGCGGGTTTCCCAGTTAGAGCGCCAGGTTCAAAACATGGCGCGGGATCTGGGTCACATACTGAGGGCTCAGCAGAACCCTCAGATGGGCGTGCCGGCGCAGAACGCACCCAACTCTGGACCTGGTGCTCCAGAACAATGACGGGGGCAGCACCCCGATAACTCACCGGTTCCCAGGGAGGAGGCACAAAGGGAAGGGGGGTGTAAAGCCTTGGAGGAAGCTTCCTTCCTCACTTGTAAACAGCCCCTGGAAACCCAGGAACCGGAAACGAAATCTCTTGCCCCTGAAAGTCTGCCACCTAAGGAGCAGAGGGGGGGTAGGAGAAACAAAAGACCCAAACAGACTCAGTTTGAGGAGGAGGTACAGATCTTCCAATTTGAGGGAGAGGGATCCTCAGAGGATCCTGGGAAAAGGATCTTCTCCTTCAGAGAGGGGGGAACTCCCCCCAAAGAAAAATGGGTCCCTAGGGATGCAAATCCAGACTGGGGAGATGTGGAGACTGAGCTACCGCCGCCCACCATCTCATCCCAGAACCAACAGCAAGAAAATCCCCTGGTTCAAACCCATCCTGGTGACTGCCTCCAAAAAGGGGGGGGCGGCCCAGAACCGGAGCCAGGGGAACCCACAATGGCTCTGATCTCCAGTTGCCAAATTTTTCTTTCAGATTCCCAAGGCTCTCCACAGAATTCTGCCCAAATCTCTTCGCTAGCGATGTCCAAAACCAGAAAATTAGCCCACCAGTTGTCCAAAAATGTACATTATCTGTGCCCCCTTGAGGAGAAGGAGGGAAGATATTATGCCCCGGTACAAGTACAGGGGCAGGGTACAATCTCGGCACTGGTGGACACTGGATCTCAAGCTACCCTTCTGTCAAGAAGGGCCTTTGACGAACTGAATGCAGGAAGGGGAGGGAATTACCAAATTCCTCTCACCTCTCTTCCTGGGCAACTCCAGAACTTTGACGGGAAGGAAATTCCTGTCGAGGGGACTGCAGACTTGGACATTAAAATTGGGCGACATAAGTTGAAACACCCGGTCATAGTTGTGACCCCAGAGGGCACCCCTTGTTTACTAGGGAATGACCTCCTGAGGAGGTTGTCACCCTTAATAGATTGCGTAAACAAGGTCCTCTGGACCCAGACTAGCCGACCAATAAAATTAAAACAGAGTGTCAACCATGTTAGTTTAAACGGCACATGCCACATGGTTGAACAAAAATCTGACCAAGTAGAATTTCACTTCCAGAACAACCAGATTCCAGACGTGACAGTAATAGCAGTAGGACAACAGACTAGTGATGGGGGGTCCTCTCTATTTCTGAAAATCAACCTTCCTTCCAGTCTAAAGTGGTATTCCACGCTGGAAGGAAACACTTTGAAATTCTATACCAATCCACAATCTGAAACTCCCACTCCTATAGTCCAGAAAGATGTGAAATCAGCTCAAAGCCTGGCTGATATTCAGCAAATTGGAGAGCAGTTGTTCATCCCTGTTCAGTTAAATGATGGGAAGGACTCTGTTCTCGCTCGAGTGTGTGTGAACAACGGTAAGAGCTTCATCAGCGAAGCCATGTTTCGCCAACTCCCAAAAGATCCAGCCATTCCCACCTTCAAACTGATAGACAAATGGGAAATGGACCTGGAAGCACCTAATTCCAAACATCTCCTGCCAAGCAGGTGTATGCTCAAAATCTCCATTGGCAACAAGAGCATAGTCCACAATTGTTGGGTCGTGCGAGACGTCCCTGCCGCCTTTTACTTAGGCAGTGACATTCTCAATCGCTTTGCCATTAGTTTGGACCTAATAAACTTCAAAGCTTGGTCCCGATTAGCGGATAATCCCATGGGCTTTGATGATCCAGAAAAAGCATTTAGGTCAGCTCAATTGCTACCTTATGCAGTTGAAATTCAGGTTAAAGAGGAAGTCACCATCCCAGAAAGGACCCGACAATTCTCCCTGGAAGTGAAAGTTAAAAGGGGACAAGAGTTGAAAAACCCTGATGCTTACATACATCTAAATGCTTCTCTCCAACAGCAAGGGTTGGGGGTAAACCCAACTCCATTAGTCAACCTAGAACATGACACCATTCCAATAGAGGTGGATAACAGCGACTTAAAGAGTGTTACTCTAGCCGCAGGCACCATTATTGGAATGGCGGTTGATGACCGACATTTTTCCATGGATTTAGGTAACGAACTGTTAGGACCAATCCCCAAGGACTGTTTTGACAGTGACAGTGATGACAATACAACACCAGACAGGATTTTTACCCGGCATGGGGGGAACTTCCTGGTGTACACTTCCTGCCCCTATGGTAAGGAAGATGTGACTTGTGACTTCAGGAGGGATGAGGTGATTTTCCAGGTACATGAGGGCTGCCTTTCCCACCTGAAGCCTCCGGTCCAAATCAGCACTCTGACCAGGGACTTCTCCACCCAGTTGGAGGAGGCCGCTGAGATAGCCAAACCAGAAGTCTTTCCAGGCTTCAGGCAGATGGTGGAAGAGAGAGTCAACCTAGCTGATGCCTGTGTGACTCTGGAACAAAGGCAAAAGTTGAAACAAGTTTTCTTGGATTTCCAAGATCTCTTTGCGGTAGACTCATATGACTGTGGTCGCACCGACATCCACACCACAACAATCCCCACGGACCCTGGCATGACTCCAGTGTTTGTGAAGCAATATCGCTTGCCTCTCGCATCAATGGAGTCCCTTACGGAAATAATTAAGAACCTTGAGTCCCGGGGAATAATCCGTCCAGTCCACAGCACCTTCAATAATCCGGTGCTGGGAATATTGAAGCCAAACGGCCAGTGGAGACTCTGCGCCGACCTTAGGGAGCTCAACAAACGGGTCCATACTTCCCGATGGCCTCTGCCCTACATTGACCAAGGGCTAGCCCAGATCCAGGGGTCACAGGTATTCACTGCAATAGACCTGACCAATGGATACTGGACTGTGCCTGTCAGTAGGGAGGACCAATACAAACTGGCTTTTACCTTTGGGGGCCAGCAATACACATGGACCCGGACTCCCTTCGGATACCTTAACTCCGGTAATGAGTTCAATATTTTCCTACATAAGGCCATGCCCGACTTGGGTGCAAGGGGTAACCTGGCTTATGTAGATGATGTCCTCATCAAAAGTTCATCTGTGGAGGAACACATAGCGGAGATCCGTTATGTTCTGACGCAGTTGAGGGCCGCCGGAGCAAAACTTTCCTTTCAGAAAGCACAGTGGTGTAGAACCTGTGTTAATTTCCTGGGGCATGAGATTACTCCTCAGGGTCTCTGTCCCCAGGAAAAGAAAGTGGAAGCACTTCAGAAACTGAAAGACCCCACAACTCTGCGGGAACTAAGGAGCCTCCTTGGACTGACTAATTACAGCAGAAAGTTCATTGAGGGCTACGCAGAGATCACCAGACCCCTGATTCATCTCCTGAAGGGGGGGGTCAAGTGGGAATGGGGTCCAGAACAGGCAGAGGCAGTAAAACAACTCAAAAGAAGCCTCTCACAAGCGCCCTGCCTAGCTTACCCTGTCAGAAACAAGGAGTTCTTCCTGGAGACGGGGTTCTCTAATACGTGCTTGACGGCAGTATTATATCAAAAGCATGACAAGGTCAATAAAGTAATCTCCTATGCGAGCAAAACTTTATCCTCTGTGGAGGAAAAATTCAACGATTGTGAGAAGGCACTCCTGGCAACGGTGTGGGCATTGAAGAATTACCGCCCGTTTATCCAGGGGGAACACATCATAGTGGAGACTCCACACCAGCCTCTGCAATATCTCCAAAGTGACAGAATCCGGGCCGGAAATGTGAGTAATTCCCGAATTACTTCCTGGATTCTGTCAATGCAAGGCTTTCCTGTGGAGGTCCGATATGGCCAAAACAAGAAGAGTCCCCTCGCGCAAGGTCTGGCTGACTTGCATGATTGTGCCAGAGAAAACTGTCTCGAGGACGAAAGTCTAAAAATCAAGGACAACATGGAGGCATACCTTAATTCCCCACACAAGGTCTTTGAAGAAGACAAGTGTGAGGGAATGCCCACTGTCTATGTGGATGGATGCTCTTACCATGTTGACAACAACGGGGAGAAAGAACTGGTGGCCGGCGTAGGGAATGCATGGGTGAATGAGTCCCCAGAACCCTCCGCTGGATACAAAATTGGTCCCCGAAGTAGTCAGGTGGCAGAATTGATGGCTGTGCATCAGGCCATCCTCACTGCTGTCCAACATCAACTCCACGAACTGGTCATAATCACAGATTCGGATTATGTACGGAACGGGTTCGTGGAGCACCTGGTTAATTGGAAAACCAGAGGCATGTTATGTGCTAACAACAAACCCTTGAAACATGGGAAGTTGATCCAAAACATTGATGATCTGGTCACCTCGAACGAGATGACCATCTATTGGAAGAAGATCAAGGGTCATTCCAAAGTAGAGGGACCAGACAAAACTGGAAATGGCTTAGCTGATCAGTTGGCCAAGACCGGGGCCATCCAAGGGGATCTAATTGAGATTGAGTCCCTGTTGGGGGAAATCCAGGTCACTGCTATCACTAGGTCCCAGACAAATGCTCACAACGACCTTTCAATTGCACAATGGAGCAAGGAGACCCCTGATGCTGATTTGATTACCGCTCAGAAGGGGGATCCAATAATTGGTAAATTTTACCAGCACCTTGAGGACCCTGAGAACTTTCCCCTGACGGATACCGATTACATTGGGAAAGAGGACCTAAGAGTGTTGATGAAATGTCCAAAAATGTTCCGAATCCAAGATGGTTTGTTGGTAAGGAAATCCAAAGCTGGCCACGATCAGTGGGTGGTTCCTACCTCATTCCGAAGCCTGATGTTAAGTCACGCCCATGATGCGGCCACCGCCGGTCATAGGGGGTTTCACACAACATTGGAAATCTTAAGAGAGGTTGCATACTGGCCACACATGGGGCAGGACCTCGACCAATACTTGAAGGGGTGTCTTGTGTGTGCACAATTTCAGCCATCATCCCTCACGCACCGGGCGCCTTTACAAAAGAGGGGAATGACACTGCCATGGTCAGATTTACAAATCGACTTTGTAGGCCCTGTGATTCGCTCGGCTAGGGGGAATAAGTACATGTTGACCGTCACATGCTTGTTTACCAAGTGGGTGGAATGTCTCCCAGCCCCAAATTGCAAGGCAGAAACTGCAGCTGCCTTGATGATTAACCACATCTTTTCCCGTTTTGGTCTACCTCAAAGGATTGAGTCAGACAGAGGTAGCCACTTCACCAGTGAAGTAATGACAAAGATGTGGGAGATACTGGGGGTCAAGAGAAAGCTGCATATTGCTTATAGACCAGCTTCTTCTGGGGCAGTAGAGAGATATAACCGGACAATTGTGAGCATATTAAAGAAGTTTGTGGCAGATTCTGGGCCAAGTTGGGATATCCGATTACCTCTGGTCCTAATGGCTATCAGATCTACCCCTTCATCTGCAACCAAAATGTCACCATTTGAGTTGATGACTGGACTCAAGATGGTGCTTCCTCAGCATTTGCTCTACAGGACCCAAGAGCAGACACTGATAAATGCCTCCACTACTCATGAGTATGTAGAGAATTTAAGGAAACACCTCCAACATGCTTTTGCTTATGCTCAGCGGAATCTAGAAAGATCGGCTGATAGCATGAAGACCCATTATGACCTGAAAACTTCCAGGAAGGAATATCAGGTGGGAGACCGGGTCTATCTATACAACTTCCAAAGGAACCAGGCCAAGCAGCGCAAATTTTTGCCTACATGGAAGGGACCCTTTGAGATCGTCGATAAGATCTCCCCTGTGGCCTACAAGATCCGCATCCCCAAAGGCGGTTCGGCAGAGGGGGAAGACAAGTGGGTACACATAAACCAGTTGAAGTGTTGCCATCCCAGGCACACTCTGCAACAACTGGAGGAATCCTCTGGAATCCTAGCGGGTACTGTATCAGACTAATTCAGTTCCAATCATAAAACGTACCACATCTAGTCTCTAACATACTGTGATTTGTATGAAACTGTCTCTTAGTCATACTGTTTTTCAAAATAAGAATGTAATGTTTCGTTATGATGAAATGCATATGCTGCCCCACTATCTCAACAGTGGTGGAAAAACGTCTATGAGTAGGTATTGCCGCTCTTCCTTTGTCGTCCTAGGAGAAAGAAAACCTGAAGACGGGCCGAGGAGGGCGATCCGGAGACCGGGAACGAAGATTCAATGGGCCCAGTGGACCGCCCAATATTCCCATCAGGACCGGCGAGGAGAACCATCGATCAGTACAGGATGGAGAAGAAGATGCTGAACTGTGCCATCTACAGAAGCGGAAGAAGATTATGCGGACAGACCGGTGCATGGGTCAAAACCCTTGTGCACGCGACTCCCCATCGACTCAAATTCAAGGGGCAGTCACGTGGGGGGGGGCTTGTTGGGTGTCCTGACCCACGTTTAAGCTATCATGCCACAACATTTGGTGCTGTGGGCTTAGAAAATTCAAGATGGCGGAAAACCCACATGTGCGCCGAAATCCAGGAAAGCTGCGCAGTTTGTGCGCACACCAAAATGGTTGCCTCACTTGCCACCCATCAGTGCGAGAATGAAAGGCCGGGTTGCCATGAGGGAAATGGGTTGCCAAAGGAAAAACAGTAGCGCCGGTTAGCTTCAAAGCGCTTTAAAACCACCATTGGACTACCCGCACAGTAGTCTGAAACCATTGGGAATGGCAATGCTGATTGCCAAATGCAACCTAGAATTGTGGGGAATTCATTTCTTAAATCCCAAAAAAATGGGTGCAGTACCAGTACTCACCACTATCCAAAAGCCGGCGTTTTAAAACCACTCTGTTTCCCTGAAGGCAAGTCAAAATGCCTATTTTCAAACATTGCAATACGTGCAAAATATTTACTGAACACCAGCAGACATTTGGCAGAATGGAGTTTTGTGTGCCTACAAAATCTGGGAAATGAAGATCATAAGACAAGGTTTATAACAAGACTGGCTGAGCTGTGGATTGCAGCAGTTTAAGTTGCACTGGATTTAAAGACACTAAAATCGAAAATGTTTAGATTAAATGAGTGACCTATGTTTGGTGTCACATGCCTTTGTAACTGTTGAAATGTCATAGTTTTGCACTTAGAATCAGCATCCTAGCTGCATGTGTAAAATTGCAAGTTAAGTTAAAAAGCAACAAAAAAACCTGCCAGTTAGCTGAAGGTCTGGCTTAAGGAACTTGATTTTGCTTGGCAGCTACCCCCATCAGGAGTGAAACTTGAGTCACCACTGTGTTCCCAGGCCAACCTTCCTTTTGCTGCCCACACTAAGGATATGCCATCTATCTGATAATTGAATTACCTGTGCTCTGCAGGAGAGTGAACAAAGCCCTCTTCACTCAGGCAAAGGTTTTATTACGCAGTCGTAAAATGTAGCTTCCTCTTGGCAGGAGCTGGGAGGGGCACTGCCTGTGAGAGCAAGCTGGCTTGGCAGAACTGGATTAACCAGTATTTCTACCTTGTGCTGAGAGAAAACCACACCCCTTTGTAGCCAGAATATTGTTTAGAAAAAGATTAATAACTCATGGTGCGGACATGTGAAAATTTTATAAATGATACCATAATTCTTGTGATTTTTCTGCCCACAGTTTAAGAGGTTTTTAGAACCGGTGGTATGTACAGGGGGGTGTCAGCGGAAAAGTGGATATTACTCTAAATGTGTGCATGTTAAAAATCTGAAACTTCATCAGTTAATGTCCCTACTCCCTGCGCACATGTATGTAAAGTTGGGTCCATGTCAGAAATTGAAAAATCAGTTAAAAAGTCCATTATGTGCCATCTCTGAATGCAAGCTCCTAGAAAGAGCAGATTTGGACAGAGACATGGCTAAATTCAGCCACACCATGTATATGTAATTTCAAGCAACTGTGTAACTGTGAAATATGTCTTTTATTATCAAATATAGAATATGTGCAATCTGACAGAGGAGTGTCCTATCTGCAAGCCATAAAATGACATCCCTCTGACTCACAGTTCATTCCCCAATCAAATGATAAATGGAAGTTTGACCAATTAGAAGCTGAGAGAGAGGTAGGGTCAGTGATGCTAGAACACACCCACATTCTAAACACATAAAAGCAGACAGACAGGACAGATAGGGACCTTCAATTCCATTTGCTGCAACGCGCTCTGCCGGACCATACAACATCCAGAGATCCAGACTTTACCTCCATCAAACCTCCAGAGAGCCAAACTAGAGACTTCAATCTATCCAGAACTAGAGACCCAGACCAGAGAACCAGAGAGAGCTGACCCAGATCACTGTGAAGTGCAGAGACCAGAGGCGAGTTTAAAACCTGACCAGATCCATGGCGAGGCCCATTTCACTCAAGAATATAGTGCGAGTACCTAGAAAACTGTGCAGAACCAATCTCCTAGTTAAAATAATATAATTCAATCCTATTTTAATCTAAGTAGAACTGCAGCTTAGAAATTGTGTTATTCTGCCATCATTTTTAAAGCTGAAAAAGTGTTGCGTTTAAAATTTGCAAATCTGAAAAACGACCTTCACAAAATCGCTCATATCTCCGCAACCGTTTGTGCTAGAGACTTGCAGTAACTTTCATTTTAAAGCTGAAAAAGTGTTGCGTTTAAAATTTGCAAATCTGAAAAACGACCTTCACAAAATCGCTCATATCTCCGCAACCGTTTGTGCTAGAGACTTGCAGTAACTTTCATTTTGAAGCTGAGATCCTAGGCTTTCCTAGGACCCCAAAACGATAGAGATAGTCCTTGTGGTTCCTCTGTAATAGCGCTCGACGCATTCACGAATTTTACCGCGATTTGCAAATTTCTTCACATGTAAAACTGCTGCTGCTTGCCTTCCATTTGCCAGAAATTCGTTTAACCTGCTAACTATCCCTGCATCATTGCTAGTGTGAGCCTGGACTAATATTAACTAGATACCACTCACCCTGAACCTCTGAAAGGGAATTAAAAGCAAATTTAGCATATTTCTCATCCATTGCTAGCACATATCAAAGCATTTGGGCTTGTGTTTTCAAAACTCCTATCTGTTTTCTGTTGTCTAAGCTTGCTGGGTTGAACTGAATTACATTGATTGCATTTCTGAGAACTGTGTGTTTCCTCCCATTTCCTTGCATTGCATAAAGAGGGGGGGGAGTGAATAGCCAGAGAAAAGTGATTACATTGTTTGGTTGAAATCATATTGAGTATTTTCTGTACTGCATTCATTGAATATTGCATCCACCTGAGCTTACATAAAGCATCCTCTACCACATTATACTTTTGTTCCTATTTACCAGTGTGCTACCTTATCCATTTCATGTCAACTCATTAGTGATTATAAGAAGTGTGCTAGTGCCAGATTCTCCGTTGTTGATCTTTATCATATCAGATTAAGTGTGATATTCAATTATTAATTTATTATAAAGTGTGATATATATATATTTTAAATTATCAAATAAACCTTTTAAACTTGCAAAACAGAACTACTTCTTGGCTCAGTGGGGTCAGGGGGATTCCAAGAGAGGGGTGTTATATAGGGGTAGTCATCCGGAACGCATGAACTGGACCTAAAGATATATCAATAAGGGTTTTCATTCAGTATTCTAGACTAGGCGTTAACTTAGCTGTAGTGCTGAATTGAATCCTCTTACAGCCCCCTGGTAACACCCGGTGCAAGGACAGAGCACTCGGACCCGAAAACAGCAACTCCATCCAGCACCACCCGTGGAGGCGAAAAAGTGGAGGAGGAGTAGTATCGAACTGCTCGTGCGCAAGGCAGCTGCCCTGCCAACAGGTACGCTGTCCCAGTCACCCAAACACCTTAAAGACATTTACCGGGCCGTGACTCTCCCCATGAGAGTACTTGTGCAGCCAAGTCAGGAAGATGCTGAGAAACTGCCAGCATTCCTCCAGCCCCTCAGAGACATTCTCCCAACTGGTGGCGCAGAGCTTCCCAAGCCTATCGAGATGATAGATTATTCTCAATAGTGACAATGAACAATGATGTGTCTTTGAAACGGTTATCCTGCATATTTATTAATGCTTAAAATGGTCCCAGTGATAACTTAGGTCACCATTGTTGTATCATTATCCTTGGTATGGGATGTTGTGACTACAGCACATCACCGCTTCAGTGCGTGCGTGGTCACGTGTGTCGTGTCAATAAAAGAGGCAAGCTGCTTCCTGCTTGCTAGTCATATGTAAGGATCGGTTCTTCCCCTGCATCTTAGTGGAATCTGGAGAGAGTGGGTTTGATTGACATTGGAATGCTACTTGGTGGAATGTTCGTGTATGACTGGTGTTCTCTGGAGGGCAGTTGGAGATGTAAGCCTGAGAGAGAGGATGCCGGTGCTTGCCACTGTGAACTGGAACTTACCATCTTGTAAATATGACTCTAGAAACTGGATGTCACACTTGGAAACTTAATAAAGAAGTTACTCATCCACACCATGATGTCAGAGTCTTTATACCAGAACCCAGATTTCCACATTGGCGACGAGGATGCTGGCTGTGCTGGGGAGACAGCGCAGAAGAAGGGACAAGCACCGCCCTTCTACCCAAGGAAGACCCTCTCTCTCAGGTAGGGCGAGCACTTAATGCAGTAGGCAAAGAAGGGCCCAGCGCAAAGGGCACAGGAAGTAAGGAGCTGCACCAGGGCAAGGGGACAGCTGGCCTGCCAGCAGTTAGGCAAGTCAAGCACAGAGAAGGTAAAGAGACTTTGGCAGGCCTGAGGGCCCAGAGACTGTTTTAAGGGGTTTGGGAACCAAGCTGCGGCATGGAGGGCTTGGAGCCCATGGCAGTAGCAGGTGAAGAAGCCTGGGGTCTGAGCTACGCCTGGAAAACTAGGAAGCCATGGTGTGCAGCTGGGGGCTTGGAGCCCAGGGCAGCAGCATTAGAAGAGGTTGGAACCTAAGCTGCGACTAGGAGTGACAGAGAATTGGGATGAAGGAGCTTGAAGCTCATGTACAAGGCGCCTGGAGGGGCAAAGCCCATTTGCTGACAGAGGAGGGTCCTGGGGGCCATTGCATCGCTTGGAGGGGCTTGGAGCCCGTGGCTGCACCTTAGGGGCTTGGAGCCCATAGCTGCGTTTTGGAAGGGACTTGGAACCCAAGGCAGCAACGCCTGAGGGGGCTTGGAGCCTGCAGCTTATCGTGGGAGACATTTTAAAAGCCATTGCTGTGCAGCGTTTGGAGGAGCGTTTGCAACACTGGAAGGTCCAGGGTGGAGCTTATAGCTCATCACAGCGCTAAGAAGGGCCTGTTAAAGTGAGACTGGAGGTGTGGCGCCTGTGTTGTGGCCACTTGGAGAATTGTGTTAAACCAGTGCTTTAAATGACATTGGGGGTGCCTAAAACCCAGTACAGCGACAACAGAAGATGACTTGGAGCCAGTGGCTGTATTTTGAAGGGGTTTGAGCCCATGAGCTATGTTGGGGTGGAGCCGATGTGAGAGCTGGTCATAGAAAAAAAAGAAAAAAAACCTGAGCCTTACCTTCTCTTTCTAGAGGTTGGGAGGCGCTAGGAGCCTCCGCCTGTGGCCTGTCGTGTGCATATTAAGTGCAGTGGAGCAGAGGAGACTGCATATGTGCTAAGGGGAGTGCAGGTCCAGTGTGTCAGCGGCAGCTGTTAGAGAGCAGAGCTTTTTGCAGCCCGACATCTGAAGGAGAATGATGACGTTGGTGGGATGGTGTGAGGACTCAGCGATTGTTGGAACTGTAGAGCGTCATGAGGAGAGTCCTGGGACTGACATGAATGAAGTCTGAAGTACTACGTTCGGAGCAACGGCTGTTTCGGAGCAATGCTGGGTGCTAGCGTCACTGCTAGAATAAAGCACCTAGCGACGTGGCATTATGTGACCAGGAAGTAGTCTATCAGGAAGGGACCGGTGTTGCGTGCAAGCGCATTTAGGTTCGCTGGAAGGTGCTGATGTTTACATACGCAAGGGAGGAGGCAGCGGACCGTTACATGGTGTCTTAGGGAGTTGAAATTGAGCTGTTTTGTAAGGGGCAAGGAGATGGTGGAAGCAAGGGGTGGGTCGTGTACAACAGTCAAATGATTGTTTTGGCAGTGGCTGCGTCTGCGGTCGTGTGGCAATTCCATAGCCAACAAAGTACAGTTCAGGGTGGGAGAGCATTGTGAGGCTATGTTTTGTGTTACAGTAATTTTGTATTTTTATGCAAGATTGCGATAAATGGTTGCTCCAGGGTTTTAAGGTTTGTGCTCCGTAATGCTGGTTAGTGATACGTGTCATGTCATGTGAGGCTTGATATTAATTTGGCATTCCTGTGTGTAGTTGAGGTGAATGGAATGAGTGGGAATGTGTGGAATAGTGGGTATGTTGTTTCCCACAGATGGACTCAAAGGGTGAATTACAGTGTTGACTGACCAGGATTGTAGGAATAACTTATCCAAGTTGATTATGGTTTCTGCTGCACTAATAATTTTCCTTTCCAGGTTGAACATTTTAGTTGAGAGTGGGAAACTCTGTTGTGTTAATGCTATGACTTAACATATGTTTTTCTCCACAAGTGGGACTTTTGTTAATGATAAAGTTAGTAATGTTTTCATTTTTTAGGTGGGACTGTTTATACATGCTAGAGTTTTAAGAGTTTTATAAGAGTGTGTACAATGTTGTTACTAAGTGCTATGTTAGAAACCTTATATGTGTAAATGAGGTAAAGAGTATAGGTGAGTGATATGCTATAGGTGAGTGATATGCTAGTGGGGTGTGTTACGCTAGTGGTATGTAAGTAGTGTAGTGCTCCCGGAGTTACGTTTCTTAGGCGAAGAGTACTTTCAACACGGGCACATGAGGGGTGGTGGGGTCACTGAGTGTTGGTGAATTAGTCATCTGAATATTTGATATACTCAGTATGGTTGGGAGTGGTGTGTCTAGGCACATCTTGGTGTTGTGATTGAAGGGTGTGAGGGAGTTTGAGAGTTTGTTTCATCTGGACTGTTGGAGATTGGATATGGACGAGAGGTTGGGTGCTTGATTGTGTGCTAAATCTGGTTATGGTATTTCATGTGGTTGGTGATGTCTCTTCCTCACTGAGCAGAAAAGGGAAGGGGCATTGTTGTAAAGTTTGTCCCACGACTGTGTGGACGTTCATTGGTTTTGGAGGTTGTTAGCAGAATGTCTTAGTTTGGTGAGTTGACGCATGTGCATTAAAATAGTAGGTGTCTGTGTGATTATGTGTTTGAGTTAGCTGGTCATGTTTTTGATATCTCTAAGGAGGGGAGATATGTAAGGATCGGTTCTTCCCCTGCATCCTAGTGGAATCTGGAGAGAGTGTGTTTGATTGACATTGGAATGCTACTGGGTGGAATGTTTGTGTATGACTGGTGTTCTCTGGATGGCAGTTGGAGATGTAAGCCTGAGAGAGAGGATGCCGCTGCTTGCCACTGTGAACTGGAACTTACCATCTTGTAAATATGACTCTAGAAACTGGATGTTACACTTGGAAACTTAATAAAGAAGTTACTCATCCACACTATGATGTCAGAGTCATGATACCAGAACCCAGATTTCCACATCATACCAGTGACTCCTACCTTTTTGGCCTCACTTACTGCAGCGGGTTGGCAGAGGGACTGCCTCCTAGATCCTTCACTTCAGCGGGCCGGCCACCCTGAGCCCATAACAGTTTGCCTCTTGCCCTGTAATCCTTCCCCCGTCATTCCTTCCTCGTGCAGCTTCCATTCAGTGGTCTCTCAACTCTGTGTTCCTCCCCAAACACAAACAAGTATTGTTAAAAGACACACCTATTGGCTTTGCCAATGCATGTTGAATGTGCATTTTGTCCAGCTCTGTTTGTGGCTTGACTCACTCTGGGTAAATATAATCGACTAGTACATCCAATGAGTATTAATTCAAATAGTCGCTGCGCAGTATGTAGCATTCACAATGTATTCAGCAACTGGGAACATGAGCAATTACTAATTTTAAGTGAATACAAATGTGACTCGATAATACATTTTTAGTCATTCTTTTTTTGCTGTCAGATGTTCCATCGCGCTGAATGTTGTTTGCCATCAGTTCATTGGGTTGTATAGGATCGTATGACAAGGTAGCCATTGACCCATTAAGATACTCAATTATTTTTTTCTTTTATTTGTTTATTTGAATTAACAGCTTTTCAAATATTTTTGCATCTCATTATCACAATTAAAATTATTACATTATTTTCGTGTGATTACTTAGTACAAAGTATTTCATAATTTACAATTTTCAAACTTTTAACTTAAAACAGCACATATAAAAATTCACATTTCAACATTTCAGAAATCAATCATAAGGAACATCTCCTAAAATAATCATTCTGTACATACAGGTAAGATCATATCTAAATATTGCACTATAGCAATTTGCACTGTTGTCCGTGGATTTGAAAGTAAAAATTGCCATACATAATTTTTATCTAAATTGCTTTAATTTAATTAATTTAATTGCTTAAGGTACTTTTCTCAAACCATTCTCAGTTATATACACTCTACTACAAGATGTTGCAGCGTCTCTTTTTGATTTTGATCTAAACAATATCGACAATAATTTTGTTCAGATGGTAAGATTTTCCTTATACATAGTACTTCACGAGTATTCCACAAATTTAATCTGAATCTCAGATATTATGCCCGTATAGTAGGAGAAGGGCATTTTACCATGTATTCTGCCATCACCCCATACTTTTTTTAACCAAACAGCAAACTATCAAAGTCTTTGTATAGGGAGCATTTAGTAAAGTTATCTGCCCAATCTTTTTGAAATATTTTCGTCTTAGCCTGATTTGGATTGGTGATTAGAAGATCTATAGTGACATCAGCATCAGCTAGCCTGTCTAATACATGATTACGCCAGGTGACTGGGAACTTGTTCTTAGATGTTAACAAATGGTGTGCTATTACTGACAGACTGGAGAATTATTGATTCCCACCAGACACTTACGGAGTAAAGCACACTGTTTCCAAATCACCTGTGAATATAATGACATGATGCCTAATTCATAACGTATCATGGCAATCAACATGCTTCTAGGTAGATGTAATATCTGTTTCCAATAATTGGACTCCACAAGATCCCAAAAAGCTCGATTCTTTGGTATGGCACTTTCTACATCATATAATATGATGGGTATGACCTTCATTTTATAAAACAGAATGATATGTTTCATATAGAATTTTCCAAATTTTCTCATTAAGATTTTCGTTTGAGAAGTTAGGGCCTGAAGCTTATTTTTGAGCTCTAGTGCATCATGCTGCACAGATTTGGCATGGTGGATTATTACACCTAGATATTTATATTGCGGGACGATGGCCAATGCCCGATACTCTATACCAGAGGTCTTCAAACTGTGGTGCACGCCCCCCCCAGGAGGGCATGACTGCATCCCAGGGGGGCGCCAGAGCCCAGCATGAAATGTAAAAATAAATAAATAAATAAATACATTTTATATTGGAGGAAATGGGAAGGGGCATCTCACATGGTCAGACTGGACCATAAAATGGTCTTAGGCACCAATGAAAATATGGCCAGCAGTTGCAAATGGATATTCAGTCCTTTAGTCACAAACTGTTTGAATAGTACCCAAGGGGTTGTTTTTTGTTCAAATGTAAACACATTGTGATATTTAAAGAATATTTATTCAGCAATAATGGTCAAAACTACTAGCTGCATAGTGAATTAACTCCTCAAACTGGCCCACATTGGCCAAAAAAGTGGCCTATTTTGACTGGCCTATATTCGCATTTTGCGTTTTTGGTACGGTCATCGCCCTACTGCCCTATAGGCCAGTCCAAGCCTGCCGGCTCATCCATAATGGGTGAGGGGGCGTCCACCCACTGGCCACCTCACCCATTATGGAGGAGCCGAGGAGCCAGCCCAGTGAAACACTGAGCACTCCCTCAGCTGCTTTTTCCAGCTGAGGGAGTGCTCCTGGGCTGGCTGAACTGTCAAAGGGAAACACTGTTTGCCTTTGACAGTTCAGTTCCCCAGCCACACGTGATCACTGAGCCATGCAAGGCTGGGGGCGTTTTGCTTCGCCAGCCTTGCATAGCTCATTGGAAATGCTGGCTGGGGCACTGTATGTATGTATGTACGAGGGGATGCTCCTGCGCCTCCTCGCACATATGGGCAGAGCAACCTGGAGCGGGCATTTTAGCAACCACACGCAGGCACCTGCAGAAGGTACGTTTATGGCGATTTATTTTTTTATTTAAATGTGTATGGATGTGTGTATGCTTGTGTTATGGGACTGTGGTGGGAGCAGGATGGGCGGCAGCACTGGGATAGTGGTGGGAGTAGGGTGGGGAGAGCCCAGGGTCTGTACTGGGAGTAGGGTGCGGTGACAGCACACAAACGTTCATAGCGATTTCTACATACTGCCCATCTGGCATTTTTGGGGGGCCCGGCCTGCCCAAACTTTGCTACGGGGGGCCCAGGCCAAAAACGTTTGAAGACCACTGCTCTATAGACATGCTCACATTACTTACAAATGTAGGCAGTTGCAGAATAACTGAGTAGGGACTGGCTGGTCACTAGTGATGAGAAATCAAATCAGTAGGAAAGGATAGGTGAAATGAAAGCCAGCACTAACTCAAATAAATACAGATAGCTTCAGTGTAGGATTGATGTAAGAAACTGGTGCTTGTTTCAGGCCTGCGCCATGGCGTTTGGCTGGTAGACAATAGTCACATTTTCCTACCATGCTCACACGCACAGGTGTCTATAGAGGTCGCCATTGGTACTTGCTCATCGGCTCCAAAGGTCGGCCATCTCTTCCTTTATAACTCATTGTTCGAGTTATGGAACAAACGACCGGAAGATGTGACTGGTCGTTTCCTCCACCACCCGCAAATCACGTGCTTACGATGTACTCCTGACACATTCAAATCCTCATATATATAGAATTGTTTTCAGAATGCAAACTTAAGTCCTTCATTTTTAGCTTTCTTTTTCTGTTAAAGATGTATCTGACATGTTTCCCAATAAAAGTATCCACTCATACTTAGTATACATATACTTAAGAAGTACACATTTCCCCAATACTAAATGCTGCGAGTCGTCTCTGCCGGGAAATAACATTCCGCTGAGTCACCACGAGAGGGAGATCACGGTACATTTAAGAAATATATAATGTATTTTAACAGCTACTCGATGCACTGGGTCAGACAGGGTTCGGGGAAGGGACTGGAATGTGTGGTTTGCTTCCGTTCTCGCAGCAGCCCTCCTCAATATGCTTCAGATGCTGTAAAAGGGCGAGCCACGGCTTCCACGGACAGCTCTGGTTTCAGTCTGCAAATGAACATCTGAAAACAGACTATAGCGGAGTCTATTACTTGTGCACGGGAGGCACAGAGCGACAAGGGAAGCAGACCTCCGTGCAGAAGGCACTACTCCACACGAATGAAGTTCAGCAGTTCGAGAAGCAGGCATGTGTTATACAGAAATCGGATCTCCTTTACCAGCGTTCTGATGGTTCTCGGCAGATAGGTCCTCTAGATGGCGATCTTGGAACATTTTCGGTGCGCGAAAAGGTATCGAAGGCCCCTGAGCCCTATTGGCCGCGCCCAACAGGGAGCGCCGAAAGCGGACCTGCGGCGAAACAGCTGTGCCAAAACATCAGGTGCCGAAATGGTCGCGCCTAAACGTCCTGCTCTGCATTTCCGTGCAGCAGCTGATGTTTCTTTTTTTGTACAATATGAATGAAAACTGTGGCGATTGCATAAATTCATGCCGAATGGTATACAGGAGCAGATTCTATTGCTCTGAAAAGGTTCTGTTACTCGGGCCTAGGGGTACCTTTAACTGGTGTAAAAAGAAAACATTGGAATAGTTTCTGTGACATTGGGTGTTTGACTGTGTTACCGAGCACCTCAAGGGTTAAAGGAGTGCTGCCACCACCGTTGTGGGGGCGGAGCCAGCTTACGGCAGAAGGCTGGGGGAAAGGGGAAATTATGGGTAAGGCACGCGAGCGCCAGTACGTTTGGGAAGCGAGAGAAAATAAAGAGGCTTCCACAATCCCTGTGTCCGCGTCCTCCTTCTCCGTGGCCGCCAATGTGCAACACTGGCGACGAGGACCATCCCCTTGCGCCCACGGAGTTCTCCTTCGGCAGTCCGCCGTCCTCCTGTGGTTTTCCACCACGTCCTGCGCTACGAGCGCATCCGCAACATTGCCGGCAGTCCGCGAGCTCTCCTCCATTTGATCTCCTGCCATCTCCGCGCTGCAAGTGCATTTGAGGACGTTCCTGCGCCCCCCTCTGCCTGTTAACCTCCTACACGGCCAGAAAGTAGAGGCCGCTCCATAGGTACCCTGCAGCTGCGCCGTATCACGACGTTGTATGTTGGAGGCTCGCCTGATTTTCACGGCACTGCGACGAGCCCCCCCCAGAAACTGCCCAAGGGAGTTTCAGCGTTTCCACTGCGCGGCGTGCTGGCATAGCCCGCCCATGCCCACGAAAAAAAAAAAAAAAAAAATTTGTTTTGTTAAATATCATCAAGAACATTTGACGAGTTTGAAGCAAGGACGAGTGCCACCCCTCTCCACACCTGGCGGACCACTCTCTCAGCATAACTGATCCATACACAAGTGCTGTACCCAGCTCCTGACACCATGAGCACGCCGGCATCTGCCTCAGGGTCCAACCCTGGGTCGCCTACACCAGCCCATATTGTACAGCCAATTCAGCGGCGACTTCCACCGCCCTTCACCATGACCCCACAAGCCACGAAGGGGCCCAGATGGACCGACTGGATGGAAGATTTCCAGCACTACGTCAGATGGTCTGGCGATGGTAATTCCCCCAACATTAGGGACATTTTCCTCAACCTGGTAGGGGGTGAGATTAAGATGGTGGTCAAGACCATCCCTGCAGCTGAACAGAACACATTCAAGGACTTGATCAACGCTCTAGATAGACTCCTCATCATAGAGGTTAATCGTGACTACGAACGCTATCTTTTCAACAAATGCACCCAAATGCCACAGGAGACAGTTGACGAATTCATAACCCGCCTAAGAGTGAAAGGCGCAAATTGCCAATTTGACGCTTTCTCGTTGGAGGAAGCCATAAGATTAAGGGTCATCGAAGGCTGTCTATCCCCGGTGCTCAAAAAACAGCTCCTGAAGAAACCCCTCACCATCCAGGAAGTGAGCGAACTCGCCCGCATACATGAAAGGGTTGATGCCCAAGACACATCCATGGGAAACCTGAGTAACACCAAGCTAGACGCAGCGGTAGAAGAATGGGTAAAAAACTGTCATGCCTGTCAGTGCACGGCTCCTGCGGAACATCCACCCCCGCTCCAACACACACAGATACCTGAACGGCCGTGGGAGCGTGTAGCCATGGACTTCTACGGGCCCACGGAGGAGGGTGACTACCTCCTGCTCATAATAGATGAACACTCACGTTTCCCAATCGTCAAAACAGTCACCACCACCGCATTCCCTCAAGTAGCAGCGGCAATAGAGGAAGTGTTCAGCGAGTGGGGGATCCCCAAAACAGTCAAGTCCGACAACGGGCCCCCGTTCAGTGGACACGAGTTTGGAACCCTAGCGGAACACCTAGGATTTGCACACATGAAGATAACTCCTCGACACCCACAAGCGAACGGGATGGCGGAACGCTTCACGGCATCGATCAAGAAGACAAGACAAAAGGCCAGAATAGAAGCAGTCGATCCACATCAGGCACTGTGCCGACTTCTACGGGACTATAGAAACACTCCGCACGAAGCCACCAACAAGACACCTGCCGAGCTAATGTTTCGATACAAAGTGCGAACCCGTATACCGTGCAACCCATCGGATGAGGAGCTGCCTGACATAGACGTACTCCGAAGGGATGCGGAAGCCAAGGAGAAAGCAAGACGAGAGACAGATGCTCGCCGCCACGCGATAATACCAGACTTCCACATTGGGGACGAAGTACTCGTCCAGCAACCAACGCCCAGAAAGACAGATCCGCGGTTTGCTCCAAGCCCCATGAGAGTAACCGCCGTGAAAGGCACGATGGTGACGGCCGAGGATCAAAGCAGATCTGTCACCAGGAACTGTCAACAATTGAGGCACTACACCAGACGAGAAGGAACAGAGCCGTTCCAGCGGTCGACCTCTCCAGAACCACGAGACCCGCGGGACGACCTGTGGATCCCGCCAGGAGGAGATCCGGGGGAGACAAGCGGAGAAGCGAGAACCACGGAACCGCAGGTGACCAAGAGGAGAGGCCACGGAGAATCGTAAGGAAACCTATGAGACTTGTTGAAGAATGTTGATTTGATGTTTGAATATATTGTTCGGTGGTGATGTTACCGAGCACCTCAAGGGTTAAAGGAGTGCTGCCCCCACCGTTGTGGGGGCGGAGCCAGCTTACGGCGGAAGGGCGGGGGAAAGGGGGGATTATGGGTAAGGCGCGCGAGCGCCAGTACGTTTGGGAAGCGAGAGAAAATAAAGAGGCTTCCACAATCCCTGTGTCCGCGTCCTCCTTCTCCGTGGCCGCCAATGTGCAACAGACTGCCTAGTGTTGGGTTGAGGGCAGGAGCGAGGCCGTAACGGATGTCAGGCAAACAGTTACGGGAAAGGCACGAGAGAGTCTTCATTATGGCGCAGTGCGGGCCTGAAGGTCGCTCTCAGGATGGCCCCCTGGAAGAGGGATAGCACATTGGTGATGACACGGGTGAGCCCGCGTGGCAGTTGATCCCGGCGGGGCTCGTTATGGGCTGCTGGGAGGTCTGGTTGCACCCCACGGTTGCGGCAGTTACTGCATGGGTAATCACGATCCGGCAAAGAAGGAAGAAGCAGCTTCGGTCTACCCTGCGTGAGGTTGTTATCCACTCATTGTCCAGCTGAGGGTACGCTGCAAGAAAGGATCTACCAGCAACAGTAGAAAATTGGACCAGGCGAGCAGCAACACAGCGGTGCACATGCCTTCTTGGCGGCCGTCATTTTAAGGAGGAACATTTCCACAGGCGGCAATGCCTGTCAATTTGAGGACTATTCAGAAGCAAGTGGGTTATCTGGAGCCCTGCAGAAGTCCTGTGAACAGTGCCACCACTATTCCACTGACACACACACACAAACAAAACCATTTAACCCGTAGACCCAATAAGTTCTTTGAATCACCATGTCGGACCATGACATTCCTGCCACAATCCCTGTCACGCCCCGTGTGCAGCACAGCATAGAGCTGAGGAGTCCCTGGTGTTACAGCTACCTGAGGTCTTTGATGTCATGGAGACCAGCAACATGGAGTCTAGATGGGCCAGAGCCTTTGATCTATATGTGGGTGCCAAGGGGTCTATGGACGATCATAGGCAGCAATGTCTGTTGAAGCTGGCGTTAGGAAGCGCAACCAGCGACATCATTGATGAAATGAAAATGAAATGATATTTTATTTATATCGCATTCGTACACAAGTGTTTACGAGCTGACGAGCGACTCCATAGACGCGATTCAAGGGTTGAAAGCAGCCATCACCACTTATTTCAAGCCACACACCAATGTGGACTATGAGCGCCATGTGTTCCATTCCACCAAACAACTAAAGGGTGAAACCATGAACGCTTCCTGATGCGACTGAGGATCAGGCTCAAACATTGTGATTACAACAACTATTCCAACACTGAAGCCTTACAGTCCAGATAATCGTTGGGTAGGAGTTGCATAATTTTTGATGGAAACTGCTGCAAAAATCTAGGACGCTGGAGGAGATCTTAATGCTGGCAAGAGTGGAAAAGCAGTGTGGAAGCCATGGGAAACACAAAACGTTGCACACCACACTCTGAGACGATACATAAGATGATTGGTGCCCCGCCCAATGCCCAAGGAGAACCATTTTGCTACAAGTGCGGGTACAAATTGCCCATGAAGGCACTTGCCCAGTGCTAGGGCAGCGATGCTCAGCAGACCCCCTGCTCTGACAGCAGGTAAGCATGCACCAACATATGTTACTCCCTCTGCCCCCACAGGCCATCCCACCCTGTCATGATCTCTGCTTCCAAAAGGTCAGGGTTTTCCCAACTCCCTTGGAAGCAGATCCATAACCCAGGTTCCGAGTGCCAACCAGTCCCAATTGGGACCTTTTGGACCCAGTCCTGGCGCCAGTGGCACCAGGCTCATAAATATGCCCAGTCCCAGCGCTGGAAGCGCCAGGCTCATAATGCTTGGGTGGACTTACCTGCAGCAGACCATGCTGCTTACTTGTCTGCCAGTTGAGCCTCTGATCCTCTTCTGTTTGGAACTACTTTTCCTGTTGGGTGGGGCAGGAGCCACTCCCTAGATTCAGAACACTGGAACTCTTCTGGAAAGCAGGAACTCTTTTCTTACCTAGGCGTGGCTGTGGAAGGAGACACCTAAGCACTACATGAGGCTATTTAAACCACACCCGATGGATGAATCTTGCTTTGCGTTATTCTGCATCCTCTGCAGCAGAACGCTCATCGTGTCTTCTGCATCTGATCCTGGGCCTAAGGAAAAAGGCTTACCATCCTGAATCCAGTCTTCAGCAACACCTATAAAGACAAGAAAGAACAGGTTAGCATTACGGTCTTCAGTGACAGCTCTTCACTTACCTGGTCCATCGGCTGTCACCAACGCCTCGCGCTGCATTCCGGCATCTGAAAGACAAAGGCTTACCTACTCTTCGTGCGCTCCGGAGGTCTTCACACTGCATTCCGGCATCTGAAAGACAAAAGCTTACCAACTCTTCGCACGCTCCGGAGGCCTTCGGCGCTGCATCCCGCATCTGAAAGACAAAACAAGGTGCGTTTAAAGACATTGGGGAACTTTAATACTCACGTGCCATTACTCCTTTCCACATCTAACCCAGTGGGTATTCCGGCACCCTGCAGCCGCTCCGAACTTGTACCTGCAAAATAAAAAGACAGTTAGAGCGCATCGTGAAGCAGGCAACAAGCGCTTACTTACGTGCTTCCAGGCGCTTCTATTCATCACACGGGCTCCATCTTCAACTCACTTCAGCCCGTCATCCGCCATCGCCGGGACCCTGCAAAACAAGGAACATCATTACTAAAGACTTTAAAGACATTAGAATTACTCGAAACTTACAGTTCGTGCAGTAAACGACGGACAGCAGTCCTCTGAAGTCAAGAGGCCTGCTCCCCTTATCCAGTGAAGAAACTGGTTACAGCACCCTGCCCCGAGGCAGATGGAGAGCACAGCGTTCACTTACCTAAGGTGAGAGCGTTAACCTTTGGGGTTCTACAGGAGAAGAGAAAGGGAAGAAGAGAGAGACATTCAATAACCCAGTTCCTTAATCCCATATTTTCTATCTGCAGACATCTTACCCTTCGAGTCAGACATACAGTGCACAGAGGTCCAGCCCAAAGAGCCAGCCGTGTGTTACACATCACCTTTGAAGATACGGTATACGCCCAGTCAAGACCGGCGCCTCTACGGGAATCAGGTGAGCGTTACAGAACGCAAAGCCTACCACAAAACTCCCGTCCAGGCGCTATGGAAACCTCGGATACCGACCAGCTAGCCCAGTTACTTGGGGAACTAAGGGCAGAAGTGCATGCAGCCCGTCAGGAAACGAACGCTCTAAGAAGGGAACTGATTATTTCCAAGGAGCGAACAGATGATCTCGCTAGACAATTGCTACAGTCACAAGCCGGACGGACCCCGTTACCCGCATCTGGGGGAAATCTTCCTTCTACATCCTCTATGAATCCAGTGCAGATCAACCTACCTGGGAATGTACCTCTGGCTCCGCCCGAACGATTTTCTGGTGACCCAAAGAGGTTTGCAGTATTTATCAATCAGTGCCGGTTGCATTTCTTATGCCGGCCAGCAGCCTTTCCAACTGATCAAGCTAAAGTAGCTTTCGTGCTTTCGTACTTTAGTGGCAATGCGGCAGACTGGTCGATCCCTCTAGTAAATCAAGATGATCCGGTCCTCCATGATTTTCAAGCTTTTCAGCTCAGTATGGAAAAACTGTTCGCAAGACATTCACAGGGGCAGGCCTTGGACAATGAGCTTCTTTCGTTGCGACAAGGTAATCAAGACCTTTTGGCTTATATTGCGTCTTTCAACAGACTGATAGTGGAAACTCAATGGCCTGAGGACAAAAGGATTACGCTGTTTTATAGAGGTCTACGTGGAGAGCTCAAAGATGTGTTAGCCCAAGTAGTGAATCCCCCACAAGATTGTTCGGACTATATAGACTTAGTCGTTCAAATAGATCACAGACTGCAGAACAGGAAGGACGATCGTTCCAAGTTTGATGCTCGAGTATTTTCCAAACCGCCAACTCCTTCCAAAGGAGTAGACTCCGGGGAACCCATGCAAATAGGGGGTCTGAAAGGTCCTCTAACACAAAAGGAGCGGGAAAGGAGAAAACAGTTGCAATTATGCCTCTATTGCGGAAACTCAGGGCACTTTCTTCGAGACTGTCCGGTGAAACCTGCCAAGAAGGCAGTAGGAGCTGCAGTTACCAAAGTTACAAACTCTGAGCAGGGAAACGACCTCGCCCGACAAGAATAGAGGTCTTCTTGCCGAGCGTGAAAACCAGTTCCGTGACCTCGCATTTCGTGATACCTATGGTCCTCATTAGCCCTGATAATCCGGATCGATTACATGCAATTGAAGCTTACGTCGACAGCGGTGCCATCGGCAATTATGTGGATCATGAAATGGTTTTGAGGATGAATCTAACTCTTTGTCCCAAGGCTGTAAAGGACGTCATTACTACGGTGGATGGTACGGAGATAGCCTCCGGGCCAGTAACACATACCACTCAAGAGGTGACGCTAGTAAGTCAAGATGGACACCATGAGAAGATCGTGTTCGATGTGATCAAGGCCCCTCAGTTTCAGATTATTCTAGGAATACCTTGGTTAGAGAAACACAATCCTCTGATCGATTGGCGAGCAAGAACGGTCCAGTTTCCAGAATGTGTCTCTACTTGTCACCCTCCACCTGGTGTTGCACTGGCAGCAATTTCTTCAGAGACTCCCCAGTTACCTCCCGAATACCTAGAATACCAAGATGTTTTCCGGAAGGATCAGGCTAACTCTCTACCTCCTCATAGGTCTTATGACTGCCAGATAGACCTGATACCTGGATCTACTCCTCCTTGTAGTAAAATGTATGCCCTCACCGAGCCTGAGAACCTTCACCTTCGACAATACCTGGATCAATACCTGGCAAATGGGTTTATTCGTCCTTCCAAGTCCCCTGCTTCTTCAGCTTTGTTCTTCGTTCCAAAAAAGGAAGGAGACCTTAGAACTTGTATAGATTATCGCTCCCTGAACCAGATCACAGTTAAGAATAGATATCCGTTACCTTTGATCCCTGAACTCCTGGACCAAGTCAGAAAAGCATGCATATATACAAAGCTGGATCTTAGAGGAGCTTACCACTTGGTACGAGTAAAAGAGGGCGATGAATGGAAGACGGCCTTCCGCACCAAGTATGGGCTATTTGAATATCAGGTCATGCCCTTCGGACTTTGCAATGCCCCGGCCGCCTTTCAATATTTTATGAACAATGTCCTCAGAGAGCTCATAGATGTGTGTGTTGTTGTTTACATTGACGACATCCTCGTTTATTCTTCATCGGAATCTGAACATCGGAAACACGTGAAAATGGTCTACCGAGGCGGAACAAGCTTTCCAGGATTTGAAGACTAAATTTATCTCTGCACCAATCTTAAAACACCCTCGCCCCGAACTCCCCTACATCGTGGAAACTGATGCTTCAAGCCTTGCCATGGGGGCAGTTCTATCACAAAAGGACCCGGTAACCAATCAATTGCATCCCAAGGCATTTTGGTCCCGCAAATTCTCGCCTCCTGAAATCAATTACACGATTACTGACAAGGAACTTCTGGCTATCAAGTCTGCCTTTAAGGCTTGGCGGCATTATCTGCTGGGGGCCCGACACACCGTTACTGTGATTACGGATCACCGAAACCTGCAATATTTGAAAACCGCAAAAGCCCAATCCTCTAGACAACTCCGTTGGGCATTATTCTTTGCCGAGTTTGACTTCATAATTACCTATCGACCTGGTACAAAGAACAGTAAAGCTGATGCCCTTTCTCGGATGGGAGTGGAAGAACACTTGATCAACCCTAAACCTGTACCAATCATTCCCGAACAAAGAATTCTGGGTGTAATCGCCACAGAATCCATAGAGGAAGTTAAGGATAAAGCCAGGCAACTTGTAACTCCAGCAGACATACAGAATTGGCATCTGCAGGGAAAGGACTTTGCAGTAAAGGACAACTTATTGTATTTCCAAGAACGATTATACCTACCCAGCACAGATTTACAGAAAAAAGTAATCTCTTGTTATCACGATTCTTTAATGGAAGGACATCCCGGTATGGCCAAGACCTCAGAAAAGATCAAGCGCTACTTCTGGTGGCCGTCTTGGAAAAAAGATATCAGAGACTTTATAATGTCCTGTGGAGTATGCGCCCAAAACAAGAGTCAAAAGGAAAGACCAGCAGGCCTCTTACGCCCTATTGACATCCCACCTCGCCCTTGGCATACGCTTTCTATGGACTTCATCACCGATCTACCTCCATGCTCCGGATACAATACGATTCTAGTAATCGTGGACTTATTCTCCAAGATGGCGCATTTCATTCTGCTCAAAGGCTTGCCAACAGCAGCAACTCTGGCCCGAGAATTTCTCGAAAACATCGTCCGACTGCACGGTTTTCCTTCGGTTCTAATTTCGGATCGAGGTAGTCAATTTATTTCTCATTTTTGGCGAAGTTGCTGTCGGTCGGCTCAAATTGATGTGAGACTATCGACCAGTCACCACCCTCAGACCGACGGACAAACCGAGAGGACCAATCAAACTCTGGAACAGTATTTACGCTGCATGCTGCAACAAACTGAAAAAACTTGGAAAGACATCCTTTGGATAGCCGAATATGCCTACAATAACTCTGTCCATTCGGGAACTGGGAAAACCCCGTTTTTTCTTTTGTACGGCAGTCACCTTCGAACCTCGGAGTTGGATCCCCTCCAAGATCTTGAAACACCAGCAGTAGACTACCTGCATTCTACAATCACCCAAGCCTTTAAGGAAGCTGTTTCTCACCTTCAAAGGGCTAAAGAACAATACAAGAAAGGAGCAGATCAACATCGGAAGGAAGCCCCTGAATATCAAGTAGGGGATCAAGTCTGGTTATCCACCAAATATCTACCTCTAAAAGGGCCACGCACATTCAACCCAAGATACCTTGGTCCCTATTCCATCACTACCATAGTAAACCCAGTAGCGGTCAAGTTGGACTTGCCCCCGCACATGAAGATACATCCGGTCTTCCACGTCTCTCTATTAAAACCCGTGCAACCTCAAACCCGACTAACTAAATCTCCAAAACCTATCCTAGTTGATGGAGAACTCGAGTTTGAAGTCAAAAGCATTCTGGACTCCAAGATCTCCAAATCTAAACTATTTTACCTAATTGACTGGAAAGGCTACGGCCCCCAAGAGAGATCCTGGGAACCTGCTGAATATGTCCACGCTCCTCGCCTAATCAAAAGATTTCACCGAACATTTCCTGACAAGCCAAAACCCCCGGAGAAGCCCGGTTTGGGAGGGGCCTTGAGGGGGGGTACTGTCATGATCTCTGCTTCCAAAAGGTCAGGGTTTTCCCAACTCCCTTGGAAGCAGATCCATAACCCAGGTTCCGAGTGCCAACCAGTCCCAATTGGGACCTTTTGGACCCAGTCCTGGCGCCAGTGGCACCAGGCTCATAAATATGCCCAGTCCCAGCGCTGGAAGCGCCGGGCTCATAATGCTTGGGTGGATTTACCTGCAGCAGACCATGCTGCTTACTTGCCTGCCAGTTGAGCCTCTGATCCTCTTCTGTTTGGAACTACTTTTCCTGTTGGGTGGGGCAGGAGCCACTCCCTAGATTCAGAACACTGGAACTCTTCTGGAAAGCAGGAACTCTTTTCTTACCTAGGCGTGGCTGTGGAAGGAGACACCTAAGCACTACAGGAGGCTATTTAAACCACACCCGATGGATGAATCTTGCTTTGCGTTATTCTGCATCCTCTGCAGCAGAACGCTCATCGTGTCTTCTGCATCTGATCCTGGGCCTAAGGAAAAAGGCTTACCATCCTGAATCCAGTCTTCAGCAACACCTATAAAGACAAGAAAGAACAGGTTAGCATTACGGTCTTCAGTGACAGCTCTTCACTTACCTGGTCCATCGGCTGTCACCAACGCCTCGCGCTGCATTCCGGCATCTGAAAGACAAAGGCTTACCTACTCTTCCTGCGCTCCGGAGGTCTTCACACTGCATTCCGGCATCTGAAAAACAAAAGCTTACCAACTCTTTGCACGCTCCGGAGGCTTTCGGCGCTGCATCCCGCAATCTGAAAGAGAAAAAAAAGGTGCGTTTAAAGACATTGGGGAACTTTAATACTCACGTGCCATTACTCCTTTCCACATCTAACCCAGTGGGTATTCCGACACCCTGCAGCCGCTCCGAACTTGTACCTGCAAAATAAAAAGACAGTTAGAGCGCATCGTGAAGCAGGCAACAAGCGCTTACTTACGTGCTTCCAGGCGCTTCTATTCATCACACGGGCTCCATCTTCAACTCACTTCAGCCCGTCATCCGCCATCGCCGGAACCCTGCAAAACAAGGAACATCATTACTAAAGACTTTAAAGACATTAGAATTACTCGAAACTTACCGTTCGTGCAGTAAACGACGGACAGCAGTCCTCTGAAGTCAAGAGGCCTGCTCCCCTTATCCAGTGAAGAAACTGGTTACAGCACCCTGCCCCGAGGCAGATGGAGAGCACAGCGTTCACTTACCTAAGGTGAGAGCGTTAACCTTTGGGGTTCTACAGGAGAAGGGAAAGGGAAGAAGAGAGAGACATTCAATAACCCACTTCCTTAATCCCATATTTTCTATCTGCAGACATCTTACCCTTCGAGTCAGACATACAGTGCACAGAGGTCCAGCCCAAAGAGCCAGCCGTGTGTTACACATCACCTTTGAAGATACGGTATACGCCCAGTCAAGACCGGCGCCTCTACGGGAATCAGGTGAGCGTTACACACCCCCTCTGTTCCTCCCCTGATGTTCCCTTGTGCCCCCACCATTCTTGCACACAGGTGTTGCCTGTTTTGCTTGAGTTGTCTACCCTGCTCCCCCCTCACCCCACTCAAGCCTACTTCTGCAGGAGTCTGTCCTGATACATTCTGGTTTCACCATCACCGTCTTGTGGCCAATGCTGGATTTTACTTTTATGGACTTCATTTATTCACGGTGCGTCACCCTTTCTTAACTCTCATGCTGAACTTCTTTTGCATCTTGTACTCATGGTGGCCCTGAATAATGCTGTTCCCATCTTCATCTTGTATCCTGGCTTGCAACATTATGTGTTACTACTGACTTCTGCAATTGTATTCACTCTCCCCTCTTGCTTCTCCACTCTTTTGACTGCTAACTCTCTTTCTCTCCTCCTTTCCCTTCCCCCTTTTCCTATCTCCTCCCCTTACTTTCTTCTATGCACTTACTCTATCAGAATTGTCCCTGGACCTAGTATGATAGCAACCTCGCCTGTCTCCTCTTCCCTCCCCTTACTGGTTCTTTCCTCCCCACCCCACCCTCCAGCACTATCTGAAATCGTCAGGCCTAATATGATAGTCGCTTGTTTTGTTCCTCCCCTCCCTTTCTGCACCCCTCTCCCTTACCTTTTGTTTTTCTCCGGCTGTACCAGAAATGTCGTCAGACCTAGTACGGTAGTCACCTGTCTGTTTCCATTTCCTTCCCACTCTCTCCCACCCTTCCTTATCTATCTCTTAGCTCTTGCACTATCTGAAATGTCATCAGGCCGAGTACGATAGTTAATTTCACATCCTTACTGTTCATGGCCTGTCAGAATGTCATTGTTTTTTCCCTTGTTCCCTCTCTTGCCTTGAAGCGCTTTGAAACACATTGTGTTTAGGCGCTATATAAATAAACTATCATATCATATCATATCATGTGGGGTTCAGAATCACTTCAAGTCTGTCTGCAGGATGTCCAGAAACCTGGCGAAGGGGAAGAGTGAAGGAGGTAGCGTAGGGAGAATCAAAGACTGCACCCCAACTACAGCAACAGCAGCGTCATAAATAGTGGCGGAAGATGAAGGACCGGAGACGATATTGCATACCGACAGCACGGCCAGTAAGACGATCCAGGCTCCATGTCAGGTATTTGGTGGAGCAATCACCGTCAGAAACTGAACTCAGTTCATCAGAAGGAATGTTTGGGAAACAAACAGGACATTGAACACAGTCCCACACTGTTCTTGCACCGAAATAAGAGGGAGATGGGATTTCTAGTGAACACGGGTGCTACAGTCAATGTCATCAGTGAGCAAGCACAGAAAACTCTCCCACAAGTACCCAGGCTTTGCCCGTTAGAGGTCGATATTTATCCGTATGGATCCAAGTCCACACTACCCTGCATAGGATATTTCGAGGCAAGATGCAGGTATAAAACACAAGAAAGAAGAATTCCTGTGCACATGATATCAATGGTCACAGAGTGTGGGTGCATTCTGAGTTTTAAAACTGCCATTGACATGGGCCTCATACATGTATTATACAGACTGATGACCAATCATCGACACAGTGGACAAGATAGACCAGCTATTCCCGACATTATCCAAAGGCATTGGCAAACTAAAAAACAAACAGATGAAGCTCCACATTGATGAAGAAGTCCCGCCGGTGTCCCAGCATTACCGAGACATTCCAGTTAACATACAGAGACAGGTAAAGGTAGAGCTTCACAAACGTTTGGAGCAGGACATAATAGAACTGGTGGCAGGACCCACAGCATGGGTGTCAGCCATTGTGCCGGTGCCAATAAACGCGATCAGATGCTATACAAATATGTGTGAATATGAGGGGACTAAACCAGTCCATAAAGAGGGAACAACACCTGGTCCCCGTATCACTGCCATCATATTTTTTTATTTATTTATTTATTTATTTGCATTTTTAAAGCACTCACACAGCCTGGGGACATCGAGGTGCTGTTACAGGAATATGTCTTAGTTGCATATTTATAACGTGCTTAATACCCAGAGGTTTCTAAGCACAGATATTAAGCGCGTTATAAATACGCAACTAAGACATATTGAATGGTGCTAAAGTATTTTCTGAACTCAGTCTCACCAAGGGCTATCATCAGCTTGTCCTCAGACCGGAAGGCCATTACATCACTACCTTTTTGACTCACCTTGGCCTGTACAAGTACAAGCTATAGAAATTTGGTGTCTCTTCATCAGCGGATATATTTCAGGTGGAAATACACAATGTAATCAAACATATTCCAAATTGCATTAACTATAGGTATGACATTTTATTCTTTGGCACCAGTGTGGAGAAACATGAAACGCTATTGAGTGTGTGCATGGCACTGGAGGCAGCAAACTTCACTCTCAACAACGATATGTGTGAGTTTATGAAAGGCACCTTACCCTTCTTTGGACATATCTTCTCAGAAAGGGGAATGACACCAGATCCTGAGATGGTAGTGGCACTTAATGAGACACCTCCTCCGACCAATGTATCAGAGCTTCTATCTTTCTTAGGGCTGGCAAGTTATTGCACAAGATACATCAAAGATTTTGCAACCATTAGTGAACGACTGAGGGCACTCACCAAGCAAAATGGGCTATTTCACTGGTCCTAGCAATGCCACAATGCATTCACCACCGTCCGTGATCTAATATCGGTTACAGAAAACATGGCCTACTTTGATGTCACGAGAGACACAGAACTGTCGTGGGCGCAAGTCCAGTGGGACTATGTACGATTTTAGCACAAAAGGCCAAAGGCAACTCGCAGCAAAGACAAATCATCTCCTACGCCAGTAGAAGGCTGTCAAAGATGGAACAAGCATACTCACAGGCCGAGAAAGAGAGTCTGCCGCTGCTCTGGGCCTGTGATCATTTTCACTTGGTCCTTTATGGGAAGCTGTTTACAATTGTCACAGACCTCCAGGCATTACTGTTTCTTTATTGTAACCCCCAAGCAAAAATGCCACCTTGCATAGCTCAATGGGGTCTTCGTCTGCAAGACTATGCAGACCAGCCAGGCAAAGAGGAGAATCCGTCTGACTTCTTGTCCCGACACCCACAAAAAGGCTGAATCACCGGAACCATCAGTGGCAGAATGTACATCAGATATGTCGTGCAATAAGCAATACCGCAAGGGGTGGATCCCGTAAAAAATGCTCAAGAGGCGGAAAAAGATGTGGCAGTGCAAATCATCATTGAAGGTCTCCAGTCGGGAAGGTGGAAAATAGCAAAGGAGAGGGATCGACAAGAGTCTGATGAGGTTAAGCAGGACGTGGACAACCTTCTACTGGTAAAGGACGAGTTGGCTGCATCGGATGAGACACTCTTGATTAAGGGAAGCAAGCTGGTAGAACCCGCGTCTCTGTGGCGAGAAGTGGTGAAGTTGGCTCATGAGGGATACCGAGGGACTGTGTCAACTAAGAGAATGCTACGGCAGAAGGTGTGGTTGGTTGAGAAGCTACTCAGGGAATGTCCTACATGCTGCCTTATCACTCCGGAAAGACACCCTGAACCGCTCCAAATGACAGACCTGCCAGAAGGGGTGTGGTAGGAAGTGGCCGTTGACTTCTTCTTGCTCATTGAGGGGGGGGGGTGTGCTAGCCGTGATGGATGAATATTTCCGATTCCCAGAAGCACAGATTGTGGCGTCCACTGCGGTGCACCATGTTATAGCAGCCCTGGATAGGATATTCACAGTTTATGGCATTCCCAGAAAGGTGAAGTTGGATACTGGGCATCCATTTATAAGCCAAGACTTAAGGACATTTGCGGAGTACATGGGATTACTTCACAGGAAAGTAACCCCACTATGGCCGCAGGCAAATGAGACAATCAAAAGATTCATGGTCTATCTGAAGAGGTCACTCCAGGTGTCTCATTTGATGGGACAATCCTATGAACAGGTGCTTCATCAGCTACTACATGACTATGGGAGAACGCCACCCAACTCCACAGGAAAATGTTGTGTGGAAGTAATGTTTGCCAGACGCATCCGCATTCCGATACAGCATCACCCCAGTCAAAGAAATATGCGGGATACGACACCATGAGGGCTTGTGATGACGCTGCACAAGAACAAATTTAACCGAATGCTGACTTCAAGCGAAGTGCAAAGGAAGTTCAATTAGTCTGAGGAGATGTGGAGATGTGATGGTAGTAAAACAACTTCATATCAGCAAACACACTACTAGCTTCCATGAGGATACTTTGATAATAACTGGGAAGAAGGGTTCCATAACTGCAGAAGGGGATCAGCGTTACGTGACCGGGAACTCTTCTCACTTCAGGAAACTGACAACTGCCGGCTGGAAGCAGAGGTGTACCAGGACGGAGAAGACTCAAACTGGGCTGACCGAGCTGGTTCTGAGCAAATGAATAGATCGGAACTGCCAGAGTTGAGATATGAAAGACCTCAGAGGGCCAGGATGAGGCCGAGGAGACTTATTGAAGAAATGGGGAAAAGTGAGTGACAAACATATTTTTTAATTATAGGGGGGTTTTTGCATCGGGTGTTGGACGGTCTAGTGTTGTGTTGGAGGCAGGACCGGGGAGCGGGCCGGAACAGAGGTGATGTCAGGGGAACAGTTATGGGGAATGCACGAATGACGTCCTGAGTCTGCGTCTTTATTATGGCGCAGTGCAGGCTTGAAGGTCTCTCCCGGGTGGCCACCTGCAAGAGAGATAGCACAGTTTCAGATTTCTCCCTCTGTCTCCTTTTTAAGGTAAATGTTATTACATAACATTTCACTCAAACTGGATCATTGTCTTTAATTTGCGAATGATACTGCCAATACACGGCTTTTTGCAGGGAGAATAAAGATTTCATCAAACTCCTTGGTGAAAAAAAGTGCGGGTTCTAATTATTGCCATTTTTGTCACTTATTAATGGTATGTGATTTCATAAGGACATTTATTAAGTGCTAAATCGCTATGGGTGTACCCCATAGCGCTATATGATGTCTGGCATGGCACTGCTGCATAGATGGGTTTCTGGTAGGCACTACAATGCTGCGGAAACAGCATTACCTCAATTTCAGTTTATGTCGAAGAGCAGTTGGGCTGTGGGTGTGTTCTGGATACGAAATGGAGGAGGCGGAGCTCTGAAAAGGAGATGTAGCCGAATTGTGATGGGTATTGCCTCTAGGAGGGGCAGGTGACTTAGGCAAGGGCCACCTTCTGCAAACAAACAACAGACCATGAGGCCCTGCAAACATACACTTAGGGCCATCTAGCATTGTTTTAGCTAGGTGGTCTTGTTTGCATACAGTCTTCAATAAAGCTCCCTCTGGTCCAGTTTCCAAAAAAAACGTTGTCTGTAAATAAATCACTTTCTGCCTCAGGATTTTAACAAGTCAATCCGGGAGTAAATCACTTTCATTCTGTAAATAAATCACCCAGGCCTAGTGTACTCATGCTTTTTTAAGTGCTCTTTTAGGGTTTGAGCTCCACTGCTATTTGCCTGCCCTGTGATAATCTGTACTATTAACCTCTGCAAGGGCATTTTGGGAACATAATAATCAACATTGTTAATATATGATATACCTGTGACAGTGATTCAAGCCTGCAACCCTTCTGGGCACATACTTTTGTGGGGTTTAATGACATACCCAGCACTCAAAATGAAAGCCCATGTTAGGCCTCTAATTTGAAATGCATTGTTCTTATGACAAGGCACAATGGTGAATGAAAAGCCTTCCTTAAATCTTCAATACTTCTAAATGTGCCTTGCAAATCCAAATACAGGTATTTCTGCAGTTGACACAAGGAATATGTGAAGATAGAAAAGGCACATTGTTGGTTGAGAGACAAAAAGTGGCATTTGTCATTGAAACTGCCACACATCAAAATGTTGTGCACCCTGAACATTAAGCAACACATACACGGACATCATGTTGAATGGGAAGGCGTGTGCAATTCGCAGCTGAAGTCACAAATACATGGAGTTAAAGCTAAGGGTGAAAATACACATGGTAAATGACATAATGAACAGCAGGGTGTAGTTTTATGTTGCCCCATTGATAAACCAATGCTGTGCAAAGCAAGAAGAAAATACACTAATTCAAAAGTGCATTGATCAATAACAGAAAGATGCCAGTGGTTAAAAGGAATAAAGGCTACACAATGAAAACTAATGCGACAAATTGAGAAGGCTATTTTATTTTCAGAGGCAACATGTAAATCTCTTCTGAGCCCAAGAAAAACATGCATTATTTTAGGTTGCTAGGCAAATCTCGCAAGTGACTTCCCCCATTGCAAGTCTGCTTGTCTCCTTATCAGGACGGGAGATCCCTTTGAGGGTCATGCTTACTAGGTATTTACAATGGGTTTGCTCCACCCTGGGCCCTGCACCTACACCTTCCCGTGAGGCTTACAACCTTGGTGTCATCTTCGACTCCACCCTCTCCTTCTCTCCTCACATCTGTGACGTCTCAGAGGTGTTCTTCATTTTCTCACATTCCCCCAGATGCTCACTGTCTCCAGAGTCCCGGTTCTCTCAAGGCTGGTGGACTACAGCAACCGCCTCTTTCTAAATCTGCCTGCCTCTACTCTTCGCCCTTTACAACTAATCCAGAACACGACTGCAAGACTTGTCCTTGGCCTCAATCCCAGGGATCGTATCTCTCCAGCCCTGAACTTTTCTCACTGGCTCCCTGTGGCTGCAAGGATCAAGTTCAAGACCCTCTGCATCGTCCACAAGGCTTTCTGGGGCTGGTGACCACACTACATCAAACTTCCTCTTCCTAAGAATCTTCGTTCTCGAGCCCTCTGCTCATCCATCTCCAACTCTCCAACTCTCTGAGGGTCAGACGCTTCTCCAGACAGAGTGGGGGGTACATCTCTGTGCTTGGCTGGGGCCTCCATCTGGAACATACTCCCTGCTTCTCTCAAATGTGAGCAGGGCCACCTAGGGTTCCCGAAGAAACTCAAGACCGTCCTTTTCACTTCTGCGTTCTTTCTCCCTCTCACTTGCAACTGTCTGCTGTGAAATCTGGTTACCTGGACAACCACTGCACTTACAGGACCAGACTCCTGCACAACCAGTTACTCTTGCACTGCCTCTGGGCTTCCCAACCACTTAGGGACTGTATCTACAACCCTACAGTCCCCGGACTCCCTGCACTTATGAGTCACCTCCCTGGCAGGATGTACGCTTTCCATTGCACTCCCCCCCACCACCCGGCACTACTCCCCATCTGTCCCCCCGCACTTGCCTGATCTGAATGGCACAAGGCCTAGTAAGATTGTTGTTTTGTCCTCCTTCGGTCTTCCCTTCATTGTCTTGACGCGCCTAGAAACACCTGTGCACAGGCGTGTTATAAATGACTTATCATATCATATCACAGAACCAGCCTGGGTGGGTGCAATGCTTACAAATATAGACTATTGGATCTGAATTGTGGTCAATTCAAGATTACCAGGACAAAATGGTAAATGCCAGCACAGCCTCATGATGTCAGAAACCATGTGGTGACAGAGATACAATTTCTGCAGTGTCCATTAGCTTCAGCTTTGAATTCACTAGAGTGATTAATAATGTTATTGCAGGCTAAATCAACAGAATAGTGACTGGGACACAGACGTGGTTCAAGGAAATGGAGAAATGAAACTGAGCAAACCTATGTATAAATATATGGCCATTGACTTACATTACTAATGTCATTTTATTCAATAACCTTTAGACTGTGATACTTACGGGGGTTGTGGCAGATCTCATTTTAAAGCTGTTGTCAAGGCGATGGTGCCATTTGTATCTGAATTCGACTTTTTAGAACCCTGTGTTATCCTCAAAGATTTTCTAACTTCCCCAAAAATGTTATAAATCTGAAAAATGGGTCGCTAATGGCTTATTAAATTAGATATATGATTAGGAAATTTCACATTCCCAACTATGTTCGTTTTTGTATAAAGGGCAAAAAAGCCTAGCTTGCACGTGCAGTAACGTGCTGAAACGAGTAAGCTTCACCTATCTGTCATGGTTAGGAGAACATTAATAGCTATATATTATGGCATATTTCTTTAGTGAAAAAGCTGTCAGGTTAAACAAAAATCAAATTACAGGTGTACATCTTCACTTCACTTCAATCATAGAACTCCAAGGGCCTATCGGCCCAGAGGGGATGAACCTTGGGGGTAGGAGAGAACTGTAGAGGTCCAATGAAAATTCAAGGCTGATAAGTTGGCACCTCATCTTAATATTTGGTGGGATGGACTTAGGCATTAAAAAGTACTTGCTCTATGGAGAGAGAGACACAGAAGAAAATCCTGCCTAAAACTGTCACACTCACCTGTGTCTCTGCAGGAGCGATGGATGAGCCTCCCTTGACCCCGAGTTCTCACTTCCCCTGTTTCACCTGGAGGGATACCTGTTAAATACAAGATTTACACTCAGACTTGAATTCACCTGATTCCCCTGGGCCCTTACCTTCTCTTTACTGTGTGCTGTGATGTCTCCTAACGGTTTACCTTGATTTTTAGTAGGGTGTGCACTCCATCCTGCATTTGCAGGGGCGCGATTCACTTATATGAATAATGCCAATGTCTGTTGGCTGAGTTCAGATGCCACGCGCTGTTATATGCCTTCACAGCGAGGCTGAGTGTTCAAGGCGCCAGTTTCTTCACTGGCTAAAAAGTCCTTTCCACAAGTGAAGGTTGCGCGGAGGATGTTGAGTGTCCTGAATTGTCTGTATTGTCTTTGTTTGTCAATGTATTTTGTGGGTGAGTAGCTCTGCATGTAGAAGTCAGCTGCTGGTAGGTATGTGCAGCGGCCTAAATTCGAGCACGCCTGGTAATGACTCTCCCTTTCCCTTGCAGGAGTGGATTATGTGATATTAGCGCCTCCAGTCCGGGTTCAGTGCTACTGGAGACTTGGTGGTCTGGTAAGTATGCATGGAGGCTTTGGTAAGTATGCTCCGCGTTATGAGAGAGAGCGCAGTGAAATAAGTCTCCGCGTTATTTGGGCGAGCGCAATGAATAATGTCTCTTTTTTCTTTTGCAGGGGTTTTGCGCTCGTACAACTGACCTGGATTCAGCATCGCGGGAAGATTCTGTGAGTATGCTTAGCGTTACTGAAGTGCGCGTGCTAACGCAGTTCTTCTTTGTTCTTACAGGTGCCGGTGTAGAAGTCCCCTCTTGACCGGAGACTGCTGTGACGTGGAGAAAGCACGAAGGTTCCTCTGGAGCAGGAAGCAGAAGCAGAATGATCCGGAGCAGGTAAGCAGAAGCAGGAGGATCCGGAGCAGGTAAGCAGAAGTAGGATGATCCGGAGTAGGTAAGCAGAAGCAGGAGGATCCGGAGCAGGTAAGCAGAAGCTCACTGATCCAGAGCACGGCAAGTGTGTTGCGGATGCAGCTCACAGTAAGCAACACGAAGCACTGGAAGAATCTTGGGTGTGGCTTATATAGCCAGCCACACCCAAACACTAGAAAGCTCATGAATTGTGATGCACTTCCTGTTTGGCAACAGGAAGTGGTAACCAGGAAGTTACTACAAACACTAGGAAGGAATTAAAAGGAGATATCTGCAATGGTTTTTTTGTGTGCCTATGCCAGGCCTGCCAAGCCTCCATCCAGCTTGCCCCAACTACCTGCCTGGTACCCATGACAGTCTTCTCCCTCAAGACCCCTCGCAATGGTGTGTGTGTGGGCTTTGGTTTCTCAGGATGGTCCCGATGGAATTTTCGCATGCACGTGTGTGCTGGGTTCCCATGATCTTTCCTGGGGTCCGTACCCCTCCCAGTCAATCAAGTAATACAGGGTCTTTTGTACTAGTTTGGAATCTAATATGTTCTTTACCTCATATTATGGTGCTTCTTCACCCACTTGTATGGGTGCAGGAGGTGTGAAAGTTCGGGTATCTTAGTGTGCTGGTTTTAATAGTGACACGTGAAATACGGGATGTATACGCATATGTTGAGGTAACACCAGTCTCATGGCAGGTAAGCAGAAGCAGGAGGATCAGGAGCAGGTAAGCAGAAGGAGGATGATCCGGAGTAGGTAAGCAGAAGCAGGAGGATCCAGAGCAGGTAAGCAGAAGCTGGCTGATCCAGAGCACGGCAAGTGTGTTGCTGATGCAGTTCACAGTAAGCAACACGAAGCACTGGAAGAATCTTGGGTGTGGCTTATATAGCCAGCCACACCCAAACACTAGAGAGCTCATGAATTGTCATGCACTTCCTGTTTGGAAACAGGAAGTGGTAACCAGGAAGTTACTACAAACACTAGGAAGGAATTAAAAGGAGATATCTGCAATGTTTTTTTTTGTGTGCCTATGCCAGGCCTGCCAAGCCTCCACCCAGCTTGTCCCAACTACCTGCCTGGTACCCATGACAAAAACCATCTTGGAGGGAGAGCTGCTAATATTCTTGAAGGAGAATTGACCTTAATCCACCTGGGGTATCCTGAGACAGCTGCCTGACCTTACTTGGGTGTAGAGACCTAAAATGGATGGAACCTTAACTTTGCATGGGAGAAACTGGGAAAGCAAAAGCTGACTGGGCCCTGTGTTTAAGGAGAGCCATATGAGGGATGAAAGCTGGTGACGATCTCTGACTGAAGTGACCAGACCCTGTGCTGTCCTAAAGAGGAGCCCTGCTGTCTTTCCTGGGTGCCCAGAAACAGGGGTATCCAATATAAGTAGATTGATCCAAATGACAACAAATGTGCGGGGGACGTGCCTGCCTTAATACTTTCCCTTAATAGTGGGTGGGGGTGCAAATTGTATAGAGCCTAAGTATATTTGACTGAATATGTATTTAATTAGCTCCCAAATAGATTGATACAGGGGGGAGCTCGGAGGAGTTTGAATCCTCCGCCCTCTTCTCTAGCAGAAAGTAAGTTATTGGGCCTCATTACAAGTATGGAGGTAGCCATGCCGCTAAAAGCGGCATGGCTACCCCCATACCGGGTACTGGGTACCGGGTACCGGGTTCCTGAAATAGGGAATTACCGGGCCATGCTGACTTTGGCTGGCCTGGTAATTCCCATTCTTGGGACCCAGACCCGGTACATCCCCATTCCCATTGAGCCCCAATAGGGCTCAATGGGAATGGGGAGGATGCTTACAACAGGCCCGTTAATGACAGGCCCGTTGTTAGCATCCTGGTCTGCTAGCGGGTCCCGCTAAGGACGCCTGGTTTACCAGACGTCCTTAGCGGGACCCACGAGCAGACCTCGTAATGAGGCGGTAGAGGGATAACCCTCTACCCCCTTCGTTGTAATGAGGCCCATTGTCATTAAAGTAATTGGGTGCATTTATTTATCCTGTCAACCCCAGACTTCTCTAAAGAGCCGGGGTGTATTTGTCCCCAAATGAAATACCCATCTGTTACTACTTCCCAAACCTTGCCTTTAAACAAAAGGTGTTTTAGTCCCAAAACAAAATTCCCAACTGTTAGCACTTCCCCAATCCCTGCCTTTAAACAAAAGGTGTTTTTGTCCCAACATGAAATTCCCAATTATCACCACTCCTTAAACATTGGCCCTCATTACGAGTCCGGCAGTATCCGTGCCTGTAAAGCCTACAGGCTGGCCGCCAGACTCGTGCTTTTTCCGGTGCCTGGCCTCCTGGAATTACCGGGGTATTATGACCCCGGCGTTCGGGGAAGTCAGGCACTGGAAAAATGGTATTCCCCATTCCCATTTGAGTCCCATAGGACTCAGTGGGAATGGGGATGACGGTAGCACTGGCACCCTTCATAACGGTGCCAGTGCTACCTGTGCTCGTGGAAGTCGGCGAGCGGCTGCTGTTTCGCCCGCCAGCTTAGACCTGGCGGGCGGGATGCCATCCGGCCCGCAAACTTGTACGCTTCTAGTCGAGTAAGACTACCGGCACCGTTGTTACCGGCCCGGCAGGGTCATAATGACCCCCCCAAAACGAAATTCCTAAACTGTCCTCACTCCCTAGACCTGTTCTAGAAACAGAGGGGTGCTGCATATAACTGATTCCTGTGTTTTGGTGTTTGGAAGAGAAGGGTTTTGCATAAGTGAAACCCAGTGTAATTCTCCATTGAAAAATATACACTCTTTCCTCAGAGTGAGTAAGGGTCCATAATAGCAGAATGATTTTGCATTGCTTTTGGGGTGAAGAAAGAAATATGATATGGTAACCACTGCCACCAGCCAGAAACGTTTGAGAGAGGGACTGTACGGTACCCTCTCGAAAATGAACATAGGGGAAAAACTATTAACCCCTTCCAGTTCCTCCATAGTAAGATGGGTTGTACTGGTTTAGTTCATAGGATTTGACTAGTAAAGTCAATGGGGACTTTACATGCCCTGGGAGACAGTAGTCAGTCCCAGGGTATGGAGTCCGTGTTAGGGGGTCGCTATGACGCCCCTGTGTCACTGCACTGAGGGTGCTGTGTAACACATGTGAATAAAGATGGTTCCTAGGGGTTGAGAAAGATCCCATAGGCATTAAACACAAATATAGCCTAGAACACACATAGCAAAAATGCCTAAGAGTGAGAAAAAGAGTCTCACTCTTAGCAGGTAAAAAGAAACAAACCCTTCAAATTCAGCAAAGCTGCTGGGGGACTCTATAGGTAAGGGAATTTAGCCATAAAATGAGAATTCTCCCTAACAAACTGCATGCAGGAAAGAAAGAAAGCCAGCACCCGACTCTAAAAGGACAATTCACTCCCAAAGAATATATATGACTCATAGTTTGCCCTCACTTTACTGGTAGTGTGCTATAATAAATTAAGTAAGCAGAAAGGCCAGTGCATATTGTAACGATATATATTGGGGAGACCACACTCAACATAGGAAGTCACTTCACCCCCAATTAAGATGGCCCCAATATATCATTTATGTTGGGTTCAGCAAGCCCTATCTATTGCTCATATAGAGCCACTGAGATCCCTCCACCTGTGCCAACATTGCGCCAAGAACCAGGCCAGGGTATAGAGAGAATATATATTCATTTAAAGTATAGGTTCAATTAATAATTTCCTTCAATGTTTACACACGCCACTTTCCCTGTGTTACAAAAACAGCCACAGGGTAACACACGTTTCCCTTTTGTAATAAACAGGTAAATATCACTTGCTAAGAGTTAGATTCACACAGCACAGTTTTGTTCTTCCCAAAAATAAAAATTACCCATGCAGTGCTTGATATGGTATGATAGGGTATTTTTAATGCGCTTAATACCCAGAGGGTCTAAGCGCGGACCCAGGGATTGAACCCATGTTGCTGCGTGTCGTCTTGCTTCCAAGGCGAGCACGTTGCCGCTGAGCTATCCTCCCGATACATGGAGTGTCCCTGCACACTTGAAAATGCTCGGAGTTTTGAAAACACACAGGGCCTCATTATGAGGTTGGAGGTAGCCTTGCCAGTTTTACCGGCAAGGCTACCTCCAAACTCGCATCCGGGTCCGGCACCCACAAATGGGCAATTACCGGGTTATTCCCTTAATTGCCCTTTCGCGGGTGTCGGGCCCGGTACATCCCCATTCCCATTTGAGCCCCATAGGGCTCAATGGGATTGGGGAGGGTGGTAGCACCGGTACCATTAATAACGGTACCAGTGCTACCATCATGTTCTGCTCGCAGGTGCCGGTACAGCCACCAGGTCAGACCTGGTGGCTACAAGGGCACCAGCGAGCAGAACTCCTAGTGTGGCGGTACGGTAGCAACGGTGCTGGTAGCGATACCGGCGCTGTTGTTGCCTTACCGCCTTACTTGTAATGAGGCCCACAGTCTTTCAACTGGTTCACAAACTGATGGGAAGTGTTGCTAGGGTGTATAAAAAACTATTTCTAGATAACTTGTGTTTTCCCTCCCTTGTGAGGAATTGTTAGAGGATCCCTTGTGTGTAGTTGTCACTGTGCCATTTTGCTCAGTTTTCACTCTGGTTCACTTGGTCTACAATTCAACTTGGGAGTGTGTATATTTTTCCTTTGACTTAATTTAACTTGCTTGATGACTGTGATACATGTGTTTTATTAGAAGTGTATAAAATAAATATATATCTACTTTTTAAATACAAAGCTTTGGTGTTTCCTTGTTCCATACTCTAGTGGGCCTATTGTGTAAACCCTGAATACTGCTCATCTCCCTCTTGAGATCAGTCTGACTGCTCAGCCACAGCTACCAACTAAATCTTTGTGGTACAGACTGATACCAAAGGGGATTTATTGCTCTCACCTGTAGTCCTAATCTTGTGTAGTGCTCCCTAAGGGAACTGCACTGGATTCTGCCTAACACAGTTCTTTCAAGTTGTCCCTGTTGTACACTCTCAGCGGCCATACTGGTCTCACAGACTGTGATTAAGCTCGCCCTGAGTGTTACAGGGACTGAGGGAGCAACTGTTCAAGGACAGTTGGCGGAGACTGCCAGGGCTGACTCCCAGCCCATTTAAACCCCACAGGGGTTTTGAGATAGGGCATGCATACACCTATGAAGAGTTAACTGACTGTGTGAAATGTGGAGAGAGGGACCTTAATGTTCTTTTGGTTACAGCTGCGCAATTGATTGCAATTGTGGGCACTGCCTTTCTTCATGTCAACATTGCAATGATAGGAAGTGGTTATGAGGAACTTTGATAACAGTGTATTTATCAATGCAGATGTAGAATTCAAATGCTCGGGGCTGCTAGCACTCTTGTAATGGAAGTTTTGCAGTTGTCTGCAATTGCTTCAACTAGGAGCTATACTTACTCTTTCATGAGGGAAGCAGGGTAAAGTTGGCATTGATTAAATGAGTCCATGACATTCTTGGTGATGGCGAGGAAATCAGTGTTGGTTTAAGTCCTAAAATGAGCAGAAGGTGGGAAGGTTAGTTGAGGGGACAGCAGTTGGCACTTGACAGAAAGGTAGATTTTACTTGGAAGTCCGATCCAAGGTCAGTAGCAAATGGTTATATAGACCTTTCACAAATACATAATAAAGTACACAGCTATTATTTACACTATATATACATACAATTCATTAGTACATTGTGAATAAAACTATACCATTCCTAATTATGTGCACCTATTTCAATGGCATAAAAACTATCATGAGAACCTTATTTATTTATTATTTATTTATTTATGTATGTATTGCTTGTAAGAATACACCCATGCCTTAAAGAGGAGAGAGTTGGTGCCAAGAGGTAATTATGGGGAAACAATTATTCGGAATCAGGACTGTTGGCAAAGAAGCAGCAGGCCGCTATATATCCCTGTGACTATCACCAGAGCAAAAAAGCAGCGGTTCGCTATACCCCTATGGCTTTAACTGTGAGCCAAGAAACGGCAAGGTGCTATGTCCCTAAGACTGCGTTCTACCTCATAGAGCCTGGGGGAAACCAGTATGACCACAATAGGTAAACACAAACACGTTATTATTTGACCCATCCGGACACTGTTAACTGACCAATACCAAGAAAGGAGACCCTGACCCTGACTTGTTGTAGATAAATATCTAGACCCCTAGGAGTTTATCCCAATCACCCCCCCCCCCTTCCAAATAAATCATAATTATATTAAATTCTGAATTCACAAGCCCCTTGCTTTGTCAACCTGCCACAGGGTGAATGTGCAACACATATGTACGAACCAAGGTGATATGGACATTGTTCAATCACAGTTGTTTGGTAGACATGGTTATGGCTCTAGCTGGGGTCACATATCCATTATGTAGGCATGTTATATCACATGGGAACAGGATGTCTTTATTGGCACCACTTGTTCTTTTCATTTTGTTCATTCATTTGCTTTATCGTGACTTATTCTCTCCCAATCCTTCCTTTCTCTTCTCATCCTTCTATGTTTTCCAGCTGCTGTTGGAATCATGACAATCTCATCTTTCTTCCTATTTCTTCCTCACTTTCTCCTACAGTCTCAATTGCTCCGCGGGAATGCACATTCTTGTGCAATAAAACCTGCCTTGCTCTTGATCATTGTTCCCTTCTTAAATTACAATTTTTCAGTCTTACTGAAACTTGAATTTCTCCCTTAACACGTCTTCAAACGCGTTATAAATGCCATAACATATCATATCATAGCTATGAACAATTTTTCAACTTCCTTTTCTCTTTCTCCCTTGGCATTAGGTACTGGCGGTGGCATTGCCAGTCGACCAACCTCCTGGATGCTTAGCATCCTTTTGTGATGACAGTGAGTCTTAACTGTCTCTTCTTTTTCCTTCTGGCTCTTCTTGGTGACTTTAATCTCCACCTTTCTTCCTGCTCTTTTCTTATTATTATTCACACTTCATTTGTCTCAACTATTTACCCCGCCTTCTCATATCTCTGGCTCTTTTTTGACTTAATTTTCATCACCCATACTTTTGATTTTCCTGTTTCTGTATCCCCTTTTTTTGGGATATTTGTTTCTTATATATGTCCTTCTGTTTCTTTTCCCAATCTGCTGCCTCTTTCTCAGGCTGCATCTTCTTTTGCTACTAATGTGCATTGTTCCCTTCCTTCTCTTGTTGTCGGTTCCTCCCTTCACCTTGGTTCCACTTGCTTTCTTCTCACTTATGCTACTTCTACAGCGGGCTCTATTGACAGTCTCTCTTCCTTTGTTCCAGCACGTAAACCTCTGCAAAAGTTTCTTAATTCCACCTTGCACTCAGCTCAGAGAGTTTGGTTTAGTTTAGTTTATTTATTTGTACTGCGCGCCGAACCCTGAGGTAACTGGGCGCCAGAGACTTACTGAAGGTTACAGCAGAATATAGACAAACAGGATAATAACAGTAAGTGCAGTTGACCGGGTTACATGGTGGTCGAAAGGCAGACATAGGAAAAGAGTGCATTAATTAGTGTGTCAGACAGAGGTGGAGTTCTTGTTGGCGAACCAGGACTTCGCTTTTCCTCTGAAGGTCCAGAAAGAAGGTTCTGCTCTAAGGTTCAGCGGTATAGCATTCCATTGCTTGGCAGCTAGGACAGGGAAGGTGGAGCCGCCTGCTTTTTTTAGGGAGAATTCGGGGATGGTTAGGCAATGAGAGTACAGCGTTCTAGTTGGTCTGGTTGAGGTGTGTTTGTTGAACTTGTCTGCCAAGTATTTGGAGGCATCATTAGAGAGGCATTTGTGGATGATGACGAGAGATCTGAGGGTGATTCTGTCACAAACGGGGAGCCAGTGGGCATCTTGTCGAACTTTGGAGATGTGGGAGTGCCGCAGGATACTCAGAGCTGCTCTGAGGGCATTGTTCTGAATACACACCAGAAATGATCCTATGAAATTGAAGCTTAGTCTTCAATTTGCTTAAAAGCAATACAGCATCAATATTTGAAAGCAAGACGGACTAACAGTCACCATATTTGGAAGCATATTTGACAATTACTGAGGCTTATAAAATTCAACAAATGCTAAGAGAAGCTCATGTTATGTTTTTGGATTAACCTTAGGCCTTGAAAACGACCAGGGGTCGAAACACGTGTCGGCTGGCTTTTTGCTTATTATTGGAGAATAAAAACATCACATTTTACACGATTTGGACATTTGGAACATTTGTTTGAACTACCTTAATAGTCACATTGAGAAGTCTGGCTTTGAGCGCGAGATACTCCCCTGAAATTTAATCTTATTTTGTACAGTTATTCACAAACATTGTGGGAAGTTTGAGGGGGCAGGTCCATCTCGCTGCTAGGCATTTGGATTTAGTTTTCAGGTTAGGTTTTGGAACTATTCTAGGGTGGTCATTTGCGAACCGTCAGAGATCGATCCCACAGAATTAACTCCCTACTAACTATTATTCTGAAGTACCTGCAGTTTGTTCAGGTTGCATTCTGAGGTGCCAAGAAAAAGAGTGTTGCAATAGTCAACTTTTGAAAGCACTAGCGCTCTGGCTAGAGTAATGCAACTGGAAGGCGAGAGGAAAGATTTGCAGGCATTGATGAGCTTATTTGTGTAAGCTGTGGAGGAGGCTGTGGCGTTCACCTGTTTTTTGAGCGAGAGTGTGGAATCTAGATAGACCCCTAAAGTTTTAATTTCTTTGGCCACAGTGATAAGGTTACTATCTATGTTGATAGAAGTGTAACAGGGGTCCACTTTGTTTATCCGTGGTTGGGAGCCGATGAGAAGGAGCTCTGTTTTCTCGTCGTTGAGGCACAGACCGTGTTCTGCCATCCAGGCTTGGATCTCCAGGTAGAGGTTGTCGATCCGTAAGGAGTTCTCTTCATAACAACCTGATAGGGTGATGGGAACCTGGGTATTGTCAGCATAATTTGTGGATTTGACACCCAGGTTATCAAGGCGGCCGAACAATAGCTTTGTGAAGATATTGTACAAGGTCGGCGAGAGGCACAAACCTTATGGGACGCCACAGAGGATGGGGATGGGGTGGCTGAAGCCCCCAGAGAGAAGACCCAGGTGGTTTGGTTGGCTAGGAAGGATTGGACCCAGCCGGTCGCCTGGCTAGAGAAAGCAGCTGAGGCTGTCAGATGTTCTTTGAGGATCTGATGGTCGACGAGGTCAAAGGCTGCTGAGAGGTCAAGCAGCAGGAAAATGGCTAGATTGCCCTTATCCTTTGAGTCGTCCATCTGGATTTTTAAGTCCAGGAGGGATGTTTCTGTTCCGTGCCTTGGTCGAAAGCCAAATTGTCTAAGGTCCAGGAGGTTATTCTCTTCCAGGTGCTTCTGGATTTGCAGTAAGGCCACTCTGTCTAAAATCTTTAGGATGTAGGGGACGGTGGTAAGTGGTCTGTAATTAGTTGGGTTGTTAGGGTCTAGGTTAGGTTTTTTTAGAAGGGGCATGACTCAGGCCTCCTTGAGGCTGCTGGGGACTGAGCTAGTTTTGAAGGATGCGTTAATTAGGGCTGTAATGAAAGGGGCTAGATCGTTGGCGCCTTCCTGGATGATGGGGGCTGGGCAGGAGTCCCCTTGGCACCTGGATGTCTTGAGGCTTTTGATGATGCGTTCCACTTCTTTCGTTGACACCGGGGTGAAAGAGAAGGGTGGGCATGTTGGAAGTTTAGAGGTAGGAGGTGGTGAAGGGTTTGCTTTTTTGGCTATGCTGAGCTTTTTCTGTTCGATTCTGGATTGTAGCATGCCGATTTTGTCTGCCAGGGCTTTTTGGATCCTCTCACACCAGTCTGCATCTTTCACGCAGGTTTCTGAAGGTGTGGAGGGGGACTCGAGTTCCCTGAGGATGATGAAGAGCTCTTTTGTTCTAGATGTGGCATTCTCAATTCTGTTGTCATAAGTCTCTTTTTTGGCCCTGAGGATAGAGGTTTTGTAGGTGGTGGCTGCTACCGTGAATAGTGTTTTGTTGGCCTGGTTGGGAGTTTTTCTCCAGGTGGCTTCTGCTGCTCGTTTGGCATTCCGTAGGATTTTAAGCTCATGGGTGAACCATTTGTTCAAGTGGGCTGCTGGTTTAGCTTTAGTGAGTTTCATAGGGGCAATGATATCTACAGCTGATTCAAGTGTTTTATTATAGAGGTCCACATCTAAATTGGAGTAGTTTTCGGGCGCAAGGATTTTGTGGATTAGGCGGCAAAGGGTCTGCAGGGTGATGTTGCGGTTATTCCTGGCGAGGGTTTTCTGGACAATAGCTGGAGGGGTGTTCGGTTGCGTCTTCCCTTGAATGGTGAATGAGATGGCATGGTGGTCTGACCATGTGGTTGGATCATTTTTAAGGATGGAGGTGGAACCGTTGTGGTCCGCCAGCCAGTCCAGGGTTCTACCTTTGTTATGTGTTGGGGCTGTGATCCTGTGCTTGAACCCTAGTTGCAAGATAGTGTTTTCCAGGGAGAGTGCATTGGCGTCATTAGGATCGCCGAGGCCCAGATTGAAGTCCCCTAGTAGGATGACTTGAGATCCTGTTTTGGTATTAGTGGTCAGAACGCTGGATATCTCTTCCTCAAATGAGGAGATGAGCCCTGAAGGTCTATATATGAGGTGCATAAGGATGGTCTGTGTAGCGGAGAGTTGGAACTTAACAGACAGGAGTTCAGCAGACCTGAAGCAGGACGGAGCGGTCAATCTAAGGCCAATGGTTGTTTTGGCGATAAAGGCTACTCCTCCTCCTTTACCCGAGTCCCTGTCGTTCCTTAGTATTGAATAGCCCTCTGGGATGGCAAGGGATAGTGCTGGGCCTGATGTTTGATGCAGCCAAATGCAGGTTGTTAGCGAATATGAGGTCTGCGATGTCCAGCCAGGGTTTACTGGAGTTTTGTTCTGGCACAGTGGACTGGTACAAAACAGGCACAGTTGGCTAGGCCCAATGAGCTAGCTCTGGTGGGGATCATATGCTAGTACAGTTTAGTTACAATGTACAGTGTAGGTGCAGTAGGTTAGTTCAGTTGTGGAGAATAGGCTAGTTCAAAGTAGGCGCAGTGGGCTACAACAGGGTTGCACAGGTTAGTTAAAAAATAGGCACGGTGGGCTACATCAGGGATACACAGTGGGCTAAAATAGGGCTGCACAGGCTAGTTAATAAAAAGGCACAGTGGGCTACAACAGGGCTACACAAGCAAGTTCACAAATAGGCACGGTGGGCTACAACAGGGCTACACAGTGGGCTACAATAGGGCTGCACAGGCTAGTTCAGAGATAGGCATAATGGGCTACAACAGGGCTACACAGTGGGCTGCAGTAAGGCTACACAGGCTAGTTTGAAAATAGGCACAGTGGGCTGGTACTGTCAGGCACAGTGGGACAAATTAATGGAAGATACAGTGGGCTAATACAGTGGGCAATTCAGTAGGCTAGTCCCAAAAAGCATAGTCGCCAGTGTGAGGCAGGCTAGTCCCATAAGACAAATCCAATAGGGTGCAGTAGGCTAATTCAGTAAGGCATGAAAACAGCAGTGCGTGGTAAGATGGTGGCATGGAGGCATTCAGAAGTAGATATTCAAGTCTGTGCACTATAGTGCGATAGTTGTATTTAGAGGGGGAAATGCCGTATGCTAGCATTGGGTAAAGGTTGTAAGCTCATGGATCACGCAGGCAGTAGAGGCAGAGTAGTGGAGCTGTTAGTAAAAGTACTTACATAAGTAGCAGGCCAGCTCAAACGGTGGCGTTCGGGAAGCGATCAGTCCAGGCAGGGTGGCTCTCAATCAGGGAAGCAAGCAAGTTTTTTTATTTGGGTGGTGCACGTAGATCAGTGCTCCTGGTGCGAACAGAGGCAAACAGGGCTGCAGGCCTTATAGAGGCTTTGGATGTGGTCGCCGGCTCTTCCGCCGGCGACCACATCCAAAGCCGGCGGATGTTGGTGTTATTTATGAAATAAACACGCGTTGCCTAGCAACGCATATGATGCACAGCCTCGTTCTCTCAGAGTCTTAGGTTACATGGAACTGCGCTGGAAAAGAAAGATCATGTTCTCTTTGATGCTGCTGCAGTCTCCTCTTTTCATACATCTTATGATCGTGATCTCTTTCATGCTAAAGTACTTTACTAGCAATCTGTTTTTCCACTCTTTTACCTCATCCTAGTTGCTTATTTTCCTTTGTTTATAATATGGCTCCTTGCCCTCTTGACTTCTCTTTGAACTCTCTTCTTTCGGTTTCAGACTTTACTTCTTAATTTAATCAGCAGTCTTCGGCCTGCTTTTTCAACAGCTTCCCCTTCTCTCTCTTCTCTTATTCCCCCAACTGGTTTTCTCTTTTGTGCTTCACACCATCTCTGAAAACTCAGCCTTTCTCTTGTTTCAGTCGGGCCGACCCCACCGATGATCCATCAAATAGTCGTCGATCTGCTCTTATTCCTTTCGTATAACCTTGCTTTCTTTCTCATTTGACTTCTCTTTGCATATGTTCTCTTTCCGCTGGTATGTCTATCCTCATTTAATCATGCTATTGTTCTTCCTATTCTTAAAAATCATTTGTTTGCCTAGGCCCTTTGTTCTAAATACTGGGCCTCATCACGACCCTGGCGCTAAGTGAAAAACGATGGCGGTAAATGGTTACCGCCATCTTTTTCCGCCAGGTCCGATCATGACCTGTGACCGTTAACTACGATGCCATTAGCGGCATCGTAGTCAACGCTGCCGCCAACTGCGCCAAGGGTGCGCGCCCGCGTCCGCCCACACCGTACTTAGCGCCATGCCGGAAAGGTACGCAAATGCCGACCCAAGCGGACATGCACCTAACGCCATCACCCAGCCCGTTAAGTACCTTACCACCATGGTGCTAACAACGCCATTGCGAACCAACCGTAAAGGGCCATGTTAAGTGAATGCAGCTGCCACAGGTGCACTGAAACAGCACAGGTGAAGGCAATACAGGCTCAGGAAGTACAAAAAGAGCCCACCCCACCCCTTCCCACACCCAGACACACACCACAATGATACCAATTCGAATGGCAATGTTGGGGCTGGAGGACCTGATAGCAATGCATGTGCTACAACAGCAACAACAACAACAACTACTACAACAACAACAACTACAACAACAACAACAACAACAACAACAACAGGCAGCACAGAGGAGACGCAGGAGGAGAAGGAGGGCAAGGCAGGCCCAGCAAGCCCCACCTGCACAGCCAGTGCCACCACGCAGGCAGCCCCCAATACCACGCATCAGAGCCAATCCATTCAACCTCACTGCTGAGCAGATCCACACCCTGTACCGTTTGGACCGGGACACCATCACCGCCATCGTAGACATGACACACAACGACATTGTCAGCATGATAGAAAGTCCAACCGCCATCCCCCCCCTACTGAAGGTAGTGGCTGTACTCCACTTCCTGGCCACAGGCAGCTACCAGCACACAGTGGGGCACCTGCATGGCATTTCACAACCATTATTCTCGCAAACACTCATCCAAGTGCTCGATGCCCTCCTCAAGCACACAGACAACCACATCTCATTACCACGGACTGGCCAGGAGATAGCTAACACCAAAGTGGGTTTCCATGCACTAGCCGGCATACCCGGTTGCATTGGTGCCATCGACTGCACCCATGTGGAATTGGTGGTTCCACGTGCCGTGGAGGTACCGTACCGCAACCGGAAACAGTTCCACTCAATCAACGTGCAAATGGTCTGTGACTCCAACAAGATCATCACACATTCTTGTGCCCGATTCCCCGGATCAACCCATGATTCCATGGTCCTGAGGAACTCCACAATACCACGCTACATGGAGCGACATGCAGGCCCAAGATCCTGGCTACTCGGTGAGTCCAATGTAATGGAAGTGGGCAGGTGAATGACGTACCGATGCATACTCCACCTGGCTGAAAAGGGGGGGGGGATGCATACTCCACCTGGCTGAAAGGGGGGGGGGATGCATACTCCACCTGGCTGAAAGGGGGGGGGGATGCATACTCCACCTGGCTGAAAGGGGGGGGGATGCATACTCCACCTGGCTGAAAGGGGGGGGGGATGCATACTCCACCTGGCTGTGAGTAACACGGAGAACGGAGACAGAGGATGGGCACTCACAATGCACACAACCCCTCTGCATACATTGGGTGATGGCATGCAAAACAGGCCATGGAAGCCATGAGCATATACAGGTAGCATTGTGTGAATAAATTAGGTCATGTAGATGTGAGCCAAATTAACAGTTGGATGCAAGCCATGATGGAACATCATGTTCTTGATCAGACAACATGACTGACACATACATTCTCGCCTACATACAGGTGATGCAGGCTATCCCCTGAAGAGTTGGCTCCTTACACCAGTCCGGAACCCGCAGAACCAGCACGAGGAGGACTTCAACCGTGCACATACACGTACTCATGTGGTCATAGAGCAGACATTCGGCCTATTGAAGGCACGGTTCCGAAGCCTCAGTAGGTCTGGTGGGGCACTCCTGTATGGCCATGAGAAGGTGGCAAAGATCGTCATGGCATGTGTAATGCTACACAATATGTGCGTCAGGCAGAATGTGCCCCTGCCCCCTGACGCAGAACTACAACCACCTGACGATGAGGATGAGGAGGGAGCAGATGGGGCGGCACCCCATGGAGGAGGCGATGCACAGGAGGGGCGTGCAATGCGCCAAACTATCATCGACCACTGCTTCTAGCACACATGGCTGGTGTGTGTCACATGGTGACTGCACTTGGGGCACTGTGCGGCACCGGGACATGCACACTGTGGACTGTACACCAATAAAGCACACATGCGCAAAGAAAAATTCAACACACTCTGGGTTTTTTTTCAAGGTAAAAGTGTATTCAAGCCATGGAACGTCGTGACCCACCACCTCCCACCTCCCCCCTGCACACACCCCCCCCCAACTCCCCCCTTAACTCCCCAACACACCTCCCCGCCACCCCCCTGCACACCCCAACACACCCACTCCCCCCTCCACCCCCCCCCCCTGGAATCCCAACAAAGGTGTGAGTTAGTCTGTGCAGCAGTGTCTGAAGTAGGATTCCTACACTGTCCGGCCACTATTGGCAGCCCCCTCCACTGGTCCCCGGGGCACCCCTGCCTGTGCTGCGGAGGTTCCTCCCCGATCGGCGGATGGGGCTGCTCGGTGTCGAGCTGGCAACCGAGGAGGATTCTGCCTGCTCATTTGGACGCATGTCCCGAATTGTCTGCACAAGGTCAGTGATGGCGTGCCGCACAGCAGCAAGTTCCGCGCAGATGTCCTTTGTGGAGGACTCTATAGCGCCCTTCACTGTCTCAGCACATTTCTCCATTGCTGCACTTGACCCCCCACATTCTGCAACATGTTCTTCGAGCAGCGAGGAAAGTTGCTGCTGCCGGGTGACAATCGCCTCCAGGGAATGGTTGGTATTCTGGCCCATGGCTAATGGCAGTGGTATACCCATTGGGCTGATCACCCCCTGCAGCGGGGATGGTGTGGCTGGCCAATCGTCATCCTCTGGCTGACCCTGTGTGGCATCCGCATGCGGGCTGCTTAGGGACAGGTAGGGGGAATGAGGGTGGGCTGTGGGGCTTCTGACATCACTCTCCTCAAAGATCCCTGCTTCGCTATCGGAGGAGGCTGCAATGGCAGCAGTTTCCCCTATAGTGCTGCTTGCAGCAGAGGCTGTGCCTTCTGTGGGCATGATTTGTGTGATGTCTGCTGCTGCTGCTGCTGCTGCTTCTGTACTGCCTGCTGGGGTGGCTGTCTGTGCCCTGTCCTGTTTTCCTTGCATGGATTTTGGCTGCTGTGGGGTTTTCCTCGGGACGGCAGAGGTGGAGGGTTGTGGTGTTGGCACAGTTGTCCTGGCCCTCTTGGTGGGTGTGGAGGCAGTGGTGTCCTCTTCCTCAAGGTCGGAATTTGAGCCTGTGGTGGGACAAAGGAGGGAGAGTGTTATTGATGGGTCTGCGGACATTGGCCGGGCATTGTGGCGACTGGCATCTTATCAGTTAGTACATGTGGCACATTTCATGCAGGGGAAAAAAGTTGTCTCCCTTTTGTGTGGAAGTAGCATGGAGGTATGTGGGTGCCTGCAGTTAGGGTGTGCATACTGCATGTGTACAGGGTGCAGATCGGATGTATCTGTGGGCAGTCTCCTGCTGATGTGTTGCATTTACACTATGGGCCAACATTGCACTTCACATGAATGGACTTAGGTGAGATTTGCATGCCTTGATTTGAGCCACCTACCTGCATCGCCTGATGTCGGGGCTCCTCTCTCCATTCCTCCTACTCCTTCAATGCTCTGCATTCCGATTGTGGAGGCACAGATTTCCTCCCATGGCTGCACTTTAATAGGGGACTCCGATCCTCCCCCAGTTGCCATTGCCTGGTTCATGTTTGCTGATAGTATGCTCCTGACTCTGAGCCGGAGATCGTCCCACCGCTTGCGGCACTGTGTGACATTGCGGGTTGTTGTTCCCACGGCACTGACCCGCTGAGCTACCAGTGCCCATATGGCCTTCTTCTTGGATATGGCCGGTCTTGTCATTTGGTTGGAGAATACCACTGCGGCGTTCTCCTGGAGGGTCTCCGCTAGCATGGTAAGCTCCTCTCTGGAGAAGCGGTCTTGCCGCTGGCGGTCACAGGCTTTTTTCACCACTTTAGGCATTTTCCTGCAGGTAGAAGGTTGAAGCTGGTATTTGCGGGGTCTCAGGCTCGGATGTCCAGTGGTTGGGGAGGATGGCAATGGATTGTGTTTTTAAAGATGGCCGCCGTGCTCTTTCCCGTTCCGCCGCGGTGACGCTACTTCCGGTTCCGCTTATCTACGGTCAACGCTAATTGCGGTGACCGCTAACTACGGTCACCGCTATGTACGGTGGTCGGGGTGGCGGTGGTGCACCTTGCGCCGCATACGATGCCGGTAGGTGCCGTTTTGGGGGCATTACCGCCATGGCGCAGTTTACATTACCGCCATGGCGTAATGCTCGTGCGCGATGGGTCGTAATGTGGCGCACTTTACGCCATCGTCCCACGGCGTTAACGCTCATTACGCCATGGCGGTAATGACGGCGGATTACCGCCAGGGTCGTAATGATTGTCCTGTTTCTTTTCTGCCGTTTGCAAGGGCCTCTCTACTATCAGCTACCTTCATATCTGGACGCAAATGCTTTTCCACCGCCTCTACAATCAGGTTTCGTCCTACTCACTACAGACAAACAGCTCTCTTGCATGTCACAAAATGCCTCACTTCTTGTCACCAATCTAAACATATTTCCCCTCCTCATTCTTTCTGATTTGACTGCTGCTTTTGACACAGTCATTTTTTCTAGCCTCTGGTCCTCTCTTTCATCCATTCATGTTTCTAGATCTGTTCTACTCCGGTTTTCTGGTTTTGTGGGCCGGAAAGCGTTCCTGCTCTTCATCTATCTGCTTTGGACTCCTTAGTCTTTAGCCTTTTACTCTTTTCCTTGTATACTATCCCTCTTTCCGATAGCTTCAATTTAATTCGTTTTCATTGTTTTGTTTTGTTTTATTTGTATTTATATAGCGCCCAACAGCCCGAGGACATCATGGCACTTGTTACAGTACAAAGCTTAGTTACTTAGTTACATGGTCATTAGCAATATATATGCAGCTTGCAATATAGTTACATAGTCATTAGCAGTCATTGACATTAGTCTTCTACTCCTTTTTGATTAACTTCACTCATCTCTCTCCGACTGTCTCCCAACTGGCTACATATGCTTATTTACGTCTTCCAAAATTGAGATTCTTTTTTCCCTGCTCGCTGACCTTATGATTGCTCACTGCCTTCATCTAACTCCTTCTACCCTGCCTCTCTCTCTTTCACCATCCACTCATAATACCCCTGATCTTATGATTGCTCACTGCCTTCATCTAACTCCTTCTACCCTGCCTCTCTCTCTTTCACCATCCACTCATAATACCCCTGATCTTATGATTGCTCACTGCCTTCATCTAACTCCTTCTTCCCTGCCTCTCTCTCTTTCACCATCCACTCATAATACCCCTGATCTTATGATTGCTCACTGCCTTCATCTAACTCCTTCTACCCTGCCTCTCTCTCTTTCACCATCCACTCATAATACCCCTGATCTTATGATTGCTCACTGCCTTCATCTAACTCCTTCTTCCCTGCCTCTCTCTCTTTCACCATCCACTCATAATACCCCTGATCTTATGATTGCTCACTGCCTTCATCTAACTCCTTCTACCCTGCCTCTCTCTCTTTCACCATCCACTCATAATACCCCTGATCTTATGATTGCTCACTGCCTTCATCTAACTCCTTCTACCCTGCCTCTCTCTCTTTCACCATCCACTCATAATACCCCTGATCTTATGATTGCTCACTGCCTTCATCTAACTCCTTCTACCCTGCCTCTCTCTCTTTCACCATCCACTCATAATACCCCTGATCTTATGATTGCTCACTGCCTTCATCTAACTCCTTCTACCCTGCCTCTCTCTCGTTCACCATCCACTCATAATACCCCTGATCTTATGATTGCTCACTGCCTTCATCTAACTCCTTCTCCCCTGCCTCTCTCTCGTTCACCATCCACTCATAATACCCCTGATTTTACGATTGCTCAGTGCCTTTATCTAACTCATTCTAACCTGCCCCTCCCTCTTTCACCATCCACTCATAATCCTGGTGTTCATTTGGATTCCTCACTCACTTTTTCTATTCACATTTGTTCTCGTGCCCCTTCTTGTCATTTTCAACTCGAAAACATTAATTTTGTTTGCCATTAAAGCATGTTTGTACTTTGGTCTTCGTGTGTCCTGATCACTGGTCTTTTCTTCTTGTAGCCTTTTCTGCCTGCACTTTTGACATTCTCTAGTCTTTTATCCATGCGGCTGTTAGCCTTCTCTGCCTGCACTCTTGCCATTCTCTTGACTTTTATGCATGCTGCTATTAGCCTTCTCTGCCTGCACTCTTGCCATTCTCTTGTCTTTTATGCATGCTGCTATCCGCCTTCTCTGCCTGAACTCTTGCCATTCTCTTGTATTTTATGCATGCTGCTATTAGCCTTCTCTGCCTGCACTCTTGCCATGCTCTAGTCTTTTATGCATGCTGCTATCCGCCTTCTCTGCCTGCACTCTTGCCATGCTCTAGTCTTTTATGCATGCCGCTATTAGCCTTCTCTGCCTGCACTCTTGCCATTCTCTTGTCTTTTATGCATGCTGCTATCCCCCTTCTCTGCCTGCACTCTTGCCATTCTCTTGTCTTTTATGCATGCTGCTATCCGCCTTCTCTGCCTGCACTCTTGCCATTCTCTAGTCTTTTATGCATGCTGCTATCCCCCTTCTCTGCCTGCACTCTTGCCATTCTCTTGTCTTTTATGCATGCTGCTATCCGCCTTCGCTGCCTGCACTCTTGCCATTCTCCAGTCTTTTATGCATGCTGCTATTAGCCTTCTCTGCCTGCACTCTTGCTATTCTCTAGTCTTTTTTGCATGCTGCTATCCGCCTTCTCTGCCTGCACTCTTGCCATTCTCTAGGCCTTTATGCATGCTGCTATCCGCCTTCTCTGCCTGCACTCTTGCCATTCTCTAGTATTTTATGCATGCTGCTATTAGCCTTCTCTGCCTGCACTCTTGTCATTCTCTAGTCTTTTATGCATGCTGCTAATAGCCTTCTCTGCCTGCACTCTTGCCATGCTCTAGTCTTTTATGCATGCTGCTATTGGCCTTCTCTGCCTGCACTCTTGCCATTCTCTTGTCTTTTATGCATGCTGCTATTAGCCTTCTATGCCTGCACTCATGCCATGCTCTAGTCTTTTATGCATGCTGCTATCCGCCTTCTCTGCCTGCTCTCTTGCCATTCTCTTGTCTTTTGTGCATGCTGCTATTAGCCTTCTCTGCCTGCACTCTTGCCATTCTCTAGTCTTTTTTGCATGCTGCTATTAGTCTTCTCTGCCTGCACTCTTGCCATTCTCTTGTCTTTTATGCATGCTGCTATTAGCCTTCTCTGCCTGCACTCTTGCCATTCTCTTGTCTTTTATGCATGCAGCTATTAGCCTTATCTGCCTGCACTCTTGCCATTCTCTTGTCTTTTATGCATGCTGCTATTTGCCTTCTCTGCCTGCACTCTTGCCATTCTCTTGTCTTTTATGCATGCTGCTATCCCCCTTCTCTGCCTGCACTCTTGCCATTCTCTTGTCTTTTATGCATGCTGCTATTAGCCTTCTCTGCCTGCACTCTTGCCATTCTCTTGTCTTTTATGCATGCTGCTATCCCCCTTCTCTGCCTGCACTCTTGCCATTCTCTAGTCTTTTTTGCATGCTGCTATTAGCCTACTCTGCCTGAACTCTTGCCATTCTCTTGTCTTTTATGCATGCTGCTATCCACCTTCTCTACCTGCACTCTTGCCATTCTCTTGTCTTTTATGCATGCTGCTATTAGCCTTCTCTGCCTGCACTCTTGCCATTCTCTTGTCATTTATGCATGCTGCTATTAGCCTTCTCTGCCTGCACTCTTGCCATTCTCTTGTCTTTTATGCATGCTGCTATCCCCCTTCTCTGCCTGCACTCTTGCCATTCTCTTGTCCTTTATGCATGCTGCTATTAGCCTTCTCTGCCTGCACTCTTGCCATTCTCTTGTCTTTTATGCATGCTGCTATCCACCTTCTCTACCTGCACTCTTGCCATTCTCTTGTCTTTTATGCATGCTGCTATTAGCCTTCTCTGCCTGCACTCTTGCCATTCTCTTGTCTTTTATGCATGCTGCTATTAGCCTTCTCTGCCTGCACTCTTGCCATTCTCTAGTCTTTTTTGCATGCTGCTATCCGCCTTCTCTGCCTGCACTCTTGCCATTCTCTTGTCTTTTATGCATGCTGCTATTAGCCTTCTCTGCCTGCACTCTTGCCATTCTCTAGTCTTTTGTGCATGCTGCTATTAGCCTTCTCTGCCTGCACTCTTGCCATTCTCTTGTCTTTTATGCATGCTGCTATTAGCCTTTTCCGCCTGCACTCTTGCCATTCTCTTGTTTTTTATGCATGCTGCTATTAGCCTTCTCTGCCTGCACTCTTGCCATTTTCTTGTCTTTTATGCATGCTGCTATTCGCCTTCACTGCCTGCACTCTTGCCATTCTCTTGTCTTTTATGCATGCTGCTATTAGCCTTCTCTGCCTGCACTCTTGCCATTCTCTAGTCTTTTTTGCATGCTGCTATTAGCCTTCTCTGCCTGCACTCTTGCCATTCTCTTCTCTTTTATGCATGCTGCTATCCGCCTTCCCTGCCTGCACTCTTGCCATTCTCTTGTATTTTACGCATGCTGCTATTCGCCTTCTCTGCCTGCACTCTTGCCATTCTCTTGTCTTTTACGCATGCTGCTATTCGCCTTCACTGCCTGTACTCTTGCCATTCTCTTGTCTTTTATGCATGCTGCTATCCGCCGCCTTCTCTGCCTGCACTCTTGCCATTCTCTTGTATTTTATGCATGCTGCTATTCGCCTTCTCTGCCTGCACTCTTGCCATTCTCTTGTCTTTTATGCATGCTGCTATTAGCCTTCTCTGCCTGCACTCTTGCCATTCTCTTGTATTTTATGCATGCTGCTATTCGCCTTCTCTGCCTGCACTCTTGCCATTCTCTTGTCTTTTATGCATGCTGCTATTCGCCTTCTCTGCCTGCACTCTCATACCCCTCTGCCTTTTATTGCACTTTGATGGCTTTTCTTTCTCACAGCTACCAGACTTGTTACGTATGCACTATTTTTTAATAAATGTGTCCATGAGCTTGCTCCTTCTAACATTTCTTCTCTTGTGCGTGTCTAGTCTCCTACACGCTTCGCTTGCTGTTCTCTTTTTCTCTTGGCTGTTCCTCGCCGTTATTGTGCTCAGTGCTCACACTAGTTTGTCACTCTTTAGAGCTTCTGGCCTCCAATTTCTGCAAAATGCTTGCTCTGGATGATCAGTTTTACTCTTTCTTCCTTTTCGCTTTTCTTTAAAAGCTGATATTCTCCCTATGCTTTGAATACAAATGCTACGTCATGTTGGCAACAGGCTATTTATTACTTAATATTATATTACGGTTCATGTAACACTTCTGTATAGTGCTTTGGCGAAGCGCTATATCAACACAAATTAATATATAAGTAAATGAATAAATAAGGGATGTGATGGACTAGTGTCAGGCAGCTTGTGCTCATGTTCGTTATAACAGTTAGCCGTTATGTTTGCAGTACTGCTATCTGACATGTTTGATGACCAAATTATTGTTTGTTTCAGATTGGCACACATGCCGTAGAGTAATGCCACTGGTATATGTGCCAGAGCAGAATTAAAGCTGCTTGTGTCCTTGTGCTTAGCTAGCCTCATATTTGATCAGATGTATGCTCCTCTGTGCAGAGAACCTAAGCATGTGTTGCCCTATGTCCTCTGTGCTGACATTTTTGCCTAATGCACATGCCACTGTAATGCATGTGCAAGTTGCATGCTGTGAAGTGTGAATTTATTTCAGGTGCACAGTGGTAACAAGTGATGTTGACAGCCTGTCATTCCCACTGCCTCTTAATGTTTTCCCTGTGCCCATGCTTGCATGTTCTGTGTCCCCTGCCTGCTGTGATGGAACGTTTGTGGTGACGAGGTAGAGTCCATCTTCCGGAGGATGTTAGTTTTATTGGAATGCTGTGGCACAATCTCGAGCAGCATTATCTCGGCGCATGAGTAGAATACATGTCCATTGATATCCCCAAACTCTTTTTCTGGTACTGTTGCTGCCACCAGCATATTCAGCGTTATAACTCAAGCCGGTAGGTCGCGTTCAGGAAATCCTGCTGATGCTGCCAACACTTCTTTGCTGACCTGGTCTTGTGGTGGGGTGGATTTTGCACTGGCGGCCTGCACTTGTGGCGGTGCTCTGATGGTGGGGCCGTGTGCTTCTTCTCGGTTGGTATTTGGCTGAGGGTGAGTTCTGGTCTATGGGGTCTGTCATCACCACAGTGTTGGTGCTCACCTGGTTTGGCTGGTTAGTCTGCCGTATGAGCTGGTGCTGCATCTCTGTTGTGAGTACAAGAACTGTCAGAGTGGGTGGCATGTAATACGGTCGCCAACATAGCCCAATGTGCGGTAATGCCAGCCTTCATGCTGCAACAGCATACTAAAGGCATGCCTTGCATTTTCTTTATGGCCTTTGTTGTGCCACTGACCTATGGAGGAGCTGCGCAGGACAAAGGAAAGGGGGGCGGGGGAGGGGGTGGATGGTTGTAGATGCGGTTATGTTGCCTTAGCCATGCTGTGTCATAGTTCTGGTACGGCACCACACTATTTACAAGATGTAACCCAAGCACTGAATAATACACACAGAGGTGTCATGGCATTGTTCTGACCCATGCATGCAGTTCATTGCAAGGAATATGGTTACGCACATTTTCTGGGCAGTTCCGATGTCAACGTGCATGTTAGGGTTATTCCTACACCACCGCCTCACATGCATTGTAATTGTACTTGGTTATTTACAACACGCTTAATACCCAGAGGTTTCTAAGCCTGGACCCGGGGATCGAACCTGTGTTGCTCCACGAGACAAGATCAACACAATATTTGTGCTTACCTTGTAGAATGTGGTCACCTATGTGCTTTGCTGTTGTGCCATTTGCTATTGTTCTGTCTATCTGTGTTTCATGCATGGTATATGTGTGGCATGCTTGCTTGTCACCTATGCAATTTGATGTCTATGTTGACTTTGGACTCATCACACATGATGTTTCTGGGAAAGTTGTAGGTGTGATATGTGCAGTATTTGTGTTCTGGGGGGCTGGTTGTGGGTTTTTGAGCTGCAATATGTGCTATTTGTTCAATACTATTTATATTGACAGTGTTCAGTTACATGATCTTAATGCTTTCCTATTACATTGAACATTGCACGGGGTGTACTGTGCATTATGTCTTGCCCTTGCTGGAGCTGCGCATGCTTGTAGCACATCCTTCAGTGCCCTCTTAGAATTCACGTTCCTTGGCATGCCGTTGCTGTGGCCCCTCCATATACGCGCACAGCATGCATATGTTGTTGAATAAGCAGTGGCATTCATGAATAAGCATGTCTGTCATGTGCACATACACCTGGCTTCATGCTCTGCCCATTAGCACCGCAGTGTTACAGTTACTGGTTTTGAGCATACCATTGCAGGGGTACGGTATATTCGGCTGTATGTTTTTCCAACCATGAATTTGTGCCCAATGGTGGAATTAGTTGTAGGTCTGCATAATCTAGCCTCCCGGAATCAATGAACAGTTCTAAACATTTTTTTCCCCAAGAGAGCAGTGTGAAGTGCTCAGATTCAGCCACTGCACCGATGGCGCTAATGACTTGCCTCTGTGGTCCTGTTTTACCCATAAGGGCAATTATTGTATTGAGGCAATCAAAGCAGTGTTGACAGTACCTTGTGCAACAGAGTGAATTGTAGGCTGCTTGTCCTGACCCTTCCTCGCATGTGGGTTGTAGACATTTAACAATTGACTCCACACTCTGTCATTGCCTCTATGTCCCTCTTACTCATTCCAGGAATTACCCATGAGTCCCCAGCATCCATGACAGGACCTATTTCCAAATGTGTTTAGTCCTGCCATTTCATAATATTTGAAATTCGAGCTGTTGAGGGCTTACTTCAGCTTCCTACTGCAGGGATTTTTGGGAGCAACATTTCCTGATCCCTCCCCATGGACTTGGCATCTGTGGGGTGAGATTTTAGGTGAGAAGCGATGACACCTGGCAGTCCTGCTGTGAGAGGAGAGTAGTTTGTGGTGGAAACAGAGGCTACGGCGGCTCTGGTGAAATAGGCAGTATCGCAAGTGGTCGATGGCCGGCAACCAAAGACAGGAAATAGCCCAGAGTGTCAGGCAAGGAGCAGGTGGCAGCAACAGGCAGCCAATACAAGCATGGCCAGGGATTAAAGCGGGAGCCACATCGCCCAACTGGAGCAGGAGGTCGCAGCTCCATGGGTAACGTGATTGCCATCTCAACCCGGAGCTGATGGGAGTCTGTGTGCCAGATGCACCCACGCACTTGGAAGAATGCCGGTAATAGATTTTTGGGATGGCAGGGGGCACTATGAGCATGCCCGAGCATGCCACCTATGAAAGTCAGCTGGTGAATACATTTGGAAACATTGTTGCAAAATAGCCTATTTGAGCAGACCCTCATTGTGACTAAAAGTGCACAATACATTCCCTGAAGAAGGATGAAAGAAATCAGAAACGTAACACCAGAGTCTGAGCTTTCCATACAGGAGGCCCATCCTCAGAAAAAAGAACACAAGAGTTTGAGAGGCGTAAATCTGCTAAAGTCACAAAGCACAACAGCGGGATTCAAGAACAGAGATTTAGCAAAATGTGAAGTAGGCCATGCAGGAACAGAATGCTGGCAAAAGGAAGAACAGTAAGTCTCCTACTATTCCCCTTTCATCATCTTCATCATCCACCTCACCTGAATCCCCAACATCTCTCTTGTCATTCTTCTCCTGGGAAGAGTATTCTGACCCTAAGGGGAAATACTTAGACTGGATGCAAGTGGGGAAAGCGTGTTAGAATAAGGCTCTGGCTCTATGAGGCTTGTGGATACAACAATACATAGCACCTCAGATGATCCTAAGATAAGGAAATATAAACGCTCTCGCAAAATTGCCCATACCCTGAGCCTTGATATCAGGGAAGACCTTCTGAAGGAGTGGAATGATATAGGATACATCACAATGACAAGCTCAATGGCAAATCTCTACCCACTTAGCAAGACAGTCGGAGTCGGTAGTGGTGGATTCTTTGGCTGCAGAAGAAAGGCAGTCCTAGATCCAGTAGACAGAAAAGTGGATTTGGCATTCAGGGGGTTTTCTGTCCCTGAGTGTCAATACATGTGGCTCTTACAGAGAGGAAACAGTGTTGAATGGTTTCAGGTAACTCAACAAAGCTATTGTAGTGGAAACAAACTGTGCACCGACTTTGAGGGAGATACATAAGTAAACGAAAAAAGCTCTTCGGTCACTTCTATGATGGTGTAAGGGACACAGCTATGTCAACGAGAGACCCTTGACCAGGAAGAAGGCATATGCACATTTGTGACTACCATACTGAGGATTCCCAGAAGGCAGTCGCCCTCAAACTCCCATTTGAAAGGAGCAGAATGTTTTGCACTATCTCAGCGGAGAAGCTTCACTAAGTGTATACAGGATGCAAACTTCAAGATTCACTTAGCACAAAAACTCCTTCACTGCAAAGACGTCAGGGGTATGTACGCAGCCTCAAATCCAAAGTCTCTTCAGGAAGAGATGTGGGCAAAGGGGAGAGGTTGTTTCATCAAAGGGAGAGGAAAGTCGAGGAAATCTTGAAAACCAAAGGTGACCTTTTGGTTTCAGGTTTCTCTAATCCAATTCAACAAAGTTGAGAGGAATGCCACCAGGGCTGGTAGGCCTGGTTATTTAATCGATTTTTAGGGCCCTTCAGCTCAGTCAGTAATGGCGATGAATCTAGCCCCAAGCAACAAGGCCAAGAGGAGAGTCAAGTCACTGGGAATAAATAACTGCTGGAAGGTGTGGCCTGGGCTACTACTCATTTATTTTCATATTTCCCAAAGTCAGCAACAAATTCAGACTGGTTTTAGACTTGAAGGGATTTAACCGATTCATTGTCAGGACAAGATTGGTAAGCATCAATAGACCTTCAAGATGCTTTTTGCATGTTCGAATCAGATACTCCGACCAGAAATGTCAGATGTTCTTGGAGAAGGAGGGGCACTTCCAATTTAGGGTGCAGCCATTTTGTTCATGGACAGCTGTCTGGAATTTTACCAAGTGCCTTGCTCCACTGGCCACAGTCCTGGGATTCAGATATTTCCATACTTATATGACTGATTGGTCAGGTCCCCCTTCAGGTCATTAATGGTGATTCAGGTACAGAAGACATGCAATTGTCTATCACAGTGTGGACATTTCTGATATATCATGCACAATCACATCTTGAGCTCTCACAGGTACTGAATTTTGTCAGATCCCATATCTGTAAAGGGATGGTAAGAGCGTTTCTTCCAGAGGCTTCCAATGGACAGAGTAATCTGCCTCTGTGAGGTTCTGGGACAACCGCTTCATGGGGAGACATCTTCAGCCACATCTATGTTGTCGGCTCAGGGCTACATGGGCTTCTGTATTTCCAGTTCCTTGGGAAAGGCTGCACCTAAGGCCCTTGGTATCCCACAGTCACAGATTCTAGGTTCTGTTCCATTAACCTAGGTTTCCAATTCCCAGATATCATTTGTGGATGAGTTCAGAAATAATATGCATTGGTGAATCACAACCTCCATTTAACTAAGGACATGGACATGTGATATACTTGCAGGACTATGATTAACCAAAGATGAAAGTGGCATAGATTAGAATGACAGTATTTGCATAGTCATTAAAGGCAGGTCAGGCGGGGCCAGGTTCAGGTCCTGCGCGTCATCAGTTGCCCTCCAGGCCCTGTCCCTTCATGTTCCACAGTGACGTAGCCTTCAGTGAAATTTCAGGAACTCATCTCAACTGTCTAAAACAGCTGATTTATAAAGGCTTAGTCCCAACCCCATTTCCACGTTAGCTAATCCAATTCTAAAATATAATTATGCAATTCATGTAATCAGTAGAAACAGTAGAACTGACCATCTTGTTTGTTTACATTTGAAATATAGCCAATTGTGTTGCTATTCATTCCTTATGTACAAACTGCAAGCTTTGAACAAGCTGGACCTTTGCCAAAGGATGCAAAATGTCTATACTTTATCCATAAAATGTTCAGCACAATTAATTGTTCGCATTTGATTGGTGTTTTATTTATATTAGCTTGCACTTGTGTCATTTTTGTTTACATATACATCTTCAGATGTGGACATGTTTGCAGCCCATGTTGCATTTATTCTGCAGTTTGCAATTAAATATTTTCAAAATAATTCTTTTGTTTATGTGAGGGGTCAGAAATGTGAGGCAGACAACTTTGTAAAGAGTTTTCAAGCATAGCCATTTTATTGAATCAAAAGGATGGATAAACTCCTCACTATCCCTACCCTGATGAGGATTTCCTTGCCGAAAATAAACTAAAGGAAACCCTCTAACAAAATGATATCTGTCCCTCACACTTGTACATTCAATAAAGCAATAAGGAAATGCATGGCAGTTCAATTCAACAAACATATATAATATACAATCGAATTAACAATATGACCACCGTCTCTTCTCATGACCTGGGTGAGTTCCCCTTTGCCAGATCTGAGCAAGGTTTTGTTCCACAGTGCAAAAGAAATAAGGAAATCCTGGTTTGCCACAAAGTTCCAACACAGTTCTTGATAGCAACAAGTTCAGCTGTCTCAATAATATACCGAAGGGAATAGTATGTTCCAGCTCCTCCTGGAGTAAGAAACAGTTTCACATTTGTCATCTTCAAGTAAACAACAACAATTGTCTTTGAACAATTCTTCTTTCAATGTCACACTTTACTTTAAGTTGTCTTTGTTAGAAACACAGTTCAGCACTGTTATCAACTAATACCTGGTTTACTCCCATGCCAGGCCTTCTGCATCAACAACTTGCCATCCAGGTATATTCCCCTGCCCGCTCAACAATTTACAAAAGAACAAAGTGTGCTTCAGTTGTGACTTACAACTTAGAACAACCACAACTTCACAATCTTTCTTTAACATCAGACTTTAAGCCACGTTTATGGAAACAAGAAATCACATTAGTGCTCCGTATGAATCCTCAGCAACTATGCTCTTCTCCCTCTAGATAATCTTCTCCAGAAGGGCAGCCCGTTTGCCAGCTTTCTACCGCTTCTGAACCAACAACCAAATAGTGACAAGGATATAGCCTTACTCTGCTTCTGTCTTTGTTTGGTAAAATGTGTTTATGTCAACTGATGATCTGTGTTTCACAGCACATGAGCAACAAGTGTTGCAACTCTTTGGTTTCCCAATATTCGCCTCTCGCCGTGAGCAATATTTGTTGTTTTGGTATTGCTAGGTTTTTAAACATGCTTGGCTTGGGTTTTGCTTGTAGGCTTCTGTTTCTAATAAAGCTTCCCACTGGGTTTTTGGACCTGCCACACACTCACACCCTTGCTTTTATAGTCACTTTGGTTCAGTAAATGTAACTTTCGTTGGTGTCGAACAGTTCGGTATTTAAAATTATGATTACTGCTTCTTTCACTCACACACGAGTAAAACTGCCTGCTGTGAACACCTGGACACCATTGGAATGCTCCGGAGTCACTTGCAAGCGGTGAACTCACTGGGTAAGTTGATCGTTCATGCTCTACTTGATGTTCACAAATCTTCTGTCATTGTGGCTCCTTGCGATTCGGTAGGCAGCCTCCCCTGGTTCAACTCTGCTCATGCCACTCGGAAATGGTGCTTCCTTTGCACCGGAGAGTCTGCGGTGCAACCCAGCCACCTGAAACCTCTTGAGTGGGCATACTTCCCTCGCTACTTCTGCTTCCCGCTGCGCAACCTCTGCACAACGACTCTTCAATGGGTAGGCATCCTTTAATCATGCTTCTCACTGTGCAACCTCTGCAACAGGGGCAACTCAAGGCAAAGACCCTCTCAGGACCCACCACTACATTTGGCTTCACAGTGGTCTCAGCGTCTTCTCTCGCTTCCAGTCTCACTTTCAACTGCATACATGGCCCGCACTGCTTTCTCCTCTGCTGCTGCTCTAATGCTTGCAACTGAGGGGGCCTTTTAAGCCTCTCAGTCTCCCTCAGGTGTGAGCCATCTACACCAATTAGCTGATCACTCCTACAGCAGTGTTCATCTGCATCCCTCTTCCTCGTCCCAGTACTGCGGGAATGATGTAAGTTGCAACACGCGCTTCATAGCACAGCAGAGAGATTGTTTGCTTTGAAAAATAATTTACAATCAGAATAAATTAGAAGTGAGAACTTTTGGTCAATTCACTTCTTATCTTGTGCTTTTCGCATTGACATAATGCCTTTTTTAGATGCGCCAGGCTTCTTTTGGCTGCACTTAAAATAGGTTAACCCTATCATGCATTCTGAATGGTTCAATAATGTTCTGTAAATTATACACTTGTACTTGAAAACAAAGCCAATTATTTTGAATAGACATTTGCAAAATTCCCTTTCTGTCAAAGTAAATGGGAATGCATCCATGCGAAAATCAATCAATAAGAATGTTCAATTTGTGTCTGCAGGCCTATGTGGCTTGGCTTGGAGTTTAGAGCTGTTCAAGTTATAGGTATATTATGTTATTTATGACAAGTCCACCTGCGGGTGGGGAGTGGCCTGGAGTAAGCTGCTGGATGACTTCTGAAAGAGAAAAGCAATTAAAGTGAGTCACTGACATGGACCTGCTTGAAGCAGCATGTACGTGTGGTGATCTAGAAAGGTGGAGACAGGAATACATGCCCATGATGTGCTTGAAGGAGGACGAGGGCTGGAGAAAAAGAGAGCATTCAGTGACTACATCTCCAGGAAGGTTTTGCAGATGGTGATGCCCATAAAGACAGTGGGCAAGGGATGCCTCTGTGAAAAGGTTTATTAATACTGACAAAGGCCATGAAATGAGGGAAGCCGCCTCTGTGAAACCCTGAACTGGAGCGATATCAAAACTATGATTCTGAGGGATGATTTGACTCTGACAATACTTAAATCTGAAATGTGTGAAATCCCAACCCAGAATTGTAACAGCATTGTGAATTTGAGAGCTGAAGAAACCCTGAAAAGAAATATGCATTAGAGTTGTAAAATTCTGATTCAGAGTGGAAATAAAACTGTCAATCTGAGGGGTAGCAAACCCCTGAGAACAATTAAAAGTTTGATGTGTAAAATCCTAAACAAGAGGGATAACAAAACTGTTCATGTGTGGGGTGAACAGACCCTGAGAACACTGTACCGACACTTGTTAAAACATGAGTCAGAGGAATAACAAGGTTGTGGACTTGTTAGGTGAGGAAATGCTGAGAACATTTGAACCTCAAATGTACTGAAAATGGAAATTGAGAAACCTTGATTTTCGTTTAAGATTTACACCCACTTCAACATTGAGGTGGGAAGAATAGAAGCATGTGGAAAACAGGCAACAAGTCATACTGTTTTGGAAGTTGTGAAATTGGTTTCCCTACACTGGGATGCCTAAATCAAGTCTTAAATCAGAGACACAGCTTCCCTGGTTGGAAGGTGCTCCTCTCTCTGAGATCATCTAGATAAATGACCACCCAAATACCATGTATTGGCATTTCTGGGGTATGTAGAAAGTCAGTGACCTGATTGAGAAATGGAATGGGAAAGAAATGGAGCAAGAATGTAAATCATGCAGAGCAGAGGCATAGTGGATTAAGGACTATGATAGAGTCCTATTAATGAGAACGGGTATGCCATGCACGTTTCCTCATTTCTGACCTTGTTATCAGAACTATTAGCCAGCTTCAAATTTCAAAGAGGGAGAGAGACTTGAAAAGAGCAAATTGGCTTGGGTGCCGGCAAACAGCAAACAGAGTTCGTGATCTCAGCACCCAAAGGAGAAGGGACATGAGTACAGATCCTGATCACAAGCTTACCAGTTTTCCATGGCAGAGGAAACTGCTAAGAGCAAACCATGGGAGATGCTGAGCACCCATACTGGTCCAGGGGAGCAATGGTGGAATCAGGCAGTCGCCATGACAGGGCCACATGATTCCAAAATGGTGGCTCGCCATATTCAGCATGGGGAGCCTTGGCAGGGCAATTAGTATTATAAATACGAATGGTTACTTCTAGCAAAGGGTTGAGAAATGCAGCCATCTTTCAATCGCACAGCAAGGACAGAAAAAGCATCCCTACAGCCCTTATAGGCCCCAATTACTGATCATTGTAGGACATAATTATAAACAGGGCCTGGATTAAGTGAGGGTGTCGGGGTTTGGACAGGAGGAGACTGAGTGATGGCAGGAGGACAGAACAAGGAGGAAAGTGGAGGAAGGAGGAAAGAGAAGGGAAAGGTAGGCATTGGAGGAGGGAAAATCAGGAGAGTGGGATAAGGAGGAGAGTAGGAAAAGGAAACCATTTTAGCTGGGATGGTGAAGTACGAGGGGTGGGCACGTTAAGGCAAAATGAGGCGGTCATCAGAGGAGGGTTGAAGATTGAGGCCATGGCCAAAGCAAACAACCAACATTGGCCAAGCCAAGAGGGCCGAAAGCTAGAGCATCTGCTGTGAGGCAGGTGGCAGAAACAGTGAGACTTGCACGGGAGTGCAGCTAAGAGGCAAAAGCTGAGAACGAGGATAACCATGTTGACTCGGGTCCTGAAACTGGTAGGTTAATTGCCTAAGAACCAGAAAGAAGGGAGGGAAAGAAAGATGATAGTTATAGTCTAGCAGTGAGCGTTACTCTCGATTCTGGTAGAACAGCACAACCACCAAAAAACCAAAGGTAGGTTGCTTAACAGGATTCTGTACACACTGTGTCAGGAAGTCTCACAGACCCGAGAGCTGGATTGCCCTTGGCTGGATTCTATAATGACAATGGCCCGAAACCTAACCCATGACTAACGTGAAAAAAATAGACTCTCACCAGCAAGGCCAAGAAGGCACACAGTGGCTGGGGGGTCTCATTTACTAGCAGCTTCCAGGAGGGGTGCCAGAAACCCCCACAATCTCGAGAACAGTGAGTCACTATAGTGCATTTGTCAGGAGAACTCACCTGACTAAAAACCTGTTAAATAATTGAACTTTGGGAGCTCATAACCACGGTACTCACCTCAAACAACTAGTGCACATGTTTATGTCTTCCTTGGACCTTCTAAACTGTTATTAAGGATCTTTTAGGTACAACAATTGTGGTGTACAAGTCCTTTGTTGACCCCTAAATCTGTGACAGATACTGCTTGAAGAGGAATACAGAGCATCTGACCCAGGAATACCCACTAAGCCAGCAGCGCCCGAGCCCCCCCTAAAAATTGTCCTCACCTCCAACAAGAGCATGCTTCCAGATAAGGCTACCCCAGAAAATGCCAGGTCTGATTTATATAGCACAGAGGATATGGTAGTAGGTGCAGGATAGCCCCAAAATATGGGATAGGGGGTAAAGGGGTTTGTCTTGGTAATGTAAATTAATCAGTCTACCCACCCCTTCCTAGTACAACAGAGTGATGCATTTGTGACCTAATACACATCCCTGACATATAAGAAGTAAAGAAAGTATCCCCTACGCAGAGGGGGGGGAGGTTTTATATCCAAACTTCTGCAAGGAGAGGTCCTGTCCCTTTCATCACCCAAACGGGAACTCAAGACTTCTGACTGATTTATAGACAGCTCCACTGTAATTCAGAACGTTTTCCCTTTGCCAGAAGACCATTATGGCAGTTGTAGGTAGACCTCCCCCTAACCAATCCCTGTTCTCCTGGATAGGCATGGACAATATGGAGCCCAGAAAACTGTCCTGGCAGGGAATTGATGCAGATTGGTTATAATGGATTGCACCACCCAGTATCCAGATGCACTTCTCCTGAAAAATAACTCAATGCAACACATACTTAAACATCTGGAACCCTACATTGCTCGAGTGGTTCCAGAAGGAGATTGTCACTCACCACAGATCCTCCTTCATGTCGGAAACTATCAGCGAAATCAAAGTCTGACCACAGACGGTTGGCCTATTCAACCAGACTTTGATACATGTGTTGCATGAGCTGGTGGCAGAAGGTGGGTAAAACTGTGCGTGGACCCTCTTTTCAATCTGCAAAACCCAGGCTTTCGACAGGATTCTTGCACTTTGAGTTGGACTATGAACGAAAAACCCTGTGACATACTACGCTTGCTCAAGCAAGGATGAGAAGCATTGAGCAGTCCATCAGTGACTACCACCCAGTTTTTGGCAATTAATAAAATATCAAATGATCTTAGGCCTCGAGCTGGTCCATCTCTGGTCTGATAATCTGAGTCTTAGAGACATCCTGGGACTGGGGACATTTCCCCAGTGCTTCTACACAGGTACAGTAACTGTGATATGCTGCGGCCTCAAGAGGAAGTGAAGGTTCACTCATGTCACGTACAGGAGCAGGTGCTATCCTTCTTGTTCTCTTTAAAAGGGAAAGTCAGAATCCTAAGCACTTTCTTTTGACATTCACTATAACTTTGGCCTATTGTCAGAATCCAAGCAAGGAAGGGTGCCTGATAGGGTGCTTGATATGATGTACACGTGCATTGGAGGATTCAGAAGGAAGCAATGCTGAGCATGATGACATCATCACATTCGCGGTTATGCTGTCAGATGTGGCAAATAGCATTGCATCAAGAAGAACAAAGCCACGATTTCAGCCTGAGGGCGTTCCAGGACAGGGCTTCTCAACTTCTTCCCATGAGTAGTTATTTTTGCCTATTTGCCTACCTGACCTTGCCTTTCTTGCAATGGGACTGCCTTTCGATTCTCCCTCTGCTTGGTGCTGCTGGAACTTTGCTTACCTGACCCTGGATTGTGTTTGGATAACCTTTTTGGATTTTCTGTCTGCTTTGGTGTTACTGGAAGTTTGCTTACCTGACTCCAGATTGTGTTTGGACTCTTCTTCTGTTGTGTTGCCCGACTCTTTGGTGACCTGCTTGTTCTTACTTGGACCCTTGATTATTCGGGTTTTCGGCCTCCTCAGGCCTCCTGTTTGTCCAGATGGGATTTCTCCTGGAACCTTCTGCCTAGATTGCACCCTTTTGCCGCCTGAATTAGCGCCTTACAGATTTTTGACCTTCTCCTTCCGCACTAGGCAACCTTGATGCTCAAGGTAGGTGCCCTTCCCTCTTCTCTGTATGTAACTAATTTGGTCCTTGGTGTTTCTCACATATCTCTCATTCAATTGCATCCCTTTGAGAGAGTTTAGTGGTGTTCCTCCCACCGCGTTTACCCCCGAGCCCTCGGTACCCTGAATAAATTCAGCCATCTGGTGTGATGCTGTCTGGAGGAAAGTATTTCTGGTCCTCGCAGGCTTGATGCCTATTCTTAAGACACCCATCTCTACTTCTGGTGACACGGATTGAACATGTGGCCTTTTGGGATCCTGATGGTGACTGAATCCAACCATGGAGGCAATTAACCTATAATTCAAAAGGTGATCTTAGGCAAACTGATATTTATCAGGGATATTATCCCTGATACTTATCAGGGATAAGAATACTTTTGTTGTACTTTGAGAAATATCAGGAATCTCATTTACGAAGCATGACAACTCGCCAAAACAGCTGTAGTTCAGGAATTTCCCAATTATTTTTAAGATATCCACAGACAGGAAGGGGTATTTAGAGATCTCACCAGAATACTACAATCCTTGTTGCATATCTGTTAGGCTTATGGAAAGGCAATTAGCATAGCTGAGGCAGTACACAGGCAATGGGAGAAATAAACAGAGTGCAGAAGAGCGGGGCAGGGGTGTAGTAGGACATACTGCAGCTCCTACATACAGTGAAACTCAATCTTCTGCAACACAGTAGAGGAAAGGGAAACTTTGAGGTGGGAAGGTCCGTTTTCATAACCCAGAAATAAACCCATGAAGGGGAATTATTTCCAAGATAGAGGGCTAACAAGTTAGAATAGGCACAAGGCAGGGGCATGACCATGCAAGCTCGGATGCAGACGTTCCTGATGTAGGCTCCGATGCAGGGCACTTGTTTAACCCCTTAATGAGGCTAACTAAATGCTGTTTGCACCTCTGATTACATGGCACCTACCCCTGATGCGAATGTGCCCATGAAGATCGGCGTTGGGTGCGGAAGGTGCGTGCTGTCTTCCCCCGTGGTCTCTGGCAATATGGCAGCATCCCGCACTCCAAACTGTGAAGGTGGGTGGTGAAAGACAACAGCCCACTGAGGGAGGCGCAGAAGGTGGGGCGGACTGAGTGGGTGCCTGCATATGTCATGAGTCCTCACTGGCAGCCTTGGAGGCTCTTGGATGGAAGCGGCTTGAGAGCGGAGGAGCCTCCCCGCTGCAGTGACCCCGGCTGGCTGGTGTAACACCCCAGGAGCCTGATAGTGCAAGGAGCGGGGGTGAATCTTGGTGCTGGATAAATGCCCCCTCCCCGGGGCACTCATAACCCTGCTTGTGGAGCGCTGATGTTCCCGGACAGAGGCTTCACCCACCACGTATTGCAAGCTCGTCAACGGAGGTCCCCTGATGGAGGAGCGCCCGGCCTATCTGGCTGAATGGGCCCGATCTTTCTTCTTTGCCCGTGTGGCTACGACTGATACTGCGAGCTAGCTGATATACCAACAGTCTCCCTGCTCTGGGTCTTACCTGTCTCGTGGGGCCCAGTTGTGAGCTTGTTCCCCCCTGCATCCAGCCCTGGATCTGAGAAGCTGGCCTCTCTGTGCAGGACCTGCTGGGGGCCAGCAGCAAAACAGCAAGTTGGGTGGTTCTCCTGAAGGGGATCCTGTTAGTCCTGAGCCCACAAGCAACTTGTCTGTGGTGTTCTTTGCTTTCCTTGTGGTGGCTCTCCCCTGTGCACATCCCTGGGACACACCCTCCTACACAGTACAGTTTCAGGCCCCCTCCAGGGTCGGCTTCCAACATCCTTGCATTGCCCTTTTTGCTGCTTTTGGTTGGGGGTCTGGAACGCCACCAACCTCGTTGTCAGGGTTACTGGGGCCCAACCGTCTCTTTGCAATGCCCAAATCCGGTGCAAAGGTGTAAACATCAGATATTAAAACAATGCTGATCTCGCAGAATGCAAAAGGCAAGCAAATGCAATCAGTACGTGTAAAAACATCTCTGCATTCTGAGATTGAGCCTTGCTCGAGTGCTCCAGATTGACAATTGGGGGCTAGTGATTGATCAAGCCATTGTTTCTTTCTTCTCAAGGCCCTCTGGTTCTTAATAAATAATGGGCCATATGATATTTAACACTTGCAGTTTACCCATTGGGTTACTGTTGTATTCTGATTGGGGTTTTGCCACAATCTGAGGGGCTGGGGGGATGATTGATGCCTCGAACGGGTAGTGCTCGATTACCCTGATTGGATGAGTTTTGAAGATGAAAATTTGAGTTTCTCTTGTTTTTTCTTTTATTATTTTTCTGTTGGTTCTGGGGCTTGTTATTACATTTTTATCACGCAAATTCCACCTCCTAATGCTCCTGGACTCTGGTCCTCATTGCTCTCTATACTGGGCATAATGCGTGTTTCCTGTGCTTTGGATGTGCCTGAAGGGACCCGTGATGGCAGTGACTGGCGTATCCTGTGTGACCCTGAATGTACAGGGTCTTAATGCCCCATTGAAGCGTAAGGCGCTGCTCCATAGACTGTCCACTTTGGATGCAGCTCTCCTATTTCTCCAAGAGAGTCACTTATTAGCTGCGATTTGAAGTGCACCTCAGCAGTAAAGTATACTCCACTGCTTACTTTGCATCCGGTGGGTCCAAAAAACACAGAGTTGCTATCATGGTCTGTGAAGACACGCCCCTGAAAGTGCTTAAGACATTGCAAAACGGGGAGGGGAGCTACAAAATGCTTGCGGCACTCCTATATGACCGCAAGATAACCCTACCATAGATGTATGGCCCAAATGATAAACAAGAAGTGTTTCTGCCTTCTCTTTTCAGGGCTCTGGCTCAGTTCGCCAAAGGGGACATTATTGTGGGAGGGATTAACAGTGTAATTGACCGAACAATCGCCAAGACTCCCCATGATAAAAAGAACTTTGTCACCATCACTACACTATTACGGGACCACTCATTAATTGAAGCATGGCGAATCTTTCACCAGGGGGAAAGAGATTACACCTTTCACTCTGCGGTTCACAAGGTCTCCTCCAGACTGGATATGTTACTCATCTCTAACACTTTGATGCGATCTGTTGTGAGCATAGATATTCACCCGAAGGCTTTATCTGACCATGCTCCTCTCAAACTCACATTTTACGTACCCCGCCCCGCTCCAGCTTCCAAGCCGTTGTGGCGGCTGAATGACTTTCTTTTGGAAGACCTGGCGGTGATAACCCACATCTCGGATGCCGTAGCCCAGTATTTTAAAGAAAACTACACTGGTGACCTTGACTTTAGAAAGGTTTGGGACACAGGGAAAGCTGTAATTCGAGGATGCATCATAGAGCAATCAGCAACATGGGGGCTAGCTAGGAAATTACTCCAATCCCAACTTTAGGAGGAGGTCCGGGAAAGGGAGAGGGAACACACGCGGAAAGGTTCTCAACGTTCACTCCGCGATCTGCGCTTGGACAAGCAGGCCCTGGAAACGCACCTTGCAGGAAGGGCGGCCCACTGTTCTAAAGGGACTAAAGGCTAATACATTGCTAGCTGCTAAGCTGCAGAAGATGACCACTCATAACTACATGAAGGCGTTGAGGGACGGAGAGGGGCCTCGGGAGGTCTCTGAGAGTGGGAAACTACATATAATGGAGGAATTTTATCGTACTAATTCTGCAGCACACCAAAAGGATCAATCCTTAAAACAAGATTTTATTCTCCAATCCCAGCTCCCTCAAATCTCTCAAGAGCTGCAGAATCTTCTAGAATCATCCAAACGATTTTTTCGCTTCCGTCAGGCAAAGCGCCATGGCGCCTCTAATAAATACTACAAAACCTTTACCAACACTTTGGTGCCACATCTAACCAAATTGTTTAATTCTTCCCTAATTTCTGGGTCCGTGACGTAGGCCATGGCAGAATTGTTCTCCACCCTAATTCTGAAGCCGGGGAAGGATCCGGAGTATTGGTCCTCTTATTGCCCAATAGCCCCCCTAAACACTGACGCCAAACTATTTAGTAACGTTATCGCTACCCGATTGGGGGAGGTTCTCCCAGACATAGGTAACAGCGACCAGGCGAGCTTCATAAAAAACAGGTTGGCACATGATAACACTAGGCAGTGATAGACCTCGAGACACTAACCCCTCAAATCCCAGGGAGAGTGGCCCTGTTATCTTTGGACGCTCATTGAGCATTTGATAGCATGTCCTGGGACTGTCTAAAACTATTGCTTCCGGCATATGGGTTTGGGCCCCACTACTCCAAACTGGTGCAAGCGAACTTTGAGATTCCTGCCACCGGCTTAAGGTAAACTCACTCTGTTCTCCTTTGCTTCCCTTGGGCAGAGGAACCAGATATGGCTGCCCTCTATATGCTCTGGTTTTTGCCCTGGCTATGGAGCTGCTGGCACAAAAAATGTGTCTTCACCCCTGGATCTCTGGTTTCACAGAGGGTGGGGATGAGCCACAAGGTAGCACTGTACGTGGATGATATGTTGTGCTTTCTTCGTGATCTGTTATCCACCTTCCCTGTCTTAATAGAACTTCGAAATCAATTTGCCAGGGTATCAGGTTTCTGTATTAATTACGGGAAATCTGTAGGTTTAGGCTTGACAAAAACTCCTGAGGCTTTGGCTACCTTAAAAGAGACCTACCATTTTCGCTGGGCGGATCGAGAATTCACTTACTTGGGAGTGCATATAATTTCAACTTATTGCAACTTAGTAAAAGCTAACATTCCGCAGCTATGTAAAGAAGCCAAAGGGGGCGTGGCCTGGAGTGCGAACGATGCAGCTGCTCCTGTGATGGCCTCTGTACGAGACCCGCGGCGATTAAGAAAAAAATGAACCTTAAAGGGTCGGTCTGCGGTAATCCTCGGCTCATGAGCAAGGCGAACCTCTGAGGCGTTGGCTGCTGCCTGGGGAAGTGATATTACCACCCCAGAAGACCTGATTCGGCCCGTTTACCCGGTGCCTCCCCGCCTCCTGACGGGGCTTCCAAGATGGCGGACGGGGAGAGATCATCCCGTCGTTCCCAGAACGGGACGAAGTAAGCCTCGGATCAGATGCCCAGAGGCTGGACCCAATCTGGCGGAGGCGAGTCAACCGGAGGCCCCGGAACGGAGTGGCTGCCTCCCCTCCCCCCATATCCGTGGTCCTGCTGACCACACAGCTCCACGAGGCTGCAGTGGCTCCCTGCCGGGGAGTCGAGGGAGAGCCGCGGAGGAGCCAGCGATCACGACCCCTGCAGCGGGGATCAAGCTAATGCCCACCCGGGTTGACAACAGGAGCGGGGCCGCCGATGTCCGGCGGTCACGTGACCCCCTGAACCACCCTGCCTGAGGGCCTGGAGCACTGGGGAACGACGGGGCCCCTGCTGAAGCTGAGGAGAGACAGACGCTCCTTGCACCGACGGATGGCCCGACCGACGCGCTGAGGCTATGTTGCTGGAGCCTCCGGTCTCGCCTTCACTGGTGGCCGGGCGGCCTCCTCTAGGATTCCACAGAGGCTGCTGCCTGCCCCACTCTGCCCCGCCACCCCACGACAGAGTCCCGGCGCGTATGTGGAGGTGATCCGGGAACCCTCTCACCGGCCCCTCCTCCATCAGGTGGTCCGGCTCCTTCCAGGGGCGCCCCGGCCCACTCTCCTTAAGCCGGCCTCCCACAAGCCGGGCTCACTGCCATCCCTGGAGATCCTACGTGGGAGCGGCAGACGGTCGGCTCCTCCCCAGCATCTGAGGCCTGCCCGGCGGCGGGGTCCGGGATCCTCCGGGCCCTGATGAGGTAGGAGCATCCCTAAGGCTTGAATGGGTTCTAGTCGGCCGCTGCTGCCCAGAAGACCTGGCGGTGCCCTCTGTCCGAGCAGCGGTCCCCTGGTGCCCCTCTTGAGCCCCCCCTCCCGTCTCTTGGACTTCCTGGGGCGCCCCGGCCCACTCCTGCTGCCCATATTGAGTCCTGAGTCCCGGCTCCGAGGCCCCCCCAGCCTGATACGTTCCACCCACCCTCCTACAGTATCCCACATTGGCTGCACCGCTACTACGGCCCCTTTCTAACGCCACAGAGGCACGGCCTAGTAATCCTCATTGCATCTGGCGGACTGCCTGTTCACCTGAATCTCCCCCTCCCCACAAGTTGCATTTATTCCCCATGGGGTCCCGACCTCTGGCCTCCTCAGTCCAGAAAGTTCCATCTCGAGATCCCTAAGCATTGCAGTCACTGCAGCCCGGAGCTCCTAATCTCGGCACAATGTCGAAGCCAACGAAATCAGCCAAATCTTCGGACATCTCCACTATGCTCTTGGCAGCGGACAGGACGAAGAAGCCGGACCCTCCCCCTAAATTAACCCCACAAAAACCCCCCGAGGAGCAAGGAAAATGAGCTACTAAGGAAGACATCCAGGCCTTCATGCAGGACATCAAGGCGGAGTTCCGATCATGTATGTCAGAGCTTATCACGCGGATGGACCAGACTGATCAAAGACTGACCGAAGTGGAACAGAGGCTGGGCGAAGTGGGGGACCTGACCCAGAGCCATGACGCCACGATCCTAGACATGAGACGTGAGATCCTGGCGCTGCAGAACAAGAATGAAGTGCTGGAGTTTAAGCAAGAAGACCTAGAAAACAGGGCACAACGAAATAACCTCCGCATCCGAGGGGTCCCATCGACCATCCCAGACAAAGAGCTGCCAGAATACATTGGCAATTTCTTCCAAGCTCTTCTTCCAAACATGGATAAAACCCAACTTATCCTGGACTGTACTCACAGGCTACGACCAAGACGGGGGGGTGGATTCAGACGGCCCCCCAGGCGTAATCACCAGGGTCAATTTCTACGCTACTAAAGAGGCCATCTCGACCATTAGCCGCACCAAAGATGAACTTTCGTTCATGAGCTCCCCACTGCAGATTTTCCAGGACCTCTCGTTAACAACTCTACAGAAAAGAAGAACCCTTAGACCCCTAACTCTATTCCTACAGAGCCAGCATATTCGCTACAGATGGCTTTTCCCCTCCACTCTCCAATTCACGTTTCAAGGAACCCAGCACAGAATCAGCCACCTAGAGGACGATGAGTCCGTCCTGCACCCACGCCCGCCGGAGGCCTTGACTGCTCAGACCCCTCAGCACTCACCAAGGGAGGCGGAGCGGCTACCCCAGGGACAGCAGCAGCAACCTTGGTCAAAGATGCAGAGACGCCAAAAGATAAAATGATACAGCCCAGACCCTCATACGCTGACCGATCCTAAGATGAAAACGGGAACCAGTAATGACGCAGGTCCCGAGCGGCTTATACCCCACTCCAAGGAGTATGTCACCAACTCACCCTCGGAGACCAACCCGATGTAGTGGTTGGATCCCAGCCCTGTTGGCTGGGAGAACAGTTATGGCCCAGTTGGCCCACTCCCTCAAAAGGACAAATGTACCCTCCCGTTGGAGGGTTCACAAAATTCGACCACTGGAGAACTGCACAGACACCAAGCCCATAGATGATGCCTGATACCCACCGCCCCTCCCCTCAGACGTCGCCCAGGAGCGGATGGATGATAGCGTAACCTCACAACCACACTGAAAAGTCAGGTTCCTGACGATCAACGTCAGAGGCTTAAATGCACCACAGAAGAGGAAATCCATGTTGCAACGGTTGCAGAACAAAGAGGCCTCGGTAGTATTCCTTCAGGAAACCCACCTGATCCCAGAAAATTTCACTAGACTCCGTGACCGACATGTCCCGTTACAGTTTCTAGCATCGAATGGCACCAAGAAAGGTGGGGTGGCGATACTCTTCACCAAAGGCATTAGGCCACAAATCCTAGACACCTTGCTCTGTCCTGAAGGTCGTTTCGTGGCGATCAAGTGCTGGATCTACGGCCAACTATACTCACTGGTTTCGGTTTACGCCCCGAACGAAAAACAGGAAGAGTTCTACTCAGCCTTAGCGGAAGCCTTGCTGCCATTCGTCGTGGGCCAGACAATAATAGGAGTTGACTTCAACGGGGCCCCGGACCCAAGCAAAGATAATTCCCACCCCCCGACTCGTAAAGACTATAGCATTGCTACGGCCCTGCTCAAATTATTTCGAACCTTGGATGTGGTGGACACTTGGAGAGTACTACACCCAGAGATTTGTGACTACTCATTCTACTCCGGTGTACACAGAACCTATTCCCGCATCAATCTGCTTTTGGCTACCCCCCAAGCGTTGGCCTATACTGACGATGGGTTCTTAATCTCGCAAGGGGCAGCCTATCATAAGAAGAAAAGGCAAATCTGCCAGGTCCTACAAGATGAAGTAGAGAGAGCGGAAGCAGTATGTAAAGGGAAGAACTGGACGCCTAAGACCCACCGAACCCTGCAGATGGCCCGAAAGAAGCTGGAGGCACATTATGCGGAGGACACGGCCCAGATTTTAGCCAGAACTAAACAAACCTACTATGACAAGGGAAACAAGGCTAACAAATTCCTGGTAGAAAAGATGGCAAAGGTCAGGAAGAGGAACGCTATTCTAGGCCTTCGTGATCCTCAGGGGAGTGTCCAGTTTGCGGAAAAAGACAAACTGAATATTGCAGTAGCCCATCTCACGGATACGATAACAGCATCCCCGAGATCCCTTGCAGACCAACAATCCTACCTTCGGAACGCGGCCCTCCCCCAGGTCTCCCTCACGACCAGGGATGAGCTAGAGACCCTGATCACAACCGAAGAGGTTGACAATGTCATCAAGAGCCTAAAACCAAGGGCCCCGGGCCCGGACGGGTTCTCGACCCGCTTTTACAAAATTTTCCGCCCCCAGCTGGTGCCCCCTGTGACAACGCTTTTCAACTCTTTCGCAATCTCTGAGACAATTACTCCGTCAATGCAAGAGTCAATTACTGTTCTCGCTTTAAAACCAGGAAAAGACCCAAGAGACGTCACAGCGTATAGACCAATCTCCCTACTAAACCTGGATGCTAATATATATTCAAAAGTCTTGGCTAACCGATTAGCGAAGGTGCTCCCGGACATCATCGACCCAGACCAGACGGGGTTTATTATGAACAGAGCCGCAGTAGATAATATACGCAGAGTCCTAAACCTAATTGAAATTACACAGCGAGACTCACGAAAATTGGCAGTTCTGGCCTTGGATGCGGCCAAGGCTTTCGTAAAGTGGACTGGTCGTTTCTCCGGCTCACCCTGGAGTCCTTCCACTTTGGTCCTACTTTCCAGAAATTCATCCTAGCGAACTATCAATCTCTGAAAACCTTTCTTCGAGTCAATGGGCTTCTATCTAACCCGATACCCCTATCATGTGGAACCACCAGGCAAGGATGTCCCCTATCCCCCTTGCTGTTCGCTCTGTTCATGGAACCCCTGGCCCAACGAATCCGCCTTAACCCCAGAATCAGAGGCCCCCAGGTAGGCCCTTCCCAACATAAGATAGCGTTATACGCGGATGATGTAATGCTAACCATAACGGATACCGCCCAATCGTTGAGGTCCTCCCTAGCAGAAATTCATGCCTTCGGCAAGGTGTCGGGATTTGCTATAAACTTTACGAAATCATCAGCCCTAGGGGTGAGAATGGACCCGCTGGATAAAATGTCCTTTAGAACCCTCTGCTCGATCCAATTGTCAGAAAAGGCGATACCTTATCTGGGAGTCCAGATTACAGCCCGTCCGGAAGACACCTATCAGACGAACTTTCAGCCGTTATTCAAGACCCTTGAGGAAGACCTAGATCGCTGGCTCCTGCAAGAGATCTCGCTGCTGGGCCGCATAACAGCGTGTAAGATGAACCTTCTCCCACAACTTCTTTATGCTTGCTCAGCCCTCCCGATTATGATCCCCTGACCCCCGCTTCAGCACCTCCAGAGGAAGATTCTGCGGTTTATTTAGAAGGGGAAAAAATCGAGGATCCCACTGAGAACTATGCTGACCAATTCAAACCTAGGAGGCCTAGGGGTCCCAGATCTCCAGAAATATCAGATAGCAGCACAACTAGCCCGCATTCAAGCTTGGACTATTAACTCAAACCGACCAGGATGGGCAGAGATTGAGCAATCCCATTTACCCCTCCCTCTCTGTTTCCTCCTACATCTTCCCCCAGCCTCACGGAGAACATGGCCGACCATCATATCCTCCACCAAGCATACCCTGAAAGCATGGGAGTGGACTCGTAAGCATAGGGGTATCCCCCGAGACCTGAGCCCATCAGCCCCAGTATTTCATAACCTGACATTCTCGCCAGGAGTCCACCCCGCGAACTTTAAAAACTGGATTACTGGAGGCCTTAGCACTTTAGGTCAGCTCTATGAGGGGGATAGACCATTCACCTTTGAACAATGCAAGAGCACCTTTGGCTTAATGGAAACGGACAGATTCGCATATGCGCAATTACGACATTGGTGCTCCCATCCATCTACTCGCTCTACAGCAACACGAGATCTGGACCCCACAGAGCTGACAATTGCAGATCCCCCACACCGAGGACTAATCTCAACGTTCTACAAACTGTTGCAGACAAACGCCCTCGTGTCCAGAACTACCTACATGGCCCAATGGGAAATGGACCTAGGACATCCAATAGAAGACCAGACGTGGATAGACATTTGGTCCCGCACTCGGTCCTCCTCCTATTGCATCACTAACCGAGAGTGCACTCATAAACTACTTCTAAGATGGTACTACCCAACGCTCCGACTACACCACATTAACCAAGCTTTAGACCCCCGATGTTGGCGCCAGTGTGGCCATCCGGGGTCATTCATACATATGTGGTGGTCTTGCCCTGTGGTCGCAAACTTCTGGTCCCAATGCATCCTGGCCATAAAGGACGTAACGAAGATAACATTACCCCTGGAGCCAGAACCAATCCTATTAGGAGCCCCGATCCCCGGCATATACCCAAGATCTAGCAGAGCGGCTGCCCTCCTAACTCACTTACTGCTAGCCGCTAAAATCATGGTGGCTCGAACGTGGAAATCTCCGGAAGGCTCCCTGATTATCCTATGGTGGCTGAAAATATGGGACATTTTCATAGCGGAGAAAATTACGGCGGCAAGCAGAGGCCTCCTTCAGCGCTTCACGAACATTTGGTCTCCATTGATAGACTATGACAGGAGTTATCCGGCACTAACATATAAGCCACGCTCTGTGGCAAACGCTCTATCAGCTGAGAGCACAGACATGGTGCGGCAGGCAGAGGAGCAAGAGCTGGGTCTTAACTGAGGGTTAAGGGGAGGAAGGCTAGCTTAAGAAGGCTAGCTTAAAGAAAGGGGACTAATGGGCTTGACAATTGATTATGAGTTAATAATCTGTAATGTATGATTCTCCTATGTGTCGACCAAAAATAAACATGTTTAAAAAAAAAAAAAAAAAGAAGCCAAAGACCTATTGCAGCGCTGGTATTCTCAGGAGTCCCATCGATTCAGAGATACCTTCAAGATTTGCAGATTGCTGCAATGCTAAATTGGGCCCTGACAGAGAGTTCATCCAAATTGAAAGACAAAGAACAGGCTGCTTCTCCTTTTCCTTTGGGTCACCTGCCCTTCCTAAAGAGGTGAGACGCTCACATGGCAATCTAGTAGTGACCACTCTCACCACCCTGCAAACGTGGGAAAATGCGTGTGCGCATCAGAGGTTCAGATCGGGGGTTGGGTCCCCTCTCCCTGATCCTCTAAAACTCTGCTTTCTCACCAGGCATGCACACTAATGCGTCCAAACAGTGGGGCTCTGGGGAGATACTACGGCTAAGTGACCTCTATAAAGACAAGCCTCCGCTCACGGTCATTGAATGTAAAGAGAGGTTTAAGCTGCTAGAGATGGAGCGCTTCCAATATGCGCAGGTACGCCACTGGGTGTCCAATAATGGTGTCAAGCAACTGGGCTGTCACCCTCCCACAGGCATAGAACTAAGGCTGCTTGAGGGGCAGAATACAAATAGGGTTTCAACATGCTACCGTCGACTTGAGAACACACCTCAGGGGGATAAACTCCCATACATGCTGCTCTGGGAGACGGAGCTGGGTCTAGAAATCCCAGAGAAGTCATGGCTGAAAATATAGGCGCAGGCACATAAGAGCTCTCAATGCACTCGCATTAAAGAAGATCCCCTCAAATTATGTATTACATGGCGCTTATCCCCTCATCGGTTGCATGATATTTGCCCTAACTACCCTGACTGCTGCTGGCATGGCTCCAAACAGCTAGGAGACATGTATTGGCACTGTCCAATCATACAGACCTATTGGCAGGAGATCCAATCTAAAATTAAAGAGATCACAGGCAATTTGCTCCCCATGTGCCCGCTGGCACTCCTATTTGGGCATGTCCCTGAAGACGGCCCACTTCTAATGACAGGCCCCAAAGCAGACTTGATATCTCAAGGTCTGATGGCCGCACGGATCACCCATGCATGATTCTGGAAGACACCTGAGGACCCATGCATATTTTACTGGTGGGTGAATGTGAGGGAAATCATAGGGATGGAGAAGATGTATGCACTTCTTGCAGGCCAGATGCTGAAATTCTCTCTGACCTAGGGCCCTTTTCTGGAGTATGTTTGTGATAGGGAACATCTGTTCTTCCAGCCACTCTAACTGAAACACCTAGCGCTGCAATAATTAAACTGATGTTGCTCACAATAATTAGCAGGGTACATGAAATAATGTGATCTTTCCTAGTCATGTGATATTTCCCCTTTTTTTCCTCTTTGTTTGGGCCCTTGTTGGTGAGTTTGTTTATTCGATTCTTACCAAATTAGATTTCAATGTTAATTGTGTCTTTGATCGTATCTTTTGCAGTGTTTTGTAATGTATCCATCGAAATTTTTAAAAAAAAATATATGTTGCAAAAAAGAATGTGCACAAGGCAGAGAGTGTGAAAAAGTTAACACAATCAAAAAGAGAGAAAGCCTGACAAAACCTAATGGGTACAACAGGAAGAGGCAGGGCTGCGGAGACCAAAGCAGGCCGAATAAGGTATTCAAAATATCCATAGACAAGCAGCAAGATGTGGAACACCATGGAGAATCATGGTTCAAAGACACCATGTTTCATTCATGTTCCCTTTAAAAATTGTATCTCTATGGCTTTACTTCAGTTTCTTTCCAGAGTGAAGCATATGTTGTCCAAATCTCTTTTTCATTAGTGGTGGTCCTCTTGGATTTGGATTTGGAAATATTTTACATTTTTTATGGTTGGTTTATTTCAAACCTTTCATAAATAACTTCACAAAAGTTCATCACAAGATAATCACTGTAGCAATATAAAACTAAGATTACAAATCACTTTATCCTTATTTCAAATTTACATTTACCCTCCATAAATTTCATCACAGCCAATATCATTGAGCAGTTTTCCCCAATTGTAAACAATTTCTACCACTCCTCCAGGGATAATGATTTATAGTGATTAGCAACCTCACTCATATATTTCTGCCTCATTATCTCCAGACCCTTACATTCTGTTATCAGATGTACCATCAATTCATTTTTCTCTCTCCTCTTACAAAATCTACATTAGGGGTTCCTATCTATATTTTGACTCCTCACACTGAGGACTGTATAGTAGGCAAGATGTTCAGTCTCAACCTCATAAAGAAATCTCAGTATTTAGGGCTAGGGAATTTTAAAAAATACCCCTGTAGTTGATTAATTGATCTATGTTCATACACCAAGTTCAACGACATTTTGTAGGGAAATCTCTTTGTTTGCGTATCTATCCAATCTTGCCTCTTTGCAGGGTTGATCAATAAAACTTCTTCTGATTGGTCAAGATCATTTAACTATTCACTACAAGTGCCCTTCCAAACATCCAACAACCAATCTTTCCATTGGTTTCCCCTATTTTTTCGGATTTCAAATGTGGGGGTGGATGTCCCTCTCAATACAGCTACAGTAAAGGCACAATGATCTCCACCTAACCATAGAATGCAAAGACTGCAATCCCAATTCATATCTAATTAAGGTTGTCAGGAGAGACCTTGCCAGACGGAGAACCCTCTTCCAAAGTAACCCGCCATCAAATCCCAAAATCCGATCGGGAGGTTTAGAGCGGTTTCCGCGCCACGCCATAAATACAAATTGAAGTAGCCTTCTGTTTATAGAAAATAGTGATCGGAATGAGTGTGAGCGTGGGTGGTCAATTGAATGCATTTTAATCGTATCCCCTCCCTCCATATTTTCGCATTTATAGTGCAATTCATTGAGACACCCAAGTAAACAATTGACTCCACATTCTCCAATATTTCATTACACAAGACCCAAGTGAACTTAGCTTTCTTTTTTCATTGTGCATCTGATAGAGTCGCTATTTTAGTTTTTTGGGTGTTTATCCTCAATTCATTAGCTTTTATATATGACTCCAACTGATCTCCTATGTAGCCCTATTGGTGTTTGGTCGATCATGAAAAAATCATCCGCGTATAGCATCCACGGAATCACTTGGTAGTATATTTTAGGAGGAAAAGCCTTTAAAGGCTCTTGATTTTGTTCCATATTGGATAGATACAGAATGAACAATGCCACTGCCAAGGGACAAACCTGTTTAACACCCCTAAAGGTGTGAATTTCTTTAGTTAGCTCTCCTTTTGGAGTCATCCTGATCTGAATTGTGGTTGAGTAGTGTAAGGCCCTAATGGCTTCCAGCAGATGTGTCGGGCAACACCAGTTGGTCAATTTCTCCCCGAGTCTTTCCCTGTTAATACTATTGCAGTCTTGCTCCAAATCAATAAAAGCCTAATAGACCTTCTGCTTTGCCTTGATAGCCTTCAGCTTTAAAATGTTTAGTAAGAACAGTTTTAGATTGGTACTAAAACCCTTTACATACCCATTTGTCTTTTTTCAGCATGCCCTGAATCCGTCGCCCATCCTTTTAGATGACGCAAACGGATGGACGCAAAGATCTCCCCCAGCGTATCCAAGAAGGTCATTGCTCTATAGTTTTTAGGGTTTTCCCTGTTGCCCTTCTTGAATGCCGGTATGATCAGGGCAGCCTTCCAGGACTGCGGGTCCTCCCTTGCTCGTAGGATTTTGTTAAAGAGCATGAGGCAAAAATCTGCCCAATCTCCAGGGTTTTGTTTCAGATTGTTATTATTCAAGCCGTTGGGCCCAGCCCCTCTAGAAATGTTTAGCTTCTCAATTAGAAGTAATATGTCCTCTCTGTCAAATTGTATAGACCATGGAGTATGAACCTTATCTAAACGCTGCTGGACCACCTGTTACGTGCGGGTGAATAGTTTGGTAAAGTGGCCAATCCAGACTTTCTCTGGGACTGCCGGGATTACAGTTGCCAACGGGAAGGTTGCATTGTAATTAGGTAGAGCCCATAAATCACCTGTGTTCTTATTGGCTATTATCTTCATTATTACTTCAACGTCTGCTTGATAATGTTGCGCTTTTGAAGACAACAACCAATTCCTATACTTCTGTTTCCTTCTCTTTATGAGGGCCACTTTATCCCCTCCTTGGGACCGATCTATACTGGGGAGATCAGCTCTCAATATTTTCCTCATGTCTCTCACTTTATGATTAGGGTAATGTAGTCTTTTAAATTCATGTTTCAGGCCCATTCTGGGCCTCATTTTGAAATCCATTAATACACTAGTATAATAAGTTCCTGCGTTTCCTAAATTCAAAGAGGTTCTGTATTTAGTAGTAATCTTTTGCACGTCCCTAGCCAGTATTTCTAGATGATTTCCTCCTTGATTTAATTGTAAATTGTCCACCCTCACTCTATTACAAACCAAATGCAGATCTTTAAAGGTCAAATGATGATCGCTGTTCTCCATAGGTGTTATAGTTAGGGTCTTCACCCACTTAAGCAAACCACCCGATGCAAGTAATAGTCCAGGTGTGCTTTTTGAGCACCACAGGACCACGTAACACAACCCAGAATATTCCCTTTCATCTGGCCATTCAGCATAGAAATATCCCGTTCATCCAACTCAGACACCCAAAATGCCGCTTTTTTAGACATGGAAGTCGTAAGCAAATTTACTTCACTCTTATCCATACACTTTATGTTTAGATCCCCACAGATCAATTTATGTGGCTACTTCATTTCCACCCGCGTTCCATCGATTAGGGCTATGATAGTGTCCACAAAAACCTTGTCCCCAATTCCTGCTGGGTTCCAATAGAGGTTAAGCAGTATCATTAACATTGGTATATTAAAAATCGACAACTCCTAGTTCAAGATCACCATTTGGGTGTAGGGATTGGGATTTCTTGTTTCCATAATTTTAAAATTACGTCCCAACTTTACCAAAGTCAAAAGGCCCGAAGATGGTCTCCCCACCGATCTGGTTAGCGCCGAGTTCAAACAAATTTCATACCCCTCGCAAATCGGTTTGGAGGACAACCTTATCTCCTGCAGACACAAAACATTGTATGAGCTAAGATCCCAACTTTCCTCCTTAAAGAGGTGCGTAAAACCTCTTGTGTTCCATGAGCCCACACATGGAGGAGTATAGTCCTGCAATGCCAGATGTTATTTTCCAGACCTTCGTGCCAGAGACCCTGCCAACAAGGACCAGTCCACAGAGGAACCTGTGTATTCATGTCTTTCCTGATTGACCCTAACTTTTCTTTCTATATCCGTTAGTCAAATGTTATTTTAAAGTTGGCATCTCTTTTTCCATTATCACTCGGCCATCAGATTCTTCCTTTGACTTTATAGTGCCAGAATTCGTACCTTTACAATCTCTTTGGTCATTGCGTCCCAATAGTTCCCCGTCCCCCCGTACCCTCTGGGGATCTTTTTAATTTTTTTAGGACAGCGTGGGCCTAGACAGTAGAGTTTTGAACTGCACTCCCACAGATATCTCAAAGGCTAGAGGTAACCAATCATCAGAAGCCTCCAACAGCAAGCTTTTCACCAGTGGAGAGTGAAGATGGAGTATTACCCAGTCCAGCCGGGACTCATTTATAATATCATCTGGACCAATGAATCTCAATTTAGGTGAACAATGCAACAACCTTAGAAAATTGCTCCTGTTCATAATCAAACCATCTTATTCTGGAATCAACCTTTCGATTGTAACTTGAATTCTTAGAGAGTCTTGCACTATTACCTTGTTGTGGCTGTTCCTTACCAGCCATATTGGCGGGAGGTTGTGTATCGACAACACTTACTTTCTCTAAAAATGTTAATCTCTTTTGCTCTACAGTTGGAAAGGGTATTATCGCTCTCTACCCGGATCGTCATAACTGTTCAGGGGGATCAGCGAATGTACAAGTATTCTTCTTGACATTCAACTTTGGACAAATATCACAGTATTCATTGTTCAATTGGGAGGTTACATCCCGCTGATCCTCATCGTCTTCTTCTTCTCATTCTCAAGGGAGTAGGTAGATAAATTAATTAATACAAGAGTATCATGGTCTATTGAATTATGAACTGTTGGGTTCTGTTGACAGGGGACAAGAGGCACAACCACTTATCTACATGATTTAGAGATCCCTTCTTCCTGATTGTGGAGACGTGGGAGTGTCAAGTTGTGAAAAAATGTTCTTGACCCATTCATTTTGGGTTTCTTGGATGGCAATACATTTTTTGCTTTTTTCTGCTGGTGCGCCAGCAGTATTTTCCCCTGTTCGTGGCTTCTTGTTTTTTTCAAAAATAGAAAAGATGTTCATATTTGTCATTTTAGGATTATTAAAATGATCACTTGCTGATTCAGAGACCAGAATCACTGTTGATCCAGGACTACCCAAAGGCTTGGTCAGAGTCATAGAGCTGGGACCCTATTTTAGTTCAGGCTGGATACTCAAGCTCTGAGGCGCTTGCCTATTTTCAGCATCGTTTTTATCTTCCCTCAAGTTGGAACTCCGCTTTTTAGAAAAAGGTCTTCTAACCGATGGAGTTAGGTCACAGAACCCCTTGGACAAACTACATGATAATGTAGTAGTAGAAGATAAACCAGTAGGCATTGGAGCTTTAGCCACCGTCTTAACCAAATAATACATTTCTTTTGAGTGTCTTGACCATTTCAGTATATCTAGGATGGCAGATATCAAGGTGGTTTTATCCGCCTCCTCACCTCTTGCAAGTTAAAATAATCTTGATTACCACTGAGCAGTAAGCTCTGCTTCCTTGTCCAAATGTGACTGCACCGTGGCCGAAAAAGGATTCCAGAAATAGAAGGTTAGTGTGAATCATCGCCAGTAAAGTGGCCTGGTCCCTTATTGTTTCATTTATATTTTCATAATGTTTTATGAATTGATTAATCGCCACAGTCATCATATTCTGGAGATGGGAATAATCAATTGCTTGTGCCATCGGCAGGTGATGATCCCAATTCTCATATTAGTTGGGTCCAATCGAGAATCAACTGATGACAGTGATGAAGAGGATTGGAATTATTGTGGATTTTCCAGATCTTGACATTAGTCAACCACTCTTGGCATATTATACACTTGTGTTGGATTTGTAGTAAGAGAGTGCTCTGGGCTGCTTCTCTTATTGGCAATGATTTTAATCCAAACATCGAAATTTTGAGTTAGAAAACTTCCCATCACAGTTTTCAACAAGCAATGGAGTTGAGCAATTGATGTTACCGTAATCACTGGCTCTTCTCTGTCTGCCCATAGTAGAATTCAACTCGGCTATGTCCTGGGCTAGTCGAGCTGCCAGAGCAGAATGTTGGAGCCCTAGCATTTTCTGACCAGCGGATAAGCAAATGCCTTCTGTGGTACCATTGCAGGTGTTTCTGAACAATCAGAGATAGCATACTCTGGGGAATTAGGAAGAATAAATACCTCTTCTGAATAAGCATAGTCACCCACGAAATCAATGTCTTCAGATGCAAAGCCTCTCCCAAGGATGTCATGTCGGACTTGGTTGCCGATCAGACGAGGCCAGAAGATGTACATCCATTCCCCTGGGGCTAACATCCCAGAGATGTCAGGACAATTCTACAGTCTGCAGTTGTGCCTGGCTCTCCAACCACTGCCTGGCCCGGAAGCTCACCACTTCCCCTCCCTTTCGTACTCCCATCCACTTCAGCTACACGCGCACTAGGGGGAGCCGACAACGATACACCACTTGTGCCAGAGCGATCCCCCGGCTCTACAGAGAGCAGTATCTTCCCACCGTCCCCCACCCCAACATGCATGTTTTCACACGGTAAGAGGACAGGTTAGTTGAAGCTCTCCATTGAAGGCGTGGCGAACGGGGAGACTAACAGACCGCTTTGAGGGACGGTCGCCATCTCATCCCATTTCTTTCCTTGTCAGCAAGAACAAGGATCTGAAACCACCATATCCATTCCAAAAAGAAGATTCTCTTCACGTGACTGTACAGGTCGTTCAAACAGTTCAAATGGAACCAGTACACGCAACTCAAAAAACCAGACAGGTTTCGAGTTCCCAAGGTGGTGCAGTCTTACCTTATAAAGATCTTGTAAGACAACTCGAGTTCGAGAGTCCTTTGGAAGTTTTCCACACCGCACCTGCTGCCCAGCCTGCACAGACTGCAATGACTGCACCCCTTCACACAGTAGAGAGCAAGAACAGACTCTCCTGTAATGACTGCACACCGGTGCTGCACAGCTCCGTGGCACACTCCGCGGGGTGTCCAAGGCTTTGTAGGGTAACACCCCTTCACACAGTAGAGAGCAAGAACAGACTCTCCTGCAGTGACTGCATACCTCTGCTGCACAGCTTCGCGGTGCGCTCCGTTCTGGGTCGAAAGCTTTGGAGGGTAACATCCCTTCACACAGTAGAGAGCAAGAACAGTGTCTCTTGCAATGACTGAACACCTCTGCTGCACAGCTCCACAGCGCACTCCACGCTGGGTCAAAGGCTTTTTAGGGTAACACCACTTCACACAGTAGAGAGCAAGAACAGACTCTCCTGCACTGACTGCACACCTCTGCTGCACATTACATTACTAAAGTAGTCACACAGCAGTTCTTTATGGATCCCTTGTCATCCAAAATCTGTTTACCTTCTCTTTTTCTGAAACCTACAACAAGCCCATGGTAAACAGAAAAGAATAGATGGTCAGATCAAACTGAGAAAGCTTAGCACACTAGAAAATGTTTTACCCCAGAGAATATGCTGTTGTCCTGTGAGAGAAAACCCTACCTAGATTCAGGGGTTGTAAGTGATCTGAATTTTTAAAATATTTTTGATAATTGGATGACACACAATTTTGGGGAATTTAAAAAACCACCCCAAAACAATATTTTCACAATTATTTACTTTAAGCTCTTTTTAAGGACAAGAATATCACTGAGTTAGTAACTCTATACAAATATATCACTTCCAGCCATAATTTAGGGCATCAAACAAGCTGCTTTTGTTAGAATATGTTACTTTATCTGAAATAAAAATACATTTAAATACAGGTGATTCCCTCTTACAAATAGTAGCAATGAAACAATGTTAATAAGTGCAGCATTTAGACAAAAACACAAATACAATGTGATGCAGACTGCCTGGATGAATCTCCTTAGTCAAGAATAATAAACTTACAGGGGAAGGAATATTAGCCTTATGAATCCACATGTATTAATTACTATTTTTATTAATATCATACCTAACTAATGTTTCTATTGTCTTTCTGAGAATTCTTGAAATGTGGGTTTTAAAATGACATACATTTACTTCATGAATGAATTATTAATCCGCTGTATTTAAAATCACATACATTTTTTAACAAGTGGGTTCCAAAGAGGAACCTATTCTGACCTGGTTTTTAAAACCCTGTTCCCTCCAAATAAGACCCTGCCAGATTTTCTTAACACCATGCAAAGAGGGTCCCCGTCAGGACATTATAAACAGATTAAGATTTTGACTGGGCAAAGATCTATTTACTCCTCATCTGTGAAGTATGTTGCTTTGATCACAGACCCAGAGAGAATCTAGCTTTCGCGAAAACCAGGGGTGTTCATTTATTATTTGTTGTCTGCAGAGGGACATATCCCTTAGAGTATTCCCTTTCTAAGGTATGTAGCATGTAAATACGTGAAAGCTGCATGGATTCACTTTCGTTTTGAATGTTTCAGTTGAGAATTTGACCAGAGCTGTGTGCATGCTGATGACTCATTTGGGACTCACAGCATCGGCGCTCCTCTATGTCTATATGGGTTGAACACAGAAAGGGCTTATCAGAATTGGCTCTCAGTAAGAAGGTATTCTTTGCTGAGCCCCCTTTTGGCTTTCTTTTATGCATCATCCTCGGTTATGCCTCAGTTCCTTGTATGCATGTTGATATCCTTGTTCTATTTCATATGGTATATGTTATCTGGATGCAGGAGGAATAATGGTGTGTACCACTTTACCCATAGGGGTTGCCTATACATAGTCAGCTCACCAATCCTACATCAGGATCTGGATGATGCAGTGTTCTTCCAATGGACATGCTCTCAGGTTGGTCTATATTTCTGATGAATATCAGCATTGTCCACCTCCCTATGCCTGGTTTGCTGGGCTAAGAGTTGGTAACTCTGTATGAGTATCCAACTCCTATTATGTTCCTCCCTGTGACATCATAACTTGTAATTCGTGCTTAAGTACCTGACAACATGGTTTGTGGATACCTCATATTGTGCTAATAAAATTCCAATATTACCGAGCTGTTACCTACATATATATTCTGGAATCTGTTCTACTTTGGAATCTGATCTTATCAAAAATGATTTCTTGCTTGTCAATATATATCTTGTTTTATATATAAATATTGTGAAAGGTTGAATTTTAACCAAAACACCAAATAAATTAAACATATATGAATATAATGCTATGGGAGTGTACATCGTGACAATTATGAATGACTGATTATACATTTCATGGGACACATAATAATGAAGTTATAGTTATTTTTTAAGGCATGTATAACTATACAATGTGTCATTTTCCATGCATTTAAAAGCAGAACATGCATCACTTGTTTTAAACATATACCTTTGAAATGTGCATTGTGGATCATAGGTCAACTGCCATATGCTATGATTAATCATATTCACTAATTAATAAATGGTATATGTTTTCAGCTAGTGCTAACTGTACCCTTAATTAATGTGTTACTTTTCATTATGTAGGTCATGGTTTAGCTCGCAACCTGCATTCATATGTCTATATTTCTTAATTAATGGGTTGGTTTGACAGGTGTTTTGATGGAATTTCCATGATCCGTTTGCTAACAAAATGGTTGTCTGTTTAATGGTTGTTTCATGTGACAAGTCTGAATAACAAGATGCATGTTAAATTCTTTCTTTGCCTTAAATGTCCTGATTTGATAGCAATGTATAATAAATTACTAATCAACACACTGTACAGATTAAAATCCCATAAATGGACCCGGGGAACACTGTGATTCACAATATAGTGTTCATATTTTTAGTGAAATAAATGAGAAAAGTACCACAACATGTGACCCATCAATTTGGGTGTAGAATCGAAGACGACAGTGTTAAAGTTCTTTTTAGAATACATTTGCTTTTTTTATGAACTAAAAACCACATATTTTCATCTGTTTGCAACAAGTGAAAATAACAGATGATTGATTCAACATCTACATCCGAAATGTGTAAAATCAACTCCTTTCGTGGAACATAACAGTAAGTAAGTAAGCACCATATATTCACAACTTAAATAAACTTACATATCCTTAAACAGTAATTTTGTATCCTATATATAAATGTTGAAAATGTATGGGAAATGTACACTTTTTGAATGGCATTTTCTTTGCATCCCAGCAGCCCGGAATTTGAAATGTTTCAGTCCTAACTTGGATACTAAAACATTGGGTGGTATAGAACGGATATACCCATCACATGGGGTACCTAATAATTATTTTAATAAAACCCCACAAATGGACTGCCAGAAGCTATCACAAGTCTGTCTTCTAACTGGTTAAAACAATGGACAGAGGGAAAAAAAGCATGGTAGAGGTCAAAACAAATAAAATAAACTCGAAGGATCCCCACAGCTTAATCCCAGAGGCACTGAAACCGTACCAATCAAACGACATACAAGTCTTTGTAGGCTATTTCTTAGACATGGAAAGTGACCGGATTCTCCCATCATATCCTCACCCTCCCAGAGAAGTCAGTCCACCCGTGTCATTACTGGATTACAGCATCTGAACACTAGATGATCGAACCAAATTCAGTAAATATTTGACCTTGGAATTATTGAGCTAGATTGCTGTTAGTCGTACTCCACAGTTGCACTAGTTGACATATCAGATGGAAGTTGATGTTTTTTATTGATTTCCAAAAGGGCAATGAAATAACACAATTCATTGCTTATCCCTTGCTGCATATCAAGGAGTTTATTGAGAAGATTGGAGCTTCCACTTATATGTCCAGCTTCAATCTCACAAAAGATACTGACCATACCCCACAGCACTAGAAGACAAAAAGAGAATGTTTCACTCCAGAGGGGCTATTCAAGTTTACTATGCATCCAATCAGATTGCATTGGCTGCAGCTACCTTTCAACATCATATATATTTCCTTCTTCATTATGCATGCATGAGGGGAAACATCAATTGGTGTCCACAGTTAGACCTGGAAAGACCACATGAGGCATTGCTTCCTGGTGACCTCCAATCCCACATAGTGCCATTTGGCAAAATCAACATGTAAATACTTGGGCCTCAAAGTTGGCAACACACTAGTGCAGTTGCAAGCAGAAAAAAATCGAGGCTGTCCAGTGGATTCCATTACCTACCACAAAGAATGTGCTATGGGCATTCTTTGCTCTTGAGCAATACTAGGGGAATTTCAGTCCTCTGTTCTCAATCATTGTGGGAGTTCTCACAGATAAATTGAAAGCTAACAAGCCCAGCGAACTCTGATGGGACCAAACTAGCCATGAAGCCCTCCTGCAATTGAAGAATTTCCTATACCATCAATCTGTTCTTATAAAGCCTGAGTTCCCTCAACCATTCATTCGCCAAATTGATATTTTAAAGATAGGTCTGCGGGTTGTCTTATTCCAGGAGAACGGTGGAAGTAAAAAACCTATTATACTCCTTAGTAGAAACCTCTTCCCAAAAGAACATTGGCTAAAAGTTGGCTCTCTGCCCAAGATGCGCCCCTGTCCTCGCATCGTCGATCTCCGGTAATTCAATAGCTGTCAATTCCTCTGCTTGTAAATAGGTATTTGATCATTGTGTACTCTCTCTGATGTATATAACTGTATATAACTGTAACTATGTAATGCTCTGTATGATTATCACCATTTTTTAACCAAGTTATGCGCCCGGATGCCCTCGGGCCTGGTGCGCTTTAAAAATAAAATAAATACAAATACAAACAGAATTAAGCCATTATTGAACTAGAGTATCTGGCTAGTAAATCGGCAATTCAGATTTTAAAATATTATCATACAGGCTGTCAGTTGAGAATAGTCATTGGCCATGCCTCATTAGCCGTTAGCGAGAAATAAAAGTATTAATCCCTATTCATGAGGTGGTTCCTAGTACTTCAACGCTTCATCTTCAAGGTGGAGCATGAAAAGAGAAAAACCCAGTCTAACATAGTCAATATTTAATTCAAAATGGAAGTGAGTGTGAGATTTGGAACTGGGAGTGAAGGAGACTCCCACGTGGTCTCCACAATAGAAGTGGTCCCTTGGAGTGTGAGGAGATTGCAACTGGTGGAACATTTACTGGTACTGTTAACAGTAAGAGGGTGTTGATATAACAGCATGGGAGGATTTCCTTGAGAAAGAGGCAAGGAGGCGGTCTGGGTGGGTATAACGTCTATTAGTATGAGAGAGGGTGTGATGCTTTTGATCATGCTGCATTTGATAATGTCCTCCTAAAAACTGGCTGAGATGGCATAACATTCAATGGTTTTGGAGGTACGCATACTCATTGGGTGAGATCGGGAGGAGGATTCTGGAGGGGAGGTGTGGGTAAGAAAGAAAAGAAAAACAGGAAAATGATTATTATTAATGTGTTGTAAAGATGTTTGTGGCGGTGTTGCATTTGGTTTGCAGATTGACCGTGGAGGGGAGAGGATTTTCAGGCTCTTTATTTTGAAGATTGCTTTTTACAGTATTTTGGGTTCCACCGCAGTGCGTGTTTCTACAGATACCAGCTTTGCTAAACAAAGACAGGTGCTGGAAATATGGTTCCACAGTCGCTCTACTGTGAAGTGGGCAGGCAAGCAGAGACTGGAGCTTTTGGACATCATTTGTGGCTGGGCTACCAAGAGGGAATCATGAGGTGTCTGGGATTTGAAGGAATGTTGTGGAAGGCACTATATTTCATGTTGCAATGGTATGTTTGGAAATAAATGCATATACCATATTTTGTTTTGCTTAGGGTTAAAATCATCTCTGAGGTAATGTTGGTTTTAATATTTGTTGTTCATGTCTCTTGTTCTAATGTTGAATTGTGTAACTTTCTATTGTTTCTGATGCTTGTTTTCAAGTTGTGATTTTAACAGTGCTTGCCCAAAATAAATCATGTTTGTCTGTATGTCTGAATGGTGCCGGGAGAGTTAATACCGTTTCTGTGTGAAAGGGAAATGCTCATCGCTTCAGTTGCTGGTACTGTACCAAAGAGAGAATGGTGCATGTACCCAGTGGGCCTCATTACGACGTTGCCGGTCCGGAAACAAGGGTGCCGGTAGGCTTGTTTCCACACCGGCAAATTATAAGTTTGCCTGCCGGGGCCGCTGCGTCCGACAGGTCTGACCCTGCCTGGCGCAGCGGCCCCGGTAGACAGATTCTTCGCGGAAGCGCCGGCACCGTTAGCAACGGTGCCGGCGCTTCCGCCTACCCACTCCCAGAATGGGCAGTTACAAAAACTGGCATCTGACTTCCTGAGCCACCAGGACTTGTAATGTCCCGGTGCCACCTGGAAGTCAGGCGCCAGTAAAATGTTACGAGTCCGGCAGCAACCCGCCGGTGGCACAGGCGGGGTTACCGCCAGACTGGTAATGAGGTCCTGTGCTGAAAGAAATGAAAGTTGCCCTGTTGTTGATTAGACAACAGTGGCTGAAGACAAATGGAGCCTGAATGGCATTTTTGCCTTGCACTGTAAAAAGGAACAGGGAGTCCCAGAAGAGGGTTGTATTTATTATCCTTTCTCATGGCACTTATTGTGATTTTACTTATTTTGCTTTTGCACTTATCCTCCTCCTTGCCGTTACTGTATCATGTGAACTCCTAGTTCCGCCATCCTTGCGCTTACTTGATCTGAATGCTTCCAAAGCCTGTGAAAGATCATACGACTGTACCCCTTTTCCTTGGAGGTGCTACAGAACGACTCTGTACGGAAATGGAACCTTATAAAACACTGATAAATAAATTAAAATAAAAAAGGAAGAAAATAAAATGAAATGGAAAGCTTTTGGCAGATTGATTTAAAGGTACACAAAAACATTAAGGAAGTGGCCCTTTCGCTGTTTTATTTGAAGTGATGGAAATCGTGCTGAAATGTATGAAAACGTGATGGGGTCAGGGGGTAGTATTTGCTAGCAACATGAACACTGTTAATTGGGGATTTTTGTGAGGGCTAAAAATACATGTTTATAATGTTTAAATAAATCACTATGGAGCTCATTTTAAAAATGGGCATACGTTGCCTGGAGGGGACCGCTTACGCTTGTACTTACGTGCAAACTGGTCCCCTGCGGGCAGTTTTTGTCATTTGCACTGCGAAGTACAAACGAGAAATGTAAAGTGACGCCATCTTTACACCTCTCTTATGCACTACGCAGTGCAAAATGAGTAAACACTTTCTGCCATTTACGCATGACAGGCAGTGTTTACAATGTTTTCCTATGGAATACGCCTGCTTTTGCCTACTGTAAAAAGCAGCAGATTCCATAGGAAATCTTGGGTTTCACCCCAGCGTGAAAATGCTATACTGGCGTAAAGACAAGCCGTTTTTGAAGGAGGAGCCTAACAGCAAAAATGCATCGGAGTGTGAGTCAAGGCGACAGGCGTAACACCTTTACGCCTCTATTTTGCACCTTGATTTACGCTCTAGGAACTTAAAAAATGTGCCTCTTAAGGGGTTTTAATGGGTTGGTGTAGTATGTGCTATGTCACTACTTTTCTTTCTTTCAAGTGATGCGGTTCATATAATCAAGCTACTTGATGAGTATTCGTTTTGCTCACATTTGTGAATATGCGGCCAGCAGAGATAAAGAGAAACCTTTGGAGCTAGTGCATGGAGCAACAGTCATGCTGACATCAAGAAGAAAACCTGACCACGCTTAAAAAAGCTGCATTGTAGGCAGCAAAGCATGTGCTGAGACTGCTACCTCTTCATACTGATGTGAACAAATAATTTGAATGTTTAGCTTACCAACCCTTTAGTATGAATCCCCCGCACACTAGCTGTTAGAGAAGAGGAGGGTCTTGACTTCCTAAAATGTAGAAGTGAAGGGGTGAGTCTCATGTTGACAGGGAGGTGGTTCCAGAGTCTGTGAACTTATACAGAGAAGGAATGTCTTCCAGTTCTATCCCTCCTGCACTGGCGGAGTTCAACTGCACATGTCCTTAGTTCTGGTGGATTATAGGCCTCCAGAGATGCCGAGCTTGTCAGCAAGGTAGCTTGGGGACTTGAGGGTGACACCCTTGTAAATGATGCCACAGGATTTGAAGGTGATACATGATTGCAGCGATAGCCAGTGTAGTTTCATAAGGGTCGGGATGATATTATTAAATTTGCTGAGTCCTTTGTTGAGTCGTGATGCAGCGTGTATGGGACATCGGAGGGGTGCCAGGGTGGTCACTGGAAGGCCTTCCAGAATGGCATTGCCACCATGTAGGTGGGAGAGAGCCAAAGCTTAGACAGCAGATCTGAAGTTGTTTGTGGGAATGAAGGGCTTGATTTTCCGCAGGAGGGAAAGTTAGTAACATGCAGCTTGTGTCTTCCTTGCTATGTGCTCCTTGAAGAAGAGGTATCTGTTAATGTATATCACAAGGGAATTTGCACAGGTAGTCAGCTCGCGTGTGAAGCCCTTGAGGTTCATAGCAGAGAGTCAGGTCTGGATTTCAGGGTGTTTGGTGTTGTTGATCAGCAATAGGAATTCTATCTTGAAAAGGTTGAGGTTTAGATAAGCACAGGATATCCAGGACTGGATCAATATGAGGCAGGCCTTGAGCCTATAGATGTAGTTGATGGAGGATATCTTAAAGTAAATCTGCATATGAGTGGATGTGGATGTTCTCTGGAGTCAGGAGGATTCTGAGCAGTTTTGTGTAATGGTTGAAGATCAGCGGGAAGGGGATGGTTCCTTGCGGGACTCCACAGTTGATGGGTAAAATTGGTGATTAGGAGGAATTCATTTGGGTGAATGGCTGGCAGTTAGCAAGGTATGAATTGAACCAGCTAAGGATGGTCTCGCTGATCCCATCCAGCGATGTAGAATGAAGGTGAGTGTCTGGTGGTCTACTGTTTGAAAAACACTGCTGAGAGATCGAGGAGAACAGAAGAAAAGGATGGCCATCTTTGAGAATGTTAACAGCATTGTCGATCACCTTGCTGGGAGCCATTTCTGTGCTACATTTGGGTCTGAAGCTGGTTGTTGGTGTTGTTGGTGTTGATGTGTTGGAGGAGTTGCTTTCCCCAGGATCTTACCTAGGAATTATTATTGTTGGGATGGAAAGAGGGTCTTCCCACCCCCCCTAGGAAATACAGAATGAGAAATAAACGTTAAGAGAGTGCATCCAGGGAGCAGCTGGCAGAGGGGCACATGTAGAGGAGGACGAGCGATCACCTTAGTGTATGCATTACAAGCTACATGGTAGATGCAGGTGTGAACGCCATCTTGGTGAACAGCAGCCATCTAAGAATTTAGGCCCAGGCATGGCAAACAGCATTATGTGTGTTAGTATTAGATCCCTTGCATGAGCACAGACACCACCCCCACCCTGGCCAGGTTTCAGAGATACATAAAATCCTCCATTGTTCAAGAAGTACCAGGCCCTCGCACCCTGGGAAGAATGTGCCCTGCAAGTTCATGAGAAGGGAGCAGAGTGCCTCCTGGCAGTACCATCCGACGGAATAGATAGCAAGGCCCTCCTGCCCCCAACGATCCCAAGATGAGAAATACAGCTTTGCAATGATTTCATCCTGAGACCCCGGCATGCCACATCTTCCAAACCCAGACCACGGACCATAAAACTTTTACAGCCCCCGGTCGATCACTAAGATCAGAAGACAGGGGTATCGCACCTTCAGAAATGGGTCACGTGATTTGTGCAGCAAGGTGCAGGGTGGCATCACATTATAGCCTAAAACTAAGGTGGAGGACCTTGGGAGTTGGTGATCTGTCTGGGAGTGAGTGGAGCATGTGAGTTAGTGTGACCTCGGCTATGCCCCCGAGCCCATCCTTGTATCTGCCAGGTGCATTGTTACAACAATAAAATATTATATGATTTGGCATTTATAACACAAGTGTTTCAAGGCGTGACAAGGCAAGGGTGGGGAAACAGAGGGAGGACAAAGACAACTATCTTACTAGACCTAGTGATATTGAGATTGCGCAAGTACAGGGGAGAGGGGAGGGGAAAAGTGCCAGGGCTAGGGGAGGATGGGCAAGTGCCAGACCTGGGATCAAAAACAGCAAATAGTGCGGCCAGCAGGGGGCAAGGGCAAGGGTTAAGAGTGCAGACAACAGGTGTCAAGTGCAGGTAAGGGGACTGTAGGGTTGCAGATACAGACCAAGTGCAGGGGTTGCCAGGAGGCAGTGCAGGTGTACAACTGGGCGAGCAGGGACCTGGGCCCGAATTCAGAGGGTAGCCGGTGACCAGTGCAGTATCAGATAGGAGATCAGCAGGGGAGAGGAAGAGAGAGGAAGGTCTTGAGGTGCTTCCAGAACTGGAGATGGTTCTGCTCAAAGTTCAGAAAGGCAGGGAGGCTGTTCCAGTGGGAGGCGCCAGCCGAAGAAAGAGATCTGCCGCCAAATCGTTGCTTGGAGAAGCGACTGACCCTCAAGCAGTTGGAGGTGGAGGAGTGATGAGCTTCAGTAGGAAGATATTTCCGAAGAGAGAGTTGGAGGTGTTGCGGTCCCGGGCCCCAGAAAGCCTTGTGGACAATGAAGAGGGTCTTGAACTTGGTCCTTGCAGCCGCTAGGATCCAATGGAGAGATTTCAGGGCTGAAGAGATATGATCCCTGGGCTTGAGGCCAAGGACAAGTCTTGCAGTCCTGTTCTGGATGAGTTGTAGAGAACGGAGGGTAAAGGCAGGCAGATATAAAAAGAGGAGGTTGCAGTAGTCCAGCCTCGAGAGAACCAGAACTCGGGAGACAGTGTTCTTCTGGGGGAAGGTGAGGAAAGGAAGAATACCTCTGAGGAGGTGCAGCTGGTACTTTGACTTCTTGGAGTCGTCAGAGATGTGAGAAGAGAAGGAGAGTGTGGAACCGAAGATGACCCTGAGGTTCTTAGCCTCACGGGTGGGAGCAGGAAGATGGCCAAGAGTGTCCGGCCAAAGAGTGACAGGAAAGGAAGGTGCAGGTGTGCCGATGAGGAGGATCTCAGTCTTACTGGCATTAAGGCAGAGATCATTAACGGCATACCGCTCCTGGATTGCAGACAGACAATCCACGATGAGAGAGGGAGAAGACGTGGCATAGGAGAGCCTGAAAGCGACCTGAGTGTCATCTGGATAGCACTGAAAGTTGTAGCAGAGAGCAGCAATGCGGTGGGCGAGAGGTGACAGGTATTGGTTGAACAGCCAGGAAGTAAGGTTAGAGCCCTGGGGAACACCACAGGTATAGAGTGAGATAGAGGAGAGGAAGGACCCAAGTTGGACCTGGGAGGGTCGGTCCAAGAGGAAAGAGGTCAGCCAAGCCAGGGCCTGATCAGTGATACCCAGATTGTCACAGAGCCGGTTGTGCAGGATGGCATGGTTGACCGTGTCAAAAGCAGAAGAGAGATTGAGTAAGATGAGGACAGAGGTGTGATTAGCATCTAGGTTAGAGAGCAGGTCTTCACAGATGTTCAGGAGAGCAGTTTCCATGCTTCTGGCTGCTCAGAAGCCAGACTGATGGTCATGGAGACACGCAAAAGATTCAGTGTGAAGATTATGCTGGGAGATGGCCAGCTTTTCCAAGAGTTTGCCCAGGAAAGGAGTGATGGATATTGGGGGATAGTTAGCTGGACAGGAGGGGTCAGCTGAGGGTTTCTTGAGAAGGGGGTGCACAAGAAAGTGCTTCAGGGGGGAAGGGAAGGATCCAGTGGCAAAAGAGTGATTGCAGAAGTCAGCCAAGGTTGGCACAAGGGTGTCAATGATGTCCTTGATGGTTTTTGAAGAACATGGAAGAACCTGTTTTGACGAGACTTTCATAGAGCAGACTTGTCTAGAAACCTTTTCAGGAGTGAACAGAGGAAAGGCAGAGAAGGGAGGAGGAAAGGTGGCCACAGGGAGGCCGGAAGTAGAGGAGAAAGTATAGAGAGAAGAAGGAGAGGACAAGAGGGTGGACAGGATGTCCTGGGTTTTAGAGATGAAATGAGTAGCCAGGGCCATGCAGAGGGCCTAGGAGGGGACAGGAGAGGTAGAGACTGCAGCAGGATTGGTCAGCTCCTTGCAGATTTGAAAGAGTTCAGCCAAATTGTTAGATGCCGCAGAAACGCGAGCTTGGATGTGAGCTCTCTTCTTAGTGAGGACAGAGAGTCGGTATTACCTTTGGAGCAGGCGGCAGGCCAGTCTGTCAGAGGATGCACAAGATGTAAGCCATTTACTCTCAGCCACCCTACACTTACATTTAAAGGTGAAGAGGTCTGAGTTGTACCAGGAGCTGCACTTCGTGACAGGGGCAAGTACATCAAGAGTATCAAAGCTAGAAGATTGGAGCTTGGAAAGGGTTGTGTCAGGATGTGAGTCAGCCAGAGGTGTAGGAGGGGGAGAGAAAGTGGTGGCGAAAGCCTCAACTGGCACACGCTTCATGGGTTGGATGACCAAGAAGGTAGGTGGCAGTGTTGGGGTTGGCTCAGCCTGAAGGGTAGAGGGAGAGAGAGAGAGATGAGAGGAGAGGAGAAAGTGGTCACTCCAGGAGAGAGGAGTGGTGAGAGGGCTAGGGGGGGAGGAGATCAGAACACACAGAGTGTGCCCTGCAGAGTGAGTCGGGCCAGAGGGAGAATAGAGAGAGAGAGAGAAAGTCGCAGAGGTCGCAAGAGAGTCCAGAGGAGGGACAGGAAGCATCCGGGTGGATGTTGAAGTCTCCAAGCAGGAGGAGTTGAGTGGTCGAGGCCAGGAGGGAGGAGGAGAGGGCCGTCCACTTGGAGAGGAAGGAGGTGATCTGACCAGGTGGCCGATAGATAGTAGCCACAGTAAGAGAGTGGCCATGAGAGAGAGAAAGCCTGCAGACAAGGCATTCAAAGGAGGAGTAGGCCTGCATAGGAATGATAGAGGCAGGAATCCACTCAGGGAAGATCAAGCTTACACCCCCATTGGACCGGTGGATCTGACCGTGGAGAGGATCTTGTAGCCATCAGGGAGGAGAGTGTCAAAGCTTGTGACAGAGCTGGCTGTGAACTATGTCTCGGTGAGACCAAAAACATCAAGGTTGAGTTCTTCCAGGAGACGGCAGATGTCAGAGGAGTGTTTGATAGCTGAGCGAGAATGGCAATGTGGAGGAGGTTGCAACCCTTGAAAGACTTCAGGGCAGGGGTACACATCAGAGGTACTCCCTGCGGAAGTGTAAAAGGAGCCCATGGGTGGGCAGAAGAGGAAGGAGGAGAGGGCTAGGTAGCCAAGGAGGAGGATGAGGGCACCAGAGAGGTGGCAGAGGGAGGAGGCAAGGAAGGCGAAGAGGGGAGAGAAGGGAGAGCAGGAGCGGAAAGGAAATTGAAATGGCGCGGGAAGCGTCTGTCAAACAGGAGGAGGTTGGCCTGAGGGCCTTGGACTAAGACAGTGCATTCAGGTAAAAATTAATAATGACCTTAGAGGAGTGGAAGGGGGCCAGGAGGGCCTCCCACCGGGTGCCACCATTAAGGGGAGAGGAAGAGAAAGGAGAGAACACAGAGACCATATGAGAAGTCAATAGGTCTGGCGAAGGGACGACAAAGAGGATGTTGGTGAAGGTCTGTCTGGAGGAAGCGCTGCTATAGGTATCAGCGATAGAGAGGCCTGGGTTGGACACCAGGATATCCTTTTTGTCATCCAGGTCTCGTTAATGAAGATGGCGTCCATGTCGTTTGCTTTGATGAGGTCAGCAATGACGGATGATGGATGATGGAGTGCTGATGGGGTCTATGGGGACGCAGATGGGGTTGCTGCTATCCAGTGTCCATGATGTTGCTGGTTAGCGGTTTGGTTGGTGATGAGTTGTGATGGTGGTATTGGCTGTTGGAGCTAGAGAGTGATTAAACACATTTTTTGAGCGAGTGTACCTGAAGTTTGAGGAGAAGAGGTATTGGTCCTGGGTCCCTCTGGTCCGAATAGGTCCAAAAACAAATTGCCCTTTTCGTTGCCTGCCCTTCGCTTTGGACACCCTTGTAAGAGACACCTTGTCAGCTAACATTTAAGAAATGAAAAGAAGGGACAGGGCTAAGAATGTGGGTGGGGCCTAGATCACATGACCTAACTCCACTTGCACCAGCTCAGCAACTGCAAAAGAAAAGAGGCTAAAAGTCTGGTTAAGTAGGGAAAATTAGCAGTGATTGACAGGTGGGTAGGGCTTAGGCCACATGCCCTAGATCCACTTGCACCAGCTAACCAACTGCAAAAGAAAAGAGGCAGGAAGGGTACTTAAGTAGGGGAAAAGAGCAGGAAAACAAGAATGCACCAAAAGATTAGGTGTGATTGACGGGTGGGTGGGTCCTAGGTCACCTAGATCCACTGAACCTGCTCACCAACTACCCTTTAGTTGTAAATATGTCTTGCTTTAAGAGGGGAGATTTTTTTGACAGGTCAGGGATTTTGGGGAATGGGAAATACATGCTGTAACGTTCACCTGTGTCGCTGTTGTGATAGGTCACCATGTGTGTCTCTTGAATGGAGGTACACGTTTATTTGGTCAATGTTGCAGTTTTGGGGAAGTTCAGGGAAGGACGGTTAGCCTGCCTGGTGTAAAGAGGATACAGGTTGTAAAAAGAGAATATTTCTGAAGAAACGTTGGGGGTGGGAGGGAACTTTGGGGGAGAGGTTGGTGTGTTTCATAGATTTTTTTTTTTTTAAATCAGCACGTTCATAAGGAATTTTGATCAATTCAAAGGTGACATGCCAGGTTAACATGTGTTTGTGAGCTTCGACCTGGCACATTAAGGCAACCTTTTCAACCTAAGGCAACCTTTGCCTTAAACTTTCGTACCTGTGGTTAGTTCCCTCGGACTCAGTTACGCCTGACCCTGCCGCCCTGCTGAGGAAGAACAATTAAGCAAAGAGAATACATTGGTTGGTTGTATGATCTTATTTGAGTTATTTTCTCTTCACATTATGAGAGCCTGGAAGGGAACTCGGTATCGCAGACATTTCCATCTTGTCCGATCTAGTTTACCTTTGGGTCCACTATGATGGGATTCTCCTGCTTGACAGGCAGACCTTCCATTTATCAAAGGATGTCAGAGCAGAGCTAACCCCTACTCAGGCCACCCCGTGCTGGTGAAATTAGACGATCAATAATTGACTCCCTATTTCTTTGAGTAAAAACCGGCATTTATTTCAGAGTCAGTTTGCGGGTGATCCCAGCAAAGGGCTGGCTCCAAGTGAACCCACCCCCTAAGCATTCCTTCCAGCTGGCCCACCACCATTCTGAGGCATTGCAACCAGGGCTGCATGTCCTTCCAGTGTCATTTACTTCTGGGTGACTTCTCGTCCTAAGTCATGAGCATAAGTCCTTCTGAGTTAAAACCCACCTCTGGCATAGCTGCCTAGTTGCCCTGTGGCATGCGTTACACCTCGAGCTAGTCCTGTTGTTTTGCATTGCATTCTGCGATGTATGGTTTTGTTTTTCCCATTGTAAGTAGGGCCCTACAAATCTCAGAACGTGATGGCACAAGGCAACTTGGCAGCTATGCTCTGGTAGTCTCTCCTTCCAAGAAGCATCTGTTCACCCCCACACTCCTCACTATGCACGTGCTCACTCAATCCCTCCCCTTCTCCCTTTGCCCAATCCTTGTACCGCCTCCAGCTAATTGCTGCTTGCTTTATGAATCTATTCAACCCGATTAGCTATCCTACCTTACATGGCTAACAATTCCATGGCAACAAGGAACAAGGCTAAAAAGATACTAGTGTTTTTCTATGCAAATGTTCTCCATCTCTACAGAAGCTACTAAAACGGAGACATTTCATGCCCCGGGTTTGACCACTGGGGCTTTGAAAGATCCGTAGGAATGGAGCTGCTGTGCACGTTGCCACTAACTTGCCACTTTGCATGAAGCACCAGGGCTATATTTTCCCCCCTGGCTGGCATTCCTCCGCCATCCTGGCTAGTTGGGATTTAAATAGACTTAATTTTGGGCGCTCAGTTTGACAACTGGAATTCTGCCTTGCAAATTACGCGGTGAGTCATCGGTTTTAATGCTCCGGCAAGCGTGCAGAATAACGGCTCGAAAGACTCCCGCAGCTGCTAATTTCCGCACACCTCCTGACAGCCCACTGTCAGCAGCGAGAATAGAAAATGGACGCGTTCCGCCTCCTCGCTGTTCCTCCGCTCGATCTCCTTCCCAGCGCTGGGAACAGCGCAGAGCCTGCCGCCCTCCCCCTGAAATAGCAGCACTTACTGTGTCCCTCTCGAGGTGCCATCTTTCCCCATTTCCCCGACCTCCAGAGAAGGGTTGGAAAGGCTGCGTACATATATTAAAATACGTGTTTTTGTTCCGCTAGAATGTACATAACTGTTCAGTGGTATGGCATTACCAGTGTATATACAGGAACTGCGCCAGCTTCTCCTATCTGAACGATGCAGGGAAGAGCGTGGACGTTGTTCATTGCAGAAGTGTATATATACGAAATATAAATAAATATCAACAATTAATACATAAGGAAATAAAAAGAGCGTCACTGAACCAGCACACCAAAGTGTTTTTGTCGTTTAGCAAAAATCGGTTAATAGGTTAGTTATTTCTTTGTATGTTAATACATGCTTGGACTCTGGTTCACTTTAAAAAAAAAAAAACTTTGATTTTATTAACATTTTGGAACAACATAGTCTCCACATAAAAACCACCTCAATAGTACCCCCTAGTAGCCCCACCTTGCATCCCTCCCCCTCCAAACAATGTCTTCACCTCGGATGTTTCAGTACCTAATATACACTCCAACAAAAATACTCAGACAGTGCCCTAGAGATGCCAATTACAGCCAAGGCCAGGTGTAACAAAATAGCCTGCTTGATATTTGCCCCAATTACAAATAATTTGTTAGGTTTTCAGCCAAAGCTGAAAAGTTTTGTTTTATTACATAAATCCAAAGATATTGAAGAAATCTTTTAAAAATGTGTTTCCATGTTTGTTTGTTTGTTACTCTTTGTTATTTCTCCTAGATTTCATCTGCTCATCTTTTTGTTTAAAGAAACAACATCAGGTATGACCAGAACACAGTTGCTGAGCACCAGGTCTCAGGCAGTTGAGACATTTTACGACTTGGTTAAAAGCGGGACATACTCCGGTACCCCAGTTTTTGCTGCCCACGAATACCTGCTAAATTCTGCAATAACAACATTTTACTTGCTGCACAAACGTACCTCTGCCGTGAATGCGCCTTTACGTATCTAGTAGTGGCACGTACTGCAGGCCCTGTAACCAGGGTCATGGGTGAAGGTTCAAGATCTGACATCAAGATCATAAATGAAGAACAATGTTAACAGTAGATCGCAGTCCTCTTTTGCTCTCCACTCTTCGTCAGTGCACGCAGCGTGCGTGTCACGGAGATCAAGGAAGAGATGAAGTGCGCGCACTCACAGCGCACATTCAGCTCTTTTGCTGTCTTCTTATTTGCAACATAAAAAATAAAGGCCTTTAAAGTTTACCACCAGCTCGCACACAGAAGTATCACCTGCATTGATATCGTGTGTTTCATGTTAATGCCCAGCCCAAATACCACACTGGTGATGAAGGCCCGGATTCCATTCCCACGATCATTATAAACTACTAGGTTCTACAGCTACCCAGCACTCAAAAATAACGGACCAGGAAACATTCATCTGAAAAACTGCCAGGCAAGGAGCTCTAACCCCGCCATCGGTTTTGAATTGTCCATTGTTACCTCTCATACCCTGGTATAGTTGGAACAAGTTATTTATATATATATATATATATATATATATTACACAGCCACGGTAGTGGCTGTGTAGTTATGGTTAAGCTGCTAATCCCATAGGAAGAGCACTTTTTGGGCGTCTTATAACTTTGCACCCCCTGAACGAATCGTCACCAAACTTTGCAAAAAAAGTATATGGCCCACTCTGAAATTTTTGCAAAATTTGGTGAGGTTTGGTCCAGGGGGGGCAAAGTTATAAGGGGGGTCCCAAAATTTCTTTTTTTCCCATAGAGTGAATGGGGAAAAAAATTTGCGCACGCCTACAGCCCAAACCTCTGCACGGATTTTCACCAAATTTGCGGCAGGAGCAGCGGCTTGGTCCCGAAAGCGTGCTTTTGTAAATTTGGTGAAAGTCTGTCCATTCGTTTTTTTTGAAACGATCAAAAAGTAGGTCTAAAAAAATTTGTGATATCTATGTCCGCTCCGCAGACACACTTGCCTGTTCGCTCCGCGGATAGGATATCGATTGGCTAATCGCTCGCGTCATGTCCGCGGACATGTGAAGCGTTCGCTGATTGGATGGTGAAGAGCGTGAAGTGCGTCAGATTGTTCCGATGCGCCTGCCATCTTGGATCCGTGTTTTGGTGTCCGCGGACATCACAGCAAAAACATATTAAAAAACACAACATTGCACTTGTTAAACGTATCAAATAATCTCTGGGGAGGTGAGGGTTGATGAGGATGGGATGGGATATTACTGCAAGAAGCAAAAAACGGGTGTTTTTTTGTCACGAAAGTCACACGGTACATTTGGAGGTGTTCCACAATATAATGTGCCTAAAGTACAGGCGAAAGAGATTGCATTTTGGCATTCAAGGGATGGAGATGTATTGTGCTGGTGGTACACCCAGAGCGCGGCAAATAAAGGACTAATGTGTCTGGGTTAAAATGTAATTAAAATAATAATGGAGTCAGACTGGCGCTCCCTAGTGTCTGGCAACTCAGGCATGCACCTGCCCTGCCTGATGCAAAGACCGGCCCTGCACGTGCATCAGAATTAGAGTTCTCATGGATGCGGTGAGGCAAGTTGTTGCAAAGTGAGAATGTATTTTGATTCTGAGTGAAGGTCACCAGCTTTGAATTTTTGGTTGCGAGCTAAGGAAGCCCACACATGGGACGCACAGTATAAGGTTCAATTGTTTTTTGACCTTGAGAGAAAGGGGCCATTCCATAAGGAATGCAATGAGAGGAGGTTTGTAATAATGAAGATTTGAAAAGGTTATGCATTCCAAAAGTGTGTAAGGAACATGCAAATTCAGTTTATGAAGAATCTTTGGTGCGAACGCAGTGAGCGCGCCCCCTAGAGTCTGGCAACTCAGGCAGCCACCTTCACTGCCTGATGCAAAGACCGGCCCTGCACGTGCATCAGAATTAGAGTTCTCATGGATGCGTGAGGAAAGTTGTTGCAAAGTGAGAATGTATTTTGATTCTGAGTGAAGGTCACCAGCTTTGAATTTTTGGTTGCGAGCTAAGGAAGCCCACGCATGGGACATACAATATAAGGTTCAATTGTTTTTTGACCTTAAGAGAAAGGGATCATTCCGTAAGGAATGCAATGAAAGGAGGTTTGTAATAATGAAGATTTGATAAGGTTATGCTTTCCAAAAGTGTATAAGGAACATGTAAATTCAGTTTATGAAGAATCTTTGGTGCGAACGTAGTGAGCGTAATGGTCTGACTTACGCCAAGAGAATGGAAATGGTGAATATAATGTAAGTTTGATTTTCGACGATTGTATACCGGAACGAGCATTAACTTATTATTATCTGAAGATTATTTTTGGGTTATATTCTATTTGTCTGTTCTGTGTTGCTTATTGCAATGAAACGCAAGTACTATCTTTGTGTGTAGTTGTCTTTTTTACGTGGTTATGGGGAGTGCAGCATCGAGGTGCATGTAGACCACCACTAGGCTCACCCAGGTTCAACGCTAATATTTCATTAAAATGTCATGTATGACCATATTGAATTGTGTATCAGTTTCCATGTTGTTTTCTCTTTGTTGAGATTGTTTGATGTCTGTACTAATCGTTAGTTTAAACTGTATGCCAAATAAATAAGTAAATAGATACATTGTAATAAAGTTCGGGTATTGAGACACATTTTCTGTTATGTTTTCGAAACAGATACATTCTGCCTTTCTGCGATTGTCATAGATTACAGATGCCAACTGACGGCTTCTTCAATCGGCAGCTGATCATAGCCTGGATCACAGTGACTCTTTTTTGGGATGATCGCCCAGGGCCCATATGCCCTTACGCTGCACTAGCGATTATGAGTAACATAACATCCTTTACGGTGGTCTAGCCCCAAGTTGATGTAGAAGCCCTGGAATTCACTGTGCGACCCAAGCGGTTCTTTTTCCGAAAACAAACACACTGTGTACGCAAAAAGAACAATGTGTGCCTCACAATAAACATTTTGGATCGCGAGCGAAGAAACACATTTGCAATTTCATTGAATATGGCAATAGTCGGATGTCTTCGGAGCGTATATTGTGAAATAAAAGTACTTTACAAATTGTACAGTGTTATTGTTTTCTTTTAAAGTACGTTTTAATATTCTGAATTGTGACGTGCTGTGTTGTTAGTCGATGTGTGTTGATTTTCGGGTTCTGCGTCATGTCACGTAGGTGATTATGGGCGCCTTTGGCTACGCTGACGAGGAACGTCACCGAGAAAGGTGTAGAATATCACTAGGTTTGGTGATGTGAGGTTCAGGGGCGGGGCATATGATTTAGTGACATCAGGGCAGTTTACCTTAGGCAGATGCAGCAATGGATAAGAATAGCAGAAGGTGGACACGCCATGCTGCCAGATTTTGTATGTTTTTAAAAGAGGAAAAGTGAATTAAGGTGAATTGGAAATGTTTGCGATAGATCAACGTATGTATAAAAATACATAGCCGAACCCTCGGGACAATAATATTTTCTGAACATTGCACTTGTGAAACTTATGAAATAATGTCTGGGGAGGGGAGGGGTGATGACGATGGGTGGGATATTTCTGACCTGATTTTGAATGAGTTTACAAAGTTTGGTGGGATTTTGTGCAGAGGGGGTAGCTTATATGACGATTGTATGTGCATTCATTTGACACTTTTGCAAAAATAGAACGTGGGTGGATTTCCAGCACACTTGCATAAGGCGCATTGGCAAGGATCTACAAGCATGGTTTTGCAAATGTGCCAGTGTTTTCTTGTTTGACAAGTGTCATAATGTAGTTAAAAAAAAATAGCGGTATAGCTTTAGTGACTAAGGGGTAGCCTGTGGCCATGGGCAGTGGCCAGAATGTCCGGTTCATTATATAAGGTCATGATCCGGTCAATCTGGCTACTGGCCATGACCAGAAGGGACAAAACATAGGATTAAAGTGGTCATGTCCACTTGGGACTGGCTTTGTGGTAAAGTTATTCGGAATTAGGATATATTTGAAAGGGAAGAAAAATGTGCTTGTGGTAATATGGTCATAGGGTGTTCTTTTTGCCTTCTGCAGGCTGCCATGGAAAGCGAAGACGGGCCCTGTATGGAACCCCTGCCTTCCCTTTACATGATGGCCATCTTGGAAAAGGATTTTCCTTCCTATACCGGGACGCCAGAGGCGTCCCGGTGTAGGACGAAAAATCCTCTTTTTTGGTACCATGGGTTCCCGCTTTGGGAAGCTAGGCTGCTAATGGTCTTCATCCCCCATTTCAGGGGCTGGAATGGGGGGATAATGGTCCAGAGACCTCGTTATCCACCCTTGCTTCTCTTGGGCTGATAACTTGGGCTGCTGAGCTGGTATCCATCATTCCAGTCCCTGGAACGGAGGATGAACACCCCAATATTGCCATTAGTATAACACGAAATGCAAATGGAAATGTTGGAAAATCTTATTGAGTCTATGCACTTAATGAGAAATATAAAGTAGATGGAGTCTATACGTTTTTTTTTTTAGTTCTATTTTTTAACTGTGAAAGGTGGTTCCGAAAGGAACATTTCTTTTGTTGTTTTTGGATGTATTTATTTTTTTGGTCAGGAGAGCTAAGAACGAAAGGTGGGGAGGGAAATGAGGGAAGAGGCACCAAACACTAATATGGAGGGGCAGGTGGACAGGGGAAAATGTTGCGCGTGTGTTATTTCTAAGGTAGGGAGCAGTGTTTCTCATGCTCCTTGATTACAGCAGTGGTGGTGTCTCTTGGGGAGGAGGGATGGCTTTAGCTGATGCCATTTTAAGATAAATAGCAGTTTTGCTAAAAGTATGTATTGTGTACTAGATTGTTAATGGATGAGTAGGAATAGATGTTGGAGCTCTGTAAGGTATATTTTGAAGTTGAAAGCACAGATCTCATCGTGAGGTGCGTACGGGTTCACGTTACCATGCCGCGCGCCAGCATATGGTCATGTGGCACTGTCTGGAAGGACTGCAATGAAGTCAGATGTTCGTAGACTTTATGGTTAAGTTGCAGTAATAAAAATCTATGAAATTCAGTAAAAAAACCTAGTTAAAGGGACGTTATGGTTAAGTTGCGCTACTAAAAACCTATGAAATTCAGTAAAAAAAACTTTGTTAAAGGGACGTTATGGTTCCAAGTAAAACCAAAAAAAACTGAAATTCGCCAGTTATGGCAAGCTAAGCAAGCATAACTCGCGCCACCACCGTGCACTGCTAAGATGAACACCCAGGACATCAACGATGACATCACAAATGTCATTGATGACATCACTGATGACATCACATGTCTGGCTCACTCATTTTTTCCTTTAGTGATATATCTTAGACAGTAATAGTTAGGAACAAAGAAATAAAAAGTACTATATTTGTAGACTTATACTTCAAATATGTTCTTACAATAATTCACTTAGGGTTCACTCACAGCATATGAAACATATACATAGGAAAAATACACACTTAAAAGATAGCAATGCTTTCTGTGTATGAAGACAATCAGTAAGGTTATCAACACTTTTTTAATATTCTGCTGTTTTTTTATTACTGTACTTTCTCTGGATGTGCTCATATTTGTATTTGCATTACTTTCTTTAGGGTGCAGTCAGATCATGTGATAGTTGTACATAGGGAAGTAGTAGGTGTGAAGCAGAGCAATCCTTTCTGTGCATGAAGATAATCAGTTAGGTTGTGAACACTTTCTGCTTCTACTGCTGCTTTTTTGCGTACTTCACTTTCTCTATACATACTCATATTTGTATGTGTTGTTGTGTCTTTGTGTTTAGTATGTAATAATGAAATTATGTAGTAAGTGGGTTTTATTAGCTAGTTATTACATGTTGCACAGTACACAAAACTCTAATAAGAAAGCATTTATAATTTCAATATACAACATGGGAAGATTATAAATATTGCCCCTCCATCATGTATGCTGCACACAGTGCTTGTATTTATACATGAGTAGCTTAGTATACTGTAAAAACTTTATAATAAAATGCTATTTATATCAATGCATTGCCTAATGCACTACATAGCTCAAGGTATCTATTCCAATGATCCTTGATACTTTTTTAAACAGTGTTTTATCAACATTATAATAAGAATCCCTTGCACAGACTTTTCATGAAAAGTAAATGCATGTGATGCCATCAGTGATGTCATCAATGACATTTGTGATATCATCTTTGATGTCCTGGGTGTTAGTCTTAGCAGTGCATGGTGGTGGCACGAGTTATGGTTGCTTAGCTTACCATAACTGGCGAATTTCAGGGGTTTTTCGGTTTTACTTGGAACCATAACGTCCTTTTAACAAAGTATTTTTTCCTGAATATATATATATATATATATATATATATATATATATATATATATATATATACATACATATATATATATATATATATATATATATATATGTAAACACTGGATGGGTTCCATGTCGGGAGGATAGCTCAGGGGCAACGTGCTCGCCTTGGAAGCAAGACGACACAGAGCACCACAGGTTCCATCTCTGGGTCCGCGCTTAGAAACCTCTGTGTATTAAGCGCATTATAAATAACCTATCATATCATAGTATGCCAAAGCAAGGAAAATTCCAGGGTACCTAACAACTTTGGGGATGGTGGTACACCACACCTTTGATAGTGTGCCAGTCTGTTCACCGCTAGCAACAGATGCCACACTGGATATTTTTATGGAGGACAGACTATATTTGCACAAGAGGTTTGAGGAGATGGCAAACATCATGCTGCACAGAACAAGGTTCTATTCAAAGAGGTAAGGTGCAACAGAGTCCATCAACTATTTTTTGCTACAAGAAATGCTGCCTGGCGTTACCCACAGTTGAGTATTTAGGATAGACTATCCAGAGAGGGAATAAGACTGAAAGACCTGGTGTTAGCAATCAGACAAGCACCGGATCCTACAACTAATGTGAACTAAGTTCATTCATGTGGCTATCTGAATATAATTCCAAGTTTGTGAGAAACATCTCCACTAAAATGTAACCAATGAGGCGGTTGCTCAAATAAGTTGTGCGATTCAGCTGGCCTGATAAATGTCAGCGCTTAGCTCGTTTGAACTGATCAAACAAGAAACAACAGACACACTGTGCATTAAGCTGTTTGATGATAACCCGGAAACAAGTATCACAGTGGACGCCAGCTCCTATGGATTCGGGGTGACTCGCACTCAACAGAATGGTCAGGATGCACACAATATGCCGTATGCCTCAAAGTCCCTCACAGAGTCTGAATCTAAGTAGTCCGTCATTGTGAAAGAGATGCTGGCGCACACATGGGTGGCACTGCATCTCAGATACAGCCTGAGGGGGAGGACATTTTGTGTACTTACCAATGACAAGCCACTGGTCAGTATCTTACAACCTGGAGGACACAAGCCTTCAAGCCTGAGACTAGCATGAGTTGCGATCAAGACGCAAGAACATTTGTTTGAAGTGTAACATATCCCAGGGTTGGAAAATAAACAGGGTGATTGCCTTTTGCAGCTGCCCATTAGAGCCACAATGGCTAAAACAGACTTCCTCAATGATGAGCGCATAGTAGCCTCTCTTAGGACCTCAGGAAGATTGGTGCTCAAACATCAGTGAAAACATCAGTGAAAACAAGAGGATCTTGACATGGAAAGGATCAGAACCTTCTCAACCTGTCAATGGCCTGATGGACGGTAACTACCACACTTTGATTGTACTGTAAAGTAGCAACCCAGATCACAGTTCATGGGAAATTTGTCATTTGCCATTCGTCAAGGCTATCTGGGAGCCATGCTGACTAATAAGAAAATCAGTGAATGCTACTGGTGGTCAAAGAGGGAGACCGAAGTCGACTTAGAAATTACCTGTGCCAATAGCAACAATCAACTACACACCAAGCAAGCACCACTGTGCAACATTGATATCCCAGAGTAGTGTGATACCGGATCCTGACCCTGGGGGAGGCTATATGAGGGAGGACCACATGGGGGGGAGGTGACACTTTGTCACAATTTATTGGGTGGTCACTCTTAACTCCGGGGGGTCCTTTCCCCCCCAAGCAAGGTGGCGCGCACCAAAGCGCTTATACAGATTCAACCTTAGTGAGGCCTCCAACCTATCTCGCACTATCCAACCAATACCCTCATTACCCCAATGTGCCAGGAACCAGGCCAGTGTATAGTAAAAATATATATTTATATAAGGTTTGACAAAGAATAATAGAACAATCACACAAACATCAGTCACCAACACTGTGGCCCTACACACTATCACAGTTTCTAATTACTTGCACCAATTAACTGACCGATATTTCGAATTGGGCTGTCAATCACTACCACAAACACAGGTTGAATTTAAAGACTTTACCTCAGAACACACAGAGTTTTTCTTGAACATTAACAATTAGGAAATTTAAAACAACCCCCAGTGATTGCTTGCGTTATCACAATGCTCTCCTCTCCCAGCAACCCACACCCTCAGGCATCAGTTATATGTGACCCCTTAATTTGAACGCAAGGTACAAAGAGTGGGAATACAGTAGCAAATTCGTTATGGTTTTTTATTAAAAAGGCAAGGTTTGGGAAAGGAACTCAATGGGAAAATCGTTTTCGGCTTTTTATTTAAAAGGTAAGGTTTGGGAAAGGAACTCAATGGGAAAAACGTGTTGGGCTTTTTATTTAAAAGGCAAGGTTTGGTAAAGGAACTCAATGGGAAAATCGTTTTTATTTTTTTATTGGGATTTTTATTGGAAAGGCAAAGTTAGGAAAAGGACTCAATTGGAAAATCGTTGTGGGCTTTTTATTTGAAAGGCAATGTTTAGGAAAAGAATTGAATGAGAACATCGTTTTGGGCTTTTTATTTGCATACAATGCAGGGACTTGGGATTCTGATTTGGGATGCAAGTAAATAAATAGGAAATTTCGTTTTGCACACTCTACATTCACTTGAATGGCATAGTTTTAGGGGTACTTATTTTGGGATTATAGACACCCCCTTCTGTACAGAAGTATGGGGTTTCAGAAAAATAGTGACCCGAGTGCTTATTGTCTATACCGGCTCTAACACACTGGGCATGAACTTTGTTAGTTTTGAACTCTAACAACACTCATCCCGTGATTTTCTATATGGGAATTAATTGATTTAACTTTGATTCAATGCGCTAAGGATCAACACAATTTCACCCCCAAACACACACATGCAATTTAATGGAAAGGATTAAGGCAAGCAGTTCCCAACACAATTCAATTTAAATGGATAGGGTGATTTTCTATGGTGAAATTATTTGGAGTTAGATTTAATAAAATGTGCCAGGGGTCCACCTTGTTCAACCCCCCACCCTCGCTCTGTGAGATGGAGATTAAGGCTGGCAGATTCGCCTCCACACTTTGTTGGCATTTGGATTGATCTACTTACATGGGAGGCCTTGGTTATGGGGCATCCAGGGAAACAGCGGGGCTGCTCTGAGGACAGCACAGATCTGGTCAAAGGCTTTGGGCAAGGGTAGTCATCCAGCACCCAGACTTCCTCTGGCTCCTCAAATGGCAGGCAAAGCTAGCTTCTAGATTTCCCAGTCTCCATCTCCCCTGCAATGTTTAGGCCCTGGTAGCTCTCCTTGTCTCTCTGCTAGTTGCTCCTTGCAAGAGTCCAGAAGAAGACTACCTTCAGCAATAGAGTGGAAAAGTCAAAAGTCCGAATAAATTCAAAAAGCACTTCTCAGACTGAAAATTGATCTCTTATAGGGCTGGATACACACCATTATATCATAATTTCTACGTTACAGATTGGCCAACTCTCTCCCTCGCACTCCCCCAATATGCCAACTGCCTGCTGATAGGACAAGTAGTTGGAAGGTGTGGGTGATGGAGGCTGAGGCAGGAGAAAGATTCATCATCCCAAAATGAAAAGTGGGTCTAACTTTTTCAGTGTCCTTGAAAACTCACAACATGGCAGCTACCTTACCTTTTCAGATAACTGCAGGCACATATATATATTTCAGTTCTATATTTTACAGCAAGTCTGAAAATACTAATCTTATCTCGGCACGCCGTTCCTGGGAGGAGCTACCATTTTTATCAATTTGCTCCTGAGATGAAATAGTCACAAATCTGACCCTTCAAGATTCAAACCTTACTTCCATAACCTATCAGCACACCAACTTTCCATTTCCTCAGAATTATGAGAAGGCCAGAATCATAATTGTCTTCATAACTCAAATTGTATACGACACACAGAATTCATATTTAAATGGGACTGACGGGCTTCTTATCCCCTTTAATTTGAGTCTGGGATGAGCTCACTGAGGCACACGATTCTCATTTAATTAAAGAAAAGGTGGCGCAATGTTAAGCATATGGCAATGCATCACATGTGCCCCTCAGCTTCACAGTAGCTCCCACCTTTTTGTAAAGATTAATTTCTGTTCTTATGACCTGACATAAACATCTGCTTATCAGCAGCGTCTGTTTCTTACACAATCCATTAGTGGCTCTTAAGCCATTTCTTGAGGTCGAGTCAGCCCTAAAAAGGTAATTTTTGTTGGCCAATAATGCACAGCTAATGCAGAGGCTCAAGCTTAAAGGTCATTTCTGCTGGCCGTGATAGCTGCAACTCCCGCAATTCTTAACTCTAATTCTCTGTTATTTCTTTGTATTTAAAACTGAACCAGGCCTGATTTTCCCGGTGGGCCCAGTCCACAGGTCTTGAGTGCAAAGCTTCGAAGGCACAGACAGTTCATTTCAGTTCAGTTTGGGAAAACAATCTGCACCAAGATGTGCTTACACGTAACATTTAGCATTATATCTGGGCATGCTGTTTATAGTGCAATCTTTCTTTACATACAGTTTGGGCAGATATAAGTTCACTTTTGGTATTATTCACACATAGGCCACAGTTACATAGAAAATTCTTGTTCACTTCTACAACAAGTAAGACTTTCCATTAAATGTAAGTTTATTTGCGAAAAGTGTCTTTCTCTGAAATATGCCGCTTGGCTTCACTTTTGAAATGTAATTCATCCTTGGTATTTTTCACATGCCTAGCATGTCAATGTATCTTTTCCCATGTGCACTGCTGCAGTTTTGAATCTGTCAAAAAGTGCCTTTTCCCAGTTTACACGAAGGCAGCATCTGCAGCACCACATGTCATTTCCCATTCATTGGGAATATCCAGCCGTTTTGCGCTCTCAGGTAGATTCCCTTTCACTTGCATACCTGTCCATTTTAGTAGAATTGAACTAGGCCCATTTCTTTTCATTTCACTAGGCCTTATGTCGTAAATCACTGTTTTGTACTAGCTTTTATATTTCAATGGGACTCTACTTCAGCTAGCTTCACTCTCACAATAGGGGCCTAACATGGCCTCTCCATCTCTATCACTCTGGGGATGTATTTTCACCCCACACCCGCAGGGGGATGACCTGGCATCATCAGATGAAAACACATATCCCCGTTTCCCTTTTAGGGATATCCCCTCAGTGCCTCATGCCTTTATGGCATACCGTGGTAGACCCCTTCAATTAACCATAAAACCTGCTAATAACATCTTTCAGTATTCTGGGAATTAAATACCAAAAACTGCCTATTATTCCCATCTGTATGGAAACACTGGGACAAGGAGGCTGAACGGAGCAATGAAGATCAGGGAAGCCAAGAAAGCCAGGACGCACTCTAGTGGTTGCGAGCACATGATAGGTGCGGGGACGTTTAAAACTTCAAACCAGCATGAAGCAGAGAGATGCCGTTGCAAGGAGCCTCATCCTCTTGGTGCTGACCGAGGGACTGCTGAGCCGCAGAGGAGACCATGGAGGCGGAAGGCTCAGGAAGTCGGCACAGGAAGAAGAGCTGTAGAAGCAGGGTTGCTGTGCTTGGACCGTAGTGGGAAGCAAAGAAAAGTCTTCCTGACGGCCATGGTAACCGGAAAGTAGCTTCAACACTGCCCAAACACAGAGAGGGGCTTAACAGCAAAACGGGAGCTACGAAAAATGTGGAAGCCACTAGTTGAAACCGGTGAGCCTGTGAAGTGGAGGCAGGATGCCGCAGAGCTGCTGCATGTTTACCGCGAGAGAGCAAATTGAGCCATGAAAAGCTGGTGAGTCCTAGAAAGGGAAGCTGGGACACCGGGGCACTTTGGCAATGCTATTAAGGAAAGAAAAGAGCAAGCAAAGTGAATGAAAGGGATTGGAGATCAATATTTAAAAAGGGAAGAACACCGGAAGTCAATGTAAGAATTAAGAACTTTCAAGTTTGCAAATGTGTAAAAGTGACTCAAGTTTGCAACAGTATAAAGTGAACTGTGTGAGAAAACCCTGGCAGGAGAGTATACCAGGCAAAGTCAAGTTTGCAAGTGTGTAAAAGTGAATCACATGAGAAAGTCCTGGCAGGAGTGTATACTAGGCAAAATCAAGATTGCAATTGTATAAAGTGAACTCTCCGTGAAAGCCCTGGCAGGAGAGTATACAGGCAAAGTCAAGTTTTCAAGCCTGTAAAGTGAAGCACATGGGAAAGCCCAGGCAGGAGAGTGTACGAGGCAAAGTCAAGTTTGCAAATGCAACAAGTGAACCACAGAGAAAAGGCCTGGTAGGCAAAATATACCAGGAAAAGCTAGGTTTGTGAGTCAAATTGCATTACGTGCAGAAAGACCCTGTCAGGGGAGTATGCCAGGTGTCCTGTGAGGCTGGAGCCAGCGTTCATGTTGTTTTGCTTTCAAGATGTTTTGTTGAATAAAGAATCCCAAGGAAGATGCATACCCTTAGGATTGTGAATGCTGGAAAGACCTGGGGATGGAAGACATTCTTCCCAAAAGTAGATTGCAACGCCAAGAGTACGGACATATTCTCTTGGGCTATAATTACAATGCCAAGTGGAAGGAGATATCCTCTTGGGCTATAAGGAACTTTGATCGTCTTGTCGATCTATCATATTGGTGAAGAGAAACATGGGGAAAGGAGCCATTCCTTGGAACTGTGAATACTATCAGTTGGGAACTTTTGTGTTGGAGTTACACCTTTCTTTTGAACTTGAACATCTGTGCACTTCCAAGGCCGAAGACATTACCCTTAACACCTTAGTGTTACTTTTAGAATATGAGTGCTACCATAGGGTTTCAGACACAGGACATGTTTGTTTTGGACATCCTGGCACAGGACAGACCCTTAGTTTTGGTTGAGGTAGGTAAAAACCTCCTAGAGTAGGGATAGTGAGTCATTTTCCAATCCCCTTTTACTTTGAATACATATTAGTGACCACAGTTAGTAGTTCTCTGTGTCCATCTCTCATTCATGGCTCCTCACAGTAGACGTGGAAGAAAGTAACACTAAACTTTATAGGCCCATTGGATCAGATGGAAGCGACATGCAGGTATGGCACTTAGGCATTGTATTATATGTCCAAATGGATTGAGCTGAAATCGGTGACAGATGTCACAACCAGATCCACTATTGAATTTATGGATGACCTGTTCAGGAGAAAAGGATGTTTTTCCTAATTAGTTATGGACAATGGAATACAACTCACACTGCATAACATGCAGAAGACCCACAAAAGAAAATAATTCTGGGTCAGAGCCTATCACCCACAAGCCAATAGCCAAGTGGAAAGGGTTTGCCATTTCATTAAAGAAAGCCTACAGTTAGCTGTCGGATCAGGAATGAATGGCAGGTAGATGGTTCTAGAGGCCACGGTAGTGCTCGCAACTAATGATGGGCAGAAGGATGAACAGTAGGTGAGTCCCAAAATGGTTGTCGGACATCATAGACAGACTACACAAAATATATGAAAGATTTGATGAACAGCAAATAAAAGAAAGGCTAAGAGAAAAGAGAGATATGATGTACGCAATGCCATAGCTTCTCCCATCATTCAACCTGTGGATGTGAAAAAGATCAAGTTGAACACCAAGAACAAAGCAATGCTCTCGAAAATTATCAGACCTGTGCAAATGGAGAAGGCTGGCACTGACTAGTGTAGTTACAGAAGATGGAAAGCTGTTTATATACTCACTAGTGATTATTGTTAATCAATGCATCATTTACAGTGTGTGTTATAATTTTAAAATCCTATTCTTATCTCTGTGATGTTGAAAATGCATTGGAGGGACAGAGCCTCCCTGTCCTTGTCCTGTACTCCCTTATCATCAGTGTTTTGTGTTATTGTCTACACAGGAGTCCAGTTGGGACCCCTGGCAGCGCAGCTCTTCCTCTTTTTGTTTGTGGTGAGCAGAGATCCTTGAGATACCCTTAGGGTACCCACGGGTTGGGGTACAGCCCTGTACCCGCAGTGTATGTTTTTAGGCACGTGTGTTGCCCACATAGCAGGGTATGGGCTGGTGGCAGCTTCATGCTCTTATGACAGGAGCTCTGAGTATCCTCTATTTTGGGATACCCAGGCCCTGCCATAGGAATCAGTGGATTCCTGATAGAAGGCAAGATGGCCACTGGGGCCTTTGGTTTCTATTGCCTGTTACCTTGTTTTACCAAAGTCCTTGGAAGCCCTGACTCTGTCCCTTCCCCTGACTGGTTGTTGGGTGGAAGAACCGTATACGGTATTGTGGGGAAGTCCAGGCCAGACTGGCTGGAGCCTTCCCAGTGACTGTATGTTGTGGGTACACCCTTATGGTGGGACCTGCGTGAATAGAGTGTGTGACCAATATGCATTCTATGTTATGGGTGTGGGGGTCTGGTTTCTGTGTATTTGACACAAGGAATGAGACAGCCCTGCCTGAAACTGACAGGAATGCAGTGTAGTGTGCTGAATGGCTTGGTGCTTGCCCCAATCCACATTCCTTGGTATGGGTGACTAGGTGAAAGTGAATGGCCTGAATGCCTGTGAGCCTGATTGGCAGCCTGCATGCATGAATGCCCTTCTGTGTAATTTGCTGACTGAGCTTGGCTCAGCAGAGTGAATAGGGACAGATGTGTATATCTGGGGATCTCTCACTTACCAATTAGTTCACAAGCTGACGTTGAAACGTGAAGCTGTTCCTTGATGTCGAGGACTGATCCAAGAGAAGATCTGGCTAGGAGACCTCTACCCGTGCTAGGAGTGACCATCGTGCAAAAACTGCTGCTCTTCATCGAAGCATCCTGGAAGCCAGTCATGAAAGGCTGTCGACCAGAGAAGGGGTCCACCGAGAATCCCGAAGAGAGCGCCTCGAGGGTCGTCAAAGTCTATTGGCATCGACTGGGGTCGGAGATTTCTGTGACCCCTGGAAGCCAAGTTGAATCGTGTTGCCCAGAAGCGGGGATACCTTGACACCGTGGTGCTTGACACCCGAGCCGAGAAAGCTTCACTTTGCCTAAGAACATTTTAAAGAGGGCTCCCTTGCCATCACCGCCGGCCACTTTGTCCCTCCGGAGGAAGTCAAGAACGCAGGCTACCGAGAAAAGTTTGCCGGTGGGTTTCCTGCCACCAGAAGCTAACAGAGACGTCTTGAGGACACTGACAGAGTGAAAATCTGAGTTCTAGCCCGTGGTCAAGTCCCGATCGCCAAAGCTATCCTGAGGTACGTGCTACGACTGCAGCACCGACAGGCCAGAGGACCGCCAAACACGACTCCAAACACCCTATTCCCACTGCCAGACCTACATCCATCACCGCCAAAAGTGTTTCAAGTCCACAGGATCTTACTTGTGGCACTGAACACTTTGCATCAAGGTTTACCGCACACCTCACCTTCCCAAGACTTCCACCATCGAAGAACAATCGATCGTCGAAGAGCACCGCGAAGGTCGAAGCTGCTGAATAGCCGCAAGTGTTCCACTTTTCCTTGAGGATCTCAACATCCAGCTCTTTCTTCAAAGGGAGTCCATCCTCGAAGGATACTGTCGACTAACCATTGAAGAAACTCTTCCAATTCAGGTACATTGGGGTGGTTGAACTCTTTAACCAAGAAGCCAGGCTTATTGAGAATTTATGGTCTGGGCTTGTTAATTCTTTTATTACAGGCTGTCCAGGTGGGGGGATCCTCATTCAGAATTGTGCATCTATGTCCAAAGAAAGCATTCTGCCATTGTTTAACCTTAACCTGCTTTCATTCCTTATTATCTATGTTGATACACCTTACTGAATGATTTGCATGCTTTATTATAACTACAAGCAGTGGATGCATTTCAAAGGAATCTAAAGTCTAAGGGGGAAATTCATAGAATTTGGCGCACAAGTGGCGCATGCGGCTGGCGCACAGAGTGCACGTGCGGCAGTCTGCGCCAGCCGCGTGTGCCAAAACCCATTTAAGCGCACAGCGTATTCATGGATTTATACATCCATACCTAGCCGTGGCACAGAGTGGCGAGGCGACCCTGCAGCAGCACCAGTTACGCCCCTAACCCTGCCCCGTGCGCCAAAGATATTGCACAAATCCAGTACCAGGCACAAAGGCCAGTGGACCAGCATACAGCCCCCCAACCACGAAAACGCATGTAAAACTCCCCGCGCACACCCCAGAATACACGTACCCTGCTCGCGCCAGGCCCATCATGTGTAAAACTCCCTATGCACCCCGCGGAATACACATACCCCGCTCGCGCCAGGCCCATCGCGTGCAAAACTCCCTGCGCACCCCTCGGAATACACGTACCCCACTCACGCTAGGCCAATAGCGTGTAAAACTTCACAAGCATCCCTCAGAATACAAGTACCCCGCTCGCGCTAGGCCAATAGCGTGTAAAACTTCACACTCACCCCTCGGAATACACGTACCCCACTCGCGCTAGTCCAATAGCGTGTAAAACTTCACAGGCACCCCTCGGAATACACGTACACTGCTTGCGCTAGGCCAATAGCGTGTAAAACTTCACACGCACCCCTCAGAATACACGTACCCCGCTCGCACCAGCGAAACGCATGTAAAACATGGAAAAAGTCCCCCCTGTGGAGTGGGCTGCCTCCGGGGCATGCCCAGGGGTGAAGGGCTGCCTGCGGTGCATGCCCAGGGTGAAGGGCTGCCTGCGGGGCATGCCCAGGGGTGAAGGGCTGCCTCGGGGCATGGGCCAGTGGGATGGGCCGCCTGCGGGGCAGGGCCAGGGGTGATGGGCTGCCTGCAGGCTATGGACTGGGTGGATGGGCTGCCTGCGGGCTATGGACTAGGTGGATGGGCTGCCTGCAGGTCATGGGCCGGGTGGATGGGCTGACTGCGTGGCATGCCCAGGGGTGATGGGCTGCCTGCAGGCTATGGACTGGGCGGATGGGCTGCCTGCCGGCTATGGACTGGGGGGGATGGGCTACCTGCAGGGCATGGGCCGGGTGGATAAGCTGCCTGCGCATATTCCGAGGGGTGTGTGTGAAGTTTTACACGCAATTGACCTGGCGCGAGTGGGGTACGTGTATTCCGAGGGGTGCGTGTGAAGTTTTACACGCTATTGGCCTAGCGTGAGTGGGGTACGTGTATTCCAAGGGGTGCATGTGAAGTATCACACGTGATTTGGCAGTATGTTCCCACCCAGTGTGCCCCCCCAGGCCCCTCAGGCAGCCAACACCACAGGGGAACACCCCACACCCCTGGGCATGCCCCACAGGCAGGCCACATGGCACCATGCACTTGGGAGCCCCGACTCATGCCCTCTAGCCCCCCAGTGTCGGCACCTGCCAGCAGGCCCCGACTCATGTCCCCCACACCCTCCAGTGACGGCACCTGCCAGCAGGCCCCAACTCATGTCCCCCACCACCCCGTGACGAGGCCCTGCCAGCTGGCCCCGACTCATGTCCCCCACCCCCCCAGTGACGGGCACCTGCCAGCAGGCCCCAACTCATGTCCCCCACACCCTCCAGTGACGGGCACCTGCCAGCAGGCCCCGACTCATGACCCCAACCACCTCCCAGTGACGGGCACCTGCCAGCAGGCCCCCACTCATGTCCCCCACCCCGCCCAGTGACGGGCACCTGCCAGCAGGCCCCGACTTATGTCCCCCCATCGAACACGTCATCACAATCCAGATCCATGGCTCTTATGGCCACCCAAATCCCACCCCACGCCACCCCAATCCAAACATCCAACCAAGCATTCCATGCACTCCAAATTGAAATCCCCATGTCATGATGGATGCCAAATAACCAGTATGCGCATGAGTACAAGTCCGTCAGACCCACACAATGGCGACACATGACTGAGAAAACCCACATTGTGACATGCACGAAACAAATGAGAGAAGACCACACAAATGAAGTAAAAAATATAAAAAATCAAGGGTCCATGTGCCCAACAATCCAAAGGAAACCTAAGAAAAAATCTAACTAATGAATAACTATTAACAAACAGGTGGGGCATAGTCCATGCCCCCCAAAGGAAAAATAAATAAAAAGGAAACCTACATCGGCAGCAGGCTAGTCCCACAGCTCCCTCCATGTCGATGTTCCAGAGGCTGGCCTGTTCCCTGGACTTACAGGTCTTGCAGGGATGCAGCCATGGTATCCCTCAAATCCCTGCGATTTTCCTCGAGGCCCTCCGCCCACCTCAAAGCCCAGTGCATGGAGTTCTCCACCCTGACCATTCTGAGCCATGCCCTCTCCGCCCGGCGCCTCTCTGCATTTATTTGCCCGCCTAACCGCTGCCACACGCTAGACACTCCCAGTCTGGGGTCCTCCTGCCCCTCGGCCGATGCCTGCCCCCGGGGTGTTGATGGCCCCGAGCCATGATGCCTCCCACGCTGAGCCTGCTGCTGCCTCTGACGCAACTGTCTCTGCCACCACAACGGCATCCGGGCTGATGGAATCCCCCGGCGCCGTCGTGCATGTGCCCTGCTTGATGATGCCGGCACATCCTCCATCCTCTGGGGTCCAGTTGGTGGGGTGGCCACCCCTGCTGGATCTCCGACTCCCGACTGCGGCAGGGATGTGATCTCCACCTGGCTGGCTGCGTTGGTTGGGGCAGATCCACAGGGGGCCCTGGTGTCATCTGGGCCGGAAGACGGCACGGAGAACGACTGGCGTATAGTGTGCACAGAGGAGGAGAGGGCCACAAGACCAGCCGACACATGGAGGAAACCCCCGACCATGGCCCCTCCCAACTGGGTCATGTTGGCACACAGCTCTTCGTGATGACGTGCGTGGTCCCCCCAGGAACCACGTACGTCGTCACGAAGGTCACGTGTCCGCAACGCGACACCAATCAAGACGGACTCCATCCAGTCATGGGTCCCCTCGTCCGCAGGTAGAAGAGTGCCAGATGACGTGGACCTCCCCCCTACCTGTGGACGGGCCTGGGATGGGGCATCCCTGCTGGTGCATGGTGATGCAGTCACAGTGTCAGGGACAGAGACATGCACAGGCACCTCCACGGCGACGTGTGCTGCCTCCTGCCCCTGCCCCTGGACTGCACCACTTGCATCAGTGGTACCACCCCCACCAGGCCCCATTTGCGGCTCTGTAGCGGCCTCCTCCTCCTCTATACACACCACCAACCTGGATGGCTCCACACCGTCTTCCGCCGTAGCAAGCCCCTCTGGGGGCTCATCTGCCCCTTCCTCTGCAGCCGTAGTGGCAGACGCGACACCAGTCCCCTCGCTCCCAGATGATGGAATTTCCTAGGAGGGTGACTGGGCCTTGTGTCGCCGGCCGGTGGAGGCATCCTTGCCGCTTTCCTCCACAGCACTGTCTACGTTATCTTCTTCACTCGCCGCTGTGTAAAGGGAGACATTGAACACAAGCATCAGGGTACTGTACAATAGTCCCCTAGACAGAAAGCAATAGCACATGAGTGGCACTGTCAAACATCACTTCAATCATGTCTCCCAACAACACATGGGTCAGTGCAGGCAACACACATGCTGGAACCGGAATGGCACATGCAACAAAAATGTGCATCCATGTCCACCGCACCGTAGTTACATCCAATGCAGGGCTGAAACTCACATGCATCATGGGACATGCTGATCACATGCACACACATCACCGGAGGGTCATGCATCTGGCCCCTTATGCCCACAGACACAGTGGATACAAGGATGAGTAGGCTGTATCAGTGATTCAACACATCATCACAGACATGTGTCATGCATCCATGGCGCACACACTACTCTGTACATCATGCATGTCCATGACAGCAGCACACATCTATCACACCACACACATGTCAAGGTACAGACACAGGCATGCATACATGTGTGCATTCCGCATGCTACTCAGCATGATGCATTGTAACACATACACCATCCATGTGGGTCACGCCTGACTGGACTAACATGTAGCACCATCATTTCCCTGCACACACACACATCCATACATGACCCATGTCACACATGCAGCCGAGTAGCTAACTACCACCACGCTTCAACATGCACTGTTTCAAACGTGAATGCATGGGCACTAACCACTCGACTCCAGACGGGCCTGCATTCTAAGGATCTGGTGATGAAGCACTGGGCGAATGCGCTCCAGGACCCTCATCTGCTGGGTGGTAAGATGGGCCTGGTGCCCCACTGCATCCGCTGCCTCCAAGAGACACCGGGCCTTCTTGAGGGTCCTGGATTTGTAGTCCTTCCAGCGCTTTCAGGCGTGTTTGGTGTTGCGGGGTGCCACCCCCTCCGCGTTGATGGCACCCCCTATGTCCTCCCAGATCCTCTCCTGTCCTTCCTTGTCAGCACGCAATGGTGTGAAGAGGGCATCATAATGCCCCAGAACTTGCTCCACCAGGATACAAACTTCCTTGTCACTGAAGCTGGTAGCCCTCTGCCTCTCTGGCTGGGGGTCGCCAGTGGTCTCTGATGGTGTTTGCTCCGACATGGCGACTCCCAAGGCAGGTGTGGGTGGGCCACTGGGTCCTGGGGCTGGGCTGTGGAGTGATGGACCACCAGTCGGGAGTCTTCTGTTCCAGCAGGGGTGGTCACAGCAACTGGACCCCTGCAGATGGCAGATGTGCAGGCACCAAATGGCAGGGCACGGTGGCAGCAGGCAGGCAGGCAGCAGCAGTTGGCTTGTGGGAGGCTGCTCGGGGCTCTGGAGGCAGTAGTTCGGCTCTCTGGGCAGCAGCGTGGGCTTCTGTGTGTTGTCGCGTGGCCAGCTTGATACGGAGTGATTTGGCACGTGAAAAAACTGCACGTCAGTGTGTAATTCGAGGAAAGGCCATTAGCGCGTAAGCGCGTATGTGATGTAACATGCACAGGCGTTTCCCTGGCACGGGTTGGGGTCCCACGTGGGTTTCCATCGCTCTGTACGTGCTTTTCGTGGAAAGCGGTGCGTGTGTTTTCTAGGCGTTGGGGTTCACACGCGATTACTTCACAGCGGGTGGGTGTTGGCTACGCATTCTTCTTCTACGCGCAAGGCAGACGGTGAGTGGCACATGCTATTTTTCCCACTGCAGGTGTCCCTGTTTGTCACGTACCCCTTTTATTCCGCCCACACTAGCCTGTGTGTTGATCACATATGTATTTTTTGGGTTCCTGGCTGCCACAGCGTACTGCGTGTATTTGTTTACATGCATGTGGGCTACAGTGGTCGCTTATCTCTTTTTCTTGCTTTTATGGGATGCCTGTGCATTGCGTGGAACATCATTTCTCCTAGGGGGTCACAGAATGGGACATTCATCGTAGCTGTATGTACGTGTTTGTTGTTTGCGCACACTTTTGTAATGCGCAGGGATGCTCCCGCCTGCCTTCGTGTGGCGGACGTGTTTAGGCCTGTGCATGTCTTTTGCCGTGCACGGGTTCCCCCTATTCCATTCCATGAATACGCGTCCTTCGCGTGCGTGTGGGCGTTCTATGTATTTTCCTGCAGTACTTCCCCAGTTACGCCTTCTTTTTCACGCGTTGTTCCCCATTCCGCGTGTTACGCCCTGTGTCCCGCCCTCTTTTTGGTGTATGCACGGATGTTGTGCACTTTCCTTGTGCGCGTCGCGCACAGCGTTCGGGATGTTGCAGTGACGTGTGCATCCGTGTGCGCCACGCACGGATTTGGCGCACATCCCAGGGAAAACATGCGCAGGCCCTTCCATGAATCGCACGCGTGCGTGTGCGCTTGCTTTTTCATGCTTGTGCCAGCTTGCGCCAAGATTTTCGGCGCACAATTGTTCCATGAATCGGCCCGTAAATGTGAAACCACATAGAATTGTATAGATTTGTCATTATAGAATTGCCAGAGCACAAAGTGTGTTATTGAATTGTGTATATATCTCGGAACCTTATTTTGTATATAAAGAACTGTGTTAGCACATAACATAGTTTGTGGACATTCCTTTGTGGGGGTCTGGGGACTCACTGTACTTAAGAACCAGCTTGTACCACCTCCTGAGAGCTTAAGCCTTGGTTGCTCGTCCATAGCTACCATATAGAGAACCTTGGCCGGGGAGCTCTGTGCCTCTACTCTGCCATATAGAGGGCAGAAGTACATATACCCCCTCCAGTCTTTGCAAACTCAACCTTTATTTATGCTTTATACATGTTAATACTCAGGCACTACATTGTTTTTGTTCTGTTCTTCTCTTTCTCAGTAATGAATGAACGTTTATTAGTGGCTAAAAAAAAGCTAGTGAATGGAAACATCAGGACTTAGATCCCAATATTCAGCAACAAAAAGCAAATTTGAACAACACAATATAAACTATGGTGAGGCACATATTTTCTTTTTCAAGGTAACCCGTGACTATGATATTATCAAATTAGCTTAAAGGAGGAGGAGATCAATCCCCTCTCCCGAACCACAGAAGCCGAATAGATCGACCCTCCCACAGTGGTTGGCACGGGCGCCTGAGTATATAAATACAGGAAGCCACGTGGCAGCCAATGGGGGGAAGACGGAGTTAGGGAAGGAGGATGGACTGACAAAGGTAAGGAAGGGGGAAACAATATGCATACATGGAAAGAAACCAAACTACACACAACTATACCTAACCCAGCAGTTCCTGACTTAATACCACTAAGATTCTACCCCACCATACTCCACTGGGCCCTGACCTAACCACTTGACAAAACATGACATAATTCCCATGAACTCACAAAGCACATCACATATAACCTGGATGTTAGTGATAAAGACTTAGATGCAACAAAACATGAATAAACGCTCTCCTTACATTTGACATGTCATTGCGTAAGTAAAGACTGAGACACATGCAACAGCCACATAACATGGAACATCACACTGCACATAGGAGACATATCATCATTTGGTTAGGGGTGCGTGTGCATAAAACTCTTCATGAGACCTTTTTGTTAGCAGAACCTCATATGAATCAAAACTCAATCATGGCGTAGGTTGCCTCATAGATGCTTGTTTGTCAGACTCTGCAGGCATAAAACACTCATGGGTGTGAAACCGTGTCTTAATGAAAAGAGTTGCTTAGAGCCACCTTACACAACTCCTGGAAAATCAATGTTCTGAAAACACACACTTAACTGCTTGCCCGGACGCCTCCTACGGACGTCCGGACTGAAAAGGAATGAAGCCCAACTCAGGGTATGGTCGCCTCAAATCACTGTCGCGACCTGAGTATTAGCAGGTCCTTTCCCCATATCAAAGCAAAACATAAGGTCCACTTAACTGGCTGTCCGGGCGCCTTCCGCGGCTGCCCCGGACCTGAAGAAAATATGCATCAAAGGTTTTCACCGCTGCGACCCGAGTCTGGAGCTTGCCAGCTTCACCGTCAGTCTGCTGCCTCGACGCCACCGCCCGTGCTATTCAACATTAATCATCAGCACCAGAGCACGGGCGGTTGGCCGTATAAACTAGCCTTCCTGATTGCCTGCAGCTGGTGACTGGCACGCATAGGGAACAACACATCCTCCCAATGCCTACTGGGAAGTGTAGTTCCCAAACTTATTTATGAAAAATACGTTTTCTCATCAACCTGCTCCTTAACCCCTGAAACCTGACAGATATTCATTCTACCTGTTCAGACCTTCCGTGCTTCATAGCCCGTATTCAGTATATGACCATCACTTTACAATGCAGAGTGTAACAAGCTACCCGTCTTGAATTACGCCATCTTTAATTCCTGATCGCACTTCTCAAGTAAACTCTGCATTTTGCTATGATTATACGAGATATGATTATGAGCAATCATTCTCAAAACATTTCAATTCTGTTTTCTTTTCATTTTTTCTCCTCCCGCCTCATCCTTGTGATGATTTTTGTTAATTGAACTTACTTTTGTATCCATCATTGTGTTAGCTTTGTTTTCTGGTTATCATTTTAGGTAATAAATTCCTTTTGTATTTATTTGAACTTTTAAAATTTAATTTGATTAGTTCTGTTTGTTATGCTTTACTTGCAATTTTCTTTATCAACACATCACGCACCATCAATGTATTCATAAAGGTGATCAGACCTGAAGAAACTCAATATTAGTGAGACATGTGTAGGCTAGATCATTGCTAGATCACAATCGATTAGTACATGGGGTTCTGTTAGATCAAATATAGCTTTCAGTAAATTCGAACACAGTTTTCAGTACACACGCATTCTTGTAGTTTGGTGTGCTTTCTTCTCAGCAGTAACCAGATTGTTCAATACATGCTATTGGTACCAGGGGTTAAGTATCCATACTGTGGATAGTGCCACCGATCAGTGTATCTATGCATTTATGCATTGCTTTTAGGAAAAACTTAAAACGTATTTATTTAAATAAGGGTGTCTGATCAGACCTTTACGACCTGACTAATAGGCTCAGATTATTTTTGGTGCCCGTATGCCTCCGGGCCACTTTGGACGTGCCTAATAAATAATGTAATGTAATATAATGTAATTCTATATTGGCGCACGGCTGAGACCAATTAACCCCATCTGTTTAATCCTGTTATTTTGTATTGTCAACATGTTTTAGCATTGATTTAATTGATGTATGCAAGTTTCCTCTTGATGGAATAGAAGCACAAGGCCAGGGCATGCCCTCTGAAAAAGTTGCCATATCACCTTCGCCTCTACCCCCGACTTTGGGGTGGTGCTGCCATTTTATTTATTCTTACCATTGTCCTATTTATAATTCTAAGTGCACCCTCTTCCCAGTGTTAATCAGCAAACTTGGAATTGTTAAACTAGACTAACAGGTCTTCATAAAACCGGCTTTTCAACTGGCTATTCAATTAACACCAGCATGACACCAACAATCAAAAGATGACCACTCACAGTGATTTTGACCCGAGGGAGCCCCGCTCAAAGTCATACGCACTTACCACAAACTCACCCATATCTCATCCACTAGGATCTATTGGAGAACTGTCTCATTTGGGTAGAGCTACACTCAAGCTTAATGGAATCAATCTAACTACATTGATTGATTCCCACTACATGTATGCCTAATGTGACTGCTCACCTCTTCTTCCCGACTATAAGACTCACCTCTGAAGTCTCCTAATAGCTTTCACTACACATGCATAAATCCCCCACATATGGTGAGCTCTTGACTATCAATTACCACACCAACATTAATGGAGCAATACTAAAGCTCAACTAGCTGTATCAAACACCCAAATGAGTGGCTAACCTAGATAACAATGCTTGGTCTCAGGAGGATAGCTCAGCAACAACGTTCGCGCCATGCAAGCAAGACAACATGGAGCAACACAGGTTCGATCCTGGGTCCACGCTTAGAAACCTTTCGGTATTAAGCACTTTATAAATAACCTATCATAACTTCATCACACCTCGGGCTCTTGCAAACGACAAACACATAACTAAATGTCACTGTCATAATCCGAACAGCTGAAAAGTTCCACCAAATCACGTATTCAGTGCTGGGGGATGGAGGGGTGTGTCCTGCAGCTGTCCTGAAAAAGAAAAAAAAACGAGCTGCAGGGGTGTTCCCCCACCCTTGCTCATTATATTGGGAGTGTGGGTTGTGGGGGACACCTCCGCTGCCGTCCCTGCAGCGCCAGTTCCAGATCACGGAAGTGAAAGGGAACAGGCGTTGCAAGATCCAGCAAGTTGTAAGAAAGGTAAGTAGGGGAGTGAGGGTGTGGCTAGGCGTGTGGGCCAAGTCAGAAATGTTCAGGGGGGAAAAGACTGAATGTTATTTTGAAGAAATAATCTTCAGCCTTTTCTCCCTCGAACATTCCTACCTCAGTGTTTCAACCCCAATCCAAATAATCAGCCCCTTGTTCTGTAAAAAAAATAAAAGCTGCACCCCTGTTTTCAGCATCCAGCCCCAGCTGGTGAAATGAACGAAATAACGGTGCTCCCCATAGCCCAATACTGGGACACATGATTCATCCCAAGTGGGAAGCTCCGGAAGGTTAGGGGAGTGACCCCTGAACTATGGACAATGATGTGCATTGATGAACTAAAGCGGAAGGAATACCAATTGAGTGGGTGGAGGAAAGAAGGACATGTGAAGCATATACCCTGCCAATCGTCTATGTTGACTTATGTCTATAAATAAATAATACAAATTGCAGGCATTTGCGGCCTTGTTTTCCCACAAAATGAAAGGCCTAAGCTTTTGGGCATCAGGCGTGAAAAGCCCGTGCAGGTCTGCTAACCGAAAAAGGAAGGTGGGGGCCGTCTGGTGCCTGACTGCACATGTTATGTTGATGTATTATTCATAGAATGTTACCCGGCTGTTGCCCTGGTGTCAGCTGAGTCCAGCAGAGTGCTAATCTGCGTGGTGAGTGTCTGCATGAAAGATAATTTTTCTTGCAAACTGATTCTGCAACCACAAAACAAGATGTATTTGTGTACGCCTTGCTTTATAAGAGCCACCAAAAATAATTATCGTTGTATGGAATGTAACACAAGGCATTCATAAAATACCACAAAGGATTTCGTACTACGTTGTAGAAATACGGTAAATATGCTCGTACAGGGTAAAGTCCAGGTCTGTTAAATCCATTTCCTGTTTTTCTAGAGAGTTCTTCAGCTCGCGCGTGTGGCCTGCTGTGTGTTCCTGCCCAACTGGTGCCCACTTACTATGTACTATAAGCCACGTAGGCACCAACATTTCCAAATGTCGGCGAGGCCACCCCACCCCATTCCCTTGAGTGGAAAGGATTGTGTTCCCTCTGGTATGTCTGCCATTCGATATGCAAAGCCGCTCCTTACCGGGCTTTTCAGAGCTGGGGAGTTGAATTGCAACACCTATATGGCGCAGTGCATACCTCTGGCTATCTGTAGACACTGAGGAACAGGCCCAGGGGCTCAACTAGACGGACATTTTCAGGGGGTGGTGGTTTGGGAGGGAGGGAGTCTAACGCATTAAGTGGTAGCAAACAGGGTGCTTTCAGAGACTTTGTGCGCATGGGGCAAACTTACTTCTATAGTGTCCAATTCCCGCTGTCTCATGTTTGTGGGAATTTGTGTCAAATTAGCAGCCAATGGTGCAATTTGAAGCACATTGACCCAGTAACTTTGCCCAAAACAAGTACAAAATCCTCATTTTGATGTTACTTGCCAGCATGGTATTGCTGTGGTTCATGGTGCATATCTGGGTAGGAAATGGGCTGGAACAAGACACAACTCCACTCAGTAAAGTTTGTCTTGAAAGAGAGGTTTCATTCTGAAGCCCAAACACCCTGGCCTAGACAAGCCCAACCAAAACCTGCTGCCAGGAGCTCTCATCCACAAGCAGGCTTCAGAAGACTCCTAAGACTGAGGGCCCGAGTACTTTTTCTTACTATGTGGGGGCTTCATGCAGGTTCGGCACGTCTCTGCGAGAGGTTGAGTGCCTTGCGCGAGACACCATGCAGAGCGTGGACGAGGCCTGCGCAGAGGGTGGAGTAGGGGGCGGAACTTGGAAAATGATGAAGAACAAAGCAAAAAGTGTGCGTTGCGAGGGGCTAGCCGCAGGCAGTCCATAGCACGCCCACAAATGCGCACGGCAAAGTGTATTCATGGATGTGACAGCGCAACCTCTCGTCTGAAAAATGCCCGTGCAAATCCCTCAATCTCTCTGTCACCCGAAGGCAGGCGTAAAGACACCTGCGCATAGGAACCGCAGGGCGCAGGTGGCTTTGCATGTCCGATTTAGGGGTGCGTGAACACATCCGGCGTTCCGATCTTACTTAGAGGTGCGCATACGCATTGTAGTGGGGGGCTGGAATGGTTTATGGGGGATCGCACAGAGATTTTCAGAGTTTTACCCGAGTTATGAAGTATTGTATGCATGCTGTTGGGGTGTCGGTAACAGTTACAGAGGACCCTGCACAGGGTCCCCGAGATGCAGGCCTGCTTGTGGGTGACCCCAAGCACAGTTTGAAGGGTGCATTCATTCGCACCTGGGGGAGCACACAAAGGTGGTGGCTGTTCTGGCTATTTTTGCTTTTTGTGGGAGCGTGTCGGGGGCGTTCCGGGCACAACTTTCGTATATGGTTACTTTGCGCAAAGAATTCCACGAATAGACGGAGCGCGCATTTTTTATACTGCGCACAGGGTCACAAAGTGTTGTTTTTTTGGATGAGGAGCCGTTGCGGGATAAATGTGCACTTTTTCATGAATCGGGCCATGAATGTTTACTCTAATGAGCTCCATACAAAAACAGGCCAAGCCTCACATCCTGAACATAAGCGATCCAAATGTATCTATATGGCTTGGGGTTTACAGACATTTTCCAGTTAGGGTTAATATTGAGGCAAATGAAAAAGAACAAAGAGTCCAATTCGCATTACTTGATCAGAAGGGATTCATGCTGAATCACTATCACAGACATATTAATCTTTAAAATGTGGTCATTCTTATGTTCGCAGCATGCTCTTTGCTTGTATGCAAATCACCAGGATTGGATCCCATAAAGAGATAGGGTGGGCTTGACTAGGGGTTTGGCACTGACCCACAGCCCCAGCCACATAACCTCCCTCCACCCCCTTCCTTCCCTGCCCTGCATAAAGGGGGTGGGTCCCAGAGTACATTTGTTTCCATTTCAAGCACTGGTGTATATCCAGCTGCATTGTACCATGATGCCATGTAAGAATCAGAGGCGCTACAGTTGCAGTGTCTTTTAGGTGTCAGTAGGAAGTGAGAAGGGGGAGGTCCCATGAGACTGACTAGAAACTGTGGGCCCTGAATTTGTGCGAGACAAAAGAGGTGATGGCTGGAAGGTTTAGAATTCATTTTACCCTCTGGCATCGTTCTGAGCAACCCTCCAGACAACCGTTTTTCATCTGCCAAGCCATTTCAGAAAGGGGAAAGATCATATAGAAATCAGGCTGGGTCCCACCGCAAAAGGGGCAGTCCAGCCCAATCTGCTATATCACATCCCTAGGTGAACATAGCCACTTCTAAGGACTCCACGTTCTACAGTTAAGATAACATTATTTGCTCACGAGCCTACACTTTTCTTAAGCAGCGAACCTGGGAGTTTAACCCATTCTGCAATTTAGGCACATTACCACATATCTTCTGAACTGCACAAATATTCATGCTTTAGCTTTTAAGGACTACAATAATGCTTTATTTTACTGTTTACTGGCGAAAATGTGCAAATCCCTTAGTAAAGCATCCTGACAGTATGTAAATACTTATAGAAACATGTTAAGCCCAAAAATAAGTCTACCTTTATTTTCAACACGCTGAATGGAAAACTAGAATGCTAAATAATGATACCCTGAAAAATGTCCTATTGTGCAGCACTTTGCTTTCAGCACTTTAAGATACACAGATTTTATTTGAAAGCGTACATTGCATGGAGGGGACCTGCTACATTTGCACTTACATGCAAATAGGTCCCTCTGTGCAATTCTAGTAATTTGCACTATGTAGTGCCGTGAGGATAGCTCAGGAGCAATGTGCTCGCCTTGGAAGCAAGATAACACGGAGCACCACAGGTTCGATCCCAGGGTTGTGCTTAGAAACCTCTGGGTATTTAGTGCGTTATAAATAACCTATCATATCATATCATAAAACAACTGTGTAAATGCAGGTGCAATGGCCTGTACGCCTCTGTTTTTCTCTTGGTAGTTTAAACCGAGTAATGCTGCCTGCCTGCCATGTATGCAGGGCAGGCAGTGTTTGCAATGGATAATTTATGAACAGAGCCCATAAAAATCTAAAGAATTTGTGCCTGCATAAAAATGACAAGCTGGTGTGAATGGTCATGACTTTGTATAATAGAGAGGACAGGCAATTCGATTCCGTGCCCCCTCGCTGCAATGCATATGAATTAAAATATGGCGATGTGTAAAATTGCACATGCATTTTGTGCTACTCCATAATAAGCACCATCCAAACTCTAAAAGAAATCGTGTGAAAAGGTCACCTGCTATAGAGAGTGGCAAAGACTTCCAGCTTGCTGTTATGAATGATGTTAAGAACCTTTGATATCCACATAAAAGCAAACACTTTTTTGCATGTCAAGTTAATAGACATCATCAGTATAAGCTAATCTTTAAAAAAAGCGCTTTATTGTGTCACTCACTTTAATTGTCTAGGGAGTAGACATGGATTTGCTAGTCATTTTGAGCTGTATGGGACTTTCAAATAAAATGGCCCCAGTGCAGGGCCAGTTGCCTAAATAGTCACACCTAAGAAAGGCACTGCTGATTACAGAAGGAAAGTAGTAGCCTCCTTTCAAGGTCAGCAGGTCCCTTCAAAAACGGCCTGCAACTTCCGGGGGAGGGGTTTGTGGCAGGGAGGGGAGCAGGAGCCCAATTCGCCCAGTGATATCGCACATCTGCACAAGCCTGTGCTGCTCCTCATAGGACAGTCCTCCTTTGCGCGTCGTTTATGAATCCTTCCGCGTTTGCTTGCTTTGTGTGCTGGTTATTTTCCAAACATAAATATTTGTGGATTATTTGAAGTGTGAGGCTGACACAAAAAGGCGTTACCAGCTGTAATCCCTTATGGGCTGTAGCAACGGGAAAAAAACAACTATTTCTCATGTGTAGACATTCTTCTGGGAAATTGGCAAGGCTCTACTGACACTTTAAAGTGCTGGGTGGAGCAACGCTGTAGATGTGTGTCTGCAGTGTGTAGGAGGCAGGGAGCAGAGCAAGCACAATAAACACAATGGCCCTCATTACGACCCTGGCGGAGTGGGTTTCCGCCAGCGTTATTCGCGGCGGACCCGTCCGCCCTACTACGAGTTCCCGTAGCGCCATGGAGCCTTTCTCCGCCTGGTTTTACCGGGCGGAGAAATCCATGGCGCTAAGGGACCTCGTTGTTAATTACGCCACCGTACTTTACGGTGGCGTAATTAACGCCTTCCCCACTCCCATTATACCCTATGGGGCAAGAATGGGAATGGGGAAGGGCAAAATGGGGATTGGGGATTTACCGCTCCGCCAAGGTCGGCATGGGGTGGTAAATCCGCCAACCCCCATGGCGCTATCGGCGGCTTTCCGCCGTGCTCCGCGGTGCATTTAGCACCGCGAATTCCGCCAGGGTCGTAATGAGGGCCAATGTTATCTAAGCACTGCTACTTATTTTTTTGAGGCTGAAGGTTCTAGACGAAATGCTGGGCAATGTTAGCCCTAAGAAAGACTATGAGGGGCCAGATTACAGAAACTTTGCCCCAGTACAAGTGCAAAGTTTGCACAGTATTAGGTTAGCACTAGGGCAAAGTTTGCCCTATTTTCAAAAAGACTGGGACAATTAAAAAAAAAAGCATTGCACCTCGACAAGTGCAGTTTGGCATATTAAAAGCACCAGGGCTTAAATTGCCCTAGTGTTAAAAAGATGCATTTTTGATGGATTTGTCAATCAGGGCAAAGTTTGCCCTAGTGCTGATACCATGCCGTATTAGCACTAGGGCAAACTTTGCCCCGGTGCAAAAATGTAGTGAAAATGCATTTTTTTTGCACTAGGGCAATTTTTGCCCTGGTGCTTTTAATATGCCAAACTGCACTTGTCGAGGTGCAATGATTTTTTAATGTGTCCCATTGTTTTTAAAAATAGGGCAAACTTTGTACGTACACATTGTAATATCGATATGTGAGGGAAGATATGTCACAGGTAAAATTCTTTGTGGAACTATATGGTTGTTCATGGTCCAGATCACGGAACATGCACTCCGGAACTCACCATTGTTTGAGGTCTAGTCCCCATTTGTGTTGCAAAAACACTGGCACTAGTGCTATTTTGGAAAGCCGTTTTTGATGTAAAAATAAGGTGTATTTGGCTCATGTCATTGGCACGCACATAGTATGCAGCCAATAATATGCTGATTGCTGCTGCTCCCCTAGACTGTTCTGTCCCCCTTGTCTGCTGCTGCCCTCTTGGACCCTTAGTACCTCTCTTTACTTTTGATACCCCTAACCATTATATGCCCCCTGACTGCTGATACCCACTGTGTGCCCTCTCTGCCTACTCCCAGTCTGCAGTGCCCACTTGCCCTTGAACATCGCTTCACATATGCTCCTTTCGGAATGCACCCTGGCACCACCATCTGGCAACTGCTGCCTCCAACTCCCCTCACCTGTCCCTAAATCATCCATTCCACATCCTCATTTGTCCCCCAGCAACCTTAGTCCATCAGCCAATTCCCCCCTTCAGCAGCTACATACAGTGTCCCGCTCCTTGCATGACCCCAACTTGACTGCTTCTTTGACCGACACCAATGGGCACCAACCACGACCCTGGCTCAATCACACAGCACCAAGTTTTCAGTTGATGAGCTGAAGGTCCCGGTGGTAAGTGTTGTGAAGGAGGCAACACGTCCCTTACGTCCACAGCGACACAATATCCTTTTCTGCCAGTGCAACAATGTCCGGAAGGCTATCCTGCAGAACGTCAACAATGTATCAACAACACCTCGTCTGAAACCAGGAAGCAATGCCAGGATTTCTCCAGAAGCTGATCTCAAGACACCAGAGGAAGTGCCGCTCCACTGGAGGTGGCCCACTACTGCCCCCTCGGAAGCTACGGCCGAGGGAGGAGCAGCAGCTGAGCATCATTAATGTCAGCGTCCTTAAGGGAATTGGAACCGTTGAGGCTGGGACTGAAGGGGAGTGCACTGCATGTATGAATGACACAAACAAAGAAATGATTTGCAAAGAGTGTGAGTGACCACACCTTTTGTCTCTGGCACACATGTGCATATGCCCTGAAGACAACACATGTGGTAACAGCAACGTGCAGTTGACATAACCTATGTGTGCTCCCCCAAGACATCTACCTCTGTCATTGAGCACTTTGCTGAGTGCAAATACTTCCACTTGCCCCGTGCACAGGTGCAAATGTAGAGTCCAGGTTTGGAAACAGGTCAGTGGGCACACCCGACCCTACTTCGATTTCAAAAGAAGTTGTCTGGTGCAGCATGGAACAAACAATAGTGTAAGTGCCAATGTCAGCAAGGGGCTAATCGCTTTAGCCCACAGAAACCCCTATCGAACAACCCTGTACAGTTTTGCCAGGGACATGGAGTCAACACCTGACGGTACTTGCCCGGAAGCATACATGTCTGTAAGTGCATGAACATAGTGTAGTACCTGGGATTACCCTGCCTGTAGCAGGTAGTTTAGCAGCATTGAAGATCCCACGGATTTCTCTTGTTCCAAATGCGCATTTTGCATAGAGATCACTGCAAATTCCAACACTTAAATGAGCTCTAGCCACCACTGTTTAATTGCCCATGTAAACACTACGAAGTGCAAATGATGTACGTAAATGCAGACAGAAACATGTTTCACTCCATCAAGAGCAGTTTGTTGTCAAAACTAGTATAAAGCTATTTCACCAATTAAGCTTGTGGGGAGTGTGACATAGTCAGTACACTGACCTTGTCAAGAGGGGATGTGGACCCCTCTCAGGCTTGGGTGGCAGGCCTACCATGGTGGAAGCCAAACCCAATTCTACACCAGAGAGGGAAGTTGGCAACTGGGTGGGCCCAGGTTTCTGTCCCCTCCCAAAGTGGAAGCATATGCTTGGGCAGGCACCCGGTTAATCACCCCATATATTTTCATGAAGATGATGGCTAGTTTCTTTCCTTTCATTTTATACCACAACATCCATCAACAGTCTGGGCAGACCACCTGCCACCTGACAGCCCACCATAGTCTGCAGACAGACACCTCCAGTCACCAGCTGTCTTCGAAATCCAAGCAGAGAGAGAACCCCTCGTGCATCTCATCAAATGTGCCAACAAATTTCTTGTGAATAGTTCTCTGACAGAAGACTTATGTTAAGTGTTTTCCAAGGTACAGTGCTCATAAAATTGCAGTCCTACTGTTAATATGCCAATCCAATACCCTAAACGTAAATGGAAAAACAGGCAGTGAGAATACTCAAAACGTGAGGATTCTGTGTTGTTTTAGTGTCCCTGCCATTTTGGATTAGGCCTTTTTTTCCGTCGCATCCAAGATCATTTTTTCAAGTTGCCGAGTACATGTTTGGATCGCAAGGCAGTGCAAATATTAATCATATTAGTTATTGTCTCAAAGTTGAGGTTCCTGTTATCCTTTCTCATGCAGCATTTCCCAGGGAATCTGAGCACATGGAATAATAACGATTTATGACTTTAGCATTAGTCAGATAGAAATATGATAATTACAAAAGATGTGTTCTGGTGTGAATTAGGCCTCGGGTTGAGGCACTGCAAAAATACTGATTCAAGCCAAGTGAAGTCTTAGGACTGCTGAGTTTGTGGCAGAGGGGTCTGGTAGTGCAAATAATACAAGAAATTACTTCTCAAAAATGGGGTTTCTGTTACATGTTTTTCTATGAGCATCACTCTTTCCCAAGCAAGATGAACATCCTGCAAAACTAACGGTTTCTGTCCTTGGCCTAGCTAGAAGGATGAATAATGGGGACAGCAACATGTATCAATGTGGTAGTTGGAAAGAAATGTTTCACAGTGAGGAAGCTGCAAGATCTTGGAACGGTCTAGGGTGCCAACATGTCTGGTGTCATGGGAAAGGATGTTAGTGTAGCTACTATTGTAGGGCTTTGCTTGGAGTGCTTGGCTGAGTGTTCAGTGTTGAAGGTGCTAAACAGTGGCTATAAGCAGAGTATTTGTTCACTGTCGATTGAGCCCAGGACGAGCCTGTGTTCTACAAAACACCAGCTTGGCTGAGTGTTCGGTGTTCGGCTGTCAAAGGAGGCGGAGGCCGAATTGGTCTTCTTTCCAACATTGAAGGCGGTTCTCATTGGATAACTCCCTTGAAGACCGGATAATTTGGTAAGAATGTCGGCCTACTGTGTTTTCGATTTTCATTCAAGATACCTCACGTCCTACAAAACACCAGCCAACAGACTGCAAGCATAGACTGTAAGTGTAATTTGACAACCCCACTCTATACAGCTCCATGGCCCAAAGGCCTCTAACTGTGCAACCTACTTCAATCGCTGTGGGGGCAACTGTAGGCTTTTATTGCCTTTCAGCCCTGTGCAGCGTATCCTGTATTTCTCCTGCTCCATCCTCCATTTACAGAAGCGAGTGTAAGCAAAGCTACAACCAGAACCTGATAGCTCCGCTCTAATACAGCTCTGGTGTCCGAAGGCTTTCAACTGTCCAATATATCCTTTTTGCTGTTGGAGTAACTGCAGGCTTTTTCTTTTGCCCTTGATCTCTGTGCAGCTTAACCAGCGTTTCTTTTTTTCTGGCACTGAATTGCTTGTCATTCCAACTCCTGTCGGCAATCGTGGCTTGTGGACTGTGCTATCTTTGTTTTTATCTAAATCGACGGAGTGACTGTGGGCTTCTGACGCCTTTGAGCTCTGATTGGTTTAGGTTACTTTATTGATTCCTTTCTGTATTAGTGTCAGCATCCGTTCTGCATGAATTAAGGAGTGGGAAAAAGTACACGTCCGATAAGGCAAAACCACAGTATATAACTGACTCTGAGATGTTAATGGCTATGTCCCGTCCACCGCCTCTTTCTCCGGGTGACTCAGGTGAATTGATTGGACCCATAGAATCGAATAAACCAGTTGGTCGCAGATCTTCGAAGATGACCTCCCCCCCCCCAAGGATGTGAGGAATGGATTGAACAGTACTAATACTGAACCATCAAAGGGAGCATGCATGGGGGCCCCAACACACTCCAAGGTTACGCCCCAAGGCAACTTGTCATCACTATCGGAGGAGTGTGTTTCAGTGCAAGACATATCATCTCAGGATAACTCTACCAGTAACAATTGCCCCCATGGGAAACATAAGGGAGGCTAACGATTTTGAGACATCATTCTTCAACACTCCCCCTCATTTTGAACTTTTGAGGCGCCTGTCACTTTCAACCAATGGAAAGAATTTTCCTTGGCAGGTTCTGACAAATCAGGCATTACTAGAAATTAACCAAGTTTTGTGTACTTTAGTATCCCTTTACGAGGGTATGAAAGAGGACATAAAGGTCAACTTCATTGTTTTACATTCTTTGGCTGAGAAGATGGATGATATTAGGTTGCAAACACTTTTAGGGGTATCGGGGAAAAAATCCAATCAGGCTTCCGTGCAAAAGCCACTGGAGTCGGGGCAGGGCCGAAAGTCCAGTTTTAAGGGTATGGAGAGAACTGTTAATCTGGTTAACTTGGAAGGTTTGAAATCTTTTCCACTTAATCTGAGTGCAGTAACATCTCTTGTTTTTAACCTCCTCCCCATGCCGTAGCCCACACTCGCCAGTATCCTTTACAAATGCATCTTGCTATGAGGTTGAAAATACGGGGATACCTACGATTACTAGTTGTACTTCCAGAAAAAGGAAGAAGCAAGTATGGGTGCCCCCCTAATGAAGATATCTAAGAACCTCTTACTATCCAAATTGAACAATTCTGGAACTAAAAACTTTATGTCTTGATTCTTAAATCAGCCCGTGGTGAGAGGCATGCTCTTTAAGTAACCCCCGAATTGAAAAGTGTTAAAAATGTGAAACCCCCATGGGGAACCTAGCTGCCCAGCCTTCAACTCTATCCCTCGACCCTTTGCAATTGTCTAAAGCCGTAGTTCAACATTGTAATTCAATGCAAAAGAAACTGCTGGATTATTCAGCTTGTAATTGGAACAAGGGAAAAACATTTGAAGACGATGGGGGATTCCAGCTTCAAGCTGGGTCGCATCTCTGCCCCACACAGACTCGCTCAAGAAAAGGGGTTAGGAGAGGTGCAGTGGTGTGGGTGGGGGCAAATGTGTAACTGAGGGCCAAAGAGTTTTTTTTCCAAAAAGTTTTTAATATTTTATTCAATCCACATAACAGAACAACAAAACATACTCAACACATTGTACAACATAAACACTGCACTCCCCCCCCTATGAGCCTGTCTGTTCTTCACATTCAGTGTCCGCCTCGTGTGTCAGGGTATCACTGCCCTCAGATTCAGCTGGAGCCAATCCAGCCCCAAACATTTCCGCTATCAATGATTTCCATGCCATGAGGGAGCCCATTTCTTCCTCCCCACTCGTATTACTGGCCTCTTGCCACACCACTGTTTCAGCCTCAGCCCATTTTTGTAGGTCCTTCCACCGGAACTCTACTCGAGGCCTATGGCCCTCCTTTCACCCCATGGCAATCCGTCGTTTCACGAGCACATACGCTAAATCCTTCAATTTCGCTACGTGCTTGGGCTTACGCGCTCTAGGGTATCCTCCCAGCAAGCAGGCCCAGGTCGAGTCTATTACGAGCGTGACCCCCCTCCCTGCCAATTTCTGTGCCACTTCGCCCCAATAGCCTTCAATAACCGGGCACGCCCAGAACATGTGTATCATGTCAACATTCTCCTCGTCACACTTAGGGCACGCCTGGCGCCCAACATTTCGGAACTTCGATATTCTGAGAGGGGTCATATATGCCCTGTGCGTTATATATAGTTGTATTTGTTTGAACCTGGAGTTTCTCAACACCTTCTTATGATATCCTAGGGCACGCTCCCACGCCCCATCTTCCATCGGGACTCCCATCTCTGTTTCCCACTCTAATCGCAAGTGCGCCAGGTCCTTCCCCACCTTAGCCATCAACATCTCGTACAATCTGGAGACCTCATGCCCACTTTCTGATGCGTCATATAGCAACCCCACAGTGACATCCGGTTCTTCCGCCAGAACGTTTTCAGGCCATGTACTCCGAATCTCATGCGTTATCCTACGATAAGTGAAATATTGGCCTCTGTGTAACCCGGCCGCTTCCTCAAGTTCACCCATCTCCAAAATAGTCCCGTCCTGCCAAATATCTCCCAATGTGACTAACCCCACTGATTCCCAATAGGTCCTAATGCTTACTCTCAGCTGCACGTCTCCACCCGCCAGTGCAACCAGCGGTATCTGCGGAGCGCACGGGAACGGGTCACCCATCATCTTGCAGGCTCGGCGCCACATGTTCCACCCCAACCGCAGCATTCTAAGCCGCTCTCTCATGTCCGGGCTAGCCACCCAAATCATTTCCCGTAAGTAAAAAGGAGTGCAGCTCCCCCTGAACAACCTGTGCTCAGGGGTCTCTTCGTCAGAGAGCCACTGAGCCACGTATTGTAGTTGCGCAGCTACGTGGTAGGCTTCAAAGTTGGGCAGTTTAATACCGCCTTTCTCGTAGAAGTTCTGCAGCTTCCATAATGCAACTCTATTTCGGGTGCCGTGCCACAAAAATTCTCTGCACATACCGTGCAGTTTAGCAAAAAACTTCTTGGGTATCATGTGTGGAATGTTGTTGAAATAATGTAACAGCCTAGGCAGAACCACCATTTTGAGCATTGCACTTCGGCCCATCATTGCTAAAGGTAACCTCTCCCAAAATCTCATGCATTTCTCGATTTTCACAACAGCCATTTCAGTATTGTGCTTATGTTCTTCCCCTGTCGTGTGATACACCTCTATTCCGAGGTAGCGGAAAGAGCTAACTGCCCACGGGATCTGCAGCACCGGCAACCCTTCTACCGGAATACCCATATATCTGCCCAGCGGGAACATGCTGGATTTCTGGGGGTTCACCGCTATACCCGACAGCCTGGCATACCTCTCCATCACCTCCAAGACATACCGAAGGTTTTCTTCAGGGTATCTCAGATATAGTAACAAATCATCCGCATATATGGATATAAGGTGACGCATCCCTTCTACCTCAATGCCGATCGGGTCACATTGTTGCCTAAGGTATATTGCCAATGGCTCTAGGGCCAAGATGTATAGCATCGGGGACCAGGGGCACCCTTGCCTAGTGCCTCTACCCAGCCGCCACCTCTCGGACACCACTGAACCCGTGCGGACTCTGGCCAACGGTTCGCTGTATAGCATCTTAGCCCATTTAATGTAGCCTGTCCCCATTCCATACCATTTCAGAGCCGCCAGCAACCATGGCCACCTGACAGAGTCAAACACTTTAACTGCGTCCAGTGCCACGACCGCCATTTCGTCGTCAGTACCACACCCCCATTCGACCACTCGATGGAGTCGTCTATGGTTGTGAGTGATGTTTCTGCCCGGGACATAGCCAGTTTGGTCCGGGTGAATTAATCTGCCAATTACTCTCCGCATTCTGTTGGCCAGGACAGCTGTGAGTATCTTGCTGTCCTGGTTCAACATCGACAGTGGCCTGTAGGAGCCACAACTCCGCCCCGGTTTATTGGGCTTGGGGAGTGGCACTATGATCGCCTCCCTGAGTGATTCCGGCAGCCGCCCCACCCCAAACGCCTCATTGAGCATGGTTAGCATAGATGGGAGCACTTCCTCCCCATACACCTTGTAAAATTCGCTAGGAGGCCCGTCTGCCCCTGGAGCCTTGCTGGTGGGTAACTGCCTTACAATCTCTTTCAGTTCCTCCAAAGTGATCGGTGCATCCAGCTCCTCTCTTTCTTCTTTACTGACCTTGGGCAGGCCTATATCCTCCAATACCTCGTCAATCTCCACCCGACTATTCCCTTCCTCACCCTCGTATAATGCCTTATAATATTCTACAAATGTCCCATTTACTCTTTCTTGGGTGTCTACCGTCTCACCCTCTTCATTGAGTATAGTCTGAATCGGGGATCTAGGGGTTTCGCTCTTATACAACCACGCTAAGAGCCGGCCCGTTTTGTCCCCTCCTGCATGCTGCCTTTCTATGTACTTTTTATAATTTAAGTTACAGAGCCTGTCCCAATGTTCCACACATAGCTGCTGCAATTTACCAACTGCCTCCGCATCAGCCCCGCCCCTTCCCAACTCCCTTTCCAGCTCGATCTCAGCTTTGTGCAGATCAGCTAGGACTCCTCTCAGCAATCCCTTAGATTTAGCAATAGCGATCCCCCGCATCACAACCTTAAAAGCCTCCCATACGGTACCCGCCGACTCCACGCTACCAGTATTCACCTCAAAATAAGCAATAATCTCCTCTCTTATGTCCTCCCTGAAGGCTAGGTCTTTGAGCGCCTCTGCTCGGAGGCGCCACGTCGGTATCTGCGCCCTGGGGGGGCAGCACTGCCATCCCAGGACCAGGGGCGAGTGGTCCGAGAGGACTCTGGCTTTATAATCTATATGAATGCTCTCAGCAGCCGCCTCCGAAGTGGCAAAGATATAGTCAAGCCTAGTATGCAGCTGGTGCGGAGCCGAATAATGCAGTGTTTCCGGGTGTTTCACTCTCCACAAATCCACCAGGCCAAAGTCCGCCAGCAGCATCTGCAATACTTCAGCCGCTGGGCTGGACCTGGCCGTCTTGTCATCTGACCTGTCTACCCTTGGGTTCAATACACAATTGAAGTCCCCGCCCCAGATCATCGCACCCCCTACACATGCGCTCAGTTTGGTACATAGCATCCTGAAGTGTGCCGCTGCGTTTTGGTTAGGGGCATATGTTTTTACGATGCACACTTCCCTGTCCTCTATCAGCCCCCTCACTATAACCAGCCTCCCATCTGCATCAACAACCTCTCCAGTCACCTTAAATGGGACATGTGGCGCCACCCAGACAAGCACCCCTCTCGCATAGGCCGAGTACGATGAACCTACCGTTATCCCTTTCCATTTCCTCCCCACCAGTTCCATTTTATCCTGCGTCAGATGCGTCTCCTGCAGCAAGGCGACGTCTATCTTCTGCCGCTTCAAATACAGCATAACCTTGTTACGTTTCAAGTAACTGTTGAGCCCTCTGACATTCCACGTTAATATATTAAGGTCCCCCATGGTTCGTTGATAGTCCCCCCTTCCCTTTCCGAGCAGCCCTCCCCCCCACAACAAGTAAAAGACTGATTTTAGGTCTACCATCAAGGCTCATATTTAAACTTAAACCCCCTAAACCCCCACTCATATTTAAACTTAAACCCCCCAAACCCCAAACCCAAACAACTGCCCAGCTCCATCCCTGGATCTCAGGCATCCCCGCGTTTGGTTCTATCTTGGAAACTCAAATTAAGAACCCAGCAGGGTGTCACCTAACTATCAGTGACCTAACTAAACTCTAAATGGGGATATAAAGATCGACCCAGAGGGGCTCTCCCAACATGCAACAGTTACAGTGCAGCCGGACCATATTTCCTGCAAACCAGGGCGTACTTGCCGTCTAGTTACTTCACTGACTATAATCAAGTCCCACAGTACAAAGTCCCACCAGATTCACAGCGTCACTTATCTCGTCCTGCTCCAACTTCTTCCTGGATATCTGGCTCCTGAGGGCAACTTTGCATGTCCAGCCACCCCATGGCCTCTTCCGGAGTATCAAAGAACAGCGTTTTGTTCCTATAGAAAACCTTTAGCCTGGCCGGGTAGAGTAGCATATATTTGTGCCCCGCTTCCCGCAATCTTCTCTTGACTGATCCAAAGTTCATGCGGCTCTGCTGTACCTGCAGGGTGTAGTCCGGATAGGCAGTTATGCTTGCAGCTCCCCGTTTTATTGTTCCTCCCTTGCGAAAGTATTCAAGGATTCTCTCCCGGTCCCGGTTATTGAGGATCTTGGCGATCAGTGGCCTAGGCGGATTGCCCGGCGGTGGCTTCCACGTCAGGGCCCTGTGCGCTCTTTCCACGGCGAAGCCCTGAGACAGGGTTCCCCCAGTGATTTCTTGTAGCAACATGGTTTCGACGAATTCCGTAGGGTTGTGACCCTGAGCACCTTCTGGCAGCCCCACAATACGGATGTTATTCCTCCGGGCACGCCCTTCCGCCTCCTCCGCTCTGTCCTCCAAATTGCCCACCCGTTGCACCAGAGCGTGTAGTTCCCGTTTATGCGTTGCACAGTCCGCTGCAGTTGGACCCATCTCTTTCTCCAGAGTCTCCGTACTTTCCGCCAGAGTCCTTACATCCTGCCTGAGGAGATTCACATCTTCTTGTACCGCCCCAACTTGAAGTTCCATCGCCGTCTTCAGTTCTGTCACAGCCAATTGGAGTTTGGTTTCCCAGGCCGCCTTCAAGTCCGCGATCGCCTCAAGGACCTCCTGGTTCGTGTTCACGGCGGCCATTCCACCTACTGAGGTCTTATCCTTAGTCTTGGCTCCATCCGGGCCAGTCGGTGTCCTGGTGTATTCGTCCAGCGTGGGCTGTTTGGCCTTCGCCCTCAGGGGTTTGTTAGACATTACACCGGTTAGGGACCGTCTCCTATGCACACCTAAATGACAAGGAAGGATCCACCACACCGGTGACCCCCCTTCCTTCGAAGTAAAAACTGGATATGCCCAGCGCCGCGTGGCCCACAGGGCCTTGTCACCTCCTGCCGTGTGCACCACCGTAATGGCCTCCAGGCCTCCGAGGTCTGCACTGTTTATGTCGTAAGTAAGGTATGGGGGGGGTTATTGTTCCACAATATCAATGTTTTGGGACTATGCCCTGCTGCTTCCAATTAGGTTATAACCCACATTATGAAACACTTATTACTCAGGCTGCAGGCCCCAAGCGCAGCGTGGCAGCTGCAACACTGCAGTCAGCTGCTCCCAGCGCCTGCCAGGAACAGCATGCACCACCCGCACCCTCCGCCCTGGAGCGAGGCGGGCCGCTGCTCTGATGTCCCGTCTCGTCCCGCTCGCCCACAAGCACGTAACGCAGCGGAGTCCGCCGGAGGGTCAGCGCAGGCTCGCCTGCACACACGGCCCCTTCTGTGCCGGCCGCCTTACCGTGGGAGCCCTGGTGCTCGGCTCGAGCGCCGCTCGATGCAAACCCGGCTGGGTCTTAGTGCCGGCTGCCTAGCCCCGCGGGGGGTTCCTGTAAATAAGTGGCGGCTACATGCATGGTCCGTTTAGCCGACCAAGGCATCAGAGACATGCACCTGTGCCGGTGTTAGCCACCCAGCCCACAGCCACGCTTTCATCCACGGCGCCTCTGTTGCAATACTACAATGTTATGCGGGCGGTTCACTGCCTGGGTCCTCTGCCACCTTTATTGTCCGGCGTCTACCAGCTGTTACTGGGCGCTCGATGTCACCATGTGCCCTTGGTAACCGCTTATTCTCAGGTGTCCCATTGAAAATCGATTCCCCTACGGTCTTCCGCTCCTCCTCACTTCTCCGCCTGGGGCTCCAGGGGGCCAGTCACACACCTCCCGCACCCGTTCTTCCGCATACTCGCGGTTGGTGCGGCGTCCCGACGGGACTTCCTTAGTGTGCCGCCACGCACACGCTTCTCTTATACTCGCCCATGGTGTCCGGGCACCTTCACCAGCACCTTCACCAGCATCTTTTTACTGCCGGTCACCTTCGCCTGTGCTGGGTCGTCACGGCACGGTGCATCCGTCACAGCACATTACCGGGGCCCTCTTTGCACTTTCACCACATACCAGTATCGCGGTCGAGATCAGCTGCTCGCGCTTTCTCGGGCCGTGCCGTATGGCCTCCTGCACAAGTGTCAGTCTCACAAAGCCCTTTGTTCTGTCGCCGGCCATTTTGGTTTCATTTCTCCGGCAGGATACATTCTCTTCATCTGTCCGTTATTATGTATCCTCCGCTTCATCAGCCTTTAGATTGTTCCTGTACATGCGCCAGTCATGCATGCCTCAAATATGCCGTTCTGAAGCATCAGCCCTCCATTTATGCACCGTTTCGTTCAAGGATCATTGCGGATCGGCAGGAGTCCCACTAGAGACACGTCCTCTTACATGGCCTCCAAGCCACGCCCCCCGAGGACCAAAGAGTTAACAAGGAAAAGGGCTTCTCTATATGTTTGTCCCCTGTTCATGATGGGGGTCTGCCAACCATACCCAAAACTCTTGATATTCAAGGGAGGGCAGAAACTAGTATTGGAGTCCGAGAAGATCGCTCTTAATCAATAAACTGCATGTTCCAGCAAGGGCACGAATGGGGGCTCATTGTGTGGTTGTCAATTTTTAAATGTCTCAGGCAAGTCTGAAATAGGGTTCTCATCTAACTCAAATTGGGTGGATGGGAGAACTACAGAAAATAAGCCTAGATGGGTAAATTGGCCAAAGGGTCCAGCTCTTATAGAAAACAAGAGATTAACAGGTTATTCTAGTAATATTTCCATTCAGAGCCCTGATAAAAGCAGAAATCCCATTAACAGTGGAAATTACTTAAACTGTACTCTGTTTTTTTTTAAAGTGTTTTACCCGAGAACAAAACTGTTGTTCTCCGGCGCTCAACCATATTACATCTTCTTTCCCTGATACCCGATTTGGAGGGTATTTCGACCATTGATATACAGAGGGTAGCTTTTCCGGGCCGTCAGTGTTTGCAATACTCATTAGCAGTGTTTAACTCGAAGTTTGTTGTTGTTGCCATTCTGAAAGAAAGAGATAGCATTAGAGTTCTGGGTTTCGATGTTTCGCGGTCCTATGGGAACGTGCAGACATTGGTTTTGCAATCAGGGCAATATTGGTGGTCCCCCCACCCCCAGAGCTACGATTCAAATTTTGCAAAAGAAGATGGCCCAATCAGAGACATGGAATGATTGGTCTTGGTTAGTAAATGGGCTGAATGACAAGTGAATGGGAGGGAGAGGTAACAAAATAGGTCAGTGCTCCACATTTAATAAGAGGTTTGATCCCCTCATGTACAAGCAGCTCAATAGGGTTAGTTGGAATACCAGGGGGCATGGGCATGTGCTCTCATCTGTGGAGGACACTAATATTCTGTGCTCTTACTCAGTTATTGTATTATAAGAAACGTGGCTCATGTAAACTCCCACTTTTGAAGGATATGTGGTGACTGGGTAGCCAGCCATTCAGGGTCCCAATGGCCATCCTTTGGGGGTCTCCTCACATTAATAAAGGTGTCTAGCTCACTTAAAGTTTTGAGCTCCTATGATATATGTCGTGGAGCACTAAATACTTTTATTGAAGTGATTACAAAAGAGGAATGTCTGGAGCTGTTCATAATTAATGTGTATTGGCATGGAGGGCTAGTCGAGTTGGAAGAGTGATTTAAATTCAGACTTCTCATATACTGAAGAATGGGAATTTTCAGGGGAAAAGGGAAAAAAGGATACAGAACTAAGAATGAGAAAGGAAATGGGAAGAGATGGCTTACATGTTTGGATGATTTTGGTCTATCCCTGTTAAATGACCGAGCTTCAACCATTGACCCTACCTGGACAAATGGGCCTAACACCTCAGTCAGGTTCCATGTAATAATGTCCCAGCAAAAATGTCTCCTGATAAAAAAGTCACTGTTTTTTGCAGAGACATTATTACGTTGAACATGTGGGGGACACCCCCGCAACCCCTGAATTAATTATTTTACAAGGGGAGCAGGGGATATCCCTGCAACCTGTCCCCATACATAATGTCACCATGTATATTATCGCCAATGGCTTTTCCCTGCAACATTATGTATGGGGACATTATTACCTGATACCCTCAGTGCTTGTTTATGTTTTCACAGATGAGTGGTTTACCATGAGATGTATAGATTTCAGGGTTAATCTTACACCCCACAGTGATCATGCTTTGTTGGAAACAGTTCTTTCGATAGAATTGTATTCGGGGCTAGACCAACCCAAATTAGTTGTTTCTAAAGCCCTAATTTCCAATAATAGTGGGAATAGGATCTTCTGGAATAGGGGCACGGCAAGGAAGGTCAATCACCAACTATGCATGTATGTGACATCAAACTCTGAGGCATGGAAATATCAAGCTTTGACCCCCAATATTTTGAGGAATTCGTAGCCTCACTGTTAGTGGGTGATGGATCCATGAAGAGGGGACCCCCTTGGCGAGGACCCATTTCCCATTGTCATGTATACAATGAAGAGGTAGCTGCCCGCAAAAGATCAATGAGGCAAAGGATGTCACAACTCAAAGGAACACTCTTTCTTTGGGGGAAAGAGTTGAGGGGAATAGAAAGGCACGACAAGGATATAAGAACTGGATACTCCAGTCCAGGGCCAAGCACTCTCAGGATGATGCAGAGGCGATGTTATGCTGCCTTAAGCATAAAGATAGGAGGTCTCTCTGGCAAATTATAAATGCTGTTGAATTATCTCATCCATATGTCCAGACGAATGTTGTCACAGAGTTTAAGTGGGTATCCCATTTTACTAGGGTCTTTGAAGGAGGTTCCTCAGGTAAGAATTAATTACTCTCATTAGGTGAGAATTCAACTGATCTAACCTCTAAAGACTTTAGTGCAGAAATCGTACTAGGAATTCAGCATAAGATCAATACATCCCATGCCCCAGGTCTGAATGAACTATAGAACTATCTATTTAAATGAGATCCCTTCCTGTGGGTAGAGGTCCAGTCGTCTCTCTACCAGAATATTGTAAAAATGGGAGAATACCACCCAACCTGGTCAACTACCCACGTTGTTCTTATCTATAAAAGAGGTGGTAGGGCCAATCCCCCGAATTACCATCTGAATGCGATTTTAGGTGCGGACAGTAAGGTTTTTTCATCTATCCTACTCTTCCATCTAGAATCATGGTTGCCAGTATCTGGGAGAATTGAGAAATGGCAGACGGGATTCAGGCGGCACATGAGTACTTCCCGAATGGGTTATTGGTAAGTTGTTTGCAGTCGCTTGCCTGGAATAATACCTATGAAAGTATATTTGTGGCCTCACTTGATCTCGCAGCGGCATTTGATGCCGTTGAAAGGGAACGGTTATGACACAAATTGGCAGTATGGGGGATTCCCCCAGGTTTGCTGAGACTCATAATTGCCTTATATTCGAACTCAAGTTTAAGGGTATGTCTGAAGCACTCGGGTGCCCTATCTCAAAGCATTCCAGCTGGTAAGGTTGTAAGGCAGGGCCTTTGTATCTCCGAAACTCCCTGGGTTGTGTTTTAGATGGCTAGCCTATGCAGATGACTACCTTCTGTTTGATGTCACGGCAACTGGCTTACAGAGATTGATTAATGCTTTTGTGAGCTATGTGAAATATCTGTCTTTGACAGTGAACCCCAAAAAGACTAAGATCACCCAGCTGTTTAGAAATCTAAGAAGTGTTTTAATCAGAGATGGTTTATTAGCAATACGGAGATTGCGATAGTGAAGTCATTAACGTATTTGGGGTTCCTTGTGAATGTTGGTCCTAGTTCTAAACAATTAGCCAGAGCGGATACTATTACATTAAAACCTGCATTATGCAATAACAAAGATAAGACTGTACCTACATTGTTATATGGAATAGAGGTGTATTTGTTTAATATTTTAGAGCTACTCCCCCTTTTGTAGGGTAAAAACATGAAAAGAGTGTTGCAAGTCCCAAAGTCTCTTCCTATTGACGCAATAAGATATGACCTTGGTATAGTCTCTTTCACAACGACAGCATATTGGAAGATTCTTTCATTAGTAAGAAAGATCTGCTGCCCTCCGGTGAATTCGCTATTTGTAGACTTGAATAAAATCTACTTATGCTAATGCTGTGCACACCTGAAAAGTATTCAACAATTATGTATTGCTATCTTGGAATACATAGGGAGTTCAACTGAGGAACTTAGTAAAAATCCCATGAAAGTAAAACACTGGTTATTCCATTGGGATTGGATTAAAACGCAAGAGTCTTTGCACTGCTTCAGTCTCCTTCGACATCTTCATTGGGAACATAAAAAATTAGGAACATTAGCACAGTTTATTAGCATTTATCCAGACAGAACTACCTGGTTGAACGTCCTTCGTTTTTTGTTGGAATTTAATTCTTTCAAATCAACTGCGTGTCCGATATGGTGTCCTTCCAAAGAATTAAGTTAGCTGTAGATTCTGTAAAAGTTCCACTGACACAGTAACACAGTGGTTGATAGATTATATGGCAGTCTCTCAATTCTGCTCTATGAATTTCATGAATTGAATTCTGATGAGTGAAATCAACTGATGTAGACTGTTTCTTTGGCCGTGCGAACAACTTCCTCAGTAGTCACTGTAACTGGATTTATCAGTGAACTGAATTTGGAAACTGAACCTTGTTGATATTTGAATCTTCTAAAATGTGTTATCCTTTCATGAATTCTGTTGGAATCTTTGGGTTTCTGTTGGGTTTTCTTTCACTAGGGTGTTTTATCGGTTTTTATTTGATCATGAAATATTACATCCATTAGAAATGTGGATTTTACCTGTTGTTTTCAAGATTTTAATGTCCTTTTTGATGTTTATGTAATTTATTAAAGGTTGAATTCATTCAACCATATAATAATGATAACAAAAACAAAAATTATCTACTATTGCTGACAAGACGTGCTGATTTAACTTTTCACAAATTGCCCTATTAGATCATATGCAGGGGGATGGATTTGGAATATCACGTGTAATAACTAACCAATAGAGTAGGGTAATTTATGTTGTTCTTTAGGTTTGTAAATGGCGAGAGCCAATAGGAGGCAAGGGATTTGCATTTACTTAATTTCTGGAATGTATTGTAATATTGCGTTTTTGTGTCTACAAATACTGTAGCCCGATGTGGGAGGGTCGAGAGTTCTCAGCCTTTTGTGTCACTTGAGACTGATTGACTTCCCTGCCGATACATGCATGCATTAAAGTGCTCTATTTCTGCAATTTATGCATCTCATTATTGTATCCTGGAATCATTGCAGTCAAACAGCCGGTGACCTGCTGACGTGATCTCCAGTGCTACCACCCCCAACCCCATGAGGACACTGGTGACCCCCACGGCACATCCTGGACCTCAGTGGCTTGTCTGCAGAGAACAGTTTGTGTGCACACAAATGGAGTAGGTGAGCGGACGCTGTGTTCTCTTAATGTCTGTCTCATCTCCAGATTGGGGGCGCTGCATCAGGCTGTGCAGGCAGTTAAGGGGGCACAGCATCAAGGGGGCTCAGAGGACACTTAGTGAGTGCACATTTTGTGTGAAACCCAGTGTTTTTGAAATTTGTATTATTATTGCTTGTGAATTGCTATTGTTCATGAGTTGATGAAATAACGGGGCTAAGCTCCTCTAGGCACAGAAAGACAATGTTGTACAAATATTGTATGAATATTAACCAAGCGTTGAGGTGAACCTCCCCTGATGCGGGAAAAGATGACATCATACATTTATGAAAAGTGATTAACGAATGTGGGGGAGCTCCTCTTAAAACAGGGAAAAACAGCACTGTATCTAAAGTAATGGTCCTATGAGGAAGGTACGGGCTACCCCTCAGTTCTAGAAGTGAAGGTAACTTGAGGAGGGTTTGAGTACCCTCAGCTCGAGGCAAGGAGGCAGACGAAGGATATACATCATTCTGTAAATACATTTGTTTTGCAGGTATTGGTTGTAGTTGTGTAAATAGAGGTATACATTGTGAGGCATTGTTAGAACATTGTGCATATGAAGGTGTTTGTGGGTAGGGAGTTTGGGCCAATTGGATAAGTGAACGTGTTGTAGGGTTTGGTGTTTTGTGACAGTTATGTGAATAATTGGTTTGCTGTGAGATTTGAAAATAAGAACACGCTGGTTCGGTATCTCTGAGCTTTTTGTTTTGAGTGAGGTTGGAATCTGCGTTATCATTGCCATAGCTTCTGATGAAGGTGCAGAAGGAGGTGGGATTGCTCCCACTGGCAGAACTGACAGTTCTGTCGCTGCCCTCATTCATGGTGCCCTTGAGGATGTGCATGATGTAATGTCGAATGCTTCCGCTGCATGCTCTGATGCTGAGACCATGCTTGAATACAAGAAGCAAGAGCTGCTGTTTAGGCAGACGGAGCTTGAATTTCACATGGCTAAGCTGAAAGTAGAGCAGGCAGAAAAACAGAAAGACAGGGATCACCTGTTGGAACTGGCCAAGCTTAAAGTTTCAAATGGATCCAAGAGATCTGGACATGGGTCTGGGTCCTCCTCTCATACAATATTTCCAATATTTCCTAAAGATCTGCTCAGTGTGTATGATGAGAAGAATGACATAATGGTCTGGTTGAATGCATTTGAGTATGCATGTGAAGTTCAAGACGTTGTAAATGCTGACAAGATTGCATGGTTGCTCAGCATACTACCCCATTCTGGCTGCAGTGCTATTATGGAAATGTCAAAAGCTGAAAGTGTAGATTTTGCAATGTTGAAGCAAACTCTCCTCTTAAAGTTTGGGAAGACTCCTGCCCAATACTTGAAGAGGTTTAGAGCGTACAAAAATAAAGAAGGAAGTACTTGGGTGTCATCTGTGACTGATTCTTTAAAAAAAACTTGACTGGTTGGGTTGAAGGATATAAGGTCTCCACCTTTGAGGGTATGATATGTCTTGTCATGTTTGAACACATGTTTGCATCCTGTTCCTCTGAGCTTAAGCAGCATTTGGCAGATTCAAAGGAGTTAGATCCCAAGAAGCTGGCCATTGCAGCAGATTTGTGGGTGTCACATAGAGTGTCCCATAAGGATAAGACTCATCCTAGTAAAGTCCAAAGATAAAGAGGGTGGGGGGTCTAAAGTAAAATAAGGGACACAAGAGAACACACAAGGTAGTGGAAGTTATCCTCCAAAACAGAACTCTGGTTACAGTAAGCCTCCCTATGTCAACAGACCCAGTGGATCTTGTGTGGCTTGTGGAGCAAGATACCATCTGAAGGGGACCCCAGATGTAAGATTAAAACCTTAGGGGTCCACTCTGCTAATCTGGCCTGCTACTCCTATGAGGAAGAAGAGATTACAGGGGCATCCTTCTCATCAGATTCCTTCCCAGTGGGATAGATTCTGAGTCCATTTTAGCTTCCCTGGGTTCCTGGGAGCCTAAAGTCTCAGAGGCTTATGCTAGGATTCCAGACAATACCAAGCACTACTTTAAGGACAGTGTTCTGATCAATGGAGTAGATACTCCTGCCCTTAAGGATAATGGGTGCAGCAGAACTGTAGTGGCGTCTACCGTGGTAGACCCAGAGGAAGTTGCCAGAACTCCTCTGATGCCCACTAAGTTGGCTGATGGCCCACCTCTCAAGTTCCCAGTTATTCCTGTAAATCATATTATCAATGGTACAGTAGTCAGGATTCCAGTGAGCATTCAGAGAGATGTCCCAGGAAAGGTCTTGCTGGATAATGACCCCAGAGCTTTAGGGCTTGTGGGAGATACAGCAGAAAGACCCTGCACAAGGTCACAAACCAAGGCAGCACTGGCCAAGACCACTGCCAAGCCCGAGCCAAAGGGGAAACCCAAGGCTAAAGGAGTCAAGAAAGACAAAAGAGGGAAAGAAAGCATTCCCCCTAAATCACCTACCACTGAGTTGGAGGCGGTTGATCAACACCTGGATCTGACGAGGTAGATATGTTACCTGAAGTATTTGATCCGATTGGCCATCCTGAACTAAAAGACTTGTTAGTAGAAGGTAGTCCTGACAGGGGTGAATTCAGTAAGGACCAATGTGAGTTCCCATCTCTGGAAGGCCTAAGGAGACAGGCCTGCTCCCAGCTTGAAGGTGAACCTCCTGGGAAGCATAGGATTTATTGGGAAGGTGAGCTCCTTTACAGTGAGCCTACAAAGTCTACAGAAGGAGACCATAGGAGGTTGGTGGTTCCCCTTGCTGTAAGACCCTTCCTCCTGCAGCTGGCGCATGAAGTTCCCCTTGCTGGTCACCTTGGTATCAAGATAACTAAGCAAAGGTTATCCATGCATTTCTACTGGCCCAAGATGGGGGTGCAAATAGAAAGTCACTGCAGGAGTTGTGCCACCTGCCAGTTATCTGGTAAGAGTGGCAAAACAATCCAAGCTCCATTGGTACCACTCCCAGTTGTGGGGGTACCATTTGAGAAGGTAGGGATTGACATTGTTGGTCCCCTTGACCCCCAGACATCTTCAGGCCATAGGTTTATCATGGTGCTGGTCGGACATGCAACCAGGTATCCTGAGGCCATCCCATTGAAGACTGTGACTGCCAAGTCAGTTGCAAAAGCTTTACTTGGCATATCTACTAGGGTTGGCTTCCCTAACGAAGTTGTCTCTGATAGGGGCAGCAACTTTATGTCAAATTATATGCAGGCCATGTGGAAGGAATGTGGTGTCACCTATAGGTTTTCATCCACATATCTCCCACAAACCAATGGTCTAGTTGAAAGGTTTAACAGGACCTTGAAAGGCATGATTGGGGCTCTGGAAGAACCCCAAAGAAGAAAATGGGATCTTCTGTTACCATGCTTACTGGTTTTCCTACAGGCAGGCACCACAGCAGGGTGTTGGCTTCAGCCTCTTCGAGCTTCTGTTTGGTCACCCTGTGAGGGGACCCTTAGCCATAGTCAAGGAGGGGTGGGAGATACCCACTCCCCCCATTACTACCAACGTAGTAGACTATGTGCTAGGGCTCAGAAAAAGGATGGTACTCCTGATGGGTCTGGCTAGTGAGAAGCTGAAGGCAGGGCAAGCACTGATGAAACATTGGTATGACCAGAAGGCTTCCCTCATCAATTTCACACCTGGTCAGCAAGTCCTGATCATGAATCCTATAAGGCCTAGAGCCTTGCAGGACAAATGATCAGGCCCTTACACAGTGGTGGAGTCACTGGGTGAGGGCAACTATTTAGTGGACCTTGGAAGGGCTGGTCAGGCTCCAAAAGTGTTCCATGTAAATAGACTAAAGGCTTTCATCCCAAGAGTTCAAGTCGCTGCACCGCTGCTAGGTTCAGATGTTGAGGAGGAGGTGTCAGAACCTCTCCCTGACCTGTTCCAGGGCAGTCCTCCAGATATCTCCATTAAGGGTGTCCAAGTGGCCCCTCACCTGACTGCTGATCAACAAGCTGAGGTGAAAAGTTTGCTGAGGCAATTTCCCCCCTTGTTCTCCCAGTCTCCTAGTTTGACACCTTGGTGCAAACATGACATTCACACAGGAGACAGTGTACCTACCAAGAGTAGGGGATGCAGACAAAGTAAGGTACTACATTAAGACAGAGGTCAACAAAATGTTGGATCTTGGGGTGATTGAACCCTCTAGTAGTCCTTGGTCGAGCCATGTGGTTTTGGTTCCAAAGGCAGGTACCTCTGAGTTGAGGTTCTGTGTGGCTTACAGGGCTCTGAATACTGTCACCAAGACAGATGCACACCCCTTGCCTAGAACAGATGAGCTGGTGGATACTTTGCATGCCTCCAAATACCTCAGCACATTTGGCCTCACTGCAGGCTATTGGCAAATAGCCTTTGCAGAACATGCCAAGGAGAAGACAGCTTTCTCAACACCAGAGGGTCTTTACCAGTTCAGGGTAATGCTTTTTGGGTTGAAGAATGCCCCTGCCACTTTCCAGAGGCTTGTGAATCATGTGCTTAATGGGTTGGATGAATTCTGTCTTGCATATCTAGATTATATAGCACTTTTCAGTGCCACCTGGGAAGACCATGTGAAACACCTTAGGATTGTGTTGCAGGCTCTTCAGAAGGCCCACTTGACCATGAAGGCCAGTAAGTGCCAGATTGGACAATGATCAGTGGTCTACCTTGCGCATGAAGTAGGTGGAGGGATGTTACAGCCTCTACCCAGTAAAGTACAAGCAGTACAAGAATGGCCTACCCCCACCACTCAAACCCAAGTGAGAGCCTTTTTAGGACTCAGTGGGTACTACAGGAATTTCATGGCAGACTATGGCACCATAGCTGCCCCTCTGACTGCTCTCACCACTCCTAAGAAACCCAAGAAAGTAACTTGGCCTGAGGGCGTGGCAAGGCCTTCAATGGCTTAAAAAACTCCTTGTGCCAGACCCCTGTCCTCAGGGCCCCTGATTACCAAAGACCTTTTATTGTACAGACAGAAGCCTCTGACACTGGGATAGGAGCTGTACTATCACAAGTAGATGAGAAGAGTAAGGAACGCCCTATTGGCGTCATTAGTCACCAGATTAAGGACAGAAAGCTCAGACGGTCCACAGTAGAGAAATAATGTTTCTCTGTTGTGTGGGCCCTAAGGAAGCTGGGGCCCTACCTCTATGGGACCCATTTCACTGTGCAAACTGACCATAAGCCCTTACAGTGGCTAATGAAGGGAGAGAATCCAAAGTTGCTCAGGTGGTCCATAAGTCTGCAAGGCTTTGACTTCACTATTGAGCATAGGCCCGGTGTCTAACATAGCAATGCTGATGGGTTGTCCAGAATGTTTAACCGACCTGAACATGAGACCCATCCAGCGGTGTATTAAATTCCCCCTGTCCTTGGTCTGGGAGGGGTGATAGTTAGGAAAGATTTCCATTTCATGTGTAATTTTCCCTCCAGTTGTGTACCCCCCAACTGTTTGCTGATGTTAAACACCATAGTCTGACTTTAACAGAGGAGCCCAGCCTTCTGCTGCACTCCTCTGGGCTGTTCTCTCACTTTTTATGGGGAAACTGACATGCCCTTAAGACAGTCAGTAGACTTTGTTTCCCTTAGTCCTTTCCAATGTTGCAACTTTTCTGCAACATGTAACAAGTGTTCACTGTACCTTCCAGTGCAGCGCACTTGGGTCTGTTAGTCATTTTTGAAGTATTTTTTAGGAGAAGTGCAGATGTGCCTTGGACAGGGCTGGTGGCAGCTTATCATGTCACATATTTTTAACCCTTTCTTGCCAGGTAAAACGCGATTACAGCGTTTGGCACGGTTAGGTGGCCTGGCTCCAAAATGGCCCGCATCACAAGGTTTTTTGTCCTGTCCTTTGGCCATCTTGCCCCTTCACCTTCTCCAGGTCGAGCCGACCCAGGTCAGTCCTAATTTGGGCATGCATTTTCCCGCAAAGCGCCAAGCTTTCGCGGGCTTCTGCATGCCTTGTGTGTGTGCCTCCAGGATGTGGGCTGGAACATCTTGTTCCAATACACATCCTGGGTGCCAGAGAGTCTGGAGTGCTGTGAATGCCTGGGACCACCATTAAGTCCCCTTTGTTTTGGCGCAAAGGAGATTCTGGATAAGAGAAGGCCCAAAACACCCATACCATGTCAACCTCTGGAGTTCTCACTGAACGAAGGATAGGAACCCAGTATCCTGAAACTAAGAAACTGAGTTGAGGAACCGGTGGTGACCCGCTGGAAGGTTTGGCACCCTGAGCCAGCTGTTGTCCCGCTGGACCCCTCTGCATCTGATTGTCCTAGAATGTCTGCAAATGTGCTTCGACCCATTGGAATAGTGGGACCAACTACTCTCAGCACCTTCATCGTAACCTGCAATTAAGCCTTTTCGGAAGTGTCCCTGGCCATCCAGTGGACTGACCAGCTTGCGCAGTTGTTGGACTCTGATACTGCCACCGTTTCAAGGAGGCCCGTGAAACTTGGCACATCACAAGCTCTGTGTTCCCGGCACTCTCACACCGAATTTCGTACACTTGGCATTCGAAGGTCTGGAGTAAAGTGATTGCGCCCGAACCAGAGTTTCCGCGATTGCCGTGTCGCCCAGCCTTGTTGATGAACTTTGCAAGTTAATTGCAGCTGTGGTCCTCTGTGCCCTGAAGCTTTTGCAGAGGAACTGGCCTGATCCATCCAGCAGGAGCGGAGAAATCGCCATTGTCCTGTAGGGCAATCAACGCTGTAACTTCGTTGCTGAAAGCCGCAGAGCCGCGAGATTGCCGCATTTGAACCTGCAACCGAAGTGGACTTGACTGCCGAAGTTTGGTCCGGAGTGCACCGGGGTTCAGTGAGTAATCGCAACCCTAACCGGTGGTCCCTAGCGCATCCATCAATTTTTACGCACCAGTGTCCCCTGAGGACCCCTCTCCTTTCCACTGTTAGGGCGAACTAGCGAACTATTCCCAACTCTTGGAATTGACTCTGCCCTCAAGTGGAGGCCCTCTTCGAATAGTGGGAGCCTATTCTTCATCGCCTCACCCACCTTCCTGAGCTACTACAGACTCCTGAAGAGACCCAGTTTTGCCCATCTGAACTACCGCATGCGGCAGCAGTGCGAGTACATTTAAGCAATAGGCTCCACTCTTCTTAGGGATTGGACAGCCTCTTATTTAGGAGTGTGTAGGATGCAGAAGGGACTAAAGACTATTTGCACTGCCTGTTTCCTTCCCCTTTTAGGTTGTGGACCCATTTCCTGCACTAACCCTTTAGACCCTCTTGGTCTTGTATATATGTATTTAGATAGGATTGTGTTGGCTGAATATGTTTTGAATTTGTGTGTTAAAACTCAAAGGCATTGAAATAAATATATTTGTATTTTTAATATATCTATACCTGACTGGGAGTGATTTGTAAGTGTCCTTTGCTCTGTATGCTCATTGAGGTCTTTCAGTCACCCTCACCCCTCCTGAGACCTAGTCTTGACCACCGCTAATGCTACCTTGATTGGTCTGGCTTGTCCAGAAGGTTACCCTGTTCCAAGAAACTAGGCTGGCCTTCTGAACCTCTGCCCACCAGGTCAGAGTTCAGAAATCCATCTTAACATACCCTCTACCCTCTTTCAAGAATGCTATTTTTTCTCTTCATTCACACCTCACATTCACCTCACCCTGGCTCCCTCTGGGCCGACCTCTAAAAGATACTTGTCACTCCAAAGGAAAAAAACGACTGCTATTTTCCAAGTCTATTCGATATAAAAAACTCTACCTTATTTCCTTTTTCCTCAATTATATTTCTGCACTGGTCGAGAGAGTACTATGCGGCGTCGCCTTCCACCCCCTTTCGAAGCTAGGTTCCCATTTCTCCTCCTATTTCATCGCCTCACCTTATATATATAAAAACCTAATGGCCATATGAAGAAGAAAAAAAACACCTAAATCAACAATCACTCAATCTCGCTTGCACCTAATTCAACCCATAGCACGTTGCCCCAATATTTAATGTGACTCTTCTCCCTTCAAGTCTCCCTCCTTTAATTCTTCTTGCAATCAATACTCACATGTCTGTGGTGTTCCGAGAGCCTCAGTTCACAGTCTATCCACAATTGGAGTGCCTCCCCCAATCAAGCTGTCGGCCGCGAGCAGTTGGGTGTTCACACAGCCGGGACCCGCGGAACCTGCTCGGGAGCGTACGCATTTTAAATACTGGTCAACCGTAGCTGGGGGTGGTCCTGATGGGGGTGCCCTGGATCTCGCCGCCGAGTATGGGGGTCGTCCCGGATCGTCCCGGATCAATCACGTTTAAGGGGTCAGCAAATGAAGGCGCTCATTCCCAAAACACGGATCCCAAACTCAGAATAAATGGACACACCCCAATAGGGAATGAGACCAGGAGATATATTGCAAGTTGAACAAAGTTTATATCAGGTAAAAGATGCATGCAGCGAACAATTATCGTCATCAGTGACTAACAGTATAAGTGATGAATACTTCCTTTTTATTGGTTAACTTCATGGATACATTATAGACTATACTGGGTTGATGCAGCTTGATTGGTCGGTGCTGGGCTGGTGCTTCTCGCAGCACATGGGTCAGCTGGGCTCATCTGGGAGGGCTGAAGGTCAGAGGCATCTGGAATAGATCGGCTAACTAATCTCTATTCTGACAACATACAAAAATGGCTAGCAACAACTAATCAGCATTAAACTCTGACATTTAGTGGAGGTGCTATAAAGTTAATTTAACAACTATATATCTAGCTTATATTTTGCCCTCAAGGAACAATAAAACATAGTGCCTTAATCCCAGCACCCACCACTAAAGGGTTTGATCTACTTGGTGCCTCATGATACAGATTGATAGGTGTTTTTTCTTCATTGGCTATATGGTACAAGGGGACTTAAGGCCGTAGTGGGTGCATGCTCTGGTCACTCCAGGGGGTTAGACGTGTATCAGCATTAAAGGGACAGAGGGGTCTGGGTTTCGTGAGCAATGGGTGCGAAAGTGGGGGTTGAGAGGGCACATGCGGGTTTGTAGCGATAGATGAGTACACAAGTCAAGATTCGGCCCGGTCACACACAGGGCAATGAGCTCAGAGGAAGAGAAAGATACAGGCGAGTTGCAACAATGCATGGCTGTAATTCTGTGAGAAAGGAGCTTGTGCAGCGCAGACAGGGGAGTAGGTGGAGGGGTGTCTGGGATGGCTGTGCGTGGCGCTGGACAATGAGAGAGAGGGCTTTTTAGAAATCATTGTGCAGCCTAGTAAAAAGATGGAGTCCTGGGGTGGCATAAAATGGAGTCTGTATGTGTCATCCAATGGCTTCTGCCCTCTGTTGTCAAAGGACAGACAAGGGGACGTCTCCCCGCGATGGGATGAGCAATAGATCCATTCCACGCAGAATGTACGGGGGGGCAAAAAGACCCTTCCTCCCTTACACCCATCTGGCCCATCAGATCTTCGCCTTCTCTCCTCACTTCCAGTGTTATGCTGAAGACACGCAGCTCTCCTTCATACTTCCCTCCACTGCCTCCTCTTCCTCCCCGCTCATCCCTGACTGTTTGGCTGCTATTCAGGAATGGTGTGCCGCCAGCAATCTCTGCCTTAATGCCAGTAAGACTGAGATCCTTCTCATTGGGACCCAAGCTCCCTCCTTCCCTCCTACACTCTGACCACCCGCCATGGGCCTCCTCTCCTCACCCTCTTGTGAGGCAAAAAAACTTGGTGTCATCTTTGACTCCTCTCTCTCTCTCATTCTCTCCTCACAACATGGACCTTGCCAAGAAGACCCACTAACAGCTGGAGCTCCTCAGAGGCATTCTCCCTTTCCTCACCTTCCCCCAGAAACTCAATGTCTCAAGGCTGGACTACTGCACCAGCCTCTTCCTCAATCTGCCTTTATCCTCCCTTCACCCCCACTAAGCCAGAATAGGACTGCAAGATTTATCCTTGGCCGCAAGCCCAGGGATCACATCTCTCCAGCCCTAAGATCTCTCCACTGGCTCCCGGTTGCTGCAGCGATGAAGTTCAAGACCCTCTGCATCATCCACAAGGCTTTCTGGGGCCCCGCTACAACCAACTCTTTCTCGCTTAATACCTCCTTGCTAGCGCTTTCAGCCTTCTAACTCCAACTCTGCAGACCAGACGATTTTCCAAGCAGAGAGTGGGGGGTAGATCTCTCTCTTCCACAGGAGCCTCCATCTGGAATGATCTCCTTGCCCCTCTCAGTCTTGAGCCGTATCTCCTTAAGTTCCAGGAGCTTCTCAAGATGCTCCTTTTCTCTTCTTCCTTCCCTCCCCCCCTCTTCTGCTAATGTCCCCATCTACCACATTGACTAGCTGACTGGTTCCCTCTCAGTCCTACAGGGCGCCAGGCCATCGCCCGCCAGTCCACCCCTGTCCTCACACTTAGCATGTGGGCCTTCAGTCCCTGCACCCCATGCATTCCCTGGAACTTGCCCACCTGACCTCCACTTAGCACCTGCCTAGCACCTGGGCCCTCTTCTCCCTCCTCTTCCCCCACCTCACTTACACTCTCTCCTCTCTGCCCCTCACTTCCCTTCCCACCCCAGCACTTTCGCATTCCGCAACGACCGGCACTCCCCCCTGGCACTGTCCCTCGCAGTTCTTGTCGTGGCCCATTGCACGATCTGAATGACATAAGGCCTAGCAGGACCGTTATTGTTATCTTTCTCCCCTATCCCCCCCCCCTGCATTTTTTGTCTTGTGGCACCCTGAAACAACATTTGTTGTATAGGTGCTTTATAAATAACCAATACATAAATAAATAAATAAATAAATAAATAAATAAATAAATAAATAGCCATGTGAGGCTGAGAGTGACATCACAAAAAATATCAGACTCCAGGCCTGCTTCTGATGGTAACATCAATGTATCTGTCCTGATAATACTGACCTTCCACAACATCTCAGAGTGGAAGTTGAGGAAAAACAATCATAGAAAAGAGAAAAGATCTTAACACTGGCCCAAACTACATGTCAGAGACAGAATGATTTTTGAAATGTCATATGAGTGGGTCAAGACTTGAATCCATGCTCTTCCTGATGTCATAAACAACACCAAAATAACTGCACCACATCGTTTACACTGAGAAAACAGCCACTGAAGAGCACTTTTAACCAAAAATGTATCTTTTAATTCAAATCAAAAGAAAATACTGGTGTCAGGTCTTCTGGAGCCAAAGCCATCTAGATCCCAGCCATGGCAAAGCTACCCTGCTCCACTAAATACAACTGCCCAAACTCTATGACAATTCCAACACACGTAGCACAACAGTGCTCAAAGAGCTATAGTGCGTGGAAGCAAAACATCATGCATCATGATAATATCATAACCTTTCCAAAATAAAAAAAAAATCATAACAAACATTTCCATGTTTCGAGTGCCTTGCCTGGAGGCTCTCGCTCTCCCCTAAATCTTCTCTCAATATGGCCACTTTCTATCGGCCACCAGGACAGTCCACTCTCTTCCTCTTGGAATGGGGTGATCTGGCTTCCTCTCTATTTTTCTCCTCCTCTCAATTCCTCCTGCGGCCGATCCATCTGGACTCTCCCGACTCCTCAGGACCTTTCTGCATGTATGCAATTCTCTCTCCCTATCTATCCTACCCTCTGGCTCCACGCACACAGCGGGCCACACCTTGGATGCTCTCATCTCTACTGACATCCCTCTCTCTATCCCTCGCACTACCACTCTCTCTTGGACAGACCACTCTCTTCTCTCAACACACCTTAGGCTCTCCTCTCCTCTTGCAGAAACACACCCAGCATTGCCACTCGGCTTCAAAGTCACCAGACCCCTGAAAAAAGTGCCAGTGGCCGCCTTTGCCTCCACCTACTCTCCTCCTCCCATTCCTGCGGTTGACTCCCACCCTGACACAGCCCTCGCTAACCTCAACCTCTCTATCTCCAACACTCTTAACACTCTTGCCCCTGCCATGAGGGTCCGACTGAAGCCTCCGAAAAAGTTCAACTCTTTGTCTGACTCCGATCTGGCTCTCCTTAAAAGCAAATGTAGGGCAGCCGGGGGGAAAATGGAACTCATCTGGCGGACCATCTGATGAACTGGCCTGTGGCCTCCTTCAAAGGCAATATCGACAGTGCATCCACTCCAAAAAAAGAGTCTTTATTCAAGACTGCATCTCCGTGGCATCAAACAACACAGCCAAACGTTTCAAAGTCTGCAAGGAACTGGCCAACCCTGCAGCAGCCTCTTCTTCTGTCACACCCGCCCAGGACCTTTGCTCAGCACTAGCAGCACACTTCATTAAAAAAAAACAAGTCATCCTTTCATCCCTTTCTTGCATTCCACAGCATACACCAACACCCTCCTCTCCTCACTGTCACCCGTCACACAAGATGAAGTCACCAGACAAGTCCGATCTATGAAGGCTTCACCCAAACAGGTGGACCCTTGCCCCTCAAAAACCATTAAGGACAATATTGACTCCATTGCCCCAGCCCTAGCTAACTCTGCAATCTCTCCTTCTCAACTGGCGTTTTCCCAACCGCCCTTCAGCACTCCCTTGTAAACCCTCTGCTCAAGAAACCCTCTGCCGACCCCTCCATTCCAGCAAACTACTGCCCTATATCCATCACTCCTTTACTGGGCAAACTCCTGGTGAAGTTGGCTATCACTCAGCTGACCGTCCACACTGAATCTACTGGTTGCTTCCATGACGGCCAGTCTGGTTTTAGAGCATCCAGAGGCACGGAACCTGCTCTTCTGAACACCCGTGAAGACCTGCTCCCAAATCTTGACACTAACACTCCCTCTGTCCTCATTCTCCTTGACCGCTCCTCTGCCTTTGACACAGTTAACCACAACATCCTGATCACACGTCTGTGTGACACCCTGGATCACAAGTCAGGCTCTAGCATGGTTAATCTCCTTTCTCTTCCACCGCCCATCCCAGGTGGAACTCAGAGACTTTCTCTCGAATACCTGTGGCATTCCCCTGGGATATAACCTCTCCCCCTGTTTCTTCAACGTCTATATGGCTTCCTTGGCATGTGTCTAACTTCCAGTGTTACGCAGATGACACGCAACTATCTTTCAGGCTACCTTCAGCCACCTCCTCCTCCTTGCTCATATCTGACTGTATGTCCGCTATTCAGTCACGGGGTGCTGCAAACGACCTCTGCCTCAACGCCAGTAAGACTGAGATTGTTCACATTGGGACCCCTGCTCCCGCTTTCTCACTTGTAATCTGGCTGGCCTCGCTTGGCCCTGCGCCCGCACCCACCTGCGAGGCAAAAAACCTCTGGGTCATCTTAGACTCCACTCTCTCCTTCTCCTCTCACATTTCAGACATCTCTAAAAGTCTAACTATCAGCTACACCTCCTCAGAGGTACTCTACCTTTTCTCACTTTCCCCCAGTGGCTCACTGTCTCCAGAGCCTTGGTTCTCTCTAGGCTGGAGTATTGAAACAGCCTCTTCCTCAGCCTCCCTTCTCTGTCCTGCACCCTCTGCAACTCATCTAGAACAGAACCGCAAGACTTATGATTGGCCTCAAGACCAAGGACCGCATCTCTCCGGTGCTGAAATCCCTTCACTGGCTCCCCCTGGCTGCAAGGATCAAGTTAAAGACCCTCTGCATTGTTCAAAAGGCTTTCTGGGGCCTGGGACCTACCTACCGCAACGCTGCACACCTAAATACAGTCCCTCACAAGCCCTCCACTCATCTACCTCCAACCTTCTGCGAGTGAGCCGGTTCTCCAAACAGAGGGAGATACTGAACCTCAGCAGGGGCCTCCCTCTGGAATAGCCTCCCTGCCGCCCTCTGTCTTGAGCCTGACCTTCTTAAGTTCCGGGAACTCCTTAAGACCTTCCTCTTCTCCCCTTCCTTCGCTCTCCCTCTACCCTGCTAACCTAGCTCTCTGCTATCTCCATCTCTCCCTCCTCTTCTTTACAGCTTGCTGTGGAACCTCAGAGTCTCACAGGTCCCGCCAGTCCTCTCTGGCACTTGCCTCAGGGCCCTACACCCACCCACTTTCACAGCACTTAGAAATAACCCAAAGAGTGTCTCTCTCTGCACTTACCCCAGTCTCCTCCAACTGGGTGCACTTGGACCTCCCCCTTCCCTATCATTGTCTCAGAATTGCAAGGGCTCTGAACAACTGTTGTTTTTCCCCTTGTTCCCACCCTCCTTGAGCGCTTTGAAACACACTTCCTGTGTATCGGTGCTATATAAATAAACAATACAATAGACTACAATACACGCAGGATATTTGTAATGTCTTGTATTTCCTTCCTTTCCTTCTATGTTGGTGAGCCTGTAGCTGTGATGTCAGAGTGAGTGTGGGACTGCATGCATACTATGGAAGGTTCCCTCCAAGAGGTTCCATGAATTACAGTTGGAAGAGCTACCTGGGTGGGGGGGGACAGGTGCGTCTTCTCCTTACCCCTTTACTTGTAACCTATGTACCAAGACTTAATAAAGGAACCTGCTTGTACCTGCATGAGCCACAGACGTTTAAGGAAGACTGAAAAGGGGCCGATACGATTGACTGTTTTACAAAGAAAGGACTGATAGTAAGTAACTCGCTTACTCTTGACTTACACCTGATGAAACACTATTCGATTCCCTAAGAATGCTCCTGGAAAGAATGGAAGCCCATGGTGCAGTCCCACAGGGGCTTGCAGAGCTGAGTCATAACAGGGCAGATGGGGCGAGTACCCCCCATCCCGCCTGCCGCCTCAAACGCAAGGCGCAGGCAGGAAGTGGGGCCATAAAACATGGACCCTATAATTAGAGGCCACACAGGGGGAGAAGCCTGATTGCCCAGCCTGCTTCCCCTGCAGCAGGTCAGCCGTGTAACACCCAACCCACCATAACATGTAATTTCTTCGCAGGTTATCTAACAACTGTGTTTTTGTCACAGGCGGTAACACAGGTGATCGAGCAGTGCCTAAACTAACCTCCTTCCCGGTAGCCTAACACGGTGGGGGCCAGTACGGTATAAAGAGGAGGGCAGGGGAGTTGCTAGGTCTGGAAAAGACCCGGGGCTACGCTGATGTCGGAACTGTTGGGACTGGGGGCTAGCTAGTCTTTTGGCTGTAGCTCCTGAGATTCTATCCGGGGCTACAACCAAAAGATCAGGGGCTATAGCCCCCTTAGCCCCCCCCTAGCAACGCCCCTGGAGGAGGGGCACCCTCCGTGGTCGTCAGCTTCCAGATTGGGCTGGTGGAAAAAGAAAAGCATAATGGCACTCCCTGCAGCCCATCAGTGGCGGCTGCCAATGTGTTTCGCCCAGACCAAGAGGCTCTGGGAGGCTCAGGGAGTGGTGGCCTAAGTATGCTGGAAAGGAATGGACAAGTAAAAGAGAGCTGGCTGGAAATAAACAAAGCAACAGAGAAAGGTGTAAGGGGGTGCAAAGGAATGTGTAAACCAAAAAGGTCGTCTGGGATTGTTATAATGTATTGAATATGTTATTGTTTGGTTTGTAGTTTTTGTGATAATAAACTGCGGCCTTGGGGGTGCGGGGGGCGGCGGTACCCAACTGCCCATGTTATAAGACAGGAGTAGGTCCGAGTTACTTACTACCAGCAACTTACGTGGGGCTGGCCCTCAATGAGTCTATCTGTGTAGACCTCTTAATAAGTTGCCTTGCCTGTTCCAAGTCTGATAGTAAGAAAACACCAGACAAACACCCAGGGCAATATTTCATTCCTTCTGTGAGTCATCTGACCCACCTGGAAATGGCTTTTGATATTCGTGAGAATCGCAATAGTGACATTTTCTACGAGGCGTGCCCCTGCCGTGTCAGTACTTTTGTTATCTGGCGAGGTGAACATATTTATAGCGCGTACAGTAATGTGCACTACGTGCTCGTGCATCAGAACAACTACATGAAATGATGAGCACTGCGCGTTTCCTACCGGGACAGCTATGCTCTTGTCAAGGTCAGCGAGAGGGCATTCCTTGCAAAGTTCTGCATGCCAAGGGATCTGTTCCAAGATCTCGCTGCCCTATTGTTCTGGCAGGCCTGGACACTGGGAAGACATTTTACTTCCCCAAGGCATCCGGAATAGATTACCCAAATGGTGCTGCAAAGAGCACACGCAGCTGAAGGCCTTCACAAAATAACTCCCCCACAAAGCGCGTGGTCGGTCCAACTTTTTAGTTGCACTATAAAAAGTAATTCTACTAACATAGATAAACACGTCGAGAAGGCAACTTCGAGGTCCAACCAGCAAGTACAGTCGAAAAAGCTGCTGAATCGGGTAGGAGGCATAGGGGGTGGGGCGAGAACTGGGGCGATTACACGCTTCAAAGGAGTGAAAAGGGAAAGCAAACCTTGCTTGTGGAGGGAGTTGTCCTTTCGAGTGAGAAGGAAACTTAAGAGATATATTTCGGTCTGAACTTGGCTCTTGCTTCTGACCTATAACAAGTCTGGGCAGGACCGACACACCAGCTGGCAATCACTTCCAGCAGATTTTCACCTCCAGCAAGGATTTCTCACGAGACAGGCACAGATAACCAGATACTCCTGTTTTTCTGGGTGTCTTCCTTGGGCTCTTCTCCTTTTTCTCGTTCCCAGATGTCGTCAGCAGCACGGCTTTATTGATTTAAGGAATGATCAGATCATTTCAATAATAGTTGCTAACAGTAATTAATGTGTGATACTGTTTGTCATGGCTCAGTCCTGGGATTTTTTTCTGAGCAGCGCACTCATTGTCTGAGACTCAGCTCGATTATGATGAGACTAGACTTGTGTGAAAGCCTGTTTACATGGGCTAAAGTGCTCGCCTAATATGTGCACTAAAGTAACAGCTCCCTCTAGTTGTGACAACAGGGGAAGCAGACAGCCTCTACTGCGCATGACTGCATCTGACAAACATACATCTGGACTTTTATTATATTGTAGGATGATGATGTTTTGGCAGCTTAATTGATCAGTCAGCCATAATAAAGATTGCCCAAGTGCTCAGCGCAGGAAGTCTTGATTCTATTAAAGACACAGAGGCGAGCATTAAGTTTAATCTCCTTTATTATTGCTTAACAACAGCCTTTTAAATCTTCCCCTTGCTTTTTTTTTTTAAACAGTTTGAAAGTGCCTAAATGGCATAAAAACAAACTAACAAAAAAGCATGATGTGAACGAGTGTCCAAGCTACAGCCCCCATGAGACCTAGCAGTTTAGTAGTCCAGGGCCTCAGTCCTGCTGTCCAGTAAGGGCTCCCCTGCTGGTGCAAATCCCTGCTGCTCTAGGTCCCTTCCTCTTCTTTTCTTGAGCTGCTTTAACACATGCAACAGTCTAAGTAAACAGTCTTAACAGATAACTTGTTCTGTCTTCGCTATTCTGTGCTGTCCTGCACCTTTCCATTTTACTTGAATTCCTTCTCCATATTCTCCCTGCTGACCTCATGGGTCTCTCGAGAATTCTTTTCCTCGTCTCCTACGTGAAAAGAGATTGATATTGGTAGGGGGTGGGATTCGCTCATATCCATATTAATATATAACATACTGTACATTTGTTCATTCAGTGAAATTCCCAGTGAGAGGGATAATGCTTGCCTCCGTGTCTTTAATAGAATCAAGACTTCCTGCGCTGAGCGTTTGGGCAATCTTTATTCTATGACAAGACCGGAGGCGAGCATTATGCTTGTTCAAATCTTTGTACTACTGCTGAGGCAATATTGGAGACTGGCTTGAAATAGAAGGTTCTGAAGACCGAGCCGCTGGACTAGTCTGCTGCCTTCATGATCTCTTGCAGTGGAACTCCTGCTGCAAAAGCTCTTGAAGCCATAGCTCCTCTGGTCGAGTCATATGGCTTTCTGGGCGCTATCAATAACTGAGTCACATTCTGCGGCCTTATAGCTTCTGTTGTTGCCTCATAGCATTTTATGCACTGTGCTACGCAGAGTTTGCCATTATCTGGGAAATATGGGTATGTAATAACATTAGAGTTGGTCTTAGTACGCTGCGCGATATTAAACGCTATGCCCTTTGGATAAAAACTCTTTCTGTCTATTTCTAGGGCTTTGACATCTGAAACTCTTCTACATGATACTAGGCAGAGTTATGTGGCTAATTTTCCAGATAGTTGTCAATCTGAAAGAAGGTTGTTCCTTGGCCACTGTTTGAATAACTGCAGAATCTTGTTAACATCCCAAATGGATGAGTATCTAGGTTGCGGGGGCTTGCTTACTTTAACCGCTTTAAGAAGCCTTGTTACCGCTGGGTGCTCTCCTTCCGGGACTCCATCTACTAGCTTGTGTCCAACTGAGATAGCTGACCTGTACACTCCCACCGTCCTAAAAGCTTTGCCTCTAGTAGGTAGGGATGCTAGAAAATGTATGACCTGAACTATAGGAGCTGAAATGTGAGGAATACTCCTCCCCCTGCACCATAGTTCCCAGGTCTGCCAAGCGGAATTATAGCTTTGAACTGTGGAAGGGGCCCATGAGACCTTGATAAGCTCTGTAGTTTCCTCTGAAAGTCCTGACAAACACCATCTGCGCCTTAAATTCTGCATGCCAGGAGGGTCAGCGTCCGGTCTTGAATCAGAGGATGCGAGGCTCCCGCTGGATCGGATAGGAGTTCTGTTCTGTGAGAAATCCTTTGGGGGAAATCCATGGAAAGCTCCATCAGAACTGGAAACCAAGCTTGCGATTTCCATTCCGGTGTCACAATGACCAGTTCCGCCTTGTCTCTACGTACCTTTGCTAGTGCCCTCGCCAGCATCGCAAAGGGGGAAAAGGCATAATGGGTGTGAGCCCCCAGCTGTGTAGGAACGCATCTGTCCCTACCGCTTCTGGATCCAGTCTCCAGCTGAGATATCTCGGCAGGTGAGCATTTAGTCTTGAGGCAAATCGTCTGTATGCAACGGTCCCCACATCTGCTGTAATTTGTTGAAGACTGAGTTGTGTAGTTTCCAGTTGCTCAAGTCTATTAAGTACTGGGAGTTCCAGTCTGCTACTGTATTCATCGCTCCCGGGAAGATATTCTGCTTTGATCGAGATCTTCTTCTCTAGGCAAAAGTGCCAGAAATCCTTTCCTAGCTCTGCTAGCATCTTTGACTTCGTGCCTCCCAGCTTGTTGATATATCTCACTGCCGCTATATATTGTCCATGCGTAGAAGGATGCAGCATTGTGCCCTGTCCTTGGTAAATGCTTTGACTGCGAAGGAACCCGCGAGGAGCTCCAAACAATTGATATGGAGTGCTAGCTCCTCCTGAGACCATTTCCCCCTGTCTCAGTGTGGCCGCATCTGGCTCCCCAGCCTGATCTGCTGGCGTCTGATTCTATAATATGCTATGGTATGTCTCTGAATGTAGCTTGGCCGTTCCATGCTTACATGTTGTGGAGCCACTAGAGAAGCTCTGTCTTGCTGTCTTGGTCTGAGCATTGCGAGACACACCCGCAGAAGCAACGGTGGCGTTTTCGCTCTACAGCCATGATTCAGCATTCTGGACGCTGAGGAATCCTCTGCAGCATTCACTCGCGGTCACTGCAAAGGCGTGTTGCAGCAACGAGGCACTTACGAATCCTCATGACGAATTCAAAGTCTGTGTACTACAGCAAGTACAGCTGAATCCAACGCCATATATGCATTCAAGACTCCCAAAGACTCATTGAGAAATAGCTATCTAGATACGACTTTCTTCACAAGAGAAATGGAATAAAGTGGAATGGAATGAAGGACAGCGGTTGGCTGCCCCCTGGGGACCTAGTGTTCCATGTTGCATCCCTCTTACCTGTGGAAGACTCCAACCCTAGCCTAGGTGGGTTTTTTAAACTCAGTCCATGCCCAGAATCAGGGGTTAAGTTTGGCTCCCCATCTCTTCGTGTTCACGCCCTAAGGAAGGCTTCAGAAAAATGTACATGCCCAGCAGGGGGCAGATCCAAAACGTGTTATGGATGTTTAAACCTCATCATTGATAGGGAGACCCAATTTTGGAACTCATTTTGAAGTTAATTTCAAATTATTGTTGAAAATGTAACCGCCTAGGCACGAACACATTTGTGCACATGTTAGATGTTTTCCTTTTCTCAAACACAAACACGTCGGCAGACCTGCATTCACTAATTAGCAGCACCTGCATACTGAATTTTGGGCCGCCAGAGTCTCCCTCTGTTTTTTGGAATTTGGCTTTTCCATTTTTATACGTGTTTTTGTACTATTCATATTTATTGGTTTACTCACTGTGTGCATCTACTCACTTGCAAAAATTGAACCAAATGTTTCTTTCCTAACTTTCTTTTGTTTTACAACCTTTTCATCACTTTAGATTGTATATTTACATTTATATGTTTTTCTTGAAAATGCAAAATAAATTATTTTGTCAAAAAAAAGGAATGTTATCAGAGTAAAGATATTGTGGCAAAGAATAATTGTGATATCCGCAGCATAGGATACAAAACAAATTAAGTTGGTTGAATCTATCTTTAATAATATCTTCTTTACTTTAGCATAGTGGATACCTTTGGTTTAACAATAGATATATCCCACAAAGTCTCAATCCACTTTATGCTTTAAGGGACTACCCCGATTCCATTTTTTGTATGAGGTCTTGGTCTAGTGGTACTTGGTGATGATATCTCCATTCTCTCCCTGATCTCGTAAAGCGGTCGGGAGGGGCCTCAAAAGCTTGGTGAAGGCCCATGGCACTGAGGCTAGACCGAATGGTAGGGACTTGAATTGCCATATCTCCTCTTTCCATACGAATCTTAAGAAGGGACGGTATTGAGGTGCTATGGGCACCGTCAGGTATGCGTCTTTTAAATCTAGACGCACTAGCCAATTGTTTTTTCTGAGGAGATCCGCTAGCAGATGGATTTCTTCCATCTTGAAGTGTCTGTATACTAACCAGTTGTTTAGTTCTTTTAAATTGATTATTGGTCGTATCTTGCCTTTGCGGTGGACCAGAAACATGTTGCTCAGGAACCCTGCTGTTTGTGGCTGCGCTTTCTCTATGGCCTGTTTGTGCGCAAGCGCTTGAATTTTTGTATCTAATAACATAGTTTCTGCTTGCGAGCTGTGCATAAGCGGCGTGAGGCTTGGCTGCATTGGAGTCTCTAAGAACTCTAGATGGAAACCCTGCACGGTTTGTAAAACCCACGCATCTGCTGATAACTCACGCCAATTGTACATGAAAAGCAAAGTTCTCCCTCCTACTGGGGGGTACATCACTATGGGCTCTCTCACCTATGGTATTGTTCTGATGTCTGAAGTATCCTCTGCCTCTGCGGCCCCTGAATCCTCTACCTCTGTTGGGAAAGAAGGCGTCTTGCTGACAAGTTTCTCAGTATTGGGCTCTCAGGCCTTGGGGCCTTCTGTTTGAATTGTATCAGCCAGTTGAACAGCCTCTATATCGACTGGCCCCTCCAAAAACCCTTCCAGGGAAGATTTTTCTTATCGATGCCTGTGCTTTCTCCAGAGCCGTATAAGTTCCCACAAATGTGTTCATCTCCTTTACGAACGTGTCTCCAAAGAGCAGACCTTGCACTCCCTCACCAGCTTCATAGGAGGCCGGGTCTCCGAGTTTATTGTCTATCTTTAACAGCATTGTTCTACGTCTTTCGGCTGAAATCGTGCTGTTCGCATTCCCTAGCATGCATACGCCCCTCTGGGCCCAGCCTGCTAAAATGAATGGGTCTACTGGTTCCCCTTTGTCCTTGGACCTCTCCGCTAGGTCCATGATCTTTGCGATGGGCCATTTCAGGTCCAGGACCTTGTCCTGGCATGCCCTTCAGGCGCAGTCCATACCTGCCTTAGTAACAAAGGTAAGCATTTTAGGATCCAGTACCGGAGTATCAGTTACTTTCCCGGTACGTTCGGCTCTAGAACATTCGGCCCTGAGGCAGAACCTGGTTACTTTTTCTAGTGGTTTTCGTATTTTCGGAGACATATACAGAGCCACTCTTGGTGACGAATTCCACTTCGTGGATCTAGGGTGCCTAATAGTATCTGGCTCAAACATATCGGATATGTCTTCTTCATCTGGGGTACTCTCCACTATGCTGGCTTTATTCTCGCGGGTTGTTTTGCTCTGCAATCTTATGCTCTCTTTACCTAGACTTCTGTCGTCATCCTCTTGCTCCTCTTCCTTGTCAAACTCCTCTGAGGATGAAAGAGCTCACCCTATTTTTTTTTGCCCTGAGGTAGGGGGTACGAGGCTGGGCACTGCTGATTTTGATAGAAAAGCGTTGTTAAGCCTGTTAAAGGCATCAGCTGTCTCCTAGGGCTTTTCTTTTTTCCCCATCGATGAGCCCGGGCGCGGGTAAAAGAGTGTTTTCTCTTCCGGGGGACTTTACTCCCCCTTGTGGTGTTTTCCAGAGGCTTATTAGTGGAGGTCCCCTCACCTGGATCGTCATGTAAGCCAGCTCTGGTGCCCAATATGTTTCCAAGGACCTGTAATCTGTCCTGAAGTGGTTGCACTCCCTGAGCCACCGCTTTTACAAGGGGGTCTCCCAATACTTTTTTTAATCTGTGGGGGAGGTACCCAGTACCTGCTCCTGGTCGCTGTACTCACTCCAAGTTTCTTCTCCCCTGTCACAGTCCATAATTGGGGTATTTGTAGAGGGGAGGGCTTCTGTAGACCCTAATAGTCTGCTAATCTGACCTGGTTGATAAATGAACAGCTACAATGGTCGGGCGTTTCAAATCCCTGTCTTTTATTAAATTCAATTTTTATATTTTCCTCCAAATATGTAATCTGCAGCTGTTTTACTGTTGAAACGCCGTGAACTTACTTGTTCTATGAGTGAGTACACTCCGGAGCGCTGCAAACTTTCTCCTGTTCGTTTTGGAAACGTTGGAAATGTAGGACTGGAACACGCATGCACAGACTGCCAAACAGTGCGTCACAGGCTCTGTCAGACGAGCGGGTCGCACTGAGTAAACACAATACCTAATACTGCAATTCTCTCAATTATCTCAATTTACAACTGGAGCCCAACACTCGGTCGTGTTTGTGAAGTAATGAATGAGATTAGAAAAATTATGAAGGAATGCACGCCTCTTCTAAAGTTAATTATGCTGAGCGCTTCAAAGACACTGATATTCACCATCTTATCAAAAGTACATTACGCGCTAGGCGCATTTTGTATAAAATAAACATGGTTTCATTTATAACGCTAATAGAAGCAAAAAGAGTACTTAGTTGTCATCAGCAGCAAAAAAGAAGATGAAGGGACCTAGAGCAGCAGGGATTTGTACCAGCAAGGGAGCCCTCATTCGACAGCAGGACTGAGGCTCTGGACTACTAAACTGCTAGGTCTCATGGGGGCTGTAGTTTGGACACTCCTTCACATCATGCTTTTTTGTTAGTTTGTTTTTATGCCAATTAGGCACTTTCAAACTGTTTAAAAAAAAAAAGAAAGTGAAAGATTTAAAAGGCTGTTGTTAAGCAGTAATAAACGATATTAAGCATAATGCTCGCCTCCGGTCTTGTCACAGAATCACACAACAGGCAACACCAGTGTATTAACAAAAAAAGAGACTCTCCTTCTCAGGCCTGCTTATGGTTTGTGATTCGTGAACCTGATGAGCCACGCCAGCTTTGCTGTGCTAGTTTTTATGAAAAACAATGAGCTTGAAGATAACAATGCTGGACGCTCGTTCGGACCATGCCCACCCGCCCGCTCAGTGCTGCAGTCATGAAGCTGTTCTACTACTGTTGTAACAAGCAGCCCTGCCACAGCGGTGTGGGGGCCTCGGGCTTGAGGTGTGGACATCAGTCAGACAGATGCAGTTATAGAGCACTACTAAGTTCAAGGGCACGCGGGCATGCACATACGCATTGGGTGTTGTTATGTCTGGAAAAAATCCAGGGCTATGCTAATGTCGGGACTGTTGGGACTCGGGGCTAGCTAGCCTTTTGGTTGTAGCCCCGGACCTTCTATCCAGGGCTAAACCAAAAGACCTGGGGCTATAGCCCCCTGTTTATTTATTTATACACTTGTAAAGCACCTAAACCCAAAGTTCATCAAAGCGCTGATCCAGACGAGTTACAAGTAACGTATGGCTGTCAATACAGCCTGTAGTCCGGGTGGAACCCACAACTCAGGTGACGTTATTTAGGATAGAGAGTTACTTAAATGTCAGTATTAGGCAAAAAGCAAAGTTTTTAAGGCTTTTCTGAAAGCAGTATGGGATTATTCTGCTCTTAGCGTGGGAGGAAGGGAATTCCAATGCATGGCAGCAACTGCTGGTAATATGACACTTCCTCTTCTCGCTCTTTTAAACATAGGTACTGCGGTTCAGTGAGCGAGGGCTGGTTTTACCGGTCTGGTGGTGCTATATCTGCTGATTCTTTATGTCGAATACACAGGGGCCTTATTCAGGAGGCATTTGTGAGTGATGGTGAGGACTTAAAATATGATCCTTTCTACGATAGGTAGCCAGTGTGCATCCCTTCTTGCTGCAGAGATATGGTCCCTTCTTGGGATGTTGAGGGCGGAAGAGATTGCATTGTTTTGAATTACTTGCAGTTTATTGATATTTTTCTTAGATGTGCCCGCAACGAGAGCGTTGCAGTAATCCAGTCTGGCATCGGTTATTGCCCAAGCAATGGTAAGGCAGCTCTCAGGAGTGAGGAATAGTCTGGCTGCATTGAAGAGCTTAGCTGTATATGCTGCTGCAGAGGAGATCGCGCTGACCTGTCTTGTGAGGAAGAGTGTGGCATTAAGGTACACTTCCAAAGTTTTAACTGAGTCTGAGACTGCGATAATAATCACATCATTCGTGAATGACGAGTATTCGGGGGAGAGCTTCTTTAGCAGTGCTGGTGAACCTACTATTAGGATCTCAGTTTTATCATCATTCAGGCAAAGTTGGTTTTTGGCCATCCAGGACTGGATGATCAGGTACATTTTCTTGATCGCCTCTGTGTCTTTGTCATAATGCCCTGATAGGGGAGGAGGATTTGGGTGTCATCAGCATAGGTGGTGTAGGCTATGCCGATGTCATCCAGGAGGTCGAAGAGCGGCTTGGTAAATATGTTGTATAAGGTAGGGGAGACGCAAGATCCTTGTGGGACTCCACAGGGAATGGGGTTAGGGGGGACACTGGCCACTTCTGAGAAGACTCACATTGACCTTCCTTCAAGGAATGAGGCTACCCAAGATGTGGTTTCTTGTAAGAAGTCTGCAGCGGCTATGAGCTACTGGCAGATAATGTTGTGGTCCACCAAGTCAAAGGCAGTTGATAGGTTGAGGAGGAGGAGGACTTTCTTCCCTTCATCTCTTAACCTGTCCAATTGAGTTTTTAGGTCAAGCTGGGCTGATTCGGTGCCATGGCCTGGCCTGAGCCCGATTGACACTTCCCTAGGATGTGGTTTTCTTCTAGAAAGGGTTGGATTTGGTTGCATGCTGCCCTATCCAGTATCCTCAAGAGGAAAGGTACAGTGGTGATTGGGCGGTAGATATTTGGCACTGTTGAGTCTAAGGTGGTTTTTTTCAAAAGAGGGAGGACCAAAGATTCTTTCAGACTGGCTGGAAATAGATTGGATGAGAAGGAGGCATTCATGAATTTGGTGATGAAAGGTGCCAGGAGGTCGACACAATGTTTTATGGTAGTGGCAGGCATCCCCTTTACATCTCAAGGGTTTAAGGTTTCTGAGGATATTGGTGGTTTCCACTACAGAGATTTCTCTGAACTGAAAGGTCGGGGTAGGAAGGTTGGCTGTGGGTGGGTGTGTCAACATTAACGGTAGGTTGGTTTTGATCATTCCTGTTTCAGACCTATATTCTGCTGTAGCATGCACATTTTTTCCCTCATGGCAAACTGGATTCTTGAGCACCAATGCTCGTCTTTAATAGTGGTTGTGGAAGGCGTGGCTGGTGTTTCTGGCTCTCTAAGTATGCAGAATATTTCCTGGGAGTTGGAGCTGGCATTAATAATACTGGTGTTGTAGGCTGAAGTTTTGGCTATCACTCTGGCAAGTGTGATGCTGGAAATGCCTTATGTCCTTGTCCAACCACATCTCTGAGTTATGTTTTCTCTAGGTTTTCTGCCATTGAGGTCCTACCTGGACCTCTGGCAGTGCAGCTCTTCATGTTTATCTTTTGATGAACATCACCCATACGATGCCCTTATGGTACCCATGGGTGGGGGTACACCCTTGCATCTCTTATGTGTGTTTTCTTCGGCACATGTGTGTTGCCCACAGAGCAGGGTATGGGCTGGTGGAAGCTTCATGTTGATGTGACAGTAGCTCTGAGTATCCTCCATTTTGGGATACCAAGGCCCTGCCATAGGAATCAGCGGACTCCTGATAGAAGGCAAGTTGGTCCCTGAGGCCTCTTGGTTTCTATTGCCTGTTACCTTGTTTTTCCAAAGTGCTGGGAAGCTCTGACTCCATCCCTTCCCCTGACTCGCTGTTGGGTGGAAGAACCATATATGGTCTTGTGGAGAAGTCCAGGTCAGACTGGCTGGAGCCTTCCCAGTGACAGTATGTTGTGAGTACACCCTTGGGTGGGGACCTGTGTGAATGGAGTGTGTAACCAATATGCATTCCATGTTGTGGGTTTCTGGTTTCTGTGTGTGTGTGACACAATGAATTAGAAAGCCCTGTCTGAAACTGACATGAATGCAGTGTAGTGTGCTAAAAGGCTGGATGCTTGCCCCAATCCACATTCCTTGTTATGGGTGTCTGGGTGGAGTGAATGGCCTGGATGCATGTGAGCCTGCCTGCATGAAGGCCCTTCTGTATGATTGTCTGACTGAGCCTGGCTCAGCCAAAGTGAATAAGGGACAGATGTGTATATCTGGGGAACTGCAGAAGAATAAGTGTCTGTCACGACCCTCTCCCAAAACCCCCTCTGGCAAACCCATTGGCTAGGTGTAGTCAGGACTCGGGCCTCTAGAGCCTGACATCCTCTTCAAAAGCCCTCATGGGGCCAGTCCTGGCGCCTACGGCACCAGGCTCATACACCATGAAAAACAATGTGCTTGAGAACTACTTTATTGTATTGTCAGCCAACATGGAGGCATCCACATAGCTTGGTTCCTAAGAACCAAGCTATGCGTTATAGTGTTTTGGGTGTGGTAGCCTAGGGACTATTTTGTTGGGGCTATTTAAACCACACCCGAGCAAGACAACACGCTTCGCGTTACTTTGCAGCTTGCAACGTGACGCTCAGCATGTCCAGCTATTCCCTCGAACCTCGGAGAAGCAGAACCTGCAAGGAGACAAAAGGAACATCATTAGCAGCAGCATCTTACCTGCAGTCTTCATCTTTAAACACTTGCAGCTACTGAGAACAGCTTCCTCGAATCTGCAAACCCCCGGACAAGAACAACCTGAAAGAGGAAGATAGAGGCAACATTAAAGAAAGCAGTAGAGACATTTACAAATTACAAACTGCTCAAAAGGCTTACCTGGCTCTGGACATTTCACTCGCGCTGAAGAACACCGCGACCTCCAAGGAAGGAAAACACAGGTTAGCAAAGGCAAGACTTTGCAGTGCTGCGCATAGCGTTTACTTACCACATCATAGCGCTCTTAATGCGCCATCATTTCCCAGTATGGCTCAACCAAGCCAGTTTGCCGCGCTGAAGCTCTGCATACCTAAGGGAGAAAAAAGAGACATTTTAAACAAAGAAAGGCATGCAGGATAGCAAAAAAACTAAAGAACAGCAATAAGACCTACCTGAACAATATCAAACAGGCCGGCGTCGGTGAAGTAACTGGACCGCACTCGCCCATGAAAGACAACGTGCCCCTGCAAAGAAGGGAGGACGGAGAGCACGCCTAATTCTACCACAAGGCAGAACCTTCCCCGCAGACCACATCAGGGCAAAGCTGAGAAGCATACCAGTGAGTAACCCGGCTACGTGGCGTCCCTGTGGATATCATGTGAGCATAACAGTGTCCTAAACTAATAGACACTTGCGACCCCTCCACACCACATTTACTCATATAATTGTCAGTCAAATCTTGTTATACTTTTGGGACTGTTATTCAGTTAGTTAAGCCAGGGCAATATGTTTGTATCAAGTTGATAACCACAGTTAGTTCCAACTGTAGCAAAATGTAATAAGTATATTATACATAAGAGATATTCATATAACACAAAATATATGTTTAAACAGTCAAAAATTCAAATGAGCTTGACGCATTTCGGGAAGAGAATCCCTTCATCAGAAGCAAAATTTTCATTACATTTTTGAAGTTCATCAATTTTCTAGCTTCAATTGTAATCTTATTAGAAGATTCATCGAGTACCATAATCTGAATTATCAAGACTATCACGTCTGGGAAGAAGACAGTTGCCTGTGACTGGTTTTCAATTCTTTGGGGATTGCTCTCTGGTTCTTTCTCAAAAGGATTCTTGGATCCTACTAGTGGATCCCGATATCAAATGGATGGAGTATCTTGACTCCAGATGGAGTGTCCGTATGTATTTAAGAATTTTGATAGGTAGTCAGTCCATTGCAAAGGTCAAATGGTGAAAGAAAAAAGCATTTGAAGGGCATGTTGTCAGTAGGTGTAGTGTTCAACCAGAGTCTCATGTGTTCTGGAAACCTTTCACTTACCAATTTGTTCAGAAGCTGAAGTCAAAAGTTGAAGCTGATCCTTGAAGCCCAGCTGGAGGAGAAGATTGCTGCTGAATTTCATTCAATGTAATCCAAAAGCTGTCGAGTCTGTCGAGGACTGATCCAAGAGAGGACCTGGCTAGGAGACCTCTCCCGAGCTATGAGGGACCATTGTGCAAAAACTACTGCTCTTCATCGAAGCACCCTGGACGCCAGTTCTGTGAGTCTGACATCTGGAGAAGGGGTCTGCCGAGAATCCTGAAGAGAGCGCCCGGACCTCGAGGGTTGTCAAAGTCTATTGGCGTCGACTGGGGTCGGAAGATTGCCGTGACCGATGGAAGCCAAGTAGAATCATGTCGGCCAGAAGTGAGGACACCTTGGTATTGTGCGGTTCGACGCCCGGAGCTGACAAAGCTCCACCTTGCCTAAGAACATTTGAAAGAGGACTCCAAAGCCATCACTGTCAACCACTTTGTCCAGCAGCAGAAAGTCGAGGTCGCTGGCTACTGAGGAAGGTCAGCTGGTGGGCTTCCCGAAACCAGAAGCCGACAAAGACGTACCGAGGGCACTGATGGAGTGAAGATCCGAGGTCCAGCCCATGGTCGAGTCTTGATCGCCGAAGCTATCCCAAGGTATGTGCTCGGCTGCAGCACCGACAGGCCAGAGGACCGCCAAACGCGACTCCTGACACCCTAAGCCCGTTGCCGGGCCTGCATCAATCACCGCCAAAGGTTTTTCAAGTCCACAGTGTCTTATTTGCAGCACCGAATATTTTGCACCGAGGCCTACCGCACGCCTCATCTTCCCAGGACTTCCACCATTGAGGAAACGATCGATTGTCGAAGAGAACCGCAAAGGTCGAAGCTACTGTACCGCTGCAAGTGTTCCACTTCTCCTCGGGGTTCTCCATGCCCAGTGGCTCCTTCTTCAAAACGGGTCCATCCTCGAAGGATATCATCGAAGAATCATTGAAGAACCTCTCCCAGCTCAGGTACATTGGGGTGGTTGTACTTTTTAATGCAGAAGCAAGGCTTATTGAGCATTTTTGTACTGACGTATTAATTCTTTTATTACAGGTTGCCCAGAATTGTGCATCTATATCCAAAGAAAGCATTCTGCCATTGCTTAATCATAACCTGTCTTTCCTCCCTATTTTTGTACGTTGATACACCTTACTGAATGATTTGCATGCTCTATTATAATTGCCTGCAGTTGATGCATTTGAAAGGAATATAAAGTCTAAGTCTGGTACCAAGTAGAATTGTATAGATTTGTCATTATATTATTACCAGAGTACAAAGTGTGTTATTGAAATGTGTATATATATATATATATATCTGAACCTTCATTTTATATAAAGAACTGTGTTCGCACATAACATAGTGTGTGGGCATTCCTTTGTGGGGGCTTAGGGACTCGCTGTACATAATAACCTGCCTGCATCACCTCCTGAAAGCTTAAGCCTGGCTGTTCCCCCATAGTTACCAAATTCAGGGCCTTATTGATGTTTTCTGTGCCTTTAACCTACCAGATAGGGGGTAGAAGTACAGATACCCCTCCAGTCTTTAGAGCAAGTTTATATTCCTTTGAGATTTTATTAAAGGCCATTTTGGACATAGGAGTAGGTGATTTTTTCCAGCTGGTTTCAGCAGATCTTTTTTTTGACTCATAGAGCCAGGAGTTCAGGGGTGAACCAGGCGTTCAAGTGCACAACTGGTTTAGCTTTACGGAGTGTCATTGGAGCTACTGAGTTTACTGCAATAGGCATAGTTTTAGAATATAGTAATTCTAGTGCTGAGATCCACCTTAACTGAAGGACGACCTTAACAGGCCAAAGGAAGGATAGGGCATGAGGACTAAGGAAGGAAGTGGAGGGGCTACTAGAGCCCGGGAAAGGACAGAACTTGAAGAGGAACAATAAAGATGGTTTGTTACAATAGAGGCTCCGGTATGGTTATTGAATGTGTGGCCTCATAGATGGCAAAGACCGACTATCCCCCGCCCCAATACAAAGCAGACAAAACAACTGGCGATGAGGGGAAACGAGTCCCATGTGCATTGAACAGAGGCAGTCCACCCACAGTAAGGGGAACCCTATTGGCAATCTGCCGCAAATGGAAATAAAAGGAGGAAGCCGGTGCCCCTGCCAAAGAGATGGTAAGCTGCTGCAAAGGAGGAAGCAGGTGTCCCTGCCACAGAGACAGCAATCCACCACAACTGGAAACAAAAGGAGGAAGCAGGTGCCCCTGCCACAGAGGTGGTATTATGTTGCAAAGGAAGAAGCAGGTATCCCTGCCACATAGGCAGTGATCTGCCGCAACTGGAAACAAAAGGAGGAAGCAGGTGGTCCTGCCACATAGACAGTAATTTGCCGCAACTGGAGATATTGGGAAGAAGCAGGTGTCCAGGACACAAAGACGGCAGTCTGCCACAAGCAGAAAACAAAGAAGAAAAGGGGAAGCTACAGAAATCCCTGCCATACAGACAGCAATCTGCCGCAACAGGGTGAGGGTAATTCACCCCAGCGGTAAGGGCAGTCCACCCACTGGAAATGAGGCAATCCACCTGGAAATAGGGCAATCTGCCCGCAGGAGAAGGGCAATCCGCCCAGCAGTAAGGGCAATCCAACCAGGAGTGCGGCTGATCCTGGCCTGTAGACGGCGAATGGTTGCCTGGAGCCCCGTCAGGCCAGAGGAAGGGGGGCAGAGCGGCAGTCTGCCCAGTTCTCGGCCCATTGGAAATTTGGGGGGAAAAGAGGGTGCAGGAAGGGCGATCCGCCTGGTTCTCGGTAATCCGCAGTGCATAGGCTCTCCGTCAAAAGGAAGAAAGGGCATCAATCTGCCGCAGCAGTGCAAGAACAGCACTGCAATCCGCCAGAGGTGGACACCCACCCGCTGACAAAAGGACAGAGCAGCAATCCACCGCAACTTCTGAGAGGGGCAATACACCCGATACATGGCAGTCCGCCGCACAGGAAATCCACCGACCGAGGAAAGCGCGGCTACCTACCGATGTGGATAAGATTGCACAGAACATCCAACTGAAACCCAGGTACACTGCAGGAAGAGTGGGCAAATTACTTTGCAACAGGAACAATAAAAGCAGCTAGGAAGTAAGCCCCTATTACAAAAAAAGGGGAGGCATATAGGGTATTGAACACATAGGGTCCAACAGTGGTCTCATATTTCAACAGAATATCAGTCCACCCACCACAGACCTCGAGCCAAGGCGAGTATATCGGTCCCAACAAGAAAGACCACAAAGGACTCCCCAGGGATAAGTGGGAACAAAGGAAAATATAGAGTTAAAATGGATGCCAAGAAAAGAAAAACAGAATAAAGAGCATGCCCGTAGAGACAGAGAGGAAGAACAAGAGGGAGAAAACGGAGAAGGGAGCGATACAGAGAACTCCAAGAAAAAAGGACAAGGTGGACAAGACAGAGAATAGAAGACCTACCACATCAGCACTCCGAGAAATGGAGGTGTCTCTGCCATCCAGACACCTTAAAATGGGGAAAGGGGCAAAAGGTGCCCTCACTCATTACCGCGGGTGAGGAATCACCAGCGCTAACACACCCTGCAACAAGGTTCAAGCAGAAAAGGCAAGAGGGGGTACTCCTAAAGACACAGGAGAAGAGAAGAGACATAGTAGACAAGACCAAGAGGAAAGGAGAACAAGAGGTGACTGCAGAAGAGGGCGAAACATGGAAAAGAGACATGGGTAAATGTGACGCAAGGGGAAGAGGAGAGCAAAAGGGCCAGGAAGGGAAAGGAGAGACCTCGGGTCCAGCGTGAAGGAGGAGAGAAGAGGGAATGAGAGGTCTTACACATGATGGCCAAGGAAGGACAAGGGATATCGAGTACCCAGAGCTGAGGGGATGCACTAGGAAGTAGGTTTCAGCAACCGGAGAAGAGGAGAAAGAATGACATCCGAATAGGACAGGGGAAAACGAGGGAAGCAGCGATAGCGTCGAGAAAGTGGGCACAGGAGGAAGTGATAACAACTCCCAAGGAGTATAAGGAACAAGAGCAGATTGAGGAGTACGACACGAACGAAGGGGTGTAGGTACTATCATCCCACACCATATCGATGTCCATCTTCAGATATAACAAGGGGTTACAAGAGCTAAGAACACGGGAAGGAGGCTGCCTTCAGAAGTATTCTGATCCCGAAGTGCTCATGGAGAGGTACAGAGGATGCAGCAGGCACATGAAGATAAGGAAACACTAGCAGACGGAGAACCAACAAGAATACTGCGAAGACCTGCAGAGGATGGTAGAGGAAAGATGACCCGCACGGAAAATGATAAGAAGGGGTAGATGTTGCAGGTGGAACATGAGAGATCCACCTTCACTGAAGGACGACCTTAACTGGTCGAAGGAAGGATAGGGCACACGGACTGAAGGGGGCAGAGGAGGGGAAAGGACAGTACTTGGAATGGGACAAGAAAGATGGTTTGTTACAATAGTGGTTTCAGTATGGTTATTGAATGTGTGGCCTCATAGATTGCAAAGACCGACTACCTCCTTCCGCAATACAAAGAAGACAAAACACCCCCAGGTACCCCTAGCGACGCCTATGCACATGAACCAGTGTCAGATGTATGGCTGTTGCATGGCACACACAGCTCTGGTACCTATACACTTCTTCAGGCATTCATTGTACCTCAGCGGGCACATGCAGGGCCGTGTTAAGCTGGGCACACACTGTTTCTCATCTGGTATGCAGCCAGCATGGGGTACGCTCACAGGAAATCGCATTCCAGGCTGCCAAGGCTTTTGTTGGCTGGCTCTTACATGTTAGCAAATTACTGCAATCAGTGCCGCATTGTCGCCAGTCACAGGGGTCCCCAACCTTTTGTGTGCAATGAGCAAAATTTGCATATCAAATGAAATGGTGAGCAACATCCATTTTTCGACGGATTATATTGACACTCAGTTGCTGGACAAAGGATTGCAACACAAATTAGAAATGTAATAAAGTTAAGACTGCTAATAGAACATTTTAATTTGCAGAACTTAATAGCCATCTAGACCACGTATTATTCAGGTAAAGGAAATGTGCAAGGCATATAACTTCATTTGACATTAACTGGTTGTTTACAGGAAATGTTGAGGAAATTAAGTGAACATTAGGACATTTTTAGACACATAGGAAAAATCAGGTTGTTCAAAAATTTACTAGTACTAAATAAGCAAACAAGCAAAATATTTTAAAGAAATTTAGTGCAAATGTATGGACAGTAAAATTGGTCACAAATGGAGCACTGATTTTTCAGGTGTACTTTGGGATTTTGCCATGGGATATTCTGGGATCTTTAATGACAAATGGTGCATTCTTGGGCATACAAAGTCAGCAATACTGTTACACAGTCATTAATTACTGTATTATGGATTGGTTTTTCTTCAGGAATGTTATGAAATGTTTTTGCATTTCTGATTGAACAAAGAGTGGCACCACAAATATAATGTCTGACAGCCAGCCACAGATGATGGTTGGCAATGCCTAAGCTTGACAAGGAGGCGTTGGAAAGAATGACTAATTCACAAGATATTAAGATATTCTCTTAAAACTGTTAAACAGTTCAGAGGCCGCAAACGAATGTGGCGGTTTGTGTCTTTGCGAGAGACTATCAGGGGCAGAGCTATTGGCAAACAGCGTTCCCAGGTTCAAGAAATCCAGGTTAGAAGAAAGGGATGTCCCATGGTTCAATGCAAAATGTAGAATCTCGAAAAGGAAATTGAACCATGATTTAACAAGTGGTGTGTTCACTGCTGGTCAGAGTTACAGTTTCAAAATGGCATGTAAAAATTGCCAAAAGACAACAAAAAAAGAATTTGAGAAACAATGGGAGCTTTTTCAAAGGACACCAAATTGTTTTATGTTTACTGCAGCTGTTAAGACAGGCATTATGCCATCACCTTGGACAAGTAGTCTTTGGACCGCAAGCCCCCACATTTATAGACCAATTTACTTACTGAACATTGTCATGGGGTTGCAAAATAAATCAATGTGCCAAATAACAGGTCTCCCTGCAGATACCCCTGGTAGCGCCTTATGAGCGGAATTGGGGGTGTTCAGTTTGAATGTGTCAGGCCAGTTAAGATTTGTAACTTATTTTTGCAAAGCACATCTAAGATTTTCTGCTAATCATAAAGTGAATTTCAATGTAAGTGTGATTACAGCCTTCCCTGCTCAAGAAAAATACTTGTGGTAGGAGAGTCGTAAAACACTGTCCATTTGGATAGACATAACTAAATTTGGCACACTAAGTCATCTCAAAATAGCTGATAAATCAAGAGTCTGTCCGATGGGCGAAGAGGAGGATGTCCAAAATATAGATAAGCTGCCCTCCTTAGATTTATCAACAGATTTACATACGCATATAAAATGGCAAGGAGAAATCTGTGAAATAAGATCCCCAGAATGCAAGAGGCTGATGCTAATGGTACGTTTAAATGTACCCTTCCCTCAATAAATTAAGGTGTGCAGGAGGAAGCACAAAGTGTGCCCGTAAAACAGGAGGCAAAGGTTTCGTTCATTTTCTGTTAATTTGTCATTGTTTCTCTGTTGTGCATAAGCGTGGACTTGCATGGGAGTTATGTTTTATTTAAATCATTGTAATGATAAGGGTTAAATTTACTGTTTGTTTGAACATGCTAAAGCTGCTGTTATATTTTGGGCTTGTTCTATGTGCATTTTATGGAAAATATGATACATGTTTTTAATGTTGCAAACTTAATGGAGAAATATGATTAAATACATAAACATTGATGGAGTACTACATGTCATTACTTGGTAGGCAGATCACTTCACTGGGGCTTCAGCGATTACCACCGAAGAATTATTTTTGGCATGTATTGGCAAATAGTGCATTTTAAAGCTCCTGAGGCCTGTTGCATTCGTGAAAAAGCAGCTAGGAATACAAATAATACCTTTTTGAAGGATTTGGAGCTTATTTTCTTTGCCCTAAATGGATTTTACACAAGACTTAGTGGGAAACATTGGTCAAAACTTTTAGCATTTGATGACCACTTGAAAGAGGGGTGTAGTGGTGGTGTTAACTAAGTATTTGGATTCATTTATTGATTTGTAAATTTAAACATTTTAACAGTAACTTAATTGGATTTGAACATAGGAAAAATTAATTATGAAAAATGTGGCATTCATTTACCTTATCTGTCCATTATCAACATGCTAGATGGGCAGAGTATCAAACGATGCCAATTTTTCCACTATGAAACTATGTAACAATAAATATAGGTGACACTAAAATTAATATTGCTGATAAATATAATGCATGGTGGCATCAAACACAAACCTCACAGTGCATGAAAACTTTTTAATCAAGGAATGTTGGGTATGCATGTTACTTATTTGTCCATTATGCTCCTACTAGCTGTGCCAAGGAACCAATTATGACAGTTTTCTGCAGGATAAAACCATAGTTCAATTATTTTACTCATTAATACACTTGCCAGCTGGGTAAATGATCTGAAGATGACAGGGGTTTAACAATGATACTGCTATAATAAGTAAGGACATTTTGCGAAAAAATTATTTGCATGGTGCCAAAAAACACAAATCCTGCATGTATACAAATAAGCCAGCTGGAACCACTGCATGCTCATTGGCCAATATTCTCACACAGTCTAACACTGGCTATATTGCTACTTAGGTCTCATCCCATCGGCGCCTCCTTCTAGTGCTCCACACCATGGCCCAGAACAACTGGCTGGCAACAATTTAGGTTGCCACGAGAAACATGTTGCTCCCGAGCTACACGTTGGTGATCACTGCTAGTGGGACAGAGTGACACTCAACAGAGAGGCCAACAAAAGGATTATCACCATTTCTGTTGGCAGATGATCAACATGTTCCACTTGCCACCTTTAGAATTGGAGGAAAATGACAAAAGGTATGATTTGTTTAAAGAAGCTGTTCAACATTTGGTCTCATTTCAAAGCACAACTAATATATCATGTTATGTTGTGTCCATTGGCATTTGTAAATTGTACATCTTCTGTGGTGAGTGCACTCATCATCTCCAATGAGCTATCAGGGACGTCATTTAGGAGTCGCAGAGGTCGCAAATGCGACCTCTGAGGTCTCCCTTGCGACCTCTGTGGGGTCCCTTGTGACCTGTGTGGGCTCCCTTGCGACCTCTAAAAAAACAAAAAAAAAAGATTTTTTTTTTTTTATTGCACGCTCCTGGGCTGTGGCCAGCACTATGTGGCTCTTCACTTCTGTAGTGGCTGGCTTTCTTGTTCAGGCCCCTTAAAAAAAGAAGAAAAATAAGAACAAGTCTAACACTTTCAGCACGGACCCTAAATAAGAAAGAATAGGAATACCAAATAATGTGTCTTTCTGGAATTCTTTACAATAATTGCTAGACTCATTAAAGGTTTATTTCAGGCACACTTCAGGGGGTGAGTCGCTGATTTAGTCTGTTCTTAAATCCCTCAACTCAGTCGTTCATCCTTCTGAGGTCGATAAACGAGTACCAACACAGGTTGGATGATATTGGGTGTTTTTTTTTTTATATATAAAGCGCTTAAGCGTAAGTGCTATATAATAACACATCATTATCATTTCGTCATGGATGTCTGCTTGCATTCACAGTAATTTGGTAATATGGGCCTAGACACACTGATCTTAATGATACATATGGCGTTCCATTCTTGTATGAAATGTACATCACATTATAGTGATATCGTAACCATATTTTTCGTAGTGTACAATGCTAGGTGATGCCACTTCCTGTTTTGTCAATGGGTGAAAGGTTGTGTTCCATCGCTTCCCGCGATATCACTTGGGTGTGGGGTCAAATGACATATTTTCCTGTGATGTCAGTGGTCAAGGGTCGTGTGATGTCACTTCCGCTACCCCTGACATTTTGGTGAAATTACGTCGCTGTGAGCTACTGGGAGTTGAAGCCAAATTACAATACATTGCCAATGTAGGCAGCAGTGACAGGGAGTAGCAACCGTGTGCGACGAACTGCCAATCTCAAATTGCACAGGCATGCTAGAAAATAGTTGTGCTCGGTTACTCATTTTCTAAATAAATTAAGCACTGTTGTTACTATCACACACTTCGCTAGTACTTATTCTTTCTACCTCTGAAGGGTGGAAGGCTACGAGGGATGTGCAGAGTCTCAAACCTACGGCCTGTAGGTAGCATGCAGATCACAGCTGCGGCCACTCATTGTACTAAAATAGCTACATTTGATATTCTCGTCTGGCATAAACTCACTATTATTTAGCTTGTTTCTCTTATAAGGTGAGGCCTTTTTTGCTCAGGAGTCCCCCTTTCTCTGACGTCCCAATACCATTTCCTACACCATTTTTTCCATAGAAATATTGAGAGCAGGAATGTTGTGACAGAGACACCTTCAATGAAAGGTTTTCAAAGCCTCCTAATCTGACTGGCTCTACCTCTTAGAAGATATACGTTTGCATCTCTAAATCTGAGGTTCTTCTATTCTGAAAGGTCTGGCCCTGGGGCTTTTCCGGTCCAATAGGTTCGGAATTTGGGGTCCTTCTACAGTGAAAGGTGTTGACTCTGAAAACATCTTAGGCTAAAAATGTTTCTTGCACCGAACCACTTCCGGTATGACAGGTCCTCACACTGTCCTAGTCTAAAGGCCTTTGACTCTGACAGCCTACCAGTCTGAGGGTTCTGATTCTAAGTTTGTACTGTGAGGGAGTCTGGAGGGTTACATGTTTACAGAACGAAAAAATAACGAAAACCTTTTTAATTAAAGATTTTTCCCGAAAATAATACTGATTTTAAAGAAATTATTTGCGGGGGTCCACTCCCCCACCCCCAATGCCCCGTTTCCCTTTCTTTATAATCCCATCCTAACCCACTCCCCACCCGTTTTAACCCCTTTCCTCACCCCATATATATTTTAAAAAATTAGGTGTTTCTTTCTGTAAAAATGTTTAGGTAAAAATGTTGTTCATTATTTTAGATTCAGTAAAATCATTGCATACCAGTCTGAAGCTAATACCTCCCTAGTCTGAAGAACTCTGGTTCTGCAACTCTACTAGTCTGAGGGACTTGGACTTTGTAGCCCTAATAGCCAGGGAGTATGTTATTCTAAAGGTTTTATTGAGATTGATATATTTACTAATTTCTCTTTTGGTATTTCTGTAGACATTTCACCAAAGCAAAATGATCACCTAAATTCAACTGTATATGAACAGAGTAAACAAAGACAGGTTGAATGAGAAATTTAGAACAAAATCAAATATGCTATTTAAATTAACTGTCTGTTATTGCCTATATAAGAAGCCATGGCTCATATACACCTCAACAGGTAAATGATGCTTGTGGCAGAGGCTACCCTGCAAGGTGACTGCTCTTGGAAGCGCAGCTGCTCACGGCAGTTAAGGGTTAACAGTAGGACAAACGGCTGCTAATCCCATAGGCCTCTCAGGACAGCCCAGTTCAAAGCGCATTAGGAAAAAGTGAATGACTCCAGAGATGGGTAGAAGTTAAGACCTCTGGTGACTATGATAACCAATAATCCAAGCAGCAAGGGCGATGGTGGAAGCCCAGATCAGAGATGGGCAGACTCTACCAACGCTACAAATGCTTCAATGCAGCAGAAGGGAGACTGCCATAGGGCATCAGGTGTTCAGGATACTTAAACTGTCACCATCTACTTCCCTGGATCCCACATGCCGAGCTCTTGGCATATCGCTGCAACACCACATGCTACGTACATAGTCAATTAATCAAAGAAACGACTCAGGCGCATCAAGCAACCAGTAACATTTTCATGAACAATTTTTACAGTAAGACAATTTATGTCACTTATGTGCACAAGAGAATATGATCAAATGACATGGATCTCTGGGCTTTAATGATCACTTTACACAAACTTGCAGCATGACTACTCTCATATCAAATGATGCTACTTCTTTTTTCTAAAAATGTTTTATTTATTCACTGTTCAAAGTGGCACGAGAACCATTAGCTTCAGAGCAAGGTACTGTAACACAAAAGTCTGGCAAAAGCCTCAGCCCGAGAATCAATTTGCACTTTCTATAACTACATTCCTAACTCTCCCCCTCCTCCTGCAAGACCCCATAAAACATTACTGTTCAAATAGGTTAATACTCATTGTTGTTCTGGACCAATGAGAAATATTTATACATCAATGATATGATCGCTCATTGCGTGTATTTTTTTTAATTACATTTATTACAATGCATCTTATATATAGTAATTTGATGCATTCGATACACATACACAATGTTGTAAATGTGTATTCTGTTCAGCGTGTCTGATAACTTATTTGAACAATCTATAATACATTGAAACTCCAAGGCTCTTATATTTGGAATCCTATGAAAATATATTAAGATGTTAATTTGTACATTATTAACTCAACATCAAATAAAACCTGTTTAAAACCTTGGTTATTGACCCCATCAGTTTTACACAATACACTTGACTCCCCGCCCTAGCAAATCAAACTCCCTTTGAGAGCCTACACTATTCCAGTCATTCTTTCAGTCTAATCTTATATAGTACAACGTGGTAGCTCTTTGACACTTAGTCCTTAGAATTTGTAACGCACATACAGTCCCCTCCCATCGGTCTCCCCAGTGGATTTTGGATTTGTTCCTCACCCACTCCACTTTTGTTAGTTTGTAGGATGATTATGGTCAACAACAAAATCTACAATCAGATTCCCTTACCTCCATGAGTATCTAAATCTGGCTGTACCCTGTGAATTTTATAGTAGTGTATCATAAGTTTGGGAATAACCTCTTTATTAATCCTTACCACTCAGCTATTGTAATTTGGGTGAGTTGCCTGCGCCACTCTCATCCTTCCATGTTCTTAGAATCTCCATTATCACCACAATTTGTTGTGTGTGAGTCACAATTTTTTCGACACAGGGAAAGTTTAACAGAGGGATACCCTCCCCAAATAGCCACATTGTGGGAGATTTTAGAGGGATATTATGCCCCAGCATGCACGCAAAATTCTGGGCTTTTACCTACTGACATTGGACTATCAAGCAGATCATCAGCCATAAAGACTGTCTCATGTCAATGTCTCAACATACAGGAGAATCTCTCGCTCCCATCTTGCACATAGCAATTGGAGTCAGATAGGTCCTATGTAGTAACTTATAATGAGTTTTCCTGGGTCTTATGGAAATTAACACATCTGATCTCAGGTCCCACAATGGTAAAAAGTCTGCAAATTCAATTTTGACCTGCAAGTCTTGTGACCAGATATTCGCTAATTCCCCCATTTGTGAGTTGTTGTCTGGAAGCAGCAACATGTATTTGGTTTAGGATAATCTAAATCTGGGTGTCTTGTGGCTTCCTCCCAACATGTCAGATTGCGGTCAATATTAGACGGCAGGATATCTTGAACTATTGTTGCCTTTAAACTTACATAAAAAAGCCGATCTGACCGAATAAGAATACCACGGTCAAACATCCTCTCAAAACTTAATAATGTCCCTTCTTGACAGGTGTCTTTAAGTTATGTTATGTTATGTTATGTTACTTGTCATTTATATAGCTCCTTATGTATCATTGGTATGATCTCAAAGTGCTGGTAGGTTGAATGCCCTTGGGAACCGTAGTTCAAGTCAGTAGAGAGAGAGAGTCATAAGGTGCGTGAGTGCACTGGATATGTGTGCAGCCGGTGTGGCAGTTGCATGGTAGCTGCTTCTTAGCGGTAGGTGTGGTGGTGGGGCGGTCAGTTGTATGTGTTCAATTCTGGAGGGTGGACACCCAGACTGATTTCTAGCTGCGTTAGGCTTGAGGAGACACTTAGGCTTGCGGTGTGTGCTTAGCTAGCTGTGTTTAATTAGGAGGATGAGGAGTGTGGCGGGTGTTAGTATGAGAACAGCTATACCGAATGTGTTATAGTATCGCTGTGTTCTAGTTGAGTGGTGGTGTATAGGAGAGAGTAAGTGTGGTAGTGTGATATGGTGGTTATCAGTAAAGCGCTTGAGATTGAGTACTCCATCTGTACCATCTATTCTATCAATTTTATTTACTCTGTTCATTCCACTTTGACTGTTCATCCATTTCGTCTTTTACATCCATTTAATATACTAGTCCTTCTATCCATTCCATCCATTCGACCCTTCATCCACATGATCTACTCTATCCATTCCGTAGACCTATTTCATCCTTCCCATCCGTTTAATGTGTTCTATCCGTTACGTCCTTCCTATTCATTCGATCCGCTCCATCCTTTCCATCCACTCCATCCATTCCCTCCACTCCATCTGTTCCCCTCCACTCCATCTGATCCCTCCACTCCATCTGTTCCCTCCATTCCATCTGTTCCATCCACTCCATCCGTTCCATCCACTCCATTTGTTTCATCCACTCCATCTGTTCTGTCTACTGTATCCGTTTGATCCACTGCATCCGTTCCATCCACTCGAATTGTTCCATCCGTTCAATCTACTTGTCCAATCCATCCGTTCCGTCCACTTCATCCGTTCCGTCCTCTTTATCCGTTCCATCCCCTCCATCCATTTCATCCCCTCCATCCATTCCATCCCTTCCATCCACTCCATCCTTTCCATCCACTTCATCTGTTCCATCCACTTCATGATGATGATATTATTCACACTTTTTAAGTTCAGTTATACCGCATTTAGGGACACATTCTAAGTTCAACTATACCACAGGATGATATTATTCCCACTTTCTAAGTTCAGTTATACCGCAGTTAGGGACACTTTCTAATTCCGCTGTAGCACAGGATGATATTATTCGCACCTTCTAAGTTCAATTATACCACAGGAAGATATTATTCACAGTTTCCAAGTTCAACTATACCATAGGATGATATTATTTACACTTTCCACAGTTACGCTATTAGGCATACTTTCTAAATTCAACTGAACCACAGTGAGGTTAATTAGGCACACTTTCTATATTCAGCATTGGCACATTGAGGTTATTAGGCACACTTTCTAAGTTCAACTAAACCACAGTTACGCTATTAGGCACACTTTCTAAATTCAACTAAACCACAGTTACGCTATTAGGCACACTTTCTAAATTCAACTTTGGCACAGAGAGGTTATTAGGCACACTTTCTAAATTCAACTAAACCACAGTTATGCTATTAGGCACACTTTCTAAATTCAACTAAACCACAGTTACGCTAATTAGGCACACTTTCTAAATTCAACTTTGGCACAGTGATGTTAGGCACACTTTCTAAATTCAACTAAACCACAGTTACGCTATTAGGCACAATTTCTAAGTTCAAGGGATAAGGTTTATTATAACCCGAAATTGTTTTGCTTCCTTGAATTATCATTCGAGTTTTTAACTTTGTGTTTGTTTTGCCAACAAATTGTCTATAACCATCAATGAACTCTAGGAAGCTTTTGGTTCACCTCCTGGATATGTGTGTGTACTCTAAGCAGTTTTTGCAAAGACATTTTCATGGAGTAACAAATAAAACCATCTTGAAACAGATGGCCCTCTGTAAGGGAATATGAGACACTGCTAAAACGGCACTAAATAAATGTAGAATCCCTGTACATCATAGCAGAGCCGAGGAAAACTTGCCTAGTCAACTTCAAAGAAGAGTGGCCCCCACTGAATACCAATCCTTCTGGCACCAGAGGAGCTTTGTATTCAGTTTTAACAAGCTCATTTGTTGACCAATGCAATGTTGGAAAAGGACCCCAGCCACCTTGTGGTTCAGTGCCCAATTGTAAGGGGAGTTACAGACAACTCAGTCCATTATCACACCCAGGACACAAGAAAAAGTGCAACATCCCAGTTCTCTGGTCGGGCTACTTACTGTCAGACAATGAGCAGGTGCAAACTCCCAGCATATATATTTTTATTTATTGCATGCCCAAACCCTGAGGTATCACAGCATAGGTTCAAGATTACTTACACGAGATTTGTTACAGATTACTGGGATACAAGATTATACGATTACATAGGATTATTAGATGCGGAATACTTACAAGACAAGTACGGTGAAACTTACACTATTAGTTACATTAACAGGTTTACAACATGACAGTGGAACAATTGGTCTAAGCATATGAATGTTTGGTGCAGAGGGTCAAGTAGAGGCACTGGGGGTGCGGCCTGGCTATCAATGTCATTAGAATTTATGAAACACCCAGGTTCGTTTCTTGAAATGCGGGAGGGAGGGTTCATTACAAATGCTGGGAGTGAGTTCCAAATTGTAGGGGCTGGTCCAGTGAAGCTGGTGTTGCCTGTCCTGGTTGTCTTGAATAGAGGGATGTGTAGGCGAGTGTTTGCATTAGATTTGAGTGTTCTGGCTGTGGTTTTGCGTGTGAGGCATTGGTTAAGGTAGATTGGTGCATTGAGGGTGACATTGTGTGTGATGGTGAGTGTTTTGTGTAGTAGTCGGGCTTGAATGGGGAACAAGTGCGCCTCTTTCCTATGATGTGAGATGTGTTCCATTCTGTTGATGCCTAGTGCTGCTCTCAGGGCCTTGTTCTGTAGTAATTGCAACTTGTTTTTCTTTGAGGTCCCTGGAAGGAGTACATTGCAGTAGTCTAACTTGGCGAGGATGAGGCCTCTAGATAGAGTGATGCAGTTTTGGGGTGTGAGGAAAGGTCTGCTCAGGGTAATAAGTTTGGCTGTGTAAGCCACCTGGTGAGATTGGAATGAAGGTATACACCTAGCGTTTTGACTTGGTAAGAGATAGTGATTGGGGTGCCATCTATGACTATGGTAGAGTAGTATGGGTGTAGTTTGTTCAGGCGGGCGGAGTGCCCACTGTAAGAATCTTTTTTTTCTACATTGAGGCAAAGGCTGTTAGTTGCCATCCAGTTCTTTATGCAGAGAGTGTCCTGTTAAAGATTGCTTGTGATGGGGATCAGTATTGTATCATCAGCAAAATATTGTGTATATTACTCCCATGGCGTTGAGGGCAGTGAAGAGTAGCTTAGTATAGGCATTGTAGAGAGTGGGGGATAAGCAGGATCCTTGGGGGTTGCCCAGTGGGGCTGCTATGGGATCAGCAGCTTCGCCTCCTATGGCTACTCTAGAGGTACAGTCTGATAGGAAAGATTTTATCCATGTGGTTCCTTCCTTTGAAAAGTGGAAATTGTTTACTAGTGTTAAGCATAGCTTGTTGTGAACCACTAGATCAAATGCCACGGATAAATCTAGTAGGATGCATAGGTTGCCTGAACCTCTAATGGCATTTATGTTTTTTTTTTAGGTCCATTAGGGCCGTCTCAGTGCTATGCCTGGAGCAGAAGCCCGATTGTCTATCGCCTAGCAAGTGGTTATTCCCAAAATGGGATTGGACTCGGGTGTAAGCAACTTTCTCAATAACTTTAAGCAGGAAGGGTGCCGTTGTGAGCAGTCTGTAGTTGGTGGGGTTAGTGGGGTCTAGGGTGGGCTTTTTGAGGAGGGGTGTAACCCATGATTCTTTGATAGTGGCAGGTATGTAGTTAGAATTAAACAAGGCATTAATGAAGTTGGTGATGATTGGAGCAAGTGCGCAGGCTTTGACTACTTTGGCAGGACAGTTGGATGGTTTCAGGGAGGCTATGGTCTTTAGAACCTGGGTGGTGGTTACTTGTGTGAAATGAAATAGTGGTATGTTGGAGTGTCTGTCTGTGGCGTGGGGATAGGCTCTGCAGTGTATGCTAGAAGTTTTTTTTGCTGGGTGATTGTGTTTGAGGGCATTTACTTTGGATGCTAGCGCGTCCTGAATAGTTGTACACCAGGCTTTACTTATGGTGGCTGGGCTGGGCAGTGGGATGGGTGTTTCTAGTTCTCTGATGATGGAGAACAGCTCTTTGCTATTGGAGGCCCCATTGTTAATGCATTGGTTGAGCGAGGCTGCTTTATGGGTAAACACTGAGTTTGTATTGGGGAGTTCTTTTTTGGATTCACTATTAGGGTTTTTTCTGAATATGTGTTCTAAGGATCTTTTTCTCCTCAGTTCAATGAGTTCATCATTAAACCAGGGGTTGCTGCATTTGGGTTTGGTAAGTTTTGGCTTGGGGGGCTGCTTCATCGATGGCTATTTTGAAGCAGGTGTGATAGAGTAGTGAGATGCTCTAAGGGGTATTGTCAGCTACGGGTTGTGCATTGAATAGTTTGATCAGGGTGGAGGGAGAATTTCTTGGGTGAGGTTGCATGCGTTTCTCATCAAGATGGGTAAGGGAGGGGTCATGTTGGCCACTGGGCCCGTGTTCAATGTTACGTTGAAGCTAATTAGGAAGTGGTCCATCCATGATAAGTCTAGCATGTCTTCTAGGGTTACTACAGTGTTCAGTGTTAGAATCCAATCAAGGATTCTGCCTTTTGAGTGGGTTGGGGCATTGACTATTTGTGTGAATTGCATTTCTAGGAGGGCGCTATGAAGAGCGGAGGCTTTGCAATCTGCTGCATCATTGTATCCCAGGTAGATATCTCCTAGAATGATGAATTTGGTTTAAGGAGAGGAGTAATGAGAAGTGGCAGATTAATGTCTGGGTTGCTAACTGAGTCGGGGGCTCTGTACACTATTAGGAAATTGATGGCAGTATTCGGGTCAGTAGCTAATTTGAGAAGTAGGAGTTTGTAACCTGTTAGGGTATCAATTTTACATATTCTGAACTGAAGGGTGGATTTAGTGATGATGGCTACACCTCATCCGGTGGCATCATGGCAGTCAGCTCTGAGGAGGGTATATTCAGATGGGATGGCTAGCGATAGTAGTAGACCTGAGGCTGGGTGAAGCCAGGTTTCAGTCATTACTAGGAAATCTAGTTGGGATTCTGTGATTAGGTCATGCACGTCGATGGCTGTGCGCCTAGAGACGGTACGTTGAGTAGGGCGCCTTTTAATGGTGAATTGGAGTGTGTGGTTTGGGTTCACATTTATTACTCATGTATTAATAGCATTATGTCTCCATAGGTCAGGGGGCTGTCTACTATGTAACCACTATCTTAACAGTAGATCTTGTAATGGTTGATTGTATTGGACACCCCAATCCCTCCCTAAGTGTCTCTTTCCACACTCTCAATGTTTGACCTATTGTAGAGTGCACTTCAAGCTTTTCGGAATCATATTCCATGGTAGGTATAAACCTTGGAGGAATCCCCATAGACAAACTTTATCCATCTCCATTTTCTTCCACTCTGAATTAGCCTCAGGGTTTGTCTATCTTTTCATTAAATTTAATTGTGCTGCACAGTGATAAGCTTTCCAGTCTGGGCATGTTCGCTCCCCAGTGCCTTTTTTCTTCCAGGTGAACTTTGCAATACTAATGGCTAGATCTCAGCATATCTAACGTGGGATGCGGAGTGGGAACATCTGTGTAGGCATAGTAATTTGGGCATGGCATTTTGTTTCACTGCAGTAATTCTACCACTGAGCGATAGTGGAAGTATCTCCCACCTGCCCAGGTTTAGCTTGATCTTTTGAATAACCAGTCAATAATTGCACTCCAATAGAGGTTGTGGAGAAGTGCGTATCCAGTTACTTAAATTTCTTCTCTCTATTTCTTAAAAGGTGTGCCTTCCAAAGGTGTGGTTTCTCTACTTGGGTTTAATGGAACCAGTTCTGATGTAGAATAATTAATTTCATATCCTGCTTCTGAACCCAAGTGTTTTTTTAATGGTCTTCTTAGGGTGTGATATATAGAACAGAACATCATCCACATACAGTGATATTTTATGTTGGGTGGTGCCAAGGGGGACAGTGGGAAACCCTACCTCGTACCAGAATGAAATCTAAAAAGTTGTGAAGTTATCCCATTGTGTTAACTGTGGCCTGTGGGGTTTTATATTGTGTTTTGATCCTTTGGAGGAAATTCCCCATGAATCCCATCCTTTCTAAATCACCGAATAAGAATTCCCATTGCAGTCTATCAAATGCCTTCTCTGCGTTAAGCGCAGGTATTGCGCACTCTCCCTCTTGTTCATTCCCTACGATGTTCAGTACACATCTAACATTGCCAGTGGAGTGTCTCCCTTTTATAAAAACCTGCCTGGTCTGTATGCACTAATGTTGGTATTACTTTCACCAGTCTTGCCGCTAGACATTAAGTAAATATTTTCAAATCCCTGTTCAGTAATGAAACTGGTACATAAGACCCACAAAGGGAGGAATCCTTCCCTTATTTTGGGAATAGTACAATTGTAGTGTTATAAATCGTTGATGGTAATTACCTGCTAATTAACGCCCCATTAAACATTTATGTCAGTATTGGGGCTTGTTCTTGTTTCAATAACTTATCTACATCTATAGGGAGTCTATATGGACCACTAACCTTTCCTGTCACTAGTGCAGACGTAGCCATGCATACCTCCTCCTCTGTGATGTTTTGATTTGGTTTTTTTCTAACTCTGGTGGTGCGATCTTCGATTACTCAATAGTCTGGAAAAGGTTTGCTCTGATGCATCCCCCACTGTCTTCTGTGGGCTATATATTTTGCAATACTATTGCACAAATTGCTCAATCATTTCAAGATCGTCTGTGGCCATGGTTCCATCACATTTTCTAATCCTCTCAATTAAATTCTTCTGTTAAAACTGTGTCAGTTTGAGGGCCATTTGGTGTGAGGCGGACTTATCTCCTTCCTCGAACCAACTCTATCTCCTTCTTAGAAAAGCTTTTACTGCTAACTTCATTGAGATGTCATTTAGATTGACTCTAGCTTGCTCTCTAATTGTTGAAGGAGTGCGGTTGTGCCCTCACTCTTTTTTAAAAAAAATATTTTTGTTAGTTTATTCAAACAAACAATGCAAACCAAACTTGCAGTGCATGTAGTAACATTTCAAATATACATCGCTTCATTATGTCCACCGCTCCCCCCTGTCCGACCCCCCCTTTCGAGCCTACTTCCTCTCATGTTCTGTTTCTGCATCTTGTGATAGGGATTCCTCTTCTGTGGGTTCCGTTGGGTCTTGCATTGGCCCAAATAACTCTGCTATTAGTCATTTCAAGGCCATCAAGTTCTCTGTTTCCTCCTCCCCCGGGCACTGCTCGTTTCTTGCCATACAGTGGTTTCTGCCTCAGCCCATTTCTGTAAATCTTTCCACCATACTTCTAGTCGTGGTCTGTGGCATGCCTTCCACCCCATTGCAATTCTCCTCTTTGCAACTGCATACGCCATGTCTTTTAGTTTGCTCACGTGCTTAAGTTTACGTGGTCTAGCAAACCCTCCTATCAAGCAGGCCCATACTGGATCCACCACAGTCTTAATACTTCTTTCCGCTAGTCTGTGTGCCACTTCACCCCAGAAGCGCTCAATGACTGGACATGACCAGAACATATGCACCATTCCAGCATTCTCCTCATCACGTTTGGGACACGCTTGCCGTCTTGCATTTTTGAGTCTAGCTATCCTCTGGGGTGTCATATACGCCCTATGTGTAATATATAGTTGCAACTGTTGTAGTCTTGCGTTCCTTGACACCTTTTTGTGATAGCCTTGGGCTCGTTCCCACATCTCATCGCCCATCGGGGCTCCCACTACCACCTCCCAGTCCTGTCCCAGTTGTACCACCTCCTTTCCCACTTTGGACATCATCAACTTATATATTCTAGATATCTCATGTCCCCCTCTGCTATGTCATATATTGTATCTATGGTGGCGTCTGGTTCCTCTCCTAGTACCCCTTCGGACCATGTCCTCCTGATTCTCCGCACCACTCTATGATACGTGATATACTGGCCTTTGTGTAATCCGGTTTCCTCCCCCAACACTTCGAAGTCTATTATAGTCTCCTCTTGCCATATATCGCCCATTGTTGCTATCCCCATTGTTGCCCGCCAGCGCCACTAATTGTACCTGCGGGGAACACAGGAATGGGTTCTCCATCATCTGGCATGCGCTGCACCACATCTTCCACCCAAGTATCATCATCTATGGACGCCCTTCCATATCTGCCTTGGGCAGCCACATAATTTCTTTTAAGTATAATGGAGCACAATCCTGTCGGAACAGCCTGGACTCAGAGGTTGCCTCTTCTGAGAGCCATTTAGCTACATATTGCAGCTGGCTTGCTATATTATAAACTTCATAGTTAGGCAGTTTTATACCCCCTTTCTCATGTGAATTCTGTAGCTTCCAGAGGGCCACTCTATTTCTTGTTCCATGCCAAAGGAAATCCCTGCACATACCGTCTAATCTATTGAAGAACTTCCTTGCCATCAGGTGTGGTATGTTCCCAAAGTAGTGCAAGAGCCTTGGTAGGACCACCATTTCTTTTTTCTTTTTTTTTTTACTCACTTTATTTTAATTTTGAATAAACAGACAAAAAACATAAACAAAACACAAGTGCAATACCATTACATTGTATGTACCGTAAAATGCAGAACCTCAACAATAGTCATAAAACTTTATGAAACCGACAAATCAAGCAAATCATAAAATACTATTTTACAACCCAACCCGTGAACCATTTCAGACACATAACAATCAAGACAAGACCACATGAAAAAGCACAACAAACAACTATGTATAAATCATTCAATCCAACCCCCCGACCAATGTACCTTCGCTATTGTACATAAGATACAGGAAACCTAGTCATATAATTCATTAAAGGACCCCCATAGTCTTGAATAATAATCTTCTTTACCCTGTTTTAAAAACCTAACCTTTTCATAATTTGACAGAGGTGGTGGAGAAGCAACTTCCACGTACCTTTTGTTCCACTATTTTATGGTCAAATAGGGGTAGGGGTCATGAGGCCAGAGACAAAGCGGGTTGGATTAATAGAGTTTTGGTGATGGCGACAAAGCAGATACTACGGGTTTGGAAGTCAAGAAAGGACCACCATTTTCAACATTGCCCCATGCCCCATCATTGCTAAAGGCAGCTTCACCCAGAACTTCATGCAATTTGCTATTTTCTTAATCACTACCTCTGTATTGTACTGATGCTCCTCTTCCACCGTATGGTATATATCTATCCCAAGATATCGAAATGTGCCAACCTCCCACGGTATCTGTAATACCGGTAACTGTTTTAATGGGATCCCTTTATATCCACCCAATGGGAATATACTAGATTTCTGGGGGTTCCCAGCTGTGTTAGACAGCCCTGCATATCTCTCCATCACCTCCATAATGTATTGGAGGTTTTCCTCCGGGTGTCGCATATACAGCAACATGTCATCCGCATACAGGGAGATTAAATGCTGTTCCCCTCCCACGGCAATGTCTATCATATCATACTGTTGCCTCAGTTATATCGCTAGGGGTTCCAGGGCTCATATACAAAGCATAGGAGACCATGGACATGCCAGTCTAGTACCCCTGCGGAGTTGCCATCTTTCTGATATCACTGCTCCTGTTTTAACTCTAGCCAACAGTTCACTGCATAACATTTTTGCCCACTGTAGATATCCGGGCCCCATTCCATAGCCAGCCAAGGCCGCCATCAGCTACGGCCATTTGACCAAGTCAAAGGCATTTATTGCGTCCAGTGATACAATTGCCAATTCACCTTTGTTCTCGTTTCCATGCTCAATAACTCGATGGAGTTGCCTGAGATTATTGCATATGTTCCTGTTTGGGACATAACCCGTCTGGTCGGGATGTATTAATTTACCAATAACCCTCCTCAGTCTGTTTGCCAAAACGGCCGTCAGTATTTTACTGTCCTGATTTAACATTAATAGGGGCCTATATGAACCACAGCTGTGTCCAGGCTTATTAGGTTTGGGAAGCAGTATCATAATCGCTTCTCTGAGGGACTCTGGAAGTCTACCTATTTCATATGCCTCATTCAACATCTCTAAAAGCCGGGGGAGCACCTCTCCCTTAAATGTTTTATAGAATTCGCTTGGGAGTCCATCAGCCCCCGGAGTCTTGCTGGTGGGCAACTGCCTCACCACCTCTTCCAACTCCTTTCGTTCCTTAGTGCTGATCTGCGTCAGTCCTATGTCCTCCAGTGTTTCTGCTATTTTCGTGCAATTACTCTCCTCATCATCTACATATAGTAGTCTGTAATACTCTGCAAACTCCTGGTTAACTCCTTCTTGGGTATCAACTATGTTCCCATCTTCCCTCGATATTGTTCTAATCATGGGCCTGGGTGTCTCACTCTTGTATAGCCATGCCAAGATCCTTCCTGGTTTATCCCCTCCTGCATGCTGTCTCTCTATGTATTTTTTATAGTTAAGGTTACACAGTCCCCCCCAATGCCTGGCACATTTCTGTTGCAGCCTGAGTATTAATTCAGTGTCTTGCTTGGTATTATCTTCTCCCCTTAACGCCCTTTCTAATTCCTTCTCCATTTCTTGTAGCTCAGCCAGGATCCCCCCTTGCAGCTCTTTGGACTTTGCTATGGCTACCCCTCTCATCACCACTTTAAAGGCCTCCCAAAGCGTATCCGCTGAATCTACACTGCTAGTATTTATCTCAAAGTAGTTAATAATCTCCTCCCTCATATCCTCCCTAAAAATGGGGTCTTTCAGCGCCTCTGCTCTGAGGCGCCATGTCGGGATCCTTGCTCTCGGGGGTCGATATTGCCATCCTAGGATCAATGGCGAGTGGTCTGAGAGGACCCTCGCTTTATATTCTGTCTGCATAATCTCTGTCGTCATTATCTCTTGTGTGGCAAACATATAGTCCAACCTAGTATGTAGTTGTTGTGGAGCGGAATAGTGCAAATATTGTCTCTCTTGGGGGTGATGTGACCTCCATACATTCCCGAGCCTGAAATCATCCAGCTGTGTCTGCAGTGCTTTAGCAGCTGGGGCGGGTCTATCCATTTTCCCATCTGATCTGCCTACCTTGGTGTTTAGTACGCAATTAAAGTCTCCTCCCCAAATCACTACCCTCTCCACACACATGTTGAGGTTGCTACACAGGGTTCTAAAATATGCTGCTGTGTTTTGATTCGGGGCATACGTATTTATAATGCTTATCTCCCTGTTTTCTACCAATCCTCTCATTATGACCATCCTCCCGTCCGTTTCAACTATCCTCTGTAACAGCTGAAACGGGACATGCGGTGCCACCCAGATGATCACTCCCCTAGCATAAGCCGATTATGATGAGCCCACCACAGTCCCCTTCCATTTCTTCCCGATCATCTCCATCTTATCCTGCGTCAGGTGAGTCTCCGGCAGCAGGGCTATATCTATTTTCTGTCTGCGTAGGTATAGCATAATCTTATTCCTCTTTAAATAGAGCCCTCTGACATTCCAAGTAATTATTTTAAGATCCCCATGGCTTGTTAGAGTCCCACTCCTCCCCCCGCCAGTGCAGTCCAAATCCAAGTGTATTTCCCTTCTATATAGGCTCGTTTCCCAACTTAAACTTCCCCTAACCAAAAACACAACAAACACCCAAACCAACCTTCCCTGCCCCAACTATACCCTCCCCAACTGTTGCCCAGCTCCATCCCTGGATCTCAGGCACCCCCGCATCTAGACCTTTCTGGCAATAGCCTGTACTCGCAGCTCAGCAGGGTAAAGTCGCCCTAGTGGCTGTCCTACTACTACTTCCTGGGGGTAGGTTACCTTCATCCTGCTGTTCCTGTTTACTTCAAGTTCGCCACGCTTAGTGCTACCCAGTTTACTTATGTATTTTATAGTCTATACTCCAGTCCAACAAGTTCAACGAGTCCAAGAGTATCATAATACAATTTCAATGTTATCTGTCTTTGCCCTCCCCTGTTATCTGTGCCATAGTCTCTTCCGGGACTCCCCCCACTTATCCTTTCATTATGCATGAAATATCCCCATTACTTATCGTGCTCCTCATGATCCTGCTCCCCATCTCGCTCCGGACAGCCCTGCAAGTCCAGCCATGCCGCTGCTTCCTCTGGGGTATCCAAAAAATACGCTCTACTTTTATGCAGGACTTTAAGCTTTGCAGGATACAAAAGCATGTACTTGATTCCAGCAGTCTCCTCTTGACCGCCACATAACTGTAACGCTGCCTCTGCACCAGCATGGTGTAATCAGGATACGCTGTGATGGTTGCAGATGCCCTTTCTATCGTTCCACCTTTACGAAAGTACTCCAAGATCTTCTCTCTATCTTTGTAGTTCAGGTTCTTTGCAATTATTGCCCGAGGGGGGGCCCCCGAGCCGTGGTTTCCTCATCAAGGCCCTGTGTGCTCGTTCAACAGTAAATCCTTGTGGGAGCTTGTCGGCTCCTATCTCTTGCAGGATCATATTCTCCACATACTCCGTGGGGTCCTGGCCTTCCTCCCCCTCCGGCAGGCTGACCACACGTATGTTGTTTTGTCTCGCTCTTCCTTCAGCTTCTTCTGCTCGGTTCTCAAGGTTAGCCACCTGCTGCTCCTCCTTTGCATTGCTTGAGCTGGTTTCTGTGTTGGTTTTCACCGCACTCTCTAGACCACTTGTTCTTTCTGCCAGTGCTCTCACATCTTGTCGCAGCAGGGTGACCTCTATTCCTACTGCATCTATTTTGGTTTCCAAGGCAGTTCTTAGGTCCGCCATTGCTGTCTCCCATGAGGTTTTCAACTCTGTTATAGCTGCTAGGATCAGATGGTTTTCTTTTGCCGGAGTAACTTCTACGGACGCAGCTGCCGCGCTTTGTGCCGGAGCGGTAGGAGTCTGTTGCGTCTTGGCAAAGACATCCATTGTGGGTTGCTTGCTCTTGGCCTTAACTCCTCTTATCGACATCCCGCAACCCTGCTTGAAATGTTGGCATACGCTGTGCTGTGTTCCGAGTGGGTTGTGTCCTTCCACGTCCTCAACCGTTGTTATTTCTTCCTATAGACCTTCTCTGACTCTTGGCAGGGCCTTTCGTCGTCTGCACATTCTATACCTTGTGCGCCCGTGTTGGTGTTCATGCAGGTCCTGCGGGTACCATCAATGATCTGGCTCGACCCTGAATACAATGTTTCTACAGCTGTGGTAATCAATGGCCTGCTCGCTTGTTTCCTAGGGCCATAAGATGCACCTCCTTCTCCACCGCCGCTGCGCCTCGGGTTCATATGGTACCTGGTGCCATGTGATCACCTCGATGAGGGTCCTTATCCAGTTTCGGCATTTAGCTTGCCTGCCCCCTTTATTCTTTTTGTGTTGACATCCAGCAAATGCCCAGGATAAACTAGATTCTTGCTCAGTCCAATAACCTATCATGCCAGTGTTTCGTAACGCTGTATATTCTTGCGTAACAGCTTGCCAACGTGGATCCGACCTTTTTGCATGGGTCCCATTTTCTCTCTGGGATGGCAATGCTAAATTAGTTACCTGGGCATATGTCCCCCAGCAGAGTAGGAAAGCACTCCCCCCTTCACTTGAGCAAGTAGCTGGCGTCCAGCGTCCGTATCCCCTGGACACAAGTATGGCACTTCATTTATATGGGGTACTTCTTCCCTCGCATGTGCTGGCAGGGAAACGTTATGTTCAGTTTCCTATATCAGCTCCTATGTGTAATTACAAGTGGGAATGTATTATACAAGCCGTGCTGGCTCCTCCACTCGCACAGCGCGGCTCGTTCACCGTTGTTTACTTAGAATAACAATGTTTCCTTTCCGCCTGCTCTGCACATGTTGTTACATATGCGGCCACTCGGGACGTTCCATTCATGTCTTAAACTCTGCCGCTGCTGCCACCGAAGTTCACTGAACGCGGCTACAGTATCTGCCGTGCAGATCACTCCGCCGCTCCGAGTCCCGTAATTGGCCTCAGTATCACAGGACACTGTTTCTATGAGCGAATGCTGCTCATAATGTTACAAGCAAGCAGATGTAAGGACAAAGCGCTGCGCGAACGCTGAATGCCGGTCCCTTTTCTTGATCTCCGCCGCACGGATCTATTCATTTACATCTGCGGCCATGGCTTCAATTCCCTTTGTTGTCCACCATCTTGTGTTTCTTTGTTTCTGTACGGCCGCGTTCTTAAAAGTCCTTTTACTTCATAATCCTTCACCCGATTCACTTGCTTTTTTCAGTTGTTGTGGGGCACCTCTTCCGACGCCTCTGCTTCCATTTCTGAAGAACGTGGGTCATTTTTCCAGCGCAATATTTCGGATCAGTGTCGGATCCGCAGGAGCTGCTCAGCAAGGCACGTCCTACACCATGGCTAGATAGCCACGCCCCCATGCCCTCACTCTTATGACATTGCTGAAGGTCTACTATCTCAGTCATAAGAACATTTTATTGCTTTCTATAGTTTTTAAGTTTATTTACCCACAAGGAGATACACAGCCTCCTAATATAGGCCTTCAAAGAGTCCCATATAATATGCAGGGGAACCTCTCCTGTCACTTCAGATTCCAGAGGTCTGCAATTGAGCCCCGTAAAGTGTCAGTATTATCCGGATGGTTTAACAGAGCGAAATGTAGTTTCCACCTACGCATAGGCTTCTGTGTTTCAGGCAATCTAACAGTCAATTTGAGGGGGGATTAAAAGAGATTACCATTGGTAATATCTGGAAACAGGTGATATTCCCTACCCATTTTATTTTTAGAAACCACAGATCCAGTCTTGAATACGTTTCATGTGGGTGAGAGTAAAATATATAATGTTGCTGATCAGGATTCCCTATCCTCCATAGATCAACCATACCAAGGCTATTTGTAAAATCTTTCAGTGTTTTCGCCACCCTAGAGGCATTTTCCATAGTGGAAGGAAATGTATCCAAAATCAGTGAATGTATTACACGTCATGTAGGTGAGATGAGGTGCACATTTGGCAACCAATTCCACAAAAAAGGATGGTTTATCCCCGGCAGGAGCATACACATCAAGGAACGATATTTTGTGTGATTTAATTGTGTCATGTATCAAGAGGGATCGGCCTCTAATATAAATTGTATCACCGATTTTGAAAGAAGAATGGTGACACACGATCTCATCCACGTATATGGGGCATAGTAGCTCTGCACAAACCAACTAGTCCATTTTCTCGTAGAGAAAAGTGCATCGTGCATTTCTTGTCAGAAGGTGCTCTCAATTCTATTATGCTCTAAGTGCCTCATTATTCTATATCTCTTAAGTGGGTTACCAGTCCGTCTAAGGTTCCATGTACATAAGTTAAATTCAACCATAATTCAATTTAGGAGTACATCTAGGTGGCGCTAGAGAGCCCAACCAAGATGGCGGACTCCTGTTGAGCTCAGTGCGAGGGCTCCTATAAATCCTGCAAATAGTTGCATTAAGGCAGCACTAATTGTCCATCTGTTGTGAGCAGAGGGCGGTGCGTAGCCCACCCCTCCCCACTGCCCCCCCCGAATTGAGTGATTCACCTCAGTGGAGGGCCCTTCCCATGGCTGACTTGACGACGAGGGGTGGCCGCACAATGGGGCCGGGAGACCACTGCGAGAGAGAGCACCATGGCAGGCTTCCCGTGCTGGAGGGACGATGGGGTGGTGCCCTTCCCCGGCCTAGCAAGCAGCCCTCTTCAGGAGGGCCACTAGGCTGGAACGGCGTGAGGGGGAGCCGGGGTGCTATACTAAGCAGCCTGGGAGCAGAGGCAGTCTGTAGCCCCCTCCCGACGCTTGAACATTGGCAGACCACCAGATAGACTGGGCGGTAGAGGTGAGCAGTGGGGAAAACCAAGGGAGGAAGAGCTCTGGCCCGCAAAGCCCCCGCACAGTGGGGTAGGTGAGCTGCTGCGAGTGTGGGTGCTGTGGCTGGCCCCTCCCTGCTGAAAAGATGACGGTTGGTGCGCCCCCCTCTCCCTCTGAGCTGGGTGTGCAATCTGCCCTGAGTGTGCTAACGGGCCAAAAATAGTTGAGAACAGTGCTGCAGTGCAACGCTTCGCAGGCAGTTTGGAGCCCGCTCCTGGCGTCAACAATATTGTCAAAAACCACCGGGCAGTACGGATAAAAGAGCGGCATAGTGTGGGGCACCAGCTGTGGTGGAGGTCCAGTCCACAGGCCACCCCGCTCTGCCACCCCAGACAGCAGGGGGGGTGTTGGAAAGTGCAGTCCATTCTGAGATCGCTGGAGAGACTGCCCAGACCACACGCCGGCAGAGGAATCAGGCCAGCACAGAGTGGGGAACTGCCTGGCTCTGAGGTACAAGGCTCAGGTGGAGCTGAGGCTGGGGGCTAAGACTTGGGCAACTGTGGTCCCTTGATAGCGGGCTATTTTTGCAAATACCTCATTGGTATGAAAAGACTTCACAGATCCCTCATATGGAACACTGCATTCTAGCCAGGATGCCCAGGTTCTTGATAAAAGCTATTGATTGCGCACATAAATAATCAGTTACCAGGTTAATACAGGACAGGGATGGAGGAAACCTGATGAAGAAACAGGTCCTCTTTCTGCTGAAGTGGCTTCACACAGTGTCATCTAGCAACATCCCCTCACCTGGGGTCAGCGCTCATCCATCCCTTTATCTTGTGGACCAGGGCCATAAATTCATCGAAGTGCCACAGACGGAATATCCCGTTAACTGGAACAGTTCTGTTGTAATCCTTGTACTGTTAGCTCTGAGAACACACCAAATAAAGAGCCTGCTTGGGGGATTCTGGACACAGGCGCCAGATGGATTCTTGAAACAGTGGTTCACAACAGTTGCAGTGAAATGGAGAAGCATGTCAATTGAGTAATGCTGGGGGAGCCGCTGGCTTCTTTGTTACTAGACCAGGCTGCCTTAGATATGCACATACCACCTACAGGTGGTGGAGCCTTGCAGACTTGGCTGGGGTCTAGCGCCTCAAGCATAGCATTGGCTTTTGTTTATAGGTGGGGATGAGGGAGGAATCCAGCGGGTGGGTTGGGGGTTGCCCGTGGGGGAGGGAGGACTGGGCAGGGTTTGGTAGAGGGGACGTGGGGGTCACAGGGGATTATTTGTCCCGGTTGTGGGTGGCTCAGGGGGTAGGGGCATTGGTTAGAGTCAGTTCAGTGGGAAGAGGGTTTACAGGGGTTGATTGGGGAGGGGAGGCTGGGTCTTGTTTGGTTGGTCTGATTCTTAATCTGTCATCTCACTATCATGCCCTCCAATCGCAGCTTGCTTCTGGTCAATAGGCGATGCACACATGGGCAGGGCAAAGCTGTCTCCAACAATTGATCATCTCGTGGGCAGATGGCACAGGATTCAGAGGCCCTGCAGCATTATTTATTTCGTAATTTTAACTATGAAATATGATTAAGGCAAGGGGAACATGAGGAGACCCCAATGCAGGTAACTGCAAGAAGTTTGAACGGGCGGAACAGAAGTTATGGAACCTTGATGCTCCCCACGAACATCACAGAGCTGGATGCAAAATGGCAGCGGCACTCAGACGAAGGATCGCCTTGATATGAGGGCGGCGATCGGAGTGAGAGTGGAAGAGGACGGTCGGGCTGATACCCCCCGCAGGCGCTATCACAGCTGATTGGCACAATATATATGATACGAGAACGTCGGGCGACTCGGCTGGGCAGAGTCGCTCGCACCGGTGCACCTGCAGGATCGAGGTTGCAATGCCTCGCCTGGAGGGCACCTGTGATGGCAGGAAGAGAGACCCCTGGAGAAGCGTGTGGGAGACGGCGCCCCGGAAGCCAGAGGATCCGGCACTGAAGGTATCGAAAATCCGGACATTGCCCTTGCAACTCTGAGCGGAGCTGGAGGACGCAGCGGTAGCCTGGGAACAACAGGCGATCGCATCTTAGAAGACGGGCACCACGGAAGCAGGCGCAACGTATGCGCGGTTGCAATAAGGAGAGGCGTGCAGAGAGAAGGTTGGATGGAACCCTGTTGGCCTTCATTGTAGAACGAGAAGCGAGGAAGCAGGGCCACTGATGCTGGTTATGACCTGTGAACAAGGGTGAGACACATAAGAGGCAGACGCGGCTCTGCCAGAAGGGGAGCACAGTGAAACACTGCTGCAGCGCCCACCCCCTTGTTAGTTGAAGACAATACGCAGGCATTGAAACAAATCAAACAGACTTTACAGCGTGACATTGGGCCAAGGCAAAGAGCACAAGGCGGGTGCGACGTCACAGCGGAGGAGGACGGATGAACTAAGCCCCAGACAGGAGCGGCCAAATAGCAAGCCCTGAAACATCAGGAGGCCATTACTAGAGGACGCACCTCATCCAATTGAAAGGTGGAGGTAGCAGAAAGGCTGCAGGTACGTGAGTTAAAACCTTCTCTGTGAAGTACGGCAGGAGCACCGGGCTGGCCAGAATAGGTGCTGTATAACAGAGTGGCATAGGTGGCCCTGTGAAAAGCCATTGTCAGCTGAGCTAATACCGGGCCCGCCCTACACGGGCAAGGCAGCACCCCAATCCAGGAGGGGAGACTGGGTGCACTGCTAATAGCCAGTGCGCATCACCGCCTTGGGTGCAGGGGCGCACATGGAACACATAAGGGCAGTGGCTTGTGGGAGTTGAGCCAGGGTGCGAGTGGGGAAGTGCTGAGGCCCCCACTGGAGAACCAAGAGCATGCAGGGCTGAGAGGCCAGTGGTAAAGGGCCACAGATCCCACACGTGGTGGATCCGCACACCAAGGAATAGGCGCAAACAGGAGGCAGCACCACCGGGAGCCCCGTACCTGCGCAGTTGGGGCAGGAGATCGACACAGTAACCACACACTATTGAGGAGACGCAACCTTGAGCAGTAGACGGGCAGGATCAAGAACGCCCAGTGCAATGGCTCTCAAAGGAGGCAAAGTCAAAGGCAAACAGCCAACGATGGACATTTTCATGAAACCACAGCAGTCTCCAACCCACCTGCACAAGCTATGGCTTCCACGCCAGGAGAGATGACCTTGCCAAGGGACGATCACCTGATCCTTGCAGCTATCACAGAACTAAAATCCTCGTGGGGAACTGCGATGGCAGATCTGAAAGCGGCATTGGAAACCAAGATCGATGCAGTAGGGATAGCGGTCAACCTGCTGAGACAGGATGTGAGGGCGTTGGCGGAACGGACGAGTGGCCTAGAGAGTGCAGTGAAAACCAACACGGATGTAAGCACCACCAACGGCAAGGAGGTCCAGATATTGAAACAACACGTGTCCAACTTGGAAAATCGAGCAGAGGAGGCGGAAGGACGAGCGAGACGCAATAACATACGCGTAGTGGGCCTACCGGAAGGAGAAGAAGGTTCGGACCCTACAGACTATGTGGAGAATATCATAATCCAGGAAATAGGGGCTAGCAAGCTTTCCAAGGGGTTCGCGATTGAACGAGCGCATAGAGCCCAGACGAAGAGGCCACAACCTGGGGCTCCTCCCCGTGCAATCATAGCAAAGATATTGAACTACAGAGACAGGGAAAAGATCCTGGAATTTTTTCAGAAAGGTGAAACAATAACGAGGGCGTCGGCAACTATCACTGCATACCCGTATTATACAATGCTGGTGCAGAGACAGCGCTTCAGCTACGTGGCAGTGAAAAGAAGATTGCGAACAGCCGGATTCAAATATATGCTTTTGTACCCTGTGAAACTCAAGGTCCTATACAAAGGCAAAGCACAATTCTTCGAGGACCCGGAGGAGGCGACACGTTGGCTGGACCCCCAGGGCCTCCAAGAGTCTGGAGACGGTCAGGAGCGAGATGGACAGGATAAGTGATCCAGCGCCATGTTTATAATTTCTTTCGGGGGCGGGTGATACTACAGCAGTTGTGCCTGAAGGGGGTGCGAAGGGCATGGTAGAAAAATGCAAATGCTAATCAACTGGCATACTCAATAGGTGGACTTGTTGGACTGGAATATAGACATGTGCAAGATAGATATGAGCTGGAAGTGCGCTGCGATCTATAGCTTAACATAGGAGACACAGGATGTAGACGACCCACCCCCAATAGGTAGAGTAGTTGAAACGCCACTAGGGCGATATCTCCCTGCTGTGTCCTGAGTACTGGCAATGGCCAAGAAAAGGGCTAGATGCGGGGGTGCCTGAGATCCAGGGATGGAGCTGGGCATCAGTCGGGATGGGGGTGGGAATGTAGGGAGTTCGGGATTGAGTTGGGGCAGGGAAGGGAGGGGATAGGGAGGGAAGTTGGGGAAGTTGCCGTGTTAATGGTTAAGGGTAGTTTAAATTGGAGAACGAGCTTACATACACAAGCGTTGGCACACCAGGCAGAGCTTGGAGGGCTACAAGGAGGGGGGCGGGATGTGGCTGGAACATGGGGGACCTTAAGGTAATTACTTGGAACATCAGGGGTCTCAATAGCTACCTAAAAAGGAACAAGGTCATGATGTATCTAAGAAGGCAGAAAATAGACGTTGCCCTAATACAGGGACCCATCACACAAAAGAAAAGTTAGAGGTGATCCAGAAGAAGTGGAGAGGGACCGTTATCGGTGCAACATATTCGGCTTATGCTAGAGGGGTGATCACTTGGGTAGCGCTGCATGTCCCGTTCCAGTTACTGCAGTCCTTGGTGGAGGCGGATGGGAGGATGGTGGTAATACAAGGGCTTGTGGAAAATAAAGAAATATGCATTATAAACACATATGCCCCGAATCAAGATACAGTGACATACCTCAAGACCCTATACAACAAAATGAGCTTGTACCTGAGGGGGGGCAGTGATCTGGGGTGGTGATTTTAACTGTACATTAAACCCGAAGATGGATAGGTCAGATGGTAAAATAGACAGACTATGTTGCAGGACTTTCGGCTCGAAGATATGTGGAGGGTGCACCACCCACAAGATAGACAGTATTCGCATTACTCTGCCCCTCAGGATCGGCACACGAGGCTAGATTATATGTTTGCCACACATCAGATGATGGCGGAAATAGTACATACAGAACACAAAGCAAGGGTCGTATCGGACCACTCGCCATTGGTTCTGACATGGCAATACCGACACCCAAGGGCCAGGATTCCAACGTGGCGACTCAGAGCTGAGGCACTGAAAGACACAATGTTTAGGGAGGATTTGAGAGAAGAAATTATAAGTTATTTCGAGACCAACACTGGACGTGTTGAGTCGACAGGTACACTATGGGAAGCTTTCAAAGTGGTGGTGAGAGGGATAGCAATAGCCAAGTCTAAAGGGCTGCAAGGAGGTATATTAAGAGAACTTCAGAAAGCAGAAACAGAGCTAGAAATGGCATTGGGCAGGGGAGGTAGCACCAAGGAGAATGCTGAAACTATAATCCAACTGCAGCAGGAGTGTGCGGGACACTGGGAGAGATTATGCAATCTGAACTATAAAAAGTATGTAGAGAGGCAGCATGCGGGTGGGGACAAACCAGGGAGGATGTTGGCATGGTTGAATAAAAGTGAGACCCCCAGACCTACGATCAGAGCAATAGCAGGGGAGGATGGGCAAATAGTGGACACCCAAGAGGGCGTAAATCAAGAGTTCCTAGAATACTATCAACAATTGTATGGGGATAAAGAAGGGAGCGACTGCAAGGAAATAATGGACACACTGGAAGACATAGGCTTGCCACGAATAAGCGTGGAGGAGCGAGAGGACCTGGATGCCCCAATCACTTTAGAAGAACTTGAAGAGGTGGTAGTGCAGCTACCCACAAGCAAGACCCCGGGGGCCCATGGACTCCCCAGTGAGCTTTACAAAATGTATAGAAATGAGGTGGGCCCCCCGCTTCTAGCAACGCTAAAGGAGGCAATTGAAACAGGGAGGGTACCAGAATCCCTGAGAGAAGTGATCATTATCCCTCTCCTCAAACCCAATAAGCCTGGCAAGGATTGCGGATCATTCAGACCGCTATCAATGCTAAACCAAGATAGCAAAAATGCTCACAGCGGTGTTGACAAACAGAATGAAACGGATCATTAACAAACTAATACACCCTGATCAGACCGGACATGTCCCACGCAGGAACATATCCGACAACCTCAGACTTCACCAGGTTATAGAGCATACGAAGGGAGACTCGGGTGAGATTGCGATTGTATCGCTGGCTGCAATAAAAGCCTTTGACTCTGTCAAGTGGCCCTGGCTGATTGCAGCACTGACTAGTTATGGGATAGGGCCCGGGTACCTCAAATGGATCAAACTACTATATAGTGCACCGCTGGCCAGAGTCAAATTGGGAGCGATCATTTTGGAGAGCTGGCAACTTAGTAGGGGTACTAGACAAGGATGCTGTGGTCCCTGATGCTGTATATCTTAGCACTGGAGCCCCTGGCAATATACCTGAGCCAGCAGTATGAGACGATAGTGATCAGCATAAAAGGGGAGCCCCATTTAGTTTCAATATACGCAGATGATATGTTGCTGTACTTACGATATCCTGAAGAAAACCTCCAATATGTCCTGGAAGTGATGGAGCGATTTGTGTCGCTATCTGGCATAGCAGTGAACCCCAAAAAATCATGCATATTCTCTCTAGGGAGGTATGTAGGGGTACCACGTGATCAATTGCCAATCTTGCAAATACCATGGGAGATAAATACATTTGGATACCTGGGGGTAGACATCTATCACACGGTAGAGGTGGAACACCAGCAAAACACTGAGAAAGCGGTAAAAAATATCAAAAATGATATGAGGTTCTGGACTAAGCTCCCCTTGGCAATGATGGGAAGGGGGTGCTGTTGAAGATGGTTGTACTGCCGAGATTATTATACTTCTTCAAGAATATACCATACCTGATACCAAGGCGATTTTATGTTAAGCTACAGAGCATATGCAGGGAATGTTTATGGCACGAGACAAGGAACAGAATAGCCCTTTGGAAGTTGCAGAATACATAGAATACACCAAGCCCCTATTTGACAAGTTGGATAGACTGGGTGTCTCATATACTAATTACGCAGATGACACCCAGATCCTCATACCCCTGTCGGGCAACTACGACTCAGATACGGCCTTGGTAAACAAAATATATCTCATCATTCCGGCATGGATGGCCACACACAGCCTATGCCTGAATGATGAGAAAACCGAAATCCTTCTCCTCAGATCCAACACCAATCTAAAAAAACTCAGCTCGCCCTATAAAGCTTTCATCATTGATGGCAACACCATTACAGTAGCCAAAACAGTGAAAACGCTAGGCTTTCACCTAGATGCAACCATGTTACTAAAAAACAAGTTAACTCACTAGCATCCTCTACCGCCTACACATGCAAGCTAATTAGGGCAAGCAGAGCCTTCCTCACCCAAGCTAGCTGCATCATCATCGCCAATGCCCTAATACTCTCCAGACTTGACTATTGTAACGCCATGTACCTAGGACCCAATAAATACATAACCGACAAACTACAGACACTACAAAATAACGCACTCAGAACAGCCTTTAACCTACCATCCAAGGAACACATCTCCAACAAAAGGAGAGAACACAAATGGCTCAAAATCTCTGACCGCATCTCTCTCAAAACGGCATCACTCACCTTCAAATGTTTAAATAATGCAGCCCCCCCTATCCCGCAGCCAGAATAGCAAAAAAAAACTCCACCCGCCCCACCAGATCGATCAACTCTTACTGCCTGCAGATACCCAAATTCAGACAAAAGAAAACCGGCGGCAACAGCTTCCCTGTCTTGGCAGCCCAACGCTGGAACGCCCTCCCACTCAACATCAGAATAGACCAATCCTACCATAGCTTCAGGCGAAACACCCTCACCTGGCTAAGGTCCAATGATCCCCATGACTAACCCTGCCCTCCCACACGCTCATGCCTCTGCTCTAACCTGACTGATTCTATGTACAGAATTAAAATGTATATATGTAAATATGCAACTTCAACAGAACTGCCTCCATGCACAGCATCAAATATGTAAATATGTAAGCAAGTTATTAACTATATGTATATATGTACTTTCGATTCTTACTCAAATGTGCCTTCCAGTAACTAAGTTTTTATGTAATCTTATCTTCCTTCTCTATGTTGCGCCCTGCTACCTCTGGGTTTTGCGCGCTATACTAAATAAATAAAAAAACAAACAAACAAACATATGACAAAGGGGGTATAAAGCTGCCAAACTACGAAACCTATTACTTGGCTAGTCAGCTACAATATGTGGCCAAGTGGTTATCAGAAGACCTGACCTCAGAATCGAGACTGTTGAGAATGGAGTGTGCCCCGTTCTTCCTGAAAGAAGTGATATGGCTGCCCAAATTAGAGTTGAGAGAGCGCCCCAAGAGTTGATACTGGGATGGAAGTTATGGCACAAAGCATGTCAGGTCATGGAGAACCCAACCCCGTGTTCTCCGCAAGTGCCACTGGTTGCATTGACTGGAGGAGATGGGAAACTAATGAAGACGATTAGGAGGCACAGGGAACCGGTGGGGATTGTAACAATGGGAGACATATGGCAAGAGGGGGAGATAAAGGAATTCGGGAGGTTTGTGAAGGAAACAGGGTTGCATGCGGGACAATATATAACATATAATAGAATGGTACGGCGGATCAGAGAGACATGGTCGAAAATAACACTAGAAGAGCAGCCTGACGTTGCAATAGAAACGATATACGATATAGCAGAAGGAGGGCATGAGATATCCAGACTATATGAACTATTAATGTCCAAATTGTTGAAGGAAGTGGCACAATTAAGACATGACTGGGAGGAAGAAGTAGGTGCACCCATGAGTGACGGGATGTGGGAACGGGCCCAAGGGTATCACAAGAAAGTGTCTAGGAAGGCGAGGCTACAGCAAATACAACTATATATAACCCACAGGGCATATATGACACCCCTAAGGATAGCTAAATTTAAAAACGCAGAATGACAAACATGCCCCAAATGTGGGGAAGAAAATGCTGGGATGACGCATATGTTTTGGGCATGCCCAGAGATTGGGAAATTCTTGGAAGAAGTGGCCCACCGATTAGATGAAAAAGGGATTGAGATAAATGTTGAATCAGTGTGGGCATGTCTGGTAGGAGGGTTCCCTAGACCACGGCAACTAAAACATGCAAGTAAATTAAAGGACTTGGCATACATACTTGCTAAGCGTAGAATTGCCATGGGATGGAAGGCATGCAACAGACCAAGGATAGAAGTCTGGTGGAAAGACCTTTAGAAATGGACGGAAGCTGAAACAGCAGTGTGGCATGAAGCGGGTAATAGAGGAGGGGAGGAAGAAGCAGATACCCTGAAAGCTTGGAAACATTTAGTGGCTACACGGTATGGCCCCACCCAGGACTGGTCGAGTGACGAGGACTCTGCTGAGGTCACATAAAAAGGAACCCCTTTGGGAGTGGAAGAAGAGGATCGCGAAGTGAAGTAGGCTCGTATGGGGGGGAGAGGATGGGGCAGATAGCAGACATTGAATGATATATGCAAAATTCGAAATATTATGACATGTACTGCAAGGTTTTGTTGTATGTTGTTTGTTTATGTTTAAACCAATAAAAATGTATTTAAAAAAAAAAGCTGGGGCTCGGCTCCTATTTGATCAAGCTGGTCTCTCTCATTAATGTCAACCCTTTTGGCGAAAATTGTCATAGGGCGAGAGAGATCCGATAGCTTCGAGATTGGAAGGGGGGACACGGCAGGGTTGTCTTCTTTCCCCACTCCTGGTTGCCCTTGCAATGGAGTCACTGGCAGCAATCTTGCAAGAGCACCACATTCAGAGGGGACTAAGCCTTGGTCCCCACAGGTTGATCATATCTTCGTATGCCGATGATGTGGCCCTCTTTGTTGACAACCCGACGGACAATTTGAGCCCCGTGATGCAGGAGGTACTGAGGTTCGTGGAAATTTCAGGCCTGGGGATCAACCACAGCAAATCCGTGGTGTTTCCCCTCACATGGGGGACCAGGAGGTTTGACGATGAGTTCGGCCTCAGATGGGAGACTACTGGAATCTGCTATCTGGGGGTATTGGTGTCCCGTGACCCGGATGACCTGTTCCATGACAACTATGGGAGAACAATGGGAAAGCTCCAGGAGGTTGTGGCAAGATGACGGTTGCTACCACTCACGCTACTCGGGCGCATTTCTATCGTCAACATGATTGTGCTCCCTAAATTCCTGTACCTTTTTCTCAATATCTCCCTGCTGTCATCGGGTAGCTTTTTCTGGCACTCGCACAGGCTCATCCATAACCTTTTGTGGGCTGGAAAACCTGTGAGGGTGGCATATACCACATTTGACCCAATCAATGGCAAGAGGGGGCTTGGCTCTGCCCGATCTTGACCGGTACTATTGGGCGGCGTAGGCACACCTTCTTGGGCACTGGCATGCCACACAGTTTGTAAGGCTGTATGTACAGCTGGAGAGAGCACTTGCTGCTCCAGATTTGTTGCTGCAATGATTCTTGGGATGCCCCAAACATCACCCAAAACCCTGAACATTGTCGACGGTTTGTAAAAAGAATTGCAGGGAAAATGGTTCTCTCCACTCTGCACTCACCTGTCCTCCCAGCACGCCATGTAACCGGACTGGGGGTAACAGGTGAGCGAGTCTATCTACAGTGGGCAGACAAATTAGCAATCGTCACCTTTGGGGACCTGTTTGTGGATGGTGTATTTCTCTCTGTTCAGCAGGCAAGGGAGCGAGGGAGTGAATCTGCACTGGATGTCTTTCTTTATTTTCACATACAACATGCCCTTAAGGCTCTGTTGACCTCATTCCCAACACAAACCTCTGCGTGGCCACTACTGCAGGGAGTTATTCAGTCCCAGGGGGACAAATCCAAAAAGTCTTTCTAAACTCCAAATTCAAGCTAATTCATTTTAATTTCCTATATCAGGTCTATCACACTGCAGCCAGGCTCCATAGGCATTTCTCTACCACTCCAGCTGCCTGTACCAGATGTGACTTTGCTCCAGCAGGGTTTCTCCATCTGGCCTGGGAGTGGCCACAGGTTGCCAAATTCTGGTTAGGGGTATTGACCAAGATCTCCTTGATTATTGGGGAACCGTTGAAGCCAAACCCGATCTGGGCTGTACGAGGGCCCTGCAACCGGGGATGAGGCGACTGGTGGGGCTGTTGTTTGTTGTAGCTCGTAGGAGGGTGGCCTTGACCTGGGGGAGCGGCCACCCTTAGACCCCCAATGTAAAAGAATTGCTTCAAGATGTTGCTTATTGTCATGATGTAGAAACTGCTTTTATTATTCTGACTTTACCATTGCATGTCCGATCGCCGGAGGTTTGGGGGACAAACATCCAATACTTGATCGAAACAGCGGATTGACAATGGGGAGCGGAAAAATGACAAAATCAATGGCTTATGTATTACTGATGTGTACAATACCATGCTGGGCATGCTGGGCGGGTTACGGGCAGACCAGACTCTTTGTATGGTTATGTTTAGTTGAAAATAACAAAATAAAGTGCACATCTCTTCTTTACCCTTACCCACTTCTTCTCGCCATCATAGGCCAGGAGCTCCACTTCCATTCTACAACATACATTACAGATTCCAAGGTGATCAAAGGATCCGGCTCCGGTACCGACATGTCAAGTTTATCAAATCCATTGCATATAATTATAAGTAGAGGTCATAATCACTTTTGTCAACAACAAACCTAAAACTACAACAGGAACATTCTGGAACTATGTGCTGGTCACACCATATCCCAGGTGCTAAGTCCTTTTCAGTTACCATATTAAATTACTGGTAGATCCTCACTTAAACAGTACTCAGCCAGGGGTGTAGAGATCTGCTAATTAGACCTATAGGGGGGTGGTTGTGATGCTTGGCGCTCCTGTGGGGAAGATATGCTTCCATGAAAAACAAAAAAACACAGTGGTACATCGTCAATTCGTCTCATTATGGCATCACTTTCAGTAGACCCACAAATGCGACCTGAAAATCCCCAACTCTGGTTTCATTAACACCTCTTGTATTACTCCTCAATAAATATATATATATATATTCACTAAAAAAAAAACTTTGTTAAGGGGACGTTATGGTTAAGTTGCGCTACTAAAAACATGTGAAATTCACTACAAAAACTTTATAAACTTTATAAACGTGACATTATATTTCAATTACATTTGTGATGCCATCTGTCATGTCCTGGGTGTTAGTGTTAGCAGTGCACAGTGGTGTGGGCAGTTATGGTGTCTTAGCCTACCATAACTGGCGAATTTTAGGGGTTTTTCAGTTTTACATTGAACCATAATGTCACGTTTATACAGTTTTTGTAGTGAATTTCACAGGTTTTTAGTAGCACAACTTAACCATAACGTCCCCTTAACAAAGTTTTTTTTGTGTGAATTTTACGGGTTTTTAGTAGGGCAACTTAACCATAACGTCCCTTTAACAAAGTTTTTTTTTACTGAATTTCACAGGTTTTTAGAAGGGGAACTTAATCATAACATCTCGTTAATAAAGTTTTTTTACTGAATATACACTTTCATCATGTGATTTTGGGAGATATGTACTATACTTTCCTTACTTTATATACATGTAACATAGAACATACTGAACCCCCTCGCTAATGATATTTGAAAGGCACGGACTGAGCGCCTGTCTGCGGACGGGCGCAGACGAGATCAACACTACCGAAACAGTCAGGGGGTATCTGAAATTGTACTATTGAGTTATATGAAAAATGCACAACTTTGAAAAAGAACACATAAAGACATTATAAGTACTAATAAATAAATAAGTGAACCTAAACGTCTGAAACATTAACCATGCATTTAATGACCATGTACAATGAAATGGATTATACCATAACAAAAAAAGGTATGCCTCCAACGTAATTACCTCACAGAAACTGTGCAGCCAGGAGCGACAGTAGACGCACACAGTACAACAAAGACAAATTACAACAAAATAGTAAGTGACCTTCATTTTTCTTGTATGTGTGTGTACTTTTTTTGTATGAGCGGCAGAAACAATAATGTATTTGTGTTGTTTTGGCACAGAAATGTGCAGTACTTTGGAGTGGCTGAAGGAGAATTTTCGGCATGGGGAAATGTCGGAAGATAGCGATAATAATGGTACACACTACTCTGAATAAGCAAATTAATGATCAGTATTTTATGGGCATTTAACATATATATATTTATTTTAACAGACCAGGTAAAAAAACGAAGAAAGGCCAACAAAGGACACAGAGCAAGACAGGCTGAAAAGGGTAGAAGTGAAAATGGACAATTTTAACAGTTTAAGGCAATTTGTGGAGGAATATGTGAGAGGAAAAAATACGATATCACTTTCCCACCTGTACCTGCCCCCTTCTCCATTTCCAAGTGAACCATCCCCAAACCTTCAAGAAGAAAATAAACATTTTGATGAAACATCCATCCCTTCATCCCCTCGCAAATCATCCCCTCACAATCAGCCCGTGTTAAACCCTAATTCCCCTATCTACGTTTCAGTATCTGCTTCCCCCTGTATTCCTCTTGATTGATGTGTTTGTGTGTGTATTGACATTTTTTTTATGTTAGTTGTAGTGCAATGGTTTGAGGCAAAAACATTTTTTAAAAAGAGTTAAAATGTCAGCGGGCAGCGCGCCTGTTCGAGCTGGCCGTAAGCAATAGAATATGGATGTTTTATCGGCAATACACCTACCCATACCAATCGCAACCAAGATGGAACTGATCTTAGAACGCACCAGCTGTTCAAGTTGTGCGTAGATGAACAGAATGGGGCGTCCTAAGGACATTATACCTCTCCGTATTGCTCACAAAACAAGATAAAATATGTTCTTAGAACACACCAGGTGTCCGGGATGTAGGTAAATGAACAAAATGGGTGTGTCCTAAGGACACTATAGCTGTCCGTACCGTCCGCAGCCACGATGGAACTGTCCGTAGAACAGGCGCGGTGGCCGGCATGTCCATAGTCAAACAAAATGGAGGTGTCCTAAGAAGATCATGTACGCACATGCGCACCACACCCATAAGTGCTGCGAACATCGCGCCTCTCCGTAACTGTCCGTGTCAATTGTGTCACACTTTTAATTATTTCAGGACACGAACACTGTCCGTAGAACACCCGCGCACGTCCGTTACTCTGCATTTGCTGTCCAGCGGGCACCCATTTCCCTCGCGGATGTGTTCATGACATCATCATGTGACCGCACCCACGCTGAGCGTGTGAACTAATTTGCGCAGTTTGTCTGCTTCCGCAACATTTCAAAAGAACTTATACAAACATGGGAAATTATTTTACAGTATAAAATCACCATTTCACATGTCCCATACAATGGCCCTACGTATTGCTTAGAATTTTTGCAACTCTTTTGAGTGATCAATATGGTCATGAGCCGCACCACCCCACCCCTATAAATGGCCACACCCCCAAGCTCATCTTCATTGTGCTTTTGGCTATAGCAGATTGAGTTGTGCTGCCTTTACTGTAGCGAACATTAGCCGACTAATCCTTATGGCATCCATGGCTGCTATTGCTTCATTAGCCTCAGCACCACCCACAAACCCTCCACCACCACCACCTCCACAAGGGACTGCAGAGGGAAATGCGGGTGAGGGTGTAGAGAGCAAGGAGGAAGAGGAAGAGGAAGAAGAGAATGAGGTGGAGGAACTCCGCACTACAGGCACTCGGGAGTCGTGTGCCGGTTGTTTACTGTTTTTGGAAACGTACCAAAAGCACGTGCAAACCAGGTGATGTGTAACCAGTGCAACTTGGTGCTGAGTCGCAGGAGACCTGGTGCGTACAGCTTTACAGTACAACAACCATGAAGCGACACCTAACTTTGTTCCACAGTGCGGACATTCGCAAGGTGGTACCATGTGAAGAATGTAGTAGATTGGGTTCCTCCACAGCATCCTCCGTGTCCGATCCTCTCACCACAAGAGACACTCCTGTGGGGGAGCGCATCCTTCCAGCTGCCTCACAGACCATTTGCAATGCTGTTGACCCTTACCTTGTGAGGGTCACAATATTGTGTATGTACTGCGACGCACTACTCTGGGGGGGAGAGTCTTCGAAGTGCTTTTGAGACTACGGTCACGGAGCACCAGAAGAACTGCTCCCTAACTAAGTAAAGCATACCCTACATCTTTCTCTCTCCACATGCCCTTTCTTATCCGTGTGGTTGGTGTCCCTTCCTTACCCTCCTTTACCCTCCTCTCCTAGTGTATCGTGTGCTGAAAAGCAATAAACTGGAAAACAACAGAAATTACAAAAAAGGCTCTTTTCAGAGCTGCCTTTTCCAGTTTAACAATAGAACTTTTAAGTGTCCGGTGTGGCCCCCTGCACATTTTGTAAAAAATCAGCGGACAGTCGAACGATGCACAAAAATGGAGGGTGCAAGCGGAGCAAAACCAATGCACTTTCCGCTGGGAGTAAGTTGTGGCTCTGAAAAGAGCCTTTCGGTGGTGTTTTGTGTGTTTCAAAAAGTGTGGATTCGAAAAAAGGGATTGCCAAATAAGTGGCTATGAATCCAAAAAGGTTGCAATGCATTTTGTACATTGCGAAGAAAAATCTGATTGCCAGCATATGTGAAATGGACTCCATCTCTGCAAAAAATGAAAGTGCTGGAAAACAAAATGTTTTCATTGTGGAATGAGGACATGCCAACATCTCCTGGAAAGGCACAAACAGCCTTATTGACATTGCACCTCGCTTTCTCCATTTGTGGACCAAATGCAGAAGAACGCAGCCATATTTGTCTTTGTGCAATACGGGAAAACACTATTTGGCAATTTGGAAACATGTCCATGACCTTTGCAAGTGCTTCCTTCATTGCAAATTGCAAAGAAATTCCAGAGACATGGCCTAAACAATGAATGATAATTATATCAGGGTGACGCTCTGTCTGTAAAGTAGCACAGAGAGGTACGAAATCCAGCCACTTCATTCCACGCACTCTATGCCAGTGCACTTCCACATGAGGAAATGCAAGATCTGCAGATAAACCGCAACTTTCTGCATGCACCTACAACCAATGTATCCATGAGTCTCCCAAAATCCAGATAATCTGTTTTTGAGCACACAGAGCCATGGGTGTCTGGTCTCCTGTCAGGGAAAAGACGTTCTGACTAAATTTCTCTGTTCAGAACACATCCACTGGACTTTACTGACCAATCCCTACCTTCGCACATTCTCATTTGCATGCGTCTCCACCCCAGAAACCCAGTTGTTAATATGTGCTGCCTGCAGACTTCCGCCATGTCGTCGTACACGTAGAGGATCAGAGCGTGACGACTGTACATTTAAATATTATTCCCCTGCAGACTACCGCCATGTCCGTGGACACGTAGAGGATCAGAACGTGACGACTGTACATTTAAATATTATTCCCCTTTTCCCCTTTAAGGTGGGCTCTGAAAAGAGCCATTTTTTTTTGTTTTTTGGGCAGATGCCTTACAGACACCTGTTACTTTGTTTTTTTTAAATATTTTTTTCTTCTTACTTTACTCCTACAATCATTACAGAACCTTCTCCAAAGCAAGCCTTGCTGCATTCCAAAAGAACATGGCATTTCCCATAGAAGATAACGCAACACCATCTGCTTCAAAATAATCCGCATTACTGGGAACAATGTTCTCGTGGCTGCAGAAAAACATACCAGCTCATAACATGAAAGCATGCATGCCGCGATTGATGTTACAGCTCCCAATACTTTGATCAGGACAGAAAACAGAACTGTTGTCCCATTTTCCTCTAGGGAGTAAGCCAGAAAAAATTACTTTTGCAATTGGAAAGATGTTAATGACTGCTGGCACCAACTGTTCCAAATCTCCCAACAAAGTACGTGAACTCACGTAGCCCAAATGGCAAGCGCCGTAGCGCAAAAGTACCACATGGGGACTGGTCATCCTACGCATATCTCTGCAAACTTGGACAATTGCTGCAACATTGCGATCAGTCTCAGCGCTCCACACTACCTCCACTCCTCTCACATCGAAATTGTGTGCCACATGCCTACTTTCGGAATAGTGCTGTAAACCATGGACAAAAATATCTCCAAGCACCAAAACCCTGACCGTCTCCACCTCTGCCATCTTCAGTGCACGCACCATCTTTCAACACAAAAGAACAATGTGAACATCTGATTGGCTGATGTCTACAGTCCCCTTTCCATGCTGGATTTGCTGTAGAACCCTGTATGTGGCACGCCCTACCCGCGGACAAGCGCTGTCTACGTGCGGCACGTAACTCTTAGCCAGTCCTTCTACCCTTTCCACATCACTCGCAAATCCATTCCCTCATTGGACACAGCTAAGCAGTCACACAACCATCTACCAATCACATTCAACATCTCTACATCTAACTCTGTCATCAAAATTTCGCACTTCAAATGTACTATTGATCACTCTGAATGCAAGTTGCATATCATTGCAAAACACTTACTTCAAAAACTACTGTGCAAGTGTCGCGATTTCTACGTACAGCTCCATGCATGCGCACATGCATGAGTACAAAGTAGAGGTATGCATATTTTAATCAGAGAACATGTGTAAACCTTATGATTTCATTTAAACAAATGAATGCCACTAAATCTGTATAGCCAATACATACCAACGCTCCCCCCTGAAGTGCAAGACTTCCGATTTTTTATTGACAAACCACACTACTTCTTACTGTCTCCCGCATAACGCATAACCTATACATATGTAACAACCCTCCCTATTTAGCGCGAAACTCGATTTTCCATTAGAAAATGTCCCAATTTTTTACTGTGTACCGCCTAAATTAATGCTACTTCCAATGCGATCGCATGAGAAAAATAAACATTCCTGATTGATGTGGTGACATCCCCCTCTCAGGGTCTAACGATTGTTCGGATGCGTACTTGTAATATGAAAGTAGTGAAATTTTTCCCATCTACTATAATGACCTATCACTTACAAACCTCTCTGCTATCGACAACACAGCTTAAAAAAAAACAAGGCATTTTCATAAACTAAAAATTGTACTAATTTGCGAATCAGGTTCAACTAACATACTGCAAATAACATATAAAGGCAGCACATAGTGAAGTGAAATGCACACATGCACTGTGTTGAGATATCAAAGGAGAATACTCCGACGAAAGATGCAAAATTAACGTGTACAGTAACATCACTGCTTTAAACACACAAAGTAACTAACTTCTTCTTTTTACAATTGCAGTGAAGACTACTCTCCTTAAAATCAACAGCATCTACACTGCAAACGACATATCCGAAGAAACCTGGTCATTCCGCAAACAAAAGTAAGTACAGTACTACCTTTATATTCTTACTGTTCCTCAAAGAGACTGTGTGGGTTATTTATGTAATTTGCGCACCAAAACAAACATTGATTTCTGAACCAATCTAACCACAAATCCCCATTTCTTAAAGAAAGAATAACAGGCAGAATGGCTCCTAAATCCCTGTGTTTTTGGAACACAAATAACATGCAGAAGCCTTAGAATCTTAGTACTAGAAAACAAATAGCTGTTTCAATTCTAAACCATTTCGTTTACTAGTAATGCTTCTCCTCACCACTAGCTCACTTTCTACTCTCATCTGAAGAACAGTGTAGTAATATACAAACATAAAAATAGCCTTCCCAACTCATTGTAACTGCCCAATGCACATTCACACAACACCACAAACAGCTCCCCCAATCAAACTCATGCAGGCATGCACACAGCACACATACATTGTACAACAGACCAAACCATGCCTTCTTTTTTTTCAACAGACCCCAAAGAATGCCTACCAAAAAGCAAGTCCATAGAAAGGAACACAGAAATAGAGCAAATGAAAATAAAAGTGTCCAAAGTAAGCATCCATCTATAGCAGAGTTTGTAGAGAACATTGGAACAAAACAGCTAATACAGTCGTTTAGCGAAACAAAGGAAGCTTCAACTACCGAAACTTTGCCTCCTCTATCAGAATGTGGCACGAAACACAAAACGCTTTACAAAAAATCGGCTACCAGTACTGCTAACAATGCTCCTATTAATCCTGATATAGTAACAAGAACCCATAGTAAAATAATTATTTTAGCAAACATGTTTCGCCACAGAGTCCTTCAGAATCTAATAAGAAGAGGACCGAAATCATCCTCAACCCTTAAAACCTACCGTAGAAATGTAATCCTACATGCTCTCGTAGACAGTGCAATCCTTCTCAAAAGGAGGTTGTTTATTTTAGTGTTAAATAGGATGAAACCACTAACAAAACTAAGTACTAAACTACAAAAGAAACTTATCAATAAACGGAATGTCACCAAAAATAACTTCTTAAATATTTGTGGAGGTGAATGGAGTCACACAACAACCACAGAACCATATTTTAATGAAGAAGCATACAAATAAAATCAAACAAACGCAATTGCCATCCATAGCAGTGGACGAGGGTATGAAAAAATCAATAATACCATCATGGAACAAGAAACACTGCTTACAAAAGTATCCCCTGAAAACTCAGAATTACCTCTCGGTTCGACTGAACCAGACCGTCCAGTATACAAATGGCCGTGCATGTCAATGTGTGACATTCCTAACAAATCTTTCAAATCTTTAAGTCAGTTCCTCAATCAGTATGTGAAAGGTAAAGACAAAATTAAAATGAAAGTGCTGCAAAATAGGGATATCTGTCCAGTGCGCAAATACACAGGACTGCAAGGACATTCATTAGCCTGCATTTCAGGACCAATTTGCAAAAGCACCTTCCATGATATCAAAAGGATATCAATACATCATTCAAATGTAATAAATCTAGTGTATAAACTATACTACGCTAAAAGTCCAGCTTTAGAATTATCCAATTCAAATAGCACTCTTCTGCATGGTACACCCAAATACCTATAAGAAGAAATAGACCGTATCCAGAGAAAATATTTTGGAAGTGAAAGCCACTTACAAAATGCAATAGTTTTAGAACAGACTAGCAACAATTCTGCACATAGCAACCTTCTATTACACACATACAAAAAAAAATACTAAAATTTCAAAGTGCATTGGCTGAAGTACCAAACCATGTGTGTGTGTGTTGCCGCAGAACGTTTTACAAAAGGAACACAAAAAATATAGACATACCATACAAAATAGAAGACAATGAAGATTCCAAATGGTTTGAATTAGCTGTATACCTTTTAGCAGAAAACAAATACCAAATAAGTGAACCCCTAATATGTTGCAGTTACTGCACTACAAAACTGGAAAACAACCAAACTCCTTCACGTGCTATCACAAATAATTTGGAATTGTTCCCACTACCAAAACCCCTGCAACAACTCAATTTGTATGAGCGCATCGTGATTCAAACAGTTCACCAATTTCAAGCAATAATATGCCTTCAAACAAAAACAGAAAAATTACCTCCCTCTGTATTGGTGAAAGGCATTTGTGGCAAAGTAGTTTATTTGCCATTAGATCTGACAGAAAATGTACACACTCTAGGAGTGCAACGTCCAATAGAGCATTCTTGAATTGTCTTGGTAAATGGTGTACAAATAAAAGATTTTTTCTGGCAACAACTGGTGGACTTACATAAAGTTAGACAAGCCTTGCAATATCTGAAAGACAATAACGAATACTACAAAGAAATAAATATTGAAGAAAGCTTAAGGGAAACAACTGAAATAATTCAAGAGTCATCAGAAACTTGTCAATTTGAACTTCTGGTTCCTGCTGCAGTATCCACTCTTTGGACCATTACACAATTCATCCATTGCATTCCAACGAAAGCATAGATGATGCACTAGAAACTTACCAAATGCTACAAACCAAAGGGTCACCAATGAGCATATGGGAAAAAAGTATAGAAGCACGTGCTTTTCCACTGCTATTTCCTACTGGCAAAGGCAGAAGATAAGATGATAGACCCACTCAGATTACGGCATCCGAATACCGCTCATTACGAATGTATTCGCAAGATCCCAGATTTAGACAAAATGTGGAATACATATTACACCTACTCTTTGAAAGTGCACTAGCAACCCTATGTTACGGAGTTGCACACATTTTGAAATCTGGAACCCACTTTCAAAATATGTCAGCTACGCAATTAATACAAAAAGTACAAGAAAAAGATGAGGTTTTACAATCAAGTATAACAAATCTGTTTGCAAACATGTGTGGTACAAAAGAATACTGGTTCTGACGGCACGGAGACATACGTTGTATGATCAGAAACCTTGGACCACCGACTTTGTTTGTTACACTACGTTGTGCAGAATATGCATGGGAAGATTTACATGAGTTCCTACGCATATCAAACAACAACAAAACCAACATAGATATATTAACACCTGGAGAAGTTTGCTCTCTAGATCCAGTTAATGTGTCAAGATATTTCCAACATCGTTTCATTGCTATGCTACACTTTATTTGTAATAAAACTGTTCCTCCCCTCGGAGAAGTGCAACACTTCTTCTGGAGAAAAGAATACCAAGCGAGAGGAGCACCACATATTCACATGCTTTTATGGATCAAAGGTGCACCTAGATTTGGTCACGACAGTGATTCCACTGTTTTGCAGTTCATCCAAAAATATGTCACTTGTGAAATCCCTTCACAAGGGACACATAGGGACCTGCATGGACAGATTTTACAATTTCAAAGACACAAATGTGGCAACTATTGTCATCGCAAATACAAAAGCAAAGGGAAATACTACACCAAATGCCGCTTTGGTTTCCCTAGACAAGTTACAGAAACAGGTCAAGTGAACAACTTCATGTCTTCAGTTCGACATAGTGTTAAAGGTAAATCACCTAAGAACACGTATTACATAAAAAGAACAGAAGAATCAAAATATATCAATGATTACAATGCAATAATTGCCCTCTTATGGTATGCAAACATAGATGCGCAGTACATTGCAGACAATTCCACTGCAGTTGCATGATATGTTACAGCCTACTTAACAAAAACAGAAAAAACAGAGCTTCAAGACCACTGGAATGACCTATCATCAGACAACACACTATCTCAGAAATTGTACAGCTTAGGCATAAAATACTCTCTCATGGAGAATGTGGCACCTATGAAGCAGCAGATCGTTTAACCGGTACTGCTTTGTATGGAAAATAAGACAACATAGTATGGCTAAGTCTTGGTCCTGCTAAATCTAGAAAAAGAGTTCTGAAATCATATGAGGACATAGAAACAATTGCCAGAAATGATTCCAACAGCCAAGACATTTTAAAAAACTATTTACTAGACACATGCTATCCGAACAGGAGTAGCACTTTGGAAAGCATGTGTCTATACCACATAGCTCAAAACTTTGCATACACAAATAATTTAAAACCTGATGAAAGTAAAGGTAGATATAGAGTGACAGATTGTGAAGGTAGCTTAGTGAAACTTACCAAACGAAGCTTAATTAATCATGTCAAATTGTCATTAAAAACTCCTCAATAGAAAGAACTATATTACATGTCTCTGCTACAAAACCATTTTTAAACCATGGAAAAAAGAGGAAGAGATACTAGATAACTATGACTGCTATGAAGATGCTTTCAAAGCAAATGAAAGCGCTATCACCAATGTGAGCTTTACGCAGTACAAAACAATATTGCACAATGAACAGCAACACGAAGAAGAACTTCAGGCCCAACTAGATAAGGACACTTCCGACAGTAGTCAACCTTCTGTAACAGGAAGCCAAGAACCACAAGAACAGCCACTAATAGTAAATGAGGCAGAATTAGCTATGACAGAAGTTTAAAACACCATGTGTCACTATGAAGAAGATATAGAAGACTTAACTGTACTACAAGCAAAACTTAACAAAAATCAACGCACCATTTTTGAAGAAGTAACAAAACAAATTGCACATGGTGTACAACACAAAAATAAAGAATGTACCTGCCAAAATTACAAACCTATACTGCTATACGTTAGTGGTGAAGCTGGGTCAGGAAAAACATTCTTAATCAAAATCATCAGCAAGTTCCTTCAACAATTGGCAAACAACACACTGGGCCTCATTACGACCCTGGCGGTAAGGGGTTAACGCCAGCGTTAGCTGCGCCGACCCCTTACCGCCAATTACGAGGTCCCCTAGCGCCATGGTGCTTTTAACACCTGCTTTTAGCAGGTGTTAAAATCCATGGCGCTAAGGGACCATGGAGTTAATTACGCCACCGTAATTTACGGTGGCGTAATTAACGCCTTCCCCACTCCCATTATGCCCTATGGGGCAAAAATGGGAATGGGGAAGGGTAAATGGGGATTGGGGACTTACCGCCCCGCCTAGGTCGGAATGGGGCGGTAAGTCCGCCAACCACCATGGCGTAAACGTAGTTTACGCCATGGTGGTAAAGTCACGGCCCAGGCGGTAACTTACCGCCTGGGTCGTAATGAGGCCCACTGTCAGCTATTGTAACTGCCCCCACAGGTTTAGCTGCCTACAACATAGGCAGTGTCACTTTACACCAATTACTACTCCTGCCAGTAGAACACTAAAATTAGACTATTAAAATCTTTCTGCAGAAGCTGCAATGGAACTACGCAGAGTATTAAAACACATGAAAATGCTATAATAGATGAAGTGAGCATGGTCTCCAACCTAATGTTGGCTTTGATGCACCTCAGATTGCAAGAAGTACTTAAACAAACTACGAAGAACACTTTGCAGGGAAACACATTATCGTTTTCGGAGATCTTCTACAATTGACATCAGTGAAAGGTGAACCTATTTTTAAAACCTTAGGGCACAAACTCTGCCGTAAAACTGTTGGCAGCATAGGAAATGTCAACCTTTGGCAACATTTCCAATACAGAGAATTAACAGAAAACATACAGCAATCTGCAGATCTCACTTACGCCAACATTTTAAAAAGCATTAGAGTTGGTGTACTATCTCAAGAAGCACAAGCAATATTGAAAAACTGGCACATTCATGCACTTTATGGTGGTAGCGCATGTGCTACTGATGTTATGGAACAATTAGCGCACAAAAATGTAAATTGTATGGCCTTAATGCCAACTCTTGCAAGCTGTTTCAAATTCAATGAAACAATGTTAAAAAAAGCAATGCAATCAATAATGGAAATTTGCGCCACAGACAAACTAGACGTACATGGTATGACACTACCCACGTCTGAGCAAGCCACAACAAGACTCAATCAATAGTAATGCTTAAACGTAACCTTGACGTGGAGCAAGGGCTAGTTAATGGGGCACTGGGTACAGTTGTTGGCTTTCAAACATACCCACGTGACAACAACATTCAGTTTGTCAATATTCGCTTTGACAAAGTTTCAGGAGTGAAAAGGATAGGGCGCTCAACTGCTCGATTCTTTCTCTTCAAAGACATGTATGTACGTAGAGAACAATTTTCTCTAACTCTTGCGTATGCAGTCACCATTCATAAATCCCAAGGTCTAACCCTAGACAAAGCATTGATAGATATGGTCTGCAACCATGCACCTAAGACTGTAGGTCGTGCACACAACCACCGCACCACAGCACAACCATGCTGACTTATAACCTCACTGCTTATGACTTCAGTCTTAGTCCTGGCCAGAACCACCACAGCATATTGCACCCATTGTGGCTTCTAACTTCACTACGTATAAATTTGGGTTTGGGTGGAGACGCTAGGCCCTCCCCACAACCACCTGAATGATGTTTGATACTACGGGTGTACCTATAGCTGTAATATGCTGCAGTAGTTGTGGCCAGAGGCTAGAGTCTTGGGTGTAAGGCGATAGATTTTTGAATGTTTGGGTGTGCAGTATATAAAACCCATAGTGGCTTATAACTCCAGTGCTTATAACTTTGTTCTTGGGTGCATGGCCAAAGACTCTACGTCCTGGCCACAACGACCACAGCATATCACACCCATTGTGGCTTTTAACTACACTCCGTATAAATGTGGTCTTGCACCCAAGACTGCAGGCCCTCCCCACAACCACCTGAGTGATGTTCAATACTACGGGTGTATCTATAGCTGTGATATACTGCAGTAGTTGTGGCCAGAGGCTAGAGTCTTAGGTGTATGTCCATAGATATTGCAATGTATGGGTGTGCAGTGGCTTATAACTCCGGTGCTTATAACTTTGTTCTTGGGTGCTTGGCCTTTGTCCATGCACCCAAGACTCTAGACACTCCCCACAACCATCTGATCGATAAGCAACACTACAGGTGTATCCATTGCTGTGACATGCTGCAGTGGTTGCGGCCAGGGCCTAGAGTCTTGGCTGCATGGCCGTAGGCCGTAGGCCGTAGGCCATACTTCCAGCATATTACACACATGGTCGCTTATAAATCACTAGCACACCCATAGAATGAAACATTATAACTGTAGCATGTACTCAATTTGTACCCAGGACTCTAGGCCCTGCCCACACCTACCAGATACATAATCGATTGTATGGGTGTGATGTATGAATGTGATATGCTGCAGTGGTTGTGGGCAGGGTTAATACTCTACTACAGCCTGCAGCCATGCACCCAAAGGTCTACGTCCTACCACAACCACCGCCCCCTACCTTAGAAATAACACACGCGCAACATTTTCCCCTGTCCATCTGCCCCTCCATATTAGTGTTTGGTGCCTCTACCCTCATTTCCCTCCCCACCTTCCGTTCTATGCTCTCCTGCCAAAAAAAATGCATCCAAAAACAAAATAAATCACAGTTAAAAAATAGAAAAAAAAAACGTATAGACTCCATCTACTTTATATTTCTCAATAAAGTACATAGACTCAATAAGATTTTCCAACATTTCCATTTGGATTTTGTGTTATGCTAATGGGAATATTGTGGCGTTCATCCTCCATTACAGGGACTGGAATGATGGATACCGGCCCAGCAATCCAAGTTATTAACCCAAGCGAAGCAAGGGTGAATAACAAGGTCTCTGGACCATTATCCCTCCATTCCAGCCCCTGAAATGGGGGATGAAGGCCATTAGCAACCTAGGTTCCTAAAGCAGGAACCTGGGGTGCTAAAACAGAGGATTTTGGTTCCTACACCGTGACGCCTCTGGCCTCTGGCGTCACGGTGTAGGAAAGAAAATCCTTTTCCAACATGGCCACCATGGAAAGAGAAGGCGAGGGTTCCATACAGGGCCCGCTTCGCTTTCCATGGCAGCCTGCAGAAGGCAAAAAGAGAACCCTATGACCATATTACAACAAACACATTTTTCTTCCCTTTCAGATCTATTCTAATTTCGAATAACTTCACCACAAAGCCAGTCCTAGGTGGACATGGACACTTTAATCCTATGCTTTGTCCCTTGTGGTCATGGCCAGTAGCCAGATTGTCCGGATCATGACCTTATTCCATGAACCGGGCAATCTGGCCGCTGCCCATGGCCACAGGCTACCCCTCAGTCACTAAAGGTATACTTGTCAAATAATAAAACACTGGCACATTTGCAAAACCATGCTTGTAGATCCTTTCCAATGCGCCTTACGCAAGTTTGCTGGAAATCCACCCACGTTTTATTTTTGGCAAATGTGTCAAATGAATGCACATACAATCGTCATATAAGCTACCCCCTCTGCACAAAATCCCACCAAACTTTGTAAACTCATTCAAAATCAGGTCAGAAATATCCCACCCATCGTCATCACCCCTCACCTCCCCAGACATTATTTCATATGTTTCACAAGTGCAATGTTGGAAATCCACCAACGTTTTATTTTTTCAAAAAGTGTCAAATGAATGCACATAATCGTCATATAACCTAGCCCCCACTTCACAATATCCATTCAGACTTTATGAAAACATATATATCTAGATCTATAATCTTTTTGTAAGCCTTTGTGTAGATTTGTCAAATGGCACCACATTTATAAGCCTTTACATTATTTTGGCACCCCCCCTCTAATTTTGCCGCCTCTTGACAAAATCCCACCTAACTTCGCAAAAACATTTATATCTAGATCTATTATCAGTTTGCCAAATTAAGTGTAGATTCGTCAAATGGCACCTCATTTATAAGCCATTACATTATTTTGGGAATCCTCCCTCTAATGTTTCCCCCTCAAGATATAATCCCACCAAACTTTGTAAACTCATTCGAAATCAGGTCAAAAATATCCCATCCATCCTCATCACCCCTCACCTCCCCAGAAATTATTTCATAAGTTTGACAAGTGCAATGCTTAGAAAATATTATTGTCTCGAGGGTTCGGGCATGTATTTTTATACATACGTTGATCCATCGCACAAACATTTCCAATGCACCTTAACTTAGTATTCCTCTTTTGTAAACATGTGAAATCTGGCAGCAGGGCGCGGCCATCTTGTGCTAATCTTATCCTTTGCTGCATAGGCCTAAGGTAAACTGCCTGATGTCACTAAATCATATGCCCGCCCATGAGCCTCACATCACCAAACCTAGTGATATTCTCCACCTTTCTCTGTGACGTAGCCAAACACGCCTAAATCACCTACGTAACGTGACGCAGAACCCGAAAATCAACACACATCGACTCACAACACAGCACGTCACAATTCGGAATATTAAACCATACTTTAAAAGAAAACAACAACACTGTACAATTTGTAAAGTACTTTTATTTCACAATAAAAGCTCCGAGAACATCCGACTATTGCCATATTCAATCAAATTGCAAATTTGTTTCTTCGCCCGCGATCCAAAATGTTTATCGTGAGTCACGCGTTGTTCTTTTTGCGTACACAAGGTGTTCGTTTTCGGTAAAAGAAGCTCTTGGGTCGCACAGTGAATTCCAGGGTTTCTGCATCAAGTTGGGGCTAGTCCACCGTAAAGGATGTTATGTTGCTCCTAACCGCTAGTACAGCGTAAGGGCATATGGGCCCTTGGCGATCGTCCCAAAATAGAGTCACTGTGATCTGCAGCTGCCGGTTAAAAAACCTGTCAGTTGGCATCTGGAATCTATGACAATCACAGAATGGCAGGATGTACCTGTTTCTAAAACATAACAGAAATGTGGCTCACTAGCCGATCTTTTTTTTTTTTAAACTTTTTTTATTGTTTTATAAACAACACACCCACTTTGCCAACATATAGGACATTCTCATCTATGCCTTGCATCAATATTTCCACATGTGTTGCATCACAGTCCTCCCCCTCCAACCCCATTAACTCAAGCCCTTCGTTCAATACCTCAAAATACGTTCCTTAGGGTTCGCCCCCCTCATTATTCTCAAGCGTGTCATCTTCGCTAAGTTCAGCCTGAGGGAGTCCCACCATCATTGCCACTAGTTGTCTCCACTCTATAAGGGGTCCCACCTCCTCCTCCCCTCCCCTGGTAACAGCTTCCCACCATGCCGCCGTCTCCGCCTCTGCCCAATTCAGGAGGTCGGCCCACCATACCTCTATTCTGGGTCTTTGGGCTGCCCTCCAGCCCATAGTAATCCTCCATTTGGCAAAGATGTATGCTAAATCCTTCATCTTACTGATGTGCCTCAGGTTGCATGGTCTGACAAAGCCCGCCTGCATGCATGCCCATACCGACTCCGCCTCCAACTGAATCCCCTTCTGGGACAGGCGTTGTTGGACCTTCAACCAGAATCTACCCACCTCCGGACAGACCCAGAACATGTGGATCAACCTGGCCTCCACCTCCCCACACCTGGGGCACTTCTGTATCACTGGGCGTCCAAACCTGGCAATTCTGCTTGGGGTCATGTATGCCCTGTGGGTGAAATATAACTGGCTCTGCTGCAGCCTCACGTTCCGGGACACCTTTTTATGATACCTCTGGGACCTCTCCCATTGTCCGTCTAGCAAGGGTTCTCCTGCCTCCTCCTCCCAGTCCCGCCTCAGTTGGAACAACTCCTTGCCCACCCTAGTCATCAATAGTTCATAAATTCGGGATATTTCGTGCCCGCCCTCTGAAATATCGTACATCGTCTCAATGACTGTATCGGGTTGTTCCGCTAGTCCTGCCCCACGCCACTTTCCTCGCAGCCACTTAATAATTCTTGTATATGTAATATGTTGTCCTCTGTGTACCTCGGTGACCTCCATTATCTTCTGGAAGTCTAGCACCTCCCCCTCCTGCCATATGTCCCTGAGGGTCGCCCAATATTTACAGATCATTTTTATCATTTGCGTATCCTCCCCGCATAGCACCACAAGCGGCACCTGTGGGGAGCTTGGGGTCGGGGTCCCCGCTATCTGCCACTCTCTGCCCCACATTTGCCGACCCACTTCCAGCAATCTCGCACTACCTTGCATCTCCGATTGAGGCAGCCACACCGGTTCTCTCCTGAAGAATGGAGTGGAATCCTTGCTCAACAGCCTAGCCTCGGCCGTCTCTTCATCGGACAGCCACCTCCCTACATACTGGAGCTGTCCCGCCAGATAGTATATCTCAAAGTTCGGTAGGTTTATGCCCCCCTTCTCACATGAGTTCTGCAGCTTCCAAAGGGCCACCCTGTTCCTGGAATTATGCCACAGGAAGCCCCTGCAAAGGCTATGGAGCTTCATGAAAAAGCGTTTGGGGAGCATGTATGGGATGTTCGTGAAGAAATGTAAAAGCCTGGGCAGAACCACCATCTTGATCAGGGCCGCCCTTCCCATCATGGCCACATGGCCAGGGGAAGCTTTGCCCAGAACCCCATACTACTCCTGACGCCTTCCACTGCCCTTTCCGTATTGTATTTGTGTTCGTTCGCAGCCTTATGGTATACGTTGATCCCCAGGTATCGAAATGTCCTGGTCCGCCAGGGTATCGGCAAAACAGGTAGGCTCCTGTGTGGGACCCATCTATATCTCCCCAGGGGGAACATGCTTGACTTCTTGTGATTTACCGCTATGCCCAAAAGGGTCGCATAGCGGTCCATCACTTCCAGGACATACTGTAAGTTTTCCTCTGGGAAGCGCAAGTACAGCAATACATCATCGGTGTACAATGATATCAGGTGCGGTCCCCCCTTCGTATGGATACCTATCTCCCTGTACTGTTGTCTGAGGCAGATTGCTAATGGTTCTAATGCCAGGATGTAAAGCATGGGGGCGACCAGGGGCAGCCCTGTCTAGTGCCCCTGCCAAGCTGCCATTTATTTGAGATTATCGTGCCTGTTTTGACCCTGGCCATTGGGGAGCTGTATATCATCTTGACCCACCTCAGGTACCCTGATCCCATCCCATATTCTTTTAGGGCTGCGAACAGCCACGGCCATCTCACAGAGTCAAAGGGCCTCATTACACGGTAGGCGGTAGCCATGGCCCTATTAGCGCCATGGCTACCCCCTTACCGCATTCCGGGTCTGTGTTCCCGGAATAGGGACTTACCGGGTCATTCCGACCTTGGAGGACCCAGTAAGTCCCCATTCCGGGAACCATTCCCCATTCCCATTGAGCCCCCATAGGGCTAATGGAGCTAATAAAGGAGCTAATAACGGTACCGCAATTTGCGGTACCATTTTTAGCGCTGAAGTCCCTTAGCGGGTCCCTTCTCTAACGCCTGGTAAAACCAGGTGTTAGGGGAGGGACCCGCTAAGGGACCTCGTAGTAGGGTGGTAAGGGATTACCGCACCGGTGCCCTTACCAGTGCCGGTAATCCCTTACCGCCTACCGTGTAATGAGGCCCAAAGGCTTTGATTGCGTCCAGCGAGACTATAGCCATTTCGCCTGGGTCCTTCTCTGTCTGTTCTATAATGTGATGCAGTCTCCTGTGGTTGTCCGTTATGTTCCTACCAGGAACATAACCTGTTTGATCAGGGTGTATGAGTTACCCTTTTGAGTCTGCCGTTAAAATTTTGCTGTCTTGGTCCAGCATGGATAGGGGTCTATATGATCCACAATCCGTGCTTGGCTTGCCTGTTTTTAGTGGCGGTATAATCACCGCCTCCCTCAGAGACTCCGGTAGCCTTCCTTTCTCGAACGCTTCGTTGAGCATGGCCAGCAGCGGGGGGAGTACTTCCTGCTTATATGTTTTATAGAATTCACTAGGGCGCCCGTCCGACCTCCGGCTTTGCATGTGGGTAGGTGCAGAACCACCGTCTCTAATTCCTCTATTGTGAGTCGGGCGTCCAGGTTCTCCCGTTCTTCATCGTTTAGTTTGGGTAGCCCTATATCTTCCAGTGTTTCCTGAATCTCTCATCCCGTCTCCTCCCCCGGGTCCTCATAGAGGCGTTTATAGAAACTAAGGAACCCCTCGTTTACTCCCTCTTGGGTGTCCCAGATCTGACCTTCCTCTCCCTTTATCTCTCTGACAACTGGTCTCGTTGTCTCATTTTTATATAGCCATGCTAGCAGCCTTCCTGGTTTACCTCCCCCTGCGTGTTGCCTTTCAATATATTTTTTATCATTCAATTTACATAGTCTATCCCAGTGCTCCCTACTAGTTTGTTGTAGTAAATTCACCTGTTCAGCGTCCTCCTGTGAGGTGCCCTCCATCTGCATCATTTCTTCCAGTTTCTTCTCTTTCTCTTGTAGCTCTCACTCTATGCCCCCTTGAAGCCCTCTGGATTTGGAGATGGCCGCATCTCTTAACACCACTTTAAACGCCTCCCATAGGGTCCCCTCTGACTGCACACTCCCTGTGTTAATGTCAAAGTACTCAATAATCTCCCTTAAATCCTCACGGAATACCGAGTCCTACAGGGATTCGGCCCTGAGCCTCAATATCGGGATTCTCGCTCTGGTGTCTCCACTCCAAGGCCAAGGAGGAGTAGTCTGATAGTACTCTCGCCTTGTATTCTGAACCTGTCATTTCCCCTACGAGTATGAAGCAACAAAAATATAATCCAATCTCGTATACAGGCCATGCGGGGCAGCATAGTGTGAGTAATGCCTATCCTTCGGGTGTTGCTGTCTCCAGATATCCTCTAGTCCAAAATCTCTCAACAGAGCCTGTAGTGCTTTCGCGGCGGGGGTGGGCCTATTTAGTTTATCATCCGACCTGTCCATTTTAGGGTATAGCGCGCAGTTAAAGTCCCCTCCGCATATAATCGCGTTCCCCAGGTGGGAACTAATTATATCGTATAGAGCCCTGAAATAAGCCGCTGTGTCTTGATTGGGGGCATAGGTATTTATAATGCTCACTTCTCTATTTTCCAGCAACCCCCGCATCAGTACCATCCTCCCATTCGGTTCCACTGTGGCCTGCAGCATTTGGAATGGCACATGAGGTGCAACCCAGGTAACCACACCCCTAGCGTAAGCAGAATATGTCGCTCCTATGGTGGTTCCTCTCCACTTTTTCTTTACCACATCCAGTTTCTCTCTAGTGAGGTGGGTCTCCTGTAGCAGCGCTATGTCCACTTTCAGCCTTCTCAGGTACATCATTACTTTGTTCCTCTTCAGATAACTGTTTAAGCCTCTCACGTTCCAGGTGACAATTCTAAGACTACCCATCGCCATGCATGGTTTGTCCCCTATCCCTCCCTCTTTGTTCCTCTCTTCTGTCTCGTTTGGCATGAATATGGGCTCGTACCCCTCCCAAATACAACAATAACACCCCAGCTAACCCTCCCCCTCCAATCCCCCAACTACATTCACAACACACCTTCCCACCCTGCCCTCCTCCCTGCCCGTCCCCAACTGGTGCCCAGCTCCATCCCTGGATCTCAGGCTCCCCCGCATTTGGTCCTCACTCGGTATGCCGAGATCAGGTTCCCAGCAGGGTGTCACCGGTCTACCGGTCACCTACCTAGTCTATTTATGGGGGTATGAGAGCAGGTTCCCTTAGGCTCCTATGTTTAGCACTATGTTCCTGTGCCCCAAGGATCATATTCATCTGGCCTTTATTGCGCCTATCCCAGCAAACATAGCTCTATCTTATATTCAGGTCCCAATGTCTGGGTCTGCTGCACCATTAGCGCTGCAGACTTCCATCTACTTATCTGCGCCGTCTTCCTTCTGGATACCCGATTCCGGCGGACAGCTCTGTGCATCTAGCCACTCCGACGCATCCTCAGAGGTGTCGAAGAACAGTGCCCTGTTTTTGTGGTACACCTTCAATTTTGCCGGGTATATCAACATGTATTTTTAGCCTGCTTCCCGCAGTCTTCTTTTCACCGAGCCATAGTTCATGCATCTTCTTTGTACCAGGAGTGTGTAATCCGGGTATGCCGTTTGTTAGGCAGAAACCTGTGCAGTTCCCTCTGGGACCACTGCAAAAGATTTAGGACTACAGGTGTTTGGCAGTAAACCCACTTGGTGGCACTTGGTAGCAGTCTGTACCACACAGTTTCACTTGGTAGCTGTGGCTGAGCAGTCAGACTTCCCTCAAGAAGAGTTAGGCAGTATACAGAGAATTCACAATAGGTCAAAAGAACATAGTAGAACAAGTAAACACTGGTTTAAAAGAGATATCATTATTTATTTGAAACCACATCTAGAAAAACACACAGGCACTAATAGTAAGCAATCCAAAAACACGGTCACCAAAAGATATACACTCCCTTCAAAGAATATTAGACAAGTCTTAAGTAAAGCCCCACTTATTTTCAGACAGCGGTGAGCGCTTAACGTAGATGGCACTCTAATAATTCGTTTTTAAAAAGGGGAGAGAAAAGCAGAGAATAAATTGGAACAGATCCCAACACTTTTTCACGAACACAACAAGAGAGGAAGGCAAGTAACACTGTGAGTTTAGAGTCAGTAGTACTGAAGTGGGAAAATGGAAAAACAGGCTCCCATCTTCCCCCTCTCGCGCCTGGCCTAAAGGTTCACGGCCCAAGCACCCGCCACGAGAAGAGTTTGCCCACCTACCAGACGACCAAATACCCTGGTACAGGAACATACGGATGTGTCCATCTGCCTGCCCAGCAGCCCGCCCTGCCCATGCCGATGCCTGCGGCATGGATCAACTAGACTAAAACCTATAAGTCGTTAGAGATGCCATGACGACCTAGCCAACGGATAGCACACCTGTGCCAATATACACACTGGACACTCCCGCACCAATTTACACGAAGCATATACTCAGTGCTATGACGTAGGCGACAGACATACTCACGGACGTGCATCTTTATTATTTTCCACATAGGCTCTCAAAATGCAGAAACGCAAGACGCACCATGAACTCATCTAAAGAGCTTGCTTACGCTTCTTCTAAACCTAGGTGCCATAATGAGAATTATAACGAAGACACGATACTGGTCATAAGATAATATGAGACTATAACCTAAAGCGCCTGTGCACCAAACGGTTGCACCTATACACCAGGCCTAAGTAGGCCGCAAGCAAGAGCTCCCGTGGACATTAACAGAACAAGAGTCAGGTTGCTGATCCTGCAGAATGAGCCTGGCGAAAGCAGACAGCCAAGGTCGTAATGTTGCAAACCCACATTCCAAAAGCAGACCATCAAGGGCACGATGTTGCAACCTCGCACGCCGTGCACCAACATCAAAGTCGCACCTGTAAATTAAACCAGGCACACAGTGGAAAAACAATATTAATTGTGCAGAATTCTGCCTCAAACACGGTCCCACCTCACGTGACCAAGCCGAACCTGACAAGGTGCCAAGCCGAGGAGGAAGGAGGCGTCTGGATCCCTCGTTACAAGACACTGGCAGATACACTTGAAAGGATCAATGGACATCTGCGACAGTGGGAGTAGTCGGCCGTCCAGCTCATGAATAAGTCTTCACATTGTCTGCATGTACCCATAGTGAAACATTGTTGCAACTTGCAGGTACACCGAGAGCTGGGAACAGCGATGGTCCCAGGCTGGGAAGCTCACGGCGCACCAATCAGAACATGGGGCTCTTATCACTGAAGCCATTAATATTAACCAATCATTAGGAGTCTTCATGTAACAATTCTCATGTATCTAATTGTAGGGACATCCCAGATATATCACCTGACTAACCCTCGTCCACTCATATTATTCTCTATACGTATGCTATACTAACTCTACCACTCGAGCAACCAATTAAGAGTGGCGATAGGTTTTTTGTCAACTTTCGAAGTGACGCAAGTAGCGCGTCATACTACAGTAAAAAGGGCCTGCGAGCCCCACGATTGTGTGTGTGTCAGGTCAGACGCGTATGATCCTTGACCCATCCCTGCCGTTTGTGTTTAATAAACAGCAGAGTCACCTTGCTTCTTGTGCGTGTCTCATACTCTATCTCTTTTGGGATATACGGGAGGAGTTGGGGCCTCCCTGCCCGGAGGTCTGCGGACGGCCCGGCCGACCCCGGCAGAATTTCCCCCCAACAAGTTGGAGGCACTGCTGAGATTTGTTTAAGATCGGCATTTTTATTTTTTTACTTTTTCCAAGCACTCCAGTTGCGAGGAGGCCCGGCGGCGCGGCCCCCTCTGCCGTTGCCCCCTTCTGAGGACTAAAGGACCATCGCGGAACTGCGAGAAGACCGGACAGCGCAATCCGGATATTGGCCTTCGGGAGCCGGTGAGGAAGTATCCCGCCCGCGGTTGGCGAGTGTCCAGACGTGGTCCAGACGAGGGGAGGTGGCGAGCCGCTCGGAGGGGTGCACGCAGTCGAGCGGCCCCGCACCAGGAGAACTTGGTGAGCATGCCACGCACAACAAACAATGTGAAATTGTGAGGGAGGGGGGAGGAATTAAAAACGGGAGGCGGGAGGTGTTGCACAGGTGAATGGCGAAGGTTCGAGAATTTAGTGTTAGAAATAGAATAAATGGTAGTTGAACAAGCGCGAGAGCAGTTGGCTACGTAACGCGAGAGAAGGGGGCGGAGCACGAAAACATCACGTGCGGCCGCTCGTAGAACCTGATTGGCCTAGGTCGCGACTACGTGTAAGGGTGTGTGTGTGTGTGGTTTCCTACGATTTGGCATTTATTGATCAATGAGTAGATGAGGATCCCTATTGTTCGAGCAAGACACTCGATAGATAGATGACGTTTCCCTGTAGGCGGTAGCTAGTTAGTTGCCCAATACGGAAGATAATTGGCTGGTTAAACCCTCCTGTCGAGGGGCGTATCACACGCGAGGCGACGCAGCGTGCGCAGTCCGATTATATTGTTGATTTGATTACCTTGTTCCGGGAGTGACGGGAAGACAGCTGTGGGGTTAACGGGGGTAGATTGCAGGTGTATTTTGGATTTAAAGAATATACGAAGAACCTACCAGTAGCTCTACGAGATCGGTGACGTCACCAGTAGGGTTTTCATAGGATATCACAAGCACGAGGCATCTTCGTTTTGAGAGTGGTGGGGAAGAGAACTGTGGTAAGGGAGTGGAAACGGAGATAAAAGGTAAACGAGTTGATCAAGGAAAGGCGAAACGGGGAACGTGGCTGCGCACGGAGAACGCCGGCCACGGCAGGTGTAGAAGGGGGAGGAGCACGTGGAAACAGGACGATTGTATAAGAACACAATAAAGGGTACGCAGCCGCAGGGGGCTACGTACGCCTTGGCCGCAGGGGGCCGTAAGGGTGTTGTATGAAGGAAGAAAAGGTAGAGGAAAATCTACAGATGTAACATACTATATTTTTATAATTTTCCTTAAGCGGACTATCGCAAGCCCCCAAACTTACGGGGCCAGGTAATGATATAAGGTTGTATATTGTAAACTACTAGTGGGATAAAACTGATACCAGATTAGGGGAGGGTAGCAAGTGGAGCGCTACTATGTCATACGGAACAGGATCGGGAGGGTGGGGGAACACCCTCACCACGCCACTACAATACATATGCACAACACTGCCACCCCATAGGGAGAAACTGATTAAGTATAGCATAGAATGGACCCAGGGGACGGATAACAAAATGTTAACACCATGGCCGCCTAACGACAGCTTCGACCCATATGTCCAACATTCACTATTAAATCATCTGCACAATACGTATAAAGGGAAGAAGTTGGCAAACCACGTGGAGGTGTTTAACTTATGGAGGATGTTCCAGGGGTCCCGACCAGGACCAAATGGAATATTCACTATGGGGGAAATACCAGAAGAAACAGAGATTAAGGAGGAAGGAGAGGATGGGACACAGGGGAATGAGGACCCAAAGAACACGGGAAACAGAGGTGAGGGAGGAGGAAAGAATAATAAAGCAGATGAAATAAAAAAGGAACCGAGCAATGATATACCCATAGCAACGGGAGTAAAAACAGAGGGAGGGGGGTTGTACCCTTTAAGAGAATTGGGAGAAATAGGAAGAGGACAGTTAAGGGCGGCTGAGGGATACTCGAATCCGGCATACAGCCCTCCACCATATATGGCTCATAGGAAAATGCCAGCAGGGGAGGGGAGGACTGGAGAAGACCAGACTGTAGAAATAGGAAATGATGAATGGGTAGCTGCACAGATATTATTAAAATTACGAGGTTCATTAACAGGAGAAGAGAAGGAGGTAGTAGAGAAAACAGACGAGGATAATGCCAGAGAGAGTGAATTGAGGGGGGAAGAGCTGTTAAGACAAAAAGAAGAGGTTTTGGAGGAACGATTAGAAAAATTAAGGGATGAACAGAATTAATTGATCAAGCAGCTTGAGAGGGAGGAGAGAGAGAGAGTGAGGAAAAGGAGAGAAGGTAAGAACGAATTGGAAAAAATAAGGGAACGAACTGAGGAGCAAAAGGAGAGAAGCTGACAGGGTAAAAGCAGCAGCAGAAAGGGTATCAAGAGTAGTACTGCGGGAAAATAAAAGGGAAGAAGAAGAAAAAGAAAAGGAAATGGCAATATGGGGGAAGAGGTTACTTTCAGAATCAACTAAGAAATACGAAGAAGGGAGGGTGATGGAGAATATAGTAGAAAAAGAAAGGGCGAAATGGGAAAAGAAGAAAGAGGATGAAAGAATATTAGAACAGATGAGAAGTGAAGTGATGGAGGAATTGAAAAGGAAAAGGGAGGAAACTAGTAAGGAGATGGAGGAAAGGTATGAAGGAGAAAGAGGAGATAGGGGAAAGGAGAGTGGAGCATGGAGGGATGTATATGATGACACAGAAGTAGCAACAGCATCAGCACGAAGGGGAGCGGTTGATAAAGGAGAAAGAGGAGAACTGGACCTAATACACTTACATACAGTAACGATCAAGGGGAAAAAGACCGAGTGGGGGGTGCCGTTTATGACTAGCTTTTGTAGTGAGGAAGAGGGAGCGGAAAATGAAGGAAGAAACAGCGAAAGGGAAAGCTTAGATAAACTATACATCACCCGGACCAACCTAGAGTCACCATGGTTCAGTAGGAGAAAGGGTGAGATTGAGAGAAGTGAGGAGGGAAAGAAAGGAATAGAGGAAAGACAGGCACATGAGGACGCAACATCCCCATCCCCATAATCCCCATCACGCCCTCCCCTATCGCACCCTACATGCTCAACCACCTCACGTTCGTTACGCAAAATAAAACTAGCGCCCTTCACCGACGAACTGACACCCTATACATGGCGGCTTAGAAACCTCCCTAGTCGCAGGCAGGAAAGAGGTATACACATGCCCACATTAAATACAGAGGAAGATGGAAGAAGGGGAAAAGATGGAGAAGAAAGAGGCATGAGCAGGGGAAATACAAACGAAAGTGAAAATGTGGAAGAAAGGGAAGAGGAGGAAGGGTGTGAGGACTCAATATTATGGAATACAAAGGGTGAAACAAGACATAATTTAATGCCACTTTTGGAGAGAGGTGGGGTTAGACCACAGTATGTTCCTTGGAAGCATACCGATAAAGAAAATATAAAATGTAGGCTCCCATCATTAAGTGGAGGTGCGGGTAAATGGATATATGAAATGGAAAAACACACCGCAGGACAGAAGCTGGCAGTAGGAGATGTAAAGGGCCTTTTAATATCAATATTAGGGGATAGAGCGGATGACATCTGGAAGAGAGCGGGATTTCATGGGGTAACAATAACAAATACATCACACGATGGGGCACCATTCGCAAACTGCAGACATGCACTATGGCAGGCACTGAGGGTACAGTACCCAGACACATCAGATATAGGAGCAATCACATCCCGCAAGATGCATGAGAACGAAGATCCTGTTGATTATATCCAGGAAATCCAAGAGAAATGGCGCATGGAAACTAGAGAACAATGGGATAAAACACCAGCAATATTTTACCATATACTGGTACAAGGGCTCCCAGAAGGAGTTCAGAAACAACTAAAGAAAGTAGTGGGAATGGAAGCAAAACCATGGCCCGAAATACAACTGACTATAGTGCATCATTGTAGGACATGGCAAGGAAAAATGAAACAAAAGGAAGAGGACAGGAAAACGGAAGAGGCTAAATTAGTACAGAAAAAGCTTACTAAATACACAATGGAAGGGGCACTAATAACTACACCTACAACAATGACCCAAAGCCCCACACAAGTAGTGGCTGCACAAGATTCCTCGCAAATACCACCTTCACAGACTACATCACAACAGGTGCCGCCACCCCAACCATACACGCCCAACATGGGAGGAGGATACCCAATGCAAGGAGCTGGGTATTATAATTATAACAGGGGGAGAGGAGGAATTATGAGAGGGAGAGGGTACGGATATGGCACCCAACCGCAGGTGGGAGGATTTAGAAATTCCTACCCCTTAGGGCATCCAGTATACCAGGACAACACAGGGAGCTTTCCATGGCAGAATAGGGAACCACCAGTGTGTTGGAGCTGTGGACTATTGGGGCACATGTCACGCACGTGTAGAGTTAGACCAGGAACACCATCATGTAGTGATCAGGGACAATCAAGGCCCTCACAGGTACAGCAGGGCATACCACAACAGCCAATGTTGCAACAAGGAAATGAACAACAACAACAATTAACACAACAACAGCCCCAAACACTGCCACAACAACAGGTAGCGATGACACAACAACCACAAATACCACAAACACAACTGGGTAGGGTGACGGTTTTGGGACATAACCCTTATACCGGAAATGGCCAGTCGTTGTACCCCCAATAGGACAGCCCACAGACGGCCTTGGTGTGTCCCATCCTGTCAGTAACACCTAATAGTGCGGAGGAACCACGCATAGAGGTAATGATAGGTGACAAAAAATTATCATTCCTTGTTGACACCGGGGCGACCCGGTCTTGCATAAAGGAAGGTAAATTTAAGATGTCAGGCGAGACCATGAACACCCAAGGATTCTCTGGGGCTAGAGGGTTGGTTCCCTTTACTGATAACATTCCCTTATCTATTGGAGATTACGATCTGTCAGTTCCACTTTTATATTATAGTGCCTCACCAGTAAATATACTGGGGAGAGATATAATGAATAGGTTGAATATGACGATCTCCTTCACCGAGGACGGCATAATTTGCTCTACTCCGGGGATTAACATGCTCACGGCACGACAGATTATGCAAGCATACTGTGGACAGACAGCGATTAGGGCGGAGCCAGTAGATGGTGAGCTCTTCCAGTATGGAACGGACATGGCAATTGCATGGATGCCAGGGATAGAAGGGAAAATATGGAGAAGGCCAGCAGCCTATCTGTTCAGACCAGAAACACCTGTTAATGAGCAAGAAGGGAAGGTGGTTTCAATGGATATTGAAAGCATTATTGCAACAGCTGATTACATTGCTGTACATGCCCAAGACAGAGAAGGAAGAGCATGGAGGGCAGTGATAGCATTAGCAGAAGGATGTAGGCTCACCCAGGTGTCAGATGAGGAGCTGTTTTCAGAGGAAAAGGAGCAAGGTGAAATGGTGTTTATGATGAGTGTGGAAATATGGCTAAGAGTGGCCTACAAACAAGTAGCACAGAAAATTGCAATGGCACTTGAGGCACCCGCATGCACACCGGTCCCTTTCTTTAAGGACGATATGTCAAAAGTACCCAAATCATTGTGGACTACTGGCCCCTATGACGTGGGCTGCATAAAAAGTATAGGGGGAGTAAAAATAAAATTGAAAAAAGGTGCAATACTCTCCAGAGTAAAACAGTACCCACTATCAAAAGAGGCAGATGAGGGCATATATGAAACCATAACGGCCCTTATAAATAATGGTATATTGGTCCCCTCAGAATCACCATGTAATACGGCTGTGTACCCAGTGCGCAAGGCTAAAGGGGGATCTTGGCGCTTTATACAGGATCTCAGGCCCTTGAACAACATAGTAGAAGCGGAATATCCCGTAGCTGCAAACCCGGCCACAATATTGTGTGGTATTCCAGCAGAAGCATCACGATTTACAGTGATCGACCTTAAAAATGCTTTTTTCTCAATACCATTACACCCAGACTCACAAGATCTGACGAGCTTCACTTACAGAAACGCTAAGTGGAAACACACCAGATTGCCACAAGGGTATTGTGAATCACCTTCAATTTTCAATAGAGTAATACAGATGGATTTGGGTAACATTGAAGTAGAAAGCACGGTGTTGCAGTATGTGGATGATATAATAATTTGCAGTAAAAACGAAAAAACATGCAGAGAGGACTCATTAAAGATGCTGACAATATTGGCTGACAAAGGTTACAAGGTAGACATGGAGAAAATACAGTACTCTCAAGAACAGGTACTTTACATTGGTCAGCTTATATCCCAACATGGAAGAAAGATCGCACCACAAAGAGCACAAGCTATATCGACCACTCCAATGCCACAAACTGTAAGGGAACTGCAGCAGTTCCTGGGGCTCTGCAATTACTGTAGAGCTTGGGTATTTGACTACAGTTCGTACATAGGACCTCTGCTTGAGGCGTTACGGGAAGCTAATAAAGGGGAGAAAAAACTGGGGTGGACGATGGAAATGAAAGAAGCTTTTGATGAATTAAAAGATGCGATATCAACTGCTCCAGTACTGGCATCCCCAGACTATGAGCGGCAATTTTTTATATTTTCACATTGCGACTCAGCAGTAATGAAAGCAGTGTTGGCTCAGAAAACAAGCATGGGCTACAAACCAGTAGCATTTTATAGTGGCCACTTAGATCCTGTAATGTTAGGCCACTTCCCCTGCGAACAAGGTCTCGCCGCAGCTGCTTTTGCGGTAGAAAAAGCATCAGCAATCACCATGGGGTGCCCAACTACACTATTTGTGGAACATGCACTTTTTGCGATATTAAATAAACCTAAATCCACCCTAACCACGCAAAGAGCATCAGGTTATGAGATCATTCTATCCAGAGCCGAACTATCAATTGTTAGATGCAGCACGGTCAACCCTGCAAGGTTCCTAGCAGAAGTAATTGAGGAGGGAGATTATGCCCATGACTGTACACAAACGACTGAAATATACTCATGTACTAGAAAAGTTGAGGAAAACGCACTAGAGGGGGGTGAGCTCTTATTTATTGATGGGTCATCAACTATCGATCAGAGGGATGGTGTGAGGAGAACTGGGGCTGCGGTGGTAAAAATGATGGAGGTACCAGTGTGTGTGGCAATGAAATGTGTACAATTACCACAGCATTACTCCGCTCAAGCAGCTGAACTGGTCGCACTGATCTTGGCGTTGAAGGAAAGCTTTGACAAACGGGTGACCATATATTCCGACAGCGCATATGTCACATCCACTGTCCACTCAGGGCTGTCGAAATGGAGAAGAAGAGGGTTTAGGAAAGCTGATGGCACTCCAGTGCAACATGCCCTCTTATTGGCTGAACTAATTGAAGTAATTAATGACCCCCAAGAATTAGCTTTAGTGAAATGCACCGCACACACCAATGGTGAAGACCACGTCTCGAAGGGAAACGCAGCAGCGGACGCACATGCAAAGTATGCTGCATACTTTGGTGAGGTATGGAACCCCCCAGAGTCACAGAGAGGGAGAGGAAGGGGAATAGCTAAGGAGATGTTGATAAGAGAAGGGTACACCCATCTCCCAGCCACACAGATTATGGAGTTACAAGCGGCTGCACCAATGGCCGAAAAAGAAATATGGGTAAAAAGAGGGTGTACAATGTCACCAACCGACGCACTATGGCGCCAGGGTGGCACTGGAAAGGTTGTAATGCCATTGGCACTTTTGAACACCGCCCTGAACCAACTACATCATCCAGCCCACACAGGCAAGGAAGTAATTGCAGCACGTATTAGGGAAGACTGGTTCTGCCCCGAGTTAAATTCGCACGTGTCAAATTTTATCAGTAATTGTCTCACATGTCAACAGTTTACGGCCGGCCACACTCTAAAGGTGATAAGAGGTACTATACCCCGGCCAGAGGGACCTTTCCGGCATCTCCATATTGACTATGTTGATATGATCAATATATGTCAAGGAAATAGGTATATGATTGTAGTAGTATGCCCATTTTCTAGGTGGATTGAGGCAGGGCCCTGTTCACACCCAGATGCATTTAGAGCAGCCAAATTCATAGTGAGGGAGGTCTTCCCCAGGTGGGGAGTGTGCGAGGTGTTAAGGTCAGACAATGGCCCACATTTCGCAAACGAGATGTTTCAGCACATTACATCACTGCTGAACATTCAACATAAATTTGCATGTGCATACCACCCACAGGCCAACGGTGTATGTGAACGACTGAATGGCCTATTAAAGGAGGCAATTGCAAAGATACAACAAACAACAAAGAGGAGTTGGTTATATTGTCTTCCATTAGCTTTATTTGAGCTAAGGAATAGGCCAGGGTCCGACCACCACCTCACTCCCCATGAGGTGGTTACCGGACGTCAAATGCGCCTTCCCCTAACGCCAACGTCAAGAGCCTTTACCGACCACGAAAGTACTGCAAGTGTTTTGGGTGATGAAATGTACCAATATGTGTCTTCTTTGATTACTAGTGTAGTGTTTGTGTCTCAACAGCTTGAGCGCACACGGGGCGGGTCTAATAGAAGCCAACAAGAAGACGCGGATAAAGAACTGGAAAAGGAAGGACTGTGTAAGATTGCTAAAGGTGACCACGTACTACTTCGCAACTTCAATAGGACATGGAATAGCCCCCGTTTTACTGGTCCCCATCTGGTAGAGGAGGTATCAACAAGAGCAGTAAAGCTACAAGACAAGCGTGCCTGGAACCACCTACACGACATAAAGATCTACAGACAACAGACCCGCCCCAGCGCCACCGACAGGTCCATTGAGAGAACAGCGACAACATCGACAACGGAAGAAGAAAGTCCTACCACAGCCAGCGGCCCAAGTATTCCCATACCTTGTCACTCCCCAGACTCCCCAGAGACAATAACTGAAGAATGAAGGGGTGATCCCCATACAGCCCACCCCATGATCACACGCTCAAAGAGTAAAAGCCACGCCCACCAGTTGAACGCAAAAACCCCCTGCCCATCATCCACTGACCCCTGTCCCCATTACAGTAGTAACTGAACTGAAGGACCTTGTCTTGCACAACTACACATGTAAAAACGTGAATGCTCTCTTTTCTTTTCTCTCGCACATGCAGGAATCGCGTATTATTGTACTGCTAAGAAAGTAGATAACTAACAAATTCACTGCCCAGGAGTAGATGGTACCCTCAGACGATAACTACCCAGAAGAATTGTCACACCAATTTGTATATGAAATAAAAAGGCCAACGTACCTGAAAAGGAAAAGGGTACGTGCCTACTACACAGCGTTCCTTTTGGCCATAGAATATTCGATGCCCCACCTCCACCCATACTTACCTGCCCTAAGAGATAGATCGCTTAGAGTAGCATGGGAACAGCTCTTCGCCTGGGTACTGAATGATTATTTGATAGGGAGAGCTTAAAAAACAACAACTAACATTTAATAACCAGCATATTGAGAATTTTCAGGCGGGCAACTATAACGTCGCAAGAATACGCTGCCGGACTGCAGCAAGGTAAGAGCAAAATGCCGGTGAAATTAGCGTATGTAATAAAAGTAATAGGGATTTTGGTAATCACCGGGTTCGTAGCTGCCTCTGTATGGCAGTACAGCTGTGCTATCAATATTATTGCTCTACCCAAGCCTAACACACCCCCATCCCCAGCTGCAACAGGTGTTACGTCAGGTGATATTAGTAAAATTGCGCACAAGCAAAATAGAGTTCAACGCAGCACATACTCAGATAATAAAGGTATTGACAATTACATACAAGATTCAGCACACGTCTCAAACAACATATGGTATCAACACATGACCCGCATTGGTAAGCAGACAACAGAAGACAGCTGCTACGTTTGCTCATTAATACCATACGCCATGAGTGCTTCTCGAACATTTGTTGCCACAGAGATAGACGAGAAAACAGCACGATGCATAATATACTTGGCACTGTTCCAAACGAAAGGAAGATTTCAAGGAACAGTGGTGCATATGACGTGGAAAACACGAGACTCATACCCATACGAAAACAACTTCCTCAAGACTTATTTGAGTTACCACAAGAGCAGTTTACATGCTGAAGCATTCAGATACATAACAAGTGGTCCTGCAAAAGGAGAAACAAAGAAAGTAACACTGCAGTATTTATCATGTGATTGGTACGCCACTGAAGTTCCTGGTAAACTAGGATGCTGGGAGAGGCCACTGGTGACGATAACGGGGAAAGTGTACTTGAACAACAAATGGGAGATAGGAGTGGTTGGCAGCAACATGGTAACAAAAGAAACTATTTCAACTATCGATGCACACAACCACAGATGTTGGACGACTTGGATCAAATACGTGCCTATGCTGACATGGATAGAAACGGATGAAGACCCGATAACAATTCTGCCGCTGACTGCGCCTAAAGTATGCTACCAACATAAAGGAGAGGTGGACGTAGGATACAACACCAATTGTGGAAGCGGGATGGAGTTACCTGAGGGGGGAGCAGGAACAGCAGTGATAATGGACCATTACTGGGCCTGTGGAGAAAAGGCATATCACACACTGCCCCCTCTGTGGAATGGGGTGTGCACGATGGTGCACGTCAATGTACCATCACTAGTGGTACCCCAGAAGCATGTGAATGTGGCGAACTTTCCCAAGATGGATGAAGGGGATAAGAGAAATAAGAGATCTGCACCACCTCAGGAGGGGCCAGGGAACAGGACCAGCGGCAATGATACTGTCCTAAATAGACGGAAAAGACAAGGAGAACCTCTGACAGGAAATTACCTATGGGGAAGATCGGAAACAGCACTCACTTCAATACCGCCAGAACACAGACTATTCAGCAGAGCAGCAATGTTCTTCTCCTCAATAATACATCCGGGACTACAGGCTTACGCAAACGCAAAATGGCTCCAGATAACTAGATGGGAACTTATGATGACCATCAATTCTACAGTAAACGGATTCAACGCGATAAAAGAGGAGCTGCGAGCAATAAGGATGGTAGCACTGCAGAACAGATATGTACTGGACCTCCTCACTGCCATGGAAGGAGGAGTTTGCGCAAAGATAGGACAATCATGCTGCACATTCATTCCTGCCAACGATGCTGACAACGGTACACTGACGGAAGCAGTTTCACAATTGGTCCAGTTGCACTCCAAAATGGTGGATGAAAGTAAAGGTGTAACAAAGGATGAGAGCTGGTTTTCGCTATTATGGTCATGGATGCCATCTTGGCTGTCAGATGGACTGAAAATTATAGTTGGTTGTATTATTTTTGCTGGAGCAACACTGATCATAATAAGATTTTGGAAAGCCCGGAAGGCACGCACCACTGACGAGTTGCTTGAAATGGTCGGTATGCACCCACTGATGCCAGCAGATGACGGCCAACACACAGGCATAATCATACAAGAGAGAGAGAAATTGCGCAATCAGATCATTACCAACCTCCTGGACCCACCATCGGTGAAGGTCGAGAACCCAAGAAACCCCAGGAGTTACATAGGGAAATGGGTATACTGTACTCCTGGAGGAACCTGTGAATATATGTATTGGTCATTTGAAGATCATGTTAACCATTATGGACATTTAGGAGGAATAACTAAAATATGGAGAGTAAGAGGAGATAACGAAAAGGATATGTTTGTGGTCGACAAGTCGACCAGAGGGGGGACTGAAGTGGGAAAATGGAAAAACAGGCTCCCATCTTCCCCCTCTCGCGCCTGGCCTAAAGGTTCACGGCCCAAGCACCCGCCACGAGAAGAGTTTGCCCACCTACCAGACGACCAAATACCCTGGTACAGGAACATACGGATGTGTCCATCTGCCTGCCCAGCAGCCCGCCCCCCCCATGCCGATGCCTGCGGCATGGATCAACTAGACTAAAACCTGTAAGTCGTTAGAGATGCCATGACGACCTAGCCAACGGATAGCACACCTGTGCCAATATACACACTGGACACTCCCGCACCAATTTACACGAAGCATATACTCAGTGCTATGACGTAGGCGACAGACATACTCACGGACGTGCATCTTTATTATTTTCCACATAGGCTCTCAAAATGCAGAAACGCAAGACGCACCATGAACTCATCTAAAGAGCTTGCTTACGCTTCTTCTAAACCTAGGTGCCATAATGAGAATTATAATGAAGACACAATACTGGTCATAAAATAATATGAGACTATAACCTAAAGCGCCTGTGCACCAAACGGTTCCACCTATACACCAGGCCTAAGTAGGCCGCAAGCAAGAGCTCCCGTGGACATTAACAGAACAAGAGTCAGGTTGCTGATCCTGCAGAATGAGCCTGGCGAAAGCAGACAGCCAAGGTCGTAATGTTGCAAACCCACATTCCAAAAGCAGACCATCAAGGGCACGATGTTGCAACCTCGCACGCCGTGCACCAACATCAAAGTCGCACCTGTAAATTAAACCAGGCACACAGTGGAAAAACAATATTAATTGTGCAGAATTCTGTCTCAAACACGGTCCCACCTCACGTGACCAAGCCGAACCTGACAAGATGCCAAGCCCAGGAGGAAGGAGGGGTCTGGATCCCTCGTTACAAGACACTGGCAGATACACTTGAAAGGATCAATGGACATCTGCGACAGTGGGAGTAGTCGGCCGTCCAGCTCATGAATAAGTCTTCACATTGTCCATGTACCCATAGTGAAACATTGTTGCAACTTGCAGGTACACCGAGAGCTGGGAACAGCGATGGTCCCAGGCTGGGAAGCTCACGGCGCACCAATCAGAACATGGGGCTCTTATCACTGACGCCATTAAAATTAACCAATCATTAGGAGTCTTCATGTAACAATTCTCATGTATCTAATTGTAGGGACATCCCAGATATATCACCTGACTAACCCTCGTCCACTCACATTATTCTCTATACGTATGCTATACTAACTCTACCACTCGAGCAACCAATTAAGAGTGGCGATAGGTTTTTTGTCAACTTTCGAAGTGACGCAAGTAGCGCGTCATACTACAGTAAAAAGGGCCTGCGAGCCCCACGATTGTGTGTGTGTCAGGTCAGACGCGTATGATCCTTGACCCATCCCTGCCGTTTGTGTTTAATAAACAGCAGAGTCACCTTGCTTCTTGTGCGTGTCTCATACTCTATCTCTTTTGGGATATACGGGAGGAGTTGGGGCCTCCCTGCCCGGAGGTCTGCGGACGGCCCGGCCGACCCCGGCAGAATTTCCCCCCGACAAGTCGGATCCACTTTAAGAGGATCAAACGAATTGTGTCCAAGGTCACACAGTTGTAGTGCACAAGAGTCTTGTAAAGGTTAAAAAAGGAGTTGGACTAAAGAAAGGGACCAGTTAGACGGTCAAGGCAGCCAGCCCAGTCCAGAAGGTTAAGGGGTTATTATTACCTTGTAGCAATCTTTAGAAAGGGAGGCCTGGCGGACACGGTACCTTAAAGGGGTGAGAATACTCCAGCGGGGGCAGTTGTTCCTGGCAGCGGATGCAAGTCGGTGCTTCGTCCGGGGGAAGAGAGGATCTTGTCGAGGAGGAAGACAGGAGTCTGTTGCACTACCAGGGAAGAAACCAGCCGCAGAGTTTCTCAGGTGAAAGGAGCAGTCCTTTAGTTCGCGGTCCAGTGGTAAGTGGCTATCCGGTTGCCGGGGTGCTTGACACGGGCAATTCGACCACTTAGCCGGTCGGGGGTGCGAAGAGAAGAAGGTAAACTGGTTGTGCCCACCAGTCAGGGGAAGAAGCCACTCCAGCCGGGAGGTCTTCTCTGTCGTCGGGAAAAGTGGTGAGTCGGTTCCGCAGGGCTCCACCGGTGGTGTCGTCGTGGTAGGTCGGCTCAGCTTCTCCCTCATCGGATTCTCAGGTCATGTGGCGACTTCTGAAGTTCCAGTCCCCAAAGCCCTGCTTTTATGCAGCATACCCCCATTCACTCAGCCTAGCTGTCAATCAAACATGCTAAGTGGTGAGCCAGCCGGCTCACCACTTGGGCCAATCACACAAGAGTGCGACTTGAGTTACCAAGGTAACTCAGTCCAGGGTGCCTAAACCCCCTCCCACACCCCCTGTGGTACCCAGACAGAGTGGCACCACTTTTGGAGGCTTCTGTGGAGAAGCCCGCCAAAAAGTGGAACAAAGGGCTCGACTTGGGTTGGAGTCACAGAAGAGAACACAAACGCCATTTTCGAATCAAGTCCTGGCAAAAAATACCAACCAGCGAATTAATATTAATTAAATAAACCGGCAATTAAATAAACCGGCGGTATGTTCGAGGCTATGAGAATTAAATAATTAAAGTTGGTAGCCTCGAACAATGGGAAAATCCCATAGGAATATATTTGCGGTCGAATATAAAAAGTAGTATCCACTGCCACCAGCCAAAACTCGATCAGGGGGGACGGAGACGTGCCCCCTCGACTAACAGACCCCGGGGCAATCGAATTGCCCCGACCAGTATGTCCACAATATGATGGTTTGTACTGGTGTCTGTTAATAATTTGGGACTAGTAAAGCCAATGGTGACTTTACATGCCCTGGAAGACAGTAGTCAGTCCCAGGGTATGGAGTCTATGGTGGGGTGTCACTATGACACCCCTCTGTTACTGCACGGAGGGTGCTGTGTAACACACATAGTAAAAACACATGCGACCCTATGGAGTAAAGGACCCCATAGCCCAGTAAACACATTAACAGTCAAGGGAACACCATAAATCATGTCCAAGAATGGGAGAAAAATAGTCTCACTCTTGGCAGGAGAAAAGAAACAAACTCCAGAAATCCAGCAAAGCTGCTGTGGGACTCACTAGGTTAGGAAATTCAGCCTAAAGAGAGAATTCTCCCTAACACTCGCCCACCCCACCCCCAGACTAAGGGACAGGAGGATTTAATCCACTCCTGGATGAATCTCATACCTCTAGTCGATGATATACATCCTAGAGAGACCATCAGCATTTTGGTGGTGACACCTTGACCTATGTCCTATGGTCAAATCAAAGGTTTTCCTTTGTAAGCTATATGACCTACAAACCCTTTGAGGAACATCAGTCTTTTTAAAGTTATAGGGGATCTGGTTGACCAGTCCCTCAGAAGTTGGTACAACTTCTGAACCTGTGTTAGGCTTTTTAAGGGGTCCTTGTAAAGGATTCCCTTAGATCTAGAGGGGCCTCCAGAGGTCCTCACCGCCTCTCTGTTGGGAGAAGGTTGGGCTTTAGGCCTCTTGGTTGGAGGGGATGGAGATAAGCAAGGTACAGGCTTCTCCTTCCTCTTAGATCTACCTTTACCTACTTTAGGAGTTTCCCCCTTAAGACTAGGAATTGGGTTGGAGTCTTCTGTGGAAGGTCCAACAGCCTGAAGGTTTTTGGCCTTAGACTTTTCTTTTCTGGTTTTCCACCAGCACTGAGAATTACCAGTTCTCTTAGGCCTAGGTAGGGTTCCAGTAGGTCTATCCACCTCTTCCTCAGAAGCAGGGGGAGTCACAGACTCTATGACTGGGGGAACAATGATGGAGCTTGGTTGGGGCTCCCATTTCCCTAACATTTTAGCCTGAAATTTGCCTGTGTCAGAGGTCAATTTACCAACACCAGGGCTTGTAGTGGGGTTCTCAGTAGAGGTTCCCACAGGCTTAGAGTGGTTCCTTAAGTTGGCCTCTCTAGCCAATTTGGTTTGGTTCTGGGTCTCTATACTGGGAGGCCTGGGGGTACTGGATACTACTCCTAGAGTTCTTAGATCATTCCCCAACAGGACTCTCCCAGACACCTCAGTCTGAACACTGCCAGGAATCAACACTGTCATGTCATTACACTGAATGAGGGCTGGTAGAATTGGAACCATTTGGACAGGGCCTCCAGATATTCTTAGTGGGACCCTTGGGTGCCTTAGCAACATCCTCAGGCCTGAAAAAGCTTTCATCCACTACTGTTCTGCTGGCCCCAGAGTCTCGCCTGGCAGGAGTATCCTGGCCATTGACAAGAACACTGTCCATATAATAAACTTTAGAGTTTTCTGGTAGGGAGTTGTACACACTCCTATTCTGATCACTAACCAGACCCATGGACTCTACTGTTACACTTGCTTGAAGACCCAAAGGTTCTTCAGCAAAGACTTCAAAGTGAGCACTAGCCATTTGGACTTCCTCCTCAGGAGTAAAGGCTACGGAGGCTGTGCTGATCCCTGCAGGTTTACCCTTACATCCTCTCCATCTCTTACCCTCTCCTTTGATGTGGTCAGTTGCCCCACAGAGATAGCATGTTCCAAATGCTCTCTGAAAGGGTGGCTTGGCCTGACCTCCTTTTGGTTTGTGACCAGAAGGTACACTAGCCTGTTGTGGTTTACCCTGGGGCTTACCCTGGTTGTTTTGTTGTTTGGGGCCCTCTTTGGTTTGGGAGGTATTAGAAATCTCTTGGTTCCCCTTTTGTGGCTTCTTTCCCTCATCCTTTTTCTGAATGACCCCTGAATCCTGTGAGTGGCTCTGTTGGCAACCTACAAGTCAGCAGCCTTAGCTAGCCTCCTGGAATCTAATTCCTTTGAATCAGCCAAGTGCTGTCTGAGCTCAGGAGAGCAGGCATCATAAATTGACTCCAACATAACAAGATTTCTCATTCCCTCATAAGTGTTCACCTTGTAACCCTTAATCCATCCCTCTACGTTTTTCAAACACTCACTCACCCAGGTAGCCCAAGGGGTACCATCATTCTTTTTGAGGGTCCTAAACCTCTTAAGGTACTGGGAAGGGGTATTCCCAAATCTAGCTATCAAAGCTAGTTTCACACATTCATAATCCTTCTTATCCACCTCCCCCAACTCCATTACCACATCAGTTGCAACAGGGGGAAGCCTAGAGAACAACCAGGGAAGTAACTCATTCCCTGTGATGTCCTGGAGCCCATGATTATACTCAAACATTTTTAACCAATCCAACACATCCAACCTAGGTTCATACATACCCACTAATTCCTTATGCATCCGGGGTCTTTTGGGACTGGAACTCCTAGAGGAACCAGAGGAGAGAGAAGCATTTTCCACAGACAACTTTTTCATTTCTAGTTCATGATTAAGCTCTATTTCTCTGAGTCTTAACTCAGCTTGCTTCTGCGCAGCCTGGGCATTCATTCTCCTGAACTGTAGCTCTTGGTTTCTTTCAGATTGACACGGACCAAGAAGAATTAGTACTGCTACTGACCAGGTGTGTTCCCATATGTTATCAATGAATGAAACAATTATATCCTAGTGATGGGAATCCTGATATTGGTGGTACTAATGGGAAAAACCTCTGAAGTTCTACTTCATAGGGATGTCCAGAAAGAAGATAAGGGTTAAACAAAGTGGATCACATACAACCATGAAGGTGAATAAACGTGGTTTGTATTGAGATAGAATTTCAGATTGAGCCAAAAAACGTTTGTACTCTAATTCGAGCTTCATTTTTTCAAGTTCAAAATAAGCAGGGTTACATGTAGGACATGGTATAGGCCCAGTAGGTACAGTAGGTAAGGCAGACAGAGGCTCAGAGTGGCTAACGTCATTAGGTTCACTTTCCTCTTCTGACTCATTATCAAGACTTTGATTTAGATCAATACCATCACTGTTTTCTACATTTGCTGGGGGGTAGATTCCTCTGTACCACCCAGACTTTGCTTTTCTTTTAATCTTTCTATAAGTTCCATTTTCTTGCCCTTCTCAGAGAGATTCTTATGTCTACACAATACTTTTAAGCAATCAGCAGTTTTGGCAGACAATGATTCTAGGGTATAACTCTCCATAGCAGACATAGTTAGAAAATCAGCTTTTTAGTGCTAAGCTCTGTGGTTAGTTGTCCTAAAGTGTTCAAAAAGCACTCTAAAGTGTATACTCAATACAAATCCCACCGCTGTACACCAGTGTTAGGCTGAAACCTATGCAGTTCCCTCTGGGACCACTGCAAAAGATTTAGGACTACAGGTGTTTGGCAGTAAACCCACTTGGTAGCAGTCTGTACCACACAGATTCACTTGGTAGCTGTGGCTGAGCAGTCAGACTTCCCTCAAGAAGAGTTAGGCAGTATACAGAGCATTCACAATAGGTCAAAAGAACATAGTAGAACAAGTAAACACTGACCAGGGCTTGGTGTAAAAGAGATATAATTATTTATTTAAAACCACATCTAGAAAAACACACAGGCACTAATAGTAAGCAATCCAAAAACATGGTCACTAAAAGATATACATTCCCTTTAAAGAATATTAGACAAGTCTTAAGTAAAGCCCCACTTATTTTCAGACGGCGGTGAGCGCTTAACGTAGATGGCACTCTAGTAATTTGTTTAAAAAAAAGGAAGAGAAAAGCAGAGAATAAATTGGAACAGATCACAACACTTTTTCACGAACACAACAAGAGAGGAAGGCAAGTAACACCGTGAGTTTGGAGTCAGTAGGCCGGATCCACTTTAAGAGGATCAAACTAATTGTGTCCAAGGTCACACAGTTGTAGTGCACAAGAGTCTTGTAAAGGTTACAAAAAAAGGAGTTGGACCAAAGAAAGGGACCAGTTAGAAGGTCAAGGCGGCCAGCCCAGTCCAGAAGGTTAAGGGGTTATTATTACCTTGTAGCAATCTTTAGAAAGGGAGGCCTGGCGGACACGGTAGCTTAAAGTGGTGAGTATACTCCAGCGGGGGCAGTTGTTCCTGGCAGCGGATGCAAGTCGGTGCTTCGTCCGGGGGAAGAGAGGATCTGATCAAGGAGGAAGACAGGAGTCCGTTGCACTGCCAGGGAAGAAACCAGCCGCAGAGTTTCTCAGGTGAAAGGAGCGGTCCTTTAGTTTGCGGTCCATTGGTAAGTGGCTATCCGGTTGCCGGGGTGCTTGACATGGGCAATTCGACCACTTAGCCGGTCGGGGGTGCGAAGAGAAGAAGGTAAACTGGTTGTGCCCACCAATCAGGGGAAGAAGCCTCTCCAGCCGGGAGATCTTCTGTGTCGTCGGGAAGTGGTGAGTCGGTTCCTCAGGGCTCCACCGGTGGTGTTGTCATGGTAGGTCGGCTCAGCTTCTCCCTCGTCGGATTCTCAGGTCCTGTGGCGACTTCTGAAGTTCCAGTCCCCAAAGCCCTGCTTTTATGCAGCATACCCCCATTCACTCAGCCTAGCTGTCAATCAAACATGCTAACACCGTTTTGTTTGCCGATGCCCTCTGTATCGTTCCTCCCTTCTGGAAGAGCTCTGGGATTTTCTCCGTCTTGATAGTTTAGGATCTTGGCTATTATCGGCCTCGGGGGGGCTCCGTGTGGTGGCCTCCTTGTCAGGGCCCTGTGCGCCCGTTCCACAGCGAATCCTTGGGGCAGCACCCCCCCCCGGTTATTTCCTGTAACAGCATTGTTTCGATATATTCCGTGGCCCTCCGCTCATTCCGGAAGGCCTACGATGCAGACATTGTTCCTCCGAGCCTGTCTCTTCGCTTCCTCCGCTCTGTTTTCCAAGTTTTACTCAAGGATGTGGATCTCTGCTTTGTGGGACGCACTTGCGGCTGTGTTCGGGGCCACTTCCTTTTCCAATTCGCCTGTGCGTTCTGCTAGTGCTCTGACATCTTGTCTGAGGAGGTTAACCTCTTCTTGCACCGCACCTACTTTGAGTTCTTGTGCCGCTTTCAATTCGACCATGGCTGACCATGGGCGATTCCACTTTGGTCTCCCACACCAGTTTCAGGTCCGCTATTGCTTCCAGGATTTGCTGATCTTTGCTTGTGGCGCCAGGGCCCGTGGTGGGGATCCTGTCCTTGCTCCTGGCTCCTTCTGCCATGACCCGCTGTACCGCTCACCTGGTATCCACGGGGACGTCACTCAGCCTGTTCTGACCTCTTACGACCTCGAACCCTTCCCTGGAGTCTACTTGACTGGAGACTGGGCCTTGTTTTCTTGGAATGTGTGCTCTCTGTCCTGCTTTCAGCGCAGAGCCGCGTTGATTGATGCGGGCTCGTTGCTGCCCAGTGACTTCACTGGCAAGAGTCTGACAGGTAAGTATAATGAGTCTTTTGAACGGTTCTCTAACTTTGTTCCTTTCCTTCCTTAGATGATGGCCGGCGTCCGGGGATGGCGACGTGCTGCTGAGATGAGTAGCGCTGAAGGTGAGTGAGAGCGCGATGCGCGATGCGACCCTTTCGTATTTGTATTTAACTGAGTTATTTTTCTGTCTTTTAGGTGCCGCAACGTTTTCAGCGTGGAGGCCGGTTATGAAGAAGAAATGCGGTGAGTAAGTGCGGTATGCAGCGCCTCTGGATGTTTCTAGGCTAACCTGGAGTGTCTTTTCCCTCTTGCAGATGGATGAGAAGTTCCGGAGACAGAGTTCCCCCAGAGTGGCTGGGATTCAGGTAAGCGTTTGAAGCTCATACAGTCTTTAAAAATAAGCGAAGATTTGCTGAATGCTTACTAATGCCTTTTTTCTGTTCTTTTCCCTTTTCCTTAGGAAGTGGCGTGTCGGCATGGGAATGACACCGCCGAAGATGCCCGCAGAACAGAAGAAGCGATGAATGATGGGCAGAAGCGCTGCAAGGTAAGGCTGTTCCTAAAGGTGTTCTTGTTCTTGCAGGAGCTGACCGCAGAAGAAAGATGCAGGCCTACTGGAGACCGATCCGAACACGGTGAGTGTCACGCTGCAGGTGCAGAAAACACAAAGCATGTTTCTCAGCCTGGGCGTGGCTTAAATAGTCTCTGGGTATCCCAGGTGTCTCTGGGATGAACCACACCCAAAAGACTAGACTGCACATGCAGTTCTGGGAACTGAAATATGTGGGGGCATCCACCTTTTCCCCATCAATGCACTACAAGTCCAATCCCCAATGTTGTCCTATGGGAGTGAGTGAGTCTGGTGCCACAAGCGCCAAGTCTGACTGGGTCTTTGGAGGGATGCAGAGGCCCTTGAGGGCCATGTAGGTGATCGTGGCCTGGCTCCAGCCTGACATCTTTGAGGGCTGGGGACATGAGGGGCAGGAATCATGACAGCGGCGTTCTGGTGTACTCGTCCAGCGTGGGTTGTTTGCTCTTTGTTTTAGCCTGTTTGGAGGCCATCTTGAAGTCGTTGTGCGTTTCTCCACGGGCGCCCTGGTTTGTGGCCCTCAGCTCCTCAGGGTCACCTCGTTAGTCAGCAGTGGCCCTTGGGGGAAGCGGCAGTGGGGGTCCCCACACCCAGTTAGTCGGTGACTGGAGTGGGTTGTGTCCTCCCACGTACTTGAGTGCTATCGCCTCTCGTTATGCTTGTGCCCCTACAGCCGATGCTTCAGGTCACTGTCTGCACCCCCGAGGCCCGTGGCTCCATTTGGGTGATGTTGCAGCCCTGGCTGCCCTCAGCAGACGGTGTTACTTTCCAGGATAAGCTCCAGCAGGGCCCTCGTTTCGAGTTGTGCCCTGGGTTATGCCCTCAGCACCTCTTATGTGCACGGGGTGGTTCTGCTGGTGTGCCCGCTTCCTATAGTGCAGTGTCTAGGGGTTCCAGCTCCTTGTGATGTACTCCCACATGTCCCTCTGCTGGATGTTGAGCCAGGAACCTGATTCTGGTGTCAGGCTCCCACTGTTACTGGTCCTGGCTTTGCCCTGCCCGCATCAATGGACTGTGGCCATTTAATGTCCCCAGTGCTTATGTCCCATAACAGCCTGCCATGCCTCTATCAATACTGTTCTCTCAGAGGCCATTCCTCTCCGCCGTGGATGCTGCAGTGATTCACATCCACTGCTTATAATCCAATGCCCACCGCTGCTCATGGGCTTTTTATCTTGCAGCCTGAAGAGCGCTTCCCTGCTCAGGTGCTAGGCATCCCAATCTGTACTTGCAGTCTGCCCAAGTTTGCAGCGAAACCAAGGTGCTGCTTTGTGCCATCGCCGGGCTACGCTCTAAGTGTGTACTTTCGCCTGGGCAACAATGTATCACGGCAGGCTTCACGGCTTACAGCTGCGTCCTACGTGGCTCCTGGCAATCAGCTGGTGGATCGGGTTTCTCCGCCCGCAGGCTCCAGCTATGGGGTGCCTAGAACATTAAGCCGCCAGGACCCGCGCTCAATATGGACTTTCACCTGGGCAACAATGTATCGCTGCAGGCTTCCAGCTTACAGCTGCGACCTCCGCGGCTCCCGGAAATCAGCTGGTGGATCGGGTTTCTCCGCCCGCAGTCTCCAGCTATGAGGTACGCCTCCGGGCCACAGGATCCAGCAGCTCACGCTAGAATTCATGCCCGGTCCTAGCACCTGCCGCCCCTAAGCCTCGCCTCACTTTCTGCACCGCATCTCCGTGCACTCGGGACCATCCAAGTCTGGTGTGCTCTGCAGTGTCGCCGCAGTGATTTGCCCCTCTCCTGATCAGCTTGTGCTCCGGCTGCTCATTCTGTGGGCGCTGCTTCGGGTCTGCCTTCTTAATTCCTTTGTTCTCGTTCGTCCACCATTTTGTGGATACGTGCCTCAGACCTCTGAGTTTTCACTTGCTGACAACTAATGTTTCCTTGCATTCTATGGGCTCCGAGTCGTCTGCATCTTCGCACTGCATATTCATGTGCTGGCACCTATAGTTTCGTCCTCCAAGGGCACATGCATGTGCACTTTTAGCCCAGATTCTTTCAGGATCAGCAGGAGCTCCTCCGGGAGCACGTCCTCTTACATGGCCCTGTAGCCACGCCCCCCCACTAGCCGATCTTTATTACAATTTATCTATTGACTTCTTAATTCGGCATACAGTTTAAACTAACGATTAGCACAGACATGAAACAATATCAACAGAGAGAAAACAACATTGAAAGTGGTACACAATTCGAGATACATGACATTTTAATGAAATATTAGCATTGAACCTGGGGGAACCGAGTGGTGCTCTACAGAATAGCCCAAGCCAGCTCCAGTACTAAAGAATTATTCAACATTCTAAGAGAACTAGAGAACCCCAACCCACCACCAGATACATGCACCAAGGATAAAGCCTGGTGTACCAGCATTCAAAATGCCCTCTCCAATAAAATCAAAGGGCTGCAGACCAAAATAGCGGACAAAAGATCCCAATTTACAGTCACTACACCAGCTCCCACCCCTACCCCTCACATAAACTCTGGTTTCACATTCAAAAAAGTCACCATTCCTGAAGTCCATAAAATTATTGCGTCACTTAAACCATCTAACTGCAAGGGTGACAGCTGCCCAGCCCAGATCATAAAAGACGCAGCTAGAGACCTTGCCCCATTCATCACCAAACTTGTAAACTCCTCATTCTCTAATAATGCCGTCCCAAGTAACCTCAAACAGTCCTGGGTCTTACCACTATTAAAAAAACAGACCCTTGACCCGGCTATACCCACTAACTATAGACCAATTACGACAGTCCGCATTCTATTAAAAATCTTGGGCAGAATAGCCTACTTGCAAATACAAGATTATCTTGAGGCTCACAAATTACTCGGCACACGTCAATCTGGATTCAGACCTCAGCACGGAACAGAAACTGCACTCGTCAACCTCAAAAGCCAGATCGATGAACTAAAAGACAAAGGAAAGATGGCCTTCCTACTCCTACTCGACCTTTCTGCGGTCTTTGATCTGGTGGATCACTCCATACTTTGTAATCACCTATCCTCCGCGGCCCATTTCTCCAGTTCTGCAGTTGCTTGGATCCAATCTTTCCTCGCCAACAGAACTATGCGCGTGTTCTCACCCTCAGCAGCTGCTGACCACATCCCCATCATCTGCGGAGTCCCACAAGGATCCTGCGTCTCGCCCACTTTGTACAACATTTTTACAAAGCCGTTATTTGACAAACTGGACCGTCTGGGTGTCACCTACACAAATTATGCGGATGACACCCAGATACTCCTACCCCTCTCAAGAACCTATGATATAGACGTCGCAAGGATCAACGAAGTCTACATCATCATTCAGGCATGGATGGCCACACATGGCCTCTGCCTGAATGATGATAAGACTGAATTACTCCTAGTCGGATCATCTAACAACATCCTCAAACTAAGTCCTCACTATACAAATATCGTCATCGATGAGAACAGCATACCCATTGCCAAACATGTAAAAACTTTAGGTTTCTACCTCGATACCCAGTGCAACCTAACGAAGCAGATTAACATGACCTCATCGGTCACAGCCTACACCGGCAAGTTGATCAGAGCTTGTAGACCTCTACTTTCCCCCACTAGCTGCCTTTGGCGAGAGCGCTCATTCAATCCAAATTGGATTATTGTAACAGTCTTTACCTAGGAGCGAACAAAACCATCTTAAATAAACTACAGATCATGCAAAATAACGCACTCAGAGCCGCACTGAATATTCCCAAAAGAGAGCATATTTCAGAAATTAGAAAGCATCACAGGTGGCTCTCTATATAGGACAAAATTGCCCTAAAAACTATCTGCCTCACTCACAAAGCGCTTAACCACCAAGCCCCCCCACCTCACTGATAAGTTAACATGGAAGGTATCCAATAGAATCACCAGATCCTCCAACATACCATGTTTGATGGTGCCCAGATACATTCTAAAAAGAGCCGGAGGCTCTAGCTTCCCAGTATTAGCCGCCCAGCTCTGGAACACTCTCCCTCAGAATATTCAAACCATTCAAACATTTAACAATTTCAGAAGTCATGTTATCACTTGGTTACTAAATAAAACTTAAAAATAACAGCTTTTTTATACCACTAACCACTAGGTTTTCGGCACATACTACTGCTATGACCCAATGTATAATATGTATATTGAGTAATATGTATAGTGATTAATATGTATATATGCACCATTGTATAACCAGGTAACTCTACCTGAATGTTCAAACTGTATTCATGCACATAACTGTCTATCCTATGCATGTAACCATTACCTTCCTATAACGCCCAATTACCTCCGGGTCAGGTGCGCGATATAAATAAAATAAACAAACAAACCTCGATGCTGGACTCCCCATGTGCACGTTAGAAAGACCACTACACACAAAGGTTGTACTTGCGTTTCATTGCAATATGCCACACAGAACAAACGAGTAGAATGTAACCTAGAAATAATGAATAAATTGATGGTCGTTCGTGTATAAAATCGTCGAAAATCAAACTTACATTATATTCACCATTTCCATTCTCTTGGCGTAACTCAGACCGTAACGCACACTCCGTTTGCACCAACGATTCTTCATAAACTGAATTCACATGTTCCTTAGCCCAGTTTTGGAATGCATAACCTTATCATATCTTGCTTTAATACAAACCTCCTTTCATTTAATTCCTTTCGGAATGGTCCCTCTCTCTCAAGGTCAAAAAACAATTGAACCTTATACTGTGTGTCCGATGCGTGGGCTTCCGTAGCTCGCAAGCAAACATTCAAAGCTGGTGACCTTCACTCAGAATCAACATACATTCTTAGTTTGCAACAACTTGCCTCACCGCATCCATGAAAACTGTTATTCTGATACACGTGCAGGGCCGGTCTTTGCATCAGGCACTGCAAGGTGGCTGCCTGAGGTGCCAGGCTCTAGGGGGCGCCAGTCTGACTCCATTATTATTTTAATTACATTTTAACACAGACATCATTAGCCCTTTATTTGCCGCGCTCTGGGTGTAGCACCAGCACATCAATTTATAAACATCAAGCGTTTTAATTAAGAGTGTAAAATAACCTGCAATTGCTTCTATTTAATGTTAATAAATATTGGGCAACCAATATAAACAATATAGAAGCACAGACATTCGGAATGTAGTATTACTCTGTAATACCACAAGGTAAGGTTGGGGTTGCAGACTGCAGAAGCAACAATCTATCTTTATAAGTCCACAATTCCATGATTATACATCTCCATCCCTTGAATGCCAAAATGCATTCTCTTTGGCCTGTACTTTAGGCACATATTGTGGAACACCTCCAAATCTACTGTGTGACTTTTGCGACAAAAAAACACCTGTTTTTTGCTTCTTGCAGCCATATCCCATCCCATCCTCATCACCCCTCACCTCCCCAGAGATTATTTGATAAGTTTGACAAGTGCAATGTTGTGTTTTTTCATTTGTTTTTACTGCGATGTCTGCGGACACCAAACACGGATCCAAGTTGGCAGGCGCATCGAAACAATCCGACGCACCTCACGCTTCATCCCAGCCAATCAGCGAACACGTCACATGTCCGCAGACATGATGCAAGCCGATTACCCAATCAGTGTTTTGTCCGCGGAGTGAACAGGGAAGTGTGTCTGCAGAACGGACACAGATATCACTAACTTTTTGTGACCTACTTTTTGGTCGTTTAAAAAAAACTTCTGGATGGATTTTCACCAAAATTACAAAAGCACGCTTTCGGGACCAAGCCGTTGCTCCTGCCACAAATTTGGTGACAAATCGTCCAGCGGTTTGGGCTCTAGGCGTCAGCAAACTTTTTTCCCCATTCAGTCTACGGGAAAACATTTTGGGACCTCCCCTATAACTCCCCACCCCCCCTGGATCAAACCTCACCAAACTTTATTATTCAGAGTGGGCCATATACTTTTTTTGCAAAGTTTAGTGTGGATTCGTCCAGGGGGAGCGAAGTTATAAGCCACCGAAAAAGTGCTCTTCCTATGGGATTAGCAACTTAACCATAACTACACAGCCACTACTGTGTAATATATATATATATAAAAACCTTGGTATCGTAGTACATGGAAATGGAATGCACTCCAAAGAGCAGCTACAGAAGTGCTAATGTCCTCTGAGCATCGAGTCAAAAAACACCACAACGTTTCCCAGCAACAAATATTCCTTTATTCTGTGATGCTGTGGAGAAAAGAAAGCCACATCGAAAAAGACGCGTTTCGCGGTACACACACCGCTTGGTCACATTCAGGGTGTAAACACAGATGCAGGACTAATATACAATTAACATCCCTATGGTACTAGGCTGTTAGAAAGTGCTTTGCCAAATTCACAAGATAATTAGTGGCCTGGAGGTCAGACATCTTGGAATGTATCGACAGTGGTGACAGTAGTGTAAGTTTGTAGAAAGGCTAGCGCTTAATTAGTGTTGCATTGTGATTTGCATTTCAACTTGCAGTAGCAGCATTTAATATTAGCAACAGTGGCTCAAGTATACAGCACGCAAGAAAACTGTGTAGGAAAATTCCTATATGACATTTCATTACGTATGTCCAATTCTCCATTTTATTCCGGCTAATGTTAATATTAGTTTGCTTTGCCCTTATAAGTCTACATTCTTTTAATAATGCTCTAGTGGCAATTTAATTGTTTGTAGAGTTGATCTAGATGCCGCTCCATTAATATAGTGCGCATCTTCTATTTTTGGTAAAAAAATAAGGAACCATTGAGCTCACTAGGAAATCAAGTATACAATGAGAAGCGGACCACCACAGTTAACAGTAGTCAGTACTACTTATGCTGACAGTCGTATATGCCATGCAACACAATTACTCAAGATACACTATTATGCACACCTTACCTATACAGAATAACATTAAAAACCTAATGTTAAGTATACATATGGGGCTCAAAGCGCTGTGATATGTGCAAATATGCTTAGTAGCTGCCAAATGATTACAAAGTGGTAAGTGCAAGATAGCAGCAATCATATAAAGTGCTAAGTGCATACAACAGTCCCTACTTAAAGTGCTAGTGCAATCAATCAACAGCGCTAATGTAGCCTCAATGTATTTACCATGATATATAATCACCCTATCAAAACATTTGGATGCTCTAAGGTTTCCCTGTACAATTGATGTATATAAATATGTATACAAAAAGCTCTCATGTCTTAATGTAAACACAATAAATCATTGCACACCCAAGAAGAACTACACAATTAAAATACTTTAATAAATTGAGATGACATTAAAACCAATCAATTCTTACAGTATAATACTAATCATAAAAACTTGATCTTTAGTCGTCATACAATTGATGAAAAAAGCAATACCTTCTACTAGATGTTAGCATCACACCTGTACTTATTTTTACTTAAGCCACTGTAATAGTTATTAGGCAATCTTTAGGAAGCTCAAAACATGTCAAAGATGTTCCCAGAATATACTGTTAATAGTGTATGAAAACGTGAAGTATATATAGCCTATGGCTTATATGTCATCTCAGTGAGGTAATATTTAAGTACCCAGAAACGTGTACAGTTCCTGATCGAGATTGTGATCCCTTGGTCTTTTAGTTTCCAGATCTAGAATATATTTGGTCTCTAGTTGCCTAAGGAGAAGCTCCCGAATAACCTCCTCTGGGTTCTTTACGAACTGAGTGTATGCCAAAATAGGCAAAACCGTCCAGCTTTCCCCCGTGTTTGTCTTGGAAATGTCATGCCATCAGGTATGTCGGATCAAAATTCTTAATAGCTCTTATATGTTGAAGCGCCCTAAGTTTTAATTTTCCTATAGTGCTACTGACATACCATTTGTCACACAGACAAGTAAGGACATACACAACATACTCAGTTTCACATGTAATCCGTGACTTAATAGTAACATTTTTGGACAGAATAGGATGCAGATAATGTTAGTAGCATATTGGCATGCCTTGCATTTCATCCATTTACTGAACCCTTCTGTTTTAGTGTTGAGCTAACTTTGGCCGCCTGGGTACACCATAGGACTCATGAAACTGGATACTAAGTTATCTTTGAACGAAGTAGAGTGCCTGAATGTAATATTAATATTTTCACCCGGTGTACTACTTAAATGCTCATCCAGTTTCAAAACATGACAATGTTTCTGCATTATCTGTCGAATGTTGTGTGAACCTTTGCCAAATGTCAAAATGAGGCGTGTGTTCAAATTGTTTCCAGCCTATTGCCAGTGCTGGCGCTCTATAGTTGTAGTATTTATGTTGAAGGTTAAGCTGCACCCTGGACTTTGCTCAGAGGCTGGTCTGGGCTATGATATGCTTTGATTAATGGATGGTCCTGAGTTGCGCTATTCCTTGAATAATGCAGCATACTCCTTGTTGTTATCACAATTAATTTATTTTATTGTGATTGATTTTCTCTCAAGAGAAACTGTTGATTTGCACAGGTTCTCTTCATAAAACATTATGTGTTGAATAAACGAGAAATTAAAGTTCAGTTTCCTTCACTGATAGTGCTTGGTTTCTTAAGTCAACCCTCAATTTACATCTTCTGAACCCCCCCAACACTGCAGGAGCAGTGCATCATCCAGGGAGTGAAGCAGGAGCTTCCTCCCACCTCAAGGTAGGCCCTTGGGCTCCTTTACACCCGACCGCCATAAGCAGCGTCCCTGATGACCAAAAGCGCGGACACATGTGCCTGCATTCCCCCGAGTTGAGGATGCCCTCTGCGTGAAGCTGACACACACTAATTGTGTAACTTGAAAGAATTTATCATTTTATCCAGTTCCTTTGAAAAATACGACGGCCTTTCAAAGATAGCCGCTCACACTTCGTAGGCATTTCTGCCTTCCGCTCCGGTGCCTCCCATGCTCCTGGAGCCCCGCCATTGGCTGCCTGTGCCTTTCAAAGCAGCCAATCATCCGCCGGCCAGCATAGCCGGCCGCCAACACGAAGGTCAATGCACAAAGGCTTTCCCCCTGTCCCAGCCTGTCCACACCTTCCAGGCCGTCAGCCGGACACCCTGCACCACGGCAGGCCTGCCTCTGGAGGAACTCACAAAGGTACTCTATTACTCTGCTAGGCACGCCGCTCCTATTACTAATGATCTTAAACACTGAAATCAGCACCTTAAGGCTGTCTGATGCTATCTGTCTAATGTTGCCTTTACTGCACACTTCCCACCCACACCACACAAAGTGCATCTAGGCACGGTGCCTGCATTATATTCCTCTAAATGACTTAACTTCGCCTATTTGTGAAAATCGTATCTAGGTACTGTATTTTACTGATTTGCTGCCTACTTGTGCCCTGCCAGCATAGCATATGCCTGCTTCTCATTGAAAATCGTATCTAAGTACTGTTTCTTACTGATTTGCTGCTTACTTGTGCCCTGCCCCTCATTGAAAATCGTATCTAGGTACGGTATCTTAATGATTTGCTGCTTACCTGTGCCCTGCCCCTCATTGAAAATCGTATCTAGGTACTGTATCTTACTGATTTGCTGCCTACTTGTGCCCTGCCAGCATAAGCATATGCCTGCCCCTCACTGAAAATCGTATCTCAGTACTGCATCTTACTGATTTGCTGCTTACTTGTGCCCTGCCCCTCATTGATAATCGTATCTAGGTACTGTATCTTACTGATTTGCTGCCTACTTGTGCCCTGCCAGCAGAAGCCTATGCCTGCCCCTCTTTGAAAATCGTATCTAAGTACTGTTTCTTACTGATTTGCTGCTTACTTGTGCCCTTCCCCTCATTGAAAATCGTATCTAGGTACTGTATCTTACTGATTTGCTGCTTACTTGTGCCCTGCCCGCATAAGCATATGCCTGCCCCTCATTGAAAATCATATCTAAGTACTGTATCTTACTGATTTGTTGCTTACTTGTGCCCTGCCAGCATAAGCCTATGCCTGCCCCTCATTGAAAATCGAATTTAGGTACTGTAGTTTGCTGATTTGCTACTTATTTGTGCCCTGCCAGCATAAGCCTATGCCTGCCCCTCATTGAAAATCGATAAAATCGATTTTAGGCACTGTATTTTGCTGATTTGCTACTTATTTATGCCCTGCCACCATTAGCCTATGCCTACCCCTCATTGAAAATCTCGCCACTATCATGATGCCCAAGAGGTCACCTCCCAATCACAGCATAGACTCACACACCCGCACTCTCCCTGCCACACTCCGCCCAGCCAGCCTAACAGCCTTCTTTATAGTCTTCACTTCAATGGCCCCTATGCCTCCCCACCTACTCCCAGCACACCACACTCAGTGCCCTGCACTATACTCACATGCCACAGCATCAGACTATAACATCACACAGTGTCAGTCACCCAGCCTAGCCAGTAGACTCTGCAATCTCAGAAATCGATCACTTCCTCGGTATCTACTCTGCGCACCCACACCCATCACAACTAGAAATACCAGACTAGACACCCGCACTGCACCACTACCCCACACTAAGATAGGCACTGCCCATCCCCACACACCTCCACAATCTGCCTCTACACTACCTCGTTCTAAGGCCCTCATTACCACACACCACAACAAGCACACTTCACCCCACACCAGTATAAACAAAAACATCAAAGGCACTCAATACCCACCTCTCAAATATGCTCTACTGAACGTACGCTCTCTACCTGCACATGTATTAGAGATAAATGATCTACTATCCACACATAATCTGGATCTACTATGCATCACAGAAAACTGGCTCAACGAGGCCTCCTGCCCAGCCATTGCACTAGCCTTACCCCCAGGCTACACCATCCTTAGGCAAGATAGACAAGATTGGAGGGGGAGTCGCCCTTATCCACAAAGACTCATTGTCCATTAGATTAGCAGACCATAGTACATGGGGTGGAAATGCTGATATCCTATCAACTAAACTCACACACTCCCCCAATAATCTTATCAATATCCACATCTGTATAGACCGCCCAGACTCCCAGCAGACTTCCAAGAGCACCTCCCCCACCGTAACGCTACAGTAACAACATTAAAAAATCCTCCAAAATCCTTCTATTAGGAGACCTAAATTTCGGAATCAATGATCCTAAGGATAAATCCACCGCAACCCTAGCAAAATAACTCACAAACCTAGGATTCTCCCAAGGAGTCCTCACCCCCACCCACTCCAAAGGTCGCACCCTTGACTGGGTCATGGATCACAACTGTGCATCCAACATTATCTCAAACACCGCCTTACCTTGGACGGACCACACGTGCATTGAATTCCTGATCCCCACTTACCCCAGATCTAATCCACGCACCACCTGCCTAATAAAAGGTTCCAAAAAACTCAATGCAGACAACTTGCGACCGTAGCTCACAAACCCCTGCCTTGCACCACCTTTCTCTCAGGACCCTGTTACGACGTGAACTCTTTATGGGTTTTGAATAAATAATTACACTGAGCCTGCAAGTAAGTGCTATGGTTTCAGAAACAACTTTTATTCAAATTCTTCTTTATTTTCTTTTAGGAAAAAGGCTACGTTTTCATCAGCCGAACTGCGAGTGGAGCTGTTTCACACACCAGTCTATCCTTCAAGGTAAGTCTTTAATCATTTCTTTTTCTGGCAAAAGTCTCTTTAAAAATCTCTGTTTGGTCAATTCTCCCCCCAGATTCAGGAGTCTTGGTACGTTGTTTCTTCCTTTTAACTCCTCTGTCAATCTTTCTTTTCTTGCTCTACTTTCTTTAAAATATATTTCTCAGAGTTCGTTCACTTCCTGACTGAAATTTCTTTAAAGCATTCTTTAAACTTGGATTCGCCTTACTTAAGCTCCTTTATAAACCTCACTGTTTCTTGTCATATATTCTTATAATTTATACTTTCAGCTTTTCTGTTTCCTTTCCACTTGACACTCTGCCTCTTTAAGTTCCTGTGCTAGTCTTCCTTGCTTTCTTTCATCGCCTCTGGCTCGGAAATTCACTTTATGCTTTCTCTACCATTTGGTACACTCATGCGCTCCTTCCTTGTTACGATCCACGTACCTTTCACTTGTTGTCAGTACCAGGTTTAAGTTGAGCAGGAATCAGGTCCCGTAACCACAGTCTAAGCGGTTCTCTTTGGCCCTTCGGTGAAACCTCTGTTCCGCTTTCACTCTCCCCCGCTAGCGGCCGTGGGCTGTCAACAGTGTCAGCTGTGACTCAGCTCTGCCCCCCTCGACCACAGAGCCGAAGACTGCGGCTTCGTTTCAGCTCGGCGTCTCGGTCTCCCACCTTCAGTGACGGCTCATATCTCCCTCCGCCGGCAGCCCGAAATCAGCTCCTCGTCGTTGTGCCTTTTCACTGGCCGACGAAACTTAACGACTTCTCCTTCGTTGTCATCTGTTGACAACTCTGCCTCAACTCACAACGGTTACAAAACAAAGTCCAGACTTAGCGACGATCGATTGCTTATCTTTTAAAGACGCTTAACTTGTAGGGAAGAGCGCAACAGCGCCACGGAATAACTTTGTATTTTTGGTTCACTGCTCCTTCTCCAACAGATTCCTTAATACGCCCATTCGTAACTGTCCTTTTCAAAACTCCCCTCCTCCTCTGTTTCCTAGAAACCAAGAACAACAAAGAAAACGTGAAATCCCTGCCTGTGATTGGCTACAAACATTGTCAATTACTTCCTACAGCTGACTGTAGTTAACCCTTGATAGCCCTGCTTGTCCTGCTTATCTTGTTATTGCCAGAGCCAGCGTCCGACTGCAGATCTCCTGCACATCTCTCAATGGATTCATTACACACCCCCTCTTCTAGGCCCTTACGCTCGGGAAGGGCGGTGTTGCGTGATAGAAAATTGGCTTGAGCCAACAGTTTCCCAGGTAGATGAATGGTCTTGAAGGTGAAAGGTTGAAGAGCAAGAAACCCCCTAAGTACCCTCAGATTTGTGTCCTTATTGCGAGCCAACCATACCAAAGGAGCATGATCGGTGACCAATGTGAACTCTCGACCTAACAGATAATATCGTAAAGTCTCTATAGCCCATTTCACAGCCAGGCATTCCTTTTCGATTGTGGCGTAATGCATCTCGTGGGGGAGTAGCTTCCTACTTGTAAATACCACAGGTCTTTCATCTTCCCCCTGGTTTTGGAACAGTACGGCTCCAAGGCCCGTACCCGATGCATCCGTATGTAAGTAAAATGGTGCTGAGAAATCAGGACAATGGAGAATTGCTTTTTCTGAGAGAGCATTTTTCAAGTTGTTAAAAGCTCTTTCTGTTTCCGGTGTACACCATTCTTTCCAGGGTGGTGCTGAAGTCTTTAAAAGATTTGTCAGAGGGGTAGCCAACGTGGAAAAATGAGGTATGAATCTTCTGTAACAGCCTATAAAACCCAGGAAAGCTCTCACTTATCTGGGAGTTACGGGAAATTGTAAGTTTTTTATAGCTACCAATTTCTCCTCTTGGGGTTTTATGATGCCTTGGCCGACAAAATATCCCAAATACTTTGTATGAAAATTAGCCATGAAAGACTTTTTAGGATTTACATGTAGTCCTGAGTTTTGTAGTAGTCGCAGTACAGCCTCCAGATGTACAAGGTGATCACTCCAGGTTTGACTAAAAATAATAATATCATCCAGATAGGCTCCAACATAACCTTCATGCCCTCTAATAATTGAGTTCATCAGCCTTTGGATCGTTGCAGGTGCCCCATGTAACCCAAAAGGTAAGACTGTAAATTGAAATAACCCAGAGGGAGAGGCAAAGGCAGTTTTTTCTTTATCCTTTGGATGGAGCGGTATCTGCCAATATCCTTTTGTTAGATCGATGGTCGTTAGAAACTTGGCTTTTCTGAGTTTATCAAGTAAATCCTCGATCCGAGGCATAGGATAGGCGTTGAATTTTGAGATCTCATTCAGTTTCATGAAATCTAAGCAAAAACGAGTTGTCCCATCTGCTTTGGGGACCAAAACTATGGGTGATGACCATTCACTACTGGAGGGTTCTTTCACTCCTAATTCTAACATCTCTTGTATCTCTTTATTAATTGAGTCTACCTTTGTCTCTGGTATCCTATAAGGTCTGATCCTGACTACCTCTCCAGGCTGGGTCTCAATGCGATGGTATGCTAATTTTGTTTGTCCTGGTAAACTGGAAAAGATCTCTGAATATTTCATGTTAAGTTCTAAGAGTTCCATCTTCTGTTTCTCTGACAATTTTTCATTTACATTTAACGCCTCCATTCCCAACTTTTCTTTTAGCCGTGGGAATTGTTCCATGGGTATTTCTTTAGTGTTGATCATTGCGATAGCTGTCACGGGATTAGGCCATTTTTTTAACAAATTTACATGATACGTTTGGGTCGGAAATCTTCAATCGTTTTGCCTCACTTGATAAGTCAAAGGCCCCAGGACTTCTTCGATCACATATGGCCCCCTCCAAGTAGCCAACATCTTATTTTCAGAGGTGGGTAACAATACCAACACTTTTCCCCCTTTTTTGAAGGTTCTTAATTGAGAGTTTCGGTTGTAATAATACTCTTGCTTGATTTGATTTTTCAGCAAATTTTCTCTTGCAATTTTCTGCAAGTTCTCCACCCTTTCTTTAAGCTGACAGGCATATTCGGTTAAAGAAATCTCCTGACCTGGATTTTCCTCCCATCCCTCCTTTAAAATATCGAGTAATGTTCTCACTGGTCTCCCAAACAACAGTTCAAATGGAGAAAATCCCATTGAGGATTGGGGCGTGTTACGAATACTGAGTAATATCCAGGGTAATATCCGGTCCCAACTCCTTTCCCCAGGTTCCATTGATTTACGCAACATCTGTTTGATTGTCTGATTATATCTCTCCACAAGACCATCGGTTTGTGGGTGATAAACAGCCGTTTTCAAATGTTTTATCTTTAAAATCCCACTTGTTCCATGACAGCGGACATAAAATTAGTCCCACGATCTGTGACGATCTCTTTTGGAATCCCCACTGTACTGATAAAAGGGATCAATACGTCACAAATGTTTTATTCGCTGGTAGATCTAAGAGGGAAAGCCTCTGGATATCTAGTTGCATAATCAACGACCACTAGGATGTATTTATGTCCTCTGGAAGATGGCTCTAAGGGCCCAACAATATCCATCCCGATTCTACTAAAGGGCTCGAAAACGATTGGCATGGGTTGAAGTGGAGCTTTTTTCACATTTGCTCGATTTTTCTTCTGACATTCGGGGCAAGCCTGGCAGAAATGAGTTACTTGTGCATATATTCCTGGCCAGTAAAACCTCCCTAAGATTTTCTGGACAGTTTTCTCCATTCCCAAATGTCCTTCGCCCAACTGTAAATGCGCAACTTCCATGAAGGTTTGATAGTATTTGCTAGGTACTAATAATTGTTTGGTAACAACGTCATTCGCATCTTTACTGTATCAATAGTACAGACCCTTCTCTTTAATAAAGAAAGGCCCCCTTCCAGATATTTCAGCTCGATCACTTGCCCTAGCATTTGCCAATAATGTATCTAGTTCCTGGGCCATGCGAAAACTATCACCACCTTCATCAATTTTCCAATCGACCACCATCGGACAAACATTTCTTGCCCCCCAGTCTTTCTTCAACCTTCTTATAGTGGCTCTGGTTTTCTTTTCTTTTGTAAGGGTTAGTGGAATTTCCTGGTGAGCAAAAGGAGCGTCTTGTAACCAACTTTCCTCGACTTTCTTCAGTATCTTGGCAAAGTTCGGTACATCAGACCCAATCAGGAGTGGCTCTGGCAATATCAGCATTACAGCGGTCCTGACCTCCATCTGTTCTCCCGCCACCTTTAAATTTATTTCCTTGGTAGGATAAGATCTCACATCCCCATGGACACAGCGAATAGGAATCTTCTTATTCAAGAGCTTCACATCACCTACCAGTTCAGTACTTACTACGGTTTGTAAACTGCCGGTATCTATCATAGCCTTTGTTGGTCTCCCATCGACCTCAGCTTCGCATGTATAGGAATAGGGAGATCTTGTCCCAGTGGCTGTGTCAGATGATTCTCCTTCTTTGATTACCTCCATGTTTCCATAGGTTCTGTTTTGACTCTTTTAGGGCACATTCTCGCCAAATGTCCCCATTCTCCCCACTTGAAGCAGTGTATTCCTTTTAGAACCGCACTTGGTGCTCGTATCGCAGCGGGACTTTCACTACTTGATCGCACTCTGGTGGGTTCCCAATTGGTTTTCCTGAGCATTGAGTTGGGCCATCTTGACGGGCCTAGGTTTTTGGCAGAAGAGTTATTTAAGTTAACATTTGGCTTGATGTTGGACACATAATTCATTGAGCGTCCCTGTCCAGCTTTTTGATAAGCCGAGGCAATGTTAACTGCCTCCACAAGGCTGGGTCGATGATGGTGACGGACCCAGCGTTGCATAGGGATGGGTAGGGCTTCAATGAATTGTTCCATGACAATCTTTTCGTTCATTTCCTGAACCGTGGTGTTCGGTGTCTGCAACCACTTATCTCACAATTTGTTAACTCTATAAAAAAGTTGTCGGGGTGTCTCTTCCGGTTGATCTCACGGAACTTTAGCCTATAGGCCTCTTCATCATGTCCCAAGCGTTCTAGGACCACTCTCTTCATTTCCATATAAGTTGTCTCTCCCGTTGGATTAGCTGCCTGGTAGGCACTTTGCATATCGCCTGTCATGAGTGGCGCAATGTAATGGTACCAGCTTTCATTAGGCCACTGCGCATTCCTCGCTGCCCATTCAAAATTGACAAAGAAATGAGCGGGATTCTCTCCAACGGAGTATTTTTGAAGAACTGAAGCTGGAACCTGAGCATGTCTACGTATGGCAGTCGCCTCCAATAATTGGGCCTGTTGGACTTGAATCGCTTGCTGAAACGCTTGTCTATCCGCTTGTGCTTGCTGATTCTGTAGTTGCAAGGCTTGTTGGAGGAGTTGTTGCCCCTCACTCAGTGTTTTAATGAGCTCTTCCATGGTGTTCTATCGATCCCACTGCTAACACCAATTTGTTACGACGTGAACTCTTTATGGATTTTGAATAAATAATTACACTGAGCCTGCAAGTAAGTGCTATGGTTTCAGAAACAACTTTTATTCAAATTCTGGGGGCGTGGCTAACTGCCATGTAGAGCGGACGTGTCTCCTGTGAGCTCCGCGCCGATGTGCCATCATAAGCTGTTTCTCATGCATTTCTTCTAACTTTTAAAAGCTGCAACTTGCACCATTCATCGCCGGATCTCATCAGCTGTCGTTTGATCCGTCTTTCAGACGGTTGGAGACAACCAACACTGAAGTACGTCGAGCGAGAAGAGCCGGAGCCGAGAACCAAAATGGCGGCTCCCGCGTCCTGAGTTTCAAGGGACCGGAGCGCGCCTGCACCGCGGAGGACGTCGTCCATCGGGGCCTGCCGGGGAGCCGGAACAACCGGCCAGCCTGCATCAGGGTCGGGAGAGAGAGCAACCACGCTCGTAGACGGAGCGACCCGCCCCCTGCGCCTCCATCCAGCGGCGTTCTGCCCACGGCCGCGGGGCCCAGCGGAGCCCTGACAAGACCTGCGGCCGGCCGGAGCCGCGAAGGTGAGCGGGGCGGGGGGTAACCAGCGACTGAGGACTTGCGACTGTATACCACTGGGGCCTCGTCCCCCCTCACCCCTCGCCAACGCATACCTGCGCCTGGGAGTGTCTCCGAAGCTGACTCCACCACCCTGCGCCCTCCAGCCGACACCAAGAGCGACCCAGGCCCGGCGCTCCACATCCATAAGAACTGGTGAATCCCCGGACGGCCACAGCTTACTCTCCTCCCACGTGGCCTTCACCCACAAGACGGGGCGCGGGCACTGCCGAAACCTGACGCCTGCCTCTTCGAATGCGCGAAGCCCCGCTTCGACGCCCAGACATTGCAGCCTCTCCCCCCCTTCGCCTTCATTTTGGCCCCGCGGCAACAGCACGAAGAACTCCGCCACGCCTCTTACTGGCGGCCTACCACCGGCGCCCCTGGTGCGGGAGAACTGTGCGCTCACAAGATGGCTGGTAAAACTAGCAGGCCCAAGCAACGGCAGACCACCCTGGACACATACGCAGCCAGCGAATCTCCAAACCCTGAGAGCACGATTTGTGTGCCCACAAGCCTTCAATCGGACCATACAGCACTGCCGGCACCTGAACCCAGCAACACCCAGCTCCTCGGAGCCATCAGACTTCTACAAACAGCGATGGAGCACAAAATCGATGCTGTTGCCGTTGACCTGGGCCTTCTGCGCCAAGATGTCCGGTCTCTGGCCAGCAGGACTGACGCGCTCAAAATACAGGTCAAGGAAAATACTGACTCCAAAACGCAACTCCTCCGAGACGTAGACGAGCTCCAACAAAGAGTCAAGAATTTGGAAGACAGGGTGGAGGAAGCGGACGGGAGAGCCCGTCGCAACAACATTCGTCTCCTTGGGCTACCTGAGGGTATCGAGGGCTCCGACCCCACTAACTATATTGAGAACCTCCTGCTGCAAGAGGTGGGAGCTGGCAAACTCTCCCAAGGCTTCTCTATCGAAAAAGCCCACAGATCCCTTGCTAAAAGACCTCCACCGGGCGCTCCACCCAGGCCGGTGATCGCGAAAGTCCTTAATTACAGAGATCGAGAAGTGATCCTAGCCTTTTCTCGAGCAGGTGGTCAAATCAAACGAGACTCTGCCATAATTGCAATCTACCCTGACTACACCTTCCAGGTTCAAATGAACAGAGCCCAGTTTATACACACAAAGGCCAGATTGAAGGCAGCTGGGTTGCGTTACATGCTCCTGTACCCTTCGAGACTCAAAGTGCTGCATAACAACAGGGCACACCTTTTCGAAACTCCGGCACAGGCTAGAGACTGGATGGATGGACAGCAAATTCCTGACATCGAAGAAAGAAAGCGGAAACCTAGATAACGTTTCTCCCGTCATTTCGACAGCAATCAGGCAGCCTTCACCCACCACCGGCAGGCGGAATGAGCCCACTACTCAGCTGAATGGATCCTGATATGGAGACACTCGAGTCAAGATCCACTCCTCCCCCTGGAAATTTCTTTCCTTTTTTTTTGGGTGTACATACCCACCCGTAGGGCACCTAGTGACCCATGCACGGTCCTACGGAGCGGAAACAGGATTGTCATAACGAGGGTAACCTCGCTGGGCTAGTTCTATGTTTGGGTTGTTTACAGTTAAGGGGAGAGGGTGGGAAACGGGGAGTTATTACTATAGTTGGGAACCGCAAACGGGAATCACCAAGACCACGGAAGCACTCGTCATGTATTTCAGCATCAATAAGACTCAGAGCCCCGCTGACCCCACTCGTCCGACTACGCAACAACTATGGCTGACACAGTTAAGATCGTCACATGGAACCTTAGAGGCCTGAACAGCTTTGTCAAACAACGACGTGTCCAGGCCTACTTGAAGAGATGCAGGGTCGGAATCGCCATGCTCCAAGAGACTCACCTGTCTGCCAAAAAGCTAGACGCCTTGGCCAAAACTTGGCGCACCACCCTAGTGGGTTCCACATACTCCTCCTATGCCAGAGGTGTCCTGATCTGGATTGCACCCACGGTCTCCTTCAGGCTCACCAGCACTAAATCAGACAACGAGGGGAGAATGGTTGTGGTTTGTGGTTCCATTGAGGGTAAAGAACTGTGCCTGGTCAGTACTTACGCACCCAATCACGACGCAACTACCTTCTTCCACTCCCTCTACACACGGCTCACCCCATATATGGACAGAACTATGATATGGGGGCGATCATAACTGCACCCTCGACCCTTTGCTGGATAGATCTGACGACAAACATGACCACCCCTCCCCTCCGGCCAAAATACTTTCCAGATTAGTCCACCAGCTACATCTAAGTGATATTTGGAGGGACCAGCACCTGGGGCAACGTGAGTACTCCTTCTACTCCCCCCCACATGCCGTGCATACCAGGTTAGATTATATCTTCCTCAGCCAGACACAGCAGTCTATGTTTGTTGATGCGCATTACTTGCCGAGGGTGCTGTCCGATCATTCTCCCCTGCTGGTCACCTGGGAGGTGTTCCCGCCTAGACCCCCCCATACCCACGCTCTACTTGATACATCATTCAGAGAGCACATTAGAGAGGAGACCGAAGAATATTGGGAGAACAATCTACATAGCGTTAAATGTATAGGCACCGCCTGGGAGGCATATAAGGTGGTCATGCGGGGTGAGATGATCGCAGCACCGGGGGGTGCCCAAAGATCCATCACAACCCTGTTGGAACTGGCCGAGGGAGACCTGCGCACCCTCGAGGGCAGGGCTGACTCATCTCCCGATCATTTACTTAAAATTTCCGAACTTAGACAAACCTGCCTAAAGCACTGGGAAGGCCTTGGTAAATTAAGCTACGCCAAACACACGGAGAGAGTCCATGCCCTGGGAGACAAGCCCGGGAAACTCTTAGCCTGGCTCTACAAAAGGGAAACCCCCAGGCCGCCCATATGCCACATAGTCGCACCAGATGGCACTACTGTGCATACCCAACTGGAAATCAACTCAGTTTTCTCCAGCTTCTACCATAATTTGTACTCTGAGACCCCCCCCCCTGACACGGGGATCGAGGATGCCCTTGACGTCATCGATTTGCCAAAACTAGACCCGCATATGGCCGAGACTCTCGATGAGCCCATCACTCCCGATGAGGTCAAGGTGGTGATCAGAATGCTACCTGCTGGGAAGACCCCGGGCTCTGATGGCCTCCCAGGGGAGTTCTATAAAACCTACGAGGAAACAAACACTCGCCCCTATATTGGCCCAGGTCTATAACGAGGCCTTCGAGCGTGGCACCCTCCCTGATTCCCTGAGCCAGGCCGTGATAATACCCTTACTCAAACCTGGGAAGGACGGAGCAGAATGTGCCTCATACAGGCCCCTCTCCATGCTGAATGTAGACTGCAAGATCCTCACCGCATTGCTCGCCTCCAGACTACGCAGAGTGATCCCACTGTTGATCCATCAAGACCAGACCGGATACGTCCCCGGACGATCCATTACTGAGAACCTGCGTAGGCTGCATCATGTTATTTATAGTACCGAGGGAAGACCGCAGAAACTTGCGGTGGCATCACTGGATGCCACCAAAGCTTTTGATTCCATGAGGTGGGAATGGCTATATGCTACCAGGGCAAAGATGGGAATTGGCCCCGTATTTCTGAAATGGACCCAGCTGGTTTACGCCAACCCCACGGCAAGAGTTCGAACTAATAGAACCTTTTCTGCAAAATGGTCCCTACACAGAGGCACCCGCCAGGGATGCCCCCTATCCCTCATGCTGTACATCATCGCAGCCGAGCCTGTAGCAGCCTACCTGAGACAGGAATATGGAGATGAGGGCATCACGTCTCCATTTTTTATTTATTTATTTAATATTTATATTGCGCCGGTAGCTCGCGAGCCTCGGGGCGCAGAAACAAGGACACGAGAACGGACGGAACAGATAGTGATTAGACAGAGCAGACGGGACAGTCACATAGAATTAAGCTAACTGAGGCATATGCCGTGATGGCCGTTTGTTTGAAGATATGGGTTTTTACCTGTTTGCGAAAACGCGAGTAGTTGGTTTCCAGTCTAAGGTGGTCTGGTAGGTTGTTCCAAAGGTTGGCTGCAAGGGTTGGAAAGGCTCTACCTATGCCACTTTTGAGTTTGTGAGGTGACGTAGCAATTTTAACAAGTTGGGGTGATCTCAGTGTTCTATTAGGAACGTATGGTTTGATCCTAGTTTTTAAGTAGGTTGGTGCCTTTCCGTAGATGCATCTGTGAACGATGGTTAAGGTTTTGAAATGCACCCTATCTTCGATTTTCAGCCAATGAAGCTCTCTTCTGGAGTTGCTGATATGTTCTGTTTTAGTTATGAGCTTGACAATTCTTACCGCGTTGTTCTGTACAATTTGGTAGCTTTGTAGGCATTGCTTGGAGGCACCCAGGACTAGAGCGTTGCCATAGTCAAGGCGCGATAAGATGGTGGCTCTTGCTATGGTCGCACAATTTTCCTCGGATATGAAAGGTCTGATGGCTTTTATTAGACGGAGGTGGTAGGCACAGTTTTTTTTGATGAACTGTACTTGGGCGTCCGCACCCAACGATGCTTCTAGCAGCATACCTAGGGTTTTAACCTTGCTTAGGACCGGAATGGGGGTATCTTTAATGTGGAAGGATGTGTAGGATGAGGGTAGCTTAGCACGAGCAGAGGATGAGCCGAAAATCATGAGTTCCGTTTTTTTTCCGTTTAGGCACATCCAATTGGAGTCCATCCATTGCTCCACGTGGTTGTATATCGTGGTAAGTTGCTCGCTATCTTTCTGATAATTGCCACTTAGTTCGAATACAAGCTGTGTGTCGTCAGCATAGTTAGTGAAATAGGTGTTTATGTGGTCTAGAACAAGGCATAGGTATTTTAATTAAAGATTGAACAGTAGGGGTGACATACTGGCCCCTTGGGGAACTCCACAGAGGATTTCTTTTTCAAGGGAGAACTTGTCCCCCCAGTGCACTCTGGATATTCTGTTTTTTAGAAAGGACATTATCCATCTGATGGCTTCATCAGAGCAGTTGGTGGTCTTTTTTAGCGCATTCTGGAGTAGGTTATGGTCGAGGAGATCAAATGCGGCGCTGAGGTCGAGTAGAACGAGGAGGCCTGTCTTACCCTTGTCAATAATACCGAGCATTTTGGTCTGCAGATCTAACATGGCCGTCTCGGTACTGTGTGCGGGGCGAAAACCAGACTGCTGTGGGTGGAGGGAATTAGATTCCTCTACGTGTGCCTGGAGCTATATGGTGGCGATCTTATCCATGATTTTGAGGATGAAGTTGCAGTTTGTTATGGGTCTGAGATTATTCGGATCGCGTTGGTCGAGATTGGGTTTTTTTACCAGAGGGGTTACTGTGACTTTTTTGATGGCATTAGGGACTTCCTGATCTCTAAAAGAGGCATTAATGATCTTTGTCAGGATGGGGGCGAAAATGTCTATGTTGTCCAATATTATCTTAGGTGGAATGATATTCTCTGCACAGGTAGTGGGTTTCATGGTCGCCAGTACTTTGATCATTTCGCTGTTGTTGATCTCTGTGAACGTGAAAGTTCCAATACCTGCTGTTGCAGTCTCAGCTGGCAGAGTAATTGTCGTTTTTTTGTTGGTCAGGGAATTTATGATGGCGTCCCTGGCTTTTGAAATTTTGTTGAAGAAGGCGATCTGGGTGGCATCGCATTCTTCTTGAGAGGGTAGGAAAGGAGGGGTAATGGCTTTGGGTTTTTCTATGGATTTGAGGATACTGAATAGTTTGCTGGTGGAATTGGTGGCTGTAGAAATCTGTTCGTTATAGAAGTTTTTTTTGGCCTCGGTTATCATATGTTTATATATTATTTCGCTTTCCTTCCAGCGGGCTTTATTGGCTGATGAAGGATTTTTTAGCCATACATTTTCTCTGTTTCGTTTGTCCTTTTTTTGTTCTGCAAGTTCTTTGGAGAACCATTGTGGTTTTTTTTGGGTGGGTCTAGTTGATTTAGTTTGAAGGGGGGCAATTTGGTCCGTGAGTTTCTCGAGGTGACTAAGTAGATTTGCTAACGTTGTTTCGCAGGAGTCATTCTCGGTTTGGTTTTTATCCACCTCAGCTAGGCATTGTATGAGGTGGTTCCTATCAATGTTTTTGTAGTTACGGTGTGTCGAGAGGGTCGGGCAGTTAGGGGTTTTGGGTTTGGGAAGAGGCAGGGTGATGTGGAAGGATATGCTATGATGGTCTGACCAAATGCAGGGTTCAGTCTCCATGTACGCGGACGACACCCTCTTATATTTGCAGGACCCTGAACACCTCCTACCTTACATTCTTGAAACCCTGGACAGCTTTCATAAGCATACCGGGATCCAGATTAACAAGAATAAATCTTGCCTCTACCCCCTAGCCGCACTACACAGTGATCATTATGGGTCCCTCCCTCCCCTAGATCTCGAATGGCAGGCGACATCGTTTAAATATCTGGGGATAACCATACATCGGACCCCCGGCACGGAACATATACTTAACACCGTAAGGGCCAAAGACTCTCTCTCGAAGTCCATGGAATTTTGGGGGCGGCTTCCGCTCTCGGTGGCCGGGAGGGCGGGCCTCCTTAAGATGGTCGCCCTGCCCCGCCTATTGCACTACTTCGCTAACATTCCCTTCTACATCCCCCCGGCGTTCTTTAAAGACCTCAACAAGCTCTGTAGGGGCTTCCTTTGGCAGGGAGGCAGGCATAGGGTGGCATTGGAGACCCTCCAGAGACCATACGAGAGGGGTGGACTGAAGATCCCCAATTTTGAACTTTATTTCCTAGCCATCCAGCTGAGACACATTGTGCGGTGGATGTCCGACGAGAGCACAACTGACACCCGCCTCCTTCAACCGGCCCTCCCCCAGCTATTACTCAGGGATCTACTGTGGACCAAGAGGGGTGCTCTCGAACACTGCCCCTACCTCGTCAAGCTGGGACTCCGACTCTGGAAAAGGGCCTGCAAACTGGTCGGGTCTGAAGACCCATACTTCCCACAGATCCCCATTGCAGCACTCATGTCCAACCATTCCTGGGGGCAACTTGAGACCCGTACACAATGGGAGCCCCTTAGGGTGGCCATGCTTGGGGACCTGATCCAGGAGCAGACTGTTTTAGCCTTCCCAGACCTTAGTGACGCCACTGGCCTCCCGGCCGGGCAATTCCTACTGCACAGAGCGGTCATACAGGCCCTAACTAGCAGGTGGCCTGTCGCTGGCGACCTGAATGACGAAAACGAATGTATTGAAACGATTCTTAATGCCGCCGAGGGGGGCCACGAAACCTCACGTATTTACGAGGCCTTACTATGGGGCTCCACCAAAGAAGATCTCAGATGCCGAGACAAATGGGAAACCGAACTGAATCTGGTTTTCGAAGACAAAGCCTGGGGCGATATAACCCACTACCATAATTAAATCTCCCGGAACGCCCGCTTACAGCTCATTCAACTGTACGTCACGAACAGAGCGTATCTCACCCCGGAAGCTGTATCCAGATTCACCGGTGCAACCACCCAATCATGCCCCAAATGCAGCAAGCCCAAGGTAGGCATGACCCACATGTTCTGGGGATGCCCAGTGATTAGAGAATTCTGGACTCAAGTGAGGGATAGAGTGGCCGGTGCAGACATTGACATCGAAGTGGACGAGCCCTCGGCATGCATCCTGGGCAGGTTTAGGCGCAGCAGGGAGTACAAACCCCTCAACAGGCTGAGGGACCTTATTTACATAACTGCCAAAAGGCGCATTGCCATGGGGTGGAAGAGCCCCAAAGGCCCACCTATGCCCCTATGGTGGGGGGACCTTACAAAGTGGATTGCTGCAGAAACCGCGGCATGGGAGACTGCGATCCAAGTGCAGAGGCTTGACTCCAGCGAAGAGCTACACCGCTGGGTGGCCTTAACTGTACCCTTGTTGTACCCTGAATCACAGGAGAGCGAGATAGCTGGGGAAGGCGAACTAGGCCCGAGCATGGACTCTTGACGAACTTAGTACTTACTGTGGTCTTGGGGGGGAGGGGATGGAGGGGTGGGGGACAGTTGGGGATTTAATTTTTCTTCTGATATGCTCAATCATCACCACTGATACCTGTTTTACTCTCTGTTATTGTTTGTAATGAAACCAATAAAATATATTTAAAAAAAAAAAAAAAATTTTATTCAAATTCTACTTTCTTTTCTTTTAGGAAAAAGGATACGTTTTTATCAGCCGAACTGCGAGTGGAGCTGTTTCACACACCAGTCTATCCTTCATGGTAAGTCTTTAATCAGTTCTTTTTCCGGCAAAAGTCTCTTTAAAATCTCTGTTTGGACAATTCTCCCCCCAGATTCAGGAGTCTTGGTACGTTGTTTCTTCCTTTTAACTCCTCTGTCAATCTTTCTTTTCTTGCTCTACTTTCTTTAAAATATGTTTCTCAGAGTTCGTTCACTTCCTGACTGAAATATCTTTAAAGCATTCTTTAAACTTGGATTCGCCTTACTTAAGCTCCTTTATAAACTTTACTGTTTCTTGTCAGATATTCTTATAGTTTATACTTTCAGCTTTTCTGTTTCCTTTCCACTTGACACTCTGCCTCTTTAAGTTCCTGTGCTAGTCTTCCTTGCTTTCTTTCATCGCCTCTGCCTCGGAAATTCACTTTATGCTTTCTCTACCATTTAGTACACTCATGCGCTCCTTCCTTGTTACGATCCACGTACCTTTCACTTGTTGTCAGTACCAGGTTTAAGTTGAGCAGGAATCAGGTCCCGTAACCACAGTCTAAGCGGTTCTCTTCGGCCCTTCGGTGAAACCTCTGTTCCGCTTTCACTCTCCCCCGCTAGCGGCTGTGGGCTGTCAACAGTGTCAGCTGCGACTCAGCTCCGCCCCAGACGACCGCAGAGCTGAAGACTGCGGCTTCATTTCAGCCCGGCGTCTCGGTCTCTCACCTTCAGTGACGGCTCATATCTCCCTCCGCCGGCAGCCCGAAATCAGCTCCTCGTCGTCGTGCCTTTTCACTGGCTGACGAAACTTAACGACTTCTCCTTCGTTGTCATCTGTTGAGAACTCCACCTCAACTCACAACGGTTACAAAACAAAGTCCAAACTTAGCGACGATCGATCGCTTATCTTTTAAAGACGCTTAACTTGTAGGGAAGAGTGCAACGGCGCCACGGAATAACTGTGTATTTTTGGTTCACTGCTCCTTCTCCAACAGATTCCTTAATACGCCCATTCGTAACTGTCCTTTTCAAAACTCCCCTCCTCCTCTGTTTCCTAGAAACCAAGAACAATAAAGAAAACGTGAAATCCCTGCCGGTGATTGGCTACAAATGTTGTCAATTACTTCCTCCAGCTGACTGTAGTTAATCCTTGATAGCCCTGCTTGCCCTGCTTATCTTGGTATTGCCAGAGCCAGCGTCCGACTGCAGATCTCCTGCACATTTCCCAATGGATTCATTACAGACCCTAATATATTATCAGCTATCTTTAATGATACTCTCACCCATGCCATAAATTCTATAGACCCACTTGAAAGCAAAAAAGAAAAGAAATCCTTTCACTGCAACTCTTGGTTCTCAGATGAACTCCAATCCCTCCGAGCACAAAAGCGTCAGTTATTGAAAAACTGGCAAACTGATCCCAGCGACCTAAACAAGAGCCTTTTCAAGCAAATAGCCCTGCAATATAAAAAAGCTATCTTAGTAGCCAAATCCAACTCCTTCAATGATAGGATTACAAAGGCCAACTCACAAGCTAAAGAATTATTTGCTATCTTTAATGAACTAGTCACACCCCCGGCTACCGCAGACGAGCTAGCTAAAGACAAAGCTTGGTGTGCTAGCATTCAGTCCGCCATTACCAACAAAATAAAACTCCTCCAGAATAAAATCCAAAACCACTGTAAAAAGCCCTCCCAAACCTAAAAGCCAACTGCCCTACACAAGACAAGTGTAGTGATCTCAATCACGCTCAATTCACCTTCAGAGACATCACCGAACCTGAGGTCCTTAATCTCATCAAAAACCTCAAACCATCTCTCTGCAAAGCAGACATCTGCCCTCCCAAATCATTAAAGAGTTCGCTAATGACCTAGCACCCTTGATTACCGCCTTCATAAACACATCATTCCAAACAGGAACTGTCCCAAGCAATCTCAAGGAAGCCTGGGTGCGGCCACTTCTAAAAAAGGCCACTCTAGACCCAGCACAATCCAACAACTACAGACCAATAATGACAGCCCCGTTTCTCTTGAAAATTCCTGATAAAGCAGCTCACATCCAGATCCAATCATACATAGAAGCTAATTCCATACTAGGCAAAAGGCAATCTGGCTTCCGTGTCGGGCATGGAACAGAATCTGCATTATTAGACCTAAAAAATCAAATCTCCCAGATCATGGACAAAGGGAAACCGGCCCTGCTCCTCCTTCTCGATCTATCAGCAGCTTTTGACCTGGTAGATCACCAAACACTTACCACCCACCTCACTCATGCAGCCCATTTCTCTAAACAAGCAGCATCCTGGGTCACATCCTTCCTCGAAGGAAGAACCATGAAGGTCTACTCCGACACAGCAAACGCAGATCCCACTACTATAACCTGCGGTGTCCCCCAAGGATCATGTACAGCCCCCACCCTCTATAACCTCTTCACTAAACCCCTCTTTGACCTACTCGACTCCATGGGTGTTGCATATACCAACTATGCAGACCACACGCAAGTACTTATACCTCTAACTGGACTCTATCACCAAGACGCCACTGCCCTTCACAACATCTATGCTACCATCCAAGCATGGATGGCAATCAATGGCCTCTGTCTCAATGGGGAGAAGACTGAAATTCTCATCCTTGGGCAGAACAACAGAATAAAGAAGCTAAGCCCCCAATACGCCAACTTCAACATAGACAACACAACCATCTCTGTATCGTTCTCCGTCAAATCGTCCTCCGTCAAAACTCTAGGTTTTCACTTTGACACCAATCTATCTATGAACAAACAAATCAGCGCCATGGCCTCGGCATCAGCTTTCAGCACCAAACTCATCAATGCCATTAAACCCTACCTATCCGCCCCCAACCGCCTGGCCATAGCTAGAGCTACTATAGGTGCCAAACTTGATTATTGCAACACGCTCCTAGCTGGCACCTCCGCCAAGAACATTCACAGACTACAAACCACACAAAACAATGCCCTCAGAGCCGCAATGAGCATCCCCAGGAGAGACCATATATCCCATGACAGATGTGCAGCACGGTGGCTTCAGGTCAAAGACCGAATTACTCTGAAAATCCTCACCATCACACACAGATGCATCAACAACACTGTTCCCACATACCTATCTGAAGCAATATCAAGAACCACTTCCACTCGCCCCACCAGAACTCAGTACACCAACCAGCTACACATACCACGCATCAAAAGAGCCACAGCTGGAGGTCTAGGCTTCTCCTATATTGCACCGAAACTTTGGAACTCACTCCATGCCACCCTGAGAGCGGAAACTTCCATCTCTGTCTTCTGCAACAACCTCAAGACCACTTTCCTAAACTAGCACTACCACTCCCTCCTCTACTCCTGTCATGTATATTGTAATATAAACTGAAATGTAATATAACTATATTGTAACCTTGTATATATACTGCTCATGACTATGTAACTAAGCTCTGTACTGTAACAAGTGCCACGATGTCCTCGGACTGATGTGCGCTATATAAATATGAATAAAACGAACAAAACAAATACTGGTAGTACTAAATGTTTTGTGTCAACCCTTGACACGTGTTTCCCCGCTTTTAATGTAAGCAGTTCTTCAGAAGGTATTATTGCACTTTTAAGTTCAATTGCAAATGATACATTTTCTTGTTACAGCATGTGTGAATTTTCAAATAATGAGTTCCTTTATACTGCGTGTATGGACTTCGCCTGATGAAGATCATTTGGTATGTTAATGTTGTGATCTCAGATTCAAAAGTAGAATGGTGGTAGCCTTGATAAGGGTTACATGTTGTGTTCCTGGTCTTGTACTGGATGCAGTGTGCAGCGATTGTCTCGCGGTGCGAATGCCAGTTCCATCCTTGGCCTTCAACTTTCTTCTGTGATATGTTTTACTTTTTTTGATGGGTCTGAAGGGGCTTTCCTCTTCCTAGAATGAGACCTGTTTCTCGGAGGCCATTGCTTTTGCAGGGTTTGGGTTTTATTTAGTGTTATCCCATTTGGGTTAGGATTAAACGAGGACACAAAGGATTCCACAGAGGAGAGCTCTGCTGGTTCCGAGCAGTGAACATGGAGTCTCAGAAATTTCAACACACATTGTGGATCCTAAAATATATGCCAACTTTGCTGAAAATTAATTCAGACTACCGCAGGAAAGCACAGATAGAAGTGTAAGAGGAAGCCATTCAATGCATCAAAGACCATGTTGAAACCCTGCCTCTGTCAGATAATTTATGCAGAATAGTGTTTAAAGTTTCCGATGGTGTTTCCTACGCAGTTCACCTCTAAATGTGTTCTATAAGCTTTCAATATAGCCTGTTTTTGTTGGAAACTTTAAATTCCCATGGTGACAGTTCTGGGTCTTTCATTCTTTCCGGATTCGGGCCAGGGGCTTGATGCGCTCCTTCTATTATAATACAGTCAGTATCGGGCATTTTGAGTGCTTTCTGGAAGATGTTGCTTAATAGTTTAAGCATGTCCTGGCCTTCTTCACCCTATTTAAGCACTGTGAGGCATACATTATTTCATCTCCCCCTGCTTTCCTGCTCGTCCATTTATTCTGTTAGGCGTTGGATTTCTCCTGTTGCAATTTTCATCTCCTTATTGGTGTTTCATAATTGCCCTCAGCTGCACTAATTTTCCTTTCATTGTCCTCTATTCTGTCTGCCTGCTGTGCAATTTTGGCATTGATTGATTTTGTTTCCTGCATAATATCTGCAACATTTTAGTTGGCTCTTTCCAGACCATCGTTCATCCTGAGATTTTTGGTAACCAGATCTGCCAGTTCTGATTGCGTTGTCAGCATTGCCATCTTGAATAACCCATTCGTTTTTGGTGTGAATGGCTACCTTAGTGAGCCTCTACGCTTAGTGCCTGACTCAATATGCCAATTTACTTAGCTTGCAGCGCTATGGTTGATTACTCTTGCGTTTTGCAAAGGTGAGTAGGATTCAGCGCACCACTAGGTAAAGTGCATGAAGGCACCCAGGGACTTGCATCTTTTCTTATCTATTTTCTGGTAGTATTTATGATGTGCTTTTGCCTCTGTGCCTCTTGCCAATGTGCCAACGTTGGAGTTGTTATCCCTGTGCGAGCAGGCCACACACCGGGGCAGGTGCCCTCTTACCGGTGGATTTCACTTTAGTCTCTTGCAGTCGGTCCGCTCGCTGCACTCATATATTCTGATTGTGGGGGATCACCATCTGCTGTCACAATTGGATTCACCAATCCTCATAAGCGCATCCGTGGCCCCAAGTCTTCACAGGTCCGAGGGATGGCATCCACCGAATTACACAGTGAACCGCTCGCCTCCATGGCGAGATCAGCTGGAGTGCTGCCTTGTTTCCAGCTTCCCTCAGGCCGCTCTCCCCATTTCCACAATCCCCACCACTGGCCCCCTAAAGTCCACTTTTCCCCTCTAGCGATTTTGCCTCGAGGGAACATTCTGCATCGACCTCAAAGAACAGCTGCGCTCCAACATCAGGTGGCTAGCTAGCAGCATTGACTCATGGCCAGCTGCTTCAATTGATTCTGCATTTCTTGAGCTGAGCGTGATTCATCGATGGTGTGGATATTGGGGCCGCAGGGCGCTCTCACCGCATACCGTTTCTGAGGGCCTCTGCTCCGGCACATTTAATATTTAATACATTTCTGGAATGCCTTATTAATGTATTCTTTTTTCCTACATTGAGCCGAGCTTTACAGGCAAGCTGCCATCTTGTGCGGGCTCAGCAGCGCCCCTCCTGCATCATTGCAGGTAGTATTAGCAACACCCATGTACAGGAGGCCAAACATGGAGGGATTTGGAGAAGCAATCTCAGAGGATGGCAGTGATTTTCTCTGCTCATCCTATCTCCCAGATCTTATACCACCATAAATTGAAAAGGGGGCCCTCAACATTTTCCAGCACATGGAAAGGGTCATCCTAGCTGCAGTCAAAAGGTGAGTGATTAGTGAGGATGTTGCTCCCCTAGCACCATATATTCCCTCTAGATCATTAACCAGGACCACCACTAGGGGATCTGAGGGTAGAGTTACCACAGTGATCTCTTTTGATTTGGGCTAGTACCTCTTTCCTGATGATGCTTGCCTTTGGGCATTACCGCCACATGTGTAGTAAGTCACTGGTGCCCCTGCAGTTTGTCCAGCAAAGAGGGTAGAGAGTGTAGAGAGTGGGAGTCATAATGTGGATTATGGATGGATACAAGTATTATCTAAGTAAACTTTGGGTATACGCTTTGGGTATAAGCTCTCTGTTTGAAGTACAAATGAAGGAGCCCTGTGCCCTACTCCAGATTTTACTTCAGGTTTCATCAGAGATAGGCTCATCAAGCTACCTTTACCATTTATATGAGTGCTCATGGGAGATGGTCGAATCTATCCAAGAGTTGGTAAAGCTTAGAGGTCCTTCCCCTAACTAACTCATGTTCTAAGGTGAGCTCTAACGCAGCAGGAGACTACCTACAAGCCAGATGCGCATCTGGGTGGGAACACCAATGTCTAAATTGGGTGGAAGCACTCCTTTTCAGAAATATGAAATTGAGGTTTGCATTCCTGAAAGGTGAGAGGTACTCCCTCTCAGTAAATTTGAGAAGCTTGGTAAAGGCTGCCATCCCCACACGCTAAACCTTTCTTCCTAAACCTTGGATTACCCCATACAGGAGTGAGGGGGCCAAACTCACTATGCACTCACTACGGCCCCATTGCAGCCTTCCAATAAGACATGGATATGAGTATGGAAGGGAGGAGGGTACCTTGCTGAGTCTTGCCCACCAAATCCAAAAAGGCCAGGTCCTCTAAGGTCAGGTTGGTAACAAACTGCTCAATATCAATCCATAAGGCTCTGTGGTCTTTCGCAGCCCAGTCAAACATGTGTTATAGTGGGGCGGTAATTATGTGTCTACGGGGATCGGGAAAACCAAAGCCCTCTCTATGTTTAATGGTAATAAAGACTGATCTATTTATTCTAAGTTTACTTCGGGCCCAAACACATTTTAAAATGTTGTTAAACAATCTAGCCAAGTTCCGCATGCTTTGCTGCTGTGGCTAGAACTTTGACCGGAAGGGCTAGCGTGGTATAAAACAACCAAGGAATTATATTCATTTTTGAAGCGGGGATCCAGCCTAACCAGGATATTTCCATATTTTCCCATTTCACCACATCCTCTTCCATGGCCTTAAATAATGGGGGGAAATTGCCTGATAGAGCGAGTCAGAGGAGGACGTTAGATTAATACTTAGATAACCTAATTCTTTTTCCTCCCAGCAAAAAGGAAAACCATGCTGTAAGAAGATGACTCTGAGATATTCACTGTGTAACTTAGCAACATTTTTATGGAGGAGAAACCAGAGACAGAACAGCTCTAAAGGCCTCAACTTCCCTCCTTACTCCAGGAAAAGATGTAAGAGTGTTGTTTATTGTCAGTATTACATTATCAGTATAAAGGGCTGCCTTATGCATCTCCAGGTTCAATATAATGTCTCTGATTGCCTTGTTGGAGTGGATCCTCCTGGCCAGAGGTTCCATCATCGGAGCAAAAATTAATCTAGACAGGGGGTACTGAGATTGGAATATAATAAGACTATGCACTGTTGACTCTAGGTCTGCTTCTCTGGGAATAATAGCCTGCAAGACTGTAACTAATGAATGTAGAGCCGAAACCAAAAGCACATAGAGCCAGGAGTAAGAAGAGCTGATTCATCCTGTCAAAGCCTTTGTTGGCATCTAGAGCTGGGAGGGACAGAGGGCCCCTATTGCATCTCCTAGTTCAATTAGATTGACAATGCTCCTGGCATTGTCATGGGCACTTTGGTTGATAATGAAGCTTGTTTGGTCTTGTTCTATAAAGGATGGGAGCACCTCAATCAGTCTAGTAGCTAAAATCTTTTAATCCAATGGGGCGATATAAATCACATTGTGTGGCTAGTTTCCCAGGCTTCAAGAGCAAAATCATTACAGACTCACCCATCGCCTTTGTGACTGAACCCGTGCTTGCTCACAAAGGAGTTATAAAGAGATGTAAAGGGGACAGGGAGCGCGGGGGGTAGTTGAAGCAGAGATGTTATATAAAACAACACTGAGTACCTATCTGGGCCTATTGCCGCCTGGTTAGGCAGTGATTTAATTTCTCATTCTATTACTTCTTTCAAGAGAGGGCGCTCTAGTTGCTCGCGTTCAGTTTATGGCAGTTGTGGAAGGTGGGCCGATCCAAGGTAACATGACTGCAAGCCCCCATCCAAGTTTTCACCTGTGAATAGCTGCGGATAATGAGTCATAGGAATCTCCATTTTGAAGTACAACCTGGTTATCCCTGAGGCACATAATATTGTTTATAGTTCTCAATAGGTACATTTTATAGGATACAACCTGATTCGCATTGTTATCTAATATATAAAGCTGAATGTATGTATGTGTGTATGTTGTCCGGCTAAACAAATCCACACCGTTGAACACACGTCTACCAAATTCTGCATGGATTGATTCCTCTTTTGATTGGGGCAAGATTGTAGTCTATGTTTGGATGCAAAAATATTATATGCAAAAAAAAATCGGGATGTTTGTATGGCTAGACAAATCCACACCGTGGAACCCACTTCTACCAAATTTTTCATGGATTCCTCATTCGTCTGGGGCAAGATTGTAGTCTATGTTTGGATTTAAAAAATTCACTTCATAGACACCCTCATTTACAGATGCTCACCATGATTCACTACAGGAAGTACTAGAAGTAGGCAACATTTGGAAAAGTGTCTGAAGCAAAATGTTCGATGTGTTGGTTATTCCTTTGAAATTTATTACTACTGTATACAGTTTGAAATTGTTTATTAAAGCATTTTTAAAGGGAAGTAAAAATAAAATTATTTTTTTTTTGTCACACCGCTCGAAAATATGGGAAATGGCAAGGTTACAGTTTACTTAAGCTCATTCACGAGAGGGGAGCACAATCAATCTTTCTTGGACATTTTCTCAAATGTGCTAAAGCCATTAAGCGACTGAAACATGCTGCACAAAAAAGAAACATCACTTAGAAAAGCTCCATCTAATGCAAAGTGAAAATCAATATCAAGAGCTTCTGAAACACAACAACAAACAGCAGCACGACTTGCCGACCAGAGGACAAGAGCAACTTTCTCCAGGGCACCTGAGACACCAGTGCAAACTGAAGCAAGACTTGCCGACAAGAGAACAGAGCAACATCCTCCAGGGCACATGAGACACCACTCGATCAGGACACGGGCAATGCTGGGTACCCCAGCTAGATTGTAATAAAATGGGTTAATCCTTAGTAAAGAGTTTACTTTGTCAGTGGCTAGGTGGCCTTCCAGACTCAACCAAGCCAGTGAAAGCTCCTTGTAAGCTCTATGTTAGCCCTTTCGTTCTATTTCTTTCTTCGCACTAAGATCTCTAACCATAGCCTGAGCGCTCTAGTTGCCTTTGTACAGGACACAGATCGACTAATTAATCCCTCCCACCTCTCGATTACTGCCTTCAGTGTGTCACAAGTGGTACCTGGCAGAGTATTGTCCCTAACATTGGGCCTCATTACGAGTCCGGCAGTAGCCGTGCTGGAAAAACCGGCAGGCTGCCCCCGGACGCGAAATACCATTCCGCCTCTGTGATTGCCGGAATCACCGGGGCATTACAACCCTGGTGACCCGGTAATTCCGGAGGCGGAATTCCGTAAATCCCCATTCTTCATGGAGTTCCATTGGACTCCATGAAGATGGGCACAATGGAAACACTGGTTCCCTCTATGACGGAGCCGGTGTTTCCATTTCCACCTGCAGGCGGGTGGCGTTGCTCCTGCCAGGTCAGACCTGGTGGGAGTGACACCTCCCGCCTGCAGAACTCACAATCAGCCGTTCCGGAAACAACAGGGGCGGTAAATCCGCCGCCACCGTTGTATCCGGACCGGCAGGGTCATAATGAGGCCCATTGTCTTTAAGCTAGTTATCCATGTTTTTTTTTTTATTTGGTTTTATTAGGTTTTACATAGAAGAAAAAGAAACAATTTTCTCGCATTCGAGAGTCAGCATACAATGAGTGTTCATACATACATATTTGTACGTCAAAATATTGTCAGAGAAGCAAACAAAGAGGAAGTGAACAACAAAAGAACATGAAAATATTGTACCTGTTGGTACCCTAGCATAGTATCGTACATTCACAGGTCGATCTGGAGACTAATTTTGACAGAGCACAACGAGTTACTTCTCTCATTCTCGTTTCATCAATTTCCCCCCTCCTGCCTCCACCCCCCCAGGCTGGGTCTATAACTCCTAAATTAGTGTATATCCGTGCGTATATTCGAATTTAAATGTGTCTACGGGTTCTGTACTTGATATTTTACTCCATTTTATTTGGGATCTCCTTTGTTGGGGGACGCTCTTGTGTCTTCAGTTCAGTTTCTTTGGTCTTTCTCTGTGACGTCCAATCGTGTATTGCTGGGACTGAAGAGGGTGTCATTATTCTACCGTGGGGGCGCATAATTCAAACTAAGCTTGGGCGGTGTCTGCCCCATTCACTACCTCAGGTGTTTATTTATCCAGGAAGTCTGCCCATGGGGTATCACATTGAGTCGATTTACCATGCAAGGATGCCGTTATTTTCTCCATAGTGCACATATTCATTGCCACATTGACCCATTCTTTTTCGGAAGGGGCTGTGGGGGATTTCCATTTTATTGTTAGGAGCGCTCGAGCGGCAAGCAACAGATGCGGGGCCAGGCCCTGTACTTTTCTCCATTCATCCTCATCTTTTTCAAACCCAAAGAGAACTAGGTAAGGGTCTGCAAGTCTCTGGATACCATCTATGGCCCTGATCCATCCAAGGACTTTGTCCCAGTAAACCTTAATTCGTGGACATTCCCACCACATGTGCCAATAATCGACAATTATTCCACATTCACGCCAGCACAAGGGGCTGGTTGTTTGATACATTCTGGATAGCCTGCCTGGATCATATTGCCACCTGTGTAAGAGTTTAACAGCATGCATTTTATATTGAGAGGATATTGAGGTTTTGAATGTTGCGCGGCACATCTTATCCCATTTATCCCCATCTATGTCTATCCTCAGGTCCCTCTCCCATCGTACCCTGAGATGTTCTGTATTTCCTTTTCCCGCCTCTATTAATGTCTTGTACATGATGGAAATTAGGCCCTTCTGGAATCGAGTAGTTTCTCAAAGGGGGTAAGTTCTCTACTCAATTTCTCCTTCCATTCCTTCCATTCCTGTTTGGTCAAAACTCCTTTTATATGTAAATAGTGGAATGTGGACAATACTCCTATTCATAGCGCTTCAGTTAGCTCCGACAGTGTTATGAAGGATTCGCTCTGCACCAGCTGACCCACCCTCTCCAACCCCACCTCGTACCAAGTCTGGAATCTCTCAACATTGGGGATTTGATTATTTATGCCCGGGGACCATAAGTGGCTTAGGGGTGACGGCCATGTGGTGATCTTTTTCGTCTCTGCGCCTTCGTTATCCATGGTTTTTGATAAGTCGGCGTATATCACAGTGTCCTTAAGCAGAGGCTCATTTAGCTTCCACTCAGGTTTAGTTTGATATCGCAATCTTGCTATGCTCAGAGAGGCTGACACATTGGAGTTGTCGAGAAGATACTGGCTCCTATATTAGATTCTGCTATGTAAGGGGCCAGTGGGGTTGCTCTCAGAAATAAATCTATGCAAGAAAAACCTTTGTGGACATGTGAGAAATGGGTATATCCCCACTCCTCACCATGTAGGAATCGTCATGCCACAAAAGGATCACCTGCCTAAGAACTCTTGATAACGACAAAGCAAATTTGAAGTCCAGATTGGACAGAGAATGTTTTGTTGATCATTAGATCTAAGACCAGATTAAAGTATCTGCCAATTACCACTTCCCCTTTGGAAATGGCCGGAAGGGTTGGGAGGAGATTTGCTAGGTAGTCGTGTTGGTTGTGATTTGGTGAACAAAAAGAAAACGCTTCAGGAGAAGGTATCTTTTGTTGGGATTCCTCAGGATTCTGGATTAAATTAAAGTGGTTCCCTTTGAGCTCAATACAGCCATGCCTCTCTTTTTAGAATCAGCTGATGCAAAGATTTGCAGAGGATATTCTAAACAACACAGTCTGTATAGAATATCATCCTGCGGGAGAAAGTGGGTTTTCTGGAGCATGAAAATACCTATTTCCAGTGAGTGTAGTCGCTCTAATACTGACTTCATCTTTATGCGGGAGTTCAGTCCCTAGTCATGAAGAGTTAAAATCCTGAAGTTATTTATATGTGGGCTCTATGGCCTTGAAGCATGAAAACAAAAATTAAATTACAAGTGTGAAAAAACAGCAGGTGTTTCACTGCCTAAACCCTGGGGATCCCTTACTCCGGTGGCCATGGCACGGACATCACCTTTGAATCCAGGCTCTGGGGGTGGACAAGTGTGGGAGGATCAACTGGGTGAGGAGTCCTCAGGGAGTAGGGGAGGAATGGCCGATGGCAAGACATGGTATCCCCCTTTCCAAATACCCCTATCCCATCCTATTTTGTAGCACAGTCCCCCCCTTTCCTACACAAACACTGACCCAAGGAAGAGGAGGTCTGAGACTGAAAGGAATACCATCAATCCAATATATTGAACATGTACCACTAATAAGATCAAGCAGGGTCAGGCACTTGATCTTAATTACAAACAGCTGGTACCTATTAATTCTCCCCACATGGTTAAAAGGTGGAACACTGAGACACACTCTGAGAAAGGCGATGCATGAGAAGGAGCAGTTCTTCCAGGGGGACAGCAAACCAGGCAGAGCAGAGCGACAGTCCAAGGGATGGAACCAAGGTATGGAGAAACCTTGGATACCCCGGCGAGAGATTGTTACCTCTGAAGGACCTTGAAGGTTGCGCAAGGTAGCCCAGCCAGACAGAAGAGACAAACCTCTTTTGTGTTTTAAGGATACCAGCCAGGGGGCGTGGCTTAACAGCCATGGAATAGGTTGTTGACTCCGTGAGCTCCTGGACATCCTATAACGATCCTGCCGCACGCGATGTGCTGAACTAAAGATAAGGAGAAATATTTAGCATAAACAGGATCGGAAGACTTGGTGCACGCATTGAGCCCCTCGCGGCTCGAAACGGAGGTGAACAGAGAGAGAGATCGCCTCAGAAGGGACAGTGATCTCAATCTCGAACGAATCCCAAAGATGGCGGACCCACAGAGACAAAGGGAGACGAAGATCAGGACGTCCCCTAAAAAGGATTAGGCGGAGGGGCCCAAAGCTGCAGCACCCGCGAGAACGAGAGCAAGCAGTCTGAACTGTTGGATACTCTGTAACAGACGGGGTGTGCAGTGGTGAGAATGCTGAGCACGGATCAAAGGAGCAGCGTGACATCCAAGGTGCCGGCACTGAATACAGCGTGCCTGTGAGCCCGGCACACAGCACGCCGTAACCTTTCTTGGTGGTGCTAAAATACTGAAGGAGCTTTGATACAGCTACAGGACCGACTTTGCATGTGGCGTGCCCGTGAGCTTAGCATACGACACGGCACAACAGCAGGTACGGGTGCTCTGGAGACCCCCAGGAGGGGCGAGGCTCCGGCGCACAGCTGAGACATGCGACCACAAACGTACGTGTTGCGACTAGAGACAGAGTGTCACTGGCTAGCCCTCGAGACCAGGCATGATGACTGCTGGGAACTCATAATAAACATAACACGGCCATCAATACCCAGCAGCTGCTAGCGCCAATGAGGCAGTAGATACCCAGAGACAGTAGAGGGCTGCAGTGAGATGCTCCCCTTGAGTCCCAGATCTTGAGTGGGCCCTGGCACACATAAACAAAGCAGGCCAGTCCCAGGACCCGGCCATTAATGATAATAGGCACGATTTCACCCTGGGAAGCCACGGCCGATAGAGGAGAAACTGGGTTGGTGCCTCTGGCATTAGACAGGTGGATGCCAGACTGCAGACTGATCAGCAGGCGCCACAGCAAGACACCGACCCGAAATCAGCGGAAAACCCTGGTGGGCCCCCCCTGTGAGACGGCACGGGTCAGTGGCCCAGCAGGCAGGAGAAGTAGCCATTACACACGGGAGGACCCCTCCCTCGCTAAAAGTGCTACGTAACATGTAATACAGAATAAAAACACTGGAATCTTTCAACACTGGCGGGAGTGGCCTGCAGCCCATTGGTGGAGTGGCACGACTACAAGGACTTAAGACACTGTGGAACAATAAACCGCCCGGCGGGCGACAGAGATCATGGCACCATAGCCCGAGTTGCACTTGTGGTGGAGAGGGAGGAGCGCCTGGTGGCCTCAAGAAGCGAATAAACGGGGTGCTGACCACAAAGCCAAGAAAGTACGGGGGAGGATACGACCCACTTGGAAGATAACACAGTGCACGCCACCATAGGTGGCAACCCGCTGAGGATGAAGTATTTTGGCCCGAACTGACCTGGTGGTGCCACGAAAACACTGGGATACGTGCCGGCACAGCACGGTGAGACTGGACCTGGAGACAGAGCCAAGCCTGCACGATGTCAGTAAAAGGACCCAAGGCCAAGAGTAAGCAATCCACAATAGAGGTCTTTGCTAAGACACAACGGACCCCCACTGCTCCAGCACAAAGCGCAATGGCAGCCCCAACGGACGGTACCTCTGAAGGAGAAAACACCTCGGTCCTGGCAGCAATAATGGAGCTGAGAACTTCATGGACGACAATGATGGCGGACCTACGAACGGCCTTGGAGAATAAGATTGACGCGGTTGGAATAGAAGTCACCCTGTTGCGACAAGATGTGAGGGTGCTGGCAGACAGAACAAGCAACTTAGATAGTGCCATGAAGACCAACACTGATACCAGCACAGATAATGCGAAGGAGGTCCACATACTTAAGCAACAGGTGGCTAATCTTGAAAACCGAGCAGAGGAGGCGGAAGGAAGGGCAAGACGGAACAACATCCATGTGGTCGGTCTGCCGGAGGGGTAGGAAGTCCAGGACCCCACGAACTATGTAGAGAACGTGATCCTGCAAGAGATAGGATCAGACAAGGGTTTACGGTTGAACGAGCACATCGGGCCTTGATGAGGAAACCACATCCCGGGGCCCCTCCCAGAGCGATCATTGCGAAGATTTTAAATTACAAAGACAGAGAAAAGATCTTGGAGTACTTCTGTAAAGGTGGAACGATAGAAAGGGCTTCTACAAGAATCACGGCGTATCCTGACTACACCATGCTGGTACAGAGACAGCGATACAGTTATGTGGCGGTCAAGAGGAGACTGCGTACAGCGGGGATCAAGTACATGCTTTTGTACCCTGCGAAGCTAAAGGTCTTCCATAAAAGCAGAGCGTTCTTCTTTGACACCCCAGAGGAAGCGGCAGAGTGGCTGGATGTGCAAGGTTGCACAGAGCGCAACGAGGGGCAAGAACAAGCGGAACGTGACAAGTGAGGTGGAGGTGCTCTGAATGCAGAGGGGATGAGAGGGGGGGAGTCCTAGCGAAAGATTGAGGGACAATTGAAACACACTATGGTAATTTTTGGACTTCCTGATCCTGTTGGACTAGAATATAGAGAATTAAGCGCTCAAGTTAAGTTAATTGCGGTAGGCGTAGTGTGCCTGGAGTAATCAGGAGCGGCAGAACGGAAGCAACCTACCCCCAAGAATTAGTAGAAAGACAGCCACTAGGGCTTTTTTACCCTGCTGTGCCACGAGTACGGGTTAGTGCCAGAAAGGGCTAGATGCGGGAGTGCCTAAGATCCAGGGATGGAGCTGGGCAACAGTTGGGGGGGGGGGTGTTGAGTATATTGGGGATGGGAAGGGAGGTGGGAAGGAGGGAGATTGGGGTGTGTGGTGTGTTTTTAGTTAAGGGGAGTTGGGGAACAAGCCTATATAGACTGAGATGGAACGTAGATCTGGACTGCACTGGGAGAGGGGCGGGAGCGAACTCTAACAGGCCATGGGGGATCTTAAAATAATCACCTGGAACGTTAGGGGGCTTAATAGCTATTTGAAAAGGAATAAGGTCATGATGTACCTACGTAGACAAAAGGTAGACATTGCATTGCTGCAGGAGAATCACCTGACACGAGATAAGATGGATTTGATTGCTAAGAAATGGAAGGGAGTTATGGTGGGCTCATCATATTCTGCCTATGCTAGGGGAGTGCTTGTTTGGGTGGTGCCACATGCTCCGTTTCAGCTGTTGCAGGAGATAGCTGAGACGGATGGGAGGATGGTTATATTGAAGGGATTGGTGGAAAATAGGCAGATAAGCATCGTAAATACATACGCCCCGAATCAGAATACAGCGGCATATTTCAGAACGCTGTGTACTAATCTTAGCATGTGTATGGGGAGCGCGGTGATCTGGGGAGGGGACTTTAACTGTGTACTAAACCCTAGGGTGGATAGATCGGATGGGAAGATGGATAGACCCGCCCCAGCCGCTATAGCGCTGCAGATATTGCTGGATGACTTTGGTTTGGGAGATGTGTGGAGGATGAGATACCCCCAGGAAAGGCAATACTCGCATTATTCCGCCCCGCAGCAGTTACATACGAGGCTGGACTATGCTTTTGCTACACCAGAGGTAATAACAGAGGTTACACAAGTAAAATATAAAGCTAGGGTCCTTTCAGACCACTCGCCCCTGATTCTCAGATGGCAATACCGCCCCCCGAGAGCAAGGATTCCGACATGGCACCTCCGGGCGGAGGCACTGAAAGACCCCTTTTTTAGGGAGGATATGAGGGAAGAGATTATAAACTATTTCAAGACGAATACCGGCAGTGTAGACTCGGCGGGCATACTGTGGGAAGCCTTTAAGGTTGTGATAAGAGGGGTAGCCATAGCAAAATCTAAAGGTCTGCAGGGGGGATCCTGGCGAACCTACGAGAGACAGAAAGGGAACTGGAAAAGGCACTGAGGGGAGGAAGTAACACTAAGGAGGACATGGAATTGGCACTCAGGCTGCAGCAGAAATGCGCGAGTCACTGGGAAAGACTGTGTAACCTCAACTACAAAAAATATATAGAGAGACAGCATGCGGGAGGGGATAAACCGGGAAGGCTCTTGGCATGGTTATATAAGAGTGAAACCCCCAGCAGACCCACGATTAGAACAATAACGAGGGAAGACGGTAATGTAGCTGATACCCAAGAGGGAGTTAACCAGGAGTTTGCAGACTATTATAGGTTATTGTATGGAGATGAAGGGGAGAGTGGTCGCGAGGCGATAACAGAAACACTGGAGGACATAGGGCTGCCAAAGATAAGTGCAGAGGAAAGAGAGGAATTGGATACACCGATTACTTTGGAGAAGCTAGAGGAGGTGGTGAGACAGTTGCCCACTAGTAAGATTCCGGGGGCTGATGGACTCCCAAGTGAATTTTATAAAGTGTATAAAGAGGAGGTGCTCCCCCCACTATTGGAAATGTTGAATGAAGCGTTTGAATTGGGAAGATTGCCAGAGTCACTTAGAAAAGCGATTATAATACAGCTTCCCAAACCTAACAAACCCGGGCATAGCTGCGGCTCCTATAGACCCCTGTCAACGTTGAATCAAGACAGCAAGATATTGATGGCTGTTTTGGCAAACAGACTGAGGATGGTTATTGGTAAACTAATACACCCCAATCAGACGGGTTTTGTCCCAAATAGGAATATATCCAATAATCATAGATGACTATTGAATTGGGGAGCGAGACCGAGGGCGAAATGGCAATTGTGTCTTTGGACGCAATAAAGGCCTTCGACTTGGTCAAGTGGCCATGGCTGCTGGCGGCCCTGGCGAGCTATGGGATGGGGCCTGGATATATACAGTGGGCCAAAATGCTATATAGTGAACCGCTAGCCAGAGTTAAAACGGGAGCAGTGATATCAGAAAGATGGCAGCTTCGCAGAGGCACCAGACAAGGATGTCCATGGTCTCCAATGCTCTATATATTGGCCCTGGAACCCCTAGCAATATACCTGAGACAGCAATATAACATTATAGGCATTGCTGTGGGAGGGGAAAGACATCTGATCTCCCTATATGCGGATAACATGCTGCTGTATTTGCGGCACCTGGAAGAAAATCTCCAATACATTTTGGAAGTGATGGAGTGGTATGCGGGGTTGTCTGGTATAGCGGTGAACCCTCAGAAATCTAGTATGTTCCCGTTAGGTGGATATAAGGGGATTCCAATGGAACAGTTACCGGTGTTAAAGATACCATGGGCGGTTAGCACATTTTGTTATTTAGGGATAGATGTATACCACACAGTGGAAGAAGAGCATAGACACAACACGGAGGTAGCCATTAAGTAAATTGAAAATTGCAAGAGATTCTGGGTGAAACTGCCCTTAGCAATGATGGGACGTGGGGCAATGTTAAAGATGGTGGTCCTACCTAAGCTCCTGCACTATTTTGGGAATATACCACACCTGATACCCAAGAAGTTCTTAATTAAACTGAACAGTATGTGTAGGGATTTCCTGTGGCACGGCACACGAAACAGGATGGCACTATGGAAGCTACAGAATTTCTATGAGAAAGGAGGGATAAAACTGCCTAATTATGAGGTCTATTACGTAGCGAGCCAACTGCAGTATGTTGCCAAATGGCTTTCAGATAAAGTGACCTCCGAATCCAGGTTGTTTGGACAAGATTGTGCCCCATTCTACTTGAAAGAGATGATGTGGTTGCCCAAGACACAAATGGAAGGGCGCCCTAAAATGATGATACTTGGGTGGAAGATGTGGCGCAGGGTATGCCAGATGATGGAGAACCCATCCCCATGTTCCCCGCAGGTACCGCTAGTTGCAATGGCAGGGAGTGAAAAGCAGTTAAGGATGATAATCAGAAACCACTGGGAACCGGTTGGGATAGCAACAATGGGGGATATTTGGCAAGAGGGGTCTATCATAGATTTTGAGGTGCTGGGCGAAGAAACCGGGTTACACACGGGCCTGTACATTACGTATCATAGAATAGTGCAGAAAATTAAGAGAACATGGCCCGAACTGGTACTGGAAGAAGAACCAGATGCTACCATAGACATGATATATGATATAATGGAGGGGGGACATGAGATATCTAGAATATACGAGATGATGATGTCTAAGGTTGGGAAGGAGGTAACACAATCGAGACTAGACTGGGAAGCGGAAATAGGAGCCCCGATGGAGGACGGGATGTAGGAACGAGCCCAGGGGTACCATAAGAAAGTGTCGAGGAATGCAAGATTAAAGCAAATACAACTTTATATTACGCACAGGGCGTATATGACACCCCAGAGGATATCTAGTTTGAAAATGCAGGACGGCAAGCATGTCCTAAATGTGATGAGGAGCAGGCGGGTATGGTGCATATGTTTTGGTCATGCCCAGTTATTGAGCGCTTTGGAGTGAGGTGGCGCAAAAACTGGCAGAGAAGGGGGTCAAGATTGTGGTGGATACAGTGTGGGCCTGTTTGTTGGGGGGGTTCCCTAGATCACAGAAACTTAAGCATGTGAGCAAATTGAAAGATCTGGCATATGTGCTTGCAAAGAGGAGAATTGCTATGGGATGGAAGACATGCCACAGACCGCGAGTAGAGGTGTAGTGGAAAGACTTGCAGAAATGGGCGGATGCAGAAACCATGGTGTGGCAGGAAGCGAACAGCACAGGGGGGGACGAGGAAACAGAGACCCTGATGGCCTGGAAATTATTAATAGTGGAGTTGTTTGGGTCATTACAAGACCCGACAGAACCCATGGAAGGGGAGACCCTACCATAAGATGCAAGAACGAAATGTGGAAAGTAATAGGTTCGGAATGGGGGGTGGGATAGGGGAAGCAGTGAACATAATTAAGCAATGTACAATTGGACTGATGATATATGCACTGCATGTTTGGTTTGTATTGTTTGTTTGCAGAAATTAATCAAATCGTTTAAAAAAAAAAAAAGGATACCAGCCACCCTCACGGGTGAACGGCAGACTTGGGGAGGTGCAGCGGCAGTTGTGGCATCAGCCTTGACTTCAGGATCAAAGTCCCGAAAAACTAAAATTAATTAACACAGCCGGTGAGTTGATGAAAGCAATGAAAGTCCAGTAAATGAAATTTGATGGCAGCTGCATCCGAGGATGGAAGGTTGCGCGTGTGCCGATAAGAAGCGAGAGAAAGCAAGCCATTGTAAAGCACAGTAAATTAAAGATACAAAGTAACAGAGTGGTCTGGCAAAAGAAGATTGCCAAATCGAAAGTCTCTGTGAAATGTCTGATGCTGTAGAAGCGTCGGGAAGAGAAAGAAACTGAGATGCAAGATTTGAACTGTTGTTAGGTTTGATCCCGACAGAGGGAAACCTGGATTTGAGAGATGTCTTTGAACTGTTAGGTTTGATCCCAGCAGAGGGAAACCTGCGTGTGAGAGATATCTTTGAACTTTGAAATAAGTACTGTGCTCGAAACTACATTAGTAAGAAGCCTTACTGTCGGAGAGAAAAAGTGACGTTTGAGGAAAGGTCAAAGTGGTCATGCCGAGGTAAGAGCAAAAGCCTTGCAGTTTCGAAAGTCTTCAACAGCGGAAGGAAAGTGAAAGGATGCTTGAGTCTGGCAGAGAGAAACCTATGAAGGTGTGATTGAAGCTTGGGGAAGGGAACCTCCACACATTGTAATTGAAAGGTTTGCTCGGTGGAGGGAAACCTGTACTGAATTGTGGTAACCAGAAGGAAACTAACCTTTGTTGAACTGTATTACAAGCTAAAAGGTGACCTGGGCTGAAGTGAGAGAAAGCTGAGAGGTCCAGCGGATAAACTAGTGACATTTTGTGGAAGACTAAGTGGGCCCATATCCACGAAACAAACTGCATCCTTGTGTACGAAGCCAGAGTGTGTCACAAGATCCAAGTGTGCCACCTTACCCCGTGCTACAAAACATGGGGAAGGGAGTTTACTCAGCCATACTGACATTTCTTTTGAACACTGATTTTCTTTTTGCATTACACATTCCCTTTGCTCACATTTATTGTATTAGAAAGAGGGCAGGCATTAGGTTTATTAGTATAGGCCATTTTATTATGACTATGTACTGACTAGGACTGTATTTTCTTTTTGTTTGGTGGTCGGGAATACTCCTATTTTAGTTATAGGGCAAGATATAAGTTTTCCAACCCCTTTTAAACCATCAAAATAGGTTTTGAAACGTGCATCTCTTGTGTCAGTGTCTACTTGTGATACCATGCCTCCCTCACACAAGTCAGTTCTGACGTGAAAGAAACATGAGAATCAGTGAATATCGAACATGTGATGGTTCGTAACTTTGATTCCCCTGTCCCTGGTTTGTACCGAAATTCCCCTTGCCAGTATATCGCCACTTCTCACTCACCCTGGAGATGTAGAGCAGGGTAAGCCAAACTCCTCTCATGGTTTTGGATGCCTCTTGAGCTTGTCCCCACAGGAAACTACCCCCCGGTCCCCCAAATTACTGTTGAGCAAATCGAGAACTATTCAAAGAACAATTAAAAATTAACAAGTGGAAACCCTCATATTTCAAATCATTATGATTGCCCTGGTTGGCGACTTCTTCCAATATGAGGCCAAGTGGTCTGATGAAGATGGTGCCCAGCCACCCCCACATAGAGATTCAGCCTAATGTGGTGTCTATCCAATTCACCACTGGAGAGTTATTTTTTCATGTTACATGGAGCAAGCAGATAGGCCCAGCTCAGTAAAAGGGCAGAAAACTTGCCAAAGATCACCTCTGTCTTCTGACAGATTCTGGGCACTGAGAGATGGCTTATTTTAAGCCAAGACAAAAGAGACCAGAGTGCACATTGGGAGACTGTTATAAGGTTATTGGAAGCATTGTTATGGCAGACTACTGCTATGGCTATGGGTCAGACCTGTCTCAGAGCTCAAGGGGCTACATTGCCTGGCACAGATTTATTGTTGTTTCCCATTGCTTGTCTCTTGCTAAACCTGAGTCTGCAAACTCTTGCTCAGCTGCTAGTCTGTGTAGTAGGTGCAGGGGAGTAACGGTTCTAATGTCTGTCTGGGCCTCACTAGGTCTCTGTCTTCTGGATTCATCACTTGAATGGCTTAGTTTCAGTCCAAGATCAACATCTGTTTGCCGACTTTCTCTCTCTCCTAGCCATTCCCTTACCGTGGCTACTATCTATCGGCCACCTGGTCAAATTTCCTCCTTCCTCTCTGAGTGGGCTGACCTCTCCTCCTCACTCCTGTCCTCAACCACCCAACTCCTCTTTCTCGGTGACTTCAACATCCACCTCGATGCCTCCTGTCCCCCCACTGGTCTCTTCCGCGAACTCTGCAACTCTCTCTCACTCTCTATTCTCCCGTCTGGGCCTACTCACTCTGCAGGGCACACTCTTGATGCTCTGATCTCTTCTGACCTTCCCCTCTCCCTCCCTCTCTCCACTCCTCTCTCCTGGAGCGATCACTTTCTCCTATCCTCCCACCTCTCCCTCCCTACCCCACAGGCAAAGCCACCCTCTTCACTGCCACCCACCTTCTCGGTCATCCGACCCATGAAGCGCGTGTCAGTTGAGGCTTTCGCTGCTACCTTCTCGCCCCCTTCTCCCCCCTCGGCTGACTCCCACCCTGACACAGCCCTCTCCATGCTCTATTCCTCTATATCTGATACTCTCGATATCCTTGCTCCCGTCATGAGAATCCGCCTGAAGCCCAAAGCCAAATGTAACTCCTGGTATGACTCGGATCTCGTCACCCTAAAACGCAAGTGCAGGGTGGCAGAGAGGAAATGGCGTGCTTCATGTTCATCCTCTGACAAACTGGCCTGCCGCCTGCTCCAAAGGCAATACCGGCTCTCCGTTCTCACCAAGAAGAGAGCACTTATCCAAGCCCGCATCTCTGAGGCATCTAACAACTCGGCCGAACTCTTTAAAATCTGCAAGGAGCTGGCCAACCCTGCTGCAGTCTCTACCTCTCCTGTCCCCTCCCAGGCCCTCTGCACTGCACTGGCCTCGCACTTCATCTCAAAAACTCAGGACATCCTGTCCTCGCTCTCCTCCTCTCTCCTCCCTCCCTCTCTTCCCGGCTCTTCCTCTTGCTCTCTTGCAGCCGCCCCTCCGCCCTCCTTCTCTGCTTTTCCACCTTTTTCTGCTGATGAGGTTTCCAGACAAGTCCGATCCATGAAAGCCTCGTCTAAACAGGTTCACCCCTGTTCCTCCAAAACCATCAAGGACCACATCGACTCCCTGGCTCCTGCCCTGGCTGACTTTTGCAACCACTCATTCGCCTCTGGAGTCTTCCCATCCCCCCTCAAGCACTCCCTTGTGCACCCCCTCCTCAAGAAACCCTCTTCCGACCCCTCCTGCCCGGCCAACTATCGCCCAATCTCCATTACTCCCTTCCTGGGCAAGCTCCTGGAGAAACTGGCCATCTCCCAGCTTAACCTCCATGCTGAATATGTTGGTAATCTTCATGACCATCAATCCGGCTTCAGAGCGGCCAGAAGCACGGAAACTGCTCTCCTGAACATCCGTGAGGACCTGCTCCTGAACCTCGATTCCAACATTCCATGTGTTCTCATTCTGCTCGATCTCTCCTCTGCCTTTGACACTGTCAACCATGCCATCCTGCTCAACCGTCTCCGTGATAACCTGGGTATCACTGGTCAGGCTCTGGCATGGCTGACCTCTTTCCTTTCCGGTCGACCCTCCCAGGTCCAAATGGGCTCCTTCCTCTCTGACATCTTTTTCTCCACCTGTGGTGTCCCCCAGGGATCCAACCTCTCTCCCTGGCTTTTCAACCAGTATCTGGCACTCCTTGCCCACCGCATCGCCGCTCTCTGCCCCCACTTCCAGTGCTATGCGGACGATACCCAGCTCATTTTCAGGCTACCCTCGGCCTCCTCCTCTCCTTCCCTCATCTCCGACTGTCTGTCTGCTATCCAGGAATGGTGTGCCGCCAATGACCTCTGCCTTAACGCCAGTAAGACTGAGATTCTACTCATCGGCACACCCACTCCCTCCTTCCCTGCAGCTCTCTGGCCGGCCTCCCTTGGCCCCCTTCCTGCCCCTACCTGCAAGGCTAAAAACCTCGGGGTCATCTTCGACTCCACACTCTCCTTCTCTCCTCATATATCCGACGTCTCTAAGAAGTCACACTACCAGTTGCACCTCCTCAGAGGTATTCTTCCCTTCCTCTCCTTCCCCCAGAAGCTCACTGTCTCCCGAGCCCTGGTTCTCTCAAGGCTGGACTACTGTAACAGCCTCTATCTTAATCTGCCTGCCTCCACTCTCCGCCCTCTGCAACTTATCCAGAACAGAACTGCGAGACTTGTCCTTGGCCTCAAGCCCAGGGACCGTATCTCTCCAGGACTGAAATCTCTTCACTGGCTTCCAGTGGCTGCGAGGATTAAGTTCAAAACCCTCTGCATTGTCCACAAGGCCTTCTGGGGCTTGGGGCCTAAATACCTTCAACTCTCTCTTCCTAAATATCTTCCTTCACGAGCCCTTCGCTCATCCGTCTCCAACTCCCTCATGGTCAGCCGCTTCTCTAAGCAACAAGCTGGGGGTAGATCTCTCTCCGCAGCAGGGTCCTCCCTCTGGAACAGCCTTCCTGCCTCCCTGAAACTCGAGGAGAACCATCTCCGGTTCCGGAAGCACCTCAAAACCTTCCTCTTCGCTTCTGCCTTCTCTCTCCCTCTCCCCTGCTAAACCTGCTTAACTCCCCACTGAAGTCTGCACTAAACCTGCATCTGGGCCACTCTCAGTGACCTCGGTCCAGGGCCCAGCCACTCTCCACTTGCACTGCCTCCCTGGCTCCCCCTGCACTGTGGGACTGTCACTGTATCCCTACAGCCCCCTTCCCAGCACTTGCTCTGCACTTACCTCGCACTTGCCACCAGCTGGCCCTTTTATTTATTATTTATTATTTTATTACGCTACTTACCTTGTACTGCACTTCCCCCCCTCCTCCTCCCCCTGCACTTTCTCCTTTTCCCCTTACCTCTGCACTTGCGCGATCTGAATGACACCTGGCCTAGTAGGATCGTTTGTCTGTCTTCCCCTTGTTTCCCTCCCTCCCTGCCTCGTCGCGCCTTGAAACACTTGTGTATAGGCGCGTTACAAATACCATATCATATCATATCATATCATAAGTGAAGTTCACTGAGAATGGGCAACCCCATCTGTATTTTATTTCCTTTTTGTGAAATACCTGGGGGTATTCTCCGATGCAGACCCCGAGAATGCTCTATTCAGGTGGCTAGGGGAGGGTCATCGCTTTTGGGTCCCAATCCTGGTGTAACGCTCACCTGATTCCCACGGAGGCGCAGGTCTGGCTTCGAGTTCTGATGCTTCTTCAATGGTGAAGCGCAGGACTCTGAAGATGGACAGGAAGGGCCCTCTACTCTGGCTTCTCCGGCTCGCAGGAATATTCCCCTGTGCGTGAAAAGGGAGTATTACCTACTGACTGAGTTATGATCAAGTCTCCCACTCTCTTCCAACCCTCTACGATACCCTTCCACGATTCCCCGTGAAGTCTCACCTTAGGGTCAGGAAGGATGAGCTCTCCATCCTGCTTCTGATGCAGGGGCGCGTTGAAACCCAGTTACTTCACCGGATTGAGGATTGATGGGAGTTCAGGTAAGCTTGACTATTCAGGTAAGGCTCTGTAAAAGTTCTGTTGCAAGTTCAAAAGTCCAAGCTTAATAATAATGTTCATTGTCTTTTTGCAGCAAGCGCTAATGTTTATGTCTTTTTTCCCCTTAGGGGCCGGGGTTCGGAATGCCGGAGATATGGCACCGACCCGAAGTGAAACGTGCAGTTCCAGTTCCAGTAAATGGCAGGTTAGTTCTGGATGAGCGCTCGGGAACTGACTCTGCATACGCTCATTCAATGTCTTTGTCTTTTTTCCCCATAGGGGCCGGGGTCCGGAAAATGCCTGGAAGCGGCAAGACCTGAAATGAAATGAGGTAAGTCTTAATCCCTTCCTTCTCTCACCTCTTATTCTTGTCTTTTTCTCTAGGCTCTGGGAAGTGTCTGTGTATCCGGATGATCGCTGTTGAAGATGGAGGAACCCAGGAAAGGTGAGTGAAATGCAGCGCTGCAGCGATCGTAACGAAATGCTTTTAAAAATAATGTCTTCCCTTTCAGGATCGTCGGTGATGTCTCCGTGGTGCAGATTTAGCTGGTAAGGTCTCTTGTCTCCCTTTGCAGGTGACCCAGGATGCTGACAGACGTGGCTGAAGTCCAGATGCAGGAGCTGACACGGTGAGCATCCAGCTGCGAGGAGCAGAACAACGCGAAGCGTGAGTTGCTGATCGGGTGTGGTTTAAATAGCTTTGGAAGAAGTCCCAAGTGTGTATCCTTCCTCCGATCAGGTATGTATCCTTCCCCGACCACACCCGGGTGGAAAGTAGTCCCACAGGTAAAGTAGTTCCATTCAGGCCTCAAGAGGGCCTGGATGTGGCAGCATGGTCTGCATCAGGTAAGTGCACATGAAAACACTTGAACACATGTCTAGCTTTATGAGCCTGGCACCTAAGGCGCCAGGACAGAGGTCCAACATGAGCTTGGCGCCTAAGGCGCCAGGACTGCGTCCAAAGGGCCCCAGCTTGGGCCCGCTGGCACTCCCCTGGGGGAAATGATGCCTGCCTCTGGGGTCGCTGGGTCGGACCTGGCTCCTTGGAGGTAGGCATCATGACACCTGGCGGTGGATGAGTTGAGGGAGGAGCACCTTGGTACGGGAGTCAGGGGTTGCACCCATGGGAAGACCCCAGGTGAGACGCGGTATCCCAACGGGACAATAGACGAGGAGGAAGAAGTCCCTGAAGCCTTCATGGGATATGCAGGCCCCACTGTCCCTGATCCAAGAGAGAGGCGGAAATAGGGTACCAGAACATAAGACAACAGTGAGGAGGGTCTTCTGAGACAAAAGCCTGGCTTTGACATCAACACCTATTTATCTTCCCCCATTTCAGACCATAAGGGGTACTATCAGGACCAGTGCTTTCATGGTAGGGTACCAGGGGTAAGAAGTAACAAAACAAAAGGGGAATCACCCCAGTTGTATAAATACAGGGCCAGAGGATTTACTTCTCTTCTCTGTCAATCACCCTACGATTCAGCCTGTAAATATCAGTTTCCATCTTTTCCTGTTTCCCCCTCCCCATTTCCAACATATCCTGGGACGAGGAAGAGGCAACTGAGAGTTAGAAAGATGACCTGTGTGAAAAGTACTGTGAAGTGGAAGATGAATGGGGAGCCCTACATTCTACCATTAACATGTCCCATTAATAGAGTTAGGCAGGGTCAGGCACTTGACACCAACCATACACACCTGACTCCAATTGACCCTCAGTTAAGGTATAAAAGGTGTTCTACCAGATTAAAAGAGCAAGCTGGGGTTGCTGGACGGATCGTGGAAGCCAGGGAACAGGAGGCTGCAGTTTGAGGAGCCCAAAGGAACTGGTGGAGTACGGAGTGCCAGGACACTGACCCGGTGTGTCAGAGGGATTGCAGCGCGGCGAGGGAGCCATGTCTCCATGGAGCCGGATTGGGGAAAGCTGTGTGCTCTTGGCCATCTCCAGCCCAGTGCTCATTCCCCTGGGACATGTGCAGATCCCAGGGGTGTATGTGGGGCAGGGGGTGAGACCCTGACCTCGAGACACACCTCCTGAGGAAACTGCCTGCCAGCGCTGCGCTACTCATTGAGTTTCATGAGAGAGAGAGAGAGAGAGAGAGAGATAGAGAGAGAGAGAGAGAGAGAGAGAGAGAGAGACGGAGAGAGAGAGAGAGAGAAAAGATAGAGAAACTCAGTAGAATGCGGGTGGCTTGAGCGGGAGCAGTATCAGCGGAAGGTGCAAGTGGTACGATAATAGAAAAGCAAGAGAAAGTGCGCTGTAGTGTGTTTGGCGGAGCGAGCAGTGGAGTCCAGGAGCATTTTTTCTCTTTCCATTGTTTTGGAGGAGGTACCGAACTGGCAAAAAGTCTACTCTCAGCGGAGTGCATCGGTGTACTGAAGTATGTTTGGTGGAGCGAGCAGTGGAGTCCAGGAGCGTTTTTTCTCTTTCCATTGTTTTTGGAGGAGGTACCGAACTGGCAAAAAGTCTACTCTCAGCAGAGTGCATCGGTGTACTACAGTGTGTTTGATTTAGGTTTAGATTAGGAGTTTTTCCACCCTGCTTTTCCAGTTTAATAAACACCCTTAAACTGTGATCACTTGTGTCTGTCTTTACTGTTGCCACCATGTGTTCCTTATATATGGTGTCAGGCGCGGGATGTGACTCAATTGAAACAAATTGGGGAATCCTACAATTTCAAAATCTTAGTCAGAGAGCCTCTAACCCTTCCATCGCCACCAAGGAATCAATAGGGTTTGATATCTGTAGCCGTAGGGAAGCTATTATTCCCCCTGGGAAAAGAGGAATGAGTCCTACGGATTTGGTTTTGATACTCCCTCCGGAGTGCTGCATCTGATTAGCCCCAATCTCTGGCTAAGCATGGATGTTCGGGATAGATGTCTTGGCAGGCGTTATTGATCCCGATTTCTGGGGAGACGTGAATGTTCTCTTGCAAAATCATGGGGAAGTCCCTTTTGAGGTACGTTGAGGATATCAGATTGCTCAGGGAATTTTGGAAAGAGCTCCATTCACCCATTTTAAAGAAAGTGAACCAGATAAAACACAGAGAGGTAACTTTGGGGTAGCTGACAAATCTCTTGACATTGAAGAAAGGAAGGGAGACGAACCTACCACCTATCCTGATCTGACATTTGCCCATCGAAATGACCATCCCTCGCTGAAGCTATTTTACAAGCAATCCCCCTTCTGCAAATACCCTTTCCCCATCCTACAATGTAGGATATTCCAAACACTGAACTCCCCCCTTTTCTGACACAAACACTTTCATACAACATGAAAGACAATGGACTAACACCAGAGCCGTTCATCTGACATGTCCCAATACACGGGTCAGGCAAAGTCAGGCAATTGACCAGAATCACACACACCTGATGGCCCTTTACCTTCCCCACAGGGATAAAAGGTGGAGCACAAGGGCACAAGACGAGCAAGGAAGATCGCACAGTGTGAGAGCTAACCCAGTCCAAGAGTTCAAAAGGACAGCAAGAGTTGAGGGGATAGAAAGGCGAGAAATGACCTTGCCCTTATCGACAGAGACCCGTGAAGCCTCAAGAGAAGGAATGGTAAGGCCACGGACAATAGCAAGTGTTTGTTGCAGCAGATGTCAATGGTACCCGAGCGCCTCCTCTGCTGACAGCCAAGCCAAGGAGAGATGCATGGCCTGGTGGTACCGGCCTTGACTCCACAGACAAGAAAGCAAAGTGGTTCATCACAGCCGGTGAGTCAAGGGGAGAGCAAATAAAGAAACCGACTCTGTTAAACGTAAGTAGAAAACTGCTAATTGAACTTTAAAGGAGCAAAGAACTGTTGATACAGGGGAAAGGGAGAAAACCAGACTAACAGGAACAAACACCATGTGGGTGTCCACTTGAGAAACGCTAAGCGATTAACCTTCTAGTGAACTGCAGCGACGGCCATACAAAAAGGCATAAGGGGGTCAAAGTGGTCATACAGGGGTCCCGTCAAATCCTCCGTACAGTGGAAAGTCTTTGACCGGCAGATGATCATGAATCGAAGGGAAATTAATCCTGCATGGTGAAATTAAGCATGAACAATATGTAGACAGGAGTGCACCCTATCAAGGAATGTCCACAGTGAGTGATAAAGATTGGCAGGAGTGAACCCGGAAGAGAGAAACCAACAAGCAGGGGTGAACCTTGAAGAGTTGTTAAAAAGAACATTAAGATTCATGAAACCGAGAAGCATCGTAAGACAAGGGGAAGGGAAGTGCCCCCTTGTCATTTGGGGTCCGAGCGCAGCCAAGGGAGATCCAGGGATGAAAAGTCATCACCCAAAGTTCATTGAGAAAAAGATTTGGTGAAACAGAACTTTGTGTTTGGGGTTTACACCCGGAAGAGGGGGACCCGGGGTGAAGTCGTCACCCAAAGCCATACGTGGAACAGAACTTTTGTGTGTTTTTGTTGAACTATCAGGCCCTCGAAGGCAAGAGACTTTTAGTTATAATGAGACTTTAACAATCTGAGCAGCTGATAGCTGGAGCAGAACTGTCGACTCGTGCTGGGAAAGCTCGAGTGTGTGCTCTGCTCAGGAGACCCACCTTGTCCCGTCCTGAAAACGTGTGGAAGGGGGACCCCTGGCAATCACATCCTGACTTATTATATGGGAACACTTCTTTCTTTATTGCAACCCTATCCTACACTCTTTCTATAGTTAGTTGTAAGGATTTGGCAATAGGTTTTTCTTAGTGTAGGCCTTTTTACTTTGACAAGACGCCACAAGGACTGCCTTATTTTTCCTTTGATGGTCAACACTTGCTCCCATCTTAGATTTAGGTTTAGATTAGGCGTTTTTCCACCCTGCATTTCCAGTTTAATAAACGCCCTTGAACTGTGAACAATTGTGTCTGTCTTTACTGTTGCCACCATGAGTTCCTTACACTCACGCCAGAAAGGATACACCACATATCACTGGACTAGTCAGCCGTTTGCTGGCGGGGTTGTGACACGGTAGGCTCTCTCTTTCACATGGTATGGCTGTGTGGTAAGGTGAATCTCTATTGGAAGTGCTCTCCAAAATGAAAGATATCACAGGGTTGTCACGACCATGGACCTGCTGGTAGTAGTGCTGGGGAATTCGAAGGCTGAGTCCTTCTCTCTGACGGGGCCTATGGCTGCTCTGATTGGGCATCTCCTCTTAGCTGCAAAACTGACTATCGCCTGGAATTGGAAATCAGCTGAGGGTCCAGTAATTCAAATGTCGTGGGTCAGAATATGGGACATCTAAGTTGCGGACAAGATTATTGCGCTGTGTGAAAGGCGATACACTAAATATGTCATTGGGCCTCATTACACGGTAGGCGGTAAGGGTTTACCGGTATTTTACCGGTACCGGTAAACCCTTACCGCCTTATTACGAGGTCCCTTTGCGGGTTGGGGAATTTAATGCCTGCTTTTTGCAGGCATTTAAAAACGAACCCGCAAAGGGACCGGGGTGCTAATTACGGAACCGCAATTTGCGGTACCGTAATTAGCGCCTTCCCCATTCCCATTATGCCCTATGGGGCAAAAATGGGAATGGGGAAGGGCAATGGAGGAAGGAGGAATTACCGCCTTCCCAACCTTGGAATAGGGCGGTAATTCCCCTTTCCTCCAAGGCGGTACCGGTAAATTACTGGCATGAATTACTGGCGCTAATAGCGCCATGTTTTACCGCCTACCGTGTAATGAGGCCCATTGTTTGGAAGTCATTTATTGACTTTACAGAGAACTATCCTGTTGTGGTTGACAAGCCTCCTCTGCTACGGCACTTTTTGCCACTGAAATATTGTTTGGATTGTTGCATACTGCCTGGCTAGGCCAAAGGGGTAGGGTGGGAGAGGTAATGGTGCTGCAATGTATTCCTCATGACTAAACTTGGCATTATGCTGGAATTTGTCACCTGTTACTGTTGAACTGACTTGTGGATGTCACGTATGTACATTTGCTGCCTCTCACGATGTGGTAAATAAAGATCTTTGGAAAATAAAAAGCTACATGCTTCCAGGCTTCATTTTGATTGTCTTTATGCTAAGTGAATGTTATTTTCAATTGCTATTTTTCATGCGCTATACTGTGTACTGTTTTATGTAGGCAGGTGATGACAGTACATCAATCCCATAGACTAACACCCAGGGCAAGTCTGTCACATCACAAGATAGCCCACTCTGTAAGAATATCAAATCTGTGGCTACTTTCAGGTTCTGCCTCTCAGGGAGGCAATCAGTGGTCCAAAAGAAGCAGATTGCAATATGTGCCCTCAGCACTCCCTAGGTATATCTATATCAGACACCACCTGCATTGGGTGAGATGCCATGTAAAAGGGGCTGACCTAAAAAAGGCAGCAGACTACTGTTGTTCATCTCCAGCTTTTACAACAGTGAAACAGCACTTCCATTTCCAAGGTCAGCGGCAGGAGGGCAGGGGACGGCTGTTTTCAGCTTTGACTATATCGTGGCTCTAACCATAACTGAACCATTTGCATTGGAGCAGAGCCAGGAGGCAGATGGAAGCACACGCAGATTGGGGGTGTTGCATGGTTATTTGCCACTCATTGACGGCCCGTATCCACGCCAGTCCCTACTGTCAATTCGGCCCTTCAGGCAGATTACAATATACTGTGCAGATTTTCATGAACTCTTTGGCACACTTGTGTGTTTTGTGGACTATACACTTTACAAACAACACAGTTATTTATCTTTGACAATGTGTATCTATTGCAATGTACAGAAACTTTTGTCTAGATTAAAAATCATATCTACTGCACACAATTGTGCTTGAGCTCCTTCTCCACACCCTTTATTTTATATTATGATGCTGTCACTTGTAAATACAGAAATAAAATAAAACAAATGCGAGTATCTGCTGTTGCAGAGAAGAAAATGTAGGGCGTTTGACCCAGATTAGATCCATGTTACATTTGACGAGGGTGAAGGGAACGCTCAACTGTGTCACCTACAACATCGAAAAAGGAGAAAGAAAAGCTCAAATAAAAGGATACACGTAGTGATTTGGCAGAACAAGTAACAGTACCCCCAACATTCCTCTCAAACCTAACGTGTTGTGGCAGCAATGGCGGCAAGGTTTCAAAGTATACATGGAGGCCTCAGGACTGCAAGAGTCTAGTAAGAAAAGAAAAGCAGGGGTGCTAGTGAATCCGCTAGGGAAGAAGGGCAAAGGTTATTTGAAATACTTCCTCTGGAGAACGAAAATGGTGACGCAAATATAGACAGCCTCTATGAGGAAGCACTGAAAAGACTTGTGTAAGGTTGTCTTAGTGCAACCAGAATCACCAAAAATGCATACATAAATAGGAAAAGACTTAACAAAAGATTTAATAACAAACAAGAACAAGAGAAATGAGTTGAGCTAAACTGCATTACTGGGGGAGAAGGGCTTAATGAACCAGTAGATGCTTACATTACCATGTTAAGAGAACTAGGAAAGAAGTGTTTATTCAGAAAATCTTTGCATATGATGCGAAATCTTATGAAATTCATAAGTGGTGCAGTGCCCGAGTGCTGCAGCACACGGGGGAGCGGTCTCTTTCACCACTTACCCACACCCTAATGTGACTTCTGTTGCAGGTTGGCTATTGTGTTTTTTATGTATTGTTGCAGGCGCCTGTTAGCCTAGCAAAGCGGAATGCAGCAAGGCCTGATTAAGAAGTGCACCCCCGTTTGGTCGTCAGCTTCCAGCCTAGGCTGGTGGAAAGGAAAGCATAACGGCGGCACTCCCTTCAGCCCAACAGCAGCGGATGCCAATGTGTTTCGTCTTGAGCGGAAGGCTCAGGGAGGTTCGGGGAGCGAGACCCTAAGATGCTTGGTAAAACGCTGGTAAGAACAAAAAGAGAGCTGACTGGAGATGAATAAAATGATAAAAGGGAAAAAAGAGGGGTGCGGATGAAGGATGAAGGAAGAAGGAAGACCGAACAAAAGGTGCTGCCGATCATCTGGGTTATTAAAATTGCGTGTTTTGAATTTATGGTTGTAAATATGTAATAATAAACTGCATCCTTGTTTTGCCACAATACGAAGAGCTTGGTCTGGTCCCATTTATTTGTACAAATGAAACCACAGAGTGATTGCATGGTATTTTGAGGGGCTTGGGGGGTCAGTAGCCAACTGTCTATGCTAAGAAATGTGCAACCATTCAGGTAGATTACACTTCAAAATGCATGGATTTAAAGTTCTTAAGAGCGTTCACAATCAAAACAACAATACAGTTTTTAATGAGGTGTTCAGAAGGGAAGGACACCATAAATATCTAGAAACAGACAACCGGACCCGGTTTACCTCTGAAAAGATGAAGAACTAGTTGTGAAGAAACTACTTAAAACACAAGAGGGACACACTTTACCACCCCCAAGGAAATGGGCAGTTGAAGGGAATGGACAGATATATGAAAGGCATACCACAGGCAGCATTTCGTAGTGAACTAGACTGTAAAGAAGATCTAAAGGGTGCAGTCACCCACAGGACCATTCCCAACAGCGTAGGGAAATGGGCAGTTGAAGGGAATGGACAGATATATGAAAGGCATACCACAGGCAGCATTTCGTAGTGAACTAGACTGTAAAGAAGATCTAAAGGTTGCAGTCACCCACAGGACCATTCCCAACAGCGTAACAGTAGTGTCCCCCTTTTCATAATGAGGAAAAGACAAGCAAACACTAAATTATCTTCTGTTCGGATAGGAACCAGACTCAAGGAACAAGATATCACATAGGAGAAACCAGAAGAAGAATACAAGACAGAGAAAAAGATTCAAGAAGAGCAGTAAAGATGCTGTTGTATTCTGCTTCCCGACCGATGCGTAGGCGGGAAGCATAGAGTGTGAGGCCCTGGGCGCCAAGGCCTTGCTGCACAGCTCCAGCTGGAGCAAAAGGAGACGCGGACACGCCTTGCAACACTGCGTAGCGGGACGTAAGGCGTACACAACATTCCTCCTTTTTTCCCAACAAAACATTAACAAACATAATATCTTTCAAACAATGTTCCAAACTGTGATTTCTGATACCAAGCGGGCTGGGCTTTTACCACTCATAGGGCCTCATTACACGGTAGGTGGTAAGGGTTAACGGTCACCGGTAATGGTACCGGTGACCGTTAACCCTTACCGCCTTACTACGAGGTCCCTTAGTGGGTTGGTACTTTAACGCCTGCTTTTAGCAGGCGTTAAAAACCAACCCGCTAAGGGACCTTGGTGCTAATTACGGCACCGCAAATTTGCGGTACCGTAATTAGCACATTCCCATTATGCCCTATGGGGCAAAAATGGGAATGGGCAAGGGCAATGGTGGAAGGGGGAATTACCGCCCCGCCAACCTTGGAATAGGGCGGTAATTCCCCTTTTCACCAAGGCGGTGCCGGTATTTTACCGGCATGGACCAAGGTGCTAATAGCACCTTGGTCCACCGCCTACCATGTAATGAGGCCCAAAGTCTTTCAGTCTTTCAGGGGGTCTGGGCGCAGTTCTTAGAGCATACCGTCCACCCCTGAGGGCTATCCCTTGACTCCCATTGGGTTGCTCACCTTCATTGTTCAGCTCTGCCTCCTCTGGTACACTCGGCAGCTCTTCCATTCCGCGGTCCATGGTCGCTTCTCCTTCCTGATGGTGATGCTCCTCCTCAATTTGCGGATCTTCCTCTTCCGCTGGTTGCTACTCTACATCCGTCCACAGGTCTCTTGGTACTGTCTTGAACCATGATGCATTTCTTGTGACCTGTCTTTGTCCCCTTGTGGCTGTTATCATGGTCCCTCGCCTTTGTGTTATGGTCCTTGGGATGGAGTCATATTGGGTGTCCAGCTTTGACTTGGATGGGTTCCTTACCATTATTACCTGATCACCGACTCAGTGATTGGACCTCTTTGCGTGTCTCTTGGTGCTCATATGTTCGTTCGCCACAGTCCTTCTTTGTTGAGTTTGTGCCCTGTCATACATGTCCGTACCCCTGCTCGGGTGGTGTGGGATGGATGAATTGATTATGGTTCCATACATGATGTCTGCCGGTGGTATCCCTGTGGTGCTGTGGGGTGTCACTCGGTAGTTTCTTAGGAAACTATATAAGTCCACCCTCCAGGGGCTTGAGTTGACATGGGAAAGGCGCCGTACTTTATTGAGGGTTCGCATTAGCCTTTCCACGTCTCCGTTGGCCTGTGGCCATCTCAGCATTATGTGATGGTAGTGAATGTTGAGGTCGGCTAGGTACTTCTTGAATTCATCGCCCTGGAACGGTGGTCCATTGTCACTCCGGATCCACCGTGGAAGGCGTGAGTGGCGAACATTTTTTCCATGGCCGGTATGACTGCCTCTGCTGCTGTGGAGGATACGGTTTCAACCTCTGGGTACCTAGAGTGGTCATCGATTACCACTAACAGGTACGTGCCCTCCTGTTTCTTGCAGAAATCGACGCTGATTGCGTCCCATCTGGAGGATCCTCACTCTGCCGATAGTATTGGGCGGGGATTCGGCGGGGCGCCAGTAATTTGACATGGGAGGCATGTTGTGATAATTTGTTCCACTTTTTCATCGATGCAGGGGAACCATACACAGTGTCTGATCCGGGCCTTGGTCCTTACCCTTCCATGGTGACCTTTGTGCGCTAACGCTACAACTCTGTCTTGCATGCTTGCGGGGATGACTATTCGGGTCCCTCTTAGTATGAGCCCTTCCTCCATGATTGACAGGTCTTGCCTTACTGCGAACATGCCAGCGAGGAACTCTTTGGCTTCGGCAATGCGATTGTGAATATTCCGTAGGAAGGATTTCCATTCACCAGAGATGACCGTGTCTTTTACCAGATCACAACATGGGTCGGCTTGCATGGCCTCCACAATGTCTTCTATGCCGATGGCTCTTGGTTTCATTGTGTGAACCACGTTGCAGATGTGTTCCTCCGTTTCCTCAGCCACGTGTATCTCCCCTGGCATGGCTGCTCTTGGTTGTCTGGACAGGAGATCTACTGGGTTCCCGCTGCCAGGTTGGTATGCCAACTCAAAGTCATACTGTTATAGGTGTAGTAGCCACTTCCCTATTCTGGCTGGAGGGTGCGATGACGAGCCTGTGATTATGGAGAGGAGTGGTTTGTGGTCCGTGTATGCCTTGAACTTTCGGTCATACAGGTACAAATGGCGACAGCCCCACAGTACTGCGATTGCTTCCTTTTCTATATGGGAGTACCGTTGCTCCGTCGGTGTCAAGGCACGGGAAGCATATGCGATCGGCATCGACTCTCCTGTGGCAGTTACTTGGATTAGGATTGCCGCTAGACCCACCGGGCTGGCATCGATATATAGTTCGGTCGACAATGTGGGATCGTAATATGCCATGGTGGTGTCGGCCGAGAGTGAGGCTTTGATTTGTTCAAACGCTTCCTGACAGGTGGGGCTCCAGACCCATTTCGTGCTGGCCTTAGTGAGTTCTCTCAGAGACTCAGACAACGTGGCCAGTTTGGGGATGAATCTTCCGCAGTATGTTGCCATCCCTAGAAAACTGCATACCTCTGTTGGTGTGGTTGAGGGTGATGCAGCACGGATGTCCGCTACTTTTTGAGGGTCTGCAGAGATGCCTGCACTGTTGAATGTATATCAGAAGAACGAGATCTCTTCCTTTAGGAACTCACACTTGTCCTTATGGTTTGTTAAGCCTGCACTCTCTAGCCTGCTGAGTAGCATGTTGAGTCGTCGTACGTGCTCTTCCTTGTAACCTGCATGAATGAGAATGTCATCGCTGATATTGAGTACCCCCAGGATGCCACGTATCACCTCCTGGATGGTCTGCTGAAACACTTCTGAAACTGAGTCGTTTGTATCTGCGCAAACCTATGTGGGTGGAGAATGTTGTGATGTACCTGGAGTCCCGGTGGAGTTTTAGTTGGTGGTATCCAGCATTGAGGTCGACCTTTCAAAAGATTTTTGATCCTGTGAGGTCCGCTATAATTTCATCAAGGGTGGGGTTGATGTGTCGCTCCCGCTTTATTGCTGCATTGGGGAGACGCATTTCAATGCATATTCTCACCTTGCCCGGTTGTTTGGGTTTCTTGATTACGACCATGGATGACACCCACAGTGTTGGTCCGGTCACTTCCTCAATGATGCCCGCTTTCTCGACTGCATGGAGTTCTTTCTCAACCTGATTTCTTATGGGGAACAGAGTTCTTCGATGGCGTACTGATCGCGGTTGGATGGACGCATCAATATGAAGTTTAATGGACTTTCCTTTTAGGCATCGAATGCCCTTGAGGAGGTTCGGGTATTTCCTGAGAATGCTGTTAATGTCCTGTGTATCTGTCACATCACAGATGAAACTTATGAGTGCTAGGTCCTCTGCCGCGTTTCCATTCAGTAGACACTCAATTCCTGTGTTCACTACGTATATTTTAGACTTCAGTGACTTGTCACCTCTGCTGAGAGTCGTCCGGAATCGTCCTATTAGGGGCAGTGGAGTTTTGCACCCATATGCAAACAACAGCGTGTCCGTCGTTTTCAGGATTGGTGGGGGTCGTGGTTTTCTGAATGCGGTTATTGGTATGACGTTAACGGATGCCCCGGTGTCTATGGTCATCTGTGTTTCTTGGCCTTGAATGGCCACCAAACATTTCCGTCTTCTCAGTCTTTTCGTGGGCGTCATGCCTCCGTAGTCCAGTGCTGAGACTAGGTACACCTTTTTTCCTTTTCTCCATTGCTTGTTTGCTGCATCTTTTTGAGGTTGTGCATCGTTGGCCCCTTCCTCATCGGTTGACAAATTGACAGTCTCAACTTGGCGGGCACTGGCTTGTTTCTTCTTCTTCCCCGTGTTTTTATCTTGAGGAGTTTGGGGGTATTGGGGTGGCCTAGACGATATGCATACTTTTGCATAGTGATCTTTTCTGCCACATGCACCGCACGTGGTGCCTTGGGCTGGGTAATTTCATCTCCCATGGCGAGGTCATCTACACCACCCACACTCAGTGGGTCCCGGGGTTCTTGGTTGCCACCGGGGGGGTGTTGTTGCCGCTGGCCTCGTCCCTCATGTATTGGTGGTTTGTGATTTGGGCCACTGTCGCCATTGTTAGTGCCGGTTGGAGTTTCTGCAGGGTCGTGCCCATGTGCGCTGCTCTGGCATGTGACAACTCCCTATGGCGCCCAAGTACTAAGATTCTGGTCAGAGATCTGCCTTTTTCACTTAACACCATTCTCCTTAGCTTCTCCGAGTGTATCCCATTGCTGATCTGGCGTCGGATTTCTTTTTCAACGTCGGCGAATTCGCAGGAGTTTTCAAGTTTCCGGAGTCTGGTGTGATAGGCGTCGAGTGTCTCGTCCTCGTACTGGATGGTGGTACAGAAAATGAATGTTTCATAGTCTGGATTTAGCTGAGGCAAAAAATGGGCTGTGAGAGCGTCTTTTGTTTGTTGGTAGACGTCAGAGCCATCTGCTATTGCCAGCGAGTTGAATATGCGTACAACCTCATCCCCAACATTAAGTAGAAGGTGTGACCTAATTTTGCGAGAAGTGGTAACGTCTTTGCAATCCATGGCCATCTCGAATTTCTGGATCCACAGCTGCCATCGCGGACCAACTGATGAGGGGTCGGTGTATGGGTCGAAAGGGCTGAGCGCCAGTGACATCCCCCTTGCGAACGCATGTGTGGCGTCGATGGTGAGAGGTTGGCTACCATTCTCGGAGGTGTGCTGGGTCTCGGAGTGGAGAGGCCTGTTGCCATTATGCGTGCCCCCAACACCTGTCTGTGCGCATTTGTGCTGATTCCCCCTCACCTTGGTAGGCAGTGAATGTCCCTTGCTTGGCTCCCACGTTGCGTGTTGTGAGGTGAACCACGGGATTCATGTGTGACTTCCTGTGGCAGGATGCTGGTGAGTCAGGATGCCAGCTGGTTTGTAGACAGCTCCCTGATGATTGATTTTGGCGAGATCCCAAAAATGTTACCCGTACTGAGGGCTTGCATTGCTGGGCGTCGCGTGTAGTGTTTGTTACAGATTCCTCGTCGCCTGTGTTGTATCCTGCTTCCCGACCGATGCGTCAGTGAGAAGCAGAGAGTGTGAGGCCCTGGGCGCCAAGGCCTTGCTGCGAGGCTCCATCTGGAGCAAAAGGAGACGCCGACACGCTGGTGCTCTGGTGCGCCTGGAACTGCGCCGCATAGCGGGGGCGGGGCATTTATTTGATGGCACCTTACATCACCGCGTAGCGGGACGTAAGGCGTACACAACAGATGCATGGCCTGTAAAGCGGAGACTGGGTCAAAGAAAAGCAAAGCCAAAAAGACACAATCTCGCAAACCACAATCAGTAGAAAGTGGAACATAAAGACAATAATAGCACTGTATCAACAGAAAGATCAAGTAGACTCAGGACGACAAGATACGGCAGTGCGTGCAATCAAAACTTGACAGAAGTCATCACGAGGGAGGCAGATCAAAAAAAGTCTATTGAGTGCGCGCTACACTGCTGGGGCTGAAAGGTACTCTGCACAATGGTCTGTTTTTTTACATACAAAGATCTCTATTGAGACGAACCAGTGGTGATTGTTTACTTCGCCTTTTTTTCAGAACATTTTTTTCGGTAATTAATGGCAGTATAAACGGAGAAATGAGCGCTCTGTGATGCTGGTAGAGTTCAGACATGTTTGTGTAAAATCAGAGAGGATTGCGACATCCCTGCGAGCTTCGAGTTATGCAAGGCACAGAGGAAAGAAGATTCCCCTTCTGAATTGATGTTCTGTCCGACCTTTAAAACATAACTTGGGTGCTTTTCCGAGAAACATTGCAGCAATCGGCTCTTCCAATATGGTTATGGAAGGGCAGGTCCATCAACCCAAAAGAACATGGCGCAGCCGATGGTCACATCTTTGTTGGCTCAGGTACATTTAAGATCATGGAGAATATAGCCACATATATGCTGTCACTCAATTATAGCATTTGTCATCTACGTGCTCTAGAAGTGTTAATTAAACAAAATGTGTACTTTCTTTCCATTCATTTTCATCGGAACACTAAAGGGGGTCATTATGAGTTGTGCACTTTACATTGGAAAAGCGCAGCAATTCGAAAAGAAGTAGTTACTGCATGACCTGAGGTGCACCATGTATGCGTAATCCACTGGCAGTTGGGGGTAAAGCAAACAGCTCTTATTAGGAAAACATGTGGACATTTTCCAAAAACTAAATGCCAGGGCTCAAATATTTTAGCCCAACTGTGACGCGCCCTGCTCACTGTTGCCACCACCCATGACTGCTCCCCACAATGTTAACGTATTTGGGGTTGCCGCTTCATCTCCCGCCAGCTCATTGGGGATGATGGCGCTGACGAAAGCAAATTTGCAATTTACAAATACCATCAACATAATATAAAATAACATACCAAACCAGTTGTGTGTTGAAATGAGAAATAAGTGGGGTTTTTTAATACACATAATCATCATTAACGTTATGTTAAATTCTAGAGGTGGAAAATGAAGCAGGTTGCCCGTCTATCCACTAAATTTCGAGCAAACATGCTTTCCTCCTTTGGAAAATTGATGGACAAATACAGGCAAAAGCATTGCTTAACTGATTAAATTACCTGTCAAAAACTGCTCCGAGATATTCCTGTACAAGCACTGCTTCCCAGCAGTGGCCTTTTCTCTTGCATTATCCCTGCATTGGTGCTACTCGCTGTACAGTTTTTGTCAACCCAACTTGCTGCAGCAGTGCTGCTGTCTAGTAAAGTAGTAGACCTGCACCAATGTCACGCGGGTTGCCTAGAGCAGTGTGCGTGATCATGGGAAGCAGAAGCACCCAGACTTGGCACCTTCCAATTTATTGTTATTCCCAAAAATGGGTAGCTAGCACTGCCTTGCCAGGGTGGGGTCATCAGGTTCATGAATAACAATGAGCCGGCCCAGGATGCAGAGGCACGTGGTCAGTACACACTGTTTTGATTAAATATGAAAGTTACCCAAATGCCACATCATAATCAAACTGAGTCAGAGAGAATAAGTGCAGGGTTCAGCCCTTGCCAACACCCCCACAAATTGCACTAAAAATCTCATGCAGTAAAAACACACCATGCAGAAATTACCATTAATGCAAAACATGGAAACAGAAATCCTGGCGGAGCCACCCTAGCGAGATGTCAGCAGATGCCAGTTCAAGGGGCAATGGCCATCAAAGGAAGGCAAAAACAAAGAGGTGATGGCTGGAAGGTTTAGAATGAATTATAATCACTGGCATTGATCTGGGCAACCCTCCAGACCATCGTTCTTCACCTGCCAAGCCATTACAGAAGGGTTTTTTCCCTTCTGCACAAGACCGCAAGCATCCCCAAACATGTTTCGGCCTAGTTGGGCTTCATCAGTGAGGAGTAGCTTGGATCTCTAGACCCAGTAGGCACGGGACCCACGTCGGGCATACCCGTCCCACTCGGGGTGACAAAGAAAAAACAAAGAGGTGATGGCTGGAAGGTTTAGAATGAATTATAACCACTGTCATGGCTCTGGGAAGGCTACATTTGCTGAGCAGGAGCTCAATGTGCTGGCTGAGCAGGTAAAACAAAATAGGTGATGTCTGGAAGATTTGCAATTAATCCTAACCTGTGGCATTCCTCTGGGAAATCCTCCAGACCATCGTTCTTCAGCCTAGCAAGCCACTACAGAAGGGGAAATACCATAGACAAATCAAGCTTGGTCCCACCCCAAAAGGGGCACTCCTGCACAGACTACTAGGTCACATTCCTTCTGCACGAGACCACAAGCATCCACAGACATGTTTCAGCCTCATCAGTGAGGAGTAGCTTGGGTCTCTAGGCCCAGCAGGTTCGGGACCCACGTCTGAGCATACCCTCCCACTCTGACACACATTGTGTATAGGCTCTATATAAATAAACTATCATATCATATCATTTAAATCAGTTTTGACGCATGTAAGGAGGCTGCTATTAGGGTGTCCTCTGCCCCCCTTTAATCTCAAGATGTATAATGCATGTGCAGCCTGGCCTGGTTATAGGTGAAGAAGCCCAAGTTCGTTGCAGTGCACTTATATTGTTACTCTCCAGAAATAAATGAAAATCCAGTTTAGCTATTTTAGACTGGATGTCTGCCACATTCCAGGACAACATTTACAAGTACTTCAGGTCTCCAGGTACACCCAGTGATATTACCAAAGCTATGCTAGAATCAGAGGAAGGCAGGCGTTGTCAAACCTGAGGAGGGTTATCAGCTATCTGGGTATACTTCCCTTTTTAATCACAACTTTCTGTTTATACACATATGAGAAGATGTAGCATGAGTTAAATGTCAGGGCACTACGAAGTTGGATCTTGGAACCTGATGGCGGAATAGATCTTACATCAATGAAAGTAAGCTCATCAGCAATAATGCTGAAAGTCAAGGTTAATGTTATCAAAATTGATATAATTTTGTAAACAAATTCTACTAGCCTGGATAATCTCATCTCGTATGATTGATAAGCAACCATGGGTACGCCTCAACCAATGAGTACATTTGTTGATTAGGGAGTCACTGTTTTCGAAAGCACCGGTCTTCGATATGTTATGGCATTTATAACGCGCCTGTACACAAGTGTTTCAAGGGTCGAAATTTAGGAACTTCCATCATGTACACAATATTGTTTTCAGAGATGGCGGCTCTAGACACCCCTGGTGGCAGGGTTTTTCATGCGCAAGGGAGTAAAAGGTTTTTTGACAACACAAGAGGGTCTTAGAGAAAGTAAACGAGTTAGCCTTTTGCTTTAGGGTAGAATAGCATGGGTAATGTGCCTAGAAATAGCGGATAGCAGTGGCTGAAGTGAGGGATCCTTCTGCCCAGTATATGATTTTACATTCCTTGCAGTTTTTGGAGAGTTACATTTGCTGTTCTAGCAATAGTTCCAGACGTCCGTTTATTCACCTCTGAATCTGGATTTGTAGGCACCGATGGAAGGGTGGTGCGATGGGGTGCGGCAGTCCGTGAGCTGATAGTGGAGTTGTTGTTGAGTTTACTTATGAATACTATCTTTCGTTATGTCAAATGACAAAACTGGGTAATCAGTTGAATTGTCTATTAAGCTGAGCTATTAATTTTTAAAGTACCAACAGGCTGCTCCTTTGTTTTGTCGATTTTGATTCAGGGCAACCTAACCTCAATTACAGTTAGAAAGTGAACTTTCTAACATCACATATTAATACCATATATAACCTCAGTTGGAAAAGGATCGCCTACTCGAATTATATATTTTCAAACATTATTCACACCAACTCTTATTCAATGTCCAATTTCTTTAAACTTGAATTATTTAATTTTGTTACGTGAAAGTAAAGACACATTAAGTTAAAACACATTTCAGTGAATTTCTTATTGCCCTTGCCAACACCTGTTGCGATCCTTAGATCTTCTTCAGGGCTATACAACTCATAAGCAGAATAAAAACATAGCAATGTATGTACTTCCTTAAATCTTATATTAAAGACTTTCTGCTCTACAGCACCCCAAATACTGACACTCTGCTTTAGCTAGTGACATTGTAAACATTAATTCTACATTTTGCAATTTTTATGAATTTAATGATTTTTCATAGTTCAGTATTATGTGCAGGGACATATTTCAATACTCATTTCCTAAATCAACAATCCAGTCATAAGTCTGTATTTACAATATTACATTTTAAATTTCATAATATTTCTGCAGATCTTTATCCAGTTGTTGGGACGCATATACAGCATCACAGCCAGGCAAAAAGGTTCAGATTGAGAAAAACGTATTAGCACAAAATATTTTGGGAATAGACCGGGGGTTGAGCGGCAGAAGGTGCGTGTTTTGTTTTTGGTTAGGTTTGACACATATTGGATGCTTACGTTATTTTTTAAGTTTTAAAAAAATGTATTGCACATAGTGTTAAAAACAAAACCTTGTGCAATTCAACAATGCAACATTATCTTCAGCCTCAGTTATTGAATATTCTGGTTAACGTACATTGGGACACAATGATTAGAATTTGGCTGGACCAGAGAAGAAGTTTTACTCTGTGGATCAAGACGCAGCGTGGGTTTTGCCAGGGCTGTGTCTTGGCCCCTTTTTTATTTAATATTTACATTTATGATTGAGCTAGTGCATTTGACAATGTTTCTACTTTTCCACCAAGACTGGGTTCATTGCGTTTGCAATACATGGCCTATGCAGGTGATCTGGTCATTTACGATCATACTGCTGTGGGCCTTCAACGGGCATTGGTTGCTATGAATGCTTATTTGTTAGTTCTGGACCTAACTGTAAATGTGACAAAATTAAAACTTTTAATCATGAGATCGGTTCGGTCCATAGTGACAAAACGTCCTAAGTACAGTTTTCAGCTAAATAAAAGGCACATCGAGATGGTCTAGAATTTTGGATACTTGGGGGTTTTATTTCAGTCAGTCCCAGTCTGAAGTTTTTAATGAGTGGCGGGCTGTGGCACAGCTGGCAGCTGCCCAAATGAGGATGTTTGATTATAGATATGGACAATTTTGTATTGCTCCTCTCATTTGATTCTATGCGCAAAAGATATTACCTAAGATTATGTATGGGGCTGAGGTCTCTATGGCGCATGTGGAATGGGATAGAATTGAAGCACTCGTCTGGCATGGGGTTTTGGCTCTGCGGAGGTGTGTCCCTGTTTGTACTATACACCATCAATTAGGATCTTCATTTCTTCGAGCCTGTCGTTCCTGGAAATGTATGCGAATATATTATAAAGTCCTGGAACCTCCAGTTGCGTAAATATTCGGGATGCTCTCTTAACAAAATATGTTTCGTGATTGTAAAGTCGTAGGGGTGTGGACTTCCCAATGTAGGGAAGTTCTTGCCTCAGTGGACTCAAGTGGGAGGGAGTTGATAACTTCTCCCAGTATTGTCCATAAAATAATCTACAAGCACGTTTGGATTGATAACAGAGCGCGTTTGATGCATTATAGGCTCTACTATCATTTTAATCTTTACATAAAAGCTTGAAACCTTTTGTATCCATAGCTATGGAAACATACCTCAAGGATTTTTAGATCTGCGCTTTTAAGGTTCCTATGAATTTATATGCTTCTAGAGAAGTAATGGGGGCATGGAAGAATGAACCAAGAGGCGAACACTTGTGTTGACATGCAACCTGAAAGTAGAAACATTATGTAATTTGGTTATTTTTTGTATATCCCTACAGTGTTTAAGAGTGGAAATGTTTGGGAAATGTGTGCCATGTGATTAATGTTTAGTTACTTATTCCTTTTGGTTCAGGATTTTAAATTCATATGGAATTTCACTGTTTATTGCGGTTTTAAAGTTATTAACAAAGATACTTGTTTGAATGTAACATATTCATTCCAGCTCTGTTTTGTTGTGTTTTTAACTATATGTGCAATATAACCAAAATTAAAAAAGAAGAATAAAAATACTTACATATAGCAACATGAAAAGTGCAACAAATATACTACTGTTGCAGTTGCAGAGGTTATAGGTAGAGAAGTTTAGTTGATATATTCAAAGTTATGAACGCAGTAAGGTGCAGGAAGAGTTGAAGCAGGTGAAAGATGGAGTCAGAACAGTATCGTGGTAGAAGTAAGGTCAGCATGTTAACATGGGAGAAATATCGCCATATTGGAAGCTAAGGCCTGGTACACTTTGAACAGAACAGAATGCAGGCCAGGATTTGGAGCTACGGCTCTGTGTAGCTCAGCTACAAAAACAAATCCCCTTTTCCGTTCCCAGGAGAGAAGCCGAAGTCAGAGGCACCCCCAGCTACTTGTATACAGCTAAAGAACTTGAATAGGGTGGGAATGTAATGTGAGCGGCCAGGAGATTTGGTAGGGATGCACCATTTGAAGGACAAATTAATGAGAACACTGGTATAAGGTTTTGTGATCCCCATGGGCAAGGTGAAGATTTAGAGAACTACTACCCTCCCCAATGAGCGGTCCTCCCATATGAATTACAAGTAGACACACAACCAAAACCAAATATATCCCTGAAATTCAGACTCAAGAACAGTGCCCTTTACTGGGCACTTTGCTTTCGAAGGAGATAAGGGGGAGCCATGTCTGGAACACTCTGTGATGTGGGATAGGAGGAGCAGAGGTGATGCCAATAAATTTAGTATAAGGTCGGGAGGCAACTTATGTGTGCCACGGCATCTTGTATAATGAGAAGGCTTACTATGTTATCAAAGCAGATTTGGGATCGCCAGTTTACTTTGATCATGTCTGGAACAGAGGGGTGCACATCACGTGAGGGTCTTAATTCTTAAATATATCAATCAGGGGAGTCACCAATCACGTACCTGGATTTCCAAGTGACGATGCAGGGGACCAAATGTATAAGGGAATGGATTGGTCCACAGACCATATGGGGACATTAGCATGTTATATAGGTGGCAGCCATGCGGGTGCAGGGATAATGTTGTATCTCATTATTATGTTATTATTGTTAATTATGGTTTAATAGCCTATAAAAGATGTAACCCTTCGAAAGAATTAGAGAGCTCCTTGTCAGTTTGTTTCTGAGACCTTTTTGCATGTAATAAACCTTGTTTTCCCTTGCAAAGAGGTGCTGTGCTTATTTGACTTTATGAATAATTATTCTGTGTGGTTTTTGGGTTACCTCCCTTTCACGGTCTTGCTCCGTAATTGTCTGTCCTCTCGCATCATCCATATTTCCTGTTCTGGTCTTATGATATGATGTTGTTGAGTTTGTCAACATCCTTGTGCAAAGTTGACACTAAATCGCATAAGGAATGGAATTTTGATTTAAGATAATCTATTTCCAATGAGATGGACACATGAGCTGGATTTCATATGAGGGCAGGACAATAGGAGTAGTTAGGGTCCTTGTATACAGTTGCAACAGAGGTGAACAACTGGATGTAGGGATATTTAATACAATACCCCCATTAGCTGGTTTGTTATAGGCCTGGTCAACAGGTGATTTCAAAGGATTGAATCTATTAGTGCAAGGAATTGAAGGATCAATAATAAAGCTAGTAGGTCCAGGTGCACAGGCCTGTGCTACCTCATAAACACTCAAGTTGGACATAACAGAAGCAGGTGCAGGCGAACAACTGCTGTTGAGTAAAGCTCCCCCATACCTGCTTTATAGGGAACTCAGTAAGGAAATCATCACTGAACACACAGATTTTCTTGCCAGTCTTCAGCGGCTTCTAAGGTAAAGTGGACTGCACTAGTTGTCAGGCCAGGGTGATCCTGTAATTTAGTTTGATCACTGTATCGACTATTTCAAGAGTTAGCTGGGTGAACTATGGAGTTATTAATCTGTTTCCTGTTTGTATAATGGTGTGAATTATTATTGTTCAGCATCGTAGAGTTACTACTATCCCCAGATCACTTAAAAGTACCCCAATCTTGTTAAATTAGATATTAGCATCTTTTGATTGGGGCCATATGCCTGGCAGATTTCCGAATCATGTCAGGTGGAGAAATATGTGTAGTAGTTTTTCTTTTAGACGTTTTTAAATCTTCAGGTATAGACATAGAAAACATGTTTCCTGTCTTTCTCTCCCTTCTTTTCTTTTAAAAACAATTGAAAAGCACAAATAAAACAGTCTTTCCTTTGGACAACGTAATGCGTGTTGTGCAAAATACCAAAATCAAATGAACAAGGGTGCAAAGAAAACGTTCACTAGAGTGCATGCTGTGAGAAACCAGAAGGCATTCTCACTTCACTCCCTTAGCATCTTTTGCACAGGTGTCCAGGGAAAGGCCATCGCTCTTGGATCCGGACACCCGAAGGTGGAGAAGCGAGGGAGGATCACCTGGCTAGAGGGTCCCTAGGGATTGGGAGTGAGATGTACTCAGGCGAGACACAATATTCCTCGGTCCCGGTCCCTTCCAAGAAGAACCCTCTATTCCCAGAGCAGTAATGGGTTATTATCATACATGTCCCAATAACCAAGAAAAGGGTATGAGATGCCTGTTAGGAATGATTTCCATTCCATGTGTAATTTTCCCTCCAGTTGTGTACCCCCCAACTTTTTGCTTTGTTGATCCCGACACCTGAGGGTGGAGAAGCGATTGAGGATCACCTGGCTAGATTGTCCCCAGGGATTGGGAGTGAGATGTACTCAGGCGAGACACAGTATTCCCCGGTCTCGGTCCCTTCCAAGCAGAACTCTCTATTCCCAGAGCAATAATGGGTTATTGTCATACATGTCCCAATAACCAAGAAAAGGGTATGAGATGCCTGTTAGGAAAGATTTCCATTCCATGTGTAATTTCCCCTCCAGTTGTGTCCCCCCCCCCAACTTTTTGCTTTTACGGCCTTCTGCTGCACACCTCTGGGCTTTTCGCTCACTTCTTATGGGGAAACTGACATGTCTTTAAAGACAGTCAGTACTGGGAGACTTTGTTTCCCTTAGTCCTTGTCAATGTTGCAACTTTTCTGCAATATGTTGCAAGTGCCCAAAGTACCTTACAGTACAGTGCACTTGGGTCTTCCTGTCATTTCTAAAGGCCCTAGTTACTCTCAAAGGATTTTTTAGGAGAAGTTCAGGTGTGCCTTGGACAGGGCTGGTGGCAGCTTATCTTTTGTGTATTTTTAACCCGTTCCTGCCAGGTAAGCCGCCATTACCACGTTTGGCACGGTTGGGTGGCCTGGCTACAAAATGGACATGCCACGAGGTTCTTTGTCCTGTCCTTTGTCCATCTTGCCCCTTCACCTTCCCCAGGTCGAGCCAACCCGGGTCAGTCCTTATTTGGGCATGTATTTCCCCGCAAAGTGCCAAGCTTTCGCAGACTTCTGCATGCCCTGTGTGTGCGCCCCAGGATTTGGGCTGGACTGTCTAGTTCCAATACACCTCCTGGGTGCCAGAGAGTCTGGTGTGCTGTGAATGCCTAGGAACACTGTGGGCCATGATTGGTCCACGTATGGTATGCCTGTATGTGAGCAGATCTCCCATTGGGTCCATTGTTTTGGTGTGAAGGAGATTTTGGATAAGAGAAAGCTCCAAACACCCATACTATGTCGATCTCTGGAGTTCTCACTGAACGAAGGATAGGATCCAGGTATCCTGAAATTAAGAAGTCAAGTTGAGGAAACGCTGGTGACCCACTGGAAGGTTTGGCAACCTGAGCCCGCTGTCGTTCCATGGGACCCCTCTGCATCTGGCCGTCCAAGAAATCTGTGAAGACGATTAAACCCGTTGGAATAGTGGGACCAACTATTCTCAGCACCTTCATCAAAACCTAGTAAGCCTTTTCGGAAGCGTCCCTGGGCCAACCAGTGGGCTGACCAGCTTGCACAGGACTTTTGCCCTGATAGCGCTGCCGTTTCGAGGAGGCCCTTGAAACTTGGTATATCGCATGCTGAGTGTTCACAGCACTCTCACACTGAATTTCATACACTTGGCGTTCCCAGGCCTGGAGTAAAGTGAGTGCACCCTAACCAGAGTATACGCGGTTACTGTGTCGCCCAGCCGTGGTGACGGACTTTGCAAGTTAATTGCAGCTGTGCCCTGAAGCCTGCTACAGTGGAACTGGCCTGATCCCTCCACCAGGAGTGGAGAAATCGCCACTGTCCCGTTTGGGAATCAACAGTGTATTTTTGTTGTTGAAGGGCCGCAGAGCTGCGAGATTGCAGCATTTGTACCTGCAACCAAAGTGGACTTGAATGCCAAAGTTTGGTCAAGAGTGTGCCGGGGGTCAGTGAGTAATTGCATCCCTTACCGGTGGCCCCTACCGCATCCATCCATTCATACGCATGAGTGGCCCCTGAGGGCCTCTCTCCTTTCCACTTATAGTGCCAGCTAACAAACTATTCCCGAACCCCGTTTTTCCCATCTGCATGGGCTGGCGTGCACCAGCATTGCAAGTACATTTGAGCAATAGGCTCCCCACTTCTTAGGGATTGGACTACCTTTCAGTTAGGATTGTGTTTGATGCAGAAGGGACTAAAGAATATTTGCACTGCCTGTTTCCTTCCCCTTTTAGGTTGTGGACCTATTTTGTGCATTAACCCATTAGACCGCATTGGTCTTGTATATATGTATATTGCTAGGATTGTGTTGGCTTAGAAGTGTTACTGTGATTTCATTTGTGTGTTAAAACTCTAGGGCCTTGAAATAAATGTATTTGTATGTTTAATATATCTACACCTGACTGGGAGTGATTTGTAAGTGTCCTTTACTCTGTGTGCTCATTGAGGTCTTTCAGTCACCCTCACCCCTCCTGAGACCTAGTCTTGACCACTGCCAATGCTACCTTGATTAGTCTGGCTTGTCCAGAAGGTTACCCTGTTCCAAGAAACTAGGCTGGCCTTTTGAACCTCTGCCCACCAGGTCAGAGTTCAGAAATCTGTCTTAACAATGCCATCAACCCAAACGTACCTGAGAAAGAGGGAAAAGGGTTTGACGTAGACTAGATGAGTCATGGTATTCCCCTTTCCCTACTGTCAACTATCCTAACCCAATCCTTTACTGGCTATTATAAGCCAGCTCCCCTAATTTTTCCACACGTGACATTTAACAGTACTGGGATGAGGAAGAGATGACTAGGAGTTACGTACACCAACATGCAGCTACATCACCTTGGTACTGAGATGAGGAAGAGGGCCTCAGAGGAGTATAAAATTCGGCCCCTATCCCGTCTGACCCTGGTGCTTTGCCTGACGCCAGTGCCTTGATTGCCTCCGCAATCTCTTCTGCAGTCACCGGTTGATCCATTGCCAGGAGTTCTTCATCGGGGAGTTTAGGAAGGGAGAGAGCCTCAAGATATGACCTAATTTCTGTGTAAGATTTCTTATCCTTATTCGCATAAAGTTCTTTATAAAAGTTTGCAAATGCCCCGTTGATTTCCTCATCCCTCAGGAGTACCTCCCCCTGTGCTGTTTGTATACTTGTGATCTGAGTAGGCTGCTTGTCGTGCTTGAGTAGGTTGGACAGTGTTCTACCCGCTTTGTTACCTTACCCGTATCTGCGTGCTTGTATGGGTGCTGCCACATAGCGCACTTCTCTGATGGCTAACTTATCAAACTCCTGAAGATGCGTGTGTATATCAGCTAATATTTCTTTGTCCTGTGTGCGAGTGTAGAATTCCTCCAACGCATCTAGTTTCCTTTCAATGTCTGATAGCTCGGTTCTCACACCCCTCAGCATACCAACAGACCCGGAAATCAGGACTCCCCTGATCCAGACCTTGAAGGATTCCCACACTATTGAGTATGTGCCAACTGATCTCACATTATTAGTAAAAAATTCTGCAATTTCAAAATGTAATGTTTCCACCACCCCGGGGTCTCCCAGCATTCCGCTCGGCATTCTCCACCTTCTAGCCGGACATGGGGCATTCCAGGTCATCAGTTCCAACAGCAGTGGGGAATGATCTGATAGCGTACGGGGCAAAGTTTCACATATTTTCACCGCAGTTGTCATAACTGTGGAGACAAACCAATAGTCAATTCTAGACTCAGAGTCGTGCACCGAAGAGTAAAATGTGTATCTCTTACTACCAGGGTGTAACTCCCGCCATGCATCCACCAGTGAAAGCTGTGATACAATATGGCCCAGGGTCAGGGCTGTTTAACTCGGAGCTCTAATAATTGTCATGGACCTGTCAAGAGCAGGGTCCAGGGCCACATTGAAGTCCCCACCCCAAATCACATTGGACACGTCGAGTGACAATATCACCTGATATATTCTCACGTAGAAAGCAGGGTCATCTATATTGGGCCCGTATGTGTTAACCCAAAGCAGTTGTTGACCTGCGACCTCCCCCCATACTATAACGTATCTCCCCAACTGATCAACCTTATGACCCTCCACCCTGAACCCCAAGCTTGGATGAATAAGTGTAATTACCCCTCTAGATTGGGAAGAGTAGTCTGTATGAAACCTCAAAGCGCCGCATTTGGGCAGTATATGCATGTTGTTCACTCCCACAGTATGTGTTTCTCGTAGCATTAGTATTTGGGGGCCATGCCTGGCAATGTAATAACCGACTTTCTTAACTTTCATCTGATTATTTAATCCCCGTATATTCCATGTCAACAGTTTTATCTTCAACCCATCACCTGTGCATTATAAGTAAATATTTGACTCTGTCTCGTTCATCAAAGTTATAACATTCGTGCGATCTGGTTGGCGCCAGTCTCCCTGCAAGCACAATTTGACTTTTCAACAAACTGTTAACCTCCAACAACTTTTCACCTGGACATAACGCCTTCCAGAGGTCACAAACCCCAACGTTGTTCCATAATTAGTCCGTTCCAAAACAGGACCAGCATAACCCACACCCTCGTCCCGCCCAACCACCCTCATCATCACCCCCAACTTGACGATGTTCCCATCTGAACTTATGGAATATTCCAGGGGTAGCCATGTTGCTCCACATGGCCGCCGACTAGGTCCTAACGCTCCACTTAACCACATTGCCTGTGGCCGCTTGGCCATTTAGTTGTCTTGATTGCAGCCTCAAGGATATAGTAACATTTGCACATGTTAAACTATTAGATGTCTCTTAGTCTGCCGGTCTGGGCCTGTTGTTTTGTGCCGGTCTGCCCCCTCTGGGAGGCAGGGGTATGGAAGTTTCAATGTATTGCGTGGCTTCAGCTGGGGACTCGAAAAAGTGTGCCCTTCCTGCATGTTGAATCCTCATCTTGGCCGGGAACATCAAAGCATAGAGAATTTGGTGTTCTCTCAGGAGCCCTTACACTGGCTCGTAGGATCTTCTGCTCGCTTGAACCCCGGCGGAGAAGTCTGGGTATATGTGTATACGGCTTTCTTCATATTGGAGAGTTCCAGCCTCCCTCGCCATCCGTAGGATTGTGTCCCTATCCCTATAATTAAGGAGTCTTGCGATTATCGTGCGTGGTGGTGCGCCTGGGTTAGGTGCTGGCGCCAGTGTACGATGAGCCCTCTCAACGAGGAAGTGCTCAGAGAATGCCTCCGACCAAAACAAAGATTTAAGTAGTATTTCAAGTTGCTTTTCCATTTGGCCTTTCCCAAAGGATTCCGACACGCCCACCACTCGGATGTTATTTCTCCTTGATCTCGACTTGAGGTCCTCGCATTTATTCAGTAATTTAGCCATTGTCTCTTTAATCTGGGTAATGTCACGGCCGTGGTGTGTGATGGTGTCTTCATTAGTGCTTATTCTGTTTTCAGTTTCCGTGACACGCGCACTTTCTTTGTCCACTCTGGCCTTGAGACAGCCGATAGTGGACACTATATCATCCAGTTTCATGTTAACTGCACGAAATCCATTCTGCACTATTGTTGTCAGCCTGTCTTCTTGATCGCCAGCTTCTGGATCTAAGGCTTCACTAGTGCAGTTGTGGACATCCGCAGTAGTGGTTTAATTCTGGCTGCCGGTGTATGCATCCATTGGGCCTTTCTTTTTGTTCCCAGGAGTCTTGGCGCCTTTACCTGGTTTGTGTGGTTCTCCCATTCTGAGATTGTGCTGTGCACTGTTATATTTCCTGCAGTGTTCTAACGTTGGGCCTTGCCACACTCCTGCGTATGTTCAATTCTAACCCTTGGATGATACCTTCACAAAGGGCTAGGGCCGGGTTTTGAGGGTAAAGGCGTTATATATGCGCAACCATCAGGGTATAGTTTGCCAGCACTTAGTTTCCACGAGTGGGCTGTGTCCTCCCACGTATTGTGTTATTGAATTAATACGTCCGTGGCACTGTATAATGCAATGTCATTTCAAGAGTCTACAGCTTCCTTTGCTTGCCAGGTGATTAATGTAGGTCTAACGTTCACCTGCTGGTCAGATCCTCGGGGTGGGGTGCACTTAAGTGTTTTAGCACCCCGGGGGGGGAGTATCACCAATGTGGATCTATGCCGTCACACACCGCCACGGTGCCTTATTGTAGCGTGTGTGGCAGTCCTCATTTACTTATGGCGCCGTGGCCTGCTCACGGATGATCCCTGCGGCGTCAGGGGAGAGCCCCTCCGGGCCTCCATAATCAGATCTTGTAGTCGTAAGCGTCCATTCACAAACCCATGGACGGGGCCGAGTCACTCGGGGGCAGCGCAAGTCCCACTGGGCGTGCCGCGCCCATTTATCACACCAGCTACGGCAAGTTCGCCGGCCTGGAGGGAGCTACCCAACGGTGAGAGCTTGTCGCCACATCCCGCTTAATTATGCCTCTGTTCCCCCTCTGCCGTTCCACCGACCCTCTTACTTGGCGCCGTGGGGCATTGATGGAGTCTCTCCAGGCCTCCGCGCACTGTTCAATTGCGGAGCCACTGCCCGTTATGTGTCGCGGTGTATCACAGGATCTGGGGGGCAGCCCTGGTGCTCAGCAGCGGGAGAGCGTCGCAAGCCCGGGTCACCTCAGGATGTCTGGCGGTCCATTTTTCCTCTGCTTGCCTTGTCCGCCCCTGTGCACCAGCCGCACACCAAGGATCTGAACACTGGGCCGCAGACTCAGGCTCCTCCCATCCAGGGCCCACCGCCCATCCACGGCCCTCGAGTGTTTCCCCGCGGTACTCTGTGCCGGATCGCGTCAGCCGCGTGGGTCGGCTGGTATTTGCTCAGCCGTAACTTCGGCGCTGCTGGTCACAGACCTCCAGGAGTTTCCAGGAATATGCACGTATGTTTAGGCTGTCTGTATAGCTATTTTAGGTTCGGCAGGCAGCTCTGAAAAGGAGAATTAGGCGCAGGATGTCTTAGGGGAGCGGGAGCTCTGTAATCAGGCGGCCATTTCTATCGTGCGCAACAGCGCCCTCCCGGTCGGTGCATATTTCAATGTGGCAGTTCCCATCAAGAGGTGACGCCACTCTAAACAGGCATGTTTGATAGCAAGTAGCTCTTTTCGAGTACAGAATAATTGTTTTCACAAGGATTTTGACATAAAGGCCTAACAGGTGTTCCTTGTTAGTTTCATCTACATGTTTTAACACTGCTCCAATGGCCCAGTCTGAAGCATCGGTCTCCACTATAATAGGTCAAGAGGTATTGAGTTGGATCAACACAGGGGCAGTAGTGAATGATCTCTTCAGGAGCTGGATAGCTGTTTCTGTAGTCGTAGACCATTGAAACTTCACACCTTTAGAAAATAGGTGAGTTAAAAGTTGCATCTTTTGGGAATAATGCATTATAAACTTGCGATAAAAGTTCACTAGGCCAAGAAAACATTGCACGTCCTTCACGGTCTTGGGTGAGGGCCAATTCAGTATGGCATTGGCCATCCATGGATCCATTGAGCTTCACTCTGGCGAAAGTAGGTACCCCAAATAGGGTACCATGGTAACATGAAAACAGAATTATTTTCTGGCTTCACCAGCAAACGATTCATGATCCATCAATCGTTGTAGGACTGTTCGCACATGGTCTACATGTTCTTTTGTTTTCCTGGAATACACTTAAATGTCATCCAAATAGACGACTACAGAATGATACAAAAGATCAGAAAATATGTGATCTACAAAATGTTGAAAGACAGCCAGTGCACTGGAAAGGCTGAACGGCATGGTGCGATATTCAAAGTGACTATAAGGTGTTTGAAAGGCCATTTTCCATTGGTCACCGTCTTAAATTGTGATGAAATGGTAAGTTTGATGTGAAACTAGTTTTGTCCAATTTTTTTAACCTTCAACTGCTTTCAAGATGTCCTGTATTAAGGTTAATGGATATGTATCCTTCTTGGTTATTTGATTGAGTCCACGATAATCCAAGCAAGGACAAAACTCAGAGGTATCCCGTTTGGGTACGAAAAATAAAGAGCACCCACGGATGACTTCTGTGATGAGCCCATTCTTCATATTTTACGACAAATAAACAGTCTTTAACTCCTTCCGTTCTCTCACCATTATAGGTGTACAATGTAACAAAACAATGTTGGATGCAATATGTTGATCACAGAAATAGTGTTCTCGCTGTCCAGTTTATGTAAGGGTTATGGGTTTGCAACCATGGCATCCCTAAAACCAACCGAAAATGTGCTGTTTTAATCAGAGCGAAGCTGAGGTGTTCATGATGGTTATTGATCTTCATAGCAACAAACTCAGTCTGCTACAACTTGTCCATAGGACAAGGGACGTCCATCAATACCCGCTACCGTTTCACTAGTAGGTTTATTATATCTGGGCAAGCTATGAGACACTGCCAAACCTTGTCCATGAACAGCCCACAATCCACTAGGACTTCCATCGTGATGGTTCTTTCAGAGTCCAGCATGAACATCACATCTAAAACTAGTAGAGTCCAAGTGGCTGGGGTATTAGATGTGGTGGCAGAGTGTAGCACTGAAATAGGGCTAGTAGGTGCCCCTTGAGCCTGCACCCTTAAACTGGTCGGGAGAAGGCATTTCCCGACCTTCACGATGAAGCTATTGGGCATTCAGGCACTTAATGTTGCTTAGAGCCGCAATACATACGCAGAACTAATACACATTGGGCCTCATTACAAGGTCGCGGTAAGGAGTTAACAGCGCCAGTAAGTATGCCGGTGCCGTTAACCCCTTACAGCTCAATTACGAGGTCCCTTAGCAGGAGCCGCTAAAGGACCAGGGAGCTAACAACAGGCCTGTTATTAACGGGCCCTTTGTTAGCTCCCTTCCCACTCCCATTGAGCCCTATGGGGGCTCGAATGGGGATGGGGATGGGTTCCCTGAATGGGGAAATACCGGGTCCTCCAAGGTTGGAATGACCCGGTAAGTCCCCGTTCAGGGAATCCGGACCCGGTATGCGGTATGGCGCTAATAGCACAATGGCTACCTCCATACTCGTAATGATGCCCATTGTCTTCTTTCCTCTTCAGACAGTGGACCTTGGGTCCGGCCTATCTGCATAGGTTCAGTGTTGGCTGTACCACTAGGCTGTTGGGGTAAGCCAATAGAGTGGACTGGTTTGATATATCCCGGATAAGGTTTTCATCTTTCAGCTTTACGTTCTTGTAGGCGATAGTCCAACTGAAGAAGTACTGTAACTAAAGCAGATAAGGTAGGTGTTTGTGGTACTTGTGCTAGTTCAACATTTAAGTCTTTGTTTATACCCCTCTGAAATAGGGAAAACTGAGTGTTTTCTGGCCATCCTGATCACCAGTTGTCTAAATGTGGAAGCATAGTATAGGACATCAAATGATCCCTGAGTGATGTCCAGTAAGGATTCCTGGGCAGTAGATGACAGGTCAGGACAATCAAACATGTTCTTCAATTCCACCACAAAACCTTAGTATTGGTCCAGTAATGGGCTATTCATTGTTACTAAGGACGTTGCCCAGGATAAGGCATTTTTTGTCATATTCGCAATCATGAATCAACCATAGAGGGGTCCGTGAGATATATGGTTGGTCGAAAGGTCAAGTGTATGGTACAAGCATCCAGGAATTCCCATAGATGCCTTGAATTGCCCTCAGATTTCTAGAAAGAGGAACAATCCATAAATGTGTTCATGGGAGTAGGTTCTCTATGACCCACAAGTTGCCGTAGGGTTTGATTCTCTAGCTTCAAGCCTTGGACCTCAGCAGACACGGACTGAACTGCTTGCAGTAACTCCTGAGCCAGTGCAGGATCCATATTGAGGGTAAAAGGTTGGCGTCTCAAACTGTGAGGATTTAGCCTTACCTTGCTCCGTTGGGTGAGTCTGGAGCCGGAGAAGAGGTATGGCCGACCCCGATCAGAAGCCACCCTGCCCTCTATATGTTGCAGCACCAGAGTACAGTGGGACTCCTGTAGAGCCATCCTGTAACGCTCACCTGGCTCCCACGGAGGCGCTGGTCTGGGTTGCTGTGGCCTCTTCAAGCGTGATGCGCAGAATTCGGACCACCGATTGAACAGGACCTCCAAATCTTGCTTGTCTGGCCCGTAGGAATATCCTTCTGCAGATGAGAAAGGGGATTAACTGTCTGCTGAATAGTGTGCTTGCTCCCCCCTTTCCCCCTTAGTTCTTCTCTGATTCCTCCAAAACCCCCGGTTTAAGCTCAACTTATGGTTTGGAAGGATGAACTCTCCATCCTGCTTCTGGTGCAGGGGCGCGCGTTCGTCCAGTTACTTCACTGGTTTTCAGAATGGCGCTGGCACATCCACTTGATTTTTCTGAGCGATACGCCGTAAGTATGAAGATGCAAAAGTTCAAGTGTGAGCCTCCTTTTATGTTGTCTTTTCTGTCCTTTATTTCAGATGCAGAACAAAGGCGATGCGTTGAGGGGTTAAATTGCCGGTGGTAAAATCAGGTGAGTTAGTGATGAGGGCGACCCCTCTAAATGTCTTTATAATTCCCCAGTAATGTCTTTTGTCCTTTCCCCATAGGGGCCGGGGTGCGGTACCTGCCAAAGATGCGGCGCCGACCCGAGATGTGGAATGGTTCACCAAGAAAAGCCGGTAAGTAATATGGCTGAAAATTCGGCTTTCCTCTTGTGTTCCCTTGCTCACCTTTTGTCTCTTCTTCTCCCCCTAGGTGCAGAGATGTGGGGACCGGTGCTGAGAGCCGTGATGGAGCCGGGCGGCGTCTCGGGAACAGGTGAGCGAAGCGCGGCGCTGCAGCGAGCAACGCAGTGCTTTTAAATGGAAGTCTTCCTTCAGGAATGCTGGCGTGAAGATTCCGGATGCAGGTAAGAAGATTGAATAAGTTCTTGGTTTTCACCTTTCTCTTCTCTTTTTCTCTTACAGGTGTTCCAGGTTGCAAGGCGGGCGTGGCTGGAGTCCAGTTGCAGGAGCAGACACGGTGAGCGTTCAGCTGCTGGGATGCAGAACAACGCGAAGCACGTGTGGCTGTCCGGGCGTGGCTTAAATAGCTTTGGAAGAAGTTCCAGGTGAGTATTCTTCCACAGCCCCGCCCAAGTAACAAAATAGTTCCTTCAGAAAAATAGTCCCTCCTAAGCCTCATTTGGCTTGGTTCTTCATGCAGCATGGTCTGCATCAGGTGAGTGTGCAGCATGGTCTGCTTCAGGTAAGTGCACCAAACACTTCCCCTTATGAGCCTGGCGCCTATGGCGCCAGGGCTGATGCCCAACATGAGCCTGGCGCCAACGGCGCCAGGACAGAGTCCAAAGAGCCCCTATAAAGGGCCGCTGGGCTTTTACCCGGGGGCGTGATGCCTGCTCCCGGGGGTGCTGGGCATGGCCTGGTGCTCCGGGGGTAGGCATCATGACACATCCAGAGTAAGGGAATACCCCTGTCAGAGGGAAAAACAGTCTGATGCTGAAGCAGGAGATCACTGTAGTAGCAGACAGGCTGGCAAGGATATAGTCAATTGCTGCTGTGGCAGAAGGAGAATGGTGCTAACCGCGGCTATGGCTGAAAGATGGCACTGTCTGATGCAAGCGGCAAAGGAAACTAATTGGGAATCAAGAAGGCAGTGGAGAAATACTGCGGAGCATCCGGAGCAGAGAAGCAGCAACGTTGATACACGTCGGAACATACGTTTCCAGAAGTAAAATAGGCGATCTACAAAACAACTAGACCGCAACTCCGGTTGCGTCCAGAACGTGCCGTTGTATGATCCTTTTCATCCTTGGTGGAAACGAGGAGGCAAGCAGCGCAGACAGCCGCCAACTATTCCACAGGGAGCAATCCCTGACAATATTCTGGGTTCATGTGAGGTATGGTTCAATACTACCCTCTTTGAAAATGAAATAATCAACAAAAGTGTGGCTCCTAGCCGGCGTATCCTACCACAGGCCCAGACCCATAATTTTCTCTTGAGTGCAAGAACAGCTTCTTTGGTGAGTGCTTCCAAAATTCGAAGTGACTCAGCTTGTGCAGAGCTTGGTTAATATAGATAGCCATGGAAATGGGATGCACCCTCCAAGTTCCAGAGGTCCCCTACTGCACTCTGCTTTGATGTACCCTGTGCATTGGACTAAATTCAGGCCCATAATTCAAAGAGCATGGGCTGAATTAAATCCCTGAGTGGTCTGATTGTAACCTCGGCCGGCATGCAGATTATCCCAGATCAGCTAGCTACTCACAAGAGGCTTTATGGTATTGCTAGATTACCCCAAATATTGGTCCTTTAGACTGAAGCTGAAGCTGCTTTTGACCAATACATTTCTTGGGATTCAGCTGTAACAGTGCTTCCATTCCTCTGGCAAATCTCATTTGCTGCCTGCATAAAGGATATTGTTGTACCTCTCCAGATGTCCCCATAGTGGGGCGAAGTTTACTGCCTAGAAATGATTTAAGAATATCATAACTTTGACCCCACAGTATCTGATAGGTTCTGTCTGAAGGGCACAAGGAACTTAGGCCTTTCAAATCATCCACTCCTGTTAGTCCTAAAGGCATCAAGACAGACCTATGATCATTAACCTTAAAGACATTCCGATATTCCCCTAACACCTGGGGACATGGAACATTTCTTATTCATGCTGAACCCTTGTTTCACCCTCCTAACATTCTACTGGGCCTACATGCTCTCCGAGATTGCGGTCAATTTTGACTTATATCAACTTTGTGGGTATGGAGGACACACGGTAAGAAGAACTAAGAGTTTATTGACAGGCACACCGCAGCCTTCTAGCACTGCTACCAACAAATCCACACCGTTAAACCCACTACTACCAAATTTTGCATAAATTCCTCATTTGTCTTGGGCATGTTCGGAGTCTATGTTTGAATGCAAAGAATTCACTCGGTAGACACCCTCACCCAGATTCACTACAGTAGGTATCAGAAGGAGGCAATATTTGGAAAAGTGTCTGAAGCAAAATGCTTGATGTGTTGGTTATTCCTTTGACATTTTTTACTACTGTATACAGTCCGAAAGTGTTTATTAAAGAATTTTTAAAGGGAATACAAATAAAAATAAATTAAATGTTTATCACTCCACTTCAAATATGGGAAATGAAAGGTTACAGTTTGCTTACGTTCATTCACAAGAAGAGAGCACAATCAATCAATCTTTCGGGCATTCTCTCTCAAATGTGCTGAAGCCATTGAGTGACTGAAACAAGGCGCACAAAAAAACGAACATCACTTGGAAAAGGTCCATCTGATGAAAAGCGAAAATCAATATCAAGAGCTTCTGAAACACAACAACAAACAACAGCACATCGTGCCAACCAGAGGACAAGAGCAACTTTCTCCAGGGCAAATGAGATGCCAGAGCAAACTGAAGCAAGACATGCTGACAGGAGGACAAGAGCAACATCCTCCAGGGCACATGAGACACCACTTGATCACGACATGGGCAACGCTGGGTACCCCAGCTAGTTCTTATTAAATAGCTGTGGCTTCCACACAACGCACATTACCAAGCAGATCTTCAATAAGCTATGGTAAGGACATCTTCATATGCCAGCTTAATGTTACCTATTTCCGTGAAAAAACTTTAGATACAATTTAATGAGATTATGATTTACAAAGAACTGCATACAGTCTTCACAGAAGTGTTATCTGCACCATTGCACACGCAGCTTAGAAATGTATTTTGGGTTGTACTGAAATGACATCTCCCTTGATTTTAAATGCAATTCAATTCAATAAAACCTATATTCGATATGAAATCTTCAGGTTCCAAATACAATCACATTAAAACTATGAATGTACATCACATTTAAACTATGTATGTACAGATTAAATACAGATCAAATCACAAAGCAAATGTACTAATATTCTAAAAGGAGGGCAATTAAAATCCAGCATTTTAAAATTGTGTGTCTACTTTCTGTCAGGAGAATTAACAAAAAGACTTATTTTTAACCAGGCTCGGTGGATAAACTTCTCTACGTCAAATAACACACCTAGGTTGGCTGAAGATTTACAAAACAATATTTCCTGGACAGTAGTTCAAACGCCATTTACTATAAAGAGGGTCTTCAGATATTTGACTCAAAGGCCCTTCCAGCATTCACACAAAAACAAGAAATGCAAGATTGACTCTGCCATCTCACACATCGGACATGTACTACCCATGGATCCCTTCCATGAGGAAGTAAACTTGGGCATTTTCAAAGTCTCCATACAAAATTCAAGAGTACAGGGTTATATAAGATCTAAGTATATTTCAAAATATCTTAAAATCTGGTTTTTAAATGCATTGAGATGTACTTTTCAGTTCCCATTACAAAATGAAAGTATTTTGGTAGCACCCTTTGCAAACCAACCCCTCTGTGACATATCAGGAGAATAGCCCTAGACAGCATCTATCATTTCTATTTGGGAATTCTCATTCTCACTTTAAATTGATATTTAATGGTGTAGGACCAGCAGAGAACCTCTCAGATTGTAAATCTCCAAGTCAGAAATGCCTTTCCTGACCTGATTCAAAGACGTTAGGGCTGTCTCTGATTAAGGTAGCTCAAATTAATTACTGGACAAGGCCTTTCCATCTGCAGATTTTATCTGTAGCATCCTTACTGCATATATATTGCATCAGTAGGTGCATGGAATGTAGAATCTGGGTAGCCCCAGATTCCAGAGAGTTTGTTGGACAGGACTTCAGGATAAGAGCTTGAACTGTGAAGATGTATCAACTATACTCGCCTTAATTGGTTTTCCCTCTTCTATTTTATATTGGCTTTGGCTAATCAGAACACTTGAAACACTAGACTGCTTCATATTGTTTTGAGGAATGCGCTTCGTACCTCTGCACCTCCTCCTCGTCCCAGTGTTTGCCTGAGAGCTCTCTCTAAGGTGGAGCTGCCTGTTCTTCATCTCAGTACTGCTACTACTATCAACATGACACATGTAATGTACATGGGATGGCAAGGTAAAGGAGGGTTAGGTGAGGGGGATTGAGGGTAAATATATTGCATTCTCCTTAGATAGTCCTCCCGAATCCCAAAGGGGGATACCCTCTCTATGAGATCCTCCAGTTGAGTACCACCCCAGGGGCACCATTGGGTAGCGGCTTCACCGCCCTTGCCTCATGGGAAGGGGCTCCCTCTTGGGGAGAAGTGACGACATTCAAGGATTTGTCACAGCTCCCATTTTTAAAGTGTAAAATATTCCCATACTTATGTCATGATTATGTCACACTATTTGATTGAATTTACAAAAACCGACAAAGTGGTACTCACACTCGAGACAGTCCTAGATTCTGTCCGACATTCAAATTAAATCTCCATAGTAATTTAAAGGCTAGTGCCTTGGGCAGATTAAATATACAAACTCAGCTAAAATAATATTCTTTTTACATACCTACCAGGGTAATTTTCTATACACCCTGGTAGGCCTTATGTTGCAGGAACTATGGGTAGCCTGTAATAATTGTTTTATCTTGATGTGATTAATATGTTATCCCTTCTTTTGCACTTGATATATTTGTGATGAATGTTCTGTTTTTCTTTATTTTTTCAATTGCTCTATTCTACTTATTTTTTGCTTTAGAAATTGTGTAAAATCTCAAAAAACTATGCTTTCAACAATAAATTTATGGTTAGCACTTCTCAGACTGCTCCCTTGGTGTATCCCCAGTGATTTGCCTCGCAAACACTAGCCTTTAAATTACTATGGAGATTTAATTTGAATGTCGGACAGAATCTAAGACTGTCTCGAGTGTGAGTACCCCTTTGTCGGTTTTTGTAAATTCTACATACTTTGCCCCCACTCACACTTGCACACAGGGGCTCCCCTATTGTTTGTTACACTATTTGATTGGCCTGACATTTCAATTTGCCTGCTTCATAATCAGACACTCTTATAGAATACCCACCCCCAATCTTAATTGGATGATTATAATTTCATTAATTGTGACCAAAAAACAGGTGGGCTTCCAATCTGCTCTTAATACTTGAAATGCTACAAAATGTTATATTCACAATAGGAACCTGTCATCTCAATGAAGTAAGGGTTTCTGGAATCTGTCCTCACAAATGTATGTCTGGGTATATGAATCAAATGTATAGCATATTTATTCACACATTTATGAATTGTATTCCTTGTAATAATTATTTTATAAACGTATGGAATGCAAATTTGAAGGGAGGACACGCTCGGCTGCAAATCACACCCATGTTTGTAACTGGTGTGGTTTCAAGGCTATGAGCCAGATTAGTTTCTGTTTATTGCAGTATGTGACTCATGCCCTGCATTTGCACTATGGGCAGCATCTCATGCCTCAGCACATGGCCTATGTGATGGGATCAGGGAAGGATTTGAAAGGAGACAATCAGGGCCTCCTTTGTTCTCCTGCATTAGTTTTACAGGTGACTGGTTTTATTGCTAGGCAGAGTTCAAAGGAGCCACATTCAATGGAAGAATTTCCCTTTGAGGTTCAACAATAAAATGAACAGGTTCAGGTCAACAGATGATATCTTCTGGAGGACCACAGATTTAATTCCTTTTTAAAACATTTAGTGTATTCTTCTAACATTCTCCTCTCCCGAGGAGTTTCCAAAGGTGGAAGATGCTCTGAAGTGAAACTCTGGTCAACTTGAAGTCAACACAATAATGGGGTGAATTGAACTCTCATGTTATTCAAACCAATACAAAAGAACCACTGATTTCCAACTTATTTACACTATGATATATTATGTAATATCCACCATGTTTTTATCACCGTTGTACAATAAGCAGACAGTTGTTGGGGAAATGAATACACTGTTACATTAGAGAAAACAAATACAGTGATTGTTCATGTTGACTTCATTTTTCAGGAACAGCACTTCAAAATGAAGATTTCTATAGCATATGCCATGTTCCATTTTTGATATGTAGTTCCACTGTGGCAAGCACAGTTCTCCACGAATACAGAGTGTTTTTACCTTGGAGCTTTTCAGCATTTCCTGCTGTGCATTTAAGCTGCTCAAACTCAGTCTTTGGGTGAAATGTACTCAAGGCCCAACATCGTTCCTGAGATGGTTTAGTTTGTGGCACTATCTGTGCCATTTGTCGAGTGATGTTTCTTAGGTATGCAGGTGACTCCGGAGTCCCACAGGTGAACCCTATTCGTAACAATGAAAGAAATATGACACAAATGAAGCAGCAGAAAGGCACTATTCCGGCACCTCTCACTTTAAATTTAGACAGTCTTCATTTGCCTTTGATTCTCCTCACTGTACGGAAATGCACAGAAGCCCACAACATGGCCAACACCTTCTTTATCAATAACCACATGTAGTTTTCCTGGTTCTCTAAAAATATGGGACACCAATGGTATGGGTCTGTATTCGAATGGGGAGGAGTTTGCCAAAAAGCCTAAGTCGCTAATTGGGTTTTCCAAATAGTCTCTTGTGCACATGTGTTGTGCTAAAAGACACATGCTCTACCGTATTGGTTGTTGCATGTGTTAGCTGTCATCCAAAACAATGAAAAAATGTCTTCATTGTTTTTACAAGTTCAACCTGCACCTGTTCATCCAGAGAAAACCTATTAAAACTAATGTTCATTTTTCATCTGGATGACAGCTAACACATGCAACAACCAATACGGTAGAGCATGTGTCTTTTAGCACAACACATGTGCACAAGAGACTATTTGGAAAACCCAATTAGCGACTTAGGCTTTTTGGCAAACTCCTCCCCATTCGACATAACTGTGTCCTCCCCAGTGTGAAAACGATTTTGGGCAATACACAGTTGAGATACCCATAAGTAGTCCCCTTTGATTTTGCTGAATGGGTCTGTATTCACCATTTTGTCATTAAGGCAACACCACCCCAACTCTGATGTCACTAGAATCTACTGTGAGTACTGTTTTACTACACATGTCAAACATGGTCTACAAAGGTGTCTGATACACATTATACTTGAGCAACTCAATTTCCCTTTGACACTGTAGTGACCATGTAATAGGCTTTTGTTCTTTAGGAGCTCCCGCTTGTGAACAGTTTTTTCAGCATAGCCAGGAATTAATTTATGTAACACTCGGTCATACTTAATAAAGATCACAGTTGCTCCTTGGTAAAGGGAAATAGTGTCTCCATCATCATTTCTACCAAACTGTCTCTTAGCTTAATACACCTACAATCAATAGTGTGACCAAGGTATGTCAAACTTTGTAACTTAATTTGACATTTAGATAATTTGACTATCAAACCATTCTCCTATATTGTCCTCAAAACTGTGTGTACCTGCTCAAAATGCTCTTGTTGCATCTTTCCCCAAACCAGAATGTCATCCTGGAAACAACTAACCCCTACAACACCAGCAAATAATTTCTGCATGAGGCGAAGGAACACTTGGGATAGCAACTCTAACCAAAAAGGCATCCTACAAAACCTAAATATTCCAAATGGTGTAACAAACGACGTGAGAGTACATGATGGCCCATGCAGGCTACTCTGTTAGTATGCAGATGATAGATCAAATGTGGAAAACCAGGATTCCTGTTCATGGTTACCAACAACTTATTTAAGTTCGGAATGGGATGGCTATCCACCCATTTATTGGAATTTAGTTTCCTAAAATCTACACACATTCTCAGCCCCCATGATGTTTGTGCACCAACGCCACTGGAGACAACCATTCTAAAGATTGCATTTCTTCTATTACTCCTTCCTCTTTCAATTTCTTTCTCCAGTTACACCTTCAGTGCTTCCCTGGATAACAGAGGTCCTTATGTACTCTCTTTTCTCTGAAGCTGTAGCTCTCCTTTCTAGTACAATTTTGTTGGAAAATCCTCTTAACATGCCTAGCTTCTGACTAAAAACATGGGGGTAAGTGGCCTTCAACACCTCCAAAAACATTGCATTAATTCCACACACAGGACAGGCTCAGGTTTTCCCCGATATATTTGGATTTCCAAAGCTACCTGTTCTTCCCACCCTGTACTCTATCTTGGCCCATTCATATCAGTCAGTCAATAAAGCTTCATTCAGCAGATTTACCTTTAGTACACACATTCAAATACAACATTATAAAATACGTCAATTACATACAAAGAATTTCAATTCATAATAAATATAGAATTTACAGTTCATTAAATGACACCAATAAAAACCAGCTTAAAAAAATAAAAACCAAGGGGAGATATCAAGTAACTGCAGGCGGCGTCCGATGAAGCCAAGCATGGTGGATACATTTGGCAACAAAGTATACATCATTCACTGCAACAGTGGATTTGCATACATTGATGGCTTGTAGGGTGGTTTTAACACATGCTTTTCTAAACAGTGGTATCAAATATGTCTTCCTTAAGTCACTGTAGCACACATAAAAGAGCATAATTTGGGTGACAGATTCTGGGTCCAGACCACACATTGGACATATTTCAGAATTGCCACCCCTCCAGCTGCGAGTAAAGGTTGCAACGTGCAGTGTACCAATCCTGAACTCCAAGAATAGGGTGCGCGCGAGGACTGGTCTTATTAGATCCAAGTATCTCTCTCTACCTAATACTGGTTTCCAGGATAGATAGACCAACCCCGCTTTCAGATTCGAGCATGACATTATTAGGTATTCTTGAATATCAGGTTTGGCAATTAGCTTAATATCTGTTATTAAACCACAAGGCAGGTTGTGCGGATTACACCATATTTCGTCCAAACCTGCCAGTTTGAGTTGTTTCCTAATGTGAACTGACCATTAGAGTGAACATCCACCAGGAGAGTTCAATAGGTGTACATATGCTGCTTTTTACTTTACCAGCTCAGGTGACCCCCAAAGCCTGATCCAGTAGAAGGTGGTGGTGGGGGCCGCTGTTGTCGCAGCCCTCGGCCGGATAGCCAACTGTCTGACCCCCCTGGTGCTGCTAAACCTCCTTGCCATGCAGCGGTGGCGGCACCTATCCTGAAGGAATGAGTGCCGAAGTGTTTGGGATCCCACCCTGCTCTGCTGATTGCTTTCATCAGCACTCCTTTAAATTGGTAGCGGCTTAGGGCCGATGCATCCTTGTGGATTAAAAAACTCCCCCCCACTTAAGGTCGTTGTGCGTAATAGAGGTTGCTGATGCACACCGGGCAGTTTGTTGCCTCATTGATGCAACAAATATTGATGGTTCTTTTTGCACCCGTTTTCGACTGCCGCATTTCTATATTAACACTCCCCTGTCTCACCCTGATTTTCCAGACGCCCAGGCCGTTTGTGGCCTTGGTGCTGGAAGCAATGAGTTCACCTACCCGGAAAGCCCCGAAGTAGGCTAGGGAAAAAGGCTGTTTTAAATGACATTATCTCGTAAGGGTGCCAACATATGGCTTCCAAATGGCTTGCTATCTGTACCAGTTTGGTGAAATCAAGGGGTCGGCGGGTGTCCACTTGCGGCCCCTCCAGTCTGCCCCATCCCTTCATTGCATAAGAAATGAGTGTGTTCTGAGTGGGGTCTGAATCACCCCGAATTTTCGTAAAGTATGAGATTGCCACCAGGTGTCTTTTAGCCCAATCCCTTTTGAAACCTTGTTCCCGGGCCCATTTTAAGAATACTTCTATATCTTTAATCGTTATTAGTTCTACGTGGTTTAAACCTGTGGCTTTGAATACTGTTTGCAAACACTTACTGTACTGTGTTGCTGTGGTGTTTGCCACCGCCCTCTCTGCCATCTCTGTTAGGAAGCCTGTGAGGTTGTTGGCACCCGTTGTTGTTGTGCCTGATTCTTGTTGGGCATCCCGGCCTGGGCTCTCTGGCGCTGGCGTTGATGCCAATGTGTAGCTGGCCCCCTTTTTAGAGGTGCCTGCTTTGTATTGGTCATCCCGGGCTGCACTCTCTGGTGCTAGCGTTGATGCCAATGTGTTGTTGGCACCCGATTTAGAGGTGCCTGCTTTGTCTTGGTCATCCCGGCCTGCACTCTCTGGTGCTGGCGTTGATGCCAAAGTGTTGTTGGCACCCGTTTTATAGGTGCCTGGTTTTCATTGGGCATCCCGGCCTGTGCTCTCTGGCGTTGGCGTGGATGCCGTTATCCTTGTCTTCCCATTATTGCCCAGCATTCTGCTGGTATTGGTGTCATCTGTTCTTGGGCGTGCGACGCTAGCTCTCAGAATCTTGTCCACTGGAAGCGAGATAAGGCATCAGCAATGTTATTATCTGCCCCTGAAATGTGCTTCGCTTTGAGGACAATGTTTACTTGTAGTGTGACTGTTGTAATGGCTCGTAATACTTTTAGTACTAAAGGGCATTTCGTAGACCTTCTATTTATGGAGCCCACTACAGCCATGTTGTCGCACCAAATCAAAAGTTCCGTATTCGCTAGTCGCCTGCCCCAGATGTGTAATGTTAGCCAGATGGGGAATATTTCTAGTAAGGTGATGTTTCTTGTCCACCCTGCTGTTTGCCATGAATTGGGCCAGTGTCCTGCCACCCATTCAGAGTCTAGTATGGCTCCAAACCCGTTGCTCCCAGCTGTGTCGGTGTATAGGACCCTGTTTGACCGGGTATTTAAAGGCGTTCACCAAAGTAAAGACTCGTTGAAATCTCTGAGGAATTTTCCCCATGTTTCCAGGTCCTGTTACACCTCTCTGCCTAGCTGGATATGCAGTTGTGGTTTGGTGAGTGATTTGATTTTGAACTCCAGGCTTCTAGAAAATATCCTCCCTTGAGGTATTATTTTGGATGCGAAATTGAAGCTACCTGCCAAGGATTGTATTTCCTTTACAGTCCCCTTTTCTCTCTTTATCAGGTTTTGGATTTTAGCCAGGAGTTCGGATATTTTTGTTTCGGGGATTCTGCAGAGCCCCTTTGCCGAGTCTATTTCGATGCCCAGAAAGGTTATGTTTGTGTCTGGTTTGGTGGTTTTTTCCCCCGCTAGGGGAATTCCCCATTGAGCGGCCATGTGCTCCAGTTTTGTTAAAGCCTGGCCGCATTCCTCAGAGTTTGGTGGCCCTATGACCATGAAATCGTCTAGGTAATGCACTATGTTTGTCCCTGGTCTCTGCTTTAGGAAAGCCCAATGAAAAAAGGAACTGAATTGCTCAAATAGTGCATAGGATACTGCGCACCCCATGCGAAGGCATCTATCTACGTAGAATTTGTTGTTAAAAGCAAAACTTAGCCACTGTTGTGACTCTGGGTGGACGGGCAAGAGTCTGAAAGCAGATTCGATGTCCAGTTTAGCCATCAAGGCGTTTCTGCCGCACTCTTGTATGAGCCTTACCGCTTCTTGGAAATGCGTGTAAGTTACAGCGGATTCTGTGTGTGGGATGCCATCGTTTAGAGACTGGCCTTTTGGGTAGGAAAGGTGATGGATTAGTCTCATTTTTCCGGGTTCTTTTTTGGGGACCACGCCTAGTGGAGATATTAAATAGTCCTTTAGAGGCATGGCGTCCCAAGGACCAGGGGACCTGCTACCCTGCCCAGTTGCAGTTCTTTCTTGATTTTGGTTTCTACTATGTGGGGGTTGTCCCTGGATGACTTTAGGTTCATCAGGATGTTTTGTGACCCAGTGGCCTTAAATGGGATAAAAAAAAAACTTTGGTGAAACCCTGCGATATTATCCTGCTGGTTTCTGTGTCTGGGTAGCTGGTTAGAGCGTCCCTAAAATTGCCCGGGTAGATGGGCGTTCGTCCTGGTTCGAAAATTGGGATATCATTCTTTCTTGGCTGGTAGTCTGGTGCAATTGCTTGTTGCATGGTCGCCGTTGCAGTTTGTGAAGGCGTGTTTGTACCAGCATTCTTTGCCCCATGTACACTGGTTTTTCCCAAAATTTCTGCATGGGATGTTGGATTTGACAGCCTGCTGGTTGTTCTTTCTGTGAGCATTATTTTTAGCCGCCCCAGGCTGGTTCCTCCGAAAGGGATGTTCCCCTTTTTTAGATCTATCGTTGTCATGGGATTTGCTTATTTGTGAATTTTTGCTATTTTTGGAAGAAGAATGCATGGGATCTTCTTCCTGGGGAGGTTCGGCGTTGAGGGTGTATAAATCGTTCTGGACTTCATCCCACTCAATGGCCGGTCTTTCTGACATGCTCCTCCTAAATCTGATGTTGTATGCAAGCCATGTCTTCCCCTTCTGTGTTACTTTTACTTCCCTTATTTTATCAACGTATGCCCAGATCTTCCTACCATCCATGGGAAATTTTTCTTCATATATTGTTGCTAGTATGGCAAAGGCCTGTAACCAGTTGTCCCAGTTTTGTTCGACCTGGGCGTTCCTGGCAATGGCTTTCTTGTCTATTTTTTTGGGATCTCCAAAAGCGTCTTTCTCTTTGCGCTGTGCTTCTATTAGGGAAAAGATTTCTAGAAACTCTTTGGCCCATATGGCTTCTTTGATTGTGGTATCAATGTTCCATGCCAGGCATCTTTTGTATCTATTTAATATCTCTGTTTGGAAAGATTTCATTTTTTGTTCTACTTGCACATTACAGATTGATATAATGTCAGTTGTATTGCTGCCGGGTGTCACTGTCACGCCTGTGTTGTCTGCACCTGGCGTTGTCCATGCTTTCAGGGCACCTGTTGGATCAGTTGCTGGAGCTGTGGAGGCTGTTGCATTTATAGCTGTGGCTGCTATTGGCAACTGCTGTACTTGTTGTGGCGCAGTTGCTATAGGTAGTGTTACGGGTGGATTGACAACCGTTATAGTAGGTTCTATTGTGATGGGGGGGTTTGAGGCCCCAGGTTCCCTTGCGGGCGGCGTCTGTTTCCCCCTTATTTCTACCATTAGTTGCTGTCATTCCGCTATATTCTCGCATAATTTTGACAATTTTTTGGTACCTTTTCTGGCGTCTTTGGATATTTTTCTTTTTTTCAATGGTGCAGGAAACTCCTCCTGGCTGGGTGGGCTGGTAATTCCTTCCCTGGGTAGGCCGTACATGTTTTCTCTAACCCATGCCCATCCGTAGTGCTCTGCCGCTTCAATGGCTGCTAGCAATTGTGGTGATTTGGGCATCTGCGCCGGTGTTGGGGGTGCCAATGTTTTCCGTTTGGGCCCCATGTTTTTCTATGCCTGCTTAGGAAAAAAGAAAAATAATTTTTATCACGGAGTTAAACCGTTGTTATCGGCGAGTTCTTTGCACCTGTTCGATTTGTTGCCCATGGTGGGTAACTGTTGACTGGTGCCTTCTTTCCCCGGGTTTCAGAAACTTGGGCAGCTCCCAGGCTTGATTTACTGGATTTAAATAATTGCTTTCGCTGTGCGATTGCCCTGCAATATTACAGAAATTATTTTAAATCTGCAGTCTTTGGGCCCGCCGAGTTTGAAAATGTGTTCGCAGCTCTGCGTTGCTGTCAAGCAAAGACGAGCTCCCAAGCTGGTTTGTGACTCTGCCCAGTTTAAAATTGGCTGGCATTATCCTGCCCCGTCTGCCTTATAATGCGGGGGTTCCGGTCCACTGTAATAAAATGTATCTTTTCTGGACATAAATGTCTATTTTTCCTCCCTCCTAGCCCCAGCGCGCTGGCTCACCTGAAAAGTGTTGAATCGGAAACCGTCCGTGCCGTGCTGTTCGAGTGGCGCTTCTCCTTCGTTCGCACTGATTTTGTGGCTGATTCCACAGCACGCGTCTTTGTTTGCTGTGGATTGGACACACTCACCGCTCGCTTTTCGGTCTATGCCGAAAATGTTGAAGCTGACAGCGTCCGCGCTGGCCGTTCGGTTGCCGTTTCTTCCTTTGTTAAAACTGCATTGCAATTGGTTTGAACAGTACAATGTTCAGGAAGGAAAAAGACACTGCGATGTACAGTGAACTTCAAGAATTGCTAAAGAAGCAAGAAGATTTGGAAGACACTGAGTAAACAGTGAACCTCCTGTTTGCTTGGGTCCCCGTTCAGGGTCCACAAACAGATTGTGTTTACTGTGAGCATGCTGCTCTCATTTATAGGACCCCGGGAGGCCCTGGGTCTTTGTTGTGCATGTGGTGGGGGCCGCTGTTGTCGCAGCACCCGGCCGGATAGCCGACTGTCTGACCCCCTGGTGGGGGCAGATCTTTGAACCTGGGCCCTGCCTGATGGTTGTTTCCTTATGGCGCTTAGCACCTTGCTGTTTGGAGGAAGGGTGCGATGACTGTTCGCACCTTACCCTTCCGTGGCTTTTGTGCTGCCGAGACTACATGTCTCTGTAACTGGGGGGAAGGAGAGGAGCAGGCGCAGGGGGTTGGGGCTGCCCCTCTCCCATGGACAGCAGTTACCCTGCCTCGCTTGTGGGATGCCCATGCAGCCTTGCCCAAATCTGGAGCCTGCAGAGTCCCGATGTCTGCCTCTCTCCTCCGTGCAAGCAGATAGAGTTGGTGGGAGGGGGCCAGAGGTGTAGACAGGGTAGGGCCTGAGGGGAAAGGCCCACCCAAAGTCTGTTTACAACTGCCACTGCACATGCCTGAGCAGCAGGGTTTGCTCTCTGGGAAATCCATGCATTGCGCAGTTGAGCCGGCGAACTGACCCTGCTGCATGCATTTCAGGAACAGGAAGCTATCTCTGCTTCCTGGTTTCTGTCTGTGCAGGAGCTGGAGGCCTATGGAGAGGCTGAGGAGACAGCAGTGTGGCGAGTCTGGAGGGAAACAGGTAATGGAATAAAAGTGTTTTTTGTTTGTGTGTATGCGTATGTGCGAGGATTGTATGTAGGTATGAATATATATGTGCATGTTTGTGAGGGTGTGCGTAAGTGCACGTGGGTGTGTATGTACATACTTATGCATGGGAGGGGGTGTCTAAGTGCATTTGTATGAATTAATGCAGTTTGGATGGTGTACAGTGGTGCGAGAATTGGTGTGAATGTTTAACTGGTGTTTATGGGTGCAACAAAGCCAAATTGAGTGTTATTATTTGAAGGAGAGGTTGGTGTAGGGGTAAGGTACTACGATATGAAAATGCATTGGAAACTTCTTCTGTGCATTGTTGGTGACTTGGCTCTAGTAATGAATGCCCCTTGAATGGTTTGGGCTCCCTATCTATGCTTTGTCACTCTTGCGCATTTAGAACAAATGCACGCCCATCCGCACACTCCCCTTAGGATGAGCCCTACTACACTAGCTCCAGGCCCCACTTGTTACACAATCCTGGCTACGCCTCTAGAGGGGGTGCAAGCTCTTGAACTTACTTTGGCAGCGTTTTAAGATAGTTAAAGTTGCATGGAACTAGAGATTCCCTAAATCAAACCAACAAAAGTCCACAGAACGCAGGGAGCTCACGTTGGGAACATAGATTTTGCCACACCTTCGAGAAACACAAGCTTACCAGCTGACTACACAGTCACGGGGCCCTCTGTCTTATCTCGCCCATCCGTTCCACCACGAACCACCAATAACCACTTATGGGCCACTTCTTGTCCCCATTCATATCCAATAACCACTTATGGGCCACTTCTTGTCCCCATTCATATCCAATCCCATTTATGGGTGCTATGCCATAAGCACTGGGATTGATATCAGGTGATAGCCCTGTAATTGACCTAGTACATTTGTTCTCATGCATCTCAGGTGGGATCATGATATACAGCAACTCGGAATTGCCTACCAACTCCAGGTCCTCCCCATTCCCCTTCATGATGTCCCATGGAACCTTTTTTGTAGTCCCTTGCACCTCCCTTTTCCTTGGTTGCATCACATGCTAACATCGTCACTGCCGGTCTCATGGCAGTCTGCCTATCCTCTCTATCTTGGTTGTGCCATAAAGGCAGTCTAGCAAAATGTCCCTTCAAACCACACTTAACAACATTCCGCAGGTAAGGCTGTGCATTCTTTAGCACTCGTGCCATGACTATACCAACCACACTTAGTATGTCGCTCCTGGTAAATGTTTTCTCTAAAGTGTTTACGCCGGCTCTCCTGCAACATGAAATACAGCTTAGACATGTTCCAACACCATTTGTGTCTCTTCGCTGTTGGCAGTGGCTTTCTGTATGCTTTTGGCAGATTCTTAGATGGCCCTGGCCATGTCTAAGGCTTTCTCCAATGTTGGATCTTTGTCTATCCAGAGACATCTCTTATTTTGGAATTGCATGTTTTCATCATAATCTGGTTGCTTATGGATTCTTTGATCGCACCTGTGAATTGGCAAAACGAAATTAGACTTCTAAACGCTGTCACCTATGAATTAATTGATTCACCTGATCTGTGCGTGTGAGAAAAGAAATGTCACCGCTCCAAAACTATGTTGCGAGTTCTTTTAAAGGATTTTCTAGTTTTGCTAAGGCTGTTTTAAAAAACCTACCACTGGTTTGTTTACTCCACCAGCAGGTAATACTTACATCCTTCTTTGGAAGATGCCTGAACACCTGTAGACCGTGCGTTCCAATACAATTTAATAGTGCTATTTATTCTGGTCATCAAAGTATGATGCACATGTGCAATTGAAGTCTAATGTTGTCTTTTTTTGTGTGAAAAGTTTTAACGAACTATACCACAAATAAACAAAAATAAATAAAAAAAGATGCACATCATGCAGCTCTGTGATGGACTTTGAGCATAACTACACACTGTTCCCAGGGCACGGGAGGGTCGCCTGAACTCAGCAGGAAAACAGGAGGCGGGTTCCCATCGGTGGTCTGCATTTGTTAGGTTTGCTTATTCTACTTTGTAGACAAGAGTTATGGTTTGATGCTGCACAATGCCTCGCACTACGGCCTTTTCAGTAGGACTGTATTTGTCCTTGAACTTGTATATAGGTCCCCTTAATGGTACGCTGTTTGCACAATCTGATGGAATCCTTACACCTTTTTATTGTTAACTTCCACATAGCCAGTACATGGTGCAGTAGTGACCAATAACGTGTGCTTAGCCTTCCCCAACTACTGCTCCATGTTGCTTGCTCTGCTGTGTGCATTCGAGATAGAATGTTCCTGTCTGCAACCAAACGTCTGTTGCGACCTGTGTGCGCACCTACTCTACGCACTCAAAGGCACAAGCGTCTGTGTGGCTTGCATGTAACACGCCTCACTGTCCTTGGCCGGGCTCCAGCAGGGCAGCCAGGGGGGCCAGGCCCCAAAAAGAAACTGCTCTGCCCCCCCCCTTGAAAGGAGGCCCCTGACCTAGAGTTGCTTGTGTACAGTTTTCTTTTCGTTCCATCTATGAACGAAAAGAAAACGGTACACACACTGCAGGCAGCGCACATGGTGTTCACCTGCTTAGTATAGGGTTAATTAGGAGGCATGCAGGCGTGCTATTAGATTCATTGTACTCGTACCATTTTGCACCTGATAGCCAGTTAATACCTCTACAGCATTGCCTGGCAAATGCTTGTCGATGTCTGTACAAAAGCCCAAACTGTTCGTATTGCCAGTGGTTGTTTTGCTTTGAACCCGCTTTCCATTGCTCAGGGGATATGCTAATCACTTTTCTTTTTTTGTATTTCTATTGATTGGCAAGGCACCCTGTGGTGTGGAGCTTGCACATTGCCATGTGGAATGACGCTCTAAAGTGCTTCTATCTCTGTACAAATCAATTGCACAAGTCTGATTTTTTTTTGTAATCAGGCCTTTCAATGTCCTTGGAACCACGGAGCCACGTAGTTACTCACACAGCTGTTCTTTTTATTTCGCCCTACACGAACATGGTCACCATATTTTATTTTGGCCCACACGCACAGTATCGCTGGGACACTGCGACATCCCAGCCACTTTAGAGGTGCTCATGATTTTCCAGGGCTCTGAGACTTGTGGTGCAGGGTACAGATGAGCTGAAGAGAATCTTGCACTCTATTTGAAATGTGCAGTCTTTCTTTTGAAAATCGCAGTTGGCTACACGTATGCATTTGCAATGAGAATAAGCGAAGCAGATTTTGGGCGCAGAGGAAATGCACAATTTTGGGGCTTAATGACATCTTTAAGCTAGCACTTGCGTACGTTGTCGCTGTGTTTTACCAAACAATAAGCAGCACTAATGGGATATCTCAGGTGCAATGCGCTTGTCATGGAAGTAAGACAACGCAGAGCAACACATACAGCAAGGCTGATGGATCGCACAGCATTGGCCCACGCCTGCGCATTGATTGAGCTTTGACATTCTGTAATTTCTGCACGTGCCCTCACTATGCGCAGGCTGAGCCAAGCATCAACGGCCAAGCATAAACACCTTTGCTGGCACAATATCGCACTGCATGCAGTCTGGGCCAGCTGCAGTGCCTACACTTTACTTTGGAACTTGATTGAGGTCCGAGTAGGAGTTGCAGGTAAGTGGAGAAGGCAGAGGCCAGTTGGTCCTAGCCCCGGGGTGGTCAGACGGGAGTTTGATGGTTTGGTAGCTTTTTTTAATTGGCTGGCACTTTTATGAGTATTGAGAAAATTGTTCTCTTGCAATGTCGCAGATAATCCAAATGTGAATGCGAATGAGAACACATAAGAATTGAAATGAGAACACATAAGAACAAAATACTCTTTTCCACTGCTCCCACATGGCACGGGAGGAGTGGAAAAGAGTATTTTGTTCTAATGTGTTCTCATTTAAATTTGGATTGAATTTGGATTATCTGCGACATCGGCAAGAGAAGCATTTTGCTATCCGCGTTACTAAGCTCACTTGGTTGAAAGTGCACTCGAAGTAACAGGCGAACTAACTAATAATGGATAGTTTCAGGCCATTGCCTCTGGATGCCTGGAGCTCAATGTCCAATAACTGTGATTTGAGTAGTGGAATGTAAGAGAGGCTTACCAGCTTCAGTCTGTTACTACCGTGGCGAACTGCAGAGAAAACTGCACTCTGTCTCCTGCGCTCCGTGCGGTGTCATAAAATATATGCTGGTTGCTGGAAAAGTCCTGAGCTCATGGAAACCTTTAAGTACTTGTCACCTGCACCGTGGCTAATGTCCACACAGCTGTACTGACATTGATTAATCCCTCACTCACCGAGTGAACCATGGAGGCCTCCATCTTGCCGCATGGGGTTTGAAGTCCCATACTGCATCCGACTGTATCTATGGTAGTGACTCCTGGCCCAGGCTGATTATGTCAGCGGAGGTTGATTTACCCACTGCTGGCACAGTTGGGAGCAAAGTAACCGCCCACAGCCCGAGCAGAGGGGCTGGCACCGTCTGCAACACTGGGAGTAGGGCCTTAGACACTGTCTGCAACACTCGGAGGCGAGGGCACCTCGTGCAACACTGGGAGGAGAGGTGCAAGAACCCCCTGCAACACTGCAATGGATTGGAATCAGACCTTCTCCCTTACTTGCACTCCCTCCGATAATCGTATAATCACCCTGTTCAATCTCCTCATCTCCCCCAGCCCCCCTCTTACTTTCAGCCTCATTAACTTTTTCTCTCCCGCCTCTCCTTTAATCCCTTTTTTGGCTGGAAGATATTTCCCCAAACACTTCATACACTTAGCAACTGCAGCTTGTCTCTCCCTGCCCCACCCTACTCATCCCCACATGTACCCATGTGTGTGACCTCTTCCTGTCGCCTTACCAGCCACTGTACACTGCTCTTCCTTCGTCCTACCCTTACTATCCCTGTGTCGTCTGGACTCTTGCATTGTGGGGCATTGGGGCTGTCACAGCCTATCTTCAAAGAGGCCACCAAGAGAATGGGCAGGAAGGAGGCATGAGGGGGAGAGATGTGCGAGTACAAGGATCAGCCAGGCAACGGTGAGTACGAGGATGAGGGGGCAGAACGAGAGAGGGGCAGCGACGAAGAGAAGGATGAATGCGGGCAGGAAAATAACAGAAGTAAAAATCAGCAATAGAGGGGTGGGGTAGAATACAGCGAATAGGCACTGAGGATGTGAAGGATGGAAGGCGAGGTGCCGGGCAAACAGAGAAAGCAGAAGGGATAGGCAGGAGGACATAAGGGTTAAAGCCGAGTGAAATGAATATGAAGGAAGAGAAGGATGGGAGGAGATGGGTAGTCAAAAAGCAGAAGGAACAGTCAGGAAGACAGGGACAGAGGGGAAGGGACAAGTAGGAAGCGACAGATGGCGCAGGAAAGGCAGGAAGAAGGGGGCAAGGAGAGGTAGAACAGAGTAAACAGGCAGCAATAGAATGATGAAGGAGGCAGGAAGAAAGCAGAAGAGAGAGGCAGAGAACATGGAGAGAACCAGTCGATGGTACTACTGGGTGGGGACATACAATATGGCATGGATGCACAAAACATGCATGCGCCTACGTCCCTCGCATGCACGCACACATCTCTAGGGCAAGATAGTGAGTATGGGCCGTGTTTCAGTGCTTCCTGTCGTACGACTTACTGGAGGGTTTCTGACCAAACAAGTGTGGAAGACTGCCCGGCCAGAGGATATCATGGCTGGGACTGTTTATAAAGTACTGATCTTCATTAGCTCATGCAGTTTGGGTAACTGTCCATAGTGTCTGTATGGAAACAGAATCTAACCCGTGTATTGTTTGTGCCAGAGGCTTGGAAGGCTATATAAGGTATCTCCTGGGTGTGTTAGGCTACTCTCACACCAACTGGAAATTGTGCCCCCTAATAACACTTCTGGCCCACCTAGATGATACATTCTGGAGCCAGGCCTGCCTTTCCTCAATGGTTGCTGAGACCAATACCCATAAGGAAGTCTTCTAGAAAATAGAAAGACAATGTGACTAGGAGGGTAAGCAAGTGAAAGGAGCAAAGAGAATCCCAAGTGAGAACCAGAGCAAGAGCCTATAATAAGGAACAGAGGACCTCTGGAAAAAGAAAGGGAAACAATGAGCAAGTTTAGGAAGAAGAGTGTCCAGAGCGAAAGCCCAGAGGAAAATGAAACTGGCAGCGAGAAGGGAGGAGCCCAACCCAGCGATACCGTGAGAGGGGAGAGAGCAGGAGCTGAGTGCCTGAGGAGCCGGACTCAATGTAGGTTACGGCTGCGAGAAGGGAAAAGCCTGACCCAGCGAAGTCGAAGCACAGAAGCAAGGATGAGTGCACTGGAGGAGCCGGGATCCAAGGTAGGTTGCAGCTGCGAGAAGGGGGAGCCGTGAACCTGGGGAAGCCAGGAGGTGTTGTAGGAGCCAACACACAAGATAAGTAAAGTCTCAAACAAAACAACAATGGGGCAGAGCAAAAGCCAAGCGGGGTGAAGCAACGCAACAGGCTACATTCCCGGTCCTCTTTAGTAGAGTATACAGCGCATACCGTTGTCCTGACAACGGACGGCCAGCTTGGGAAAAGGCTAGAAAGCTGTTCGGAGTGCAAAAGGTTCCATTAAGGAAATGCCATCTTGAGGGGGTGAAGACGCCATTAGTGTGTCTGCGCCTCCATCGCTGTCACAAGTACCATGAATTGGGAAGAGTCCTAACAGTATGCCGCCTCTGAGGAGGGCATGGTCCTGGTTTCCAGGGATGTAGTCTACGATAACGTCAGAGAAGTATGGGGGCATGAACAGCAGACTGAGGGTCCATAACCCTTCCAGTCCAAGAGGTACTGCAACTGATCTCTACGATAACGTGAATCACAGACTGCTTGATCTTCAAACTCAGGTACAGACTGGGTATCCACAGGAGGTGGCTTCTGTTGAGTCCTCCTCTTGAATGGATCTTCAACGTAGGGTTTCAACTTAGATGAATGAAAGACAGGATTAATTCTGGACCAGGATGCTAGCAGTTGAAGTTTGAAAGGCACTGGTCCCATGATTCGTAGGATTTTTAAAGCTCCTAAATAGCAGGGAGATAGTTTAGAGTGAACCAGATGTTTGGATAAGTATTTAGCATATAGCCATACCAGAGTACCTTCTTGGAAATCAGGCACAGGAAGTCTCTTAGAATCGGCTCTCCTTTTGCTGGCCATTCTAGTTTCAGTCAGTCCCCATAAGGCATCTGCGTGACCTTTTTGTACTTTGAGTACTAATTCATCCATAGATGGCACTTTATCACAGGATCTAATAGCTGAAGGAATGCTACTCAGGAGAAAACCGTAAGAACAGAAAAAAGGACTAACTCCAATGGATGTATGCAGTGAGTTGTTATATGCGCATTGCACGTAGGGCAGTAGTGAGGCCCAATTATCCTGTGAAGCGGTAGTGAAACATCTCAAGTATTGTTCTAGGGACTGATTTAAGTGTTCAGTCTGGCCATTGGATTGAGGGTGATATCCTGAGATTAAAGCCTGTTGTATACCCAACATTTTACAGAGATGTTTCCAATACTTAGATGTATATTGAGGGCCTGGGTCTGAAAGAATGGTCGATGGTAGGCCATGAAGTCGCAGTATGGTTTGGAGGAATACCTTAGACATCATATGAGGTATTGTCACTCTGGGTAATGCTATACAATGTGCCATCTTAGTTAGAGAGTCCACTGTCACCATTATAGTGGTTTGATCTTGTGGGAGGAAGATCCACTATAGAATCCATGCTGATGTTTTCCCAAAGCGAGGTAGGTAAGATTGGCTGTGTCAATTTACCCAAAGGTACTCTTTGTGGAGTTTTACTTTGCTGACAGATAAAGCATGCTACGACATACCTTTCCACATCAGATAATACTTTAGGCCATCAAAAGTATCGAGTAAGGTTTTCCTGGGTGACTCTGACTCCTCAGTGACCTGCTGATTTGATATCATGAGACATCTGAAGGACTTCTAACTGAAGAATGGAGGAAGGTATAAAGAGAGCCTTATTGTGATACAACAATCTGTCTTCTTCTGGAAGGTTATGTTGTCTCAATATGATCCCTTGTATCAGCTGATCATTCAGAAGAGTGGCTCATTTAACTCACTGAAGAAAAGTGGAGATCTCAAACACAAACAAAGCCTTAGGTAACAGGAGCTCCTTGGAGGTTGGAGTGTTCTCAGCAGAGTAAATTCTAGACAGGTCATCTGCCATATGGTTGTCTGCTCAAGGTAAGAAGGTGAATACCAAGTCCTATAATGAAAAGAAATATGCCCATTGGGCTTGTCTACTGTTCTGACACTCATGTTGCTATATTGCTTTCAAGTTGCGGTGATCTGTACGATGGTAACAGGATGTCAGGAACCAAGTAAGAGGTGACGCCATTCAAGACAGGCTTTTTTTGCTGCCAAAAGTTCTTTCTCCAAGTCCGTATAGTTCTGTTCAGACCGACTCTTTTGACATAAAGGCAATGGGATGGTCGACCAGATCTTCACATTTTTGTTTTAGTACAGCGTCAAATGCGGCATTTGAGGCATCCGTTTCTAAGTAGAAAGGCTGCGTTTGATCATGGAGCTGAAGAATAGGTGCTCGAGTAAAGTGTTCTTTCAACTCCTTAAAGGCAGTTCGAGCAGCTTCATCCCAGTGAAAACCACCCCACTTTTTTAGGAGAGCAGTTAATGGAAGTATTTTTCTACAAAAGTTGGGTATGAATTTACGATAAAAATTCGAGAAGCCCAAAAATCTTTGGATATCCTTAACATATTTTTGCTCCTTCCAACGAATAATGGCCTGTACCTTTTTTGGATCCATTGACGCTCCTGTTTCAGATAAAACAAAGCCGGAATAACTCACAGAAGTTTGATGAAACTGACATTTCTCTAGTTTGGCATATAGATGATTTTCTTGGAGACGGGACAATACTTCAGAGACATGTTTATGGTGTTCAGAAAGGGATCTGGAAAATACCAATATGTCATCCAAATAAACCACAACTGAGAGTAGCAGTACATCAGCAAAGAGATGGTCCATGGGGGCGTGGCTTGATGGCCATGTGAGGAGACGTGCTCTCGGAAGAGCTCCCGGAGATCCTTCATCTATCCTTGGAAAAAGTGCACTTGTGCTGACCTTCCTACGCCAGGAACGCAGGCATTTACTCATGAAGGCATGTGGACTAATTGCTAATAATACGGGATTCGAGCAACCCAGGGAACGGTAGATCTGAGCGTGCGAAGTCCCCGGAGCTGCGGACTGGCATCGACAAAATGGCGGCCGCGCCGAACAAAGGGCCATAAACTGAGGAAAGCCCTCTGTGTGCGGACGACCGCGGGGCGGGCCGTGTGGGACATCCGCGCACCTCTGGGGTGCGTTGCCGTGTCTCCGGTGGCCTCCGTCGCCCGGTGTGGGCCCGTGAAGGTGAGCGGCCGGCACTAGGGCCCAATCGTGCTGGCGGGCGAGGCGGACCTCGCAACGAAAACAACGAGGTGCCCTGCATTTCTCGGGGGCGGACGGCGTGCGCGGGGCCGGAGCGGGCACTGGAGATGGCGGACTGCAGCGCTGGAGCCGCTAAGTCGCATGTGAGTCCCTCAGCCCGCAGAGGCGGGTGTTCAAAAGCAGCTCAGGGGCGAGAGGGAAGCTCCCAGGCCACGACTTGATCCGAAAGCATGATCAGGACTACACAAGTGGAAAGCTTCACAGTGGTTACATGGGCAACTACATTGTAACAATCCCCTCTGCACTGACATCGCTAGCATCTGAAACCCGGATGAGTGGTGGGAGAGATTGCTACAAAGGGACACTTGAGGCGTGAAGAAGAACACGCTCCATTGGGGGCGGAAAGTAGGCCTCTCTCCCCCTTGGTGGTGGTGAGGTGGGAGTGAACGGGCCCACGGCATACAGTGGCTGCGGGATGTCGAACAAGCCCATCAGACAGAGAGTGAAACAGCTCACGTTGGATGAGTTTACTAAGACACCGACGGGCCCAGAGAGTGCTCGGAGTAAGGAGAAGCCATCCGTATGTGGCATGGCCACCGCCAGTCCAAACCAGGATGTGCTAGTCGCGATCGCTGAACTGAAAGCTGACCTGAAAACCGCCTGGGAGGCCAAGCTTGAAATGGTGGTGGCGGACCTGAAAACAGTACTCGACCTCAAAGTGGGAGAGGTTCGGGAGGAGGTGAATCTACTTCGACAGGATGTGAAGACCCTATCGGAGCGCACGGAGAGCCTAGAAAAGGAGGGGAGTGCCAACACGGCGGATTGTGCCTCACACAAGGCCGACCTGCATGTCTTGGCGCAGAAAGTGCGCAACCTGGAGAACAGAGCCGAAGAAGCAGAAGGGCGCGCCCGGAGGAACAATATCCGTATTGTGGGCATTCCGGAAGGATTGGAGGGTCATAACCCCACGGAGTTTATTGAGAATATGCTGCTCCAAGAGATCACCGGGGGTGCGCTGTCGCAGGGTTTTGCGGTGGAGCGAGCGCATAGGGCATTGGCCAGGAGGCCTCCACCGGGCGGTCCGCCCAGGCCTATGATAGCCAAAATCCTTAATTACCGAGACCGTGAGAGGATTTTGGAGCATTTCCGCAAAGGGGGAACCATCAAGAGAGGGGAGGCAACTATAACGGCCTACCCAGACTACACCATGATGGTGCAAAGGAGTCGGATAAACTTTGGGGCGGCCAAAAGAAGACTGAGGGAGGCGGGAAAGAAATATATGCTCCTCTACCCCGCCAAATTGAAGGTGATCCACAACAACAGATCCTTGTTTTTCGAGTCGCCCGAGGAAGCCATGGGGTGGCTGGACATGCAGGGCAGCCCCCAGGAGCCGGAGGTCCAGGCGGATAAAGGTGGAAATGAGAGATAAGTGATTGACGACGGGAGAGGGTGCAGCTGGAGACTATGGGACTTGACTATAGTTATTGCTATGGCCTGGGGAAGTCGGGCCTGGAACTGGGTGGTTAGTACACTGTTTGCACTGGAACTGTTGTCTTATAAGGGAGCCTTCCGGGGCTAGTCCATTCACCCCCGTTTAGTGTTGTTTAGTTAAGTGGCCGTTAGGGCGACTTTACCCTACTGGGCTCTGGGTGTAACAGCCGGAACTAGATGTGGGGGGGCCTGAGATCCAGGGATGGAGCTGGGCAACAGTTGGGGGGGGAGTTGGGGTGGGGGGGGTGGGAGGGGGGAGTTGGGGGTGTGGGGACAGTTGGGGTGTATATAGTGTTGGGAAGTTTGAGTTTGATCGCGAGCACTAAGGTAGTATTGTGGATGAGATATCCGGACGGCATGGATGAGCGGGGATGGTCGGAGGAGAGAGGGCAGGATACCAGTGAATTATGGGGGAGCTAAAATTGTTGACATGGAACGTCAGAGGCCTAAATAGTTATCTTAAACGGAACAAAGTCATGCTATACTTGAGAAGACAGAAGATAGACATCGCATTATTACAAGAAACGCATCTGACCCGAGATAAGCTAGAGCTGGTAAAGAAAAAGTGGGGAGGAACGGTGGTGGGATCCACGTACTCAGCTTATGCTAGGGGTGTGCTGATCTGGGTGGCGCCGCATGTCCCGTTCCAACTGAGGCAGGAAATGTTGGATACTGAGGGGCGCCTGGTTATGGTAAGAGGGGTGGTTGAGAATAAAGAGATGTGTATAGTAAATACGTATGCCCCCAACCAGGGCACGGCAGAGTACTTCCGGACCATGAGTACCAACTTGAGCTGGTGTGTTGGGAGTGCGGTGTTGTGGGGAGGGGATTTTAACTGTGTGTTGGACCCGGGGTTGGACAGATCCGACGACAAGGTGATTAGGCCCGCCCCGGCAGCCCGGGCGCTGCGGGCGCTGCTGCGGGACTTCGAGTTCGAAGATGTATGGAGGGCTAGGCACCCCAACGAGAGACAGTACTCCCACTACTCGGCCCCACAGCAGTTGCACACTAGGCTTGACTATTTTTTTGCCACGTCAGATGTATTGGTAGAGGTGTCTAGTGCGGAATATAAAGCGAGGGTCCTATCAGACCACTCGCCTATGGTGGTGGGATGGCAATATGGCCGCCCCAGGGCACGGATACCGACGTGGCGTCTGCGCGCAGAGGCGCTTAAAGACCATGTATTTAGAGAGAACATGCGGGAAGAAATAGTTAGCTATTTCGATACAAACACTGGCAGCGTTGACTCGGCGGGAACTCTGTGGGAGGCTTTTAAGGTGGTGGTACGAGGGGTAGCGATTGCCAAATCGAAAGGCTTGCAGAATGGGGTCCTGGCTGATTTACAGAGAGCAGAAAGTGAGCTGGAACGGGCGTTGAAAAGCGAGCACACAGACAACGAGCTGGTGCTTAAACTACAACAGCAGTGTACGGAATATTGGGGGAGGCTCTGTAACCTAAATTACAAAAAGTATGTTGAGAGACAACACGCGGGAGGAGATAAAACGGGCCGTCTTCTGGCATGGTTGTATAAAAGGGAAACTCCGAGACCCCCGATTAGGACGATAACTAGAGAGGATGGAAAGCAGATAGACACCCAAGAGGGCGTAAATGAGGAATTTGTGAATTACTACAGGGAATTATACGCGGATCCAGGCGGTGGTGACCGGGAGGAAGTGTTAGAGACCCTGCAGGATATAGGGCTGCCCAAGATAAGCACGGCAGAGAGAGAGGAACTAGATGCCCCGATAACACTGGGAGAGTTGGAGGCGGTCGTCCGGCAGTTACCCACTTGTAAGACCCCGGGAACGGACGGCCTGCCCAGCGAATTTTATAAAACCTTTGGGGCGGAGGTTCTCCCCCCGATGCTTGACATGCTTAATGAGGCGTTTGAGACGGGGAGGCTGCCGGAATCGCTCAGGGAGGCGGTCATCGTACCGCTCCCTAAGCCCAATAAACCTGGGCATAACTGTGGGTCGTACAGGCCACTATCTATGCTGAATCAGGACAGCAAGATACTAACGGCTGTCCTGGCAAACAGACTGCGGAGGGTGATAAGCAATCTGGTTCACCCGGACCAAACGGGGTATGTCCCGGATAGAAACATCACCCAAAATCACAGGCGACTCCATCGAGTGATCGAAATGGGATGCAATACTGAAGGGGAAATGGCGATAGTGTCGTTGGACGCTGTAAAAGCCTTCGATTCGGTTAATTGGGGGTGGCTGCTGGCGGCCTTAGGAGAATATGGACTGGGACCGGGATACATCAGATGGGCGGAATTGCTATATAGTGCTCCTCTGGCCAGAGTCCGGACGGGCACAATCATATCCGAGAGATGGCAACTTAGCAGAGGCACGAGGCAGGGGTGTCCCTGGTCCCCGATGTTGTACATCTTAGCCCTGGAACCTCTGGCACTGTACCTGCGTCAGCAGTATGACATTGTGGGTATTGAGGTTGGGGGGGAAAAGCATCTGATATCCCTGTATGCGGACGACTTGTTATTGTACTTGAGTCATCCGGAAGAGAATTTACAGCATATCCTGGATGTGATGGAGAGGTATGCGAGGTTGTCAGGCATAGCGGTTAACCCCCAGAAATCGTGCATCTTCCCGTTGGGTGACTATAGGGGCGTTCCCATAGAAAGGCTGCCGGTGTTACAGGTGCCCTGGTCAGTTGACACATTTCGTTACCTGGGGATAGATGTCTGCCACACGGTTGAGATAGAACATAAGTGTAACACTGAGATGGCTGTTGAGAGAATACGAGCATGCATGAGTTTTTGGAAAAAGTTGCCCCTAGCGATGATGGGGCGTGGAGCAATGATTAAAATGGTGGTTCTGCCTAGGCTGCTACATTACTTTAGCAACATCCCATATATGATCCCTAAGAGTTTCTTTGCCAAAATAAATGGGGTTTGCAGAGAGTTTTTGTGGCATGGTACTCGAAACAGAATAGCGCTTTGGAAGTTACAGAACTTTCATGAAAAGGGGGGAGTCAGACTCCCAAACTTTGAGGCTTATTATATAGCGAGCCAATTACAGTTTGTGTCCAAATGGCTTTCCGACGAAGAGACCCCAGAACTTAGACTGTTTGGGCAAGATTGTGCCCCGTTTTATCTAAAGGAAGTTATCTGGTTGCCTGAGGCTGTCACGAGGAAGAATCCGGCGATGGTGAGGCTGGGGTGGAAGATGTGGAGACGTGCATGCAAAATGATGGGAGACCCACTCCCGCGTTCTCCGCAGGTGCCACTAATTGCCCTGGCGGGGGTAGATGGTCAGCTGAGGGGGATTGTCAGGACCCACTGGGAGCCGGTGGGGTTGGTGACATTGGGTGACGTGTGGCAGGAGGGCGCCATGAAGGGGTTTGAAGAACTTAGCGAGGAGGTTGGTTTACATGGAGGTCAATTTGTCACATATCATAGATTGGGGAAGAGAATTCGGGAACTATGGCCTGAGACTACCTTGGCAGATGAACTGAATGTTACTATGGAAGGGATATATGATACAACGGAAGGGGGACATGAAATCTCTAGGCTATATGAGATGGTGATGTCAAAGGTTGGGAAGGAACTGACATATCTACGATCAGAATGGGAGAGCGAGGTGGGGACCCAGATGGGAGACGAGATGTGGGAGCGGGCTCTAGGATATCATGGGAGGGTGTCTCGAAATGCTAGGTTACAGCAAATACAGTTGTATGTCACCCATAGGGCGTATATGACCCCGTTGAGGATATCCAAATTCCGGAATGCAGGCAGACAGGCATGCCCCAAATGTGACGAAGAGAATGCGGACATGACGCATATGTTCTGGGCGTGCCCAGTGATTGAGGGGTTCTGGAGGGAGGTGGCGCGCAAGCTGGAAGAGAGAGGGGTCACGCTTGCTGTAGACACTGCCTGGGCATGTCTGCTGGGTGGGTTCTCCAGACCCCGGAAGCAGAAACATGTTAGTAAATTAAAAGATTTGGCGTATGTGCTGGCCAAACGAAGAATAGCCATGGGTTGGAAGAAATGTCACAAGCCACGGGTTGGGGTGTGGTGGAATGACCTGCAGAAATGGGCGGAGGCTGAGACAGCGGTGTGGCAGGAGGCAAGTTGTATGTCTTGGGAGGAGGAACTGGGCTCTCTGATGGCATGGAAGACATTGATATCCTGCATATTTGGGACAGGGGTGGATTCGGAAGAATCGGATGATAACGATGCCCGCTCATGTGCGCCAGATACAGGAAACGACATGGAAACCGGCTCGCGAGGGGGGAGGGATCAGGGAAGCAGTGCGTACTGATGGTTGATTGTAAAATGTAATAATGCTAATTGCACTGCGGTTTGGTTTGTATTGTTGGTTGTGTTGAAAAATCAATAAAAAATTTAAAAAAAAAAAAAAAGAAAGCGAAAGAGGCGCCAACGATCCAGCAGTGGATAAAGGAAATGACATTTGTTAATGATAATGAAGAGGGTTATGTATGTACTGTTGTAACAACCAGTAGACCCAAAGACATATGGGGCCCGTTCCAAACATATATGAATAGACAACAAGACTAAATAATGTGATATGTAAATAGAACACACAATGTGACCTCAAGGAGACTGACAACACCACCATGACCATGTTGAAATGGCACTCTGAGAAATGAGGATAAAGAAATTGTATGATATAATGATGTACATTCGGATGATCCTATGCATTTATGAGCACCCTGTAGCCCAATGCAATGATCCTATGGAGAATGTTATGAGCACCCTGTAACCCAATGCAAACTGTTAAATAATGTTTTTTTTTTAAAAAAGAAATTAAGAAAGTGAATGTGAACTGAACATTGATGGCAAGGCGGGCGAAGTCTTAAGGAAATGATTGAACTACCAGAAGATGGAGGCCTAAGATCCAACTGTTAAATTGTGCCAGTAAGCCGAGGGGTGCAAGACTGATAGAGTTGTGTCATCCACCTATCCTTTGGTTTTTAAGAGACTATCTAGGCACTTGGGCTTGAACCTGGGGAAGGGAAAGGAGTTAATGCCGAAGCCATTCTGACATTTCTTTTTGAGACACTATTTTTCCTTTTGCATTCCCTTAACACGTTTGTTAACCTGAGAAGAAGGGAAAGGTTAGGTTTCCTTAGTATATGCCTTTTTATTTTGACCAGACTGACTTTGACGTTTTTGTTATTTGTTAAATGGTCGAGATTACTCCCATTTTAGAGTTAGGGCCAGTTAGGAATTCTAACAACTCAACTAAAACTTGAAATAAACGTTTTCGAAACTTGTAAAAAAAAAAAAAAAAAAAAAAAGAGATGGTCCATGAATCTTTGGAACATTGCCAGAGCATTAGCCAGAACGAAAGGCATAACACGGTATTCGTAGTGGCCAAAGGGCGCACGTAACGCTGTCTTCCACTCATCGCCACTCCGAATACGGAGCAGATGATCAGCTCCTCTAAGATCTTATTTGGTGAATAAAGTGGCCCCTCGTACAGCCTCCAGAAGGCCGGTATCAGTGGGAGTGGGTATTTGTCCTTGACAGTGACTCAATATAATCCTCGGTAGTCTATGCAAGGCCGTAATTCAGCAGTATCTTTTTTAGGAATGAAGAATAAAGAAGCCCCAGCAGGTGATTTGGACTCTGCAATTAATACGTTTTTTAGATTACTTTGTAAATAAGTCTTCAAGGCATTTTGCTTCTGGTTCAGATAAGGTATACATTCTACCAAAAGGCACCTGGACATCGGGTAATAGATCTATCGAACAATCCTCTGCCCTGTGAGGAGGTAGTTCTTTATATTCTTCTTCTGAGAATATCTGCTGACCGGGTTGGTATTCCTTGGGCAAAGTATTAATCAAAGACACCGTTTTTATTTCTGTGTAATCCAAATTACATTGGAAACCAACAGCACCTTGTCCCAGGCAGTGGACTAAACAATGTTCTGAACCCAAAAACAAGGTGCCTGCCACCCAAATGATGTATGAATTGTGCTGATGAAACCAAGGTAAGCCCAGAATAAGAGGACAATGAGCCGCCTTAATAAGGTCAAATTAAATGGATTCAGAATGAGAGGCAAGGGTCATGATGAGTATGGAAGTGTGTTCCTTAATGGGTCCAGAACTTAAGGGTGTACCATCCACTCCTTCCACAGGAATCAGAACGGGTGTCGGTTCCCTCTTTAAATGATGTTGACAAGCCCAGTGATAGTCCATGACATTCCCAGCTGTGCCACAGTCAATGAGTGCAGGTGCATTAAGAATGGTATTATCATGAATCCCTAGGTCCACTTTTAAGACCACCATGCAGTTTTCATGATGATGAAGTGCTTGGGAACTCAAAGCTTCTCCTCGTACCGTAGTTCCCTTTAAGGATGACGTTTGATGTTTCCCGCCGATCTTGGAGGATCCAATGGACAGTCCTGAAGCAGATGTTTGTTAGACCCATAATACATACACAGGCCTAGAGTTCTTTGACAAGTCTGTTCTTCTGTAGACAATGGTCCTCTGGCACTGGCTATTTGCATAGGTTCATCCTCAGAAGTAGATTGTGGGTTGACACGAGAATGTTCAGAAGGTTTATGAATACGTCCTTTCTGTTTCCGCATGTCGCTCCGGCATGTGGAAATCAAATTGAAGAACTAGAGTTATAATTTTTTTCAAGGTCGCTGACCTAGGGACTCTTGAGATTTCATCTCTAAGTTCTTCTGATAAGCCTCGACGAAATAGAGTCACCAAAGCATCTTCAGGCCATTTGGTGTTGGCAGCTGCCTGTTTAAAGACGGTTATGTATATCAAAATCTCCTGAGAAACTTGTTTAAGATCTAAAAGGTTTTCTTGGGAAGTTATGGTCAACTCCTGTCGACCAAACATGGACTGAAGACAGTTTACAAAGGCTTGATAGGAATCCAATACCTGATTGTTTGTCACAACCAAAGGAGTAGCCCAGGCCAGTGCATCACCAGCGAGATTGGAAATCAAAAAGCTAACCTTAGCCCTTTCAGTAGGCAAAAATGAAGGTTTTAAAGTAAACTGAACAATACAAGATCCAGAAATTCCTTTAACCTTTTCGGATTGCCATCAAACTTTCCTGCGGACATGAGCGAAGGCGGTATTTCAGTATTCAATGGTCCTGCTGCTGTAATCTGACGCAAAGTAGCGTTTTCACTTTTTAGATGTTGTACCTCTTGTGTAAGGTCTTGCAAGGCAGCAAGGACCTGTTGCATCTAATCCATGGTGATTTTCTTTTTTCTTTTTAGGCGTTGCTTACTGTAACACACCGTGTAATAAAGCACACTGGCCTGGTCTAAAGGAGTTCAGTGGATAATCTGCAGGATGATGATGAAAGACAAGGCCTTGGTAGCCACTGTCCTCCCGAAAGACAATTCAGGGAGGATAGTAACCACCAGACCAAGTCCAGAAAGTACGGGAAAACCACTGCAGCAAAAAAAACCTTAGTTCGGTAGACGTCCGGATAAGATGAGGTCTTGAAGTCCAGTAGAAATGTTGGTGATCCCTGATGAAAGAACAGAGAAATGGGGATGTCTTCTGGAAAATAGAAAGAAAATGTGACTAGTAGGGTAAGCAGGTTGAAAGAAGCAAAGAGAATCCCAAGAGAGAACCAGAGCGAGAGCCTAGATGAAGGAACAGAGAACCCATGGAAAGAAAAGGGAAACAAAGAGCAAGCGATAGGAAGAAGAGTGTCCTGAGCCAGAGCCCAGAGGAAAATGAAACCGGCAGCGAGAAGGGAGGAGCACGACCCAGCGATACCGTGAGAGGGGAGAAAGCAGGAGCTGAGTTCCGGAGGAGCCAACTCAATGGAGGTTGCGGCTACGAGAAGGGAGAAGCCCAAGCCAGCGAAGCCAAAGCACAGAAGCAAGGATGAGAGTACCGGAGGAGCTGGGACCCAAGGTAGGTTGCAGCTGCAAAAAGGGTGAGGCCCGACTCGGGAAGCCGTGAACGTGACGGAGAAGTCAACACACAGGATAAGTGAAGTCTCACACAAAATGACACCAGGGCGGGCAAAGGCCAATCGGGGCGAAGCAACACAACAAGCTACATGCACAGTCCTCTTTAGTAGAGTATACAGCGCGTACCATTGTCCTGACAACCGACGGCAGCGGCCATCTTGGGAAAAGGCTAGAAAGCTGCTTGAAGTGCAAACGGTTCCATTAAGGAAACGCCTTGAGGGGGTGAAGACGCCATTAGGGTGTCTGTGCCTCAATCACTGCCACAAGGACCATGAATTGGGAAGAGTCCTCACAGGCCACCCCATTGGCTTGCTGATGATATGTAGCCGTGCACTTGTGTTCAATTCCATTCTCTTCCAAGTACTGGTACATCTCTTTGGATTTAAACTGAACTCCATTGTCAGTAATCATCACACATGGGTTTCTTTCCCTTTTAAACACGTGTTCCATGAATTCTATGACATCCTTTGTTGTGATGCTCATCATATTCCTCACCTCTACCCACTTTGACAACATTTCAACCAGGACAATGCACTATTTGGGTAACCCTTTGCTCCATATAAGACCCACAATATCCATGTCCACTCTCTTCCATGGCATATGGGGAACTAGTACTAAGGCCATTTAACTTTCCCTAGCTACCAAATTCTTTTCACTTATTACACGTGATAAACAGTTCCTTACAACACACTCAATTTCGATGTCACATCCTGGCTACCAATATTCTGCACAAAATGCTTGCTTCGTTTTTGTAATTCCGTGCTGCCTTTCATGGGCAATCCCAACAATTCTCTTCCTCACACCCTTGGGTGGAAGAACTCTGTCTCCTCTCATCGCATATTCATCCATTACATGCAACTCATCCATCACCATCCATAATCCTTCAATTTCCGATCCCAACACAAATTTCTTAGAGATTATAACCCTTTCCTAAAGTTCATCCCTCACCTTCACTAACACCACATCCTGACCCATACATTCCTCCCATTCCTTTTTCGCAATCATCTTTTGCTCCACATACAACACACATTCACATTCACTGTCGTCTTCCTCATCCTGTCCATCTGTAGTTAGCAGCGACAAGCAGTCTGCTGAAATGTTCCTTTTTCCTGGAACATATCCAACTTCAAAACGATATTCTTGCGATCCTACGACCCAACTCCTTATCCTGGATGACACTCCATCCAATCCTTTCTTCTGCAATGTTTCTTTTAGCGGTTTATGGTCTGTCTGTATAGTGAAGCACAAACCCCATAGAAATGTACTGTACTTTCCAACCGCCCATTTTATTGACAAAAGTTATTTTTCAATAGTGGAGCAGTTAAGTTCCACCCCTTTAAGTTAAGTAAACGAGAGTCAAAAGCAATTACATGTTCTTCATTCCCTTCCATCTGCGTGAAAACCACACCCAAACCTGTATTGCTTGCGTCTGTGGTAATAATGGTTTTCCTTCCAATTTTAAAGTTCTTCAGAGAAGGAGTGTTTTCTAAAGCCAACTTATCATCATTAAATTCTGATGCACTTTGCCCCGACCATTCAAAATGGGCCTTATTCTTAAGTAGCGTCCTCATATTTACAGTCCTGTCAGCAAAGTGTTGAATGAACTTTGAATAAAACTCAGCCATGCCCAGGAATGACCGTAACTGTTCCTTGTTGCTTTGTTCTGCCACTCGTTACATGTTATCCACTAGCTTTCTTTTTACATTCACTCCATTTGCTGATACTGTATGACCAAGATACTCAATTTCTTCCTTGTTAAATTTGCCTTTTTCTGCACTCAAGGTAAGTCCCTTTTTCGACTAACACGCGCATTACCTTTTTGAACCTGCAATCATGTGTATTTTCATCTGGAACAAATACGAGTACATCGTCCTGGAAGTAGATCATACCTTCCTCATCCTTAAATATCTGATGCATTATTCTTTAAAAGACCAATGCCACCGACACCTAGGCCAAAAGGCATCCTCACGAACTGGGAAAGCCCTTCATGCGTAACAAAAGCAGTCAGCTGTTTGGACTCCTGATGCAACTTTATCTGATGATACGCTGACGTAAGATCATGAGAGAAAAACAACTGAGCTTCTCCCAGTATAGAAAGTGTCTCTGCAATATTTGGAAAGGGATGTCGATGTCGATCAGGTATGACACATCTGTTCAGGGACTGAAGATTAACACACAATCTCAACGTGTCATTGGGCTTTGCTAGCACTACCAGTGGAGCCACCCATTCCGATGATTCAATCCTTTCAATTATTCCCTCTTGCTCCTGCTTCAACAGATCTGTTTTTACTTGATCCTGCAAGGTTATGGGAATAGACCTCACTTTATTTATTTTATGTATTTTATTTTATTTTTTGCATTTATGTATACATTTATGCACAATTGGTCTTCACCCATGGACCAGTCTTATTTTATGGACAAACCCTTTTAAGCATCCTATACTATTACTGAAAAGCTGCAAGTGATACTGATCATCCTCACAATGTAGTACACATTCATCCTTATTAGGGTCCAAACTGATTTTTAACCCTTTCTGTTGTAGCCAACTCAGCAATGGGATACTTCCTCTTTCCGTGATGTACACCTTTTCCACATGCCGATCTCCCTTTCAACATGATGTTTGCTTTAAACCATCCAAGTACTTTGATGTTGGCACCTCCATATGCTCAAGGCTTTAAATCACCCTCTTTCAATGATGTATCCGGAAGCATCTAATCAAACACCCTTTTGGGAAGCAAGGTATATTTCACTCCTAAATCTATCATCATTTTCACTTGACTCCCATTGATAGAGACCAGATCTTAAGGCCCTCCAAATCTTCATCTTCTTTGCCATTGACAGCAAACACCGCTTCTTCTGTCTGTTCGTACCATTCATCAATCAAATTTATTGTGTGAGACCTACAACATTTTTCTAGATGACCCTTGCATTAGCACTTGGTGCATTTCACTACCCTTGCTGGACAAGACATGTTGCTGGAAAGATGCTCTACAGCATCCCATCGATTGCAATGCCTTTAAGGAGGCATATTAGACTTGGATGTGTTTGTAATTGCCACTGTGTTCTCTGCTTGCTTGCTCTGTTGTACATTTTTTCTAATGTTTTCACACATGTTGTGGTATGTTCTACTTTCTTGGCAATGCGTAACACTTCATCCAATGGAGGGTTGTCCTTCTACCACAATCGTTCTCTAATTTTTCCATCCCAACACTCCAACATAAATTGCTCCCTTAATCACTCATCAGTTTGCTGGCCGAAATCGCATGTACTGGATAACCCTCTAAGGGGTGTAATACACATCTCTACAGTTTCCTCTTCCTGCTGTGATCTCTTCCCAAACTTATAGCGTTCAGGGATTATGCTAACTTTGGTTTCATATTGTTTATCCAATTTTTGGATGCATTTCTCATATTAATGGAGGCCTCCAGCCGCTTCTGCTGGAGGTTGAGGTAAATCGTCACATTTTTCTTTCTGCATTAAAATGTGTCCCACACACTGATTCTGCGTAGTGTTAGAAGGATTTCTTCCATCGTTTCCTTGGAACTGGGGGATCACCACGACTTAGGCAAAAATGTGAGAGAGCGAACAATATTTTGCATCATTTCGATATTTGAATGGTTGTCATGATGCCTACCTCCAAGGAGCCAGGTCCGACCCAGCAACCCCAGGGCAGGCATCATTTCCCCCAGGGGAGTGCCAGCGGGCCCAAGCTGGGGCCCTTTGGACGCAGTCCTGGCGCCTTAGGCGCCAGGCTCATGTTGGACCTCTGTCCTGGAGCCTTAGGCGCCAGGCTCATAAAGCTAGACATGTGTTCAAGTGTTTTAATGTGCACTTACCTGATGCAGACCATGCTGCCACATCCAGGCCCTCTTGAGGCCTGAATGGAACTACTTTACCTGTGGGACTACTTTCCACCCGGGTGTGGTCGGGGAAGGATACATACCTCATCGGAGGAAGGATACACACTTGGAATTTCTACCAAAGCTATTTAAACCACACCCGATCAGCAACTCATGCTTCGCGTTGTTCTGCTCCTCGCAGCTGGACGCTCACCGTGTCAGCTCCTGCATCTGGACCTCAGCCACGCCTGTCAGTATCCTGGGTCACCTGCAAAGGGAGACAAAAGACCTTACCTGCTAAATCAGCACCACAGAGACATCACACCGACGATCCTGAAAAGGAAGACATCATTTTAAAAGCATTTCGCTACGATCGCTGCAGCGCTGCATTTCACTCACCTTTCCTGGACGCCACCATCTTCAGCAGCGATCATCCGGATCCACAGCCACTTCCCAGAGCCTAGAGAGAAAGACAAGAACAATGTGAGAGAAGGAAGGGAATAGGAAAAGCTCAGTTTCCTTCTAAATCTTACCTGTTGGGTCATTCCCATTTCATTTCGGGTCTTGCCGCTTCCAGGCATCCGGACCCCGGCCCCTATGGGGAAAAAAGACAAAGACATTGAATGAGCGAATGCAAAGACATTACCCGAGCGCTCATCCAGAACTTACCTGTCATTTACTGGAACTGAACGTTTCACTTCGGGTCGGCGCCATATCTCCAGCATTCCGAATCCCGGCCCCTAAGGGGAAAAAGACAATGAACATTATTATTAAGCTTGGACTTTTGAACTTGCAACAGAACTTTTACAGAGCCTTACCTGAATAGTCAAGCTTACCTGAACTCCCATCAATCCTCAATCCAGTGAAGTAACTGGGTTTCAACGCGCACCTGCATCAGAAGCAGGATGGAGAGCTCATCCTTCCTGACCCTAAGGGGAATATTCCTGTGAGCCGGAGAAGCCAGAGTAGAGGGGGCCCTTCCTGTCCATCTTCAGAGTCCTGCGCTTCACCACTGAAGAAGTATCAGCACTCGAAGCCAGACCTGCGCCTCCGTGGGAATCAGGTGAGCGTTACAGAACGCGAAGCCTACCCACAATTTCCCACCCGGGCGCTATGGAGACTTCCGAGACTGACCAGCTGGCCCATCTTTTGGGGGAATTACGGGCGGAGGTGCACTCAGCCCGCCAGGAGACTAACGCTCTCAAAAGAGAACTGATCTTATCCAAGGAAAGAACAGATGACCTAGCCAAAAGGTTATTACAGGCCCAGGCAGGGCACACTCCTTTACCTAATTCCGGAGACATTTCCACATCAATGGGTTTGAGTAACCCGGTACAAATTAATCTACCTGGACACATGCCTTTGGCCCCGCCTGAACGTTTTGCGGGGGATCCCAAGAAATATGCCGTCTTTATGAACCAATGTCGTTTACACTTTCTATGCAGACCTGGAGCCTTCCCTAACGATCAGACCAAGGTAGCCTTTATACTATCTTACCTCAGTGGCAGTGCTGCCGATTGGTCTATTCCATTGGTAAATCAGGATGACCCCATTCTCCAGAATTTTCAGGGCTTCCAGGCCAGCATGGAAAGATTGTTCGCTCGACACTCTCAAGGACAGGCCCTTGATAACGAACTGCTATCCTTACGACAAGGTAATCAGGATCTTCTGTCCTACATTGCCACCTTTAACAGACTCGTTGTGGAAACTGGATGGCCAGAAAACAAAAGGATCACATTGTTTCATCGAGGCCTGCGCGGAGAGCTTAAGAATGTTCTAGCTCAGATAGTAAACCCACCCCAGGTCTGCGCAGACTACATAGACTTGGTGGTTCAACTTGATCACAGACTTCAAAATAGAAAAAGCAGATCGGTTCAAGTATGAAAACCGAGTACCGATCAAAACCCATGCTAACTCCAAGAGTACCGACATATCTGAACCTATGCAAATGGGTGGTGTTAAAGGATCATTAACACAAAAAGAACGAGAGAGAAGGCGGCAAATGCAACTTTGTCTGTATTGCGGAACTTCCGGTCACTTTCTTCGAAATTGTCCAGTTAAACCACTTAAGAAGGTGGTTGGAGCTACTGATAACAAATTATTGACACCTGATTCGGGAAACGACCTAGCCCGACAAGCGTAGGGGTCCGCTTGCCGAGCTTGAAAACTAACTCTTTGACCTCGCATTTTGTCATGCCAATGGTGCTCGTGGACCCAAAACAGCCTCAGCAGTTGCATGCTATAAAAGCATACATCGACAGTAGAGCTATTGGAAATTACATAGACCGTGAATTGGCTTCCAGGATTAAGCTTCCTCTCTGCCCGAAAGTAACCCAAGATGTCATTACTACAGTAGATGGAACCGAAATAGCCTCAGGGCCAGTAACGCATTCCACTGTTGAAGTGACTCTGGTGGGTCAGGATGGACATCGGGAAGCAATCGTGTTTGATGTGATCAAGGCCCCACAATTTCAAGTAATTCTTGGAATTCCTTGGTTAGAAACACATAATCCCAGAATTGACTGGCGAGCAAAGAAGATAAGTTTTCCTGATTGTGAACCAACTTGTTATCCAAGAAATCCAGCTATGGGTCTAGCCTCAGCAACTTCCACCCCTGTACAGCTACCGTCAGAATACCAAGAATTCCAAGACGTTTTTCAGAAAGAACAGGCTAACACGTTACCTCCCCATCGGTCTTATGATTGCCAGATCGATCTGGTACCCAATGCTCAACTACCTTGTAGTAGGATTTATGCTCTTACGGAACCTGAGAACCTGCATTTGCGTCAGTATTTAGATCAGTACCTAGCCAATGGTTTTATTCGCCCGTCCAAGTCTCCTGTCTCTTCAGCTCTGTTCTTCGTGCCGTAAAAAGAAGGCGACCTTAGAACGTGTATAGACTATCGCGCCCTAAATCAAATAACGATTAAGAATCATTATCCTCTGCCCTTGATCCCTGAGCTTATCGACCAGGTGAAAGACGCTTGTGTGTACACCAAGTTAGATCTCCGAGGAGCTTATCACCTGGTGCGCATAAAAGAAGGCGACGAATGGAAGACTGCATTCCGCACCAAATTTGGGCTCTTCGAATATCAGGTGATGCCCTTCGGGTTGTGCAATGCACCTGCCGCCTTTCAGTATTTTATGAATGATGTTCTTTGGGAACTTATCGATGTCTGTGTCATTGTCTACATTGACGACATCCTGGTGTACTCTTCTTCAGAATCTGATCATAGAAAACATGTTAGGGCAGTTCTTGAGAAATTGCGCCAGCACAGACTATTTGCAAAACTCGAAAAATGCGTTTTTCATACCACAGAAGTTGAGGTTCTCGGATTCATCCTGACACCTCAAGGAGTCCGAATGGACTCGCGAAAGGTGGACGCCATCCTCAAATGGCCATCTCCTAGCTCGGTGAAGGGAGTTCAGAGCATGCTCGGCTTTGCCAATTTCTATCGAAGATTCATCCCGGAATTTTTCCGAACAGTCCAACCCATCACCGCTCTCCTAAAGAAAAACAAACGCTTCGAATGGACTCTTGAGGCCAAACAAGCCTTCCAGGACCTGAAAACCAAATTCACCTCTGCACCTGTATTGAAACACCCGCACCCAGATCTCCCGTACATAGTGGAAACCGATGCATCCAGTTCGGCCATGGGAGCTGTCCTGTCGCAAACAGACCCAAAAACTAACCAACTACACCCAGTGGCCTTTTGGTCCAGAAAATTTTCTCCTCCTGAAATCAACTACGCAATTACCGATAAAGAGTTACTGGCCATCAAATCTGCTTTCAAGGCTTGGCGTCACTACCTTCTCGGGGCAAGACACACCATTACCGTAATTACGCACCACAGAAACTTACAGTATTTAAAGACGGCCAAAGCTCAATCTTCACGACAACTCCGATGGGCTCTATTCTTTGCGGAATTTGATTTTGTAATTACCTATCGCCCTGGCTGCAAGAATGGAAAAGCGGATGCCTTATCCCGGATTGGCATGGAAGAACCTAATTCGAGCTTAGAACCTGTGCCCATCATACCTGAGCAAAGAATCTTAGGCTTAACTTCATTGCAAACTATTGAAGACATCCAAATGCAAGTAAAACAACTTCTAGACTCTTCAACCTTACTGGAATGGAGTCAGAAGGGTCCTCATTACACCGTTAAGGATGACTTACCCTACTTCCAGGAGCGGTTGTTTCTGCCAAGTAAAGAATTGCAAGAACTTGTTATTGCCCATCATCATGAATCTTTAATGGAAGGACACCCTGGTATCGCTAAAACGGAGGAAAAAATCAAACGTCACTTCTGGTGGCCTTCTTGGAGAAAAGACATAAAGTCTTTTGTTCTGTCTTGCGGAATTTGCACCCAAAACAAGGCTCAAAAGAAAAGGCCAGCCGGCCTACTTCAACCCTTGGATATTCCACCGGCACCATGGCACATCCTGTCAATGGACTTTATAACCGACCTGCCTCCTTGTGCTGGTTACAACACAATCCTTGTAATTGTGGACCTATTCACCAAAATGGCCCACTTTATTCCTTTAAAGGGTTTGCCTTCTGCTTCCACCTTGGCCAAGGAATTTCTGGAGAATATAGTTTGCATACATGGTTTCCCTTCCATATTAGTCTCGGATCGTGGAAGTCAATTTATCTCCCATTTCTGGAAGAAGTGTTGCCAACTAGCACAAATAGATGTGCGGTTATCCACCAGCCACCACCCCCAGACCGACGGACAAACCGAGAGAACCAATCAGACTCTGGAGCAATATCTTCGGTGCATGTTACACCAATCCGAGTTAAATTGGAAAGACATCCTTTGGATCGCAGAATATGCATACAACAATTCAATACATTCTGGAACCGGACAAACCCCCTTTTATACTTTGTATGGTCACCATCCTCGGACCTCTGACCTAGATCCACCTCTGACCCTGGAAATGCCCGCAGTAAATCATCTGCATTCCACAATAACCCGAGCCTTCAAAGAAGCTGGAATTCATTTACAGCAAGCCAAGAAAAAGTATAAAGAAAACGCAGATTTGCACCGAAGTAAAACTCCTCCTTACCAAGTAGGAGACCAGGTATGGCTAGCAACTAAATATTTATCCCTCAAGGGCCCGCGAACCTTCAATCCCAGATTCATAGGACCTTATCCCATCAAGGCTATAATCAACTCAGTGGCCTTTAAACTGGATCTACCGTCCAACATGCGTATTCATCCAGTTTTTCATGCATCACTTTTAAAGCCCGTACAAACAGGAACCCGATTGTCCAAGCCTCCAGATCCAGTTCAAATTGAAGGGAAATTAGAATTCGAAGTTAAAGACATTTTAGACTCCAAGGTGGTAAAGTCGAAACTCTTCTATCTTGTTGACTAGAAGGGATATGGACCTCAGGAGAGATCGTGGGAGCCTAGTAACTATGTCCACGCACCTCGATTAGTACAAAGGTTTCACCAGAGATTTCCGAACAAGCCAAAACCCCCGGAGGGGAGAACCTTGGGAGGGGCCTTGAGGGGGGGTACTGTCATGATGCCTACCTCCAAGGAGCCAGGTCCGACCCAGCAACCCCAGAGGCAGGCATCATTTCCCCCAGGGGAGTGCCAGCGGGCCAAAGCTGGGGCCCTTTGGACGCAGTCCTGGCGCCTTAGGCGCCAGGCTCATGTTGGACCTCTGTCCTGGCGCCTTAGGCGCCAGGCTCATAAAGCTAGACATGTGTTCAAGTGTTTTAATGTGCACTTACCTGATGCAGACCATGCTGCCACATCCAGGCCCTCTTGAGGCCTGAATGGAACTACTTTACCTGTGGGACTACTTTCCACCCGGGTGTGGTCAGGGAAGGATACATACCTGATCGGAGGAAGGATACACACTTGGAATTTCTACCAAAGCTATTTAAACCACACCCGATCAGCAACTCACGCTTCGCGTTGTTCTGCTCCTCGCAGCTGGAAGCTCACTGTGTCAGCTCCTGCATCTGGACCTCAGCCACGCCTGTCAGTATCCTGGGTCACCTGCAAAGGGAGACAAAAGACCTTACCTGCTAAATCAGCACCACAGAGACATCACACCGACGATCCTGAAGAGGAAGACATCATTTTAAAAGCATTTCGCTACGATCGCTGCAGCGCTGCATTTCACTCACTTTTCCTGGACGCCACCATCTTCAGCAGCGATCATCCGGATTCACAGCCACTTCCCAGAGCCTAGAGAGAAAGACAAGAACAAGGTGAGAGAAGGAAGGGAATAGGAAAAGCTCAGTTTCCTTCTAAGTCTTACCTGTTGGGTCATTCCCATTTAATTTTGGGTCTTGCCGCTTCCAGGCATCCGGACCCCGGCCCCTATGGGGAAAAAAGACAAAGACATTGAATGAGCGAATGCAAAGACATTACCCGAGCGCTCAGCCAGAACTTACCTGTCATTTACTGGAACTGCACGTTTCACTTCGGGTCGGCGCCATATCTCCGGCATTCCGAACCCCGGCCCCTAAGGGGAAAAAGACAATGAACATTATTATTAAGCTTGGACTTTTGAACTTGCAACATAACTTTTACAGAGCCTTACCTGAATAGTCAATCTTACGTGAACTCCCATCAATCCTCAATCCAGTGAAGTAACTGGGTTTCAACGCGCCCCTGCATCAGAAGCAGGATGGAGAGCTCATCCTTCCTGACCCTAAGGGGAATATTCCTGCGAGCCGGAGAAGCCAGAGTAGAGGGGGCCCTTCCTGTCCATCTTCAGAGTCCTGCGCTTCACCACTGAAGAAGCATCAGCACTCGAAGCCAGACCTGCGCCTCCGTGGGAATCAGGTGAGCGTTACAATGGTCCCCTGTAGCAATGCTGAATGCTGTTCTACTTCTACTAATTTCCTCAGCAGTAGGAGTGGAGGCTTCTTCCACGCTTTTATCTTCTTTTTATTTAAAACGTATAACCTTGACTACTTGTTGCTCCTCTCTTCTCTTTTTGCTGAAAACTATTAATTCCTATTTGTGTGAAACTTCCTTCATTATGTGCACATTGAAGATATGATATGTTTACAAATGTCTGTGCTGCTTTATTTTCTGTATCCCATAAGTAATGTGAGGCGAAGTAACTTGTGACTGTACGATGGCGGGCGAACATCTGCGGCTCACAGTACACTTGCGCTTATAGCTGGGGCTTTGATTGTGATTGCTGGGCAATGCGCAGCCTCAGACAGGAGCACTTGAACATGCATGTAAGGCTAGGCCTCTGTTATTAGGTTGCCAGGCAACAGACAGCCTCTGGAAGGAGCAAGCGAACGCCCGTAGGTCCTTTCCACTAATGCACTCAAGTCTTCCACGGCACTGGCGCTCGAGCGCAGGGCACCACTAATCCTCCAAAAATAAATCTGTATGTTCCCAAATGAAGCAGGTGCCGTGCCTGTAGGATGTGAGGCACACACTTAAAACCTTACAAGCAAACGTGGGGCTGGTGACACAGCGTGGATGCAGCAGCACAGGAGGCAGTCTTCAGGCACCATGTGGATTTGTGCTGATGGGCACTCCCTGCAGATCTCCTCCCGTTGGCCCGGTGGTTCTCCTCACAGATTTTGGCACTGCTTGATGCGTGTTCTGGCCGCAGCCCTCTTGTTGGCTTATCAGGCTCCCCTTTCCTGTCACTCTGGGTGGGTAACCTCACAAATTTTCAAGCACCACACAGCTCAGTTTCCAATTAAGTCTGGTCTCCGGGAATACGTACGCACATTACGGATTTCCTCGGCTTGGTGACAGTTCAATAGCACACGCTACGCTAGGCTTCAATGTGTCCTATCACACACACCTCCTCATATTGTGGCCATAGAAGCCACAGAGTCTTTCAGGGTCTGCCTCCCATTTATTCCAGTCGTGCCTCACGCCGCAGTGGTACAAAAGTAGGATAGAAGCCCTCTGCTGAACTTATTGAACATGCTGGTAAGTTTCCTAAGGATAAGGACACTTGCATCCCCTGCACACCCACTGTACTGAACGACAGTCAATCATAAAATCAGTTTAGAAAATGTGAAGACAAATATTTAAAACACAGTAAATTAAAGAGATATTTGGAATGTATTGAGTTTAAAGAGTTATTTAATGCAGTGCAAACAATGTCACAACAAAAAACTCTGCTCAACGCATTTCGGGTATTTCCCTTCTTCAGGAGCAAATAACATACAATTCTTAATCTGATACTCAATTTAGAAATCTACAGAACAAGTAGAAAATGATACATTTAATCTTCCATTCAATCAATATTCTTGAATGCTCAATAACAAAAAAAGGATTCATAGCGTGTAATAGAGCAAAGTATCTCCCTTAGCATGTCTAGTAATCATTCACCTGGATGGCTTACAGCCTAAGACAAAAGTCCAAAGGTTCTCTGTTATGTACAGAGGGTAGCTCAATCGTCCCCCAAGTGAATCTGTCCAACCTGACAATATGAAGAACAGAGACGAGCAAGATTGCTATATAGAATTCTATAATCAATAGCCAAACTGCTATCTCTTGATTCTACCTCAATTACAAAACAAGGCATCAAACCTTACCACCTGGTATACAAATGGCCAGGAGAATTCTCTGTGCCCATTCCACTTCTTTCCACATGTGTAATTCTCACTTGGATCCAATCAACAAAATCTAGATTAATTCATACGTCTGTTAATCAAGGCTAGGTGAAAATAATCAATGAGTGCCTATTTTAGTTGCTCATCATAAAAAGATTGCAATATCCACTTCAGAGCCAATGATTAAAACAAGATCATCATGATGTCAAGAGCCCAAGTTTGTTCTTCACCAGCATTCTGGCCTGAAAAAAACGCATGGAGCGTTTCAAAGGGAAATAAATGGCTGCCTTTTATAATACGTGGAGAGATGAACGTAATCACATCGAAACGTGATGACATCATTTGTGTCACACGATGTAAACAGAAATGCACACAGTATTCATTTTCTTATATGCAGCACAAGATCTTCATTAGATCGCGTGTCACGTGATGTAAACAGAAATGTGCACAGCATTCCTTTTCTTATTCGCAGGCGAGATCATCATTAAATTAACAATACAACAGATCATATCATCCGAAGAAAAAGCATTTTAAATTCGAAAGCAATATGTGTGGTTATATATATTGAAGACCGGCTATCCCAAATGGGTGGGGTGGCACAAGATAGTAATCGGTCATAATATAAAAAGGAAAAAAGGAAAATTACAAAAAAGATAGTAAGTAAAGAGACTATGAATTAAAGAGTGGGAAATATGGGACTTATCTGCTCACAGTCAGATGGTACAAGTTAGCTATAAAGGTTAGCTAGATGGAATACCTATCGGGATGAATGTTACCCAACATGCCATGTTAAGAATGACCTACTGTACATCCATCTGGTTACTGCTGTCAAATAATTCAATCAGAATATAACACATAACAGATAGTGTTCAGATCTAATGTATATCAGTACCTTATCACACGTACATATACATGAATGAATGGTATTCACAGAAATACACCAAGGTAGAACTCCTCATTCATCCCATTTGGACTACGGGAGTCTAATTTATCAATCCAGACAAGTCACATTTCTGTTTACATCGCGTGGCATGAATTACGTTGTCATGTTTCGACATGATTACCTTCATTCCTCCATGTATTATAAAAGTGGGGCATTTTTTTCTCTTTGAAATGCAACATTTGTTTTTTTCAGCCCGGAACGCCAGTACTTGTGTGAGGAACAAACATATTGAGTTCTAGACAGCATGATGATCTTGTGTTGATTGAATGGTAGATTCAATGCATAGTTTTTCTACTTGTTCTGTAGATTTCTACACTGAGTATCAGATGAAGAATGTTATGTTATTTGCTCCTGAAGAAGGGAAATACCCAAAACATGTTGAGCAGAGTTTTTAGTTGTGACATTGTGTGTACTGCATTACATAACTCTCTTTAAATTTATTATATTCCAAATATCTCTTTAATTTACTATGTTTTAAATATTTTTTGTCACATAGTTTAAACTGACTTAATGATTGACTGTCGTTCAGTAGAGCAGGTGTGCCGGGGACACGAGTGTCCTTATCCTTAGGACACTTACCTGTCTGTCTTGTTAATGTTCAACCTTGTGCCAGGGTTGTTTCTCTCCCCCGCACGTCGAATACTTTAATTTGTCCATAAGTATTCCACAATTAGGTGTACACCTTATCCATTTGTCTGTTTTTATTCAACATGCTGCCATTTTGCCTGTCCCTGTGGTGGCCTCCAGAAATATCTTTTTTTTAAAGTGCCTGCGATGTGTATGAGGCGCAGTATACATAAAGGAGAAAATGATACCTATGAGCTTGAATACCCCACTAGAAGGTTAAGGTAACCTCTGATACACGCATCAATGATGCTAGGGGTTAAAAGGAAATACTATCCAAGCATACAAATATTCAAAATAAATGTATCCATAAAATCACAGGTCTATTAAACATTAATAATAATAAGGGGGGTTCTGAGAGCCCCTCTACCGGCACAAACACAGCTCATTGACCTGATGTTGGGTGGATGGCCCCCGGGACAGTTTCAACCAAATCTTTAGCTCACTGTCCCTTTCACAGAGGAGAAATATCCCTGCATATTAGTTTAGTTTAGTTTAGTTTCTTTATTTGTACCTGGGGTAACCGGGTGCCAGAGACTTAGATACAGTTACAACATGGCAAGACTTAGATACAGTTACAACATGGCAAGAATATACAGTACAGACTGTGAAATATCAACAATAGGTGTGGTAGACCAGGTTACAAGCTGGTCGACAAGGACATGCGGATAGGAAGTACATTAAGCAGAGTTTTTGTTGGAAAGCCATGTTTTAGTTTTGGCTCTAAAAGTACAAAAGGAGGGTTCTGTTCTAAGGTTTAGTGGCATAGCGTTCCATAGTTTGGCAGCTAGGACCGGGAAGCTGGCGCCACCAGCTTTTTTTAGGGAGAATTTGGGAATGGAAAGGCAATGCGAGTATGGCGTTCTGGTTGGTCTAGTTGATGTGTCATTGTGGAACTTGTCTGCCAGGTATTTGGGTGCGTCATTGGAGCGGCATTTATGGACAATGACGAGGGATCTGAGAGTGATTCTGTCTCGAACAGGGAGCCAGTGTGCATCTTGCCTGATGCTGGAGATGTGGGCGTATCGTGGGATACTGAGGGTGGCTCTGAGGGCATTATTTTGAAGCACCTGTAGTTTGTTCAGGTTGCGTTCTGACGTGCCGAGAAAGAGTGTATTGCAGTAGTCAATTTTTGAGAGCACTAGCGCTCTGGCTAGAGTAATGCAGCTGGAGGCAGAAAGGAAAGGTTTGCAGGCGTTGATAAGCTTATTTGTGTAAGCTGTGGATGAGGCTGTGGCATTTACCTGTCTTTTGAGCGAGAAAGTAGAGTCTAGATAAACCCCAAGGGTTTTAATTTCTTTGGCAACTGTGATTAAGTTACCGTCTATGTTGATGGACGCGTAACAGGGGTCTAGTTTGCTTAGCCGTGGTTGGGAGCCGACAAGAAGGAGCTCAGTTTTCTCATCGTTGAGGCATAGACCGTGCTCTGCCATCCAGGCTTGGATCTCCAAATATAGATTGTTGATTCTGGTGGAGTCCTTGTCGTAGCACCCTGATAGTGTGATGAGAACCTGGGTATCATCAGCATAGTTTGTGTATGTGACACCCAGGTTGTCTAGGCGGTCAAACAATAGCTTAGTGGAGATATTGTATAGGGTCGGCGAGACGCACAAGCCTTGAGGGACGCCGCAAGTCATGGGGACAGGGAGTGCTGAGGCCCCCGGGGAGAAGACCCAGGTGGTTTGGTTGGCTGGGAAGGACTGGATCCAGGCAGTCGCCTGGCTAGAGAAGGCCGCTGAGGTCATCAGATGTTCCGTGAGGATCTGATGGTCGACGAGGTCGAAGGCTGCTGATAGATCTAGCAGCAAGAGAATGGCTAGATTACCCTTGTCCTTTGCCTCGTCCATCTGGATTTTTAGGTCCAGTAGGGCTGACTCTGTTCCGTGCCTTGGCCTGAAGCCGGATTGTCTGAGACCCAGGAGGTTGTTGTCCTCCAGGTGCTTCTGTATTTGCAGGTAGGCCACTCTGTCTAAGATCTTTAGGATGTAAGGAACGGTGGTGATTGGCCTGTAGTTGGTTGGGTTATTGGGTCTAGATTAGGTTTTTTTAGTAGTGGCATGACCAAGGCTTCCTTGAGGGTGCTAGGCACTGAGCTTGATTTGAAGGATGCCTTGATAAGGGCTGTTATGAAGGGGGCCAGAATGTTGGCGCCTTCCTGGATGATGGGAGCTGGGCATGAGTCCCCTTGGCATCTAGAGAGTTTGAGGCCCTTAATGATGCTTTCTACTTCTTTAGTGGACACTGGTGAGAAGGAGAAGGGGGGGGCAGGTGGGTGTTTTGGGAGTAGTGGACGGTGGATGGTTTGTTTTTTTGGATAGGCTAAGCTTTTTCTGTTCGATTTTGGATTGTAACATGGTGATTTTGTCTGCTAGAGCTTTTTGAATCCTCTCACACCAGTCTGCATCTTTCACGCAGGTTTCTGCCAGTGTGGGGGGGATTCGAGTTCCCTGAGGATATTGAAAAGCTCTTTTGTTTTGGATTTGGCGTTCTCAATTCTGTTGTCATATGTCTCTTTTTTGGCCTTGAGGATGGCAGTTTTGTAGGTGGTGGCTGCTATTGAGAGTTGTATTTTGTTGAAGAGGTTGGGCGTTTTTCTCCAGGTGGCTTCTGTGGCTCGTTTGGAGTTTCGGAGGATTTTTAGCTCTGGTGTGAACCATTTGTTCATGTGGGCTGCCGGTTTGGCTTTGGTGAGTTTGAGAGGAGCGATGGTGTCTACTGCTGATTCTAGCGTTTTGTTGTATAGGTCAGCAAGTTTCTCCGCATCTAGGTTAACGTAGTTAGTGGGGGTAAGGATGTTGTCTATGAGTGGGCTGAGGTTTAGTAAGGTAATGTTGCGTTTATTTCTGGTGAGGGCTTGAGGGATGATGGGGGTTGGAGCGTTTGGTTGTGATTTCCCTTGGATGGAGAAGGAGATGGTGTGGTGGTCAGACCATGCAGTTTGTTCGTTTTTTGTGATGGCCGTAGAGCAGTTGAGATCTGCTAGCCAGTCCAAGGTCCTGCCTTTGTTGTGGGTGGGGTCTGTGATTCTGAGCTTGAACCCTAGTTGGGCGATGGTGCTTTCCAGGGAGAGCGCATTGGCATCGTTTGGGTCACCGAGACCGAGGTTGAGGTCGCCAAGGAGGATATTTTGAGATCCTGTTTTGGTGTTGGTGGTCAAGAGGTCAGATATCTCTCCCTCAAATGTGGTGATGGGGCCTGGGGGTCTGTAGAGGAGGTGTAATAGTACAGTTTGTGTAGCTGAGAGTTGGAGCTTGGCTGACAGAAGTTCTGCAGCCCGGAAGCTAGGCGGTGGGGTTAATCTGAGGCCAAGGGATGTTTTGGCAATGAAGGCTACTCCTCCTCCTTTACCTATGTCCCGGTCTTTCCTTAGTATTGAATAACCTTCTGGGATGGCGAGGGATAGCGCTGGGCCTGCTGCTTGGTGCAGCCAGGTTTCAGTGATCGCCATGAAGTGCAGGTTGTTGGCAGAGATGAAGTCTGCGATATCTAGCGCATGGGCGACCAGGGAGCGAGCATTGATGAGGGCGCCCTTGATCAGCGGCTTTTCAGTTGTGCTCAAGGGGGCTGTTTGGGTGATGTTCAAAATTTGAGCATTGTTAGCTTGAATGTGCGTGGGAAGAGGGGGTTGTCTTTTGGCGATTGTCGTGGGGGTTATGAACCGAGAGCCGAGTCTCAGGTTTCTGTCTTTCAATGTGCATGGGTTCCAGGGAGTGGGCGGAGCAGCAAATCGGCGGATCCATTCTATGGGGCTGAGGGTGCTGTTAGGCTGGTCAATATGTTGGGCCTCGAAACAACCCATAGTCGAGGTGTATGAGGGATGTTGGGTTGGGTGTGATTGTGGTCGAGGTTTGTGGCGGGTGGTGTTGTTGTGGTGGAGCAAGACGAGTGTAGCCGTTAAGGTGAGAGTGGCTAAGTAGAGGTTTGCCATGGGTGGTCAGTGTGAGACCTGGATGTGGTAGGGTGAGGTTGACTAGATGGTGGTAGAGTAGATTGCGGTGGAACGGGAGCTGACTGGGTTGGGATGGGCAGGAAGGCAAGTAGTCAGACTCAGAGTAAAGGTGCGATGGGCAGGCACAGTGACACAATAAACTAAGGCACAATGGCTAGCAGGTAGGCACATTCAGAAGTGAGGCGCAGTGGTCAGCAGACTAAGGCACAATGGCTCGCAAGTAGACTGTCCTTAAATGCACCTAGAATTAACCGTCCCAAAACACACTGAAATGCATGTGTGCCAGAGGGCACCTAGAATTAACTGTCTTTGTCCTGCCCACGGGCAATCCAGCACTGAAATGCTAGGCAATTCTCCCCTGAACAAGAGTACCTACAGCAACCCAGACACGTGTTTCGGCCTAGTCGGGCCTCATCAGTGAGGCGCAGCTGTGCCTCTCTAAGAACAGTGAGCAAGGGGTGCACGTCTGGATCCCCCTGGTAACTAGGTCGAAACAAGTGTCTGGGGTTGCTGTTGGTACTCTTGTTCAGAGGAGATTTGCCTACTATTTCGGTGCTGGACTACCTATGGGTGGGACAAAGATTGATATGTGTATGGACATTTTTCTTCTGTGGAAAGCATAGTGAGCTAAAGCATGGTTGAGACCCTCCCGGGGGCCATCCATCCAAGAAAACCTCAATGGGCCGTGTTTGTAGCGGTAGAGGGTTTCCCAGACCTCTTTATGCAAATTTTGGGTACTTTGGGTTCTCAGCCTAAGTTACCAGGGCAATCCAGACGTGGACCCCTTGCTCACGGTGCTTAGAGAGGCACAGTTCCACCTCACTGATGAGGCCTGACCAGGCCGAAACACGTGTTTGAGGTTGCTGTTGGTACTCTTGTTCAGAGGAGAATTGCCTACCATTTCGGTGCTGGACTACCTATGGGTGGGACAAAGACTGATATGTGTATGGAAATGTCTCCTCTGTGGAAAGTATAGTAAGCTAAGGCGTGGTTGAGACCCTCCCGGGGGCCATCCAGCCAAGAACAGGTCAATTGGCTGTGTTCGTAACGGTAGAGGGTTTCCCAGACCAATTTATGCAAATTATGGGTACTTTGGGTTCTCACCCTAAGTTACCAGGGCAATCCAGACGTGGACCCCTTGTTTACTGTGCTTAGAGAGGCACAGCTCCACCTCACTGATGAGGCTGACTATGCCGAAACAAGTGTCTGGGTTGCTGTTGGTACTCTTGTTCAGAGGAGAATTGCCTACCATTTCGGTGCTGGACTACCTATGGGTGGGACAAAGACTGATATATGTATGGAAATGTCTCCTCTGTGGAAAGCATAGTAAGCTAAGGCGTGGTTGAGACCCTCCCGGGGGCCATCCACCCAAGAACAGGTCAATGGGCCGTGTTCGTACCGGTAGAGTGTTTCCCAGACCAATTTATGCAAATTTTGGGTACTTTGGGTTCTCAGCCTTAGTTACCAGGGCAATCCAGACGTGGACCCCTTGCTGACTGTGCTCAGAGAGGCACAGCTCCACGTCAGTGATGAGGCCAGACTAGTCCGAAACAAGTGTCTGGGTTGCTGTTGGTACTCTTGTTCAGAGGAGAATTGCCTACCATTTCGGTGCTGGACTACCTATGGGTGGGACAAAGACTGATATGTGTATGGAAATGTCTCCTCTGTGGAAAGCGTAGTAAGCTAAGGCGTGGTTGAGACCCTCCCAGGGGCCATCCACCCAAGAACAGGTCAATGGGCCGTGTTCGTACCGGTAGAGGGTTTCCCAGACCAATTTATGCAAATTATGGGTACTTTGGGTTCTCACCCTAAGTTACCAGGGCAGTCCAGATGTGAACCCCTTGCTCACTGTGCTTAGAGAGGCACTGCTCCACCTCACTGATGAGGCCTGACTAGGCCAGAACACGTGTCTGGGGTTGCTGTTGGTACTCTTCTTCAGAGGAGAGTTGCCTACTATTTCGGTGTTGGTTACCTATGGGTGGGACAAAGACTGATATGTGTATGGAAATGTCTCTTCTGTGGAAAGCATAGTGAGCTTAAGCGTGGATGAGACCCTCCCGGGGGCCATCCACCCAAGAACAGGTCATTGGGCCGTGTTCCTATTGGTAGAGGGTTTCCCAGACCTCTTAATGCAAATTTTGGGTACTTTGGATACACACCCTAAGTTACCAAGGCAATCCAGACGTGGCCCCCTTGCTCACTGTGCATAGAGAGGCACAGTTCCACCTCACTGATGAGGCCTGACTAGGCCGAAACACGTGTCTGGGGTTGCTGTTGGTACTCTTGTTCAGAGGAGAATTGCCTACTATTTCCGTGCTGGACTACCTATGGGTGGGACAAAGACTGATATGTGTATTGAAATTTAGCGTCTGTGGAAAGCATAGTGAGCTAAAGCGTGGTTAAGACCCTCCCGGGGGCCATCCACTCAAGAACAGGTCAATGGGCCATGTTTGTACCGGTATAGGGTTGCCCAGACCTCTTTATGCAAATGTGGGTACTTTGGGTTCTCACCCTAAGTTACCAGGGGAATCCAGATGTGGACCCCTTGCTCACTGTGCTTGGAGAGGCACAGCTCCCCTTCACTGATGAGGACCAACTAGGCTGGAACACGTGTCTGGGGTTGCTGTTGGTACTCTTGTTCAGAGGAGAAATGCCCACCATTTCGGTGCTGGACTACCTATGGGTGGGGCAAAGACGTATATGTGTATGGAAATTTCTCTTCTGTGGAAAGCATAGTGAGCTAAAGCGTGGTTGAGACCCTCCCTGGGGCCATCCACCCAAGAACAGGTCAATGGACCATGTTCGTACCGGTAGAGGGTTTCCCAGACCTCTTTATGAATAATAATTATCTTTGTGCATTTGATTGGTGCAGAGCCTGTGGCAAAATGTTTTTGTGCTAATAAATACCATGATAAGCACCTGTGGGAGGAACAAGTTTACTATGTTGACAATTAACTGTATCCCCCATCTCTCCCTCCATTGTGAGTACTTCCCTCATGAACTCTTGAAAGGATGGTGGATTCAGGGTTTGTTCCTTGATTTGTAGTTGTAGGTGCGGTCCTGTGGGTAGTGAGGTCCGTGGCCAAGATATCACTCCCCGTAGACTCCCCAAATTCAAGCCATGTAGCTCGTTCTCCTTCTAGTAGGACAGCTGCAATATATGCTTGATTCTTCTGACAGATGCTTACCAGGTTGCAGGTGGGTGGCGTAAAACTTGACCATCTCTTTTGAGCCAGATTCAGTATCACCGAATACGCTGTCCAAGTTCTACATGATATCAGCAGATGTTGTTCCTGGTTGAATGGCTTGAACTGATTTGATCACCTTCAGTGAATGACCTCTCAGACTGCCAGTCACTGTACAGTTTTTCTCATGGTATGAGGATGACCATTTGTGAAGCATCTGCTTGGTCTGGTCTGCACATACTTGGTAACCATCTTCACCCTTTGGGGTGGGGGTTCTCCCTGGATAAAAGCCTCAGTTGAATGCAAGGCCCATGTTCTAGTGTTATAAAGATGGCCTCTTGCATCACAACTTTCAAGTCAACAGCCATACAGGATTCAATCAGTTTAGATTCCATGTCCCCAAGTGAAGTGGTATTAGCATTAGGTGCTGCAGGGTTCTGACTGAGGCTAGGTGGCGGCTGAGTAGCCATCAACCCTGACCAGGTGATAAGCGCCCAAATGAGATAGGGCACTATAGGGTTTCAAAAAAGAAGGTGGGTGAGGCGCACACTCCCGGTCCTGGTCAATTAAACCTGTTGCAAAAAATAAGTAGCTGGGTCACATCCCAAAATGGACAAATATTCACAGGGTTAGATCCATTCTGCTGCAAATCAGGTACTCAGTATTAACAGGGTTAGATCCCTTGCTGCAAATCAGGTACTCAGTAATAACAGGGTTAGATCCCTCAGCTGCAGGTCTGTGGTCTGTAGTTGTTCTCCTCCTAGCGCTTTCTTATCTCAAATAATCATCAGGGAGGCTGTTGAGCAGGTGTGTCTAATTAGACTCAAAGGATTCTGGTAGCTGTAGTGAAAACGTTTTTTTCTGTTCAGGTGACCAGCAACCGACACCCCTCCAAAGCACAAGTCCTTCCCAAATTTGGGGGAGGGGAGAGAACCATCTTTATGATTCTCCAAAGTGGGGCACAGTCACCCCGTGGCGCTGCCTTTGGAGCCCGGGACTCCCATAGCATTCAGTACAAAAAAGAAGGTGGCTGAGGGATCTAACCCTGTTATTACTGAGTACCTGATTTGCAGCAAGGGATCTAACCCTGTTAATACTGAGTACCTGATTTGCAGCAGAAGGGATCTAACCCTGTGAATAATTGTCCATTTTGGGATGTGACCCAGCTACTTATTTTTTGCAACAGGTTCAATTGACCAGGACCGGGAGTGCGCGCCTCACACACCTTCTTTTTTGTACTGAATGCTATGGGAGTCCCGGGCTCCAGAGGCAGCGCCACGGGGTGACTGTGCCCCACTTTGGAGAATCATAAAGATGGTTCTCTCCCCTCCCCCAAATTTGGGAAGGACTTGTGCTTTGGAGGGGTGTCGGTTGCTGGTCACCTGAACAGAAAAAAACGTTTTCACTACAGCTACCAGAATCCTTTGAGTCTAATTAGACACACCTGCTCAACAGCCTCCCTGATGATTATTTGAGATAAGAAAGCGCTAGGAGGAGAACAACTACAGACCACAGAACTGCAGCTGAGGGATCTAACCCTGTTATTACTGAGTACCTGATTTGCAGCAAGGGATCTAACCCTGTTAATACTGAGTACCTGATTTGCAGCAGAAGGGATCTAACCCTGTGAATATTTGTCCATTTTGGGATGTGACCCAGCTACTTATTTTTTGCAACAGGTTCAATTGACCTGGACCGGGAGTGCGCGCCTCACCCACCTTCTTTTTTGTACTGAATGCGATGGGAGTCCCGGGCTCCAGAGGCAGCGCCACGGGGTGACTGTGCCCCACTTTGGAGAATCATAAAGATGGTTCTCTCCCCTCCCCCAAATTTGGGAAGGACTTGTGCTTTGGAGGGGTGTCGGTTGCTGGTCACCTGAACAGAAAAAAACGTTTTCACTACAGCTACCAGAATCCTTTGAGTCTAATTAGACACACCTGCTCAACAGCCTCCCTGATGATTATTTGAGATAAGAAAGCGCTAGGAGGAGAACAACTACAGACCACAGAACTACAGCTGAGGGATCTAACCCTGTTATTACTGAGTACCTGATTTGCAGCAAGGGATCTAACCCTGTTAATACTGAGTACCTGATTTGCAGCAGAAGGGATCTAACCCTGTGAATATTTGTCCATTTTGGGATGTGACCCAGCTACTTATTTTTTGCAACAGGTTCAATTGACCAGGACCGGGAGTGCGCGCCTCACCCACCTTCTTTTTTGTACTGAACACTATAGGGTTTCCTCATGAAATGGTAAGATCAATGCCTCAAGGTTAAACACCCTAGGTTCATAGCATAGCATGATGCAATAACCCGCATGACTGGGGGCTTTGCCAAGGCATTTATTACTTGGTTTATTGTGTGTTCTCAATGATCAAGAAGGTCTTGGACCTCAATCCCTCGCCCTCTTCCCAATGGATGGCCTGAAATATATACACGATGATGGTACATAGCTAACATCGGTAAAAGCATCATATCTGATGCACTTTTCAAGATCGGTGAATTGTATAAATAGCACATTTCAAATAGCACTATGAAGTTGTGAATGTCTCTAAAACTTGCACAAAGTAATGTAGGAGAAAAGTAAAGGCTACTTAACACTTTGGGAATCAGTGCAGAATCAACATTGGCAGCAATAGTTTCAATTCACATTCAAGCATTTTCTGTGAAACCTCAGTGGCAGGTGACAGAAATGCCTAGGATACAATGGGGGTAAGGACACAACCAGCTGAGCTCTCTCAGTAGTGCCTCCAAAAATATCTAGCAGGTGTTTCAGATGCACCTGAAGGGTATTCATGAGTAGGGTAGGACAGGCATAGGCATGCAGGAGGACACTGAGCTAGCACTATACAAGCGACCACTGCTATAGCAAAAACAATAATATCATGAATTAACTACTTGGCATCTTGCCATGCATTTTACCTGACTCACCTGGATACTACTGCTCCCTGAGTTCGGGGAGAGCTGCAAGTATTGGTGAAGGAAAGGTGAGGAGGGCTGGGCGGTGATCGGTCAGACAAAGGGATTCACCCCTTATTTCTCCCAATACACCGAAGAAGTGCTGTAAACATAACGGGCATTGTGATAAAGCACCCAGTGCTCCAGATAGGATTTTGACGTGAGTATTTTACTCCCAATTTTTTGAATTAGAGACTAAATCCAATTTCAAGAGAGTAAAAATGAGTTTCCTCCTTCGCAAGAGAGTAAAACAGTGTCTGACAACTATCCAGTTTGTGCATACATTTAAAACTGTGTTCATAAACATTAGTGACAAAGAACTTGTCGATGCGTACTGTGATGCTGGATATGTACTGGAGGGACAGGGCCTCTGTACTCCTTTTTCATGTGTGTTCTGTGTTGTTTTCACAGGTTTCCCCTCTTCTCACCTGTCTATGTTGTTTGTTGGAGTTCTTCGATGGAGTCTTCTTTCGCACAGTTCGGGTCTTGTATAACCCTGTGTGTAGCTCCTCGGGTTCCAGCGTGCGTTCAGCGTTCCGACTCCTGGGAACGTGCAGATGTCCGGGGAAGTCCGAGGAAATCCAGGAAAACAACGAAGAGTGCACACGGAAGACGAGTGCACGGAGATCCGGGATGCAATAGAGGACAAAAAGAAGGGGAATGAAGGAGGAGGAATTTAGGGGAACCGGGAACCAGGAATCAAAGGATAAGCACAAGCGAACTATGGCAGCACACGTATAACCACGGCAAGCAGTAGCGTTGAGACACGCAGGGACGCGGGGCGTTTCCGCTTTATAGAACGTAATGTGTACGCCGCGGAAACTGGTAAACAGTGACCCGCGTTCGGCGGCCATGTTTGGAATACTGCTGAGTGCAAGCCCCTATGGGTCAGGGACCAGGAAGTCCAGAAAGGACGCGTCCGATGGTTCATGACAGCATGCCTCCTTCGAAGGCCTGTTCCTCCGGGTTTGCCCAGGTGTATAAGGTGGTACCTTTTGAAGTAGTCTGGGGCGTTTAGGTTTGAGACTGGTTCCCAGGTGCGTTCACTGGGTGGATAGCCTTTCCACTCCACCAGATACTGTAGCTGACCACGTCTGTACCTGGATTCACATATTCTGGACACTTCATATTCTAGCTGGTCATTGACAACCACAGGGGTAGATCTTGGATCAGTCCGGGAGGTCTGGACGTATGGTTTCATTAAAGATGTGTGAAACACTGGGTGGATCCTCTTCCAGGAGTCTAGTAGTTTGAGTCGGAAGGCCACTGGGTTAATGATTTCCTTTATGGAAAAGGGGCCATAGTACCGAGGAGCCAACTTATTAGGTCATAAGTGTCGAGGCAGTAGTTTCGAGGATAGCCAGACCTTATCACCCACTGCATAGGAAGGTCCTGGTCTTCTTTTGGAGTCTGCATAGTGCTTGATGTTAGTTCAGACCCTCTCGAGGTGTTCTTTGGCTTCCTTGTGTACGTTGATGAGGGTTTCAATCCAGGAGTCGACTGTAGGAACTGGTGTAGGATGTGGGAGAAGGGATGGTAGAACCGAAGGGTGGAATCCTTGGCTGCAGAAGAAGGGGCTGGTCTTGACAGCTGAGTGATCTGAATTGTTGTAGGCAAATAAAGCCACAGGTATTAAGAGAGACCAATCGTCCTGGACCTTGGTGGTGAAGCAACAAAGATACTGCTCCAGGGTTTGGTTCACACGTTGGTCTGTGGATGATAACCTGAGGAGAGGGCACGTTGGATTCCTAGTATACAGCATAAGTGTTTCCAGAATTGAGATATGTATTGAGGACCTGTATCTGATATGATCTTGGAAGGGAGTCCATGAAGTCGGAATATGTGCTCCAGGAAGATTCCAGCGAGTTCGGAGGAAGATGGTAGTTTATACAAGGGTGTCAAATGAGCCATGTGAGTGAATAAATCAATGGTAACCATGAAAGTTGTGTATCCCCGGGAAGGTGGTAGTTCCACAATAAAGTCTGTAGCAATACATTTCCAGGGTCTTGTTGGTAGCGTTGGTTGGAGTAGGAGACCGGCCGGCCTCTTGTTATCATGCTTGTTTTGATTGCAGCCTGCACAGTCTTGGATGTACTGCTGGATGTCAACTTTCATTTTTGGCCACCAAAACTGTTTTTGTATTAAACGGAGAGTGTTGGTAATGCCACGATGTCCTGAATGAAGGGTATCATGACAGAGGATTGTAATCCTTTGTCGCAGTCTCTGTGTGGGAATGACCAGGCCATTGTCCTTGAACTAATACCCGTCCTTGGTTTTAAGATTCCATCGATTCTTCCCAGTAAATTCCTTCCAGATCTCAGAGGACTGGGTTTGAATCTGAATGTCTTCCAGGAGAGTGATTGCTTGGGCTACGAAAATTGTATGGGGAAACATCTTTGGGAAGGTTCAATCTTCAAGAGTTTCGTAGTCGGGACGTCGGGATAAGGCGTCAGCAATTATGTTGTGTGTTCCAGGAACATGATGGATTTGGAACTGGTACTGGGCAAAGAAGAAGGCCCGACGGGCTTGACGACTATTCCTACATTCCAGGGATTGTAGAACTTGGAGATTCTGATGATCCGTACGGCCCTGAACAGGATGTTTAGCTCCCAGGAGTAGATGACGCCACTCTGTGAATGATTGACGGATGGCCAACAATTCCTTTTCCAGAACAGAATAATGGGTCTCGCTAGGAGTTAGGGTTCGCGAGAGATAAGCGATGGGGTGTTCTAACTTGTCCTCAAATTCCTGCTTTAAGACTGCTCCGATGGCATAGTTGGAGGCATCAGTCTCCACTAGGAAAGGTCGATCAATGTCAGGTTGAGCCAAGATGGGGGCTTGTGTAAATTCCGACTTCAAATGTTGGAATGCCTCATTTTGGGCTGTGGTCCAGAGGAAGGGAGCATCCTTCTTCAACAATGTAATGATCGGTTGAACAATCTCCGAAAAGGAAGGTATGAATTTCCGGTATAAGTTGGCAAGCCCCAGGAAGGATTGAATCTGTTTCACAGAAGTTGGAATAGGCCAGAATAGTATGGAATTTACTTTTGAGTGGTCCATTCCAATTCCTTCTGGACTAAGGACAAATCCGAGATGGTGAACAGTAGAGACATGAAAAAGGCATTTCTCGGGTTTAGCCAGGAGTTTATGTTCACATAGCCGTTGTAAGACTGCCTTGACATGCTCTTCATGCTTAAGATGGTCCTTGGAGTACATCAGTATGTCGTCCAGGTAAACTATGACGAAGAGGAACAACATATCAGAAAACACCCGGTCCATAAAATGTTGGAAGACCGCTGGGGCATTGGCGGGTCCGAAGGGCATAACCAAGTATTCAAAGTGACCAAAGGGTGTTCTAAAGGCTGTTTTTCATTCGTCACCTTCCTTTATATGGATCAGATGGTAGGCACCTCTGAGATCTAATTTCGTGAAGATTTCAGCTCCTCTCATCGCTTCCAGGATATCCGAGATTAAGGGCAATGGGTAGCGGTCCTTGAGGGTGCATTGTTTAAGACCACGATAATCAAGACAAGGCCTAAACTCCTTAGTATCTTTCTTGGGAACGAAAAACAATGAAGCTCGTGCCAGGGATTTGGATGGTCGTATGGTGCCCTTTTCTAGGTTGGTATCCAAGTATTCTCGGAGGGCCCTTTTCTCTGGTTCTGATAGGATGAACATCCTTCCAAAGGGAATCACTGCTGAGGGTTCAGTATCAATAACGCAGTCTTCAGGTCTGTGAGGGGGTGGGCTTGAACTATGGCAGTTGAAAACACATCAGTGTAATCCTGATAGGCCCTGGGGACCTGGATAATATTTGAGACCGTGAGTGGGCCTTGCTGGTCTGTCAGCGTACCTTGAGAGGATCTTGACGAGGAATCCAGGGATAGGCAGTGAGACATGCAATGTTCAGAGCCAAGAAACAAGGATTCTGCTGCCCAGTTGATCTGTGGTTTGTGCTTCTGTAACCAGGGCATACCCAGTACCTTTGGATAATGGGCAGACTTTATGATGTCAAACTTGATCATCTCGTGATGATGGTTTATCGAGAGCTTGATCTCTTTGGTTTGCAGGGTTATTGGTCCTGAAGAGAGAGGTCGTCCATCGATGGCCTCTACAGGTTGCATGATGTCTCGAGTTTCATATGGAATGTGGTGGGTAGTGACCCAATCCTGATCTATAAAAATCCCCATGGCTCCACAATCCACTAATGCCAGAATGGGGTAAGTTTCTTTCTTGGACGGCGATAGAAAGGCCTGCAAGATCACAAGGTTGTTTTGTCCAGGGGAGTTCAAGGATGGAATAGATGTGGAGCAAACATCTCTCTCCCGAAGCTGTGCTCCATCTAGGATCGGGAGCTGGCGTTTCTCGAACGCCGTGGAGGGGCCAAAGGACATTCTCTCACAGGATGTTTATCTGAGGCACAGTACATACACAGCCCAGTGTGAATCCGTCGCGATCTTCCTTGCAGGGATATGGGTCTGCGGAAGGCCCCCAGTTGCATGGGTTCTAGGTCTGTGGTCGGGGCAGGAGTGGGCTTGGGTTTAGAGGGAGATTCTATAGAGGTCTTTTGGTAAGGCATCTTTGTTTTCTTCTTTTCAGCCTTCCTTTCCTGGATTCGAAAGTCTATTTGTAAAGAGAGGTCCATAAGGGCCTGGAAGAAACCTGGGCGAGCTACCCTGGCTAGCTCGTCTTTTATCTCTTTGTTTAGTCCTCTCCGGAATAGGGTAAAGCAGGCCTCCGAGGACCAATCTGCTTCCTTGGCCAGTTGCTTAAAGCGCGTTACATAGGTAAGCATATCCTGGGACCCTTGTTGGAAATCCAATAGACGTTCTTGAGCATTGTAAACCTGTTCTGGGCGGTCAAACATGGTCTTTAGAGCCCGTACAAACCCATCATAATCATCCAGGAGGGCATCTCCAGAATTAACTAAGGGCATAGCCCAGGTTAATGCATTCCCGGAGAGATGCAAAATCATAAAGCCCACCTTTGCCTTGGGGTGGGAAAGTAGTAGGTCTTAAAGGTAAAGTGCACTAAACACGAATCAAGGAAGCCAAGAAGGTTCTTTGAGGAGCCATCATATTTATCCACTACTCCGCCCAGCAATACACTTTCCTTGGTCGCGGAATCACGTGACAGGACTAGTTGTTTTAATGCAGCATTCTCGGCTTTGAGATTAACTCTTGCATGCCGCGCGTGAGGTCTTGAACTGCAGCCTCCATGTCCGTACCTGTATCCGTTTGTTGGCGTCTCAATCTGTCACAGGTTTCCCCCCTTCTCACCTGTCCAGGAAAACAACGAAGAGTGCACACGGAAGACGAGTGCACGGAGATCCGGGATGCAATAGAGGACAAAAAGAAGGGGAATGAAGGAGGAGGAATTTAGGGGAACGGGGAACCAGGAATCAAAGGATAAGCACTAGCGAACTACGGCAGCACACGTCTAGCCAGGGCAAGCGGTAGCTTTGAGACGTGCAGGGCCACGGGGGCGTGTCCGCTTTATAGAACGTAATGCGTACGGCACGGAAACTGGTAAACAGTGTTCCGCGTTCGGCGGCCATGTTGGGAGTACTACTAAGTGCAAGCCCCTATGGGTCAGGGACCAGGAAGTCCAGAAAGGACGCGTCCAATGGTTCATGACACAGGAGTCCATGTGGGACTCCTGGCAGTTCAGCTATTCATCTTTGTGGTGAACAGACCCTTGGGATACCCTTATGGCACCCATGGGTGGGGGTACAAACCTATCCCCCTAGTGTATGTTTTTGGGCAACTGTGTATGGCTCACAGAGCAGGGTATGGGCCGGTGGCAGCTCCATGCTGAATTTGACAGGTGCTCTGTGTATCCTTCATTTTGGAATACCCATACCCTGCCATTGGAATCAGCTAATTCCTGATAGGAGACAAGATGGCCCCTGTGGCCTCTTGCTTTCTAGTGCCTGTTACCTTGTTTTCCCAAAGTCCTGGGAAGCCCTGACTCTGTCCCTTCCCCTGACTGGCTGTTGGGTGGAAGTTGCATAAATGGTGTTTGGGGAATTCCAGGCCAGACTGGCTGGAGCTTTCCCAAGGACTGTATGTTGTGGGTACACCCTTGGGGTGGGACCTGGGTGAATGTAGTGTGTGACCAAAATACATTTCATGTTATGGGTGTCTGGTTTCTGGTGAGTGACACAATGACTGAGACAGCCCTGCCCGAAACTGTTATGAATGTAGTGTGGTGTACTGAATGGCTGAGTGCTTGCCCCAATCCACATTCCTTGTTGTTAGTGTCTGGATGGAGAAGAATGACCTGAATGCACTGTGAGCCTGATTGGCTGCTTGCCTCCTGAATGCCCTTCTGAATGATTCACTGCCTGTGCCTGGCTCAGCAGTGTGAATGAGAGACAGAACAGTATATCTGGGGACCACTCACTTACTGGAGTTGTTCAGAAGCTGAAGTCGAAACTTGATGCTTACCTTGAAGCCCAGCTGGAAGAAGAAGGCTCTGCTGCTGCTTTTCCTTCGACGCAATCCAAAAGCTGTCGTGTCTCCAAGAACTGATCCAAGAGAGGACCTGGCTAGGAGACCTCTTCCCGACCTACGACCATCGTGCACCAGCTAACTTTCACCAAGGCTCCCTGGAAGTCAGTCCTCGAAAGGGAGCCAGTGAGGAATCTGAAGTAAAGCGCTAGGACATCAAGGCCGAGGTTTGGAGGACCGCTGTAACCTTGTCGACCGGAGCCGCAACACTCTATTGCCTAAGTCACTATGAAATCAAGGACTCTTTTGCTCATCACCGTCGACCGCTTTGTCCCGCTGGAGAAAGTCAAGGTCGCCGAAGAACCGAGGAGAATCCGCCGGTTGGGTTTGCGGCTCACAGAGTCCACAAAGACGCTGATGAAGATCCGAAAGCCAGACGTGGTCGAGCCCCGATCCCCAACGCCAACTGCCGACGACCCGATGCCCTTGCTGGGCCTACGCTCTTCATCGATCTACATTGCAGCAACAAACTCTCATCAGCGAGGTGCACAGCACGCCTCATCTTCGCAGCATGTCCACGACCGACCGTCCACGAGCACGGCAAGGGACGAAGCTGCTGCCTCAATGACATTCTTCACCTTTTTCTCGAGGAATCTCGACGATCGGTGGCTCTTGCCTTAAAGGGAGTTCACTCAAGAAGGATTCGTCGCCGACCCATTGAAGAACCCTGCAAAACCAGGTAGATTGGGGTATGTACCAGGTTTAGAAGGGAACAAGACTCTGCTAAATAATATTTGGACTGGGCTTGACAATATACTTTATTTATAGGTTGACCAGGTGGGGGGATCCTCACACAGAACTGTATCTTTGGTAGGGACAAGTATTCTACCAATTGTTTAACCACTTGTTTCCCTCCTGTGTCTGGTGTTGGTTCACATTGCTATTAGACTTGTATATCATTTATGACTGTAGGCAGTTGATGCATTTTAGTGGAGTCAAGAGTTAACTGTGGTAACACATAGATATTCAACATATTTATCATTATAGTATTGCCTGAGCACAAAGTGTGTTATTGTGTATGTATGTATTCCAAACTCTATTTATATAAAGAACTGTGTTATCACTAACATAGTGTGTGGACATTCCTTTGTGGGGGCTTGGGCACTACACTGTACTTAAGAACTAGCCCACATCACCCCCTGAGAGCTTAACCCTTGATTGCTCGTCCAACGTTACCATATAGAGAATCTTGGCTGGGGTGCTCTGTGCTTCTACTCTGCCATATAGAGGACAGGAGTACAGATACCCCCCTCCAGTCTTTAAAGGTGGTTAGAAAGGTAAATAAAGTAAAGTTCAGAGCGCATGCCCAACTCTTCCTTGCCCTTTAAGACAACAAACTATATACAGTGCCCTTTCATGCATGTGCATGCATGCGAACACATGCAATTGTAAGACAAAAGAACACATTTATTTAGAACACCAAAAGCTTTTGTTTCTCACAAATGCCAAACAACTGCTTGCTGGGAGGCTCTCCTAAAACTTCAAGACAAATCACGAACGCCAAGCCATTAAATACAATTGACGTGCTGTTGTGATGAAAATAAAAAGTATGAAATGCCCATGCTGCTGCAACTGCACTGCCTCCATTAAAGCTGATTAAAACAAAGGAAAACGAAGCAAACATGCAGCCCTAGTTTAAGAGAATTTTCATTTTACACAATACTACGTGTCATGAAGCAAGGTGAAACACATGTTAATGAGTCAAAATGCTTGAATAACAATGTAACGTACAAAATACAGGCAGTTGAAGAAAGTGAATAAAGCACAACTTCCCTTCTACATTACTCAAAGTATTTTCTTTGATATAATTATTAACAGAGGAGGGTGTTGAAAAAATAAACAGACCAGGACTCATCCCAGCTGCTTCTTTCAAGGGACTGTGTGCTTTGCTAAAGTAAAGAGTGGATTTAAAAGCTGCTGCTGGAAAGGCTGTAACCAGTGAACTCCCATGATTTATGGGTGTGCTGCCAAAAATAGCCTGTGTAAGCTGTATGCAAGGAAGAATTTAAAGGGCCGCATTTAAAAGATTTCTGTGCGTAAAACAGCCTGATACGCACCTTATCTGTAGGGCTTAGTATACCTATGGACAGTGTATACACTGGCCGATCCTAGCATGCGTCCAATGTCCCAACTGGTATCTTGTCCCAATTAATAGCTACCAATCGCAGCATTCACCTGTGTGCTTGGCTGGAGCTGTAGCTCATTAACTCTTCGCTCTGTAGGTTGACTTTTCATAGCTGTAGTCTGCTACAGCAGTAAATAAAGACTTGTGCACACAGTTAAATTACATTTGCCAGCTCATACTAGCGTTTACAGAATGTGCCAGAGCTGGCTGGTTTCATTGTGGAGTGGATCTCGAAAAAACCTTTTTCAATGGTCGCCTTGTCGTTCATTGACAACAAGTGGGAGGGAGAAAGCAAGCCTCCTTCAACACTGGTTCTCATTCTGGCGATCTTCCCAATCTCCCTATTGCTCAGAGCTTAGCAGTGGAGATGACTGTGCTCGAAGGCACAGGGGCCAGTGTCAGAGCGGACTAAACTGGTGCACCTGGCAAATGGGAAACACCGCTTTTATTACATTAGCAGCATGAAGCCCTCAGCGCAAAACCTGCAATTCAAATGTTTGCTCATTTGTAAGTGATACGCGCAGCTGTAGTGAGCCCAAAAAACAGGTGGCTTTTTTCGGGATGTCCGGGGCAGTCCTGTGATGTTTGCGAACATCTGAGTTGTTCAGGGACATCTATGCCTATTTCTGCATTACAGGGTTGGTGAAAAGCAGTTTTTGGATGGCTTATAGCTTTGGCACCACTCAATCAAGCTGCATGAAATTATGGAATCTAATTCTAGACCTGATTCCAAATGGTTCTACAAAGTGTGGTGCTGTTTTGTCAAGAGGGAACAAAATTAGAGGGGGGTCCCAGAATATTGTAAAGGCTTATAAATGTGGTGACATTTGACGAATCTGCACAAAAGTTTGCAAAAGGATTTTTGATCTGCAAAGTTTGGTGCGATTTTGTCAAGAGGGGGCAACATTAGAGGAGGGTCTCAACATTTTTAGATGGCTTATAACTTTGTTTCTGTTTGACGAATGTGGACAAAAGCTTTAAGAAATATTATAGACCCGACCTTAAATGTTTGTGCAAAGTGTGAATGGATTTTGTCAAGTGGGGGCTAAGTTATATGACTATTGTATGCACGTACATTTTGACACTTATGAAAAAATAAAACAGTGCTGGATTTTTTAAAAGTGTCATGATGTAGGTACAAAACATAGTGATATACCTTTGGTGCCTGAGGTATAGCCTGTGGCCATGGGCAGTGGGCATATTGTCTGGTTAATGACTATGACAACAAGGGACCAATGGGGTTAAAGTGGGCATGGCCACCAGGGACAGGCTATGTGGTAATGTTTTTTAAAATTGGGATTGCAGCAAATATGCACAAAGAGAGCCAGCAAGAAATGGAATGCATGGTTTTGTAAGTACACAACACAGTGATATAACATTGGTGTCTGGGCAATGGGCCTGGCCGTCAGCAAGGAGATTTGTGTACTGTAATTTGATTATTGGGGCATGCGTCATAGCTGAAGCGGTAGGTTTGAATTGGAAAATATATTCTTCTAGCGGTTACAGCCTGAAGTGATCTACTAAACTACAACAAGCTTGCACAATGAGCATTAGCAAGGACCTGAAAGTATGTTTTTGAAAATATGTCTTGTGTTTTATTTTTTGAAAGTGTAAGAATGTAAGTAGAACAACTAGTGATATACATTTGGTGTCTGGGTAGTGGGCCTGGTCCTTATCAAACGCAAATGTGTACTCTGATTTGCTCATTGGGGAATGCAGCATGGCCAAAACCGATGCCCCATGGATTTGGAGACTGGCAATGGTTGCAAGCCATGTACACTGGCCATTAGTTACATTATTAGGGTATAGTGGACACTGAGTTAGGATGCAGGATAGGTGCAGTGAATAATAGGGGTGGTTTGGTTTGGCTGGGGTCATGGTCATGGTGGAGCCTTATGCCGTAGGCAATTGAACGATGATTTCCGTCCCAAGCATGCATTGCTGATAACGACAGACATAAGTATGTGTTACAAAAAATATGTATCTTAAAGGAGGTTTATAGTTCTTTCATATTTATGAAAAGAGGAATTATTAATAACATATATATAGTCATGCAAGACCATGAAACATTTTTACTTATAAAAAGCTATTAAATTGACTGAAAAAACATGGTTAAGGGAATGTCATGGGGAAGATGCATCCCACCCTTTGGACTCCTCTGCTCCAATAGTTACCCAGTGGCGTCCCACCTTGGCATCCCCGGCATTTTCCTCCTGGGTCCTCATGAGCATTTGCCCATCTGTACTGCCCGTTCTATTTATGCACTTCTCTCACTGCACAATGCAAATTTGCATTAATAGGACTATTGTGTGCAATTATTTTGTATAAGTAAGGGAAATGTAGATGCAAAAGATTTGTAAAAGATTGTTAAGTGGCAGTTAGTCTGTGGAAACGTAATATGTTCATAGGGTTATATGTACAGTTTTTGGGAGTGATTAGTGGATGGATGTGTGACTGTTTGAAAGGAGGCATTGAGAGAGTGTTACAAATATAAAATCAAAAAGGATAGATGGGGTGCCCTGTGCGATGGTGTGCATGTGCCACCCAGGTCTTTTAATGATCCATGGTGTGGAAAGGGGACTGTGGAAATCGTGGCTTGTTATAATGGTCCATCGATTATGGTCCTTATTGTATGCTAGAGAAAAGTATTTGGGACAGGAAATTTCTGTCCTTTTATATATTTCTCTAGTATACAATTGTCCATTAGCACCCTGGGCGGTGGAGCCAGACAATCAGGTGGCTAGGAACGCAGCCTTGAACCGCCAGTACAAGCCTGCATTCCAAGCCACCTGAGGGCGGGCTATCCCCACCACAATCTCCCCCCCCCCCCACCGTCCCATTTGTAAACTTTTTTTCACCCCCTACTTTTTTTCACCCCCTACAAAAACTTCCCTGTTTGCTCCGCGGACAGGACACCGATTGGCCAATGGACCTATGTCGTGTCTGCGGACAGACAACGTGTTCGCTGATTGGTTGGAGTGAAGCGTGAGGTGCGTCACATTTTCTCGATGTGCCCGCCATCTTGGATTCGCGGACATCAGCCAGTGTCCGCGGACATTGCGGTAAAAACATATAAAGAAACACAACATTGCACCTGTCAAACTTATCAAATAATATCTGGGGAAGTGAGGGGTGATGAGGATGGGGTGGGATATGGCTGCATGAAGCAAAATAAATGGGCATTTATCGCTGCGAAAGTCGGCGAACAATTCCGACTTTCGCAGACAGACCTGTGAAGTTCGCGGACACCTCTGCATTACGGGGTTGGTGAAAAGCAGTGTTTGGATGGCTTATAACTTTGGCGCCACTTAAGTAAACTGCATGAAACTTTGCACTTATATTCTTGACCTAATTCCGAATGAGTCTGCAAATGAGTCTGCAAAGTTTGGTGGGGGTCAAGAGGGGACGAAATTAGAGGGGGGTCTCAAAATAATATAAAGGCTTATAAATGAGGTGCCATTTGACAAATCTACACTTAATTTGGGGAACTGATAATAGTATAAATGTGTTTGCGAAGTTTGGTGGGATTTTGTAAAGAGGGGGCAAAATTAGAGGGGGGGGTCCCAAATGATTATTATTATTTTAAATGCTTATAAATGGGGTGCCATTTGACGATTCTACACAAAAGTTTGCAAAAAGATTATAGATCTAGATATACATGTTTCTGCAATGTTTGGTGGGATTCTGTCAAGAGGGGGCTAAATTGTAAAGGCTTATAAATGTGGTGCAATTTGACAAATCTAGACAAAGGTTTGTAAACATATTTTAGATCTAGATATAAATGTTTTCATAAAGTCTGAATGGATTTTGTCAAGTGGGGGCTAGGTTATATGACTATTGTATGTGTATACATTTGACACTTTTGAAAAAATAAAACATGGGTGGATTTCCAGCAAACGTGTGCAAGGAGCATTGGCAAGGACCTGAAAGCATGGTTTTGCAAATGTGCCTGTGTTTTATTTTTGAACAAATGCCATAATGTAGGTACAAAACATAGTGATATACCTTTTTGGTGACTGAGGTATAGCTGGTAGCCATGGACAGTGGCCAGATTGTCCGGGTCATGGAATAAGGTCATGATCCGGACAATCTGGCTAGTGGCCATGACCACGAGGGACAACACATTTGGATTGTTGTGGCCAGCGCTCCCCATCAGAAAATCCTACAGAACACAACACATCACTAAATTTACACAAACACAGCTGTATGCGTACACAATGCATGAGCTACAAGACGGCAAAGCACACACAAAAATGGCGTGCATACAACCAGGGACATGTGCATGTGACCAACGATAATCTGCTGACATGTGTGACTAGTACAGCTGTCCATCATCAATCGACTGACATATAGCTTTTTATGCCTCCCATGCAGGTGACAGTGGCTATCCCTTGAAGCCGTGGCTCATCACCCCTGTCTGAAACATACAGAACAGGCATGAGGAGGACTATAATCGATCCCACACCCTTACCCGTGTGGTCATTGAACAGATCTTTGGCCTGTTGAAGGCATGGTTTTTCTGCCTTAGGCCGTCAGGTGGGGCACTCCTCTACAGGCATGAGAAGGTGGCCAAGACCATCATGGCATGAGTTATGCTGCACAACATGTGTATCCAACGCAACGTGCCCCTGACCCCTGACATTGAACTGCTACCACCTGGTGATGATGAAGGGGATGAAGAAGAAGTGGCTGCACATCATTGTGGTGCCAATGCACAGGAGGGACGTGCTGCGCGTCAGTCAGTGATTGCACAACATTACTGACAGACATGGCTGCAGAGGGTGACATGATATTCTGACAGAGGCCACTGGGTGTGTGGGTGCATGCACACTATGCACTGTATATAAATAAATGACAAATGCACAGTGATGAATGTCCACTCAGGTCTTGCTTTTGACACAATGGGTGTATTACATATAACAATGATAACAATAGTGCAATAACCCTCCACCACCCTCACCCCCCTCCACCTCCCCCCACAACTCCCCCACACACCCTCACCCCCTCCCCCCACAACTCCCCCATCCCACCCTCACCCCCACTCCCCCTCCCCCCACAACTCCCCCATCCCACCCTCACCCCCCTCCCCCTCCCCCCACAACACTCCCCCACACCCTCACTCCCCTCCCCCTCCCCCACAACTCCCCCACACACCCTCACCCCCCTATCCCCACAACTCCCGCACACACCCCCATCCCCCTCCCCCTCCCCCCACAACTCCCCTACACACCCTCACCCCCTTCCCCTCCCCCCACAACTCCCCCACACATATCCCATCAAGTCTCTAATGCCTACATGAGGCTGCCCAGACTATTAATTCACACTCCCTGGACTAGGTGGCGGCATGTCTGGCCGGCGCAGGGTGCGTGATGACCTGCGGAGCGGGCTCATCTGGGTCGAGCTAGACGATGACGGTGTGGCCGCCTGCTCGAATTGGGTAGCCTGGCGCCCTGCCTCCATGGCATCGGCTATGCGGCCTAGTACCTGGCGCAGGGCGGAGACCTCCTCGCAGAGGCGGCTAGTGTTTTCGGCAAATATTTTGTTCATGGAGGCAGTGTTCTCAGAGATGGTCCTTCCTAGAGAGGCAATGTTCTTCCGCCACTCCTGCCTACCCTGTGTGTTGTCCTCAACGAACTGCCGCACAAGGGCAGTCAGCTGTTCTGCAAGCTGCAGCCCTGCGGGTGCACCTGTGGAGGTGGATGGTTCCTGGGTGTCCTGCTCTGCCTGCTCAGCCTCAATAGTCGCAACTATCGGCTGAAGTGCCCTTCAATTTGCTCCCACCCAGACTGCTCCGGGGTGGTGGCGTGGTCTATTTAAAGGGATGATATTTGGGGGGATGCCAGTGGACTGGGCGTGCAGGGCAGTTCTGATGAATTGTCCTCAACGGGCACCCATACCTCATCCTGTGGGTCCTCCACAGCCTGGGGTGCTGTGGCTGCCACCTCCCCAGCCAAACTTGACTCCTCAGAGTGTGGTGCCTCGGCTGATTCCTCAGGCTGGGCAATGGGTGTTGGTGCTTTGGCCTCTAGTGTACTGGCAACCTGGGGTGTCTTGCCTGGTGGTGCACGGCGGCCCCTGGGTTGTCCCTTCGAGGTCGAAGGGCGGTTGGTGTCATCCCGGGACCTCTTCCGGGGTGTGGTCTTTGCAGGGGTTGCGTCCTGGCCATCGCTGTCATGGTTAGAGCCTGTGTTACGCTCACCTGTTTCCCACGGGGGCGTCGACCGGAACTGGGCCGCTGTTATTTCCACCAGCGTGACGTGTAGCGCCGAGATGACTGACTGGACTGGCCCGCTCAGCCTAGTTTGTCTGGCTCGCAAGAATATTCTTCTGCAAAGGAGAAGAGGAATTAACCACCCGTGGAATTGAGTGACAACCCACCTTCCCCACTCCCGTTGTCTTACCACTGATCACTCTTGATGTCCCCTCCTTAGTCTCACCTGATGGTTTGGAAGGATGAGCTCTCCATCCTGCGTCGACCGCAGGGGCGCGTTGATGACCAGTTACTTCACTGGCGTAGAGGAATTGGTGAGTTCCAGTATTGACTCTAAAGTCCAATTGTTCATAAGAGTTCAAATGTCTGCTCTTCACTCTGTCTGATTCCTTGCAGGTTGCCGATTAATCCACTCGAAGATTTCCAAATGGCACTCGGTAAGATTCAGGTAAGTCTATTGTGTTTTTCCCCTTAGGGGCCGGGGTACGGCGATGAAGCAGAGTTGACTGTGCCGACCCGAGATGAGGTGAGACCCCCGTGGTAAATCAGGTAAGTTTTGTGGGGGGGGGGTAACTGGTATTGTCCTTGCTTTCTCCCCATAGGGGCTGGGGTACGGCGATGAAGCAGAGTTGACTGCGCCGACCCGAAATTAGGTGAGTACCCCCCGCGGTAAATCAGGTAAGTCCTTGGGGGTAGCTTGTATGGCCTTAGAGAGTCCCCTTGCTCACCTTGCTGTCTTTGCCTCCTTAGGTGTCGGAGGGCGGCCGCGAAATGGAGAGAGCGTGATGGAATGCTGAAGTACTGCCAAGCAGGTGAGTTCAGCGCGGCGCCGTAGAAATGCGAAGCGATGCTTCAAAGACTTCTGTCTTTCAGTTCCTTGGCGAAATGGATCAGGATTCAGGTAAGGATTTAAGTTAAAACTCCTGTTCTAACCTTTATCCTTTTTGTCTTCTTGTTTCAGGAGTCCCAGGACTGAAGCGGGCGTGGCCTAAGACTGGAGCTGCTGAAAACACGGTGAGCGTTACGCTGCAGCAAGCAGAATAACGCGAAGCACGTGTGGCTGTCCCGGCGTGGTTTAAATAGCCTTGGAAGAAGATCCAAGTAAGTATTCTTCCACAGCCCCACCCAAGTAACAAAATAGTCCCTTCAGTAAAATAGTCCCTCCTAAGCCTCATTTGGCTTGAGTCTTCATGCAGCATGGTCTGCCTCAGATGAGTATGCAGCATGGTCTGCTTCAGGTAAATTATCAATAATGAGCCTGGCGCCCATGGCGCCAGGACTGACTTTATCTTCAGGAGCCTGGCGCCATAGGCGCCAGGACTGTACCCAAACAGCCCCTAACTGGGGCTTTTGGGCATGCTCCAAGTGGCATGATGCCTGCTTCCGGGGCTGTTGGGCCTGGTCTGGTCTTCCGGGGGCAGGCATCATGACAGCCTGTGGGGGTTGAAGAGAGGGATGGCATGAGTGATGTTTTGATAGACATCATACATACATTTGGACAATTGATCATCCACACAATTGAGGGTAATAGGCATTTGAGTTTGGATGATCACGTTGTTTGATACATGGGTTGGTTATGCAGGCATACGTCGGGGTCACTCATGTTGGCCAAGAGCTATGCTATCTGACATGCATATTTGTTGGGGCCTGCATGCTGTGTGACTTATGGCATTTACATCTTTGTGTGGTATGTGTCAGGTACGGCATTGCCTTGCTGCAGGCATCTGCATGTGTCTGTGATGCGTCCGCCTACTTTGCTGGGAGTGTGTGTGTGTTGGGCCATGGCCTGCCTCTTTGGACTGACATATTTGACTTTCATCAGACTCTGCATTACAGTGTTTTCTTAGGACACTCACCTCCATCGGTCGATGTTGTGACGCCACACTCCATCTCGCCGACACCTTCTATCCCCTGCATTCCAATCATGCTGGCGCAGATGTCCTCCCATGGGGTCATCTTGATGGGTGAGCTGGGACCTCCTCCTGTTGCCATTGCCTGGCTCCTGTTGACGGAGAGTATGTTTCTCACTCTGATTCGCATGTCGTCCCAGCGCTTACGGCAGTCTTTTGTGGTGCCTGGGGTGTTTCCAACTGCACTAACTTTCTGTGCCACAAGTGCCCAGATCTCCTTTTTTTTAAGATGGCCTCCCTCTTCATGTTGTTGGCAAAAACAATCCCAGCATGCTCCTGCAGTGTCCCGGCTAGCATCTCCAACTCATCCTCGTTGAAGCGCTCCTTGCGCTGGCGGGCAGCTCCCTTCTTAAGGTCCTTGGGCATTGAGGTGTGTTTGGAGAAGGTTTTCTGACAAACAGCAGAGTCCCACAGGTCCTGTGTGCTGAGGCTGGCAATGGATTGTGTTTTTAAAGTTGGCCGCCGTGCCCCTTCCCTTTCCTGTGCGATGACGCTACTTCCGGTTCCGCTTATTTACGGTGACCATCATTAGCGGTCACTGCTAATAGCGGTCACCGCTAATGCCGCATTGGTCATGCTGGTAGTGCTATCAGCGCTGTGCATGATGCCGCTAAGGGCATTTTTTGTGCTTTTAATGGCATGGCAGTAATGCCCTTACCGGCACAGCGCAAAGCTCGTGGCCGCAAAGTCGTAATAGCCATCTATTAGCGGGCTAATGACTGCACAGACACGCTATTTGCGCCATGCCGGTAGGGACTGTTACTTACCTCCAGCCTCCGAATGACCCCCTATGTACTTTACTGAGAAATGTAAAGTAGATGGAGTCTATACGTTTTTTTTAATTCTATTTTTTAACTGTGAACGGTGGTTCCTAAAGGAACATTTCTTTTATTGTTTTTGAATGTATTTTCTTTTTTGGCAGGAGAACTTAGAACCAAAGGTGGGGAGGGAAATGAGGGAAGAGGCACCAAACACTAATATGGAGGGACAGGTGAGCAGGGGAAAATGTTGCGTGTGTGTTATTTCTAAGATAGGGGGCAGTGTTTCTCATGCTCCTTGATTACAGCTTCAAAAGCACTTTGAAAGTGCTTCCCTCTGAAGAATGTTTTGTTGTACTATGTACAGAGGACTGTTGTCTTTGAAAAAAAATGGATCAAGAGCCTCTTTTGTTGCTTGCAAGGTAGCTCGTGGGATTTTGTGTCCCACGGAAGTAGGCTGTGTGGTTACAGTATTGGTTGAGGAAGATGAGGTGGAGGAAGACAGCCTCCCACTTGCTAAGAAAGGAACAACCTTTCTGAGAGCATTGCGGTCATTGAATTTGGTGTGGCAGCACATGGAGGTGGTCCCGTAGGATTACTGTCCAGGGAGCCTGCGACTGAATACAAAGTTGCACTCAGTGCATTTTACTTTGGTAGTTTTAGCCTTTGGTACATAGTGGTAAAGAACTGCCACACCCATGATTCTCTCTGTGTGCTAGAGGTAGGCACTTCTCTACTGCATCTTCTTGCTCCTCTTCATTGTCTAGAAAGTACTGCGCTTTTTTTGTTTTAAAGGTCCTCCAGCTGGTGGTGGCTCTTGGGGAGGAGGGATGGCATTAGCTGATGCCATTTTTAAGATAAATAGCAGTTTTGCTAAAATGTTTTCAAGTATGTACTGTGTACTAGATTGTTAATTGATAATGAGTAGGAATAGGTGCAGGAGCTGTGCAAGGGAAATTTGAAGTTGAAAGTAGAAAATGCAGTTTTGAACTATATCCACGAAGCACAGATCTTATCGCGAAATGCAGACGGGTTCTCGGACACGTCATCATGCCGCGCGTGAGTGTATTGTCATATGGCACTGTCCGGACGGTCCGCAATGAAGTCAGATGTTCGTAGACGTCAACGGATGCAAAATCAGTTGAAAAAGTTGCAAATAGTGTATAGAAGAGTTTAAAATGACATTTGTGATGTCATCTTTGATGTCCTGGGTGTGTTAGTCTTAGCAGTGCACGGTGGTGGTGCGAGTTATGGTTGCTTAGTTTACCATAACTGGTGAATTTCTGGGGGGTTTTCGGTTTTACTTGCAACCATAACGTTCCATTAACAAAGTTTTTTCATTGAATTTCATAGGTTTTTATTAGTGCAACTTAAGCATAACGTCCCTTTTAACAATGTTTTTTCATTGAATTTCATAGGTCTTTATTAGTGCAACTTCACCATAACGTCCCTTTAACAAAGTTTTTTCATTGAATATATATATATATATATATATATATATATTACACAACCACGGTAGTGGCTGTGTAGTTATGGTTAAGTTGCTGTTTCCATAGGAAGAGCACTTTATGGGAAGCCTATAACTCTGCTCCCCCTGGACGAATCCTCACCAGAACTAGCAAAAAAAGTATATGGGCCACTCTGAATTCTTTTGCAAAGTTTGGTGATGTTTGGTCCAGGGGGGGAAAAGTTATAGGGGGGTCCCAAAACTTCTTTTTTTCCCATAGATTGAATGGGGGAAAACTTTGCGCACGGCTACAGGCCAAACCGCTTGACAGATATTCACCAGTTTGCGGCAGGGGCAGGGACTTGGTCCCGAAAGCGTGTTTTTGTAAATTTGTTGACAATCCGTGCAGTACTTTTCTTTAAAATGACCAACAATTAGGTCTAAAAAAATGTGTGATATCTATGTCCGCTGCGCGGTCACAGTTCCCTGTTCGCTCCGTGGACAAGATACCGATTGGCTAAGGGGTTGGCGTCATGACCGCGGACACGCGACGTCTCCGCCGATTGGCTGCAGTGAGCGGTGTTCTGCGTCAGATTGTTTTGGATGCGCCCGACATCTTGGATCTGCCGACAGTGCAGCGGCGGCCAACAGCAAAATGCTATTTCGCAAACTGTTTTGCTGTGTCAGAGTGCTTGGGGAGGTTCAGACAGTAAGAGATGGGTGAAAAACTGTATTTGTTCAGGAGGTAGGTGTTAATGATGTATTCCCTATGCCCGCCTTGTTCGGGATGTTTGTAAGTACAGAAAATGAGGGATCTCATAAGGGTAGTATTTCAGTCCGTGCTGTGCGCAGGCAACTTGAAAGGACACGCTTGGTGTTAGCGAACATTGAAATTGAGTACATGCCGTAATTAAATTATTTTTTTCTATGGGTGTGCTATTGATTTGTACGCCGCCATGGGTGTGACATGCTGCAGTGGTTGTGGCCAGGGCCTAGAGTCTTGGATGCATGGCCGTAGGCCGAAGGCCATACTTCCAAGACTCTTGGCCCTGGCCACAACCACCGCAGCATGTCAGAGCAATGGATACACCTGTAGTATTGCTTATCGATCAGATGGTTGTGGGAGAGTGTGGAGTCTTGGGTGCATGGTTATAAGCACTGGAGGTATAAGCCACTGCACACCCATACATTGCAATATCTATGGACATACAGCTAGGAATCTAGCATCTGGCCACATCCACTGCAGCATACCACACCTATAGATACACGCGTAGTATCGCACATAACTCGGGTGGTTGTGGGGAGGGCCTGCACTCTTGGGTGCATGGCCCTCTGAAGGTATAAGCCAACAAGGGTTTTATATAGTGCGGTGGTAGTGGGCAGGACGTAGACTTTTGGGTGCATGGCTGCAGGCTGTATACAATACACGCAAACGTGTAGACCCTGCCCACAACCACTCCAGCATATCACATTCATACATCACACCCATAGAATCCATTATGTATCCGGTAGGTGTGGGCAGGGCCTAGAGTCGTGGGTATAAATTGAGTACATGCTACAGTTACAATGTTTCATTCTATGGGTGTGCTACTGACTTATAAGCGACCATGGGTGTAATATGCTGCACTGGTTGTGGCCAGGGTCTAGAGTCTTGGGTGAATGGCTGTAGGCCGTAGGCTGTAGGCCATACTTCCAAGACTGTAGGCCCTGGCCACAACCACCGCAGCATGTCACAGCAATGTATACAGGAGGGCCTGCATTCATGGGTGCATGGCCGATGGACATGCACCCAACAGCACATTTATACTTAGTGTAGTTACAAGCCACAATGGGTGTGATATGGTGTGGTAGTTGTGGTCAGGACATAGAGTCTTTGGTGCATGGCCAAAGGTCATGCACCCAAGAACAAAGTTATAAGCACTGCAATTATAAGCCACTATGGATTTTATATACTGAATACCCATACATTGAAAAATCTATGGCCTTACACCCAAGACTGTAGCCTGTGGCCACAACTACTGCAGCATATTACAGGTATAGGTACACTCGTACTATCAAACATCATTCAGGTTGTTGTGGGGAGGGCGTAGCGTTTTGGGTGCTCCCAAACCCAAATTTATACATAGTGAAGTTAAAAGCCACAATGGGTGTGATATGCCGTGGTGGTTCTGGCCAGGACCCGGAGTCTTGGGTGAAGTCATAAGCAGTGAGGTTATAAGTGAACATGGGTGTTGTTACGCTCACCTGGATTCCACAGGGGCGTCGAACGAAGCTGGACTGCTGCGGTCTCCACCAGTGTGACTCGTAGCGAAGTGATGATCGACTGCACTTGCCCACTCAGTTTTGTCTGCCTAGCCCGCAGGAATATTTTCCTAAAAGCAGTACAGGGGATTAGCCACCTGTGGTAGAGAGGTTACACTAACAATATTTTCCCTGAAAACTTCCAGTATTCCCCTTCATAAAGTCTCACCTTATTTTGGAAGGAAGGATGAACTCTCCAACCTGCGTGGAGTGCTGGGGCGCGTAGAAGTTCAGTTACTTCACTGATCCGAAGGTATTTGGCAGAGTTCCAGAAAACAATGACTCCGAAGTAAGTAGTGTGTAAACCGAATGTATAGTTCTTTTAGAGTTCAAATGTCTGTTAATTCACTCTTGCTGCTTTCATACCTTTTCCCTTTTCCCTTGTGTGGTTGCTATACACTCTTGAGCAGCTAGATACCTGTTGGCGTATTCTAACTGTTTATAGTCTTTTACTTGATTTTTTGGTAATGTTGAAGTACACATTAGTTATTAAATTTTGGCTTTAAGAAGATTAAATACGCATTTGTAAGATTAGCTGGCAATCTCTACATTCGAACCATCCACATTTCTTTTTAATGTATGCAATGTAGTGACCTGCATTGGTTGTAGCTCCTGCGTGGTAGATTATACCTATTGTTGTAAAGGTTTTCTTTCCAAGTGATACTTGACCGTGTGTGAATCCAGTCAGCTTGCAGTTGTTTTTGGTACCATCTGAATTATAACGTAGAAGCATAAGTATTATGTAGTTACTATGGGCCTCATTATGACTCAGGCGGTAAGGGGTTTACGGCGGCGTAAACAGCGCCGACCCTTACCGCCTGATTCCGAGGTCCCTTAGCGCCATGGAGGTTTTAACACCTGCTTTTAGCAGGTGTTAAAATCCATGGCGCTAAGGGACCTTGATGTTAATTACGCCACCGTAATTTACGGTGGCGTAATTAACACCTTCCCCACTCCCATTATGCCCTATGGGGCAAAAATGGGAATGGGGAAGGGTAAATGGGGATTGGGGACTTACCGCCCCGCCAACCTCGGAATGGGGCGGTAAGTCCACCAACCACCATGGCGTAAACGTAGTTTACGCCATGGTGGTAAAGGTACGACCCAGGCGGTAATTTACCGCCTGGGTCGTAATGAGGCCGTATGTGTTTATATCAGTAAGGTGGAGCGATTTTCTGAATTGCACATAGTACATAATCTGCCATGGTTTGCATTCTGTACAAGTTGCAGAAATGGAATGGATTCACAATTAGGTATGGATACATACACAAATCGCTCATTTGGGATTTGTTCCTGTATCACATTGTTACAGAGAGTGCATGTATGTTTCCACATCTATAAAATCTGGAAGATTCCATTTATAGGTATGTTTTTGTTTTCCATTACGTGTAGTAAGTACATTAGAAATTCTTGTGGATCTTCTTGTGAGTTTATAGTGAATCTCACCATTCCAGCACAGTAGGCCAATTCTTGTCTTATTCCGTGAACACTGTGCGTGTTGTCAGGATTGTTTGTTGTGTTTCTATGAAGGACTAACATTTGCAAACACAATTGGTCTGTACTGTGTAAGTAAATATTGTTAACAATTGGTGGCAATTGAAATAGAATATTCATTGCTAAATTTGCATAGCAACTTACACCAGTTTCATTTGAAAATTTGAATGGACCAGCTAGTTCTGTCTCTGGGTGCTTTTTTCGGAGTTTCTGTTCCTTCTTTGAAGAAGTACCTGATTTACTTTCCCTAATAGATTCTTCTTTGCTTGTGGTAATTGATGAAGTTTTAGCTTCTTTTGTTTTCTTTGAAGGATTTGCCGTCAGATTCTGTTGCATTTCTGTTTGAATTAGTTTTCTTTTACCATGTTTTACTTTTTCTGGAACAGGATATTGTTTCAGATGGGGGGTGTACAGTGAACGCAGTCTATTGTATTCTAAAATGCAAGGAATATCAGCGTTCAGTTTACTTGCATCAAAGTTGATTAGAAATAGCCCGTCAAGTGTACATAAGCGTAATAGTGCTACGTAGCTCATGCCTTCTTTAAAGACCCGATTTCCTACATATATCAATGCTTTGTCTAGGGTAAGACCTTGGGATTTATGAATGGTGACTGCATATGCAAGAGTTAGAGAAAATTGTTCTCTACGTACATACATGTCTTTGAAGAGAAGGAATAGAGCAGCTGAGCGCCCTATCCTTTTTACTTCCAAAAGTTTGTCAAAGCGAATATTGACAAACTGAATGTTGTTGTCACGTGGGTATGTTTGAAAGCCAATAACTGTACCCAGTGCACCATTAACTAGCCCTTGCTCCAAGTCAATTTTACGTTTAAGCATTACTCTACAATTTAAGGATAATTTTAATATTTTTTCCAATCCAGCTATGTTGGAGATAGAATTTTCTAAGGTATTTAGTCTTGTTGTGGCTTGCTCACACATGGGTAGTGTCATACCATGTACGTCTAGTTTGTCTGTGGCGCAAATTTCCATTATTGGTTGCATTTCTTTATTTAACATTGTTTAATTGAATTTGAAGCAGCTTGCAAGAGTTGGCATTAAGGCCATACAATTGACATTTTTGTGCGCTATTTGTTCCATAACATCCGTAGCACATGCATTATCGCCATAAAGTGCATGAATGTGCTGGTTTTTCAATATTGCTTGTGCTTCTTGAGATAGTACACTAACTCTAATACTTTTTAAGATGTTGGCATAAGTGAGATCTGCAGATTGCTGCATGTTTTCTGTTAATTCTCTGTATTGGAAATGTTGCCAAAGGTTGACATTTCCTATACTGCCAACAGTTTTACAGAAGAGTTTGTGTCCTAAGGTTTTAAAAATAGGTTCACCTTTCACTGGTGTCAATTGCAGAAGATCTCTGAAAACGATAATGTATTTCCCTGCAAAGAGTTCTTCGTAGTTTGTTTTAAGTACTTCTTGCAATCTGAGGTGAATCAAAGCCAACATTAGGTTGGAGACCATGCTCACTTCATCTAGTAGTAGCATTTTCATTTGTTTTAATACTCTGTGTAGTTCCATTGCAGCCTCTGCAGAAAGTTTGTAATAGTCTAATTTGTTTTGGTGTTCTACTGGAAGGAGTAGTAATCGGTGTAAAGTGACACCGCCTATGTTGTAGGCAGCTAAACATGTGGGGGCAGTTACAACAGCTGACAGTTTGTTGTTTGTCAATTGTTGAAGGAACTTGCTGATGATTTTGATTAAGAATGTTTTTCCTGACCCAGCTTCACCACTGACGTACAGCAGTATAGGTTTGTAATTTTGGCGGGTACATTCTTTATTTTTGTGTTGTACAACATGTGAATTTTTTTTTGTTATATCTTCAAAAATGGTGCGCTGATCTTTGTTAAGTTTTGCTTGTTGTACAGTTAAGTCTTTTATATCTTCTTGATAGTGACACATAGTGTTTTCCACTTCTGTCATAGCTAATTCTGCCTCATTTGCTATAAGTGGCTGTCCTAGTGGTTCTTGGCTTCCTGTTACAGAAGGTTGACTACTGTCGGAAGTGTCCTTATCTAGTTGGACCTGAAGTTCTTCTTCGTTTTGCTGTTCAGTGTGCAACATTGTTTTGTACTGCGTAAAGTTCACAGCGGTGATAGCACTTTCATTTGCTTTAAAAGCATCTTCATAGCAGTCATAGTTATCCAGTATCTCTTCCTCTTTTCTCCATGGTTTAAAAAGTTGTAGCAGAGACATGTAATATAGTTCTTTCGGTTGAGGAGTTTTTAATGTCAATTTGACATGATTAATTAAGCTTCGTTTGGTAAGTTTCACTAAGCTGTCTTCACAATCTGTCACTCTATATCTACCTTTGCTTTCATCAGGTTTTATATTATTTTTGTATGCAAAGTTTTGGGCTATGTGGTATAGACACATGCTTTCCAAAGTGCTACTCCTGTTCGGATAGTATATGTCCAGTAAATTGTTTTTTAAAATGTCTTGGCTGTTGGGATCATTTCTGGCAATTGTTTCTATGTCCTCATATGATTCCAGAACTCTTTTTCTAGATTTAGCAGGACCAGGACTTAGCCATACTATGTTGTCTGATTTTCCATACAAAGCAGTACCGGTTAAACGATCTGCCGCTTCATAGGTGCCACAGTCTCTATGAGAGAGCATTTTTATGCCTAGGCTGTACAATTTCTGAGATAGTGTTTTGTCTGATGATAGATCATCCCAGAGGTCTTGAAACTCAGTTTTTTCTGCTTTTGTTAAGTAGGCTGTAACATATCGTGCAACAGCAGTGGAATTGTCTGCAATGTACTACCCATCTATGTTTGCATTCCATAAGAGGGCAATGATTGCATTGTAATCATTGATATATTTTGATTCTTCTGTTCTTTTTATGTAATACGTGTTCTTAGGTGATTTACCTTTAACACTATGTCGAACTGAAGACAATGAAGTTGTTCACTTCACCTGTTTCTGTAACTGGTCTAGGGAAACCAAAGCGGCATTTGGTGTAGTATTTCCCTTTGCTTTTGTATTTGCGACGATAATATTTGCCACATTTGTGTCTTTGAAATTGTAAAATCTGCCCATGCAGGTCACTATGTGTCCGTTGTGAAGGGATTTCACAAGTGACATATTTTTGGATGAACTGCAAAACAGTGGCATCACTGTCGTGACCAAATTTAGGTGCACCTTTGATCCATAAAAGCATGTGAATATGTGGTGCTCCTCTCGCTTGGTATTCTTTTCTCCAAAAGAAGTGTTGCACTTCTCCGAGGGGAGGAACAGTTTTATTGCAAATAAAGTGTAGCATAGCAATGAAACGATGATGGAAATAGCTTGACAAATTAACTGGATCTAGAGAGCAAAGTTCTCCAGGTGTTAATGTATCTATGTTGGTTTTGTTGTTGTTTGATAATCGTAGGAACTCATGTAAATCTTCCCATGCATATTCCGCACAACTTGTGTAACAAACCAAGTCGGTGGTCCAAGGTTTCTGATCATACAATGTACGTCTCCGTGCCGTCTGAACCAGTATTCTTTTGTACCACGCATGTTTGCAAACAGATTTGTTATACTTGATTGTAAAACCTCATCTTTTTCTTGTACTTTTTGTATTAATTGCGTAGCTGACATATTTTGTAAGTGGGTTCCAGATTTCAAAATGTGTGCAACTCCGTAACATAGGGTTGCTAGTTCACTTTCAAAGAGCAGGTGGAATATGTATTCCACATTTTGTCTAAATCTGGGATCTTGCGAATACATTCATAATGAGCGGTATTATGATGCCGTAATCTGAGTGGGTCTATCATCGTATCTTCTGCCTTTGCCAGAAGGAAAGAGCAGTGGAAAAGCACGTGCTTCTATACTTTTTTCCCATATGCTCATTGGTGACCCTTTGGTTTGTCGCATTTGTTAAGTTTCTAGTGCATCATCTAAGCTTTCATTGGAATGCAATGGATGAATTGTGTAATGGTCCAAAAGAGTGGATACTGCAGCAGGATCCATAAGTTCAAATTGTCCAATTTCTGATGACTCTTGAATTATTTCAGTTGTTTCCCTTAAGCTTTCTTCAATATTTATTTCCTTGTAGTATTCGTCATTGTCTTTTAGATATTGCAAGGCTTTTCTAACTTTAAGTAAGTCCACCAGTTGTTGCCAATTTTTTTTTCTTTTGTTGGTACACCATTTACCAAGACAATTAAAGAATGCTCTATTGAATGTTGCACTCCTACAGTGTGTACATTTTCTGTTAGATATAATGGCAAATAAACTACTTTGTCACAAATGCCTTTCACCAATTCAGAGGGAGGTAATTTTGCTGTTTTTGGTTGAAGGCGTATAATTGCTTGAAATAGGTGAACTGTTTGAATTATGATGCTCTCATACAAATTGAGTTGTTGCAGGGGTTTTGGTAGTGAGAACAATTCCAAATTCTTTGTGATAGCACGTGAAAGAGTTTGGTTGTTGTCCAGTTTTGTAGTGCAGTAACTGCAACATATTAGGGGTTCACTTATTTGGTATTTGTTTTCTGCTAAAAGGTAGAGAGCTAATTCAAACCATTTGGAATCTTCATTGTCTTCTATTTTGTATGCTATGTCTATATTTTTTGTGTACCTTTTATAAAACGTTCTGCGGCAACACACACACGCATGGCTTGGTACTTCAGCCGATGCACTTTTAAATTTTAGTATTTCTTTTTTGTATGTATGTAATACAAGGTTGCTATGTGCAGAATTGTTGCTGGTCTGTTCTAAAACTATTGCATTTTGAAAGTGGCTTTCACTTCCAAAATATTTTCTCTGAATACGGTCGATTTCTTCTTGTAGGTATTTAGGTGTACCTTGGAGAAGAGTGTTATTTAAATTGGCTAATTCTAAAGCTGGACTTTTAGCATAGTATATCTTATACACTAGATTTCTTACATTTGAATGATGTATTGATATCCTTTTGATTTCATGGAGGTGCTTTTGCAAATAGGTCCTGAAATCCAGGCTAACGAATGTCCTTGTAGTCCTGTGTATTTGCGCACTGGACAGATATCCATATTTTGCAGTACTTTCATTTTAATTTTGTCTTTACCTTTCACATACTGATTGAGGAACTGACGTAAAGATTTGAAAGATGTGTTAGGAATGGCGCAAATTGACGTGCACTGCCATTTGTATACTGGACAGTCTGGTTCAGTCGAATCGAGAGGTAATTCTGAGTTTTCAGGGGATACTTTTCTAAGCAGTGTTTCTTGTTCCATGATGGTATTATTGATTTTTTCATACCCTTGTCCACTGCTATGGATGGTAATTGTATTTGTTTGATTTTGTTTCTATGCTTCTTCATTAAAATATGGTTCTATGGTTGTTGTGTGACTCCATTCACCTCCACAAATATGTAAGAAGTTATTTTTGTTGACATTCTGTTCATTGATAAGTTTCTTTTGTAGTTTATTACTTAGTTTTGTTAGTGGTTCCATCCTATTTAACACTAATATAAACAACTTCCTTTTGAGAAGGATTGCATTGTCCACGAGAGCTTGTAGGATTAATTTTCTACGGTAGGTTTTAAGGACTGAGGATGCTTTCGGTCCACTTCTTATTAGATTCTGAAGGACTCTGTGGCAAAACATTTTTGATAAAATACTTTTTTTACTATGGGTTCTTGTTACTATATCAGGATTAATAGGAGCATTGTTAGCAGTACTGGTAGCTGATTTTTTGTAAAGCGTTTTGTGTTTCGTGCCACATTTTGATGGAGGAGGTAAAGTTTTGGTAGTTGAAGCTTCCTTTGTTTCGCTAAACGACTATGTTAGCTGTTTTGTTCCAACGTTCTCTACAAACTCTGCTACAGATGGATGCTTACTTTGGACACTTTTATTTTCATTTGCTCTATTTCTGCGTTCCTTTCTATGGACTTGCTTTTTGGTAGGCATTCTTTGGGGTCTGTTGAAAAAAGAAGGCATGGTTTGGTCTGTTGTACAACTTATGTGTGCTGTGTGCATGCGTGCATGAGTTTGATGGGGAAGCTCTTTGTGGTGGTGTGTGAATGTGCATTGGGCTGTTACAATGATTTGGGAAGGCTATTTGTCTGTTTGTATACTACTACAATGTGCCTCAGATGAGAGTACAAAGTGAGCTAGTGGTGAGGAGAAGCATTAATAGTAAACGTAATGGTATAAATTTGAAACAGGTATTTGTTTTCTAGTACTGGCATTCTGAAGCTTCTGTATGTTATTTGAGTTCCAAAAATACAGGGATTTGTGAGCCATTCTGCCTGTTATTCTTTGTTTAATAAATGGGGATTTGTGGGTGGAATGGTTCAGAAATCTATGTTTGTTTTGGTGAGCAAATTATAATAAATAACCTACACAGTCTCTTTGAGGAACAGTAAGAATATAAAGGTAGTACTGTACTTACTTTTTTTTGCGGAATGACCAGGTTTCTTCGGATATGTCATTTGCAGTGTAGATGCTGTTGATTTTCAGGAGAGTAGTCTTCACTGCGATTGTAAAAAGAAGAAGTTAGTAACTTTGTGTGTTTAAAGCAGTGATGTTACTGTACACGTTAACTTTGCATCTTTCGTCAGAGTATTCTCCTTTGATATCTCAACACAGTGAATGTGTGCATTACACTTCACTATGTGCTGCCTTTCTATGTTATTTGCAGTATGTTAGTTGCACATGATTCAGAAATGAGTACAATTATTAGGTTATGAAAATGCCTTGTTTTTTTAAGCTGTGTTATCCATAGCACAGAGGTTTGTAAGTGATAGGTCATTATAGTAGATGGGAAAAATGTCACTACTTTCATATTATAAGTACGAATACGAAAAATCGGGAGACCCTCAGAGGGAGATGTCACCACAGCAATCGGGAGTGTTTATTTTTCTCATACGATCGCATTGGAAGTAGCATTAATGTAGGCAGTACACAGTAAAAAATTGTGACATTTTCTAATGGAAAATCGTGTTTCGCGCTAAATAGGGAGGGTTGTAACGTATGTATAAGTTATGCGGGAGACAGTAAGAAGTAGTGCGATTTGTCAATGAAAAATCAGACATCTTGCACTTAAAGGGGGAGCATTGGTATGTATTGGCTATGCAGATTTAGTGGCATTAGTTTGTTTAAATGAAATCATAAGGGCTGCACATGTTCTCTGATTAAAATATGCATACCTGTACTTTATACTCATGCATGTGCGCATGCATGGAGCTGTACGTAGAAATCCGCGACACTTGCACAGTAGTTTTTGAAGTAAGTGCTTTGCAATGATATGCGACTTGCATTCAGAGTGATCAATAGTACATTTGAAGTGTGACATTTTGATGATGGAGTTAGATGTAGAGATGTTGAATGTGATTGGTGGATGGTTGTGTGACTGCTTAGCTGTGTCCAATGAGAGAATGGATTCGCGAGTGATGTGGAAAGGGTAGAAGGACTGGCTAAGAGTTACGTGCCGCACGTAGACAACGCTTGTCCGTGGGTAGGGCGTGTCACATACGGGGTTCCACAGCAAATCCAGCATGGAAAGGGAACTGTAGGCATCAGCCAATCAGATGTTCACATTGCTCTTTTGTGTCGAAAGATGGTGCGTATACTGAAGATGGCAGAGGTGGAGAGGGTCAGGGTTTTGGTGCTTGGAGATATTTTTGGCCATGGTTTACAGCACTATGCCAAAAGTAGGCATGTGGCACACAATTTCGATGTGAGAGGAGTTTAGGTGGTGTGGAGTGCTGAGACTGATCGCAATGTTGCGGCAATTCTCCAAGTTTGCAGAGACATGCGTAGGATGACCACTCCCCATGTGGTACTTTTGCACTACGGTGCTTGCCATTTGGGCTACGTGAGTTCACGTACTTTGTTGGAAGATTTAGAACAGTTGGTTCAAGCAGTCATGAACATCTTTCCAACTGCGAAAGTAATTTTTTCTGGGTTACTCCCTAGAGGACAATGGGACAACAGTTCTTTTTTCTGTCCTGATCAAAGTATTGGGAGGTGTAACATCAATCGCAGCATGCGTGCTTTCATGTTACGAGCTGGTATGTTTTTCTGCAGCCACGAGAACATTGTTCCCAGTAATGCGGCTTATTTTGAAGCAGATGGTGTTGCGTTATCTTCTTTGGGAAATGCCATGTTCTTTTGGAATGTAAGGCTTGCTTTGAAGAAGGTTCTGTAACGGTTGTAGGAGTAAAGTAAGAAGAAAACATATTTTAAAAAAACAAAATAACAGGTGTCTGTAAGGCATCTGCCCAAAAAAATGGCTCTTTTCAGAGCCCACCTTAAAGGGGAAAAGGGGAATAATATTTAAATGAACATTTGTCATGCTCTGATCCTCTACATGTCCGTGGACATGGCGGTAGTTTGCAGGCAGCACGTATTACCAACGGGGATTCTGGGGTGGAGACACATGCAAATGAGAATGTGCGAAGGTAGGGATTGGTCAGTAAAGTTCAGTGGGTGTGTTCTGAAAGGAGAAATTTAGTGAGAAGGTCTTTTCCCTGACAGGAGACCAGACAGCCATGGCTCTGTCTGCTCAAAAAAAGATCATCTGGATTTTGGGAGACTCATGGATATTGGTTGAAGGTAGATGCAGAAAGTTGTGGTCTATCTGCAGATCTTGGATTTCCTCATGTGGAAGTGCACTGGCATGGCGTGCGTGGAATGAGGTGGCTGGACTTGGTACCTCTTTGTGCTACTTTACAGACAGAGCGTCATCCTGATATACTTATCATTCATTGCGGAGGAAACAGTTTAGGCCATGTCTCTGGAATTTCTTTGCAATTTGCAATGAAGGAAGGACTTGCGAAGGTCATGGACATGTTTCCAAATTGCCAAATAGTTTTTTCCTGTATTGCACAAAGACAAATATGGCTGCGTTCTTCTGCATTTGGTCCACAAATGGAGAAAGCGAGGTGCAATGTCAATAAGGCTGTTTGTGCCTTTCCATGTTGGCATGTCCTCATTCCACAATGAAAACATTTTGTTTCACAGCACTTTCATTTTTCGCAGAGATGGAGGCCATCTGACATATGCTGGCAATCAGATTTTTCTTTGCAATGTACAAAATGCATTGCAACCTTTTTTGGATTCATAGTCACCTATTTGCCAATCCGTTTTTTCCAATCTACAGTTTTTGAAACACACAAAACACCACCGAAAGGCTCTTTTCAGAGCCACCACTTACTCCCAGCGAAAAGTGCATTGGTTTTGCTCTGCTTGCACCCTCCATTTTTGTGCGTCCTACAACTGTCCGCAGACTTTTTGAAAAATGCACGGGGGTTTACAACGGTCTCTTGACAGTTCTATTGTTAAACTGAGAAAGGCGGCTCTGAAAAGAGCCTTTTTTGTAATTTTTGTTGTTTTCCAGTTTATTGCTTTTGAGCACACGACACACTAGGAGAGGAGGGCAAAGGAGGGTAAGGAAGGGACACCAACCACGTGGATAAGAAAGGGCAGGTGGAGAGAGAAAGATGTAGGGTGGGCTTTACTTAGGTAGGGGGAAGTTCTTCTGGTGCTCTGTGACCGTAGCCTCAAAAGCACTTCGAAGACTCTCCCCCCTGCAGAGTACTGTGTCGCAGTACATACACAATATTGTGACTCTCGAAAGGTAAGGGTCAACGCAATTGCGAATGGCTTGTGAGGCAGCTAGAGGGATGCGCTCCCCCACAGGAGTGTCTCTTGTGGTGAGAGGATCGGACACGGAGGATTCTGTGGAGGAACTCAATCTACTACGTTCTTCACATGGCACCAACTTGCGAATGTCCGCAATGTGGAACGAAGTTAGGTGTCGCTTCATGGATGTCATACCAAAGCTGTACGCATCATGTCTCCCGCGACTCAGCACCAAGTTGCACTACTTACACATGACCTGGTTTGCATGTGCTTTTGGTACGTTTCCAAAAACGGAAAAAACAACTGCCACACCCACGACTCCCGGCGAGTGCTTGTAGTGCGGAGTTCCTCCACCTCATTCTCTTCTTCCTATTATTCCTCCATCTCTACATCCTCAGCTGTATTTCCCTCTGCAGGCCCTTGGGGGGGTGGTGGCGATGGAGTGTTTGGGGATGGTGCTGAGGCTAATGAAGCAACAGTAGCCATGGATGCCATAAGGATTAGTCGGCTAATGGTCGCTACAGTAGTAAAGGCAGCACAACTCAATCTGCTATAGCCAGAAGCACAATGAAGATGAGCTTGGGGGTGTGGCCATTTATAGGGGTGGAGGGGTGTGGCTCGTGACCATATTGATCATTCAAAAGCGTTGCAAAAATTCTAAACAATACGTCCAAAAGTAGGGCCATTGTATGGGACATGTGAAATGGTGATTTTATACTGTAAAATAATTTCCCATGTTTGTATAAGTTCTTTTGAAATTTTGTGGAAGCAGACAAACTGCGCAAATTAGTCCACACGCTCAGCATGTGTGCGGTCACATGATGACGTCCTAAATACATCCGCGAGGGAAATGGGTGCCCGCTGGACAGCAAATGCAGAGTAACGGACGTGCGCATATGCGCGGGTGTTCTACGGACAGTGTTCGGGTCCTGAAACTAATTAAAAGTGCGACACAAGTGACACGGACAGTTACGGACAGGTGCAATGTTCGCAGTACTTATGGGTGTAGTGCGCATGTGCGTACATGATCTGCTGACTGTACGGCCAGGTACAGTGTCCTTAGGACACCTCCATTTTGTTTGACTACGGACATGCCGGCCACCGGCCTGTTCTACGGACGGTTCCATCTTGGCTGCGGATGGTACGGACAGGTATAGTGTCCTTAGGACACTCCCATTTTGTTCATTTACAGTCATCCCGGACACCTGGTGTGTTCTAAGAACATGTTTTATCTCGTTTGTGAGCGGTACGGAGAGGTATAATGTCCTTAGGACGCCCCATTCTGTCCATTTAAGCACAACTTGAACAGATGGTGCGTTCTAAGATCAGTTCCATCTTGGTTGCCATTGGTACGGGTAGGTGTATTGCCGTTAGAACATCCATATTCTATTGCTTACGGCTAGCTCGAACAGGCGCGCTGTCCGCAGACATTTTAACTCTTTTTTAAAAAAATGTTTTGCCTCAAACCCTTCCACTACAACTAACATAAAAATCTTTCAATACACACACAAACACATCAATCAAGAGAAATACAGGGGGAAGCAGCTACTGGAATGAATGTAGGGCAATTAGGGTTTAACACGGGCTGGTTGTGAGGGGATGATTTGTGAGGGGATGAAGGGATGGATATTTCATCAAAACATTTATTTTCTTCTTGAAGGTTTGGGGATGGTTCACTAGGAAATGGAGAAGGGGGGCAAGTACAGCTGGGACAGTGATATCATATTTTTCCTCTCACATATTCCTCCACAAATTGCCTTAAACTGTTAAAATTGTCATTTAGTATGTCCATTTTCACTTCTATCCTTTTGAGCCTGTCTTCCTCATTTGTGATGTCATCTTTGATGTCCTGGGTGTTAGTCTTAGCAATGCACGTAGGTGGCACGAGTTATGGTTGCTTAGCTTACCATAATTGGTGAATGTCATGTGTTTTTCAGTTTTACTGTGAACCATAACGTCCCTTTAACAACATCTTTTTACTGAATATACATATATATATATATATATATATATATATATATATATATATATATATATATATATATATATGGCAGTGAACAAAAACAAAGGGGCTACACATGTGATATCATCAGTGATGTCATCAATGACATTTGTGATGCCATCTTTCATGTCCTGGGTATTCGTGTTAGCAGTGCACAGTGGCGCGGGCAGATATTGTTGCTTAGCCTACCATAACTGGCGAATTTCAGGGGTTTTTCGGTTTTACTTTGAACCATAATGTCACGTTTGTAAAGTTTTTTTAGTGAATTGCACGGGTTTTTAGTAGGGCAACTGAACCATAACGTCCCCTTAACAAAGTTTTTTTTAGTATATATATATATATATATATATATATATATATATATGGCAAAACGAGGAAAGGGGCACACTCCAGTTCCCTGAACAACCTTCTCAGCCACTGGTGTTCTCCTCCAACAGGTTTCTGTGCTCTTTCACGTCATCAGGGAGGCAGTCTTGACTTGCAGCTCACAGCAAGTGTAGGTGATGATAATCAATGATGATTTCTGCTGCAAGGGCTTCTGGTAGATGTAGTCATCAGGTTAGCAAGGAAAAAGCTCACGCCCAATCCCACAATGGAGAAAGGGGGGGAGTAGCCTGCAGTGAGGCACTCCAAAGCTGGGCATATATCACCCCGGTGCAGCACCCTATCAGGTCATGAAGATTCCACTCTTCAAAATCCTGGAAATATGGTAAAACTAGGAAAGGGGCGCACTACAGTTCCCTGCACAACCTTTTCAGCCACTGGTGTTCTCCTCCAACAGGTTTCTGTGCTCTTTCACGTCATCAGGGAGGCAGTCTTGACTTGCAGCTCACAGCAAGTGCAGGTGATGATAATCAATGATGATTTCTGCTGCAAGGGCTTCTGGTAGATGTAGTCATCAGGTTAGCAAGGAAAAAGCTCACGCCCAATCCCACAATGGAGAAAGGGGGGGAGTAGCCTGCAGTGAGGCACTCCAAAGCTGGGCATATATCACCCCGGTGCAGGACCCTATCAGGTCATGAAGATTCCACCCTTCAAAATCCTGGAAATATGGCAAAACGAGGAAAGGGGTGCACTCCAGTTCCCTGCACAACCTTTTCAGCCACTGGTGTTCTCCTCCGACCGGTTTCTGTGCTCTTACACGTCATCAGGGAGGCAGTCTTGACTTGCAGCTCACAGCAAGTGCAGGTGGTGATAATCAATGATGATTTCTGCTGCAAGGGCTTCTGGTAGATGCAGTCATCAGGTTAGCAAGGAAAAAGCTCACGCCCAATCCCACAATGGAGAAAGGGGGGGGAGTAGCCTGCAGTGAGGCACTCCAAAGCTGGGCATATATCACCCCGGTGCAGCACCCTATCAGGTCATGAAGATTCCACTCTTCAAAATCCTGGAAATATGGTAAAACTAGGAAAGGGGCGCACTACAGTTCCCTGCACAACCTTTTCAGCCACTGGTGTTCTCCTCCGACCGGTTTCTGTGCTCTTTCACGTCATCAGGGAGGCAGTCTTGACTTGCAGCTCACAGCAAGTGCAGGTGATGATAATCAATGATGATTTCTGCTGCAAGGGCTTCTGGTAGATGTAGTCATCAGGTTAGCAAGGAAAAAGCTCACGCCCAATCCCACAATGGAGAAAGGGGGGGAGTAGCTTGCAGTGAGGCACTCCAAAGCTGGGCATATATCACCCCTGTGCAGGACCCTATCAGGTCATGAAGATTCCACCCTTCAAAATCCTGGAAATATGGCAAAACGAGGAAAGGGGTGCACTCCAGTTCCCTGCACAACCTTTTCAGCCACTGGTGTTCTCCTCCGACCGGTTTCTGTGCCCTTACACGTCATCAGGGAGGCAGTCTTGACTTGCAGCTCACAGCAAGTGCAGGTGGTGATAATCAATGATGATTTCTGCTGCAAGGGCTTCTGGTAGATGCAGTCATCAGGTTAGCAAGGAAAAAGCTCACGCCCAATCCCACAATGGAGAAAGGGGGGGGAGTAGCCTGCAGTGAGGCACTCCAAAGCTGGGCATATATCACCCCGGTGCAGCACCCTATCAGGTCATGAAGATTCCACTCTTCAAAATCCTGGAAATATGGTAAAACTAGGAAAGGGGCGCACTACAGTTCCCTGCACAACCTTTTCAGCCACTGGTGTTCTCCTCCGACCGGTTTCTGTGCTCTTACACGTCATCAGGGAGGCAGTCTTGACTTGCAGCTCACAGCAAGTGCAGGTGGTGATAATCAATGATGATTTCTGCTGCAAGGGCTTCTGGTAGATGTAGTCATCAGGTTAGCAAGGAAAAAGCTCACGCCCAACCCCACAATGGAGAAAGGGGGGGAGTAGCCTGCAGTGAGGCACTCCTTGCTAACCGGATGACTGCATCTACCAGAAGCCCTTGCAGCAGAAATCATCATTGATTATTATCACCTGCACTTGCTGTGAGCTGCAAGTTAAGACTGCCTCCCTGATGACGTGTAAGAGCACAGAAACCGGTCGGAGGAGAACACCAGTGGCTGAGAAGGTTGTGCAGGGAACTGGAGTGCGCCCCTCTGCTCGTTTTACTATATATATATTAGGCATACAGATGGTCTTAAAGCATGTAAACATTTCTTGCATACCAGATCTTTGAATTACCTCCAACATTCTCAAATGATATTGGAAATGATTTCGCTTTGTTTAACCAATAATTGATTTCTTTTCAACAAGCAGTTCTTCATGCAATTACAAGGTACTGCTATGGGTTCTACATTTGCCCCCCCTATGCTAATTTGTTGATGGGCTGGTGGGAGAAATTTGTTGTATGGGATCCTAGAAATTGTTACCACACATCCAAGATTGCCCTATGGCTGAGATACATAGATGATTTGTTTATCATTTGGGAAGGAACTAGTGCAGAATGGTTGGATTTTGTCGCAGTACTCAATATCAATGACCTTAATCTGCAGTTCACGGAGGGCCACAGCAAGACTGCTATCACATACTTGGATATTCTTGTTACTGTGGCTCAAGGTGAATTGACTACTAGTCTGTTTAGAAAACCTACTAGTTCTAATATCCCTCTTCACGCCAAGAGTAATCACCCCACAGCTTTAAAATGGGGTATCCCCTATGGGGAGTTCATTCGCATACGCAGAAATTGTTCTAAGATCGAAACTTTTGATTGCGAATGTACCCTCATGGCCAACAAATTTAAGCAACGGGGTTACCCCAAAAAAGTGTTGGAGAGATCCTTCCATAAAGCTAGAGCGATTGATCGCTCTCAACTTTTGTCAGCTGACATCCCTGAACACAGAACCACAGACACCAGTGAGACACGTTTTATCTTGACTTATGGTGAGGGTGCCCACAAGATTCGACAAGTCATGCAACGTCATTGGCATATCCTTAAATCAGATGAGCATTTAAATACTATTTTGGGAGATCGCATTAATATTACCTTTCGCAGATCTACCTCATTTAGGGATACCTTAATTCCCAGCTTTATGCGGCCTATTGACAATGCATTGACTGATGGTTGGTTAAACACCAAACCACGAGGCTTCCATAAGTGTTCCAAATGCAAAGCCTGCACTTATGCAGTCAACAAGACGTGTTATATACATCCCATCCTGGGTAATAATGTTCAAATCGCATCTAGAATCACTTGCGATACAGAATTTGTGGTATATGTTTTGAATTGCCCTTGCAATATGTGGTATGTGGGCAGTACAAAGAGTAAATTGAAGCTGAGAATGCTTCAACACATAAGAGCCATAAGAAATGTTGATTCCAACTATCCGATGGCTCTGCATTTTCAGTCTCAACATGAAGGTAAATTGGAGGGCTTTTCCTTCTTTGGTATTCAGACAGTGCCTAAATCACCCAGAGGTGGTAACCGGGAGTTACTGTTGAGACAACTGGAAACTAGGTCCATTCTCGATCTTGAAACAAAAACACCCAGGGGCCACAATCTTGATGAAGAGTTATATACGTTTTTAGGTACCAATTAAGTATACTTCGTGAATTCTCTTTGCACTTTTTTGCAATACTAGGTACCTGCAATGTTCAAGAGTGACCCCTAGTGTGTTTAATATTTGAATACTTTTCCATTCCGGTCCACATTCCTATGTATCAATGTACATTAACTCTTCTTTCTTCTTTTTTATTGATGCATTTTACAGGTTCTTTCTCCAAATGATTGTGAAGCATATCTTGCATGTGATTGTTTTTAACAAGATTCTAAGGAGGGTATGTTCTATTGATATTTACCACTTTGATCAATATTTTTATATAGCTTGGTTTTAGGCTTCTTAATTGCTTTTTTACTCTGTCCCCATATCTCGTTTTTTTGTCTTGCATTGTTTCATTGTCGATTGATTACTTGTAGCTTGGTATGTAGTCTTTTTTAGGTAATAATTTCATAGTGATGTTATCTTCCTTGCTGGGCTCATCGAGCTTAATGGGTCTTGAGGATTTTTTTATAGGGAATAGTTTACCATTCATGGTAGGCAATTTTAAGTTTTTTGCACTTGCAGTTTATTGGGGATTAATTTGTTGTCTACTTTACAGCCGTCCATGTATGCACGTTTTTTTTGTTCCAGTGACATCGTTATTTTATCTATTTGTGAGATATATATATTTATTGACTTTCATTCTTTTATCCATTTGACTGTCAAATTGTATTATGTTACTCAGTATATGAACCATACACTTAGGAACATATTTGTGCATCCATGGACGTAGAGCACTGTGCATTTTATCATTGCTGTTGTGTGGACATTTCTTTCCTTTAAACTTTTTCCCTACCTTGCTGCTAAATATTATGCACCTTAACAACTGCTGCTATTGCACTAAGAACTTTAAAATTGCTGCTAAAGCACTTAGCACTTTACACTGCTGCTAAAGCACTAAGCACTTTACATTGTCTCAAGACTGCATTATTAAGTTCGATTTGTATTACACCTTGCACATGTATGCGTAAACTTAGACTTACATGACTATATATCTTTGTTTATGCGAGACCAACGGTGGACACTTAGAATGGCTATATTTTGTCTAGTGAACACATTATGTTGTGGGGCTGCTTGGACTGTGTTGAGGTAATGGTTACTTCAGACGTTATAACATGGGCAGACCTACTAGGCAGGGCTCGTCATTATTGGCGGTTGCCTTAGAATGGCATTATTTTTTGACTTTATTTCATTTTGGGTACCAGCCTCTGTTGACAGACATACCATTGGAAAACACACGTTTATTTAGAACGATGTGTATTTATATTTTTTTATATATATTTTTCCTTTGACACTCGTTATGTACCTGAGGCTTTCTTTTTGCCATTTTTCCTCCACAGTCCTCGCAGCCAGCACATCTGTGCAATTGTTGCTATATTCTTAATCGTATAACATTTGTTTGATGTATTGACATTTACAATGTGTTTTTATTTTACTTAACACTCTGCATGTTGAAGTGCCTTAAGTGTCTTAAGATGGCTGCCATGTGTTCATCATTTTGCACTACCTCGTGAATGGGGACATTCTATGCACTTGTATCATAGAGGTTTTTAAAGCATATATAAGAAGTCCTTCTTCCATGAAACTCCCTACCTACGTGAACAAGCGGTCAGTGTACCGCGAAACGCGTTGTTTTGTAACCAGGCTTTCCCTTTTTGCTGCACCTTTTTATTAATAAAGAAACATTTGTCCTGCCTGGACTTGCTGTCATGCCTTTTCCTTGCTGAGACTGGATTTCGTTTCTCAGCTGCTCTTGGGAGTGCAACCCATCAAATTCTGCCCTGTCCTAGGGCATTTTTTCTGTTTTTGGAAAAAAAAAAATATATATATTAATATACCAAGAATGTTATGGTGGGTTTAAAATAGCTTAAGAAAACCCCTTTCATCTCAAATGTGAAAGTAGAATAGCCTATTATTGGAGCCAAGTCACACATTCGACAACGCCTACTTGGAGGCATCGCTGGCTCAGAACTGGATGTGGACATCCAGCGATGGCACCTAGATGGCATGGTGTAATGTGTGACTTGGCTCAGATGGACTACTTTACTTTCACCTTTGTGTTGAAAGGTTTTTTTTCAAGCCTTTTTAAACCCACCATAACGTTTTTGGAGTTTTGAAAACATGGCCCAATGCTCCAACCTCAAAGCTGTCAGGACTATAGTGTACTGATGATCCCTAATAAGGTTGAAACCAAAAAATTAGTTGTCCCGACTGGTTTGTAAAATCTCTGTCTTGAGTTGATTATGCTATGTATAAAGTAGCACTGCTCATTAAGAGAAAGACACTTTCCTGGAGAAAAAGGTTTGCATTTAGGCTAATTTGCATACCCACAATACATCGCTGACTTGGATCGGAACTGCAGGTGAACATCCAGCGATGGCGTTGTGGAATGTGTGACTTGAGAGAGAGATTAGAAGTATATAAAACAGTAATCACTGTAAAAACTAAGTACAGTATAAAAGTAAGTACAGTATAAAAGGACAGCCTTTCTTTTCTGCCTTAGTTTTGGGGTGGTTCAGCTTGCAGTACTGCAGTGCCGTGCCCTTAATTTTATTTTCAGAGAGTACCCCAAAATGATCTATTTAAACAGTGATTTATATTTGGGTCTATGTAGTTGAGCGTGCAGCAGGAATGGGTATACAAAGCAAACAGCAGATGAGACAGTGGGACACTTGTGAAATCTTTCTCCTGTGGGCAATAGTTGGTCTAAGTACAGCCCTGCTGGCCAGTCTGCTTACATACTCTATGGGCTACAGACCTGAAAGAACATGGCTTTTGCTGCATGACAATATACAGACGTTTTGCCTGTGCGAGCCTTTGTAGAAGAGGTTGCATGTTTAACAACATGTGTTTGACAGAAGGGGAGTGCCACATTAGTGTAGCCAAACATGCATCACATGGCATTGCCACTGGGCAGTGGAGCTGCAGATAGATTACCAGGATGACTGTAGAAGGTAGTGAGTTGTCTCTACTATATTTTCTTTTCATGGTGTTTCACTTATAAATAAATATTATTTTTAACAGAAGGAAATTATGTTTTGCTGTGTTATACTCCATGCATATTTTTGAATATCAAATATGTAATTTGAATGGTGGTTTGGGTTCACAGCACTGTGGGCTGGACCTGTTCACCATCGGCCACTATGCAGTACATGCCCCCCCCCCAAGTATGTTGAAAGGGTAGTGTTAGGTGTGTTATACTGGTATACCATAGAAAGAGGGTGTTTGAATAGTGGTGTGGGAATAGTAGTAGTAGTAGTGCTGGAGGAGTAGCATTAGTGTGGGAGGAGAAGGAGTATTGTGAGAGGAGAAGGAACCGAAAGCTGGGGACTTCATCACAGGACGCATATATAAGTTATACATATATGTTCTATTGTTGGTATAGTGTATAAACGCCTCCTGTACTGCCATGTACTGGATTGTGGAGGAACATTTGAACACACAAATACTATGTAAAAAACAGCACTTGATAGGTCCCTAGCTGTAGGGAGCCCATATCCCATCCCATCCTCATCACCCCTCACCTCTCCAGAGATAGTTTCATTAGTTTGACAAGTGCAATGTTGTGTTTTTTAATATGTTTCAACCACGAGGTTCGCGGACAACAGCCGCTGTCCGTGAATCCAACATTGCGGGCATTTCCACAAAAAATGACGCATCTGACCATCCAATCAGCAGGCATGTCTGATGTCCGCGGACATCACATCGTCCTCTGGATCAATCAGAGGCCTGTGTCATGATCTCTAGCGAACAGATGATCTCGCTAGACAATTGCTACAGTCACAAGCCGGACAGACCCCGTTACCCGCATCTGGGGGAAATCTTCCTTCTACATCCTCTATGAATCCAGTGCAGATCAACCTACCTGGGAATGTACCTCTGGCTCCGCCCGAACGATTTTCTGGTGACCCAAAGAGGTTTGCAGTATTTATCAATCAGTGCCGGTTGCATTTCTTATGCCGGCCAGCAGCCTTTCCAACTGATCAAGCTAAAGTAGCTTTCGTGCTTTCGTACCTTAGTGGCAATGCGGCAGACTGGTCGATCCCTCTAGTAAATCAAGATGATCCGGTACTCCATGATTTTCAAGCTTTTCAGCTCAGTATGGAAAAACTGTTCGCAAGACATTCACAGGGGCAGGCCTTGGACAATGAGCTTCTTTCGTTGCGACAAGGTAATCAGGACCTTTTGGCTTATATTGCGTCTTTCAACAGACTGATAGTGGAAACTCAATGGCCTGAGGACAAAAGGATTACGCTGTTTTATAGAGGTCTACGTGGAGAGCTCAACGATGTGTTAGCCCAAGTAGTGAATCCCCCACAAGATTGTTCGGACTATATAGACTTAGTCGTTCAAATAGATCACAGACTGCAGAACAGGAAGGCCGATCGTTCCAAGTTTGATGCTCGAGTATTTTCCAAACCGCCAACTCCTTCCAAAGGAGTAGACTCCGGGGAAACCATGCAAATAGGGGGCCTGAAAGGTCCTCTAACACAAAAGGAGCGGGAAAGGAGAAAACAGTTGCAATTATGCCTCTATTGCGGAAACTCAGGGCACTTTCTTTCAAGAAGGCAGTAAGAGCTGCAGTTACCAAAGTTACAAACTCTGAGCAGGGAAACGACCTCTCCCGACAAGAATAGAGGTCCTCTTGCCGAGCGTGAAAACCAGTTCTGTGACCTCGCATTTCGTGATACCTATGGTCCTCATTAGCCCTGATAATCCGGATCGATTACATGCAATTGAAGCTTACGTCGACAGCGGTGCCATCGGCAATTATGTGGATCATGAAATGGTTTTGAGGATGAATCTAACTCTTTGTCCCAAGGCTGTAAAGGACGTCATTACTACGGTGGATGGAACGGAGATAGCCTCCGGACCAGTAACGCATACCACTCAAGAAGTGACGCTAGTAAATCAAGATGGACACCATGAGAAGATCGTGTTCGATGTGATCAAGGCTCCTCAGTTTCAGATTATTCTAGGAATACCTTGGTTAGAGAAACACAATCCTCTGATCGATTGGCGAGCAAGAACGGTCCAGTTTCTAGAATGTGTCTCTACTTGTCACCCTCCACCTGGTGTTGCACTGGCAGCAATTTCTTCAGAGACTCCCCAGTTACCTCCCGAATACCTAGAATACCAAGATGTTTTCCGGAAGGATCAGGCTAACTCTCTACCTCCTCATAGGTCTTATGACTGCCAGATAGACCTGATACCTGGATCTACTCCTCCTTGTAGTAGAATTTATGCCCTCACCGAGCCTGAGAACCTTCACCTTCGACAATACCTGGATCAATACCTGGCAAATGGGTTTATTCATCCTTCCAAGTCCCCTGCTTCTTCAGCTTTGTTCTTCGTTCCAAAAAAGGAAGGAGACCTTAGAACTTGTATAGATTATCGCTCCCTGAACCAGCTCACCGTTAAGAATAGATATCCGTTATCTTTGATCCCTGAACTCCTGGACCAAGTCAGAAAAGCATGCATATATACAAAGCTGGATCTTAGAGGAGCTTACCACTTGGTACGAGTAAAAGAGGGCGATGAATGGAAGACGGCCTTCCGCACCAAGTATGGGCTATTTGAATATCAGGTCATGCCCTTCGGACTTTGCAATGCCCCGGCCGCCTTTCAATATTTTATGAACGATGTCCTCAGAGAGCTCATAGATGTGTGTGTTGTTGTTTACATTGACGACATCCTCGTTTATTCTTCATCGGAATCTGAACATCGGAAACACGTGAAAATGGTCCTCGAAAGATTGCGTCAACACAAACTTTTCGCTAAGTTGGAAAAATGTGTTTTCAACGTGACTGAAGTTGAATTCTTGGGATTCATATTATCACCTGGCGGAGTGCGTATGGATTCAAAGAAGGTCGATGCAGTTCTCAAATGGCCATCACCATCCTCCGTAAAAGGTGTGCAAAGCATGTTAGGCTTCGCTAACTTTTACCGCAGGTTTATCCCCGAATTCTCCCGAATAGTCCAGCCCATCACTGCCTTGTTAAAGAAAAACAAACATTTTGAATGGTCTACCGAGGCGGAACAAGCTTTCCAGGATTTGAAGACTAAATTTATCTCTGCACCAATCTTAAAACACCCTCGCCCCGAACTCCCCTACATCGTGGAAACTGATGCTTCAAGCCTTGCCATGGGGGCAGTTCTATCACAAAAGGACCCGGTAACCAATCAGTTGCATCCCGTGGCATTTTGGTCCCGCAAATTCTCGCCTCCTGAAATCAATTACACGATTACTGACAAGGAACTTCTGGCTATCAAGTCTGCCTTCAAGGCTTGGCGGCATTATCTGCTGGGGGCCCGACACACCGTTACTGTGATTACGGATCACCGAAACCTGCAATATTTGAAAACCGCAAAAGCCCAATCCTCTAGACAACTCCGTTGGGCATTATTCTTTGCCCAGTTTGACTTCATAATTACCTATCGACCTGGTACAAAGAACGGTTAAGCTGATGCCCTTTCTCGGATGGGAGTGGAAGAACACTTGATCAACCCTAAACCTGTACCAATCATTCCCGAACAAAGAATTCTGGGTGTAATCGCCACAGAATCCATAGAGGAAGTTAAGGATAAAGCCAGGCAACTTGTAACTCCAGCAGACATACAGAATTGGCATCTGCAGGGAAAGGACTTTGCAGTAAAGGACAACTTATTGTATTTCCAAGAACGATTATACCTACCCAGCACAGATTTACAGAAAAAAGTAATCTCTTGTTATCACGATTCTTTAATGGAAGGACATCCCGGTATGGCCAAGACCTCAGAAAAGATCAAGCGCTACTTCTGGTGGCCGTCTTGGAAAAAAGATATCAGAGACTTTATAATGTCCTGTGGAGTATGCGCCCAAAACAAGAGTCAAAAGCAAAGACCAGCAGGCCTCTTACGCCCTATTGACATCCCACCTCGCCCTTGGCATACGCTTTCTATGGACTTCATCACCGATCTACCTCCATGCTCCGGATACAATACGATTCTAGTAATCGTGGACTTATTCTCCAAGATGGCGCATTTCATTCCGCTCAAAGGCTTGCCAACAGCAGCAACTCTGGCCCGAGAATTTCTCGAAAACATCGTCCGACTGCACGGTTTTCCTTCGGTTCTAATTTCGGATCGAGGTAGTCAATTTATTTCTCATTTTTGGCGAAGTTGCTGTCGGTCGGCTCAAATTGATGTGAGACTATCGACCAGTCACCACCCTCAGACCGACGGACAAACCGAGAGGACCAATCAAACTCTGGAACAGTATTTACGCTGCATGCTGCAACAAACTGAAAAAACTTGGAAAGACATCCTTTGGATAGCCGAATATGCCTACAATAACTCTGTCCATTCGGTAACTGGGAAAACCCCGTTTTTTCTTTTGTACGGCAGTCACCCTCGAACCTCGGAGTTGGATCCCCTCCAAGATCTTGAAACACCAGCAGTAGACTACCTGCATTCTACAATCACCCAAGCCTTTAAGGAAGCTGTTTCTCACCTTCAAAGGGCTAAAGAACAATACAAGAAAGGAGCAGATCAACATCGGAAGGAAGCCCCTCAATACCAAGTAGGGGATCAAGTCTGGTTATCCACCAAATATCTACCTCTAAAAGGGCCACGCACATTCAACCCAAGATACCTTGGTCCCTATTCCATCACTACCATAGTAAACCCAGTAGCGGTCAAGTTGGACTTGCCCCCGCACATGAAGATACATCCGGACTTCCACGTCTCTCTATTAAAACCCGTGCAACCTCAAACCCGACTAACTAAATCTCCAAAACCTATCCTAGTTGATGGAGAACTCGAGTTTGAAGTCAAAAGCATTCTGGACTCCAAGATCTCCAAATCTAAACTATTTTACCTAATTGACTGGAAAGGCTACGGCCCCCAAGAGAGATCCTGGGAACCTGCTGAATATGTCCACGCTCCTCGCCTAATCAAAAGATTTCACCGAACATTTCCTGACAAGCCAAAACCCCCGGAGAAGCCCGGTTTGGGAGGGGCCTTGAGGGGGGTACTGTCATGATCTCTGCTTCCAAAAGGTCAGGGTTTTCCCAACTCCCTTGGAAGCAGATCCATAACCCAGGTTCCGAGTGCCAACCAGTCCCAATTGGGACCTTTTGGACCCAGTCCTGGCGCCAGTGGCACCAGGCTCATAAATATGCCCAGTCCCAGCGCTGGAAGCGCCGGGCTCATAATGCTTGGGTGGACTTACCTGCAGCAGACCATGCTGCTTACTTGCCTGCCAGTTGAGCCTCTGATCCTCTTCTGTTTGGAACTACTTTTCCTGTTGGGTGGGGCAGGAGCCACTCCCTAGATTCAGAACACTGGAACTCTTCTGGAAAGCAGGAACTCTTTTCTTACCTAGGCGTGGCTGTGGAAGGAGACACCTAAGCACTACAGGAGGCTATTTAAACCACACCCGATGGATGAATCTTGCTTTGCGTTATTCTGCATCCTCTGCAGCAGAACGCTCATCGTGTCTTCTGCATCTGATCCTGGGCCTAAGGAAAAAGGCTTACCATCCTGAATCCAGTCTTCAGCAACACCTATAAAGACAAGAAAGAACAGGTTAGCATTACGGTCTTCAGTGACAGCTCTTCACTTACCTGGTCCATCGGCTGTCACCAACGCCTCGCGCTGCATTCCGGCATCTGAAAGACAAAGGCTTACCTACTCTTCGTGCGCTCCGGAGGTCTTCACACTGCATTCCGGCATCTGAAAGACAAAAGCTTACCAACTCTTCGCACGCTCCGGAGGCCTTCGGCGCTGCATCCCGCATCTGAAAGACAAAACAAGGTGCGTTTAAAGACATTGGGGAACTTTAATACTCACGTGCCATTACTCCTTTCCACATCTAACCCAGTGGGTATTCCGGCACCCTGCAGCCGCTCCGAACTTGTACCTGCAAAATAAAAAGACAGTTAGAGCGCATCGTGAAGCAGGCAACAAGCGCTTACTTACGTGCTTCCAGGCGCTTCTATTCATCACACGGGCTCCATCTTCAACTCACTTCAGCCCGTCATCCGCCATCGCCGGAACCCTGCAAAACAAGAAACATCATTACTAAAGACTTTAAAGACATTAGAATTACTCGAAACTTACCGTTCGTGCAGTAAACGACGGACAGTCCTCTGAAGTCAAGAGGCCTGCTCCCCTTATCCAGTGAAGAAACTGGTTACAGCACCCTGCCCCGAGGCAGATGGAGAGCACGGCGTTCACTTACCTAAGGTGAGAGCGTTAACCTTTGGGGTTCTACAGGAGAAGAGAAAGGGAAGAAGAGAGAGACATTCAATAACCCAGTTCCTTAATTCCATATTTTCTATCTGCAGACATCTTACCCTTCGAGTCAGACATACAGTGCACAGAGGTCCAGCCCAAAGAGCCAGCCATGTGTTACACATCACCTTTGAAGATACGGTATACGCCCAGTCAAGACCGGCGCCTCTACGGGAATCAGGTGAGCGTTACACCTGTCTGGGTACAGAATAGGGAAGTGGGTCCACGGACCGAATGCAGATATCACTAATTTGTTTGACCTACTTTAAAAAAAAAAACTACTGGACGAATTTACACCAAATTTACAAAAGCACGCATTCGGGACCAAGCCACTGCTCCTTCTGCAAATCTAGTGAAAATACGTCCAGCGGTATGGTATGTCGACGTGAGCAAACATTTATTTTTATGTTTCCGTTGCATCTATGGGAAAACCACACATTTTGGGAATCCCCCTATAAACTTGCCCCCCCCCCCTATACCAAAACCTCACCAAACTTTGCAGAATCAATCTGACGGGCATATATACTTTGTTTGCAAAGTTTCATGAGGATTTGCCTGGGGGGGTGAAGTTATAAGCTGCCCAAGAAAGTGCTCTTCATATGGGTTGAGCAACAAACGTGGATCAATGACAGCTTTCAAAATAGCAAGCGGAAGAGCCGACAAAAAAACTGCTGAGGTAGTGAATTGTAACAACCTTTACTAAATCGCTGCAGTTTAAAAACACAATCTTGGTTCCCCAGTTATGTTAGTGCCAGCGAGACAGCCTGACACGTTTCACCACGTACTTGTGGCTTGATCACAGTGGCTCCTCCCAAAAGGGGAAGCCTATTTCAACACACTAAAGTGATAAACAGTGAAAAGGTGACTTAATTGGCATATTGCACAGCGTTCAGCCATGTTGGTAAGGACTTAACATCATGTGTAGAATGCATGCTTGTTGACATATGCATGATTATACAACCTGCAAGATATATATTATTGTGGTTTAGGCCCGCAATGTAACTTAGTTCTATTAACGCATTGCAGTGACATGTATTGGCAGTTATTCTTTCGTTTATCAGCACACAGTGCGCTTCGGTAATCAAAGCAGCTTCACATTTTTTCAAGAGGTTAAGCACATACTATAGTTAGTATAGTGCATCATGCAAAGAATATGTAACAGATTTTTACACAATTCCTCCCTTTCAAACATATAGTATGTGTTGATAGACTTATTTATTCTGCATTATAAAACCAATATTTTTTGGCTTTAAATAAAGTGCTTAGTGCCAGCTTGATAAAAATTCATGCCAATACCACAAATGCAATGCACGCATGCATTCTTATTATATAAGTAGAAAGATGTAAGTCATTGTTGTCAGAACAACCGCATGTGCAAACACATAACGCACATGCGGATTGTGTTGTGCCTCAAACAATGGTCGTTTTCTCATGTGTTACTAGTGATGCATGTAGTTTACATTTATGGACAATCAAATCAATATAATTATTGCATACATAGTGTTTTGTTGTACAGTTTTGTTCTCTTTTTTGTGTGTGACAGATATTATCAAAATATGTGAAAGATGCTATACTATATCATATTAATATCTAATCCTATAAGAATGTAATATCATCCTTCAACAATATAATATATAAAAGATATCATAAAATGATTCCTTATTCAATAAAGTGCGTAGGTCTCTCCTATAAAATTAGACCCATACATAATTTTTAAAGTGCATAAAGTGCATAGAGCATTCCTATGAAATTGAAAGCACACACAATTTTTAAATTACGTAGTGAATTCTCCATAAATGTGCAAATATGTGGACCAACCCATCCTATATCGCAATTGTAAACATGTCCGATAATAAAGTGCAACTGCATCCATCTATAAAATGAGTGTCCCACACAATTCATTAAATGCAAAATACATCTTGCATTAAATGCAAAACAATTAAGTCTTATATTTTCGTATGCTCTGTTTTTTGGGCCTATTGCATTTATCCACAGATTGTAGATTATGGTAGTGCACAGGCTAGCTTTTTTCTAAAGAAGGGGATAATTCTGATAATACATCCAAAATGTAAGATAAAACCAACATCGTAAAAAAATGTTGTTGTGCAAAAAATGCAATAAATCAAAAAAGTGAAGACAATGTGTGTGTTAAAAAGTCCTAGGGCTAAAAGTCAAGAAACAGAAGAGGCCTAACAATACATTTCAGTTTATAACATTGTAATTATAGTATTCTAGACCCCCAAAAAAGTACATAATTCTTCATCAACATTATGGCCGACATGATTTTTGCTCTCAAAATCAATAATGTATTTTGTTTCCTCCTGCTGCAGTAATCTTTCACTGTCACCTCCCCTTGGACCAGTTATTACTTTGTGAATGCCAAAATAAAATAAGTTTTGGGGTCTCCATGATGAAATTCCAAAAAGTGTTTGGCCATAGGATACGCACAATCCTTATTTGTGATGGCTCTTATGTGTTGTAAGATTTGTACCTTTAATTTACACTTGGTACTTCCGACATACCATTTCAGGCATGGGCAGGTCAAGACATAGACAACTAGCTGTGACTCACATGTGATCTTGCCCTTGATTTGAATTGGAACTTTTAAAATCAGATTGGTGTAGCTATTGCAGTTAAGTGTATATTTTCAGATTTGACATCTGATGCACTTAAAAAAAGCCATCACCCCCACCAGAAAGCCAATTACTATCTATATTGGTGTTATCTGGAACCATGTAGCTGTTCACTACTAAGTCTTTGATAGAAATACTTTTACGAAAAGTTATGTCAGGGCGGTCATTTAACAGTTTACCTAAATCTTTATCCGCCTTTAAGACTTTCCAGTATTTGTTTACGATGTTTTTAATCATTTTCAAATGGCTTCCAAATGTTAAAATCTTGTAGTATTTTCTTCTGCTTTACTTTGTGAGTCATACTTTAATGTTGCTAACAATTTCTGTCTGTCCATGTCTCGAACTTTTAGGTACAACCTTTCAATTACTTTCTTCGGATATTGTTGTCGTAGGAAGTTTTGAGCTGTGACTTGACTAGCTAAATAAAAATCTTTAATGTCACTACAATTCCGTCTAATGCGAATAAATTCACCATATGGAATGCTCCATAAAAGATTCTTGGGATGTGTGCTGCTAGCATGTAAAGGGACGTTGGCACCTGTGACTTTTCTGTGTAGCCCATTTTTTTGTTCAACAATTTTCACTTTTACATCCATGAATGCAATCGATTGTTGACTATTGTGTTCCATAAATTTGAGATTTAAATTGTTCTTGTTCAGCAACCTTACAAATTCACACCAAGATTGTACGGTACCATTCCAAATGACAAATAGATTGTCTATGTAGCGTCGCCATAGTATTATATTCTTAGTTTATTTCTCATTCTCTGCCGCCCACACAATAGATTTTTCCCAGTGGCCCATCATTGGATTTGCTTATGATGGTGCAAATGTTTTACCCATGGCGGTACCCAGGATCTGGCAAAATATCTCATTGTTAAAGATAAAGATGTTGTTCTCCAGGCAGAGTTTTATCATTTCAAGTACCATGTTTGAGTGTTGTAAATAATTAACCAAGCGTGTACTTAAAAAGGTTTGACATGCTTTCATACCATGATTGTGTTTAATAGATGTGTACAAGGATACTACATCCATGGTCGCTAATATGTATGTAGGTTCCCATGGAAGATTGTCTATCTTGGATAGAAAGTCAGTAGTGTCTTTTACATAAGAGGGTAGGGTAGATACAAAGGTGCAAAGCACTTCATCCACGAATTTAGACATGTTTTCGAGGAGTGATCTGCAGAGGGTCACAATAGGTCTCCCTTGTGGTTTAGTGGGGTTCTTGTGGAATTTGGGGAGAAATTATATAGTAGGAGCCACTGAATGTTTTGTGAATAAGAATTTGACCATTTCTTCTTCCAGGATACCTGCACTTTGCCATTTTGACAGAAAGGCATAGACTTTACTTTCCAATTGTTTGATGGGATTGGTTAGTCTCTCGTAGCATTACACATTGTTGAGTTGTCTGTACGCCTCTTTAACGTAGTCATGCTTGTTCATTAAGACTATGTTGCAGCATTTGTCAGCTGGTTTTATTATATATTTGTCCAATTTGCATATATCAGATAAATCATTTTTCTGTTTCATGGACAGGTTGCCTTTAGGATGCCGTTTCATTTTTCTTCTTTCTTGTTTCAAGTCGTCAATGACCACATTAGAGAAAGCCTCAATATGGCAATTCTGTGCACTTTGCGGATTGAATTTTGATTTACACTTTAATTTGCTCCTGGAAAAATTGATGCATACAGTTGGTTCTTCTTCTTCATTTTCAGTAATATCAGATTCTGAAGTAGAGGCTGTCAATTCTTGATTTTCTTCATTCTCAGTCACAGATGGTGTTTGTATTTCTTTTACCTTTTGTCTCATGTGGTCGAATCTGTGTGCAAAAGTATATTCACGACCCTGTTTGTAATCACCTTTGTCTCTCAAAGATGTATGCTGTTTTCTCACCTTAATTTCTTCCTCATATGTTTTTAATCCTGCTTCGATGTTAATTTGGAGTTTTTTATTTTTTTTATTTTATGTAACATCAGTTTATACAGAAGAAATGAAAACTTTAAGTTACAGTTTCTCCTCATCTAAAAACACAGAGAAATTCGAAGATCCCAACTATCTTAAGTAAAAGAGTCCTCTGTTTATTAGTCTCAAAGTCTCAGAGCATCCATGAAATTTATAGTTGCACAAATTAATTGAGTGTTAAAACCTCCAATCAGATACCACCACCACGCATCCATGTTTCCTGATTGGGGAAGGAATTGAGCTAAATGAAGAGAACGCTGATCGCCAATCGCTTCACAATCTGTGATTAAGTGTCGTACGGATTCTGTCGCTTGATTACAGAACCTACATCGGACATCTTGTTCTAATATCTCACGCCTCATTACTTGTATCTCCTTGGTTTTATAGAGATTTAGTCGTAGACGGAGGAACATATGCCTATGATAACTTGAAGGGAATTTGTCCAAATATTTTGGTAGAGCGTCTAGTTTGTTGAGGGCGCATCCAAGTACTAAAGAAGAAGTCAGCTTGTTTCGGCACTCTTCATTGGTTATCCAATTATATAGACAAATTTTTTTTTTTGCTATCTGCGGGCGCAAAAGTACAGTCTCGAGTGACACATCTGCGTTGTGCAATATGTTGAGCAACTTTTCTTTCCACTTATTTATCAAAACAGCCGATGGGTGCTCTGAGACTGTATGCAAGATTTCATATGGTTTCGCAGGTTGCTCCAGCATCATTTTCCTCATGGTGGAGATTGATTTCCATAGAACTGTACCGTAGAGTGATTCAATGCATAGCTCATATCGTATAGCTAATACAGAGATGTTTTTTGGCAAATGTAGGACTGTACGCCAGAATTTCCCCTCAAGAATGTTCCATAAATCTTGCGGGATATTCCAACCTGATTCCCTCCCAAAGGTTATTGCAGGCACCACCTTCTGAAGATAAAATGTTAATATTGGCTTAAAGGAAAATTTGCCATAGGCTGCGTGCAATTTGGAACCTTGAAGTGCGAACATTTTCACCCGGGCCATTAGATCTTGCGTCCAGTCCCACTCACGAATGGAATTATTGAATTGAACGCTTAGGTATCTAATACTATTCGATAAATCTAGCTGTTCATTCATTATTTGCCAATGAAATTTTCTTGATTGAGCTTGCGCTCCTTGACCAGCCATGATTATCTTTGACTTCTTTGAATTTATTTGTAAGTCGTTTTGCAGGCAATAATTATGAAGCGCGTTTAACAGGCGCTGTAGCCCAATTGGAGTGGAGTCCATGAGAACGATGTCATCTGCGTAAATGACCCAACTTATTTTTTGCCCATTTACTACTGGCGGAAATATCCTTAGGTCTTTTAGGGCCACTGATAAGTCGGAGATGAAAAATTTAAATAGTTGAGCAGCGAGTGGACAACCTTGCTTCACGCCCCTTTTTGTATATATCTCATCTGATAAATCACCCTGTTGATTTAATCTTACTTGAATGGACGTCTTAGTGTGTAGAGCGATCAGGGGCGCCAACAGATCACTTGGACAATTCCAATCACTTAGTTTCTTCCATAGGAGGTTGCGGTTTATGCTGTCAAATGCCTGACTCAGATCTATAAATGCAACATTTTCTTCCTCCTCAAGGCATCTAATTTTAGGCAATTTAAGAGGATTAAATTTAACTCAACTCCCACTCCTCTAGTAAAACCTGTTTGCCGAGGGTCGCCCACAGAAAACTCTTGAGCCCAGTTTGCCAGGCGCTTTTGAAGGAAGGAGCCGAAGACCTTTCCAATTGTATCCAAGAGGGCTATCGGGCGATAGTTCTTCGGGTCGTCCCGATTGCCCTTTTTAAATATTGGGACCACCACTGCCCTCAGCCAGGAAACCGGCAAGGTTTTGTCATGTGAAATTCTTTCAAACAAGGCACTCATCATATTTGCCCATAAACTTCTATGGGTTTTCAGCATCACATTGGAAATTCCATCTGGGCCTACAGCCCTAGAGGACTTTAGCTTCATAATCGCCCATTCGATGTCATCAGCGGAGTCTGCCACATTCCATTTTGCCGTTGTTAAGGTTGGATGTGGAATCACGATACAATTGTCGTCATTAAATACTTCAGAGAAATGAGCGACCCAACTGGCGCCGTTCACACTATTCGACATTGAATAAGAGTGATTTAGGCTGCCAGTATTGATAATCTCCCAAATGTGTCTGCTGTCCTTTAGTATGATCAGTTTTAACATCTGTTCAGCTTGCTTCTGCAACCGGATCGAATTAAAAGATTTGATCCACTTCCGATATTTAAGGCGCCTGGCTTTTATTTGCATGAATGTGCTTTCTTCATCAGCTTTTTTCAGCAATTTTATATCATCACGAAGTTTTTTCTTTTCAGTGTTTATAGTTACATTGAAAGGATGTTTTACTTCAATGGCAGCCCCCTTCTGCTTGGGGATCCTCACTTTGAAGTAGTATAGCAGTAGTGGATAGTTTATCCTTGCCGTTGTTGAGTTTTCTTTCTCAAGGTTGTTTGTCAATGTTACCAGCTGGGACGCACTCAGTCGCAGCCTATTTGCTCCATTATTTATGGTAACACTCTCCTTGTATTTGGGTGAAACATAGTTGGTTACCTTTTCCCAATTTAGCAGCAAAGCATTGTGGTCGCTTTTTTCTGTTTTTTTTATTTCAAACGTTATGATTCTTGATAGAAAATTTCTGGACACCCAAATGTAATCAAGAGTCTTTTTACTCACGCCACGCTTCCATGTAAAGCCTGGAGGAATATCACCCCGGGTGGATCCATTTAGCATTGAGCACTCTCTTAATGCCATCTCTTTTCGCCAGCGATCTCCCCGATCTTCCAGTCTTCCTTTGTTTGTTGGGCCAGTTTCGGTGCATTTGTCAATAGAATTGTTCAACCAAGTATAATTGAAATCACCACATATTATAATTATGGGATCCTCGTAGACGTAACACTCATCCACCGCCGACAACACAGCTCCAACAAAATTAGATTGTGAAATCATTGCTGTATTCCAGTATATATTTACAATCAACATCACTTGACTATCAGAAGGAGATGGTTGCGTAATTTGAATTTTAGTTACTTGTATGAACATATTAAGATTTGCTGAAGATACAATCTTCCAATCATTGTTATGTTTGATCATTGTAACCAGACCAGCAAAAGGTCTGCCAAAGAGGTTCTTTCCAGCAGGATTCAGGAGTACTGTATAACCATCACACACCGGGCACTCACGCATCCAAGTCTCTTGAAGACATATAATTGATAAATGCACCGGGAATTGCCACTTTCCATCAAACAGATGCGTGAAGCCACGAGTGTTCCAGGATAGAAGTTGATGGTTTCCATCAATGGAATCCACTCTTTGCTAATTGTCCTGTTGTTTCGTTTCTTTCTCACCAGATACTTTTTTGATGTTCATGTGGGCCCACAGTGCATCCCTTCTCTTTTCATTTTCGGATTTGTCCCCCGGCGAGGGATGTATACTTTCCTCAATGCAGGCCTCCGCACTTATGACTTCAAAACCAAAGAACATGATATCGTCCGCAGCATCCATTACAGCTGTTCTAAGAGATCTGGAATGTAGATGTAAGTTTACCCAATCCGAGAAGTCCTCTGACATATATTCTACAACTGCTATGTCTTCAGATTTTATTGCACGCAGCGTTGGAATACATTGCAGCAGTGTTAAAATATTTCTTCGGTTCAAATTTACTTCTTTTTGTTCTGGCAGGGCGTTTTTGATTTGAATTTTCCATAAACCAATCTTGGATCCCTCACTTCTTGTTTTACATGGTATAATTTCACTTTTATTAAGTTTTTCAACTTGTGCTCTTGTTAATTTTGGATTTAGTTTATCACACAAGAGAGTTGGGGGGTCAGACGTCACCCCATTGTTCGAATTTAAACCTTTCATCTCCTTTGTCGCACTTTGTATTGAAAGTACCTTTGGAATTTTTTTGGCCCAAGCACGCCAGCTCTGGGAGGAGTTTTAATTTCGACACCTGATCGCGGCTCAAATTCTATACCAATTTTCGCAGGAGCCGGTATACTTATCTCTGCAGTGTCTTCGCCCTCATCAATCACATCATCATCAATGGAGTATGTGGAATACTCACATAGTTCTAATGAGGCATCGGAGACTGCGTTGTTATCACTGACTGAGGCTTCTCTTGCCCTTTTAGCATTTGGTTTGGAAGTCAGTTTCTTCGTTGAGTCAATTTTTGTTTTCGATATGCCCTCCAAACCTTTTGCCGGGCGATTAAACAATACAGGCGGCGGCGGAGTTGAAAGATTTCTTATAAATTTTTTCCTGCGCGTTGTGCGAGCACGTTTGGCAACTTGTATCAAACTTGGACGTATTTGAATCGATTTTGCTTCAAAAGGCTTTGTTTTCTGGGGACGCTTTTCATTTTCTTTGTCCAACGTTGTAGGCTTATTGAAAATCCCAAATGAGAGTTTATCTGTTAAGTTTTTTGGCTCCTGAACCACTGCCCCTTTTGCCTGCTGAGTTTCTACATTTAACTGAGCAAATGTAGCGGCTCCCTCACCAATATTCACGGGACGGTCTTGCTGAGGATCAAGGATTTTATCTCCAGCGGGCTGGCTCTGATCGCTTTTTGAGTTTCCCGCCAGGCTCATCCCATGGGAGAGAGATGTGCTTTTTTCTGGTGCTATTAGTTTAACGACTTGAAAGCTCACTGCTTCACTGCAAACAGGTCCACTGACAATCACTGCTTGCTTTTTGGAAGTTTGTCCATCTACCACAAGAGGTTCTTTACCCAAAAGAGATTTGCAGGTTGGAACATGTGACCCATCATCACCTGGTCTCATGTTTGAAGACATATTGTGGCGCATCCACTTTGTGCTTTCGATTACCGCATCCGTTAATGCAGATTTGTCACTAAATGCCTGTCGGGCAAGATCGCATAGTCTATTTTGCCACTTTGCAGATGTTTCTGCTTCGCTATCAAGTCTTGTGGTTATCGATTGGGAAAAACTTTCAAGACTTGAGATTTTTGCGTTCACGGCTGCGAGCAGGGACATTTGATCACTTACTGCATTATATAGGGATTCATACAGTTTCATAAATGGAAGTAGGGCGATTGAAGTTGCTGCTAATACATTATTGTGAATTTGAATACTTGCAGCCGTTGACATAGAATTTTTAGATGGCTGGTCAACTCTATCCGAGTTGACGGCTGTCTTCGCCATGCTGGGCATCACGTTAATTTCTTTTGCCAAGTCGTCCACAACTGGAATACACGTTACGGCTCTCTTTTCAACGTCTTTAATGCCTGATGAATCGATGTTTTCGCAAGACGTTTGATGTAGAGAGTCATTTGTGCTAGACAACATTGAGATGTCAATTCTGTCGCTAGACTTATGGAGTATGCTCGCTGATCGTCTATTACGCTTTGTTTCTAGCTTATTTTTATGCAAGGATTGATTTTGTATGAAACTATCATTTAGGCGTTCATAGGTGGCTAGAAAGTCTGCCTTTAATTTAGTTGTAAGCCGTGCTTCTCTGGCTGAGAGATCAGTAGAGCTGTGCTCCATTACTGACAAAATCACAGGGAGCCCACCCTCGCTAGATGTCAATTTGATAATCCCCTCGCTACATTTTGCATTTATGGTAGCCATTTGAGGGACCCGTTCCTCTAGCATGTTTTTACCACGGACTTTGAACGCCACGTTGAGGCGTCAGTCTTTCCAGCACCTTGAGAGGGAAACATTGGTGATTTTTGCAGTTCCTTGTCCTGTATTAGGACATTTTGTAAGTTTATTGCCATAAGGTCAGAATCCGTCAAATCAAAGGGGGAGGTCTGCGCAACATCGCTGGCGTCAACATATACTGAAGGGGAAAATACCGGTACCAACTTGACACAGCCACTGTCGGAACTCACCCATTGGTTAACGGCGCCGTTGGTACCATCAATCTCCTTTCGAGTCGGGCCCAATGATGTTAAGCACAGGGCAGCTAGTGAGGGCACCAAGCCTAATTCTAGGCAAGTAACCCCGGTTGAGCCTCTCGCTGTAGTAAACTCAATTTGATCATTTTGAACAGTTTGTTCTGACGTGGCAGCTGGGCTTACCTCCTTTGGGAGACTCATCGTCCCTTTACTTCGAGAAAGCAATGATTTATGACGGGTCAGAAGGCCCTCTTTCACCATCACCATGCTGAACCAGACCTCAGACTTCGAATGCTAGTGCGGCCTTCGCCGATGCTCTGCCACTTATGATCTTTCTGCAGATATCCTTCGTTACTTAACAGTAAGCTTCAGCACTGCTCAAGTCAGTGGATATCAGCCACCAAACAGCCACACAACAGTCCTCGCCCTTTACCCCTCACGGGCTTAACGCCGCAAGGGTGGCTTGTGGGTCTGTAAATGCTGCCAAAACAGTCACGTGATTGATCACGTGATCACGCTCCGCCTCCTCCAGGAAGCGCAGTCTGCCCAGTGTGTTCTCCTTCCACTGAGCAGTAGAGCGAAGCTTTCTGCAGCCAGCAGTCCCTCGGGATAATAAGACAGCAGCTCCTTCTCAGGAAAAGTGTTTGTGCCGCTCGGGCGGCTTGTGGGTCTGTAAATACTGCCAAAACAGTCACGTGATTGATCACGTGATCACGCTCCGCCTCCTCCAGGAAGCGCAGTCTGCCCAGTGTGTTTTCCTTCCACTGAGCAGTAGAGCGAAGCTTTCTGCAGCCAGCAGTCCCTCAGGATAATAAGACAGCAGCTCCTTCTCAGGAAAAGTGTTTGCCCTTCTTCACTTTCTTTTATAACTTTCATTATCTCTTCCAAATCCGCTATTTGTGGAACGATTTTAATGCAGTCATTTCCAGCATATTTCACAAGTAACGGCAAAAATGTATTAGAGCAGTGATCAGAGGCGTCTCCCCATTCTCTCAACATAGTTGGATCCTGTTCCTCAAAGGATGGTATTGTGAGAATTCTTATGCCACATGGGATCCTTCCCACATCCAGGTAATTTTCTAAGGATTGTTCCTCGCACCATTTACTGATTTCTTTTTTTCAGAATTTTTCAAGATCTTTTAATAATGACTTTTCATTGTTATATGTATATATATATTACACAGCCATGCTAGTGGCTGTGTAGTTATGGTTAAATTGCTAATCCGATAGGAAGAGCACTTTTTGGGCGGTTTATGACTTCGCTCTCCCTGGACGAATCCTCACCAAACTTTGCAAAATACCTATATGGCCCACTCTGATTTGTTTTGCAAAGTTTGGTGAGGTTTGGTCCAGAGGAGGTTTTCCCATAGACTGAATGGGGGAAAAACTTTGCGCCTACAGCTCAAACCGCTGGATGGATTTTCACCAAATTTGCAGCAGGAGCAGCGGCTTGGTCCCGAAAGCATGCTTTTGTAAATTTGGTGAAAATCTATCCAGTAGTTTTTTTTTAAACGATCAAAAAGTAGGTCTAAAATAATTAGTGATATCTATGTCCGCTCTGTGGACACACTTCCCTGTTTGCTCCGCAGTCAAGATAACGATTGGCTAATCGGTCGCGTCCTGTCTGCGGACATGTGACGCGTTCGCCCATTGGATGGTGAAGAGCGTGAAGTGCGTCAGATTGTTTCGATGTGCCCGCTATCTTGGATCCGTGTTTTTGTGTCCACGGACATCGCAGCAAAAACATATTAAAAAACACAACATTGCACTTGTTAAACTTATCAAATACTGTCTGGGGAGGTGAGGGTTGATGAGGATGGGATGGGATATGGCAGCAAGAAGCAAAAAAGGGGTGTTTTTTTGTCACCAAAGTCATACGGTACATTTGGAGGTGTTCCACAATATAATGTGCATAAAGTACAGGCGAAGGACTAATGTGTCTGTGTTGAAATGTATTTAAAATAATAATGGAGTCAGACTGCCACCCGCTAGAGTCTGGCATCTGAGGCAGTCACCTGTAGTGTTTGATGGAAACAGCGGCCCTGCATGTGTATGAGAATATGAGTTCTCATGGATGCGTTGAGCCATGTTGTTGCAAAGTGAGAATGTATTTAGATTCTGAGTGAAGGTCACCAGCTTTGATTTTTTGGTTGCGAGCTAAGGAAGCCCACGCATGGGATACAAAGTATAAGGTTCAATTGTTTTTTGACATTGAGAGAAAGGGAATACTCTGTAAGGAATGCAGTGAGAGGAGGTTTGTAATAATGAACATTTGATAAGGTTATGCATTTCAAAAGTGTGTAAGGAACATGTACATTCAGTTCATGAACAATCTTTGGTGCGAGTTTAAACTCTATGGTGAATTAAAAAGTCAATAGATATATTGTAATAAAGTTCGGGTATTGATACACATTTTCTGTTATGTTATGTTATGTTCTGTTATGTTTTCCAAATAGCTACATCCTGCCTTTCTGCAATTGTCATAGATTCCAGATGTCAACTGACGGCTTCTTCAATCGGCAGGTGCACGCAGTTGTCAACGGTTGGATCACAGTGACTGTTTTTTGGGACGATCGCACAGGGCCAATGTGCCCGTACGCTGTACTAGCGATTAGGAATAACATAACATCCTTTATGGTGGTCTAGGCCCAAGTTGATGCAGAAGGCCTGGAATTCACTGTGCGACCCAAGCGGTTCCTTTATCAAAAACGAACAATTTGTGTACGGAAAAAGAACAACGTGTGTCTCACGATGAACATTTTGGATCACGAGTGAAGAAACAAATTTGCAATTTGATCAAATATGGGAATAGTCGGATGTTCTCGGAGAGTTTATTGTGAAATAAAAGTACTTTACAAATTGTACAGTATTATTGTTTTCTTTTAAAGAACGGTGTAATATTCCGAATTGTGACGTGCTGTGTTGTTAGTCGATGTGTGTTGATTTTCGGGTTGTGCGTGCCGTCACGTAAGTGATTGTGGGCGCATTTGGCTACGCTGAAGAGGAACGCCACAGAGAAAGGTGTAGAATATCACTAGGGTTGGAGATGTGAGGGTCAGGGGCAGGGCATATGATTTAGTGACGTCAGGGCAGTTTATCTTAGGCAGATGCAGCAATGGATAAGAATAGCACAAGATGGACGCGCCCTACTACCGGATTTCATATGTTTTTAAAAGAGGAAAAGTGAAGTAATTGGAAATGTTTGCGATAGATCAACGTATGTATAAAAATACATGGTCGAACCCTCGGGACAATAATATTTTCTGAGCATTGCACTTGTGAAACTTATGAAATAATGTTTGGGGAGGTAAGGGGTGATGCTGATGGGTGGGATATTTCTGACGTGATTTCAAATGAGTTTACAAAGTTTGGTGGGATTTTGTGCAGAGCTTATATGACGATTGTATGTGCGTTTATTTGACAGTTTTGAAAAAATAAAAAGTGGGTGGATTTCCAGCAAATTTGCGTAAGGCTCATTGGCAAGGATCGAAAAGCATGGTTTTCCAAATGTGGCAGTGTTTTCTTATTTGACAAGTGTCATAATGTAGTTTAAAAAATAGTGGTATATCTTTAGTGACTGAGGGTAGGCTGTAGCCATGGGCAGTGGCCAGAATGTTGGGTTCATGGTATAAGGGCGTGATCTGGACAATGTGGCTACTGGCCATGACCAGAAGGGACAAAACATAGAATTAAAGTGGCCATGTCCACCTGGGACTGGCTTTGTGGTAAAGTTATTCGAAATTAGGATAGATTTGAAAGGGAAGAAAAATGTACTTGTGGTAATATGGTCATAGGGTTTTCTTATTGATTTTTGCAGGCTGCCAGGGAAAGCGAAGAGGGGCCCTGTATGGAACCCCCGCCTTCCCTTTCCATCCTCTTTTTTAGTAGCACGGGTTACTGCTTTGGGAACCTAGGCTGCTAATGGCCTTCATCCCACATTTCAGAGGCTGGAATGGGGGTAATGGTCCAGAGACCTCGTTGTCCACCCTCGCTTCGCTTGGGCTGATAACTTGGACTGCTGGGCCGGTATCCACCGTTCCAGTGCGTGGAACGGAGGATGGACTCCCAATATTCCCATTAGAATAACACAAAATGTAAATGGAAATGTTGGAAAATCTTATTGAGTCTATGTACTTTACTGAGAAATATAAAGTAGATGGAGTCTATGCGGTTTCTTTTTGTTCTATTTTTTAACTGTGAAAGGTGGTTCCGAAAGGAACATTTATTTTGTTTTTGGATGGATTTATTTTGGCAGGAGAGCTAAGAACGAAAGGTGGGGAGGGAAATAAGGGAAGAGGCACCAAACACTAATATGGAGGGGCAGGTGGACAGGGGAAAATGTTGCGCGTGTGTTATTTCTAAGGTAGGGGGCAGTTTTTCACATGCTCCTTCATTACAGCAGTGGTGGTGTCTCTTGGGGAGGAGGGATGGTCTTAGCTGATGCCATTTTAAGATAAATAGCAGTTTTGCTAAAAGTATGGACTGTGTACTAGATTGTTAATGGATGAGTACGAATAGGTGTTGGAGCTGTGCAAGGGAAATGTTGAAGTTGAAAGTTCCTAGATCATTAGAAAATGTAGTTAAACTGTCCATGAAGCACAGATCTTATTGTGAAGTGCGTACGGGGTCTCGGACACGTCATCATGCTGCGTGACAGCAAATGGTCATGTGGCACTCTCCGGAAGGTCTGCAATGAAGTCAGATGTTCGTAGACATTATGGTTAAGTTGCGCTAATAAAAACCTATGAAATTCAGTGAAAAAATGTTGTTAAGGGGACGTTATGGTTCCAAGTAAAACCGAAAAACCCCGGAAATTCACCAGTTATGGTAAACTAAGCACCCATAACTCGCGCCACCACCCTGCACTCCCAAGACTAACACCCAGGACATCAAAGATTACATCACAAATGTCATTGATGACATCACTGATGACATCACGTGTGCATTTACTTTTCATGCAGAGCCTCCACAAGGGATTGTCATTATAATATTGGCAGAAAGGTATCAGAGATAATTGAAGAACTATCATATGCCAAATAGTTCATTAAGCAATGCATTGCTAAAAATGTCCATTGCATCACTGAGTTCTTTCAGTACATGAACAAACTCATGAAGAAACATAGGCATTGTCTGCAGCATTCGCTATAGAGGTGCAATATTCGAAATCTTCCCATGTTGGATATTAAATTGATAAATGCTTCCATTACAGAATTTTGCATACTGTGAAACATAAGTATCTACGAATGCTTCCCTTACTGCATAATTGTACTATTACACACAAAACATAAAGAGACCACAATGCATACAAATGGAAGCATATACAGGGAACGTAAAGTAAGCAAAATAAACTGCAGTATTACCAGAAAATGTTCATAACCGAACTAATTAACTTCATGCACAGAAAAGATTCTTGTGTTTCAAGATTCCTTCTTCTCCTATGTATATGTATCATAGTATGTAACTGTACCCTAAGGAAAGTATTGTAAGAACATATGAGAAGGGTAAGGACTACAAATATAGCACTTTTTACTTTTTTAATTCCTGACTGACATTGAAGAAAGCCACCTGGCTTAGATATGTCAGTGAACAAAAAAAGAGGGAGCTAGACATGTGATGGCATCAGTGATGTCATCAATGACATTTGTGATGTCATCTTTGATGTCCTGGGTGTTAGTCCTAGCAGTGCAGGGTGGTGGCGCGAGTTATGGGTGCTTAGCTTACCATAACTGGCGAATTTCAGGGGCTTTTCGGTTTTACTTGGAACCATAACATCCCTTTAACAACGTTTTTTCACTTAATTTCATAGGTTTTTAATAGCGCAACTTAACCATAACGTCGCTTTAACAAAGTTTTTTTTACTGAATATATATATATATATATATATATATACACACACACACACACACTTGGATATTTAAAAAACTTTCCTCATTTAATCTGAAGACAGGATTCAACATTTCTTCAGCTTTTTCTGTTATTGCTTCAATACCCATGCCCCAAGAAAGCTCCCCAAACCATCAGGCTTTGTAGTAGTCCATCATTTGCTTTTTCTGCAAGAGAGCTATTGCTCACAACAAGTGACAATGCCATGAGTGGGCTAAGAGTAAATTCTGCCTATATGCATGGCCACATATAGAGCAACAATGTAGTCTGCTTTGATCGGAAATAGACATTTCCATCAAAGAATAAAACAATATAAAAACTATTTGTACATCATTAATAATGCATAAATAAGAAAGCTAAAATTAAAAACATACATCACCAGTAATACATATTTAAAATAAATAAAACAAAGCATACACTATTTAATTTACCCCGACTGACTTAGCAAAGCTTGAGTAAGGCTGTTTGTATGTTATGCTACAAAGCTTGTAAACTGCTCAAATCACCATTGTAGTGGTCTCAGAGTGGCTGTATTATCTGGAGGTAAGCGTGTTGTTCCCTCACCCATGGTAGACCATAGTCTGTGAAGGAAAGGAGTAGGGAAATGAGACGAGAATGAGAAAGCAGGTGAAATTTCACAGGCGTAGGGAAGGAGTAATGTAGAAAGGGAAAAGAGACGTTTTGTGATAGCTTGTCTGAGTGTGAGTAAATCAAGGTGGAACATAGACTGAGATTACATGAAGGAAGGTATTTCCTTAACATGCCTGGCATCAAACGGATTATATATGTGAAGTAGGAAAGAAGAGCAATAGGTAGTTAATAGCCCATGGTGTTTGGTTGTTGATGGGCTACAGATGTGTTCAGTGGCTTAGTTAAAGCATGGTGGCTATCTGACCTGGGAATCATCTTTCAAATGTTTACACAGGACAGATTTCAGAATAGTATTTCGGGACTGCCAAGCCGAGAGGTCACTTGTAAGCCAGTCTAGAATAGGCTGCGTCAAGAGAGAATTTAGTTGGAGAACACATGTGTAGGATGGGTACTCTAGATCTGTGGACACATTCTATTATATTTTGCAAACCTGGCCCTTTGAAAGAGAGAGAGGTAGTTATTGTGATATTCTGGTAACATGTCCGAGAGTGCATTTGCTGCATGGCTCAGGATTCCTGTGCAGGGCGCTGTATATTTTATTGTGTTACATGACCTTTACTGTCATGCTCTGTGAAACGGTTTTTGCTTGTATAGCGCTTGATGTCACACTGAGAAGGAGGGAGGGGCTCTTTTGGTCAACAAAGTAAGCATCTGTGTGCCCAAAGATCAGCACTGAAGGGTCATCAACTCCAAATGGCCACAATCGGCCAGAACTATACAAGGGATGAGGTGGTGACCCACAAGGTGCTTCTAATTTAGGGTGGCTATCAGTATACACAGGTTCCATGCTGGGCATACAGTCTTAAGGTTGCTTCCTGAGCAGTCATTGGGCACTGCCTGTAAACCATCCTAACGCATTGTGCACACTTTACAAAATCATATCAAGCAGCTGATAATTTAATTTGCATAGCGGGGCAAATTGATGTAACCACTAGAATAACATAATTTGTTGTAGATGGAGGAAGCTTGGATTTGATCCTAGCATTCCTGTTTGCACAATGGGAACTTTAGCAGAAGATTACTTCTCATTCCATCCCATCTTTTATTTTCAATCACTGTACAATGCTTTCCGCATAGCGATCCTCCAATGGCTAATCTAGTATTTAGTATTATATAACAATTTACAAAGCAGCCGAATACATACTAACTCAGCCTGACATATATGTACAATGTTCTAGGAAAGATGTTGTTAGGCCCCAGTTAGCCCGCCTTACAAATGACACAGCACTCGCTGATACTACGTCTTAACCCTTTATTCCCCTTACAACAACGAACCTCTTCCTCCCTAGCCCGTCCTCTTCCTCCCTCCTCCCGCCTTCCCCTTTCAACTTCAACCCGTGCCTCTTAAAGGGCTCCTGTTCTGTTCTCCACCATAAGACCCACCCCTCTTGCTTATCAGGGAGGTTCGCATTCTACATTTGCTCGATGAGACGTGAAGGTCTCCGGGTTATCTGCTGTGGGCAGCCTGGTGATTCACAGGTTTCACCATTCTGCTCTGTGTCCGGTGGGTCTCTGGTTTCCTCCCCTCTCGGTTCTTCTTCTTTTGTTTTGCCGTTTCTTCTGATGGCTTGGGCTCTTACTGGTACAGCATTCAGAAGAAAGAGGCATTGCAGGGTATCTCTTCTCCGGCCCCCGTCGCGGTACCCATCAGCCCTTTCATCTCAGTCACGAGGAGCGGTCCCGACCCTTATCTTGGGTTGGTCTTCTTCTGCTACCTTTGTCTTGCCAGCACGACTTCGCCTATTGGGAGCTGACATTCCTTTGCTCTCCTCTTTCTGTCTGCCCACTCCTTTGCCTTCCTTTTCTTCTCTGCATCTCATTCTCTAATTTCTGTGTCCTGTTCTGGCGTGTAGTCTTCTATTTGTGGAAGCCGAGTCCTTGGCTTATATTTTATCATAAGATCCAGGGGCGTCCGTCCCGTTGTTTCATGTGAGGTGTTTCGGTAGCTTCTTAGCATTTGGCAGATGGCTTGGGGTAACAATGTCTGATCGGTGGTCGCCTTCTGGTGGGTCTGCTTGATATTGGCAATGAAACGTTCCACCATGCCGTTGGCTTGTAGCCATAGTGGCGTGATTCTCTGGTGGCGGAAGTCTACGTTGGCGGCGAACCTGTGGAAGTCTTGTCCCTGGAATGGGGGTCCGTTGTCGGTCTTTACTGTGTTGGGAATCCCCCATTCACTGAACAGTTCATCGATCACCCCCACAACATGCTGAAAGGCTGTGGACTGTACATGTTTTATGAGTGGGAAGCGTAAATACTCGTCCATTGTCACCAGGAGGTGTCTTCCTTCTTCCAGGGGCCCATAGAAATCCATGGCTACTCTTTGCCTAGGTCCATCCGGTAGGCGTACCGTCTGGAGGGGCACGGGGGGCTATTCGCCACTGTCTTCCGGCAAGGTATGCAGTGCATTAAGGTGTCTTCTACAATGGTGTCCATGTATGGGAACCATACCTGAGTCCTCAATATCTTTTTTGTATTGGCGACTCCCCGGTGGTCTTCATGGGCTATGATCACTAACGCTTTTCTCAGGCTCTTGGGGGGCTACTAGGTGGTTGTCTCGCAGCAGTGTTCCTTGGTCAGTTGTGGAAGCTTGTTTCGTATCTTCGCCATCCTATGCAGATCCTTTGTATCCACCTCCCCCCTCACAAAATGTTCATTGTCTAGGTGTTTTCACTTGTTGGTGTTTGTCAGGCATATCGCTGGTTGGATCGTGGGGTCGCCCCTGCTTTTGTCAGAAAACGTCTTGTTCGTGATGGTGGGAGGAAGTGCATTGAGCCGTAAGTATGATATGTAGTCCTCTGCTTCTTTCTCCACTGCTTCCTCCGCCTTGCCTTCCAGCTGTCTAGATAGATAATGCGTTGGGTTGGCGTCGCAACCCGGCAGGGATGTCATTTAGGGGATGCCAGAGGTCGCAACTTGCGACCTCTGTGGTCTCCCTTGCGACCTCTAAAAAAAACTAAAAAAAAGTTTAAATTTTTTTTCTTCAATGCAAGCTCGTGGTCTGTGGCCAGCACCATGTGGCTCTTTACTTTTGGAGTGGCTGGCTTTCTTGTTCAGGCCCCTTAAAAAAAAGACGGAAAATAAGAACAGGAGTGCCACAAGTCTAACACTTTCAGCACTGACCCTATATAAGAAAGAATAGGAATACCAGATAATGGGCCTCATTACGACTTTGGAGGCAGCCATGCCCTTAACAAGGGCATGGCTGCCTCCAAAATCGGATCCGGGTTCCCTGAATGGGGAAATACCAGGCCATTCTGAGTATGGAGGGCCAGGTATTTCCTCCTTCAGGGAACCCGGGCCTGGTCCTTCCCCATTCCCATTCGAGCCCCCATAGGGCTCAATGGGAATGGGGAGGGAGCTAACAACGGGCCCATTACAAGAGGGCCCATTCTTAGCTCCCTGGTCCCCTCGCGGGACCCGCTCTGGACGTCTGGATAAACCAGATGTCCAGAGCGGGTCCCGCGAGGGGACCTCGTAATAGTGCGGAATGCGTTTATCTTTCTGGAATTCTATACAATAATTGCTAGACTCATTAAAGGTTTATTTCAGGCACACTTCAGGGGTAAGTCACTGATTTAGTCTGTTCTTAAACGCCTCAACTCAGCCTTTCATCCTCTGAGGTCGATAAAGGAGTACCAACACAGGTTGGGTGATACTGGGCGTATATTTTTTCTATATAAAGCACTTAAGCGTAAGCGCTATATAATAACACATCATTATCATTTGGTCATGGACGTCTGCTTGCATTCACAGTAATTTGGTAATATGGGCCTATACACACTGATCTTAACCATACATATGATGATCCATTCTTATATGAAATGTACATCACATTATAGTGATATTGTAACCATATTTTCGTAGTGTACAATGCTATGTGATGCCACTTCCTGTTTTGTCAATGGGTCAAAGGTTGTGTTCCATCGCTTCCTGCAATATCACTTCAGGGTGGGGTCAAATGACATCACTTCCTGTGATGTCATCAGGGAGTCAAGGGTCGTGTGATGTCACTTCCGCTACCCCTGGCATTTTGGTGAAATGACGTCCCTGCAACCCGGTTTGTGGACAATTCAGTAATCATATTCTTGCAGTCTGATGCCCCATCTTTCGATGCGTGGGGACATTTTGGTTTTGGGATTTCCATACAGGGAGAGCAACACCTGGTGATGCGTGATGAGGATCAACTTCCTGTCAATGATGAAATGATGGAATTTCTCGCAAGCCCATAGCGCTGCTAGACTTTCCCTATCTGCTTGGGAATATGCTTGCTCGAGAGGCCACAGCGCCTGGCTGGCGTATGCCACTATCTGTGTCCTGCTGTGTTTGCTCGGGTCTACCTGGTCAAGTATGGCCCCCAAGCCGACGGGGCTGGCATCGACAGTAAGTTCCATTTCGGATTGAAGTAGGCCAGTTGACAGTTGTTGGCAAGTTCGTCTTTGATGGTGTGGAATGCTTCCTGGAACTGCACTTAATAATAATAATAATAATAATAATAAATATTAAGACTTCCCACTGGAACGGGGAGTCTTTCTTGAGGAGTTTGCGGAGGGGGTTTGTGAGTGTGGCATAGTTTGGCAAGTAGTGGGGACAGTACCATGCCATGCCCAGGAAGGATTGTAGTTCAGCAACCCCGGTGGGGGCATAGAGGTTGACGATGGCCCTTGTCTTGTCAGGGTCAGCTGTGATTCCTCGATCCGAAAAGATGTGCCCAAAAACGTAGGCTTTGTTTGTTGATGGTGCATTTTGGCACATTGAGGGTGAGGCCGGCTTTATGGAGGATGTCATATACTGCTTTTAGTGCCGTGTTGCGTTGTTCTTGGGTGATCCTGAAGACTAGGATGTTGTTGCTATAGTTAAGACCACTGGGTACAGGGGATATGAGTCTCCGGATATATCTCTGCGGCAGACGATAGTTGAGCCGCTTGTAGTGGAACAGTCCTTCGTTTGTCGTGAAGGTAGTCATTGGTCTGGAGGCAGGGTCAATGACTAGCTGGCAAACCGGGTGGCCTGGTTGAGTCTTACCAGCATGTCCTCGATGTTGGGTCCTCCCTCTCCCTCTGGATTTTGGTGTTGGGGATTTGCATGTCCACACAGAGGCGGTGCATGCGGCCGTCAGCCTTGGGTACAACTACTAGGGGGGACACCCATGGTGTGGGGCCATTCACTCTCTTAATGATGTCGTTGTCGAGGAGGAGTTGCAGTTCGTGTGTTACTTGGGCCTGTAGATGGAAGCCTATTCTGCGGGGGTGCTGAGGCACTGGGCACACTGTTGGGTCAGTGTGGAGGGTTATGACAGTGTATTTCAACCTTCTTACTCCTTTGAACAGCTCTGGGAAGGTGAATTTAAGTTCCTCCATGTCGAGTTCTTGGTGCGATATGTCTCTCAGGATCTGCGCCCCAGGGCCTTGTATGATTTCTGATGGGTCATACTGGATGTCAATTAGAGCTAGGGTTCTGGTGGTCCGGTAGCTGAGGAGGCATCTCCTGGTCGTCGGACTGTGGATGACATGGATGGTTTTGGGTACTAGTCGTCCTCTGTGAAGTAAGTCGCAGCAGAATTGGCCTTTAGACTGGAGCAGATTGGTTGCCCCCCACTGAAATATACATTCCTGGGACGGGCATAAAGGGTAGGTACTTGCTATGGCACCGTAAGCGCCCTCGTTTATGCCATTGACTGTCGCTCCGGTGTCCACAATGAACTGACTGTTTAGCCCCCCTATCTGCACTGCGACCTTTGGGGCCGTACTGTCATCTGACGTGTTGCAAATGAGCCTCACATACTCTTTGCTGTATCTGTTTTAAGTGTAGTTGTTGTAAGTGTAGTATGGTTCCTCCACTGGGTGTTCTTCATTGGGTGGTAGGTTCTCGTAGGGGTCACGGGCACCGTATTCCTGCACAGGTCCTTGTTCCAGAGCGTAATTCGCCTGCGGGTTGAGCGTATATGCATCTGAATATCTCATTGGCGGATCAATTTTGAGGTTTTCCATCGCTCTTATGAATCCTTGGTGGGTGGGGTATGAGCGGGGTGTGTTGGGCATGTCTGCCTGGGAATGTTCTCCCGCTGTCCCTTTCTTGGTATGATCGAGGGATGGGCCCTCTCAGTGGGTCATATATCCCGGTCAAGGCAAATGGTCTGTATGCGGCAAATGGCTTTTTCCCTGCACATCGCTTGAAAGTGGTTTTCTTGTCCACACTTCATACACATCTGCCCTATAGCTGGGCCCTGACCGTTGTGGGAAATTCGTAGCTGCACCTGTAGCATTGTCTCTCTCCTGGGGATGCTGGATTGGGCTTCGGGTTTCCTGTTGACCAGGTGGTCTGAGGTATCGGGCGTATCCCTGAGGACCAGTGGCTATGGCTGTGATGGTGTCATTTTTCTTTGGGTTCTCCATGGCCGCCGCCTGCACATCTACTCTTTTTTATACCCTTGCTAGGTCAACTATTTCATGCAGTGGGAGGGGTTTCTTCAGCAAGTGTTTTCGAAATTGTGAGGATGTGCAGCCTTCTATTACTCTCAGCCTAATGGCGTCATCATCATTGAAGTTGGCGAAGTCACAGTGTGTAATTTTCTTCTGAAGTCGGAGGATGAATTTGTCTATTTTTTCGTGCTGCAACTGTGTGCATTGGTTGAATGTGTAACTTTCATACTCTCTGTTGGTGTTACGCTCACCTGGTATCCACGGGGACGCCACGCAGCCCTGGTTGGATGATTTGCACTCTCGAACCTTATCCCGGTCCCTTGGTAAGGCCTCTGGTTAAAGATGGGTATATATAGGAGAGCTGGATTCAATACCAGATTGTCTTTATGTTTTCCCACCTCCCTTGGCCTCAACTACTTCCTCCCCTTTGGGCCCTCTCCTCACCTTAATATTGTAGAAGGTGGATTCTCCATCCTGCTCCTCGTGGCAGGGGCGCGTAGATGTGGTGAAGCGAGCAGCGACCAATTTACTTCACTGGTGCAAGCCCCCCCTGTGGGAATCCAGGCCTGCTGTGACTGGGTTTGCCGCTTTACAGTCTTTATATGCAGTTCTTATGTTCCTCTTAGTTCAAATAATAATGTCTTGCTTCTTTCCTTTTAGGTATGGAAAGGTATTTTGGAGTTGTAATGCAGTTTGAAGATGAGCATGGGACGGTAGGCGAAAGCGCGGTATGCGCGATGCTGTCCGGTGAGTAATGCGCGATGCATGGCACTGTTTCGCCTTTTATATTGCTATCCTGTGTCTTTTCTCTCTTTGCAGGTTGCGATGTTCGTCGCCGAGCGCCGTAATGTTCCAGCAATGATGCTGACCAGGAGATGACTACCCAGGTAAGAATTGTGTGGCTTTCTTAATTTGGAAGGAAACTTGAGTAAACGCTTACTAATGTTGTCTTTCTTTCTCCTCTTTTCAGGTCATGGTATTCCAGGATGCATGCGGTGCCGGATGATGGAGTTCATACCTTCAGGTGAGTGGAACTGAAGTTGGCGATGGATTGAAGACAGGATACTGTTCCAGGTAAGTTTCGTAGTGTTCTTTCTCTCTCTGCAGGTCCTTGGTTTCAGGTAAGCTGGCATCAAAGAACTGGACACGGTGAGCGTTACACTGTCCACAGCAGAATAACGCAAACCATGTTCTGCTGTTTGGGTGTGGTTTAAATAGTCTCAGGTAAAGTAGTCCAGCTAAAATAGTCCCAGGCCTGCCACACCCAAAGTAATCCAGGTAAAGTAGTTCCAGGCCTGCCACACCCAAAAGACAAGACCACATAGCTTAGTTCCTTGTAACTGAGCTATGTGTGTGCCTCCATGTTGGCTGAACCCCCCCCAAGTTAAATAGTCCCAATTAAATAGTCCCATTCTAATGTTGGTCTTCATGATGGTTATGAGCCTGGCACCAAAGACGCCAGGACTGACTCCAAGAGAGTCTTGAATGAGGTTTTAAGGCCTTTGACCTGGCCCTAACTGGAAGGCTGACTTGCCAGTGAGGGCCAGGGGCAAGGGTCATGACAGTTGGGGAGGACTATTAGCTTCCTGTTAACCGCAGCAGTGAGGCGTTGATACATGCTTTTTCTTGCGTCAGGATGGTTTTCAAGATCACTTTAATCGCTTTCCCCGCTAAGTTTGTGATAATGTCCATTCTGTTCGGTGAGTCCTGGTCACCTATGGCTCTCATAAAGTCCTCCAACTCCCCCATCCATTCTTCCCACCTCGCCCTGGTCATGGTGTGGTTGCAGCGTGAATGTGTTGGGGCACCGCAGGAATGTGGCTCTGGATGCTAGGCTTGCCCCATGGCAGCTTGCGATTCCGCCCCTGCAGCTGCCTGTGCTCCCTCTTACATTTTGCTGGCTATTTGGGGTTTACTGTGGGCGGCCTGCCCGTTTTATGTGCCACGTTGGACGACTCTTTTTGGCCCTCTCCTGGGGTGTGGGCTTTGACGCTTTCTCCCTTGTACCTGTGTCTGTGCGTTGTCTTATCACACTTCTCTGTGTGGGCCTGCTGCAGCTTATTGCCTGTGTCTTCTCTGTGTGCTGCTGCGTTGTGCTTTCCTCTCCGTGTGGGTCGGATTTTGTCTGTCTCTACTTTCCCCCTCCTTCCTCTTGATGATTTTGCTATTGTGGCTGCAAGGTTGCGGTTTCCCTTTTAATCGTTGCTGTCGTTTGCAGTTCTACTTGTCTCTCCTCTTTCTTTTCATATATATATTTTTTTAGACAAGGCTACATGTACTATGCGTACTACGTGGCCTCTGTTTTGGTTTCTGCCACGTGGTAGGTGGCTCCTGCTGCTGCCTTCCCTCTAGTCTGTGTACATGCCTTGTGTCTCCCTGGGCAGGCCTCCTTACCGCAGTCTCCTTTGGCGGGGCGAAGTGTTGCTGTCCCTCACGTGCCCTACGTGCACACCTGCGTCTGTTGGCAGTGTCTGCTGTGTGCACTGTCCCTCACGTGCCCTCCGTGCACACCTGTGTCTGTTGGTGGTGTCTGCTGTGGGGGCGGTGGTCCGCTGCACCCGTGTCCTGACCAATTCTACAGCGCTGGCTCCTCCAGTTAACCTGGGTGTCCCTCCTCGCACGCCAGCCGGCGCTGCAGGTCGTCTGTTGCAGTTCCCTCCTAGGTCCGGCCTCCTCCGTCGGCGTCCTTATCTCCTTCCCGGCTGTGTGCTGTCTGGCGGCTGTCCCCTCTCTGGTCCGCGCAGGGCTAAAGATCTTCCACCTGCTGCAGTCTTGCGCCGGTATACAGTTTGGGTCACAGCGCCTCGTCGCCAGTTGTTAGGCCCCAGTCAGCCCGGTTTACAAACGACACAGGACTCTTTGATAGTACGTCTTAACCCTTTATTCTCCTTACAACAACTAACCACTTCATCCCTACCCCCCCTTCCTCCCTCCTCCCACCTTCTCCTTTCAACTTAAATCCGTCCCTCTTAAAGGGCTCCTGTTCTGTTCTCCACCGTAACAGATGTTTGACAAAATAAGTATGATGCACTTTGAAAGGAAGCAATAACACAACAAAGAATGAATATATGCAAAATTATTCAGTACACTATGTGGAATATTCCATATTGTGCCAGGATTTAATCTACACTTAAAACTGTACCTGACCCAAAGTAGAGTCAGGTGCTTGAGAACATCATACTTATTAGAAGTATTTTCTCTTTAGGTTTAGTCCCAATTTACAGTAATTCTGAAAGACAGTGCCTTATTTCTCCTGTTGGTAAATGTACTCATTGTATTTCTATAGGTCTTTTATACATCCCGCTTGTAATATGCTATCCCATTTGATATAGTGCTATGCATAGAAATAAACTGCTTCACTAAATGTTAAATGGTATTCCCTACCACTGTCTAAATGGTTTGCATTTTTCAACCCTCTCCCTCGTCCTATGCCTTCTTGAAGAATGAGTTAATACATAACACTCCCTTTTAGCCATGACAAGGGCCTCCCTGAGAAGTCACTGCTGAAGTCACGAATTGCTTTTTTTGTTGTTGCACAAACCTATACAATTGGTTATAGTCACTGAATGTGTAACACTTCAGATTCATGGTCACAGATTCAGAGGGGGGTGGCTATAGGCCCTACAAATCTGAAAATAAAAACCCTTGAACTGTCCTAGAGACTGGGACTGGTTTCTGTGCCATCTGTGACAATACACAGCCCATCAAAAGAAAATACAACACTGCAACAATTACCCATCATAACAGCACAATGCCAGTGAAATTCAATATGCTGTTAATTCATATGTTTTGAAGTCTGAAATCTCTGTCTTAGCCTCAACAGCATACATTTGTATCTATTTAGTAATTATCTAGCGTTGCTTATTAAATGTACTTACATTACCTTTTCCACTGATAGGCAATTTGCTTCCACTGTGCCCCATTACCATTGTACTTACATGCGGGCATACATACAATATATTTCATGCTTCTACCACCAGAACAGCATATTATCAAAAGAGTGTCACACACACAATTAGAAATATAAAATCACACACTGTTGTGGCATGGCAGGGATAGGCCATTGCTCCATGTTTAGTATTGCAAAAACATTCCCTAGTACTAGACAGGGGAAACTATTGCAGAGCTCCCAATTTGTCCCCTGACATACACACACAGCTCGCTAATCCAGTACTGTTTTGCATTCTGATAGATGTAGTTATATATGTTTCTATTTGTAAATGTGTCACTATAGGTGCCAGAATCAAAAGACAGAAACAGGATTGGATGAGCTACTGAGGATTAAGAGAAAAAAGCAGCTGGCGAGCTCTGCTTTCATGGTTACGCAGAACATCTAATTGGTATCATATAGCTCACCACGTCTACACATCTTTAATGAAGGTAATTACCCGGAGCCAAGTGGTGTTTACTCTAACAGCAGAGATCAAGCCTCCCTTCCGCTTCCTGGAGGGGATGGAGCAGATTATAAACGTATGAGTAAATATATGGTCATTTGCCAAGTGTGGAAGAAAAATGCAGACATGTGTAAATTATTACATTTCCCATCAACATTGTTTTAGCATACTTTTGTATATAATTGCATTTTCCCGCACATCATCCTAGAGCTTGGTCGTTCCCATGAACTGTTCAAAATTAGGGCAGACCACCTGGATGGTGCCCTTCAGTGTCTGTTTATTGAAGAACCCAAATCTGTGTGCACAGACACGCTAGAAGAAGTGCATCTCTATGAAGAGGCGGGTAAGGGTACAAACACCACCACATGAAAACAGACCAACATGACTCTTGTAATTACTGTGGATGATCATTGCCCCATTTGTGAAACTGTCCAGCTGCAGGTCAGACATGTGAGTGATGCCAGAAGCAGAATCACTTTGCCATGGTGTGCAGGGCTATGGTGTTCTAAGACCATGTCCTTATTGGCAATGCAACAGAAACCACCCAGAGCAGCAACAATCAGTGCTACCAAAGATCTGTAAACTCTCACGTTCAGCAAAGATGCAGAAGAAGAGAAAGATGTTATCTTCTTCTCTACTTTGTGTTGTTCAAATGCAGGTAGAAATTGCAGACCATGTTGTCGAGTAGTGATTCAATTCTCTAACTTACCTGTACTCATTGATACAGGAGCATCAGTCAATGTAATGTCCAAATCACAGTTTGTGACCCTAAATCCCAGCCGTACGCTATCCCGACCAACGGTCATGATATACATCTATGGGGGAGTTGAACCACTATCATTCAATGACATGTTCATTATAGAAGTGAAGCATGTGCAAGCAAAGGCCCTTACCAAATTTCATGTAACTGGCGAAGTCGAAACAACACTCGTAAGCTGTGAAACGTTGGCGCCTTTTGGACCTTGTACATATTGCGAACAGTGTGTACCAGACAGACATTGACAAGCTTATGGGCTTTTAGGAGGACTTATTTGAAGGAACTGACTGCCTCGAAATCAAGAAGTGTGGTTATATATTGATCATCCAGTACATACTGTTGCATTGCATCACAGACAGATTCTCTTCCCTCTAAGACAAAAAGTGGAGAAGGAGCTTGCCAAACTGGAGGCTGGAGGCATCATTGAGAGAGACAAGAAACCTTCGCTGTGGGTATAGCACAGAGTGGAAGTCACCAGCCGGAGGCTGTCATGGTGTGCGTAGACATGCATCTACCACACAAAACAAGCAAAACGTTAGTGCTACAGATGCCAACAATCGGCAACATCTTGGCCGACCCCTGAGGGGCAGCAGTATTTCCCAAAATGGGCCTAAGGGGGTACCATCAAGTCCCATTACATGAAGACTCAAAGTACATAACCTTGATTTTTCTCGCACCTTGGCCTGTTCAGGTATAAAAGCCTCCGATTTTGGCATCTCATGGATGGCGAAATTCTAGCGAATGCTTGCATTCTCAAACAAAGCTTTTTTTAAATATAGTACTCGAAAATGGTGGAAGATGTCCAGGCATCGCCCACACCATCATCAAACTCATGAGTGCACAGATTTTTAGGCATGGTACATTTTTGTGGTAGGTTCGTTCCGACCTGGCCACAATGCCTGAACCTCTAGGCAGGCTCACGCTCACAGACTGCCCATGGAAGTGGTCTGGCAAAGAACAATTAGCATTCAACCAAGTGACGCAAACTTTGACAGCTAACACCACCATGGTGTACTTTGATCCATACAGCATGGAAGTCATGGTTGACTCTAGTTATATTGGTGTAGGGGCAGTGCTTGTGCAGGTGAATGTCATGGTTGAACGGGTGCCGATTGCTTTCACCAGCAGGGCACTTACTCCCACTGAGCAGCAATAGTCACAAATTGAAAGGCAGCAGGCCCTGACCATCCACTGGAGATGCAACCACATCCACATGTACCTGCTGCAACCAGATACTGCATGTGGTGTGTGTTATTAATAAAGCCCTGCATAAGGCTGCAACATATATGAAGCAACTTCCATTCATTGCAGCAAATTCTAAAGTCCCACAACATAAACACGTATAGCATAGAAAATAGAGAGGGAATAATAGAAGGTGAATAAAATGATGGATGCGTTCAAGGACAGTAAAACCTCGCAGTGTTCCCTTCAGCCTATATCATCATTACATTAGCACCAGTACATTTCAGTATTCTGCATAGAGTAAAAATACAAATATCCCTGAAAAGAAGTAACCCTTTCAAAATGCTCCTGAAAAGAAATGAAAAAACCTTAACATGACCAATGAAATAGGTTAAGATTCCCCAGATTAGATTTGGTATGCGCCAATGTGATATGTTATGCTATGCCATGTAATGCCTTAAGCTGTAGAAACATGTTGTGCAATGTCTTGTTCTGCTGGGTTCAATGAGCTCTTTTCCCAAAGCTAAGTGCACGTTAACTAGAATCTACCTGAGTGCTACTATATGTACTCATTCGCTGGTTTGCGGGGCGGGGGGTGTATGACGTTAGTTTCCTTTTATACTAGCTGTATAGGTCATGTCATATTATGCTGAGTTTTCATTATAATGGTTTGGTTTAAATGTCTAATTTTCAAGCGCCTTTGAAGCTGCCATACGCCAACAGGTAGGAACCCCCTAAACAAGCATAGAAAAAAGGAAAATCAGAGGGGTAGACTAGGAAATCTAATCTGTTAACTAGACCATGCACCCCTGTTTTTACTTAACTTTCACATTAAGGCCTCTATTAACAGAACACAGTAACTGCAGCAATGGATAAGAAGTCAAGACAAAGGTGAGAATATGTAAATTAACGCCCATAAACACCCAGCCTTAGCCTAAGAGGATTCCTGCCTCACACGCCAGTATAACTATTACCTCAAAGGCCCTAGCAGTTCTCAGGAACACCAGGAAGGCCAGACTGGGGCCTCTGCCCCCAAGGAAGCAGTGGGTGAAATCCCCACCCTTTGTTAAACAAGCCCATATTTCCTTCCAGCTTTTCCATCTATAGAACCTGGCTCTTTGGGGTTCTGGGGAGTGAATAGAGGTGCTTTGCATACTGTGTTTCTTGTGCATGGTTTCTACATGCCTTGGCTCACCATGACACTGTGGAAGGCTCAGAAGTCTGACAGGCTTGGTGTTGTTAAGCATGTTGCACACAAGCCTAGGATTCTGGTAACCATGGCATAAATAAATGAGGAAACACAAAAAGTTGAAGTTTTCTTGCTTGCTTTTCCGGGAGCTGTTGCAAAATTGGCAAATTCCAATTTCTGTCTTACAACCCCTGCCAAACGTTGTTGAGGGCCCTAAGGAAGTAAGTAGAAGGGCATTACCGCCTGTGTTGTCTTGATCATGGCTGCAATATGCCTTAACTCACCATGAAGTGAGTAAATTCCAGACATACCAGCTGGCGCTGCTAACACCTCTTCTCCAACTATCACGCCTTATGGCGCTGCACCCCATAGAATACACGTGAGTTCCATGATAAATTCAGTCCAGTTATACACATAGCTCTTCCACCTTTTTCTCATGCCTTTATGAGCACCTTATCTACCCCATCCCCCCTTCACCCCAACTATCTACCCGACTTTGCTCCCCCTACCACTACTGAATGTTCTATCATACTCATCTTTTGCCTCTCTGACAGGCAAAGGCGTTTGGATGCATCAGTGGTCATGCTAGGGTGGTGCCGGGGGAGGGGGGATAGTGGGCCCCTCCTCTGAAATCCTATGCCCTCTTTGCCCCCACTACATTGGCATGCAGAGTGGGAGGGCTATCTGCCCCCCCCAGAGGCTCTATTGAAAGCCAGACTAGATTATTTGTCAGTGGGCCACCTCCCCGTTAGGCACTTCAATGAGGGTGCCCAACGGGAAAGGTGTCCCGCTGGCAGGACAATGTGTGCTGAGCAATTCATGCTCAGCATGCTCATTGTCCTGGCAGCAGGACACCTTACCGTTTCCAAACTGGAGAGGTGTCCTGGTGCCAGGACAATGTCCCAAGGAGCTCCAGGCAGCAGAGGGGCTTTTACGTTGCTCTGTGCCATCAGAGATTTTCAATGTGAGCCATTAGGCACTGATGGGAGGCAGGGGGGTCTATTAGCAGGGACTTTTGTCTCTTTAGAAATGTGAATGGGAGAGAGTGATCAGAAGTGAGATGGGTGCATAATGTTGCATGCTTTATTAAATTACTATGACTTTAAAACCCAAGGGGGATTTGTTAGGCTCACATTAATCTACATAATGCTATTGTGACTTTGCATGCAGGATGGGAAGAATAAAACTAAAGTCATACTCTTATTGCTCAACATATTTCTATGACAACGTATATAGAGGGTAATTCATAGAATTCAGCGCACAAGTGGGGCACACGGCTGGCGCACAGTGTGCGCGTGCGAATCCCTGCGCCAGCCGCGTGCGATAAAATCCATTTCCGCGCACAGCGTATTCATGGATTCCAGCCACCAAAACCAGCCGTGGCGCACAGTGGCGCAGCGACCCTGCAGCAGCGCCAGTTACGCCCCCAAGAACGCCTCTCGCGCAGGGAAAAGCCATCAATATACCCAATCCAGCGCAAAGGGCTGCGCTAACCCTGTACCAGCACGGCAAGCGGGCTACGTGTATCACTGGGGTGCGCGGGAAGTACCTCACGCGATTTCAGCAGGGTACGTGTATTTCAGGGGTGCGCGGGAAATTCCACACGCGATTGGTCCCGTGCGAGCAGGGTACGCGTATCTCAGGGGTACGCGGGAAGTGCCACACGCAATTTCAGCAGGGTACGTGTATTTCAGAGTGCGTGGGAAATTCCACACGCGATTGGGCCCGTGCGAGCACGGTACGCGTATCCCAGGGGTGCGCGGGAAGTGCCACACGCGATTGCAGCAGGGTACGTGTATTTCAGGGGTGCGCGGGAATTTCCACACGCAATTTCAGCAGGGTACGTGTAGTTCGGGGTGCGGGGCAAGTTTCACACGCGATCTCAGCAGGGTACGTGTATTTCAGGGGTGCGCGGGAATTTCCACACGCGATTGGGCCCGTGCGAGCAGGGTACGCGTATCTCAGGGGTGCGCGGGAAGTGCCACACGCGATTTCAGCAGGGTACGTGTATTTCAGGGGTGCGCGGGAAATTCCACACGCGATTGGGCCCGTGCGAGCACGGTACGCGTATCTCAGGGGTGCACGGGAAGTGCCACACGCGATTGCAGCAGGGTACGTGTATTTCAGGGGTGCGCAGGAATTTCCACACGCGATTTCATCATGGTACGTGTATTTTGGGGTGCGGGGGAAGTTTCACACGCGACATCAGCAGGGAACGTGTATTTCAGGGGTGCGCGGGAAGTTCCACACGCGATCTCATCAGGGTACGTGTATTTCGTGGTCCGGGGGAAGTTTCACACGCGACATCAGCAGGGTACGTGTATTCCAGGGGTGCGCGGGAAGTTCCACACGCGATTGGGCCCGTGCGAGCAGGGTACGCGCATTTCAGGGGTGCGCGGGAAGTTCCACACGCGATTCCATCAGGGTACGTGTATTACAGGGGTGCGCGGGGAGCACCACACGTGAATTGCACGTGTGGGTCCTCCCAGGTGTTCCCTCTACACCCTCCACGGCCCCTGCAGGTGGCTCACACCTCAGGGGCCTACCCTGCACATGTCCTGCAGACACACCATCCACCATGGCCATGACCCCCAGCCAACCCACATGTCAACTTGCACTACTGCCCACCAACGCATGTCCCCCTGCACCCCCAGCCACCAGGGGCACTCTCCACCAGGCCCCTACCCATGTCTCCCACCACCCCCACCCCCCCAGCAGTGCAGGGGCAGCCTCCACCAGGCCCCCACCCATGTATCCCACCCCACCACCCCCCAGCAGTGCAGGGGCAGCCTCCACCAGGCCCCCACCCATGTATCCCAGCACCCCCACCCCCCAGCCACCAGGGGCAGCCTCCACCAGGCCCCCACCCATGTCTCCCACCACCCCCACCCCCCAGCCACCAGGGGCTGCCTCCACCAGGCCCCCACCCATGTCTCCCACCACCCCCACCCCCCAGCAGTGCAGGGGCAGCCTCCACCAGGCCCCCACCCATGTCTCCCAGCACCCCCACCCCCCAGCCACCAGGGGCAGCCTCAACCAGGCCCCCACCCATGTCTCCCACCACCCCCACCCCCCCAGCAGTGCAGGGGCAGCCTCCACCAGGCCCCCACCCATGTCTCCCAGCACCCCCACCCCCCAGCCACCAGGGGCAGCCTCCACCAGGCCCCCACCCATGTCTCCCACCCCCCCCCACCCCCAGCAGTGCAGGGGCAGCCTTCACCAGGCCCCCACCCATGTCTCCCAGCACCCCCACCCCCAGCAGTGCAGGGGCACCCACCACCAGGCCCCCACCCATGTCTCCCAGCACCCCCACCCCCCAGCAGTGCAGGGGCAGCCTCCACCAGGCCCCCACCCATGTTTCACACCACCCCCACCCCCCAGCATTGCAGGGGCAGCCTCCACCAGGCCCCCACCCATGTCTCCCACCACCCCCACCCCCCAGTCACCAGGGGCAGCCTCCACCAGGCACCCACCCATGTCTCCCACCACCCCCACCCCCCCCCCAGCACTGTGGGGCACCTACCACCAGGCCCCCACCCATGTCTCCCAGCACCCCCACCCCCCAGCAGTGCAGGGGCAGCCTCCACCAGGCCCCCACCCATGTCTCCCAGCACCCCCAACCCCCAGCCACCAGGGGCAGCCTCCACCAGGCCCCCACCCATGTCTCCCACCACCCCCGCCCCCCAGCAGTGCAGGGGCAGCCTCCACCAGGCCCCCACCCATGTCTCACACCACCCCCACCCCCCAGCCACCAGGGGCAGCCTCCACCAGGCCCCCACCCATGTCTCCCACCACCCCCACCCCCCAGCAGTGCAGGGGCAGCCTCCAGCAGGCCCCACCCATGTCTCCCACCACCCCCACCCCCCTGCCACCAGGGGCAGCCTCCACCAGGCCCCCACCCATGTCTCCCACCACCCCCACCCCCCAGCCACCAGGGGCACCCACCACCAGGCCCCCATCCATGTCTCCCAGCACCCCCAGCCACCAGGGGCAGCCTCCACCAGGCCCCTACCCATGTCTCCCAGCACCCCCACCCCCTAGCAGCGCAGGGGCACCCACCACCAGGCCCCCACCCATGTCTCCCAGCACCCCCACCCCCCAGCAGTGCAGGGGCACCCACCACCAGGCACCCACACATGACTTCCCACCACCCCCACCCCCCAGCAGTGCAGGGGCAGCCTCCACCAGGCCCCCACCCATGTCTCCCAGCGCCCCCACCCCCCAGCCACGAGGGGCAGCCTCCACCAAGCCCCCACCCATGTCTCCCACCACCCCCACCCCCCAGCAGTGCAGGGGCAGCCTCCACCAGGCCCCCACCCATGTCTCACATCACCCGCACCCACCACCCACCAGGGGCATCCTCCAACAAGCCCCCATCCCTTTTCTCTCACCACCCCCACCCCCCAGCAGTGCAGGGGCAGCCTCCACCAGGCCCCCACCCATGTCTCCCACCACCCCCACCCCCCAGCCACCAGGGGCAGCCTCCACCAGGCCCCCACCCATGTCTCCCACCACCCCCAACCCCCAGCCACTAGGGGCACCCACCACCAGGCTCCCACCCATGTCTCCCAGCACCCCCACCCCCCAGCCACCAGGGGCAGCCTCCACCAGGCCCCCACCCATGTCTCCCAGCACCCCCACCCCCCCAGCAGTGCAGGGGCACCCACCACCAGGCCCCCACCCATGTCTCCCAGCACCCACACCCCCCAGCCACCAGGGGCAGCCTCCACCAGGCCCCCACCCATGTCTCCCAGCACCCCCACCCCCCAGCAGTGCAGGGGCACCCACCACCAGGCCCCCACCCATGTCTCCCAGCACCCCCACCCCCCAGCCACCAGGGGCACCCACCACCAGGCCCCCACCCATGTTTCCCAGCACCCCCACCCCCCAGCCACCAGGGGCAGCTTCCACCAGGCCCCCACCCATGTCTCCCCCCACCCCCACCCCCCAGCACTGTGGGGCACCTGCCAGCAGGCCCCCACCCATGTCCAACTCATGTTCCCCACCACCCTCACCCCCCAGCACTGTGGGGCACCTGCCAGCAGGCCCCCACCCATGTCCAACTCATGTTCCCCACCACCCCCACTCCCCAGCACTGTGGGGCACCTGCCAGCAGGCCCCCACCCATGTGCAACTCATGTTCCCCAGCCAACATGTCATCACAATCTAGATCCCTGGTCCCTATGGTCAGCCTCCAAATGCAAAACACCCACCCGAGTATTGCATCCACCCACTCATAATTTGCAATTACATCACAGAACACCAATTGCGAGTTCCGAAACAAACACATTTCCCTCACATACACCCAATGGGTGTCAGTGAATCTCAAAACACATATCATGAAATGCATGAAACCAATGAGATACCACACATTGAAGTTCACCAAAAAAAATATGTATTAAAGGAAACATAACTAGAATCAAAAATGAAGAAACAGAAATGTGAATGTACAAAAATTAAAAGAAGCATGTCCGTGAAAAAAAGCAAAACCAAAAATAAAATTCCAAAGTAATGTTGTCCAAAGTCAATGTCCACAAAACAAAATCCAATGTGAAATAAAAAAGAAAGCCATTGCTCCATGGTTAAAATGTGAAAAAATAAATACAATCCAACAGTGAACTATGTACATGGGAACAAGCCACGGTCCATTTTCCCAACAAAAGAAAGGAAACCTATCTAACTACACTAACTAATAAAATAAACTATATACAAAAATGTGGCCAATGTCCGAAAGGTCCAAATAAAATCAAAACAAAAATGAAACCTAACACTACCTACATAACTATGTACAAGGGCAGCGGGCTAGTTTCACGGCTCACTTGTGGATGTCCCGGGCCAGGGCATCATCGAACTCCTCCTCAATGTCCCGGAGGCGGTCCTCCTCCATGGCCCCGAGGGTCCGCAGGGCCGTCGACGTGTCCACCTCCAAACCCCTGCGGATTGCCTCGAGGCACTCGGCCCGCCTCAGGGCCCTCCGCATGGAGTTCTCCGCCCTGACCATTGTGAGCCGTGCCTCTTCCGCCCGCTGCCGCTCCGCATCTATGGCGTGGCCCAACCGCTGCCACACGGAAGACACTCTCTGTCCTGGGTCCTCCTGCTCTCCGGCCGATGCCTGCCCCTCCAATGTTGAAGGCCCCGAGCCTTCATGGCTCCCACCACGTTGCTGCTGCTGCTGTGCCTCTGCCCGTGTACTGCCTCCTGCTGCCTGCACATCCTCCGCCGGCTGGGGTGCAGTCGTAGATGTGGCCACCCCTGCTGGACGTCCGACTCCCGACTGTGGCAGGAATGCCTCCTCCACCAGCCTGGCCGCACCGTCAGAGGCAGCTCCACAGGGCACCCAGGTGACTGATGGGTGGGAAGATGACACGGAGGACGACTGGCGCGTAGGGGGTCCAGTTGAGGAGGGGGTCGTAGCAAGCCCCATCAGACGGAGGAATCCGGCCTGGGTGACCTGTCCCAGCAGGCTGACGTGGTCAACGAGCCATTCGAGCTGACGTGCAGTCTCCTCATGAAAAGACTGCAGGTCACCTCGCATGGCCCGTTGACGCAACGCCACACCAGCCAGGACAGGCTCAACCCGGACCCGGATAGCCACGTCCGCAGGCAGAGGAAGGCCAGTTGACGTGAGCTCATCCCCTGCCTGAAAACGGGTCTGGACGTAGGCATCCCTGCTGGTGCAAGATGATGCAGGGACAGGATCATGGACAGGATTGCACACAGGCACCTCTGCGGCGGCCTGTGCTGCCTCCTGTCCCTGGTCCTGCACTGTACCACTAGCACCAGTGGGATCCCCACCTCCAGACCCCGTCTCTGGTGCTTGCACGGCCTCCTCCTCCACCAAACCCCCCACCAACCTGGATGACTCCGTGCCATCTTCCCCTGTTGGGCCCTGTGGGGCCCCAGCTGCCCCTTCTGCTGCCGAGGAGTCCAACTCCAACCTCCGCCTCTTGGACCTCCCCCCGGCAGCTGCGGCCTGGGACGTGGCACCGGACTCCTCACTCCCCGACGAGATCACAACATGGGAGGGGAGCCGGGCCTTGCGTCTCCGGCTGGCGGTGGGATCCCCGCCGCTGTGCTCCACAGCACCTTCTCCGCCCTCTTTATCAGTTGACACTGCAGACAGGGAGAAACAAAACACAGGCATCAGGGCACTGTACAATGGACACATACACACATGACAGTTGTACATGAGTGGCATTGGCAAACCTCAGACATGTCATCACAATCCCCAACACACATGTCATTTCAACTCGCACACATGAGCCATACCACAGCCATATCGCAACTGCCAGCACCATCTATACACATACAACAGCATGAGCAGCCAAAGGTGAGCCAGACATCACATGCAACACAGGAAGTGCACCACACATGTACACACACCACCACACTTGCATGCATGTGTACACCTCTGCCAAGTGTCGCAGTGTTCAGACGGGCATCCATGTCACATCTGCCAATCAGGCTTCCACATACCACTGTCACATGCATCCATGTTGCATCACTGTTGCACCCTTGTCAAATACACACACATGCACATGTACACAGTGCTGATACATGCAGCCGAAAACAACATACATGCGTGACATCACGGACATGTCTACTTACATACACATTCATCCAAACATGTGTGCCCACACAACTGCATTTGGCATGCAAGCCTACACACACAAGCACCATCCATGTCTCACACATACCAGCCCTCGCATGTGTTAACCCCACGGCCCTGTACACCCCCACCCATACTCGACCCCATACAAACAGATGTGCAACCTGCACACTACTAAATAATCACCACACGCACTGCTCACATTCAGGATGCATGTACACTCACCGCTCGACTCCAGATGGGTCTGCCTCTCAAGGACCTGGACGTGGAGCGCTGGGGATATGTGTTCCAGGACCCTCATCTGTTCTTCCGACAAGTGGCCCCGGCGCCCCTTGGCATCCGCTGCCTTCAAGAGGCGCCGGGCCTTGTTCAGGGTCCTGGACCTGAAGTCCTCCCAGCGCTTCTTGACATGTTGTAAGTCGCGGACTGCCACCCCCTCCGCGTTGATGGCAGTCACGATGTCAGTCCAGATCCGAGTCCGTCCTTCCTTGTCGGCGCGGGAACTTCCGAAGAGGGCATCATACTGCCCCAGGACTTGCTCCACCAGGACACCAACTTCTGTGGCACTGAAGCTGGTGCCCCTCTGCCTCTCTGGCCGGGGGTTGTCAGTGGTCTCAGATGGTGTTTGCCCCGACATGACAACCCCAGAGGCAGGAGTGGGTGGGCAACTGGGTCCTGGGGCTGGGCTGTGGAGCGATGGAATCCCAGTCGGGAGTCTTCGGTTCCAGCAGGGGTGGTCACAGCAACAGCACCCCTGGCTGATGTGCAGGCAGCAAATGGCAGGGCACGTGGGCAGCAGGCAGTCAGGCAGCAGCAGATGGCAGGTGGGAGCGTGCTCGGGGCTCTGGGGGGCAGTAGTTCGGCCTTCTGGGCAGGAGCGTTGTCTTCCGTGTGCTTACGCGTGGCCAGCTTGATACGGAGTGATTTGGCACGTGAAAAATCTGCACGTCAGCGTGTAATTCGAGGAAAGGCCCTTAGCGCGTAAGCGCGTCTGCACGCATACGCATTTTCATTAGACAGAAGGCCCCTCAAGCGCAAGCGCCCCGGTGATGTGACGCGTACAGACGTGCATGGGCATTTCAGTGCGCGTGAAAAACTGCACGTCCGCGTGTGATACGAGGAAAGGGCCCATGCGCGTAAGCGCGCGTGGAAAACTGCACGTCCGCGTGCAATACGAGGAAAGGGCCCATGCGCGTAAGTGTCAGGATACCCCAGGTGGCTGGAGGGAGCATGCGGCACCAAAGTAATGTGAGTGGTGGCAAGCACGGGAAAAGAGTGACACAGAGGTTAAAACCCCTTTATTTTAGGACCTTGCTTTGTGTCCTTTGCAGGCAAAGGGCTAGGCGTGGGCAAACCAGCCCCCTAGCCCTTCAAAACAAGGAAAGGAGGAACCAGACTACATTTCCCAGCAGCCTCGCGTGCAGGAGAGACACCGGGAAGCTTCTGGACCCCGCCCTGCAGAACGCGCATGCGCGCCAGGAACACGTGGAGCGCCGCTTGCGCTACGGGATCTTGAAGAGGCAAGACGTGTTTCCAGCGGGCTCCTGCAGGCAGCTATCAGCGGGGCCACACCCCGCCTGCGAACTCTGCAGGCCCCGCTGAATCCTACAGATAAGTGCATTTAATCCTTGTTGTTGTCCTAGTTCGAACACTCGTTCAGAATGCATTACGCTTCACAGTCAGTGGCGTTTCGGAGCCCGGCGGCATTGTGATTATTTGAAGCCGCACAGCTCCATGCCAAGTAGCGAAGGGCGGAGTCGGGTTTTCCGACTTTAACCCTTGCAAACCTTACGGCCGGAACTCCGGCACAGTTAATTCAAGAACGGAGCACCGGCACTGTTCATTCGCTACTTTGCGAGCCGGAGCTCAGACACAAGTTATTCGTGCTTGGTCTAAACTTTAATGTGGCTAACGTTTATGCCGGGTTCCGGCGGTATGTCATGTGTGATCCATTTCTTAAGCGTATGTACGCTCGCTCCTGTTTTTTGGTTCTTGTAGCAGAGTTCCGTTGTTCGCTCAGCAAGAAAGAACACTGGTGAATTAACCCCGAGTCTCCTGCTGACAACCGAAGCTAAGTGCTTTCCCTTGTTACCTTATTGCAATGTGATTTCTATGTGTGGTGATCTTATGTTCTGCAGATCAGTGGGTAAGCTGTAATATTCATACTGCTAGATAGCGTATTTTTTAATGTGTGCAATCTAGAGAAAGCAACATCTAGTTTCTAAAGTAGAATATGCGCTCAAGTGAAGGAGTGCTGGGCGAAGTGTCAATTGCTTAACAAAACCCCAGGAGGGGCAACACATCTAAATCACTCAGCTTTCCCTTATCCCTCCTCTTCCCTTTTCCTACCTTGTTACCCGGTTTCCCTAACCACCCCAACCTAACCAACCAGCGGACCCTAATCCTCTTTCCCCGGAGGGTCGCGGAAGCCTGTGTTGTAAACACCCCCAGGCCCCAAGACCCAACGGGGAGGTAGGTGTACGTGCTACCTCCGCGCAAGGCCAAGATCGTGACAGTAAGCGCGCGTGGAAAACTGCACATCCGCGTGTAATACGAGGAAAGGGCCCATGCGCGTAAGTGACGTGACGCGCTCGTGTGTTTCCCTCAGCACGGGTTAAAGGTGAGCGGGCCCAGCAGTTCGCTGTACGTGCCTTTCGTGGAGACCGACGTGTGTTGCTGCTTCCTGTTGTTTCGCGCGCCATCACAACTTCACAGCTATCAAGGACGTATCTCTTCTTTTGGCGGGGGTATTGGCTATGCGTGTTTTTCTGCATCGCGCTAGTCAGACGGTGAGTCGCACACGCTCTTTTTCCCACTGCGGGTGCCCCTGTGTATCGCACCCATTTTCGATGTCATAGTAGCCTGCGTGTCCCACGCGTACGCGTTATTCGTGTTACTGGGTGCCACCGCGTACTGCGGGAGGTTGAATCCACGCACGTAGGCTGCAGGGTTGCGTGCACGGTTTTACTGCAGTTTTGGGGTGCCTGAGCATTGCGTGACCCGTCACCACATCACCGGGGTCACATACAGCCTTGCAGGTGCAGGGAGGCTGTTAACATCTTGCTTCCCACCCCCTTCACCCCAATTGCCCAGGTCAATTGTGGTGTACACCTCCCATTGGCACCACTCCATCTGTGCCAGCACTACGACATCTGTGCCATGGTTGGGAGGCCACCAAAGGTGAGGGGTGCCTCAGCTGGGCGTCCTCCTCGTGGCGGGCGTGGTCGGGGACGTGGCCGTGGTGACCAGGGAGTAGGAGGACTCCAGGGTGTCCAGGGCAGCCACAGAGGGGGAAGAGGCAGGGGTGCGCCACTTGAGCACAATGTTGTGGCATGTGTCGGTGCAGCCATGCCACCACCCCCTGTGGTTCCGGGGGATGCAGCTCCTGCATCTGGCACTGGCACCCGTATGACCCGGCAGTCCGTTCCATCGACTGCCACGGGCCCAAGGGTAGGGGTAGCTGCAGGTGCAGCTGTGGACACCGCCACCCAGGCTCAGGGTCTGCCAGCGCAGGCTGCGTTGGCACTTGAAGAGCCCTTGGTAGATCTCCAACAGGCCAGGGGGGAAACCATAGGGGCACGCCGGGCTGCTCAGACCAAGACACGTGTCCCTGGGGCAGTCATGTCATCTGCTGCCCCGAACAGCTGGGTGTTGGCAAGTGCAGGGGCAGATGCACCCAACAGCACCCCGGTTGTGAGTCTGCCAACCAGGACCGTTGCGGTCAATGACCCTGCCACAGCTGATGTTGCTGCGCAGGGTCCATTAGTGAGCACCCAGCTGCCACTGACACAAGTCAGGCCTTTGGTCATCCCTCCACCTGCCACTCCCTTGGCTCAATCCACCGAACCCACTGGCCATACTGGTCAGGGCGGCATTAGCCAGCCAGGGTCTGCGCCACAGTCCAAGAGGAGGAAGGTTGCACCTGCAGCACAGGCTGGGACCCCACACACAGCCACGACCTCCTGCACGTCGAGGAAGAAGCCTTTCTGTAAGCAGGAACTGGAGTTCCTCGTGGACTACGTGCGGGGCCACAGCCGTGACATGCTAGTGGGTGCCAATAGTCAGACTACGGCTGCCCAACGTGACACCCACTGGAAGCATGTTGCAGAACATGTCAGTTCATTCGGCCATGATGTGGGCACGGCGCAGGAGTGCAAAAAGCGTTGGAATGACATCAAGCGCAGCACTAAGGCTAAGCGTGCCTCAAATTACAACTTGACTCTGGTGACTGGCGGTGGGCCTGCACCAGAGGAGGAAGAACTCACTCCGCATGAGGCTCTCGTTGCGGAGTTCATACCACCTGAATTGGTCGAAGGAGTGGGAGAGATGCTGGACTTTGATGCCCAGTCCAGTGAGTGTTGATGCGTGTTTGTTGAGGACGTGTGTGTTTCACTTGTGGGATGTGTTGTGCATGATTGCTGCTACATGTGACGTGTACATGGTTCTGATGTGTAAGTAATGCAATGCTACCGTCATGCATGTCTCCTCTGCCTGCATGCGGGACTCCATGTGGGCATGCTCCCTTGCCCCTCCTCCGCCACTCTGCACCCCAGTTCCACCTTTGCACTGGTCTGCTTCAATCTTGCCAATGTGTAGTTTCTTGTTCATGTGTCCTATGTAGATGCTAACTTCCAGCGTAGAAACTGCCAGACATATGCCGTGTGGTACAGCCTTAGTACTCGATGCAGGGTATCCCACTTGTACTGTGCATGGGTCAGATGTCCCGCAGGGACATGAGTGCCCATTCATGCTCCATGTGCATTGCACGCATGCCCCTATGTGTCCTTGACTGGATGATCACTGTAATAGGAGTCCTTGGTTACATACATTGCCTGCCATCTCATCGGCCTCCCCATGTCAACTGTGGCTCAGTCCTGCGTTGCACACATGTTTAGGCTCTGACAATCTGTGTGGCTCACAGGCCTCAGCCTGTTCAATGGCCAATGACTCTGTCCAACTCTTGTTGTGTCTTCTTCACACGTGGGCGGCCTCCGGAGTTTTCATCATGTGTCCTGCCCACTGTCCCAGCATCATTTGCAGTGTTGTAATTTGAATCACATTAAGCTGTTGATGCCAGTCAACAGTGCCTGTCAATACACAGGTGTATGGTCAGCCTTTTGATACCATGCTAGGCATCCCTGCTTTGGTACTGGGGTGGAGGGGTGCTTGGCTTCTAGATATGGTACACATTGAATGTACAATGCACGTGATGTCTGAATTTGACATTGCACTGCCTTCACATTTCCTGGCACACACCATGGAGTGCTTGTACATGTAGGTAGTGAGTGCCGTACACATTTTCTGCACTGCATAGACCCACTTCCATGGAAACTGCCACCTTTCAACAGGTCTGATCACAGAAGCTATTCAAAGTAGACCCAGCATGCATGCCAGGTCATATGTTGTGTGTCACATGTCTGCCGGATGCCTTTGCTGTCGGTGTGTGTGTGTGTCGTGTGCTTCTGACATGTGTAGTGACCTTTTTCTCTCTATTTTTCAGGTGATGACGCAATGGAGGCAGAGGATGGTGTTGTCATGCCAGACACAGGGTTGGTAACACCACATCAACCCGGCACTAGTGGGGGTGGTGGGGTGGTAGGCCACGAAAACCCCCAAGTGCTGCAGTCCATCTTGTCTCTGGCTGCCTATTAGTCCAGCCTTGATGACGACTCTGATGTCCATGTTGAGTTGGATGAGCATCAAGTCCATGTGTCAGGGGTGAGTGATTCTGATGTGGACACTCCTCTGTCCGCGACACCTGCACTGAGGGATCTGACAGTCTTGGTTCCTCCGCCCATGGTGGATCGGGACGCAGGGTCACCCTCCACACCAGTCACTGATGTGCCTGGGACATCACGTCGACGGGGGCATGTAGTCGTGCAGCCGCAGGCGGTGCCAACACAGCGAGGACCCCCAGTCCTTGGGTCCCGCAGGGGTCAAGCCCAGCAACGCGGTCGCCGCGCGCAACCGCTGTATACTGAGTGGGAGCAAGACATGACTGCCAATTCCGAACGGCAGGGGGCAGCAATGGAGAACATCGCTGAGAGCATGGAGCGTGTGGCCCGATCTGTGCTCCCCCCTGCTAGGCAGGTGCTTCTCCAGCAGCAGGCGGCACGGTCCACGGCCCGCTCGCTCAGGCTGGGCATGGCGGCCTCAGACAGGGCACGCCAGGCTGAAATGTCGTCTCTGCGTCAAGCAATTGCTGCTCACGCAGAGGCGCACATGGATGCCCTGAGGGAGGAGTATGCTTCCCTCAGATCCACTCTGGGTGTCCTTATGATGTCCCAGAGGCAGCAGGCAGAGGAGAGGTTTGCACAGTTTGAGCGTACCATCTCGGCTGAGCTACAGGCTTGCCGGGAGGTGCAGCGGTTGTCCAGCCAGGCCTTGCAGGAGGAACTCCGTGTTACACGTGCTACCTTGCAAGAGGAAGCACGTGTATCACGTGAGGTTCTGCATGCAGACCTATGTCACATCGCCACACAGAACCAGGCTCACCCGTCCGGCAGACTTGCTGCCGACGAGGGGCAAGCTGCGGCTAGGCGTGGCCAGGCTACTGTGCCACATCCTCCTTTACAGGATGAGCCAGACTCGGACGACCACCTATCTCCCACATAGGTCGGGCTGTGCAGGCGTTGAGCCCATGGAGGATTTTTTTTTTGGCTCAGCATCATCGCATGGGGATGTTGAGCAGCACCCTGTACCTCCCCCCTCCTGGGTGCCTCCCCTCCCCCCGGGTCGTATGTAGCCATTTTTGATTTTTCTTTTAGTTTAGTTAGTTAAGTTTCTGTTTGATAGTTAGTTTAAATAGGTAATGTAGGTTTTCCATTGTTAGTGTAATTAGTTAATAGTTGAGTTAGTTTAAAATTGCTAGTCTATTGTGCTTTCATGTGACGGTGCGGTGCTTTGTGGCTTTTGAAGGCATCCACTGTCTGTTCCAGCTGGGCCCTTCATGGTTGTCTTGTGTATGTGTTTGCTGCTTGGGGACCTTGACTCACATATGCCACTCCTGCCTCCCTTATCCATGGGCTCGCAAGGATGGTTCAGTGTTACAGAATATTACACAAGGGCTTTGGACTGTCATATCTGTGGCATGTCTGGTGCTGTGTGACTTGTGTTGACACCCCTAGTGGGGATGATTTAGGTGTCATTGTCCACTGTTCAGCTTTTGCTAGATGGGGTGTGTCATGATTAATGTGTACATTGATTGCTATGCATTGTGTAGTATGTTTCATATCTTTCCTGTACACGTGCTTGTTGCAATTCATGCTGTAGATAGTGTTCCACACTTTGGAGGTGAAAGACGGACTGATGGTGTGATTTGTGATGTGACTCTCTGACATGGTCAAGTAATGAGATGCCTGATGAGACACACACAGATGACTTTGAAGCATTAATCATGTGTTTCATGCCCTTTCTGCAGGGGGATGAGCCTCCAGAGCACCTTTGCCAGCAGACATGGCCCATTGGACGACGGAATTCTGGACCCGTTTGTTGGTGCCCACATGCACATGTGTGCACAAGCAGAGGCACAGTGATTGCAGACCCACATCCTAGAACTGCTGACATGTTCCAAGGAACTCCAGGCAAGGTGAGCATCACAGGGGGGCCACGACACAGCAAAGCTTGCACCAGGCGAGTTGCACATGCAGGCTTAGTCACAGCACTGAGGGTGAGCTTAGACGAATATTGGTGTTGAAGCACACAATGCAGCTCAGATGTGTTTGTGGACTGATGGCTGTTGATAGTAGGGTTGTCTGGGACACATGCAGGGGCAGTGGCACATACCCTCCGGTACACCAAGGTCCATTGAGGCACTTGTATCAACCATGTAGCCTTCCGAGACATGGAAAGGGGCAGCTCACAGGGACATACAGCAAGGGACATACTCGGGTGCAGTGCATGTCTTTTCCACGTACTTCATGATAAATGCACTGCCAACTTTGTTTCGGTCATGGTGGTACGCAACTTGCTCTGTAGTCATGGCTTGCTATATGGGTCTTTCTGCTTACCCAGGGAACATTGCATGTTGTGTGAATTGTGACACATTGGTGTTCCATTTGCCACGCACCCACCAGCGGCTGACTTACTGCATTGACTGTGTATGACCCATCACAGGGGTGATGTTATATATGGGTACGAAGCATCGACCACAGATTGTCTGTTTGTAGAGTAGTTTGTTGCTATGGGGCATGTTTGGTGTTGTGTTTTTGTGTAATTGGCACGTACAGGTTGTTGACTGTGGCTCTCTTTGCAGCATTGCAGTGCTCCTGTAACCGGACCTGAGAGTGCGCAGGCAGGAGGCCAGCACTCAAAACCAGAGCTAAGTGTCTGGTTGTTTTTCTTTCGAACTGCTCTGCATAGGCTTGCTGGGGTGTGTACTGATGCATGGATGTATGTGTGGTTCAATTTGGTACGTTTTTTCTCCCTAATCACCCATGATCCTATGCAATTTTGAAACCTGTACCCTCTACCCGGTGTTCCTGCTTCCCGTACCTATCCAAGCAACGTTCCCTGACCCTCTTTCCCGACTGGAGTTGCGGATGCCTGTGTAAGCCCCGAACTTGCAGGCGCCAAAACCCTAGAGGGGGTGGTTGGTTCGTACCACTCCTGAGCCTGGACTACAGAAGGCCATGACAATGATGTCCAAGTTTGTTTGGATTGTGTATGTGTTCATGCAGGTTGTACATTTTCGTGCATTCCCTAGTTTCATGTGTCATTCCTCCTCCCCTCTCCTGCCACTCATTCCAGTCATCCAGTGTGTCAACACCTGTCCCGACTGCATATCCCTGAACCTCCTTCCCCACCAGGGTCTCAGGGGCCTGTGTGAGTTTGACCTTGCAGGCACCCGGGTCATGGTGGGGGTCGTTGTTTCGTGACACTCCCGCGCCTGTACAGGGGACCTGTGACAGTACACATCCATTCATGGTGCATCATCCTATGTCATGTACCACACATGTCTCACATCCTGTCGTGACATTGTTTTGCTGTGCTACCTTGGTTGTTGCATCATTGTGGTAGTACTTGGCCTTTGTGAGGTACTGCTACGTCAAGTCATCTACTGGAGGGTGTTCGGGTTCGTTTTTATGCCTTGGATTTTGTGATTTTGGAAATGAGTGTGGATTCTGAGGGTTCAGGCATCTTTTTACACACAAGGTGGGAGATGATGACGAAGGGTAAAGGTGATCCTGTGGCCAGGTGGAATTGAGGGTTGGGGGCTCCATGACCCAGGTGCAGTTGTTCAGTGGGTCATGGTCATTTGTGAGGAAGGGGGGGTTGTAGTTGATAGTTGCCTTGCCCTGCAGTGTGATGGGAACTCTGACATAGTGATGGTGGTATCCTATGTACATGTTGTGTTCTGCTGATCAATGCCTGTTCATGTGTTGTGTTTTCCTTTCAGGTGCGAGGGGATAGTTGTGGTTTGACATGCTGGGGTGTACACATGGTGGATGTTCACATGTGATGTGTAGGGAACACTGATGGTCACTTGAGTGCACATGCATATGTGGAGTGCATGTCCTTGCAGAACCACACACTTGCACTCTGATGCACTACATGTACTCCCACCCTTGCATATCCACGTGTACACTGTTTGCCTTCTGGTGCCCACTGTGTCCCGGCAGCACATGTTCTGTGACCGATTATGGATCCAGTACATGCCTAATTTGATGTTTGATGTGGTCTGTCACTTAGATGTGATGCTCAGGGTGTGCATCACACACAATGGCTGTTCACTGTGCTGTGCGCTGAGCAGTGTGATGCAGGAGTAGGACACTGCACGCATGAGCTGCAGTGTTGATTTTGCAATGCATAATGTGCATGTAGACAGGCATTCATTGTTATGTTACGTCTATGACTGTTGTAATGCATTTGGAAATGACTTATTTTGGGTGGGAGATTTTGTTGGTCTGTCATTTCATCTGATTCCGGGTCAGGCATCATTGTCCGATGCCACTGTACATTTAGGACATGGCAATGTGTAGCTTATCGTTACTGTGTTGGTGTATGGGTATTGCTTGCCATGTCATGTTGATGTTTGGGAGGGTTTGAGTGACATGACAGTGATGGCCATGGCCTGTTTTGCAGGTGTGTGTGATGCACACCTTGCATGTCCGGGTCATCCGCTTCTCAGAGCAACTAGCTGGGGGTAGATTTCTCTCCGCAGCAGGGCCCTCCCCCTGGAACAGACTTCCTGCCTGACTTGAACTTGAGGGGGAACCATCTCCAGTTCTGGAAGCACCTCAAGACCTTCCTCTTTGCTTCTGCTTACTCTCTGCCTCTCCCTTGCAGAATTCTTCACTGGAACTGCACAGGAGCTGCAACTGGGCCACTCTCACCGACCTCGGTCCCTGGCCCAGCCACTCTCCACTTGCACTGCCTCCCTGGCAACCCCTGCACTGCAGTACTGTCTCTCTATCCCTACAGCCCTCCCTTCCCAGCACTTGTCTGCACTTACCTTTGCACTTGCCACCAGCCGACCTATGTATTATTTTTTTGGGCTACTTCCCCTGTACTGGACTCCCCCCCACCCTTCCCCTTGCACTTTTCCCTTCCTCCTACCCCTGCACTTGCACGATCTCAATGACACCTGACCTAGTAGTACTGTTGTCTGTCTTCCCTTGTTCCCCCCTCCCTGCCTCATTGCGCCTTGAAATACTTGTGTATGGCCCATATCATGTCATATGTCATATGTGTGCCTTTTGGTCACACAGGATAGCTTGTGTTTAAGTAGCTAGGGATGCAGACGATGTGGCACTTCCATGGCAACTATCTCAGGGTGGTAGGGTTGTGACAGTTGACTGTCTCTTTGTCATCATCGATTGTCACCTGGTATGTGCCAGGCCTGTGAGCACTCCGCAGGGGTGGGAGTTTAGGTGAAAAATGTGGCCACAAGCTGGGTCCGGGCTTCCTCGCCACGTGCCCTGTCCCCTTCCATGGGCAGCGCCTGTGCCTGTGGTTGGGGATGTGGGGGCACCACCATGTCCACCGGGACGCCCTGCCGTGTTGCAACATTGTGCAGGACACATGCTGCCACAATGATCCTGCACACTACTGGTGGTGCATAGAGTAGTTGCCCACCAGAGCGGTCAAGGGAGCGGAAAGTGACTTGAGCACTCCGAATGTGCGCTCCACTATGCCCCTGGTTGCAATATGGGTGGCATTGTATCTTACCTGGGGTGGTGTGGTGGGGTTCCGGATTGGCGTCATCATGTGGTTGCTCAGAGGGTAGGCACTTTCCCCTGGGGAGGTGATAATAGTTGAGATCATTAGGGTTTGGATATTTGTCTGTGTGTGACTTGCATGCATGTGCAAGGGCATTTTTACTGACCTAGGAGCCATGTGTCGCCATGCTACCCAGCTTCCAGGGCCCGGCTCAGGGCGGACATTCTGTATATGAAACTGTCATGGGTGGAGCCAGGGTAGTTTGCATAGACAGAGGTGATGATTCCCTTTGCATCACATACCACCTGTACATTGATGGAATGCCAGTGCTTGCGGTTTCGGTAGATGTGCTCAATGGCCCTAGGTGGACGTAGGGCCACATGGGTGCAATCTATGGCACCGAGCACTTTGGGGAAGTGTGCCACCCTGAAAAAATCCAGGACAACGGCCTGCCTTTCTGCGGGTGTTCTGGGCATGTATATGTGCCTGCGGACTGAGGGGCGCGCTGTCATGATTGCCAGTACCTGGTGTAGGCAGCGTGACTGCGTGGCCTGTGAGACCCCCCCACTATGGTAGTGGTCCGCTGAAATGACCCAGTGGCCAAAAAATGCAGGACATTGAGCAGCTTCTCCAAGGGGCTCAATGCTTGGGAGCAAAGGGTGGGGGATGTGAGGTCATCTTCCCACTCCCTGACCAGGTCTAGGATGATATGGGGTGGAAACCTATACCTGCCGTAGACCTGGTCGTCAGGCATCCCAAAAAGGCTTGTCCGTGGTGCAAAAATGCGTGCCCTGGCTATTCTCCTCCTCCTGCGGTGTCCCACGATCAGTGCAGCGACAAATGGGGCATTCATCGTAGCTGTATATACACGTTTGTTGTTTGCGCGCACTTTTATACTGTGCGCGGGGACGCCTCCGCCTGCCTTCGTGTGGGCAGACGCGTTGACGCCTGTGCATGTCTTTTGCCGTGCACGGGTTTCCCGTATTCGGATACGTGGTAAGACTGTAGTTCCGAGTGTCATCGCGTGTGATCGGAGGGGAGTGAGCGTACACGCGATTGGCCTGGGTACGTGTGTTTCGGGGTGTGCGGGAAGTTCCACACGCGATTAGCCTGGGTACGTGTGTTCCGGGGTGCCGGGAACTTTCACACGCGATTGGTGGAAATCCACGTGTGTTCTGTCATCACGTGCAATGAGGGAAACACCCGCGCGCGTCACGTCACAGACGCGCTCACGCGCTAAGGGCCTTCGGTCCAATGAAATCGCATATGCGTGCTGCCGTGCATATGCGCTAAGGGCCTTTCCTCGTATTACACACGGATGTGCAGTTTTCCACGCGCGCTTACGCGCATGGGCCCTTTCCTCGTATTACACGCGGACGTGCAGTTTTTCACGCGCGCTGAAATGCCCATGCACGTCTGTACGCGTCACGTCACAGGGGCGCTTGCGCTTGAGGGGCCTTCTGTCCAATGAAAATGCGTATGCGTGCAGACGCGCTTACGCGCTAAGGGCCTTTCCTCGAATTACACGCTGACGTGCAGATTTTTCACGTGTCAAATCACTCCGTATCAAGCTGGCCACGCGTAAGCACACGGAAGACCACGCTCCTGCCCAGAAGGCCGAACTACTGCCCCCCAGAGCCCCGAGCACGCTCCCACCTGCCATCTGCTGCTGCTTGACTGCCTGCTGCCCACGTGCCCTGCCATTTGCTGCCTGCACATCAGCCAGGGGTGCTGTTGCTGTGACCACCCCTGCTGGAACCGAAGACTCCCGACTGGGATTCCATCGCTCCACAGCCCAGCCCCAGGACCCAGTTGCCCACCCACTCCTGCCTCTGGGGTTGTCATGTCGGGGCAAACACCATCTGAGACCACTGACAACCCCCGGCCAGAGAGGCAGAGGGGCACCAGCTTCAGTGCCACTGAAGTTGGTGTCCTGGTGGAGCAAGTCCTGGGGCAGTATGATGCCCTCTTCGGAAGTTCCCGCGCCGACAAGGAAGGACGGACTCGGATCTGGACTGACATCGTGACTGCCATCAACGCGGAGGGGGTGGCAGTCCGCGACTTACAACATGTCAAGAAGCGCTGGGAGGACTTCAGGTCCAGGACCCTGAATAAGGCCCGGCGCCTCTTGAAGGCAGCGGATGCCAAGGGGCGCCGGGGCCACTTGTCGGAAGAACAGATGAGGGTCCTGGAACGCATATCCCCAGCGCTCCACGTCCAGGTCCTTGAGAGGCAGACCCGTCTGGAGTCGGGCGGTGAGTGTACATGCATCCTGATTGTGAGCAGTGCGTGTGGTGATTATTCAGTAGTGTGCAGGTTGCACATCTGTTTGTATGGGGTCGAGTATGGGTGGGGGTGTACAGGGCCGTGGGGCTAACACGTGCGAGGGCTGGTATGTGTGAGACATGGATGGTGCTTGTGTGTGTACGCTTGCATGCCAAATGCAGTTGTGTGGGCACACGTTTGGATGAATGTGTATGTAAGTAGACATGTCCGTGATGTCACGCATGTATGTTGTTTTCGGCTGCATGTATCAGCACTGTGTACATGTGCATGTGTGTGTATTTGACAAGGGTGCAACAGTGATGCAACATGGATGCATGTGACAGCGGTATGTGGAAGCCTGATTGGCAGATGTGACATAGATGCCCGTCTGAACACTGCAACACTTGGCAGAGGTGTACACATGCATGCAAGTGTGGTGGTGTGTGTACATGTGTGGTGCACTTCCTGTGTTGCATGTGATGTCTGGCTCACCTTTGGCTGCTCATGCTGTTGTATGTGTATGGATGGTGCTGGCAGTTGCGATATGGCTGTGGTATGGCTCATGTGTGCGAGTTGAAATGACATGTCTGAGGTTTGCCAATGCCACTCATGTACAACTGTCATGTGTGTATGTGTCCATTGTACAGTGCCCTGATGCCTGTGTTTTGTTTCTCCCTGTCTGCAGCGTCAACTGATGAAGAGGGCGCAGAAGGTGCTGTGGAGCACAGCGGCGGGGATCCCACCGCCAGCCGGAGACGCAAGGCCCGGCTCCCCTCCCATGTTGTGATCTCGTCGGGGAGTGAGGAGTCCGGTGCCGCGTCCCAGGCCGCAGATGCCGGGGGGAGGTCCAAGAGGCGGAGGTTGGAGTTGGACTCCTCGGCAGCAGAAGGGGCAGCTGGGACCCCACAGGGCCCAACAGGGGAAGATGGCACGGAGTCATCCAGGTTGGTGGGGGGTTTGGTGGAGGAGGAGGCCGTGCAAGCACCAGAGACGGGGTCTGGAGGTGGGGATCCCACTGGTGCTAGTGGTGCAGTGCAGGACCAGGGACAGGAGGCAGCACAGGCCGCCGCGGAGGTGCTTGTGTGCAATCCTGTCCATGATCCTGTCCCTGCATCATCTTGCACCAGCAGGGATGCCTACGTTCAGACCCGTTTTCAGGCAGGGGATGAGCTCACGTCAACTGGCCTTCCTCTGCCTGCGGACATGGCTATCCGGGTCCGGGTTGAGCCTGTCCTGGCTGGTGTGGCGTTGCGTCAACGGGCCATGCGAGGTGACCTGCAGTCTTTTCATGAGGAGACTGCACGTCATCTCGAATGGCTCGTTGACCACGTCAGCCTGCTGGGACAGGTCACCCAGGCCGGATTCCTCCGTCTGATGGGGCTTGCTACGACCCCCTCCTCAACTGGACCCCCTATGCGCCAGTCGTCCTCCGTGCCATCTTCCCACCCATCAGTCACCTGGGTGCCCTGTGGAGCTGCCTCTGACGGTGCGGCCAGGCTGGTGGAGGAGGCATCCATGCCACAGTCGGGAGTCGGACGTCCAGCAGGGGTGGCCACATCTACGACTGCACCCCAGCCGGCGGAGGATGTGCAGGCAGCAGGAGGCAGTGCACGGGCAGAGGCACAGCAGCAGCAGCAACGTGGTGGGAGCCATGAAGGCTCAGGGCCTTCAACATCGGAGGGGCAGGCATCGGCCGGAGGGCAGGAGGACCCAGGACAGAGAGTGTCTTCCGTGTGGCAGCGGTTGGGCCACGCCATAGATGCGGAGCGGCATTGGGCAGAAGAGGCACGGCTCACAATGGTCAGGGCGGAGAACTCCATGCGGAGGGCCCTGAGGCGGGCCGAGTGCCTCGAGGCAATCCGCAGGGGTTTGGAGGTGGACACGTCGACGGCCCTGCGGACCCTCGGGGCCATGGAGGAGGACCGCCTCCGGGACATTGAGGAGGAGTTCGATGATGCCCTGGCCCGGGACATCCACAAGTGAGCCGTGAAACTAGCCTGCTGCCCTTGTACATAGTTATGTAGGTAGTGTTAGGTTTCATTTTTGTTTTGATTTTATTTGGACCTTTCGGACATTGGCCACATTTTTGTATATAGTTTATTTTATTAGTTAGTGTAGTTAGATAGATTTCCTTTCTTTTGTTGGGATAATGGACCCTGGCTTGTTCCCATGTACATAGTTCACTGTTGGATTGTATTTATTTTTTCACATTTTAACCATGGAGCAATGGCTTTCTTTTTTATTTCCCATTGGATTTTGTTTTGTGGACATTGACTTTGGACAACATTACTTTGGAATTTTATTTTTGGTTTTGCTTTTTTTCACGGACATGCTTCTTTTAATTTTTGTACATTCACATTTCTGTTTCTTCATTTTTGATTCTATTTATGTTTCCTTTAATACATATTTTTTTGGGTGAACTTCAATGTGTGGTATCTCACTGACACCCATTGGGTGTATGTGAGGAAAATGTGTTTGTTTCGGAACTTGCCATTGGTGTTCTGTGATGTAATTGCAAATTATGAGTGGGTGGATGCAATACTCGGGTGGGTGTTTTGCATTTGGAGGCTGACCATAGGGACCAGGGATCTAGATTGTGATGACATGTTGGCTGGGGAACATGAGTTGCACGTGGGTGGGGGCCTGTTGGCAGGTGCCCCACAGTGCTGGGGGGTGGGGGTGGTGGGGAACATGAGTTGGACATGGGTGGGGGCCTGCTGGCAGGTGCCCCACAGTGCTGGGGGGTGGGGGCCTGGTGGAGGCTGCCCCTGGTGGCTGGGGGGTGGGGGTGGTGGGAGACATGGGTGGGGGCCTGCTGGAGGCTGCCCCTGCACTGCTGGGGGGTGGGGGTGGTGGGAGACATGGATGGGGGCCTGGTGGAGGCTGCCCCTGGTGGCTGGGGGGTGGGGGTGCTGGGAGACATGGGTGGGGGCCTGGTGGAGGCTGCCCCTGCACTGCTGGGGGGCGACATGGGTGGGGGCCTGGTGGAGGCTGCCCCTGGTGGCTGGGGGGTGGGGGTGCTGGGAGACATGGGTGGGGGCCTGGTGGTGGGTGCCCCTGGTGGCTGGGGGGTGGGGGTGCTGGGAGACATGGGTGGGGGCCTGTGGTGGGTGCCCCTGCACTGCTGGGGGGTGGGGGTGCTGGGAGACATGGGTGGGGGCCTGGTGGAGGCTGCCCCTGGTGGCTGGGGGGTGGGGGTGGTGGGAGACATGGGTGGGGACCTGGTGGAGGCTGCCCCTGGTGGCTGGGGGGTGGGGGTGGTGGGGAACATGAGTTGGACATGGGTGGGGGCCTGCTGGCAGGTGCACCACAGTGCTGGGGGGTGGGGGTGGTGGGAGACATGGGTGTGGGCCTGGTGGAGGCTGCCCCTGGTGACTTGGGAGTGGGGGTGGTGGGAGACATGGGTGGGGGCCTGGTGGAGGCTGCCCCTGCACTGCTGGGGGGGGAGACATGGGTGGGGGCCTGGTGGAGGCTGCCCCTGGTGGCTGGGGGGTGGGGGTGGTGGGGAACATGAGTTGGACATGGGTGGGGGCCTGCTGGTAGGTGCCCCACAGTGCTGGGGGGTGGGGGTGGTGGGAGACATGGGTGGCGGCCTGGTGGAGGGTGCCCTTGGTGGCTGGGGGTGCAGGGGGACATGCGTTGGTGGGCAGTAGTGCAAGTTGACATGTGGGTTGGCTGGGGGGCATGGCCATGGTGGATGGGGTGTCTGCAGGACATGTGCAGGGTAGGCCCCTGTGGTGTGAGCCACCTGCAGGGGCCGTGGAGGGTGTAGAGGGAACACCTGGGAGGACCCACACGTGCAATTCACGTGTGCTGCTCCCCGCGCACCCCTGTAATACACGTACCCTGATGAGATCGCGTGTGGAACTTCCCGCGCACCCCTGTAATACACGTACCCTGATGGAATTGCGTGTGGAACTTCCCGCGCACCCCTGGAATACACGTACCCTGCTGATGTTGCGTGGGATACTTCCCCCGCACCCCGAAATACACGTACCCTGATGAGATCGCGTGTGTAACTTCCCGCAAACCCCCGAAATACACGTACCCTGATGTGATCGCGTGTGTAACTTCCCGCGCACCCCCGAAATACACGTACCCCGCTCAATCGCGTGTGTAACTTCCCGCGCACCCCCGAAATACACGTACCCCGCTCAATCGCGTGTGTAACTTCCCGCGCACCCCCGAAATACACGTACCCCACTCAATCGCGTGTGTAACTTCCCGCGCACCCCCGAAATACACGTACCCCGCTCAATCGCGTGTGTAACTTCCCGCGCGCCCCCGAAATACACGTACCCCGCTCAATCGCGTGTAACTTCCCGCGCACCCCCGATGTACACGTACCCCGCTCAATCGTGTGTGTGACTTCCCGCGCACCCCCGAAATACACGTACCCCGCTCGATCGCGTGTGTTGCTTCCCGCGCACCCCCGCAATACACGTGCCCCGCTCGCACAGGCCCAATTGCTGTATGTTGCCACTTTTGTGATGCGCTGGGACTCTACCGCCTGCCTTCGTGTGGCAGACGTGTTTCAGCTTGTGCGTGTCTTTGGCTGTGCGTGGCTTTGCCCTATTCGATTCCATGAATACGTGTGGTTCGAGTGCGTGTGGGCGTTCCGTCTGCTTCCCTGCAGTACATCCCCAGTTACGCCCTTATTTTCGCATGTTGTTCCCCATTCCGCGCGTTATGCCCCATGTCCAGCCCACTTTCTGGTGTATAAGCCGAGGTTGTGCGCTTTCACTGTGCGCGTCGCGCACGCCTTTCGGGATGTTGCAGTGACTTGTGCGCCATGCACGGGTTTGGCGCACATCCCGAGGTGAACACGCGCAGGGACTTCCATGAATCGCACGCGTGCGCGTGCGCCTGTTTTTTTCCACTTGCGCCTGCTTGCGCCTGCTTGCGCGAAGATTTTCGGCGCACGTTTGTTCCTTAGTTTACTATGAAAGGATAGTTTATTATGTAATGTGGTGTGCTTCCAAGGCTTTGCTATAAAATATTATTTAAGCACATAAAATGCAAAGCAAAACCTTAATAAATATATATATATATATATATATATATATATATATATATATATATATATATATATATATATATATATATATATATAAACCTGGGAAGATGTTCTCAGTTGCTTTAATTGTCCACATCCCGGTTTCACCATTTAACCAAAGTGTGTGATCTGGGCAAATAATGTAATCGCACTGTGTCTTATCTGCAGCTCCACAAGTGAGTAACTCCATAGCTTATGTGAAGATATCATACTGTTAAAAAAAGCCTAATGACTAAAGAGTTGTGACATATATAACAATAGTGCAATGTAGGTATTTTGCACCACAAAGTTATTTGCCACTTGGCTTACTTAAGGCAACTTATTCTAAAGTCACTTCCATGGTGCCTCCAAGTATCAAAGACTGATGATGCTCCTTCCGATGTCCTTTTCTGTGAAGTCATTCCTGTTGGTGCAATCCATATGCAAATTAGGAGGTTTGCATGTATTTTGCCCCAGAGCACCTGAACAGAGGTCTAATGGATGAGTTTCCTGCATCTGTAATGATTCTAGAGTTTTTTTTGTTGTTGTGTCAAAATGCCATCTTCCACTAATGTTACCAAAAATGTAGATAGAGGTGGGGGTGGGCGCTTTGGGGATGCAAATGAGATGGTATGGAATAGCGCGCACTGCATTTGGGGATAAAAGTAGCGGGACTTTTTTTGCGGCTTACCCCTCCACCCCCACTCTTGCAATGCTGGATACTCCCCTGCCCCCTACCTGGGCTACTCTCTCTGCAGTGCTACCTGGTGACCGCCTGCACAGCACACACACAGGGTGCAATACACAGGGCCACAATGCTGCCGCCGGGTACGGGCATAGCAAATGCAGTGAATAACGCACTATAAAGGTGTACACAGGACAGCGGCACAGGGGGAGGGTCAGAAGTCAGGGTCCAGAGCTTGCCATTGTTACTGCATGCGTGCACACAAATGCGCATCTAGGTGAAAAGGCAAGCCCTCCCCTGCCTGAGGGCAGGGTCAGACGGGGACAAGAAATAGAACCAGACACTGCAAAAAAGTGAGTCAACCCGCGCCTCAAAATAAGTGGCCCTCAAACCATCATCCGTGAATCGCGTCAATTCACGACTTTACAGAAAATGCTACTTATGGAGGGTTAATGTGTTTGTTGCATGTTATGTTTTGTGTAAATGCTTGAGAAAGTGATAACATTCCTTTTGTTCTTTTTTTTTAAAAACAAAATCATCACATAGCTAAATACTTATTATGCAGAACCAGACTCAAGGCATGTCTACTCGTTGCCACCAGTAATGAAAATAGAGTTGCATTTAATAAGCAGTACAGCCAAATGATGATACCAGAAAGTACCTTGCCAGTTGTATTTATGCCCAAATATTACATTACAACATAATTCATAAAATAACATAACTTTGCATACAGTTCTGTGACAGGGTCCACAGCTCCGAGGCACAGGAGTGGCATGAACCAACCAGCCCCACTGCGGTTTTGGGACCTGCAAGTCGATGCTTATACAGGGCTCCGCAACCCCAGCAGGGAAGGAGGGATAGGCTGACGATGATTGGATATGAAGGGGGGAAGTAGGGAAACCGGAATGAGGTTTAGGGAGAGGTTATGTATAGGTTGGGGATGTTAGGGTAAGGTTTTGACCATTGCGCACGCTTAGAGTGAGCTGTTACACAGCCCTCATACAAACATGCGTCCCTGCTTCTGACTCTGCAAACACACACAATATCACTATCGCAGTATACAAAGGCACAGCAGCATACTAAACACATATTTATTTCTATATTGTTCCTTTATATAGCACTTATACACAGATGAAGTGCTTCAAAGCGCTTTAAGGTGGGAAGGGAACAAGAAAATACAGTAATCCTTCTTAGGCCTTGAAGTTTCCGAATGATCTAAAAAGCAAAACTAGCATACTAGGCCTGACGAAATTTCTCCTAGTGCAAGTGCATGCAGTGGTACAGTTGAGACCATACTCGGGGGTGGGGGCTGGAAAATGGTGGGGGGGGCAGGACAGACGCACTAACTGGTCCTGTTACATTTAGGTCATACATACGTACTCACAGAGGTGCAGGGACGGGGTGGACAGTGGGGGAGAACAAAGAGTCCGGTTGAGCAGGGCCCTGGGTTAAGTACAGAAAGGTTGCCCCGCTCAAGGAGCGTAAGCTGAAAGTGCAGGGAGAGAGAAGGAGGAAGAGAAAAGGAAGGTCTTGAGGAGTTTCCCAAATTAAGGTGCTCCGGCTCAAGGTGGAGAGAGGCAGGAAGGCTGTTCTAGAGGGAAGCACCTGCAGAGGATAAAGATCTGCCCCCAAATCTCTGTTTGTGAAAGCGGCTCACCCGCAGAGTGTTGGAGGGGGACAAGCAGAGGACTCTAGAGGAAGAGTATTTAGGAAGAGAGCGTTGTAGATAGTATGGGCCCCGACTCCAAAAAGCCTTGTGTATTATGCAGAGGGTCTTGAATTTGATCCTTGCCGCCGTGGGGAGCCAGTGGAAGGATTTCAGCGCCAGAGAGATGCGGTCCCAAGGCTTGAGGCAAAGGATAAGTCTTGCGGTTCTGTTCTGGATGAGTTGTAGAGGACGGAGAGTAGAAGTAGGAAGATTGAGAAAGAGGCTGTTGTAATAGTCCAGCCTAGAGAGAACCAGGTGATGAGCCTCTGGGGGGAAGTGAGAAAAGGTAGAATGCCTCTGAGTGGGTGCAGTTGCTAGTTAGACTTTTTGGAGATGTCTGAGATGTGAGAAGAGAAGGAGAGAGTGGAGTCGAAGATGACCCCAAGAATTTTTGCTTCATTTGTAGGTGTGGGCACAGGGCCAAAGGTGGCAGGCCAGTGAGAAAGTGGGAAAGGGGGAGCAGGGGTCCCAATTAGGATGATCTCTGTCTTACTGGCATTCAGGCATAGATCGTTAGCAGCACACCTAGCCTGAATTGCGGATAGACAGTCAGGGATGAGCGAGGAGGAGGAGGAGGCCGAGGGTAGCCTGAAAGGGAGCTACGTGTCATCCGCATAACACTGAATTTTAGAGGTAAAGGTAGAGATCCTGTGGGCTAAGGGGGCCATGTAGATATTGAAAAACCAGGGGGAAAGGTTAGATCTTTGGGGGACACCACAAGTAGAGAGAGTGGTAGAGGAGAGAAGGGCCTGGGTTCCACCTGGGAGGGCCGGTCAGAGAGAAAGGAGGCGATCCATGCCAGGGCCTGATCTGTGATGCCCAGGGTATCACATAGACGGGTGATCTGGATGTTGTGGTTTACTGTATCGAAAGCAGAAGAGAGGGCGAGAGGAATGAGGACAGAGGGAGAGTTGGAGTCAAGATTTGAGAGCAGGTCTTCACATGTGGTCAGAAGAGCAGTTTCCGTGACTCTTGATGCTGTAAAGCCACACTGATGGTCATGGAGACATCCAACAGATACAGTATGGAGGATAAATTGGGTGACAGCCATGTTCTCCAGGAGTTTTCCAACGAAAAGGGTGATGGAGATTGGGGAATAGTTTGCCGGAATGGACGGGTAAGCAGATTTTTTTTAGCAGAGGGTGCACAAGAGAGTGCTTGAGAAGAGTGGGGAAAACTCAGTGGCGAAAGGGAGGTTGCAGAGGTCGGCCAAGACTGGGGTGAGAGTGTCAATGTTGTCCTTGTTGTTTTTCAACTGACAGGGATCCACCTGTTTGGAGGAGGCTTTCATAAACCAGACTTGTCTAGAGACCTCCTTAGGTGTGACAGGGGATAGGGACGAGAGAGGAGGGGGAGGGGTGAAGGACCACGGAGGGGGGGTAGTGCAGGATTTAGCTTAGGTTAGTTATCACCCAGAGTGTCCCTTGTCTTCTGCGATTCTGTTGTTCCATGATGTGTGGTAGTAGCTGTTCAAATGCTGCAAGAGAGAGAGTGCTACAATTAGTGCACATATCAAACACTGCCGCATGTGGCTGTACACATGCAGGAGATTTAGCGAGCCCGCACGTAGCTACTAAACACGCACATTAGGGGGCGCATGTGGCTCTGGTAAGTGGGAACGTGTTAGGGCATACAGAAGTAAGCAGTTAGTAATGCCTTGGGGTTCAATAATTGAACGGACATAGAGGCCGAATGACATGAATGGCTCTGCTTTTAAAGTGTCAATACCCCTGTGCCTTCAGGCCAGTATTAAAGACCCAATAGCCTGGCCTGCCCAAATCTATCTACCCCACCATTTAGCAGACAATGGCTTAACACATTGCTCGTAGTTCGTTTTTTTAGTTTGGGCTATAAGGGGCTGCTTTAAGCCAAAACGGTTGCATTAGAGTACAGATAGGGAGAATCGTAAATGAGGGGGACACAAAGCTTGTAGGTGTTGTTTGGTTATTTTCCCGCCCATTGACTGCCGATGGCCATGCTAATCCCTATGGCCATATCCACCCAATTCCTGCCCCTCCCCACCCAAACCACCTCTTCATGGGAACTCTTTGAGCTTGCTTTACTCAACCCTTACCATCAAACTTTGCAGTGTTTTCTCCAAGCAGCCTTCAAGAGTTAAGGACTTAATTGGAGCTGTAAACACGCTAATCTCTCTATATAAATAAAAATGTAAATGTTCGTTTGTTCAAAATCCTAAATCTCCGAAGGTTTTTCACCCATTGCTTTGAAATTTTGACACAACGTTGCATTCGAATAGGCACGTGTTTTTATATACCTACTATACACAGATGTCACATCTGTGACAGGTAAAAATATGCTTTTTCTGAAAAACAGCACCATCTGTTGGACGTAAAAGCAACACACGCTATACTAAATATTTTATTGAAAAACAGCGCCATCTGTTGGACTTAAAAGCAACACACACTATACTAAACATTTTACGATTCCATTTCAATGTTTCCGATTTAGAATGGTTCAAATATGTGCCGAGGAAGCAGCAGAACGACGTGCAGACAGACTTCAGGGTGCACAGTTGCGAGCACAGCGATTGCGTTCTGCAGCTTCAGATCTGATTCTTTCCAACAGAATGAACGCGACAGGCTGAGAGTGGCTGAGAGACGTCAACGGGAAATAGCAGATCAGCGTCAAACACAACTCCATGCTCAGCAATCACGCGATTACAATCGCCTTGCATTCTGGTACAACCCAGCTGATGATTATGTTTTCAGCCGGCATGTTCTCATCGGCACCATGACTGAAGTGTGTCCTTATTGCAAGGCTCTGAAATTTAATGGAGAAACAAAAAGAATATGTTGCACTGCCGGGAAAATTAAACTGCCTCGACTTGGAGAACCACCAGAGCCATTAAAAACTACCCAGAAGCATTGTGAAATTAAACATATTAGAAATGCGCTTTCTCTTTTCTTTCTTTTCCATTTAACCAGACTGAGCCACAGCAACATGTGGCCGGGGACAGCTAGTGGTGTAATAAAAAATGTCTAGGACAGGTATGTCTTCAGCCACGATGTGTGTCCTTCACTGAAGTCCTGTTAAAAACAAGCATTGAGAAAGCCAACCGTTTTGGCTTATGTATAAGTATTATGCCAGGGCATGCGTTCAAGGCATAGATTGGAAGCAAGGGGGATGCACGCATCCAAGACAAGATGTCAGGGCAGAAGGGACTGTGTACACAGGAGAAATGAAGGCATGGAAAGTGCCCATCCACATCAGAAGCAATGCACAATGGCTGCTACACACAGGCAAGGTACATGGCAGAAACCAAACCCACAGAAGAAAGAACGGCGACAACAAAGGACAGCAGAGTGCTCGGATTTCAATCTAGTAGCGACATGCAGCATTATCAGGGCAGCAGTGAAATATTGCACATTTCAAAGCAGAGAAGTCAACCCGAATCAGGGGCTTATGCATTCCGACAACCCGATGGTACCTGTCCTGCTGGGTGCAGCTTCAGGTACCCCCCACCCTGATAGAAACTTATAACCAACAATAAATCCCCCAGCATGAAGCTGTGCAGACTACAGTCAGCCAGCTGTCGGGGTGCCCCGGTATGCATCAGCTGCTAGTAATTGTCAGTATGTTATGTTGTGTGTCAGGCAGTGATAATCACCACATTATCCCAGCATGTGCCCGCTACCGCAATGCTCAGTTATGCATTCAGAAAGGAGAGCGCCGGCACTGGGGAACACGCGATTCAATGATCTAACGCTGAATTAGAGAGCCTGAATCTTAACATTTCAAAACACAGGCCCAGCTTTTTCCACAGCAATCGCGGATCGATATCAAGCAATCACATTGCTGTCCGTGACGCTGCTGGGATCAATCCGGTCCTTCATGAGCACTTGTCCACATCACTTAACATACCAAAAAAAGTAAGTCATCTTTGGGAGCTTAGCTTGTAGTTTCAGCGGCGAGAGAAAGAGTTGGGATAATCATGGGAAGTGAACTGTGCATGAAAAGTGCTTGGGCAAACAGCCTTATCAAATCAATGCCCTGGCGTTCTGCAAGCTGCGCGCTGTGAACACCGAGAATATAAGTCTATCCAATCGAGAAGAAAGCAACAAGAAGTACTTTTGAAATTTCTAGCACACACACACTTTCTACCCCATGCACAATGGTATTCATTTGGCAGATGACGAGTTACCTTATGAATTAATGCATGCAAAAGAAAATACTCTTAGGAATGAGTTACATCAGGTCATCCATGTTAATTAAACATTTAACGATGCACAATGCACGAAATGTAAACCCACTGATGCAGAATATCAAATTGCTCACATTGGCGAGCATGTGGCGTGATGGACAAGTGTGCACAGAGGATAGAGGAAATTCAGCTTGTATTGACAATATCTAGCCCAGTCTCTTGAGAATTGCCCACCCCTCGCTCACAGTGCTTGTAGACATAACAATAATAGAATTTACGCTTGTAAAAATAGAAGCTGGCTTAAAATGCAATTTCAACAAATTGTTGCATATTCAAGCTAATTTGTAGGGCTCACAGCATCGAGCTCTTAAAATATGCATGGAAAGTTGGAAACTTTAAGTAGTAAGGATTCTTACCTACCTCCTTGTGAGACGTGCAGCATGCGTCGTGCGACTGAAAGTGGAAATGTTTGAAGGAGATGTTACGCTTTTTTCCTCCTTCACTTGAGGTAACCCAGCAGGTCACACGTCACTCAGGATTGGTTGCCCAGTCCACCCACCAGAACCTTAATGCACTTGAAAGGGACTGAAGCAAGCAATTTGCAACTTGCAAATGTGGACGGGACTCATGTTACTCACAGTTCACTGGGAGCTGGCTGGGCTGCCAAGTCAGCCCCAGCCTCGCCCAGCCCAGCCGCTCCCAGTGTGAATTGTAAAATAGTAACACTTCACTTGTCTTCAGTACAGTGCCTCGGCCACTGGCGTGGCTCCATGGTGCCACCAACTTTCCAGTTGGCTCAGGGCTGCAGGGCACTCTGCCAGGGCAGGACGGTTGGCCGGGCCCGGGCCTACTTGACTCTTGTGATGCTGATGCATGCTTTCATCAAAGAAAGGTAACACTTAGGTGTTACCTTTCTTTGATGAATGCATCCACTAGCTGGCTGCTGGAGCGGGCCACAAAGCAATGTAACTTATGTTACTTAAAGTAAGGTAAGTTACATTTCAAAATGTAAACCCAAACCAGCCCAGGTGTGGTGGCTTAAGAAGCCGGCCACCAGGGTCTCCAAGTGATTCAGCCCATGGCCGAATGACCATTAGGCCAGTCCGACCCTGACAGAGGGAGTGAGGGCACAGTGAAAAAAGACCTGAATTTTAATTTCAATAATTGGGTCAGCCCAGCCGCCGTTTGTTAAAATTCAAATTGGGGTCTTGGCGGGTAGCTTGCTCCTGACAAGGGTTTCCCACCGGAGCCCCCAGCTTCGCTGAGGCAAGCAGGGGGCTTGGTGATCTAATAATCTGTCCTCCTTTCCCCAGCCATCACTGGCTCATTTACTGGCTATTTGCTGAGACTGTTTTCTTACTTTTGGCCTGAAAGGGACACACTGCCCTTGAGACATCAGAGTGGCTCCATCTATGCAGAAGACACTGCTTTAAAGGATCATATCTTGTCGCTGGTTGACCGTTGTTATAGTGTGCACACTGACACACACTGTGCTCCTCTAGTTCACATGCCCTCTCTGGATATTCTCAGAGCTCTTGCTACATTTGCACTATAAAATGTTCACACAAAGACACTGCTGAGAAATGAACCCGCAGCCCCAATTGGGATCTGCACATACCTTCCAGAAAAGCACCCGCAGCCAGATTTGAGATGCATAAAAAGGTATTGCGAACTGTGGGTATTAATGGCACACTTGTGAAAGGCCACCTACAGCAATGTGATCGGGACACAATATGAACACTGTATAATTTCAAAGTGCATAAAATGGCAGGTTTCCATTACCAGCCAATGACAACAGGCAACATCTGAACAAATTGCCCATGAGGGCCCGAAATCAGGAGTGAACTTCATTGGTGCTGTGTGTGTGCTTTTAGAATAAAAATGTCCTTTTGCATTTCTTAACTCAGAAACATTAAGAATGTCAAGTCCAAAAGAATGGTCTCTAAAATGGGCCATCACTTGTAAATCGCTCCCACTTTAAATGCTCTTCCAGAAGAAAAAAGGTGATAAGCAGCCATTAAGGGCTCCCTACCATCCCCCCCATAAACATCTGTGCTGGGAGGAGGTATTTGTCTCTAGAAAGTCAGGGTTAGGGCGTGGCCATATATCAAGTTTTGGAGATATACCAAAATAGAATAAGACAATATTGTTAACATCAAGATATATACATATATATAACAGAATTGATGGCTGTATAAATGCACGATTTTTACCTCCCAGGCCACTTTGCCTGCATCAATTTGGGAAAATCGTACAGATTGCCCTTTTATCGGCAGCCCCCTGGTGTAATGTAGTCTTGTCCTGCGTTGGTCAGCTCCTTTGTTAGTGATGTTTATACCTTCCCATGTTCCTGTCCATGTCTACGCGTACTGTAAATACATGAAGAGTAACTGGAGTATTGTACAGATTGTACATATGTGAATAAAGTCTACCTGGAACCAAACCTAGACTACAGCTGGTCTGTACTTCAGTGTTGCATCCTGAATGTCTAGCATAAGGCTTTATTACACCCCCCTACTTTTGTCTGTGGGCCCCTCTCTCCCCGTCCCCCCACCCCCCATTTTGATTCCTGGAGATGCCACTGTGTGCCATGAACAATGGCAGTAGTCGTTATACAAATGTAAGATACCATAACAAATGTCTCTGAAGTAAAAACAATACATTTCAATTCAAATACCATTCTATTAATTGCGTAGGCTTGGCAATTCGGATCCGCCAGAATTATTTTATACTTTCCTTCTTGATATTCTAGTTCTATTATACTAACTTTGCAAAATTGTCCCGGTTTGTGCTTGGAAATCGGGTCACCATAAAACAGGTATTGCGCACGTTCTGCTGAGGAATATTCGCGTGCTGCAGCAAGAGCCACACGCACGTTTGTAAACAATCCCGGAGCCGCCCTTTGATTATCTTAGCTCCTCCCCCTTCTACTAGCTCCCCTAGAGTGGGCGAGACCTGTCGCATGATGGATGATCACAGCGACCAACACCGTTTGCACATTTTCCTTAGCAACTGAGTCCAAGACCAATCAGCGAGCTCGTAGGCGGGGTATGACCTGTCAGAACTGTGTGGGAGCCGCGGGCAGCAGTCAGGGCTTTATTGCTGCGTGTGGAGGTGCGTGGGGCTGTCGAGTGCCGAAATCTCTGGATCACGCGCGTTGAGGTGGAGGCGCTCTCATGGGCAAGTGCTGTGCTGTGCCGAGCCGTTGACGACGCGTGGGAAAGAACCAGGTACCCGGGGAGGCAGTGGACTGGGGATCCGCCGTAGCCCTAGGAAGGGAGGGGTTTACTTTAATATTGGTGTCTGGAAGGGGTTGGGACCTGTAAGGGAAATGTGGAAATTGCAGGACCCACTGGCCATCAACAGCCGGGGAATAGACACCTTAGTTCCTGAGAGCCTGGGCTCACACAGGACGAACACTCCGCGCCCTACCCAGAAGCGACACAAATTCCCAAGCAAAAGCGACATCGCCACTCGCAAGCCAAGCTATCGTTTCGGAGGGTCGCACGATTCCAGTGACAACTAATTCATGAGCACGGACTGCGTTCTCACTGTTTGGGGGACTGTACCCCCTGGATAGGCCCTTCCATACACTGGCGAGGACAGCACCCCTCAACTGGGACGGTAAGGCGTGACAACCCACTCTCACGAATCCCCGTGCTCGCCCATGGATATCAATCCCCAATGCCATCCTCACCTCAGAGTGCGCCATGGTCACCACCTCCCTGGTGACCCCTGGCGACCTTTCCCACATAGTACCCTGGCGGAACTCCAACACACTTTCTCTTCCTCGGAGCCTATTCCCACTCTCTTCCTCTAAGCAAACCACTCCTCTGGTGGCAATGTGCTGCACGTGCTTACTGTTGCGGCAGATCCTTTTTTATTTTATATATGTTGTGCCCCCTCCTTTCCCGGGCGACCCTCTCTCCTGGTAATCCATGGCATGGTCCCTCCACTCCCCCCACCCCTCCAAAGAGGTAGACACTGACCCACAGATTCCCTACAGTGTGCCAGCTTCTCTATTGCCAAAACTAGATTAACCACGAGTTTTTCACCCTAGCCGGGGGATGACCTTCGTGTTACATGATGGACCGTTAAGGTAACGTGTTCTCTGCTTTTCGTGAGCTGTCTTAACTATGTCCTTCAATTTCCATTTAGGAATTCGTCATACCGGGCGCTGTGACATCAACACTGGCGGCAAGGGGCGCTATACAAAGCAACGCCAATAAGGATTTGTTTATGAATTTTGTTACCTTCCTGGAATCCTGGTAATTGAAAGATGGGCAGCGTTGTATCAGCTTGCCACACTGCCAACTGCTGGCACTAGCCGTTCATACGCGTGTCACCCACTTTCATACCAAAAAAGCATTAGTCTGCGTTTGACCCGGAGAGGGTGAAGAAGCTGGTAGCATGTGTCGTTTATAAAATCCTGGATTCCCCCTGAGCCAGGGTTTGGAAGAACTCCTTGCACCGTGCACATCTTTACTCTTTTAAAGTGAGACAGAGCTCTTGTTAAGCATGCCCCTGCATGTTCATGGCCCCCCTGGATGCAGGGCCCTGTTGCCAAGTATGTCTCCTACCACGGTGAGCTGAACGGCCGCAGCAGACGATTTGCAATTATTCATTTGTTTTCCGTGGGGAGGATGACCCACCGTGGCAGCCCCGTGAAGCAGTACGATTTCTTGCTCAAGTTTTTACTGGTCGGGGACAGTGATGTGGGCAAAGGGGAGATCTTGGCAAGTCTGCAGGATGGAGCCACAGAGTCGCCCTATGGTTACAACATGGGTGAGTACTGTCTGAACTGATTTTGTCATGTTAGGCATGTTTCCTGTGCCATTTGAACCCTGTGCTTACCTAAACACTACAATTTCTAAATACCTAAATATGTCATACGCAGGTGAATACACTTATATTGTTAACTTTTTATGTTCCTCTTAATACTGGGATTTCCTGTTTGTAAGCTCTCCTAGATCCTCTCCCTGTGCCTAATAGTATTGAGGGACAAGGAAACAAAATGATTGATTTGCCCATGATCACACAATGTAGGTTAAGTGGAGAATGAAACATTATGAGTTGGACCAATCGGAGAGGGGGGTGACCTCTTACATTCATATGTGGTCTTTTTACATGAATGTAAGAGGTCACCCCCATCTCCGATTGGTCCAACTCATATTGTTTCACTGTTGATAGCCTGTAGGACCAGTTGAGATATCAGGCATCCCCATTGTTTTTTGTCTAGGTTAAGTGGAGAAGACAGAAGCAAAAAATGGCTAACTTGATTTCACAGTCGATGATTTAACTACAAGGACCACCTGCGCAATTACAGTGTCACAGTACAGGTATTGTAATTAATTAGTGTTGCATATTCATGATTATTATTATTATTGTACTTTTTTTTTAATACTGCTCCAGCTGAACACCCTACTAGTCTCAAAGCGTGTAAATCTTGTTTGAGTTAAAGGATAGTTCCGGGACTTTCTTTTTATTGTCCCTACGGTTCGGCCATGTGTTTTTAAGCATAAATTGGTAGATCGTAGAAAACTTTCCTATGGACCTTACCCGACTTTTCGTCCATTAACGCACTCGAAATCAGCCGCCATTTTGTGATAATCCTATCATTTCCCCCCATCGACCTGGCTCACCTGCGTTTGCGGCACTAAATCATATCCCCCGCCCCTGAAACAGACTTTATCAAAACATTCATATTCCCCGCCTCTATCCGTGACGTGACTGTGCTGCGTAGGCAAACGCGCCCAGGCGTCTTCTACGCGACTCCACACAGAACCCGGAAACCAACACAGATCAGCTCACAACACAGCGCGCCACAATTCGGAATATGAAACTGTACTTTTAAATCAAACCGGAAGATTGTAAATTTGGTAAAGTACATTTATTTGACATCAAATGTTTAGAGAATATTCAGCGATTTGCATTTTTATTTGCTCACGTTCCAAAAAGTTCGTTTTGAGGCACGCGATGTTCCTTTGCTGTACACAGGGTCTTAGATCATCTCACAATACAGCGCCACAATTCGGAATATGAAACTGTGGTTTAAAAGCAAACGGCAAGATTGTACATTTGGCAAAGTACATTTATTGGACATCAAATGTTTAGAGAATATTCAGCGATTTGCATTTTTCTTTGCTCTCGATCCAAAATAGTTCGTCTTGAGGCAAGCGATGTTCGTGTGCAGTACACAGGGTGTTGGTTTACGATAAAATAAGCTCTTCGGTCGCACTGATAATCGCATGGCTGTTCCAACAACGAGGCACTAGGCCACCACAACGGTATGTATGTTGCATCTAGCCATTAGTACCGCGTAAGGGCATACTTGTACTTGGCGATCGTCCCATAAAATGGTCAGGGTGGTAACGTTGTTCACGCGGAGAAGCAACTGGCGGTTGTAAAAGCCATCCGCCGGTGTCTGGTACTCGTGACACAGACAATAATGAAGGATGTACCTGTTTTAAAAACATAAAAAATGAAATTAGTCTCACCATCAGATCTTTATTAAAATTTTTCATTTTATATATTAGGTCGGGAAATTATTTCATAGCTAGGACAGTGCAACTGGGTATTATACGTCATTTCCAGTAACCCACCCCCTCTCCTCCGCCTTTTTCAGAGCCGCCTGAGCGCCAGTGGACCACTTCGTCACTGATATGATATAATATGGCATTTGCAACGCGCCTATACACAAGTGTTTCAAGGCGTGGCGAGGCAGTGAGGGGGGGAACAAGGAGAAGACAGACAACGATCCTACTAGGCTAGGTGTCATTCAGATCGCGCAAGTGCAGGGGTAGGGGGAAGGTAAAAGTGCAAGGGGAAGGGGAGGGGGGAAGTGGAGTACAAGGTAAGTAGCATAAAATAATAAATACATAGGGCCAGCTGGTGGCGGTGCAAGGTAAGTGCAGAACAAGTGCTGGGAAGGGGGGGCTGTAGGATACTGAGACAGTCCCCCAGTGCAGGGGTTGACAGGGAGGCAGTGCAGGTGGAGAGTGGAAGGGCCCAGGACCGAGGTCGCAGACAGTGGACCAGTTGTAGCAGGGGAGAGGGAGAGAGAAAGCAGAAGCAAAGAGGAAGGTTTTGAGGTGCTTCCGTAAAAGGAGATGGTTCTCCTCAAGATAGTGCGCGGTACAAAACAATATGCCACATAGAACGAACAAGTACAACTTAACCCGTCTTTAAAGCTACTGTATAGTAATTAAATTACGGTATAAACTCATCTAAAGAGTTACTTACATTATATTTGCATTTTCCATTGTGTCTGTGCGTAGGGCAGCCCCGAAATACCACTCCTTCTATGCCGACGGACGTTATTTCTTCTAATGAACGAACATTAAATGGCTATCGTTTCTGAAATTTTATTCATTATCGTTTCTTACGTTATTGCACCACACCCCCAAAAAGAAGTCTTTCGGGATGGTCCCGGCCTGTCAAGGTCAAATAACAATAGAACCTTATACTGAGTCGTGGGCCATTCGGGCACCAGAGCAAAAAATCAAAGCAGCTGACCTTCACTTTGAACGAGCACACATTCCTAGTTAGCTACATTCAGTGTAAGGCCATCTCACAGGACTTGAAATTTACACTCCATCTTTGCATTTTGTCTGCGTGCTTTGCAGCCCCAGAGAACCATAAATACGGAGACATTCTATATTTTTTGAAAAATGATTTATATTACTGTTTGGTTTAATTTAATGCGCAAATGAACAAGGTTGGATAGACACATTGCATGTACACTGAGCAATCACTTTTATTTACACAATACATAGCTACACATATTCAATGGGCCTGCGACATGAGGAGACTCCAGAGCAAAGTCACAGGTGACACCCGGGTGGTTCGCACTACTGCACGGTGAAGGGAGGGGCAAGGGTGGAGAGACACATTGCATGTACACTGAGCAATCACTTTTATTTACACAATACATAGCTACACATATTCAATGGGCCTGCGACATGAGGAGACTCGAGAGCAAAGTCACAGGTGACACCCGGGTGGTTCGCACTACTGCACGGTGAAGGGAGGGGCAAGGGTGGAGAGACATATTGCATGTACACTGAGCAATCACTTTTATTTACACAATACATAGCTACACATATTCAATGGGCCTGCGACATGAGGAGACTCCAGAGCAAAGTCACAGGTGACACCCGGGTGGTTCGCACTACTGCACGGTGAAGGGAGGGGCAAGGGTGGAGAGACACATTGCATGTACACTGAGCAATCACTTTTATTTACACAATACATAGCTACACATATTCAATGGGCCTGCGACATGAGGAGACTCGAGAGCAAAGTCACAGGTGACACCCGGGTGGTTCGCACTACTGCACGGTGAAGGGAGGGGCAAGGGTGGAGAGACATATTGCATGTACACTGAGCAATCACTTTTATTTACACAATACATAGCTACACATATTCAATGGGCCTGCGACATGAGGAGACTCGAGAGCAAAGTCACAGGTGACACCCGGGTGGTTCGCACTACTGCACGGTGAAGGGAGGGGCAAGGGTGGAGAGACACATTGCATGTACACTGAGCAATCACTTTTATTTACACATTACATAGATACACATATTCAATGGGCCTGCAACATGAGCAGACTCGAGAGAACAGACAATCAAATTACAATCATTTAAACCGTGATGTGTATTTCTCAATGAGCTCTGCTTTAGGTGGACATGGAACAGAGGCAATGTTGGGTGGCAATGCAGTTGTCCCCTGCACAGGTTCGTTCACAACTCCATGTATGTGCCTATCTAGGACATCAACAATAAGTCTCTCAATAAACTCATATTGCATATCCTCAAACACTGGTTTGATCACCCATTGTTTACTTCTTTTAGTGAAGGCCTTATTGTAGCGAAGCGTCCCTAAAGTTCCGGTCGTCCTACTTTGTTGACGGCCAACATTATGGTTATGTGCCAAGACCGCTAGAAGAGTCCGATTTATCATGCCCTCCATGCCAAAATGCAATCGTTTTGGCCTGTACTTTAGGCACATATTGTGGAACACCTCCAAATCTCCTGTGTGGCAGAATTCCGTGAGTCCCCTCAAATCTCTTGTTATAGTTTTATCAAATCAATCTTTTCAATGGCTTTGTGAGTGGGTGATGAAGGAATCAACCACTTCTTCTTCCGTGCCTCTTCTGTGGACAAATGGCCATGGTCACAATTGTGGAAATGTTGGTTTGTGGTCCAGCGGTGAACGTTGCTACAGTGTAGCATTACTGACCGCCATTTTTCCAGTAGAATTTCCAACGACCCTTCACATGTTTTTGAGCTCCACCAAAGATGGTTGCTGATTGACTTGGACCACTGTGAAATACCTTGCATATCTTTTTTTTTTACCTGCAGCCGACATTTATTTATTGATTGTTTTTGCAAGATGCCATACGTCAAATTGGTGATTTATATTTTTGTACTCTTCTCTCATTGTCTTGGCAATTGAAACGTGTCTGTCCGTGGCTATCAGGTCGATCACCATTCCCCGCGATTGTAGTTCTTGCAATGATGCTACAAAGCCAACTTTCTCCATGGCCACTGAGGATGTACTTTGTGACACCTGCACGACCACCGAACTAACAATTTTCTTACTTTCCATGTCCTGAAAGTGGTAGGTGCAGTACTTGGCTGAAAATCCTGGGCTGTCGCACTGTCCATCACCGGCTAGCCTGAACCGTTTGCCCGCAAATGTACTTTCAATAGACATTTTTTCCATTCTCCAAGCTTCGCTAATGGCTGGAAATAGATAATCAGTTTGGTATTTGTAGAACTGAGTTTTCGCAATGAAATGGATTCCCACAAACTGAAAGAAATACTCTAACTTTTTAAAACTTGAACCACTAAAAAGTGCGGCCGCTGCACAAAGTAGATTGCCTGCTGGCAGTTGCCCCAGCATGGGTTGTGCAGACCATGAGAACGGATGATATTGTGTACAGGTGGCATATATTTTAAGGTTAGTGCCTCGAATTGCACGAGTCACATTAATCAATGGCTCCCCACATACTTCCTCACCAACCGAATGCCCACATTTCATCATAATAATAATATCAATCAAACAACTATCGAATACAATGAATTTGGCCTCTTTCCTTATACTGTCACTCTGCATCCCAGCTGGTTCGGCCTGTAACGTTGAGGACGTGTCACTCACATTAAAGGTACAATCTCTGATATCGTCTTCCGCTATGTTCAGTGATATTGTTGGTGTTTCATTGTCGTCCATTTCATTCTCTTCCATTGCAACATCTGTTCCTTCTCCGGCGATGGGAGAATAAAACAATTTCTTCAACTTTCTCGCGGTCTTAGTTTTTGCGGGTGTGGATTCTGTGAATTGATCTCCGACTGCATCCGAACTACCAGGAGGACATTCACTATCAATGGCTGGTGGTGGTATAGCTCCGTTGTCAATCACTTCATATTCTTCCCATTGACACGATGCATCTCCAGTCTCAAGTCCCTGCCAAAAGGTTTGACAAGCAACATCTCTCGTTCGCTTCACTGTCTGTGTAGATCTAGTTCGTACACCCACTCGCAACTAGAGGACAGATTGGAAAAGGGATGTTCAGTTTAAACACAACTTACAGTATTGAACTATTAACAGTGAAAAACAACATAATATAGTGACCAGGACACTAACCTTCTTTTGCTTTCTTTTCTTTGAAACTTTCTTGCCTCGAACTTCAACATCTGGACGCTGTTGCTCCGACTCGTGTGTGCATGTCTCCACTTCCTCTTGCGCTGCAACGACTATATTTTCATGATAAGCACATCCATCACGCACTGACGCTCCATCGACTCCCTGAAACATAGAACTTTCATTAGTATGTATAATAATATTGAAAACACAAAATGTACTTGGGGACCAATACCCACGTACATCTCAATAGCAAAACACGAATTAACGCATTGTGTAGAACATTCAAACGACAATTATTCACGCATTGTTGATCTAGTTAGATGGAACTGTCAAGATCCATACCTCGGGCTCCGCATAGACTTCCATTGATGATATTATTGAAGATGACGCTTCAGCAACTCCCTGAAACACAGTAATTGCATTAGTATGGTTTTCTATTTTGTTAAAAAGAACATAAACTTTGTGCAGGCGTCAACGGCTCATCTAAATAGACCTGCACAAATGATCAGTTGTCTAAAATAAATAATGGATATCTAAATATGATTCGATTTGCTCGATCGTTGGAAGTGTCACCACCCAGAGATCTGCATCAACTACTAGGGGTGATGTTCTTGTAGAAGAAGCTCCGTCATCTCCCTGAAACATAGTACTTGCGTTAATAAAGAAGGAAGTATAGCGGATGTAATCACGTCATATGATCTCGCTTGATCGAACTGTCAGTATCCATACCTCGAAATGCATAAGAACATCAAGGGACGCTGTAACTGCGGTGCACACTTCTGCAAGCTGTTGCGCCGACCCGTAACTGCATGCTCCCCCTTCTTCTTGGACTAATGCTCCATCGACTCCCTGAAACATAGGACTTTCATTAGTAATGAACACAATATTGAAAAAAGAAGACACATAGGAGGGCGACGACAGAAGGACATATCAATGGCTAAAAACGAAAGAAACATTGTGTGTAACAATCACGCTACAAGAATGCAAGATCTGATGATCTCCATCGATGGAACTGTCCGGAAACGTACCTCGAGCATCTGAGTGACATCAACGGTTGTCGTCAATGCGTTGGACTCCTCAGCATCTCCCTGAAAGACAGTACTTGCATTATTTGGGATAACAATAATTATAACTGAAAACAAAGACTAGAGGACGAGTACTAGGGTGTACCATTAGGTAAAATAATTACACGATAAATTAAAACTATTGATTTACATGCCTAAAACAAGTCAGTGGCAGAATAGCTAAGTAAGATTACCCGATAGGCGCTTGAAGTGGCTGATGACTGCAATAACGACACGGATGGAGAATCTTCCGCCTTCATATTGAGTGGATACATAAATGGGGAAATTATTGTTAGCTAATGCTACACACTACCGCAAGGCCGAGAGCTAAATCCGTAAACTTGACTCACCAGTGGAGGGATGTGGACGAATAGAGTGGGAATAGCGGTTGAGAGCAATTTTCGCGTCGCTCGCGGTGTTTTCTTCTTTATTAGCAATGATGTGGAGTACATGTCTGAGCTAAAGTGCCTGCTGCAGATGCGGTATCGATCACCCCTCTTGTCCCCAAAGACTTCTAGGACTCTACTTTCAAGCTCAGACGGTGGATATCCGCAATATCGGACCCATTCTCTTATCTGATCTATTGTCTTAGGGAAAACATGCATTATAGTACCTTCAGATTTATTATGGGTCTTCGAAGGGCAACCGCCAATGGAACAGGCAGGCATTGTGGAAAGTTCTGAAAAGTAAAGATCAACAATTCTCTATGAATACCAATGTGTTAAAAAATTAAATGACACATAAAAGGTTCAATGCAAGGTTCGTTTTGGTTCTTGGAACTATACACGTTATTCACATGCGGATAAGTATTTGAATAACTTTAAAAAAATAGAAAAATAATTTGACTAAACTCAGAACATGTGACTAGTTCCTTGCATGTACTGTCTTGAACGAAAAGAAAACATGGATGCAATTTGATGTCTACTAGCAAATAGATATAAATTAAAAAATTGGACGCAAAATGATTATGGTACATGGCCTTACCTTGACGAACAAACAGTTAGATGCAGGGATCAGAGTAGTTTCTTGTCGTAGAACAGGGAGCAGTTCACAGGTTGCAAACTGACGAGTTTGCTCGAAGTGGTCACGGAAGTTCACAGAGACGAAGAGCAGATAACCAGCACCTTCACGGGTTGACTAGCAAAGCGCAAAGAAGTTCTCATTAGAAATATGAAGTGGGTTATAAAGAATTCGAAACAGGGGTGTGTTTGTGAATGAATGACGTGTATATGTCGTGGCATTATGCGGTTTGCAGGGAGGCGTCCAGCGTGAGGGGGGATGCTTGGCAGGAGACACGGGGTCTGGAGGTAGACATGGGAACAACAACCCATGCTCTATAGACCACTTTGAAGTGTACATGGTCTTTGGCACCTCTTGGCCTTTATCGCTCCCTGACAGCTCCACTTGCCAGCGCAAGTACCCCGGTGCGAACTGCCTTTGATAGGGCGGGGGGTGGATTGGGGCGGTGGTCGTGCAGACAAGACACAGGAAGACTCGTGAATGGAGACACACTTATGTGGATTGCAGGGGGGCGTCCAGCGTGAGGGGGGATGCTTGGCAGGAGACACGGGGTCTGGAGGTAGACATGGGAACAACAACCCATGCTCTATAGACCACTTTGAAGTGTACATGGTCTTTGGCACCTCTTGGCCTTTATCGCTCCCTGACAGCTCCACTTGCCAGCGCAAGTACCCCGGTGCGAACTGCCTTTGATAGGGCGGGGGGTGGATTGGGGCGGTGGTCGTGCAGACAAGACTCGTTTGCCGCAGGGCCTCACCAAGGAGAGGCCATCTAACTGCATGTAAGAGGCAGGCTGCAGGATCTAGTACATGGAAGGCAGGGGGGTGAGTTTATAAATACCTCACCCTCCCAGGAGAATATATGGGTGCAGTTCACCCTGGAGACCCTGGATGCCTAGGCAGTTAGTCAGCAGCAGGCTGGCCTGTGGTGGCAAGGCGGCACGGGCCAGAGGGGGTCATCTCTGTACCCGGTGCCCAAAAGGATGATTTATTATGATCAACCATATTGATTATTTACCTATAACCATGTTTTGTATCAATAAAATCCAACGGCCTTTTATTGCCAACGCTTGAACAAAGTGGTGTGGTAAGTATTTTTGGGGGAGGAGGCAAGGCCGGGAGGCTTGATGCCAACCCGCAAAATAACATATGTATGTCTGCTGCATATGGGTTCAACGGTTATGTGGATTGAAGGTGGGCGGCCAGCGTGAGGGAGGATGCTGGCCGGAGACATGTGGTGTGACAAGACAAGGCACAGGAAGACTATTCAATGGAGACACACTGGATTCATTTAAAAAATCAAAACAACCATTGTTAAAATATATGCTGGGTTTTATTTTAGATCTTAATTTCAATTGAACATAAATAATAAACATTACACATTGTAAAGTTCCGGTTGCAGCACATCCAGGGAAAATCCGCGGTATTATCCACTGTAGCTGGGGAAATGTTGTCTAATGGCAAGTACCGCACAGGCAGGTATTACTCTCCGAACGCGGTGTCCGAGCCTCCCGTGAAGCCACCAAGTGAAGCAACGATAGGCCACCAGCCTGTACCACCTGTGAAAAAGAAAGATGCAAACTGTATTAAAATGACAAAACTTTCTTATCAATGTCGATTCAGGTAAAAAATGTCATTCTGCTTTGAAAAAAATTCTATCTAGAAAATGCACAATATGGAACCAATTTACATGCGTTCGAATGATATGTAGATGTAATTTTATATGTGGGAGACGACCATGAAATAGTAGTGGCATCACTGACATCACAACCAGAGTATACTTACTCGTTACTCGGATTACGCGGACGAACAGTGCCGCGAAGTTCGTGCATAAGCACCATCATCATCCTCAACACGGTCCGTGAGAGGCAGGCTTCCCTGAACTCTGGCAGCTCGGTGATGCATTGCGGACTTGGCTCGCCTTCCGAAATGTAGGCCAAGCACCCAGAATTTTCACGGCAGCAGCAGTTCTCCTCCTCAGTTGGCATTAGCTCGCACCGATTGCACGTGCACCAGGTGGAGACGCCGTCCATGCAACATGGTCCAGGCTCTTCATCCGTTGACTGGTCCTCCCAACTGCCGTCCGAATCCCCATCATTTTCGCGTGCTTGCCTTTCCAGTAGTTCCTCCTCAGTGTACTCGGGCTCGTACATATACGGCATTATTGTAGCCATTGTGTGGTAAAGAAAGTAAAATAATTTACAGAGATGGTACAGGTGTTCACAAGGCCTAGAAGCGGCGAAGGTAGCTGACCAGAGCACAGAAACGAGTCACAGAATACTCAAAGTAACACAGAGAGAGTAATGCAATCGAAAATCTGCTGCTGTGTGTTGTGAAACGGTGTGTTTATTATTTATTTATTAAATTTATATAGCGCGCAGGCAGCCCAGGGGCATTGTGGCACTGTTACTTGCAGGAAGACTTAGTTACAATGTGAGCAGGTTGTGCCTTGGGTTACATTAAGGCAGTGACCTGTGATCAGATATATCACATAATACATCATACAATACAATTATGAGGGCTAGGCCATGTAATTGTTAGATGAACAGGGTCGTTTTCAGGGTTTTCCGAAAGGCGGTCAGTGAGGGTTCAGAGCGCAGGGAGCTAGGGAGGGTGTTCCAGTGTACGGCAGCGAGGTACGGGAAACTGGAGCCCCCTGCTCTGGTCTTTTTTACCCTGGGTACTGAGAGCATGCTGGCATAGGGTGATCTAGTGGGTCTTGTGGAGGAGACCAGGTGGATCCTCTGCGAAAGGTACATTGGGGCGGCAAGATGGACACATTTGTGGGTGATGCTTAGAGCCTTGAATAGGATCCTCTCCTTTATGGGGAGCCAGTGGGAAGCTTTTCTGGCAGCGGTGATGTGCTCTCTCCTGGCAATGCCTTGTGCAGCGCGTAGGGCACTGTTCTGTATTACTTGGAGCTTCTCAAGATTTTTGTTGGAGGTCCCAAGGAAAAGAATATTGCAGTAATCAAGTCGCGAGCCGGTTATGGCCCTGGCTATGTTAGTGCAGGTGTCTTTTGACAGATAAGGTCTGATTGCGTTAAGGAGTTTTGCATGGTAAGCGGCATGAGGAAAGAGGAAAGAGGCGTCCTGCCATTTCCATGGCGACACTTCATTAGCTGAGGCGCAGCGATTGTTGACACGAAACATGCTTTGGCGTTGGGAAATGGGCGGTAGGCGTCTGCTGATGTCAGGCTCAGGGGCGGGGGATTTGATTTAGTGCCGCAAACGCAGGTGAGCCAGGTCGATGGGGGGGAAATGATAGGATTATCACAAAATGGCGGCTGATTTCGAGTGCGTTAATGGACGAAAAGTCGGGTAAGGTCCATAGGAAAGTTTTCTACGATCTACCGATTTATGCTTAAAAACACATGGCCGAACCGTAGGGACAATAAAAAAAAAAGTCCCGGAACTATCCTTTAAGGGGAATTAAGTTGCGCCCAGGGACAGCAGGACCTTCGTCTGCTTTGGATGCACTGACTATTTTACTATATACACAATGTATCCAATTATTTCAGAGTTTAGTAAGAAAGTTATACACTCTCCTGGGTTCTCTCTCTTCAATCATTCAATAGTGTGGCATGTATTTCATTTTTATTCGTTTTGACCTTTTTACTTTTCAATTAGTTATTCATAACTTCCTCCATAGTGAACTGAAATCCATCAAGCAATTCAAGATTGCATTTCTCGTGTCTTCTCTTCTCAAATTATTAGGTTAAAAAAACAAAAATCCTCATTCACTTTTGTATTTTTTCAATGAAAGAAATCAATTACTTGAAAAAGCAAAATATTTAACAAAGCAAAGTTGAAAAGACAAGTGTTGAGGTCTAATGGCTTCATATCAAACTTCTTGAATTCAGTTAGACTACTTTGATTCATGATTTTAAGGCCTCGGTTCCTTCGGCATCTGGCCATTTCACAATGGCTGTTTCACAAGGTAAAAATAAAAAAACAAAGGAACATGGCAGCTATGGAAAATTAGGAGGAGAAATAATCTTAGTCCCTTCTCTGTTTCTATGACTCGGATCTGCGTCCCTTCTCTGTTTCTATGACTCGGATCTGCGTGTAGAGGCAGGTAGTGGATGCTGCAATGGGAGTAGTGTCAGTGACCAGCCAAGAGAAACTGGAGGGAGGTAAGCTGGAGATGTGAAACTGGAGGGAGGTAAGCTGGAGATGTGGGGTGTTGGACCAAAAGCAGGTAGGTCCTTGCTTCCTTGGAGGTGAAGATGGCTACATCCTGTTTTATTAGCTGGCTGAAAATGCAGGTCTTACAAGAGATATATACTCACACACAAGTCATTCTTCATAAACACTGGCAGGTACCATCAGATATCTTATTAAAAATAGTACTCGCCTCATTTTAGGAGATTCAAGATAGGTCACTGCAATAGAGTCAAACATAGTAATTTGCAGCAGTGAATCTAGTATTGGCAAAGGTGACGATTCATGGAATCTTGTCACTTCTCCACATAGGGGAGCCCTTCCTAGGGAGGCTAGGGAAGTGGGTCCGCTATACAACAATCCACCCTAACGGTGGCGAAATGCGGGACCTCACAGGGAGAGACTTCCCTCATGGGGACAAGGACTCCCGTTCTGTGATAGAACTCCCTACCCCTCTTAATCCTGAGACCATGAAACCCATAAGGTCTGCTGAGAAACTCTGCAAGTACTACTGTATGTTATTGCAATACTCCTTCCTTCTCTCCTGTAAGAATGTATCCCACCATGATAAGGAAGACTAAAATAGTTATACATTCTGATCTCAAGTGATCTAAGAGTACTGTGACGAGGATCAATTGAGTTATGAAAACGAATCCTTCGCCAAGTACAGAAGGTAATAGGCTGAAACATGTCTGGGGATGCTTGTGATCCTGTGCAGAAAGAATGTGACCATGCAGTTAGGGCTAGACTGCCCCTTTTGGGGTGGGATAAAGCCTGATTTTCATATGGTCTTTCCCCTTTTGTAATGGCTTGGCAGGTGAAGAACAATAGTCTTTAGGGTTGCCCAGAGCAATGCCGGAGTTTCAGATTAATTCTAAACCTTCCAGCCATCAACTCTTTTGAGGAGGAGCCATGAAGAATACACAATGGACATAAAGGACTGTCACTCCGCTGGGGAGGACCCAGCTGTACAACATAAAACTGGAGAAAGGACTCGCTGTGAAGCGAAGCAGGCGTGAAGCCCGGTAGACCCGGGAAGTTCAAACTTGGAAGCAGGAAGCTACGCTGGAGAAGCAAACCTCCAGTCGGGAGTGCAGGCTTCCTTCACAGGCCAAAGTAGAGCATGCCTGACTGGAAGCTGGGAAGCGGCTGACAGTGGTGTCACCTCGAGGAGGTGAACTACATCAACATCGCCTGGCCGGAGACCCTGCAGAGCCAAATCACGACAGGAAGGAGTGGAAGGAGAAGCAAGGAGAGTGTTCAGCGAGAACGCAGCGACCCAACACCCCAGGAAGAACCAGTGGCATGCCTCCACCAGAGAAGAGTTAACGGGAGCCACAGGAGACCCGTACGGGATTGGAAAAGGGTGCAGAATATAACAAAGGCATCAGGAGTGATCTCCCTCCTCTCAGTTGTGTCAAGAGTATTGAATGGAAAAATGCCTCCAGAGTAATCTCCCTCATTTCCAGAGTTGTAATAAAAGTACCAAGTGTGAAGATTACATCGCAAGTGGTCATCCTAGTCTCAGTTGTATCATAGTGACTAAAAGAGAAGAACATATCGGGTGTAGTATCCCTCAACACTCTGTCCTCAAGAGGGACACTAAAGCTAAAGAGGGCCACAAGAACAGTCTCCTTTGTCAGAGTGTTAAACGGAAACAAGGCCGCTATGGGAACAATTCCTCTCGTGCTCACCAGCAAGAGGAAGGTAAAGAAAGTCAAGGAATAACTGTGTATTGGAAACAGGTGTTTATAACTTTTAAGCAACCCTGAGAGTAGCCTGGGAAGAATTGTTAAGGTTGATAACAACATTGTTGCAGGAAGTTATCCAAAGAAACCCAATGGCTGAACCAGGAGAAGGGAGTCCTCCTGGTTATCCACATCATTTATGAATCAGAAACTAAGGCAAAAGATTACTAAACTGAAGCCTGGAGGCTGACCAAGTTTACCAGGAGAAGATGGCAGTTGATGAACTGCTGAACTAGGAGAAGGGAGTCATTCTCCTGCTATCAGCTAAAAGTGCAGAAACTGAACTTTTATCCAAGACTAATAGAAACACGGCCATACGGCTGATTCCATTGAACCAGGCGAAGGGAGTCATTCTCCTGGAACTATATATGTTGATGTCTTTTGTTAATGGTAGGGCTGGAGTAGTTTGGACATAGGACAGACACTTTGAGTTTGACAACCACCCTTTTGATGAGCGCCCAAGTTATTCTTTAGTTAGGTATAGAAAACCCTTCAGAGGTAGGGAGAGACAGGCCCTTTTCATTTTTATTTAAATAAAGATCCTAGTGATAATGCCACCCCTTTGTCTGACTCCTTACTCCAGCACGCCACACAAAGCAACTACAAGAGGCAACATTGAGCTAAATAACTCATATTGAGTGGTTTCACACATTCTGGTTTATGTCTCTATAATATTTCCTCCTTCACCACAGTTGTTTCTGGTCTCTCACTGACTGCCTTCTGCCCCGTGCACTTGCTGTCTCTAACTCCCCATGCTCATGGCACAGGGAAGCACCTGCACATGTGAAGTTGTGCATTAGCAGTGATGATAATAGACATACTGGTACTACCGGGGCCTTTGAAGGTGAAAGTTACGTATGATGGCCGCTCCTGCACATCTGAGGTTGTACACCATGTATGGTGACTGTATTCAGCCTATAAAGCATTATCTGGCATTTGATGGCCTTACTGGGGCAATTGAGGCTGCACTTGCCATATTACAGCAGTACCTGTTCACATGGGCATGTAACATCTCATGTGAGTCTACATACAGTGAATCCATCAGGCTGATTATGCATAAAATGTCCGTACCAGGGTATTTGAGTATGCACTTGGATATGATTATGATAACTGGATTTGCTGGGTTGTGCATTTTAGATATTGTGACTATCCAAATAAAGGACACTACAGTTGCCTTATTATAATAGAATTTGGGGATTTATGTAATACAATGACTATACTTTACATATGAAGCTGAGCAGAAACCTGCTAATAAATCCAATAAAGCAAAACGAGGCAGCTATAGCTTTGTCCGGTTTATTTCTATACAGCTGTGCTGAATTCGACAAAGGAACCGGCTGAGTGTAACCGTCTCAGGAAAGCGGACCCTGAACACAGAATTCTCAGGGTTTTGATATTGTTTTACACAATGAGGTTAATTCAGAAAATCATCATGACCCATTTAGATGGTTACATAGACAATGAGCTTCCTTACATAACGTCCCCTGACCTTGAGGTGCATGGGTAAACTGCACCATTCTACTTCTGTACAATTCTGCTAGTCGCACCTTTGTGATTCAATCTCCACCTGCAGTGGATCTCTCCATCATAAGTAAGGGGCCCAATTGGTTAACTAGCATCCATGTGATCCTTCGCACGGTTCTTGGGCAAGTATACCATGCGTTCACATGTTACGTGGCATGCGTCACTAGACTTGCCTGTAAGTGAAGCAGAGTCCAATGTCTGAGCCACGCAGCTTTATGGGCTTAATTACTGTCAGACAGTCGCATTAGTTTAGTTTAATTTTTATTAGTACCCGGCGAGGGACAATGTGATTGTAAAAATCAATCTGATTGGCCCTCGCAGGGGCTTTGCCCGACAGGGAATTCCTCTCCCAACGTTCTTTTCCTTTGCCCCGGCGGGGGGTGTGGTAGCCCCTCAGCCAATGAGGAGGCTCAGAATGCGGTAACCCCCACTCCGAGCCACCACGCGGCTGGAGGCTGCCATCTTCCCCAACCGGGGATTCAGGTGTTTTCCCTCACCGACCCCCCCCCCCCAATCCAAACAATCCCCTCCCGGCCCTCCTAACCCCACTTTCCTGCTTTTTGGTCCATTTCGGGATCGAACTCGCTGGGAACACTTCTGTCCCCAGCGCATCCGCTCCCGATCCACAAAAGGCCATCATGGAAAGGAAGAAGGGACTACACGTAGTCCCTTCATTCCTTTCCATGGCAGCCATTTTCTTAGTTTATATTTTTCTTATATTTTGAATGGCCGTCATGAAAAGTCCTTTTCCCTTTCCACGGCGGCCATTTTATTTGTTTACCTTGTTTCATTCAGTATGAATGGCCGCCGTGGAAAGGGAAAACACTCTGTTTTCCCTTCCCCGGTGGCCATTTTTGTTGAAAATTTTTTTTTTCTGTTTCAAAACGCCAATGTTACTAGTACCCCGGTCTTGCGTGCCCGGCTACTAATAGCAGTAAGCCCCTCGACGCAGTGTACATAGTGTACAGCCAGCAAACAAGACAAACGACACAAAAGAAATCCAGATGGAGGTGTTACAGGGATGGTAATAACGTGTATTTCTTACCAAGTCATATTCCAAGTTATAGCTGTGTCTTTAGGAAAATACAACGTACAGCAGTTGTAGACAGCACCTCCCCACCCATTTATGTGCTTTCTTGCACATCCTCATTCCTATTTTATTTTCCTTTTTAACCCCCACACTCCGTTATTACATTTGTAAATCTTCCCTCAAAACCGGGTCTCATTTGGACCTGTATAATCTAATTCTGCCCGTACAGATTATTTTTTTTTTTTAAAACGTATTTTATTGATTTTGATAGAAAAAAGAAAAAGAAAACGTGCAGTACAACAAGAAATCAACATTGGTTTGAACTGGGGAGGAGACGGTGAGGGGGAAACAAGGGGGGGGGAACAAACAAATCAACAACAGTCTTCATGTTGTAGCAAACTTACAGTGGACGGGTGGGTTAGGGGCAATGACCCACAGTTTCAGGAAGCAAGAGGGGTCAAACACAGAGGTGGTTCCACCAATGCCGGCATCCGAGCAGTGTCAATGCAGTGGTGTGGGACTTCAGGGGGGTTTGTAGTCAGCGCTGAAGCGTATGTCTCTGAGGAGGGCCTTCCATGATTCCAAAGTGCCACCTTCGGTTTCGCCACTGTTCGTGATTCCTTCCTGCCAGGCCCTGGTTTCAGCTGTTGTCCATCTCTCGAGTTCTTTGAGCCATCTCTCTTGCCTGGGGCCCGACGGCGTCTTCCAGGCCATCGCTATTGTTCTTTTAGCCAGGATACATGAGATGTCCATTAATTTAACAGCGTGCTTGGATTTGCTAGGTCTGGGGTAGGTCCCCAGGAGGCACTCGCCAGGAGTCCATTCGTATCTTGTCATTCCGGCGTCCATGCAGGTCTGTTTGGCCTTGGACCACAGTGCCATCGCCTTGGTGCAGGTCCAGAACATGTGAATCACATCTGCTTTATCATTCCCGCACCAGGGGCATGCAGGGGAGGATGTCTTATTGAAGGAGGCAACCCTATGTGGGGTCATGTATGTCCTGTAAAGAACGTTCAATTGGATCTGGCCAAACCTGGTGTTCCTGGATACTTTTTTGGGAAATATCAGCGCTCTTTCCCATTCTTTATCTGAAATCGGGGTCTCAAGGTCCGCCTCCCATTTTGTCCTCAGATCTTCGCATTTAGGGTTGGTTTTATCACATAGTCTGCTGTAAAGCCTGGAGACAGGTCTCCAGCCGTCCGAGAGGTCATGCATCTCTTGTAGCAGAGGGTCAGGGGAGGGCTCCTCCGGCCATCCGGTCCATTGTTTCTTAGCAGTTTGTTTGAGGCGATGATACCAGAGGAACTGGCCCGGGGGAATTCCATCGGCAGCCTTAAGAGATTCGAAATCCCTGAATTCTCCCTCCTCATACATGTCGCTCCATGTGTAAATGCCGGCCTCTTCCCACCTCCTTGCCGTAGAGATGTCTGCAGCCGTTCGACAGGTGTCTGCTAGGATGGGATTGTCCGGAGAGTATGGGTGTCGTATTCGCCTGATGCAGCAGGACCTGGCCCATATCTTTCTTCCCAGGTCAATCACCATGGAGGGGACCGGGGGTTGCCATGTAGGGTGCCATAGGATCTCCTTGGGGATCACATTGTCCAAGGGTTGCCTCAGCAGTTCGGTCTCTGCTGAAGGCTCATCCGAGAGCCATCTCGTTATGTGACTCAGCTGGGCAGCCAGGTAGTACAACTGGAGATCCGGTAACTTTATTCCGCCTTCTTTGTGTGGGAGAGAGAGGACGGACAGCGAAAGTTTATGCCTGTGTGGGCCCCAAAGGAAGTCCCTGAAGATGGCCTCCAGCTTCTTGAAGAAGGACGGTCTAATGTAATGGCAAATGTTTATGAAGAAATACAGGAATCGGGGGAGTACGATCATCTTGACAATCGCTGCCCTGCCCACCATGGCCAATGGGAGCTTGGACCAAAACTTTATAGAACTTCGGAGACTCGCGATGGCGGCCTCGGTGTTGTGTTCATGCATGAGTAGCGGGGTGTGGCTTATGTTGATCCCCAAATAACGGAACTGGACCAGTTGCCAGCTTATTCCTATCTCTGGGAGATTGTTTTCCGGAATGTTGCGTAAGCCCGCCAAGGGGAAGGCAGAGGACTTATTCCTACTAAAGCGGATCCCTGAGTACTTCGCATAGTTGTCCAGTATCTCCAACGCGGTTGGCGCGTTAACTTCGGGGGAGCTTAGGTAAAGAAGGACGTCGTCTGCATACAAGGATATTATGTGGTGTGCATTGCCCACCTTAATGCCAGCATCGAAGAGCTGCTGCCTGAAGTATAATGCAATCGGTTCCAGGCCCAGTATGTACAGCATGGGTGATAACGGGCAGCCCTGCCTTGTTCCCCTTTGTATATCCCAAGCCGCTGAAACCACTCTTCCCGTTCTTACTCTCGCCGTCGGGGAATTGTAGAGGACCTCAACCCACCTGATGAAGCCCTCTCCAAAGCCAAATCTTCTCAGGACCTCCCTGATCCACTCCCAGTATATGGAGTCGAAGGCCTTGATGGCGTCGAGCGACAACACCGCCAGGTCCTCGTCCCTGTCATATGTTTCGGCCATTACATGCTGCAGCCTCCGGAGGTTAGCAGTGGTGTTGCGCCCAGGAACGAATCCGTTCTGATCTTCGTGAACGATGGAACCCACCACCCTGGCTAGCTTGCGGGCCAATATGGATGTGAGGATCTTGGCATCGTAGTTTAGCATAGCCAGAGGGCGATAGGACTCACAGTCGGTGGGCGATTTGTGTGGCTTGAGCATGGGGACTATTATGGTTTCCTTCATGGTGTTGGGGAGAATCCCATCCGTGTGTGCCTCCTGGTAGACCTCGTGGAGAACTGGGGCAAGGATGGACTCATACGCTTTATAGAACTCAGGTGGGAGGCCGTCACTGCCAGGGGCTTTGTTGTTGGAGAGGGACCTGATTGCCCCTTGAACGTCCTCAAGAGTGATCTCGGTTTCCAGCTCCTCTCTCTGCTCGAGCGAAATGTGGGGAAGTTCTATCTCCTCGAGTGTGTCTATGATGTCTGCAGCAGGAATCTGGGTCTTGTGGGTATACAGTTCTGTGTAGAATTTAGCAAAGGCTTCATTGATCCCTAGCTGAGTCGAGTGGGATGACCCATTAGCGTCCCGTATCTCCACTGGGAGATGTTTGGGGTGTTCCCGTTTGCAGAGCCATGCTAGTAGTCTTCCCGGTTTGTCCGATTCTTTATGAGATCTGGCGGTGTGCGTGGCGAAATCAAATTTTTCCAGTCTTTCCCATGCCTGCTGACATTCTGTGCGGGCTTCCTTCAGCTTGGTCTCTGTCTCCATAGAGTTGTCGCATGTGGACTCCAGTCGGGAGATCTCAGCTTCCTGTGCTTCCAGGGTGCTCCGCAACTGCCTGCGAGTTCCGCCGGCTCTCGATATGATTTCGCCTCTGGTCACCACCTTCATTGCTTCCCATAATGTGCCCCAGGAGGGGACCGAACCGATGTTGTTCTCCAAGTATTCTTCCAATTTTTCGGCAAGGGTTTCCCTGAACTCGAGGTCCGCAAGTGCCGCGGTCGGCATCCTCCACATGGGGATCGGGGGTCTGGGGCCTCTCATTTGCCATAACATGGTCAGTGGGGAGTGGTCGGAGATCGACCGCCCCAGGTATTCTGTGGTTGTTATGTGTGGGGTGAGTTCCTTATTGATGAACAGATAGTCAATTCTTGTGTGAACTCCATGTGGAGCTGAGTAGTGGGAGTAGGACCTGTCGGTCGGATGGTGTTCCCTCCAGATGTCCACTAAGTTGAGTTGCTCCAGAGTTTCCCTCAAGGCACCGGATGTGAGGCTGCTCGGGCGTGGGGGGGGCAGCGATCTGTCTGCACTCGTGTCAGCAACACAGTTGAAGTCCCCTCCCCATATGAAGGTGCGGTCCCGGTACCGAGTCAGCTTCGTTATCAATGTGGCGAGGTACGCCGATATCCCGTGATGAGGGAAGTAAGAGTTGATGAAGCAGACTGGGGTTTGTTCCAATGTGCCCCAAATCGCTGTGAATCTCCCTTCTTTATCTTGTTCACTTCCCTCCATCTGGAAGGGGACGTCCGGGCTTATCCATATTAGCACCCCTCTGGCGTATTTAGAGTAGGGGGACCCTCTAACAGTCCCAGCCCATCGGTCTGCAATTTTAGACATGGTCTCCGTCGTGAGGTGAGTCTCTTGAAGGAGTGCAATGGAGATTTTCTTCCTCCTGAGGTAGGACTGTATAAGATTGCGCCTGAGGTATGAGCCCATGCCCCGCACATTCCAGGTCATTACAGTAAGCTGTGTCGCCATCCGGTTCGAGTTTCAGATTTGGTGTGGGACTCTGGGGTCCGACTCCACTTTAGTCTTGTTCGGGTGGGCTGCAGGGGGGATACCACTGCATTTCGTTCATCGGTGTCAAGTCCCAGACCCATCTCGGTCTGCGTTGGCAAAAGAGGCATGAAGACTGTACAACTAATAAAACTAACAACAAAACTTAAACTGGTGCGCCCAGCAACTACAACATTGTCGCGGTGCTCAGGCGCTCTCGAGCCGTCGGAGCCCATCCGGGAGTCGGGCGCGAGCTGGGTCAGGCGGGTGCCCAGACCGGGTAAATACTACGCTGGGGGTGGGGCAAGGGCCTGGCGGCAGAGCCGAACGAGGCCGTTTCCGAGTGAAAAAACTGTAGTTGGATTATCTTCTGTATTCCGGTCTCACGTGCGATGTTTCTTACATGGGGGTCGCTGGGAGGTTAGGTCTCAGTCTGTGAGTTGTCCTTGCCATCCGCCAGGTTATTATCCTCAAGCCACATGTTGGCCGCATCTGGGTTCTCGAGAAACACCACTCTCTCCTTGTAGACAACCCTTAGGCGCGATGGATAAAGTAGTCTATATTTTAGGTTCAGTTGTCGGAGCCGGGCTTTTATCGGGACAAATGAGTTCCGCTCTCTTTGTACCTTCTGCGTGTAGTCCGGATAAATGGAGATTTTGGAGTCTCCTCGCTCGATGGGGCCCCCCTCCCTGGATCGCCGTAAGATAGTTTCTCTGTCCTGAAAGTTCAGTATCTTAGCGATTATGGGTCTGGGGTGCGATCCGGGGGGAGGGCGCCTCTGAAGGGATCTGTGGGCCCTTTCGACAGAGAATCCCTGGGTCAATTTGCCGGCCCCTATTTCTTGTAGCAGAAGGGTTTCGACGAAGGATGTGGTATTTACTCCCTCGTTCCCCTCCGGGACCCCCAGGATCCTGATGTTGCTCCGTCTGGCCCGACCTTCGGCCTCCTCCGCCTTTTCCTCCAAAAAGGTGACTTTCCTCTTCAGGAGGACAACTTCGGACTTTATGGCTGTGATGGCCGTGGAGGCTTCCTCTGCCGACTGTTCGACGGTCGCGACCCTCTCCGTTAAGTTGCGAGCGTCTTGGCGGATCAGTTGAATATCGACTTTGAATTCGTCGATCTTGGAGTCGATATGCGTCTTTAGCGAGGCTATAGCATCAAGTATCTGAGAGTGGTTATCGGCCGCCACCTCTTCGCTCGACTGGGCAACTTCAGAGGAGCTGGCCTTGGATTGAGTGGGGGTCTTCGCCCTGGTGGAAACAAAGGAGTCCATGGTGGCGGCTCTGGTCTTGTTCTTGGCGGCCATCTTGGGGCGATGGTTGCGGTCGTTTTAGGCCTCAAAAGTTAGTTCACTTGTGAGATCACTGGTGGGGCCCTTCACCTGGCCAAATATCGGGCCGTGAGCTGTGGTCTGCCCCCGTGTGTGATGGTGTGGTCCGTAGAGGTGGTCACTAGAAGAGCGGAGCCTCTCCTTTGCTGCTGCCTCTCCCCGCCGGGCCCTGGAATCCGTTGGGGGAGGGGGTACCCCTCGCAGGCACCGCTATGCTGTGCGGGGCGCCATCTTGGATCCAGTAAGAACGGGAGGGGGGGAGAACCGATTCAGGGCCACCGGAGTCTCAGGGGGGTCCAATTTGGTGGGCCCAACAACTATTCAGGTGCAGGGCTGCTTCGCCCAACCGCTCGTTCCTTTTCAGAAGTCGGGGTCGCACGCGAGCCGGAGAAAAAGGATCAGGAAACGGCGTCTCGGCCGGAGCTCGGCGGATCAGCTACCGCTCGCCATCGGCGCCAAGCCACGCCCCCTGCCCGTACAGATTATTAGCACCCTCTGCAAGTGTGTCCACCAATCTGGTTGCTCCAAACCCGAGCAGAATCTCACAATCCAAGCCTGAGTTCAGAGAAACCAGCATGCGCCCAATGCCATCCTGATTCCCTTGTCTCCCACCCTGCCCACTGCCAGACACCGTGCCTCACCGTCTGTCCATATGGAAATGGAAGAGGGGCTCTACACTGAGTCCTGCTCTTCCATTTCCATGGTGGCCAGGTTTGGTGACTATTTAATTAAAAACAATGTGTTGCGTGCTCAACGGAACCAGTTGGTCCTCACCCGCAGGTTTGACTTGGGTTACTAATAGCAATAATCGCCCATTCAGCGGGTTGTGCCATGGCCTGGCGTCCAGGCACTCGCTTCACTCGTGCCTATAACTTGAGAACCCTGGGCCATTACCACCCAGTTCCGCCCCCCTGTTCCCAAATGGGCGTTTTATTTCTATAGTCTTCGATTGTTCCTTTTTAAATAGACTCTTGTATCAATTATTTATGTTCTCTTGTTTCATGTTAATGTTCAATAGTCATAATCGATCATATCTTTTTCCATCTGCAAATCACATTAACCTTTTTCTATTTCATCCTCTAAAATTTCGTCACAATTCACTTCCACTAAAACTTGAATTTCCACACTGTTGGTGAGCATAAGTAGCAATTCTGCTGTAGGCAGGTGGTGAGTGTTGTTTTGACTTCCTACAGCAGTACTAGCAGATAATAAAAGGCAATTACAGTGACATAATTACGGCAATATATAGTTCCCATATATAAGAATCTGTCAATTTAAGTATCTAGGTGGCATTGAATATTAAAGGCATGGTCTGGTAAAAAATGTTATTTTAAAAATAGATAGGCAACATACAAAAAAAATACTAGCATTCTCTTTTTTAAAACTTCTGTGTAAAATTTTGAGCTATTCAAGCTCAAAATTCGCAAAAGCAAGCACATGGGCGCATCCATTTTGTGAAATGGATGCCCTCCTGTGCTGGCTTTTGCTTTTGCGGCACTAATAAAGCCAGCCAGCTGTAGTAAACAAAAGCTACCGCTGGGTGGCTTTCCCTTCATTAGTGCTGTACGCGGAGGACGGGGACCGGAGACCAGAGCAGGAAAGCTGCAGCTGAATCTCGGTAAGTGCAATTTATTTTTTTAAAAAATAAGCACTAGCTGCGTTTTTTTTTCTAAGTTTTCCGGGATGGAGGAGCCCGGAAAACTTAGAAATAAAACCGCAGCTTTAAAAACGTTGTATTTATGTTTGCGGTCGCTTTTGAAGCGACCGCAAACATAAATACAACGTTATTGTGTTGGAAAACGCTGCGGTTTTTCTTTCCAAGTTTCTCAGGCTCCTCCGGCTCGAAGGAGCCTGAGAAACACGGAAAGAAAAACCGCAGCGTTTTCCAACACAACCGCATTGTGTTTCTGCCTGAATCTGCTTTCCCATTTGGGGCTCTCAGGCTCCCCATGGGGAGCCCGAGAGCCCCAAATGGGAAATCAGATTCAGGCAGAAACAACGCAGCATTGCGGAAAACAACCGCATTGTTTCTGCCTGAATCTGCTTTCCCATTTGGGGCTCTCGGGCTCCCCATGGGGAGCCCGAGAGCCCCAAATGGGAAAGCAGATTCAGGCAGAAACAACGCAGCATTGCGGAAAACAACCGCATTGTTTCTGCCTGAATCTGCTTTCCCATTTGGGGCTCTCGGGCTCCCCATGGGGAGCCCGAGAGCCCCAAATGGGAAAGCAGATTTAGGCAGAAACAACGCAGCATTTAGCATTTCCCATTTGGGGCTCTCGGGCTTCCCACGGGCAGCCCGACAGCCCCAAATGGGAAATCAGCTGTAGGCAGAAACACTACGCGGAATGTAAACACAACCGCGTTGTGTTTCTGCCGGCTGTGGCTTTCACTTTGGGTCTCCGATGCTTCAGCACCGGAGACCCAAAGTGAAAGCCACAGCAGGCAGAAACACAACGCAGTTGTGTTGGAAAACGCTGCAGTTTTTCTTTCCGAGTTTCTCAGGCTCCTCCGAGCCGGAGGAGCCTGAGAAACTTGGAAAGAAAAACCGCAGCATTTTCCAACACAATAACATTGTATTTATGTGTGCGGTCGCTTCAAAAGCGACCGCAAACTTAAATACAACGTTTTTAAAGCTCCGGTTTTATTTCTAAGTTTTCCGGGCTCCTCCAGGCCGGAAAACTTAGAAAAAAAACACAGCTAGTGCTTATTTTTAAAAAAAATAAATTGCACTTACCGAGATTCAGCTGCAGCTTTCCTGTTCTGGTCTCCGGTCCCCGTCCTGCGCGTACAGCACTAATGAAGGGAAAGCCACCCAGCGGTAGCTTTTGTTTACTACAGCTGGCTGGCTTTTCCTTCATTAGTGCCGCAAAAGCCAGCACAGGAGGGCATCCATTTCACAAAATGGATGCGCCCATGTGCTTGCTTTTGCGAATTTTGAGCTTGAATAGCTCAAAAGTTTACATAGGAAGTTTTAAAAAAGAGAATGCTAGTATTTTTTTTTTTATGTTGCCTATCTATTTTTTAAATAACATTTTTTACCAGACCATGCCTTTAAATCCATCATTGTGCAAAGGGATACTGTTCGATAAGCTAAGCTAAAGGCATCCTTTTCTTTTTCATAAGTAACTTATTTGCAACAGAAATAGTTCACTTTTTATATCTACCAGTCTCTGTATTTTACAGGATCAGTTCTAATAGATTGCCAAATCGATAAGGCATTCTGGATGGCCAGTCAACTTTGATCGTATATTTCAAATGCACTTTCCACTTCAGTTTTGCATGCCAATAAGCATTATGTCTCTCTGCTTTTGTGATCAGCACAAAGTTTACGTCAGCCATTAGTCCTGCAGTTGGATTGATACACCTATCATTAGCAACACATATTCTAGTTCCATTCAGCAGCGTGCCTTTGCCAGCACCTTCCCAGCATATCTGTCCTTCGATGGTCGATATCTGTCCGCGTCTCACTTTGCTTACAGAGTCCAGTCGCTTCTATTTACAATCCATACATCTTGCTTGACCTCAGGAACATTTAAGACGCAGCTACTAGGCTGTTTAGGGACTTGAATATTCCATACGGCTCAGTGAACCACCCATTTCCATCTGCAACTTTCCCACATCCAGGTATTAGCCAGTATGTTGGAGCTCATACCCCATTCGACAGCCCTCTAGGCGTTAAAAGAACACTGCACTGTCCTGAAGTCGCACTGCCAGCTGGAAAACGTCCATAGATTCCAACGCACACCCAGTATTCTTCAATATTTATCCAACGCACCTGGCCAGGGCTGTTGTTTGATGTCATCTCAGATTGTTCTTAGCTGGTTCAGGTAATCTTGCGCTTCTCCACATGCAATGTACCATTTGATCTTTCCATCCACTGCTGTGATATTAAAGATGAGACTGGATAGCACGCTCTGCGTGATGCTGCTCTAATCCCCTAGAACCCCAAGTACTCCTAAGCTTCCATCTACTTTTAAAACTGCTATTCTTATCAGTCCTGTGGCCTTTTACAAATGTTGCAACCTTTCTTCATGCACCTGCCCGAGATAAATATTCTAGGCTGTGGCCTCTAAATATACCCAGCACAAGGGGAAAAAATGTTTTGTGCTACTAGCCAGCAATACAAATGTCACTCGCCACCTCAATTTCTTACTCGACAAGTGTCAAATATCAGTAGCCAGTGGCGAGTGCACATTTGGCACCCTATATCCAACCTTTCAAGCTTCTCTGACTTGTGATTTTGATGATCAGCTTGCCCTTTTGCTGCACTAGGCCTATTTATGTTACTGTAAAAAAAAAAAAAATCCAGAAATCAGATGTTACTTGGAAGTTCAATATTGGTGACAGGAATTGCATTGATCCTATTTTGGCCTAAACTACTGTCTACCTTTCTGGATGCGCTCCATTACACAGTGTTTTGTATCATGGCTTCTTGAATTTTTCGAGTGTTCATCTTTAGGGTGGCCAATCAGGAATACAGTGAATAAGGAAACCATGATTTCACGAAATGGGCGGTTTATCTAACAAGGCAATTTCTCTATTACTCAGGTCATTTTGGTGTGCACTTCATGTGTGAATACATAGCACATTCCACTGTTGTCCTCTCAATCCCCATGTGGCACGCTGCAGCCTGGGGTTATTACCGTCTTTCGTGGCTGTGGTAAATGCATGCAGTAAAACAACTCAACCTTGAAGAATGCGTAGCCCATTACTACTTCTTTTACCTCTGTCATAGTTTGGTTGGTCATCATTGGATTGCTCATTTGTGGAATTTTCGTCATTTTAGAAAATACAGATGGGTTAAACACTAAGAGGTCAAGTTGGTTTTCTGCAGCAGTCCAGGCCTTTCAATTTGTGTGACCTTTTCAACTTTCGCTTACACGGTTTTCTTGCCCCTTTCTGAGTCTGGTACTGCTTTCGGCAAAGCTTCTCTTTCTCAATCTTCCATTTCCCAGTTTGGTGATTTCCTGCATTCTGATGCCACTCGGCCAAATCTACGTTCACAAGCTCTGGGAGAAAACCCTATGTAATAAGTAACACCAACTCCCATGATGAAGTCTCACTATTTGCTCACTGTTTCACAACAGTGTGTTGTCCACCAGGGCCAGTTCCATCTTTTCTCTTTAGTTACTGATTGCCATAACCAGAGTTCTTATGAAAAGGCTCTTCCACTTGGGTTTTTTTCAAACATCAAATATACCACCTCGCTAGCCAGAAGCGGAACCAGGAGATAGCGCTTCAGTTGACGTCCGCGTTGCTGGCCAACAGTGACTTGCGTGTGTCCAAGTTGGAACATTTCTGCAGCATACTGCAGTGTTAGTTAACCATTAGCAATTCAAATGGGCTTTACATCTAGCTGCCAAAGGATTTTTGCGATGGTGAGGTTGCATATAGCCCCAGTTGCCAGGCTTCAATGGAGGCAGGGCTTCTCAGGTTCCATTAATAGAGATTGCCGAGCCTGTGAGTAGACACGCCTCACAACCGTTACCAACTTCTGGAAATATTGGAGTATGGCATCATCAAGCAGCTGCACGTTTCCTGACTGTGATTCCGGTCAGCACATTGAGAATTTTATACAGGGTTAAGCCCAATTTCCTATTTGCTATGCCTTGCATACTCATTAAGGTGGGTGATTGTGCATCTGGCCATTTAAACCAGATTCTGCACTGATGATACCTTGGTACCTTGATTTTCTGGATCCCATTGTCTTTCCACCGCTTTGTGGCGACATTATTACATGGAACCTTATTGGTGTCGGGTAATAATATCCCCATATATGGTCGCCGTAAATAATATTGCCGGGAAAATTTTGTGGCGATATTATTTGGGTGACCATATATATGGGGACAGGGGCAAAAAAAAAAGAGAAAAAAGTTGAAAAAAAAAAAGATTTAGGGGTTGCGGGGATGTCCACCGCATGTTCCTTGCAATAATATCGCCACAAAAAAACTGCCATTTTTGGGCGATATTTTTGCATGGCGAGATTTTTGTGGCGACATTGTTACATGGAACCCTTTTATTGGGGATGATTGGAGCTTTTGTTGAATATTTAATACTATACAAGTTCCTGAATGAATTTCCCTGTGAAGTGTGTTCTGCAATCGCTAGTTATGTTCACTGTTGCTCCGAAATGTGGAATAAGATCCCTTGTAAGTGCCTTCATCACCATTTGGTTGCCTGCTTTGAGGTAGGCTTCAATCCAAATTGAAAACCTCAATTGTGACCAACAGTTGCAGCCAGCCTCCCACCTTTGATAGGTGATTAGATTTTCACTGGAACCTGTAGAAAGGTGCTCGGGGGAGGGTAGGGCAGTGTGAGCCCCCAAAGTCAACACACATGTTTTAAGCAACATTCTGTGGCTGGCATACCAGGCTTTGCTTACACAGCTGTTGTGCCATTTAATAAAAAAGCCTGGGTCATCCCAATCTTTTACTAACTGACTAAGCAAGGATGTTTTTCTGGGTGACATCTCTGGGGGTCTGGTGTGTGGCAAATTCAAACACCACTTAATCTTTGAGCAATGTTACTAAACTGAATCTACATATAGGGCATTCTTAATTGATGTAGTTGTTGCATTAAATCCAGTTTCCCTCCATTGTGAATCTTAATTGTGCACAATGCCAACGGCATAGCACAAGTCAGAATATTGTATACATTTTCCTTTTAGCTAGGATATATGCCTGTATCAAAGTTATTAATTCTGCAACATGAGCAGAGACTACATAAGAAAACTTAGCACTTTATATCACTTCATGTGCGGTACACACTGCATATCCTGATTTTAAGTCATCTTTCTTATTTCTCAGGCACAACCCATCTACATAAAACTCTTCCTCAGAGTTCTGTAATGGGGTCTCCTACAAATCCTTTCCAAGTTTGGTAAGGGTTGCTTGTAACCAAAATGTGTTGTGTGATTCATAGTCTGCTGGGCATTATGTTTGTGTTCTATTTCCAGAGTTAAGTATTACAAGCTTGTATTTCATGAGGTGTGAACCAGATAAATGCTGTGTTTTTGTACTCTACAACAAAGCTAACTTCATCAGGCATTAGCACCAACTTTTCAGAGGACTGCAAAGCGGTAGTCAGGCTGCAACTGGATCTGATGCAGTGCTATAATATGCAATCAGTCAGTTTGTCATCCTATTTTTTGCATCAACACTGCTTTTGCATATCCCTCTTTCTCCTGAAAATAGTTAACAAAATGATGTTTGCGATTAGGCAACCCTAGAACTGGTGAGCTGACAAGTTCTGTTTTTATCCCTATGAATCAGTCTTCTACTGCTGATGTCCATAGCAAAGGCTCTAGTGTGTGTGTGTAAGTGTGTTATTTCTTGCAACAGGCTCACTATGTTTGCATAATCCATTATCCATTGCAGAGAGTGCCACATTATGCCTAGAAAAGACCTGATTGAATTGATCTTTGTTGCTTTGGGCAGCTTTAAAATGGCTCCAACATGTCAGACTCCCTAACATCAGCTGAGGTACTGTGCCCTAATTCATGCACTTTCTCTTTACAGAGTTGGGTATTTTACTTGTGCACATACTCTATGCCCCTTTTTTTGTGGTTCCATTAGAAGCATCTATGTGTCTTGATTACACGACTCCTATGAAGGCGATGCAACTAGTAAGTTGTCCACATATTGGACCCTCACTGACTTTCTTGGCTATTGTAGATCAGTTCCTGCATGCTGCCCTTTAAGTCCTTTTACCTGGTTGCGGCCCAGTCCTTGTCTACCTCTTTGATTCCCAGTGGCTTCATTCTCATTTATGAAGGGTGACCAAACTTAACTGAATTTCCTCAGTGTCCCCCGTATTGTCGCCGGCATCTTTTCCACATTTATTGTGTCCCATATTTCATAATACCATTGTATAATGGATGGCGGTTCCTTCTGTTTCCACTGTTTGACTATGCATCTCTTCACAGCTATCATTTATTTTGCCCATAACCTTCCTGCATCCCCACAAAAACGTTGTTGTCCGTCAGGTCTAATGCCTAGGAGTACCTCTACTCCCTCAAGTTCTGTGTCTGCTCCCATTATCTCAACAACTTTTGATTTCACCTCCTGCCAGAAATGTTTTAGCTGTTGACATCCCCACCATATGTGTTCCATCGTTCCCGTTTCCCCACGCCCCCTCCAAGACTCTTCTGACAATGTGGAAAACATTTTATGGAGCCTCTCCGGGGTGTAGTGCCACTGATGCAGGAGTTAGTATTGCCATTCCCGATGTTGCACCGACGTGTATCTTTAGTACTATGTCCCATTTCTGGTCCGTGAACGCCTTCCCCCCCCCTTTATTCCTTAGTGTCCCCTTCCCCTTCTTTCTCCTCACTTGGCAAGATATTGTATATTGCCGATATCGGTCCCCTGTTCGTCTCTGCTGATGCCATTAGCTTTTCTCACTCTGTGTATTCCATTGTGGCCCCTTCCATCATTGCGGGGGATCCCGCTCAATGTCTTAGTTGTTGAAATGCAAATCGGTTCCCTTCCTTTTAGACCCAGTTCCCTTCTACAAACTGCAAATGACCACAACTGTGTTCCTTCATAGAGACCGCGATCTCCCTTATCCCTCCCTCCACCCACTGCTTAAACCTGTTGTATTCCCTACCTGGTGGGAAGGCAGGGTTATCAAAGATGGGAGTCCACGGTCCTGACCAGGGAGATAGTTTAAACCTCTTGTTCAGCTGCTCCCAGATCCTCAGAGTATTTCTGGTAATTGGGTTCCCCAATAGCCCCACTGGCCTGTCCCCCTTTCTCATGCCTGACACTCTCCTGAGGTGTTCCCCCACGACCGCTTGCTCCATTCCCTCCCAGTGTTAATGATTTCCCGCCCTTCCCCACTCTGCCAGTGCCCTCAGCTGCACCGCCTGGTAATATTTAATTATGTCGGGGCAGGCCACTTCACACTGCGCCCTGCTCCTAAATAGAATTATCCTCTCTATCCTTGGTTTTTTCCCTCCCCAAATAAAGCCCACAATGCTCTCCTGGATGTCCTTCTATCAGACCCCCCGGACTGCTAAGGGAAGTGCCTGGAAGAGATATAGCAGCCGAGGGAGTAGGTTCATTTTGACAGCAGCTACCCTTCCAAACCAAGATACATACAGCCCATTCCATCCTGCCAGGTCTGCCCTGATTTGTTCCAGCAGCGGCAGGTAGTTGGACCCCACTATTTGTTTTATGGGGGTTGTTAAATACCCCCAGATACCTGACTGGTCCTGATGCCCACCTGAATGGGTTGCTATTTTCCAGCTGATTCCTTTCCCTCTCCCCTACAGATAGATTTACATTTTTGGATTTTCCAAAGTTCACTTCAAAGCCCGACACTGCTGAAAAGGCCCTTATCTCCTCCATTATTGCCGATAGACAATTTGTTGTCTCATCCAGCAGTCTCTGAGAAGATAATCCTCAAGTCTCCACCCCCCGTCCCTCTTCGCGTGTTCCCTCCCTCCCACTCTAGTGTTACTGGTGCATGATCCGATACAGTCATGCTCCCCATGTGCACTTTGCTAGTTGCTTGGACTATCCCTCGTGTTGCCATTATGTAGTCTATTCTATGTGAGTAGAAGGAGTAGTCTCTCTCTTGTGGGCGACGTGTCCTCCACACATCATTGACCCCCCCTCTTCTTTAAACCATTGCAGCAGGTGTTCGGACATTGTCCCCGTTGCATGCCCCCTCAAGACCCTTGACCTTTCCCAGACTGGGTCGGCTGCCAAGTTGAAGTCCTCAGATACTATCATTTCCCTCCCTCCGAACTTGCCCAGTCCCTCAAAGAACCCTTCTGCCCCTGGTTGGGGGCATATACCGACACCCATGTATACATCTGGGCTCTCATTTTCCCTTTGACCATCACATATCTCCCCTCAATGCTGCGTTTATCCTTGGTCCCTTCAATTTGCTCATTTTTATGGAATAGAATTGTCACCCCTGCCCGAAAGTTCCTGCTGCAGCATGGTATTGCAATGGGTAGTTCCTACTGCGCAAGCGACTCTCATCTCCCTTCATCAGATGCGACTATGTCTGGCCCCTCTTTGTCGATTTCCCTCAGGACTGTAACTCTCTTGTTCGGGCTGTTCAGTCCCCTTACATCCCATGAGTTTAGCCTATACATCCCTTCCTGACCGTATTTCCCCCATTTGCTTCTCCCGAATGACTGAGCTTTTGTCCCATTGAACCCTGCCGTCCTTAGAACTGTTTATACATTCCCAACTTGTAACTTTCCCTGGATCCATGTCCAGGTTCTTGACGTGGTCCCCTCTCAGCGGACCGTACATGGCCTCACCCCTCCCTCCGCCCGCCCCTTTCCACCTCCTTCCCCTACATCAGGCTATATTTTAGTCCTTGAGTTCTATAGTTGTGAGCCTCTTCTCAGCTCCCATTGTTCTTCTTCTCCTCTTCTTGGCCTTTTTCGTGGTCCACCCTTGAGGTCCAGACCATGCCTCGCCCGACTTTCCCACTGGGTGGTTTCCTTTGGTACCTTCTCCTATCTCTCTTTGGGTCACCCCTAAGGCCCTCATACCATTCTCCACCTGGGAGACCGTTTTTTCCTCAGTGCCCATGCAAAATTGAAGCCATGTCGGGATGAGCCATCGGTATCTCAGTTTCCTCTGTGAGTGGCTTGAATTAGCATCTGCTCGCCAGTGTTGCTTGTGACAGGTCATCGTATAGCTGAACTTCACATCCCGCACTTGAATCTTCCCCTTTGTCCTGGCCGCACTAATCAACTGCGCCTTACCCTTATAGTTCTGCATTTTAACTAGTATGTCCTGAGGTCTCGCACCTGGGTCCATCCTCTGGCTGCCCACTCTGTGTGCTCTTTCTAACCCCATACTTCGGGCTTGCTCCCCCTCTACTAGGTTCTCGAACAGTTCCTGAATACAGACTTCCAGATTGGGGCCCTCCACTCCTTCCACTCCAGATGTTATCTCTTCGTGACCTGTTTTCTAGGTCCTCACATTTCTCCTCTAGCGCCCTTATTCTCTCCTCTGTCTCCTTTGTTGTGCCCACTCAGGCCCCCTTGTGTCCATTTCCGTTAGGCGTTCCTCCATTTCCGTTACTCGCTCTCCCAAAGATTCAATGCCTTTCCGATTGCTCGCGATGGCCTGTGAGAGCTCTTCTCTGATACTTGCCCCTTCTGCCTTGGCTGTTTCAGTGAGCTCACCTTTGAATTGATCAGTGCCGCAAGCAGATCCTCCTTAGTGAGTGCCATTCCCCCGTCCCTCTGACCCGCTGGGATTCCAATGGAAAGCTTTGTATCTGGCCCTTTTTGTGTCCATCCTGTTCCTGCTCTCCAGGGTTAGTATTCCTCTTTTTTTGGTCCCATCGACTTCCACTTCCATTATTGCATGCAACTCTGTTCGCTGATCCCCAGGACCTCTGTTTCTCCTGCTATGCCTTTCTTCCACTTGTCTGGTGCCCCCGCCTGCTTGTTACTATCCAGCCTGGAACCCAGATTTAAACAGTCCTTTCCTCGCTGGTTCCTGTCACCCTTCCTCTCTGGTGAAGTGTCCCCCTTTGTGCGCTCTGGGGTTGCTCCTCTGGCACCCTTGGGCCTTATCTTTGGTGCACCCTGGCTCGCCCATTTGTTGTTGTGGGGCCCTTTCCCCACAGTCGCTCCTCCTCTTCTCTGATTCCTCTGACTTCTTTGGCCAGTGGCCCTACTTTCTCACATGGTTTTATTGGGCTGTGCGTTATTGTTAGCAGATCTCCTTGTCAGTCTGCAGGGTCCTGCCCCACCTGGGCTATATAGGCGTTGTTTTTGCACTGCCCCTCCGGGGTATGTGGTGTACTGGGTAGCTCAATGCCTGTTTTGCTTAAATTTGGGTGATATGTCCCCCACTGCCCCTCCGGGGTATTCTTGTACTGATTCACCTGCCAGGTGTCAGGTCCAGGACCCCTCCTGGCACTGCCAGGTGTTTGGTTGTAGCTCTTTCCCCATTCTGCAGGTATTACCAGTATCCCCTGGGATCTCCCCAGGCTTCATTGCGCTGGAGCCGCCAAAACGGATCCCTGCTGGCAGCCTTACAACAGCACAGTTTGCCACTTCTTTCCCCGAGGTATTGGACCTCTCGGGCCGCCGCAGCGATTCCTTCTCTCCACTGGTCCTCCCTTCTACGACTTTCCGTACCTCTTCGGTGCTCCTTCTCTCCCCGTCGCAGGAGCTTCAGCTGCGTGGATGGTGGCACCTCTGTGGGACTGGCTCACCGTCCCTCCTCTCGGGCAGCACCAGCTACTCGCGTGAGGGTACCTCCGTGGATCGCTTGCTATCTCCTGCAGCCTGGCTTACCGTCCTTCCTCTCCAGCAGCGCAGAAAACTTTCCCTTGGATCTTCGATGACGCTCCGGCTACACTATGCCTCTGCAGCAGGCCCGCGGCAGGTTGCACACCTCGCCCGCTTCTTCCCACGCCGGGTGGCGGTCCTTGATCCTACTCCAGCCTCAGATCCCCCGCAGTGCGGTTGCGCTGCACAGCTTCCGCAGCTCACAGTCTCTTTTTGGGTCTTCCCACCTAGTGCGGACCTCACTCTGCCTGATCTACACCTGGCGCCTCGGTCCTCTCTGATGGGGTCTGCCTCCTACTCCAGCAATACTTCCCACCGTCTCTTGATATCCCCGCCTTCGGGTCCACTCCGTTGTGCTGCTCCGAGGTTAGCAGGGGCCACCTGCCATTTTTTCCCTTTGAGCCTCTTCTCCCTCTCTGCCGCCCTGCTCGTTTCACCTTTCCCTCGTTGGCCACACACTCTTGCTCTGCTCCCTTTTGTTGCTCGCTCTGTTCTGCTTCAGCTCACACTGATCTAATTGAAGTTCAAAAGCGTCCCTGATGTCGTTTTTCTGCCTTATTGCATCGGGCTGGGACGGAGCTTCTCCATGGCATATCCACTCAGCCCGCCATCTTGGCCACGCCGCCCCATAAAATACCTTTTTGAATGATTTGGGGAGAATAGGTTGGGGTTCTTTTGCGTACCACTGTGGTAGCCTACGGCATGTATACTGCAAGCCAGAATCAATAAAAGCTCAACAATAACGATCAGGATGAAAAAGCAATTGGAAAAAAAAGCAACAACAGGCAAATGTGTTGTTGATGGAATGCAGGAAAGTATGGTCGCTGCATCTGGGACCTCTGGGAAAGAAGGTAACACCACTAAATTTACATTTTGTAAATCTTGTACCAATCGAGATATGCTTTCTGGTTTCTTTATTGGTAATATTGGGATTTTGCTTGGGCTATTCATCGAACCAATAGTTCCCTCTTGTAGTAATGATTCTATTTCTATGGAGATTACATTCTCTGCCTCAGGTTTCAGAGGATACTGGGGTTTTCTTGCTAAGTGTTTCGTTTGGTGAACCTGAATTTACACTGGTTCAATATTTCTGATAAGCCGCACCTCGTGACCACAATATTTTAGGTAGCTTAGATAACGAAACATCCAAATCAGATTTCGATTCACCATTACTTTGCATGGGTTGAGTTTCTGTTTGTAACATAGCCATCACCTCATTGTCATGGTCATTGTGAATATATAGAAACATTCCTTCTGGAGAACAGTAAATTGTGCGCCCTATGCTCAGTAAGTCTCCCCCCAGCATATTCACTGGGGAGAGTGGTCTTAAAAGGAATGCTCACTTATCTGAGATGGGAGTCCTAGACAAAGGGGCATTAAAATTGCGAACCACTTGATTGTTAGAAGTGCCAACAGCTTTGACAGTATTAGGAGAAAGTGTCCCCTATGGAACAGCTTTAGTTCTGATTGCTTACAGATTTACTCTAGAGTCGGTTTAAACATGGCACCTTTTTAAAGTCCATTTTCCACACACTGAAATGGCCAACCTGATCTCTAGGCATTAATGTACCAATGACATCCTCACATTTACCTTTGCTACTCTAACCTTCATGGTGGATGTGAAAAGGCGGTTCTAGAATTCTACAGGGCAAAGGTCGTACCATTGATAACCTACGGGGGTGAGAATTGGGGTCTCCCCACCTTACTGAATTGTGATGCCCTGGAGGGTTTATTCTGGTGGAAGGTCTTACACCTACCAAATGGTGTTCCGGTGGCAGCAATCCGATATGAGTTGGGATTGTCTTCCATAAAATGCCATCTTTATTTGAAGAATCTGTCACTGCTGAAAAACATCCTCTGTGCAAAGGAGGGGTCAATCTTGTGGCTGCTAAAGCAAATGTTCCATAAAAAATCTTGGGTTGCCCTACAAAATTGGGAAACAGAGTCTGAGCGGATTTGTAAAAAACGTATGACATCTCGAAAGACAAACTATGTTATAACCCAGCTCTAACGAAAAGGAGACTAAAAGAATGAGACTGAACTGATACAATCAGCAAAGTCAGAACCTATCACCTGTATGCTGACTTGCTGGTTGATGTCAGACCGGTCGGAACCTGTCCAGAATATCTGATTAAGTCCCCTAGTAGAGCATGGCGATCAAGGGTGATGAGATTAAGAATGAATTTGATTCACACAAGTGAAATCTTGGGTGTCTGAAGTGAATCTCAGAGACAGCAGAGAGCATGTCGCTTCTGTTCTACTCCAGAAGAGGTGACGTTGCTACGCCATATACGGTTGTATTTTAGACCATTAGAGGCAAGGCGAATGTCATACTTTGGACATCTAATTCAACCTTCTGTCCAGGTTCACGCTGGTAGAGCATGGCAGCTTATCATGAACTCCTTTGGTCATAACCAGAGTGTTTGGCCGAGTGTTCGGCTCGAGGAGTTCGGTGAGGAGTAGCCCAGTGATGGTATTCACTGCTGCTGCAGCCTAGTGCGCCCTGCTAGTGTGCCCTGCTACACCTTACTCTTCATCTGGAAGACCGGAGAAATCAACTGACGACGAGACGCTAATTGGACATTTTGAAGCGGAAAAGCTTGTCTAGCACGAGAGACACCGGTGTGAGACCCTTTGGAAAAAACAGCAGCGCCATGGAAGCGGCGAAAGGGGTGAGTGACAAGAGCAAATCCTTACCATGCCTTATAAACACTGTGAACGTGGTCATCGTAGCAAGTACGGCTTGCCACGTGGCAGAATGCATGATTATTGAACCAGCTGGGGAGCTGACCCCAGTTGAATCTGAAATAACTGAATTGGTTCAACCAAAATCTGTGAATCAAGAGTCCCCCCATTAATGAGGAAATTGAAGACAGCGGGGAGAAAATGGGAACGCTTCCTCAGGAACTATCATTGGCCCCCCCCAGTCCCGATTGCACCGACAGCAACTAATCCACCTGAAGCGCCACTGGTTGAAGCGGGTAATCAAACCGCAGCACTAGTTAGCGAGGGGGTGAGTGTCACCGATACGGCAATCCCTCAGAAGGAAATACCGAACCCCATTGACTCACATCTCAGAGGGGAAAACCAAACGGCAGGGGCTGGGGTTGGCCAGTGCGTACCATCTGCAATTAATACGGGGGTTCTGGCAATTAATTGCTGCTGTCAATCTGCATCCAAAGGAGGGGGGGGGCCCTCAGCAATCCAAACACTGGTCCATGAACGTCGGAAAAACAAAGATCCGACCTATCCCTATCGGGAACCATGCAGCCCTGCCCTACCAAAATCCTGAAAGAAATATATGGAAACCAAGAGGCCTGTCCATATTTGATTTAACTGCCAGGAAAGACTTATTTTTACCCGGAGCTGATGTCCTCTAGACAGGGGATGGTACAATTTAGAGGGAATCTTGGATCTGCATCAACATTGGAGAGTGATACAACATGCATGTACCATCCCAAGCAGCTTCCAACATAACATCTGTTGAGACCAGCTGCAGGGATCGAGGTCAATGCGGGCACAAGCAATTCTTACCCCCAAAAATCAAACAAGTTTTTGTCTTTGAATAAGGGGGGTACAGAGGATAATTGTCTTCGGGGGGAGAAATTTGAACTCGCAAAACCGCACAAAGTGGGAGTTGAAGTTGAATGCCAAACAATTCAAGATAAGACTGACGGGAACGAGAACGGGGAAAACCTTGAAAAAATATGAACAGGAAGGGGACCAACTGAAGCACCAAACGACAATGCTGACCATGTTGACATCGAAAATGATTTTTGTGGAAGCCTTTATAACTGCAATACAAAAGGACATGGATTCAAGTATGGCAAATGTCACCGGCTTACTTCACACAATCCTAGATCCCTTAATTAAGGAGAAGGAAATGCGTCGGATATCAAGAACTTTTGATCCCTCGGAAATTACATCCGCAAGGAAAAAATAATTTGAGGGATCTAACGACCCATTTGAAGAAAAATAAATCGGTCCCCCCATGAGAGAGGGGTCTGGAGGAACCGAAGCTTGTAGCTATAATCAACCAACCGTGCTATCACTAAGAGAGGAGGTGAGATCGGATTCAAATGATCCAACCAAGAGCGAATAGCAAATATGATTGCGGAAAAAAACCTCAATGCACTAGATGCTATTGTAGCGGTCGGGAAGCAGCCAGACCAAGGGAAGAACTTGGTTCCCTCACACACCTTCTCGAAACAAGTATGCCCAATTTTCATGAAAAATCAGTGGAGCCAACGGGCAACTGATCAGAAAGAAAGGGGGTCACTGAAATCTGCCACAAGGGTAAAGGGGACCCCACCTCGAGGAGAAATTAAGAAATTGCAGTCAATCCCAAAATCAAAAAATCAGAAGATCCCGGCTAAGCAGAGAGGGATGGTGGTCAAAAAATGTATTAACAACATAACAGTACCAACCGCCAAAACTATTGTTTCCGGAGAAAATCACAAAACTCCTGCTGCTTGAAACTCGAGCGCCATACCGACATAAAGATGGAGCGCAAGACAGCAAGGAAAATGGGAGTAAATTATAGAGGAAGACCGAAGTCCAGAAATAGATCTAATGAACATGACAATATTCAATTTCAGACTATGCCACGGACGATGAGTCAGAAAGGGAAGAGGAAAGCATCGAGGACGAAACATCAGAAAAAACTAATCGAGATGATTCATCAGAGGAGTCTGAGGTCCCCAAAGAACCAATGTGTTTGCAAATAGAGAAACCGGAAAGCCAATGGTTAGTGGGGAAAGCTCAGCAAGATGTTACAACAAAAAAGGGAAGAACAACAAATCCATCTGAATTAATAAAGGATGACGATCCTTTAGACACTCCCAACCCACCCATGATAAATCCGAGCGAGTGTCCAGATGCACAAGATAATCAGAATATAGATGTTAGACCCTATAAAATATCACCTCTGATACTCCTGCGTCCTTTGGCTGGAAGAGAGGGAAGATCGAACTCCAGGACCAAGAAATTGAAAAATATCGAGGAGGATCAGAGGCAAACAGAATATGGGGCTACCAAGACGGACTACTCTTAGAAAGAATAAGATTATTACATCAAGTTCTGTCGCTAAGACCTTTGACATCTGACTATCTGGCTGTAGTGGAGTTTGTGGAGGATGAGCGGACGGACAGAGTAATTATATACCCTACCACCCCACTCATAACGCAACTTTTGAAACAAGAAGCACCCCCTATAAAGACCGCTGGGGTTTGATTTGAAAGAGCAAAAAATTATACTTAAACTAGCGAAAGTGTCGCATTCACGACAAAAAGACGATTGGAGATCTGTGAGATCAAGAAGGGGTGGTGAAAAAAGAGGGAGTACCCCGGAAAGGTACAGACACGAAAGATCGCTGAGCAGACGGTGAGATCAAAATCCACGAACCCCGTGGAGAGAGGATAATCGGGATCGTAGGCACAGCAAAAGACGGACCCCCATAGCAGGAGAAATGACCCAGAAAGAACGACCTCAAGAAAAAGAAGAAGCGAGGGGAATAGCACATGGATCAGAAGAAAACTGGATATGGCTGATGAATATGGTTGCAGACAAGATAAAAAAGCCATAGATTCAACAAAGTACTGACTCGCAACCCCTTACTGTGGCAAGGTGGAACACAAGGGGTTTCAAGTACCTGTTGACTATCGGGGGTGACAAGATTGAAGAACATGATATATTCTGTCTGCAGGAAACATGGTTAAGATCACTGCCATTGATAGGAGGTTATTCGTTGCACCTTAACCCAGCGATTAAAGGAGAAAAAGGCCGGCCTATGTCAGGTCTACTCATATGATTAAAAATGAACTCCACGGTACTCGAAGAGCTATTACCGACCCCGCTAAAACAAATATTGGTGGGACAAATAAACTGGAAAAATAAAATTCAAATCTTGCTTAACTTGTATTGGAATCCGGCAAGTATAGCAAGCATGAATTTCCCAACTCAAGTGGCAAATTGGATAGAAACATGCAGGCTAAAATGGAAAGATCCCATGTATGTGATCTGTGGGACCTGAAGGCAATCTGTGTGGACAACTTTGGATCACCAATTTTACATCAGCCGATAAAAGTCACAGCAGTGGAAAAAAGAGGGATCTTGTGGAAAGAAATGATTGAATCCCTAGACGTTGCAGTGTTGAACGGGAACACCATTGGGGATATCCCAGCAAAGATTACAAAAATGGGAAGTAGAGGGGGTCAGGTACTTGACTACATATGTATCTCTGGAGAGATTGTGGACGATGCAAACAGATTGATGGTGGTACACAAGGATGAAAGCGACCACAACTTACTATCTGCAAAGCTGATTCCTGTTCATTAAAACCAGGGGACCTCATACCACGTGGACGTGGAAGTAAGCAGCGGGAGAAACCGAGTTAAAATCGCCCCGGAAAAAATCACAGTGCTAACTGACCAACTGAGAAATGTGATCAACTGCGCCCAAACTAATGAAGAAAAAAGACCAATAAACTACCTGGGTTTATATAATCTGTTCGAGGTTAAATTAGGGAGACGCACCAAAGAAGGGATCATACACCGGCATGCCTATGATGCAACGGTTGCCAAAGAGAAAAAGAATATGAGGAAAAAGATTGCCTCCCTAAAAAAGGACAGTTCGCTGACAGTAGACACCCAGCGGAAAAAGATAAGACATTATCATAATTGGCTAAGTCGTTATAAAAAAGTAATCATGAGGAATGCCGCAGAGAAAATGTTAACCTTGCTCAGCACAAAGAACATGGCTGAGATGTGGAGAGTGATAAATCAACAGGATACCCCACAGGAAGCGCCAATCCTAAACCCAATTCGATCAGCAACCTGGGTGAATTACTTTGGGTCATTCTTTGAGATCAATCTGGACAGGACACTGGAGTGTACCAACAAATGAGAAATGGGATATGATTGAAACTGATCCAGATGTAATTGCAGAAATCATTTTCAAATCCTCCAACTCAAGAGCTCCGGGCCCTGATGGTTTGAGCAACATCACTCTAAAACAAGACATCGACCAATGGGCGATTTTCTTGTCAATACTGTTCAAATACATAATCAAATCTAAGAAGATCCCAACCTCTTGGAGGGAATCAATCATCATCCCAATCCACAAGAAGGGAGCAAGAGCAGACCCCGTTAACTACCGCCCGATAACCTCGCTAGATGTCCCGGGAAAATCTTTGCCTCTCTAATATTGAAGCCTTTGAGAAGATGGGCCATCACCTCGGGACACATTGACATCTTGCAGTCTGGCTTCGAAAAAGGTATGGGCACAAGTATCAACATCTTCCTAATAAATTTGTTAAAAGCCTGTATTGGAAACAGTAGTGACAAGAAATTGTACATCGTAATTATAGACCTAACGCAGGCATTTGACCTAGTGAGTCGCCCGTTACTTTGGTTCAGATTACATCAGTGGAGTTGCCCGCACTCGCTGTTGGCCCCAATCAAAGATCTGCACATCGAGACATTGATCAAAGTTAGATTGAATGCAGCAGTGTTACTAACCAAAGCAATTGCAACAAATAAGGGTCTGAAGCAGGGGTGCACTTTGGCCCCGGACCTGTTCAAACTCTTCAACTCAGACGTCGACTCTGTATTTAATGAAATTATTTGTTTTTCTCCAAAAATAGCTAACATGGAAATAGGGAGACCGTTATATGCTGAGGATGTGGTGCTCATTGACCAAACCCCAGTTGGGTTACAGAGACAATTGGTTGCCTTACAGTCATGCATTGAAAACAACGGATTAGTCATCAACCCAAAAAAATCATTTGTCCTCCCAATAGGATGTCGACAAGGGAAATCAAAACACTACGCTTGGAACCTGAACGGTACAAAGATCCCAGTGGTGGCTTCCATTACCTATTTGGGAGTCTGTCTAAACACCAGTCCATCAAAAATAGGAAAGCACGGACTCTGGCAGGCCAAACGAAGATCCTACTTAAAAGATACAGTGGTTATTTGATGCTTCCACTGATCAGATGCTACCACTCTAAAGTGTCGGCCATTCTAACCTATGGAGCGGAAGGATACCTTAACTTCAACCCAGGGAATTGGGCAAAAATAGAAGGTGCCTTTTGGAAAAGGGCATTGAACATCCCTGCAAGCACCCCAATACAGGCGGTGAGGATGGAATTTGGTCTCACCTCGATAAAGGGCAATAGCTGAATGGAAAACATTCTCTTCTTTGGGAAATGTATCCAAGAGGAGGTGAAAGGGGGCTTCACATGCCTAAAAAAAAAAACCCTAGTAGAACAAAATGAGCCCGTGTTGCAAAAATGGGAGATGGAATGCAAGATGCTCTTAGTTAGCTAGCATTGAGGAATCGCCGGAATCCCTTGTTGTCAATCCAGATAAAACCAAGAAGAAACTTTTTTACCCAGGATTGACTTCAAACACAGGCCGAAAGGCAGAAATACAAGACTATGGGAGACCATTAGATGAGTGCAGGAAACTAAACACCCTACCAAAATACCTGCTAGTCTTCGCAAATTGGTTTTTTAGGGATCAGTTCTTTCGATTCCGTTTGAACTTGTTTCTGAATAAAGTGACTAAAAACTGGGGCAAATTAGATGGCAATTCACTAATCTGTCGACTGTGCAGGGCTGAAGATTCACAGGAATCTATTGAACATCTCGTAATGGACTGCAAAGCCCTGGACCAACAAAGAAGAAAATGAATGCTGGAGGTGATCACCAAATATGGTCAGAAAACTAGAGACATTTGGTGGAAAATGTTGCTAGCAGGAGAGAACACATCTATAACTTTGACTTTGGTTAAATTTTTAATAGTGATGAAAAAGAAACTTGAAGAGTAAAGAAAAAACTAGGAAAGCGGCCTTTCCTTACAGCCTTGGTCTGTACATGGTGTACGAAGTCACATGATTCTCTTCTCTTCTGACACATTTATTCTTTTTCTTTTATTTTTCTTGACTTGATATGTTCTCTTCTGTTTTTATCATGGCGACCATGGTGGTCAAAGGTTGTCACAAATGTATAACCAATATGAACCACCTTAAATAAATTAAAAAAATGGATGGTCGTTGCGATTTCATTTTCTAAAAAGTTCTGGATACGGGCGAAACGGTAATATGATTAATATAACATACCATGCATCTTGGCTATGCTTTTCTCTTCATGATTTGGTAGGTTATATTAGTTCAATGTTTTCTTGCTCCCTTGTTCTGTCTATTTCTGTATAATACATGTGATACTGCTTTCTTTTTTTTTTCCTTTCTGCTCTTTTAAAGTTTTTTTTACATGAATCATTAATTTGTATTTTAATTGGGAAAATTGTATGTACCTGTATTTTTTAAGTTTGTTAAAGGTTACTTGTTAACCCAATAACAATAACAAAACAAAAAAGAAAAGAAAAGGCTGTTTGCTTGCCCAGCCGGGGCACGTTGTACTTTGGAATGTGGGTGCGTTTGCACATCTGGGGCTGTGAATCATGGGGTTGCACTTCTGTTGCGGCTGTGGCTTTGGGACACATTGCTGCAGATGCGCATCAGTCATTATGGCTTGCATTTGAAGGAACAAGCACTTTGATAATATCCTCCCCTTCTTCCTCCTTATCATCCTCAATGTTTCTATCCCTTGATGTGTCCTGAGGATATAGCGAGGCAATGGGAGACTTATTCGGCCCAGCACCCTCCCCATTCTGATTCCATTTTATGTATTTTCTCTATTTCGTCCTGCAGTCTATCATTTGTATTTATCAAACCCTTCAGTCTTGATTTCTCCTGCTCCGTTTTGTAGTGTGGACTCGGGAGGGAGGCCAAAATGAGGAAGGTCGTGTAGGAGACACCTGGCAGAGCCACAGCATTGGGCCAGGGATTAACAGAGCCAGTGAGGGTGCGTTGTGTATGCAGGCAGACTGGGTCCGCCCTCTGGCAATAACAGGCAGGCAACACCGAAGAGTGCAAACACCAAATGACTGCACCAAAGTCTTTGTTCAGGCCAGAAGTCGGGAACAGAATTATTACTGGCAGAGAAGCAAAGGTTTTTCTGGCAGGGTACGTTAGGGACACTGCTGCAGTCATGTGGCAGCGCTTCAACGGCAGGCATACAGACTAAGTGCCCCCATGTTCATGGGACTCGGCCCTGTGAAGTACCCTTGGATGCAGGGGGAAAGGGACACCAAGGAAAGAAGACCAGGGTCGGAGAGGGAAGAGCCGAGTGGGGAAGATGCTGGGAAGGAGGACAGAGGACAAGAGAGAGACTGGAGAGGGAGAGAGAAGAAAGAATGGGCATCTGGGATGCAATGAGAGGGTGGGGAGCGAGGAGGAAGAAATAGCCGGTGGGAAGGTAGTGGGAAAGGGGAGAGAAGGGGCTGGTAGAGAGGGTTAGGGCTGAGAGAAGGGGGGAAGAAAGAGGGAGAGAGAAAGAGACAGAGAAAGAAGGCGAGAGGGAAAAAGAGAAGGAAAGGGAGAGAAAAGGAGAAAGAAAGGGAAGGAGGCAGAGGAATGGGGAAGAGAGCGAGGAAGAAGGAAAGAGAAGAGCTGAGGCAAAAGGGAGAGAGGGAGAGATAAAACAAGAGGAAAAAAAGGAGAGGAAGGGAGAAAAAGAAAGGGAAAGAGAGAAGGAAACGGGGGCAGGGACGGCGAGGGAGAGAAAGGGAGACCAGCAGGTTGGAGGAGAAAGAAGAACAAGAGGAGGGAAAGGATGAATGTCAGGTAGGGAAACATGGTACCTGCTACAGGACTTCCTCAGCTTCTCTGCCCCCACCCACACGTTCAGCACACCACTGCAGGCAACCCAGAAAAGAGACCCGGGTCCTCCCCCACATTGTAAGAGGATTCAATCCAGCACTACAGCTAAGTCAATGCCTAGTCTGGGATACTGAATGGAAACCCTTATTGATATATCTTTATGTCCAGTTCATGAGTTCTGGATGACTACCCCTATATAACACCCCTCTCTTGGAACCCCCCTGACCTCGCTGAGCCAAGATGTAGTTCTGTTTTGCAAGTTTAAACGGTTTATTTGAGAATGTAAACAATATATATATATCACACTTTATAATAAATTAATAATTAATATCACACTTCAGAACATGAGCAGTTAACAACAATGGGTAATGTTCTACTAATAAACTGATTTGATTACCCAGGAGTAGTATAAAAGATGAGGTAGCACGCTTGGGAATAGGAACAGAAGAATAAGGTGGTAGAGAATGCTTTATCTAGTTTCAGATGGATGCAATGTTGAATGAAAATGCAATACAGAAAATACTCAATATGATTTCAGCAAAACAATGTAATCACTTTTCTCTAGCAATTCATCCCCCTTTATGCAATGTAAGGAGATGAAGAGGAGAGCACACAATTCTTAGAAATGCAATCAAATAGAATTCAGTTCAATCCCCCCCCCCAGCAGTTTATACAACAGATAGGAGTTTTGAAACACAGGCAAAAGGCTTTGAATATGATGACAATGCAGTGAGAAATATGCTGAAAATGCTTTTAATTCCCTTCAGGAGGTTCAGGGTGAGTGGTATCTAGTTAATATTAGTTCAGGCTCACTCTAGCAATGATTCAGGGATGGTTCTTAAGAGGCAAACGAAATTTAGCAGTTCAGGCAAAAGCAGCTATCTTTTTACAAGTAAAGAAATCGGGCCAAATCGCAAATCGCGGCAAAATTCTCGAATGCGTGAATCACGATTACGGCAAAAGTATGAGGAGTCGGGTCTAGGTTCGTTGAAAAGCTGAGATTCTAAGCTTTCAGAGGGAAGTTAAATCAAGTTCCTAGCCCAAACGGTTCCAGAGATACGGACGATTAAATAAAGGTAGTTTTTCGGATTTGAAATTTTAAAAGTTCAAAGCGACAGGTTACAGCTTGCAGCTAGAAAATGACAGGTGACAGTTAGGAGGCAGTTCTGGTTAGATTAAAATAGTTTGGATTAGATTATTTTAACTAAGATTGGTTCTGCACAGTTCTGCTAGGTACTCACAATATATTTTTGAATTAGGCCTCGCCACGGATCTGGTCAGGTTTTGGACTGGACTCCGGTTCTGGTCACGGCACTTCACAGTGATCTGGATCAGCTCTCTGGTTCTGCTAACAGCGGTCTGGGTCACTCTGGATCTCTGGCCTCTGGTTCTGGATACTGCTCTGCTTTCTCTTGGTACAGCACTGCTTCTGGATCTTTCTGGCACAGGGTTTCAGGCCAGAATCAACACCTGGGTCCGGCTGTGAATAGTCTGCAAATGATTTTTGGGCCTGCTGACAAATACTTTTGCTTGCAGTGGGCCTTCTTGGTTCAAAGTTCTGTAGTCTCTGTTTAGCTTGGAAGTCTAAGTGTAGGATCTCTGGATGTGAAGTCGTCGGTCAGCATGCTCCGCAGCAAATGGGATTGAATGTCTCTACCTGTTTGTTTGTTTGTTTGTTTGTTTGTTTATTTATTTATATTGCGCACCAGACCCTTAGGTTACCGGGCGCAGCAACAAGTATATGCGAAGCTTACAATGTTACAATGTTATATAAATGAATTTACAATATTACGCCATATTACACAAATTACTAGAATGTACAGATAAAGAGTTGCCGTATTTACATGAATGTACAGTTAACAATATACATGATTAGCAGTAATAAACATAAAGGTTGATGTCGCGTCGGGGTGCATTAGGTAGGACTACGCTTGTGAGTGTTCGGGTGTTAAGTCATTGTTGGCGATGATGTGTTTGATAAGGTTCCTTCTGAAATGGGGGAAGGGTTGGTCAGCTCTAAGGTTAGGTGGCAGGGCGTTCCACAGGTTAGCAGCTTTCACAGGGACCTGTCCCAGCAGTCTCTTTTTATGTGTTTTGAAAGTGGGTGGAGAGGCTAGCTTTCTAGGCCCACCCCTTCAGAGTTCTGATAGGTTGGAGAATTCTTTGCGTTCTCACTGGTGAACAGGATTGTGTGTCAGAATGATGTCATTTAATGGCTTGCAGAAAGGACACTTCCCTGTCAAATTACACACAAATCTAGATTTGACCTAAAGACATATTTCATAGATACACAGTGGTTTGAAATTACATGCACCCATCACGGATCACATGAGGTATACTCTGTTCAAACTCTGATGTTTCTAAGAGCTTGCATTCAGAACTGGCAACATTTTGCGTTTTTTAACTGGTTTTGCAACATTGGTTTTTCATTAAAAATTATACACGGCCTGTCCATACATACTCCAGTAAATTCCCATGTCTCTAGCTTAAACACAGAGTCTGTGGTGTCAATAAATAGCAGGGTTTTGCCCCAGAACATCACACAAATTCCCAACGCATCTTAAAACGTGCACCGAAAAAATCACAAGAATTATGGTATCATTTAAATAATTTTGACAAGTCCGCACTGTGAGTAATACATCTTTCTTAGAATCATATTCTGGCCAACAGGGGTGTGTCTTTTCAGGTCACATGGTATAGAAACCAGTTTATCCAGTTTCTGCCAAGCTCAGAGACCCTGCCCCTCCCAGCTTCTGCCAAGAGGAAGCTGTTTTACGGTCCCCCCAATAAACCATCTGCCTGAGTCAAGGCAGGGCTTTGTTCAAAAGGAAGCCATTTACGACCACCCTAATAAACCATCTGCCTGGGCCCTTTCTTTAGTTTCTTGCAATCCCCTGGTCATTCAATCAGAGAGTGTGTGACCTCCTTTTGGCCGGAGCAACAGAATGCAGCCAGGCCTGGGAATGCATTTGTTGGGCAAGCCCCCACTCCTGTCGGGGGTAGCTGTCTGGCAGAATTCCAGTTTCCTTAAGCCAGGTTTCAGGTAAAATGTCACTTTTTGTTCCCCAGTTTAAGTCAAGACAATTTTTACATATGCAGCTAGAATGCTGATTCTAAGTTCAAAACTATGACATTTTAACAGTTACAAACTATGTGACACTCAAAAGTAGGTCACTCAGTTAATTTCAACATTTTCGATTTTTGGTAGTTTTAAATCCAGTTTCAGTTAGGCTGCTGCAGACCTGCAGAGCTCAGCCAGTCTTGTTATGAACATTGTTTTGGGGCTCTTCAACTTCCCAGATTTAGTATGCACACATACTTCATTCTGCCAGACGTCCGCTGGTGTTCAGTGAGATTTTTGGATGTGTTGCAATGTTTGAAAATAGGCTTTTTGAGCTGGCATTCAGAGAAACAAAAGGTGATTTTAAAGTGCGGTTTTTCCTTTGGCACACATTTCACTCATGGCACCCCGGCCCATCCTGCTCGCACTGGTGGGTGGCAAGTTAGGCAACCATTTTGGTGTGCGCACAAACTGCGTGGTTCTCCTGGATTCTGGCGCACTTGTGGGCTTTTTGGCCATCTTGGATTTTCTAAGCCCACAGCACCAAATGTTGCAGCATGATAGCTCAAACGTGGGTCAGGACACCCAACAACATGCTTATAAGGCTGTCGACCCCCCCCCCCCCTCCAGAGCCCACCGAAAATGCTCCTTATGATGACCATAGCAGGTGGTACTGGTTTCTAGCTGTTCCGAGTGCTCAAGAAGGCTTGATATGATATCATATGTCATTTATAACGTGCCTGTACACAAGTGTTTCTAGGTGCGACAAGACAGGGGGGGTGAGGCAGAGGGAAGGACAAGACCAACAATCTTACCAGGCCTTCTGTCATTCAGATCGTGCAAGTAGTATAGCTCAGTGGCAATGCGCTCGTCTTGGAAGCAAGACGACATGGAGCAACACAGGTTTGAATCTAGGGTCCGCGCTTAGAAACATCTCAAAACGGTATAAATTGCGTTATAATTGTTTTTTTATAAGTGCGACAACGCAATAGTGCAGGGGAAAGGGAGAGGGGGGGAAGTGCCAGGGAGTGGGAAGGGGAAGTGCAATCAGGCAGCAATGCTCTGAGTGAGTGCAGCCAGGGCAGTGCGTCTCTGGGTAAGTGAAAGGAGGTAGGGGGCTGTAGAGGTTACAGTTGGTCCAGAATGGGGCAGTGAGGGTGGTCATGGGACTATCCTGTCGAGATCACGTCTCAGTTCCGTGACGTGCACTGCACTGGCTCCCCGTGGAAGCTTGCATTCTTTTTCGCCTGTTGGTTATCACCATCAAATGTAGACGGGGTCTTATGCCCTCCTATCTGAAAAACCTAATTATTGAAAAAGTTCATAGGAGGTCCCTCAGATCTAGCAATCAGGAATACTTGCTGCTTCCAAAGTGCAAGACTATGAAGGCAGAAAAAGGAGCTTTTTATATTACAGCTCCAAAAGCTTGGAACAATCTACCATTCGATCTTAGAAATCTGAAAAACGTAGATCCTTTCAAGAATAAGTTGAAAACATGGTTGTTCGTCTGATTCCTTTTCTGACTCGTCTGCCTGAATATGACTGATCTAGCCCCCCCTCTTCCTTTTTATGTCTTGTTTTTATGTCTGTCCGCGCCCTGATGCCCTGGGGTCCATGGATTGTGCATTACAAATTCATTGAAGTAAAGTAAACGTTACAGCCCCTACATGTGCGGTAGGCCCGGAGGCAGTGCAGAGGAGACTGATTATGGAGAAGCCTGGTACCCAGTGAGACTCTGGGGTAGCCAAGCAACCAGTCGGCACAGCAGGCAGGTAGGTCAGCAGGGCAGAGAGAGGGAGAGAAAGTAGAGAGCTTGGTGACAGGAAGAGGGGGGAAATCCCAGGGTGTAGGTTAAATGGGCAAACACGGCCCACACCCCCATGAAGGACACAACAGGTGGAACTTGTTTCTGGCTGTTCGCAAGGCTCAAGGCGGGAGGTGAGGGGGGGGGGAGGCAGGGTGTAGGCCAGATGGGCAAACGGGTCCTCTCTCCACACCTGTTGCTTTCTCCCTCCAGTGCCCGCCCACCTCCACCCCCATGATGAACATGGATGTTCCCATGGTCCAAGGAGGCTTGGTGACCGGAAGGGGATGGGAAATCACAGGGTGTAGGACAAGTGGGCAAACATAGGCAGGGACAACTGATGCTGTTACTGGGGAGGGGAGGAAGTTTTTAAAGGGCCATCTACAGGCTGCAGATTACACTGGCTGTAAAAGCTGGCAGCCGTTGCCTGGGCTGGGAACAGGTTTATTTTTCACAGGGTTTGGCCGGTTTAGAGACGGAATGGAGTTCCTTTGTCTGGGCAGGAGCATGGCTGGGGTTCCACAACCTCCACAATATACAGTCACCTCCAGTCATATACAGTGCGAGATGAAAAATACATTTGGAAAAATGAAGTCACGCAATACATCGGTAAAATGAAAAATACAGAAAGCCCACAGTAAACAAGTGACCTGTATGTGAAACCCAAGTGAAGGCTGTCAGGGGTCGACAGGTGGAGACTGCCATTTCCAAAGTAGCCTCCCAAAAGCAATATAAAAATCAAAGGTACCTTCCACAGGAAATTGCTTACGCATATCATGACCCCACTAATGGTACATAAAGGCAGGATGTTATCAAGTTGGAAGGCATGCAACATCACTTCCTGTGTCAGAGGTTATGTGATGTCACCTATGATGTCATCAGGCATGTTATGTCACTAACGCTACCACTGGGATTTTGGTGAATTGGCATACCTGTCATTATGGACAGGAATATGTATGTATATTAGCAACACCTAGAAAATAATAGATGCACTGGCCCATCTTTGGGGCTAAGGATGACTCTTTTTTTAAATGTCTGTGATGGTTGAATGATTGTGTATGCATGTCCTTTTCCCAACTTGTATTAAATTGGTGAAAAAGTGTGCATATTCTAATCATAGTTGTCCCACTTGTCCACAATTGTGTAATGCTAGGCAAATATTTCTCCCCTCTGCTTAAGTTTTCTCACCTAACAAATGTTGGAATGCTTAAAGAAAAACTGGGCCTCATTCCGACCCTGGCGGTAGCCGTGCCGGTAAAAATGGCACAGCTGCCGTTAGGGGTTGTTTTTTTCCTGGCGCCTGGCAATGGGGAATTACCAGGCATTACAGTCCCGACGGTCCCCCTAATTCCCCATTGCCAGGCGCCGGGAAAAATTACTTCCCATTTGAGTCCCATAGGACTCAATGGGGAGGACGGTAGCACCAGCACCATTCATAATGGTGCCAGTGCTACTGTCAAGTACCTGGCGGGCGGAAAGGCACCCGCTCGCAGAACTCGGAGTATGCCGGTCTGGTCACAACGGTGCCGGTAGCTTACCAGCTCCGTTGTTACCGGACCGGCATACTCATGAGTCGCACTGACTACTTGTATGAAGTGTTAAATCAAAACATTGCTAAGAAAAGGTAGGGGAGGTGATGAAATTCAATGTTGCTGTCTTTGGAAGTGGGCTATCTAAATCCTAATTTCCCTGCTTGGCCAACATGATTTGTTCTTGAGCTAATCACTTTCTCTCAGTGCTTCAGTTCCCTTCCGTGGCATTTCTTTCTACTTTCCGTGTAAAATGAAATGTATTCAGTACACATTAATGAGCAGTTTTGACCTCCCCATATTTGGAAGTTGTTATGCATAGATGGCCTACATTTCTTACCTATCACCGTCTAGTAACAGGGTTGAGCAGATGCAGAGTGAGCGTAGTCCTTAAACTGTTTCAAACTTGGCTGCCCGTCTTTCGTTTGTTTGGTTAAACTCGTGTGTGATTTAGCTGGCATGTGGAATTTGCTCATTTTGGATCCTGTATTCCAAAGGTTGACTGACCAACACGAAATATGTTCTCCAATTTGCGAAATTTCTCACAAACCTGGTTCCGTGAGACTATCTGATCTCCTTCTGTGGCATGTGGGTACTGTGGCACCGACGAGTCAGCGCCCTATCAGGAAAATCCATATTGTGTGGGGAAGGGGGTGTTGGGAAGTCTGGTGAAGGGGTGGGGACACATTTGAGCACCCTCTTGCCAGGAAAATTTATTAAGTTAACATTTTCTTTCTTTACTCTGGCCCATCGACTGAGAGCAGACAAAAGCAGTTATCAGCTTTGTAATGGAAGGCCATTAACACGACAGATGGTATCCCCTCCTGCTGTGACAGTGTTAGTTTAAGCAGAACAAAAGTATATGGCAATCGCTCAAGATAAGGATTTTTTTTTTTGTTGCTTACAACAGCGTTTTCCAACTTCTCTCAAGAAATATATGCTTCTTAAGGTGGTTCTGGCTTGAATTTGATTTCCTTACATGATTTTTGGGAGCAAGGGAAATGGGAGTGGGATTGGGCGAGGAGGTTAATGCAATGACCACTATGTGAAGTTTGTTGATTTGGAGGGTGGAATGGATGCACATGAAACTTTCATTGCACATGCAGCATTTAGAGATTTACAGGACTGCGCGTTTTTGTAGTTTGAAATGTGACTTTTGTTTACAAGTGACACCTATTTGGGAGAGAAATGTCTCTGCCCTGCGTTCATGTTATTAGGGATTCGAGGACCGTTTTCCTGCACCGGGTTTATAGTGAAATTACATCACCATCCTTGATTTGTTTAGTGGGTCAGAGGTGTGCATAACACAAATGCACACAAAGTAAAATAATGTTCTAAAACTGAAAACAAACAATTGATGTAACTTTCTGTATGTTTTAATGTTTGTGTGGAATGCAACTTGTATTCATATCATCCATATCAATACGATCCTTATGTTTTCGAAATACTGACCAAAAGCAGATGATGTTGTCACACAAGCCTATTAATGACCTCTCAGGGCGGCCCACTTGAGCTGCTGCTTTGCCACGCAGCCTAAACGCCAGGCCACTGGATTGTATTCTGGTACTTGCAGTCCTGTACTGGCAAATTAAAACTGCAAATACTACACAAGAATAATGAATGATGTCCACTAATAGGCTGGGACTACATCAAAACGCTCCACATCAGAATGTAGCTCTTTAATACAATTCTTTGTATGTTCAATTGTCTTGGCCATTTCGATCACCCTGTCCAATATTGGCCGTTTTTCACGTCACAACTCCTCTGATTTTTTACATTGTCATATTTTACCATCAGCTGGTCATGAATGTGTTTTCTCTTTCCAATTTTAAAATTGGAACTTCATTGTTATCCCCCTCAATGCCATGACATATTCATCAGTCAACTCTCCCTTCTTTTGGCCACGTGTAGCAAAGTGATTACGGCCAGAATTTTATTTTCCTTGACTTCATAAATTATGTTTGTCCGATTTTGTTACACTGATATCAAATTGGCTCATACTCTCTGCTGCGACTGGTTCCGGCAGCCTCTTCAAAATGTCCTGTCACGCTTCAAAGTGCATATTTTCTCTCAATCTAATAGTTTGGTCCATAAACAGCCACATTTCGCTTGACTTTAGGTGCCCTTGGTGCCCATGCGCAGATAGGAATATAATGAGATCTGGGATATTCGCCAAATTATTACAATGTATTTTTTATTCCTATAAATTGTTCCAATTTCGAGGCCATAGAACTCCCCCCCCCCCCCCTTTCATTTTATTTTGCCGATTGCGTATGTATTCATTTCCCACGGTTCCTTTTGACGGACGTTGGCATGTAAAAAAACAGATTTGCGTGTATACTCGCTCAGTGGATCCAGAACCCTTGGTGTGTAGTGTGGCGTCCTCCTATTGCTAGGAGCAATTCTACTGTGTGCCAAGGGGCCCATGCTGTGCGACTTAAGTTGGGGACCAACTTTGTTTAGTGGACCTCTCATGCCCACAGGGATGTCCCGGTGCCTCCAAGGTGCACTGCTCCAGCTTTTGCCAAGCACTCATAGATTTTCTTTTTCACACTTTTCCCGGCTTTCACCGCTCTTCATATGCTGGCTGTTCAAAATGGCGATCGAATATAAGCAGTATACACAACAATTTTGATTTGTTGAATCTTTAAGTCACAGAAATGTTTCACGTGCCCTGATAAAAGCACGGGCCGCGGCAGCGGCCATGTATTTATGGTTAAGTTGCTAAACTCATAGGAAGACCACTTTTTGGGCGGCTTATAACTTCGCTCCCACTGGACGAATCCTCACCAAACTTTGCAAAAAAAGTATATGGGCCGATCTGATTTGTTTTTCGCCAACTTTGGTGAGGTTTCGTGCAGGGGGGGTTTTAGGGGGATCCCACATTCTTTTTTTCCACATAGACTGAAAACTTTGCACACGGCTACAGCCCGAACAGCTGGACGGATTTGCACCAAATTTGCAGCAGGAGCGAGGGCTTGGTTCAGAAAGCGTGCTTTTGTGTGTTTTTGTGGGAATCCGATCAGTACTTTTGTTGCAAAGAACCGAAATGTACGTCTCTAAAAATGAGTGATATCTGGGTCCGCTCTGTGGACAGAAGTGTCATTGGCTTGCGGTACGGTGTGCAGTACGGTGTGCTGTCAGAGAACTTTGGACGCGGCCAGTGGTTGGCTGTAGGGAAGCGTGTTCTGCGTGAACATTTTTTGCCAAACGCTGCCATGGTGTATCGGAGGACAGTGCGGTGGCGGAAGGGTCTGGAAAATGTACTGTACGCCATGTGTTGGCGGCAAGAAGGGAGGGAAAGGGTGGGGGAGTGAGAAGTGGTTCATGTGGCATATGTAAATAGGTGGAAGAAGACGGAGGGGTGCTGCAGTATTCGTGTGCCAATTCGCGGGTACCTAGACAAGCGACTACTTTGTGTGGTGATTGGAGGCAGCTGTCGTAACGGCCTGATGGCTTCTGCCGCAACCTGTTTGCGGCGACCTCTTTCCGTGGTGAGTAGTGGCAGGTGAATTTCAGAAGGGGAGTGAATTGCACATGACATAGGTTGGGAGCGCGGATGGCTGTTCTATGCGGATGGATAGCAGTAGTTTGGTACATGGTGGCATGCATGGGTGCATGAAGTTGCAGTGGGTCTGTTGAAGGGTTAGACTATTGGGTCGGCCATAGGCCATGCACTCAAGAGCCTAGGGCTTCAGCACACGCAAGGCAGCAATGCATGTCTGACTCTGCATCCGGTAGAGGGTGGTTCTTGCATAGTGTGGTGTGTGCAGATTGGTTGGAGTAGGGCCAATGTTGCGAACAGTATGTGGGTAGGTTGGCAGTGACACAATACTTTGTGAATGGAAGTGGGTACGCCCGTAGTATGTGAATGAAAGTGCATAGGGGTGCCGGAGACAGTGTTTTCTTTCTACATTATGGTTACAGTTGCAATTTTTTGCTGTATAGCTCCATGGCGGTGCGCAGGTTGGGTAGTGGTGGTGGCAGTGATGTGTATGTTGATTGTCGTAGTTGGTGACATGCATGGTGGCATTACGTTGCGGTGGGTGTGTTCAAGATCTAGACTATTGGGTGCATGGCCGAAGGCCGTAGGCATGCACTCAATAGCCTAGGACTTGAGCACACCCACGGCAGTAATACATTTTTGAGTCTGCATCAGTTAGAGGGCGGTGACCTGTAAAGAATGGTTGTGGAGCACATTTCAGACGCCATAGAGCAGCAGAAGTGATATATTTTTGATGTGTGGTTGGAGATGGTGCAGTGAAAAGGCACACCGTGTGGGCACTGGTTGCAGTGTTTGCATACTGTCAGTATGGAAGAGGGTATGGTTGAAGTGCAGTTTATATGTCCTTGGATAGTGTGCTGTGTGCAGATTGGTTGGAGTAGGGGCAATGTTGTAAACATTTTGTGGTGAGGTTGGCAGTGACACAATACTTTGTGAATAGAAGTCGGTAAGACCATAGTATGTGAATGAAAGTGCATAAGGGTGCCGGAGACAGTGTTATGTTTGCAGATTATGGTGACTGTTGCATTTTACGCTGTAAAGCTCCATTGCGGTGCAAAGGTTGGGTAGGAGTGCTGGTGCCAGTGGTGAATATGTCCATTGTGGTAATTGGTGACATGCTCACATGCATTGTTGCATTACAGTGCAGTGAATGTGTCCAAGGAGCACACCTACTGCAGCAATGCATGTTTGACAGTGCATCAGGCACAGGGCGGTGATCTTATGAGAATGGGTGTGAAGCACATTGTAGACGTGCTACAGCAGCACACGTGAGTTAAAGTGTGTATTGTGCATTCCATGGTTGTGGTGATAGTTGGAACATGCTACACTATTTGGTGTACGGCAGGAGATGGTGCAGTGAGAAGTTGTGCAGTGTGGCAACAGGGTGCAGTGTTTCTATACTGTGAGTATGGAAGAGGGTATGGTTAAAGTGCAGTTTATATGGCCTTGGTTACTCTGCTGTGTGCAGATTTGTTGAAGTAGGCTCAATGTTGTGAAAATGTTGCGGTGAGGTTGGCAGTGACACAATACATTGTGAATGGCAGTGGGTAGGGGTGGTGGAGGCTGTGGTATGTTTGTGGATTGTGCTAATTGTGACCTGTTTTCGTGATTGGGTGTTTTATGGTGTGTGGGAGGTAGGTAGAAGTGCTGCTACGTATGTGTTGTGCTGGGTGTGGGCAAGGACTGGACTGTTGTGTGCATGGCCAAAGGTGTGCTGTATGCGCCTCAGGTTCTTTGTGGATGCTGAAATAGTGCATCCTTTAGCAGATGTTTCTGGTCGAGGGGCTTTGGAAGCAAACGGAATGTGCACTGAGAGTGTTTAACGGTAAATATGGAGTGGTGTACAGAAATGATAGTGTGCAATGCAGAGGTTTAGTATGTGATTGCTTCATGCGTGTTTGAAAAATGAACAGCAGCCAATGAGGGAGTGTTGGAAAAATGCCAGCGCAAAGGGAAGAAGTATTGTGTCTGCTTTATTGGGCTGTGGCCCTCGCGGTAGCTGGGAAAGAGCACGTACCACTGCCCCTTTGAGCATGGTGCCTTTGCAAATGGAACTATGGGGATTATCCAATGAAGTGTTGAGGGTGTGGTTCACAGGAAGGGGCGGTGATATATTTACCCAAACCTCGATGCAGTGAGGTTGGCAGAGATGGCCAGACGCAGAGTGCTGATAGTGGGTGATGGCTTTGTGCAAGATCTGCACAGGTATGCCGTGAAAAGAGGTTTTGATACTAACTTTCAGTTGGAAGGAGAGGAGGCTTTTTGGGGCACAGTCTATGAGTGGGGTTTCGGTGCCATGGTTCTCCTTTGTACATGTGTCACTTCTGTCGGTACTGTGGATGTTGTGGTCGTGCTTTATGGAGGACTACATTTAGGGTACATGTCGTGCTCATGTTTGCTCCGCCATCTCAAGAAGTTGATGACAGCAGTGATGCAGACTTTTCCCACTGCTAAGGTCATTTTCTCATCCATAACACCAAGAGGTGCTTGGGACCATGCCAGTGTAATTTGTCCACAGCCAGAGGTCGAGAGGTGTTTCATAAACAGAAGCATGTGTGACTTTATGTGCAGTGCTGGGATGTTCTGCACCTACTATGACAGTATTAATGAGCAAGCTTCGCAGTGGTTCCAAGGAAATAGCATTTTTCTAACCTTCATTGGCAATGCTGTTTTGTTTGCCACTCCGCGCGAAGCATTGTAGAGAATCCTGTAGCAATGTAAGAGAAGCGTTAACGTTCAGTGCGTACAAATGTCACGAGGACAAGCAAACAGAAAGTGATGGAAAAACATTAAAAAAAATAATAATTGTATGCAAGCACCTACATAACAAAAACAGGACAAAAATAAAAAACATACATTTTACAGACCCAAACCCCTACCCTGCTTTACACACCCCCTCCCAACGCCCACCGCCTCCCTGCCTAGCACAAAAACTCAGCGGATTACGCTGTACTTTCACGCGCAACATCCAGCCATTTTCAGGATTGGAGCCATGGAAATGAAACTGTGCAGCGAAAGACAGTGCTCTATAAGGTTTGTGGTTTAGGTGTGTACGCAAACACTATGGCAGACATGGCAATCCGAGTCGCAGAAAGAAGCTTAAGCTCCTGCAAATGGTTGGAATACGGATTCACCCCATAATCAAGTCAAGGACAGGCGCATTATACTGAAAGATCTTTAGCTTCTTATTGCGGACCTATAAGAACTAACTGAAGGCAATCACCAAATTGGGTATACAATCAAGACATCAGTAACCTACATAAGAAAGAATGTTAAAGCATCGAAACATGGATCCTCATATTCAGTTTAGTTCTACTAACCATCTTACCTCCTGAAGAACCACTCATAAACCAGAGTGGGCAAACACGTGTTGAGGACTGGTAACAATAATTATACAACAAGGATAATTAGTGACATCACCAACTATATCATCAAGGATACTACCAAAGGATTGAAAAAAAAACACCTCAACAATAAAGGTAGAACTGGTTTATTTGAAGCCGTATCTTCGGGAAAATCATCACTTAACATTCAACAACATGACCATTGGATAAAATGAGCGAAATGGTAGACACATTCTGTCAAGAGACCACAAATTAACAATCTAATAGGACACCATTGACACTTTGTAGTGTCTAAAACAGCATTGTGTCCATTCCAAGGAAACTAATTATCCTTAAAAATGGGTAACCATCAAATCAATGGCAGCCAGTTTCTTTGCATTGGACTCTTAACAAGAAGTCATTTATTTGGCAAATAGTGGAGCATAACTATTTTGCCCCAACCAAGTTTGTGTTTTATATAATTTTTTCTCTCCTGCTTTTTCAAGGAATACCATTAAAATAACCTTTGAAAAATTGTAAATTTGAATTGTTTTCATTTCAGGAGGAGCGCAACCTAGGGACAATACTTTCTGTGTTTTGAATATCAGCATAGCTCAGGTCAGCCTCTGAGTAAGTCCTAAGGTGGCAGCACCTTCTCATTTTCCTCTTTTTACTAAATCTACTTTCATATATATATAAACAAAAAGGAGGGCACCATTACTGTCCAAAAGGTTCACCCGTTTTTTGAGTAACTATGGTAGAAGGTCACTTTGTACAAAGAAGTGGAGGAGGCTAGGGTGGAAGTGTGCAAGGTAAGGGGCAGGCATCCTGGGTGTATGCATGAACTGTATGTACTTGTTTGAAATTTTGTAACATGCTTGCAGGGCTCCTTTTGAGCAATGTTTTTTGAAAAGTGGGGTACTGGGGAAAACAAAACAAAAATGTGCAGTGTACACTGTAAGTGGCAGGCATCCTACTGGAATGAATGCATTGTGCGTATGATATATGGTGTGGATTTTTATGCCATTGCATTCGTAGTGCGCCAATACACGCGTTCAGCAAAGCGCAAGGGAGGGGTGGACAGAGGGGACACGGAGACAACGACCCTACTAGGCCAGTTGGCACTAAGATCGCCCCAAGTGCATGGGAAGGGGAGGCGAAAGTGCACTATATGGGAAGAAGAAAAAAGGCACAAGAAGTGAAAATACGGCCTGATGGTGGCAAGTGCAAGGATAGTGCAGACATCTGGAGGTGGTGGAACTGTTAAGGATACAGCAAACAGCCCCCAAGTGAGGGTTTGCCAGAAAGGCAGTGCAGGGGTGCAACTGGCGGGGGGAGGTGCGGGGGGTGGACCTGGCCCGACATCAGAGGGTGGCTAGGTAACCAGTGCAGCATCAGTTTCAAGCAGTAGGTCAGCAGGGGCGAGGAGGAGTAAAAGCAGAGGCAAAGGGAAAGATTTTCAGTTGCTTCTGGAACTGGCGATGGTTCTCTTCAAGTTTCAGGGAGGCAGGGAAACTATTGCAGAGGAAGGCCCCAGCCAAAGAAAGAGATCTTCCACCAAGTGGTTGCTTGTAGAAGCGGGTGACCCTGAGGGAGTTGGAAGCGGATGAGGGAAAAGCTGGAGCATGCACTGTTTATGCATTATGAAGAGGGTTTTCACCTTATTGCTCGCAGGTACTGGGAGCCAGTGCAGACATTACGGTCCCGGAGAGATAACATCCTGGTCTTGAGGCCAAGGACAAACTGCACAGTCCTCTCCTGGATGAGTTGCAGAGGGTGTAGAGTGGAAGGAGGCACATTTTGACCGAGGCTGTTGCATTAGTGCAGCCTACAGAGAACCACAGCTGTGGAGACGGTGAGGTTTACGGACATTTATTTACATTGCTACTATACATTCAGTGCTGGTTTTGAAGCCACATGTTCATGAAAACTAAGAACACATGTGATGTCATCAATCATGTCATCAATGACATTTGTGATGTCATGAGTGTTAGTACTTGCAATGCACAGTGGTAGCGCAAGTTATGGTTGCTAAACTTACCATAACTAGCGAGTTTCTGGGGTTTTTCGGTTTTACCTGTAACCATAACGTCCCTTTAACAACGTTTTTTGTCGGTGAATTTCATAGCTTTTTAGTAGGGCACTGTAACCAGAACATTCCTTTAGCATAGTTTTTTCAGTAAAGGTGATAGGTTTTTAGTAGCACAACTTAGCCATAATGATATATATATATATATATATATATATATATATATATATATATATATATATATTTACTATCATCCTTAAGCAGCCCATGCCGCCTCTGGGAACTTTATGTCCAGGAACCTCATGTGGCTAAGCCTTGGACTCCGATAACTAGCAACAACACATACTATCATGTGGATATGACGATATGCCATCTGACAGGGTTAAACAACCTGAGCTTTTTTGATTTTTAGAAATAAAATCATGCAGGTATTTCTCTTTATGAAAGGGAGGACTGCTATCCACAGGCTGCTTTTGAGAATGCCCCGTGCCACAAATCATGGTGCACTCACGTGCCTTTGATGTGACCATCTCTAGCAGGGCAGGTTCAAATGGTACATGAAGTCCTGATAGCTGCTGGAACCAATGTTACAGATCATATTTGGAGGTGGGAGTTTTTTTTAACTCCCGATTTTAAAACTTTGAGAGTAATGTGGTATCAAGGGAGTACAAGTTGTTTTTCTCCTTCGCAAGAGAGTAAAAAGTATGAGACAACCAGCCGACGACGAATGCAGCATATTGAACTGTTTGGCAATCATTAGCATGTAGCAGCGGTCCACTTCAAGACAGAAAAGCAGGTTTTTTTCACAATTAATAGATAAAGCACAGTGTGCATTTGAACGCACACCCTCTCAGAAACGAAAGAGATGAGCACAAACACTTTGAGCTTTCCTTGCAGGCAAAGAATCGGTGCAACAACAGCATAAGCTGTTTAATACTTTGCTCACACAGAACAGATCGACTTGAGTAGGAGCCATTCAGTCTTCCCTCACACAAACAGAAAAGGCAATTTGGGGCAATAGCGATACGAATTTCATTTTGTAGTTTGAGTGGATCAGTGCAAGGTAAAGCAAGGGTAGAAGATGCCTACACAGAAAACGGAATGGGACTCTGCAGTATACGCTCCCCTGACATAGAACAGATGCAACATAGGCTTCAGGAGTGCACACTCCTTTTCTAATATAGAAAAGATATGTTGTGAACTTCAGTAGATCATTCTTTCCTCACATAGAATAGGAACATTGTGGGTCTCAGCAGTACAAGATTACCACTGATACGTCATCGGTCACAGCAGTAGACGTTCCACTTGCATAGAGAAGGAACTACATGGGATGGAGCGGTGCAAGCACCCCTACACTGAACAGGTAAATGTAGGGCCTCAGAAATGCAAGCTACACTCGCGTAGAGTGGGAATAGCAAAGGCCTCAGCAGTTCAAATTCCCATCACAAAGAACTTGCCCAGCAAGGGTTAAGTGATACAAGCTCCTCTCACATAGAATAAGAATAGCATAACAGTGGGAGCACCACCCGCATAGAACAGGAACAGTTAATTGCCTCTGCAGCGCAAGCTCCTCACCGATGGAATTAATATAGCATTGATAGCGACTAGTTAAAATATGAAGGCTAACTGCCTCCGGAATCTGAAAAACTCCACATAGTAGGAATTTAATAAACCATAATTATTAGGAATTAAACCTTAGAACAACAAATGATTTGTGTACCATTTACCAGCCAACATACAGCTGTTTCACTTTCATAAGGATGTTACAAAATGGTATGGTAATATTACATGAGGGTAAGTCCCTCAATAAATACACCTTTCGTTTTTTCCTCTACAAAGGTCTGCACATTTGAACTCTTCTAATTTAAATTTTTAAGTCGCAAACAAACTTGGCCAATTACACAGTAACACAAGAATGACTCGTATTTTGTGTTCTGTGGTTTGATAACAGAACTGTCTGTTGACTATTAATGAAAGTCCTCATTACTCCTTGTTGCCTGGCCGGAGATAGCCTTACATCCTTCAGTGGTCAGTAAACTTTAAATGGGCTAATAATAATCACAGTGCTTAGAAGTTGGGAGGAATCCTGCATGAAGCGCTACACACAATTTTGAAATGCCTATCTGGATTACCACTACAGGGACATGTTTTGCTGAATTTTTATTTTGTTCCCAAATGCAACCATTTCATTGTAACCGCGCTTGCACTGGCTGAAGAGTCCGGTTTTGAATGTTTTTTTCAAGTATAGTCTTGAAAATGTTAACAAGTGATTGGTGTACTAATGCTCACCCTTGAGAAAGGGCCCTGTTGCTTCTGACCATTTATGGTATCATTTACCTACCACACCGACTCCAAGTGAGAGTTTAATGGACATTGTAAGGGTGCAGAAGGAGGCGACTGACACACAGGTGGCATGTTTGTTGGCATACACTTTTATTATATCAAAATTAAAGAAGAAACCTATTCCTCCCTAACTCTAAGAGGGGTTTCCCAGCCTCAACTAAACACTATGGATTCTGTCAGGATGTCTGTCTAAATTAAATAGTCCACTGTCCTGTGTCGAAGCCTATTTCCTTCCCTTACACTCTTAACTAAATTAAGGAACTCTGGAATGTTACTTTAGATGAGCAGAAAAATGCGGACAGTAGAAGAGTGGGATGGATGAAAAGTAAGGAACAGAGGAACAGAAGAGCTAAAGAGATTAGAATAGCCAAATGTGGGGGTAGAGGGTTTGGTTCTTCATATTCCACATTTGCTTGGGGAGTGCTGATATGGGTGGTCTCTGGGATTCCTCTGCACGTTGAAAGGACGTTAGGAGATAGTGAAGGAACAACTATAGCAGTGGCTGGTAACCTGGGAAAGAGGGATATATGTGTGATGAATTTGTATGTACCCAATACGGACGATAAGGACTATTTTCCATCAGTATTGAAATTAATGGCAGCTTATAGGTCCAACCTGTATATTTGGGTGGGAGGACCTTAATTGTTTTCTACATCAGGAACTGGATCACACAGGGAAGGTGGGCCCTTCGAACTGCAGGCAACAGAGGCATTGCGCCGGGTCATCAAGCATCTGGATTTGGTGGAGTTGTGGAGAGAATCACATGGGCTGGACAAGGGTTATTCATTTCACTCTAGTGTCATGACTCAAATTCGAGACTAGATTATCTGTCTGTGGGTAGGGAAAGTTTTCACTGGTTCGCAGAAAGAGACTATCTAGGGAGGATTCTCTCAGACTACTTCCCATTAGTAATGACTCTGCAGGGGCCATTGAGGAGGTTGGCCATTGTGTTGTGGAGACTGAGGTCAGGTACACTAGGGGAAGAAGCCTTTCCGATGACATTAAGGGAGGCTATAACTTATTTTTTTTTGCTGAATGCAAGATCAGTGGAGGATGTGGGCATACCATGGGAAGCATTTAAGGTGACTGTGAGAGGGGGTGGAGAAGGAGATTCAGCATTTGGAAGGGGACTTAGCAAAGGGAATGCATGTGGGGGCAGACCTAGCAGGACTATGAGATATCACCAGGATGCACAGGAGTCCCTTTCAAAGTTTGAACGTACACTATGAAAATACACGACGATGAAGGGATCAAGGCGGGCCAGTTACTGACGTGGCTCATAAAACAAGAACATCCCGGGGTCATGATAACCCAGATACTGGATCAGGAAGGTAATTTGGAACTGTCACAACAGGGTCTACATGAAGTATTTCAAAAGTATTATAAGCATGTCTACACAACCGAGGCAACATATTCGGACATAGAAGCCATGCATTTGGTAAACTTAGTAAAACTGCCGTGGTTGGAGGGGGAAGCTAGAGATGGGTTTGAGACACTGATAGAGGAGGGGGAAATGTTGCATGCCATACGATTCATGCAAACTAATAAAGCTCCAAGCAGTGACGGGTTCCCGGTCGAATTGTATCAGGCTTTTGTGAACATGCTTGTTCCCTAATTGAAGAAGGTATATGACAAAACATGGTTCCTACTGATTATTTCGAATGGCAAAGTTCAGAATGGCAAAGTTTTGAAAGAAAATGCATTGAAAAAATGCATTTTTGTAAATGGGGGGGGGGGCACCTTGCCCCCAACCCCTGTTTTTTTTTACCCCTTAACAACCATTTTAGAAAAAAAAAAACTTTACCTAAAAAAAAAAAATGCATTTTTTCGATGCTTTTTTTTCCGGAATTTTGGCATTCGAAACTATATATTCGAAGCAATGCCTGGATACCCAAAACATTTCACATGGGAATATTAATGGAAGCAATGAGAGAAGCAATAGTAACAATTCTTCTTGAAAAGGGTAAAGACCCGAATCACTGTGCCTCATACAGCCCTGTCTCCCTGTTAAATGTGGATGCAAACATTTTGGGGAAGATACTTGTGACCAGGCTAGCTAAAATAGCACTGAGCCCGGTACACCCGGATCAATGCGCCTTTATAGGCAGGTGTAATACCAGTATGAACCTGCGTCGCTTGCATCACGTGATGGATTAAGTGAAGGGATCTCAGGTGGCTATGGCATTGGATGCGGTTAAAGTGTTTGATTTGCTTGAATGTCCATGGCTGTTTACAGTTCTGAAGGCTTATGGGTTTGGAACCAGGATCATGGGTTGGTTGAGACTCCTGCACAGTAGTAGCCCAATGGCTAAAGTGAAGACGGGCGTTTGGGTATCCTTGCAATGGCTGTTGGAGCGGAGTTCACGGCAGGACTGTCCGGTATCACCCATTCTGTTCTTGATGGCACTGGAGCCCTTAGCTAGGTACATTTGTACATATATTTATGAGACATGCATCTCATTATATGCAGATGATATCTTATTGTATGTGAATGATCCCCTAGTGAATGTATCGATCATTTTAGAAATTCTGGGCAATTTTGGGAAATTATCAGGGATTCAAATTAATAGGGATAAATCCATCTTGTTCCCCTTGGCCGGATTACGTGAAAAGCATAGGAAGCTCTCCCAGATTGGGCAATTAGGTGGAAGCGGGAGTCCTTTAAATATTTAGGAGTACATATTATTCACAAAGTCGAAGAGACGTTTGTATACAATACGGGACGTGCACTTTCTGGGATAGAGGATACAGTGCAATTTTGGAAGTAGTTGCCTCTCTCGAAATGGTGGTTCTCCACAGGTTGTTTTAATTTTTTTTTACAAACGTCCCTTACATCATAAAGAGTTTTATTTTCAAAATGCTGGATAAGACACCGGGGAACAAGGGTAGGCGCATGGTAGCCATGGGAACGCTGCAGAGTAGGAATGTGGGGGGGGGGCTCAACTTGCTGGATTTTGAGCTTTATTTTATGGCAGCACAGTGGCAATCAATAGCCCAATAGGACGCGTCTCGGGTGGGTGAAATAACTAATCTGGTGGGAGGTATACCAGGTCATAGAAGGGGTATAGAATTGTTGTGGAATCCCATGGGTGGTAAAAGGGATAAAAATGTCATTATGGTAGTGTCAAATGCTAACGCTGCTAATGAGAATGCCAGACCACCTGAAAGGGTAATAACACACCAACTTTATTTCTTCACAGCTTGTTTTTAGCTATGCGCAACGTTTGTCATCTTTATAATATCACAGGAGACCGGGGCATCTCATTGAAGCTTTGCGCATAGCTGATTCAGTTTGCGACTGCGTTTCTCTCTTTTCTCTCTCTAAGAGGGAGAACTCCTTTTCTATCGCACCAGTAACTTCAGCCTTCAACACGGCTGTCAACTCGAGACTGCTGCTCCTCAGCAACGGTCAACTCGGCCTTCATCACGGCTGTAAACGTGCAGATTCTTCTTCCCTAGGCGTCTCAGTACGGCCACGTTTGCTTTTCTTTTTCACACACCTCCTGAGGGTATTTTCAAAATAAAAACAAAGCACACCCACACATCTTTAATAATTTCCCCGAACAAAAGAAGAGGACCCACCCCTCCCTCTCCTGGCTTGTTAACCCTTCCTCTGCCAGCTGTTGGTGTTTCCTGTGCTATCTGGACCCTCGCCCTTACAGGTAGATGAGAACATATGGAGAAAGCTCTTAACGAAATTGAAAGTCAAGAGTCTATATGGGGCTGATATACCGATAGGATTTGATACCAATATTATGACGGCACTAAGGAATGTAGGTTTAGCAGCTTTGAAGGATTGAAATTGCACAGTGTTGCGGAACCTTTTTGTGGGGGGGGTTAGTGACATTTGATGAATGGAGTCAGACACATAACGTATCGATTGGACACTTTCTCTCACATATGCAAAAGTAGTATGACGACTGCCACAAATTTGGGATTGTATTCCTGAGGAACCCGGAAGCATGTCCAGTGGTACAAAATGTACTGGCGTTGGTGGAAGGAAGGCAAAGGATTTCAGGGCTATATATGGCCTTACAAGCCACTAGAAAAGATGAGTATTTGGTGGTCAAGGATAAATGGGAAAGAGATGCATGCTTCTCGATCTCGGACCAAAAATGGGTAAAGATGTGGGAACAGGTTAAAAAGGTGTCCCGAAATGCGAGGTTTCAATTGATTCAGTTTAACTATTTGCATAGAGTATAACTGGCCCCAGCTAAATTGCACATGATGAATTCCTCCATATCGCATGAATATCCACATTGTAAGGCGGGTTCCGTCGGCTTCTGGGACTACTGAACGATAATTGGGTATTGGGCGGTGTTGGTGTTGTGCTTTGAAACTTTATTGGGCCGCAATTACTTACACACACACACACACACACACACACACACACACACACACACACACGCTATCCCGGATGAAGAGACCAAAGACACGGAATAGAATAGTGCAATTTATGGTTGTGTTAGCTAAGCGACGAATTGCAATTTCATGGAAAAATGCTAGTGACCCGTCAGTAAGGCAGTGGTTCCAGAATGTACAGCGATGGAGTCTGGCAGAAGTGGAATATTTAAGAAAACCGATAGACCTGGAGGGAGGGGGAAGGGTGGACATGGTCTGGGGACAATCGTTAATGAACTGGCTTCCACCCCAGAGGTTCTCCCGGGTGTGGGCAAGGAAACACTGGGAGACAGAACGTACAGGGGCAGAGATGGACAAAATGGGGAGTGGGGGAGGAGGACCCAGTTGGGATGCTGCTATGCATGCATTGCTCAAAGTGGGGTGGGGGGGAGTGGTCGGTATTTGTAGGGCAACATGTGATTACCTATGTTGACTGGTCATGGTGTATTTTAGTTTGTAAAAAGACAATAAAAAAGTTTCATAAAAACACAGGAAAATGCAGATCTTCTTGTTCCAGAGCAATGACTCCCTTCTTCTGGATGGGCGATCAAAAAGTTAGTTCCAATATTTTGGGTTGGGCTTGTTTGCATCAATGTTCCCTTTTTGGTCAACCTATATATTGTCATAAAAATAATGTTCCCAGTGATCCTCTTGGGGGATTCTTTGAGGCAGAAAAAAACAACACCAGGGGTAATGACTCCCTTTCTCTGGGTTCTTCAGTGTTTCTTGAAGCACCAATAATACTAGACAGAATGACTCCCTTCCGCTGGTTACCACAGTTCACACAATTTTCTGGGCTCTTTAGTGTTTCTTGAAGCACCAATAATACTAGACAGAATGACTCCTTTCCGCAGTGTCAGGGAAATACTTCCCTTCCCCTGACAGTTTTCAGCCTCAATGTAGTAATTCGCACCACCAGGGGAATTACACCTTTACCCTGGTCTTTCCCAGACTTATTGTCACATTTCCACACACCAGGGGGAATGTCTCCCTTCCCCTGGCCTCTCTCAGGCTTCATATGGTAGTTCAACACACCACAGGGAATGTCTCCTTTCCCCTGGCCTCTCTCAGGCTTTATATGGTAGTTCAATACACAATGGGGAATGGCTACTTCCCCTGGCTTCTCTCAAGCTGTATATGGCAGTTCAACACACCAGAGGGAATGGCTCCCTTTCCCTGGCCTTTCCTGGGCTTGATATGGCAGTTCCACACACCAGGGGGAATGTCTCCCTTCCCCTGGCCTTTCTCAAGCACTTTGTTCGTTTTGGGCCTCTCCAGTGGCTCAGGTAGACAGACCTGGTACACTTGGCTGCCAGGTACTGTCATGAAGAAGAGAAGATGCACAGTTGAGGAACTCCTCCTTGTTTACTTGCGGGTCCCCTACCCGGTCTCTTTCACTATGTTTGACTTCTACTATACCGAGTGCATAGTACTTTCTTATATATTAGTCCTGGGTTCCAGACCCTCTTAAAATGCTTTCTTATGTTCCCTCTGTGGACCCAGGCAGCCCCTCCAACTTCAATCGGATCTCCCGGCCCTCTTCTTTGGTTTCGGTCTTCACCGAGACTTCCAACGTCTTTCTCTCTGGTTCTTCGGTCTTCGACCTGCTGACCGTGGCTCAGCAGCACTTCGCTGGAGCCGGGCTTCGTGTCTGTGCTCGATCGTGTGGTTCGGCGGGTTCTCACACCTGGGATTTCTTCTTTGTCTGTTGTCCGTCTGCAGGTGCACCGCAAACCTGAGGGGGCCGACATAGTTCCGTCCAGTGCGTCCCGCTCGGCAGCTTCAGCTTCTCCGTTTGTGGTATGGGTGCTTTGCTCATGGTGCCTCCAAGGTGGGTCTGACAGCTGTGTCAGTCCTTCCTCCATCTTTAAGCCAATGGGCATTCAAAAGCGAGAATGTTCAATCCAGTTCTGATGATGATTCATACTATCGGTAAGCAGGATCACCTTCCTGGCCCCATCGAAAGCATTTCCCCCTCGTTGAGAAGGGACAACATCACAGGATTCGTCACAACGTTTAAAAAATACATTACATACTTATCTTGCCCCAGAAAGGTGCAAGTATTTTTGTTGTGTAAATTAGATTTTATTGGTTTCAAGAAAACATCGAATGGTACAACCCAACTGGAGGGTGTGATCCCTCTGCAAATAAATCAAACGTTGAAATGTTCCAGTTTTTTAAATAAACTTGTTCAGTCGTATTGTCACTGGTGTAGTAGTTTCAGGCCGTTGCGCTTATACTGGCAAGATATTGATGTTTTAAAGGCCCTCCTGCACATTAGTTGTACAGAGATGTTCATTCTAATCTATACCCAAGTCCCTTTCCCACCTCTGGCGGAATACCTCCGCTGTGCACCCCTTTGTCTCTAGCAAGGCCCTCTAGAGGAGCGAGATGAGGCACTTCATCTCAGTATGCCTGCTGAGGACCTTTTCCACTGGAGTGAGATCTCTCTGAATTCGTTCCTTCCACTTCTCTGCAGTGAAAATCCCCTTTAATATAAGGTAAAGGAGCACATATAGTTTGCCTATACTAAGACTATCATCCGATTCCTGTATCCCTATACACCTCTTTCCCATAGTTGACCCACTCTGGCAAGTCCTCCCTCATACCATTCCTGGTATCTCTCCATTTCGATTTCGGGTATGTTATCTCTTCTCCAGCATGGGGTCTGGCATGGATTCACATGCTCATGAATATTCCCCGTCGTCAGGCTGGGAATCCTCGGTAAAGAAAAAACCAGTATCAGTTTCGTTTCTGATCTGTCTTTCGTAGTAATAACCAATCACTGGTCTCTGCGTCATACTGACCACAGCCAATGACTGCCCTCTACCTAAGCACCGCCTCTGGCAGCCATCTTCAGATTTTTACCGCACGTTCATGTGTTGGGATCCTCGTGCTATTGCTCTCGAGCGTTAGTGCTATTTTTTCGCGCTTTTTCACAAAAACTTCGATTCTTTCGGTCAAAAGAGCCTCAAGCTCCACCGATCCTACATCCGATCAACGGGGACCCGTGTCGGATTCATCTGTGCCCCTCAAGGGTGAAGATTTCGTCGAGCTACACTTCGGAGGACTCCAGAAGCTTCTCAGGCCCGGTCTCGGAGATGGCCCAGGAGAAGGGAAGCTCGACGCCCGGAAAGCTGTTCAGGGCCTGCCCTGGATGCCAGCTGCAGAACGTCTTCAAGGAGGACGAACACTCTTTCTGCCTTTACTGCCTTCATGGGGACAAGACGCACGTGGAGAAGGACTGTGCGTTTTGCGGCAACATGTCGGAACGGACCATGAAGGACCGCCATCAACGTCTCGCCAGCTGGCTGGAGGGTAAGAGCCCGTCTGGCGAGAAGAAGAAGAAATCTGAGCGGTCTTCTAAGACCTTTGAGGGCGCCCCGGCGACGGGGGCCCAACATAAGGCCAAGCACCGCGAGTCCGCTGGCACCGGGAGCGCCGAACGGTCGGGCTCTACGGGCGCCAGGCAGGGCGCACCCTCCCCGGCACCATCAACCACGAGCCAACGCTCTGGGTCGGGTAAGAGGAAGGCCGAGCACCCGGCGAAGCTCCTGGAGAGACCCCGGTCGAGCTCTAAGGCAGAGGAGGAGCGTGGCAGTGCCCCCTCCCTCAAGGATAAGGCGGTGAGCGCACCTAAGGTGGTGAAGGCCTTGATCCATTCGACCAAGCCCTCTATCGAAACGGTCGCGGCGGCCCTGGCCCAGCCTGTGGAGGCTGCACCAGTGGTGGCGGCCTCGGGGCCCAGAATCTCCCTGCCTCCTCGGAGGGAGTCTTCTTTCGTGCCCATCGATAGGACCCCCGTGAAACCCTCCATGGGGAAGAAGGGGGGGCAAGGCGTCGTCGTAGATTCGGCCTCAACCTCAGAAGAGGAACTGATCGAGGTCTTAAGCCACGGCCTAGGCGTGGAACAAGACCAGCCCGTCGGAATGGGCCCCGACGCAGGTGACGACGACGACATCGTCGAGGATACCGACGGGGCCCCTGCTCGCCCGTCGGATTCCCCTCTGCCAGCGCCGCAAGACAACTCAGCGGCCATTTTGTTGGCTATACAGTCCTTATGCTCCGAGATAAGGACGAGACTACCGTTACCGACGGAGGAACCTCTCCCGTCGGGGGATCCAGAACCGGGACCTTCTGGTGTTCCCCCTACCAAGAAAAGAAGGATCCATCCACCGCCTCCTTTTCAACCGTCGCGCCCCGTCCAGCCCTCCTCCCCGTCCACCCGAGGGGATGATACGGGGACTGACACGGCAGCGACGGGTACGGACGACGAGGCATACGACGAGGATTTTCCGTCGTCGCCTCCCACCAGGGCTTCTCCGCCCGACGAGATTGGATCGTTCCACTCAATGATCGCCAGGGCATCCGAGCTTTTCCAACTCTGCCCTGAGGAGAAGAAAAAGGAAGGCTTCCTTTACCAACGGCGCGAGACCAAGAGGAAGACGGTCCTCGCAGTGCCTCTGTTGGACGACATTTGGGATGAGGGCCTTTCCCTCCTCAAGAACCCTTCCACGACGCCAGCGAAAAGAGACCGGTACGAGAAAAAGTACCGGGTCCCGGACTCGGCCCCCCTATGCCTCCGGGCGCAGCCTACCCCGGACTCCGTCGTCTCCGCGGCAGCCAGGAAGAAAGCGGGGGGGGGTGCGGCCTCCACGTCGACTTCCCCGCCGGACGGCGAGGGAAAGAAATTGGATGCCATGGGACGCAGAGTCATCTCGTCGGCGGCGACGACGATTAAAGCGGCCAACGCCTTGGCTATCGTGGCCCGCTACGACAGGGAACTCTGGTACAAGATAGCTCCCCTGCTGGATTTTCTGCCGGACGACAAGAGGGCGGAGGCCCTTGAGATCCTGCAGGAAGGTGAGGTGGCCTCGGACCACGCCATCACCGTGGCGACGGACATCGCCGACACTGGGTTCCGCCAGATGGGCAACGGCGTTTGCCTTCGACGTCGCGGATGGCTCAAGGCTACGGACTTTCGGCAGGACGTCCAGACCAGGGTCCTGGACATGCCCTTCGACGGGAACAACCTGTTTGGGAAGACAGTGGACGATTCCCTTCAGGCCATCAAGGCGGATACTGAGACGGCCCGGGCCCTTGGAGTACTGCAGCAACGGCGGACGCCCTTTCGGAGCGGCGGAGGCAAGGGCGCCTCCAAAGGTTCCGGCGGCGGTTTCGCTTCCTACCGTCAAGCGGCCCGCTCGTCGTCGCAAGAGGCCTACAGAGGACGAGGCAAGTCTGGCGGCCCCCGCCGTCGTCGCCAAGGAGGCCAAGGCGGCAAGGCCGCGTCCAAGCAGGATTGAACCGGCCGTGGGGTCGGGCCCCCACCGAAGCACCCCGGTGGGAGGCCGGCTGGCGGGCTTCGTCAGCGTGTGGGAGTCCATCTCCACCGACCGTTGGGTGCTGGACGCCCTGGCCCGGGGCCACGCGCTCGAGTTCCAAAGAAGGTGCCCGCGCGTCCCCCCCGTGGCCAGGAAAGAACTTCACGTCCCTCAACTTCTCCTGGAGGTAAAGGCGATGCTCAGAAAGGGCGCCATCGAACTCGTCCCAAAGAGGCTTCGGGGCTCCGGAGTCTACTCGCGTTACTTCCTCGTGAAGAAGAAGACGGGAGGATGGCGCCCCATCCTGGACCTGCGACGCCTGAACAAGTTCATCAAGGCGCAGAAGTTCCGGATGGTCACCCTCCAGCACGTCCTGGGTCAGCTGGAGGAAGGAGACTTCCTATCGTCGTTGGATTTGGAGGATGCCTACTTCCACATTCCCATCCTAAAGGGGCACCGAAAATTCCTCAGATTCGTGGTCCAAGGGCGTCATTACCAGTTCAAAGCCCTTCCCTTCGGACTGCGGTCGGCACCCAGGGTTTTCACCAAGTGCCTCGCACCGGTGGCGGCGCAGCTGCGCCGCGAGGGGATTCACGTCTACCCCTACCTGGACGACTGGCTCATCCGCGCCAAGACGAGGGAGCTCGCCGTGGTCCACACGGCAAGGACCGTCCAACTCCTCACGGACCTGGGATTCTCCGTGAACTACGCCAAATCCCACCTGGTGCCCGCGCAAGTCGCACTGTTTCTGGGAGCGAGGCTCGACACAGTGTCCCTTCTGGCCTCCCCGTCGGAGGAGAGGACCAGGACCATCTTGGGCAAGGTGCAACGGATGTTGGTGGCCGACGCGGCCAAGGTGAGGTCCATCAAGTCCCTCCTCGGGATGATGTCTTCCTGCATCTACCTCATTCCCATGTGCAGGCTCCGGATGCGCCCGTTGCAAGAGTTCCTGGATGCGCGCTGGATCCAGACGACGGGCAGCTTCGAGGAAAGGATCAAGCTCGACGAGAGTTTCCGACGAGCGATACGGTGGTGGGGCACCCGCGCGCATCTGACGGCGGGCATGGACTTCCAGACCCCAGCCCACCAGGTGACTGTGACCACGGATGCCTCCCTAGAAGGGTGGGGAGCGCACACCGAAAATCTGCACGCAAGGGGACTCTGGCTCCCGACGGAGAAGTCCCTGCATATCAACGTCCTGGAGCTCCGTGCAGTGTTTTGGGCCCTCAGGTCCTTCCTTCCGTCCCTCAAGGGCAAGGTGGTGAGGATCTTCACCGACAACACCACCACCATGTTTTACATCAGGAAACAGGGCGGAACCAGGTCCCCAGCGCTGTCCAAGGAGGCGCAGGACCTGTGGCATTGGGCCGTCGCCCAAGGGATTCTTCTGGTGCCGTTTCATCTGGCAGGGATAAAAAACACCATCGCCGACTCACTCAGCAGGGAGCTGCGCTCGTGCCACGAGTGGGAACTACGGCAGGATCTGGTGGATCGCCTCTTCCGACGGTGGGGCACACCCCAGATCGACCTGTTCGCGACGGCGACGAACACCAAGTGCCGGAGGTTCGCCAGCAGGTTTCCCCAGACGAGGAGCATGGGCGATGCTTTCTCGTTCCCCTGGGAGGGCCTGTTCCTCTACGCGTTCCCTCCCTTGCCTCTGCTAATCCGGCTCGTCAACCAGCTCAAGAGGTCACGGTGCAGGATGATCCTCGTCGCACCTGCGTGGCCGAGGCAGATATGGTTCCCGGACCTTCTGGACTTGTCGGCGTCCCCGCCAATCAAGCTGCCGGCGGACGCGGATCTACTCTCCAGGGAAGGAGGCGCCATCCTCCACCACGACCCGAAGTCGCTGAACTTGCAGGCCTGGCTCCTGCAGCGCTAGAGTTTGGAGGATACGACATACCGGCCGATTGCAGAGAGGTTCTTGCAAAGGCCAGGGCGTCCTCGACTCTTAAATGCTACGGACACAAATGGAAGAGGTTCTCTGTCTGGTGCCACGCACAGAAGGTTAACCCTCTACGGATTACGGCTCCCCAAGTGCTGCCGTACCTGCTGACGCTGGCCAAAGCTGGTCTGGCACACGCGTCCATCAAGATTCATCTTGCTGCGATCTCCCGATACACCAGAACCACGGGCCGGACGTCCTTGTGGTCTCATCGTCTGGTGAAAGAGTTCATGAAGGGACTGTTCAGATCGTTCCCGCCGGTGAAGGCTCCGGCCCCGGCGTGGGAGCTCAACGTGGTGCTGACCAAACTCATGGGACCTCCGTTCGAGCCTCTGCACTCGGCCCCGTTGAAGTTTCTATCGTGGAAAACAGCTTTTCTCGTGGCCATCACCTCCGCATGACGAGTGGGAGAGATCCAGGCCCTTTCCTGCAAGGCCCCGTACTTGACTTTCCACGACACGAGGGTAGTGCTCAGGACGCACCCCTCCTTCATGCCCAAGGTACCGTCGGACTTTCATCTCAACGAACCCTTGGTGTTACCTGTGTTCTTCCCGTCGCCTTCGTCGCCGGCTTAGAGGACTTTGCACTCGCTGGATGTAGCTAGAGCGCTGAAGTTCTACGTGGACCGCACGAAAGGTTTTCGGAAGACGTCACAACTCTTTGTGAACTTTGGACCTGTCAATCAGGGGAAGGCTCTCTCGAAGGCTTCCATCTCCAGATGGCTCTCCGGCTGTATCATGTACTGTCACCGGTTGGCAAACCGACCGCTGCCTGGCCGTCCGAGAGCCCATTCCACCAGAGCGATCGCAGCTACCACGGCGTTCCTATCTGGTGTGCCCCTGCTGGACATATGCAGGGCTGCTACGTGGAGGTCGACGCACACCTTCACGAAATTCTACTGCGTCGACCGGGATTCCAGGGAGGAGTCCAGGGTCGGCCAAGCAGTGCTGCGCAACCTGTTCGCCTGAGGTGAGCCTGGTGAGGAGGTAAGATGCTTAATGTTGAGTTGATGTGATGCTTAATGTTGAGCCTTTGCCACCTCCCGTGGTTGTGCATGTGTGTACTGCTATGTATTCTTTATTCATGAGCATGTGAATCCATGCCAGACCCCATGCTGGAGAAGGAACAAGTTACTTACCTGTAACTGTTGTTCTCCAGCATGGGTCTGGCATGGATTCACATGCGAACCCTCCCGCCTACCCCTCTGCGGCTCTTCACTTGGTCATACTGCCACTTCACGTGCTTCCAAATCTGAAGATGGCTGCCAGAGGCGGTGCTTAGGTAGAGGGCAGTCATTGGCTGTGGTCAGTATGACGCAGAGACCAGTGATTGGTTATTACTACGAAAGACAGATCAGAAACGAAACTGATACTGGTTTTTTCTTTACCGAGGATTCCCAGCCTGACGACGGGGAATATTCATGAGCATGTGAATCCATGCCAGACCCATGCTGGAGAACAACAGTTACAGGTAAGTAACTTGTTCCATACTGGGGGGGCCCAAATATCAAAACATCGGGGAGTGCCACATGGTGATTCCTCTTGTCCTCCCTCCTTTACTCAGTACCTCCCCATAGACCCCCCAGAAATGGGTGTTCACGGATTCTCCTTGGGAGCCGCCCCTTGGAGCCCAAAGCCATTCCCCCACTGTTGCTGGGAGCATGTGTTGGTTTTCTTAATATACCCACTGTCTCGCAGGGTCGCCCCTCAGGTGTGGAACCATTGCTCTAATCTGTGCAGCTGTGTAATATAACATCAGGTCTGAGAGCCCCACACCTCGTCGGTCTTTTGGCAATATTGATGTGTCGTATCCCACCCTAGGTTTCTGATTCTGCCACAAGAAACGCAGGATCTGTGCCTTGGCCTCTCTCAATAGTCTCTGGGTCCGAGACTGACAGAATTTGGAAGAGATACAACATTCTCGGGAGAAGGTTCATTTTTATACCATTAAGCCTCCCCATCCATGACAATTGTACCTTGCCCCAGGTCGTCATCTTGCTAAATAGCTTGTGAAAGAGAGAAGGGTAGTCGGCTTGACCCAGGTCCTCCCCCGGTCTAACAGCGGTAACACCCAAGTATCTGATGCTGTCCAACTGTATTTCCAGCCCCAGGGGCCTGAGCTCCTCGACATCCCTACAGCCATCTTCGGAGAAGGGGAAGATGACCGACTTTTCTTTTATTACCCTGAAGCCCGAGAACCGACCATACTCCTCAATTATCGCCAGGGCTGCCGGGGTAGAGCTTGCAGGGATACCTAGGTGTAGCAGTACATCGTCTGCATAGAGCCACACTTTGAATTTACTCCCATCCACCCTAAACCCCTCCACCTGGGGGGCCGCCTGAGCCGCTCCGCGAGCACCTCCATCATGCACGCGAACAGTAGGAGGGCGAGGGGCGGCCCATAACTCGCCTCAGATCAATTGCTCTTGACAGCCGCACATTAACTGTCACCCGGGCCACCGGGGCTGCATACAGTGCACGTAGCCCTCTTAAAATCCGCTCCTCTACCCGTATTTGTGTAGGACCCCGTAGAGAAAGCTCCAATCAACGCCATTGATCAATCCCGGCATCTAACTTGACCAACACTGGACTCCCCTCCTTCTTTGCTGCCGCCTCCATCAGGTGCAGCGTTTTGTGCAAGGTGTCGCGTCCTGAATGAACCCCACCTGGCCTGAGTGGACTAATTTTGGCATGAACCCCTCCATCATCGTGGCCAGGACCCTGGTGAAAATCCTGGCGTGCACGTTTAAGAGAGATGGGGTGATGTGATTTACAACTCTCTGGGTCCCTTCCTGCCTTAGGTATGACTGTTATCAGCGCTCTCCCGAAAGAAGGGGACGCCCTCCCCGAGGCCAGAATACTATTAAATAGTTTTGCCAGGTATTGGGCCAAAGGTCCCGTAAAAGCTTTGTAGAACCCTACTGTGTATCCATCATCTCCAGGGGCCTTCCCCAGCTTCAGCCCACTAATTGCCCTCAGCACTTCCTCCTGGGTGATTGGGCTTTCCAGTTCTGCAATCTCACTTCCTTGGGGGTTCGGCAAGGGCACACCCCTCAGGTATCTGTCCAGCTCCCCCTGCTCGACCCCTTCTATCCCGTATAATTGTTCATAATACATAGGGAATTCCTGTACCACCTCTCCTGCTGAGGAGTGTAATTGCCACCCTGAGGCCTTAACAGCCATACCCACCTTTCGGCTCTCTGACCCCAGAGCCTAGCAGCCAGCAGGGTATCGGCCTTATCCCCCCCTCTCATAGTATCTCTGTTTATGAAACTGTAGACTGGAATCATCTTCCCTACTTCCAATTCCTTCAACTCCTGGCGTTTTTCCCTTGCTAGCTGTAAGTTATCCTTCTCAATCCCTGCCTCCTCCACTCCTGACGTTTCCAACCTGCGGATCTCGCTCCTCAGCTTCTCAATCAGGTGGGTCCTGACTCTTTTCTTGGCCGAGCCCTCTCTCATAAGGAGACCCCTCGGGCCGTCCTAGCAGCTTCTCATGTTGGGCCCGGTTCTACCTCTCCCGTATCATTGAAGCAAAAGTACTCGTCAATCACCTCCTTCATTTCATTAGCAAAGGCAATGTCCTTCAGCAGGGTATCATTACATCGCCATAGTGATTCCCTGGGTCTTAGGCCCATCAGTACTATGCCATGTCAACCATGTCATGGCCTGACCAACTGATGGGGATGATGTCACTTGCTGTAACCCTTTGGAAATTCTGCTGGTGCACAAACCAATAGTCAATCCTTGTTCGGGACCCGTGGACAGGAGAGAAGAAGGTGAAACCCCTGTCTGCTGGGTGTTGTTCCCTCCACACATCTATCAGCCCCTGGTCAGTCATATATGCAATGATCCCTCCTTCCGTTTGTGCCACCCCCCCTCCTGGAGGGTCCTGCCCCCCACTGTGGTCCATGGCCCGCTCTGCCCACCTGTTAAAAACCCCTCCAAGCAAAATTAGGCTCACTGTGTGGGTGAGTATTTCCCCCCATGATTTACTGTAAAAAACTGAGATTGTCCAGCGTTTTGGCTATATACTGTGGCAATGGTCACCTGCACTCCTTCGGGAGTCCCGGAGATTACAAGGGCCCTTACATCAGCCCTCCTCCAAACCAATAGGTCAATCATTCGGATTCTCTGGTTCAAGAGGATGCCAACCCCACCCCGTGTGGAGGGCCTGGAGGCCCATAAAACCTGTCTAATGTGGGCCCCTGGGATATGCCTTTCTTCCCCCTGAATTAGCCGTGTCTCTTGTACCTCCCTTACATCCAGTCCCCTGTTACGGATTTCCCTCCCCAACAGCGAGCATTTGGTGGGTGAGTTCAGGCCCTTAACGTTCAAAGTGCCCTCCCCACTATGTGCATCGTCCCGGCCCCAATTTCCAATGCGCGCCATCCGGATGCTTGAGCACATCTCCCGAGCACTCTCCCCCGTGTAACGCAGTCTCATCCAACTTCTCGTGAACTGTGACCCCCCACCCCCTAGCCTCACCCGTCCACCTCCCTTCCCACCCTCCCGGCACTTGTGATCCTAGCGGACCTCGCGGGGTCGCATGTCCCAACGGTCAACGGCAACCTTTCTGCATTAAGCTCCCTTTCCCTCATCCCTCCCCCTCTTCCTGCCTTTTCCTGTGAGACGCCCACCTTGTGATGGGCCATCAGGGATGACCTTGCTTCGCCCACCGTCTCACATATAATCTCACTTCTCCCTGTCCATTCCTGAATGTCCCGGGCCGACTGGGGCCTGCGTCCACATCAGTTTCTTTCCATCAGACCTCTTCTTATTTCGCTTTTGGCAGGGTGTTGAGCTTTTTGTATTTTCGGCCCCCCAGGATTCTTCTTTTTACACGGCAGCTGTTCTACTGGCTCAATTCCATTGCTGCGCCGCCAGCATCCCCATTGGGGCCTTCGTCAGCAGTCTCCTCCTTTTAAGACTTTTAACACCTGATGCGCCTCTTGCCCGCTTGTGATTCGGTAGTCCACCTCTCTTCTTTCAAATGTTAGCGTAAAATGGAAGGACCAGCGATACCTAATCCCCTTCTCTGTGAGCCATTGTGAGCCATTGAATTAAGGGGCAACAGTCTCTCCGCCTGGACAAGGTAAGACCTGACAAGTCCTGAAACACTTTGACTGTGTCTCCTTCAAATTCAATGCTACCCAGGCGCTTGGCTATCTCAAGCATTTCCGTCTTTTCCCTGTATCTCAGGAAGCGTACCACTATCGACCAAGGGCTTCTGCCAGCCCACCCCCCTCCCCCCCCTGCCACCGTCCCTGTGGGCTCTCTCCAGCTGAACTTCTTTTCCTCTGTTGCCTATGAAGATGGAATTGATCAGGCCCTGGACCTTTCTTCCTACGTCAATAGGCGTTTCTCCCTTTTGTTCTCTCACCCTAAGGATGTACAGATTATTGCAACGCTCCCTATTTTCGAGGTCGTCCAGCTTCAGGGGCATGTCTTCTTCCCGTGATTCCAGGTCTGTTAACCAAGCTTCATACTTCATATCTAGGCGATCGACCTGCAGGTGGTTATTTTCCATCCCCTCCATCTTGTCCTCAAGTTTGTCAACACTCCCTTTGAGATCACAAATCGCTCCTTGGATGTCCGTGCGAATGGCCTTGATCTCCTGAAAGATATCTTTTAGGTCGTCCCTGGTCAGTGTTAGGGGGAATTCTCTTATAAGGCTAATTTCCCAAACCTAGTGAGTCCCCCAGCAGCTTTGCTGGATTTTTGGGGTTTGTTTTTTTCTCCTGCTAAGAGTGAGACTCTTTTTCTCCCACTCTTAGACATGATTTGAGGTATGCCTTTGACTTGTTATGTGCTTATGGGCTATGGGGTTTCTTTTTACTCCATAGGGTATCATCTGTTTTTCTGTATGTGTGGTACACAGCACCCTCAGTGCAGTACCACAGGGGTGTCACAGTGACCCCCAAACATAGACTCCATACCCTGGGACTGACTACTGTCTCCCAGGGCATGTAAAGTCACCATTGGCTTTACTAGTCCAAAATTGTGAACAGAACCAGTACAAACCATCATATTGTGGAAGTACTGGTAAGGGGTAATTCGATTGCCCCTGGGTCTGTTTTCGAGGGGACACTGTCCCATCCCCCCTCGTCGAGTTTCTGGCTGGTGGCAGTGGTTACCACGCAAAATATTCCACCAGAATATTCTCTATGGTATTTTCCCATTGATTTTAAACGCACCAATTTTTCATGCAATGTTAAAGATACCGCCAGTTTTTTTATTTAATATTAAATCACCGGTTGGGTCTTTTTGCCAGAACTCGATTCTAAAATGGCATTTGTGTCCGTCTCTGTAACTCTGACCAAGGTCGAGCCCTTTGTTCCACTATTTTGGCGGGCTTCTCCACAGAAGCCCTCCAAATGGTGCCACTCTGTCTGGGTTCCACAGGAAGGGTGGAGGGGGGAATTGGAACCCTGGACTGCGTTGCCTTAGCAACCTAAGTCACACTCTACTCTGATTGGCCCAGTGGTGAGCCGCCCGCATGTGTGATTGACAGCTAGGCTGATGAATGGGTGTTTTTCTGCATAAAAGCAGGGCCTTTGGGACTGGAACTTCAGAAGTCCCCACAGGACCTAAGAATCCGAAGAGGGAAGAAGCTGAGCCACCTGCAACCGACGACACCACCGGTGAAGCCCTGCTGCAACTACCTCACCACTTTCCCGACGACAAGAGAAGATCTTCTGCGACGAGTCTTCTTCCCCTGAGCTGGTGGGATCAACCAGTTCGCCCTTTTCGCCTTCCAAAGACGTCTCTTGGTCGAATCGCCCCTGCCAAGCACCCCGGCGGCCGGATAGCCAAGCTCACCACTTTTGACCGCGAATAAAAGGACCGCACCTTTTAATCGGGAACTCCGCGGCTGGTTTCATCCCTGTGCAGTGCAACGACTACACGTCCCCTCCTCGCCGAGATCTTCTCTTCCCCTGGTCGGAGCCACGAACTTCAACCACTGCCAGGAACAACTACCAACCGCTGGAGCTTCCTTTCTCTTTAAGGTACTGTGTCCTGCCTGGCCTCCCTTTCTACAGATTGCTAAAGGTGACCCTTAAATCCTTGGCTTCTAAACTGGGTTGGCTCCAGGCCTTCTAACTATATCTTTTGAATCACCCCAACCTCTTTTGAACACTCTGCAAAGACTTTCAGTGCACTTTAGACCGTGTGATCCTGGGCACATTTCGCGTTGCTCCATTTAATGTGGGCCTGGCCTATGAACTTTGGCTCTACAGTATAACCTGCCTTTCTCCCCTTGCTCTGAACTCTTAAAAGTGTTGGGAACTGTTTTATTCTTCTGATCTGCCTTTTTCTCTCCCTTTAACTACATTATAAGAGTGCCATCTTGGTTAAGCACTCACCTCTGTTCTAACAAATAGTAGTGTTTTAACCCTGACTTGTCGGATAACTATTAAGGGAGGTGTGTATACTTTACCTGACTGTGTTTTAACTTGCTTTTGATTGAGAGTGCTAGTATATGCCATACATTTTAAACTTTAAAAATTTTAAACCTTAAATAAATAATTAAATACTTTTTATACAAAGCTCTGGTCAGTGTTTGTTTGCTCTACTGTGTTTTTGCCCTATTGTGTACACTTTGCATACTGCCCTACTCTTCTTGAGAGAAGTCTGACTGCTCAGCCACAGCTACCAGGTAAATCTAGGTGGTGCAGACTGCCACTAATTGGGTTTACTGCTTACTCCTGTAGTCTTAATCTTTTTGCAGTGTTCCCCAAGGGAACTGCACAGGATTCTGCGTAACAGTCAGGGCTGGCACAGTTCCTCTCTCCGCCATGGTGTCCCTGGTGCTTGTTGGCTCGCCCGATCCTTCCCTGAGTGTCTCCTAAAGCGCTGTAGGGATCCTATTCCTCGACACACGCCCCCATCGCAGTACAGGTCACCCGGGTAACTCCAGAATGACGGGGTATCGCAAGGTGGACTCAGGCCCGACCTACGCCTTGTCCTGTTCTCATTCTTTGACCCCCTCCTTACTTCTGATTTGTCCAGGGTACGGGTCCCAGAGATGACAAGCTCCCCAGCCGCTCCTGCTATGTTCATCTAGTATTAAGACTGTGACACCAGCGCCAAGGTCCAGGGGGTAGTTCAAGGGGCCTCTCCTGACAGGTTCTGCTGGGTCGGTGGCCCCACGTTTACTGTGAGATCAGATGAGGACCTGGTCCCGGCTGTCTTAATATAACTGCTCTGTTGGCGTATCACCGGGGCTCCCCTTCACCTCGATCACTGTTCAAATTCTGATGCACCAGTCTCCCCAAAGATCTAACCAGCTTTGCATAGCCCCGCGTTCACCGGGGGGCCGGTAAAGGTGACGTGGGTCTGGGCCCGAGGCCTAGGAAGTCTCTTGGGCCTCCCCCGTTTTTGGCGGCAATCAGTGTCCCACTTCACTTGGTGACTTGGCTTTTAAATAATATTTCCCCTTGGGAGACCCTGGGCCCCTCCTCTCCTAGTTCACCGCTCTGGGTCCGGGGCGCTGGTCCTCCCAATGGTCCCGCCTGCTCTCAGGCCCCCCACCCCATGTCCCAAGGAGGGCAGAAGAGGAAGTCCAGACCTGGGCCAGAGGATGCAATGTCCCTGGGTCCTCTTCCGATACCCGCAGCGGTCTGTGCTCCACACCCCTCGGCCCCTGGTGGCCTGGTCTCTGGTTAATATTTCACCCCAGGTGGCCCGGCACTCCTTCTCACCTCCTTTGCTGCACTAATGGGGGCGGAACACTGCAGGGACTCCTCACGCCCCGTTGCTTGAGGCCCGCTCCTGTGCTCAGCTCTGCTTGCAGGGGTAGGGAGTGGGAGGAGCTGGGCAGCACCGATGCCCTATGTGGATCTTCTTGTGGGGGCCAGTGTTCGTGCCTCCTGCTCAGTTTTTCTCTGGCCTGCCTCCCTCAGCCTTGCTCCTTACTACGTGTCCCTCAGCTGCTCACCGCTGGTCATAAGTCTCGACTCTGTCTGTGGCCCAAGGTGGAGGGTGCCCCGCTGGCCGCTTGCTGCTGGGGGTAGCAGAGCTGTGGCTCCCCAATCCTCTGTCAACCCGGCACTAGTCCGGAGGGCTCTCACCCCGCTATCAGTGCCACCAGGGGTGGGGGGGACGTCTCCGGGTCAGCTCCACACTAATTATACACCTCAAGGCTGACGTTCCTGGTGGCCCGCGAGTGCAACGCTTCTCGTAGTACTGGGGGGGAAGCGGTGCTGTTTCAGTGGTGACAGTGCTTGGTGGAGCTCTGTCCCTATGCGGCCATCTTGGAGTGCCCTCTGGTGGCCTCCCAATGTGCAAGTATTTTACACACAGTTTTAATAGTTAGCTTGTAAATTAAATTGTAAACATTATTTTACTAAGCAAGAGTGTAAAAAGTGTGTGATAGGCAACCAGAACATTCCTAATCTTGAAAATTAATAGATTCTGTATCCAAAATAGTTGTTAACTTGTTTGAAGCCAGGCATCTTTGCTATTACATTTGTGTAAAACATTCTCCTACACATTAGTGTATATGAACACTCCACAGAGATACAGTTTTATGATAAATGCACACAGGAACTCCGAAAAATAGTTTTGTGCAATGCAAGCATTCACTGAAAAAGCATCACTTGTTTGCTAAAAGGATACTTCCCAATTGTAACTAAATTTTCAATTTTATTGCTGTACGATCCGAAAACCCAGCCAATCCTGAAATTTATTTTTGCTACTCTATACGAAACAGTCTGAAGAATATTTCAATAATATTTAATATGTGACAGAATTTGTCATACAACACTTGAACTCAATAATATTGATTCAATGCTACTGTACAATCTAAAATGAACATGCTTTACTGTAAAGCCTGCAATTATACAATTTAATACAGATTAAATAATTATAGAACATATATACTAAATCAATCACATTCATTTTCTCAGGGAGCAAAATTTAAAGTTGCAAGCTATTAGCCGGGCATAGAAAATCAGTTGCCACCAACATTTTACACATACACAGAGAACCCCATTTCTTAATCACCAAGAATCAATTATCACCAGCCAATGACTATTGCACCTTTTGAGCCCTGTTTATTTTTTTATTTTTTATTTTACCTGCATATAATTATATAAGATTTTTACAAGGACGTTTCAACAAGAAAGACAAAATCGTATAGTAGAGCAACATCTAATGTTCAAGACTGGAAAGGAAAGAACGCAAGAAAAAGGAAAAAGTGTTCTATTCAACCATGTTTTCATGTGGAAGTTGCAGAGGGGTCAGACATGGTTTTGTTTTGTCCATAGCAATGCTCAAAAGTTTAGCCGTCGCTATTGTCCATCTGGTTTGAGCTCCTGTAATAAGACGGTTCCACCATATTTCTTCGTCGTTTACAAAAGAGTTTAGAAGCAGAGGGTTGAAAAAGGCTTTCCTTTCCAGCTTCATTGCAGGACATCTCATCAAAAGATGCCTAATTGTTTCCGTCTTTTGTAAGGAGCAGGTTGAGGCGCGCTTTCATTAAAGGTTTGCTCTGATATTTTGCACAGTATGCCATAGGTTCCTTGAGTTTGTTAAGTCATTGGTAGGTGACTTAATAGTTTATTTGCAACTGCTTTCGCGTTTGTGTCAACCCAATCTTGACATTCCATTTTTGTCTTAATTCTGATTGGGTTTTGCAGCAGCTCCTCTTCTGTACAAGCAATCTCACACAGTTTGTTCTTTTGAGCCTTAGCCCAATCGTTTAGGAGATGTTGGTTCCTTTAACAATTTCTTTGGCTATCTTTCGGTAAATTGGTAGGCTCTCTGGGTGCTGGATTTTTCTAAACAGTTGCATAGTGCTTTGTTCCACAACTGCATTTAATAAGAGTAAACCTAGTTCTCTTCTTATCGCAGCGGGGGATGTTGAGTTTGAAGCCCTAGTACAGATCTGCAGATGAAACCTTCCAGCTTTAACCACAATGAAGGCGGAATTGACGGCGTCGCATCCATCCCATAGGTCAATGCCGCAATTAATTTTGCCTTATAAAACTGGATAGCTGGCAATAACGAAAATGTACCATACTTTCTGTCGACTGCTCGTATCTGGGCTGTTAGATTCTTTGTCTTTGCCCACAGTCTCTGCTGCATTTTTAATGCTTTCTTGGTACTGTCAATTTGGACTCTCAAATACTTGAACGCTGGGACGATTTTGATTTTGGTCTTGTGCAGATACCACTGCAGATTCTCTTTCTTTTTATTCCCCGGTTTTTGAAAGATCAGAATTTTGTTTTTTGTTTTATTGATCTCCAGGTTATTGTCTTTGATGTATTGTGTAAGATTATCAAGTTGGCACTGGAGACCAATCTGGGTTTGGTCCAATAGTATCAGGTCGTCTGCGTATAAAAGTTTTGCCACCATCTACTTCCCTATTTTAGGTGTAAAAGACCCGATCTTGGCTTGAGTATCTTTGAAGTCGCAGAGAAAAGATATAAAGAGAGCAGGTGCCAAGGGGCAACCTTGCTTCACTCCGCGTTGTGAAGGTATAGCTTCAGAGAGTAAGCCTTGATGGTTTAGGCCAACACTTACATTGGTGTTGGAGTGTAGGGCGATTATAGGGTCCAGGATGGCTTCAGGACAGTTCCACGCCTTTAATTTGGCCCAAAGATTTTGTCTGTCGACTCTATCAAAGGCTTGTGATAGGTCAACAAAGGCTAGGAAGACCCGCGGTGCTCCTGACAGAACCTTTGCCTTGATTATGTTTAATAGCATTATGTTGGCTCCCATACTGGCTTTCTTCTGAAAGCCTGTTTGGAGAGGATCAGCGCTCGGGGATGTGTGTGTCCATTTGTGAAAGTGACTCAGAAGCATCGTTGAAAAAACCTTTCCAATGATATCAAGGAGAGCTATGGGCCGATAATTAGAAGGATCTTCTCTGTTGCCCATTTTAAATATCGGAACGATTGCTGCTCGGGACCAGTAATCTGGGATTATTTTTCTTTCTTCACTCTTTGAAGATCATACTGATTAAAGTTGCCCAGTCGTCTGGATGTTGTTTTAGATCAGTGTTTGCGAGACCGTATGGTCCCGAGCGCTCTCGACAGCTTCAGCTTTTGTATGACTTTTTTTATCTCTTCTTTGTCCGAGAGGTCCACCCAGTTTCCGTCTGTTATGCGGTTAGTCAGGTTATTGATCTGTGTAGGGAGCTCAAAAAGTCGAGAAAAATCTGTGATCCAATTTGCTTCTGAGACTGCATTGATCATTTGGCTATTTGTCTGATTTATTAATAAGTGACCAGAACTCACTAGATTTTTTGTTAGTTAGTGCCTTAGGCATATCTGCGTCGGACTGGTATAAAGCAGATCTTGGGCTTCATTACAAATTGCCCGGTATGGAAAACAACGGTGGCGGTAAACCAGCCGCCACCGTTGTTTCCATGCCGGGCGATCACAACTCCTGCAGGCGGGAGGTGATGTTCCCGCCAGGTCTGACCTGGCGGGTTTAACGCCGCCCGCCTGCAGGCGGACGAGGAAACACCGGCAGCATTACGAGATGCTGCCGGTGTTTCCATGATCCCCATTCCCATTGAGTCCCATAGGACCATTCCGCCTCCGTGATTCCCGGGAAACCGTGGTTGTAATGCCCCGGTAATTCCGGGAATCACGGAGGCGGATTGGTAATATGAGTCCGTCGGTAACCAGGCGGTTTTACCGCTGCGGTTACCGCCGGACTCGTAATGAGGCACCTTGTGTTTCTGAGCCATTGTTTGTATTTTTTTGTCTTCACGTGGAAAATCTCCCACGCTGTTGTTGTATTCAGGGTGACTGCTTCTCTCTTTAGTTTCCTCAAACCTCTTCGTTTGGCTACCAAATTCACGTTGTAAGTGTGATTATGGTTAGAGGTGAGTTTGTGAGGTCCCCTCATGGGCTTTTTAAAGGCGAATAGCAGCGGTATGTAACTTGCCCTGAAAGTTGCCTGTTGCGCATCAATATTTGACGTTAAGATTTTGTATTTTCCAGAGAGCTTTCGGATGTCCGTGGTGGTCATGCGCAGACGAGTTTGCTGAGTGTTGTTCTCAATAGATGTTCTGTAGATTTGATGAGATCGGGCATTAGTGCTGCAGAAAAGGTTCAGCAAATTGTGATCACTCTCCCTAGTTCTAATTACCTCGAAAGAGTTTATGCGAAGATTCACAGTTTTGGAGGTAAAGATATAATCAAGCGTAGCCAATGATCTATAACGTTCCCACGTAGGTATCAAGGGTTGGTTGTTATTTATGATTGCTGCGTTAAGGAGGTTCCTGGATTTCATTAGATTCATCCATGCCAAACCCCTGACTTCCGTCAGAGTGGGGGGGAGTGATTTTGTCGCAAGCGAGTTGGACTCAATACATTTAGCGTTGAGGTCTCCACAGATAAGGATGTTTGAAGTCTGATATTTAATCGCAATTTCATCAATGGTGTTAGCCACTGTGTCGCAGAAGTTCGCTGTTGATGTTTTTGGGGATTCCAATAAACGTTGATGATGGCCAAGGAGTCAGCAGGAGATATCTTTTCAGTTGAGGTTGCATGAGTCCACGTAGTAAGGACAGCCAAAAGTTCATAGCATTGCGCTATTTTCTTTATGATGGTTATACCTGATCCTAAACGGGTGGCTATCAGGATTTCCAGTAGGAGGGTCCATCACAGCATGGATATGGACTGAGACCTGCGTCGTCGTTTATTTCAGGTCAGTCGCAGTCAATGTTCCCTCTAATTATTTTTGGCTGTATGCGCCAAAGAATTTTTGTGTGCGGGCAGTTTTTTAGCCTTGTGCGCAACTGAGTGATGCGGTGCCGGTGGCAGTCGGCGCCGGCGTGCTGGGCCGCCACAGCAAGTGTTTAGTGATCTACTGTGCAAGCGAGGAATGCAAATTTGCGGCACAGCATGCTCTACTTCAAGGGGTATTTGGGTGTTCTATTCTCCTCCTAAGTCTAAAACTCATCTGAAGTTGTGTCTTTTTAAATCTCAAAATATTAGCTAGACCTTTTGTTTTACGATGGATTGGTACAAGAAGGGTTCTTCTGGTGGAACACAGATTCTGCCTCACAAATTAATATTTAGAACAGTACTAGCAACAGTAGCTCCTGCATTCTCATTTCAGTAAACCTATGGAATATAAAGGAAATGCTTTATATTGGTTGAACGAAATAAGCAATACGTGAACATGATTAATGACAAAGATGACTAAAGAGAGGGGGGTATGGATGGACGGTTAAATAAATTCAAGTAAATCATGTAATATAAGATTGTACTGGAAGTCACACCAACAGTCTCAGAAGTGTCTTCTCTAGGGACAGAAAAGAAAATCAGCAAGGCAAAATCTCCCATAAAGGATGGACACGGACAGCATGTGGCAAGCAACAATTGGAAAGATACTGTCCAGCAGCATACTCAATGCATCTATGAATATAAACCCTGCACTAACACTCTTGGATACAGCAAATGAGTACTGTTAGTGTTAACAATAGATTCTATGCAGCATACAAGCTCACAAACATATATCCAAAATTCCAATTAACTCAAATGGTGCACGTTTGCTGAAAGGGCATTTACAGTGTGCAAAAAAACACAATATATTACATTGAAAAAAATGTTACGTTCACAGCAATGGATGGGTTGGCAGAGCATCATCTCTGTTAATGAAACTCAGTTATAGATTTCTGTAAATGTTATGCTATGTGGCATTTGCATACCGCCTGCTGACATTAGTATGGCCATAAAGCGTTAAAGGTTTGCTGTGTTTAATTTCTAATGCTGTTAGGTTACATTAACCACCCTGACATGTGTGGGCCCAAGCAGAGGGAGTTGGTAGTCACTCAATACTGCAGCCCCAGCTGCAATCCTGTTAGGACAACCATGATGACTGCAGTCCTCAAGACCAGCAGTGTTCAACAACCCTAGTAAGCAGTCCAATACTGCCTGCACTGAAGCCCTGCAATGTGCTGCAAGGCTGCAGCCATGGAGGTAGTTAAGCATTGTTAAGATAGCTCAGTGGAATGAGCTCTCACTTGCTGCTGTGATCTTTGTGTGATCTGCAGGTCGCAGGTTCGAATCCCGACAACACTCAACCTTTCATCGTTATGAGGTCAATAAATGAGTACCAACTGCCAGTGGGTGATATGGTTTGATTCATCATCATGTATATTTGTTCTGTGTAAAGCGTTCGGGTATAGGTGCTATATTTAAATAACCCAACATTATCATTGTTAGACATCCCTAAAAAGATGGCCAACCAACAATTCTGTGTTCTGCAACCTGCAACCACAATATCGAAGCCGCAACTGCAGGCCAGCAATGTTCTGCATCTCTAATAAGCCACTAAATACTGCAAACTTGACAGGCCATCCGAAGTTGCAGGATTTTGCAGCCAAGAAGAGTCTGACTGTTATTACCCTTATGAGTCACCCAATACTACAGCTGCTTCTTTCCAAACTCCACAATGTACATCAATCCCACTTCCATGGAAGTAGTGCACCAAAAGTATGTCATCTGGCTGACAATTCATGTACGCTCGCACAAAAGCAAGTGTGAAATGAGAGCTCAAAAAAGATGTAGAATAGATTGGTTCTGCAAATGCAATGCTTTTCCTTGGGTGCTGCTGTGCTGTCAAGAATGTTGTGCACAGACTGCATATCTGACATGATTAAGTGGGCTGTTTATGCAGCCCGTCATTACCTGGGCCATCCATCGCCGATTTTAGTAAACCTGTGTTGGCAAACATGTCCCGTCATCGCTGCCTAAAGGGGTGGGGGGAGCCTGGGTTCAGATTGACATGGGAACATGCCATACGCACGCACCCAAGCCACTTGTTTGATCATTTTAACCTGACAGCATAAAAAATAAACTTGCAAATTGAATGGACACCAGTTTTCAAAGCTCATTTCATTGGTTAACCAAACTAGTGTTTCTCGGTTGGAAATAGACCCGGAATTTCTCAGATCTACGTGCATTTCAATCTTCCAAGCTGTGGGGTTAGAAAGAGCTGCAGCCTGCAAGTATGTTAACAAGGGACCTACTAAAAGACCTCTAGGCCTCCAAGTCTCACATCTTCATATTCTTTGGGTGCTCAAATGTGTACGCCACTAGTTAAAAATAGACTGGAGCTGATCTGAGCATCTTCCTAGAAGTGAAGCCCTGCTTTACTTGACCAGAATCCATCCCTCCTGCTGTGCAAAAGAACAGCATATCTCGTACACACACACACCACGCGACAACCAGGGATCAGCTGCTCTAAGCTTCCCTGATTCGTCTATGAAGGTGTCCCTTGCCACTGTATCACGGGTTAATAGATTGTCTTTGTGCTCCACCGAAGAGAAGACTGCAGTGCGGACTGGAGAAGATGTTGGCTGTGAGTGGAGTGCTTGATTGAAGCACATGGTCACCTTTTCTCTCTTTCTGGATCTTTTCCTGTGTGGTCCTCTCTCGCTCTCCCCACCGACAAACTCTCTCTCCCCCCCTCTCGTTCTTCCCCGCACTCTGTGCTTTTGCTCCCCCACGTTCTGTGGTTTTGTTCCCCCGCTCTCTGTGGTTTTGTTCTCTGTGGTTCACTCTTGCTCTAGTCTGGGTAGCCCTCTAGTTATTGCTCAGTCTTCATTTTAACATCTCTGACAAATTCAATCCGTTTAATTAAAGTGTTCTTGTTCAAGCATACAGAGCATTGTGCACCCCCACACATACATATGGGTGGTAGCAGGCAGGGCTGTTTAAAATGAATGTTTGTAGGTTATTATGAATGCCATGCTTTATATAGGGTTTAATAATTAGAGTGCCAACTTGTTACATGGCTCAGCTGTGAGCCTGTGAGTGTTTGGAACAATTCCAGGGACATGCTCAAAAAAAGCGCGGGCCCTTTCAAGGAATGGAACTGAGAGCTGTTGTCACGCACAAGCCTCTTCGGTGACGATGAGTCAGACCACCAGATTGCAAAAAGACTGGTGTGGTCGATTTGTCACCGTAGAGACTAGTTGCCAACTTGCCACCAGGAGCCACACAACAGGAGTGGCAGGCTTGTGCATGACAGCTCCTCCCAGTTCCATTCCTCACTTTTAAATGAAAAGGAATCCGTTCTGCAAAGGTTTCATTTCAATATAAAATTGCAGGAATGGTAAAACCTTTGGTTTTGTTTTACAAAGTAAACGCGCCTTTACTTTGTAAAACAAAATCAAAAGTTTTACCATTCCTACAATTTTATATTGAAATGAAACCGTTCCGGAATGGATTCATTTTAATATAAAATCACAGGAATGGTAAAACATGTTGTTTTGCAAAGGAGCGCCGCAGCTGCTCCCAGGCGCACAAGCGCTACTGTGCTGCATACCTTTTAATCTGTCCGTCAATCATCGAGGAGAGGGTCACGCTCACGCTGCCAACAATCACAGGGCCTATCGCACTCGAGTCCAGTAAATGAGGCAGTGGCACTGGCAGGCAGCGCATGGTCCTGAAACACAATCTGGGGCCTGGAGCACGAACGAGGACCGCCACACCGAAGTGGAGAGCTATCAATGTGCCACTGCCACGCCTTACGCATGGGGGCGGAGGGAACAGCTGTGTTTGATTGGCTGTAGTAGCACGGCACGTGCAGCCAAGTGCTGCGGAAGCCAATCATACTAAAGCATGGTCTGTCACTTCTATGTCCTGATTGGATAACCACGCGCATATCATACTAATGATGAAGGGAGGGCAGGGCAGGCAAATGATGTGCAAAGTGATGTGCGCGGTAAATAAAACAATATGCGCGGCATCAGAATCAAAGGTGCGCGGCCGCACAGCCATGCACCATAGAGGGAACATTGGTCGCAGTACCCCCTTGGCAGCCCTCTAACGGGGCCACTGCCTGGTCTGTGTTCAGTGAAGGCTGATCGAAAGTCTTTGGCTTCAGAACGAAGCGTGAAGGGCTCGTGGCCTCAGGGGGCGAGTCCAACTGCTGCTGCTCCTTGGGACCCGTCACCGGCTCTCAGTCGTCATCTCGTCCTCCCTCCATCGATACCGCGCCGGCCCCCTTAGCCCCGTTTTCCACCGCCAGTACAGGGGCCGAGGCCAGCCGTCCTCTGACAGCCGAAGCCAGGGCACCCCTCACAGTTGCGAGAGTCTGGCGGATGGGCTGGATGGGAGGCGTGGTCCGCGGCGAGGAAGAAAAGGTTGCTGAAGCCGAGGCCACCCCCGGTGGTGTTAGCTCGAGGGGCGAAAGGAGCGCCTCCGGATCCGGATCAGACACTCGCGACGGCCGTCGCATATCCACAGGTGAGACAGGCAAAACAGGCTGGATCGTATTAGACCCGATAAAGCCTAGCTTGCTTGAACAGGTTGTTGAATCAAAGACACTTTTGTCCGTAGTTTCAAATTGGCTTTTGTCATTAGTATTATCAGGAATTGATTTCATAGCAAAAGTAGGAGCTGGGTGTTGGTTAGTACCAAAGGGGGTTTCAAGTACAAACAGTACGTTTTTGGTCGTAGAAATGCTGGTTTTAGATCTTACCTCCTTGACTCTTTTGGATGGCAGTTTTAGTGATTTCAGGTCAGATATTTTACAATGGCTCTGTAATCTTCGCGCCTCTGGGGCCAGATCTGAAGAGGCTTTGGAGGGGTGTGGAGGCACGTTTTCAGCAGGCTCCATCCGGGTCCTGCCGGAGACTGCTGTAGACTGCTCACACCTCCGCTCACCACTCCGCGGTGTACACAGGTATATGTGGGTCCTCCCACAAAGGAAAGCGAGGCAACGCTCCAGCCTGCTGTAGACTGCTCACACCTCTCCTCACAGCCCTGTTTATATATTGTTGTAATGTCAGTGTCAATTGCCAGATAACTGTTCTTTTCTGTGTGAGTTTCAAGTCTCATTAACAACCCTTTATTAGGAGGCCACTTCCCTGAGTTCCTACGAATCGAACTACCATTGTCACCCAAGTAGTAAGCACTGCTAGCCTATAATATACCAAATGTACTAGAATAACAGTAAATTGGAAACTGCCAATTTATCGTGTAATGTTCACTCCCCTTCACCCGTCCAATTCTAAACTTAATTAGATCTGGATTATCTTGATTATCCTGATGACCATACGAAGTATAAAAAGAAATTGGAGAATGGAGATGAGAAAATTGCTCATCCACATGAATGGACCTAGTCAATTGTATTTCTGACAACTGTTAATGTTGCATTATAGGTAATCATCTTTGGGTCATATTCCGATTTATGTGTGTTGGGATGTCCTACTAGTATTCATCAAACTACTGTAAATGTTTCTTATTCATATTTTGCTATTTTTGGGCCTGTCTATATTTCTAAGATATGCTTGTTCTTAAACATAACTTTACACATTCCGAGTGTTCTGCTTTATCATTTCCTTATTTTTGTTCACAATATCACACATTCCAGTGCCCTGCTTATTTTAATGCTTGTGACTGCTCGTAATACGAGTGTTATGATTATGTGATAAAGATGAGGGTTGTGGGGGTGAAGGAGGGACTGTGATGAGAAATGCAGATGAAGGGGGAAATGAGGGACTGTGACGAGAATGGGGAATACCACAGTAAGGGTAATGAGTGAGTGTGACGGGATGCACTGGTTTTGAGGGGCGGCACAAGCGTGGGGTATGTTGTGATAATCTGGGACTGTGACAAGGATGGGGCATGTAGGGGTAAAGAGGGACTGTGACAAGGATACCGGTGTAAGGGTAATGAGGTACTGGTATGAGGCAAGGAGGTGCAGGGCTAATGGGGGTGAGACTGAAAAGGAGTAGAAATGCTGGGCTAAGGTTGATGAGGGATTGTAGATAGGAGGGGATTTTGTGATAATTGGAGACTATGACAAACATGAGGAGGGATGCAATGCTAATGGAGACTGACAAGGATGAGGGTTGTTGGTATAAGGATGGACTGAGATGGAGATGATGGTTGCGGGATAACCAAGGAATGTGACATGGATGAGGGATGCAGGTGTAATGTGAGAAGATTATGATGGGGGCTTTTGTTTTCTATCTTTGGGCCTGTGTATCTAGCTGTTAAGGAATATTTATCTGTCCAGCTATCTGTTTGGTCCTATCCATCCATTTATCTATCTATACATCTATGTTTAGGGCAATCTACATTTGGGCCTCTCTATATGGGCTGGTCTAACAGTTGTAATCCTAAACTTCTGCTTATTCATAATTTCCAAATTTACGAATCCTCTGCTTCTGCTTATTAGTAATATTAGAAGTTCACAATGTTTTCCTTATTCATATGCTTCTGCATGTTCATAAAACATTATGGTGGGTCGGATAAAGGATTCGGACACGCTTCGGACATGTTAATGATTGTTTAATCATATTATAGAAAAAATGCCCATCTTTCCTTATTGCTAAAGGGAGTTTCGCTGCCTAACTAAAATAACTAAAGGTGCTTGCCTGACATCAGGAAGTCCAAATCAAATGTCCTCAGGCCAAACCTATCTCTATCTGACCCTACCACTAATATGAACAACTCAAAATCAGGCAAAATAATGTCTCTCTTCTCCTGGTAGTTTCCTTTTGAGAATGTCTGTTAGAACTACGTTTTCCTATGCTGGTCTTCTTGGACCCGCTCCTGGGTAATTATTCATGAGTTCTTGTACCTCCTCTCAAATAGTTCTGGGTACTGTACCCTCTTTAAAAGAATGCTTATTGCGGTTTTCCTTGAGACACTCTCTCACGCTCTTGCCATTGATTTTTAGGTCTCTCACTTTCTGAAGTTTAATCCCATTCTGGGTTTTCAATGACTTTATCCAGATTAGGAATCCATCTGTCCTGGATTCTCTCTACTGGATTATTCCTCTTAATATTCAAATCACATGACAGTCTTAGATTACAACACTGGAGTGTCCTCTCCCCTCTTCAAACCTGAGTTCCTGGGGCCCTTTCCCTTCTTCATAGGGTATTTGTTTTCACTTTCCTTCAGTTTGCCAAACAACCTTATTTTGCCACTTTATTCAATGGTTTCTCATATCCCAATTATACTGGTTAATAGTTTGTGTTTAACTGTTAGGGTTATTATGGCCCAGGGAACTTGTGTGCCCTTCCTTTCTGCTTTCCAAACAATCTTAATCGCTACTTTCGTGGTTGGTGTCTTCTCTCCCCAGTTATACTGACTTCTTGCACATATTTCTCTCTTAAGGATTTTAAGACCCAGGGTACTTTGTGCCCCTTTCTTTCTGCTTTCCAAACAACTTTAGTTGCTATTTTCGTTATTAGTTTCTCCTCTCCCCAGTTATGACTTCTTGCTTGCATTTCTCTCTCTGGGTTTTGCAAGCTTCTCTCTTCATAGCATGCTGCTGCGGCAGCCTCCCGCTTCTCCCGTTCTCCCCGGCACCTTAGTTTGTGCAGGCGAACATTGCGGGGATCAGCACTCGCTCGGGTTATAGACCTTGCCTTCTTGCGTCTTGTTCTCGGACCTCGCCTGCATCCCGTTCTTGGTCTCACTGCAGGATGTTGCCGTCTATTGGTGAGTAAGGGTCTTGTGAAGCGGGCTCCCCACAGTGTGTTTTGCTTTTTCATAGCCTTTTTCTTTTGTCAATTTATGTAGGACACATATCCATCTAGCTATCTGTTTTAGCGTTTGTAAATCTCTATAGCTATCTGTCCATCTGTGTTTGGGTCTATGCATCCCTCCATGTATGTTTGGGCCTGTCCTTCTGCCTTATTTTTATGCTTTTGTTTGTTCTATCAATCTCTGCTTGGGTCTCTTTTCTCTCTCTTGTTTTACTCCTATCTGTCTGCCCATCTACCAAATGGTATACTTTTTGTGAAGAAATAATACAAATCTTTGAAGATGGCCCGACTCCATCAAAACAAAAGGAGAAAGTCCATGCCCCTGTCGCTCTGCTTAAAGACTACAAAGGGAAGTCAAAGGCAAAAACCTGGGAACCTTCGAGTCCGAGACATAAACCGGATTTACATTGAACTATCTAAATCTTGATCCGACGAGAAATTGTTGAGGACTTCGACAACCCAAGAGTCTAGTCCTTCGAAGGTTCTTTCGAAGAGGAAAAAGAAGTTGGCAACAATATCAATCTTGTCGATGCCATTGGCGTCAGAGCCGTTGACGGCAGTGTCAAAGTCGACTCCGACACAGTCGGAAGTCTACGACACCGTTAACTTCGAAGTCAATGATTACTTCGAAGTTGTCGAAGCCCCCAATAACACAGGATAGGATTTTCAAACCCTTAAGAAAGGATTTCCTTAAATCTTTAACTTCAATTTATGAAGACCATGAGCCTTCAGATGATAATACACCACCTTTTAACTTACAATAATTTGGTACCCGAAATGTGCCAGATGAATTCATTTCTGTAGAGCCTAGAAGGAAAGACATTATATTAAAACCTGCAGACAGCCAGTGGACTAGATACTTCTCCAGAATTAGATTTTGTGAAGCCAGACCCCACTGACCATGCTGACGCCTCATATAGACAACTTATGAGCAAGGTGGTCGAATTTATGGGTTGGAGTAGGCCTGCACCACCATTTGAGAAGGATGATTTGACTGATCTATTGGATATTACCATTCCATATTGCCCTCCAAAAAAGGGTTACATCTAATTGGGAAACACCAGAAACTGCAACAGCAGTAAACAAAGACTTCTAGAAAAAATATAAGCCATCCAACAGTGACCCAGAATATTTGACAAAACATCCAACACCAGTGAGTTTAGTGGTTCAAGCAACCACGTCCACAAAGCAATCTGCATACCCTACAATCCGTTCTGATAGGGATGACAAGCGAGTGGATGCTTGGGCATGAAAAATATTTACAGCTGGAAGTATGGCCTTGAAATCAGCTAATGCTACTTGTGCCTTGTCGAAATGTACATTTACCCTGTTGGATTGCGTAGCTATGGCAGCGGACCATATCCCAGAAGGAGAAGGAGACAGCTTCCTGGCTGTCGCCAGGGATGGTAAGGAGGCAATGTGTGAATGCCTCCAGTCAGGTCTGGATACTGCAGATAGTGTTAGCAAATCCATGGCAACTAGTATCGTGCTGGCGACATATGGCGAGAGGGGGAGGCACTGGACTTTCAAACGATAGTGGATGAAACTGGGATACACACGGGGCAATATATCACATATACCAGAATAATTGAACGGGTGAAGGAAACGTGGCCCGAAAGAGCACTAGCAGAACAACCTGACACCGCCATAGAAACTATGTATGATATCTCAGAGGGAGGGCATGAGACATCTCGGATCTACGAACTGGTAATGTCCAGAGTGGGTAAGGAGTTGCTCCAATTAAGACAGGACCGGGAGAATCTATGCAATATGGGCAGTGGGAAAGAGCTCAGAGATACGACAAAAAGGTACCCAGGAACGCAAGGCTGCAGCAGATTCAGTCATATGTCACCCATATGGCGTACATGACCCCCCGGAAGATTGCCAGGTTTGAAAGTGGAGCAGTACAAAAATATCCTAAGTGCGGGGAGGTGGATGCCGGGATGATCCATATGTTCTGGGCGTGCCCGGAGGTGGGAACATTTTGGAATGAAATCAAGCTACGTCTATCTGAAAAGGGAATCAACCTAGATGTGGAATCGGTGTGGGCGTGCATGATGGGGGGGGGGATTCACTAGACCACGCAATCTGAAACACGTATGCAAGCTCAAGGACCTGGCCTACAACCTGGCCAAAAGGAGAATAGCCATGAGCTGGAAAGCAGCCGGCAGACCCAGATCAGAGGCATGGTGGGAAGACCTTCTGAAATGGGCAGACGCAGAGACAGTAGCATGGTATGAGGCAGCTAACAGGGGGAGGATGCTGAAGTAGGACCTCTAATAGAGTGGAGACAAATGGTAGCCACACTGTCAGGACCCTCCAGGGCCAATTCCAGTGAATGCGACATGTCCGAGAGTGGCGAAGGGGATTAACCCTAGGAGAAGGAAGTCCGGAGAACGAGGTGGAAGCTCGAGTTAAAGGGAGGGGGCATGGGGGGAGACATTAATAAATAACATGCAAATGTACGCTAACAAAACTCTTAACTGATCATGTCGGGTGTGATGGTTATGTTTTGTTTGTTGTGAAAACCAATAAAAAAGTGTTTTAAAAAAAACGAGTATCGTGCTACGCAGGTTTGCTTGGTTGAGGAAGTCCGGATTTGCACCAGATGTACAATCTTTATTGTGGGCCTGTCCATGTGTCTATCTGTATACCTTATTCATATATTTCTGCTTGTTCGTAATATTACACTTTAGAGTGTTCTGTACATGTACAAAATATAGATACATTGATGTTGTTTTGGTACAACTAAATATCTTGCGTTTGGCGGATGTGATTTTCTAAATCTTTGAAGCATAAATAACATCATAGTACAGGGTGTTGTAACGCTTACCTGAACTCCGCAGGGACACTCAATATCTGTGACGTTCTCTGAGAGTTCTTCTTTAATGTGCGGTGGTAAAACAACGTCCTCCGAGGGTTCTTCGTAGGTGTGGTGGCAATAACCCCTAACATGGTACAACAGTATATTAATGGTGAGCTCTCCATCTGAGCAGGGGCGCTTGTTCTGAAGAATTGATGTTGAGTAGATGGAGCTCATTACTAAGGTGGAACTAGGATTGATAGAACCCCTCGATGCCTACACGGTGAGGAAGGGTCTATGAAATTGAGAAGAAAGGAAAATAACTCACAAGAAGGCAGCAAAATGTCTTTCAGTTTTTTACTGCCGTGGAGTGAAGAAAACTCTGTACTGTAGAGATTGCAGAGAACAATGAGAGTTGTAGAAGCAGGAATATTTCCACAACGTAGTACTGAGGATTAGGAAAATACGTAAGCCTTGTAAGGAAAATTCAAAGAAGAACTTCTGATGAGCTTAAACCCACACGCCGAGTGTGTACATTAAATGCTGGATCTTGTTATGAACATAATGAGAGCTTTCAAATAGGCAAAGACAAGGAACTTCAACTGCAGTTTGAATTGGAACCTTGATTGCAATATAATGGAGCTGCGCTGAATAATTAGACTCTTCAACTACTAGCTGACGGGGAGCGGTAACGCAGAAGACCGCTAGGCTGACTGAACGTTCTGTGTAGTTCGGAACGGCGGAGGCTGTCAACTGACTTCTGTGAAGGGGAACAATAACTCTGTCTTCTAGAGTTCAGCGGAGGCCAAACGCTGGATTCCGTAGAGCGGAAGATTTACTATTAATTTCAAGGAACGGCAGGGTCGTATGACAATTCCGAACACAGAATTAACTATTTACAATGAACCTTGAAGAAATACATTCCCAAATAACATTTCCATATAGAAAAACAAATGCATTAGAATGAAATGATTTCTACTGCTTTTTTGCTGACGAAACTGAATGATTGAAGATACTTGCTGTTATGTTGCACGAAGCCTCAACCTTGCGTATACTGGAACGCTGACTGCTGAGAGGAATTTCAAATCCAGAGTGGGAAAGACAGGAACTAAGGCCAGGAAAGGTGTTGAAATTACGGGGCAATAACTAAGGACCAAATATGGAAACAATAAGAGGAAAACTGAGGGCAAGACGGAATGGTTCTGTGGAATACTGAGGCGACAGGACTATGACCGGGTCCGCGGTAAGCATTGCACTGCTGAGAAGCAGAAACAACGCGAAGCACCGAACACACAGAGGGAAGCGCTTAAATAGGGAGTAGAGAGAAAAGCATAGAACAACACAGGCACTTACAGGATGTCCACTAGGCGGCCATGTTAGGTAGTCAGGAAGTATTACTTTCCTCATTGAGCCCACACTGAACTGTGTAATTTATGTATGAACCAAGAGTGATAAACAGATGTCCAAGTCCTTTTGTAGGCTAAACGTGGTACATTACCCGTGATCATGACGGGTGTGTGTGTTCCAAACATCTCCCAAATCAAAGCAGCACATTTTGAGAACTCTGCTTCGAATGGATTGTGTCCTCCAATGTATTCCACATCTTTGACATGTAATGTCCACAGCTTTGTACTTCGGAAACTTTTTCGGCTGAAGGTTTCCTGCATTGCTGGCGTTGGGTCGATGTCCCTCGAAGGCCTCCGTCGAGGGCGACGTCACCGGATGCTATAAACAGGACGCACGACGCCCGTAGCCCTAGTTCCGTTTTTTCCACAAATGTGTTTGATTCAGAGTCTCAGCGCGCCTCGTGTATTCCTCGTGAGTATGTCTTCTTCTTCGACCCCTCCGACTCCGCGGTCTGGCTTCAAGACTTGCCGGGACTGCAAGTCTAAGATGTCGATTACCGACCTGCATCGCATTTGTTTGTGGTGCCTGGGCAAGAGTCATGACACCGACGACTGTTCCAAATGCCATTCGCTGACTGCTAAGGCTTTGCGGGAGCGTAAGGGGAAGCTCCAGGTAGGTAGGGGGTTCTAAACCCAGTAGGTCCCGTAAAACTTCTAAGGGGATGTCCACCGACGATTCGAGGGGCGACTCCCCGCGTCGGAAGGAGTCCCGGGGATCTCGGTCCCGGAGTGGTTCCCGCCATTCGTCAACCTCGTCTCGGCATTCCAGGAAGCGCTGTCACTGGTCCCCTTCCCCGTCTTCCTCGGAGAATGTAGCCGCGAAGAAAGTGGCTTGTCCAACTAAGTCCTCGACTCCGGAGGAATGGGCTGCCTTTAGGGAGCAGATGCTGGCGATTTTCCAATCCCAGGGCACAGTTCCGTCCGCACCTTCTGAAGAAGCCGGCAAGGAACGGTCTCGATCCGTGGCTCGTGCGCCTTCAGGCTCGAGTCCTCAGTGCGATTCTCATTGGGAACCTTCGATGTCCCGTTCGGACAAGGCTCAGGATGGTCGCAAGAGACGTGCTTCCAGGACGTGCTCGTCCCCAGCGAGACCGCAGAAATCTGGTAAGGGCTCGAAGTCTGCGTCAAATCCGTCGGCGCTGTGTCTGTCAGATGCGGACGTCGAAGTTTTGACTTCGCACCCCCCCTCAGAGCCGTTGTTGACGCCGAAGCCGTCGGCGCTCTTGACGTCGAAGTCATCAGCACCCTCGACGCCTTTGGGGCCTTTTGGACGGAATTTGCCGATGGAGATCCCTGGTACTGTGGATCCTCCAAGGAAGGCTACTTCCAAGTCTGTGAGGCCTGTTAAGGACTCCAGACCCTCTTCTGTCCCGAGGCAGGACTTTTACCTCCCTCTGGATGACATCTATGAGGATGAGGAGAGGTTGACCCTTTTGAGCCTGATGTGGCTCCTGTCTTTTCCGGTGACAGTCAATTGGAAGAGTTAAGGCAATCTCTTCATGATGCCACTGGCTTGGACACTTCTCCTGAGGTGGAGTTTGGCAGGCCTGGGGTTCATGCGGAGTCGTCCTACAGGAGACTGTTGGTTGGTCCAGTCCTCCTGAAGCTTTAATTCAGGGTGATTTAACAGAAATATTGGATCAAGGTCCGTCCTCTGACCCGGTGTTACCTTTTCATTTGACATTGCAGAAAAGGGTGGCGGCTGCTTGGCAGACATCGGAATCTCTTCCGGCAGTTAACAAATCGTTAACTAAAAAATACTGCCTTTCCGGTAGCGACCCCAGCTACCTTTCCTCTCACCCACTCCCAAGAGTTTGGTGGTTCAGGTGGCTACGGCCACCTCGAGGCAGGCGGCGTACCCTACCATCCCTCCTGGTAGGGACGACAAATGCTTTGACGGTTGGACATGCAAGGTGTTTTCTGCGGGGAGTATGGCGGTGAAATCAGCCAACTTCACTTGTGCCTTAGCAAGATTTTCAGACACTCTGTGGAACTGTTTCTCTTGCGGCTGAGCATATTCCCAAAGGGGAAGAAAGGGATGGGTTCCTTGCTCTCGTGCAAGATGGCAAGGATGCCATGTGTGAATCCCTTCAGTCGGGTTTGGACACGGCCGACAGTGTTAGCCGGTCCATGGCTGCGAGCACCATTATACGCAGATTTGCGTGGTTGCGGAAGTCAGGTTTTGCTCCGGATGTGCAAGCCCGTCTTTTAAACATGCCCTTTGATGGCACCCATTTGTTTGGCAGCAAGGCTGACGAGAGCCTTGAGAGGTTGCAGACATCAAAAGCTGCAGCAAAGCCATTGAGCGCAGCTGTGCGTCAACCTCTGCCTTTTGGTCCTAGGGGATAACAGTGGAGGGGAGGTTCCTTTCGTTACACCTCTTTTGGTAGGACGAGTGGAGCCGCCAGTCAAAAGGGCCAACGATAAAGTACCCGTGGTGGTCGGGGAAATGGAGGTGCCAAAGCCGCTCCGGCAGCTGCCTCTCTGCCTTTAGGCGCTGCGGCAACCGCTCCAAAACAGTCATGAGGCCATGTTCCATGGTTCGCCGGTTGGGGGCAGACTGTCTCAGCATCTCGAAGAATGGCGAGCTATTACTTCGGATGCGTGGGTTCTGGATATCATAGCCCACGGCTACTGTCTTCCCTTCCTAAAGCGGCCTCACGACAATCCACCGGGGAATCTCTCTTTGAAACTTCCAGATCTGCTCCTTGTGCAGGAAATCCTGACTCTGTTGGAGAAAGGTGCTATAGAACTGGTGCCTGTAGCGGAGAGGAACAAGGGATGGTATTCACCATATTTTTTTATTCCAAAGAAGGATGGGGGATTGAGGCCCATCTTGGACTTGCATTGGTTGCACAAACCTCTCAGGAAGGACAAGTTCAAGATGGTCACTCTTTCTCAAGTCCTTCAGACCCTTTGTCTCCAGGATTGGTTGGTGTCTCTGGCCCTACAGGATGTTTACTTTCATGTGCCGATTCATCCAAAGCACAGAAAGTACCTGAGGTTTGCGGGTGGCAGCTCACACTTTCAGTTTCGGGTCCTGCTATTCGGATTGACCTCCGCCCGAGGGTCTTCACCAAGCTCATGGTGGTGGTGGCAGCGTATCTCGGGCGAGGGGGGGATTCACGTCTACCCCTACCTGGACAACTGGCTGATCCGAGCACGTTCTCCCGAGCAAGCTCGGGAGCATCTTAGTCTCACCTGCCGCTCCCTCCACAAGCTGGGCTTCTCCCTCAATTTCAAGAAGTCAGATCTGACACCTTCCCAACAGCTCCAGTACATCGGGGCTGTGTTGGTGTCATGATGCCTACCTCCAAGGAGCCAGGTCCGACCCAGCAACCCCAGAGGCAGGCATCATTTCCCCCAGGGAAGTGCCAGCGGGCCCAAGCTGGGGCCCTTTGGACACAGTCCTGGCGCCTTAGGCGCCAGGCTCATGTTGGACCCCTGTCCTGGCGCCTTAGGAGCCAGGCTCATAAAGCTAGACATGTGTTCAAGTGTTTTAAGGTACACTTACCTGATGCAGACCATGCTGCTACATCCAGGCCCTCTTGAGGCCTGAATGGAACTACTTTACCTGTGGAACTACTTTCCCCTGGGTGTGGTCGGGGAAGGATACATACCTGATCGGTGGAAGGATACCTGGAACTTCTTCCAAAGCTATTTAAAACACGCCCGATCAGCAACTCACGCTTCGCGTTGTTCTGCTCCTCGCAGCTGGACGCTCACCGTGTCAGCTCCTGCATCTGGACTTCAGCCACGCCTGTCAGCATCCTGGGTCACCTGCTAAGAGAGAATTGGTGAGAAAGAAGACCTTAACTGCTAAAGCTGCATCACGGAGACTTCACACCGACGATCCTGAAAGGGAAGACATCATTTTAAAAGCATTTCGCTTCGATCGCTGCAGCGCTGCATTTCACTCACCTTTTCAGGGCACCTCCATCTTCAGCAGCGATCGTCCGGATCCGCAGCCACTTCCCAGAGCCTAGAGAGAAAAAGACAAGAACACAAGGTGAGAGAAGGAAGGGAATAGGAAAAGCTCAGTTTCCTTCTAAGACTTACCTGTTGGGTCATTCCCATTTCATTTCGGGTCCTGCCGCTTCCTGGCATTCCGGACCCCGGCCCCTATGGGGAAAAAAGACAAAGACATTGAATGAGCGAATGCAAAGACATTACCTGAACGCTCATCCAGAACTTACCTGTCATTTACTGGAACTGCACGTTTCACTTCGGGTCGGCGCCATATCTCCGGCATTCCGAACCCCGGCCCCTAAGGGGAAAAAGACATAAGCGTTAGTGCTTGCTGCAATAAGACAATGAACATTAATATTAAGCTTGAACTTTTGAACTTGCTACAGAACTCTTACAGCGCCTTACCTGAATAGTCAAGCTTATTTGAACTCCCATCAAACCTCAATCCAGTGAAGTAACTGGGTTTCAACGCGCCCCTGCATCAGAAGCAGGATGGAGAACTCATCCTTCCAGACCCTAAGGTGAGATTTCACGGGGAATCAAGGAAGGGCATCGTGGAGGGTTGGAAGGGAGTGGGAGGCTTGAACTTTATTCCGTCAGTAGGTAATACTCCCTTTTCACGCACAGGGGAATATTCCTGCAAGTCAGTGAGTCCATCTTCAGAGTCCTGCTCTTCACCATAGAAGAAGCATCAGCACTCGAAGCCAGACCTGCGCCTCCGTGGGAATCAGGTGATCGTGACAGTTGGACACGTCCTTGGGGACGTGCTCGCCTCCCAAGGTGAGGGCTCATCACATTGTGCAGATGGTGGACAAGTTTCAACATGCCCAGCGTCTCCCGGCTTTCGAATTCTTAAGGTTGCTCGGCCTCATGGCATCCTGCATTTTTCTTGTGCCAGAGGCCAGGCTCAGGATGAGATCCCTGCAATGGGTCCTCCTGATGCAGTGGTCTCAATTCTCAGGCAAGATGTTGGATCCCGTGTAGATTCCACTCTCTGTCTCCCAGGATCTTCTGTGGTGGGCCAACGAGGGGAACCTGATGAAGGGGGAGCCGTTTTGGCAACCGTGGCCGGAGGTGACTGTAGTGACGGATGCTTCCCTCACAGGATGGGGAGCTCATGCTGACGATTTGACCACCAGCGGTCGTTGGTTTCCGTCTGAGTCCAAATTCCATATCAACCTGTTGGAGCTGAGAGCCATCAGGCTAGCCCTGAAGGCTTTTATGCTGGCTGTGTGGGGGAAGAGCGTCCTGATCATGATGGACAACACAGTGGCCATGTATTAGCTCAACAAAAAAGGGGAGGGGAGTAGGGTCACTCCCGTTGTGCAGAGAGGCAATGCAGCACTGATTCTGGGCATTCCAGCAGGGAATTTCACTCTCAGCTGTTCATCTGGCCGGAGAGGACAGTGCGGTGGCAGAGCACGATCTCTCACGAGTGGGAGTTGGCTCAGGAAGTCCTTCTGGAGATCTTCGCCCTTTGGGGAACTCCACAAGTGGATCTCCTTGCCACCAGTGCCAACCGGCAGTGCGAGAGATTCTGCTCAAGGGAATTTCCTGCGATAGGAGCCTTAGCAGATGCGTTCGTAGCAGATTGGTCATTCCCACTTCTGTACGCGTTTCCTCCGGTCCCCGTAATTCCTCAAGTGTTAAGACGGTTACAGAGGTTCGGGTCCCACATGATCCTCATTGCTCCGGATTGGGCCAGAAGAGCATGTTACCCTGACCTTCTAGAAATGTCCATCTGCCATCCACGCCGTCTTCCCTACCGAGAGGATCTGCTCTTGCGCGAAGGGGATCGGGTTCTCCATCCAGAGGTCAAGACTCTCAACCTTCACGCTTGGTATCCGAAAGGTTGCGGTATAAGGATTGGGACCTCCCAGATGACGTGATGGAGGTGTTGCTTTGCAACCAAATCCCTGTATCGTTGCCGTTGGTGTATGTTTTGCGACTGGTGCAGGGAACAAAATATTGATCCTTTTCAATGTTCCATTACCGTGGTTTTGTCTTTCTTGCTTTCTTTGGCCCACAGGGGCCTTCAAGTAGGTACCATTAAGGGTTACCTGGCAGTGCTGTCTATCTTCAAGCGCTCGTCTGAAGAATGTTCTTACTTTAAGATTCCTTTGATTTCCCAATTTCTTAAAGGGCTCACTAATGTGTTCCCGCCATCCCCATTTCAGGTGCTGGTTTGGGATCTGAATTGGTCTTGAAATTCCTGATGGGTGCTCCATTTGAACCGTTGCACTCTTGTCCTTTGAGACTATTGTCTTTCAAGACTCTGTTCTTGGTTGCGGTTACTTCCGCTCGCAGAGTGAGTGAATTGCAGGCACTTTCATCTAAGCCACCCTTTACTGTGTTCCACAAGGATAGGGTTGTACTGAGGGTACGTCCTTCGTTTCTACCTAAGGTAGTGTCTGAACTTCATTTAAGCCAGAAAGTAGTTCTTCCTTCTGTCTATCCTCCTCATCCTGGTAAGGAAGAGGAGTGACTCCATAGGTTGGACCCTAGCAGAGCTCTGAGCTTTTATATTTCTAGGATGTCCAGGGTCAGAGTGGACGATCAGCTCTTTGTAGGGTATGCTGGACACCGATTGGGCCAGGCTGTTCCAAACAGACCTTGTCCAGGTGGATTATCCTCACCATTACTGAATGTTACCGATTGGCGGGCAAGGACCCTCCTGATGGGTTGTGAGCTCATTCCACTAGGGGCGTGGCTACTTCCACAGCCCTGCAGCAGGGGGTTCCTATTAGGAATATATCCACACCTTTGTTAAACATTACTCCCTGGACTCCATGGTCATGATATGGTGTTTGGTAAGGCAGTCCTTTATTCTGCCATCTGATTGGGTACTCTAAATTCTTTTCCCTCCTCCATTTTCTGGTACTGCTTTGGGAGTCTGTCAAAGATGTGGAATACATTGGAGGACACAATCCATTCGAAGAACAAGTTACTTACCAACTGGTAACGTTCTTTCGACTGGATGTTCCTCCCACGTATTCCACATCGCCCTCCCAGCCTGCCCCTCTGGAGAATTTCCTATGCTATTGCAGCTTACGGTTCCGCACGGCTATGTGCATTCAAGCAGGCATTGGATATGTGCATGCCACACGTTATGGAGGAAAAAACATAAACTGAGGCTACGGGCGCTGTGCGTCCTATTTCTAACATCCGGTGACATCGCCCTCGACTGAGGCGTTCGAGGGACATCGACCCGACACCAGCGACGCAGGACGCCCTCTGCCGAAAAAGTTTCAGAAGTACACAGCTGTGGACATTACATGTCAAATATGTGGAATACGTTGGAGGAACATCCAGTCGAAAGAACGTTACCAGTTGGTAAGTAACATGTTCTTCTAAACTTTCCATTACCTTATGGACATCCTCATTCTAACAAAGTGAAAAAGTGCCTTTTGAGCAACTTTATTATAACTTTTCATCTTGTGCAGGATCAATCCACAGGTTCAAATGTTTTAAGGGAAAATATTTTTCCATTTTGATATGATAGGATATGTTATTTTGACACAGAACAGGTGATGTAACCTTATCAACAATCAATCACAACTCTAAACTATTCCTTTTTAAACTCAGTGGCAATATGTTTTGCACCACAACAAATGATGTCTACTGATGAAGCTAAAGTTGCTTTTGCAATTTGTCCATCTGGGTTGACAAGTATTAGTGAAGGGTAGTCTAAATTCACAGTCTGAAAATCTCTTATTAAATGGATATCAGACACGTTTGCCCAGAAATTTGAAGCAAAGTCTGACTGAAAATAATTGATTTCAGTCTGACAAGGAACAGCTAGTGTGATTTACTTATGAGGACCACTTTAATAGATTAGCAGCAGAAGTATATTTTTCAGAATGCCATTTAGTTGCTAGATTCAAGTATAGACTGAAAAAAGAATTCTACAATACTTAAGTCCAAGTAATACTGTTCCCAATCGAATTGAAACGGGCATTGGCAATACCAACAGTTTGGGCTTTTGTGTAGGCAGGGGTAAGGCAATTGCCAGGCCAGCCATAGTGGTATTAACTGGCCATTGATGGTATCGGGTGGAAAATAGTGCGAGTATCTGGGCATCAAATAGCAGTGCCTAGCAAATACCCAAGCCAAAACAGCTGGCTTTGCCAATGTTGGTTTTCAACAGGACTTCAGTGTAGGACACACAGAGTGCTTATTTATCAAGTTGCCGAAGGCAACGTGGATAAGACTTCTTTCTTACAACAAATTGCAGGTTTACAACTCCAATTAAGTCATTAACTCTCAGAAGACGGCTTTGATAAAAACACTAGCAGGGACTTTGAGTGCAATGTTTGATGGCAAGGCTTGAGTAAAGCTAGCTCAAAGAGTTTCCATTAGGTGGTGTTTTGGGCAGGGTGGGGTAGGAACTGGGTGGGAATGGCCATAGGGATTAGCATGGCTGTAGGCAGTCAAAGGGTGGCCAAATAACCAAACACCTACAAGATTTGGGTCCTTCCTCATATGCCATTTGTCCCTACCTGTACTCTAATGTAATAGTTTGGGCTTATAAGTGTCGCAGGCGACAACTAATAGCCCAAACTAAAAATGATTAGGTTTGCATTTTAAGTTGGATCAGTGCCTGTTGTAGCATTTTTAGAAGCTGGATATTGGATAGCTGTGTTGACAACATTTTTGTATGGAACATTACTTTTGTCCTGGGCATGTATTGCAATGAAATAATGGGAAAATGTAGGAACAATTTAAACAAATCTGTGATTTCCCCATGCGTAACTGGATTGTGTTTTTACTTGCTTTTTATACATTTCAGTAACTTATGGATGATCTAGATCTTAAATGCGTAGAGAACATTTGAATTGGGAAATTGGTCTCTTTTTCCTCACATCCTTTTCCATCGACGACCTAAAAATTTTGTTTATGGGACCTAAAATATTAATTGGTAGTATTCTTAACTTTACAGGCACAGAATAAGAACGTATGTGCATAAACCATACATTTGTTTGTTTTATTTATTTGTATAGTGCGCCTGACCCAGAGGTTTCTGGGCGCTTTAGGTAATGATGTGGTTACAGGCAGGTACAATTTATACTATGATTACGTGATACAGTTATAGAAGGCAGAGTATACAGTTATGGAAGGCAGAGTACAGATAATGAGTACAGTAGTAGAAGTACAGTGGGATGTCTTAATAAGTTAGGGGCATACAGACTGGTGTTGGGTATAAAATAGTAGAGTTAGTTGTTGTTCAGTAACCATATGATGACTTGGCTTCTGAATTTTTCAAACGTTTGAATGCTTTTGATGTCCTGTGGAAGAGTGTTCCATAATTGGGCGGCTAGAACTGGAAAACTAGTTCCGCCTGCTCTTTTGCTGTTGTACCTGGGCACTACCAGGCAGGATGTGTTGGTAGATCTTGTGATTCTGGTCGATAGTTTCATAGTGAATTTGCCTGAGCGATATGGTGGGGCTTGGTGGTTCAAAGCTTTGAAGGTAAGGCCGATGGTTTTTAGGTCGATTTTATTTCTTGTATAGAGAGCCATTTGTGGGACTTTCTGATTGCTGAGATGTGCTCTCTTCTGGGTATGTTGAGTGCAGCTCTAAGCACGTTATTTTGCAGAACCTGCAACTTGTTGATTATGAATTTGTTGGCTCCTAGGTATAGGCCATTGCAATAATCCAGTTTGGACTATATAAGTGCTCTGGCCAGTATGATGCAACTGTTGGTAGACAGCAGGGGTCTGCAAGCCCTGATTAGTTTGCCTGTGTAGGCGGTGGCCGAGGCAGTCATATTAACCTGTTTAGTGAGATTGGTGTGTGCATCAAGGTAGAAACCCAGGGTTTTTACATGTTTGGCAATGGGTATGTTTCCATCGATGAGGTACGTTCATACTCCTTTACGGATGTTCACCTTTCAGTTCATGACCTGGCTATGTGTGGGCAATACTTCTCATAATACCCGCCTGTGCCCATAACCAGCAGAATGAGACACCAGCACAGAAGATTTCAAAGGCTTCACAGTCATATTTTATCCTTATATGCGTGACTTGGACGAAGCAACTGGCTTTGTCTGTGCCTCTCCAGTTACTCTGAAAACAAACAGCTTTTATACCCTTGTTGTTACATTGCTTTATGATAGGCATTTAATCACCAGGCTAAATGCGAACATGGAGTCGGGGTCTCAGTTTACCATTAATGCAGCTGCTATGTGTAAGCAAACTGTTTCTTTTTTCTGCAAGGCAAGCGCACTGTAACCGTGTGCACACAACTGACCAGATAAAAATAACTAATGTTCATTGATTTACAGAGTGCTTACAGGTACCTTTTTGTTTTCCACATCTGCTATTCATAAGTTTGAGAAAAAGAGTGAACGGTGGTACGCATTGTATTTTTTTAATACATTTTATCTGTTACTGAAAGTATAAAATATCTCGAAGGATACAGAGCTGGAGAGGTAGTGTGTTCTGGAGAGGTGAACCCTGAAAAACAGTGATATGCCACCAAACTGTTTATATCTAGAAACCTGGCTGGCAGGTTTTGGGGGGGCAGAGGGGAGGGTCAACCTTGACATCTAGTCAATTTAAAGTACAGGAACATTTTGGACGAGTGTGAGACTGGCATGGTATCAAGAGAGACACAGACTCAAAGGTAACAGTTTGAAAACCTTTGTTGAAGAACTTTGTTGGGTTGGTGTAATGCCTAACTGGCCTTAACTCTAAGGGGTTTGTTCCCTCAACTGATGTTTCTAAGGGCCGTCGATGTCTGTAAGTCCAAAACCAAATTCAGTCTGTCACAAACTATTCTTGCCCTCACTCTTAGATAAAATGTGATCAGGGGTCGTCTTTAAAAAAAAAAAAAAAAAAAAAGTGGCTCAAAAGCAAATGCTAACCAAGACTGGTTTCAGGTAGCCTTACCATCAGGTGCAGTTCTGCCAGTTTAAAAAAAAATAGTTAACTTAAAAGGGTTGCCCTTGGGACCTTCCAAATAGGGCTCTTGCAGTAAGTCAATAAAGTTCCCAATGTCTCTGGGTCTCTTGGGGTTCCCTTCCCCAAGCTCTGATCCTTCCAGTTCCAAACAAAAGGACATAGTTCCTGTTGGGTCTCTCAGGGTTCCCTTGCCCAAGTCCAGGACCCTCTGGTCTCCAATAAAAGTTCACCTTGTCAGGGTATACCTTTTAACATTTAGTCCTTTCATGGACAGTGTCTGAGACTTTTGAAAAACGCCAGACCTTTGGCTCCTCCCGTGCGTGACCACTCTGACTTCCGGACCCTCTCTTTACACTTTGAATCTTTCTTCTGGCACCTTTCTTCTCCGGTGCCTTTTCCACTTTGCTCTTGTTTCTCTTCCACCTTTCTTTACTTTTGCTTGTGAACCCTTGCACCTTCTTTCACTCTTTCAACTTTGCTGTGCACACTTGCAACTTCTTGTTCCATCTTTTGGGTCGCTCGTACCCTCTTTCCTGTTTCGGGTTGCTCGCACCCTTTCCCTGCTTTCAGGTCGCTTTCACACGCTCTTTGCTTTCCACTCTCATTTATCCTGCTTTTGGGTAGCTCACACCCTTTTCATTCACTTGTTCCTTCTTTCTTGGTCTTCGTGGCACCAGCGCACTGTTTCTCTGGTCTTTTTTTACTTTCTTTCTGCTTTCCGATTAATACACTGCTCGCATCTTTCATTACATTTTCCTCCCGCACACTACTGAGTTTCTCTCCCTCTTGCTGTCAGAAACTCACCCCAGTAGCGCAGCGCTGGCGTGCAGGTCTTCGGGATCTGTAGATTGAGGTCAGGGTCTCACGACCTACCCCTCAGACAACCCTGGGTCCGGCCCATGGCCCAGGGGAATGAGCACTGGCCTGGACAACCACCAACAGTCTGCAGCATGCCTCATTCCGGCTCCCTGGAGACACAACTCCCTCGCCACGCTGCAACCCCTCTGAGAAAGGGGTCAGCGCCTTGGCATCCTGCCTCCCCCAGATCTTCCATGCTTCTCCAGCTGCACCTTCCTGCTCCCAGCTTCCACGTTTCAACCGGCAACCCCAGCTTGCTCATTTTCCTTTGCAGAACCACTCCTTTTATAGCTGAATTGACAGTCAAGTGGAGTCAGATGTGTGTGGTTAAGGTGGAGTGCCTCACCTTGCCTGACTCCATTAGTGGGACAGCCTAATGGTAAATTGTTGTAAGCCTCTTCCTGCCTCCCAATTGTATTCCTATGGGTAATCCTTACTATTCTTGGTTTCCTCTTCCTCATCCCAGTACCTGTTGGAAATGGGGAGGGGGAGATGGAATGGGACTGGAAACATCCCATAAAAGCTCAGGGAGAGGGTTTCAAGGTGTATTGGGGAAAGGGGGAATACCTTGTCTCTCCATTGGACGGTCTCCTCTCAATCCCTCATGACCCTCCACTCAGGTGATCCCCCCCCCCCCCCCCCTCGCTTGTCCACCCCCAGTGTCTGGATCCAAAAGCAATGGTCCTTCCCTGACCACCTGAATAGAGCATCCCGGGGGAGTAGGTGGGAGAACACGGTCAGGTTTCTCATACAAGGTAACTTGGCCATGATTAACTTTAGGGCTTAGGCAATATATCTTGAAGCCATTGGAGTATTTCACTAGCCCAGTGGGAAGTCATCATGTCCTGAAAGAAGTGATCTGAGCACTTCAGTCCATATAATGGACAATGCATATGTTTGTGTGGGAGGGCGTGTATTCAGTTGACTTGCCCTAGCTTTAGCAAATTTATAATGTGTAACTCTGATGTAGGAGATGAACCAGGAGACATTGGTTACAATCCTGGCTTCCTCTCCTCACCATAATTGTGTGATCCTGCAAACACCTTACTGTTTTGTGTTTCAATCCACTTACAGTACTTGTCGTGGTCATTTCTAGTCTGAGGCGACGCACAATATGCATTTTGACATACGAGCACTTGGGTATGTCAGCTCAGTTGACTCTGCACATCTAGGAATTTTCCACTCCTGAATCTCACAACCGGTCTCTGGCTCCCCTACAGCACCCCTCTGGTTGGGATATTTTCCCTTACTCTTGCTATTGGCTCTTGAGGGTGTCCGTGTTCTGCTTCTGCTGCACTTTCTCCTTCTTCCACTGCTTTTCCTGCCTCCTTTCTGCTCCATGTGACCTTTTTGAAGGCCCTACATTTTTTATTTTATTTACTTATTCCTGATGGGTCTACGGTTTTCTCAAACCAATGCGGGCTACATATTGGATTGATCAGTTATGCTCTTTGCACCTCCTTGTGCGGGTCAGTAACTTCCTGAGCTGTTAAGCCAAGTGACTATTTTAACATGGAGCAGAGGTTCTCTCTGTGCTGGCTCATCGATCCTTTTCTTCAGTTTAACCGTCTGCTCCCCATGACCTCCCTGGTTCTGCAGCTTGCTGTTTCTCCTCTCTGCAGCTTTCTCCGTCCTCTGGTCTTCTGGTGTGGATTTGCCAAATGCATGTGGGCATTCCCACTTGCATAGGCACCTAACAAATGCTCAATACAGAAATAAATAAAGGGGATGCATGCAGCCGCTGCAAGCTGCACATCTGAACTTCATGGGTTTTTGCTCATTCCACTGGGTGTTAGTTTCTTGTTTCGTCACAGGCATCCCCGCAGGCATATCGGTTTCTGAGCAATTTGGTCTCTTGTGCACTCCATAAAAGGTAGTATCGCCTTCAAAGTCCTTATTATTAGTTTCTTGGGCATCATAGGCTGAACAGAGTAACTCCTAGGCCACTGAATAGTGCCTATGTCCATAACATTATTCCAATGGATCCCACCTTCTTCTGCCTGCATGTAAAAGCATACACATTTTTTTAGAGCAAGCTTGGAATCTCCATTCTGAGCCGACCACCTATAAGGCCCCATCACTTAGATCTGAACACAGACATGAGTTGAGGCACGCTCTGCAGTATAGCCATCTGTGTGACTCTTGGCTCTGGTAAAATTAGCCTGGTTGGCCCAATATCCTACCTAGCAGTCACCTCGAGTACTTGGAGCAGAATTGGTGGTCTGATGTCATCCCTTGTGTCTCTTGAAGTTGAAACAATATGATGGTGGAACCAATGGTTTTGCATGCACTGTTAATGCTTCATCCGATTCCTCAGAAACCTTTGAAAAACATTGTATTTTTTACTTGCCACATTTCCATGGGTTGTCAAAAGGTTAGGCATTGTTTCTGAGACTACAGCAAAGTATGTAGAAACAGAAAGTTACATACACTGTAGATCATGGCGCTGCAACCTGCGACTAAACAGCTCCTTTGGAGTTTGACTCCCATCAGGCAGCTACTAGCCAGCCATAAGAAAGCCATTTGCCACCTCAGTTATATAAATACACACAGCACGCCATTCAAATATCAGACAATGACTAGTGGTGAGTGCAAAGTTTGCACCCTGACTCCCATGATCCCTCACAATAGATTGTACTGGATAGGGCTGATAGGAGAGGCAGTTCAAAGCATATGGACATGCAAAGGTTGCAGAATCCAAAGTAGACTGAAATGATGTGCAATTGAGGAACAAGTGACGTCTCCATTATGGATGGAAGCCATTCCATCACAGGATGCATGCAGGTATCCAGATGAGATTTTAAGGTGGCAATATTTTACTCCTTACTTTTGCAATTTGAGAGAACATTATTTTTCCGGACCAGTTTTTTTTTTTCAGCAAATAGAAATACTGTTTAATTACAAAAAACATCAGTATTTTCATTCTAATGCATACTTTTTCATACTCCATGCCCAATAATTACCATCAAAAATATATTTTTTTATTTTATAGTCCCACACCAGATTAGATCACACAATAGCAGCGCTCCTCTGTGTTGCATGCACTGCTAAGGTCTCTGGTATCAACACAGCAGTTTAAGTGGCAGCAAGGAGCATACCACTGGTATTGGTTATTCCTTGATTTATTTTATAGGGAGTATTTGTCCGGATTAAAACCGACAAGTAGGGCCCTTGTTTGAAGGGATGAATGCACAGACGTTAAGTGGCCTTTGTTTAGTGCCATGCTTTGCTGTTAAAACCATACACAAGTATTCATAAGGTTTATTATGTTCGCTAATTAAGGGGATGCCAATGAGATTGAAGATGAATTTACAAATTAGCCTTATGGGAGTAAAAAATAGATTTGATTTGTTGATCAGTTGGCACCAGATAGGCTGGTACTTTCATTTGATGTCCTCAAACCTGAATTTGCTGAGCCGGGAGTTTGTATCCCAGTTAAATGCCTACAGGGCCGGGAGGATAGCTCAGGGGCAACGTGCTCGCCTTGGCAACAAGGCGATGCAGAGCAACACAGGTTTGATTCCCCGGATACGCACTTAGAAACCTCTGGGTATTAAGCGTGTTATAAATACCCAATTTCAACTCACCAGCTATTCCGGATAGTGGATTCTATAAAGTCAATAGTGCTTTCAGCATTCCAGTAACAAGTGCTGAGTTGTTTCCAGAGCTATATGACATTTACATGCATCCTGTGATATATTTGACCTGGCTCCAACTATCATATATGATGGAAATAATTTAAGACGCAGCAGCAGTAGAACCGTCTCAAGGTGATGTCATTGCAATTAATAAGGTATGGAGTTGTGATCTTAAACATCATGGGTGCAGTAAATAGCTAAGCTCTTTTTGTGATATATGTGATCCAGATTGGCAACCCAATCCCATCATTAGACGTTTTCCTAATTTGAATCTTAAATTGGAGTCCCTTTAAATTTACATGCCAGTAATTTAAAATACAAATAAAAAAATACAAAAAAGGACTTGTATCTTAAAATGCAGCATGCTGCATCTTATTTTTAATCATGTTAGGTCCATTTCTTAATCTTATGGCCTCTGTTGGAACACCTTAATGTAGTCCTAAAGCCGATCTCCAGATTTTTCCCTCTAGGATATTTAACCGCTTCATCACTTTGTCATTAAATATCTCAATGCCATATAATATTCCTGGAACAAAGCTGGATCTATAGATTTTAAGCATTCCCTCAATGAAGGAGCCATATGAAGTACAAGTAAAATTTCTAATTTGAAGGCATTTTTTTGTTGATTTAGTAGGTACTTGTTCCCGCAGCCGCCAAGATCTTATAGTGGCTGTAGACAAAGGCACGTCAAGATAGATTCCTACTTCTATCCCTCACACTTCTAACTAAAAAGAAAAGGGTAGTGGATCGTATTGGTCCAAAAGAATGACTCCTTTCTTCTTGACAATGAGCCGCGGTTCCAATCGTAAGGGGAATTTTGCCTATGGGAATGGCTCCCTTCTCCAGGTTGCAGTTCTTTTGTGACGAAAATAAACAAAAGTTCCAGCTTGTGGTGCTATAAGGGTTAAGATCCAATTCAAAAGAAAAAGTTCCAACTCGAACATCATTCCTTATTGACCATGGTTTTCATTCACTATTGGGTTTCTGGAGAATGCCTCCCCTCTCCATATATTCGGTTCTCAATGACTCCACAGTGCCAAGGGAAATCGCTCCCTTACCCAGGTCGTTTTTCTTATTGGCTTCACGGTTCACAATCTACACTATTTTGGGGTCTTGGAAAATGTCTCTTCTCCAGGTATGTTCTTACAGTGCCAGGTAAATTACTCCTTTTCCTGTGCTTTCTTTCTGATTTGGCTTCACGATACACAATCCTTGGAAAAACACCAAGAGCTGTTGCTTCCTTCTCCTGAGGTCTCTTGGCTTCACAGTTCACAAGAACTGGGCGGAATGACTCCCTTCCCCAGGCACTTCTTAGGCTTTATGCAGTACACACTGCCAGTAGGAATGCATCCCTTCGCCTGTTTTGCTTTGTCCTCTTTACTTTGACAATTCACAGTTCAACCTTTTCAGGAGGGATACCTCCCTTCCCCTAGCTCGCTTTGCACTTCAAAAAGTTCAGTTTACATGAGCTCTCAATTTTATGGGTGCGGGTCCCAAACCTGTGTATTCCTCTTGTCTTTGTTTAGTAGTTCTGGTTCACTATCCTGCCAGATACTGTGACTATGAAGATTACTTGGGTTATCCTTCATAAAAGTGTGTGGTTCCCTGACCCGTGTTCTGACACTTGTCAGTCCTTCTGGAGGCCCACCAACCGTTCCGGCAACTCAGGTAGCTAAATGGGGCTTGCTGGTGTTCTTAGGTCGGTCCCAGGCTCTCCTCTGAGTCATTTCAGGTCTTTCACGGCCCTAGTTGCTTTCTGGTGTGCTGCAGCGGCTCCGCAGTGCTTGGTTCCTCGCGGGCTGCGTGTCTCCTGTTGACCGCGCATTCCAGCTGCTTCTTGTGTCTTGATGCTTGCTTCTCCATAGGTCCGGTCTGTCGGCGGCGGACTGGATAGGGACAATTCTGCATGCAGGGCAGCGTCCCCAGCAATTACTTTCTCTGGTCTCCCCTCCGGTCTGCTTCCCATCTCCCGGTTCAGCCAAGGAGGGCTTCTCTCTGCTTCCTGGTTTCCCTCTTCAGTTTTGAAAGGGCTCTACCCAATCAGAAAGGGCCTCCACTAGGGGAGAAGTTACAACATCTGGGGATTCGTCACAATATATAGGTTGGCCTCAAGGGAGGCGGCGGCGCAACTTAAACAGGCGCTGTCTTTATTTGATGAAAAGGAAACCGCAGCAAATGTTTGTGCAGGGAGTAAAAATACTGTGAATGCCACTCATAATACTGAGATTATATAACTGAATTGGAAAAGTTTCAAAAAAGGGAGATTTCAAAGTGGTGGGAGGAGCACTCTCTTCCAAATTATCTTGATGTTGGCCGTATTCGTAGAGACTTGCACATTATAATGACAGCCTCTTTTGAGGATCAGGACCCTCCAATGTTTCAAGAATGGGGCCAGGCAACCAATGAATGTTCAGCAAGATTTCTTACACTATTGATTAATTATGCCAAACAGGACCGATCTGCTATCTGAAATGTATTGACACCATTGAGATTCCGGCAAAGGATAATCTAGCAACTGCATAAGGTAACAAGTTCAAGGCAATGATCAATGTCATTTTAGTTACCTATGAAATTAAATTAAACAAAGTAAACATTGGAAGTTTCTTTGAGATAAAAACGATTGAGACAGGCACGATCTACACCTTTGCTAAGCGATTTGACAGTTTTTAAAAAGTATCTTTAGTCAATAACGTGGCCGTTGATCCTTTCCATGCTGCCTCTACCTTTTCGGAATTTGATGTTTCCATTTCCTATAATGAAGCACCTGTGCCCAAATAGAAATGTTTAGAGGAGATGCAGCTCCTTTGCCAGGATGCTAAGTCACTAAGGGGGGGGAACGGGTCATGCAAGAGGCAAAGCATGAAATCCTGTGACAAGAAGTACATTCACAGAGGGGGACAAGGCAAAGGACAGAAGCAGAAATCTTCACAGCAGACTAACGCGCTTTGGTGGCCGTGGCAAGAATTAATACCAGTTCAGGACATGCAAGTCATCATCTTATCATCTAACTGACCAACAGACTGACCTTCTTAAATTGGGGCTTAATATCTGTCCTTCCTTCTCTTATGCCTATATGCAAACTAGATTAGACTTTGATCAATTTGTCAGTGAAATCAAGCAAAAGAATCTTATTGCTACGATTCATACGAATGATGCTCTATCTACATTACGTGAAAGTAAAACGGATCTTAAGATTTCCGATTTACCATCTCGTATTGATCTTGCCAATTTCGCTGAAACTCCATGATTATTAAGCCTTCAGACAAGGGTGCTAACATTATCCTCCAGAATCGTGATGATTATGTTGCTGAAGCACACAGTCAACTAATGGTTAGGTCATGGTACCAGAAATTACCATCTAATCCCTTTTTCTGATATACAGCGCCAATATTTGGGACTTGTCAACAAATGGTTTAATAAAAGGATTATTGATGATGACATATACAAGTTTTTGGTCCCTACTTCGATTATCCCTACTATTTTTGCATGTGTACTAATTGACCTTTTCACAATTGACCTCGGGAGAATTGACCTAATTTAAAAGGTCAATTAAGACATATACGTGGGGGGAAACCCCCAGCAACCCACCACCCAATCCAAAAAACCCTGCAAGCCCCCACCCAATCCCCTTTATATTATTTATAATCCAAAACCAACCCAATACGGATATAAAATAATATAAAGGTCAATTGTGCAGAAGGTCAATTAGGACCACTATAATTAGGTCATTTAGGACAAAGGTCAATATCCACAAGTTCATGGTGAGACCTCCATGTAGAACCATTGTTACCTTATCTGGGTCCGTGTTGGAGAATATGTCTCGATTTATTGATGAGACTTTGATTTCTTTTGTATGTACCTTGCCTTCATTTTTGCGTGACACCAAAGACCTTCTAATAGCAATGCCACAGCTATAGAGCATACACTCTCTCAGCTTGGCTTTGAACACTGGGTTAGCGGACCCACACACAACAAGGGAAGATTGGCTGGCAGACCTACATTATACTACCAGGATCCTTGCCAACTCACCCTGCGCCTGGTCTGACCATAACTGCATCTCCTTTACCATACAGGGTAGCCTTTGCCCAAACTCAAGTGCCATCCTAGCCCTGTAGGTCGTGTCCAGAAACAATCGCAACATCATTGTGGATAACTTACTGCCCCTATTACAACCTATCACTAATACACCCACTGGCTCAGACAAGGACCCGTCACTTCTAGTGAACTTGTACAACCACACCTTACTACAGGCATTAAACAAAATCACTCCCTTAAGAACAAGAAAAGATAAACCATTAGCCCACCTCAACAAATGGTTTTCTGCAGACTTAAAAAACCTGCGTAGTTCCAAACGAATCTCTGAAGCTACATGGAAAAATAATCTACGGACATTAACAAGGAAAAGTTTGTTAATGCTGCTTCCACCTACAAAGCAGCCATATTAACTAAAAGACTTACAACGTCAGAATATAAAATGCCAAATCAGGCTCCAAAGAGCTTTTCACCATACTCCGGGAGTTGGAGACCCCTGTTTCACTCTTAGATTCCTGCACCAAAGATGCTTTGTGGTGTGCCAATATCCGAAAAGCCCTCCTGGACAAAATAGCTCTGTTGCAATCCAAAATAGAAGCCAAAAAACAAAGCCTGACTTTGAGCACTAACCTCACCAAGCCTCATGACCCACTGTCTACACTCTACCACCCTTTCCAATTCCTTCCGGTCTCATCCAAGGAAGTAGAAGACATCATAGCCAGCCTAAAACGTTCTAGGTGTCAGAGGGATATCTGCCCAGCTACTGTCACAAAGGAAGGATCAAAGGAACTCGCCCTGTTCATCACATCCATGATTAACGCATCCTTTGAGACCTGTACAGTCCTAAGCAACCTCAAGGAGGCCTGGGTTATGCCTCTCCTCAAAAAAATCAAACCTTGATCCTAATACCCCGTCCAATTACAGACCCATAACTACCATTCCCCCTGAAAATCCTTTATAGAGCTGCTTACCTCCAAATTAAAAAGCACCTAGAAGACCATAACCTCCTCGGCCTGCGGCAATCAGGATTCAGACCGAGACATGGCACTGAGACGGCCCTCCTCGATCTAAAAATCCAAATAGATTAATCTAAAGACAAAGGCAATCTGGCCATCCTCCTTTTGCTGGACCTCTCAGCAGCCTTTGATTTAGTTGACCACAATATCTATCGTCACCAAACATCTGACTACAGCAGCCTCTTTCTTCCTGAATGCTGCAGCTTGGATTCAATACTTTTTAGCAAATGGGTCTTTGAGGGTATTCGTACCTACCGCCTCAGCTATGCCAGTTCCAATCCTCAGCGAAGTCCCTCAGGGTTCATGCATCTCCCCCACTTTGTACAATATCTTTACAAATCTCCTGTTTGACCACCTTGATGACTTGGGTGTCAGCTACGCTAACTATGCAGATGACACCAAGTCCTCATCAATCTTATGGGCTGCTATGAAAAAGACACAAAAATGTTGAACGAAATCTACCTTCACATTCAGGCACGAATGGCTACCCACGGCCTCTGCCTGAATGATAAGACCAAGCTTCTTCTTATAGGCTCACAATCTCTTTTAAATAAGCTAGATACCCTCTACAAATCTTTCAACATAGATGGGAACATCATCAAAGTCTCTAGCGATGTCAAAACCTTAGGCATCTACTTAGACTCTGCCCTTTCCCTCACATGGCAAGTCAGTGCAACTACCTCAGCAACCGCATACACTTCTAAGTTGATCAATGCATGCAAACCTTTTCTATCGACCAGCAGCTGCATTAGTCTAGCCAGAGCTCTGATTTAATCTAAGTTGGACTATTGAAACACTCTATTTCTAGGTCTAATAAACACAACCTGAACAAATTACAAGTGCTCCAAAATAACACACTTGGAACTGCCTTGAACATCCCACAAACCAACCACATCTCAGCAATAAGACATGACACACCGTGGCTTCCATTGCCAAACACAATCACACTTTGAACACTAATAATAAGGCACAAATGCCTCTCCAACACGTCTCCAAAATACCTGGTCGACAAATTCATTAGGAACCAATTTACCAGACCTACCAGAGAAAATTACTTACACTGGCTCACCATTCCTAAATATAAACTACAAAAAGCTGGCGGGTCGAGCTTCCCAGTGCTAGCAGCCAAGCACTGGAATTCCCTGCCTACAGCACTTAGAGCTGAACCATCCTTTTGGACTTTCAGAAGAAAAGCAAAGAGTGGCTCTTCGCCCAGCAAAACTTAAAATGTACTTATCCCCATTTCTGCTCATTTGTATAACCTTACTAGATGCTTTGATATGTTACCTCTTGCCTGTGTCAGCTGTACTATTTCATCTGTATCTCCAACTCACATTGTAATCGTTGCACCTGACTAGCATGGGCCCAGATACCTCAGGGTTTGGCGAGCTCTATAAATAAAAAACTAAACTAAACTAAAACATGTCAATGAGATTCTTTGGTAAAAGGGTCTGATGTGAACAACACTTGATGCTGTTTCTCTTTATACTTCTATCGACCATTCATTAGGGATCACAGCCTATAAATACTTTCTTGACGCACAACCCTTCAATTTCTTGTCCCACACTGAAATGATCCTTGATGTTAATTTTCTGTCTGAATAACAATGTATTTTTGTTTGAAAAATCTTTTAACCATCAAGTCAGAGGATCTGCAATGGGGACTACTTTTGCTCCCCCTTATGCCAATCTCACCATAGGCTGGTGAGAAGACAACATTTTGAGAGAAGCTGCCTACCAGATGCATACAGGGCATATTGTTGCATGGTGGCGCTTTATAGATGATTTGTTTATACCCCGGAAGGGCACTGATTCGAGTAGGTTTTGAGTTTGTCAAACTAAATTTCAACGCTATTCATTTCCAATTCCCTGAGACTCGGTCAATCCGTTGCATGACATCAGCAGTCATCCTGCCAGCTGGAAGAACAGCATGCAACATGGTGAATTTGTGAGAACTGTCGCAATTGCTCTGACTTACTCAATTTGATGATCATTGCTCCACAGCTGCTCATCAGTTTCTGTTAAGGTGGTACTCAAAAAGGGTAATTGAAAATGCATATGTGACGGCCAGAAATTTAGAGGGATAATTTGTGGTATGATAACAGGAAATGCATCAATTTTGATAATTAAGAAGTTTGTCTTACATATTGTGGTGCGTCGCAACAAATCAAACTAAATTTCAACGCTATTCATTTCCAATTCCCTGAGACTCGGTCAATCCGTTGCATGACATCAGCAGTCATCCTGCCAGCTGGAAGAACAGCATGCAACATGGTGAATTTGTGAGAACTGTCGCAATTGCTCTGACTTACTCAATTTGATGATCATTGCTCCACAGCTGCTCATCAGTTTCTGTTAAGGTGGTACTCAAAAAGGGTAATTGAAAATGCATATGTGACGGCCAGAAATTTAGAGGGATCATTTGTGGTATGATAACAGGAAATGCATCAATTTTGATAATTAAGAAGTTTGTCTTACATATTGTGGTGCGTCGCAACAAATCAAACGGGTAATTTAGAGACATTGGAATGTTCTTCGAATGGATAAGGATTTATTACCTCGATTGTCTTCTCATCCTTGCCTCACATTTAGGAAGTCCCCTTCGCTCAAGGATACAATGGTTTCTAGTTTTTTACCTTCCACTAATAAATGATCAATGGTCAGCTCATGGTTGTCACAACAAGCTAATGTTTTTTTAAATAAATGTCAGAGATGTAAAGTGTGCACACATGCTGTACTCTTACGTCCCGTTCCCTTGCCTCCATACTGCATGGGTGTCCCTCGCGAGGGACGGGAGACTAACCTTTTTCACCAGAAAAATCTTCTTCCCCTCCAAATTTAGAGGCGCGCAGAGGCGTGGCCCTGGGAGCATGTGCTGTCCTGACTCCGCCCTCTGGCGCCACACCCCAGTCCCCTTTTCCACGTCAACGGGAACGGGCCGAATTCCCCAGCGCTCCTGGGTTTGGCTTCAGTCATTTAATTGCACGCGTGGATTCTTCCTCTTTTTCTTCTTCTTTTGTCTTTTTTCAATAAGTCCTCGATCCTCAGACACCACAGCTCCTCCCCGGCGCATGTCGACTTCGACAGGGTTCAGCAGGTGCCCATCCTGCAACGGGCCCTTCCCAACTTCAGACCCCCATGCCCTCTGCCTACGTTGCCTTGGCCCAGACCACGGTTGGCAAGCCTGTTCGGTGTGCAGCTCGCTGTCCTCGAAAGTGCTGAAGAACAGACTAGCCAGGTGGAGGGAGCTCTTCCAGCAGTCTCCTTCTGAGAATCTGAAGAGTTTCGTGAAACGTCGATCCAGGCCTGAGGTAGGGCTTATATTTTCATCCGCACCTTGCAAGGGAGTCTCCTTCCCAGGGACTGTCCTATGCGGGAGGGGCCCGAGGAGCGGAGCAAGTCGCACGCCGCTCACATAAGAGACTTGGCAGAGGCTTGCATCAACGAGCCGAGCAACACGTTGCAGCCACGTGGTAGGCAGCTCAACAAAATGGCCGACGTGCCAGAAAAGGACACCACTTTGACGACTCTGCAGGACTTCGGCGGAGAACGAGTATCGAGTATCGAGGTGGGACTTGCATCAACCAGGTACGTGGCCTACGTCTACCCTTCTTGTGCGCAAGGTTGTTTTCCCTTGCGTCCGTATGTACAGGGTCGGCAGTGGCCTCAACTGCCTCCAGCTACCACGTCAGTGCCCTCCTCCTCCGCCTCCTCTTCGGCCAGCGAGGACCGGATCTTCGAGAGGTTCCTCGGCCTCATGAAGTCTCCAGGTATGGGGGCTATCATTAAGGACGCAGTCAGGGCAGTCCTTCCCGCTATGCTAGCGGCACCACAGACGCCTCCGCCAAAGCCCTTGGCCCTGGCGTAGCCACCTCCTCCGGCTCCTCAGCCTACTCTGCAGGCGGTTCCATACCAGCCTCCTCCTCTTCCTCTGCCTCCAGCAGCGGTCCCTGTGCCCCAGCCTCTGGCTCGGGATACTCCTCCTCCTCCTCCTCTATAGGATGCCCCAGACCCTCAGGATACTGATGAGGAGGAGGATCCTGACACGCCATCATCAGCCAGGGCCTTCCACTAAAGTAACTCGGGCCTGGCGGAATACCTGGGCCTCCCCAAGCCCAGGTAGAACAACCGCTAGACTGGCGATCAACATGTGGGAATGGGCCTTGGAGAACGAGATTTTCCTCACGGCAGTTCACCTTCTGGGGGAAGCCAACCTGGAAGCGGACAGGCCCAGCAGGTTGGGAGCGGACAACTACGAGTGGCAGCTGAACGACCTCGTTGCACAGGATATCTTCCACTGTTGGGGCCTCCCCCAGGTGGATCTCCTTGCCACCAGGCACAACAAGAAGTGCTCCCAGTTCGCCTCCTGGCAGAGGCAGGGCCTAGGCTCCCTGGGCGACGCCTTATGGATCCAGTGGAACGGCATGTCAGCATACGCCTTCCCGCCCACTCCACTGATTCACAGGTGATTCACCAGCTCAAACTCATTCTAATACTTCCGTGGTGGCCAGCCAGGCCATGGTTCTCGGAGCTGCTCAGCCTCTCGGCGGTCCCTCCAATCCACCTCCCGACAGGCCCGGCACATCACCTGACACAGGATGGGGGCAGGGTCGTCTAACCTTCCTCTCAGAAGCTGGCCCTCACAGCGTGGTTCCTGAGCAAGTGACGCTCAGCCACCTCAACCTCTCAAGCCAATCTGGAGATCATACAGGGGGCTAGGAGTAAGGCTACCAGAGCCCAGTATAAAAGTAAATGGACCAGGTTCTGCCACTGGGCGCACTCCAAGGAGATCGACCTGCTGGCTTGTTCATTGGATGACGTGCTGTCATTCTCAGCGCACCTCACCAACTCCGGCATTCAGGTGGATGCGTGCCGCACATACCTCTCAGCCATTCGGGCCTACAGGAATTCGGAGGAAGGGGTCTTCTCCTCCTCCAACCCGATCGTCAAGAGACATTTGGCCGGACTCGCTAGACTCTACCCGCCCATCAGGAAGCCACACCCTGTGTTTGATTTGAACCTAGACTTGGGCGCCCTCGCGCACAAGTCATTTGAGCCTATGGCGTCCGCTGACATCAGGCTGGTCACCATCAAGACAGCTCTGCTAGTTGGCCTCACATCGGCGCGCAGGGTCAGCGAGATCCAGGCCCTACTCGCCTCAGAGCCGTACACCACCTTTTACAATGCTAAGGTGGTCCTGCGGACCCATCCGGCATTTCTACCTAAAGTGCAATCAGCCTTTCACTTAAAAGAGGAGATCGTCCTACCTACATTCTTTGCGGACCCGAAGGACGAGCCTCAGAGTTCTGCACTGCCTAAATGTCAGGCGTGCCCTGAAATTCTACCTGGACAGCACCAAGGGCTTCCGCAAGTCAGATGCCCTATTCATCACTTTTAGAGGCGCCAGGCTATCATGCCTCCAAAGCCTCCATTTCCCGCTGGAAGGTCTCGGCCATCAAGGAAGCGTATGAGGGCCAGCATAGACCCCTTCTGGCGAACATGCATGCCCACGCGGTCAGGCCAGGGCAACGGCCATCGCCTTTCAGCGCCATGTCCCCTGGCAGGTCATAAGCAGGGCGGCCACATGGGCTACTGCATCGGCTTAGAATAGCTATATTCATCCTGTATTAGGTACTCTGCAAACTATACAGCGTCATATTACATGTGCCACCATGTTTGTGGTTAATGTACTCCATTGTCCATGTAACAAATGGTACTTTGGGAGTACCACCTGTAAGATCAAAATTCTGATTTTGCAAATTCTTAGAGCCACCAGGACAGTGGATCCTTCATATCCTATGGCCAAACAATTTTAAGAACATCATGTCAGTAATGTGGCGGTTTTGACCTTTTTGAGAATTATTCATGTACCTATACATCTCTTGAGGTGGTGATAGAACTCTGAAACTTCAGCAGTTGCAGACTAAAATTATTCTGGATTTAGATACAAAAAATCCCAATGGCCATAACATTGACGAGGAACCGTACACTTTTATTGGTGTTTAATTATGAACTTTGCTGTTGTCTGTTTCTGCATTCTTTGATTTTTTTTTTTAATGTTGTCATTGTAACGATATGAAGTCCTTCCTCCTGCCTCCTCTTCTTTTTGACAAAACAAAAACATTTATTTTCATGTCGTTGATTGTTTATTGGTTTTTATGAATGTTTGTATTTTTGCACAATGCATTTTCTGCACTTTCTTTATGGACTGGGTCTCCATAGCTGCTGTGTCGACTGCATTTTGCACATTAAGATCAATTTTGAGACAGTCTGGTCCAATATTGTTGAGTGTCATCTTAATTGACTTGAGTATGGTTGTCATATAGGTTGACCCTGCTGCTCTGTATATGGATTTGCATTTTATTTTAGCATTAGGTCTTATCCAGCCTTACTGCTGTCACTCTATGAATATGTATTTGTGAATGGCTATTGTTATTGGCCGACTTTGCTGATCACTATATGCATTTGCACATCATTTTCCTACCGTAGTATTTGGGTCCATCCAGCCTTATCAGAAATCCCCAGTCTGTTGTAGCTACCACACATGTTAGCCTTGGTCTTTCTGAAACATCTTGTGGTTCAGGAAGGCTTAAGTCTAGATCTGTGGGTATGTCGGTCTATTCTTAGATTACTCTCAGTTATGTTTATTGTATTTCATGTTTGTTTCACAGGCCGATTCATGGAATAATTAGCGCGGCGCAAGTGGGCAAAAACGTGCGAATCGCAGTGGAATAGCGAAAATCGCAGTGCAAGTGCGAAAATCGCACGAAAAGCAGCGCACGTCGATTCATGGAAGGCCGTGCGCGAGAAAACCAGCGGATGTGCGATAAAAAAGTGCGCGGCGCACGTTGGCGCACAGGCCATCTAACAGCGTGCGCCAGGTCACAGCGAAAATCGCACAGGCCACAGCGAAATTCGCACATAGCGTGGCGCACGCAACAAAAGTAGGCGGAACACGGGCGTAACACTCGGAATGGGGAACAACTTGCCAAAACGTGGGCGTCACGGGGGAAGTACAGGGCACAAGTGCGCGGAACGCCCACACGCTCGCCTACAACACGTATTCATGGAATAGAATCGGGGAAAAAAGCGCACGCTCAAACCAGCGCACAGGCACAAACACGACCGCCACAAGAAAGCAGGCGGTAGCGTCTCTGCGGCTGTAAGAAATGTGCGCCAAAAGGTGCGCCAACAAATAGCACCTATATACTGCCATGATGAATGTCCCATACTGTGGCCCTCCAGGAAAAATGACGTGCAAAGGGGTACCCACAAACACGGACACCCGCTGACAAAAAATACGTGTGCGTGTATACCGGGGTGCGCGGGAAGTCTCACACGCGATTTCAGCAGGGTACGTGCATCACAGGGGTTCGCGTGAAGTTATTCACGCGATCGGGCCTGGGGAAGCGGGCTACGTGTATTTCAGGGGTTCGCGTGAAGTTTCTCACGCGATCGGGCCTGGGGGAGCGTGCTACGTGTATTTCAGGGGTTCGCGTGAAGTTTCACACGCGATCGGGCCTGGGGGAGCGGGCTACGTGTATTACAGGGGTTCGCGTGAAGTTCCTCACGCGATCGGGCCTGGGGGAGCGTGCTACGTGTATTTCAGGGGTTCGCGTGAAGTTTCACACGCGATCGGGCCTGGGGGAGCGGGCTACGTGTATTACAGGGGTTTGCGTGAAGTTCCTCACGCGATCGGGCCTGGGGGAGCGGGCTACGTGTATTCCAGGGGTGCGTGAGAAGTTCCACACGCGAATAGCCTGGGCGCGTGTATTTCAGGGGTGCGCGGGAAGTTCCACACGTGAATAGCCTGGGCGCCTGGATTTGAGGGTGCGCGGGAAGTTCCACACGCGAATAGCCTGGGCGCGTGTGTTTGAGGGGTGCGCGGGAAGTTCCACACGCGAATAGCCTGGGCGCGTGTATTTCAGGGGTGCGTGGGAAGTTCCACACGCGAATAGCCTGGGCGCGTGTATTTCAGGGGTGCGCGGGAAGTTCCACACGCGAATAGCCTGGGCGCCTGTATTTCAGGGGTGGGCGGGAAGTTCCACACGCGAATAGCCTGGGCGCCTGTATTTGAGGGGTGCGCGGGAAGTTCCACACGCGAATAGCCTGGGCGCCTGTATTTCAGGGGTGCGCGGGAAGTTCCACACGCGAATAGCCTGGGCGCCTGTATTTCAGGGGTGCGCGGGAAGTTCCACACGCGAATAGCCTGGGCGCGTGTATTTCAGGGGTGCGCGGGAAGTTCCACACGCGAATAGCCTGGGCGCTTGTATTTCAGGTGTGCGCGGGAAGTTCCACACGCGAATAGCCTGGGCGCGTGTATTTCAGGGGTGCGCGGGAAGTTCCACACGCGAATAGCCTGGGCGCGTTTACTTCAGGGGTGCGCGGGAAGTTTTACACGCGAATAGCCTGGGCGCGTGTATTTCAGGGGTGCGCGGGAAGTTCCACACGCGAATAGCCTGTGCGCGTGTATTTCAGGGGTGCGCGGGAAGTTTTACACGCGATTTCTGCACGGTACGTGTATTTCAGGGGTGCCGGGGAGTCCCACATGTGATTTGACAGTGTGGGTCCTCCCAGGTGTACCCTGTACACCCTCCACGGCCCCTGCAGGCAGCCCACACCACAGGGGACTACCCTGCATCCCTGGTCATGTCCCGCAGGCAGCCCACCCAACATGGGCATGCCCCCCAGCAAAGGCACATGTCTCCTTGAACTAATGAACACCAACTCATGTCCCCCACCACCCCCACCCCCCAGCACTGTGGGGCACCTGCCAGCAGGCCCCCACCCATGTCCAACTCATGTCCCCCACCACCCCCACCCCCCAGCACTGTGGGGCACCTGCCAGCAGGCCCCCACCCATGTCCAACTCATGTCCTCCACCACGACCACCCCCCAGCCACCAGGGTCACCCTCCACCAGGCCCCCACTCATGTCACCCACCACCCCCACCCCCCAGCCACCAGGGTCACCCTCCACCAGGCCCCCACCCATGTCTCCCACCACCCCCACCCCCCAGCCACCAGGGTCACCCTCCACCAGGCCCCCACTCATGTCACCCACCACCCCCAGCCACCAGGGGCACCCTCCACCAGGCCCCCACCCATGTCTCCCACCACCCCCACACCCCAGCAGTGCAGGGGCACCCTCCACCAGGCCCCCACTCATGTCTACCACCACCCCCACCCCCCCAGCCACCAGGGGCACCCTCCACCAGGCCCCCACTCATGTCTCCCACCACCCCCACACCCCAGCAGTGCAGGGGCAGCCTCCACCAGGCCCCCACTCATGTCTCCCACCACCCCCACCCCCCAGCCACCAGGGTCACCCTCCACCAGGCCCCCACTCATGTCTCCCACCACCCCCACCCCCCAGCCACCAGGGTCACCCTCCACCAGGCCCCCACTCATGTCTACCACCACCCCCACCCCCCAGCCACCAGGGGCACCCTCCACGAGGCCCCCACCCATGTCTCCCACCACCCCCACACCCCAGCAGTGCAGGGGCACCCTCTACCAGGCCCCCACCCATGTCTCCCACCACCCCCACACCCCAGCAGTGCAGGGGCAGCCTCCACCAGGCCCCCACTCATGTCACCCACCACCCCCACCCCCCAGCCACCAGGGTCACCCTCCACCAGGCCCCCACCCATGTCTCCCACCACCCCCAGCCACCAGGGTCACCCTCCACCAGGCCCCCACTCATGTCTCCCATCACCCCCACACCCCAGCCACCAGGGTCACCCTCCACCAGGCCCCCACTCATGTCTCCCACCACCCCCACACCCCAGCAGTGCAGGGGCAGCCTCCACCAGGCCCCCACTCATGTCACCCACCACCCCCACCCCCCAGCCACCAGGGGCACCCTCCACCAGGCCCCCACCCATGTCTCCCACCACCCCCACACCCCAGCAGTGCAGGGGCACCCTCCACCAGGCCCCCACTCAGGTCTACCACCACCCCCACCCCCCCAGCCACCAGGGGCACCCTCCACCAGGCCCCCACTCATGTCTCCCACCACCCCCACACCCCAGCAGTGCAGGGGCAGCCTCCACCAGGCCCCCACTCATGTCACCCACCACCCCCACCCCCCAGCCACCAGGGGCACCCTCCACCAGGCCCCCACCCATGTCTCCCACCACCCCCACACCCCAGCAGTGCAGGGGCAGCCTCCACCAGGCCCCCACTCATGTCTCCCACCACCCCCACACCCCAGCCACCAGGGTCACCCTCCACCAGGCCCCCACTCATGTCTCCCACCACCCCCACACCCCAGCAGTGCAGGGGCAGCCTCCACCAGGCCCCCATTCATGGCACCCACCACCCCCACCCCCCAGCCACCAGGGTCACCCTCCACCAGGCCCCCATTCATGTCACCCACCACCCCCACCCCCCCAGCCACCAGGGGCACCCTCCACCAGGCCCCCACTCATGTCTCCCACCACCCCCACACCCCAGCAGTGCAGGGGCACCCTCCACCAGGCCCCCACTCATGTCTACCACCACCCCCACACCCCAGCAGTGCAGGGGCACCCTCCACCAGGCCCCCACTCATGTCTACCACCACCCCCACCCCCCCAGCCACCAGGGGCACCCTCCACCAGGCCCCCACCCATGACTCCCACCACCCCCACCCCCCAGCCACCAGGGTCACCCTCCACCAGGCCCCCACTCATGTCTCCCACCACCCCCACACCCCAGCCACCAGGGTCACCCTCCACCAGGCCCCCACTCATGTCTCCCACCACCCCCACACCCCAGCAGTGCAGGGGCAGCCTCCACCAGGCCCCCACTCATGTCTCCCACCACCCCCACCCCCCAGCCACCAGGGGCACCCTCCACCAGGCCCCCACCCATGTCTCCCACCACCCCCACCCCCCAGCCACCAGGGTCACCCTCCACCAGGCCCCCACTCATGTCTCCCACCACCCCCACACCCCAGCCACCAGGGTCACCCTCCACCAGGCCCCCACTCATGTCTCCCACCACCCCCACACCCCAGCAGTGCAGGGGCAGCCTCCACCAGGCCCCCACTCATGTCTACCACCACCCCCACACCCCAGCAGTGCAGGGGCACCCTCCACCAGGCCCCCACTCATGTCACCCACCACCCCCAGCCACCAGGGGCACCCTCCACCAAGCCCCCACTCATGTCTCCCACCACCCCCACACCCCAGCAGTGCAGGGGCAGCCTCCACCAGGCCCCCACTCATGTCTCCCACCACCCCCACACCCCAGCCACCAGGGTCACCCTCCACCAGGCCCCCACTCATGTCTCCCACCACCCCCACACCCCAGCAGTGCAGGGGCAGCCTCCACCAGGCCCCCACTCATGTCACCCACCACCCCCACCCCCCAGCCGCCAGGGTCACCCTCCACCAGGCCCCCACTCATGTCACCCACCACCCCCACACCCCAGCAGTGCAGGGGCACCCTCCACCAGGCCCCCACTCATGTCTACCACCACCCCCACACCCCAGCAGTGCAGGGGCACCCTCCACCAGGCCCCCACTCATGTCTACCACCACCCCCACCCCCCCAGCCACCAGGGGCACCCTCCACCAGGCCCCCACCCATGTCTCCCACCACCCCCACCCCCCAGCCACCAGGGTCACCCTCCACCAGGCCCCCACTCATGTCTCCCACCACCCCCACACCCCAGCCACCAGGGTCACCCTCCACCAGGCACCCACTCATGTCTCCCACCGCCCCCACACCCCAGCAGTGCAGGGGCAGCCTCCACCAGGCCCCCACTCATGTCTCCCACCACCCCCACACCCCAGCCACCAGGGGCACCCTCCACCAGGCCCCCACTCATGTCTCCCACCACCCCCACATCCCAGCAGTGCAGGGGCAGCCTCCACCAGGCCCCCACTCATGTCTCCCACCACCCCCATACCCCAGCAGTGCAGGGGCACCCTCCACCAGGCCCCCACTCATGTCTCCCACCACCCCCCAGCATCCAGGGGCACCCTCCACCAGGCCCCCACTCATGTCTCCCACCACCCCCACCCCCCAGCATCCAGGGACACCCTCCACCAGGCCCCCACTCATGTCTCCCACCACCCCCACCCCCCAGCATCCAGGGGCACCCTCCACCAGGCCCCCACTCATGTCTCCCACCACCCCCACACCCCAGCAGTGCAGGGGCAGCCTCCACCAGGCCCCCACTCATGTCTCCCACCACCCCCACACCCCAGCCACCAGGGTCACCCACCACCAGGCCCCCACTCATGTCTCCCACCACCCCCCAGCCACCAGGGTCACCCTCCACCAGGCCCCCACTCATGTCACCCACCACCCCCACCCCCCAGGGTCACCCTCCAGCAGGCCCCCACTCATGTCACCCACCACCCCCACCCCCCAGCCACCAGGGTCACCCTCCACCAGGCCCCCACTCATGTCTCCCACACCCCAGCAGTGCAGGGGCACCCTCCACCAGGCCCCCACTCATGTCTACCATCACCCCCACACCCCAGCAGTGCAGAGGCACCCTCCACCAGGCCCCCACTCATGTCTACCACCACCCCCACCCCCCCAGCCACCAGGGTCACCCTCCACCAGGCCCCCACTCATGTCTCCCACCACCCCCACACCCCAGCCACCAGGGTCACCCTCCACCAGGCCCCCACTCATGTCTACCACCACCCCCACACCCCAGCAGTGCAGGGGCACCCTCCACCAGGCCCCCACTCATGTCTACCACCACCCCCACCCCCCAGCCACCAGGGTCACCCTCCACCAGGCCCCCACTCATGTCTCCCACCACCCCCACACCCCAGCCACCAGGGTCACCCTCCACCAGGCCCCCACTCATGTCGACCACCACCCCCACCCCCCAGCAGTGCAGGGGCATCCTCCACCAGGCACCCACACATGTCCCCCTGCCCCCAGGTCCTGACGATACTCCATCATGGCAGTAATGGGCAGCATACCCAGCACAAACACCCAGGCAAGGATTGCATCCACCCACATAGTGAATGCAATTACATGATACAACCCCAATGGCAAGTCTGTAAATGAACACATGTCCGTCACACACACATACACAATGGGTGCAAGTGAATGTCAAAACCCATATCATGACATGTATGAAACCAATGAGAAAATACCACAAGTGAAAGTTAAAAAAACATGTATTAAAGATGAAAAATAAGTAAACAAATCAAACATACAACAATGGGGATAACAAAATAAATGGTCCATGTCGGAGAACAAATGTAAAAATAAAAAAAACAAAGTAATCCAAAAACAAATGTTGTCCAAAGCAAAATCATGTGGAAGTAAAATAAAGAAAAACCATTTCCTCATGGTGAACACAATAATTAATAAAAAAAATGTTTCTTCAAAAAGCAAACTATATACACGAAAATTCCAGGGTCCATGAGCCCAACACCATAAATGAAACCTACTACTACCTAATGAAAATAATATATACAAAAAAGTGGCCATTGTCCGAGCGGTCCAAAAAAACAAAAATTAATAAAGGAAACCTAACACTAACTAACTAAATAACTATATACAAAGGCAGCGGGCAAGTCCTGCGGCTCACTCGGTGATGTTGCTGGCCAGGGCATCATCGAACTCCATGTCGATGTCCTGGAGGCGGGACTCTGTCCTGGCCCCGAGGTCTCGCAGGGATAACCCCATGTCCAGCTCAAACTCCCTGCGAGCTTCCTCGAGGCACTCAGCCCGCCTCAACGCCCGACGCATGGAGAACTCCGCCCTGACCATGGTGAGCCGCTCCTCTTCCGCCCGCTGCCGCTCCGCACCTATCCGCTGGACCAACTGCTCCCACACGGAAGACACCACCATCCCAGGGTTGCCCTGCCCTCCGGCCGATACCTGCCCCTCTGATTTTGAAGGCCCCGAGCCATGATGCCTCCCACGTCGAGCCTGCTGCTGCCTCCGACGCCACTGCCTCTGCCAGCACGACGGCATCCAGGCTGATGGAAACCACCGACGCCGTCGTGCACGTCCCCTGCCTGATGATGCTGTCACATCTTCCATCTGCTGGGGTCCAGTTGCTGTGTTGTCCACCCCTGCTGGACCTCCGACTCCCAACTGTGGCAGGGATGGGATCCCCACCGAGCTGGCTGCATTGGTCGGGGCAGGTCCACAGGGGGCCCTGGTGGCATCTGGGCCGGAAGACGGCAAGGAGAACGACTGGTGTATAGCCTGCACAGAGGAGGAGAGGGCCGCCAGATTGGACAACACATGCAGGAAACCCCCGAACATGGCCGATCCCAATTGGGCCACGTCGGCACGGTGCACTTCGTGATGACGTGCATCCTCCTCCCGGGAAGCACGCACGGCATCACGAATCACAGCCGTGCGCATCGCGACCCCAATCAGGACCTTCTCCACACGGCCAGGGGTTCCCACGTCCGCAGGTGGAGGGGAGTCAGGTGACATGGACATCCCCTCTACCTGCGGACGGGCCTGGGACGGGGCATCCCTGCTGGTGCATGGTGGTGCACTCACAGGGTCAGGGACAGCGACATGCACAGGCCCCTCCACGGTGACCTGTGCTGCCTCCTGCCCCTGGCCCTGGACTGCACCACTTGCACCAGCAGGGATGCCCCCACCAGGCCCCATGTGTGCCCCAGTGGCGGCCTCCTCTGTGCAAACCACCAACCTGGATGGCTCCTCACCGTCTCCCACCGTAGCAGGCCCCTGTGGGGGCTCACCCACCCCTTCCGCTGCAGCCGTGGGGGCATCCCCACCGCCTTGCTCCACAGCGCCGTCTCCGCCCTCTTCTTCACTAGCCGCTGCGTAGAGGGAGACAAAGAACACAAGCATCAGGGCACTGTACAATGGTCCCCTAGACAGGAAGCAATAGCAGATGTGCACCACTGTCAAAGTACACTTCCATCATGTCCCTCCACAACACATGGGTCAGTCCAGGCAAAACACACACAGTAACAGGCATGGTGCATGCCATGGACATTTCCATGCATGTCCAATGGACTCTTGAAACATTCAATGATATGTAACTCACATGCATCATGGCTCATGCCTATCACATGCACACACTTCACCTCAGTCACATCCATCTGGGCCCAAACACACCAAACACAGCGGATACAAGGGTAATTTGCCTGATTCACTGAATCTGTGCATTGTCACACACATGTGTCATGCATCCATGGCATGCACAAGTCACAGACACGCAGGTCAGGCACACAGACTTGGCTACCATATATGTACCTGGCATCAGCACCCATCCCTCACCCCCACCCATGTCCAGGTACAGAGACTGGCATGCTCTCATGTTCAAAATCTGCATAGGGCTCCCCAAGCGGCATTTGAACACATGCAACAACCATGTGGGTCACAAATCACTGGTCGCACATGCATTACCATGATGTTCCTGCACACATACATGCATACAGGGCCTATGGCACACATACAGGCAAGTATCATAGAACCAGCACACCGCAACATGCCCTGTCTCACACAGTAATGCTTGGACACTTACCGCTCAACTCCAGACGGGCCTCCCTCTCAAGGATCTGGGCGTGGAGCGCTGGGTGTACGCGTTCCAGGACCCTCATCTGGATGGAACTCATGCGGCCCCGGCCCCCCTCCACGAGGCGCCGGGCCTTCACAAGAGTCCTGGACCTCAAGTCCTCCCAGCGCTTCTTGATCTTCAGGACGTTGCGGGTTGCCACCCCCTCCGCGTTGATGGCAACCACACAGTCGGCCCAGATCCTCTCCCGTCCTTCCTTGCTGGCGCGGGACGATCCAAAGAGGGCATCATACTGCCCCAGGACATGCTCCACCAGGACACCAACTTCGGTGTCAGTGAAGCTGGTGCCCCTCTGCCCCTCTGGCCTGGGGTTGCCACTGGTGCCAGATGTGGAAGTGCCCGACATGGCAACCCCAGAGGCAGGTGTGGGTGGGCAACTGGGTCCTGGGGCTGGGCTGTGGAGCGATGTAATCCCAGTCGGGAGTCTTCAGTTCCAGCAGGGGTGGACACAGCAACTGGACCCCTGCAGATGGCTGATGTGCAGGCACCAAATGGCAGGGCACGGTGGCAGCAGGCAGGCAGGCAGCAGCAGATGGCACGTGGGAGGCTGCTCGGGGCACTGGGGGGCAGTAACTCGGCCTTCTGGGCAGGAGCGTCGTCTTCCGTGTGTTTTCGCGTGGCCAGCTTGATACGGAGTGATTTGGCACGTGAAAATCCTGCACGTCAGCGTGAAATCCGAGGAAAGGCCCTTAGCGCGTAAGCACGCATACGCGATTCTATTGGATCAGAGTCCCTCAGCGCGTAAGCGCGTCTGTGACGTGACCCGCACGGGTGTTCCCCACTCAGCACGTGATGACGGAGCACACGTGGAAATACTGCACGTCAGAGTGTCATCGCGTGTAATTGGACAAAAGTGCGCGTACACGCGATTGGCCTATGTACGTGTATTTCAGGGGTGCGCGGGCACTTACACACGCAAGTACGTCAGCGAACCTGTATCCCGTGGTGCGTGTGAATTTCCACACGCTATTGGACTGGGAACTGGATTCCAGGGGTGCGCGGGTCACACGCTCGCCTAGAACACGCGCAAAGCATAAATTTGCGCACTTTAACAATAACAAGCTCAGACGCCAGGATGAACATACCGTTCCTAGCAGCAGTGGCAGTGGGCTACCAAAGGAGGAGGAGGAGGATAGTCAGGGCCAGAATATTCACACCCAGAACCAGCCTTTTCGGGATGCCTGATGACCAGGTGTATGGGAGGTACAGGTTTCCACCACACATTATACTGGACCTGGTGAGTGAGTGGGAGGATGACCTCACATCACCCACCCTGTGCTCCCAAGCACTCAGCCCCCTGGAGAAGGTCCTCAATGTACTGCACTTCTTAGCCACTGGATCATTTCAGCGGACAAGTGCCTTAGTGGGTGGGGTGTCACAGGCCACCCAGTCACGCTGCCTACACCAGGTCTTGAACATCATCACTGCACGCCCATCAGTCCGCAGGCACATATACCTGCCCAGAACGCCTGCAGAAAGGCATGCTGGCGCCCTGGATTTTTACGGTGTGGCACGATTCCCCAAAGTGCTAGGTACCATCGACTGCACCCATGTGGCTCTACGTCCCCCCAGGGCATCTGAGCACATCTATAGGAACCGCAAGCACTGGCATTCCATCAACGTGCAGGTAGCATGTAATGCCAAGGGAATCATCACCTCAGTATATGCCAACTATCCCGGCTCCACCCACGACAGCTTCATTTACCGAATGTCCACCCTAAGCCGGGACCTAGAAGCTGGGCGGCATGGCGATACATGGCTGCTTGGTGAGTATGTATGCCCCTGCACATGCATGCATGTTGGATACTGAGCAAGGTCACAACCCCACCAATGATACCAATCACCACCTCCACAGGGGACAGTGCCTACCCTCTCAGCCCCCACATGATGACGCCAATTCGGAACCCCACCACGCCACCCGAGGTAAGATATAACACAGCCCACATTACGACCCGGGGCATAGTGGAGCGCACATTCGGAGTGCTAAAGTCACGCTTTCGCTCCATTGATCGTTCTGGCGGGCAGCTGTTATACGCTCCCCCAGTAGTGTGCAGGATCATAGTGGCAGCATGTGTCCTGCACAACGTTGCAACACGCCGGGGCCTGGCCGTGGACATGGTGGTGGCCCCACATCCCCAACCACATGCACAGCCGCTGCGCATGGGAGGGGAAAGGGCACGGGGGGAGGCAGCCCGTACACAGCTAGTGGCTAATTACTTCACATAGAAATCACACCCCTGTGGAGTGCACACTGCCCTGGCACATTCCATCTGACAATCAATGATGACTCAACCTGACACTGATCCTGAATGTCTGGAGAATGAACCGTGAATACCATATCAGCCTGAGATTGTTCACCTGGAAGTGTCACAATGTGTGCATCCCTACCCACACAGACACCACCAATGCAGTTTTGTGAAGTTACACATTCAAGCAGCTGAAATGAATACCCACTTGCAAAATGCAACAAGAGGACAGTGCCATGTCAGCCAACCCAACCCCAGCACCGCCACACGACACACCGTGCCATGTCATGCTAATTGCAGGTAAACAAAGTAATCCCCACAACATGACACTAGTGTCACTATGTACAGTGTCCCTATTAGAAACCTGCAACACCTGAAATGCTCACAGCAATGCCGGACCAACAACATACTTGAGCACGTACTACCATTAATATGACATCACAAATGTTACATATTAGTAGTCTCACCACCTGGAAATGCCTGCACTCCCACCACTACCAACTGTGCAGTGTTGGCGCCATGTAGAGTTGTAGGTGCACTGCTGCCAACATGGACCCCATCTCCAGACTAGAGGTCCTTGTGTAGACCTGAGGAAGGGACCTGCAAATTGGGAGGTAGACACAGAAAAAGAGTTACACATCAATGCAACATGCAGTGTACAACACAACAGCAATATGCACTAGGAATGTATACACAGTATTGACTACAGACTGCCCACACAGCTCATGGGAGTCCAACGTCACTGTGTAATTCACTGTCACTTGGGCACACCCTTTGCAAGCCCATGGAAACGGGAAGCAGGAGGGGTGTGTGTGACTCAAACCCAAGCATCTGAACCAAATACATTACAAGCCTGCATGTGCCCAGCCACAATGCAGCGTATGCCCACAGGAACCACGGAAGCCAACAAATCGTCCCAAAAAAATTGGGAATAAAAGAAATCAAAATAAAAATAAAAATAAGAAACAATCAAAAATGGCCATTGATGGGCCCGGGGGGGTTGGGGAGGCCACCCAGGAGGTCCGAGGACAGGATGCACACCAGAACCCACCTGCGTGGATCCTGGGAAGATAAAACACCTCCATGGGCTCATGGCCCACACGGCTACCCTATTGTGGGAGTATCACTGCTGTCGCTATTATCACCCTGTGCAGCTGCATCCGGAGGTGGTTGCACTATGGGAGGCAGCCCACGCAAGGCCCTAGTCTGCTCCTCCATGGCTGCAAGCATGCGGGTGTGGTAGGTCTGGTTCTGGAGGATGAGTGTGCGGAGGTCCCCATGCAACAACTCACGGGATGCCCAGACCTCCGCCCTCGTTGCCTGCATCTCAGCTGAGAGCGTACGGGTGAGACGCTCCAGCTGCTGTTCTGTCCTTTGGTGTGTTGAAGCCTCAAGCTCAACAAGAGTCGTCCTGAGGTGAAGGAGCTCCTGCCTCAGGGCTTCCCTGTGGCCCTGGGACTCAATGGAGATGGCCTCCTGCAGAGTCGCCAGTGCCGCCCGCCTGTCCCTGTTGGACCCCAACATGTCCTCCCTGTGTGACTGGCAGATGGAGTCGGTTGCCTGCTCTAGTCGCTCCATCAGCCTTTCTGGGGGGACAATGGAAGTGGCCACCCTATCCATGGCCTGAGCCATCATCTCGGATGATGCAGCCTGTTGGGTTGCCATACCGTAAATGGATTGCTCCCATGCGGTATTGCCGGGTGGCGTACGGCCACCACGTCGGCGGGCACCACACCTGTCTGGGGCAAGGCGAACTGCGCCTTGCTGTGCCGGCACTGCCTGAGGCTGCAGGACTGCATTCCCCCTCTGATCTGCTGGCCCAGGAACAGGATCAGATGTCGCGGAGTGTGACCCTGCATCCGTAACCACCGAAGGCGTAGCTGCCAACACTGACATCCCCATGGAGGGTTCTGACCCTGGTGCAGGTGGGTGAGACAGAACAGAATCCCTCCCTGGAACACTCACCTGCGACGGCACGTAGGTCTCATCCGAATCAACACCTGAGTACAGCTCGGGGGAGGTGCAGCCAGAGACACCCCTTGAGAGCACGACCTGCAGCACTTGTGGGTTCTCCCCCACCACCATACCACGTCCCTCACTGGTGGTTGGTCGGCCCTCGGACCCCTCCTGGGTCTGCACCATCTCCACAACCCCAGCAGTATCAGGTGCGTCTTCCCCTGCAAAGACATGAAAACAAAGAAATGGAAACAGGCATTAGCACCATGGCACACAATGAGGGCTGAGAAGCAAGAGAACCAGTACTTGATTGACACATGTCCCACATGACTAAAACACTCCCATGCATGCACCCTCACTGCGTGTGAAGTGCAGGCAAATGGCACACACTGATGACACCAAGATGGAAGATGAACACATTTTCTGCATGCTGCCTGGCAGTGGCATCACACATTGGCCTGTGATTGCCAGGTGAAACACACATGCCATCACACAGATGGCATGTACCATTGCTATTGAGTGAAGATGGAGAGGAGGGCAGCACCTATTCATTCAGTCCAGTTCCCGCATGTAATCGCTTTTCTAATTCTAACAGGTCAGATTTTTCACCTGGAGCTGCCAGTCTGAAATGGTCCAATTGCACAGGGACATGTGTGTACAAATGATATCCAGGTAACAAAGTCACTCCACTTTACCATAGCCATGTCAGACATGTGACTAGTGGACAGCGACATGCCTAGTAAAAGTGGTGGAATGCAAACAAACTGACTGAATGAACAGTGAAAAATAAGCAACTATGTTGTGGCAAGGTGACACTTCAAGGGCAACTGGCGTGCAGTTGGGCTACATGTCTACTGTTGGCAGAAGGGATACTGCTATGGCCAAATGCAGCTGCGCAGGAAGTATTGCATGAAGCACATGGCTGACCCATACGACTCAGGCGCACACACTCTCACCTGGCACACAAACAGAAGCCCTCACACACACACCATGCACATGGATGACACACACATGCATGTGCACTCACCGGACAATGCCTCGTAATCAGCCAGATCTCCCACGCCTTGGATCTGTTCCTCCGTGACGTAGGTCCCAGCGACTGACTCATGTGGAGTGAGTTCCATGTCTACTACTGGAGACCCACCTCCAGTCACTAGAGTTGCGGCATGACTTGAGGCCAGCTTACTCTTTGCCCTGCGCTTTAGGTCATTCCAGCGCTTATAGCAATCATTGGCTGTGCGCCTCACGATTCCAAGGGCACTTACGATGTCCGCAACGGTCTGCCAGTGTGCCTGGCGTTGTGCAGGTGTGGTCTTGGATCCTGCAACAATGACCATCTCATTGTCATGTCCGGACACATACTCGACAAGTGCATTCAGTTCGTCATCCGTGAAGCTGGGCTTCCTGGATGGGCCGGACTGTGTAGCCGTGTCTGGGGCATCAGCCTGTGCCGGACGAGCACTCTTCCTCTTCCGCTTGGAAGGTGGTGGTGATCCTGAGTGTCCTGCGCCGCTCTGGACACTAGGGGCAGGAGCCCTGGTGGACCCTGTATCAGGAGTGTGGGATTGCACACTCAGCATGGGAGTTGGTGCAGGCATTGGCTCTAGTGTGATGGTGTCAGGGGGAATGTCAGCAGCATGGACTAGGACCGACACTGTCCTGGCTGGGTGTGTGAGGGCTGGGGTGGATGGAGCCGCAGCTGCCCCTGCAGCCTCTCCGCCCTGCCTCCTTGGTGCAGCAGATGACCTTGCTGGCCCAGATGCACGTGGCATGGTGACATCAACGTGCACCAGCGCACGTGTCATAGGCCTGCTGACCTGGAAGTCAGCCATGGAGTCAGCCAGATCTGGTGCCACAATGGGCTGGTCCAACAAGGGCTGAGCATGGATGGTGTCAGCCACATCAGCCTCAACGGGAGGGGGGGGGATTATGGGTGCCCTTGACTGGTCCTCCACACATGGGGGACAGGCTCACCCTGCAAGTAACGACCACGTCCCCTACCGGATCCACCACGGCCACCACTTGTGGCTCTTCCACCTTTGCCACCCTTACGGAATCCTCGCCTCCCAGCCATGGCACTGATGTAAATGTGCGTATGGGAGTGGCTGGAAACTATTGTCCTGGGCAATTGGGGGTCAAAGGGGTTGGGTACCAGATGGTAATTGTACCCTAGTGCTCTTGCAAGGCTGATTGTAACCCCTGGGGAAAGATGACGGGTCCCGCTACGCACAGGAGCCCCAAAAAAGGGAGATGACGTGCACGCAACCCCTCACACGCAGCCTAGAATGACCTCTGAAGGGGTAGGCTACACACGGGGCAAGCACAGATGTTAGATACGTGCGTGACTCACCGTCTGCCTGGTAAACGAGCGTGTAAAAGGAGCACGTTTGGTTGGCAACACCCCCGCCAAAAGAAGATTTGTACGCTGTCTGAGGAGACAGGACAACAGTAGAAGGGAACACTGTTTGAGGGAACAGGCCCAGGTAAACCAGTAAAAGCGAAAAAAGAGAAAAAGCTGTCAGAGGTAACAGGGAATACGAACTTGAAACGCTGTGAAGTAAATCGCGTGTGAAACGACAAGAAGTACAGAATTCACCCACTCGCTCCCCACGAAAAGCACGTACAAGGAAAACGTGTTCTACACATACCTTTTATACAGGGCCACACGTCCAGCGTCACTTAGGCGGCGTGTACGCGCTAGGGCCATTTCCACCAATTACACGCTTTGTCACTTCTGCGTGTAGGGCCATTTCCACCAATTACACGCTTTGTCACTTCTGCGTGTAGGGCCATTTCCACCAATTACACGCTTTGTCACTTCTGCGTGTAGGGCCATTTCCACCAATTACACGCTTTGTCACTTCTGCGTGTAGGGCCATTTCCACCAATTACACGCTTTGTCACTTCTGCGTGTAGGGCCATTTCCACCAATCACACGCGATTACACTCTGACGTGCAGTCTTTCCACGTGTGCTCTGTCATCACGTGCTGTGTGGGAAACACCCGTGCGGGTCACGTCACAGACGCGCTTACGTGCTGAGGGCCTTTCCTCGGTTTTCACGCTGACGTGCAGGATTTTCACGTGCCAAATCACTCCGTACCAAGCTGGCCACGCGTACGCACACGGAATACCACGCTCCTGCCCGGAAGGCCAAACTACTGCCCCCCAGAGCCCCGAGCACGCTCCCACCTGCTGCTGCCTGACTGCCTGCTGCCCCTGCACTGCTGGGGGGTGGGGGTGGTGGGAGACATGAGTGGGGGCCTGGTGGAGGGTGCCCCTGGTGGCTGGGGGGTGGTGGTGGTGGGAGACATGAGTGGGGGCCTGGTGGAGGGTGCCCCTGGTGGCGGGGGGTGGGGGTGATAGGGGACATGAGTGGGGGCCTGGTGGAGGGTGCCCCTGCACTGCTGGGGGGTGGGGGTGGTGGGAGACATGGATGGGGGCCTGGTGGAGGGTGCCCCTGGTGGCTGGGGGGTGGTGGGAGACATGAGTGGGGGCCTGGTAGAGGGTGCCCCTGGTGGCGGGGGGGTGGGGGTGATAGGGGACATGAGTGGGGGCCTGGTGGAGGGTGCCCCTGGTGGCGGGGGGGTGGGGGTGATAGGGGACATGAGTGGGGGCCTGGTGGAGGCTGCCCCTGCACTGCTGGGGGGTGGGGGGGGGTGGGAGACATGAGTGGGTGCCTGGTGGAGGGTGCCCCTGGATGCTGGGGGGTGGGGGTGGTGGGAGACATGAGTGGGGGCCTGGTGGAGGGTGCCCCTGGTGGCGGGGGGGTGGGGGTGATAGGGGACATGAGTGGGGGCCTGGTGGAGGGTGCCCCTGCACTGCTGCGGGGTGGGGGTGATAGGGGACATGGGTGGGGGCCTGGTGGAGGGTGCCCCTGGTGGCTGGGGGGTGGTGGTGGTGGGAGACATGGGTGGGGGCCTGGTGGAGGGTGCCCCTGGTGGCTGGGGGGTGGGGGTGATAGGGGACATGAGTGGGGGCCTGGTGGAGGCTGCCCCTGCACTGCTGGGGGGTGGGGGTGGTGGGAGACATGGATGGGGGCCTGGTGGAGGGTGCCCCTGGTGGCTGGGGGGTGGGGGTGATAGGGGACATGAGTGGAGGCCTGGTGGAGGCTGCCCCTGCACTGCTGGGGGGTGGGGGTGATAGGGGACATGGGTGGGGGCCTGGTGGAGGGTGCCCCTTGTGGCTGGGGGGTGGTGGTGGTGGGAGACATGGGTGGGGGCCTGGTGGAGGGTGCCCCTGGTGGCTGGGGGGTGGGGTGGTGGGAGACATGAGTGGGGGCCTGGTGGAGGGTGCCCCTGGATGCTGGGGGGTAGGGGTGGTGGGAGACATGAGTGGGGGCCTGGTGGAGGGTGCCCCTGGATGCTGGGGGGTGGGGGTGGTGGGAGACATGAGTGGGGGCCTGGTGGAGGGTGCCCCTGCACTGCTGGGGGGTGGGGGTGATAGGGGACATGGGTGGGGGCCTGGTGGAGGGTGCCCCTGGTGGCTGGGGGGTGGTGGTGGTGGGAGACATGGGTGGGGGCCTGGTGGAGGGTGCCCCTGGTGGCTGGGGGGTGGGGGTGGTGGGAGACATGGGTGGGGGCCTGGTGGAGGGTGCCCCTGGTGGCTGGGGGGTGGGGGTGGTGGGAGACATGGGTGGGGGCCTGGTGGAGGGTGCCCCTGGATGCTGAGGTGTGGGGGTGGTGGGAGACATGAGTGGGGGCCTGGTGGAGGGTGCCCCTGCACTGCTGGGGGGTGGGGGTGATAGGGGACATGAGTGGGGGCCTGGTGGAGGGTGCCCCTGCACTGCTGGGGGGTGGGGGTGGTGGGAGACATGGATGGGGGCCTGGTGGAGGGTGCCCCTGGGGGGTGGGGGTGATAGGGGACATGGGTGGGGGCCTGATGGAGGGTGCCCCTGGTGGCTGGGGGGTGGGGGTGATAGGGGACATGAGTGGGGGCCTGGTGGAGGGTGCCCCTGCACTGCTGGGGGGTGGGGGTGGTGGGAGACATGGATGGGGGCCTGGTGGAGGGTGCCCCTGGTGGCTGGGGGGTGGGGGTGATAGGGGACATGGGTGGGGGCCTGATGGAGGGTGCCCCTGGTGGCGGGGGGGTGGGGGTGGTGGGAGGCATGGGTGGGGGCCTTTTCACTTCTGCGTGTAGGGACATTTCCACCAATTACACGCTTTGTCACTTCTGCGTGTAGGGCCATTTCCACCAATCTCACGCTTTGTCACTTCTGCGTGTAGGGCCATTTCCACCAATCACACGCGATTACACTCTGACGTGCAGTCTTTCCACGTGTGCTCTGTCATCACGTGCTGTGTGGGAAACACCCGTGCGGGTCACGTCGCTTACGCGCTGAGGGCCTTTCCTCGGTTTTCACGCTGACGTGCAGGATTTTCACGTGCCAAATCACTCCGTACCAAGCTGGCCACGCCTACGCACACGGAATACCACGCTCCTGCCCGGAAGGCCGGACTACTGCCCCCCAGAGCCCCGAGCACGCTCCCACCTGCTGCTGCCTGACTGCCTGCTGCCCCTGCACTGCTGGGGGGTGGGGGTGTTGGGAGACATGGGTGGGGGCCTGGTGGAGGGTGCCCCTGGTGGCGAGGGGGTGGGGGTGATAGGGGACATGGGTGGGGGCCTGATGGAGGGTGCCCCTGGTGGCGGGGGGGTGGGGGTGGTGGGAGACATGGGTGGGGGCCTGGTGGAGGGTGCCCCTGGATGCTGGGGGGTGGGGGTGTTGGGAGACATGGGTGGGGGCCTGGTGGAGGGTGCCCCTGGTGGCGGGGGGTGGGGGTGATAGGGGACATGGGTGGGGGCCTGGTGGAGGGTGCCCCTGGATGCTGGGGGGTGGGGGTGTTGGGAGACATGGGTGGGGGCCTGGTGGAGGGTGCCCCTGGTGGCTGGGGGGTGGGGGTGGTGGGAGACATGAGTGGGGGCCTGGTGGAGGGTGCCCCTGCACTGCTGGGGGGTGGGGGTGATAGGGGACATGGGTGGGGGCCTGGTGGAGGGTGCCCCTGCACTGCTGGGGGGTGGGGGTGATAGGGGACATGGGTGGGGGCCTGGTGGAGGGTGCCCCTGGATGCTGGGGGGGTGGGGGTGTTGGGAGACATGGGTGGGGGCCTGGTGGAGGGTGCCCCTGGTGGCGGGGGGGTGGGGGTGATAGGGGACATGGGTGGGGGCCTGGTGGAGGGTGCCCCTGGTGGCGGGGGGGTGGGGGTGGTGGGAGACATGGGTGGGGGCCTGGTGGAGGGTGCCCCTGCACTGCTGGGGGGTGGGGGTGATAGGGGACATGGGTGGGGGCCTGGTGGAGGCTGCCCCTGCACTGCTGGGGGGTGCAGGGGTACAGGGGGACATGAGCAGGTGTGCAGGGTAGTCCCCTGTTTTGTGGGCTGCCTGCAGGGGCCGTGGAGGGTGTACAGGGAACACCTGTGAGGACCCACCCAGCCTAATTGCGTGTGATAATTCCCGCACACCCCTGTAATACACGTACCTGGCCAAATCGCATGTGAGAATTCCCGCGCACCCCTGTAATACACGTACCCTGGCCAATCGTGTGTAGAACTTCCCACGCACCCCTGTAATACACGTACCAGGCCAAATCGCGTGTGATAATTCCCGCGCACCCCTGTAATACACGTACCTGGCCAAATCGCATGTGAGAATTCCCGCGCACCCCTGTAATACACGTACCCAGCCGAATCGCGTGTAGAACTTCCCGCACACCCCTGTAATACACGTACCCTGGCCAATCGCGTGTAGAACTTCCCACGCACCCCTGTAATACACGTACCAAGCCAAATCGCGTGTGATAATTCCCGCGCACCCCTGTAATTCACGTACCCTGGCCAATCGCGTGTAGAACTTCCCACGCACCCCTGTAATACACGTACCAGGCCAAATCGCGTGTGATAATTCCCGCGCACCCCTGTAATACACGTACCTGGCCAAATCGCATGTGAGAATTCCCGCGCACCCCTGTAATACACGTACCCAGCCGAATCGCGTGTAGAACTTCCCGCACACCCCTGTAATACACGTACCTGGCCAAATCGCATGTGAGAATTCCCGCGCACCCCTGTAATACACGTACCCTGGCCAATCGCGTGTAGAACTTCCCACGCACCCCTGTAATACACGTACCAGGCCAAATCGCGTGTGATAATTCCCGCGCACCCCTGTAATACACATACCTGGCCAAATCGCATGTGAGAATTCCCGCGCACCCCTGTAATACATGTACCCAGCCGAATCGCGTGTAGACCTTCCCGCACACCCCTGTAATACACATACCCTGGCCAACCGCGTGTAGAACTTCCCGCGTACCCCTGTAATACACGTACCCTGGCTAATCGCGTGTATGACTTCACGCGTACCCCTGATATGCACGTTATCCGCTTTGCGTTCCTTGTTTGGCAGCCCTGTAGACTGGTCCAGGGTTAGCGCAGCCCTTTGCGATGATTTAGCGATTTTGATGGCTTTTCCTTGCGCGAGGGCGTTCTTGGCGCTGCTGCAGGGTCGCTGCGATACTCTGTGCCACGGCTGGTTTGGGATCCTGAAATCCATGAATACGCTGTGCGCGGAAATCGGTTTTAGCGCACGTGCCTGGCGCAGACAATCGCACGCGGACACTCTGCGCCAGCCGCTTGCAACACTTTTCTGCGAAATTCTATGAATTACCCTGTTAATGTTTGGCTCAACGCCGTGTTTATATCATCACAGGGACTTAGCTGTGTTGTCTAGATCTCATTGATAATCTGTGCATAATGTTTCCTTTTTGATGTGGGCTCATGTACGGCACTCAAATAATATTTCTGTATTTTGTATCTATTTAAAGATGTCTACTGTATGAGGTTCTCATACATTATGCGTTGAAGCCTAATGTGAAAAACAGAGGAATGACTTGTTAGTTTATTTAAACCAATGTTTGGTTTTGTTTACTTTGTGTGATCAAGCACCTTGACAGTGCCAAACGTGTTGCCTATGTCTGCCTCCCTTTGGAGGCTTTTGTCAATAAAATGTTGGTTTTGCGCTAACTCGATATTTTAACGTTTCTTTAATTACATGGCCCTTGGAGTGTGGTCCTCCCACGTTGCACTGGGTTTCTCTTTTCTTTGCTAGATATATATGATCTAAAGAAAAGTCGTATAGAAAACTTGAACAACCATTTCATCCAGGTCTGATCTGTCCGTAGCCAGATTGCCAGGGTTCCGATGGCCAGTGTAAACAGCATGGGAAATGTCCTTGAGGACACCCCATTGACCCACACTTTGATAACCAGCGAGGTGTAAAACAAACAAACCCAGTCGTATAGTTTGGGCCAAACCGTATCCGGGTCATAGGGCCTCATTACACGGTAGGCAGTAAGAGATTACCGGCACCGGTAAGGGCACCGGTGCCGGTAATCCCTTACCCCCCTACTACGAGGTCCCTTAGCGGGTCCCTTCCCTAACGCCTGTTTTTACCAGGCGTTAGGGAAGGGACGCGTTGAGGGACTTCAGAGCCATTAGCGGGCCCGTTATTAGCTCCATCCCCATTGCCATTGAGCCCTGTGGGGGCTCAAATGGGAATGGGGAATGGTTCCGGGAATGGGGACTTACCGGGTCCTCCAAGATTGGAATGACCCGGTAAGTCCCTATTCCGGGAACACGGACCCGGAATGCGGTAAGGGGGTAGCCATGGCGCTATTAGCACCATGGCTACCGCCTACCGCGTAATGAGGCCCATAGTTTCCGAAAGGAAAGCCCCATTCCACCTAATCGAAGCCCTTTTCAAAATCCACTGAAAGCAGCGCGAGCGTATATGCCAATTGGTGTGCTGGGATAATGCCATATGTAGTCTGCGGACATTCATGTGAGTATATTCATCCGGCATAAACCCGCACCAATCTGGGTAAACCAGGTAAGAAATCACAGTGCTAAGGCAGTCCGCAAGTACCCTGGCTAGAATCTTCACCTCTCCATTAATCAAAGAGATGGGCCTAAAAAAAGCGCACATTTGCAGTGGTTTGCTTGTCTTTGGGATAACCACTGTACAGGCTTTCCTGAGGTCAGGGGGGAGAATTCTGTTAGTTGTAGAATGGGTGAACAAGTTATGCATTTGGGTGAGTGTTAGATTGGAGAGTTTGTTCCAGACCTCAATTGGAAAGCCATTTGGTCCCAGGGCTTTACCGGACCGAACACGGGAGATGGCAGCTGATATCTCCTCTTTAGTGAAATGATCTTCAAAATCTAGCATGTTGAGGTCAACCGTGGGAAGAGTGAGACCATCCAGGAAGTGGGATCCCGGTGTGTCCGATATATCGCCTCTTAGTAAGCTGTGAATTCTTCAGAGATTCCAGCATCCTCAGTAACTTAGGTCAGTGTCTATTTAGAAGTTGTAGTACCAGCCATCGTACCAGCCACCTTTTAATGCTGGATCCCAGCCCGTTCACTTTCCAGGTCAGAAATGAGATCCGCCTATCCCTACCCCCACTTCCATACCTAAATGACCAGGCATGTACTGCAAACATTGACTTTCGCCCCATTGCCATTGTCAAACTAGCGCAACGCTCCAGACGAGACTCCTGCAAAGTACTCAATCAGCAAACAAATGGTAAACCAACCATCCCCAACATTCCCACCCCGTACTTCGACCCAACCTAAAGCACTTGTTGCCCAAACCTTGTGGTGCATACAGAAGTAGCCAAAATGCAGTTATCTGCAGAAGCTACGTGGAAATAGCCGGCGCACACAGTGTGGAGTCCTGTGGGGTCCCCAATCAGTTGGAGAGACCCACCTGTTCAGTCTCGTGAAAAACACAGAATAGAAAGTTCTACAGGAACCAAAACTTCATTCTTTGTCTGTTGCAGAGTGCTGTTCACCGACGTGGACAGGCAATTGTGGGACATGGTGATCTGTAGTCGTGGAGAGAACACTTGCTCACGTGCCTGTCTTACGCCGTCATTTTTCAATTTGAGGGTTCAGGGTTTGTAATGTAATGTATGTTTCAAACCAGTCCCAGGCCTTCCGTGGGTTGTGAAAGAGGTGCGTGATCCCTAGATGGTAGACATTGAGTTGTGCAGGGAAGAAGAGCATATACCTAATGCCATGTGATTTGAGTTTCTTCTTTATGAAATCAAAGGATTGTCTGGATGTTTGCACCTCGCATGTAGTCTGGGAAGAACGCTATCCTGTCCCTGTTGTAGGTTATTGGGATCGGAGGCCCGTACCATTTAAGCAAGGCATCTCAATCTCAATAGTTCAGAAGCCTAGTTATCACTGTACGAGGGGGAGACCCAGGCGTCGGTCGGTCCATGTGAACTCGGTGGACCCTCTCAATAGAAAATAAATTGGAAAGCTTCTTGGGCGCCATCAATTCCGATAACCACAGTTCCAAGGAGAGCTCCATGCATGCTCCGTCCTCCTTCTTGGGCAGACACAAGATGCAAAGGTTGTTAGGCCGGGATCGGCCTTCGCTGTCTTTGGCTCTATTCTTCAGCACCCGTAGCTATTGTGTGACATGTGATGTGTTTTTCAGTTTCTCCCACTCTTGAGGACAACTTGTGGAAGTCTTGACGCACCAGAGACGCTTCAGAGGAAAAGCCATCCATCTAACCCCTCCATCGAGGTCCTGTATTCAGAAATGGCTCCCATAACCTCTTGCAGGGATATGGAACAGTCTCTGGTGCCTCTACCAGTTGGGACCTGGGATCTGGACTGCAGTGTGCAGCACACCATGTATTGTCCCCTTCTGCTCTATGCACCAACTATTTTGGCCTTATCCATCACCATGATCGGTTAGGGCAATGCAGGGGAGAGGGACACAGGTCTCCGGTGAGCAGTTAGTGAACCGGCACTAGGGAGCCCAGGGTGTTGAAAGCACACTGCCAAGGATAGTGCACAGCGGGGCTGGATCACCCCGCGCAGGCCAGCCACTGACCTAAAGCCAACATTCTCAAACTTCCGGCTCTGCCTTGCTCAAGATTGCCGATCGATCGCAGCCACTCAATTTGAAGTTGAGGAGGGGGAGAAAAGACAGTGGTGCCAGGCATTTCCCAGTGGTGCTAGTGTTGGTGTGGGCCTCAATCCAGCTTAAAAGGAGTGCTGTCCCTCAGTGGGTCTCGTCTGTGTTGATATGCACAGCGGTTTGGTTGATCTTCATGTCAGGCCTGTGTTGGTGTTGTAGCCAAGCAGGGGCATGAGCTCCGCTAACCCTACCAGCGCCCTCCCCTCCACATGCCAGGTAGAGCCAAGCAGCAGGCACAGGCACCACAGAAGTTCTGGGCACTCTCACTGCTGCTTAATTCCACCACCAGCCCCGGCTCACCCATGTGTCAACGGGCCTCCTCTGGGTCCTCCGGGCTTCCACCAGCTCTCTGCCAGCGCTGATGGAGGTGGCGCCCAGGCCTTGCAGGCCACAGGGACGTTGGGCCGATTCTCAGGGATCCGGGTTTCTCTGTGCCAATCTCAGAATCTCTCCCACAGAATGCATCCGGGGACACAGGAAAATGATCGGCAGGCACTCTGCCATACTTTCTCATGCAGCAGTTCCCATTTCGGTCACTTCCAGCAGGATTATGACTTCAGGAAATAGTCGGCCATGGCAGAGCCAATCGAGCTCACGTCTGCATTCAGCTGTTGCTCAACAGCCCCCCTCTGGGGTCAGGAATGTTGTACTTCCTTTTCATCCACCTGAAGACCGCGTTTGATTGCATCCCCGGTATAAAGCTCTGGAAATCACTCTCTGACAAACAAATTGTTGATTCCCTGTTCAGTGCTATTCTCATCCGAGCAGGGACAAGGGAACTTGCCGTAGAACACACAGCAAAGACCGTCCGGCTGCTCACGGACCTGGGATTCTCCATCAACTTCCCCAAATCCCACCTGGTTCCGTCGCAGGTCGCGCTGTTTCTGGGAGCCAAGCTCGATACAGTAGCGCAGTTGGCCTCGCCGTCGGAGGAAAGAACGCAGGCCATCCTGGGCAAGGTACGGACGTGGCCAGAGTGAGGTCCATAAAGTCCCTTCTCGGGATGATGTCCTCTTGCATCTATCTGGTGCGACTGTGCCGGCTTCTGATGCGCCCTCTGCAGGAGTTCCTCGACGCCCGTTGGTCGTAAGCGACCGACAGCTTCGAGGACAAGATCTCGCTCAACGAAGCATTCCGCCATGCAATTCGATGGTGGGGCACCCGCGCGCATCTCGCTGCGGGCATGGATTTGCAGACTCCAGCATACCAGGTGACGGTGACGACGGATGCCTCCCTGGAGGGGTGGGGAGCGCACACCGGAGATCTTCACGCGAGAGTCCTGTGGCTCCCGGATGAGAGGCTGCTCCACATCAACATACTGGAGCTCCGAGCGGTGTTCTGGGCCCCAAGTCATTCCTCCCCTCCCTCAAGGGCAAGGTGGTGAGGATCTTCACCGACAACACCACCACAATGTCCGACATCCGGAAGCAGGGAGGAACCAGATCCCCAGACCTGTCCAAGGAAGCCCAGGATCTGTGGCACTGGGCCATTGCCCAGGGGATGTTTCTGGTACCATTTCATCTGGCAGGGATAAAAAACACCATTGCCGACTCACTCTGCAGGGAGCTGCGCTCGTGCCACGAGTGGGAACTACGCCAGGATCAAGTGGATCATCTCTTCCGGCGATGAGGCAAACAACAAATCGACCTGTTCGTGACGGCCACGAACTCCAAGTGCCAGAGGTTCGCCAGCAGGTTCCCCCAGCCGAGGAGCATGGGCGATGCTTTCTCGTTCCCCTGGGACGGCCTTTTCCTGTATGCGTTCCCGCCATTGCCGTTGCTGCTCAGGCTCATCAACCAACTCAAGAGGTCCTGATGCAGGATGATCCTCGTTGCACCGAGGTGGCCGAGACAGAATGGTTCCCGGACCTTCTGGACTTGTCAGCGTCCCCACCAGTCAAACTGTCGACGGACGCAGATCTTCTCTCCATTCTTCATCACGACCCGGAGTCGCTGAACTTGCAGGCCTGGCTCCTGCAGCACTAGAGTTTGGAGGGTACGATATCCCGGCTGACTGCAGAGAGGTTCTTGCTAAGGCCACGGCGTCCTCAACTCTCAAGTGCTACGGACACAAGTGGAAGAGGTTCTCTGTCTGGTGCCGTGCACAGAAGATCAACCCTCTACGGATTGCAGCCCCTCAAGTGCTACCGTACTTACTGTCGCTGGCCAAAGCTGGACTAGCGCACGCTTCCATCAATATACATCTGGCAGCGATTTCCCGATACACCAGAACTGCAGGACGGTCGTCCCTGTGGTCTCATCGCCTGGTGAAGGAGTTTATGAAAGGATTGTTCCATTTGTTCCCGCCGGTGAAGGCTCCAGCCCCGGCGTGGGAGCTCAACGTGCTGCTGACCAGGCTCATGGGCCCGCCATTCGAGCCCTTGCATTCGGCTCCGTTGAAGTTCCTGTCGTGGGAGACAGCGTTCCTTTTGGCCATCACCTCTGCACGACGTGTGGGAGAGATTCAGGCCCTTTCCTGCAAGCCTCCATTCTTGACTTTCCACGAGACGAGGGTGGTGCTGAGGATGCACCCCTCCTTCATGCCCAAGGTGCCGTCGGACATCCATCTCAACGAGCCCTTGGTGTTACCAGTCTTTTTCCTGTCGCCTTCGTCGCCGGCCGAGAGGACTTTGCACTCGCTGGATGTAGCTAGAGCGCTGAAGTTCTACGTGGACCGAACGAAGAGTTTTCGGAAGACATCACAGCTGTTTGCGAACTTTGGACCTATTAACCAAGGGAAGGCTCTCTGGAAGGCTTCCATTTCCAGATGGCTCTCCGGCTGCATCATTCACTGTCATCGGTTGGAAAACCGACCGTTGCCCGGGCGTCCGAGAGCCCATTCGACCAGAGCGATCGCTGCTACCACGGCGTTCTTGTCTGGTGTGCCCCTGCTGGACATCTGCGGGGCTGCTACGTTTAAGTCGACGCACACCTTCACGAGATTCTAGTGCGTCGCCCGAGATTCCAGGGAGGAGTCCAGAGTCGGCCAGGCAGTGCTGCGCAACCTGTTAGCTTAAGGTGAGCCTGGTGAGGAGGTAAGAGATGCTTAATGTTGAGTTTTATGTAATGCTTAATGTTGAGCCTTGCCACCTCCCGTGGTTGTGCATGTGTGTACTGCTATGTATTCTTATATTCATGAGCATGTGAATCCATGCCAGACCCCATGCTGAAGAAGAAATACGTTACTTACCTGTAACAGTTGTTCTCCAGCATGGGTCTGGCATGGATTCACATGCAAACCCTCCCTCCTACCCCTCTGCGGCTCTTCACTTGGTCATACTGCCACTTTACGTGCTACCAAATCTGAGGATGGCTGCCAGGGGCGGGGCTTAGGGAGAGGGCAGTCATTGGCTGGGGGCAGTATGACCCAGAGACCAGTTATTGGTTACTACTAAGAAAGACAGATCAGAAACGAAACTGATACTGATTTTTCTTTCTTACCGAGGATTCCCAGCCTGACGACGGGGAATATTCATGAGCATGTGAATCCATGCCAGACCCATGCTGGAGAACAACAGTTACAGGTAAGTAACTTGTTCCTTAAAGGAAATGAGGTAGAGGAATTCAAGACTTTCGACTACCTAGGTTTTCGCATGACCAGTAGTGGCAAATGTTACGAACATATGGAGTAAGCACACCTTACATCATCTCGCAGATGTTCCATGAATAGGTATTTTTCCTAAACATGTGTGAACAATGTGTTAAACCCTGCCTTAGAATTATACAGATCTCAGGCGGTAGTGGCTCCAATTTATGGCACAGAGTTGTGGGGTCATAGTTAAATACCTTTCTAAAAATACTTATTTTGCTTCCTGTTAGTGCACCCAATACTTCTGTACATCTTGAACTGGGCCTAAAGTGTATTGGTGAATTAGTAAAGATTGAAACCCCTATATTGGGTAAATATCTGGCATAATGAGGAACTTGGTTATTACTGTGAAGTGCTATAGGCTTTGATGAGTTGCAAAGGTGCAACTAACCTTCCATGGTTAGTTTTTGTTCGATCCACATTGCATTCTTGGAATTGGGTCATCTATGGCTTGAACCCTGGAGCCTGCAAGGGAACTACTCCTATACCATCAAGGAAGCATATTGGAAATGTGCATATTCAAAAACTCACTGACTGTCTATCTCTAGTGGCGGGTTGGTATTACTTGGTGTGTAAGAACATATGGGATCGTGAACACTATTTGATGGACATAAAATCTCTGTTTGGGCATTCACTCTATATGAAATTAAGATTCAACATTCTCCCACTCGCTTCACTCACCAATGTTTGGTACAAAATAGAAAATTGGGGGTGTGTCCCTTTTTTGTAAACCTGACTGAATCGATACAGCACTGTATGTTCATTTGTCCGGGTTATTCCCGAATTCTGGGGAGGGGGTTCTTTAGACCGTGTTTAAAGAATAACAGTGCATGTACACTGCTTAGTGCCAAGGTTTAATGCAGGAATTCCCTTCTCCCTGATTTTGTGTTTGCAGTATCCGACTATTTAGCCAGAGCCTGGAGAAGGAGGAAAACTAAATTAAACACTTTTGATCCATTGAGTATAATCATATACCTTGGAAACACTAGCAAATGTGTGCTTTGCTGTTTTAAAACTTTGAATTTGTATTTGAACTATTTTATTGTATTTTAAGGGCGTGTCTTTTTACTGTCATAGTATGTACTTTGCTTTTATGGCGGCAAGCCATAATAAAGTATTGATGAATTAATGAAACCGAGAGTGAGAGAAGACCCCAGGGGGGAAGAAACTGGGAAAACCTCAGAATGGGGAGGAATAAGGAAAAGAAACCCATAGTGAGAGAAGACTGTGGAAGCCCCAGTATGGGGAGTGAGAAGGAAAAGAACCCAGAGAGGTGAAAGATGAAAGATGAAAGTACCCAGGAGTGGTGAATAGGGAGTAGGAATAAGGGAAACACCCATGCACGAGTAGAAAAAGCCTGAAAGAATCCCTGAGTGGAGAGAGACCTGATCTGGAACACAACACCCTACTAGCATTCCACACACAAAGACATTTCAGGGTTTATAACTTGTTTCTTTAGTGCAGTTTTCATTTGGGCAGATAAGCAAAGTGATTAGGCCAGAGTAAGATTCAAGACGGAGGACTTTATTACTTTCAGACATCCTGACAAGCACCCTTTTGACTTTAATTATACAATAGGGATTGGGCTTGTAGATTTAGGGAAAGTTTAAGTGGCTTAGAGAAAAATAAAAACCCTCACAAAAATGCATAGTCATCCGAATCCTGATTCCGACCTTCAACAATATACATTGACTGTAGCCTGTGATCCTTCCATTGCCATAACAATCCCCATAACTGGTGACCGGTCACTGCCTGCTCAAAGTGCACCAGCACCTAAGCCCTATCCGACCAGCAGTGTATTGCATCTAAAAGGCTTGAAAGTATTTGAGAAAAACAGGACAAGCAAACCCTCCCTTTTCCAAAATGAACATACAATCTATTTCAACAGGCATGGCAGTTACACAGCCCATAGCAAGTTAAAAAGACTTGAGTACAGTCTCAAGTAACAATCAACATTGTTATTTGCTAACACACTTCATGGAAGTCTCCCCCAAATGTGGCATATTTAATAGTTTTTGCTACTAATGTCCCCAAGAACTGAGCCAGTAACAGTGGGGACGTGGGCATCCCCGACAAGCCCTCATCCCAAGGGACTGCTTGTCTGGTAAATTTCCTTTTACCAAAACCCTGGACATATGTATTTGATTGTTGGCCTCTGTCCATCTGTGCATGTACTGACTTTGCTACGAATTTAATTAATAACCACTGTATGGATCAAGACTAGCAATTTAATCCCAACATGCTTACATCGATTTGAAATACATCAATTAGTGTGCAGAGGGCAGGTGTCACATTTTATGGTTAGACTACACACCATAAATACTGCGTAGTTTGTTAATGTATGATTTTAAAATGTGCGTCTTAATAATTTGATAGTCTAGGATCTAACTTTACGCTGTAGATGTATGTTAAAGTTTGAATTTGCTTTGGTAGTTCATAAGCAAACTTCCTTCCAAACTAAAAATAGAGTAGAGTGGTTCCATTTCTCAATCCATGCCTCCTGCATCCTGTAGATCGTAGATAATATCTGTACAACTACGGCCAAGCTTTCAAACAAAATCAGCATATTGGAGGAAATCCAACTTTTGTAAATTCAAGGTAATGTTGATTATTCAATAATGCTAGTGTTATAATTTCCAGATGTACTCAAAGGGGCAGCCTGTTCTTTTTAAAGGAAATTCATTTTCAGCCTGAACATAATGAAGTTAATTAAACATGACAAGAGGATCCCAATGCTATGCTAGAAACGTGTCCAGTGCCATATTTCCTGGAGGAAAACAGTCTGTTTTTAATCGACAGCCAAGATTTGCATTTTTGTTTCCTGTTTATAGGGTCACAATGGAATCAAATACTAAAACTTTATACAGTATTTTTAGATTACATTGGTTTGCAGGCCATCAGTTGTTCCAGTTCGACGGAGATCTCTCCATCAGGCATCTTTACATGAGGGCACCTGTCTGTCTCATGAATAGTATTCGGTGCACAATTAAAAAATAATACAGATGACACAAGCTATGATGTTGTCTAGTGCGCTGATGAGATTCTGAACTGGATGCCTGGCTGTTTACAAAGTTGGCTTTTAAGGTCTGATCTGGTCAACTAACCCTCTGCTGCGTTCTGTGTAACCCTCTGCTGCGTTCTGTGTTCATGGTAGTAAGTAGTAAATAGGTTTGAAGGATCTTTGTGATCACTGCGCATTTTTTTACTGCGCATCTCCAAAAGGTGACATTTTATGTTGTTACCCCATTTCACTGCATATATATGCAGGGGACACCTCTTCAGCCCCCATATGCTCCACATTTATTATGAACGTTATCCACTTCCCCCGATATATATACAATGAAATGGTGCTGTGAAAATTCAGCATTTTGGGGTGTGCAGTGATGGGATGCGCAGTGATGTTTGAAAGATCAATGTAGCGTTTTCACCTTTCTTTGAGACTAGATTGATCACATGCAGTAACCATAGTTGAATTGCATCTTAACAAGCAGGAGTGCCACAATGGTCATAAGATACTCACAGGCCGATTCATGGAATAATTAGCGCGGCGCAAGTGGGCAAAAACGTGCGAATCGCAGTGGAATAGCAAAAATCGCAGTGCAAGTGCGAAAATCGCACGAAAAGCAGCGCACGTCGATTCATGGAAGGCCGTGCGCGAGAAAACCAGCGGATGTGCGATAAAGTGCGCGGCGCACGTTGGCGCACAGGCCATCTAACAGCGTGCGCCAGGGCACAGCGAAAATCGCACAGGCCACAGCGAAATTCGCACATAGCGTGGCGCACGCAACAAAAGTAGGCGGAACACGGGCGTAACACTCGGAATGGGGAACAACTTGCCAAAACGTGGGCGTCACGGGGGAAGTACAGGGCACAAGTGCGCGGAACGCCCACACGCTCGCCTACAACACGTATTCATGGAATAGAATCAGGGAAAAAAGCGCACGCTCAAACCAGCGCACAGGCACAAACACGACCGCCACAAGAAAGCAGGCGGTAGCGTCTCTGCGGCTGTAAGAAATGTGCGCCAAAAGGTGCGCCAACAAATAGCACCTATATACTGCCATGATAAATGTCCTATACTGTGGCCCTCCAGGAAAAATGACGTGCAAAGGGGTACCCACAAGCACGGACACCCGCTGACAAAAAATACGTGTGCGTGTATACCGGGGTGCGCGGGAAGTCTCACACGCGATTTCAGCAGGGTACGTGTATCACAGGGGTTCGCGTGAAGTTATTCACGCGATCGGGCCTGGGGGAGCGGGCTACGTGTATTTCAGGGGTTCGCGTGAAGTTTCTCACGCGATCGGGCCTGGGGGAGCGTGCTACGTGTATTTCAGGGGTTCGCGTGAAGTTTCACACACTATCGGGCCTGGGGGAGCGGGCTACGTGTATTACAGGGGTTCGCGTGAAGTTCCTCACGCGATCGGGCCTGGGGGAGCGGGCTACGTGTATTCCAGGGGTGCGTGAGAAGTTCCACACGCGAATAGCCTGGGCGCGTGTATTTCAGGGGTGCGCGGGAAGTTCCACACGCGAATAGCCTGGGCGCGTGTATTTCAGGGGTGCGCGGGAAGTTCCACGCGCGAATAGCCTGGGCGCGTGTATTTCAGGGGTGCGCGGGAAGTTCCACGCGCGAATAGCCTGGGCGCGTGTATTTCAGGGGTGCGCGGGAAGTTCCACGCGCGAATAGCCTGGGCGCGTGTATTTCAAGGGAGCGCGGGAAGTTCCACGCGCGAATAGCCTGGGCGCGTGTATTTCAGGGGTGCGCGGTAAGTTTTACACGCGAATAGCCTGGGCGCGTGTATTTCAGGGGTGCGCGGGAAGTTTTACACGCGAATAGCCTGGGCGCGTGTATTTCAGGGGTGCGCGGGAAGTTTTACACGCGATTTCAGCACGGTACGTGTATTTCAGGGGTGCCGGGGAGTCCCACATGTGATTTGACAGTGTGGGTCCTCCCAGGTGTACCCTGTACACCCTCCACGGCCCCTGCAGGCAGCCCACACCACAGGGGACTACCCTGCATCCCTGGTCATGTCCCGCAGGCAGCCCACCCAACATGGGCATGCCCCCCAGCAAAGGCACATGTCTCCTTGAACTAATGAACACCAACTCATGTCCCCCACCACCCCCACCCCCCAGCACTGTGGGGCACCTGCCAGCAGGCCCCCACCCATGTCCAACTCATGTCCCCCACCACCCCCACCCCCCAGCACTGTGGGGCACCTGCCAGCAGGCCCCCACCCATGTCCAACTCATGTCTCCCACCACCCCCACCCCCCCAGCCACCAGGGTCACCCTCCACCAGGCCCCCACTCATGTCACCCACCACCCGCACCCCCCTGCCACCAGGGTCACCCTCCAGCAGGCCCCCACTCATGTCCAACTCATGTCTCCCACCACCCTCACACCCCAGCAGTGCAGGGGCAGCCTCCACCAGGCCCCCGCTCATGTCTCCCACCACCCCCACACCCCAGCAGTGCAGGGGCAGCCTCCACCAGGACCCCACTCATGTCACCCACCACCCCCACACCCCTGCCACCATGGGCAGACTCCAGCAGGCCCCCACTCATGTCTCCCACCACCCCACCCCCCTGCCACCATGGGCAGACTCCAGCAGGCCCCCACTCATGTCTCCCACCACCCCCACCACCCAGCCACCAGGGTCACCCTCCACCAGGCCCCCACTCATGTCACCCACCACCCCCACCCCCTGCCACCATGGGCAGACTCCAGCAGGCCCCCACTCATGTCACCCACCACCCCCCAGCCACCAGGGTCACCCTCCACCAGGCCCCCACTCATGTCTCCCACCACCCCCACACACCAGCAGTGCAGGGGCAGCCTCCACCAGGCCCCCACTCATGTCACCCACCACCCCCACACCCCTGCCACCATGGGCAGACTCCAGCAGGCCCCCACTCATGTCTCCCACCACCCCCAGCCACCAGGGTCACCCTCCACTAGGCCCCCACTCATGTCTCCCACCACCCCCACACCCCAGCAGTGCAGGGGCACCCTCCACCAGGCCCCCACTCATGTCTACCACCACCCCCACCCCCCCAGCCACCAGGGGCACCCTCCACCAGGCCCCCACCCATGTCTCCCACCACCCCCACCCCCCAGCCACCAGGGGCAGCCTCCACCAGGCCCCCACCCATGTCCAACCCATGTCTCCCACCCCCCAGCCACCAGGGGCACCCTCCACCAGGCCCCCACCCATGTCTCCCACCACCCCCACCCCCCAGCAGCGCAGGGGCAGCCTCCACCAGGCCCCCACCCATGTCTCCCACCACCCCACCCCCCAGCCACCAGGGGCATCCTCCACCAGGCCCCCACCCATGTCTCCCACCACCCCCACCCCCTGCCACCATGGGCAGACTCTAGCAGGCCCCCACTCATTTCTCCCACCACCCCCACCCCCCAGCCACCAGGGTCACCCTCCACCAGGCCCCCACTCATGTCTCCCACCACCCCCACCCCCACACCCCAGCAGTGCAGGGGCACCCTCCACCAGGCCCCCACTCATGTCTACCACCACCCCCACCCCCCCAGCCACCAGGGGCACCCTCCACCAGACCCCACCCATGTCTCCCACCACCCCCCAGCCACCAGGGGCAGCCTCCACCAGGCCCCCACCCATGTCCAACCCATGTCTCCCACCACCCCCAGCCACCAGGGGCACCCTCCACCAGGCCCCCACCCATGTCTCCCACCACCCCCACCCCCCAGCAGTGCAGGGGCAGCCTCCACCAGGCCCCCACCCATGTCTCCCACCACCCCCACCCCCTGCCACCATGGGCAGACTCCAGCAGGCCCCCACTCATGTCTCCCACCACCCCCACCCCCCAGCCACCAGGGTCACCCTCCACCAGGCCCCCACTCATGTCACCCACCCCCCTGTCACCATGGGCAGACTCCAGCAGGCCCCCACTCATGTCACCCACCACCCCCACCCCCCAGCCACCAGGGTCACCCTCCACCAGGCCCCCACTCATGTCTCCCACCACCCCCACACCCCAGCAGTGCAGGGGCACCCTCCACCAGGCCCCCACTCATGTCTACCACCACCCCCACCCCCCCAGCCACCAGGGGCACCCTCCACCAGGCCCCCACCCATGTCTCCCACCACCCCCACCCCCAGCCACCAGGGGCACCCTCCACCAGGCCCCCACCCATGTCTCCCACCACCCCCACCCCCCCAGCCACCAGGGGCACCCTCCACCAGGCCCCCACCCATGTCTCCCACCACCCCCACCCCCCAGCAGTGCAGGGGCATCCTCCACCAGGCACCCACACATGTCCCCCTGCCCCCAGGTCCTGACGATACTCAATCATGGCAGTAATGGGCAGCATACCCAGCACAAACACCCAGGCAAGGATTGCATCCACCCACATAGTGAATGCAATTACATGATACAACCCCAATGGCAAGTCTGTAAATGAACACATGTCCGTCACACACACATACACAATGGGTGCAAGTGAATGTCAAAACCCATATCATGACATGTATGAAACCAATGAGAAAATACCACAAGTGAAAGTTAAAAAAACATGTATTAAAGATGAAAAATAAGTAAACAAATCAAACATACAACAATGGGGATAACAAAATAAATGGTCCATGTCCGAGAACAAATGTAAAAATAAAAAAAACAAAATAATCCAAAAACAAATGTTGTCCAAAGCAAAATCATGTGGAAGTAAAATAATGAAAAACCATTTCCTCATGGTGAACACAATAATTAATAAAAAAAATGTTTCTTCAAAAAGCAAACTATATACACGAAAATTCCAGGTTCCATGAGCCCAACACCATAAATGAAACCTACTACTACCTAATGAAAATAATATATACAAAAAAGTGGCCATTGTCCGAGCGGTCCAAAAAAACAAAAATTAATAAAGGAAACCTAACACTAACTAACTAAATAACTATATACAAAGGCAGCGGGCAAGTCCTGCGGCTCACTCGGTGATGTTGCTGGCCAGGGCATCATCGAACTCCATGTCGATGTCCTGGAGGCGGGACTCTGTCCTGGCCCCGAGGTCTCGCAGGGATAACCCCATGTCCAGCTCAAACTCCCTGCGAGCTTCCTCGAGGCACTCAGCCCGCCTCAACGCCCGACGCATGGAGAACTCCGCCCTGACCATGGTGAGCCGCTCCTCTTCCGCCCGCTGCCCCTCCGCACCTATCCGCTGGACCAACTGCTCCCACACGGAAGACACCACCATCCCAGGGTTGCCCTGCCCTCCGGCCGATGCCTGCCCCTCTGATCTTGAAGGCCCCGAGCCATGATGCCTCCCACGTCGAGCCTGCTGCTGCCTCCGACGCCACTGCCTCTGCCAGCACGACGGCATCCAGGCTGATGGAAACCACCGACGCCGTCGTGCACGTGCCCTGCCTGATGATGCTGTCACATCTTCCATCTGCTGGGGTCCAGTTGCTGTGTTGTCCACCCCTGCTGGACCTCCGACTCCCAACTGTGGCAGGGATGGGATCCCCACCGAGCTGGCTGCATTGGTCGGGGCAGGTCCACAGGGGGCCCTGGTGGCATCTGGGCCGGAAGACGGCAAGGAGAACGACTGGTGTATAGCCTGCACAGAGGAGGAGAGGGCCGCCAGATTGGACAACACATGCAGGAAACCCCCGAACATGGCCGATCCCAATTGGGCCACGTCGGCACGGTGCACTTCGTGATGACGTGCATCCTCCTCCCGGGAAGCACGCACGGCATCACGAATCACAGCCGTGCGCATCGCGACCCCAATCAGGACCTTCTCCACACGGCCAGGGGTTCCCACGTCCGCAGGTGGAGGGGAGTCAGGTGACATGGACATCCCCTCTACCTGCGGACGGGCCTGGGACGGGGCATCCCTGCTGGTGCATGGTGGTGCACTCACAGGGTCAGGGACAGCGACATGCACAGGCCCCTCCACGGTGACCTGTGCTGCCTCCTGCCCCTGGCCCTGGACTGCATCACTTGCACCAGCAGGGATGCCCCCACCAGGCCCCATGTGTGCCCCAGTGGCGGCCTCCTCCTCCTCTGTGCAAACCACCAACCTGGATGGCTCCTCACCGTCTCCCACCGTAGCAGGCCCCTGTGGGGGCTCACCCACCCCTTCCGCTGCAGCCGTGGGGGCATCCCCGCCGCCTTGCTCCACAGCGCCGTCTCCGCCCTCTTCTTCACTAGCCGCTGCGTAGAGGGAGACAAAGAACACAAGCATCAGGGCATTGTACAATGGTCCCCTAGACAGGAAGCAATAGCAGATGAGCACCACTGTCAAAGTACACTTCCATCATGTCCCTCCACAACACATGGGTCAGTCCAGGCAAAACACACACAGTAACAGGCATGGTGCATGCCATGGACATTTCCATGCATGTCCAATGGACTCTTGAAACATTCAATGATATGTAACTCACATGCATCATGGCTCATGCCTATCACATGCACACACTTCACCTCAGTCACATCCATCTGGCCCCAAACACACCAAACACAGCGGATACAAGGGTCATTTGGCTGCTTCACTGAATCTGTGCATTGTCACACACATGTGCCATGCATCCATGGCATGCACAAGTCACAGACACGCAGGTCAGGCACAAAGACATGGCTACCATATATGTACCTGGCATCAGCACCCATCCCTCACCCCCACCCATGTCCAGGTACAGAGACTGGCATGCTCTCATGTTCAAAATCTGCATAGGGCTCCCCATGCGGCATTTGAACACATGCAACAACCATGTGGGTCACACATCACTGGTCGCACATGCATTACCATGATGTCCCTGCACACATGCATGCATACATGGCCTACGGCACACATACAGGCAAGTATTATAGAACCAGCACACCGCAACATGCCCTGTCTCACACAGTAATGCTTGGACACTTACCGCTCAACTCGAGACGGGCCTCCCTCTCAAGGATCTGGGCGTGGAGCGCTGGGCGTACACGTTCCAGGACCCTCATCTGGATGGAACTCATGCGGCCCCGGCCCCCCTCCACGAGGCGCCGGGCCTTCACAAGGGTCCTGGACCTCAGCGCTTCTTGATCTTCAGGACGTTGCGGGTTGCCACCCCCTCCGCGTTGATGGCAACCACACAGTCGGCCCAGATCCTCTCCCGTCCTTCCTTGCTGGCGCAGGACGATCCAAAGAGGGCATCATACTGCCCCAGGACATGCTCCACCAGGACACCAACTTCGGTGTCAGTGAAGCTGGTGCCCCTCTGCCCCTCTGGCCTGGGGTTGCCACTGGTGCCAGATGTGGAAGTGCCCGACATGGCAACCCCAGAGGCAGGTGTGGGTGGGCAACTGGGTCCTGGGGCTGGGCTGTGGAGCGATGTAATCCCAGTCGGGAGTCTTCAGTTCCAGCAGGGGTGGACACAGCAACTGGACCCCTGCAGATGGCTGATGTGCAGGCACCAAATGGCAGGGCACGGTGGCAGCAGGCAGGCAGGCAGGCAGCAGCAGATGGCACGTGGGAGGCTGCTCGGGGCACTGGGGGGCAGTAACTCGGCCTTCTGGGCAGGAGCGTGGTCTTCCGTGTGTTTTCGCGTGGCCAGCTTGATACGGAGTGATTTGGCACGTGAAAATCCTGCACGTCAGCGTGAAATCCGAGGAAAGGCCCTTAGCGCGTAAGCGCGTCAGCACGCATACGCGTTTCTATTGGACCAGAGTCCCTCAGCGCGTAAGCGCGTCTGTGACGTGACCCGCACGGGTGTTCCCCACTCAGCACGTGATGACGGAGCACACGTGGAAATACTGCACGTCCGAGTGTCATCGCGTGTAATTGGACAAAAGTGCGCGTACACGCGATTGGCCTATGTACGTGTATTTCATGGGTGCGCGGGCACTTACACACGCAAGTACGTCAGCGAACCTGTATCCCGTGGTGCGTGTGAATTTCCACACGCTATTGGACTGGGAACTGGATTCCAGGGGTGCGCGGGTCACACGCTCGCCTAGAACACGCGCAAAGCATAAATTTGCGCACTTTAACAATAACAAGCTCAGACGCCAGGATGAACATACCGTTCCTAGCAGCAGTGGCAGTGGGCTACCAAAGGAGGAGGAGGAGGATAGTCAGGGCCAGAATATTCACACCCAGAACCAGCCTTTTCGGGATGCCTGATGACCAGGTGTATGGGAGGTACAGGTTTCCACCACACATTATACTGGCCCTGGTGAGTGAGTGGGAGGATGACCTCACATCACCCACCCTGTGCTCCCAAGCACTCAGCCCCCTGGAGAAGGTCCTCAATGTACTGCACTTCTTAGCCACTGGATCATTTCAGCGGACAAGTGCCATAGTGGGTGGGGTGTCACAGGCCACCCAGTCACGCTGCCTACACCAGGTCTTGAACATCATCACTGCACGCCCATCAGTCCGCAGGCACATATACCTGCCCAGAACACCTGCAGAAAGGCATGCTGCCGCCCTGGATTTTTACGGTGTGGCACGATTCCCAAAAGTGCTAGGTGCCATCGACTGCACCCATGTGGCTCTACCTCCCCCCAGGGCATCTGAGCACATCTATAGGAACCGCAAGCACTGGCATTCCATCAACGTGCAGGTAGCATGTAATGCCAAGGGAATCATCACCTCAGTATATGCCAACTATCCCGGGTCCACCCACGACAGCTTCATTTACCGAATGTCCACCCTAAGCCGGGACCTAGAAGCTGGGCGGCATGGCGATACATGGCTGCTTGGTGAGTATGTATGCCACTGCACATGCATGCATGTTGGATACTGAGCAAGGTCACAACCCCACCAATGATACCAATCACCACCTCCACAGGGGACAGTGCCTACCCTCTCAGCCCCCACATGATGACGCCAATTCGGAACCCCACCACGCCACCCGAGGTAAGATATAACACAGCCCACATTACGACCCGGGGCATAGTGGAGCGCACATTCGGAGTGCTAAAGTCACGCTTTCGATCCCTTGACCGTTCTGGCGGGCAGCTGTTATACGCTCCCCCAGTAGTGTGCAGGATCATAGTGGCAGCATGTGTCCTGCACAACGTTGCAACACGCCGGGGCCTGGCCGTGGACATGGTGGTGGCCCCACATCCCCAACCACATGCACAGCCGCTGCGCATGGGAGGGGAAAGGGCACGGGGGAGGCAGCCCGTACACAGCTAGTGGCTAATTACTTCACATAGAAATCACACCCCTGTGGAGTGCACACTGCCCTGGCACATTCCATCTGACAATCAATGATGACTCAACCTGACACTGATCCTGAATGTCTGGAGAATGAACCGTGAATACCATATCAGCCTGAGATTGTTCACCTGGAAGTGTCACAATGTGTGCATCCCTACCTACACAGACACCACCAATGCAGTTTTGTGAAGTTACACATTCAAGCAGCTAAAATGAATACCCACTTGCAAAATGCAACAAGAGGACAGTGCCATGTCAGCCAACCCAACCCCAGCACCGCCACACGACACACCGTGCCATGTCATGCTAATTGCAGGTAAACAAAGTAATCCCCACAACATGACACTAGTGTCACTATGTACAGTGTCCCTATTAGAAACCTGCAACACCTGAAATGCTCACAGCAATGCCGGACCAACAACATACTTGAGCACGTACTACCATTAACATGACATCACAAATGTTACATATTAGTAGTCTCACCATCTGGAAATGCCTGCACTCCCACCACTACCAACTGTGCAGTGTTGGCGCCATGTAGAGTTGTAGGTGCACTGCTGCCAACATGGACCCCATCTCCAGACTAGAGGTCCTTGTGTAGACATGAGGAAGGGACCTGCAAATTGGGAGGTAGACACAGAAGAAGAGTTACACATCAATGCAACATGCAGTGTACAACACAACAGCAATATGCACTAGGAATGTATACACAGTATTGACTACAGACTGCCCACACAGCTCATGGGAGTCCAACGTCACTGTGTAATTCACTGTCACTTGGGCACACCCTTTGCAAGCCCATGGAAACGGGAAGCAGGAGGGGTGTGTGTGACTCAAACCCAAGCATCTGAACCAAATACATTACAAGCCTGCATGTGCCCAGCCACAATGCAGCGTATGCCCACAGGAACCACGGAAGCCAACAAATCGTCCCAAAAAAATAGGGAATAAAATAAATCAAAATAAAAATAAGAAACAATCAAAAATGGCCATTGATGGGCCCGGGGGGGTTGGGGAGGCCACCCAGGAGGTCCGAGGACAGGATGCACACCAGTACCCACCTGCGTGGATCCTGGGAAAATAAAACACCTCCATGGGCTCATGGCCCACACGGCTACCCTGTTGTGGGAGTATCACTGCTGTCGCTATTATCACCCTGTGCAGCTGCATCCGGAGGTGGTTGCACTATGGGAGGCAGCCCACGCAAGGCCCTAGTCTGCTCCTCCATGGCTGCAAGCATGCGGGTGTGGTAGGTCTGGTTCTGGAGGATGAGTGTGCGGAGGTCCCCATGCAACAACTCACGGGATGCCCGGACCTCCGCCCTCGTTGCCTGCATCTCAGCTGAGAGCGTACGGGTGAGACGCTCCAGCTGCTGTTCTGTCCTTTGGTGTGTTGAAGCCTCAAGCTCAACAAGAGTCGTCCTGAGGTGAAGGAGCTCCTGCCTCAGGGCTTCCCTGTGGCCCTGGGACTCAATGGAGATGGCCTCCTGCAGAGTCACCAGTGCCGCCCGCCTGTCCCTGTTGGACCCCAACATGTCCTCCCTGTGTGACTGGCAGATGGAGTCGGTTGCCTGCTCTAGTCGCTCCATCAGCCTTTCTGGGGGGACAATGGAAGTGGCCACCCTATCCATGGCCTGAGCCATCATCTCGGATGATGCAGCCTGTTGGGTTGCCATACCGTAAATGGATTTCTCCCATGCGGTATTGCCGGGTGGCGTACGGCCACCACACCTGTCTGGGGCAAGGCGAACTGCGCCTTGCTGTGCCGGCACTGCCTGAGGCTGCAGGACTGCATTCCCCCTCTGATCTGCTGGCCCAGGATCAGATGTCGCGGAGTGTGACCCTGCATCCGTAACCACCGAAGGCGTAGCTGCCAACACTGACATCCCCATGGAGGGTTCTGACCCTGGTGCAGGTGGGTGAGACAGAACAGAATCCCTCCCTGGAACACTCACCTGCGACGGCACGTAGGTCTCATCCGAATCAACACCTGAGTACAGCTCGGGGGAGGTGCAGCCAGAGACACCCCTTGAGAGCACGACCTGCAGCACTTGTGGGTTCTCCCCCACCACCACACCACGTCCCTCACTGGTGGTTGGTCGGCCCTCGGACCCCTCCTGGGTCTGCACCATCTCCACAACCCCAGCAGTATCAGGTGCGTCTTCCCCTGCAAAGACATGAAAACAAAGAAATGGAAACAGGCATTAGCACCATGGCACACAATGAGGGCTGAGAAGCAAGAGAACCAGTACTTGATTGACACATGTCCCACATGACTAAAACCCTCCCATGCATGCACCCTCACTGCGTATGAAGTGCAGGCAAATGGCACACACTGATGACACCAAGATGGAAGATGAACACATTTTCTGCATGCTGCCTGGCAGTGGCATCACACATTGGCCTGTGATTGCCAGGTGAAACACACATGCCATCACACAGATGGCATGTACCATTGCTATTGAGTGAAGATGGAGAGGAGGGCAGCACCTATTCATTCAGTCCAGTTCCCGCATGTAATCGCTTTTCTGATTCTAACAGGTCAGATTTATCACCTGGAGCTGCCAGTCTGAAATGGTCCAATTGCTCAGGGACATGTGTGTACAAATGATATCCAGGTAACATAGTCACTCCACTTTACCATAGCCATGTCAGACATGTGACTAGTGGACAGCGACATGCCTGGTAAAAGTGGTGGAATGCAAACAATCTGATTGAATGAACAGTGAAAAATAAGCAACTATGTTGTGGCAAGGTGACACTTCAAGGGCAACTGGCGTGCAGTTGGGCTAGATGTCTACTGTTGGCAGAAGGGATACTGCTATGGCCAAATGCAGCTGCGCAGGAAGTATTGCATGAAGCACATGGCTGACCCATACGACTCAGGCGCACACACTCTCACCTGGCACACAAACAGAAGCCCTCACACACACACCATGCACATGGATGACACACACATGCATGTGCACTCACCGGACAATGCCTCGTAATCAGCCAAATCTCCCACGCCTTGGATCTGTTCCTCCGTGACGTAGGTCCCAGCGACTGACTCATGTGGAGTGAGTTCCATGTCTACTACTGGAGACCCACCTCCAGTCACTAGAGTTGCGGCATGACTTGAGGCCAGCTTACTCTTTGCCCTGCGCTTTAGGTCATTCCAGCGCTTATAGCAATCATTGGCTGTGCGCCTCACGATTCCAAGGGCACTTACGATGTCCGCAACGGTCTGCCAGTGTGCCTGGCGTTGTGCAGGTGTGGTCTTGGATCCTGCAACAATGACCATCTCGTTGTCATGTCCGGACACATACTCGACAAGTGCATTCAGTTCGTCATCCGTGAAGCTGGGCTTCCTGGACGGGCCGGACTGTGTAGCCGTGTCTGGGGCATCAGCCTGTGCCGGACGAGCACTCTTCCTCTTCCGCTTGGAAGGTGGTGGTGATCCTGAGTGTCCTGCGCCGCTCTGGACACCAGGGGCAGGAGCCCTGGTGGACTCTGTATCAGGAGTGTGGGATTGCACACTCAGCATGGGAGTTGGTGCAGGCATTGGCTCTAGTGTGATGGTGTCAGGGGGAATGTCAGCAGCATGGACTAGGACCGACACTGTCCTGGCTGGGTGTGTGAGGGCTGGGGTGGATGGAGCCGCAGCTGCCCCTGCAGCCTCTCCGCCCTGCCTCCTTGGTGCAGCAGATGACCTTGCTGGCCCAGATGCACGTGGCATGGTGACATCAACGTGCACCAGCGCACGTGTCATAGGCCTGCTGACCTGGAAGTCAGCCATGGAGTCAGCCAGATCTGGTGCCACAATGGGCTGGTCCAACAAGGGCTGAGCATGGATGGTGTCAGCCACATCAGCCTCAACGGGGGGGGCGGATTATGGGTGCCCTTGAGTGGTCCTCCACACATGGGGGGACAGGCTCACCCTGCAAGTAACGACCACGTCTCCTACCGGATCCACCACGGCCACCACTTGTGGCTCTTCCACCTTTCCCACCCTTACGGAATCCTCGCCTCCCAGCCATGGCACTGATGTAAATGTGCGTATGGGAGTGGCTGTAAACTATTGTCCTGGGCAATTGGGGGTCAAAGGGGTTGGGTACCAGATGGTAATTGTACCCTAGTGCTCTTGCAAGGCTGATTGTAACCCCTGGGGAAAGATGACGGGTCACGCTACGCACAGGAGCCCCAAAAAAGGGAGATGACGTGCACGCAACCCCTCCTAGACCATGTGTGCAGAAAGAAAAACCTGCACTACGCTGTGGCACCCAGTAACACAAGAATGAACGTATGCGTGTCACACGCAGCCTAGAATGACCTCTGAAGGGGTAGGCTACACACGGGGCAAGCACAGATGTTAGATACGTGCGTGACTCACCGTCTGCCTGGTAAACGAGCGTGTAAAAGGAGCACGTTTGGTTGGCAACACCCCCGCCAAAAGAAGATTTGTACGCTGTCTGAGGAGACAGGACAACAGTAGAAGGGAACACTGTTTGAGGGAACAGGCCCAGGTAAACCAGTAAAAGCGAAAAAAGAGAAAAAGCTGTCAGAGGTAACAGGGAATACGAACTTGAAACGCCGTGAAGTAAATCGCGTGTGAATCGACAAGAAGTACAGGATTCACCCACTCGCTCTCCACGAAAAGCACGTACAAGGAAAACGTGTTCTACACATACCTTTTATACAGGGCCACACGTCCAGCGTCACTTACGCGGCGTGTACGCGCTAGAGCCATTTCCACCAATTACACGCTTTGTCACTTCTGCGTGTAGGGCCATTTCCACCAATTACACGCTTTGTCACTTCTGCGTGTAGGGCCATTTCCACCAATCACACGCGATTACACTCTGATGTGCAGTCTTTCCACGTGTGCTCTGTCATCACGTGCTGTGTGGGAAACACCCGTGCGGGTCACGTCACAGACGCGCTTACGTGCTGAGGGCCTTTCCTCGGTTTTCACGCTGACGTGCAGGATTTTCACGTGCCAAATCACTCCGTACCAAGCTGGCCACGCGTACGCACACGGAATACCACGCTCCTGCCCGGAAGGCCAAACTACTGCCCCCCAGAGCCCCGAGCACGCTCCCACCTGCTGCTGCCTGACTGCCTGCTGCCCCTGCACTGCTGGGGGGTGGGGGTGGTGGGAGACATGAGTGGGGGCCTGGTGGAGGGTGCCCCTGGTGGCTGGGGGGTGGGGGTGGTGGGAGACATGAGTGGGGGCCTGGTGGAGGGTGCCCCTGGTGGCGGGGGGTGGGGGTGATAGGGGACATGAGTGGGGGCCTGGTGGAGGGTGCCCCTGCACTGCTGCGGGGTGGAGGGTGCCCCTGCACTGCTGGGGGGTGGGGGTGGTGGGAGACATGGATGGGGGCCTGGTGGAGGGTGCCCCTGGTGGCTGGGGGGTGGTGGGAGACATGAGTGGGGGCCTGGTGGAGGGTGCCCCTGGTGGCGGGGGGGTGGGGGTGATAGGGGACATGAGTGGGGGCCTGGTGGAGGGTGCCCCTGGTGGCGGGGGGGTGGGGGTGATAGGGGACATGAGTGGGGGCCTGGTGGAGGCTGCCCCTGCACTGCTGGGGGGTCGGGGGGGTGGGAGACATGAGTGGGTGCCTGGTGGAGGGTGCCCCTGGATGCTGGGGGGTGGGGGTGGTGGGAGACATGAGTGGGGGCCTGGTGGAGGGTGCCCCTGGTGGCGGGGGGGTGGGGGTGATAGGGGACATGAGTGGGGGCCTGGTGGAGGGTGCCCCTGCACTGCTGCGGGGTGGGGGTGATAGGGGACATGGGTGGGGGCCTGGTGGAGGGTGCCCCTGGTGGCTGGGGGGTGGTGGTGGTGGTGGGAGACATGGGTGGGGGCCTGGTGGAGGGTGCCCCTGGTGGCTGGGGGGTGGGGGTGATAGGGGACATGAGTGGGGGCCTGGTGGAGGCTGCCCCTGCACTGCTGGGGGGTGGGGGTGGTGGGAGACATGGATGGGGGCCTGGTGGAGGGTGCCCCTGGTGGCTGGGGGGTGGGGGTGATAGGGGACATGAGTGGGGGCCTGGTGGAGGCTGCCCCTGCACTGCTGGGGGGTGGGGGTGATAGGGGACATGGGTGGGGGCCTGGTGGAGGGTGCCCCTTGTGGCTGGGGGGTGGGGGTGATAGGGGACATGTGTGGGGGCCTGGTGGAGGGTGCCCCTGCACTGCTGGGGGGTGGGGGTGATAGGGGACATGGGTGGGGGCCTGGTGGAGGGTGCCCCTGGTGGCTGGGGGGTGGTGGTGGTGGGAGACATGGATGGGGGCCTGGTGGAGGGTGCCCCTGGTGGCTGGGGGGTGGGGGTGGTGGGAGACATGGGTGGGGGCCTGGCGGAGGGTGCCCCTGGTGGCTGGGGGGTGGGGGTGGTGGGAGACATGGGTGGGGGCCTGGTGGAGGGTGCCCCTGGATGCTGGGGTGTGGGGGTGGTGGGAGACATGAGTGGGGGCCTGGTGGAGGGTGCCCCTGCACTGCTGGGGGGTGGGGGTGATAGGGGACATGAGTGGGGGCCTGGTGGAGGGTGCCCCTGCACTGCTGGGGGGTGGGGGTGGTGGGAGACATGGATGGGGGCCTGGTGGAGGGTGCCCCTGGTGGCTGGAGGTGGGGGTGGTGGGAGACATGAGTGGGGGCCTGGTGGAGGGTGCCCCTGGTGGCGGGGGGGTGGGGGTGATAGGGGACATGAGTGGGGGCCTGGTGGAGGGTGCCCCTGGTGGCGGGGGGGTGGGGGTGATAGGGGACATGAGTGGGGGCCTGGTGGAGGGTGCCCCTGCACTGCTGGGGGTGGGGGTGATAGGGGACATGGGTGGGGGCCTGGTGGGGGGTGCCCCTGGTGGCGAAGCAGTGGGGGTGATAGGGGACATGAGTGGGGGCCTGGTGGAGGCTGCCCCTGCACTGCTGGGGGGTGGGTGGGGTGGGAGACATGAGTGGGGGCCTGGTGGAGGGTACCCCTGCACTGCTGGGGGGTGGGGGTAATAGGGGACATGGGTGGGGGCCTGGTGGAGGGTGCCCCTGGTGGCTGGGGGGTGGGGGTGATAGAGGACATGAGTGGGGGCCTGGTGGAGGGTGCCCCTGTACTGCTGGGGGGTGGGGGTGGTGGGAGACATGGATGGGGGCCTGGTGGAGGGTGCCCCTGGTGGCTGGGGGGTGTGGGTGATAGGGGACATGAGTGGGGGCCTGGTGGAGGCTGCCCCTGCACTGCTGGGGGGTGGGGGTGATAGGGGACATGGGTGGGGGCCTGGTGGAGGGTGCCCCTGGTGGCTGGGGGGTGGTGGTGGTGGGAGACATGGGTGGGGGCCTGGTGGAGGGTGCCCCTGGATGCTGGGGGGTGGGGGTGGTGGGAGACATGAGTGGGGGCCTGGTGGAGGGTGCCCCTGGATGCTGGGGGGTGGGGGTGGTGGGAGACATGAGTGGGGGCCTGGTGGAGGGTGCCCCTGGATGCTGGGGGGTGTGGGTGGTGGGAGACATGAGTGGGTGCCTGGTGGAGGGTGCCCCTGGTGGCGGGGGGGTGGGGGTGATAGGGGACATGAGTGGGGGCCTGGTGGAGGGTGCCCCTGCACTGCTCGGGGGTGGGGGTGATAGGGGACATGGGTGGGGGCCTGGTGGAGGGTGCCCCTGGTGGCTGGGGGGTGGTGGTGGTGGGAGACATGGGTGGGGGCCTGGTGGAGGGTGCCCCTGCACTGCTGGGGGGTGGGGGTGATAGGGGACATGGGTGGGGGCCTGGTGGAGGCTGCCCCTGCACTGCTGGGGGGTGGGGGTGTTGGGAGACATGGGTGGGGGCCTGGTGGAGGCTGCCCCTGCACTGCTGGGGGGTGGGGGTGCAGGGGGACATGAGCAGGTGTGCAGGGTAGTCCCCTGTTTTGTGGGCTGCCTGCAGGGGCCGTGGAGGGTGTACAGGGAACACCTGTGAGGACCCACCCAGCCTAATTGCGTGTGATAATTCCCGCACACCCCTGTAATACACGTACCTGGCCAAATCGCATGTGAGAATTCCCGCGCACCCCTGTAATACACGTACCCTGGCCAATCGCGTGTAGAACTTCCCACGCACCCCTGTAATACACGTACCAGGCCAAATCGCGTGTGATAATTCCCGCGCACCCCTGTAATACACGTACCTGGCCAAATCGCATGTGAGAATTCCCGCTCACCCCTGTAATACACGTACCCAGCCGAATCGCGTGTAGAACTTCCCGCACACCCCTGTAATACACGTACCTGGCCAAATCGCATGTGAGAATTCCCGCGCACCCCTGTAATACACGTACCCTGGCCAATCGCGTGTAGAACTTCCCACGCACCCCTGTAATACACGTACCAGGCCAAATCGCGTGTGATAATTCCCACGCACCCCTGTAATACACGTACCTGGCCAAATCGCATGTGAGAATTCCTGCGCACCCCTGTAATACACGTACCCAGCCGAATCGCGTGTAGAACTTCCCGCACACCCCTGTAATACACGTACCCTGCCAATCGCGTGTAGAACTTCCCACGCACCCCTGTAATACACGTACCAAGCCAAATCGCGTGTGATAATTCCCGCGCACCCCTGTAATACACGTACCCTGGCCAATCGCGTGTAGAACTTCCCGTGTACCCCTGTAATACACGTACCCTGGCTAATCGCGTGTATGACTTCACGCATACCCCTGATATGCACGTTACCTGCTTTGCGTTCCTTGTTTGGCAGCCCTGTAGACTGGTCCAGGGTTAGCGCAGCCCTTTGCGATGATTTAGCGATTTTGATGGCTTTTCCTTGCGCGAGGGCGTTCTTGGGGGCGTTACTGGCGCTGCTGCAGGGTCGCTGCGATACTCTGCGCCACGGCTGGTTTGGGAGCCTGAAATCCATGAATACGCTGTGCGCGGAAATCGGTTTTAGCGCACGTGTCTGGCGCAGACAATCGCACGCGGACACTCTGCGCCAGCCGCTTGCGACACTTTTCTGCGAAATTCTATGAATTACCCTGTCAGTGTGTTAAGCACCCGCAGAAGTCTGTGTTCCTATGGTAGATCACAGTCATTAATCCCAGTCAAGCAGACTCATCATTTCGTCTGACGATTGGTGATAGTAACACCTACTCTGCCACAAAACAACATACTTGCACCAAAAAGCGTCAGTCATAAAAATCAACACCGCTTCAGAGTTGTGCAGGTCTAGAACTTGGTCCCTTCAAACGAGAGTTGTAAAAACTTGCCAGCCCCCCAACGAAGAGCATAAAGCATTTGTCAGGAGAGTTAGATAGGCACCCAAACTCTAAACATTGGAACCAAAGTGTTGAAGCTCATATACCTGCTTTGCCACTGAACAATGTGACCCTGGTCAAATCATCTCGACTCACTTTGTAGTGTTGTGCTGACTTCTGTGAAAAGGATAACCTTCTCATATTCTGGTAGCTTTGCTTTGTCCATTGCCTGATCTTTCTTTTCATTTAGGCTATTTGAGTGTAAGGGATCCTTAACAGGAGAAAGCCGACCAAATGTCACAGGAGTATGGAGTGCTTAGTTCCAGGTCTGCTTATTGTTTTTCATTATTATTATTATTATTTTTTTTTAACTTTGTTTATTTTTGAATAAGGCAGGATGACAATTACACAACCACTTGCAACATCATTAAAGCATTTTAAGCATGTTAACCCCCAGGCACTTTACCGCGCCCCTTCCCCATCTCCTCCTCCCCCCAGGTCCGGGCTCCTCCCTCTGGGGCCGTCTGTCCCACGCCCTGGCCACTATGTGTCCCTTTCGGGGTTTTCTTGGTCCTTCAGGGTCCAGGGAGCGGTAATGGGTTTATAGGTCAGGGCTGGGAATCGCCGGTCATATTCCAGAACTGGGGCCCAGATGTTCTGAAATCTGTGTAGGGCACCCGCCTTTGCCGCCGTTACTTTTTCCGCCACCAGTATGTCCCAGAGTTTCGTCCACCACTGGGCCATAAGGGGGCCATCTGGGGACTTCCAGGCGCGGGCCAGGGTTGTTTTCCCGGCTAGTAGGCACTGGGTCAGCAATTTTGCTCTATTGCCGGCCCGTGGGTAGATCGTTGGGATCGGTGCTCCCAGCAGGACGGGCTCCGGCTCTAGCGGGATCGCTGACCCAGTGATTTGCGCAATGGTCTCTAGGCATGTCTTCCAGAATTGCTGAATCCGTGGACATGTCCACCACATGTGAAAAAAAGAGCCTGGGTGACGGCACCCTCTCCAGCAGAGGTAGTGCACTTGGGGGTTCATGTGATGAAGTCTGAGGGGCGGATAATACCACCGTAGCATGATTTTGTAGGCGCTTTCCCTGTTTGTGAGGCAGTTGGATTAGGTGTGCGTCCGGGTCCAGATGTCCACCCACGTCTGGTCTTCTATCGGGTGACCCAGGTCTGCTTCCCATTGGGCCATGCAGCGCGTTCTCGTGCTCAGGAAGTCCCCTAAGAATCGCCTACATAGGATAGATACCTTCCCGCGGGCCGGGAGGTCCCTGAGTGTCAGTTCCATGGCGGTAGGGGGGCGCATTGCTGCCTGCAGAGTTTGGGGGTGTGTGCACCAGTGACGCAGTTGAATATAAGTGTATCTGTCTCTTTCCTGGAGTTGGAATTTTTCTTAACATAGCTCGAATGTCAGGGGTGCCCCCTCCCCGTATAGCTGGTCTATGGTTTCAAGGCCGCCGTTTATCCAGTTTTGGAAATTGCGGGGGCTCGCGCCAGGCGAGAAGGCCGGGTTAAAGAAGATCAGGGATTGAGGGCTCAGGCCTCTCGGAACCCCCTTCCGTTTTAGTGCCCAATCCCAGGACTTTAAGGTGTGAGAGGGGGTGGGATGTGTGGCAAGAATCGAAGCGGTAGCGGTATTCGTGACTGTTCCAGCTCCACCCATCTGGGGCGGTTTGTGATTGTCTGCCATGCGTGGATTTGCGCTAATTGGGCTGCCACCCTGTAGGTCCGGGACTCCCAGACCTCCCAATTTGGAACCCCCTAATAGCGTCTTTAGGGGGATTCTCGCCTTCTTACCTCTCCAGATAAATTTCAACATCTTCCTCTGTAGGTTTCGGAGGGCCGGAGCGGGGATCACCACTGGGAGGGAGGCGCAGGCGTAAAGGAATCTCGGGAGGAGGTTAATCTTGCACGCTGTTATGCGCCCTAGCAACAAAATCTCCTGCGTCATCCATCGTTTCAGGTCACCTTCCAGTTCCCCGAACAGCCGGGGAAAGTTTGCCTTGTATGTGTCTTTCGGGTCTGCTGAGATATAGACCCCCAGATAAGGGATCGCCCTTTCTTCCCACGTGATTGGGCACATTTTAGCCAGTGGTTCCCGTTCTCCCGGGGTGAGGCCGATGCTTAGGGCCGTAGACTTAGCGAAGTTTACCGAAAAGCCGGAAACCTCTCCATAGCTGTCTATCTCTTCTAGCGCGTGTCGGAGGGATGAGCTGGCTTCTGAAAGCATGAGTAAGACATCATCGGCATACAGAGCGATTTTATGTTGCGGGGGGCCGACCCTCGGGCCTTTGATCTGATTGTTGAGTCTGATTCTTTGGGCAAAGGGCTCCATGGTCAGGGCGAAAAGCAGTGGGGACAGCGGACAGCCCTGTCTAGTCCCGCAGGTCAGGGGGATTGGGGCCGAATGGTGTCCATTGATTCTCAGGAGCGTCTTCTGGCCAGTATAGTTAGCTAGTACCATTGATTGGAATGTTGCCTCAAAGCCGAAGGCCCCCAAGGTATTTTTCATAAACGTCCAATCCACCCTGTCGAAAGCCTTGGTCGCATCTAGGGCCATTGGGACCAACTTCTGGGAGTTCCGGGCAGTAAGCTCCACCAGGTTAAGAGTTCTCCGGATGTTGTCTCCTGCCGCCCGATGTATGATGAAACCTGCCTGGTCTGGCTGAATGATCCCCGTTAGGATGAGTCCCAGGCGGTTCGCCAAAATTTTGGAGTATAGGTTCGCATCGATGTTCAATAGAGCAATCGGCCTGTACGAGGCGAAGTCTCGTGGGTCTTTCCCAGGTTTAGGCAGGAGGATGGTGGTAGACTCCTGCATCGAGGGCGTCACAGATCCTGTCTCCCTGAAGGAGTTGAAGAGTGTGACCAGGGGGGGAACCAGTTGGGGCCTAAATAGTTTATAGAACCTTGCTGAGAATCCATCTGGGCCCGGGGCTTGTGACTTGATGGCCTCCTCAACCTCCTCCTCTGTGATGGGCGCCTCCAGCTCCTCCCTTTCCGTGTCAGAAAGCTGCATTAGCGCCGCTTTACGTAGGTTTTCCATTTGTTGCGGTTGGTTTCGTGGATTGGCGGTCATGATCTTGGCAAAGTAGTCCATCGCTAGCTGTTGCTTTTTGGATTCTGAGAATTGGGTAACTCCTTTGGGGTCACGTAGGCCCGTGATAAAGTTGGTCCGTCTTAGTTTGGCCACCAAGATTTTATTTGCCTTGTTGTTCTTCGCGTAATACGATTGTTTAGCTCCGGCCATGAGTAGGGCGGTCTGAGTCACAACCTTGTGTACTAGAGGTTACCGTAGGGGAATTGTCCAAATGCTCCGCTTTCCCACCCGATGCACCACTCTCCTCACCTGAATCTTCAGGGTCTGACGCTCCGGCACCGTGTCGGTGGGCAAGGTAATCCTTTTTACTCTTCGTTGTTAGAGCTCTGACACGGAACGAAGCCGTGGTGGAACTCTGAAATAGTTACCACCTCGGCTCCGGTCCCGTATGCAGGCGGGTAAGGGGAAAAAGCCCGAAGGCGGAAAAAAACCCTGTGTCGCGGTAGTACTGCTGGCTGTGGATTGCGATGAGATATGTAGCCGTAGTAGTAGTAGAATTCAATTGCATCAGGAATCCTCGAGGTAGACAATGCGAAGATTAATCCGGAGAACAAGTGACCAGGGAGGAAAGAATACTGGCAGAGAGCAGGTAAGCGTCGAGACGCAAAAACAGAGAGAACCCGGCGGAAGAGGGGGGCCGCCAGGGAGGCAGAGAGGAAGGAGGAAAAGAGGAAGCGAACCCCAAAAGGGGAGAAAAGGAGCGAGCAAGAGAAAAAGCACTGGAAGCGTCTCACCGTGAAAACGAAAGGAGACGGTTGCAACGCAAGGAACCATGGGTAGCAGGAAGTAAATAGGAGAGAGGAAAGAACAGAGGGGAAACACTAGACTGTAAACAGAGAAACGTGAACAACGTGGTGGCAGTGTTTAATGGCGGCGAAGCCGTAACAACGGCATCCAATGCCAACCAAAGGGGTTCATGACAGTCTGTTCCGCATAATGGGCCTCTAATTTCTTCCTGGCTATGCGCAAGGCTTTGTGTTTTAGGGGACCAACCTTTCTTCTTGTGGGTCTCTTCTGCGGCCTTCAGTTCTTCTTCCAAGGCTATCCAGGTTTGCCGCCTATTTCTATGGTAGGCTGCTCCCTGGGCGATCAGGGTGCCTCTGATGACTGCTTTCATTGCATCCCAGGTGTTCCCCAGAGAGGTGTCGGATGCTGGGTTTTCTTCAAAGAAGCTCTTGATGGATTTCGCGATCTTGTCCCTTGTAGCCATCTCATTGAGGATGGGGTCGTATAGAGTCCATCTGCGTGGGCTGTCAGATTTTGGGTTCTGTGCCCGGATTTGCAGGATCACTGGGGCATGGTCTGATAGGGCTCTCGTGCCGATGGCCACCTCCTTGACGAAAGCCAGAGTTTGGGGGGAGGTTAAGAGGAGGTCAATCCTCGAAGGTCCGATGGACGCCTGAATGAAAGGAGAAGTCTTTTTCGGTGGGGTTAAGGACCCGCCAAGCATCTACTACCTCCAGCGAACGGAACATCTTGAGGAGGCTCAGTGCCTGGGTGAAGTCGCTCGGTGTCGGGGGGTGCGATTTGTCCTTTTTGGGATCAGGAACGCCGTTGAAGTCTACTCCGATTATTGTCTGGCCTTCTATAAATGGTGAGAGGGAGGTACTTGGCGAGTCGTAAAAATATGATTGCCCGGTGTTGGGGGTGTATACCAAGATGAAGGTGTATAGGTCTCCTAGTAGAAGACATTTGACCGCTATAAAATGCCCTTCTGAACAGGCTTTTGTTTCCAATATCTGTGGGTTCAGGTCCTTCCGAAAGAGGATCGCAGTGCCCCCTTTTTTAGTTCCCCCTGAGGCGAAGAATTGTAAGGGGTACCATCGGGAGCAGAGCCGGCCAGTGTCCGTCTGTAGTAAGTGCGTCTCCTGGAGCATGGCTATTGCCGCCTCTTCATCCTGAAGTTTGAACATAATTGTTTTCCGTTTGGCAGGTGAGTTCAGCCCATTGACGTTTTAGGAGAAGAGTCTCAGGGTTTGGTGATCTGTCAACCGGTCATGTTCCGTGAGTTGAGCTGGCGGAGAGGAGGGGAGCCGGGCGGAGGTGGGTCAACTGCCATTACTGTTGAGATTTAGACGTGTGTCATCCTGCACTTGAGTTTTTAACATGCGCCCCCAACGGGGGGGGGGCATAACCTTAATTAGCGGGTGGGCCGACATTGTGTGTGCGGACGCACCCTTGGCCAACTGGGCCAATAGAGGAGTCATGGTGTAAAGTATCGTGGGTTTCCAAGGATATGATGTTGGAACTATCCCTGGAGTGGGTATGAACCGTGAGTGTGGCCCGCCGCCACCGTCGAAGAGCTCTATTCAGGGATGAGCTGGCGGTTCCGTAGTGAGTGAGGGCGATCAGGCCGAGGGCCGAGGTCAGTGTGGCCCAGATCTCTGAGATGCGCATCGCCCCTAGTTATCTCCTCCTGTGGTTTCGCTGAATCTTCGACCATGATGACCGCCTGGGCTTTGGGGAGGGGGGTGGTTCAGAGTCTCCCACCTTTTCCGGATTGATTTGGTGAGGAGGTCTCTCTGGGTGAGGTTGGCTGCATGATTGAATTTGAATCCTCCAAATGACTGATTCGTCGAACAGCGCCTCTGTATGAGAATTGTAGCGCCGTTGGGAACAACCACCTGTACCGCAAGTGTTGGTCTTGGAGAAAGAGTGCTAAGGGGCAGAACGCCCTCCGTTTTTGTAGAGTGACCAGCGAGAGGTCCTGGTAAATCTGAAGGGGGGAGCCCTGGAACGAGAGGTTGTCTCCCGTATGGCTAATCGCTGAGATGGCCTCCTTAGTTGTAAGGAAATAGACCCTCCCCCAGATGTGATCACCAGGGTTCGAGTCCACTCCCCAGCGCGGGCGCAGTCGGTGGGTCCGATCTAGCAGTAGTTGGGATTTGTCTAGATCTGGTAGCAGGGCTTGTAAGAAGTCCCCTATGTATTCCGTTAACTTGTTTTTCGGGGACTGAGGATGGGACCCCTTGGATCCGGAGATTATTGCGACGCGCCCTATTTTCGAGGTCCTCCTGTTTAAACTCCAGAATCTCATATTTATCTTGCAGGGCGTTGATGGATTGCTGGATTTCTCCAAGGGAGGCAGTGTGGGCTTGTGACCGATCCTCGATCTCCCCCAGCCGTTGTTCAACCTCTGTTACCCTCTGGTCCGTCTGCACTACTTTGGAGGTGAGTTCCGCTAGGCAGGAGCGAAATTCAGCCTTAATGTCCGCCATAAAGGCCACCAGATCTAGTGGCAAGAGCGTCTTTTTCCTCCGGCTGTTTCTGTGGGGTCAGTTTGAGAGGGTCCTGTTTCTTGCCTTTGTCCGCCCTTGCAAACATAGTGGGAATATCCGCGGCTTTGCCGGCTTTCGTTTGCCTGGACATGGTAGTTGTATGGAGGGGTCGCGTTGGGGAGGTTCCGGTGGCCACCAGAGGGCCCCAAGAGTGTAAATGAGGCCTCGTAGGGGAACTCTACTGGTGGGCACCCCCAAGGATCAGGACTTGCGACTTCTTGTGTGTTGACGGGCTGGTTGATTGAGTGTGTCCAATAGTGGCTGTCGTGAGGTGTTTTGCGTGGGGGGGGGGGGCACCAGAGGTCTGTTGCTTTGATGAGCGCTGGGTGAGCGTGCTGGGCGAGGATGTGGGCCGGGGCGCCCCAGGAAGAATGTGGGGGGTGAGAGTTTGCATCTAATTGGGGCTTAGCTAGAGGTGCTTCAGCTGGGGTAGTGTGAATTTGTGCTCTCAGCGCCCTTCACCGGGGAGGGTCTGTGCTCTTTGCGTCGGGAGAGGGGGCTGTGTTCCGGAGGTTCTGGACTGTGCCCCTGCGCTGCTTAAGGGGCGGAGTGCATTCCCCCTGTTGTTGCTAAGTTCGGTCCAGGCCTGTGGCCGACAGATGTCAATGCTGGAGAAGGTCTTGTGAGGAAGCCGGAGGTTTGCGGTGGGGGGGGCCGTGCCCTCAGCTGTAGTCGATTAGATCCAGGGGGGGAGGGCCAGTAGGCGACCCAGGAGGTCCGCGGTGCAGGGGAGCAACCTCGAGCATATGAATCGGCTGTCCGTTGGTGCAGCGAGGCTATGGGGTGTAGTCGGGGCCTTCACCCGCGGGGCAGGTTGCCGGGGTTGGAGTGGCTTCCGTAGCCTTGAGGAGATCCAGACTGGATGGGCGTGCGGTGGGGTTCCCACCCGAGGCCCCAGCCTCCTGGGCCCGCGCCTGGAGTGACTGCTGGAGTATGTGCTGGCTGGAGGGCAGGGGCGGCTCCCGAGTGACCCCTGGTAGCGGGATGTTATCGCTACTCCCCCGTAGTATGGGCTCCTCTCCAGGGCCTCGGCCGGGATCAACTTGTGGTGCCCAGAGCTGCGCAGCGGGAGAAGGGGGGAGATCAGGAGGAGCTCCTCCTTCGCCGCTTGGCTCCGACAGGATTCCGGGGGTGAGAGGGCCCCTGGTGGCTGCGCAGGTATAGTTGCAGCCGCGGCTCTCACCTGGGTCGCGGCTGGCTCTGCCTTCTTCTGGACCCCGGCCAGGCTCCGCAGGTGGATCCGTGGCTGTTCGCGCTGTCGGCTGTCAGTGCGCCCCTCCTCTTCGTCCTCTGCCAGCTCCTCTCATCTCGGCCCATTCCGCTCGTTAGGGTTAGCAGGCGTCCGCCATCTTGTTTTCCTAGGAGGGCGCTGGGTGCTGGGTTTGAGAGGCAAAATTAGGCATAACGCGCGTGCGTTAGCCGGTCAACCTCGACCTCGGCGTGCTTCAGAGGTTCCGGTCACCAAAAATGGTACTCGCGATCACGGAGCTTCGCTGGAACCGCATGATATTCGCGCCGGCGGCGGGTCATCCACGGGAGGCTTCAAGGGAGCGACCGCATCAGTGGCGCTCCAAGCCACGCCCCCTATTATTATTTTTTTAAACAATTTTAAATGTTCTTCACACCATGAATAAACAATCTGCAAAACTGTGCCAAAAACGTCTATACTCTAGTGACCTTATTATGCATCTTATTTTTTGGTGTAAATCTTTGAAATATAGTAGTAAAAACCAGAGGGGACTTTTGAGGCCCACAACACTTAGCATTCTGGAACGTGTACATATTCCTGAATGAAGGAAATACATGAATGCTATTGTAGAATCATTCTCCTTTTGCATAACATGTTTTTATAAGGATCTTTAAAAAAATATTGTCGCCTTATGTGATTAACTAACTTTCCATGTCAGGTCTACTAAAACAGTTATTTCGAAGGGATTGTGTCCTCCGACGTATTCCTCATCTTAGATATCTCCTTCCAGCTCTGCTGGCCTCGGAAAAACTTTTCTCTAGAGGGCGCTGCGCGTCGACGTCCGAGTCGATGTCCCTCGACAGCCGCCGTATCGACGTTCGACGTCATCCTGCCTATAAAGGCCGCGCGCAGCGTCCGTTGCTCAGTTCCGTTTTTCCGCGCTTACTCGGGGCCTCGGAATACCGTTGCTCAGTTCTTAGTCAGATAATCCTATTTACCTCGAGTTATTCGATCCGTACTCGATGGCTTCCTCGTCGGAACCGACAACTCCTCGATCCGGCTTCAAAAAATGCTGAGATTGTGGGAAAAAGATGTCGTTGACCGATCCTCACAGAATTTGTCTGTGGTGCTTGGGAGCTGAACACCATTGTTCGGAATGCGAGGACTGTATGTCCATGACAGCTAAGGCCCTGAAGGAGCGTAGGGGGAAACTGGAGAAAGGTAAGACTTTTAAAGCTTCTTCTTCGTCGACGAAGTCGAGACATTCGTCTCCTCGTCACCATTCGCGCTCCAGGTCTCGGAGTGGGTCTCGTCACTCCTCGAGATCGAAGCACTCGAAGAGGAGACGTCGAAGATCCCCTTCTCCGTCTTCCTCTTCCTCTGTTTCGCCAAAAAGAATCCCTTGCCCCTCGAAACATAGTTCCCGGGCTGAATGGGAGGAATTCCGAAAGAATATGATGAGCGTCTTCGAGAAAGCGGCCTCGACCCCCTCGAAGACTGCCGAGAGCGATGCTCTGGTCGAAAGACCCGAAGGTCAAAAAGGCCGCGAGTCGCAGTACCCGGCGAAAGAAACCTCTCGAGCGCGTTTCGAACCCTCGAGCAGGATTATGACCTCCAAACCTTCCTCGAAGGTTCCGTCGACGAAGGTCCCGTCGACGTCGAGGTCGATGTCTTCGACGCCGTTGTCGAGGGGACCTTCGACACACGGGTCTGTCGACTCGACACCGGTGTCGACGCCAAGAAAAGTCACGGTTTCCACACATCCAGTGACTATCCCCAGGCCCTCGACGTCGATGACTTCGATATTGTCGAGTAGAATTCCAATTCTGTCGAGGTCCTCGAGGCCTCCACCTCTGTTTTCGACGCCACGCTCGAAGCCTTCGACGTCGGCGTCGACGACATCGACGTTTTCGAGGCCAATAATGACAAGTTCGGCACCCTCTGCCTTGGAAATGGGATTTACTCCCTTTATGAGTTCAGAACAATTGAGAACTATATCCTCAATTTTAGAAGAGGGTGAATTGTCTGAACAAGACACATTTGAGTTACAGGGACCTGTAACCCCAGTTAGAGAGGAATTTTCCTCTGAAGAGCGCAGATTAAAGGATCTTCATGATTCTTTACATGAGGCAAGTGGGTTAGACACTTCCCCTGAGGTGGAGTTTGCTAAGACAGACCCGGGGGAGCATGCTGAAACCCCCTACAGAGCCTTAATGGCCAGAATTACAGAGTTCATGGGGTGGTCTGCACCTTCACAATCTTTCCAACAAGATGACCTCACGGATATTCTTGACAAAGGCCCACAAGAGGATCCTGTGGTGCCCTTTCATAAAGCTCTTCAGAGAAAGATCATGACAAACTGGGAAACCCCAGATGTAATACCTGCAGTAAATAAAAAACTGTCTACAAAGTACAGGGTATCTTCCACAGACCCAGAGTTTTTGTCTAAACACCCATCCCCAGAAAGTCTGGTGGTACAAGCAGCATCCTCTACCGATGTCAAGACGGCTTATCCTACAGTCCCACAGGACAGGGACGATAAAAAATATGATGCTATGGCAAAGAAAGTCTTTTCAGCATGTAGCATGGCGTTAAAGTCTGTTAATGCTACTTGCACCCTTGCTAGGTTCAGCCATACACTTTGGGAGTGTGCTTCTACAGCGGCTGACTGCATCCCGGAGGGAGAAGAAAGGGATGCGTTCCTGAATATTATACAGGACGGTAAAGATGCTATGTGCGAATCCCTCCAGACGGGCATTGACTCGGCTGACAGTATCAGCAGAGCAATGGCGGCAAGTACATCAACCAGGAGATTTGCTTGGTTGAGAAAGTCGGGTTTTGCCCCAGATGTGCAAGCCAGGCTCTTGAACATGCCATTCGATGGCTCTTCTTTGTTCGGGAAAAAGGCGGATGACAGTTTAGAGAAACTGCAAACTTCAAAAGCTGCAGCAAAATCCCTAGGAGCTGCAATCCGTCAGACTCCTTTTCGTCCCACAGGAACCTCTGCGAGGGGCAAGTCCTTTCGCTTCTACTCCGCATTCGGAAGAGGTAGAGGACGACCGGCTCAAAGGGGTCAAAGAAGAACTACCCGAGGTGGATGGGGTAGATATTCTAAAGCCGCAGCAACAGCAGGTGCCTCTTTACCATCGGCATCTGCGTCAGCCGCCCCAAAACCACTCTGAGGACTCCCCTCACAGGACACCTGTAGGAGGCAGGTTGACTCAACATCTGGCGGTATGGCAGGCTATCACGTCAGATGCTTGGGCATTGGAAACAGTCGCCCAAGGTTACTGCCTGCCTTTCCTACGTATACCTCAGAGTCAACCACCGGGGATCAGCTCTCAGAAAGCTCCAGATCCGCTCCTCTTGCAGGACATTTTGGACCTGCTAGAGAAAGGTGCCATAGAACCGGTACCTGTAGCGGAGAGGAACAAGGGCTGGTACTCCCCTTACTTTCTCATTCCGAAGAAAGACGGAGGACTGAGACCCATCTTGGACTTGCGAGAATTGAACAAATTCCTCAGAAAAGACAAATTCAAGATGGTCACTCTTTCTCAGATCCTCCAGGCCCTTCAGTTCCAGGACTGGTTGGTATCTCTGGACCTTCAGGACGCTTATTTCCATGTGCCTATCCATCTCAAACACAGGAAATACCTGAGGTTCGCAATTGGCAACTCTCACTATCAATTTCGAGTGCTGCCATTTGGGCTGACCTCCGCCCCGAGGGTCTTCACCAAGTTAATGTCGGTAGTGGCTGCAAGTCTAAGGAGGGAAGGGATTCACGTCTACCCTTACCTGGACGATTGGCTGATCAGGGCTGTTTCTCCGGAGCAAGCTCAGATCCAGCTAAATCACGTGTGCCACTTCCTTCACAGACTGGGCTTCTCCCTCAATTTAAAGAAGTCACAAATGATACCATCGCAGAGACTCCAGTTCATAGGAGCGATCCTGGATACTTCCCTGGGAAAAGCCTCGCCACCAGAGGTGAGGGCTCAAGATATTCTACAGATGGTTACCAAGTTCCAGCATGCCCAACGTCTCCCAGCCTTCGACTTTTTGAGGTTGCTAGGCCTCATGGCATCCTGCATTTTCCTTGTGCCAGAGGCTCGCCTGAGAATGAGATCCCTCCAGTGGGCACTGAGGACTCAGTGGTCACAATTCTCAGGGAGAATGACAGATCTTCTTCAGGTTCCCGACAGAGTAGCTCGAGACCTTCAGTGGTGGGCCTGTCAGGAGAACATTCTGAAAGGAGGACAGTTTTGGCAACCCTGGCCGGAGATAACAGTAGTCACGGATGCCTCACTCACGGGGTGGGGAGCCCACGCCAACGACTTGACCATCAGCGGTCGTTGGTCTCCATCGGAGTCCAGACTACACATCAACCTGTTAGAGCTGAGAGCCATCAGACTTGGTTGAAGGCTTTCCTGCCAGCTGTACAAGGGAAGAACGTCCTGATAATGACGGACAACACGGTGGCCATGCATTACCTCAACAAAAGAGGAGGCGTAGGATCACTACCCCTGTGCAGAGAGGCGATGCAGCTCTGGTTTTGGGCAATCCAAGAAAGAATCTCTCTATCGGCGGTTCACCTAGCCGGAGAGAAGAACTTGACAGCGGACGCTCTGAGCAGGCAGAACACCGTCTCCCACGAGTGGGAGCTAGCTCAGGAAGTCCTTCAAGAGATCTTCGCCCTTTGGGGAACCCCTCAGGTATATCTGTTCGCCACCAGCCTAAACAGGAAATGCGACCTGTTCTGCTCAAGGGAATTTCCTCCGAGAGGAGCTCTGGGAGACGCGTTCATAGTGGACTGGGAGTTTCCGCTTTTGTACGCGTTCCCACCGGTCCCTGTCATTCCTCAAATGATCAGGAGGTTGAGAAGATTCCGTCGAACCATGATCCTAATTGCCCCGGATTGGGCCAGGAGAACGTGGTACCCGGACCTTCTAGACTTGTCCATCTGCCCTCCAATTCGACTTCCACTCAGAGAGAACCTACTCTCACAGAAGGGAGGTCAGGTTCTCCATCCAGACATCAAAACCCTCAACCTTCACGCTTGGCTTTTGAACGGCTGAGGTACAAGGATTGGGACCTCCCTGATGATGTTATGGAGGTGTTGCTTTCGGCAAGGAGGCCAGCAACAAAGTCTTTATACCGCTGCCGTTGGAACAGATTTTGCAGCTGGTGTAGAGAACAGAATATCGACCCATTTTCATGTGGTACACCAATGGTTTTGTCCTTCCTACTATATTTGGCAAATTCAGGCCTTCAAGTTGGCACCATTAAGGGCTATCTCGCAGCGCTATCCATCTTTAAGCGTACTGCGGAAGAACCATCCTATTTCAAATTACCCTTGGTAATACAGTTTCTAAAGGGGTTAACCAAAAGGGGTTAACCAATGTTTATCCCCCAAGACCATTCCAAGTTCCCCTATGGGATTTAAACTTAGTACTAACTTTCCTGATGGGTACACCTTTCGAACCTCTCCATTCTTGTTCGTTAAGATTCCTTACCCTTAAAACTGTTTTATTAATAGCACTTACATCTGCTAGAAGGGTGAACGAATTACAAGCTCTTTCTTGTAAACCCCCTCATACAATCTTTCACAAAGACAAAGTTGTCCTGCAAGTGAAGCCTAATTTCCTCCCAAAGGTGGTTTCTGAATTCCATATCACTCAGAAGATTACCCTACCATCTTTCTATCCTCCTCCTCACCCGGGGAAAGAGGAAGAGAGGTTACACAGACTAGACCCTAGGAGGGCTTTAAGTTTTTACATTAGTAGACTAGCCAGGATAAGACAGGCAGACCAGCTGTTTGTAGGTTACACAGGTCACAAGCTGGGGTTACCAATAACTAAGCAGACCATTTCCAGATGGATCATTCTAGCCATTCTGGAATGTTATAAACTGGCAGGGAAAGAGCCCCCTCAAAACCTTAGGGCTCATTCGACCAGAGGTATTGCAGCTTCATCGGCCCTCAAGAGAGGCGTGCCGGTTAAAGACATCTGTGCGGCCGCTACATGGTCGTCTGCCCATACCTTTACACGTTTTTACAATTTGGATTCCTCCTCCAGTCAAGAGACTAGGTTTGGAAGGGCTGTACTACATTCTATTCATCAATAGAAGACAGCGTGAAGTCAGTACTCCCTCCTCCGAATATAGAATACTGCTATGGGAGCCTATCTAAGATGAGGAATACGTCGGAGGACACAATCCCTTCGAAGAACAAGTTACTTCTTACCTTGTAACGTTCTTTCGACGGGATGTTCCTCCGACGTATTCCTCAACGACCCTCCCATCCATCCCCGCAGTTCTACTTCCCTTGTTGTTGCAGCTTACGCTCCTTCAGGGTGATTAGTCTAGTCCAGACAGTAATACTGTGGGCTACAAAACGGAACTGAGCAACGGACGCTGCGCGCGGCCTTTATAGGCAGGATGACGTTGAACGTCGATACGGCGGCTGTCGAGGGACATCGACTCCAAGGACGTCGACGCGCAGCGCCCTCTAGAGAAAACATTTTCCGAGGCCAGCAGAGCTGGAAGGAGATATCTGAGATGAGGAATACGTCGGAGGAACATCCCGTCGAAAGAACGTTACAAGGTAAGAAGTAACTTGTTCATTTGAGTCCATGAAATTCAAACATTCACAAATAATTGCACCTTGCAATAGGAACTGAAAAACAATAGGGTCAAGTGCTGAAATTGCAATCTGGAGTCAAATCCCACCATCATATATCCAAATTGTGTGATCACAGGCAACATTTTAAATCTCATAGTGCCTAAACTGACGAAATTACTGGTTTCAGAGTGATTTGGTTCAAAAAAATCCTCACTAATGGTTTACCCGGCTACTCTCTTGCTTAATGTATAATTATAGTCATCATTGATGGATTTATTGCACATCACTTAGTCATTCGTTTCTTTGCTCACTCATGGTAACACCACTTGAAAATCATAGCCCTCTTCTAATCTTAGTCCATTTTTGGATATGTGCGGTTTACTTTTAATGTCCAATTCATATCCTCCATCTCTTCTATGGTATGTATACCTTACTCGTTTCTGGTCTCTTTCATTCATGTTTGTGCACTTGTCTATTCGGTGAGGTTGCTTATCTGAGTTCTCTGTCCGTGCCAGGAAAACCTGCCTCTTTCCTACGGCTACTGGTTGTGACCTGTATAATTTGCTTGCTGTCAGGGCAGTTTATGAAGCTATATGGATACAGGAGTGTCTCCATTTTGTGGTGTCATAGTAAAACATCCTAGAGTCTTACCATTCAAAACTCTGTATTCTATGTGAGGAGTCAGAACTGAGAGATGGACACAAATGTGTACTTTTCTCATGTTTATTAAACATAAAAGGGGTTCGGATAGCAGCCTATCTGTCCCTATCGTAACAAGAATGTCCGTACCTAGCAAACTAAAACTAAAAGTCGAACATGTGTCCAAAATATATATATTTCTGAGGCTTGTGGAATCTGCTTGGATCATATGCTGTGCATAGGCCGACATCTAGTGGAAGCTGCAGAGTATTACAGTTGTTGTTTTCGAAACTCGAAAAGGGACAGGGCGTGTCAGTAATACTATACCTAGTGTAACATACACTGTACCCAGGATCCCTCACACGCCAGGATCCCTCAGATTGTTTTTTTCTGTCAATTCTAGATGTACACGTATAGCGGAGTTCCTTTCAGCGTAAAGCCATTGACTATTTACAATTAGCAATAGTCTTTCTTTCTATCCTTTCACCGACCTCCGAACCACCACACTGGTGAAGACGGAAGAACTGCCCGTCGAAGACTACCGCGACGGATCGTACGGCCTTGGAAGGCCGCCCTGGGCCTCAGCCCAGACAGTAGGGAGAGTGGGGGGAGGCCATTTTAGGATGCATATACTCCCCTTCCTACACTTTGTTCGTCCAGCTGTCATAAACTATAATTATGGAAAATATTCCTTTTTAAATTCTGCCCCAAGTGTAATCGCAAGTTCCCGTGGTTAGACAAACACTTAGTTTGTAACTTGTCTTCCAAGAGACCACGTCGAAACCTCTTGTTGAGCGTGCAGGCTCTTCAAGCCAAATACGTTAAATGACCGCTCCACGAAACGCTGGGCACAATACGCCAGGCATCTCGAGGCCATGGAGGTGTAAGGGCCTTCAGCGATGCCGTCCTTTCGGGTGGCGAGGGTGACGGAGTAGCTCCAGCTACTCAAGCGCAGGCCCCAGACCCCTTATGAACAGGGCGGCGGCCATGTTGTTGGGACTACACCCGGCGGCGGTAGCGCTACAAAAACACACACCACTAAGCACATAAACCCAGATCGAGACTCGACACATGGGTCGAGTGATTGACACCCAGGGAAAGATCAGCTAAGTCCCGGTCCTCTGGGCAATCTCGCTCAAGATCGCCACACGACGGCCCAACCGTCGAAAGACGGCAAGGGTGTTGCTCACAAAACTCACCTCCGAAGGTCGATCGTCCGCGGACAAGGCCTCTGCCTTACCAGCAGCCGAAATTCGATGCTCGGCGTCAGATAAGGTGGCAGGCCCCAAGAAGTCTGTAAAACACTCCTCTGAGCCCCAGGGGGGGGACCTCACAAAAGACCTCAAAGACCCCTCATAGGGACAAGAGCACTCCGAAGGACAAGTCTAAATCATCCAAGCCCATAGGAAAACCTACAGAATCTAGGCCTAAGGTGGTACCTCCCACAGATGAGGACCTAGGATGTTCCCCTCAATCTGTAATAATCCCAAATTCCAAAGAATGATCTTCACAGGACATTGACAGAGTGATGAGAAGAATGACCTTTATGGCCAATTCTTTCAAGAAGAACCCTGATTACCTTCAGAGCTTCAACTCCATCTGGCTCTCAAGCCCCTTTCTTACCTACTCAACTCCCTTCTAAGAGGTCTCGTTCAAATGCTCCTTTACAGAGTACAGTCCTAGATCTCTATGACCCTGAATCAGACCAAACAGATCTCTCCTTCGTAGAGGCATCTGACCCTCAGTTTATTGATGAGGATACAGAGGACCCTTATTATGGGGATGACGAGGACCCAGAGGCAGACCAAATATGTACTCTATAGATTCCCCTCTTAACCAAGACACTCCAGTTGTCGATTCCTCTATTGATAATCAACCCCTCCTCAATGAAGTACTAGCCAAGCCGGCTGAGCATTTTCAGATTGACACCCAGGAGGAGGTTAGAGACTTTGCAGAACAAATCCTTGGGCAAGAAGACAGTGGCCCAGTTTATCCCGCTTCTGAAATCAGTGCAGCGCAGACTACAGCCATCTTTAGAAGCCCCCAATCTCACACAGGCCGTAAACTCACGTGTGGAGAAATTATTCAGGGTTGCACCTTCGGACCCATTATATATTACAGAGCAACTAAAACCAGACTCCTTAGTTGTGACTACAACTACAAAGACAGCAGGCACACCCCTTGCTTCCTCCGAGGCTTCACCTGATAAGGAGAGCAGAAAGATCTATGCCATGGGCAGAAAGGTTGCCTCCTCTGCAGCCTATCAAACCAGGATAGCGAACAATGCAACTCTCTTGGCTAGTTACAACTGCCACAAGTTGGAAGAAATGTCTGCTTTACTTTAGTCTGCCCCAGAGCCACTCAAATCCCAACTAGCGCAGGTGGCTTCAGATGGGAGGGCTGTGTCTAGATGTCCTTAAATCCAATGTTGACGCGGCGGACAATGTGGGAAGAGTCATTGCGCAAGGGACCGTTATTAAGAGGCATGCATGGCTGCGTCAGTCAGGTTTTAGAACGGAAACGCAGGCCACCCTAATAAACATGCCAGTGGAACCTAACCTGCTCTTCGGTAAGGCCGTTGAAGAGTCACTTAAAACAGCAAAGGACGAGTATGACTCTCTTAAATCTTTAGGTCAACTCACTAACAAGCCTTCTGGTCAAAGGGGTAACGGAAATTTTCACAGTTTTCGAAGCCAAAACTCAACGAGGATCCAGCTACTATCAAGGCCAGGGATCCTCCGGGGGAAATAATCAAGGGCAATCCTCCCAGGGTTATCCCAGAGGACAACGTAGAGGTCGTGGCCGGGGCAGAGGCCCTGCTCGAGGTGGCACACCACCTCAGAGCAAGTGACATTCTGCTTCAGGTGCCCTCCTATGCTTCTCCAGTAGGAGGACGCATTTCCAGCTTCACCCACGCATGGGAGGGAATCACCTCAGACAGATGGGTGCTGTCCACAGTAGCAGGCGGATACTGTATAGAACTACTTCACATCCCCACGACAGAAGATCCACTCAGAAGAATCAGCGTATCCTTCTCAAAGAGATTGCCACACTTCTATTAAAGGGCGCCATAGAAGTTGTTCCGTCTAACCAGGTAAACGGGGGTATTTATTCAACTTACTTCCTTGTGCCAAAGAAAGATCTAACAATGCACCCAGTATTAGTTTTGCGCCCTGCAAACAAGTATGTCAAGCCACAAAAGTTCTGCATGACTACGCTACAAGAAGTAATCCCTCTACTTAAAAGGGGGATTACATGGCTACACTGGATATGAAAGTTGCCTATTTTCATATTTCAATGTTCCCAGCGCACAGAGGATTCTTGCGTTTCAAGATAGCGAATCAGCACTAACAATTCAAGGTTCTGCCCTTTGGAATAGCCTCGGCTCCAAGGGTATTCGCAAAGCTGCTGGCGGTGGTGGCAGCGAGCCAATCCCAGTGTACCCTTACCTGGACGACTGGCTCATTACAGAGGAATCTCCCCTTATTTGCAGACAAAACATTCAGAGAACAATCAACCTCCTCTTCCAATTGGGCTTTTCAATCAACGAGAAAGTCGTCTAGTGCCAAGCACTTCAATAAAGTTACTAGGACTGTCTTTAACACAGAGGAGGGGTTGGTATTTCTATCAGAGGAAAGAATAAAAAATGTGTTACTGCAAATACCACATTATCAGGCCGGCCGCCAGATAAGGGTGCGCAAAGCTATGCATTTAATAGGCATGATGGCATCTTGCATTTACCTGGTTCCTCACGCGCGCCTGTGCATGCGACCCAGGCAGGAGTGGTTGGCGAAACAGTGGTCTCAGGCAAGTGGTCAGTGGGACGATCTAGTGGTCGTTTCGCCAACACTTGTACAAAATCTTCGCTGGTGGACAAGGGAAAATGTAACGAAAGGAAAACCATTCTACGATACAGAGGTACAGGCAATAGTCACGACACACCTCATTGGCAGGGGGGGGGCTCACTACCTTCACGTCTGTGGTCTCGCACTGTAGCTCAGAACCCCATCAATCTGCTGGAACTTCTGGCATTATTCAAAGCCCTTCAGACAATCGAACCCCATTTAACAAACCTATCGGTGCAGATCCTAACAGACAGCACTACAGCGATGTTTTATATCAACAAACAGGGGGGTGCACATTCTGCAAATCTATCCAGATGCGCACAACGAATTTGGAAATGGTCACTCAGACGGAAAATGTTCCTGTCATCACAACATGTTCAAGGGGAACTCCACTCTCTAGCAGAGGAACACGAGTTGGGGTCTACCAAAGGGTCGTAGAACACCTCTTCTCTCAATGGGGTTTCCCAACTATAGACTTATTCGCCACAAGCGAAAACAGTCAGTGCCCAGACTTCGCGTCCAGGTTCCCCCAACCAGGCTCCAAGGGGAACGCTCTATGGATGAACTGGTCAGGGAAATTTGCTTATGCTTTTCCCCCAAGACCTCTCATGAGGAAGGTGGTGAACAAGATACACAAGGAACCGATTACGCTTATCCTAGTTGCTCCTATGTGGGAAAGGCAACCATGGTATCCACATCTGCGCCAACTGGCGATGTGCGATCACATCAAACTCCCGTGCCAGTACAACCTACTCACCCAGCACGAGGGACTAACCGTGCACCCGCAGCCGCGATCAATGAACTTGGCAGCATGGCTCCTGAAGTCATAGAGTTGGGACATCTCAACCTGCCACAGAGATGCATGGATATCTTGAAAGAATCAAGAAAACCAAACACTAGGCACTGTTACTTTGACAAATGGAGGAGATTTATAATTTGGTGCCAGGCTAAACAGATCAACCCCATAGAATGTACTCCATCCCACATTCTAATGTATATGCTCCATTTGCTAGATGCAGGGTTAGTCTTTAACTCTCTAAAAGTCCAGATGGTGGTTTTGTCAGCCTACACAACCTCTCATAATAAGGTCTCATGGCGGAAAGTACTGTGTCATTAAAGCTTTTATGGAAGGGGTAAAGAGACTCCACCCTCCAATTTCTAATCCGCAGCCAGGTTTGGACCTCAATGTGGTACTCGCTAAGTTCATGGGACACCCTTTTGAGCATATGCACAAGTCTAGTCTCATACACCTGACTTATAAAACTGCCTTCTTAGTGGTTATCACTTCCATAAGAAGGGTTAATGAATTCCAAGCATTCAGTGCAGGATCCTTTCTTTGTTGTACACAAAGACAAGCTGGTTTTATGTTCTCATCCTAGGTTCTCACCTAAATTAATCTCCAAATTTCATGTAAACCAGTCAATTGACCTACCGGCTTTCTTCCAGGAACCCAACAGCTCAGCTGAGGTAAAACTCCACACACTAGATGTGAGGAGAGCGGCCCTCTACTATGTAGACAAGACCAGACCGCTAAGAAAAACAGATCAACTGTTTGTCTCCATAGCGCCAGGCAGAGATGGTGACCGCATCTCTAAGAATGCCATCTCTATTTGGATAGTCGGATGTATCCAACTGTGCTTTTCCCTATCAGATAAAACGCTGCCTTGTACGCCCAGGGCTCACTCCACAAGAGGTACTAGAGCCACTCTGGCTTTCATTGCAAATGTCCCCTTAGACAGTATTTGCAAGGCAGCTACTTGGTGCTCTATACATACTTTCACTCCACATTACTGCATTGACACCATTCCAAGACAGATACACGAGTGGGACAAGCGGTTCTAAGACATTTATTTGCTCATGAACATTCTCACATCCCACCTCCTCCTTCTTCCACTGCTCGCTAATCTATGCACAGCATGTGATCTAAGCATATTCCACAAGCCTTAGAAGGGATACATTACTCACCGTAATCGTATTTGTGATGCTTGTATCTGCTTAAATTCACATGCGACCCACCCTTCCTCCCCTCGGAGAGAAGGTGCATGGATGTTTATGAGCTTGTCTAATAAGTATCTGCTTGGATACAACTGTACTCACGCTACACCTCATGTCAGAAAAATAACAATCTGAGGGATCCCGACGCATGAGGGATCATGGGTACAGTGGACGTCACACTAGGGATACTATTACTGGTACGCCCTGTCGACGTCCCTCTTGGAGTTTCGAAAACAACCACTATAATACTCTGCAGCTTCCACTAGATGTCGGCCTAGGCACAGCATGTGAATCAAAGCAGATATAAGTATCAGAAATACGATTACGGTGAGTAATGTAGTAATATATATATATATTTCTGAGGCTTGTGGAATCTGCTTAGATCACATGCTGTGCATAGGCCGACATCTAGTGGAAGCTGCGGAGTATTACAGTTTGTTTTTCGAAACTCGAAAATGGCCGTCGACACAGGCGTGCCAGTAATACTATCCCTAGTGTGACGTCCACTGTACCCAAGATCCCTCACGCGTCTACGATCCTCAGATTGTTTTTTTCCGCCATACTGGTCGGAAGCATCTTGCGGAGTCCCCTGGCCTTAGCCATACTTTTGCTAATAATTGAAAAATTCTAATTCTTTATTGACATCCTTCCCCACCCCAATGTCGACCCTCGATACTCGACAACGGCTGGAGAAGACATCGACCGTCGGCTGCCGCACGACGGATCTGGGCCTAGGAAGGCCGCTGGCCTCGGCCCGGGCCTGGTAGGCCACTGGCCTCGGCCCTGCAAGTAGGGAGAGTGGGGGGTGGTACATACTCTTCACTCTTGGTATATAAGTACTCCTTAGCTTATATATTTCACACTTACCAGCCCGCTGCCTTTAGGGGCGTATGGAGGGTACCCCTTTCCAATTCTGCCCCAAGTGCAACCGCAAATACCCTTGGGTCGACAGGCACGCCACGTGCAATCTCTGCTTGCCGAGGGACCACCCCGAAGCGAACTGCAGAGCGTTTAGTAGGTTTAAACCTAAGACACTTAAGGACCGTTCGACTAAGCGTTGGGCCCACCACGCCAGGCAGGCGGCCATGGCAGCGGAGGGCGCCTTCAGCGATGGCAGCGACGCCGTACTTTCGGACGGCGAGGGCATTTCGGCGTCGAAAGACAGCCGAGCGCAGGTCCCCGACCTCGGAAGGTCGTCCGGCAGGGCGGCTAGGGGGAAGACCCCCGGCGACGCAGGCGCTACACACCCTACACACACTAAGCACACTAAGTCCAACCGAACCTCGACGACGTCGACTTCTCGGAAAGAGGCACAAAGAGAACGGTCCGACTCGGTGTCCTCTGGGCGCTCTCGATCGAGATCGCCTCATGACGCAAGGCAAGCATCCACTCTTGCCAAGAGTGCCTCGCTCCCTAGACTAACGGAAGTTCGATCGTCGGAAGACGAAGACGACTTCCACCCCCAGGCCGCGCTCCAAGAAACGGAGCCCGTAGTTAACACCAGCGAGGCCCCACGCTCGAAAGACACAGATACCTCTCCCGATCCTCGACGCCAGGCGTCGAAAGTCTCCGGGGCCTCCAAGGGACAAGGGAAACATTTTTCCACGCACGGGGAGGGGGGGAAACAGCGGAAAGCACATTCTTCCACTCCTGTACGACCATCCTTCCCCCCTAAGCAGACAGATAAATACAAATCTACTGAAAGATCAACATCCAGAAAGGGTACCCTTGATAAGTCCCCTAAATTGCCTACTAAAGTCATACCCTGTTCCAAAGAATGGTCCAGTGAAGACATAGACAGGGTCATGTCAAGGATGTCTTCCTTGGCTGATTTCTACGACAAGAATCCAGAGCATTTCCTCTCGTATGACCCTCACGGGGCCACACCCTCAGGTTCCACCGATCCTATCCCCCTAAGTAAAAAGGCCCGGTTCGAAAGACCTGAACCCTTCGAGGTGCAGCCTTACTCTACTCCATTCCCTGAGGGGGACCAGGAGTTTGAAATTATGGAGGAACAAGCCGGGACGGAATACTATGCGGATGATGAGGATCAGGAGGAGGGAGAAGATGAGCAGGAAATTTACAGAGTAGATTCCCCGGTAGAGAACGAAGCCCCAGTTACCGACTCTCCAGTCGATAACCAGCCCCTCCTTAATGAGGTTCTCGCTCGCGCGGCAGAACATTTTCACATCAACACCCACGGTGTACAGGAGGAAAGGGACTTCGCAGAAGAGTTGGTGGGAGAGAGGAGGCCGGTCGCTCAGACCATCCCTATCCTTAAATCCATCCAACGGAGAATAGATCCATCCCTGGTGAACCCTAACCTCACCAGAGCAGTCAACCCCAGGATCGAAAAGCTTTTCCGGGCAGCCCAGTCTGACCCTCTCTATATAAGAGGACATCTTAAACCAGACTCCCTAGTTGTTACCAACACTCGGAAGAGGGCTGGAACACCCTTATCTTCATCAGAAGCTCCTCCAGACAAGGAGAGCAAGAAACTTTACGGGTTTGGCAGGAAGGTAGCCTCAATGTCCGCCTACCAAGCAAGGATTGCTAACTCCACCACCCTGTTGGCCAGCTACAACTGCCATCAATGGGAAGAGGCCGCGGCGCTCATAGCCTCTGCTCCTGACCCGTTAAAGGGCCAATTGGCTCGGATCTCGGCAGAAGGGAGAGCCGTGTCTGGTTGCATATTAAAAGCAACTTTCGACGCCGCGGACAACGCAGGAAGATTGATAGCAGAAGGTACTGTTATCAAAAGACATGCGTGGTTACGGCAGTCGGGGTTCAAAACAGAAACTCAGGCTTCATTAATAGACAAGCCGGTGGAACCCGATCTATTGTTTGGGAAAGCGGTCGAAGACGCACTTAAAAACGCCAAGGACGAATACGAGACACTGAAATCCCTTGGCCAACTAACCAACAAACCCCCTAACCAGAGGGGGAATAGTAATTTTCGTCGCCCACGCGGCCAAAATTCACAAAGAGGTAACTATGCCCAGGTACAGGGTACACAGTGGAACAACAGCCAGCAGCCTACCCAAAGTTACGGCAGGGGGTAACAAGAGAGGTCGTGGAAGAGGCAGAGGCAGCCCCAACAAGGGAAGTGGCACGCCCCCTCCAAAGCAGTGACGCTCAGTTCAGGGTCCCTTCTCACGCAACCCCAGTAGGGGGACGCATTTCCAACTTCACCCAGGCTTGGGAAGGGATCACCTCAGACAGATTGGTGCTGTCAACAGTGTCCACAGGATATTGTATAGAATTACTGAAGCGTCCCCGGAACCATCCTCCACGACAAAGATACACTCCTTAGAACATCAGAAGATCCTTCTCGAGGAGATTGCCATTCTGCTACAAAAGGACGCGATAGAACTCGTCCCAGGACACCAGGTAAACAAGGGTATCTATTCAACTTACTTCCTTGTGCCAAAGAAAGATTTGACAATGCGCCCAGTACTGGACTTACGGCCTGCCAACAAGTATGTCAAGCCCCAAAAATTCCGTATGACCACGCTACAAGAGGTAATCCCCCTCCTAAAAAAGGGGGATTACATGGCAACCTTGGATATGAAAGATGCCTATTTTCATATTTCCATGCTCCCGGCGCACAGAAAGTACTTGCGCTTCAAGGTGGACAGTCGCCACTACCAATTCAAGGTACTGCCCTTCGGAATAGCTTCAGCACCCAGGGTATTCACCAAGGTACTGGCGGTGGCAGCTGCACACCTACGCAGGGAGGCAATCCCAGTGTACCCTTATCTGGACGACTGGCTCATAACGGGGGAAACCCCAGGAATTTGCAGGACAAACATTCAAAGGACTATCGACCTCCTCCACGAATTAGGCTTCTCAATCAACGAGAAGAAGTCAAGCCTAGTGCCAAGCACCTCAAAACAGTTCCTGGGAGCAATCCTAGATACTCAGAAAGGGTTGACCTACCCTTCAGAAGAGAGAATTTGGAATATACTACTGCAAATTCCACATTATCAGTCCGGTCAACAAATAACGGTACGCAAAGCGATGCGGTTACTGGGCATGATGGCGTCATGCATTTACCTGGTCCCCCACGCGCGACTGCGCATGCGTCCTATGCAGGAATGGTTGGCGAAACAGTGGTCTCAGGCAAGTGGTCAGTGGGACGATCTAGTCGTCGTTTCGCCAACACTTGTACAGAGCCTACACTGGTGGACAAGAGAGAATCTCGCAAGGGGAAAACCCTTTTATGATCCCGAAGTGCAGGCAGTGGTGACTACAGATGCATGCCTGACTGGGTGGGGAGCTCACCATCTCCACCACACAGCTCAGGGTCTCTGGTCTCACTCAGTAGCCAAGAACCACATCAACCTGCTAGAGCTTCTGGCAGTATTCAGAGCGCTTCGGGCGTTCGAGCCCCATCTAATAAACTTATCGGTGCAGATCCGGACGGACAGCACGACAGCCATGTTCTATCTGAACAAGCAAGGAGGGACTCGTTCGCCAAATCTGTCCAAGCTTGCCCAGAAAATCTGGATATGGGCACTCAGACGGAACATCTTCCTGTCATCGCAACATGTTCCAGGGGAGCTCAATTCCATAGCGGATGCTCTAAGCAGAGACTCCCTCCCAAAAGAACACGAATGGGTCCTTCACAGAGAGATCGTAGAAGATCTCTTCTCTCAGTGGGGTTTCCCCACTATAGACTTATTCGCCACAAGCGAAAACAAACAATGCCCAGGATTTGCATCCAGGTTCCCCCAGCCAGACTCCCAAGGGAACGCCCTGTGGATAAACTGGTCAGGGATGTTTGCGTACGCTTTTCCACCAACTCCTCATCAGGAAGGTAGTGTACAAGATGAACAAGGAATCTATGACGCTCATCCTAGTTGCTCCCATGTGGGCGAGACAACCATGGTTTCCACACCTACGCAGGATGGCGGTGTGCGAGCCCATCAAACTCCCAGCCTGGTACAACCTACTGTCCCAGCAACAAGGTCAAACAGTGCACCAGCAACCCGATTCAATGAACCTGGCAGCATGGCTCCTGAGGTCATAGAGTTTGGACATCTCAATTTACCACAGAGATGTATGGACATCCTAAAAGAATCCAGGAAACCAAACACAAGGCACTGTTACTTTGACAAGTGGAAGAGATTTGTTATTTGGTGCCAGAATAAACAAATCAACCCGGTTGATTGCACTCCTTCCAACATTGTGACATACATGCTCCACCTGCTGGATGCAGGATTGGTTTTTTAACTCTCTGAAAGTACACCTGGCTGCCCTCTCGGTTTACACCACATCCCATAACAAGGTGTCGTGGTGGAAAGTACCAGTAGTTAAAGCCTTCATGGAAGGAGTAAAGAGACTTCACCCTCCTATTTCTAACCCACCACCAGGGTGGGACCTTAATGTGGTGCTAGCTAAGCTCATGGGCCCCCCTTTCGAACCCATGCATAAAAGTAGTCTCAAACACCTGACTTATAAAACTGCCTTCTTAGTATCCATTACCTCTATAAGAAGGGTCAGTGAAATTCAGGCTCTGTCAGTGCAGGATCCTTTCTTTACTATCCACAAAGACAAACTGGTTTTACGCACACACCCTAGGTTCTCACCTAAATTTATATCTAAATTCCATGTAAACCAGTCCATCGAGCTTCCGGCTTTCTTCCAGAACCCGCAAAGCTCGGCTGAGGTGAAACTACACACCCTAGATGTGCGTTGGGCGGTCCTCTACTATGTAAACAAAACCAGACAGCTAAGGAAAACAGACCAACTGTTTGTCTCCGTAGCTACAGGCAGAGAGGGAGATCGCGTCTCTAAGGGCGCTATCTCGAAGTGGATTATCAACTGTATACAGCTGTGTTACTCTCTTTCTGAAAAAACTCTGCCTTTTACGCCAAGAGCCCACTCTACTAGAGGCATTGGGGCCACTCTGGCTTTCATTGCAAATGTTCCCCTCGACACCATTTGCAAAGCAGCTACTTGGAGCTCTATTCACACTTTTACTCAGCATTACTGCATTGACACTCATTCCAAGACATATACACAAGTGGGACAAGCGGTTCTGAGACACCTGTTTGCTCATGACTCTTCTCACATCCCACCTCCTTCTTCTGGTACTGCTCGCTAATCTATGCACAGCATGTGATCTAAGCAGATTCCACAAGCCTCAAAAGGGATACATTACTCACCGTAATCGTATTTCTGATGCTTGTATCTGCTTAGATTCACATGCGACCCACCCTTCCTCCCCTCCGAGAGAAGGCGCATGATTGCTGGTAGTCTTACCTTTCTGTCTATCTGCTTGGATTATCTGTACTCACGCTACTCCTCATGCTTCCTCATGTCAGAAAAAATACAATCTGAGGATCCTAGACGCGTGAGGGATCTTGGGTACAGTGGACGTCACACTAGGGATAGTATTACTGGCACGCCTGTGTCGACGCCCATTTTCGAGTTTCGAAAAACAAACTGTAATACTCCGCAGCTTCCACTAGATGTCGGCCTATGCACAGCATGTGAATCTAAGCAGATACAAGCATCAGAAATACGATTACGGTGAGTAATGTATCCCATATATATATTATTGTGTTACAGCCGATTCAACTTTTCACAAATCCACACTCGCATCAACATAAATATGTGGACAACATTCCCCCACATCATGATAAAACATCCAAAATGTTTCTGATTTTCCTCCAAAACAAACTATAAAACATTATACACGGATGATCAATGCCCATCGTGAAACATCCCACTGCCCTTCTGCTGTCAAGTGCGAACCCCAACTAATGGATTTCCCAGTCTGCGTTCTCCAGCGCTTCACATTCACATAACAAATGTCTAGCTGTCTCTAAAACACTGTCTCCACACAGACGACATTTCCGGTCTGATCTTGGGATCTTGTGCCAAGCACCCTCTATTTCCCTTGTTCCTACCACATTGCACTTAACTCTCAAATAATCCCAGATCAAGTAATTTCCCAGGAAGTCACGTGTATATGTTGGTGGGTGGCACATTGATTGGACATAATGTACGAACTCCACAGCATTATTCCTTGTGCCTAGATTTAACAAAGCCTGCTCTTCTCCCTGTTGCATAATGATGGCTTTCACCACTGATTTGTAGTGCCTCAGGGATTCACCCTGGACTCCATTTGGGGCCATCCTTAACCATGTCTCTGCTACCTTGCATATTCTTGCCACCTTGCTGCGGTTGTATGCCTCCAGAAAAAGATTTAACAGTGTGCCAGCTGGTGCGTTAACCATTTCCAATACAGAGTGAGACACCCCAAAGCCAGCTTCAAGTTGATAGACAAGAGGCTAAATTCCAACACTATCCTATCAAAGGAAGTCCGGGTAGGTAGCCATAGGAGACTCTTGACCATTGCCCTTTCAAGTGTTATGAGTTCTCTCATTTGAGATAGTGCCCGGGATTCCATGCCGTATAGCATAATTGGGACCACTTTAGCCTTATACAGATGTAATAAAGAGCCCACTGAGTGGCCTCCCCCCATATGTGAGAGCAAGCGGATCCTTCCAAGGGTGGCATTGCTCTTTAACTTCACATAATCCATCTGGGACATCCCATTCAACCTAGAGTTCAAGTGGATGCCCAGGTATTTGTAAGAATTGACCACCTCCAGTTTTACTCCCGGCAGTTTCCAAGGTGGTCTGAACTTTGTTTTCTCCTTGGCGGATCAAATATCGTAATCTTAGTTTTAGAGAGATTAATGATCAGACAGTTATCATCCGCATAACTCTTAAGGTTACACAAAGAGCATTGTAACCCCCCAGCCCCAGGTTAAATCCAATATGGCCAGGTCATCTGCGTAACCAAGCCATTTCAGTTGTGTGATGCTAGGCTTTGGTGGAATGGCACCAGAATGACTCAGGGCACATCACATATCATCTTTATAGGGATTGTATAGGATCAGAACCAATGTAGAGCCCTGCTTCAGACCCTTAGTAGTTGGTATCCATGCTGTTCAACCACCTGATTGATCCACTCTCACCTTAACCCTCGTCTGAGAATACAGGAGCAGCAGCATTTTAAGCAAGCCTAGGCGGATGCCCTGCGATTGCAATTTACTCCACATCCTATTGCCATCAATAGTGTCGAATGCGGTATGAATATATCTGACCCTCACACTATCATATACAACCATGCCTTGATTGCCTATGATTAGGCGTGACCATGACCCTCTTATCTCCACCTCGTTTGAGGTTGTGAAAACAGACCTCCGGTCATTAGTCATTCATGTCAAAACTCACCCTAGGTTGTGTCTCGGGGCTAAAAGACAGGCATGCCTAGGTTCATGTGCTTATCAACATGATTAAACATATACAATCAGGAATTGTAAAGTTCTTGGACTCCGAGATACCACTCTGATGCATTACTCTAAATTATACACTTCACACAGGAGTTATCAAGTTAATGCATTTAATATAACCCCCTATCTTCTGAGGGTTCTTATTTTCAGTAAATAAGCTAAAGCAAAAGCAGATATAACATAACATAATTTCACACCTATGAACAAGATTGGCATGTGGGCAAAGAGCATGTTTTAATAGATAAACTAAAACCACCACTTGTTCTATTATTTAACAGCATGGGTAACCTTCATGTCTCATTAAGCTATACTACACTATAGTATACGGCATCAGTCTCGATGCACACAGCAAGCCCCCACCTGTACTCACGTTTAAAGCGGAGTGTGCTTCAAATGAAATGGCTCCTTCTTGGGCTGACGGGTTCTGCTTAGCTGCGCCTAGCTGTCTCGTTCGTATGCTGCTGCTGCTCAGCTCTGCACTCCTCCCAGCCCCTCCGGCATCAATGGACTGGCAAGTCTGCTGGGCTTCCTCCCTTTCCCCTTTTTGTGCTGGGCTTTATATGTATCAAGTAACATGGTTTCCCTGCAGATGTGCGTTCGTCATATACACTGTTTTGAACATTGAGGGCTAGAGCTAGTGTTTCACTGTGTTTGTTCGAATTAGGCCTCCTATGTAAGACTACATTAGGTGGGTTCTTGCACCTCACTGTGAGATCTCTGCACCCGTTTAGTAAATGCCTTCACTGTATCCTATGGCTACTATATGTCGGCTATATATTATCAAGGGACATCTCTCTCACTTGTTACTTCTTCTTCTCTGTGGTACTCTGAGCCTTATTTGTGCCAACGTGCACAATGTGTCTGTCAATTTCCTGTTCTTGAATCCTTCTCAGATATAACATTTCCCCGTGTGAGGTCAAAACGGCTGCTCTCAGATAACACCTAATGGTGTGAAGTCAAAGCTAAAACCTAATGGTGTGATGTTAAAATGGGCTGTTTATCTGTCAATTGTGGTCGGCTCAACTGCCAGAACAGGAAAGCACTACTTCCCTGACATCAGCCGCTCCTGCAGAGCCTACGAATATTTGTTCTGCAAGTGTAGCACACTAACCTTCTGTGTTAAAGTGTGATGTATGTTTGAAGAACATCTTTCATTGCTTCAATGGCTACAGGCTGCATAATATATGAAAAGTTGTCTTTTACATCTTTCATTGCTTCAGTGGCTGAGTTCGTCATCCCCGCAAGACAGTTGTTATAGATCAAAGATTTGTAGCACTGTGTGCCATCATAAAACCCTCTAGGAGTTATATTTGCAAAACAGGCCACCTATGATGGTGGCAAAAAATAAAGCGTACACATCCTAGCAATGGTGATTAATGATTACTGCATGAAAATGTAAATGTGTTGATTAGTGAATACATGAGCGCATAGAAAAATATTGTAGGTGCTACAAAAAATCAAATGAATAAATGCATCACACTTCAAAACAGCGGTTTTGGCCAACACAAGCATAAATGAATGCATGTATTTAACAGTGAGGTATTCAGGATTAGTCCAATATATTGTTACTGGAACTAGCTAAGAATGCATGAATGCATGCATGTATTTAATGTGAGGTATTTAGGTTAATTCAAGCTCCTTACTGGCAACAGTTTCAAGTTAAGACAAGGGATTCTTTGAGAATCCATTATGAATTAACAACCAGCATAGCTTTGACTTCCTGACCCAATGCACTTTAGAATGTGTGAGCATGTGACCACACGTGTAAACCATAAACAGTTTAAATTGGTACCTTAAGGTAGACCAAAATATGAGTGCCTCTGTTACTCAGTGATTTGCAAGTGGAGGTCATCCAATACATATGTATGCTGTGTGCACAAGCATGCACCTTGAGGTATAATGCAGTATATTTTCAGTTTTGTGGACCCTGATTGTGATGCTAGCAGTGGCAGATTTTGCAGAATTTCAGGCTTTCTGAACTCAGGGTTTGCAGCTAATCTTTTTTTGATGTGCATTAGCAAGCAAAGTGGTGAAGGAAACGAAATGTGCATGTCAGATTTCTGCAAGGACATGGGCACTGGCTCATTCTGCCATGTACTCCTGAAACCAGGGGTATCCATCAATTGTCTCGACTGTGGAAGCTCCCTGGGACTCAGGGTTTGAGAGTAGACCTGTTTCATCTTGTGTCTGGCTTCAATCGGGCGTGGCGACTGGAGGCTCAGCTGTTTCCCTTGCTGGTGTGTTGGTCTCACGGGAGACATCTGGACATAGTCGTTGCTTTTGTCATTCTCTGAGCGGTTTCCTTTTCCTTGACATGCTTCTATGGCGAGCCGTGGCTTCTGGGGGAGGGGGGGTTTCAAGGAAATCACAGTAGAACACTTGAGGGAAGAATCTCTGGATGCCACACAAGTCTATCTGCACGGACAACGTTTGGCCAGTCTGGTATGCCACAATGCAAGTCTGGATGATGAGACTCGAACCCCCATGCTCTTGGCAAGAAGTGATTGATTGCTTGCCACACACCAAACATTTGGCCATAGCTGATACTGTCGACTTCTTCCTGATCAGTGAGAAAATTAAAAGTTTTTGAAATTGATCACATTGTTGGTACCCAAGGCGTCTGCATAGCTCAGCTCTGAACCGAAATCGAGTTGCTTCACTGTGTTTCATGTTGCGAACATTCATAAATCGGTGTCTACAGCAACATAAAAGAGGGATTCCAAGTATTAGCAGCAGTCCACAAAATGAACTAATTGGCAAATAAGTCAGTGTTTTAATGAATGTTTCCAGCGTGGTGAGCCTTTTTCAAAGAGCTTTTGTGGCAGCCATTGTAACCTCAGAAAAATACAGTATTCATGCCAGTTAACTGTGAGCTGTCAATTAGTGCATGGCCTCTTCCATTGTATAGTCAGAGGCTAGTAGAGATGTAATATGTTTGACCACTGCAGATTGTGCTTCAAGATCTTCTTCACTGCTGCATACTGTTAGACACATGTTTTGCAGGCGTGCCATATGTAAGCTCAATTTTAGAAATTCTAATAGTTGTACTTTGAGACTAGGCCGGTATAGGAATTTGAATTGTGATGGCCTGGGTGGATTCAGAATAAACCCACAGCACTTAACTTGTGTACTCACAGTAACCAGGATCGGAACCCCAATTGCAACATGACAACAGTACTCATTGAATTGCACCAGATATGAGCCATTAGATAAGCTGTGTACTTGACTGTGAAAAAATGCAATTGGTGTAACATGAAGTGTGCATTTAGTGTTACTGTCACATGATTTCACTGGCGCAGCACGCACGCAAACTATACAAGTGGAACCTTTGCATTCACGTAATGAGTACAGTGTTATTTCAGGACTATATATTGAAGGTGACACACATGCTGTGAATAAGGCACAGCATAGTCTTCCCTGATCCAAGTGTCACTAACCAGCCAGATGATGCTGAAAAACGTTTTTTAAGTGCACTAAGCAACAAAAACGTAAGAGCCTGACATTGCCTAGGCGTATGGCAACCTTGGATAAGTTAAGTGCATTTATTTGTTCTGGCCATGAAATTACATTCCAATCTGGGACTCCTCTGCTAAGAGTGTCCAGAAAATCTTTTAAAACAAAGGGCCTCATCACGAGTTGGGCGATAACCCTTAAATGCGTCGGGAACGCTATTACCGCCGCATCACGAGTACAAATACCGCCGGCGCCATTACAGTCGGCGCAAGTACTGCCGGCCGTAATAGCGCCGGCAGTAAAAGCGCCGAAACCCAATTGCGCAATCAAAGAGCCATCACGAGTCCGGCGTAGGCGCTATCAGCGCCAGAAAACAGGCGGATAATTTGCCGAAAATACCCCCAGCCAAATGCTGGAGGTAAAAGACCACAGGAGACAGGAAAAAGTGCCCAGGTGAAACCAATGTCAATAAGAGGCCTACAAAGGACTCACCCATGCATGACACACACATACAAACACCATGCTGCTATTTGGAGCCGGGAGTCCTGACGTGGGCAACTACCTGCTGCGCATGGAGTCACAGAGGCCAGCCAACCAGCCCAGGGCACTGGGAGCACAGGTGGTGGAGGGGATGAGGGGAAGGAGGAGGAGAGAAACACCAGCAAGGCGGACAGCCATCCCCAGGGACAGGCCAACACCCTGGGCCCTGACTGATGGGTAGTCGTTGACCAAGTATAGTCTGGACATGGCAACCATCACACAGTTACCGGACAAAATCCAGGCAGACATAGGCAGCCGTACGACTATTAGCACTGCAGTGCCCCCGCTCGTGTAGCTTGAGTCCGTGCCACAACACCTTGGGACTGGCGGCTACCATCTCACCGGTGCCATCATGCATGCCATGGCCCAGTCCACCATCAGTGCCGTGGTGGGACAGGTGCTGGACGCACTGTTGCCCCCCACCCTGTCACACCTCGGTCATCCCATCCTGGCAACCCTACAGTCATTGCAATGGTGCACGAAAGTAGGCACATCCACAATAACACAACACACAAGTTGATTGACCCACGACAATGTATATCCCTGAAACAATGAGTCCTGATTGGCCAATTACATGCCAGGATTAGTGGACATAACAGCGCGAAATGGCAAACGCTACACCACACCACCGAAAGGGAATGCCAATGACACATGGCCTAACAAAAAGTCGCATGCACACGCAGATGCAAGTGTCCCCTTATCCAGCCACAAGGGAGCGACCTGATACAACAAGACATGGGTGTGGTGCTTACAGCAAGTAGTCCATCGATCCAATGCTGCCCCTAGCACACCACACACCACAGTGGAATTGACCAAATGACAAGTATTACACATTTTTTTTTAAATGTATTTATTACATTTGTTACTTGCCCAGAACCGGGGGTATCACGGCGAGGTTGCAGATGAATTCTCACATTTTTATACAGTGTTGCAGTTACAAGCAAATAAAACAAACATTTATACGAAGTTACACATTAAGTCTTAAATCAAGTTTCAAGTACTAAGTACAATGGGCCAAAGTAGCAAATTGCAATTCATTTAACACTAGTTGCGGGTCTGAAAGTCCCCCCTGGAGATACATGTGGGCCATAGGTGCTGGATTTAATGTTTCGGTTAAATGAAAGGAGGTGAACCTGTAGCGTTCTAGTACTGAGGTAGAATGGGACTAGATGGGTTTAATATTTGTTGAATAGCCAAGTTTACAACGCTTTTTTAAATTTTAGTAGGAAGTCCTCATTTTTTATGCTAAGGGGTAGTTCCAATGCTATGGGGCTAGGACTTTGAAGCTGCATCCTCCTGCTCTACTGTATTTGTATTGAGGTACTTCCAAGAGGGCCAGTTTACTAGATCTAAGTGTCCTACAGGAGCTTTTTTTCTTGATAGTGTTGTTGAGGTAGCTAGGTGCTTTGTTGGTGATGCATTTATGGACGATGCTAAGTGTTTTGAAAATGATTCTTGCTTCAATTGGCAGCCAATGATTGTCTCTTCTGATGCTAGATATACGTTTGGATTTCTTGATACCAAGTGCCGCTCTAAGGGCTTTGTTCTGTAGTAGTTGGATTTTGTTTAAGTTAGTTTTAGAGGTTCCTAGAAAGAGGATGTTGCAGTAATCCAGTTTCGTTAGGATCAGGGCTCTAGCCAAGGTAACGCAGTTTGTAGGGGTGAGAAATTGGCGACTGAGTGCGATGAGTTTTGCTGTGGACGAGGAGAGGGCTGCTATTTGTTTGTGCATAGAGAGGTTAGCATCTATATAAACACCAAGAGTTTTGACTTGTTTGAGTACTGGGATTCGTGTACTGTCAATGTTGATACGGGAGTAGTCAGAATCAAGGGTGTTTATTCTTTTTTGAGAGCCCACGATGAGGACCTCCGTCTTCTCATCGTTGAGGCAGAGGCTGTTTAGAGCCATCCAATTTTGAATTATTGAGTATACTTTGTTGATGGTGTGGGTGTCTTGGGTGTAGTCACCTGTAATGGGGATGAGGATCTGGGTGTCATCTGCAAAGTTGGTGTAGATGACACCCATATCGTCTATAGCCGAGAATAGGAGTTTAGTATATGCATTATAGAGGGTGGGGGAGAGGCAGGATCCCTGGGGGACTCCTATGGGTACTACTATAGGGTCCGCTGCATGATTTCCGATGGCAACTCTAGATGTGCGGTCCGTTAAAAAGGATTTGATCCACTGGGTGGCGTTGTTGGAAAAGTGAAAATCTTTTTTTTTTTTTAGAGTGTCACATAATGTATCATGGTCTACCAAATCAAATGCTGCCGAGTGCAATACACATGAAGACTCGCACATACATCGTAACACAGCTACATGTCGACCTCAGACAATGCATGTCCTGCAAGATGCAGTGTGCATGGCAACAAAGCAATGTGATAGCAGGACCATATCAACGCAAACGTGATCCTGCGTCCGACGTCCCTGATCACTGCACCCTGTGCACCCACTGAACCAAACTTGTACTCTTACCTGGATTCCCACACCGGCAGGTGAATCATGAGGTACCCAGCACACATAGATCATGACCCCTGTGCGTCATCCACACACTCCAGCTGAGCGTGCATGCAACATTCCGTAGGGATGTACACATATATGTGTTAAGAGGGCATTTGGACTGTTGATGGCACCCTATTGGTGCCTATACTGTACGAGAGGGGCATTGACATATGCACCTTGAAACATCTGCACACATGTCCTAACGTGTGCCATACTGCACAACAGCTGCTGTTGCAGGAATGTGCCACTGCCCCCCGATGCCGATGTGCATCCATCAGGGGATGGATGACAGGATGATGATGTGCCCAAAGCTGGTGCATATGTAGACAGGGATGGGGTAGGGGAGGGGAGGTTGGCTAGATAGGGCTTGAATGACAATTGACTCAGAAAGGGTGATGGGTACATGTAACACATATCACATGAACATTGAAGAGCCCTTGTTCACAATCATGAATGTCCAAGCTTCGTATGATTTAGAACCGTGATTTATTAACTGTTAGACAATCCCCTTTCCCCCCAGTGAACACCCAGCACACAATCCCCCCTCCCCAGTGCACTCCCCAAAAAAGTGCAAGTTGGTGCATGTTCTCAGCGCACCCACAACAGTGCCATGTCAATCTATGATGGTCGCGGGCGCTTTCCAAGCCCTGGCCCCTCTGGTGATTAGGATCTCAGGTGGCGCAATGAACGGCGCCTAGGTGAAGGCTTCGGGGATCCCTCCGTGGGTGTAGTGGAGCTCGATGTGACTGACACGATGACCTGCAGCTGCTGGCGGAGAAGGTTGATGGATTCCCTTGTCTGCTCTGCATGTGCAGATACTGCGTCGCACAACTCCCGTAACCTTTGCCCGAAACTTGTCAAGGCCGCGTTGCATCCCTACACCACTTTCCGGGTGCGCGCATTGTCTCGGGCCATGTACTTGCTGGCATGCCGTATGGCTCCGCTGATGGCCTTGATGTGCTGGCTGTGCACTTTGGCTATGGACTCTACTTTTGTGTGTTTGGCCTCAATTACGTCCAGACGTACCATCACTGCAGCTCTCGTGACGAAAGGTACCCCGGGTGCGACGGGGACCGGGCTGGCAGCTATGCGCTGCCCGGGGGGGGCTGCATGGGGACATATTGACAGCTTGGATGGGGCTGCTGCGGTCCGAGGTCCTATCACCTGGGGTTCCATAAGATGTTGTGTCAACGTCAGGCTCTGGTGTGCGGACACGACGCATATGCACACGTGGGGTGTGTGCTACCTGTGTAACTGGCTCTGGGCTCCCCTGAGGTGTCGCTGCGTCTGGGTGAGCGCAACAGTCCTGGCTGAGGTGCAGCTGTAGGTGTCTGTTCCTCATCCGGCTCTGACCGACAGGTGACTCCCTCTACGTCGAGTGTCTGCATGATGGGTTGGGGTGAAGGAGGCGCTGACCCCCTGCAACCATGTGGGTGCTGCAGCCGTCTGGTTGGGCTGCGGTGTGGTGATGTGGGATGGGTCTGGCGCCGGTTTGCTTCCGGGCGGCCCCTTTGCGGGGTGGTGGTGATGGTCTAGGAGCGCTGCCTCGGGCACCGTGATGTAGTGGCCTCCTCACCGTCATCGTCGTCCTGTGGTGATAGCTGTGTGCCTGTGTGGTACATAGGGTGTGGACTGAGTTCAGAGCGGCCTACATAAGTATCATGCAATTCATGCCATCAAGTGGGATTCTAGACAGTAGCAGTCATGCATTGCACTTGCATTGTGTTCACTCCCCATGTTGTGATTGGTGGAATGTGTCGGTGTGGAGGGACACTGCACAGACATGTTTGTGTGTCATCATCACATGCCTGATGGGTATGCACCGTGCACATGGTGCTGGGGGTTTATTCATGCACACTCACACTTCACGTAGCTCTGCCATTGCCATGGATGTATGTCCCCTGTCCCTTGTATTGATGTAGTGCACGTACAGGGGAGTCTAGGGGGCGCTACGATACGGTGGTACAAGGGGTCCGTTATGGGTGTCTGCAGTGCCTCACACACATTGCATGCACATTCATCCACTCAGGGTCTGCATGTTTGGTCCTTACAGGTTTATGCATTTGGGGGGGGGTTCACCTGCAGCCTGCTGGATTACGGTCCCAACCTCTGCTCCGCCGACTCCCTCTATGGTGCCCATGTCGATGAGTGCTGTCATCTTCTCCTCCCAGGGCGTGAGCTCGGCTGGTGGTGGTGGCCCTCCTCCAGTGCCCATGCTTGCACTCCTATGCTCAGATAGTATGCCACGTACTCTGACACGCAAGTCATTTAGGCGCTTGCAACAGTCCTTCCCATCCCGGGGCACGCACCCCACTGCAGACACCCTCTGGCTGATTTCCCGCCAGATCTGGGCCCGACGCTGCCCGCTTGTCTTTCGCTGCGGTGCACCATGTAGTTCTTCATGGTGGGTCACTGCCTCCTCCACAAGTACGGCCAGGTCACTGAATTTGGGTTTCCTGACCCTATCCAGGGCTGACTTGCCCCTACTGCCCTCCTGTGACATTTTTCACTCTTCACGGGGGTGGATGGCTTGCAGGGGCTGTGATATTTGACAGATTGTGATTTCCAAAATGGCCACTGCTTTATTACCTGTTCCGGTGGTGACGCGTTTCCTGCGCGCTATTGGCACGGCGGTAGCACGCGGTGTGCTGGATTTACGGGTGCTTGGCCAATTTCTACGTCGAGTGCTATTTGCGTTAACGCCATGTCCCTGTGCGTGTGCATGCCGACTCGTGATCTGGCGGGCTTTCCGCCGGGGGGCTTGGTGTTAGCGCTAATGCCGCTCGACGGGAAATCCGCCGGATTACCGCCCAACTCGTGATGAGGCCCATAGGGCTTGGCGGTAAACCTTAAATGCGGCGGCGACACTATTACTGCTGCATTTAAGGTTCCGCCGAATCACAGGTTTGGCGGATTTTCCCCCAGCTCTGAGCTTGGGGCAAATCTGCCGAGATTTGGCCGATTTTCCACGCTATTACCGCTGATGGGCCCAATTGGGAATGGGGACTTACCGTTCTGGCAAACTGGTGATCCGACGCGTTGGCGGTAGGGCTAATAGCCGCGCCCGACTCGTGATGTATGTCTAAACCTGCTTGATGTGTGCTCCATGCAAAGTTCTAACTGGTAAACCCACAGGTCTAGTGCAATAGATGCCTATACCACATAAACCCTGGTTTATCATTTTCATGATTATTATCTTGGAACTACCAAGTGTTCATGGCATGAACACCATATGGGTGGTGGTGGATGTTTTCACAAAAATGGCACGCTTCATACATTGTCCATTTATACCAACGGCCCCGGGCAGAACATTTATTCGGGTTACCTTCCATCATTATAACTGTCTGGGGTCTGCGCTCAATATATACCATAATAATAATAAAATAAAAACTGATGGGCAAACCGAGTGAGTTAATACCACATTAGAGGAATACTTACTCTGCCTGTGCCTACAGTAGCAGAGTTTGCATATAATACATCATTGCATACCTCTGTGTGTATGACCCCATTCTTTGCCTTATATAGCCAGCATCCTAGAACCCTGCCTGTGAAAATACCTCAATCACTACAAGTACTTGCTGTAGGGGACTGCGTGCACAATATCACCCAGGTTCAGTTGACGGTCTACCTGCCTCTCAAGAGTGTGCAGCAATCCAATAAGCGCTTTGCGGATTGTAGAAGGGACCCCGTACAAGAATTTCATCAGGGGGATTTGGTATGGCTATTGTGACGAATCAAGGGAATTTGTCGATTTTTCCCAAGGGGGAGGCCCCACCCCCTCCCTGTGAGGCTAGGGAGGTGAGCCCATCTGTGCAGTACTCTCCTGAGGGATAGAGGCAAGTCGGACCTCACTGAGAGAGATTCCCCCTTTGGGGACAAGGACTCCCATTCCCCTGAGGGACTCCCTCCCGCCGAACGCATACATGAGATGTGTTTAAACATCTCAAAACCTGAATTGCCAAAACTGGGATGAAGAAAATCCTAAAGGATATACTTATCTGAGATGAGAATCTTGCCCGTTTAAATCAGCACACCTTCCTTAATGGGACGAGTGCGCTAAACAGCATACATAAACTCAGAGGCAAGAGAAGCCTGAGAGGTGAGGGAATTCCAAACATGAAGAGAAGGAGAGAATCACATGCGCAACTCTGGGGAAGGCCCAAAGTTGCATAGCAACTGGTGACTGCGAGAACCAGAAAACCAGCGAGATACAAACTCACATGTAAGTGTTCCACAGTACGTCAGAGTGGCAGTGAACCCATAAAGCAGAGAACTGGCCATGCATACGCTCAACCGAAAGTGGTGGCGAGACCTGGTGATGGAGACCGGGGTGGATGTGCAATACGCAAAAAGTCGACGCCATCAGCAACCGAAGGTCGCAAGGTGTTCCAGGGTGCAGTCGAGAACCGGGACACTGTCAGAGGATATGAGAGAGTGAGGAGACGAACGCCATAGAGGTAACGCAGTTGGCGTTCCAACACGAAACCGAGTCCGCGGGAAGTAAAGCTACCAAATCCGTTCTCTCTCCAGAAAAAAGGTACATGGCAGAGAGCAGGAAGCATGGGGAGACTCGAGGTAATCATTAAATGTGTAAGGAACTCATGGTGACAACAGTAAAGACAGACACAGGTGATCACAGTTCAAGTGCGTTTATTAAACTGTAAGTATAATGTGGAAAAACGCCTAACCTAAGTCTTAAGAATGGAGCAAGTGTCGACCATTAATTGAAAAATAAGGCAGTCCTTGTGGTGTCTTGTCAAAGTAAAAAGGCCTATACTAAAAAAAACGATTGCCAATTCCTTAACACTAATTACTGAAAGAGTGTGGGGTAGGGTGTTCAACTAAAGGAAAAGTGTTCACAAATAATAAGTCAGGATGTGATTGCCTTGAGGTCTCCTTTCCCCACGTTTTTACACGGGACAAGATGGGACTTTGGAGCACAGCACACAATCGAGCCTTCCCAGCACAAGCTAACAGTTCTGTAGCAGCTTATCAGGTTCTTTGTTGGTTAAGTCTCTTTTCAATACAAATCTCTTGCCTTCGAGTCCTGATGCTCTCAACAAACAAACACAAAGTTCTTGTCTACGAACAAGTTGGGTGATGGCTTCACCCCTTGGTCCCCCTCTTATGGGCGCAGATCCCTCACGTCGTATTCAACAAATTAAAAAAACAGTTCCTTTCTCAGTGAACTTTGGGTGGTGACTTTCCACCCCTGGATCTCCCACGGCCGGGCTCAGACCCCAAATGGCAATGGGGACAGTTCGCTTCCCCTTGTCTTGCCATACTTCTCGCTTTCACAAATCTTAAACAGTTCTTCGGGCTTTGCCCCTGGTTGTCGGCTTCCCTCGGCCGGGTTCACTCTCGCCGACCTTCGTAACACACTGTTCATGTACTAATCTTCACCATGCGGGATTCACTTCCCTTAGCTGTCACAATCGGTTTATAGTGATGTGGTCGAAAACAAAAATGTCGAAAGTCAAAATGTCGAAAATAAAATATCGAAAAAAAAAAAGTCGAATTTCTTTTTCAATAAGTTTTTTTTTCGAAATGGGGGGGTTCCCCCTAACCCCTCTTTTTTCTATTTTTTTTTATTTTACCCCTTTTTTTAACTTACCGAACCCAAAAAAATCATATAAATAAAAAAAATAAAAAATTCGACATTTTTTTCATTCGACTTTTTTTTATTTCGACCTTTTGACTGACCACCGTCACAATCATCTGCTGGTCAAAGACTTTTGACGGTACAGAGGATTTTATGAGACCCCTGTATGACTACTTTGACCTATCTTCGCCTCTTCCCAAGGCCTTCTGGGTACGATAGTCTTTACCATTGGGTAATCGGCCAGAGATTTCTGAGTAAGCACACAGGTGGTGCCGAACTCCTCTACTGCTGGCTTTCCCCCTTCAAAACATTTAACAGTTCTTTCTTTGTTCAAAGTTCAAATAGCCACTTGCTAATTTTCGTTCAACACAGTTCCGTTTGTTATCAGTTCTCCCCTCGACTCATCGGCTATGATGAACCGCTTGGCTTTCTTCCTCCTTGGAGTCAGGGTTGATACCACGGAGACAAGCATCTCTCTCCGGCTTGGTAATCAGCAGAGGAGGGTCTCATGTACCGTTGACATCTGCTGCAACACACTTTGGCTATTGTTCGCGGACATATTATTCCCTCTGCGGAGGCTTCATAGGCATTGGTCGGAAAGGGCAAGGTCGACTCTCTACTTGCCACCTGCCCTGTCTGCGGCGTCTTTCTCCTCCTCTTGAACTGCCGTGCTGAGTAAGCTCTTACGTCGTGCCATTTGCCTTGCTTGTAGTGTGCTCCTGTGCTTCACCTTTTATCCCTGTGGGGATGGAAAGAGCCATCACTCGGCCTGACCCTGGTATTGAGACACATCAGGTAAACGGCTCTGGTGTTAGTCTGTTATCTTTCGTGTTGTGTGAAAGTGTTCTTGTGGAAAAGGGGGGGGCAGTGTTTTGGAATATCCTATGTGGTAGGATGGGGAAAAGGTGTCCCCCCTCCCACCACAACTCCACTAATGAACAGGGTGGTGAACAAGATTAAGAGAGAACAGATGACGCTCATCCTAGTTGCTCCCATGTGGGCAAGACAACCCTGGTATCCATATCTTCTCAAACTGGCGATATGAGATCCCATCAAACTCCTGTGCCAGACCAATCTGCTGACCCAGCACGGGGGAATAACATTACACCCTCAACCTCACTCAATGAACTTGGCAGCGTGGCTCCTGAGGTCATAGAGTTTGGACATCTAAATCTACCACAAAGGTGTATGGATATCCTCAAGGAGGCACGTAAACCAAACACCAGAAACTGTTATTTCGACAAGTGGAGGAGATTTGTAATTTGGTGCCAGTCTAAACAAATAATCCCCATAGATTGTAATCCATCCCACATTCTTCAGTACATGCTCCACTTGCTAGAGTCAGGGTTAGTCTTCAACTCTATAAAGGTTAACCTGTCGGCTTGATCAGCTTACACCACCTCTCACAATAAAGTATCATTGTGGAAGGTTCCCGTCATTAAGGCATTTATGGAGGCAGTAAAGAGACTCCACTCTCCTATTTCAAACCCCCAGCCGGGCTGGGATCTCAATGTAGTACTTGCAAAGCTCATGGGACCCCACTTTGAGCCTATGCATGAGTCAAGTCTTAAACACCTCACATGCAAGACTGCCCTCTTGGTGGCTATAACTTCCATAAGAAGAGTCAGTGAATTTCAAGCATTGTCAGTGCAAGACCCATTCTTTGTCATCACAAGGACAAATTGGTTTTAAGAAGACATCCTAGGCTTTCACCTATATTAATTTCCAAATTTCACGCAATCCAATCCATTAAGCTACAGGCCTTCTTTCAGAACCCAACAAGCTCAGCTGAGAGTCAACTCCATACACTAGATGTAAGGAGGGTGGTCCTTTTTCTATGTAAACAAGACCAGACCACACAGGAAAACAGACCAATTGTTTGTCTCTGTAGCACCAGGCAGAGAAGGAGACCGCATTTCCAAAAATGCCATTTCCAGATGGATAGTCAGATGCATACATCTGTTACTCTTTATCAAGCAAAACACTACCTTTCACACCAAGAGCTCTCTCCACAAGGGGTACAGGAGCTACTTTGGCCTTTATAGCAAACGTCCCGGTGGACACCATTTGCAAAGCAGCTACATGGAGCTCAGTACACACTTACACTCAGCACTACTGCATTGACACTCATTCTAAAGCAGATATACAAGTGGGACCAGCGGTTCTAAAACATATATTTGCTGCTGGACCTTCTCACAACCCACCACCTTCTAACACTGCTCGCTAATCTATATAGCATGTGATCTAAGCAGATTCCACAAGCCTCATAAGGGATACATTACTCACCGTAATAGTATTTCTGATGCTTGTATCTGCTTAGATTCACATGTGCCCACCCTTCCTCCCCTTGGAGAAGAAGGTCCATAGATGTTTATCTGAGCTGTATCTGATACATATCTGCTTTAATACACCTGCACTCGTGCTACAATTCATGCTACCTCATGTCAGAAACAAAACAATTTGAGGGACATCGACACGTGAAGGTCCATGGGTACAGTGTACGTGACACTAGGGATAGTATTTCTGGCACACCCTGTCAACGTCCCTTTTCGAGTTTCGAAAACAGCTGTGATACTCTGCAGCTTCCACTAGATGTCAGCCTATGCATAGCATGTGAATCTAAGCAGATACAAGCATCAGAAATACAATTACTGTGAGTAATATATCCCATATATATAAACTGTGAGCAAGAGAACAGGTTGAGGAAGAACTGGTTAATGAGAAAAAGAACCAGGTGATGAAACCAGTATGGAAGAATGAGAAAATAACTTGCTATCCTGAACATAAGTACTGTAGTGTTAAAGAGGAAGAAAGACATTGGGCCTCATTACGGGGCTGGCGGTACCTGTGCCGGCGGTACCTGTGCCGGTGATACCGGCCGGTTGCCGCCAGACGTGTAAACAGTTACCGGCGCCCGATTTGCTGGTAACACCGGGGGATTACAACCTGGGCGGCCGGGAAGTCAGGCGCCGGAAAAATGTTGTTCCCCATTCCCATAGAGTCCAATAGGACTCTATGGGAGTGGGGACCACGGAAACACACGGCACCGTCATAACTGTGCCAGTGCTTCCGTGAAATTCTGCGGGCAGGTGCCATTCCGCATGGCAAGTCAGACCTGCCGGGTGGGAGGGCACCCGACCGGCAGACTTGCACTTTGCCGGTACGGATACAACGGTGCAGGTAAGCTTACTGGCACTTTTGTTTCTGGACCGGCAAGGTTATAATGATGCCTATTGTCAAGAGCCTATTGTAACGCTCACCTGGTATCCACGGGGACGTCACTCAGCCTGTTCTGACCTCTTACGACCTCAAACCCTTCCCTGGAGTCTACTCTACCAATCCTGTGTTTCAGGCCCAGTCTCCAGTCTAGTTTAACTCCCCATTGTCTCTGTCTGCTTGAACCCCTTCTTCCCCGGGGTCCAACCCTCCCCTTTGATCCACAGCTCACCTTGTTTTCTTGGAAAGTGTGCTCTCCGTCCTGCTTTCAGCACAGGGGCGCGTTGATTGATGCAGGCTCGTTGCTGCCTAGTTACTTTACTGGCAAGAGTCTGACTGGTAAGTATAATGAGTCTTTTGAACAGTTCTCTAACTTCGTTCCTTTCCTTCCTTAGATGATGGTCGGCGTCCAGGGATGGCGACGTGCTGCTGAGATGAGTAGCGCTGAAGGTGAGTCAGAGCGCGATGCGACCCTTTCGTATTTGTATTGAACTGAGTTATTTTTCTGTGTCTTTTAGGTGCTGTGACTTTTTCAGCGTGGATGCCGGTTATGAAGAAGAAATGCGGTGAGTAAGCGCGGTATGCGGCGCCTCTAGATGTTTCTCCGCTAACCTGGAGTGTCTTTTCCCTCTTGCAGTTGGATGAGAAGTTCCAGAGACAGAGTTCCCCCAGCGCGGCTGGGATTCAGGTAAGCATTTTAAGCTCGTACAGTCTTTAAAAATAAGCGAAGATTTGCTGAATGCTTACTAATGCCTTTTTTCTTTTCTTTTCCCTTTTCCTTAGAAAGCGGCATACCGTCGAAGATGCCCGCAGAACAGAAGGAGCGATGAATGATGGGCAGAAGTGCCGCAAGGTAAGGCTGTTCCTAACAGTGTTCTTGTTCTTGCAGGAGCTGAGTGCAGAAGAAAGATGCAGGCCTACTGGAGACCGATCCGAACAGTGTCACGCTGCAGGTGCAGAAAACACAAAGCATGTTTCTCAGCCTGGGCGTGCTTTAAATAGTCTCTGGGTATCCCAGGTGTCTCTGGGCGGAACCACACCCAAAAGACTAGACTGCACATGCAGTTCTGGGAACCAAAATATGTGGGGGCATCCATCTTGTCCCCATCAATGCACTACAAGTCCAATCCCCAATGTTATCCTACGGGAGTGAGTGAGTCTGGTGCCACAAGCGCCAAGTCTGACTCCAAGTGGGTCTTTGGAGGGATGGAGAGGCCCTTGAGGGCCATGTAGGTGATCGTGGCCTGGCTCCAGCCTGACATCTTGGAGGGCTGTGGACATGAGGGGCAGGAATCATGACACCTATACATGTAACCCAGATACAGAATCGTAAGACTCAAGAGACTTGGAATTGTTATAAAGAGGGAAACGGCCTACAGATCATATTCCCTCCAAAAAGACCAGCTGAAGTTTCTACTGATGAGAAACAGCCGAAAGGGAATCCAAGTGAAGAAAGGAAAACGTTTTCCCTTTGGGAATGGAAGAGATTAATACAAAAGTTCACAAGAGACTATCTGCGAATTGGGTACTAAAAGTATTTATGAAGGGAGACATTCTCCTACCTTAAGTTGGTTTATCTAGTGGTAGGGTCAGTTAGGTCTTTTTTGGACAGCTGACACATTTTCATTGGACATTCATGACTGACAGATGAGCACCTTTGTTATTAAAATAGACAGGGCCACCCATAGACATAGGGAAAGTTAGGCCTTCTATCTTTCATTTAATAAAAGATTGAAGAACATGTCCTTTGAGAGTATGTGTCCTTCTTCTGACCTGCCACACGATCGACAAAACATGTTCTGATTCTAGGGAAGCGAAAAATGCTTTCTAGATTCATAGAGCCCTACATTATCTAATACGTTTTGAAACCCGTTGCTGTGAAGCTCAAAATCCCTCTATGATGGCGCATCCACCCAGTTTTCCACGTTAGCCTAATCAAACCATGTAAACATGCTATCAGGTTGCCAATCCAGCCTTTACCTGTCATGGTCAGGGTGAAGAGTAATCCAAGGATCGGGCCATTCTGGATTTTCGTCTACGACGAGGCATGTAGCATTACTTGGTTGATCGGAAGGGGTAGGGCATGGAGGACCACACATGGGATCCAGTCACCAACATCCGTGCGCCCTGGCTTCTTTGCCTCTTACATGCTTGACACCTCAGGGATAAGGAGGGTTGCTGTCAGGCACTGCATCTCAGCGTCCCGAACACTCCGGACTCACAGGGCTCCGGCTGACATGGGGGTACCTTGGCATTTGTACCCACATTATGCGCACCTATGCATTACAAGCCCTAGAACCACCCAAGTGTGGCGCGGTGGGCCCCCGATGATGTCATATCACCTGGTAAACATGCGCACTGACGTCACATGCTCCGTGCTCCGGAAAGGGCACAATGTAATGCCTGTGGTCTCCAATGAAAGTGCTGGCAGCCGGAGTCTCAGTACTTCCCGAGCTAAGCCATCGATTGTTCTGCCCCGCGAGTATCTATGTCCCTTTTCTACCTTTTTTACTTTCTCCTGGCTTTGGCACTCTGGATTCTGCTTTCTGCATACGCCACTGGTCTTGGATGCATGCGGATTACTCATTGGTTTTGTAACCTGCATTTGGCATTGTGTTAGGAATTGGCTCTGCTCTTTGGATACTATTGGATGGGAACCTTGTTGTTTCTTCTGTGGAACTGTATCCCTGTTCCCTGTATTGTGGAAATAAAAGTATTTCCCAGGTGATTTCTTGATCATCCCGAGTACTCTTCTAATCTCCCTTCTTGTTTAGTTTTGCGCCCTTGTGCCACCCGAGTCATGCCCTTTGTCGAAAGTCTGTCCTAATTATCCTTAGGCAACATCCAGCGGGCAGTTTTCTGGTCTATGGACATTCACCAATGAACTTGGGGAAGGAGGAACATCCACTAACCCAAGTGTGTCTACTACCTAAAGGCTCATATATGTAGGAGAGGGGAGTTGAGGGGTTTACTTCCATATGGTAAGCAGTATTGTCTTATTCTGTTAATTATATGCCCTTGTGTTGGTTCTTTTCTTTTACAGCCTGGGAGCCTCGTCACTCTGTGAACTTGCATTATCACAAGAATCGTGAAGGAGGATCGGGAGGAAAGTCGGCTTTTAAGGAGACATACTGCAGGTCATGCTGACAGCTCATATAGACAATTGATGAGCAAACTAGTAGAATATTTGGGATGGCGTAGACCTGCTCTTCCTTTTCATCACGATGACTTAACAGACATATTAGTCAAAGGTCCACATAGGGATCCCATTTTGCCCTTCCATATTGCTTTGCAAAAAAGAGTTACAAAAAAGTGGGAAACCCCAGATTCTATTTCTTAATAAGAACTTTCCCAAGAAATATAGACTGTCAAGCAGTGACCTAGATTACTTAACCAAGCACCCGACTCCAGAACATTTGGTGTTCCAAGCAGCCACGTCCACAAAACAATCTGCTTATCCTACCATTCCTACAGACAGGGATGATAAATGGGTGGGCGCTTGGGCGCAGAAAGTATTTACTGCCGGTAGCATGGCCTTGAAATCGGCAAATGACAGTTGTCCCTTATCTAAGTTTTCGTTCATCAAGTGAGATTGCACAGCAATGATATGATATGATAGGTTATTTATAACCCGCTTAATACCCAGAGGTTTCTATGCGCGGACCCGGGGATCGAACCTGTGTTGCTCCGTGTCGTCTTGCTTCCAAGGCGAGCACATTGCCACTGAGCTATGTTCCCGAGACGACGGCTGACCACATCCCGAAGGCGAAGAGAGAGAGAGAGAGAGAGAGAGAGACGGCTTCCTGGCTATCATCAAGGATGGTAAGGAGGCAATGTGTGAGTGCCTCCAGTCCGGTCTGGATACTGCAGATAGTATTATCAGATCCATGGCGACTAGCACGGTGCTACGCAGATTGTGTGACTGGGGAAGTCTGGATTTGCACCGGACGTGCAATCAAGATGACTCAATATGCCTTTTGACGACTCGATATTGTTTGGTAGCAAGGCTGATGAAAGTCTGGAAGGGCTACAGACCTCAAAATCAGCGGCTAAATCTCTAAGCGCCGCTGTTAGACAGCCTCAACATTCCTACTCCGGCACGTCATCTTGTAGGGTTAAGTCCTTTTGTTTCCACTCCTCAATTGGAAGAGGGAGAGGAAAGCCAGTCCTAGAGGACAAAGAAGATTCCCTCGTGGTGGAGGAAGAGGTGCTAAATCGGCCCAAGCAGTGTCCGCTTTGCCCTCAGACGCTGCTTCAGCCGCCTCAATACCTCTCTGAGGCCTTAAGCCACACGACCCCAGTGGGAAAAGCAGGCTCTCATAGCATCTGAAAGAGTGGCAAGACATTACTTGAAATGTTTGGACACTAGGCTTGGGCCTAGGGTTGCCACCTTTCTATTCTAAAAAGGCCCCAGTATCATCCACCAGGGAACAGCTCATTGAAACTTCCAGATCTGCTCCTTATGCATGACATTTTTATCCTTCTACCGAAGGGACAATAGAACCGGTACTTGCAGCAGAGAGGCACAAAGGGTTGGTACTCCCTGTATTTTCTAATCCCCAAAAAGGACGGAGGATTGAGACACATCTTGGACTTAAGAAACTTGAACAAGTTCCTCAGGAAGGACAAGTTCAAGACTGTTACCCTTTCTCAGATCCTTCAGGCCCTCCAACTCCAAAACTGGTTCGTAGTTGGCGGTTCTCATTTTCAGTTTTGATTTCTGCCATTTGGGCTGACCTCCGTCCAAGGGTTTTCACCAAGTTGATAGCGCTGGTGGCAGCGAGTCTCAGGAGAGGGGGGATTCACGTCTACCCCTAACTGGATGATTGGCGGATCAGGGCTCGTTCTCCCGAACAGACCCTGGAACATCTCAGCGTGACTGGCCACTTTCTCCACAAACTGGGCTTCTCCTTCAATTACGAGAAGTCAAACATGTTACCATTGCAAAGACTCCAATTTATCGGAGCAGTCCTGTATTCCTGCTCAGGAAAAGCCTTCGCTACCCGAGGTGAGGGCTCACCACATTCTGCAGATGGTCACCAAATTTCAGAGTGCCCAGAGTCTTCCGGGCTTCTATTTATTTCTTTTTTTTAGGGTGCTTGGCCTCATTGCATTCTGCATTGTTCTGATGCCAGAGGCTAGCCTGAGATTGAGATCTCTCCAATGGGCTCTCAGGACTCAATGGTCCCAGTTCTCAGGCAGGATGTCAGACCTCCTTTAGGTTCTAAGCAGAGTTGCACGGGACCTTTGGTGGTGGGCCTGCAAGTACAACATTCTGTAGGGACAATCGTTTTGGCAACCATGGCCATAGATAACAGTAGCAACGGATGCCTCGTTCGTGGGGGTCGGGAGTCCACGCCACGATCTGACAATCAGCGGTCGTTGGTCTCCATCTGAGACCAAACTACAAATCAATCTTAATGGAGATGAGGGCAATCAGACTAGCGCTGAAGGCCTTTCTACCCTCTTTACAAGGAAAGAATGTCCTTATGACGGACAACTCAGTCGTCATGTACTACCTCAACAGGAGAGGAGGTGTAGGGTCACTACCACTGTGCAGAGAGGCAATGAAGCTCTGGTACTGGGTGATTCCAGAAGGAATCACCCTATTGACAGTTCACCTAGCCGAAGCGGAGAACACAGCGGTAGACACTCGGAGCAGGCAGAGCACAGGCTCCCACGAATGGGAACTAGCTCAGGAAGTCCTTCAAGAGATCTTCGCTCTTTGGGGAACCCCTCAAGTGGATCTGTTTGTGACCAGTGTCAACCGGAAGTGCCAGCTATTCTACTCAAGAGAATCTCCCCCAAGTGGAGCACTAGGAGACGCATTTGTGGTGGACTGGGAGTTTCCACTCCTGTACACGTTTCCTCCAGTCCCTGTCATTCCTCACATGATCAGGAGGTTGAGAAAGTTTGGGAAATCCATGATCCTAATTGCCCCAGATTTGGCCAGGAGGGCGTGGTACCTGGACCTTCTGGACATGTCCATCTTCCCACAGATACGTCTTCCACAAAGAGAGGACCTTCTCTCCTGAGAGGAGGGTCAGGTTCTCCATCCAGAGGTCAAAACACTCAGCCCTCAAGCATGGTTTCTGAGAGACTGAGGTACAAGGATTGGGGCCTCCCGGAAGACTTAATGGAGATTTTGCTTTCGGCCAAAAGGTCAGCAACAAAATCTTCATACCGCTGTCGTTGGAACAAGTTCAGCAGACAGTGTAGGGATAAGAATGTGGATCCATTTCAGTTTTATCTTTTCTACTTCACTTAGCAAATCTGGGGTTCCAGATCACAACAATTAAAGGTTATCTGGCAGCGCTTTCGATTTTCAAGCGCTCATCAGAGGAAATCACGTACTTTAAAATCCCTTTAATCATTCAGTTTCTTAAAGGACTCACTAATGTGTTTCTTCCTACTCCCTTTCCGGTACCTGTTTGGGATTTAAATCTTGTATTAAAATTCTTAACATGCATTCCTTTTGAACCCATGTGTTCATGTCCATTAAGACTATTACCACTAAAAACAGTTTTGCTAGTCGCAATCACATCTGCCCGCAGCACTGTCTTGTAAACCTTCATATACGGTCTTCCATAAGGATAAGGTTATTTTTAAAGTAAGACCTTCGTTTCTGCCAAAAGTTTTCTGACTTGCATTTGTCGCAAAAGATAGTTTTACCAACTTTCTATCCCCCTCCTCCGCCTCCTGCAAAGGAAGAGGAGAGGTTACATTGACTCGACCCTAGGAGGGCTCTCAGTTCTATCTCGCGAATGTCAAAAACCAGGACCACCAATTATTCATCGGATATACAGGTCATACATTGGGGTTAGCAATAACAAAACAGAGTCTATCCAGATGGATTGTTTTGTCTATCCAAGAATGCTATAGACTGGCTGGTAAAGATCCCCCAGATGGTCTAAAAGCCCACTCAACCAGGGGCTTGGCTACTTCTTCCGCTCTTCAGAGAGGAGTACCTATTAAAGACATTTGTGCTGCAGCCACTTGTTCTACCATACACACCTTGTGAGTCATTACTTCCTGGACACTTCTTCTACTCAAGAGGGAGCTTTCGGAAAAAGCTGTCTTGCACTCGGTCCATGATAATTGCTAAAGGCAGATCTAAATTATTTTTCCACCTCGAAGACTATTACTGCTTTGGGAGGCTATCAAAGTTGAGGAATACGTGGGAGGACACAATCCATTCAAATAACAAGTTACTTACTCATGCTAACGTTCTTTCGATTGGATATTCCTCCCATGTATTCCTCATCGACCCTTCCAACCTACCCCACTGTAGATTCTATGTGTTTTACACTCTGCGCTGTCGCAGAATCTTCTAAAGTCTAAGGAGGCACTATTAATTACTCTAAACATGGAAAAACAAGAACTGAAAAACAAGAACTGAAGCCAACGGGCGCTGCGTGTGCTACATATACTGCGGATAACGTCGACCATCAGACGGAGGCCTTCAAGGGACATTAAGTCATCGACGCTACCGCACAGCGCCCTCTGTCGAGAAATATTTTTGCTGAAGCTGGAAGATAATTATCAAAGATGAGGAATACGTGGGAGGAACATCAATCGAAAGAACGTTACCAGGGGTAAGTAACTTGTTCTTCTCTAGCAACCCCAATCTTGGGCCTAACACAGCTAAGCATGGAAGTTGATTTGACACATAGTTTTAGAAATAACCTTCTCAAAATGGGGCTGGACATTTCTTTAAGGTAAGGCTGCATTTGACCCACAAGATGTGTTAACATCCAATTCCTGGGACAATTTTTTAAAATATATGTTCCAGACTAATGATGTTATCCCATCTAATAGTTTCGATAATTAATTTTGTCATTAGCTGATCATAACTCTGTTCCAATCAATAAACCAATTTAACTGATCTAAAATGGCAATTGCCCTGTTTGAAATGTTTCTTTCTTTTTTTTTAACATTCTTTATTAGAGTTTTAGAATAGAAGTCAATATGTAATTAATTTCAACATGTTTTTGTACTATCTTTACAGGGTGGTATGACGCTCAGAAGGTTTAGAAACAGGTGGCCAGGAACAAGGGAAAAAAGGGAGGCAAAAGAAAGAAAAAGGGAGTAGAAGAAGAGACACAAAGGGGAAGGGATAAAGAGAAAAGAGAGGAAAGGAAGAATAAAATGAAAAAAAGAAGAAAATGGTTAGAGGGAATTCACACATACAATTAGTTAAAGGCATTCCAAATTGCAGAATACTTGTCTACTCTTTTCAATGTCTGATAACTTATCTTTTCTTTACTAGAAAGAATTGCTAAATCATGTAGCCAGTCATCAATTTTGATTGAGTCCCTTGTCATTTGCTGAGCTGAGTTAAAATGTGTAAAATCGTATCTCATTTTGAAAAAATCGGCTGCATATGGCATAATGTTTGCAGCAATTAGGGTCGTTTCACAGTATATTATTGAGCTAGTGAGCGGATTGGAATCATGTTGTTCTACCTATTGGATGTCTCTCGATGTTATACTCTTAACATGGGTAGCATGTGCAACATGCAGAGAATGTAAAATATGTTCATTTGTATACGTGATCAAAATACATCCTGGATTCATTTTACTTTGTGCAGTTGAAGCCACTGCAATCGGGGACGTGATCTCATTGCCCACTGTCATGCAAGTGCCACTATTGTCTCTTACTGTTAAGTTGGGCAAAGTTTTAAGGGTGCCTCGTTGTAGATGAGTGTTTGTGTTGGAGGGCGAAGATAATAACTCCTACCAAATCATTGTCCAAGTTTATATAGTCTTCTGATGCAATTCCTGTCAGCTACGTGTTCAGTGTCTCTGGAATTAATCTTAAAGGTCACATAATCTGTAGTAATCCAGTTGGCCAGGTTACCTGTATTGGCTTTGTTTTTCCCCTTATTGTTTTTCTTAGCTCTTTCCCCCTAGCTTTAGGGTTATCAACTAAAATGTAGCCAAATTAGGTTTTTTAAAGGTCAGTTTGTTATGAGTTAACATTTCTGGCCTGTTTCTTTTTCCCCCTTTTCCTTTTTGGATAGCTTTTGTTACTGCTGTATGCCATTAGTTTTCCCAGCAGGAATGTTCTGCTTGTCTTGATTTTCCACTACATAAATAGCTTCAACCAGGGTTGTAATACGGCTTCCGTCCCCAAATAGTTTTCCTTCCACCAAAATTACACTCTGAACGTTATTTATGAGTGAGTCATTATGATTTCTACTTATCAGGAGTCTTTCTTCGTTAGGCAAAGATGCTACCACAGCTGCTGGGGAGAGTTTGCGGCGCAAGATGCCAGATGTAGAAACAGCACCATGATATTGAATTCTCAGATCATAAGATACGCTATTCAAGCCATCACAGATATTTATAATTGATCGATGTAACTTATTGATCATGAGGGCTGCCATTTTTTGTAGTGTAGAGTGCTGGGCGCTTTGTATCTTACACATTTTTTTGCATGTTTTTATCAATGTTGATGGTGCTGCTGTATGTTTTGCTTCATTATACCTTAATTCCCCAATAAAGAGCCGTGCGCGGTATCAGAACTATTGCCCGCCTACATCATTGTAATGAGTAAACCATATTTTTGTGTCATTGAATGCCTCTGCGCTCTTCTGGGGAATACACGGCTCATCCCCAGCTAATGCGTGAATGCTATCTACCTTCAGACTGTATCACAGACGAAGAAGGCAATCGTTGTCTATTGGTGTTATCCTAGGAGGTGTTGGTGGTTACTGCTCTGCCTATAACAACAGCTTTCGGGTTGGAAGTCTCTTGTCGAGGGAGAAAATAGTCATTAATTTTCTCCCTATTTGTGTGTAGTCCCCTTTAAGGATGTTGACAACACTCCCTGAAGGTTTTCCAGGGCAACACTTTTCATACAGTCAGATTGGCTTTTGCTGCGCAAGTTGTAAAATGTTGTGTTAGTCAGAAGTTTGCGCATACTCAATTAGGCAATTTAGTTCCCCAGAGAACATTATAAGAAAGGTGCTAGGCTCTTACTTGAACACTAGTGAGGAATACTAAAAGGTATTATGCCACAACACTTCCAGAAGACTGCCGACTGCGTTGCACTTAACACTGCACTTTGTGCACCGAGTTACTGTTTCATACGTCACTCCCCTGAGCCCCGCGCATCCCACCCCCAAAACCTGAGTGTTTAATAGAACTTCTTTTTGGGACCTAGCATGATGAACTTTTGTTAAAGATTGTTAATCTACTAGAAAAAACCTGTTCACTAACTCGACAAGTGAGTCAATTAAAAAAGCAGGTCAAAACCAACAGAATATAAACCAGCTCATGATGAATCTCGCATACGCCCGACATGCCCGAACATTGACGTGCAGTAAGCGAAAGTCCTCGAACTAAAAACCAACAAATACCATTGTAGCCCCCTTCACAGTTATCTGTGCTTTTTCATTTTAGCATGACAGAATCATAAAACAAGGATTCTGGGTATTGCATTATGGAAAGGGGTACATTTTAGGTCCCAGCAGGTTTGAACTCCAAAACAGGCGCTCAGTCAACTTCTTTGCCGGCTAGACATGTCACCCGGATACTTAACACTGCACAGTCATGTAAAACAATTTGGGGGAGCTGCAGGAGAATACAATATTGATCATCTTGAGGCTATCAAAACAATATCCACGAATTATAATTCTTTTTTTTTTAAACAGTTTTTATTATTTTTAATATCCATAGTAACTTGCAGACTTGCAATAACATATACTTCGAAGGGATTGTGTCCTCCGATGTATTCCTCATCTTAGATATCTCCTTCCAGCTCTGCTGGCCTCGGAAATTTTTTTCTCTAGAGGGCGCTGCGCGTCGACGTCCTCCGAGTCGATGTCCCTCGACAGCCGCCGTATCGACGTCATCCTGCCTATAAAGGCCATGCGCAGGGTCCGTTGCTCAGTTACGTTTTTCCGCGCTTACTCAGTGCCTCGGAATACCATTGCTCAGTTTTGTCAGGTTAAACCTATTTACCTCGAGTTATTCGATCCGTACTCGATGGCTTCTTCGTCGGAACCGACAACTCCTCGATCCGGCTTCAAAAAATGCCGAGATTGTGGGAAAAAGATGTCGCTGACTGACCCTCACAGAGTTTGTCTGTGGTGTTTGGGAGCTGAACACCATTGTTCGGAGTGCGAGGACTGTATGTCCATGACAGCTAAGGCCCTGAAGGAGCGTAGGGGGAAGCTGGAGAAAGGTAAGACTTTTAAAGCTTCTTCTTCGTCGACGAAGTCAAGACATTCGTCTCCTCGTCACCATTCGTGCTCCAGGTCTCGGAGTGGGTCCCATCACTCCTCGAGATCGAAGCACTCGAAGAGGAGACGTCGAAGATCCCCTTCTCTGTCTTCCTCTTCCTCTGTTTCGCCAAAGAGAATCCCTTGCCCCACGAAACATAGTTCCCGGGCTGAATGGGAGGAATTCCGCAAAAATATGAGTGTCTTCGAGAAAGCGGCCTCGACCCCCTCGAAGACTGCCGAGAGCGATGCTCTTGTCGGAAGACCCGAAGGTCAAAAACGCCGCGAGTCGCAGTACCCGGCGAAGGAAACCTCTCGAGCGTGTCTCGAACCCGCGAGTAGGACTATGACCTCCAAACCTTCTTCGAAGGTTCTGTCGACGCCGTCGACGAAGGTTCTGTCGACGCCGAGGTCGGTGTCTTCGACGCCGTTGTCGAAGGGACCTTCTTCACACGGGTCTGTCGACTCGACGCCAGCTTCGACACCGGCGTCGACGCCAAGAAAAGTCACGTTCACGACACACCCAGTGACTATCCCCAGGTCCTCGATGTCGATGGCTTCGAGATTGTCTAGTAGAATCCCAATTCTGTCGAGGTCATCGATGCCTCCGCCTTTGTTTTCGACGCCACGCTCGAAGCCTTCTGCGTCGACGACATCGACGTTTTCGAGGCCGATTATGACAAGTTCGGCACCCTCTGCCTTGGAAATGGGATTTACACCCTTTATGAGTTCAGAACAATTGAGAACTATGTCCTCAATTATGGAAGAGGGTGAATTATCTGAACAGGAAGACACATTTGCGTTGCAGGGACCTGTAACCCCAATTAGAGAGGAATTTTCCTCTGAAGAACGCAGGTTAAAGGATCTTCATGATTCCTTACATGAGGCAAGTGGGTTAGACACTTCCCCTGAGGTGGAGTTTGCTAGGCCAGACCCGGGGGAGCATGCTGAAACCCCCTATAGAGCCTTAATGGCCAGGATCACAGAATTTATGGGGTGGTCTGCACCTTCACAATCTTTCCAACAAGATGACCTCACGAATATTCTTGACAAAGGCCCACAGGAGGATCCTGTGGTGCCTTTTCATAAAGCTCTTCAGAGGAAGATTATGACGAACTGGGGAACCCCAGATGTCGTCCCGGCAGTAAATAAAAAACTGTCTACAAAATACAGGGTATCCTCTACAGACCCAGAGTTTTTGTCAAAGCACCCATCCCCAGAAAGTCTGGTGGTACAGGCGGCATCTTCTACCGATGTCAAGACGGCTTATCCTACCATCCCACATGACAGGGACGATAAAAAATATGATGCTATGGCAAAGAAAGTTTTTTCGGCATGTAGCATGGCGTTAAAATCTGTTAATGCTACTTGCACCCTTGCTAGATTCAGCCATACACTTTGGGAGTGTGCTTCTACAGCGGCTGACTGCATCCCGGAGGGAGAAGAAAGGGAGGCGTTCCTGAATATCATACAGGACGGTAAAGACGCTATGTGCTAATCCCTCCAGACGGGCATTGATTCGGCTGACAGTATCAGCAGAGCAATGGCGGCAAGTACAACAACCAGGAGATTTGTTTGGTTGAGAAAGTATGGTTTTGCCCCAGATGTGCAAGCCAGGCTCTTGAACATGCCATTCGATGGCTCTTCTTTGTTCGGGAAAAAGGCAGATGACAGTTTAGAGAAACTGCAAACTTCAAAAGCAGCAGCAAAATCCCTAGGCGCTGCAATCCGTCAGACACCTTTTCGTCCCACAGGAACCTCTGCAAGGGGCAAGTCCTTTTGCTTCTACTCCGCATTCGGAAGAGGTAGAGGACGATCGGCTCAAAGGGGACAAAGAAGAACTACCCGAGGTGGACGGGGTAGATATTAAAAAGCCACAGCAACAGCAGGTGCCTCTTTACCATCGGCATCTGCATCAGCCGCCCCAAAACACTCTGAGGACTTCCCTCACAGGACACCTGTAGGAGGCAGGTTGACTCAACATCTGGCAGTATGGCAGGCTATCACGTCAGATGCTTGGGCATTGGAAACAGTTGCCCAAGGTTACTGCCTGCCTTTCCTACGCATACCTCAGAGTCATCCACCGGGGATCAGCTCTCAGAAAGTTCCAGATCCGCTCCTCTTGCAGGAAATTCTGGACCTGCTAGAGAAAGGTGCCATAGAACCGGTACCTGTAGCGGAGAGGAACAAGGGCTTGTACTCCCCTTATTTTCTCATTCCAAAGAAAGACGGAGGACTGAGACCCATCTTGGACTTGCGAGAATTGAACAAATTCCTCAGGAAAGACAAATTCAAGATGGTCACTCTTTCTCAGATCCTCCAGGCCCTTCAGTACCAGGACTGGTTGGTATCTCTGAACCTTCAGGATGCTTATTTCCATGTGCCTATCCATCTCAAACACAGGAAATACCTGAGGTTCGCAATTGGCAACTCTCACTATCAATTTCGAGTGCTACCATTTGGGCTGACCTCCGCCCCGAGGGTCTTCACCAAGTTAATGTCGGTAGTAGCGGCAAGTCTAAGGAGGGAAGGGATTCACGTCTACCCCTACCTGGACGATTGGTTGATCAGGGCTGTCTCTTCGGAACAAGCTCAGATCCAGCTAAATCACGTGTGCCACTCCCTTCACAAACTGGGCTTCTCCCTCAATTCAAAGAAGTCACAAATGATACCATCGCAGAGACTCCAGTTCATAGGAGCGATCCTGGACACTTCCCTGGGAAAAGCCTCGCCACCAGAGGTGAGGGCTGAAGATATTCTACAGACGGTTACCAAGTTCCAAGATGCCCAACGTCTCCCAGCCTTCGACTTTTTGAGGTTGCTAGGCCTCATGGCATCCTGCATTTTCCTAGTGCCAGAGGCTCGCCTGAGAATGAGATCCCTCCAGTGGGCACTGAGGACTCAGTGGTCACAATTCTCAGGGAGAATGACAGATCTTCTTCAGGTTCCCGACAGGGTGGCTCGAGACCTTCAGTGGTGGGCCTGTCAGGAGAACATTCTGAAAGGAGAACATTTTTGGCAACCCTGGCCGGAGAAAACAGTAGTCACGGATGCCTCACTCACGGGGTGGGGAGCCCACGCCAACGACTTGACCATCAGCGGTCGTTGGTCTCCATCGGAGTCCAGACTACATATCAACCTGTTAGAGCTGAGAGCCATCAGACTTGCGCTGAAGGCGTTCCTGCCAGCTGTACAAGGGAAAAACGTCCTGATAATGACGGACAACACAGTGGCCATGCATTACCTCAACAAAAGAGGAGGTGTAGGATCACTACCCCTGTGCAGAGAGGCGATGCAGCTCTGGTTTTAGGCAATCCAAGAAGGAATCTCTCTATCGGCAGTTCACCTAGCCGGAGAAAAGAACTTGACAGCGGACGCTCTGAGCAGGCAGAGCACAGTCTCCCACGAGTGGGAACTAGCTCAGGAAGTCCTTCAAGAGATCTTCGCCCTTTGGGGAACCCCTCAGGTGGATCTGTTCGCCACCAGCGTCAACAGGAAATGCGATCTGTTCTGCTCAAGGGAATTTTCCCCGAGAGGAGCTCTGGGAGACGCGTTCATAGTGGACTGGGAGTTTCCGCTTCTGTACGCGTTCCCACCGGTCCCTGTCATTCCTCAAATGATCAGGAGGTTGAGAAGATTCCGGAGAACCATGATCCTAATTGCCCCGGATTGGGCCAGGAGAACGTGGTACCCGGACCTTCTAGACTTGTCCATCTGCCCTCCAATTCGACTTCCACTCAGAGAGAACCTACTCTCACAGAAGGGAGGTCAGGTTCTCCATCCAGACATCAAAACCCTCAACCTTCACGCTTGGCTTCTGAAAGGTTGAGGTACAAGGATTGGGACCTCCCTGATGATGTTATGGAGGTGTTGCTTTCGGCAAGGAGGCCAGCAACAAAGTCTTTATACCGCTGCCGTTGGAACAGATTTTGCAGCTGGTGTAGGGAACAGAATATCGACCCTTTTTCATGTGGTACACCAATGGTTTTGTCCTTCTATATTTGGTGAATTCAGGCCTTCAAGTTGGCACCATTAAGGGCTATCTCGCAGCGCTATCCATCTTTAAGCGCACTGCGGAAGAACCATCCTATTTCAAGTTACCCTTGGTAATACAGTTTCTAAAGGGGTTAACCACTGTTTATCCCCCAAGACCATTCCAAGTTCCCCTATGGGATTTAAACTATGTACTAACCTTCCTGATGGGCACACCTTTCGAACCACTCCATTCTTGTTCGTTAAGATTCCTTACCCTTAAAACTGTTTTATTAATAGCACTTACATCTGCTAGAAGGGTGAGCGAATTACAAGCTCTTTCTTGTAAACCCCCTCACACAATATTTCATAAAGACAAAGTTGTCCTGCAAGTGAAGCCTAATTTCCTCCCAAAGGTGGTTTCTGAATTCCATATCACTCAGAAGATTACCCTACCATCTTTCTATCCTCCTCCTCATCCGGGGAAAGAGGAAGAGACGTTACACAGGCTAGACCCTAGAAGGGCTTTAAGTTTTTACATCAGTAGACTAGCCAGGATAAGACAGGCAGACCAGCTGTTTGTAGGTTACACAGGTCACAAGCTGGGGTTACCAATAACTAAGCAGACCATTTCCAGATGGATCATTCTAGCCATTCTGGAATGTTATAAACTGGCAGGAAAAGAGCCCCCTCAAAACCTTAGGGCTCATTCGACCAGAGGTATTGCAGCTTCATCGGCCCTCAAAAGAGGTGTGCCGGTTAAAGACATCTGTGCGGCCGCTACATGGTCGTCTGTCCATACCTTTACACGTTTGTACAATTTGGATTCCTCCTCCAGTCAAGAGACTAGGTTTGGAAGGGCTGTACTGCATTCTATTCATCAATAGAAGACAGCGTGAAGTCAGTACTCCCTCCTCCAATAATAGAATACTGCTATGGGAGCCTATCTAAGATGAGGAATACGTCGGAGGACACAATCCCTTCGAAGAACAAGTTACTTCTTACCTTGTAACGTTCTTTCGACGGGATGTTCCTCCGACGTATTCCTCATCGACCCTCCCATCCATCCCCGCAGTTCTACTTCCCTTGTTGTTGCAGCTTACGCTCCTTCAGGGTGATTAGTCTAGTCCAGAAAGTATTATTGTGGGCTACAAAAGGAGGGACATCGACTCGGAGGACGTCAACGCGCAGCGCCCTCTAGAGAAAAATTTTTCCGAGGCCAGCAGAGCTGGAAGGAGATATCTAAGATGAGGAATACGTCGGAGGAACATCCCGTCGAAAGAACGTTACAAGGTAAGAAGTAACTTGTTCATCTTATTACACTTGGAATGAAATAGCCTGTTCCTCCCATAGCCCTCAAATCCCCCCACCCCGGCCTACTTCGCGCCGCTCCATTCCACCTACTTCCTCCTGTCTTCTACTACCCCTCCCTGGCGTCTATAGCTTCATGTTCATGCGTGTGGTTGTCTTTAGTGCCCCCTACAGAAGTGGCTAAATCCACTATCAGCCGTCGCCATTCATCCACTCCTCCCTCCACCTGTTCCGTGTCTCGGCCCGCTGCTTCTTCCCACCACTGTCTCTGCATTTGCCCATTTTACCAAGTCCTTCCACCACACCTGTACTACTGGCCTCGCATTGGCTTTCCAACCCACTGTTATCCCGTGTTTCGCTAGTGTATATATACGCCAGATCCTTAAGGACCCCACCAACGTCAAAGGTAACATCCTGGACTGGATTATTTCACTAAACCTAAAAGCCCAGATCACTAACACCAACTATTATATCTGGTCAGACCACTTCCTGGTCAATTTTGACATCTGTCTTCACACGCCCCCCTCCAAGCCATCCATCCCCCCAAAACAATCATTAGTCGTAACCTCAAGAAAGGCTCAACCCTCGACCTCAAAGAATGCATCACAAACGACCTTGGAGACAGACTCCCCTGATGCACTAATTGAGGCTTTCAACATGAATTCCACTCTGCTCTTGGATAAGCTCGCCCCCCCTTAAGTCGAGAACCACCTGGGATAATCCAAACCATCAAACATGGTTTTGATCTGAACTCAGATCTTTAAAAACCGACAAAAGAAGGGCAGAGAGGTGTTGGCTCAAATGCCCCTCATCTGACAATAAAAACGCATGGAAGACTCTTGAAAAAACCTATAAGGATTCGATCATAGAAACAAAAAATAATTTTTACAACCAACAAATTGTAGAAGCCAATAACAAACTCAAAAAGCTGTTCCAATAATTAAAGCTTCTCGAAAAGCCCAAAGCTCAATTGACACCATTCACACCCACAAATGCAGATTGTACTAAAATAAAGAATACCTTCCAAGAAAAAATACTCAAAGCAAGGGCCAAAATCCTATAACGGATCGCTGCACGTCCAAACCCACCGAGCACCCCTACCAAGGATCCCTTCCCCCCCTACATCTAGCACTACCACATGATGGCACATCCTTTAGTTTTACGCAGGTATCTTAACTCTTACCTGCTGCCCATCCTAGGTACCATGCGCCCGACAGCTGGACCAGACAATGTGATTCCCCCAAAAATGATCCTGGGTAATAAGGATATTTTCACCCCATTTCTGGCATGATTTATAAAGGCCTCTTTTCGGACTCACATAGTTCTTGATGGCTTCAGAAATGTCACAGTGACTCCCCTCCTGAAAAGCCAGGGGTGGACCCCAATGACGCAGCCAATTTAACACCCATCACAAACTGCAATTTCTTCTTGAAAAGCTTAGACAAAGTAGCTACCCGTCAGATTCAGACTTACATTGAATCCATGAATATTCTACATTGAAGGCAGTCTGGTTTTCGCCCTGTCTATAGCACAGAGACAGCCCTCATAGATATTCAGAGCCAGATGCTAAGCATTTTGGACCGGGGTAAGTCCGGCCTTCTGGTTTTACTGGACTTATCAGCCGCATTCGATTTACTAGCTCACGAACGACTCCTTGACATCTTAAAGGAGGTTACCAGTCATTTGGTCGAAAACCAAATGGTCGAATGACCATTTGATCGAAGTAAAATGGTAGAAAAAAAAAGGTCTAATTTTTTTTAATTATTTTTTTTTTGTTTTATGGGGGGTTCCCCCCCAACCCCCCTTTTTCTTTATTAAAACTTATTTTTTAAGCAACCAAAACTAAAAAAAATATATATAAATAAATAATTTTTTTTCCGACCATTTGATTCGATCAAATGGTCATTCAACCATTTATTTTCGACCAAATGACCGGACACCCTTAAAGGACACCTGCCATTGCTCTGTTTTAGCTTGCAAATGGATACACTCCTTCCTGACTGGAAGACAATCAAAAGTCAGCTGGGGTAATGCCACCATGGATCCCATTCTGTCACCTGTGAGGTGCCACAAGGAGCATGCATGTCCCCCATTTTGTTTAACCTTCACATCTTATCTCTATGTAGCCTCCTAGAAGAATCTGCAGTATTTTGGACCAACTACGCAGACAACACCCAAATAGTCCTACATATTTTGGGGGACTATGCCTCCGACAACTTACCCAAAATATCTATAATCAAGTAGACACCTGGATGGCGGACAATTGGATGTGCCTCAATAAGGGTAAGACTGAGCTACTTATCTTTGGCTTCCCCCAAGATAGGGCCAGACTCGCTAACTGCTACCAGTCCTTTTCCATCCAGGACTGTAGCATCTCAGTGAAGAAGAAAATCCAAACTCTCGGTGTACAAACCGACTGCACATTGAGTGTAGAGTCCCATGTGAACCTAGTTGCCAAAAGCCGCTCGTACCATCTAAAGCTACTTAAGAATATTCATCCATATCTCAATGAGGACAACTCTGCTACTATCTCCCGGGCAACTATTCTATCAAGAATAGACTATTGTAGGGGCGTGGCCTGCTAGCGAGCGATGAAGATGTGAGCCTTGGGAGCTCCTGCAGGCGCCGAAAATATCCTTTATAATATCCTGGCTCCTTTGTGAAAGAAAAGTCAAGTTGCACGAATCGACTCCAAAACATTTGGTGCCTCCACCAGCTGAGTTTGCTGCGACCACTCGGTGGAATACCGGCAAAAACAGATATGGTAGTAGAGAGCCACGGCTCACCGGCGTGAAGCTTCAAAATGGCCGGCAGCACCTGGAGACTGCGACCGAGCGGCACCCTCCAGTGCTTTTACCAGCCCGCACTCTGATGCCTGGCGGTTGCGGTGCGGGCGAACGCGGTTGCACACAAGTGGCTCGTGTGGAATTCACCTGGTGAGTGTCCCTTCGATCCGAGTCTGGGCATGGGCGCGCAGCAACGCATCTTGTGGTATCCGGAGGAGCTGGCCGACCGAGATGCTGCAGTGCGCCCCGCGCCCCCGGTGTCCTTTGGTGGCGAGCGACGGGTGGCAGCCCCGCGGCACTCCAGCACGACGTCGGAACAGTGCTGCACCCTTTACTGTGCGTGGTGTCTGAGCACTGGTGAACGGAGCGCCATGCAGCAGGGGGTGATCGAAAATTAAGATACCACGCAGCAAGAGGGCTGACTGAGTGACCCATGAACGGGATCCTGTGCAGCTGATAGACGTTGGACTGGGAGCAGCGGGTAGACCTGTGCTCCTGCCCGGGACTCCTGATCGCCTGTGCACCCCGGTGAGAGACCCCCCTCAGGAAGGAACCCCCCCCCCATCAGCCATCCACTCGAGTGGCAGGGGGAGAAGGACGGAAACGCCATAATACCACAAGTAAGTTCGGCCTCAGGAAAGTCCACTAGATAAGTTCCGGCCGCACTGCAGGAGCATAACCCCCTCAGTGGAACGCCGGCCTTCAGGGCCTCGTCATATTGACATTACCGAGTGAGTTGGGAGGGGTGGCTTTTCCTTTACCTACCTGCTGGGAACACGGCAGCAATCACCCCTGCAGTGAGTGGAGGAGCACAGGAGCACTGTGCGCAGGGAGAGGCATGGCTGCCAGACTGATAGAACCTCCCGAAACTAATTGGCACAAAGCCCTGGATCGGTGGCCTATCCTTGCACGCCCTACGGTGAGACCACTGGGGGCAGAAACTGGATAGACAGGCGGTCCGGTTACTCAGGGGACCCGACAGAGCCACTTAACCCCTCACGGCCAGATCATACGAGCGGGGGGCCGGGTGAGGGGCCACTGCTTGACTAATACCGGCCTGATAAAAGGAAGGGTGCTATCACGGAAAACGCCACAGTAAACATCTGAAGGTGCCCCTTGGATCCTGCTGCTCTCGACCCGCGATGCTTGCTGCTGGCAGAGGGTCTGCCTGACACCGGTGCGCAACATCCCGCCGACCCTGAGAGCCCTAACTGAAGGAAGGGGCTGACGAAGACGGGAATAATTGGTTCTAAAGACCAGACCAAGATCAGGGGGTGAGAGAGGGCATTGGTGTCTGACACCACTGTTGTTATTACACTAACCGGGCAGACCCAGGTTTGGCTGACAGACGGCCGGCCACCCTGAACCAACGCACCACTGGACAGGTACCCAGTCACCACAAGGATTAATCCTACAACAGCGGAACACAGGACCTACACGATTTGTAAAATGGGCAAAGACAAACAGAAGAAAACATCCACGCAAAGTAGCATGGATCAATATGCGGTCGCCACCACTCTGGCACCGACGGGCCAAGCAACACGGCCGACCTCCCCCACAGGTGAGGATAATCTCTCATTAAGGGACATGATGGCCGCCATTGCCAGCTCACGCTCCTCCATGGAAATCAAAATGGACAGCATTGAGGTGTATGTCTCCTTTTTACGCCATGATCTTCAAAAACTCACCTCCCGAACGGGAGAATCGGAACACTGCATCTCCGAAGAAGAAGACCGCATTAGAGGCGTCACCCAACAATTATCGCAGGCACTGACATGCCTGAAAACCCTGGAATCCCGAGTGGATGATGGGAGGGAAGATCTTGTCGTAACAACGTGCGCATTCTCGGACTTCCCGAAGGAGAGGAAGGACACAGCATGGAGCCGTTTCTAGAACAGTGGCTTGTGGATATCTTTGCACCCCACTCCTTTTCTAAATTCTTCTCAGTGGAAAGGGCCCCAGGATGCCCATGGGCAGACCAATCCCAGGTGTACCACCTCACAGTGTTTGCTAAATTGCTCAATTACAGAGACAGGGTGTTGCGCTCAATAGGGACAATTACCCACAACGGATCCCGGATCGCATTCTTTCCTGATTACACCCGGGAGGTGCAGCGTGCGCGGCAGTCCTTCGAACCACTCAAAAGGCAACTGGCCCTCATGAATGTAAAATACGGGCTGCTCTTCGTAGCACAGCTCAAAATTTATCATAAGGGAACCACAGTACATTTCACTGACCCGCAAGAGGCCTGGAAGTGGGCAGAAGCTCACATCGAAGGCGACTGGAGGGCGAGACAAACAAGACAAAGAGGGAGACCCCGGCCTAGACTAGGTTGAGCCTCCCCCGTGAGAGATCCCGAAAGGTTGGAACCGGAGGCCCCAGATAGGCAGCAAACCAAAATGACAGATGAACATGCTACGGTCCCACACCTAAGAAACCTCATGGACCATTGCGGCGCAACAACGCTGTATCCCTTGAATTCTGTTCTTTGCCGTATAACCTAATCCAGCACGAGGGACCCAAATAATCGGCACTGGAAATGGAGTTCCAGGGGAGTCTCCCCCCCTGGTAGTCCTTTAGGTCTTTTTGAGGTGTTAAGCTTACGCCTTAAGTTTTTGAGTGTCAGCAATGTTGGGGCTACAGGTACTTCGTGTTGGGGTGGAGTATAGAGAGGGGTAGGGAGGGGGGAGTTGGCATGGTTTCTTGTTTGGGGACCACCACATATTCACACGACAATCCAATCACGGCCCTTTGTACGAACCACCTCACACGGGGACCCCACCCCCGCAGCACACACCGGCGGGAAACTGACCCTTCCCTCTGGCCAGGATATCCTGAAAATCCTCCACATGTTATAGAAGGCGTCCGCACAAACCCAGTCGTTATCTGCTGACCGCCCCAGATCTCTTAAACTGCTCACCTGGAAAGTGAATGGAATGGGTTCTGGGATCAAAAGGCGCCTGGTCACACAACTTTTGAATAGACACTCCCCTGATATGGCCCTGATAACCGAGACGCATCTAGCAGGGTCAAATTGCACCTTATTCCGGAGGACCAACTACCATTCCACATTCCATGCAGGATATACAATGGGATCCAGAGGCACTCTTATCCCGATACATAAACATATCCCGTTTGTTCCACAGGTAGTAGAGCAGGACCATAGGGGCCATTAGGCCTTGACTCTAGGAATGCTCTGGGGTGAAAAACTGGCTATTGCCTCGGTGTATTCTCCACCGGGCCTGGGACAAGAACTGTTATATGAACTGATCATTCTTATGGGAAAACACCAACCCGATATGTGGATTCTGTGAGGAGACTTCAACAACGTCATATGTAATATCACGGACCGCACCGACCTTAGACATCGCAACCCGGACACCCCCACGAAACTGGCAAACTATATATCCGCCTTGGGTCTTTGTGATGTGTGACGGGAACTACATCCGGAATCTAGGGGATACTCGTTCCACTCGGGAGCCCATGGCTCCCTATCTAGGCTGGATTACTTCTTCCTCGCAAACACCGACCTGCACAGGGCAGTCTCCGCAGAACTGCTGCCCCGTGGCATCTCTGACCATTCGCCATTAACGATGGAACTGCGAATGCATGGTGCGACCCCCCACTCCCAGCTAGAACATGGAGGCTGAATAATTACTACCTGGGGCTCCCCGAACTGGTTGATCGCCTTACTGAAGTAACTAATTAATACTTTGAGATCAATGAGGCTGCAGTGGACAGCCCGGTGATAATATGGGAGGCCTACAAAACAGTGCTGCGGGGAGAGATAATCTCCTGGACAGCGAACAAGAGAAAAGAGTGGCTCCAAAAAATAGTGGAGGCGGAAGGGGAGGTGAATAATTGGGTAACTAAATATATTCTTGATCCAACCCCGGAGAACCATGTGTCCCTTAAGCACGCCAAAGAGCGCCTTCGGAACACTGGGTTAGATAACGCCAAACAGGCCCACTGGGATTCCAGAGCAAGGATATATGAATTTGGGGACCAAGCCTGCAAAATGCTGGCCTGGCTTGAAAAAGGGGACGAGCAACAACGCCATGTCCGGGACATTGTCACTCCAGACAATGAAAAGTGCCAGTCGGACGCCAAGATAGCAGAGGCCTTTGCTGAATTCTACGCTGATTTATATCGGGCTCCAGCCTCCTCACTGGACCCCACCCTCTTAGACGATATTATACTCCCATCTCTCTCGGAACAGAAGGAGCAATTAGACGCCGGCCTCTCTGAAACAGAAATTGCTGAGGTGGTGGCACAATTGCAGGCGGGAAAGGCACCGCGTCCTACCCCATTCCCGGTGGAGACCTGGCAGAAGCTGGGTGGGGACAAAATGGCGTCCCCCCTCCATAAAATGTTTCTTCGTGCCCGGGAACAGGGCACCCTCCCACCAGACCTCTGCAAGGCCACCACTGTGTTCATCCCCAAACCGGATAAACCCCCTGAGAGATGTGCTTCCTACAGCACCCATATCGCTAATTAATAGCGAAGCCAAAGTCCTTGCCAAACTCCTGGCTAACAGACTACAATTGGTCGCTCCCACCCTGGTCCACCCGGACCGATGTAGCTTTATGCCACATAAGTCAACCCGGATGAATCTGCGGCACCTCCATCTGTCACTGGAACGCGCTCCCATTATAGACACACCACTTGCCCTATTGGCGATTGATTTTGAGAAGGCATTCGACTCAATCTGGTGGGACAGCCTTTGGGAAATTATGCGGTGCATGGGGTTTGGAGACACCTTTCTGGGGTGGTTACAACTACTCTATACAAATATCCAGGCAGAGGTCAAGGTGAATGAGTGGCCCTAATGACCGTTTCCTCTCGGCAGAGGTCCGCGACAGGGATGCCCCTCTCTCCCTCCTCTTCGTCCTTGCGATTGAGCCGCTTGCTTTATGGCTTCGCCAGAGCACAATTTGGATGGGATTTAGATGGCCAGAGGGACACGAAGACCGGACGTCTTTATATGCAGACGATGTCCGGATATATTTGGGGGATCCAGCCCGGACCTGCACCATAGTGACGCAGATGCTCATCCGATTCAGTGAGTTTACCGGACTGAAAACTAATTGGGGGAAATCGGTTTTCTTTCCGGTAAAGGGTGGAGTACAGGCAAAGCCCCAGGATTGCCCGTACCGAGTGGAACAGCAGGGCTTACGATATCTGGGAATTTGGATTTCCAGAGACCTGACTAGATATGCTGCACACAACCTCCAACCGATCACTGACCGGTTTGTCAGCGATGTTCACCACTGGAAACCTCTCCCCCTGACACTTTTGGGCAGAGCTGCACTCTTTAAAATTATGACCCTCCCAAGGTTCCTATACGTCTTGCAAAATGCTCCGCTCAAGATCCCGGACTCTGAATTTGACAGAGTAGAAACTCTTCTTAAGGAACTCATATGGGGCGGAATCAACCCTGCATCGCGATGACCACGCTCCAAAGATAGACCTGGGAAGGTAGGATAGGGGTGCCCCCCCTCCAAACATATTATTGGGCTTCACAGCTAGCAGTGGTCAATGACCTATTCCATGGTGACCGGGAACTTTCCCATATAAGGGCCGAATTCGCTGCTATGCATGACACTGACCCTCTCTGCCTGCTATACCAACCTCCTCTGAGACACCCTCCACCCACAACCGCAGCACACATTACCACTGTTTGGAGACAAGCCCATAATTTCGTAGGGTGGAAAAACAAAATAACCGCTGCACAGCCTTTATGGCAAAATAGCAACCTGACCGGGCTGGGGAAACTTGGGGCATGGCCTAGATGGATGGCGGCGGGGATTCTGACAGTGGGGGATGTCTTTGTGGATGGGAAACTGGCTTTGTTTGCCGACAACTAATATTCCAAATAACGAGCACCAAGCAATATCATTATATACAGCTGGTCCATGCCTTGAAAACCCACATACCAGCAGATGCCACTGTCCCTGACTACACACCCATAGAGCGCAATATGCTACCAGCCTACATTCCCACCAAATGCACTTCCACTTTGTACACTGCTATAACATCCTTTGCCACTCCTGAACTCAACAGTTTAAAGGCCAAATGGGAAAAAGATGTGGGAGGGATAGACCCAGAAGACTGGATCCGGGTGCTGATGCTTGGGAGGTTGCTATCTCCTCCAGGCTCCGTCTAGTACAGCTGAAAACCCTACATCGGATATATTACCCCAGAACGACTTTATATGGCTGGAAACGGGCCCCAAGCCAGAACTGTCTCCGATGTGGAGAGGAAGAGGGAACCTTCATACACATCCTGTGGACATGCCCCCGGATCCAAGTCTTTTGGAATGCATGTTGTAATGATCTTGCTAGGGTCCTAGTCCGTACCATCCCGCTGGATCCGAAGTCCCTACTCCTAGAAATACCCAACAAGAATGTTGTTAATAAATGGGAAAGACTGGTCCTAACCACGGCAGCGGGACTGATGAAACGTAACATTGCGCAGAAATGGGGAGCCCCAGAGTCCCCGACACTGGACCAATGGGTAATAGATATGGACACATGCGCTATGGTGGAACGCAGAGTCTACAGTGCAAGGGGCTGCATTACCAAAGCTTCCAAAATATGGGGGAGGTGGGAATAGGGGGTGACCTAGGACCCCTTGGTGTAGCTTGTGAGACTTTGAACAAAGTGCAAATATGTTTACATAAAGGGCCTTTTGTGATTGATGCCACATTTACTGTTATTTACCTATGAATGGACAGTCTAGTCCTCATTTTGGTTTTGTTTTTTGTGATTGTTCCTTAAAATAATAAAATGTTTTTATTAAAAAAAAGAACATACTATTGTAATAAGCTCCTAGTAGGGGGTGATAAAAAAGCACCCAGTGCCACAAAAGCATCCAAACCACTCAAAATGACGCAGTTGGATTATTAAAAAGGTCCGAAGAAGATGCCATAGCTCAATCCACCGGCAGGAATTACACTGGCTACCGGTCGCGGGCAGATGTCAATTCAAAGCGGCAACCTTACTTTATAAGTGTCTGTATGGGAAACTCATAGGTACCTGAAGTCAACCACTTCATGGTATAAATCCCTACCTTCGTTAAGATCAACAAACACCAGTCTTGTTGCTCGCTCATCTTTCAAGAAATCAAAAGGGCTGTGCTGATCATTTGTAAATTGCTCCTCTAGAATTTGGAATAGTCTCCCTATATCCCTGCGATCAGACTCCAACATGTGTACATTTAAGAAAGCACTGAAAACTTCCCTCTTCGCCTAGACCAGTGATCTCCAACGTGTAGCCCGGGAGCAACATGTTGCTCGTGGCACCCTACATTGTTGCTTGCCAGTTGCTCTGGGCCATGGTATGGAGCCCTAGAAGGAGGCGCTGAAGGGATGAGACCTAAGTAGCAATATAGCCAGTCTTTGACTGTGTGAGAATGTTGGCCAATGGTTCCAGCTGGCTTATTTTTATACATGCAAGATTTGTGTTTGTTGGCACCATGCAAATGATTGTTCGTAAAATGTCCTTACTTATTATAGCAGTATCATTGTTAAAACCCTGTCATCTTCAGATCATTTACCCAGCTGGCAAGTGTATTAATGAGTAAAATAATTGAACCATGTTTGTATCCTGGAGAAAATTGTCATATTCGGTTCCTTGGTACAGCTAGTAGGAGCATAATGGACAAATAAGTGGCATGCATACCCAACTTTCTTTTTATTAAATAGTTTTCATGCACTGTGAGGTTTGTGTTTGATGCCACCATGATTTATATTTATCGGCAATATTAATTTTAGTGTCACCTATATTTATTGTTACATAGTGTCCTAGTGGAAAAATTGTCATCGCTTGATACTCTGCCCATCTGGCACGTGGATAATGGACAGAAAAGGTAAATGAATGCCACATTTTTCATAATTAATTTGCCCTATATTCAAATCCAATTAAGTTACTGTTAATATGTTTCAATGTACAAGCCAATAAATGAATCCAAATACTTAGTTAACACCACCACACCCCTCTATGAAGTGGTCATCAAATGCTCAAAGTTTTGACCAATGTTTCCCACTAAATCTTCTGTAAAATCCCTTTACGGCAAAGAAAATAAGCTCCAAATTCTTGAGAAAGGTATGATTTGTATTCCTAACCACTTTTAACCGCTTTTGCACCAATACAACAAGCCTCAGAAACTTTAAAATGCACTATTCGCCATTCAATGCCAAAAATAATTCTTCTGAGGTAACCTCCGAAACCCCAATGAAGTGATCTTTAAAGCCCCAAGTAATGCCCCAAGTAATGACATGAATTACTCAATCAATATTTATTTATTTAGTCATATTTCTCCATTAAGTTTGCAACATTTAAAACATGTATCATATTTTTCATAAAATGCCCAAAATATAAAAGCATCTTTAATATGTTCAAACAAGCAGTAAATAAAACCCTGATCATTACAATTATTTAAATAAAACATAGCTCCCATGCATGTCCACGCTTACGCAAAACAGAGAAGCAATGACACATTAACAGAAAATGAACCAAACCTTTGCCTCCTGTTTTGCGGGCACACTTTGTGCTTCCTCCTGCACACCTTAATGTATTGAGGGGTGGGGGGTACATTTAAACGTACCATTACCATCAGCCTGTTGCATTATTTCACAGATTTCTCCTTGCCATTTTATAGGCGCATGTAAATTTGTTTATAAATTTAAGGAGGTCAGCTTATGTGTATTTTGGACATCCTCCTCTCCGCCCATCGGACAGGCTCTTGCTTTATGAGCTAGTTTGAGATGACTTAGTGTGCCACTCTGTTATATCCCACCCCTATCCAAATGGACAGTGCTTTACAACTCCCCTACCAGAAGTATTTTTCTTTACCAAGGGAGGCTGCAATCACACTTCCATTGAAATTCCCTTTATGATCAGCAGAACATCTCAGATGTGCTTTTACAAAATAAGTTAAGTCTGAACTGGCCTGAAACCTTCAAACTGAACACCCCCAATTCAGCTCATAAAGCGCTACCCGGGGTATCTGCAGGGAGACCTGCAATTTGGCACAGGAATTTATTTTGCAATCCCTCCAGGAGATGAACCTGTTCAGTAAGTAAATTGGCCTATAAATGTGTGGGGGCTTGCGGTCCAAAGACTACTTGTCCAAGGTAATGGCATAATGCCTGTCTTAACAGCTACATTAATTATAAAACAATTTGGTGTCCTTTGAAAAAGCTTGCATTGTTTCTCATTCTTTCTTTGTTGTCTTTTGGCAATTTTTAAATGCCATTTTGAAACTATAACTCTGAACAGCAGTGAACACACCACTCGTTAAATCATGGTTCAATTTTCTTTTCGAGATTCTACATTTTGCATTGTACCATGGGACCCTTTCTTCTAACCTGGATTTCCTGGGGACGCTGTTTGCCAATAGCTCTGTCCCGGATAGTTTCTCCCAAAAACTCAAACAAACCGCCACTTTCTTTTGTGGCCTCTGAACTGTTTCACAGTTTTAACAGAATATCTTAATATCTTGTGAATTAGTCATTCTTTCCAATGCCTCCTTGTCGAGTTTAGGCATTGATAACCAGCACATGTGGCTGTCAGACATCATCTTCGTGGTGCCACTTTGTTCAATCAGAAATGCAAAAACATTTCATAACATTCCTGAAGAAAAAAACAATCCACAATACAGTAATTAATGACTGTGTAATAGCTTGCTAAAAGGCGCAAGAGCTATTGTGACCATGATGTCAAAAATGTTGGGTTTCTTAATTGACGCATCTTTATCCACCGTGTGGGAGAGTTCGCTTGATGTCCGTTTTCTAACGGGAGTGGTCGTCTCGAATTGTAGTCCTCGCGGCAGAGTATTATTTGGCCTCTTTTTTATTGAGTTTGATAGATCAGACTGCTTAGGAGGTGCAGGCATTGACTACGAGTTTTAGCGGAACCCAGATCCGTACTGATCACCTTTTCCTTCACTTCCGTCGTCTTACATTCATCAGTTTTATTAGTTATGAACACCTAAGGTTCAGATGTTCTTTTTTTTTTCTAAAACTGATTGTTGAGAAGGACTTAAACTTTGTGTTTTGATGCCCGATACCACTTGGTGCCCATTGTTGGAAAGTGGCTTATCGGTAGAACAGATTGTTTGAGGACAGACTAAGCTGTTGCCCGGTTTTCTAAAGTGCCGTCTTGTGGCTGAAGGAGTACTATCTTGGAGCTCTTAGGTGAATAAATTCTTTGCAAAAGTGCTGTTTATTGCAGTACAGTTTTGCATATTAGCACCTGAGATTTGTTCTTCCACCACCTCCAGAATTTCAGCATCGGATCATTCTCCATTATGCTCAGGGAGAACTTTCTCCAGTTTGCAAAAAAATCTTTCCAGTGCGGTTATCTTCGTCTGACGCCCTGGGGTTGATTTCCTAAGATTCTGCATGGGTCTCCTTTGTATTGGCGTTTTATCATTTAGTTTGTTATCAATGTATTTGTTCGAAATTCCCTTTTTTGCGAGAGAAATTAAATTTGTTGCTGTTTTTTTTTTCTCAAATGATTACCCGTCCCGCGTTCTGGTTTTTTGCCCAAAGTTTGTGGAGTTTGGTCACACCGGGCTTCTCTTTCACCCGGACTTACTGTCAGGATAAATCTCCCCTGACTGTGGTTATCCAAACAATAGCTTTTTGTCGGACAACTTTATCCCCCTCCATTTTTGCAGACGATTCGGTATTACTCTCATCTGCAAGTTCTTCGGAAAGATTTTCCGATACAAAGGTGTCATTAAAGTCACTGGGATAAAAATGTGGATTGGTTAAGTCTTGGCGTGCGTAGAAAGAAGAGACCTTGGCCGTGAAGCCCGCGGTGTGGGCTGCACACCCTTTGACCACTAAAGTCTTGTTGTGCGGTCACTGGGTGCACTTCCATTTGGATCTTGGAGTTTTGAGAAGGTCCCACGGCCGAACATTGTTTCTCCTTTGACAGGCTCTCTTGTAGTATATTTTCTATTTCCGCTGGTCGGGTTCCGAATCCTTTTCCCTTGAATATGACGGGGCTGAGCGGTGTTTTGTGTATCCCGTTCCGGAGAAGGTGAAGAATTGAGTCGGGCCCCCTTCAATGGGACTTCAATGCTCGCTGTTTCCCGCAGGTGAGCAGCCGTTGCTAGTCCCCCTGCTCCGCAAACCCTCTGCGGTGAAGTCAAGGAGGGTAGACCAGTCACTACTTTTACACCTCACTCCCGCATCAGCATCTGATTGATCACTCTGCTGTGTTTTTGACTGATCACTGTCCCTCCCAGGGGAGCGGTCGAAGAAAATGTGTTTCAAATCTTTCGATGGAAAGGGTTCCATTGAAACTCTTTTGATGGAAAGACCAGATACCATCCTGCCTTTACAAGACTTCCACCGCCAAGTGTCCCTCTTTCTCCATGTGGTCGCTTGCGTCTTCTCCCAGTGGTCTTCTTGTGGCTTGCGCACACCTAGCAGAGCTTCCTCAGTGAATCAGGGTACTCACGACTGCTTCCCTTGGTCCTGCCGGCCTCCTTCCCACGGCATGCCACTGGCCTCGAGCTCCGTATGCCTTCGCTTCCTACTGCATCCATTCTGCGCTGCTTCAAGGGTCTCTGCCCACTGAAGAGGTCTCGCTGCACACAGCTGACTGTGCTGCCGCAGCTAACACGGCTGCTACAGCTGCCTATGCCGCCGCAGTGGACTCCATTTGTTTCGGGCTTCCCGTTTTCAATGTTCCCGCTTCCATTTTCATTACAAAATTGACTAAACCGCTCACCAGCAAAGCAATACTCCTGCTCAACTCTTGTTGTCCTCCTCCACGTTTCAGTACTTGACTAGGATTGATAGATGTTAGTTTTAACAAAGTGAGGTTTTGTTGGTCTAGCCATCCTCTTCTTCGTCCCAGTACCATATTGGTGCCATTAAGGGAATATTTTAGGGGGATCACAAGGAAAGGACTGACAAAAGCCTATGTAGGCTTGAGGGATGGAGGGTTCATGGTGAAAGGTAAATGGGGGATACCATGCCTCAACTAAGGATGTCCTCTCCCCACTCCCCAAGTCTCCTCCACCACACAGGTGATCCTCTTTTGCATATCCACCCCCAGGGTCGGGATCCAAAAGTGATGGCCTTTCCCTGGCCACCTGAGAAGAGGATCCCTGGGGAAAATAAGTGAGGACGCCCTCGGATTCCTCCCAAAGTATACAGGATACACTAAACTCCAGCACACACAGAACATGATTTGAAACACCTCTTCTTGTAATTTTTTTATACATTTTTTTTATTGTATTTTACTGTAAAACAAAACAGTTACATCATTAAACTTCTCCTTTGAGAGACACCTCGTTTGAATCTATGGTGGGTAAGCCTATGGTTGGTCCTGCCCTTGGAGAATATCGTGACAGATTTACGGGAAGATAGGGAAGAATTTAATCTGAAGTTGTCTTTTCTGGCCTCAGAGTTTATATACACCACCTGCCCCACAGATTTAGGGCTCTGGACCTTTTTGACATACTAGATTTGTAAGTGGAGCCGATGGAGACCCTTCAGACGGAAGGGACGGTTATGGGTGCCGTCGCTAGAGGAGGTGCTAGGAAGTCCGGGATAGGAACTGCAGATAAGACATTACAAAGCTTGTCCATAGGTTTCAGTAGAAAGAGGGGCACTAGACTTAGTCTGGATGGGGTGAGATGGGAAGGAGGATGTTTCGGGAATAGAGGAGAACATTTGTATCAAGATATAGTTGTTTATTCCATTAATATTGTGATGGTCCATTAGACAACTGTGTGATGTCTTACCTGCTTTGTTAATGCAAAAATCAATAAAATGCTTTGGATAAAAAAAAGAAAAGCATTTCCTTAAAACTAAGAAACAAAGGAAATCCCCCAACTGTGTCCTCTTCCTCCCCTCCCCCTTTCTTGTTTCTGCAACTTCCAAGGGTCAGTACCTACACAGCTGGAGTTTGCCCATTGTTCATCTCAAATCTCTGTTGCCTGTTCTGTTCACATCATGTGAAATAACACATGGAAATTCCTTGGTTTGGTTCATCGTAGAGTCAGATGTTGAATTAATGGAAGTGAACCTGCTTCACATTTTTTGGGTGTGCTTCTTCTGACTCGCACTGTAAGCTTTTCCATCGCTATTTATGTCCCAAAGCATTTGCATCCATTGACCAGTAGATGGCCTGTCCCTTTTTACCCCAAATTGTGAGGATTGCTAGTTTAGCCACTAGTACAATGTTATTTATCAAGTACAAATGTCTGCTCATCACTAACATCTCTACTTTTGACGATGGCCACAGCAGTGCAAACCTGATTCAATGGTAAATCCAACCTCAGTTTCTTCCTTGTTTAAAGTTTCTATTTCTCTCCAGAATTGTCCAAGTTTCGGCCTGCTCCACATTATATTTGGTTACACCCCCTCCATCTTTTTTATTTTTTGTATTTTCATGATTAGTTTATTAAAAACTTTTCACGAAACACACCCCCCTCCATCACATGTTCTTCACCTTTTGATTAGATGTGTCCAATGTATCCGGGGTACAGTACCATCTGTGTAAGACCTTTACTTGGGGCTCTTTGTGTCTTAGCTGCTGATATGTAAATCTTTCTGTGTCTTGTAGTTCAAAATCTTGTCTGCACTGATTAAACGATCCTGTTATGTGTTAACAGTCTTCTATTTCCCTACAACCGCCAGTGTATCCGGTTTCAAAGCCCTTGTCCCGTGGCACTGGGGTAAAGTCACAGTTTCTGTACATGGGTGTGAATGGTGACGTAAAATGTAATAAGCCCTTTCTTCTTGAAATTATGTCCTGTACTTCATAGTACCTCTAGTGATTATGTTTAAGGACAGCCCATGTGCCCTTTGTGATTTGTCGAGCCAGGGTTGCCTCCAGAGATCGTCCCTTGCTATTGATTGTTCTATAATAACACAGTGTTTTTGGGATTCCAGCTGGATCCATTCAGCTATCACTCTCGTTTAGGAAGCCAAGTAGTAGCACAGAACATCTGGGCAGGACAATCCTCCCCAGCCCTGTTCGCCATCAATTGTTTTTTCCTTATTCTTTGTTTTGCTGCACCCCAAATAAATGTAACCATCACCCTTTGGATGCCCTTAAGCGTCTCCTTCGGTTTGCCAAGAGAGACATTTTGAAATATGTGGAGTAGCCCTGGAAGGACGTTCATCTCTATTACGGCCATCCTGCCCAACCCCAACCAAGTTATGTAATTTTTTTTGTAAAATAGTTGTTTGGTGTTGAGAATTAATTTTGCAGTTTTCTGTTCTGAGGGCATTAAACTGACCTCTTTTCACCATTCATTTTTTGTAGGTCTCACTCATTTATTTTTTCATGCTCCCTCTCTAATGCATTTTGCTGTATCCAAATAAGTGTGGCAGCTGGAGCTATTAAACTACCTCTTTCAATGCATCTGAGTGATTACCCACTGTTATCTCTTGGTGTGTGTTAGTTTTCAATTAAACTATCAGCATCTCTCTCAACTTTTCGATTACCATTTTATCTCTTAGCAGTGTATCATTTACACTCCGCAATTCGTATAGTTTGGAGCTCCCTGCCAGAAGCATTGAGGAGCAGCGCTGAATGATCTGAGAGTGTGCTCACCTTTTACAGCAACTGTTTCAATTGTATTAAGGCATGTTGCACAGGCAAAAAGGTAATCAAGGCCAGAGTATTTCTTGTGTACGAAAGAGTAATGAGTGTAGTTTCTGCCAGTTGGGTGGAAGTGCCTCCAGGTATCAATTAATCCCAGCTCTTTTAATTCCCTCTTGAGCCTGGCAGACTTTTCACCCGTGTTTGACGACCTTGTTTGCGTTGATGTATCCTAACTCCCTTCCATAAATAGGTTCCAATCTCCTGCTATAAAGCAGTCCCCCTCCATGAAATGACCTAAAGTTCTTAGTCTAGGAGAAATTTTTCTTGTTCTGCGTTAGGTGCATTAACTAAGGCTAGTGTGAGTGTTCTGGCCCCTATCAGGCCTTTATCACGTTCCTTGCTTCTCTGTCCCTAGTGTAGTCTTTTAGTGTGAAGATATTGCCTATGTCTCAACTTATTTTGATCCCTGCCTATCAGGTGTATTCTCTGCAGAGCTACAAAGTCTGCACTTTCTCTCAAAAGCTGAGTCCTTTTACGTTTCCCAACCATATGCGTATATTTTGACAAGGCCTGGAATCGGGCCTTTTCAGGGGAGGGAGGGCGACTCCACCCAATATTCCTTCTAAGGTGCTTGAGAGATAGTAGGGCCCCTCCAAACCCCTCCTTACCTGCTAGTATTTCAGTGCCACGGCTTCAGCAGAGAGCAGCGGGACAAGGCCTTGAAAGAGACACTGAACGCCGGAACTGCAGGGCGATAGTCTGAACAATGCCGCAAGATATGGCGAGCGTAATCCTATTGGCCACAGTTGCAAGAGGAGGCATGCGCAACGCTGCGGGATGCAGCATACTTCACAACAGCAGACCGGACAGTATCACACCAGGGTTTACAACATTAAAGAAGGGCCCCAAAAGGGCCATGGCACGGGGGGGGGGCAACCAATCCCCTGCTAACCATGTCAGTCTTTATGGCAAGACTACATGGAAAGGGGGCAGGGTTTACCAGGCCTTTTATGCCCTCCCTTTAACCTTCCCCTGTCACACACCCTCAAGTGAGGTAAGTTGTTGGCCATGGTGAGTTGGCCAATCAGGGGAAGGGCCTGGGCCATTTTAAAGGAAGCCTGGTGAGTGTGCAGTGTTGGTTAGTTGGGTGAGGACAGGAGGCGGAGGAGGATGCCTGAGTGACCAGAGGAGGCAAGAGCAAAAGGAGTGCAGAGGCTATTGGAGAGGGGGGGGCTGTGGAATGTTTATTAGTGAGAATAAGGAGTGTTTGGAATAGTGACCGAGTAGGAGGAAGTGGTGGTAGAAGGTAGTAGCAGTTGGGAGTAGTGGTAGCGGAGGTAGTGGTAGCAGTAGATTGGTAGTAGGAAGTTGTAGTTGTTAGCAGTGGATGGTAGAGAGTGTTAGAGGGTGATAGCGATGGTAGTGGTGAGAGAGGTAGCAAGAGTAGTAATAGTAACGTAGAATGGGAGTGGAAGGTGGAGCAGTAGTAAGGAGGAGGGAAGGAAGTAGTAGTTGAGTGGTAATTGGGGCAGGAGTAGATGGAAATAGGAGTTAGAGTGGTCCAATCTATGGGTGGAGGTGACAAAGGGGGTGTTGGCGAGCAGAGGGTCAGGAGTACGGCGGGAGGAAACCATCTTTGGAACCAAGGTAGCCAAGCGTCGGGTGAGAAAGTGTGTGAATGACGAGTCATTGGAGAAGTGTGGAAGAAGGCACCATCCCTAACATCCCTAGAACACTAAACGGGACTAGGTTAGGGATAGTTAGAAAATCCCTAGGGAGACAACCATCGCCTTAGGGAAGCCACCAATAGACCAAGGTAGACGAAAGACAGATGGGTGTTCCTGATCCAATAGCGACTAACATCCCTGTTAAGGACGCCTGGGCTAGGGAGGGGGGAAAACTTGGAAAGTAGTAAAGAGGGACAGCTCTAGCACCAACTTCCCTAATGAATGCAATGTGCCCTAAAAGATATTTTCTAAGAATCTTCTGCCATTCTGTCTGTCTTAAGAATAGGCCTTGAAATATTACTGGAGCGTCTGAGTAGTTATTTGTGGTGTGCTGCCCCGTCAGTGTTTACATTCCTTTTTGAGCCATGGACTTGTGTTGTGTGCGTCATATTCTATGTCCCTTGTGCTTGTGTTGCTTGCGATTTCAGATGCCCTTGTGAGTGCAGTTAACAAAAACATATGTGTAATTGTGTGAATTAGGTGGTGGTGTTAAGCCTGAAAATTAGGCAATGGATTTATTTTCATATTTATATTTTGTATTTATTCATAAGGCGCCCCGAAAACAGGCCCAGAGGCATAGTGGCGTCAACAACAACATACGATACAAAAAACATAAAAACAAAAGTCATAAATCGGGAGAAACGGAAGACCGAGAAGCAGATTCTCATCAAGTCAGAGATAAAGTCCCACCTTAGCAGAGTAGAAGTGTCTTAAGTCCAGCTTTGAAAGGTTCCAAGGATTGGCTCAATTTGAAGTCTGGAGGCAGAGCATTCCAGATTCTTGGTGCCATGAAGTGAAAAGATCCCTGTGCCACTATGCCATGTTTTGCCCGAGGCGTTTGAAGAAGACCCAAATAATTGGATCTCAATCTTCATAGGACGGGTAGGCAGGAGATGTGGCTAGATAGATAAGCCATGCTTAATCCAATAATACATGTGTGAGTAATACACATTAGTCAAAAAGGTATCCTGCTGGCCATAGGAAGCCAGTGTAATGCTTTCCTAGCTACAGAAACATGGTCACTCCTTTTCAATCCTATTACTGCTCTTACTGCATTATTTTGTGTGATCTGGAGATGCATCATGTCTCCTTTACCTATACCATGTAACAGGCTGGAGCCGTAATCTAATTTAGCTCTGATAATTGCCCATGCGATTGTAACTGATTGTCCTGCGACAAGTACGGCCTCAGTTGTACCAACAGTTTGTGCTAGTAAGAAGTGGACGACACCAGGAAGCTAACATGAGCCTTCATGTTAAGCTCTTGGTCAATCACCATGCCCAAGGTCTTCACCTTCTGCAAGGTGGGAATAACACATCCGGCTTGGCGGAATTCACTAAATTCCAGCCCTAGCTTCTTCAGGCGAGACTCTGTGCCCAGAATCATAATTTCGATTTTCCTGTCATTCAAGGCCAACCCATTCTCCATCATCCAAGTCTGGATTATGACATACACCCTGTTGATTGTCCCGGAGTCCTCAGTATGATTTCCTGACAGAGGGATTAGGCATGGAGTGTCATCCGCGTAGTTTGTGAAAAGAATCCCTCTGTCACTCAGTAACTTAAAGAGTGGAGCTGTAAACAGATTAAATAAAGTAGGGGACAGACATGACCCTTGCGGAACTCCACAATCAATTTCAAATTCGTCTGCTTTATGGTCATCAATAAAGACTCTGGGCGTCCGATGAGACAAAAAGGACTCGATCCAGTTAGCTGCAGATGTGGAGAAGTGCGCACCATGTTTGAGCCTGGACACTAGTATTGCATGGTCCACTAAACCGAAAGCTGCAGAAAGATCGATAAGCATTAAGAGCGCTGTCCCACCTCCTTTTAACCCATGGGCCCAGGTACACGTTTATGTAGGTATCGAGAGACCTTTGTGCATGGGATACGGTGAATTGTGGCAGAACACTTTGACTGTCATCCTTGCACAGTTGAGAAAAGAGTACCCCTCAGTTGGTTAATAGTAAAATGTGTTATTTACAATGCCTTGAAATCCTGGCCCTCACTGTGATGCATTGAAGTTTACTCCTTGCCTCGGGTGCCTCTAGACTGTGGTGCTGTTAACAGAATTGGGTGTTGGGGGCAAAGGAGCTGAATTAATGGTGTTTTGCCTATCGTTGACGATACATGGTGAGAACCAGATTCATTAAAAAAACTTTTTTCTCAGTGTTTGACATACTGCCATACACCTTCTGCCATGCTCCACACTCCCATATTCACAATGGCTGTACAGATGGAGCATGCAAGTGCGCTATTCAGGTGTGACAGTCCCACTGGAGAAAAGAAATCCACTGGATAAAATAAATGAAGAGCATTCTTTTGTAGCTTTCACCCAATGTCTTGTAGCCTCAACATTGAAGGAGGTGAAGAAATGATCAGACTTGACTATTCACGGAGTGTTGTAGTTGCCATTGTTTCAGGCATGTACCAGCACCCCTCGGCATGCTTAGCAACAAGCACAAAGATTAAAATTAGAATTCAACTCCATGTGTTAGTCATGCTGTGTGAATACTTTATTTGCCAATGGAAAGTGCACTAGAAAATAAACACTACTAAACCCAGAAACAAGCAGCAGTTACATATTCTCACTGAAACTTCTTAAAGGGGAAATTCCCTCAAAAATGTAACTATTTTAAAAATGTTGTCCATCATTAAAAATATATAAGAACATGTTTTTAAAAAAGTCCCTATGGAAAATAAGCTGCTTTTCAAGGTGCTCGAGGCATCCATTTTCTAAGCAGGAACAGTTTCATGTCTTTTAATTCTCTGCTTTGGCGGCAGTAATCAAGCATGAGCCCCCTGATGGGAGTTTGAACTTGTTGCTGCCGGAGAGCAGAGAACACAGGACAGCCAATCCTAATACAGCAAACAAACACTTTTCAAATCTGGAAATCGTGTGTTTTCTGTATTGGGATTTATTCATAGGACTGCTTCCTGGATGCAGCAAATAACCAAAGAGAAACTTCTTCCCAGCACGCTTTGTCATTAAACTTGTCGACACTGACCCACAGAGCCAGACCTCACCCTCCTGTCAGGCCGGACAGTTAGGCATTGTCCTAGGGCGAGGTCAAGCCTGGCTCTGTGACCAACACGGCAGAGAAATCAGAGACCAGCCCTTCTGTTTCCCTGTGCTCACTCTCCTCCCAAATGAGGCAGAAGGCTGGCTGTTTATTTTGTACTTGCTTCGGATGGTTGCCCCTCTGTCTCTTTGCCACCGGAGCACAGATTGATTATCTTGATGGATCTGTTATGCACACAACATGAAGAATCCCAAACATGTAAACCCATATTACAGCAAGATCAAGTAAGGAGAACAAACAGGCCAATCCTGACAGGCTCTGCTCTCCCGGACCAAGAAGTGAAGAAGTGGCTGAAGGAGCAAGCCTGCAGAGGGATTCAGGTGAGCGGGGTGGTGAGCTTGGGTTAGGGGAAAGGGGTGGACTGGCACTGCTAGCCCCTGAGGGTAGGGTGCCCCCTCCGGAGTAGGGGCTGTTTCAGCTTGTCGCAACACAAGACTTCTGTGCCCCCTTGCTGATCAAGCATTGGGAGTTGGTGCCACTGTGATGGCCACACAGGACCAGGGCAGAGTGGATGGAGGCTGCTGGACTAGCAGGAAAAGAGCACAATGCATTCAAAATCTGGCAAAGCTGGGACATTTGGGGAAGGGCGTGCGGGACTGGATGCTATTTTGAGAAATGTCCCAAAGTTCATACCCTGCAGACCGCAGGAGATATAAACGTGGCTTGGATCTCGACATGAACTCCTAATTTCACACTTCTTTAAGATAGAATTAATACAGATAACTCAGCAGCAGGATTTTAGCCAAGCAACTGTTCCAGAAGTCATTAAAACTTGCGTGGATGCTGAAATCCTTTGATGAAAGAAAACGTTAACCAAACCAATGAACCATAACATAGAACCTCGCTGGACTCCGTTTCCAAGGAGCCCTTGTCAGTCTGAACTGTAGCCACTGAGCATGTGACCTCCAATAACCAATCCTTGCTAAAATGGTCTGTTAAAAGCCTCCAGCCCTCTTTCTGCTTCCTCCTTCTTTGCTACTCAGAGCAAGATAAGTACCCTTTCATTCATCTATCTCTATGGTAGTGTGCGCATGTGTATGGACTGAGGTAAACTGTATATTGAGAGCGCTATCTCTATCGCACGTATATTTACATTATTCATTTATTGTGCTTGTGCATGCGGGTCCTTTCTGCAGACACTGAATACTCTGTGCATTTTGTTTGTGCTGCCCACCTCACGTCGACCAGCAGCTTCGCTGCGGGCAGACACCAACGGGGCTTTATTTCTTTGTGGAGACCGGATACGCAAGTGGTTTTTCTCCTTCCCCATTCTGGATAGCCTCAGCGAGGCACTGCGTCTCTTCCGGGACCGCGTTTAGCTGCCACAGGCTGCCGACTCCGTTTTGGGCAGACTGCCTGCTCTCCTGCAGTAGGGGGAGCAACAGGCCTGTTTGCACGGGTCCTTTCCTTCCGGTCGGGCACTCAGTGACGCAGTTCCTTTCTTCTCGCTCAGTGAGAGGAAGGAAGCGTTTCAGAGCGTCGGGTGAACGAAGCACACTCCAACTTGTACAAGGATCTTTTTCTCAAGTTCACAGGCACAATTCATTACAAAGCACAGCAATTAATGTTGTGCTGCATTAAGGACTCTGGGGCACAGTGCTGATGCGAAGAAAAATAAAAACGAACAGAGTAATTGAACGCAATAAAGAAATAAGAGGGAATAAATAAAGAACATTATTCTTTCAAGCCCCATTTGACCACTGTATCCTATCCAGACAGTATGGCGCAATGTGACCCAGAAGTAGACCAGGAATGGGCAGAGGAAGAGGAAGCCTGCCCAGGGCAGGACTTGGCCCTGGCGGCCTACTTCAAAAGAGTCCTTGGGTCCTCTATAGAGATCACTATTTAAGAAGTCAGTGGCAGATATGTTGGTGCCCATCCAGCTTCGCCTAGATGACATGGAGGTGCTCCTTAGGACCGTTCCCAGTACCTCAAAAGGAAGCACCCAGAAAAGGAAAATCGAACTGCCAGGGGGAGGATGTAATCCGGCTTGCAAGATGAAAGATACCTCAGTGAGTCCCCCCACTGAGCCAACCAAAGCCAGCAGCAACAGCTCTCTCCGATGCCTTATCAAGGCTTAAGAAAGCCTTTTTGAAGAGGAAATAGACCACCCCTGGCTTTGGACCCTCTAGCCCAGAGGAGGTACAACACAGCACTGACGAGGATCCTTTACCTCAGAGAACAGAGGATGAAGAGCACATGAATGAAAGCCCACAGATTATCCAATCCGGAGCCTCTAGGGGCCTCCATACTCATTGAGACGCAGCCGCTGAAGGAAAGTGAGGTTGACTGTGACCAAATATTTATCCCGGAGGACCTAGTTCACCCCAGATCTTCCGACTGGGCTATGTATATTATAGCTAGGCTACGAAAGCCATTAGACAAGGAAGTTTGAGCTAAGCTCAGAGTGGAATGCCCATGGCAAAAGATTGAGGGTAAAGTGGCACTTACTCCAGAACTAGACACCAGGATCGTTACCTTTCTAGGTAAAACCAGTAAAGACCCTAAGAAAGCAATCGATCGGGCATGGAGGTCCTGCCAGGATAAAGTCCTGGATGTCAGTGGGCCGTTAGCTAAGATTCTAGACCTGTCTGAAGAGGCCATGGAGACGGGCAGCGCTATAGACCCGCTGCACTGGTGGCTAACCCAAATGGAGGCCTGGGATGGCAGGGCAATATTCGGATCAGCGCCGGACTTTGCGATAGAATCAGATGCCAGCCAGAGGAGGGCCCCCGTCGCCACCGGAGGGAAATGGTTACCTGAGGAACTGGAACTGCATATCGTGGAGCTCCTGGCAGGTGCTTTTGCAGTTTTTTCTTTTGCCAGAGGCAGAGACAGCTGCTGTATACTGCTCACAATGACAATGTATCAGCATTTGGATACATCAATCATCTGCATGGCGCCAGATTGAGTCCTCTGGCGGAATTAGGCAAGGATGTTTGGTACTTCTGCCTTCAACACCAAATTTTGGTGACAGAAGAGTACCTGCAGGGACTAGTGAACAAAGTGATGGGCTGGCATTCCAGGAACCTGTCGGGCTTCAGCAAATGGAAGCTGTGCAGGGAGGTCTTCCTTCACTTACAATGCAGGTGGATCCCCTAATCAAAGACCTGTTTGCCTCCCAGCTGAACACCCAGTTGTCAGTATTTTTCAGCTGCAGTGCGGCGGATGTATTCCTGCACTGGTGGGGTGAGGAGGTATGCTATGCATTTCCCCGCTTCGCAAGGACCCTGGCGAAGGCGTGTCGGAAACAAGCTTACTTAGTCCTCGTAGCCCCAGTTTGGACCTCTCAGCCCTGGTATCGAGCTTTTCTGTAACTTTCATTGGATTCTCCAATCCTACTACCCCAGACTCAAGATCTCTTGTCTGGTCTGAGTGGGGAGCAGCATCCCCTCCTCCAGAGCGAATGGTTGGCCCTAGCAGCCTGGAGATTTCCAGTGGAGATGGGAGAGTCCCAGGAATTTCGTGCAAGGCTGTCAGCCTCATTGAGGAGAAGCTGGGCTCCTGCTGCCTCCACGAGTTAAGGCAAGTCATGGGGAGCCTAGGCACGCTGGATCGGGGTCTCCATCTGGTTTCTGCACCTACAGCAGATGTTTTAAACTTCGTTGCTGGGATATCTGAGTGGGGCTCAGCCTACAGGACAGTGAACGCTTACCGCTCGCCGATCTCGGCTGGGCACAACCTGGTGGATGGCTCTCCAATTGGGGAGCACCAGCTGGTGTGTAGGATGCTGAAAGGCATCCGGTGGTGACTCCACTCCCGGCCTGCTATGACAGGCTGTGGGATGTTAACACAATCCTGAATCTATTTCTTTAATTGTCGCCCCATTCAGAATTGTCCTGCACTGTCCTTTCTGGAAAGCTTACAATGTTACTATGCCTAGTATCTTGCAGGAGCGTATCGGACATGAGGGCACTAGACCTAGCGGCCCGCGTGTACTCTCCAGACAGGGTTGTGTTCCATTTTTCCAGACGGACAAAGACGAACAGTAGAGTAATCACATACCGGGTTTCAGGGAGAAGCCAAAGCTATGTGTGGTAAGGTGTCTGCAGGCGTATACGGAAATGATGGCCCACCTCCGGGCTGACAGGATGGGATGGTTGCTCATTACCCTGTGCAAGCCACATAAGGCAGTCTCTGCCTCTATGCTAGCACGTTGGGTGCACTGGACACTGGCGCAGGCTGAAATAGATACTGCCCAGATCGGGGCTCAATCTGTTAGGGGAGATATTGCCTCCAAAGCCTTCCAAGTGGGGGTTAGACTGGAGGACATCAAGAGGATGGGCGACTGGGCAGGGGAATCAGTCTTTAAAGTATTTTACCTGAAACCGGTGGAGCAACCGGCAACATGAATGGTGAGTATGCTCTAAACAAGCATAATGCTCGCCTCTGGCTTTGACATAGAAGATTTTCCAGAGTAACTCTTGATTTTATTAAAGACATGGAAGCAAGCATTATCCCACCCGGTTGATAAATTCAGGTTGTATGTCCGCTGTGCCTACTGGGGTGTGTATCAGACCATGTGATATTGGGTCTTGGGCGCGCTCCGAGCAAGTGGTCCTCAAGTGGTCCCGTTTGCTGTGCTGTTATGGACTCTACTTCCCTGCTTTGAGACAACGCTTGCCGTGAACATTGAATTTGGTAAAACTTTATTTGGGCTACTGAAAAGGAACTTAATTGATTTTGAAAAGAATTACTAAGAACTGTGAACAATTATAGGTCACTAATTTGCCCTTTTTGTTACTTTTTTAATAGGCCACTTCCCCTTTTTCATACGTGCATAAAAAGACTTGTGCGCGCGCTCCTGCGCGCGCTCCGAGCAAGTGGTCCTGTTTGCTGTTCGCTGCTCGCTAAGTCTTTGCTACGCTTTTCAGAAAAATTGGATTTGAATTGCCAGTTGATTCAAGTGGGTCACTATTCAAGCCTAACAGCCTACGGATAACTGTATAGGAGAAAACTGAGAAATGTGCGAGTGAGTTTGGTGAATGACCAGAATGAATGTTGGGCAGATATCGGCCCAGTTTGCGAGATTGATAGTAAAATTGTGGAAATCAGAAGGAGGAGTTACACATTTAGGCATTACCATTGACTGATACGATTGAGAGGTATCTAACGGGCATTTCTTGCCTTGTATGGCTTAAGAAAGCACCATAGTGAAAGGACAATTGATTTTTCATTAGAGCCATTTTTTTCATTAAAGACAAAATAACAATTAGAAAGAACACACAAATAAAGACTGAGTACTCATGCCCGTTAGAACGAGGTGTATGAGTCTGTCAGCTGCACAACCCCTTCCAGGTTCCTCTGACACTGACGAGGACCTCATGGAGTGCGCTCAACTGTGTTCAGCTGGGATAATACCTGTAATAGAGGACTCTGTTTTAGAGTCATCCCAATCGCTATTTTGTGAAGATAGGTTAACACCTATAAAAGGTTTTGTAACTGTGATGGCCGAGATAGAGGAAGGAAGGTTGTCTTTGCCTTCTGAGTCATTTATGGACCCCCTCCCCAAATTCGAGCCAGGTTAAATAACCATGCTTAGTTTAACGCAGCACTTTCACGCCTCTACTCAGTGTTCCAATTACTCTGACTTAAGGATGCCTAGCACAGTTATAACAGCCAAGTCAAATGGCGATTCTGTACTTGATAAAGTTGAGGAAATGCTAATTTTGATGGCATTGAAAAAACAAACCCGTACACTGAATGAAATCATGACTGTTAACAGTTATGCCCGAGGTGTGCATTAAAGAAATGTAAAAAATGCTCCCAGTAGCACCAGTGGACAGCACATCAGTAGATATGTGTCCTGACTATAAGAATGTAACAGAAAAACCAGAAAAATATAATATTGAAAATGATTTAAAAATACCTGAAATTATTGATCTGGGAGAATCACAAAAAATGGGGTCATTGTAAATGAATCAAATCTATCGGAGACTATCGATGTGGACGACATTGAGCGCAGTCTACACGATGTACCGATTCCTACTGCTGCAAACGATTCAGCTACTCAGTTTAGCATAAAAATATTCAACAAAAAAAAGGAAGAAAAACAAATGCAAATTAGCTCAGGAGCAGAGGGAACTGAACCTATCTTCTAGAAAGTTTCTAAGAGATAGTAATTTGCGCAAACACATGAAAGAAGTCTTGAAGGGGGACGAAGCTATAGTTGTCACAGACTCTCCTGAAAGAGAGCTGGACTCAAAAGATGTATTAGCAGGTACTTCAAGCTCTAATAATGGAGAACACGTGGGGATACAAGGGTTTACTGAGGGGGAAATGAACCTGTCTGATGCGCTTAAGAATAAAATAGTTACGGACAGAATAGATCTGAATCTCAAATCGATAGAAATGGGAATGAGGGATATATTTGAGATCTTTAAGAACCCTGCAGCTCCCTCGCGTACGGATTTCCCGACATCTGTTGGTCCTGGTACCTTAGTTACTCCCTTCAACTTTGGGAATACAAATTATGCTTAGGTGACTAGAGGGAAGTCCAATAAGAAAGAGCAGTGTCTTATGGAGAAGAACTCATTGAATCTTACAATAGTAAATGATGGAAAAATCGAGATTAGGACAGAAAATGAGAGAACTGTGAATGATCATGTATTAAAATCTGCGAATAAGAATGTTTTTCCAGCCGAAGACATAGACAAAGGCTGTAAGGAAGAGAAAAAAACAGGACCTGGTCAGAAGGTGGAAAACCAAGTCTTGTCTGAGGACTTTATTTGCAACGTGATAAAGGACATTTTAAACCAGAAAGTTGTTGAAAATAGGTTGGCAACCAATGTACCTATAAATCAAAATGAGGCCACAAACTTAGCACCTGACTCAATACTCCCAGAGAGTGAACGTAATGAGCAAGTATGAGGTGGAGTGAGAACAATTAACATTGACGAGAATGAGATGAGAGGGTTGGAATCACAACCATCCTTTAGAGATGAATATTATAATGCTGATCTGATCAAGGGGAAATTGTTGAACAAAGATTTTAGGGATAAACAGAATGAGACTCTACTCCGTCCCGTGTTTTCAAATGATCCGGGACTGGTGTTGTATTACGTTTTTAATACTGGCGGTCCAATCGCTCTGAATAGACCTTACATACTAAGTCTATTTGGTGACATTCACGAGCTAACTTTGATAATTTCAGCTGACATTAAATTAGTCGACTTCATACATCCTCGTAGATACGGCTATGTACGACTGGTGATTCTTTCACCACTTGTGCGATCACTGATTCTTAGAGGCAGGTTCACTACAGAAGAAATAGAAGCACCGCAATACACTGAAACACCAATGTATAATGGACGCAAATCTCTCAGAATTGAAGTTAAACCACAGTTGCATGACGATGGAAATATCCTAAAAGAGATGCACGAATGGCATTCTCTTGCATCGTCATTAAGAGATTCCATATCACAACTTAGGAGCTTGGGCAAATCTCTTTAGCGATATTAAATCCTTTAAATTAGTGTCATGGAACTCTAGAGGCCATACGCACTTAGTCTCGAATAGTAATGTTTGTAACAATCTAGAAAACTTTGACTTTCTTCTAATACAGGAATCCTGGGCATGTGGCCAACTGATATGGGATGTGTATGTTGTGTTATGTATTTCTGCCACTAGTGCTTCTCGAGGTCGACCAAAGGGAGGAATTGCCTTAGCATTCCGAAATAATAATGCTAACTGAAAAACATCTGAATACATCTGCATTAATAGCAACTTTTCACATTACAACAAGAAATGGGACTGTAGCTCTAATGATTGTAAATATCTATTGGAATAGTGCAGATCAAGAGGATAAAATGTTAAACAAATTGATCAATGACCACAATCTGTTGATTGAGGAGTGGCTGGATCTAACTCCTGGCGCCCTAATTATCCTGACAGGGGACTTTAACGTGGATTGCAATAAAACGTGTGAAACTGAATGGGCAATAACTTAATTTGGCGACCTGGGAAAAAAAACTGGCGATAAGAAATACAGAGGGGCTCTGTGGTTGGTATTTGCAAGAACATGGGGCATGGTAAAGCAGTTTAACGACAAACTTACATGGGCGGCAAGAGGTGATTTGTCCATTATAGACTTCATGTTTGTTAGCGAACATATCAATAAAATGGCGGAAAATCGGTTAGTACAACTTAACCCCCACAGTGACCACGCCATGCTGTCAATTGACCTAAAACTTGAAAAATTGTCTACTGATAGTAATGAGTACTGTGCGGACACTACTGTGAATGTAATAGGAAACAGAGTAAAATGGAATGTGACAAAGACTTCCAAATTGAATAATCTAATGATGCACGACTTCACTCAAAGAACGTCCAAAATTGAAACGTACTCGGTCAATTCATTTGGGGTGTTGTTGGAGAGTATGATATCCAAGTTTTACGAACCACCAACAAATGTATCTTTAAAAAGTAAAAGCTATAGACATGTTTTTGATCTAGATATCCAACAACGTAGATCGCAGTTATACAAAGAATTAAGAGGCATGAAGAAACTAAACCTGACCCCATTAAACCTGACCCCATTAAGAGCAAAGGAATACATTAGAGTGTGTCGGCAGCGGTATAAGAAAAGCCACTCCATCACAGAAAGAGGGTGAAGCCATGTTAGCCGCCATGAAGGATTCCAACTCAAGGAATTACTGGGATTTCATTAATAGCACAAGAGTATGCCTCAATCTTGGAAAATGTCGTATGTGATTTTGATTTTTAAAAAAGGTAATCGGCTCAGCCCCACGAACTATAGACCGATTTCACTGATGAATGTGGAGGCAAAGATTTTTGCCTCCTTGGTCTTGGAACAACTAATACATTTGATGGATGAACAAGCAATACTGGACATTAGACAATTCGGGTTTAGAAAAGGGATGGGGACAGATGTTGGGGGCCTACTTGTCTCTACTTTACAATTGAAAGCCAAAAGATCAGGGCAACTTCCATTGTATGCAGCATCCATGGATCTCGCTGCGGCGTTTGATATGGTCGATAGACCTCTACTCTGGCAGAGGCTGCTAGCATTGAAAATAGACATAGGATTATTGGACATATTGATCTATCTATATTCAAATACTGTGATGAAAGTGAGATTAGATAAGAATGGTCTAATGTCCAAAGAAATAAAGTCAAAGAATGGTCTCAAACAGGGCTGCGCCTTGGCGGCCCTATTATTTAATTTATACGTATCCAGTGCAGGCGTGGTACTTGATGCTAGTGGGTTAGTGGCACCCAAGTTGGGAGAAATATCAGTAAAATGGGTGGCATACGATGATGATTTTTTGCTTTTTGATAAAACCAAAATTGGCTTACAAAGACCAATTGACACATTTATGAAATTCATAAAAGAATTGAAATTGAAAATAAATCCCCAAAAAACAATTATCAACTTGGGACATGTAAATAAGAAAGCAACAAAGCCAACTTGGTTTGTTGAAGGTGCAAGGATTCAGCTGCATAAGGTGTTTAGGTATTTGGGATACTCATTTTCTAGCTCTATGACTCAGATCTTTATTAAAAACAACTTAAAAACAAAGGCAAATGAAGCCGCGAGACAGATGAGGGTAATTGAAAGAAGATTTGGGAAATTTACTATGTCTACATGTAGAGACTTTTACACTATGAAGGTCATGCCTAGACTTGCATATGGGTTTGAATTTCTACCAGATAATCTGACACCATATTTAAAAACAATACAAGCTATAATCTGGAAAAAACGTTGTGTTTTTTCTCTCCAAATGTGTACCCATAGAAATAATTTTCTACGAGTTGGGACTAGGATCACTGAAAAGCCTGATTGAATGCAGGAAGATAGTACTATATAGGAAATGATCTCTAGGTGAAAGCAATTAAATGTATAGCGTATTCAGTGACAACGAGTCGGAAGAAGTTATGTGCAACCTCAAAACTGAAGTTTAAACTATACTGTCAAATGTTGGTGTCACAACGCAATGTCTTATTGATAAACCATTGAAGGTAAAAGTGTTAAAGCATTTGATTGGGTTGAAAATAACACCACCATATTGAACTCTAAGTTATATTATCAAATTGTGTCAGCATGGGAATGGTTTGTGTCAGCATGGAAATGGTATCCAGAGCCAGAGAAATATATGGTCAAATATCCATCTCGCTCTCTAAGGAACAGTGTGATGCACTTTAGGTGCAATGTTTTAAACACAAATTAAATTAGTTTTATGCGTAAATTAATACCTGAGCAAAAGAAAGTGTGCAGATTTTGCTTAGTCAGTGGCAGAACGGAAACTTTGATGCACTTGTTATTGATTTGCCCCAAATTGTGTAAGGAGAGGATTGAGTACTTTTCAAAATTTGTACAAGACATCTCAAATGTCCGAAGGGTTGTAATCTTGTACGACATGTTACATGGTCCGTCAACATTCTTAAAAATTGGGGTGACTGAATTCTTAAAGGTTGTGTGTAAAGTGACCTAGAAGGTATACAATGAAGTGGGGGCACCTTCCTAGGAAAGCTGTTTGCTGAGATTAAGGTTAAGTGGTTACTTTTACTGTTTGACTACAAATCACGAATTTGCTTGCTCAGATTGTACACTTATAATGAATTACTGAGGAAAGCATGTTAAAGTATAAGTTGATACCTATGAATTCTTTTACTGATTATCCTGGAAGCAATTTTAAGATAATATGTGAATATTTTAGATTTAAAATTGAAATGTTTTGTTTTATAAAGATGTTTTATGACGATGTTTCAATGTAATTTCAGGTCTTTTTGTAAAAGGTTTAAATAAACCAATAAAAAATGTTTTAGAAAGTGGAATGTTCTTATTGTGATGCCTGAATTTTCCCATCCCCGGTTGCTCTCCTGATGCTCTGATGTGGAAGTTGTCTTGTCTCGCTGATGCTATGGTTTTCATCAGATAAGCCCATGTGAAGAATCCAGCTGATCCCTCACTAAAACCCTGCCTAAAGTCTCCTCCGAGGCGACCAAGGGGAAGGCAGACACTTCCTGAGCCTAACCCTGGGGGTGCTGTACTGTGGTAGAATCACCTGGGAGGAGACAGGGCCCAGGATGGTGAGGAGATTCCGTGGGATGAGACCCAGTAGAGGTGATGGCTTATTATCATTTAAATGTCCTTGACTCTCATGTTAGATCTCGAGTTGTGGACCTTACTGCTGTAAAATCGGAGTCTACTTTACCAAAAGAAAGTTCCTTTTTGGTATCCCAAACTAAACGCCTTCCTCAAACCCAAGGGTAGACTATAAAGGAATGTGGAAATGTTGTCTTCAATAAACTAGCTTTCTCTGTAAAGACTAATCTTCATAGCCTCCCTCTTAATAATTTTAAGGGAATTAAACCTCCCCTTAAAAATAATTTAAATATGCCAAAACCTAACTTTGTGGAAAAAAACGACATGTCCCAGAATCCTAGAGGGATTGAGACGATGAAGAGAGCTGAGGAGGTATGCAGGCAATTAAGCCTAGTAGCTATTGCAGTAGTCAGGCAATTGATGCTAATAGCCCATACCTGAAAATTATCACTGAAAGTGGGAGGCATAAAAAGGCCCCCTGAGGGAAAGGAGAAGGGAGTGGAAGGAGATGGAACGTTGGCTGGAGTGCAAGCTGTGGCAGTGGAAGCAGATGGAAGACACAAGGCTGGCAAACTAAGCAGAAGAGGGAGAACAAGAGGGACAACGGAAGGAGTCCGCAGATTTCACCTGCATGTCCTGCGAGAGTCCTGGCCTCCCAAACTCTGAAGTGCAGAGGCTGCTCAGTGGAAGACGTGCTGGAGAAACAGTTTTTCCCACGTGAGCCTGATTGCTGTGGTTGCTGAGCTATTGGCGTGTCGAACACTGAGGCAATAAGTAATTATCAAGTCGAAGGTCTCAGGAGTGAGGAAACTCCCAAGATGTGTGGCCGGACCGGAGTGCCCTGTTCAGGTGAAGAGTGTGGGTTCCCAGCGAGCCAGAAGCAGTAGAAGTTGTAGTAGAAGTCGGGAAAGCAGTGCGACCCACAGCGAAAACTATTCACAAGCGGGTGATTGAAGCACAGCGTTCTAAAGCATTGCTGGATTTTCAGCGAGTAGAAGTATACCGCTGTATTAAAGCTTGCGCAAAAGGCTTCTTGCATGTGTGGAAGCTAATGCTGTTACAGCCCATTATTCCTTTAACGAAAGGCTTATTAATGTTCAAGAAGTGTTTGTGTGTCCCTAGTTAAGAAAAGAGAATGCTGTGAAGACCATTGCAGAGCACTTAGTAACTGTACCTTTGAAATTGTCACCATCTTTATAGTGGCAAAACTACATTAACGAATGGTTGCATGTGCCTTGTTGTGATTCCCCAAGGAGGCCTGAACTCTATCCTTGGCTTCTATGGGAATACAATTTCACAACCACCTTGAAAATTTGAAAATTGCATTAAACAGTGGTTGTGTGTGCCTAAACACTGGTTTCGCCTGAAAGACTTAACCTTATACTTTGTATATAAGTAACATACCTTTTATTCAAGAGTATAAAAGACTGAAGAATTGAACAAACATTGCCTAAAGCCAAGAGGTACCCCAAATTAAGTGTGAAGCTGGACCTTTCTCAGAGTTTAAAACAATCCAGCAATACTGTGAAGTGATTAACAGTTCCTTGGCATAAACCAACAAGTATACAACAGTTACCTGAGGCTAGGAGAGTAGCACCAAGGCTCCTGGGTAATTGTTGGGCTGAAAGCTGGCAGAAAGGTGCAGGTAAAGTTGGGTAAGGGGAATTAGCTTCTTGTGAAGAGCATTTTGCAGTAGACTCAACCTGTAATGCCCAAGACTGTGGAGGCAGGAGAGAAGGGAGTCTTGAAGGCAAGCAAAGGTTACCATTGTTGACAGGTAGACACTAGAGGCTAAGAGAATGCCCCCTTGAAGAAAACAGTTTGAAGGAAGAGTACCTAGCCTACCGAAGGAGATTCAAGTATTGTCAAAGCTATCTTGTCAAAGTCTGTCTAAAAACCATTTAATTTGTGGCAGTAGTCCAATGTATTTCCCGAGGTACATTTGGTTTTCAGTAGATGATACATTGCAGTTGTCTTAACCGGGGTGAACTACTATGGGACAAAGGTGACTGTTCTCATGGTACAAATAAGAAGAAATATAGTTGTTGAAGTAGAAGCAGCAGTATTAAGAAGTCATCCTGACAAATGTACTATTGTGACTGTTGAAACCATATTTAAAGGAATCCTTACTGTTAATCAAGAACTGTGGTGGGGGCGTGGGTTGGAGCGCCGATGGAACGGTTGACTCCATGAGAGCTTCCGCAGGATCCCGAGCACGAATTGCTTTAACTAATGGCCACTGAGTCACTGACTCCCCTGTGCGGTGGTATCCACGGTGGAGCCCTTGAGGACCATTATGCCCGTCTCCTGAGCAAAATCGGAGCCGACAACCCGGCTAAAGCATTCAATGCTCTTCATTGGGGGGGGGGGTCCCTGGCCTTCGGCAAGATGGGAGGGAAGGCGTCATGCCCGAAACCCCGCCAGCAGCATTAACGGAACCCACAACTTCGAGGGCGGATGCAACCTCTCCCCATGACAGTGGTTGAAGTCGCGGAGATGCTCTGGTCGTCCCACCACCCTACTTGCTAGGATTCCAGACGTGCGGCGGCCATCAGCGGGAATGTGGCGGCCGGCCCCTCCATAGCCCCCCAGCCAGCGACCAGCTCCGAAGCGGAATGCGCCGACGCCGGGGAGAGCTTGGAGAAGAGGGAAGCCAGATGAGACATGCAACAACGAGCCTGCACAAACACCGGCTATCCCCCGCTCCACCTTTAACAGGCTGAAAGATTCTCCCAGGCCCAACTGAGCAGACAGGAAGACGCGGGGGGCACGCCACCGCTCCCACAGAGGAACCCAGGCAGATGCTGATTAATAACGGGCCCCGCGGCTGCCTCCCCAGTCACAAGTCCAGCTCCAACACCACCTCCAGAGCTTCAAGAGGGTCCGGTGCCAGAATGAACCGTAGCTCCTATAGGCTACCAGACCCCACCTTTATCTCCAGCTAAGGCTAAGGCCAAGGCTACCTACAGATTCCAGAAACCAACAAGACCTGCCTTTTCACTAGCCACCCAGGTCACAACAAGGGTTCCCCATGAGCCAGACATCGGCTGCATCTTTGGTACTCCTGGGGAGCCAGCGTCCGCTATAATCAGCAACATCCCCCCCTGTGCCCATTCAGGGGCCGCACAGCACCCAAAACCCAACAAGCCCTGCGCACTCCATCCACTAGCCACCCGAGCCTGCAGTGAAGGTCCTGCCACAAGCCAGATGCCGTGAGACCCAGCTCCTGCACGCCCCCATAAGCGGGAGGGGAGCAGCCACCCGCCCCCCCACAAGCAAGCAAGGAAGCCTGGGTACTCAGGAGTAACAACCCAAACAAACTCAATCCTACCACGCGGCCAAGGAGACAACCCCCCAAGTCAACCCCCCCAGAAAGGCAGAAGAGCCTTGAGACATCATAAGGAGAAGGAAAAGACCCAGGCTGGACCCGGGCACCCCCTCCGAGATCTACAGCGACACAACAGGGAAGCAACTTCTGCCCCAGAACAAAAAAACACCATAAGCCCTCAAAGTCAACAGACATAGCCACCATGCTGCTATCACAGGAAAGGGACAAAAACCAGGACTCCGGAAGCGTCAAAACGCACTCCCTAGAGAGACGCGCAAGCCCATGGGCCACAAAAGAAGACCTCCCGTCCCTATTAACAGACATCAAATCCGAATTTTGGAACTGCATGACCGAGCTCAACAAAAAGGTGGCGGGCCTAGAGAATCGAACAGGGAATCGGAACACAGAATTAGCAAAACCCAAGACCAGACCCTAGACCACGCGGCTCAGCTGACTGAATTAAGAAGGAAACTCCAGGCCATGGAGGGGAGAAACGAGGAAGTGGCACGCAACCAGGAAGACCTGGAAAACAAGGCGCACAGGAACAACGTACGAATCAGAGGGGTTCCATCCACTATCCCAGACCAAGCGCTACAGCCCTTCGTAAGCAACTTCTTCCAGACCCTCCTCCCAGACTGTGACAGAGCAATGCTGCTGCTGGACCGAACCCACAGGCTGCGGAGCCTCCGAGGGGCCGCCGCAACTGAGCCACCAGACGTCATCACTCAGGTTCATTTTTTCTCAACCAAGCAAGAGATCATGTCGGGCAGCCGAATGCAAGGAGAGCTGATATTTCAGGGGACCGCACTACAGGTATACCAGGATTTGGCGCCAACAACAGTCCAGAGACACAGAGCCCTCAGACCACTCAAAACCTTCCTTCAGGACCACAAAATAAAGTACTGCTGGATATTCCCGGCTGCCCTGTATCCTGGCGGGGGGACCATCCACCCCGGATGAAGATCTGAAAAGCCCCTCCCCCACCGAAGATGGGGGAGAAGCCCCAAAACCCAGATGGAACGCTTGGACTTGACTCACGAAGAAGGGGAAGACCATATACTCCACGAAGCAAGCAGTGAGCCCGACTAAGCACCTCCACTATGGTTCAGCCGGAACCAACAATGCTGGTGATCAGCAAGACTCACATTCACACACCACTTTGGGAGCTCTGGACTCCTGTGGTTCACCCCAGCCATGAGAGCGAAGTCTCTCATGGGCCCAAGGGCCCCAAGGCCCGGTTCAAACCTAGTTTTGGGTTTTCTTTAAGTTGGTTGTCCCACTGGGACAGGTTTTTCCGGTTCACAAAAGTTAAAACTGAATGCAGCGGACAAGCACTAATCCCAAAATTCAGCATGGCAGATGAGTGCTCAAGTCTCCCCGCTCCCGCCCTCGGAAGCTCGGAGGCCTCCTGAGGAAGACTTTCCGCCACACCAAAAACTCTGCTCTGTGACCCTGAACGCCAAAGGCCTCAACTCACCTAGTAAGCGCAAAGCCACTCTTCGACGCCTAAGCGACCTAAACCGCTTGGTGGTCTTCCTTCAAGAAACACACCGGACCAAGGCCGATTTCCAACAGGCGGCAAAAATAGGGGGCAAGGCAGTATTGATAGCAAGAGGGGTCCCATTTGTGGAAGGAGAAACACTACCAAGCCCAGTTGGCTGCTACGTTGGGGTGAAAGGGGACCCGTTTGGCCAACTATACACTCTGGTCTCCGTTTACACCCCCAACGAAAACCAGGAAAGATTCTTTACCGAAGTTGAAGCCGCTCTGCTACCCTTCCTAGAGGGCCAAACAGTGATGGGAGGAGACTTAAACGGTGTGTCCCAGATCCACTGCTGGACAAGTCAGGTCCTCCAACGGCAAGAGACTCCAAAATAGCCATTGCCCTTCGACAGCTCTTCAAATCACTGGGAGTGGTGGACACTTGGAGAGTCCTAGCACCAACAACCAAAGACTACTTCTTCTCCCACGTACATCGCACCTCATCCCGAACCCGGCCCGCAACTCCTTTCCTTCACAGACGAAGTATGCATAGACACGAGTGCTATCGGAACACGCTCCAGTAAGCCTGACAACACACATCCATAACCCGGAGCCACCCCCAAGACCACAATGGTCTCTCTACGACCTGATCTTCCATGACCTGGCGCTCCAAGACAATCTAGCCACAGCCATTCGATATAACTTTGAGGAAAACCCGACCGGCCCCACCTCAATTGCCACAAGATGGCAGGCCATGAAAGCAGTCATCAAGGGTGAGCTGATAGCTCACACTTCGGCCTACAGAAAACGACGAGCCGCTCTACGGGCACAACTGGAGAAGGACTTAGCCGGAGCAGGGAGGAACCACAAAAAGGGGTGGTCCCTGAAAGCCGCCCGGGCATTGCGTATTTCCTTCAACAAATTAGAAGCACATTATGCGGAACAGACTGCCCAATCCCTTTCCCAAACTAAGCAGAGCTACTATGTACATGGTACTAGCCAACTATGTGGCACCCAAAACAGCTTTCAGAACAAATCAACATAAATCAGCCCACATCCCACTCACATGCGGAACAAGACAGGGAGGCCCGCTCTACCCATTAATCTTTGCCCTAATCATGGAACCCTTTGCCCAGAGAGTCTGCAATAACAGCGCCATCGAAGCAATGTCGCTAAAAGAGGTACAGTACAAGGCGTGTCTGTACGCCTAGGACATGATGATGTCGCTCACGAATAGCCGAAGCTCGCTACCGGCAGCCTTGATAGAACTGGACGCCTTTGAACGAGTGGCAGGCTTCTCCATCAACTACACCAAATAAGAGGCCCTGGGGATGAACCTAACAGAAGAGATGCTACACCTCCTCCGCCCTATCTGCCCACTGAAATGGAGCACCACAACGACTAAATACCTGGGAGTACATATTGCGTGCGACCACAAAAGACCACAAAAAGTTATACCCAGCAAACTTCCCCCACCTATTCAGCGACCTAAAGGCAGATCTCAAGAGATGGGAGACCCAGGCGATTTCACTCTTGGGGAGGGTGACAGCATGCAAAATGAACTTACTACCAAGAGTCCTGTACTTCTGCACGGCGCTGCCAGTGGAAAACCCCCTAAAATCCCTCCCTCAATTACAGAAACAAGTTTTCCGTTTCATATAGAAAGGGGGAAAACAAGGATATCACAAAATAATGACGGGGCAGCCAAAATGGGGGGGGGGAATGGGAGTACCCAACCTCTGCAACTATTACTTGGCGGCTCAATTGACAAACTCCCTCGCATGGACTGACCCAAAGGATCCCTCAAAATGGGCCAAGATCGAACAAACTAGGAGCCCGATCCCACTCAGCAACCTTTTATACACCTCAGCGGCAATGGCCAATAATTCTTTCATCGACCAGGACCACCTTGAGGATCTGGGATAGCACACTACAAAAGAAAAAGATCCTCAAGGGCTTGGGCCCTCTTGCCCCAGTCATCCGCAACCCTGACATCGCCACTGGACTAGAGGCGGCGAACTTTCACAGCTGGACCCAAGGTGGGGCTACAAACTCTCTCACAGCTATTCAAAGACTGATCCCCCCCCCTAGATTTCGTGGAATGCAAGGCCCGCTTTAACCTACTGGAAACAGATAGATTCATTTACGCACAACTATGTCACTGGATCTCCCAGCCAACAACCAAACAGAAAGCCACCAGGGCACTTCTCCCCCTGGAACTCCTTATCAGAGAGCTCTAGGAGAGGACACATCACTAAACTCTACAAGCTGTTGCAAGAGGACATGCTGGTCATGAGACCGGCATACATGGCCAAATGGGAAACGGACCTAGGGCATAGTATTGAGGACCAGATATGGGTCGACATCTGGTCCAGTTACCACTCCGCCTCCAGATGCATTACCAATAAAGAAGGTGCGCTCAAACTGCTCTATTGTTGGTACTACCCACCGGAACGTCTGCATCACTTTAACAGCTCGTTAGATCCGACATGCTGGAGGCAGTGCAGTGCCCGAGGAACATACTTCCTTATGTGGTGGCAATGACCACGGCACAATCCATTTGGGAGCAGGTACTCCAGACAATAGAAGCCATCACCCACCGCAGGCTACCGTTGACGCCGAAGGTGGTTCTCCTGGGCACCCCGGTGCCAGATTGCTATTCAAGGTCTGGACCTACCGCAAAACTGGTCACCCAGTTATTACTAGTGGCCAAGATCTCATTTGCCTGCAGATGGAAATCCAAGGAGGGCCCCCTTCTTCCCCTGTGCTGGACCAAGGTCTGGGAGATCCTGGGGGCGGAAAAGGTCACGGCGGCCAAAGAGGGGACTTACCCCGCTTCACAGACTGCTGGGACGCAGTCTTGTAATATGACAGAGCCTTCCCAGCCCTGACCTTCCAGCCACGACAAGCGAGACTCACCTTACGGCCCTAGGAGCACTTGGAAGGGCCTGCGAGAGGGGAAGGACTCAGAGGAAAAGGCACAAAGTTGCTAGAACGACGGCATAAGGGGAAGGGGGATGCGGGGAAACGACGGTGTTAAAAGTAATGTCATTGTCTCCGCACAAATGCGAAAACTGTAAACTGCTGCATCCAGATTTAAATAAATTTGTTTAAAAAAAAAAAACTGTAGATATTGCCCTGTCTTTTGAACTGTGAAAAATCTTCCTGTGGGATTAACAAAGCATCATGGCCAGGAATACCATTGGGAGTTGGACTATTTAGCTTGAAGTGAAAAGTGGAATGGCAAACTTCACCCAATAGGAGAAGATGTGCTGCTAGTGGAACTTGTGTTAAAAGGAGGAGATTGTTACCATTGGAACATTTTGTTGAGGAACTTTTGCTTTAACTTTACATCTTTACTACATATTTCAGACCTGAGACGTAGTGTTCATTGGCTCTCTATCAACCAAAGCATCAAACTCAAAAGTCTCTCCCTCATACACAAATGAATACATAATCTAGCTCCTAAATTCCTCTGCAACAAATTAGAATTCCAGCCTTCATTAAGACAAACAAGATCTTCAAACTCTAACCTGCCCATCATACCTAAGTTCAAACTCCAAAAGGCAGGTGGCAAAAGCTTCCCAGTCCTAGCAGCCAAAACCTGGAATGCAGTACCTCCCAACATCAGGTTAGAACACTCCTTCCATAAATTCCGACATGGGGTCAAATCCTGGCTCTGTCTGAACGAAAACTAATCCTCCTCTTCACCAACGCTAATCACTGCTTAAATTAGAGAAAGTCCAGCCCCCAGCTACCTATCTATACTGTATATACCTACTGTTGTGTACATTATACGCCTGTATATGCCTTTCTAGGACTGTAAATGATGTGTATTTACTATGTCTATGACTGCATATGATGTGATGTACTATTCCTGTATCTGTAATTACTATTATGCCTGTATGTACTTAAGAAAGTGCCCAGTTGCCTCAGGGCTTGGCACACTATATAAATAAAATACAATGCAATACAATTTAAGGACAGACTTGAGACATTTCCTTTCCAAGGTTTAACATTTTGATGAAGTGACTTTAAATCATGGGGAAGGGGAATCTCCCAGGACTTCAGAAGGTCATTTAGGAAATGTACATATTGTTTATGTACTGTTGAATTGGGATACATTTTATTTATGTGTTTGTTGTTGAGTGTGAAGGCCAGTTATCCTGTGAAAGTGTGTTCCCTTAGCTTTTAGAATAGGCAGGGAATTCCTCAACAGAGTAGGGAAAGTGAAGCATTTTGATACATTTTCTCAATAATATAAACATTGAAAAATATACAGATAAAATTACAACACTCCAAAACAAATACATGGTAGCATTATGACCGAGGGTGTGTGGTGTACCACAATGTATATGTAACGCTCCTTCGTGGTCTGACGCATGGTTTGTAGTATCCCACAATGCCATTATGCCCCAAAAGGGTTACATTGCTTTCTTTTTTGTGTTCGGTTTCTTGTTTTAAGGAGTTCTACGACTTTTTTGTGTCTCACTTAACCAGGAAATGGAATCCCTTTCAAATGCATAAAGCTGCTAATATTAAACGGTTATTTAATTGTTTAAAAGTAAGAAGTAGAACCAGTAAAAACGTATCTTGCATATATGTTTACTATCTAAATAAGACACACTGCCCTAGATGAGCCGGTGAAAGGTAGCCCTACTTACAGGGGTACCCCTTAATTATAGGGGTAGCCCTAATCACGCTCACATCAGAGTAAATGCACCCCTCTAGGGAAGCAAGGCTAAGATTCTTATCTTGCAAGGACCACATGTTTAATCTTTACTGAAATGAGGATGGGGGGCAAATAACTCTGCTCCCTGAATGCCCTTCTGTCCTTCCGTTCCAAGGTCCTTCATACTGGTGCCATGCAGGAGCCTTATATACTGTTAACTTGCTGTAGTGGCATTTTTGGAAATGGGCATGGCTCCACCCCACATGATCCTGTTTCCATACAAGGGATACTCCAGTCTTCCTTCCTCCATGGCCGGCGATGTCTGTTTTAGGACATGCTACTTCACGTAGTGCTACCCTATGCAAGAATATAATGTAGCTTCATTTTTCATCATTTTGTTACTTATGAACATTTATATATAAACACATTTTCCCTTCATTCTCTCCATACTTCACTCAATATACTATATATATTTTTATCTGGTCCAGTAATTCCCCTTAAAACCTTTGTTTTGCATAATACTGCATGTCGTGCATTGAGCATGTTAAAATTCCCATTTAGAATACATGGGTTTTTGATTAAAAGCAAACAGCTGCTCAGCCACTTCGTGTGCTCTGCCAGAGGTTAGCCTCAGTGACGCAACACTGCATGCTCTGCAATACATTTTTAGCGCAGGCCACATTCCTTTTGGCACAGAGCCTGCTGCTCTTTATCGTGCTTTGAGAAAAACTAAATAGAAATTAGCATTTTACAAACTTATTCAGCTGATAGTTATTTGCACCTTATATTTAAATAACTGCCTTCTCTTAGGCCCTGTCCATGTCTGTGTGTGTGATTATATTTGCATGAAAAAGGCTTTCTCAGTGCTCGAGTGCTTAGGCACAGTCAAAAGAAGTCTTGCCTAGTTTTTAAAGCGCTTGGGAACAATGAAAGGACGCTAGCTCCTGCCCAACAACGGCCGTGCTGCGCTGATGAGACAGCTAAGACCAGCATAGCAGGTGGAAAGCAGGCAAGTGGGGGATGACACAAGCGGCAGAGGAGCAGACTGTGCATTCCTGCCAAGGCGGCCGGTGTACTGCAAGACCAGCGGAGTGCTCGGCAGATGAGAGCCGGTGCCACCCGGTGTGGTTCCCAGAGTGGCAGCGGATGCCAACTCGGGGTAAATATAGCACAGGTTGGTGACAGGCAGAGACAACAAACCCTGCCGACAAGCACAGCAGAGTTCTCCTTGTTGGACACGCGATCTCAGGCGGACACAACAGTGTTGTGAGGAGGGTGCAAATTACACTACGTCACACTGTTTAGAGCATTAAACTTCCATTCAAGCTTGGTCTGCAAAGCAAGCACAAGGAGCAGCCCCACCTCTGTGAAGGGGGTTATCTGTGTTGTCACCCTTGGTGGGGTAGACAATGTGGTGCATAGCAATCGGCATCTGATCTGAGGGAGCAGGCGGACTGCCTCCATCTTAAAATGTGCATGTTCAGTGGGAATTGAAGGGACAAATTGCTTGGATAGCATAGACCTGACGCGAGGCCAGTGTGAATAGAATAAAGTATGCTATATCAAGTAAGATGAGGTAGTGCACCCCCAAAACACTGAATCTCAAAGAACTTCCAATAACTGGGCACCACAAGCAACCACCCTGGCTGCTGTAGAACGGCGCGGCCTGAGGCTCACTCGAACTGGTAGCGTGAACAAGTGGGCCTAGGGTGAGAAGTACAACAGGGGATAGAGGAAGCTCCTTAATGCGTGGAGGAACCGGATGTTGCAGTGCCGATTGGCACGTTAGGGCAAGTAAGACCCACCACTGAACACCTTTTGGTTGACCCAAAGGCAGGCTGCGAGTGCGAAAACAGCTTCATCAACTAGTGTAGAACCGGCAAGGAAAGGAGAGACTATGGAGAGTGCACTGCAGGGCACAGCTGGGGGGCTCCCCAAAACTGGCCCTATTGATTGTCTAGAGAGCCTAAAGAAAGCGCTGAAAGAGGAGCTCACACACTATACGTGCTATGATGAAAAACAACACAGAAGAGCTCAAATAATCGATCGCCGACCTGGTCCAAGACACAAAGCAGCTGAATGCTTTTGTAGGTGATACCGAAAAGACTCTACAGTCACTAAAGGACGACATAGTCCATCTTCAAGGTGAGCTGGCTAGTACCAAGCAAGACGTTACTCCTGGTGTCAACTATAGAAGATTTGGAAAATAGTCACTGGCGGGAGAATCTTGACATACGAGGCGCGGCCGAAAGAATAGAAGGCACTGACCTGCAGGGCTGGGCTCAGCAAGTCTTTAGTCCAATAGCTCCGTAGGTCGTCGAAAAAAAGAATACCGGAGAAGTCCATAGAGTTGGCCTGCTCAGATGAACCCCAAAGGCCCAACCAAGAGACACAATTATGAAATTCCATGCGTACCACATCAAGGAAGAGATATGGCGTGCCTCGAGAAAGTTGAAAACCATTACTTTTCAAGGCAAATCTCTATAAGTCTTCCAGGATTTAGCAGCACTCACCTTACAGAAGAGGCAAACGTTTCAACAAATTAATGGAAACCTGCAAAAAGAAGGAACCCGTTACAGGTGGACATTCCCTTTTGGGTTGGCATTTACCTGGAGTGGGCGAGAAACGAGGTGCACAACACCAGAGGAGGCTGAACAACTACTTGGTCTACAGATTGAGAGCGAGCAGGGAGAGCTGATTGACAGCCACTGGTCCAAAATTCCAGCGGGCAGATGACTGTGTGTCCCTGCTGAGGCCAAAGAAAGGCGTGAATCGCAGCCACCTGAATCTTGAAGGGAGCAACACTGCAGCATGATTACTTGGGAGTTAGTTGTATTCTCCTTGAGGTGAACGAATTGAGTGCTTACGTGTTACCAGATGGAGTGGAGGGTGTAGAGGGTGGGTGTTGACTTCCTCATTACATCACATCCAGTCACAAGTTGGGGTGGGGGGAAGGGATCTTCTTGGGGGAATGGGAAATTTGGGGGGGGGAGTTGTGGGGGTCTGCATTCACCACACATGCGGGCATGAAAATATTTGGGGAAAGACAGGTTTGGGAAGCATGCTCTAGTCATCTGCATTGTGGCTTTCAGCATCCTGGCATACAATGTAATGGGTCCTAACACCCAGCAGAAGAGACAGAGGCTTCTGATAGAGCTTTTGCGTCTGCTAGTGTATGTAGCATGCATACAAGAGATGCACCTTATGTGGAAGGACACACATAGGCTACGCTCAAAATATTTCCTGCATCAGTTCTTTGCGAGTGCAATGAACAAAAGCAAGGGGGATTGTCTATTGGTGAGCAAGCGGGTATTTGTATTTGTATTTATTTTTGTTTATATAGCGCTTTACACCAAAGCGCTGAACATCATAACATGATACATAAAACAACAAAACAGTGAGAAGAGCAATTAAACTGGATGGAAGAGGGGGAGCTTGGCAGTAGAACTGAGAGGGAGAGGGAGAGGGAGGGGAGGGGAGCGGAGAAGGGGGAAGGAAGGGAAGGGAAGGGGAAAAGGTTGAGAGTGGGGAGGAGGGAGAGAGGAAGGAGATGATCAAGGGGAGAGAGGAAGGAAGGAGGGGGGGCAGGAGGTGGAAGGGGTTTCATGGCGGTGAATGGAGAAGGAGAGATTTAAGGGATGTGCGAAATGAGAAGGAAGGAATAGAGCGGATAGAGAGAGATAAGGAGTTCCAGTGCAGGGGGGCAAGGATCTGGAAGGAACGGAAGCGGGAGGGGGCACTAGGGGATGGAGGGACGGTGAGAAGGAAGTGGTCAGCAGAACGAAGGGAGTGGGAGGGAGTGTAGAAAGAGAGGAGGGAGGAGAGATAAGGAGGAGCAAGACCATGGAGAGATTTAAAGACTAGGCAGAGGAAGTGAAATTTAAGTTGGGAGTAAAAGGGGAGCCAGCCAAGGGAGGAAAGGGAAGCAGAGATGGAGTCACGGGAGGAGAGGAGACGGAGGGTACGGACGGCAGAATGGTGGATAGATTTGAGAGGGGCGAGATGGGAATTAGGTAGGTAGTCCAAAGAGTAAGGAGGAGCAGTAGAAGAGGCGACAGAAGATAAGGGAGATTAGAAGTATAGTAGCATGGAAGGTGAGTGAGGGGCGGACTTTGCGAATGTTAAAGAGGTGGAAGCGACAGGCACAAGAGGTGAGGGAGATATGGTGGGGAAAAAGAGAAAGGAGTCAAAGTGAATTCCTAATACTCCTACGTCCCGTCCCCTTTCCTCCATACTTGTGGACATCTCTCCGTCCTGTGTTACAGGACCGGAGCACTTTGTAAAAAGCATCCAAATTTTTATCAAAAATGTGTCCCTCCTCTTTCCTGCGCGGGGCCCGGCACGCAGCCGTAACCCCGCCCACCTTGGCTCCGCCCCACGCATCGCCCATCAGTCCTTTTCTCCGCACGATCGGGGCCGGATGCTCTTGCATCCTCGGAAGATTTTCTTCCCTGCTTTCCTCTCTGGCTCTCGCTAGCGTTCGTTTACTAGTCTGTCTATGTCTTTTAAACTAGATTTCCAGGCTGTTCATCGTGTCACTGTCGCTTCGCGAGGGAGGATCCCCATCCTCTTTGTTTAGAGTGTTTGGTTCCGGAACACTGTTGGGACTCCTGTTTTTACTGTGACTCCCTTTCGGTCCAGGCACTTCAACGTCGGTTGGAGCGGTGGGAGGAGGTGTTCGGACGAACTCCTCCTTCTCATTTTCAGGTGTTCATCGATGAGAAGAAGAAAAGCCCGGTAAGTTCTTTACTTTTCAGAGCACCCCTACCGGAGGATACCTTTCCAAGTTCCTCTCGGGCCGGGAAGGGCGTTGATCGCTCTGTTACCGGGGTTCGCCCTGAGGTGCCTGTCGGGCCTAATAATTCTACCAGAGTTTTCTCCGAGGGTCTCCGTAAGGGGCCTGTGTACACCGGAGTACGCTCCGAGGCCCCTCCTTTGGGGGCTGTTTGTAGGCCCAGTTCTACTGAGTCGTGGGGTACCGGAGCTTGCTCTGAGGCCTCTTTCGGCTTCCCTCAAAAACAAACCCAGGGTGCGCCCCGAGGCCTTGGCTGGGCTTGTGGTTACCGAACGGATGTTCGAGGGCCGTGCCGATAAGGCTTTTACCGGGCCTAGGTCCGAGGTCCCTCGTACAGAGGCTAAGGCTACCAACAGTTCCGTGGGTCCGGGCAAGGCCCTGTCGGTGAAAGCGGTGGCTCACCTTTCCCGCTCTTGTGGTGACACCGGATCTGTTGAGGGGGCAAAGAAGAAAGGTTCTTCTTTTACCGGCAGTGCCGAGGCCCTTCCTTCGAAGGCTCAGTTGGCGGTTGGTATGTTGCAGAAACATTCCAGGCCTCATAGTACCGGCTCTGCCGAGGTTCCTTACATTAAGGCTAAAATTAAGACCCCTGACCCATTGACGGGGACCCCTGCCTCACGTGCCGCAGTTCCCCTCAGATGAGGACAAAATGGCGGCCGTTCCCGCCACGACCAAGGCGGCCATTTCAGGTACTACCCCTACAACTACGCCATCGGCCCCTGGTGTAGGGTTGGGTCCTTTGGGTGAACCTAAGATCCCATGTGCGCATCCTTACCGGCCGGTTTATGATTGGAACGCCCGGATGCCTCTTCCGCACAATGTTTCGGTGCCCGCGGGGGCGGCTCCCTTGATTTATGTGGATATGTCGGTGGAGGGGCCGGTGTGGCACCCTTCTCGGTTACGTCCATGGATTTGTCCACCTCATGAGAGGCCTCCTCAGGTTCCGGAACAACCTCCTGAGGATGCCTTTTTCGGTAAATTTCAATCGCTTATACGCACCGACCCCATGAGTGAATATTTCAAAGGGCTTTTCAAGGAGCTATGTCCACCTGCGCCTCCGGCTCCACCTGTTCCTCCGGTGGTTCCGCCGGCGCCTCCCTTGCCCGTAGTGCCTCCCCCTGCTCTTCCGCCTTTGCCACCATTGTCCCCAGTGGACAAGGCAGTGCCTGACACGGCTCAGCAGAATCCTGACCCTCAAGGCGATCAGGACAACGAGGACCTTCCTCGCTCTATCAGAGTTTTCCATGACCGGGTGTTGGACATAATTAGTTTCTTAGATGTTCCGGTGCCCGAGGCACCCGCTCCGCAGGAGGGCGTGCTTTCTGGGGCGTTCACCTTGTCTCCCTTGGAGCGTACCGGCCTGTTCCTGCAGAAGGACGTTCTGGCCGAGGTCTGAAGAGTTTGGGAAAAGCCACACTCTGGACCTTTTGTCAATAAAGATTGACGTGAGGTACAGGCTGCATTCTTCGGAAGAAGTGGCCTTGTCGTCTTGTCCGCCTCCCTCCTCCACAGTGGTGGCTGCGGCTACGTTGAAATCCAGACCTGCAGCATCCTCTTCTGCGACGGCTACTCAGGTCTTGGGAAAGGAGGACAAGCTCCTGGACTGCTTAGGGAGGAAAATCTTTGCAAATTCGCCCTTGCAGCTCAGGGCAGGCCAATGCAGAATTGATGTTGGCGGGAGCTAACATGCGGATGTGGAAAGGTCTGTCGGAGTTTGAGGAGCACATTCCGGTCGAGAAGTTGGAAGATTTCAGAGGGGGCCTTTCCGATGCCAGGGTCTTGGCCCAGGATCTCCTGGAGGCTGCGGCTCATCACGTAGACACCTCGGCTCGGGGCCTGATGCTTGGGGTTGATACCTCGCGATAAGCGTGGCTGCATGCCACTAAGTTTTCGTAAGGAAGTGTAAGACAAGGTACTGGACCTTCCATTCGATGGTAAGGAGCTTTTTCACTCTTCTACTGATGTAGAGCTCACCAAAACCAAGGATAGCACTCAGACGGCTAAATCATTGTCTGTTCTGGTTAAAGCTCCCTTCAAATCCCAGAGACCGTTGTCGCAAAGTCGACCTTCCTCTGGTTTTAGGGGCTTCCTCGACCGCAAATCTCGCAGAGTGGATAATCCTGCGGCGAATAACCGCCGTAGACAACAGCGTACGCGGTTTTTCTCCCGCTCCTCAGCCTCCTCATCAGGTTCAGGTGGCACCGCCACTGATAGGCCTGCCAAATGAGGGTTTTCCACGCTCGCACGAGACCCCGGTGGGAGGATGCATTGCGTCTCATTGGGAGGCGTGGCAGACCATCACAGAAGACAGATGGGTCTTGTCAGTCGCTCGACCGGGCTTCCGCTTGCCTTTACCCCCTACCCCACCTCTCAACCCTCCTTTTTAGCTGTCGGGCTCACCCTCCCTCAAGGCTGAGGTTCAGAAACTTCTGCACCTCAGAGCTGTGGAACCGTTCCTCTTGGGGAGCGAGGGGAGGGCTTTTACTCCCGGCTGTTTACGATGCCCAAACCCAACAAGCCTGGCCTGCGCACCATCCTAGACCTTTCCCAGTTCAATCTTTTCCTACCCCAAGAGAAGTTCAAGATGATCACGTGGACCTGTCCATCCAGTTTTGGGAGTGGGCCGTGCTTCATGGGGTCTGGCTGCTTGCAGTGCACATCCCGGGCCAGCTGAATGTCACAGCGGATGCCCTCAGCCGGCGGACAGTGGTCAGCTACGAGTGGGAGTTGAAGGCGGAGATCCTCTCATGGATTTTCTCGCGTTGGGGCACACCGGAGGTGGACCTCTTTGCCACGGCGGTAAACAAGAACCTTCCTCAGTACGCCTCCATAGGGGGGCTGGGAGCCTCCTCTCTGGGGGATGCTCTCGAGATTCCATCCACAACATGAGAGCTTACGCCTTCCCGCCTCTGCCTCTAGTTCATCGAGCATTTTGGAAGTTGAAGAACTCTGTGAACTGTTCTCTTCTACTGATAGCTCTGTGGTGGCCGGCCAGGTTTTGGTTCTCAGAACTTCAACACCTGTCGGTGTGTCCGCCAATCAGGTTACCAGTAACTCCCGATCTTCGGAACAACAGATGAGGCACCCCTCCCCACAATCGCTCAAGTTGGCGGCATGGTGCCTGAGTTCAAGTCTTTAGAGCATTTGAGTTTTGTCTGCAGATAACATGCGCATTATCCAGGCAGCCAGGAAACCCTCAACCAGATCTCAATACAGAGTAAATGGCTCAGGTTCTGTCATTGGTGTTTGGAGAAAGAGTTGGATCCGAGGGTGGCAACGATTGACACGGTGCTGTCCTTCGTATCCTCCCTAGCAGAGTCAGGGGTTCATGTTCTGTCTTGCAGGACTTAGCTCTCAGCGGTTTCCGCTTACCTTTCTACAGACCTGTGTTCTTATTCTCTAACTAACCCGGTGGTGATGAGACATTTTGCTGGCTTGACACACCTCTACCCTCCGGTTCGTAGTCCGCACCCGCCTTGGGACCTAAATGTAGTCCTGACGGCGCTGTGCCATAAACCCTTTGAGCCAATGGCTACGGTTGACCTCAAGTACGTGTCCTGGAAAGTGTCCTTTCTGGTCGCCGTTACGTCAGCGAGGAGAGTGAGTGAGCTCCAGGCATTGTCGGTGGAGCATCCTTTCTTGGTCTTTCACAAGGACAAGGTAGTCCTTCGGACAAACCCTGCTTTCCTACCGAAGGTAGTGACCAAATTCCATCTGAATCAGTCAATCTCCCTTCCGGTCTTTTTTCCGAACCCTGCCTCGGAGGCTGAAAGGGTTCTACACTGTGTGTACGTCCGAAGAGCTCTTAAGTTCTACCTGGACAGGACTTTCGAGCTTCGGAGTTCTTCTAAACTTTTTGTGACCTTCGGTAACCCTGAGGGCAGGCCGGCGTCTAAGGCATCTATTTCCAGATGGATTGCCGCCTGTATCACAGAGTCTTTCACTGTCCAAAAGCTGAAACCTCCTAAAGGTATCCATGCACCCCTGGTGCGGGGCAAGGCAGCCGCGGTTGCTTTTCAGAAATATGTTCCCTGGGAGTCCATCGCTCAAGCAGCTACTTGGGCCTCCCCATCTGCTTTCTGTAAGCATTACTGCCTCGATATGAGCTCTAGAGCTGACGCTCAGTTTGGTCAGGCTGTGCTAAAGAACCTGTTTCAGTAAGGGGTATTTCCATCCACCCATAGTTCCTGTAAGGAGTGCTTGGGAATCTCCCACAAGTATGGAGTAAAGGGGACGGGACGTAGGAGTATTACCAGGTTACTCACCGTAGTGACCACCTTACTCCTAGTCCATAGTCCCCTTTCCTCCATACGCCCGCCCGCCGTCAACTCTAATAAGGTTCCTCTGTTATTGCTAATGGGCCTTGGACCCTGCGATAGAAAAGGATTGGTGGGTGATGCGCGGGGCGGAGCCAAGGTGGGCGAGGTTACGGTTGCGTGCCGGGCCCTGCGCAGGAAAAAGAGGAGGGACACATTTTTGATAAAAATTTTGATGCTTTTTACAAAGTGCTCCGGTCCCGTCCCACAGGACGGAGAGATGCCCACAAGTATGGAGGAAAGGGGACTATGGACTAGGAGAAAGCTGGTCACTATGGTGAGTAACCAGGTAAATTGTGAGCGTGGGCAGAGATAGGGAGATTAGAAGGAGGAAAGTGAATGAAAGGTGGAGGAGAGGGAGGGGGGATAGAGTTGGAGGGGAAGAATAGGACTTCATTCTTGTCAGTGTTGAGAGAGAGAAAGCGGGAGGACTTCCAGGTTTTTATAGCGGAAAGACAGGAAGAGAGTTTAAGGTGGAGGTTGGGAGAGAAGGAAGAGAAGGAAAGGAAGAGCTGAGTATCATCAGCATAGAAATGGTGGGAAATGCTGAACGAGGAGATAGCAGGGGCAAGGAGGGAGGTGTAGAGTGAGAAAAGGAAAGGGCCAAGCACTGAGTCTTGGGGTATGCTGTAATCCAGCGGCTGGGTAGGAGAGGACCGGCCTCCCCAGGAAACAGTAAAAGAGCGGGAGGAGAGGTAGGAAGATAGCCAGTTAAGAACAAAGCCTTTGAATCCATGGGTACAGTTGAGCCTGCTGAAGACCAAAATTGGGGAGGTATCTCTTTGTTGAAGGGTGGTTTATTGGGGTGCTACCTAAGAGAAATGCACTTGCTCCAAAGTGACTGATAAAATATTTACCACTGTTTTTTGTAAATGGTGCATGTTGCCAAAGGCACACTTCATATTTGGTGCAATGCTATCAAGCATGCACATTGAAACTGGTATTTGCCATTTACTGTAAACAAAGCGTGTTTGCCGTAAATTAAAAATACGTCTCTAACATCCGCATACTCGCCAGCAAGATCGAGTATCATGCAAATGGTACTTGCCCTTGATAAAAACTACAACAACATCAGAAATGGGTCTTGTGATGTCAGCGCTCTCCCTATGTAGTAGACTCCAAATTGTGATATTATTTGCAAAACAGTTTGCAATATAAAGTCAGTGGTTTTACGCGGCTCGTGAAAAGTGGCTGGTTTTTGATGTGGAGCAGGGATTGATCTTCAGCTTTGGGTATTTTACCATCCAACTTCTCGTTTTTGAATGACAAGAGCTAATCTGAGTTTGATGCATTTTGACTCATGTGGCGAACATAAGGATACTGCTTGTCTAAAGCCGCTTCTTTGCAACTGAGACATTTATCGACAGAGACGCCTAATTGGGTTACCATGCCTTGAGGACGACCAAGTGCTGGTCGAAACACGTGTCGGCTTTATCGAACCCATCATTAAAAGACAATGGGCCTCATTACGAGTCCGGCGGTAGCCGTGCCGGAAAAACCGGCAGGCTGCCGCCGGACCCGTAATACCATTCCGACTCTGTGATTGCCGGAATATCTGGGGCATTACAACCCCGGTGACCCGGTAATTACGGAGGCAGAATTCTGTAAATCCCCATTCCCATGGAGTCCAATAGGACTCCCATGCGGATGGGGACTATGGGAACATTGGTTCCGTCTATAACGGAGCCAGTGTTTCCATGTCTGCCTGCAGGCGGGTGGGAGTGCCACCTCCCACCTGCAGGACTCTGAATCAGTCGGTCTGGAAACAACGGTGGCGGCAGTTTTACTGCCACCCTTCTTTCCGGACCGGCAGGGTCGTAATGAGGCCCAATTTCTGTTATTTTATGGACCACTGACTTTATATTGCTAACTGTTTTGGGATATGTCCATGGGCACCTATATGGGCACAATTGAACCCCCAAAATCTTTTCAGAGTGGGTTAGAGGAGGCTGGGCTGGTAGAGACGTGGAGGCATATGAATCCCAGAGTGTGCGACTTCTCCTTCTGTTTTCATGTGCACTGAGTTTACTCAAGGCTGTATTACATCATGGTGGGGTCGAGGGACCCTTTGAAAGGTAGAGGCAGCGGAGATCAGCACGATCACTCATTCAGATCATGCGCTAATGTTTATCTCCTGGAATCTACAGCCAAGGGAACATAAATCCTTTTTTCGGAGGTTGAGCCCATCCCTACTTCACGACCCAGTGTGTAGGAAGGAGATTGGCGAGAGTATTATGTGCTTCTTCGAAGAGAATGCCCAGGGTTACACTGGTGAAGATACATGATGGGAAGCATTCAAGGCCTACATTAGAGGGGTGATAATCTCAAAGGGGGCAGTCAATTCAGAGCTGGGGAAATGCAATGCATTTGATCGCTTCTATAGGGAGCTATACACCTCTGATACCCCAATGAAAGAGTTGACAGAGGCCTTTCTGGGAAAAATCTCCTCCTCCCTCCTGATTCCCCCCCCCCTCCTCATTCTTTGCCCTAACCCCCCCACTCTCCTACCTCCGTCCTCTCACCCTCCCCCTTCCCTCCTCCTACCATTCATCACCACTCCACTCCCATCCTCTCCCTCTCCCCTTCCCTACCTATACCCTTCAGTTAATTGCTCTTTTCACTGTTTTTGTTGAATGATTCACTATGTATTTGCTTCAGCTGTTATGTTGTTTGTTTATGTATTATGTTGTTCAATTGTACAGCGCTTTGGCGTAAGGCGCTTAATAAATCAATAAATACAAATACAAAATGTGTCCTACCAATAATGACAGCAGATCAGAGACAGGAACATAACGAAGGAAGAGATCTTAAAAGCCATCGGCTACCTCAAAACCAATAAAGCCCCAGGGTTAGATGGATATGCCCTAGAATTCTACAAGACCTACTCGAGTGCACTTCTTGGCCCGCTTCATGTGATTTTGAACACATTCTGGAGGAAGGGGAGAGTCCTGAGTTCAATTGAAGATGCAAGGGTATTGGTGATCCCTGAAGAGGACAAGGATCCCGGTCTTTGCTTCTCATACTGCGCCATCACAGTACTTAAATATCGATGGAAAACTCTACGCCAAGGTTTTAGCAACGCAGCTGTGCCAGATACTCCCATATTTGGTGATGGCTGATCAATCAGTATTTGTCGCAGGAAGACAGGCTGCCAACAACACCAGGCAGGTAATTGATCTCATTGACATTACACACAAGATTCCTGGCGATGCTAGTAGCCTTAGATGTCAAAGGCATTGATGGGGCTACTTGCGGGCGGTGCTGCGCAAATTCGGCACGGGTGACAACTTCATACGGGAGATATTTGCATTGTATGGGATGCCATCAGGGAAAGTGGAATTCAATGGGCAACTGTCTCGGGGCTCTCGTTAAAGTAGGGGTGCTCGGCAGGGATGTCCACTCTCGTCTCTCCTCTTTGCCCTCTCAGTAGAACCACTAGCTGGCAAATAAGAGGCAGGACGGAGGTACAGGGTATCAGTTATGGGGGGACGAGGCACAAGATAGTGTTCTATGCTGACAACATCCTTTTGGCGGTGTCAGAAACCGAGTCCTCACTCCTGCCGACGCTTGACCTTTTAGAAGAGTACATGGCAGTCTCAGGGTTCAAAATACATCTCGATTAAATGTGAAGCCCTAAACATCTCCATGGGGTGAGACAGAGTACAAGGGCTGTTAAGCATCTCTCCTTTCAGGTGGGCGAGGACGGCATTCGTTACTTGGGTATTCGGCTTACAGCTAGGGAGTGGGATGCATTTATATGCTGCAAACTGTCCTCATGTCCTGGGTGCAATTAAGGCTACCCTACTGCAATGAAGCACACAGCAGTTATCATTACTGTGTGAGAGGCTGACAGTTCTACCAAAACGTCTATACCCTTTTCAACTTCTCCCCGTGGCAGTTCCCAAGAAAGTGCTAGACGACCTGCAGAAAGAGATGAGCAAATTTGTCTGGAAGAATCGTCTGGCTAAAATATTAGCCGCAACATTATATAGGCCTAGGGACAGAGGTGGATTGGCTCTCCCGCAGCTTTGAAAATACTACCAAGCTGGGCAACTGCTAGAACTGCGTCATTGGGTTGACCCAACTGGAAATAATCCTCAAACAGGTTGAGGAGCAGGTGGCTGGCAGGCCCCATAGATACATGTTGTGTATCCCACACCAAGACGCCCAATAGGCCTATTATGAGCTGCCCTCTACAACCACCACATTTAAATGTTGGGATTCAGTGGCTTGACAACTTTCCCAGGACCAGCCACTCCGATTCCTCACAATGTTAACTTTACCCCAGTTTACGGAAATAAGGCCTTCCAGGCATGGCAGGTAGACGGGTGTCAATACATTTTGCATATGTTTGTAGATGGAAATATCAGATCATTTTCAGACTGCAAAGACACCTTTGCAATAAGTGAGGGAGAGCGCTTTACATACCTGCAACTTCGACACTGGATTCTCCATAGGGACAATAAGGGGTTGGGGGGGGGTACCACGAGACCACTAACTGCATTTGAAAAGCTAATTTTTATCCCTTGGGGATTGTCGGGCCTGATTCTGCAGCTATATGACTGTCTCAACACTCAGGTGCTGGTGGCTCTACTATCCTATACAAAAGCTTAGCATAGGGATTTAGGCAAGGAGCTAGAGTGGAAACAGTAGGCAGAGATATGGAAAGGAGTCTCAAAAGCTACAATTAGCCCACAGTATGCTGAGCACAGTTCTAAGATGCTAGTGAAGTGGTACTTCTGCCCTGAAAGAGAAACTCGCACAAGATCAGGCAAATCTGGGCTATGCTGGCAGGGATGTGGGCAGCAAGCAAACATCTTCACATATGGTGGAGCTATTCCAAGTTACAACCCTACTGGAGCTAGGTGGTGGACCCAGTGAAGAGGATCACAGGTCTGCCGATTGAATGCTCCCCGGAAATCTGTCTGCTGGGTTGGTGGGTGCCACAGCGAGGTCGGATAGCAAGCTCCCAGAGGCATTTGCTTTGGCTTCTTAGGCTGATGCTGTTGGTGGGCAGAAACAGAATAGAAGCGCAATGCAAATCCACACATATTCCCTCTATGGCCGACTGGCTAAAGAGCATGTGGCAGCTTCTCATCTGTGAGAAAATGACCTACAGGTTGCAAAACACGATGGCACGCTTCTTTACAAAGTGGGAAGGTTATTTGCAATATATTCAAGCCGCAAATAAGGATTGTACATGCCGCCTGAGACTCAGAGTATTGTGGCTGCTGAAAATGTCTTAACAAGCAGAGTGAAACGCTTTTTGGAATGCGATTGGACAGACAATAGTAATAAATTGAAAGAGAGATGAGTTGTGTATGGGACTGTGGGTGGGTTGGGGCTAGGAAAGGAAGTTGGTGGGGTGGAGGGAACTGGGGTGGGTGGCGGGTACAGTTGTAAGTTTGAAGTTATTATGTTGAGCTGTAATGTAAGATTTGTCGTGACTTCATTGCTAAGAGTACAATCTGAGTCAATTTGCTGTGATTTTATGATTCCGAAACCTGAATAAAAAGATGTGAATACAAAAAATAAGTTGCCACAATAGTGCAGGTCTTCCAACTCTCCGGAATATAGTCTTCGAACAGGATGGTGTTAAATACATTTGTCAAACAAGGAGCCCATAGTGTGTGACAGGGGCAAAATAAATCGTTTGGTGCCCTGTCCATCCTGGGTGCTTTCAATAGTCTTTGGCGTCTATTTACCAGCTCTAGATCTTTTAGTGTGGAAGGCTTCAACGTTTCCCGGTCAGAGAGAAACGTAGTTGTGTAATTGAAATGAAATGAAATGAAATTATATTTTATTTATATCGCGCTCGTACACAAGTGTTTCAGAGCGCGACCAGGCAAAAAGGGAGGGGAACAAGGGAGAGAGAAAACAGAAAAAACAGCGATCTTACTAGGCCCAGTGACAGTTAAGAAAGCGCAAGTGCATGGGAAAGGAAAATGGGGGGAAAAGTGCAAAGCAGAGGAGAGAAAAACAAATAAATATTAAATAGAATAAATAATAAATAAGGGCTTTAAACCATTGTAGTGCAGCCAGCAAGTGGCAGGTGAAAGTTAGTCAGAAAGGTATATCTGATAAGTGCAGATGAAACGTCGGAGGGGGACTGTATGGGTACAGATACAGGACCCTAGTGCAGATGGTGGCCTGGAGGCAGTGCAGGAGGGTGGCAGGGTGAGCAGATACCTGGGCCCAAAAGAACAGAGGGTGGCCAGGTGCACAATGCCATGAGAAGAAACAGATTGCTGATTATACCCACCAAACCAAAATCGGGTTTTGGGCCATGTAGTGCTTAGATGATTAACTCACTTCTCTTGTACATGGATTTCAGGGGAATTAGGATGGCCCATGTCTAGACCATTGGAATTTCTTGTGAGGATGTTCCAAAAGGATTTATTGTCATGGGAAGTAGCAGCCGTCATAGAGCTTCCCTGTGTTCATCAGCAATTTCTGCTGTCCTAATTTCCAGTTCTATCTTATATTTCTTGCACCTCTGCTTGATATTATTTACATCGATGGGAGCGGCAAGAAGGGCTTTTTTCTCTTTGCATTTGGAAGGGAACCAAGATTTTATTGAGTGGTTGATTTATACTACACATCTTTGCACAGTTTCTGATTAAAAATAGCAAAGACTTGGTTAATAGGCTGTGGGGGACAGGTTAACATTATGTTTAGGGGAGACCGCTAGGGGCAGGGACCAAAATGACCACCTGATCATCAGCTCTGTCATTGCCCTGCCAACTTTGGAGAATTATGGGTTAGTAGCCCTGGTTGGGTAATATTTCACGGCAGGTGAGTGAGTTGAAGTGCTTCCCCAGTGGATGACACTGAAGAGAGACTGGGAGGAAGACCAACAAGGCCAACTGGGGCCTTGTGAGCCACTCGGAGCTGTTCAGCAGAGTCAGAGCTGGAGCATGGTGAGAGCTTGCGGGGTGCAGAGGGGAAGGGGAGAGACGACTTGATGAGGCAGCATCGGGCTGGTCCCCCACCGGAGGACACCAGGATGTGAGGTACGCCTGAGCCATCGGGTAAGCCAGGCCCTGGGCTCGGTGTTGGCAGTAGAGACCCCTGGCTTGTTGGAGAACGTATGCTGGCAGCCACAGGGTGGGGGATGAGTGGAACGGGCCGGTGAGAAGGTGCAGCTGAGGAGCAGCGATCGGAGGGGGACCAGCTGCCTGATCTTGTGGAGGCCTGGAGGAGAGGGCGAGTGGTAGCCTACCCTCCTGTTGCGAGATCTTGACCTGGACGGTTGGCTTCCTGTTGGTCTGAGCTAATTAAGGGGCACAAAGTGCATGTTTGTATTGGCTTGGGAAAGAAGAGTCGCGTTGGCCTATCCTCCATTGCTTCATCCTGACCTAGAGTGGGAACGGAACCTACTGAGTGCCTGGGGGGCTGCCCGGAGGGTTGGTGGGGTTTGAAACATCAGTTGGGGAGATATGGAGCCCAGAGGAACAGGGCGGGTCTGGCAAGGTATCCAAGCACTACAGAAATACAGAATATCTGAATGGTGGCGGGAGTCAGTACCTTGAGCTCTGCGGACATGAGTATCAATGGTCAAACCAATCTCATGACCAAAGAGGACATATCTGTCATACTCCAAGAAATAAAGCCCCTGAGGGGAGACATTCAGCCATCGATTGCTGACTTGCAAAGTAGGATGGACACCTTGGGGAACAGTTTTGAGGGTCTGGAAAACAACCAGTTACAAGGAGATAAGCTGGAAAGGAGGTACAGTGCGAGATTGCTTGACCATGAAACCAGGGAAGGCCCAAAGTATTGCTAAAGGCCCAATGGTAGGGGTAGTGGTTGGGGGGATTTCTCTAATGGAGTTCTCGCTGTCCTCGGGGCTCTAATTATGTCATATGCCCCGTTTGGTTGCTGCCACTTTTGTGGCGGTAGCTTAGTGTTATGGGCTGGGCAATGAGGGATGATCCTAGTGGCCCATTTTCGAATGGGCATCTCAAGTTCCACATGTTTGTTTTGGTCATGGTCTATTTAGGGGTGAGAGGGTTGAGGGGCAAGGATGTGGGAGCTGGATAGGGGGGACAAGACGTTCATACAGTCGGGGTGTCGTTCTTGGGAGGTTTAGACTGGGGAAGCAGGAGGTAATGTGATGGCAGATATAAGGAGTAGTGATACGTGGAATAGATAGGCTAGGGTGGGTACCATGAATGTTAAGGGGTTGAATTCCCCTACAAAAAGGTCTTTAGTTGACAAGGAATTTAGAAATGAGGCACTGGTCATACGGCTCCTTCAGGAAACTAGGCTGTAAGGCGGGCGAGGAAAACCTGTGTGTGCCAGACATTTTGTTACTCCGGACCGGCTAAGAAAGGAGGCATTGGGATTGTCTTTCATAAAGCTGTAGTAGTTAAGGTGATTGTAGTTTAGGGCTATGGAAGGCTGAGTGTTATTGGTACAGCGTTTGGTGGGTGACAATAAGGTCACTGTATCAACTATGTATTGTCCTAATCGGGGGTAGATGTTTTTTTTGCCAAGCAGCATTTGATTGGGTCTGCAGTAGGACTTTTGATACTCTGAGGGATCTCAACATGCGGGCTGACCCAGTAAGAGATGGTCTTTATCTGGGCAAACTGGAGGTTACCTTCATGATGCAGGGGAGGTCAGTGCAGGTATTTTCTGGTGGGCGGCAAATGCGACTTGGAGGGGCCTGCTCATACAAGAGGAAACAAGGAAGAAAAGGGAGCGTGCCTTCATAGAAAAAGGGCTGAGAAATGATAGAGAGTCATTGGAGAAAATGCTACTGTGTGAAGGTTCCGATCTCCAGGAGACACTTGTCATATTAAAACAATAGAGGCAGGAATTGAAATCCGTGTTGCTGACGGAGCCGGTTAGGAATCTTTGCTTTCTTAAACAAAAATTCTATGAGAAGGTTGACAAGCTAAACTCTATATTGGCGGCACGCCTCCAGGCTCACAGATCATCTAGATGTGTGGATGAGGTGCTGGAGGAGGATTGGACGGTCTCCGCCACCCCAACTGGCATTGTTGACTGTTTCACCAGCTTCTACAACAGGGTATATCATGAGGACAAAGGGGCAACGGTAGAGGATATGAGGGAATATCTGGGCTGGCTCCTCCTCCCCGGCCTGACGCCAGAGGAAAGGTTTTGGGTAGACTCTCATATCATGGAGGAGAAGGTAAAGGCAGCGATTACGGGAATGCTGGCGAGGATGGTTTCACAAAAACTATGCAGAAGTGGAGGCGTCATATTTGCCTAAATTGTTTAACTTTATGTTGGATAAGGGGGAGGCTCTGACGTTAATTTGTTCAAACGTTGATTGCAGTGATACATAAGGACAGGAGAGATTCTCATGAGTGCCCGTCCTATAAACCACTAGCCCTTTCAAACATTGATGCAAAGGTGGCAGCCAGATTTGTTTGCTTCATGCCAAGACTTTTGAGTGAACTGGGCATTTCTATGTGAGGTTTTAGTGAACGGAATCTCAACGGCCTACAGGTCCTATAAACTGACTTGATGGCGAGGGTGGTGGTAAACGGGAGAAAGTCAAGACCGTTTGATCTACGGTTGCCCCCTTTCTCCCCTGCTCTTTGTATTATCCTTGGATCCGCTCTAAGAACACAGTCAGAGGAATAGACGGATTCGGGAATAAGGATGGGAAACAAGGGGCCTCATTACCAGTCCGGCGGTAACCCTGCCATACCTGTAAAAAATTACTGCCGCCTGACTTCCCGGTGCCACCGGGCTGTTCCAAGTCCGGTGGCCAGGAAGTCAGGTGCCGGTAATTTCATTTATCCCCATTCCCATACAGTCCTATGGGACTCTATGTTAGTGGGAACACGGAAGCACTGGCACCCTTGTTAACGGTAGTTTGCCGGTCTGTTACTACGGTACTGGCAATCTTACTGGTACCGTAGTTAAAGGACCAGCAAACTTGTAATGAGGCCCTATGTGTCTTTCTGGTTTCAGGGTTAATGCGCAGAAGTCGATTTTGTTCCCGTTCAGTAGAGGGTCAGAGGAGGGCATGAAAGATTTAGAGGTGTTTCACCTCTTCGTTCAGAAGTCTAGCCTCGGGTACCTTGGGATAATGGTAACTAGGACATTAGAAGAATTGGTCGAAGTAAACTTTCTGCCGCTCATCACAAAGGTATCTAAAGATCTGGAAATGTAGGGGGCCTTACTTTGTCGTGGATGGGTATTCCGACCCGGAAACACCCGCCGCCTCACTTACCGGTGCACCCGGGACATTACAAATCCCGGCGGCGTGGGAAGTCACACGGCAGATTCGGTAACTCCCCATTCCCGTGGAGTGGCAGTGGGGAGGCGGAAACACTGGCACTGTTGCTAAAGGTGCCAGTGCTTCTGTGAAATGTCTGCCTGTAGGGGCCGTTGCGCCCAACAGGTCTGAACAGTCAGGCACAACAGTCCCTGCAGGCAGACTTGTGTGGCAGTCCGGAAACAAGGGTGGCGGTAAGCTTACCAGCATACTTTAAATGGGGCCCACAGTCTCTGAAATCATCTTCCAGGAGTACTGTGAAGAAGGATGGAGGTAAACTACCCCTTTGCAAAGAACAGAAGGTACCGGGAAGAGGTGGCCCCAATGAGATATGAAGAATACACAATGGACACAAAAGACTGTGACACCCCGATGGGCACGAACCAGCTGAGTGAAATAAAAATGATGAAAGGACTCAATGAGTGTTAAAGCATGGCAGACCCGAGAAGTTCAAACTTGAAAGCAAGAAGCTGCGCCAGAGAAGCAAACCCCCAGTCTGGAGGGTGCCGACAGCAGATTGTAGGAGTCTTTTGCAGGCAGATGCAGAGTAGGCCTGACTCAAAGCTGGAAGCCGATAGACGGTGGCATGACCTTGAGGGTGTGGACCGAACAGTCCATTAACTGTACCGAAACCGTCTGTCCGGGGACCCCTCGGGGCCAAAGCACGGTAGCAAAAACAGAAGCAGAGAGAACGTTCCATGTGAATGCATTGACCAAACACCCCAGGAAGAACCACCGACCTGGCTCCAACAGAGAAGAGGTAATGGAAGTCACCAGAGACCCGGTAGGGAATTGGGAAAGGGTGCTAAAGCTAATTCAAGCATTCAGAGTAATCGCCCTCATCTCAGTCACTGTATCAAAAGTACCGAATATAAAGAAGGCATCAGGAATAATCTCCCGTGTCTCAGTAATTGTATCAAGAGTATCGAGTGGGAAGATAGTGTCTGGAGACACCTCCCTAATCTCAGTAATTGTCACAAAAGTACTGAATGTAAAGAAGGCATCGGAAGTAATCTCCCTCATCTCAGTACTTGTGCCAGAGGTACTGAATGGAAGGAAGACATCGGGAATAATCTCCCTTGTCTCAGTAATTGTATCAAGAGTATTGAATGGAAAGAAAGCCTCCGGAGTAATCTCCCTCTTCTCCAGCATTGGATCTTTCATGGATTCACATGCTGTGAATATTCCCCGTTGTCATGCTGGGAAACCCTGGTAACTTTAACTTAGTCATTTTCCTATGGAGAAAACATTGACACATTGAGTGTCCCAACAACGTTGTTGTGGGTGCTTTTGATAGCACCAATGCGACGTCGAGTGTATAGCTTTCAACCATCTTCCGAGCTGTTGGGATTCCTCGCGTTTCTCTCTTTAGAGAAAATGTACATTTCTTCAAGAAAATCTTTTTTCTTCAAATTTCGTCTTTTGGTTCTTCCGACGGCTAAATACTTTGATTTCCAGCTCCACCATGGAAACTTCAGGACCGAAGAAGTCCTTATTTAGGCCATGTGAGACCTGTGGCCTAAGTAATGTTTTCATGGGGGACAGGCACTCAGAGTGCCTTTACTGTCTTTACCCAAACCATTTGGCTGGCGGACTCCACATCTGCCAAGGGTTCTCTCAGAAGACCCTTAAGGACCGGAATCAACGCCTTACCTGTTGGCTCAATGAAGGGGCCTATCCGGCATCAGAGGTTGGCTTCTCACGGAGTGGAGAGCAACCACTCCCTCTGACAAGAGGTCACCGTCAAGACAGAGGTCCAGGTTAGAGGAGCCGGTGGCTAAGAAGCAGAAGACAGGTGAGGCAAAATCGTCTTCGGGCCATGACAAAGCCAAACACTATTTGCCTCTAAAGAGACCACTGTCCACTGGTGATAAGTCCCACGCAGGGTCTAAGCACTGTTCTAAAGGGACTTAATCTAAATCAATGTCGTACAAGCCAAGAGAGAGAAGGGCTTGAACCCATCCTCAAAATCTGTGGACTCATCCTGGATATCTTCTTTGTAGACAGACAAACATAAAACCAGACCGGCTATGACATTCTTCTCAACCTCATCAGTGAAAAAATCTACATCGACGAGCAGCAGCACCACTCGTCAGAATCGCAGAGCTCTTTCTCCGGCCACGAGCCATCTTCAAGACACCAGTCAATGACCAAATTGTTGTCAAAACCAACGTCAACAACATCAACAACGGTATCGACCACGACGACAGCATTTTCATTATGGTCTACGGCTTGTTTCCAGATTACGACCGCCAACTCGATGACGACCACCCCGTCAAAGACCGAGAAAAAATCACAGGCTGCGAAGCCGACGCTTCCATCGACCACCCGGTTGGAGGTTTCAAAGTTGGAAGCCAATGTATTGTCCCCTAAGGGTATATTAAAAACCCTTGGACCACGATGCAGCACGACCAGGCTTCCCTGGAAATGCCCCCAATTGAATACCCAGTTGTCATGCCAGAAGATATTCTGCAGCACGAGATCACGTCGAACTTCGAGCATCCTCCATATGAACGCCAAGGGGGGGGGTGTGGCCGGAGCTAATAGAGTGAAGCAGCAGCAGAGCTGAGCTCCCGTCCCGATACTTTTCATTCATCCTGCTGAATCTTCCAAAGATTGAAATCCTCTTAAATAACTATAGTGGCAGTCAGAGAAAGCGTTTCTACTTCCTGCTAGCGAAAATCCGATGAAAATCGGAGCCCGCATTGCCCTGAACGAGGTGCCAAAAAGGTCCCCGGGGACCCCCTGCGCTGGCGGCCTGATCGGGGCTAGAACCATTGGTGGGGGAGGAGCCTGCTCGAGCGCCGTTGGCCTGTGGCGCACCAGTGTACGAACGCCCGGTGTACACACTGCGGCCCGGTCCCGCGGACCACCGACGCTGTGTGACCACGGAAAGCACAACGGGCCTCCGTAACAGCAGCACAGAGGTCCTACATTACGCTGGGCTCGCTGCGGCCTGACTTGATTGACCGTATGTTGGAGGAGGGAGCAGCCGTACCTGCGTACCACGAATTATCCCAACACTCCCCCCCGACGTAACATACGGAGCAGAGGCTGCCATTACACCAACGCAGAACAGAAGTCGAAGTTCTGCACACAGTGGAGCCGAACGGGTCCCGGGGGGCCAACTGCGACAGCGGCTTGATCGAAGCCGCAACCTCCGGTGGGAGAGGAGCCTGCTCGAACGCCGACGGCCCGGGGCGCATCAGTGAGTGAACGCCCAATGTCCACTTTTTGGCCTGATCTTGCAGACCGCTGACACTGTGCGACTGCGGTAAGAACCGCAGCCCCCCGTAACAGAGACACGGAGGTCCCACAACACGCTTGGCTTGTAACGGCCCCATTCTATTATCCGAACGTTGGATGCAGTGGCAGCTGAACCGACGAGCTACGGATCGCAGTGCTACTCCCCCAGACGCAGCAGAGTAATTGGGGGCTGCCAGCACACTAACACAGTGCGGGAGGTGAGGCCTTGCACATCATCCTCCTCTCGTGATTCCTGCACGCCTTGCTGGTCCCCCGTTGAAGATAATCAAGGCTTTGCCAAGACCTGCATGACACGGGCAAAGTGCGCGTGTGGCAGGGCTCCTTGACTGGAAGTGCATTCATTAGCGTGTGAGCGCAGAGCCCCGGGGCATCTTTGGGTATAACCCACAACAACTGGGAGGAGAGTCCACCTAATCATTACCTGAACACCTGGCTGCTGCGCCGCTGGCGCCCTCAGAGTTAGCTTCCTGCTTGGGGTGCCCCCCCTTAGCCGATCAGCAAGAGGCTCACGACAGACAACAGGACCAGGGACCGGTGCCCTGGGGAGAGATCGAGTGCCCCCACTGCGCAACCAGTCGACGTGTGGCCCTGCTGAAGCACAACGCCTAAGCAGGTTTTGGCGGAACTGCGCACCTGAGCCCACGCTCTCCTGTGCTCCTGGGAGGCATAAGGCATGATAGCGGGGTGGTGAACCCGCTCCTAGAACACGGAACTGTGGGCACGCACAGCACCAGCGGGGGCCACCTTGTGCCATACTGACATAGGTCACAAACCACTGGTATAACCCACGCAACGAAGAGCAAATGTCTTCCTCAGGGCATAAGAACAAAGGGGCAACAATTATGGACTCCTTCTCAGGAATGAAACTCAAGCAGCACCCCCAACATGAGATCCATACGCAGACGGAACCTCCCACGCCCGAGGAAGACCCCAAAAACACTCAGGTGCTACAGGCTATTGCAGCACTCCAGACATTCATGGAAACCAAGATAGACGAACTTAGAGTGGATATGCAACTTATCCGTCAAGATGCCCGCAACCTAACAGAAAGGGTAAGCAAGGTGGAGGTGAACCTGCAGGACACCACAGACACTGCCACAACCCTGAAAATCAAAGTAGGCACGCTTGAAAAACAGGTTGCTCGGCTGGAGGCGAGATCGGACGAGGCGGAAGGGAGGGCCCGCCGCAGCAATATACGGATTCTTGAAATTCCAGAGGAGATGGAGGGAAACAACCCGACAGAATTCGTAGAGTCCTTGATACTCCAGGAGGTTGGGGCCGGCAAGCTTACGCAGGGATTTTCAGTTGAGAGGGCCCACCACTCTCTACAAAAAAAGCCCCCGCCAGGATCGCACCCACGCCCAATGATCGCGAAGATTCTAAATTTCCGTGACAGGGAAACGATACTTACATTTTCCAGAGAAGGAGGTGAGATCAAGCGAAATGACTCTCGGATAGTCATGTATCCTGACTACACCCCCAATGTGCAGCGAGCCAGGAATTCTTTTATACCAATCAAAGCCCGTCTACGCAAGCTCAATCTTAGGTACATGCTCCTATATCCCTCACGCCTCAAGATCCTTTACAAAGGGAAAACAATCTTCATGGAATCTCCAGCCGCAGCTACCATGTGGCTGGAGCACAACAACCTAGCTGAGGGAGATGACCAGGACTCGGCGGCGGAGGGTCTACGCAGAAATCACAAACTCCCAAGAATGAAATTGCGTCCAGTTACAATATCTAAACATTGCTGACAATGTTGATCCTCCATGTAAGAGGCAGAGTATGTACTGTCAGACGGGAGCTCAGGCGGCCACACATGGACACCGTCACAACCCACCCCATTGCAACTAGTGCCGGCACGGCGGCATTACATCCGCATCTCACGACCTGGATAGGCCAACGAGCCGCGGAAGCCCCCGAGCGTTGCTCCCCTAAAGCAGCTGCTGGGGGCAGTTCACAGTTGTTCCACGTTGTTAATCCACCATTTCGAGTGGATGTTGAACTTCTTACCAAGTCTCCATTTTCTAAAGCAATTCAGTCACCAAATACAGGGGAGGGAGGGGTGAATACACCAACACTAGCCAGCCATGAAGGGATTTGTTCGATATATACATCCAACAGGAGGACGAAGGGGGTTGGCCTTGAGCGGCCTCTCAGGTTTTACTTCTCATTACAATGGCCACACGCATTAAGATTGTGACCTGGAATGTGAGGGGTCTGGGCACCTACCTTCGTCGCAATAGAATTAGATCCTATCTTCGCAGGAAAAGAGTGGGACTGGCCCTCCTGCAGGAAACCCACCTAACAAATTGGTCCATGGCAACACTCCAGACTCACTGGGGAGGGCAGGGGTTTGGATCCTCCTATTCCAAATATGCCAGAGGGGTTTTTACATGGTCCAGCCGCCAAATTCCCTTTCGACTCAACAGAGCCGAACTGGACCCGGAAGGGAGGTATGTCATTTCAGTTTGCTCGATGCTGCCCCACAGTATATGTTTTGTAAACTTGTACCTACCCAACAACAACATACCAGCACATTTAGGACTGATGTATGCCAAGGTTACACAGTACAGAAACGTTTTTTTTGTTTGGGGGGGCGATTTCAACTGTGTCTGCAACACAGACCTCGACAGGTCCACCCCTCTCCCCAGAAGCCCACCGGCATCCACCGCAGCACTGAATACTATGCTAAACCGCTTAGACCTGGTGGACTTTGGCGCGAGCAACATCGGAAGATCGGGGCTACTCCTTCTATTCCTCCCCGCATAAACTCTACACCAGGATTGACCACATTTTCATTGGTAGAGAAAGCCTCCCTCAGATTGAAGCAGTGCCATACTTAGGCCGGACTATATCGGATCACTCTCCCTTAGCAATAGACTGGTGGACCACAGGGCCCAGACCTCCAATATCTACATGGAGAATGCCTACTGAAGCACTAAAAGACCCCGTATTCAGGGAGGATCTCCGGGAGTCCTTGTAAATTATGTACTGGAAAATAAGAATAGCGTCAACCACTTAAGCACAGTATGGGAGGCCCTGAAGGTAGTCACACATGGAGAAATCATATGTAAAGCGGAAGGCATCAGGAAGCACCTGCGAATGGAACTGGAGCAACGGGAAGCTGAAATTGAACAGTTAGAATCCAACACTCAAGATTCTCAACAAGCGGAGGAAGAGCTCAAGCAATCTAGAACCGAATGCCTAAAGGCGTGGGACAGGCTAGCCAAGTTTGACTACACCACCAGGACCAACAGGGCTCACGCCCAAGCGGATAAACCCGGCAGACTGATGGCTTGACTGTGCAGAAGAGAGCATCCAAGGAACCCGACCATATCCTTGAGAGGCGAAGACGGCACACTCCACCGGACCCAACAGGGCATCAATGACTCTTTCAGACTATTCTACGCCCAGCTGTACTCCCACGACACCCAGGTGTCTTCAGGCGAGATTTCAGACACTCTGGAAGAAATAGGACTGCCTAATACCTGTATCCCTGGATGCTGACATTACCAAAGACGACATAACCGAGGCAATAAAGTCCCTGGCCACGTCTAGATCCCCGGGCAGTGACGGGCTCCCCACCGAATTTTATAAGACTTATGAGCCTGAATTAACCCCACTCTCGCATGAGGTCTTTCATGAGGCCTATGAACTAGGGATCCTACCTGAGAGCATGCGTGAGACACTGGTGATTCCAATGCTTAAACCCAATAAGCCGGCCGAAGATTGTGACTCCTACCGTACACTCGCAATGCTCAACTTTGATGTCAAGATTTTGACAACGGTCCTAGCCAGGTGATTTGCTAGGGTGATAGGGGAGGTGGTGTCCCCTGACCAAAATGGTTTTGTACCGGGCCGCAACACCACTGCCAATCTGCGCAGGCTACAGCACATTTTAGCTCAAACCAATCTAGACGGAGGTTCCTGCGCTTTGCTTTCCCTGGATGCCATCAAGCCGTTTGATTCCATCTATTGGAAAAATTCATCAGATGGGTCAGGGTCTTGTACACTAGACCAAGGGCAAGAGTGAAATCCGGACGGCTTATCTCTACAGCATGGGACATACAAAGGGGCACTGGGCAGGGTTGCCCGCTCTCCCCCATGCTTTACATATTTGGGCTGGAGCCTATTGCCATCTATTTCAGGAAGCAATTTTTCGATGCTGGCATTCGACTGGATGGAACAGATCATATAATATCCTTGTACACGGACGATGTCCTCCTCTACATAAGGGACCCACACCTGAATGTTCCAACCATGTTGGACGTCCTTAGCAACTTTGCCAGAGTATCGGGCATACCATTTAGCAGAAGTAAGTCCTGCCTCTTCCCTCTGGGTGGTCTCAGAGGTAAACATTTGGATGACCTGCCATCACTGGAGGTGACCTGGCACCCCACTACATTCCGTTACCTAAGAGTCAATATTTACCACACGCCGGAACTCATTCATGAGAACAACACAGCGGCAGCATTGCCTCCTCTTCGCAAGTCAATAGGGTTCTGGTCACGACTCCCCCTGTCCATGATGGGAAGGGCTTCCATCATCAAAATGAATGTACTCCCCAGATTTCTCTATGGGTTTCAAAATGTATTTTTTTTATATTAAGGCCCCCTTTTTCTGACTACTGGAGATGCTGCTTAAAGACTTTTTATGGGGGGAAAGGCAGACACAAATTGGCATTATCCACGTTAGTCCTCCCGTACTGCCAAGGTAGCATCTTCCCCGATCTTGAGAGGTACTATCTGGCAGCCCAGCTCGGCTTCATAGCCAAATGGTTGGCCGACAATGTCACTCCAGAAACGGACCTGCTGCAACACTCAATCACCCCAATCAGGCTGAAAGAACTCATTTGTGCTCCCCAACGCCTCATGGGTGAGACCCCCTTTTTGGCCACCCTGGGGAGGCAGATATGGCACAGAACAAAGTCCCTCCTCCATCTACAGCACGCATATACCCCAGATGTTCCGCTCCTTTCCGACTTGTGTCAGAACAGTGTTGATCTGGCAACCATTAGACATTGGGAACGGCTGGGAGTGTACACTTGGGGAGACTTATATAACGAGGGCTCTTTTCGAGACTTCTCCTCCTTGCAACTAGAAGATGGTATACCCGTTGGCCAATTCCTTTGGTACCTATGGATCCGGAAACTAGCGCAAACCAAGTGGGGCACTTGGCCCGAGGAGCCCGAGACTAACCCCTTTCTCCAGCATGGGGTCTGGCATGGATTCACATGCTCATGAATATTCCCCGTCGTCAGGCTGGGAATCCTCGATAAAGAAAAAACCAGTATCAGTTTCGTTTCTGATCTGTCTTTCGTAGTAATATCCAATCACTGGTCTCTGCGTCATACTGACCACAGCCAATGACTGCCCTCTACCTAAGCACCGCCTCTGGCAGCCATCTTCAGATTTTTACCGCATGTTCATGTGTTGGGATCCTCGTGCTATTGCTCTCGAGCGTTAGTGCTATTTTTTCACGTTTTTTCTCAAAAAACTTCTTGTTTTCGGTCAAAAGAGCCTCAAGCTCCACCGACTCTCCATCCGATCAATGGGGACCCGTGTCGGATTCGTCTGCGCCCCTCAAGGGTGAAGATTTCGTCGAGCTACGCTTTTGGAGGACTCCAGAAGTTTCTCAGGCCCGGACATGGCCCAGGAGAAGGGATGCTCGACGCCCGGAAAGCTGTTCAGGGTCTGCCCTGGATGCCAGCTGCAGAACGTCTTTAAGGAGGACGAACACTCCTTTTGTCTCTACTGCTTACATGAGGACAAGACGCACGTGGAGAAGGACTGTGCGTTTTGCGGCAACATGTCGGAGCGGACCATGAAGGACCGCCATCAACGTCTCGCCAACTGGCTGGAAGGGAAGAGCCCGTCAGGCGAGAAGAAGAAGAAGAAATCCGAGCGGTCTTCTAAGACCTTTGAGGACGCCCCGGCGACGGGGGTCCAACGCAAGGCAAAGCACCGCGAGTCCGCTGGCACCGGGAGCGCCGAACGGTCGTGCTCTACGGGCGCCAGGCAGGGCGCACCCTCCCCGGCACCATCAACCACGAGCCAACGCTCTGGGTCGGGTAAGAGGAAGGCCGAGCACCCGGCGAAGCTCCTGGAGAGGCCCCGGTCGAGCTCGAAGGCCCCATCGGAGGGGGAGCGAGGCAGTGTCCCCCCCCTCAAGGATAAGGCGGTGAGCGCACCTAAGGTGGTGAAGGCCTTAATCCATCCGGCCAAGCCCTCTATCGAAACTGTCGCGGCGGCCCTGGCTCAGCCTGTGGGGGCTACGCCAGTGGTGGCGACCTCGGGGCTCAGAGTCTCCCTGCCACCTCGGAGGGAGTCCTCTTTTGTGCCCATCGATAGGGCCCCCGTGAAATCCCCCGTGGGGAAGAAAAAGGGGGGGCAGGGCGTTGTCGTAGATTCTGCCTCAACCTCGGAGGAGGAGCTGGTCGAAGTCTTAAGCCACGGCCTCGGCGTGGAAGAAGACCGGCCCGTCGGGATGGATCCCGACGCAGGCGACGACGACGACATCGAGGGTACCGACGGGGCCCCTGATCGCCCGTCGGATCCCCCTCTGCCAGCGCCGCGAGACAGCTCGGCGGCCATTTTGTTGGCTATACAGTCCTTATGCTCAGAGATAAGGACGAGACTACCGTTGCCGACGGAACCTCTCCCGTCGGGGGACCCAGAACCGGGACCTTCTGGTGTTCCCCCTACCAAGAAAAGAAGGATCCACCCTCCGCCTCCTTTTCAGCCGTCGCGCCCCTTCCAGCCCTGCTCCCCGTCCACCCGAGGGGATGATACGGGGACTGACACGGCAGCGACGGGTACGGACGACGAGGTATACGACGAGGATGTACCGTCGTCGCCTCCCACCAGGGCTTCTCCGCCCGACGAGATTGGATCGTTCCACTCCATGATCACCAGGGCATCCGAGCTTTTCCAACTCTGCCCTGAGGAGAAGAAGAAGGAAGGTTTCCTTTATCAGCGGCGCGAGGCCAAGAGGAAGACGGTCCTCTCAGTGCCTCTATTGGACGACATTTGGGATGAGGGCCTCACCCTCCTCAAGAACCCTTCCACGACGCCAGCTAGAAGGGACCGGTACGAGAAGAAGTACCGGGTCCCGGACACGGCCCCCCTGTGCCTCCGGGCGCAGCCTACCCCGGACTCCGTCGTCTCCGCGGCGGCCAGGAAAAAAGCGGGGGGGGTGCGGCCTCCACATCGACTTCCCCACCGGACGGCGAGGGAAAGAAATTGGACGCTATGGGACGCAGAGTCATCTCGTCTGCGGCGACGACGATTAAAGCGGCCAACGCCTTGGCTATCGTGGCCCGCTACGACAGGGAGCTCTGGTACAAACTGGCTCCCCTACTGGACTTCTTGCCGGACGACAAGAGGGCAGAGGCCCTGGAGATCCTGCAGGAAGGTGAGGTGGCTTCGGACCACGCCATTACCGTTGCGACGGACATCGCCGACACCGGGTTCCGCCAGTTGGGCAACGGTGTTTGCCTTAGGCGGCGTGGATGGCTCAAGGCTACGGACTTCCGTCAAGACGTTCAGACCAGAGTCCTGGACATGCCCTTCGATGGGAACAACCTGTTTGGGAAAACAGTGGACGATTCCCTTCAGGCCATTAAAGCGAACACCGAGACGGCCCGGGCCCTTGGAGTTCTGCAACAACGACGGACGCCCTTTCGGAGCAGCGGAGGCAAGGGCGCCTCCAAAAGTTCAGGCGGCGGTTTCTCCACCTACCGTCAAGCGGCCCGCTCGTCGGCTCAGGAGGCCTACAGAGGACGAGGCAAGTCTGGCGGACCCCGCCGTCGTCGCCAAGGAGGTCAAGGCGGCAAAGCCTCGTCGAAGCAGGATTGAACCGACCGTGGGGTCGGGCCCCCACCGAAGCACCCCGGTGGGAGGCCGGCTGGCGAGATTCGTCAGCGTGTGGGAGTCCATCTCCACCGACCGTTGGGTGCTGGACGCCTTGGCCGGGGGCCACGCGCTCGAATTTCAAAGAAGGTGTCCGCGCGTCCCCCCCGTGGCCAGGAAAGAACTTCACGTCCCTCAACTTCTCCTGGAGGTAAAGGCGATGCTGAGGAAGGGCGCCATCGAACTCGTCCCAAAGAGACTTCGGGGCTCCGGAGTTTACTCGAGATACTTCCTCGTGAAGAAGAAGAGGGGGGATGGCGCCCCATCCTGGACCTGCGACGTCTGAACAAGTTCATCAAGGCGCAAAAGTTCCGGATGGTCACCCTCCAGCACGTCCTGGGTCAGCTGGAGGAAGGAGACTTCCTGTCGTCGTTGGATTTGGAGGATGCCTATTTCCATATTCCCATCCTAAAGGGGCACCGAAAATTCCTCAGGTTTGTGGTCCAAGGGCGTCACTACCAGTTCAAAGCCCTCCCCTTCGGACTACGGTCGGCCCCCAGGGTATTCACCAAGTGCCTTGCACCGGTGGCGGCGCAGCTGCGCCGCGAGGGGATCCACGTCTACCCCTACCTGGACGACTGGCTCATCCGAGCCAAGTCGAGGGAGCTCGCCCTGGATCACACGGCAAGGACCGTCCGACTTCTCACGGACCTGGGATTCTCCGTGAACTACGCCAAGTCTCACCTGGTACCCGCGCAAAACGCACTGTTTCTGGGAGCGAAGCTCGACACAGTGTCTCTTCTGGCCTCCCCGTCGGAGGAAAGGACCAGGTCCATCCTGGGCAAGGTACAGCGGATGTTGGTTTCCGACGCGGCCAAGGTGAGGTCCATCAAGTCCCTCCTCGGAATGATGTCTTCCTGCATCTACCTCATTCTCATGTGCAGGCTCCGGATGCGCCCGTTGCAGGAGTTCCTGGACGCGCGCTGGATCCAAACGACGGGCAGCTTCGAGGAGAGGATCACACTCGACGAGAGTTTCCGCCGAGCAGTCCGGTGGTGGGGCAACCGCACGCATCTGACGGCGGGCATGGACTTCCAGACCCCAGATCACCAGGAGACAGTGACCACCCATGCCTCCCTGGAAGGGTGGGGAGCGCACACCGAAAATCTGCACGCGAGAGGCCTTTGGCTCCCGGCGGAGAAGTCCCTCCATATCAACGTCCTGGAGCTCCGTGCAGTGTTCTGGGCCCTCAGGTCCTTCCTTCCGTCCCTCAAGGGCAAGGTGGTGAGGATCTTCACCGACAACACCACCACCATGTTTTACATCAGGAAACAGGGCGGAACCAGGTCCCCAGCGCTGTCCAAGGAGGCGCAGGACCTGTGGCATTGGGCCGTCGCCCAAAGGATGTTTCTGGTGCCGTTTCATCTGGCAGGGATAAAAAACACCATCGCCGACTCACTCAGCAGGGAGCTGCGCTCGTGCCACGAGTGGGAACTACGGCAGGATCTAGTGGATCGCCTCTTCCGACGGTGGGGCACACCCCAGATCGACCTGTTCGCGACGGCGACGAACTCCAAGTGCCGGAGGTTCGCCAGCAGGTTTCCCCAGGCGAGGAGCATGGGCGATGCCTTCTCGTTCCCCTGGGAGGGCCTGTTCCTCTACGCGTTCCCTCCTTTGCCACTGCTAATCCGGCTCGTCAACCAGCTCAAGAGGTCACGGTGCAGGATGATCCTCGTCGCACCTGCGTGGCCGAAGCAGATATGGTTCCCGGACCTTCTGGACTTGTCAGCGTCCCTGCCAATCAAGCTGCCGGTGGACGCGGATCTTCTCTCCAGGGAAGGAGGCGCCATCCTCCACCACGACCCGAAATCGCTGAACTTGCAGGCCTGGCTCCTGCAGCGCTAGAGTTTGGAGGATACGACATACCGGCCGACTGCAGAGAGGTTCTTGCAAAGGCCAGGGCGTCCTCGACTCTTAAATGCTACGGACACAAATGGAAGAGGTTCTCTGTCTGGTGCCACGCACAGAAGATTAACCCTCTACGGATTACGGCTCCCCAGGTACTGCCGTACCTGCTGACGCTGGCCAAAGCTGGACTGGCACACGCGTCCATCAAGATTCATCTTGCTCCGATCTCCCGATACACCAGAACCACGGGCCGGACGTCCTTGTGGTCTCATCGTCTGGTGAAAGAGTTCATGAAGGGACTGTTCAGATCGTTCCCGCCGGTGAAGGCTCCGGCCCCGGCGTGGGAGCTCAACGTGGTGCTGACCAAGCTCATGGGACCTCCGTTCGAGCCTCTGCACTCGGCCCCGTTGAAGTTTCTGTCGTGGAAAGCAGCGTTTCTTGTGGCCATCACCTCCGCACGACGGGCGGGAGAGATCCAGGCCCTTTCATGTAAGGCCCCATACTTGACTTTTCACGACACGAGGGTAGTGCTCAGGACGCACCCCTCCTTCATGCCCAAGGTACCGTCGGACTTCCATCTCAACGAACCCTTGGTGTTGCCGGTGTTCTTCCCGTCGCCTTCGTCGCCGGCTGAGAGGACTTTGCACTCACTGGATGTGGCTAGAGCGCTGAAGTTCTACGTGGACCGCACGAAGTGTTTTCGGAAGACGTCACAACTCTTTGTGAACTTTGGACCTGTCAATCAGGGGAAGGCTCTCTCGAAGGCTTCCATTTCCAGATGGCTCTCCGGCTGTATCATGTACTGTCATCGGTTGGCAAACCGACCGCTGCCTGGCCGTCCGAGAGCCCATTCCACCAGAGCGATCGCAGCTACCACGGCGTTCCTTTCTGGTGTGCCCCTGCTGGACATATGCAGGGCTGCTACGTGGAGGTCGACGCACACCTTCACGAAATTCTACTGCGTCGATCGGGATTCCAGGGAGGAGTCCAGGGTCGGCCAAGCAGTGCTGCGCAACCTGTTCGCCTGAGGTGAGCCTGGTGAGGAGGTAAGATGCTTAATGTTGAGTTGGATGTACTGCTTAATGTTGAGCCTTTGCCACCTCCCGTGGTTGTGCATGTGTGTACTGCTATGTATTCTTTATTCATGAGCATGTGAATCCATGCCAGACCCCATGCTGGAGAAGGAACAAGTTACTTACCTGTAACTGTTGTTCTCCAGCATGGGTCTGGCATGGATTCACATGCGAACCCTCCCGCCTACCCCTCTGCGGCTCTTCACTTGGTCATACTGCCACTTAACGTGCTTCCAAATCTGAAGATGGCTGCCAGAGGCGGTGCTTAGGTAGAGGGCAGTCATTGGCTGTGGTCAGTATGACGCAGAGACCAGTGATTGGATATTACTACGAAAGACAGATCAGAAACGAAACTGATACTGGTTTTTTCTTTACCGAGGATTCCCAGCCTGACGACGGGGAATATTCATGAGCATGTGAATCCATGCCAGACCCATGCTGGAGAACAACAGTTACAGGTAAGTAACTTGTTCCTTGTGACACTTCTATACAACTTGGGAGAGGGGCAGAGATCAGTGTCTCAAATATACTGTCACCTTATAGACCAGCCTAACCCTTGCAGTCCTGGCCTAAGACTCAAGTGGGACACAGACCTGGGTCGAGAGATGTCGGATGGAGAATGGGAAAGGGCACTGGCGTTCCCTAAAGAGGTATCCAGGAACTCCAGATGCAGGCTGATTCAGCTCAATGTACTGTATCGCTCGTACCTAACACCGCACAGAATTGCAAAGATCTACGATCAACCCCAACATAACTGCCCTTGGTGCAACAAAGATAAAGCAGATCTTATGCACATGTTTTGGGAGTGCACTCTGGGCCGCAGTTCAGCAGACCTGCAGGAGAGCTGGCATGACCAGGTATGATTGGACTCCCGGAGAATGCCTTTTGGGAACGTATCCCAGACTAGCTAAAATAAAGCACACTATGAAGCTGATGGACCTGGCCTGCATCCTCACCAAAAGAACTATTGCTATGGCTTGGAAGAGGCCTGACGGACCACGCTTCCATGTATGGCGGAATGAGCTGGAATACTGGGTGGGGGCAGAGACTTCGGCCTGGGAGGAAGGCATTGCCAATTACCCTGATGAGGCGAGCCAAGCTCTCAAAGCTTGGAAGGCACTCACATGGAAACTGTTCCACCCTTCCAATGCCGACAAACCTCCTTGAACAGTCCATCCCCAGATCTATCAACTGACTCATTGCAAGACTCTCGTATATACTACTGCCTTAAAATACTTGGGCCCCCTCCTTTCCCCTTCATGGCCCCCTCCTCTTTTCTCCCTTTTTTTCTGCGCTCCACCTTCCCTCCCCGTGTCTAACCTCTCAATAAGGTTTACTAGCAGATCATTTGGAGACAGTTGTTGTTACTGTTAACAGGTTTATGTTGTAATTGTTTCTTTTTTTTTTTTCTTTTTCTTCCCTTATGTTTGTTGTTTATTGAATATTCGGCATACTTAGACAATTTACTTTGTGCCGCAGTGGGCACTTATCTGCTGCACTGCTGTTGTACCTATCATAAATGCCAATAAAAAGATTTAAAAATAAATGAATGCCAAGGGGTGTTTGAATCGGATCCTGAGGTAGGAACTTCTATGGTTCACATTCAGGGACCATCTACAGTGGTAGACATGCCTCTAAGGTCTCGGACACCTTCTCTACCATAAACATCGGCAGGAATAGGAGGTATGCAAATGCAATACCCCCTTATAAATCCTCAATCCCTGCAGGTCCTTACCACACTGCAATCTCTACTAGGTCAGCTGGATGCCAGACTTCCTCTTCCTCAAGCTCCAACAATCCATCCTTATGGAGACCCACATGTTACCCCTCAACAAAGGGATGCATCTTACCATTCTTGAGACCAGGGCGCATGCCCTAGGAGACAAACTCCTCCTAGGCCTCCACCTCCATGGAACAAGAAGAGGGTGAATTGGTCGGCATGGACCAGGACACTGATCCGAGATACAACTTCCACCGCCTCCTCCTCCCCAAGGAGAGCTGACACATGGGACACAGATCCAGACCAAGACGTACCGTGTAGCCCAGCTCAACCATAACCCCCGGATGATATTGGAGCGTGTTACTCCATGATGTCGAAAGCATGCCAGAAGTTTGACCTAATTCCGGATGAAGGATTGTTTCCTCTTCGACCATATGGGAAAAAGAAGGAAAGCAGTCTTTTCCATACCTTTTCTGGATCACGTGTGGCAGGAGGGCCTCCGTACCTTGAAATATTATTTTTTACGGAGCCTGCAGTGAAAGGAAGACTGGAGAAGAAATTTAAGGCTCTGGATTCCACTCCAAAATGCCTTACTTCGCAACCAACCCCAGAGTCACTGGTCTCAGCGGCAGCAAGCCGCAAGGCTCGCGCACAGCATAAGTGTGCTACTCCTCCAGACAATGACAACTGAAAAATTGATGCCTTTGGTAAGAAGGTTCTCACCATTGGAGCGACAATGGTAAAAGCAGCCAATGCCCTGGCTATTGTCGCGCGATACGATCAAGAGATGTGGCAGCATTTGGCCCCTTTATTGGAACACCTGCCAGAACAACAGAGAAAGGAGGCAATGTTGTTGGTGCGAGGAGAAGAGGTGTCAAATCACAGCAGCAATATAGCTGCAGATCTGGCCGAGACCGGCTTTAAACAGATTGGCAATGGGGTAGACCTTAGACGCCAGGCATGGCTACGCTGCACTTACTTTAGCCAAGAAGTGCAGCACAAAGTTATTGATATGCTGTGCAAAGGAGAAAATCTGTTCGGCGACATTGTTGAAGCCCTTAAAGCTATGAAGGCAGATTCAGACACAGCTAAATCTCTCACTGCACTGCAAAACAGGAGGTCCTTTCGTCCTTTCTTTCCTTTCGAGGAGTCTCGGGTAACTCAAGATTCTTAGGCTCCAGAGACAGCAAGGGCTACTGTAGATCCCAGATATTATTCTCAGGGCTACAAGCGCGATTACCAATCCTCCCAGCGCAATCGGGATTACCAGGGGATAATAAAGCATGGATCTTCCGCCTCCCATATAGGTCGGCAGAGTAAGACACAACAATGACTGCAGCAAGGGCAATCAAGTAGGAGGAAATGTGGCGTTCTACCTCAACGAGTGGCAACTATAACTACAGACAGGTGGGTGCTAGGTGCAATCCAGTACGGCCACTTGTTGGAGTTTCCAGCGCCCACAGTTCCCACTTACCCCAATAAAGGTATCTCACTCACTCCATCACGTTTTACGGCACAAGATACGTTACATGCTAAGAAAAAGAGCCATCGAAAAAGTGCCTCTCTCAGCAAGAGGAAAGGGAGTGTAGCCAAGGTACTTTGTGGTACAAAAACCAGACGGCAAGTGGCGCCTGATTTTGGATCTACGATTACTGAACAAAAACATCAAAAACAAAAGAATTCGAAATGATAATGCTCCAAGAGGTAATAAGAGCTATGCAGCCGCAGGAGTATCTTGCGGCCTTAGACCTCAAGGACGTATACTTCCAGGTGCAAATACACCCAAGGCATCGGAAATACCTCAGGTTCGTAGTGGGCGAAAGCCATTACCAATTTCGGGTTCTACCATTCGGCCTCAAATCGACACCAAGGACATTCACGAACTGCCGGACGCCAGTAGCAGCCTTCCTCCGTAAACAAGGCCACCACGTTTACCTGTACTTGGACGATTGGTTAATTCGAAGATCGACGTACAAAAAGCCTTATCGTCGCTCAGCAAAACAGTTGGGCTTTACAATCAACTATACGAAATCCCGTACAGTTCCCTCAAAGAGCTTGGTTTTCCTGGGGACACAATTGCTTACACGCCACAATCTGGTCAACCTTCTGCGGAAAGGGTCAAAAGATTGTTAACTCTAGCGGGCTCATTTACATCGAACAAGCTAGTCACAGTCCGCTCATACATGGCTCTTCTGGGAACCATGTCGTCTTGCATTCCGCTGATTCCCCACTGTCGGCTGCACATACGGCCAGTGCAAAAATTCCTTGTGACCAGATGGTCCCAAATCCAGGGTTCCTGGTCAGACAAGGTAAACATCTCCCGGACTCTGTTAGACACTCTGAAATGGTGAACACACCCTTTCAACATCCCGAAAGGAATGCCACTGGTAGAGCCAAATTTCCAACTCACCATTGTGACCAGTGCCACCCAAGTGGGATGGGGTGCTTATTTAGACCAGCATCAGGTCAAAGGTCTCTGGTCCCCCAAATAAACCTTACTACACATCAATGTACTAGAGTTTGCGAGCAGTACACTGGGCTCTCAAATCCTTTCTCCTTCTAATCGAGAACTTGGTGGTACGTGTCCTCACCGACAACACAACCACAATGTTTAACCTACGGAAGCAAGGTAGGACACATTCAGATGCCTTATTCCAGGAAGCACAAACCATCTGGCATTGAGCCATCCGGCACAACGTTCTGATTCAGATCTTCCATTTACCAGGGATGCAGAACAAGCAAGCAGACACACGAGTGGCAACGGCACAGCATCCAGGTAGCCAGCTTTTTCTCAAAGTGGGGTCATCCCCCCTCTGGACCTCTTTGCCAGCTCCAACAACAAACAATGCCAAAAATTTGGCGGCATATTAAGGGCACACAATCTCCTTCCCTTGGAATGGGGTGTTTGCATATGCGTTTCCTCCCTTTCCTCTCATAAGGAAAACCATACAAATGATACGAAAGGCTCCTTGTAGGGTAATCTTGGTAGCCCTGTGCTGGCCCAGGCAGACCTGGATCCCCGACCTGCTTCACTTGGCAGTGGACGATCGGATTCATCTAGGGTCCCAGGCCAATCTTTTATGACAGAACAACGGGATGATCTTTCATCACGACCCAGGCTCTCTCAAGTTGACGGCATGGCTCGACAACTCTGAATTCAGTAATCTGAATATCCCTCAAGACCAGTGGTGGCTGGTGACTTTGAAAGGTGGTGGGGCGTAAGTTTGTGGGTCCGAATTTGGTAGTGAGCAAGCCAAACCCACACCAAGGGTGGGGGGGGTGTCCCCACACGAGAAATCTTTTGTAAAATGGCTTCCAAAATGTCCAATTTACATACTAATGGTGGTACATTATTCTTATGTATGCAAGTGTGATGGTGTATTTTACAGCAGCTTGTTTTTGAGAATAGCTGGTACTGTGTTGTATTGTACAACATAGTAATGGCATATGAGGAGGGTCACAAAGCCTGTAGTTGTTGTTTTGTTATTTGCCCACCCATTGCCTTCCCACACAGTTCCTGCCCCTCCCCACCCAAAACAACTCCTCACTGGAACTCTGAGCTTTACATCAAACTTTGCGCTAAAATCTGCCTGCCAACAGTGCTTTTTCAAAGCAGTCTTCTGAGAGTTAATGAGTTACTTGGAGTTGGAAACCCGCTACTGGTGTAATGAAAATGTCTTAACCAGGTCTGCCTCCAGTCCGCACCGTAAGCATGATTGGGGTGTCATATTGCTATGATATGATTTCTTCAAGTTTAGAGCATTTGGAGGCTACCCTTTGCACCTTTCTTTGTACCTGAATACTATAGAGATCAATACTGTCCTTCCCCAGACTCCCGCTGCTGGGTCTGTCAGAGAGATGTGCACTGTAATTGGATCAGAGTAGAGATACAGAGAGTCATCTGTCCCTTCAGCACTCTCACAGTTGTCAGATGGCATCCCTTTGTACAGTTCTCACTGCAGGAGGGCCTGTGGCTCTTTTTTTGGTTCTAGGCTATCCCAATGCAAATGTCCACTTAGCACATGAAAATTGAAGTCTGTAGACATTTCTTTATGCCTGTAAGCAAAGTAAAGAGCTGTGTCTTGTGTGCATCTCCTGGAAATGGGGTGAAATATGAGCAGCGAGGGAAAGGAGAAATGGATCCTGTGAAATTATTTTCTTTTTCCTTGTTCCAGACTTTAAAGGATATGCTAATGCTATACATTCCTGCTAATTAATATTATTGAATATGGGTGTGTTGTCTGATGAATATATGTAATTAATAGTTGTGAACATAGGGTAATCGTGAGCTTAGGAATAGCCGCCTAGAGCTCTGTGGGAAGGTGGATACACTGGGTCCAAGCTTCATCATGGTGCACGCGAATCAGTCCCACGTAAACGCATGGAAGCTACATATAACAAGTGCATGTTTTAGGACCTCGTTCCAGAAAGGGACAGAAATGGCAAGCTAACTACACACCAGAGCCTAGGAATTCAGTTTGCTATATTGAATGTACTGTACTTCAGAGTGACGAGCAGTGTGGAACTGCAGAATTCGAGACTGAATAATACCTTTGTTTAGCCGAACATGCATTATTTTTAATCTGTCAAGAAAAAGGAAACAGTTCAATTTCCCCTTCATGTCCCAATGTGTAATAGAGGGACACTATTTCATTGGGCCTCATTCCGAGTATGGAGGTAGCCATGGAGCAATTAGCTCCATGGCTGCCTCCCATAGCGGTACCGACTCCGGTTTGGTTCAATGGGGACTTACCGGTCCATTCCGACCCTGGAGGGACCAGTAAATCCCCATTGAAAAAAACAATCCCCATTCCCATTTCAGCCCCCATAGGGCTCAATGGGAATGGGGAAGTAGCTAATAACGGTACCGCAATTTGCGGTACCGTTATTAGCTCCCTTGTCCCTTAGCGGGTGCCGCTAAGGGCGCCTGGTTAAACCAGGCGCCCATAGCGGGACCCTCTAAGGGACCTCGTAGTAGGGCGGTAAGGGATTACCGGCACCGGTCTCCTTAACGGTGCCCGGTATCCCTTACCGCCCTACTCGGAATGAGGCCCATTGTCTAGATATGGCCTTAGGCATTTGTTTGCCTGTTGCAGCAGATTTCAAAACAGACTATTTTTGTGTGCGTCTGTAATCTGCCATTTTATAAAGAAGAACCCATGAAATTGTTCGTTTTCCATTTTTCGTGCTTCAGTTACGCAATGCCAATGTAATTTGCAGCCTTGAAGCAATGCTGTTCTGTGATCTGGGTGACTGGCTTCCTTCTTTCTGGAGACCACACCTCAGACCTGTCAAGCACATTCAGTAGGCTGTGCTGGGTCACTGACTGTGGGGCACAAACCTTATTTCAAACACGTGACCCTAAAGATCAGTGCTCTACCAGGGGATGGATGGACACCATCCAGAGCATTGCTTGGTTTTCTGTCTCCACCTGGCAATTATTCTAATACTCACGACTCGAGACCGACACGAGGCATTGTTCTACATGTATTGCTCTTGTGGTGCTGTATTATGCAGGGCTTTGCCATTAATAGGATCACTAGCAGAAAACGTATTTTGGAAGGACACACCAATCACATGATAAATACATGTGCCGCGACTCTGTAATTGGAGAATTACGCTTGTGTGGACTAGGCTTTAATATTTGCAATTGCTAGAAAACGGCCCTGTGCCTGGGCTCTGATTTTGTAGGCTGTAAGAGGCACCTTCGCAGGAGATGAAGACAGAAAGAGAGAGATATTGCTTGAACTTTGAGCCATCCTGGCAGCTGCTCTCTCTGTAATTTAAACATCGCAGTCAAAATGATATGATATGGCATTTGTAACGCGCCTATACACAAGTGTTTCAAGGCGCGACGAGGCGGGGTGGAGGACAAGGGGAGACAGACAACGATCCTACTAGGCCAGGTGTCATTCAGATCGCGCAAGTGCAAGGGTAGAGGGGAAGGGAAAAGTGCAAGGGGAAAGGGAGAGGGGAAAGTGCAGTACAGGGTTAGTAGAATACAAGATAGGCTGGGAAGGGAAGAGTGGCTGGGCCAAGGACCGAGATCGGTGAGTGGCCCAGTTGCAGATTCAGTGCAGGTTCAGTGATTTTAGCAGGGGAGAGAGGGAGAGAAAGCGGAGGCAAAGAGGAAGGTTTTGAGGTGCTTCCGGAACCGGAGATTGTTCTCCTCAAGTTTCAGGGAGGCAGGAAGGCTGTTCCAGAGGGAGGCCCCTGCTGCGGAGAGAGATCTACCCCCAACTCGTTGCTTGGAGAAGCGGCTGACCCTGAGGGAGTTGGAGCATGGGAGCATGCTTTGCTCGGCTCCTGCTGTGTGGATTTTTAGTGCCTCATTGGTTCGGAGGGGGGCTCGCAGATGGCACACTAGTGCTGCAGCCCGCTCCCAGGGCCGCACACTAGGCCATTGCACCAGAAAGGGCAGAAATTATAATATCCGTGACCTGATCTCAGTGGTTCGTCAGCTGTAGGAGAGGGAGGTTAACAAAAACCAAACTTCGCAGGAGATGCAGTTCTGTGCTAAGTGATCTGTGTATTTCTCAGAATTTACATGAGTTGACAAATTAATGCGACCGTGGACAACCACAGTGCCATTAATTTGTCAACTCTTTGAAAATGCAAGAGGTCAATGCATATGGCCGCTTATAGCGCCAATGCCATCCATCATCCATGCTACTGGGAGGCCCGGAGCTGTGCACATTGAAAATGGACAGCAATTACTAGCAGAGTTCCTTCTATGTTGTAGTGACTGTCAGCAGAGACAAGGTAAGATCGGTTTTCTGGAGAATCTAACACAAAATGCGAAAAGCTAAGCAGGTTAGGTTTGAAATATTCAGCATGAGTGACTTGTGTGAATGCCTAGATTATTTACCGTTGAACACCAGTCTTTTCATAATGAGGCAAATTCCACCTCCCACAACAGAATCGTTACCTGGCTCTTCCCCCAGCCCTTTTATTGGATGAAGTAACTTCCCACCAAGCATTGCTCCCGTTTTACTTTTCCCCAAAATTCATCTGCAGCCAAAGCCCTGCTGGCCAGGAAGTATGGGTGGTTAGCGTGCGTACTGTGATGTGGAGTAAAAGTGTATACAGTATGTAATCCAATCCAGGCATTCAGCCCATACATCTAATTCTTGTCAAACCCATAAATAATGAAGTATATCCAAGCTGAGAGGATTTAAAGCATAAAAACACAGACATCGGGACTAATCGGCACCTCCAAGAACACAATTAATAAACTAAAAGTCAGATGGCCACTGGCCGCAATATCCCGACCCCAAAGGAATATCCACCCTGACTGCATGTCCCCCTCTCAGTCGTGTCTCGTGTCAATGTCACCTATTCCCTGCTGCATCATGTCCACGACCACTCCTCTTAGAATGGAAGAGGAGGAGGACATGATGCAGTCAGGGCCTACTACGTCATTAACATCGACACCGACAGCCACCAGGCCCTCCCGCACTGTCCTCCTGGCCTGGGGTATTGTTGAAGGCCAGCCCAGGCCAGGCACACAGTCTTTTTCCCAGTTCGACCTTTTAGTTACCGCAGTTACCGGCACCGCATAGGCCGTTTGATGGCCCTCTGTCCTGACTCCTGTTCTGTGGCATGGCTGGCTAGGCAGCTGAGCCTCTTCTCAACTACTCAGCACAAAGTCAAGTGTGAGCCTGAGAGAAGTTCTAGAAGGAAGGGGGCAACACCGACGTCACCCATACGCCGGCACCCATCCATCACCCCCAACCCCACCCACAAATGAATGTAATTGGCTGGCAAACAGCCAATGACATTCAGTAAATACAAAACAGGGGGGGGTCTGGGAATCTCTCTACCAGCACAAACACAACCTAATTACCTGTTCTTGGGTGAGTAACCCCTGGGAGAGACTCTACCAAGTCTTTAGCTCACTGTCCCTTTCCCAGAGAAGAAATGTCCCTGCATATCGGTCTTTGTCCTGCCTTGGGGCAGTCCAGCACCGAAATACTAGGCAATTCTCCTCTGAACAAGAGTACCAACAGTAACCCCATACACGTGTTTCAGCCTTGTTGGGCATCATCAGTGAGGTGAAGCTGCGTCTCTCTAAGAACAGTGAGCAAGGGGTCCACGTCTGGATTCCCCTTTTAACTTAGGGTGAGACCCAAAGTTAATTTATGCAAAACAAGGGGAGGTCAGTGAATACATGTTGCTATGCCCCAATTAAAATTCAGAGGCTTGCTGGTGGGGTGCTATTTGCGCACAGATTATACACTGGCAGGGCCACCCCTCTAGCGCCCCACCAGTCTCCTACATTGTGAGATGTAACGTCGAATGCGTGTAGCTACGAGCTCCATTCATCTACAATACAACTGAAGATGCGTAAAAGTGTTGTTGTAGGCCAGGCCCAGTCATCAACATTGCAGAGTGCTCCGAGTCAGACTGTGCTCTGTGGTGTTAATGTTTGGGTTTTGGGCCTCTCAGCAGTCACATTCATTATGTATGCTTTTGTTTTTTTTGCTGCCACAAAGATGCAGCGTTGCAAAAGAAAATCCCCAAAAAAGAAAAAAAAACCACAGAACTTGTTCAGTGTCTGCACTCTTCAGCACACTATGGGCAGCTCTGGGTGGGGGGGGACGTTGCCCCCCTGCCCTATGTGAGCGTCCGTCACTGCTCAAGAATGCCATGGCATCCAAGCAGCATCGAGAGTCCCAACCACCAACATCTCCTATAGCCAAAAGTGGAAAATATTCTGTGTGGTGTGCACAGCAACCTAATCTGCAGCCGCTAGCTATAACAACTCATCAGCTCCTTCCTTATCTGCTGAAATTGGCTACTAGAGGTCTGATGGTCTCTTCCATCAAAGTGCACTTATCTGCGATCTCCAGATTTACACGTAAAAGGACATCTTCTTTGCTCTACAGTGACAGGATATTTAAACATTTCTTGAAAGGCCTTTTTCGTACCTTTCCAACAAAGGAAAGGATTCCATCTGTATTGGGCCTGAACCTGGTCTTGGCAGGACGTATGAGGCCTCCATTCAAACCCATGTCAACAACCCACAACAAGTTTCTAACTTGGAAGGTGGCTTTTTTAGTGACCATTACGTCTTCTAGACGGATTTCAGAGCTCCAAGCCTTGGTTATTGATCCTCCCTAGCTTCGTTTCATGAGCGACAAAGTCGTTCTTTCCACAAGCACGCATTTCATTCCTACAGAACCATATGAGTTTTATAAAAATGCTACCATCACTCTATCCAATTTTTTTTCAAAATGCCACTTCTCCAGCAGAGAAGACACTACACTCGCTGGATGTCAAAAGGGCATTGAAATATTACTTGGATCGCACTATCGTTTAGATCCGCTAAACAACTCTTCGTAGCCTTTGGTCCACCCAACAAAGAAAGATCCATATCAAAACAGGGCATCTCAAGATGGATTACATCTACGATATCCTTCTTCCACGCAAAGGACAACAGGCTGTTACAATGAACCCCCCGAGCACACTCCACGAGAGCCAAGCCTGCCTCAGCAGCTCTCTGGTCTGGGGTACTCATCAGAGACATTTGCCAAGCGGAAATATGGGCAATGCCCCACACTTTCACCAGGCACAACTGCTTACATCAGCAACACGCTGAGGATGTGCAGATGGGACGGGCAGTCCTTCAACGACTATTGCAGTAAGGTAAGCCATGCAGCTTCCGGGGTTGTTCCTGTTCTTTACCTTACAGATGTGTGCTTTTTGCATTAATGTACACATCTTCATAATATCTAACTTGTGTTAGCCTGGTTTACACCTCCACGCATGTATACTGCTACAAAATCTATTCACAGCATGTGAATCCATGAAAGATCCAATGCTGGAGAAGGAAGTGGTTTCTTACCTGTAACTCCATTTCTCCAGCATTGGTATCTTTCATGGATTCACATGCGCCTTCCAGCCTCCACCCTCAGGCAAACATCCTTTAAAGGACATTCTCCAGCTGGAGTGGTTAAAATCTGAGGGGAAGCTGCTGGGGCCAAAACCCCCGACAACGACGTTGATGGGACACTCAAGGTGTCAAAAGTTTTTTTCATAGGAAAATTACTAAGTTAGTGTTCTCCAGCATGGGGTCTGGCATGGATTCACATGCTCATCAATATTCCCTGTTGTCAGGCTGGGAATCCTCGGTAAAAGAAACAGTTTCACTTTTGTTTATAAACTGTCTTTCTCCTATAAACCAATCACTGAGCTCTGGGTCATACTGCCCCTAGTCAATGACTGCCCTCTCCCTAAGCCCCTCCACTGGCAGCCATCTTCAAATTTTTACTGCATGTTCAAGTGTTGTGTTTCGCTCTGTGTTTATTCAGGTTTTTTGGTAGGAAAACAGTTTTCGGTTCAATTGAGCCCCTGTACTCCATCGCTTATCCTTCCGGTTAATGGGGACCCGTTTTTTAGCATCTTTCATCGCAGAAATCGCCAAGTGTTTCTTCTTGGAAGCTTACAGAAGTCCATCAGGCCTACACCACGCCGGATCATGTCAGAGGAGAAGGATGGAGCTTCCCTCTCCAAGCTGTGCCCGAGCTGCGGTTAGCAGAATGTTTTCACGGACGACAAGCATTCCCAGTGCCTGTATTGTCTACACCTCACGCACAAGGAAGAAGATTGTGAGATCTGCTGTGGCTTCTCCAAGTGCACGATGAAGGATCGGCATGTCAGACTGGCGACGTGGCTCAAGGCCAGGGCGTCTGCCCCGGGTGGTTCACATGGGCATGCCGCATCTGGATCCAGCCAACCAGAACAGGCTTTTTAGTCCTTTGACAGTGTTCCATCTGCCCAAGACAAGGCCAAGCACTGCAAGTCTGCTTCCGTGGGGGTCGCCGCGCAAGCGGTTCACGCGATGGTCAGGGCGAGTTCATCGTCTCGGTCTGCCTCGATCTCCAGCCACCACTCCAGCTCTTCGTCCAAGAGAAAGTCAGCTACCCCAGGGAAGCTGCAGGAGAAACCGGAGAAGGCCAAGCAGGACAAGGTGTCTGACCTGCCCATGAAGGCCCAGGTGATCTAGGCCAAAACGTCCTCTTCCATCGAGATGGTTGCTGCCGTCCTCTCGAAGGCGAAAGGGGCTGACCCGGTCCAGGGTGCCCCGGTGGAGTCCAGAGTGGCTCCTCCTCCCAGGCAGGATGCTTCGTCCAAGCCTGTAGAAAAGACTCCAGAGAAGAGGATGCCGGAACTTAGCCCGAGACCAACCCCTCAGGACCACGAAGAAGGGGGGCGGAGCGGGGAGGAACTCTAGGGCACAGACATTTCTTCGTCCGACGAGGAGGAGATACTTTCCGGCCACAACATCCCAGAGGAGGGTGTTGACCATGACAATAAGAACATCGAGGAGGCGGCGACGATGACATTGATGACAATGTTGACTGGGATGACGACATGGGCACTGGGCCCAGCGACCCTGTTCCCCAGGTGCCTCCTAGAGACCTGTTGCAGGATATTCTCTCGACTCTCCACACGCTGGTGTCGAAGATTCAGAAGAGGATGCCGACGGCACCACCAGCTGCACCACCGGTAGACGCCAGGGCAACCACCGTCAAAGAAGAGGAGGTGACACCTCCATTACAACCGTCGCTGCCTTCCCCCCTAGGGGGATGGAGACGGAAACGGCAACGACGGACACCGACAGCGGTGGGATGTCACTGCCGCTGAGGGCTTCTCTGCCAGACGAAGTGGGATCCTTCCATTCCATGATCGCCCGTGCGTCTGAGCTTTTCCAGCTCACTCCGGAAGAGAGGGAGGGTTTCCTGTACCAGCACCGGGAGGCGAAAAAGAAGAACATCCTGTCTGTACCATTCCTGGACGACGTCTGGGATGAGGGGCTGGCACTGCTGAGGAACCCTGCCTCAGCCCCCAGCGAAGAGAGACCGACTTGAAAAGAAATACCAGGTGCCCGGAGTATGCGCCAAAGTGTCTGCAGTCTTAACCATCGCCGGATTCTGTGGTCTTGGCGGCCAACATGAAGAAGTAATCGAATTTGTCTTCATCTGCACCCCCGGACAACAATTGGATTCGATGGGTAGAAAGGTCATCTACTCGGCGATGACGATCAAGGTGGCCAACGCCTTAGCGATCGTGGCCAGATACGACCTGGAGCTTTGGTACAAGATGGCTCTGCTCCTGCATTTTCTCCCCGATGACAAACAGGTCGAGGCTTTGGAGATCCTTCAGGAAGGCGAGGTGGCGTCGGACCACGCCATCACTGTGTCCCTGGACATTGCAGACACGGATTTCCACCAGATGGGAAACAGGGTTTGCCTTTGTCGTCGTGGCTGGCTCAAGGCCACCAACTTTAGACAAGCGGTCCAGACGAGGGTCCTGGACATGCTGTTCGATGGAGACAACCTTTTCCGGAAGGCTGTCGAAGAATCCCTCCAGGCCTTCAAGACTGACACGGAGACGGCCCGTGCCTTGGGCACACTGTAACAGCATGGGCCGCCCTTTCGTTACTCAGGAGGGAAGTCTAGCAGGTCTTCGAAGGGTTTCAGCGGGGCTCATCCTCTTACCGCCAACCCTCCCGTTCGACGTCCCAGGATGTCAACACAGGTCGCTCCAACTCTTTCAGAGGCGGTCGTCGTCAAGGCTCCCAGCGTGACGGCCTCCAAGCAGGACTGAACCGGCCAAGACGTCGGGCCCCCACCCCTGCACCCCGGTGGGAGGCCGGCTGGCAAACTTCGTCAGCGTGTGGGAGACTATCTCTACTGATCGATGGGTGCTGGACGCTCTCGCCCACGGACACACTTTGGAATTTCAACTGAAGTGTCTGTGGATACCACCGACAGGAACAACATATCCCTCAGCTGCTGCTGGAGGTTCAGGCCTTGGTAAGAAAAGGGGCGATAGAGCTGGTTCCAAAGCAACTTCGGGGCGTCAGAGTTTACTCAAAATACTTTCTCGTAAGAAAGAAAACCAGGGGATGGAGGCCCATTCTCGATCTACGACGATTCAACAAGTACATAAAGTCCGAGAAGTTCAGGATGGTCACGCTGCAACACTTGCTCGGCCAGCTGGAGGAGGGAGACTTTCTGTCGTCGTTTGATCCAGAGGACGCGTACTTCCATGTCCCCATACACGAAAAGCATTGTAAGTTCTTGCGCTTCGTTGTACAAGGGAAGCATTACCAGTTCAAGGCGCTACCCTTCAGCACCCAGATTCTTCAACAAGTGCCTGGCCCCGGTGGCGGCTCATCTACGTCTACAGGGGATTTATGTGTATCCTTACCTCGACAACTGGCTCATCCCGGCCAAGTCAAGAGATTTCGCCGTCGATCACATGACGAGGACCGTTCAGCTTCTGACGGACCTGGGATTCTCGTTGAATTATGCAAAGTCCTGCTTGACTCCATCGCACGACGCGCTGTTCCTGGGATCCAGGCTGAACACGGTGTCATGCCTGGCGGCACCATCAGAGGAGAGGATAGGGGCCAATGTGGGCAAAGTGCTACGGCTGTTAGCACTGAAGAGCGCCAGAGTGAGGACCATCAAGTGCTGCTCAGCACAATGTCGTCATGTATATACCTGATCCGGCTCTGCAGATTGCGGATGCGCCCGCTGCAGGAATTGCTGGACACCCATTGGATCTAGGTGTCCAGAGGCTTCGAGGACAGGATTGCGCTTGACGAGGAGTTCCGTCGAGCGATACAGTGGTAGGGCGTGCGCTCCAACATTGCCAGAGTCACAGAATTCTAGAGCCCCCCTCCCCCGTACCAGGAGATGGTCACGACGGACGCTTCCCTAGAAAGATGGAGTGCCTGAGGGCAGAGACTTGTGAGCAGATTGTCCAATTTCGCAGAGCTAGTGAAACCATTGCATGCTTTGCTAAAACCGAATTTCAAAGCAGCTCACTGGTTGCCAGAGCACACTCGCATTATGCACCATGTGAATACATTAATGACTCAAACTGGTCCTTTGCAAGACAGAGATACAGAAAAAGACTTGGAAATAAATCTTTTGGTGGGAGATGATGCTTTCACATGCACAGCTTGTATTCTAGGGGAGAAAAAACCAATTGCATAGATTGTTGCTTGCATAGCGTGCCCAATGCAAAGGCATTACATACCAGATGGATTCAATGGTCAGCATCTCAGTATGCTCCAGATGTAAAGCATCATTATAAAGCAGAATTGCAAAAAATGAGTGGATTAACTTGGACAATGGACACAGAGCCAGACACCTCACTGCCTGACATGCCATTGTTTGATTTTTTTCCAAATAATTTACTGTGATGGCTCCGCCATACCAGTGGTGGGGACACGTTCCAAATATGCTGCTCCATGTGCAGCAGTGGTAGGACATTTTACACATGAAGAAGCATTTATACATACTGATATTGCAATAAAGCATCTGGGAGACATGTCTGTCCAGAATGCTGAATTGCATGGATTGTTGCTTGCATTGCGCCAAGCAGACTCAGATTCAGATTACATTGTCAGGGCTTATAAGACTGATTTTCATTGGTGGATTCAAAATGACTTTAGAGACATTAGGCATAAAACGATTGCTTCCAGGCAACTCTGGAAACAAGTTTGGGACGTTAAACAGACTTATCCTTTGCTATGATGATGCACACACGAAACACATACTAAAAGGCACATTCATAGCATTGGCAATGCGTTGGTAGATAAATATACCAAAGAGCACACAGTGAGAAAAAATATAGCAGCCATAACTTGCTCGGCACCTGCAATGGATGTGGAAATAAAAGAATCTTGTTTAGGTATAGTACCTAGACCGAAAGGTTTCCCAAGTAATTACATCTATGATATTGAGAATAATAAAGCAGTAGTCACAATTCCTATGAAAAAAGGGGATCCTATTCAAAGATCAATCCCTAATAGAGCATACTGGGAAAAGCTGATCGCAGTCACATATGCTGGACTTGCATCTACCCATTTTGGGGTTAGTGCAACTGCACAGCTACTCCTTGACCGGTATTGGTGGCCAGGACTAAAGCAACAGGTTAAAGTATACATAGCGAACTGTGACACATGTCTGAAGACAACTGTGGACCCCAGCAAAAAACCTCAAGAAGCCCCTTCAGGAAAGGCAACCTCACCTTTTGAGATTCAATATCTGGATCATATAGGCCCATTAGCGGCAATACATAATTACAAATATATTTTAGTAATAGTGGATTCTTGTACTAGGTTCACCTGGTGTCATGATGCCTACCCCCGGGCATCAGGACCAAGCCCATCAGCTCCGGGAGCAGGCATCCAGATACTTATTAAAACCCCAACAGCCCCGGCTGGGGGCTGTTTGGTTTCAGTCCTGGTGCCTTAGGCGCCAGGCTCATCATGGAAATCAGTCCTGGCGCCATAGGCGCCAGGCTCATAGACTTTACTTACCTGATGCAGACCATGCTGCTAGTGAGTCCAAGCCAACGTGAGGCCTGGATGGGACTATTTTGCTACAGGGACCATTTTTTACTTGGGCGTGGTTCTAGGGAACTTCTTACCTGGAACTACTTTGGAGGCTATTTAAACCACGCCCGAACAACGGCACACGCTTCGCGTTATTCTGCATCCAGCAGCGTAACGCTCACCGTGCCTGCAGTCTGCATCCAGTCTTCTGCCACGCCCGCCTTGAATCTGGAGCTCCTAAAACAAAGAGGAAAGAAAAGGACAAGGTTAGAAAACAAACTATTTCGAATTCCTCACCTGATTTCGGATCCATCTCGCCTCCGGACCTAGAAAGAACATCATTTCTGTATGCGGAGCATCTCCAGCTGCAGCGCCGCGCCATACTACCCAGTCCTCACAGCATCTTTCGATTCGGCGCTGCCTCCGTCATTTCTTCGCCAAACTCCGGCACCTAAGGGACAAAAGAAAACAACAAGGTGAGCTGAGAAAACCAACAAATAAAACTTTTATCACCATAGACTTACCTGATTACCACCGAAGGCATTATTCTATAACTCTCCACATCTTCATGTGCCGCACCTGCAAAGAGAGAGAAAACAATACATTAAACACGTGCAACATTTATCGGACCACGTCGGGTAATACAGACTCTAGAGCGCCACCAGCTACCACAAGGGTATCTTCTCACAATCTTAGCTGCAAGACAAGGAAGGGGGGACAAGAGTGAATCATCGGACATATTGAACTCTATGAACTTGATACTTACTGGACCTTGCCAGGAACCTCAGTCAATACTCTCCGGAACTCTCCCACGCCTTCAAACCAGTGAAGTAGCTGGCATCAACGCGCCCCTGCAATCCAATCAGGATGGAGAGCTCATCATTTAAAAACATAAGGAGAATACTTCTACGGATCAAGCAGACGAGATTAGGCGAGCCAGTCCAGACAGTCATCTCGGCACTATGCATCACGTTGGTGGAGACCGCAGCTGTCCGGGTCCGATCGATGCCCTTGTGGGAACCAGGTGAGCGTAACACCTGGATGATTCCTCAAAAGAGATCAGACTGCAAATCAGTCATACTGGCACTCCGGGGTGTAGTAGCCATGACAGCAACTCAAACGTTCCATGCTGATAATGGTCCAGCTTCTGCAGGGCGGGCCCTGAGAAAGGCATTAGAGGCGTGGGGAACAGAGCTGCACTATTCCCATCCTTTTCGTTCTGAGACAAACGGGATTATCGAACGGGCGAATCATTCCATAAAAATGTGTCTGACTAAATGCATAATTTCAATGGGGGGGCTAACTGGGTGGACCACGTGCCTCTAGTGATCAGAAGTTTAAATAATTTACCACGCCAGTCTCTATGCAACGGTACAACTCCATTTGAACACTTTTTGGAAGAAAAAGATGTGTATGTCTGCTCTGCACACTCTCCTCAACCCCCTCTCTAGGCAAGAGCAACTGCTGGCGACAACGCTGCTGAGGGAATCCCTCCAGGTGGAAGCTGCTGAGGCCAATCCTGAGACCACTCTCAAAGAAGGAGATTGGGTCCTGGAGAAGATTCATGATAAGACTGTTTGGCCCATCTTCTAGACCAGCAGTGCAAGTAATCAGAGTGAAAGGTTCCAGAACTGCTGTCCTGCCCGCAGTACCACCCGAGAGGTACCAGCAAAATCTCTGTGGATCACCTGAAACCAGCTCCAGATGGTTAATGCAAGGTTTCCATGCCATCCTCCTCTTCCATGTGAGGAGCCCGCAGAAGAAGAAGAGATGGAGATCTGACAAATGATGATGATTGGCGTTCAAGATGAGGAAGAGTATGCCACTCTTAACTACAACTCCACAATTCAGGGTAGTACTGCAGGTCTGCCAATTTAGAAACAGCAAGCCTTTCTAGTTGCTAAAGTAATTAAATAATTATTTTGGCGAGACATTCTGAAACTGTTATATAATGCTGGCGGTATATGTCCTCCTACTGTGGCTGAGTCTCACTGTGTTTTTCATCTCACTGACTTCGGGCAATTTTTGAGCAAGGTTTCCACTCCACCTGCAAGCAAAGAAGTTGTTCTAAATATTTTAAGTTCTTCACACATGTTAGAGAAAAGAGAGCTCCAAGAGCCAGGAACTCCAGCCTCCATACAAATGTTTATTCTAACCATGGGTCATGTGTGGATGCCATTGTTTAAGACATTTCATGTCCCAGCCAAGCAACTGCAAGAGAACTGTTACGAAATAGGCTACAGACAATTGCGCAAAATGCCTTATTTGATGTTTTTGATGATATTGATGATCTCCATAAGATGGGATCCGATGTGTGTTGAGTGCGATATTACAAGGCCTTTCTATGAGGCCATCCTGTGGCTCAAATACACTTTCTGGGAACACTGTGCAGTGCTTTTTCAAACCGATAGTCCTGAATTCCAAGCACAGTTCCCATATATTTCACTGAGACCATACCAAGCAGGGGATTACATGTTTGGAAATCAGTATAAATTCCCTCAAGAGCCACATAATGCACAACACATGTATGTTGCAGATTCCGTCGTTTTTGATAGAGAATACCTTTCAAACATGACTGAACAAACATGGCGGGAAACTGTCCCTCTATGCTCTACTTGGGGTCAACAGAAATGGCAAATCAAAGGTATTCATACGTTAGACATGGCATGTACATTCCCACATTTGATGTCTTTTTTAAATTATACACAGTTCCAAACCACTTCGAATAATAGGAATGTGAGCTTCTACCCAGACTGTAAGAATGAAGAAGGTGAGTTCTGGAGTGCGTCTTATAGAGAAGAAAAAGAACTCAATTGCACCATGCATCAGGGAGGTTTGTGTTATGGGTGGTTCAAGCAAAGTAATGCAATAAAAGAAAAGCAGGATCCAGTGTGGGCCCATATAAGGCTTGGAATTCCCATAACACTTCCTTGATACATGCTATATCCATAGGTAAGCTGTGCCAAGGCATGCTTTCGCAGTATCACCTAAGTGAGGTGATACAGTCTCTAGATAACTTCATAAAAGAAGATAATTGGACAGCTATCATGCAGTCAGCTGTTGGTCTGAGGCGCACACAGAGTGGCCGTGTCAGGAGAGCAGCTACCTGCACCACCTTAGAGTACCTTGTGAGGTGGGACAAGCTTCCATAACAGGTAGAACTTACACTTGGTCACAAGCAATAATGCAAATCCTACAGACTGAAAGTGAGGCAGTGCGGCTAGGATTTCATGCATCTGATTCTAATGGATCAAGCGCTAGAGCAGGGCTTCATTGCGCTAAGAGATGTCATTACAGATGTAGTGGGATTGGTTCAAAATCACTTGTCTATGATTAGAATCGACCAGGAAGCAGCAGTAAGTCTTTCTGTGGTAACAGATGTTCTGGGCACTCTTAGCAGAGGAGTCCCAGATTGGAATGTAATTTCATTGCCAGAACAAATAAATGCACTTAACTTGTTCAAGGTTGCAGTACGCCAGGCAATGTCTGGCTCTACATTCTTGTTGCTTAGTGAACTTGCAAAGAGTTTTGCAGCCTCATCTGCCTTGCCATCAGGATTAACCAATTGGATTGTGCATGGTGTGTTAAATATTCCCATTCAAACGACACCTTCCATGGTATGTCAGGAACTGCATTCCTGGGGTAATGTGCACTTGGTTAATGAAACTTGGATCAGGGAAGACTATGGTGTGCCATATTCACATGTATGTGTGTCATCTTCCAAGTCCTGAAATAACACTGTACTCACTACATGAATGCACAGGCTCCCCTTGCATAGTGTGTTTGCATGCTGCGCCAGTCAATTCCTGTGACAGTAACACTAAATGCACATTACATGTTTGCACCAATTGCATTTTTTCAGTCAAGTACACAGCTTATCAAATCGCTCATATCTTGTGCAATTCAATGAGTCCTTTTGTCATGTTGCAATGGGGGTTCCAACCCTGGTTTTTGTGAGTACACAAGTTAAATGCTTTGGGTTTATTCTGAATCCACCTAGGCCATCCCAATTGAGATTCCTACCCTGGCCCATTTCAAGTTACGACAATTAGAATATCCAAAATTGAGCTTGCATATGGCACGACTGCTAAACATGCATCTAAAAGTGTGCAGCAGTGAAGAGTCTTATCTTGAGGCACACTCCGAAAGTGGTCAGACAGATTGCATCTCTACTAGCCTCAGAGGATACAATGGAAGAGGCCATGCACTCTTTAATTGCCAGCTCACAGTTGACTGGGCTCAATGCTGGTTTTTCTGTGGTGGCAACGGCTGCCACAAAAGCTCTTCAAAAAGGGCTCACCACGCTGGACACGTTCATTAGAACCCTGACTTATTTGCCAAGTGCTTGGGTTTGTGGACTCCTGCTAATATTTGGAACCTGTCTTTTGTGTTGCTGTAGAAACTGAATCATGAATGGTCGCAACACGAAGAGCCTTGAAGCAACTCATTTTCAGTTCAGAGCTGAGCTATGCAGACGCCAATGTGCTCAATTTAAAAAACATTTCATTTTGTCATTTATCAGGATGAAGTGTATGGTATCCACTAATTCCAGATGCAGGGTATGTGCCAAGGAATCATTTCTTGCCAAGAACGTGGGGGGGGTCAAAGTGCCTTCATTCAAACTTGTGGCATATCAGACTTGCCAAAACATTGTCCGTGCACAGAGCCGTGTGTGGCATCCAGAGATTCTTCCCTGAAGTGTTCTACTGTGATTTCATTGAAATCCCCCTCCCCCCCGGAAGCCATGCCTCGCCATGCGGACATGTCAAGGAAAAGGCAACCGCTCAGAGAATGACGAAAGCGAGGACTATGTCCAGATGTCTCATGTGAGACCAACGCCCCAGCAAAGGAAACAGCTGAGCCTTCAGTCGCAAGGCCTGATTCAAGCCAGACACAAGATGAAAAAGGCCTACTCTCAAACCCTGAATCCCAGGGAGCTTACACAGGCGAGACAAGTGATGGATATCTCTGGTTCCAGAAGTGCATGGCATAAGGAGCTGATGCGCTTTGTCATTGCAGAAAGATGACATGCACATTTTGTTTCCTTCACCACTTTGCTCCCTAACGCACATCCAAAGAAGGTTATCAGCGAACCTTGAATTCTGAAAGTCTGAAATCCTGCGAAATCCACCACTGCTGGCATCACAGTCAGGGTCCACAGAACTGAAAATATAACACTTTATACCTCGAGTACAGGTTTGGGCACCCAGCATACATACGTATTTGATGACCTCCACTTGCAAATCACTGTGGGTAACAAAGGCACTCACATATTTTTTTAAAATTTGTTTATGGTTTAAAAAAAACTTTACAAAGCTTTCAATAGTATCCAATTCATAAAAATGGACCGAATGACAATTAAAAACCAATCATACAAAAAAAGAATCAAAATTAACAGCACCATTATAAACAATTCTCTATCTCACATAAATCAAAAATAAACAATTTGATAGAAAATATCAAAACATTTCACCTAAGTTTAAGACCAAATTGCAACAATTACGCTAAAACTATATTTACAGTACAAAATGTGCAAATCATGAAAACATAAACAATCTATATGATATGCAAATCGGGCAAATATGCAATAAGCCACTAAAATCAGAATTTAAAATTGTTTGAACATTAAAACATTACAAAACGTACATGATACATTGTAAACTTTAAGATAACACTCCTGTGTGTGATTCCATAGGAGGCCAAGAGCATTTCTAACAATTAACACTGATAAAAGTGGACCTAGCAAAGGGACATCCTCATTCAGATTTCACTTAAGGCGGTGTGGTGAATATATGCAGTGCCCAAAGATTTAACGTATTACTTTAATTCATATTCCAAGTGGCAATTCAGTGCTGTAACATTAACTCAGATTCAATGACCTTCAACAGTTGTACTAATGCAAAAATGAGGGGTTTATATTCTCCCACCATCATTCTGCTCCAAAGTAGATCATATGTTTCCTCGAATTCGATGTTGATAAATCCCTTTAATAAGTTAGTTCTTACTATTTGAAAATGTGGACATTCAAGTATCAAAGGTTTCAGCGTTTCTCTAGGTTCAGCACAATTCAAAAATCTACAGTGGACCACCGGTACAGAACCCACTTCACATCCCCATTGACTAGTCCTCTCACGGATGTGGATTTGATTAAGTTTGAAACACATAGTACATACAAGTGTTATTACAAGGGAACATAATTAAATAAGAACAACGCAAGTCCCTTTTTCTAATGTGTTTTGAATACTCCTTGTAAGTGCTATATTTCTTTAATCCATCAATTGTATGTCTCCAGTCCCTTTCATATAGCTTCTTTTTTGAAATAAGCGGGACGTGTACATTACTCATTACCTGCAACACCAAGTTCATCAAGCAAAGATTGCATCCTTCGATGATACTGTACAAAAGACCTAGGACCATTTCCTAGTAACAACTCATGAAAGTCCTGATACAGAGAGTTCTTTGGAGAATTTTAGCAAAATTACATAAAGCTCTCCATTCAAATCTGCATGCCAGGGATATGAGACCAAATTTGCGACGAATAACACAATTATGAATAGATAATCCAAGATGCAATACTGTTTTCAATATTCAACCCTGTAGAGAATTGAGAGAAGTATTGATGTTGAACAAGTACATATTAAGGCTATAAAGAAGGATAGATTCCACTTTCAGAGTAAAAAATTCCAACAGTGGAACCAGAGAAAATTTACAAAACCTAGAAAAAATCCCCTTCATTTGGCATAACAAAGGTCGAGATTTCGAGTTTAGAATGTCTGTCCATAATTTCACAGATGATGCATTACTCATATGATACCCAAGATATGATTTCTGTTGGCTGCTCAATGGGAGCTCCATCAATCACTCATCTATATGTTTAAGTTTTTTGCCTGCAGAAAAAATTATCATCTTGGTTTTGGTTGAGTTAGGTCGAAGATTGTGATCATACGCGAATTCTTTGAAGATTTGCAACTTTCTTTGAAGCCCATAAGGGGTAGGGTCCAGTATAATAATGTCGCCTGCAAATGCTAACCAATGCAGGCGCAATGGCCCCATTTTAACTCCAAAGATTTTGGAATCTATCCATTGGTTATCCAGGTCACATAGGTATAAATTAAATAAAGTAGCCGCCAAGTTACATCCCTGTTTTAATCCCAAATGTGTCATAATGGATTCCATAATAGCACCATCATGGGTAATTCTAACTTTATAAGCTGTATTATTATGGAGCATTGAGATCCAGTAGGTCAAAGTGGCTGGAATTCCTAAAGCCACCATTTTATTCCACAAGAGGTTTCTTATTACTGCGTCAAATGCGGCACATAACTATCAGAGCCATATACACCGTTATAGAACCCATGATTTTAGTACCAGCCTAAATATGCTCAAGTGTAGTTGCGTTTAATACAGTACTTATGCCTTTACGGAAGCCAGTCTGAAATTTGGAATAAATCTGATGTAAAAAAATATATTTTTCCAACTCATAAAGTGATAGGATAGAAAAAACTTTGGTGGCAGCATCAGTAAGCGAAATGGGGCGGTAGTTATCAGGACATAAAGGATCACCTTTTTTGAATATGGGTACTATGATAGAGGTCACCCATGTTTCCGGAAGAGTGAAGGTCGGCATGATAGGATAAAATTTGGGTTTTAGGATAGAGGCCCATAACAGTGGATCCGCTTTATTTACACACGGCGGAATGCCATCTGGGCCAGCAGCTCTGGAAGGGTTTAGCTTCCCTATGGCCCACTCAATATCTTTGGTAGCCCACTTAGGGCAATGCAACGCAGGATTTTGAGGTTTATGATATCTGATATCTTTTTAAAACGAGATGGTAGTTGGAATTTGGTTTCAATGTGAGCTCTCCATGCCTCTGCCAGAATCATGTCGGTAGAAAGCTCTCTACGTCGTGAGTCTGGTTGCTTAATTACTGTCCAAATTGATCTAGTATCCTGTTGACAAATTGCCCTAATCATTTCAAAATTCTCCTTATTATGACTATGAATCTTCATGCCTTTCACCCTATTTTTATATATTTGGAGAATGCATTTTCTGAGAAAATGATACTGTGAATTATCCAGGGCAACAGTCTTAAGATTAAAGGCACTCACATATTGGTCTACTTCAAAGGACACTGATTTAAACTGTGGACGGTTTACACATGTGATCACATGCTCAAGAACACACAGTCCAAGGCGCATTGGGTCAGAAAGTCAGGAGCCAAGCTATGCTGGTTGTTAATTGCTAATGGATTCTCAAAGGATCCCTTGTCTTACCTTGAAACTATTGCCTGTAAGGAGTTTGAATTAACCTAAATACTGCATATTAAATACATGCAGTCATTCATGCATCCTTAGCTAGGTCCAGTTAAAATATATTGGACTTATCCTGAATACCTCACTGTTCAATACATATTAATTTATGTTTGTGTTGGCAATTATCACTAACTGTTTGAAGTGTGATGCAGTCATTTATTTTGATTTTGTAGCACCTACAATATGTTTCTAGACGCTCATATATTTATCAAGCAACTCATTTATTTTTGCATGCAGTAATTAATATTCACCAGTGCTAGGATGTATGTGCGTTATTTTTGACACCAATATAGGTGGCCTGTTTTTGCAAATGTAGCTCCTAGGTGTAATGACGACTTCACAGTGCTACAAATCTTTGATCTATAATAACGGTCTTCGGGGACACATGCTTTAGACAGAAAGATAGTGTACACGGTTGCTGGCCGAATATGTTTTGGCTTAACCAAAGTCCAGGAAGCGATGCTTTCCTGTTCTAGCAGATTAGCAAAACCATGAATGGTAGCTTCCTGGGTTAACTGCACACCATTAGGTTCGAGTGTTGACACCATTGAGTGTTACATCGGATAAGGAGTCAAGGACAGGAAGTAGGCAGACGGGAATAGCACGTCTGCGCTCTGCAAGACTAGGAAGGAACAAGTGACCTACTGGTCTCTTCGCTAAGCCAAGGCCCATGGAATACCGTAGAAACAGTCAGTAAGCAAGTACAAAACCCACTTAATGGAGCTGTTCATAGGAGACCATATTCAAGGAGCACAGTGACACTCTGAGTTGCAGACTTTACTCTTCCAGATAGCGATATGACCCACGGGCAGGGAAACCATGTTCCTGCTTACATATAAGGCGCAAGCAGATAGAGGGGGGGAGCAGCAGACTCGCTGATCTATTGATGTCCGCAGGGTTGTGGAAGATTACAGAGCAGAGGAGTCCTGGACAGAGCAGCAGCAAGAAGGAGACAGCCGGGCCCAGCTAAGCAGAACTCGTAAACCCCACAGGGCGTTGTTTCATTTGAAGCACATTCTGCTTTAAACGTGAGTGAAGGGTGTGGACATGCTGAGTGCATTGAGACTGATGGTATATAGTGTAGTATAGCATATCTCCTTGAGACACAAAGATTACAAACGCTGTTAAAATGAAACTACCACTTGCTCTATTATTTACTTATTGAAACATGCTCTTTGCCCACATGGCTATCTTGTTCATTGGTGTGATGTTATGTTATATCTGCTTTTGCTTTAGCTTGTGTGATGAGAATAAAAGCCGTTAGAAGGTAGGGTGTCGTATTAAATATATTAACATAACTTTTGTGTCAAGTGTATAACGCAGAGTAATGTGTCAGAGTGGTATCTCTTTGAGTCCAAGAAATGTACAATCCTGGCTGTATATGGTTAATCATGTTGGTAAACACACAAACTTAGAGAGGCCTGTCTTTTAGCGCTGTGACACAGCCTAGGGTGAATTTCAGCATGAAACCACTGATGATCATGTGTCTATTTTCACAGCCTCAAACGAGGTGGAGATACGAGGCTCATGCTCAAGCCTAAGTGTAGGCAATTGTGTCACTCCCCCCTCAACAATGTATCATCAAAAGAGACATTCAAGCTAGAGAGTGCCACAAGAAAAATCTACTTTGTCAGAGTATTAGAAGAAATCAGACACTACGGGAGAGTTCACCTTGTTATCACCGACAAGAGGTGGGGAAAGAAAGACAAGAAATAACTGTGTGTTGGAAACAAAAGGAGTGTTTGACTTTTAAGCAAGCCTTAGGAGAAGTCTGGAAAGAAGTGCAAAGGTTGATAAGAACTGTTGTAGGAAACTATCCAAAGTTAGCCAATGGCTGAACCAACTGAACCAGGAGAAGGGAGTCATTCTCCAGGTTCTTTCACCTAAATTGTTGAATCAGAAACTAAGGTAAAAGGTTACCAAACAGCAGTTTGGAGGCTGACCAAGTCAACCAGGATGTTAATGTATTTTGTTAGTGGTAGGGCTAGAGTAGGTTAGTTTGGACAGAGGACAGACATTTTGAGCTTGACCACCACCCTGATGACGAACACCCAAATTCTTATTTGGTTAGGTAGGGGAAACCCTCCAGAGACAGGGGGAAATAGGCCTTTTTCATTACTATTTAAATAAGGATTGTTGTAAACATGTTTCTCCGACACCTTACTCCAGCACGCCACAGCGCTCAAAATGAACTTAATGCTGAGGATCCTATATGTGTTCCAAATGTTGCCGGTCAGTGTTCCAGAGATTTTTTTGAGGGAACCCAAGTCGAGATTTGTATGTTTTTTGTGGCAAGGTGGGAAGCAACTAAAGGGTTATGAGTCGTTGATCTCTCGAAAAATTGAGGGGGGAGTTGGGTTCCCAGACCTGGATGGTTACTATAAATGAGGGCCCTGGTTGCTCATATTAGGATTGATGCAGCTAAACAATAGGTATTTCTGGAGAATTACTTGTTGAGACCGGTCACTGTGGGCGATTGGCTTTGCGTGCCACAGAAGTCTGCCGAAGAGGGTGTTGGCCACCCCATTTTGGGGAAAATATTTGGGTCGCCTGGCAAATTCAGAAGTGTATGTGCCGACATACATCTTGGCCCTCGGCGCTAAGCCACAAGGGGGCGCCACTGATCGGGGAGGACTTCCTGGATCTATTGAGGTTTCAACAGTGGTTTAAGACCGTGCTCGAAAGGCTGGACAATTGTGGCAGGGAGGTCACAATTGTGGCAGGGAGGTAAATTAGTCACAATTCAGCAACTGGAAGAGTCTCTTGGGATTGGAAAACTCTGTATTTCTTTACTTACAATTGAAAGGTGTAACGATGGTGGAAAATGGGGAGATAGCTTCCAATGGGTATCGATGCAGTCTGAAAGTAAACTAACATTTTATAACTGCTCTGGCGGCTTGATTTCTGGGATTTACGCTTCGTTGGCCCTCACTAGGGTGCAAAAAACGGTTCCGGCCCTAAAGCACATCGGCATAAATTTGACAGATACATTAAAGAAAAAAGAGGGAGTAACGCAGAGAATGGCGCGTTATGGCTTCAAGGGACACAATCTTGGCTGAGCTTATATTGATAGTCAAACATCTAAAAACCATCTATTATAAGTAGGTAAACCAACATGAACACCAGGTTGAATGCTCACGCTGGAGGAATCAAGTGCTTACTTCCATTACCAACAATTCTGTTGGGTTCTGGAAGATAATTAATTCCAACAAAACTCCGGGAAGCACGATAAATGGTGTCACAGAACAGACATGTGGTGCTCATGTAGAGAGGCACAAAACCCACCACGAGCTGGACATTCATGAGCAGTCCTTTTGATATCTGCAGTTTAATCCGTGCCAGACGGGATCTGTAATGCATTAATCAAAGAAGACTTGGATCTGTGGGCCCAGACATTGCATTGGCTTTTTCGCTGGATTGGCTTGACCCTGGCTATTCCATCTTCGTGGAGAGATAGTATAATCGTCCCAGTGTTCAAAAAGGGGCATTATGGGGACCCATGCAATTATTGCCTATTGGCAATGCTAGGTGCCACAGCTAAAATCTTAGCTTGTCTCTTATTGAATGAGATGGGGGCATGGGCTGAATCTAAGACGGTTATCCCTACGAACCAAACAGGGTTCTGTAAATGTCTAAATACCACTTTTAATGGCTTGGTGATGGTCACCACTATCCAACAAACATGGGCCATAAGGAAAAACGCAGTGAATGTGGCGCTTATCGATCTAAGCGTGACTTTCGACACCGGAGACTTGGGCAGGTTATGGACAAAATTGACCAATTGGAACATCCCTTCCAGTCTATTAAAGATGATCATACAACTCCATGAGTACACCCGGGTTAAGGTCCGTCTGGACCAATATGGCAGGACGACAGGTTGGATTCATACACATAAGGGCCTTAAACAAGGCTGTGTTTTGGGTCCAACCTTTTTTAATATTTGTCTGTCGGATTTAGGCAAGGCCATTAATAACCAACAGTCCATTCCACCGAAACTAGGTCACACCTCCCTGCAATGGATGGGATACGCAGATGACCTTGTCCTACTTGACCTCACCCCTGGAGGGTTACAGGCATCTTTGGATTACCTTAAAGCTTATAAAGACCTAAACTTGTTGCTAGTGAATATTACCCAAATAAAGGTAATGGTCTTCTCCCCAACTTTGAAAAAGGTGAAAGGGATGTGCTGGAACATGGGCAGGGAGGCGCTCGAAGTAGTCTTGGAGTACAAATATTTAGGCATTCATTTAGACCCTAAACTGAGGGGTATGTGGCACATTATAAAATGGACCATCCACATTGCCCGGATTGGCGGGGGTATTACCTCCTTTGTAAACAAGAGTGGTGGTTATTCGGTGGGAGTTCTGATTCATCTTTATAAAGCTAAAATCCTTCCTACTATATTGTATGGTGCAGAGATTTTGGCCTTTGAAAATCTATCGGAGATGATTAAACTAGAGCGTAATCTACTAAAGAGACTTATTCAACTTCCTCCTCGCTCAGCTTCTGAATTAGCATTTTTGGAATTCGCTATTGATTCGATATATGTGAAATACTGTCTCTCTTGCCTTAACGCATACTAGAAGTTGAAAAATGGCTCTGGCATTAACTTGTCTGGATTGATCTATGATGTGGTAATGTATAACGATGTAATGTAACGATGCAATGGTAACAAACCCCCAGAAGCTCACTGTCTCTAGAGCTATGGTTCTCTCTAGGCTGGACTACTGCAACAGCCTCTTTCTTAATATGCCTCTCCGCCCTCTGCACCTCATGCAGAACCTGACTGCGAGACTTGTCCTTGGCCTCAAGCGCAGGGATCGTATCTCTCCTTCCCTGAAATCTCTTAATTGGCTCCCAGTGGCTGCAAGGATTAAGTTCAAGACACTCTGCATTGTTCACAAGGCCTTCTGGGCCCTGGGTCCTCAATACCTCAAACTCTCTCTTCATAAATACCTTCCTACTTTAGCTCTTTGCTCCTCCACCTCCAACTCCCTCAGGGTCAGTCGCTTCTCCAAGGAACGAGTTGGTGGTAGATCTTTTTCTTCGGCTGCGGCATCCCTCTGGAACAGCCTCCCTGCCTCTCTGAAACTTGAGGGGAACCATCTCCGGTTCCAGAAGCACCTCAAGACCTTCCTCTTTTCTTCTGCCATCTCTCTTCCTCTCCCTTGCTAATTCCTGCCTGATACTGCACTGGTCACCTGGCTACTCTCTGATTTTGGGCCCAGGTCCCTGCCCGCCCAGTTGCACACCTGCACTGCATCCCGGCATCCCTTGCACTTGGGTCTGTATCTGTAACCCTACAGTCCCCCTGCCTGCACTTTTTGACACATGCTGTCTGCACTTACCCTTGCACTTTCCATTTGCTGGGCGCACTTCTTGTTATTGTTTGATCCCATGTACAGCACTGCCCCTCTCCCCTTTCCCCTGGCACGTCCTCCAACCCCCACTCCCCTGCACTTGTTCAATCTCAATGTTCACCTGGCCTAGTAAGATCGTTGTCTCTGTCCTCCCACCGTTCCCCCTCCCTTGCCTTGTCGCGCCTTGAAACACGTGTATAGGGGCATTATAAATGCCATATATTATATTATAAAATTGGTTTTGTGCCAGTAAGATGCATCGCAGAAAATTAAGTCAACAGCTGACAGATGGCTCGGACTGGTGCCCGAGAATGTTATTAGCCTGCCATTCAAAATATATAAACAAATCACGAAGGCCACATTATCTGGGATTAGCCGTGAACAATTTATCATTGACTTGGCTACAACAAGTAACTCTGCAGCATGTATTGACTATATTCAAGATCAGGCGGTTCTTCCTAGCTATGTTGACCACTTTGTGAGAAATTAGTTAGTGTGGGATTATATTAAAGTAAAGTTCAACGTTGTAAAGTCTCCAGCGATAACAGGAGCTTGGTCGAACATATCCAGATAAAACAGACTGTCGTCTTTGTGATGATGTCTCATTTGAAACTGCAAGACACTTGTTGACCGAATGTCCTTCACTTGTGAATCATCAGCAGTCTGCCTTAAGGGTGACGAGAATTGAAGATACTATTCCGGGAGAAGAACTTTGCTCCACATTCATGAGCGGGAGCCATGAGGCACACATTATATTTCACCATTTTCTGGAGAAAGATCGTGACAAATTGTGTGTAAGAGCACATAAGACATTTATATATTGTCTGTACATGTTTCACAGCATCAAACTCGTGGGTAGATGGCAGTACGATCCGGTGAAGCTCTCTTGGATGTTTCCATTGGTGAGCCCCTATTGTTGGAGAAACAGAGGGCTAACTATTGGCATATGCGGTGGTCCTGTAGTGTTATCCAGTGATTTTATTTTAGGCAAGTCTTGAGCTGGATCAAAAGGTTATAACTGGTACATAGAGATATGAACCCTATGTTGGTGCTTTTTGGCTTGGAGAAGCGGCATGAAAGCTGGGTTTCCCTTGTGTACATGACACATTCATTCTACTGGCAGCCATAGCTTGTTTGACAATGAAGTTTGAGTCCTTGCCGATTTGAGAGAGATTGGGCGAATTAGCTAGGGATATATTCAATATGGAGAACGTAACGGATATGTTATGCTATGCCCTCAAAACTCCAGAGAATTGGAATGGGCACTGTTTTAGGGCGTTATCGTTCAGGTGATGCCAAAGGAGGGATGACGGGGGTCACAACTTGCGCAGGTAATGAAGATCTATGAGCAGAAGCTACATTGAAGGCCAGGGGTGCCAAAGTACTTAAGATGAAGAGGGTGACGTAACTATTCTGCACTGTATCTGTTATGCACACGAGACACTGAGGACTATCCTCTGGATCAAAGAATGTTCGTTCCTGCATCAGGGGAAGGGAGAGGGCAGAGGAGTGAAATGTTGATGCATGAAGAAAACTATGTTGTAATGTGATTATTGATAAAAGTAATACAAATACATTTTACAAAAATAAATCTTTATTCCTATGGATTACTTCACTTAAGAATTCCGCTGCCCTGTCGGCCTTCCAACAAAGTACCTGATTACCTTCTCCTTTTGCTAGGAGTTGAGGATATAAGTCACTGGAAGCTTTGTCCTCTCTACCGCCCCATGAACAAGTGAGTAGGAGAGGATTATGATTGCCCCTGCGGCGATGGATGATATCAAATACTGACATATGACCCCACCAGCACATAGCTCATTGGCAGCACATTTTTCCTAGAAGCAAGACAACATAAAGAAACAGGTTTGATTCCTGGTCTCGTGCTTAGAGACTGGTCTACGGTATTTAGCATGTGCCGGAGCCAATTTGGTTGCTCTAAACCCGGGCTGATCTACTGATGCAAGCCTGGGTTTGGTACACCTTGAGTGCTTTGCACACCTGCCCTCTCCTGGCCCTGCCATTTTCCCTCCTCCCCTGCCTCCTAATCCAGCCTCCTCCCCCCACAACACCTTCTGACCCTCATCCAACACTCCTTACCCCGGTGGATCCTCTGTGCTGGCCGCACAGCTTCCTGCTTCACTGCCATGGAAGTGAAAGAGGGACTCTGAGCCGAGCCCCGCCTTCTATTTACATGGCATCACAGCCTGACTCTTCCCGTCCGCTGCAGCTAACAAAGCAGCGTGGCTAGGGTTTTTAATTTGTATTTCTGCTATTAGCCCCTCAAGGGTTTGTCTTGCAGTGCTAATAGCAATAATCCCATGTTCTGCGGGCTTCACCGGCCCAGTATCTGCACCGGGACCTGGCGTTACAGCCCTCACTTCTCTTGGCTGGCCGTTGTAGCCTGCAGAACGCAGGATTATTGCAAAATTAGAATATAGTCAATAGTGGCCAGTCATGGGATTCAAACCCTAGCTGCCGCTCAATTTTGGAGACTGAAAGCGTCTCTATAATGGGAATCCTTGGTGGGCATTCCTTCAACTGACGCTATGCCCTGCAGGAAACTATCCGTATGCCCTATGACCCTATACGTGAAGAGTGAGGATCTTGGTTTGTGACAAGATAGGTTAATCTCCCCAACGAGCACCCAGGTGTTAAAAATTGTGCGAACATCCTAGGATTGCTGCTTCTACAATGTATGCACTTTTTCCGCTTCATTACAGCTTTGTAATCTCCAGCCTTAATTTTTTTTAACTTTTTGATCATGATAAGTACTATCCACCTATTGGTTCAGGGAGTAGTCACATGCCCCCATGTCCAGCTCTATAACAGACTGACAAGATCTGTTTTGAGGTAGTCAACTACAAGCCCCTCATCACCACTCCAGAGGCAAGCTCCCTCTTCAGGTCCTCCCAAATCCCTCTAGATGCTATGTATATTTTCACATGCATCAATCATTTGTCATCTGCACTAACCAATCGTCCCTCTGTTTGTTGCCAAGTTTCTCTTAACTACTTGATAATCGTGCTTTGAGTAGTCCTGGGCAGTGTCCATATTTGAGAATTTATGGAACTGTCTGTGCAGGACCTTACACAATAGGGTTGCACAGCCCTTACTGGTGCAGTTGTTGGTGGGAAAGCCAACACAACTGAGCAAAGAACATTAACAAGTTCTTGTCTAGCAAAAAGCATAACTGCCCAAACCCAGACAACAGTCAGAAAACACTGAACTCGCTGTACTTTTAATTCATAATGTTAACATCAATGACTTACGTTTATACTAATTACACAAAAGGAAGGGCATGCAAAAGTGTTTCAGTTGAAACCATGTAACTGCTTTGTGTACCTTAGTTGACATGGTTTAGCCTAGGAAGGCTCTTCACACCATCATTGTCATTAGGAACTAGAAAACATAGCATTGGCTTTATAAGGTAATGGAATTGTGATCAGTTAAATCCATCTTCCTCATTATCTATGTGCTAAATATTCATAGCATTTCTTATAGTGGCATGTAACACATATTTTGTGATTCTTGCGTTCTTTCAGGTATTGACTACAAGACTACTACTATACTGCTGGATGGTAGGCGCATAAAATTACAACTTTGGTATGTTTTCCTTTTTCTATGAGTAACGTTATGAGGTAATGTTTGTAGAAATACTTGTAATGCAAAAATGTGCTAATTTTGTCTGGTTTGTTGAGAGGACATGTTGACATCACAGGTATGTTTTAAAATGTCTGTAATCTAGTGTTCAACAGATCTAGGCCCTCAACAGTTATAGGCTCCACATCAAATTGAGAAGTAACCATCCGTCAGTGATGTGCCTTGAATTCCTATACATTGTGCTTTCCTCTGGGTCTTCTAATAGGAGTCCTGCCTCCCTTGTTGGCCCGTTTTGTACATTTGGTGCATTTGTCAACTAAATTTTGCTTTACAAAATAAAAGTACATTTTCCCTCCATAAGCAGGATCCGAGTCCTCAAACTATGAAAACACCTACCCTCTTCAAATCCTGGGCATTTAACTGATTCTACAGTATTACTTTTTAATTAATGTGCGCCATGGACTAAAGTGTTCTCTTAAATTTGGATTGTGGTCCCACTACCAGACCGAATGATTTGATGGTATTCCTGTGCACATTATCATATTACCTGAGTCAGGCACATTATTGAAAGTCCTAGCGGGTCAAATAGCAGGCCCTTTGGGGCATTCAAAGATTCTCCATCAATAGGCAAGCTCTGCTTCAAATAGATAATGTGCACTCAATTGCCCCAGCACTTTTTTTGAGCAGGTGGCTGCTATTCTTTCACTGATTTGTTCACTTATATTTCTTGTAGACACCTGCCACTAAGTCTTCTCTCTGGTGAAGAGATTTGAGGGTATATCTATAGGTGTCTATTTTTGTATTTATAACTACAACTTCAGTTATTAACTTCTTTTATTGCATTATTGGCCTCTTCTCACCCAATCAGAACTCTAGACATGGATTCAATAACTACTAGTTTTGGCTGCATAAAATAAAATGGATTCTGAATCAGAAATTAACAAAACAGAGAGACTTTCTCTGTGCTGAAGAAATGGCAAACCATTGCCAACAAGGTTTCGTTTGACACTGCACTCCCTCCCTGCGAGGATCTACAACTCCAAAACCTGTATTGCTATCACCAGTATGTGCTAACAGCCATATAACAGCCTTCTAGTCCTCAGGAGGTGTCATTATCACTGGCATTAGGACCGCTGCCTCAGCGCCATGACTTGGTGGATGGTTCCTACAACAATTTCTTCTGCCTCTTTCAACAGTGATATACTGATTAGGCATTTCGAAAATATTATAAAAAGGTATGTTTCCGTGAATTAATTGAAAGGATGCAAGGTTGCATACAATCATAAAAAATAAGAAATATATTGGGCACTACAACCAGAAAAAAAGATACATTAAAGTGACTATAAATTCTGTTTTACTTTGTTGTCAGGTAAAAGTGGAATTATAAAGAAAGCTCTAAACAAATGGGCACCCCACACTTGTTGACGATGAATCATCCGTACACCTGCTTCACAGTGTAGTGTGTTTTCTAGGGAGTATCACTTACAATTCAGTACACTGATCACTGCGACCCATCTTTGATCGCCAGGGCTCTCTTGTATAAATTGTCGCTTACACTTATCCTGGTGACACCTGTGACTGCCGGAGCAAAAGTCATTTAAACAATTATATATTGCCATGGAACTGTTGAAGGCTCTTTAGCCTGCATGACATATCAATGCAGTCTTACTCAGTTTTCGCTTAATTATCCATTTGTATTTCTCATTGTTCGTGTAGTTTGAAACTTAATTTTTGCTTTATCAAATCATGTTCTACAACTATGTGAAACTACAACATACTCTATCATCCTCCGCATCAGTCAGAGTAACGAGGAGATGCATTGGTACATAACAGAGGTAATCTTTCTATCAATCTGTTGTTCTACATTGTTGGCCTCTAAGGGAGAGCATAGTGGAACAGCCTGTATATCCGCGTACTGGGCATTCAATGCGTGTGTAAGTTGGATATGGTGGAAGCTCTCCGCCTCTGGGAGACCACAGGAGAGCTATATGGTGGCAAAGGGAATTGCACTCCCCCGGTACAATACTTGGCCATGGGTCAGAATACCACTATGGGCCCAGGTCCCAAACACACCGATCTTCTTGATTTCAGGGAAGAGCGAGTTTCGGCCACAGAGGCGGGGCCAGTGTCGGTCTCCAAACCTTAACCACCTGTTTAGTTGGCGTTGGTAAAGCCCTGCCGTTGCCACCCCGTACAATATTTGAATCTGCTTGACCTCTCCCAATCGTGCTCGTTCAACCTTGACATGAGGTAAATGTGGGTCCCTGTGTAGCCAGTTATTTATCACCACCATTTGGGAGGCCAAGTAATGATGCAGCATACTCCTACGTCCCGTCCCCTTTCCTCCATATTTATGGGACATCTCTCCGTCCTGTGGGACGGGACCGGAGCACTTTGTATAAAGCATCCAAAATATTTTTTCAAAAATGTGTCCTTCCTCTCTTTCTTGTGCGGGCCCTGCACGCGGCAGTAACCCTGCCCACCTTGGCTCTGCGCATCGCCCATCAGTCCTTTTCTCCGCTCGTTCAGGACTGGACGCACACTTGCATCCTCGGAAGATTTTCTTCCCTTTTTTCCTCTCTGGCTCTCGCTAGCGATCGTATACTAGTCTGTCTATGTCGTTCAAACTAGACTTTCCAGATTGCTCATCGTGTCACCGTCGCTTCCCGAGGGCGGATCCCCATCCTCTTTGTTTTGAGTGTTTGGGTCCGGATCACTGTTGGGACTCCTGCTTTTACTGCGACTCCCTTTCGGTCCAGGCACTTCAACGTCAGTTGGAGCGATGGGAGGAGGTGGTCCGTCGAGCTCCTCCTTCGCATTTTCAGGCGTTCATCGACGAAAAGAAAAAACGCCCGGTAAGTTCTTTACTTTTTGAGCACCCTGGCCGGGGGATACCTTTCCAGGTTCCTCTCGGGCCGGGAAGAGCGTTGATCGCTCTGTCACCGGGGATCGCCCTGAGGTGCACGTTGGGCCTAATAATTGTACCACAGTTTTCTCCGATGGTCTCCGTAAGAGGCCTGTGGATACTGGAGCACTCTCCGAGGCCTCTCCTGTGGGGGCTGTTTGTAGACCGAGTTCTACTGAGTCGTGGGATACCGGAGCTCGCTCTGAGGCCTCTCTGTCGGCTTCCCTCAAAAATAAGACCGAGGCCTTGGTGGGGCTTGCTGTCATCGAACGGATGTTCGAGGCCCACGCGGGTAAGGTTGTTACCGGACGTGGGTCCGAGGTCCCTCTTACACAGGCTAAAGTTACCAACATTTCTGAGAGGCCTGACAAGGCCTTACCGGTGAAGGCTGTTTTTCGCTGTTCCCGCTCTTGCGGCGACACCAGATCTGTTGAGGGGGCAAAGAAGGAAAGTTCTTCTTTTACCGGCAGTGCTGAGGTCCTTCCTGGGAAGGCTAATTTGGCGGTTGGTATGTCGCAGAAACATTCCAGGCCTCATAGTACCAGCTCTGCCGAGGTTCCTTATGTTAAGGCTAAAGTTAAGACCCCTGATCCATCGACGGGGACCCCTGCGTCACTTCCTCAGGTGCCGCAGTTTCCGTCAGGCGATGACAAAATGGCGCCTGTTCCCGCCACGACCGCGGCAGCCATTTTGGGTGCTACCCCTACAACTACGCCATCGGCCTCAGGTGTAGGGCTTGGTTCCTTGGGTGAACATAGAGCTCCTTGACTCCCTTGGGAGAAAAATCTTTGCCAATTTGGCCTTGCAGCTCAGGCAGGCCAATGCCGAACTGGTGTTAGCGGGGGCTAATATGCGGATGTGGAAAGGTCTGTCGGAGTTTGAGGAATTCATCCCGGTCGAGAAGCTGGAAGACTTTAAGGGGGGATTATCCGACGCCAGGGTCTTGGCCCAGGATCTCCTGGATCTCCTGGAGGCTGCGGCTCATCACGTAGACACCTCGGCTCGGGGCCTTATGCTGGGGGTTGATACCTTACGGCAGGCGTGGCTGCATGCCACTAAATTCTCAAAAGAAGTGCAGGACAAGGCGTTGGACCTTCGTTTCGATGGTAAGGAGCTCTTTCATTCTACAACAGATGTAGAGCTCACCAAGACAAAGGATAGCACTCAGACAGCTAAATCCTTGTCGGTCCTTGTTAAAACCCCTTTCAAAACCCAGAGACCATTGTCGCAAAGCCGACCCTCCTCTGGCTTTAGGGGCTTCCTCGACCGGAAATCTTGCCGAGTGGATACCCCTTCGAGGAATAACCGCCGTAGGCAACAACTGACTCAGTTTTTCTCCCGCTCCTCAGCCTCCTCCTCAGGTTCAGGTGGCAACACCACCGAAAAACCTACAAAATGAGGGTTCTCTGCGCTCACACGAGACCCCGGTGGGAGGACGCATTGCGTCTCATTGGGAGGCGTGGCAGACCATCACCGAAGACAGATGGGTCTTGTCAGTCGCTCGGGCGGGCTTCCACTTACCCCTACCCCACCCTTCAACCCTCCTTTTCAGCTGTCGGGCTCGCCCTCCCTCAAAGCCGAGGTTCAGAAACTGCTGGACCTCAGAGCTGTGGAACCTGTTCCCCTCGGAACGAGGGGAGGGCTTCTACTCCCAGCTGTTTACGGTGTCCAAACCCAACCAGGCTGGCCTGCGCACCATCCTAGACCTTTCCAGTTCAATCTTTTCCTACCACAAGAGAAATTCAAGATGCTCACGCCCAGCCACATACGGTCCTCCTTGCAGATGGGCGATTGGTTCAGTGTGGTGGATCTTCAGGATGCGTATATGCATATTCTGATTTGGAATCCACACAGGAGATATCTCCGTTTCTCTTTGGGAGAAGAGCACTTCCAGTTTCAAGTGCTTCCTTTTGGCCTCAGCTCGGCGCTGCGTGTCTTCGCGAAGATGATGTTGGTGATTGCGGCCTATCTTCGTCTGCAGGGTATCCATGTGTATCCGTATTTGGACGATTGGCTCTTACGCAGCCCTTGTCCACTGGAAGCAGCGGACAATCTTCAGTTTCTCCGTCAGCTCCTGTTCCATCTTGGGCTGTCGGTGAACTGGCGGAAATCTTCCATGACGGTCTTGCAGGACTTGATTTTCCTGGGTTTTCGCTGGAACACGATCGACTGCAGAGTGTATCTGACCGGGGACAGGATGGCGGATCTGTTAGCCACGTGTCAGATGTTTGCGCAGTCGGAGAGCATGTCGGCCTGGTGGTTCCAGAGGCTTCTGGGTCTCATGGCCTTGTGCGCGTTGGCTCTTCCTCTTGCTCGTCTCAAGATGAAGCGGACCCAGATGGCTCTTCGGAGTTCTTGGCGTCAGGCTGTGGACCCGGATTCCAAGCTGATAATGATTCCGGCTTCCATGAGAGTGGACCTGGAATGGTGGCCATCTCTCAGCAACCTGTCGGTGGGTGCGGGGGTTTTAGGACCCAGCCCCAATGGTGACGATCACAACAGACACCTCCCTCCTGGGGTGGGGTGCGACGTTAGATCCTCTTCAGGTCTCGGATCTCTGGTCGCCTCAGGACAAGCTCCTCCACATAAACCATTGAGAGCTTCTGGCGATCTTCCTAGCGCTCAGGGCATTCAGACCGATCATAGCCAACAAGGTGGTCCGCATACGCACGGACAATGTGGTGTCGATGTATTACATCAACAAGCAAGGGGGAACCAAGTCTCCCCCTCTCGTGGACCTGTCCATCCAGATTTGGGAGTGGGCTGTGCTTCATGGTGTTTGGCTGCTTGCAGTGCACATCCCGGGCCAGCTGAATGTCACAGCGGATGCCCTCAGTCGGCGTACAGTGGTCAGCTACGAGTGGGAGTTGAAGGCGGAGGTCCTCCCATGGATTTTCTTGCGTTGGGGCACACCAGAGGTGGACCTCTTCGCTACGGCGGTAAACAAGAAGCTCGAGATTCCATGGCACAACATGAGAGCTTACGCCTTCCTGCCTCTGCCTCTAGTTCACCGCACAATTTGGAAGCTGAAGAACTCGGTGAACTGTTCCCTTCTACTCATAGCCCCGTGGTGGCCAGCCAGGTTTTGGTTATAAGAACTTCAACACCTGTCGGTGTATCCACCGATCAGGTTACCGGTGACCCCCGTTCTTCTTCACCAGGGGGAACAGCGGATGTGGCACCCCTCCCCACAATCGCTCAGCTTGGCGGCATGGTGCCTGAGTTCAAGTCTTTAGAACATCGTAACTTGTCTGCGGATAGCATGCGTATTATCCAGGCAGCCAGGAAACCCTCGACTAGATCCCAATACAGAAGTAAATGGCTCAGGTTCTGCCATTGGTGTTTGGAAAAACAGTTGGACCCAAGGGGGGCTACGATTGACACAGTGCTGTCCATCGTATCCTTCCTAGCAGAGTCGGGTGTTCACGTTATGTCATGCAGAACTTACCTTTCAGCGGTCTCTGCTTATCTTTCTACGGACCAATGTTCTTACTCGCTGAGTAATCCAGTGGTTAAAAGGCATTTTGCAGGCTTGATGCGCCTTTACCCTCCCAATTTGTAGTCCGCACCCGCCGTAGGATCTAAATGTAGTCCTGACAGCGTTGTGCCATAAGCCTTTTGAACCAATGGCCACGGTGGACCTCAAGTACCTATCCTGGAAAGTGTCGTTTTTGGTCGCCATTACGTCAGCGAGGCGGATGAGTGAGCTCCAGGCCTTGTCGGTGGAATATCCCTTTTTGATCTTTCACAAAGATAAGGTAGCCCTACGGACAAATCCTGCTTTCTTGCCAAACGTGCTAACTGAATTCCATCTGAATCAGTCGATCTCCCTGCCGGTCTTTTTTCCGAACTCTACCTCAGAGGCAGAAAGGGTTCTGCACTGTCTCGATGTCAGAAGGGCTCTTAAGTTCTATCTGGACAGAACTTCCGAGTTTAGGAGTTCTTCTCAACTGTGACTTTTGGTAACCCTCAGGGTAAGCAGGCGTCTAAGGCGACTATTTCTCGGTGGATCGCCGCCTGCATTACGGAGTCTTTCGCCGTCCAAGGGCTGAAACCTCCTAAGGGTATTCACGCACACCTGGTGTGGGGCAAGGCAGCCGCGGATGCTTTTCAGAAATATGTCCCCTGGGAGTCCATCGCTAGGGCAGCTACTTGGGCCTCCCCTTTTGCTTTTTGTAAGCATTATTGTCTCGACATGAGCTCAAGAGCTGATGCTCAGTTTGGTCAGGCTGTGCTGAAGAGCCTGTTTCAGTAAGGGGTATTTCCATCCACCCGTAGTTCCCGTTAGAAGTGCTTGGGAATCTCCCATAAGTATGGAGGAAAGGGGACGGGACGTAGGAGTATTACCAGGTTACTCACCGTAGTAACCACCTTACTTCTAGTCCATAGTCCCCTTTCCACCATACGCCCGCCCGCCGTCCCCTCTAATAAGGTTCCTCTGTTATTGCTAATAGGTCTCTGACCTGGCGATAGAAAAGGACTGATGGGCGATGTGTGGGGCGGAGCCAAGGTGGGCGGGGTTACAGCCGCGTGCCGGGCCCCGCGCAAGAAAGAGAGGAAGGACACATTTTTGAAAAAATGTCTTGGATGCTTTTTACAAAGTGCTCCGGTCCCGTCCCACAGGACGGAGAGATGTCCCATAAGTATGGAGGAAAGGGGACTATGGACTAGGAGTAAGGTGGTCACTACGGTGAGTAACCTGGTAATATTCGGCAATCCTATATCCCCTTCCCAAATGGAACACTGTAGTGTAGACAGGGCAATCCTAGGTTGCTTCCCACTCCACAGCAGGTCCTTAAGGGAGGAGTCCACTCTATCAAATTGCATCCAGGGCACCGGGATGGGGGTATTTTGGAGGACATATAGATCCCTGGCCAGCATGACCATCTTAAACAGTGCTGCCTTCCACAAAAGTGTGATTGGGAGGGTGTGCCAGGGTTGCACGTCCTGCACAAATCTCTGTGATTGGATGCAGATGCAAGAGAGAAACTCAAGGGGATCAGGAACAATGTGAACCCCCAGGTATGGAAAGCCGGTCTGTGAAACCTCCTAGGGGCAGTCAGGGGGAATTGCCAGGTCACCACCCTTTATTGGGAACAGGACTGATTTATGCCAATTAACCCCAAAGCCCGTAACTGCTTTGCTGTCTCAGAAACAGTGAGTCACGATGGGACAAGACACTATCCGGTCGCCAAGAAATATCAACAGATCATCAGCAAAAAGGGAGACCCTTTCCTCATGGCATGTGGGTCAGCAAAAACACCTCCATGTCGGGTTTGTGCGAAGCCATATAGCCAATGGCTCCACCGCCATTGTGAACTAAAAAGGGGAGCGTGAGAAGCCCTGTTGGAAGGATCCGGACGTTGCCCCATTCACCCTAACCTCAGTGACAGGAGCCGCATATAGAGGTTTGACCAGATGTATGAACTGTTCCCCAAAGCCCATCCCCGCCAGCACATCCCACAGATGTCCCCACATGAAAGAGTCAAATGCTTTTTCGAAGTCTACAGCAAGGAGTTCCAGGGGCCCGGGAGAAACAAATCACGTTCCATCGTCCGATGTAGGCGCCTAATGTTCATGCAGGTGGACTTGTCTGGTAGAAAACTTTACTGGTTCGGGTGTACCAGTGAGTTGATCACACGCAGCAATCGGTTGGCAATTGCCATGGCAAGTATCTTGGCCTTGACGTTTATAAGAGAGATAGGACGAGCACAAGGTAGGAGGTTTGTCTTTCTTCGGTATAACAACTATGGTGGTGCGCCGTAAGTCCGGGTGGATGGTGCCTTCCTTTCTACTATGTAGGAACAGATTGAGTAGGTGTGGGACTGGCTTTCCCAGATTGAAGCTGGGAGGTGGCCTCTGCAATCTCTTCCTTGATAAGCTTCACCTCTAGGGAGGTTGACTGTTTTATAGAGAGGCGGGGGAGCACAATATCACCAAGACGGCATGCGACTAACCTGTTTGCCACTCCGAGGAGCCCGATATATAACTTTTCGTAGTACTGCGCGAAGCATTCTGCAATCTTAGTGTCATCTGTGTGGCCCGTTCCTCCCTCATCTAGGATTTCCTGGATGTGCCTATTCCCTCCTCGTGCCAAGCTAGCTTCTTCCTGGCCTTCTGCCCAGTGTCGTAGATTCTGCACAACCTATCCCTGTGTGCCTGCCGGGCGTTTTTTTTGTTGGATATTTCACAGTGTTTCCAGAATCGTCAAGAGGAGTCTTTGTGTGGCAGGGGAGTCCGACAAAAGAAAGTTCTCCTCCAGGGTCTTGGTTGCATGTTCAGACTCCCTTACCCGCTGTGTGTGGACACTGTGTTTTGCCGAGATCAGGAATACTAGCTTGCCTCTGAGCACTACTTTGTAACTCTCCCAGAGCACCACTGGACTGTCAACTGACCAGTGTTAAGCATGAAATACTGTTTGGTTTTGGATGCAATCCCTTCTGAAATGTCCAGAAAGCTAAGGTAATAGTTGTTTTAGCACCACCTCATTTGATGTTTGGGCCTCCAGTTCTAAAAGGAGCGGGAGTGGTCCGAGATTCCTTGTGCCAGCAATCTGGATGAGGCAATCAGGTGTGCCTTCAGTTGTGGGAGAAATAATCTATCCTAGACATCGAGGCGTGTGCCCCAGAGTGGAAGGAGTAGCCCCTGCAGTGTTCAACCTTTGTGATGTGTAGATAACCATCAATGAACGCATTTGTGACGGTGCGCAGCTTTGTGGGCACAGCTGGATCCCTGCCCCGAAGGTGATTGCGATCAATGGACAGGTCCACAACTTCATTAAAGTCGCTCCCCCAGGATCCACAGGTCGGGTTGATAGGCGAATAGCAGGCTCTGAATAGTGTCTAAGAGGTCCATGGACAGCAGGGGTGGGGCATGCACGGTCAAGATGCCAAAACTGGTCCCCCATTTTTCCCCAACCACCAACACAAATCTAACCCGGGGGTCTCTCTTGGATTATCCGAAGGGGCAGCCACTTTTGGATGAGTACCAGCACCCCCACGGGAACCCCTGCGCGTGTTGCGTTAGTGTAATTAGTTTGCCTCAACAAATTTCGGTCTGAACCTGCCAAGTGTGTCGTAAGGAGGAAATCAATATCGGACGGGGCGCCTGGTTGCTGCCTTGCTTTGCCCAGGTAGGTACACTTCTATAAACAACGCAATTGAGCAAGGTCATAGAGGTCTAACTGCTGAAAATAGAAATACTAAATCCTGAGTTTTTCAAACAAGGACTCGGTGGACACAGATTTTTTGAAAAAGTATATATACACTGCAGTTCATATTTAATTTGTATGCAGTAAGTGTAAAGATACATTTGAATCTATGGGGCATAGGATATTCAACATTAAAACATACATGATGTAGTACCTGAATTGTACAAATCAAATGACAAATATTTAAATAACACATATTTTCTTGCATTTACAATCTCTAAAGGTCCCTTGGGGAGGAGACTTGAGAAATCAGTGTGGTAATAGTCAGGTCATCAGTACATTGTGTGCAAACAATCAAAAGTTGAACAACAACATAAACAAGTCAACACGAAAGTGTTTCGGCCATTTAGAGCTAAACTTGGGAAGCAGTAGTATAGTAGGCCTTCATCAGGACGGGATATTCTTGTTGAGTGAAGTATCCTATGTAGTCTGTTGGAGTAAACAGACAGAGAATATATCAGGAGTCAGTAAAATCTAAGCGGTCTAGCAGTAGAATTGTAAACTATATACATTGAGAACATGGGGATTGCGGCGCTTACCGAATCCGGGAAAGCACAATGGCTTAAGGCATCGTAGTGTCTATGTACACTGAGGTGGGCAGGAGCATTCTCCTTCTGCTGGACGGCCAGTCCTGTGGGTAAAGACCGTGGACTGGTCAGTGGTACTGTATTCAGCCATCTAATTAATGTGTAGGTCGTACAAGAGGTATGTCTTACCTATTTGGAGCCTGTCAATAAGGTCGAGTTGTGACAGCTGGCAGATCAATGAATGCAGTTTGGAATCCGGGAGAAACAAGTGGATTTCTCACTTCGGATATAATACAAACAGAGTTGGTCAGCAGGGAGCCAAAGGGTAATCCCAAACAGAGCTATAAAAGTACTTAGTACGGTAGTCTAAACCCGTGGTGACATTCGGGAGTGAAATGTAGCAGCAATGAGAGTGCAAAGCAGCAATACAAAAGTTGATTGCAAAAAATGGGCAGAGGTCGCGTTATTGACAGACTCTGCCCGCATGGTGAGCGATGACTGTGGCTGGAGGTGATCACATTGCCAACCTACTAGTAGAGGAGGGGGTGACCGCGAGGTGAGCGGCGGGTTGCCAAGGTTATTAGAATATCGTGGTCCGCATGAACCCGAGCCTACGCGGTACCCCTGTCGCCCCTCTGTGGTGACGAGCTTCGTGGGTGCTTTGCTGCTGTGACCTCATGTGTCCTAAAATTACCTGCAGTGTAACTGGCCCAATACCTTCCCAGAAGCGGAGAAAAGGCCACTGTCCCACCACGGACTGAGGTCCGGGAACGCAGCCCCTGAAAGACAGAGAGACGCACAACTACGGGACTCGTACCTGCACGCAAACTGGACTTTACTGGCAAAGTTTGGTCCGGACTGCGTCAAGGGTCTTTGAGTACTCGCAACACTAACCGGTGGCCCCTGGCGCATCCATAGACTTTTACAGCCGAGTGTCCCCCAAGGGCCACTCGCCTTAGTTAGGATAGCCTGTGCTATCATCCTATTCCCGGAAATCGCCCTGCCCTCTTGCGGAGGTCCTCCTTGAATTGTGGAACTTTATTCTTCATAATCTCACCCACCTTCCTGAGCCACTACAGCCCCTTGAAGAGACCCGTTTTGTACTTTAACGCACGATCGAGTGCTGTCGTGCTGAACGTACTTTTGAGCACAAGGCTCCACACTTTGTAGGGATTGGACTGCCAATTAGTTAGGGTTTGAGTTGCTGAAGAACTGCCTAAAGTATATTTGCACTGTCTGACCCTCTTCTGTTACAGGTTGTGGATCTCTACTTGTTTAATATTACTTTAGAATAATAGTTCACAAGTATTTGGTTGTGTTAGTGTTAATAATTACTGCTGTTTCATCTTGTGTTTGACTTAAAAGGCCTTTAATAAATGTATATGTATTTTTGATATATACACCTTACTGAGAGTAATTTGTGGTGTTGTTTACTGTGTGTGCTCATTGTGGACCTTCGATCACCCTCACCCCTCCTGAGACCTAGTCTTGACTGCCACCAATGCGGCCTTGATTTGATCTGGCTTGTCCAGAAGGTTACTCTGTTCCTAGAAACTAGGCTGGCCTTCTGCACCTCTGCTCACCAGGTCAGAGTTCAGAAATCCATCTTAACATCCACACTGCTTGAGGATCTGCAAAAGTCTGGATTGTCCCATTGTGGTGTATTTTAAGAAGACACCTTGTTAGGACTGTACGGTAGGTAAATTTCAATGATATGTAAATCTATTCACTGTTCAACTTATCGTGTTTGAGGTGCAGGGGAGAAGTGCTCAGCCTTGGTATCTAGGCTGGGGAACAAAACAACAACGAAAGATTTCCTAATTAGGAAACCTGCGACCCCTGCACACTTTCAGTCTGACCAATGCCTAAATATGAATATAACTGGATTGGTCTAAAGTCAGAATTACCAAGATGGGAACAACTGACCCGATTATCCTCTTATTCAAAACATTTTTCTGTTGAATTTCCACAAAATATAGTCTCATTTCATTGAGGTAATTTTAACCCATAGCACATAGTACATTTGACAATTTCAAAGTTTTGTTAATCAATAATCGGCTTTTATTTGTTGCAACTGGCCCAACGCGTTTCAAGTAAATCTTACTCTTCATCAGGGGCATAAATTCATTTTCATGCAGTTTCTACAAAAGAAGAAAACATTTAAGTGTACATTAGATTCCTCAGTAATTGACTGTTCACATAACTCGAAGAGATATTCAAGAGATACATCACATTAGATCATCACAATTATTTCAAGAAATGGCCAATAGAAGTTCCGTGTATGGCAACTCTTTAACACTAAAATATTAAAACAATTAGAACCTATTCGACTTTCCCGGTTTGGGCTTACTTCTGCTGCTATAAATCTTTGAATATGCAAAAAAGTGTGAATAGTATAGTCTGATTTATCATATTTGGATCAGATGGATCCAGTCTGAATGATGCTGATTTATTCATATCAGCTGGACTGCTCTAGATCTATTGTAATTTAATTAATGTACTTGACCCTTGGTTTTAGAAGCTTACCAATTTTAATATTGGAGAAGCACCCGCACGCTGGGATGGCTACTGCCTGGGGCCTCTGTTTTGTGCAAAAAGTTAATTTGCAATTATCTGTGGGACATATAAGTGGAAGTGCCATTTTAGTCTACCTATAATACTTCCCAATATCAAACGAGAAAGTGAAAAGGTATGGGTTAAAAGTCAAAACTTACAAAATGAGGCACGCATGGCGCCAAATTCCGGAAGAATGGGGGGCAGCTAGAAGCTACTTGTTCACTAGGACTAGGTACTGGTGATGTGTAGGATGTAGCTGATGGGTTCTGCACTATGTAGAGGATAGTGCCAGGTCCTTAAGAATAGAGGTGAACAGGCTGAGTTAAGAAGAGTAAATCCCCTTTAAAAGGCATACCTAAATGTCCAGTGTTTTGTATTAAACTTACTTGTTCCCTATGTCCTCTCGAATCCTCAAGGATTCTTATGGCAAAGTCCATTCGTCATTGTGCGGCCGTAAGTGTATTAAGGAAGGTGACATGTGGTCCTGAACTAGGGTCCAGTCCTGGGTGAAAATAGATTGTCGAAAATAAAGGTAAGTATAGGGTAAGTAAGTTTGAGGTAAGTAAAGGAAAAGTCGCAAGAGTTTCCAGTTGGGCCCAGTCTCTAATCACTTACTTCCGTTATGTCCAGTTGGGTCCTTGTAGGGTCCTTGGAGGGTAGCTCAGCACAGCCGGATTAGCAGGTTTCAGGAACCGCGCCTGTCTCCAAATAAGATGGAGCTTGTTTATATATGGTAAGTCAGGCGTGACGTCACTCGCGCATGCGCGGGTGACGTCACACTGTGATTTTTATGAGCTCAGGATATTGGTGAAGGTCAGGACTACGTCATCCGCGCATGCACGAATGACGTCAGATTTAATAGGTGATAGTTAAAGATGGCGCGTGTGCGCAAACCTGTCAACAGAAGGTGGAATTTGGTACCAAATTCAAAGATATAGCCAGTAGAGATAGTTATGGCTGGGTATACCAGTGCTGAGGAAAAGATCTAATTTTAAATCTAATATCTGGGCTCAGGCCCTTAGTGAAGGTCATGACTACGTCATACGTGGATGCGCAAATGACGTCAAATTTATTAGGTGATAGATAAAGTTCACTAAATATGGCGCTTGTGCGCAATAGTGCCAAAAGTAGGTGCCATTTGTTATCAATCTCTTAGATATTTGAAATGGAGTTTGTTATGGCTATGTTTTATCAATCTGAAGGAGAAAATCTAATATTAAGCCTTAATTTATTTATTTTCAAATTTGTTTATTGGCATTTATTAATCATACATTCACACTTGTTTGACTGAATATGTCTTCAGTAACAGGATCAATCGTGTTGCATAATAAACAATAACATTTTACTTTTATAAAGGTAACTTAACAACATTTAACTGTCTCCAAGTCTTAATGTCTATTACTCAGATTTTAGGTGGACGGAAGAGCGGGGTGCCGGGGGTAGAAGGGCGGGGGGGGGGGACCCCGGAGGCCTGGGGTCTCGATAATCTCTGTCTTCTGTTGAGGGTATCGCATTTCTGTAATTCGTTGCAGATAAGTCTGTTTTTGTTCATGGGGGGGGTTATCATCTGAGGGGTAAAGCATGAAGGTGGTGATTTCTTTCCATATTTCCAGAGTTGAGCTAGATTCATCGGTTGACCTAGTAACACTATCTTCCCATGCTCTTGTCTCTGCATTGATCCATCTTTCCAGCTCATTACGCCATGCATTGTAGTTTGGTCCTGCGGGTTTCTTCCAGGCCATGGCAATTTGTCTTTTAGCCAATATACAAGTTAAGTCCATAAGTCTCACCCAGTGTTTGAGCTTAACTGGCCTGGGGCGTGTTCCCAAGAGGCACTCCTCGGGGGACCACCTGTAGTTGGAGGTGCCCGCTTTTTTAAACGTCTGCTTTATTTTCATCCAGAAGGATTGTATTGTGTTGCATTCGCTTTGCGCAGTGGGCGCTCATTTGTCTATTAATTCTCGCTAGCCTGCAGGGAGTCGGATATGTTCTGTATAGCTCTCAGAAGTCTGGGCGGAGAGCACAGGGCAGTGGCTATCTCTCCCTGTATGCAAGTAGATTTAAGGAAGATTCTGGAGACAATGCTAGCAAATATCAGATTAAAGGTACATACCAAGCTGTTAGTTGAAACAGAAATTCACAGGAACTGCAGGAGCAGGCTCTAAACAAAGAGACAGAGAAAAAGGCAAAGACAAGCAAGTATACTGGGCAACATGGATTGGTCAGAAAATAGGGTGTACTGGAATATGATAAGGGGTGTCCAGGGATTAAGGAAAGCCCTTGGGATAGGTACCAGCAGATTACTCTTAACAACAGTCATACAGCAACCTCATGACTTGGGTGTGCCGAGGAAACTGTTGTACTCAGTGAAAAGGTAAAACTGAAAGACCATATACTGAGGCAGGTACGACTTCAACGGACTACTTGAAGGCAACAGAAGTCTTCCCTTATCTGATCTGAACAAAGACCAACCCAGGGTCACACTGTAAAACGGATTCAAGTGGAGACACTACAGTGGACCAAGATGTATACAAGTAGAAAGCAGTGTTGGAAGAAATAACCAGGTACAGGATAGGATATCAGAAGTTGGAACAGGCAGGAAGCAAGGCAAGGAGCCCAGAGGAGCAGAGGAGTGTGGTAAGGCTGCCAGGCAAAGAAGCCCAGAGGAGAATGGCAGAAGGTAGTGGAGTGCAGTAGAGCCGTCAGGCGGGAGCACAAAGGAGCAGGGCGTAAGGCAGCGGAGTGTGACAGAGCCGCCAGGTGGGAGCCCAGAGGAGCAGGGCGGAAGGCAGCGGAGTACGGCAGAGCCGTCAGGTAGGAGCCCAGAGGAGCAGGGCGCAAGGCAGCGGAGTGCGGTAGAGCCGCCAGGTGGGAGCCCAGAGGAGCAGGGCGGAAGGCAGCGGAGTGTGGCAGAGCCACCAGGTAGGAGCCCAGAGGAGCAGGGCCGAAGGCAGCAGCACAATGGAGAGGGAGCTGCAAGCATCAATAGCAACAGCAACAGGAATCAAAAGGCCAAAAGAGGATATCCAGGAAAGGTCAAAAACTGGTAACAGGAGCACCAGCACGAACTCCCAGAGAAAGCAGTTGACTGACAGCAGTTGACTGACAACTGCTTCTGTTCAGAGTGAGCTTATAAAGGCCCACCCAGCCAGCAGACCAGCAGGGTGGAGCTGATTGCAGACTCTGGCAGCTGTGTTCAGTTAAGTCCAGCCCTAGCTTCAGTAGCCTGCAGCAGTAGCAGCAGTGGATTCTAATCAAGTGCTCTCCAGCTCTCTGCAGCCGAGCCTGCAGTAGCTTGGAACAGGTGAATGCAATCAGGCCCTCTGCAGCTCTTAGTAGCTTGCTGCAAACAAATGTATTTAATATGCCTCCTCCAGCCCTCTGCCTTTTGGACAGCCTACATGTCCCAGAATGCATCTGCTGGTTTAATCCAAAATCCGGAATGGAACATACAATTAGATTAGTCCAAAACTGCAGCTGTAAAACAAGGAAATAAAGGAATAGGTGCATGTAAGGGTGCTGGGAGGCAGGCAAGCAGAATCGTGACAGTAGCATGCTTAATTGTATGAACCGAAATCTATGGTTCCTGCACACAGCTTTAGGGTATGGTAGCGCCCTGTTCGATTCTCCTTCTGATGGTTCCCGTCTCAAGTCTGTCTCCTGTTTTTTTTTCTCATTGTCTCACTTTTTGGATTGAGGGTGTCATTGAGTTGGCTGTATATTTGGGAGACCGCTCTTTGTCCCTCTCCTAGGTTATATAGCAACGTTATGAGAGGGGCTGGTTCTGGTTCCTCTGGCCAAGTGTCCCATATTTTTCTTGCTGTCTACCGTATTCTATGATACCAGAGGAATTGGCCAGGGTGTATGTCGTCTTCCCGTTGGAGCGATTCAATCTCTCTGAAGGAGCCTTCGTCGTATAGGTCCCCCCAGGTGTAGACGCCTTTCCTTTCCCAGTGTCTAAGGTGCGGCAGATCTGTATCTGTTTTGCACATGTCTTGAATCAATGGTATTTCCGGAGAGTATGGGTGTTTCAGCCGAATTATCGACCTCACTCATTGCCATATTTGCCTTCCCAGGGTAGCTATGAAGGGTATGTCTCTCAGTAGGTGTTGTGGCGCCCAGATGAGTTCAATTAACAGTACGGGGGGGATTGTGAACTGCAGTAGGGGGGGTTTCAGAGGTAGTCTCGTCAGCCAACCATTTTGCCACAAAGCTGAGTTGGGCAGCCAAATAATATTTCTCGAAGTTCTGGAGCTGGATTTCACCTTGTGCGTGTGTTAATACCAGGGCAAAATGTGCTATTTTGTGTCTGCTCTGCCCCCATAGGAAGTCACGGACAATCGACTCGAGCAGGCGGAAGAACAGGTTTTTGATGTAGTCTTGCATGTTTTGGATTTTTTACAAGAACCAGTGGGAGGACGATCATTTTGACCACTGATGGACTGCCCATCACAGATAAAGGAAGCTTCGCCCAGAAACTCATCGATCTACGCAAGACAGGTATTGCCGCTTTCGTGTTGTGTTCGTGCATCAGTTCCAGGGAATGCATTACTTGGATCCCAAGATAGCGTAACGCCTCGGTCTGCCACTGTATTCCGAGTGCAGGTAGGTCTTCCATGTCTCTGTCCTTTAGTCCTGCTAATGGGAACAGGCAGGATTTTGCTTTGCTAAATTGTATACCTGAGACTTTAGAGAAGTTGTCTAGGACCTCCAGCATGGTTGGAATATTAAGATGTGGGTCCCTGACGTACAGTAGGACATTGTCCGCGTAGAGCGAAATGATGTGGTCTATCCCCCCTAACCTTATCCCTGCTTCGAAGAATTGTTTAGGTTCTAACCCAAGGATATAGAGCATGGGAGACAGCGGGCATCCCTGCCTAGTGCTCTACATATGTCCCATGCCTCTGACACGTATCTCCCAGTTTTTACCCGAGCTTTTGGCCTAGTGTATAGTATTTTTACCCATCTAATAAATCCTGGGCCAAAGTCAAATTCTTTTAGGACCCCTAACAACCATTCCCAATATATAGAATCAAATGCCTTGATGGCATCTAGTGATAGCAAGGCGTATGGTTCGGGACTTGTGTCTGTCTGTTTGACTATGTGTTGAAGTCTGCGCAAATTCATAGTTGTATTACGTCCTGGCACAAATCCGCTTTGGTCTGTGTGAATAATATCTCCGATAATTCTGGACAACATTTTAGCTAGGATTGTGGTCAGTAGCTTAACATCATAATTAAGCATGGCCAAGGGTCGGTAGGAGTCACATTGTTCAGCTGGTTTGTTCGGCTTGAGGACTGGGATCCCCAGGGTTTCCCTCATGCTATCAGGTAGAATGCCTCGCTCATATGCTTCAAGGAAGACCTTGTGCAAAAGTGGGACCAGAGAGGAGCCATATGCTTTGTAAAATTCTGGGGGCAGCCCATCGCTGCCTGGGGCCTTACACGTAGCTTGCGCCTTAATTGCTTCAGCTATATCTTCTGGAGTAATATCAGCATCTAATGCTTCAGCTTGTATAGGGGAGAGCCTGGGTAGTCCTATCTCCTGTAGGGTGTCTGCTATCTGATCAGGGGAGATTGTGGCGTTGTGCGAGTATAAGTGTGCGTAGTAGTCTCTGAAAGTGTTGTTTATGTCGTGTTGGGTATTATGTATATTACCATCTCTATCCTGCAGTGTGGTAATTGTGTGTCTGGGTGCTCCCTTCTGCAGAGCCAAGCTAGCAGTCTGCTAGGTCTATCAGCCTCTATATGTGCTCTGTTTGTTCTGGTGGCATAATCATACTTGGCCAGTCTATCCCAGGCTATCGTGCATTCATCCTTAAGGGCTTTGAGTCTGCCTTCTCGCTGTCTTGGGTCCCAGTGACCAGTATCGTGCCTCTCAATCTCCCTTTCCCTTTATGTTAATTCGTCTCGCAGCTGTTTTCTCACACCCCAGCCTTCGCTAGACCTCTCCACGTATCACCACCTTCAAGGCCTCCCATACAGTGCTTACAAGGTCTACACTTCCCGTGTTTAGTTCTATATAGTTGTCTATTGAGTCCTGTAGCTCATCATTGAAGGCTTGGTCTTTTAGGGCTTCAGCTGGCTTTCGCCACATGGGAATGGGTGATTTGGGGCCAGCGTGGTTCCATTCTACCACTAGTGGAAAGTGATCAGTGATCGTTCTCCCTAGATATTGTGCCTCTTACATTCGGGGCAGATGTTCTCTACTCACAAAGATATAATCTAGTCTTGTGTGGAGGCCATGGGGGGGATGAGTAGTAAGGGTAGTTACGTGTCAGCGGGTGTAGTTCTCTCCACACGTCGGCCAGATCTAGTCTGGGCAGCAGTGGCTACCGACGGGGCCTTGGGTAAGGGCAGAGATCTATCCAGTTCTGGGTTATGAGTGCAATTAAAATCTCCTCCCCATATAAATAGGTCATTACTATGCAGTGTGATCTTAGCATACATTAGGTCAAGGTGGGCTGGGATGTTATTATTGGGGACTTAGGGATTCACTATGTATACTTCTTGTTGTTCAATATGACCCCACAACATCACAAATCTACCCTCTGGGTCTTTTACAGCTTTGGTTAGTCGAAATGGAAGCTGGGGATGGATCCATGTATACACGCCTCTAGCGTACTTAGAGTAGGCTGTCCCGTACCCTTGTCCTCCCCAGTGGTCTCGAAGTTTGGCCATAGACTCTTCAGTGCAATGTGTTTCCTGCAGGAGCGCTATCATTACCCCTTTTCTGTGCAGGTAGGACTTAATTCTATTCCTCCGAAGATAAGTGCCAAGGCCCCTTACATTCCATGTCATTATTTTTATTTTCATCGCCATGTCACTCTATGGGGGGCGTTGTAGTCTTCGTAGTATTCCGGGTGGAGCACCCAGGGTTAGAAGAAGTTCGGAATGAGGGACCTCATCTACATTCCTGGGATTCGCGAGCCCCCCACCCCCAGCGTCCGCCCCCCCCCCTCGCCACCAATGGTATGTAAATTGGAGACTTACCAACTATTTTAACTGCCATTCTAGTGAATGAACTGTCCAAACGGTTTAACTGCGAACTGCCCCCAGCAGTTGCATTTAACTTGCAGCGCTCAGGGGTTCCCTGGCCTTCTGGGCCTCTCCAGGCCTTCCGGTGCGGGCGGTGTGTGGGTGTGTGACCTGCACGTTTCCGGTGGGGGTGGGTCATCGGCATGTTCGATTGTGGTTCCTTATGCTTCTGCCCGATATTGCTATCTTCTTGTTACAGTCTTAGTTACAGGCCGATTGATCAGAATGTTTCCGTGTGGGATCCGCGATCTGTGTTGATGGTTTTAGTTTCTTGCTTTATCTTTCATCTGCCTTTGGTAGTTCCTCCTCATTGTCTGCTAAATTATTGTGTTCAAGCCACATGTTTGCTGCAGCTGGGTTCTCTAGAAAAATTGCTTTTCCTTTATAGAGGACTTTGAGGCGAGATGGATAGAGCAGCATATATTTGAGGTTAAGTTTTCTCAGCCTCGCTTTCACCGGTATGAAAGTTTCTGGCACGTTGTACAGCAGGGTATAATCAGGATACATGACTTTTGTCGAGTCTTGTCGTCTAATTTCTCCGCCTTCTCTGGAATATCTCAATATTGTCTCTCAGTCGCGAAAATTGAGGATTTCGGCGATGATCGGGCGATGATCGGGCGGGGATGCAAGCCTGGTGGAGAGCGCCTCTGGAGGGTCCTGTGGGCACGTTCCACCGAAAACCCATGCGAGAGCTTTCCTGGTCCGATTTCCTGCTGTATCAATGTTTCTATGAATTCCGTAGGGTTAGGGCCTTCCATGTCTTCAGGGACACCTAAAATCCTGATGTTGTTGCGCCGTGCGCGACCCTCCACATCCTCAGACCGTGTTTCTAATCTTGCCACTTTTTGTTCTAGGTCTAGGACTCGCCTCTTTAGATCTGTGGTGTTCTCTACATTGTCTCGTAGGAGGTTTTCGTTGGAGTTCACTCTCTCGGTCAAGTTGCGTGCATCTTGGCGCATAAATTGCATGTCTGCTTTCATTTCATCTATCTTGTTTTCTATAGAAGTGCGGAGCGCCGCGATGGCATGGAGAACTTGCGTATTGTTGGGTACTGCTTCCGAGTGCAGTGATCCGTCATCGGCCATGGATTCGGGTTGTGTTTGTTTAGGCTTGACCGTCGTGTAGGAGTCCATCACTTTAGTTTGGGTTTGGTTCTAGGCGGGGACATTGCTTCTCTCCGTGATGTCGTGGTGGACTCCTATTAGACGGGTTCTAATGTGATCGCTGGGTCTCGGTGGTGTATTGTGGGCGGAACTCTTCTTTGCCGCACGTTTCTGTTGTCAGGTTGGGTTCCGCTCCTCTCGGTACCATAAGTGGTAGCTCAAGAACTTCCCTGGTTATATTGGGCTTCGCGTCCAGCCGGGGTGTGGTTGCAATGCGGTTGTGATGGTATGGCGATTTCAGTGGGTAAACTGACCAGAAAGGGCGCTGACGATTTCCTCTTGTGGTTAGGTAAGGAGGGAACCCCCCCCGGTCTTTTGAAGCTGCATGCGGTCACTTAGTGCTTATTTGTGTATGGCTCCAGCAAGGGTAACTTAGCTCGAGTTCACACTTTGTGGTGTGCGAAAGCTTCGGGTGTCTTGCTTCCGTATCAATCTGCGGCTCATTGCAGGTTGTATATTATGAAGTTATGCCAAGATATTTGATTTGTGGATCATGCCTAAAAGTTCCTGGGCATAGCTTAGCCTTTAGTTCGAAATTTCGTGCCTGTGCGTCGTGATAGTTGAGCTGGCGTGTTATAGTATGACCACCATCAATCGACTCGTTGCTCTATAGCCCCATGGGTGTGTTTCGCAGCAGGGCAGGGGGAGGATGCAATGCGGCCACTCACTGTTCAGTCGATTGGGGTCCAGCGCCAGTTATTGTGCGTGGGTTTGTTAACCATTCAGCCGTAACTCGACCACTGGGACCACTCCTTCATGCATCCAGCCCTCCGCGGGTAACCAGTGTCGAATCTCCCACATCTCGTCGGTAGTCGCAAGCGGAGGGAGGCTGAGTGCACCCGCGTTCGGGCGGGGGATGGGGGCCCTCACCCCCGCAGGCGGTCGCTGTCTATCCCTCCGTGTCTCAGCGCCGGCCGCAGGGAGGCCCAGCGCGTTTGTGTTCTGGCAGTGGAGAGAGTCGCCCACCCTCGCAGGCAGCCCAGCGGCAATGTTCCTTCATTTCAGCACCAGCGGTAGTACGAGGGGGGGCCCAGCGCACATACATTCGGGCGGCGGAGGGAGGCCTCAGTCTCCGAGACACCCGGCCAGGCAGCGTGATTTTCCCTTTTTTCCCCTTTGGGCTGCCAGCAGTTATTAGTCCGTAGGTCTGAACTCCGCGTGGCCCAGCAGAGCCACCTTCGGTCTTCTTGGGGCTGTGTTAGTGTCAGGGGCTGGTGGTTAGATCTCCGCTGCACAGACAGGAGAAAGTAGTGCTTCTTCAGTCCCACTGCGACTTCGCTGTTCACGCGGCGGCGTCCGGAGCTGCAGCGGTCGCCGCCATCTTGGATGCAGAGGGGGCGGCTTTTTGCTCGGCTAGATTTGGGTGTTAGGGACTCCGTTTTTTTCCAGGAGTCAGATAGCTGCAGTGGGGAGAAGTTCTGTTTTCAGTAGAAGCGTTTCTCCTTACTAATTTCGTGGGTTTGCTAACTTAACTCAGTCAGCCGAAGGATCACGGGCAGGAGCTTCGTGAATGCACGTCCTTACGGCATGCACGCTGGCCACGCCCCCCCTAATTTTAAGCCTTAAAGCATCCTAAAAGACCGGAACATCTGTTTTTACTCAACATCACTGCAAAGTATTGTTAAATTGTGCAACATCAAACATATAAACATATGTTCATACAGTTCTTGTGGTAGGGGTCCCCAACCCAGTATCCACTGGATGGCACATGTCAAAAGTCTAATACCAGATGAGATACCCATAGAGGTAAATTTGCATTCTGCTGCCACAGTTTTCTATTTCAAATAACAATACATTCAGAAATATAACAGTCTAATCCGTGAGCATTTATCTCCCTAACCCTGTGGTTGGGTGTACTATCTTTTACCTTAACCATGTGTCTTCCTTTCAGAGAGTTTCTTGAATATTGCTCAATATCGTGAGAACGTGATATTCATAATGTATATATAACACAGTTCTATGTAATCTAGGGTCCTTTAAGAGATGATCACGATTCTAATGTCTTTTTCGGCAACACTGTTCTAGGTAATGGCTACATGCTGATATATGTGGTTAAGGTGGCAAGATAAAGGGATTTCGGAGTCTATTTCTTCGAGAAGTGTCAAAATTCAGAGGGAGTTCCGGGTTTGGGATATTCCTGGTGTGGCTCACGTTCACTGACGGGTCTCTTTTTACAAAAATTGTCCTAGATAATACTCTACGTTCATTCCAAGCGGGGTCATGGCATCCAGTTTATGACCTCAGGAGTTCCCTTTGGGCTAGTCATTTTGCTAAGTTACCTCCCCGAGTTAATGGGTGTAGAACTTCCAAGATCACTACTCTCATCTGTGTGATGTTGTGTTTCTCGTCCCTGTAGTGTCTGTACACTGGTGATTCGATGTTGTGGGTCCTAATACAGGACTTATGTTCTGTCCACCTCTCTTTGGCCTTTCTGTTTGTTTTCCCCACATAGTATTTACCACAGGGGCAGCGGATGGCATAGATCACGTTTCTTGAGTTACAGGTGGCGTAGTTCCTGAGCATGATTTTCTTGCCTGTGTTGGGGTGTCTGACGTGATCACCCTTAATGATGTTACTACAATGTTGGCAATGGAGGCAGGCGAAGGTGCCCAATTTCTGTTTACTAAGGGTAGTCTGTGTTGGTATTTTAGATTTCTCTGCATTGATCAGCTGGTCTCTCGGGTTTCTCCCTCTCTTGTACGCCATAATGGGTGGTTCTGGAAACAGTTCACTTAATGTAATATCCAATTTAATTAAATCCCAATTTTTGTTATGATCCTCTTAACTTGGAAGCTCTGGCTAGAATATTTGAGCGTATGGATCAGATTCTTGGTTTCCTTTTTGGTGTTACTTTGTAGTAAATTCTTCCTGTCCTGGGCAGTTCTTCTTACCATGGCCTTGTTTATGGTTTCCAAGGGGAAGCCTCTGTCTAAGAATCTTTTCTTCATGATGTCATACTCCTCTTGTAACATATCAGCGTCTGATGTTATCCTTTTGAGCCTCAGTAATTGACTGTAAGGCAAGTTCTCTTTGAGATGCTTGGGATGAAAGCTTTTGTGGTGTAAACAGCTGTTAACATCGGTGGGTTTTCTATAGATTCTGGTTTTGAGTCCCATGCCTGTTTTTTCAACTGTAGCATCCAAGAAATTAATTGAAGGTCTTCCAATCTCATTTGTGAAACCAATCCTCTCATTGCAGCCATTTAAGAATTCCCAAAAATGTAGTAATTCATTTTCTGTGCCAATCATATCGTTTATCTGCGAGGGGTGGGCGCTGCTTTGTTTGCTTCAATTACTCGTTCAATTCGTTTTGAATTTTGTTCTGAATACAGATAAGTAGGTTTAATGGATCTAGACACTTGTTAATAATACCGAAGAACATGCAGATGTAGGTAAGGCATACCGCTGCGATTTCATGACACAGCGTTTCTATATTGTTGACTGTATCGCCGTAGCACGGCGGTCATATGAAAGTGAAAGTAACTTTCTTAGAAGGACCTGCGCATGCGCGGGTTACTTAGCAACTACAGACAAACAGAAAACCAGCGTCCACCGTAGAAGCTGGTTTTTCGCAGCGAGGAGCGCCGCGGATGAGAGCAGGCAACGCAGGTAAGCGAACAAGATTGCTCAGAGAATGCAGTAGATTAATGAACACGCGGAACAGACAAACATAATTGTAGATGTCTGATCTTTCTAACAGGTTGCCACGGAGATTAGAACATATTGAGGTTTAGCCGAGTGACACGAAACAGGACACAAATAGTGCCACTTTGGGAAACAGGTACACAGCATACATACTATGAGTACTTAAACAGTATTGGCGTTTGTTCTACCACTGAGCTTACTTGTATTTGTCTTTGTTTATGTGTGGTGGTCTATTTCCCTGGATCTGAATAATCTGGATACCGACTGGAAACGGTATGTGATTACATACATTTATTTAATGTTGGTTTTTGGACATTAATTTCTGCTCAAATGCAATTGTAATTCTCAAACATGGGTGAATGTTTTTCTTTGTGGGTATTACCTTTGACAAAACAATGTGAATGATTTTGGACATTCATTTTCACTCCAATGCAATTGTAATTCTATAAAATGGGTGAATATTATTCTTTGTTGACAAAACAATATGAATGATTGGATGAAAAACGTTTGATTTCTATTTGATAATATAATGTGATGACTATAGTGCCCAAGAGCCTAGATGTCGGACACTAGTCCGAAATGCATTGGCAAAGCATACTTGCTGGCGCTATATGAACAAGGGACGCCTAAGCCTCAGAAATAAAGTGGAAGACAAGATTCTTCACAATTTTACACAAATTGAGAACTGAGTGTTGATTATAAAGTGAACACTACTATTTACAATTTGAGCAACTCCAACAGGAGAGCTGGGAGTGAGCACACTTAGGATCAGATTCAGTTCTGATTCTTCTTTAATATCAATATATCGTTGCCAACATTTTATTTTGTCCTTCCATTGTTTGTTCTCCAATACATGAGTTCTTTCGAATTTATGCATGAAAATATTTGCATAGGCTGGGGCTACAGAAGAGCCCATGTAAGTACCTGCAGGTAGTATTGTCCATTATGCCTGAAGTAATTGTCATAGAGTATGAGATTGATCAGCTCTATGGCAAATACTTTGTGTATATTGGCATCTTGTTGTGACAGTTGGAACCATTCCAATGATTAGATTCCCTCGTTGTGTGGTATTGACGTGTAGAGGCTATTCACATCCATAGTAAAGAGAATAAGATTTTCTTCTGTCAGATTAAGTGCATTGATTACTCTAAAAAAATGGGTGGTATCCTTGAGGTAAGTCTTTTGCACTAGTGGTTGTAGTGCTGTGTCCAAGTATATGGCCAGTGGTTGGAATATGCTGTCTGTCCCTGCGACAATCGGCCGGAAAAGCGGATCGTTAGTGTTTTTATGAATCTTGGGTAATCCATAGAAAACGGGACTTACTGGATATTTTTGGATGAGAAAGTCAGCTGTTTTATCAGTGATCCAATCCATATCAGCTGCTTTGTCCACTGCTGCTTTGTCCACTGCTGCTTTAATGATGTTCTTGATACCCATGATTGGGTCCCCATCTAGTTGGATGTAGATCCTGGTGTCATTCAGGAGTTTAGAGCAACCTGTGTTGTAAAGGGTAGTGTCCATCAGTACCAATACTCCTCCCTTATCTGCCTGCTTGCGTGTTAGACTGTTATCCTTTGCCAATTGTTTGATGACTAGTAACTGATGTTTACGAATATTACGAATTTTGGGAGGGTCAAATTTGAGTCTTCTTAAGTCTTTAGTTGTTATCTGTTTTAAAAAATTGATGAGTGGATGATAGACCTGCGGATGAAAACTACTTTTGGTCTTCATTTCTATAAATTTAGATTTGGCTTCTGGTTATAAGTTGGCCTCAATGTTGTTGAAAAACACCTTAAGTTCAATTTTTTCGAATCCATTTAAATAAGTTCACTTCTTCCTCATAAAATGAGGTGGTATTGGTAGTTATAAATAATACTCCCAAGTTGAGGGTTTCCAATTGGGTTGTGGTCAATGGTTTGCAGGAAATATTGATAACTGGTTTATTTCTTTTTCTGTCGAAGTTTTCTTCTTTCCTCTTCTTGTCTTCCGTCCCCTAAAAAAGATGGTTGTGGAGGACGTGGTCTTGCGTCTGTGGATGTCTCAGCTGTTGGTTTTTGCTCTGGGCTTATCGTGGGTGGATTTGCACTGGCTGCCGGTCTCTCTTCCAGTTCTGCACTTGTTACATCACTGCTGTCCGTGTTGTTAGTATGAAATGGTTGTCGTGGTGGTCTATTTGGCGTGCGTCTGGTGTTGGCATAAAAATCTTGCCAAGTTAGAGGATGTCCCTTGCGTAATCTAAGGTATCCCATCTGAATTTTCAAATTTTACCCTGTTCAATGTCTTTCTTGTATCCTTCCAACTATTGGTGTCTTCCAAGATTTGTTTCAATTCAGCTCCAGTCTTTAATTTTGTCAGTTGTGTTGATACATCATCTATCGCCTGTTGTAGATTTTTAACAGACTTGGCCAATTCTTCAATAGTTAATAGGATTAAATCCAAGGAGCATTTATTCAGGATTTGTTCCAATATAACCACAAAATCCGTATTCGAAGGGATTGTGTCCTCCGACGTATTCCTCATCTTAGATATCTCCTTCCAGCTCTGCTGGCCTTGGCAAAAAATTTTCTCTAGAGGGCGCTGCGCGTCGACGTCCTTCGAGTCGATGTCCCTCGACAGCCGCCGTATCGACGTTCGACGTCATCCTGCCTATAAAGGCCGCGCGCAGCGTCCGTTGCTCAGTTCCGTTTTTCGATCCGTACTCGATGGCTTCCTCGTCGGAACCGACAACTCCTCGATCCGGCTTCAAAAAATGTCGAGATTGTGGGAAAAAGATGTCGTTGACCGATCCTCACAGAATTTGTCTGTGGTGCTTGGGAGCTGAACACCATTGTTCGGAATGCGAGGACTGTATGTCCATGACAGCTAAGGCCCTGAAGGAGCGTAGGGGGAAGCTGGAGAAAGGTAAGACTTTTAAAGCTTCTTCTTCGTCGACAAAGTCGAGACATTCGTCTCCTCGTCACCATTCGCGCTCCAGGTCTCGGAGTGGGTCTCATCACTCCTCGAGATCGAAGCACTCGAAGAGGAGACGTCGAAGATCCCCTTCTCCGTCTTCCTCTTCCTCTGTTTCGCCAAAAAGAATCCCTTGCCCCACGAAACATAGTTTCCAGGCTGAATGGGATGAATTCCGAAAGAATATGATGAGCGTCTTCGAGAAAGCGGCCCGACCCCCTCGAAGACTGCCGAGAGCGATGCTCTGGTCGAAAGACCCGAAGGTCAAAAACGCCGCGAGTCGCAGTACCTGGCGAAAGAAACCTCTAGAGCGCGTTTCGAACCCTCGAGCAGGACTATGACCTCCAAACCTTCCTCGAAGGTTCCGTCGACGCCGTCAACGAAGGTCCCGTCGATGTCTTCGACGCCGTTGTCGAGGGGACCTTCGACACACGGGTCTGTCGACTCGACGCCGGCCTCGACACCGGCGTCGACGCCAAGAAAAGTCACGGTTACCACACATCCAGTGACTATCCCCAGGCCCTCGACGTCGATGGCTTCGATATTGTCGAGTAGAATTCCAATTCTGTCGAGGTCCTAGAGGCCTCCACCTCTGTTTTCGACGCCACGCTCGAAGCCTTCGACGTCGGCATCGACGCTTTCGAGGCCAATAATGACAAGTTCGGCACCCTCTGCCTTGGAAATGGGATTTACTCCCTTTATGAGTTCAGAACAATTGAGAACTATATCCTCAATTTTAGAAGAGGGTGATTTGTCTGAACAAGACACATTTGAGTTACAGGGACCTGTAACCCCAGTTAGAGAGGAATTTTCCTCTGAAGAGCGCAGATTAAAGGATCTTCATGATTCTTTACATGAGGCAAGTGGGTTAGACACTTCCCCTGAGGTGGAGTTTGCTAAGCCAGACCCGGGGGAGCATGCTGAAACCCCCTACAGAGCCTTAATGGCCAGGATTACAGAGTTCATGGGGTGGTCTGCACCTTCACAATCTTTCCAACAAGATGACCTCACGGATATTCTTGACAAAGGCCCACAAGAGGATCCTGTGGTGCCCTTTCATAAAGCTCTTCAGAGAAAAGAAAGATCATGACAAACTGGGAAACCCCAGATGTAATACCAGCAGTAAATAAAAAACTGTCTACAAAGTACAGGGTATCTTCCACAGACCCAGAGTTTTTGTCTAAACACCCATCCCCAGAAAGTCTGGTGGTACAAGCAGCATCCTCTACCGATGTCAAGACGGCTTATCCTACAGTCCCACAGGACAGGGACGATAAAAAATATGATGCTATGGCAAAGAAAGTCTTTTCAGCATGTAGCATGGCGTTAAAGTCTGTTAATGCTACTTGCACCCTTGCTAGGTTCAGCCATACACTTTGGGAGTGTGCTTCTACAGCGGCTGACTGCATCCCGGAGGGAGAAGAAAGGGATGCGTTCCTGAATATTATACAGGACAGTAAAGACGCTATGTGCGAATCCCTCCAGACGGGCATTGATTCGGCTGACAGTATCATCAGAGCAATGGCGGCAAGTACATCAACCAGGAGATTCGCTTGGTTGAGAAAGTCGGGTTTTGCCCCAGATGTGCAAGCCAGGCTCTTGAACATGCCATTCGATGGCTCTTCTTTGTTCGGGAAAAAGGCGGATGACAGTTTAGAGAAACTGCAAACTTCAAAAGCTGCAGCAAAATCCCTAGGAGCTGCAATCCGTCAGACTCCTTTTCGTCCCACAGGAACCTCTGCGAGGGGCAAGTCCTTTCGCTTCTACTCCGCATTCGGAAGAGGTAGAGGACGACCGGCTCAAAGGGGTCAAAGAAGAACTACCCGAGGTGGACGGGGTAGATATTCTAAAGCCGCAGCAACAGCAGGTGCCTCTTTACCATCGGCATCTGCATCAGCCGCCCCAAAACCACTCTGAGGACTCCCCTCACAGGACACCTGTAGGAGGCAGGTTGACTCAACATCTGACGGTATGGCAGGCTATCACGTCAGATGCTTGGGCATTGGAAACTGTCGCCCAAGGTTACTGCCTGCCTTTCCTACGTATACCTCAGAGTCATCCACCGGGGATCAGCTCTCAGAAAGCTCCAGATCCGCTCCTCTTGCAGGAAATTTTGGACCTGCTAGAGAAAGGTGCCATAGAACCGGTACCTGTAGCGGAGAGGAACAAGGGCTGGTACTCCCCTTACTTTCTCATTCCGAAGAAAGACGGAGGACTGAGACCCATCTTGGACTTGCGAGAATTGAACAAATTCCTCAGAAAAGACAAATTCAAGATGGTCACTCTTTCTCAGATCCTCCAGGCCCTTCAGTTCCAGGACTGGTTGGTATCTCTGGACCTTCAGGGCGCTTATTTCCATGTGCCTATCCATCTCAAACACAGGAAATACCTGAGGTTCGCAATTGGCAACTCTCACTATCAATTTCGAGTGCTGCCATTTGGGCTGACCTCCGCCCCGAGGGTCTTAACCAAGTTAATGTCGGTAGTGGCTGCAAGTCTAAGGAGGGACGGGATTCACGTCTACCCCTACCTGGACGATTGGCTGATCAGGGCTGTTTCTCCGGAGCAAGCTCAGATCCAGCTAAATCATGTGTGCCACTTCCTTCACAGACTGGGCTTCTCCCTCAATTTAAAGAAGTCACAAATGATACCATCGCAAAGACTCCAGTTCATAGGAGCGATCCTGGATACTTCCCTGGGAAAAGCCTCGCCACCAGAGGTGAGGGCTCAAGATATTCTACAGATGGTTACCAAGTTCCAGCATGCCCAACGTCTCCCAGCCTTTGACTTTTTGAGGTTGCTAGGCCTCATGGCATCCTGCATTTTCCTTGTGCCAGAGGCTCGCCTGAGAATGAGATCCCTCCAGTGGGCACTGAGGACTCGGTGGTCACAATTCTCAGGGAGAATGACAGATCTTCTTCAGGTTCCCGGCAGGGTGGCTCGAGACCTTCAGTGGTGGGCCTGTCAGGAGAACATTCTGAAAGGAGAACAGTTTTGGCAACCCTGGCCGGAGATAACAGTAGTCACGGATGCCTCACTCACGGGGTGGGGAGCCCACGCCAACGACTTGACCATCAGCGGTCGTTGGTCTCCATCGGAGTCCAGACTACACATCAACCTGTTAGAGCTGAGAGCCATCAGACTTGCGTTGAAGGCTTTCCTGCCAGCTGTACAAGGGAAGAACGTCCTGATAATGACGGACAACACGGTGGCCATGCATTACCTCAACAAAAGAGGAGGCGTAGGATCACTACCCCTGTGCAGAGAGGCGATGCAGCTCTGGTTTTGGGCAATCCAAGAAGGAATCTCTCTATCGGCGGTTCACCTAGCCGGAGAGAAGAACTTGACAGCGGACGCTCTGAGCAGGCAGAACACAGTCTCCCACGAGTGGGAGCTAGCTCAGGAAGTCCTTCAAGAGATCTTCGCCCTTTGGGGAACCCCTCAGGTAGATCTGTTCGCCACCAGCCTAAACAGGAAATGCGACCTGTTCTGCTCAAGGGAATTTCCTCCGAGAGGAGCTCTGGGAGACGCGTTCATAGTGGACTGGGAGTTTCCGCTTCTGTACGCGTTCCCACCGGTCCCTGTCATTCCTCAAATGATCAGGAGGTTGAGAAGATTCCGGCGAACCATGATCCTAATTGCCCCGGATTGGGCCAGGAGAACGTGGTACCCGGACCTTCTAGACTTGTCCATCTGCCCTCCAATTCGACTTCCACTCAGAGAGAACCTACTCTCACAGAAGGGAGGTCAGGTTCTCCATCCAGACATCAAAACCCTCAACCTTCACGCTTGGCTTCTGAACGGCTGAGGTACAAGGATTGGGACCTCCCTGATGATGTTATGGAGGTGTTGCTTTCGGCAAGGAGGCCAGCAACAAAGTCTTTATACCGCTGCCGTTGGAACAGATTTTGCAGCTGGTGTAGAGAACAGAATATCGACCCATTTTCATGTGGTACACCAATGGTTTTGTCCTTCCTACTATATTTGGCAAATTCAGGCCTTCAAGTTGGCACCATTAAGGGCTATCTCGCAGCGCTATCCATCTTTAAGCGTACTGCGGAAGAACCATCCTATTTCAAATTACCCTTGGTAATACAGTTTCTAAAGGGGTTAACCAATGTTTATCCACCAAGACCATTCCAAGTTCCCCTATGGGATTTAAACTTAGTACTAACTTTCCTGATGGGTACACCTTTCGAACCTCTCCATTCTTGTTCGTTAAGATTCCTTACCCTTAAAACTGTTTTATTAATAGCACTTACATCTGCTAGAAGGATGAGCGAATTACAAGCTCTTTCTTGTAAACTCCCTCATACAATCTTTCACAAAGACAAAGTTGTCCTGCAAGTGAAGCCTAATTTCCTCCCAAAGGTGGTGTCTGAATTCCATATCACTCAGAAGATTACCCTACCATCTTTCTATCCTACACAGACTAGACCCTAGGAGGGCTTTAAGTTTTTACATTAGTAGACTAGCCAGGATAAGACAGGCAGACCAGCTGTTTGTAGGTTACACAGGTCACAAGCTGGGGTTACCAATAACTAAGCAGACCATTTCCAGATGGATCATTCTAGCCATTCTGGAATGTTATAAACTGGCAGGGAAAGAGCCCCCTCAAAACCTTAGGGCTCATTCGACCAGAGGTATTGCAGCTTCATCGGCCCTCAAAAGAGGCGTGCCGGTTAAAGACATATGTGCGGCCGCTACATGGTCGTCTGTCCATACCTTTACACGTTTTTACAATCTGGATTCCTCCTCCAGTCAAGAGACTAGATTTGGAAGGGCTGTACTGCATTCTATTCATCAATAGAAGACAGCGTGAAGTCAGTACTCCCTCCTCCGAATATAGAATACTGCTATGGGAGCCTATCTAAGATGAGGAATACGTCGGAGGACACAATCCCTTCAAAGAACAAGTTACTTCTTACCTTGTAACGTTCTTTCGACGGGATGTTCCTCCGACGTATTCCTCATCGACCCTCCCATCCATCCCCGCAGTTCTACTTCCCTTGTTGTTGCAGCTTACGCTCCTTCAGGGTGATTAGTCTAGTCCAGACAGTAATACTGTGGGCTACAAAACGGAACTGAGCAACGGACGCTGCGCGCGGCCTTTATAGGCAGGATGACGTCGAACGTCGATACGGCGGCTGTCGAGGGACATCGACTCGAAGGACGTCGACGCGCAGCGCCCTCTAGAGAAAAATTTTTCCGAGGCCAGCAGAGCTGGAAGGAGATATCTAAGATGAGGAATACGTCGGAGGAACATCCCGTCGAAAGAACGTTACAAGGTAAGAAGTAACTTGTTCTTCTCTTTGCAAAGAGTTGGTCTAAGGTAAATTCTAAGGCCTCTCGCTATCCGTTTTGATCTTTAGTATTGGAAAGGGTTGTCGCACGCAATTTCTGTGATATTTCCCGTATTATGAGTCGCTCAAGTTTCTGTAATAGGCGATCTGGATTCTTGTTAATGGAAGTTTCCTTACTTGTGTCTTTTATAAGGCTCAGAATTCTTGTTGCCTCTTCTTCTGAAAAAGCCAAAGTAGTGGCTGATTTGTCCGTTAGTGAATTTATAGTTGAAAATTACATTTCTAAGGTTAGGGTGCTTGTGTCAGCTGAAGATACCAACCCGAAATGGGAAACAATACTACAATACACGAAAGAAACACTAAGCACGCCTTGTTACTGTACGGTAGGTAAATGTCAAAGATATGTAAATCTATTCACTGTTCAACTTATCGTGCATGGGGGAAGTGCTCAGCCTTGGTATCTAGGCTGGGGAACGAAACAACAAAGAAAGATTTCCTAATTAGGAAACCTGCGTCCCCTGCACACTTTCAGTCTGGCCAAGGCCTAAATATGTATATAACTGGATTGGTCTAAAGTCAGAATTACCAAGATGGGAATAACTGACCCGACTATCCTCTTATTAAAAATAACATTCTGTTGGATTTCCACAAAATATAGTCTCATTTCATTGGATGTAGTCCTGACTTTCACCAATGGCCTGAGCCCATAGAAATCACATAAAAGTCACTGACGTCACCCGCGCATGAGCGAGTGACATCACGCCTGACTATAAACGCCTGCTATAAACAAGCTCCGTCTTATTTGGAGACAGAGGCAGTTCCTGAAACATTCTAATACGGCCGTGCTGAGCTACCCTCTAAGAACCCTAGAAGGACCCAACTGGACATAACGGAAGTAAGTGATTAGGGACTGGACTCAACTTGAAACTCTTGCGAGTTGTCCTTTACTTATCTCATACTTACTTACCCTATACTTACTTACCCTATACTTACCTTTATTTTCGACAATCTATTTTCACCCAAGAGTGGACCCTGGTTCAGGACCACATGTCACCCTCCTTAATACACTTACGGCCGCACGATGACGAATGTTCTTTGCCATAAGAATCCTTGACGATTGGAGAGGACATAGGGAACACATAAGTTTAATACAACACACTAGACATTTAGGTATCCCTTTTAAAGGGGACTTATTTACTCTTCTTAACTCAGCCTGTTCACCTCTATTCTTAGGACCTGACACTATCCTCTACATAGTGCAGAACCTATCAGCTACATCCTACACATCACCAGTACCTGGTCCTAGTGAACAAGTAGCTTCTAGCTGCCCCCCCATTCTTCTGAAATTTGGTGCCATACTATACTATTCACACTTTTTGCATATTCAAAGATTTACAGCAGCAGAAGTAGGCCCAAACCAGGTGGGGGTCGAATAGGTTCTAATTGTTTTAATATTGAAGTGTTAAAGAGTTGCTATATACAGAACTTCTATTGGTCATTTCTTGAAATAATTGTGATGATCTAATATGATGTATCTCTTGAATATCTCTTTGAGTTATGTGAACAGTCCATTACTGAGGAATCTAATGTACACTTAAATGTTTTCTTCTTTTGTAGAAACTGTATGAAAATGAATTTATGCCTCTGATGAAGAATAAGATTTACTCGAAACGCGTTGGGCTAGTTGCAACAAATAAAAGCTGATTATTGATTAACAAAACTTTGAAATTGTCATATGTACTTTGTGCTATGGGTTAAAATTACCTCAATGAAATGCAACTATATTTTGTGGAAATTCAACAGAAAAATGTTTTGAATAAGAGGATAGTCGGGTCAGTTGTTCCCATCTTGGTAACTCTGACTTCAGACCAATCCAGTTATATACATATTTAGGCCTTGGCCAGACTGAAAGTGTGCAGGGGACGCAGGTTTCCTAATTAGGAAATCTTTCTTTGTTGTGTATTTTAAGAAGCGCAGAAAAGAAAAAGGACAAATTCGTCCCTCTGCATATTGAGACATTTCTTGATCGCATCAAAGTACTGGTGGGCCTCCCTGGTGTAGTCTGGGGGGAGGGGGAGATCTTGGTGCCATTGTAAGTGATGGGCCCTTTCACTCGAGCCAGCTGCAGCAGGTTGTCTCTGTCACAATAGTTAAGGACCCTGGCTATCACAGTCTGGGGCAGCGCTCCAGGAGTCGAGGACCCAGTCCGGACTCGGTGCGCCCTTTCAATAGAGAAGACGTTTGAGAGGGTCTTGGGTTTCACAAAGTCTGTCAGCCAGGATTCCCAAAAAAGCTCCATGCTGGGGCCTTAAGATTTTTCAGGCAGGCCAACAATACGATTGTTGTTCCTACGCGAGCGTCCCTCGCCATCTTCAACTCTGTCTTCAAGGGCCTTAATTTTTTGGGTGACCGCAGACATCGCTCTACTGCACAGAGGGTGTCTTCAGAATTTGAGATTTGCTGCTACGCTTGACACATTCTAGACGCAAGCTTGTGTAAGTCGTAGCAAAGGAGCGAGATGCCAGAGCTGAGTCCATCGATCTTCCACCCCATTGAGGTCCTAGATTCTGCAATCGCACTCATAACCCGCCAGGGAGAGGGTATCGGTATGAGCGTCGTACTCCACCATCCCGGCGTCCGAGACACTGTGCATTGGTCCATTTTGTTTTGAGTACCCGTTCTCTTGTTTTTATCTTTGCCAATTGTGGCTAACTGACTCAGAGGACAAGCCATCCCCCACACCATCGAGGCCAGCCCAGGTCCGGGCCCCTTCTGGGGTACCCAGCAGCGTACCAGAAGGCTGACAGTTGTTAAAATCTGTGAGGCGCACAGACCGGTCACACTGCCTCGGGGCCACCAGATCCGAATGCTGCAAGGGCAGTAGTCCAGATCGGACATCAAGGCAGAATGGGAGTACAGCTGAGGGTCAGAGGTGGGCTTGTGGCTCCAGTGGTTTCGGCACAGCCACGAGAGCAGAGGTGGTAGGGCCAGCATAGTACCGCCACTGCGACAGCATTTCTGGCCCCTCACTATACACCAGGAGCAACCAGCAGTGCCAGAGGATCAGAGGAGGAGACAAGCGTGCGGACCGTCCCTCGAGAGGCCCCCCAGGAGAGGGTAGTGAAGTCCAACAGTGCAGGAAGTGGTGGCTCTGTACCGGCAGAGCAGGTTCATTCCTCCCATTGTCCATTGTCCTGACGCTGGTGTCATGCAGGATAAGTATAAAGGAGAAGGTGGGGTGGGTTTGGAGGGGTGGTGGTGTGCCACCACACTGATCAGCCGCCACCAGCAAGTCCCAGCAGGCACCTGGAGGCCGCTCCCCGGTTTGAGTTGCAGCTGAGGTCTCCCATCCCCCGCCGCCATTACAGGGGCCCACCTGTCAGGCGAATTGCGGCGGTCCAGCTCCTCACCTCTTCAGTGGAGACCGATTTGCCCACAGCGCCGTCCCCAGCAGCGTTCAGCTCCTCAGGGGTGGGCGCACATCAATCAGGCTCCCGCGGTGGTCAGCGGTCCGGCATGATTTACCAGCATCGGGCCAGCTCCTCCTCTGGAGGCAGCAGCATGGACTCTGAAGCACCGCAGCTCCCAGTCTGCAGGGCCTGCAGGGGCCTCTGGCTGCGAGGTGAATGACAGGTGTTGTGCCACTGATTCGTCCCGGGATTGCGGCAAGATCTGATTTTTATTTTTCTTTAGAGTGTTTTTCTAGAGCTCTTGTGATTATCCCTGAGGCTTTGAAATCTGGTCCATATACAGTGAAATAGTGGCACACACTTGCAAATGATTCCTTTTGAAAGAAATTCTTTGATTAGGCCTCAGTGTGGATTTTTAGGGCAAAACGCCTTTATGTATTGTGGATTTATATTAATATATCTTCATATAAAATGGTGAAAATGTGGTGGCTACACAGTGAAGTAACACATCAAAATGACACTCTTCCAACAAATAGACACACCCAACATTTTGACATGTTGTCCATGCACTTTATTCATTGTCTGTGTTATATCCTGCTCTTTCCCCTTAGTGCCATACAGGACTCCTGACATCAGGGAACCTTCACCTGTTGGTCAGAGGTGGGTTCCATGATAAACAGTTGATACAGAGGCCTGAATGAGTAAGGATGGGTGACCAGTGACTGTCTGTTGGTATGCCTGTCTATTGGCATCTTCTATTGTATGTTGATATCTGCTATAACTTGATGAGATATGATATGATGTGGCATTTAGAACGCGCCTGTACCTAAGGGTTTCTAGGCGTGATAAGACAAGGAGGTGAAAACAATGGGAGGACCAAATTACGATCTTACTAGGCCTTGTGTCATTCAGATCGCGCAAGTGCGGTGAAGAGGGAAGGGGAGAAGTGCCGGGCGGAGCAGAAGAGGGGAGGTGGAGTTAAGTCACAAGTGCAGCCAGCGGGTGGCTCATAAGTGCAGAGAGAAGGGACTGTAGGGTTGCAGATAAAGACCCTTAAGTGCTGGGGCGCCCCGGAGGCAGTGCCGAGGGCAACCAGACATGCAGGAGCCTGTGATCGAGTTCAGAGGGTGACCAGTGCGCAGAGCAGTCGGGTGCAACAGCAAGGGAGAGGAAGAAAGAAAGCGGAACTGAAAAGGAAGGTTTTGAGTTGCTTACAGAACCAGAGGTGGTTCTGCTCAAGTTTGAGAGAGGCGTGGATGCGGTTCCGGAGGGAGGCCCCAGCCGAGGAGATAGGTCTGCCCCCAGCTCTCTGCTTGGAGAAGCGTCTGACCCTCAGAAAGTTGGAGGTGGATGAGTGGAGAGCTCGAGAAGGAAGATGTTTTGCAAGAGAAAGTTGGAAGTAGAGCGGTCCCTAGCCCAAGAAAGCCTTGTGGATGATGCAGATGACTATGGATAGCGTTGCTGTACTGAATAAACAGCCTTACATGTTGGTGTAAACAGTGTAAAGGGGGTGGATGTGTTATACCCTGCTCCTCCCCTCAGTGGCATACAGGCCACTACATAATGGAAATCCTGACATGGAACTTTCACCTGCTGGTCAGAGGAGGGTTCCATGATGAAAAGTTGATACAGATGCATGAATGAGTAAGAATGGGTGACCGGTGATTGTATGACACCTTTTATTGTATGTTGATATCTACCTCGACTGTCAGCTATAATGATGATATGACTATGGATAACATTGCTGTACTGAATAAACAGACTTGCATGACAAAGTGCCTACCTTTCATCACTGCGTGGCACTTGAGGATTTAATAGTCTTGTTGTCCCAGATATCTGTCCCATCGTGATCTCACCTTGTTCTTTTCTGTCTGGCTATATGGGGGAAGGAGGACTAGGAAGGGGTATCTGGCGTGAAAACAAAATGTCTCCTAGCAAATACTTTGTTTATGTTATTGTTTTTTATAATGCTCTTAATACCTGAGTTTGGTTTCTAAGCATGGATCCGGGATTTGGATATCTGTTGCTCTGTGTGGTCTTTCTTCCAAGACCAACACGTTGGCCCTGTGCTATCCTCCATCCAATAATTTGCCACAATCTTAATGCATTTTATGGATTTATTCAAATCACTGGAGGATATAAAACGCTGATTGGCAAACATTTTGTAAGAGCAGTTGATTAATGAAATTAGCTGAGAGGATCCTCTCTTATACCTTTTTTTAAATATTGGCACTAAGATTGCTTCTAACGGGAGGCGTGGCTAACCAGTCATAAGGCTGTGGATTTCCGGGGCTCGTGCTGATCCTGCAAAATCCTACAATGCTCATCGGAAAGAAGCGATGTGAGCCCCATCCAGACAGACCTATTGATGTGTGAAAGTGCACTGCATGCGGCGCATATCTTTAAAGCTGAACTCATAGGAACAAAGGAATCAGCCGTGGCAGCTCGGGAGCGCCCACAGTACGATTTGGGACAGCGCTGTGACTCACATCGTGCCAATAAACGCTATTAAAGCGGGAAAGCGCTTAGGTGGGGTGCTAGCCGGGCCCCCGCGTCATGCTGCAGCGCAGCAGATCAGGCAGATGCAGCCTGGAACTGACGAGGTGCGGTGAGCCCACACACACACAAAGCCGAGCAAAGATCGATGTCCTCTTCTGCTTTGTGACAAGTTTTATGCCCGCTGGCTTGGGAATCCCGAAGACGATAAGGTGAACCCAGCCTACAATGCATGTAGCAGGATACAGCCACTCTTACAACGAAGGGCTGGGCTGTGCGAGCCGCCCATTGCTGAAAGAAAATATCAGTGGCCCAACGAAAAGCAACGGGAGGGCAAGGCCTGGCAGGCTCCAGCATTAACATATGGGAAAGGCAGAACCAGTGCTGCACGGATACTGACAGAGGAGCCGGGCCTTTCCATTGAGCCTCTCTATTTTGAAAGCGTGAGATACTTTGTTGCCAGTGGAGACATCGGGAGTGCACAGAAGGAGGACGCTCCCTCCGGAACCTGATCACAGACTGCTACAGTTGCAGCTGAACCCGGAGACAGACGCCTTATTGTACTGGTCCTATCAACACTAGAATCGCGCTGCTAGCGCAACAGTAACACAACTTGAGCCCCCAGATGACTACACGGATAACTCAACGGACTCAAGCAACAGTTGCGGCGCAACACGGGCAGATACACTGCTTAAAAGAGAGGGCTACAGAGGAGGAGACTCACAGTCTGAGGTGGTGGAACTAATAAGAGGAGGAGGTCAGTTGGGGAGCGTGGCCAAGGAGCCATGCGATAGGGAGTGCTTTCCAGTTGCTCCTGCTGATCCAGAATTATTCCTGCCAGAAGATGCACTTGAAATACAAGATTCTGCTTGTAGCCGGCGCTGCTGCTGGGTGAACACCCCAAGCACTGAATGAGCTGACTTCGAAAAGACAGAGGTGTGGGCGTCAGAGGTGATGACAAGGCGGGGAATAGTGGCTCCACACTGACAGTCTGAGGCAGGGGCATCTGTACCGCGCATCTGTTTGCAATTGGATTAGCAGTGGGGTACAGGAGGGCGAGGAAACACCAGAACAAGCACTGCAGGAAAGAAACATAAATAAGGCACTCGGAAGCGCGGACTGGCCTCATAAATACAGAAGTATTTCCAGGCATATGCACGCACGGCAACACCCAGCCAGGCACCGGCAACGAGGCCTGAGATGCCATTGATGTGTATGTCAAGCCTCCAACGGAGTGCGAGAGGCTACCGCAGTGAATACGGCCTCTAAGGACAAATAACTAGAAGAAGGTCGGGAAACACAGAGAGGCAAGCAAATAAACCGTAGTCAACAGAACCAAAATTACCCCGGCCCAAAGGGGGGTATCCAGAGAACAATGTCACTTGAGTAGACAGCCTGCAGCTACTACGCCATGGGAACGGCCTCCAACAAAACTTGAACACCACGTGGGCTGAGGCAGAAAGAGGGGTCGAGAAAGGTAAGACCCCAGCGGAAGCCACCAACCAACTCAAACACTAGATAGGCGGGAAGTGGACAGAGTGCCTGAGAAATAAGCCCCAGCAATGGATTGCAGACACAGGGAGGAGTCAAGATGGCGGCTAAGGTACCCAAAACTAAAGGGAAACAACCGACCATGGACAAATTTATCAAAACGCCCCAATCATCCGAAGGAGCTAGAAGCAAAGACAGGAACCCACAAGCAGACGCTGCACCAGGGCGGAATGACCAACAAATCCTTGACGCAATTGCAGACCTGAAAATTGCATGGAAAACCAAATTGGAGGCATCTATGAGCGAAATTAGAACAACATCGGATCTTAAAATAGGAGCAGTGCAGGAGGATGTCAATCTATTAAGACAAGATGTAAAGAAAAGAGCAGAACGCACAGGAGAACTGGAGAAGGAAACACATGCAAATACAGCTACCTGCGCAGCACACTCCTCGGAGATCCACATACTGTGGCAACAAGTGAATAACTTGGAAAACAGAGCAGAGGAGGCAGAAGGGCGGGCCCGAAGAAATAACATACGCATTGTAGGGCTCCCCGAAGGAGAAGAAGGATCTAACCCCACGGACTATATTGAGTCCATGCTACTGCAAGAAATAGAAGGGGGGGCACTCACCCAGGGATTTGCGGTTGAGAGAGCACACAGGGCCCTGATGAGGAAACCCCCGCCTGGTGCTCTTCCGAAGTAAATAATAGCCAAAATCCTGAAATATCGAGACGAGGAGAAGATTCTGGAGTTCTTCCAAAAAGAAGGCACGATACAGAGGGCGTCCGTCCATATCACAGCATACCCAGACTATACTCTACTGGTGCAGAGGAGGAGGCTAAACTATGGAACGGTGAAGAAGAGGTTGCGTGCAGCGGGCTTCAAGTACATGCTAATGTACCCAGCAAAGCTAAAAGTGTTCCACAGAAATAGGGCTTTGTTTTTTGACACCCCGGAGGATGCGACGGAGTGGATGGATGTGCAGCACTGGCCCACCGGGACAGACACACAGAAGGAGGACGGCACAGAGAAGTGATATGGAAGCTCCAGAGGCTGAGGTGCTGTATGACTAAGACAGTGGGACTAGAATATAGTATAATGTGTAGAAACGGGGAAATAGCTAGGCTTTGAACAGAAGAAGTTGAGAGCATGCAAGAAGCTGAGACTAATATGCAGGAGCCGCAGAGATTTCACCCTTGCACCCCAGAAGTTAGATTAGAAAGGCTACCGATAGTGCAGTAACCTCCTGCTGAGTCCCTGAGGCCGGTAACCCGGGTCAGGTCTAAATGCGGGATCGCCTGAGATCCAGGGATGAAGCAAGGCAAAAGTTGGGCAAGGGAAAGGCGGGGAGTAAGAGGGGAGTTAAGGGAGTTGTGATATTGTTGGGTAGGGTTAGTTTATATGGGAGGGAACAAGCTTACACACACGCGCGTCGGGGCACTAGGCAGATGATGGGGGAACGCAAGGGAGATGACGAGATATGGCCAGAAGATGGGGGACCTTAAGATAATTACCTGGAATGTCAGGGGGCTCAACAGTTACCTAAAAAGGAACAAGGTCATGATGTACCTGAGAAGGCAGAAAATAGATATTGCTCTAATACAAGAAACTCACCTCACGAAAGAAAAGCAAGAGGTGATCCAGAAGAAATGGAAGGGGACCGTTATTGGTGCAACATACTCGGCTTATGCCAGAGGGGTGATCACTTGGGTAGCACCACATGTCCCATTTCAACTCCTACAAACCACAGTTGAGGCAGACGGGAGGATGGTGGCAATACGGGGACTTGCCGAAAATAAAGATATACTTATTGTAAATACATATGCCCCGAATCAAGATACAGTGGCATATTTCAAGACCCTATACAGCAAAATTAGTCCGTATCTAGGGGGGGGGAGGGGCGGTGATCTTGGGTGGCGACTTCAACTGTACATTAAATCCAAGGGTAGATAGGTCAGATAAGAAACTAGACAAACCCGCCCCTGCTGCCAAAGCCCTGCAGACCCTGTTGACAGACCTCCGGCTAGAAAACATGTGGAGGGTACAACACCCACATGACAGACAGTATTCGCACTACTCTGCCCCACAGAATTTGTACACAAGATTAGACTACATGTTCACCACACAAGAGGTGATGGTGGAAATAGCGCAGACAGAGTACAAGGCGAGGGTCCTATCAGACCACTCGCCACTGGTTTTAACATGGCAATACCTGCCTCCCAGAGCTAGGATCCCTACGTGGCGACTCAGAGCTGAAGCATTAAAAGATAAAGTGTTTAGAGAGGACCTGAGAGATGAAATTAGAAACTACTTTGAAAACAACACTGGGAGCGTTGAGTCGGCTGGCACGCTATGGGAAGCATTCAAGGTGAGAGGGGTAGCTATTGCCAAGTCCAAAGGACTGCAGGGAGGTATATTAAGGGAAATGCGGAAGGCAGAAACCAAACTAGAGACGGTGATGGGCAGGGGAGGCACTACCAAGGAGGAAGCGGAAACCATAAGCCAACTACAGCAGGAATGCGCACGATATTGGGAAAGGTTATGTAACCTAAATTATAAGAAATATATAGAGAGGCAGCATGAAGGTGGAGACAAACCAGGGAGGATGCTGGCGTGGTTGTATAAAAGTGAGACCCCCAGACCAACAATCAGAGCAGTAATAGGGGAGAATGGACAAACAGTGGATACCCAAGAAGGCGTAAACGGGGAATTCCTAGAGTTTTATAAACGATTGTATCGGGATGAAGGAGGGAATGACAACAGGGAGATAATGGACACACTGGAGGACATAGGCATGCCCAAAATAAGCGCTGAAGAGCGGGAGGAACTAGAAGCCCCAATCACGCTAGAACTAGAAGCGGTGGTAGTTCAACTACCCACCTGCAAGGCCCCGGGGGCGGACGGACTCCCCAGTGAGTTTTACAAAATGTATAGGAATGAGGTGCTTCCCCCACTGCTTGCAATTTTAAATGAGGCATTTGAGACAGGATGGCTACCAGAATCCCTGAGAGAAGCGATTATTATCCCTCTCCCCAAACCCAACAAGCCGGGCAAGGATTGCGGATCGTATAGACTGCTGTTGATGCTAAACCAAGATAGCAAAATGCTTGCAGCGGTGTTGGCAAACAGAATGAGCCGAGTCATAAGCAAATTAATACACCCTGATCAGACTGGATACGTCCCACGCAGGAACATATCCGACAAACTTAGACACCTTCACCGGGTTATAGAGCACACCAAAGAAGACCCGAGCGATCTTGCAATAGTATCACTAGATGCAATCAAGGCCTTTGACTCTGTCAAATGGCACTGGCTGATGGCAGCCCTGACAAATTACGGGATAGGACCCGTGTACCTTAAATGGGTTAAATTGCTACATAGTGCACCGCTGGCGAGGGTCAAGACGGGAGCGATCATTTCTGAGAGATGGCAACTTAGTAGGGGCACCAGACAAGGATGCCCGTTGTCTCCAATGTTGTATATTCTAGCATTGGAGCCTCTGGCGATATACCTGAGACAGCAGTATGAAGTTGTTGGGATCCATATAAAAAAAGAACCGTACCTAGTATCGCTATATGCAGACGACATGCTGCTGTACTTACGATACCCTGAAGATAACCTCCAATACAACCTGGAGGTAATGGAACGATTTGCAACGCTAACTGACATTACAGTGAACCCCCAAAAATTGTGTATTTTTCCCTTAGGGAGGTATGTAGGGGTCCCACGTGAGCAACTACCAGTCTTACAAATGCCATGGGAGACCAACACTTTCAAATACCTAGGGATAGATATCTACCACACGGTAGAAGCAGAACACCAGCATAAGACACTGAGAAAGCGGTAAGGAACATAAAAAATAACATGAGGTTCTGGTCTAAGCTCCCCCTAGCAATGATGGGGAGAGGACCACTATTAAAGATGGTCGAATTGGCCAGCCTCAACATTTCTTCGGAAACATACCATATATGATACCAAAGCGATTTTTTTTGTTAAACTACAGAGCATGTGCAGGGGATTCCTATGGCACGGATCTAGGAACAAAATTGCCCTTTGGAAGTTGCAGAACACATATGACAAAGGGGCTATAAAACTGCCTAACTGAGAGCCAGTCAATTGCAATATGTGGCCAAAAGGTTAGCAGAAGACTCGACCACAGAGTCCAGACTACTGAGATTAGATTGTGCCCCATTCTTCCTGAAAGAAGTGATATGGCTGCCCAAACTAGAAATGAAACAGCATCCAGGGATGTTGGTACTGGGATGGAGGGTATGGCACAGAGCTTGTCAGGTTATGGAGAACCCAACCCCTTGCTCTCCACAAGTGCCGTTAGTGGCACTGACAGGAGGAGACAGGCAATTAATGAAGGCGATTCGAAGGCACTGGAAGCCGGTGGGGATCGTAACAATGGGAGACATGTGGCAGGAGGGGGAGATAAAGGAGTTTGGGGTGATGGTGAAGGAAACGGGACTACATGCGGTACAATATATCACATATAACAGAATGGTACGGCAGATCAGGGAGACCTGGTCGGAAATAACACTGGAGGAGCAGCCTGACACGGCCATAGACACGATATATGATATAGCAGAGGGAGGACACAAGATCTCCAGAATCTATGAGCTACTGATGTCCAGAGTGGCAAAGGAAGTGGCCCAACTAAGACAAGATTGGGAAGAAGACGTTTAGGAACCCATGGGTGAGGGACAGTGGGAGCGGGCCCAAGGGTACCATAAGAAAGTGTCTAGAAACGCGAGGTTACAGCAAATGCAGCTATATGTAACCCACAGGGCATATATGACTCCCCAAAGGATAGCTAGCTTTAAGAACACTGGAAGACAAACATGCCCCAAATGCAGAGTAGAAAATGCTGGGATGACACATATGTTTTGGGCATGCCCAGAAATTGAGAAGTTCTAGGGAGAAGTAGCCCACTGGCTAAGCGACAAAGGGATTCAGATAAAGGTTGACTCACTGTGGGCATGCATGTTGGGAGGGTTCATAAGACCGCGCCAATTGAAACATGTGAGTAAGCTAAAGGACTTGGCATATATACTTGCCAAGTGTAGAATTGCCATGGGATGGAAGGCATGCAACAGACCGAGGGTAGAGGTCTGGTGGAGAGACATTCAGAAATTGATTGAAGCGGAAACGGTAGTGTGGCAAGAAGCAAGCAGTGGGGGGGGGGAGGAGGAAGAAGCAGAAACCCTATCAACGGCCATTTCTGAGAACAATCTGAACAAGAAGCCAGCCCAAATGTCCGACCTCTCAAACTTAATAGTCCACACTGTTGAATTACTTCTTTCCATATCGTGTAATGTTGGTACATTTGTGTTGCATTTGAATTTATGTACAAAGAAGTCCACCCATGCCTCTTCTGCAACACAACAGGATTGAGATTTTAGTTGCGATTCACTGTTATTATTTAAGATCCACCAGGCCGCCCTGCAATCTTCCCTTAGAATTTTATCCAAAATGTCCTGATTCTTGCCAATGTATTTCTGGAGTCTATGATTCTTCTTCAAGCTTTTATATTTTTGTTTTTAGGCTCTGTTTTATTTTCCCTCTTTCTTCCCAGGGGAAATCTGAAGATGTATTCAGTATTTTAATCGCTTCCCGAAATTCAACTTTTTGAAGATTCAGGTTTTATCCCAGTGCTTTCTCCTATGGGATGTAAACGGTCTCTGTGGGCAATCAGGTTTTTCTGTACCCCACTTTCCCACTTTGGCTAGCAGCCCGGAAACTCTGCAGTGGAAGAATACTAATCTCTCTCCTCTGCATCAAGACTGTTCCACCAAATCTCCAAACTATAATTTGCCTTTTCAAAATTGTTGCAGAAGAGGGAGACCCTGTTCCACCCTCTTATACCACCAAACCCTGTGGGCCCAGTGCCTTACAACCCTCTTCGACATAATCACCCTTATTCTCGTGCAGAGTCAGTTCTAGGTGTGCATGATCATTAAGCTCCGTTCTATTTATTTCGAACTTCTGAGCGGTCTCACTCTCAATATTTTAAAAATAAATGTAATCAATGGAGGATGATGTCACTGCATTGAACCACGTGGGTTCCTTTTTCAGTCTTTCATCAAACAGCAGATTCATCTGAGGGAACCCCCATCTAGATGGAAATTGTGACCAAACTCTCCTGTTGTTACCATTCTTTACCCTTGGTCCCACTTCAATTACTGTTTTATCAATTTCAACTCCATCATCCTCACACTCACATTTAAAGTCTCCCTCCAAAACAATTGGACTGCAACCGTTTCCCGTTTCCACCTTATCAAAACCTCCTCCAAATCATTCAATACATTAGGTGGTAAGGGGTTACCGGCACCGGTAAGGATGCCGGTGCCAGTAACCCCTTACCGCCCTATTCCGAGGTTCCCTAGCGAGACCTGCTGAAAACGTCTGGTCAGACCACACGTCCTTAGCGGGTCCCGTTAGGGGACCAGGGAGCAAATAACAGGCCCGCTATTTGAGCGGCCCGTTATTAGTGCCTTCCCGATTCCCATTCGAGCCCTATGGGGGCTCGAATGGGAATGGGGAATGGTATTCGGCATGGGGACTTACTGGGTCCGCATAGGTCGGAATGTCCCAGTAAGTCCCCATTCCGCCTACCCGGACCCGAGTTTGGAGGCAGCCATGGTGCTAACAGTACCATGACTGCCTCCAAACTCGGAATGACCCCCATTGTCTTTTTCGGTACGGGCAGGATTGTAATGAATGTTAAGTATCAGCGTGAATATGATAGTAGTGCCACTAAAGTCAACAACTTGTGTAGCGAACACAGCATCTGAGGAACACTTCCAGTTGTCAATTACCTGCTTCTTTTGATTTTCACTGCTATTAGTATGCCTCCCATTGGTCACTTGGTACACCTTTCTTAGCGCTTTAATACAATATATCTTTGAAATAAAATAATTGAATTGAAAAGTGACAATAATCATCATTGAAAAAATGGCTTTTAAAGATTTAAAATGTATTCTTGTATGGTCCTGTAATTCATCAACTCTTCTGTGATATTTTAAAATCGCACCTCATGATAAAACGCATACAAATTATGTGCTTGCCAAATAAGGAACTAATCTGGAGTTATATAGGTAAATTTGATGTGCCACGACGCGTAATGTCTAATGTTATTGGTATCTACCAGCTTCACAGTGCTTAGACATATAATGTTGTTCTCTAAATATCCGAAAAAGGTTTTCATACTCTTACAAGATGTTGAGCCACTCTTTTTTTAATTTTTTTTTTTATTTTATACAGTTTATACAAACCTTTAAAATCTTTTACATACACATTAACAAAACAAAACAGCATTAAACAACGTTGTTAATCAGTGATCCACATGTTTCTCCCATCCTCCTTCTCCCTCCATCGTTGTGTTACCCAACCCTCCTTTTAGCCATTGCTCAATCAACATCGACCAGACTTAGTCGCTCTTCAATTATTTTTAAAAAGTGAGTCAGTGTCAAGCTGATTGGCCCGAGGGGACCGCGTACCTGTAGTCTTGGTGGTTGGTCTCGCAGAGGTCGCCAGTCTGGAGTCCAGGAACTGATGAGATAGCGGCACGAGGAATCAGCCTCTCCACCACCCAAATGAGGAACTGGGTGAAGGATGGACCAACCCCCAATGTCACAAAGGCACTCTCCCAGGTAAGCGTGACAAGAGGATGTAGGCTCAGATGGAGGGAACCATAGTCCAGGTAGAGCTTGTTGTCCGAATCTTCCAAGAACCTCAGTGCAGCGACAGTTGATAGATAGACCAGTGTAGCAGAAAGGTATTCGTAGTAGGCAAAGGAGCTTGGCTGGTGCAGATAGTTCCAATGGTACACAGGATGAGATTCGGAGTCAGGCAAGACAGGAAAGAGTGAGGACAGTTGGAACTAGTTGTCTGGCCAATTAGAGAACTGTAGGAACGTGCCCAAGATGGAACAGGGGGAATGCGGGCTAGTGTGGGATAAGTCCCCTCTACACAATGATGACTCAGGACAGAACTCCGGAATGGGCTGAGGGAAGACTGACCCAGGGCAAAACCTAGGTAGTAGCTGGAGGCTGGCTGGCCCAGGGCCGAACCCAGGTGAGGATTGAAGGCAGGCAGGCCCAGGACAGGACCCGGATAAGAACTGGAGTCAGACTGGCCCAGGGCAGGCCACAGGTAAGGACTGGAGGCAGGCAGGCCCAGGACAGGCCACAGGTAAGGCTGGAGGCAGGCAGGCCCAGGACAGGCCACAGGTAAGGCTGGAGGCAGGCAGGCCCAGGACAGGCCACAGGTAAGGCTGGAGGCAAGCAGGTAGGCCCAGGACAGGCCACAGGTAAGGCTGGAGGCAGGTAGGCCCAGGACAGGCCACAGGTAAGGCTGGAGGCAGGTAGGCCCAGGACAGGCCACAGGTAAGGCTGGAGGCAGGTAGGCCCAGGACAGGCCACAGGTAAGGCTGGAGGCAGGTAGGCCCAGGACAGGCCACAGGTAAGGCTGGAGGCAGGGACAACGAGGAAAGCGAAGCAAACCGCGTTGAGACGCGGGCAGCTTTGACTAGCGGCCTCTTTTATGGGCCGCCGGCGCCCGAGAGGCCTGGAACGCAAACCGTTCCGTTTCCGGGCGCCGGCGAACCCAGAACGAGGCTTGGAAGGCAAGCCCCCACGGCGCATGCGCGGAACCGAGAGAGAGGACCTCCGCGCATGCGCCGAAGGCCGCCGGCCCTGTAATCCGTTGCTCCCCTCCCGGCGAGTCCCCAGACGCGAACGCGCGGGTAGACTCGCCAGGAGGAAATGGGAGCGGCAGACCCCAGTCTCCCGCGTGACATGACACTATGCCCCCTCCCAGGAAGACCCGGGGCCCCAGGCTTCCAGGGAAACCGTACGTAGAACTCACGTATCAGCCGGGGAGCATGCACGTGCTGGCGCGGTTCCCAGGTACGATCACAGGCCGGGTACCCCTTCCAGTCAACCAAATAGTGGAGCACCCCTCTACGGTACCGGGCATCACAGATCTCGTGTACCTCAAACTCAGGGCCCCCCTGTACCAAAACAGAGGCCGGACGAGGAGAGGTGCGGCCATAATCATCGACCACATAGGGTTTTAACAGGGACACGTGAAAAACGGGATGTACACGCCAGGAAGAGGGTAGGTGAAGACGGAAGGCTACAGAGGACAACCGTTTGGTGATAACAAAGGGTCCCAAATATCGAGGGGCCAGTTTGACGGGCAGATTGCGGAGAGGCAGGTTCTTTGAGGACAACCACACCTTGTCGCCCTCCTGGAAATTAGGTTCTGCACTCCTCTTCCTGTCTGCCTGTCTCTTCATCCGATCCTTGGCTTCACTTAAGATCTTGTGTGCAAGTTCTTGCTGTTCCCGGATGTGTAAGACCAGACCATCAGCAGAGGGAACAGTACTAGACGGAACTGGTTGAAAAGGCATTAACCGAGGATGTAGACCAGTGGAACAGAAGAATGGGCTGACTCCAATGGAGGCATGAACAGTGTTGTTGTAGGATACTTCGGCCAGATCTAGCCCACCTTTCCAATTAGACTGTGTGGCATTGGCAAAACAGCGGAGGTACCCCTCCAAAGTCTGATTGGTCCTTTCGGTTAGCCCATTTGTCTGTGGGTGATAGCCTGAGCTTAGAGCTCTATGTATTCCCAGATGACCACACACCTGTCTCCAAAATGATGAAAGGAACTGGGTACCTCTATCCGATATGATTTTCTCCGGTAGGCCGTGCAACCGGTAGATGTCGTGCAGAAACGCTGAAGCCATTTGAGTAGCTGTAGGGATTTTCCGGAATGGGATGAAATGGGCCAGTTTGGTGAAGCTGTCCACAACCACCATTATACAGGTGTACCCTTCAGATGGAGGCAAATCCACAATGAAATCGGTGGCGATGGTATGCCATGGATAGGGAGCCACTTCGGTGGGCATTAACAAACCCAATGGTCGTCTTCTGGGAACCTTGCACTGGGCACATATTGGACAGCTGTCAATGTACTTCTGGACCTCGGTCGCCCAACCAGGCCACCAGAACTGTCGGGATATCAACTCTCGAGTGGCTCTGACCCCGCGATGTCCTCCTATGGGTGAATCATGGAATCCGTGTAGAATGCCCCTTCTAATGGCTCCTCTGGGTATGTAGAGTCTTCTTTGAAAAAACAACAGTCCGTCTCGTTCTGATACTAGTTGCCGACTAAGAAGGGACGTTCTTTCTGGATCCGACCGAGTGGCTTCCGCGATGGACTTAAGGTGAGAGGACAAGGCCAGCAGAAAATGGCGAGGAGAAATCAGTGGCTGTTCTGGACAGGGCGTCCCATCTACGTTTTCCAGGGACCTGGAAAGCGCATCCGCTTTCGTATTGGAGGTTCCCGGGATATAAGTAACATGGAACTCAAACGGAGAGAAGAAGAAGGCCCACCGGGCTTGACGAGGAGTCCGACATTGCAGAGAGCGAAGATATTGCAGATTGCGATGGTCTGTCCGCACCTCCACAGAAAAGCGTGCTCCGAGGAGAAAATGTCTCCATTCCTCGAATGCGGTCTTGATGGCTAACAGTTCCCTTTCAATCACCGCGTAGTTTCGTTCGCTGGGACTCAACTTGCGAGAATAATAGGCTACTGGATGTTCTACCAACGTGATAGGATCTTTCTGAAGAAGGACTGCCCCTACAGCAAAGCTGGAAGCATCGGCCTCCACTATGTAAGGCAACTCTTCCTGGGGATGGCGCAGGATCGGGGCAGCCATAAAGGCCGACTTCAATACGTCGAAAGCCCGGGAAGCCACGAGATCCCATTCGAACGTGATCTTGCTGCTGGTTAGCCTGGTGAGGGGCGCCGAGATCTGTGAGAACTGTGGGATAAAGCGCCTGTAAAAGTTTGCGAATCCCAGGAAGCGTTGGAGAGCCTTGATATCGTGTGGATGTCTCCATTCTTGTATGGCTCGCACCTTCTTGGGATCCATCCCAATGCCTTCTTGATTGATAACAAATCCCAAGAATTCAATGCTGGGTTGGTGAAAGCTACATTTCTCCGCTTTGGCGAACAGGTTATTGACGGACAGCCGATGAAGGACCTCACGAACATGTTCCACATGCTCGTCTAAGGATTTAGAGAATATCAATATGTCGTCCAGATAAACCCAAACGGATAACCCTAACAGGTCACCAAAGATGTAGTCCATGAATCGTTGAAAAACAGCGGGAGCATTACATAGGCCGAAAGGCATAACCCTGTATTCAAAATGCCCAAAAGATGTCTTGAAAGCTGTCTTCCACTCGTCCCCACTCCTGATGCGCACCAAATGATAAGCTCCGCGGAGGTCCAATTTGGAGAAGATTCGCGCAGTATGCAGGGTTTCAAGGATGCTGCGAATTAAGGGTAAAGGATACCGGTCCTTGGCTGTTATGTCATTCAACTGCCGGTAGTCGACACAGGGTCTCAATGTACCTTCTTTTTTCTTTACAAAAAACAGGGGGAATCCTGCAGGCGATTTCGATGGCACAATGTACCCCTTTTCTAGACTCTCCGACAAATACTCCTGAAGAACTAGCTTCTCGTCACGTGTCAAAGCATATAGTTTCCCATGGGGAATAACGTGGTCCGGTAGCAGGTCAATGGAGCAATCAAAAGAACGGTGTGGAGGAAGGGGTATGTTGCCAGGTTCAGAAAACACATGTTTGAATTCGGAATATTCCTGTGGGACCAGAGACGTGGAACATAGATGAACCCCATTGCTGTCCGTTATTAGAGAAGTCGAGACGGTCCTGGTGGGAACGGGTAGCTTGCATTCTTGAGCACACCGTTCGGATGAAAAGGTCAAGGTCTGGGTTCTCCAGTCTATCAAAGGATTGTGGTGTTGCAACCAAGGTAATCCCAAAACCATCTTGTAGTTCGGTGACTTGATAACATCAAAGGCTAGTTCCTCGTAATGATCAGCAATCAGAAGGGCCAGTCCAACTGTGAACTGACTAACGGGTCCAGAAGACAAGGGAGTACCATCAATAAGCTCCACCGACAGAGGCGTGTGTCTGGAAACGAGTGGTATCTTATGTCTGGTGACGAACGTTTCGTCGATGTAATTGCCGGAAGCCCCACAGTCCAGTAGACCGGATACTTCCAGGTTCTTGTCTGGTAGTTTAATTCGGACCTTCAGGGTCTGTAGTACCGCTGGTTGCATGGGCAGACGTATAGAACAAATAACAGAAGGGTCTGAGGAAGGAATGGGACCTGTCGTTGCCCTTCCTGTATACGACAGGTCTCCTAGTTTCCCGACTTCTTCTTCTGCGGACGCAAAGGACACGTACCCAAATAATGTCCAGCTGCTCCACAGTAAAGACACAAACGCAAAGACCTCCTTCGTTTCTTCTCTTCTTCCGTCAAAGGTCCCCTCATGGCTCCTACTTGCATGGGCTCAGGTCCGGACTCGGTCGACCCAAACGAACCAGCAGGTGTGTTGGTTGTCCGGGGACCGCTTCTGTCAAGCCGACGTCTCTCAGCCTTTCGTTCGGCTAGCCTTTGGTCAATACGGAGTACTTGATCGATCAAGAGTTGAAGGCTCTCTGGTTCAGGGATGTGAAGTAACTCATCCTTGTACTCCTCTCTCAGGCCTCGACGAAACAGTGTCTTCTGTGTAATTTCGGGCCACTGGGAGTCAGTAGCCAAAAGTCGGAAACGGCTGATGTAGGTGATGACGTCATTGCTTCCCTGTTTGTAGTCCATCAATTGATTCTGTGCAACGGAGGCCAGGTTCGGCGTCTGAAATACCTCAAGAAAGGCCTTTTCAAAGGCAGCAAAGTCATTCAAAATAGGACTGTTCGTAACCACAAACGGAGTTGCCCAAGCTAATGCGTTCCCAGTTAGGTTCCCCAAGATGTAACCAATCTTGGCCCTATCAGTGTTGAAGTAGGTAGACCTGAAGAGAAAGTGTATTCTGCAGTGGTTACAAAACTCCGCCACCCGTCTAGGGTCTCCGTCGAATTTGATGGGTGTTGTATGAGCCAATGATCCCTCTCCTTGAGAGGTACTAGGTGCTCCTTGCGTTATCATTTGTCGTAATGTTTGATTCTCCTGACGCAGGGCGGTCATCTCGGCCCTGAGCGCTAGCAACTCGTTCCTCATGTCCTGCGATTCATCCATCTCTGAATCAGGAGGAAGGCGTCTCAATCTGTCAAGCTGATTGGCCCGAGGGGACCGCGTACCTGTAGTCTTGGTGGTTGGTCTCGCAGAGGTCGCCAGTCTGGAGTCCAGGAACTGATGAGATAGCGGCACGAGGAATCAGCCTCTCCACCACCCAAATGAGGAACTGGGTGAAGGATGGACCAACCCCCAATGTCACAAAGGCACTCTCCCAGGTAAGCGTGACAAGAGGATGTAGGCTCAGATGGAGGGAACCATAGTCCAGGTAGAGCTTGTTGTCCGAATCTTCCAAGAACCTCAGTGCAGCGACAGTTGATAGATAGACCAGTGTAGCAGAAAGGTATTCGTAGTAGGCAAAGGAGCTTGGCTGGTGCAGATAGTTCCAATGGTACACAGGATGAGATTCGGAGTCAGGCAAGACAGGAAAGAGTGAGGACAGTTGGAACTAGTTGTCTGGCCAATTAGAGAACTGTAGGAACGTGCCCAAGATGGAACAGGGGGAATGCGGGCTAGTGTGGGATAAGTCCCCTCTACACAATGATGACTCAGGACAGAACTCCGGAATGGGCTGAGGGAAGACTGACCCAGGGCAAAACCTAGGTAGTAGCTGGAGGCTGGCTGGCCCAGGGCCGAACCCAGGTGAGGATTGAAGGCAGGCAGGCCCAGGACAGGACCCGGATAAGAACTGGAGTCAGACTGGCCCAGGGCAGGCCACAGGTAAGGACTGGAGGCAGGCAGGCCCAGGACAGGCCACAGGTAAGGCTGGAGGCAGGCAGGCCCAGGACAGGCCACAGGTAAGGCTGGAGGCAGGCAGGCCCAGGACAGGCCACAGGTAAGGCTGGAGGCAAGCAGGTAGGCCCAGGACAGGCCACAGGTAAGGCTGGAGGCAGGTAGGCCCAGGACAGGCCACAGGTAAGGCTGGAGGCAGGTAGGCCCAGGACAGGCCACAGGTAAGGCTGGAGGCAGGTAGGCCCAGGACAGGCCACAGGTAAGGCTGGAGGCAGGTAGGCCCAGGACAGGCCACAGGTAAGGCTGGAGGCAGGGACAACGAGGAAAGCGAAGCAAACCGCGTTGAGACGCGGGCAGCTTTGACTAGCGGCCTCTTTTATGGGCCGCCGGCGCCCGAGAGGCCTGGAACGCAAACCGTTCCGTTTCCGGGCGCCGGCGAACCCAGAACGAGGCTTGGAAGGCAAGCCCCCACGGCGCATGCGCGGAACCGAGAGAGAGGACCTCCGCGCATGCGCCGAAGGCCGCCGGCCCTGTAATCCGTTGCTCCCCTCCCGGCGAGTCCCCAGACGCGAACGCGCGGGTAGACTCGCCAGGAGGAAATGGGAGCGGCAGACCCCAGTCTCCCGCGTGACATGACAGTCAGAGGAATTAACAATTTGGAGTCGATTCCATTGAACATGTGGCCCCACCAATTATCCGCACCCAAGGAGGGATGGTTGACGCTCCACGGGCCCAGGTGTAAGGATCTTTCATTACTGAGGTTGGAGCAAAAGAGAACCAGATGCTTCAATGATTCTGGTTCCCTTGTGCAAAATCTACACATAAGGTTCATGTTTTTGTTGCCTTTCCACATTTGTAATCGCTCTTTAGTTCTAAATAAGTTAATGCGGAATAACATGAAGCGTCTACCTGCCTCGGGATCTGGGAAAAGGCTGATGTAACGTTGTGCCTTGTTGAATGCGTGAGCTTCAGCTGGAACATCTATCAGTTTCGCTGCGGCTCTTTGGGCACAGGTTCGCTCCCAATCTATACGCCAGATTTTTGTTTTAGCAGCGTTCGGGTTTTCGTGTAGTGTGAGGATCTTGATGTCGAATTCAGTTAGTAAGCTTTCGCATCTTTGCATCCACATAGCCACTAAATTCTGACCTTTATCCGATGCACTGTGGAGGATTTCAAACTGCAGAATGTTTTCTTGTGCTCTGGTCTTTCAAAACAAGGATAACAGGTTCCAAGTGATTCTAGCCTGAAGTGAAATGAGGGAAAGTTCATATCTGATGCATGTAGTCTTCGTTCCTCTAGGATGTCCCAAAACTTTCATCCAGAATTGATTCTCGAGTGAGGACCAGAGTTCGTGTGTGCAGCCCAGTGCATTTTCGGCCACGTAGATCAATACTGGGATGACCTTCTGTTGATAAAAACAACCTTCATGGTTCGAGGGAAAACTTCCCAAATTTCTTTTTCATAATAACGGCTTGGCTGGATAGTTGAACGCATTTCCTCTTGGTATCGGCTATCCAGGGACCATCATTGATGCAGGAGCTTAATGTCATTCCCAAGTATTTCACACTTTGCGAGATCCTCAATGGAGTTCCACCCGGGGTCCATCTGAACTTTTTGGCCGTTTTCGAGGAACCTCCTTTCAAGTTCTTAAATGTTAGGATTTCACTTTTGTTTGAGTTGATTAACAGCCGATTCTCGCTTACATACCTCTGAACAGCATCTAGTTTTCTTTGTAAGCCGATAGGCGTTAAATGCATCACGACGAGATCATCTGCGTAAAGAAGCCAAGTTATGTGTGATCCGTTTATTTTCAGTGGAAATGAACTTACCGCATCTATTGAGATGCCAATGTCCGATATAAACAGGCTGAAAATGGCTGCAGGAAGCGGGCAGCCTTGCTTTACACCGTTCGCTGTAGGTACTGCCGTTGACAACGTTCCAGCTTGATCCAAGCGTATCTTGATCAATGTTTCCGTGTGTAGTTCTTGGATCGCGGATACAAGGTCTCCCGGGCAGCCCCACCGCCGCAGTTTTGCCCACAAAAGGACACGATCAACAGTGTCAAAAGCGCTCGAAGTCTATAAACGCTAAGTATACTGCAGTATTTGTTTTTATGGCCTCCATTTTTGCCAAGTTTAGTAATAGTAAATTTAAAGAGCAGCCAACTTGTTTGACGAAGCCTGCCTGTCTGGCATCAACGTGACCAGTGTCTGATGCCCATTGAACCAACTTTTGTTGAAGGGTGGTGGCATAAACTTTGCCCAGGACATCTAGCAAAGCCACCGGTCGATAGTTTTTCGGATTTGACCTGTCCCCTTTTTTAAAAATCGGCACAATAATCGCCGTTTTCCATGATTTGGGAGAGTTGCCTAGGTTGTTTATTCTTTCGAATAGTGCAATGCATATCTCAGCCCAAATCTTGGGATGTTGTTTTATAGTATAGTTCGTTAGGCCATCCGGGCCGGGAGCTCTTGAGTTATTGGCCCTCTTTATTATGTCCACGATCTCATCTTTACAGTATGTGAGACTTCTGGGTGGGGATGTTGGCTTTATCTCATCACCCGCAAATTTAGTCCTCCTGTAAAGGGCCTCAAAATGGGACGTCCATGCTGTTTCAGTCACCAGACACGTTTGCAGCCATTTTTGCGGGGCCTGCATGTTTTTTGCGATCCTCCAAAACTCTATTGTATTTTTGTTCTTTAGGATGGATAACATTATCTCGGCGTCATTTTGTAAAGTCATGTGTATATGGGCCTTCAGCCAGTTCTTGTATGACTGCTTGGCTGCTTTGGTTTGCGACTTTCGAGTATTCGAGTCTGATAATCGAGCCTGTCGAATGACCCGTCACATTTTCCATTTCTGAATTTCGGAATCAAACCAATGTTTTCGAACCGAATTTAACTTTTTTAGTCCAATGTTCTTAGTCTTGAATTGGAACAAAAACTGGTTGTATTCCAGTTCAGTACTATCCTGACAATAAGCTGTTGACAGTTGGTTGACCTCTTGTTCTTCAAGACACAATCGTACCCTGTTTGCTACTGCTGAGATGGTGTGTTGCCACATCGAAGATCCATCCTTTGATGATGTAAGGAGTTTTGTTATTAACATGTTATGATCGCTGTTTGTTTGCTTCTTGATCTCAAAGGATTTTATTCTGGCATGCAGATCAGTTGATACAAAGACATAGTCGGTTATGGATGCAGAATCGGCACGCTGCCACGTTGATGCAGGTGGCATATCCCCAATCGTGTTTCCGTTTAGCATTTGCAGTTGTCTAATTTCCATTTCTTCAAGCCAATGCTTGGCAATCGCCTTTTTGTCTTCAGTTGCCAGTTTAAAGAGAACAACATTCAAATCCCCGCATATCAGGATGTTTGCCGTAGCCTTCCCTTTAAGGAGATCATCCAGAATTTCAGCAATTTTCTCCATAAATTTACGTTTGCCTACTTTCTGATGGTTCCAGTAAACATTTAGAAGTGTTATTTCGTCATTGGTCTTACAATCCATGTTCTGTTTTATGATAGTCATTTCTTGAATAAAAGAGGAATGGTTATGGGACTTTGAGATTCTAAAGCCTGAAGCCCTATTTACCAGTGTCAGCAGCCCCGCCATCGGTCGCCCTTTCGCCAGTTTTATTGCTGGGTTCACGGCCACTTCGAAGTTGCTGACTAGTGGCATTTCAGTTAGCCATGTCTCCTGCAGACAAGCGATCGCTAATCCCTCTAGCCAATTTGTGTTGAAGAGATGTGTAAAACCTCGCGTGTTCCAAGAGGCCACTAAACACTCATTTAAAATTGACTTATCCTGGCATTATTGTCGATCTTTTGTGTTGAGTGTAGCGGCAAGCCAACCCCAATCACCATTTTCCTTGCTTGTGTTAATCCAATTGTGTGTTTCAGCTACAGGCAATTGAGACACTTGATTTCCGCTTATGGTGATTCTGATTTCCGTTTTAAGTGCTTCAAGTACACACGTGTCATTCGTCGTCTTGGGATTAGAATTTCGATCCTCTATCCTATTGCCTTCACGTGTTAAATTCGACCACTGGCCGCCTGCCTTCGGCCTTGCTTCAATCATTTTAGTTTGTGAGCACTCTTTTTTGTTCAAGGAGCGCAACACAGTGCTCTGGTGCAGGCAGCTTAATGCCTCGCCGTTATCTCGTAAGTTTGATACGTCATGGCTCAGACTGAGAGAATCCCACATATAGACTTCGAATCCCAATGAAAATAGCATGACGTTTGCCTCGATGATTGTATTCGCTATCAGTGTAGAACAAACATGAAGAATTACTTTGTCATTCCGATTTTCATTAGGGAATTAGACAATATTTAGATCTTTAAACGTGATGGCACGTAAACTGGGAATCAAGTTAAATAACTTAGTGATGTTTGCGCGATTTAGGATTAGCTTGACCTTCGAGTCGATCCTCTCGATCATCACTTTATTACCTTGTTCCCTTTCGTTCTCTCTTTTCGCCTTGCCTCTATGGCTCCCTTGGGAGTCCACTTGTGGGACCGAGTGAGCGATATTTGAAGGTTCCTTTGTTTTTCTGTTAAAGGTTCTGCCCACACCCCCCTCGGCTCTTCTATTGTCTTCAATGATTATTTCTCTTCGCAAATTGTGATGGTTTCGGGGTCCTCTCTTTCGCTCATTTGTGCTTCTTTTAATCTGTTACATAAGTTGATCCTTTTTTCGTACAGAGTCACAAACAGCGGACTTCTCAAAATGTTGTGGTCCACTTCTGGGGTTGGTGGTTCATTAACAAGGTGACATGTTCTCGAGGTCTTTGGGACCACGATCTGAGGAGTGGCAGCCAGATCCAAGTCCTGAGCCCTCAGACCTACAACTGTGGAGGGTTCTTTCTCTGTTTCTACTGGGCGATCGTTAGATGAAGTCTCTTGTTGGTCCCTAATGGTTTTTGGAGAGCCAATATCTGGTTCTCTTATGACCTCCACTTCCTCCATGTCGTCGTATATAGACCTATTCAGGAGCTCTTCCGGAATATCAACCAGCAATTTAACAGCCTCCTTTCCTGGTTGGAGAGAGACCACTTCCCTAGACTGCTCTGGTCTTTGGCTGTTTTCTTTCAATTTGGATTTGGATAAGTCTTTCGTCACTATCTGAATGAAGTTAAGGTTCCTCAAAAATGTCCTTGCTCCCGTGATTTTATTAGTTCTTTTGGTCAATAAGTTCTTTGGTTCTTTGACCATCTTTATGGATTTTGTTTTTGGATTCACCTGAGTTCTTACAATTTGCTGGAGTACCTCCAAATATCGGGAATACATTTAGCTTTTCTGCGCCCTTGCTAACCGCTAGCACGTTTTCTTCCTTACCGGTTTGAGGCGCTAAGTTTGAAGCTGAAGTTGAAGGCCTTTGGTCGACGAAGCCCACCAGCCTCTTACAGGCCCTCGCCTGTTCGAAGGCAGTATTAAAGGAAACATCAACAATTTTTTCACACTCAAATGAAGCGTTTACTTCCAGTCCTCGTGGACTTAACACAGCCTCAACTAGATTCGGGAGTGCTTGACTAACTTGAACAAGATCTTTACCATTGGTAAGATCTATCATCTGTGTCTGGGCAGCTGAAACCCACCCCTCCGACTCGTGGGGTACCTTCTTCATTATGGTTGAAGTTGCGTTGCTACTCATTCCAGCGTTCAATTGCTTTGTTTCAGTGCACACAGTTGGCAGTAATGTTGTACTTCTTCGTTGTATATTGCTGCTGTTTGGATTATTGTCACAGTGTGATCCTATACGAGTTAGACCTTCGTATTTAAATAAAGATAAAGCTTCTCGGGTGACCTCCGCCAAGAGTTTTTTGTCCAAGGAGTCCTTTCTCTTTTGCTCACATAAAGCTTTGAGTGAGGTGTCTAGGCCTTTTAACCCTTCCTTGATGTTACAAGAAGATTGGTTGCAAATTTGATCCAAATGAGCAACTTTTGTGTTCAGTAGGGCCATCAAGGTTGTGGAGTCCTTCATTGAGTCATTCAGGTTTTCATAAAGCTTCATGAACGGGGCCATGGAAATCGCAAGCGAAGATATTATAACAGCTTGTAGATCTACTTTTAGGCCAACGTCGCAGCCCTCAATATTCCTGGCCTTGGAGTTCCGCTTCTTCACTTTCTTTTGCTTAGAAAGTCTTCACCTCCTTATTTTCGGAAAGGGGCGTTCCATAAAGGACGAATCAGACAGGTCACAATTGTCTGATGAATTCATACAGCTACTGGGTTGTGAATTTTGCATGGTCAGTGGCATTATCTCTGGTTGGAGCCGTTTCACATTAAAAGCTCTCTTCTGTGAGTTCATTTGATTAAATGACGAGTCCTGTGCGGGGGACTCGCTAATCCTATCAATAGGCGCACATAAAGCCTGCTTTGCACGTTTGTATTGAACATTTGCCCAAATGTCCTCGTTTGGCTCCATTAATTGAGTGTTCTGCCGTTTTAGAGCTACTTTCTGCATTTGTGGTGTTTCGTCATGCAAATTGTTGCACTTTTTCAGTTTGCTGTTACATATTTTGTTCATTGCCATCATATTATGCAGTATATTATTTACTACATCTATGGAGTCACGGCGCTCATCGCTTCTTGGACCCGCCAACTCCTCTGTTACAGGTATTCTTCCCTGCCAGGCCATTGTACTGGGATCATTAGGTAGTCTTGTCGAGGTGCAAAATACCTCATCATGAGGCTCCCCCGGGGAAGGCCCAATGAAGAAAACCTCAGATCTTGCCTGTGGACTAGGAACCAGAGGACCAGCAGCTGGTCCATCGCACAGGGACCTGCCCCCCCTCTCGGCTGCCCGCAGTGCTTCTCTGACGAGCTCCGTGTCTCCAGCCGAGGCGTTCTCCAACTCGGGAGGCGGGGCCCTCCCTCCCGAGCACGGCGACACACATCCCTCGCAAACCAAGTGGTTCGCGTGCCCGTCAGAGGGTTTGCCGCCCGCACGCATGCGCGCACTGTCATCCATGTGCAACCCACTCGCGGACCTCTGTCGGCTCCTGCTCCCTCGCCTCCCGCAGCCACAGCAGCTACAGCAGGTCTCTCCGAGTGGATCAGACATTGAACAACTCCACCCGCTTCCAGAGCCGGCCCCTGCACACCCGGCACCGTGCTCGCACCATCGCGAACCGGTGACACCCCGGGTAAGTAATCCCGAAGGTTGGACTCATTGTCATCAGGGTACGAAGAGCTCTGTCAGGGGCCCCTCTCGCCCGTCCCATCACCATCCCCAAAACTACAGTCCGAGTTGCATGGGGTGTGACTCAGAATTTGGTCACGACTAACGTTGTACACATTAAGGATGGATGTCGAGATCTTTTCCGTTCCGACATTCTCTTCACAACTTGACATTGATTGTTCATGCAAAGCATCTGTACGCACCCCGATTGCAATGTGGGCGGTATTGCTAGAATTGGTAATGTTGATGTTAGTGTTATAGCCAACCACACAAGCTTCTTCAGTCGTAGATGTACAAGAATAAAATCGACTTACTTTCCTTGCACAAGGCGGATTTACAGTATTGCAGGCACCAGTTTCTTCCTTACCACGTTTCTTCTGTGCTTGTGTTCTTGAAACGGGCTGGCCATTAGTTATCTGCACTGGCGCCACTCGCCAAACAGCAGTTTGTCCAAGCCCTTTCTCCACAGGGCTTATGCCACAAGGGCGCTAGAGGCGGCCTTTTAAGGTCAGCTGGTCTGCAGGTCGTGTTCTCTTAAAGGCACACGCACCTCTCCTGTAGACTCTCCTTGAACACTTCACTCGCCACAACCTAACAGCAGTTTGTCCAAGCCCTTTCTCCACAGGGCTTACGCCACAAGGGCGCTAGAGGCGGCCTTTTAAGGTCAGCTGGTCTGCAGGTCGTGTTCCCTTAAAGGCACACGCACCTCTCCTGTAGACTCTCCTTGAACACTTCACTCGCCACAGCCTAACAGCAGTTTGTCCAAGCCCTTTCTCCACAGCCACTCTGTGCATTGTTCTACCACTGTATCAGCCAGATAAAGCCAGATAAAGCCATTGTGTAGATATCATAAGGTTGCTGTTTTGATTACTCACTAGGTTGAGGAATTCAGTAACAGTTCAGAATTTTCTATTGTGTACTAGCCCATTTCACAGGCTACTTTTCCACTAAGCAGCTGTTCCTCGTCCAACAATACCGTTTAATGCTTTTCTCAAGCTCTGGGAATTCACACAGAACATGGTTGTAAACAGCAGCACATCTGTGTTCTTCTTGAGACTGGCACACAGTTCAAACATTGAACAGCTGTCTTACTAGCAAAGTGTTGCCCAAACTGTGTGGCTACCCCTCCCACCACCAATGAGGGCTCTAATAATGGCCATGGTGGGGGGTTCAGGTGGTGTGTAGACGTCCCTTTGAAAAGGAAGAATTGTGACTATGAATAGAAAATACAAGCACTAATAATATTTGGTGCGGTGGAGGTGGCCATAAAATCTGTATGCCCCAAAACAACTCAAATCAAAAAGTATTACATTCAATTTATTTTGAAAGTAATAGGGACATATCATGCTAAGGCAATAATTCAAATGGCTGAGCATAATGGTGTCAGGTCGGATCAATGAGTGTTGTGTGGCATACTCATTCAACATTTTGAAATGATTAATAACAAGAGTAGCTCTAAATGAGTAGCTCTTATGCAACATCGAGACATAGGAGATTTTGAAAGAAGGTGTTTAATATTACACAAGCTCACTTTTCCAATGTCTTTTCGATACTTAGATGTTCGTGAATTTCTAGGGTATGAAAAATAATTAATCAAAGAGCTGATGCTATGGTGAGGTGACGTCTTTTGTTTACTGTGATGCCGGAAGGATAGCTCAGGGGAAACACACTCATCTTGGAAACAAGACTACGCTAAGCAGTACTGGTTCGATACCCAGTCCCGGTCCGGCAATTAGAGGCTACTGCACGGCATGAAGCGCGATATAAGAAACCAATTAAAACATGCATTTTACCTGGGGTCAGTGTCTGCTATTGCTTGGAGTTCCACAGAGATCTGTTGCCTGAATAGGAAGTGGCATTTGTTTACAAAAAGTGTCCCATTACCAGCACAGAATTTTCCTATTACTTGTTCCACATAACAATACGATGACTGTTGGCCTTTGACTATCATCTACTACTATCGGATAGTTCTTTTATTTAAGTAAGTATTGCATTCAAAATTGGGAATTGTCCAAAATGTGCCACCTAGGTTTGAGACAACTCTTCATAGCTGCTGCAAAAAAAATGTCCAGAAAACAAGACTTCACCACCGACGCCCCAAGACTATGAAACCTCCTCCCCGTTAGCATCAGACTCGCCCCCACACTCCTACAATTCAGGATACAACTCATTTCATGAGGAAAATTCACCTACATCAATTCTTTGAGGATAAAACTCACGAGTAAGAGACCTCGGATTCGAGCCTTTGCAACAAATCTACGTTTTGCGTACCACTAGCAGCCCAGAGCCCAGAGGCACTTGTATTTCAGGAAAGGGTACTCAAAGAGGTTAAATTACTAGAGCAACAGGAAAAAGGAAAAAAGATTTACCAAAATACCAGTCCTAAAGAAACCCTAGCACTGAAACAATTATCGAGCAACCAGGCAATTGTGATACGTAAGGCTGACAAAGGAGGAGCAACAGTGATCCTGAACCATGCAGATTATGTAAGGGAATGTAACCGACACTGCTCGAGTTAACCTGCTACCAACGGCTCATGGAGGACCCCACCTTACGCATACTGAAGACGGTCACTCTTAAAGTCACCAAAGCTAAGGAAAGAGGTTGGATTAGCCAGAAAGAATGTGATTTCTTTATTAAAGATAAACCCCAGATTCCACAATTTTATATTCTACCAAAAATACACAAGGCCATGGTTAATCAACCATGGAGACCAATAGTCTCAGGGGTGAACTCAGTCTTGGAGCCCTTATCACGCTTTGCAGATACATTTCTTCAACCAATGGTGAAGAAAATGGCTTCATTTGTATTAGACACCACACAAATTATTTCGGAAATGGAAGGTTTGAACTTTGACCCACGTACTGAGATCCTGGTAGGTCTCGATGTAGTGGCCCTATATACGAGTATTCCCCAGGAAGCCTCTTTGGATGTGCTGGAGGAGAAACTACTACGAGACCATATTGTGAGGACCACCCCATCTCGTTCATTTTGTGATCGCGCAAATGGCGCTAGTGGAGAGCGACTTCCACTTTAATGGTGAATTCTTCAAACAAGTTCAACGTACAGCTATGGGCGCCACTCTGTCCCCGAGCGTAGCAAATCTTTATATGGAGGGCTTCGAGACAAACATAATCATGAACGCTACAAACCCATTCTTTGGCCACATTAGAAAATGGCGACGCTATATAGATGACATTTTTATCATCTGGACAGGTAATGAACAAACACTGGAACTATTCTTCAACTGGATAGATCTGCAAAATAGATTCCTATGTTTCACGCACCAACATAGTGTGAGAGCTCTTGACTTCTTAGATATTACTATCTTAGTTGACTCCGTAACTAAGAAATTATATGCTAAACCTTTTAACAAACCAACAGATAGAAACTCTCTACTTCACTATTCCAGCTTTCATCCTCGCCATGAACGCGATAATTTACCACTGGGCCAGTTTTTGAGGTTAAAAAGAAACAGTACCAATACAACAGATTTTCAGGTGGAAGCTGACAAAATGAAAGATAAACTTGATGGAAGAGGCTATCCCAAAAAGATCACCCAGAACGCACTAAAATGGGCAAACAACAACAATAGAGAGGCACTTCTGGAATATAGGGAACAGCGAACTAGGAAAGACAAATCTAAACAAATAGTGTTCGTGAACACATATAGTCATCTTTCGAATGGAATTAAGAAAATCATTGGAAAAAACTGGCATTTCCTGCAAAAAAGTGATCAACCAATTGCAAGACCCATTATTGCATTCAAAAGAAGCCGGAATGTGAAAGAACATCTAACGAGAAATGATGTGAGCAGGAAACCAATCAAACAGAAAACCTTACCACAGCAATGGGGGTTCCAAGAGCTAATGGGGCATGCCCAATGCGGTAAATGCACATGCTGCCCATTTACCTTTAGGAGCACAGCGGTTGATATCGGTTTAACAACACCATGGCGACAAAATAACTTTACAAACTGCAACTCGAACATGGTAGTGTATGCAGTATGGTGCCCGTGCAAAATAATCTACTTGGGTAAAACAGACAGGAAGATTAAAATCCGAATCGGCGAGCACAGGAGCTGCATTAGAAATAAAACTCATAATGCCCCATTAGTAGAGCACTGGATCGAACAGCAACATTCCGTTGATGACCTAAGCTGGACCATCCTATATAAACAAAGACTAGGTTTAGATAGCAATAAGGACAAAACGAAATTGCTGAAAAAGAACAACTAATCTTTCTCACCAACAGTATGGTTACAGGACTTAATGAAAAAATCGACTCGTGGGCGCAATAATGGATAACATTCCAGATGTATGAAATTAATGGACCCGTAATTGCCACAGTTTGACTAATCCTCACCTCCATAGCTAATGTCTCGTGGGTCAGAGCGGATGATTTGCGGTGATGCACACGGGTCAGAATCTGCATCTCTGCTGATAAGCTAGAAGTTGCTTAATGCTAGACTTGAATACGGTAGTAATCTGCCGATAGTTAAAAGCTAATGACTGGCGGGTTCTCTAATTGCCAATACGACGCATGCGCGAGATTGGAACGCAAGCACATTAACTCGCGGATGCGTGTCAAATGAACCAAGGATACCCCGGATGTGATTCGTGCCAAAAGGAGCCAGAGCAGTTAGACCTCGACAGGAAGCGGAATCCAGATCCCAACACGAACGGTAAGAAAAATCATGGGCTAATAAGATGGTAGCGTTAAAACTCGAGAAGGAAATGCTTTCCCTTCAGTAGCTGTGCCGTTTGGCCGGCCTAGAGTAGGAAAGCGGGTATAATTTCATCACGGAGGGATAAGCGCCCTAGTAAAGCCAAACAGGCATGCATTCTCTGACGCCTGAGGCGGCGATATGTTAACTCTCTTTACCCTAAAGCGGGCACTGCATATTTGATGTTTTCTCCTCCTTCACAGAGAGAGCACTCCGGTCCTTCTATAACCGGGAGTAGCAGGACGGGCACCTTTAGAACTAGCGGGAATTCGTCTCAACACCTTAAAGGGGACGCGGCCCTTCCAGCTTAGCCACGGAATCACCCACCCACGCCGGGCAGGATATGAGTCAGAACTGAAAACGTATGGTGGTTTTAACATTAGAACTAAACAAATCAGGTTACTTAACCTTTGTATTGAACCCTAGGCAATAACTAGTTAACAATGGGGTGTTTGAATTTCCCTCTCTAGTGACTCATGGGCACTAACTAAGGTCTGACAAGATAAACACGAGAATCCAAGATAAAAGAAAGTTGAAAGTGACGCTGTCCAGACAGCTGTTTGAAAATGAGTGTCATCTGACTGGTTAAGCTGATAAGAAGCCAGTCACACTAAACTCCATAGGAGGACTTGCGAACGTGTTTCTAACTGGTCCTTCTTTCGTGTCTCTCTCTATATATTTTTCTCCCTTTATCTCTCTAGCCAACAGGGATTTCCTTCCCTGTGAGATGCGAGACAGCTTTTCTTTTCTCTGATCACCGATAAACAGCGCAGAGATCCTGTTCACACAAAGCACTTGATCACCGTTATACCAAACGGTGAGTGAACTTTAACTATGCTTCTTAACCTACGGGTGAGAATAACAGAAGCACTGATGCCCCCTGGGGTGAGACATCATATTAGTCCCGAGATCTGATAAATAGACCTAGGAATAGGAGGAACTGCACAAGATGCAGTATTGTTTGGTCGTACTGTATAAATGATGTCATTAGACTTTGAGCTAAGATTCCTGTTACTCAACAGTTGTCGTAGAATTGAGCAGCGTAAGTAGGTTATTGACGCTCCTATTTTATGTTTATTGCTCCTTGATAGGGGGAGATTCTCTTCCGGGACGGTTGACCTAAAGAGGAATATAACCCCGTGAAGTAAGAAAACTACTGCAACTCCTACAAGAATTCTGTAAAGGGAATGGTCCCTATTGGAAAACCTCTTTGCTTTAGATATTGAGTTGTACTGATATGTGATGCATGTCTAACTAATCCCCTAACACAAGCCCCTGAAGAATTTCCGGGTATTAGATACGAGACACCAAGATCGGAAAGAAACATGTCGGGCACATTTTGTGGTTGTGAAATGAGATTATGAAAGTGAATGGAGAAAGAATGAATAGAATGAGACTGAGTGAGTTGTGTTTACTGAGGTATGGCCCAGTGTGAATATTAGCACAGCACAAGACACTTTAATGAACAAGTATTCAAACTAACATACTTACCTGTTGAAGGGGGGTAGCACATGCATATATGTTAGTGAACATGTCTTCTTTATTTCCTTTGTAGAAGACGGAATAGGTACTTTAATTTTGTGAGTTTTTAATATTTGTATGCATTTGAGAAATAAAATGTATATTTTTCTATAAACTTGCTGTTATGCAATGTTTTATTCAGTACCATAAGTGAATACGGTCTTATAATAGAATTCACCTATACAAGGTAGCAACTTTAAATCGCAAGCTCTGTGTTTCAAAGTGTTAAGAGAGGATCCCTTTAGCTCAAGGTTATGCTTTTGGTTGATATCCCTGAATCTCTTTTTGTTTGATCGTAGAACTCAAGACACACCTCTTCAAGGAGTCTCTCCTCCTCAACACCTAGGACCATCAGGTTGCCCCCTGCGCCACCTGACTCGATAGATGCCGTCCAACCCTTTCCTCCCGCAACCCTATACAGCTGTACCCCTCATCTGTGACCCTCTGTATCCTACCCCAATGAATATCTGTTCTGTTACCTCTTAAAAGCGCTCTGTTATGCATTTGTACTGTTGTATACCTCTGTAAAGCGGTCTGTTGCTTCTCAAAGCTAGGTCTGCACTCAATAAATATCATAATAATAATTTGACGCCTCGCCTGAGAGTCAGGTAAGATATCCTTTGACATGCAGGAGGAATTCCGACTAAAAATGTTGGAGGGTTTTCAGAAATCGGCCCCCTCGTCCTCCTCTCCAGAGCCAAAGGCTGGAAATAAATCAGACCCCACTGTGCCTGACAAAGCCGCAAGGACTCTGGCAAAGACTGATCCCATGCACCTAAAAGCCAAGGTATGAAGTCAACACCGAAAAGACTCAACAGCAACATTCTGAAACCTCTTTGACGCCGTACCGGGGCCCCAATCGAGAGGCCCGTCCACGTGGAGAGTAAAGACTCCTAACCATCGAGATATGCCCTGAAATCCAGAAAAGACTGCATGTCTTCTTTCACTGACATTTTTGTTGAAGGGGGGTTCAAGTCCCTTTTGGAATGGAGCCTCTCCCATTTCCTGATCTCCAGAGGTGTTTTCACAGAGGATGCAAGGGTCCAGGATTTGGCAAGTGGGCTTGACACTTCACGCAGGTGAATTTTTACCAGTAGGATCCCCATGCTCACCCTAATGCTGCATATAGGATAGTCATGGGGAAGGTCTCAGAAGCCTTGGGATGGCGTCCTCCAATTAAAAAATTAGCAATATTTGACAGGTACCTTGGATAAAAGCCACTGAAGTATCCCGCACTGCCTTTTCATGGAGCCCTCATGGATCCCTTGATGGAGCTATGACAGAAGCCCTGATCGGCTCCATCAATACGGGGTGACAAGCTAGTGTCTACAAACCCAGATGTCCTGTCAAGGTACATAAACACTGAGGGCATGGTTATTGAAATGGCCATCTCGGGAGCAAAGACCTCAGCCTACTTTTCCCTACCCCCCCCCCCCCCCCCGCCACCCGGATAGGGATGACAAAAGTTTTGATGCTTGGGTAAAAAAGATGTTTGCCTCAGACAGTATAGCTCAAAAAGCAGTTAATTCTTCAAGTGTTTTAGCAAGTACACCAACACTTAGTGGGCTGTATTTGAAGAAGCAGCAGATCATATCCCGGATAAGGAGGGAAGGGATGGTTACCTGAATATTATTTCAGATGGTAAAGCGATTATGTACCACGTTCTTCAGTCTGGTTTGGATGCCTGAGGTTGCCTCGGCAGAGCAATGGGCATTAGCTCAATGTTTCAATGTAAGACATTTTTCTTGGCTCAGAAAGTCTGGTTTCGCACCAGACGTTCAAGCAAGGCTGGTTGATATGCCATTTGATGATCTTAACCTCAACGGTCCGGGACTCCTCCTTGCGCAGGGTTTTTCCACCGAGAGGACAGAGCTTGGAACAGCCAACAGATGATCTCCAGATTCCAAAACACCCAGACACTACCAGCCCTGGATTCTTTATGTTTGCTGGGACTCCTGGCATCCTGCATTATTCTAGTGCTGGAGGCCCGACTGAGAATGAGATCACTTCAGTGGGCTCTCAGATCTCAATTATAACAGTTCTTGGGCAACATGATGAACCATTCAGGGTCTCACAGGACCTTCTGTGGTTGTCCCACAAAGAGAACTTAATGGCAGGAGAACCCTTTTGGCAACCTTGGCTTCACTGTGAAGGGCTTGAGCGTGCACCTGAACAAGCTCACAGTGAGCGGACTGTGTTCCCCAGCAGAGATGGGGCTCCTCATAAACCTTTTGGCGCTGATAGCCTTTTTGGCCTTGCTAGAGGGGGAACGATCCTGATGGCCAGTACAGTGGCCATACACTACCACAACAAGAGAGGGTGCATGGGGTCTCTAACACTGCAGAGAGTAAATGCAGTTATGGTTCTGGGCATTACAAAGAGTGATCTCTTTGTCAGTGGTTCATCTAGCTAGGAAGGAGAACATGACAGCAGACGCCTACAGTAGGCAGTGCTTGATGTCTCATGAAGGCCCTTATTGAAAACCCACAAGTAGATCTGTTAAAGGGGCACTGGGGGACACATTTGTGGTGGACAGGAAAGTTCCCCAACGTGGCAGAGCATGGGGGGAAAAAATGAGTGGAGGTCACGGGTGCTGTACCAGGGATTTTTATCAATGCCAAACTCCCATCCGGCACTGACGCTGAGAAGTGTCGAGGAACTTCAACGCCAAAGCCGCACCGCGCCCCCCACTGGTGAATGTATTTTCGAAGTTTGCTTCTACTGCAGGAATATATGAGGATATATTCTTCTAGCACCATCTTCACTTGATGTGGTAATGTATTTTTTTCCTGACATTGCAAACTTGGTTATCAAATTAATATTTGAGACATTCCAAAATGTGTCCCCCCCACCCCCTTCCCACAACCCTAAAAATCTTTACACATCATGTGTCTACCAGGGCACATTCAGACTATTGACATACACATGAAACATGGACTTTCCACGCAGGGCCTGCCCACAAGTTGTATCATCAAGTCAACAACACACGATGTACAATAGCTCTTGCAAAAGAGAATTGACGTGTAGGTCTCCCACACGCATTGCATAAGTCTAAGAAGATCACACAACCTTCCCCTTTTCAACATAAATTTAATTCAAAGGTATAAATGCTTCAATTACACTTTACAATCTGCCGGCCACAGCTCGAGACATCTATGCACACCATGTGGTGTCTAGCTGTAAAAAGCCAGACCATTAAAACCCACAAACAAAAGAACAATCCATCCAGTGAATGAGATGATGATGATGTTGATGTTGCAGGACTTGCGCCCACCTTGAAGGGAGTCAATGGGGTCTTGAATTAAGGTTAACCTCATTGAAACGGCATCCAGAAGAAGGAGGGGATGAAAACGACTTTGGCTCGAGACTCACTTGAACACTGATCTTGGGTATTGAAGGGTAGTGCTAAGAATAAGGCAGTGTCACAGCAATCGATGTGATGCCGATGTTGGAAAACTGGGAAATACCCAAAAAGACCAAAATTAAAAGACTGAATGGCATATTTGACTGCATTTAGGATGTACGAAATGTTCTTACAACCAAAAATTCAATAAAATATGCCATTCAAACCCATTATAGCAAACAAGGGTGTTGCAGGGGTGTCCCCTGATCCCCTTGTTCGCTATAATGGGAATGGGTGTTGCGGGGGATTCCCCCATGTAAATCAATACAAATTTGTTTTTAAAAAAAGGAAAGGACCCTGCGGCACTGGTTCCCAAGTACGTAAGTGCAGAGAAACAGTGTTTCAGGGAGTTAGGGGAGTCTGCGGCAGCACCCAAGGAGGTGTGCTACAAATAGGTAAGTGGAGGGGGGGTTGGAGAGCAGTGTATTCCTAATGTGTGGGTTGTTTGATCGAAATGATCAAGTTACCTAGTCTTTTCGGCCGCAAACTTTTCCGGTACGGGCAAACAACTCAAATCCGGAAAACTGCAATCCGCATGTTTCATGCAATCCATGTGTTACTTGTTGATAAAACTAATAAACAGATTTTAAAAAAAGAACAAAATGTGCCTGACCATGATTAAGGGGACATGCCTGACTCTCACTTTACTTAGCAGGCATCTTCCTTGTCCCAGTACCAGAGTGGTAAAATGAAGGTGTAGTGTTCATTACTCTGTCTCCTCTTCCTCGTCCCAGTACCTTCAAAGGTTAAATGTGGTGAAATGAGGGGAGAGGTTGGGAAGGGTTAGGTTGGTCATCTATAGTGAGAGCCCATAAAGGTTGGGAAGGGTTAGGTTGGTCATCTATAGGGAGAGTGGGATACCATGTCTCAACTGTGTCTAGCTTCCACTCCCTCACCCTCCTTCTGTGTCTCCGAGATTTAAAATGCTTCCTGATGTTACCTTGACCAGAGGAAAAAGGGTAACAATATCCCACAAAGGATTCTGGGATCAGGGTTTCATTATGGAATGGGAAGGGGGAATAATGCGTCTCCCTGAGGGACGTTCTTTCACCAATCCCTAAGGACCCTCCACCCAGATGAACATCCCTCGTTTCTCCACCCCCAGGATCAGGATCCACAAGCAATGGCCTTTCCCTGGCCACCTAAGAAGGGGATCCGAGGGGAGTAGCTGTGAGGACGCTCTTGGGTTTCTCGGGAATTTGATTGTTCTGTTATATGACCTTTCATGAGCAAAAGCTGTTGCCGTCCAATTTTTGTACAATGAGCAATTTCACTTTAATGAAACAATTATTTAGTACTGAAGAGGAGCGATTTACCTCGCCATCGCCATGGCTGCTCCATAATGAGGTTTGTCAGAGTTTTATCAAGGGCGATCAGTAGGTATTCTCTTTATGTAATATAGTTGCAGATTTTCAAATGTGAGTAATAATAACGGTACGGTTGCCTGCATAATTTGAGACGAATGAACAACATTTGGTTCAGAACAGATTTTCTGGGCAGTGGACTTTGGTTGTACAACACATAGGTGTAAATTAATATAGTTTTTCTATGATTCCTATGACAGAATAAACATTTGAGAATTTCGTACACATCCCAGTCCTTCCTCCCTAGCACAGGATTGGTAGATTTACCTAATATGGTGCACTGGTTTAGATCTATACAGCTGAGGGGTTGTCCCCGATTGCCTGGGAGGTACCCTCTTCAAGCAAATATCCCCCTGCTTCCAGTGATGGTAGGGGACTGGTTATGGGTCTGCTGTAATCTCCAAAACAATCGGGGGATCACCTGCCTTTGGGTAATTCTGTAAACACTTTCTGGCTGTCACTGTTCTGCTGCATAATGACTTCTCCTTCTATTGCTAATTTAGAGGTGGGGTATGATTTCAGGAGTGGTATCAGGTAAGACTGGAGAAGGTGAGCCAGCTCTGAAACCAAGGATCGTTTTTGGACTTTGGCAACTCTCAGTATTTTATGCCTTTAGCGGAAAGGGGTTTTACTACGAAGCAAATGAGGAAAAATATCACTCCTCCTACACCAATATCAGGTAAATAAAGGCCTGATTTCCAACATGTGAACGATTTTGTTAAGAATTCTTTGACTAGGTACAATCACAGTAAAGGCTAAATGGGGGGAATACCTGAGGTTTTCTGATGACCAGTTGTCCCTCTTTTTTAGTTTTGGTTTTCAAACTACAATTGGTTTCACCAAATCAGATTTCATTCAGTGTCCTCTTCCGCCCTTCAAACCATCAAAAATATATATAGCAGAGCTAGTGACAGATGTTGGAGAAATTGGGGAGCGTGCCACCTGCTGACATGTGTAGTATAACGGTGCTTTTTTTCAAACTTTCTGGTGTGAGAAACCCGAAGGTAGCTCCCTGACTAGTCCCCGGGGATCTGTCTTCCAGGTGGCCAGGACACAGCCATTGCTAGTGTACCAGTGTGGTAGGATCACCTGGTGTCAAGGATAATGAGTCTTAGAAGACAATTTGGCTCAGATCAGGCGATTTTTAGCAACACAACAGTAAGAGACTACAAATGTTTGTTGAGCAGAAAGCTCACAATTACACATAATGCAGGAGCTGCTTTCAAGGGACAAGCATAGACACATGCTGCAGAGAATATGGGTTCCGTGTAATACAAAAGAACGTGTGGCCAGTGAAGAACACACACATAATCTGCTGCTGGGCTGTAGTGAGAGGCAAGGAGCAGGAAATGGCAAGCTTCCTCTTTCCAGCAGAATAAACCAAACCACAAGTGGCAGCTTCCTGTCTTAAACGGCTAAATTCAAGAGATGCTTTTTCGCACCATTCACTGATCAACGCCAGATCCTGGTAGCACATGCATCACAAATTGTGGACCTAATGATTGACAAAAATGTGGATTTCCTAGCTATAACGGAGACCTGGTTACATGCAGCCGCAGGCCCATCAATCCTTATTGCCACACCAGACAACTACACAGTCCTAAGATCCGACAGAGAAACAACAATGGGCTTGTCATGATGCCTACCCCCAGGCATCCGGACCAAGCCCATCAGTCCTGGGAGCAGGCATCTAGACGTTTAGTAAAACCTCAGCAGCCCCGGCTAGGGGCTATCTGGGTTCAGTCCTGGCGCCCTAGGCGCCAGGCTCATAGTAGGAATCAGTCCTAGTGCCTAAGGCGCCAGGCTCATAGTCATTACTTACCTCAGGCAGACCATGCTGCAAATGACTCCAATCCAACATGAAGCCTGAAAGGGACTATTTTTCTACAGGTACTATTTTTTACTCAGGTGTGGTTCTAGGGACTTCTTACCTTGGACTACTTTTGAGGCTATTTAAACCACACCCGACCAGCAACACACGCTTCACGTTATTCTGCATCCAGCAGCGTAACACTCACTGTGCCTGCAGCCTGCATCCAGTCTTCTACCACGCCCGCCTCGATTCCGGAGCTCCTAAAACAAAGAGGAAAGAAAGGGACAAGGTTAGAAAACAAACTTATTTCTATTCCACATCTGATTCTGGATCCATCTTGTCTCCGGACCTGTAAAGAACATCTTTTCTGCACGCGCTGCACCTCCAGCTGCAGCGCCGCGCCATACTCACCAGTCTTCACAGCATCCTTCGGATCGGCGCTGCCTCCATCATTTCTTCGCCGAACTTCGGCACCTAGGAGACAAAAGAAAACCACAAGGTGAGCCGAGGGAACTAACAAATATAATTCTTACCACCATATACTTACCTGATTTACTACCGGAGGAATCCTTTTGTGACTCTCCATATTTTCAAGTGCTGCATCTGTAAAGAGAGACAAAACAACACGTTTTCCTCGTGCAACATTTACCAGACAGCGCCGGGTAATACAGACTCTTACCTGAGCGCCACCAGCTGCCACAAGAGCATCCTTTCACGAGCCAGCTGCAAGACAAGAAAGGAAGGGGGGGAACAAGAGTGAACATCGGAAATATTGAACTCTATGAACTTAATACTTACTGGTCCTCACCAGGAACCTCAGAGTTAATACTCTCCGGAACTCTCCCGAGCCTTCAAACCAGTGAAGTAACTGGAATCGACACGCCCCTGCAAATTCAAGCAGGATGGAGAGCTCATCTTTCAAGAATATAAGGTGAAATTGCTTTGAGGGCATTTCGGAGGTGATTAGTTGGGGAGGACTGTGGGGGTGCCATCACTTGAATCCACAAGTGGCTAAATCCATCTCTCCACTTGCAGGAGAATATTTCTACGGGTTAAGCAGACAAGATTAGGAGGGCAGATCCAGTCAGTCATCGCTGCACTATGCATCACGTGGGTGGAGACCGCAGCTGTCCGGGTCAGACCGACGCCCCTGTGGGAGCCAGGTGGCCGTAACAGGGCTGTGGAATTGCCTTCATTTCCAAATCCTCCCTGGGCCTTAGAACAGTCTCACACTCCCAGTCTAAGTCATGTGAATCAATGCCAGTCAAACTACCCCTTAACGACTCTCGTACCATAACAATGCACCTCATTTATAGACCACAAGGTCCCCTTGGCTTCTTCGAGGAAGATATAATTACCCTGCTATCCACTAATACCAAACCTACCTCACAAACCCTAATACTAGGCAATTTCAACCTTGGTCTCAATGACCCTAATGACCAATCCGCTATGACGCTAGCAAACGCCTTGGCTGAGCAAGACCCCCACAAAGATCTATCCACCCTACACATGAAAAAGGGAGAACCCTCGACCGGGTAGCTCACATTAACTGCGAAACCTCCATTGAACCCTATCTTGGACGGATCATGCCCTCCTCACCTTCACCATCCATGACTGCGAGCTCCATAGTAAACAAAACATCATTGACCCCCCCCCCATCCCAACTAGAAATAAAAGAAACATTACAGTGGAGAATCTCAAGCCAGTTCTCCAACCCTTACTCAACCCACTACCTATTTCGTCCAACTCTACAATAGCAGCATCACCCTAGCCCTAGACAAAATAGCTCCCCTTAAATTCAGCAAAGGCAAACCTAAGGTACATTTGAACACCTGGTTTACACCTAACCTCAAGGCCTTACGTAATGACAAGAGAAAATGTGAATCGAAAAGCAACCCCATCCCAGCCAACAAAGAAAGACTACTTAAAATCACGGCTGACTACAAATCTGAAATCCTCTCAGCCAAACGTAACACCTACGATCGAATAGACAAAGCAAGTTTGAGTACCAGAGAACTCTTTACCATATTAAGAGAACTGGAATCCCCCAGGCCCCCAACAGATACCTGCATCAAGGACAAAACTTGGTGTGCCAAGATCCAAGATGCACTAAGTTAACAAGATCTCCCTACTCCAAAATAAAATAGCGGCACGAAAAAGTAGCCTCCCAATTCAAGCAAATAGTGCAAAATCTTGTCCTAACCCCCCCAAACTGCTGCAACCATTTAAATTCACCCAAGTATCCACCCGTGAAGTGGAAAATATAACTGCTCTCAAACCTTCAAATTGCCAAGGTGATTACTGCCCGGAATCTACCACCCACGAACTAGCACCTTTTATCACCACGCTGATCAATGCATCCTTCCGCACATGTACTGTCCCCTCCAACTTAAAAAATTCTTTGGTTCTCACGCATCTATAGAAGCTCTCCCTAGACCCTAATATCCCCACTATTTTTAGACCCATCACTACAGTCCCCTTCCTCTTAAAATCATCGATAAAGCAGCCTATATCCTATATCCAGATTCAATCTTACTTCGAGACCAACAAATATCAGGACTCCGTCAATCTGGCTTCAGACCCCAACATGGCACGGAAACGGTCATGATTGATCTGAAGATCCAGATTGACAACCTGAAAGACCAAGGTAAATCAGCCCTTTTGCTTCTGCTGGACCTGTCAGCTGCTTTTGACTTGGTTGATCATAAGGTGCTTTGCAAACACCTATCATTAGCGGCCCATTTCTCAGCAGAAGCAACGGCCTGGATCACATCCTTCTTAAACAATAGATCAATGACAATGTTTTCCTCATTGGCAGCGGCTGATCCCATTCTCATAATTTGTGGAGTCCCACAAGGTTCGTGTGTGTCGCCCACTATGTATAATGTGTTCACCAAACCATTGTGTGATGATTTAGACCATCGCGCACCCAAGGAAGTACTGAAAGTACTGTTGGCTGTGAGGAGGCTGCGAGGAAACGTTATGAGTCACGCTTGAAAATCGACAGGAGGAACACTTTCAATGCAGCACCGCTTTTGGATTTAAGGACTGCTGGACCTTTAAGACAAATCCTGATCACGATCACGTGATGTTCTAAACCCACCCATCAGGAATAGTTAAATACCTTGCTTCCTGCGCACCCTGCGCGCGCACCCAAGGAAGTACTGAAGGTACTATTGGCTGTGAGGAGGCTGCGAGGAAACGTTATGAGTCACGCTTGAAAATCGACCAGGAGGAACACTTTCAATGCAGCACCGCTTTTGGATTTAAGACAGTAAATACCCACGAACATTGCTGTCCTAGTTTAAGCGCTGTGTTTGAATGATTGGCTACATACTGTGTAGTTTGTGCACTCTGTAGTTTGTGCACTCTGTAGAACCGCCCCTTTGGCAGTGACTAACAAAGCCCCTTCTTTGTTTTCACCCTAGAATCCTGATCACAATCACGTGATGTTCTAAACCCACCCATCAGGAATAGTTAAATACCCTGCTCCCTGCGCGCGCACCCAAGGAAGTACTGAAAGTACTGTTGGCTGTTTGCTGCTTTGTGCTGCATGCAGCTAGTCTCTTACGGTACGGCCTTATATATCGAATTTGCATATGCACCGAATGCCATCCATGGGAGCACTGTCTTTTATAAGTCTGCTTGTGTGAGCCTCTAAGAGGCTGTATAAAAACATGCAGAGGGTTCGGTTGGGCTTACTCTATACACGAAGGTGTTGGAATCGGTCAGTTTGGCCCCGAATAAACAGCAGTGTGGGACTAGTGGTGCTATGAAAAGGAAGCTTGCGGGGTTGAAACGTGATTGTAATATGGCGTCCAATAACATGAAAACACGCAGAATGAGTATGGCCCATGCTATTGCGTTACCACTACCTGCTTATTCTGATTCAGATGAGGACTTATTGGAGTGTGCTCAAAATGTATCTGAAAAAATGAATGTGGGAAGGGTTGAAGATGACATGCCCATTTCCTCCCAGTCCTTTAACGAGGAAAGGAGTCCTGGTAGAGGGGATGGATCTGATATAGGAGTGATTGACTGTAACAAACCCAAAAACTTGGAAACAGGTTTGACATGCATGGACACCCCACCAATATTTGCACCAGGTGAAATATCACTAATGGGGCTATCTGAGCATTTTGTTGCCTCAACGCAGAGAGCGTTTCACACCAGTGGCTTTGGTAACTCACCAATAGCAATAGGTGATAATAGAAGGAATACCTGCCCAAACATACCTGAGGAAACAAGCCTGGGGGAGGGCAAACTCTTAATGGAAGTGAAATCACACACAAGAATATTAAAGGAAATTCTGTTAGCCTTAACTGCCTGGCCTGAAATGCTAGTAGAAAATATGGCAAATCTACATTTACCAGGGATTGGGATTAGCACAAACCGACACATCACTACCCCCTTTATGGAAGTACAACTACCGACTGTTGCTAATGCGTTTATTAAGGTTGCAGAAATATTCAACATTAAGATCGCAAAAAAAAAATGAAAAAAAATAGGCAAAAACAGGCGCGCACTCAAAAGGCGTTGAATTTATCTTCCCGTAAATTCCTAAGAGATTGCAATTTACGAGATCAGGAACTTGTGAACTCGGCAAGAGACGACGCATTACAGATATGGGTCAACTGATTCCTCACACGGGAATAATGTGGTGAAAGGAGGTAAATCGGTGGCAGACACTATAGAAAATCGATTTACAAGTACACTACTGAATGCAATTCCAAGCCCAAAGATAGTTATTGATCAAGGTAATGAACACAGCGCGCCTTGTTACTCTGAGGCTGTAACTAGACTATCGGATGTTCTGAAAAATAAAACAGTAACCGATAGGATTGATACCAATCTAAAAAATCTAGAACTTGGCATGCTTGATATATTTGATTTATTTAAGAACCCTGATGCCCCCATGAGAAGAGAGATACCTCCAAGGGATATGAGTGCAGACAATGGATACCCTGCTGTGGTTGAGACGTTGTATAAGGACAAAAACAAATGTGAAGATGCAATGAGTCAGGTTCGGGAAGGGTGGGATGAGATGAAGCGCCTTGATGGGGTAAACACAGGTGGTATGGCTAGAGTTCAGGTGCGCACAGACAGAGGGGCATCCTTGAGTTCAGGGACTCTTCTGAGCACCACGGAAGGTCTGGAGGCTCATAAGATTTCTCAACCTGTGATAAATAGTAATTTTACCTTACCCGAAAAGCCTGACTCAGATATAACAAGACCCCCATTGACTGAAGATTATGTACGAAATCTCATAAAGGACATACTTAAGCAGAAAGAGGGAAAGAGGTCTGTTATAGAAAACATCAAATTTGGAAACCATATTTCTATAGAGTCTAGGGTACCGGAATTAGAGAAAAGATCATGCCTAGGTGCAAATCATGAATCTAGTGGGAAGTTGGGTGTGAATGTCTCCCATGATAATGCAGCTAGGAAATCACCAGCATAGTACTAAGGAGAACAAATACATGATAATACACAAGACTGGAAGGACACGGGGAAAAAAACAGAATCTTAACTTTACTGAAAAACTTTGCCGGCCACATTGGCCTAATGAACCAAGCTTAATTCTATATTATGTATTTGATGATGGTCATTCTCCCACTCTTAATAGACCATACATACTTAGTCTGTCTCGTGATATACCAGAGCTAGCACTCATTTCCTCTAATGACTTGCAATTGGTGGATTATATTCATCCAACTAGGCTTGACTTTGTACGCATGGTGATTGTGTCGCCAATTGTATGCGCTTTGATTCTTAAGGAAACCGGTTCCCTTCAGAAGAGAGGCTTTGACACCTATGAGTTTCAGGATCAGAGCTCAAATGGGCTGGAAAGCAGTCATGAGCACTTATCTCGAAAGGTTTCACAACAAGATAAGGGCGGGGAACCTAAACAGGAGTGTGGCGAGGTTTTGTCTCTAAAAGAAATGAAAGAATGGAGATCCCTGACGTCATCGCTTAAGGATTCCCTGGATCAGCTAAAGAATTTGGGCAAGCCCCTGTAGTGATGAGGATGTTTTTAGACTGGTGTCCTGGATCTCCAGAGGGCACACTCATCTAGTCTTAAACAAGGAAATATGTAAGTCATTAGAGAACTTTGACTTCGTATTGCTACAGGAATCTTGGGCTTGTGGACCTTTGTTATGGGATGGTTTTGTTGTTTGATTGGCACACGAGGCCTAAGAGGCCGCCCAAAGGGTGGCTTGGTGATTGCATACCGGAATAATCAAAATATTTTAATGTTAACTGAGAAACATTTGTTCACTTCCTGTATAGTTGCTATTTTTCAAATTGCAACCAGGAATGGGTTGAGTCATCTAATGGTGATAAATGTGTATTGGAATAATGTTGACTAGGATGATGATATGCTTGTAAAATTGCTTGACGAGCTGGATACACTGATAGAGGAATGGCTTATCCCTACACCCGAGGGTATGATTATCTTGGCAGGGGATATGAATGCTGATTGTAATTTGACAAGTAGTGAGATGGAGTGGTGCCTGATGGGATTTGGCACCAAAGGTATAAGAATAGGCAATAAACGACACAGAGGTGCTCTATGGTGTAATTTTGCGAAATCATGGGGTCTGACACGGTTGTTTAATGAAAAACCCACTTGGAAAGCACATGGGGAGACATCTAATGTTGATTATATTTTTGCCAGTGAACATTTGATTGAAAGTGATACGAACATGCTTGTGCAATTTAATGCGGCGAGTGATCATGCAATGCTTTCACTTGATTTGAACCTAAAGAAACTAAATAAAAAAAGAAAGGTATATTGTGCACAAACGATTGTCAATGTCAGGGGTACAAGGATACAGTGGAATCCTGTAAAAACAGACACATTCAATAAACTCATTTTATATGATTTTGAGAATAGATCTCTAGAATCAAAAAAGGAAATATACTCGGTTAGTGAATTTGGCAAGCTACTAGGATCCATGTTAGCAGGGTTTGAGCAACCCACCCCTGGAATAGCCTCGCAAAAAAATGGTCATAAACATGTGTTTGATCTCGATGTGAAGCTTCATAGAGCACAGTTGAATAAGGATCTACGAGATATAAAAAGGTTGAAGTTGTCATCAGAAAATGTTAAAGAACAATGTAGAATCCGGCGTCAAGCCTACAAGAATTGGAGGATTTACCATCATGCCTTAATAATACAGAAGGATGGCGAGACCATGCTTAGGGCCATGAATGAATCCAACTCTAGGAATTATTGGGCCCTAATTAATAGTACAGAGATTTCACAAATTCAATTGAATATAAACCCCATTAGTGAAAAAGTGTGGTCTGATTACTTCGAGAAATTATATGCACCCTCCAGTAATGATGGTTTTACAATGGGTTGGAAGAGACATAATTGGGTATTAGATGGATCTGTAGAAAAAATTCTATTCATGTTGAAGAAAATGAAAGCATCAAGTACTCCTGGTCCCAATAATTTGTCTTTGGTATTGTTAAAACAAAATGAATTGTTATGGGCAAGAATACTTCACTTAGTATTCAAGGATGTAATTGAAACCCAGACCATGCCAGACTCATGGAGAGTTTCACATTTCTTATTGATATACAAAAAAGGGAATCGTCAGAGCCCTGCTAATTATAGACCTATATCCCTGATTAACATTGAGACAAAGGTATTTTCTGCTATAATCTTGGAAAATTTGTTAAAATGGATGGACGATAATGATATCCTGGATGTACGACAAATTGGGTTTCGTAAAGGACTGGGGACGGATGCAGAGGGTTTATTAGTTTCTGTTCTACAAAGCCAAGCAGCAAAGTTCAAGAACGTACCTCTGTATGCGGCCTCGATGGATCTCTCTGTAGCATTCGATAAGGTGGACAGACCTTTATTATGGAAAAGACTCATGGATTTAAATACTTGATATGCTTATTCACTTGTATTATAATACTATTTTGAAGGACAGACTCAATAACGAGGGCCTGATGTCTAAGGACATAAGAGCCAGGAATGGACTTAAACAGGGTTGCGCTTTGGCGGCAATTCTTTTTAACTTGTATGTGTTGGGTGCAAACAAAATCTTTGACTCCTCAGGTTTGTTATCCCCCAAGGTTGGTCGGTATGTAATCAAGTGGGTTGCTTATGCTGATGACTTTTTGCTTTTCGATAGAACTAAAATAGGACTGCAAAGACTCATTGATGTGTTTATCAGGTTCACCAATGAACTCAAACTGAAAATTAATCCACAGAAAACCGTAGTGATAAACCTCGGTGATACTAATAAAAGATGTGCAAATCCAGTTTGGTCGGTAGAAGGTACTGTAATTCGGTTACAAAAATCATTTAAGTATTTAGGTTATTAATTTTCAAGTAAAATGACGCACACCTTTAAGAAGAAATGCCTGGAGTCCAAAGCTTTGGACGCAGGTAAGCAAATGCGTGTTATCGAAAGCAAATTTGGTAAATTTTCCATGCAGGCTTGTAGGGATTTTTACATAAAGAAGGTAATCCCAAGATTGACGTATGGCTTAGAGTTTTATCTTGATAAAGGTGCAACTCAGTTAAAAATAATTGAATCTAACATCTGGAAAAAACTGGTATTCTTCCTACCCAAATGTATACCACTTGAACTAATAAGGTACGAGTTTGGCCTTAATTCTTTGAAAAGTAACATGGACTGTAAAAAAATAATGTTATATAGAAAGTGTATTCTTGCAGGTCCCAACTCGATGTACCAAATATTTAATGCAAGTATTAATGAGGGCACTGAGAAATACATGCAGAATTTGAAAATCGAGGTGGACAACATTTTGGGTAATATTGGCGTTTCAATGAAATGTCTCTTAGAGAGACCAGTTAAAACGAAGAAGCTGATTAAAGCATTTGATTGGGTTGCCAACAATGCTGTTATATCGAATTCAAAACTCAAAGTCAAGCTATATCAATGTGGAAAGGGTTCCCAGTACCTGAGCCATATCTTGTAAAATATCCCTCTCGTAAATTACGCAATAGCATAATGAGGTTCAGATTTAATGTGATGAACACTAATGAAATAGGTTACATAAGGAAATTAATTCCTGAGGAAAGAAAGATCTGCAGATTCTGCATGAACAAAGAGATCACCGAAACACTGTCACATTTGTTGTTGGTGTGTCCTAGCTTGAATAATGAAAGACTGGCATATATCGCGGACTTCGTATATGACACTTCATGTGTAATAAGGGAGCAAATTTGGTATGAAATGATCCATGGAACAAATAAGATGCTAAAATGAAGAGTTATTTCATTTTTAAAGTGTGTATGTGAAGTGTCATAAATAGAGAAATGCTTTGTAACGCAAATTAACATTAGCATTGATAAGGTGTTTACGCATTGTTGACACAAGGAAGATTAAAAGTTAGAAGGTACATTTTATGTTTTGGTCATGTATAAGAGAAAAGTATTGTATTTTGTATTTTAATGTTCTTTTAGCTTTTGTTACTGAAATTTTGTAAGGTTTGTGTAAACCAATATACAATAAATAAAAAAAAAAAGATTTAGACCAGCTAGGTGTCACCTACACTAATTATGCTGATGACACCCAGATCCTCATACCTCTGACAGGCTCTAGCCCTGATTAACAAAATCTATCTCATCATTCAGACCTGGATGGCCACACATGGTCTGTGCTTGAATGATGAGAAGACTGAACTACTACTCTTAGCCACTCCCTCCAGTCGGAAGACATTGAGTAACCAATATGCTTCTTTCAACATTGATGGCAATGACATTAAGGTGGTTTAAGAGGTTAAAACCCTGGGATTCTACTTAGACACTTCCCCGAGCTTGCATAAACAAGTTAGTGCCACAGCGTCGGCGACTGCCTACACATGCAAGCTTATCCATGCCTACACATGCAAGTTTATCCATGCCTGCAAACCCTTTCTTTCCACAGAAAGTAGCATTATGTTGGCCTGAGCTCTCATTTTGTTAAAAATTGACTACTGTGATGCACTTTACTTAGAGGCCAATAAATATATCACTAATAAACTCCAGATTCTCCAAAATAACGTGCTTCGATCAGCCTTAGGCATTTCCAAAAGAAAACACATTTCTGTGATCAGACGAGACAACAACTGGCTTTCTGTCACAGAAAGAATACATCTCAAAACAGCATACCTGACCCATAAATGCCTCAACAATTCAGCCCCCCAATGCCTCACCGAATATTTCTCTAAAAAGATCTCCTTACGTCCCACAAGGACTACCAACGCCAGCCATCTAAGGGTCCCTAGGTTCAAATAAAAAAAAGCAGGCAGCAGTAGCTTTCCTGTCATGGCCGCTCAAATCTGGAACTCCCTTCCTACCTCCTAAGAATTGACCAATCTTTCCTTAATGTTGGGAAAAATACTAAACTCTGGCTCATGTCCAAAGACCTTTCTCTCTGTTAGCACCCTCTACTAGGATTTTTTCCATCACAACCTTTACCACCTCTGTGTATATATATTTCTGAGGCTTGTGGAATCTGCTTAGATCACATGCTGTGCATAGGCCGACATCTAGTGAAAGCTGCGGAGTATTACAGTTTGTTTTTCGAAACTCGAAAATGGGCGTCGACACAGGCGTGCCAGTAATACTATCCCTAGTGTGACGTCCACTGTACCCAAGATCCCTCACGCGTCTAGGATCCTCAGATTGTTTTTTTCCGCCATACTGGTCGGAAGCATCTTGCGGAGTCCCCTGGCCTTAGCCATACTTTTGCTAATAATTGAAAATTATAATTCTTATTGACATCCTTCCCCACCCCAACGTCGACCCTCGACTCGACGACGGCTGGAGAAGACATCGACCGTCGGCTGCCGCACGACGGATCTGGGCCTCGGAAGGCCGCTGGCCTCGGCCCGGGCCTGGTAGGCCGCTGGCCTCGGCCCGGGCCTGGTAGGCCGCTGGCCTCGGCCCTGCAAGTAGGGAGAGTGGGGGGTGGTACATACTCTTCACTCTTGGTAGATAAGTACACCTTATCTTATATATTTCATACACTTACCAGCCCGCTGCCTTTAGGTGCGTATGGAGGGTACCCCTTTCCAATTCTGTCCCAAGTGCAACCGCAAATACCCTTGGGTCGACAGGCACGCCACGTGCAATCTCTGCTTGCCGAGGGACCACCCCGAAGCGAACTGCAGAGCGTGTAGTAGGTTTAAACCTAAGACACTTAAGGACCGTTCGACTAAGCGTTGGGCCCACCACGCCAGGCAGGCGGCCATGGCAGCGGAGGGCGCCTTCAGCGATGGCAGCGACGCCGTACTTTCGGACGGCGAGGGCATTACGGCGTCCAAAGACAGCCGAGCGCAGGTCCCCGACCTCGGAAGGTCGTCCGGCAGGGCGGCTATGGGGAAGACCCCCGGCGACGCAAGCGCTACACACCCTACACACACTAAGCACACTAAGTCCAACCGAACCTCGACGACGTCGACTTCTCGGAAAGAGGCACAGATAGAACGGTCCGACTCGGTGTCCTCTGGGCGCTCTCGATCGAGATCGCCTCATGACGCAAGGCAATCATCCACTCTTGCCAAGAGTGCCTCGCTCCCTAGACTAACGGAAGTTCGATCGTCGGAGGACGAAGACGACTTCCACCCCCAGGCCGCGCTCCAAGAGACGGAGCCCGTAGTTAACACCAGCGAGGCCCCACGCTCGAAAAACACAGATACCTCTCCCGATCCTCGACGCCAGGCGTCGAAAGTCTCCGGGGCCTCCAAGGGACAGGGAAAACATTTTTCCACGCACGGGGAGGGGGGGAAACAGCGGAAAGCACATTCTTCCACTCCTGTACGACCATCCTTCCCCCCTAAGCAAACAGATAAATACAAGTCTACTGAGAGATCAACATCCAGCAAGGGTACCCTTGATAAGTCCCCTAAATTGCCTACTAAAGTCATACCCTGCTCCAAAGAATGGTCCACCGAGGACATAGACAGGGTCATGTCAAGGATGTCTTCCTTGGCTGATTTCTACGACAAGAATCCAGAGCATTTCCTCTCGTATGACCCTCACGGGGCCACACCCTCAGGTTCCACTGAACCTATCCCCCTAAGTAAAAAGGCCCGTTTCGAAAGACCTGAACCCTTCGAGGTGCAGCCCTACTCTACTCCATTCCCTGAGGGGGACCAGGAGTTTGGAATTATGGAGGAACAAGCCAGGACCGAATACTATGCGGATGATGAGGATCAGGAGGAGGAAGAAGATGAGCAGGAAATTTACAGAGTAGATTCCCCGGTAGAGAACGAAGCCCCAGTTACCGACTCGCCAGTCGATAACCAGCCCCTCCTTAATGAGGTTCTCGCTCGCGCGGCAGAACATTTTCACATCGACACTCACGGTGTACAGGAGGAAAGGGACTTCGCAGAAGAGTTGGTCGGAGAGAGGAGGCCGGTCGCTCAGACCATCCCTATCCTTAAATCCATCCAACGAAGAATAGACCCGTCCCTGGTGAATCCAAACCTCACCAGAGCAGTCAACCCCAGGGTCGAAAAGCTTTTCCGGCCAGCCCAGTCTGACCCTCTCTATATAAGAGGACATCTTAAATCAGATTCCCTAGTTGTTACCAACACTCGGAAGAGGGCTGGAACACCCTTATCTTCATCAGAAGCTCCTCCCGACAAGGAGAGCAAGAAACTTTACGGGTTTGGCAGGAAGGTAGCCTCAACGTCCGCCTACCAAGTAAGGATTGCTAACTCCACCACCCTGTTGGCCAGCTACAACTGCCATCAATGGGAAGAGGTCGCGGCGCTCATAGCCTCTGCTCCTGAACCGTTAAAGGGCCAATTGGCTCGGATCTCGGCAGAAGGGAGAGCCGTGTCTGGTTGCATATTAAAAGCAACTTTCGACGCCGCGGACAACGCAGGAAGATTGATAGCAGAGGGTACTGTTATCAAAAGACATGCGTGGTTACGGCAGTCGGGGTTCAAAACAGAAACTCGGGCTTCATTAATAGACAAGCCGGTGGAACCCGATCTATTGTTTGGGAAAGCGGTCGAAGACGCTCTTAAAAACGCCAAGGACGAATACGAGACACTGAAATCCCTTGGCCAACTAACCAACAAACCCCCGAACCAGAGGGGGAATAGTAATTTTCGTCGCCCACGCGGCCAAAATTCTCGAAGAGGCAACTATGCCCAGGTACAGGGTACACAGTGGAACAACAGCCAGCAGTCTACCCAAAGTTACGGCAGGGGTAACAAAAGAGGGCGTGGAAGAGGCAGAGGCAGCCCCAACAAGGGAGCTGGCACGCCCCCACCAAAGCAGTGACGCTCAGTTCAGGGTCCCTTCTCACGCAACCCCAGTAGGGGGACGCATTTCCAACTTCACCCAGGCTTGGGAAGGGATCACCTCAGACAGATGGGTGCTGTCAACAGTGTCCACAGGATATTGTATAGAATTACTGCAGCGTCCCCGGAACCATCCTCCACGACAAAGAGTACACTCTTTAGAACATCAGAAGATCCTCCTTGAGGAGATTGCCATTCTGCTCGAAAAGGACGCGATAGAACTCGTCCCAGGACACCAGGTAAACAAGGGTATCTATTCAACTTACTTCCTTGTGCCAAAGAAAGATTTGACAATGCGCCCAGTACTGGACTTACGGCCTGCCAACAAGTATGTCAAGCCCCAAAAATTCCGTATGACCACGCTACAAGAGGTAATCCCCCTCCTAAAAAAGGGGGATTACATGGCAACCTTGGATATGAAAGATGCCTATTTTCATATTTCCATGCTCCCGGCGCACAGAAAGTACTTGCGCTTCAAGGTGGACAGTCGCCACTACCAATTCAAGGTATTGCCCTTCGGGATAGCTTCAGCACCCAGGGTATTCACCAAGGTACTGGCGGTGGCAGCTGCACATCTACGCAGGGAGGCAATCCCAGTGTACCCTTATCTGGACGACTGGCTCATAACGGGGGCAACCCCAGGAATTTGCAGGACAAACATCCAAAGGACTATCGACCTCCTCCACGAATTAGGCTTCTCAATCAATGAGAAGAAGTCAAGCCTAGTGCCAAGCACCTCAAAACAGTTCCTGGGAGCAATCCTAGATACTCAGAAAGGGCTGACCTTCCCTTCGGAAGAAAGAATTCGGAATATACTACTGCAAATTCCACATTATCAGTCCGGTCAACAAATAACGGTACGCAAAGCAATGCGGTTACTGGGCATGATGGCGTCATGCATTTACCTGGTCCCCCACGCGCGACTGCGCATGCGTCCTATGCAGGAATGGTTGGCGAAACAGTGGTCTCAGGCAAGTGGTCAGTGGGACGATCTAGTGGTTGTTTCGCCAACACTTGTACAGAGCCTATACTGGTGGACAAGGGAGAATCTCGCAAGGGGAAAACCCTTTTACGATCCCGAAGTGCAGGCAGTCGTGACTACAGATGCATGCCTGACTGGGTGGGGAGCTCACCATCTCCACCACACAGCTCAGGGTCCCTGGTCTCACTCAGTAGCCAAGAACCACATCAACCTGCTAGAGCTTCTGGCAGTATTCAGAGCGCTTCGGGCGTTCGAACCCCATCTAAAAAACTTGTCGGTACAGATCCTGACAGACAGCACGACAGCCATGTTCTATCTTAACAAGCAAGGAGGGACTCGTTCGCCAAATCTGTCCAAGCTTGCCCAGAAAATCTGGATATGGGCACTCAGACGGAACATCTTCCTGTCATCGCAACATGTTCCAGGGGAGCTCAATTCCCTAGCGGATGCTCTAAGCAGAGACTCCCTCCCAGAAGAACACGAATGGGTCCTTCACAGAGAGATCGTAGAAGATCTCTTCTCTCAGTGGGGTTTCCCCACTATAGACTTATTCGCCACAAGCGAAAACAAACAATGCCCAGGATTTGCATCCAGGTTCCCCCAGCCAGACTCCCAAGGGAACGCCCTGTGGATGAACTGGTCAGGGATGTTTGCGTACGCTTTTCCACCAACTCATCTCATCAGGAAGGTAGTGTACAAGATGAACAAGGAATCGATGACGCTCATCCTAGTTGCTCCCATGTGGGCGAGACAACCATGGTTTCCACACCTATGCAGGATGGCGGTGTGCGAGCCCATCAAACTCCCAGCCTGGTACAACCTACTGTCCCAGCAACAAGGTCAAACAGTGCACCAGCAACCCAATTCTATGAACCGGGCAGCATGGCTCCTGAGGTCATAGAGTTTGGACATCTCAATTTACCACAGAGGTGTATGGACATCCTAAAAGAATCCAGGAAACCAAACACAAGGCACTGTTACTTTGACAAGTGGAAGAGATTTGTTATTTGGTGCCAGAATAAACAAATCAACCCGGTTGATTGCACTCCTTCCAACATTGTGACATACATGCTCCACCTGCTGGATGCAGGATTGGTTTTTAACTCTCTGAAAGTACACCTGCGGCTTACACCACATCCCATAACAAGGTGTCGTGGTGGAAAGTACCAGTAGTTAAAGCCTTCATGGAAGGAGTAAAGAGACTTCACCCTCCTATTTCTAACCCACCACCAGGATGGGACCTTAATGTGGTGCTAGCTAAGCTCATGGGCCCCCCTTTCGAACCCATGCATAAAAGTAGTCTCAAACACCTGACTTATAAAACTGCCTTCTTAGTAGCCATTACCTCTATAAGAAGGGTCAGTGAAATTCAGGCTCTGTCAGTGCAGGCTCCTTTCTTTACTGTCCACAAAGACAAACTGGTTTTACGCACACACCCTAGGTTCTCACCTAAATTTATATCTAAATTCCATGTAAACCAGTCCATCGAGCTTCCGGCTTTCTTCCAGAACCCGCAAAGCTCGGCTGAGGTGAAACTACACACCCTAGATGTGCGTAGGGCGGTCCTCTACTATGTAAACAAAACCAGACCGCTAAGGAAAACAGATCAACTGTTTGTCTCCGTAGCTACAGGCAGAGAGGGAGATCGCGTCTCTAAAGGCGCTATCTCGAAGTGGATTATCAACTGTATACAGCTGTGTTACTCTCTTTCTGAAAAGACTCTGCCTTTTACGCCAAGAGCCCACTCTACTAGAGGCATTGGGGCCACTCTGGCTTTCATTGCAAATGTTCCCCTCGACACCATTTGCAAAGCAGCTACTTGGAGCTCTATTCACACTTTTACTCAGCATTACTGCATTGACACTCATTCCAAGACAGATACACAAGTGGGACAAGCGGTTCTGAGACACCTGTTTGCTCATGACTCTTCTCATATCCCACCTCCTTCTTCTGGTACTGCTCGCTAATCTATGCACAGCATGTGATCTAAGCAGATTCCACAAGCCTCAGAAGGGATACATTACTCACCGTAATCGTATTTCTGATGCTTGTATCTGCTTAGATTCACATGCGACCCACCCTTCCTCCCCTCCGAGAGAAGGCGCATGATTACTGGTAGTCTTACCTTTCTGTCTATCTGCTTGGATTATCTGTACTCACGCTACTCCTCATGCTTCCTCATGTCAGAAAAAATACAATCTGAGGATCCTAGACGCGTGAGGGATCTTGGGTACAGTGGACGTCACACTAGGGATAGTATTACTGGCACGCCTGTGTCGACGCCCATTTTCGAGTTTCGAAAAACAAACTGTAATACTCCGCAGCTTCCACTAGATGTCGGCCTATGCACAGCATGTGAATTAAAGCAGATACAAGCATCAGAAATACGATTACGGTGAGTAATGTATCATATATATATATATATATATATATATATATATATATATATATATATATATATATATATATATATATATATTCCTAGTATTGTATTTCCACTGTACTTCGTACCATGTCTTAACCTGTATCATACTGCACTGTATTATAGTCTGTAAACATTTTGTATTGTAACTAGGAAACTGCATATTCTTGTAGCACCCAGATACCTTTTGGGTGAGGAGCGCTTTATAAATAAATAAACAAACATTCAGATCAGATAAGAAGCCAAGGACAGGAAGCATGATGCCAAAATACATGCACACGGTTAAAGTGTGTGAAAGCAAGTGTCACTCTTTACCTCTTTATAAGCTAAGGTACTATAATGGAGTTTGACGTTGTGTAGGAGCAAATGACTCGCTTTGCTCGTTCCACGAGCAGAAGCCAAGTCACTCTAAGGGAGACAACCAGTAGTCACAGACAGCACCTGTCTGTTAAGTGTGCACATAGGGATGTAGTATGTGCAAGCAAAGCAAGGAACGCTCTTAAGAACTAGGTTTTAGACTCTCAAATGGCAGGATATGATGCTCAAGTCTGCTCCCTTTTTACATATAAAAGGCGAGCTAAATGAGCAAAGTGGGCACCCAGCAACCAGCAGAACTCGAGTCCTGGGGGACTGGGGAGATTGAGCAACACAGGTCCTAGAGCAGAGAAAGACGCAGGCCCAACTGCTCAGGTCCCAGAGCAGAGGAAGACGCAGGCCCAACTGACAAGAAGCAGTGCTCAACTCGTATGCAGCAAAGCGTGAGTTTAAATGTGAAGTCTTTCTGTGTGCATCTTGAGACTACGGGAATTTGGTATGTTACACCTTGGTATGTTGCACCATGACATAAAATACCATAGCATAGCATAGATCAGGATACTATAAATCCCTTCTCGCTCAGAGCTGCTGAACTAAAATGATTACTTGTTCTTTTCTCTATCAATGTAAACCATGCTCCTAGCGTACACAACATTTCTGTTCATATGTATGGTAATGTGCTATGTTATAGTTGCCTTTGTTATAGCTTGCGCAATGCAAATTAGAGCTTGTAGGATATAGCTGTGATATTAAAAATATATTAACCTGCTATGCTCAGGTTCATATTTCTGAGTAATGCTTCAGAATGGTGCCTCTCTGAGTCCAAAAGAACTTCACACACATTTCTGGCTGCGTTATGTTAACGGGCGCAAACACTCAGGACAGTTGTCCAGGCACTAGGTCAACTCCTGGGGTACCCATCATAAAATAGGACTTCTGATTCCATGTCCACTCCTCACAGCCTCCAATGAGGTGGAGGGGGGAGGGCAGAAATCATGTTTGATCACAGGCAATTAAGTCACTGGATGAGGGGTCCTCGGGGAGTGGAAGTGGGACACCGACGGGTGAGACATGGTACCCTCTTTCTAACACCTTTTCCCCATCCTACCCTGTAGGATATTTGAAAGCTCTACCCCCGCCCCTTTTTCCGACACAAACACTTTCTTACACCGTAACAGACAATGGACTAACACCAGAGCCGTGTACCTGACATGTCCCAACACAAGGGTCAGGCAGAGTCAGGCAATTGACAATAATCATACACACCTGACAGCCCTTTACCTTCCCCACAGGGATAAAAGGCAGAGCACACAAGCACACTACAAGAAAGACCGAACGCACAAGGAAACATCTACACAAAACCAGCAGTTCAAACGGAGGGGAAAGGAGGCGAGACCTGAAAGGAGGACAAGGGGGAACTGCCCTTGCCCTTTTCACCTCCAACGCAAAGCCTCTGAAAAAGGAATTACAAGACCGGTAAGTACAGCTGACATGTGGAGTGACCGATTTCAACAGTGCATGGGGGCCTCCCCCATTGATCACACAAGCGGGGCGGCACGCTGGCTACTGTGGTACCGTCCTTGACTCCAGAAGCAAGCCAAGCCAGCCGACCCGATACAATCGGTGAGTCGGAAGAAGATAACGAACCGAATAGTATTGAGCCCAAGGATGCAAGCGGCAACATTAGATGAACACAAGAACTTGGGAACAAAGAACTTGTATGTGTTTCAATTTTTGGGGGAAGCCCAAAGAAGGTCCACCTGCAGAGTGGTCAGGTGCAGCAGGAGTGCTCATTCAAAGGACTCTCGCTGGCCCCTTTTGCTTTGAAACTGCAAGTACCAGAAGACCCTGGGAAAGGGCGGTGTGAGGTGTTGGAGTGGTCCTACAAGGGTCACGTCAAATTCCTTGTACACTCGAAATTCTCTCACCCATTGCAAAGAGAAAGCTATGGGAAGTGAATCCTGCATCGTTAGAACGTAAATTGAACAGTATATTTGGCAAACATAAAACCTGGTTTGAGCGATGCCTCTGAGTTTGGGTGAAGTGTAATACACCCGTGAAAACTCCATAGACAAGAGTGAACCAGGCAGCGGGTTGTCCGCAGTGGGAAGTTGCAAGCTGTATTTGAAAGGCTGTATTGAACCCGACGGAGGGAGGCCCAAGTTGCAACAAGGATCCAAGCCCGACAAAGGGAGATCCAGGGGGCAGAGGCCAAGCGCTGCCCAAGGTACAATTACCGAAGGAACTTTTGTTTATTTGTTGTGTTGATACATCAGGCCTTCTAAGGCGAGAGACTTTGCAGAGAAGAGACTTGGCCCTTGTAGGTTCTGATATAATTGAACTGGAATTGTGAGCTTCGTGCTGGAGAGGCCCAGGAGTGTGCTGTGCTCAGAAGTCCCGCCTTGTCCCGTGCTAAAAACATGGGGAAGTGAGACCCAGTCATACCATCCTGACTTATCATTTTGTGAACACTTCTTTCTTTTCTGGTGAACATTATCACACACTCTTTTTGTAACTTAGTGGTAAACATTGGCACTAGTTTTTTTAGTAAAGGCTCTTTTTATTTGACAAGACGCTACTACGGCTGCCTTATTATTTTATGGTCTTAGCTTGCACCCATCTAAGATTTAGGTTTAGATTAGGCATTTATTTCACCCATTATAAAGTTCAATTAACACCGTTGAACTGTGATCACTTGTGTCTGTCTTTACTGTTGCCACAATGAGTTCCTCATATATGGTGTCAGGATTGGGATGTGGCTCAATTGAAACAAATTGGGAAACCCTACATTTTCAAAAACCTCATCATTGAGCTTCTAACCCCTCTGTTGCCACAAAATAATCGATCGGTTTCTATATTTGTAGCATCGGGGAAGCTGTCATTCCCCCTGGGAAAATAGGAATGATTCCTACCGATTTGGTTTTGATACCTCCTCCAGGGTGTTACATCAGGTTAGCCCCAAAATCTGGCCAAGCACGGAAGTTCAGTATAGACGTTTTAGCAGGCGTCATCGACCCCGACTTCCGAGGGGACGCAAAGGTTCTCACAGAATCATGGCGACATCCCATTTGAAGTGCATCGTGATGCTCAAATTGTACATGGAATTTTGGAAGGGCCACCGTTCCCTCAGTTTAAAGAAAGCGAACCAGACAAAACAGAAATAGGTGGATTGGGATTTGGGGAAGCTGCTAAACCTTCTAACATCGAAGAAACAAAGGGAGAGGAGCCCACCATCAATCCCGATCTAGCCTTTGCCCAGCGAAATGATCCCGCTCTCGCTGAAGCCTTTCTGCAGGCTTTTCCGGAAAGAGAAAGTATAGGAAAAGGGAGGCCCTTTTTCTTCTTAAAGCAGGGATTGTTGTACAAAAGCGAAACATCAACTAAAGGGTTAATAAAAACACAGGTGGTGAATCCCAGGACCCACGTTTTTGAAGGTCTCTGACACTACTCCATGGAAGGAGCTGTGTGAACTTTTGTTTTGTAATCAGAGGGGCCTGAGCTTAGAAAAGTCCTTTTTTAACCTTTGCAGGAGAGGCCTAGACTCTGAGAGGCCTGGCAAGAACAGTGTCTTTTTGTTTGGAATTGGAAAAAGTAAAGCTTGGGGAAGGTACCCCAGGTAACCCAGAGACATTGTGAACTTTATTTGCTTCATGAGACCTACGTGGAAGGTTCTGAGGGCAACACTTTTTTGTGTTGAACTATCTTTTTGACATTGGCAGAACTACACCTGATGGTAAGGCCACCTGAATCCAATTGTGGTTTACATTTCTTTTTGAGCCACTATTTTTCTTTAAGAAGATCCCAGAACGCATTTTGTCTAAGAGTGAGATTAAGCAAATGTTTTGAACAGACATACTTTGGTTTTGGACTTACGGACATCAACGGCCCATAGAAACATCAGAAAGTGCAGTTACATTATAATAGGAAGCCGTTAATCAACACTTTAAAACAAAATAACTAACACACGGAATCCTGTGTGGCAGCATCTTATAGCGTTTCAATTATGGTTCAGCTATTGCGCGCTCACAGCATAGGTTGTTTTATATACGTGCCTGCTCTTCAGCAGGTGAGCGAGAGAGAGGACTCAGTTGTAATAGCAGTTACAGGGAGGTAATACAAAAGTGGTGTTTCCTGGTGCTTTGGATGTTGCCCTGTCATGGAAGTGAAGAATGTTTGACTTGTTATTCTATAAAACGTTTGATTTTTTTGAGATGGTGATGGTCTTGGAATCTCTCCAGTTATACATTAAATATATTAATATACTTTGTTTGCTGTAACAATATTGCACCTGGCTTGGATGGAGCTTGTATAATGTGTTTTAGGTAAACTTATGAAACTAATAATTTAACATAAAAAAATAGCACAGCCATTAAAGTAAGAGTAGTACCACTTTATCCCATTTTGCCACACTTGCACAAGCTCAAGACGATTTCTAATGGGCCTTGAGAAATTGAGACAATGGTTATGCCCAGTGACAATAAATATCGTGCATCCAGTTTTTAAAAAGTCAATACATTTTACAAGCCCTAAATACTTGAAAAAAACGTTAACATTTCTAAGGGAGGTTATTCCTTTGTTTTGTGAGCATTACAGACTCTAGTAGTTTGGCCTTATAGATAAAAAGCCCTTCATCCTAGAAATGGATCATATTTCTAATTTAGGATTTGTAGTTAGGCCACAGATCATTTTATCAGTTTATTCCCACAAGTACATGATCATACCAAAATAGAGAATGCCCAAAAAATCAAAGACCAAAATACCAAAATTTGAGACTCCCATTTTACCAAATATCTATCATTTGGGTGGAGTGGGTGGGTTAAGTAAATGCAAAAGGTTGTGGGGGGGTACGGTAATAAGGGGTTAAAAAAACAGTATTTTGGGCTTCGATTTTATTTCTCACAGTAATCCCATAGATCCCATAAGTACATGTGACAAGCAGTAACACAACTAACTCCCTGTAAAAGCTAAGTTATATTCAGTATTCTGGTGCCATATTACAAAGAAGAGTGTTCCCAAAAATACTTACACTCACAGCCAGCAAATGCTCCCGATTTTAATAAAAAAAAAAAAAAAAAAGTAGGAGGAAGTGAACATTTTTCAAATTTGCGTGAACGTTTGTGAATTGGACCTATGGGGGCCTCTGTTTATTAGATTTTGCTTACCATTACTTTGTCATTGTCTTCATCAATGGCGAGTTCCTAAAAAAAGAAAAGTGGAGTTGTCTCATGTTTAGAGAGTAGTGTCAGCCTTTGCACATCTGCTCATTCACCTGTACCGACTTGGAGCGGGTCATACAAATCTTGCTTCCACGTTGGGTTATTTAACCATGTATGCCTCAAGTCATAGCCTTTGTAAAGCCATTCAAGTGTCTAGGGCAATCCACCTGCCATTATTTGAGTGAACAAAACATATTCTCTTGTTACTTATATTTCTACTTTTTGTTATATACAGTGGTTTAACACAGTGTATAAATAAATCATGCAATAATTATAAATTAATGTTCAATTTAAAAAGATTGTACATTGTAATTTCCTTCTTCTAGGGATACATCTGGTCAAGGGAGATTTTGCACTATATTTCGTTCCTATTCCAGAGGTGCTCAGGTAAGATCTCAAACCCTGCATTAACCTTTATGTACTACTTAGTTGCATGTTGATTACAGCATAATGAAATCTCAAGTACTGGGCTACCAAAGTCTAAGTAAACTTGTTTGGTACTATTTTTATTGAATTAAAATAATAGAAATCACTTTGGTGATTTTGTTGGATCTTGTTGGCCAGATGTCCTTCCTTGGCTGACAGTCACGTGTAAAATATAACTGCCTTTAAGTTGAGGCTTGATTTTGATTTTCAAGCATTGGATTTTTTATAGTCATATGCTTAACATATTTCCTCTCATCAGACTGGGAATCATTAATCATTTATTCATAAGCAAAACACCGTCACCGTCATTGATACCCCAACAAATGAGCGTCTAAGCTTAGCTTCTCCAGCAGACCATTTTTACATGTTTTAACTGAAATTTAAAGTTAATGGTCCTCATTATGGCAGGATACCAGCAAACGGACCTACTGTTACCAGCGCCTGATATGCCGGAATGTCTGCCATATTACAGGTGCCGGCAACAGTAGGTAAATCCTCATTCCATGGAGTCTGCAGTATTCCATTGGGGGGATTGCCAGTATTACTGGCACCGGTTATACAGGTGGCAGTAATACCGACTGTTTTTTGCCAGTGGGGTGCCAGCTTTTAGCTGTAGGTAAACCAGGCCACCCCATCGGCAAACTTGTACTCTGCCCGTCTGGAAACGTGCTGGTAAACATAATTACCGGCATGTTATTTCCAGACCGGTAGAGTCATAATGAGGCCCAATGAGTTCTCCTAACTGTTTGTAAAGTTATCATATCATATTTTGTGTGTAGTTTCGGCGTAAATCACCAAGACTTGTTGCTCTGCACTTGCAAGCACCTTTTTCCAGCCACATTGAATTTTACATGTCTGTTTGATCAAGGCTAGGCTGCACTTGAACCTCAACATATCAGAATCTGATGTAAGAGCTACCAAATAGTCATCAAAGGCAAAAAGAACGCATATGGTCTGTAAAATAATTTCGAAGGGATTGTGTCCTCCGACGTATTCCTCATCTTAGATATATCCTTCCAGCTCTGCTGGCCTCGGAAAATTTTTTCTCCAGAGGGCGCTGCGCGTCGACGTCTCTCGAGTCGATGACCCTCGACAGCCGCCGTATCGACGCTCGACGTCATCCTGCCTATAAAGGCTGCGCACAGCATCCGTTGCTCAGTTCCGTTTTTCCGCGCTACTCGGTGCCTCGGAATACCGTTGCTCAGTTCTTAGTAATATTTACTTCAAGTTATTCGAATCGTACTCGATGGCTTCCTCGTCGGAACCGACAACCCCTCGATCCGGCTTCAAAAAATGTCGAGATTGTGGGAAAAAGATGTCGTTGACCGATCCTCACAGAAATTGTCTGTGGTGCTTGGGAGCCGAACACCATTGTTCGGAGTGCGAGGACTGTATGTCCATGACAGCTAAGGCCCTGAAGGAGCGTAGGGGGAAGCTAGAGAAAGGTAAGACTTTTAAAGCTTCTTCTTCTTCGACGAAGTCGAGACATTCGTCTCCTCGTCACCATTCACGCTCCAGATCTCGGAGTGGGTCTCATCACTCCTCGAGATCGAAACACTCGAAGAGGAAACGTCGAAGATCCCCTTCTCCGTCTTCCTCTTCCTCTGTTTTGCCAAAAAGAATCCCTTGCCCCACGAAACTTAGTTCCCGGGCTGAATGGGAGGAATTCAGAAAAAACATGATGAGCGTCTTCGAGAAAGCGGCCTCGACCCCCTCGAAGACTGCCGAGAGCGATGCTCTGGTCGAAAGACCCAAAGGTCAAAAACGCAGCGAGTCGCAGTACCCGGCGAAAGAAACCTCTCGAGCGCGTCTCGAACCCTCGAGTAGGACTATGACCTCCAAACCTTCCTCGAAGGTTCCGTCGACGCCGTCGACGAGGGTTCCGTCGACGCCGTCGACGAAGGTTCCGTCGACGTCGAGGTCTTCGACGCCGTTGTCGAAGGGACCTTCGACACACAGGTCTGTCGACTCGACGCCGGCCTCGACACCGGCGTCGACGCCGAGAAAAGTCACGATGACCACACATCCAGTGACGATTCCCAGGCCCTCGACGTCGATGGCGTCGATATTGTCGAGTAAAATTCCAATTCTGTCGAGGTCCTCGAGGCCTCCACCTCTGTTTTCGACGCCACGCTCGAAGCCTTCGACGTCGGCGTCGACGACATCGACGTTTTCGAGGCCAATAATGACAAGTTCAGCACCCTCTGCCTTGGAAATGGGATTTACTCCCTTTATTAATTCAGAACAATTGAGAACTATATCCTCAATTTTAGAAGAGGGTGATTTGTCAGAACAAGATGAGTTACAGGGACCTGTAACCCCAGTTAGAGAGGAATTTTCCTCTGAAGAGCGCAGATTAAAGGATCTTCATGATTCTTTACATGAGGCAAGTGGTTTAGACACTTCCCCTGAGGTGGATTTTGATAAACCAGACCCGGGGGAGCATGCTGAAACCCCCTACAGAGCCTTAATGGCCAGAATTACAGAGTTCATTGGGTGGTCTACACCTTCACAATCTTTCCAGCAAGATGACCTCACGGATATTCTTGACAAAGGCCCACAAGAGGATCCAGTGGTGCCCTTTCATAAAGCTCTTCAGAGAAAGATCATGACAAACTGGGAAACCCCAGATGTAATACCAGCAGTAAATAAAAAACTGTCTGCAAAGTACAGGGTATCTTCCACAGACCCAGAGTTCTTGTCGAAACATCCATCCCCAGAAAGTCTGGTGGTACAAGCAGCATCCTCTACCGACGTCAAGACGGCTTATCCTACTGTCCCACAGGACAGGGACGATAAAAAATATGATGCTATGGCTAAGAAAGTCTTTTCAGCATGTAGCATGGCGTTAAAGTCTGTTAATGCTACTTGCACCCTTGCTAGGTTCAGCCATACACTTTGGGAGTGTGCTTCTACAGCGGCTGACTGCATCCCGGAGGGAGAAGAAAGGGATGCGTTCCTGAATATTATACAGGACGGTAAAGACGCTATGTGCGAATCCCTCCAGACGGGCATTGATTCGGCTGACAGTATCAGCAGAGCAATGGCGGCAAGTACATCAACCAGGCGGTTCGCTTGGTTGAGAAAGTCGGGTTTTGCCCCAGATGTGCAAGCCAGGCTCTTGAACATGCCATTTGATGGCTCTTCTTTGTTCGGGAAAAAGGCGGATGACAGTTTAGAGAAACTGCAAACTTCAAAAGCAGCAGCAAAATCCCTAGGAGCTGCAATCCGTCAGACTCCTTTTCGTCCCACAGGAACCTCTGCGAGGGGCAAGTCCTTTCGCTTCTACTCCTCATTCGGAAGAGGTAGAGGACGACCGGCTCAAAGGGGTCAAAGAAGAACTACCCGAGGTGGACGGGGTAGATATTCTAAAGCCGCAGCAACAGCAGGTGCCTCTTTACCATCGGCATCTGCATCAGCCGCCCCAAAACCACTCTGAGGACTTCCCTCACAGAACACCTGTAGGAGGCAGGTTGACTCAACATCTGGCGGAATGGCAGGCTATCACGTCAGATGCTTGGGCATTGGAAACAGTTGCCCAAGGTTACTGCCTACCTTTCCTACGTATACCTCAGAGTCATCCACCGGGGATCAGCTCTCAGAAAGCTCCAGATCCGCTCCTCTTGCAGGAAATTATAGACCTGCTAGAGAAAGGTGCCATAGAACCGGTACCTGTAGCGGAGAGGAACAAGGGCTGGTACTCCCCTTACTTTCTCGTTCCAAAGAAAGACGGAGGACTGAGACCCATCTTGGACTTGCGAGAATTGAACAAATTCCTCAGGAAAGACAAATTCAAGATGGTCACTCTTTCTCAGATCCTCCAGGCCCTTCAGTTTCAGGACTGGTTGGTATCTCTGGACCTTCAGGACGCTTATTTCCATGTGCCTATCCATCTCAAACACAGGAAATACCTGAGGTTCGCAATTGGCAACTCTCACTATCAATTTCGAGTACTGCCTTTTGGGCTGACCTCCGCCCCGAGGGTCTTCACCAAGTTAATGTCGGTAGTGGCAGCAAGTCTAAGGAGGGAAGGGATTCACGTCTACCCCTACCTGGACGATTGGCTGATCAGGGCTGTTTCTCCGGAGCAAGCTCAGATCCAGCTAAATCACATATGCTACTCCCTTCACAAGCTGGGCTTCTCCCTCAATTTAAAGAAGTCTCAAATGATACCATCGCAGAGACTCCAGTTCATAGGAGCGATCCTGGATACTTCCCTGGGAAAAGCCTCGCCACCAGAGGTGAGGGCTCAAGATATTCTACAGATGGTTACCAAGTTCCAACTTGCCCAACGTCTCCCAGCTTTCGACTTTTTGAGGTTGCTAGGCCTCATGGCATCCTGCATTTTCCTTGTGCCAGAGGCTCGCCTGAGAATGAGATCCCTCCAGTGGGCACTGAGGACTCAGTGGTCACAATTCTCAGGGAGAATGACAGATCTTCTTCAGGTTCCCGGCAGGGTGGCTCGAGACCTTCAGTGGTGGGCCTGTCAGGAGAACATTCTGAAAGGAGAACAGTTTTGGCAACCCTGGCCGGAGATAACAGTAGTCACGGATGCCTCACTCACGGGGTGGGGAGCCCACGCCAACGACTTGACCATCAGCGGTCGTTGGTCTCCATCGGAGTCCAGACTACACATCAACCTGTTAGAGCTGAGAGCCATCAAACTTGCGTTGAAGGCTTTCCTGCCAGTTGTACAAGGGAAGAACGTCCTGATAATGACGGACAACACGGTGGCCATGCATTACCTCAACAAAAGAGGAGGCGTAGGATCACTACCCCTGTGCAGAGAGGCGATGCAGCTCTGGTTTTGGGCAATCCAAGAAGGAATCTCTCTATCGGCAGTTCACCTAGCCGGAGAGAAGAACTTGACAGCGGACGCTCTGAGCAGGCAGAACACAGTCTCTCACGAGTGGGAGCTAGCTCAGGAAGTCCTTCAAGAGATCTTCGCCCTTTGGGGAACCCCTCAGGTAGATCTGTTCGCCACCAGCCTAAACAGGAAATGCGACCTGTTCTGCTCAAGGGAATTTCCTCCGAGAGGAGCTCTGGGAGACGCGTTCATAGTGGACTGGGAGTTTCCGCTTCTGTACGCGTTCCCACCGGTCCCTGTCATTCCTCAAATGATCAGGAGGTTGAGAAGATTCCGGCGAACCATGATCCTAATTGCCCCGGATTGGGCCAGGAGAACGTGGTACCCGGACCTTCTAGACTTGTCCATCTGCCCTCCATTTCGACTTCCTCTCAGAGAGAACCTACTCTCACAGAAGGGAGGTCAGGTTCTCCATCCAGACATCACGCTTGGCTTCTGAACGGCTGAGGTACAAGGATTGGGACCTCCCTGATGATGTTATGGAGGTGTTGCTTTCGGCAAGGAGGCCAGCAACAAAAGTCTTTATACCGCTGCCGTTGGAACAGATTTTGCAGCTGGTGTAGAGAACAGAATATCGACCCATTTTCATGTGGTACACCAATGGTTTTGTCCTTCCTACTATATTTGGCAAATTCAGGCCTTCAAGTTGGCACCATTAAGGGCTATCTCGCAGCGCTATCTATCTTTAAGCGTACTGCGGAGGAACCATCCTATTTCAAATTACCCTTGGTAATACAGTTTCTAAAGGGGTTAACCAATGTTTATCCCCCAAGACCATTCCAAGTTCCCCTATGGGATTTAAACTTAGTATTAACTTTCCTGATGGGGACACCTTTCGAACCTCTCCATTCTTGTTCGTTAAGATTCCTTACCCTTAAGACTGTTTTATTAATAGCACTTACATCTGCTAGAAGGGTGAGCGAATTACAAGCTCTTTCTTGTAAACCCCCTCATACAATCTTTCACAAAGACAAAGTTGTCCTGCAAGTGAAGCCTAATTTCCTCCCAAAAGTAGTCTCTGAATTCCATATCTCTCAGAAGATTATCCTACCATCTTTCTATCCTCCTCCTCACCCGGGGAAAGAGGAAGAGAGGTTACACAGACTAGACCCTAGGAGGGTTTTAAGTTTTTACATTAGTAGACTAGCCAGGATAAGACAGGCAGACCAGCTGTTTGTAGGCTACGCAGGTCACAAGCTGGGGTTACCAATAACTAAGCAGACCATTTCCAGATGGATCATTCTAGCCATTCTGGAATGTTATAAACTGGCAGGGAAAGAGCCCCCTCAAAACCTTAGGGCTCATTCGACCAGAGGTATTGCAGCTTCATCGGCCCTCAAAAGAGGCGTGCCGATTAAAGACATATGTGTGGCCGCTACATGGTCGTCTGTCCATACCTTTACACGTTTTTACAATCTGGATTCCTCCTCTAGTCAAGAGACTAGGTTTGGAAGGGCTGTACTGCATTCTATTCACCAATAGAAGACAGCGTGAAGTCAGTACTCCCTCCTCCGAATATAGAATACTGCTATGGGAGCCTATCTAAGATGAGGAATACGTCGGAGGACACAATCCCTTCGAAGAACAAGTTACTTCTTACCTTGTAACGTTCTTTCGACGGGATGTTCCTCCGACGTATTCCTCATCGACCCTCCCATCCATCCCCGCAGTTTTACTTCCCTTGTTGTTGCAGCTTACGCTCCTTCAGGGTGATTAGTCTAGTCCAAACAGTAATACTGTGGGCTACAAAACGGAACTGAGCAACGGACGCTGCGCGCGGCCTTTATAGGCAGGATGACGTCGAGCGTCGATACGGCGGCTGTCGAGGGTCATCGACTCGAGGGACGTCGACGTGCAGCGCCCTCTGGAGAAAAAATTTCCGAGGCCAGCAGAGCTGGAAGGATATATCTAAGATGAGGAATACGTCGGAGGAACATCCCGTCGAAAGAACGATACAAGGTAAGAAGTAACTTGTTCATCTCCGGGAGAACATTTTTATCGCAGATCTTCATGAGGAGTATATCTATTTTCTACTTATGTGCCACATACAGAAGGACTGCTCCATTTCAAATACCTTTAATCATAAAACATTCAAATACAAGCACATTGGTTTTCTTAGTGAAGGGGTGGTGGCTTCCTAACCACCATCTTCATGCTCCATCAGAAAGAGGACCCACTATAAGGACAAAGGCAAAGGGGAGAAGAGAGGCAGGTATGTACATCCTCTTATCTCCAAGGCCACAGGATGGAACCCCCTCACCAAAAACCTAGACCACAGATACTGATTAAAGCTTCCAGAACAAAGTTCACTGCTGAGGAGTAGTCCTGGACAGAACATCCACCCACAAGTGGTTCACAACTGTCCACCGCTTGTTCGTCAAGGCAGTCGACATCACCATACACAGCATTGAGAGCCCCATCAATGGGATGTTTGTCCAAAGACCAAAATCTACAAAGGATCCTCTGACAACCACTATACGACCGTATTCTCATTTTCAACAAGCAGTTCACAAGCCCGCTGGCATAGTGGGAGAAACTCTGACTGTGAGCAGTAGAAGTCAGAAAAGCAGATTAATTCTGGGAGATGCCACTGGCGTGCAGTTGGTGGGTAGTGGTTCCTCGCTGGAGCAGGGGCGACAGAGCGAGCGGCACATAAACTTCCAAGGAATCTGGAAGAGTTCAATCAGGGAAGGGAGGGAAGAGATCAAGCTGTGGAACTGCAGGACCGACATAACACTTCTGCCTGATTTGAAGATGGCTTCTAGCATATTTAAGCTGTTAGCTGTGATTCCAGAATCAATCATGCAAGCAGTTGCTGAGCACAGCAGACAGAGAGATCTGCAACACATTGGCATGATGATTAGGGGAACACATTGTGTGGAACAGGGACCAAAATTCCTGAGCAATCCTCTGATCCAAAGTTAAGGGGTGTGGGGGGGAAGGACTAACCAATTCCAGACAGTATTTAGGCACTTCAGACTGCTAAAGCAGTATAAAAGTAGTCCGAAATAGGAAAGCAATGCAGAGTTAGGATAGCATTCCAGTAAATTGGTGGGTTGATTTAGAAAGCGAGAAGCAAAGAAAAGATGTGGCTGAGTCAGATAACCAAGTTTTTGAGGGAAATTTGTGACGAGGTGAAAGTGGGCCCTAGAAGAGGCAGAATCAACTCGCACAGCACTGGGTTACTAGTTATACAGTTTGTTCAAGTTTTGGTAAATTGATTTAGCAGCAAGTTCACGAGAGGGAGAAGTGTTGCCCACACCTCTTGTATTAACATGAAAGGGTTGGAACCCATCATTCTTGCCCTGGTAATAAGGTACACAAAGTTTTCAAGTTTTGATGTAAAGGGTCAGCCAATACATGTTTCGACCCTCAAGAGTCTTTCTCAAGGCTAAATTGATTCTTGGTTGCCCATGGTTGATGGGTTTGTGGCTTGCCAGTTGGACAGTCCTGTTAGCAATGTAATTAAAGATTGGCTAAAGGTCAACCTCCTCAACAGGTTCTACTATACACTGCACAGAGTTGCGAAATTCACACACACCCTGACTCACACATGCCTGAAATGTAGATCAGATGACGCAGATCATATGCACATGTTTTGGTCTTGCGCAGTGCTCAAGGCATTTTGGGTGGAAGTGGCCAAAGCGCTCTCAGAAATAATTGGATCACCAGTAGACCTGAACCCATTAGCCCTATTGTTTGGAATTTGGGTTGGGGAAAATGAAAGGAAAATGTCAACATTTCTAAATGTAAGCACTATTGTCGCCAAAAGATGCATATTACAATGCTGGGAGCGCCGCTATCCCCCCACCCTCCAAATGTGGCTGAAAGCCCTCACCTGGGTACAAAGGTGCGAAGAAGAATATATAGGATCCCTGCCTCCACCATCGCGCCCCAAAAATGTATGGTCAGAGTTCTGCACTTTCTTGAATAGTAGAGACGAGGTTGAGTGGAGCTCCACCCCCCCCATCAGCCCAGGCCGACCTACCATGAGGAACGTGACATTTATGCTTTTCTACACTCATACTTCCCCTCACCCCGAAATGTCTGAAATGGTTATGATGTACTGTCTCCGTACGCTACTATGATATTTGATTGTCTCTGCTATCTCTGTGCTGCACGCGTTTTAACCTTCTGCCAATAAACAAAAGTAAAAAAAAAAAAAAAGATTGGCCTCAGGTATTTGTGGCTTTGTAATCTTTGGGTGTTGGCCCCGGTGGCCTTGCTGTGCCTGTTCTCCTCGGCTGGTCTCTGGATAGTGACTTGAGGGAAATTAGGCAGCAAGGATAATCGGCTGCATGGGGCTATGGCCTAAAGCCTTGCAAGGTATAGAGACCATATGAGAAGGAGTGCTCTTATCCTTCAAGGGGATATAGCCCAGACACGCATGGAACCGAATGACCACTGAGAAGGAGCATCGTGAGCTTGCTGTGGACTGTAACGCAGAGCCTGGCAGGAACTAGAGAACTGCAAAACAATGTAAGTCTTTAGGGGCTCAAACTCTGGATGATTACACTTGGACGCTGTGTGAGAATTAATTCAAACTGACAAGTGCCCAAGACGGCACGGTGGGGTGAGGCGAATTCAAGCTTGAACTACTCATGGGTATTCCCTGGTTGGTAGTCATATGCACTATCTACATCTAAGGAGCTTAGGAGAGCAACTGAAGCCTAGAGGACACCGACATGTGTGCCAGAAACAGCCAGAGGAGAATAATGCAAAGAAAGGAGCCTGCTGTGTGCTTTAAGCACCGTGAGCCTGTGATTGAACTGAGGGATCCCCAGATGGTGCTGCAACCCTGGATTTGTTTTGTTTATTAATGAGACCTAGAGTCATATCCCAGATTCAATCCCTACTCTCTAGACCCTTGTACTTGTTTTTTGTTAACCCTTCTCCATGACACCGTAAGCCAAAGTTCTTACTTTTATTATAGATCGCCTTGCCAAAAGGTCCTATAGGAATTCATCCAGCCCATATCCTTGCGGGTTAAATTAGCCCACAGAATGCACATTGAACCCCAGGTAGGGATGTCCAGGTTTAGTTCCAAAGACTTTTGAGCAACCTCCCACCCTCATCCTAAACTAATTCTTAGTTTCCTTCTCTCCTATTAACTGTGACTTCTCATTTTGTTAACTCTTTGATTCCCCTTCCTGTAGGCCTTCATCTAGGGGGTAAAAATTAAAGTTACAAGCTACTGGCCAGCCACCATCAAAGTCATTCACCACCTCAATTCTATACATACACACAGCACATGATTTGTTACTCGCCAAGAGTCAAATATCACTCGCCGATGCCTAGTGCAGATTTTGCACCCTGCTTAATCCATTCATTTTTGAGGTAAAAATGAAAGTGTTGGAACTTTTTTTCATATTACACTGAAAGAAGATCCAGAGGGCTTGATTTAATGAATCTGTATCAAAAATATTTATTTAGAATGACACTATAATTATAAATGAATATCAATCATGAATCAATCATAAACAAGGACAACAATTAGGTTGCGATTAAAATCACATCTAAAAAAAATTGCAGATAGCATTAATCATTCCTACACAACAAATGTCATTCATTCAACAACCATACTCATACAATCATACTTTCACATATCTTGTGAATAACATTTGATGACAACATCAATAGATACAAAAATAAAATGCAACAGATAGTATGAACGTTGTTGTATTTTGGAGTGGATCTTGATGGTGGTTGCAGTTTGCATGATCACATCCCCAAATCGTTTCAAGACCGACCGGTTTCAACGTGTTGTTTTACTTTGACCACGTCTTCATGAGGGTGCCCAAGTTATACACTACAAAGAAGTGTACACAGATATAAAATTAATTTCTAACATCACAGTGATTAAAACCTACAAAAATATAATTCAACCAACTAACCATTCATGCGTGTGAACAAAAGAATAATCGATTAGGAATCTCACATTCCCCAACACTCCCATTAAAAATAATGCAGTGACCTGAACACCTGGGTGCCTAAAAATGTGTCCAACCAGGGGGTCCCGTGCCCTCTGGTGATGGGATGCTGACACCAGTGGAGGCAAACCGACATCACACCATGTTGGATATTCAGAGATAGCATGTGTCTATAATAAATAGGGGAAGCATCCAAACTTGAGAATTACCAAATTCACCGGCTGCTAGCTCCATGAGTCAAAAAGGTGGAGCAACAGTGTGACTTCAGCAACTGTTAGCCTAAAGGACAATCAAATGGGAATAATGATATGGCCCACATCAAATCCCTCCATGGATGAATTTTACAGACAGTTGAGTCTCACCTTGCATATTGGGAGATAAACCATCTGTCTTAGGCTCAACAGTGACCTCAAGGCCGCTGCAGTAGTTGTCATAAATACCCCATTTTATATTTGTGTACACTTCTTTGTAGTGTATAACTTGGGCCTCCTGATAAAGACGTGATCAAAATAAACCAACACGTCGACACCGGTCGGTCTTGAAATGATTTGGGATGTGATCATGCAAACTGCAACCAACATCAAGATCCAAAATATGACGACATACATAATATCTGTTGAATCTTTTGTATCTATTGATGTTGTCATCAAATGTTATTTACAAGATATGTGAAAGTATGATTGTATGAGTATGGTTGTTGAATGAATGAATGGAATTTGTTGTGTAGGAATGATTAAAGCTATCTGCACTTTTTTAGATGTGATTTTACCTGCAACCCAATCATTGTCCTTGTTTTGTCATTGATTAATGATTGATTTTTCATTTATAATTACTGTATAATTCTAAATAAAATACATTTATACAAATTCATTAAATTAACCCCTCTGGATCTTATTTCAGTGTAATATTTTGTGATAATCCCCTGTTCCAGAGTGAGGTGGACTTCCTGCTCTTCAGTGTACTAGGAACTTCTTTTCATGCCTGTATTCGGTTGCCCACAGACTGTGACATCACCTAGTTCATAATGTTTTTTAACATTTCTCCAATATGCTTTGATACTGTGCTCATCATGGGAAAGAATCACACAACAGTCACAGTGTAACTGTATTGAGTATCGAGGTATGCCTCCATTGTAAGGTCTGATTTTATGGCTTTTTGTTACTCCATTAGCAAGATGTATCTGATTTGAATATTCCGACAGTTCGCTCTGAAGAACGACCTGTGGTCCGAAATGCTTTTGCTCATATATATCTGTCTCTGAGCAACAACTGCCTGAATTTTGTTTTTGTTTTATAAAAGATTATGGATTAAAACAACTTGCTGTATACATTGGTGTTAATAATATGAGCACAACGATAGACGTTTAACATGTTTTCATGTTATATTGTGTGCAGTCAGCTTTGAGGAAGTTATCCCCAGAGTTTTCTCAAATTGGTTGATTACTACATGCGTATGGTGGTTATTGACTTTCACCTTTAAACTTTGTTGATTATTTACAATTTAAAAATCGTTACCTTGAATAGGTGCTGCCCACTTCCTCTCTCTGATTACCCAGTGGATGACCCTTAAACCACAGAAGAAGGGGAGTTTTATCCATTAAACGATGACAAATTGGAAGATTGCATTCTCCCTAAACAGGAAAACATTGCACATCTCCATGATCATCGCCACCTGATGATGTTGCCTTTTCATAGACTGATCGCCTAATCCGCATTGCTCTTCTGTCTACTAGTGATGGCAGAGGAAAGTCTTTTGTGTGTTATATAAGGGAAAGCCATAGACTCATAATCCCAACCATTCCTATATTGGGCTCCATTTTTTGGAATGAAGGAAAACAAATGTTCAAGATGCCTCTCATTCTGCCCCTGGTAACAGCAACAATGAATAAGAAATAAAAGTCCCCCGACTCTGCCTGTTTGGTTTTGGGAGTCCATCCAAGATCGTACATAGAAGAGAAATGCTGTTAATCAAACCCTGCATCAGAATTTACCACATGCTAGACACCTTGGAGAAGATCTCGCCTGTATCCTTCACTGCCTGCGCGGTCAAAACCTGCGACACTACAGCTAGGTACGAGCCCTGTGATGTGGTTTAAGGTGAATGATGGGGGAATGGATCAGGAAGAGGCGAAATAGGGTAAGGCGCAATGGCGTCGAACATGACATTGATACAACAGTTAATATTACAGATAACTGATTTTGTCAACTGGCCAAGGCAGCAGTAATTAGAAGACATTCCTTGAAGGCCACAAATTCCCATACAGCAGTGCAATCTCGAGTAGTGGACATGACACTTGATGTCACCAATTGGTTGGGGAAAAATATGGAGAAAATGTTGAATCTCATTAAATCTTGGATAGATTCTCCAAGGGCTATAGCCTCACTCATAGGCGGTTCCCTTTTGGATATTTCAGAGGGTTGTGATGAATCCAGGGAAATCGTCCCTTCTCCCCAGGAGGGAGCTACCCATTTTGGGACTAGGGATATGAGTCCACTAAGCTTAACACACCCTTTAGGGCATGACAAGCGGGATCCCACTGGGGTGACTCTCCCCCTGGTGGACAAGGAATTCCCAGAAAGAAATGTTATTCATCCTCATTTGGAATGTCCCATATGTATGTTTGCTTCATGGGGATTGACACACATAATTCTACTTATGACCCTTTAGAAAGGTCTGGTGTGGTTTCTGACCCTCACAGACACCTGTTACGAGAAACACATGGATCAGCTTGGAATGTAAAGGCTCTGCAGGAGCAAGACCAGAGGAGGAGAAGGAAGTCCTGCAGAGCGACCCGCAAGAGTGGTCCTCCCCATGGAGGGTAGAGACACGTGAGGGCTCAACGCAGCTGGCGTCTGGCTCAGAGAAACCAAGGAGCCCGCGGAACGCTACTCGCACAAGACTGGTCTCGAGTCAGTCAGACTCGTCCAAGCAAACAGAGGAGCATTTGTCGACCAGAAGCTGTTAACCGGTGCCCGCTACGGTGTCATGACCACTGTTGGAGGCCACAAGCAGGCTCCCACCAGAACCCTAAGGACCTTAAAACTTCTGCAAAAAGGCTCCTGGAGCCAGTCCTGACACCTTTGGCACCAGGCTCATATGCGGTAAGGAGAGACTTATCAGGCTTGCTTTCATTCATGTACTTGGGTCTTTGAATGCAATATGGAGGCGACCGCATAGCTCAGTTCTTATGAACCAAGCCATGCGGTCTAGTGTTTTGGGTGTGGCTGGGCCTGGAACTACTTTACCTGGTACTACTTTGCATGGGCTATATAAAACACACCCAGACTACAGAACACGCTTTGCGTTATTCTGCAACTACCGGCATGACGCTCACCGTGTCCAGCTCCTGGTCTTCAGCATCTCCTGTAATCCTGCAAGAACAAGATTACTTGTCTTACCTGAGAAAACACCATCCTACGCTCAGCATCTCGACCGGGCCACAACCTGTGGAAACAGAAAGAAGAAGAAACATCACCTGTGAGTACTGTTTGAGGAATTCCAGCATCCACGGCCACAGCTCTCATTCTAACATCGCGAGCTGCAAAAACAAGAAAGGGGAAAACCGTTATTAGACGTGCGCGCTTCTGAATTCCATCATTCTTACCTGAATTCTATCGCGCTACGCAGCGCTTACATCCGGGAACTCCGGGACAACACCCTGCAAGAGAAAAGGAGAAATATTCAGGTGCGCTTTCAATATTTAACGCCCGTATAGCGCATAACTTACCTTAACGTATCCCTGGGGTCAGTTTTCATCGTGCTCTCATCCACTCGTAGCCCCGCAGCAGCCTGTGAGGAGAAGAGAACACAGATTAGCTTCAAAAGACATTAAAGAACGCCGCACTTCGTGCTAACCCTTGCCTTAAAACATGCCTCCTCATCCAGCACAACATCAAACCTTCGCACCTGAAAAAAAAACGATAGACATTAAGGGGATTTCCATCTTAAAACAGAACTAAGACTTTCAATTAACAAACCTACCTGCCAACCAGCAGAGTCTGGGTCACAGCAGGCCTGGACCTGGAGAAAGGTGCGCACTGCACCAGTGAAGCAACACAGGCAGATCGCCAACAAACGCCAAGCACCCCTGGACCAGACGCAGGACGGATAGCCCACCCTAAAAACAAGGTGAGAAAGACTCGGTGAGAGAGGGATCGGTCAGAGGGAGGTGGGAGATTAACCCATTAGAGACAGTTATCACAAATCCTCCCTTCTGTGATTGCAGATTCGTAATTCCATGCTGGGCAACTACGTATTCAGGGTTCCAGATACCCCCGGGGATATCAGGTGAGCGTTACAGACGGCCGACGAGGAGGCTGACATAGAAAAGATGTGGGGATGACGGTAAGAAGCTGAACCGTGATTCCGGTGCCACAGAATATTCCCCGACTAACACCTCTATGACAGAAAAGGTATGTAGTGGGAGGAGGGCGTAGAGATAGCCAAACCCCACAGCGGGATGAGGATCCAAGAAACGCTTGGCAAAGAGAAATCCAAACCACCACAAGCAGAGGTAAGAGAAACAAATCCCCATGATGGAGTAAGAAACAGAAAGACTCTTGGCATGGTGAAAGCTGCACAACCCCCAAGAAGGGGTAAGAGATTGAATACACCACGGCAAGGTGAGGAACTAAATGCCCCTTGGCAGGGTGAACATCACACAACCCCAAAGAAGAGGTACTAGATTCAAATCCACACGGTGGGACGAGAAACAGGAAGACCCTTGGCAGGAAGCTAGCCAAATGACCCCAAGCAGGGTCAAGCGACTGAATACCCAGCAGTGGGGTGAGAAACTGGAAGAGCCCCATCAGGGTGAAAGCCATACTCGTATGTCCCATCCCCTTTCCTCCATCCTTGTGGGCTTCCTCCAACATGGGGACAGTACCGGAACCTTTGCCAGCAAAAAATGTAGCTTCCCCTTAAAACTTAACATAGCGTCCTGGGGCTTGGCCTCGTGCTTGAGAACGCCCCACTGATGCCCCACCCTCCAGTGCCTCAGCGCAGTCCCTTTTTCCGCATGGACGGTGTCGGACCTGGCAGACAGCGCAGATACTTTTTTAAAACTTTCTGCTTGCTCCCCGTTTGTTTTTTCAATATTATTTTACTTCCCTTCGGTGCCTCGTCTCCTCCGGAGCATGACAGCTGCAGGAGGCTTCATGAGATGTGCCTCATGGGACCACTCGTAACTGGCCTTGGACCCCCATGTGCTCTGCCTGGAGTTTTTGGGGCCTGATTACCACTGGGCTGCACTTTAGGCTTGCAGCGGTCTCGGTCACAGGGCATTGAAGAATCGTTTGGCGAGGTGGAGAGAGATCTTCCCTCCACCCCACCTTAAGGACTTTGTCTCCATGACCTTTCGTCAAGACAAGTTAAGCCCTATATTCAGCTTTGCTCCGCAGCGCAGCGTCTCCTCCCCGGGGTTCATACTGACAAGGTTCCTTGCTTTCAGGTTCTGGCAGGCCCGAAGCCTATAAGGCTACCGGCTCCCTAGCCGAGGGGTCCGGGGACTCTTCCGGGGACAGACCTGAGGCTGTCATGGCTACCAGCTCACAAACTGAGGGGCTCTGAGTCCTTACTGGGCTGTCCTTGGATGGGCAATCAAGTTTGTCCTCTTCTTCGACCCCAAGGGGTAAGGGAACGTCGCCTGCCACCTGCAAGAGTTTGTCCTCGGCATAATCCAGCACGGCTACCAGCCCAGGGGCCAATGGCGTCAAGCCTACCAGAGCTTGCTCCAAAGTCGTGAGTACGGGCGTTTCGACTACCGGGCGTCTGGCCGGGTGAGGGCTCGATGCCTGCCAGAGTGGTCTCTGAGGTCGACACCTATACTTCGTGTGCAACACCCAAAATGTATCCTTTCATGTCTGAGGCCTCTTCTAGCTCGGGGCCTTCGCATGAAGGTCCTCTTGCGCACCACCCAAACCTCCTGCCCAAGGTGGTTGTAATGAACTGTGGTTGTTTACTTTTGCCTTGCGTTCCAGTTTCACGAGCTATGTTGAAAGTTCTACCAGGCTCGTGAAACTGGAACACAGGATCAGCAGTTGACGGTTGGGCCCATTTGCAATAAACTAAACTTACTTAAAGAAGATCATCCGTGTTGCAGTAATCTTTACATTGGCAACGAGGTGCTCAGGCGGGCCCGCCGCACGGCGGTTCCTGTCGTCTGAGCCGCGGAGCGCATCATCTTCAGCCTGTGTCGGCTGGGAGCCGGCGAGAAGAGTTACTGAGGAGGGGCCGCTCCGCCTCTGTCCGAGGCGTCACAGCGGCCAGCTGACTGGATTCAGCCTGTGTCAGCTCCAGCTGGCAGGACGGTGCTGTCTCGTGTTGCATGAAGTCTCAGAAGCGGCGCAGGAAGCGGCCGTTCGTGTTTAGGTAATTTCAAGGCCTCTGAACAGATTAGCCGATCCGCCCTTCCCCTGGCCGTTGCAGCGGCCGACAGATACTTGGTAAGAGAACTGCCTGTCATTTTCCTGCTGTCAGTGGGCTGGACCAGTCACGCCCATAGCTTGCTCTTCCCTACCGTATAAAGCTGTGTAGAGGGGCACTCCCACATAAAAGCTATTTTTACAAATAAACAAGGAGCCACTGTTTTTTCAAGAGCATTCAGCATCTCTGGGATTGCATCCATATTAAGGCAAGGAAGGCTAAATGCAAAAATGGTAGTGAATATAATGGAGGGAGCACCACATAAGAGCCACCAATAATAGAGGCAGCACAACAAAGGAGACACCAAACGAAGATAGTCAGATTACATCCTTGCAGACTTAACCTGATTTATCACAAGTTAAGTCAAGGAGTTGTGATTTAATACCTCTCTCCAGGACTGACCAGTACGCATTGCAAGCTGAATACCTCCCTTGATATACCTGTTGACCCTCTCAACCAATCCATTGCCTTTGGATGATAAAGTGCTGTTCTAATGTGTTTAATGCCATAGCCCTCTAAGAATGTCCTCATAAACTGGGAAACAAACGGAACACCATTGTCAGACACTAATTCAGAAGGACAACCCTCCCTGAGAAATACTTTTTCTAAGAAAGAAACTAAATCTGTAGCCGTCACTTCCATGGCTAGGGAGGAAACGTGAGACTGACATTGTTATTGGTGAGTTAAGAAATGAACTCAAGAAAAAGAAAACGAAATGGGTTATGCGTGAGAATAAAAGAGGCAGGAAGGAATTGCGTGTGGAATGTGGTGACTGGGTAAGGATAAAGAAGGGTGTCGTAAAATGTTATGATGTTACTGAGTTATGTTACTGAATTTATAAGGAATCATCTATGTATGATTCTCTGATGTGCATGATGATTATCTGCTGTGCACGAGGTTCGGAATGTCCATAGTTAGGTTCTGGGGATGTCACAGAACCTGTGTTCACTTGTTTTGCCCAGCATTCTGACTTTTGTCAGTTGATCTCTCTCCTCTGCTTGTAGTGGGGTTTATTATGTGCTGCGGGTCTGTTCAGTTATATTCTTAAATAAATAACCTGCGAAGACCAACCTGTCTCCTCTATGTGTCTTCGCAACAATGGCGACGAGGATGAGATGTGACATTCCTGACTGAAGACCCTCAGCAGCTGCAACGGGCCCGCCGCTCCGCTTTTCCCCGTGTTGAAGCGGCAGCCCAGAAAAAAGCCTGCTCCACCTCCGCCGAGCGCGATCGCTGCTCCGCCTCCCCATGTCGAGCGTCCATCGGAACGGAGGTCATCGCCTGCACAATGACGAGATTGGCCGCTCCGCTTGCCCCGGTGTCAAGCGGCCACTTAAAAGAAAAAAAGGCCCGCCGTTCGAACCAGGCGTTGTTGGCTGCTCCGCGACCCCAGCGTCGAGCGGCGGGCAATCTGTAGCCCCTGCAGCAAAACCCAAGTAAGTGCGCGGCGTACAGTAGACTTTTGCTAGGCTTTATCCGTGTCTGGAGCGAAAAATAGGTTGGCGCTCGTGAGGCTGCCAGCCACCAGTTGATCCTACTGATTGTGATCAGCAGACGCCGACCCGAGCGGAATTCCCCGCAGCACCCTGTCAGCGCCGTCCACACCAAGGAGGGAAGGCGTGCTCAAGGGGAAGGAGAGAAGGAGGACCCAATTACCCTATCTTGCCTAGCAAAGGCGCAAAAAGCATTCGACGAAGGACAGAGGAGAGAGTTACCAATAACGTCTTGCGGAGGCGCTTCCAGCATTCAAAAGGGGCCTCAAATTTGAAACTCTTTCTTATCGTCTATCAAGCACCGCAAGCACATTGTGAAAACTAGCTGGGATATAGACTTAATGCTAGAGGAAGTCTGAAGTAATTATATTGGTGCACCCCAGTGCAACCTGAAACACGGTTAAGCAGGACCAGTGTTCAGGTTTGCGCACCAGAGGGTGCCACATCGGAAAGCACTTGAGTTAAAAGGGTCAAGAACTGCAGCTCAGGGTAGCATATACACTATGCCTCATCTCAGCAAATTGCAGCAAGAAGGACCAGAGAGCCCACTACAGGAGTGAGCATGGCAGGCTTGCCAGGAATAGCTGGACCACCCATATTCATGCCGAGTCCGGGGTCTGCAAAGATACCATGGGCCCAATGGCGCAAGGGCTTTGCGCATTACATGAAGGCTGCCGGTGGAACGTCATATTCCACTGAGAGGAAGTTGGCACTTTTGATGCATTTTCTAGGATATGAGGGGCAAAGAATATTTGAAACACTTCCCCAACCTTCAAATGACGGCAGTGGAGATGATGCTAATGAGTTTGACTTGGCTTTGTTGAAACTGGATAAACACTTTAATCCCAAGACCAGCACGATTCTAGAGCGGTATAATTTCCGCACGCGGATGCAGGGTCATGGAGAGTCGGTGGAGGAGTATGTATCAGCATTGAGACATTTGGCTTTGTCATGTAAATTTCAAGGTGCGTTTGACAAACATATTCGCGACCAGTTCATGACACACTGTAAAGCTAATAAGATTCATGAGGAACTATGGTTAAGAGATGAGCCCAATTTAGATGAAGTACTCGATGTTGCCAGACGTGTGGAACATTCTATTGCATGTGTTGCCAAATTATCCAAAAATGATACGGGAGATCATAAAGAAAATAAACCTGAAGTGTTGAATGTGGGAGAAGCTAAGAGTAGGAGAAGGGGGAAGAATAAACAAACAAGCCGTGTTACGGGGGAGGATAAGAAGAACCAAGATACCACTCAGAGAAATGAAAAAAAAGAAGAGAGGTTATGCTTCCGATGTGCGAGTAGTACGCATTTCGCCTCTTCCTTTGTGTGCCCAGGTTGCAGAGCCATTTGTACGAAGTGTAAAAGGAAAGGACATTTCGCGAACTGTTGTAGGAACTATCAATGTGGACAGCCCAGTCAGAAGAAGATCCTGTATATAAATGAGGAAGAAGATGGAGGATCAGCAGAGGAGGAAATAGTTGTACCAATGCAAAATGTTGTGGTCAATACTATTAATGTGGTTGCCGAGGATGACGAGTCTGATGATTGTGAGCGTCCGTATGCTGTATTGAGGGTGAATGGTCATGAGGTATCGATGATGGCTGATTCTGGCTCAAAGATTACCTTAGTATCCAGGAATGTATTTGAGAGGGAGATGATGGGTGTAACATCTTGCTTGATAAAACCTGACATAAACCCCGGAGGTTAAAATCGTGACATAATTGACTTATTAGGTTATGTGCGGGGCAAGTTTGAATTTAAAGGGCGTAAGTGTGAAGGTAAGGTGTACATCACAAGAAGAGGTCAGTCATTGTTGGGTTGGAGAGAACAGAAAAATCTGGCTATCAGATTGGATCCCAATCAAACAGAGCAGGTATTACAGGTGTCATCAGCATGTTCAAGCGTCAACAGGTGTGTAGTTGAGCACGGTAAAGTATTTGACAAAAAGTTGGGGAGAGTGAAAGGTTTTCAACACCAGATAATATTAAGAAGAGGAAGTACACCTGTAGTGGCAAAGGTGAGACCTGTCCCGTTTGCTTTACGTGAAGGAGTCAAGAAGGAACTTGAGAAGCTTCTTCATTTGGGTGTCATTGAGAGGGCAGGAGGAGTTGAGTGGGTATCTACTGTCGTTGTTGTGAAAAAGAGCTCAGGTGACTTAAGTCTGTGCATTGACATGCGTGAGCTTAACAAATGCATTATGGTCGATAGATATCCACTACCCAACATGGGAGAAATGTTGACTATGGTTGGACGTGGCAAGTTTTTCTCAAAGCTCAATATGGCTTCTGCATATCACCAAGTTGAATTGGAGGAAGGATGTAGAAAAGTTACCGTGTTTATTACGCATGACGGAGTGTTTCAATTTAAAAGGATGCCGTTTGGTTTGGCATCGGCCTCATCAGTGTTTCAGAAAATCATGGACCGATTGTTCAGAGTGGCGAAAGGGGTGTTTTGTTTCCAAGACGATGTGTTGGTTTGTGGTGAAATATTGGAAGAACATGACAGAAATCTGGACAGAGTGTTGAAAATCTTTGAGGAAAGGGGTATTACTTTAAGAGAGGAAAAGTGTAAATTTGCTGTGTCCAGGGTAGACTATCTAGGTCATGAAGTGTCGTGTGAAGGTGTTAAACCCAAGGAAAGTATTGTGAATTCCATTAAAGAGATTGAGAAGCCCATTTCCAAAAGTGAACTGCGGTAATTTTTGGGCATGACCGAGTTCTATCAGAAATTTGTAGTAAATTATGCTTCTAAGGTACAAGAGATGAGGAAACTTCTGAAAAAAGAGGTGGATTTCATTTGGAATGATAGTTTGTCAGAATAAAGGAAGAGATAGACATGGCACGCCCATTAGGATGTTTTGATACCGAAAAAACATCTATTGTCACGGTTGATGCCAGTGAGAGTGGTCTAGGTGCCGTCCTTTCACAAAAACAAGAAGATGGCTCGGAGGTGGTGATAGCACATGCGTCACGTGGTCTAAAGGAGCAGAACTGAGGTATTCTGTCATAGAAAAAGATGCCCTGGCCTGTTATTGGGCAGTGGAAAGGTTTAGACATTTTTTGTGGGATGTCGAGTTTGTGATCCGGACGGATCACAAGCCTTTGAAGGTCATTTTTGAATCTAAAGGTCTTGATAAGGTCTCGCGTAGAGTGGCCGGTTGGGTTACCAGGATGCAAGCTCACAAATTTAGGATGGAAGTAATACCAGGAAAAGATGATGTGCTTGCTGACAGTTTATCTAGAGTGAGAGTTGTATCTCATGAAATATTGAAGGAGGACAATATGGAAATGGTGTTTGAAGGTACTGATGGAATTGTATCAAGACATGAGTGGTTAGATGCGGTGAGAAAGGATGAAACCATTAATAAAGTGATCGCCTATGTGGCAACGTCTGGTTGGCCCAACAAAGCGATGTTGACGGAGTCAGAAAGACCGTATTGGGGGGTGAAGGATGAGTTGTCGGTAGTGGATGATTTGGCGTACAGGTGGGAGAGAGTAGTAGCCCCAGTTGGTATTCGGAACAGAATTATAGATCTGACACATAGTGGATACAAATGTATCACCAAGACCAAGGGTGCGTTGAGATCGGATTATTGGTGGCCACGTTTTGATAAAGACATAGAGAACCGGATAGGTGAGTGTAATTTGTGTATCAAGAGTGGAAAGGGAGCTGTTGCCAAGAAGCAACCTTTGATTGATGTTGGTGTTCCGTATAAAATATGGAGTGACATAGCAATGGATATTTTGGGTCCTGTCGACTTAGGATATGGTCGCGGAAAGTTCGTTGTTCTGGTTGTAGATCTATTTTCCAGGTGGACGGAGTTTAAGGTTGTAAGAGAAATCTCGGGAGAAAGCATGATAAGTGTTGCAAGAGATCTTCGCGAGTGAGGGACTGCCGGAAAGTGTCCTCACGGACAATGGTACTCAGTTCACCGGTGGATGCTTTCCTGTATACCTGAAAAACTGTGGAGTGGCTCACAAGAGGTCAGCTCTTTACCATCCCGAAACTAACGGAGTGGTTGAGAGATTAAATAGATGCGTGATGGAGAGCATTCGCATGGGTGAGGAGTGTGGTATTGATAAACTGGTGACAATACACAATAGGATGTGGGCATTACGCATGGCGCCTCATGCCACCACGGGGTCATGCCCGTTCGAACTCATGAGGGGAAGGAAACCGTTTTCTTTGGCATGTCCTCCATGGCTAGGGAGGAAACGTGAGACTGATATTGTTATTGATGAGTTAAGAAATGAACTCAAGAAAACGAAATGGGTTATGCGTGATAATAAAAGAGGCAGGAAGGAATTGCGTGTGGAATGTGGTGACTGGGTAAGGATAAAGAAGGGTGTCGTAAAAAGGAAAGGAGATTCTTTGTACTCAGACCCTGTCAGGGTGGTTGCTGTGTTGAAAGGGGCAGTGCGTGTGGATGGTGGTCAGGTGTGGAATAAAGATAGAATCGCCACGGTTAAAAGATATAATGTGTGAACGATGTGATCGTCGATAAGGAGTTTAACAAAAAAAAAGGGAGATGTGTTATGATGTTACTGAATTTATAAGGAATCATCTCTGTATGATTCTCTGATGTGCATGATGATTATCTGCTGTGCACGAGGTTCGGAATGTTCATAGTTAGGTTCTGGGGATGTCACAGAACCTGTGTTCACTTGTTTTGCCCAGCATTCTGACTTTTGTCAGTTGATCGCTCTCTTCTGCTTGTAGTGGGGTTTATTATGTGCTGGGGGTCTGTTCAGTTATATTCTTAAATAAATAACCTGCAAAGACCAACCTGTCTCCTCTATGTGTCTTCGCAACACAAACGGAACACCATTGTCAGACACTAATTCAGAAGGACAACCCTCCCTGAGAAATACTTTTTCTAAGAAAGAAACTAAATCTGTAGCCGTCACTTCCCTGGTTGCTTCCTACTCCACCCATTTGGAATGAAAATCAACAAGAACAAAAATGTATTTGAACCCGTCACCCAAACCCGCCACGGGTCCTAAAATATCCACAGCCAGTTTCTGCCATGGTTGAACTGGCACAGAATTAGGAATCAAAGGTACTTCTCGCACAACCTTATTTTTTTCACTCAATTGACATGCATTACAATTTTTTTAAAATTCTTCAGCCATCCTACCCAGAGTTCTAAAATGACTAACAGTGATGCTTCAAAGAGACTTGCACTCAAACCGAGTTGGTTGAAGGATTTTGTTCAGTGAAAACTTCCCAGATTATTTTTTTTGTTCTTGTTATTTCTAAAATTTAATATTTTATTATGATCATTTTTGGGGGGTTTTAATTTCTGTTATGGGGGAGGGAGATATGTAATGAACTGTGCTTGTTTACTTTTGCCTTCCGTTCCAGTTTCACAAGCTATGTTGTAAGTTCTACTAGGCTTTTGAAACTGGAACACAGGATCAGCAGTTGACGGTTGGACATGTTGGCTCTGGTGGGCCCATCTGCAATAAACTAAACTTACTTAAAGAAGATCCTCCGTGTTGCAGTAATATTTACAGTGGTCTCTCCATTTCATCTGAACCAAGAGATCTGCCTGCCGGTGTTCTTCCCGAACCCACAGTCGGAGGCACAGAGGGACCTGCATTCTTTAGACCCCAAGAGGGTCCAAGTTTTATCTCTCTCTGACAGAATCCTTCAGGAAGTCCAAAGCATTGTTTTTGACTTTTGAAGGCTACTCCCCGGCTCTTGGGCTTCCAAGGCGTCAATCACCCGTTGGATGGTTCAGGCCATTTCGAAAGCGTACACAGCCATAGGCAAACCAGTTCCTGCAGGGATTCATGTCCATGCGGTCAGGGCCAAGGCCACGGCCGTTGCATTTCAGAGACATGCTTCTTTGGATGTCATCAGGAAGGCAGCTACTTGGGCCACTCCCATCAGCCTTCTGTAGGCACTACTGCCTGGACAACAGCTCCAGGTGCGATACAGAGTTTGGTCAGGGGGTTCTGAAGAACCTTTTTGATTCGCCCTAGATATGAGGCAGGTTGTCACCCTATGGTCTTGTTCGGTGGAGTCACCCACAAGGATGGAGGAAAGGGGGCGAGAGGTATGAGTAGTGACTAGAGTACTCATAGTCCATAGTTCCCTTTCCTCCATACGTCCCACCCACCTTTCCCCCGCTAGTATGCCATAGGCTAATATTTAATAGGCGTAGCCAGGTATCTAAGCGTCCAATGTGTTCAAAGGGGACTGAGGTGATGCGCCGGGCAGGTTGGGGCCTCTGTGGGGTGTCCCGATGCCCTAGGCAGCGCCCTGCGCCCTATATACTAAATTTAAAGAGGGAGCTCAATTTTTCACTGCCAAAGGTTCCAGTACCGTCCCCCTGTTGGGGACACCCACAGTGATGGAGGAGAGGGGACAACGAGTATTCTAGTCACTACAGTGAGTAACTTTAATAACTACCCCCAAAAGGGGTAGAATAAGTTCAAGGAGAAATGTGGGGAGAGAGGAAGATCGCCCCTATGCCGATGGAAACCCACCATACTCCAAAGCGGAGAAATCCACATTTAATTGCCAAAGTCTAGGACTGTTCTACAAGGAAAAGAAAATTCACAGACCTTTTCTATTGGAACTCTGAACTGTTCTGCCAGGCAGAAGGCCTGGAAACCTACAGAGAGACGACATAGTGGGCCTCATTATGACCCAGGCGGTAAGTTACCGCCTGGGCCGTGACTTTACCACCATGGCGTAAACTACGTTTATGCCATGGTGGTTGGCGGACTTACCGCCCCATTCCGACCTAGGCGGGGCGGTAAGTCCCCAATCCCCATTTACCCTTCCCCATTCCCATTTTTGCCCCATAGGGCATAATGGGAGTGGGGAAGGCGTTAATTACGCCACTGTAAATTACGGTGGCGTAATTAACTCCATGGTCCCTTAGCGCCATGGATTTTAACACCTGCTAAAGCAGGTGTTAAAAGCACCATGGCGCTAGGGGACCTCGTAATCAGGCGGTAAGGGTCGGCGCTGTTAACGCTGCCGTAAACCCCTTACCGCCTGAGTTGTAATGAGGCCCAGTGTGTCTGAGGGGTGGGGTACGGGTATGAGCCTACCACCATTTCAACCACTAAGGGAGAAATCCATTAGAGACCAGTTCTGGTCAACTTTTTGTTTGTATTAGTAGTAGAGTCAGTACTGCGGTTGGATTAGGCTTTTGGGACAGAGGTCTGTGTTAGGTTTGTAAGACTTACTGATGAGCACCAGTTATTCTTCTTTCTTTTTGGATCGGGCCAAGATACACTTTACAGATAGGGTTAGAATAGGCCATCTTCTTGCGTTCAATAAAATACGAATGTTGAACCATGACCTTGTCTGGCTCCTGAGTGTGACTCACTTCAGGGTCCTTTTATAGAGCCTCTGGAACTTTACACACCACCTATTCATGTCGGTGGCAGTACACATTTCCCTACACATTTCCCTCCAATGCTTTTGCACATGCCACCAGCCACCAACCTCAGTCCTATTACTGGTAAGATTGGAGTAGATAGAAAAAGGACTCGGTACCTTCCCATTTGAACGTAGTCATAATGGCTGATGACATACTCTGATTCAGAATGTTGACAATTGTATGTGTAATAAGACAAGGAATGTGAGAGGCGTTGAAAGAAAGATAGAGTGGCACGTAGAGGGAGCTCTGTGAGTGGGGACTGCATCAAGATGTAATGAACCCAATTTGGCCAATAAAGGTGGCTGCTGCAAGTATCCGCCCTGTCCAGTGTAGAAATTTCTTGGGGAGTGGACGCTGGGCTTAGGTTGGCACTGGGGAGGGTGGGGATTCTGAATCTCGATGACGGAGGATGTGGGACACTGAAGGACCTGTTTGAAGATGGGAAGTTGCTACTATTCGAGGAATGGAGAATATGCTATGGAGTATAAAGTGGGCACTTACTGACATATGGTGACTGTAAAGACCGGAGGGGGGTCTGTACTTCTGCTCTCTATATGGTAGAGGAGAGACACAGAGACCCCTGCCAAGATTCTCTAGTATTGGTAGTTGCGGTCGAGCAATCAAGGCCTAGCTTCTCGGGAGGTGATGCAAGCTGGTTCTTAAGTACAGTGTAGTCCCTGAGCACCCACAAAGGAATTTCCACACACTGTATCGGTTAAAACACAGTCTTTATATAATTAATATTCAAAGTCATATACACGATCACGATAACTTCACTTTGTATTCCGAAAATCCACAATGGTAAATATGTACAATTCTAAAGTGGGTACCACTATCGTTATTAGATCTTACTAAAGTGCATACGGTCAGAATGACACACAGATCAAAATAAACCAGCAGTAGAGAGAGGAAGGAAAGCAAGATGGTTGAGCAATTGGCAGAATACTGGTAACTACCGTTAAACACAGATCTGTGTGGAGATCCCCCCCCACCTGGGCAACCTGTAGAAGAAAGATACAAGCCGAGTCCATATATTGTTCCCACTAGACTTTCCAATAGTTCTGCAACCCCTTGTACCAAGTACCTTGGCGTTGTAGCGTTCCTCGTCGGGGAAATCGACAACCCTTCTTGAGTGCCCTCGTTTGACGGGGAAGCATAAACGTCCTGCAAGGAAGAGGTGTGCGGGGCACCTCGATGTCAATAGTTCTGGACCGCAAAGAGTTGAAGAACTGTGGCCCAGCAAGGGCGTCGAGTCGTCGGCGTCTCTGTGGTCTTTGGGTGGCGGGAAACCCACCGGTGGATGCTCCTCGGCACGTCTACGGTCAGGCCTTCTCTGGCAGGATACAGCGGCGACAATGCGGACGAGAGCGTCCTTGGATGAATTAAGTTCTTAGGCAACGGGAGCTCGGCGTCTCCAGCCTGTCGAAGTTCTCTCTACCAGGGAGCGTAGGCAAAGATCAGCTGTGCACGATGGTCCTTCGTAGCTCGGGAAGAGGGCGCCTTACCAGGTCCTCTCTGGGTCGGTTCTTGAGGCACAACAGCTTTCAGATTGCGAAGGAGAGCAATAGCAATTCTTCTCGTCCAGCGGGGCTCAAGGTTAAGCTTCAGTTACTCCAGTTATTCGTCGTATTGGACTTCAGCTTTTGAACACGATTCCTAGCAGTGAGAGGTCCCCAGATATACTGTTGATCTCACATTCATTCCGCTGGGTCATACTCAAGCATCCAATCACGACTACGGGCATTCAGGCAGGCAGCCAGCCAATCAGGCACACGAGGTATTCAGGCCATTCACTTCTCCCCAGACACTCAGAACAAGTTATGTGTATTGGGACAAGTACCGAGCCATTCAACACTCCAAGCCACATTCATACCGGTTTCGGGCAGGGCTGTCTCAACCATTGTGTCAAACACCAGATACTAGACGGTCACAACACAGAATGCGTATTTGTCACACACTCCATTCACCCAGGTCCCACCCACAGGCATACCCGCAACATACGGTCGTTGAGAAGGCTCCAGCCAATCTGGTCGGCACTTCCCCCACACTACCATATATGGAACTTCCACCCAACAGTCAGTCAGGGGGAAGGGACAGAGGCGTGGCTTCCTGGGACTTCGGGAAGATCAAGGTAACAGGTGATGGAAGAAAAGAGGCCATGGGGGCCATTTTGTCTCCATCAGAAATCTACCGATTCCAATGACGGGGCCTGGGCATCCCAAAATGGAGGACGCTCAGGGCACCTAGTCATTTCAGCACGGAGCTTCCACCAGCCCGTAGCCTGCTCTGTGGGTCACACACAGGTGCCCAAAAACATACACTAGGGGCACAGGGTTGTACCCCTACCCATGGGTGCCATAAGGGTATCCCATGGGTCTGTTTACCAAACCAAAAGAGAGAGCTGCACCGCCAGGAGTCTCACATGAACTCCTGCGCGGAAAACACGACAGAACATACGATAAAAAGCAGTAAAGGACAAGAATACGGAGGCCCTGTCCCTCCGATGCATTTCCAGCATCACACTGACCTTGTGGAGGGAGATTCCCGGGGAGCCACAACCGAGTACCCTAATGCAGGTGCTCCTTACACGGGCAGAGGGGTCAGGGTTTCTCGTATATACCAAGCACTATGTAGTGCAATCCCCACTAAAGAGTTATAGGTACAGAGTAAATGGGAGGAGGGTATGGGTAGTCCGATTTCAGAGGAGGAATGGATAAGAATTTGGGGACAGGTTCAGAAAGTGTCGGGGAACGCCAAGTTCCAACTCATGCAATTAAATATCTTGCATAGAGTGTGTGTGACCACCACCAAGTTGCATGCCATGAATAATGCGCTGAGTTGGGACTGTCCCCGGTGTGCTAGGGGGACAGCGGGAATGTGGCACATGCTCTGGGGATGCCCTGTAGTGACAGGTTCTTGGCAAGCTGTGATCGCAAAGATTCATTAATTACTTAGCTCTAATTTGGAATGTTTTTCCAAGGGTGTGTTTCTGGGGTTTGCTCTCGCGGGTGGGGGGAAGGGACGGAAATTGCGAAATCACCTAGCTCAATTCATGTTGGTACTAGCAAAGAGGCAGGTGGCCATAGCCTGGAAGAGACCCCAGGGTCCGTCAGTACAGTAATGGAAGGAGGATGTTAGCAGGTGGTGGATGGCAGAGCTGGACATATCAGAGAAAACTAGAGATCCTGAGGAGGAAGAAGGGGTAACGGTGGAATGGGGCCAACTGTTGGACGAATTGAGATTTCCAGCGGACAAAAAAAAAACATGAGAGGAAGGTGTGGATGGGTAACGTTAAAGGCTGGTGAGGGTGGGGGGAATGGACCTGGGAGGGGTTTGTTGTATATCCCAAGGTATCCATTGTTCTTTTGTTGAATCTGTACCGTTATGTTATAATCCTGTACTCCATAATGTATTTCATATGTATGCAAAAACTTGAATAAACAGAGGTTTAAAAAAATAAAAAATAAAGGTTGCTGTGCCAACTATTAATGTAGGGATGAAGTGTCCTACCTTCCCTTCACTTCAGAACAATCTCCACTAAGGATTCTCTCCAACTCAACTTAGAAAACCAGTTGGGGGATGGTTCTCCCACTTTCAAAGAACGGTGCAGGAACCAAGCACTAACCGATGTGTGTGTAAAACTAGTGGCCTCGTATTATAAGCTAGAATTTATAAAATCTCCACCAGCGATGCCTATGAAAAATTTAGGAAGGGGCGGCCTCATTGAAGGATGAAGTGCATGCAGAAGACATTTCCCCCACAACACCAGGGGCAGGGGTTCTGTAAAGTGTCTGGCAAAAATGGAGGCACATATGTGCAGAAACTGGGTGAGTGTATGCCAGGCAAGTAGCTGATGAGAGCGCACAACCGGTCTAAAGGTCCTGTAAAGAAAGTACAACTACTATTGCAGTCTCTAGGCTTCTCCATGAATCACACTGAGTCAATGCTGGAACCGACCCAGTAAGCACCATTTCTCTGAGCTCTTCTGGGTATCTCAATATCCCTGGAGTGGCCATTCATGAAACAACAGAAGACCTTGATTTCCATTATCAGAAGATTTTCAAGGATGTTTAACTGATCAGTCAGACAATCAAAGCCACTTTTGGGGATAATATCCCCTTGCATAGTGCTGGCGCCACACTGGTAAGACCCCTGCAAGAACACTTTGATGCCCAGTGGGTTTAAGCCTTCAGCAGCTGGAAGAATGTGCTGACTCTGAACCACAGGTTTCTGAGAAGTCCATAGTGGGGGTTAGATGAAGCAAATGAGAATAGGATCATGCCCCTTCAGGACCTTCACCTAGTGTTCACAGTTTGAATGGAAGCCTCCCTTTCTGGATGGGAGCACTCTTGTCACTCCACCTTCCAACACTTTCCTGGTCTTGCAGGCTGCTTCTACGTCTCTCATCTGATGGTTCCCTCCTCTACACTACGGCGCGTACATTTTTATCCTATAGTTTAACAGTTCTACATCTGTACATATCACCAGCTCTACTATTTGAAACGCATGTATTGTGTCCTTCTGCTGATTCCTCATCTTTGATATACCAATATCCTGCTTGCAGTTTCAGAAACTTTTCGACAACGGAGGGTGCTGTGAGTCTTTGGGTTGATGTCCCTTAGCGGTTTCCATCCCCACGCTCGGACATGATGTCGACATTGGTTTAGATAGCATGCACTGCGCCCGTTGCTTCAGTTCTGTTTTTCCACACGCACAGAACGCTTCAGAACAGTTTGACTCGTCTCAGCGATTCTTACTTCGAGTTTCTACTGTGTAATTACTATTTCTCAAATGTCTACTCTGAAAACAGGGTTTAAGAGGTATGCAGACTGTAATTCGAAGATGTCTATCACAGATCTGCACAGGATATGCCTCCGGTGTCCCGGTAAGGAACATGAAGTCAACGACTGAGGCCTCTGCCAGTCCACGACTAGCAAGGCCTTGAAAGAGAGTCTAAACTAGTGGTAAAATACCCCAACGGCCTAGTATACACTCAAAATGTTCCAAGCAGTCGAGGTCAAGGAGTGATTTGCTTCACTCTTCATCTTCGTCTACTCGAAGAAAATCTAAAAAGTGACGCCATCAATCTTCTTCATCTGATTCATTGCCCGACAAGCGACTGGTACACTTTCCAGACAAATTTGCCTCAGCAGCAGAATGGGGAGAGTTCCGTCCTAAGATGGACGTTTTTTCGAAGGCGGCCCCTCCTGGTCCCTCGAAAGAGCCCAAAAATGCTAACAATCTAACCACACCTTCAAAAGCTGGTAGGGAATCATCGAAGGATTCGACACAGGTGCCCAAACAGCTGGGTCTGAAACCCTCTACGATGCCTACCGGAGTGGCTTTGACAGTGTTGACTGCAACAAGTGCATCTAAGTCTAGATATTCGACATCTTCATTTTCGAAGGGCTCAACATTGAAGTATTTGACGTCCGCAACCATCAATGTCATCCTCGGATCCATGTTCATGTTTTAAGCCTTTATCGAAAAAATACTTTAAAAAGTCCTTTGGATCAATTTTTGAAGAGAAAAAAGAAGACCAGGACAATGTACTGCTTATGTACGAAAATGTTGATGTGCTCAATGTCCCTGAGGAACTCATTAGTGAGGAATCTCGCGTGGAGGGCTTGACTATGTGCCATAAGAAAGCCAGTGGCTTAGACACTTCTCCAGAAGTGGAGTTTGCCTCATCTAACACAACTGCTCATCCATGTTCTGCATACAAGACAGTGATGAACAGAGTCACTGAATATATGGGTTTGGGACATCCTGCAAAGGACATAGTGCAGGATGACCTTATGGATATACTTGACAATGCTGCCCCCACAGACCCTGTACTGCCTTTCCATTCTGCACTTAAAAACACTATTATGGAAAATTGGCAAAAATCTGATAGCACGTCAGCAGTCAATAAGGAGTTGGTTAGGAAGCATAGACCGTCATCTGTTGATCCTGAACTTCTCTGCAGGCACCCTACTCCTGAGAGTTTAGTGGTGCAGGCAGCTACTTCCACATCTAAAGCAGCTGCATATCCTTCCATCCCAGCTGACAGGGATGACAAGAAGTATGACATGCTGGCAGAAAAGGTGTTCTCTGCTGGGAGTATGGCACTCAAGGCCATTAATTTGTCTTTTACACATACACTTTGTGGAATGTAGTCGCCCAAGCAGCTGATAACATCCCTGAAGGGGAAATTGGAGATGGCTTCAACAACATTATTTTTTTTAATTTGAGTTTTATTGGTTTTAAACATGAGGGTGGTACATACTGATACGTGCATGTTCTATTCACATTGTTACATCAACGTTACATAATATTTAAACAAAAATGGCAATTTCGTGAGGTCTATTTTTCCCCCTCCAATTGAGTTAATTTATCTCTCTCCCTCTCCCTCCCCCCTCCCACACCAGGGCGGCTTTCCTGATTCTTCCTGTTCGGTGGCAAAAGTTCAGCTCGTGTTTAGCACAAGACGGGGTGTTTATCACAGGTGGTCTCTTTAGGTTCAGAGTGTGTGACAGAGTTTGTGACAGGCTTGGTTGACTCGTAGTGTGTCGCGTGTTGTTTGCTTCCTGCGGGGAGTCAACAACATTATTAATGATGGTAAGGAAGCAGCATGCCAATATCTTTAATCAGGTTTGAACGCATCTGACGGTGTTGGCAGATCTATGGCATTGAGTACAGTTATGAGGAGGTTTGTATGGCTGCGCAAATATGGATTTCCTCCCAATGTCGAGTCTAGACTTCTAGACCTAACCTTTGATGGGTTAAACCTCTTTGGGCTGAAGGTTGAGGACCGCTTACAGAAGCTGTAGTAGAATAGCAGTACATTACTTAAGATGCTTGGGTGCTGGAGACTCAAGGGTACTGTCTCCCATTTCTAAAAAGACCCCCAGATTGTCCCCCGAGTGAGCAATCTCTTTGGGAACCAGCCCTGCTCCTTCTGCAGTAGATTCTCTCCCTGCTGTGGAAAGATGCCATGGAAAGCAATACCAGGGTTGGTACTCCACTTATTTTCTTGTTCCCAAGAAAGACGGAGGACTGCGACCCATCTAGGACCTGAGATGCTTGAACAAGTTCTTTGTGAAGGACAGATTCAAGATGTCACTCTTTTGCAAATCCTCCAGGCCCTTCAGCTCCAGGACTGCATAGTGTCACTCGATCTTCAGGATGCTTGCTTTCATGTGCCTATACATCCCAAACACAGGAAGTATCTGAGGTTCGCCATTGGAGGTTCTCACTTTCAGGTTCAAGTTCTGCCTTTGGGCTGACCAAATTGATGGCAGTGGTGGCAGCGAATCTAAGGAGGGAAGGAATTCACATCTTTCTCTGCCTAGATGACTGGCTGATCAGAGCTCATTCTCCCAAACAGGCTATGGAACATTGAAACAGCACCTGCCACTCTCTCCACAAACTGGGCTTCTCCCTCAACTTCAAGAAGTCCCAGGTGACACCTTTCCAAAAGCTTCAATTCAGTGGAGCCGCTCTGGACTCTTCCTTCGGGAAATGGGTCTCCACCTGAATTGTGGGCTCAACATATCTTTGAGATAGTGTAAAAATGTTGGAAACCCCCAAAATCTACCGCCCTTTGATTTTCTGGGGTTGCTTTGTCTCATTGCATCCTGCATATTTCTTGTGCCCGAGGCCCACCTAAGGATGATGTCCCACCAGTGGGCCCTCGGATCCCAGTGGTCACAATTCTCAGGCAGGGTGACATACCTGTCACAAGTTTCTCCCCTTCTCACCTGTCTTTCCTTTCTTGTGACGCTCTTGGAGGTAGGTTCTTTCTTCTTTACTGCCCGGGACTTGTACAAGCCTGGACGCGGGTCTTCTGAGTCCAGCGTGAAATTGCAGCCTTCCGACGGAAGAATACCGCTTCTGAGCGAGGAACCAGGATGCAGACGAAAGGACCCGAAGGAACAGGTAAATTCCAGTAATAGTCCAAGAATTTGAGTAAGGGCAGGGAGAATTGGGTACCAGGAAGGGAGGAGGAAAAAGGAATAACTGGGAGAGCAAAGCAAACTTCGGAAGGCACGTCTAGCTACACCAAGCAGTAGCTTTGAGACGCGCGGCGTAGTCGTGGCCTTTTTCTAGGAGGCTGAACGAAGTAAGAGAGGAATGGCGCGGCGTGCTTCGGAAGCGTCGGCCATTTTGGTAGGACCGCGGAGTAGACACCGCGGCGCATCATGGACCACGAAGTCCAAAAGGGGCGAGCACGGAGGTTCATAACAATACCTTCTTCAGGTCCCGAGTAAGGTTGCGCCGGATCTCCTGTGGTGGACCTGCAAGAAGACTGTGATGATATGGGACCCTTTTTGACAACCTTGGCCTGAGATGACGGTAGTCACAGATTCTTACCTCACGGAATGGGGAGCTCAGATGAACAATCTCATGATCAGCAGTCTTTGGTCCCCATCAGAATCCAGGCTACACTTAAACCTTTTAGAGCTGAGGGCAATCAGACTGGCACTGATGGCCTTTTTGCCTTCCATACAGGGGAAAAACGTCCTGATAATGACAGACAACACAGTGGCCATCCATTACTTCAACAAAAGAGGTGGTGTAGTGTCACTACCACTGTGCAGGGAGTCAATGCAACTCTGGTTCAGGGAACTGCAAAATGGAATCTCTCTATCGGTTGTTCACCTATCCGGTGAAGAGAATACAACTGCGGACACTCTGAGCAGGCAAAGTACAGTCTCCAACGAATGGGAGTTATCTCAGAAAGTCCTTTTAGAGCTCTTTGGCATTTGGGGAACCTCTCAAGCGGATCTTGTCGCATCCAGTATCAACAGGAAATGCGACCTGTTCTGCTCTGGGGAATTTTCTCAGAGGGTTTTTGGGGGACGCGTTCGTAGTGGACTGGGAATTTCCACACCTGTGTGCATTCCTGCCTGTCCCTATCCATTTCTCATGCCATCAGGAGGTTGAGGAAGTTTGGGAAGTCCATGATTCTGATTGCTCCGGATTAGGCCAGGAGGATGTGATACCCAGAATTTCTACACATTTCCATCTTCTCCCTATTCCGTCTTTCCCAGAGAGTGGACCTGCTCTCACAAGAGGGAGGCTGTCTTCTTCATTCAGAAATCAGAACTCTCAACCTTCACGCCTGGTTCCTGGGAGGTTAAGATATAAAGATTTGGACCTTCCGGAAGACGTGATGGAAGTGTTGCTTTCGGCCAGAAGACAGCAACAAAAGCACTATACTGGTGCCGTTGGAACAATTTTTGCAGTTGGCAGTGAGCTTAAGATATTGATCCTTACACTTGTGATACACCTGCTGTGCTTTTCTTTTTGTTACAGATAGCCCACCAGGGGATGCAGGTTGCTACAGACAAGGGCTACCTGGTTGCGTTATCCATCTTTATTTGCATGCCACGGCAAGGCCCTAATTATAAAATACCCATTGTGATTCAGTTCCTCAAGGGACTGACAAATATTTTTCCACCGGTCCCTTTCATAGGTCTGACTTGGTATTAACATTTCTAGTGGGAGCTCCATTTGAACCTTCTATTGCTGTCCACACAGATTATTGACATTCAAGACAATCTGGCCAGCGACCATCACTTCTGCTCACAGAGTGAGAGTGAGTGAGCTACAGGCTCTTTTATGTAAACCTCCTTTTAACACATTTTAAGGAGAAGGTTGTTTTGAGCGTTCGTCTCTCCTTCCGACCATGTGGGACTCATGGCAGTGCAGCTCTTCCTCTTTTTGGTTTGGTGTACAGACCCTTGGGATACCCTTATGGCACCCATGGGTGGGGGTACAACCCTGTGCCCCTAGTGTATGCTTTTGGGCACCTGTGTATGGCCGACAGAGCAGGGTATGGGCTGGTGGCAGCTCCATGCTGAATTTGACAGGTGCTCTGAATATCCTCCATTTTGGGGCTACCCAGGCCCTGCATTGGAATCAGTTGATTCCTGATAGGAAACAAGATGGCCCCTGTGGTCGCTTGCATTCTATTGCCTGTTACATTGTTTTTCCCAAAGTCCTGGGAAGCCCTGACTCTGTACCTTCCCCCTGACTGGCTGTTGGGTGGAAGTTCCATATATGGTATTGTGGGGAAGTCCAGGCCAGACTGGCTGGAGCCTTCCCAGTGCTGAATGTTGTGGGTACACCCTTGGGGTGGGACCTGGGTGAATGGAGTGTGTGACCAATGTGCAATCCTTGTTATGGGTGTTTAGTTTCTGGTATGTGACACAAAGACTGAGACAGCCCTGCCCGGAACTGGTATGAGTGCAGTGTGGCGTGCTGAATGGCTGGGTACTTGTCCCAATACACATATGTGAGTGTCTGAGAGGGAGGAGAATGGCCTGAATGCCCTGTGAGCCTGATTGGCTGCCTGCCTGCTGAATGCCCTTCTGAGTGATTGGTTGCCTGAGTGTGACCCAGCAGAATGAATGAGAGTCCAAACAGTATATCTGGGGGCCTCTCACTGCTAGAAATCGTTCAGAAGCTGAAGTCGACTGCTGTTACCTTCACCGCAATACGAAAGCTGCCGTTTCGTCGAAACTGATCCAAGAGAGGACCTGGCTAGGAGACCTTTTCCCGAGCTACGAGGGAACATCGTGCACCGCTAACCTTCACCGAAGCTCCCTGGAAGTCAGACCCTAGACAGGCTGCCGACCGGAGACTGGGACCGCCGAGGAGAACAAGAGAAGTACTGGACATTTGTCCACCGTCGTCGACCAGGGTTCGCAGGTTTGCTATAACTGCTGAAGGCCCGTAGAAGCTGTGTTGCCCAGAAGTGGGGACCGCTTGACGCTGTGCCACCGACGACCGGAGCCGCAGCGCTCCACCTGATTAAGACACTTTGAATCCCAGGACGCTCTCGCCTGCACCGTCAACCGCTTTGTCCCGCCGGAGAAAGTCGAAGCCGGAGCATCCGCCGGTGGGTTTCCTGCCACCCGAAGACTGCAGAGACGCTGGACGACTCGACGCCCTTGCTGGGCCAAAGTTCTTGAGTGACTCTTTGCGGCAACAAACAATTGCTGTTGAGGTGCACCGTATGCCTCATCCCCGCAGACCACCAGGACCGAAGCTGCTGCCTCGACGTCGTTGTTAATTTCTTCGAGGGATCTCGACGATTCGTGGCTCTTGCCTTAACGGGAGCCGCTCAAGAAGGATCCGTCAATGACAAACGTCGAAATCTACTATTCCAGGTACATTGGGGTGGTAGAACTATTTAGAAGGAAATAAGACTCATATTGAACAATAGATGGACTGGGCTTGTTTTATATCTTTATTTACAGGTTGCCCTGGTGAGGGGATCCTCACACAGATATGTGCCTAGTGGTAGGAGCCCAGTATTCTGCCTATTGTTTTAATCAACCTGCTTTCCTCCTATGTCTATTGTTGGTTCACATTATTAACTGATTTGTATGACAATTGAACTGGGTACAGTTAATGCATTTTAAAGGAATCCAAGTATAATTGTGGTACCACTTAGAGCGTATATATTTGCCATTGTAGATTAACTGAGCACAAAGTGAGTTATTGTGATTGTGTATACAACCTTGAACCTCAATTATATAAAGACTGCATTTTTACCAATACAGTGCTTTACATTGCTTTGTGGCTGCTTGGGGACTACATTGTACTTAAGAACTAGCCTGCATCACCTCCTGAGAGCTAGGCCTTGATTGCTCGCCCACGTTTACCAAACAGAGAATCTTGGCTGGGGTCCTCTGTGCCTCTCCTCTGCCATATAGAGAGCAGGAGTACAGACACCCCCTCCAGTCTTTACAATGGGCAAGTGCTATTTATACTGATGTCGTGTTCGAGCGCGGGATGGTAGCCACCGAGGGACATCGACCCCACGACGCACTGCACCCACTGCTGTCAAAATGTTTCCAAAACTACAAGCTGGATATCGGTATATCAATGATCAAAGATGAGGAATCTGTGGGAGTAATATCCAGTAGAAAGAACATTAGGAAGGGTAATTCATTTGTTCTGCTGCTATCCTCTGAGCTGACCCTTCTGTAGCACTTGGCTGAATATTTTCTCCCTGACTGGCTAAAAAGGTGAGATATACTGTGTGGGCATGCTCCGTTTCAGGAAGCTTTGTAGTTCTGAGTCTTGGACACAAGCCCTTAACTACGTCAGCAAGTTCTTTCCTTTGTGGTGCTGTAAGTTTCTTGGTTATTACAGAGGTCTTGCCTCTCCCCTTCTGGCTGCAGGACTTGTCCCTCATGTTAAGTTTAGTTTAGTTTATTTATAAAGTGCTCAGGGACTCGGCCCGTAGGCATAGGAGCACTCAACAAAACGGACCAAAATAGAAACATACAGTGTCTACCAAATTCAGAAGAGCAGCTTGAACAAACTGCAGTCTAGAGGGGCAGAGCAAAACACTCAAATAGAAAGGTCTTCAATCTACGTTTGAAACAGTCAAAGGAAGAACAGACCCTGCAGTCTGAAGGTAAAGCATTTCAGCATGAAATGCCTCCTGGCTGACCAAAGTCAGCTTAGATCTAGGCACATGCAATAAGTGAGTATTACTAAACCTCAACACCCGGTGGTCAAGGAGCCATATAGGTTTGTTAGAAAGCTTCCTTGGGCTTTGATGAAAGGGAACAAGCAAAACGTAATCCTTGCAGCCACTGGCAACCAGTGTAAAACTCTCCTAGCAGTAGATATATGGTCTCTCCTGGTTAGACCTTCAACACTTGTGTAAAGGTGCGTTATAAATGCCATATCATATTGTAACTGCCCTGATGGCTGAATTTTGAATAACCTGCAACTTAGTGATCTCACCTTTCTCCAGCATGGGGTCTTGCATAGATTCATATGCTCATGAATATTCCCTGTCGTCAGGCTTGGATTCCTTGGTAGAAAGAATGCAGTTTAGCTTTAAACAAAAACTGCTTGTCTCCTCTATAGCTTATCGGTGTGCTTTGGGTCATACTGCCCCCAGCCAATCACACTTTTATTTATTTAATTATAATTTGTAGTGCGCGCCAAACCCGTAGGTATCTGGGCAACCCTTTCATTTAGTCCTCGTCAGCGCTGTAACTACTGGCAAAGATCTTCAAACCACCGTCAGATCTTCAACCCGTGGCGCCAACAAGCCCAGCCTTGGACCTACATCTCGACACATCGACCATGGCTGATGCCTCGCAGAAAAGCCTGTTTAGGGCCTGTGAAAGCAGCGGCCTGAAGAACATCTGCGTCGAGAACCGGCACCTCAAGTGCCTTTTATTGTCTTCATCCAGACCACAACGCAAACGGATGCTCCATCTGCCAATCCTTCTTGTCGAAGACCAAGAAAGATCGCCACCGAAGGTTAGTGGCATGGATCGAGGAAGGGAAGGTCTCTGACGCGGCCTCCAGGCGCAGTCATGTCTTGTCAAAGGCCTCGTCAATGGTCTCAGCCGCTGCAGGACCAGGTTCTGGAAGGGGTCGGTCTCCGTCGACGGTGAGCCTGCCGGCTGGTGGGTTACCGCCATCCATGAGGAAATCGCTGACACTGTCCAAGCACTAATTGTCAAAGGAAGATCTTCTAAGGACCCATCACCGGCTCCCCCGTCGGCGACACGAGCCCTGTCGACGACAACTTCGTCCACCAGGACCGCCGTCGAGCGTCCCATCGGCAAAGCCTGTGAAAACATGTCTCCCTTCAGTGATTAAGAGTTTGTCAATGACTGTCATCTTTACCTCCATCACGGTCACCACGCCCAGTGTCTCTCTGCCCCCTAGAACTCTGTCAACGGTCCTGACTATGATACCATCGATGACTGCACCTATTCCTGCCCCGCAGGCTCCTCTCATAGCCTCCTTCTCGGGAGGCTTCGATCGGGTCAGAGACTTGCCTCCAGCTCCGGACTTCCTACCCATGCCCACCAAGGCAGTTCCCCTCTTCACTCTGGCTCCTATGGGATCCCCCAGGAGATCACCACGTATCTACAACAGTTCTTAGGAGGACCTGCCTGAATATTTGTATTCGGATCAGGAGGGGGGGCATGGATCAATGCCTCATGAGGGATCACCGTCCCATGAGCTTGACCAGCCTTTTAGCCCTCCAAGGGGCGCAAGCCTGGCTCCTGATCCAGCTGCACCACCTGCACCAAGGGACATGTCCCTGGACATCCTAACTACCCTGCTACGTAGTGGCATACGTTGGTGGCAGAAATTCAGCAGCGGCTGCCTGTTGCTCCTTTGTCTGGTCCAGCTGAGAGATCCGACAAGGGCTCCTCGGCATCAGCCGACTTTGCCTCATAGAACACTCGTTACCCATTGGCCAGTGCTAGGAGCCCTGCCCCCTGTGGCAAAGGAGCCTGTTCACACAGATACTGGCACAGACACCGACACCACCGGAACTCACAGAGATAAGTATGACAACTACGTTCCCCGGGGGGTGCTAGAGAGCCCAGCCAAGATGGCCAGAGGCCTGTGAGCTCCTGCATACCCCCAAAAGATACGGCAACCATCCAGCGGTTTCCCCAACGCACGGGTTTGGTGTGTTGAGTGCATGTCTACAACAGGACGGAATCCTGGAGCAAATCGGTCCTAGTAAAGTAAAGAACCGCAACCCACCGGGGGCCCAAGGCGCGGCGAAACCCGGCCAAGGAGGAGGAGGCTCCTCGGGAGCTTAGCGCCGACGGACACTTGACATAGGCGGGCGTTGTAACAACCCTGCTCCAGAACAAAAGCGGGGCCGTGCACGAAAGCCCCTGACAACTACCGGGAGGTACATGTGGTGATCCGTACCCCACGAGATCAGGAGGGACTAATCCGGGAATGTGGCGGAGTGCAAACTGCCGACACACCTTGCCGGGAGAGAAGTCCCACCAGCAGATGTGGAGGCCACACCTGTGAGTACACTACCCAGGCCGAAGCTAGAAGTCGGGCACAGACACAGCCACAATTAATGGAGATGGAGGGGTGCGTGTGCTTGCCCGGGTGGTGCGGCAGGGTTGGGCGGAACACCAGTGCCCCTGCAATTGCGGCCGTTGGCCGGAGTATTCAGTCACACGAACACGGGCCGCCCGACCCCGCAGCTGCCCGGGAGCGAAGAGCTTCCCAAACACAGACGTTAACCCGGGTCTGGGAGAAGAACTTGAATTAGTGGCACCAGACCAAACCTGCAGGACCTCTCATCCTGAGCTGAGAGAACCCTCATAGGACGACGCATGGGAACTGCCCTTCACCCGGATCAAGGCAGAAGTAGAAAACAGCCTTGGGAGTGCAGGCACAATCTGCACAAGACGACTGCCACAGAAACCAAGTAAGAGCTAGGAGTCAGACAGAACATGTAATCCTAGTGCCTGTGTTGTTATTGGGGTTAACTGGGCTCAATAGGGCGCCTACGAACGCAGGAGTTTTATATATAACCACGGTGCCCACTTGTTCCCAACCCCACTAGGTTCAGAGTTCAGTTGTATAACACAGAAGGCTGGAGAACTGGACGCAACAAGCTCATATCAAAGCAGTACCGATAACGGCGGGGTGGGGGTCCTCCCGTGCGCAATATGTGGTGTGATAGCAAGCCTAGATTAGGCCCGCTGAAAAGGAGATACGACAGGGCATAGTCACTACCTCCATGATCCGGATACGCGGTCGCGCTCAGTACATGGTGCCTGTGGCCCTGCAGATTTGTTAAGTGTCCAAATCCAATGCAGCACGTAGTTGCGAGACCGTGTCTGCAGGACCTGTAGCCCCAACCGGTCATTGAGGAATCCTGTGTCGGTAAGGAGCCTTGCAGAAATCACACTGTATGAAACTGAGTGGCCGTGTACAAAGGGAGACAAGCACACCCTAATAACAACTCAACGGACACACGGATCGCCTCGGCTGACACCCGCAAAAATCATCAACAGAACGAGCAGGAATCGGAGGGAGCTCTAACTCCCCCTAGGGAGAGTAGGGGCTGCATTGAGAACGTTGGCGAGAAAGGGCTTTCAAGCCAGCAGCAAGGGAGGTCACAACATTGGATAGCTAATTTGGAACTATATAGTTAACAGAGACCTCCCCACCCCTACTGATTAACTCTCACAGAGAGACCCTAGATCTGATGGTGCACGAACCATAAGAACTCTCGGAAGCGAGGCCTGACACTTACCAGGGCGAATAAATACTGTTTCAAGCATCAAACTGATGCAGAGCACTCACCCTGCTCAGACGCCAGGGGAGTGGAGATGTACAAGCCCAGCAAAGTGGCTAAGCAGCAGTCCAAACTGCACTTCGATCCACCCTCCCAGGCAAAAAAATAGCAAGTCAAAGATTCCCACGAAGACCAAAATCAGGCAATGCCACAAGACCCGGCGGGGGCCTTTCAGGACATTAAGGTGATGTTTAACCAACTGCAAACCAGTATTCAGTCCCTGGATGGGAAACTAGATACTCTCACCTGCAAGGTCGACCACATACATGCAGGTCTGCATGGATAAACACGGCGAGAGGCTAGATGAGGTAGAGGGAAGAGTGTTCCCGGGTGGAGGATGAGTCCACCGCAGCTACCAGTGAACTGACATGGATGCGGCGAATACTTAAAGAATTTACTGACAAACAGGACGACTTGGAATCTAGGTCACGGAGGAAGAACCTCAGAATAGTCTGAATTCCGGAAACGGTGAAGCAAAGAAACATGGAACCACTGGTGGAAGAAATAATACGGGAAGCGCTGGGGTCAGAGGAATTTTCGGCGGTGTACATAGTCAAAAGAGCACACTGGATACCCAAAGGGAAGAAGCCGATTCCAGGTGCCCCGCCCTATAATAGCCCGCATGTTGAATTATCGCGACCGAGACATAGGGCCTCATTACGACCCTGGCGGTCCGGAAATAACGGTGGCGGTAAACCCGCCGCCGCCGTTGTTTCCGGACCGCCTGATCCCGACCCCTGCAGGCGGGAGGTGATGTTCCCGCCAGGTCTGACCTGGCGGGTTTAACGCCGCCCGCCTGCAGGCGGTCGAGGAAACACCGGCAGCATTACGAGATGCTGCCGGTGTTTCCATGATCCCGATTCCCATTGAGTCCCATAGGACTCAATGGGAATGGGGATTTACACCATTCCGCCTCCGTGATTCCCGGAAAACCGGGGTTGTAATGCCCCGGTAATTCCGGGAATCACGGAGGCGGAATGGTAATACGAGTCCGGCGGTAACCAGGCGGTTTTACCGCCGCGGTTACCGCCAGACTCGTAATGAGGCCCATAGTCCTTCGCAAAGCGCGAGAAGTGTCACACAAAAGGCACACGATCAGGCTCTTCCCAGACTTCTCCGATAAAGTTCAAGCCTCCAGGAGAACATACACCAAGTTAAAAAACAGCTGTGAGACTATGGCATACGCTATGCAATGCTGTTTACGGGCAAGCTTCCCATTGAGCATGAGGGGCAGGCGCTTTTCTTTCAAACCCCCGAAGAGGCTACAGCATTGTTAGAAACGCTACCAAGGAACCCCCGACCACAGGGAAAAAATGGCTGATCTTACGATGACTAAGCATATCCTTTCATAACGCATGACATTTAAGCACAATTGAACACAGTTTGTGTGGAATGGGGCAAACACGTATTCTTGTGGATAGGGCGGAGGGCTGGTCTCATAGCAAGCCCTCAGGTGGTAGCCCAAGTTTAGCACAAGCAAGGGAAGGGAGAACGCTGATAAGTTGCGGTATTCAGTGGGTAGGAGGGAGGGGATCCTGGTGGGTGAGACATCTAGAGTGTTCAAGAGAGGTTGGCAGGAGAGGGTCTAAAGGTTAATGACAAATTGGGTTTGACAGTGGGGGATCGAGGGGCGCACGTACGGCACGAGCATCAATGGAAGTTCATACAGAACAGAGTCAAAATGGCACAGATGAAAATACCTAGAAATAACAAAGGGCTGGGAAACCAATTCCCCCAGAGTAATTTATACCCTAACTAAGTTGATGGCAACACTTAGTTTTATTACCTGGAATGTGAGGGGACAAAACTGTCTGTCAAAATGCTGGAAGGTACTGTTGTATATGCAAAGGCGCCAGGTGGTATCGCCTCCCTACAGGAGACCCACTTGACCCCTGAAACGGAATCTAAGTTTGGGACGAGCTGGGGCTGCCACTTTGATACTTTGAGTCGTACTCCACATATGCAAGAGGGGTGGGTATTCTTGTGCACAGCACGGTTGGGTTCCGTCAGACCAGTGTCACCAGGGATGGGGACGGAAGGGCCCTTATAATTCAAGGCACTATTCAAGGGAAATTGTATACACTAATCAATTATTACAGCCCAAACCAGGACACGATGGACACTTCGGATTGGATAGATCAGCAATTGGGGAGACTACCATTGGGAGAGATTGTTTGGGCTGGTGACTTCAATGCAGTCATGAACCCAACCTACGATCGGACAGGGGATGGTCACCGGGCAGGGGGTAGGGGGATGGCAAGATATGAGGCATGGCCTTTACATGGGAGGTGGAGGACGTGTGGAGAGTCAGGCACCAGACAGAGCAGCAATATACATGGCACTCGACACTCCATAACACAGCGTCTAGGTTAGACTTCTTATTGGTGTCCCAGTCTCTGCTGAAACTGGTGAGGGAGGTGAGGATCCTAGCTCGCACCTTGTCGGACCAGGCCCCCGTGTTGATGGTCGTACAGCTAACGGGTCGGATCAAGGGGAAGCTTCCATGGCGTTTCAAAAGCGAAGGCCTTACAGATATAGTGTTTCGGGAAGGCTTGACAACGGCCATATATAGCTTTTTTGAAATTAATGCGGGATCAGTGAGATCAGCAGGGACTCTGTGGGAATGTTTTAAGTGCGTGATAAGGGGTGAATGCATATCCAAAGGAACAGGGATACTTAGACAAATTAGGAGGGAATTGGCCGACAACGTTGCATAAGAGCGATGCAGATGGCTGCCCCCACCCCGTTGAACCAGGAACAAGCAGAGATCCTGAAACAACTATAAGACTTTCAGACACTAGCAATCGGGGAGGCTAAATATTTAGGGAGCCAAGCAGCGATACGCCAATATGGGGAGGGGCAGACCCCGGGGAGGACGTTGGCAAGGGCGACAAGGATGGATAACATCAGGGGCAGAATAGCAGCCATAGCGGATGAACAAAGGGTAGATCAGTTTGAGGACAAAGAGGTACTACGACAGTTCTCTGGGTTTTATCAACAATTATATTCTTTACAGACCTTTGCGTCCCAGGCAGAGATAGATAAGTATCTGGATCGGGTGGCTCTACATTGGTGCACGGAAGAGCAGAGGGAACATCGGAATCGCCCTTTGACGTTAGCCGAGGTACTGAATGCCATCAAATCCCTACCCAATGGGAAATCGCCAGGACCCAATGGGCTCACAGCGGAATTTTATAAACACTTTGCCGACAGACTAGCCACCCACCTGCTAGAGATGTTTCAGAGCGGCCTGGCGGAGGGGTGCCTGCCAGAATCCCTGAGGGAGGCGATGGTAGTGGTCCTATTAAAACCAAATATGCCTGGTAATGACTGCTCCTCCTACAGTCCAATATTGCTGATCAACATGTACAATAAGATTCTAGCTAAAATCCTCACAAGCCGACTCTCACCCTTTATGCCAGTAATGGTAAAGGCAGATCAGTCGGGCTTCATCCCGGGGTGATCCACCTCATACAGACTCAGGAGAATGTTCGGGCTGATGGCGGCGGTGCAGCAGGAAGACCCAATAGTGGCAGCCTTACTTAACGCCACTAAGGCGTTTGATTCAGTTGAGTGGCCATTTGTTCTCAGTGCTGCGACGCATGGGGATGGGGGAGCAGTACATAGCCATGATTACGTTACTATACACACAACCGGTGGGCAAAATAAGGGTGAACGGTCAGCTGACATTGACCATTGCGTTGGGTAGGGGAGCACGGTGCTGTTAGCCCTGTGAATAGAGCCGCTGGCGGAAAGAATTAGAGAACTGCACTTACACCACGGAGCCCAATTGCATTCCCATAGGGTGGTGATATCATTATACGCAGATGACATGGTATTGTTTGTTAAAGACCCTAGCATTAATCTAGACACAATCATGAAGGATATGCAACAATTCGGAGAACTCTTTGGGCTGAAGGTGAATGCTTCTAAATCGGTCTTTTTCCCATTAACGGAGGGGGTGGTGCGATACCGGGATAGATGGATATTCCAGTGGCATATGGACAAAACCTGATACCTGGGGATTAATATAGCAAGGGACTACAAAATGGTGTACAATAGTAATTATATGAGGGCACTGGAGCAAGCCAAGGAAGCCATGTCCCGATGAAAGAACCTTCCTCTTATTTTATATGGTCGGATATCCGTGGTTAAAATGACCTTAATTCCCATGTTTTTATACGGCTTCTTGAATGTCCCGATAAAGGTCCCAGGAGAATATTTTCAAGATCTGAAATCATCGATATCAAGGTTTATCTGGGCAAGTAAACAACCTATGGTGTTCTAGGGCAATCAAGTGTCGCCCATACATGCGGGTGGTCTGGCACTACCAGAATTTGAGACCTACTACAATGTGGCACAGGCGAGTGCTCTCTGGTACTGGTATGAAACAGAGGGGGATAGAAGGCACGTGGAGATAGAGCGATTAATTGCAGCGCCAGCGCTGCTACGATCGATAATTCTCACAGCAACAGACAGAACGCAACGGGCATCGAACATGGTAGAGGTAACGTGCAGAGGCTGGACTCACATAGAAAATAAAAGCAAGGGTACGGTCCTTTACTCTCCCAGACTCCCAGTGATGCACATCCCTGGGATATCCATTACTAGCCCCATTACTTGCGAGGCAGGGTTTGTGACCCTGGTGAAAAGACTAGGAGTGACACACTTTGGGGAACTCTTCCCCGAAGGGAAGTTTATAACATTAGATATGTTGAAGGGAAGAGGACATATTCTTGTATTACAGGTAACAGGTCACCCTGCAACGATTATTCACAACTTTCCCTGAGCAACCGCCAATCTCCCGTACATTGGATAGACTTATTCAAGGTGGATTGGGCAGCAAAGTAGTATTGGGGCTATATGCAATGTGCATACGCACAGGGAGGCGGAGAGGGGCCCGATGCAGAGGAAATGGGAAAGGACTCTGGGTCTGCTGTGAAATGTCTAGAAAGGGAGCTATCAATGCAAGGTTTAAATTGATCCATTTTAAATATCTCCATCAATTCTACCACACACCTGCTAAACTGAAGGAATACTTCCCAGACACCACGGGCAGATGCATCAGATGCAACAGTATGCAAGCAGACTTTCTTTGTGTGGCCTGGGGATGCCCGAGCATACGTCAATTCTGGTAACATGTATTTGAGACGGTTAGTGGGGTAGTGGGTCAGGAGGTAGATCCAGACCCAATGATGGCACTGCTAGGCTATACTAAAGCGATACATAAGCACACACGGAAAATGGTTGTGCTACTACTAATACTGGCTAAGAGATGGGTAGCTATGTGGTGGGGGAGGGAACAGATCGAACTAGTCGCTCACTGGAAGGCAGATGTGCTATATTGCAACGATGTGGAAAGTGGTTGGGGTTCAATGAATCGTAGCTGATTGATGATAGAAGGATGTGGGATGCCTATACACACTTCCTGATTGGACAGTATGATGCTGGGGTCAGCGACTCCTCCATGCCCCACTCCACATCATGTAACAAAGAAAGGAACACGCTACAATAGGAATGCATAAACGAATGTGTGCAGAACATAATCATGCCCATCATATGCAAGGAGGATCTTGATGTGGACCTGATACGTCAATGCCGATGAGCTGTTCAAAATGTACATTAAAACTTGAGAGGATGTGCCGGGAGTGGGCAGGGGGAGGGGCGGGTAGGGGACTGTTGGCACATGGTGCCGGTTATATTTTAAATACTAATAAAGTAAAAAAAAAGAAAAAACTAAGTTCCCACAGATGTGGAACCGCTGGCTGTCAACGAACCCGCTAGGGCTTCACCCCAGTGCGTAATTGTCTCCTTCGACTCCATCATCTAAAAGGGTGCCAAGCTCTTCAATCAAGTGCCAGAAGATAAGAAGGAAGGCTTCCTTTTTCAATGGCGAGAGTCCGCTGAGAAGACCGTTGTCAGTCCTGTTTTCGGACGACGTATGGGAAGATTGATTGGCACTCAGGAAGGCTCAAAATACCACGCCAGCGAAGCGAGAACAGCTGGAGAAGAAATATCGGATTCCAGATTTGGCCCCCAGGTGTCTGCGGTCTCAGCCTTCTCTGGACTCGATGGTATCGGCCGCCGCAAGAAAGAGGTAATCCAAACTCTTCGTCGTCGTCCAGGGTGCCTCCGGACTAGGAAGACAAGAAGCTTGATGCCACTGGCAACCGCATCATTACCACAGTAGCCTCCACCATCAAGGCTGCCAACACCCTCGCCATCCTGTCACTGTACAAGAGGGAGCTGTGGTACAAGCTGGAGCCCATTCTTGACTTACTCTCTGATGACAAGAAGGCCGAAGCCTTGGCCCGATTCCAGGAAGAAGTAGCTTCAGACCACGCCATCACTGTTATGCTCGACATAGCAGACTCAGGTTTCCCCCAGATTGGGAATGGTGTGACTCTTCAGCGCCAAGGTTGGCTGCAGGATCACACATTTCTGCACAGACATACAAACCAAAGTCATTGACATGCCGTTCGATGAGGACAACCTGTTTGGGAAGGCGGTAGATGACACTCACCAGGCCATGAAGACCAGCACGGAGATGGCACGCTCTCTGGGGATCCTGCTGCAGAGAAGGTCGTCCTTTTGTTCCCTGAAGCGGATGGACTCCAGATCATCTAGGGGGTACATCAGCCCTGCCGCTCCACCACCCAGGAGGCTTATAGAGGTCGCTCCCAGGCCTGCGGCAGTGGCACCCAGAGTCGTCATCTTTGGGCACAGACACCGAAGCACGCCTGAATTGGCCTAGGACCTGCGCCCTCATTTTCGCACACCAGTGGAAGGCGACTATCACACTTTGTCTATCAGTTGTGAAAGATATCCACTGACAAATGGGTGCCTGATGTTTTTCAGCAGGGGCACGCTTTACAATTTCAAGACAGGTGCCCCCCCATGCCTCCTGTCGCGCATCAAGAACTACACATGATCCAGCTGCTACAGGAGGTTCAGGCCATGTTAGGGAAAGGGGCAATAGAACCAGTGTCTCACCGCCTCATGTACTTTCTGGTTGGCGATCTATCCTAGACTAGTTCCTAAAATCCCAAAAGTTCAGGATGTTCATGTTGCAGCACGTGCTCGAACAGCTGCAGGATGGGGATTTTCTGGCAATTCTCGACTTGGAGGATGTGCACTTCCACATCCCCATTCATCTCAAACACCGGAATTTCCTGTGTTTTATCATCAAGTGAGGGCATTATCAATTCAAGGCCTGAAACCAGCCTGAGGATGTGTACCAAATGCTTGGCCCTGGTGGCGGCACATCTGCTCCACGGCTACCCTTACCTGGACGGTTGGCTCATTCGGTCCTGCTCCTACCCACTGGCAACCCAGCACAGATCGTAAACCATCCAGCTGCTGACTTTGCTAGGATTCTCCATCAACTATCCCAAGTCCTGTGTGGTGCCATCTCAGAATGCTCTGTTCTCCAGCATGGGGTCTGGCATGGATTCACATGCTCATGAATATTCCCCGCAGTCAGGCTGGGAATCCTCGGTAAAGAAAAAATCAGTATCCGTTTCGTTTATGATCTGTCTTTCTCAGAAGTAACCAATTACTGATCTCTGGGTCACGCTGCCCCCAGCCAATGACTGGCTGCCGCCGTTTGATCGGAAGCAGCCTTCTATGGAGCTCCTCCGGACCACTGCAGGAGCAGTGAGCTACCCTGATACCATCCAGACGCTGCGGGAAGCGTCCTGAAGATTGCAGATGCAATCCTGCAAAATAGCGCATCCTACAACTTGCGCCGGATTCCCCACAACTTTCACTCCTAATTTGCCCCATTGTGCTTAATAGCACTCTGCCATCTGCCCCAAGCCCTACTACCCTGCACTGGTGTGCGTCCACAGTGTTTGGGCAGAGGACTCCATTGCCTAACACGAGGCAAAAAGCATTTAAAGATGGCCGCCCGACGCACCGTATTGCCTTTGTTCACCTAACCTAGTCCCAGGCTCCCCCATACCACACCAATTGGCTCCCAGGCCTTCTTCAGGAGCCTATCCCGTGAGCCGGCCCATGTCAGCAAGGCCCGGGGAGACCAGGCCAGCACCTGTCCTCAGCCTGTCACCAGCCGTCATGCCATCTGCCAGAACCCCTGCATGAGCTGTAACCTGTGAGTCATAACACTAAGGTAACTTTCGTCAGACCTGTGCTCAGGCACTGACTTTGCCCTTTTTGCCTCTCAACCTTCACTATCCGGACTGTTATCCCACTACCTAGCACACTTTATCCTCAGTCTACCACCATGCCCTGCACACGCTCACGCGCTGCACAATGATATATGTATACTTAGCCTTGTGTTGCCTATACTTAGCCATTGTGCTGACTATACCTAGCCTTGTGTTGCCTATATGTTGCCTATACTTAGCCCTGTGTTGCCTATACTTAGCCCTGTGTTGCCTATACTTAGCCCTGTGTAGCCCATACTTAGCATTGTGTTGCCTATACTTAGCCATTGTGCTGACTATACCTAGCCTTGTGTTGCCTATATGTTGCCTATACTTAGCCCTGTGTTGCCTATACTTAGCCCTGTGTTGCCTATACTTAGCCCTGTGTTGCCTATACTTAGCCCTGTGTTGCCCATACTTAGCCTTGTGTTGCCTATACTTAGCCCTGTGTAGCCTATATCTTAGCCCACTGTTTTTGCTATTTAACATGATACTACTATAATGTTAGAAAACTACGAGCTCAACAACCTATTAGTGACTTTCCTAGACATTACTGAGCTCCCCCACCAGATATAGACAACTATCCCTAGGATAGAATGATCTCCACCCTCATCTTCCTGACCACCCTCTGGTCCACAATGATAACAGCAAACCACCCACCACAATCTATGCCTACTGTGACATTGAATTCTGATGAGCGCCGACCCACCATCACCCCAGACACTAACCCACAGTCTATAAAGTCACCTATCCTCCACCACCCTCTAAGAAATGCAAAGTTACGGTCAAGATTACCTAAAATCTATGAACCTCTAGCCAGTCTACTCACCAAACCTAGTAATAGAAGAGACCTCCAACGTAATGCCCCCAAACTAAACACCTGCCCCCCCCCCCCCCAAAGAGACTCCCACGTTAACTGTCCCATTAACAATCACCGGAAATCAAGCACTAAACCTACCAAAAAGAAAAGTTGCACCACTCCTGCGACACCCAAACCAAACACACCTCTGAAGGGTGCCCTTATTAATGCCAGGTCATTAATGGCACATGCCACCGAAATTGCCGATCTCATGCAAATAGGTGATTATGACCTCCTAGCCATAACAGAAACTTGGCTGCACCAAGCAGCAGGACCCGCTCTGATGCTTGCCTTGCCCCCTAACTACAACATCCTCAGAGAAGATAGAACTAACTCTCGAGGAGGCGGCTTAGCCATCATCGCTAAAAATAATCTCACCATAAAAATAGAAACACCTTCAAATACCAAATCTTGCGAATCCTTAACGGCTAAACTCTTAACATCATCCTCTCAATCTATCAACATACACCTCATCTATAGTCCACCATGGTGCATTGAGAAGGACATCTCTATGATCCTCTCAAATAATCTAAAAAATTCATCGCAAGCCATCCTTCTGGGAGACATGAACTTAGGTTTCAACGACCACAAAGATTTGCGAGCGATTAATATCGCCAATGTCATTACAGAACTTGGATTTACCCAAAGAATATCACAACCCACCCACGAAAAAGGTCAAACACTCGACTGGGTAGCCAACCACCACTGTAATGTAACAATTACTGATGTCTGCCCACAAAGCTGGACAGATCATGCGCTAAAAACCTTCCTCATAAACGAAAACACCACCCAACCTAAGGAAAATATATTGGCTCCCCCCTTACCAACCAGAAATTAAAAAAACATAACTACGGACAAACTGTTACCACTTATCCTCCAAACTCTAAATTCCTTACCTGATTCACTAAATACATCAGCTCTAGTAAACAAATTCAACTCAACCATGGCCAAAGCCTTAGACACTATCGCCCCTTTGAAAATGAGAAAAAGTAAGCCCAGAGCACACTTAAACACTTGGTTCACCCCTCATCTCAAATCCCTAAGGATTGAAAAACGCAAATGTGAATCCGCCTGGCGACTAACTCCATCTGAGACTAATAAAGCAGCTCTCATCAATGCCTCTAAGATCTACAAAAATGAAATAAGGAGAGCAAAAAAAGAGAACTTTAACAACAGAATACTAGAGGCTAAATCCGGAACCAAAGAGCTATTCATTATACTAAAGGAACTGAAAAACCCTATCCCTGTTCCGGACAACTGCGACAAAAATAAAACGTGGTGCTCTAACATCCAAAAAGCTCTAAACGACAAAATCACCACACTCCAAACCCAAATTGAGAATAAGAAACAAAATATTCCTCCTTCAACCAATCAAAATGGTAAACCACATACCTCTACCAAACCAGAACATAAATTCAACTTCAACAAAGTAACCATTTTAGAGATTGAAAAAATAATACTTTCGCTCAAAGCAACCAACTGTCGAGGTGACATATGCCCAGCACAACTGATAAAAGACGCGGCCAGAGACCTATCCCCATTTATTTCCAAACTTATCAATGCTTCCTTTGCATCAGGCACAATACCAGACAACCTTAAACAATCATGGGTCCTCCCCCTTCTTAAAAAGCAAACCCTGGATCCCTCCATCCCGACCAACTACGGGCCAATCACTATGGTACCATTCCTGCTAAAAATACTAGACAAAATGGCTTACCTACAGATCCAAAAATATCTGGAGCTGCATCAGCTATTAGGTACCAGACAATCAGGCTTCAGACCTCAACATGGTACCGAAACTGCGCTTATTGATCTCAAAACCCAAGTCGATGAGCTGAGAGATCTTGGAAAAACTGCCCTACTCCTCCTATTGGATCTCTCAGCAGCATTTGACCTGGTGGACCATGATGTGCTCTGTACCCACCTGGAATCTGCGGCCCACTTCTCCACATATTCCATTGCATGGATCAAGTCTTAAGATTAAGTGGCAGAACCATGAGGGTTTTCTCTACCTCTGCAGCAGCTGGCCCAGTACCCATCACATGTGGCGTTCCCCAGGGATCCTGTGTCTCTCCGACCATGTATAACATTTTCACGAAGCCCCTGTTTGATGATCTGGACCTTCTGGGTGTCACCTATACAAACTATGCAGATGACACTCAGATTCTCATCCCACTTTCGGGGGATTACGAACAGGATTTGACCTTGGTGAACAAGATATACCTCATCATCCAGGCATGGATGGCCCGTCATGGTCTATGCCTGAATGATGACAAAACGGAACTCATCCTACTGGGGAACACACAAAAGACTGAACAAGGACTATTCATCATTTGTTATAGATGGCAACACCATCAAAGTAGCAAAAGAGGTAAAAACATTATGTTTTTACCTCGACTCTTGCCTTTCCCTAACAAAGCAGGTGAGTGCGATGGCCTATAGCACCGCATACACCTGTAAGCTGATTAGAGCAGCTAAACCATACTTGTCCACTACCAGCTGCCTTACCCTATGAAGAGCTCTGATATTATCCAAATTGGACTATTGCAACGCTCTATATATAGGGTCTAATAAACACAAGCTGCAAAAAATCCAAACCTTGCAGAACAATGCCCTTAGAGCCGCACTAGGAATCCCAAGAAGAGAGCATATATCAGATATCAGAAGACAATCTAACTGGCTCCCTACAGCTGAGAAAATTAAACTTAAAACAGTATCACTAACTTTCAAAAGTATCAATGACTTAGCCCCCAAATACCTAACAGAAAGCTTCAAAAGAACTTCTAATAGACCCACCAGAGAAGAATATACCAACCAGCTAGTTGTACCCCCATTTAATTTGAGCACAGCCGGAGGCAACAGCTTCCCTGTCAAAGCGGCCCAACTTTGGAACTCCCTCCCATCTTCCTTAAGGTCTGACCAATCCTATCCACACTTCAGACTCAACTGTATTAAATGGCCCAAAGAAAATGACCTATAATTTACCGACACTAGGACTACTCACGCCTGACCCACCTGTTAACCTGCAACTGAACGCATACTGACATGCTCTTATAACTTTCAATGTATACTGTGTATACACCTCTGTGTACAGATACCTGTGTATATAACCATGTATATTGTCATCCTTTGCTGTCAATGCATCATGTAACTACTTGGAATGTGTAACTATGTGTAACTGTAACCTGTAAGCTTTAAGTATTCTTGAACACGCGCCCAGATACCTCCGGGTCTGGCGCGCGCTATAAATAAAATAAACAAACAAACAAACTACACATACCATCTGTATTGTAGTTCTACAGCGTATAAGTCCGCAATCCAGGTGCAAACGCACCGGCTCGAATAAGGCAAGCCGGTCTTTGCAGGTCAGTGAAGGTGTAAACCCCTCGATCTCTCTCCATTGCCCTCTACCTGCGTTCTCCAATCTACTAGTGAAACATGGGCCTTCAGGAAGTCTATAGAGCTAGCCAGATCTAAGTTGGACGCTAACAGTCTCTACCCTGTGCAGAGTAAGAATATTAAGTCGCTTGATCTGCAACATTCTGGAACACTGCCCCATGAAGCACAATCTGTGAATGAGAGCTGCGCTATTGTACAGTGCAGCACGGGGACCCCGCCTTTAGCTACCAATTGCAGCTCATGCTTACCTGCTGATACATATGTTTCAGAACAAGGGGTGAGAGCTGTAAACACTGCAGAGGGGGATGGGGGGTCAATTGTGTGCACACTCTTCCTGGGCAAAATGGCACTGAGAGTATCGGTACAACTTAGTTGGATGACTCTGCCCATTATGGTTCATCTGAAGCCCGAGACTAAAATGCTCCGGTTCTATTGGATGCTCAGGGGAATGATACCGCAGGGATGTATAAGCCCACAGGCGGAGACTTAAACTGTACCCTGCTTAATACTAGGTCACACATTAAACATGCCCTTGAGGTGGCCACATACAGCATGGAGAATAACATTGATGTTTGTGCAACAACAGATACGTGGGGCCATAACTCTGCAGGCCCAATGCTGGCTCTAGCGATCCCAGAAGGCTATAGGATTCTGTTGGGATAGAACAGATGGCAGAGGTGGGGGCGTTGCATTGATATTTAAACTGAAGTTGAAAATGTGGGAGGTCAAGACCATTGACCTTCCTGACACAGAATTGTGGGAAAAACGTTTACTACGACAGGATGTAAATTACATTTTTCATATGATGAATTTTTATGACCTATGCACATTCGGTTCCATGTGTTAAAATCGCTGCAAAAATGGCCATTTACGCAAATAATCGTGGCAAAAAGACTGTGGTTTTGCCGCCGCAATCCATGTAAAGGATGCTGGGGACACCCCCGCAACCTCCAGACCTGTTATACCATTTAAGGGGAGCGGGGGACACCCCTTAAATGGTATAGTGGGGTACACCTTTACCGGGTCAAACCACAGCATTTTTGCCACAATTTCTTGTAAAGGCGATATTTTTGCAGTGATTTTATTACTGCATACTGCACATTCTTAGCCAATTGTCTGGTGGCATATTTTAACATTATCCCTTTTTAGCTGTTCTGTTTTAACATTTGTAGAGCTGTTTCAAACTTGAAAAGTTCTTATTGTTGCATTCTTTGTCTAGATATATGTAAAGCCTTTGTTGGCTGAATGCATATGAACGAAATAAATAAATAATATTGTTTATTATCTTGTGTTGCTTTATACTTTTCTTTGAATGTTTGTTATTTGGAGTGAGGGCCAGTTTAGCCATGCTAGAGATTGTTCCCTTAGCGATTAGAATATGTAGGGGATTTCTCGTTAGAGTAGGGTAAGCAAGGCTTTATTTGAAAACATTTACTTTAATAAAATGACTGACTTTGAGAAAACTACAAGCAGTTGTCCGCCTCGCATTACTGACCCCTCACAGCATGTGTGGATCAATTGTATCTATTTCAGAAGACACAAAGATATTATCCAACATCAAGTTTACTCCCTGAATGGTATGCTGATCATCAGATTGTAATAGTTTACAGCAATCCTCATTAGGGGTAGACAAAAGTTGATCACTGAGCATAGTTTCCCCAGGAGAGAGAGCCAGCGGCAAAGGTGACTGCAGGCATTGAGACCTGATAAATTAAATTATGTGTGCCAAATAAAGTGGCTGACATGGGTGTGACAGTCTGAGATAGTTCCATAGTATGGTGTACAATAACATTAGATATGCTAACTGTATCATTGGCCTCAACACAAATAACCAAAACGTGTGAAGTATCAATCTTAGGCGTTGGTGTCGGTGACAAAATGGACTGTGTGTTATACTTCACAAAACCTTCAGCTGGTGAATATAAAGCTAAAGGTACATTTTGTTGTAAAACAGAGGCAGCGCATTGAGATTTTAGCTGAATCACGGCATTCAGAGCCAGAGTAATTTCTAAAGGAAAGTTAATGGTAGACCTAAACAGATTAGAAACACTGCATTTACCAAATGTGATGACAGTCCCCAGGGCTAACGCGTACCGTAGGTAATTAAATACCCAGGGTTAGATGGGAAATGTCCCAACGAACAGACCCCACAGTCCATAAATATTTTCAGATTCAAGCTGAAACACTAATTAGGGCCTCCTACTTTTGAACACAAAAATGCTAAAATCGATAAAATGCAATAACAACTCTACTCAAAACAGCATGACATCACAAAGGGGCATGGCCAGCTGCAGATGGCCTTTGTCTGAAGCCCAAGCCCAATATGTTTTATGCTCGGAGGCATAAAGACTCCCGACTACAGTGGGACTCTTGAGGTAAATGCCGAGTGCATTCTGCGACCAAATGTATTGTTTGCTCCTGCCCTGTGGAGCGAGATATTAAAAGCTGAGCTCCGGGATTCCAAGATGGCCGCCACCTGCTAAGGACGTACTCTCCCGGTGCTCCGGCCGACGGGACTCACATAAAGGAGAAATTAGCCGTTTCCCTGCCCTGAGAACACTGAATCTGACCCCTAAAAGGTCCATGAGAAGTGCGGCAACAAGGTGAAGCTCCGTGGCACCAGCGCGATCGAAAGACCTGGCAGCCTGCTGTATGAGCGGGCGAGCGACTGGGAGCTTGGGCCGCGAGAACGGGTGAATCCAGTGCGCTGCTGGTGAGGCTGAGCGGTCCCGCCTGGAGGCCCCGTCGAGTGAGCGCAGCAGTGGCCGTGGGGGTGCGGCTAGTCCCGGGCTCCCATGGACTATGAGCTGAGGGAGCCGGCACACAGAGGTGTGTGCGATAACGACCGAGAGGGCTCGGGAGCAACACAGAAGAAGCTGCAGGCAGACCCATCAAGGATCTGGGTCGCCGCGCAAAGAGGAAGGAGCATGGTGGATCCCCGGGCCCCCCACAGCAGTTGGTGACTGGTAACGCTCCGAGGGACGGGAGCCCCCACCTTCCGCCAACCCTCCTCCCCCCGACCTGATAGAAAGTGCGGAGTGCGGGTGGGCCCCCCCATCCCGCTCAGAAGGGAGACACGCACTGGCTTCCTCGCTCTGGCTCTCAGTGGCTCGCCGGAGCGGCGAGACCTGCAGCGCCCACCAGAGTCCTGGGGGTGCACAACTGGGCGGTGAGGTGTCGGCCCCTGCCTGGAGCCCACGCCACATCTACAGTTGTTTGGAGGGGGAAGATCCCGGCCCCGGTGGCCGCCATACCGCCTGAACCATACCGGTTCCCGCTGCGGGAGAAGCAGTGGGAGTGAGCATCCGAAGCTCAGGCGAAGGAAGCCAACAAAGGCCTGCAAAAGAAAACAGAGCCCCATAGGCCGCAACTGGGTCACATCAGCAGTAAGTGTAGTGGGCTCGGGTTAAGCGGCAAAGAAAGCGGACTGCGCCTGCACCTGCCCCCGAGTGGTCTAGAAGGCTCAAAGCTCAGCCGTGAGCGTTGTTGGGGAAGCCACCTGCAGTGCCACGGCGGCCGGATTCGGGAGGCCTGATATTAGAGTGTTGATCCGGAACCGTGCACCCCACGGCTGTATCTGGTGACCTTACTGGGATCAATCAACTCGATGAGCTAAGTACGCCATTGGCCCTCCACATACCCAATTACTACCCACGCTGTACTGATCAGTACTCTGTGACCCGGCCGTGAGGATTGCACCGCGTATTGATTTTATGGTGAGTGCTGCCCTGAACCAGTATGTGCTGACTGAAGGTGCGGTTTGGAAGGACATAAGCTGGAGAAGTGGATGAAGTGTGGGGGAACCTGGGACACGCTTCATTGAAGATAGAGCACCAAGGGCTGGACCGTGGCCCCTGGGTGGAAGATCTGGTTGGTTTTTCTATGTCTCCCCAGTGAGAACCACTGCCAGCGGTATCTGAATACCACTAATATCCACTGCACTGTTGTCCGCAACAACAAGGCACCTGGAACACCATTAAATATAATAACTTCATATAACACACACACTCCATTGGGAAACAAAGCGAACAAAGACATCCCTTGCCCAATTATCAGGTGGCCAGCATTCATGCCCGACCGAATCAGTCCTCTGTGAGAAATAGGTTGAGCTGTGAAACGTGGGAGGGCACAGTCTATTCAGAGAGACTGGTAGGCACTGCTGTCATGACACTTGCCCCTGGCCCTCACTGGCAAGTCAGCCTTCCAGTTAGGACCAGGTCAAAGGCCTTAAAACCTCATCCAAGACTCTCTGGGAGTCAGTCCTGGCGCCTTTGGCGCCAGGCTCATAACCATCATGAAGACCAACATTAGAATGGGACTATTTACTTGGGACTATTTAACTTGGGGGGTCGGGGGGGTTCAGCTAACATGGAGGCACACACATAGCTCAGTTACAAGGAACTGAGCTATGCGGTTTAGTCTTTTGGGTGTGGCAGGCCTGGGACTACTTTACCTGGACTACTTTGGGTGTGGCAGGCCTGGGACTATTTTACCTGGACTACTTTACCTGAGACTATTTAAACCACACCCAAACAGCAGAACATGCTTTGCATTATTCTGCTGTGGGCAGCGTAACGCTCCCTGTGTCCAGTTCTTTGATGCCAGGTTACCTGAAACCAAGGACCTGCAGAGAGAGAAAGAACACTACAAAACTTCCCTGGAACAGTATCCTGTCTTCAATCCACCGCTGACTTCATTTCCACTCACCTGAAGGTACAAACTCCATCATCCGGCACCGCATGCATCCTGGAATACCATAACCTGGAAAGAGGAGAAAGAAAGACAGCATTAGTAAGCTTTTACTCAAGTTTCCTCCTGAATGAAGAAAGCCACACAATTCTTACCTGGGTAGTCATCTCCTGGTCAGTATCATTGCTGAAACATTACGGCGCTCGGCGAGGAACATCACAACCTGCAAGGAGAGAAAAGGCACAGGTTAGCAATAGAAAAGGCGAAACAGCGCCGCGCATCACTCACCGGACAGCATCGCACACACCGCGCTTTCGCCTACCGGCCCATGCTCATCTTCAAACTGCATGACAACACCAAAATACCTTTTCCATACCTAAAAGGAAAGAAGCAAGACATTATTATTCGAACTAAGAGGAATATAAGAACTGCATATAAAGACTGTAAAGCAGCAAACCTACGGAGTCGCTGCAGGCCTGGATTCCCACAGGGGGCTTGCACCAGTGAAGTAACTTGGTTGCTGCTCGCCCCCCACATCTATGCGCCCCTGCCACGAGGAGCAGGACGGAGAATCCACCTCTTACAATATTAAGACGCATCTTTAACCAGAGGCCTTACCAAGGGACCGGGAGAAGGTTCGAGAGGGCAAATCATCCAACCAGGGCTGGGTGGCGTCCCCGTGGATACCAGGTGAGCGTAACAGAACGCAAAGCCTCAATATTATCCACCTGGGGGTCATGAAGACTTCAGAGACTGACCAGTTAGTTCAGTTGTTGCGACAATTACGCGCCGAAGTACATTCAGCCAGGCAAGAAACCAATGCTCTCAGGTGGGATTTGATTTTTACTAAGGATCGTACAGACGAAATAAGTAGACAACTGCTCCAATCACAGGCAGGACAGACCCCATTGCCTGGTAACATTCCGCCAGCACCTGTACCAACTTCTTCCACCAATCCAGTACAAATAACCCTTCCTGGGGCAGTTCCTTTAGCTCCACCTGAACGATTTACAGGGGACCCCAGAAGTATGCAACGTTCATGAACCAGTGTCGTCTTAATTTCCTTTGCAAACCTGGGGCTTTTCCTAACGACCAAGCACGGGTTGCTTTTGTCTTGTCATATCTGAGTGGCAGTGCTGCGGATTGGTCGGTACCATTGGTAAGTCAGGATAACCCGTTGTTATATGACTTTAGGGGTTTCCAGATGGAAATGGAAAAACTCTTTGCTCGTCATACCCAAGGCCAAGCATTAGACAACGAACTTTTGTCACTCCGTCAAGGAAGTCAAGACTTCCTTACATACATAGCAACATTTAACAGACTAGTCGTTGAAGCTGGGTAGCCTGAGGAAAGAAGGACCACACTATTTCATCGGGGTGTACGAGAGGAACTAAAGGATGTCCTTGCTCAAGTGGTTAACGCACCTAAAGACTGTGGAGAATTCATCAACCTTGTGGTGCAATTAGATCACAGATTACAAGACCGAAAAGCAGACCGGATAAGGTTAGACACTCGAGCTGTGTATGTCCAGTCAAAGCATAATGTTCCACGTACATTGGAAAACACGGTAGAACCAATGCAAATCGGAGGTGTACGGCCCCCTTTAATTAAAACTGAAAGAGAAGGCACCAGCAATTATGCCTATATTGCGGAAAATCAGGCCACTTCCTAAAAGAATGTCCAGTGAAACCACCAAGGAGAACTGTTGGAGCCACAGAGAAGGAAGATAATAAGTCGGAAAACTACCAAGCCCGGCAAGCGTAGAGGTCCGCTTGTGAAGCGAGAAGGATGAGCCACAGACCTCACACTTTGCATTACCAGTAATTTTGATCAGTCACCAACAACAGTCTCGTATGCATGCTGTCGAAGCATACATAGACAGCGGAGCAGTTGGGAATTATGTAGACCAAGATCTGGCAGCTGAGATGGGGCTTCCCTTATACTCTAAGTTGACTACTGAAAAAGTTACTACTGTTGGTGGGACAGAAATAGCTTCCGGACCAGTAACCCAATGTACAGCAGCACTAACCCTACTGTGCCAGGATGGACACAGAGAATCTATTGCATTCGATCTCATCAAAGCTCCTCAGTTTCGACTAATCTTAGGGATGCCATGGTTGGTAGCTCACAACCCTCTTATAGATTGGCGTGCCAAGAAGTTGGCTTTTTCCGATGATTGTGCTCGCAGCTGTTATTACCAAGAAAAGGGGAAAACAGACTTATGTACATCTGCTACTCCCAGTACAGCGGCAATTGTACTAGGTGTGACTAGTACTCTACCAAATGAATACCAAGATTTTCAAGACGTGTTCCAGAAAGAACAAGCCAATACTCTTACCACCGCACAGGCCCTACGATTGTCAGATCAACCTCATACCTGGCAAATTCCTTGTGGTCGAATCTATGCACTTACTGAACCAGAAAACCTCCATTTGAAATCTTATCTTAATCAGTACCTGGCAAATGGATTTATCCGCCCATCTAAATCACCGACAGCCAGTCCCTTATTCTTCGTACCAAAGAAGGAAGGAGATTTGAGGACTTGCATCGACTATCGCGCATTAAACCAGATCACAGTAAAAAAAAGTTATCCACTGCCCTTTATTCCCGAATTATTGGATCAAGTCAAAGACGGCCAAATCTATACAAAACTGGACCTTAGGGGGGCGTACCATCTTGTTCGAGTAAAGAAAGGAGACGAATGGAAAACCGCCTTTTGTACCAAATACGGCTTGTATGAATACCAGGTAATGCCTTTTGGACTTTGCAACGCTCCTGCTGCATTCCAGTACTTTATGAATGATGTTTTGCGGGAGTTAATCGACGTTTGCGCCCTGGTTTACATTGATGACATCTTAGTGTATTCTGCTACAAAAGAAGACCATGTCAGGTATGTCCGCTCCGTCCTTACTAAACTCTGCCAACATAAACTGTATGCTAAACTTGAAAAATGCTCTTTTCATGTCACCGAAGTGGAGTTCCTCGGTTTTATCCTTGCACCAAAAGGTATCAGAATGGATAGGCACAAGGTAGATGCCATTCTTAAATGGCCGTCACCAACTTCATTTAGAGGAATCCAGAGTATGTTGGGCTTTGCAAACTTTTACTGCCGATTCATCCCAGATTTTTCCCAAATAATGCATCCAATTACATCACTATTGAGAAAAAACAATAAAAAATTCCATTGGACCGAAGAAGCAGAGGCCATTCAAGAACTTAAGAAAAAATTCACTTCTGCTCCAGTTCTATAGCATCCTCGCCCAGACCTCCCTTATATAGTTGAAACAGATGCCTCTAGAATGGCTATGGGAGCTGTTCTCTCACAAAGGGACCCAGGAACTGGCCAGTTAAACCCTTTGGCCTTCTGGTCACGAAAATTCTCACCTACCGAACTGAACTATGCTATCACAGACAAAGAACTCTTTGCTATAAAATCAGCTTTCAAGACATGGCAACACTATCTCCTTGGTGCTAGACATACTGTCACCGTCATAACTGATCATCGAAACCTGCAATACCTAAAAACAGCAAAGGCTCAATCATCCCGTCAAATGCGGTGGGCTCTTTTCTTCGCTGAATATGACTATGTGATCACCTACCGGCCAGGAGTCCGAAACGGAAAGGCTGACGCCTTGTCCCGCATGGGTGTTGATGAAAAGGTATACTCCAGATCCAGTAGCCATCATTCCAGAAGACAAACTCCTGGGTCTTACGACAACATTGACACAGGGTGAACTCCAAAACAGGATCCAACTCTTAATGGATCCCACTTTCTCACAAGAGTGGTGTACTCAAGGAGAACATTACACCATTAAAGACCAGTTAACATATTTTAGGAACTGTCTATACTTGCCAAGTAAAGATTCACAAGAGCAGGTTATTTCGGGTTATAGCGACTCCCTGATTGAAGGTCATCCTGGAATTTCCAAAACTCTAGCTAAAGTAAAACGAAACTATTAGGGGCCCACATGGCGTAAAGACATCATACAATTCATCCAATCTTGCGGTGTGTGTGCACAAAACAAGTCCCAAAAGCAGAAACCAGCTGGTCTTCTCCAACCATTGGAAATTCCTCCCGAACCATGGCACACACTGTCACTTGATTTCATTACAGATCTACCTCCCAGTCAAGGATTCAACACCATCTTAGTAGTTGTAAACTTGTTCTCTAAAATGGCACACTTTATTCCTTTTAAGAGTCTTCCAAATGCATCCAATTTAGCAAAAGTATTCCTGGAGGAAATCATAGGGCTACATGGCTTTCCATCGGTCTTGATCTCAGATCGAGGTAGTCAGTTCGTATCCAACTTCTGGAGGAAATGCTGTTCAATGGCCCAAATTGACATTCGACTAGCCACAAGTCACCATCCTCAAACAGATGGCCAAACAGAAAGAACAAACCAAACCCTCGAGCAATACTTACGTTGCATGTTACATCAAGTGGAAAGAAATTAGAAGGACTTGTTATGGATAGCTGAATATGCCTATAATAATTCATTACACACCAGCACTGGACAAACCCCTTTCTACACTATATATGGTAGACATCCACGTACTTCAGAATTGGATCTCCCAAACCCTTTGGAAATGCCAGCGGTTAAAACCCTACATACGACTATTTCCCAGGCCTTCAAAGAAGCAGCAGAACATTTTCTCCAAGCCAAGAACAGACAAAAGAAATTTGCTGACCAACATCGTAGTAAAGCCCCCGACTATCAAATTGGAGACAAGGTCTGGTTAGCATCAAAATATGTGCCCATAAAAGGGACTCAGACCTTTCGTCCCTGATATCTGGGACCTTATTCTATTGAATCCATAATGAATCCAGTGGCAGTTGAATTAGCCCTACCACCCACTTTGCAGATAAATCCTGTGTTTCACGTATCACTCCTGAAACCGGTACAACCTGGGTTACAACACCACCAAAACCTGTATTAGTTGACAGAGAACCAGAGTTTGAAGTAAAGGCTATCCTAGACTCAAAATACACCAGATCCAAACTATATCACTTAGTTGATTGGAAGGGATACGGCCCTCAAGACAGATCATGGGGAACCTAGTGAATACATCCATGCACCTCGCTTAATTAAAAAGTTCCATCAGAATTACCCAGCCAAACCAGGACCAGGCAGAAGTGCCACCGTGATAGGGGCCTTGGAGGGGGGTGCTGTCATGACCCTTGCCCCTGGCCCTCACTGGCAAGTCAGCCTTCCAGTTAGGGCCAGGTCAAAGGCCTTAAAACCTCATCCAAGACTCTCTGGGAGTCAGTCCTGGCGCCTTTGCCGCCAGGCGCATAACCATCATGAAGACCAATATTAGAATGGGACTATTTAAGTTGGTGGGGGAGGGGTATTCAACCAACATGGAGGCACACACATAGCTCAGTTACAAGGAACTGAGCTATGCGGTCTAGTCTTTTGGGTGTGGCAGGCCTGGGACTATTTTATCTGGACTACTTTACCTGAGACTATTTAAACCACACCCAAACAGCAGAACATGGTTTGCGTTATTCTGCTGTGGAGAGAGAGAGAGAGAACACTACGAAACTTCCCTGTAACAGTATCCTGTCTTCAATCCACCGCTGACTTCATTTCCACTCACCTGAAGGTACGAACTCCATCATCCGGCACCGCATGCATCCTGGAATACCATAACCTGGAAAGAGGAGAAAGAAAGACAACATTAGTAAGCTTTTACTCGAGTTTCCTCCCGAATGAAGAAAGCCACACAATTCTTACCTGGGTAGTCCTCTCCTGGTCAGTATCATTGCTGGAACATTACGGCACTCGGCGAGGAACATCGAAACCTGCAAGGAGTGAAAAGACACAGGTTAGCAATATCAAAGGCGAAACAGCGCCGCGCATCGCGCATTACTCACCGGACAGCATCGCGCACACTGCGCTTTCACCTACGGGCCCATGCTCCTCTTCAAACTGCATGACAACACCGAAATACCTTTCCATAGGAAAGAAGCAAGACATTATTATTCGAACTAAGAGGAACATGAGAACTGCATATAAAGACTGTAAAGCAGCAAACCTACAGAGTCGCAGCAGGCCTGGATTCCCACAGGGGGCTTGCACCAGTGAAGTAACTTGGTTGCTGCTCGCCCCCCACATCTATGCGCCCCTGCCATGAGGAGCAGGACGGAGAATCCACCTCTTACAATATTAAGACCCATCTTTAACCAGAGGCCTTACCAAGGGACCGGGTGAGGGTTCGAGAGTGCAAATCATCCAACCAGGGCAGGGTGGCATCCCCGTGGATACCAGGTGAGCGTAACAACTACGTACTATCGAACTGCACAGACATCTGCGGAATCCATGGAGCCATGAATGCCTGAAATCTACCTGGATCCACTGTCCATATCACAAGTGAACAAACACTAGTGTCCACATTCTCCCATCATTTTATTGTGTTCACTACGCTACGGAGCGGGACATAGGGTCATACAACCAGCTCTATGTTCGCCTGCCAAAGATTATAGCGAACCCTGTCCGCAAACCTGCACTAATTGTCACCTGAGCACGTGAAATCCCCCATAGCCCACAACCTTCTACATTGACCTTGACTGCTGCACATGCTGGGATCAGTATAATACCTGTGTGCGCTCTGGGCAACTACACGGGTTGCAGCAACCATCGCTTTCCACTGTTGAAAACCGTATACAGGGCTACGTGGGAGACTACAGACCATTTTGAGGGATTAATTGCCTCCTGTGGTTCGGCGCTCACCATACGCAATGCCCGCAGACAATCTCACATTACCAAGGTAATTCTGTTAAGCCCAAAACCGCGTGCTATAGAGAAATGGCATACAACAAATCTATTGTTAAAGCAGCTGCATACAAACCCACAAATCGGGGAAACAAAAGCAAGGTACACCACCCTCTAGTGCAGTGAGCTGACACACAAATCCTTGCAGTCCATCAGGAACTATACCGGACACTCCCTGATAAAAAACTACCCCCAGCTCCAGCGGTGTACGTTACACAGATATGTGAGATGCAGCAACACGGCTCCAAGGAACCTCACAGTCCAAGCCTGCTACAGTGGATAAGAACTGGTCGCTCATTGTCCTGAGACCTAGAACATATACCCGGGTCAGGGGGAGGAACCTCTCACTGTGGGGCAGTGGAGCAACACTCTGCGGGAAAGTACGGCCAGCGCAGACAGATGGATGGGCACTGCACACCATAAATAACCATCCCTCAGCACGGCCCCCTATCTCAGCAGGGGCTTGGGCCGCCGCATGACAAACCACCGGGGTTGAGGAGTTACTGCCAGAACAAAGCCACCAACGGAACAATTTGCACCGCAGCAAAGCACCCTCACACCCCCGGAGGTTGGACCACCACCAGCACCCTAAAACCCAGAGCATCCAACCACCCCCAACCACCAGAAAACCCCTGGCCACCCCTCACAGCCAGGCCCGGAAGCCGGGCCACGGAACCTCCCGGTCAACCACTCTCCTGGACCCCCTCCCCACAGGACCAGGAGCTGAATCACACCACCACCTGGCCAAGAGATCACTGAGGGCCCAGACCCCTCGCACCAACACTCATCACCGGACCAAAAGCCAGGCAAAAGCCGGTCAGGCACCCCCAGAGGCATCCTCAGAGAAGGCAGACACCCCCTGGTACACCCAAGCCTCAAAGCAGCTAATCTCTGGCGAACACCAGTTCACACCCCATAGTCAAACCAGGAGCTGGGCCCACAGGACAACAAATTCCTTGGTGGGGAAGCCACTACTGAGGTCCCACGCACCCTGCTTTCCCCTTCACGCTGGAGTGAACCCGAGTCTGCGCAGCCAAAGCAGTCACAGCTCCCCTCATCCCTATTTATTTTTATTTATTTATTTTAATTTTTGTAACGCGGCACATGCCCATAGGCCTCAGGGCGCACATGAAGACGAGACGAGAACAGACCAACACAAAAAAGGCAGAAGAGCAAGGAAGAATCATAAGCAAGTTATTCCAGGTTAAAGAGGTGAGTTTTTATGGCCCGTTTGAAAACAGTGTAGCTTTGGATTTGGATCTGCTGTATCCGAGCTGGTAGTGTATTCCAAAGAAGGGGACCCTGAGCATCAAGGGTGGTACCTCCAAATTTGGCTGTCCTGAATCTGGGGAGTTTGATTGTAGATTAGCGAAGATTCCTCTCATTTGACTTGATACTAATGCGTGCAGACAGATATATAGGACTGCTGAGGCTCAGGCATTTGTGCGTCGTGGTTAGCACCTTATGTGTTATACGATGTTTGACCGGGAGCCAATGAAGTTTTTTCCTAAAGGTGGAGATGTGGGTGCGACGAGATTGGTTGAAAATAGTACGCACAGCGTTATTCTGGGCCACTTGTAGAGATTGAATGTTGGAAACTGTGGTACCAGATAGAAGACTATTACAGTAGTCTAATCTAGAATTAATCAGTGCCGTGGACAGGAGAGCACAGTTTTTTTCAGTGATAAATGGGCGAATATATCCTATTTGCTTGTTGAGTCCGCAGCTAGACTTGATGCTAGAGACGTGGGGCTTCATGGATAGTTCTTCATCGAGGACAACTCCTAGGGTCTTGACTTTCTTTTGGATGGCGATGCTGGCATAAATAGGATCAAGTTTAGTCCGGGTGCTTTTAGATGACACTATTAGGAGTTCGGTCTTTTTATCATTCAAAGCCAGAGAGTTACAGGCCATCCAGTCCTGTATGGCTTTGTATATGTTATTGATGATTCCGACATCATTGCTATGAGAGCCACTCAGTTGTATGACTACCTGAGTATCATCAGCGTTGTTTGTATATTGCACTCCTAATTTGCTTAAGAGGGCGGATATACAGAATAAAAAGCAGAGTTGGCAGACAGGAACCCTGTGGAACTCCACATGTATGAGAGATAGGGGAGGATTGATTGTTGCCTACGCATACCCTTACCATTCTAGGACCTAAAAAGGAGGCTATCCATCTAGATGCTGTCGCGGAACAGTTGGCGACCTCTCCGAGCCTTGAGACCAGTAAGCTGTGATCAACCAGGTCAAAGGCTGCGGAGAGGTCCAGTAGCATAAGCAGTGCAGCTTGGTTTTTATCTGCTATGCTAGCCAGGGTGGATTTAAGATCGAGCATGGCCGTCTCAGTCCCATGGCGAGCTCTATAACCAGACTGTCGGGTGGCAAGAATGTTATGTTTCTCAACATGGGCCTGTAATTGCAGGTATGCAAGTTTGTCTAGTATCTTGAGGATAAAAGGTACATTTGTTTTGGGCCTATAGTTATCATTGTTAGTGGGATCAAGATTTTCTTTCTTTAATAAAGGTGTAATCCATGCAGATTTTAACAGGTCCGGTACCAGACCCTCGTCAAAGGACAAGTTTATCAGTTTGGTAATCCACGGGACTAAGATTTCAGTGGACTCCTTACAGATGCTTGTAGGACAGTCGTCGGCAGGACAAGAAGTGGCTTTGAGATCTTGTATAACTTTAGAGACTTCATTTTCAGTGTAGTGCGTAAATGAAAATTGAGGGATAGTACTTTCTACTTTGTTAGAAAAGATTTGTCTCTGTAGGAGTTTGCACCGGTGCTACATCACCGAGGGCTTTCTTGATTTTTTTCTTTGTGTGAGTCGATCTTGGATAAGAAAGCATCATGAATGCCCTGACACCAATTATCATCTTTGATGATGTTATTAGAAAGTGGAGGCTGATTTTGAAACTCTACTAGGATTTTAAATAGCTCGCCAGCATTGGATTGTGCATTCACAATTCTTTCATTATAATGTTTGGCTTTGGCCTCAAGAGTTTTTTGTAGCTATGGATGGATTTTTTATAGTTAGTTAGGGTGTTGTCATTTGGATCCTTCCTCCAGGCTCTTTCGAGAGCTCTTTTTTTTTTTTGTCTGGCGTTGAGAATGTCGTCAGAGAACCAAGTGTTCTTTATAGTTTCGGTCTTTATAGCCTTCATTTTCCTGGGGGCAAGATCATTGACTACTTCTTTAATATTAAGTAACAGATGGTTGACTAGTTCAGAAGAGTCAACAAAGTTATCTAAGGGTTGAAGCTTGGATGACAGCAGTGTGGCTAGTTTAGGGGTTGTTAGATTTTTAAGGTTGCGGGTCATCTTTTGTATGTGCGGGTAGGTGTTAAGTTTGGGAGGGGAGGAGGGTAGTAAGATCTTGGCCTGAATGAGGGAGTGGTCAGACCAAATGCATGGCGTGACCGAGATGTCAGAAATGTTAGTATTTTGTGATATGAGCCAGTCAAGGGTGTTACCACTATTTTGGTAGGAGAGTTTATCCATTGAGTAAGACCAAAGGAGGTAATGGTGTCCATAAGGTTGGTGCCCACTTTGTCTTGTTGGTCATTAGCCCAATGGTTGAAATCGCCCATGACAATAACAGGGCAATAACAGGGCACTTAGTGGCGCAGATTTGAGCCAGCAGATCACCAAGCTGCTCTTCAAAGAAGGTCATGTCTCTGGGTGGACGGTAAATCATTGTGAGTGTGTTTAGAGTTGTGTGTGGGGAAGTTTTTATTTTCACCCATAATGTTCCACAACCTTCACGAGAACTATGAGGAATTTCATGGCATTCGAGGCTGGATTTGCACATCAGTGCAACTCCGCCACCTTTGCCCTGTGAACGATCAGCTCTGAAAAGGGTGTAGTCATTGGGTGTGGAGAGTGTGGCTTGAGTGGGCAAGTTTGCCCGAGACTGCCAGACCAGCCCCATATCTCTACGCTGCAACCTAAGCACATCACACCTCAGCCGGAGACTTGGACCTACACCCATCATGTCGTAAAAAACCAGCAAAGCAGGCAGACATAGCTCCTCTCCTCTCCACCCTTGCAACAGACAGATCCAGGAGGGGGGACCGCCTAGAACCAGGGGAAACCAACGCTGGGAGCATGCACGCAGAACCACCCCGGGAAGGCCCGACTCTGGCGGTCACGAAGTCTGACCTCCAGGAACACCTAGCAGCATTGACCAAAGAATTTCAGAAGGACACTGAGGAGGTAAAGAGCACCATCACAGCGCTCGAAACAAGAGTGGGGGAACTAGAGACAAGAACAATGGAGGCGGAAACCACCCTGTGCGAGCACAGCTACGAACTTGAGAAGGGGGCAGACAGGCTGAGCGCACTTGAAGCCCTCTGCGAAGCACTCTAACTCAAGCAGGAGGACTCACAGAACCGCTCCCGCTGCAACAACATTCGCCTGAGAGGGATTCCCACATCCATTCCAGAGGCGGACCTCGAGCCTTATGTGAGCGATCTTTTCCGCTTCATAATCACCCTGCCGGACGACTCCCCCCTGGTGCTCAACTGGGTCCACAGAACTAGAGCTAAATCCAATGCCTCGGCCCCGCCGGACGTCCTGGAAAGAGTACACTACTTCAAGGTCAAGGAGAAGATCATGCGGGAGGCTAGGAGCTCCCCGCAAATACAGTTCAGGGACGCCTCAATCTCCCTTTACCAAGATCTCGCCGCCACCACACTCCTGAAAAGGAAAGCACTGAAACCAGTGATGAAATGGCTGAGGGAAAAGGGCGTATCATACCATTGGGGCTTACCCACGGCCCTAATTTTCCCCTGGAAAGGGAGCATCCGCCACATACGCAAATTACATGAGGCCGAAAAACTACTGAACCCGGCAGCAGCGGGAGAAACCAACAACGAGGAAGTGCCCTCAGAGCAAGAAGACCGGCAGAACTCTAACTGGTCCTGGTCCCGGGTGGAGAGGCGCTGCCGAAGAATCAGGGGACCCCCACTCAAAGGCAAGCGCCCAAGCAACGACGGCTAAGGTTGGGGCGACACCGGCACCCAGTTTCCCCCGGAACCGACAAGCATCACCAAAAACCAGACGCGAGCCACTAACACTGGACACGCACCGAAATGGGGTCATCCATTAAGAACCTGACCATGATCACCTGGAATGTCCAGGGCCTCAACTCCCCCAGGAAACGTAAGTCCATGGAACACCGCCTGACCCAGCAAGAGGCGGACATAGTCTTTCTACAAGAAACCCACCTACTAGCCGCGGACGAACAGAGAGTCAAATACCAAATGTTCCCTAAAAGATACTTTGCATCCTCTGGCCAGAAAAGGGGAGGGGTGGCAGTCCTGCTCAGTCAATCAGCGGCACTGACAAAGGTCACGGTCAAACGGGACCCCGAGGGCAGGTTCCTAATGATTAAAGGCCTACTGGTCGAGCTCCCAATAACCATCATAGCAATCTACTGCCCAAATGAAGCCCAGGAGCGCTTCCTACGTAGGATCCTCCCAGTCATATCGTCCTTTGCTGAAGGCAACCTACTGATTGGAGGGGACTTCAACCTCACCCCGGACCCAACCATCGACAAGACCTTGCCGCCCACTGGAACAGACTTCACGAAGGCACTGGGGTTCGCAGAATTCCTAAGAGAGACGGAGACAATCGACGCCTGGAGGCTGGCGAACGACAAGACTCGCGACTACACTTTCTTTTCGCATGTCGACAGGGGTCTCTCCAGGATAGACCTTCTACTCATCTCAAGCCCGCTGTTCCCAAGCATAGTGAACATCCACATCAGCCTGAGAGTGATCTCCGACCACGCCCCAGTCATAGCGCAGCTCCAGATGAAAGGCATACCAACACTGCGACACAGAGCCTGGAAGCTGCAGGACTATTTCTGCATGGACATTGCAGACAGCCAGGAGTTGTCGGAAGCCCTCACTAACTACTTCACGGAGAACGTGGGAAAAGGGCCTACAGAGGCTACGGTGTGGGATGCCATAAAGCCAGTGATCCAAGGGGTCGCCATGATCTGTTCGGCAGCACACAGGCGCCGGCATCAGCTAAAATCAGAAGAACTGGAAACTGAGGTAGCACAGAAAGAGGCAAACAACAAACGACGCCAATCAACAAGGTCATGGAACGAGCTACGCAAAGCTAAAGTAGCCCTGGAAATGCACCTGGCAGACCGTACATCCTGAGCGTTGACATTCACGAAGCAGTACTATTACCTGAACAGCAACAAAGCCAACCACCTACTCGTACATAAGCACAAGAAAGTACACACCAGGAACAACATTGCAGTCCTACGGGACCAAGGCGGGACCCCACGCTGCTCTGAGGCCGAAATTATGACCATCATGACCGAGCACCACAGGAAGGTAATGACAGGGAACCCTATGGAAGCGGCAGCACACGCCGCCTACCCGAGCACGATCCCAAGGCCACCCCGCCACCCACAGATGGACACCCTGGAAGACCCTATATCCTCGGAGGAGGTGTCTGAAGTGATCCGCTCCATGAAAAACACGGCTCCTGGCCCAGGCGGACTGCCCGCGCCATTTTAAAAGAAATACCACCACATCCTGGCCCCCCACCTAGCTTCACTTTTCAACTTCTTCCTCGAAACTGGCTCCACCACCCCCTCCATGGAGGAATCGGTCACAGTTTTGATTCCAAAACCAGGAGCAAACCTAGAACTCTGCGCGTCATTCCACCCAATTGCTCTACTGAATGTAGACTCCAAAATATTCTCGAAGTTACTGGCACGCAGGCTCGCCGGGCTCCTCCCAGACCTCATTCACCCGGACCAAACGGGTTTCATTCCCGGGCGCAACACCTCAGACAACATCAGGCGCACCTTAAACATCATTGAGACAGCCAATAGAACTGGAGAAGAGCTAGTGGTGGTCTCGCTCGACGCACACAAGGCGTTCGACATGCTGGACTGGGGCTATATAAGGGAGACACTGTGTCACTACGGAATTGGCCTGAAATTCTTGAAATGGACGATGGCTAACTATCAGAACCCCACCACAACCCTGAGGATCAATGGTGCCAGATCCCTAAGAATCGAAATCACTAGAGGCACACGCCAAGGCTGCCCCTTGTCGCCTCTTGTTTTCGCCCTGTCAGTGGAGCCGTGTGCCTCCACAATCCGGCAGAACCCATCAATCCTAGGCCTGAAATTCAAGGACGATACCTACAAAGTGGCCCTATACGCCGACGATGTACTGCTAACACTTACGCAGCCAAGCACATCCCTCACTGCGCTATGCGAGGAGCTAAGCAGCTTCAAATCAGCATCAGGGTTCTCAATCAACCTCACGAAGTCCACAGCACTGGGCATCAACATTCCAAGAGCAACGCTGGATTCTATAGCGGCCTGCCTCCCAATCCCATGTGCCAGATCCCACTTAAATTACCTAGGCGTCCGCCTACCGAAGCTAGCAGAACGCACCTAAAAACTAAACCTCCCGCCCCTGCTGAAGGACCTACAGTCGGATATGGCCCGCTGGCAAGATCAGGAAATATCCTGGCTAGGAAGAATCGCAGCACTCAAGATGAACTTGGTCCCTAGACTGCTCTACCACTGCCAAGCCCTCCCTGTAGCCCAAACAAGCCAAACAGAAACTGCAAGCAAATATGCTAAAATTTGTTTGAGGGGGGCAAGAAGCCTCGAGTATCCAGGAAAGTCTTACTTAGGAGCCCCGGGTCCGGAGGTCTGGGAGTCCCTGAGGTCGAAAGGTACTGCCTAGCTGCCCAGCTCTCGGCGGCATTCATATAGCAACCTGGCATCAACAAGCCCTGCTGGCTAAAGCTGGAGGAGGACTGGAGCCAATACCCACTGGGATCCCTCCCACACATCACATGGCCCAAAAATCCCCCTAACGCCGGGCCCCTCTCAACCACCAGGAACACGGTAAGCAGCTGGAAACAGGCTGCAAGTAGGTGGAGCTGCAGGAGCACGGTGGGTCCACTCTCTCCGATCTGGGAGGACCCGGACTTCACCCCAGGGCAAGGGCAGAACGTTTTTTTCTAAGTGGAAGGCGGGCGGCCTGCAGCGCGTAGCGGACTTCTACGAAGGAGATTCTCTACTCAACTTTGAGGATTGCAAGTGAAAATTACAGGTACCGGAAACCGAGAGGTTTCACTACACCCAGCTCCGTCATTGGTTGTCACATGACTCAATGAGAATACAGGGGCACAGAGAACTGTCAGCCCTGGAGCTCACGCTAACGACAACCCCACCCAGGGGGAAGATCTCCACCCTGTACAGGCTGCTGGACAGGGCAGACCTCGACTCTAAGGAGCCCTACATGACTCGATGGGAGAGAGTCCTAGGCCGAGAACTAGACGGGACCAGCTGGGAGCGCATCTGGAGAAGAACCCACAAGACCTCTAAATTCGTAACGAACAAAGAGGGAGCCATTAAGGTCTGTTACAGGTGGTACATGACACCAGAAATCCTTCACAAATGCAACCCTGCTATCCCGCCACACTATTGGAGGGGCTGCACAGACACAGGAACGTTGTTCCACCTCCTCTGGGAATGCCGGAAGGCAGAGAAGTTCTGGAGGGAGGTCCTGGAGCAAATCTGACAGATCACAGGCCTATCAATACCGTGGGACCCTGGGATTGTCCTACTGGGAGACAAGAGAGAAGGACAGTTCCCGATGCCCGGCAACCTGGCTGACCTCTGCACACACCAACTGACCGCAGCCAAGATTTCAATCGACAAGCTGTGGAAACTTCAGGAAGGCGCAGCAATCCCCGTGTGGTGGGTCAAATGCTGGGACATCGCCGCAACAGAGAAAATTACCGCCATCCGCCTGGGCAACCAAAACAAGTTCCACAGCACCTGGGGCCCATTCCTGGACTTTGTGGAAAGATTCCCGGGAGTGGCCAGACAACCTCCAGCGCTCCGCTGGCTAACTAAAAGGGACTAACATCCTAGCGGCCCCCTGGACCGGCGCACATGGCTGCCTACCCTATCGCAACCACAGCACCCATACCCTGTAACTTCGATCTGAGACTGACATGACCCCTCCCCCGGACCACCCCGGAACTCACCCCCCATTCTTTTCTCCCCTTTTGTTTTGTCTTTTTGTTCTTTTTACCTCAGTTGAGGCATTTTTTCTTTTTCTTGTTTACTATGTTTCTGTTAAATTCTGTTAACTCTGGTAACTATCTGGTTTCCTTTAGAGCAACATTAAATCTCAAAAGTATCACTAACCTGATCTGACAGCGACTTCCCATGAAGGACACAAATGCTGAAATGAAAGTCCCCCCGGAAAGCTCTACTCTCCCCTCAGCGGAAATGATAATATGCCAGTGTGGGAAGGAGCAAAACCCCCAGGGAAACCCTCTGGGGAAGAAAACCCTGGACGATGTCGCTCACAGATAGTCTGGAAGAGGTCTTGAGGTAAGTAGAGGTCTTCGGTGTAACAGACAACTCGTATTGGAGATGGAGTCTCTATAGTTGGAGACAAGACAGGTAAGAATCCAATAGTGAAGAAAAGGCTGGAATAATTCAGGAGGAGTAGTAGGCTGGCACTTACGGGAGGAAGTTGCCGAATATACTGAGGATTATAAGGTGATCAGGAACACCGGTTTCCAATATTGAGGTCCAGAAAAAGTAATATCAGCCCACCCTTAGAGAAAAAGAGATTATCTTTCTGCCAAAGCAAATAGGGAAAGGTAATGTGGAGAACGGGTGTTTGGAAGGATGCTAACTTACTTTGGATGGGAATGTCGAGAGTGCGGGCAGTCTGAATGGATGTTGGGAGCGGATGACTTGCCGGGGAAAAACGAGGCCCAGTTCGAAACTGAGACGAGAGAGGAAAGGAGAGTCTAAATAGAAAGGAGAGTAAATAGGCAGAGGTCAAGGAGAGCAAGAATTCACATAAATCAGCGAAGGACAACCTAGCAGCGAAACATACGGAGCGCCGAAATCAGCAGTAGCGACGCGGCGGGTAGCCGTACTTCCTTCACTAAATGGGATCACGTGAGCAGCCATCTGCGTCTCTAGAGAGCGTGCAGATTCTATACCGTTGTCTGTAGATACGGTACGGACATCCTCGGCCATCTTGGACAGGTTGGATCGTATTACTCCGCACACACGGCAGCGCTGCCAAAGAGACCAGTGCCGTAACGGCGTGACAGTTTCACTCAAAAGCATGTCACAAAGAATAAGGAAGCCTCTTTTGTTTATAAATGGCAATAAAATGTTACATTGAAAAAGCTGAGCACCGTCATGACCGCAGCGGATCTCCTCAAGATGGCGCTGGATGATCACGGTGCCAGCCGCCCTGCAGTGTGAGGCCCTTCCTGGCCCCACGGAGCATGCAACAGCTGCAAGAGGTATGGTGGAGAATGGAGGTACAGCACGGGAGTCACATGCAGAGAAAATCCTGGCCCCTCTTTATTGCGCTTGGGTTCAGCTGTCAGCTGGTGCAGACTGTTCGGAGTCCTGGGGGTAGCCCTCCCCTGCACGTTAACTTAGCACAGTCTCCTGCAGTGAGGTGATCTCTATTGAGGGGTGCAGGCTCTAAAGCATTAAAGCATTGAAGCGCTTCAAGCCTCTCACAGAGAAGCTGGGGCTGCCTAAACACCTCCAAGTGGATGGAATCTACACTCCGGGTCAATCAGTTACCCTTGAGGACCGATAATCCAACAACCATGTCCAAACAGCATAAACCTCAGAAACATGCCAACATAGCAGCCGTGTTGCAGCTGCAAAATAAAGGGAAGAAAGCTCAGGCTCAGTTGCCAGATCGCCCATCAACCCAATTGGCCACAAAAGATGATATCCAAGCCTTTATGACGGACATAAAGATGGAATTCCGTAACTGCATGACTGTAATTTTGACAAAGATGGACCGTCTGGATCAAAGGGTACTGGAGGCAGAGCAGAGGCTGGGGGAGGTTGAAGATCAGTCAATGGGCTACTCCACGACGATAGCAGAGCTGCAGCACCGTACCCAGCTCCTGGAGGGGAAAAGCGAAGCGATGGAACACAAGCAAGAAGACATGGAGAATAGGGCCCGTAGAAACAACTTGCGTGTTAAAGTGGTGTCCTCTTCCGTCTCGGATCAGGCACTAGCTAACTACATAGGGGATCTATTTCAAACCCACCTGCCGCATCTCTACAAGTCAATGCTCCTCTTGGGGGGTGCTGTTGTGCACGCACGTAATGGCTGCCTGACTGCAGAGCTCCGATCTGTGCCATATCCTGAGTCAAATAAAATCTGCTTTGGAGCCACCCGGCGACAAGGTCTTGTTCATTAAGGGTCGGAAAACACCCTGCACAATTAGCAGGGAAATCCAACTTAAAACGGCTGAGATATCCTTCCGGACGAGATGACCGGGGGCACCATGGTATGTAAGCTGTCTGTGAGAACCATGTGATAAATACTTGAAGCCGCAGGGGGAGCTGAGCTCCGAAGGCCGTGGAGGAGGAGGAGGAGCCAATCGAGACCACTGCCATGCTGCGTAACACAGCATCGGGTGCTTCCCTGGGTTGTGCGACTCTACGGCCGCTGAATACTTTACTGTAGCCCCTGTACGGAGGGCAAGCCTGCAGGCTCCCTCGACACATTTATCCAGCGGACACTCCGTACCACGACCGCCCGTGACCTGCATGGTCCCATTAGCCTGCAGCCACGAAAGCAACATCAACTGCCCTGCTATGAACAGATCCGACTGCTGTGTGACTCGGTGGCCGGGACACGACAAGTACCGAAGCAGCTTGTGAGCTGTTGTGGATGCTGGCAACGGTACAGGCCGTGCACATCGGAAGATTGCAAACGTTCCCTCGCCCGCCGCCTCGAGTCGTGCCGCCAGGCTCGGAGGCAACGGTCCGCGTGAAGCAGGCTGGAAAACCACTCTGTGAGATCCTCTCCCGGCACCATCTGGCATACTGCTAAGAACACAGTGGGTAAGGAGTAACGCCCCTCCCCTGCCTACACCTCGAGCTCCGTGCATAGACTTAGCCAGGAAAAACCTTTGGTACAGAATCAGGCAATAAGAAGGGGCAACGTCCATCTCCGCTGCATGTGCCCTGCGCCGTGCTTTCAGCGGATGCCGTTTAGCCTGGTTAAGGCATACATCCTGGAACAAACAGCCTGGTGTGGGTCCTACCTGTTGGGCAGGAGGCCATCGTAGTGCAGGACGGCGGAGAGCCTCACAAATCTACAGGGTCCTACAATCAGTGGGCAACAGAATGGACACAACAGTATAACATACCACGTACATTTTAACAGCTGATCCGGCATAACAGCCAGAACTCCTGTTAACGTGGGAGAGCACAATCCATCCCTCTATCCGGAGCGAAGTGAATGTAGAACACTCATTGACATTGTAGTGTGGATATTCAGAACAACCCATGCTAGCTGGAACACTGCCATTCGTCTATGAGTACCGGTGCACAACAGGCGATACTTGGGGCCTAGTGGGATCTGCCCAGGAGACATTGGGAAGCAACCCCCCCCCCGGACTACACACCGCAAAGCTGCTGGAATTGGCCCTATGGCTGCGTCAAGCTTGATGGTATCTTCAGATTGGGCGCACTGCTTAGTATAACTTGAATAAGAGGATAACAGAATACTGCTGAGCGGTGCGGACTGGTCTGAACCCCGCCACTGACCCTCCTAGTACTGGGCAGATACAGATAGTTTTAGTCTCTGGAGGTGATCTCCCTGCCGTGCTGTGGTCCGGAAACATAGAGGATACAACATCCTTTGTTGGGCTGCACTGGAGAGCATGGCCATTGACAGGAATACACACCCTAAGTACTCTGAGCCCAGTATAATACAGTGAACACTAAAATTGTGTAACTACGCAAGAATAGCTCTCCGTGCACAGGGCAGCCGGCTCTTGGAAACTATCCCACCACTAAAAAAGTTTGGTGATTCACATCACACGATCCATACGGCAGCTGATACACGACAACTCATCAATAATGTCGAAGGGCTCTGGTGCTAAGAAGGGCCCGATGGGCTTGTTTGCAAGCTCCCAGACCACGGCAGCAGCGACAATGATTTTGCCGACTGGAGACACCCCAACAACGTCCACAGCTAACCCCAGGGACGATCATCTACTAGCCACTGTGCAGAACGGGTTTTTATTTGTAAATGTTAAATTGGACGATATTGTGGCCAACATCGGGTCGCGTAAGGCGAGATTGGATTAAGAAAGTGCCCGAGTAACAGAAACCGAGGCCAGGCAAAGTGCGAACAAAGATAATATTGGCCAGCACGGCCGTGACATTACACAACTGAAAGGAGAACTCTCAAAGATGCGGGGCAAGTGCGAGGATCTGGAGTACAGATCCAGAAGAAACAATATCCGAATACTCGGAGTCGCAGAATCCTCGTGCAAAGGTCCTATGGAGGTGCATGTTGAAGCTCTCCTAAAGTCCCTCTTTGGGACGGCATCGTTCTCTGATCATTTTCTGGTGGAAAGATCTCACTGCACCCTGGCCCCTACGCCTAAACCCAGAGCTCCGCCCCGTACCATCATCGCCAGGTTGCTCAATTATAGGGACAGAGATTCGATCCTCAGACTGGCCAGCGAGGAGGGGACGCTACACTATGAGGGAAACAACATACATATTTACCCTGACTTTGCCGCAGTAGTACAGGCCCAAAGGCGATCCTATGAACAAGTGAAGCGGCAACTCTACTGCGTCGAATCCCATATGCCTTGATTTTCCCAGCTAAAATGCGGATACAGCACGGAGGCAGAGCGCATTTCTTTGAGAACCCTACTGCGGCAATGGACTACATTGAAGTTTCGATTCCACTACCACCCCACCATCGTGGAGCAGATCAGAACATGGGCCCGCCATCCATGAGAGGAGAAATCCAGCAGACTGAAAGTTGCAGACTATAATATCCTTTCGATTTGTTGCGGAGCGATGTCAATGGGTGGCACAGATCCAAAATGTGAGTTAATGCTGGATCAAGGGCGTCCGGCTGTGGCAGCCATGAAGTTGCAGCATATGCACCTCAGGAAGGTTCCACAAGTTAAGGGGGAAACATTATCATGTTGCAGTTGGGGGTGGGGGAGGGGTGTGCAATGGTCAGTCCCTGATGCACCTGTAGGGAGGGAGGTACGGGTGAGGGAGGCAGACCGAGTTGGGGGAGTTAAAAGTTTTAAAATCAATGGTCATGTCGCTATGAACAGTATGAGACTTATGAGTGCAAGTAAAGATAGCGACACATATGGTAGTCACAAATGGCGCAGAACACACTTATGGGCAAAGGGCTGAAAATTAAGCTATTAACTTGGAATGTAAGGGGCCTCAATAACCCGGGGAAGCTAAAAAAGTGGGTCCGTACGTGACACAACACAACCCACAGACACTGATGCTGCAAGAAACCCATGCATTAAAGAAAGTGAATGCCTACTTTATTACCAGTTGGGGCCCACTCCGATACTATACAGAATATTCCACACAGGCCAGGGGAGTCCTTACACTTATGCACCCATCACTAGGCTTCCGATACACGAAAAGTAAAATATATCCATTGGGACGATACGTGCTGGTGTAGGGGGAAATAGCAGGTCACTCAGTGGTTCTGGTGAATACTTATGGGCCCGATATGGACGACCCGGAATTCTACCAGGCCGTGCTAAATATGCTCATCCCACTGGACTAGACATGGGTGTTTTGGGGAGGGGACTTTAACACAATTCTCGACACAGCTTTGGACCCGTCATTCAATGCCACGCCAGATGCTCACAAAAGCTGCTAATACTCTACATCAGATACTACTAAGTTACCTTTGATAGATGCTTGGAGAACACTCCACCCACAAGACCAACAATACACATATTACTCCACGGTACATGACTCAGAATCTCGGATCCACTATTTGCTCCTATCCACCTCACTTTCGAACATGGTGCTGAGTTGTGATATCCATCCGCGCACACTCTCTGATCATTCCCCAGTCTATCTGTGTCTCAAACTATGCAATGTTCCTCTCACGCTAAGCGTTGAAGGATGCCCTGTACTATACTTTAAGATCCCAATGTGTCTGAATCCCTACATATGGAAATTGCTGAGTTCTTCAACATCAACAAAGGCTCTGTTAACACCCACGCAACATTCTGGGAAACCTTCAAGGTCTGGGTCCGGGATATCCTCATGGCTGAAACCACTGGTTTACTTAAAACTGTTAGGATGGAATTGAGCCAGGTGGAATCTCAGTTACGAGAACATGAGAAGAGCTACAGTGTTACACATAACAGTGACACCCTTGCAGACATTAATAAACTGTTAAGTGACTTTCACAAATTGACTGACAGGGAGGTGCAATACTTAGCTGCCCCAGCGAGAGCACGCAGATACGGGGAGGGAGATAAAGCGAGGAGATCCCTGTCTAACATGTTGAAGGCAGAACATCACTGCAGCCCCATCCCCGGTATCCAAGCAGCAAATGGCATGGTGGTGACTCAAGGGGAAGTAATAAATGACGAAATCACACGGTTCTACACGGTTTTATACTCAAATCGAGATGAGAGGACAGTGGAGGAGACTTCTGAATACTTGCGTAGTCTGGGGCTCCCTGTGCTCCCGCCCGAGGCTATATCCTCGCTGGATTTACCAATTACCCAGGAGGAAATCGTAGACGCCATTAAGAAGTCCCTGGCATTAGGGAAAGCCCCAGGTTCTGATGGCCTGGGTATTGAATTGTACGAAGAATGCCACTGAGTGCTAGCCCCTATCTTGCTGAATGTGTCGGAAGAGGCTAAGGACTGGGGCATGCTCCCTGACTCGATGCGAGGTATTTTTTAAGAAACTCCTATCCTTGGCTACCTCGTTTGTTTGGGGTAATGCGGTCGCAAGGATGAAATGGGATAAACTGGTGGAACCATACGCGAGTGGTGGCATCGCTGCACCTGATTTTCAGCTTCATTATTTAACGGCACAAGCCCAGTTCGCCAAACACTGGTACGTTCAAGATGACAAGGTCACGCACATCCCAATAGAAAGATATGCAGCTTCCGCCACTGATCTCCGCTCTGTCATGTTCAGTACACGTCATAAAGATTCCTGTAGATTTGACCCTGCCAGTGTCACTGTCCAAGCTTGGTCCATGATATATAAAAGAATCAACATAGAGATACCATACGGCCCAAAGGCCCCACTCTGGCGTTTCCCTGAAATCTCCCCCACTTTTGATGAAGCCTTACAGAGAACCTGGGACCCAGATAAACAGTGGAAGATGCGGGCATGTACCCAGAAGGCAGGGTAAGTCTAGACGATTTTGTTGGTACAGGGAGGGCAGCTGAAATTATTACAATATCATTGTATGAAGGCTGCTTTTGGTGGGAGATGGCTGATGTTCCCAGAGGAACCTGTCACACTCGAGTGTATACGAGCTATAATATCCGGGGATGGTGCGGGGGCGGGTATTTCCAAACTGTATGCCCTAATACAATCGCATTCCCAGTCCCCGAACATCATTAAAATGACATGGGAGTCAAATCTGGGCTCAGCAATAGGTGAAGAACAATGGCACAAATGCTGCCAACTGAGAAAAACAGTGGGCCTCATTACAAGTATGGCGGGAAGGCAACAACGGCAGCTGTATCGCTACTGACACCGTTGCTACCGTACCGCCATACTAGGAGTTCTGCTCGCGGGTGCCCTTGCAGCCACTAGGTCTGACCTGGTGGCCGTACCGGCACCCGCGAGCAGAACTTGATGGTAGCACTGGTACCATTATTAACGGTACCGGTGCTACCACCCTCCCCATTCCGATTGGGCTCAAATGGGAATGGGGATGTACCGGGCCCGGTGTTGGGGAGAATTCTCTGTTAAGGCTAATTTCCCAAACCTAGTGAGTCCCCCAGAAGCTTTTCTGGATTTTTGGGGTTAATTTTTTTCTCCTGCTAAGAGTGAGACTCTTTTTTTCCCACTCTTAGGCATAATTTGACTATGTCCTTTGACTGTAATGTGTTTTATGGGCTATGGGGTCTTTTACTCCATAGGGCTTCATGTGTTTTTGGTATGTGTGTTACACAGCACCCTCAGTGCAGTAACACAGGGTGTCATAGTGACCCCCAAACATAGACTCCATACCCTGGGACTGACTACTGTCTCCCAGGGCATGTAAAGTCACAATTGGCTTTACTAGTCTCAAATTGTGAACAGAACCAGTATAAACCATCATATTGTGAAAGTACTGGTAGGGGTAGGTGACCTTTCTGCAAAGACTTTGAGTGCATTTCCACTGTGTGATCTTGGGCACATTCTGCCTTGCTCTCTCCAAGAGTGGGCCTGGCCTATGAACCTTTTGCTCTACAGTAGACCCTGCCTTTCTTGACTTGCTGTGGTTTCTTAAGTGTTGGTACTGTTATTTTCCTACTCTGCCTTTTCTCTCCCTTTTTAAACGAATTATTGGAGTGATACGGTTACGCGCTCACCTCTGTTTTGCTAAATAAGTGGTGTCTTAACCTAGACTTGTCGAATAATTAACTAGGGAGGTGTATATACTTATAGTGACTGTGTTTGAACTTGCTTGATATATTAGTGCCAGTGTATTTTCACAAGTGTGTTTTTAAATAAATAATTATATACTTTTATACCAAAGCTCTGGTCAGTGTTTGCTTGTTCTACTGTATTTTTAGCCCTATTGTGTATACTCTTTATACTGCCTAACTCTTCTTGAGAGAAGTCTGACTGCTCAGCCACAGCTACCAGGTAAATCTGGGTGGTGCAGACTGCTACCAATTGGGTTTACTGCTTACTCCTGTAGTCTTAAACTTTTTGCAGTGTTCCCTAAGGGAACTGCACAGGTTTCTGCCTAACACCCGGCACCTGCGAAAGGGCAATTACCTGGTCCGGCTGGGCCGAAATAGCCCGGTAATTGCCCATTCGCGGGTGCCGGACCCGGATGCGAGTTTGGAGGTATCCTTGCCGGTTTTACCGGCAAGGCTACATCCAACCTCGTAATGAGGCCAAGTGTCTCTGAATGCTGGCCTACGTATGATCCAGTACAAAAATCCTCATCCAGTTGCATTACACCCCTGTAAAAATGGCCAAGTTTCGGAGAACTGTTCTGGGGAATGTTTAAAATATGGGGACCCACACGCAAATGCTTTTCATATGTATTGGCATACCGTTTGATTGCTGCGTTTTGGAGCAGTGTTGCTGAAATTATTGAGAAAATAACACAAATCCTGTTCCCTCTCACTCCCCAGAAATATCTGTTTGGAGACATTAATAAGGTGACCGAAACCACGAGAACGCTTTTCAATGTGACATGTGCTGTTGCTAAAAGATGTATACTGAAATGCTGGAAGGCCACATATTTCCCCCCCGAACTGACGATTTCCTCCGAGAGTTGACATTTGAGAACGAATGTGAAGAACACTTTTGTATTGTTCATGCCTGTAACAAACCGTCCCAAAGATATATGGGCCCCTTTCAGAAACTATTTATGTGAGATGATATCCGATAATGACTTTTCCCTTGCCTCCACGCCATGATGTATTAATCCCTACATGTGTATACACTTTTGAAATTGCTCTGCACTGTGATTTAATGTTATTGTATTATGTGATTATCGACATGACCATCAATAAACAAAGTTTTTAAAAAAAAGTCAATGCTCCTTTTGGATCGCACCACAGGTTGCGCACTCGCAGGGGCCCAGCGCCAGATGGCCCTCCAGATGTAATAATGCGGGTTCAGTTCTTTACTTTTAAGCAGGAACTCTTAGCGGCAGGTCGCACACAAGGGGACTTGACATTTCAAGGTGCTTCTCTCCAAATCTTTCAAGATCTAGCCACCTCAACGATACGGAGAAGGCGGTCGCTGAAACCACTTACATTATTTTTGCAAAACAAGAAGATAAGATACTGGTGGCTGTTTCCCTCGTCCCTGCAATTCACTTTTGACAGTATGGCACACATCATCGGCTCTCTGGAAGAAGCAGATTAGATCCTAGGTGGATCCTGCCAGGAGAAGAATGGCAACTCTCCAATCAAATTCCGTTTGCTGCTGAGATCTGATCCCCTAAACCAAGACGTAACACATGGGCGATAGTGGCTAAAGGGGGGAAGCATGCAGTGCCTCCGCAACACTCTTGAATCTTGTTCTGCGGTCCCAGGAGGGAGATCTTCTCACACCAGCTCACGATTTATCTGCCTCAAAAGGTGTGAGAAATGTTCTTGTTCTCGGGCTTCACAATTCAATGCCTTCAGCGGATCAAAAAAAGGGGGCACAGCTATTCACTTATAAAAGGAAACTGCGATTAAGGAACCGCACACCCTGTTTGACCAGGAGGGTCGCTGTACCGGGGTCAAGGGTTTGCTATATGGACAACTCTACACGCTAATGTCGATATATGCTCACAATGATGGACAGGAAACCTTTTTGCTAGACCTCAATGCTGCCTCCTCCCCTTTGTGGAAGGCCAAGTAATAATTGTGGGGGGATTTCAATGGAGTCCCTGACCCCTTGCTGCACAAATCTCATGCACCCTCATCAAGAGACTTCAAGATCGCCCTGGGCTTACTCCACTTTTTCAGATCCCTATGGGTGGTGGATACATAGAGAGTGCTGCAACCTAGCACTAGGGACTTTTCCTTCTTTTCCCATGTACATCGCACCTCCTCCCGGACTGACCTCCTCTTGGCTACCCCAGAGCTAATGTCATTTGTAGACAAGGTGATTATTGAGCCCAAGATCTTCTCTGACCACGCCCCGGTTCTCCTGAAAGCCAGAATATGTGACACAGCACCCCCAAAAACCCCCTGTAGACCTTTGTGGCATCTATATGACCCCATTCTAAATGACATGACATTGAGGGATGCAATAACAAAAGCCATTCGAAACTACTTCATAGAGAACCCGGCCAACCTTACGTCAATGGCAACCACTTGGGAGGCTATGAAAGCAGTCATTAGGGGGGAATTTATAGAGCATGCTGCAGCTTACTGCAAGCGCAAATGGGAAAGGCGGTCTCAATTAGAGGAGGGAACTAGCTAATGCAGAGGAGAAACTCAAAAAGGGATGGTCCCTACAGTTGGGCCCGAACAAATAGGAAGCCTTATGTGCTGAAGAAACAGCCCAATCTCTCTTTACCACAAAACAGGGATACTACGCCAAGGGTAACAAAGCTGACACATTTTTGATCAGGAAACTGGCAAATTCTAACCGGCGCAACTTCATAGCAGGCCTGCGTGACCCACTAGGTAAGGTACAATACGTAAAAAATGTAAAACTCATCTGACTCGTCCCGGGAGGATAGCACAGCGGCAGCGTGCGCGTCTTGGAAGCAAGACGACACAAAGCAACAACAGGTTCGATCCCCGGGTCCGCGCTTAAAAACCTCTGAGTGTTTAAGCGCGTTATAAATACGTAACTAAGACAAAGAAAAAAAAAAACACAATTGCACAACTAAGAAAAACTAACAATTCCTGTAACAGCGCCTCGATGCCTGCGGGCTGTGTGAGCGCTTTATAAATGTAAATAAATAAAAATAAATAAATGTAGGCTCCACCCCGAAACCTGGCAGAACAGACCCAATACATACAAGAAGCCTCCCTCCCACACCTTTCTGGAACAGAGTGCGAAGCTCTGGAATCCCCTAACCTTGGAAGAGGTAGACCATATGATTAAATAATTGAAGTCCAGAGCCCCTGGCCCTGATGGATTCACTGTCAAGTTCTAGAAAATCTTCCGGACCCAACTTGTTTCCCCACTCATAGATCTGTTTAACTCTTTCTAGCAAACCAGCTCCACAACCCCTTCCATGCAAATCTCCTCAACCATCTACTATTAAAACCAGGAAGTGTGGTGCCTATAGGCCAATCTCATTGCTCAACATAGATGCAAATATCTATTCCAAAGTCCTGGCCAATCGATTGTCCCGGGTTCTCCCCCCAAATCATTGACCCAGATCAAATGGGATTTATTCTGGGAAGAACGACAGGGGATAGTATTCATCGGGCCTTGGACCTGGTAGAGGTAGCCACCCTGTGGAAGTGCAAGCTGGTGCTTTTAGCCTTGGTGTCAACTAAGACATTTGATAAGGTTGACTCGGCCTTCATGCACGCTACCCTTCAGGCATTGTTGTTTGGGCCCATGTTGTGCAAAATGGTTTTAGCCAACTATAGCGCCCTGAAGACCCCTTTGCGGGTCAATCAAGGGCACTCAATCCCTATCCCACTCACCTGCGGTATGAGGTAAGGCTGCCCTTGTCCCCTTTACTATTCTCTCTCATAATGGAACCCCTAGCCCAGAGGATACGGAACAACCCCTCCATTGATGGTGTGCCAAGTGGCCCTAGGCAGCATAAGATATCCCGCTTCGTACCCTGACCAACGCTTGGATTTCCATACAATAATCTCTCTTCGAATTACAATCTTTTGGACAAATGGCTGGTTTTAAAATGAAATACAAAAAATCAGCTGCCTTAGGGGTAGGACTAACCACGAACGACATTCTCACTTTACAGCCGATTTGTCCAATTAAATGGCATAAAAAGTCCATACAATACTTAGGGATTCATATTGCAGCCTCCACACAAAAGCTTTATGCGCTAATTTTTCCATCCCTCTTTAGAGAATTAGAAGCCGATCTGGAAAGATGGTCATCCCAAGAAATCTCACTAATGGGGCGAATTACTGCCTGTCAAATAAATCTCCTTCTGCGGTTCCTATACTTCTACACGGCCTTACCAGCGGAAATACCACAGAGTCCCCTCTCCCGTCTGCAACAGAAGGTGTTTGGATTTTTGTGATGGGGTAGGAAAGCTAGAATCCCTAAAAGAGTAATGATGGGCAAAGCACGTTTGTGCGGTTTGGGGTTCCTGAACCTTTGTAAATACTATGCTGCAACTCTGCCAAGAGAGTGCTATGTAGTATTTACAGAGGTTCAGGAACCACTGACCGCCCAAACGTGCGTTGCCCATCATTAATCTTTTAGGGATTCTAGCTTTCCTACCCCATCAGATAAATCGACATTGAACAGTCCAGGCTCCCACTTCCACTCCATTCTCTGCCACACATCCCTCACTCAGTACGAAGGTCTTGGCCGTTGCTGCTCTCTTCTACGAAACAAACCGTAAAAACATGGGATTGGGATTTACGTCTTAAAGGGATCCCAAAGGGTATAGGCCCACTCACCCCTGTTTTCCATAACGCCTCCTTTATTCCGGGCTTACAGCCGGGACACTTGGATTAGGGGGTAGGTGGGGGGTCTGCTCACTGTGTTGCAGTTGTTTGACAATGGCCAGCCCTGTACATTCTAAAACTGTAAAGAGGAGTTTCACCTGTCTGACTCAGACAGATTTACATATGCTCAACTTCGTTATTGGGTCATGCATCCTTCGTCTAAGCCAACGGCTACACGTAACCCTGGGTCGAATAGAAGTCACTATACAGGAAGGGTCCCAGGGGCGGTAATATATCTAAAATGTATAAACTTTTACAAGATGACCTGCTTGCCTCCTCACCCAAATACATGTTCCTGTGGGAGGGGGGATCAACCGATAGATGACCAAATGTGGATGAGGAGCTACTCTTCCTCTTCGTATGTGACAAACATGATGTGTGCCCTCATGCTTGTACTCTGTTGGTATCTTCCCCCGACACAGTTGCATCATATGCAAAATGCCCTGGACCCGACATGCTGGCGTATATGTGGAGCACAAGGCACATACTTCCACATGTGGTGGGACTGCCCTCTAGTGGAAACAGATAATGACTTCCATTGAAGACATCACCCATGTTAGGCTCCTATTTCGGCCTGAGGTACTCCTACTGGGCATGCCGAGTGTTAGGGAGAATTCTCTGTTTAGGCTGAATTTCCTAACCTAGTGAGTCCCCCAGCAGCTTTGCTGGATTTTTGGGGTTTATTTTTTTCTCCTGCCAAGAGTGAGACTCTTTTACCCTCACTCTTGGGCATGATTTGAGTGTGTTTCTTTGACTCTAGATGTGTTTAATGGGCTATGGGGTCTTTTACTCCATAGGGCTTCATGTGTTTTTGTGATGTGTGTTACACAGCACCCTCAGTGCATTAACACAGGGGTGTCATAGTGACCCCCCAATATAGACTCCATACCCTGGGACTGACTACTGTCTCCCAGGGCATGTAAAGTCACCATAGACTTTACTAGTCTCAAATTCTGAACAGAACCAGTACAAACCATGATATTGTGGGCGTACTGGCCGGGGCAATTCGATTGCCCCGGGGTCTGTTAGTCGAGGGGCACGTCTCCGCCCCCCCTGATCCAGTTTTGGCTGGTGGCAGTGGATACGACCGCAAATATATCTCTATGGGATTTCCCATTGTTCGAGGCTACCAACTTTAATTATTTAATTCCTATAGCCTCGAACATACCGCCGGTTTATTTAATATTAATTCTCCGGTTTGTATTTTTTGCCAGAACTCGGTTCTAAAATGGCGTTTGTGTTCGCTTCTGTGACTCCAACCAAAGTTGAGCCCTTTGTTCCACTTTTTGGCGGGCTTCTCCACAGAAGCCCTCCAAAGTGGTGCCACTCTGTCTGAGGTGGAGGGGGATTTAGGCACCCTGGACTGAGTTGCCTAGGCAACTCAAGTCGCACTCCGTCCTGATTGGCCCAAGTGGTGAGCCGGCCGGCTCACCACTTAGCATGTTTGAGTGACAGCTAGGCTGAGTGAATGGGGGTTTTCTGCATAAAAGCAGGGCTTTGGGGACTGGAACTTTAGAAGTCGCCACAGGACCTAAGAATCCAACGAGGGAGAAGCTGAGCCGACCTGCTACGACGACACCACCGGTGGAGCCCTGCTGAACCATCTCACCACTTTTCCCAGCGACAGAGGAGATCTCCAACCCGGAGAGTCTTTTTCCTTCGACTGGTGGGGATAACCAGTCTGCTTCCTTTTTCGCTTCCCGGAGCATCTCGTGGCCGCCTTGCCTGTGCCAAGCACCCCGGCAACCAGGATACTACGTTTCACCCCTACCGCGAATCCAAGGGTAGTACCTTTAACCGGAAAACTCTGCGGCTGGTTTCTTCCCAGGCAGTGCAACGACCTTCATCTTTCCTCCACGTCGAGATCTTCTCTTCCTCTGGATGACGCTGTGACTTGCACCCCTGCCAGGAACAACTGCCCCCGCTGGAGGATCCTTTCCACATAAGGTACCGTGTTCCGCCTGGCTTCCCTTGCAACCGACTGTACGGGGTAGATTTAGCCCCCCGCTTTCGAACCTGGGTTAGCCTGGGACACCCTGGCTAAACTTTTCTGAGCCTAACTAAAACCTTTCTGAACTCCCTGCAAGACTTTATAAGCCTGTTGTCATTGTGTGATCTTGGGTGCATTTGTGCCCTGCTCTCTCCAAGAGTGGGCCCAGCCTATGGACTTTGGGCCACAAGTAACTTTTGACTTTCCTGCCTTGCTTAAGAGTTCCTAAGTATTAGTGTGGTGTATTTTCCTACATTCTGCCTTTTTCCCCTCCCTTTTTCGTTAACTTATTGGAGTGCCATCTATAGTTAAGCGCTCACCTCTGTCTGGAAATAAGTGGTGTTAACTAAGACTTGTCTGATAAGGAATAAGGGATGTATATAGATTAATAGTAACTGTGTTTGAAGTGATTTACAATAATAGTGCTGGAGTGTGTCAACAAGTGTGTCTTTAAATAATGATATACCTTGATACCAAAGCTATGGTCAGTGTTTGCTTGTGCTATTGTGTCTGAGTGCCTATTGTGTATACTTTACATACTGCCTAACTCTTCTTGAGGGAAGTCTGACTGCTCAGCCACAGCTACCAGGTAAATCTGGGTGGTACAGACTGCTATCAAGTGGGTTTACTGCCAACACCTGTAGTCCTAAATCTTTTGCAGTGGTCCCCAAGAACTGCACATGTTTCTGCCTAACACCGAATCTGGGAGTATATCCCAAATCTGGGAAGACAGGTAAACTGATTACCCAACTTCTGCTAGCTGCTAAGATTACAATACTGCGCCTGGAAATCTCCTGAGGGCATGATACCGGCTCTGTGGTGGATCAACATTTGGGACATCCAAGTGGCAGAATAAATTACGGTGGCCAAGGAGGGTAGACTACATCAGTTCTCTGACATTTGGTAGTTAGCAGGTTGGTTTGTGTGATCTAAAATCCCTTTTATGGCACTTAGTTTGAAAAAACGTTTCAGCTTTATTCTGTGTTTTCAGAGTTTCTCCCGTTTATTTTTTTTTATTGGGCTGCTGGCTGCAGGAGGCTTTTTACAGGGGTTGTAGCTTTAGTGAAAACATTTGTTTCTCTTTCCTCCAGTATCCATGTAGCATAGGGAAAGAGTTGAGTCCTGTGCATGCCTGGTTGTAGCACATTGAGTTGCACTTCTCTCTGTCACCCTGGTGTCAATGGGAGAGAGGTGCTAGTCTGCCAACATTTTTCTCTTCAAGTTGGGGTAAGGTAATTATGTAGGCTGATTAGCACTTCCCCATACTCTTCCTGCCTCTCGATCTGTATTTGAGGTTCCTGGATCCACTATGGTTTTTGCCCTCTTCTGTGAGACATTGTCCTTGTTTGTTTGCTCCTTCCCAATGGTCTTGGAAACATGACCTTGGGATATGTTTGTAAGCGTTCTCCAGCATGGGGTCTGACATGGATTCACATGCTCATGAATATTCCCCGTCGTCAGGCGGGGAATCCTCGGTAAAGAAAAATCAGTATCAGTTTTGTTTCTGATCTGTCTTTCGTAGTAGTAACCAATCACTGATCTCTGCGTCATACTGACCACAGCCAATGACTGCCATCTCCCTAAGCCCCGCCTCTGGCAGCCATCTTCAGATTTTTACCGCACGTTCATGTGTTGGGATCCTCGTGCTATTGCTCTCGAGCTGTAGTGCGTTTTCGTGCTTTTTAATAGGAAAATTCTCTCTTTTTTCGGTCAAAAGAGCCTCAAGCTCCACCATTTCTTTATCCGATCAACGGGGACCCGTGTCGGATTCCTCTACGCCCCTCAAGGGTGAAGATTTCATCGAGCCACGCTTTTGGAGGACTCCAGAAGTTTCTCAGGCCCATCTCGGTCATGGCCCAGGAGAAGGGAAGCTCGACGCCCGGAAAGCTGTTCAGGGTCTGCCCTGGATGCCAGCTTCAGAATGTCTTTAAGGAGGACGAACACTCCCTTTGCCTCTACTGCCTGCATGAGGACAAGACGCACGTGGAGAAGGACTGTGCGTTTTGCAGCAATATGTCGGAGCGGACCATGAAGGACCGCCATCTGCGTCTCGCCAACTGGCTGGAAGGTAAAAGCCCGTCAGGCGAGAAGAAGAAGTCCGAGCGGTTTTCTAAGACCTTTGAGGGCGCCCCGGCGACGGGGGTCCAACAGAAGGCCAAGCACCGCGAGTCCGCTGGCACTGGGAGCGCCGAACGGTCAGGCTCTACGGCTGCCAGGCAGGGCGCATCCTCCCTGGCGCCATCAACCACGAGCCAACGCTCTGGCTCGGGTAAGAGGAAGGCCGAGCACCCGGCAAAGCTCCTGGAGAGACCCCGGTCGTGCTCAAAGGCCCCATCGGAGGGCGAGCGAGGCGGTGACCTTCCCCCCAAGGAGAAGGCGGTGAGCGCACCTAAGGTGGTGAAAGCCTTGATCCACCCTGCCAAGGCCTCTATCGTGACCGTCGCAGCGGCCCTGGCTCAGCCTGTGGAGGCTACACCAGTGGAGGCGACTTCGGGGCTCAGTCTCCCTGCCACCGCGGAGGGAGTCCTCTTTCAAGCCCATCGACAGGACCCCTGTGAAACCTCCGACGGAGAAGAAAAAGGGGGGGCAGAAGGTCGTCGTGGATTCAGCCTCAACATCTGAAGAGGAGCTGATCGAAGTCTTAAGCCACTGCATTTGCGTGGAAGAAGACCAGCCCGTCGGGAGGGATCCCGACGTTGGAGACGACGAGAACGTCGACGGTGCCGACGAGGCTCCTGACCGCCCGTCGGAATCCCCTCAACCAGTGCCGCAAGACAACTCGGTGGCCATTTTGTTGGCTATACAGTCCTTATGCTCGGAGATGAGGACGAGATTGCCGTTACCACCAACGGAGGAACCGCTCCCGACGGGGGATCCGGAGCCAGGCCCTTCTGGGAGCCCTCCTCCTAAGAGAAGAAGGATTCATCCTCCACCTCCTTTTCAACCATCGCGCCCTGCTCAGCCCTCCTCCCCGTCCACGACCCCTGGGGATGATACGGGGACGGACACGGCCGCGACGGGTACAGACGACAAGGTTTACGACGAGGATCTTCCGTCGTCACCTCCTCCCCGGGCCTCCCCGCCCGACGAGATTGGATCGTTTCATGCCATGATCGCCAGGGCAACCGAGCTTTTCCAGCTCTGCCCGGAAGAGAAGAAGAAGGAAGGTTTCCTTTATCAACGGCGCGAGACCAAGAAGAAGACGGTCCTCGCTGTACCTCTACTGGACGATATCTGGGATGAGGGTCTCGCCCTCCTCAAGAACCCATCCACAACGCCTGCGAGAAGGGATCGGTAGGAGAAGAAGTACCGGGTCCCGGACGCGGCCCCCTTGTGCCTTCGGGCACAGCCGACCCCGGACTCGGTCGTCTCTGCGGCGGCCAGGAAGAAAGCGGGGGGGGGGCTTCGGCCTCTACGTCGACCTCCCCACCGGACGGCGAGGGAAAGAAATTGGACACGATGGGACGCAGAGTCATCTCATCGGCAGCGACGACGATTAAGGCTGCAAACGCCTTAGCCATCGTAGCCCGCTACGACAGGGAGTTGTGGTACAAGATCGCCCCCCTGCTGGACTTCCTACCGGATGACAAGAGGGCGGAGGAGAAGTGGCGTCGGACCACGCCATTACGATAGCGACGGACATCGCTGACACTGGTTTTCGCCAGTTGGGCAACGGCGTGTGCCTTAGACGGCGTGGATGGCTCAAGGCAACGGGCTTCCGGCAGGACGTGCAGACCAAAGTTTTGGACATGCCATTCGACGGGAGCAACCTGTTTGGGAAAACAGTGGACGATTCCCTACAAGCCATCAAGACGGACACGGAGACAGCCCGGGCTCTTGGTATTCTCCAGCAACGACGGCCGCCCTTTCGGAGCGCCGGAGGCAAGCAGGGTGCCTCCAAAGGTTCCGGCGGCGGATATTCCACCTACCGTCAAGCAGCCCGTTCGTCGTCACAGGAAGCCTACAGGGGACGAGGCAAGTCGGGCGGACCCTGCCGTCGTCGCCAGGGAGGACAAGGCGGCAAAGCCTCGTCGAAGCAGGACTGAACCGGCCGTGGGGTCGGGCCCCCACCGAAGCATCCCGGTGGGAGGCCGGCTGGCGAACTTCGTCAGCGTGTGGGAGTCCATCTCCACCGACTGTTGGGTGCTGGACGCCCTGGGCCAGGGTCACGCGCTCGAGTTTCTAAAGAAGTGCCCGCGCGTCCCCCCCGTGGCCAGGAAGGAACATCACGTCCCTCTACTTCTCTTGGAGGTAAAGGCGATGCTCAAGAAAGGCACCATCGAGCTTGTCCCAAAGAGGCTTCGGGGCTCCGGAGTTTACTCAAGATACTTGCTCGTGAAGAAGAAGACAGGAGGATGGCGTCCTATCCTAGACCTACGACGACTGAACAAATTCATCAAGGCACAGAAGTTCCGGGTGGTCACCCTCCAGCACGTCCTGGGTCAGCTGGAGGAGGGCGATTTCCTGTCGTCGTTGGATTTGGAGAATGCCTACTTCCATATCCCCATCCTAAAGGGACACCGAAAGTTTCTCAGATTCGTGGTCCAAGGGCGTCACTACCAGTTCAGAGCCCTTCCCTTCGGATTGAGGTCGGCACCCAGGGTGTTCACCAAGTGCCTTGCACCGGTGGCGGCGCGGCTGCGCCTGGAGGGGATCCACGTCTACCCCTACCTGGACGACTGGCTCATCCGAGCAAAGACAAAGGAACTCGCCGCGGAGCACACGGCGAGGACCGTCCAACTACTCACAGACATGGGATTCTCCATAAACTACGCCAAGTCCCACCTGGTGCACGCGCAAGACGCACTGTTTCTGGGAGCGAAGCTCGACACAGTGGCGCTTCTGGCCTCTCCGTCGGAGGAAAGGACGAGGGCCATCTTGGGCAAGGTGCAGCGGATGTTGGTTGCGGACACGGCCAGGGTGAGTCCATCAAGTCCCTCCTCGGAATGATGTCTTCTTGCATTTATCTCATCCGCCTGTGCAGGCTTCGGATGCGCCCGTTACAGGAGTTCCTGGACGCTCGCTGGATCCAGACGACGGGCAGCTTCGAGGACAGGATCACACTCGACGAGAGCTTCCGACGAGCGATCCGGTGGTGGGGCACCCGCGAGCATCTGACGGCGGGCATGGACTTCCAGACCCCGGGCCACCAGAAGACAGTGACCACGGATGCCTCCCTGGAAGGGTGGGGAGCGCACACCAAAAATCTGCACGCGAGGGGCCTTTGGCTGCCGACGGAGAAGTCCCTCCATATCAACGTCCTGGAACTCCGTGCAGTGTTTTGGGCCCTCAGGTCCTTTCTTCCGTCCCTCAAGGGCAAGGTGGTAAGGATCTTCACTGACACCACCACCATGTTCTACATCAGGAAGCAGGGCGGTACCAGATCCCCAGCCCTGTCCAAGGAGGCGCAGGATCTGTGGCATTGGGCCGTCGCCCAAGGGATGTTTCTGGTGCCGTTTCATCTGGCAGGAATAAAAAACACCATCGCCGACTCGTTCAGCAGAGAGCTGCGCTCGTGCCACGAGTGGAAACTACGACAGGATCTAGTGGACCGCCTCTTCCGACGGTGGTGCACACCCCAGATCGATCTATTCGCGACGGCGACGAACTCCAAGTGCCGGAGGTTCGCCAGCAGGTTTCCCCAGCCGAGGAGCATGGGCGATGCTTTCTCGTTCCCCTGGGACGGCCTGTTCCTATATGCGTTCCCTCCATTGCCGCTGCTGATCCGGCTCATCAACCAGCTCAAGAGGTCACAGTGCAGGATGATCCTCGTCGCACCTGCGTGGCCGAGGCAGATATGGTTCCCGGACCTTCTGGACTTGTCAGCGTCCCCGTCAATCAAGCTGCCAGTGGACGCGGATCTTCTCTCCAGGGAAGGAGGCGCCATCCTCCATCACGACCCGAAGTCGCTGAACTTGCAGGCCTGGCTCCTGCAGCGTTAGAGTTTGGAGGTTACGACATACCGGCCGACTGCAGAGAGGTTCTTGCAAAGGCCAGGGCGTCCTCAACTCTTAAATGCTACGGACACAAATGGAAGAGGTTCTCTGTCTGGTGCCACGCACAGAAGATTAACCCTCTACGGATTACGGCTCCTCAAGTACTGCCGTACCTGCTGGCCAAGGCTGGACTGGCGCACGCTTCCATCAAGATTCATCTTGCTGCGATCTCCCGATACACCAGAACCACGGGACGGATGTCTTTGTGGTCTCATCGTCTAGTGAAAGAATTCATGAAGGGACTGTTCAGATCGTTCCCGCCGGTGAAGGCCCCGGCCCCAGCGTGGGAGCTCAACGTGGTGCTGACAAAGCTCATGGGACCTCTGTTCGAGCCTCTGCACTCAGCTCTGTTGAAGTTCTTGTCGTGGAAAACAGCGTTTCTTGTGGCCACCACCTCCGCACAACGGGTGGGAGAGATCCAGGCCCTTTCCTGCAAGCCCCCGTACTTGACTTTTCACGACACGAGGGTAGTGCTCAGGACGCACCCCTCCTTCATGCCCAAGGTGCCGTCGGACTTCCACCTCAACAAACCCTTGGTGTTGCCTGTTTTCTTCCCGTCGCCTTCGTCGCCGGCTGAAAGGACTTTGCACTCGCTGGATTTGGCTAGAGCGCTGAAGTTCTACGTGGACCGCACAAAGAGTTTTCGGAAGACGTCACAACTTTTTGTGAACTTTGGACCTGTCAATCAGGGGAAGGCTCTCTCGAAGGCTTCCGTTTCCAGATGGCTCTCCGGCTGTATCATGTACTGTCATCGGTTGGCAAACCGACTGCTGCCTGGCCGTCCGAGAGCCCATTCCACCAGAGCGATCGCAGCTACCACGGCGTTCCTATCTGGTGTGCCCTTGCTGGACATCTGCAGGGCTGCTACGTGGAGGTCGACGCACACCTTCACGAAATTCTACTGCGTCGATCGGGATTCCAGGGAGGAGTCCAGGGTCGGCCAAGCAGTGCTGCGCAACATGTTCGCCTAAGGTGAGCCTGGTGAGGAGGTAAGAATTGCTTAATGTTGAGTTTTGGATGTAATGCTTAATGTTGAGCTTTTGACACCTCCCGTGGTTGTGCATGTGTGTACTGCTATGTATTCTTTTATTCATGAGCATGTGAATCCATGCCAGACCCCATGCTGGAGAAGGAACAAGTTACTTACCTGTAACTGTTGTTCTCCAGCATGGTTCTGGCATGGATTCACATGCAAACCCTCCCGCCTACCCCTCTGCGGCTCTTCACTTGGTCATACTGCCACTTCACACCTCGGACAAGTGTGTGGGTTTTTTCTACATATCATATGCAGTTTCTGCTGTGTCATGTACACCTGGTGTATAATGTTGAACTGAATCATTTAAAAGGGGCATTGCATGACACCTCGGAGATCCCAGTGCACACCCTGGACCATGTTTTCTCTTCTTACAGCAGTCCCATATCCAGTTTCCACTTCTCCTTAACCTTAATGGGGGGGGGGTAGCAACATGCTCTCCTGGAGTGCCGTATATAACCTTGTAATTGCATGTCTCTCTGTTCCCATTTTCAGGCCGGTTTGGCAGACCTGGGTAACTGGGGGCTCCTCCGGAATGGAATCCCATATGTCTACTAGGGATCTTTTTAAACAGGCACAATTTAGAAACTGTCCTCCTCCTGGCATGTGATAATTATGTGCCCAGCCTGGGAATGTCAATAGGAAGCCCCTTTCGGACATACCCCCGAGTGTGCGTAGTTTTGCCCTTTTGCATCTAGCAGAGCCAATATTGTTCAAAATTCTCTCTAATTCGGGGAATGCCCTCAGTAGTATTTCTGGGCTATACCCCTCCCCAGCTTCAATTTGAAGCATGTTTTCCTCCACACCTGTTGTACCGTTGTCATGATACCTGTTGCCTGAGGTCCCTTCTTGCTCTGCCAAAGTGCCTCCATCCCCGCCAGGGCGGGTCTAGTAAGAGTTTGTCCGAGCTGCCCGTCTGGGTGTCCCATCTGGCTGCGTCCTTTAGCTGAGAGGCCATATAATAGAGCTCAAAGTCAGGTAGGGAAAGTCTGCCTTCCATGTGTCGCCTCTATAGTGTGTCTAGGGATACGCTTCTCCCCTGCCAGCCCATATGAACCTTGAGACCATGCTATCCAGCGGCAGGCATCGTACCTTAAGTGGCATAATTGGGCATTTAGACCTTCCTGGGGAATGTTTATTGTTCCAGGGAAGTTATTTTATTTAATTATTTATAGAGCAGATCTGACTCAGGAGCAGCAGAGCGCTGTACAGAGTGAGGGTAGCCAGCGTTTGGGCTGGCATCTTTTAACAGTAGCGCAGTCCTGTGAGGTCTGCATCGGTATGTGCATCCATTGGAATTAGTCGTTGGTCAGGTGTTGTTGAAAAAGCCACGTTTTAAGAGATTTGAGAAATTGTAGAATAGGGGTCCCTACTGAGCAGTGTAAGGGACTCATGGTGACAACAGTAAAGACAGACCGAAGTGATCACAGTTATGGGGTGTTTATTAAACTGTAAATGCAGGATGGAAAAACACCTAACCTAAATCTAACATGGGAGCAAGCGTCGACCATCAAATGAAAAATAAGGCAGTCCTTGTGGTGTCTTCGTCAAAGTAAAAAGCCTATACTAAAAAAAAAACAATTGCCAATTCCTTACAACTAATTACAAAAAGAGTGTGATGGGGGCGTGGCTTGGAGCGCCATCGATGTGGTCGCTCCTCTGAGGCCGCCCGTGGGATGCCCCCCGTCGCCGTCAATTCCCGGCGGTTCTAAGCAGGTTACCGTGTCGCCAATGCCATCTAAGGCGACTGGAACCGACATGGCACAACCTGGCCAAACATAGCCTTCGACCGAGGAGGCGTTCTACCAGAATCCAGCGGCCGAACTTCTCCCCCGTCTCCAGCCGAAGAAACCAAGATGGCCGCCAAGCCGGAACCCAGCAACACACTCCGCATCTGGTGGTAACGGGGCCTTAGAGCGGCGGGGAGTTGGAGGAGGGGAGCGGACTCCAGCACAGAGCCATCCGATTCATACCAAGGCTGCCTGGAATGCACACGAGTGCATCCTCGGCTGCTGGGGCCTGAGTACCCGAAGCACACCCCGAAGGACCGGGTGAGCGGGCTTTCCCCCTCCCCCACTACGTCGGAACCTCCTCTCAGCGACGGCCGGCATCATTACAGAACCGCACACGGGAGGTTCACAGAGGGATCTGGGACCTCCATCAGCGAAGGACCACCGATGGAGACTTGAGGAAGGGCGGGGAAGCAGCGAGATAACCGCTCTCATCCAGAGAGGCCTTGACCCCCCCCCCCACACCAAAGCTTCCTGGGGCGCCCCTGCCCACTCGCCCAGATCTGGACCAGAGAGGGGGTTGAGAGCGATACATACCCCGAGTGCAGCCGCCCACTGCCCTGGGCAATCAAGACCGCCCAATACGAGCAGCATGTCTAGGCAAACGAAGGTGAGCAAGGGCGCAGATATCTCCGCCATGTTTACTGCACCGGAGAAACCCAAGAAACAAGACCCTCCTAAACTGACCCCACAGAAGCCACAAGAGGACAGGGGCGCCCTCGCTACCAAAGGAGACCTGATAGCCTTCATGGCGGATATTAAATCAGAGTTCCGCGCTTGCCTCTCGGAACTCACCGCTAAAGTTGAACAGACGGACCAAAGGGTCACAGAGATCGAACAGAGGCTCGGAGAAATCGAGGACCATTCGCAAGACCACACTACCACGCTGGGGGAAATGCAAAGATCCATCGATTCCCTGCATCACAAATGCGAGATCCTGGAGTTCAAACATGAAGACCTTGAAAATAGGGCACGCCGCAACAACCTCCGCATTCGGGGCGTCCCAACCTCTGTCCCCGACAGCAAGTTAGCGGACTACGTGGGAAGCTTCTTCGAGGCCCTACTCCCGGATTTGGACAAATCTCAGCTCCTGCTGGACCGGACCCACAGTCTCCGCCCGCGCCGAGGGACAGATTCGGACCCCCCCCCCCGATGTTTTTACCAGGGTCCATTTCTTCACAACCAAAGAGGCAATATCAGCGATCAGTCGCCAAGGAGAAGAGATCACTTTTCAGAGCACTCCACTTCAAATATACCAGGACCTCTCACCACTTACTCTTCAGAAAAAAAGAGCACTCCGACCTCTGGCAGTGTTCCTTCAGGAGCAACAGATCCGTTACAGGTGGCTGTTTCCGACATCTCTCCAGTTTACATATAAATGCACCTTATGCCGAATCAGCCACCTGGAAGACGCAGAGAAAATCTTACATCCAGCCTCGCCCCGAGATCCTTCCACGCCAAACCCGGAGAGGACCGAGGACTCTAGACAGCCTCCCTCCCCAAAGCCCAAACGCACGTCATGGTCGTCAACCCAGCGGAGCAACAGAAAGAGATGAACGAGGACGCTTCCACGATCCCAGGTTCTGTCAGCAACTTAGCCTGGACGCAAGTGCCCTTACCTAAATTAAGACCTGCCACCTTTGTCTCGAACGAAGGAACCTTGAAGGCGGTGGCGGCGGGCCATACCCATGGTTCATACCCACTCCAAGCATACTTTCCAACCTTTGTTCCTTGGAAACCCACAGTACACAATACGTGATGGGAAAGTTGGCCCTGTTGGCCGAGGGTACGCCCGTACTTACAATGTCGGTCTACCCTCCAGTTAAAGTTGCGGCCCCCCGTTGGGGTTCCGTGTTAAAACCTCAAGTGCAGGATGATATTAAGGGCTTCCCCAACAGACATGGCAGCTGAATCACCGCCCCACGACCCCCCCTAACCCAAGGAAAGGAGAGTGAGGCTCCAGCGGACCTCCAAACGCTTCGGATCCTCTCCCTGAATGTAAACGGCCTGAACTCCCCTAACAAGCGAAAGGCAATTCTACTGAAACTCCGGGACGAAGACGCAGCGATAGCCATGCTCCCAGAGACTCACTTGCTGCCGGTAGACGTGACCCGGCTTCGCTCCCGGTTATTCCCACTCCAATTCTTTGCCTCTGGCACAAACAAAAAAGGAGGTACGGCGATCCTCTTCAGGAAAGACTTGAACCCACAGATTCTGGAAACGAAAACCTGCCCAGAAGGCCAATTTACAGTGGTCAAATGCCTCCTAATGGGAGACCTATATACTCTCGTCTCGGTGTATGCCCCTAACACTGGACAATCGCACTTCTATGACTCCTTGGGCACATCCCTCGCTAGCTTTGTAGAGGGCCAAACAATAGTCGGGGGGGACTTCAATGGGGTCCCCGACCCCACCAAAGACCGGTCACACCCCCCGACGCCAAGCGACTTCGCCGAAGCACTTAGCCTCCTCCGACTCTTCAGGTCCCTGGAGATAATAGACTCATGGCGGGTGTTCCACCCCGACGAAAAAGACTTCTCTTTTTACTCATTCGTCCATCGCACCTTCTCAAGGATCGACCTGTTCCTGATCTCCCCGCAAACTTTCCCTTCAGTCAAAGAAGTCTCCATCGGCACAAGAGCGATATCCGACCACGCCCCAGTGCTCTTGGAACTCCGGGTTCAGAATCCCAACCTCAATAACCCACGTAAATGGACGTTGTACGACCCGATCCTTAACGATATTGCTACCAGAGACAAGATTGCTTTAACGAAAATCCAGCCTCGGACACCTCGTTAGCGAACAACTGGGACGCCATGAAGACAGTAATCAGGGGCTCCCTAATTGCCCAAGGTGCGGCCTACCACCGAGACAGGCGTCAGACCCGGACGGCCCTAGAGAACGAACTAAGAGAGGCCGAGGCACTCCACAAGGAGAAAGGCTGGTCCCCCAAAACGCAACGGATCATTCGTACAGCAAGGAAAAAACTGGAAGCCCACTATGCGGAACAAACCGCCCAACTAATGGCGAAGGCCAAACAGTCATACTACGTGAAGGGTAACAAGGCGAACAAGTTCCTGGTGGCCAAGCTAGCCAAGCGGAGACGCGTCAACACGATCACTGGTCTGCGTGATCCCAACGGAGTCACACTATTCTCAGTGCCCGAAAAGCAACGACTCGCAATAGATTATTTGACCCAAATCATGAAGGCAACCCCGCGAAACTTATCACAACAGAAGGAATACCTGCAGCAGGCAGCAGTGCCCCGTCTCTCCGACGCAGAGAGAGACGAACTGGAGGAGCTCATTACAGGGGAGGAAGTCGAGGACGCCATCAAATCACTTAAAACACGGGCCCCCGGCCCAGACGGCTTTTCAACCAGGTTTTACAAACTATTCAGGGCACAACTGACCCCCCACCTGGTTACCCTATTCAACTCCTTCAGGGAAACGGGAGCGGTGACCCCTTCGATGCAGGAGTCGACCACCATCCTCCTGCCCAAACCTGGAAAAGATCCAAGAAGCTTAACGTCCTACAGACCGATCGCACTTTTAAACATTGATGCAAACATATACTCAAAAATTCTAGCAACCCGATTAAATCGCATCTTGCCGAAGATCATTCACCCCGACCAGGCAGGTTTCATCCTACACCGGACAGCAGGTGACAACATCCGAGAACCCTGAACCTGGTGGACCTTGCCTCCCGGAACTCCCGAAAACTAGTCTTAGTGGCTCTCGACGCAGCTAAAGCATTTGATAGGGTGGATTGGACATTCATGAGACACACCCTGGGGGCCTTCGGCTTCGGGTCAACTTTCCAAACAATGGTTCTAGCCAACTATAATAGCCCTAAAACTAGCTTGAGAATCAACGGATACAGCTCGGCTCCAATCCCCCTATCATGCGGAACCTGGCAAGGCTCTCCACTGTCACCCTTGCTTTTCGCACTCACCATGGAGCCCTTTGCACAAAAGATCAGGCGAAACGACCAAATCATGGGCATACAAAGTGGCCCCACGCATCACAAAATCGCCCTATACGCAGACGACATTCTGCTCACGATCTCGGAGGCCCACTCATCTCTAAAACACACGATACGAGAAATCGCCAGCTACGGGGAGGTCTCAGGCCTCACCATAAACTTCGATAAATCATCCGCCCTGGACATCGGCCTCACCCCAGCAGAACGGGAACCACTGACTAAGATGTGCCCGATAACATGGGAAAAAAGTGCCATCTCCTACCTAGGGGTCCACATCCCGGCTGACCCAAGAGACACATACAAAGCCAATTTCCCCCGACTTTTTAAAGAATTGGAAGGCGACTTGAAACGCTGGGAGACCCAAGAAATCTTACTGCTCGGGCGCATCACTGCATGCAAGATGAACCTCCTTCTGAGGTTCCTATACGCCTGTGCCTCCCTACCAGTAGCGATCCCCACACCAACTCTTCGAGGGATCCAGAGAAAAATGCTGAACTTTATCTGGAAAGGTAAGAAAGCGAGAATCCCTCTCAGAACTATGCTGGGGAGTTCCAAACTGGGAGGATTGGGGGTCCCACACTTGCAGGCCTACAGAGTGGCAGCTCAATTGGCACAGGTCCAGGCATGGCAAAATACGACAAACCGCCCTAGATGGGTAGAGTTGGAACAATCACAAGTGCCCCTACCTTTACGATTTCTACCACACATCCCGCCCCCCCTCAGGACTCAATGGGGAGATCTCCTGCTATCAACCAAGCACACCCTTAGCTCTTGGGACTGGGCGCTAAAACGGAAGGGAGTGCCAAGAGGACTGAGCCCACGCTCCCCGGTCTTCCATAATCCAACGTTCGCACCGGGAACGAATCCTCACAATTTTTGTAACTGGATTAAGGGCGGGCTGGAGACCATAGACCAGCTGTATATGGGGGGGGGAGACCTCTCACATTCGCCCAATGCAAGGAGAAATTCCAACTCCAGGAAAGGGACAGATTCACCTACATTCAATTACGCCACTGGTGCTCACACCCCCAAACTCTGCAAGTAGCGACACGCCCTCCTACTGCCCTAGAACTCACTCTGGGAGACCTTCCAACCTGCGGCAGAGTATCCATCCTATATAGGCGCTTCCTAAGTGACTTCCTGACCACAAAGACCCGCTGCATGGCCCAATGGGAGGCGGACCTGGGTCACCCAATAGAGGACCAGACCTGGGTGGACATATGGACCAGAACACACACCTCGTCCACCTGCATTACCAATAGGGAATGTGCGTACAAGATCACGCTGCGGTGGTACTACCCGCCCCTCCGACTTCACCATATCAACCCCCAGGCGGATCACTCTTGCTGGAGAGGAGGCGGCCACCCAGGCTCCTTCTTCCACATGTGCTGGGCTTGCCCAAAGGTCCAACAATTCTGGAAATCATGCCTGTGGTCCATTACACAAATTACTGGAACAACGATCCCCCTGGAACCAGAACCAGTCTTGCTGGGAGCTCCAATCCCCGAGATCTACCCGCGCTCCGGGACCAGATCGAAACTACTAACTCACTGCCTACTAGCAGGGAAAACGGTGGTGGCCCGAGCTTGGAAAACCCCGGAAGGCCCTCACATAGCCCAATGGTGGACCAAACTTTGGGACATTCTGGTAGCGGAGAAGGTGACAGCAGCACAAGCGGGAACTCCATCGTTTCCAGAATACCTGGGGCCCCAGTGCTGGAATTCGACCAGCGCTTCCCCGCCCTGACGTATAAACCTATCAGTGCCCGATGGATCCTGAAAAATCAAGAGATCCCTGAGGAGGATACATAGACGCTGAGGCGCAAACTGGACAGCCCAGGAGGGAAGATTCCGCCTACAAGGCCTAAGGGACAGAGGGACCAAAGGGAGGAGGGAGGGAGAAAACTCAGGGGGGGATAAAGGACTGGGGATCAACATGCCTAAATAATCACTGCTTATGTTTGTAATTGTCATCCTGCCTTGATTTAAAATAAACAAAGTTAAAAAAAAACCAAAAAGAGTGTGATATATCATATGGCATTTATAACGCGCATATACATAAGGGCTTGACGAGGCATGGGAAGGGAACAGAGGGAAGACAGAGACAACAATCTTACTAGGCCAGGTGACATCGAGATTGCAAAAACAAGGGGGGTTCTGAGAGTTTCTCTACTACCAGCCTATATCCCGGGTTAGAGTCTCAACCAGAGTCTTTAGCTCACCATCCTTTCACAGAAGAGAAATTTCCACTACATATCAGTCTTTGTCCTGCCCAACGGCAGTGCAGCAGCACCGAAATGCCTGTCAATTCTCTTCTGAACAAGAGTACCAACAGCAACCCCACACATGTGTTTCGGCCTGGTTGGGCTTCATCCGTGAGGTGGAGCTGTGCCTCTCTAAGAACAGTGAGCAAGGGTTCCACATCTGGATTACCCTAGTAACTAAGGGTGAAAACCCAGAGCTACTTAATATGCAACAACAAGGGGGGTTCTGGGAGTTTCTCTACTACTGGCCTATATCCCGGGTTAGAGTCTCAACCAGAGTATTTAGCTCACCATCCTTTCACAGAAGAGAAATTGAGATTGTGCAAGTGCAGGGGAAGGGGGAGAGTGCAGTACATAGGATAACAGTAAATAAATAAAAACAATAAATAAGAACAGTAAATAAGAAATGCGGCCAGCTGGTGGCAGGTGCAAGGGAAAGTGCAGACAACAGGTGTCAAGTGCTAGTATAGGGGGGCTGTAGGGATACAGAAACAGGCCCAGAGTGCAAAGGTTGCCAGGGGGCAGTGCAGGTGTGGGGACCTGGGCACGTAATCAGAGGGTAGCCAGGGTGACCAGTGCAGTTTCAGTTTCAGCCAGGAGTTCAGCAGGGGAGAGCAGAAGAGAAAGCAGAAGCAAAGAGGAAGGTCTTGAGGTGCTTCCTGAACCGGAGATGGTTCTCCTCAATTTTCAGAGAGGGATAGGGTGTTCAAATAAAGGGAAAGTGTTCACAAATAATAAGTCAGGATGTGATTGCCTTGAGGTCTCCCTTTCGCACGTTTTTATCATGGGACACGGTGGGACTCTGGCAGACAGCACAGCTTGAACCTTTCCAGCACGAGCTGAGAGTTCCATAGCAGCTATCAGGTTCTTCGTTAGTCCAAATAAGTCTCTTGCCTTTTGAGGTCTGATGCTCTTAACAAACAAACATAAAGTTCTTGTTCAATGAACACGTTGGGTGATGGCTTCACGCCTGGGTCCCCCTCTTGTGGGCGCTGACCCCTCACAAGTCTTATTCTTTATGAACTTTGGGCAGAGACTTTCCACCCCAGGATCTCCCTCGACCGGGCTCAGACCCCAAACAACAAGGGGGACAGTTCACTTCCCCTTGTTTTGTAATGCTTCTTGTTTTAGTGAACTTGAGGCTTTTGCCCCTGGTTGTCGGCTTCCCTCTTCCGGCTTCACTCTCACCAACTTTACAAAACACAGTTCAGGTTTTCATTTTCACCACCTGGGATTCACTTCCCTTAACTTTCAATATGCAGGATTCACTTACGTTAGCTTTCACAGTTTTCTGTCTGTCAAAGACTTTCGACGGTACAGAGGATTTTACGAGACCTCTGTATGACCACTTTGACCTTTCCTCGCCTCTTCCCAAGGCCTTCTGGTTACGGTAGTCTTTTACCATTGGTAATTGCCTAGAGACTCCTGAGTGAGCACCCATGTGGTGCCGGACTCCCCTATTGCTGGATTTCCCCTTCCATAATATTAACAGTTCTTTGCTACTTTTCATTCAACGCAGTTCTGTTTCTTATCGGTTTTCCTGTCGACTCACTGGCTGATGAACGGCTTGGCTTTCCTTTTCATTGGAGTCAAGGTTGGTACCATCGATACAAGCGTCACCCCTCGGCTTGGCAATCGGCAGAGGAGGGTCTCATATACCGGACACATTTGCTGCAACACACGTTGGCTATCGTCGCAGACTTATCATTCACTCGGTGGAGGCTTCACAGTCCTTGGCCAGAAAGGACAAGGTCGACTCTCCCCTTGTCACCGTCTCCATCTGCGCCGGCTTTCTCCTCCTCTTGAGCTGCTGTGCTGAGTTAGTCCTTACGTCATGCCGTCTGTTTTACTCGTACTGTGCTGTTGTGCTCTACTTTTTATCCCTGTAGGAAAGGGAAAGGGCCGTCAGGTATGTGTTATTCAAGTCAATTGCCTGACCTTGCCTGACCCTTGTATTGGGACAAGTCAGGTTAATAGCTCTGGTGTTAGTCTGTTTTTTGTGTTGTGCGAAAGTGTTTGTGCGGGAAAAGGGGGGGAGCATTGTTTTAGAATATCCTACGTGGTAGGATGGGGAAAAGGTGTTGGAAGAAGGGAGATACTGCGTCTTACCCGTCGGTGTCCCACTGCCCAAGGACCCCCCATCCAGGTGATCCTCCCTCACAGGTCCACCCCCATGAAATGGATCCAATAGCGATAGCTGTATCATGGCCACCTGGATGACAGGTCCCCGGGGACTAGCTACGGAGACACCTTCAGATTTCTCACAGCAGACACCGGAATCGAATTCCAGAGGGTGGGTGTGTGACAAGTGAAGGATTATTTGCGGGTCCTCGCTGTGCGCACAAGTTGTGATTCAAGCCAGTTGGTCGATTTGCTACATAGAGCATTTGCCAGCCGTTACATGGAGCTTAGTCACCATGTAGGCTGATGTGCTACTAGTGACTGCTTGATGATGCATGCAGTCTTCAACAGTATCCTAGCCTGGAGAGGGAGGAAGCCAATGTAGTTTGTGTAGGATGGAGTGAATCTGTCAAATTTACGTGCACCCATAATAAGACATGCTGCAGCATGGTCGAATGCTTTTGGATGAGTCAAGTGAGTAGCTGGGAGTCCCATCAAAAGGGCATTTCCACCATCGATGTACAAGACCGCAAGGGCCTTCACTATGCCTGGAAGTCCTGCAGCAGGATGAAGGGTTTGATTTTGCGACGGGTGGAGATTTGGAGCCAGGCTGTTTAGGCTTTCTTGGCTGTGTGTTTCTGGAAGAACAGGCTGCTGTCAATGGTGAAGCCTAAGGATTTTGCGGAGTCCAAGAGTTGTGTATCAAATACTTCGAGGCTCATATCATTGAGCCATTGTTGGACAGGTTGTTATTTAGACCGATGAGGATGAATTCAGTCTTGGATGGGTTTAGTTTGATGTAAGCAGTCGACATCCAAGACTAGGTAATCGTGGAGATGAATGATGTCTTGCGCACTATTTACTCTTGTGTAAAACTGTGTATCGTCCACAAATTGGTGAATGGTATTGGGATCTTTGAGGAGAGTGCCCAGAGGCTCCATGTTAAGTTTTAAAATGATTTCTGAGAGGATTGAACCATGGGGTACTCCACAGGAGACCTGGAGTCGGTTAGAACGCAACAAGTTCATCTGGACGGCCTGGTGTCTGCCAAAGAGGTAGGAGGGAAACCAGTTCAGGACTGAGGATGTGGTGGTCGATGGTGATGAATGCAGCTGAGAGGTCAAGGAGGACGAGGAGGCATGAGTCTCACTTTTTTTAAAACAATTTTTATTTGTTGCACACTTCAATAACTTACAGACATTACATCATGCATTACAGTATATCACAGTATACAACTTATCTGTTTATCCCTCTACCCTCCAAATCCCCCCTTCCCTTACCCCGGCCTACATTGCACCATGCGGTTCTACAATCCCTTGCTTATTCTCTCCCTCCCCCCGCTCTAATCGCTGCTCCTTCTTGTGCAGGACTGTTTTCCAAGTTTCTTTCGTCTAGTGTAGACGTGGCCAGCTCCGCGATCAACTCTCTCCAGGCCTCCATCCTCTTGTTCCGAGTTTCTGCCTACTGCTTCTTGCCACACCATCATTTCAGCATTTGCCCATTTCAGCAGGTTTTTCCACCATACCTGCACCAGTGGCCTTGTCTGCGCCTTCCATCCCATCGCTATTCTACGTTTCGCTAATATGTATGCCAGATCCCTCAATTTACTCGCATGTTTAGCTCCCTTGGGCCTTGTGAAGCCCCCTAGTAAACAAGCCTGGGGGGGATCCGATTCCCATGGTGATATCCACCTTTGCTAGTATTTGAGCCACCTCCTCCCATAATCTACCATCTCCCTGCATGCCAAGAACATATGGACCAAGTCCGCTTCATCCTCCCCACACTTCAGACACGATTGTGTCGCTGTTTGGCCAAATTTTGCTATCCTACACGGGGTCAAATATGCTCAATGGGTTATATACAATTGGATCTGTTGGAGCCTCGTGTTCCTGGAAACCTTTTTATGGTACCCCATAGCTCTATTCAATACCGCATCTGACACTGGTTCTTTCAGGTCTGCCTCCCATTGTCGTCTTGTCTGTCCCAACTCCTTCCCCACCTTGGACATTAACAGCTCATATATCCGCGAGACTTCGCATCATAAAATCTCTCAATCATCTTATATGGCTGCAATGGTCTCTGGCCATCTTTTCCTTACATTCCTCAGTAAACAGGAATATGTGAGGTGCTGCCCTGTATGCACCCCAGTTTCCCTCATCAATACCTCAAACCCTTTAGGGGAGCCCCCCTCTATCAGATCTTCCAACGTAGCCACTCCTTTAGGTTCCCAGTATTTCCGTACATTCAGCCGCTGTTGGCCACTCATCCCTTCTGACGTCACTAGTGGGATCTGTGAAGAATATGGTGTGGTGTTCCCCATCCGTTGGCAGGCTCTACGCTACATTATACACCCCAAACTCATCAGCCAGGGCGCTCGGGTTAAACGAGAGTCGGTTATCCATATAACTTCCTTCAAAAAGAACTGGGTTCTTGTTCTGTGTAACATTTTCCACTCATGTGTTTGTTCGTCTGCCAGCCATCTAGCTACGAATTGCAACTGGCTAGCTATGAAATACACTTAAAAGTTGGGTATTTTTAACACACCCTTGGCCCACCGGCCTCATAAGAGTTTTGAAGTTTCCAAAGCGCCACCCTGCACCTTGTTTTATGCCATAGGAAGTTTCTACATATTCTATGTAAAAGAATGACCTCTGTATTGCAAATGGAATATTTGTAAAAAAATGTAGGCTTCTCGGGAGCACCACCATCTTCAGCAGTGCTGCCGTCCCATCATGGATAGCGTTAATCTAGCCCAAAAAGACATAGAATTTTCGATTCCTACCATGGTTCTCACTGTGTTCCGTTTATGTTCTGTCTGGCGGTCATGATAAATGTCTACCCCCAAATAGTGGAATTTAGTCATCTCCCATTTAATTGGTAGCACCAGCAGCATGCCCTCTGTCTTCCCCATATAGCCCCTTAGTGGAAACAGGCTCGACCTCTGTAGGTTAATAGTTATGAAAAAACAAATGGGGAGAACCCAAATGGCCACTCCCAGAACAGGGCGGACTCCTACCTTGATTTTGGGAAAATAGGAATTCTAGATACAAAAAACGTAGGAAATGGAAAACGTCAACAGTTGCTCCCTCTCAATGAAACTCTTCAAACTCTCAAAAAAATATGTTTTATTAAAGGTTTCAAGATAAACATCTCAAAAAATTGAGAAGAAATATTCATATTTAATGTAACATCAAAACTCTAAGAATATATACGAATATAATAATGACAAAACACACAGACATTTCTAAAAAATAGAAGAAAACATCAATGTTAAAATACATCACTAAGTAATTGAACCTCAGGTCTATATCCTTTTGAGTCAGGTTTCTGATCACTCAAGATCTCTAAATACTTTTAAACAATCTGGTGTAGCTCGTAGATTGCAAGCTCAACATGTTTCAGTCCTCTCAATGGTAGTGGGACTTTCATCAGGAGTGGTCATTAACAGTATTAGAGTTTATACAAAACTGATGGGCAATCTTCTTTTACTGAAGGTTCATTCAATGTAAGGGGAGTAACTGTCTATACCTGCCTGCCCGTACTCATCCCTCAGATACACTGCCAGTGGCTCTAACACCAAGATAAAGAGCATCGGAGACCACGGGCACCCTTGTCTTGTACCCTTACTTAGCTGCCATTGTTCTGACATAACTGCGCCTATCTTGACCCTAGCCATTGGTTCATTGGAGGTTCGTAATGGATCGGTAATTGGCCAGGTCGTCTGGGTCTAGGGTTGGTTTTTAAAAAAAGAAAGAAAAAAAAAAGGTGGTGTGAGGCCAGTCTTTGAGGTTGTCTGGGAATGATCCTTCTGTGAGGGAGATATTGTTGATGCTCGGGAGCACGTTAAGTTCTGGGACAGTCAGTTGTTTAATGATGGAGGCCGGGATGATCTTGTCAGTGTAAGAAGTAGGTTTCAGGGACGCAATCGTTTTTAGTAGATGCAGGGGAGAAAAAGAGGAGGGAACTCGGTCCATCGCACTTTTCCTGAGTTGCTGGTACCTCGGGGTCGAGTGATGGTTTCTTAAATACGAATATACATCTGTTGCAAACAAGAACTGAATTTTTATTCCCTAGTGTCATTTTACTCACAACTTCCAAAAATAGCTCTGGTTCTTATCTGGAGCCCTTTTCACACATAAACTCTTAAAATGATTGCTACATCTAGAACCACTGGTTTCTAAGATGGTGGGAATTTAAGATATCATCAGCCAAATTCAAGAGGCATGGGGCAGAACTATTATCTCTCTTGGAGCGTCAATGGCCATCCCCTCTGCATGCCTTGTTAACTTACGGTCACAGTTTAGTGAAGGCCTATGGCTCTCCAGAGGTTTTAGACTACGACTCCCTCGATCGCGCACTATTGACTACACGGACTAGGGCTGATGAGTTTTAGTCCCAAACATTTGACGATCCAAAGGTTGCAGACCCCTGTCATAGTAGAACTTCGATGGATCACTTCAATTTTCCCGTATTAGATGAACTAAGCTACTGGTGTGAGCACATGGCTCAGTTATTTTAGTCTCTAGAATACTTTGCAGCACAAGTCCATGTTCCTACTAATGACGTAGGTCACACACTTGACCAGATTTCTTCAACAATAGCTTTGAAAGTACCTGATCCGCTAATAGTGTCTCGTTATTATCACCATGGCATCCCCTTCAGCTTTACAATTAGTTATGCTCAATCAGAAAAATCTAAGATAATGAATTATTTATTGTGTTATGGTTTTACATCAGAGCCTTTCACAAATTCATTACACATCAACTTGAAAATGTTTGCAAAAACATTCACTTCACTTCATTTCAATTACTTATTAAAACATCAAAGAAAAATGAAACACATGGGCTTTTCCACATAAAATTAGAATGTAGCCCCACATTAAACATGGACATTGAACACTCCCCACAACTTAAAAGTAATTAGGTTTTAGAAGTGATATCACCTAATAAATACAGAAATCTCCTTTAAAAATGCTATAAGAGCAATAGATAAACATATGTGATTTGCAGACATCTCCAAATCTAAGAAAATCACAACTCCTTCCACTCTCTGATGGAAGCAAGTTACGAGAGAAGGTGTCTGAGACCAGTTCACCACTTTCAAAAACAAAGTGTCTCTAGATCTGACAAACCCTACCAATTTTGACCAGTCTCTAAATTGCCGTAGTTGGCAAAACAACTTGAAGAGTTGTGGTACACAAGTACAGCATTTCATAAAGGATTCTGCTGTACTTGACTCTGTTCAATTTAGTTTTAGCCCTGCGTGTAGCTAACTCGTAACAGCCATGTTAGATCAGCTGGGAGAAGTAGTCGATGGAGATGATGCTGCAGCTTTGATATGCTCGAATTGTGGTCGACCATCAAATTCTTTGTTTTCCAGCCCCAAATGCCAGGGAATTTGAGGAAGAGTCTTAAAATGGGTTCAATCCTTTCTAAGGAAGCATACTAATTTAAAACAGATAAGCACTTTCTCATCAGAACCTAAACTGTAAAATTGCAAGGTAGGACAGTGTTATAGCAACTGCTTTTCACTCTTTACATCTGACCTTTGATAGACCTTATTCGGCTGTTTGTTTTTTCATTCTTCAGCTACACCGAGGACTCCCAGATCTTGGTGAATTTATCAGGCAACAGACTATACACAAGCAAGAAGGAAGAAAAGTTTCACATCAATCAAGAATGCATGGATGCATGCGTGGCTAGCGAGCACGCAATGAAGACGTGAATCTTCGGCGCTCCCGCGGCCGCCTGAAACATCCTGCAATATCCTGCCACATGGATTGTGTAAAAGCAGAATAAAGATAACTCCGGGCGGCGGAACCTTGGAACAACACCCGGCGGAGAACGGAGCTAAATCCGTGAAGGGAAACGTGAGATATCTGCGTTTGAAGTTTCGCCCGGGAATACCCCGAGCCCGAACAAGATGGCCGCCTCGAAGACCCGCTGAAGCGCGACAGGGACCAGCAAATGCAGCCTACAAGCCCCGACTGCTGAACGCAGCAGCCGCACCAGCGTCCCCAGGGCGATCAGAGGGTGCGCCGCCGCCGAATCCTGTCATCTGTCCTTTGTGCGGCCAGGGCGGGGAAGAGCAGAGTGGGCGAGCCCCCGGCCTGCGACATCGGCTGGAACTGCTGCCGGAGCCGCGTGGAGAGCGGATCCCCCCAGAGGGGGAAGCCGACACAGGCGGTAACAGCTCGGAGCCCACCCCTCCGCCCCCGGGGACCAGGGACTAAAGTGAACGGCTACAGGTAAGCCACTACGCGGGACCTGCCAACCCGAATCCGATGTGCCCATAGGGAGTGCCCCTGGGGGAAACAGCAACGTACGCCCATACACGCAATAAGGGCAGAAGCATACCGACACCCCCAGGGCGCAAAAGAAGCCAATCCTGACGAACGGGGCCTCCTCCACTGGCACCGACAGATATACGGGGCCCCCACACAGTGCCGCCTGGGGCGCCCTGACCCAACTGCCGGTCCCTGTGTTCGTGAGCCCCCCGGACAGAGGCGGGTAAATGGACAGCTTCACCGAAGTGGTACGGGACGACCCGTGGTGCTCCTCCACTACTCGCAATATACCTTCCCAAGCACCCAAGGGGGGGAAACAAGGCGACTAACCGGGCTGTTGGCACCCTGACATGCCATCCATCACCAGCGGCTAACATGGAGCACTCGCCGCGGCTGCAACTGGGGACAGACCCGGCCCCTCCCTGGGACGGGGAAGCAACCCGGGACTAGGCGGACCAGCCTGCCTGATCGGGACAGTCGGAACGGAGCACCGGGGTGGGGGGGGAAGGGGAAAAAAGAACCGACAATACGGCGGAGCCCCTCACTCGTAACCCCATGCCTAGGCTCAAGTGAACGGAGCCCTATCGCACAGTAAGTCCTGATAGAAGGCCCGGGGGGGGGAGGAAATATCACGAGAAGGGGTGCTCTTCCAAACCAAGCAGCACCATGGGCAAAGAAAAAAGCAAAAAGACCTTGATGCAAAGCACCATGGGCCAATATGCCACAAGCACATCCACCGTACAGAGCTTCGAGGACCATGGGGAGACCCCCCCCCTCCGCCAGACGAGACCCTGTCACTCAAGGATGTGATGGCCGCCATCGCCAGCTCGCGCTCCTCGGTGGAGCAAAAAATGGACACCATCTCTACCGAGGTCTCCTTCCTCCGCCATGACCTACAGAAACTGTCATCCCGAACTGGGGAGGCGGAACAACGTATCTCTGGTGTGGAGGATGACCTTGGTGGGGTGCACCAACATGTGGAGGATGACCTTGGTGGGGTGCACCAACAATTGGCGCAAGCACTGACCAGATTGAAAACCCTGGAGGCCCGAGTGGATGAGGGAGAAGGCAGGTCCCGCCTCAACAATATTCGCATCCTGGGACTGCCGGAACGCGAAGAGGGACCCAGCATGGAGCTTTTTCTGGAGGAGTGGCTGGCAGACCTTTATGCGCCAAAGACTCTCTTGAACTTTTTCTTGGTGGAACGTGCCCACCCGCATACCCTTCGGGCTCCCGACCCCGGGCGCATCCCCAAGGGCAATCATCACGAGGCTCCTCAATGACCGCGACAGGGACGCCATCTTACAAATGGACCGAACCAAAGGGTCAATGACATATAACAGAGACAGAATTGCATTCTATCCAGATTATACTCGTGAGGTCCAGAAAGCCAGACAATCCTTTGAGCACCTTAAAAGGAAGCTCCACTCTATGAACGTGAGATACGGGCTGCTGTTCCCGGCCCAGTTGAAAATCCAGCATGAAGGTAAAACTGTCCACTTCACTGATCCTCAGGAAGCCTGGAAATGGGCCGAGAGCCATATCGCAGGTGACTGGACTGGACCCGTTCAAATCCGCAGAGGTAGACCAAGACCCCGACCACGGGGAGATGGACCCGCCCAACGACCCATACCGGAGATCCCAGCGGACCCGGACAAAGACCGCGATCCCTGATAAGGTTCCTGGAAAAGACATATCGGCCAGAGGGGGGTACTCACAGTACCATCAGTGCGCTCAACGATCAGTCCTTTTCTTGGCAAATACTTGCAACGCAACGCTCCTCCCGGGACGACACCAGTGGTGGGATGCCGTTGCTCCCACACAATTGATCAGAGAGTCACGTGCTGCCATCGCTAACACACCATGCCATCGGCGGACACCACGCCCCTGACCCGAGACACCAGACCCACAAACGAGTAGTAAGTTGGTGGGAAGGTGACTACAGTTCACATTAAGTTAACCTGGCGACACAGTTTTGAGCGCCAGTAGAGTTTGGGCGACATACTTAAGGTTGGGGAGGAGTATGGGGAGGGGGGAAGGTAAACTCTTCTATGTTAGTTACTTTCTGGGAAATCACACCATATCCACATTGATCAAGATGCCACCGAACACACTATGTCCGCTGCTCACGCCTCCACCATACACGTACGCTATACCTCCACGGCCAAACGCATCACGCACCCACCTGGCACAACAATCCAGATCCCTAGACAGCAATGACCACACAGCACCAGGATGACCCCACTTATGGAAATGCACTAGCCCCAATGACACCCAATGAACGCCATAGGTCTCTCAAAATCCTTACTTGGAGCGTAAACGGCATGGGCTCAAGTATAAAATGCTGACTAGTCCCGCAATTCCTTAACAGGCGTTCTCCTGACATAGCCCTCCTAACCGAGACCCACTTAGCGGGTTCAACCTGCCAGTTCTTTCGCAGAACTAATTACCGACTACCATACCATGCAGGGTACACAATGGGATCCCGGGGCGCCCTGATCCTTTTACATAAGTGACTCCCTTTTGATCTATCTGCTGTGGTACAGGACCCCTCAGGCCGTTTTGTGATGATCCGGGGCACGCTGTGGGGAGAGACAGTGGCCATTCTAGCGATATATTCCCCGCCGGGGTTGGGGGAGGGTCTCCTGAGGGAGGTGACGGCCCTGATGGCACAACAGCAAGCAGAGGTGTGGATCGTGGGGGGGGGGGACTTCAACGATGTTATGTGCAACACACTTGACCGGACCCACATCCGCAGTCGGAACCCAGACCGGCCCACGCGGCTAGCGACCTTCACATCAGCGCTTGGTCTGAGTGACGTGTGGAGAGAACTCCACCCTACAGACCAAAGATTTTCCTTCCACTCGGGGGTCCATGCATCCTTATCCAGATTGGATTACCTCTTCCTCCCGGCCCCAGAAGCATATAGGGTTAGAACGGCAGATTTCAGGCATATCAGACCACTCTCCCCTGGAGGTGACGCTCCGTACAGACCGTCCCCTGCCGCCCAAAACATGGTGGCTAAACGGCAACTACCTGGTCCTCCCCGAGTTCGTGGAGCACATCACGGACAAATCCAACAATTTCTCAGACATCAATACGAGCTCGGTAGAGGACCCCGTGATATTATGGGAGGCACACAAGACCGTGCTTCGGGGGGAAATGACAGCCTGGATCTGTAATAAAAAGAGAGAACATCACAGGAAGGTGACGAAGGCAGAGGAGGAAGTAAAGAAATGGGAAACCAGATATATCTCTAACGCTTCCCCGGAAATATACCGCTCCCTCCTGAAGGTAGAGCATCCCTCGAAAACACAGCGCTTGATAACGCACGGCAGGCGCATTGGGAATCAAAGACCAGAATTTATGAGCAAGGGGACAAAGCCGGCAAACTATTGGCATGGCTGGAAAGACGGGAGGAGGGGCACAGACACGTCAGCAGATTACCGACAGCCCGAACGGGCCGGCCCGAACAGACCCAGAAATAGCGGAGGCCTTTGCCAAATTCTATACTACGCTTTATGCCGCCCCAACGGTCCCCACAGACGCATCCCTTCTGGATGAGATTGTGCTTCCGCAATTATCGGAATTGCAGAGGACTCACTTAGACAGGGGATTAGACGAAACCGAAATAGCGGAGGCCATGACCCAGCTACAATCTGGGAAGACACCTGGCCCGAATGGCTTCCCGGCCGAGACCGGGAAGAAATTGGGCAGCAACAAGATGGCCGCCCCCCTCCGGGACCTATTCCTCGCTGCTAAAGAACAGGGCACCCTCCCACCAGATCTACGAACGGCCAGCATAGTGGTCATTCCCAAAAAAGGCAAACCCCCCGACCAGTGCACATCGTATAGACCGATATTGCTTCTCAATAGTGAAACTAAAATCCTTGCCAAAGTACTGGCCAACAGGCTCCAAGGGGTAATATCCTCACTGGTCCATCAAGATCAGTGCGGCTTCATGCCGCAAAGATCGACCAGAATGAATCTACGTCGATTACACCTGCTATTGGAAGAGGCTTACCCCTTAACACTCCACTTGCGCTCCTCGCAATTAATTTCGAGAAAGCGTTCGATTCGGTGGTGTGGGCAAGCCTCTGGGCAACAATGAGGCGCATGGGCAGCGGCAAAACTTTCCTTAGCTGGATTCAACTCCTATACGAAACCCCAGTAGCTACAGTTAGGGTGAACGGCTGGACCTCTGGGACCTTCCCGCTGGGTAGAGGCACCCGGCAGGGCTGTCCTCTATATCCCCTCCTTTTCGCCCTAGCAATCGAACCACTGGCCCGATGGCTCCGACAGGTCACCACGTGGTCCGGATTCCATTGGCCAAATGGACGGGAGGACAAGCTTTACCTTTATGCGGACAACCTATTATTCTACCTGAGCAATCCAGACCAAGCATGCCCAATCATAACCCAAATGTTAAATACCTATGGGGACTTCAGAGGCCTTAAGAGTAAACTGGGGGAAATCTGTTCTCTTCCCAGTAAAAGGGGATGATCTAGCATCCCCCGGGACTCCCCATACCGAATAGAAAGAGAAGGCTTCCGTTACCTGGGCATATGGGTCTCCGGGGCTCTCTCAGACTATGTGCGTCACAACCTGCACCCACTAACGGACCGCTTTGCGGGGGACGTACGACATTGGATGCACCTCACACTCATGGGAAGGGCGGCCCTCTTCAAAATGATGGCACTTCCACGGTTTCTATACGTACTGCAGAACGCCCCACTGGCCATACCAAACTCGGAATTTGTCCGGGTGGAACGCCTCCTCAGGGAATTGATATGGAAGGGGGGCAACCTCGAATTGCGCTGACTACGCTGCAGCGATCGATCTGGGAGGGGGGTATTGGAGTCCCACACCTTAAGTCCTACTACTGGGCCAGTCAACTAAACATAGTCAATGGGCCTCATTACGACCCAGGCGGTAAGTTACCGCCTGGGCCGTGACTTTACCACCATGGCGTAAACTACGTTTACGCCATGGTGGTTGGCGGACTTACCGCCCCATTCCGACCTTGGCGGGGCGGTAAGTCCCCAATCCCCATTTACCCTTCCCCATTCCCATTTTTGCCCCATAGGGCATAATGGGAGTGGGGAAGGCGTTAATTACGCCACCGTAAATTACGGTGGCGTAATTAACTCCATGGTCCCTTAGCGCCATGGATTTTAACACCTGCTAAAAGCAGGTGTTAAATCCGCCATGGCGCTAAGGGACCTCGTACTCAGGCGGTAAGGGTCGGCGCTGTTTACGCTGCCGTAAACCCCTTACCGCCTGGGTCGTAATGAGGCCCAATGACCTCCTCCATGGGGACCGAGACCTACCACACATTAGAGCAGAACTACCCTTCAGGCAGGACACCCCACCACTCGCAACAATGTATCAGCGCCTATCCAGACCCCCCGCACAGACAATGGCCCTCATTACAACTCAGGCGTTAAGGGTTAACGCCACCGTTAACCCTTAACGCCTGATTCCCACCTTAACGCCTGCTTTTTGCAGGCGTTAAGTTCCATGGTGCTAAGGCACCTTGGTGCTAATTACGGCACCGTAATTTACGGTGCCGTAATTAGCGCCTTCCCCACTCCCATCATGCCCTATAGGGCAAAAATGGGAATGGGGAAGGGAAAATGGGAAATGGGGATTTACCGCCCCACTCACCTTGTAATGGGGCGGTAAATCCGCCATCCACCATGGTGTAAACGTAGTTTACACCATGGTGGTAAAGTTGGTGCACTTAGCACCTCAGTTGTAATGAGGGCCAATGTCCTCTCACATCGCGATCATCTGGAGGCAGGCACAAAGCACATAGGCTGGGGGAACAAGATTACCACGGCACAACCACTATGGAATAACCACATGTTGACGGAAGTGTGGAAGCGTGCCGCCTGGACCCGGTGGGTGAGGGCCGGGATAACCACGATAGGAGATGTCTTAACAGAGGGTTCTATTCTTTCGTTTGAAATGCTCCCGCAGGAATATGGTATTTCGACAGCAGAACACTACCACTACACACAATTATCACATGCACTCAGTGGCCACTGGCAAGCACTTGCCGACGCCCAAGATTACACACCCCTGGAACGCAACTTACTTCCACAACACATCCCCCCAAGGTAACTACCATTCTATATAAAGCTATTAATGCATTTGCCACCACAGAGCTGACCAGCCTCAAAGCCAGATGGGAACGGGATGTCGGGAACATTCAACCTGAGGACTGGATCCAGGTTCTCTTGCATCCACGCGAAATTTCAATTGACTCCCGAATAAGACTGATACAGCTCACAATACTTCACAGGGTATACTACCCCCGTGTGGCCCTTTTTGGTTGGGGAAGGGCAATGGATCCCAATTGTTTGAAATGCCGGGGGGAAGAAGGCACCTTCATCCATCTCCTCTGGGATTGCCCTAAAATCAAGACCTTCTGGACACAATGCTTTCAAATTTTGGCAAGAGCGCTGGGTCGCACGATAGCATTGCGACCCGCAATAATGTTACTGGGGTCCCAGATGAGAACATCTTAAACAAATGGGTGGCATTCTTCTCTCCACAGCAATGGGCCTGATAAAACGTGACATAGCACAGAAATGGGGAGCCCTGGAGTGCCCGACAGCGGCTCAGTGGTCCAACGAAATGGACATCTGCGCGGCGAAAGAACTCAGAATTTATACAGCACGGGGATGCCCGGCAAAGGCCACAAAAATTTGGAGAAAGTGGGAAGAACGTGTGACCTGAGATCGGTCAGAGGGGGGGGAGAGCGGGAAGCGCAGGAGCACAACATGGAACACGGCAAAGAACATATTACTGGAAAGGTGATGTACAGAGTGGCAAGAGATGAACAGATCGAAGATCGACCCGGCAAAGGGGGAGGGAGAGTGGGGGGGAACAGTTGGTATGTTGTATGAGTGTTCAAAAACCATCAATAAAATACGTTATAAAAAAAAAAGAATGCATGGATGCAAATGATCAAAAATAAATCTGGACAAGGTGGAAATAGTGGCTGTTAATGCAGCATTAAATCAAGGAAGCTGCCATTCTGGCTTGATTTGTTCGGCTCTGGGGGGGTTACCATTAACTCTGAACTCACTCGCAAGACACAGGTTGCATTCGTTTCTGAGGCCTGCTATTTCCACTTTAGGAGGTTAAAGCTCTTCTAGCGTTGCTGGCCTTTCTGCATCGGGTCATGGCAATGAATTCCTCTGCCTCTTCTTGGTTACATTTTAATAATACTATCCTTCTTGAACTCTCATTTCAACTTCTTTCATGCTTATAAAGTACACACAATTCCCCTGTAAGGATGTTGTTCAAGTTAAAGAAATGTGAGCACCTCCCCAACAGCCTGGTCTCTTTGCACTGCTCCCAGTGAAAAAGCAAATCATTTTGAAAGCCATGTGACTATTCCACAAACCCTTACAGGCTACTAAGCCGTCTTTTCTCTCAAATGAACTGTAATGCCACTGCCCTCGCCGTCTCCGAAGATCTCCATTTGATAGGACTTTAAGCCCCATCATATAGAAGAAAGCAATTCAGAGGTCGCTCTATTTTTGTGCAAAACCATGGCACTCTCTTCCTCCTCATTTAAGGAGGAGGTAAGGTGGCCCAATATCTTAAATAGGCCAAGAAGAATCTGAGTCAGTCCAAACCAGACTCAATGACGGAGTAGACAAACTGCATGGCAAAATCCAGCTTTGTTATCATCAAAACAAAGCCGGGAAAGCACACAAGCCTGCAAATCTCGTTGCTCTGAACATGTTAATCAAAGACAATTGCTTAAGTACTATAAACATGTCATCAATGATGTCATAACATGATCTCAGCCTACAAACCTATGGGGGAATGGGGATAGGTTAGTGGGTTTGGCTATATAGAGATTCCATAGGGGTAAACATTTCATTGGGTTAGAAATATCTGATGGCTCCACTTGGAATCACCCCAAAATTGATTAACGGTTAAAACACATATCCCCACAAGTTATTGTTTGGCATACTACTTGATGGGCGGCATGACTCTAGGCATTCTGGTAGGTTGGCTCTCTGCTAACCAACCTTGGACACTTGACAGGTGGTCAAGATATGAGCCAGACATACAGTAGGGGGAGACGGGCGCATGGACTGTTCTTCTTTCAATTAAAAAGTTACCATCCCTCATGCTCAGGCCATGAGACCGGGCAATCCCTTTGTATTTGGCCTTGTGTGGTGCCTTGTGTTTATGGCTCTCATTATAGGTTTGCTGGTATCCTGCCGGTAATTCCGGTGGGATACCAGCAAACCTGCCTTACCGTCTCTGCCTCCCGATACCCCGGTACCAGCATATTTTGGGTGGCAGAGTGGCAGTGAGTTCCAATTCCCATGGAGTCCAGGAGGACTCCATGGGATGGAATTGCCAGAATTACCAGCACTGCCAGAGCCGGAATTACCGACATTTCTACCAGCATTTTTCCAGACTGGCACACTTGTAATAAGGCCCTATGTGTGCGTTTAGGGAGTACTGCAGGTGTCCAATCTATGCTCGCTTCTAATGAATAGTCAGTGTTCTCTAGTTATGGGTCACGTACGATGGCATCGTGTATGAAATAGAATTGTCCGTGTATGAAATTGAATTGCCTTCTATTTACTAAGGTTTTAGCTAATATTAATGTGTGTGTTGCATTTTCTCTTGAGTTATTCTTCATGGAGTCTTTTGGCTTACTGTTTCATTGCACCTGGCTAACAAAGGCTGGTTGTAATTTTATAAAACCTTAATTAATCTGGGAGTATACGGCTTGCATCTTGGGAATTGTTATCCCATGCCTTTGTTCCAATCCTCCCTTATTTCACTCTAACTTTGGCACTAGATGCCAGCTACTGTCTGAGTTCTGTATGGATGGGTGTTTCTGTGGATTCAGCCTTTAGAGTTTTCCCGAGGTCTTAAGCTCTGTGCTCATTCAGATTCATGCTGTGGCTTCCACTTTTAAGAAGATGGTTGCCCAGTTACACACTTGTTTCTGTGCTAGCAAGCTATATTTGTGTACCGTTTATTTTGCATGCACCTTATACATTGGTCGTGTTAGTGTTCTTCATGTCTTTGGATGCTATGTTCATATTCTTCATGTCTAAATGCATATATTGCATATATTACCTACTGTACAGGTTCTTCATGTCGAGTGCATGTTTGCTTTGTGTCTAATACATGTGCTTTTACTGTTATAACGTTGGTTTAAATGCTTTAGCCATCTTCTGCTCACATTGTCCCCAAGCCCTGCTGTACCTGGAAGGGGAAAAGGGAGGATGGCTGTCTCAGTGAGTAACGTCTCTCACTTTTGTGGTATTGGCGTGGGAGAGGAGCAGAAGCTATGAATGACGTATTCATGTGCCTCCCAACAAATATAAAAGGATTTAATGGCCTTCAAAAAACTGCTTAGGACTTTTTTAATTTAATTGTTCATGATTATCATTATGCGATTATCCTTACCTTGGCAACAATGCTTACCTCCCTCATAGCACCAAGATGCTTTTGGACAATAGCTGTGCCTTTAAAACCCCAGATACACACATATATGCAACCCATTGATAGTATTGTAAGCTTTATTTGATGGCAATGCCTAGAACATCCTTGTTTTAGTCCTACAGTGTTGATACCATTTGAACTAAACAGTGTTACTACCAACGTTTTTCAAATAACCAACCATGCCAGCATAATGGGCTTTGCACACTTTGGATGCACATACAAACTCTGCACTATTCCAATAACAGGACAGCAGTATTCAAGTGGACAGACGTGCAACTGTTTTTGTTGGTTTAATGCATTAGAATTTACCATGAGGCAGTCAATAAGCCAATTCAAGGGTGGCTGACTGCACAGTCGACAAAGAGGCAGAGCAGTGCTAGCGGCTTTCCATGCTGGCATCCAACTCCACAGCATCTAATTGGTGACTAAGAGAACATCCATATGTTTTTAGGAAGCAATACTGCCGGAAGGTAGATGAGATCTGAGACAGTGGTAGGTCACGCATGCATTTGACGTTTGTTCCACTAAATGCGAGTTATTATCAGATGTATTATGCTGCCTCTCTCCCGCCTCAAAGTACGTAAATTGGTGGAAGATCAAATACCGAAGAAGAAAACCATTTAACTGTAATTTTCCAGGATTCGATTTTCATTGGTTCATATGTGCTCACCTTTCGCCCCTTTTAGGCAATTGCTAAATGGTGGATATTCTTCAGTGGAAATGTGAAAACCCTACAACTTCTATTTGATCTTGGATTCTGTTCTGCTATCCCAATGCAGAGTTTTGCAGAGAGACTATGGGGATCATTACGAGTTTGCTGGTATCCCGCCGGTAATTCTGGCGGTATACCAGCAAACTGATCCTACTGTTACCGGCGCATGATATCCTAGAATTATCAGGATATTACAGGTGCCGCATCAGTGGTAAATCCCCATTCCATGGAGTCCTATGGGGATTGCCAGTATTTCCGGCACCAGTATTTCCGGTGCTGGAAATACAGCAGTTTTTTTGCCAGTTAAGCCTGATTTACCTTCAACTCTTTGCTGGAGGTAAATCAGTGACCCCCACTGGCAAACTTGTAGTTTGCTGGTACTGGAAAATTGACAATCACGGAATTACCAGCAATTTTACTGGCTATTTTCCCTTACCAGCAAACTTTTAATGAGGGCCTATGTGGTTTACAGCTGATCATGGGGAATGTTTTCCTTTTCTCCACAAGGATCTGGGCCTAGACCTGAATGTGACATGCATGTCTGATTTCCTAGGAAACACATTTACTTGGGGTATTTTAACACAAGTACAAAAAGGGCTCCAGAAGCCATAGGAAATGAGAAGCTTGAACACTACATCTAATCTGATTCTGGAGAACCCCAAAGGACCAGTGCTAGTTTTACACTAGACCCATTGGGCCTCATTATGAGTCCAGCAGCAGCCGTGCCGGTAAAACTGGCACGGCTTCCGCCAGAGTAATTTTTTTCCCGGATGCACCAGCACCATTCGTGAATGGTGCCGGTGTATCCGACATGGTCTGCGAGCGGGTGCCGTTCCGCCCGCCAGGTCTGACCTGGTGGGTGCAAAGGCACCCGCTCGCAGACCTCGTAGTTTGCTGCTCCGGTAACAACAGTGCCGGTAGCTCACCGGCACCGTTGTTACCATACCGGCAAACTTGTAATGAGGCCCATTGTCTTTTATGCCTTTTGGAAGATAAAAGAACTCAGACTTGATAACAAGTTCATTATTTGAGAAAGAAAGTGGGCATAGTTGGGAAAATAAAGATAAAATAAATTAAACTAGTTTGAGCAGATACATTTAAATCTGCAATTGACGTTACCTGCAAGGCTGGGCATACCATGAGGAGGACAACGATATTAAGTCCTGTAACAGTGGAATTTTTATCGACTATTCCATTGAGCTTGTGCTTACAAATGAAGAAACAGACTAAGTAAAGGAGGATCAGTAGAGGGAATTAAGTGTACTTGTCATCATCTTGTTTTTGTTAACATGAGATGCATTAAAGTTTTTAACCAAAGTAACTTCTAGGCATTTAAGTAAGAGATTACAAAGATCAGCAAATAAAAATGATCACAACTTTGCAGTAGTGCAGTTGAAACCTTAATCTTCCATATCAGTGTTTGCTGCTGGTAATTGAATACATATTACAGTGTTCTCTTGTCCTGTGTGATCCAATGCATATACCAATCAAGAAGCAACTAATAGAACACATAACCATACAACTGTGTCACATATTCCTGGCCTATTCTATTTACTTCCATTCCTCTCCACCCTTGCTCTCTCAGCGCCTGACTAGTGCAAAGATAGCGACGGCCATAAAAATGAGGGGTCTTCTAAAGTTCAGTCCCTTTCCTTTCTTGATTAATTGGGTATGACAAGTTCGACATACTGCACTTGGTGCAGGGGTATATCACATCCCTAATTCATTATTTGTAATTGTGGGCTTTGGGACTGGGTGGCTGGAATAGGAAAATAATATTGGTTCAACTGGTAGCCTTGTCCCATTGGTTCCCTCATCCACCTTTCTGTAAATAGACTTTGTTGGGATTGTGACGTATGTGTGATTCTTTCCAGCTCTCATACCTCTGGCATCTTTATCCACCACATTCCCATATCAGCCGTGTTCAATTTCAACCATAGTACAGTATGTGTTGAATGCTCCAGCAGATAGCAACAACATATAATTATCATGCACTGATCCCTCCCCCAGACCAGCAGCCAAAGCACATGGGGAAATAGTGACAAATCTATCTCAGAGAGTTTTGTTGTAGCACCTTTCTTGAAGCTGAGAGGTTTTGGGCAGAACTAGAAGTTGTACCCAGGTGTGCCTGAACCAGGGCAACTCATCTGGGTTGAGGCCCTACCACTTTGCCAATATGTCAGACACTAGAAAGTATAGATTCACCACTTCTTTTTATTGAGATTCCTTCCAGCTCAGAGGCGGGGGCGTTTTATTGATTGATTCAGGTGGAGTTTACCAACCTTCGCCTTGGAAACTGGAATCTAGCTTGTATTCCCTACCAGACATGGGAGAGGATTCCTCTTGTTCAAGCGGAGGCCTGCTTTGTAGAATTGTAAAAAATATCTGTGTGGTAAATCCCCTACAAATATCTACCGTAAGTGTAATGAGCTTTGAATATTCACCCTGATCCACCCCAGAGAGTTGATGGAGTGAATGTCATGACTGATTTGTAATTGCCTAAGAATATCTTCAAATATTTCATCCCGTCTCACCTGCAAGATGTCATGATGACCTTGTGCAGAACAGTGGTCTAGTGTAATGGTGTGGAAGAATTTGTATCATGTGGCACCTTCTGCACCAATCACCCCATATTTGTATCCAGGCCTTGTGTTAGGAGCCACTATGCCATGTAGTAGAACTGTGCCCATCTAGAGTGTAGACACAATCTGTAAGCCCCCCTCCCGACCCACCTCCTCGTTCTTTTAGGAAAGTTTGTGTGTCTGCTTTAACATAGCTTGCTCACCTCCCAAAGAAATGTTGATATGTTTTTTTACAGTTCCCAGAAATTCTGGCAATATAGAGGAACAGAAATGCATTAAATTAAGCACATCATGCTAGAGAGGACTTTCGTTTCCATGATGTATTAAGAAGGTTGAACTGGAGTAATTCATATTCTGGGAATCTCATCCTTCTGCCTTTTACGTATTTGTAGGGCTTTTATTCTATTGGTATTCTGTTTGTAACCTGAAGCTTACTACCCTACAATTCCTTGCAGGGTTGGAATTATGGTTGATGGTCCTGATGCATAGAAAAGGGCATTTTCTGCAAATATGGATATTTTGTTTTATATCCAGAAGGTAGTGATTCCTTTCACTCCTGTATTCTCTTTTAGGGCCACTGCTAAGAGTTCCATAGCTATTCAGAAGAAGAGAGGGAATAGGGTTCTTTAAATCAAAGGCTTCTGAAAACATCCCATTTACACGTATACTAGAGGGGAAGGTTTTGTCAGTTGACTTCCTGGGCTTTTGAGAAACAGTTAGTGGTGTGAACCCATTCCTTGGGGAAAGGTGTCCCTTAATCCAGAGGTTATTAAGACAATACAGTAGGAAGGGCAACCAGATTAGTATGGGTTTCCTGTAATGCAATGGTAGAACCATACGCACAGTGTATTTCCTGATACTAGGCCCTTCAGAAACACTTTTAGTTCCTCATCTAAGAAGGGATCTATTATGGCATTTCCCCATTCGTGTTTTATGTGCAGGAGAGACAAACCAGTTCATTTGTATTGTGTGCATTTAGGGAGAGCTCCTCATTGTCCTACAGGGTAGAGTAATCCTTTTGGAAAAGGAAAGCAATGCCTCTAGTGTCACTGACTTGTCAGCCTGAATTGTTTTGTAACCGTTTTGTGATGTGTGGCCTTGCCTCCTCCTCCCAAGTTGGCAAGCCAATAATTGCCCTGAGTTTTCTTTTTTCCATGTTTGTAGTTTCGATGAAATGAATGCAAGTCCTTTGTCTATCTTGTACTCCAGCAGTTTTAATTTTCAATCTGTCATGTAATTTTTGAGATTTCCATCATCCTTCGTTAATTTGTGACTTTCGTTACGTGTTTTAAAGTGTTGTAAGAATTTTGTTAGTTCCTGGTCTTTGGTCTGTTTTTTATATGAGGCATGCGAGCCAAGAATCCCACTTGGAGGGTGTCCCACAGAAGTATCAGTTAATTACTGTTACTGTTATTGTCTGTTATAAAGGCATTGTATTGTTCCTGAAGGTGCTGTAATTTCTTGTTATCTCTCAGGCGGTGAATAGTAGCCTCCATGGTGTTTCATTCTAGTCATCCCAGTCCGTTGTTGCTGCCATTGTGTGTAGTTTGCAGAGTTTGTATTCACTCTTCCTCATTAGCCTTATTTATATCCTGCCATCGAATTTATGAGGCTCTGAATAGAATGCAACGTTCCTACTATTACTAGGTTTCTTTTGCCATATATCGACCAGGGCGATCTCTTTTAAGATTTCTTTTAACATTATGGAAGCTAACGTGTGGTTATCCTGGTTCCATTATCACTACTGTCCAAGTGCGGGGTCAAGGACTGTATTGAAGTCCCCCCCCACCCCATACCAGTCTGCCCTATGGCTGTTGTGTAAACTTTTTGTAATGTGAAAATAAAATGTAGCTCCTCTATGGTTCGGTGCATAAGTGTTGACCAGGATCACTGCTTCTTCTTATATATCCCTTTGCACAACAACAAATCTGCTTTTGGGGTCTGAGATAGTGTGTCTTTCACTGAAAGTTCTAGCCTCCTGTGAACCATTGTAGCCACTCCTCTCAATGAGCTACCTTCCCTTAGTGTTTAGATATGTCCCACTCATGGGGGGTCATTACGACCCAGGCGTTAAGGGGTTAACGGCGCCGTAAAAGGTTGCAGCGCCGTTAACCCCTTAACGCCTTACTACGAGGTCCCTTTGCGGTACCGTAATTACCACCTTCCCCTTTCCCATTGAGCCCTATGGGGCAAAAATGGGAATGGGGAAGGGCCAATGGAAAATGGGGAATTAACGCCCCGCCAACCTTGGAATGGGGTGGTAATTCCCCATTTCACCATGGCGGAATCGTTAAGTTACCGGCATTAACCATGGCGCTAATAGCGCCATTGGTTCCGCCGGGGTTGTAATGAGGGCCATGGTCTGCAAAGTCTTCCTTCATTAGAAAGAGACAATTGGGCCTCTTGGACTATGATAACGTCACCCAGTATTTTTCTGAGTTCACCTAGAAGTTTCTGTGATTTTATCTTGTTGGTTAGGCTGTTGACTTTCATTGTAATAATGAATATGACCCCCATATGTCAGTATGAATATGACCCCCATATGTCAGTTTTTGTTTGTTGCTGGGTCCTATTATTAAGGGGGATCTCCGCATAAGGCTCCTATTCTGTGGTCGGGGTCTTGCCACCCCACATCTTGGGTCACATAGATGGGTAATGAAGAGAGCATGGAATGTCACAATACTTCTCATTGAAGAGTGTGGTTGGTAATGATAACACGTACATTTACTAGACCAAGACTAGACTAAGCTTGGGGGTGGCCTCCCCTTCCTATGCAGAATGCTCAGGTCTGGTCCTCAATGGAGGAAGATACATCAGTTAACGTCACAATGCTGTTAAAGAATAGTGGGGTTGTATTAGAGAAGAAAGGGAATAGGATTACCACCCTTGTCTGCCCACCTCAATAAGGGAGAGAACGAAGAGGACTCTCATTGACAACTCTCGGGTTCAGGCCATTTGCCCCTTGCTGTGGCAATTAGAGTTGATCTCTTTCTGACTTTCCTTGCCCTGGCCCCAATTCCTGGTTAGTGTATTTGTGTCTTTGCAGGAAAATTAGTTTTGGTATTATGTTTGTAACCTGAAGCGTACTACCGTACAATTCCTTGCAGGGTTGGAATCATGGTTGATGGTCCTGATGCATAGAGAAGTGCATTTTCTGCAATTTGGATATTTTGTTCTATATCCAGAAGGTAGTGATTCCTTTCACTCCTGTGTTCTCTTTTATGGCCACTGCTAAGAGTTCCATAGCTATTCAGAAGAAGAGGGGGAATAGGGTTCTTTAAATCAAAGGCTTCTGAAAACATCCCATTTACACTTATACTAGAGGGGAAGGTTTTGTCAGTTGACTTCCTGGGCTTTTGAGAAACAGTGGTGTGAACCCATTCCTTGGGGAAAGGTGTCCCTTAATCCAGAGGTTATTAAGGCAATACAGTAGGAAAGGCAACCCGATTAGTCTGTGGCAATAAGAGTTGATCTATTTCTGACTTTCCTCACCCTGGCCCCAGTTCCTGGGTAGTGTCTTTGTGTCTTTGCAGGAATATTAGTTTACAGGGTGGGATGCCTGTGTAAACCTACACATATGGCTATATTAAATAAGCGTTAGATAAGGATTCCAACCCCCTGTTGTGAATAGTCAGAACAACACACGTAGGGTCAGGATCCCTTCCAGGATCATCTGTTAATGCCTGGGACTCTCAAAGCTCGGTGAAACACATTTTTAAATAAATGGTTTGGATTGGTCATTCCTCTTGATGTGAAACCTGTCCCACTTTGTTTCTTGGTACCGGTGTATTTGATCTGATATTGTTGATAATTAAAGTTTTATTGTCACAGATGGCCTCAAGAACACACCAATGGGAAAATGTAGGAAATGTGGCCGAATCAAAAGATGAAGGAAATCTGGCTATCCTCCTGCTACTAGACCCGTCAGCAGCTTTTGACCTTGTCGACCATCAGATCCTCACCAAACACTTAACTACAGCAGACTTCTTCTCCAATAACGCTGCCGCCTGGATTGAATCCTTTTTAACTAATAGGTCTATGAGGGTGCCTCAGGGCTCGTGTGTCTCGCCCACCTTATATAACATTTTTACAAAGCTCCTTTTCGACCACCTCGATGGAATGGGTGTCACCTACACTAACTATGTAGATGACACCCAAGTCCTTATCACTCTCATGGGCTGCTATGACAAAGACTCTAAAATGCTTAACAATATCTATCTTCACATCCAGGCATGGATGGCCGCCCATGGCCTGTGCCTAAACAATAAGACAGAGCTACTTATCATAGGCTCCCAATCCCGACTAAATAAACTGGATAATCTCTACATTTCTTTTAACATCAACGGTAATATCATCAAGGTCTCCGAGGTCAAAACTCCAGGCTTCTACTTAAACTTCACCCTCTCGCTCACAAGGCAAGTAAACGCTACTGCTTCAGCAACAGCTTATACCAAGTTGATCAATGCCTGCAAGAAAACCCTATCTGTCCATGCAGAACTGTATCACTTTAGCCAGAGCTCTGATACTATCTAAGCTTGACTATTGTAATACCATTTCTGATGTTTGTTAATCTGCTTAGAATCACATGCTGTGCATAAGTCCGACATCCAGTGGTCACTGCAGAGTATTGCATTTTGTTTTTCGTAGTCGAAAAGGGACGTCGACAAGGCGTGTCTGAAATACTATCCCTATAGTGACGTGCGTTGTACCCACAATCCCTCACGCGTCGAGGTCCCTCAGATTGTTTTTTTCCGCCCAGCTACTGGTCGCCTTTACGCGGAGCTCCTCGAGAGACATTGCAGATTCCATCTCCTCGACCTTTGGTCGTTTTCCTATTTAATATATAACATATCGATCCCTCCCTCGACGCAGTTGTGAAGCTGTCTCCGCCGAGCAAGATCTTCGACGGAGGGGACGAGCGGAGGAGATCCTTCGGCGTTGCCGAACATGTGGCCTGGCCTCGCAGGCCAAATACAGTAGGGAGAGTTGGGTCGTGGGACATCTCTGGTTCTTTTCTAAGAATGCCTTTCCTTTTCCCCTTCCTTCCCCTTGGGGTCGTTATCACGATTTATTGCCTCGGCTATGGAGAGGACACCCTTTAGGTTTTGCCCACTTTGCAAGGGCAAGTTTACTTGGAAGGACAAGCATTCACGATGTAACCGCTGCTTGCCCCTCGATCACAAAGAGGAGGGTTGCACGGCTTGTCGGCTTCTTAAGCCAAAGACTCTAAAAGACCGTAGGGTCAAGAGGTGGACGGCCTACGCTATGTCGAAGGCCGATTCTTCACCCGCCGCTGCTACCACCGACAGTGAAGAGGAACGTGATAACACGACCTCCGCTCCGGAAGTCGTAGACCCCTCTAAAGAGCGCTCGCGCTCTTCGTCGTCTGTCCCCGGCCCCGACGGGCTCGGCTCACGCCCTGCTTATGGGGATGAACATCCCGGCGACACTGACGCACACGATACCACACACAAGCACACAACCCATAGCTCTTCTTCGTCGAAGACGAAGAAAGCATCAGCGCCCAAGGAGACGCAGGTTCCACCGGCGGCCTCCTCGGACCGTTCAGGTTCGAAGCCCCTCTCGCAACCGCAGCCGCGACCAGCGACTGGGCTTTTGGTAAATAAGGGCGCCGCCCCCAAACCATCGACCGGCGCGCACCAGCAGAGAGCGCACGCCGCCGTAGAACGATCGACACCCGTAACGTCGAAACCACAGCCCTCCGCTGACAAACGAGTCGCAGAGAGCTTGTCGAGGATCGTAGCCGACGCCCAGAAGCGTACGCCGAAAGACACGTCGAGCGCTACGCAGAGGTCGAAAGACACGCCGAAAAAGCCCGAAGAAAGACAGGGACTACCCCCTTGAGTCGGGGGGACCCCCAGTACACCGGAGGGCTTTTCGGAAGGCGACGGGACACTTTCCTCGACGTTATGGGAGAGGTCGAGCCGTTTTCAGCTAGATGACACTAATTTTCCCCCGCTAGACCGCTCAGGGGTACCCCATGAAACCATGGAAAGGCTCCATCTCTGCATGGAGAGAATGGAGAGGTTTATGAAGACCCAGAACCCTCCCGCTCCCAAGAGAACAAGAGAAGGGCCTCAGGAGGACCCCAAGGCCAAATATCCGAGACTAGTCAATCCCCAGCAGGACACAGCCTCAGACTTCCATAATGTGTATGACCTCACTGGTGAGGAACAATACTTGGAGGAGGAGGATGATTTTGTGGACGATGAAGAGGGACAGAACCAAGAGGAAGGTCTGGAAGACAGCCCAGACATGGTAGGAGAAGGCTTCGGAGAAAATCCAGAAGAAGGAGCTTCTCATCCCTGGCAATCCCCATCAGTATATTCGGACACTGATGTCCTGAAGCTAAATCCTCCTGACAATTCACCTGTTAGAAACACGTCTCCCATTGACGATCAGCCCACATTCAATGCCCTGTTGCGCAGAGCAGTAGCACATTTCGAACTGGACACTGGGGAGATCTCTCCTGAAATAGACTTTGTGGAAAGAGTAATTAAGGAGAAACCCCCAGTCAGCCAGACCATTCCCCTCCTCGCTTCAGTGAAGAGAAGAATCATCCCTTCGCTATCCACACCCGCACTAATCAGAGGAGTTAATCCAAGAATTGAAAAACTTTTCACTCCTTCACCCTCAGACCCGCTGTACATCAGGGGACATTCCATTCCGGATTCCCTTGTAGTAACTAATACAAGGAAGAGGGCAGGGGTACCGCTGTCCACCAGCGAGGCACCACCTGACAAGGAGGGCAAGAGGTTATATGCCCTTGCAAAGAGAGTCACATCCTCGGCTGCCTTTTCGGCAAGAATTGCGAACAACAATTCTTTGCTAGCTAGCTACGCGGACGCGCAGTGGGCCAAACTGCGCAAAGACGCCGAAGAAGCGCCGGAACCACTACGTACACGCCTGCTATCAACTATTGGCGAAGGAACCCAGGTCAACCAGAGTATTGTAAAGAACTCTCTGGATGCTGCAGAGACAGCGGGACGTTCCCTGGTTCAGGGAATACTCCTAAAACGCCATGTATGGCTGCGCAACTCAGGGTTCAAACCGGAGACACAGGCGTCTTTAATAAATAAACCTGTTGAAGACTCAAACCTCTTCGGGAAAGCGGTGGATGAGGCTCTGGGGATGGCTAAAAAAGAGTTCGATACTATCAAAACTCTTGACCAGATCTCTAAGCCCACTACCAGACGCGGCTATAGCAACAAACGCTTTTTTCGTGGCCAACGCCAACAGCAGAATCAGCAGCAACAGTACCCTGCCACCAATTACCAGACCAATAGTGGGCAGTACAGCCAAAGAGGCCAGCGCCGGGGCAAAGGGAAAGGTCGGGGGTACACCCCCAGAGGCTCCCAAGCCCCCAACAACACCAAGTGACGCGAAGATTCGCGTCCCCTCCCATGCAACACCGGTCGGGGCCGGATAACATCCTTTCTTCCAGCATGGGAGGGAATAACGTCAGACCGCTGGGTACTTTCCACCGTAGCCCACGGATACTGCATCGAATTCAACAGTTCCCCAACATACAGACCCCCGAGGGGACGACGCATGACACCGGAACACCTTGCCATCCTTCTCCAAGAAGTACAACAACTGCTGGAAAAAGGAGCCATAGAGGTCGTGCCTCGATCTCAGGTAACGGAAGGTATTTATTCAGTGTACTTCCTTGTACCCAAAAAGGATCTAACCATGCGCCCTGTATTAGATCTGCGCCCAGCGAACAAGTTTATCAAACCCCAGAAGTTTCGTATGGTGACCTTACAGGAAGTGATCCCACTGCTATCACAGGGAGATTACATGACAACATTGGACATGAAAGATGCATACTTTCATATTTTAATGTTGCCAGCGCACAGAAGATACCTCAGATTCATGATAGAGGGCAAACACTACCATTTCAGAGTGCTACCCTTCGGCATAGCATCAGCACCAAGGGTATTCACGAAGGTACTGGCAGTGGCAGCGGCCCACCTGCGCAGGTTGTCCATCTCAGTTTACCCTTACCTCGACGACTGGCTCATAACGGGATTCTTACGAAACATGCTTCTCCAATACCCAAAAGACTGTAAACCTTTTGTTCCAGTTGGGCTTCTCCATCAACGAAAAGAAGTCCAGCCTAGACCCCAGCAAAATCAAACAATTCCTAGGGGCTCTAATTCAAACAAAGGACGGCCTCGTCTTCCCCTCCAACGAGAGGGTCCAAAACATGCTGTTTCAGATCCCTCAATATGTGACCGGTGGAGAGGTGACAGTACGCAAAGCAATGCGCTTGCTAGGCATGATGGCGTTGTGTATTTATTTGGTACCTCACGCGCGCCTGCGCATGCGCCCTATGCAAGAGTGGCTCAACAGCCAGTGGTGTCAGGCCAGCGGACTATGGGACGATCTAGTGGTGGTCTCGCAAGCCTTGGTTCTCTCGCTACGGTGGTGGACAAAGGAAAACCTGGAAAGAGGGAAACCCTTTGCCACACCCGCGGCGGAAGCCACTCTAACCACAGACGCATCCCTCACAGGATGGGGGGCTCACCTATCCCATCAGACTGCTCACGGAGTGTGGACTCCGAACATAGCATCCAAACACATAAATCTACTGTAGCTACTAGCTGTGTTCAAGGCGCTAAAAGCCTTCCAGGAACACCTACAAGGCAAGACTGTGTTGGTCCTTACAGGCAGCACCACAGCCATGTACTACATCAACAAGCAGGGGGGCACCCACTCTCCAGGACTGTCCAAACTGGCCCAAAATATATGGAAGTGGGCTCTCAAACAAAACATGTTCCTACTGTCACAACATGTACCAGGGGAACTCAATCTGCTGGCAGACAAACTCAGCAGAGATTTCCCCCTGCCCGAAGAGTACGAATGGCGACTGCACGAAGACATCGTCTTCGACGTCTTCACACAATGGGGATTCCCAGAAATAGACCTATTCGCAACCCTGGAGAACTCACAATGCCTAAGTTACGCCTCCAGGTACCCCCAGAACCAATCCAAGGGGAACGGTCTGTCGATGCAACGGGCAGGGAAATTTGTTTACGCTTTTCCCCCGACTCCCCTTCTCAACAAGGTGGTGCACAAGATGCACCAGGAACAAGTGACCATGATACTGGTGGCCCCAATGTGGGCCCGACAGCCGTGGTTTGCTCACTTGATGGAGATGTCTCTATCTCCCCCAGTGAAATTCCCCTGCCCGTACAACATGCTGTCACAAGACAAGGGCAGGACTCTGCATCCATGCCCCCAGAACATGAACTTAGCAGCTTGGCTCCTGAGATCATAGAATTCGGACATCTACAGCTCCCGCAGAGATGCATGGACATCCTCAGGGAAGCCAGAAAACCTAACACTCGCCACTGCTATTCTAGCAAGTGGAAGAGATTTGTCATCTGCTGCAGGGGAAAAAGCATCAACCCGATTGACTGCTCTCCCACACATATTGTTCTATACCTGACCCACTTATTGGATTCAGGTCTAGTGTTCAATTCTATTAAAGTCCACCTAGCGGCACTTTCTGCATACACAACTTCCCAACTCAAGGTGTCGTGGTGGAAGATCCCTGTTATAAAGGCCTTCATGGAGGGAGTAAAGAGAATACACCCCCCGATAGCTGACCCAGCTCCCGGATGGGACCTTAACGTGGTACTTACCAGACTCATGGGCCCACCATTCGAACCCATGCACAAAGCATCTCTTAAAGACCTCACTCTTAAGACTGCTTTTTTAATAGCTATCACCTCCATCAGGAGAGTAAGTGAACTACAGGCTCTTTCTATTCTAGACCCCTTCGTTACAGTTCACAGAGATAAGGTGGTTCTACGCACGCACCCAAGGTTTGCTCCGAAATTCATCTCGAAATTCCACGTAAACCAGTCTATAGAACTGCCAACGTTCTTTCAAAATCCTTCCAACTTGGGAGAAAAAACTCTGCACACACTAGATGTGCGCAGAGCGGTCATGTTCTACATGGAAAGAACCAGACCACTGAGGAAGACTAATCAGTTCTTCGTCTCGGTGGCAGCAGGAAGAGAAGGGGATGCAGTTTCAAAGTCCACTATTTCTAGATGGATTGTTCAATGCATCACTCTCTGCTATACTCTTGCTAAGAGAGAACTGCCCTTTAAGCCAAGAGCACACTCTACTCGAGGCACGGGGGCGTCCATAGCATTCATTGCAAATGTTCCCCTTGAGTCCATCTGCAAAGCGGCTACCTGGAGTTCTGTGCACACCTTTACAAAACACTACTGTCTAGATGCACACTCGAGATCTGACTCCCAGGTGGGACAGGCAGTATTAAGACATCTTTTCTCTACTGTTCCTTCTCATAACCCACCGCCAACTCCGGGTACTGCTCGCTAGTCTATGCACAGCATGTGATTCTAAGCAGATTAACAAACATCAGAAGACAATGCATTACTTACCGTAAAAGCATTTCTGATGGTTGTATCTGCTTAGATTCACATGCGCCCACCCTTCCTCCCCGCTCGGATGGAAGGAACATAGACTTCCTTTTATATCTCTCTTTTCTGTACTCACTCAAGTCTCGAAGGCTCCCTCAGGGCAGAAAAATACAAACAGAGGGACCTCGACGCGTGAGGGATTGTGGGTACAACGCACGTCACTGTAGGGATAGTATTTCAGACACGCCTTGTCGACGTCCCTTTTCAACTACGAAAAACAAAATGCAATACTCCGCAGTGACCACTGGATGTCGGACCTATGCACAGCATGTGAATCTAAGCAGATACAACCATCAGAAATGCTTTTACGGTAAGTAATGCATTGTCATACCTAGGCACTAATTACCAGGTTACTCACCGTAGTGGCCACCTTACTCCTAGTCCATAGTCCCCTTTCCTCCATACTTATGGGACATCTCTCCATCCTGTGGGACGGGACCGGAGCACTTTGTAAAAAGCATCCACATTTTTTTTCAAAAATGTGTCCCTCCTCTCTTTCCTGCCGGGGCCGGAACACGGCCGTAACCCGGCCCACCTTGGCTCCACCCCGAGCATCGCCCATCAGTCCTTTTCTATCGCAGGGTCCAAGACCTATTAGCAATAACAGAGGAACCTTATTAGTGGGGACGGCGGGCGGGCGTATGGAGGAAAGGGGACTAGGAGTAAGGTGGTCACTACGGTGAGTAACCTGGTAATACTCCTACGTCCCGTCCCCTTTCCTCCATACTTATGGGAGATTCCCAAGCACTCCTTAAAGGAACTGTGGGTGGATGGAAATACCCCTTACTGAAAAAGGTTCTTCAGCACAGCCTGGCCGAACTGAGTGTCAGCCCTAGAGCTCATATCGAGGCAGTAATGCTTACAGAAAGCAGATGGGGAGGCCCAAGTAGCCGCTCTAGCGATGGACTCCCAGGGAACATACTTCTGAAAAGCAACCGCAGCTGCCTTGCCTCGCACCTGATGTGCATGGATACCCTTAGGAGGTTTCAGCTTTTGGACGGTGAAAGATTCCGTGATACAGGCAGCAATCCATCTTGAAATGGATGCCTTAGACGCCGGCCTGCCCTGGGGTTTACCGAAGGTCACAAACAGTTGGGAAGAGCTCCGAAGCTCGGCAGTCCTGTCCAGGTAGAACTTAAGAACTCTTCGGACATCCAGGCAGTGTAGAACCCTTTCCGCCTCCGAGGCAGGGTTCGGAAAAAAGGCCGGAAGGGAAATCGACTGATTCAGATGGAATTCGGTCACTACCTTTGGTAGGAAAGCTGGGTTTGTCCGAAGGACTACCTTGCCCTTGTGAAAGACCAAGAAAGGATGCTCCACCGACAATGCCTGGAGCTCACTCACTCTCCTCGCTGACGTAACGGCGACCAGAAAGGACACTTTCCAGGACACGTATTTGAGTTCAACCGTAGCCATTGGCTCAAAAGGTTTATGGCACAGCGCCGTCAGGACTACATTTAGGTCCCAAGGCGGGTGCAGACCACGAACCGGAGTGTAGAGGCGTGTCAAACCAGCAAAATGTCTCTTCACCACCGGGTTAGTTAACACCGGTCTGTAGAGAGGTAGGCAGAAATCGCCGAGAGATAGGTCCTGCAGGACAAGACATGAACCCCTGACTCTGCTAGGGAGGAGACAAAGGACAGCACCGTGTCAATCGTCGCCACCCTCGGGTCCAATTCTTTCTCCAAACACCAATGACAGAACCTGAGCCATTTACTCTTGTATTGGGATCTGGTCGAGGGTTTCCTGGCTGCCTGGATAATGCGCATGTTATCCGCAGACAAACCCAAAGGCTCTAGAGCCGTGAACTCAGGCACCATGCAGCCAAGTTGAGCGATTGTGGGCAGGGGTGCCACATCTGCTGTTCCCCTTGGTGAAGAAGATCGGGAGTTACTGGTAACCTGATCGGCGGACACACCGACAGGTGTTGAAGTTCTGAGAACCAAAACCTGGCCGGCCACCACAGAGCTATCAGTAGAAGAGAACAGTTGACCGAACTCTTCAACTTCTAAATTGCTCGATGAACCAGAGGAAGAGGCGGGAAGGCGTAAGCTCTCATGTTGTGCCATGGGATCTCGAGTGCGTCCCCCGGAGAGGAGGCTCCCAGCCCCCCTCTGGAGGCGTACTGAGGAAGCTCCTTGTTTACCGCCGTGGCGAAGAGGTCCACCTCCGGTGTGCCCCAACGTGAGAAAATCTATGAGAGGATCTCCGCCTTCAACTCCCACTCGTAACTGACCACTGTCCGCCGGCTGAGGGCATCCGCGGTGACATTCAGCCGGCCCGGGATGTGCAGTGTAAGCAGCCAGACCCCATGAAGCATGGCCCACTCCCAAATCTGAATGGACAGATCCACGAGAGGGGGAGACTTCGTTCCCCCTTGCTTGTTTATGTAGTACATCGACACCGCATTGTCCTTTCTTATTCGGACCACCTTGTTGACAATGAGAGGTCTGAACGCCTTGAGCGCCAGAAAAATCGGCAGAAGCTCCAATTGATTTATGTGCAGGAGCTTGTCCTGAGGTGACCAGAGGTCCGAGACCTGAAGAAGATCTAACGTCGCACCCCACCCGAAAAGGGAGGAGTCTGTCGTGATCGTCACCATGGGGGCTGGGTCCTGGAACCCCACGCCCACTGACAGATTGCTGAGAGATCACCACCAGACCATGTCCACTCTGATGGAATCCGGAATCATTATCCGCTTGGAATCCTGGTCCACAGCCTGACGCCAGGAACTCCGAAGAGCCATCTGGGTCCGTCTCATTTTGAGACGAGCAAGAGGAAGAGCCAGTACACACAAGGCCATGAGGCCCAGAAGCCTCTGGAACCACCAGGCCGACATGCTCTCCAACTGCGTAAACATCTGACACGTGGCCAACAGATCCGCCATTCTGTCCCCGGTCAGATATACTCGGCAGTCTATCGTGTTCCAACGAAAACCCGGGAAAGTCAGGTCCTGTGAGACCGTCATGGAGGATTTCCGCCAGTTCACCGACAGCCCAAGATGGAACAGGAGCTGAAGGAGAAACTGGAGGTTGCCCGCTGCTGCCAACGGGCAAGGGCTGCGTAGGAGCCAGTCGTCCAAATAGGGATACACATGGATACCCTGGAGACGAAGATGGGCCGCGATCACCGACATCATCTACGTGAAGACACGCGGCACCGAAGTGAGGCCAAAAGGAAGCACCCGAAACTGGAAGTGCAACTCTCCCAAAGAGAAACAGAGGTATCTCCTGTGTGGGTTCCAAATCAGGATATGCATGTACGCATCCTGAAGATCCACCACGCTGAGCCAATCGCCCGCCTGCAACGAGGAGCGAATCTGGCCGGGCGTGATCATCTTGAATTTCTCTTGAGGTAAGGAAAGATTGAACTGGGAAAGGTCTAGGATGGTGCGCAGGCCAGCCTGGTTGGGTTTGGGCACCGTAAACAGCCGGGAGTAGAAGCCCTCCCCTCGCTCCCCAAGGGGAACGGGTGCCACAGCTCTGAGGAGCAGAAGTTTTTGAACCTCGGCCTTGAGGGAGGGTGAGCCCGACAGCTGAAAAGGAGTTTTGAGGGGTGGGGTAGGGGGTAAAGGTAAGCGGAAGCCTGCTTGAGCGACTGACAAGACCCATCTGTCTTCTGTGATGGTCTGCCACGCCTCCCAATGAGACGCAATGCGTCCTCCCACCGACGACTCGTGCGAGTGCGGAAAACCCTCATTTGGCAGGTTTATCGGTGGCGGTGCCACCTGAACCTGATGAGGAGGCTGAGGAGCGGGAGAAACACCGCGTACGCTGTTGTCTACAGCGTTTATTCCCCGCAGGAGTATCCACTCTGCGATTTTTGCGGTCAAGCCCCTAAAACCAGAGGAAGGTCGACCTTGCGACAACGGCCTTTGAGTCTTGAAGGGAAGTTTAACCAGAACAGACAATGATTTGGCCGTCTGAGTGCTGTCTTTGGTTTTGGTGAGCTCTACATCGGTAGAAGAGTGAAAAAACTCCTTACCATCAAATGGAAGGTCGAGAACCTTGTCTTGCACCTCCTTCGAGAAGTTAGTGGCATGCAGCCATGCTTGCCGCGAGGTATCAACCCCTACCATCAGACCCCGAGCCGAGGTGTCTACGTGATGAGTCGCAGCCTCCAGGAGATCCTGGGCCAAGACCCTGGCATCGGAAAGGCCTCCTCTGAAATCCTCCAGCTTCTCGACCGGAATGTGCTCCTCAAACTCCGACAGACCTCTCCACATCCGCATGTTAGCTCCTGCCAAAATCAATTATGCATTGGCCTGCCTGAGCTGCAATGCAGAATTGGCAAAGATTTTCCTCCCTAGGGAGTCCAGGAGCTTGTCCTCCTTTCCCAAGACCTGAGACGCCGTCGCGGAGGAGGAAGCTGCAGGTCTGGATTGCAATGTGGCCGCAGCGACCACTGTGGAGGAGGGAGGCGGACAAGACGACAAGGCCACTTCTTCCGAGGAATGTAGCCGGTACCTCGCGTCAATCTTTTTATTTACAAAAGGTCCCAAGTGTGGCTTTTCCCAAACTCTTCGGACCTCGGCCAGAACGTCCTTCTGCAAGAACAGGCCGGTACGCTCCAAAGGAGACAAGGTGAACGCCCCAGAAAGCACGCCCTCCTACGGAGCAGGTGCCTCGGGCACTGGAACATCTAAGAAGCTCATCATGTCCAGTATCCGGTCATGGAAAGCTCTGGTAGAGCGGGCAGGTCCTTGTTGTCCTGATCGCCTTGAGGGTCATCTGACAGGTCCGGCACCTGCTGAGCCGAGTCAGGCACTGCCTTGTCCACTGGGGACAATGGTGGCACAGGCGTAAGCGCAGGGGGAGGCACCACGGCAAGGGAGGCGCGGGCGGAACCACCAACGGGACGGGTGGAGCCGGAGGCGCAGGTGGACATATCTCCTTGAAAAGCCCCTTGAAATATTCCCTCATGGGGTTGGTGCGCATAAGCGCTTGAAATTTACTGATAAAGGCGTCCTCAGGAGATTGTTTCGGAACCTGAGGAGGCCTCTCATGAGGTGGACAAATCCAGCGACGCAACGGGGAAGGTTGCCACACCGGCCCCTCCGCCGACGTATCCACATGAATCAAGGGAACCGCCCCCGCGGGCAACGAAACATTGTGCGGAAGAGGCATCCGGGCGTTCCAATCATAAACCGGCCGGTAAGGATGCCCACAATGGACCTTAGGTTCACCCGAAGGACCGAACCCTACAACAGGGGCCGATGGCGTAGTTGTTGGGGTAGTACCTAAAATGGCCGCCTGGGTCGTGGCTGGAACGGGCACCATTTTGTCCTCATCTTAGGGGAACTGCGGCACGTGAGGAAGTGAGGCAGGGGTCCCCGTCGATGGATCAGGGGGTCTTAATTTTAGCTTTAACGTAAGAAACCTCGGCAGAGCCGGTACTATGAGGCCTGGAATGTTTCTGCGACATACCAACTGCCAACTGAGCCTTCAAAGGAAGAGCCTCGGCACTGCCGGTAAAAGAAGAAACTTTCTTCTTTGCCCCCTCAACAGATCTGGTGTCACCACAAGAGCGGGAACGGTGCGCTGTCACCGACAGGGCCTTGCCCGCCCCTCAGAACTGTTGGTAACCTTAGCCTCTGTATGAGGGACCTCGGTAGAAGCCTTATCGGCACGGGCCTCGAACATGCGTTCGGTAACCTCAAGCCCAGCTCCTCGAGAGGAACCCGGTAAGGTATCCCCCGGCCGGGGTGCTCTGAAAATCAAAGAACTTACCGGGCGTTTTTTCTTCTCGTCGATGAACGCCTGAAAATGAGAAGGAGTCGTCCGTCCGAACACCTCCTCCCACCGCTCCAACCGACGTTTAAGTGCCTGGACCGAAAGGGAATCACAGTAAAAACAGGAGTCTCAACAGTGTTCCGGACCCAAACACTCTAAACAAAGAGGATGGGGATCCGCCCTCGCGAAGCGACGGTGTCATGATGAACAGTCTGGAAAATCTAGTTTAAAAGACATAGACAGACTAGCGAGATCCAGAGAGGGAAAAACGGGAAGAAAATCTTTCGAGGATGCAAGTGCGTCCGGCCCCGATCGTGCGGAGAAAAGGACTGATGGGCGATGCGCGGGGCGGAGCCAAGGTGGGCGGGGTTACGGCCGTGTTCCGGGCCCCGCGCAGGAAAGAGAGGAGGGACACATTTTTGAAAAAAATGTGGATGCTTTTTACAAAGTGCTCCGGTCCCGTCCCACAGGACGGAGAGATGTCCCATAAGTATGGAGGAAAGGGGACGGAACGTAGGCGTATTTAAGAAACCTGAACAAATTACAAGTGCTTCAGAATAACGCACTTAGAGCAGCCTTAAACATCCTGCGAACCAACCACGTCTCAGCAATAAAACGAGACACACATTGGCTCCCAGAGCGTGACGGAATCTCACTTCGAACTCTAGTAATTACTCACAAATGCCTTACCAATTCGGCGCCAAAATATTTGGTTGACAAATTCAGCAGGCATCTGTCTTCCAGACCGACTAGATCTAACTACTCACACTGCCTCAACATTCCCAAGTAAAAACTACAAAAAGCTGGAGGGTCCAGCTTCCCAGTGCTTGCCGCAAAGCTATGGAACTACCTCCACACTGTTCTTCGAGCCAAACCATCCTTCTCGCCCTTTAGAAACAAAGTAAAAGATTGGCTTGTTGCCCAGAAAAAGTAAATCTCGTAGAATTCTGACCAAGTCTGATATCTTGATTCTTATTCACTGAAACTTTTTGTACCAATTGTTCCCCTTGCATTTGTGTATGTTCAGTATACTAAGCCTCTGCCTAGCTTGCTGACTTGTACTGTCTTAACCTGCTCATGCTCTACCTATCTGGCTCGTTGACCTGATTTGTAACACTAGTCAACTGCCTAATGTTTGGTGCTTCTGTAACTTTTGTCAAATGCAAGCGCCCAGATACCCGGCAGTTAGGTGCGGTCTATAAATATAAACTAAACTAAACCTTTGAAGACTGTTCAAGAGCTTTTATTGATCTGCTTGAGAATGGGCTCATTAGGGGCTGTCCCTCTCTCTTGTCTCCCTGAGGTTGTTCACTCCCTAGCCCACGCAACCAAAACTCTAGGTTGGTCACTAGAGCTTGGTAACTCCGACTGACTGCCTGGTTGTGATGTCCTATGATCAAACACCCTTTCTCTAACTCTGTAAACAATTTAGGGGACTCTTAACCTAGTTCCCACAATAATATAGTATCAGAACATGTGGCTGCCAAACATAGAGGTGTAATATGGTCCTTTCCTTGCACATGCTTGTACTCCTCGCTGTGATAATTTATCATTTCTCTTCATCCCTTCTATGCACCTAATTTTCCTCCCCTTTGCGGCATGCTTTGTTTAACACAATGTAATTCAGTAGTAATTCATACTGATTGATGATGCAGATTTTTGCGCTTCCTCTTCATGACTGCTTGTTGTTGAATATGCCCTCCAAGTAAGAGAGAATGATCACCCTTATGTAATTATTTCTGTTTCACGGCATAGTTTTAGTTGCTAAGTGACCGTGACAGTGGGAGACGTTTTTGCTAATTATAGCTTGCTGGACTAACTAACGATCTGTGCAAAGATGTAGAAGATGCTCTATTACTTGCTTTCTACGTTTTAATTCATTATTCATGAGATAGCGTTTTTTGAACATAGTGCACATGTGCACATTGCAGGGCTGTTTTTCATGGACTATTTAGAAATCCTGTCGAACACTGTATTCCCACTGTTTGTGTAGGATGTGGAAAAAAAATGTGCAGCTAGGTTGTACATTTATGGATTTAATTGTCTGACTAATACAAATAACATCATCTACCACTTGTTGTGATAAAAACATACTGTTCTCTGATGACAAATCTTAGCTTCTGTAGGAGGTGGAAGAGTGTGGCTGGCTTCCTGCTTATTTTTCTCCAATTTACCAGTGATTTACATGGCGTCCATTTCAAAATACCAATGTGCTCTACCACAGAATCCATGGGCGCCCCTACTGGCTGCTTTTGCTTATTCTGTTGCCACAAGTGACATAATACTGTGTAAACGATCCCAATAAAGCGCCTTTTTTTAAAAAAATAACGCATGTTTCTTTCATTTTCTCAGTAAAATAAAAAAAGAAGAGTACAATAACCGTAACCAATAATGCTTGACATAGCAGCACGGACAAACAAACATTGAATAATGTGTAATTGCTGGGCTCCCTTTGAAGGTCTTTCAAGTGTATCAATCACTGCAGTACCCGACATTGCCACCCACTCCATAAATCTCCCCTACCTGTTGCCCCCTCCTCCCATTTGCCCCAGATCTTCATAAACTTTGCAGGGCACTCTCTGCCATTGTACACTTGTCTTTCGAAGGCCATGCACAGGTCTATCTCGGCCATCCGGTGGCGAACCGAAGATCCCCACAACAAGGCAATGACTCGTAATCGGTCCCAAGGCAATCGCCAGTAATATCTTCTCGTATTTTGAGAGTCCCACCTCCCCCCTACCCTGAGTAGCCTACATTTAGGGTCAGAGAGGACTTCCACCTTCAGTGCATTAGACAACCTATGGATACATTTCCCCCACAGTAGTTGAACCAAGGGACATTCCCAGAGAGTATGATGAAATGAACCTCCGGGCCTCCCACACCATAGGCAATAATCATTGTCAGCACACCCCCACCGACATAGATTGGTCCGCAAAGAGTAAACTCAATTTACAATCTTGTCCTGTATAAGGCGGAGCCCGGTAGACATACCAATTTCCCTCAGAAACATCAGCACTCCCACCCATTCCTCAGGCTCTATAGGGCCTACATCTTTTTCCCACCTGTCCTTAAGGCCGGACAGTTCCCGGGCACCAAATGCTGATATTACTATATACAACGTTGATGTGACCTTTTACTCAATTTGTGCTGCAAGTAAGTTAGCCTACAGCGGGGAGCATTGTGGGAATCTCACTCAGAACCGTGAATTGGGCTCTAACTGCATATGACAGCTGTATGTATCTGAAGCTCTCGCCCCTGCCCAGTGCAAACCTTTCCTGCAAAGTCTCAAAGGGAAGGAGACTTGTCTCCCTGAATCACATCTGCAAGGTTCAGAATCCAGCATCTCTCTCAATGCCTGAAGTGACTCATCTTTAGGAGCTCCAGCAGAAGTGCATTCACACATAGAGGGGCTGACTTAGTCGGCTTCCCCCTCCATCCAATATCCATGTGCACCTCGTCCCACACCCATTGCACGCACTGCAACATGAATGGGAGGGCTTCTCCTCCCCCATCTAGCATTTAAGACCTGTATAGGGGTCCTGCCCCCCATCCAACCCTGCTCTGACTGTATGTGGGGTGACTCCAGGTCCCCATGTAGCCAGTCGTTATCGACTCCCAGCTGTGCTGCCCAGTAGTGTTGTTGCAAGCAAGGTAGACCTATCCCCCCTCCCAAACCGACCGTTGGAGAGTTTTCAGGGCGATCCGGGCCTGTTTACCCACCTAGCCCCCCACAACAGCTCACTGAGAACCCCATCTATTTCTTTGAATACCTTCTCGGATACCGAGAGCGGGGCGTTATGCAATACATAGAGAAACCTGGGTAGGGATATCATTTTGAAAAGGGCTGCTTTGCCCATCAGACTTAGTGGAAGGGACTGCCAGTGCATAACATCCGCCCTGAACTTTCCGATTGTCGGGAGCAGGTTCAGGTCTATAAAGTTCGAGTGGTGTTATCCCAGTTGTATGCATAGATACCGGAAACCCGTCCAAGATATCTGATACGGGCAGACCTATGGGAGCGCTGCATCCCCACCTTGAAAGGGGAATGGACTGACTTATTTCTGCCAGTTAACCTTAAGGCCACTGGCACCCTGATAATCACTCAGTATCTTTTACACCACTGGGCAGGATACGGCCGGGTTGCCCATATAAATCAGTAGGACATCTGCATATATAGATATCCTATCTTCTCTGCCCCACGGCCACCTAAAACCCACCCACTCTGCGCTTAATCTAAGCCTCACGGCTGGCGGTTCTATTGCTAGAGTGAAGAGCCCTGCTGCATTCCCCGTTCCAGGGGAAAAGTCCTCCAAACCCCATTAACCTGCATATCAGCTACCAGTGATTTGTATAGTAAGCACACCCAACTCAGTAAATTCTCCCCAAAGCCCATTCTTTACATAGTCTCTCACAGCGAGTCCCAGAGCACAGAGTTGAAGGCTTTCTCAAAATCCACAGAGAATGCCAGCGGAACAGGGATAGTGGAAGCCTGGCCAAGGGCCAGCTGCACCCTGCACAAATTCATGTGGGGAGACTTTGATGGCAGAAACCCACATTGGTTCGGGTGAATCAAGTCATTTATAGCATCCTGCAGATGATTTGCCAGGACCGTGCCCAGTATCTCTACCATTTATTAATGATATTGGCCTATAAGAGGCACAATATTCTGGTGGCTTTCCTGTTTTAGGGAGAACCACTATGCATGCTTTCCTCAGATTTTCCGGCAGTATTTACTTTGCAAAAACAGCCTGTGGTGCGTCTTGCCTGTGGCCATCGCTTTTGTATACAGTTCCTGGGGGTGGACCAGTGCGGGAGGATCACCTGGGTGAGGGGTCTTCGGGGAGTGGGACACCTGATGGCGAGGTACGGTATCCCCTTCCCTGTAACACCTTTACCCCATCCTACCCGGTAAGATATTTAGGAACTCTACCCACCTCTCCCCTTTCCCTACACAAACACTTTCACCCGGACAGCCCGCTCTGGGAGAAAACAGACTCGCACCCGAGCATTGTACCTCACATGTCCCAATACTATGGTCGGGCAAGGTCAAGCAATTAATGGTAACCACTCACACCTGACTCCTGTTCAGCTTCCCCACACTCATAAAAGGGGGAGCACGAGGCACACTCTGAGCGAGGCAAATCACACAAAGGAACAGTGTTTTCGAGGGGAGAAAGACGGCGAACCAAGAAGGCTGCACCAGGAGGCAGATACTCTTAACCTTTCCGGCGGGAAACCGTTACTTTCCAAAGTCCTTTGGATCGAATAGCGTAAGGCCATGAAACAAGACTGAAGAATCCTGCATTGTGTATCGGAGGTACCCGGGCCCTCCTGCATGGCTAATCAAGTCAGGGAGGAGCAGCAGACGCTGCGGTATGGTGCTTAGCTCCAAAATTAAAGCAGCACCAGTAAGAATAACACAGCCGGTGAGTTGGGGAGGCCTATGCAAGACCGGTTTGTGTTGAAGTCAAGGTTACAAGGGGCAACATTGTATTACAAGCGCAAGAAGGAAGATTTGTAACACTTGTGATACGCAAGTAAAGCTGAATTGCTGATTGATTTTTGAACTAAGAGAAGAAAGATATAACATTTGTGACAGAGTGGTCCGGCACTGCGAGTGTGGTCAATCGAAGGTCTCTGTAAGGTGTCCAGCTAAAAGTGATGAACTGTGAAGAATAAAAGATATGAATGAGAAATGAAGTGAGTGTAAGTGGGCCTAGTGACGGTTTAAGAAAAATTCATCGCACAATCGAAAGTCTTCGATTTTTGACACTGTCCGAGCCCGAACAAGGGAGACCAATTGAGAACATTGAGTTAAAGGGATCCGAGCCTGAACCAGGAGATCCGTGGTCCGAGCCCGATCGAGGGAGACCAATTGTGAATATTGTGATAAAGGGGGTCCAAACCTGAAGGAGAGAGACCCATGGGGAATAGTGAACCTCAGAACTTGTGAATATGAAAAACCAGAGAAGAAAGGAACTTTAGTGCTTGTTTATTACATCAGGCCCTCTGCATTAAAGAGACTTTGAATGGTAAAGAGATTTAGGCGCAGAAGGCCCTGATACCTATACTTTGAACTGTATCCTCGTGGCAGAGATGCCAGAGTGTGTGCGAAGCTCGAACGTGCTGCCTTGTCCCGTGCTGAAAACGCGGGGAAGAGAAGCCAACTGCTCAACTATCCTGACATATTCTTTCCTGAACACTTTTCATTTGCATACATTGTTACCCCACTCCATTTGTATTTTGAATTAAGGATTGCCAATAGGTTTATTAGTATAGGCCCTTTTATTTTGACAGAATCCACTAGGACTGCGTTATTTATTATTTGCTAGTTGTAGCTTGCTCCCATCCTTAGATTTAGGGTTAGATAGGCATTTAACCAACCCATTGAAGTTCAATAAACACCCTTGGTCTGTGATCTCTTGTGTCTGTCTTCACTGTTTGATACCATGCCTTCCTTACAGAAGCCATTCGGACCCAGGGATTTCCCTGACTGCAGTTGGTCCATCACTGCCATCACCTCTTCCTCCGAGATCCCTGCTTCTAAAACCTCCTGTTGCTGCATTGATATTGACAACTGTGCGAGGACCACAGGGTCAGCTTCCCCGCCTGCACCGCCACCTGATCCACCCGACGGGCCCTGTATAGAGACTCATAATACCCTGCAAACGCCGGTGCTATGTCCACGTCCCATGTCGTCAGAGCCTCCCCCGCCTCACTCTGCAGAGACTGCACCTGCCCACAACCTCTTTCCCTTCACTCCAGCCACGTGGGCATCTTAGCCTTCTTGTGCCAGACTTCATAAATTTGATTGCGCCTATGCCAGTACGCATGGTTCGCGTTGTCCAGTGCTACGTTTCGGAGTGCCTCCTGGGCACTCCGTAGCTTAAGCTGGACCTCCGAGGAGTCAGCAGCCACCAGGGCCACTTCTGCTCTATGAGGCCGCTTCGGCCTCGCTCACCGCCATCACATGTTGCCTCGTCGTGCCGTGACGAGAGAGATTGCATCCTTCCGGGGGACCGCTTTGTAATCCTCCCAGACTGTAACCGAACTCGCCACTGATCCCTCATTGACCAAATAATATTCCTGTGTGGTGTGCTCTAACAGGGAAGCCCAGACAGTAGGAGCTCAGTCTCCAAGTGGGTGTGGGTGACTCACGCCCGCTCTTGAGCGTAACTAATAATGGAGAGTGGTCTGAAATCCCCCTGGCTAGCATTTTTGCAGCGAGCAGCCTATGGCTATCGCCCTGCAGGATAAAACGATAGTCCAACCTAGAGAAAGAGGAGTGAACCCCAGAGAAGGAGTACCCAGTCTCCCCTGCATGCATGGCCCTCCATGTGTCCAGCCGACCCATTGCTCCAGCAAAGGTACATAATTTAGTGGGGTGCCCCAGATTCCTGCTGCCCAAGTGCGAGCTGTCGAGGCCAGTGTCGATCACATCATTGAAACATCCTCCCAGGATCCACCTTTCCGCCTCCCCCAGTACTATTAAGCTTCTGGAGATCTTTAAGTAACTACTGCGTGAGGGGAGGGGGTGCAGAGACTGCCACTGGTCCCCATGTGGCCCCCCACTACCCCCCCCCCGCATCAACACAAACTGCAGCAAATCTGCTTGTTGCCCATTTTACAGTAGTCGGCAATAGGTGAACTCTAGTGGTAAACTGAATTCAGGATTTGCAATTTTTATTGTACTTGCATATTTATTAAATATATACATATTACATTCAAGAACTTGACACATTTGACAGAATACACAAACAGTCCCACCCACCCTCCTTCATAGTAGTGGTCAACAAACAATAATAACATCACTAACATAACTCCATCAATATCTTCATACTGAATGACTCTGAATATAAGGTCATTGAATGCATACATTTTTCAACTCCATGAAACTCTCCCAAATTTATTCATAAAGGTTGCCTTTCTTATTCCTGTACATGATCACCCTCTCGATTGCAAACATTTGCTGTAAATCCCTTAACCAAGCAGAGGCAGAGGGCACCTGCTCACTCTTCCATTCCCGCAGTATAATTTTCTTTGCAGAGAACGATGGCCTGAAGAACCAACATTGCTGCGGGAATGATAGATGCGCAATTAAATCCTCCTTCCCCGAGACAATGCTTGTAAAATCATAATCCACATCAAGCATCAGAACTTTGTTCATAGTCAGTGTAACTTATTTCCAGAATTCCCTTAAACTGCTCCACTCCCACAGCATATGCTCAAACGATTCCACTCTGTGTTTGCATCTCCAACATGCCTCTGACTCTAGCAAACCCCTTTCATAGAGTTTCTGCGGTGTCCACTACACGCTGTTCAAAATGTTGATTAGTCTTGCCCTTTCTCCAAGGTTTAATGATGTCAAGGTCACATTCCTGTACAAGTTGTTCCACCTCCACACACAGATTTCTGAATCCATTATGTTCCCATTCCCTACGAAGAAGCCAAGATATTTATGGCTGATTGGACCAATCTGCACTTAGGCCAGGTGTTTCAGAGGACTCTCATGATGGTATAAAGGTGGGAGATGTGATCTTCTCAAGTCATACTATAAATATCCTTAATATAGGTTCCACAGAAATCGGAGTAGGGCTTTTGGATTCTATCCATGAGGTGTTGGAAAGTGGCCGGTGCACCGTTTAGGCCGAAGGAGAGGACTCTAACCTGGAATAGTCCTAAAGGCATTGAGAACGCATTACTTTCCTTATTTATCTGGCCCATATACAGGATCTTGCCAGTACCCTTTTGTTAAATCTAGGGTGGATAAATAGTTGGCTGTTCCGAGTTTATCAATTAGGTCATCGATGCGTGGCATGGGATAGTCATCGAAGTCCGAGATGGTATTGACTTGATGGAGGTCTATGCAGAATCTCCAGGAATGGTCAGGTTTAGTGGCTAACACTATAGGAGAGGACCATGGACTTGAGGAGGGCTCAATTATATTGGCTTTGAACATTTTGTTGACTTCCTCGATCACTATCGGTTTACAGGCTTCTGGTAGTCCATATGGCTTTAGAGGAACCACGACCTTTAGATTTTCTGATATAATGGTATGTACCTTTTTACTCTTCCTGGTTTCTCAGAGAATACATCAGGAAATGAGATCACTAAATCTTTTAGATCTTCTTGCTGTTGGACTCGCAACTCGGATGGAATTAAGTCAAAGTGGTCTATGTCCTCAGGAACAAGAAAGGCTAGTACCTTGGCATGGGTGGCTGATGGGTTCTCCTTCCATTCTTTCAAGAGGTTTATATGGTATAAGTGGACTTTCTGTTTTCTGACTGGTTGGGCTATTTTATACGTACAGGTTCCCGTCCGTTCTGTTATCTCATAAAGTCTGTGCCACTAGGAGACAAGTTTGTTTTCTGAGGTGGGCAAGAGGAGCAGTATTTTCTGTCCTATGGAGAATGATCTTAAATCTACCTTTTTATCATAAGCGGCCTTTTGTTGACTTTGGGCCTTCCCCACATGAGTACAAACCAAGTCTCTGACTATTTTCATGTGTTCTCGCATTCGAGTTGAGGTTTGTGAGATTGGAATGGGGGTATCCTCTCGTTCCTTGCAAGTTTCTCGGAGCATGTCCAAGACATGCCTGGCTTCTGTTCCGTAGAGCAATTCAAATGGAGAGAAACCTGTGAAAGCTTGGGGGGTTTTCCTTACGGCGAATATGGCCCATGGGATCATTCGGTCCCAGTCCTTCCCGTCCTTGTCTACTAATTTCCGTAAAATTAGTTTTACGGTCTTATTGATTTTTTTTACCAGGCCATCGGTTTGTGGATGGTACACAGAAGTTCGCATGGTATTGATGTGGAGTAGCTCTTTGACTTCAGACATAAGTTTACTCATAAAATGTGAACCTTGTTCTGTAAGTATTTCTTTGGGAAAACCGACCCTGGAGAAATACGGTAGAAGATGCTTAAGGATCTGCTGGATGGTGTTATTTCGTATTGGGAATGCCTCGGGATATCTGGTTGCATAGTCTACGATCACTAGGACATATTTATTGCCAAATTTAGATGTCTCTATGTTAGGCAAAGTTTGCATGCAGTACCCTCTGGGATCACTACAAGCAACTATGATTACAGGTACAGGCAACCCAACCTTTGGTATAAGCTTGTACTACACAGTTTTGGTAGCGTGTTGAGCAGCCAAGCTTATCTCAAAAGGGGTAATTTGAGCAGTAGTGGAGTTACACAAAGATTCACAGTTACAGGTATTCAAATAAACTCTTACACTCAAGGTTTCTTGCATAAACAATTATTAATTTTTTAATCAGTCAGTTATAAAGCCTTCTTTAGAAGGGAGCAATATACTAGTAACACACAAATACACTTCAATGCTGTACACTCTGAGTTTCTGGATCAGACAGGGCCCTTTTGGGATGGCCCACAGACACAACCTACACCCACAAGTGACTTCAGTAACAAGGGTGCTGGGGACATTAATACCTTATTGTTGGCATACAGAATACTCTTAATAGTTTGTAAAAGACAACGTTTATTAGAACACAAGAAATTACAAATATTCTTAAGCAGGGCAAATACTTTCAGATAGCAAGAGAAGAGTCATTCAATTAAATAGGCTAGGCCAAAGTCAATAAGCAATAGTCTTTCTATAGGATGCAGCACTTCAGGTAAGTAAATGGATAAGTCTTTGCACAAGTTCTTAGGAGTCTTGAATAAAAAGAAGATTCAATTGTGGGGCCACAAGCTGATTAGGCTTGTGAGTTGCGGAAGTTACAAGCACTTCCACAGTAAGAGGTAAGTTCTCTTAGACTTATTTCACAGTATCTTAATAAAGAAGAAAAGCTGCAGCTGAAGACTTCTGTTCCTGTGCAGCTGTGCAGATCTCACTGTTCCTGGGCCTCAGTCGAGGGGACAAGAGGGAGGACGTCGGGGGACTCCTGCACTGGCACTGTCAAAACTGGCAACCGGCAAACTATACTTTCAGTGGCTGTTTCGCGTTTGAGCTCCTTGCGGTACAGCAAATAGCAATAAGCGTGGTCCCTGGCTGTCAAGGTGGACTTTCCTCACATCTGGGGTCCGCACTCAACTGAGGGGGTACAGGCTTGGCCAGTCCTGCTTCGTGGGAGTCCGGAGGATCTTCCAAAAGCTTTAGCCTAGCTTACAAGCAACGCACACAATCTGTTGTCTCTCTCCCTGGCTCTACGGTTTCCTGCAGCAACTCTGAGGAAATTCAACCAGCTCCAAGATGGGAGTCCAAGGGGCTTACTTGGGAGTTGATTGGTCCCACCAACTCAACGGAAGAAGTCGTCCTTGCAGGGGCATCTCTGTCGATTCGAACTTGGCGATTCGGACCTGCAGCAGGGCTTCACCGGGCAAACCAACGGTCCAGGAGTTGCAGCAGCCGCCCTCTTCAAGCTCTTCTTCGGTTCCTTCGTCCAGTGGTCGAATCTCTTTCCAAGCCAAAAGACTCGCCTTTTATTCAGTTCTCTCCCATTCATTCCAGCCTAGCTGTCACTCTCCTAGGAGACTAAGCACTGGGAGTTTCGAGCACCTCCCTCAATTCCTGCCTACCCCATAGACTCGGGCGCCAGAGGCGGGTTTCTCTCAGAAAGGCAGAATGAACAAAGAGACCAAACCTGGTTTGGCGCGCAGAGAAAAACTCGAGGGACCTTTCCACAAAGAAATGGTGAAAAAAGACCGGGTACCATTTTAACAAAGAAGGCTCCGTGCCATTTTGAAAAACATGGCTCCCGCTATTTAACGTTACCGGAGCTGCGAACGGTTCGCGGTCGGGGTAAATCATGGTAGTTCATTGCAAAACCACTGCCACCAGCCATTCTGAGAGGAATGGGTAACATATAAATGCTACATGAGTAACTAGACATAGGGGATACTAGGTAACTCCTCTAGCACTCTATTGTAAGATAGGGTGTCCTGGGTCTAGATTTTTACAGGACTAAGTGAAGTCAATTTCACTCCACTGTTCTGGGAAACAGTAGTTGATCCCAGAGAAGATATTTAAACCTTGGGAAATCTGGAAGACTTTCCTGTGGCACTGCACTTAAGGTGCTTGGTGACACAATTGTAAAAGATGATGCCTACGGAGTTGGTTAGACTCCATAACCAAAAAGAAACACAGTGTATAAAATCACATTAAAATACATGAGAGAGTGGAAAAAAGGGTCTCACTCTCTCCAGGTAAAAATATCAAGTCCTCAAAATCCAGCAAAGTTGCTGGGGGTCTCTAAGGTGGAGGGAATTAACACATTTTTGAGAATTCTCCCAAAGATTCTAGAGGTCCTATTATGTCCATGCCAATTCTAGAAAAGGGGACTTCTGTGATCAGTAACGGGTTCAGAGGGGCAGGTAATGAGATGTGTGTGCTGGTCTTTTGGCATATTTCGCATGTCTTGATGAAAGTTTTTATATCGGCATGGATCCCCGGCCAATAAAACTTCCCACTAATGTGCGCCTGTGTTTTAAATTGTCCTAAATGCCCTCCAGCAAGATGTGACTGTGCGATCTCTAGTACAACCTTTTGATGACTCTTGGGTATTGCCAGTTGAGTTTTTACCAAACCTTTTGTGGAGGTTTCTTTCCTGTAAAGTAACTCTTGTTTTACGAAGAAAAGGGGACTGCCCTTTTCTTTGCCTTCCTCTTCCGGAATTGCTTGTAAAAAAGCTACATCGAGGGCTGGATAATTTCCCTGGGCAAAGGCCAGGTCGAGATAGATGGTAGGTTTGTCTCCCTTCCTTTCATTGATGTCAAGAGATTTATCAGCTTCCCCAAAGCCTAAGTTACCACTCTGTGTTTTATCTGGTTCACTTTCTTTAAATTGAGAGAATAGTCCTCTTTCTAAATTTCCCTGAGCAATCTGATCTCCTAGACGTACCTCAAAAGGGCCTTCTCCATGATTCTGTAAGAGAACCTTCACGTCTCCCCTGATGTCGGGATCAATAACGCCTGCTAGGAAATCTATCCCGAACTTGCATGCTAAGCCCGATTATCGGGCTAGTCGGATGTAGCATCTTGGAGGGGGTATCAAGAGTAAATCCGTAGGAATCATTCCCCTTTTCCCAGGGGGAATAATAGCTTCCCGACTGGTACAGATATCAAACCCTATTGATTCCTTGGTGGCAATAGAAGTGTTAGAGGCTCTCTGACTAAGATTATGAAATAGTAGGGTTCCGCAATTTGTTTCAATTGAGTCACATCCCATTCTGACACCATATGTAAGGAACTCATGGTGAATCGATACCATCTGCAAGGTTTACTCGTCTCAACATGAAATCAAATAATCAGCCTCATACCTGATTAAACCACTAATTGCATGCATTAAGGCTTCAGGCACTCAAACAGTCAAATACACTCTTGTACAGTATTAGGTTGCACCATCATTCGCGGTCACCTTGACTACACATGACATCGGGTTATATAAGCCGAATGCTGTAGTAACAAGTTATACACATATGGAAGCATTGTGGATACTATTATCGCACTCTATCACAGTGTATTTGTCTATTGTAAATCTCTCACTTAAGTGATGTACGGTTACCATGACAACCTGTAGTAACACTCGGTTTTCACTAGTCTAGAATTCTATTGATTCTCCCCAGAGTCACACAAATTATTTTATTTGTGTCCAGAGAACCCAAATGCATCAGGAGCGTCCACACCTGGTCCCTGAGCGTTCTGCCACATCAGCATTTCCAAAATGGCTTCCGCTACAAAAACAGTGGTAATCATGACTACTGTTCAGTGTTGCTGGAGGCCCTGCTAGTCTGTTGGATCCTTTCCATGCTGATAAAAGGTAAGAGATGATGCCATTCTTTTGATCTGATGCTTGTCATCAATTTACGCAACGCATGGCCACGATTTCCGTGGACCTCTCCGGGAATAGGACCCACCATAGATATATCAACGCACGCGCTGATCACCTGTGGATATTATATTTCTTTTGACCCACGGGCACACTCTTAGTTCTCCAGCATGGGGTCTGGCATGGATTCACATACTCACGAATATTCCCCGTCGTCAGGCTGGGAATCCTCGGTATAGAAAAAACCAGTATCAGTTTCGTTTCTGATCTGTCTTTCGTAGTAATAACCAATCACTGGTCTCTGCGTCATACTGACCACAGCCAATGACTGCCCTCTACCTAAGCACCGCCTCTGGCAGCCATCTTCAGATTTTTACCGCACGTTCATGTGTTGGGATCCTCGTGCTATTGCTCTCGAGCGTTAGTGCTATTTTTTCGCGTTTTTTCTCAAAAACTCGATTTCTTTCGGTCAAAAGAGCCTCAAGCTCCACCGATCCTACATCCGATCAACGGGGACCCGTGTCGGATTCGTCTGCGCCCCTCAAGGGTGAAGATTTCGTCGAGCTACACTTCGGAGGACTCCAGAAGCTTCTCAGGCCCGGTCTCGGAGATGGCCCACGAGAAGGGAAGCTCGACGCCCGGAAAGCTGTTCAGGGTCTGCCCTGGATGCCAGCTGCAGAACGTCTTTAAGGAGGACGAACACTCTTTCTGCCTTTACTGCCTTCATGAGGACAAGACGCACGTGGAGAAGGACTGTGCGTTTTGCGGCAACATGTCGGAACGGACCATGAAGGACCGCCATCAACGCCTCGCCAACTGGCTGGAGGGTAAGAGCCCGTCTGGCGAGGAGAAGAAGAAACCCGAGCGGTCTTCTAAGACCTTTGAGGGCGCCCCGGCGACGGGGGCCCAACATAAGGCTAAGCACCGCGAGTCCGCTGGCACCGGGAGCACCGAAGGGTCGGGCTCTACGGGCGCCAGGCAGGGCGCACCCTCCCCGGCACCATCAACCACGAGCCAACGCTCTGGGTCGGGTAAGAGGAAGGCCGAGCACCCGGCGAAACTCCTGGAGAGGCCCCGGTCGAGCTCTAAGGCAGAGGAGGAGCGTGGCAGTGCCCCCTCCCTCAAGGATAAGGCGGTGAGCGCACCTAAGGTGGTGAAGGCCTTGATCCATCCGACCAAGCCCTCTATCGAAACGGTCGCGGCGGCCCTGGCTCAGCCTGTGGAGGCTGCGCCAGTGGTGGCGACCTCGGGGCCCAGAATCTCCCTGCCTCCTCGGAGGGAGTCTTCTTTTGTGCCCATCGATAGGACCCCCGTGAAACCCCCCGTGGGGAAGAAGAAGGGGGGGCAGGGCGTCGTCGTAGATTCGGCCTCAACCTCAGAAGAGGAGCTGGTCGAGGTCTTAAGCCACGGCCTAGGCGTGGAAGAAGGCCAGCCCGTCGGAATGGACCCCGACGCAGGTGACGACGACATCGTCGAGGATACCGACGGGGCCCCTGCTCGCCCGTCGGATTCCCCTCTGCCAGCGCCGCAAGACAACTCGGCGGCCATTTTGTTGGCCATACAGTCCTTATGCTCCGAGATAAGGACGAGACTACCGTTACCGACGGAAGAACCTTTCCCGTCGGGGGACCCAGAACCGGGACCTTCTGGTGTTCCCCCTACCAAGAAAAGAAGGATCCATCCACCACCTCCTTTTCAACCGTCGCGCCCCGTCCAGCCCTCTCCCCCGTCCACCCGAGGGGATGATACGGGGACTGACTCGGCAGCGACGGGTACGGACGACGAGGCATACGACGAGGATATTCCGTCGTCGCCTCCCGCCAGGGCTTCTCCGCCCGACGAGATCGGATCTTTCCACTCCATGATCTCCAGGGCTTCCGAGCTTTTCCAACTCTGCCCTGAGGAGAAGAAAAAGGAAGGCTTCCTTTATCAGCGGCGCGAGGCCAAGAGGAAGACGGTCCTCGCAGTGCCTCTGTTGGACGACATTTGGGATGAGGGCCTTTCCCTCCTCAAGAACCCTTCCACGACGCCAGCTAGAAGAGACCGGTACGAGAAGAAGTACCGGGTCCCGGACACGGCCCCCCTGTGCCTCTGGGCACAGCCTACCCCGGATTCCGTCGTCTCCGCGGCAGCCAGGAAGAAAGCGGGGGGGGGGTGCGGCCTCCACATCGACTTCCCCGCCGGACGGCGAGGGAAAGAAATTGGATGCTATGAGACGTAGAGTCATCTCGTCGGCAGCGACGACGATTAAAGCGGCCAACGCCTTGGCTATCGTGGCTCGCTACGACAGGGAGCTCTGGTACAAGATAGCTCCCCTGCTGGATTTTCTGCCGGACGACAAGAGGGCGGAGGCCCTGGAGATCCTGCAGGAAGGTGAGGTGGCCTCTGACCACGCCATCACCGTGGCGACGGACATCGCCGACACTGGGTTCCGCCAGCTAGGCAACGGCGTTTGCCTTCGACGTCGTGGATGGCTCAAAGCTACGGATTTCCGGCAGGACGTCCAGACCAGAGTCCTGGACATGCCCTTCGACGGGAACAACCTGTTTGGGAAGACAGTGGACGATTCCCTTCAGGCCATCAAGGCGGATACTGAGACGGCCCGGGCCCTCGGAGTTCTGCAGCAACGTCGGACGCCCTTTCGGAGCAGCGGAGGCAAGGGCGCCTCCAGAGGTTCCGGCGGCGGTTTCGCTTCCTACCGTCAAGCGGCCCGCTCGTCGTCGCAAGAGGCCTACAGAGGACGAGGCAAGTCTAGCGGACCCCGCCGTCGTCGCCCAGGAGGTCAAGGCGGCAAGGCCGCGTCCAAGCAGGATTGAACCGGCTGTGGGGTCGGGCCCCCACCGGAGCACCCCGGTGGGAGGCCGGCTGGCGGGCTTCGTCAGCGTGTGGGAGTCCATCTCCACCGACCGTTGGGCTCTGGACGCCCTGGCCCGGGGCCACGCGCTCGAGTTTCAAAGAAGGTGCCCGCGTGTCCCCCCCGTGGCCAGGAAAGAACTTCACGTCCCTCAACTTCTCCTGGAGGTAAAGGCGATGCTCAGAAAGGGCGCCATCGAAATCGTCCCAAAGAGGCTTCGGGGCTCCGGAGTTTACTCGAGATACTTCCTCGTGAAGAAGAAGACGGGAGGATGGCGCCCCATCCTAGACCTCCGACGTCTGAACAAGACGAGGGAACTCGCCGTGGTTCACACGGCAAGGACCGTCCAACTCCTCACGGACCTGGGATTCTTCGTGAACTACGCCAAATCCCACCTGGTGCCCGCGCAAGTCGCACTGTTTCTCGGAGCGAGGCTCGACACAGTGTCCCTTCTGGCCTCCCCGTCGGAGGAGAGGACCAGGACCATCTTGGGCAAGGTGCAACGGATGTTGGTGGCCGACGCGGCCAAAGTGAGGTCCATCAAGTCCCTCCTCGGGATGATGTCTTCCTGCATTTACCTCATTCCCATGTGCAGGCTCCGGATGCGCCCGTTGCAAGAATTCCTGGATGCGCGCTGGATCCAGACGACGGGCAGCTTCGAGGAAAGGATCAAGCTCGACGAGAACTTCCGACGAGCGATACGGTGGTGGGGCACCCGCGCGCATCTGACGGCGGGCATGGACTTCCAGACCCCAGCCCACCAGGAGACGGTGACTACGGATGCCTCCCTGGAAGGGTGGGGAGCGCACACCGAAAATCTGCACGCAAAGGGACTCTGGCTCCCGACGGAGAAGTCCCTGCATATCAACGTCCTGGAGCTCCGTGCAGTGTTTTGGGCTCTCAGGTCTTTCCTTCCGTCCCTCAAGGGCAAGGTGGTGAGGATCTTCACCGACAACACCACCACCATGTTTTACATCAGGAAACAGGGCGGAACCAGGTCCCCAGCGCTGTCCAAGGAGGCGCAGGACCTGTGGCATTGGGCCGTCGCCCAAAGGATTTTTCTGGTGCCGTTTCATCTGGCAGGGATAAAAAACACCATCGCCGACTCACTCAGCAGGGAGCTGCGCTCGTGCCACGAGTGGGAACTACGGCAGGATCTGGTGGATCGTCTCTTCCGACGGTGGGGCACACCCCAGATCGACTTGTTCGCGACGGCGACGAACACCAAGTGCCGGAGGTTCGCCAGCAGGTTTCCCCAGACGAGGAGCATGGGCGATGCTTTCTCGTTCCCCTGGGAGGGCCTGTTCCTCTACGCGTTCCCTCCCTTGCCTCTGCTAATCCGGCTAGTCAACCTGCTCAAGAGGTCACGGTGCAGGATGATCCTCGTCGCACCCTCGTGGCCGAGGCAGATATGGTTCCCGGACCTTCTGGACTTGTCAGCGTCCCCGCCGATCAAACTGCCGGCGGACGCGGATCTACTCTCCAGGGAAGGAGGCGCCATCCTCCACCACGACCCGAAGTCGCTGAACTTGCAGGCCTGGCTCCTGCAGCGCTAGAGTTTGGAGGATACGACATACCGGCCGACTGCAGAGAGATTCTTGCAAAGGCCAGGGCGTCCTCGACTCTTAAATGCTACGGACACAAATGGAAGAGGTTCTCTGTCTGGTGCCACGCACAGAAGATTAACCCTCTACGGATTACGGCTCCCCAAGTACTGCCGTACCTGCTGACGCTGGCCAAAGCTGGCCTGGCACACGCGTCCATCAAGATTCATCTTGCTGCGATCTCCCGATACACCAGAACCACGGGACGGACGTCCTTGTGGTCTCATCGCCTAGTGAAAGAGTTCATGAAGGGACTGTTCAGATCGTTCCCGCCGGTGAAGGCTCCGGCCCCGGCGTGGGAGCTCAACGTAGTGCTGACCAAGCTCATGGGACCTCCGTTCGAGCCTCTGCACTCGGCTCCGTTGAAGTTTCTATCGTGGAAAACTGCTTTTCTTGTGGCCATCACCTCCGCACGACGAGTGGGAGAGATCCAGGCCCTTTCCTGCAAGGCCCGTACTTGACTTTCCACGACACGAGGGTAGTGCTCAGGACGCACCCCTCCTTCATGCCCAAGGTACCGTCGGACTTCCATCTCAACGAACCCTTGGTGTTGCCTGTATTCTTTCCGTCGCCTTCGTCGCCGGCTGAGAGGACTTTGCACTCGCTGGATGTAGCTAGAGCGCTGAAGTTCTACGTGGACTGCACGAAGTGTTTTCGGAAGACGTCACAACGCTTTGTGAACTTTGGACCTGTCAATCAGGGGAAGGCTCTCTCGAAGGCTTCCATTTCCAGATGGCTCTCCGGCTGTATCATGTACTGTCATCGGTTGGCAAACCGACCTCTGCCCGGCCGTCCGAGAGCCCATTCCACCAGAGCGATCGCAGCTACCACGGCGTTCCTTTCTGGTGTGCCCCTGCTGGACATATGCAGGGCTGCTACGTGGAGGTCGACGCACACCTTCACGAAGTTCTACTGCGTCGATCGGGATTCCAGGGAGGAGTCCAGGGTCGGCCAAGCAGTGCTGCGCAACCTGTTCGCCTGAGGTGAGCCTGGTGAGGAGGTAAGATGCTTAATGTTGAGTTTGATGCTATGCTTAATGTTGAGCCTTTGCCACCTCCCGTGGTTGTGCATGTGTATACTGCTATGTATTCTTTATTCATGAGCATGTGAATCCATGCCAGACCCCATGCTGGAGAAGGAACAAGTTACTTACCTGTAACTGTTGTTCTCCAGCATGGGTCTGGCATGGATTCACATGCGAACCCTCCCGCCTACCCCTCTGCGGCTCTTCACTTGGTCATACTGCCACTTCACGTGCTTCCAAATCTGAAGATGGCTGCCAGAGGCGGTGCTTAGGTAGAGGGCAGTCATTGGCTGTGGTCAGTATGACGCAGAGACCAGTGATTGGTTATTACTACGAAAGACAGATCAGAAACGAAACTGATACTGGTTTTTTCTTTACCGAGGATTCCCAGCCTGACGACGGGGAATATTCATGAGCATGTGAATCCATGCCAGACCCATGCTGGAGAACAACAGTTACAGGTAAGTAACTTGTTCCTTACCTGCCCTCTGGGAACAGGATCCTCCAGCACGCACACGCCAAGTCCAGTATTCTATACATGGCCACGTCCTCAATGGACCGCTTTTTGGGAATAGGACCCTCATAATTACACACGCACGCACTTAGTACTGCAGGTGGTTTGTATATATATATTCCCTTAACAGAGGCTCCTCTGCTTGTGTTTATCTCTTCACCGCTGATGTGATTGTACTGAATGCATCAGAAACATTAACCCCGTCCAGACACTTACCTGGTTTGGATTGCTAGAATAAGGTAAGACGCTGCATCAGACCGTTGGGCCACATCGTGTAAATAACCTGTAGAATCCTCCTTCCTGTACTCATACATTTGGTCCTCTCCTTCAGATTGGACCTGAAATAAGGATTGATCTCTATCCAGACCGCTGACTAAGACTACACGTTCTGCAACTCCTATCCGTGGTTCTATCCTGACACTGTAAGAATTGCATTTGTTCTCCCGCTGGAGTCATTTATCATTCAATCGCGCATTAATTGTGACCAATTAAATACTTGTATTCTTTTATCTGGAATCTTACTCACACTCCTGACACACGCTCTGTATAATTTCCTTGACAGAACCCACAGGAAACTCCCACCATTCACCACTTTGTCCTGATGAAGGCCTAAGCAAAAATGGCTATGAATCCAGCCTTTTAAGGCTGAAGCACAGTCGTGTTGACTATATGACCTTACGTTTCAGTGTCCAAACCCGCACACTGTTTTACTATTGTGCATTGTAGCACTGTGTACTGTTCTGTATATTATGTATTTCGAGGGGATTGGGTCCTCTTACGTATTCCATATCTATGACAGGGAATGTCCACAGCTGTGCTGCTTCGGAAAAGCTTTGGCGTCCTGCGTCGATGCGCCGTCCCCGAGGACCTCCTCCGACGGCCGACATCACCCGATGTGATAAGTAGGACGCACGACGCCCGTAGCCTCAGTTCTATTTTTTCCACGAACGTGTTTCGTGAATCTCGGTACGCCTCGACTCTTGGGAGTTTGCTGTATTATTCTCGGTTTGTTGAACCTGTTCGGTTTTTGTGAAAACCTGTTTGTGACGATGTCTACTTCGTCTTCAACCCCGCGTCCGGGCTTCCAAGAAATGCGGGGACTGTGGTCCAAGATGTCGGTCACGGACTCGCACGACGCCTGCCTCTGGTGCCTCGGGGAGGCCCACGAATATGTGCCTTGCATTAGCAGCTGAACATATTCCCGAAGGGGACGAACGGGATGGTTTCCTTGCTATGGTTCAGGATGGCAAGTATGCCATGTGTGAGGCCGTTCAGTTGGGTTTGGACATGGCAGATTGTGTCAGTCGGTCCATGGCGGCGAGCACCGTAATACGCAGGTTTGCGTGGTTGCGGAAGTCTGGGTTCGCTCCTGGTGTGCAGTCCCGGCTCCTCAACATGCCCTTCGACGGTAAACATCTTTTTGGCAGCAAGGCTGACGAGGGCCTTGAGAGGTTGCAGACCTCCAAAGCTGCGGCAAAGTCGTTGGGCGCTGCAGTTCGACAACCTCTGCCTTTTCGTCCAAAGGTTCCTTTCGCTATTACTCGTCCTTCAGTAAAGCAAAAGGAGCTGTCAGTCAAAGAGGCCACCGTAAGAGTGCCAGAGGTGGAAAACAAGGTACTCGATGTGCCAAGGCCGCTCGGGCAGTTGCCTCTTTGCCCTCAGGCAACGCCGCAGCCGCTACCAATCAGTCATGAAGCCAGGTCCCATGGTTCTCCGGTTGGGGGAAGGCTGGCGCAGCATCTTGTAGAGTGGCGTGCCATTACTTCAGATGTGTGGGTTCTGGAGATCACGGCTACTGTCTTCCTTTTCGGCAGTGGCCTCACGACAATCCACTTGGGAACCTCTTTGAAGAGTCCGGATCTGCTCCTTGCGCAGGAAATTCAAGCCCTGCTGGAGAAAGGCGCCATAGAACTGGTGCCTGTAGCGGAGAGGAACAAGGGATGGTATTCCTCTTATTTTTTGACCCGAAACTGAAAGTGCGAGTCACCTTATTTTTTGATTTTGAAGAAAGACTGGGGATTGAGACCCATCATGGACTTGCGCGGTTTGAACAAACTCCTCAGGAAGGACAAGTTCAAGATGGTTACTCTCTCTCAAGTCCTCCAGGTACTTCAACTTCAGGATTGGTTGCTGTCTCTCGACCTCAAGGAAGCTTACTTCCATGTGCCAATCCATCCCAAGCACAAGAAGTACCTGAGGTTCGCGGTTGGTGACTCGCACTTTCAGTTTCGGGTCCGGCCGTTCGGATTGACCTCCGTCCAAAGGGTTATCACCAAGCTCATGGTGGTGGTGGCAGCGCATCTCAGGAAAAGGGGGATTCACGTCTACCCCTACCTGGACTATTGGTTGATCAGGGGGAGCTCTCCCGAGCAAGTCCTGGATCATCTGTCCGTCACCTGCCACTCCCTTCACAAGCTGGGCTTCTCCCTCAATTTAAAGAAGTCCCATTTGACACCAACACAGCGGCTCCGGTACATCGGAGCAGTGCTCGACACATCCCTGGGGCTGTGTTTTCCTCCCCAGGTGAGGGCTCTTCACATTCAGCAGATGGTGCACAAGTTTCAGCTTGCCCAGACTCTCCCAGCGTCCGAGTTCTTGAGACTGCTCGCCTCATGGCATCCTGCATTCTTGTGGTGCGAGAGGCCAGGTTGCGGATGAGATCTTTGCAATGGGCACTCAAGCTCCAGTGGTCTCAGTCCTCTGGCAGGTTGTCGGACCCTGTTCAGGTGCCGCCCTCGGTCGCCCAGGACCTTCTGTGGTGGGCCGTCAAAGGCAATCTGATGAAGGGGGCCCCATTTTGGCTGCCCTGGCCGGAGGTGACGATCGTGACGGACGCATCCCTCACGGGATGGGGAGCTCATGCCAACGAGTTGTCACTCGGCGGTCGTTGGTCTCCGTCGGAGTCCAGACTCCATATCAATCTGTTGGAGCTGAGGGCCGTCAGGCTAGCCCTGAAGGCTTTTCTGCCGACTATGCGAGGAAAGAGTGTCCTGATTCTAATGGACAACACGGTGGCCATGCACTACCTCAACAAAAAGAGGGGGGGGCAGGGTCACTTCCTCTGTGCAGGGAGGCGATGCAGCTCGGGTTCTGGGCCATACAGCAGGAAGTTTCGATCTCGGCTGTTCATCTGGCCGTAGACGACAACGAGACGCCGGACGCTCTGAGCAGGCAGAGCACGATCTCTCACGAGTGGGAGCTGGCTCAGGAGATTCTCCTGGAGATCTTCGCCTTTTGGGGGACCCCTCAAGGGGATCTCTACGCCTCCAGTGTCAACCGGAAGTGCAAAAGGTTCTGCTTGCGGGGATTATCTCCGAAAGGAACCTTAGGAGACGTGTTCGTGGTGGAGTGGTCATTCCCACTGCTGTACCCGTTTCCTCCAGTCCCCGTCATCCCGCAAGTACTGCGGAGGTTCGGTTCCCCGATGATCCTCATTGCTCCGGCGTGGGCCCGGAGGACGTGGTACCCGGACCTTCTCGACTTGTCCATCTGCCCTCCACGTCGTCTTCCCTACCGAGAGGATCTGCTCTCAGGAGAGGGGGGTCAGGTTCTCCATCCAAGGTCAGATCCCTCAACCTTCATGCTTGGCTTCTGAAAGGTTGAGGTATAAGGATTGGGACCTCCCTGAAGACGTGATGGAGGTGTTGCTCTCAGCCAGGCAGCCGGCAACAAAGTCTCTGTACCGTTGCCGTTGGAGAAAGTTCTGCGACTGGTGCAGAGTTAAGAATGTGGATCCTTTTGAGTGTGACATTCCCATGGTTCTGTCTTTTTTGCTTTCCTTGGCCCACAGGGGCTTGCAAGTGGGGACCATTAAAGGTTACCTGGCGGCGCTGTCCATATTTAAGCGCTCGTCTGAAGAATGTTCCTATTTTAAGATTCCTTTAATTTCTCAGTTTTTGAAAGGGCTCACTAATGTGTTCCCTCCGTCACCTTTTCTGGTGCCCGGTTGGGATTTGAACCTTGTTCTTAAGTTTCTTATGGGTGCTCCGTTTGAGCCTTTCCATTCTTGCCCTTTGAGACTGTTAACTCTGAAAACTGTGTTTTTGGTTGCGGTTACTTCCGTTCGCAGAGTGAGTGAGTTACAGGCACTTTCAGTTAAGCCACCCTTCACTGTGTTTCATAAGGACAGGGTTGTCCTTAGAGTTCGTCCTTCCTTTCTTCCGAAGGTGGTTTCAGAATTTCATTTGAGCCAGAAGGTTGTTCTTCCGGCGTTCTATCCACCTTCACATCCTGGTAAGCGTTGAGCTTTATATTTCGCGCATGTCCCGGGTCAGAGTGGACGTTCAACTTTTCATTGGTTACGCTGGAAAGCATTTGGGACAAGCTGTGACGAAACAGACTTTGTCTCGTTGGATTATTTTAGCTATCTCCGAGTGTTACCGCTTGGCAGGTAAGGACCCTCTGGCTGGCTTGCGGGCCCATTCTACCAGGGGAGTGGCTGCGTCTACTGCCCTGCAGAGGGATGTTCCTATTCGTCACATCTGTGATGCAGCCACCTGGGCTTCAGTACATAATTTTGTACGTCACTACTCCCTCGATTCCATCCGAGGGCAGGATCTGGCCTTTGGCAAGGCAGTCCTTTATTCCGCAATTTGATTGGGCATGCTAAATTTGTGTTCTAAATTCTTTTCCCTCCTCCTTGCTTGGTACTGCTTTGGGAGTCTGTCATAGATATGGAATACGTTGGTGGACCCAATCCCCTCGAGGAACAAGTTACTTTCTTACCTGGTAACGTTCTTTCGATGGGATGGTCCGACGACGTATTCCATATCGCTCCCTCCCTACCTTCCCCGCTGCAGAATTTCTTTTGCGATTGCAGCTTGTGTTCCACAAGGCCTTGTGCGTCTGACTGGCAGAAAACTGGTGTCACACGTTCTGGGGGAAAAACTACAACTGAGGCTACGGGCGTCGTGCGTCCTACTTATCACATCGGGTGACGTCGGCCATCTGAGTCATCGAGTCATCGACGCAGGACGCAGACGCCGAAGCAGCACAGCTGTGGACATTACCTGTCATAGATATGGAATTCGTTGTCGGACCATCCCATCGAAAGAACGTTACCAGGTAAGAAAGTAACTTGTTCTTCTCATGTATTCCTTCTATGGTGACAGGGTATGTACGTCCCGTTGAATGACCATCCAAGGTATTCACCTTGGGTGAGCACTATTTTCACCATTTGTTGATTGTCTTTTGTATAAATGGAGCTTTCCTGTGATACTTCTTTCTGTAGATATATATAACGCTGTGTTATAAATCAAAATTATCGCACGAACATTGACTATTGTAAAATGTGTTAATTCATTACAGGAGTGTGGTGTGTTTAGGTTCTGTGACCCTGTTCATTTGTTGTTTTGACTATTGACCTACCTGGGTAGAACAGGGTCGTAACCAGGAGCCCTATCTGTTGTAATAGGAACTCATGTTGGCAACAGTAAAGAAAGACACGAGTGATCACAGTTCAGTGGTGTTTATTAAACGGTTAATGCAGGGTGGAGAAACGCCTAAACTAAACCTAAATCTAAGATGGGAGCAAGCGTCAACCATCAAATGAAAATAAGGCAGTCCTTGTGGCGTTGCGTCAAAATAAAAGTGCCTATACTAAGAAAAACAGATTGCTAATTCTTTGCGCAGAATATAAAGAGTGTGGGATAGGGTATGCAAATAAAGAAAAAGTGTTAACAAATAATAAGTCAGAATGTGATTGACTTGAGGTCTCCCTCCCCCACGTTTTTAGCACGGTACAAGGTGGGACTTTAGAGCACAGCACAATTTAAGCCTTTCCAGCACGAGCTAACGGTTCCGTAGCAGCTACCAGGTTCTTCGTAGGTCCAAATAAGTCTCTTGCCTTTGAGGGCTGATGCTCTTAACAAACACAAAGTTCTTGTTCTATGAACAGGTTGGGTGATGGCTTTACCCTTGGGTCCCAATCTTCTGGGCGCAGAGCCCTCGCAAGTCGTATTTAACAATTTCACAAAACAGTTACTTTCTTAATGAACTTTGGGCAGTGAATTTCCACCTCTGGATCTCCCTCGACCAGGCTCGGATCCCAGATAACAAGGGGGACGCTTTCCTTCCCCTTGTCTTGCAATTCTTTCACAAATCTTCACCAACAATTGATCATGGGCCTTTTAGACTTCGGCCCTTTCCATTAGCATCCCTTGGCCGGGTTCACTCTTGCTAATCGCCACAAAACACATTTTCAACATGCGAGATTCACTTCCCTTAGCTTTCACTACAGTATCTTAGCTCAAAGGCTTTCGACTGTACAGTGATTTTGCTTGACCTCCTGTATGACCACTTTGACCTATCCTGGCAACTACCCTAAGGCCTTCTGGTATCTGTAGTTTTACTCGACAGGAGATTGACCAGAGTCTCTCGAGTCAGCCCCCACATGGTGGCGGTTCCCTCTGCTGCTATTTCTCCCTTTTACAATTCACAGTTCTTTGAACTTTCTTCAAATGGCCACTTTGCGACTTTCATTCAACACAGTTCTGTTTTTATCGGCTTTCCCTTCGACTCACTGGCTGTGATGAACCGATTGGTTTTCCTTGTATCTAGAGTCAAGGACGGTATCACGGTAGCAGGAGTTTCCCTGCCTCCTGCTTATGAGCGTAGGCACACTGTGTTTACCATCGGCATATGCTGAAACACACTTAGGCTATTGTCCTCGGTCTTATAATTCCTTCTGCAGAGCTTTTGTGTGTCTGCATTGAAAAGGGCATGGTCGTGTCTCTCCTTGTTAGCCTCTCCTCGCTATTCGCCGCCTTTCGCCTCCTCTTGAACTGCCGGGCCTGGATAACTGCCTCGTTGTGCAGTCTGCCTTGCTCATAGTGAGCTGTCGTGCTCCACCTTTTATCCCTGCGAGGAAGGGAAAGGGCCGTCCGGTGTGTGTGATTCTGATCAATTGCCTGACTTTGCCTGACCCTTGTATTGGGACATGTCAGGTAAATGGCTCTGGTGTTAGCTCGCTGTCTTTCGTGTTGTGCGAAAGTGTTTGTGTAGGAAAAGGGGGTGGGAGGCAGTGTTTTGGAATATCCTACGTGGTTGGATGGGAAAAAAGGTGTTTAAAGAAGGGCAATACCGTGTCTCACCCGTCGGTGTCCCATTTCCACTCCCCAAGGACCCCCATCCAGGTGATCCTCCCGCAATGGTCCACCCCCAGGAACTGGATCCAAAAGCGAAGGCTGTGTCCTGGCCACCTGGATGAGATTCCCCTGGGGAATAGACAGGGAGGCACCTTCAGGTTTCTCACAGCACCAACTGAAGCAATAATTACTCAGCCGTTGACTAGAAAATGCTTCTGAAGCTGGCATAGCTTCCGATTTTGACCAGTTTATTTTGTATCCAGAGTGATCATGGAAGGTATCGATTTATCTCATTGCTGCCAGGACAGATGTGTCTACACTTTGTAATACCAGTAGTATATCGTCCGCATATAGCATAGTTTTGGTCAGGCCTCTCCAAATTGAACCCCCTGAATCATGGGATCCTCTCTGATCTTTATGGCTAACAACTCCATTGCAAGGTCAAATAGCAGTGGGGAGAGTGAACAACTTTGTCTAGTTCCTCTTCCTAATTCAAATCCCTCTGAAGACAGTCCATTTTTAGTCACACTTGCTGTTGGTTTCGAGTACAACAGCTGTACCCACTGAGTTAAGTTTTCTCATAGTCCAAAACCTTCTAAGGCGGCCATGAGGTACTTCCTCTCTATACGATCAAACGCTTTCTCTGCGTCCAATGACAAGACCGCCACCTTTGTTGGTAATTTCCGGGTTTCATATAGCTATTTGATTAGAACAATATAATCCAATGCATCACCTAGTTGATTTTATGATGTTTTGCTTTGTTGTGATAGTGCTTAACATACATTTAGATGATAACTGTAAAATGTGAATTATGTTGTTTTTAATATAGAGTTTTCTTTATATGTGGGCACAGGACAGCTCAGAGAGAAGCACTACATGTTTTAGCATCATTTTGTAAAGATGAATACAGCTTGGAGCACTTAAAACATATTTTTAAGATGCATCGATTCTTTGGATTATTCACAGGTTTTCAGCAGCCTATCTTATCCTGGTTAAGCACCCATCCGTACAGTGATTCCATCATGCGTTATTCCGATTAGTGCAAAAGACTACAACTATGCAATTATTAGAACGCAACGTTTTTATCTAGTCTCCACTACCATATCATAAGGGCACATTTTAGCAGAACAAGAGACATCTTTACCTCTGTGAATGACAAAAACTCCTTTTGGCCCAGGCAGTGCTACATACGGACCTGGTAAAAGACCTCTTGGAGAGGTGTGTTAACCTGCAAACAAATACAATCCTCAAAGGTTCTTCGAATGTCTGCCACCCGGCCCAAATCTAGATGACCCAAGAAACTAGGGTGGTGGCGCCAGCTTTCACTTCGAAGGGACGTGACAACCTCAGGGAAAGCCAAGTAGGTTCAACAGAAGGTAGAAGTGCTGGGCACTTAATACCCCAAAGATTGCGAGAGACCTTTTGTGTTACCCACCAGGAAGGCAGAGCCTAAGGGAGAGGCGAAGATCTGAGGACCACAGTCCTGTCGAGAGGCGTGGTTTATGTTCTTTTAAATTCCCTCCTGACCTTGGTTAACCTTCAAGATCTGTTGAACCCTGTAAAAGTGGTTACTTTAAATCCTGGATAGTGGTACAATGAGCACAACTAGGCACAAGCAGTTACTATAGGCATCTTCATGGAGCAGGCCATTTCAGGAAGCTATAAATGGAAATGGCCATGGTAACAGGCACCAGACACTTAACCCATCTATGGCCCCTAACATAGACATTGAAGACACTGAGACTAAAAGGGGAGGCCTTAGTTCTCAAGCATGGGGTCTGGCATGGATTCACATGCTCATGAATATTCCCCGTTGTCAGGCCGGGAATCCTCGGTATAGAAAAAAATCTGTATCAGTTTCGTTTCTGATCTGTCTTTCTTAGTAGTAACCAATCACTGGTCTCTGGGTCATACTGCCCCCAGCCAATGACTGCGCTCTCCCTAAGCCCCGCCTCTGGCAGCCATCCTCAGAGTTTTACCACACATTCAAGTATTGGGAGTCCTCGTGCTGTAGCTCTCGAGCTTTTGCTGCCTTTTCGCACTTTTTCAGGAGATTTTTTCTCATTTTTCGGTTAAATACAGCCTCAATCTCCACCGTTTCTACATCCGATCAACGGGGATCCGTTTCGGAGTTTTCTACGCCCCTCAAGGGTGAAGATTTCGTCGAGTTACGCTTTTGGAGGATTCCAGAAGTTCCGAGGCCTACCCCGGACATGGCCCAGGAGAAAGGAAGCTCGACGCCCGGGAAGCTGTTCAGGACCTGCCCTGGATGCCAGCTTCAGAATGTTTTCAAGGAGGACAAGCATTCGTTATGCCTCTACTGTCTCCATGAGGATAAGACGCACACCGAGAAGGACTGTGCGTTTTGTGGGAACATATCGGAGCGGACCATGAAGGATCGCCACCTCCGTCTCGCCAACTGGCTGGAAGGGAAGAGCCCGTCAGGCGAGAAGAAGAAAAAGAAGTCTGAGCGGTCTTCTAAGTCCTGTGAGGGCGACCCGGCGATGGGGGCCCAACAAAAGGCCAAGCACCGCGGGCACCGGGACAGCCGAACGGTCGGGCACCTTGGCTGCCAGGCAGGGTGCATCCTCACCGGCGCCATAAACCACGAGCCAACGCTCTGGCTCAGGTAAGAGGAAGTCCGAGAACCCGGCGAAGCTTCTGGAGAGGCCCCGGTCGATCTCGAAGATTCCGGCAGAGGGGGAGCGAGGCTCGGACCCTCCCCCCAAGCTGAAGGCCCCAGGCGTACAGAAGGTGACGATGGCCTTAATTCACCCTGCTAAGACCTTGATTGAGGATGTCGCAGCGGCCCTCGCTCAGCCTGTGGAGGCTACGCCAGTGGAGGCGACCTCAGGACCCAGAGTCTCCCTGCCACCACGGAGGGAGTCATCTTTCAGGCCCATTGAGAAGACCCCCACAAAGTCCTCGTTGGAAAAGGTGGGGGTGGGGCAGGTGGCCATCGTGGATACGGACACGACCTCTGAAGAAGCGCTCATCGAAGTCGTGGAAGAGGCCCAGCCCATCGGGAGGGATCCCGACGAGGGCAACGATGAGAGTGACGGTGTCGCCGACGAGGTACCTCAAGAGCCCTCGCGCCCGTCATTTCCGGCGCCGCAGGACTCTTCGGCAGCCATTTTGTCAGTGATTCATTCCTTATGCTCGGAGATAAGGACAAGGTTGCCCCTCCCCCCGACGGAGGCACCTGAGCCAGACCCGACGGGGGAACCGGAGCCAGGACCTTCGGAAAGTCCACCTCATAAGAGGAGGATGCATCCTACGCCACCTCTCCCACCTCTGCGGCCTGCTCTGCCTTCCCCTGGTCTACTACCCATTTGCCTGAGACAACGGGGATGGCTCAAGGCAACGGATTTCTGCCAGGACGTACAAACCAAGGTTTTGGACATGCCCCTCGACGGGAACAACCTGTTTGGGAAGGCGGTTGATGAGTCCCTTCAGGCCATCAAGACAGACACAGAGACTGCCCGGGCACTGGGAGTGCTCCAACAACAACGGCCGTCCTTTCGGAGCTCCGGAGGCAGACAAGGTGCCTCCAAGGGATCCGACAGTGGCTCCTCCACGTACCGCCAAGCGGCAAGATCTTCATCCCAGGAAGCCTACAGGGGACGCGGCAAGTCAGGTGGTGCCCGTCGTCGTCGACAGGGAGGTCAAGGAGGCAAGGCGGCCTCCAAACAAGATTGAACCGACCGTGGGGTCGGGCCCCCGCCGAAGCACCCCGGTGGGAGGCCGGCTGGCGAGGTTCGTCAGCGTGTGGGAGTCCATCTCCACCGACCATTGGGTGCTGGACGCCCTGGCCCAAGGGCACGCCCTCAAGTTTCAGAAGAAGTGCCCTCGCGTTCCACCTGTGGCCAGGAAGGAAAATCACATCCCTCAACTAATGTTGGAAGTAAGGGCGAGGCTCAAGAAGGGTGCCATTGAGCTCGTCCCAAAGAGGCTTCGGGGCTCTGGAGTTTACTCAAGGTACTTCCTCGTAAAAAAGAAGACAGGAGGATGGCGCCCCATCCTGGACCTGCGACGACTGAACAAGTACATCAAGGGACAGAAGTTCCGGATGGTCACCCTCCAGCACGTGCTGGGACAGCTGGAGGAGGGCGATTTCCTGTCGTCGTTGGACTTTGAGGATGCGTACATCCACATCCCCATTCTAAAAAGACACCGAAAGTTCCTCAGGTTTGTGGTCCAGGGGCGGCACTACCAGTTCAAGGCCCTCCCGTTCGGATTGAAGTCAGCACCCAGGTTGTTCACCAAGTGCCTCGCACCGGTGGCTGCGCCTACAGGGGATCCACGTCTACCCCTACCTGGACGACTAGCTCATCCGGGCAAGGACAAGGGAGCTCGCCGTGGAGCACACTGCGAAGACCGTCCAGCTGCTCAAGGACCTGGGGTTCTCCCATCAACTTTCCAAAATCCCACCTGGTTCCGTCGCAAGTCGCCCTGTTTCTGTGAGCAAAGCTCGACACAGTGGCGCGGCTGGCCTTGCCGTCGGAGGAAAGGACCAGGACCATTCTGGAAAAGGTGCAGCGTCTTCTGGCCACGGACATGGCCAGGGTAAGATCTATCAAGTCCCTCCTCGGGATGATGTCCTCCTGCATTTATCTGGTGCGCCTTTGCAGGCTTCGGATGCGCCCCTTACAAGAGTTCCTCGACGCCCGCTGGGTCCAGTCGAGGGGCAGCTTCGAGGACAGGATCCCTCTCAACGAGACGTTCCGTCAGGCGATCCGGTTGTGGGGTACCCGCTCTCATCTGTCGGCGGGCACGGACTTTCAGACCTCAGCTCACCAGGTGACGGTGACGACGGACGCCTCCCTGGAAGGTTGGGGAGCGCACTCTGGAGATCTTCATGCGAGAGGCCTTTGGCTCCCGGATGTGGAGAAGTCGCTCCACATCAACATCTTGGAGCTCCGCGCAGTGTTCTGGGCCCTCAGGTCTTTTCTTCCGTCCCTCAAGGGCAAGGTGGTGAGGATCTTCACTGACAACACCACCACGATGTTCTACATCCGGAAGCAGGGCGGAACCAGATCCCCTGCCCTATCCAAGGAAGCCCAGGATCTGTGGGATTGGGCCGTCGCCCGAGGGATGTTTCTGGTGCCTCTTCTCTGGCAGGAATAAAAAACACGATCGCCGACTCACTCAGCAGAGAGCTGCGCTCGTGCCACGAGTGGGAACTACACCAGGATCAAGTGGATCGACTCTTCCGACGATGGGGTGAACCCCAAATCGATCTCTTCGCGACGGTGACAAATTCCAAGTGCCGGAGGTTCGCCAGCAGGTTCACCCAGCCGAGAGCATGGGCGATGCTTTCTCGTTCCCCTGGGACGGCCTATTTCTTTATGCGTTCCCTCTGCTGCCGTTGCTGCTCCGGCTCATCAACCAGCTCAAGAGGTCCCGGTGCAGGATGATCCTCGTCGCACCGGCGTGGCCGAGACAGATCTGGTTCCCGGACCTTCTGGACGTGTCAACGTCCACACCAGTCAAGCTGCCGACGGATGCAGATCTTCTCTCCAGAGAAGGAGGCGCCATTCATCACCACAACCCGGAGTCGCTGAACTTGCAGGCCTGGCTCCTGCAGCACTAGAGTTTGGAGGGTACGACATCCCGGCCGACTGCAGAGAGGTTCTTGCAAAGGCCAGGGCGTCCTCAACTCTCAAGTGCTACGGACATAAATGGAAGAGGTTCTCTGTCTGGTGCCGTGCACAGAAGATTAACCCTCTGCGGATTACGGCCCCTCAAGTATTGCCGTACCTACTGTCATTGGCCAAGGCTGGACTAGCTCACGCTTCCATCAAGATACATCTGGCTGCAATCTCACGATACACCAGAACTACGGGACGGGCGTCCTTGTGGTCTCATCGACTGGTGAAGGAATTTATGAAAGGATTGTTCCGATCATTCCCGCCGGTGAAGGCCCCTGCCCCGGCGTGGGAGCTCAACGTGGTGCTGACCAGGCTCATGGGGCCCCCATTTGAGCCTATGCATTCGGCACCGTTGAAGTTTCTATCGTGGAAGACATCGTTTCTCATGGCCATCACCTCCGCACGACGAGTGGGAGAGATCCAGGCCCTATCTTGCAAGCCGCCATACTTGACGTTTCACGACACGCGGGTGGTGCTGAGGACGCACCCCTCCTTCATGCTCAAGGTGCCGTCGGACTTCCACCTCAACGAACCCTTGGTGTTGCCAGTTTTCTTCCCGTCTCCTTCGTCGCCGGATGAAAGGAGTCTGCACTCGCTGGACGTAGCTAGAGCGCTGAAGTTCTATGTGGACCGCACAAAGAGTTTTCGGAAGATATCACAGCTGTTTGTGAACTTTGGAACTGTGAATCAAGGGAAGGCTCTCTCGAAGACTTCCATTTCCAGATGGCTCTCCGGCTGCATCATGCACTATCACCGGTTGGCAAACCGACCGCTGCCTGGCCGTCCGAGAGCCCATTCGACCAGAGCGATCCCTTCTACCACGGCGTTCCTGTCTGGTGTGCCCCTGCTGGACATCTGCAGGGCTGCGACGTGGAGGTCGACGCACACCTTCACAAGATTCTACTGCGTTGATCGAGACTCCAGGGAGGAGTCCAGGGTCGGCCAAGCAGTGCTGCGCAACCTGTTCGCTTAAGGTGAGCCTGGTGAGGAGGTAAGAGATGCTTAATGTTGAGTTGTTGTATTGCCTAATGTTGAGCCTGTTGCCACCGCCCGTGGTTGTGCATGTGTGTACTGCTATGTATTCTCTTATTCATGAGCATGTGAATCCATGCCAGACCCCATGCTGGAGAAGGAACACGTTACTTACCTGTAACTGTTGTTCTCCAGCATGGGTCTGGCATGGATTCACATGCGAACCCTCCAGCCTACCCCTCTGCGGCTCTTCACTTGGTCATACTGCCACTTTACATGCTACCAAATCTGAGGATGGCTGCCAGAGGCGGGGCTTAGGGAGAGGGCAGTCATTGGCTGGGGTCAGTATGACCCAGAGACCAGTGATTGGTTACTACTAAGAAAGACAGATCAGAAACGAAACTGATACTGATTTTTTTCTATACCGAGGATTCCCGGCCTGACGACGGGGAATATTCATGAGCATGTGAATCCATGCCAGACCCATGCTGGAGAACAGTTACAGGTAAGTAACTCGTTCCGACCTTCCCATCTCCTCTCACCTCTTTGATATCCCAGACTTTACACCAGGATTGATGCATAAATGATTTGAAAAGAGGAGGCAGGGAGATTGTGTAGTGTTGGATAACCTATACATCTTAAACCCTTCAATGAATGCAAGAGAGCTTGCCTTGGAGGTAAGTGATGGCTTACATACTTCCAACTCTGCTACTTGATAAATAGTATGGAGGTAACATGCCTGGAGGGTATGGACAACTGATTTGGAAGTCGTCTTGAGCTCTTCTTCGTTTGAAGGAATTATCTCAGCACTACATAGGATAATCCAGCAAGTATAGAAGACAGGTCTTGCATTTAGTAGCTCAGCATTTGTTCATTTTTTATTTTATTTAGGTTTTACGCAATGTTAAAACATCAAACTTTTGCAAACAGTACAACAAAGCAACTCCCTTTTCCCAATCCCCTTTCCCCTAATAACGGTGTCTTCTCTAACCCAAGGAAATCTAGACACGAAACCTTCGGTTGTCTTATTGTTGAATAATAATAAAGTGATGAGTTACATACATGTCCGTGTCTGCCTCCCATGCCGTTTCAAAGTTCTTGGCCTGCAGCCAATTGCTGAGGAGTCTCCTGAGGGGTAACTCCATCCTTGCACCCACAGGTAATACGCCACCTGCCCTAATGCCTCTGTCCTTCCACTTAACCACACACCGATTTAATCACTCAAATACTTATTCAGGAATTCCACCCACATGATCTCATGGGGTGCTGCCCTACCATGAAGCGCTGCAGTGATCCTTTCCATGGTACATATGTTCAACATCACATTGATCCAGTCCCTCTTACCTGGGGTCCGGGCACATTTCCATTTTATCACCAGGCAGGCTGACGCTGCAAGCAGCAGAGGCGCTGCCATCCCCCTCACCCTGCCTAGTTCCCCCTCAATTTCCTCCATACCAAACAGGATCAAGAATGGCGTTTTGAATCGGTGAACCCCATCCAGTTCCTTGATGAAACCCAACACTTAATCCCAAAACATCTTCACAAGGGCCAAGAAGTTGGCTCTTTCCGTGCATAGACGCCAGCATCAGGGCTCACAGTCTGAAACATCTTTGAGAGCCTGATAGGGTCATATTGCCACCTATGGAAGAGCATGTAGTTTGTATTTGCTCGAGATCGATGTATAAGATGCCCCCCTACACAATCTCAACCACAAATCTGTGTCTATTTCCCTCTCCATATCGATTTCCCATTTCCGTCGCAGCTTCTCTGGCGGACCCCTTCCCTGCCATCACCAGTTCTCTATACGTGACTGAGATCAGGCCCTTCATTTCCGTTCTTTTGTCCAAAAGCTTCTCAAAGGGAGTAAGGTCCTGTCTTTCCATTTCCCTCCTGTGAGCACCCCTTTCAACTGAAGGTATGAGAAGGCAGAGAGTGTGCCCAAACCCAGCACCCCCTCCAATCCAGTCATAGTGACAAAGGTACCGTCCTTCCACAGTTGGCCCACCCTCTTGAGACCTGCCTCAAACAACGCCTGAAATCTTTCCAGGTTTGGGATTTCATCCTGTATTTCTGGAGCCCACAAGTGGAGTAGCTCGGCATTTTAAACTTCAAGCGTTTGCTGTTTGTTAATGTTTGTATTAAAAGCTTTAGATAGGACCTCTTTAGTGGAGGGCCAGGGCCCAGCCAAGATGGCCGCATACATGTGAGATCCAGGGCAACCCTGTCTCATCGGGAAAATATCCTGCATCATCCTGTGTCCCTACCACTAAAAAATGTGGTCAGTGGACTGGTGGCTTCTTGCCAGTGCTGGTGGGGTAGCTCCTGTGACTTCGGGCACCCCTGCGACAGTGAGGAGAGCTGCTGGGACCGGGAGGGCAGCGTGAGTCAGTGCCAGTCAGAGCTGGCGCAGGTCGAAGTTATCAGCAGCTACCGACGTGCTGAGTGGTTGGGAGGATTCGAGGAGGGTGCCTCTCAGGGCCCGCCTGGACCACACCGATGGGTGATCTGCAATTGGAGAGCGGAGGCATCGCAGGAACATTTAGGGGGGAAGCCTGTGATCCCTGTACGCAAGGCGGCTGGCATCCGCAGCCTGACGTTCCGTAGGAGGGGCTCGCTGGCATTGGCATCCTGTGGCTCCCGGTGCACCGGAGTGGTGCATCAGTGGGTTTGTGGAGAGCCTGATCGGGTGGAGGAACTTCGATCCGATGCATGCCCCGGACAGACCCACCACCAGGATTGCTGCTCTGGCACACTGGGGAAGTGTGAGCCTGATCGGAAGAAGGGGAGGAGTGAGGTGGTGGCCTGGTGGCGGCGCACCACCAACTAAGATCTCGCTGGGGAAAGTGACCTCTGCTCACTGGGACTGGCAGTGGTGGTGACTGGCTCTGTGAGCGGTTGGAAAGCAAACTGGTCGGGCTATAAGTGTCTTATAGTCGGAGAAACGCAGCCTGGGCAGCCGCTCGGAGCGGACCAGGGCCTGTATTGAGTTGCAGGGCTCTTTTGCCTGGAAGCTGGGACACTGGCCCTGAAGGATTTGCTAATGGGACAGCAGGCCCCTATGTGGGGAAAGATCCTATGGACGTTGTAAAGCGCCAGGGCGCTGATGAAGATGTATCTGGTGGTTGACGGTCCCGCTAAGGCGTGGCCCCCTGGGGCTGATTTTATTTATTTGCATTTATATAGCGCACAACTGCCCTCGGGCATCATGTTGCTGTTAAGAATGCTTAGCTCAAGTGCTTGAAAGACAAGTTACATAAGTGCTTGAAGGCCAAGAGAACATACATGTTGCCTAACCCTGGTGTCAGGACGGCTTACTTAATTCCAATAAAAGCATAGGGATGCAGTCCAAGTAGATGTTACGAGCATGTTGCCTTACCCTATGTTGCAGGGAGGCGGCATAAAGATGCAAGGTCAAGATCGGTGGCACAAAGCTTGATGCCTTTCCCAAGTTGCTGGAGGTAGCATACAAAACATGATGCCTATCAAGTGTTACATGAGGTGGCATTCGGGTGTGGATGTCAGGAAGGCGGCTTTGTTAGGGAAGGGTGTTCATGGGTGAGACAGAGGAGGAGGCATATCAACAGGGCGACCATGGGGACAGTGGGGTGAAACAAGGGACAACAGGCGACAATGGGAGAGGGTGGGGGGAAAGACGAGTCAAGGGGCGACCATGGGGAGGGTGGGGGGAAACAAGGGACAACAGGCGAGAATGGGGGAGGGTGTGGGGAGACATGTTGTGAAACGTCGGAGGCTTGAACTGCCCGTCCAAGAATTGTAGGGTACAATTGTACTTTAAAAGACATGGGGTGGGAGTCACCTTTTTGCAGGAGACTCATCTTGTTCCATCCGGGAATCGCACTTTGGCCACTGATAACCTTCTTATTCTTCCTATTCTGGAGGGGTTTGTACACTCAGACATAGCTTTGTGGGGGTTTAGACTTTTGGGGACGACTAGTGACAAGGATGGGAAGGCGTTGCTAGTCACAGGACTAGTAAATGGTCAGGAGATAACTCTGGTCAACTACCATGGCACTAACATAGGTTCATTGGACAATTGGCCCACTGTTCTTCTAGTCTGGTAGTGTAGGCGGGCGACTTTAATAAAGTGATGGACCCGGACCTCGACAGGACTGGTAGAACCCGTAGTGCTGTTTCGAAGGCCGCTGGTAGGCTGAAAGAGGTGTGTTGGACCTGGGAACTCTGTGATGTCTGGCAAGTCAGGCACAGGGTGGACAGGCGGTATACCTTTCACTCATCGGATCATCACTCGGCCTCTCAGCTGGACTACTTTCTGATATTGGAGGGAATGATGGGGTGGATCAGTGAGATTGAAATACGGTTACGCACCCTGTCTCCCCACAAGCCAGTTATAATGATGGTTGACTTTCCTCAGAAGTTGCATAGTAGGCCTCTGTGGGAGTTAAAAAGTCACACAGTCATAGAAAACTTCTTTAGGGAAATCATGGGTTCTGTTGAATCATACTTGGTGTTATCGGAAACCTTTAAGTGTGTGGTGTGCTGGGAGTGTTTATCCTAAGAATCAGGGGTATCAAGGGCTATCAGGAAGGAATTGGCTGGCAGTGAGGTGGCGATTCTGCGGATTCAGGGGGAGCTTGATGATATGGCTCACCCAGTGAAACAAAAAAGGATTTGTGAGGAATTGGAGACATTTCAGAGTGCTGCGAACCAGGAGGTGAAGTTTTTAGCAAGGAGGATTGTCGGTTCGACAGTATGGGGGAAGGGCAACGTCCTGGCAAGTTGCTAGCACCAGTGGCTCGGACAGACTCAGGCAAAACACATGTGGCGGCAATAAAGAATGCGCAGGACACCCCTAGATATACGGATGGGGATATAGTCCAGGCATTTGGGGACTTTTACGATCGTCTTTACTCGTCCTAGAACAAGAGATCTCAACTAAACATGGAGGGTTTTCCTGATCAGGTGACACTTTACTGGTGTGACCCGCAAGAGAGGGAATGGTTGGGTCGCCCTATTATAGTGCAAGAGATACTGAGGGCAGTTAAAGAGTTGCTGTCAGGCAAAGCCCCTGGGCCAGATGGCCTCACAGCAGATTTTTACAAGCATTATGCTGCATCTTTAGCCCTACACCTGCTGGGGTTTTATCGGCAGTCCCTGCATAGGGGGAAGCTATCTGACTCTATGAGGGAAGCAGTGGTTGTTGTATTACTTAAACCCGGAAAAGCAGTGGACGAGTACTCTTCCTACTGTCTGATTTTGTTTGCTAATTTGGATAGTAAGATTCTAGGCAAATGATTGGCAACTAGGCGGGTGCCGCTGATCAACAAATGTTACATCGGACTAATCCGACTTTATTCTGGGACGCTTCACCTCTAATGGGCTGAGCCGTATGTTTGGGTTGATATCGGTGGCGCCTGGTGACCAATCTCTGGTGGCTGCACTGTTGGATGCCAAAAAAGCATTTGACTCAGTGGAATGGGCCTTTTTGTTTGCTGTGTTGAGAACAATGGTATTGTGGAGGGGTTAATAACCCTGGTTTCTTTTCATTATGCATTGATATCTGCCAAGACTAGGGTGACTGGGCAGCACACAATGCTGATCCCCTTGGGTATAGGGATGTGGCAGGGGTGCCTCTTCTCGCCTTGGCGATTGAGCCATTGGCAGAACTAATTAGGGGCAAGCATATACATCAAGGAGTGCAGTTGTGCAGTCACAAACTTGTGGTGTCCTTATATGCAGATAATATGGTGTTATATGTGACAAACCCAGCGTCCAACCTGCTGCCGATTACGAACTATGTGGTGGAATCTGGTAATAATTTTGGGCTGAAAGTCAACCCTAGAAAATCTGTGCTTTTTCTGTTCAATGCACATAAGAGGTAGTATATCGATGGGAAGAACTTTCAGTGGCATTTGGATCATACTCTGTACTTGGGGATAGGTTGCAGGCCTTTTTGTATGGGCTAGTAAGCAACCCCACATGAAATGGGAACAGCTGATTGCACCACTGGCCAGGGGAGGGCTGGCACTACCGGATTTTGAGGCGTATTATGTGGCAGCGCATGCAGCCTTTTTGGCATATTGGTATGAGGCTGGTACGGGTAGAAAACATGTGAAGGTTGAGAGGGCCATGGCGGCCCAGTTTCTTTTGCGGGCTGTCATTGACGGTTGCAAGCACCACGGCTAGGCTGCGGAACATGGTGGCGTTGGAGTTGACGTGCAAATCCTGGGTGCGGATTGAGTGGAAAAGGAGAGGGGAGGTTCTTTGCTCTCTCAGGCTGCCCATCACGCATATTCCTAACATGCCCCTGACGAGTGAACGCTGCTTTGTGCAATGTATCGGGAGGCTGGGTATTAAACAATTTGGGGACCTGTTTCCGGAGGGGCAGTTCCTCTTGGTCGCGGAATTTAAGGGGAAAGAGGGTACCACATCTTTGCATTTATTTTAGTTTTTCCGATTGAGGGACTCCATAAAGGCATGTTTTTCGACATTGCCGCTGCAACCAGAGGTAGCAAGCATACTGGATTGGGCGATGGGATTGAAAAATACTAGTAAAACTGGTTTCTAATCTGTATTGTAAAATAGACAGCAGGGTGCACTGGGCAGAGGCCTCTCGAGGGAAATGGGAGGCTGCTCTGGGGAGCTCCATTAGAGATGTAGTGCGGAAATACTGCTGTGCTCTGGCCCAGAAAATAGCTATAAACAGTCGGTTTAAGCTGATTCATTTCAAATATCTTCACCAATGTTATCATACCCCGGCTTCTCTACACAAATTCTTTCCAGAGGTACTGGATGAATTTGCTCAGCATGCTGCATTACCTGCAGATTTTGTGCATGGGGCTTGGAGGTGCCGTTGCAGCTGTGTTTTTGGGGAGAGGTATTTGATGTACTTAGTGACATCATAGGGGAGCAGGCGGTCCCCACACCGATGGTGGCCGTGTTGGGGTATGCAAAGCCTATTGCTGGTCATGTGAGAAGGCTAGCGGACCTACTGTTGTTGTTGGCCAAGAGGAGGATGGCTATGGGATGTGGCTGTGGGATGGGGTAGGAACAAGCCCCTCAAGGTCGAGCACTGGAAAACTGGTATTATTTATTGAAATGAAAGTGAGACGGAGTACGGAACAATGGTGCATCTGACTGCTAAACCAAGGGACATCCGGGACCCATATAAACAGCATCTTATTTTACAAGCGCAAATCGCTAGCCCTGAGTCGGAGGATCTTGCCTGAGTATGGGGGTACCTACATTAAGAGAGGGGGGCTATGTCTGTGTTCGTTGTTGCAGTTAGGATTGCAGGTGGTCTATGGGAAATGTAGGGGTCATGTGGTGGGAGGAGAGAGGGGAGTGCTGGGGACAAGAATGGAGCAATGTGCTCCTGGTTGATGAAGACTATGGTATTCTGGCCTGGGGAGTGTTAAAGGGCCGTCATCTCATCTGTTGGGGGTTGTTTGATTTTTGTTTAAAAACAATAAAACATATTTTTTTTAATCTTTAGGTAGCATTGTTAGATATTCAAATAGTTATGCTTACTGACTCGCACAGCATGTAGGAAATTGCAGAAGGGATTGGGCATCTGTATGATTTTGTTCTCTGTGTGTGTTTTGTGCTGAACTGTGTTGAACTACATTTCACAACGTTCTTTGGGCTTAAGGGAGTATATCGCTCCAGTCAGGAAAGGTGCTGATGCAGGTCTGTGCATTTAGTAGCTCAGCATTTTAAACTCCAAGTGTTTACTGTTTGCTAATGTTTGTTTGTGTTAAAGCTTTATATGGCATTGTTCGATATTCAAAATGTAAAGCTTTCTGACTCGCACAGAACGTGGGAAATTGCAGAAGGTATTGGGCGTCTATGATTTTGATGTGTGTTTCCTTTTACCATTTAAATTTGATTGAAAATACAAAGCTGCATCCAGGCAAATATGCAACCATGAAATGGCTGCAAGAAACATATGCCAACATATCAACCATCATGAGGATGCATAAAAACAAAAGACAACCCGTTTGAGCACACGTAAAATAATGAACAAAAGAAAGAAAACGCACGAGAATAATACATCCAAAAATTCAACGAGCAACAAAGTACAGAGCGCAGGGCATGGGATAGTCCAGTAAGCATAATTGCCCCCCAGACACCTGGCACATGGGACAACATCATAACAATGTAAAGGGCATCAAATCATGTGCTTTTTGATGGAGGCCAGGGTTGTCATTCTCTGCTACATACTGGATGAAGGGCTCCCATTCCGTAAGAAATCCAGAAATCCCGCTCTTTAAGGCAGCTTCAATTTTACACATGGCCACAATAAACCACAATTTGACCCACCATTCCTGTATGTCCGGTGCATCTGGTGATTTCCAATTCCATGCTATCACAACTCTTGTAGCAACCAGGAAATGTGTGAGTAATTGGGCAGTTTTGGTTGACAACTTGTAATGCCCCTCAAGGTGGCCGTGGCCAAGCAGCCATTCTGTAAGGACGTTTTCCTCACTGCTATTGTATGATCCGACAAGATCCTGGCCAAAGAAGCAGATCCTACGGAACCTACAACCTGAAAATTGACTGATCTTATGATGAACAGTCAGGCAACTTATGGGCGAAATCTAAAAAAATCTGAAGCGGCGTATGAGAGAACGGGCCCAGTGACGTGAACATCTTGGCGAGCGGGCTCCCATTCAACATGGCGGCGGCCCCTGGTGTCCGACTCTGCAGTGGTACGGAAGCACTGAACACGAGTGCTGACAGCGCCGCACAGGCTGCGCAGCAGGCGTGTGGGGAGTGAGCTGAGGCAGGGAGCAGGCCAACGCAGTGCGGCAAGGAGTCTTGTACAGCCGCAGTGTCAACCTGGATTGGCGGCACCACTGCGAGGCTCAACTGAGTGTCAGCACGGGGCAGGTAGCAGCCCTGTAACATATGTTTATGGATTGAAAAGCGAGGGCATGGACGCAGCACTGCATGGAAGCCCTCAATGTGATAAAACGGCAGCGCATATACAAGAAGCCCGCAGCCACGGACGGAAGACTCCCCTCACCTCATAAGCACATGAGAGACGAGAAGTGGTATTTTACAACCCCCAACACGGTGCAAACGCAAAGGAGGACCACAATTATAACCACCCTGAGGGCAGACACATAAGCAGGGCGACTGGATAGTCTGGAGTACAGAGAGCACTTGACGTGTAACCCTATGACTATGTATGCAGTGGCCCAGATGGTCTGTGCAAGGCTGCGGCACACTTGGAGAGCCCAATGAAGCACAGAGACACAAGTAACATCTAACGGCAGTGCACCTTGATCATACTACCATTACTGTGCTTTTGCCTAAGGGCATGAGCACTTGCAAACACCAACAATGTGACGGATACCCGCCTGGTAATGACAGGATACATATGTTGCCTGTGAACAGCGTATAAAACAGTTAGGAAAAGACTCAAACATGTCGGCCATGGCACCCAAGAACAGATCCAAGCTACCCACGTTGGACACATTTGCGAAAGCAGCAAACACAGGTGAAACTACCACGACAGCAGCCCAAACACAACCCGAGACAGCCTGAACAGATGAAGGGAGACCAGCAAGTCTTGGCAGAATTGCGGCCCTAAAAATCACGCTGGAGACCAATATGGACGCCATTAGCCTAGATGTGAATCTCTTGAGGCACTGGCTGAATGAACGGAACCCTAGAAAAGCAGGTCACAGAAAAATGGTAGGCCTGAAGGACACCATGAAAGACATATCGAAACTCCAAGCGAAAATGAGAAACCTGGAGGAAAGGGTTGAAGATGTGGAAGGGCGTTCCAGAAGGAATAATGTCCGAATTATCAGGCTTCCTGAAGGGAAAGAAGGAACGAATCCCACGAACTTTGTGTCGAACATGTGATTGCAAGAAATCGGCACGGGCACCCTTACTCAAGGCTTTACAGTTGAAAGGGTACATAGATCCCTAGCTAGAAAACCACTGCCGGGAGCCCCACCAAGGCCCATCATAGCCCGGATACTAAATTATAAAGACAGAGAAAAGACCCTAGAACACTTCAGGAAAGGCGGTACGATACAAAGAGCATAGCGAGAATTGCAGCATACCCTGATTATACCCTGCAAGTGCAAAAACAGAGGATGCACTTCACATGAGTGAATAATCGACTTTGTGAATCTAACCTCAAATATAAGCTGTTGTACCCAGCGAGGCTAAAGATAATACGTAATGGCAGAGCCGTTTCCTTTGATACCCCGGAGGATGCACATGAATGGATGGACACAGCAAACTGGGGACACAGCGGACGCATGACGTGAGCGCCTCACAAGCACCGGCGAGAGCACACTCGGACCAACAGCGGACTAATGGCAGGGATCGACAAACCCACATGGAAGACAACCTTTGGCGCCAGCTCAACCTGGTAGTCAGCAGGAGCAACCAAGGCACACCCCAAGTTACTAGGAGCAAGGAACAAGAGAGCGTCCTTTACCCAAGACTGTTTTTTGTTTTCGGAGACTAGCTGTTACGTAGGCACCCGCTGCACTCCAGACACCAGTGGACAAGAGAACTGGCGCGGGAGTGAGAAGTGGGAATGCCTGAGCACAAGGTACAGAGCTGGGCAAATGTTGGGAATTGGTTAGAAACAGGGGAGGGATGGGATAATTGGGAGACAGCCTATATAGCCTCACAGTGCACGCACAATAGGAACAGTGAACCATGGGGACACGCAGAGGATTTCACCTATGATGAAAGATCTTAAGATAGCCAATTGGAATGTCAGGGGGCTTAATAGTTACATTAATATGAGCAGGATAATGACATACTTGCACCGCCAAAAGATAGACGTAGCACTCCTACAACAGATGCACCTTACTAATGAGAAATTAACTGCTATCACTAAGAGATGGAATGGCACCACCCTGGGCTTGCCGTATTCAGCATACGCCAGAGGAGTAATGATATGGATGGCGCTGATTGTACCCTTTAGGGTTCTTAAAACGGTAAAAGATAAGGAAGGCAAGGTGGTTATAATACAGGGCTTCTTGCAAAAAATTTAATTGTGTATCATTAACACTTACGCCCCAAACCACGACACTGCAGCCTATACCCGCACGTTATACCCCCAATCGGCTCATATAGAAACTGCACATTAGTGTGGGGTCGGGACTTCATTTGTACATTAGACCCTAAACTTGACAGGTCAGATAATAAACTCACGCACCTGACCCCCTCAGCAAAAGTCTTGAACACCTTGTTGCAAGTGTTTAATCTGACGGATGTTTGGAGGGCCCGTCACCCGCAGGATCGCGGATACTCACACTACAAAGCCCTGACAAGCCTCTTTACCAGGCTAAATTATGTTTTCACAGGCAAGGAAACCCTAGGTAAATTCATGACTGCGGAATATAAAGTTCGGTGCTGTCCGACCACGCTCCGCTGATAGTAATATGGCACGTTTTCCATCCCAGAGCACGCATCCCAACCTAGAAGCTCCAATATGAATTCCTGAAAGATTAGGTGTTTCATGAACACCTTAGGGTAGGCATCAACAACTACTTTGAACACTACACTGGTAGTGTAGCGTCTGCTGGGACATTATGGGAAGCCTTTAAAGTGGTAATTAAGAGGAATAGCAATAGCCAAGGCAGGGGGAATACAAGACACGATAGAGAGGGATATATCCAAGGCGGAAACCACACTAGAAGAAATAGACCGCACAGAGGGAATGACCAGGTAGCGAGCCCAAGAAGCTAACTACCTGAAACACGAATGCTTCAAACACTGGGATAAATTAGGCACTCTGAATTACATGTAAAATATAGAAAAGCAACATGCATAGGGGGATAAGCCAGGACATCTGTTGGCCTGGCTATACAAAAGTGAATCTAAACGGGAGATAATACAGTCAATTATAGGTAAAGATGCTGCAGAGTGCAAGTTGCAAGAGGGGATAATAGATGTTTCCTTGACTACTACAAAGATATATATGCGGAGACATCCGAGAGACAGTCCTCCAAGATAGACGAGGCCTTAGCACAGATAGATCTCCCGAAGTTAGATGTTGATGCAGCCGAACGGCTTGAGGCCCCCAAAACGTTAGCACTACTAGAACTCACTATCAGAGGACTACCAACTGGTAAGATGCCGGGGACAGATGGATTTCCCAGCAAATTTTACAAAGAATACATAGTGGATATCACTCCCCCACTGCTGGCAATGCTGAACAAAGCATTTGATACAGAAGCCCTCCCAATGTCGCTGAGAGAATCCCTCATTATACTGCTGCTGAAACCATATAAACCCTACACAGACTGCGGGTCATATAGACCTCTGTTGCTGCTAAACCAAGACGGGAAAATACTTACAGCCCTACTGGCCAATAGGCTCAAAAGTGTAATAGCCAAGCTCATACACCTGGACGAAACTGAATAAGTGCCGGACAGGAACATCACATGGAACCTGCAAAGGTTGCACTGCATCATTGACCATACCAGAGACAGTACGAATCATTATGCAGTCGCTTCATTTGACGCGTCAAGGCATTTGACTCAGTTAGGTGGCCATGGCTGCTAGCTACACTGAAAAGGTTTGGCATGGGACCCACATGCATAAAATGGGTATGGATGTTGTATAGCAGGCCAGTTGCGAGAGTCAAAACAGGCAACCAGATTTCAGAACAGTGGGTGTTAGAAAAAGGAACGAGGCGAGGATGCCCATGGTCCCCCATGCTGTTTATACTGGCCCTAGAACCCTTAGCGGTGTATCTCCGGAAGGAGTACCAAGAGGCAGGCATAGACACACATGGCAGATGGAACCTGATTTCCTTGTATGCCGACAACATGCTCATCTATTTACAGCACCCAGAGACCAATTTACAATATATATATTGGATGTACTTGAGCGCTACTCTGATCTTTCAGATATCACGGTTAGTAAACAAAAATCATGCCTGTTCCCTTTGGTGGGTTATAAAGGAAAGCCACTGAACACACTGCTGGTGCTGCCGATAAGGCGAGAGGTGGAAACATTTAAATACCTTTGAGTCGGAATCTGCCATGATCCAAAGACAGAACACACACAAAATACACCGAAGGCAGCAGACCAGACAAGGTGGTGAAGTCCTGGGCTAAGTTACCTCTTTCACTGATGAGTAGAGCGGCATTACTGATGATGGTATGAAATTACAGAAACTGTATGACCAAAGAGGTATAAAGATGCCCAACTTTAAGGCACATTTTGTGGCGTTTCAATTACAGTTTGTCACAAAGTGGTTGGCAGACGAACAGACGCAAGATACTCCTACTGCAACATGCATGAACCCTATTCTATTTCAAAGAAGTAATATATGGATCCATGCATCACATTTGCCAAAGCTCCCGCTCTTGCTGACGCTGGGGAAGTCGATATGGCACAAGGCTTGTCATTTATTAGGGGATAAGATGCCCTATTCTCCTCAGATCCCACTGGTGGCACTTAAGGCAGACGACCCGCAAACCAGACTATATGTGAGGAAGTATTGGGAACCCCTGGGAGTGGTGACAGTATGGGACCTGCTATGGCAGGGGAAACAAATGGGTTTCTGCACACTCACTACAGAAACATGATTACACAGAGGGCAACACATACTACATGCCTCTTTCCTCACAAAGCTAATGCAGAAATGGCCAAAAACAGCAAGGCAGCTAAACCAAGATGTAGCGATAGAAACACTTTGACATTTCAGAAGGTGGCCACGTGTTATCGAGGATATATGAACTAATTATGACCCATCGCGGAAATGAGCTGGCGCAGACATGTCATAGCTGGGAAGTGGACCTACAGGAACTATTAATGGACAAGCAGTGGGAGCGAGCAGTAACATATCATAAAAAAGTGTCCAGAAATGCAAAACTTCAGCTTATACAGCTATATGTAACCCACGGGGCGTATTTGTCTCCCTGGAAATAGGCGAGCTTTAGCAAGGCAGCAGAGCAAAGTTGCCCAAACTGTGGTCTGAGTAATGCGGACATATGTTCTGGGCCTGCAGAATGATACAATAGTACCCGGGAGACATAGCTCAAATGTTAGCTAAGGCAGACATAACATTGGACATACAGTCTCCCACAGCCTGCCTGCTTGGTATTTTTGCACGTCCAAAAAAGGCAAAACATGTTAAACTGAAAGACCTGACATATATCCTGGCAAAACGCGTGATAGCAATGAGCTGGAAAACACACAAGTTTGAAGGCATGGCTGTGTTGGAGAGACCTCCAGAAATGGTCATTTGTTGAGACTGCAGTTTGCAAGAAGCAACCCGACAAGGCCAAGGGGAGCAAAACACAGACAAAGGGCCTAATTCCGAGGTGGGCAGTAGGGGGTTAACAGTGCCGGAGCCGTCAACCCCTTACTGCCCCATTACGAGTCTGCTCCCGGGACCCGCAAAGGGCGCCTGGTAAAAGCAGGTGCCCTTAGCGGGTCCCGCTAGCAGACCAGGGAGCTAACAACGGGCCCGTTGTTAGCCCGTTATTAGCTCCCTCCCCATTCCCATTGAGCCCTATGGGGGCTCGAATGGGGATGTACGGGGTCCGGGTTCCTCGAATGAGGAATTACCGGGATCCCAAGGTTGGAATGACCCAGTAATTCCTCATTTAAGGACCTGATACCCGGTAAGGGGGTAACCATGCAAATTGCAGCATGGTTACCTCCAAGGTCGTAATGACCCCCATAGACTCTTGGAGGCTATTACTACAGGATCGGTTGGCCTTGGCAGATACCACAACACAGACGGAAACAGAAGCCCTGTCGACTTTGATGGAAGAAGGCAGATGACACAAACACTCTGAACAGACCATATGGAGAAAGGTACTGGAAGTAACGCAGGTGGCATAGGCTGGTAGACGGGAGGGGGAAGTTGGGGGCTAGGGGGAATTGGGAAGAAGATTTCACTATTTGTCCCTTGTCAGATATATTCATGTGAATGTCTAAGTTACGTAAAAGTTAATAAAACATTGCCTCAGAGTAGTACCACTGGTTCTAAGGGGAGCTCTACACCAGTGATTCTTTTAATTTGGGCTAAGACCTCTTTCCAGTAAGACTGAATTACTACACAGGTCCACCAGACATGATAAAGAGACCCTGGAACTTGCATGCATCGCCAACAGCGGTCCAGGACTGTAGGATTCAGCCTATGACGTTGTGAGGGGTTGAGATCCCAACAAAATAACATTTTATCACTATTTCCATTTAGGAGCACACACATGGAGGATTTGGCGGCTCTGGTCCATACATTGTACCATCAAAACTCTCCTATAGGGGCATTCATCTCCTCCTCCCAGAGCAAAAGGTAGGCATGCAGGGGATTAAAATGGCAGCCATTGAAAATGTGATATAGTAAAGAGACCCTACGAGAAAGGGTCCCCGATGAAGTCTTCAAACAACGTGGTAACCCGGGTCCCCTTTGTGCTGGAACACCCAGTGGTGAATTTGAATATAGGTGTATTTATCAATGTTTCGAACCATAAAAAATTGCTTACATTAATCAAAGGTCAGGGGTTGCTCAGATTGAAAAATCTGGCCTAAGCACTCCAATCACCCTCAAACCATCTAGTAAACCTAGTCAGAGGACAGCCGGGCAGAAATTCTGGGGTGTTCCAAGTACGAGTCAGGGGGAGGGGAACGTAGTCCTTTGATACTTACAAGCCGATTTGACCCACTACTCCATCAGGACCCTAGTCGGTGAGAGGATGCTAGACACTGTTTTGTAAACTGCAGGTGATCTGCAGGTGATCTCCAACACCGGTCATGCAAGGGGACCTGAACCTTAGACTGTTGGATATTCAACCAGTGTTTAGAGTTTTGAGCTGCATTTATACTTTCAAACAAGGGGGCTAACTGTGATGCATATAGATAATTCTCTGTCTGGGACTCCCAGGCCCCTTTTATCTTTTGCCGCCAGTAATGTGCAACGGGGAACCCTCGGGGATTTCTTAGGCCCAGATGAATTTAAAGATGGAAGGTTGTAATTCCCATAAGTGCCTGCTTGGGAACCCAAATCGGCATGGCCTGGAAAACATACAATAATCTAGGTACTAACGTCATTTTTAGGGCCGTGACCCGCCCCACCCATGAGATATTTGATTCAGCCCACCGGGTCAAGGCCACTCTAGAAGAAGAAAAAAGGTTGTCGATATTTTGGGCGTATAGCTGAGAGTGCGAAGAGGCAATCCAAATCCCCAGATACTCCGACCACTGAAATTCAAAGGCTGTCTGGAGTTCCTGCTTTGTCTCGTGGCTCACAGAAACATTAAGCATAGTGGATTTAGAGTCATTCATTTTGAAGCCGGAAACCCGATGGAAGGATTCTAGTAAACAGGCTAGCTGAGGTAATGTGGATCGGGAGCAATGCATATAAAAAAGTTGGTCATCAGCATAGAGCGCAACCTTGTGCTGATATCGGGCTATGTTAATGCCACGGATATCCTCCGCCAATCGAATTTTACTTGCCAAGGGCTCCAGCAATAACGCAAATAACAAAGGGGACAACAAGCATCCCTGGCGAGTTCCCCTAGACAAAGCAAGCAGCTCAGACAAAGCCCATTTCATTTTAAGACGAGTGGTCGGGTGGACAAAATTAGCTTGTATGATTTTAATAAACAATGGACCAAAACCAAATCCCCTTAGGACCTCCAACAAGTATGACCAATTCATGCAGTCATATGCCGACATCTATAGATTGCACCGCCAATTCTTGATTGTGCTTCCTTGCATATTCAATCACATTAATGTTTCTGCGAACATTATCGGAGGTTTGGCTCCCTGGGATAAAGCCTGTTTGGTCCATCTGAAATAAACCCGGCAAAACATCGACCAACCGGACCGCAAGGACCTTGGAATAGATTTGAGAATCGTAGTTTAGGACAGCAATGGGCCGGTATGATGTACCAAGGGTGGGGTCTTTATCCAATTTGCTAATAAGTGAAAGTAAAGATTCTCCCATGGAAGGCGAAACCGCGTCAGTGTCTGTGACACTATTAAATAAGGTGACTAGGTGGGGTGCAAGAAGGTCTACACATTTCTTATCAAAATAAGCTGTGTAGCCATCAGGTCCTGGGGCTTTTTTGTTGGAAGAGAATGTATAACCTGGGTGACCTCATACAGTGTAATCGGTATCTCAAGCTTCTGACAAGTTTCAGCTGAGAGAGAAGGTAAGTGTGCCTCTCCAATAAACATTTCCTGAGCTGCAGTCCCCAACTGTCTGCACTAAAAAGGGACTCCTAGTATTCTACCAAATGCTCGTTTTGGAATCTTCGTCCTCCTTTAGCTGACCAGCACTATCTTGCAGCTTAACAATAGTATTTCTAGCTTTCTCTGCCTTCAGTTTGTATGCAAGGAGGTGAGAAGCCTTGTTGGAGGTGATTAAAATAGAATTGCTTCGTCTGGAGCAGCTTGTGAGAAATGTCTGATGCTAATAGGGCTTTAAGTTCAGCCCTAGCTATATAGAGTTGCCTGTAAATATTTCGGGACCTCCAAGCCCCACCTTTTATATAGTAAGTCTAATTCTTCTACACGCTTCTCTACTTACAACCTCTGGGATTGTAGAAGCTGCTTCAGGCTAATAATTTACAACCGCAACGTGGGCTTCAGCGCATCACAAACAGTCCCCATAGACACGTGCCCGGTAAGGTTTTCTCGAAAAGTACAAAGCAATTTGTTCGGAGATGGAGGCACTAAAAGCTGCATTGTAAGTAGGGAATCATTTAGTTTCCATAGGGAAGCCTTCCTAGCTCCTTGTGCCAGCACATTCACCAGGAGCATAACTGGAGCATGGTCCGAGACCATCGCCAACCCAATGGAGGTAGCAGCCACCTTCAGGACTAAGGTGAACATTGGTAAAGTGGGTATAATCCCTTTCCTGAGGGCGTTGCCATCGACACACGTTGACCAACTGTAGGTCCTAGATTGCTTTCTTAAGAGATTCGAACCTGATTGCAGTGGACCCCCCTGCCAGAGCAGACCTGTCCAGCCTATCATCAAGAACCTAGTTAAAATCCCCACCCACTAGAAGTTCCCAGACCTCGAACTGAGCGATATGAGGAAATGTCTGGCCATAAAACACATCCTGGGAGTGGTTGGGACCACAGATGGAGAACAAGGTAAGATCCACATTTCCAATGCGAGTATGGAGACCCAGATACCTCCCTTGCGGATCTTTAGTAGACTTGACCAAAGTGGAGTTCAAAGAGCGAGCAAACAAGATAGCCAGACCAGCTTGTCTAGTCAGGGGAGATGCAAAATACTGGCGCAGGAACCACCTAGAGTGAAGCCGGGGCCAATCCGCATGCAGTAAGTGCGTCTCCTGGAGCAAGACCACATCAGCTTTCAGTTCCAGCTGCTTGGCCAGCACGCCCTTTCTTTTCCTGGAAGAATTGAGGTCTTGCACATTCAGCGATACCACCCTGAGATCACCCATTCATATCAACAATACACTCCTCAGCATTGCTCAATAGTACACCCTAGTCCCGGGTAGAGAGACCCCCCCCAACACCAGCAGAGTTAACAGTTTCTGGGTGACAAACATCAGAAATACACAACCTCATTGGAGAATATAAATTGGATGTATTATTTTTAACTGAAACCTGCTTTAATGATTCAGCACAATCCATGTTGCACTGTATCTTCCCAGATAGATACTCCATCCAAAATCTTGACCAAGCTGGAAAGAAAGGAGGTGGAATAGCAGTCATCTTCAGATCCCAGCTTAAAATTTCACATCTTGAGCCCCTAAAGTGGGATGACACTGACGAAATCGGACATATGTCTTTATCAATCTCAGCTAACTGTTTGGTTTGTATCTTGTTAACCTACAGACCACCAGTTCCACCAGTGTTTTTCTAGAGGGTTTGGATCAATACCTTTATTACAGGTATTAAATACAAAGAAATGCTGTGTTTGGGGAATTTTAACATCTGGCTGGAAGATCAATCAGGGAGAGACTCTAAACAGCTACATGATATTATGCATTCTTATCACCTCACCCGTCTGACAGTTTCAGCTTCCCACAATCTCGGCCACTAGAGTTCTTTGCTGAAAGACTTTCTACCAATGTCATGGACCGATCCCTTCATGAGGCTGTTTTCAGAGAAATTGAACCTGCCTACGGAACAGATTTTTAAGGTGAAATGTCTGCCCCAGTGCGTAAACTGAAAGACATGGACAATATCCCCGGTCATGAGCTGAAAAGAGAATTGACAGCCATCACTTCAACACCCGACTATGATAAATCTTTTAAGAATGATACTTTAATAATGAATAATATTTGTACCCATCATGCCCCTTTAAGAACGAGAGTAAAAAAAGAAAATCTCCGAAGAGTGGTTTACTCGTCGTTTACTAACCTTGTAATGGTCCTATAGAGGAATGGAAAGAAAATGGTGTAAATCAAGAACGCCAGAAAAATATTGAATAGGTTAAAACTGCTCTTAAAGATCTTAAAATTGCAATTTTTATTGCAAAGTCGAGCTTTCTAGCTGGGAAGATTGAAGGAGCAGCTAATCAACTTCAAGAACTGTTTCGGGTTATCACTAACTTTGTCCGGTAAAAGCATACTCTGGGAAGGAACCTTCAGTTGATCAGGCTAACATGTTCAACAACTTCTTCCTGGGGAAGATTACGACAATCCAAAAGAATATACTACAAAGGAAGGCCAATGGCTTAGTAATGTCTTGTTCCTTAGCCATCAGCATCTCGGTGGAGGGAGGAAGTAAGCCCAACACAAAACCTGTCTGTTTTAATAGTGTTAGAAGAGGCCATTTATACCCTTTTATCAAAACTTAAACCTACAAATGATGCCCTTTTTGCCCTGCTTGCGCCTGCTGCAAAGGGCCTGGCTTCTGATTTAGCCCCTTTTTATAACCCATTCTGTAAATAGATGGTTTAGCCAGGGGATAGTCCGTGATAGTTTGAAACTCTCTACAATTACCCCTTTGTTAAAAAAGTCAAATTTGCACCCCGAGAATCTTTTAAATTTTTGGCAGTGGGAGGCCTTTCCTGGCCTGGTTTGAAAAAATATTGGAAACCATTGCTACCACTCAATTCCAGGAATACGTTGAAAGTGATATATGGGATGGAAACTGCACTGACTGCAGTCTGGGATGAATTTCTGGAAGCGGGGGACCGAGGGAAATTGTCTCTCCTTTTTTTTTTATATGGCATTCTTATGGAACGCTTGAAAACTACAGGAAACGCTTCGGAGAGTGCTCTTAAATTGTTCAAATCTTTCCTTACAGGGTGACAACAACAGGTGAAGCTAGGGGGCTTCCTTTTGGACACCCTCCCTCAGTGGTGTGGCATTCCACAGGGGTCTTCTCTTTCACCACTGTTATTTAATCTCGATTTACGCTCCCTTTTCAATACTATAAGAAGCCGCAAGGTTCTTATGCTGTCTTATGCTGACAATACCCAAGTGTTTCTCAGATTGGAGGATATGGATGATTCTCTAACAAGGGTTAGCCAGTGTCTGGAAGAAGTGGGAGAGGGGATGGCTATAAACTGGTTACAGCTTAATCCGACGAAGACAGAGGTGATCTTATATGGCCCAAAACACCTTATAGGGGAGAACAGAGGTCCCCCAACACTATCTTTTTGGCGAGTAGAACTAAAGTATTCATCCAGGATTAAGAACCAGGGGTGCAAAAGGACCTAGGATGCATGGGGCAGGTATCAGCGAAAGTACCATTTTTTTACAACCTTCGGCAGGCTCTTATATTCCTCAGGTTTACCACGCGATTGTGGTGGGAGCCCAGGTTAATTCTAGGCTAGCCTATTGTAATAGTCTTTTAGCCGGGGCTTCTTCCAAACAGATACAGACTACAAAAAGCTCAAAATGCAGCGGTTAGATACATTTGTAGGGTAAAATAATCCACACCAATTTTGGGTCTATGGCGGTCCGTTCATTGGTTAGCAGTGGAGGACCAGATGAACTTCAAAATCAGCGACATGATCTACAAATGTCTTACTAATCTAACACCAGGATATCTGGCGAATAAAGTGAAGCGGTACCGTCCTTCTCAGTCATTAAGATCGGAGCACAAGTACTTGTTGTCTGTTCCTTCTACTCGCTGTGTATCTCGTGGTGACTGTAGATTCTCGGTCTTTGGGCAAAGTTTCTAGAACAGTCTCCCTCTGGAAGTGAGGAGACTTGATTCTCTGACCTCATTTCGTAAAAAAACTAGAAGCCTTTCTGTTCAAATAATGGCTTAGTCAGAGTATCTGGAGAGAGAAGTGATAACCCATAGTCGGGCCATAACGACTTTAGTTTAATTCCATCTGTGCCTTTATACGATTTTGGTTCGTTTAGCTAAGCGGTACAAACGATTCAATCAATCCTGACAGAAAGTGCCACCAAAATGAAAACGCCTGCGCTGCAAAAAACAAAAAATGTAAAACCAAAAGAACCCAAACAGAAAACCTAGAAGAAACATCACTTATGGGACAGTCATCGGATCAGAATGAACCCAAATAGGGCGGGTACTCCAGCTGTTCTGCTCACATATTTGTGAACACCACAGTATTAAGCAGCCTCATTGGTGCCCCCAGTACAGGCTAACAAAGGAGAAACCACATGGAACTGTTCCCAAACAACAAGCCTGGAACAATGATAAGAAGGTGGAAACGGCCAGGGCATCTCAAGCAGTCATGTTGGTTCTCCCGAACCCCCACTTCTTTCACGTCTGTCCATAGAGGGACGTCTACGATCCCTCTTCCTGCTTTTCTGCGAAGGCATTGTAGACCATTCTTTCTTAGGGGCATTGTGGCCGGGGTCATGCGGGAGCTGAAGCTCTGCATGAGGTATCTTTAACATTTCTAGTGTTGCAGCCAGAGTGACAAATTGGTGCTGGGTCCCCTTGTAGCTAAAGATATTGCGGAACGGGTATCCCCATCTGTATTGGATGTTCTTCTTCAGCAGCCATTGGGTGAGTGGCCTCATTTGCCAACGCCTCTGGATCGTCGTGTGCTAAATCCTGGAATATCTGTCAGTGGGCTCCTCTAAAACGAATATTCCTCTGCTCCCTGTCCTTCCGGAAGATTAGCTCCTTGGTCTTCAAATAATGAACTCTGGACAGCACGTTGGGAAGAGGATTCTGACGTTGTTTGAAGTTTGAGAAAACCCTGTGCCTCCGATCCAGAGTCAGATCTGTATGCTCATCGTCCGCCAGGAATAGGCAGAAGGGTTGCCATGTAACACATGGGGACTGGGAAGGCAGGGAAAGTGTTACGCTGCTTGTCCTCTGCAGCCGGAGAAAGTGCTAAGCGCTGGGTGTGGCCCATGGCAGGCTTTATATAGCCCTGGGCTGCACCCAGCACCACTAAACAACCATGGATGCCTTTGAATGGATTTGCCAGGAGCCATCTTGGTTCCCACTGGGCATCCAATGCTGGGGGCCATTTTGAAGGTGGCATTACCAGTTCTACGCTGCAACCTGCACCAACCAGCCATTCCTAGAGGCCGGGCTTTCCCTACACTGTGGATTCTGCTAGCGATAATAACAGTACGTGTGTCATGGAGTGTCTACATTCTCTTCCGTTGACCCGCTGCAGGCTATTCTACAAAAATATTAGGGCTATCAGACTCTGTTGAAACGTCTTCTTCCAATATTTGTAACAGTAACTTGGTAACCCTGCTACCCACTGCTCCTATCAGGTGTGATGATGCTGGTGAGCTTCCTAAGGATCTTATTGACTTTTCACATACCCTTACTTTTAATTAAAGTGAATTTGGGGCCCAGAGTGATATACTCCTGCAGCCAACTGTAATTTTTGGCAACTTGATTAACTCTGTTCCCAACACTATTCTAGTAAATACATATTTGCAACAACTGCCCTTTTGAACACACAATCCTTAGTAAAGCACTCAGTTGAGGAGGCTGATTTTATTCAAGATCAAAACCTAGAGATTGCCTTCCTAACAGAGACTTGGCTTTTTGCATCCTGTGGTCCTGATTTGGAACTAGCTATACCTGATGCGAATCTTATTCTGAATAATGATAGAAATACAGGAGTGCTGGGGGTGTTATTACTATATATCAAAAATCCCTCCACATCTCATCAGGTACACAAGTGGAAGAACCGGATGGTGCTGAACTTCTGTTTGTGAAGTTGTTAGTCAATCCCAATGTTTCTGATACTTTTATACTTTTGTATAAGCCACTGCACATAAAACAGTCCTTTCAGGAGCAATTTCTCTCTACTTTTGTCGTCATCTAAATCCTCAGCAAATTTAATACTTCTTGGGGGTTTTAATCTTTGGCTGCACGTTGCACAAGATAATAGAGCGGCCTCTTGATCCTTGCCTTAACAGATATGGGCTATCATTGGGAGAGCCAACTCATCCTAGTATCCACATATTAGATTGGATCTGTGCTATGTGTATTAAAGTTGAACTTTTGAAAATGTCATCAAGCCCTTGGTCAGACCATTTTATCATACTGTTCACCATTGGAACTTTTATTCTTGTCCCACGTACCTATCCTAAGAATGAGATGGTGTCCAAGCACTGCCTTCATAAAATTACTTATGTCACTTCACTCCCCTTTATTGAGTTTCCCTCACATAGCGCCACAGATTATCTCACCCCCTAACGAATTGGCTTTACAGTATAATAATTTTCTTTCGACTGCTGTAGATTCTCTGGCACCAGCTAGGATTTGTAAGTCTGTTGTGGCTTAGGGTTCCTCCCAATCCTGGTTCACACAGGATCTTCATCTCTTATGTAGCCCCTGGTTTCCTGGCCCTGGTCCATGCAAGGGTGTGCTCCCACCTTCCCCGGTGCAGAGACCGTTCCCATGAGTATCACCACCTCCACCACCGATCCCTCTGGGTAGGGAGGGACTCTCCACCTGCTAAAATAAAATTGCTGAAAACAGGTGATGGGCTGCACCCTGAGGTCTTTGATGACTAACGGACACCAGAGTGAACTTTTATAGGGATCCCCATGGGGACCCCTCTTTATTTATGATGCACATTTATTTTTTTAAATACCCTTCCCTTTCCAATTCCCTATGAATCCCCTGGCGTGAGCCCCAACTAAATGAGGACCTGCTACTTCAGCTCACCCTTCCTTGGAGGGGTCTCGGGGACCCGTAGAGTGAGTCTGACGCAACATACCCCTCCCTTAACTACACTCAGGTACCACACACATGGAGTGTGATGCCAGAGGATGGCCTCTGTGGGTGGTCCCATCTTTCTAGGTGGCTTCATGCAGACCGCCATAATATTTTTAAATTTCTATTATTTATTTGGTGACTTGGTTTATTACAAACCTTTCACCATATTACATTAATCTTACAGCATTGCAACTTTCCGTATTGCACGTTTAAAAAAAAAAAATGAAAAGTGGAAATTTCCATCCAAAATTGTAATAACTCAAAAAATCAGAGTTTTGTTCCCCCATTATCAAAGAAGTCCATTGTTCATCCGCGTTGAGAAAGGCGTCTGGTGGCAACATATCACAGTATTTATTTGTTATAAGGGACAGAGCTACACAGTCAATTAGGAGGTGGCGTAAAGATTCTTGACAGGTGGGATAATTGCAGAGGCGGCAAGACCTTGAGAGACCGCTCAATTGTTTCCGATGCGCTAATACCTCCCTGGTGGGTAGAAGGTTTAGCCTCAGTCGCAAAAAGAGGTCTCTAAACTTTGTACAGGGACATTTCTTTAAGTAAGTAGGGAGTTGGTTCAAGGCTCCACTCTCAGCTAGAGAATTGATAGTTTATAGTTTGCTTTAGACTCTTGTGTTTCAATCTAATCATTCCAATGGATTTTTTTCTTGATCAGAGTAGGATTGGACTTCACGGTATCCATTGACATCATCTTCTACAATAGTTTTACGATAGAAGTCTATCGATTTCCACAATGCCATTGAATGCATTGACTGGGTGGCTAATTCGTATCTTATCTAAGGTACTGGAAAGGATTGTGGCAGTGGAAGGACTTTCCTCAAAAATAGGCCTTCCAAGAGATCCAAAATAAGCCATGTTAGACTGAAAGCTGCTTCAGCACCAAATGTCAATATCAGAACAACTTTCTGCCGATAGAAAGCAAGAACTGGGAGCATAGAGAACTTCCTGTATTTCTTGTGGAGAACGAGCCTTGTCGGGCGAAAGTCCGGACTTTTGATCTTAAAGCAGCCTCCCACTCATGTTCATTAATGCTCGAATGTATCCAGACGCCTAGCTACTTCATAGTGTGGACCTGCGTTAGCTTGATTGGACCCAAAAACAAGGAAAACTTTCCTTTGGTTGGTCCTTGTTGGTTGCAAAAGGACATAATTTGGGTCTTTGCAGAATTTATAGCTAGGTCATTTTCCTGGAAATAGGCAGCCAGAGCATTTAGTCTTCTTTGCAGGCCCATCTGTGTTTTATCTAACAATACCAGGTTGTCAGCATAGACCATCCATGGAACCAGAGCACCGTTCAAGATCGAAAGATGAGCTCTTCTTTTTACGAGACAGCCAGGTCTGATGCCAGGTCTGATATATACAAATTAAACAAACTTGCCGCCAGAGGGCAGCCCTATTTCAGACCATTCCATGTATCGATTTTCTTTGAGATGGCACTAATCCCAGAAAGCCTCACCTGGACCGAAGTGTTCAAATAGATTGCCCGTATTGTGGCTGCTAGATCTGGGGGACAATACCACGCCCGTAGTTTGTGGCATCGTTTTACGCAGTCTATGCTGTCAAATGCCTGTTTCAGGTCAATAAACACAGCATATATTTTTGTTTTTGATCGAAGCGCTTCGAGCCTTAATAGATTCAGTACCATGAGGTTAACGTTGGTTCCCACTCCTTTAACACACCCACTCTGTCGGGGGTCTCTCCTATTATTCTGTAGTTAGACGCCGAAAAAGAATAGAGGCAAAGAGTTTTCCCAACTGATCCAATAATGCAATTGGGCGATAGTTTGCCGGGAATGCCCTAGCCCCTTGCTTGAATATTGGGATTAGAACAGCATTTTTCCACGTCTGCGGGATCTGATTGGTTTCCATAATCAACTCAAACAGAGAGTTACAGAGATCGGCCCAAGCTTCGGGATTCGATTTTAATATACCCTTCTGGGCCAGGAGCTCGTGAAGTTTTCAGTTAATTAAGCTCAGAATTTCATCTCTATCCCACACGATTTTCCAATTTTTACGTCTGAGATCATCTGGCCGTTCCCCCCGAGGGGTTCTCTTTGCATAAAGGGATGAAAAATGGGATGCTGGTTCCGATACTGCAGAAATTAAGAGAGTACATTGTTTTGTATTGACCATTCAATCGAGACCATAATTCTCATGTGTTTTGGTCAATATTTTAAGCGTGCTCTCCGCATCCCATTGTATTTGTTGCGCTTTTGACATGCGCAGCCAGTTCTTACTTTTGCTTTGTTTTTTTGATTAACATAAAACAATCCTTCCAGGGACAAGATTTCAGTTTTCTTAGGTTGGCTCAATAGATTTTTCTCTTCTCCACCAGCTCTATATTATAGGCGTGATCATTAAAGAGGAAGTTTTTGGTCTTTTAAAGTCAGCAACTCTATACGGAAACCAACATCCAGTCATAATCCAATCTCTCAGCGCCGACCTTGGAGGTATTTAGGTAATTTGCTGTCATTACTGGAACTTCAGCCGGGTGTATTTGCAGCCTGTTTTTGCTGTTGGACAGATTTAATTCGGGATTTTATTCAGAATAAGACCCTCCTGCTTTCCTTTCCAGGTCAAAGCCAACAACCGGTGATCACTCTTTCAAGTGGGAATAATCTTCAACGTGTCTAACTCTGGAATAATTACCAAGGAGGTGAAGATGTAGTCTAGATAGGCTAGCGAGTTTCCTTTTTGCCAGGTGGGAGTAGGCGGTATGTCCTCAGAAAATTGCCCATTAATATGAAAGATAGATCTCGCTTACAATTTTTTCTCCAGAGTTGAGCCTTCTTGGTGAGCATTTGGGTAGGAATCAAGACCCTGAGCTCTTAAAAAGATGAATATTTAAGTCCCCAAAGAGAATGAAGTTCACATTCTTATATCGAAGTTGTAGATCATCGATTGCCAAGAGTAAAGTTTCAATGAACACATTGTCGTTGATGCCGGCTGAGTTCCAATATAAGTTGCAGACACCCAATCTGTTGTTCCCATCATTTTTATAGATGATCATAATCTGAATAAACAGATTGAGGTTCAAAATTTCCTGGACTACCATATTACGTGCAGACTTCACTAAGATCAACAAGCCTGAAGAAGGTTGACCAGTTTTACGCAAAAGAGCCAGATTTAAGTATGTTAAGTATCCATCGCATAATGGTAGCTTCCGCATCCAAGTTTTGTCACGCCCCTTCGGAGACGCTGGGCTTTGTGGCATCGATGGACCATAGGACGGCGGGTGTCAGCCATTTCTACTACCAAGATGGCCGCCGTAACTGGAGTTGCGAGTCTAGCCTCAGCACACCTTGATTTCCCGGAAGTACTGCCTCCCTACCCGAGGGTGGGTATATCAGTCCCGGAGATCAACACGGCGTTGCGTTGCTACTCCTCATTAACAACGCTACGTAAGTTCGTTCCTAGGTCTTAGAATTTGACTTGCGAAATACTGTCTTCAGCTTCTAAACTTCCTGTTTTCAAATTCTAGTGTCTCTCCATATACCTCTTTGTTTTCCGAGTTCGCGGTCTCCTCCTCTTCATCAACCAAGTTTGCCATCCGGTCCCATTCCGGACCGTGGTAAGCCTCATCCCAATCCCGTATAACCAATTACCTCCAATCCCGCTTTTTCTAACATTCACAACTTACTATTATCCTCTTCTTCGCTTAGTAACAGGCACATCACGCACCGGCATTTCGAACACACTGGCAAGACTCTGCACCATCAAAACAGATCTTAGCTCCGCCTCGATTGCTTCTCAGAGGTTTTCGGAAGATTCTGACTACCACCATCTTCCCCCTATTGTTCCGGTTTAAGGGTAATCCACATTCCTCTTACCTTACATTCTATCCCTCAGTTTCACTCTGATACTTACCAGTCTCTTTCTTCTTCTCAAAGACGAACGCCCTCCTGACTTCGCCGAAATCCCCGACTGCAACGGAGGACAACACACCGCTACCTTCGGAACAGGGTTTTCTTCCCCAGAGGGTTTCCCTGGGACTTCTTCTTCTACCTGGTTTATCCGGGAGGGGGAAGAGGTACTTGGGAGGCTTTCATTATCTTCTCTCCATTTGGAACAAGAAGAGCTTTCCACTACCGAAAGGGGGTCTGTCGGAGGAAGAGGTAACGGTGAGTCCTTGGGATAACCTGCCAATTGATTGATTGGATATGCATATAACTTGTCTCATTTATTAATATATGACAGTTAGCAACGCCCGAAAATATAAAGTATATCTGAGCAGGTTGTCTCAGGGATTCAGGGTTACTAAGAAACATGGACGCCTCACAACAACAGCAATTAGTCACTGCAGTACAGGCTCTGACAGATGAAGTGCATTCTTTAAAACAAGAGAATGCTTACCTCCGACAACAGGCAGGCAGAGTCCCTAGCTGGTCCGAAGTGCCTCCTGGCCCTATCCCAGGAGGTTTATACGATGGTAATCCTCATAAACTCAAGACTTTTATCGAGGCTTGTACCGTTCAGTTCTCTTTCAAGACAGCCTTTTTTCAAAGCGACCGTGATAAGGTAGGACACATGATTGCAAACTTGACAGGGTCCGCGTTAGCATGGGCCACGCCTCTTGTTACTACCAATAATGTCTTATTAGATTCTTATCCTGCCTTTTTGAATAGTCTTCGAGCCATGTTCAGTCGTCAGGAAATCACGATTTCAGCCCAAGAGCAGTTATTAGATTACAAACAAGGATCTCAAGATCTATTGTCTTATATCACCAATTTCAAGCAGTTAGCAGCTGGTACGTCATGGGCGGACGATGCTCTAATCACACTATTCCGCAGAGGATTAAACGAAGAGCTAAAGGATGAGATCTCCCGAGTACCCAGACCTCCGAATTTGGCAGAGATGATCACCATGGTTATGCAGATGGATTACCGACTGCAAGAAAGAGTGAAGGAACGTCGTCGTGGCCGCTCCATGAGACCACCTATGACATACCCTCCTAGTTTAGGAAGATCACAAACAGATGAACCTATGCAGATAGGGACTACCAGAGGTCGCCTTACTCCAGAGGAGCGTCATAGACGTCGAGTCAAGGGCCTGTGTATGTATTGTGGTTCCAAAGAACACGCAATTCGAGATTGTCCTCTCATCCCAGCCAAAAGTCAGGGAAACGCCATCTCCCAACCGCCAGGGGAACCGCGGCTAGGGAGTCAGTAAACGGTTCCTCATCTTATCTGATACCTTCCCAAGTTACGGAGATCCCCGATCTTACTATGTTGGCCTTACATGTCCAGATCAAATGGGGAGATACAGACCCCATTCCGGTCACGGCCTTAATAGACTGTGGGGCAGCAGGGAACTTTGTTGATACCCTCTGGAAGACCGCTCATAATATACCATGTTCAGTCAAGACCTTGGCAATCCCAGTTGAGTCCGTGGATGGTAGTCCGTTAACATCAGGTCCCATAAAGGAACAAACTATACCTTTGCGGATGAATATCTCCTCCCATCAAGAATCCATTATCTTTGATGTAATCCGTACAGCCCACTATCCAGTTATTCTAGGACTACCCTGGCTTCGTGCTCATAATCCATACATCAATTGGAAGGCGGGCACGGTTTTTCTGGGATCTGAACATTGTTTGACGCACTGTCTTTCGGACGGTGCGGTTGGGTTTCGTCCCACTATCTCCATGTTGGAAAATCCGGGTTCCATCTCTGTATTGAACCATATCCAGGAATTACCCATTGAATACAGACAGTATCAGACAGTGTTCTCCGAATCTCAATATGCTGAACTACCCCCACATCGGAGAGATGACTGCGCCCTGGAACTAGTTCCAGATGCACCGATTCCTTTCGGTCGCATGTATGTCCTATCTGGACGGGAACGTGAGGTTCTTAAAGAATATCTTCAAAAGAATCTTTGCAATGGACTTATTCAAGAATCCACCTCACCAGCTGGGGCTTCTTTGTTCTTCATCCCAAAGAAAGACTCTACGGAACTCAGACCGTGTATAGATTACCGAGGCTTAAATAAGATCACCATCCCGGATCGATATCCTATGCCTCTTATCCCAGATATACTAGAAGCCGTTAAAGGAGCTACCATCTTTACAAAACTGGACCTCCGCGGGGCTTATCATCTCATTCGTATACGAGCTGGCGATGAATGGAAGACAGCTTTCCGTACTCCTTTGGGACACTATGAATATAAAGTAATGCCTTTCGGCCTATCCAACGCCTCCGCAGTCTTCCAACGCTTTATGGACCACCTCTTTTCAGACATTCTTCTTCACACAGTTATTGTCTATTTAGATGATATTCTGGTCTTTTCTTCATCACCATCAGAACACTGTCAGCACGTGAAAGAAGTATTACGGAGACTATTCAACAACCACCTTTATTGCAAACTAGAGAAATGTGAGTTTCACAGAAACCAGGTTGCCTACCTAGGGTACATAATCTCTGCAAATGGGGTATCCATGGACCCTAAAAAAGTATCAGCTATTACAGATTGGCCTATACCATTCTGCATTAAGGATCTGCAGAGATTTCTGGGGTTTTCCAATTTCTACAGACGTTTCATCCCACACTATTCGCAAGAGATACTTCCGCTGACGACACTTCTTAAAAAGAATGTAAAATTCCTTTGGTCCGGGGAGGCACAAATTGCCTTTGAGAACCTGAAGAAACATTTTCTCACAGGACCCATACTGATTACTCCAGATCAAACCAAGAAGTTCATTGTGGAATCGGATGCGTCTCATCAGGCCCTTGGGGCCGTTCTGCTTCAAGAAAATGATCAAGGAATAGAATGTCCTATAGCCTATCTTTCTAAAACACTGTCTCCCTCTGAAATCAATTATTCAGTGCTAGAAAAAGAACTATTAGCTATAAAAAAGGCATTCGAAGAGTGGAGACATCTTCTCCTGGGGGCAAGACACCCAGTTGAGGTCAGGACTGATCACAGTAATTTACGCGTCCTACAGTATGCTCAGACCCGAAATAGCAGGCAGGCACGTTGGGCACACTTCTTTTCACCGTATGAGATTGTTTTCACCTTCATTCCCGGGAGAGTCAATCTCAAGGCTGATGCATTGTCCAGAAAGGATTATACCTCTTCTACGCCTTTTCGATCGGAACCTCTGTTTCCCAGAGCCACATTCGTGCAGGTAGTTACCACGTTTTTACAGAACGTGGCTAATTCCACTTTGCAATTTATTCAGTTGAATCCACAGTTTCTGGCGACTTGGAAACTCAACATGGTCCAAGGATGTGCTTATAAGGACAAGAAGCTCTTCCTCCCTTCGAGTGAACTACAAAAGACAGTTCTAAATCTCTGTCACGACTCATACCTAGCGGGTCACCGAGGTGTGGCTAATACTAAAGAGTTGATCCAACGTAACTTCTGGTGGCCGGAAATGACTCAAGACATCATAGACTACGTGTCCGCTTGTGCTATCTGTTTGCAGTCAAAATGCCCTCGAAACGCCCCTTCAGGACTCCTCTCAGTAATGCCGATCCCGGACCGTCCTTGGCAAATGATTTCCACTGATTTCATAGTTGATTTGCCACCATCAGACGGTTGTACAGTAATCATGGTCACAATCGATTACTTCACAAAATTGGCACATTTCGTTCCACTTCCGCGGATTCCCACCGCAGCTCAGATGGCAAGAGTTTTTCTTTCACGGATTTTTTCCCTTCACGGATTACCTGAGACCATTGTTTCTGATCGAGGTTCACAATATACATCTCGCTATTGGCAGCAAGTCTGCAAGAGTTTGCATATCTCCCGGGCATTGAGTTCAGGTTTCCATCCGCAGACAAATGGTCAGACGGAACGCCTAAATCAGACCCTTGAGGGATATTTGCGTTGTTACATCTCCTCCTCACAAGATAACTGGTGTTCCTTGTTGCCTTTGGCTGAATTCGCGTATAATAACTCTCGACATTCAGCCTTGGGATTCAGCCCTTTTTTTTGCTCCTACGGATACCATCCTCAGTGTTTTCCCAGCGGTCCGGTCTCCACTTCAAAATTTCCCGATGTGGATCTTCTCATTGATGCCATCCAGATGGGACATCGAACAGCCAAGACCTCTCTTCGGGAGGCCCAGATCCGGGTCAAACGCTCTGCGGACAGACATCGCACTCCAGCTCCGCGGTTGGTACCAGGAGACTTGGTTTGGTTGGCATCTCGATTTCTGCCTCGTCATCTGGTACCATCCAAATTGTCCCCGAAATATTTCGGCCCTTTTTGCGTTTTGAAGCGTATAGGGTCATCAGCTTTCAAGCTCAATCTCCCTTCATCCTGGTCCAGGATTCATCCTGTTTTTCATGTCTCGCAGTTGAAGAAAGACGTGGCCGATCGTTTCTCCCGTGCACGGAAAGGATTACCCTCTCCTGTCATCACCCCGACAGGTCCCGAGTATGAAGTGGCGGGAATTTGCGATTCACGCATTTTCCGGGGTCATCTACAGTTCTTGATTGACTGGAAGGGTTATTCTCCGGCAGATCGCTCTTGGGAACCGGCATCAGCGGTTCATGCTCCTACTTTGGTCCGCCGGTTCTTTTTGTCCCATCCGTCCAAACCGGGAGGCCCGGGGCATTTGAGGGGGCATACTGTCACGCCCCTTCGGAGACGCTGGGCTTTGTGGCATCGATGGACCATAGGACGGCGGGTGTCAGCCATTTCTACTACCAAGATGGCCGCCGTAACTGGAGTTGCGAGTCTAGCCTCAGCACACCTTGATTTCCCGGAAGTACTGCCTCCCTACCCGAGGGTGGGTATATCAGTCCCGGAGATCAACACGGCGTTGCGTTGCTACTCCTCATTAACAACGCTACGTAAGTTCGTTCCTAGGTCTTAGAATTTGACTTGCGAAATACTGTCTTCAGCTTCTAAACTTCCTGTTTTCAAATTCTAGTGTCTCTCCATATACCTCTTTGTTTTCCGAGTTCGCGGTCTCCTCCTCTTCATCAACCAAGTTTGCCATCCGGTCCCATTCCGGACCGTGGTAAGCCTCATCCCAATCCCGTATAACCAATTACCTCCAATCCCGCTTTTTCTAACATTCACAACTTACTATTATCCTCTTCTTCGCTTAGTAACAGGCACATCACGCACCGGCATTTCGAACACACTGGCAAGACTCTGCACCATCAAAACAGATCTTAGCTCCGCCTCGATTGCTTCTCAGAGGTTTTCGGAAGATTCTGACTACCACCATCTTCCCCCTATTGTTCCGGTTTAAGGGTAATCCACATTCCTCTTACCTTACATTCTATCCCTCAGTTTCACTCTGATACTTACCAGTCTCTTTCTTCTTCTCAAAGACGAACGCCCTCCTGACTTCGCCGAAATCCCCGACTGCAACGGAGGACAACACACCGCTACCTTCGGAACAGGGTTTTCTTCCCCAGAGGGTTTCCCTGGGACTTCTTCTTCTACCTGGTTTATCCGGGAGGGGGAAGAGGTACTTGGGAGGCTTTCATTATCTTCTCTCTATTTGGAACAAGAAGAGCTTTCCACTACCGAAAGGGGGTCTGTCGGAGGAAGAGGTAACGGTGAGTCCTTGGGATAACCTGCCAATTGATTGATTGGATATGCATATAACTTGTCTCATTTATTAATATATGACAAGTTTATTGTATGCAAATAATGTCAAAGATTTGTAGTTCCAAGTTTCCTTCTTCAAACAAATGAGAGAACCCTCGTGTATTCCATGAACAAAGCTTCACCGGCGAGGGCTCCAACGTTCCTGATTGCTAGTCGTTCTATGAAGATGGTGATATTAGACCGATTTGGGTATTGGTATCCCTCGACCCTGCGATGGACAGATGTCTCTTGTGCTTCTTAACCTTACGTCCTGTCCCCTTTCCTCTATACTGCATGGGCATCCCTCCGGGAGACGGGAGACAGAACCTTTTTCACCACAAAAATCTTGGTCCACTTTAAATTTAGAGGCACAGAGGTGTGCGCCCTGGCAGCATGCGCTCCCCTAACTCCACCCACTGGCGCCACTCCTCAGTCCTCTTTCTGCGTCAACGGGAACGGACTGCTTTCACCAGTGCTCCTAGGTTTGGCTTCGGCCTTGTAATTCCACACGCTCTTCCCCGTATACTGTCTTTTTGTCTTTTTCTACTAATCTTTAAACAGGTACTCGGTCCTCTGGCGCCACACTCCTCCCCGGCTCATGTCGACTTCCTTGGGCTTCAGCAGGTGTCCAGCCTGCGTGGGGCTCTTCCCCACGTCCGACCCCATGCCCTGTGCCTCCGCTGCCTTGGCCGGACCACGGCTGGGAGGGATGTACTGCGGGCAACATGCTTCCACCGTAAGCTCTGAAGAACAGGTTGGCAAGGTGGAGGGAGCTCTTTGAGAAGTCGCTTCCAAGCACAAGTCAAGTCCCAAGGCACGGCGGCTCTTTTCTATTGCACCATGCAAAGGCGACTCCTTCCCTAGGAAACGTCCAAGCGGGAGGGACCGTTCTGGTTCCCACACCAGCGCAGGTACCGAGGCTCATCCAGCTACCGGCTGCCAAGCCAAGGGGTCGCTAGATCCATCCGGAGCCAGCGCTGAGGAACCACAAGTTTCTTTTACCGGATGTCCACATGAGGGACTATGCTCCACTAACGGACAAATGATTGAGGGGTCGCCTGTACGCAGCCCTGCCGGCGATTCAGCCGAAGGCACTACGCCTACCAGGTCTCGTCCTGAGGTGCAGGTTAGGCCTCAAGCTCCACCGCCAAGAGTCCAGGAGGAGGCCGGTCCCAGTTAGCCAGGCACCACGACGCAGGCACGTGGCATGCAGCTCGATGAGATGGCCACCATGCCAGACAAGATGGCTGCTCGTCCGACACCGACCCTGTTTGGGAGCAGGTGGGAGATCAAGTGTCCAGGTGGGACTGGTCTTCACCAGGTACATGGCCTACCGCTTATACTTCTGCGTCGCAAGGCAGATACCCCCTGCAACTAGCAAGGCAGAGTATGCAACTGCCCGCTACTCTGTCAATACCACCTGCCACCCCACCAGCCTGTTAGGACAGGTTTATTGAGAAGTTCCTCACGCTGATGATGTCCCCCCAGATGGGCTTCATCCTTCTGGATGTGAACAGGAACATGCTGCCTCCAGTCCCTCCACCAGCAACCATAGTCATTCCTCCTATGGCTCCGGTACCTCAGGCCTGTGAGCCCCAGCTGCCCACACGGGTTCTTCGATTCCAGCTCCCCTGCCTTCTACAGTTAAGGCGGTTCCACATGAGCCTCCACAGCAGCCTCCGGTCCCCGCACCGCAGCCTACGGCTCCCTGCCCTCCTCCACCAGCGCCAGACCAGTCAGACACCTTGTTGGACACTGATGAGGAGGATGACCCCTACACACCATTGTCGGTCAAGGCCTTCCATGATCGACTTGCAGGTTTGGCTAAATACTTGGGGCTTCCACAACCCGAGGTTGAACAACCTGAGGCGGGGGTCCTGGCCGAAGGCCTCACTCTATGCCCTGCGACCTGAACAGGGATTCCGATGCAGAACGATGTTGTCGCCTTGGCCAAAAAGGGGTGGCTGGAACCCAATTCAACACAGCCCACCAACAGGCGCCTCGATGCCAAGTACAGGCAGTTGCAGGCAATACACTGTTGTTGTCGGCACACCCTCTACCCCACTCTTCAGTGATTGCTGCGGCTTCCATATACTATCCTCGGCTCTGCTAGGCAAGGAGGAGAAGATCTTGGAGGCATAATGAAAGAAGGTCTATTCCAATGCCTCACTGCACCTTCGTCAGTCTAATGCTGATGCCATGCTTGCAGCCGTTACCCAAAGGCTTTGGCGGGAAATAGCCAACTTCCTTCTGGAACTTCTGGTGCACAGTCAGGCAAGCTTCAAGGCGGGGCTGGCAGAAATAAAATGGTGGCTCAAGACATCATGGAGTCCACAGTAGCGCATATTGACACATCAGGCTGGGCCATCTGCATCGCCGCGGACATGAGAAGGACTGTTTGGCTCTGGGCTACCAAGTTCAACCCGGACGTCCAAGAACACATATTGGACCTTCCATTTGAGGGTAGCAACCTCTTTTATTCCACCAACGATGAGGAACTTGATGAGAAGAAGAACAGTTCCCAGACTGCGAAATCCTTATCCATCCTAGCGAAGTCCACACTCAAGACCTACAGTCAAATGCACCAGCGTTTATGCACCAGCATTCTGACAGGGGTCGGGCCACCGGCAGGTTCCGGGTCTTCCAAGAACGACGGTCCAGGCATCCAGACCGATCTCAGAGTCAACACCACCGCAAACAGCACTAGGCAGGGAATAAGGGCTTCTTTCAGTCCCCCTCCTCAGCCTCAGAGGGGAAAAAAGGCATGACACTCCCCTCTGGGACCACGTGTCTCCGGTGGACGGCAGGCTTGCCTTCCACGCACACAATTGCCGCGCAAGGTTCGCGGATCCCAGGATCCTATCAGTAGTGTGCTCGGGCTACTGCCTACCGGTTCCTCTCTCTCCTCCCCTCCACTCTCACAGATTGGGACAGCAACTCTGTTGGCGGAAATTCGATCACTTGTAGAGAGCCAGGCAGTGGGAGAAGTCCCAGCCTCCCAGCTTGGTATGGTCTTCTACTCCAGGATTTTTCGCCATACACAAGAAGTACCAGGCTGGCCTGAGAGTTGTGTTGGACCTTTCCACCCTGAACCTTTCCCTCCTGCTTCAAATGTTCAAGATGGTTACTCCAGCGCTTATTGCAGAGACACTGTGTAGGGGAGACTGGATGTTCTCCCTGCATCTGAAGTACGCGTACCTACACGTCCCGATTTGGCAGCCCATCGATCCTTCCTGCGGTTCAGGATCATGGGGTTCCATTTCCAATACAAGGTTCTACCCTTTGGCCTCAATTCAGCCCGAGGGACTTTACCAGGCTTATGAATGCAGTGACAGCCCTTCTCAGGGCCCAAGGTCACCATGTTTATCCATACCTAGACAACTGGCTCATCGGGGCAAGATCCCCGGAGGCGGTCCATCATACCTCCCCTGCCCTCATGAACACGCTACAGAACTTGGTATTCTCCATCAATCTCAAGAAATTCCTGTGCCTCATCTGGGATACGAGATCCGAGAGAGTTTTTCCCTCTGAGGACAAGATTGCAGCCATCAAGAGGGCCACAAGTCATTTTCTCAGCAGAGGACCTCAGCATGGTGGTACCAGCCCCTCTTGGGTATCTTGGCGACATGTCTTCTGGCAGTTCCTTACACAAGACTCTTCGCAGCCGCATGTAATCAGGAGCGGGGTTCACAGGCGGAACTCGTCAGCATTCCTCCCTTCCTACACCAGGACCTAGCCTGGTGGGGCTGGGACTGCAACCTGCATTCCGACAACTGGCACCGCAGGTTACCATCACCATAGATTCGTCCTTGGAGGGCTGGAGAGCTTCCCTGGACAACCACAGCGTCCAGACGATTTGGTCCCTTCAGGAACAGGAGGCCCATATAAATTGGCTAGAGCTGAAGGTCATCTGGCTGGCTCTCAATGCCTTCCTACCACGCATCAGTGGCAAAATGATCGTCATTCAGGCAGACAACTCCACCAGCATGTACTACCTCATCAAACAGGGTGGTACCAGGTCCCCTCTATGCACCCTGGCGGTCAACATCTGGGAATGGGCCCTGGCGAACGACATTCACCGGACAGCAATCCACCTCCCGGGGGAGTCGAACCTGGAGGCGGACAGGCTCAGCAGGCTGGGGGCAGACAATTACGAATGGCAATTGAACGATCATGTCCTTCAGGAGATCTTCAACTGATGGGGTCATCCTCAGGTGGACCTCTTCACCACCTGGTTCAACAGGAAGTGCCCCCAGTTCACATCCTGGCAGGGTCAGGGTCTAAGCTCTCTGGGCAATGCACTACAGATATAGTGGAACGGTATGAACGCCTATGCCTTCCCTCCCACTTCACTGGTACACAGGGTGATCTGCAAGATAAGCGAGTCCCGGCACCTCAGCATCATTCTGATAGTTCTGTGGTGGCCGGCGAGGGCATGATTCTCTGAGCTACTCAGCCTGTCGGACCAGCCTCTGATGCACCTTCCACAGGGCCCATCTAATCTCCTGTCGCAGTGGGGGGGGGGCACAGTGATCCACCCACCCCTCAGAAGTTAGCCCTCGCAGCGTGGTTCCTGAACAGATAAAAAACGGAAGTATTTGCGCATCTTGCATGTTAGCCTCAACATCATTCAGGGTGCTAGGAGAAATGCTATTAGAAGCCTGCACAAAAGCAAGTGGGCTAGGTTTCGTCACTGGGCTGAATCTAAGGAGGTCGACCCTCTGACTTGCACACTGGATGGTGTGCTATCCTTCTCAGCACACCTTGCACACTTTGGAGTGCATATAGACACATGCCGCACCTACCTGGTGGCTACCGTAACTCAGGGGAGGACGTTTTCTCGTCCGCCAATCCGGTGTTTAAAAGACATCAGACGGGCCTCACTACCTCTACCCGCCCATCAAGGAGCCACAAAATAGTGGGACCTAAAAATAGTGTTAGGCGCCTTGGCATATAAACTCTTTGAGCCAATGACGTCTGCGGACATCAGGCTAGTCGCCATGAAGACAGTCCTTTTGGTGGGTTTTACTTCTGCACGTTGTGTCAGCGAGATCCAAGCTCTGGTGCCTTCTGAGCCATACTCTACCTTTCATAGGGACAAAGTGGTCCTCAGAACGCATCCAGCGTGCTTACCTAAAGTAGTCTTGGCGTTCCTCCTAAATGAGGAGATAGTACTCCCTACTTTCTTTGCAGGACGATGCTCAGAGGGTCCTGCACTGTTTTGATGTTAGGCGAGCGCTAAAGTTCTATCAGGACAGAAGCAAGAGCTTTCGCAAATCTGAGGCTCTATCACCTTCGGTGGGTCAAGGCCAGGATATCGGGCTTCCAAGACCTCCATAACCAGATGAATGGTTGCAGCCATGAAGGAGGCCTATGAGCGGCAGCACAAGCCAATTCCAGCAAACATGCATGCCCACGCTATCAGGGCCAAGGCCATGGCAGTCGCATTCTAGAGACACGCCCCATGGCAGGTCATCGGCAGGGCGGCCACGTGGACCATTCCATCCGCCTTTTGCAAGCACTACTGTTTGGATGCCGGCTCCAGGTCGGAATCAGCATTTAGACAGGCAGTATTAAGGAACTTGTTTTCTTAAGGAGGGTCAGCTCTCCATCCTGGGGCTACATTCATTTGTAATCGCCCATGCAGTATGGAGGAAAGGGGACAGGACGTAAGAGTAATTATAAGTTACTCACCATAGTGACTAACGTACCCTTAGTCCCGTTTCCTCCATACGACCCACCATCCTCCCCCGTAATAAAACTGGTGTCATTAGGCAATGGTAATATTGTCGGTGTGTCTATCGGGACTGAGGAGTTGCGCTGGTGGGCGGAGTCAGAGGAGCGAATACTCCTAGGGCCGTACCCCTGCACGCCTCTAAATTTAAAGGGGAAGATGATTTTTGTTTCTGGTGAAAAAGGTTCTGTCTCCTGTCCCTAGGAGGGACGCCTGTGCAGTATGGAGGAAAGGGGACTATGAACAAAGAGTATGTTTGTCACTACTTGTGAGTAACTTAGATTTTCTGCATGCATTAAGGTCAGCTGCATCAAAATGTACAATAAAATGCTTTCTCTTCCACAGGACCACCATTTGGCATCCTTTCGATAGATTTGAAGGATTCATTCCGAGGACGGGAGCATGTGTCCTTCTGCCTTAAGTTTTCACTGGTATTTACAGATGTCAACTTAGGCTTCTACGAGGACAATACTCTAGAGTGTTCAAACCCCAGTGGAAGAAAGGCATCACTTTGATCCAAAATGGCAGATTTGACCCAAGTAGAAGAGAGGTGTAGAATCACCCAATGTGTTCTTTCTTCCACCTCAAATTGTATAATTTTGATGTCCTTTGAGTCAATAAGTTTCAGTTTCGACGAGTTTTAGCACGTTTGCGCGATTCAAAATAAGGCCATCTGCGGATCTTAGGATGCGTTCAATGACAAGCGTACATGGTGGGGGGTGTGGGGTTGTTCCATTAAATCGAGGTTGCGTTGGTTTTTTGCAACTTGGTTGTCTTTTAGGTGCAACAAATTCTTCTCCAGCCTCTTTTCTTGGTTTTTAATCGATAAGGGGCGTTTTTGGTCGACTGTCATAAACGACAGTCCTCAGAAGGCCAATAGTAGATTGCAAGTTGATGTAATTTGCAAAGGAGCTGGATTTCCCAAAGCAGAAACTTCGAGCTCACCGTCAGATATTTCTTCAAATTATATTTCTGGGTTAGGGACAGAAGGAGCTTCCTCTTCAATCTCTACCTCCAAAAAGTACCTTTTTTCCATTTCCTCGTCTGATATCTTATTACCCTCCTGATTGTCCTTCCCAACTTGAGTTATTGGTTTCCCCTCTTTCTTATTTATCACCCCCATCTTAGAAGGAGCCAACAATTTTAGGTTTCGTAGAAATGCTTGCGACCCATTACATCTAGGCCTGGGGCCTCTATGTTGGTTTTTCGTTTTCTTTGTTACTATTTCCACTACAGAGGTAATAGTTGGCAGTTTTTCAAAAATTGAAAAGAGTTGTTTTGTAGGAGCATCTACCTCAGGAATCAACAAGTGATTCTTTTCGGTAGAGAGCTCTTCATTACCAGCTGATGTTGCAGATACTGATGGCACTTCGTTTTTGTCCAAGCTTTGACACAGGGCAATTTGAAGGGCCTCGAGATCGAGTCTGGCTTCGCTCAGCTTGTGTGATGGATCAGTGGCAAAAACAGTCACAGAATGACCTGCAGGCAAGCTTGAGTATAGCCTCCCCCACCTTATCTAGCATGAAAGGAGATTGGTTGCTTCAATCCCGGTTTGACTTCTTAAGAGTAGCATTAAAGGAGATTGGGTCAGAGGCTTGTGTGTTAAGAAGCTGAGCGTTATTGGCGGCTGTGACATGATTTAAGGGAGCGGTCGACTTATGAACATAGCGCCTTTCTAGCCATAGCATGTTCATCTTATCCAGAATTGAAGTCATCATTGTTGTCTTAACCGCATACTCAACCCTAGCCAGATCAAACAGCCGTGCCTACCACTGCGCCGTTAATTCAGCCTCTTTGTCGAGACGAGATTGGATTTTGGTAGTAAAGGATTCTAAATAAATCTGCTTCGAATGGATCATGGCCAAGAGCGTTGCTTGGTCTTTCATGGCCTCACTAAAAGTTTCATACAATTTTAGGAAAGGCACTAAAGATATAGTCAGAGCCGCCATTACGTTGTTTTGGAGATCCATCATATTTGTTTGGATTGTCAGGAAATCATCCTTTTCCTTCCTTGCACATCGCTGAGTAAGCAAGTCTCTAAACTTTGCATTTTCAGAAGTGTTTAGTATATTGGAGGAGCTTGTGGAACTCGTTCTCTGAAAGGGAGACAGATCTTCAGGCATTGTATCCTCCAAAAAGGGTTCCTTATCTTGGGGCCATAGATGAGCAGCCTCTTCCTCTAGACGCGCCTGGTGGTTTGTGTTCATAGGTGTTTTTAACTCCTGTTCCTGCAGAATATTTGTTCTTAAGGCTGCAAATTTGATGCTAGGCTTGAGAGTGCTGAAGGCGTGGAACTTGAATTGAGTTTTTTCTGAAACCCGATTTGTAAAGGTTTTCCAAACACATCATGTCTTTTCTGTCGACTATTGATTAGGGATTCTATTCCCACAATGTCAAGAGATAACCTTGCTGCCTGTGTTGAAGGGCACCTTTTAGGAGTTCTAGAAACACTCGGAGGAGAGCCATCAGGGTGGTCTCCTTTGTCAGGGAGAGAGGGGACAACCGCACTAGGTATAGACTTCGCTGTCAATGGTAACATAGGATTTATTAAGTCACTGGTCTTCCGGCCCATTTCCGTTTGTGCTTCTCCCTCTACCTCTTCTCCTGGCCCCTTCACGGCTTCACATACCATAGACATTTCTGTGGTCGCTGCGGCGAAACCATGCACTTTCAGAATGTCTGGGAAAGATAAAACTGTAGTTGATAGTGGTGAATTTATTAGGTCTATCTCCCTATTTGAAATGCAATCTTGGGGAGAGAGATATGTTTTACAGACAATCTTTTTTAAGAGGGTGCACACAATCTAGACTCTCTGCCTCTTGTGGAAAATGTGTTTTGGGGGGTTACCCCATCCTGAACAAGCCCCCCCCTAGAGCCTAAGGTGCTGGCGGAGTTCGTGGCTTCCTGCGCCACGGGCCGCTCGGGAATCCCTCTGCAGAAGGACGTCCTGTCATTGGCCAGGAAGGTTTGGGACAAGCCACAGGCCAACGCCCAGGTTAACAAAAAGCTGGATAGGGAGGCCACCTATGGGCAGCAGCCTGAACGGTCAGCTCTGTATCCACTGGGTCCGTCAGAGTGTGAGCCCCCGCCCCGGACTCCCCCGGGAAGGCCGCTCGTGAACTCTTACTCTTCTGGGGGTCTAGTGCCTCTGGGAGCAAAATCCTGGTGTCTGGGCTTGTCGTGCAGGGGAGATTGAGCCAGGTGTGGGTTCCCCCGGTGCGAAGCTCAGGGGAGTGGGCAGGGTGCTGCGGCTATCCTGCAGGCTGCAGCCGGGCCTGGAGGCCATTGCAGATTGACTTAGAGGCTGTGGGGTGAGCAGAGCGGAATCCCTGCCTGGAGACTTGCCCTCTTCCCGCCTGACATGGAGGCTCGGAGCGGAGACAATCCGGAAGGCAGTGCTGTAAGGGAGCGGGCACGCTCCAGTGGTCCCTTTTGTGTTTGCGTTGTGCTCCGTGGGGGTCTCCGAGCGAGGAGATTCTTGAGGCCTGCACCGGAGGAGAGGTGAGCCCCACGGTGCTATTGGGGTTACAGGAGGTGATCTCACCCTTTGGCGAGCTTCATTTATTTATTTGTTTTTGCATTTGTTGCAGCGCACTGCACCCTTGGTTATGTAGGCGCTAGTTACACTGGAAGACAAAAATAAAATACTGAGTACAGCGAATGCAAGAAACAAACTAGAAAAACACAACAGGGAGGCAGGGGTGTTATGGAGTCTTAAAAGTCTTGGTTCGGGGAACAGGGCTAGAGGAGGGGGAGGCAGGTATCTGAATGTCTTAGTTACCTCAGGGATCTTTAGATTAAAAGCCACGTTTTTAGGTGAAAATCCAGTTGGCCTTATAGAACGAGAGCCTATATCTGCCCGCTATGCCTTGCCCTGACAGCTGGGAGTGTAGTGCCACCCTGTGCTAAGTTATTATCTGCAATGGCCGGGGCTGTGGTGTGGGCTTGTGGTTTAACTCACCACGCCCATGGACTGGAGATCCTCCCTGCAGAGGTTTCAGTTTGCTAGTTCTCCGGGGGCTACCTTGAGGCCTGGAACAGCATTGGACACGATGACCGAGTCGTCGGAAGACCCGGTCTCAACGAAAAAGGAAGTTGAAGCACTGCTGGAAGAGATACGGGGGGTATTCGCACTGACATTGAGACCTGGATGGACACTCTGGGCAAACGAGTGGATAAGATCAATGATGGACTGCAGAACCTTGAGAACAACCAGACCTTACTGTATACGATGGAGATCCACATTGACATGCGGCTTTCAGAACTCGAGAGGAGGAAATCCAAGATAACTCTCAGGATGGATGAATTTGAGAACTATGAAAGGCAAAATAATCTTTGTTTTTGGGAATCTGTTAGGCAGAAACCTGTCCAGTTCCCTTTGGGAACACTGCAAAAGATTTAGGACTACAGGTGTTAGCAGTAAACCCACTTGGTAGCAGTCTGTACCACCCAGATTTACCTGGTAGCTGTGGCTTAGCAGTCAGACTTCCCTCAAGAAGAGTTAGGCAGTATGCAAAGTATACACAATAGGCACTCAGACACAATAATACAAGCAAACACTGACCAGAGCTTTGGTATCAAAGTATATAATTATTTATTTAAAAACACACTGTTTGAAACACTCCAGCACTCTTATTGTAAAACACTCTAAACACAGTTACTATTATAATATATACAACCCTTATTCCTTATCAGATAAGTCTTAGTTAACACCACTTATTTCCATACAGAGGTGAGCGCTTAACTATAGATGGCACTCCAATAAGTTTACGAAGAAGGGAGGGAAAAAGACAGAATATGGAAAGGTACACCACTCTAAGATTTAGGAACACTATTAGCAAGACAGAAGAGCAAAAGTCACTTTTGAGCCAAAGTCCACAGGCTGGGCCCACTCTTAGAGAGAGCAGAGCACAAATGCGCCCAAGATCACACAGTTACACTAGGCTTAGAAAGTCTTGCAGAGAGTTCGAAAAGAGTTTAGAGAGGCTCAGAAAAGTTTAGCCAGGGTGTCCCAGGCTAACCCAGGTTCGAAAGCCGGGGGCTAGATTTACCCCATACAGTCTGTGGCAAGGGAAGCCAGGCGAGACACAGTACCTTAAGTGGGAAGGATCGTCCAGCGGTGGCAGTTGTTCCTGGCAGAGGGTGCAAGTCTCGTCGTCGTCCAGGGGAAGAGAAGATCTTGACTTGGAGGAAAGATGAAGGTCGTTGCACTGCCAGGGAAGAAACCAGCCGCAAAGTTTTCCGGTTAAAGGTATTACCCTTTATTTCGCGGTCGTGGTAAAACGTGGTATTCCGGTTGCCGGGGTGCTTGGCACAGGCAAGGCGGCCACGAGATGCGTCGGGAAGGCGAAAAGACGGTGAAACTGGTTATCCCCACTAGTCAAAGGAAGAAGACTCTCTGGCGGGAGATCTCCTCTGTCGTTGGGAAAAGTGGTGAGACGGTCCAGCAGGGCTCCACCGGTGGTGTCGTCGTGGCAGGTCGGCTCAGCTTCTCGCTCGTCAGGATTCTTAGGTCCTGTGGCGACTTCTGAAGTTCCAGTCCCCAAAGCCCTGCCTTTATGCAGAAAACCCCCATTCACTCAGCCTAGCTGTCACTCAAACATGCTAGGTGGTGAGCCGACCGGCTCACCACTTGGGCCAATCAGGACGGAGTGCGACTTGAGTTGCATAGGCAACTCAGTCCAGGGTGCCTAAATCCCCCTCCACCCCTCCTAAGTACCCCAGACAGAGTGGCACCACTTTGGAGGGCTTCTGTGGAGAAGCCCGCCAAAAAGTGGAACAAAGGGCTCGACTTGGGTTGGAGTCACAGAAGAGAACACAAACGCCATTTTAGAACCGAGTTTTGGCAAAAAATACCAAAAGGAGAATTAATATTAAATAAATAAACCGGCGGTATGTTCGAGGCTATCGTAATTAAATAAATAAAGATAGTAGCCTCGAACAATGGGAAAATCCCATAGAGAAATATTCCCGGTTGAATATAAAAAGTAGTATCCACTGCCACCAGCCAAAACTCGATCAGGGGGGACGGAGACATGCCCCCTTGACTAACAGACCCCGGGGCAATCAAATTGCCCCAGCCAGTACGTCCACAATATGATGGTTTGTGCTGGTTCTGTTCAGAATTCAAGACTAGTAAAGTCAATGGTGACTTTACATGCCCTGGGAGACAGTAGTCAGTCCCAGGGTATGGAGTCTATACTGGGGGGTCACTATGACACCCCTGTGTTACTGCACTGAGGGTGCTGTGTAACACACATTACAAAAACACAGGAAGCCCTATGGAGTAAAAGACCCCATAGCCCATTAAACACATCTAGAGTCAAAGGAACACACTCAAATCATGTCCAAGAGTGAGGGTAAAAGATTCTCACTCTTGGCAGGAGAAAAAAATAAACCCCAAAAATCCAGCAAAACTGCTGGGGGACTCACTAGGTTAGGAAATTCAGCCTAAACAGAGAATTCTCCCCAACAGAATCCAGGAGAGGGAGGGGGAAATGGATATGGACATTAAGAGAGGGTCATCCATGATTTGAATAAACTCATGTTTGGTGGGGACGCCACAGCTGAGCCTATCATTATTAGAGCTCATCGAGGAGGGGGAAAGGGCCTGAGATCAGTGCTGGCCAGATTAAACTACTGCAAGGAGAAGATGAGGATTCTGGAAAAGGCCAGGAAGGAAGGCCCGCTTTTCCTGGGGGACTTGAGATAACTATCTTTCAAGACCTGTCGACCTTCACTTTGGCAAAGCGACGAAAATGTGTGCGCCCCTGACCCGATGGCTCAATGAGAAGGGGTTTCGATATCATTGGAGATTCCCTTTCTCCATATCCTATAGATATAGGTAGATATACTATAGATAGATATACTCATATAGAGTATGAGACTCAGAAGTACAGGTTGGTGGCCACTGAGGATGACATCCAGAGGGTCTTTGGAGAGCTCATTTATATATTTATTTTATTTATTTCTAAAGCTCTAGTACGAAGCCTGTAGGCATAGAAGCACTAAGACCAGAACTGACACACAAAGAACAGATAAGCATATCAAGCAGCTGAATCAAAGAGAGCTGGTTAAAAAGATAGACTTGACTTTTCACGTAAAGGAAAGCATAGGTAATACACAAAGTCCTGAATGTAATCCATTTTCCGATCGGCAACCAATGTAGGGACCTCGTTGCCACTGTAACATGATCAGTTGTTCGCAGGCCCTTTGACCACCGGAACAGCATTTTTTTGCACCATCTGTAAGCGGTTTATTTCACCTTTCCCTATGGCCTGGATCAGGCTAGAGCAATGGACGAGGCGAGCTCCAATGATAGCGCGAGCCAGAGTGGCACAGTTGGACGAGTCAAGGAATGGTCTGATTTGAGCCAGGAGCTTGATATAATAGAGGATACCTCATATAAGGCTACTGAAGTGAGCTTTCATAGTAAGCTCTTGATCAAGAATTACTCCCAAAGTCTTGACTTTGGGAAGGGTCACCAAGGTACAATCTGCAATTTTGAAAGAATGATAGGCGATATCCAACTTGTGTAGTTTGGGTGTAGTGCCTACAATCATAAGTTCGTTTTTGGCGTTGTTAGTGTCAACCCGTTGCACAAATTTGGTTGTAGACGGTGTTAATGGTCACGGTGTCTTGAGTATAATTGCCTATGAGTGTTATGAGACACTGTGTATCATCTGTATAGTTGGCATAGATTATGCCTTCTGAATCCAACAATTCTAAAAGAGGCAAGGTGAAAATGTTAAACAGAGTTGGAGACGCACAGGACCCCTGTGGTACACCACACATTAGCATGTAACCATCCGCCATGGCGTCCTCATGATGAACTCTTGCCGTCCTGTTAGTCAAAAATTAGTGAATCCAGGAAGAGGCCTCACAGAAGAACGAGGTGTATTCTTGCAGTCTAGCCACCAGGATGGAATGATCTATCAGATTAAATGCAGCAGTAAGTTCCAAAAGGATCAGAAGCACTCATGGGTTTTTCGGCAGAGCACCCTCGGGAAGATGAAATATCGGTGGCTGAGGGTTTTCCGATGATTAAAGGGGGCCGGCGGATGAGAATTCCTGGCTCCAGACAGTATAAAAAACTGAATACCCTTCGGAGGGGCGATTCTTGAAGTGTCATTGACTCTAGAGCTATGTGTCCTATGGAGGTGGTTGGGGTTCATGTTCTCGCAGGATTGATCTGGATATTTCTTAGATGGGGATAACCGGATTGCTTGATGAGTGGGAGTCGGAGGTGGGCATCTTTGAGATTTGGACGCTCTGTGCTCTGAGAACTGGGCAGAACTGGAAGACCCCACACAAATGTTTTGGTTTGTTGCTGAGTGAAGGGGGGCGGGGTCTGAGGTGCTGGGAGGATGGGGATGCCCAGTGTCCAGTTGACTTATGTCGACGGGGTGGAGACTAGGAATATTTGTGGTTCTAGCGCTACACACTTAGCTGGATGGGCTGAGCAGGGTGTTCTCGCAACACTTGTTAGTTCATACTGGGGGGTGTAACATAGAGGTGGCTCCGGGTGGGGGAGAGAGGTATGCTTGATTATTCTTGTACAGTGCCGTTATGGCGTTGGCCTGCGGCTCTTCAAGGCTATAGTGGAGCGGTGAGGGGGGGGGGGTGTGGGGGCTCTTCAGTGTTTAAACTCGAGGAGTAGGACCCGGTGGTGCAAGATTTTCCTTGGTGGTTCAGTCCTAGGCCAGTGATGGTAACTTGGATGGACTGGACACCTGATGTGGGGTAAGGGGGTTGTTACAAATTTGGGAGGTGGAGGATTTGTTTGTAAGGAGATGGAAGTTACTCATCAGCCTTCCCTCCCTCACGTGTAATGGGTTATTGCCAATTGCAAACATACATCTACCTGCCTTGTTCTGACATTTCACCAAATTTTTCTATAATCACCAGGGAGCACTACAGCACCCATCATTCCTCCCCACTCTTCTTTTCACACACCACTGGGATGAAGAAGAGGAATAAGAGAGCTGGGAATATTACCCATAGGAACCAATGGACCAAGGATTCCTACGGGCAGTCGCCATTTTGTCTCAATAAGGATGCCAGGCAAGGTCAGGCCTCCAGCTACAACCATTTCCACCTGAAACCTATTAAGCCTCCCTGTCACTATAAAAAGCAGATCACACAAGTACACTTTGAGCAAGCTGGGGATGCTGGATGGTGCACAGAAGCCATAGGGAGAGGAGGACAGTTGGAGAAACCCTGGAAGGAGAAGGACTGGCAACCACTGAGCCTGGTACTTTGAGGGAGGCTGCAGTGTGGCGATGGGACTGTGACTCCAGGCAGCCAAACCAGGGGCAGTTGAGGATTACCTGGCAGCACCCAAGCCAGAGATCCTCCCCTGTGCACAGGACTAACGCCCAGGCCTTTGAGGGGCAGGCGGTGAGACCCTGACCTCATGGACATCTCATTAAGGCCCACCACAAATCCCAAAACCGCCAGAGTGCCAAAAAGGGGAGCTATCAAAGTGGGAGCAAAATCGGAGTGAAGGTTTATTCGACTTGAAGTCCAAAGACATTTTGGTGAGAAAAGCTGAGTGGGGCGATGCACACAGAGAGGCGACTCTTCTAGAATAGTGGCAAGGCGGGCAGAGGAGAGTAACAGGCCTAAAAGATGAGAGCAAGAATCTAGAAGCTGAAAATCTGTTTTGTGAGAGACTGCTGTTTCCTAGAAGCCGCAAGGGCTGCGCAGGCCAGCCCAGCCAAGAAGAAGACAGAACGTCTAAAGGGCTGCAAGCTTACAAGCGGCCCTCCCGGGTGAACGGCAGAATTGGAGAGGCGCGGAGGCTACAAAAGTAACGGCCTTGACTGCAACATCTAAAGAACACGATAAGAATAAATTCCTAAACCCAACCAGTGATTTTATGGAAGCAGTGAAAGTCCAGTCTGTGGTTTGGAGTGCTTGCAACATTTAAGAGGGAATAGAAGTTTCACTCACACATATAAGACGTGAGTGAGACCAATGTTGAAAGCCAGAAGTCATGAGTACTAAGTATCAGAGTGGTCCAGCAAAGGGATTGTGCCTTATCGAAGTCTCTGAGAAAGGTTGTGAAGTTGCAAGGTGCGGGAAGCAAAAGAACAGTAATTAAAGCAAACGTATTTCGAAAGGTGTCTGTGAGATGGGGACTGGCAGCTACCAACATACTGTTGGCATGATGCACGGCATGGCCGAGTCCACCTTCAGTGCCATGCTGGGACAGGTGCTGGCTGCACTGCTGCTCCATGTGAATGAGCACATCGCATTGCCAGCCACACAGGTACACGTCAACCAGCTCAAGGGCCAGTTCTATGCCATTTCCCAAGTCCCGAACGTCATAGCAGCCCTGGACTGCACACGCGTAGCACTAATAGACCCCTTGCAACATGAGGCATCTTGCAGGAACCGTAAGAATTACTATTCAATGAACATGCAGATGACGTGGAGCCCTGAACTAACCTTCACCCACTGCTGCGCCACCCACGACTCCATGGTCCTGCGCAACAGTACCCTGCCAGCCTACATGGAGAGGCACCAAGGCCAAAACACAAGGATGTTGGGTGAGTACAAAACTAGCCTCAAATGCATGCCAAATTGCATCTGCTGGGCGGGGGGCATACACAGAGGAATCCCTGCATGCCAGCATGAGACACAGGCAGCACTAGCACTGCAACATTACCATGCCTGTGCCTTGCACATGAAACCTTGCACACGTTCAACACAGCAGAACACAGTCCGAATGTCACACACCTGTGAAAGCACAATCGCATGTGGAAGCACAACTACCACTAAGCATCTTGTGTGTGCTGCAGTGCTGCACCTCACCCTGACACAGAAGGGACATCCCACTCTGGCCACCAGACAATCATGCCAATAGAGTCTTAATGCAGGCACATTCACAAAGCCACAATACACTAGTAGTTGGAGACATGACCATCCCCGAGATACTGACCCCTGGCATGTGATACTGAATCACATGCCTGGCCAAATGTACATGACCGTGCCAAGTAGCAAACGCAACACCAGCCATAGCGAATGCCACAACACATGCCCTAACAACGTGTCGCCTGAACATGCAGACATAAGGGTGCCCCCATCCAGTGATAATGGACAAGAGTACTGTGGCATTTTGACACTGGGGTTGTGCATGCTGTAAATGGTCCATTGATTGAATGTTGCACCTTGCCCAACACACACCACAATGAAAGTAACCAAAGAGGAATGAGCCTGCATGTACAACATGAGTGACACACAAAGGAATCCACATATCAATTGATACACTGCTGTAGGAAACATCAGGCCATGCATGTCTCAGAAGGTGAAGGAGGTACGTCAACATGTCACTGGGATAGTGGGAACCTTCACAACGCATACCTGATCGTGCTGCCAATGTCACTGATGACCGAGCCTTGTACACCCACCGAACCAACCTAGCCCTAATGTACACATTTTCTCCCGTGGAGGTGATACTGGATACCCGCAGTACACATGGCTTATGACTCCTGTGCGTCATCCACATCCCCATCACACGATCCCCCACCCCTATGAACTACTTTCACACGATCTCCCATACCCCTGTAAACTCATCACACGATCCCCCCAATCTCCCGTAAACTCCCATCACACGATCCCCCCCACCCCCTCAGCACGCCTTTACATAGTGCTAGTGTGTCCATGTGCCCATTCTCTGCACAACTGTGACATGTGGACCTAGGATGGATGTGGCAGCTTTCCACGGCCGGGTCCCTCCAGTGAACAGCGGGTGAGATTTCGCAGGGAACGTCGCCTGGGCGATGCCTCCAGGGATCCCTCAGTGGGCGTGGATGAGGCAGATGGTATTGCTCCGGAGACCTGCAGCTGCTGGTGGAGCAGATTGTTCGCCTCCCGCATCTGCTCGGCATGTGCGGATTGGACCTCACACAGCTTCCGTATCCTCTGACCAAAACATGTCAGGGCCGCTGTGCAGCCCTCCACAACCCTACGGGTCTGTGCATTGTCTTGTGCCACGGTCTGCTGATAGCCTTGATGTGGTGTGTGTTCCATTGACATTTTCTCAATGTGCCGCTGTTGGGCCTCCATCAGATCCAGCCGTCCCATCACTGCTTCTACCGTGACATAGGGTCTTTGAGTTGTGCTGGGGATCGGACTGTTGGGGCAGTGTTGGTTCGGAGGGGGTCTGTTTGGGGACATGGTGCCACCTCTGATGTGGTTGCTGCAGTTTGAGTGACTTTCCTCATGGGAGCCATATGATGGTGTGCCCACATCTGGCTGAGGTGTGCAGGCCCGAAGCACACGTACATGTGGAGTGGGTGCATCCTCTGGCGCATGGTCTGTGCTACCCTGGGGTGTGGCCAACTCTTGTGTGACACTGTGGCCAGGTGATGACAGCAGTGCAGTGCGTCGTGCTGCTGTGGGTCTGTGGCCCACATCTGAGTCAGACCCACTTGTGGCTCCCTCCACGCCCTGGGTGCCCGTAGTGGCTTCCGGGAAATGAGGCGCTGCGGCCCTGTGGACGCTGCACTTGTCTGGTTGGGCTCCGGTGGGGTGACGTTGGATGTGTCCGGCGTCGTGTTTTTTTCTGCCCGGCCCCTTTGCGGGGTGGTGGTGCTGGTAGAAGCCCGCCGGGCCAGGTGGCTGGATGTTGTTGCCTCCTCATCATCATCGGCCTGTGATGAGCGCTGCGTTCCTGTGGGGTACATAGGGTGTTGTATGAGTTGAGGGCAGCTTAGATTTGTATCATGCCTTACATTGGGTTTGGACACAGCTTCAATCATGCTTCGCCATTGCATTTTGGTGACTCCCCATGTTGTGATTGTTGGGAGGTGGTACTGGGGAGGGACACTGCTTGGACATGTTGGCGTGACAGATGTCTGGTGGTGATGCACGGCACCCATACTGCTGGGGGGGGTTTCATGCACACTCACACATCACGTTGCTGTGCCATGGCCATGGATGTCTTTCCCCTGGGCCTTGTGTTGATGCAGTGTACGTACTCGGGGGACTAGGGGGCACTACGGTAGGGTGGTAGGAGGGGTCAGTTATGGGTATCTGGGGTGCCTCACGCACATTGCATGCACATACATACACTCAGGGTCTGGAGGCATGGCCCTTACAGGTTCATGGATTTTTTGGGTGGGAGGGGGGTTTCACCTGCAGCCTCCTGGGTACCAGTGCCAGCCTCTACTCCTCCGACTCCCTCAATGGTGCCCATATCGATGAGTGTTGTCATCTGCTCCTCCCAAGGGGTGAGCTCGGGTGGCAGTGGTGCTGGCCCCCCTCCAGTTGCCATGCTTGCACTCCTATGCTGGGAGAGTAGGCCACGTACTCGGACCAGCAAGTCATTGAGGTGCTTGCGGCAGACCTTACCATCCCTGGGCACGTAGTCCACCGTAGACATCCTCTGGCTGATTTGCCTCCATATCTGCACTCGACGCTGGCCGGTTGTCTTGCGGTGCAGTGCGCCATACAGCTCTTCCTGATGGGTCACTGCCTGCTCCACCAGTATGGCTAGCTCCTGGTCTTTGAAGTTTGGTTTTCTCACCCTGTCCAGGACAGAATTGACCCTGGTGCGTTCCTGAGACATTTTGCAATGTTTACAGGGGTGGATGGCTTGCAGGGGCTGTGATTTACAGCGGCTTGTGATTTCCAAAATGGCCGCCGCTTTATTTCCCGTTCCGGTGGTGACGCGTTTCCCGCACGCTAATAGGGCCGCAGCTTGGCGGTAGCGCAATGTGCAATGGATTTACGTTTTCCTGGACAATTTTTACGCCAAGTGCTATTAGCGTAAACGCCATGTCCCTGTGTGCGTGTACGCAAACTCGTGATCTGGCGTACTTTCCGCCAGGCAGCATGGCGTTAGCGCAAATAGCGCTCGACAGGAAATCCGCCGGAATACCGGCAACCTCGTTTTGAGGCCCATGATCTTGCAAACCTCATCAAAAATAGCTCCTCCGAAAATTCACTGATACAATTCAGAAAAAGTGTACATAAAACTAATTTTCAGTATAAAGTACGTAACAGTTGTTTCCTGATAGAAAGTGCAATTTTCAAATATGTAAGTAAGGACCAGCCCACACATAGAGGTTGTATAAGCTGTCCTCTGGCTTGTGCCAGGTAATAATATCCCCATACATAATGTCGCCGGGAAAAGCCATTGGCGATATTCTATATGGTGACATTATGTATGGGGACGGGTTGCATGGATGTCCCCATCAACCATTTAACGCATTTAAAAAAAATAAAATGAAAAAAAGCTGGTGTCCCCTGCATGTTCAATGTAATGATGCCTCTGCAAAAAACGGAGACTTTTTTGTCAGGGAACATTTTTGCAGGGACATTATTACATGGCATCGTGCATAGACAGGGCTAAAAAAGATCAGATGCGCAGGGTCTTCGTAAAATGCGTCACACATCGGGCAAGATCGATCTGCACCTGCCCCGGACCATGCTGCCACCACAGCCCTTAGGTGGATACAGTTAAACCTTGCCCTTGTTACAAGAACATGATCTGCGGGGAACTCCGCCCATAGCAAATAGCACTGGACGCCCGGGGACATAATTGTCATCGGCCAGCGGTTCTCTGGCTTCAATATTTCTGTGTTTTCTCTTTCCATTCTCACAGACTCATATAAGCAAGCCGTCCATCAGTTTATATCTCCCTGAGACAGCATGCTACTGGGAGTGTACAAATGCGAAGTATTAATCACCCTCAGCTGTTTCTTAATATGGGACAGCCATTGGACCTTACCTCCCAAGTCCTTACCTATCATGAAGGTGATTAATTTGTGAGTAAGAGACGCTTTATCGTTGCCCCATAACCTGAGCCAGTGCAGTACCGGCAGCAAGGAGACCACATCTCTAATTGGAGTACAACCCTTTTCCATGTATACTCCAAAATACATAAATAAAGGTCTTTGCTAAGAAGCATGCCACCACTGTGTCAGACTTCTACTTCTGCACCCTTAGGTATGCATTGCTTGACAGTACTTGCATTTATGTTGATCCTTCAATCTAACTCCAGCATTTGTTTGTTCTTTTAGTCAGCCCACCCTCCTCGGAAGAATGTTTTAGGAGACCTACATTGAGCCTCCAGCAATGGGCTTTAGGCCTCTTTGGCATCCAGTCAATTCCCATGGTGACCAGACTTTGGTCTGCTAGCCCCCTGAACAATATGTCACAAAGTGTTAGTTTGGGTACCATTGTCAGTGACATTAGATAGAAATCAATTCTAGTCTGTGTACCATGGACACACAAGGTGTAAGCATAATCCTTTTTAAAGTGTGTGTGTGTGTGTATAAGACACATCAGTCATTGGAGCGTGCCATGATCTGTGTTTAGGATGCATCTGTCCCTGTTCCCATCTTGTGGTCACACATATTTCTCTAGGAATGTGTCTAGAATCCGGTTTTGCTCTCACTGTGGGATAACATTGCAGAATCTAATCTCTGACAATTCCTTATTCAAATAGAAAAATAAGAGCATCTGAGGACTCGTAGGGGCATGAACGAAGTACACAAGTCCAGTACCTCCAGCTGCCTCCTAATCCATATCTGTGTGGCTACAAACTTCCCCTTCTCCATCTGACAACATCTTGGAAATTCGTGCTGGAAGAAGCCTGCACACAAGGATCACCACTCTACATTCATTCTGATCTTTTTTGTAGCTTTTGCAATCCTTATCTACCCACTCCGTATGTAATTTTTCTGCTTCCACTTTCTGAGAGCAAATACAAAGGGCTGGACTGTGGAGATGGGTAGAGCCTGCACTTTGGCCCATAGAGATCTTCATCCGGATAAAATACCAAATCTGCTAAGTTTTGTAGAAAAATATAGCAACTCACTCTGGAACACTGCTCACAAATTATGTTTAGAAATACATCCAACTACTGAGTATGTTATTAATATAAAGCATAATTGTCAGTATATGATGTACTTAGAATTGTCACATTGCTTGGAAATAAAATTGTAATTATTCTACTATCCCTTTGATATACCATATTTATATTTATGAAAGGCTGTGCTATACTACGTATTTTAATATAGTTGATTTAAAAATCTGCATCTATTTTGATATAGTGTCATGTTGCTACCTTCAAACATAATTGAAATATAAAAAAGGGCATTCTGTGTGTAACAAATTTTTATTTTCCACAGGGTGTAATACTGGTGTACGATATTGCAAATCGCTGGTCGTTTGATGGAATAGATCGATGGATCAAGGAAATTGATGAGGTATGGCATTTAAAGAAAGCTAGCAATATGTACATGCACGCTCCGCTTCCGTCACAACTTTATTACTTAAGCTACCTTTGAAATCTCAATGGGGAAAAATAGCCATGTGTTCAAAGTATTTAAAAAAAGTATTATGTTTCTGGTACTACTGTTTATGATCTGTGGCACAAGTAACATTGAAATGGGGATTTAAACAAATAGAAAGGTTGTCAGTGTTACAGTGCCTTTGAACCCTAGGCAGCAGCAGATTCAAGGACAGACAAGATTAATAGTGACTATTGTTATCCATCTATCGACTCTTTGGATTATGAACCACATTTCTTGGTCACAATCCAATTCCTTGTTAGTGAGTACTTTGACTCCCTCCTTCCCTGATCCACACACACAATATCACACACACACAATATCAGAGTTGGCTATAATAGCCACATTCAGTTTCCATTTTAACACACCAAAGTGGGGGTGTATGCAAGAACACCATGAATTTTGAATTGTAAATCTATGTTTCCTATGATGTATGTAATGCACCGCAGTATGTGGAAAATTGTACTGTCAGGTGAGGTGTATGCAAGGTGTGTAAAAGTCCCTCTGGTTTATTGTTTTTTTTAAACATTTTTTTTAAAGATTTTATTAATTTTATGCAAACAAAACAATACAAACCAAACAAACAGTATAATTGTAACAGTTCCATTACACACCGTTTTATCTTAGTCACTGCTCCCCCAGTCCCACCCCCCCTCCATGAGCCTATTTGGTATTCACATTCAGTGTCTACTACATGCGACAGGGTCTCATTTTCCTCGGATTCTGTTGGATCTGATATTACTACGAACATTTCTGTTATTAGTGATTTCCATGCCATCAAGGTACCCGCCTCCTCCTCACCACTCACGCTGCTCGCTTCTTGCCATACCACTGTTTCAGCCTCCGCCCATTTCTGCAATTCTTTCCACCATACTTCCACCCGTGGCTTGTGGCATTTCTTCCATCCCATGGCAATCCTCCGTTTTGCGAGCACATATGCCAGATCTTTCAGTTTCCCCACATGCTTGAGTTTCCGTGATCTGGGGAACCTGCCTAGTAAACAGGCCCAGGCCGTATCTATGACGAGCGTGACCCCCTTTCCTGCCAATTTCTGCGCTACTTCTCCCCAAAAGTACTCAATTATTGGGCATGACCAAAACATGTGTGTCATGTCAGCGTTTTCTTGGTTACATTTAGGACACGTTTGTCTTTCAGTATTACGGAACTTAGATATTCTCAAAGGGGTCATGTATGCTCTATGCGTTATATACAGCTGTATTTGTTTTAGTCTGGCGTTTCTCGACACCTTCTTGTGATAACCCAGGGCACTTTCCCACATCCCATCCTCCATCGGGGCTCCCACTTCCGCTTCCCAATCCAGTCTCAGATGTGTCAATTCCTTCCCCACCTTAGTCATTATCTCATATAATCTAGAGATCTCGTGCCCCACCCCTGATATGTCATATATTGCCCCCACAACTGCATCTGGTTCCTCTGTCAATACTGTTTCCGGCCATATTTTCCGGATCTTCTGCACCATCCTATTATACGTGACATATTGGCCCGTATGTAATCCTGCCTCTTCGTTAAGTTCTTTAAAATCCCTGATGGTCCCCTCCTGCCAAACGTCCCCTAGCGTTACCAACCCCACCGATTCCCAGTAGGTCCTGATAATCACTCTCATCTGTTTATCCCCTCCCATCAAGGCGACCAGTGGTATCTGCGGGGAGCATGGGAATGGATCCTCCATCATCCGGCATGCTCGACCACAGATTTTCCATCCTAGCATCATCCCAGGGCACTCCTTCATTTCGGTTTCAGGCAACCAAATCATTTCCCTCAAGTAAAACGGGGTACAGTCCTGCCCAAACACGTCACTTCATCAGAGAGCCATTTAGCCACATATTATAGCTGACCCGCCAAATAATAAACTTCAAAATTAGGCAGTCTGATACCTCCTTTTTCGTAGAAGTTCTGTAGTTTCCATAATGCTACTCTATTTCGGGTGCCATGCCACAGGAAGTCCCTACACATACTATTCAACTTAGTAAAGAATTTCTTGGGTATCATATATGGAATGTTACTAAAGTAATGCAGGAGCCTAGGTAGTACCACCATCTTGAGCATAGCTCCCCGTCCCATCATTGCTAAGGGCAGTTTATCCCAAAACTTCATGCTGTTCTTAATTTTCCAAATGGCTATTTCGGTGTTGTATCTATGTTCCTCTTCCACCGTGTGGTACACGTCTATTCCAAGGTAACGAAAGGAGCCAATCGCCCATGGTATTTGTAGTACCGGTAACCTATCTACTGGGGTTCCCCTATAGCTACCTAGCGGGAAAATGCTGGACTTTTGAGGGTTCACCGCTATACCTGACAACTTCGCATACCTCTCCATCACTTCAAGTATGTATTGGAGATTTTCTTCCGGGTATTGCAGGTATAATAATAAATCATCTGCGTACAAGGATATCAGGTGCCTTTCTCCCTCTACCTCAATACCTATCATATCATATTGTTGCCTGAGGTATATTGCCAGGGGTTCCAGTGCTAGAATGTAAAGCATCAGGGACCACGGGCACCCTTGCCTGGTGCCTCTGCTAAGTTGGCATCTCTCAGATATCACCGATCCTGTTCGGACTCTAGCTACCGGCTCGCTGTACAGCATCTGTGCCCACCTGATGTAACCTGGCTCCACTCCGTACCCTCCCAGGGCTGCCAATAGCCATGACCACTTAACCGAGTCTAAGGCTTTTACTGCGTCTAAAGACACAATCGCCATTTCGTCCTCATTCCTGCCTCCCCATTCGACCACCCGGTGGAGTCGCCTATGGTTTTGAGTTATATTCCTATTCGGGACATAGCCCGTTTGGTCAGGATGTATTAATCTACCGATTACTTTCCGCAGTCTGTTTGCCAGGACAGCCGTCAATATCTTGCTGTCCTGGTTCAGCATCGATAAAGGCCTATAGGAGCCGCAGCTATGCCCTGGTTTGTTGGGTTTGGGAAGCGGTATTATGATCGCTTCTCTGAGCGACTCTGGCAACCTTCCCATCTCAAACGCTTCATTGAGCATTTCTAGCATTGGGGGGAGCACTTCCTCTTTGTATACTAATTCGCTAGGGAACGGGTCTGCTCCTGGGGTCTTACTAGTAGGCAACTGCTTCACGACCTCCTCTACCTCCTCCAAGGTAATTGGCGCATCAAGCTCCTCTCTCTCCTCTTCACTGATTTTGGGCAGTCCTATATCTTCTAGCGTTTCGATTATCTCCTGCTGGTCACCCCCCACCTCGTCCCCATATAGCACCTTGTAGTAATCCGCAAACTCCTTGTTGACCCCTTGAGTGGCCACTACATCCCCATCTTCTCTAGTTATTGTCCTAATCGGGGGCCTAGGGGTCTCATTTTTGTATAGCCAAGCCAGCAGGCGGCCTGTTTTATCTCCACCCGCATGCTGCCTCTCAATATACTTGTTGTAATTGAGGTTACAGAGCCTTTCCCAGTGCTCTGCACACTGCTGCTGTAGTTTGAGTACCAGCTCGGTGTCCACACTACTATTCTTTAATGCAGTTTATAGCTCGTCTTCTGTCCTCTGTAGGTCAGCCAAGACCCCTCCCTGTAGCCCTTTAGACTTAGCAATGGCAACCCCCTGTATCACCACCTTAAAGGCTTCCCATAATGTGCCTGCAGAATCAACGCTACCAGAATTAATCTCAAAAAGGTTAGTGATCTCATCCCTAATATCTTCTCTAAAGACTGGATCTTTAAGTGCCTCCGCTCGGAGGCACCATGTAGGGATCCTCGCCCTCGGGGGCAATATTGCCATCCCAGAATTAGAGGCGAGTGATCCGAGAGGACCCTTGCCTTAAATTCGATTTGAGTAATCTCTGCCATCACATCTGCTGTGGCAAAGACATAATCAAGCCTTGTATACAGTTGATGCGGGGCCGAATAATGCAAATATTGTTTGTCATTAGGATGTTTCATTCTCCACGCGTCCGTCAAGCCAAAATCCACTAGCAGTGTCTGCAACGCTTTTGCTGCTGGGGTGAGCTTATCCATCCCGCTAGCAGATCTGTCCACCATAGGGTTTAACACACAATTAAAGTCCCCCCCGCCCCCCAAATCACCGCACTACCCACACACATACTAAGATTGGTGCACAGAGTTCTGAAGTATGCCGCCATGTTTTGGTTGGGGGCATACGTATTTACGATGCTTACTACTTTGTTTTCCACCAGCCCACTCAGTATGACCATCCTCCCATCTGTCTCAACCACTTCTTGTGTTGGTTGGAACGGGACATGCGGCGCCACCCAGATCAGCACTCCTCGAGCGTAGGCGGAATATGGCGAACCCACCACAGTCCCCCTCCATTTTTTCTTAACCAGTTCCAGCTTCTCCCGTGTCAAGTGCGTCTCCTGTAATAGTGCAATATCTATTTTTTGCCTTTTTAGATATAGCATGACCTTATTTCTTTTTAAATAACTGTTAAGGCCCCTGACATTCCACGTTATTATCTTGAGATCTCCCATAGGTCGTTAATATCCTTCTCCCTGCTTTCCAGCTGATCCAGCCCATTGTGCGAACACAACACTCTGACTCTTCCATGTAGGCTCATGACAAAACTTAAACTCCCCATAACCGTATATAGACTCAACTCTCCGTCCCTCCCCCCGCCCATTCCCAACTTCAAACCCTTGTGCTCCATTACCTCCCTCCCACCTCCCACCCCCCTCCACCTACCCCAACAAGTGCCCAGCTCCATCCCTGGATCTCAGGCCCCCCCGCGTTTGGTTCTGCCCTATGCTCCGGCCCAGAACCCAGCAGGGTGTCACTGTACTATCAGTGACCTAACTAAACTATTCACTATGGGGGTGTGAGGTTATGCTTCGTTTAGCTCCTAATACTATATCAAGGTTTACAGTGCCACCGTGTCATATTTATAACCGTGGCTCTAAGCACATTCTTTGCCGTTATATGCAATGCTATATTCAAGTCCCACTGTCATGAGCAGCAGCACCCAAGGCACCTGTCGACGCATGTTACTTATCTCTGCCATCTGCTCCTTGGATATCCGGTTCCTGGGGACAGTTCTGCGCATCTAGCCATCCCATGGCGTCCTCTGGGGTGTCAAAAAACAAGGTTCTGCTCTTGTAGAAAACCTTCAATCTGGCCGGATACAGCAGCATGTATCTGTGGCCTGCTTCTCGCAATCTCCTTTTCACTGACCCATAGTTCATGCGGCTTCGCTGTACGTGCAAGGTATAATCCGGGTATGCCGTCACATTCGCCGAGCCTCTATGTATCGTGCCACCCTTCCGAAAGTGTTCAAGGATTTTTTCCCGATCTCAGTAGTTTAGGATTTTCGCTATCACCGGTCTGGGGGGGTTTCCCAGCGGTGGTTTCCTTATCAGGGCCCTATGCGCCCTCTCTACAGCGAATCCCTGGGACAGGACTCCTCCGGTTATCTCCTGTAATAGCATAGTCTCAATGTATTCCGTAGGGTTGGTTCCCTCAGCTCCTTCCGGCAGTCCGACAATGCGAATATTGTTCCTTCGGGCGCGTCCCTCCGCCTCTTCCGCCCTGATCTCCAGATTGCCCACACGTTGTATCAAGGCGTGGAGTTCAGATTTTTGGGTAGCACAGGCCGCCGTATTCGGGGCCACCTCTTTTTCTAGGTCTTACGTGCGCTCAGCCAACATTTGTACGTCTTGCCGTAGAAGATTTACATCCTCCTGCACCGCTCCGACTTTGAGCTCAAATGCAGATTTCAATTCGGTGATTGCCAGGCCCAGTTTGGTCTCCAAGGCCACTTTCAGATCAGCAATAGCCGCAAGCACCTCCTGATTGCCCATAATGTTTGGTTCCCCAGCGGGGGTCCTGTCTTTCCGTCTGGCCCCTTCGGCGCCTGGTGGTGTTTTGGCAAAATCGTCCAGCGTGGACTGCTTGCCTTTTTGTTTGACGGATTTGATGGACATCTTGGTATGTCTTGGGTAAGGCGAGTCAGCTCCAATACGTGCTGTCTTTTCCTGGAACGTGCTGAGTTGCCCAAATGTCTGGGTCCAGCCTAATCGCTCTGGGGGTGATCTTCGGGGGCCTCCTCTACTTCCAGAATGGACTGTGTCCTCCCACGTGCCAATGTGGGTTCATTTCTCCCTCGCAGGACTAAGGATCCTGCCCCGGTCAGTCTGGTTCCCCCGGGCTGTCTGCTCGGCGCTGATATGGCTCCGCAGGCTTTGGTGGCCTCTCTTACTGGTCACCACTTTCATGGGGTGGCCCCGCACTTCATCGTCCGCAGTTACCCCTTGCGGCCTCCACGGGCACGTAGTGCGTGTCTCTTGTACTCGCTTCAGGTGGCTGCAAGTTTCTATGGTCCTTCCTAGGCTTATCTGTACTCTTCAGGTGGCAGGGTCAACTTCCTTCTGTTGTGTTTGCCGCCCTCCACATGTTGGTTTAGTGGAATTGCATTGCAGGTTGAGTTACAAGTGTATGCTTGTTCCTCTCCTTCTCCTGGCGAGGCGCTGGGTTTATTATGTAAAGGCACTGTCACGTCTAGCTAGGGCCCCCAGGTGTGTTTTCATTAAATCTCAGGCAACCCTTAGGCTGTGCTCAGCTTTGTCGCCAGTGAGGCCTAATTGCATCTATTTTGAACACTCCCAGTACGCAGCTGGCCCTGTGCCTCCGCACTGCCGCGTTATCTCCAGTGTGAGTATTCTCCAAATAGGCCGCCCGTCTCAGGCCTATCTAATAGTCCTGTTTCCTCTTGCATCTGTAAGCAAGCCGCCCGTGATGCTTGGGCAGTTCACTCACCGTCACTTCGCAGCAGCTAATGGGCACACCAGTGCCGCGAATGTATCGCCCTTATACCGCCGAGTATGGCAGTGTACGTGGTGTGGCGATCCTTGGTGAGTGAGCAGTTTCGCAGTGTCTCTCCCATACAAGGTTGCTCAGAGTGCCACTCTCATTTTATCTCGCACCGGGCATGCACTTTCCGGTCACGGCACTGTTCGTTATCGTTTCCGTTCCGTTTGCTTCTCCCTCAGGCTTCGCGCTGTAATTAGGATGTGTTACAGCTTTACTCTGCTTGCGGCCTCTCCCAGCAGGCACAATCCGAGCGCAGTTCGCCCTCCAGCTACAGGCCGCCTGTGAATTCGTGTCACTTCACATCTCATTGTTTCTCTTTACCCGAAGGGTATATGTGTCGGCTCCCTTTGTTGAGCTTCAATGTTGCGCACTCTTGACGGTGTCGTGCAATGGAGTTAGCACTCGACACCCAACAGCAATGCCAATGCAGCCCTCCTGTTAGCTGCGCTGCAATAGAAATGTAGACAGTGTGTCATTGGCCTCCGGAGCCCGTGAAACAATGTAGCGCCGCTTGGTCCAGGGCACAGCAGCGCAAGCTGGGCCGCTCCCGGGGCTGTCTCAATTGGTCTCACCCAAGCCGTGCAGCCGCCGAGCTTCGGTCGGGCTATCTGATTTTGATTAATGTTATGGCGCGCACGGCCGACGCTGTGCACCATTCCTGTCACTTCCAGTGCAGCGCGTCTGAGGATTTCAGCCAGGCAGTCAATCCCGTCATGTTCGTCTGTCTTCTTTGTTCGACGGGTGGCGGCCATCTTCTCTGCCTTCACGTCTGAGTCCCGGGATCTTCCTCAGCACCGAACTCTGTAATTCCTTTGTGGATCAGCATCACAATGTGTCAAAACACTCCCAGAGGCATCCCACACATGATCCTCAAGTTATACAGCTTTTGCATCATTTTTCACGCGGTCACAGCAGGATGATTGAAGGATCAACAGGAGCCCTGACAAAGACACGTCCTCTTACATGGCTCCCAGCCACGCCTCCCTCCCCACCTCCCTCTGGTTTATTGTTATCTTCAATACCTTTCATGAACACTGACAATTCACAAATGTAAATATAATAAGTTAAATTCATAAATTGTGTTTCTTTAAATTAATAATTGGCTTATCATGGCACAACATATCAATTAATTTGCGTTCGTGCAAAGAAGAAATTCATATTAACCTTGTCTGTCGAAGGTAAGTAAGTAAAGCTGTTCATGTGAGGGTTTGTGAAAGAAATTAATCCAGTCTCAGGCATACAACCGTGGGCATTTTTGGAAAGGTCTATTACAGCTACTTGCCTGACGATTACACCAGGAGCACTAGTATATGGCTTTCTCTTGTATGTTTCACCTCTTATCACTGCCTCCTTTAATCCTGTCTTTGTAAGAATACTTCAGACTGTGCTGTCCTAGCATGTTTCTCTCAATGCTGACAACCCAAAAAGGTCTAGGGCACAGGGCTGCAGTAAGCCCGGCCTGCGCTCCATGCGCACACAATGTACTCCATGGGCACAAAATAACATTTTCTGAAACTGGCCATATCATTGTGTACAAGGAAACTAATGGATATTATACATGTCTCTATGTCTCTATGTCTGAATGTGTTTGGTGAGCAATGTATCCTCATATGACTAAAGCCCAGGCAAGGATCACCGGAAAGTGAATAATACTCACAGTACCCCACCCAATGACTGGTATTAGTTTCAGGTGACAACTATGGTAGCAAGAGCAAGGGTGTTCTGTAGTTATGCAACCTTTTGAAAATGCAGTTGTTTTTTTTAAAAGAGCGCGATGTAATACGGGTACACCACCCCTTTAAATTTGATTTATAAAATGCAAGATTCACTCCCTTTGGAAGGCACTGAATAGCATGAATCCTGTCCTGACAATCACTAAATAAATAGAAATGCTTTAACACAAAACAGTGTGGACAGCATAAAACCATCAATTATTGAAATGTGTGCAGATGAGTAGCTCAGGAGCTTCATGTGTTTTGTTCATGTTCTGATTACTCAATATGGGATACCTCTTCAGTGCGCTGCCTACTGTTCTTCCTGGGTCACTCCTTCCTTTGTCCTTTACAGGCTTTGGACATCTATGCATGGCCTGCAATATCAACCTGTACATATCAGAAATGGGCCACCAGCAGCTACCTGTCAAAATGTTCACTATAACAGAAGTGATAGTGGCGTGGAGGGTGAAGTGGATGCCCCCAGGAACCAATGTTCTCTATTTCAGGTGGATCTGACCTGAACATAGTGTAGCATGTCCATTGGTGATAGGCCAACCAGTTCTTCAAATTCACATTTAAAGCCTTGTTAAAGTTTATGTAATGCTCTAATCCCAGCCACCACATCAGATGTTAAATATGTCCAATTTCTTATAACGGCAGGCCGCACAATGTGCACTTTCCCCTAGCTATTGGCCAGTGATAATTAACTATTGGTGAGTAGGAAATGGTGTGCTATATGTATGTGAAGAATTGAGGGGTCGAGTCACTTTTTATGCCTGGCTACTATGTGAAATTTGTATCTCTGATAACTGTGTCTTTTCATAACAACATGGGACCTGTGATTTGATCAATCATAGACTTGCATGCTAGTTACTGACCACCTCTAATTATTAGTGTTCCTGATCACTCTAGGGAACTTGTGTGCTGTCAACCCGATGAGGTTGATGATCAGCGCCCTGCAGCTCGAAATGATATCCATGTGGGCAATGGTAGACGGGGTAGCGGCACATTAGAGAAACAATATAGAAATGTTGGTATCTTTTAACATTTTCACCAATCCAGCTATCCTGAAATGGCTTCCGCTAGGGAAAGCAACCTCTTTATTTCCGCATTAAAAGTTGGGCCTTTAGCCAGGTTGCCCCACCGCCTGGCATAATTAGCTCCGCAAATCAAATTAAATGTTGTTTGTAAGGTAATTTACAATCAACCTGAGGTTCAATGTTGGCAATTTGTAACTATCTTAGCACTTATAATTACAGGTATTGTAACACAACATTACAGATTAAACGTACAAGGAACTCTCATTTTTAGGTGCTTTATTTTGGGGGGTTTTTCAGGCTGGTTGTTCACATCACTGGGATTCATAGTGTCCCGATCACTCTTCTAGCTTGCCACCTTCCTTTAGTGGTATCCAGGTCTCACATCCTGGCCTGTCTTCTTCCTAGAGTGGGGTCTCAGTCTCTCTCACACTGTCAGTTTCCACCTTTCCACTGTAAGACTTTGGCCCGATTTTGAGTTCTCTCTTCAGGGCCATTGCACTTCTTGTTCGGTGGCCCTTTCCTGACTTTTATTTTGACCTTTCTCTTGTTCCTTTCCAGGGGTGCCTTCCCCTTGTACCCTCTGTGCAGCAATTTCCCCTTCTTGGATCCCCTCCCCCACTTGTTTGCCATCTAACTTCCTCTTTTTCTCATGACTTGTTTCACTTGTCATTCTCCTGTCCTCTCCTAGTTTCCTTTCTCTTCCTGTGGGCTTCCTTTTTGCCCAAGCTAGTTTCTTCCTTTCATAGTTCCTTCACTGTTGGAATTTTAATGCCTCCTTCCTCAGCTTTACAACTTATTACTTGTCTTTCCTCTGCCTCCTTTTGTATCTCTCCCATTCTGGCCTCCTCTCTACCCACCTCTTTTCAGTATCCCTGTTATGCCTCTACTAGTTTGCCACACTATTGTTCTTTTTATCTCCTTACTCACTTCCTCCCTGCTTTTTATTCCTTGCTCTGGCCTTAAGTCCTTTTGCGAATCGGTCTCTTTTTCTCTCAGCCCTCTTCTTCCTTCATGCCAGACTGCTACCTTCGACTCTGTCGTCTCCTTTTGTGCCTCTGACTTCCTAGGCGCATCCATGCTCTCTCTGCTTCCAGGCAATGCTGCCAACATGGCGCCAAGACCTTTTAGTACTATTTTTGGAGTAGTGGGGTCCCTTCCCACACCCCCAAACCACCTAACTAATTATCAGGGCTTCCAGTGAAATGCCTAAGGGGACCTCACCAAGCTAGTGGATGATGGGCCTGGGAGTGGTGTGGGTAGGAGCCCTTAGCCACCCATGCTCAGCACCCTTCATAGGCCATGGGACAGCCACAGGAACAATGGAAACCGCAAAGACACCCTGGCTCAGGAAAGTACAACACCTCAACCGTTCCTTCCTGTGGCCTGAGTACTAAGCTCTTCCCACATCCCCTCAGCACCACCACCATAGTGACTATGTCTCTTGAAGAATTTGGGACTCCTAGAGATCCCAGGGGAACATAAAATATGTGTTGTGTATGATCACGCACAGTGCTGACAGCTTTCGTTCTGAGAGTGGAGCAACCACCAGGTCAGAGGAAGCACTTAAACAACTTAGCCTGGGCTTACGAACATTTAGAGTGCCGGCTTCAGCGGAGAAGGATGCCACAGCACCACAGCTTACCGGAGACCATGCCAATAACACATATGAAATCCAAGATGGCAGACCAGCCATTTAAAGCATTTTGTCTTCCTACTCAGCTGACCTTTTTGGCCTCGGCCAATCCCTCACCAGTTTGCCATCACAAGTACAAACCCTCACAGAGTGCCCTGTCCACTTCAAGGGGCTACAGGACTTTATAAACCCAGACGCACAGGCAGTGTGGATACTGGCAGAAAAAGCTGCTGGTGTTAGGCTAGTGTTTGGGGACAATTGAGAAGAAGGACATCAGAGGGAAAGAGGAGCCTTGAGAGGAGGAGGAGTTTTTTTAAAAAAGGAGTAGGTTGAGATAAAGGAGAAGTTGAGAGGAGAGGATGGTGGTTAAAGGGGGAGAAAATGGGGGAGGAATTTTGGAGACAGTTGTGGACTGCTCTAGCGCCACCCAATAGGCGCCATGCTCCTCCAGCAGTTCTCGCCTCCAGACATACCTTACTGTATTTTGTTTTTCACTACCCTCCTTTTTGCTCATCCACCTCTCCCGATCCCGAATTCTCTAGAACAGCACCAAACACTACCCTTCTTTTTTCTACCTCTCAACTCTCCCACCCCTTGTCTCCTGCCCCCCCCACCTAACACTGTCGCCCTGCTCAGAAAGAATCATCAATAAGTATTTAGCATTATACAAAGCCAACCTCTCCTCTCCCCCCCTAAGTATCCAATCTATGGCTCAGTGCCCCCTCCCTTTCTGGCTCTGTCCATATATATCCCGCTGGAACATCTTCTCACACGCTTGGCCGATTCCTGCACCACCAACTTACAATATCTCCAATTCACGATCTCTAATTCATCTGCCTTATATTTTAGCTCATCAGCTCAAACTCCCAAAACACCTGCTTACTGTAAACCCCTCCCGACATCAGCTGAATTACTTATTCCACTCTAGAACATTATTCCTAACCCCACAGGTACTTGGAATATGTATCAAACCAAAAAGACCTCCAGCCTTACTTTAAGACACAATCAGACATCCACCAGTACACCTGATTTACGAAATCACACATCCCTCTCAATCCAAAGACATAAACAGCCGCTCCCCCATGTTGTTAAGAAGGCAAGCAAACCAAGTGAGTTAAGAACACACAGGGATCTTATAAATGCCGGTCAATTCCATGCCACTCATCATAAATATTAAATATCATCATGGAGTGCAAGTTAGATTACATGGCAATTACAGAAACATCAGATCTGTCTGGCCCTCTATAGTCTCCACGCTACTAGATAACTATACCATGCTCTCGTACCACAGGAAAAACAAAAAAGGAAGCAGAGTTGCTCTCATCCTCAAGAACTCCAAAATCTTTCAGATGAACCCCCAAATCAACAACCCAGATTATGAAATTCTAAGTGTCAGCATCTGCCCGCTAAACTCACCAACTGCCCAATATATAATCATCTATCAGGCCCCGTACGCTAATACCAACTCCACCTGATCCTTGCCAGAAAGCATCACCTCTTATATGAGAACCACCACATCACTCATCGTACTAGGCCATTCTAACTTAGATTTCATTGACCACTACGATATAATGGCCACCTCCTTCAGTTCTGTCCAGAAAGAACTAGGCCTTGCTATAACATCATCCAAACCCACTCATGCCAAAGGTCGCACCCTAGATTTAGTGATAACATACTAGGTCAACCTCTTATATAACCATAATAGACCAGCAGAAAACTTAGAAAAAAAAACGCAGCTACTGCTTATTTTTTGTAAATAAAATAAATAGCACTTACCGAGATTCAGCTGCAGCTTTCCTGCTCTGGTCTCCGGTCCGCGTCCTCCGAGTCCCGGCACTAATGAAGGGAAAGCCACCAAGCGGTAGACTTTGTTTACTACAGCTGGCTGACTTTTCCTTCATTAGTGCCGCAAAAGCAAAAGCCAGCACAGGAGGGCCTCCATTTCACAAAATGGCTGCGCCCCTGTGCTTGCTTTTTCGAATTTTGAGCTTGAATAGCTCAAAATTTTACATAGGAAGTTTTAAAACGGAGGATGCTAGTATTTTTTTTTTTATGTGGCCTAACTATTTTTTAAATACAAATTTTTACTAGACCATCCCTTTAAAGAATCTATAAGCGTTATTTGCCCTAAAAGAGTAACTAGAGCCAGTGACTCTGTTGTTTGGCCATCCCGAAGAGCAGGCCGATGAAGGGCCTGGGAAGATCTTTCCAGGCGAAGGCGGCACGTCTGTGGAATAATCTCCCAAAAGATCTATCCGCAGAAAGGAATCACTTATCTTTCAGGAAGCGACTGAAATTAGTCCTCTTTGAGTAACTTTTTTCTGTCTCCTGGTTGATCCCCCCCTCTGTCTTTTGCTCGCTGATGCCTGCGGGCTACCGGCGCATTATAAATATAAAAATAAATAAAATGTCCCATATGCTAGCGAATAAAAGGTAAAGCCCCTCCCCCCGTGGTTGGAAAGAACGCCACACATCACACAATTCGTGAAAGTCCAACACCTCCTGGAGCCCTTCTAGACTCCCTCCCGAGGCTTCCGTCCCAAACTGTTTCAGGGCCTTCTTGTCTAATGTGATATCTTCCCACACGTTGAAGTCCCCCACCCCAACAGTCATGCGCCACGTGCCCTCCGTCAACGCTTTCGCTAGCATTGGGCGCACACATTTCAGCTATCCCTAGTTATGGACATACATTGTTGAGAAGGTAATCCAAACCCCCATGATGATCCCCGATACAGAGAGCGCTCTCCCATCCACACTCCTCCACACCTTCTCCTCCACCATCCTAAGTTGTTTCTGTAGTAAAATGCCTACCCCACCTTTCCTAGTGTCACCGGAGCACTGGTAGGTTTGCCCCGAAGTAGACCACAAGGTACCTTCCTCTCCTCCCCTCGGGAGAACCTGTTCTCCTGAATAAAAAAGCACATCTATCCCACCCCCCACCCCCCGCTACGAAACTCTGGCCACCAAAGATCGCTTTGCAGGCGAGTTGAGTCCCTTAACGTTTAGCGTACAAACCCTCAGGTGATCTATATCCCCCCTCCTACTCGGCTACGCCATTACCATGATCTGCTTCGCTCCACTTGCACAAATTCCCTATGATACTTGCCCAACTTCACCCGAGTTCCTTCATCGCCCCTTGATCGCTCACCTAAGCCAAGATCCCTCAACCCCCAGCCTCCACTCAACCCGCCTAACAGCTACCCCAGCACCCCCTCCCTTGCAGCGTCCAGTCCCAGCCAGTTATCATCACTGGACTAGTGCCGAACCACCAATAGGAACCAAACCCCTCAGGTCCCCACCAAACACCTCATTGGTTAAAGAGCGCCCCTCTATCTCAACATACCACAAAACTCCCTTTCTCTAGGGTAATTATGGAAGCGTGTTAACACTGACTTTGGGCCACTGGTCGCCCCACCTGCTCTGTGCACATTGTACATATTTGATTCGTCGATGGTCTCATCCCCAAAGAGGAGCTTTGCAAACCCATGGATGGCCCCCTGCAGGTCTCTCTCGGTTACCCCCTCCTTCTCGGGCAGGCCAAAAAATCTTTAATTGTTCCTCCTCTCACGGTTTTCAAAATAGACAATTTTGAGGGCGATTTCCGTTTCTCTTCTCTCCAGCTCTGCTACCCGCATGTCCATATTGGGATTCCAAAACATTGAGGGAGGTCTGTTTGTTTTCCACCGTCTGTAGCCTCTCATCCATTTTATCGATCCTCCCATTGTTCTTGAGCAGCTTCCCCCTTATGTCTGCTCTCATCTCCCGTATCTCTGCGAGTATGGAGGCAATGTCTTTCTTGATGGACCCCGGGTCCATCCGACCCGCCGCTGGGTGGGGGGCATAGGTCTGCGGCCACCCACACAGCACCTTGAAACTCCCCTGACCCTTGCTTCACTTGAGAGCGAGGGCCTCCGACGTCTCACCTCTCACGGCTCGGAGGCCGTCTTTGCTGCTGGGCTCTGTTTCTTGGCAGGCCCGGCCTTCAATGCTGGAGAGGGGACTCCTCTCATCTAACTTCGGCTGCACTGAGCCAGTTCGTTTTAGATTTCACCTCGTCGTGCACAGGGGATTAAGGCACCTTCCGGTCTCTTCTCCAACTGCCGGGGGGTCAGAAGTTGGGGCTCTATCCACTTAGAGACCTGTTGGTTCGGGAGCAGTGCGCTTAGGTAACCGACATCCGCGTGCCCCCTGGTGGCTTCCTTATTCGTTCCCCCCTGGTGGCCTCCTTATTTCACTTTTTAGCAAAGTAATGCAGTTTTTGTCACACTTGCCATAGAAACAGCGTTGCATTTTTGACCAGTGAAGACGTATAATTTGTGATATGTCATTTTCACTTGTGTCGAGCACAGAGATAAAGATTTCGTTTTTAGTTTTAAAAGAATTAGGTTGTCTCTCCCTACTGCTGGAGGGGATGCCAAGAACGATGTGACTACTGGCATCTATGGTGGAAATGTGATAAGGTCCAGGTGTATTGGCGGCAGGTGCTGGGCTGGATCCGAGCAGTGGATGGTGTTCACAGGGACATGTCGCCCACTCTGGTGTTGTTTGGTGTGGATTCAGAAGACGGGGAAACGTACGAATCTTTGACGTACTTGCCACGTAATCTTTTACTAGCAGCGAGAGTGTGCCTAACTGTTAAATGGAAATCAGCAGTTCTGCCCTCAAAGAGAGAATGGCTTCTGAAGGCACATGGCATATACGAAATGGAAAGCATTACAGCTGCAGTCAATGAATTGCGGAGAAATGTTGATGCTATTTGGTTGCCCTTTTTAGAATACTATACCGCACATTGGGAGTCCAAGGACTAATGAACATTTGTCGACATAATTGCTAACGGATAAAGCTGGGGACGGAGCCCCTCACTGCCTTCTGTACGTCTGCCCATAAGGTCTACAATGAGACCCTTTCATTAATGTATGTTGTGTGGACAATGTGTAGGAGCCTAATGTTACTTCCAGCATTAGGCCTGTTTGCACTTTTTTAACCTATCAGTTTGTCATGAGTGGTTAGGGGGGGAGGTCGGGAGGGGGAAATGGGAAGGTGTTTCGCAAGACTTCAGTCGGACACTGCTCCGCTCTTCTTCTTCCTTTTATGACACAAATGCTTTAAGATGATACTGCTGGAAGATACTGTGAAGGTAACATGTATCGCTAATGTCTTGTATATTTATCTATTTATTTATTTTTGGTTGTAAAACAAGAAACGGTTAATAAAAACACATTTAAAAAAAAAAGAATTTGGTTGTCTCAAGTTATTAAGCCTGTGGGCTGCGTTTAGTTTAGTTTAGTTTTCACAGTGGTTTTGCTATTGGAAGCATTATTTTACGCACAATTTATGACCGTGCCAAACAGAGATAACATTCCTTGGGCTACTAACATATTTCAAACAGTAAAGACAGCCAGGCCCGGCTCCAGGAATGTTCATCTGGGTGGGCCAGGTTTGTGATCAGGGGGGGCCAATTTCTATTCTGTGTGGGCGTTTGAGTACTCTAAAGAAAGGTCTGTTATTAGTCCAAATTTCCCAGATCCGTGATCCAGAAGAAAATGTCTTCCAAGATCCGGACAAAAATAAATGTACACCACTCTATAAAAACAGCACAGAGCAAAAGAGAAACTAGGAAAATAGTGTTGCAACATCAATCTACCTATCTTCACTTGTCATCTGCTCCTCCCGTTTTATTATATCCACTTCTCTGTCACCTTGCACACCCAATCACCTTCCATCAGGTCAGGTCCCCCTGACCACCATTCCCATTTACCTCCAATCCCACCTACCCCAAAAACCCACACCATGGTCATCATTACAAGTTTGCCGGTCCGGAAATAATGGTGCTGGTAAGCTTACCAGCACTGTTGTTTCCGGACTGGCAAACTACGAGTCTGCCTGCCAGAGCCACTGTGTCTGACAGGGCAGACCCTGCCGGACACATCTGCCACGGTAGGCAGACCGTCATGGAAGCACCAGCACTGTTAACAACGGTGCCGGTGCTTCCCTGGTCCCCATTCCCATGGAGTCTTACGGGACTCCATGGGAATGGGGACTTACAATTTACCAGCGCCTGACTTTCCGGAACACCTGGGTTGTAATACCCCAGTCTTTCCTGCAAGTCTGGCACCGGTTAATCATCAAGGGTCTGGTGGCAACCTGCTGATAGTACCAGCACGGTTATCGCCAGACTCTTAATGAGCCCCCCATGTCTTTCTTGGCCTGGCTGTGGAGAATCAACGGTGATGCTGCCTCTTCCTCTGCAAGGACTGGGCAGCGAGGCCCCCAGTCTTTGCTCCATTTCAGTTGATGTGTGCCCAACAATGCCATCCTAAACACTGTGGCTACTCCCAGAAGGAGGTGCTTTTTGTCCCGCCATCTAGTTGTAAAAGACAGTCCCCCCTTTCCAGAATACTGAAGCAAGGAATAGGACATCTTGTTTCGTACAAAATGACATTTCGCAGAAAAACATTTTATTTTTTGTTACATTTTTGAAGAACACTTTAATTGAGTTGAGTGCACGAGGGAGTGGTAGCATGTAGGAGAGAGAGTTTAGGGTTGGGGGGAGTGGGATCAATAGACAGACAGTACAGGTTAAGGGGTTTCCAGCTGCCTGGTATCGCTCCCGGTTGGGCTTGGCAGGGAGGAGAGGTGCTTCCTCCCTGCCATCCCCCTGTACATCAATGTCTAGTACATACTGTTTACATGCTGGTTAGAAAATATGCAATTGTCCATGATGGCTTTTTGTTTGGTGTGTTTACTTTGATTTGCTATTCAATTTCACAATTTTGTTCAATATATGTGGCCTGATATTTTCAAAGAATGGTGCGTGTGTGTTCTTGGCAGGTCCTTACACATGCGCTGCTCATCTATTAAACCGCGAGTGAGGCTTTTTTGAAATAGCTTATACTGTGAACTGAATGATTACATTATTGCCCAGGATCACACACTTTGGTTAAGCGGGAAAGTCAGAATTTGAAACTTGATTGAAATTTAGATAGTTGACTACGCATCCTCCAAGCTCAAGTTGGTACAAATATGTGTTGAAATTTGGTTTTGAATATCTAAAATAATACTCAATTTTATACAATTGCTTTAAAAAGTCACATGATAAACCAACCTGACAAGATTATCATTGTAGAAACGTGTTGATGAAAAAGAGTAAGGGAGTCATTTTGTTTGCAATCCTAAATTGCACCACTCCTCTTTTCAGTTTTTGGCAAAAGTACACCTCCATGCAATTGTAATTGTTTCCACCAAGTGCTGGTAAAGTAAAGCATAAAACACTGGTAAATATCGCCTTTGATCTTCACTTTTCCTCTGTGTCTGGAAAAGTGTAAATACCTCCCACAATTGTTAATTGTGGGAGCCATCCACAATGTTTTCTTTTGGAATCTGCCTGCTTTTACCAGTGTAAAAAAGTCAGGCGAATTCCATAGGAATCCATTGGTTTTGCAGCAACATAAAAATACATTCTGGTGGTAAACCAATCGGATTCAGCAAAGGGACCTTTAAGAGCAGGCAAACTTGTTAAATTCGATCTGCTCTCCAACTTCGCCTACCACACCATCCAAATTCCTGCAGTGAACAAAAAGTTGTGATAAATGCTTTTAGCGCAACTTTTTCCACTTCGCTTGACTTGTGAAATGATCCACAATGATTGTAGCTTTATTTTCCCCATCCTGAATGATAGCCTACAAACTCCAGCATAAAAGTTAATGAGAATTTAAAAGAAATCTGATAAGAGTACCAACATCAACCCCAGACAAGTGTTTCGGTCTGGTTGGACCTCATCAGTATGGTGGAGCTGTGACTCTCTAAGAATAGTGAGAAAAGGGTCCACGTCTGGGGCTGCTGCTGGTACTCTTGTTCAGAGGAGAATTGCTTAGCATTTCGGTGCTGGACTACCCTAGGGCAGGACAAAGACTGATATGTTTTAGATATTTCTCCTTTGTGAAAGATAGTGAGCTAAAGACTCTGGGTAAGTCTATCATAACCGGGACTAATGTCCAGCAGAGGTACTCCCAGGTCCCCCCTTGTTTTTTTGCATATTAAGTAACTTTGGGTCTCACCCTAAGTTACTAGGGGAATCCAGACGTGGACCCCTTGCTCACTATTCTTAGAGAGACACAGCTCCACCGTACTGATGAGGTCCAACTAGACCAAAACACATGTCTGGGGTTGCTGTTGGTACTCTTGTTCAGAGGAGAATTGCTTAGTATTTCAGTACTGGACTGCCCTAGGGCAGGACAAAGACTGATATGTTTTAGATATTTCTCATCTGTGAAAGATAGTGAGCTAACGACTCCGGGTAAGTCTCTCGTAACTGGGACTAATGTCCGACAGAGGGACTCCCAGGGTCCCCATTGTTTTTTTCACTTTTTGATTTTACTCCTCTCCGCTCCAGAATTACATTTTTGTTACTACCAACCTTATTTTTTCACTTATACTTAAGTTGTTATTGCAGCAGAATATATATTTTCAATGTAATTTGTAAAGGACCCCGGTTGATTGGTGCACCTTCTGTAGACATCTGTGTGAAAGCAACATCATGGGGGTCATTACGAGATAGGCGGTAGCCTATTAGCACCATGGCTGCCTCCCATACCGTGACCGAGTCCGGTCTTGTTCAAGTCCATTGTCCAGTCCATTCCGCCCCAGAGGGACCGGTAAATCCCCATTGAACAAACCATTCCCCATTCCCATTTGAGCCCCCATAGGGCTCAATAGGAATGGTGAGGGTGCTAATAACGGGCTTGCGACTAGCAAGCCTGTTATTAGCGCCCTGGTCCCTTAGCGGGACGCGTAAAGGACGTGTGGTCCGACCACACGTCCCTTACGGTTCCTGCTAAAGGGCCTCGGAACTGGGCGGGATTACCAGCACCGGTCTCCTTACCGGTGCCGGTAATCCCTTAACGCCCAACTCATAATGACCCCCCATGTGTCATTTATTGTTTGATATAGTTAAACATTTAATAAAGCATGATGTGAAAAAATGCTATATTCCCACAACAAAATAGACATGCTTTAAATGACAGAAAACAACTTTTTGTGATTTTAGGTTTGAGAAAATAGTTGTAGGCCTGCTTAAGTAAGTGTGATTGAGTATGCTTAGTGGTGTTTAATGGCCCTCCATCTCCCTGGTTGTTTGTGCTTTCATGTCTGTGAGGCATAGATCATTGTCCAGGGCAAGCAAACAAATCCTGGCTGGGCCTCCTGCAGTGCAGCCTTTCAGAATGATAATCTCTCAGAGGTTCCTGCTGCACATTTAGGGCCTGATTCACAGAACGCTTTCCTATGGGATTGCGCCATTTTAAAACACTTCTGTGAATCAGGCCCTTCGAGTGAAATGCCCAGTGCTGGCGATTGAACCGGCTCTCGCCAGAACCGAGATCCGGCACCAGATGTGTAGCTGGATCTCAGGATCCGGCCAGAGCCAGCGCTGGGGGAAAAAAAGGAAGCGCCCGTGAGCAAACTATAACTTCCTCTGGTGACCGTGTGCAAGGGGTCACAAGAGGGAGTTACAGTCCTCAGCCACAACCCAGTTCATTTATTTATTTATGCAATGTTTGTCGGATACATGGACCCAGATTATTTATTTCTGTAATGTTTGTAAAATACCTGTATCCGACAAACATTGCATAAATAAATAAATATGCAGGTATCCGACAAATATTGCATGAATAAATAAATACCCCATTAACATTGAAACTATAACACATGATGCAGCCACCCAAGTGCTTTCAGAGGGGAGCTGCAGGAGCTGTGCCGGGTGTGGTTCAAGTAAAATAAAACCTTGCTTATAGCAACAGAAATCACCCTGTTTGAATAGTACCGAAGGGGAAGTGTAAAAAAAAAATGGGGTGCAAACTGTGCATTTTAAAGAATATTTACTCAGCAACACTGGTCAAAACTATTTTTCCACATAGTGAAGTAACTCATCACCAGTGCCATGGAAGTGGTTTAAAGTGGAATTGATATATAGTTTAGAAAAGAAGCAGCATGAAAGTAATAGCGCTGTTTAAAACTATTATTTTTTACATTTCCTTTGATCGGAGGTCAACTGCTAACTACGCTCCCCTAAACCCTTCCTCCTCGGGCACCGTCCCCCCAAACCACTGCCCCCACCCGGCCCTTGTGGGATCCCCCACCAATTTCTTTCCATTTCCACCACTCTAAATGCCCCCCACACCCCAAATTCCACACTCCCTTGGGTCCCACATTGAAGTCCTCCTTTCTAGGGTGGGCCAGGGAGTGGCCTTGGGGGGGGGCTGGCCCCCCTGTTCCCCCTGCTGGAGCCGGGCCTGAAGACAGCTCTAGTGACACAACCTGAAAATGGCTTTGCTTGCGAGAAAGAAACAGAGCACCTTTTTCAGTAGCTCTTAGCTAAAAGAGGGAAGTTTTATTTCTAAAATTCGGTTTTATTTAGGCCTAAAAGAATGCGCATATCTTATAATGTATTTAAGTTAAAAAATAAGAGGCTTAGGGTAGATGGTGGTTTTTTTTTTTGTTGATGCGAACAGTTCAGTTAAAGTACGCCATAAGTGATGGCCTTCTCAAGCAAAGATTACATTATTTTGCTTTGCCGCACAGACTTCAAACAAGTGGCTAATAGCCCAGAACTACAGCCTTCAAGACGAAGGGGGCTCAGAGAAAGTGCAGGTCCCAAGTTAGCTTAGCTGGTTAAAGTATTGGTTGCTCAGTTTTCCACATTGATTGCATTAGTACGTATTTAGTGTGCAAAAGAGTTTGGTTGGGAGGTTTGTGTTAGAGATGTTAGTAAAGGTGGTATAAATTATAGCTGAATATTTATGGAGTAAATTTGGAGAAATTATGAGAAATATTTGGATTTTTAGGAAGCTGGCTTGAGCTGTTTTGTAAGTATGATACCGAAGGAAGAGTTGTTTTTAATTTTGACTGGGCAAGGGTAATAGTAACACTCATGTAAAGCGCTTTTGAATTAACGAGCTATTTGATATATATTGAGTTATGCTGAAATGCAATATGAAGTAAATGCTTTTTTGTTTTAAATGGGTAGTTATTGGTTTGAAATCTGGACATGAGAATGAGATGATACGTTTTGAAATGGTGGTTTGAGGAAAAAATATATATGAAAGGAATGACACAGAGAGTGAATTTATGTACAGGATGTCTTTTTTGAATATATGAAGAATAGGGCTAATAAGTGTTGATTTAAGAATCTCTTTATTAGCAGGTGTGAGCTGTGCATAAAGTGTGTGTATGTATGATTAGCATGAATAAGAATTAGTAGGGCTAGAGACGATATATATGTGGGCATGCATATATTAAGTGTACATTGTGAATAAAGGCAGGTTTTTAAGATTGGGAATTTTTTTAATATGTTGTATATAGTAGTAAAGCGATCTTGGACGGACATTGTTAGTAAAGGAAATATTAGAATAAGTGTGGTCATATATTTTGAAAAAAAATATTTTTAATACAGAGCTTTAAGTGATGCAGTGCCACTCTCATTGAAAAAGTATTTGCGAGCCGGTACTCATTAAATTTACTTTAATTTTTAAGGGTTTTTATGAGATATGTCAGTAGTAATGGTGTTTTTTTAGTAGAAGATGTTAGTTTTAGTTTGATTTAACAACACCAACCTAAGAAATTCGAGAGTGGATAGGTTTTGTTGAAGTGATGTGCTTGGGGAGCATTTGATTGGTATATACAGGATTGTGGATTGGGTAAACCCTTGGTTCTGATTTGGTGAGGGTCTATATTTTCTTAATACTTTTTGTCTTGGCCAAAAGGTTATATATGATTAACCATATTTGGGGCACATTTTTCACACTAGAATTTGTCCCCGTTCATTACCCATATGGATTAGATTGGTCCCATTAGATCACTTTTTTAAAATTACACAAGCCACTGCCCATCTCATGATTGAGCTCCATTTCTTTGAGCCTTAGTTCTTGATGTCTAAATTTATTTTTGATTTTTTGGAGCTATGCCAGTGTTAGGGAGAATTCTCATCTATGACTGATTTCCCTCACCTAGTGAGTCCCCCAGCAGCTTTGCTAGACTTCTGGAGGTTATTGTTTTCCACTTGGTAAGAGTGAGAGCTTTTCCCCCACTCTTACCTGTGTTTTGCTATGTGTTTTCACCTGTTTTTGTGATTGTGGGCTCTGAAGGACACCACTTTAGTAGCCCCCTTCTTTGTGTGTGTCACACACAGCACCTTTTGTGCAGTGGCACTGGGTTGTCGTTCAGACTCCCGCCGACTCCATTTCTGAGGCGACTACTTTCCCCCAGAAAAGGGTAAAGTTACCATTAACTTTACTTAGGTAATCTACCACAGATCCAGTACACCCCATCTTCCATGGAGTACTGGAAAGGGTTAATTTGTATCCCTTTTAATCTGTACCTCCTAGAGCATTGTTTCGCTCTTTTAACATTTAGACATGGCTGGTGGCAGTGGTATCTACCCTAACTTTCTACCGCAGTTATCTTATATAACCGTGGTAATATTGTAGGCTATTGTATTAGCCTAGAACTTAAACCCGCTTGACCAAATCCTTTTTCTTTTGGCTCCGGTGCAGTTTATTCGCCATTTCTTTTTGTTAAACTCCTTCTTGTGTTTTACTTTGCGCAGCAAACCAGGTTTGCCTCCTTTGTTCGCTGTCTTTTGGCGGGCTTCTACCTAGAAGCTCTCCTCAAGGCGCCTGGGTGTCTAGGTGAACTAAATGTGAGGGAGGGGTGTAGTCACCCCTACACAGGGTATCCTAGGAAACCCAAGTTGCACTTTGTTACGATTGGTGAAGGTGGTTGTCCGGGCTGGACAACCCCCCTGCTGCGTAATTGACAGCCAGGCTGTGTGAATGGGGGTTTTGCGCAGAGAGTCACCACTTGAACTACAAGGAACCGACGAGAAGTGGAGAGAACGACGGCTGCTGCAACTACCCCGTCCCGGTGAAACCCTGCTGCAGTCCTGAGCTATCTACCTTCAACGACTCAGAAGATCCAGTTCCGAGTCTTCTTCCCTTGAGCTTGGTGGGGACAACCAGCTCTTCTCCAGCATTGGATCTTTCATGGATTCACATGCTTAGAATATTCCCCGTCGTCAGACTGGGAACCCTCGGTACACATATATATAGTCATTTCCAATAGGAAAAAACTTCTGCCCTATCCCCGTCTGCGTCCTCTACGGGGCCGCCCACGTACACCCCGTTGGACGTGATGGTATATAAGCCCCGCCCCCGCGGGTCCCTTCAGATTTCAACCGTCTCCAAAGATAGTGGGATCTCCTCGTGTATTTTCTTCAAATACTTATCGAATTGTTTCTAACTCCTGCGAGTTTGTCTGTTTGGTCCACTTCTAACTCCTACGAGTTTTGTTTGTTGGGCTGGCAATAATGTCGGGTAAGCCTCTTTTCCGCCCGTGTGCCACGTGCGGTCTAAAGAAGGTTTATGAAGGGGATGGCCATCTTGACTGCATCTAGTGCCTTCACCCCCACCACTCGGCGGACCAATGTGATATTTGCAAGGGGTTTTCCCAAAAAACCCTGAAGGACCGGAATCGGCGACTGGTCTCGTGGCTGAACGACGGCGCTGGAGCGTACCCTCAGTCGGAGGTAGGATCGGTGCGCAGTATCGCCTCAGCGAAAACATCAGAAGCCCCCCGACGCTCACATCCGTCGGAACCTCCGGCCAAAAAATCACGACCTACGGAGAAGGACGTGCCTCGAAGTCATTCCTCTAAGGCCTCATCGAAAGAATCGACGAAGAAATCATCTTCCTCTTCTTCTTCGTCGAAGAAAGATAAGGACAGGCCAAAATCCTCCTCGAGCGATCAGAAAAGATCAGCTACGAGTAGAGAGGCGGATAAACGCAGGGAGAGCTCCGCGAAGGCGGGACCGCCTAAGCCACCTGCAGGCCCTCCGTCGACGACGGCGACGATCCAAGTGCCCACTCCGTCTCAGTCCCCCGCCTTTCAAACGGGCTCATCGTCGACGACGATTCCCTCGTCGACGGAGTTCCAGGCCTGGAGGCCAGAAGTGTTCGACATGGGGCTACCCGACACACTGCTGCAAGAACAGGCAGTTTCGATCGCCTCCAAAGAAGACGACGGCTTCAGAATAGTGAGCCCGGAAGACCTGGGGCTACGGCCCAGATTTCCTTCTGGTGCAACCTGCTCTCAAGTTTTCACCCAGCCTCCAAACGCCCAGGCTACTCTCTCCATGGAGGTACTTTCCTCCTTACACTCGCTCTTGAAGTCCCTGGACGAAAGGCTCCCACCTGTTCCGACGACTCCCCTCGTCGACGAGCCCGGACCTTCACACCGCCCGACTAGATCGGTCGTGGGCCCAACTGCTCCAACAGTCCAGGAAGAAGGTGAGCTCTCGGACTCCCTCTCTGAACAGGGGTCAGCTTCTGGTATCTCCCTCTCGCCGTCGAGAGACCCGTCATGGGTTTCGGATGTGGAGGTGGATCCTCCGAAAAGTCCCATTCACCCGTCTCCACCGGATGACATAGGGGCCTTCCATTCCATGATGGAAAAGGCCTGCAAGGAGTTCGGTTTGACCCAACAAGAAGAAAAGAAGGACTGCTTCCTCTTTGACCACATGGGCAAGAATAGGCGTTCCGTTTTTTCGATACCGATACTGGACCACGTATGGAAAGAGGGCGTCCAAACCATGCGGCATCCATTCTCGGAACCTGCGGTCAAGGGCCGCGTAGAGAAAAAATTTAAGATTCCAGATTCGACGCCAAAATGCCTCTCTGCGCAACCCACGCCTGACTCGGTGGTATCGGCGGCGGCGACGAGAAAGGCAAAGGCCCAGCAAAAATGCTCTACCCCTCCGGATTCCGAAGCTAGACGCCAAGACGCTTTCGGTAAGAAGATCCTGTCAGTGGGAGCGTCAACAGTGAAAGCAGCGAACTCCCTGGCAATCATGGCCAGGTATGACAGGGAGATGTGGCACAGACTGGCACCCATTATGGACCACCTCCCAGAAGAACACAGAAAATCAGCTATGTCCCTGGTTCGTGAAGGAGAAGAAGCCTCGAACCATGCTATCAATATAGCGGTGGACCTGGCAGATTCGGGGTTCAAACAAATTAACAACGGAGTGGTTCTACGACGCCAGGCCTGGCTCAAGTGCACCAACTTTAGACCCGAGGTGCAATATAAGGTCGTCGACATGCCTTTCGAAGGTGACCACCTGTTTGGCGAAAAGGTGGATGAGGCCTTGAAAGGAATGAAGGAGGACTCTGAGACGGCGCGCTCACTGGGCTCTCTCCAAAGCGGTAAGCCCTTTTGTTCCTTTCGCCCCTTTAGAGGAGCTACGGGAAACGCACGATTTGCGGGATCCAGGGATAGAGCATTCGGGAGGTCCTCATATCCGTCCCAAGGCTATAGGCGCGCCTCACAGTCCTCGACCCGACGCAGAAATTTCCAGGCCTCCAAGAGACGTCCCACTTACTCGTCGTCGACGAGAAAACAAAAAGATCAACAATGACGTTCTAGGAGGGAGAGTGTCAAGTTGCGTCGAGGAATGGGAGTCAATTACGACAGATCGGTGGGTTCTGGACACGGTGAGACTGGGACATTCCCTAAGATTCAAATCCAGACCTCCAAGACGTCCACCGATACGCCTGTCTCAACCACACCTAAGCGTCTTGCGTCGAGAGGTTGCGCTCATGCTAAAAAAAGGCGCCATCGAGTTAGTCCCTGCTTCGCAGAGAGGCTTAGGGGTTTACTCACGCTGCTTCGTAGTAAAGAAACCAAACGGGAAGTGGCGCCCCATCCTCGACCTACGGGACCTCAACAAAACCCTGCTGAGTCAAAAGTTCAAGATGCTTACTCTACAGGAAGTAATCAGATCGGTCCAAAAGAACGATTTCCTGGCGTCTCTGGACCTCCAAGATGCGTATTTTCACATTCCGGTGCGCACTCACCACAGGAGATTCCTGAGGTTCCTAGTCGGCCAAACACACTACCAATTTACTGTGCTCCCTTTCGGCCTGAAGTCCTCCCCAAGAACCTTTACAAAGTGCCTAGCACCCGTAGCAGCCTGGCTGCGGAAGGAAGGGCATCACGTTTACCCGTACCTCGACGACTGGCTCGTGAGGGGATCCTCCCCAGCGTCGACCAACGACAGCCTATTGACCACCTTGCGACTGCTACAGCGTCTGGGATTTGCAGTGAACTACGAAAAGTCTTCACTAAAGCCCTCGAAGAGCTTGAAGTTCCTAGGTGCTCAATTCGACACCCACACGGGACTAGTGAAACCATCCCTGGAAAGGTTGTTGAAGATCAAACACCTGACAAGCCAACTTCGTTTACAGAGCAGGTTGTCAGTAAGAAAATATGCGGCTCTCCTCGGCTCCATGGCATCGTGCATCCACCTAGTCGCGAACTGCCGGTTGTTCATGAGACCTCTACAGGAGTTCCTATCAGACAGATGGAAGCAGGCCACAGGCCGCTGGTCGGACAAGATAATAGTCGACGACGAACGAGTTATCAAAGCCCTCCGATGGTGGAAAGTGGCGCGCAACCTGGACAGAGGGGTCCCCCTGCAGGAGCCGGAATTTCAGAACACCATCATTACAGACGCCTCTCTGTCGGGCTGGGGAGCACACATGTCACGTCACCAAACCCAAGGCAGGTGGTCGTCGACCGAATCTCGCCTACATATCAACGTCCTGGAGCTAAGGGCGGTGAGATGGGCCCTGAAATCTTTCCTCCCACACATCAAGGGGTCAAAAGTAAGAGTGCTCACGGACAATACGACAGCTATGTTCTACCTGATAAAACAGGGTGGCACCAGATCCAGGACCCTCTCGAAGGAAGCTCAAAAGATCTGGCATTGGGCTTTAAAACACCACATCTCCCTAGTGGCATACCACCTACCGGGAGCGAAGAACGTACAGGCGGATTCCCTGAGCAGGACTATGTCACAAATACACGAGTGGGAGCTGGACTCCACTCAACTCGGGAAAATCTTCGAAATATGGGGGACCCCGTCGATCGATCTCTTCGCCACGGAAAGAAACCGAAAATGTGTTCAGTTCGCGAGCAGATGGCCCCAAACAGGCTCCCTGGGGGAAGCGTTCTCGTTTCCGTGGACAGGCAAGTTCCTCTACGCCTTCCCTCCATTTCCCCTCATACGGAGGACGATCCAGGGGATCCACAGGTACAATTGCCGGGTCATCCTAGTGGTCCCGCGCTGGCCGAGGCAACCATGGTTCTCAGACCTCCTTCATCTGTCGCTGGATCAGCCGATACCATTCAGGAAAGTGCCGAACCTCCTGTCCAGGGACGAGGGGACCGTGTGGCACCACAATCCGGACAGCCTGAACTTAACTGCATGGCTCCTGACTTCTCGGAGTTCGGGAACCTAAAAGTCTCGACTGATTGCCGAAGGATTCTGCAGGCGGCCAGGGCCCCGTCCACTAACAAATCATATGTAAGCAAATGGAAAAGGTTCTGTATATGGTGTCAAACACAACAAAATATACAACCTTTGGAAGTAACTCCGGAGCAAATCCTCCCGTATCTTCTTCATCTTGCGGAGAGCGGACTGTCATCATCGTCAATCAAAGTGCACCTGGCGGCTGTTTCGAGATTTACAAGAAGAAGACAGTCCCCTCCACTATTCAGTGACAGGCTAGTGAAGCATTTCATGAAGGGTCTGTTTAGAACCTTCCCTCCGGAAAAACGGTTCCCACCGTCGTGGAGTCTGAACACGGTTCTAGCTGCCTTAATGAAGCCTCCCTTTGAGCCAATGTCCTCTTCATCTCTACAATTTCTATCTTGGAAACTCGCGTTCCTAGTTGCCATCACTTCGGCTAGAAGAATGTCGGAACTACAGGCACTGGTCATAGACCCTCCATATCTGAGGTTCTTTAAGGACAAAGTTATTTTATCAACTAACCCTTCATTCATCCCAAAAGTACCGTCGGTCTATCATAAGCACTCGACCCTGGTACTCCCTACTTTCTTTGCATCTCCTTCGTCGACGGCGGAGAAGGCTCTTCACACTCTGGACGTCAAAAGGGCGCTAAAATTTTACCTGCAAAAAACGCAAGATATCAGAGCCACCAGACAGCTATTCGTCGCCTACGGCCCCTCGGCTAGGGGTAAGGCTATCTCCAAACAAGGTCTGGCTCGCTGGGTCTCCTCGGCGATTACCCTGTGTCATTCCAAGGCCGGGAGACCTCTACTACATCGTCCCAGAGCCCATTCCACGAGATCGACATCTTCCTCCGTGGCTCTATGGGCAGGAATTCCGCTGACGGACATCTGCCAGGCGGCGGCATGGTCTGTTCCGCACACGTTTACGCGCCACTACTGCCTGGAAAAGCAGCACGCGGATGAGGTACAAATGGGAAGGGCAGTGCTTCGCCACCTTTTTCAATGAGGTAAGCCAAAGTTTCAAGAATAATGCTGCCTATTATTTGGCCTCAGCTGTTTTTTTCAGAGTGTATACATGAATGTACATAGTTTATTAACCTAAACATAAGTGGTCGGGTAGATATATGCGCAAGGGGTGCATACTGAGTCATATGACATAGCATTGTATGGCGGAAATCCGTTTCGTATCAGTATAATAAGTTGTTGCTTACATACATGGTGTAAACGGCAGTGTTTGGGGGTGTCTCTACGAATGTAAGTTACATTGCACTCTCACCTCCTTCTTGATGTTACTGCTTTACAATCTATTCTAAGCATGTGAATCCATGAAAGATCCAATGCTGGAGAAGGGAGTAGTTTCTTACCTGTAACTCCATTTCTCCAGCATTGGTATCTTTCATGGATTCACATGCGCCCTCCGGCCTCCCCGGACTGCAATGTGGAAGATTGGTATGTAAGCAAGTTTTCCCCCGTTATCTTGGAGGGGTCGAAATCTGAAGGGACCCGCGGGGGCGGGGCTTATATACCATCACGTCCAACGGGGTGTACGTGGGCGGCCCCGTAGAGGACGCAGACGGGGATAGGGCAGAAGTTTTTTCCTATTGGAAATGACTATATATATGTGTACCGAGGGTTCCCAGTCTGACGACGGGGAATATTCTAAGCATGTGAATCCATGAAAGATACCAATGCTGGAGAAATGGAGTTACAGGTAAGAAACTACTCCCATCTTCCACAGCTAGAGGATCCTCTTCCTTGGTCGAAATCGCTGCACACAGCTGTAGTGGTCTGGATAGCCACCTGAAGAGCCTCTCCTGTTTTTAAGGAGTGCACCTTTTTATTCCGTGTCGCTGCTGCCGGCCTCATCCCTGTGTGGTGCAGACCCCCTTCAAACGTCCTCCTTCACAACGAAGCTCCAGGAATCATGGGTCTGCGGGAAACCACTAGGAACAACTGCCAGGGCACCAGCTGCACCGTTGGAACAAGGTACTGTGGTCTGCTTGAGGAAACTGGGTGAACCCCTTTTCTTCATTTCCAAGGCTAGCCCTTGTCTTCCCTCCTTCTTATAACTTTTGCTTCCGAACATTGACAATATCGAAGTACTTTTGGCTACGTTGAATCTCGAACTATCTGACTGTGTGATCCTCGGCAACAGGCCCCGGTGTCTCTCAACCCTGGCTCCGGCCCTTTAACTTTCGAACTCCTGTCTTCGAGTGTTTCTTGATTCTGCCTAACCAAAATATTGCCTGTGATTTTTGCCTCCAACTCCCTCTGGGTATCTCAATTGCTAAGTGTGTTTTTACCCCGGTAGCATTTCATGTCACGGATACGCGTTTAGCTAGTAGACCGACCTGTCAAAAAGTGATCGCAATTGTATTCGCGGTAACGTGTTTTGTTCTTAACACCAATGCATTCAACACAGGGTACTTACCTTGAGACTTACTGTACAAAGTGAATTGGTTAGTTGTAGTATATTTAACGTGTGGCTTTTATTTAAGTTTAATAGAAGTGTTGTGGTTATAACGAATGTTTTAAAAATAAATGTCTTTATATCTTTCTACCTGAAACCTTGAGTCAATGTTTGCTTGAGTCTCAGTAATTGTGGTCCCTTTGTGTAATCCCTGCTACTGCTCATATACTCTTGAGATAAGCCTGGCTGCACTGCTACTGCTACCACTATAACTTAGTAGTACAGGCTTGTACCAAAGGTAAAACTTGTATTGCCATCTGTAGTCTTAATCGTGTGTAGTGGTCCCTAAGGGCACTGCACAGGATTCTGCCTAACAGCCAGATACCTTTCTTTTTAAGAACCTGATCATCTACATTATATTAGCACACACCGGAGCACCCCTGATTTTTTAATCCCATTTAAGCATTGTAGGTATCTTTATTAGTATATAGATGGGGCATCTTTAAAAAGGCATATACTATAAGCATGCATAGGGTAATCACATACATGAGAGAGAAAGGCATGTTGAATAATGGAAAGAAAACTATTTTTAAAGTTTAGGCACATTGTTCAAAAGTAATTTGGAGAAGGGGAAGGTGCCTCGCCCAATGGTTTTCCAACATATATGGCCTCATTACGAGTATGGAGGCAGCCAAGCCCTTAGTAAGGGCATGGCTGCCTACATACCGGGTTCCAGGTCCGGGTTCCTTCAATGAGGAATTACCGGGCCATTCCAACCTTGGAGGACCCGGTAATTCCTCATTGAAAAAACCCATCCCCATTCCCATTTGGGCCCGGTATTAGCTCCCTGGTCCCCTTGCAGAACCCGCTAAGGACGTCTGGTCTGACCAGACGTTCTGAGCGGGTCCTGCAAGGGGACCCGTAATAAGACATCCCGTAATGAACGGTTCCGGTCCCGTACCGGCACCGTTCATTACGGGAGCGCCAGGGTCGTAATGATGCCCATAGTGAATGAGCAGAGGGAGGTGCCTCATACCCTTGTGTTAAGTAGCATATAAATTAGTGCAACAACTTGAAGGGGACTTGGATGTGGCAGTACATTATCAAAAAAGGAGAGCAGATGCACACAGTTTATTTTAATAGAATTTGTAACAATAAGATGGCAAGGAAGTATGTCAGAAGAGGGAAATGGGAAAGTGATTGAGGAAGGAAAGAGAGCGAAATAGTGGTGAGAAAGGAAACCGGCATGGGAAAGCAAGAGTGAGATAGAGATTGCAATGAAGGCACAGGGGAGTGCTACAAATAACCAGACAGTGAAAATACTGGTAACTAAGAACAGAAAGAGGGGGGACAGCATAATTAACAAGATTATGAGCATTTTTTGCAGTAGCGCCATCAAATGCACATACACTGACAAACATTTGCATTCGTAATGGGGGGGGAAGTAACAGTAATGGGAGGGAGCACTCCCACTAGCACAGACTGAAGTTATGTATATATTATAGGACTGGAGAGCATTCACTTTTTATACCATTATTACTTTTTTGTAACATATTAGTAGATATATTGAGGAGAAATTTGAGTAAGTGACTCGGGAATAATATGCACTATTTTAGGGATTAATTATGTAATTACACTAGAAGTCACATTAGTATTTTAAGGCCAGGAAACATAAAGGAGTGTGCCATTAGGCCAAATAAGTATTTTGTATGAAGCACACACCCTAATTAGTATGACTTTCAAGAATAAAGGCATTGATGAGAAAGAAGGACCAATGAGTGCAAGCAAGCTAGGGGTTTCACAAATGAGGGAATAAAACTGAAGGACAGTGTTGGCTCTTGATGAAGAACACCGATTCATTTGACAAACAAAGGCTTGTTTAATGGAAGTTTATTCAGCAGTTAAGCATGGCAAACAGAAATGAGGAGGATTTGGCACAAGTACTGAGCATGTTATGGATCAGTAGTATTCATGATGATTGGCTTATTAAAAGGAGTGAAAAGGGGAACTTGGAGATGTGCAAAAGAGGGCATTATGCGAGTTAGATCTGGCCAGCAAGTAGAGGAGGCGTTCGAACGTCCCTTTCTGAACTGCTTCTGTAGATAGGGAAGGTCTTTGACAAAACTTAGTTGTTACTGAGTAATGTTCAAATAAATTTTAAAAAAAGGGCATTATGCGCGAGATATTGAAAAACAAACGGATAATTAGGTTTGAGTTTTGTCATGTTATGGCCCTAGAGTGGGGGCGGGGGATGACAGCCACACATGCACACACACACTGAACATGTATATAACCCCCACAATAGTAGACACTATTTTTACAATGCAAGTATAGCGCCAACTTATGTAACAGTTACCCCATGTCTTGTTAAAACACAATATAAGAGAATATAGAGTGTATATTATTTTTGTGATATATCTGGAGCATTTTAAAAATATTATAGAGGAAGGATTACAAGACATAAAGGACACACAGTAACGTACAACTGTGGGGGCTAAGAACGAGGGATTATGAGGAAAAACATAATGAGAGAACTCCTGCCAGTGCACAAACCGACGTATGAGAGTAAGTAACAAGAACATTATTTTTTATTTATATATGTGTGTGTTTATGTAAACATTTTGATTTATATTATAGCTAACGGGTGTCATTTTTGTAGTGTCAGAGGAATATGTATGTAGCCTTAGTGGAGTATAGTGATATAATTTGACGAAACATTATGAGAAAAGGTAAGTACTATTGGATGAATAGAGAGAGAAAAGGTAGGTGCCTGTAGACACGAGAAGTGTGTGGATCTCCTTTTTCATCATTATTAGAAGAAAGAGGACCCAGGTGAGTGCTAGTTAAAGATAGTGAGGGATACAGTGGTTTCAAACAAATAGCATTTTCCCCCCAAGTAAAGTGTAGCAGGTGTAGGTAAAGAATAGTGTATGTATATAGGCGTATGGCCATATTTAGTGAAGAAGGAAGAGAAGACCTTTTGATGTAAGAAGGTGGAGTAACTCTTTTATGATTGTTAATGTAAAATAGTGTACATTGGTTGATATTTGTTTTAATAAAGTAACACAGGTATAGTAGGATATGAAAATGAAGGGATAGGCAAACATTGTTTGCATATATGCCACACTTCCCTGCACTTAAATAGGACACACGCTTATGTTCAGCTTCATGGGTAGGTAGATTAGAGTAGGATGGGTGACAAAAGTGTTAATTATATCTCACCAGGGTAAACGCAGCAAAGAGAGAATAGACTGCGGTATCACGCTATTGGAAGGAGGACTACAAAGGAAGACTACTGAGAAGATGTGTTAAACAAAAAAAAGAGTGCTAAAAGCAGGCCTGCCACTAAAACTTACAAAAATACAGATAAAGCAAAGAGTGCTATCCTTTCTACTCTAAAGAAAGTAGCTTGCGTTCTACCTGGCCACGAATATAAAGAGATGACCCCAGCATCGTATTAAGGAAATACACAAGCGACAAGGCTAGCAAACTCTGTGTAGAAGAAGGAAGAACAGCCTATTTTAGTGAAGTACAGATCTCTTTTTTAGCTTACCATTACTTTTGCCTCCATTTGGTTTCTGCAGGAAGTAAAGGAACAGTCCCAAGTAACCCAAATTGTGATTATAGTATGTTTATAAGAGAGGGTGCTACCCACATTATCCAAAACAGTGATGTACTGCATCCACTCATGCAGCATACTGTCCACTATAAAGTATACTATGATGCCCGTTAAAGCCCGCCATAGATGAGGGACCAAACCTAATCTTTGTCCAAAGGCCGTCTTCTCACCATAGTAGATCCCCACAGTGGGAGATGGTAGTCTCTGCATGGGTGAACAAAAGAATAAATGCTCTCTGGTTAGCTCAGTGTGGGAGTTAACTTTGCTAATAATAATAATAATAATAATAATAATAATAATAATAATTTAGCATTTATATAGCGCTATGTTCAAGATACACTTGTAAAACTCAACCGTAACCTTTGGTGTTCAAAATGGAAGTGGAATTCATATGCTCTGGTATCCAATTCTTCGTTAAATGTTGTCGAAGCTAGATAATCCTCTCACCATTTTTAAAGCCCCATCTGCAATGATAATAGTAGTAGGGATTTAGAACTATAGTTCAATTGATATTCTGTTACTAAATTATTATGCAATTGTTGCTGTGCCCAGTCAATATAGTCTTACCTCATAGAAGAGCTTCTCCATCAACGCAGGGATTTCCTTTAAGGGTTCATCTTGCTGGCCTCCCACGTGTCTGCAAACATGAGCGCCATTTTGTTTTTGCCTTTTTATTTTATCGCGGCCGTCATCACGTGTTAATGACACCTGACATCAGTGACATGACTGCAGAAGGTAAACCGACAAAAGAATATAGACATGTGTAGCCATCCCTGCGCATCTGATAGTATCATCAATGATTTAACACTGATTTATAGTACACAAACCATTGTTAAGCCGTGTCTACGTCCTGGGCCTAATTCATGTTCGTCAATGTCTATTGTTTGAGATGTCGGATGTTCGATCACTTGCAAGTTTACACAAATCCTAATAGTAGGTGTCAATGACCTGCCTAATATTAGGCTTCCAATTTATAACTTGGCCCTCTGCAGTCCTGCCCTGTTGCTGCACTTTTACAATAAATATCAAAACAGTTGTGACTCGCCCCACGTATATGTTAACTGGAAAACTGTTATACATCATTGCAATATCATTCTTCAACTAGGTCTCCTACATCTACTGATTTCTGTCTCAAAGAGAAATATAAATCTGTGAAGTATCTGGTTATAACCTGTTTGTTATTATTTAAGGAAACAGCATGGGTCATCCTGTCTGTTCCATATACTTGTAAAACCCTACATTCTTGAGTCATTACATAATACCATACAAAACATCACATTCCTGTGTCATCAGCATCACTCGATTATTGATACCTTTCGAAATCACATCCGATAGGTTTCTTGCACAGCTTTAACCTCACCCATACATGCAGGTACTACTTAGTCCTGCTTGCATAAAAAGCAGTCCTACAGATCAATGTAGTGGTAGCAAATTGTAAATTAGCAAATAACATGTTACATCCAGATTCCCTGAGCACTTATAGGCCATTAACATTCCCAAAATCATCCCATGTTATTTTAGCATTGGCATTACATATCTCTCGATTACATCATGTTTTTTTAACAAATACAAGCCTAAAGAAATACATTAAACTCATGCTCTTTATTCAAACCCATAGTGATGCATCGTAATTTATGAATTATTCTTGATTCCAGTTGTCTAAGTGTGAGTTCCTGATCTTCACCACTTGTGTCACATCTCGCTTTCTGTAGTCCGATAAATCGGATGTCTGTGTTGTTCCCCATCTGGTGTTCCTCTTGCTAGTGGCTGGCCAAAGGTAATCTTTGGTCCTGATGTTTCAAACGTGAAAAATGTTTACATATCCGTGTTTGCAATTCTCTAATGGTGCTTCCTACATATAGTTTCTGACAAATACAGATGATGGTATACACTATATATTTCAACCTACAATTGATACAATCTTTGCTCTGTATTTCCCTTCCTCCATTACAGACAAAGCTTCCTGTATCCTGGTGTTCATACCTGCACAGGCTGCAGGTCCCATACTTGTGAAAACCTTTAAGTGTACTTCACAACCAATGGCTGCCTGTTCCTGGTTCATTTGGTTTCAAGAATGATGGGCTAACCCTACTCTTTATTGTGGGCGCCCGAGTAAATATAAATGAAGGCTTCCCATCTACATATTGTTTAAGTTCTGTGTCCAACATCAAAATACGCCATTGCTTCTGTACCCGTTTGTAAAGCCGACTGCTGTTCCTCGAGTATTTGGTTATGAAAATGCACACTTGACTTGGGTTGTTTCTTAGCTGTCTCAGTGGGATTCACTATATTTCGTCTCTCCACATGTCTGATTTTTTTCACATGCATTTTGGACACTGGCCCTTGAGTACCCTCTCTCACAAACCTGTCAGTAGCTTGCACTCTTCCTCATAGATATTCAATCTGTACCTTAATTCCGCTTCAGGATCAAATTTACGCATACAACACACAGATTGTTTTCATAGTTGAAGGTTACCCCTCACTACCCAAAAGAAAATACGAACAGTATATTAAAAAATCGATTGTGGATATTCAACAACTGGCTGGGTCTAAACAAAGTGAAAACGGAAATCTTACTTGTCAACTCCCCCCAGCATCTGATCAAAATCGATAAGCTTTATCCTACATTTTCCTTATCAGGACATACCATCTAGTGCTGTAAAAACTCTTGGATTCTGGCTCGCTCCGACCATCTCCATGTCCCCCCAATGAAAATAACATGCTGTGGGCCATGAATTTCCAGCTGATACTCCTCCGATAAATCCTACACCTACTATTAGAGTCGAACCCTGCCACCATCGCTAGGGCAATCATTGGAGCCAGGCTAGACAACTTCAATTCCAGCTATTCAGGTGCCACGGAATCCATTATCCACTTCCTCCAATTATGGCAAAACACAGCAGCCCTCATTGTGAAGAACCTCCCTAGACATGCTCACATATCACCGGCTCTGAAGTCACTTAATTAGGTTCCTAACAAATCCAGAATCTCCTTCAAACCTCTTGCCTTGGTGCACAAAGCCCTGTATGGACAAGCTCCATTGCACCTAAAACATCCCCCAAACTGGCACCGCCCTAATGGCCCACAGAAAACACCATACAAATTGACAATGTCCATTTACCTGCTTCCAGAGATCTCGCAGCTATGGCAGATCGGGTGCAATCATCACGGCCAAACTCTGGAACAACCTCCCTCTTGACTTGTGCAAAATCGAAGACCCCCTTCTATTTTGCAAATGCATGAAAACATATCTATTCTAAACCTGACCTCCTTAGCTCATGACGTCACTAGTAGAACACCAAGATACCTTTGGGTTGATGCACCTCATACCTTGGCCTACCCTGCTCTGAGGTGACCGAGACAATACGATTCAAAGGGGGAATTCTGGAGGAGGATGTGGAATGAGAAACTTAAGTTTGCAGAAGAAGGATTTGAGGATGAGGTTGGGCAACATCAGAAGAAGGGGAATGAACTGAGGAGAAGGTTGGCACAGCACAAGAGGAGGTATTAGAAGAAAATGAGGAGGAGGTTGGCGGACATCAGGTGGAGGTAGAAGAGGCGTAGTGTAAGGAGATTGGTCAATATGAAGAGAAGGTGGCAGAGGAAAGTGAGTGGATATGGTATGTGACAGGAGATGTGGTAAAGGCTGTAAGCGGTCAGAAATGTGAGGCGGACAACTTGGTAAAGGTTGTTCACTAGAAGCCCATTTATCAACTCAAAAAGGTTGGATAGACATCTCACTAACCTGAGCCTAATGAGGATTTTCCCTACCTATCAAAATAAACTGAAGGAAAACACTCTAACAAAAGGAATCTGTCCCTCACACTTATGCATACAACACACTCATAAAGGAAATGCCTGGCAATTCAGCTATAACAGAAATAACAGTTAATTTCAACATTGACCTAATAACTGTATATCCTTGTAACCTTGATCGATTCCCCTCCCCCAGATTCAAAGAAGGATTTTCCTTCAAACGTTCAAACAAACAAGTTCCTTTTTTGTAACCAAGTCTGGATCATAAAGTTCTTCTGGCTCCAAATGTTCTCCACTTAAACTTTAACCAATATTTCAATTTGATGACAAGTCTTTTTCTTTCCACTTATAGCAAAGGTTCAACACAACTTCTTCTTGAGAAACTAAATACTTTTACAATTCTTCTGTTTCAACAATAAGGTTCGCCAGGATGATCCCACAACAATTCATGAAACACTATAGTGACTTGGCCACTTCTTCTTTAACCTCAAAGCTCTTTTGTTTCAACTGCCAAGTTTTGTCAGTAATATTCCACAATTCATGAAACACTTTAGTGGCCTTTGCCACTTCTTCTTTAACCACAAAAACTTCTACGACAATGCAGTACTTCAGTGATTTCTCCCTGGTCCAAACACCTGCCAGGACTACCACTAAAAGGTCCCTTTTCTGATGTACTCGCCTGCCAGGACAAAAATCTCCCAACACTACTATAAGAACTTTCTGGTGAGGTTTACATCAAATAGTTAGGAAAGTCTTTAACAACTTCGACATTCACAACTTCTTTCAGGGAAACATGACACACATTGATGTTGTACACTCTACTCTTGATCTTGCCACAGACAATGCAGGTTATGCTTCACTCCCCCTGCATACTTTATATCCATCGGGCCCCTTTTCTGCCATTTCTGTTTTCCCACTTGCACATCAGGCAACTGTTCACAATATTTCTTTCTTGCACAAGCTTGTGTTTGGCTTAGGCAATGCTTGTTATTCTGCTTGACTATTGCCTCTTCCCTATTCTGGCAACAACAGTTACAATCTTCCTGCAACAATGTTCTCTTGGTATTCAGCCAACATAAATTATAAGCTCTGTAAATTATTGCCGCCTTTTTACTTTGGCAATGCTGGTTCGGATTTCCTTGCTTCTGTTTTGCCCCTTTTTTGCTTTGGTAAAGGTTCTGACTTTTATAACAATAGCTGTAACCTTTCTCTGCTAGCCTCTTTGCAAAGTTCGTATTTTGCCTGCATGCTTTCTTTATATCAGTTTGGTATCTAAAACAATGGTCAGAGGTCAGCAGGATTACTTTTCTCTGGTAAACTCACCAGCTTTGTTACACGCATCTGTGCGAACCGCTGACATTGCTCACTCTGCTTCTTCGTCCTCCGTCTTTCCCCGGCAGGCTGCTTCTAGGTTCCTGCAGTCCATGCCGATCAGGATTGGTTCCTGCAGTCCATGCCGATCAGGAAAGGAGAATCCTTTGCTCCTCGCGTCTGCCGGTGCTCGCCAGCCACTGGGACACTGCACGCCAACAGGAGAGCATCTCTCTCCCAAAGGAAAGCTTGCAGCAATTCTGCCGCCCACTGCGCGCCCTCTGCAATTTAGATTATAGACCTGGGAGACCCTCTCAGTGTTAAGATGGATTTCTGAACTCTGACTTGGTGGGCAGAGGTTCCGAAGGCCAGCCTAGTTTCTTGGAACAGGGTAACCTTCTGGACAAACCAGACCATTCAAGGTAGCATTTGGCGGCGGTCAAGACTAGGTCTCGGGAGGGTTGAGAGTGATCAAAAGCCCACAATGAGCACACACAGTAAATGACACTACAAATGACTCTGTCAGGTATATATATAAAAAATACATATACATTTATTGAAGGCCTTTTAAATCAAACACAAAGCAAATATCAGCAGTAATAACTAAACTAACATAACCCTACTATGAAACATATATACAGTTACCAATGGCCTAAAGGAATAGTGCACAGTAAGGGTCCTCAACCTTTGAATAAAGGGAGCAAACAGTGCAATTAATGTTTAGGCAGTCATTCGCTTATCAAGTCCTAACTAAAAGACAGTCCAGTCCCTACGATGAGTGGAGCCTTGTGCTTAAAAGTACTTTTGGTGCTGATGCACGCGATCGTGCGGTTGAGCCAAAACAGGGTCTCTTGCAGGAGCAGTAGCAGCTCAGGAAGGCGGGTGAGGCGCTGATGAATAATTTCCCACTACTCGAGGAGGGTCTCCCCAAGAGGGCAGAGCAGGATCCAAGAGTAGGGAATACCTCGGTAGCACAGGCTAGGCCACCGGTAAGGGTTGCAAGTACTCACCGACCCTCAACGCACTCCGGACAAAACTTCGGCAGTCGAGTCCACTTTGGTTGCGGGTTCAAATCCTGCAGATGTGCGGTTCTACGGCTTTCAGGGGCTGCGTTCTAGGTATGATTCGGTGGCGGGACAGTAGCGATTTCTCTGCTAATGATGAAGGGATCAGGCTAATTACGCTGCAGCAGGTCTGAGGACACAGGAGGGCACCGCAGCAAGGCACCCTCAAAGTTTGTCACCACAGGTGGGCGACACGGCGACCGCCTATGCTTGGGTTCAGGTGTACTCTCCTAATTCCAGACCTAGGGATGCTAGGTGTGTGAAACTCGGTGGGAGAGTGCCGTATACCCAGATCTTACAGTCTCCAAAGTCTTAAGTGCCAACTCGAGACGACGGCGGTTCCAGGGCAAAGGTCCCGTGCAAGATGGTCAGTTCACTGGGCGGTCCAGGAAATCTTCCGAAAAGACTCGCTTTCAGGTTAAGTTGGAGGTGCCGAGAATAGTTAGTCCCACTATTCCAATGGGTTGAAGCGCCTTTGCAGACCTTCTAAGTTTGATCTGGAACAGGGGGTCCAACGGGACAACAGGGGGCTCAGGGTGTCAAAGTTTCCAGTGGGTCACCAGCGGTTCCTGAGGTCTGCTTCTTGGTTTCAGGATACTTGGCTCCTTTCCTAAGTTCAGTGAAAATTCAAGAGATCGACCTGGTATGGGTGTAAGGGGCCTTCTCTTATCCAGAATCACTTTCACGCCAAAACAAAGAGGACCCAATGAGAGAGCTGCTCATATACAGCCATCCCAGATGGCGTACCAATCACAGACCACGGTGGTCCCACATTCCCAGCGTACCAGACATCCTGGCACCCAGAATGTGTATTGGAACTGGATAGTCCAGCCCACATCCTGGGGGCACACACACAAGGCATGCATAAGCCTGCGAAAGCTTTGGTTTGCACAGGGATCTGCATAACCAAATAATGGTTATCCCGTGTCTGCTCGACCTGGGGAAGGCAAAGGGACAAGATGGCCAAAGGACAAAATAAAGGATCTCGTGGAATGGCCATTTTGGGGCGAAGCCACTGTCCTGGGCCAAACGCAGTAAACGCGATATGGACCACAAGAAAGGGTTATAAATATATGAAAAATAACAGCTGCCACCAGCTCTGTCCAAGGCACATTGTACTTGTACCGAGAAATCCTTTGAGGGTGTCTAGGGCCTTAAAAATGAAAGGCAGACCCCACCACACTGTACTTTACTTTAAGGTACTTTGTGCACTGTTAACATGTTGCTAAAAACTAGCAACAAAGTTAAAGACTAAGGGAAACAAAGTCTCCCAGTACTGACTGTCTTTAAGGGCATGTCAGTTTCCCCATTACAAAGTGAGCGAAAACCCAGTGGCGTGCAGCAGAAAGCTGGGCTCCACTGGCAAAGTCAGGCTAGGATGGTCAGACAACAGCAAAAAGTTGGGGGGTACGCAACTGGAGGGAACATTACACATAAATGGGAATCTTTCCTGACACTCAGGACCATCATCCGCTTTACCAATAGCGGCGACTCTGCGGCTCCTCAGCCACTTCTGCTTCGACTGCAACAGGTGGTTTTAGCAACCCCACCTTCTTGTTCGAATGGCCTGCACCTGAGGGGGCCCAATATATTCAAAGGTCCCGCTCTTGTGTGGGTCATCATAACCACTAGACTGCATCTTGCAGTTTGTCTCTGAGTCCCATGTCCCAGTACTTGGGGCATTGTGGGACTTCAAGTCCCCAATGTGGTTTTTGTTTCTTTCTTCCAGGAATTATTGGATTTACTCGGTTTATTAAATGAACTGTTAGGGAGAGGGTTTAGAGGATAGGATGTTTGGTTCAGATTTAAGGGATAATTATATCTGTCAGAAGTAAAGGTATTAATGTCTTGCTTCCCAAGTATATAATTACTCTGATATTCACAAGAGTCTTTTCTACCCTCAATGGGGATATCTTTGTGAAAGGAAGGCTGACTCTGACAACAAGTCATCAAATAGTCTGGCACCATATGAATCTCCCTCTCTGAAGAAGGCCAATACCTAACAGAATCCTCTTGTTCCCTTGGGGGCCTGCTCTTCCCAGGTGTTCCACCTGGCTAATGCCACCTCCAGGGTTAGGATCAGGTAGCAGCTGCCCTCCTCTGGCCATCTGGGAGACTTGAGGTTGGGATTTTGTGAGGATTCCACAGAATTCATCACAAGGCACAGGAAAAGGTGGATGAACATCAATAGAAGGTAGTAGGAGAAGATGAGGAGAAGATTTGGGGGCAGAGAAGAACAAAAGAGCAAGTATTCCAACAGCATTGGAAGGTTTGAGGAGCCCATTTGGGTGGAAGGCAAATGGGCGAGGGGGGTGGGTGTGGGGGAACGAGCCAAATGGATGTCCATGAAAAAAACGGGACAGAAAACCGAATGGGGAAATGACCGAATTTTGACCTAAACATTTTTTTTACTTTTTTCACTTTCTTTTTCTTAATAATGCAGGGGAGACCCCCTCCTGCTGACCCCCCCGCACGCCACCCCCACTCAACCCCTAACTTACCTAATACCCTTACACCACCCCACACCTATATTTTAATAAAAAAGTACAAACATTTCGGAGAAAAACGCCAAAGAAAATGCAGTCTTTTTTTCCTCCTTTTTCTTTTGTATTAGGTTATTTGTACGGATACCAATCCAAATAGGTTCGACCCATAGTGGGAGGAAGAATTAGAGGATGGCACAGCATTGAGGCGGGTCAGAACCCGAAAATTATGGGTCATGGGTACGGTGGGGCTAATTCAGGCTCTTTAGCTCTACCAGATGCTCCTACAGGAGCTTTTCCCACTTATTCAGAGTTTGAGGGCAATCGCCTTTCATCTACGAGGATACTTGATCTCTAAAGACTAAAACAGAAACTGAAGCAAGAGGTGTGGCGAGAGAGGAGAAAAGGGTGAGGGGAAGAGGTGAAAGAAGAAAGATAGGTTGGTCAGCCCTCAAGTCCAATACCAAGAAGGAAAGGGCCTAAGAGAGTCCGAACCTTGTAGTCTGAGATGGTAGAGACCGAAGGATGCAGGAAACCCAAACACTTGACTTATGGCCAAGCTGGCCTAATAACCACAACAGAGAAAAGGACAAAATGTCAAGCTGTTTATCTGAAGTAGGGGAACTTCAGATGGAGTTAGAAACCGAAGTCTTGAGTTGTTTATTCCTAACCCTTTCCTTATTTTTCCTGTGTTAAATCTCTTAATAAAGGGTTTCTATTCCTGGTCACGCTCCAAACAGTGTTCACCTGCACTGTCCCTGGAAGTCCCAAACATGATTGCATAGGCCTGTGAAGTCCGCCCAAGCCCTCCATAGGTACCATTGAGGTACTAGGGTCACACTTGCTGCAGTGTAGGTAAAACCTCTGTCCTGGAGCTCTGTGATTATATGGTCCGGCATTCTGATATAGAACATGTTCCAACAGCAAGATGTCCCTCACCCTCAAGTACTCTGCCCCATCCCAGTCACGGCCTTCCGAAATCCAGCCCCCAAGTTCACCAGAGCCCATTCAGCCCCTTTACCTTGGAAAACAAATGGTAAGTGCAGGGCTGGGAGAAGGAACTATTTCGCTACTCAGGTGGGAGTCGCCCTTCTTTGAGCTTACAAGACTTATCCTCATCCATGAGTCACATTGTGAAGCCAACTTCTGCAATAGGCTTTACATTCCATATTGGACACAAGGGTCTGTCTTATCGGCCGAATTCCCAACAAGTCGAGGATTCAGCCTTTATCAAGCACTTTTTATAGTTCAGCAACTGACTTTTTCACACTTCGACCAGATCAATTCCAGCTGGGTGTGGCAAAGCAGCAGAAGGAGCCAGTCTAGGACCTAGCATGTTCAAGGAGATTTTTTTTTTAAACAATTTGTCTTCATTCCAACATGGTCACCATACAATAGCAGCAAATCTGCATGTCAATTCTCGTATACAGTTTCATGTTGTTTTTACCCCCCTTGCACCCGCCCTCCTACTCCCCCTTCCCAAGTCTACCACACACCTCCACCTTCCTTAACCCCTTTCTGCGGGAGTCCCCCCGTCCTCTCAACCTGTAGGGCTGTCCTCCTCCGGGCTTACCCGTCGGACCCAGACAGTGTCCCTACTATTTGTTTCCAGGCAGTCAACATATCCGCTTCTTCCTCCCCACCCCAATTTGCTGCCTCATTCCACACTGTAGTTTCAGCATTCGGCCATTTCTGAATATCGTGCCACCAGGCTTCTGCTTTCGGTCTCCTGCTTGCTTTCCAACCCATTGCTATCCTACGTTTAGCATGTTCAAGGAGATTTTATTTAAATAATAAGAAAATGCCTATCTAACCCTATTGCTATGAGAATATTTCCCTACCTAATAAACTAAACTTAGTCTGCTCGTCAAATGTCCGAAACAAAATAGTCCTCTGTCCATCAACCTACTTGTTATCTGGCCCTACCACTTTAGAAAAACAAAACAAAAAAACAGACCAGAGCAGTAGCCTTTCTACTCGGGGTTCGCCTGGCCAAACTACTTGGGTTGCTCCAAATACAGTTCTCCATCCTCTTTTCAGGTTCTGAATTACAAGTTTTAAGTTTTCATACACATCCAATACTTTAAAATGTATTTTCTCAGTGCTATTCCACCACTTTTGACCTTGTCTTTGATATTGTTCTTGGTTATGGAATCCTCCATGCTCTCTCTGTTCTCAATCTGGTTTACTACTATTTGTATTTTTAGGCCTTGCCAAAGCCCTCTGATGTTTTTAACTCAACAGAGTCTCTCGTGGGTGTCAGCCCATATCCAGTGTCCAGGTTTGTCGGGCTCCTGTGACCGTTTTGCCTTCCACAGCCTCATATATCAATCTTATTTGTTTTCTTAGGGCTCCCGGAAGCTCTCTGGCCCTCTGATATGCTTAATTCAGTAGGGTGTCTCCCGGTGTCCAGCATTAGGTTTTTTCTGGGCTCCTGTAGCACTCTTGGCTTCTCTGGCACTCAACATAACCGTTCGCCCCACTCCCCATCATTACCTTCTCGGGAGCATCTTCTTCCCTTTCTCTGGCTGGCGCTACAATTGTCACACTTCTTATGCGGAGGTCAGTGATCCAATCTTTCCACTGTGGTCTAGTCTCAGTATCGGTTGCCTCCACAAACAAAAGGAGTGTGTTGTTCCTCTTTGACTGTTGATCTCTGGGGGAATCCAGCATTACCTGAAGCCAAAGAGATTTAAGTAATGTCACTAGAATCCAAAACAGATTTAACAGCAGTCTTCAATTCCCATGTATACAATTTTATCTTGATAGGGAGTTCCTCAAAGTGGGTGGCTACCCTCTGGGGAGAAGGGACAAATAGTCCAGATTCATCACTCAGGTGAGGCAGCAACAACTGCAGTCTCACTCACTGTGCTCTCTGCTTACTCGTAGACTCATCTTCCGATTTCCCTTTAACCTTTTGACATGGAAATTGAGCTAAAGCAGATGTGAAAGCCAAAATCACAAAATTTTTAGTGGATGCCAGAACAAAATTCAGTTTAAAAACAATGTAGTAGCATGGTTCTTTGCAGGCTCTTCTGCGGACTATCCCTGTTCTTTAACTAAACCCCTGGATAAGAAGACTGATAAGCCCTCCAATGCAGAGCTGGATCAGTGTGGAGCATGGGATGGCGGAGTAGGAAGTCTGCATCATCGCTAGGTGACCCTCATCGACTTGGAGACGAGACACCTGGAATGACACAGCAGAGGCAAGATGGCACTTTGAGCTTCCGAGAAAATGCTCTGCAGGCCAAATGGAAGCATGAGGGGGCTGGACGTGTTATAATGGCGGCTGCAGGCAGACCAGGAGAGTGCTTTTAAGACTGGTGGATGGTGGTGAGTCACAACTGGTGGTAGCACAGACATTGGGGAAGGCTGTGCATGTGGAGCGAGTCCTTGACACAGAATGAGTATACCGCCATCCCATGTGCTTAATTAACTTTCAGCTTTTGCTCTCACCTGTGCCTTGCTAGTGGTCCTGATGTTGTGGAGATGGGGCCTGTCCTGCCTAGAAGCGGGGGCTCTCTAATGGGACAGAGTGCCTGCGCCTGCAGAAAGGCTGGGTCCAAGGAAAACCCTCTGAGGAGGGGAAAACATTGTAGTTTCAGACGTGGTAGAAGAGCCAGTCTGAAAGAGGAAGCAGCTGAGTTGACCGAAACGGGCATGAAGAGTAGAGTTCAGGACAGTAGGAGCCATCAACAGCCAGCCAAGAAAGCAGCAGCGCACAAGGTAAGATGTACAAGGTTGGCAAAATTGAAGCGAGGAAGAAAGATTCAGCTTAGACAAGTCAGAGAAAAGAACACAGCGTCGGGGCAACAAGAAAGTTACAAAGAGCAGATCAACTGCATTTGTGATCTTTTATTTTTCCTGGGAGGAAGCTTCTCCCCTGGGAGTGTGAAACGTTGTACGCAGCATGGTGGCCATGTTGTGGTTGGCGGGAGCTGCAAGTAGAGACGTAAATCCTGGTTGGCAAGTGAGACGAGGGAGTCCTCCATCTAGCCCAGAGTGACCAGAGCCATACGCAGCCTGTGACATTAACACTGATATCCCTGAAGGGATAAGAAATTGGGAGCTGCTCCCTTGGAGGGGAATCCAACATCAGAGGCCAGCTGAAAGTAAGAAGAATGGAAGCATTGCTGGTGTGACTCCTTGAGTGCTGTAGGAATGTGAGTAAATCACTGTGTGGTCTGCCGTGTTAATTGAAAATGGGGAAGGATGCAACCTAATACTTTTCCATGGCTTGCATAGTAAGAAAATAAGATGATACAAAAGGAATTGTTGGCGAGGTTTGAAGGAATGGGAATGGGTAGATCACCCCATAATCTCTAAAGGATGAGGAGGCAAACCAGGAAATCCACTTCTACATGCCTGGAAAGGAAAACCAAGAAATTGACAGCAGGAGCTAGAGATATTGAAACCCTATTTAATACGCATTGAAACCCTATTTAATACGCAGCTGCTTTTTGAGAAAAGTAGAGTTGGAAGACCTTTTGAGGGGAGCCAAGCACAAGGAATGGAGAGCTCGCATTGACCAGGGAAATCCTGAAATCTTCCCTAAATCACTACAAGGAGGACTTTAAGGCGATGTAAAAAGAGGAATTGGCAACCATTAGATTCATCCTTCACAAAGCCATTATTGAGAAAAAAGCAGAGACCATAGCCCTCGGTAACAGATTAATTGTGTGTGTGAGACAGATAGGCGCTAACTACAACAAACAAATCAAACACTTGTAACAGAAGTCATCAATATATGGGGGGCACATGAAAACCGATCTAATAAATGTGAAGACCTAGAAAACGGGTCTTGCAGAGACAACCTGCCTATTAAATCTCAGACGGAGGGTGCAGATTTAATGGAATGCAGTTTGCTCTTCAATCACAAGACCCAACAGACAGGATTTATAAATTGGATAGGGTGGATTGAGACTTTAATCGTCTGCTGAACCCAGATCACTCTCAAGAGACATTTTGGTTAAATGCCACGACTTCCAAACCAAAGTAAAGATTCTAGCTGCTTGATGAGATAATCCAATTCCGTTATAGGGGGACATTTCACCAATATCGCTGTCACAAAGAAGATCACTGAAACCGATCGCTGATCCCCCTGCACCCCCTTGTACATAAGATCTGATATCTATGGTTATTCCCATTTAGGATGCATTTCTGCTTTGCAGGAAAAGGCCTAGCATAGGAACACAGGAGGATGGCCTAACCAAAAATAAAAGCCGGTCGAGACACAAACTAGAATCATTGCAGTACAGATGAAGACTGCAGTGGAAAAAGGCGGAAGAAGGAACTCGACAGATTCAAAAATAACTGATTGGTGCAGTGTAATCGGAAGAAGCGGCCCAGACAAATGGAAAAATAAAAGACGCATGATGAACCAGGAATTTCAGTTAGCTGCTGATCAGGGTGCTACTCGAGAAAAACTCTGATATGCAGACACTTGCACTAATGAGGGAGTGGTTGGCGGGAGTCATTGGGAGTTCCGGGAGGCAAAAGGACAGAATGGTCACACTGGGTAAACTAAGGTCCTGTACTCCATATTCAAGGGAGAATACAAATAGTTGGGTAATTAACTGACAGGATGGGAGGACCTCATGGCATGGATTGCTCAAAATGGGTAAAAAAAGGTTGTAAATAGTAATCGAAGATAAGGGTGAAAATAAATTTGTTGGGGCTAAGCAGGATGGGGACAAATACTAACACAACATGGGTAAAAGGATTCAAATATGGTCGCTAGATGTAAATGTACTCAACACGCCAATTTAGAGAACCATATTGATACGAGTTAGCAAAGCAAGAGCCGGATTTAGTCTTGCTCCAAGAAACGCATGGAAAGGGGATACCAGTAAGTTGAAAATAAAAAATGACTACACAGTTCCATGCCAATATTGACGAAATAAGGATGTGGGTTTCAATATTAATCTGCAAGAATCTTCCACTACATGTGACCTGTTTTAAGTCTGACCCAGGCGGCATATATGTTTTGATGACCAGATGTGTATGACGAGGAAATTGCAGCAATGGTTTTATATGCTCCCAGAATAGATCATATTTTAGCAATTCCAAGATCTCGTTAAAAGGGTGAAGGAGATTGCAATGGATATAATTACGGTATTAGATCATGTAATGGACAAACTTTTATACACCAGTTCAAATTACTGAAGGACTTATTTCTTTGGGCGAATCGTAACAGTAATTGTTGGTATTGTTTATACAGTTTTTTGGTTGTCTGCTGAGGGTTTATACTTTATCTTGATTGCTAGAGATAGACAAAATATGATCCAAAAAGTGTATACTCCCAATAGCGCGAAACAACTGGACATCGTTGCATCAAGAGAAAGAGAGGGGGAGGTTGTTGAAGAAGGGAAGACCATCTTTTCAGAGAACCCCTAGGTAGTGAACTTCTTTAAGAAAAATGACACGAGAGATACTTCAAGACAGAATACATGGGATGCCATGAAGGTGTTGTTTCTCCAGCATGGGGTCTGGCATGGATTCACATGCTCATGAATATATTCCCCATCGTCATGCTGGAAATCCTCGGTAAAGAAAAAAAATCAGTATCAGTTTCGTTTCTGATCTGTCTTTCTTAGTAGTAACCAATCACTAGTCTCTGGGTCATACTGCCCCCAGCCAATGACTGCCCTCTCCCTAAGCCCCGCCCCTGGCTGCCATCCTCAGATTTTTACTGCACGTTCAAGTGTTGGGAGTCCTCGTGCTATAGCTCTCGAGCTTTTTTTGCATTTTACATTTTTTCAGAGTTTTATCTCATTGATTTGGTCAATCGAGCCTCAAGCTCCACCGTTTCTACTTCCGATCAACGGTGACCCGTTCGGAATTTTCTACGCCCCTCAAGGGCGAAGTTTCGTCGAGTTATGCTTCTTGGAGGATTCCAGAAGATCTGAGACCTACCTCGTGGACATGGCCCAGGACAAGGGAAGCTCGACACCCGCATCCAAGCTGTTCAGGAACTGCCCTGGATGCGGATTACAGAAAGTTTTCAAGGAGGATGATCATTCGAGATGTCTCTACTGCCTTCACGAAGACATGACGCACGCGGAAAAGGACTGTGCGTTTTGCAAGAACCTGTCGGAACGGACTATGAGGGATCGTCAAACCCACCTCGCCAGCTGGCTGGAGAAGGGCTCAGCAGGTGAGAAAAAATAGAAGTCCGAGCAGTCTTCTAAGTCCTCTGAGGGCGCCCCGGCGACGGGGGCCTAACAGAAGGCAAAGTGCCGCGAGTCTGCGGGCACCGGGAGCGCCGAAGGGTCGGGCTCCTTGGCTGCCACGCAGGGTGCACTCTCACCGACACCATCAACCACGAGCCAACACTCTGGCTCGGGGAAGAGAAAATCAGAGAACCCGGCTAAGCTTCTGGAGAAGCCCCAGTTGATCTCGAAGGGATCAGCCAAAGGGGAGCGAGGTGGTGCCCCTCCCCCAAGGTGAAGGCCTCAAGCGCGCCCAAGGTGGTGAAGGCCTTGATCCACCCAGTGAAGGCCTCTATTGAGGGAGTCGCGATGACCCTGGTGAAGCCTGTAGAGGCTAACCCAGTGGAGGCGACCTCAGGGCCCAGAGTTTCCCTGCCACCACAGAGGGAATCCTCTTTTCAGCCCATCAATAAGACCCCCATGAATACCCTGGTGGAAAAAGAGGGGGGGGGCCAGTGGCTGTCACGGACACGGATACAGCCTCTGAGGAGGAGCTGGTTGAAGTCGTGAAGGGCCTCAACAAGAGGTTCGAGGAGGTCCGGTCCCACGAGGGGAACCCAGAGGAGGCGGACGAAGAGAGTGACGGTGGCGCCGACTAGACTCCCGTGGAGGAGGAGCGACCGCCACACCCGTCGCAGCCAGTGCCTGAGCCTCAGGACAACTCGGTGGCCATTTTGATAGCAATCCAAACCTTATGCACGAAGATAAGAACCGGATTGCCCCTCACCCCTACGGACGACCCCGACAGAACCGGGCACGTCGGGAAGCCCTCCGAACAAGCAGAGAAGAGTTCACCATGCCCCCCGCCCCCGCCGTTCCAGCCCTCGCGGCCCGCTCAGCCTTCACCTCCTTCCCCTGAGCCTAGGGATGACACGGGAACGGATACGGCCATGACGCGGACAGATGACGACAGTGGTGACGACAGGATGGGCCTTCCATCACCACTCCCTCGGGCCTCCCCGCCCGACGAAATAGGCTCCTTCCACGCCATGATTGCCATCCGAACTTTTTCAGCTCTGCCCGGAGGAACAGAAGAAGGAAGGTTTCCTATATCAGCGGCGCAAGGCCAAGAGGAAGACTGTCCTCGCAGTACCATTGATTGACGACATCTGGGAGGAGGGACTTGCTCGCCTGAAGAACCCATCCACGACGCCTGCCAAGAGGGACCGGTACGAGAAGAAGTACTGGGTGCCCAATTCCGCCCCGTTGTGCCTTAGGGCACAGCCGACCCCGGATTCGGTTGTCTCGGCGGCAGCCAAGAAGAAGGCGGCTGGGTGTCATCTTCAACTTCGACCTCCCCACCGGACGGCGAGGGAAAGAAGCTAGACGCCATGGGACGACGAGTAATCTCGTCTGCGGTGACGACAATTAAGGCGGCTAACGCCCTAGCGATTATGGCACACTACGACAGGGAGCTTTGGTACAAGATCGCTCCCCTGCTGGACTTCCTACCGGACGACAAGAGGGCGGAGGCCCTGGAGATCCTACAGGAAGGTTAGGTGGCGTCAGACCACGCCATAACGGTGGCCACGGATATCGGTGACACTGGATTCCGCCAGTTGGGCAACGGTGTTTGCCTTCGACGGCGGGGATGGCTCAAGGCAACTGATTTCCGCCAGGACTTGCAAACCAGAGTTTTGGACGTGCCCTTCGACGGGAACAACCTGTTTGGAAAAACAGTGGATGAGTCACTTCAGGCCATCAAGACCGACGCGGAGACAGCTCGGGCCTTGGGAGTGTTGCAGCAACGACGGCCGCCGGAGGCAGACAGGGTGCCTCCAAGGGATCCGGTGGCGGCTCCTCGATGTACCACCAGGCAGCCCGCTCTTTGTCGCAGGAGGCCTACAGAGGACGCAGCAAGTCAGGAGGATCTCGTCGTCGTCGCCATGGTGGCAAGGCCACCTCCAAGCAAGACTGAACCGGCCGCAGCGTCGGGCCCCCACCAGAGCACCCCGGTTGGAGGCCGGCTGGCGAACTTCGTCAGCGTGTGGGAGTCCATCTCCACCGACCGTTGGGTGCTGGATGCCCTGGCCCACGGGCACACTCTCGAATTTCTAAGAAGTGCCCCCGCATTCCTCCCGTGGCCAGGAAGGAAAATCACATCCCTCAACTATTGTTAGAAGTAAGGGCGATGCTCAAGGAAGGTGCCATCGAGCTCGTCCCGAAGAGGCTCCGGGGCTCCGGAGTATACTCAAGGTACTTCCTCGTCAGAAAAAAGACAGGTGGTTGGCGCCCCACCCTGGACCTGCGGCGGTTAAATAAATACATCAAGGCGCAAATGTTCAGGATGGTCACCCTCCAGCACGTGCTGGGACAGCTGGAGGAGGGCGACTTCCTGTCGTCGCTGGACTTGGAGGATGCTTACTTCCACATCCCCATTCTAAAAGGGCACCGAAAGATCCTCAGATTCATAGTCCAGGGGCGGCACTACCAATTCAAGGCCCTGCCATTCGGGCTGAAGTCGGCACCCAAGGTGTTTATCAAGTGCCTCGCTCCAGTGGCAGCGCGACTGCGCCTGCGGGGGATCCACATCTACCCCTACATGGGCGATTGGCTCATCCTTGCAAGGACAAGAGAACTCGCCGTCGAACACACAGCGGAGACCGTCCAGCTTCTCACGGACCTGGGATTCTCCATCAACTACTCGAAATCCCACCTGGTCCCATCGCAGGTCGCACTGTTTCTGGGAGCCAAGCTCGATACAGTGGTGCGATTAGCCCCGCAGCGTCGGGCCCCCACCAGAGCACCCCGGTTGGAGGCCGGCTGGCGAACTTCGTCAGCGTGTGGGAGTCCATCTCCACCGACCGTTGGGTGCTGGATGCCCTGGCCCACGGGCACACTCTCGAATTTCTAAGAAGTGCCCCCGCATTCCTCCCGTGGCCAGGAAGGAAAATCACATCCCTCAACTATTGTTAGAAGTAAGGGCGATGCTCAAGAAAGGTGCCATCGAGCTCGTCCCGAAGAGGCTCCGGGGCTCCGGAGTATACTCAAGGTACTTCCTCGTCAGAAAAAAGACAGGTGGTTGGCGCCCCACCCTGGACCTGCGGCGGTTAAATAAATACATCAAGGCGCAAATGTTCAGGATGGTCACCCTCCAGCACGTGCTGGGACAGCTGGAGGAGGGCGACTTCCTGTCGTCGCTGGACTTGGAGGATGCTTACTTCCACATCCCCATTCTAAAAGGGCACCGAAAGATCCTCAGATTCATAGTCCAGGGGCGGCACTACCAATTCAAGGCCCTGCCATTCGGGCTGAAGTCGGCACCCAAGGTGTTTATCAAGTGCCTCGCTCCAGTGGCAGCGCGGCTGCGCCTGCGGGGGATCCACATCTACCCCTACATGGGCGATTGGCTCATCCTTGCAAGGACAAGAGAACTCGCCGTCGAACACACAGCGGAGACCGTCCAGCTTCTCACGGACCTGGGATTCTCCATCAACTACTCGAAATCCCACCTGGTCCCATCGCAGGTCGCACTGTTTCTGGGAGCCAAGCTCGATACAGTGGTGCGATTAGCCTCGCCGTCGGAGGAAAGGACGAAGGCCATCTTGGGCAAGGTGCAGCGCCTGCTGGCCACGGACGTGGCCAGGGTGAGATCCATCAAGTCCCTGCTCGGAATGATGTCCTCATGCATCTACCTGGTGCGCCTGTGCAGGCTACGGATGCGTCCTCTACAAGAGTTCCTCGACGCTTGTTGGATACAAGCGACGGGCAGCTTCGAGGACAGGATCCCGCTCAACGAGGCTTTCCGCCAAGCGATCCGATGGTGGTGCACCCGCGCGCATCTCGCGGCGAGCAAGGACTTTCAGACCCCGGTACATCAGGAGACGGTGGCGACAGACGCCTCCCTGGAGGGATGGGGAGCGCACATCGGAGATCTGCACGCGGGAGGCCTTTGGCTCCCGGAGGAGAGGTCACTCCACATCAACATCCTGGAGCTCGGAGCCGTGTTCTGGGCCCTCAGGTCGTTCCTCCCGTTCCTCAAGGGCAAGGTGGTGAGGGTCTTCACCGACAACACCACCACGATGTTCTACATCCGGAAGCAGGGAGGCACCAGATCCCCAGCCCTGTCCAAAGAGGCCCAGGATCTGTGGCACTGGGCCGTCGCCCAGGGCATGTTTCTGGTGCCCTTGGCAAACTCCAGATCGACCTGTTTGCGACAGCGACGAACTCCAAGTGCCAGAGGTTCGCCAGCAGGTTTCCCCAGCAGAGGAGCATGGGCGATGCTTTTTCGTTCCCCTGGAATGGCCTGTTCCTGTATGTGTTCCCCCCGTTGCCGTTGCTGCTCCGACTCATCAACCAACTCAAGAGGTCCCGGTGCAGGATGATCCTCGTCGCACGGGCGTGGCCGAGACAGATCTGGTTCCCGGACCTTCGAGACTTGTCAGCGTCCCCCCAGGTCAGACTGTCGACAGACGCAGATCTTCTCTCCAGAGAAGGAGGCGCCATCCTCCATCACGACCCGGAGTCGCTGAACTTGCAGGCCTGGCTCCTGCAGCACTAGAGTTTGGAGGGTATGATATCCCGGCGGACTGCAAGGAGGTGCTTGCAAAGGCCAGGGCGTCCTCAACTCTAAAGTGCTACGGACACAAGTGGATGAGGGCCTTTGTCTGGTGCCGTGCACAGAGGATTAACCCTCTGCGTATTACGGCCCCTCAAGTGCTGCCGTACCTGCTGTCGCTGGCCAAGGCGGGCCTAGCTCACGCTTCAATCAAGATCCATCTTGCAGCGATTTCCCGTTACACCAGAACTAGGGGACGGTCATCCCTGTGGTCTCATCGCCTGGTGAAGGAATTTATGAAGGGACTGTTCCAATCGTTCCCGCCGGTGAAGGCTCCGGACCCCCGTGGGAGCTCAACGTGGTGCTGACCAGGCTCATGGGGCCGCCATTCAAGCCCCTGCATTCGGCACCGTTGAAATTTCTGTCGTGGAAAACAGCGTTCCTTGTGGTCATCACCTCCACACGACGAGTGGGAGAGGTCCAGGCCCTATCCTGCAAGCCTCCATACTTGACTTTGCACGAGATGAGGGTGGTGCTGAGGATGCACCCCTCCTTCATGCCCAAGGTGCCGTCGGACTTCCACCTCAACGAGCCCTTGGTGTTGCCAGTTTTCTTCCCGTCGTCTTCGTCGCTGACCGAGAGGACTTTGCACTCGCTGGATGTAGCTAGAGCGCTGAAGTTCTACGTGGACCGCACAAAGAATTTTCAGAAGACATCACAGCTTTTTGTGAACTTTGCCTGTGAATTAAGGGAAGGCACTCTCGAATGCTTCCATTTCCAGATGGCGCTCCGGCTGCATCATGCACTGTCACCGGTTGGCAAACCGACCGTTGCCCGGCCGTCCAAGAGCCCATTCGACCAGAGCGATCGCTGCTAATACGGCGTTCTTGTCTGGTGTGCCCCTGCTGGACATCTGCAGGGCTGCTACGTGGAGGTCGACAAGCACCTTCACGAAGTTCTACTGCGTCGACCGGGATTCCAGGGAGGAGTCCAGAGTCGGCCAAGCAGTGCTGCGCAACCTGTTCGCCTGAAGATGGGCCTGGTGAGGAGGTAAGAGATGCTTAGTGTTGAGTTTATGTAATGCTTAATGTTGAGCCTTGCCACCTCCCGTGGTTGTGCATGTGTATACTGCTATGTATTCTATATTCATGACCATGTGAATCCATGCCAGACCCCATGCTGGAGAAGGAACAAGTTACTTACCTGTAACTGTTGTTCTCCAGCATGGGTCTGGCATGGATTCACATGCGAACCCTTCCTCCTACCCCTCTGCAGCTCTTCAGAAACGAAACTGATACTTATTTTTTTCTTTACCGAGGATTCCCAGCCTGACGACGGGGAATATATTCATGAGCATGTGAATCCATGCCAGACCCCACGATGGAGAACAACATTTACAGGTAAGTAACTTGTTCCTTAGGGGTCAATGGGCCTCATTACGAGTATGGAGGTAATGAAAAAAGGAAGGCGGAATGGTATTACCGGCATCGTTAACAGGTCCGGGCCATTATGAGCCGACAACCCGCCAATACCGCCACCGCCCATACCGTGCCCCTTCTTACCGGCATGCACGCGTACATGCGCCCCTTGGCGGCGCCAATATTGGGCTGCCGCTAACAGGAGCTCTTCCAGTTCTGCCCCGAAGAACAGAAGAAGGAGGGCTTCCTCTACCAACGACGGGAGGCCAAGAGGAAGACTGTCCTTTTAGTCCCTTTAGTGGACGACATCTGAGTCGAGGGGCTGGCGCTCCTCAAGAACCCATCCATGGCTCCTGCTAAGAGAGACCGGTACGAGAAGAAGTACCGGGTCCCGGACTCTGCCCCTATGTGCCTCAAAGCACAGCCGTCCCAGGATTCAGTGGTCTCTGTGGCGGCCAAGAAGAAATCGGCGGGGACGACGGCCTCCACTTCCACTTCTCCCCCCGGACGGCGAGGAAAAGAAGCTGGACGCCATGGGACGACGGGTCATCTCGTCGGCGGCGACGATTATTAAAGTGGCCAATGCCCTCGTGATTGTGGCTCGCTACGACAGGGAGCTGTGGTTCAAGATCGCTCCCCTCCTGGACTTCCTCCTGGACGACGGGAGGGCTGAGGCCTACGAAATCCTACAGGAAGGCGAGGTGGCTTCGGATCACGCCATCATGGTGGCCACGGATATCGCCGACACCGGCTTTCGCCAGATGGGCAACAGCGTTTGCCTTCGCTGGCGCGGTTGGCTCAAGGCCACCGATTTCCGCCAGGACTTGCAGACCAGGGTTCTGGATATGGCCTTCGACTGGAACAACCTGTTCGTCAAGACAGTGGACGAGTCACTGCAGGCCATCAAGGCGGACACCAAGACGGCTCGGGCCTTGGGTGTTCAACAACGACAGCCATCCTTTCGGAGCTCCGGAGGCAAGTAAGGTGCTTCAAAAGGATTCGGTGGCGGCTCCTCGTACCGCCAAGCAGCCCACTCCTCGTCACAGGAAGCCTACAGAGGACGCGGCAAGACAGGAGGATCCCGTCGTCGCCAAGGAGGCCAAGGCGGCAAGGCCGTGCCGAAACAGGACTGAACCGGCCGTGGCGTCGGGCCCCCACCCGAGCACCCCGGTGGGAGGCCGGCTGGCGAATTTCGTCAGCTTGTGGAAATCCATCTCCAGCGACCGTTGGGTGCTAGATGCACTGGCCCGCAGGCACACTCTGGAGTTTCAAAGAATGTGTCCCCGTATTCCACCCATGGCCAGGAAGGAAAACCACATCCCACAACTACTTCTGGAGGTACGAGCGATGCTAAGAAAGGGAGCCATAGAACTCGTCCCAAAGAGGCTCCGGGGCTCCGGAGTGTACCCGCGGTGCTTCCTCATCCGGAAGAAGACTGGCGGTTGGCAACTCATCCTGGACCTTTGTCGTGTAAACAAGCACATCAAGTCCCAGAATTTCGGGATGGTCACCCTCCAGCACGTGCTGGGACAGCTGGAGGAAGGCGACTTCCTGTCGTTGCTGGACTTGGAGAATGCCTACTTCCACATCCCCATTTTAAAAGGACATAGAAAATTCCTACGATTTGTGGTCGAAGGGCGACAGTATCAGTTCAAGACCCTTCCCTTCGGATTGAAGTCGGCACCCAGGGTGTTCACCTAGTGCCTAGCGCCAGTGGCGGCGCGGCTTCGCCTGCAGGGGATCCACGTCTACCCCTACCTGGACGATTGGCTCATCCGAGCAAAATCAAGGGACCTCGCCGTCGACCACACAGTGAAGACCGTCCAACTGCTCACGGATCTGGGATTCTCGATCAACTTCGCAAAATCCCACTTAGTACCGTCGCAAGATGCCCTTTTCCTGGGAGCCAGACTCAATACAGTGGCACGATTGGCTTTGCCGTCAGAGGAAAGGACGAAGGCCATCCTGGGCAAGGTACAACGGCTGTTGACCATGGACATGGCCAGGGTGAGGTCCATCAAGTACCTACTCGGCATGATGTCATCGTGCATCTACCTCGTGTGCCTATGCAGGTTGCGGATGAGACCACTGCAGGAGTTCCTCGACATCCATTGGATGCAAGCGGCGGGCAGCTTCGAAGACAGGATCTCACTCAACGAGACTTTCCGCCAAGCGATCCGGTGGTGGGGCACCCGCGTGCATTTAGCGGCGGGCATGGACTTCCAGACCCCAGCACATCAGGAAACGGTGACGACAGACGCCTCCCTGTAGGGATGGGGAGCACACACCGGAGATCTCCACACAAGAGGCCTTTGGCTCCCGGAGGAGAGGTTGCTACACATCAGTGTCCTGGAGCTCCGAGCCGTGTTCTGGACCCTCAGGTCGTTCCTTCCGTCCCTCAAGGGCAAAGTGGTAAGGATCTTCACCGACAACACCACAACGATGTTCTACATCCAGAAGCAGGGGGGCACCAGATCCCCAGCCCTATCCAAGGAAGCGCAGGATCTGTGGCACTGGGCCGTCGCCCAAGGGATGTTCCTGGTCGCCTTTCATCTGGCAGGAATAAAGAACACCATCGCTGACTCATTCAGCAGGGAGCTGCGCTTGTGCCACTAGTGGGCCCCGCGGTAGGATCAAGTGGATCTCCTATTCCGACGATGGGGCAATCCCCAGATCGACCTATTTGCGACGGCGACAAACGCCAAGTGCCGGAGGTTCGCCAGCAGGTTTCCCCAGCCGGGGAGCATGAGCGATGCCTTCTCATTCCCCTGGGACGGCCTATTCCTGTATGCGTTCCCGCCGTTGCTGCTGCGACTCATCAGTCAACTCAGACGGTCCCGGTGCAGGATGATCCTCGTCGCACCAGCGTGGCTGAGGCAGATCTGGTTCTCGGACCTTCTGGACATGTCAGCGCCCCCCCGGTCAAACTACTGATGGACGTGGATCTTCTCGCCAGGGAAGGAGACGCCATCCTCCACTACGACCCAGGATCGCTGAACCTGCAGGCCTGGTTCCTGCAGCACTAGAGTTGAGAGGGTACCATATACCGACGGACTGCAAGGAGGTGCTCGCAAAAGGCCAGGGCGTCCTCGACTCTCAAGTGCTATGGACACAAATGGAAGAGGTTCTCTGTCTGGTGCCGTGCACAGAAGATTAACCCTCTGCGGATTACGGCCCCAGGCGGGGCTGGCACATGCCTCCATCAAGATCCATCTGGCGGCTATCTCCCGCTACACCAGAACTCTGGGGCGGTCATCTCGATGGTCTCATCGCCTGGTGAAGGAGTTCATGAAAGGACTGTTCCGATCTTTCCCGCCGGTGAAGGCTCCGGCCCCAGCATGGGAGCTCAACGTGGTGCTGACCAGGCTCATGGGGCCGCCATTCGAGCCGCTGCATTCGGCACTGTTGAAGTTCCTGTCGTGGAAGACAGCGTTTCTTGTGGCTATCACCTCCGCACAACGAGTGGGAGAGATCCAGGCCCTCTCCTGTAAACCTCCATACCTGACATTCCACAAGACGAGGGTAGTGCTGAGGACGCACCCCGCCTTCATGCCCAAGGTGCCGTCGGACTTCCATCTCAACGAGCCCTTGGTGTTACCTATTTTCTTCCCATCGCCTTCGTCGCCGGCTGAGAGGACTTTGCACTCGCTGGATATGGTTAGAGCGCTGAAGTTCTACGTGGACCGCACGAAGAGTTTTCGGAAGTCATCACAGCTGTTTGTGAACTTTGGACCGTTGAACCAAGGAAAGACCCTCTCAAAGGCTTCCATTTCCAGATGGCTCTTCAGCTGCATCATGCACTGTCACCGATAGGCAAACTGACCATTGCCTGGCCGTCCGAGAGCCCACTCAACCAGAGCGATCGCTGCTACCACGGTGTTCCTGTCTGGTGTGCCCCTGCTGGACATCTGCAGCGCTGCTACGTGGAGGTCGACGCACACCTTCATAAGATTTTACTGCGTCGATCGGGATTCCAGGGAGTAGTCCAGAGTCGGTCAAGCAGTGCTGCGCAACCTGTTCGCTTGAAGGTGAGCCTGGTGAGGAGGTAAGGGATGCTTAATGTTGAGTTGTTGGAATGCTTAATGTTGAGCCTTGCCACCTCCCGTGGTTGTGCATGTGTGTACTGCTATGTGTTCTTGTATTCATGAGCATGTGAATCCATGCCAGACCCCATGCTGGAGAAGGAACAAGTTACTTACCTGTAACTGTTGTTCTCCAGCATGGGTCTGGCATGGATTCACATGCAAACCCTCCCTCCAACCCCTCTGCGGCTCTTCTCTTGGTCCTACTGCCACTTTACGTGCTACCAAATTTGAAGATGGATGCCAGAGGAGGTGCTTAGGTAGAGGACAGTCACTGGCTGGGGGCAGTATGACCCAGAGACCAGTGATTGGTTGTTAGTAGAAAGACAGTTCAGAAAACGAAACTGAAACTGATTTTCTTTTTCTTTACCGAGGATTCCCAGCCTGACGATGGGGAATATTCATGAGCATGTGAATCCATGCCAGACCCATGCTGGAGAACAACAGTTACAGGTAAGTAACTTGTTCCTTTTCCTTTCGGCCAGAAGGCCAGCAACCAAATCTTTATACCGCTGTCGCTGGAATAAGTTCTGCAGCTGGTGTAGAGATAAGAATGTCGACCCTTTTTCATGTAATACACCTGCAGTGTTATCCTTTTTGCAAATTCTGGCAAATCTGGGGCTCCAGATTAGTACCATTAAAGGATATCTGGCAGCGCTTTCTATTTTCACACGCACGTCAGAGGAAGTCTCCTATTTTAAGATTCCTCTGATAATATAATTCCTAAAGTGATTAACTAATGTTTTCCCTCCGACCCCCTTTCAAGTCCCACTGTGGGATCTCAACTTAGTTTTAAAGTTTCTGATAGGTGCTCCTTTCGAGTCTCTACATACTTGTCCATTAAGACTTCTTACTCTGAAAACTGTTTTCTTAGTGGCAATAACATCAGCCTGAAGGGTGAGTGAGCTACAGGCTTTATCCTGCAAGCCTTCTCACACTGTTTTTCATAAAGACAGGGTAGTACTAAAGATCAAACCTACTTTTCTCCCCAAGGAGGTTTCTGAGTTTCATATTACTCAGAAAATAGCTTGACCATCTTTTTATCCTCCACCACAACCGAGGAAAGAGGAAGAAAGACTTCACAGGCTTGATCCTAGACGTGCACTCAGTTTTTACATTTCTCGAATGGCAAGACTGCGGCAGAATGACCAATTATTTGTGGGCTATTAAGGTCACAAATTGGGTCTAGCCATCACCAAGCAAACCATCCCCAGATGGATTATTTTAACTATGTACAGCCTGGCTGCTAAAGACCCTCCTGATCATTTAAGGGCTCATTCGAACAGTTATGTTGCAACTTTTTCTGCGTTGCAGAGGGGAGTTCCGATAAAGGATATATGTGCAGCTGCCACATGGTTGTCTGTACACACCTTTACTAAATACTATAGTCTCGACTCCTCCATGAGCCAAGATTCTGCTTTTGGAAAAGCAGTACTGCAAGGCTCTGCGGGGGCGAGCAGTAACCCGGTGCAGTGTCACGGAGAATTGTCTGAGTGATACATCAACTGGCATACCTGTTCGCGGACCTGAGGTGTTCCTGGGTCTCTTGGTATTATAGGAGTCTCCACCAGCTACGTTGTGGTTGCTCAACATATACATTGACGCCAATGGAGGATTGATTTCCGCTGTCCTGACTTACCGTCCCGCAAGCCGGAAAGTGGGGATTTATTACTGTCCCATATACATGGAGAACAGGGCGAAGCAACTGCTCCTAGCCCGACGTCCTGAAGAAGGTCTCTGACCGAAACACGTGTCGACGTGGTCTCTATGAGGGACATCTGGTGATACTTGAAACCAGTGACATAATGACACCTGATACTATGGACTGGGTCACTATAGGAAATGTTAACTAAAAAATCTGGAATAATACAAATTGATGTTATTACACGAGGGTGTTTTATTTATGGAGTCTTGAATGTATTTTTGAATGTGGATACGTATGAAGGCATGATTTGACTTAAGATTTTTATGAAATTTTTATGACAGTAAAATGATTGATCATGTGATGAGTTTTGAAATAAATATTTTGATATGTACTTAATCTAACCAGTGTCATCCCATTCCACTGATCCGCCTTTTTGTTTGCTATATACTCTACCTGAAGGATCAGGGATTGTGAGTGCAGGTCTACCCCTTTATTTACTTCCTGCACTCTGTGCATATACGTGATCATTTCAAATTTTACTCCCTCCTCCAAATTATGTAAACTGCTTTGGGAGTGTATCAAAGATGAGGAATACGTGGGAGGACACAATCCATTTGAAGAACAAGTTACTTACCCAGGGTAACATTCTTTCGACTGGATGTTCCTCCCACATATTCTTTATCGCCCCTCCCAACCTACCCCGCAGTAAAACTTCTCTTGCGGTTGCAGTCTGCGCTCTCTGAGGGGGAATAACCGTCAAACTCAAGACCATGCTTCTCTCTTCAAAGCAGAACTGAGCAACGGGCGCTGCGCGCGCTACTTATACCTTTGGTGACCTTGCCGCCAAGACGGAGGCCTCCGAGGGACATCGACTCGACCAGGCATCAACGCACAGCGCCCTCTACTGAAAAAATATTTCTGAGGCAGCAAGCTGGATATTAGGAAATATCAATGATAAAGAATACATGGGAACATCCAAGCCAAAGAATGTTACCATGGGTAAGTAACTTGTTAATCTTTGTTTGGCCTTCAGCGTTTCAAGAGTTCCAAAAATAAATAAATAACTGCAATATAGTCTCCTGTGGGTATAGTGCCTTAATCCAGTGGGAGTGACCCTTCCTCTGGATTCTTCTTCACAATTTCTTAACAACTATAACTCTTGTCTTTTCGTCTTGTTCAATATCAAAGACAGTTCTGTGTCTATCTTTGGTCTTTAGATTGTCAGGATTACTGCTATACTCTCCTGCCAGGGTTTTCTGTTTCTCTGGTTTCACACACTTTGGGCTGCTTGATGTACCCTCTTGCCAGGGCTTCTTGTTTCACACATTTGCAACTGCCTGGTATACTCTCCTTCCTGCCAGGGCTTCTTGTTTCACACACTTGCAACTGCCTTTCTACCAGGACTTGTAATTGTTTCTGTGACTCCACCTTAGATAGTTCATCACTTTAGCTCTCTTGGCTAATTCCTTTGTTTTATGCTTTATTTCCTCTTTAGTGTTTTGCTAATACCTCCAATCATCCACCACCACAGCATTATGGGTTAATGTACGCTGTTCATTAAAGATTCTTTCTTGAGGCAAACATGCTTTTAACTTCTTACTTTCAGTATCACAAAATGATTTCCTCTCTTTATCCGACTTGCATTGTTCAATGTTTAACATACAGCGTGTTTGCAAAAAATGCCCCGGTGTTCCCTTGGTCCCAGCGTGGACTCCCCAGTTCTTCGTGGAATCTCCTGCTCTGCCTGCGGCTTGCCGAGGTGAGCCGCTGGACTCGCCCTCCTTTGCGCTGCTCGGCTTTCGGTTTCCACTTCTCTGGTGGTGGTGGCTGGGGTTTTCCTCTTCTCGCAGCTTCCCGTAAATTTCTCTTCTTGTTCTTCCACTGTCAAATGCCCGGGAGCCCTTTTCTTGCTTCTGGGGTTCCTGCGTGAAAGCTTCTATGTCCTCTCGTTCTGCTCAGTGCATGAGCCCACCTCCACCACTGGTGTGCCATTTCTTCTTCTGACCTTCTTTTAAACGTCCCGGGCAAGGTGTATGCTCACAACAACTAGAGCATCACCTGTGCTTGGGGCTTCCTCTAATCTGCATTCCTCCATTCCTCTTCTTCGTCGCATTATTAAGGGGTTTCTTGGAATGGTAGTTTCTTTTTACCAACTTGCACAAAAACATTGTAGGAATGTTTTCAACATGTTCTGAGGGCAGCTCCATGTTTGAAAACTGTTTTGGAGATTTGTTTGAGAAAAAAATCATCACTCTTCTTTGGGGAAACGGAAGGAAATACAATAGGCCATAAAGATGTTGTGTATGGGAGATTCATCTTGTTTGTGGAAAGTGGGATACCATATCTCATCCGTAGACATCACCACTCCCTCCCTCACCCATGTAGCCGCCCCAGGGTCAGGATCAGGTAGCAGCTGCTGTCCCCTGGCCACAATGGGGGAGATAGCGGCCGGACATGGAGTAATGATACCATCGTATTCATTACAGTACACTGGCCTGAAGACGTGCACTGAAGTAATGAAAAAGATCATATCATGATTGATTGTACTGTTCGTATCTGAAGGCTATTTTATGGTGGGGAAACTTCCCTGAGCGCATCAGGGCACATTCAAACCAGGGGTGCAGCTGCAACATCGGCACTCCAAAGGTGAGTCCCAACTCTGGATATCCTCCAAGCGGAAATGTGGGCTTCTTTCCACACTTTCCTGAAACATTACGGCCTGGACACCCTGTCAGATCAGTACACCCGCTTTGGTAGAGCTGTCCTGAAGCATGTTCTCGTACAACAGCAGAATAGTCTGCTCCTCTATATTTAGGTACTACTATGGGAGTCTAAGATTAGGAATTTGTGGGAGAACAAAATCCATTCGAAGAACAAATTACGTACCTCCAGTAATGTTCTTTCTGATGGATGTTCCTCCCATGGATTCTTCATCACCCTCCTATCATGCCCCACAATGAGAGAGCTCTCTCCTGTTGCTGACTCTTTCAATGCTGAAAGGTGTCTCATATAATTTGTTATCCCCAACGTGGCTGAGCACAGGGAAAGAATTAGTAACAATGAAGAACGCTGAGGAACCTGGACAACAGAGTGGTATGGCAGCCCCCTCCTAACAAATGTTTCTGAGAGCTGCTGCCGCAGGAAGAATAAATCTAAGATGAGGAATCCGTGACAGGAACATCCATTAGAAACAACAATGCAGGGGGTAAATAATACATTTTTTTACAGATGTTTTGGACTACAACTTCCATCAGCACTAGCTAACATAATCATTAGGGAGGGATCATGGGAGACTTAGCACAAAACATCAGGAGAGACTCAGGTTGAGGACCACTGAACCAAAGTAGAAAACATCTTAGTCTAAATGGTTCTGCTTTAAGTAATTTTAACAATAAGTAATGTATGTGTTTATGTATATTAGTGCTTATAGAATACTTTTCAAAATGGAGGCTACAGCTATTTTCCTCCTAAAGGTCTCAGTGTTGTGCATGTGTCAGGCCTTTTTGAGTTTGGTAAGAAGGCATGTGTGCTGGTAGATGCCTGATCTTGGGGGCCATCATTTGAGGATGAGTTACCATTTCCCTGCATCTGGTATTCCGGCATAGATGTTTGGCGAGAGCAGCATTTGCGGATTCATCATTCTACCCACACTACTAACGTAATAGATTGGCATGACTTTTACTAAAAATGACAAACAATTGTATTTTTGTGAACCTTCAAATTTTCTATACACTCTTCTTTTGTTTCTCCCAGCATGCTCCTGGTGTACCTAAAATTCTAGTTGGAAATCGCCTCCATTTAGCCTTCAAGCGTCAGGTCTCTACAGAGCAAGCACAAGTATATGCTGAGAGATTAGGCATGACTTTCTTTGAAGTGAGCCCATTGTGCAACTTCAACATAACTGAGTCCTTCACAGAGTTGGCAAGGATTGTGCTAATGAGGCATGGGATGGACCGGCTCTGGAGGCCAAACAAGGGTAAGCGGTGCACTGAATATTTGTCATCCTAATTTTATGATGTTAATGTATTCATTACGCAATTCATCATTTGCACATGGCTTGTCATTACATTGTTGATCACTGTTTCTTTTTACTTTATCATACTTTTAACTTGCCCCACCTCTAACCTGCTTTACTTGCCTATCTTTTAAATTGCACTATTTGTATTCATTGTATTTTGCTGCCGTTTCTACTCTGTTCATTTACTTAAACTGTTGCATCTCTCACATATTATCATGTTTTACATTTTAGACATGGCCCTGGGGTCTTCTGGCCCATAGGCCACATCATACAACTTATTAGCACCTGGAAATCGTTACTGTCCTCCTCTCAGCCAATCATAATGTTTAAAGTGCTGTCAACAACTACTGGTATTGACTGCTTTGTTTGTTTGTTTTTGGCATTTATATAGTGCTACAAACCCTCGGGTATCTGAGCGCTACTTATTACCCACGGTGTGTGGTGCTCATTTATTGACCTCGGAAGAATGAAAGGCTGAGTTTGGCGCTGCCGGGATTCGAACCTGCCTCAGCAGCTCTGCACGGATGTCAAAGCGAGCGCTCTAATCGCTGTATTATCTGACTGCATTCTGAACATTCTGTTTTCAGAAGCACACAGGGAACCAACAATGCAATTTCTAGGCAAGATTTTGTTTCAACAAAAGACTTCGTCTCTTTGAGGACCTTACTTTTGCTGCACCATGCTAATTAACACACGGAAGAGAAAGTTAAAACATTGGTTTCTTTATAACAAATTGAAAGCATTTACCATTTACTTTTATAAATTACACCTCATGCATGCTCATGCCTTTTCCAATTCAACCAATTTGCAATTAAAATGCTAACCTTAAGACAACATGTTATTTAAATACTATAAAATAAAACCACATTTAATTTACTAACTCACTTTGGGCTCTATCAGGAGTTGGGCGGTATGCCGGCAGTAAATTCTCCAGGATACCGCCCATTGCAATTAGCGCTACCACAACTTGGTCCGGCGCTATCACAAGTTGCAGTGGCAGAGTAAGTGTCCATGGGACTCAATGGGACATTTTCGGCACAATTACTGCCTGAAAATGCTTGACATTTTTAAGAGTGCAGCCCCTCTCTGTGCCTCTCCCAAAGGAGTCGAAAAAATCCGGCCACCCCTCAGAATCTAGAAAGACCAGCGGGGAGTCTGATGCGTCTCCTTCCTATGTGCCTAAGAGCCTGGGAAGAGAGGTTCCTCAACACAAATCGACAGTGCCTTCCTCGACGCACAAGGTGAAAATCGCCATCTTCCTGCTCAAAGGCCAAAGGTTCAGGGTCTTCAATAACTGTCTCAAGGCTTTCTCCTAAGCTGTCGAAGCCGTTGAGACATTCACCAGAACTGTTGAGGCATTTACTTCAGTCAGAGCCATCAAGGCATTCTGCGTCCGCTTCTTGGAAGACGGCGAAGCCCTCAATGCCATCGGTGCATTCAGTGCCCTCGAAGCTTACAAAGACCTCCACTGACTCTACAAAGTCATGTACACCATTGCCTAGACCCTATTTCTTTAAATCCATGGGGTCTATCTTCGAGGTTTGGGAAGAGGAGGACCAAACTCCCTTTGGATACGAATTTGGGACTCCAATGTACCAGAGGAGCTTATTTCACAATGTGAGAAATCTTGTTGAAACCTTGAAAGAGACTAGCAGTTGGGAGACTTCACCTGAGACGGATTTTGGAAATCCAGAGATGGTTGGATACTCACCCATCTTATAGGTCAGTGATCAGTAAGGTATCATAACCTCATGCCTGAGGGTTTGTAGCGCTATATAAAAGCCTAATTATTATTATTATTATTATTATTATAACATCTTGGTTGGTCTAAACCAGCTGCAATAATTGAAAAAGATGACCTCATGGATATACTGGACAGTGGACCAGTAAAGAAGAGGTGTTACCTTTTCATACCGGATTGAGAGTCAGAGTCCTGGAGAATTGGCTGCCGCCAGATTCTATCCCAACAGTGTACAAGTTACTGACAGAAAAATATAGAACAGCTTCCATAGATCCACCCTTTCTCAACAGCCATCCAACACCAGAAAGTCTGGTGGTTCAAGCTGCAACATGTCGTCTAGGGTTTATCCTTCTACCCCACCTGACAAGGATGATGGATAGATTGATGCCATAGGGAAAGGAATGTTTAGTGCGGGTAGTATGGCACTAAAATTGTTGTGACTTGACTGTCTTGTAGGCAGAAGAAACCTCCGTCCCCAAGTGTCCCACAGAGAGAACCCAAGTCACTCCCTGTGCAACCTTTGAGGCCACAGATGGGAGATGTTACTCCGGAACCACGAAACTCTGGGGACCCCAAGCCACTGCAAAGAAAGCACCAGTTAAGTACCAAGCCAAAACAGCAATCACAGCAGGCAACACAGTATGAACAAAACGTGGAACAGGCTTACCATAAAAGGGTAGAGATGGCGCTGCTGACCCTTTGGGGGTTCCAGGGCTCACATGGGCAGCGCTCCCCAATGCGGAGCAACAAGTGGTTGAGCTCAGTTAGGAGTGTGGTAATCAGGCCCACCTGATTACGAGATCCAGATCCAGTTAACTGTGGAGGGTTGACAAGCGGGCCAAAGAGAACAAAGTGCCGAGAGGAAGTCCAAGAGCAATCCAAGAAACAGTCTGTGGTCAATCAACAAAGTTCATCCAAGACGCCAATAGCCAATGAGTATTTCCAAAAGAAGTCCTTGTTCCAAAACTGAGGTCGAGTTCCAAAAATCCCAAATGATCGCATTAGAGACGCCAAACAGAGGCGTAGTGAACAGCTGTGAAGCAGTGAGTATCCGGACGACTCTGTTTAAATGCTCGCGCTACCGGAACTACTTCCTTGTCACGTGACGCGCGACCGCATCACGTGGACGGGTTCTTGAGTCACGTGAGCGGGAGGCGCTAGTCACGTGATGCGGAAGTGAACTGCAGCGTAGTCTGTCTCTCAGGCGCCAGGGGATATGCCAATTAAACGGGCGCAATCGAGAGTGTGTCCCGTTGCGGATGAACCGTGCTGGCACACGAGAAGCCGGGGGCTGCACACGTGAGTCCCGGAACCTGATAGAGGAATGTGATGGGGTTGAGGGACAAGGGCGAGCCTGGGGGAGTTCAGGGTTGCTGGTAGATGCGTGCGTGACAGGAAGAAGGTCAGGGTTGCTAGTAGATGCGTGCGTGACAGAAATCTGCTAATGCCACCAGTGCAAAATATACGCATATCCTTTGGGGATTGGCTGCCTTGGCAGCGGATCATATACCAGAGGGTGAAGAGAGGGATGGATTTTAAAATTTTATTTAAGATGGTAAGGATGCTATGAGGCAATCGTTATAGTCAAGCCTGGACACAGTGGATTCTGTAAGCAGGCAATGGTTGCCAGTACGGTACTAAGACGTCTGGCATGGCACAGGAAATCGGGTTTCTTGCCAGATGTCCAGGCACGTTTGCTGCACATGCCCTTAGATGAGACTCAGTTGTTCGATGAAAAAGCTGACAACAGTTTAGAGAAACTGCAGGCTTCAAGAGCAGCAGCTAAATCTCTGGGAGCTTTAATAATACAACCTTCGGCACAAGTGTAGAGAGGACATCCTTGTTGTTTGTATTATTCCATTTAAAGAGGGAGAGGACAATACTCTCAAAGAGGTCAGAGATTAACACCACGTGGATTCAGCGGTAGAGGGAGTAGAACTCCTCGTGCAACACCCTCTGAATTGCCCTCAGCTGCGTCTCAGTCAGCAAAGTCTCTTTGACTCCCTCACCCAAATGTCTGTGGTAGGAGGCAGACTGTCACAACATCCCCAGAGTTGGCGAGGCATAACTTTGGATGCATGGGTGCTGCAAACAGTGACCTACGGTTACTGCCTCCCATTCATAAACAAGCTCCCTGATTTTCCCCCAAGAGACCAATCTTTCATGGATCCAGATCTGCTCCTTCAAAAGGAAATTCTTATCCTGTTAGAGAAAGCTGCAGTAGAGCTGGTACCTGCAGCGGAGAGAAAGCAGTGTTGGTACTCTCCCTATTTCTAATCCCTGAGAAGGACAGAGGAGTGTGACACATCTTGGACTTGAGATATTTGAACAAGTTCCTCAAGAAGGACAAGTTCAATATGGTAACTCTTTAGCAGGTGCCTGAGGTTTGTGGTTGCCGGTTCTCCCCATCAGTTTTGGGTTCTGCCATTTGGGCTAACCTCTGCCCGAGGATCTTCACCAAGCTTATGGCAGTAGTGGCAGCTAGTCTAAGGTGGGAGAGGGGGGGGTACACATCTACCCTTATCTGGACGACTGGTTGATCACGGCTTGTTCTCCAGAACAGTCTCAGGGTCAACTCAGTTGCACTTGCCACTTCCTCCACAAGCTGGGCTTCTCCCTGAACTTCAAGAAGTTTCACTTGACACTTTTACAGAAACTTCAATTTATTGGAGTAGTCCTGGATTCAGCCTCAGGGGAGTGGGGGGGAAGCCCTGCCACCGAAGTTGAGGGCTCAACATCTCTCGCAGATTGTCCAAAAATTTCAGGGTGCCCAACATCTCCCGGCCTTCGATTTTCTAAGGTTGCTCGGCCTGCATTTTTCTGGTGCCAGAAGCCTGTCTGAGAATGAGATCCCTTCAGTGGGCTCTCGGATCCCAGTGGTCTCAATTCTCAAGTAGAATGACAGACCTTCTCCAGGTCCCAACAAAGGATGTCCAGGATCTTAGGTGGCGGGCCTGCTGAGAGAATATAATGAAAGGAGAACCCTTTTGGCAACCGTGGCCGGAGATGACAATTGTGACAGAAGCCTCCCTCTCCTCAGGATGGGGAGCGCACATTAAATAGTTTTCAGTCAGCGGACACTGGTCTCAGTCAGAGTCCAGACTCCATATCAACCTTCTGGAGCTGAGGGAAATCCGACTTCTCCAGCATTGGATCTTTCATAGATTCAGATGCTTGAATATTCCCCGTCGTCAGACTGGGAATCCTCGGTGATAAATTTAATAATACATTTTTTTTTTTTTTTAAATATATACACATTGCTACCTAGCAGTGCATGTACATAGCCCATTATGGCCTATGAGCCATTTCATTGTGTAGTCCCTCCACCTCACTTTGGTCCTTTATGGCCCCAGCCAATGAGGTGGCAGGGCTTAAGCTCCGCCCCAGGCAGCCATCTTTAGATTTTTCACCGCAGTCTAACAGACACAGGGAATCCTCAAGCTCTCTGAGCTTTTTCAAATTCTTTCTACTTTTGTGTGGAATATATTTAGTAAATATATTCCATTTTGTTCCCCTTCTCAGGGGCTTTGTTTCCAATTAACCTGGGAGACAAAACTTGTTGTTTTCCTCTCAAAATCGTCGACTGAACTTCTCTTCAGAAATGGAGGCACCTCAGGCTGTCAGGAAGCCTTCCCTGTTCAGGGACTGCACGAGGTGCAAAAAGAAATTGGTCTACAACAAAGACCCCCACGAGCATTGCATTTATTGTCTGTACCCACATGACATTAAAAAATGCGAGATTTGTAGAACATTTTCCACCAAGACCCTTCATGACAGGCATAGAAGACTCCTTTCTTACCTGGAATCCAGGGATCAATCTTCGGACGAAGAGTCTGTCAGAACAGCTCCTGTCCAATCCAGCACTCCATCTGAGAGACAAACTTCAAAGAGAAGGGCCTCTTCAGTGGAAAGGAGTTCCTCTCCCAAGTACAAAAAGAGGAAGCTGGAATTGATACCCTTTCTGCCTCCAGTTGACTTACCAAGCCAGAAGAAGTCTGCAAAATCTGCCTCTAGAGGTAAGGAGGAGTTTGCAAAAAACGGGGGGGGGGGGCAGTCGTCGGCGGGGAAACCGCCCACGAATGAAGGGAAAGGTAAAGGCCCGTCATCGGCCATACCGTCGACGAAACCAGCAACGACGACGACCACGCTTAAGACATCGTCGACAATAAGATCATTGTCATCGGACACGTCGACCGCGAAGCAATCGTCGACGAGCAAACACCACTCGTCCCCGAAGCATTCATCCATGACGCAGTCGTCCACGAAACGCATTCCACATTCGTCAACGAAGCTCTCGTCGACGGCAAACCCTCAGGCGTCGACGGCGAAGCCCTCGTCGACGGGAAAATCTCAGTCGTCGACGGCGAAGCCCTCGTCGACGGGAAAATCTCAGTCGACGAAATCTCATACGGGATGTTTGTTGACGAAGATAGCACCGCAAATTACGGAGGAATTGCGGCCTTCCACATTTGAAACTCCTGTCATTGAGAAGAATACTGGAACTGAACCACTGGTACAGCAATTTTCACCTTTGGGTCACATGACAGAACTTCCGGATGTAATTCTTCAGGAAGAATTCTCTGATGCGGAAGTGATGGAAGAGTCCACCGGTCCCTTACCTAAACAATACAGCCCCACTTGGCAACCGTCCACGGGAGAATCCGAATACCCTCATGACCCGATACTCATGTTATCCGTGCAGAGGATTGTAGAAGAATTTTACAGGCGGCAAAAGGAGAAGCAAATTCCGATTGATCCCATAGAATCAGGAATTATTCCTAGAGAGTCATCTCCGATTCCAGGCACATCTGGCTGTTCTCCTCACAGGAGTAGACCGCAAAAACGGATTGGATCACCGGAACCTGCTCGGAGACCAAGGAGCAGCACCCACAGTGCTTCACCTACAAGAGTCCCGTCGCCACAGTCAACGCGCAGACCGCGATCTCCGGATGTGGACCACACTATGGTACCGTCCACCATTTCGGTATCAGACTGGCAGGAGGATCCTTTTAGAGAATTCTCGGAACCAGAAGAAGGAGAAATAACACAGGAGCCAGACGCATCCAGTGAGTGGGATGACTACGTAATCGAGAAGCCAAGGAGGAGAGACTCGCCGGGCAAGGCCTCACCGCCGGATGATCTCGTCTCTTTCCACACCATTATAGGTAAAGCCGCAGAATTGTTTAAAATTCAGGTTTCTTCTGAGGAAAGAAAATCAGTGCTCTATGAGCACAGGGACAAACGAAGGAGGACAGTGACCACAATTCCTCTCCTCGATACCATCTGGGATTCCGGATCCAAGATCCTATCCACACCCTTATCGACTCCGGCGCTGGTGTCCAGGCCAGAAAAGAAATATAAAGCTCCGGATTCGGCACCTCTTCGTTTGAGAGGTCATACGAAACCAGACTCGGTTATCACAGTGGCGGCCAGAAAGAAACTCGCCAACCCCTCCTCACTGTTGTCGGCACCACCGGATAAGGACGGACGTAAACTGGAAGCCATGGGCAGGAAAGTATCATCTTCTGCATCGCTTACAATCAGAGCGGGCAATGCGCTGGCCATGACCGCGAGGTTCGATCGCGAGCTTTGGCTCCGCATGGCTAAATTGGCGACACAATTACCACCAGAGCTCCAGGAGGAGGCAAAATCGATAATCGCGGATGGTGAAGCAACATCAGATCACATGATCGACGCAGCGGTTGATGTGGCCGAATCAGGCTTCAGGCAGATGGCGCACGGCACAGTGCTCAGAAGGCAAGCCTGGATGAAGGCTACTAACTTTAGACCTGAAGTCCAGGCGCAGATATTAGACATGCCGTTTGATGGACAAGATCTCTTTGGAAAGAAGATAGACGATCATCTGAAGGGAATCAAGACAGACACGGACACAGCCAGAGCCATCAGTTCTTTAAAGGACAAAAGTAAGGACCATCAGTCTTTTTGTCCCTTTAGAGGCTCATCTTCCAAGTTCAGAGGATACGGTCGTTCCTCGTATGGTCAAAAAGCACAAGGCGGCACGTACCAAGATAATAAATATCAGTCATCCAACAGATACGCCCATAGAGGCAGACATGGCTCCGCCCAAGGGAAGTCACAAGGCAAACAAAACTGACGACCAATGTTTTTCCCCTCTTCACCACACCCCGGTGGGGGGAAGGGTGAGCCAGTTATTCCAGCGCTGGCAATCAATTACATCGGACAAATGGGTGTTACAGGTGATCCAAAAGGGTCACACCTTAGAATTTCTGGACCAACCTCCTTCCCTGCCTCCAACATCTCGCAGGGTGCATATGCTAACACAGGTCATGTCCGAAGTGCAAAAACTGCTCCAGAAGGCAGCAGTAGAACCAGTCCCTTATTCTCAGAGGGGAAAAGGTTTCTACTCCCGATTCTTCCTCGTCAGAAAGAAAAACGGTCAATGGAGACCCATCTTGGACCTGAGGGCACTCAACAAATTTATCAAGCGCATAACATTCAAGATGGTAGCTTTACAAGGGATGCTACCTTGGTTAAACAAGCACGACTTCTTAGCCACTTTAGACTTGGAAGACGCATACTTCCATATACCGATCCATCCTGCGCACAGGCAGTTCCTCAGGTTCACGGTGGGAGAGCTTCACTTTCAGTTTCGAGTGCTCCCGTTCGGGCTCAAATCGGCTCCGAGAGTTTTCACAAAATGCTTGGCGCCGGTAGCAGCAAGTCTCAGGAGGGCAGGAACGGACGTTTTTCCATACCTGGACGATTGGCTGATAAAGGCAAGTTCCGCTGCAAAGGCTTGCTCGGCAGTGTCGAGGACTGTCAACCTCCTAAAAGAGTTAGGTTTCTCCATAAACCAGACAAAATCCTGCCCTATTCCCAGCAAGGTAGCTCTCTTCCTGGGAGCCGAACTCGATACCAGCATTCCCAGAGTGAGGCCATCCGCAGAAAGAATAACAGCGATTCTACGCTCAACTTCAAACTTCCTACAGAAAGAGACAACATCCGTATGCTCTTACAAATCCCTATTGGGCATGATGTCATCATGCATATTCCTCATACCGAACTGCAGGCTTCGCATGAGACCTGTGCAGGAAGCTCTGGACCACCAATGGAAACAAGCTTTCGGAGGCTGGGAAGACATTGTCCAGATTCCATCGACGTTGCACAAGGCCCTTCGATGGTGGAATGTTCCGAGGAATCTTCTGCAGGGGATGCCGTTTCAAGCACCGACATCGACCCTTCTGCTGAGGACGGACGCTTCCTTATCAGGTTGGGGCGCTCATCTTGCGGGCCTCCAAACCAAGGGCTCTTGGTCGACACAAGAGTCCCAGCTCCACATCAACGTGTTAGAGCTCAGGGCCGTAAGGTTGGCGCTGAAAGCCTTCCTACCGGTTATAGCTGGCGAAGTTCTTACAGTCCAGACAGACAACACGACCTCCATGCACTATACAAACAAGCAGGGAGGCACGAGGTCACAGAACCTGTCGCAAGAAGCCCAACAGCTTTGGGCATGGGCCTTGCACTACGGGGTGCAGATCAGAGCAGAGCATCTTCCAGGAGTGGACAATGTCCTAGCGGACAGGCTAAGCAGAGAATACTCAGCGTCCCACGAGTGGGAGCTGGACGAGAAAGAAACCAAACGGATATTTGCCTTATGGGGCCATCCGCAGATCGACCTTTTTGCCACCAGGAACAACAAAAAATGCAAGAAATTTGCTTCAAGATACCCGGAGCACCAATCACTGGGAGACGCGTTCTCAGTGAATTGGTCGGGGAAGTTCCTCTATGCCTTCCCACCCATTCCCCTCATGTCGAGGGTACTTCGCAGGGTAAAAGAACAGGATTGTTCTTTGATTCTAATTGCACCGGATTGGGCACGGCAAGTCTGGTACCCGACGCTGGGGCACCTATCCTGTCAAACCCCGATTCGTCTCAAGACGCATCAATATCTACTGACGCAACAGAACCTCAAGGTCCTCCACCACGACCCGAGGAGCCTGTCTCTCAAAGCATGGTTCCTGAGCAGCGCAAACTGATGCACCTAAAGTTACCATCGGAATGCTGGGATATCATCAGGGCCGCTAGAGCCCCGTCCACGCAAGTCACCTACACCAGGAAATGGACCAGGTTTTCCAAATGGTGCGAGACCTCTGCAATCGATCCCCTCACGGCCTCGGTTAATCAGATTCTGCCCTACTTGTTGCACCTGGCTAAGTCAGGGCTCTCACTGTCCTCTATCAAGGTCCATCTGTCAGCCATAGCGGCTTACACAGTAACCGCGGAGACGCAAGCCTTACTTTCCTTACCAGCGGTTAAAATCTTCCTGAAAGGACTGATGCGTACTTATCCGCCTACACCTACACCAGTTCCGGAATGGAGCCTCAACACCGTCTTAACAGCCCTCATGCAACCTCCCTTCGAACCCATTCACAGATGCGAAATGAAATTCTTGTCCTGGAAGACATCTTTCCTGATAGCCATCACATCAGCCAGAAGGATCAGTGAGTTACAAGCTTTGTCTTCTCAACCCCCGTTTACTTTGTTCCAGAAGGACCGCGTCATCTTAAGGCCTCACCCGAAGTTCCTCCCCAAGGTACTTTCGGAGATGTCGTTCACTGAGCGCATTGTTTTACCAACCTTCTTCCAGAATCACGCTTCTGAAGCGGAAAGAACATTACATTCTCTAGACGTTGCTAGAGTGTTGAAGTTTTACTTGCAAAGAACCAAGGAGTTCTGCTCCTCAAACCGGCTATTCATCTCTTTCTCTGGCCGTACCAAGGGTCAGCATATATCTAAACAAAGTCTGGCACGCTGGGTATCGTCCTGCATCACCCACTGCCATCAGTTGAAAGGCGACCCTTTAACTAGACCGCCGTCTGCGCACTCCACCAGAGGAAGGGCGGCGTCAACAGCATTCCACGCAGGGGTGGCATTGAAGGACATATGCAGAGCCGCCACGTGGAGCACTCTGCATACTTTCGCCAAACACTACTGCCTAGCTGAAGATACCAACAAAGAAGCTGCAGTTGGACAGGCAGTGCTCCGCCATCTCTTTGTATAAGGTAGGACCAGCCTTTTTTCCCACCTTTCCCGAAGTATGTAACCGTTGTGTTGCTGCATGGTAAAGGTTTGATCAGAAATATGTTTTTTCTGTGTTTATGCATATATATATATATATATAATGGTGGCATGTTTTAACTGCTTGGTATTCTATTCAAGCATCTGAATCTATGAAAGATCCAATGCTGGAGAAGTCTTAGTTACTTACCTGTAACTGTATTTCTCCAGCATTGGTATCTTTCATAGATTCACATGCGCCCGCCCGCCTCCCCTGAGAGGCTGCTCCTATGCTCGGCATCCATCATACTGTAATCTCTACGGTTCAAAATCTAAAGATGGCTGCCGGGGGCGGAGCTTAAGCCCTGCCACCTCATTGGCTGGGGCCATAAAGGACCAAAGTGAGGTGGAGGGACTACACAATGAAATGGCTCATAGGCCATAATGGGCTATGTACATGCACTGCTAGGTAGCAATGTGTATATATTTAAAAAAAAAAAAAAATGTATTATTAAATTTATCACCGAGGATTCCCAGTCTGCCGACGGGGAATATTCAAGCATCTGAATCTATGAAAGATACCAATGCTGGAGAAATACAGTTACAGGTAAGTAACTAAGACTTGTGCTGATTGCTTCCTGCCCTCAATACGGGGGGAAAGTGTCCTGATAATGACAGACAACACAGTGGCTATGCACTGCCTCAACAAGGGAGGGGGTGTGTGGGCTCTGCCGCTACGCAGAGAGGCAATGCAGCTCTGGTTTTGGGCACTAAGAGAAGGAATCCCTATTCTGGCTGTTAATCTAGCCGGAGAAGAAAACACAGCGGTGGACACTCTGAGCAGGCAGAGCCCAATATCCCACATGTGGGAGTTAGCCCGGAAGTCCGTCTGGAGATTTTTGCCCTTTGGGAAACACCTCAAGTGGAACTGTTCATGACCAGTGTGAATCGGAAGTCTGAACAGTTTTGCACCAGGGAATTTCCTCAAAGAGGAGCTCTAGGGGGCGCGTTTGTGGTGGACTGGGAGTTTCCACTTCTGTATGCATTTCCACTAATCCCTGTCATTCCTCATGTCATCAGAAGGTTGAGGAAGTTCGAGAAACCCATGATCCTTATTTATTTATTTTATTTCTTAAGCGCTAAAGACATGAGGCCCTGAGGCATAAGAGCACTACAACAAGACAAACAGAATACACAAAAAGTATTATCAAGAAGGAATCGGAGGACCCGGACGAAACAGGATCCCAGGGAGATTACTCGAAAAGGACAGTTTTCAGCTTTCGTTTGAATATTGGAAGGGTAGGGCAGAGCCGGAGGTCAGGTGGGAGTGCATTCCACAAATGCGGAGTAGAAAATGGGAAGCAGCCACTCTGTACCATCATCAGTTTGGCCTTTGGCATCCAAGGTAGCCCTAGTTGTTTGACCTCAGGCAACGTCTGACCAAGAAGCCATTTCAACTGACATGTCAGGTAGGATGGGCTGGCCAAAGAGGCAGAGTGTGCAATACAGAGGGTACAATACTGAGTTCTCTTGGCGATGGGCAGCCAATGCATAGCTCTCCGAGCCGATGATACATGACCCGTTCTATGTAATCCCATTACCGCCCTTACTGCATTATTCTGCACTACTTGCAGACGGTTGAGTTCACTTTTGCTTACACCAAGCAAACTGCTCACACAGTAATCAAGTTGGCTACCAATGATGGCCCTGGCTACTGTGGCACAGCTTGATATGTCTAGGTAGGGCCTGATTTGTGTCAAGAATTTGATGTAATAGGAGGCGTTGTGTAAGTAACTCCAATCAAGCAATCCCACTAAGTCAGTGCCTTGTCTGGGATGCCCAAGGGAAGCCCTTATTTATAGATTTTTATGGCAAGTTATAATCTGGATGATGAACCCTTGTATAACACCCCTCGCTTAGAATCCCCCTGACCCCACTGAGCCAAGAAGTAGATTTGTTTTGCAAATTTAAAAGGGTTTATTTGAAAAATTAAACAATATATATATATCACACTTTTATAATAAATTAATAATTGATATCACACTTATGAATATAATGTTGATCAACAATGGGTAATCTGACACTAACACACCTCTTTACAATCAATGAGGAGTTGGTATAGGATGGATAAGGCAGCGAAAATACTTTTATGGTTTCAAGGGAAAAGCAATGAGGAATGAAATGCAGTACAGAAATAACTTGATATGATTTTAGCAAAAGGTAATATAATCACTTTTTCTCTGGCAATTCACCCCCCCTCCCCCCTATGCAATGTAAGAAATGGGAGGAGGAGCACACAGTTCTCAGGAATGCAATCAAATACAATACGAAAGTCAGTTCCCCCCAGCAAGCTTAGAGGAAAACAGGTAGAAGTTTGAAACACAGGCCCAAAATGCTTTTAAATGTGATGGCAATGGATGGGAAAATGTGCTAACTGATTTTAATTCCCTCTAGAGATTCAGGGTGAGTGAGAGATGCTTGTTGGTATTAGTTCAGGCTCACTTTAGCAATGCTCTATGAGTTATTACCAGGTTGCAAACGGATTTTAACAAAGGAAAGAATGGAGCTGCTATTTTGACAAGTGGAGAAATTGAGCCAAATCGCAAATCGTGGTAAATTTCGCGAGTGCGTAAATCGCAATTGCGGAAAAAGTATAGGAGTAGGAAGTCGGTTCTAGGTTCGTTGGAAAGCCTAGAATCACAGCTTTAAAATGAAAGTTAAATTTCGTTCCTAGCCCAAACGGTTCAAGAGATACGGACGATTTAATAAAGGTCGTTTTTCGGATTTAAAGTAAACTCAAAATGACAGGTGACAGCTTGCAGCTGCAGAATTGACAGGTGACAGTTGTGCAGCTTTAAAAATGACAGATGACACGATTTCTAGGAGGCTGTTCTAATTAGGTTAAAATAGTTTGGATTAGATTATTTTAACTAAGGGATTGGGTTCTGCACAGTCCTGGCGGATACTCACTCCTAATTTTGAAATGAATGGGCCTCGTCACGGATCTGGTCAACACGTCCAGCGGTGGTTCTCTCTGCTCGGCGGGTCAATCAGGCACCGGTTCTGCTCACAGCGATCCGGATCTCTGGTTCTGCTCACAGCGGTCTGGGTCTGGTCTGCGGTTCCGGCAAAAGTTCTTGGCAAAGAATTCAAACAGCTCGCCCGGCTGTTGAATAGTTTGGTTAGGTTTGCTGGATTCTGAAGGCCTGCTGAGAATACTTTTGCTTGCAGTGGGCCTTCTTGGTTCAAAGTTCTGTAGTCTCTGTTAAGCTTAGAAGTGTAAGTGTTGGATCTATGGATGTGAAGTCGTCAGTCAGCACGCTCCGCAGCAAATGGAATTGAATGTCTCTACCTGTCCCAGCAGTCTCTTTGTATTTGTTTTGGAAGTGGGTGTGTGTGTGGCCTAACTGAGCCTGCCCCTCTCTACTTGTCATTGGCCCAATTCTCCCCTCTCCCATGATTGGGGGAAGGAAATGGATTGTCATCATGATGAGTTCTGTTTATGGGTCAGAGGATCCTCCCTTGGTCAATTTGCCCACAAATCTATATTTGATTCAAATACATATTTCCCAGATACACAATTTGTTGAAATTACATGTACACATTATATATTCCTTCTGGTCCATGCTTGTCCGCCTCTGATCTTCCTGGGGGCTTGCATTCAAAAATGACAACATTTTGCGCTTTTTGACTGGTTTACCAATATCGGACATTTACAAAAAATTACACACATGTGCGCATGGAGTATGGACATTAATTGATGAAGTGTCAGATTTTTAACATGCAGACATTTGGAGTAAGACCCTATTTTCCGCTAGCAACCCCCCAGCATACACCACAGGGTCCTAACACCTCTTAAAACGTGCACAGAAAAATCACAAGAATAATTATATTACTTATATAATTCTGACAAGTCCGTACTATGAATTATCCATCTTTTTTTTAAATTATGCTCTGGCCCAGATGGGTGTGGTTTAGGTTCCAAAGCACATGGGGGAAGCTTCTGTATGCCCCCGCCTCCAGCTCGGGTGGCTCCCAGAGGCACTTCTGCTCCCACTTCTCCCAAGAGGAAGCCACTTTACGGCCCCCCCCAATATAACATTTGCCTGAGTCCAGGACAAGGCTTTGTTCTCCCTCCTGCAGGTGCCCCTCCCCTAATCTAATCAGAGAGGTGTCAACTCCTTTTGGTGGGGAAGCAGGATGCAGCTAGGCCTGGGAAGAGTGGCTGAGCAGGTTTCTCCTGTCGGGGGTAGTTGTCAGGCAGAATTCAGCTAAATGTCACTTTAGTTCCCAGTTTAAATCAAACTTACAATTTTTACATATACATTAAATAATTACTTCCTTCAAGTCATTTCAGAATATAGTTTTACATTGTATCCACCTCTTAGCAAGTCTTTCCTTGGCCTGGTTTGGGTTCCTCTGTTCAGTTTTACACACAAGTCTGGTGGTTTTAAAACACCGGCTTTCTGATAGTGGCGAGTACCGGTATTGCATCCATTTTTGGGATCTGTCTTGAATTACTGCATTTCAATAGAGTGGTCTTTTGCTTCATAGTATAGGACCCTTGCTTAACATTGTTTTGATGGCATCCTTACAGTAGAGTGGTGATGTGGAACCCCCCACAAGAAGGTTGTATCTTTGGAGTGGTCTTGTGCCAACTGCGCAGTTCTCCTGGATTCTGGCGTGAATGTGGGCGGCGATAGCTCATCCCCACATCCACCCAGTCTATTGATTTAGTTTGTTCTGGGATAGAATAATGGGCGGCGACAGCTCCTCCCCACATCTACCCAGTCTAAGGATTCAACATGGGTCAAATCCCTTGACAGTTGGACACCTGACAGCCAATGTGGTGTTTCATGGAAAGCTCTTGGTCGATAGTAAAACCTAAGGTTTTTGATTCCAAGATGGCCGCCGACACCAGACGGCCATCAAAAATCTCCAGACGGTCTTCCGGGCTAACTCCCACTCGTGGGATATTGGGCTCTGCCTGCTCAGAGTGTCCACCGCTGTGTTTTCTTCTCCGGCTAGATTAACAGCCAGAAGAGTGATTCCTTCTCTTAGTGCCCAAAACCAGAGCTGCATTGCCTCTCTGCATAGCGGCAGAGACCACACACCCCCTCTCTTGTTGAGGCAGTGCATAGCCACTGTGTTGTCTGTCATTATCAGGACACTTCCCCCCCGTATTGAGGGCAGGAAGCAATCAGCACAAGTCGGATTTCCCTCAGCTCCAGAAGGTTGAAATGGAGTCTGGACTCTGACTGAGACCAGAGTCCACTGACTGAAAACTATTTAATGTGCGCTCCCCATCCTGAGAGTGTGTCGACAGCGCTCCAGAACCTCCAACTCACTTAAGCGGTTCCACCACCCCTTATGAGCTGAGGAACTCGGGAAAACAGCAGCCTGCGCGCCCCCCCCCCGTGCCTTCGATCACCCGTAGCTGATACATCACCCAGCAGGAGAAGGGGAACCAACCGCGGCGCGCATCGGAGGCCCGCGGGCGAAAGGAGACGCATCAGGCCTACTGTGCTGGGCAGAAGAGGGGGCGCTGCAGGCGGGACGAGATCGCAGCCCCGTCCCTGTCCTCACGCCGGGGACCGGACAGAGTGGTGCGGCCCCGGGGGAGCAGACGTGCTCTTGGCCGCACAGCGGGCTCTCCCGCCGACCATCGGGCGGGCGCGGCTGGCTGAGCCGGGGAGAAGGAGGAAGCCCCGGGAAAGGAGGCACCTTTGGGACACATCGGCGGAGCTGCTACCGGCCCGGCGGCGGAGCCTCGGATCGGAGGTCTGCAGGTCCTTTGGAGCGGCAGCGAGCTCTGGGCAGGAACGCCAGCCCGTGAAGCAGAGTACGGCCCCGGGCGGCGAGTGGATACTACCAGAGCAGTGCAGTGAGCGGCGAGGGGAACGGGCACGGGTGACATTTATGCTGGGCTGGCGTCGGCACCCCGGGTGGCCTCACGGAGGTACTGTCCAACTACACGCAACCCCAACAGGCCCCAAGGCAACGTTGAGCACTGCAAGGCTGGGGATTCAGGTCTGGTCAGGATCAGCAAGGCAAGGAACTCCGGCCCGGTCAGGAGTAACTCCCTGGGGAGGCACGGGCAGGATCGGAGGGGACCTTCCGGCCTTCAAGCCACAATTATGGCGGCTAAAAACAAGAGCAAGGACATAATATCGGTCAGTCGCAGGCGGATGCCTCAGGCCCCATAATGGCCCTCTGGGCAAGCAAGGACGCAGCCGAGGAACGCAGGGCCACATAGGGGGGGAAGTATGGAGCAGGAGCACGCCAAGACCCTGGAAGCATCCGCACAGATCTCACGCCAGGATCTGCACGGGGAGCTGCTTTCATTCCAAGCATCCTTGGGGAAAACCTTTCAAGAGCAATTTCAATTAATGAGGTCCGACATCAACCAGGCGCTGGCCGAAATCAAGCAGGAAGTGGGTCAACTGGGGGAGAGAACGGACATAGTCGAAAAAGGCCTGCAGGAGATAGGCAGAGAGGCCACGGAGAACAGTGAAGCTATCGAGAGGCTTGACACGGCAACGCGGAACTTGGAAATAAGAATGGAAGACATGGAAAACAGGTCTCGGCGGATCAACATCAGGTTGAGGCTCCTGCTGGAGACGGTGCAAGATAGGGACCTGAAGGAAACGGTTCAAGGAATTTTCGCGGAGCTACTGGGCGAGCCTTCACCTGATCGGATCGAGTTGGACAGGGTTCACAGAGTGGGCTTCCTCAATAGGAACCCGAAGTCTAGGCCGCGGGACGTGTTAGCGACGTTCACAAAATATGCTCAAAAAGAGGCAGTAATTAAGGCCGCTAGGCAAAAAGTGCCGATATCCTTTAACGACCAACGTATTGAACTGTACCAGGATCTCGCCAGCTGTACCCTGCTCAAGAGGCGACAATGGAGCCCCCTCGCCCTGAAGTTTAAAGAAAAGGGGATATGATATAAGTGGACCTTCCCTTTTGGACTTGTCTTCGAGTGGGCTGGTTCTCAGAAGCGGATAACCACGATGCAGGAAGGAGCGGACCTACTTCAACTTGAACTCGATCAAGAGCTGTTTGGGGAATCGAGGCTGGCGGGCCCTAGCGGCTCCTCTGAGGCGGGAAGTGGTGTCCGAACCAGGCCATGGGAATGGTCACTGGTCGGTGAGGGGAAAAGGAGGAGGCCCGTGCGGCAGAGGCCCCCCGGGAAGGGAGCTGATGTGGAGCCAGCGGCGGTGGAGTGATCTGGACTAGAGGAGAACTAATCGGGTATTTGGATAATCTCAGGGGGTGGTGGACACAAAGGCTGTTTTGATTACAAGGAGGAGAGAGGGTGCTAAGAGCAAACATCATGGGATCACCAAGAGCGAGGAAGCCTGGGGGGGGGGGCAGCGCATCTCAGGAAAGGGGGGGATTCACGTCTACCCCTACCTGGACGATTGGTTGAACAGGGGGAGCTCTCCCAAGCAAGTCCTGGATCATCTGTCGGTCACCTGCCACGCCCTTCACAAGCTGGGCTTCTGCCTCAATTTAAAGAAGTCTCATTTGACACCAGCACAGCGGCTCCAGTACATCCCTGGGGCAGTGTTTTCCTCCCCAGGTGAGGGCTCTTCACATTCAGCAGATGGTGCACAAGTTTCAACTTGCCCAGAATCTCCCAGCGTCCGAGTTCTTGAGACTGCTCGGCCTCATAGCATCCTGCATTCTTCTGGTGCCAGAGGCTCGTCTGCGGATGAGATCTTTGCAGTAGGCACTCAAGCTCCAGTGGTCTCAGTCCTCCGGCAGGCTGTCAGACCCTGTTCAGGTGCCATCCTCGATCGCCCAGGACCTTCTGTGGTTGGCCATCAAAGACAATCTGATGAAGGGGGCCCCATTTTGGCTGCCCTGGCCGGAGTTGACGATCGTGACGGACGCATCCCTCACGGGATGGGGAGCTCATGCCAACTAGTTGACAGTCAGCGGTCGTTGGTCTCCGTCGGAGTCCAGACTCCATATCAATCTGTTGGAGCTGAGGGTCGTCAGGCTTGCCCTGAAGGCTTTTCTGCCGACTGAGCGAGAAAAGAGTGTCCTGATTCTAACGGACAACACGGTGGCCATGCACTACCTCAACAAAAAAAGGGGGGGGGGCAGGGTCACTTCCTCTGTGCAGGGAGGTGATGCAGCTCGAGTTCTGGGCCATCCAGCAGAAAGTTTCGATCTCGGCCGTTCATCTGGCCGGAGACGACAACGAGACGGCGGACGCTCTGAGCAGGCAGAGCACGATCTCTCACGAGTGGGAGCTGGCTCAGGAGATTCTCCTGGAGATCTTCGCACTTTGGGGGACCCCTCAAGTGGATCTCTTCGCCTCCAGTGTCAACCGAAAGTGCGAAAGGTTCTGCTTGCGGGAATTTCCTCCAAAAGGAACCTTAGGAGACGCGTTTGTGGTGGAGTGGTCATTCCCACTGCTGTACGCGTTTCCTTCAGTCCCCGTCATCCCGCAAGTACTGCAGAAGTTACGGAGGTTCGGTTCCCGGATGATCCTCATTGCTCCGGTGTGGGCCCAGAGGACGTGGTACCCGGACCTTCTCGACTTGTCCATCTGCCCTCCACGTCGTCTTCCCTACCGAGACGATCTGCTCTCACGGGAGGGGGATCAGGTTCTCCATCCAGATGTCCGATCCCTCAACCTTCACGCTTGGCTTCTGAAAGGTTGAGGTCTAAGGATTGGGACCACACTGAAGACGTGATGGAGGTGTTGCTCTCGGCCAGGCGGCCGGAAACAAAGTCTCTGTACCGTTGCTATTGGAGAAAGTTCTGCGACTGGTGCAGGGTTAAGAATGTGGATCCTTTTGAGCGTGACATTCCCATGGTTCTGTCTTTTTTGCTTTCCTTGGCCCACAGGGGCTTGCAAGTGGGGACCATTAAAAGTTACCTGGCGGCGCTGTCCATCTTTAAGCGCTCGTCTGAAGAATGTTCCTATTTTAAGATTCCTTTAATTTCTCACTTTTTGAAAGGGCTCACTAATGTGTTCCCTCCGTCACCTTTTCTGGTGCCCGGTTGGGATTTGAACCTTGTTCTTAAGTTTCTTATGGGTGCTCCGTTTGAGCCTTTCCATTCTTGCCCTTTGAGACTGTTAACTCTGAAAACTGTGTTTTTGGTTGCGGTTACTTCCGCTCGCAGAGTGAGTTACAGGCACTTTCCGTTAAGCCACCCTTCACTGTGTTTCATAAGGACAGGGCTGTCCTTAGAGTTCGTCCTTCCTTTCTTCCGAAGGTGGTTTCGGAATTTCATTTGAGCCAGAAGGTTGTTCTTCCGGCGTTCTATCCTCCTCCACATCCTGGTAAGGAAGAGGAGAGGCTCTATAGGCTTGATCCTAGGAGAGTGTTGAGCTTTTATATTTCGCGCATGTCCCGGGTCAGAGTGGACGATCAACTTTTCATTGGTTACGCTGGAAAGCGTTTGGGACAAGCTGTGACGAAACAGACTTTGTCTAGTTGGATTATTTTAGCTCTCTCCGTGTTACCGCTTGGCGGGTAAGGACCCTCCGGCTGGCTTGCGGGACCATTCTACCAGGGGAGTGGTTGCATCTACTGCCCTGCAAAGGGGTGTTCCTATTCGTCACATCTGTGATGCAGCCACCTGGGCTTCAGTACATACTTTTGTACGTCACTACTCCCTCGATTCCATCATAGGGCAGGATCTGGCCTTTGGCAAGATAGTCCTTTATTCCGCAATTTGATTGGGCATACTAAATTTGTGTTCTAAATTCTTTTCCCACCTCCTTGCTTGGTACTGCTTTGGGAGTCTGTCATAGATATGGAATACGTCGGAGGACCCAATCCCCTCGAAGAACAAGTTACTTTCTTACCTAGTAACGTTCTTTCGATGGGATGGTCCGACGACGTATTCCATATCGCTCCCTCCCTACCTTCCCCGCTGCAGAATTTATTTTGCGATTGCAGCTTGCGTTCCGCAAGGCCTTGTGTGTCTGACTGCCAGAAAACTGGTGGCACACGTTCTGGGGGAAAAAACTACAACTGAGGCTATGGGCGTCGTGCGTCCTACTTATCACATCGGGTGACGTCGGCCGTCGGAGGAGGTCCTCTGGGACGGCGCATCAACGTCTTCGATGCAGGACGCAGACGCCGGAGATTTTCTGAAGCAGCACATCTGTGGACATTACCTGTCATAGATATGGAATACGTCGTCGGACCATCCCATCGAAAGAACATTACCAGGTAAGAAAGTAACTTGTTCTTCTGAAGCAAGCTGAAAGCAGACTTGGATACATCAAAGATGAGGAATCAGTGGGATGAACATCTAGTTGAAAGAACGTTACCACGGGTAAGTAACTTGTTCTTCTACTTCAATACAGGGCAGGGCAGTGTGGCCACAGTCCAATAATCCCCTTGGGGGTGGGGTACCATGGGAGGATCACATGAGTAGGGAAAACCCTTATGGGAAGAGGGACAACACACTAGGGAGAGCGTAGTATTTACCTACCCCATCACAGCTTTCCTCACTTCTTACCCCATAAAAGCTTCTGTAGCTTCTTACACTTTCATGAACCTGTGTAAGGTATACTCGTCCACCTCCTTACAAGTACTGGGACGAGGAAGATTAGGGACTACCAATGTAAATCCTGTAGAAAAACGGAGACAAGAAAGAGTATCAGTACCTCAGTGAATCACAATGCAACGAAGAAGATGGCGAGTCATGAGGAATACTCCAAAGATCCAACACACGCAGTCTAGTCAATATGAACAATTAATCACAGTGTGTCTTTTGAAAGGAAAGGGCGAACTAGCTTTGTCGAACTGCCCTCCCTGGAGGAACCACAAAGTTCAAGGAAGCTGGAATTGGAGAACGCACCGAGACGTTGTGAGAAGGGAAAGCAAGTCCAGAGACAGTCTGGTGTCAAACGGACACAGAGTAGCCGAGGAAGAAACTCCCAACAAACCGGCAGGTCTTAGAGAGTGGGAAGCAGAAGTTTAGCTGCCAGGAGAAACGCTGTCCTTGTGGAGGAGAGGCAGGTGAACAGCGGCGAGGGAAACACACAGCTGACAGTCGGCATCCAAAGAGCCCTGACAATGCTGCAGACCAGAGAAAAGGGTATGTGAGCAGCATGGGAAACCCAGAGGGCTTAAGCCCTTGTGATAAAAAGGATCCACGTATAGGGTCTGGGACCCCGGAGCAAGGACAATATTGGACTGCAAAGGCATTAAGAGTGATCATCACAGTCACAGTACCTGTCAGGAGAGTATACCAGGTGGACTTCAAATAAAGGGAGGATATGTGAGTCCAGGACTCAGTCATAAAACAATATAAAGGCATTGAGAGTGCTCATAATCATCATAGCACTTGGCAGGAGAGTTTACCAGGTGATACAAACTGAGAAGTAGTTGTTCATCATTTCAATATCTGACAGTGAGGCCACCCAGAGAACCAATCAACAAAGAAAGTGAAGAAGCAATCCCAGACAAATACCTCTTCTTTAGCACAGTTGTGGAAGAGAAGACTAAACCAGGGTAAGGCAGTCATCCCCTATACTTGTTGCAATCAGTGAAAGAAAGCCAGGGAAACGAGAAACCTTTCTCTGGCAAACCATGCTAAGAACTGGCAAGATCTCCTGTCCAGAAGAAGGGAAGCATCCTTCTGCACCTCCAAGAGACATTAGGCCTTATTCCAAGTATACCGGTGCAGAATGAATGTGCCAGTAATTACGTTTACCGGCACGTTTTTGCACCTGTACACTCCCAAGTTTTCCAGTGGGGCACCTGATTTACCTCCAGCTAAGAGGTACTCCATGGAATGGGATTAACCACTGTTGCCGGCACTCAGAATATGGTGGTAATTGTTGCCGTACCGAGTGCCGGTAATGGTATTACCATTTGGTGGTATCCCACCGGATTTACAAACGGGATAGCACCAAATCTGTAATGAGGCCAATTATCCTTAATTTAATATAAGTGATAGGGACAGAAGTAGGTTTGACATGACGTGATTTGCTGGACATTTTGACAACCCATAGTTTATTAGTTGAGGGAGGGAAACACTGTCATGATGCCTACTCCCGGGAAGCCAGTTCAGGCCCAGCGTCCCCGAAAGCAGACATCATGTCCCCAGGGAGGGACCCAGCAACCCCTTATAGGGGCTCTTTGGACATTGACCTGGCGCCTTTGGCGCCAGGCTCATAGAAGACATCAGTCCTGGCACCATAGGCGCCAGGCTCATTATGGGAGTGCTTGGATGGACTTACCTGATGCAGACCATGCTGCCGGATCCAGACCTCCTTGAGGTCTGAAAAGGACTATTTTACCACTCGGGCGTGGCTGAGGAAGAATACTTACCTGGAACTACTTTGGGGGCTATTTAAACCACGCCCAGACAGCAGCTCACGCTTCGCGTTGTTCTGCATCTAGCAGCTGGACGCTCACCGTGTCTGCTCCTGCATCCTGGCTCCAGCCACGCCCGCCTGCAACCTGGAACACCTGAAAAGGAAGGAAAGGAGAGAAAGGTGAATAATTGAACTTTACCTACCTCCATCCGGAGTCCGGAACCATCACTCCGACGATCCTGAGAAAAGACATTATTTTTAGAAGCGCATCGCATCGCTCTCTGCAGCGCCGCGTTCCACTCACCTTCACGAGGCGCCCTCGGGCTCTTCAGTGACCATTGGCACCATCCGCCGCCTTTCAGCGCCTAAGGAGAAAAAGAGACAAAACAAAGGTGAGCGAAGGAACAGATTGAGGAAGGCCTGATTCTTCCACCTTAAGACTTACCTGATTATTGTTGGGACAATCTTTCCTCACCTCGGGTCGGCGCCGCTTCTTTGGCACTTCCGGACCCCGGCCCCTGAGGGGAAAAAGACACACGCATTAGTGGGTGAAAGCAAGATCACTAAGGGAACCATCCATCAAAAAGACTCACCAGAGTTTACCTTCGGCGAATCCATTCCTCTACGCGGATTCTTCATCCTGCATCTGAAATAGAGAAAAGGACAATGGACAATTAAGGCTTGAACTTTTGCAACTGAATACTTACGGCCTCATATCGGAAAAGTCAAGCGGAGTTGAATACTCACCAAACCCGAGATCCAGTGAAGTAACTGGAAATCAACGCGCCCCTGCATCAGAAGCAGGATGGAGAGCTCGTCCTTTCAGACTCTAAGGTGAGACTCTACGGGGAATCGCGGAGGGGGTTCAAGGAGTGTGAGAGGGGGAAGGGGGGGAATCCGACACATTATCCAGCAGACAGTTCATCCCCTTTTCCATCTACAGAAGGATTCTTCTACGGGCCAGACAGGCGAGGTTTTGGGGGTCCGGTCCAGTCCGTCTTCCGAGTCCTGCGCATCACCTTAGAAGAGGTCCTAGCAGTCCAGAACAGGTCGGCGCCTCCGTGGGAATCAGGTGAGCGTTACAAACACCTTTTAGCAATATGGATAGGTGTTTCCTTTTCTTTTCATGATAATCAGTCTATAGCCTATAGACCACACATATCACTGCCCTGTATGGAAGACATGGTATCCCAAGTATTACACTGACACAAGAGATACAATTTCAAAACCTTTATTAGATTTGTGGGGTTTTGAAAAACTCTTACTTTTCCCTTAGCTATGATGGGAGTAGTCTCTACCATCAAATAATAAAGAAAACCCAGTCCTAGTCACTCTGTCAAATCAAAGTGGCCTATACTAACAAAACCTAATGCCTGCTCTATCTCTTAAATAAAAAGTGTGTAAAGGGGAATATGCATGCAAAGAAATGTCAGTGTTATAACATAAAGAATCAAGATGGCTGAGTTAGCTCTCCCTCCCACATTGGACAGCACGGAATAAGGCGGCCCCCCATAGGCAGGATTACACACTCTGACTCAGGTTATCAAGAAGCAGTTCAAAACGTGGGTCAAGACCTGCTTGGCCTTCCACGTTAAAGTCACTGGTTTTCCAGTTCACGTAGATCTCCCTATGTCGGGCTCGGACCTCTCAAAGCAAAAAGTATCTGATTCAACGTAGCTTTCCCTCAGCTGGGCTCGGAACTCTCAATCACAGCACTTGCAGAGGTTCCCTTCCTTAAGCTTTATTCACATTCGTTAGGGGTTCCCTTGTCTTTACTTATTTCACATTCCAGGTCTTCCTCAATCGTGCTCGGACCTTTCACTAATATCGAAGACTTCAAAATGTGCAAGGTTTTTACTATGGACCTCGGCAGGACCACTTTGACTTTGACTTCCACTCTCCTTTTGTGTTATTTGCCCCAGTGTCTTTTGGTCTTGGTAGTTCTGTAAAAAACAAGGGAGGGGGGCCTTGGGAGTCCCTCTGCTGGACATTAGTCCCGGTTACAAGAGCCTTACCCAGATTCTTTAGCTCACTATCTTTCACAGAGGAGAAATATCCAAAACATATCAGTCTTTGTCCTGCCCTGGGGCAGTCTAGCACTGAAATGCTAGGCAATTCTCCTCTGAACCAGAGTATCAACAGCAACCCCAGACACGTGTTTTGGTCTGGTTGGACCACATCAGTAGGGTGGAGCTGTGCCTCTCTAAGAATTGTGAGCAAGGGGTCCACGTCTGGATTCCCCTAGTAACTTTGTGTGAGACCCAAAGTTACATAAATTATGCAAAAAACAAGGGGGGGTCCAGGGAGTCCCTCTGCCGGACATTAGTCCCGGTTACAAGAGCCTTACCCAGAGTCTTTAGCTCACTATCTTTCACAGAGGAGAAATACCAAGCATTCGCCTTTTCAATTCCCCGTTTTCCGTGGTTAATCTTGACCATTATGCATTTCAGAGTTCATTCACTTTGCGGCTTCAATTCAGGAGTCAAAGTTAATACCACAGGCTTGGCCTCGCCTCCTCAACTCTGTCGGTCACCTTGGAGGGTCGCTGGCGTCCTTGAAACACAATGCAGTCATCTTGTCTGGGATTTGGCTCTCTCCTGGTTTTTCAGAGGCAACAACCTCCTGCAGGGAACTTCAGGGTTTCCCAACCCTTCACTCTGGTCCCTCGATCAGTCGTTCTGCTCCAGTGGGTTTTCCTTTGCCCCAGAAGGTGTGCTACTTCTCATGTTCCACCCTGCTCCAATTCTCATGGGTCTCCCTCAGTCGGGCTTGGACCCCTCTTTTAGCTTCTCACATGGGTCTGCCTCAGTCAGGCTCGGACCCCTCCTTTAGCTTCTCACACAGGTCTCCCTCACTCCGGCTCAGACCCTCTTGCTTTGCACAAAAGTTCAATCAAACAAAAAATGTCTTCGGGCCTGGACCCCTCCTTTACTTCACACACGGGTCTCCCTCACTCCGGCTCAGACCCTCTTGCTTTGCACAAAAGTTCAATCAAACAAAAAATGTCTTCGGGCCTGGACCCCTCCTTTACTTCACACACGGGTCTCCCTCACTCCGGCTCAGACCCTCTTGCTTTGCACAAAAGTTCAATCAAACAAAAAATGTCTCTGAACTTCAAGGTCCACAATGCATCAGTCTCTATTTCGTTCCCACTTTGTCAGCTCCCCAAAACGACATTCTGCAGGTTGTGGGGTTTCCAATTGGGCTTTTCTGGGGTCAGGGTCACCCCACCTGCCCCTCAGAGGCCTGGGTTTTAATGTTACACCCAGGGGATGAGCTTGGCTTGTGTCCTGTCAGATAGCTCCAGCTGCCCCTGGTCTGGCTGCCTGGAAGCACAGCTCTTGCCATACTACAGCCTCTCCTGCACGCAAGGCTTAATTACTTGGCAGCCTGTCCTCCTTCTCAGGGTTCCTTCCCACCCAGGGTCTCTGCAGCTTCTCCTTGGCTCCTCTGGACAGCCCGATCCTCTCAGCCTCCCTAGCTTGCTCAAAGTGTGCCTGCATGCTCTGCCTTTTATACTGACTGGGAGGCTTAACAGGTTTCAGGTGGGAATGATTGTGGAGGGAGGCTTGACCTTGCCTGGCCTCATTATCGGGACAAAGGGGCGACTGCCCATAGGAATCCCTGCTGCATTGGCTCCCATCAGTAATCTTCATAGCACCCTTTTTCATCTTCTTTTTACTATTGTTAAAAAATGTGGGCAGGAACATATAATGGCACTGCACATATTTCCTAAAGGTAGAGTGGGGGTGATGGTAATTGAGCGCCTGACCCTGCTTGGTCTTATTAGTGGGACAGGACCATTGCATATCATTATAGGCAATCTGCCTAGTCTCAGTTTTAGGGTTTTTATAGTGGATGAAGGGATTGTGGGAGTTGTAGTTTTTCTTAGGGCTCATGGAAAAACCCTGCAGGTTTTCGTCAGGGTGAAGGGGGCAGATGTATCGTTGTCTGTGAATGGGTTTTAAATGATAATATTCCATGATGACTGAGGGGATGTCGGGTAGGGGATGTACTGGAACGGGGATACCATGTCTCGCCCGAGGACGTTCCTCCCACAGTCTCCAAGAACCTCTCTTTCCTAGGTGATTCTCCCTAGTCTGCCCTTAGGGTTGTGTAAGGAAGGCATGTTATCAAGCAATAAGACATACACAACTGACCACATTTTAAGGGTCTTTATTGTACTTCAAAGGGGTTTGAAAAACGCCTATCTAATCCTAAATCTAAAGATGGGAGTAAGCTACGACAATCAAATAATAAGAACGCAGTCCTAGTCGATGTCAAAATAAAAAGGGCCGATACTAATAAACCTATGCCACTCCATACTTCTAAATACAAATAGTGTGGGAAACAATAGTATGCTAAAGAAAAGTGTTCAAGAAATGATATGCCAGGATATTTAAGCCGTTGGCCTCCCCTCCCCACATTTTCAGCACAGAACAAGGTGGCACACTTTAGTTTAGCACAGTCTCTGGCTTGTCAAGCACAAGGATGCAGTTTAGATCTCAGTATCAGGACCTTCTAGGTCAAAGTCTCTTGGCCATTCAAAGTCCTTACTTCAGAGGGCCTGATGTGACAACATTCAAAAGTTCCTTTGTCCTCAGGATTCTCATGTGCAACTACTTGGGTGATTCTCGACTCACCCCGGGCCCCCGTGCGCCTGGCTCAGACCCACTTTAACACAAAGTTTTCACTTGATCTCCCTTGGACGGGTTCGGACCAAGTCCATGTGCTTTTCCAAACTTGTATCTACTCAATCGAAATCGAAGACTTTCGACTGTGCGCAGGATTTGACTGGACCCGTCGCAGGACCACTTTGATGCACATTTATTTGTTCTCTCTCAATTGATTTCCCTCCACCGGGCTCGGGCCAACTTTATCTACTTTTGTCACTTCTCAGCTGGATACCTTACAGAGACCTTTGATTGAGCACCCATGCAGTGCCGGACCACTCTGTCAAAGGTATTGCAGTTTGCTTTAAAGATCAATCACTCATCAGCGGTTTAACTTAATTCGCTTATCTTATCACGCGTGTTTTAACAATGCTCCTTCCAGCGTTCTCCATACAATGTTGCTGCTTGCAACCTTTTTTTTAAAAAAACACGTTTTATTGGTTTTGCAACATATAACCATACAGCTTACTCGCAATTGTATAACATCACCTAACACGTACAGTTGTATGTTTCATTTTCTCCCTTCCCAACTCGTAACTCCCCCCTCCCTTCCCCGGCCTACTTTCCACCGCACCCTTCTCCTCCCCACCTAGCCCAGCTCTATTTGCCATCATGTCCCCCCGCCATGACTGCTACCCTTCAGACTATCTTCGTCCGATATGGTTAGTGCTGCCGCCAATTGCCTCCAAGCCTCCAGTCCCCCCTCCTCCGGGTCCTCGTGTCTTCCCCTGGCTTCCTGCCACGCCACTGTTTCAACATTCACCCATTTCTTTAAGTCTCGCAACCATGCCTGTGCTGACGGTCTTACATTCGATTCCCAGCTCATCGCTATTTTCCGTTTAGCCAATATATATGCTAGGTCTTTTAGTTTGCTCACATGCTTGGCCTTACGCGGCCTTGAGACCCCCCCACCCCTCAAAAGGCATGCCCAGGGGGTACTCACAGCCAGATTGATCTCCGATTTGGCCCTGATTTGGGCTACCTTCCCCCAGAATTGACTTATCTCTGTGCATGACCAAAACATATGTGCCATTTCAGTGTTCACTACCCCACATTTTGGGCATGTCTGTGTGCTTGCGTGGTTGAACTTCGCTATTTTCTTACGGGTTAAGTAGGCTCTGTGGGTCACGTACAACTGGATTTGTTGTAATCGCATGTTTCTCGACACCTTTTTATGGTATCCTTGCGCTCTACTCCACAGCCCATCCTCCATTGGTTCTCCTACATTCTCCTCCCATTTTACTCTTGTTTGGACCACCTCTACCCCTATCCTAGACATCAGCAACTCATATATACGGGAGACCTCCTGTCCTCCTTCAGCTACATTGGAGAATGTTTCTATTACTTTATCTGGTTGTTGGGCTAGTGAGGCTGCAGACCATGTGCTGTTCCTAATCTTCAGGAGCTGAGAATGTTATGTGCTGTCCTCGATATAGACCTGTATCTACTACCAGCCTTTCATAATCCCTGGGTTCCCCGTCTATCCATATATATCGCCTACCGTAGCTATCCCCACCAGGTTCCCACTTCAGTCTGATGTTCAGCCGGATTTGTTCATCTACTCCTACCAGCGCTACCAGTGGTATCTGCGGGGTGGGGTTGTTTATCATTCGCAAGCTCTTCTCCAGATTTCTCCTCTCAGATCTAACAACCTTCCCTCCCCCGTTCTATGTTTTCCCGGTAGCCACATTCTTTCATTCAGAAAATAAGGGGCACACTCGGCGCTCAGAAGCTTGGACTCTGGTGTTTGTTCCTCCAATAACCATCTTGCTAAGTATTGGAGCTGACTAGCCAGGTAGTATACTTTGAAGTTTGGCAATTAAATGCCTCCTTGTTCATATGGATTTTGTAGTTTCCACAATGCTATTCTATTTCTTGAATTATGCCAGATAAAGCCCCTGCATATGCTGTGCAGTTTCGAGAAGAACCTTTCGGGTATTGCGCAGGGAATATTTTATTTGCGAAATAATGTAATAATCTGGGCAGCACCACCATCTTCAGTAATGCTGCTCTCCCCATCATGGACAGTGGTAGCTTTGTCTAAAATGCCATGCTTTTCTCAATGTTAGTTAACGCCTTTTCCGTATTCTGTCTGTGTTCTGCTTCGGGGTCGTGATATATATCGATACCTAAGTATCTGAACGTCTCAATTTCCCAACCTATCGTAATACCGGCAGCTTGTGCTTGGGTGTTCCAACATACACTCCCAGGGGGTATATACTTGATTTTTGTGGGTTAATTGTTATTCCCGACAATATCGCATATCGTGCTATTACCTCTAAAATGTATTGTAGGTTCTCCTCTGGATATTGCAGGATAGGAGGATATCATCAGCGTGCAATGATATCAGATGTTGCCCTCCCTTGGTGCAGATTCCGACCTCTCCATACTGCCTTCTCAAATACGCTGGTAAGGGTTCTAACGCTAAGATAAATAGCATTGGGGACCATGGGCATCCATGTCTGGTACCCTTGCTCAATTGCCATTGTTCAGAAACGGTGGGACCCGTTTTGACCCTCGCTACCAGCTCACTGTATAACAATCACACCCACGTCAAGTAAGTGGGCCCAATCCCGTATTCTTCCAGGACCGCTAGCAGCCACGGCCATTTTACGGAATCAAAGCGCTTTCACTGCGCCGAGTGAGATTATCGCCATTTCCTGTGAGCTCCCCTGAGTGTGATCCATGATGTCATGTAATCTCCGCAGATAATTCGTTATGTTCCTGTGTGGAACATAGCCCGTCTGGTCTTGGTGTATAAGTTTGCTTATGACTGGCTTAAGCCTGTTAGCCATTATTGCCGTCAGGATCTTCCCATCTTGGTTGAGTAGCGAGAGGGTTCTGTATGAACCACATTCCGTGCCTGGTTTGTGGGGTTTGAGGAGCGGGATAATAATCACTTCCCGTAAAGTCTCGGGCAATCTGCCCGTTGTAAGCGCCTCATTGAACATTGCCAATAGTGGGGGCAGTATGTCTGTCTTGTATGCTTTATAGAATTCACTGGGCGGTCCATCTGCTCCTGGGGCTTTGCTAGTAGGCAGGTGCTTTATTACATGCTCTATCTCTTCTAATGTTATTGGGATTTCTAGGCTCTCTCCTTCTACTTCCTCAAGTTTGGGGATTGTAATATCTGTTAGTGCCTCACGTATATCTATCACTTCCTCTTCGACGGTGTCTGCATATAGTCGCTTATAATATTCATAAAAGCATTCATTAACTCCCTCTTGGGTTTCGTGTATGTGTCCGTCCTCCCCCTTCATTGCCCTTATGGGTTGCCTGGAGGTTTCACTTTTATATAGCCAGGCTAACAGTCTGAATGGTTTGTCTCCCTCTGCATGCTGCCTCTCAATGTATTTCTTATAGCTTAGGTTTCCTAGCCTTTCCCAGTGGTCTCTGCCTTCTTGTTGTAAACGGGTTATGGTTTTGGCCTCCTCTGGGGTTCTCGTGCCCTCTCGCATCACCGTTTCCAATTTTAATTCTACCCTTTGCAGTTCTCTAGTTATGACATCTTGCATCCCCTTAGATTTGGCCATGGCCGCCCCTCTCACCACCACTTTAAACGCTTCCCATAATGTCCCGGCTGAATCCACACTTTCCGTGTTGTGTTTAAAGTATTCCACTACTTCCACCTTCAGATCCTCCCGGAACCCTGTATCTTTTAACGCCTCAGCTCTAAGTCTCCCTGTGGGGATTCTAGCACGGGGAGGCAGTATCTGCCAGGTCGCTACCAACAGGGCATGATCCTATAAGACCATGGCTTTGTAGTCTGCTTGTGTCACCTCATTTATCGAGTCCGGCTTGGCGAACACCTAGTCCAGCCTTGTATATAGGTTCTGTGGGGCAGAATAATGTGGATACTCTGCTCTGAGGGTGTTGTATTCTCCACCTGTATACTAGCCCAAAGGCCTGCAGCAGGTTACTCAAAGCTTTAGCTGCCAGTGCCGGGCTAGCCAACTTCTCATCTGACCTGTCCTTCCAGAGTGCAGTTAAAGTCTTGCCCCCCCACACCACCGCCCCATCTATATACGTACTGATCTTGGTATTCAAAGTTCTAAAGTAGTCTGTAGTGTCCTGATTTGGGGTGTACACATTGATGATACTCACTACTTTCTACCAACCCTTGAATCATGACCAGCCTGCCATCCTTGTCTATGGTGCACTTTAGCAATTTAAACGGGACATGAGGCACTATCCATGTTATGACACCTCTAGCATACGCTAAGTAGATTGCCCCTAGGGTCCTCCCTTTCCATTTCCTCATGATCACGTCCTGTTTCTCCTTGGTCAGGTGAGTTTCTTGCAACAATGCTATGTCTATTTTTTGTCATTTCAGATACATCATAACCATGTTACGTTTAATATAATTATTTAGCCCCCTCACATTCCAAGTTATTATCTTTAGTTCTCCCATCTTATCCAGGGTCTAACCCTCCCTCCCCCATTCTTACTTCTTTGCCGTTGTTCCGTGGTGCTTGTCTGTCGGTCAACCCCCCATTAACTCTCCCACCTTCATCCCTCCCCCCTTAACTAACCCAAATAATTGCCCAGCTCCAAAACTGAATCTCAGGTATCCCTGCTTCTCGCCGCTTTCCTGGCCCATTGCCAGTACTAGGAGCGTGGCAGGTGGATACTGCACTACCAGTACCTCTACTAACTAAACCTACTGGGGGTAAGAGTGATTCCTGCGCTGCTCTCTTGTGCAGGGCGCATTGCTCCTGCGTTTGGTTCCTAGTAAAAGATCTTGAAGTTTAATTACATCATAGTTCAAGTGTCTCTATTGCCACCGCCCTTGTCATCTTTGCCTCCCCCCTGGATGTGACTTAAGGTCCCCTCAGACCTATCACATATCACTTTCCTTGTAATTCTAGTCCTGCTGCTCTCACGGCATATTCTGTGAATCCAGCCAGTTGTTGACATCTTCTGGGGTTTCAAAGAACAGGGCTCTGTCTTTGTCCAGCTCCTTCATCTTTGCGTTATACAGTAGTATAAACTTGAGTTTGGCCGCTCTGTCTCCTTTTCACCGTTCCATAGTTCATCCTCTGCTTTTGTACCAGGGAGGTGTAGTCTGGGTATGCGGTAACGGATGCCGACGCCCTATTGATGGTACCGCCTTTCCGAAAGTGTTCCAGTATCCGCTCTCTGTCCTTATAGTTCAGTATCTTGGCTATTATTGGCCTCAGCGCGGCCCCCGCTTGTGGTCTTCTCTTAAGTGCCTTGTGTACCCTTTCCACTGGGAAACCTTGGGTGAGCGAGCCCGCCCCTATTTCTTGCAGGAACATGTCCTCAATATAATAGGTCGGGTGTTGGCCTTCTTCGTCTTCCGGTAGTCCAATGATCCACACATTGTTACGCCTGGCTCAACCCTCTGCTTCTTCTGCCCTATTTTCCAGGTTTTGCACTTGCTGTTTCAGGGTGGAGACTACCAGGAAGTTGTCTTTGCAGCAACTGGCGTTGGCCTTGACCTCTTTTTCCAGCGCCCCAGTGCGCTCTGACAATGCTCCGACGTCGTTCCTCAAGAGGTTCATATCTATCTGCATTGCATCTATTTTGGACTGCAGGGACAACTTTAGTTCCGCTATGGCGACACGTATTTGCTTGTCAATCCGTTCTTGTGTATCGCTTTCCTTCAAGTCTTGTGGCTGCGTCTTTGTGCCCTCCATCGTTTGGGTGGGCCTGGCAAACGTGTCCAGGGACGACTGCTTCACTTTATTATTGTTTGCGTTGGTTGCCATTGCTATTGCCTTATCTCTGGTGTTCTTTTTCCTTCCTGGCATCTGTAGTGATGCTGCCAGCTGGCCTGCGCCTGTTGAGGGGGTGTCCGCAGTCTTCCTGTACCAGTGCCTATCGTTCGTCTCCCTTACAGTGTCTCAGCCGTCCTTCAGTGCACACCCTTTCACCTTTGTTGTGTAGCTTGGGGCCTGCTGTATATGCTCATTCCGTATCTTGTCCCCTGTGACATCCCTTCTTGTTTCCGCCGTGCCACGTTGTGGCCGGGGGTGTGTCATTATGCGTAACCGTTGTCTGCCCTTTCGCTGTCTTCCGGGCTGTTCACTTGCCTCTCTTGGTACGCGTTCCTGCTTGAATTGTGAGGTCCTTCTGAGCGGTTTGCAGGGGTCCTAATATCTTTAAAGGCTCCATTTGGTCTTTTCGGCATTTGCGGCCCTGAGGGTCCACAGGCTGTTGCTGCTGCCGAGTTCTTGCCCCCTGTCGTTGAGGTTCCTGGTATCTCTCACGTTGGGGGGACACCTGGGTGGTTAAGTCTCTGGTGTCTGTTGGCTGACGTCAGGTATTTTCTGCAGCGTTTTCGGCTTTTGGTATCACTGGGGTCCAGATGTTCCCTCCTGTGCCTTCTGGGTGTCTTAGGCGCGTAACCCCACCCCAGGGTTTCAGGGCGTGGCAATATTTGCACCTCTTGCCCTCCCCTGTGTCCGTTCCTGATCTCCACACTTGAGGGCCGATCTGCGCCTTGGGCTGTGGTTGTGCAGGGACGTGCTTATTATGTGTGCCTACTTCATTTCTTCTGTTCTCGCGTGTCGCCTCCACTTGTTCTCTCCCTCTCCCGTTGTAGCAGAGGGTATGCTGAAATTCCTCCCCTTGATCCTTCACTTCTGCTCACCCCCGTTCCTGAGTGGTCTGTCTGGATGATCTGCTCTGGGCCCGAGTACTTTCTCAAGCGCCCTGGGGCTCTGGTCGGTGTGTGTGGACCCTCAGGTCTACGGGCCTTTGGCAGTATGCAAGCTTCCTGCCATCGTTGCTGTTAAATTGGTTCCCTACACTTCGGGGGGGGGTGGGTGTACAGAGCTCTGTGGCACTGATGCTTGGTGGCTGACGTTAGGCATGTGCACCAGTGTTTGGCTTATCTCACCTTCTCAGGGTGGTGTCCGCTGCTGGCCTTGGAGCGCGGGTTGACTAGTTTCTCACCATTTCATTGCTGATTTCCAGTATTTGTCTCCAGCTGGCTTCCCCTACTTTTTTCTTCAGCTTGCCTCGTGCTTTATGCCACACTGCCTCAACCTGCATTTGTTCCGTCCCGCTTCCGCTGTGGTACACTATTGTGTCTGGGGTCTCCCAACACCCCTGCCTGTCGTTCCTGTTGTTTGTGTTCCACCTTGTCCACGTTGCGCTTGTGGCAGCTGATCAGATGACTTTTTCACTGTCTGTCTCCCCGGCCGGTGGGCTTCCTCCCCGGGTGTGCGCTCCTCTTCTCACTTCTCACAGCTACACTGTGGCACCAAAGCTTCTGCTTATTTCTGAGCCTATTCGGTCTTGCCTCTTCGTACTTCAGCCTTGTATCTTTCTTCCGCTGCGTGCGTTGGTCCAATAAAGATGTTCTGAGCGCCCCGCTTATGGTTTGTGCTCACCCCAGTCTCTGCCAGCCTTTTGGGACTTTTATTTCTTCGCATCCACTGCAACAGCCTGGAATCTGCTCCTACTCTCGGCTGCCCTGCAGTCGACCTGGCGCATTACCGTCTGTGTATTTCTTCCATTGTCCGTGCTTCCGTTGGGTGTGTTCGACGCTCGTTCTGTCCTTCACACACGCAGCCTATGCTTGTTTTTGGTGCTGTTATTACTTCTAATCTCTGTCCAAATGTGCGGGTTTGCTTCCCATGAGGACCAGGGCTCTGTACCGTTTCGCCAGCACTTCTGTGATGAGTCTTTGTTTCATACACGGGTGGGTGCCATTTTAATTCCTTTGCCCTGGGATCTTGCAAACTTCTGTCCCTTCAAAGGCTTACTTTTTCGTTCCGTTTCATGTCAGGCTTTTCATTTCTGCATGCCCATGTTCTTCATGTTGCGGTAGCTTCAGTTCTGTTTCTCACTGTAGGTTTAAAACACCTATTTACTGCCGGATCATCGACGGATAAGCAGGGGCCCTCTGGATACATGTTTTAGCCCGTGGCCATGTAGCCATGCCCCCCCTGCTGCTTGCAACCTTGGCTTCAACACAGACCGGTCTTGTATCGGTCTCCTCAACTCACCGGCTGTGTTGCTTTCGCTGAAGCGGCTTTGTTCTTGGAGCCAAGGAAAGTACCACGGTGGCTGGAGATTCTCCCCGCCTTGAATACTGATGCGGGAGGGCCCCGGGTACTTCGGACACACAATGCAGGCTTCTTCAGCCTGGTTTCCTGGTCTTAAGCTTTATCTCGAGGACTCATGAAAGTAACGGTTCCTTGTCGAAAAGGTCAAGGGAACTTTCCTCCTTGCGACCCCCTTCTGTTTCGCTGTCTTTCTCCTGTCGTTAAACTGCCATCTTGGAACTGCTGTTCCATCCTGTGCTTTGCTTCACTCAGAGTGTGCTCTCATGCTCTGCCTTTTATCTGTATGGGGAAGTGTAATGGAAGTCAGGTGTGAGTGATTGTTGATAATTGCCTGACCTCACCTGACCATAGTATTGGGACATGTCAGGTACACAGCTCAGGTGTTAGTTTTCCCTTAGAGCGGTCAGTCAGTGAGAAAGTGTTTGTTGTAAAGGGGGAGGCGGGGGTAGAGTTCCTAAATATCCTACCGGGTAGGATTGGGTAAAGGTGTTATAAGGAAGGGAATACATGTCTCATCGTCTGGTGTCTCACTCCCCAAAGCACCCAGGTGATCCTCCAGCACTGGACCACCCCCAGGAACTGGATCCAAAAGCTATGGTCCTGTCCTGGCCACCTGGATGACAGATCTCTGGGGACTAGTGGATGAGATACCTTCTGGTTTCTCACAGTTAGGATCCAAGAGCGATGGCCCTCCTGAGTCAGGGATGCCCGGGAATAGCATGGGAGAAACGCCTCAGGTTTCTCACAGCCCTAGCATCTTCCACGGCCTACTTCTCGGAGTTTATCTGCCTGAGTAAACAATTCCTTCCTCACTCCGGACAACTGCCTGACGCTGGCAACGGCCGTCATTAACAGTAAACTGGACAATTGCAACGCACTTCTCATGGGTACCTCTGCAATAAACCCTACTAAACTCCAATTCCTTCAAAATAAAACCCTTTGCACAGCCTTGGCCTGACGTCCACTGGCTCCCCATCAGGGCTTGCGTCGAATGAAAAATGTTGACTTGCACACCGCTGCATGTACAAAGGGGCTCCACTATATCTTCACAACCGCATTGCCCCGAAACTCCAGGTGCGCCCCCTACGATCGCCGGCCAGCCTGACTCTTGTCACCCCGAGATTCAAAAGTAAAAGAGCTATCGGCCACCAGGGGGCGCACGGACGATGTCAGCCTTCGTGTGAGCTCCTAACCCACGGGCCCCCAAAAGTGAATTGAGCCTCCACTTTGGCCCCCCCGAACCCAACAATGACAGCCTGACCCACAAGAAACGCCCCCCCACCCCCTGAGCGAAAACCCGACCGAAATCGGACCCCTGGTCCCCGAGAAAACCACGAGAGGAATCGACCTCCCCCCGCCGGTGGAGACGCGGACACGGGAGAAGGCCGCGGCTCGCGGCGCTGGACTCCGCCCCCGGCCACCATCGAGGAACACCAGCGCGAGACCTGGGCTCCGGGGAGAGAGGCAGCGGCCCGCTCCGGATCGCGTGAGGGTCGCCCCCCCCCCCCGCGCTTCCGAAGAGCGGACCCTTCGAGCAACCGGCCCCACGCCACAAGGGATCGACCTCGCGGAGGTAAGTGCCCGGCTGGGAGTGGGGGCCTCGGTCTGCGCCACCCCAGCGGGGGCGTGCTCCGCCCCCCCGGCCTGGAATAACCGAGTTACCAGGACTCCCCCCGCACCAGCAGGGGACCCGAATCTCCCGCAAACAAAGGAGACCTGCCAGGAGCCTGCCCCCACGGCGCTCCCCCCTGGTTGGAGCACAAAATCACCCGGAGGCCCTGGGTTGGTGGGGGTGCCGCAGCCCCAGCGCCGCTCCCGCCGGCCGCACCAACAGGCGAGAAAAGAAACTCCTGGCACGCTGGGTGACCCATAACTGCAATCTACGGTCTCCCCCTACGCAGCGAACTTACTAAGCACCCGAAAGGGGAGGCGGAAGGTTGGGCCCCCACTCCTGGGGCGTGTGCCCTCTTCTGAAAATGCCACAAGCAGAACGGAGACAGAACAAGAGGCCCCACAATTTGAGGACAGTGCAGTACACAGTGACCCGCGGCCCCCCTCTAAGCATCTGCGTCTTAAACCCTCGTCCTGAGACCTGCGCCCACACACCTCCAGCAGGGCCTGGCTACAAAACGCTACCGACACCTAATACCCCCCGAAAAGGCGTTGAATCTGACGAAGGACATAAGTGTGGAGGGTAGAGCCCCTGGAGACAGGGCGTGTGCCTCCTCCCACTCCCGCCAAAGGAACCCCCGCCACGAGGACAACCCCCCACGGGCTCTTCAACACACTGGTTCCGAGGGTAAGGCCCCCGACCCAGGGGCGTGTGCCTCCTCGTTGGATACCCATCCATGAACATACCGAACAAGCTTGCCAAATACGCCTACAAACCAGCAGTTCGAGCTCCTGACCCTGGATCAACAATGTCGGTAGAAACCGGCGAAACGGGTGCAGCTGCCACAAAGGGAGATATTGCCGCCCTTTTAGCCGAAATCCGAAACATGGGCGCCAATCTCGGTGGCAAAATGGATAAGATGACCCAAAGGATTGACAACATCGAGGAGAGACTGGAAGGGGTTGAGACTAACCAAGCCTCCATTGACACTCTAGAGGCCCAAATGGAGCTCAGAATACGAAACATAGAAAAGAAGGAGGATGAGATTCGCCTGAAGATAGACGATTTGGAAAATAGAGAGAGAAGAAATAACCTACGGTTTTTTGGAATACCGGAGAAAGAAGGGGAGACAGAGGAAGACCTCAAGCAGACTATACGCGACATCGTCAAAATCCTAACTGCGGACGAGGACATCGATGAGCTCAGGACCGAGAGAATTCATAGAGCCGGTGGCCCCCCAGGAGGCCCGAGATCGGTCCTTGCCAGATTCCATAGGTATCAGGACAGAACAAAGATACTCGCCAAGGCCAGGTCTGGAGGCACCCTTACCCTCGGGGGAGCCCAGATTACTATTTACCAGGACCTCTCATCACTGACATTGGCATTGCGTCGCTTATGCGGCCCCCTCACGAGATGGCTAAAAGAGCAGGGCACGAGATACAGGTGGGGATACCCCTTCTCCCTCGCGTTTGAACATGGAACCAGAAAGTTCCTACTACGAACTGAAGAGGAAATTCGAGAATGTATTGCCGACCTCCTCGGACAGACCCCGGAGGGGGGCACTCAGGGAACACTAACGCAGGACAGATCACGCTGGGAACTTCAGGGCCAGAGAAGAAAACGGGTGAAAGGCTCCAGAAAGTACAGGCGGCCCAACGACACACCTGAACACAACTAATGACATAGTCGCTTCAAACTCTACATTCTGTCGACTCAGGATTTCATGATCCTGGCAGGGAACCCACTTACACAATGGATCATGGCACCCCCTAGTCCGCGGATCCACCACACGAGGTGGGAACTGCCAGTCCACCAAAAGGAGATACCGAGGAAGGATCATTCCCGAAACCGCATGTATCATAGAATATGTTACCTTGAAGTGGGAATCCTTGTTGTTTGACACACTGTTGTTTGATAAGTGATTTTATGAGCAGGGGGGTGGGGGCTCAAAAATGTTACCTTGATACTATTAGTTTACGGGGTCGTACGGTTACGACCCTCACTGGTGGTCCGACAGAAGACCGGTTGCTCACATCCGGTCCAACTCGGACGCCACCACGGACAATCACAAACCCTCATCGTAGAATTAAAGACCGACGCAATAGGCCAGAGGGTGATGGGTATGCAGTCTAATACCCTATGGGGATGGGAGGGGGGAGGGAAACGGGGAATGACACAGTCTCAGATCAAGCCTCTGTCAGATAGAGGCACACACAATGCTACTTCCAATATGGCAATTTCGTATAATGGGCTCCACGACGTTGCGAAGAAACCCCACGGACGCACTGATGTCACACAGACATGATAAACCAAATGACACGCAGGGTAACCTCAAAATTGGCACGCTCAATGTTAAGGGCCTTAATTCCCCCACCAAAAGGTCACTCGTGCTGAGAGAATTCAAGAGGGCTGAACTAGACATTCTTTTCTTACAAGAAACTCGATATAGCAGAGGGGAGGAGAGGAAGATTCTCTATGCTAAGCTAGGATCGGAACATTGGGGCTCTGGACCTCTGAAGAAGGCAGGAGTTGGCGTGCTAATCAACAGAAAAATCCAATTTGAACTCTTAAAGTTATGGGTGGACGTCAGTGGTAGAGCAATAGCCCTGGTGGGAAGCATACAGGGCACGGTTGTTACCCTTGTGGCAATATACGCCCCCAATACAGGCCAAGACAGATTCCTCCAGAGGATAATACCTAAAATCATGTGCGAGGCAGAAGGCGAAGTAATTATTGGAGGTGATCTAAACATGTGGATGGACCCGGAACAAGATAGACAATCAGGCCGCCTCACTACATCTCCACTCCCTGGTCCCAGACGCCCACTAGCTGCAGACATGATGACCGCCTACAACCTCACCGATGCATGGAGACATGCCAACCCCAATCGTACTGGCTTTACCTTTTTCTCGGCACCACATGCAACCTTCTCCAGAATAGACTATGTGTATCTGACCACAGACCTCATCACGGCGATGACTGAAGCTGTCATAAACCCGGTCTCCTGGTCGGACCATGATATGGTCACGATCACTCTCGACCAAATGGCCCTGCCCCGAAGATGCTCCAAATGGCGCTGTAATGAAACCCTCTTTAAGGATCCCACCTTTCGTGAGGAACTGGAACAGGACATTACCCGATACTTTGAGATCAACAATACAGGGGAAACTTCTATGAACACAGTTTGGGAGGCAGGCAAGGCGACCTGGAGAGGACTACTTATCCGAGAGGGAGCAGCCAAAAAAAGAGAGAGACAACTAATTGAGAACAAGATCCGGAATGAAATCACACAACTGGACCACATGGCACAAACGGCTGATCAGGATAGAGCACAAAAGATTAGAGAGGCCAACGATAAGAGAGAGGAATTAAGACAACTAGAGGCGGGAAGCGTAGCGCGTAAACTACAGCACCTGAAGCAGAAGCATTATGAACATGGGGACAAAGCGGGCGCCCTCCTGGCCGCAAGACTACGAGGCCAACGCCAAGAGAGGTGGGTCCCCACGATTCAAACAGAAGAGAACTCTGACGAGCCAACTTCTCCCAATGTCCCTGAAGCTTTTGCCGAATTTTACGAAAAATTATATTCAGCGCGCCCCCCCCTGCACACGGAAGCCATAAATGAATACCTAGAGCGAACACCCTTGCCCACCCTCCCAACGGATAGTGCACTCACATTGGAAGCCCCCATAACAGGAGAGGAAATTGAAGAAGCTATCAAAAGGCTCCCAACAGGGAAAGCCCCCGGAAACGATGGATACACGGCAGGGTTCTATAAAACTTTTAAAGATGCCCTTCTCCCATTCATGGTTCTCCTATTCAACAACATCCTAGACTCCGGCGAGGCACCCGACTCCTTCTCCGAGGCGCTGATAACAGTCATCCCCAAGGAGGGTAAGGACCCGAAGCTGTGCGCCTCCTACCGCCCTATATCCCTGTTAAACATTGACGCCAAAATCTATACGAGAATCCTGGCTGCAAGACTGGAATCATATATGCCGGCAATAATCCACAATGACCAGGTAGGCTTCATTTTAGGCAGACAAGGAGCAGACTCCACCCGGAAAACCCTACACTTAATCCATGAGGCCCAAACGTCACAGAACAATCCAACGCTACTCTCAATTGATGCTGAGAAGGCATTCGATAGAGTAGACTGGCACTTCCTCGAGGCCACATTGCAAAAGATAGGCATAGGCCCCACACTCCGACGAGGAATTAAGGCAATCTATAAGTCTCCAAGAGCATCGGTCTCGGCGAACGCCCAATTTTCCCGATGGTTCCCCCTCAACAGGGGTACAAGACAAGGTTGCCCCCTATCGGCGATACTATTCGCATTGTCCTTAGAACCTCTCGCCGTGATGCTACGAGCTGACCCCACAGTGGAGGGAATCCAGGTGAATGGTAAAGAATATAAACTAGCCCTATATGCGGACGACATTCTGCTCCACCTGTCAAACCCAACGTCTTCCGTTCCGAGAGCGATCCAGCTAATAGAGGAGTACGGCGCGCTCTCAGGATTTAAAATCAACAAATCCAAATCTACTCTTTTTCCACTCCATGAACCATCGGCGGAACACCGGAACACCCTTGCGCAACTCGGGCTGATCGTCGGAGGCCCGACATTAAGATACTTGGGAATCAACTTGACACGACACCTCGACGGCCTCTACGAAGCCAACTTTCCTCACCTCCTCGAGGCTCTCAAGGCCGATCTCAAGAAATGGAAATCGCTAACGATATCCTGGATGGGACGCCTGAATGCGATCAAAATGGTGTCCCTCCCACGGTTTCTCTACCCCTTTCAGGTCCTGCCTATCACAATTCCGGATCACTTTTTCAAGCAAGTCAGAAAAGCCATCCTACACTTCTTGTGGAACGGAAAGAAACCCAGAATCTCCTATGAGGTCCTAATACTACCAAAAGAGCTAGGCGGGGTTGGCTTACCGGACATAGAACGCTATTATCAGGCCACACAGCTCAGGATCTTAATCCCACATCTCCGAGAAAGGAAAGACCTCCAATGGGTCCACCTAGACAACAACGTTCTATACAACGTGACTCTGGCAGAGTGGTTATGGGTCCCCAGATCGAAGCTATCGAGGAAACTGCGCAACCACCCGATACTAAGCACGTTGTGGAACATATGGAGGAAGGGAAGAGCAATGTCAGGAGTTACCACGTGGCCTTCGCCACTAAGCCATCTTTGGTCCCCTGGAATCAGAGAGGAAATCCCGGAACATGCCAGATACCAATCTTGGTTTGATGCCGGCCTTGAGAGGGTCGGACAGCTGTGGAGAAAGGGGAAATTCATTTCGATAACGGAACTCGAGGAGGCCCTCCAAATCCGCCCGATACCAGTTTTCCTGTACCTACGTCTGAAAGGCGTCATATCCAGAGAAGAATGGAAGGAAACCACGCAGAGAGAACTAACACCCTTTGAGGCGATCCTAGACACAACTACTACCTCCAAATGCCTCATAGCGAGGATGTACAGAGCCCTAATCACCAAAGACAATGCACCCAACCATCGTCTAAAAGCAAAATGGGAACGAGACTTTGCCAGAGAGTTCGACCAGCAAGCCTGGAATAAAATATGTGAAACACCATCCAAAATATCAATTGCGGCCCAATATAAACTGCACGCTATAAAATTACTACATAGATGGCAATACGACCCACAAAGACTGTCCAAAATGTTCCAGACCTCCAGCCCGCGATGCTGGCGACACTGTGGGATGAACGCCGATTATTGGCACATGTGGTGGGCCTGCCCCAAGGTCCGCATCTACTGGCAGGAGGTCCTGGGATGGATCAAACAGCTGGAAGGCATAGATAGAGAACTGTCGCCCCTCCTGATCCTGTTTAGCCTCGAAGAAGAAGACGACGAAATGACAAGAGTGAAAGGTCTGATATCCCCCCTCTTGCTTGCGGCAAGAGCTGCCCTTGTGATAAAATGGAAAGCTCCCCGCCTACCCAATAAGAGGGACTGGATACAGATCGCTACAAACATTTACACTATGGAGAAAGTAACAGCAATATTACATAACAGGGCTGCGCGACAGGAAGAACTCTGGTTCGACTTCATAACTAAATACATCTCGAGCCCGACCATGGAAAACTCAACTCAGCAGGGAAACTCCTCCCGATCCATGCTACCAATCACTGAAAGCTGAAAGACCCCATGCTGACAACCCTTGCGTGTCATAGACCACACAGGAGAACAATGATCGTTGGATGCTCCAAGAAGCGCGTCACGTAGCCCACTACGACTTAGAATGCCAATGCCCCGAAGGAAGCGGACATGAGACATGGGGATAGGGAGAGGGGTGGGAAGGGGGGAGGGGAGGGGGGTTTTTCTTTTCTCTGCTTTATTCTCTTTTTCTTTCTATTTTCTGCCTTCTCCTGGAATATGGAGCGTTAAGGTTGATAACTGTTGTTAAGATGGACATGGAGTTTCTACTGAAGTAGTTTGCTATGCACAATGTATAACCACCTGTATGTTCATATCCATTGTTAAAAACAATAAAAGTCAAATTTAAAAAAAAAAAAAAAAAAAGTAAAAGAGCTGTAGGCGTGAGTTTTTGTGTCATGGGGCACTCTCCTGAACTGCCACCTAACATTCGAAATGAACGCTCTTATCTGACTTAAGCTTTCTTGCTGATAGAACACAGTGTACCTCATTACGAGGCTGGCGGTAGCCGTGCCATAGTACAGGCGCGGTTGCCGCCGGTATCCATTTTTTTACGGCGCCCCCGAATGGGCAATTACCGGGTCATGCCGAGTTTGGCAGACCCGGTAATTGCCCATTCGCGGGTGCCGGTAATATGGGACTCCCCATCCCCATTCAGCCCCATAGGGCATAGGTACCGGTGCTACCATCCTGTTCTGCTCACGGGTACCGGAACGGTCACCAGGTCAGACCTGGTGGCTGCAAGGGCACCCGCGAGCAGAACTCAAAGTATGGCGGTACGGTAGCAACGGTGCCAGTAGCGATACTGGCGCCTTTGTTGCCTTACCGCCATACTTGTTATGAGGCCCATTCTCTTAAACTTGCCCCTTACTGCTCTCCTCCAGCCCCTATCACCTGTGGCATTCCTCATGACTCCTCTCTCTCCCCCTCTTCTGGTCAATATCTATATTCTTCCACTATTGTCTTATCATTCGCTGTTACAATCTTCAATTTCATTCTTACGCAAATGACATTCAATTATATATCAAAGCTTCAGGCTCTAAAGACACATTTCACCAACTTCAGTTGTGCCTTACCGTGTATTACAATGGTGTGCGCTGAGGTTCTTAGGAATCAGCCCAAAACAAATGCACACACACCCAACCCCGCTCAAGCTTGACTCGTGTGCTACAGTCATGACCTCATGTCAGAGACAATAATCGAAACAATATAAACTTGCCATTTATTTAACAGTTTAAAAGCACATCAAGTTAGCATAAAAATGGGAAAGGAAATGCAAGCTATAGGTCAAAGATGCTTAGAGCACAGTCTCACATTCCATTTAGCCAACATCCAGGACCCAGCTCAGCTTAAAGACCGGCCTCTCTCTCGGGTTGGCACCCCTCTGTTCAGGCACTTCACAGGCATCTCTGGTCTAGACCACACTCCTTGCACCCTCCTACTCTAGTCAGCCCTTAAGTGAGAATGTGGCAAGTAAGGAATTGCTGCTTAGGGGCAAATCAAAGCCCAGGGCAAGAGCATGTTAACAATGCTCATCCATTGTAGAGTCCCTCCCGATCAACGTATGTGCAGACTTTTATCAGGCCTGTTAATCAGAGTGACGCAAACCTCTGGACCCTTCCTTCGGTGCAAAACATGTTTGCTGGTGGAAAAACCCACTCTTATCGATTCAAGTCACCCGTACCCCCTCCCATCTCGGATCCCAACTACAATTTGGGAAGCTATGCTCTGGAATGCACCTTTATCAGTACTGCTTGGGTCAGGCTGTACTCTTACGTCCCGTCCCTTTTCCTCCGTACTGTATGGGCATCCCTTCCAAGGGACGGGAGACGGAACCTTTTTCACCAGAAAAATCTTCTTCCCCTTTAAATTTAGAGGCGCGCAGCCCTGGGAGCATGCGCTGCCCTCCGGCGCCACACCCCAGTCCCCTTTTCCGCATTGACGGGAACGGGCCAAATTCACCAGCGCTCCTGGGTTTGGCTTCGGCCATGTAATTCCACGCGTGGATATTTCTTCTTTTTGTCTTTTTTGTCTTTTCTATCATTCAGGTACTCGGTCCTCAGGCGTCATGCTCCTCCCCGGCGCATGTCGACTTCTACAGGGTTCAGCAGGTGTCCATCCTGCAATGGGCTCTTCCCAACTTCAGACCCCCACGCCCTCTGCCTACGTTGCCTTGGCCCAGACCAGGGTTGGCAATCATGTTATGCGTGTGACTCGCTGTCCTCGAAGGCGCTGAAGAACAGACTAGCCAGGTGGAGGCAGCTCTTCCAGAGGTCGCCTCCAGAGGATCTCAAGAACTTTGTGAAGCATCGAACCAGGCCCAAGGTAGGGCCGATATTTTCCAGTCATCCCGCAAGGGAGACTCCTTCCCAGGGACTCTCCTGCGCGGGAGGGACCGGCCAGGTCCTTCTACCGGCATGTGCACCGAGGCTGCTACAGCTACCGGCATTTGGGTCGAGGGGTCCTCGGATCCTCCCGGACGCAGTGTCGAGGGACCGGAAGGTTCTTGTACCGGGTCTACACCCGAGGGGCTATGCCATTTTACCGGCACAATGGCCAAAGGGCTACGCCCTAACATCAGCAATATGTCCGAGGGGCTACGCCCTAATACCAGCAATACGTCCGAGGGGGCGCATAAACGCAGCTCTACCGACACCCGGGTCGAGGGTGCCACACCTACCGGGCCGAGACCCGAGGAGTAGGGTAGGCCTCGTGATCCACACGCAAGAGTCTTGGACGAGGCCAGGCCCAGCGGGCTGGGCAACACGTCGCAGGCACGTGGCAGGCAGCTCGACACAATGGTCGCCGCGCCAGAAAGGGGCACCCATCCGACGCCATTTCACAAATTTGGCAAAGAACGAGTGTCAAGGTGGGACTGGTCTCAACCAGGTACGTGGCCTACCGTCTACCCTTTGGCAGGGCAACTTTCCTGTGCGTCCATATGGACCGGGTACGCAGCGGCTCCAGCAGACCCCCGCTACCCCCTGCCACCTCTTGGTGCTCTTCGAGAAGTTTCTCGGCCTCATGAGGTCTCCACAGATGGGGGTTAACATCAAAGACGCAGTCAGGGAAGTCCTCACCGCCATGCTAACAGCACCACAGACACCTCCATCGGGCCCCGATGCAGCCGCCTCCTCCGGCGCCACAGACAACTCTGCAACCTCCGCCGCCTCCTCAGCCTCTGGCTGCGGTCCCTGTACCCCAGCCTCCGGTGCCATCTACCCCTCCTCTTCCACAAGATCCTCCAGATGCGCAGGATACAGACGAGGAGGAGGATCCGGACACGCCATACTCAGCCAGGGCCTTCCATGAACTTCTTGCTGGCCTGGCGGAGTACCTGGGCCTCCCCCCAACCCAAGGTCAAACAGCCGGCAGAGGGGGTTCTGGCTGAAGTCCTCACAAGACACCGCTTTGCCAACACAGGGATTCCACTGCAAACTGATGTAGTCTCCCTGGCCAAGAAGGGTTGGCTCAAACCCCACCCAGTCCAGCCGGTCAACCGACGCCAAGTACAGGCAGATGGAGGGGAATACACTCTTGATCTCGACCCATCCTCAGCCACACTCCTCAGTGATCGCTGCGGCATCACTTTACTCCAAGCCTCAGTTGTCCTCCGCCTCCTCCTCTGCAACGCTGCTAGGCAAGGAGGAGAAGATCTTGGAGGCGTACAGCAAGAAGATCTACTCCAACGCCTCCTTGCACCTGCGCCAGGCCAACGCAGATGCCATGCTGGCTGCTGCCAACCAGCGGTTATGGCGGGAAATTGCGGACTTCCTCCTGGAACTCCCCACCCAATGCCAATCAAGCTTTAAGGCAGGGCTAGCGGAAGCCAAGCTTGTGGTGCATGACCTCATGGAATCCACAGTGGTGCATATATATACCTCAGGCCGGGCCATCTGCATTGCCACGGACATGAGAAGAACAGCCTGGTTCCGGGCAACGAAATTCAACCCGGATGTCCAGGAGCGCATTCTAGATCTACCGTTCGAGGGGGGGACCTCTTCCATTCCTCTGCAGACGAAGAGCTGGACAAAAAGAACAGCTTACAAACGGCAAAGTCTTTATCCATTCTTACAAAGACCCCGCCCAAATCGTACATCCAATCTCAGCAGCGCTCGGAGAAGGGTCGTACATATGGAGGGTTCCATGACTTCCAGGAATGCAGATCCAGACAGCCAGACCGCTCACCGTCTCAGAACTGGCATAAACAACAAAAAGGGAAGGGGGGGTGTAAGGGCTTATTACAGTCACCCTCCTCAGCCTCTGAGGAAAAGAAGGCCTGACACACCCCTTCGGGTCCACGTGCCTCCGGTGGGGGGCAGGCTTGCTCTCCATGCACAAATCTGACGCCAGAATTTTGCGTACCCCTGAATCCTCTCCGTAATATCCACAGGGTACCTTCCTATCCCAGCCTCTCCTCCCTCCTCCCCTCCACTCCCACAGGTTGGGACAGCAACTCACTGCACGACCTGGGCTTCTTGCTCAACCTCAAGAAGTCACAGCTGCTCCCTACGCAGACTCTGACATTCCTGGGACTCATTTGGGACATGTGCACCGAGAGGGTCTTCCCATCGGAAGACAAGATCTCGGCCATCAAGAGGGCCACCACCCACTTCCTCAGCAGAGAGGTGACCTCGGCATGGTGGTACCAACATCTCCTGGGTCTACTAGCGGCGGTTCTATTAGCCATGCCGCACATGAGAAGGATTCAGCTGCACTTCGCGACCTCATGGAATCAGGAGCGGGGCTCGCAATCCGAGATGATCACTGTTCCTCCGTCTCTCCACCTGGACCTAACTTGGTGGTCCATGGACTGCAACCTACAAACAAGCAAGCCCTTCAGGCCGCCCTCTCTGCAGGCCATCACCACAGACTCCTTGCTCAGGGACTGGGGAGCCACCCTGGACGATCTCTCGGTCCACGGCACCTGCACTCGACAGGAGCAGGAATACAACATCAGTTGGTTGGAGCTGAATGCCATCTGGCTAGCGCTCCGCGCATTCCTACCACTTCTCAAGGACAAGGTTGGCCTCATCCAGACAGACAGCTCGACCAGCATGTACTACGTCAACAAGCAGGGAGGCACCAGATCCCCTCCTCTGTGCAGACTGGTGATCAGCATGGGGGACTGGGGCCTGGAAAACAAAATGTTCCTTTCTGCAGTCCACCTTCCAGGGGAATCCAACCTGTAGGCGGACAGGCTCAGCAGGCTGGGAGTGGACAATTACGAGTGCCAGCTAAACGACCTTGTTATCCAGGAGATCTTCAGCAAGTGGGGTCATCCCCAAGTGGATCTCTTTGCCACCAACAAGAAGTGCCCCCAGTTCGCATCCTGGCAGGGCCCCGGTTCTCTGGGCGACGCATTTCACCTCCAGTAGACCGGCATGAAGGCCTATGCCTTTCCGACCAACTCCCCTGATCCACAGGGTAATTTGCAAGATCAAGGAGTCGCACCGACTCCTCATCATTCTGATTGCTCCATGGTAGCCGGCCAGACCATGGTTTTCGGAGCTCCTCCGCTCTCGGTGGTGCCCCCAATACACCTCCCGACAGGCCCAGCACATCTTCTGGCACAGCAGGGGGGCAGGATCACCCACCACGCGCCAGGGAAACTAGCCCTCACAACATGGTACCTGAGCAGGTAACGCTTCGGCACCTTGGCCTCTCCAGGCCAATATGGAGATCATACAGGGCGCCAGGAGCAAAGCCACCAGGGCCCACTACAAGAGCAAATGGATCAGATTCTGCCACTGGGTAGACTCCAGGGGAATTGACCCCTTGGCCTGCAATTTTTGACTATGTGATTTTCGGCGCACCTCGTTCATTCGGGCGTACAGGTCGACACCTGCCATACATGCCATTGGGGCTTACAGAACTCAGAGGAAGGCATTTTCTCCTCCTCCAACCCTATCGTCAAGAAACATCTGACTGGTCTCGCTAGGCTCTACCCGCCCGTCAAGCGACCGCACCCCGTGTGGGACCTTAATATAGTCTTGGGCGCTATGGCGCACAAACCATTCAAACCAATGGCGTCCGTGGACATTAGGCTGGTCACCATCAAGACGGCCTTACTAGTCGGTCTTACCTCAGCTCGCAGAGTCAGCGAGATTCAGGCGCTGGTCGCCTCCGAACCGTATACCACCTTTCACAAGGACATGGTCATCATGCGGAAGCACCCGGCATTTCTGCCCAAGGTTCTATCTGCATTTCACCTGAATGAGGAAATAGTCCTCCCTACATTCTTTCCCGATCCCAAGGACGAAGCACAGAGAGTGCTGCACTGCCTCGATATCGGGGGAGCCCTAAAATTTTACTTGGACAGGACCAAGGGCTTCCGCAAGTCAGACGCCCCGTTTGTCACTTTCAGCGGCTTGAGGCCAGGCTATCAGGCCTCTAAGGCTTCCACATCCTGCTGGATGGTCTCTGCCATTAAAGAGGTGTATGAGGCCCAGCACAAGCCGCTCCCGGTCAACATGCATGCCCATGCAGTCAGGGCCAAAGCAACGGCCATCGCAATCCAGCGTCATGTCCCTTGGCAAGTCATAAGCAGGGCGGCCACTTGGGTCTCTCCCTCTGCTTTCTGCAAGCATTAGTGTCTGGATGCCGGCTCTAGATCTGATGCGGCTTTCGGACAGGCGGTTCTCAGGAACCTATTTGCTTAAGGTGGGTCTCCTCTCCACCCTGGGTCTACAATCAGTTGTAATCGCCCATACAGTATGGAGGAAAGGGGACGGGACGTAAGAGTAATTATAAGTTAATCACTGTAGTGACTAACGTACTCTTAGTCCATAGTCCCCTTTCCACCATACGTCCCACCAACCTCCCCCTTATAGTACTAGTGTCATTAGGCAATGTTTAATCTATTGTCGACGCGTGAATGGGGACTGAGGTGTGGCACCGGAGGGCGGAGTCAGGGCAGCGCATGCTCCCTGGGCCGCTCCCACGCGCGCCTCTAAATTTAAAGGGGAAGAAGATTTTTCTGGTGAAAAAGGTTCTGTCTCCCGTCCCTTGGAAGGGACGCCCATACAGTATGGAGCAAAGGGGACTATGGACTAAGAGTAAGAATAAGAATACGGTGAGTAACTTATAATTTCTTTCTCGTGCAAATGCGTACCAGTTTACAATGGATGGCAGAGCCACTGTTGCAAAAGCTGAATGCATGCATTTCGATTATTCCCTAATGAGCAAGCTCTACAGACCGTGCATTCTGCTAGTTAGCGTCATAGTATTAAAAGACTGGCCATCTAGGCGCTATAATGCTTTTATACTGTAGGTCTGCAAGCACTCAATACATGGCTCTATTTGCTACTTAACCCCGTCCTGCCTTTGCAAGCTATGCACTTTTGCACAATGTAGTTAGCACATCAAGTTTTGCACCTGCACATCATAATATTACACTCCATCCCTTAGAGGCCTGGATCAAGTGCTGCAGACTGTTTAAACATGAAAGGTACTTGTACCATAAGGAAAAGTCCAATTAAGCATGTTAGTCAGCTATGCATGCAAGGTTATGTAAAACCACCTAGTCAAAATGTACAAAGTGTGGGTAGCGACATCTAAAATAGTCACAACCTGGTCTACGCACAATACCTACAAATAACCTTGTAACCTATAATTGTTAATAAGCAGCGAGTGGTTAGTAACAATGCAAACCTGGTGTTAGCTGATCTAAAAAATGTCAGTCCCGTGGATTTGATATTGCATCCATGTGCATTCACAAGCTATGGATCTGGTATCCTTCCAGTTTGAGGGCACACCCACCCCTGATCCCAGGGCATACAAGTGTGACTATGGATTGTGTAATTCTCCACTCATATTTGTGCAACCCACCAGGACCCATTTAATCTCATGGGAAATATTGCAAAGGGGCACCATATCTCTAAAGCATACAGTTCTGTTAATTTGCAGTAAGGCTGCAACCTCTTGTGCCAGTGTACTGGAGACAGCTGTCCCCAGAAAAAGCTTGCTGGTTAAACAAAGTTTGCCATAAAATCCATGTAGTGTCCATTGCAGTTTCATTTATCTGTCCTAAACCGGCAAAAATATCTTCACAGCTAAAATTCTACCATCTCTAGTTATTTCCTACACTTTTTGCAGCGTTTGTTAAAGCAGGATTCAATATAGGACCTCATTGTGCCAGCAGTTTTATCTCAGCACTGGCATCAAAACCCATAGCAAATAATGTACTCATGCACTATCTCTATATCAAAAGCGTTTAACGCTCCTCTCCCACCCTTGCTGCCCCAGCAATTAATGAAGCAAGTCCCCTTGATACGTGCAATTTAGAAATTGGCCCCAAAAATGCTCCATTTAAAGTAGGTAAGCTGGAAAAGTGACACATTGGGCCTTATTACGACCCTGCCGGTCCGGAAACAAGGGTGCCGGTAAGCTCACCGGCACCTTTGTTTTCGGACTGACAAATTACAAGTTTGCCTGCCGGGGCTGCGGCGCCCGACAGGTCTGACCCTGCCGGGCACAGCGGCCACAGTAGGCAGACTCTTCCCAGAAACGCGGGCACCGTTGCTAACCGCAAAATATTACTCAGCGACATTAAATGTCTGATAATATGCCAAGTCAGCACCGTGGCAATTCTTTATGGGTACTAGCTCTTGGTACTCTTCTCACAAGTTGTGGTATGATTTATGCCTACATGCAAGACAGTAGCAATGGGTGTGGTGCAGGCAGTGTTCAGTGTCCATGTAGCATCCTGAATTAGGCCACTTTACTGAACATGCGTCTGCTTGACTGGCCAGGACCACCCACAGTATGATCACGCCTAACCCCATGTTGGAACGTTATGAAAAAAGAGAACCTGGTGGCAGGAATATAAACAGGAATGGCAGAAGTTTGCAAACATACAACTTAAGTACTTCTGCTCAAAACTTCCCCTGCTTCAGGTTTCTTATTAGGATGTTGAACCCACACTTTATTTTGCCAGTGCTACCAAAACCACCCTCGCCCTTCTGAGTGTTATACAGGCTTGTTTGTTTTCAATCACTTGGGGAGTAGCTGCCTGCTCACAAATCAATTGTGCAGTGCAGTCATATTTGGTCAATGGGACCTCAGATGCACCTGTGTTTTGCAAAAGCACACAAATAGTTCCCTGGTAATCAGAATCAATCACACCTCCCAGTACAGCAATGTCTTTCTTTGCTAGACTGGATTGTGCAGCAATGCATCCATAAGTGCCAGCTGGCAACTTGATTCCAATGGCTAGCGATATAGATTTGGTCTGTCGTGCTGGGATTACATTATCTTTAAATGTAAAAGGTCAAGCCCGATACTGCCAGATGTTGCTTGCACAGGCAGTGTGCCTCTTTTTCAGTCTTCCATACAAGTATCTCCAATGTTTCTTGCTTTTCAGTTGTCATTCTCACAAAGGATGTCTGCTTGTTTCATAAAGGGCGATTATTCCATTCAAACAAGGCTTGTGCTAGAGGCTTGGACCACCCCTTGAGAGTGTGAGTCTGCGTCTGTTTCTTTATTTGTTGCTTCAGTAAGACATTCATTCTTTCAATAAGTCCAGAGGCTTCTGGATAATGGCGAATGTGCAGTGTCCACTTTATGCCTTGTTCCAAAGCCCAGTTTTGCACATTGTGTCCTACAAAGTGGCTGCCCTGGTCAGATTGGATTTCATTTGGAACGCTATAATGTCTTATCAGACACTCCTTCCCTTGCAATGGAGCCCACTGACCTGCATGGGCTGGCGGATGGGCCAAAAGCAATCCTGAATGTGTCGACCATTCTCGACACATAGGGCCTCATCACAAGTTGGGTGGTAACACCAGCGCTAATAGCGCAGGCGTTATCTGCCCTATCGCCAAACCCACCGGCGCTATTGGCGCCGGATAACGGGTCTGGCGGAATTGGAAATCCCCATTCCTCATTGAGCCCATTTGGGAATGCCCCATTGGGCTCAATGGGGAAATTTCATGCTCTTACCGCCGGCGGATTTCCCGCCGGCGGTATGAGCGTGAAACTTCGGCAGATTTCCCCCCAGCTAAGAGCTGGGGGCGGACCCTTAAATCCGACGGTAACAGCGCTACCGCCGGATTTAAGGGTTACCGCCAAACTCGTGATGAGGCCCATAATGTTATCCGTTTTCAGGTGGGAGAGGACCAATGTAATAGACTTGCCAGATGATGGCTGCTTTTTCACCTCTCTTCAAAGCGCCTTGAGGCTTTCTTTCCAGTGGATAGTGCTTTACCTCAGAGCACACGGAGCACTGAGTTGCAACTTTATTGACATTGTCCATTGTGATGGGCAGCTGTCTCGAAGTTGCGTGTTGCCCCAAATGGCATGATGCTAGATGTGCCCCTTCTGCCATTGCTTGTAACCAGTGCTCCAGATAGGATTTTGTCGTGGGAGTATTATATTCCCAATTTTTAGAATTAGAGAGTAAATGCAATTTCTAGAAAGTAAAAATGAGTTTCCTCCTTCGCAAGAGAGTAAAAAAGTGTCTGCCAGATACCCAATTTGTACAAAAATGTAAAACTGTTTTCAAAAAACATTAGTGACAAAGAACTTGTCGAGGCGTACTACCCAGCTTCATCTTCATTATACTTGGACACTAAAACTCTGTTAAGAACTACTACAGATGCCAGCTAGTTACATCATAAATCAAGTCCCTCACTCTACCAGCATCACTTCTGTCTCTCGGGCCTACTGTTGCTGCTTGAAACTACCTCTTTGACAACCACTCCATGTTTTTGCTCCATCTCCCCTTACCTTTGCTACTCTTGTTTCCCCTGTCTCTCACTTTCTGATATTCTGCCTCTCACCTTAAATGTTGCTATGCCACGTTTTGATGTCTGTTGCTCTATTACTTTGCCACTCCCATCTATGCTTTCTATTATTGCTGTTTCCCTCCTACATTGTGCTGTATCGATTGATATAACTTCTCTTCCTCTATCATGTCATTACTCTGGCTGTTTTTTTCATTTTCTTGGTTGTGGTTGCTAGTCCTTTTCATTATCTTTCTTGCACTGCCTCTTATGGTATTGGCCTGCCTTTCTCTAGTCTGGTTTTTCTATTTCCAGCTCTTCCATCTGGGGGGGGATGATGGGGGGGGGGTGTGTGTGTGTGTGTACCTCTGCTTCCCTTCTCACTTTCTTGTTGCTCTCTTATGTAGCTCATTGGTCTCTCTTCCCGTTGCTCAAATTCCTGTTTTGGATTGTCTAATAGGCTCACTACTCTCTCTGCCTCCTGGCCCCACCTCCCACTTTGTTCTCATGTATTGCTTAGGGTCAGAATTGCTTTTCCCCCTCCTTTTTGTCTTTTGACAATAGCACCAATAAATATTCAAAACACTCTAAATGCCTTTTCCATTTACAAATCTAGTGCACCTTTGCCAGTGGGTGTTCCTTTTTAGATGTGTGCAAACCTTTTGGCTTTTAGGCTGGGAATGATAGGTTTGTCTCACTTGCTTGAATGCAGATGTTTTATCAACACTGTATGCCATACCAGGTAAAAGAGCCCAGATGAGATGTGTGTTCTGAGCCATTAAAAGTATAGCAGCCCTCGTGGGATGTGCTTGTTCTGAGCCATTAGAGCTATAGCACTGCTGTGGATTGTGTTTGTTCTGAGCCATTACAAGTATAGCAGCACTCATGGGATATGTGGATTCTACTTCTGAGCCATTACAAGTTTAGCAGCACTCATGGGATGTGCTTGATCTGAGCCATTGCATGTATAGCAGTCCTAATGGGTGATTCAGTGTTCTGAATCACTGAACATTTAGTAGTCCTTTTGATAAATCAAAAGCTAAGTCAGCTGTGTTACAATTGAATGTTACCTGCATCTTAAACACATACCTCTGATGCAGATGCATAAGCTCACCTATCAACAGGATTTGAACGAACAGGTTACACAATTATCTCTGCAGCAGGGTTATTCACTCCCTGAGCTACCTTTCCCAACACACTGTTGGCTCGGAAAGGCACATAGGGTTAGGGCACTGGCAGTTCCTTGTGAAGATTGCCTGACAAAACTCCCTTGTCAAAAACTCTCAGCCTGTTTGAACCATTCTACATGAGTCAGGAGATTGAAATGTGCTAGATGTTTGGCAGTGGCATTCAGTAATTGGGAGAAGCAGAAGTTTTGAAAAGCACTAGGCCGAATATGAGGCATTGAAGTATATGACAGCAGTGCCATCTTCTCACACTATCCGCCAGTGTGCATCAGGCCAGATCAGGAGGATGTTGGAACGGATTTACGTGAAAATGCCAACATTTTTACTGTGAGGTCGAAAATCTTGCATGTGAAACACATTTTCTGTATGTATTTTTAATGCAGGGGAAAACCCCTTGCAGCCCTCCCTCACATCCCCCCACTTTATTAAATACCCCTAGCCAATCCCACTCCCCCCATCTATTTTTTTTAGGGGGAAATCGTTGTTTTACATGCAAGGTTTTCTACTTTACAGTAATGGGATTCAGTATTTTGTCGTGATACCGGTGGGAATAGCTCAGGCACTGTTCTTGCTCAGTACTTTAGCTTGCTGCAGAAAATGTCAACACATGTTTGTGCGTTGTCTTTATAGCAGCTCTGTTAAGAAATTCAGGTACTGTCCCAAAACATAGCAGTTCTGCTAAGAAATGATGCATGATGCAATCAACCCTACTGTGAGTATTTGGCATTGTGCCATGACATGCGTATATCAGCTATGTGGATAAATTATGCTACTTTGCTTGAATATATAGCAGTCCTGTTGAGAGGTGCCGGTACAATCTGTGCCAATGGAAACATATAAAGCACTGCTTACATCTGTACCCATTATACCCGCTTGCGGTGGGTGGGTGGTTAGAAAGGGAGATAAGGTAAAGTTCAGATCGCATGCCCAGCTATTCCTTGCCCTCTAAGGCAACAATCTATGTACAGTGCCCTTTCATGCATGCGCATGCATGCGAACACATGCAATCTTAAGACTAAAAAAACACATTTATACAGAACACCAAAAGATTTTCTTTCTCACAAATGTCAAACAACTGCTTCATGGGAGTCTCTCCTAAAATTTCAAGACATCACGAACCCCAAGCCATTAAATACAATTGACGTGCTTCTGTGATGAAAAGAAAACGTATGAAATGCCCTGCAACTGCACTGCCTCCATTAAAGCGGATTAAAACAAAGGAAAATGAAGCAAACATGCAGCCCTATTTTACACAATACATGTGTCATGAAGCAATGTGAAAAGCATGTTCATGAGTCAAAATGCTTTAATAACACTGTAACCTACAAAATGCAGGCAGTTAAAGTGAACAAAACACAAATTCACTTCTATAGTACTCAAAGTATTTTCTTTGATATAATTATTAACAGAGGAGAGTGTTGAAAAAATAAACAGACCAGGACTCATCCCAGTTGCTTCTTTCAAGCAACGGTGTGGATTGCTAAAGTAATGAGTGGTTTTGAAAGCTGCTGCTCGCCAGGCTGTCACCAGTGTACTCCCATGATTTACGGGTTTGCTGACATAAATAGCCTGTATAAGTTGTACGCAAAGAAGAATTGAAAGGGTCGTATTTACAAGATTTCTGTGCATAAAAAGGCCTGATATGCATCTTATCTGTAGGGCTGCTTGTAACTCTTCATTTGCTTTAGGAGTTGTCTCTGGGTGAATCTTTGCCATTTGATCTGCTTCATTATTAAACAGCGTAGCCAGCAAGCATGTGTGCATCTACATGTCCAATAAAGATTTTCCTTTTTTCCCCCTTGCACCACATTTCTTCACAGATTTCTGGCCCTCCCCAGATTGGAGTGTGCTTGATCTTCCACTGGTCTTGCTGCCAATGCCGGCGCACAATGAGTCAGACCTTGATATGTGGCCCAACTGTCTGTGCATATATATATATGCAGTCTCTGTGTCTTTTTCCGGCTCAAACACTGCAGCCACTACTTGTAACTCAGCATAATGACTTGAACCTCCCTCCCCTTCGCTCGATGGGTTGGAAAGCAACTGCTTGCCAGCGTCTGTCTTTTTTCATACTTGCCAGTGCCGTCTATGAACCAGGCATTTTTCTGTGCTTTGTCTGACAATGTTTCGTAAGCAGGTGCAACTTTAAAGGGAGATTCTGGCAGGGCTCCAGGAGCGCTCGGGTTCAGTCATTTCTTCCAAATGCACAGCTTCCATCATTTGCTATTGCTTTTGGACACTTCTGAAATGTGTTCAGTTTCAACCAAAGCCCAATACACTGCAGAAATGTGCTTCTCAAGCTGAGTATACCTAACCATGGCATCTGTGAGCTTTCTTGACCAGATTCCCTGTGGCACTCTTTGCTGTCGCTGATTTTGCCACAAACTCAACACAGCAACATCATTGCAGACAAGTATTTCGATTTGAAAAGAATCCCAACTCTATGTAATTCTGCAAAGCGTCTTTGGCCTGTTGAAAAGCAGTCTGCTGATCAATGCCCCATTCAAAATGCTGTTTCTTCCTGGTAGCTTTGTAGCTATAAAATCAGACGCAGGTGCAATATGTGATTTCACCAAAATCCCATCAATTCAATGAATCTCTGCGCTTTTTTTTATTCACAGTTTGTGCCATCTGTTGCACCATTTCAATTACGGGCTCAGATATTTTCTTTATTGAGCCAGACCATATTGCACCCAAACATTTCACTTCTTGAGGCAGGGCCCTGCACTTGCTTGGGATTAATTGCCTACCCTCTGTCCTGCATATGGGTGATAGGTCTTTCAGCAGACCTTTCAATATGTACTTTGTCCTCTCCTGTTTGCATGATACAATCAATATAATGTGCAATGCATACATTATTCAATTCCAACATGTCCTAGTATCTGGCAACCAATCAATGGCAGAAAGTGGTACTGTGCAAGTACCCCATGGGCAATTTAGTAAATGTAAATTGCGTCCCCCCTCCCCCAAGGCACCGCAAATTGATCTTGTGATTCCGAGTCAATGTCAATAGAGAAAAATGCATTTGCCAAATCAGTAACCAAGTGCAATTCACCCACTTATTTTGTGAGTTTCTCAATCAATGTAACAATGGTTGGGACATTGAGCATGCCCAACCAAAACAGAATTGACCAGTCTCATATGGATTTTGTGGTTGCCAGACATGAATTCTTTCAACTCAGTAGTTAAACTTTTTTCTAGCAACATGCCGCCCCAAGATGTATTCAGGAATGCCAGCAATTAAAACCTCAGCAGTAAAAGACGAACCATCGCCGGTTTATAGTGATTGCATCGAAAATAAAGGGTCGATATACCAAACCAACGAATACAAAGCATCTAATGCCAAAACATCAACAGGCTGTCTTTTACATGTTAAAGTGCCTTTCCATCGAAACCAGTCCATCAAAAATATAAATGGACTGGTTTAAATGGAAATACACTTTTACATGTAAAAGATAGCATTTCAATGCTTTTTTCTGTACCCTTGAAACGTTACATGGAACTGTCCAGTGCTGAAATTACGGCACTGGCCAGCTCCTTGTAATGTTTTCATTTTATTTTGTATATTGGGGGGGTGGGTTCCCCCCTACCCATTCCCACCCCCCAGCTCCAACCCTAACCCTAATGTAACCCTTAATCCAACCCTAGCCATACCCCCAACCCTAACCCTAATGTAACCCTTAAACTAACCCTAGCCCCAACCCTAACACTAAAGTAACCCTTAATCTAACCCTAGCCCCAACCCTAACCCTAGTGTAACCCTTAATCTAACCCTAGCCCCAACCCTAACCCTAATCTAACCCCTAATCTTAACATTACATTTCGATGGATCCATCAAATTTTATGCAGCGAAATGGCCATTCTATGGAGTGGTATTTCGATGGATAAAATTTGATGGTTTGCCTTTCGATGGAATGACTAGATACCCCCTCGCCAATCAACCTTTTCATTTTAAATGTTTCCGCCCCTGTCTATAATGGGGCTAGAGCCTGTTTCACTTCATCATTCAAATATAAACCTTTTAGACGGGAAACAACATTAATTACTTTTCTAATCTGTGCCATCAATTCTTCTTTGCGTATTCTTTGAAGCACTGGCAAACAGAGCCATCCCCTGCTCTTTGCAGACTTCTGCTCCCTGGCACTTTTCCCAATCAGTAAGTCAGCCAAACATTTGCTGATTCCCGCAGGGGAAATCTTTCCTTGCCAAACCATTGGAGCAACAAACCGATGCAAAAGTTCTGTCATTGTTGCCAGGAGCTGCAGATAGGACAACATGGCATCTGCACTGTGTTCTCCTTTACACTTATTTCTCCAGAATGGTATGGTTTTGCACAAGTCCTGCTGACTACGCCAAATGTATTATAATGGTGTGCGTTGAGATTCTTTGGAATCAGCCCAAAACAAGTGCGCACACACCCAACCCCGCTCAAGCTCGACTCTTGTGCTACAGCCATGAATTCATGCCAGAGAGACAATAATCCAAACATATAAACTTGGCATTTAGTTAAGTTAGTTAGTTAACACACTTCAATTTAGCATAAAAATGGGAAAGTAAATGCAAGTGATAGATCACAGATCTTTCACCATACAAGGCCTAATGCATTTAATTGTACCAGCTTTCCCATTTGCTTCGATCTTCCTACATCATCCTACTTACTGTTCCCTCATGTAGCTGCTCTACTCGAGGTGACATGCATTTTTCTGTTCTCAGCCCCAATATCTGGAACAGCCTACCCCTTTTACTTCGATCCCTGGAGACCTTACAATCCTTCTGTAAATATCTTAAAATGTACCTTTTTTCACAATTAACATTTCCTCCTTATATGGATTTATCTCATTGGCCCTCATTACAGCTTTGCCGGTCCGGAAACAACGGTGCTGGTAAGCTCATCCAAAAGGGATAGCGGAGGATGGCGAAGGAGCCAAGGCGGACAAGGGAGCAGGGACTGTACGGCATTGCATGGGCGCCTGTACAGAGGAGGAGGATGGCACAGAAGGCAAGGCAGCCTGGATGGAGGGAGAGGTGAGGTTAGAGAGGCGAGGAAGGAGCCTGTTAAAGAGGAGGTTGGGTTGAGGACCCTGAACCATGATGGTTCCATTGAGATAAACATTAATGATGATTCTGGAAATGGCGAAGAGGTAAAGGAGAACCTCCCAGCGAGTGCCACCATTAATGGGAGAAGATGCGATAGGAGAGAGAAAGCCAACCATGTAGCGAGTCCATAGATCAGGAGAGAAATACATGCAGCAACTGGGCAGGCAAAAATCTACTTTCAGAAGGACAGGAGAAATACATGCAGCAACTGGGCAGATTGAAAACGATTTTCAGCAGGACAAGAGAAATGTATGCAGCAACTGGCCATGCTAAATTGGTCTAAGTCCAGATGAGGTGAAGTGAGGGTCAAACCGTTCCATTTGTGAAGGAAGGGATTGAGAGGATAGATTGGGAACTGACCTTCAAAGAAATGTTAGGTGGTCCATTGTTTCAGTGTGTCCAGAGAACATGGATGTTTTCCTCAGCCATAGTAATATAACATAACTAAGATTAGTCTGTGGCAGCTGGGCAGAACTGAGCAAGAGTCTTTTTTTCAATATCTGTGCTGGGAGGAGTGAATTTTTTGTATGCAAAAGCTCCAAACCCTGTGGAACGGATGTGGTGACTAAGTGGTCTGTGGCAGCTGAGCAGAACAGAGCAAGAGTCTTTTTCAGCATCTGTGATGGGAGGAGTGACTTTGTTGGACTCAAAAGCTCCAAACCCTGCGGACCGCTGAGCGGAAGTGGTGATAAAGTGGTCCGTGGGGCCCAGGGACCTATGGCTCTGGAGGTCTGCCCTTGTAAAAATCCACTTGCCAGAGAGGAGGAGAGTGAAGCAGACTACAGCAGTTTCCCTGGAGGGAGTGGTGAGTGATTCTGCAACGCAACTTTAATTGTTGTATTTGACATTGGCTGGGGGGATGCAGTTGGTGTGAGGTGATGGAGCTAGCCATTTGGAGCCTGCCGCCAGACCTCTTGGCTTCATTCCAATTTGCTGTGACTATATCTCCCTTTGAGGCCCCCCAGCCCCGAAGTATAAGTGTCCGTTATTGAAGCACTGGCATCCAAAGATGAAATGGCATCCATTTATTTCCCATTAAGTGGGTCAATGGCAGACGACCTGAAGGCCCCGGAACTTGGCGGACCAGGAGGGTTATCAGGGCCCCAGGTGCAATCTCAGGCTTGTACCGCAAATATCCAAGCAGTGCAGGCTCTAGTCCATGAGAGTGCAGCCAGTCCCTCTGAAATGAACTTAGTATCCCTCGTGGCAAGGCAAGCAACAACAAACGCAGTCCAGGACAGACGAGCTGGTGCCCCCAAATGAGGAGACAGTCCCTGGGGGGGTCAGACGCCACCCCCAAACTGGATGCAAAAGTTACTTCTTTTTCTGGGTCTGGAATCCACAGTAATGAACACTTCTTTTTTTTTGGGAAAGAATCCTGGATTTTCCTTTTCATAGAAGTATAAGTCTGGGAGATATGATACCAGTGGACATAAAATACGAAGACCGCTTAATGGAACTTGATGAGAGAGGGGCGAGAGATAATGTATTGGAGCGCCAGAGAGGGTTGCAGGAAAGAAATGGTCTGCCTGATCACGACACCCTATCAATCCCGATGCTACATATGAACCCAATCTTGGCATCCCCCCCCCCGCCTCAAAACTCACAATCAGATCTTGGCTTAAAGTCTGGGCGCAGTGCCAAGGAAAAACAAAGAAGCCGTGGTCATAGAGGGCACTCTGCAGGCCCTGAACTTTTTCCTTAACTCCCTAGTAAATGTCTTTGAACAATTGAAAGGTGAAGTACAGGTACATTCAGGGATACTTATGGAACACATGAAGGAAGTGGGAACCTGTGACTCTTCCATGACAGGCCTGCGAAATGCTATACATACCACTATAATGACAAATATTTAGGGGCTAAAACAGGAGCGGAACAGTCAATCACAGGAGATGGTGGCAAATAAGGCCCTTACATCGGAGGCTGTGACAAAACTGGACAAGATCTTGGAAAACTGCCACGGTCTGTAATGGTCCTAGACGAGCTGATGGCTGTGGGAGACTAGAGGGTGGAGCAGGTGATAGAAACCTCTGCTATCACAGTCTTTGACGACACCCTTCTATCAGGCTGAGTTCTTGAAGAGTTCAGACGTCTGGCATAGGTGGCAGAGATCCAGGAGGAGGCGGACCAGGTAACTGAGTCTGGTGCGAGGATCTTGTAAGAGGGGCACTTAACAACAAGCCCACTACAGACCAGGTACATCAGAATGGAGGGAAACAAAAAAAACGGAAAGGAAAACCAGCGGTGGCTATAGTAGCAGAGTCTTATTCTAAGTCAAAGAACCAAAAAAGGAAGAAAATCCACAACTCCACTACAACGAGTTTTATTCAGTCCCTATGAAACCCGGCCGATTCGGCCCCCACAGCGAAAAATTACCTTACTAAATCATCAAAAAAGGCCAGAAGGTGTGCTCCCTCAGAGGATAGTAAAAATCTGGAGGTGGAGAGGCTGATGAGAGAGGTGTCAACACGGTCAAACGTGGCCGCCCATACCAATCCAACTAACAATGTGAGGGTAAGAGAAAGAATTGGTGTACCTATCGATGGATCTCGAGGGATGAGGCTGAAAGGTAGAGTGCAGTACCCCATGACTATGAAACGAAACCTGTCGAGTTGGCCTCGATCTTCCTGCGAGGCAAATCACAGCCCAAGAAGCCACCATGAAAGGAGGAAACTCCAATAAGAATTGTGGCAACCCCGGTCTTGCAGCAAATTGGGGAGGGGGTGGATTTGCAGTACGCCCCTTTGCAATTCTAAGGTTATGGATAAAATCCACAAAATAATGGGGAGAGCAGAGGGCGCTGAATTGAAGTACCATGTTGGCACTCTAAAAAAAAAAAAAAAAAAAAAAAAGAAAATTCCAACAAAACACTTTACATCGAAGAAATATGCATCGGAAATGTTTGCATCAAATGCATATGCTGGTGGCAAAGGGTTCATTTTCGTTGTGGTGTCTTTTTTAGGTAAAAAAACAGGAGGTTGCAATACTAAAAATTGCATTCGATGCTAAAGTTTTCGATGCAAGATTTTCAGTGCAAAAAACTTGAATTGGAAAGTTTTTGATGCAATGACCATAAACCTCTCCAGAGGTTTTGTTGGTCGGCAACTTAAACACCCATTGTATTACGTTAGAAACGCAGAAAGGCTCTAAGGGGGAGAACATTGGCAGGAGACGAGGAGAACAATGGCACACCTTTTTAGGGGAATGGAACCTGGTAATGGCAAAGGGGGCTATTAGGGGAGACGTCCTCCCAGCCCCCACGTGGAGTCGTGGTGCATCAGCTTCTATTCTAGATTATGTCTCCTTGTCCCCTCTTCTATTTGAGCACTGTGAAAAGATTTAAGTGTGGTAGGGTGGATCCAGTGATCACAGTAGAGTCTCTGGATCAATAAGCTGGGATCTCCCGGCAGCCCATGTAGATCAGTGCCCTAGAGTTTTGATAAATAATGGCAGGAACAGATGCTGAGGTATAAGAAAGGGGGAGTGAGGTTAAATGAAGATCTTACTAGACTATGGGCCTCATCACAAGTTTGGCGGTAACCCTTAAATCCAGTGGTCGCGCTATTAGCGCCGGATTTAAGGGTCCGCCAAATCAGGGCTTTGGCAGATTTCTCCCCAGCTCTGAGCTGGGGGGAAATCCGCCGAAAATTTGTGCTATTACCGCCGGCAGGAAATCCGCCGGCGATAAGAGCGCGAAAATTCCCCATTGAGCCCAATGGGGAATGGGGCATTCCCGAATGGGTTCAGTGAGGAATGGGGAATTCCATTACTGCCAAACCCGTGATCCGGCGCTAATAGCGCCGGGGGGTTTGGCGGTAGGGCTAATACCGCCCAACTCGTGATGAGGCCCTATGTCAGTATATGAATGATGAAGAGTTGGGTAGAAAATGTACACACTCCAACTTTCAGGCCTTTCTATGGTCAATGGAACAGTCTGAGGGATGCGCCATATATCCACAGAGTAAGCACCTGCATTCATTAAATGAAGAGGTCTGTACGAGGAAAAGACTCCCAAGGAAAGCCTTAAGGGATCCAACTGCCACTCCGCTGGAACCTATGATATGATATAATATGATAGGTTATTTATAACGTGCTTAATACCCAGAGGTTTCTAAGCGCAGACCCGGGGATCGAACCTGTGGTGCTCTGTGTCGTCTTCCTAGCAAGGCGCGCACGTTGCCCCTGAGCTATCCTCCCGAGACAGGCTATTATCTATAAGCTGAAGAAAGTCTGTGCAAATTGTATACAGAATTGGGTACAGGGACAAAAACAGAGATATCAAAATGATGGAGAGGCGATGCTTAGAGCCTTGAGCACGGGAAACTCTCGTAATTTCTGGTCACTTATTAATCCGACAGAGAGTGCTCAACCCTTGGTTCTGCGTAACATGATAGGGGAAAGGGGGTGGTTTAAGCACTTTTCTGATGTATATAGGAAATCATTGATCGTTCTCCCTGCCAAAAAAAGGGCCTCCTCTAGGAAGCTAGACATATCAGATGATCTAATTTTGGATAAAATAAGGAATTCCTCCTTCTCTAGGGCCTCTGGCCCAAATAGGCTCACTAATGCAATTATGAAGAGTAATTCATTCACCTGGTCCAGAATATTGGGCATACTTTTTGAAGAGATTTTAAGAGGAAAATACCTACAAAAAGTCATGGAAGTCATCTATAGTCATCCCTATATATAAAGGGGGAGGGCGATCAGACTTATCCGGGGAACTATCGTCCGATCGCCCTCCTGGACGCTGACAGTAAGATTTTCTCAGGACTAATATTAAGAGAACTAGAGAGTTGGGTAGAAACAAATAATATCCTATCAGAGGCGCAACTAGGTTTCAGAAGGGGTCTATCCACCTCCCTGATTGGTCTGGTATTGAATCTAGTTAGCGAAAATTAATCGGTCAAAGCGCGGGGCCTGCACTGCATTGGGCTTGGATTAAGCTATTAAGATATGGTGTGCAGAGAACGCCTGTGGGAAAAGTTGGAAGGATGGGGGATAGCTAGGCAGCTTCTGGCCTTATTGGTGAGTTTGCATGATGACATCTTCCTGAGAATAACACGAAATGCAGCGGGTCAGCTATCTATGCCAGGGAAGGTGGAGAGAAGGGTGAGGCAGGGCTGTCTCCTAGCCCCTATCTTGTTCAACCTCTATTTGGCTAATTTAGATAGGAGTTTGGCTCCTGCGTCATTGATCAGTCCTAAGATCGGAGATACTCCCATCAGATGGTTGGGCTAGGCGGATTACATAGTCCGTTTGGACTATTCTGCAGTAGTCCTGCAGCGCCTGCTGGGGGCATTGTGGAATTATGCAGAGGAAAATAAACTCCTGATCAATGCAAAGAAGTCAAATATAATAATTTTCAAAAGGCTGGGTAAAAAGATCAGGCGGTCAGGATGGGTGCTGGGAGAAGGGGTCATTCCCTTAGAGAGGCAGGTAATATATCTAGGTTTTAAATTGTATACTTGCCCGACGCAGATGCAATTGAACCTAGATGTATATGAGAAGTCCTTGGGGTTGGCCAGCCAGATGAAGAAAGTGCTCAGAACATACTGCAAGTTCTCTATGGAACCCCTGCTAAAATGTTAACATTGCAAAGGTACTCCCTGCCCTGCTCTATGGGATTGATACAAAACTCCTGATCTGGGAGACTAACTGGGTACGAGTGGAGGGTCGATTGTGGAAAAAGGTGCTGGGGTTTACCATCTTCCCTGCCAATGGCAAGCATAAGGTTTGAAGTTGGGCGTTCCTCTCTCAAATCGCATATTGAATGGCGCATCATCTCACTATAAAGAACAATCATAGTCCCTGAGGTGAATTCCCTATATGAATACATCACAGTTTTCTTGGGTCAGGACTCGTCTGGGTTTTTGACAAGACTAAAATTGTTGGCTATGAAGTTGTTGTCAGACTGTGAAAGTAACCAAGAAGAGCTAATCTCCAATCCATTAGGTACAAAGAGATTGATGAAAAGAACAGATTGGATACAAACTATAGATACCATGCATTCCCTAGCCCTGGCAAAATCATTTCTCATCACTGATAAAATTAGGAACCGTCCCCAGGTATCTAAGGTGTTTCCCTGATTCAAGGATGAGACAAGACTTTCTGAGCATACGCCTTAATTTGTTGCCCACAGGGGAAGTGTTGCAATCTCGTGACAGGGGCAATAAAAGTGTGAGTGGATGCTCTCTCTGCTTGGAGAATATAGCTCAGTCTCTTAAACATATTTTGATGAATTGCAGAGGAACTTGGGGATTGAGGTGGCAATTCGTCAGACGAGAAGATATAGAAGACAGACTTCACTCTGAGATGTTCTGGGATAGAATGATATCTGGTGAAGATAACGCTCTAACAATACAAGTGATTTGATTATTTCAAGTACTGGGCTAGACCAAATACTGATAAACAATTGATATTTGGACTGGCCACCGGGTGGCGTACGGATGACTGCAGCTTCCGTGTGAGCTCTGCGCCCTTGGATCCCATAAGTGGCATGAGCCCCCACTTATAGGCCCCCCACCCTGGAAATATTGGCCAAATTCATTGTGAATATCCCTCCCCTCCTGCTGAGAGAAAACCCAGTGGAAATTGGTGTTGGATACATCAAGAAACGTGCAGTGACGGTGGTGCTTCCCTGCGGTGGCCTAGTGCAGCAGTGAAGGCAGAAAGCGAAAGTAACTCCGCACCAGTGTACGCAGAGAAAGGCCGAACCGAGGGTGACGGTAGACGACAGACAAAGGAGGAAACTGCGCTATTCGGAGCGGTTTTCAATTGAGGTAGTGACTGCAACCAAGGGACGGAGCCCTGCAACGGATACGGCTGCCTCCAACGTATTCCAGGGAGAGGAGCCGCGGGCGTATGACCGCAACCTGGACCTGCAATCCCCGTGGAGCACAGTGAAGGTGCCAGTGAGTTTTGTCATTTGCTGAAGACGTGCGCGGGCCCCGTGTGCCTGCCCGCCTGCGGCCATCCAGACATTGCGAAGCCATCCGCCTGAATTTCGGTGGGTCTGGGACACCGGAGCTGTACCTCCCACCATAGAGGTCTGGAGAGTTGGAAGGCAATTGTACCCACATCATACAGCCTGCATACAAACACGCAGTAGTTCTGCTAGGTGGGCGCCTGTACTAGAGTATTACATGAAAAGGCCTTTGTGTCGCGTGTGATTGACCCACGCAATCTACAGTCAATGGCAGATACTCCAACGAACGCCCCAAACTACAGGGCGGATTTGCAATGCGACTCACTGCCCTAAACACTCCAGCAGCGAGAGATTGGATGAAAGCCCTCCGACCCATTGGCCATAAATAACAATATAAGAACCGCGCTTTCCCTCAAAAGGGCATATGCACGGAGTGAACATTGGGGCTTCACGCAACGTACCCTCCAAGTGCGCTAATAAGTGGTGCAGAATTGGTACCTATGGAGGAGGGGCGCAATCTGGTTTGCGCTCCTGGAATCAATCCGAAGTCATCTGATTCCTGGCTTCCACTGCACCTAAACCAACATCACTGCGACAATCATGGGGTAACTCCCTCACCGAGAGGTGGCCTATGCAACGGTACCTCCTTCGCAGCGCATAACTGGAATACACAAGCTTGAAATGGACGTCAGTACCAATCCCAAGCCTTGGGGGTCCACGTAATAACCCTGACTTGGGTGGTCACGTAACACTTGCAGCAGGAAAGGTCTGGACCACGTGACCATAGAGGCCACCCTGAAGGAGGACCAGGTTCCTCCCCCCTTTGAGGAACAGGCCCACTGTGGGCACGATTTATCAATAACACCTGGGACCCCCAAGGTCCTAACGAAAGACACAGAATCATCGGGGGCAGCGCAACACCTCCTGCACAATTCAATTTCTCAACAGAGTGCACACTTAAAGAGCCCCCACCAGGCCTATTCCTGGGATCCTGTCCCCTCTTGATTGGGATGCATCTGAATGACTCTTTATAGAAGGGTTGGTCCCTCATGTTTGAGGCGTGTGCCCTCCTTCAACTCTCCTCTCAGCTAGATCGTCTCAAGGCTCAATTCAACAATAAAAGCGGTGTGCTAGAGGGTTGGGCCCTCACAAGTCAGGCGTGTGCTCTCCTTGAAAGCTTTGCTCCTGAAGGACGAAACCAGGGCTCGCCACTTAGTGAAGAATTAGTCGGAGCTTAAAGGCGGCAAAGTGCTATATAAGCAGGAAGTGAATCAGAGCATAGACTGGTGTGAAAACGCCATAAAGGTACCTGACAACCCGCCACCCACCGAGCCTCATACGACTAACACATGGACACTCGCCAATAGTTGGCTAAATACTGTTACATCCCATACCACTCCGAAATAGTTCCCAGCCCGAACTCGACAATGGCGACGTCAGAAGCAGACGCTGCCGCAAACAAGGCTGATGTGGCAGCGCTACTCAGCGAGATGAAAAGCATGAGAGCGGACATTGGTGGGAAAATCGACAAGATAATGCATAGAATTGATAAACCTGAAGAGAGGCTGGACGGCGTGGAACACAACCAAACCTCCATCGATACTCCAGAATCCCCAATGGACCAAAGGCTCACAGACATAGAAGCCAGGGAAGAAGAGTTCCGCCTGTAGATGGACGATTTGGAGAATCGTGAAAGGCGAAACAACCTGTGCATCTTTGGCATACCGAGCCAAGAAGGGGAAACTGAACAGGACTTGAAAAAGACTCTCCACACGATTCTTAAAACCCTATTCGAAGATGACACTGTGGATGAACCAAAGATTGACCGCATACATAGGGCTGGGGGAGCAGCAAGTGGACAAGTGGACTGAAGACAGTCCTGGTGCGGTTCCATAACTACGCCGATAGAGCCAGAATTCTCGGCAAGGCCAAGCGAGCCACGCAAATCCTTTTGGATGAGGCGAGAGTGAGGATTTTCCAAGATCTATCCTCGCTCACCCTTGCTATGCGGCGAATGTGCATGCCCCTAACCAAATGGCTTAAAGAAAAGGGCATCCAATACCGTTGGGGATATCCTTTCTCCCTCACTTTTGAGTGGGAGGGAAATACAGTTCGATTGAAAACGAAGAAGGACATAAGCACTTGCACTTCAGGACTGTTGGGCAACCAGGCTGATGAAGAGAACCAGGGAGAGCGACGGGACGATGACAGACAATGGCGTATCCAAGGACCGAGACGAAAGAAAATCCTGTGATCCAGGTGCGGAACTCTGATGAACTTGGGTGCTAATAGGGGGGTTCATTATTAGGTGTGATACTCAGAGGTGGGACGTGGTTACACGATCCTCACTGGTGGTCTGGGACTGGCTAGGTGAAAATGACCCAGCTAGGTCGAACGCCGCAGGGAAAGGGGGGAGGGGAGAGGTGTTCAGGGGGGGGATAGGACAGAGTTAAGGTTATTTCGATAAATGTTTAATGAAGCAGAGAATTTAATAGGTAGATGTTGTATATGGCCGCCACACAAACAGAATAGATTGAGAAGAGGTTATGGCGGTAGAATCTTCATATTTATTTTATTTATTTATTTATATAGCGCTAAAGCCCGCAGGCATCAGAGCGCATTCCAAAAAGACAGGACAGTGATTACAAAAACGGGACAAGAATAGACACACAGAAGATCATATCATGGGGAGCTGAGAGAGGTCGCTGATCCAGTTTGTTTAAAGAGTAGGGTCTTTAACTTCTTTCTGAAGAGTATGTAGTTGGTTTCTAATTTCAAGGATACGGGCAGTTCATTCCATTTATGGATGCTTCTGTTTGGAAAGGCCTTGCCCAGGCCGTTTTGCTTTTTAGCTGGGGTTGTCTGGAGAAGACCGTTGTTGGAGGATGGAACAAGTTACTTATCTGTAACTGTTGTTCTCCAGCATGGGTCTGGCATGGATTCACATGCTCATGTATATTCCCCGTCGTCAGGCTGGGAATCCTCGGTAAAGATAAAATCAGTATCAGTTTCGTTTTCGATCTATCTTTCGTAGTAGTAACCAATCACTGATCTCTGCGTCGTACTGACCACAGCCAATGACTGCCCTCTTCCTAAGCCCCGCCTCTGGCAGCCATCTTCAGATTTGGTAGCACGTGAAGTGGCAGTATGACCAAGTGAAGAGCCGCAGAGGGGTAGGCGGGAGGGTTCGCATGTGAATCCATGCCAGACCCATGCTGGAGAACAACAGTTACAGGTAAGTAACTTGTTCCTTCTCCAGCATGGGGTCTGGCATGGATTCACATGCTCATGAATATAAGAATAGATAGCAGTACACACATGCACAACCACGGGGGTGGCAAAAGGCTCAACATTAAGCAATACAAAAAACTCAACATTAAGCATCTCTTACCTCCTCACCAGGCTCACCTTAAGCGAACAGGTTGCGCAGCACTGCTTGGCCGACCCTGGACTCCTCCCTGGAATCCCGATCGACGCAGTAGAATCTCGTGAAGGTGTGCGTCGACCTCCACGTAGCAGCCCTGCAGATGTCCAGCAGGGGCACACCAGATAAGAACGCCATAGTAGCAGCGATCGCTCTGGTCGAATGGGCTCTCGGATGGCCTGGCAGAGGTCGGTTAGCCAACCGGTGACAGTGCATGATGCAGCCAGAGAGCCATATGGAAATAGAAGACTTCGAGAGAGCCTTCCCTTGATTCACAGGTCCAAAGTTCACGAACAGCTGTGATGTCCTCCGGAAACTCTTTGTGCGGTCCACGTAGAACTTCAGCGCTCTAGCCACATCCAGCGAGTGCAAAGTCCTCTCGGCCGGCGACGAATTAGACAGGAAGAAAACAGGTAACACCAAGGGCTCATTAAGATGGAAGTGCGACGGCACCTTGGGCATAAAGGAGGGGTGCGTCCTAAGCACCACCCTCGAGGCATGGAAAGTCAAGTACGGTGCTTTGCAGGATAGGGCCTGGATCTCTCCCACTCGTCGTGCGGAGGTAACGGCCACCAGGAACGCAGTCTTCCACGACACAAACTTCATCGTTGCGGAGTGCATCGGCTCGAATGGGGGCCCCATGAGCCTGGTCAGCACCACGTTAAGTTCCCACGCCGGGGCCGGGGCCTTCACCGGCGGGAATGACCGGAACAGTCCTTTCATAAACACTTTTACCAGTCGATGGGACCACAGGGACGTCCGTCCTGTGGTTCTGGTATATCTGGAGATCGCCGCCAGATGAATCTTAATGGAGGCATGGGCTAGCCCAGCCTTTGCCAGCGATAGCAGGTACGGCAGCACTTGAGGGGCCGTAATCCGTAGGGGGTTGATCTTCTGTGCTCGGCACCAGATAGAGAACCTCTTCCACTTATGACCGTAGCATTTGAGAGTCGAGGACGCCCTGGCTTTTGCAAGAACCTCTCTGCAATCGGCCGGTATATCGTAGCCTCCAAACTCTAGCGCTGCAGGAGCCAAGCCTGCAGGTTCAGCGACGCCGGGTCGTGGTGGAAGATGGCGCCTCCTTCTCTGGAGAGAAGGTCCGCGTCCGCCGACAGCTTGATGGGAGGGGACGTTGACAAGTCCAGAAGGTCCGGGAACCAGATCTGCCTCGGCCACGCCGGTGCGACGAGGATCATCCTGCACCGGGACCTCCTGAGCTGGCTGATGAGTCGAAGCAGCAACGGCAACGGAGGGAACGCATACAGGTATAGGCCGTCCCAGGGGAACGAGAACGCATCGCCCATGCTTCTCGGCTGGGGAAATCTGCTGGCGAACCTCTTGCACTTCGAGTTTGTCGCTGTTGCGAACAGGTCGATTTGGGGTTTGCCCCATCGTCGGAAGAGTTGATCCACCTGATCTTGGCGCAGTTCCCACTCGTGACACGCGCGCAGCTCCCTGCTGAGTGAGTCGGCGATGGTGTTTCTTTCTCCTGCCAGGTGGAAGGGAACCAGGAACATCCCCTGGGCGACCGCCCAGTGCCACAGATCCTGTGCCTCCTTCGATAGGGCTGGGGATCTGGTGCCTCCCTGCTTCCGTATGTAAAACATTGTCGTGGTGTTGTCCGTGAAGATCCGCACCACCTTGCCCTTGAGCGACGGGAGGAACGATTTGAGAGCCCAGAACACGGCTTGGAGTTCCAGGACGTTGATGTGCAGGAGCCTCTCCTCCGGGAGCCAGAGGCCTCTTGTGTGGAGATCTCCGGTGTGGGCGCCCCAACCTTCCAGGGAGGCGTCCGTCGTCACCGTCTCCTGGTACGCCGGCGTCTGAAAGTCCTTGCCTGCCGTGAGGTGCGCTCGAACGCCCCACCACTGAATCGCCCGCCGGAACACCTCATTGAGGGGGACCCTGTCTTCGAAGGTGCCCGTCGCCTGCATCCAACGGGCATCGAGAAATTCTTGAAGAGGGCGCATCCGTAGTCTGCAGAGGCGCACCAGGTAGATGCAAGAGGACATCATCCCCAGGAGGGACTTGATGGACCTCACCCTGGCCACGTCCGTGGCTAGCAGGCGCTGCAATTTGCCTAGAATGGTCTTCTTCCGACGGGGCCGCCAGGCGCCTCACTTTATCGAGCTTCGCTCCCAGAAACAAGGCCACCGGCGACGGCACCAGGTGGGACTTTGGGTAGTTTATGGCGAATCCCAGGTCTGTGAGTAGCTGGACGGTCCTCGCAGTTTGTTCGACGGCGAGTTCCCTCGTCCTTGAGCGGATGAGCCAGTCGTCCAGGTAGGGGTAGACGTGAATCCTCTGCAGGCGCAGCCGCGCCGCCGCTGGTGCTAGGCACTTGGTAAAGACCCTGGGGGCCGACTTCAATCCGAACGGCAGTGCTCTGAATTGGTAGTGGCGTCCCTGGACGACGAACCTGAGGAACTTTCGGTGACTTTTGAGGATGGGAACGTGGAAGTATGCATCCTCCAGGTCCAACGACGATAGAAAGTCGCCTTCCTCCAGCTGTCCCAGTACGTGTTGGAGGGTGACCATCCTGAACTTCTGTGATCTGATGTATTTGTTCAAACGACGAAGGTCCAGGATGGGGCGCCAGCCGCCCGTCTTCTTCCTGACGAGGAAGTACCTTGAGTACACCCCGGAGCCTCTTCGGGACAAGCTCGATGGCGCCTTTCCTGAGCATCGCCCGTACCTCCAACAGCAGTTGCGGGACGTGATTTTCCTTCCTGGGCACAGGTGGAACGTGATGGCACTTCTTCAGGAATTCAATAGTGTCCTATTGCCAGGGTATCCAGCACCCAACGGTCGGTGGAGATGGACTTCCACATGCCGACGAAATTCGTCAGCCGGCCTCCCACCGGGGTGCTTCGGTGGGGGCCCGAGACCACGGCCGGTTCAGTCCTGCTTGGAGGTGGTGGCCTTGCCGCCCTGGCCACCTTGCCGACGGCCGCGAGGCGCTCCCTGCTTGCCGCGACCCCTGAAGGCCTCCTGAGACGAGGAGCGTGCCGCCTGGCGGTAGGACGACGAGCCATCGCTGGATCCCTTGGAGGCACCCTGTCTGCCTCCGGAGCTCCGAAAGGGCCGTCGTTGCTGAAGGGCTCCTAGGGCGCGGGCCGTCTCTGTGTCCGTTTTTATGGCTTGGAGGGATTCGTCCACCGCCTTCCCGAACAAGTTGCTGCCGTCGAACGGCATGTCCAATACCCTGGTCTGGACGTCCTGACGGAAGTCGGTCGCCCGGAGCCAACCCCGTCGTCGTAGGCAAACATCGTTGCCCAGCTGGCGGAACCCGGTATCGGCAATATCGGTTGCCACCGTTATGGCGTGGTCCGACGCCACCTCGCCCTCTTGCAGTATTTCAATGGCCTCGGACCTCTTGTCGTCCGGCAGGAAGTCCAATATGGGGGCCAGCTTAAACCAGAGCTCCCTGTCGTAACGGGCCACGATCGCCAGGGCGTTGGCCGCTTTGATCGTTGTCGTCGGCGACGAAATGACCCGCCGCCCCATGGCGTCCAACATCTTTCCCTCGCCGTCCGGCGGGGAATTCGACGTCGAGGCTCCTGACCCCGCCGCTTTCTTCTTCGCCGCCGCCGAGACGACCGAGTCTGGCGTTGGCTGGGCCCTGAGGCACAGGGGAGCGGTTTCGGAGACCCGGTACTTCTTCTCGTACCGGTCCCGTTTGGCTGGTGCCGTGGAGGGGTTTTTGAGAACCCGACAGGCCCTCCTCCCAGATGTCATCGATAAGGGGCACCGCGATGACCGTCTTCCTCTTGGCCTCCTGGCGCTGATAGAGGAAACCTTCCTTTTTCTGCTCCTCCAGGCAGAGCTGGAACAATTCGGACGCCCTGGCGATCATGGCGTGGAATGAGCCAATCTCGTCGGGCGGCGAGGCCCGTGCGACGGGAGACCCGTTCCGTCGTCGCCGTCGCCCTCAGAACCCGTCGTCGAGCCCAACGCACCGTCATCTCCCGACTCGTGGGAGGATGAGGAGGGAACTGTAGGCCTTACGGGGGCGAGCGGAGGAGAGGGTTGGGTCCTCCGTCGTTTGTTCTGAGGACTTCCCGGCGGGCCGGGTTGCGGGTCCTCCGGCCTGGGCCGTGGGAATCTCGTCCTTATCTCAGAGCATAAGGACTGGATGGCAGACAAAATGGCCGCCGAGCCATCCTGAGGCCTAGGATCCGGCTGTGCCGGAAGGGAAGGCCGCTCTTCCTCACCATCGTCGTCTTCCTCGGTTATCTCCCGAGGATCTTCCTGACGGGATCGAACCTTCTCGAATCGGACTTCGAGGTTCCTCACGGCCTCGGTCAGTTCCTCCTCTGAGGCTGACTCCGAGCTCGAGGAGGGCACCGTGCCCCCCCTCGCTTCTTCCATCATGGCAGCCACAACGATGAGCTGAAAAGAGGATTCCCTCCTTGGCGGCAGGGAAACTCTAGTTCCGGAGGCAGTCTCCGATGGCGGTGTCTCTGCCGGCTTGGCCAGAGTCGCCGCGATAGCCTCGATAGAGGCCTTCGCCTGCTGGGTAGGGGCCTTCACCACCTTAGGTGCGTCCCGGGCCTTCTCCTTCGGGGGAGGGGCGACGCCTCGCTCCCCCTCTTCCGAGATCGGACGGGGCTTCTCCCGAAGCTTACCCGGGGTCTCGGACTTTCTCTTCACCCCGGAGCGTTGGCTCGTGGTTGACGGTGCCGGGGAAGGTGCGCCCTGCCTGGTGACCGAAGAGCCCGACCTTTCGGCGCTCCCGGAGCCAGCGGACTCGCGGCGCTTGGCCTGGTGTTGGGCCCCTGTCGCCGGGGCGCCCGCACAGGACTTAGAAGCCCGCTCGGACCCTTTCTTCTTCTTCTCACCCGTCGAGCCCTTCTCCAACCAGCTTGCGAGACGGGATTGACGGTCCCTCATGGTCCGCTCCGACAAGTTCTTGCAGAACTGGCAGTCCTTCTCTACATGAGTCTTGTCCCCATGAAGACAGTAGAGGCATCGCGAATGTTCGTCTTCCTTAAACACATTCTGCAGCCCGCATCCAGGGCAGCTGCGAAACAGCTTGGGTCCGGGCGACGAACTCGCATCCTGGGCCATCTTGAAGTAGGCCGCGAATCTTCTGGAATCCTCCAAGAAGTTGATCCGACTAAATCTTCACCCTTGAGGGGCGTAGGAAAATCCCGCAACGGGTAGCCATTAACGGGAGTAGAAACGGTGGAGCTTGAGGCTCGATTAACTGAAAAAATTTGAAAATTCACCTAAAAAAGCGCGAAACACGCAGTAAAAGCTCGAAAGCTAAGCACGAGGACTCCCAACACTTGAACGTGCGGTAAAAATCTGAAGATGGCTGCCAGAGGCGGGGCTTAGGTAGAGGGCAGTCATTGGCTGTGGTCAGTATGACGCAGAGATCAGTGATTGGTTACTACTACGAAAGACAGATCAGAAACGAAACTGATACTGATTTTTTCTTTACCGAGGATTCCCAGCCTGACGACGGGGAATATTCATGAGCATGTGAATCCATGCCAGACCCCATGCTGGAGAACTTAAATTTCTAGATGGTTCATGCCACTTGAAGTGTTTTTTCAAGTACGCTGGGGCTTTGCCATACAAGCATCGGTGGACCGTTGTGAGGGATTTAAAAGTAATTTTCTCCTCCATGGCCAGCCAGTGTAGATCTTTCCTATCGCCTGTGATGTGTTCCCTCCTTGGCCTACCCGTGATTGTCCTAACAGCATTATTCTAAATTACCTGGCATTGCTTCAGGCATTTCATATTAGCTCCCAGAAGCAAGCAGTTGCCGTAGTCCAGTGGTGTGCTAGACCAGGGCTGGCACACCCAATGAAAAGGGATTAAACTCCCCTACCAAATGATCCCTGGTATTTAGAGAATTCAAGAGAGCGCGCCTGGATGTGCTTTTCCTTCAGGAGACTAGATATATACGAGGAGAAGAACGCAAGGTCTTTTACTCCAGGGTGGGAACGGAGTATTGAAGCTCTGGTCCCCTGCGGAAGGTAGGAGTGGGCATACTTGTGAGGAAGGGACTCAACATTGAGATCACTAAGATGTGGGCCGACGTGGAAGGGAGGGCTGCTGTGCTGGTTTGTAGGATAGACAATACCACTCTCACACTTGCTACACTCTACTCCCCTAACGTAGGATAGTCCCGCTTCCTACAACGTATGATCCCGAAGATAATGCTCGAGGTTGCGGGGCATGTCATCCTAGGTGGGGACTTTAACCTGTGGGCAGACCCTACCCTGGACAGACGGGCTGGCAACCCAGAAGCAGGCGTGCCGACAGGTGGTGGCCATGCAGATTTGATAGAAATGATGCAAGTGTATGGACTTAAAGATGTGTGGCAAAAGTACCACCGCAATGAAACAGGGTTCACATTTTACTCAGCACCGCACTCGACATTCACCAGAATAGACAACATGTACCTCTCGAAGGTCGTGCGCGAGGTCGTAAATGTTTGTATCACAATATTTTTACCGGGCTATTAACACATGGAACCACGGGGGAGGTATCCAAGAGAATGGTGTGGGAGGCAGGAAAAGCAACGTGGAGAGGTATCTTGATTAAAGAAGGGGCAGAGAAAAAGAGAGAGAGGACCATAATGGAAAATAGACTGAGGAAGGAGATTGCCCAGTTAAACACTGCAGCACGGAATTTCAACAAGGGAAGGGCAGAGATAATTGCTGAAGCAGTACAGAAAAGGGAGGAGCTCCTATGCTTAGAAGAGGGTCTAGTGATACGCAAATACAGTTTCTTAAACAGAAACATTATGAAAAGGGTGATAAAGCAGACGCACTGTGAAGGCAAAGACCCCAAGCAATGCAGATCATATCATCCGATCTCGCTACTTAATATCGACGCAAAAACGTACACCTGAGTATTAGCGACCAGACTTGTCACTTGCCCCAACTGATCCACTCTGACCAAGTCGGATTCATCTTAGGGAGGCAGGGCGCGGACACAATGTGCAAGACGTTTCACAAAATTCATGAGTCGAAGACGATGTCAGCTAATCCTGTGCTCCTGTCCATTGACACTGACAAAGCGTTTGGCAGGGTGGAGTGGCGCTTTTTGGAAGCAGTACTGGCCAAGGTGGGATTGGGCCCTATTTTCAGAAAGGGGTTCAAAGCTGGTTACACATCTCCTAAGGCATCTGTCATGGTAATCTCAGAGTACTCCAGATGGTTCGACCTGGGTAGAGGAACACAACAGGGCTGCCCTCTCTCTGCAATTGTGTTTGCTCTCTCCCTGGAACCCCTTGCCCAAACACTCAGAGCAGACCACCAGGTGGAGGGCCTACAAGTACATAGAAAGGAATATAAGGTGGCCCTCTATACTGACGACATCTTACTTCATGTTAAAAACCCCATGACATCAATACCCAGAGCCATACATTTGATAGCAGAATATGGTACACTTTCAGGTTTTAGAATCAATAGGTCCAAATTCATATTGTTTCCACTACATGAACTCCCCCCCGAATATACCACTACACTCTCAACGCTTGGCCTAGTGTTGCAGGAGGACACTTTGCGCTATTTGTGGATCAATTTGACAAGGAAATTAGAGAATATATATGAAGCAAATTTTCCCCATCTCCTAACGTGTTTCCATGCAGATCTGGTGAAATGGCACAAGCTCACAATCTCCTGGGTGGGGAGTCTTAATGCACTCAAAAGAGTGTGCCTACCAAGATTCTTATACCCGATTCAAATGCTCCCACTGAAACTCCCGGAGTCCTTCTTTAGAGAAATAAAGAGAGCCATCCTAAAATTCTTCTGGCAAGGAAAAAGGCGAGGATACCATATGAGGTTCTCATTTTACCCAAAGAAAAAGGTGGAGTGGGCCTTCCCGATCTTAAATTATACAATTGTGCAGTGCAACTGAGGGTACTGATCCCCCACTTGAGAGGGAGGGAGACTTACAGTGGGTGCACCTTGACAATAACAACTTAACACCCTCTACAATATCAGAATGGCTATGGGTCCCTAGAAATAAACTAATCTGGCCACTTAGAACTCATCCCATACTGAGTATATGGGATATCTGGAGAGAGGGGGCAGATATGAAGGGCATTACCACGTGGCCATCTCCATTGAGCCACATATGTGCACCGGGTGTACGTGTGGAAATCCCCGACCATGCAAGATTTCAACTATGGTATGATGCGGGTCTTGTGAGGGTGGGACAATTATGGAAAGGCAGTGTCTTTTCTCGCGATTATAGAACTGGAAGAGGCACTGGGGATACAACCACTACCGGTCTTCCCCTTTTTGCAACTCAAGAGCACTCTTTATTTATTTATTTTTTTTGTCAAAATCTTTTTATTGAAATATCGATCAAACATTGAATTCATCAAATATCAAAGCCAGTGGCAACATCGCTTAATCACATGAGCCGCAAATCAATAATCAAATCCAGTGTATCGGCTTTAGCAACGTGCCCAGACAAGGCTAAAATTCATCATTTGTCACTGTGATTACGACATTAATTAATCTCATAAACAATGCCTCAACCTTTCATTTTAACATCTTTAAATTCATCTAGTAAAATATTTCATGAACATCTTCTGAAGAAGGCTAAAATTCATCATTTGTCACTGCGATTACAACATCAATTGATCTCATAATCAATGCCTCAATCTTTCATTTTAACAACTTTAAATTCATCTAGTAAGTATTTTGTGAACATCCTCTGGGAATAGAATATATTAGCCTAATATTCTGTAGCGCTCTTAACTAAGGAAAAGTGGGAGAGAGAAAAGAAAAAAACAACTCACCAAAGTTATGAATCTTTCACAGCATTGTGCTCCGAGGAGCTATAAGACCCCCCTCCTCATCTCAGTCTAATGGGTGCCCCATCCCTATCAGCAGCATGTCAGGGTTGGAGAAGATATTTAACCAATTTAGGCTGGAAAAACATGTGTTCCTTCTCTGCAACATGGTCCAAAAATGGGCCCCAGATGCCTGTGAATTTGGCTGTCCGACTTTCCATTGCAGCCGTTAGTTTGTCCACTCCGAGAAGTTCCCAAACCTTGACCCACCAGTACGCTATGTGGGGACCTTCTAGTTCTTTCCAAAATCGGGCTCGCGTAAGGCGGGCCGCCATAAGTAATTGTGCAATTAGGCGAGCTCTAGGGCCAGACTGTGAGTATGACCCATCGTCTGGTGTGTCACCCAATAACGTTACTAGCCGGTCCATGGGGAGCAGGGTTCCACATATGTCCTTGATCTTTGACCTGATCTGCAACCAGTAGGATTGGATAACTGGACAGTGCCACCATAGGTGCCCTAGGTCTCCCTTCACCCCACAGCCATGCCAGCATATATCAGGGTAGTCCGGGTTTATTGCGTGTAGCCTCTGGGGGGAGAAATACCAACGGTAGCAGATCTTAAGTGCGCACTCCCTGACTGTCGTGCATCTGGAAGACCTATGTGCTCTATCCCAGATTCTCTGCCATGACTCAGGGGAAACCTCAATGCCCAACTCTCTCTCCCATGCCAGCATATAAGAGAGTTTCTCATCTTCTGGGGCGTTTTCCAGGAGACCATCGCAAGTCGCTAGTCTATTTGAGCGTTGCCCTTCCGACACTGTTATCTCTAAGCCTGAAGGGGCCCTATTATCAGCCTTTTTGATGATTGGGTTGCTGATCCAATGCCAGAGTTGTATATATCTAAATCTCTCCGTCTCTGGGAGGTTAAATTTCTCCTTGCATTGGTCAAAGGTCAGTGGCGCAGTGTCGGCGTAGAGCTCCTGCAGTCTGAGGTCCCATTCCTTACCAGATTTGGTAAGAATTGGGCTGAATCCCCAGAGTGAAGGCTGGGTTCTGCGTGACTGGGGAAAGGTATTCCCCTCATCATGCAATGCCTGTCCCAACACCGAAGAGTGGATCCTGTGGTCGGAAGGAGGGGTCTCCGGGATGCCCGCACCTCATGCGGGAGGAAGGGGAGGTGGGAGAGGGGAGCCCCAGAGAAAAGCTGCTCAATGTCTCGCCATTTGGGGGGGTCAGCTGGGTTAGTCCAGCCTAGGATTGGGGCAATTTGTGTTGCTCGGTAATATCTCGAGATGGAGGGGAGCCCAAGACCTCCCAGTTGCCTGTTCCGTGTGAGAATCTTGCATTGAATTCTAGGCGTTTTCCGCTGCCAGATAAAGCGGCTTATCTCTTTCTGAAGGTCTAGCAAGTCTTGCTCTGGAATTTGAACGGGAAGCGCCTGGAATGTATAAAGAAGCTGGGGAAGCAATGTCATTTTAACAGTACTTATGTGCCCTAGCCATGATATCTCCTGAAGGGCCCACTTCTGTAGAGATTCCTTGGAGTCTTTTAGCAATGGGGGAATGTTGGCTTTTACCAGGCCCGAATAGGACGGAGTCGGATGCACCCCGAGATTCGTAATCTTGGAATTTCCCTGTGGTGATTCGGACAAGTTCAGGCCACTCGATTTTATCATGTTTGTTGTGAATCCCGAAATCCGCGTAAAACGATCAAGCAGACCCATAAGCGGGGGGGACCGAGGCCTGAGCCTCCCTTGGGAAACAGAGCACATCATCCGCATAGAGCGCAACTTTGTGGTACTGGTCTTCCACCTCAAACCCCAGAATTTCCGGGTGAAGGCGGATGTGTTGGCTGAGGGTTCCATCGCTAGTGCGAAGACCAGTGGTGATAGGGGACACCCCTGCCTGGTCCCCTTACCGAGGGGTATCTGAGATGTCCACTGGGAGTTGACTCGTATTCGGGTGGAGGGGATCCGGAAGTTGGAAAGGACCAGTTTAGAACATTTTGGGCCAAACCCAAAGCCCTTCAAGACTAATTGCAGATAGTCCCAGGCCATACTATCGAATGCCCTATCGGCGCCTAAGGATTGCAGGGAGAGGGGACCTGGAATGGAGGGGGCTAGAGCCATTCGGTCTATTGCTCTGCGAATATTGTCGTGGGCCGATCGGCCCTGGGTAAAGCTTGTCTGGTCCCTATCTATTAGTGTAGGTAATACCTCCCCCAGCCGCTGCGCTATAATCTGGCTAAACATCTTGGCATCAATATTGAGCAAGGCAATGGGCCGGTAGGATGCACATTCTGCCGGGTCCTTTCCCGGTTTTAGAAGTAGGGTTGTATTCGATTCTGCCATAGATTGTGTAACAGAGCCTGTTTCCCATATATCATTAAATAGCTTTGTTAGGTGTGGGGTGAGCTCCTTACAGAAGGTTTTATAAAACTTGCTTGTGAATCCGTCTGGGCCCGGAGCCTTGCCAATGGGGAGTGATTTAATCGCTAGTTCAACTTCCTCTGCGGATATTGGGTCTTCCAGGGATTCTTGTGAGGATTGTGTCAGATGTGGGAGGTCAGCCTTGGTTATGAAATCCTCAGTGGATTGCGAGTCCCCCCTATGCTGGGCCGTGTGCTCCCTAAAGAATTCCTCTACAATCTGGCATTTGCCCACTTCGGCGAAGGTGCCCTTGCCTGTCTTATCCCGCAGGAAGTCTATCCTATTTTGCTTTGTCTGCTTCCCCAGTTTCGCAGCTAGTAATTTATTAGCCTTGTTTCCCCTTGTATAAAAAAATTGCTTGGTACGCATAATACAATAGGCCGCCCTCCCCATGTGGTGTGCCTCGAGCGCTTTCTTAGCCATACTTAGATCCCTCAATGAGCGCCGTGAAGGTTTCTTCTTGTGCACTTCCTCTAGTCTACGTACTTCCCCCTCCCAAGTGCTCCTGAAGTAATCTCCTGGCCCTCCCCCGTTGTGCAGCCTGTCCTATAAAGTGTCCCCTTATCACTGCTTTGCTTGCCTCCCAGACCGTATCCCAGCTCACATCGCCAGTATCATTCTCTCTCTAATATAATTCCATGGATTCTCTAATATGGGCACAGATAGCTGGGTCCTCTAGCAGGAAATCGTTTAGCCTCCAGGGGGGTTTCGTAGGAGGGGTAGCTCGGGAAGGGGCTATGGACAATAAAACTGGGGAGTGATCTGCAAGAGCCTCGGGGAGTATATCCACATCTAATACATTCTGGATAAGCAAGTCTGAGATGAAAAACATGTCCAACCTTGAGAATCCCCCATGTACCGCTGAGAAATAAGTGTAATCCCTCTCCTCTGGATGGCAGTACCTCCACACTTCAATCGGAGAGTGTTCCTTCAACAGAGAAGTGAGAGCCCTGAAGTTGTTCCTATCGTTTAAGGGGTAGGATACTTCCTCAAACAAATCATTGCGGTGCAATACAGGAAAGGTCTATGGTGAGTGAAAACATAACTCCGGTCTAATGGCTTCGGATTAGATTCAACAAAAGGAGTAGGGTAAAAACAGATAATAGATAATGAGCAAGTTATTATCATCAAAGATTGTGCTAATCCTAGTCCCAAAGACAACTTTAACCAAGTATTAAGTATGTCGGGCGCCATCCACTCAGGCGCCCAAGTCAGCCAATTAACGGACATCTATTGCCCTGAAGTGGGTCTAAACAGATATTCAAAAGCGGTGGGGAGCTGCAGTGCTTTCAAATGTACGTTGAGATGGGCCAAACCCCTCCCGGTTCCTCGGCACAAGGCAGCAGACAAAGTGTCCTTAGGCATGGCTCGGGAGGAGTAAGAGAGGCATGTAAAGATGCCCAGTATCTCTCGCCCGGTCAGCGAAAGTTCTCCCTGCAAGAGAGCATCGGGGCCATGCCGGGATCCAGGAGGTGGTTGTATCCTCTCATTAAGGTTGTGAATCTCGACAGCGGTGGTCGGGTCAGGTAGCCGCCCAGTCCTCTCCCTCTGAAGGGGTTAGGAGAGATCCTTCTTCTGGGGTCTTGGAGGCTTTCTCTAGTCCGAATTCCTGGCGTGGGTTCGCTGCAGACTGGGGCCGGCGCCGGGTCTTCCCACGCCCGGCCTTAGGCGGGGGGGAGTGAGGTAGTCCCATTCACCTCCTGGGCTTGCTGATTCAGATCATCCTTTTCAGGCACCTCCGACATCAGATTTCTCGCTTACATAGTGTTGGTTATGGAGGTCAAAGATCAACTTGCATGGAAATCCCCAGCGATAGCGGATCTTTCGGGCCCTTAGCCAGGATGTTACTGTCTGCCGCCGCCGTCTGCATGCTAAGGTATAGGGGGCCAGGTCTTGGAAGAGTTGTACCTTCACGCCTTGGAAATGTATTGAGTCTGAGTTCCTGGCCACCGCCATGATCTCCTCCTTCTGGCGAAAAAAGTGTACCCGAGTGAGCACATCTGGTAGCATATTCTTTCTCAGTTGGGCTGATGAGTACACCCGGTGGGTTCTGTCCAGCTTTAAATCTTCATTTGGTGGAAGCTTGAGCAGGGATCTGAACAGTGTCTCTACACATTCAGCCAGGTCCCGGTCAGGGATCTGCCGGGGGACCCCACGGGGGCGCACATTATTCCGTCTCGACCTATTTTCCAAGTCGGCCTGCTTTGCCCATATTTCTTCTAGGTGCTCCTCAATGACCTTCACCCTTTTTGCTAAAGCCTCATTGTTGTGAGATTGCATGCAAGTTACGTTTTCTACGTCGTTAACTCTGGATTCCAGCCCCCCAAGGTGGGAGGACTGGGCCAGCGATTCCTTGGAGATCTTGATTTCCTTTTTGATCTCTTGGGTGATGTCTTGTTTGAAGGACTCAAGCAATCCCTCCAATTCCTCCCTGGACATAGCCATGTTTGAACCCAGGTTTGGGGATAAAGCTGGGTGGATTTCAGCTATGATTGTGCTTGTAGGGGGTGGGTCCACAGGCTGTGGTGCCAGATAGGCCTGTATGCCGCGTGCCTTCTTTTTAGCCGCTATTTTGGGCATTCCTTGGGGAGATCGCTGGGGTCTCTTCCTTTCTTCACAAAGCAGTTGGAGGAGCGTGAGGAGGGAGGCATGCAGGGGGCAGGCTCGTGAGTTTTAATGCAAGGTGGTCAGTTGGGCCCTCTAGAGGGTGAAAGGCCTCTGCAATAATGTGGTGTCTTGTTCACAAGCTTTTGGGGACTCCCTCCAAGTCTCAAAAACGAAGGAGATGTTCTCCTGGTGGGCACCGGGGTTCCCGCTGCGTGTCCCCAGCACTCACCAGGGCTTTGCTCTGCGAAGTCCTCCGCCACTCGGGTGTCCCCTCCGATCCCAGGATATCCCGGCTCCCTCCCACCAAGCTCCAGCATGGCGGGCAGGAGACCGAGCACTGTTGCTCCAGCGAGGCCGGCCCGGCGGCGCCGAGGCTCAATCCAGCCCCCCGGCTCCTGTGTGCTTTCCAGGACGCAGCGGGTGCTTTCTGGCCAGGGCCCGCCGATCACAGCTCGCTGCCACACGCGCAGCCCCAAGCGGGATTCCAGGGGCAGGCGCCGTGCAGCGGGAGCCGGTAGGCAGGGCCACCGCGCCGCACCCCCGGCACTCCAGCTCCAGCCGTGCCAACAGGGAGGTCCACCCACCTCTAGTCAGGCCGCCGGGCGGCCGTTGCCTCAAGCGTCGCTCCTCCCCCTCACCAAGGTCTCCAGGCTGTGGGTTCGTTCCGTCTTGGCGAGTCTCTGCACTCCCACGGGGCTCCCCACAGTGGCAGCTAGATCTCCCTCGCTGCACCAGGCCGCCGCAGAGTCGGGCCGAGGGGTCCCAGTGTCTGCGCAGCGCCGCCCGGGGTAACTCCTCTCACCAGTCTCGCCGGTTGGCGGGCACTGCTATTTTCCTTTCCTCCGCCGCCTGAAAAGTCTTCCAAAATCATTAGCACTTCCTCCGCTTCGCCCCCGGAGTAAGATCAGGCAGGAATGTCCTTGATTTCATGGGGAAATTACTTGACTTGGGCCCCTTACAGCGGAGCTCACGGGAAACACAGCCGCATGGCGTGCTGCCTAGCCACGCCCCCTTAAATCTCGAGCACTCTTATGAGAAAAGAATGGCGTGTGAAAATAGAGACCTCACCCCATTTGAGAAGTTACTTGACACAATGTCTGAGACCAGAGGTATGATTTTGAACATGTACAGGGCACTTTTAGATGCTGAGAAAGGATCCACTGCCAACTTAAAACATAGGTGGGAGCGGGATCTCGGCAGAGAGCTAGATGCAGAAATATTGGCGTCAATGGGGGAAAGGGTCAATTACTGGCAAATGTGGTGGGGATGTGCCGGGTCCACATTTACGGGAATTAGGTTCTCGGTTAGATCAAACAGCTGGATGGGATACCCTGTGTGATTACACCCCTCCTCATACATTTTGGTCTGGAAGAATGCGAAGGTGAAGTGAGCAAAGTAAATGGGATTGTGGCCCCTTTGCTTCTTGCTGCACGGGCCTGCTTGGTAATTAGGTGGAAAGCGACTATGGTTCCTGGCAGGAGAGAGTGGATTGGTGTAGCAACAAACATTTACACAATGGAACGAATCACTGAGGCCCTCTATGGGTGGGCGGCACAGAATGAGTTGATGTTGAACAAGTTTTTAAATGAGTATATACCTAACCCCTCACGAGACGCGATATAGAAGGAATGACCCCTGATTCAACAGTAATTGCTGAAATAAATGCTCTATAAATTGTATGTGCCGAGGTAACCTGGGGATAGATGATTATTTTTCACACTACTGCTTAACCTGGACAATGGACAATGATAACATAGTGTGCCTTATACAACGTACATATGCGCTCAAAACATATGTGGACTTAAAGAGAAGATACTCTGTTCTGGGGCGAGGGATGTGGGTGGGGATATCGAAATGCAAGTTAATGTTAATGGTTACAGTACACGTAGAGGAGGAGGGGGTGGACGCATTATACTATGTTGTAACATGTTTCAATTGATACCTGTAATTGTTTTTACCTTGTTTGATAAAACTCAATAGAACCAAATAAAATTAAAAAAAGAAAATTGATATTTGGCATTGTAGAAGCCACTAGAAATGAGCCTTACCAGGTAGACCACAGAGAATGTAGCCAAAATGAACTGTACTCCTTAGACATATTACTTTAAATTGTAATTTATGTTTTATATGGTATGGTCGATATTGTTTTATGGTGATAATTATTATATGTGATTGGTGCTATTTTGAAAAGCCAACTTTTGGCTATGACACAAAATAAATAAATTAATAAAATAACATAACTAGTCTTTGGTTTTGTGCCCGCTATAGGAAACCTGCAAATGTTTTCTTCTTTCTCTTGTGTTAGCCTACAGTTTAGTAACACAATACCAATGTTGTATGTTTTTTTATTTGTATCTTAATTAAGTACATTTTGGGGACAGAATAGAAGAGGGAGAAACCTATGCTACGAGTTCTGTCAAACGGGCTTTGTATCAAGTGTATACACAGCTGAGATAAAAGGCAGAATCTTAGACACACATAATATATATTTATATTTGACCTATTCCAACAAATACCTTTTTGTGACGCATGTCTGCCTCAAAACTTTGAAAATGCACTCAACTGGCTTTCAGCATAGGCAAGCCCAACATTGTTTTAGAGACATCGCAGATGTGTTTACTTTTGGCTTCCACTTGCAGTTTTTAAACCATTGAACAGCAATAAACTGCACTGTGCTGCTGCCATGGTCTAGACTAAGCAGCAAATGGGAAATTCCTCAATTTTCATTGTGTGCTTTTGTCCCACAGCCTGCCAACACTAGACCACACAGTGTTATGGTCTGTTAACACCCTTGGTCTTATTAGCTGAGAACTATATTCGTTAAGAGGAAAAATGTGGTATAATAAATATCCACCTCCTCAGCTAAATGCAACATGGAGACCCAGCCACAGCTGTAAGAAATTCAGTAAAAGAGAAGGAATTAATCATTGCCAGTGTCAAAAGGGTCACTGCATGTGTTTTTTTAGCAATTCTTTTTTGAATTAGTCAACTTTCAATAATGTAATCTAACATTAGGTCATGCTGTCCATACAGAGTTCAAAAGAATAAACCTCAAAGCCTAATCCTCCCTCGCCCCCCATTGGCCAAACAAAAACCCACATAAATTAAAAACAATACACTGAAAAGGCAAATAAAAGTCAGAATTGCCTAACAAGTCAGATATCGCTAATTACAGAACATACCCAACACACGCAGTCTAGATGGATAGGTAAATGTATACATTATTTCCAATGGATTGTGCCGTCCCACGTCCTTATCTTAGAGATATTTGTATCCTGCTTTGGAGTCCCGAAAACATTTTTGACAGCAGGGGCACTGTGCGGCATCGTCAATGTCCCTCAACACTTACCATTCCTGTGTCCGGACTTGACGTCGATGATGGTATAAATAGCACGCACCACGCTTGTTGCCTAACTTCCATTTTTCTGCATGCACAGCACACTCTCGGAACGGTACAACTCGTCTCAGTGATTCTCTTCTAGCATTGTAATTCGTTTTATGATTTATCACAATGTCTACACAAGAACAGGATTCAAGAGATGTGCAAACTGTGATTCAAAGATGTCGATCACTGATCCACACAGGATTTGCCTCTAGTGCTTAGACGAAGAACATGACGTTGTTGAATGTGGCTCCTTCTAATCGATGACCAGTAAGGCCTTGAAGGATTGATGGTCGAAGCTCACTCTAGGTAGATAGTTTTCAAAGTCTTCGTCCTCCACACTTTCGAAGAGAAAATCTTCTGATCGAGATCCACGAGCGATTCCTGTCACTCTTCTTCGTCATCATGGAAGGAGTCGAAGAAACAACGGCATTGTTTGTCATCTTCAGATACATCACCTGAGAAGCGTCATGTACATTTTCCCAAACAGACCATCTCGGCGGCCGAATGTGAAAAGTTCAGTGGAAAAATGATGGAAGTATTCTCGAAAGCGGCCCCTCTTGGTCCCTCAAAAGATCCAAAAAAGGCTATTGATCGTACAGCGTCTACCAAGACTGGCAGGGAATAGAGTAAGGCTTTGAGCTGTGCGCCCAAAAGCTAGAGTCTGAAGACCTCAGGGATGTCGTCTCGAGTAGCGTCCACCACTGCTTCATCCTCGAAGTCGCAGGGTCATTTGAACCGATATTCAAGCCCCAATCTAATGCAGATTTTTTTTTATTCTTTGGGTCCATCTTCGAGGATGAGGAAGACAACATTCCTTGTGGATATGAACGTTTTGGAACTCCTAATGTTACGGAAGAATTTAATCTCAGATCAGTCCCTCCTAGAAGACTTAGCTACTTATTCAAAGGAAGACAGGCTGAAGCGGCATTCGAGCACACCTTGAGGTTAAATTTGACACGCCAGATGTCCATTCTCGCCCAAATGTAGCCTATAGATCGGTCATGAATAAGGTGATTGACTATTTGGGTTGGCGGCACCCTGCAGGATATTACCCAGGATGATCTTGCAGACATCTTAGATAGTGCTGCACTTACATCCAGCACTGAAAGAAAAACATTCTAGAACTCTGGCAAAATACTCCTAAGAACTCTGGCAAAATACTCATATACATTGTGCAATGTAATTTCCAAAGCACCAGTAAACGTTCCTGAAAGTGAGATGGGTTTAATAACCTCATTAATGATGGTAAACTTACCAATTCCATCAGTCAGACCTAGATTTGTCAGTCTGTGTGTATGGGCTCTAGCACAGTACTCAGGAGATTTGTTTGGCTGCATAGGTTTGGGGTTTCCCCCGATATCCAGTCAAGGCTCCTAGATATGCCTTTTGATGGGCTTAACCTATTTGAGGCAAAGAGGGGCAACAGCCCAGAAAAGCTACAAGCTTCAAAGGCTGCAGTGAAATCTTTGGGGCAACACCCGCCTTCGCAGGCTTGCAGAGGGCTTTCCTTTCGATATTACTCCTCTTTCGGCCAAAGGGGAAGAGGTCAAGCTACTGTGGTGAGTCGGAAGAAGGAGTCGGACACAGACTGTACACAGACCGGACATTGTTTCAAAATAATAAATAAAATTCCTATCTTGCCCTATTGTTATAGGGGTGTTCCCTATCTATCCAAACTAAGGTGTTCGTCTGTCGTCAGGACGTCCAACTGAATAAAAATGTCCTCTGTGCAATACCTATGTTAGCTGACCCTACCACTAAACCTAATAACTAAGGTTTGCCAAAAGAATGTCTTTCTTGGATGCTCTCCTTCAGCCGTCGGTCTCAAGGCTTTGCTTCAGTGTTCACTTAGTTAATACTGGGTCCCTCAACGTCAAAGGCCTAAACTCCCTGCAAAAGCGCTCCATGTTAGCAAGGGAATTTAGACTCTCTAACCTGGATGTATTGTTCATGCAGGAAACAAAATTCGCCAGAGGAAAATAATTCAGGATCGCCAGTAGGGAAATAGGGGGCACGCTATGGACTTCTGGGGGGAACAAGAAGGGGGTGGGGATCATATACAACAGGTCGATAGGTCTTCAAATAGAGCAAACACATTGGGATGAGGAGGAGGGCAGGTTCCTAGTTTTAAAAGGGAAGATAAGATCATGTTCAATCACACTCTGCTCCGCTTACGCTCCCAACAAGAATCAAACTCACTTTAGCGGGTCCCTTCTTGACTTACTGGACAGTTGGAGGGAGGGCACTTTGGTATGTGGTGGAGATTTCAACATTATAGCAGACCCGAGCATGGACTGGGATTCCATGAGACAGAGCGTAAATCTGCCTAATAACTCTTTAGGGGGAAAGATTCCTCAGACAATTAGGAACTAGCCACCTAATCGACACCTGGCGCACAACACACTCAAAGGAGAGGGCATTCACTTTTTACCCCCATCTCACTTATTCGCGGATCGATTATTTGTTGATTGGAGCTGAGAGTGAGGGTTCCATTTTAAGTACATACATTGAGATAGTGGCCTGGACAGATCACAAGCTATGTTGCCTGGAACTAGATCTAGGACCTCCCTCTTGTACGGAGCATAGATGGACATGTAATGATACCCTCTACAAAGACCCACTATTTAAAGAAACCCTCACTAAAGCTATAAAAATCTACTTCACTACAAACGATAAAGGGGAACTGCCATTAAATACGGTGTGGGAGGCGGTGAAAGCCACAATTCGGGGTCTCGTGATCGCGGAGGGAGCACATAAAAACAGGCTAAGGTTGAAAAGGGGAAAAAGAGCTGAAATCAGAGATAACACGTAAAGAATTAGATTTCCGAGCGCTCCCCACGGGCGGGTTGGAGGGGAAATCCTATCACAGATCAGCAAGCTCCGAAGGGAACTAAGGCACATTTGGCGGGCCAAAGCGCTGATGCAATTGCTATATTTAAAACAGACATTTTATGAGAAGGGCGTTAAGGCCCACACCATGTTAGCCAACCGCTTGCGGAAGCGAAGAGCAGACAGGGCGATTCTGAAAATTAAATGGGCTTAGACCTGTCGAACCCTCAGGAAATCACAGAGCGCTTCTCGAGATTCTATACTTCCCTATATACGGTGGAAGGGGTGGGAATGGAGATTGAAATGGAGCAGTATCTGTCAAGGTTCCCTCGTGGGTCGATATAACATGAACATATGGACATGCTTAATGCCCTAATTACGACAGACGACAATCAAGCAGCCATCTCTAAGATGAACGCAGGTTCAGCGCCCGGACAGGACGGGTACACACCAGCCATCTATAAAGCCAATTCTAATTCCCTGACCCCTTTTTTAGTGAACCTTTTCAACTCAATTCTAGAGACAAGCCAAGGCCGCCATCATTCACCGAATCCAGAATAGTAATTAGGCTTTTTTTATATAGCCTAATTACTATTCTGGATTCGGTGAATAGTAGTAGTTCTACCCAGGGAAAGTAAAGATCCCACAGAATGTGCATAATACTGCCCAATTTCGCTCATAAACGTGGACGCAAAGATCTATGGAAGCATCTTGGCCAATTGTTTGGCCCACGTCCTGCCTCAGGTGGTTCACACCGATCAGGTCGGCTACATAAGGGGTAGGCAGGGCGCAGACAATGTCCGTTCGCAAAACCCTTGATCTAATGGCCACCATAGACGAGAGAGAAGACTGCCCCATCTTAATGTCGATCAACGCAGATAAGGCGTTCGACAGAGTCAAATGGCCTTTCCTGCGCACAGTCATGAAGTGGGTGGGACTGGGTGATCTATGGATATCAGGGGCATCGTACCGCAACACCTTCGCTAAAGTCCTGGTTAATGGAGCTTTTTAGCCTGACACGAAGTACACGATAGGGCTACCCCTTAACTCCCCTTTTGTATGCCCTGGTGGTGGGGCCCTTCGCACAGGCAATTAGAACAAATGCACATGTTCACGGGATAGAAAGAGGGGGGAGAGAGTATAAGTTGGCGCTGTTTGCTGATGACATCTTAGCCTATATCTCACAGCCACTGGAATCTGTGCCCGCCCTGTTTGCATGCTTGAGGGAATACGATGCGCTGTCAGGATTTCGTGCAAATCTAAATAAAACAGTAGCACTAACACTTCAACTGAGTGCGACCCTCCCAGATCACCTTGTGGCAGAATGGGGTTTCCAACTGCAGGACTAAGATAACTATGGGTAGAGATCACAAAGAATTTGACCAACCTATTTGACGCAAATCATGGCCCTCTTTGGAGTGCCGTCAAAACAGATTTGGAGAGTTGGTCTAAATTAGCACACTCGTGGACCGCAAGGTTCACCTCAATTAAGATGAACATACTGCCTCGATTTTTATTTTTATTTTTCAATCTCTCCCAGTAATCCTCCCAGTGGCCTTTCACACGAAAGTCAAGCGATCCCTTTTGGCCTGTCTATGGGCAGACCTGAAACCCTGGTTCTCCTATGCAACCCTGACTACTCCAAAGAACAGGGGAGGCATGGGGTACCCAGATCTTTATGAATACTATAGGGCCTCCCAACTCCGCGTTATTGCAGACCACGTGTGGGAGAGCTCAGAGAAACAATGGGTGGCCTTGGAGAATTATTTATTTGCACCTGTTGCCTAGGCAAATGGTTGTGGACCCCATAACGAACCTTGCCACGTAGAATTTGAGAGCACTCAGTCCTGGCGGTATTGTGGTCTCTATGGCGTCCCACTCAAACTATGAAGGGAATAACATCCTGGCCATTTCCCCTTGGCTGCATCTGTGCTCTCCCCATCCGACACCACATAATTGATGTCCATCGTTTCCAGCCCCAATACGAGGAAGGTTTGGTAAGAGCGGGGCAGATGTGGAAGGCAGGCGCCTATATCTCTAAGGCAGAATTGGAAGAGGCACAACACAGCACCCATATAGCACCACTGCTCTACCTCCAGCTGAGGAGTGTACTGCAGGACCCATGCTGGAGAGACTCTCTGCGAAGGCCCCTTGCGGCATTCGATCGCACCTTGATCGAGCGCCGGGGAACGAGGGGGGGGGATAGCCCAGCTATATAGCGCCCTGCTCACCAGGGGCCATCTTGCATTACCCGCCACTCAGATTAAATGGGAACAGGAGCTAGACCTACAAGATCAACCAGAAGTATAGGCTGTAATATATAGGGCTGTGTGGAAAACATCCATATCTATGCAATACAAAATGCACAACGGAAGGCTACTGATGAGATGGCATCTCACTCCACAGCGGCTGTCAAAAATGTTTCCTGGGACTGCGCCGCTCTGTTGGAGGGGGTGCAGTGAAATAAGTGATTATTGGCATCAGTGGTGGGGATGTCTGAAGGCACAAGCGTTTTGGAAGGAAGTCCTGGGGTGGATTCATGAGATAGACAGGATTTCTAGAAGTCTCTCCCCATTGCTTTTTTTGTTTGGGATTGATACTGAAGGGGAAGACACAAATACGAGCCTCTCCCATATGCCTAGAAATGTGTTATTAGCAGATACAGTGTGCCTGGCAGTTAAATGGAAATGCAGTGCATTCCTGACGAAAAGGGAATGGCTCACGAAAGCACACTCCATATATCAGATGGAAAGCATCACAGCGGCCTTGCTAGAATCCCATGCTCACATAGATATGATTTGGCTTCCCTTACTGGAATACTACACAGCACACAGAGATGCATTGAAGGAGCCGGGTCTGGGTTAACGGGAGGGGCTCGCAATACTTCTCCCAAGTAGTCTGTGATGCCCTTGAACTGCAACCCCTGCTGGGGTGGAGGAAAAAGAACAAAAGGGTCAATTTTGGACACAGAAAGAGACTCCAATTTATGGAAACAAATGCTTAGTGCAATGGAAAGGTCAATTAATTGTACAGTGACGCTTGGGATATATCTCTAATGTGCGGAGGGAGGGAGGAGGGGAAAAACACACGTTATTGTTATTCTCCAGCATTGGATCTTTCATGGATTCACATGCTTAGAATATTCCCCGTCGTCAGACTGGGACCCCTCGGTACACATATATAGCCTTTTCCAATCGGAAAACGTCCGACACTTTTGTGTCCTATCTATGTCCTTTTAGGACCCGCCTACGCATGCTCCGTAGGCCGTCCCCGTATAAGAGGCCCGCCCCCGCGGTTTCCCTTCAGATTTCAACCGTCTCCAAAGTAGTGGGATCTCCTAGCGTTGTCTTACTATTTTGTACAAGGTTACGTTACTGGAATTTGAGTACAGAAAATGTCCTCCGTGTCAGGAAAAGCGCTGTTCCGCCCATGCGCGACGTGCGGCTTGAAAAAAGTTTACGAGGGGGACGGACATATGGATTGTATATATTGCCTCCACCCTCATCATTCGGCGGATAACTGCGACATATGCAAAGGGTTTTCTCAAAAAACCCTCAAAGACCGCAGTCGACGACTGGTGGCATGGCTGAATGAGGGAGCGGGGGCATACCCCCCTTCGGAGGTAGGCTCCACACAATCGGCGAAAACATCACGCCGCGCTACCTCGTCGGAACCACCGGTGAAGAAATCTCGACCGATGGAAAAAGAGTCGTCTGGAAGTCACTCAACTAGAGACTCCTCGTCAAAGAAATCATCTTCATCAAAGGAAAGGAAATCCTCCTCGGGCGATCATCATAGATCGACCACGAGTCGAGAGTCGAGTAAAAGCAAGCCAAGTGTGGAAAAGACGGGACCGCCAAAACCACCTGCTAAGTCACCGTCGTCGACGGCGGCCCAGTCATCGGCCTCCACCCTGCCACTTACGCAGGTGGCATCCACCGTCCCACCGACGTCGACGTCGACGATGGCCTCGTCGACGGGGGTTCTACAGGAGGCCTGGAGGCCTGAAGTTTTTGATCCGATCCCCCCGGATACTTTACTACAAGAACAGGCTGTGTTGCTGTCCTCGGAGGACGAGTATGAGAGAATAGCTGGCCCAGCAGACCTAGGGCTACGAGTGACTGACAAGTCGTCGACGAGGGGATCCATTATACCGGTATCTGCCCCTCTTCTCAATCCTCAATCTGTTTTGTCGTTGGAAATTCTGTCCACGCTTCAATCGTTGTTACAGTCGTTGGACCAGAGACTACCTCAGGCAAACCTGCCACAGTCACCCGTCGACGAGCCGGGCCCGTCCCGTCAACCGACGCACCTACGCACGCCAATCTCAGCACTGGCACAAGAGGAAGGTGAGCTGCCAGATTCGGAGTCTGACAGGGGAGCCATGTCGGATATCTCATCATCCCCCTCCACGGATCCATCCTGGGAGTCAGAGGTGGAGTTGGAAACCCCTAGAAGCCCAGCTCACCCGTCCCCTCCGGACGACATTGCGTCATTCCATTCTATGATGGAGAAGGCATGCAAAGAATTTGGTTTGTCCCAGGAAGAACAGAAAAAGGACTGTTTTTTGTTCGACCACATGGGTAAGAGAAGGAGGTCTGTGTTCTCGATACCAATACTAGACCATGTATGGAAGGAGGGGTTGCAGACAATGCGTCACCCGTTTTCAGAGCCGGCAGTGAAAGGACGCCTGGAAAAAAAAGTTTAAGGCTCCAGAGTCTACCCCCAAGTGTTTATCCTCCCAACCAACGCCAGACTCAGTGGTGTCGGCGGCAGCGGCGAGGAAGGCGAAGGCCCAGCACAAGTGCACGACTCCTCCTGAGAACGAAGCGAGACGCCAAGATGCCTTTGGCAAGAAAGTGCTATCCGTGGGAGCGACCACAGTAAAGGCCGCAAACTCTCTGGCAATTGTTGCCAGATGCGATAGGGAGATGTGGCACAGGCTAGCTCCATTGCTTGATCATCTTCCGGAAGAGCATAGGAAGGCAGCGATGTTACTCGTCTGAGAAGGTGAGGAAGCCTCAAATCACGCAATAAACATTGCGGTGGACCTCGCTGAGTCAGGCTTCAAGCAAGTCAATAATGGGGTCGTATTACGTCGACAGTCATGGCTTAAGTGTACCTACTTCAGGCCAGAAGTACAATACAAAGTTTTAGATATGCCCTTTGAGGGAGACCTTCTTTTCGGTGAGAAGGTGGACGAAGCCCTAAAGGGAATGAAAGAAGACTCGGACACGGCACGTTCATTGGGTGCCCTCCAGAGTGGCAGAAACTACAAGTCTTTTCGTCCCTTTAGAGGGGCTTCAGGTAAGTCAAGATTCTCTGCATCTGGAGACAGATCCTTTGGCAGATCAGCTTACCCCTCCCAGGGATACAGACGTGCCTCCCAAACGGCAAACCGTCGCCGGAACTTCCAGACTTCCAGAAAAAGACCATCATATCCGTCGTCGTCGAGAGACAAGCAAAATAAAGATCAGCAGTGACATACAACACACCGTTCTGGGGGGAAGAGTTTCAGCATATGTCGACGAATGGGAACGAATAACGACGGATCAATGGGTGCTGGATACAATAAGAAACAGACACTCTCTACAATTCAAACACAGCCCTCCGCAAATTCCACCTGCGTTCACCGCTCATTCCCATCTGAAGATACTGCAACAAGAGGTAACACTCATGTTAGCAAAGGGCGTGATAGAATTAGTTCCAACATCACAGAGAGGTCAAGGAGTCTACTCAAGATATTTCGTCGTAAAAAAGCCGAACGGCAAATGGCGTCCCATTTTAGACTTACGCGATCTCAACAAATCTTTGAAGAGCCTAAAATTCAAGATGCTCACTCTGCAGGAAGTGATCCGCGCCGTTCAAGAGGGGGATTTTCTAGCGTCCCTGGATTTACAGGACGCGTATTTCCATATTCCAATGTGTCGGAAACACAGGAAATTCCTAAGATTTGTAATAGGGCGGACTCACTACCAATTCACGGTTCTTCCTTTTGGGCTCAAGACCTCCCCCAGAACGTTCACGAAATGCCTGGCCCCAGTAGCGGCCTGGCTAAGGAAGCAAGGCCACCATGTATACCCATACCTCGACGACTGGCTGGTAAGGGGATCCTCCCCAGCGTCGACCAACACAAGTTTACAAGCCACCATGCAGCTTCTACAACAGCTGGGATTCGCCATAAACTTCGAAAAATCCTCTCTGCAGCCATCGAGATCGCTGGTATTCCTGGGGGCACAGTTCGAGACCCAGTTAGGGCTAGTGAAACCTTCTCTCGACAGAACCTCAAGACTCAATCAACAAGCATGCCGACTACGGCGAAACACCAGGATCTCAGTGAGAAAATACGTTTCGGTCCTAGGGGCCATGGCATCCTGCATCCATCTGGTGGAAAACTGTCGCCTATTCATGAGGCCAGTCCAGGAATTCCTCGCGGACCGATGGACGCAGGCTCAAGGATCGTGGTCAGACAAGATAACCATCGACGACGACAAGCTGCTTCGGACCCTTCAGTGGTGGCAGAGTTTCCACAATCTGAACAACGGCGTACCCCTACAGGAGCCGGAGTTTCAGCGAACCATAGTCACGGATGCGTCCCTAACCGGATGGGGAGCTCACATGGGTGCTCTCCAAACGCAGGGTCGCTGGTCTCCAACGGAGTCACTCCTACACATAAACGTGTTAGAATTCAGAGCAGTACGATGGGCCTTGAAGGCATTCCTACCACACATCAAGGGCTCGCGAGTACGAATACTGACCGACAATACAACGGCCATGTTTTATCTGAGGAAACAAGGAGGGACGCGATCAAGAACTCTTTCCATAGAAGCCCAGAAAACATGGCATTGGGCATTAAAGCACGAAATTTCCATCGTGGCTCATCACCTTCCAGGAGTGAGGAACTCCCAAGCAGACTCCCTCAGCAGAAGCATGGCCCAGATACACGAGTGGGAATTGGACACAGTTCACCTGATGAAAGTGTTCGAGAAATGGGGTCACCCCCCTCTGGACGCCTTCGCGACCAAAGACAACAAGAAATGCGAGCAATTCGCAAGCAGATGGCCTCAAGAGGGCTCCAGGGGGGAGGCATTCTCCTTCCCATGGACGGACATGTTCCTCTACGCTTTTCCCCCGTTCCCCCTCATACGGAGGACAATACAGTGGATACGCAGATACAATTGCCGGGTAATTCTAGTGACACCATACTGGCCAAGGCAACCGTGGTTCTCCGACCTGCTTCACCTGTCGCTGGAACATCCCATAGGGTTTCCGAAAGCCCCGAACCTACTATCCCGGGACAAAGGCACGGTGTGGCATCACGACCCGGACAGTCTCAACCTTACAGCCTGGCTCCTGACTTTTCGGAGTTCGGTGCTTTAGACGTTTCGGAGGATTGTCAAAAAATTCTGCAGGCGGCTAGAGCCCCTTCTACAAACAAATCCTACTCCTATAAGTGGCAGAGGTTCTGTGAATGGTGTAGGGGACAACAGGGCCTACAACCGTTGTCGGTGACGCCGGAACAAGTTCTACCTTACCTGCTCCTCTTGGCGGAGAGGGGATTATCCTTCACATCGATAAAGGTGCACCTGGCGGCCATCTCGAGGTTCACAAGGAAAAGGCAGTCGTCTCCTCTATTTAGCGACAGACTTGTAAAACACTTCATGAGGGGTTTATTTCGAGCTTTTCCCCCGGAAAAACGTTTCCCCCCGACTTGGAGTCTCAACACAGTGTTGGCAGGCTTAATGAAACCGCCTTTTGAGCCTATGGCCACGTCCGACATAAAATTCATTTCGTGGAAGTTGGCATTCTTGATTGCTATCACATCAGCTAGAAGAATCTCGGAACTGCAAGCGCTGGTCGTAGACCCGCCATACCTAAGATTCTTTAAGGACAAAGTAGTCCTGGCAACTAATCCTATGTTCGTCCCAAAAGTTACGACAGTGTATCACAAACACTCGTCCATTGTTCTCCCTACTTACTTGGCCACACCATCATCGGCAGCAGAAAAAGCTCTTCATACCCTGGACGTTAAGAGGGCTCTGAAATTTTACCTACATCGTACACAGGAATTCAGGTCTACTAAACAACTGTTCGTCGCATATGGTCCGTCGACGAGAGGGAAAGCAATCTCTAAACAAGGATTGGCTCGATGGGTCTCATCGACGATTGCGTTTTGTCACTCTAAGGCCGGAAGGCCACTGCAAGGACATCCTAGAGCCCATTCTACAAGATCAATGTCCTCCTCAACAGCTTTATGGGCAGGAATTCCGTTGACGGACATATGCCAAGCTGCGGCATGGTCAGTGCCCCACACGTTTACCCGCCACTACTGCCTTGCCAGGCAGCATGCGGACGAGGTGCAGATGGGAAGAGCTGTCCTGCGCCATCTGTTTCAGTAAGGTAAGCTCCACGCTGTGGAGAATCTGTTGTCTACCTTTTTTAATGACAGTTTATTTTAGGTGGGTAAGGTTATATGCGGTAACTTATTCCTACTGTACATATGCATTGTGTAGTATGTTGAGGGTATATTACATTACATTCTCACCGCCGTCTCAAGTGTTACTGCTATACAATCTATTCTAAGCATGTGAATCCATGAAAGATCCAATGCTGGAGAAGGGAATAGTTTCTTACCTGTAACTCCATTTCTCCAGCATTGGTATCTTTCATGGATTCACATGCGCCCGCCAACCTCCCCGGAATGTAATGTATTTAATTGATAAATTTAACCCTTCCTACTTTGGAGGGGCCGAAATCTGAAGGGAAACCGCGGGGGCGGGCCTCTTATACAGGGACGGCCTACAGAGCATGCGTAGGCGGGTCCTAAAAGGACGTTGATAGGACACAAAAGTGTCGGAAGTTTTCCGATTGGAAAAGGCTATATATGTGTACCGAGGGGTCCCAGTCTGACGACGGGGAATATTCTAAGCATGTGAATCCATGAAAGATACCAATGCTGGAGAAATGGAGTTACAGGTAAGAAACTATTCCCTTATTGAACACCACCTGTCGGGAGATAAACGGGTCAGTACTGTCCTGCAAGTGACATGCCCCGGTGCCAACTCTATCCAAACTTTATGGGTCTTAGTTAAAGAGGCACGAGAACGGTGATGGTAAAGTGTTCATCTGTAATCTGGGTTTTACTATGGACCTACTTACTATTGTCTCTGTGAAATTAACATGAGAATGGTGTTTCTGTCAATCTGTTGTAAAACAAATATGCTCCCTGGAATCACCCCCCACCCCCTTCGTCGTTCCACCCCGGTACCTTCATTCGTCGCAGGTAGCATTTGGGGTTTGGTGCTCGTTCGGGTTTCCTGCTTTGGTTGGTCCTCTGCGCTCCAGGTGTCCCAAACACTCCATTCTCAATGCTTCCGTGGCTTGCCACGCTCAGCGAGGGTTTGCTAAGGAGATGTTTCGTGTCTCCCATCCCTATGGGTGTCACTGTCATTGGACAGGTCCCAGACCCATTACAGTGCTTCTGTGGTCACGCCACCACGTCAGGATGGCCCACCTTTCTTCATCCTCCTAAACCCTCTTCTGCTGTTCGGGTTGCCAGGTCTCCGGTGTCTCGGTCTGGTGTTCTCCTCTTCTCGTATTGCTGTGGGCTCCAAGACCCCAGTCTGCTCCGCTCCTCAAAGGTGAGGCTTCCTCCGTGTATGGCTCTCTCTCCTCTCTTGTGTTCCATTCGTCCTAGTTACATACAAGTCTGTTCTTAAATGGATCATCGCTAGCATCTTGGTTGATCCATCAATGTCTGGTGCTAAACAAAAGGAGGCTATGTTTTCGATTACTGAAGGCAGTCCCATACATGCAGATAAGGTGGCTTACATAGGGAGTTCCCTGTGGGAATGAGAGTCCTTGTCCCCTAAGGGGGAGTCTCTCCCAGTGAGGTCCCACTTGTCCAGACCCCTACAGTATCAAAATTGTACTGAATAATTTTGACTTTGCGCCTTTGTAGTTGATATAGATAGTTAACTATGGCGTCTGGGAGGAATTCGGAACTAAGCAACCAAGCCTTTCCAAAGGGTTTCCTGTGCAACAGTAACCAATGGAGAGACCCAGACGGCAAGCCCTCGAGGAAAAAGGCAAGCCGGAAAAACATTTGACAGTATACAGGTTGAAGGAGTAGACAAAATGGAAACTTTAGTTGAAATTCGAGATGCTGCAGGTCGGAAAAATAGTAGAATTTGCAGAATGAAGTGCCTTGTCATTGAAGATCTCTTAGGAACTGCTAAAGTGGATTGCAGAACGTGGCTCTGATAGCAGACTTCCGATCTGCAACCTAGAGACTGCATGAAGAAGCCGGTAAGAACTGAAGGAGGACAGAATGTCAGGAGGAAGGAATCGGAGGAAAGCAGACAGGAGAACAAGGAAACCAAACCAGCATTGGACAGGGAATACCTGTATTGAAACAGAGCAAAGTCTGCGTCAGGTTTCACTTTACAGATCCGCGTATGCGACGTATGGGGTACTGCTCAAACAAAAACACTACACTGCGTGGTATGAATCGGACAACGCTGCACAGTAGTCGCCAATGGCTCCACAGGGCCCATGGTAAAATTCTGCCAGGGTCTTGCAGAGCGGTCTCGCCTCCATAGCCATAAATGGGGTGGCTTTCCCTTGGGGAGAAGGGACAAATACTTGTCACATTACCAAGAAACCAGGACAAAGAAGGTTTACATGTGCCCCTCGGGGCTATGGAGGTAAAACTGCTCAGGCAACAACTTCCTCATTGCCCTCTGCCACAGCCATGGCCCCACAACCTCTCTGAGCACTTTGCTCACAAGACCCTGGTGGGAGGCAGATCAACCCAGCATCTGCAAGATGGCATCTTATTTCTTCAGATGCATGGGCACTACAGACCGTAGTGTACTATGTCCCATTTCTGCAAAGACCCCCAGATTATCCCCGGAGCATTCTCTTCGGGAACCAGATCTGCTCCTTCTACCGGAGATTCTTGACCTGTCGGAGAAAGTGCTGTAGCTGAACAATACCAGGGCTGGTAAGCCACCTGTTGCTTGGTTCCCAAGAAAGACTGAGGACAGCGAACCATCCTGGACCTGAGGTGTTTGAATAAGTTCCTCAGGAAAGACAAATTCAAGATGATCACTCTTTCGCAGACCCTTCAGGCCCTTTAGCTCCAGGACTGGATGGCGTCACTCTATCTTCAGGATGCTTACTTTTATGTGCCTATACATCCCAAGCACAGAAAGTGCCTGAGGTTTGCCATTGACAGTTCTCACTATCACTTTCGATTACTGCCTTTTGGGCTCACCTCCACCCTTAGGGTGTTCACCAAGTTGATGGCGGTGATGGCAGCGATTCTAAGGAGGGGAAGGATTCACATCTTTCGGTACCTAGATGATTGGCTGATCGGAGCTTGTTCCCCGAACAGGCTCTGGAACATCTCAACAGCACCTGCCACTCTCTCTAATGTAAGGGTGTAGAAGTAGGAGACTGACAGTAAGGGGGTATGTTTTTGGTTAAAGACTTTTATTGTACCAAAATAAAAGAGAAAACCCTACTTGGTGTTGTATCTTGCTGTCTGTGTGAGGTGATGTCATGAAAGGATGCTTGGGGTCTGTGCTGATGTCATGAAAGAATGTTAAGAGTGTGTGTTGAAAGTTTGTATATGATTGGTTGTTCCACCCAAACAGTTGGAACAATGTAACCTCGGTGGTGGGAGCCAGTGGGCTCATCTCTGCATCTTAACTCCTAATCTTAATGGACGTATACCTGATGTCACTTTATTACCTAAGATACTTAATAAATTAATTTATGGAACCTATCTGCTCCCTCAAGGTTTCATCGTTGCAACACTTGGCCCTATTACTAGGAGGGGTTTCCCTGCTTCAACCAAATACTAAGGACTCTGTCAGGATGTCCATCACACTGTTGTGTGTCAATCCTATTTCCTTCCCTTGTGCTCTAAACTATACTAAGTAACAGAGTGATTTCTTGATTCAGAAGAGTGGCTCCCTTCTACTGGATGATAGTTCAAAGGGGTCCAAACTTAAGTATTCAAAATATTCTTGACTTGGCACTCCACTAATGCACATGTAAAAAGAAAATCTCATATCTGCACAGTGTTGGGGGGGGGGGATGCCTCCCTCTCCCCATTACTCTTACATCCCGTCCCCTTCAAACTGCATGGGCGTCCCTTCCAAGTGACGGCAGACGGAACCTTTTTCACCTGAAAAAACCTTCTTCCCCTTTAAATTTAGAGGCGCTCTGGGGTGCGGCCCTGGGAACATGCGCTGCCCTGACTCTGCCCTCCGGTGCCACACCTCAGTCCCCTTTTCCGCGTCGACGGGAAGGGGTTGAATTCACCAGAGCTCCTGGGTTTGGCTTCGGCCATGTAATTCCATGTGCGGATACTTGTCCTCTTTCTCTTTTTTTGTCTTTTTATCATTTAGGTACTCGGTCCTCAGACGTCACACTCCTTCCCGGCGCATGTTGACTTCTACAGGGTTCAGCAAGTGTCCATCCTACGACAGGCTCTTCCCGACTAAAGACCCCCACGCCCTCTGCCTACGGTGCCTTGGCCCTGACCACGGCTGGCAAAGTTGTACTGCGTGCAACACGCTTTCCTCGAGGTCTTGGAAGCACAGACTGGCCAGGTGGAGGGAGCTCTTCCACAGATCGCCTCCAGAGGACCTAAAGGACTTTGTCTACCATCGATCAAGGCCCAATGTAGGGTCGCTCTTTTACAGTGCACCCTGCTAGGGAGACTCATTCCCAAGGACTTGCCCGCACAGGAAGGGCCACTCAGGTCCTAGTACCAACACAAGTACCGAGGCTGTATCAGCTAACGGCCGACAGGCTGAGGGATCTGTATATCCTCCCGGTGACGGTGTTGGGGGATTGAAAGGTTCTTTTACCGGGTCTTCACCCGAGGGGCTATGCCCTACTACCGGCAACATGTCTGAAGGGGCACCTTTATGCAGTTATACCGGCAGATCCGCCGAGGGCGAAACGTCTACCAGCCCTCTGCCCGAGGAACAGGGTAGGCCTCATGATCCACACTCAAGAGTCCTGGACAGGGCAGGGCCCAGTGAGCCGAGCAACACGACGCAGGCATGCGGAAGGCAGCACGACAAAATGGCTGCCGTGCCAAAAAATCCAGACATCCGGCCGACAACTCTCTATGGAAGGCAGCAGGCGGAGGAACGTGTGTCAAGATGGGACTGGTGTCAACTGGGTATGTGGCCTACAGCTTACCCTTCCTTTGCGCAAAGTGGGTTTCTGCTGCATCCATATGGGCAGGGCATGCAAGGGCTCCAGCAGCCGCACGCTACCCCGTCAGTACCCTCTACCACCAATCCAGCCTGCGAGGATAGAGTTTTTGAAAAGTTCCTCGGGCTCATGAGGTCTCCTCAGATGGGAGTCATCCTCAGGGATGCCATCAGGGACTTGCTTCCTCCAGTGGCTCCGGCACTGCAGGCTCCTGTACAGGCCCCTCTGGTCCCTGTTCAGCCTCAGCAGCCTGCTCTGCCCCCCAACTGAATGTGCAGGCGGTTCGGTACCAGACTCCACTGCAGCCGGCTCCGTTCCCTGGGCCTCAGCCCGCATCTCCTAGTACTCCCCCTCCGGTGCAGGACCCTCCCTCCCCAAAGGTGGACACAGATGAGGAGGAGGACCCTGACACGTCATCTTTGGCCAAGGCCTTCCACGGACCTCTGGCAGGGCTGGCAGAGTATTTGGGCCTTCCTCAACCCGAGGTCGAGAAACCAGCAGGGCCCTTGCAGAAGTCCTCACGCTACGTCCCGTGGCCAGAACGGGGATCCCGATGCAGAAGGACATAGTTGCCTTGGCCAAGAAGGGTTGGCTCAAGCCCCACTCAGCCCAGCCGGTGAACAAATGCCTGGACGCCAAGTACAGGCAGATGGAGGGGGGATACACTCTTGCTATCGGCCCATCCTCAGCCACACTCCTCGGTGATCGCTGAAACATCACTGTACTGCAAGCCTCAGTCGTCCTCAGCCTCCTCCTCCTCTGCAGTGCTGCTAGGCAAGGAGGAGATGATCTTGGAGGTGTACAGGAAGAAGCTGTATTCCAACGCGTCCTTGCACCTGCGTCAAGCCAACGCGGATGCCATGCTGGCAGCCAGCCGTTAACCAGAGGCTCCGGCGGGAAATTGCAGATTTTCACCCAGAGCTTCCGGCGCAGAGCCAATCCCGATTCAAGGCAGGATTGGCAGAGGCCAAGATTGTGGCGCAGGACATCATGGAGTCCTCTATGGCCCATATTGACACCTCTGCCCGTGCCATCTGTATTGCCACAGACATGAGAAGAGTGGCCTGGCTCCGTGCTACAAAATTCAACCCGGATGTCCAGGAACGCATTCTAGATCTTCCGTTCTCTTCCACTCCACAACGGACGAGGAGCTGGATAAAAAGAAAAACAGCTCTGAAACGGCCAAGTCTTTATCCATCCTTACAAAGACCACGCCCAAACCATACACCCAGTCACAGCAGCGCTCTGAGAAGGGGCATACGTATGGAGGATTTTGCGGCTTCCAGGAGCAGAGGTCCAAGCAGCCTGACCATTCGCCGTTCCAGCATCGGCGTAAACAACAAAATGGGTAAAGGGGGGTGGGTAGGAAGTAAGGGCTTTTTCCAGTCCCCCTCCTCTGCAGCAGTCTCAGAGGGAAAGAAGGCATGACACACCCTTCCAGGTCCACGTGTCTTCAGTGGGGGGCAGGCTTGCTCTTCATGCACATTTCTGGTGCCAGAATTTTCCCGGACCCCTAGATCCTCTCTGTAGTCTCCACAGGGTACCGCCTCCCTATCCCTGCCTCTCCTCCCACAGGTTGGGACAGCAACTCTTTTGGCAGAGATCCGGTCGCTCTTCGAGAGCCAGGCAGTGGAGGAAGTCCCAGCTTCCCAGCAAGGCTCAGGCTTTTACTCCAGGATTTTCGCCATTCAGAAAAAAAACCTGGCGGGCCTGAGAGTTGTGCTGGACCTTTCCACCCTCGACCTCCTCTACAGACATTCAAGATGGTTACGCCAGCTTTGATAGCAGAGACATTGTGCAAGGGAGACTGGATGTGCTCCCTGGATCTACAGGACGCGAACCTACACGTACCGATCTGGCAGCCTCATCGTTCCTTTCTACGATTCAGGAAAATGGGCTACCATTTCCAATAAAAGGTGCTCCCTTTCGGCCTCAACCCAGCCCGCAGGGTCTTTACTAGGCTGATGAACACGGTGGCGGCCCTCCTCAGGTTGCATGGCCTCCACATTTACCCATACCTAGACGACTGGCTCGTCAGGGCTACATCTCCAGAAGCAGTGCACCATACTTCCCATGCTCTTATGAACACACTACACAAGTTGGGTTTTTCACTGAACCTCAAGAAGTCGCAGCTGCAACCCACGCAGAGACTGACCTTCTTGGGCCTCATTTGGGACACGTGCTCCGAGAAAGATTTTCCCTCGGAGGACAAGATAACGGCACTCAAGAGAGCCACGGCGAGCGGATTCATGCCCAATAAATCCACCCGCATGAACCTATGTAGAGTCCAACTTACCCTTGACAGGGCCCCGGAGATACCGTGCCCACTGCCCTCCTTGCAGTCAATTTCGAGAAAGCATTTGACTCAGTTGGGTGGGAGGCCCTGTGGGACGTCATGGCCCGGATGAATTTTGGGCGAGACTTCATCTCCTTGATTAGACTCCTATACGCATCCCAAAAGGCAACCGTAAGGGTAAATGGCAAAACTTCTAGACTGTTTCCACTGGGCCGCAGGACCAGACAGGGCTGCCCCTTCTCTCCCCTCCTATTCTTGCTAGCTATTGAGCCACTAGCAATTAAACTCTGATCGGATAAAAACTGGTCCTGATTTACCTGGCCAGGAGGAGGCGATCGACTCTCGCTCTACACAGATGACCTCCTCATATACCTTAGCAACCCTCTCACCTCATGTCCGACTGTGTCCCACACCCTCAAGGAATACCAAAATGTTGCCGGCCTGAAGGTGAACGAGCAAAAAACCATCTATTTCCCGATCCAGGGTGGCGACGCTGCGATCCCCGAGACTTACCCTTACCACGTCTGCATTCGAGAATTCACATACCTAGGCATAAGCATTGACCCGACCCTAGACAGATACCTCCAACTTAACCTGCAGCCTGTACTAGACAGATTTACCAACAATGTCTCCCACTGGCAATTGCTCCCCCTATCATTAATGGGCAGGGCAGCTCTGTTTAAAATGATGATACTCCCCAGACTCCTATATGTTCTACAAAATGCTCCACTCCCCATCCACCACGAAACCTTTGCATGCATAGACAGGAGCCTACGTACACTGCTTTGGGGAGGGAAACAACCCAGAATCGCTCTTACTACACTCCAACGCTCTGTATGGGAGGGAGGCATTGGATTACCATGTACACACACGTACTATCTAGCAACACAGACAGGGGTGGTAAATGAATGACTACATGCCGACGCCACATTACCACATATCCGCATTGAAACCGAAGCTATGCACCCCGTACCACCCCTTCAAGCCCTATACGCCACCAGCAATCGAACCTCGAAAATACCAAGAATGTCACTCCATATCCGCCATGCCTGGAGGGAAGCACATAAACATATTAGCTGGGGAGCAAAACCAACACTAGCCCAACCCATATGGTACAACACACACCTCCCAGAAATACAGAGAATGGGCTGTTTCAATTACTGGGAAAAACGAGGGATAACTACACTGGCACACGTGATCCAAGAGGGATGCATACTAGAATTTGATACTCTTCACGACAGATTTGGTCTGACACCGATGGACCGGTTCCGACACGCACAGCTGGCTCACGCCATACACACCCAGTTCCCAGACCTATCCACCATACCCCCCTGCTCCCCCCTAGAGACCAACACTCTTCCGCAATGTATCCCCTCCAAAGCCACATCCACGCTTTACCAAGCCCTTAACTCTTTCGGAACTAAAGAACTCACTAAGCTGAAAGAGAGATGGGAAAGGGATCTAGGCGACCTAGAACCGGAAGACTGGGTAGAAGCATTGATGTTCCCTCGAGAGATAGGTATTAAAGCCAAACTTAGACTGATACAACTCAGAATACTCCATCGCTCCTACTACCCTCGCACAGCCCTCGCCAGATGGGGAGGGATCGGAGATGTGACATGTCTCCGATGCAAACGGGAGACGGGTACCTTTTTTCACATGATCTGGGACTGCGAGGTGCTACAAACCTTCTGTGATGAATGCATCAATACGGTTTCCAACATACTAGGAGCACCAATTCCGAAAGACCCCAAAATGATACTGAAATGTGGGTGTAGGTCGACCTCACCAAACATTAAAAGTCATTTCTAGCGGTGGCACTGGGAGCAGGGAAACGGCTGATCGCTGCAACCTGGGGCTTGGCAGACTCTGTGCTTGAACACCTGGATCAATGAACTGAGCAGGTGCGCATCTATGGAACGCCGCATCTCCAACTCGCGGGGCTGCCCCCAAAATTTTTAAAAGATATGGGGGAAATGGCTAGACGTGTACTGAGAGATACCCAACTCGACCAGCATGTTCTACGTCAACAAGCAGGAGGTACCAGACTCTTCCCCGCCCCCCCCCCCCCCCCCCCCCCCCCCCACTGTGCAGGCTGGCAGTCAGCATGTGGTTATGGGCCCTGTAGAACAACATCTGCCGGGGGAATCCAACCTGGAGGCAGACAGGCTCAGCAGAATGGGAGCGGACAACTATGAATAGCAGTTGAACGACCTAGTGCTGTAAGAGATCTTTCACAAATGGGGTCACCCCCAGGGGGACCTCTTTGCCTCCCTGGGCAACAGGAAGTGGCAACTGTTAGCAGCCTCCTGGCAGGGTCAGGGCCCGGGATCCCTGGGCGATGCCTTTCAGATTAGGTGGGACGGGATGACAGCATACGCCTTTCCACCCACTCCCCTGATTCCCTGATTCACAGGGTGATATGCAAGATCAAGGAGTCTCACCTCCTCAGCATCATCATTATAGCTCCATGGTGGCCAGCCAGGCTATGGTGTTCGGAGCTGCTCAGCCTCTCAGAGAGGCCTCCCATACGCCTGCCGACAGGCCCAGCACATCTTCTAACGCCGCAGGGGGGTAGTGTCATCCACCCCGCACCAGAGAAATTATCCCTCACAGCATGGTTCCTGAACAGGTCACGCTAGGACATCTCACCCTCTCTCAAGCTAATCTGGAGATCATACAGGGTGCCAGGAGTAAATCTACCAGGGCCCAGTATAAGAGCAAATGGACCAGGTTCTGCCACTGGGCAGACTCTAAGGGCATTAACCCACTGGCATGTTCCCTGGATGACGTGCTCTTTTTCGGCGCATCTCGCCCATTCAGGAGTGCAGGTGGACACCTGCCGCACCTACCTGACAGCCATTGGGGCTTACAGAAACTCTGAGGAGTAGAGCTTTTCCTCCTCCAACCCGATTGTCAAGAAACATTTGATGGGTCTCGCCAGGCTCTAACCACTCATCAAGAAGCTGCACCCCGTGTGGGACCTCAACATAGTCTTGGGCGCCCTGGTGCACAAGCCGTTTGAACCAACAGCTAAATCCTTGTCGGTCCTTGTTAAGACCCCTTTCAAAACCCAGTGACTGTTGTCGCAAAGCCGACCCTCCTTTGGCTTTAGGGGCTTCCTAGTTCGGAAATCTCACAGAGTGGATACCCCTTCGGGGAATAACCGCCGTAGGCAACAACGGACTCAGTTTTTCTCCTGTTCCTCAGCCTCCCCCTCAGGTCCAGGTGGCAACACCACCAAAAAACCTACAAAAGGAGGCTTCTCCGCGCTCGCACGAGACCCCGGTGGGGCGATGCATTGCATCTCATTGGGAGGCGTAGCAGACCATCAGCGAAGACAGATGGGTCTCGTCAGTCGCTCGGGCGGGCTCCTGCTTACCCATACCACCTTCCCCCTACCCCACCCTTCAACCCTCCTTTTCAGCCGTCGGGCTCGCCCTCCCTCAAGGCCGAGGTTCAGAAACTTCTGGACCTCAGAGCTGTAGAACCCGTTCCCCTCTGGGAATGAGGGGAGGGCTTCTACTCCCGGCTGTTTACGGTGCTCAAACCCACCAGGCTGGCCTGCACACCATCCTAGACCTTTCCCAGTTCAATCTTTTCCTACCCCAAGAGAAATTCAAGACGGTCCTCCTTGCAGAGGGGCGATTGGCTCAGTGTGGTGGATCTTTAGGATGCGTACATGCATATTCTGATTTGGAATCCACACAGGAGATATCTCAGTTTCTCTTTGGGAGAGGAGCACTTCCAGTTTCGAGGGCTTCCTTTTGGCCTCAGTTCTCCACCACGTGTCTTCACGAAGATGATGTCGGTGATTGCGGCCTATCTTCGTCTGCGGGGTATTCATGTGTATCCGTATTTGGCCGACTGGCTCTTACGCAGTCCTTGCCCGTTGAAAGCAGCGGGCAATCTTCAGTTTCTCCTTCAGCTCCTGTTCCATCTTGGGCTGTCGGTGAACTGGCGGTCTTGCAGGACTTGATTTTCCTGGGTTTTCGCTGGAACACGATCGACTGCAGAGTGTACCTGACCGGGGACAGAATGGCAGATCTGTTAGCCACGTGTCAGATGTTTGCGCAGTCGGACAGCATGTCGGCCTGGTGGTTCCAGAGGCTTCTGGGCCTCATGGCCTCGTGCGTGTTGGCTCTTCCTCTTGCTTGCCTCAAGATGAGGTGGACTCAGATGGCTCTTCGGAGTTCTTGGCGTCAGGCTGTGGACCCGGACTCCAAGCTGATAATGATTCCGGCTTCCATGAGAGTGGACCTGGAATGGTGGTCATCTCTCAGCAACCTGTCGGTGGGTGCGGGGTTTCAGAACCCAGCCCCTACGGTGACGATCACGATGGACTCCTCCCTCCTGGGGTGGGGTGCGACATTATATCCTCTTCAGGTCTCAGATCTCTGATCGCCTCAGGATAGGCTCCTCCACATAAATCATTTAGAGCTTCTGGCGATCTTCCTAGCGCTCAGAGCGTTCAGACTGATCATAGCCAACAAGGTGGTCCGCATACGCACGGACAATGTGGTGTCGAGGTATTACATCAACAAGCAAGGGGGAACCAAGTCTCCCCCTCTCCTGGATCTGTCCATCCAGATTTGGGAGTGGGCTGTGCTTCATGGTGTTTGGCTGCTTGCAGTGCACATCCCGGGCCAGCTGAATATCACAGCGGATGCCCTCAGCCGGCGGACAGTGGTCAGCTACGAGTGGGAGTTGAAGGCGGAGGTCCTCTCATGGATTTTCTTGCGTTGGGGCACACCGGAGGGGGACCTCTTCGCTACGGTGGTAAACAAGAAGCTTCCTCAGTATGCCTCCAGAGGGGGGCTCGGAGCCTCCTCTCTGGGGGATGTTCTCGAGATCCCATGGCACAACATGAGAGCTTACGCCTTCCTGCCTCTGCCTCTAGTTCACCGCACAATTTGCAAGCTGAATAACTTGGTGAACTGTTCCCTTCTACTCATAGCCCCGTGATGTCCGGCCAGGTTTTGGTTCTCAGAACTTCAACACCTGTCGGTGTTTCTGCCGATCAGGTTGCCAGTGACTCCCAATCTTCTTCATCAGGGGGAACAGCAGCTGTGGCACCCCTCCCCACAATCGCTCAGCTTGGCGGCATGGTGCCTGAGTTCAAGTCTTTAGAACATCTTAACTTGTCTGCGGATAACATGCGTATTATCCAGGCAGCCAGGAAACCCTCGACTAGATCCCAATACAGAAGTAAATGGCTCAGGTTCTGTCATTGGTGTTTGGAAAAACAGTTGGACCCAAGGGGGACTACGATTGACACGGTGCTGTCCTTCGTATCCTTCTTAGCAGAGTCGGGTGTTCATGTTCTGTCATGCAGAACTTATCTTTCAGCGGTCTCTGCTTACCTTTCTACGGACCAATGCTCTTACTCTCTGTGTAATCCAGTGGTTAAGAGGCATTTTGCAGGCTTGACATGCCTCTACCTTCCAATTCGTAGTCCACACCCGCCGTGGGATCTAAATGTAGTCCTGACGGCGTTGTGCCATAAGCCTTTTGAACCAATGGCCACGGTGGACCTCGAGTACCTATCCTGGAAAATGTCCTTTTTGGACGCCGTTACGTCAGCGAGGCGGGTGAGTGAGCTCCAGGCCTTGTCGGTGGAGCACCCCTTTTTGGTTTTACACAAGGATAAAGTAGTCCTAAGGACAAATCCTGCTTTCCTGCCGAAGGTGTTATCTGAGTTCCATCTGAATCAGTCGATCTCCCTGCCGGTCTTTTTTCCGAACTCTGCCTCAGAGGCAAAAAGGGTTCTGCATTGTCTCGATGTCAGGAGGGCTCTTAAATTCTATTTCGACAGAACATTCGAGCTTAGAAGTTCTCCTCCATTATTTGTGACTTTTGGTAACCCTCCGGGTAAGCAGGCATCTAAGGCGACTATTTCCCGGTGGATCGCCGCCTGCATTACGGAGTCTTTCATCGTCCAAGGGCGGAAGCCTCCTAGGGGTATTCATGCACACCTGGTGCGGGGCAAGGCAGACGCGGTTGCTTTTCAGAAACATGTCCCCTGGGAGTCCATCGCTAGGGCAGCTACTTGGGCCTCCCCATCTGCTTTTTGTAAGCGTTGTCTTGACATGAGCTCAAGAGCTGATGCTCAGTTTGGTCAGGCAGTGCTGAAGAACCTTTTTCAGTAAGGGGTATTTCCATCCACCCGTAGTTCCTGTTAGGAGTGCTTGGGAATCTCCCATAAGTATGGAGGAACGGGGACGGGACGTAGGAGTATAACCAGGTTACTCACCGTAGTGACCACCTTACTCCTAGTCCATAGTCCCCTTTCTTCCATACGCCTGCCCGCCGTCCCCTCTAATAAGGTTCCTCTGTTATTGCCAATAGGTCTCTGACCTGGCGATAGAAAAGGACTGATGGGCGATGCGCGGGGCGGAGCCAAGGTGGGCGGGGATACGGCCGCGTGCCGGGCCCCGCGCAAGAAAGAGAGGAAGGACACATTTTTTAAAACATTTTTTGGATGCTTTTTACAAAGTGCTCCGGTCATGTCCCAGAGGACGGAGCGATGTCCCATAAGTATGGAGGAAAGGGGACTATGGATTAGGAGTAAGGTGGTCACTACGGTGAGTAACCTGGTTAATATTAAATGGTCAACCCGTACCCTCTTCTAAGGCTCGGAATATTGTTCGAATAATTGTAATACAGTCTGCAGTCCTCCCAAGGTGGCCAGTGATGGGATTACAAAGCCTGTGAAGAAAGGTGTCGGCAGTGTCCCTGACGGTGGCCCCTTTTTTGAAGCTGTATGAAACAATTAATGACTCCATGAAAGATCAGGCCACCCTATGGCAATGCTGCATACAAAGGTTACCTTTATTGAAGGATACATTACGGCCAAGGAGGCCAAAATGGGGTGGTCACCAAAAGAGAAGAAAACTGCAGGTTCGGTCTCCCTTGAGAAAGGTACTTGCTAGCAGTCTAGCCTCATCTTGGAGAAAGAAACTGAACTGGATGGCAAATTCCAGACCTTCACGAGGGCCACGCAAACTCAGGAACTCAGGACTGTTTTCTTAAACGGGAACGCTGACCGAAGTCCAAGTATAGAGACAGAAACACAGGTGGCATTCCGGGGGGGGTCCTGAACTAGAAATTTGAAAGAAGGAGAAGGGCTGCCAAGGCAACCCGCGGATGTTATAGTGGTTGGCTCAGAGGAAAACCAGTCAATGGAGCTCCAACCATAGAAAAATCCCTGTAAAAGCGAACAAGACCGATGCCTTATTTGAAATGAAAAAGATAATGAAATGTCCAGCAAAGGGGCCTGCAAACAAAGGGTATGACCAAAAAACACCCAACCGGGCAGATGGTGAAAGGCACTGACTCAAGCCAATTCTTAAAGCATATAAGGATTACAGCCACATCACCCAAACAGGGGGAAAGGAAATTGGGTAGGGGTGGGTGTAAGAAGAGACAAAAGGCAGCCGGGTCAAACCAGTTGGAGGAAATAAAGGAGTCAGATAACCTTGCTGAGATGACAAAGAATAGTGGCGAACTTTCACTGACAGAGCTGTCGGTATACTCAATGGATGTCGACATGTAAGAGCTCTGTGAATTGCCAGAAAGGGCTAGCCCTCGGTTGGGAGACGAGAAGAAAGCTGAAGAGGAAATCGATCAAGATCATGGAAGAGTGACTGTGGTAACCTTGCATGGAAAGTTCAATCTAAATAGCGAGGACAAAGAAGGAGCACAGCATCACATTTTGCAGACTCTCGCAGACAAAAGGAAGGCAAATGAAATTGAGTTTGCGAAGGGGGAAAATTTAGACAACAAAAATAGAACATTTCCCTCAAGACTGAAAAAGTACTTTCTGACCATGTCATCACTAACTGAGAAAAAGAATCAAAGCTTGTCCAGGGGCAACAAGCCTTTAGACAATCTAAAAATGGCACAAGTAGATTCCAGCAAGGACCTACTGTAAGGGTCCCTAGATCTCAGGGGGCTACCAATTATACCCCCAAGTGGGACTTTGCGGACCGCTGTGTGAAAGAGATTAATGCCAAGTCTGAAAGAAGGAAAGAAGAAGGGCTGAGAAGAGATTATTTACGATGCCTGAGATTGGAAAGGTTAAGGGATAACGAGGACATCCTTATTTTAAACAAGAGGACAGTGATTGACCTGTTCCATTGCATTCCAAATTTACGCCAAATACGATCAGACGACGTGGCAGTAATAGAATTTATAAGAAAGGACAGACTGGGCTTGGTATATTTGCAGCTATATTACACAATGGTAAAACACGCCATAAGATGAAACTGACAGCCTGTTGAGGATGGGATTTGACCTGACAGAGGTGGAATAGGTCCCTGGGGAGGAAATTACTAGGAGAGCAAACGATTCACACTTTGGACGACCAAACGGCCCTCAAAGGGTGATAACGGAAAAGAGTGAGCTTGAAGGGCCAGTGGGGGGGGCCCGCAATTGGAAGCAAACTGCCGCACCGGGAACCCCACGACATCTTGGCTCCTTTGGGCCTGACCATGACGGTAGCTTGTGTAGGATCATCGTCGAATGGAAGAAGAGTGGAACATTTGAAAGGAAAACAACCATCTGTATTACAGGAAGCAACATGGTCATGGCTTCCTGAGGCCCTAATGGGGAGGTCAACACAGTAGCTTGAAGCGTTTAACCACAATGGAACAGTCTGCCTGGCTAGCTGAAACACAAGAGGGTTTTCACATTTCTCCAGCATGGGGTCTGGCATGGATTCACATGCTCATGAATATTCCCCGTCGTCAGGCTGGGAATCCTCGGTAAAGAAAAAACCAGTATCAGTTTCGTTTCTGATCTGTCTTTCGTAGTAACAACCAATCACTGGTCTCTGCGTCATACTGACCACAGCCAATGACTGCCCTCTACCTAAGCACCGCCTCTGGCAGCCATCTTCAGATTTTTACCGCACGTTCATGTGTTGGGATCCTCGTGCTATTGCTCTCGAGCGTTAGTGCTATTTTTTCACGTTTTTTCTCAAAAACTTCGTTTTTTTGGTCAAAAGAGCCTCAAGCTCCACCGACTCTCCATCCGATCAACGGGGACCCGTGTGGGATTCGTCTGCGCCCCTCAAGGGTGAAGATTTCGTCGAGCTATGCTTTTGGAGGACTCCAGAAGCTTCTCAGGCCCGGACATGGCCCAGGAGAAGGGAAGCTCGACGCCCGGAAAGCTGTTCAGGATCTGCCCTGGATGCCAGCTGCAGAACGTCTTTAAGGAGGACGAACACTCCTTTTGTCTCTACTGCTTACATGAGGACAAGACGCACGTGGAGAAGGACTGTGCATTTTGCGGCAATATGTCGGAGCGGACCATGAAGGACCGCCATCAACGTCTCGCCAACTGGCTGGAAGGGAAGAGCCCGTCAGGTGAGAAGAAGAGGAAGAAATCCGAGCGGTCTTCTAAGACCTTTGAGGACGCCCCGGCGACGGGGGTCCAACACAAGGCCAAGCACCGCGAGTCCGCTGGCACCGGGAGCGCCGAACGGTCGGGCTCTACGGGCGCCAGGCAGGGCGCATCCTCCCCGGCACCTTCAGCCACGAGCCAACGCTCTGGGTCAGGTAAGAGGAAGGGCGAGCACCCGGCGAAGCTCCTGGAGAGACCCCGGTCGAGCTCGAAGGCCCCATCGGAGGGGGAGCGAGGCAGTGTCCCCCCCCTCAAGGATAAGGTGGTGAGCGCACCTAAGGTGGTGAAGGCCTTAATCCATCCGGCCAAGCCCTCTATCGATACTGTCGCGGCGGCCCTGGCTCAGCCTGTGGAGGCTACACCAGTGGTGGCGACCTCGGGGCTCAGAGTCTCCCTGCCACCTCGGAGGGAGTCCTCTTTTGTGCCCATCGATAGGACCCCCGTGAAATCCCCGGTGGGGAAGAAAAAGGGGGGGCAGGGCGTCGTCGTAGATTCGGCTTCAACCTCGGAGGAAGAGCTGATCGAGGTCTTAAGCCACGGCCTTGGCGTGGAAGAAGACCGGCCCGTCGGGATGGATCCCGACGCAGGTGACGACGACATCGTCGAGGGTGCCGACGGGGCCCCTGATCGCCCGTCGGATTCCCCTCTGCCAGCGCCGCAAGACAACTCGGCGGCCATTTTGTTGGCTATACAGTCCTTATGCTCAGAGATAAGGACGAGACTACCGTTGCCGACGGAGGAACCTCTCCCGTCGGGGGATCCCGAACCGGGACCTTCTGGTGTTCCCCCGCCCAAGAAAAGAAGGATTCACCCTCCACCTCCTTTTCAGCCGTCGCGCCCCGTCCAGCCCTCCTCCCCGTCCACCCGAGGGGATGATACGGGGACTGACACGGCAGCGACGGGTACGGACGACGAGGTATACGACGAGGATCTACCGTCGTCACCTCCCACCAGGGCTTCTCCGCCCGACGAGATTGGATCGTTCCACTCCATGATCGCCAGGGCATCCGAGCTTTTCCAACTCTGCCCTGAGGAGAAGAAAAAGGAAGGATTCCTTTATCAACGGCGCGAGGCCAAGAGGAAGACGGTCCTCGCGGTGCCTCTACTGGACAACATTTGGGATGAGGGCCTCGCCCTCCTCAAGAACCCTTCCATGACGCAGGGTCATCTCGTCTGCAGCGACCACGATTAAAGCGGCCAACGCCTTGGCTATCGTGGCCCGCTACGACAGGGAGCTATGGTACAAACTGGCTCCCCTGCTGGACTTCCTACCGGACGACAAGAGGGCGGATGCCCTGGAGATCCTACAGGAAGGTTAGGTGGCGTCGGACCACGCTATCACTATTGCGACGGACATCGCCGACACTGGGTTTCACCAGTTGGGCAACGGCGTGTGCCTTAGGCGACGTGGATGGCTCAAGGCTACGGACTTCCGTCAAGACGTACAGACCAGAGTCCTGGACATGCCGTTCGATGGGAACAACCTGTTTGGGGAAAACAGTGGACGATTCCCTTCAGGCCATTAAAGCGGACACTGAGACGGCCCGGGCCCTTGGGGTTCTGCAGCAACGACGGACGCCCTTTCGGAGCAGCGGAGGCAAGGGCGCCTCCAAAGGTTCCGGCGGCGGTTTCTCCGCCTACCGTCAAGCGGCCCGCTCGTCGTCTCAGGAGGCCTACAGAGGACGAGGCAAGTCTGGCGGACCCCGCCGTCGTCGCCAAGGAGGTCAAGGCGGCAAAGCCTCGTCGAAACAGGATTGAACCAGCCGTGGGGTCGGGCCCCCACCGAAGCACCCCGGTCGGAGGCCGGCTGGCGAGCTTCGTCAGCGTGTGGGAGTCCATCTCCACCGACCGTTGGGTGCTGGACGCCTTAGCCCGGGGCCACGCGCTCCAGTTTCAAAGAAGGTGCCCGCGCGTCCCCCCCGTGGCCAGGAAAGAGCTTCACGTCCCTCAGCTTCTCCTGGAGGTAAAGGCGATGCTCAGGAAGGGCGCCATCGAACTCGTCCCAAAGAGGCTTCGGGGCTCCGGAGTTTACTCGAGATACTTCCTCGTGAAGAAGAAGACGGGAGGATGGCGCCCCATCCTAGACCTGCGACGTCTGAACAAGTTCATCAAGGCGCAGAAGTTCCCGATGGTCACCCTCCAGCACGTCCTGGGTCAGCTGGAGGAAGGAGACTTCCTGTCGTCGTTGGATTTGGAGGATGCCTACTTCCATTTTCCCATCCTAAAGGGGCACCGAAAATTCCTCAGGTTTGTGGTCCAAGGGCGTCACTACCAGTTCAAAGCCCTCCCCTTCGGACTTCGGTCGGCACCCAGGGTATTCACCAAGTGCCTTGCACCGGTGGCGGCGCAGCTGCGCCGCGAGGGGATCCACGTTTACTCCTACCTGGACGACTGGCTCATCCGAGCCAAGACGAGGGAGCTCGCCGTGGAGCACACGGCAAGGACCGTCCAACTTCTCACGGACCTGGGATTCTCCGTGAACTACGCCAAGTCCCACCTGGTACCCGCGCAAAACGCACTGTTTCTGGGAGCGAAGCTCGACACAGTGTCCCTTCTGGCCTCCCCGTCGGAGGAAAGGACCAGGTCCATCCTGGGCAAGGTACAGCGGATGTTGGTTTCCGACGCGGCCAAGGTGAGGTCCATCAAGTCCCTCCTCGGAATGATGTCTTCTTGCATCTACCTCATTCCCATGTGCAGGCTCCGGATGCGCCCGCTGCAGGAGTTCCTGGACGCGTGCTGGATCCAAACGACGGGCGGCTTCGAGGAGAGAATCACACTCGACGAGAGTTTCCGCCGAGCGGTCCGGTGGTGGGGCACCCGCGCGCATCTGACGGCGGGCATGGACTTCCAGACCCCAGACCACCAGGAGACAGTGACCACGGATGCCTCCCTGGAAGGGTGGGGAGCGCACACCGAAAATCTGCACGCGAGAGGCCTTTGGCTCCCGACGGAGAAATCCCTCCATATCAACGTCCTGGAGCTCCGTGCAGTGTTCTGGGCCCTCAGGTCCTTCCTTCCGTCCCTCAAGGGCAAGGTGGTGAGGATCTTCACCGACAACACCACCACCATGTTTTACATCAGGAAACAGGGCGGAACCAGGTCCCCAGCACTGTCCAAGGAGGCGCAGGACCTGTGGCATTGGGCCGTCGCCCAAAGGATGTTTCTGGTGCCGTTTCATCTGGCAGGGATAAAAAACACCATCGCCGACTCACTCAGCAGGGAGCTGCGCTCATGCCACGAGTGGGAACTATGGCAGGATCTAGTGGATCGCCTCTTCCGACGGTGGGGCACACCCCAGATCGACCTGTTCGCGACGGCGACGAACTCCAAGTGCCGGAGGTTCGCCAGCAGGTTTCCCCAGGCGAGGAGCATGGGCGATGCTTTCTCGTTCCCCGGGGAGGGCCTGTTCCTCTACGCGTTCCCTCCTTTGCCACTGCTAATCCGGCTCGTCAACCAGCTCAAGAGGTCACGGTGCAGGATGATCCTCGTCGCACCTGCGTGGCCGAGACAGATATGGTTCCCGGACCTTCTGGACTTGTCAGCGTCCCCGCCAATCAAGCTGCCGGTGGACGCGGATCTACTCTCCAGGGAAGGAGGCGCCATCCTCCACCACGACCCGAAATCGCTGAACTTGCAGGCCTGGCTCCTGCAGCGCTAGAGTTTGGAGGATACGACATACCGGCCGACTGCAGAGAGGTTCTTGCAAAGGCCAGGGCGTCCTACGGACACAAATGGAAGAGGTTCTCTGTCTGGTGCCATGCACAGAAGATTAACCCTCTACGGATTACGGCTCCCCAGGTACTGCCGTACCTGCTGACGCTGGCCAAAGCTGGACTGGCACACGCGTCCATCAAGATTCATCTTGCTGCGATCTCCCGATACACCAGAACCACGGGCCGGACGTCCTTGTGGTCTCATCGTCTGGTGAAAGAGTTCATGAAGGGACTGTTCAGATCGTTCCCGGCGTGGGAGCTCAACGTGGTGCTGACCAAGCTCATGGGACCTCCGTTCGAGCCTCTGCACTCGGCCCCGTTGAAGTTTCTGTCGTGGAAAACAGCGTTTCTTGTGGCCATCACCTCCGCACGACGGGTGGGTGAGATCCAGGCCCTTTCCTGCAAGGCCCCGTACTTGACTTTTCACGACACGAGGGTAGTGCTCAGGACGCACCCCTCCTTCATGCCCAAGGTACCGTCGGACTTCCATCTCAACGAACCCTTGGTGTTGCCTGTGTTCTTCCCGTCGCCTTCGTCGCCGGCTGAGAGGACTTTGCACTCGCTGGATGTGGCTAGAGCGCTGAAGTTCTACGTGGACCGCACAAAGTGTTTTCGGAAGACGTCACAACTCTTTGTGAACTTTGGACCTGTCAATCAGGGGAAGGCTCTCTCGAAGGCTTCCATTTCCAGATGGCTCTCCGGCTGTATCATGTACTGTCATCGGTTGGCAAACTGACCGCTGCCTGGCCGTCCGAGAGCCCATTCCACCAGAGCGATCGCAGCTACCACGGCGTTCCTTTCTGGTGTGCCCCTGCTGGACATATGCAGGGCTGCTACATGGAGGTCGACGCACACCTTCACGAAATTCTACTGCGTCGATCGGGATTCCAGGGAGGAGTCCAGGGTCGGCCAAGCAGTGCTGCGCAACCTGTTCGCCTGAGGTGAGCCTGGTGAGGAGGTAAGATGCTTAATGTTGAGTTTGATGTAATGCTTAATGTTGAGCCTTTGCCACCTCCCGTGGTTGTGCATGTGTGTACTGCTATGTATTCTTTATTCATGAGCATGTGAATCCATGCCAGACCCCATGCTGGAGAAGGAACAAGTTACTTACCTGTAACTGTTGTTCTCCAGCATGGGTCTGGCATGGATTCACATGCGAACCCTCCCGCCTACCCCTCTGCGGCTCTTCACTTGGTCATACTGCCACTTCACGTGCTTCCAAATCTGAAGATGGCTGCCAGAGGCGGTGCTTAGGTAGAGGGCAGTCATTGGCTGTGGTCAGTATGACGCAGAGACCAGTGATTGGTTGTTACTACGAAAGACAGATCAGAAACGAAACTGATACTGGTTTTTTCTTTACCGAGGATTCCCAGCCTGACGACGGGGAATATTCATGAGCATGTGAATCCATGCCAGACCCATGCTGGAGAACAACAGTTACAGGTAAGTAACTTGTTCCTTATTCAGGGAGGGGTGCTTAATTGGGGAGCCCCTGACCTCCTGTGTTTACAGGAAACGTGGCTGCAAGAAAATATGGATGGGTTCAACGTCCTCCTGAATCCTGCTCTAAGGGGGCAAAAGGGAAGGCCGTCCACAGGCTTACTGAATGCTGTAAAAAGCGGTATCAGCATTCAAGCCAAAGCTACAGAAAATGTAAACCCTTATATCCAAACAGCAGTATTACAAGGGGATAAAACATCTACTTTTGGGGGCAAATCCAAGAGAGACAGTCTAACACTGATAAATGTATACTGCAACCCGGCTTTAACAGGGGACCTGGTTTTTATTAAATCAGTGGCTGAAACAATTGACAAAGCTCTCACGGAGGAAAGAACGGGTTCACTAATAATTTGTGGAGACTTAAATGCCCCATGCCTTAACTACAAACGAGTTGTGAGAAGAACATTTTCCATTTCTATTAAGCCATCTGTGTGGAGGGGCCTGGCGTGGATTGAGCTTATGTGCTCAAGGGACTTGCACATCATGAATGGTCATTTTTACAGTGATAAACCTTGTCGGCTGACGTGGGCATGTGGCACTCAGGAATCCTTAATTGACTATGTCTTCATTTCATGAGACCTGGTGTGGGACATAAAATATTTTGAAGTGATACAGAGGCCAGTGATCAAAGCACCTTCAAATTAAGTTGGACAGAAAGTTGTCATAGGTTGTACCCTGCAATGAAGGTGGGGGTTGAAGTAGTCAATGGGAGAACCCGCTTAGAAATGTCTAACAAGAAAGTAGAACAGATGGTAGACTGGGTTTCAATGAAGACGCCGGAAAGTGAAAAAGGAACCTCGTCATCAACCCTGAACTACACAGTACTCCTACAAGGCTTTGTGTGTAAACCAAAATCAAGGGGGAGGATAAGACCCCATCCACACACACATGACAAAGAGGTAGTAGAGAATAGGAAAGAACTGTGAAGATGCCTCCGAAGACTAAAACTTTAATCAACAGCAGACCATGACTCTGCAGTCAGGCTGGAAAAGAAAAAACACAAAAATTGGGTCAGAACTCATAAGGGTGCAGTGCCGCAACGAGACGCGGAGGACATGCTCAAAGTAGTATGCAAAAACTCCTGTGAAATGTAAAAGAGATCTAATTTCCAGGCAGATGAACAGTGTGTCAGTAGCCAAATGGGCCAAACACTTGGAAACACTTTATGGCGACGGGGCAACAGCATCCATATCGTCGGCATAAAGAAAATTGGTTTACAAACTACGATAGAGACGATATAGGCAGGCTAATAAAGAAACTTAGTAATTCTAGAGCCCCAGACTCGGATGGGCTAACAAACTACATACTAAAACAAGAGCCTGAGTTATGGGCCACTTTTCTATCATTTATGTTGAAAGAAATTGGTAGAGTAAGGGAAATACCGTCTTCATGGAGAAGAGCAGTACTGGCTCTGATTTATGAGAAGGGTGATGGGGAGGTTCAAAAAAACGGTCCCCCTTTCAGATGTAATCAGAAAGTTATATGGATCCCTTTTGCTATCTACACTAAATGAGTGGCAACAAAGGTAGAGCAGGTGAACAGAGCCCAAACAGGATTCATGAAAGTCCTAGGAACAAGTGTGAATATCAGCCTTCTGAATGTCTTAAAAGACAGGGCCTTAAGGAATAAATCAAGAACATACTTGGAATTTGTTGATTTGACCGAGGCATTTGATAGTGTAAGTAGACCCCGGCTGTGGAAGAAATTGGAACAATGGAATTGCCCAGCTAAATTGATAGAAGGACTTGAATCATCACATGTCGACACGTCCTTGCTGGTGAGGTTAAACATGGCAGGGCTGTTGACCAAGGGAATCAACACATTTCGAGCTTTGAAACAAGGCTTCCCCTCAGCACCCGCCCTGTTCAACCTCTCGGATATGGGACAGAAATTGTCTGAGGCAAACTCTTTTCCCTCAAAGATTGGTGGAATCAAAACTGGGCGGCTCCTATATGCAGACAATTTGATCTTGTTGGATCAAACACCAATTGGCCTTCAGCGCCGAATGGATAAACTGAGGGAGTACGAAGCCGAAAATAAATTATCGATAAATGTGGACAAAAGAAAAATCTTGATATTAGATAGGGATAAGAGAAAAAATAGTGCCCAATTCAATTAGAGGCTGGAAAAACCGAAAATAGAGCAGGCAGATCGTCTCAGATATCTGGGTTTAAATATTGACAGGAGTAAGACAAGAGTCCTTCACTGAAAACCACCTAAAAGGGCTGGCAAAAATTATGGCAAACCATGCAAGGTGGTGGAGATAAAGTACTGCTGATTCCCCTTGCTACCGATTGTCGAATTCTACAGAGCGACGGTGGTGCCCACCGTAACCTATGGGGCTGAATCCATGCTTACTCCTACGTCCCGTCCCCTTTCCTCCATTCTTTATGAGCGTCCCTCGCTAGGGACGCCCATAGAGTATGGAGTAAAGGGGACTATGGACTAGGAGTACGTTAGTCACTACAGTGAGTAACTTATAATTTTAACCTGAGGAGTGTTTGGCCCAAGATTGAAGGAGCATTTTGGAAATGAGTGCTTCGAGTACTGACCTCAATTCCCACCCAGGAGGGAATTGGGGTTGATATCTATGACGGCGTGTGTTGATTGGAAATCCCTTGCACTGTTTAGGAAATGTGTTTTAGAGAGCCCCCTCCCGAGCTTCAAAATGCTGCGAGATGAAATGGACGATGAGAAAGATAAATTAGAAAGATGGGGTAACAGATGTAGAGTCTTGCTAGAAGAAATCTGTGTGCCTGAGAAGGAGTTCAGCAAAAACCCAGAAAGAGTTAAACAAAAGATCTGGGAAAGTGATTGGATCATCACTTTGGAAGAAGCAAACAGATATAAACAATTCCAACAGTTGTCAAGTGAAGCTATGGCCTTCGGCTCCATGCCGAAATATCTGTTAAAATTCCCAAGCATTCATTAAAGGACACAATTTCTGAGGCTAGGATTATACCTGTCCCCCACAAAAAATGTGCTATAAGTAAGACCGAAAGCCATACCAAGAGACAGAATCTGTGGCGTCTGTGGTAAAGGGGAGATGGTGTAGAATCTGCACCACCTGCTGCTATTCTGCTCAGCTCTCAATTCCCTGAGGTAGTTGTATTGCAGGCATTTTGTAGTAGCATTGTCGGCAGAGGAGTGGTGGCAGATTTTATTGAGTGGAGAAAATAGCTCATTGGTCCTCAAAGCAGTAAATGTTTTAGAAAGAGTGTTTAAGGGGGGCGCTGTTGTGCACCGAACAAGATGGCCGCCTGAACGTTACGTTCCGAGCCAGGCAGATCCCACAATCCTTTTTATGGCACCTTCCTGCTTTGGCACCCAGCCCTGGAGGGCACAATATTGATTCTGTGGTGACTTGGCACCATCTGACCTGATCCCGGACAAAATCGGAGCTGGGAACCCCAGATCCGGCAGTCTCCTCGCCCTTCCCCCACCGGTGGTGCGGCTTTGCGCCAATATTCGCCCTGGCTGTGGGAAACTTGCCGAGCCTCCCGTCGTACCGAAGCCTGCTGTCTGCTCCGTGGAGGAACAGTGGGGCGCTCCGGGGCCCCGGCCCCCTTCAACTGCTTCTGCCCCACCCCGTGGGGATGGGCCTTCTGGAGCCACGGCCCTGCGCTTGCTCCGGGGCCGTCCCCCGCCGCTGTGGGGGTGCCGCGGCTGCGGCCGCTGCTGCTACGCGACCCGGCGCTGCATCAGAGAACACCCTCAGCGCTGCCGTGGCCTGGCCCCTCCTGAACTTGGGCCGGGCAACCCCCCCCCCGCCGCAAGGAGACTCGGAGGCGGGGTAGAGCTGCGGTGCGCCCTCGGACACCGGGTGCCGCGCTCCCCCGCCGGCCCACATAGCAAGACTCCGACGTGAAGAAGGTACGTGGAGGGGGGGTGCTGCTTCACTCCCCTCCCTTGCTTGGCTCCGTGTCTCTGAGGCACACTACGGACACTGACTCCATTGCGAGCTTTGCACGCTCGAACTTCCTCCGGCCAGAATTCATTAGTGTGCCCGTCTGCTTCGTAGACCTACCCTCACCCGTTTGCTCAGCTGGGGGTGCCTTGGGCCTCGCAGGCCACCCACATCTCCATTCTTGGGGGACACATGTCTCCGGAGCAGGTCACAGTGGTCTCTTGGCCACTATTCCACACAGGTCTCGCGGACTACCTGGCGCCTGCCTTGACCTGCATCATTGTTCGTGAGGCTGCGGCCTGTCTGCCCTGCCGGCGGAGCATTGCGCTGGGAGGTGCTCTTCCCCACCCCTCCTACAGACGCACTTGGTCAATCTAATTTGGACCCCTGCTCTCACAGTAGCTATTGGGCACCATCACCCCAGCCCCGAGGTCACCTACACTCGGGGTCCTCGGACGCTGCCCTCCACGTCTCCCGGGGCTAGCTGAGTCCCCACAGTACTGGCAACCGCAAAATCATATACACGGATCCATAGCCACTGGCCCCCCTGTACGACTGCCTGCTTCACACCATAACTCGCATATTGTCCTACGGGGTGCATGATTCGAGCTCTCCCCATCTCTCTTCTGGGACTGCTGGAATCCCCCTCACTCCACTCAATCTCCAACATCGTCAAGATGACTAAGGGGGGCACGAAGAAACAGAGCTCCATCAATATGTTTGCGAAGACACCGGTTAGATCGCCAGAGGAGACCACAGAGCAGACCCCTGCCGCATCATCATCTGTCGCAGCCCCGGAATCCCAAAATATGATGGACTTTATCCGCGAGGGCTTCACCGCACTTCACTCAAAATTAGATGACATGAACGGCACCATATCCTCTATTAAGGCCCACATTGAGAGGACGGATAGCCGAGTGTCGGAGGTCGAGACACGGGTGGGCTCTGCAGAGGATGCACTGGGTGCCTTGCGTTCTTAGGTCGTTGCCCTTTCCAACCGAGTCCTCGATGTGGAAAAGAAGAACGAGGACTTGGAATCCCGATCAAGGCGTAACAACCTCCGCATTATCGGTGTTCCCGAGAACGAGGTTCATGAACCAATGGAGGATTTTGTTGAGCATACATTAATGTCGATCCTCGATTCACCCAAGCTTTCCCCGCACTTCGCTATAGAGCGGGCACACCGAGCCCTGACGGCTAAACCCAAGCCTGGTGCTCCACCCCGGCCCATCATAGCCCGTGTGCTGAACTTCCGTGACCGTGATGCCCTCCTTAGGGCCGCGAGACTCAAGGGTGAGCTACTACTGGGCGGCGCAAGGATTCATCTTTACCCAGACTTTTCAATGGCCGTCCAACGTGAATGCAAGACTTTCCAAGCGGTGAAGCGCAGGCTGCGAGACCATTCAATCAAATACGCCATGCTCTATCCCGCCAAACTTTGCATAGAACACGCCAACCAGGTGGTGTTCTTCACGATTCCGGAGGAGGCCTCCAAGTTTATGGACGAACATTTCCCGGGCTTATCCCCCTCCTCTGATCACGGTTCTACAGTAATCCTTCTATCCCGTTGGGGAGGGGCCAGGCCCAGTCGCCCTCCTGCATTGGGGCCACACTGACCCTTTATTTTGTAATCTGCTTGATTTGTCTTATTCTACAAATATGTGCAAACTCAGTCCAAGTTACATGCAAAATTCCTACTGTGGGCACCTTTTGTCTTACTCAGATCTGCCGCGGGCCGGGGTGACGCGGCCAGTCCAGCCTAAAGGCCCCCAGGCGTGATGCCGCTGGTTTGGTTATGGTTGAGGGGTTTTGGGATTGTCATCCCTCTGTTTGGGGGGGGGGATGTGTGTGGGGGTCGGTCATGTTTGGGGTTATGTTACAAAAAACCTGGCGTTGGCAGCGAAGGCGGACCGCGTGGCAATACTCATGAACTGGTACCGCAGGGCTGCTAAACTAGCCCGTTGGCTATTGACATTTTTCCTGATACAAACGCCACTGCATCTGTGATCGAGAGTGACTTGACCTTCATGAGCTGGAATGTACGGGGGTTGGGCAATTATAAAAAGATGAGGCAGCTCCAGTTGCAGGCCGAGCGTCATGGGTCCAAGATTCTCTTTTTACAAGAGACACATGCCCGCACGGAACAGTGTATGCGGTTTGCCAAAACTTGGGGTCCCCATAGATTTTTCACTGATTTCTCTACCCAAAGCCGCGGGGCCATGACCCTCATCCATAAGAGTCTCAAGTTCACTCTTATTTCTTCACAAATAGACCCTCAAGGCAGATATGTACTGCTCCATGCCACGCTTCAAAACAAGGAAGGAGTCCTGCTGAACATTTATGGCCCTAATATAGACTACCTGGATTTCTATGTACAGGTCACGTCCCTCCTCGATGGCTTCCCCCTTGTCCCCATCCTCTGGGGGGGTGATTTCAACACAATTTTCGATGTAGCTCTCGATAGATCTGGGTCCAGGCCCCGTCAACTTTCCAGGGCAGCCAATGCCGCATTATCATCCCTACCCCGTCTCACCATGGTTGATGCATGGAGGTTCTTCTACCCGGATTCTCGTGTTTACTCTTTCTACTCGTCAGTCCACGATTCCTATTCCTGTATTGATAGATGGGTGATCTCCAATGAATTGGTTAAGAATGTCATACAGCTAACGATCCTTCCCAGAACCCTGTCTGACCACTCTCCTGTAACCGTCACCACAGGTTGGGGCCCGGATCCCGGCTGTACTCGATGTTGGAGGTTGAAACCCCTCTCCCTCCTAGACCCGGAGTTTTGCTCCGAGCTCGAGTTGTCTATTGAGGAGTTCTTCGAGATGAACACGGGCTCGGTAACATCACAGGCCACTCTATGGGAGTCCTTTAAGGCTTATATCAGAGGGATAGCGCTGTCAAAGGAGAATGGTGTCCTTAAGTCGATCCGGGGAGATCTCGCCATGAGTGAATCTAAATTATCGATCCTGGAGGCTAAATGCTCACTTCACTCCACCCCCGGCACCCTGGCGGATATCGGGGTGGAGCTGGATACGTTCCGATCCCTTGCGGAACGCGAACAAAATTTTTTAGATAACCCTGGCATGGTGAGGAGATACAGCGAGGGTGAGCGCCCTGGCCGATTCCTGGCGAGATTGATCCGTCACGAGACGGGATCCCTGCATATACTTGGGATTGAGAGGCCCGACGGCTCCATGGCTGTCACCTCACAGGACATCAATACAGAATTTTTCACATTTTATGAAGCCCTATATTCCAACTCAGACGAGGTGTCAGTGGAGGAGATCGATTCCTTTCTTGATACCCTTCCGTTGTCGACTCTTTCCCCAGAGACTGCGGGTTCCCTTGACTCCCCGCTTAAGCTCGAGGAGCTCTCTGATGCGATAGACTCCTTATCCTCGGGGAGAGCCCCTGGCTCGGATGGTATCCCAGTCGAATTTTATAAGCGTTATAAATCATTATTACTCCCTCATCTGTTGGCCCTCTGGGAGGAATCGGTGGAGGCCGGTGTGTTTCCCCCTTCACTCCGCGAGGCCACAATTACAGTATTACTTAAATCTGGTAAATCCCCCTCACAATGCGGTTCATACCGCCCGCTCTCACTTATAAATTGCGATGTCAAAATATATGCCAAGGCACTGGCGCTCCGGTTGGCTCCCTTTTTACCGTCTATCATCCACCCAGATAAGCCGGGCTTCATCCCAGGTCGCTCTACCTCCCTGAACCTTAGGCGTCACTTTAACATAATTAATAGAATAAACCCTGAGACACAAGCGGTGGCTGCCATGCTTGACATGCAAAAAGCGTTCGATTCGGTTTCATGGAGGTATTTGTGGCGGGTCCTCGAGAGCTGTAAATTTGGTCCCTCATTTCTCTCCTGGGTCAGATTGCTTTACTCTGATCCTGTGGCTAGGGTCCGCACCGGCGACCGTTGCTCCCCTCTCTTTGAGATCGCCAGGGGGACAAGACAGGGATGCCCCTTCTCTCCTCTGATCTTTGCTATAGCAATAGAGCCTTTCGCTGACATACTCCGCCAATTCCACGCACATAGAGGTCTCCGCACTGCGGGCCAGGCGGACATAGTGTCCCTATATGCTGATGACGCACTGTTGTTTATACGCTCTCCCTCCATCAACTTATCCCCAATACTGGAGGACGTTATCTATTTTGGCCGAATCTCGAGCCTCAAGGTGAATTGCTCAAAATCCACACTCTTCCCACTTACGGAGTGCACTCTTCCCCATGGGCTCAGTCTACGATTATCTACCTAGGGATAGAGGTGACGCGCCATCAAGCGCTGACTTTCAAGGAGAACTACCAGAAGTATCTTACACACCTGTCGTCTAAAGTCCTAGTCTGGGATAAACTCCCGATATCCCTCGCAGGTAGAATAGGTCTACTGAAAATGGTTGTGTTACCCCAGCTACTTTACAGGTTCACCAATATTCCCTTGTGGCCCGGGGGGGGCTTCTTCCGTGAACTGACCCGCACAGTCAATTCCTTTCGTTGGCACTCGGGGGCGGTCCGCCTTAAACTGGATACCCTGTCTACCCCTATTACTTACGGGGGCTTCGGCGCCCCCGATTTCCTCAAATACTGGATGGTATCCCAAATCCAATACACATCCTACTGGTTTAACACAACGGAGTCCCCCCCCCCAACATGTCAGACTCGAGAAACTTGCGGTCTGTGACCGCGACATTCGCTCCCTGGTGATATTACCCATCCCCCTAACGCTGGACTCACAGTGCCCGGTCGCCTGCACATCCCTGGCATTGGCGAAAACATGGAGGCTGACCGGCACTGCTTACGCTTTCCATGGAAATCTTCCTCTCTGGAACTTTCTTCCGGGGGTCCCACGGGTGCCACCAACCATGGTTCGACGCTGGGCTGAAGCGGGATATGAGTTGCTACGTGATGTGTTTGATCAGGGTATATTTGTTGAGTGGCCTGACCTCCCGTTGTCCTTAAGGAGTGGCCAGTGTGTTTGGCTCCAATATTCATCTCTTCGCAGGACCCTTAAACGTAATTACCAGATGTTCCCAGCATTACCACCGGACGACCCTGCCATCGAGGAACTCACCTCCCCCTCACCCACTAGAGGTAAAATATCCAGGCTATACACTATGCTGCAGTCCAGATCTATTCCAGAATTTACTAAACTGAAGCGTAGGTGGGAGGTGGACCTTGGGGTCGAAATGTCGGATGAGTGATGGGCACACTTGTGTGAACGCATACACCGGGTGTCTTTCAACTCCCGCTTCAAACTGATTCAGTTTAAAGTACTACATAGGTTCCACTACACCCCGATCAGATTGCACCGCATGTCCAGCAACCACCCCTCTAGCTGCCCTAGATGTGGCCAGGATGCTGCCAATTAAATTCACATGATTTGGTCCTGCCCCCGCCTCTCACAGTTCTGGGTGGCAGTTTGCTCGATGGTGTCTGCCATGCTCGACCACCCCATCAGTCCCTCCCCGGTGGTATGCCTCTTCCACGACCTCCCAGGCCTTTCCCGGAATTCCAAAAAACTAGCTGGCCTCTGCATGCTTCTCGCGGTACGTTCCATCCTACTTTGCTGGCTTCGCCCCTCACCTCCCAAACATGCCCAATGGCTAAGAGCGGTTACGTGGGCCTCGGACTCTGAGGAAGCATGGTCTCACCTACAGCCCACCCACTCCAGGCCTAGGAATATCTGGCTCAGATTCCGATCTTATATGACCGACCTGAATACGACACCGGATACATCTCCCCCAGCTGCCTCCCCCCACCAGCTCGGGTCCTCACCCGTGTTATAGTTCCCTGACATCCCGTCCATGTTATAAAAATGTCTAATTGGTTATGTTCATATATGAAGCAACCTCTGTATACCTATATTGTGTACATTTGTATTCGTACTGTATTTGCCTGGCGCTGTTCGCCTGTTTTGCTGCCACGCTAAATGAATAAAAAAAAGTTTTTTAAAAAAAAGAAAGTGTTTTTAATAGAGGCTTCTAGAAACGACATATGAACTGGAAAAGGTTTAAATATTCTTTTCTTTCTTTTTTAGTATTGGTATTACTGTGTGATGGTTTTTAACATGCCGTTTTGGGGTATCTTGTTTTAAAGATAAATTGGGAATGGTTGAAATAAAACTTGACGAAGGGATGTAATGCAAAAGGTTGTAAAAGCCGATGAAAGAAAGAAAGAAAGAAAGAAAGAAAGAAAGAAAGAAAGAAAGAAAGAAAGAAAGAAAGAAAGAAAGAAACAAAGAAAGAAAGAAAGAAAGGTGTTTCTCGTTTATGCGCCGTTCCTACAAAGTACGCCAAATACCATGAGGTGTTCCAGAAAGAAACATACAAGACCCTTCCACCACATCTACCGGAAGATTGCTGTATCGATCTCCTACCAGATGCCACCCCTCCTTTCAGCAGAATGTAGATTTGTTCACCATCTGAAAAAGTGGTCTTGAAGGCTTACCTTGATGAAAACCTAGAGAATGGTCTCATTTGAGAATCTACTTCTCCTAGAGGTGCTTCTTTGTTTTTTGTTTCTGAACAACATACCATCGAGTTACGGCCTGCCGCGAATATAGAGGGCTTAGTAGGATTTCCCTTAAGGACAAGTATACTTTACCTTTGGTTCCTGACATTATAGAGGCTGTCAGGGCTGTATCTTTACAAAGTTAGATCTATGGGGTGCCTATCATCTTGTTATAATCAAGAGCAGTGGAAAAATGGAAGACCGCCTTCAGGACACCCTTGTGCCTTATGAATATTGTGTTATGCCCTTTGGCCTTGCTAACGCCCCTGCAATATTCCAACGATTTATAGATCTTTTGTTTTCTGATCTAGTACAGCACTCAGTTATTGTCTATTTAGATGATATCCTGGTCTACTCTAAGACCTGCAAATAACATCAGCGACATGTTGAAGAATTGTTAAAGCACCTAGAAGTCAATCATCTACAAGCCAAACCAGAAAAGTGTCTCTTTGACACTACTTTGGTAACTTATTTAGGCTACATTTCATCACCTGATGGCATAGTAATGGATCTCTGGAAGGTGAAAGTGATACTGGATTGGAAAGCTCCTAATCTTAAGGAAATCCAACAATTTGTGGGTCTTGCTAATTTTTATCGCAAGTACATTCCAGCTTTTTCTAAGAAAGTGTTGCCTTTGTCTACCTTATTGAAAAAAGGACATTGGTTTGTCTGGGATGACTTCGCCAACAAGGCCTTCACAGTACTCAATGAGTGTTTCACGAAGGCTCCCATTCTTGTAAAACCTGATGGCAGAAAACCATTCATATTAGAGACTGACGGCTCCAATAAAGCAGTGGGAGCACTACTAGATGACCAAGTGGAGCATCCGGTTTCCTTCTTTTAAAAAACCCTTTCTGAAAGGAATTATTCTGTCCTGGAGAAGGAGCTGCTTGCCATAAAATTGGCATGCACTGAATGGCGTCATCTGTTGCTGGGCGCACCTGAAATAATTGAATAAGGACACACATTGTAATCTGCAGATGGTATGATCTTTTGACTGGTGGAAAAGCAGACAAGCACATTGGGTGCATTTATTCTCCCAGTTCTACTTTCTTTTGACATATCTTCCAGGTTCAAAGACTATAGTGGCCGATGTATTGTCCCGATAGGATCAAGATCACAGTAAGGCGAGTGTTCAAGGGAAAATGATGTACTCTTACGTACGTCTCCTTTCCTCCATACTGCATGGGCATCCCTCGCTAGGGACGGGAGACAGAACCTTTTTCATCAGAAAAAACCTTTTTCCCCTTTAAATTTAGAAGTGCGTGGGGGCGCAGCCCTGGGAGCGTGTGCTCCACTGACTCCGGCCATATGCGCCACTCCTCAGTCCCCTTTTCCGCGTCGACGGGAACAGGCCGATTTCACCAGCGCTCCTGGGTTTGGCTTCAGCCATGTAATACCTTGCACTCTGCCCCGGATACGTTCTTCTGTTTTTTTGTCTTCTTTTGTCAATCAGGTACTCGGTCCTCTGGCGTCATGCTCCTCCCCGGTGCATGTCGACTTCAGTGGGCTTCAGCAGGTGTCCAGCCTGTGAGGGGCTCTTCCCTACATCAGATCTCCACGCTCTTTGCCTCCGCTGCCTTGGCCCCGACCACAGATGGGAGGGTTGCACCGTGTGCAACATGCTTTCTTCGCTTGCTTTGAAGAACAGACTAGCTAGGTGGAGGGAACTCTTTGAGAAGTTGCCTCCAGAGGACTTGAAGGACTTTGTCAGACATAAGTCAAGGCCCAAGGGAGGACCACTCTTTTCCAGCGCACCCCGCAAGGGTGACTCCTTTCCAAGGAAACGCCCGGACGGGAGGAACCTCTCAGGTTCTCACACCAGCATGGCCGCCAGGCCCAAGGGGTCTGCAGATTCTTCCGGAGACAGTGCTGAGGGACCACAAGGTTCTTTTACCGGGTGTACACATGAGGGGCCACTCCCTTGTTCCGGCAACATGGCTGAGGGGGCACCTGCACACTGCTCTGCCAGCGACGCTGCCGAGGGCGACATGCCTACCAGGCCTCGGCCTGAGTTGCAGGGTAGGTCTCATGCTCCATCGCCAAGAGTCCTGGAGGAGGCCAGGCCCAGTGAGCCAAGCACCACGACTTCGGCACGTGGCATGCAGCTCAACATGATGGCCGCCATGCCAGACAAGATGGCCGCTCGCCCGATCCCACCCGAGGAACGGAGCAGGTGGGAGAATGAGTTACAAGGTTGGACTGGTGTCAACCAGGTACGTGGCCTACAGCTTATCAATCAGCAGTGCAAGGCAGGTTTACCCCGCAAACAGCTAGAAAGAGTATGCACCGGCCCCAGCAGCCACCCGCTACCCCGTTAATATCACCTGCCGGTCTGCGAGGACAGCTTCTTTGAAAAGTTCTTCACGCTCATGAGATGTCCTCAGATGGGGACCATCCTTGAGGATGTGATCAAGGACATGCTCGCTCCGACCCTCCTCCAGCACCTATAGTCATTCCTCCTATGGCTCCAGTGCCGCAGGTCCCGGTGCAGCCCCTGCTGCCCACACCGGCTCCTTCAATTCCGGCTCCCCTGCCTCCCACAGTTCAGGTGGTTCTATACCATCCTCCGCTGCAGCCTCCGGCTCTGTTCTCCACACCTCAGCCCTCGGCGCCCAGCACCCCTCTGCCCACTCCAGACCAGCGGAGGCCCTGGTGGATACAGACGAGGAAGAAGACCCTGGCATACCATCGTCAGCCAAGGCCTTCCACGAACGAATCGCAGGTCTGGCAGAGTACTTGGGCCTTCCTCAACCCGAAGTCGAGCAACCGTATGCGGGGGTACTTGCAAAGGTCCTCACACTACTCCCCGCTGCTTAAACGGGGATCCCGATCCAGAAGGACGTTGACGCCCTGGCCAAAAAGGGGTGGTTCAAGCCCCCACTCGGCCCAGCCTGTCAATCAGCGCCTCGACGCCAAGTATAGGCAAATGGAGGGGGATCCACTCTTGCTGTCGGCCCACCCTCAACCATACTCTTCAGTGATTGCTGCAGCATCACTCTACTCAAAGCCTCAGTCGTCCTAGAGCACCTCGTCCTCAGCGCTGCTAGGCAAGGAGGAGAAGATCTTGGAGGCGGGAAGAAGCTTTATTCCAACTATTCGCTACATCTTCGTCAATCCAACGCAGATGCCATGCTGGCAGCCGTTAACCAGGGGCTTTGGTGGGAAATAGTAGACTTACTTCCAGAACTTCACGTTTCAAGGCGGGACTGGCAGAGCCTAAAAAGGTGGCGTAAAACATCATGGAGACCACCGTGGCCCACATTGACACCACCAGGCTCTCCTCGGGGCCCAGGGCCACCACGTCTACCCGTGACTGGATGACTGGCTCGTCAGGGCGAGATCTACGCATGCAGTTCACCACACTCCCTCTGCTCTTATGATCACATTCCACAAGCTGGAATTTTCGTTCAACCTCAAGAAGTCTCAGCTGCATCCTACACAGAGACTGACATTTCTGGGCCTCATCTGGAACACGAGCTCCGGGGACAAGAAAACTGACATCAAGAGAGCCACTACTCACTTCCTCACCTGAGAAGTGACATCGGCCTGGTGGTACCAATATTTATTGGGTGTCATGGTAGCGGTCCTACTGGCCGTACCCCACACAAGACTCAAGATGAGGAGATTACAGCTGCACTTCGCAGCCTCATGGAATCAGGAGCGGGGCTCCCAAGCGGAGCTTGTCAGCTATCCTCACTCTCTCCACTCTGACCTTACATGTTGGTCCAGGGACTGCAACCTGCGGACGGGCAAGCCCTTCCAGTAGCTGGCCCCATAGGTCACCATCACTACAGACTCCTCTCTTGAGGGCTAGGGGGCCACACTGGGCAACCAGTGTCCATGGAGTCTGGACCCGGCAGGAGCAGGAGTCTCATATCAACTGGCTGGAGCTGATAGCCATCTGGCTACCTTTCAAAGCTTTTCTTCCGCTCATTGAGGGCAAGGTCATCCTTATCCAGATCGACAACTCCGCTGTGTATTATGTCAACAAGCAGAGGGGTACCAGGTCCACTCCACTGTGCAGCCTAGCCGTCACATGGATAAGTTGGTCCTAAGGACTTGCCCCGCGTTCCTACCTAAGGTGCCCTCCGTTTTCCATCTAAACAAGGAAATAGTCTTACCTATGTTTTTTGCCGACCCTAAGGACGAGGCTCAGAGGGTTTTGCACTGTCTGGATGTCGGACGCACTCTGAAATTCTATCTGGATAGGACCAAGGGCTTCCGCAATTCAGACGCACTGTTTGTCACCTTCGGGGGGGTCAAGGAACGGGTATCAGGCATCCAAGCCCTCCATAGCCCGATGGATGGTTTCTGCCATTAAGGAGGCCTATGAGGGGCAGCACAAGCCACTTCCAGCTAACATGCACGCTCACGCTGTCAAAGCCAAGGGCACGGCCATTGCATTCCAATGGCAGGTCCCGTGGCAGGTCATCAGCAGGGCAGCCACTTGGGCCACCCCTTCAGCTTTCTGTAAGCATTACTGTTTGGACGCCGGCTCTAATCCAGACGCGGCTTTCGGACAGGCGGTTCTCAGGAATCCGTTTTCTGAAGGAGGGTCTCCTCTCCACCCTAGGGCTATATTCAGTTGTAATTGCCCATGCAGTATGGAGGAAAGTGGATGGGACGTAAGAGTAATTAATAGTTACTCACCGTAGTGACTAACGTACTCTTAATCCATAGTGCCCTTTCCTCCATACCTCCCACCATCCTCCCCCCCCAATAATACTGCTGTCATTAGGCAATGTTAAATATTGTTGATGCGTCAATGTGAACTGAGGAGTGGCGCCGGTGGGTGGAGTCAGGGGAGCGCATGCTCCCAGGGCCGTGCCCCCGCGCGTTTCTAAATTTATAGGGGAGGAAGGTTTTTTACGCTGAAAAAGGTTCCGTCTCCCGTTCCTAGCGAGGGATGCCTATGCAGTATGGAGGAAAGGGGACTATGGACTAAGAGTACGTTAGTCACTACGGTGAGTAACTATTAATTTCCCTACCTCCACTTTCATCATGACGATTGTGATGAATCAGAGATGATCATCCAAAAAACCCTGACCTGCACCTCTTCCCTTGAAGCCAAGGAAAGGCAGCCGCTACCTGATCCTGAAACTGGGGTTGGTATTATGGAGGAGGATCACATGGGAGGGAACTCTGGTCAGGAAGAATGGGAGAACCCTGTGAACAATTTCCCTAATGATCCTACAGTCCTGATGGCTTATTATAAAATTGGTGATTCTGTTTTTAAAACAACTAAGAAGATTATGGACTTCATTCAAGTCCCATCTTAGTACTAAGACAAGGAAGAGGGATCCAGAGTTACCAAACTATAATGAGCGGGCTAGTGGTTGTAATGACCCATTCCTGAGTGGGACCTTTAAACGTTTAAAGGCCTTTCAGGTGCGGGCCAAGTGGAAGCTGCAGGAGGAAGCAGAGGTTGGTGCCACCGCTTTACTGATAGGGACGCAGTGCCGAGAACGTGGCAGAGGTTGGGATTCCTGGAAAGTGCAGAGGTCACGCAGCGGGAAGCAGTATTGGGGCTAGCTGTCATAGGAGAGATACAAGCACTCGGTGTCCTGCATCTCGCCCCAGTGTGAGGTTTTCACCAGAGCATGTGTGGAGCAGTGTTAGCTCCATGGACAGACGGCGTGAGCAGCGGAAGACTGACAGGAGCTGTCAAAAGCCAGGGAAGTCCCCACAAGCAAAAAAACAGAAGCAGCGAATCAGGAGGAGACGCCAGGACATACCGGTGAGTTGGCCTGAAATAGGTGACGCTGGGGCACTCCGAAGTAGACCGCTGTGTAAGAATGTACCTGTTGAATACCGAACCTTTAAATTAAAGCAAAGTGAATGCAACCTCCAAAAAGGGAGATACCAAATAGAAGAATATTGTAGCAAGCATTGCCTAAGCCAAAGATGGGCAATTCTAAAACCAGGGGGATACGATTTTCCTCCGAGAACAAGATACCCTGTGGGAGAAAGTTGTAAACTACATTGCCATCAGCCCATATTTATTTATGGCAGTTATATAACGCCCAAACCTAGGGGTATCATGGCGTTTTTTTACAATCAGAAAAACAAGCAGAAGGATAGTACATAAAGAGGGAGAGGAGGAGGAGTGCAGCATTGTAAGGAGTTAAATTTAAGACATTATTTGTATTTGTCAAAGAGCCAGGTTTTAACCGTTTTTTTTAATGCAATATACGACTGATCATTTCTTATGGATGCAGGCAGATTGTCCCATAAAATGGGGGCAGTAACCACAAAGCTGGAGCCTCCAGCCCTTTTGCTTTGAAGTGCAGGATATCCAGTTAGATGCTGGATCTTGGGGCACGTCTTGGTGTTTTCTGGGTAATGCAGTCAGAATTCACACACTGCATTCCGAAAGGCACTGAAAACTATGCTCTTCGCCTGAACAACCCTGTACTTACCTGTCTGTACATTTAATTATGTATGACCTGCAAATGTATATTTAATCAGTGCCTAACTGTAAAAATGTAAAATTCTGTTATTAGACAATAACTGTATAAATGTATCATTTTTGTAATATGTATAATCAACCTGTACCATCCCCGGTTACTAAGTGCCCCACAAGTAACAGCACTGCGATGCCCAAGGGCTGTTTGTGCGCTATACAAATGTTATAAAAAAAACAAAATCGAGATGTGTCTGTGCGTCTTTGTAAATGTACTTGTGGGCCAGGGTTAGTGTCTTAAAATAAATCTGCGCTTTGATAGGCAACCAATGAGAATCTCGTCTGGTTGCTCAGATGTGGTTTGCTGCAGTTTTAGCCCAAAAGCGGCGCGTAAAGCTTTGTTCTGCATTAGGTGTAGTTTTGCTAGGATGGTAGCTCAGGTGCCCAGGAGGAGCACATTGCAATAATGCAGTTTAGAAAGGATTGGAGATCGCACTAGTGTGAGGCAGTTGTTTGGTGTCAGGAATTGCCTGCTGGGTGAAATAAGTTTGGAGGTGTATGCTGTGGAGGAGGAGATGGCATTACTGTGCCTTGGCATTGAGAGCTCAGCTTCTAAGTAGACTCCTAGTGTTTTCACCTGTTTCAGAACTGAGATAGTGGTACCATCAATGCAGATGGTAGTGTAGTTGCTGCTAAGAGACTTAAGGCGAGCGGGTGAGCCCAAAATGAGAAGCTCCGTTTTATCGTCATTGAGGCACAGGCTGTATGTGGCCATCCAGTTTTCAATAGTGCTGTACACCTTGTTAATTGTGGCAGAGTATTGTGTGTAGTTGCCATTGATGGGGATATGAAGTTGGGTGTGTTCAGCAACGTTTGTGTAGGTGATGCCCATTGTGTCCAGGAGATCAAAGAGAGGTTGTGTGTAAGTGTTGCAGAGCGTGGGTGAGAGGCATGACCCTTATGGCACCCCAAGTGGCGTAGAGATGGGATCAGCTGCCTCTTCGCCAATGAAGACTCTTGTAGTGCGATGAAATAAAAACGTCTGAATCCAGAGGGTGGCTTCTGGTGAAAAGTGGAAATGTTGGCTAAGGTTCAGGAAATGTTTTTCATGGTCGAAATGCAGCAGATAAATCTAGGAGGAGTAGAATGCCTAGGTTTCCTGAGTCACGGATGATGTCCATCTGGATTTTTAGGTCCAGAAGGGCAGTTTCCGTGCTGTCTTTCGGGCGGAATCCCGATTGCCTTGTGCCAAGAAGGTGGTTTAGCTCCAGGAAGGGTTGGATTTGGGAATAGGCTACACAGTCAGTTATGCAGAAAAGGCACTGTTGTAATGAGGCGGTAGTTACTGGGTACAGTGAGGTCAAGTGTGTGTTTTTTGAGGAGCAGTGTGATCCAGGCTGCTTTAATGTTAGCCGGGATGGAGTTAGTGGTGAAGAAGGCATTAATAAAGTCGGTAATGATGGAGTGGTGTGTAGCACAGAGTTTTACTAGGTGTGCAGGGCAGGTGTCTCCTTTGCAATTAGAGCATTTTAAGGCGGGAAGGTGGATAGCACCTGATCCTGTGAAACTTGGCTGAACTTGAAAGTAGGTGGGGTGTGAGGTAGATTAGAGTTGGCCTGGTCTAGGACAATGGGTGTGACAGTTTTGCAGCAAGAGTATCTCTTTTGGCCTTCATTTTTTTTTTTTTTTACCAATTTTATTTATTTTGGTTTTTCAAAATGAATACAGATATTCATAACTTTCGTAACATTCCCTCCCCCCACTCCCCAACAGTGGATACGGTGTAGCATATTTCAACAGTTGAGACTCCTGAGTCACCCATTCTTCCGATTCATAGTGTGTATTTTAAACAATAGAAATGCTGCGCAATAGTCTCGGCTTAAAATACATTTGTTCTCTATCGTTTGTGAATTCGTGTAGTGGCATCCAAGTGTTCAAATATTTCGAGTAGGAGCCGTGGGATAAAGCCGTAGTCTTTTCCATGGCCATTATTCCCCATAGTCTCACCCACTACATAGCCACTATCGGTCCTTGTTTATTCTTACAGGTATGCGCCAAAGTTATTCCAGCAGCACTTAGCATGTGGGTAATAAGTTGGGCGTTTGTTCCAGATTTAGCATAGCACCCCCCCACCGCCTCCCCCAGTAGGGCCACCATTGGGTCAAATGGTAATTGTGTCCCTGTTATCTCCTTGATGTGACTCAGGATTTCTTTCCAGTACTTTTCAGAAAGCGGGGAAGACCACCAAATGTGCATTAAGTCACCTGGTTGTCCACCACCTCTCCAGCAAGACATGGGGTAGTCTGGGTTGATGGAATGCATGCGTGCAGGTGTCATGTATCATTTTAAGCACATTTTGTATGCTGCCTCTTAAATGGAGGTACATTTGGAACTTTTAGCAGCTCTTTGCAAGATTTGGCTCCAGGTTTCGCTAGAGATTGGTTTCCCCATATCCCACCGCTGCATATAGAGGAGTGATTCTTCAGGGTCTACTGCTCCCATTAAGCTATATAGTCTTGACACCCCTTTCTTGGGCTGGCCCTCTTTTATCGTGAGTTCTAATCCCACCGGTTCTCGGGTTGCCTTTTCTCAGACCTTCCTGTTAGTGATCCAATGCCTTAACTGAACGTAATGGAACCTCTCAGTTTCAGGTATATTAAACTTGGCCTTGCATCTCTCAAAGGTTAGAGGTGTCTTCTTCGTAAAGGTCTCCCAATGTCAATGCTTTCTCATTCCCACCCCACTGTGCCCAGACCGCATTCCAGGGGAGAAGTCTGCGTTATGGGTCACCGCAGTCAAAGGTCGCCCTCCAATCTTCACCCCTCTATTTCGTAGTGTCTTATCCCAATACCATAGGGTGGCTTTGGTGGATTCAAGGACCACACCCTCTTTGTTTCTGTGTCGTTCAGGAAGGAAGGGGAGGCTATCCAAGGGGGCTCTAGTTGCTTCCTTTTCAAGAGCCACCCAACTCGTTTGTTAATTGCTGGATGACCACTGTAGCATTGGGGCTAGCTGTGCTGCCCATAAGTATCTACGGATTTCGGGAACTCCCAACCCTCCCATCAATTGGGATCTGAACAGGACCTTTTTGGGGACTCTTGGTTTTTTCTTTTTCCAAATAAATGCCATTGTCTCCCTCTGTAGTTTTTGGACTGCTGGGCCTGGGATGCGTACTGGCAGGGCTCTTGCTACATAGAGGAACTTGGGGAGCAAGGGCATCTTTACAGCTATTATTCTTGCCAGCCATGACATTTCCTGTACCTCCCAACGCTTTGGCCTTCATTTTATCCTGAAGGGATAACATTTTGTGTGCCAGAGCATTTTGAATAACCGTACACCAGGCTTTGTCTACTTGGGTGGGGAGGGCCGTGGGGATGGGTATCTCCAGTTCTCTCCGAATAGTAAATAGCTCTTTGGTATCTGAGCCTGCATTGGAGATGCGTACATTGTAAGAGTTTGTTTTGTAAGCCACCACTGCGGACTTGTAGATTTGGGAGGCCGTGGCTACTAGTGCGTTTCAGTTAAGGGTTAATAGGTTAAGAGTTAATAGGTTGTGTAGAAAGAAATCAGAGACTGCAGGAGAAAAGCCCTCCTTATAGAAAGGATCAAGGGGGAGAGAATTGTAACCTTGTGAATGGAGGATAGCACTGGGGAACGTGCTGGTCTTGGAAGCAAGACCATGCAGAGCAACAGAGGTTTGAATCCGGGATCCACGCTTAGAAAACGTACTCGGGTATTAAGCGCGTTATTTAAAAAAACAATTAAAATAAATAAAAAACCTGAATTGCCTATGGCAAACTCATCAATGCGCGAATCAGTGTCCTTTTGTACAAGATGGTTGTGGAAGAAATTGTAAGCCAAGTGTGTAGCAAAAAAGACTTAGGGCTTCATCACGAGTTGGGCGGTAGCCCTTAAATCCGGCGGTAACCGTATTAGCGCCACCAATACCGCTCTGCCACATCACAACTGTAATCCTGCCGGCGCTATTGCAGCCGGCGCTATTACAGCCGGCTGCCCCAGCGCGGGCTGGAAATGCGCCGACAACACACAATGCTATCACAGACCTATCGCAAGTACAGAACCAGCGTTATTGGCACCGAAAAACCGGCTCTAATGCTGCTGAAAATACCCCCACGCCACCTACTGGAGGTAAATGAACCCACGTGACGGGAATAAAGCCACAGGTGTAAACAATGCACACAAGAGGGCTACAAAAGACCCACCCAGGCCCCAAACACACTTCCCAACACCATGATGCCATTTGTAGCAGGAAGCTTTGACATGGATTTCCACATGCTGCGCCTGGAGCTACGGAGGCTTGACAACTAGGCCAGGGCACAGGGAGCACAGGGGGGGTGAGGAGGAGGGGGCCCGCCCCAGCAAAGCATGCAGCTATCCCCAGGGTCAGGCCATCGCCCTGGGCCCTGACTGATGGCCAGTTGGTAGCAGAGTACAGGCTGGACAGTGCTGCCATCACACAGTTGCTGGCCACAATTAAAGGGGACATTGGGAGCAGTATTGCCATCTGCCCCGCCGTTTGCCCACTCGTCAAGCTGTTATCAGTCCTGCAGTACCTGGAGACTGCACCTTTCAGCACTCCGTAGCAATGATGCATGGCATGGCCCAGTCCACATTCAGTGCAGTCCTGGGCCAGGTGCTAGATGCACTGCTGTGCCACATGAACCAGCATATGGCATTGCCCACCACCCAGGCACAGGTGAATGGACTGGAGTCACAATTCTATGGTATTGCACAAGTGCCCAACGTAATTGCAGCCATGGACTGCACACATGTTGCACTGGTTGCACCCCAGGCTCATGAGCCAGCATACCGGAATCTAAAACATTTCCATTCAATGAATGTCCAGATGACCTGAGGGCCTGACCTCACCATCAGCCACTGCTGCACTCGCTTCCCTGGATCCACCCACGACTCCATGTTGCTGCGCAACAGCACACTGCCAGCCTACATGGATAGTCACAGAGGACAACGCACATGGATAGTGGCTCAGTACAAACCCTGCCAGAAATGCATGTCAAAGCACAAACAATGAAGGGGGGGCATAGCCACAGGAAGCCTTGCATGCCACCAGGAGCCACAGCCAGCACCATCACAGCACCAGTACCATGTATGGGGAGGCACACAAGGGCACCTGCACACGGCCACCACACCTGGACCCACACAAGGTGATGGCCACACACTGCTACAAACACCATAACACATGGGACCACAACAACCACAATGCACCTTGTCCGTGCTGCAGTGCTGCTTTACACCCTGACACCCAAGAGCAACTACACCCAGGGCACCACATAGGAATGCAAAGTGAGTGTAATATACTCCCCATCCCCTAAACCACTGTTGATGATCAGTAGCAAACACGGACATGAACATCCCAAAGAGAGTGACCCATGAGTGCACATTAGGATGCATGAAAACAAAACTAAAAACTGCGGCCATGATGGTAATTCTCCAACATCCACTGATACAGCCATATCCAAATACAAATTACCACTCTCCCTGAACAGCCAGTCATGACGATAGCCCCATCCTGAGGGTCTCAATGCACTACTCTGCCAATCAAACACAGGGAGTGGTGCAGGTGGAAAGTGGGCCACAAGGGTCATGGCGCCCCTTGCACAGCAAACCCATGGAACATGAGTACACCCCATTCCACGTTGAAGTGTAACATGACCGTACATGATGGGTAGGAGTGGTGCACACAACCCCATTCACATAGTACAGCATCCACCGGCGCCACATAAGTCATCCCATGTGCAGCCAACTGTCAGCTGCCACAGGACAGCCCACTCAACCACACAGGGTGCATGTATGGGTCAGATGATGCATGGCATGAAACATGATGGATGTACACCAATCAGCCAATCACATTGCATGTCCCTGTTGCACACAAGGAGGACCACAGTGCATAGTGTAATAATGCTTTATCCCTGCACACCCATTGAAGTGACGTAGGCCTCATGTACTCATCTCATCCCATGCAGGTAACTCAGAATACCTCCAGCTAACATGGCTGATGACCCCTGTGCGGAATCCCTGAACACCTGCAGAGTAAGCATACAACCATTCCCACTGTAGGACACGCATCTGTATTGAACAGTCCTTTGGACTATGGAAGACACGATCCAGGTGCCTGGACCGTACTGGAGGGGCACAAATGTATGCGCTGGAAAAAGTCGGGAAGATAGTCCTAACTTGTCACATGCTGCACAACATCTGCAGCCAAAGGAATGTGCCACTACCCCTGAACGCAGACGGGCAACCCCCAGGGGATGACAATGATGATGAGCATGTGGCCGGGGTTCTCTTGCATACAGGGATGGGGTGAGGGAGGGGAGGTTGGCCAGACAGGCGCTGATAGACAATTACTTTTAGCACGGTGAATGCGCACATACCACAACCAGAACATCTAAAAATAAAGAGCACTGATTGTCCTTGCATTTTCTCAGGTTTCAACAGGCTTTAAGAAACGAACCCCCCCAGACCAACTCCCCAGCACAATGGCCCCTTTCCCCCACCAACTCCCCAGCACAACAACCCCCACCAACTACCCAGCACAACAACCCTCCCTCCCAGTGCCAATGGGTTCATGTGTCCAGACCTCAGGCCAACAGTGCAGTGTACATCTAATGGGGATGTGGACGCTTCCCACGTGCACCAGCATCAGGGGACACGCATTGCAACGGACGCTGTGACCTCCGCCTCGATGACCCCTGTAGAGACCCCTCTGTGGGGGTGGTGGAGGTAGATGGCAGAGATGCTGCCAACTGCAGTTGCTTGCGGAGCAGATTGTTGGACTCCTGCATCTGTTGTGCATGTGCAGATTGCCCCTCACACAATTCAGACCCGCTGGCCAAATCACCAGGGTCACCAGGTCTAAGCCCCGCCCACTTGGCACCTTACAGATTGTCGCTCTTTTTCCCCACTTAGCAAGCCCCACCCACTGGGTACCTTCCTGGTTGCCGCTCTTTTTCCCTACTTAAGGAGCAGTCCAGCCTCTTTTCCTTTGCAGATGGGGAGCAGGTGCAAGTGGATCTGCATCACCTGGCCTAAGCACCATCCACCTTCTTAGCCCTGCCTCTTCCTTCCTGCTCTTAACTATTAGATCAAGGGTGTCGCTCGCCCGGGTGTACAAAGTGAAGGGTAGATGAAGAAAAGGACAATTCCTGTTTGGACCTTTTCGGACCAGGGGACCCAGGGCCCGACCCCCCTGCTTAAACAGCAGGTAAGCATGCACCAACATGTGTTTACCCCCTCTGACCCCACAGGCCATCCCCACTCCCTCTGGTCCCCCTGGGATATTCCCTTGTGCCCCAACCCTTCTCGCACACAGGTGTTGCCTGTTTTGCTTGATTGTTCTACCCTGCTCCCTCCCTTCCCCCCCACCCCCCATCCAGCCTACTTCTGCAGGAGTCTGTCCTGATACATTCTGGTTTCACCATCACCGTCGTGTGGCCAATGCTGGATTTGACTTATATGCACTTAATTGATTCACGGTGTGTCACCCTTTCTCAACTCTCATGCTGGACTTCCTTTGCATCTTGTACTCATGTCAGCCCTGAATCATGCTGTTCCCATCTTCATTTTGTATCCTGGCTTGCAACATTGTGTTACTACTGACTTCAGCAAATTGTATTTGCTCTCCCCACTTGCTTCTCCACTCTTTTTGACTGCTTACTCTCTGTTCTCTCCCCCTCTCCCTGATCTCCTCCCCTCATCCCCTTACTTTCTTCTATGCACTTACTCTATCAGAATTGTCCCTGGACCTAGTATGATAGCAACCTCGTCTGTTTCCTCCCCCATCCCCTCATTTGTTCCCCGCCTCCCACACCCACCCTCGAGCACTATCTGAAATGTCGTCAGGCCTAGTACGATAGTCGCTTGTTTTGTTCCTCCCTTCCCTTTCTGCGCCCCTCTCCCTCACCTTTTGTTTTTCTCTGGCTCTACCAGAAATGTCATCAGGCCTAGTACAGTAGTCACCTGTCGGTTTTCATTTCCTTCCCACTCCCCCCTTCCTTATCTATGTCTTAGCTCTTGCACTATCTGAAATGAAATAGTTAATTTCACATCCTTACTGTTCATGGCCTGTAACAATGTCATTGTATTTTCCCTTGTTCCCTCCCTGAAGCGCTTTGAAACACATTGTGTAGGCGCTATATAAATAACTATCATATCAGCCCGTGAGGGCCGCAGTGCATGCCTCCACGGCCGTAGGTGTGCGTGCATTGTCACGCGCCATGGTCCAGGCCGCCCCCCCTAATTGCACGGCTGATGGGCTTGATGTGCCGGCTGTGTGCGCTGGCCATGCCCTCAATCCTCTTCAGGCGTGCCTCTATTGACATCCAGGTGTGCCATGGCGGCACCTGTGGGACCTGTTGCTGTGGCCCGGGCAGGGCTGTGCAGTGTTGTGAGGCTGCTGTCGATGGAGGGGCTGGGCTGTCTGGTGGTTCTGCTGTTGATGTAGGGGCTGGGCAGTCTGGTGGGCATACTGTGGATGGAGGAGCTGCCAGCAGATGAGGCATACAATGGAGTGTCCTCATCCGCCACTGGTGTGCGTGGCAATGGCCGCGTGGACTTTGGCTGTGTGTCTCCCCATGGTGAGGGGTCCCTTCGGAGTGCCCATTTGCTGCACTGGACTGTGCACCTGTGTCAGGGCAGGTCCAGCCTGCTGCTCATTGCTGGTGGACGCTCATCCACCGGGTGGTTGCAATTGTGGCCACTTCCACTATGTCATCCTGGTCAGCCCTATTGGCTTGGGACAGGCTTGCTGACAATTCCTTGGTGGCTTGGGATGGGCTTGGTAATGACGCCCTGGTGGCTTGGGACAGGCCTGGTGGCCTGTGAGCGCTGTGGTGGTGCGACACTGCTGCAGTGGGGTGGGTCCTCCACCTTGGTGTGTCCTGCTGGGCCCTTCGCGGGTTAGTGGTGCTGGTGGAGATGCAAATGGACACATGTTGGGATGGCCCTGCTTCTTCGTCATCCATGTTGGCCTCGGGTGATGCCTGCGTGCCTGTAGGGATAGTAGGGTATGGCATGAGGACACAGTCCCTCACATATTTTGGCATGCATTTCAGTATTTACAGGGGCGAGGATTCCACAGAGCAGTTTGGGCCTGGCCTGTGTACATTTGGCAATGGGTTGGAATTACTGGGGCCTGGTACGTGAGGGGGGACACACTTTGGAATTGTTGGTTTAGCCATTCCATGACTTGCATGCGTATGATGCAGAAGCACAGCTGGCATGCAGCACTCAGTGAGGGGAGGCTGTTTCTACACACGCCCACCTGGCAATGGGGTGATGCTGTGCCCCTGCCATGGCTGTGTGTTGCATGGTTCTTGCATGTGTCCATTAGCTGCCCTACCCACGACTCTGGCTCACAGGGGTGTCCTAGGTGTACTGGCACACGGGTGCTGACGTGGCTGTCTGTGGTTGCTCCCTCGCAATGCCCGGCTCTCGGGTATTCACACTGGGGGATGGAGTGGTGGCCTCTTCACAATGCAATTTTCCATGGGGGGGATCGCCTCCTGGGTGCCGGTGCCTGTCTCCGCTCCTCCCACTCCCTCAATGGGGACATGGACCTGCAGGTTGTTGAATCTTTTGCAGCAGTCCTCACCATCCCTGGGGACACGGCCCGCCGCAGTGACCTTCTCACTGATCCCTGCCCAGATCCTGTTACGCCGCTGGGACCCTGTCTTCTTTTGTTGGGGCCCATATAGTACATCCTGGTGCAAAATCACCTCCTCCACCAGTATTACCAGTTCGCTGTCAGAGAACTTGGGCTTGCACAGCCTATCCAGGTCAGACTTGCCCCTTACATGCTCCTGGGACATTTTCAGTTCTTATTTTCAGCGGATGGCTTCCAGGGGCTCTGATTTTCGTTGGATTGTAATTTCCAAAATGGCCACCGATTTGTTTCCTGTTGTGGTGGTGACATATTTCCCATGGCGGTACTAGCGTTAGCGCCCGACCCATGTGCGCGTGTCCTCCGACTCGTGATAGAGCGTTGTTTGCGCCACGACTCCCGGCATTAACGCAAATACCGCTCACCGGTAATTGCGCTCAGATACCGCCCAACTCATGATGAGGCCCTTTACCAAGAAGTTGTTGGTTCAACTTTTCCCATTGAGGATTTAAGTGTGGAAAGTCTAAAACAAACATTAGCACAGAGTACAATTTGTTTTAGTAGGGATTTTATCCTGGGAGGCGAGTGTGCCAGGAAGAAGATGAAGTACTGTGAATGTGGTAGAAGGTTGTGGTGGAATGAAGTGGCAATTCCACTACTATGTTCTGATGAACTGTTGTATATTCATCCTGACTAAGTATAACTTTTTGAATGAAACTTCCTGATTATGGTATTGCTTAAGAAGAATAAAAGCGATGTGATAAAAAGTGATTGATCTTACGAGAAAAGAACAGTCTTTTTGGTTTGCCAAGCAGAAGGTTGAGAAAACTTTAATTGATTTAGGATCGAGAAACCTTTTTGGAACTGAGATCGCCAAGTGAAGAACATATTGGAGGAAATAAACTGTGTATTCTACCTGGAGTCAAACTTGCCTAATGAAAAGAACTTTCCTGAAATTGAACTTTGAATGGCAACATCCTCAATTGATCCAGGGGAAGGAGATTCAATCATGCGCACAAGGATTTCTATGTATCATTTTCAAGTTTCAATTCTTATATTGTTTTGTGAAGTTTAAAAGGCCAAATTATTCCTGTATGATTTTGTTGTATGTATTAGTGTGAAGGATAGATATTTTTGGACAGGGGGTCGCTTTCCTTTATTCTTAGTTTCACAGGTAGGGAGCTCCTTGTTAGGTTAGGGAAGGATAGGCATTTGTCTCACCCTTTATTATTCAATAATAAAATGGCTACTTGTGAAAAAACACCACCTATCTGTCCGTCTCACATGTCTGACCCCTCACACGATCGACACAACCTTACAACAGATCCATTTGGTACGCCTTCACAGTCCCCCAACTCACGTTATTTGTGAGTTATTTCCTAACTATTTACCGGTTTGTTCACGTCTGCTATCATTATTCCATGATACTACCATTGGAGAACACAAGAGGAGTGAAAACTACTCGTAAGGGTGCAAACGTACGAGTCTGGCACAGAGATGGCATATTTGTTGGCAAAGACTTTTTATTAAAGATAAAGAAAAGGAAAAACCTATCTGGCCCTATTTCTAAGAGGTGTTTCTCTACCTCAACAAAAGACTAAGGACTCTTTCAGCATGTCTGAAAATGTAAAATGTCCACCCTCCTGTGTCCAAACCTATTTCCGTCCCTTACACGCTAAATTAACTAAGGAAAACAAGGACGTTCTTGATTCAGAAGGAGGTTCCTCTCTTTCTGGACTCCACCTAAAATGCTCAATTCTTAATGTTAAGTCTTGGCCAGAAAACACAATTCCCAAGTATCAGGCAGAGTCCCTTCCCCTCTTCTTCTTTCACTTCATCAAGTCTGGTTCACTATCCTGCCAGACTTGATTTGTAAGTCCTCTTGTTTCAGACAAGTTATACGTCCACAATAATACTACACATCAAAGCTGATTTACTATCCGGCCAGACTTAACTGTGTTCGTCTTCTCTTCACCTGAAGTTGTGTTTCACAAAAACAATCACCAAAAAGCAAAGTTAACAAGTGTAGCACCAAGTCTGGTTTACTATCCTGCCAGACTTGATTGTAGCTCTTTTTGTTCCAGAAAATATATCATCTTTCAATAATGGGTTGTTGACCCTTTTCCTATGCTTCTTGTATTCCTTTCTCACTCTTGTGTGGGTCCCAGACCCCTCTGGGATATCTTGGGGTCTCCCAGACTTGCTCCGTATCTTTTCTCTTTAATGTGGGTCCCTGACCCCTTTATACTGTCTTGCGGCTTGCCGCCTTGCTGTGGTCCGCAGCCTCCCGTTTGCGTGCTTCTTTAAACTGCATTGAGTCCTTGACCCTTTTGTACTGTTCTTGTGGGGCTTTCCCAGTTTCATATGGGTCACAGACTCATCTCTCAGGTTTGTTGCATATCTTAGCCAAGCCTGGTTCACTAACCTGCAAGGCACTGTTTCTCATATGTCTGCTTTGTATATTTCCCCAAGCACTGGGACGTAATCCCTGCCACCCGCTAGGATAACTCTGGTACCTTTCGTGGCATTACCGGCTCGTTCAGGTATGGGGTCCCGCGCACCTTGCTGCGCTCTCGGTATTTCAAGGTCTGGTCCCTCTCGGCTTGCGCCTCTTGCTCCGACTGTGTGTTCCGGTTTCCGGTTGCTCCCGGACCTCTGATTGTGCAGCCAGGACAGGTATGAACACTGCGTGTGTTCAGCGAGGCTCCATCAGCGTCCTCTTGATCTCTGCAGCGAGCCTCCAGCTAGCTCTCTGTTCCTCCAGGGAGAATCTGCCTTAGCGTACAGTCCTTCCTTTTTTATGTTTTGCTTTGACTGCGATTGACTGTACCGTGTATGTTGGTTCCGCAGTCAGCTTTTTCCTCCTTGCCCAATCTTTTTCGTGTCAGTTGTAAAAAGCACTGCATCTGGGTAGTGTTTTCTCCTCCTCGTTCCAGTGTGGTCGATGAAGTCTCCTATCCTACAAAAGTATATAGACCTGTGGAGAACTATAGAGGGTGGGGTTGGGTTAGAGGAGTGAGAGGACAGAGATGGAGGGGGTGCCTACCATGTTCTCCCAGTATAGTCGTCACTGGTCCCGTGGAGGGTTTCCCTCCCCATGAGATCCACCCGCTGAGTACCATCCCCAGGGGACTATCGGGTAGCGGCCTCACCTCCGTGGCCTCATGGGAAGGGGCTGTCATGATCACAGCCAGGGGTCATAGCCTTGATTCAGAAGTTCAGGCGAGGCGGGACTCATTCCTTAGATCAGCGGGTCAAAGGTGGGTGTTAGCTTGGCACACATGGCATTTACACCATTCACAGCATTGAAACACCATAGCCTTATATAGCCTTTCAGTTCTCATAAAATGGCCGCCTAGTGGGTCGTGGACAAGCAGCAGCATGGAACTGGTCATTTTTCATAGAGAGCTACTTACGCTCTGGCAGCAGTGTAACACTACCGGCGCTTCTTCTCACAGAACCTGAAGAATTAAAGAAAAGAAGTATTAATTCATAGAATAGTTAACAGAATATTCACAGACCGCAGACAAGACTTACAAGAGATTTCCTTCGCCGCAGTTTTTCCAGTAGAAGTCATTTTTTTGTGACCGTGTCTCTTCAGTTTGCAGTCTTCGTTCGCAGCCGCAGCACCTTCCGAAGGTTTTTCCTCAGCATTCCGAGACCTGCAGAAACAAAGGTACATAGTTAAATAACGAACATTACAGATTTGTAGAGTCGAGATATTTCTACGCGAATACTTACCTGAAACTCCAGAGTTTTTCCTCACAGTATTTTACCACGCTTCGCAGTAGAAGGTTGCAATCTTTCTAAATAGACAAACTTACGCTATTCAACATTTTCCTCTTCTGCTAACACGCGCAATCTTTCCGCCATCAAAGTACTTCTCCTGATTACTAAAATCTCCTCATTGTCAGCGCGCTTCAGCTGTAACTAGTGCGCCAACTCTCCACAAGAAATAAAGGGTCCATACTCTTCTCCTTTAAACTTCGAACGTTTCATCCTCCAAGACCCTGCAAGAGAAAGAAGAAGAGACTTGCCTTCAGAGTTCTTCAGCATTCCAGTTTTCAGAAATACAATATCAACGCACCCCTGTGAGACAGCAGGATGGAGAGCTCCATTAAAACAAAACACAGGTGAGGAGAGTGTGGTCTCAGATTCAGAAGAGGGGTTTATTTCGGGGTGAAGATAGACATAGACTCTTAGCCGTGTTCACCATTCTCAACACTTACAGTACCTCCATTTCTGGAAAGAATCCAAAAGCTTCAGTGTAGCAGATCCACAGGCTAAAAAGTCATTACGCTCCTGAGGAGTCCATGTAAGGGTTACAGAACGCGAAGCCATACTTAAAAAATACTCCACCTGAGCATAATGGAAACCACAGATAAAGACAATTTGTCCCAGATTTTAGGGGAGTTATGGGCAGAAGTCTAAATCCTGTGTGCCCTTGATCCAGGGACACAGGCCACAATCTCATTGGGAGCCATCAAGGCCTCGAACCGAAGAGAATTCGTCAAGGGCTTCGACAAGTCGAAAATCCAGCCCTTCGAGGGCATTATCGACGCAAAAGAAGTCGACAACTTCGACATTAAGGGGGGCGTGGCTAGGAAGCCATGTAGGAGGCCGCGTTCGGCTGGAGCTCCTGCAGATCTGTATAGAATCCTGAGGAAAACCGTGCAATAATTGAATCATTTAGCCCCAAAAGTAGATGCCCATGCAGGGGAAGCAGTGGGGCGTGCACTGAGGACACGAGACGCGGTCCGCCGGGATGGATGAAGCAACCAGAGCCTTATTAGGTTTGCAGGAGCCTGCGGCACACAATGGGAAAATTGCAGCTGCCTGACGAGCCGTAGAACAAAGAGGAGACTGGTCCGAGCGCGGCCTACTGGACTCAGAACAAGGGGAAGCTCGGTACCCTGACCAGGAGCCCGTGGCAGGCACCGCTAATTGGGCTATAACCTTGGGAACTGCGAAGCCAGAGTGCCAGTGAAAGTCGGGCACGAAGACTGCCTGCGGCAAGGAGCGCTCCCAACTAGAAAGTAATGAGCCGGGCCTGTTCGGAGTGCTACATTGTCTCCGACACACAGGCTCTGGCGCGAGCAAACTACATGACACGCACGCCTGGACGAGTTACCGCCAGGAGAAACGGGCAGCAGCCCCGAACCGTGGTCCAACTTGGAGGCTAGGGGCCACACGCTGTGAGGCTCACTCACACAAGCTCAAGATGACCAACAAATTGCCTAGAGCGAAGGGGAAGCAACCCACGCTCGACATATATGCCAGAACATTGCCGGGGGCAGAAGGGGCCAGGAGCAAAGACAAGACCCTCTCTGGAGGCACGGACACCATGGGCAAAGACCAGGAGATCCTTGCTGCAATTGCTGACTTGAAGGTGGCTTGGGAAACCAAACTAGGATTGGCCATGAACGAACTGAAGGCGGCACTAGAGCTCAAAGTCGGGGCAGTACAAGAGGCGGTGAATCTCCTCCGGCAAGATGTCAGAGCGCTAGCAGAACATGCAGGTGACCTAGAAAAGGAAGTGGCCCCGAATACAGCAGCGTGTGCAGCCCACAAATCCGAGCTTCATGCCCTGGTACAACGCATGGGCAACCTGGAAAGCAGGGCGGAGGAGGCAGGACGTGCCCGTAGGAACAATATATGCATCGTTGGATTGCCTGAAGTAGCTGAGGGACCCAACCCTACGGAGTACATTGAATCAATGCTGCTGCAGGAGATAACCGGAGGATGGCTGACCTAGGAGTTCGCCGTGGAGAGGGCGCATAGGGCCCTGATGAGGAAGCCACCGCCGGGAACCCCTCCCAGGCCGGTGTTAGCCAAGATCCTGAACTATCGTGACCGAGAAAAAATCATTGAACACTTCCGGAAGGGTGGAACGATACAAAGGGCGTCGGCAAACATCACGGCATACCCGGATTACACCTTGCAGGTGCAACGCTGACGCATGAACTTTGGGGCTGTGAAAAGAAGGCTGCGGGAAGCAGGCTACAAGTATATGCTGATCTACCCGGCAAAACTGAAGGTGTTCCACAAGAGCAGAACACTGTTTTTTATTTTTTTTATTTGTTTATTTATAACACACCACAGAGGAAACAAGACAATAATGGCATGTAAGTCCCACAGGCAAATCAAACAAAATAGATTCAAATTCCCTTCCCTCCCCACCCCCACAGGATCCCGCGTCAGCGGCAGAGGAAGTCTAATTCGGCCTGAGCGAGTTGGGAGCCCCCCTCCGACGGGGAGAGGGCCCGGGCGATCAGGCGGGGTTTAAAAGTCAAGGCCGGGTAATTCCGGTCATAGTCCAAAACTGGGGCCCACATGTCAATGAATCGGTGAAGCAGACCCGCTTTGGCTGCCGTGACTTTTTCGGCTAATAAGATATCCCATAGTTTAAGCAACCAGAGAATTATCAGGGGGCCGTCTGCAGACTTCTGCGAGCCACTGTGATTTTGTCAGCCAGTAAAAGCTGGGAGACCAGTGCCGCTCTTCTCCCTGTTCTCGAATACGAGTCTGGAAGTGGGATCCCCAAGAGGGCCTGTTCAGGCGTCAGGGGGATCTCCATCTGGGTCATCTCTTGGATAATGGTCAGGCATTGAGTCCAGAATTCTTTCACTCTGAGGCAAGTCCACCACATGTGGAAGTAGGAACCTATAGAGCCACACTGGCGCCAGCATTGGGGGTCCAGGGTTCGCTGGAAATGATGGAGGCGGAAGGAGGGGTAATATGAGCGCATTCCCGATTGGATCGGGATGTCGTACGTGTTCTCGTCCAAACGTCTATCCATGTGTGGTCTTCGATCGCTCGACCCAGGTCTGATTTCCATTGGGCCATATAGGAGGGCCTGAAGAGTAGGGGGTCATCCTGCAAGAGTTTGTATAGGGCCGAGATTTTACCCCGGGCCGGCAGGTCCTTAATCATAAGTTCTAGGGGGGCCAGGGGTCTGATTGCAGCGGCTCGAGTCTGGGGGTGAGTGCACCAGTGCCTTAGTTGGGCATAAGAGAATCTGTCCGTCTCTGCAAGCTGGAAAATCGATTTGCATCGTTGAAAGGTTAGAGGAGCATCGTTCTCAAAGAGCTGTCCCAAAGTTTCGAGGCCTCCCGCCACCCAGTTCCTGAAGTTTTGCGGGCAGGCTCCCGGGGTGAAGGCTGGGTTAAGAAAAATCGGGGAGGCTGCGCTAAGGGATCCAGGGATGCCTCCACGCCTGCGGGCCCATTCCCATGCTTTCAAGGTCTGCTTAGTGGCAGTCAGTATCACTGGCCAGTTGCGTCTAAGAGTAGTGGGAATGAACGGGAGGAAGCGAAGGGGAAGAGGAAGGCGATATTGTTCAATTTCCACCCATTTCGGGCGATTGGAGGCAAGGTCCCAAGCTTGAAATTGGGCCAATTGTGCTGCAATGTGATATTTCCGAAGGTCCGGGACTCCCAACCCTCCCAGTTTCGTACTGGACATCATTGTTCTCCGGGGAATCCGGGCTTTCTTTCCTTTCCATATAAAGCCAACGATTTTCCTCTGGAGCCGCTGCAGAGGGGGGTAGGGGGATTGTGGTTGGAAGGGCAGCGCATAAGTAGAGAAATCGGGGGAGAAGGTTCATTTTGCTTGCCCTAATGCGCCCCAGAAGCGAGATTTCCTGTGTCTGCCAACGGGCTAGGTCCTTCTCTAGTTCCTCAAAGAGTGGGGGAACGTTGGCCTGGTAGATCTTCGCAGGGTCAGCGGGGATCTGGACACCCAGATAAGGGATCGCCTGAGTATTCCATAGGAGCGGGTTAAGATTCTGCAAGGCTTCTCTCTCGCCTGGGGACAGTCCCACGCCGAGGGCAACTGACTTGTAGAAGTTGATAGCGAAACCCGAAACGTCCCCAAAAGTCTGGATCTCTGCTAGGGCCGCCGTCATAGAGTCTTTGATGTTTGTGATGGTCAGCAGCACATTGTCCGCGTAGAGGGCAATCTTGTGTTGGGTAGCGCTGATCTTCGAGCCAGGGATGAGGGGGTTCTGGCGAACTCGCTGGGCCAACGGCTCCATGGCCAACGCAAAGAGCAGGGGAGATGGCGGACATCCCTGTCGCGTGCCGCATGTGAGGGAGATCGGATCCGACATGCGGCCGTTGACTCTCAGCCGGGTACTCAGGGTCTGGTAGTTCGCCAGGGCCATCCGCATGAACGTTGGTCCAAAGCCAAAGGCCGTTAAGGCGAAAGAGAGGTAAGGCCAGTCTATTTTATCGAAGGCTTTAGTTGCGTCCAGGGCGATCAGGGCTAATTGCTGGGAACCCTGGGCAGTGACTTCTATTAGATCTAGAGCCCTGCGGATGTTGTCCTTCATTGATCTGTGGAGGATGAACCCCGTCTGGTCCGGTTCTATAATGCTCGGGAGGATTGGGGCAAGGCGGTTGGCCAGGACTTTGGAGTAGATGTTAGCGTCCAAGTTCAACAAGGAGATTGGTCTATAAGAGCTATTTTCAAGGGGGTCTTTTCCAGGTTTAAGAATTAAAACGGGAATAGATTCCTGCATCGATGGGGTGACGGTGCCGGAGACCGCCAATGAGTTGAAGAGGCGGGTCATGGGGGCCACCAGTTGAGGGCGGAAGAGTTTATAGAAGCGTGTGGAGAACCCATCAGGGCCAGGAGCCCTCGGCTTTAGGCCTTTGATAGCTTCCTCCACTTCCTCGATAGTAATCAGGGACTCCAGTTCCACTCTCGCCTCTGGATTGAGGGGCAGAAGCGAGGCTTCCTGAATGTAGGCCCGCTGAAGATCTGGGTCTCGTGGGGTCGCGGTCATTATCTCCAACTGGTGGGCTGTCGCCAACCGTAATTTATCGTCTTCCGAGTGATGGGTCCTTCCTTGCGCATCACGCAGGCCTGGGATGAAATTCCTGCACTTCTACTTGTCCAGTTTACTGACCAGTAATTTGTTAGCTTTGTTGCTGTGGACGTAGTTCCATTGCTTGGTTCTGGTCAACAGATTCGCTGTAGCGTCAGCGTAATGCGCTTCGAGTTTCTGCCGTGCCATCCGCAAGGGCCCTGTAGGATTTCGGGGACCAGCCTTTGCGTTTGTGAACGGCCTCTGCCTCGTGAACCTCCGTTTCTAGGATAGTCCGTGCTGCCTGCTTTTGTTTGTGGTAAGCGGCCCCTTGGGCAATCAACTCCCCTCGAAGTACTGCCTTCATAGCATCCCAGGTTTTCAGCGAAAAAGTTTTGAATCGGTGTAGCAATCATATCTCTTATCGCCATGTCTCCCAGGATGGGGTCGTACAGGCTCCGCTGGCGGCGGGGAGGTGGATCCGGGTCGTGAGCCCGCAAGGCGAGCGAAACCGGGGCATGGTCTGAGAGGATCCGGGAGCCAATCTTAACATTATTTGTGAAGGACAGAATCTGGGGGAAACCAGCATCAAATCGATCCTGGAGAAGGTACGATGAACGTATGAATAGAAGGTGAAGTCTCTCTCATCAGGAGATAGCACTCTCCAGGAGTCAACAATGTTCAGCGCACGGAATAAGTGGAGCAGGGCCATGGCCAGCTTCAGGTCTCTAGCTGGCGAGGGGTGAGACCTATCTCTGAGTGGGTCCGGGACCCCGTTGAAGTCGCCTCCAATGATCACCTGTACCTCAACGAATGGAAGGAGGGAATCCTCCAGGTCCTGGTAGAAGCCCTCCTGGTGCTCAGTTGGGGCGTAAGCTGAGACCAGGGTGTAGAGTTGACCAAGTACTGAGCATTTGACCGCTATGAAGCGGCCCTCGGGGCAACTCAACGAGTCTAGGATCTGAGGTTTCAGAGTCCTTGCAAATAAAATCGCAGTGCCTCCTTTCTTGGTACCTCCGGAGGCCAGGAATTGCGAGAAAAGTCTGTCGGGAGTAGATGCGTTTCTTGCAGGAATGCGATAGAGGTTCCCTCATTATGCAGCATGTGTAGGATGGATTTCCGCTTCGGGGGAGAGTTCAAGCCTCTGACGTTTAGAGTGGTAAGCTTCAAAGTTAGGTGCGAGGGGTGAAGCCCCGAGTCCGCTTGTTGCGGGAGGGGGGGAGAAGTGGTGTGAGCCGAGTCAGCCATAGCCGTGAGGGACATGCAGGATTTAGGTTTCCAGTGGCTGAAAGTTTTTAAAGGAAGTCTCCAACGGGAGACAAGAACTTCCAACAGTGGCCTCCAACGAGAGGGCCAAACTGTGACCGGGGGGACCGGATTTGATTAGTCGGTGACTTCCCCGGCCACCCTGGGCGTCGCAGGGCAACATCTCCAATGTAATTGAGAGTCTCTCCAGGGGTAAAATAGGTGACATCCACCCTGGAGGAGGGTATGGAACGCATTGGGTCAGCGGAAAGCTTGTGGGTACTTCAGTGGTTCCTGCGTTATGTGTTTCGGAGATACTAGCCCCCGCTATCTGGGTTTGGGTGAGGCAGCGTTTTGACCAAAGCTTGTCTGGCTTGAGGAGTGTGGTTCTGTAGACCCGGGGGAGTCCGGGCGGAGGATGGCAGCTGCGTCGTCCAGATGGCTAATGGTGCGAGGAGTGCCCTTATATGAAAACTGTAGTGCTGTGGGGAACAGCCAGCAGTAGCGAATCTGTTGGTCTCACAAGAAGAGCGAGAGAGGGCGCAGCAACCTCACTTTTGGAGGAGGGTCAAGGGGGAGAGATCCTGAAAAATCTGCAATGGGGAGCCTTGGAAAGGGAGTTCATCTTTAGAACGGCCTATCACCGAGATGGCTTCCTTAGTGGTGTAGAAGTGCACTCTTGTAATGACGTCCGGAGGAGATTCTGTGTCCAATCCCCGGCGGGGCCGCAGTCGTTGAGTGCGGTCAAGCAGGAGCTGTGTCTCATCCATGTCTGGCAACAGGGATTGAAAAAAGAGGCTTACGTATCTATGAAGCTCCTTATCGGAGATCGTGGAAGGGAACCCACGAATACGGAGGTTGTTGTGCCGGGAGCAATTCTCCAAATCCTCCTGCTTAAACTCGAGAATTTCGGTTCTGTCCATTAGCGTCCGGATAGAGCGCTGGACCTCCGTTAGTGCATTAGTGTGATCCGTAGCCAGCTCCTCCGACTCCCCCAACCTACTTTCGATGTTGCTGACTAATTCCGTTTGCTCCAGCCTGGACGTTAGTTCGGTCATGCAGGACCTGAATTCCGACTTGATGTCGGTCAAAAGCCTGGAGGTCCTCCTTGGTTGCAAGCGACCCCTTATCTTCAGTGGATTTCTGGGGAGTGAGTTGGGGGGGGGGGTCGGACTTCTTCCCTCTCTCCGGGGCCAGCAGCATGGTGGAAATGTCACCAGATTTAGTGGTTTTTGAAGCTTTAGACATGGTTGCAAGGTGAAGGACCGGTTCAGGGGGCTCGGCCCGGCAACTACGCACCGAGACTCAGGGCACCGGCTGCGGATTCCGGGGACAGCAAGGCTAGGGGAGTGGAGTGGGCCGGGGCGCCCCAGGAGGCAGTGCAGACAGTCAATGGTCAAGTCCCCACCAAGAGTGATCAAATACCTTGGTGGCCTCGCTTCAAGAGGCCAGGAGGTAGCAGGTGCAAAGGTCACCCTCCGTAGATCAGGTCAGGCAGCCAGGGTCGTAGGTCTGTTCCCTTCAGCTGTAAAATGGGGAGGGGCAGGGGCGCCCCAGGAAAATCAGTGGCGTAGCTCAGGCTGGGGGGAAGGGGGCAGCCTCTCAGGGCCACAGAGAATCAAGATGCACCCGCGCTGGTGGCGTGGAGCCGGGGACAGCTGACGATGTGTAGGAGCCCCCCCTCCAGGAGGGAGCCCAATGGCAGCTGTTACGTGGCCCCCGGATTCAGTGGGGGGAATGTAGCACCCCCTTGAGGGGGACCCAGCAGGGCTCAGGCAGGCGGTAAGCTCCGGTGAAGGGAGGGGGGAGCAGCCACCGCAGGATCCCTCGGGCTAAAAGGCCCCAGAAAGGAGAAGAGCTGGAGCGCCGATGCCACAGCCGTGGGATGAGCAGGGCCCGCCGAAGGCGCGGGCGGCTCCCACGCGGATGCAGGGTGGAGCCGTCGGGCAGAAGGGAGCAGGCGGGATCAGAGCGCTGCCAGTACACCCAGGGCCCCTCGGGTCGAGGGCCTCAGCAGGGCAAAGAGTCGGGACGTCTCGGCTCGTGCAAGTGAGCGAGTCCGCGTCGAGAGCTGCAGCGGATCAGGGCCCATTCAGCTGATCATCTGGGTAAGCCAGTCACGCGAGGAGTGCCGGCAATGTCGGGCCCCTCCAGCGGCTCATGTGGGGCAGCCAGTCCATGCGGGAGTGTTGCTGGTATGGGGCCGTGGGAGCAGGACTCGCTGGGAGTGTGGGTTGCCCCCACACAGAGGCTAGGCGAGGCTGGTAGGTGGGAGGGAGCAGACGGCGCCAGCGCGCACCGTTAGTGCATGTCCGAAGGGATCCGAACTCCAAAGCTGGGCCAAGGCAAGCGAGGCAAGGCCAACGGGCCGCGGGGGCAGGGATTCAAAGTTGCAGCCGCCATCTTGGAATCAGCGGCACGGGCACCGGAGAAACTTTCCCTCGCCGCGATTTCTGTGAACCCGGGGCCGTTAAGCGCCCAGGTTGCAGCCGGTGATGCAGGGGAAGCTCCGGTGTCTCATCTTACGTCGCGTTGGCGGTTAGCATGGCGGGAATCGGCAATATTACGATCATGGCCGCGGACCCATGCGGAGGCCATCAGTAGAGCTGCCACATCGCTGGCGCTCCAGGCCACGCCCCCAGAACATTGTTTTTTTAAACCCCAGAGGACGCTACAGGATGGCTAGACACGCAGAGCTGCCCCCAAGAATCGGGTATCCAGAAGGAAGAAAGCGCAGATAAGTAACAGGTGACCGTGGCACCCATGGTGTCGCAGTCTAAGCCTGCTGGAGGGGTGCCATTGGGGCTATACATATACTCAGGATCCTTGAGCATGGGAAACTTAGCTTAAGGCGTAGGAGCCTAACGGAACCAGCCCTCATACCCCCACAATGAACAGATTAGTTAGGTTGCCGGCAGACCGGTGACACCCTGCCGGGTTCCTGATCTCGGCATCCTGAGGCAGGACCAAACGCGGGGGAGCCTGAGATCCAGGGATGGAGCTGGGCACCAGTTGGGGTTGGGTAGGGCGGGGGGGTGTGAAGGGGTTGTGCGCAGTGATTTATAATTGTGCAGGGAGGGGAGGAGGGTTAGTTGGGGAGCTCTTGTTGGAAGTGGGAGGGGTACGACCCCGATCTTATGTCGAACCAGGCGGGAGGGGAAACCTGGGTAGGGAGGAGGGACAACCCACAGATGGCATCGGGTAGCCTCAGAGTGGTGACCTGGAACGTGCGGGGCCTCAACAGCTATTTGAAGAGGAACAAAGTAATGATGTATCTGAGAAGGCTGAAGATTGACATAGCATTAATACAGGAAACCCACCTTACTAGGGAGAAGCTGGAGGTGGTTCAGAGAAAGTGGAAAGGGACTACCACGGGAGCCACATACTCAGCTTATGCGAGGGGGGTCATCACGTGGGTGACACCTCATGTACCATTTCAGCTGCTTCAGACCACAATAGACCCAGAAGGTAGGATGACAGTGGTGCGGGGGATGCTGGAAAACAGGGAAGTGAGCATTGTAAACTTATACGCCCCTAACCAGGATACAGCGGCCTACTTTAGGGCCCTATACGGCAGAATGAGCCCCCTACTGGGCGGCGCGATCGTATGGGGAGGGGACTTTAACTGTACATTAAACCCCAAAATGGACAGATCAGATGGTAAACCAGATGGACCCACTCCGGCCGCAAAAACATTACAGGCCCTGCTGAGAAACTTTGGACTTGAAGACATCTGGAGACATCTTCACCCAGCAGAGAGCCAGTACTCACACTACGCGGCCCCACATAATCTGCACACGAGGCTGGATTACATGTTTGCCGCCTCGGAGATGGTAGGAGAAATGACAAGTGAGGAATACAAGGCCAGAGTGCTCTCGGACCACTCTCCCTTGGTCCTGTAGTGGAGACACCAGCCCCCTAGAGCGAGAATCCCGACATGGAAGCTTGGAGCCGAGGCCTTGCAGGACTCGGGATTCCGTGAGGATTTGAGAGAGGCGATCATGGAGTATTTCGACATTAATATGCGTAGTGTACAATCGGAAGGAACCTTATGGGAGGCATTCAAAGTGGTAATACGGGGCGCAGCCATATCTAAATCCAGAGGGCTCCAAGGGTGCATTGAGCGGGAGTTACAAGAAACAGAGAAGGAGCTGGAAGGCATAATGCGACTGGGGGGCACCTCACAGGAGGAAGAGGAACGGATGAAGCTGCTACAACAAACTAGCAGAGAGCACTGGGATAGATTATGCAAACTGAGCTATAAAAAATACATCGAAAGGCAACATGCGGGGGGAGACAAGCCGGGCAGGCTGCTGGCTTGGTTGTACAAAAACGAAACTCCTCGACCAGTGATTAGGGAGATTAGAGGGGAAGAAGGCCGGATCTGGGATACCCAAGAGGGAGTGAACGAGGGGTTCTTTAGATACTACAAACGTCTTTACAGAGACGTTGCGGAAGAGATGGATCAGGAGATACAAGAAACATTAGAAGACATAGGTCTGCACAAATTAGAAGATCAGGAGCGGGAGGACCTGGCCGCCCCAATCACATTAGAAGAATTAGAGATGGTGATCCAGCACCTACCCACGTGCAAAGCCCTGGGGTCGGAGGGGCTCCCCAGCAAATCTTATAAAACATACAAGCAAGAGGTGCTCCCCCCCGCTGCTGGCCACGCTGAATGAGGTGTTTGAGCTCGGAAGGCTGCCAGAGTCCCTACAGGAGGCAGTGGTGATCCTGCTCTTAAAACCGGGCAAGCCAAGCACATACTGCAGGTCATATAGACCCCTATCGATGCTCAATCAAGACAGCAAAATCCTCACAGCAGTGCTGGCAAACAGGCTCAAGCGAGTCATCGGTAAACTGATTCACCCCGACCAAACAGGCTACGTTCCTGGCAGGAACATCACCGACAATCACAGAAGACTCCACCACGTTATTGATCAAACAGAGAAGGACCCCGGCGAATTGGTAATAGTCTCGCTGGATTATTGGCTATTAAAGCCTTCGACTCAGTGAGATGGCCATGGTTGCTTGCGGCTCTGAGAGAATACGGGATGGGGCCGGGGTACCCGAGGTGGGTCAAAATGGTATATAGTTCCCCAATCGCCAGGGTCAAAACGGGCGCAACAATCTCAGACAAATGGCAACTCAGCAGGGGTACTAGACAGGGCTGCCCCTGGTCTCTCATGCTGTATATCCGCGCGTTGGAACCACTGGCAATCTGCCTCAGACAACAGTACGGGAAGATAGGGATTCAAACTGCGGGGGGATCGCATCTCATATCATTGTACGCCGATGATATACTCCTATATTTGCTCTTCCCAGAGGAAAATCTACAATATGTCCTGGAGGTGATGGAACGTTACGCCACCCTCTCGGGCATAGCAGGAAACCCCAAGAAATCTAGCATGTTCCCTCTGGGGAGATGCCGACGGACCCCGCTGAGGAGTCTACCAGTCTTGCCGATTCCCTGGCAGATTGAGCATTCCGTTACTTGGGAATCGATATATACCATACGACGGAAGAGGAACACAAACATAATACGGAAAAGGCAGTTGAGGGTAATAAGAATAGCATGGGGTTCTGGTCCAGGCTACCCCTGGCCATGATGGGCAGAGTGGCCTTGATCAATATGGTGGTCCTGCCCAGTTTGTTACAATTTTTTTTTGCGAACATCCCGTATGTGATCCCCCAAACGGTTCTTTGTGAAGCTCCACAGCCTATGCAGGGGTTTCATATGGCACAATTCCAGGAATAGGGTGGCCCTCTGGAAATTACAAAAATCGTGTGACACGAGGGGTATTACCCCACCGAACTTTGAGTTATACTATTTGGCGGAACAGCTTCAATATGTGGCCAGGTGGCTGTCCGAAGAAGAAACGGTCAAGGCCAAGCTATTGTACAGGGACACCGCTGTAAAAGCAAAAAGAGAATATCGTGGATGAGTACCCCAAAAGGAAATACAACAACACTTACAAAGATACATTGATCTTTATTCTACAACTGAACAGTTTTCAAAGGACAAAGCAACAGATATCTATCAGGCCCTCAGTACAACACAGCGAATACCATCCCTGTTCGGTGTGTGAAGTGAGTGGGACTGTACATCAGAATCGTTCATGCTTTTATACAGTTCTCTACATGATGTCCAGCCCATCTGCAAGTTAACCACTCCTCGGGCTAAGGGTTCATGCGAGTTCGCTCCTAATTTATGCATCTATACATTTATGGATTATCCTTAACACATACTCCAATAGGTTACAATAGCAACAGTGTGTCTTTGGATTCTACATTAAGCCGTCGTACATATTTTATGCAATGAGTCAAACAAGTGTACACATTCAACATTTGAACAGTATTGTGCTTAATATATGTTCATGGATTAGTATCATTGGCACAGGTAATCCTCGATCTACAGGTCAATGAAGGGCAAGGTCTCATTACATGACCCTAACATTTGGCCTACGGGCGGTTTAAGCATTAACTCGTATGCAGGGGTCAAGACGGCCATGTTACAAGCAGAAGAACATTGTCCACCATCTTAGAATACAGGGTGACTTTGGAGTGAGAATCAAAATGGCGGATGAATCTAAAATGCCGGCTAAATCGATCTAAGGTCAGAACCTTGCGACGCGGATTTCTTCGCAGAGCGACTGGGCTTAGGCCAATATATACAATAAAGGAGGCACAATATGATTTCCCGTCTAACACCGCCCCTTTCTTTCTTAGAGAGATGGTGTGGTTGCCTAAATCGAAGGTGCTAGGAATGGCGAGACTGCTGGTGCTGGGCTGGGAAATATGGTGCAAAGCATGGCAATTAGTGGGAAACCCAACCCGATTCTCCCTGCAGGTGCCGTTGGTAGCGCTATGTGGGGAGGACTCACAAATGATAAAAGGATTCCACTGATACTGGGAACCGATGGGCCTGGTGACCCTCAGAGATATATGGCAAGAGGGGGAGGCACTAGACTTTCAGAGACTAATGGAGGACACCGGGGTGCATAAAGGCCAACACATTACTTATACCAGAATCATTGGACAGGTGCGAGAGAGGTGGCCCGAGGCAGTGCTAGCGGAACAACCTGATGCGGCCATTGACATGATGCATGATATTTCGGAGGGTGGGCACGAAATATCTCGCCTATATGAGTTACTGGGGACTAGGTTGGGTAAGGAGCTGCTCCAACTGAGGCGAGACTGGGAGGAGGAGGTGGGAGAACCCATGCTGGATGGACAATGGGATAGAGCCCAAAGGTATCATATGAAGGTTTCCCGAAACGCGAGGTTACAGCAAATTCAGTTATGTTACTCACAATGCATACTTGACCCCTAAAAAAATCGCCAGGTTTGGAGGCCTGGTGGTACAGAACTGCCCAAGGTGCGGGGAGGTGGAAGCTGGGATGTTACACATGTTTTGGGCGTGCCCAGAGGTGGGTAGATTTTGGACAGAGTTGAAGATATGCCTAGCAGAAAAAGGGATCTCACTAGAGGTGGAGTCGGCTTGGGCATGCATGTTGGGGGTTTTTACTAGACCACGCAACCTGAAGCACATTAGTAAGATAAAAGATCTGGCCTACATCCTGGCCAAACGGAGAATTGCAATGTGCTGGAAGGCGGCCCAACGACCTAGAATTGAGATGTGGTGGGTGGACCTCATGAAGTGGGCAGATGCATAAACGGCAGCTTGGTACGAAGCAATCAGCAGCGGGGGGAGGAGGAGGCGGGACCCCTGATAGCCTGGAGACAACTGGTGGCCTCGATGGTGGGACCCTCCCAGGCCGACCAAAGTGAAGTTGACACGGGTGAGAGAATTGAGGTAGACACGCCTGAAGATAAATAAGACAGTGACATGGAAGCAGGGGCTCGAGTTAAAAGGGGTATGAGGTGGGAGGACCGAAACATCTACATGTAATATTATGATGTGAAGCTTCAATGTGGTTGTCCTCAATGTTTGTAATGTTTGGAGTGTTGTTTATAAAAAATAATAAAAATTGTTTAAAAAAAAAAATTACTTGGACATTGGAGTCGTCGATGCCTGTGTCGAGTTCATCAATGCCAGGGTCCAAAACTTGGACATCATTGGCCTCAAAGCCAGTGTCGACGGAAGCTTTGATGGCTTCGAACCTGCCAACGACACAAGAGAAGGCTTATAAACCTTGGCCAAAAAAAGGATTTCTTTAAGGCATTATCCTCAATTTATGAGGAACATGAGCCTTCTGATGTCAAACTCCTCCTTTTGGCCTACAGTATGGTACTCCAAATGTCCCAGAAGCCTTAATATCCGAGGAGTCCAGGATTAAAGATGTATATGACAACCTGCAGACAGCCAGTCGTGTGGATACATCACCTGAGTTGAAGTTTGGAAAACCAGACTTTTCTGATCACGCTGATGCCTCATATAGGAAATTAATGAGCAAGTTAGTTGATTTTCTGGGATGAAAGAGGCCTGCTGCCCCATTTGAGCGAGATGATTTAACACACATCTTGGACAAAGGTCCACAGACAGATCCTATCTTGCCCTTTCATATTGCTCTGCAAAAAAGGGTTAGATCAAATTGGGAAACTCCAGAGACTATTCCTGCAGTTAACAAAACTGTCTAGACCATCCAGCAGTGACCCTGAATACTTGAACAAGCATCCTACACCAGAAGGTCTGGTAGTCCATGCAGCAACGTCCATTAAACAGTCGGCATACCCCACTATTCCACTGGACAGGGACGACAAGTGTGTGGACGCTTGGGCGCAGAAGATCTTCACAGCAGAGCACATGGCTTTAAAGTCTGCCAACGCCTCTTGTGCCTTGTCTCAATTCACGTTCACCCTGTGGGACTGTGTAGCAATGGCAGCTGACCACATCCCCGAAGGGGAGGAAAGAGACCTCTTACTGGCTATCATTAAGGATGGAAAACAGGCAATGTGCGAATGCCTACAGTCATGTTTGGATACTGCAGACAGCATCAGCAGATCAATGGCGACAAGAACCGTACTACACAGATTTGCGTGGTTGTGGAAGTCAGGGTTTGCACCGGACGTGCAACCCAGGCTTCTCAATGTGCCTTTTGACGGCTTTAGGTTGTTTGGCAGAAAGGCTGATAAAAGTCTGGAGAAGCTGCAGACATCTAAAGCGGCAGCAAAGTCTCTCAGCGCCGCAATCAGACAGCCTCAACATTCTTACCCTAGTACATCATCTTGGAGGGATAGGTCCTTTGGCTTCTACTCCTCAGTTGGCAGAGCGAGGGGACATGCTAGTTATAGAGGTCATAAGATTCCCTTGTGGTGGAAGAGGGAGAGGTACTAATTCCACCCAAACGTTTGCTTTACCATCAGCCACTGTTCCAGCCTCCTCAAAACCTCTCTGAGGTCTTAATCCACAAGACCCCAGTGGGAGACAGATTGTCTCTGCTTCTGCAAGAATGGCAAGGCATTACTTCAGATGCTTGGGCATTAGAAACAGTAGCCCAGGGTTACTGTCGCCATTTATAAAAAGACCTCAGAATCATTCACTGGGGAACCACTTGCGCGAATCTCCATCTCTGTTCCTTGTGCAGGATATTTTGACCTTGTCAGAGAAAGGTACCTGTAGCGGAATGGAACACAGGGTGGTATTCCCCATACTTTGTAATCAACAAGAAGGACAGGGGATTGAGACCCATCTTGGACTTGAGATACTTGAACAAGTTCCTCAGGAAGGACAGGTTCAAGTAAGCTACCCTTTCTCAGATCCGACTGGCCCTCCAGCTTCTGGATTGGATGGTGTCATTCGAGCTTCAGGATGCTTACTTTCATGTGCCTATTCATCACAAGCACAGAAAGTACCTGAGGTTGGCGGGTTCTCATTATCAGTTTCGAGTTCTGCTATTCGGGCTGACATCTGTCATGAGGGTTTTCACCAAGTTAAACGCCTACCTGTACGATTGGCTGATCAGGGCACGCTCTCCGGAACAAGCACAGGAACATCTCAGCATCACCTGCCACTCTCTCCACAGACTGGGCTTCTCTCTCAATTACAAGAAGTCCCACATGATACCATCACAAAGACTCCAGTTCATCTGAGCAGTCCTGGATGCATCCTCAGGAAGGCTCAAAGCATTCTGCAGATGGTCACCAAATTCCAGAATGCCCCTCGTCTCTCAGCCTTCGACTTTCTAAGGTTGCTCGGCCTTCTCATCCGGCATCTTCCTGGTGCCAGAGGCTTGCCTAAAAATGCCATCCCTCCAATGGGCTCTCAGGACTCAGTGGTCTCAATTTTCAGGCAAGATGTCGGACCTTCTTCAGGTTCCAAGCAGAGTCGCTCAGATCTCCTGTGGTGGGCCTGTGAGGACAACATTCTGAAGGGTGAACCTTTTTGGGAACCATGGTCGGAGATAACAGTAGTTAAGGACGCCTCACTCAAGGGATGGGGAGCCCACGCCAACAATCTGACAGTCAGCGATCGTTGGTCTCCATCGGAGTCCAAACTTCACATCAACCTTTTGGAGCTAAGGGCAATCAGAATAGCGCCGAAGGCCTTTCTGCCCTCTGTATGGGGAAAGAAAGTCCTGATAATGATGGACAACACAGTGGCCATGTACTACCTCAAACTGAGAGGTGGTGTAGGGGCACTACCACTATTCAGAGAGGCAATGCAGCTCTGGTTCTTGGCAATTAAGGAAGGAATCACCCTATAGGTGGGTCACCTAGCCGAAGTGGAGAACACATCGGTGGACACTCTGAGCAGTCAGAGCACGGACTACCACGAGTGGAAACTAGCTCAGGAAGTCCTTCAAGAGATCTTCACCCTTTGGGGAACCCCTCAAGTGGATCTGTTCAAGACCAGTGTCAACCGGAAGTGCAAACTGTTATACTCCAGGGAATTTCACCCAAGAGGAGCTGTAGGGGATGCGTTCGTAGTGGACTGGGAGTTTCCACTCCTGTACGCGTTTCCTCCAGTCATCAGGAGGTTGAGAAAGTTCAGGAAATCCATGATCCTAATTGCTCTGGATTGGGCCAGGTGGTACCTGGACTTTCTGGACATGTCCATCTGCCGTCCAATGCAGACGCACATAGAGAGGACATTCTCTCGCAAGAGGAGGGTCGGGTTCTCCATCCAGAGGTCAAGACACTTAACCTTCACGCATGGTTTCTGAGAGGTTGAGGTCTAAGGATTGGCACATTCCGGATGACGTCATGGAGATTTTGCTTTCGGCCAGAAGGCTAGCAACAAAATCTTTATTCCGCTGCCGTTGCAACAAATTCAGTAGCTGGTGCAGAGAAAATAATGTGGATCCTTTTCAATGTAATACACCTATGGTGTTATCCGTTTTGTTACATTAAGTGAATATGGGGCTCCAGATTGGAACCATAAAGGGTTATCTGGCAGCGCTTTCAATTTTAAAGCGCTCATCAGAAGAAACTTCATACTTTAAAATCCCATTAGTAATACAATTTCTTAAAGGACTTTAAGGAGGCATGGTATCACAAGTATGATACTGAGACAAAAGTTACAATTTTTAAAACCTTTTTCTCAGGGTTTGGAAAAACTCCTACTTTGCCCTTTAGCTAGGATGGGAGTAGTCTCTACTATCAAATAATAAGGAAAACACTGTCCTAGTCGGTCTCTGTCAAATCAAAATGGCCTATATTAACACAACCTAATGCCTGCACTATCTCTTATACATAAAGTGTAAAGGGGAACATGTATTCAAAGGAAAATCAGTGTTAGAATATAAAGAATCAAAGTGGCCGAGTCAGCTCTCATCCCCACGTTGGATAGCATGGAGTAAGGCGGTCCCCGTAGACAGGATAACACTCTGGCTCAGGTTCTCAAAACAAAGCAGTTGTGTTATGGACAGATCCAGGGCTACACAGAGAGACCTGTCTGCTGCGGGCCGGATGATGTTGAGTAAGACAAGGCATCTGCACTTAACGCACGTCATCCAGCCACACATGAATACACATACTATTCTTCAGTCCACAATGCACACTCCAGAATAGACTACTGGCTGATCTCCACCACACTTATGTCGCAAGTGGAAGAGTCCAGGATTCTCCCCTGCACGATCTCCGATCATTCCCCCCATCATTCAGACCCTACAATGGAGTGCACAGGCCATCCCACGGCCGCTCTGGTGTATGCCCCCTGCTTGCCTGACTGACTCAGTTTTCCGTGAGGAATTATGGAACAGGGCGATAGAATTTTTCAAAAGAAATGAAGGGACAGTGCGACACCATAGTACGGTATGGGAAGCCTTTAAAGTGTGGATTAGAGGGTAGGTCATCTTCATGGCTTCGGGGACATTGGGTGAAACCAGGCAGGAAATGGGAAAGGTAGAAATAGACCTTAAAAAATTGGAAGATGAGTATGGTAACACCCGTCATCGTGCCCTTCTTGGCTGTATGAAAGGGAATCTTCTGAAGTGTAGGGAACTTGCGGATAGGGAGGTTCAACTGCTCTATTATCATGGACAGGCGAGATGATATGGCGAGGCCGATATAGCGGGGCACCAAATGGCGAGCGCGGTCAAAAGCGAGATTGGGATACAATATATTATTGGAATTCACAGTTCCACCGGAACTACCCTGAATACTCTGGAAGCAGTGAACTCCAAATTCTATAAATCCCTATACTCGAACTCTGATAACTGCTCAAGTACAGAGCTTGAGGCTTATTTGGATGAGATACCACTTAAAATGATCTTGGAGGATGCCCGAATGGCCATTAACCAACCACTGACGAGATCATAGAGGCCATTAAGTCACTCCCCTCTGGTAAGGCACCAGGCTCTGACGGACTAGGGAATTATCTTTACAAAGAATTAAGCTCCATCCTAGCTCCCAACTTGATGTGAATCACTTCATACTGGCAAACTCCCCCACCCCCTCACTAAGTGATCTGTGTGATCACAGTATTACTGAAACCCAAGGAACCCGCCTCAGACATGGGCTCATACATGCAGACACAAAGATTTTTGCCAAACTACTAGCAGCCAGACTTCTCCCAAATATGACACAATTGGTGCACTCTGACCAATCAGGATTTATCACAGTCTGGTCGACGGCATCCAATTTGCATAGGCTCTTTGGCATAATCTCACAACTCAACCCGAAGGCACAAGCTGTGGCGGCCTCATTGGACGCTGGAGAAAGCCTTCGACTCAGTCTCCTGGCAGTTCCTGTTCTCAGTGCTACGCCGCATGGGACTGGGCAAATTCTTTTTCCAATGTGTCCGCTTGTTGTATAGCTCCCCGACTGCTAGAGTTTGTACTGGGTCCACGCTGTCCCCGATGTTCCTGCTCGAACGCGGCACGAGACAGGGCTGCCCACTATCCCCGCTGCTGTTCGCGCTCACTATTGAGCCATTGGCATGCATCATGCGCCTAAGACACAAACACCGATGCTTACGCATGATGGGTCCGACACACATCATCTCACTTTATGCTGACGACTCACTACTATACATTAGGAACCCAGCTATAAACCTCGGCCCGATCTTGGATCATGCGCCAACACCACTCCTTGTTACTCGAGAACCATGAAAAGTATATGCACGTACAAAATGAACCTATGAGCTAGGCTTCCGATCTCTCCATACGGTAGACTGTCCCTCCTAAAGATGATAATAGTCCCCAAATTACTATCCTACTTCACCAATATACCAGTTTGGCTGGGGCGCCTATTTTTCGATAAGCTACATTCAATGGCAGTGGGATTCACATGGGGTGCTGATACACCACAGATGGGATGCCATGACCAGACCTTATGATCAGGGAGGGCTCCAAGCACCAGAATTTGTTTGTTTGTTTATTTATTTCTAATGCGCACCAGACCCAAGGGTAACAGCGCAGCAGTAAGAATATGCGAGGCTTACAAGGTTACAAAATATTTCGCAGTACAATGCAGTATATTTACAGTTACAGTAAAGTTACATCGGAAGTATAACAGTATGCCAAAGGTATGGATACAATTGTACATGTTATAGACAAGTTAGGTTTTCCATTTCACTAGGTTGCGAGATAGGCTTAAGCAGCCTGGATGAGGCAAATTGCTCTCGTATGACAGTAGTATTGAGCAAGTTGATATTTTTTCTGAAATGTGTGTAAGGTTCGTCTACTCTGAATTTAGGAGGCAAGGAATTCCAAAGTTTGGCCGCCTTCACGGGAAAACTGTAGCCACCAATCTTAGGGAGTCTAAATCTCGGTACCACAAGGCAATTGGCATTACTGGCTCTAGTCGGTCTAATAGAGGTTCTTCTATTCAGTCTGTCCATTAGGTAGCTGGGGGCCGCTTTGTTTAGGGCTTTGTGAGTCAAGGAGGCAATTTTTAACTGTATTTTATTCTGAGTAGAGAGCCATTTATGTTGGCGTCTGATAGAGGAGATATGTATTCTTTTATTTATGCCTAGTGCAGCTCTTAAAGCGTTATTTTGAAGGATTTGTAGCCTCTGGATAGTAGCTTTGTTAGCACTACTGTAAAGAGCATTGCAGTAATCTAGCCTAGAGAGTATTAGTGCTCTAGCCAAGATCATGCAGCTGTCATTTGAGAGGAATGGCTTACCAACTCTAATGAGCTTGCAAGTGTAAGCTGTGGTAGAGGCCAGCGATTTTACTTGTTAATCAAAGGTCAAGGTTGATTCGAGGTAGAATCCAAGGATTTTTACCTCCTTGGATACCCTGATGATGTTTCCATCGATGGTGAATGAGGAATATTCATAACCTAGTTTATTGAGGTTCGAATGTGTACCCAAGATTATCAACCGTGTCTTATCATTCAGGCATAAACCGTGGGTGGCCATCCATGCCTGAATGATGAGGTATACCTTATTCACCAACGCTGAGTCTTTGCGATGATTCCCGGAAAGAGGAAGGAGAATCTGTGTATCATCTGCATAGTTGGTGTAGGTGATACCCAGAAGGTCCAGATCATCTAACCGGGGCTTGGTGAATATATTGTATAGAAGTATTGAGCTATACTATGAAGTGGTACAGGCACACTTTACTGCGTATTGGTATTCCTCACATGACCGACCACCACACACGGGTCTCGAGGAATATAGCGTGTCCGCATCTAGCATGCGCACAGTAGTTCTGGCCAATCGACACACGGACACATGTACGTTCGACCCGGTCTGCACGACAGTTAATGCCTGGGCCAGGATATTTAAAAGGCTGAATGTCTCAGTGCCCTATGTGGGGGCAATCCTGCTCTGGAGCTGCCGAGGGCTTCCCCCAACATACGATAAAGCCATTCAGAGTGGGTCGGATTCCTATGGCACAATAACACTGCACAACCTCTTCCCGGGGGGCTCCTTTGTCACACATGAAGATTTCTTGGAGAAATTAGGCACTGGCTCCATCAGAACACTACAGTATTATAGGATAAGAGCGGCTGTAAGGGGACACTGGCCTTGGTTCCTGAGGAGTGTGAGGCGCTGAGCATGGTGGTGACTGACGGGAACCCAGAGGACTAGTGTCCAAATTATATAAGAAATCCCAAGACACACAAACACAACCCCAGAAAGCCAAAGAGAAGTGGGAGGTGGATTTGGGATCCCCGCTAGATGATGCACGTTGGACCGGCTGGTGTCGCCTAAATGGGGAGGTGTCCCTTAATGCTAGACACAGACTTTAAAATTCTTAACAGACTGCACTATACCCCTGCGAAAATTGTCAGATTTGCCCCACTAGCACACAGTGGTTGTATCAAATGTAATGTTGAAGTAGTGGGCGCACAACACATGTACTGGGGCTGCCCCTGAGTGGCCCAATTTTGGCAGGAGGTCGCTGATATGTTACATGAATACACTGGAGTCCCGCCTTGCTTTACATTCTTTAAATACTTGTTTGGTGATATAGGAAAGGGACAGTCAAGTTGAGATTCCTTTTTAACCTGGGCTGTTTGCGGGCCAAAAAATGTATATTACTCAAATGGAAATCTAAGACTGCGCCGGACATTAAAATGTGGATACTAGAAATGACATATGCCAATGAGTGTGAAGAGACCTATGTTTCACTTGTAACACCAAGCTGCAGGCCCAAGGACATTTGGGCGACCTTCAGAGAGTACCTAAGGGAACAGAGTGCTGTTGAGTGACAGTTACGCAAAATGTAAATGCATTCAATAAGACAATTTGCCGGGCACCTACATGTGCAGGTATGGAAACCCCTGGGTGATGTAACCGATGTAATTTCAGTTGAAGATTTTATGAGGATGTATGCCTTTCACTGCGCTAAAAATAAAGTTTAAAAAAAAAATGCAGTCTTCTTGTCTGGGATTTGGCCGTCTCCACATATCTCTTACGGTTCTTTGGAGGCAACGACCTCCTGCAGGGAACTCCTGAGTTTCTTTACCCTTGATTCTCGTCCCTCTATCCGTCGTCCTGCTCCAGTAGATTCGCCTTCACCCGGGAAGTTCTGCTATTTCTCGTGTTCGACTGTGCTCATAGTGTGCCTCTATGGTCCGCCTTTTATCTGTGTGGGGAGAGCTAATGGGTATCAGATGCATGTGATTAAAGACAAGTGCCTGACTTTGCCTGACCTTTTTAGCGGGACATGACCAATGAGATGTATAAGGGTTAGCCTTGTTAATCTGTCGCCCTCTTCCTCAGCCCAGTATTTGTGTAGGAAAGGTGGGGGGGAGCTGGGACATTGGAGAATCCCATGAAATAGGAGGGATCATGGGTAGGGGCAAGGGGGAAAACCCTGTGTCACGAACGGTCGCCTCACCCCCACTCTCTGAAGACCCCTGACCCAGTTGATCCTCCCGCACTGATCCACCCCCAGGGTCTGGATCCAAAGGCGAGAGCCATGCCCTGGCCACTAGAGAGAGGGAGATCCCCCGGGACTAGTAAGTGAGACACCCTTTGGTTTCTCACAAGACTTACTAATGTGTACCCAGCTACTCCCTTTCAGGTACCTGTTTGGGATTTAAATTGTGTACTAAAATGTCTACATGTATTACATTTGAAGCTCTTCATTCATGTCCATTAAGATAGCTGACATTTAAACCAATTTTTCTAGTTGCAATAACATCAGCCCGCAGGGTGAACGAGTTGCAGGCACTTTCTTGTAAACCTCGATTCACTATATTATATAAGGACAAAGTGGTTCTTTTTTTTTTTAACCAACTTTATTTATTCAAATGCAGTCATGTTCAGATACTGTATTGGCCAGAGATTTACATAATTTTAACACATGTAATTTGTTAAGGCCACATATTAACATTCGGTTTTACAATTATTGGTTACAAGCTTTGAGCATTAAATTAACTTTAACTGCAACCGTTCAACCACCTTTCCCCTGTCCTCATCCCCACTCCCAGTTCCCCAGTGGCATGGACCAGTCCTTCTGCTTTCCAATGAGATTGTTGTGTCCTGATTAGTTAACTTCTGCATTGGATCAAGGCTCCTGTACTTAGTTTGTTGGTGCTCAGTTTTGAATAGCTGTCAACAAGTTCGGCCTAAAAAAAATGTGCTTCTGTCTCTGACATAGTCGAAGAAGGGGTCCCAGGTTGCCCAGAACTTCAGGAACTTGCCGTCCTTCAGGGCCCCTACCTTCTCCATGGCCATTACGTTCCAAGTTTTCACCCACCAACATGCTGTTATTGGGCCTTCTGGATTTTTCCACGCTTGTGCCAGGGTCATTTTTGCTGCCATTAACAGGTGGGTGATAAGTGTTGCATTGTTGCCAGTTGCCGCATAAATGTCTTTGACTGCCGTACCCAAGAGTATAACTTTAGGTGACGCTGGCAGTTGTTTCCCTGTGATTTCCTTTATGTGCCCCAGGACTTCCTTCCAGAACAGGGCTGCCTTAGGGCAGGACCACCACATGTGGTATAGGTCTCCTTTGCCTTCGCAGTTTCTCCAGCACGTAGGCGGGTAGTTGGGGTACATTTTGTGCAACCTATGGGGGGGTCAGGTACCACCTAAAACAAATCTTGTGTGCAGTCTCTCTAATGGCTGTGCATCTGGATGATTTTTGTGCTCTTTTCCAAATTTGGGTCCACTCCTCCTCGGTGATGGGGTCTCCTATATCTCTTACCCAGTTGTCCATATATGAGAAGGTGTCACTCTCTTGTGCACTGTCCAGCAGCTTTTATATTTTGGAGACAGCTCCTGCCTCGTCCACTTCGTGTAGCGTTAGTTCCAGGACCACCGGTACCCTAATAGCTGCTTTCTTGATTTCCTTATGCATTATCCAATGCCGGATCTGAATGTAGGTGTATCTGTCTCTTTCCCCTACCCCAGATTTCTGTTTACACTCTTTGAACTGTAATGGGTTTCCCCCCTGAAAGAAGTCCTTCAAATATAATATTTGTTCCTGTCCCCAGTTCTTCCAGAAACTGGGCCGTTTACCCGGTGTAAAGTTTTGGTTGTGCGCCATTGGAGTAAAGGAACCCAACCCCGGGATGATGTTCCATTTTTTCAGTCCTCGATCCCAGCCTCTCAGTGAGGTCTTGGTTGCTTCCAGCAAGTGACCCTCTGCTTCCCTGGCACCCACCTGCAACCCGTGTAGAGCCCTCAGTGGGATAGTGGTCACCTCTTGCTGGATTCCCACCCAACCCTTTCACATGTCCTCTCTCTTCCAGGTTAACATTGGTGCTATTTGTGCAGCCAGGACATACCTCTGCACATCAGGGACCCCCAGACCTCCCAGGTACGGTGGCCTTGTTAGGATTCTTCGTTCTATTCTAGCTTTCCTTTTGTGCCATATTCAACCCGGGACAAGATTAACCAAACCACCTGACCCCATCCTAATAAATGGGGAACCCGAATTTGAAGTTAAAAATATCCTGGACTCCAAGATAGTTAACTCAAGACTTTTTTATTTAATTGACTGGAAAGGTTACGGACCACAAGAAAGGTCATGCACCTCGGTTGGTGATAAAATTCCATCGGAGCTTCCCAGACAAACCAGGGCCAAGGGGAAGAACGACCTTAGGAGGGGCCTTGGGGGGGGGAGTGCTGTCATGATGCCTACCCCCGGGCATCCGGACCAGGCCCATCAGTCCCGGGAGCAGGCATCCAGATGCTTAGAAAAAGCCCAGCAGCCCCGGCTAGGGGCTATCTGGGTACAGTCCTGGCGCCGTAGGCACCAGCCTCATATAAGGGGTCAGTCCTGGCACCATAGGCGCCAGGCTCATATGCTTACACTTACCTCATGCAGACCATGCTGCTAAGAATCCAAGCCAACGTGAAGCCTGAAGGGGACTACTTTACTTCAGGGACTATTTTCTTACTCGGGTGTGGTCTTGGGGGGAACTTCTTACCTGGGACTACTTTGAAGGCTATTTAAACCACGCCCGAAGAGCAGCACACGCTTCGCGTTATTCTGCATCTTGCAGCGTAACGCTCACCGTGCCTGCAAGTCAGCATCCAGCCTTCTGCCACGCCCGTCTCGAGTCTGGAGCTCCTAGAGAAAAGGGGAAGAAGGAGGAAAGGTTAAAACAAGAACATGACTTCTATTCCTCAACTGATTCCGGATCATCGCGCCTTCAAACAAGGAAAGAGACGTTAATTTGATACGCGTCGCATCGCCCTCTGTAGCGCCGCGCTATACTCACCAGCCTTTGCAGCACCTCCACTATCCGCCGCAGTCTCCATCACATCTTCGCCGAACTCCGGCACCTAAGGGGGACAAAAGAACAGCAAGGTGAGCCGAGAGAATAAACAAAGGCAATCTCTGTTACCACCATAGACTTACCTGATTTTACCGCCGGAGGCATTATTCATCTTCACGGTCCGGCGCAGCCTCCATCTCATCTTCGCCGAACTCCGGCACCTAAGGGGAACAAAAGAACCTCAAGGTGAACCGAGAGAATAAACAAAGGCAATCTCTTTTACCACCATAGACTTACCTGATTTTACTGCCGGAGGCATTATTCATCAAGACGTCATAATTTCTCACGCCGCACCTGTAATAAGAGGGAAAACAACAGATTAAACACAGGTATCATTTACCAGACAGTGTTGGGTAATACAGACTTACCTGAATGCTGCCAGCTGCCACGAGGCAATCTTCTCTTGGGTCAAGCTGCAAGACAAAAGGAATCGGACAAGAGTGAATATCAGACATTTTGAGCTCTTACAAACTATATACTTACGGTTCCTAGCCAGGGACCTCAGAGTCAATATTGGTCTGGAACTCTCCCAATTCCTTCGGACCAGTGAAGTAGCTGGTTATCTACGCGCCCCTGCATTCCACGCAGGATGGAGAGCTCATCGTTTAAAAACATAAGGTGAGACTATGAAAGGAGATATCGGAGGTGATTAGTGGGAAGAACAGTGGGGTGTTATCACTCAAATCCACGGGTGGCTAATTCCCTTTCTCCACTTTCAGGAGAATACTTCTACGGGTCAAGCAGACGAAATTAGGCGGACCAGTCGAGTCTGTCATCTCTGCACTACGCGTCACGTTGGTGGACACCGCAGCTGTCCAGTTCCGATCAACGCCCCTGTGGGAGCCAGGTGAGCGTAACAGATAGTTCCTGGGTGTCCCACCTATGTAGGTCTTCCCTCAGTTGTTTCAGCAGTGGCGTTATGTTTGCTCCGTACAGGTTTTTATAACCCTTTGTTAATTGGATCCCTAGATATTCTATTGATTCTCTTTCCCATGTTAGCGGGTATTTTGACCCCAGAGCTTCGACCACCTCTTCCCTCTCTGTGATGATCAGGGCCTTAGATTTAGTGAAGTTTATGGTAAACCCTAATATCTTAGCAAAGTCTTGTAGGGAATTGAGTGCTCTTGGTGGTGTTCTTATGATTGCCAAGGAACAGCATTATATCGTCTGCGTACAGTTCTATTTTATGTATGGTCCCACCGCATTTAACCCCTCGTATGTCGGGATCTTGCCTTATTATTTCGGCTATGGGCTCCATTGCCATGGTGAAAATTAAGGGCGAGAGTGGTCAGCCCTGTCTTGTCCCTCTGTATATTCTGATTTTTTGCTGTGGGATTCCCATTAACCATAAATGTCGTCCTTGGGAGGCGGAAATTTGCCAGGACCATTCTGGTAAAATTGGGGTTGCATCCAAATTTCTGTAGTACCAGTTCCAGATACGTCCAGTCCAGACTGTCAAACGCTCTCCTTGCATCTAGGGCAGCTATGGAGAACCTTTGTCCTATCTTGCTTCCCAGATCTAATATATCCACTGCCCGCCTAATGTCGTCTTGGGTGTGTCTCCCTTTTATGAACCCAGCTTGTTTGGTGTGAATTATTTTGGACAGACCTCTGCGAGTCTAGTTGCGAGGACTTTAGCCTAAAGCTTGGCGTCGGTATTAATTAGGAAGATCGGCCGGTAACTGGTTCAGTCTGTGGGGTCTTTACCTAGGATTGTGGTGGAGTTTCCCATATCGGGTGCGACTGTGCCGCTGTTTCTTATGTGATTAAATAGGTTTGTTAGGGGGCCCAGCAGTTGGTTGCAGAATGTTTTTTAGTATCCGCTTCCGAGTCAATCCAGCCCTGTGGATTTGTTGGGGGGCATTGCTGTTATGGCATCACTAATTTCTTGTGCCGATATGGGGGCTTGCAGAGCGTCGTTATCCTCCTTTATAATCTGGAGAAGGGAAATCCTTGACATATAATATCTTTGTGTTTGGTGGTTTAGATGTTCACTTTCTAACAGTCCCTGATGGAATCTCTCCATTATCTCGAGTTTCCCCTTCTCCGTTGCGCATAGCTCCCCTTTTTCGTCTTATAATTGAACTATGTAATTACAGGAGTTTTGTTTGCGGAGTTTGGCCGCTAAGAACCTGTTCGCTTTGCTACCCTGGACATAGTATGTCTGTTTGGTGTTGACTAGTGCTTGTGCTGTGCGTTCTGCTAGGTGTGCTTCTAACTGGGCTCTTGCTTTCCGGATCACTCTCATTGTTTTTTGGGATTGCCTAGTTTTGTGTTGTTTCTGCTTCATTTAATGCTGTTCCAGATTCTTTTTAATGAGTTCTTTTTCCCTCATATACGCTTTCGCTTGTGAAATAAATTCCCCCCGGACCACTGCTTACCCGGTATCCCAAATTACCCCCCAGTTTGTTTCCCCGTTATCATTTTCTTGGAAGTAATTCTGAATCGTCTCCTCCATGTGCGCTCTAAGGGCCAGGTCCTTCAAGATCATCTTGTTCAGTCTCCAGGGCTTGCAGCCCTTATAGACGCTTTGGGCCATCTGCATTTGTACCAGGACTGTGGCATGATCTGACACGCATTGGACCTCTATTTCCACTTTGCTAATGCACGGGAACAGGGTGGCTGATACAAGCACCATGTCGATTCTCGAGTACCCCTTGTGGACCGCTGAATAATGGGTGAATTCTCTCTGTTGTCCGTGAAAAAACCTCCATGTCTCTATCACCTCCAGTTCTCTGAAGAGTTTGCCCAACGCCTGTCTGTTTATTGCATCTGCTGCAGTGGGTGGAAGAGTTTTATCCAAAGCGGGATCCATGACACAGTTAAAATCGGCTCCATCTACTATCTGATCTTCACACCAGCCCCCCAGAGTTTTTAGTATGTCCCTCAGGAATAAATCTTGTCGCTCATTCGGGGCGTAAATTGCAATTAGCTTGTATAGTTGCTCCTGTATCATCCCCTTTAGTATTAGGTATCTCCCCTCCGGGTCCCTGTGTATCGCCCGTTTTTTAAAGATCAACTTGGCCCTGATCAATATGTCTACCCCTTTTGGTCTTCCTCCCACCCGAGGCAAAGTATTGGCGGGGGAACGCCCTATGTTTCAGTCTTCCTTCATCCTCAAGAAGGTGGTGTGTTTCCTGCAGGAAGGCGATTGAAGCCTGCAAGTCTATAAACCTCGTCAGGATAGATCAGCGTTTGACTGGTGAATTTAGACCTTGTACATTGAGTGAGACTAAGTTCAGTTCAGCCATCTAGTTTGTGTTTGTGATCCTTTGCCTTCCGGTATGCTTTCTCCAATTGTTTCTCCCTTTCCTCCTTGCCTATACTGGTCATGCCGTTCCACAAACTTGAATAACTTTGTAACTCCCCCCCCCCCCTCCGATTTCCTCCCCCTTCTTCTAGTACCCTTCAGATCAAAGTTCCTCAGAACCTTCTCTGCACCCCTTTTGGGGTGCTGGGTATCACCTCTCCTCCCACTTGTGCTCTGCCAGGACCTGTGTCTGTCCTGCATTGGTTCCAAAATGGTTAATCTCTTCACTCCGTCCGAGGTTAGTGCTTTCTTCCGCCATGATTCTCATATTTGTCCTTCCTCCCTCCCGGCGCCGCGTTCAGCGCTTCTTAGTTATTTATGTTTTGGTTCCTCCAGGTGACCGTGGTCATTCCAGTTGGAGGCTTCTCATCCTTCCCTCCGCGCCCCGCTTCTTAGTGGGGGTAGACCACCACTCCCACTGTCCGGGGTTTCCGCTTCTGAGGCTGCGAGTAGGATTTGGATCCTCGCAAGTGGTGATGTGCTGTTATTTGTTTTCGTAGGTGAACTGCAAGCTGAAGGGTATGCCCATCTGTAGGCAATCCCTTTGTCTCTTAGTGCCTTTGTAACCAGCGCCATTAGTCTTCTTTTATGCAGGGTGGACAGTCCAGGTCCTGGAACAGATGAACCTGGGCCCCATTGATAGTCACCGGTTGTAGGCTTTTTGCTGCACAGAGGATTTCCTCCTTCAATGTGTAGGAGGTCATTGCCAGTAGAACGTCCCTGGGTCTGGCCACTGGATCTTTTCTGTGAGGGCCAACTCTGTCTATGCGTATGTCCTCGGGTTGGGCGCCCGGTAGGAGGCTGCTGAAGCATGTTTGCATTGTCTCTTTCAGATCCTTGTCCGCAATTGACTCGGCCAAGCCCTTCACTCGTATGTTGGATCCTCGGGATCTGTTTTCCAGATCCTCTGCTTGGAGTTCCAGGTTGTGCGTTGCCCTAGCGATCTGCTCCAGGAGTACACTAGTCTGTTTTGAATCTTCAGCCATTTCTGAGAGCCTTGCTTCTGTTGTGTCTACTCTCTCTCCTAGGTCTGTAATCTCTCTTTTGACTTCCTGCAGGGACGAGCGTAGTTCTTCCCTTATTTTCCCCAATTGGTCCTGCAGGGATTCCATCATACGGCTCTCGATTCCTTTCAGGCATTCCTGGAGTTCCTCTTTATTCAGTGCCTTGTGGGTGCCTCTGCGGGCTTCTGGGTGCAATGTTCCTCAGTTGTTGGTTCGCCCTGGGGTTTCCCCGCCCGATAGCGTCTCCAACAGTTTTCCAATTGCCCTTCTCCTGCTTTCTCTGTGTTTATAGCTCTTGACCGGGTGTCTTTGGACGTGGCTCCTGGCATCTGTGTCTGTTCCGTGGGTGGGAGGGGAGGACCCTGGCGATGCAGGTGAATGGGTTAGAGCCCTTGTTAGCTTAGTGGATTCTGGCACTTTGATGGACACAGTCCAATTACTGTGGGGGCAGCAATTATGCCCCCCCCAGTGGGGTCCGCCTGGTCAGGCTCCTAGTAACTCCAGTTATGTATGTTGAGAATTGCGGCACCTATTAGAGGTTTGAGTGTCCAATCCCCGGGGCATCCTAGTTTCACTGCTTATGAATATGCAGTCCCCATTGGGCTCATGGCGCCCTGGTGAGGTTTGCAGCGCAGACTTGGTTTACAGGGGAACCTACTTGGTTTACAGGGGAACCTGTTGTTGGATGGGCCAGTTGCGCTCACCCTCAGTGCGCCCTTACACCAGTCCCTGTGTTGTGGGGTGGCCGGCAATAGGCCTCGCACTACTCCCTTGTTCCCCGCCGTAGGCTTAGCCAGCTGGCCCAGTCGTTATGTGTCTCTTCGGGGCGGGGCAGTCGCGCTGTTTGTTCCCACTGCAGGACCTCTGTTGATACTGGACTGCCTGGTATTTTCGCCTGCTGCAGGGGATGGCCACCAAGTGCTTTGTCTGGTAGCTGGTGCAGCACTTCTCGTGCTCTATGCAGCCTGGGGCACCACTTTGGTTATGTGTGTCCACTTATGGGAGTAAGCAGGGGAGGGCACCAGTGGAGAACTCGACCGCTCCCAGGGCCCCACTACGGGTGTCAGGCCAGCCCGGGGAATCGGAGTGCCATTGTTCTCCAGCCGGCATAGCTGCCAGGAAGTTTTGAAGTGTCCGGCGGGGGACTCGCCAGAGCCTGCTCCTCCCCACCGCACCCCGCCTTTCCCCCACTTACCGTACGGGACTGCTTTGTTGGGCTCCTCCGCTGCCTGGTCCGGTGTGGGCTGCGCAGCGCTGCTGGTGGCCACAGGCTTGGCTCCAGACTTTCAGGTCCCGCAGTCGATGGGACGTTGCTCGATGGAGGGGGTAATTATGTGGGGGCAGCGCGATGTTCCCGGCCCAGTCCAGCTTGATCGTCGAGCACTGTGGGCGAGAGCAGGGGCCCGTCAAACACCGTGCACCCTCTGCTTGTATTGTCGGGTCCCACTCTGTCCCGCTCTTCTCTCCGCAGCTTCAATGTGGAGCGTAGTGCCGTTTGCTGTTCTGGGGTCTGTGCCGGTCTGGATGTTTCCCCACCAGTTATTTGGGGAAGAGAACGGACGGCAATCTTGCTATTTGGAATATGGACTTCTGCTATTTTATCTCCTTTTTGTGTGTCGCACGGGCGGAGCTCCGGTGCGCGCACCCTCAGGGGAGAGCAGCCATCTTGGAATCCAGGACAAAGTGGTTCTTAAAGTGAAGCCTTCCTTTCTGCCTATGATAGTCTACAACTTCCATTAGTCTCTAAAAATCATTTAACCAACTTTTTACCCGCCTCTTCATCCTGGGAAGGAAGAGGAGAGGCTGCATAGACTGGACCCAAGAAGGGCTCTGAGTTGCAATATCTCACGAATGTCTAAGTGTTGCCAAGATGATCAATTATTTATTGTTTATACAGATCATACATTGGGTTTGGCAGTAACAAAATAAACTCTATCCAGATGGATTTCGCTGGCTATTGGGAATGTTATTGATTGGCTGGTAAAGAGCTTCCGGAGGGTTTGAGGGCCCATTCTACGAGGGGCATGGCAGGGGTGCCAATTAAGGACATCTATCTGTGCGTCAGCCACTTGGTTTACCATTCACACCTTTGTAAAATATTATTGTCTGGACTCAACTGCCACTCAGGAAGGAAGATTTGGGAAGGCAGTCCTTCATTCTGTCCATGATGATTCTTTTTTTAAACATTATTTATTCACTCATAATCCCAAATTCAAATCACATTACCAGCAATACTGTTCTTTTACGATTGGGTCCTCAATTTATACAGGTAGGCCATCTGGTTTCTCATCACACAACATCAATCATGAGATTTTATATATTGCAATCAGAACATTTAACAATAGCCTTCCTTATCCCACACAACCTTTTTTCCCCTCCTAACCCCAACATGTATGGCTTCAATATTACTGTTCCGGGTTTTAAAGTCTACTATTCCTTTCTCGCAAAGGGCGTTCCATCATAGTCAAATCACATGTACATTCATTATTTTTTTTTTTTAATTTATTTAATATATTCCAACCAACAAAACAATACAGACCAAATATACAGTGTAAGATTCAATGATACAATTTCACATTTGTACATTATACAATTTGATCTCTGTTCCCCAAATTCCACCCCCCTTACAGGCCTATCAAGTCTATTTACTCTGTATTCGCACCGCTTGGTGGGGTCTGTTTTCCATTGGAATCCGCCAGATCTGGCATCGTTCCAAACAATTCCGCTATCAGTGATTTCCAAGCCAATAGGGTTCCCACCTCTTCTCCCCCTCCTATATTACTGGACTCCTGCCATACCATGGTGTCTGCTTCCGCCCATTTTTGCAACTCCTTCCACCATATCTCCACCCGCGGTTTATGACAAGCCTTCCACCCCATGGCGATCCTCCTCTTAGCCAACACATATGCCAAGTCCTTCAATTTGTTAATATGCTTAAGTTTCTGCGATCTAGGGAACCCCCCCAGTAGGCAGGCCCAGGCTGACTCTACAACCAATGTGACTCCTTTATCCGCAAGTTCCGCCGCTATCTCACTCCAGAAACACCCAACCACAGGGCAGGACCAAAACATGTGTACCATGTCGACCTGTTATTCATCTCATTTGGGACATGCTTGTCTACCTGCATTTTTAAACCTTGATATCTTCAGGGGTGTCATGTACGCCCTATGCGTAATATATAATTGTATTTGTTTCAACGTAGCGTTTCTTGACACCTTTTGATGATATCACAAAGCACGCTCCCACATCCTATCCTCCATCGGGACTCCCACCTCCGTTTCCCAGTCTAATCTTAGCTGCGTTGGTTCTCTACCAATCTTAAGCATCAGCATGTCATACAATCGTGAAATCTCGTGCCCTCCCTCTGTTATATCATATATCATGTCCACAGTACCATCCGGCTCTTCTTCAAGAATAGTTTCAGGCCACGTTTTCTTAATTTCCCGTACCAGTCTATGATACGTAATATATTGACCTACGTGTAGCCCCGTTTCCTCGCCCAGCTCTTCAAAATTTATGATGGCTCCCTCCCGCCAGACATCTCCCACAGTTGCCAACCCCACTGATTCCCAGTGGTTCCTGATCATCATCCTCCGTAGCTGCACATCACCCCTGGCCAGTACAACCAGCGGTATCTGCAGGGAGCACGGAGCCGGGATTTCCATCATCCGGCACGCTCGGCGCCAGATCCTCCACCCAAGCATCAACATCCTAGGGCGCTCCTGCAGTTCTGTTTCGGACAACCAGATCACTTCTTTTAAATAAAATGGGGCACAGTCTGCACCGAACAATCTGGATTCGGGGGTTCCGTCATCCGAGAGCCATTTAGCAACCTACTGCAATTGGCTCGCTACATAGTAGGCCTCATAGTTGGGGAGCCGTATCCCCCCTTTTTCGTAAAAATTTTGCAACTTCCACAGTGCCACCCTGCACCTAGTGCCCCGCCACAAAAAGTCCCTACATATACTATTGAACCTGGCAAAAAACTTCCCAGGTATGAAGTGTGGAAAGTTCCCAAAATAATGCAGAAGTCTGGGCAGGGCCACCATTTTAAGCATTGCGCTGCGCCCCATCATTGCTAGCGGCAGCTTCCCCCAAAATTGCATACTTTTCTCAATTTTTGCTACGGCTACCTCCGTATTGTGTTTATGTTCTTGTTCTACCGTATGATACACATCTATCCCAAGGTACCGAAAGGTATCAACGGCCCAAGGGGCTTGCAGCACCGGCAGCTGCTCTACAGGGAGTCCCTTATAGCTACCTAACGGGAAAATTACAGACTTCTGAGGGTTCACAGCTATTCCGGACAGCCCGCGTACCGATCCATAACCTCCAAGATGTACTGGAGGTTCTCCTCCGGGTGCCTCAGATACAATAGCAAATCATCTGCATACAAGGAGATCAAGTGTCGCTCCCCTCCCACTTCGATGCCTATGGTGTCATACTGTTGTCTGAGATATATAGCCAAATGCTCCAAAGCCAATATGTATAACATAGGGGACCATGGGCATCCCTGTCTAGTACCTCTGCCTAGCCGCCATCTCTCTGAGATAACAGCTCCGGTCCTAACTCTGGCCAGCGGCTCACTGTATAACATCTTTGCCCATCTTATGTATCGAGGCCCCATCCCATATTCTGCCAGAGCCGCCAGCAGCCATGGCCACTTGACAGAGTCAAAAGCCTTTACCGCGTCCAAGGACACTACTGCCATGTCACCCTCGTTCCCTCTCGCCCATAACCCGTCTGATCAGGGTGTATGAGTTTGTCTATGACTCTTCGTAGTCTGCTTGCCAAAACAGCTGTCAGTATCTTGCTGTCTTGATTCAGCATTGATAGTGGTCTGTAGGAGCCACAGCTGTGTCCAGGCTTATTTGGTTTAGAAAGCGGAATTATAACTGCTTCCCTGAGCGACTCTGGCAGCTGTCCCGTCTCAAACGCCTCATTTAGCATATTCAGCATCGGAGGTAGTACTTCTGCTATTTATGCTTTATAAAACTCACTCGGAAGCCCGTCCGCCCCTGGAGTCTTACTAGTAGGCAATTGTCTCACCACCGCTTCTAGCTCCTCCAAAGTGATTGGCGCATCCAACTCTTCCCTCTTTTCAGCACTTATCTTGGGCAAACCTATTTCTTCGAGTGTTTCTTTTATCCTTTCTTGACTATCCTCCTCCACGTCCCCATACAGCTCCCTGTAGTAGGTAGCAAACTCCTGATTAACTCTTTCCTGGGTGTCGGCTACACTGCCATCGTCCCTTGTTATTGTCCTAATGGTGGGCCTGGGGGTTTCGCTCTTATATAACAACGCCAGAAGCCGTCCCGTTTTATCACCACTCGCTTGCTGCCTCTCTATGTATTTCTTATAATTCAGTTTACACAACCTATCCCAATGTTCTCCACACGTCTGTTGTAGTTGAAGTATCAGCTCTGTATTCGACCCAGTATCGCCATGCTCCTTTTGCGCTTGTTCCAACTCCCTTTCAGCTGCATGCAAGTCAGTCAGGATTCCGCCCTGTAAACATTTAGACTTTGCTATGGCCACGCCTCTCAACACCACTTTAAAGGCCTCCCATAACGTGCACGCCGAATCTACACTACCCGTATTCTCCTCAAAATTATTTATGATCTCCTCCCTTATATCTTCTTTGAACACAGGATCTTTAAGTGCTTCTGCTCGGAGCCGCCACGTTGGGATCCTTTCTCTTGGAGGGCAGTATTGCCAGCCGACAACCAAGGGCGAGTGGTCCGACAAGACTCTCGCTTTATATTCCGCCTACACCATTTCCATCATTATGCCTGACGTAGCAAAGATATACTCTAGTCTAGTAAACCGCTGTTGTGGGGCAGAATAGTGAGAGTACTGTTTTTCTTGGGGGTGCTTCATTCTCCATACATCTGCCAGGCCAAAATCATCTAATAGCGTTTGTAACACACGTGCCGCCGGGGCACGTTTATCTAACTTTTGATCTGATCTGTCCACCCTCGGGTCTAGTACACAGTTAGAATCACCACCCCAAATTACCGCACTTCCCATGCACATGCCAAGGTTAGCACTCGGGGTTCTGAAATACGTCGATGTATTCTGATTGGGTGCGTATGTGTTGACTATACTTATCTCTCTGTTCTCTACCAATCCCCTGAGTATGACCATTCTCCCGTCTGTTTCAGCAGTTTCCTGTAACACATGAAAGGGGACATGCGGTGCCACCCAGATAAGGACCCCTCTAGCATAAGCCGAGTATGTTGAGCCCACCACACTCCTTTCCACTTCCTCATAATCATACCCAGTCTCTCTTTCGTCAAATGAGTCTCCTGTAATAGCGCAATGTCTTCGCAGTAGAGCATAACCTTATTTCTCTTCAAATAACTGTTTAGACCCCTGACATTCCACATAATTATCTTAAGGTCCCCCATGGCTTGTTATGGCTCCAACCCCTACCCCGGCCGTGCAATCCACTTCTCGTTTCTGTTCTCGTCTACATAGGCTTGTACCCCAGTTCAAACTTCCCCTAACTACACACACACCAAACACCCCTCCCTCCCCACCTTTCAACACTAAATTCACTCCAAACTCCCCACCTCCCTCCTCTCTCCCCACCCGTCCCTTCCCCAACAACACCCTCCCCAACTGTTGCCCAGCTCCATTCCTGGATCTCAGGCACCCCCACATCTAGCCCTGCCTAGTACAAGTCTATGCCCAGGACTCAGTAGGGTGAAGCCGCCCTAATGGCTGCTTAACTCCTAATTTCCGGGGTAGGTTGCCTCCTTCCTATCGCTCCTATTTGCTAATTTACTGCGCTTTACGTCAATACTATACAGTTACCAGTTGCAATTTACCCACTATATTCCAGTCCATGTCCAGCACCAGACCCGACTGCTATCCAGTGTCCAGCCGATTTCAATTCCCCAAAATGACCCATATCTGTCATGATGCCTACCTCCAAGGAGCCAGGTCCGACCCAGTAACCCCAGAGGCAGGCATCATTTCCCCCAGGGAAGTGCCAGCGGGCCCATGCTGGGGCCCTTTGGACACAGTCCTGGCGCCTTAGGCGCCAGGCTCATGTTGGACCCCTGTCCTAGCGCCTTAGGCACCAGGCTCATAAAGCTAGACATGTGTTCAAGTGTTTTAAGGTGCACTTACCTGATGCAGACCATGCTGCTACATCCAGGCCCTCTTGAGGCCTGAATGGAACTACTTTACCTGTGGAACTACTTTCCCCTGGGTGTGGTCGGGGAAGGGTACATACCTGATCGGTGGAAGGATACATACCTGGAACTTCTTCCAAAGCTATTTAAACCACGCCCGATCAGCAACTCACGCTTCGCGTTGTTCTGCTCCTCGCAGCTGGACGCTCACTGTGTCAGCTCCTGCTTCTGGACTTCAGCCACGCCTGTCAGCATCCTGGGTCACCTGCTAAGAGAGAATTGGAGAGAAAGAAGACCTTACCTGCTAAAGCTGCATCACGGAGACTTCACACTGACGATCCTGAAAGGGAAGACATCATTTTAAAAGCATTTCGCTTCGATCGCTGCAGCGCTGCATTTCACTCACCTTTCCTGGGCACCTCCATCTTCAGCAGCGATCATCCGGATCCGCAGCCACATCCCAGAGCCTAGAGAGAAAAAGACAAGAACACAAGGTGAGAGAAGGAAGGGAATAGGAAAAGCTCAGTTTCCTTCTAAGACTTACCTGTTGGGTCATTCCCATTTCATTTCGGGTCCTGCCCCTGGCATTCCGGACCCCGGCCCCTATGGGGAAAAAAGACAAAGACATTGAACGAGCGAATGCAAAGACATTACCCGAACTCTCATCCAGAACTTACCTGTCATTTACTGGAACTGCACGTTTCACTTCGGGTCGGCGCCATATCTCCGGCATTCCGAACCCCGGCCCCTAAGGGGAAAAAGACATAAGCGTTAGCGCTTGCTGCAATAAGACAATGAACATTATTATTAAGCTTGAACTTTTGAACTTGCTACAGAACTCTTACAGCGCCTTACCTGAATAGTCAAGCTTATTTGAACTCCCATCAAACCTCAATCCAGTGAAGTAACTGGGTTTCAACGCGCCCCTGCATCAGAAGCAGGATGGAGAACTCATCCTTCCAGACCCTAAGGTGAGACTTCACGGGGAATCGAGGAAGGGTATCGTGGAGGGTTGGAAGGGAGTGGGAGGTTTGAGCATTATTCCGTCAGTAGGTAATACTTCCTTTTCACGCACAGGGGAATATTCTTGCGAGCCAGTGAGTCCATCTTCAGAGTCCTGCGCTTCACCATAGAAGAAGCATCAGCACTCGAAGCCAGACCTGCGCCTCCGTGGGAATCAGGTGAGCGTGACAGAACGCGAAGCCTACCCACAATGTCCCACCCGGGCGCTATGGAGACTTCCGAGACAGATCAGCAGGCCCAGCTTTTGGAGGAATTACGGGCAGGAGTGCACTCAGCCCGCCAGGAGACTAACGCTCTCAAAAGAGAACTGATCCTATCCAAGGAAAGAACAGATGACCTGGCCAAAAGTTTATTGCAGGCCCAGGCAGGGCACACTCCTTTACCTAATTCCGGAGATACTTCCACATCAATGGGTTTGAATAACCCGGTACAAATCAATCTACCTGAACACATGCCTTTGGCCCCGCCTGAACGTTTTGCGGGGCATCCCAAGAAATATGCCGTCTTTATGAACCAATGTCGTTTACACTTTCTATGCAGACCCGGGGCCTTCCCTAACGACCAGACCAAGGTAGCCTTTATACTATCTTACCTCAGTTGCAGTGCTGCCGGTTGGTCTATTCCATTGGTAAATCAGGATGATCCCATTCTCCAGAATTTTCAGGGTTTCCAGGCCAGCATGGAAAGATTGTTTGCTCGACACTCTCAAGGACAGGCCCTTGATAACGAATTGCTATCCTTACGACAAGGTAATCAGGATCTTCTGTCCTACGTTGCCACCTTTAATAGACTGCTTGTGGAAACTGGATGGCCAGAAAACAAAAGGATCACATTGTTTCATCGAGGCCTGCGCAGAGAGCTTAAGGATGTTCTAGCTCAGATAGTAGATCCACCCCAGGTCTGCGCAGACTACATAGACTTGGTGGTTCAACTTGATCACAGACTTCAAAATAGAAAAGCAGATCGGTTCAAGTACGAAACCCGAGTACCGTTCAAAACCCACGCTAACTCCAAGAGTACCGACGTATCCGAACCTATGCAAATCGGCGGTGTTAAAGGACCATTAACACAGAAGGAACGAGAGAGAAGGCGGCAAATGCAACTTTGCCTGTATTGCGGGACGTCCGGTCACTTTCTTTGAAATTGTCCGGTTAAACCACCTAAGAAGGTGGTTGGAGCCACAGATAACGATTTATTGACACCTGATTCGGGAAACGACCTAGCCCGACAAGCGTAGGGGTCCGCTTGCCGAGCTTGAAAACAAACTCTTTGACCTCGCATTTTGTCATGCCAATGGTGCTCGTGGACCCAAAACAGCCTCAGCTGTTGCATGCTATAAAAGCATACATCGACAGTGGAGCTATTGGAAATTACATAGACCGTGAATTGGCTTCCAGGATTAAGCGCCCTCTCCGCCCGAAAGTAACCCAAGATGTCATTACTACAGTAGATGGAACCGAAATAGCCTTAAGGCCTGTAACGCATTCCACTGTTGAAATGACACTGGTGGGTCAGGATGGACATCGGGAAGCAATCGTGTTTGATGTGATCAAGGCCCCACAATTTCAAGTAATTCTTGGAATTCCTTGGTTAGAAACACATAGTCCCAGAATTGACTGGCGAGCAAAGAAGATAAGTTTTCCTGATTGTGAACCAACTTGTTACCCAAGAAATCCAGTTATGGGTCTAGCCTCAGCAACTTCCACCCCTGTACAGCTACCGTCAGAATACCAAGAATTCCAAGACGTTTTTCAGAAGGAACAGGCTAACACGTTACCTCCCCATCGGTCTTATGATTGCCAAATCGATCTGGTACCCAATGCTCAACTACCTTGTAGTAGGATATATGCTCTTACGGAACCAGAGAACCTACATTTGCGTCAGTATTTAGATCAGTACCTAGCCAATGGTTTTATTCGCCCGTCCAAGTCTCCTGTCTCCTCAGCTCTGTTCTTCGTGCCGAAAAAAGAGGGCGACCTTAGGACATGTATAGACTATCGCGCCCTAAATCAAATAACGATTAAGAATCGTTATCCTCTGCCCCTGATCCCTGAGCTTATCGACCAGGTGAAAGACGCTTGTGTGTACACCAAGTTAGATCTCCGAGGAGCTTATCACCTGGTGCGTATAAAAGAAGGCGACGAATGGAAGACTGCATTCCGCACCAAATTTGGGCTCTTCGAATATCAGGTGATGCCCTTCGGTTTGTGCAATGCACCTGCCGCCTTTCAGTACTTTATGAATGATGTTCTTCGGGAACTTATCGACGTCTGTGTCATTGTTTATATTTACGACATCCTGGTGTACTCCTCTTCAGAATCCGATCACAGAAAACATGTTAGGGCAGTTCTTGAGAAATTGCGCCAGCACAGACTATTTGCAAAGCTCGAAAAATGCGTTTTTCATACCACAGAAGTGGAGTTTCTCGGATTCATCCTGACACCTCAAGGAGTCCGAAGGGACTCGCGAAAGGTGGACGCCATCCACAAATGGCCATCTCCTAGCTCGGTGAAGGGAGTTCAGAGCATGCTCGGCTTCGCCAATTTCTATCGAAGATTCATCCCGGAATTTTCCCGAACAGTCCAACCCATCACAGCTCTCCTAAAGAAAAACAAACGCTTTGAATGGACTCTTGAGGCCGAACAAGCCTTTCAGGACCTGAAAACCAAATTCACCTCTGCACCTATATTGAAGCACCCGCACCCAGATCTCCCTTACATTGTGGAAACCGACGCATCCAGTTCGGCCATGGGAGCTGTCCTGTCGCAAAGAGACCCAGAAACTAACCAACTACACCCTGTGGCCTTTTGGTCCAGGAAATTTTCTCCTCCTGAAATCAACTACGCAATTACAGACAAAGAGTTACTGGCTATTAAATCTGCTTTCAAGGCTTGGCGTCACTACCTTCTCGGGGCAAGACACACCATCACCGTAATTACGGACCACAGAAATTTACAGTATTTAAAGACGTCCAAGGCTCAATCTTCACGACAACTCCGATGGGCTCTATTCTTTGCGGAATTTGATTTTGTAATTACCTATCGCCCTGGCTGCAAGAATGGTAAAGCGGACGCCTTATCCCGGATTGGCATGGAAGAACCCAATTCGAGTTTAGAACCTGTGCCAATCATACCTGAACAAAGAATCTTAGGCCTAACTTCATTGCAAACTATTGAGGACATCCAAACGCAAGTAAAACAACTTCTAGACTCTTCAGCCTTACTGGAATGGAGTCAAAAGGGTCCTCATTACACCGTTAAGGATGACTTACCCTACTTCCAGGAGCGGTTGTTTCTTCCTAGTAAAGAATTGCAAGAACTTGTTATTGCCCATCATCATGAATCATTAATGGAAGGACACCCTGGTATCGCTAAAACGGAGGAAAAAATCAAACGCCACTTCTGGTGGCCTTCTTGGAGAAAAGACATAAAGGGCCTCATTACGACCCTGGCGGTCCGGAAATAACGGTGGCGGTAAACCCGCCGCCACTGTTGTTTCCGGACCGCCTGATCCCGACCCCTGCAGGCGGGAGGTGATGTTCCCGCCAGGTCTGACCTGGCGGGTTTAACACCTCCCGCATGCAGGCGGACGAGGAAACACCGGCAGCATTACGAGATGCTGCCGGTGTTTCCATGATCCCGATTCCCATTGAGTCCCACAGGACTCAATGGGAATGGGGATTTACACCATTCCGCCTCCGTGATTCCCGGAAAACCGGGGTTGTAATGCCCCGGTAATTCCGGGAATCACGGAGGCGGAATGGTAATACAAGTCCGGCGGTAACCAGGCGGTTTTACCGCCGCGGTTACCGCCGGACTCGTAATGAGGCCCAAAGTCTTTTGTATTGTCTTGCGGAATTTGCGCCCAAAACAAGGGTAAAAAAAAAAAGGCCAGCCGGCCTACTTCAACCCTTGGATATTCCACCGGCACCATGGCACACCTTGTCAATGGACTTTATAACTGACCTGCCTCCTTGTGCTGGTTACAACACTATCCTTGTAATTGTGGATCTATTCTCCAAAATGGCCCACTTTATCCCTTTAAAAGGTTTGCCTTCAGCTTCCACCTTGGCCAAGGTATTTCTGGAGAATATAGTTTGCATACATGGTTTCCCTTCCATATTAGTCTCGGATCGTGGAAGTCAATTTATCTCCCATTTTTGGAAGAAGTGTTGCCAACTAGCACAAATAGATGTGCGGCTATCCACCAGCCACCACCCCCAGACTGACGGACAAACCGAGAGAACCAATCAGACTCTCGAGCAATATCTTCGGTGCATGTTACATCAATCCGAGTTAAATTGGAAAGACATCCTTTGGATCGCAGAATATGCATACAACAATTCAGTGCATTCTGGAACCGGACAAACTCCTTTTTATACTTTGTATGGTCTCCATCCTCGGACCTCTGATCTAGATCCACCTCTGACCCTGGAAATGCCCGCAGTAAATCATCTGCATTCCACAATAACCCAAGCCTTCAAAGAAGCTGCAACTCATTTACAGCCAGCCAAGAAAAAGTATAAAGAAAACGCTGATTTGCACCGAAGTAAAACTCCTCCTTACCAAGTAGGAGATCAGGTATGGCTAGCAACGAAACATTTACCCCTCAAGGGCCCGCGAAACTTCAATCCCAGATTCATAGGACCTTATCCCATCAAGGCTATAATCAATCCCGTGGCCTTTAAACTGGATTTACCGTCTAACATGCGTATTCATCCAGTTTTTCATGCATCACTTTTGAAGCCAGTACAAGTAGGGACCCGACTGTCCAAGCCTCCAGACCCAGTTCAAATTGAAGGGGAATTAGAATTCGAAGTTAAAGACATTTTAGACTCCAAGGTGTTAAAGTCCAAACTCTTCTATCTTGTTGACTGGAAGGGATATGGACCTCAGGAGAGATCGTGGGAGCCTAGTAACCATGTTCACGCACCTCGATTAATACAAAGGTTCCACCGGAGATTTCCGAACAAGCCAAAACCCCCGGAGGGAACAACCTTGGGAGGGGCCTTGAGGGGGGGTACTGTCATGATGCCTACCTCCAAGGAGCCAGGTCCGACCCAGCAACCCCAGAGGCAGGCATCATTTCCCCCAGGGAAGTGCCAGCGGGCCCAAGCTGGGGCCCTTTGGACACAGTCCTGGCGCCTTAGGCGCCAGGCTCATGTTGGACCCCTGTCCTGGTGCCTTAGGCGCCAGGCTCATAAAGCTAGACATGTGTTCAAGTGTTTTAAGGTGCACTTACCTGATGCAGACCATGCTGCTAAATCCAGGCCCTCTTGAGGCCTGAATGGAACTACTTTACCTGTGGAACTACTTTTCCCTGGGTGTGGTCGGGGAAGGGTACATACCTGATTGGTGGAAGGATACATACCTGGAACTTCTTCCAAAGCTATTTAAACCACGCCCGATCAGCAACTCACGCTTTGCGTTGTTCTGCTCCTCGCAGCTGGACGCTCACCGTGTCAGCTCCTGCTTCTGGACTTCAGCCACGCCTGTCAGCATCCTGGGTCACCTGCTAAGAGAGAATTGGAGAGAAAGAAGACCTTACCTGCTAAAGCTGCATCACGGAGACTTCACACCGACGATCCTGAAAGGGAAGACATCATTTTAAAAGCATTTCGCTTAGATCGCTGCAGCGCTGCATTTCACTCACCTTTCCTGGGCACCTCCATCTTCAGCGATCATCCGGATCCGCAGCCACATCCCAGAGCCTGGAGAGAAAAAGACAAGAACACAAGGTGAGAGAAGGAAGGGAATAGGAAAAGCTCAGTTTCCTTCTAAGACTTACCTGTTGGGTCATTCCCATTTCATTTCGGGTCCTGCCGCTTCCTGGCATTCTGGACCCCGGCCCCTATGGGGAAAAAAGACAAAGACATTGAATGAGCGAATGCAAAGACATTACCCGAACGCTCATACAGAACTTAACCTGTCATTTACTGGAACTGCACGTTTCACTTCGGGTCGGCGCCATATCTCCGGCATTCCGAACCCCTGCCCCTAAGGGGAAAAAGACATAAGCGTTAGCGCTTGCTGCAATAAGACAATGAACATTATTATTAAGCTTGAACTTTTGAACTTGCTACAGAACTCTTACAGCGCCTTACCTGAATAGTCAAGCTTATTTGAACTCCCATCAAACCTCAATCCAGTGAAGTAACTGGGTTTCAACGCGCCCCTGCATCAGAAGCAGGATGGAGAACTCATCTTTCCAGACCCTAAGGTGAGACTTCACGGGGAATCGAGGAAGGGTATCGTGGAGGGTTGGAAGGGAGTGGGAGGCTTGAGCATTATTCCGTCAGTAGGTAATACTCCCTTTTCACGCACAGGGGAATATTCCTGCGAGCCAGTGAGTCCATCTTCAGAGTCCTGCGCTTCACCATAGAAGAAGCATCAGCACTCGAAGCCAGACCTGCGCCTCCGTGGGAATCAGGTGAGCGTGACAATATCACCCTCCCACTTACCCCCCAATGTCCGTGGCACCAGATCTTCAGTTGTCATGCTCCTGCCGGTCGCGATCCGCTTCTTGCTCCAGGCAACCTTGCAGGTCCAACCAGGTCACCGCATCCTCCGGGGTGTCGAAAAAGAACACTTTGCTCTTGTGTAAGACCTTCAACTTCGCCGGATACAGAAGCATGTATTTGATGCCTGCTGCACGCAGGTTCCTTTTGACGGCCACGTAGCTGTACCTCTGTCTCTGCACCAACATCGTGTAATCCGGGTACGCCGTGTCGTTGGTGGATGCTCTCTTTATCGTTCCGCCTTTACGAAAATATTCCAGGATCTTCTCCCTGTCTCTGTAGTTCAAGATCCTCGCAATGATCGGTCTCGGTGGAGCCCCAGGTCGTGGTTTCCTCATTAAGGCGCGGTGCGCTCGCTCCACCGTGAACCCCTGCGAAAGCTTGTCTGCTCCAATCCCCTGGAGAATCATGTTCTCTACATAGTTCGTGGGATCCTGGCCCTCTTCTCCCTCCGGCAGGCCGACCACCCGTATATTATTTCTTCTCGCCCTTCCTTCCGCCTCTTCGACCCGATTCTCGAGATTGGCAACTTGCTGTTTCAGGACATGAACCTCCTTTGCGTTGCTCGTGCTGACATCTGTATTGGTCTTGACTGCACCCTCCAGGCCGCTCGTTCTTTCTGACAGTGCCCTGACATCCTGTCGTAACAAGGTAAGTTCAGACACCACCACATCACTCTTATTCTCAAGGGCTGTTCGCAGCTCCGCCATTGCCGAGCCCCATTTAGTACTCAACTCCGCTATGGCATCTAGGATCTGCTGCTTGTCTCCCTCTGGGGCGTCCCCCACAGGGGTCACGTCCGCGCACTGCGCCGATGTGGTAGGGGTTTTCTGCGTTTTCGCGAAGACCTCCATTGTGGGTTGTTTAGTCTTGGCTCTTAGTCCTTTCACAGACATAGTGCAATCGTTAGGGCCTGTCCAATACTCTCAATCGTTGGGGTCTCTATCTTCTTTCTTCCATTCACTATAGCCCATGCGACTATTATTCAAATGGACTGTAGCCTCCCACGTATGACTTTCTTCTCATGGGTCTCGTTAACACACTGTCACGGCAAAGAAGGGTTCCGAGCGTGGTCTTATAAATATGTTGCGTGCTTCACCATCCACTCCTTTCGTCTTTATGTTCTGTGCCAAGTGTCCCTGTGTGTGCAAGGAGTGTTGGGCCGCTTTGATGCTTGTCGTACACTGTCGTGCACACAGTCTGCTCGGTACACACAGTGACCCCGTAGCGCCTCAACTCCGTTGTCCGCTTATTGTCCAGGCCCCGGGTGGGGCAACACTCAGGCGCGTGATGTGGTCAGTCCAGGCACCACTGTGCTGCGATTTGCTGCTGTTATCCCGCCAGGCAGCCCTGATTGCCGAATGTTGCTTGCGCACTCCGTGCACACCTGCGCTCAATCAATGCCCAATCTCCACTATGGAAGCTGTAATCCGTTTCGCTTAGCCTGTGTAGTAATGCCTCAGCGCGTTGATCTTTGCGTCCCGTGCGCAGGCGTAACAGCGCTGCCCATAACACACGGGACCACACCATCCGCAGTGCACGTGCGTTTGCTATATGTGCGCTGTGGCTTCCAGGTCCATTTACCCACTGCTTCTGGTGCTACCGGCAGTCTGTTGTTGCCTGCCCTCTTCACTGCAGTTTGTCCATCATCTTTGCCGCCGGCCACTCATACCCCCCTGCACTTTCAATGTGCTGAGTCGCCTGTCGTGGGGGACTACAAGTATCAATCACACAAGGCCATACTCCAAGCCACCTCCCTTGTCCACAGCTGGGGGAGTCTGTGTTGTTTAAGTGACTTGCATCCCCTTTACATTTGTATGCCTCTATTCCGCTCTCACTGCCGTATCATGATCCAAGCTTGCTACTTTGTTCGCGTAGAACCCATCGGCTATGAGGGGGATATCACTCCGTTCTGCACGGCTGTGTTTCACAATGTCCGCGTGTCTTCATGACACGCTGTCGGGCAACGGTAGTGCCCGTGTGCTCTATCTGCTGCACAGTGCGGTCCCGTATGTCCACCGTCCGCCACGTCCGCCGCCTGGGGGGCAACGCGCCTCACCCGCTCGCATTCACAGTGCTCTGCCGGTCGTGCAGCCGCCCTCTCACCAGCTGCCACTGCGGCACATGAGGGCCGCTCCGTCCGCCCGATATGTGGGCTTCCAGTTGTGCGCTCTCAGTAAGGCTCCGGGTGCCTTGCAATCCGCTTCAGTGCATTCCAAACGAGCCGATCAGTGCTCACAGAGGCTCCTTTGTTGTGGGCTCGCCGCCATCTTGCGGGCAGCTCTTTGTCCTCAATCAGCAATTGCAAGCCAAATAACTCCAGATATTGCCAATCGATTGTCACGGGAGTAAGCGCATTGGATTTCGCTTACTTTCCGATTGCAGCCATCCGCTTTTCTATTGCTGGAATGTGTTTTTTCTCCAGCATGGGGTCTGGCATGGATTCACATGCTCATGAATATTCCCCGTCGTCAGGCTGGGAATCCTCGGTAAAGAAAAATCAGTATCAGTTTCGTTTCTGATCTGTCTTTCGTAGTAGTAACCAATCACTGATCTCTGCGTCATACTGACCACAACCAATGACTGCCATCTCCCTAAGCCCCGCCTCTGGCAGCCATCTTCAGATTTTTACCGCACGTTCATGTGTTGGGATCCTCGTGCTATTGCTCTCGAGCTGTAGTGCGTTTTCGCGCTTTTTCATAGGAAAATTCTCTTTTTTCGGTCAAAAGAGCCTCAAGCTCCACCGTTTCTTTATCCGATCAATGGGGACCCGTGTCGGATTCCTCTACGCCCCTCAAGGGTGAAGATTTCGTCGAGCCACTTTTTTGGAGGACTCCAGAAGTTTCTCAGGCCCATCTCGGTCATGGCCCAGGAGAATGGAAGCTTGACGCCAGGTAAGCTGTTCAGGGTCTGCCCTTGATGCCAGCTTCAGAATGTCTTTAAGGAGGACGAACACTCCCTTTGCCTCTACTGCCTGCATGAGGAGAAGACACACGTGGAGAAGGACTGTGCGTTTTGCGGCAATATGTCAGAGCGGACCATGAAGGACCGCCATCTGCGTCTCGCCAACTGGCTGGAAGGTAAAAGCCCGTCAGGCGAGAAGAAGAAGAAGTCCGAGCGGTCTTCTAAGACCTTCGAGGGCGCCCCGGCGACGGGGGTCCAACAGAAGGCCAAGCACCGCGGGTCCGCTGGCATCGGGAGCGCCGAACGGTCGGGCTCTACGGCTGTCAGGCAGGGCGCATCCTCCCCGGCGCCATCAACCACGAGCCAATGCTCTGGCTCGGGTAAGAGGAAGGCCGAGCACCCGGCGAAGCTCCTGGAGGGACCCCAGTCGAGCTCGAAGGTCCCATCGGAGGGGGAGCGAGGCGGTGACCCTCCCCACAAGGAGAAGGCGGTGAGCGCACCTAAGGTGGTGAAAGCCTTGATCCACCCTGCCAAGGCCTCTATCGAGCCAGTCGCGGCGGCCCTGGCTCAGCCTGTGGAGGCTACACCAGTGGAGGCGACTTCGGGGCTCAGTCTCCCTGCCACCGTGGAGGGAGTCCTCTTTCAAGCCCATCGACAGGACCCCCGTGAAACCTCCGACGGAGAAGAAAAAGGGGGGGCAGGATGTCGTCGTGGATTCGGCCTCAACCTCTGAAGAGGAGCTGATCGAAGTCTTGAGCCACGGCATTGGCGTGGAAGAAGACCAGCCCGTCGGGAGGGATCCCAACGTAGGAGACGACGAGAACGTCGAGGGTGCCGACGAGGCTCCTGACTGCCCGTCGGAATCCCCTCAACCAGTGCCGCAAGACAACTCGGCGCCCATTTTGTTGGCTATACAGTCCTTATGCTCGGAGATAAGGGCGAGATTGCCGTTACCACCAACGGAGGAACCGCTCCCGACGGGGGACCCGGAGCCAGGCCCTTCTGGGAGCCCTCCTCCTAAGAGAAGGATTCATCCTCCACCTCCTTTTCAACCATCGCGCCCTGCTCAGCCCTCCTCCCCGTCCACAACCCGTGGGGATGATACGGGGACGGACACGGCCGCGACGGGTACAGACGACGAGGTTTACGACGAGGATCTTCTGTCGTCACCTCCTCCCCGGGCCTCCCCGCCCGACGAGATTGGATCGTTTCATGCCATGATCGCCAGGGCATCCGAGCTTTTCCAGCTCTGCCCGGAAGAGAAGGAAGGTTTCCTTTATCAACGGCGCGAGACCAAGAGGAAGACGGTCCTCGCTGTACCTCTACTGGACGATATCTGGGATGAGGGTCTCGCCCTCCTCAAGAACCCATCCACAACGCCTGCGAGAAGGGATCGGTACGAGAAAAAGTACCGGGTCCCGGACGCGGCCCCCTTGTGCCTTAGGGCACAGCCGACCCCGGACTCGGTCGTCTCCGCGGCGGCCAGGAAGAAAGCGGGGGGGGGCCTTCGGCCTCTACGCCGACCTCCCCACCGGACGGCGAGGGAAAGAAATTGGACACGATGGGACGCAGAGTCATCTCATCGGCAGCGACGACGATTAAGGCTGCAAACGCCTTAGCCATCGTAGCCCGCTACGACAGGGAGTTGTGGTACAAGATCGCCCCCCTGCTGGACTTCCTACCGGATGACAAGAGGGCGGAGGCCCTAGAGATCTTGCAGGAAGGAGAAGTGGCGTCGGACCACGCCATTACGATAGCGACGGACATCGCTGACACTGGTTTTCGCCAGTTGGGCAACGGCATGTGCCTTAGACGGCGTGGATGGCTCAAGGCAACGGACTTCCGGCAGGACGTGCAGACCAGAGTTTTGGACATGCCATTCGACGGGAGCAACCTGTTTGGGAAAACAGTGGACGATTCCCTACAAGCCATCAAGACGGACACGGAGACGGCCCGGGCTCTTGGTGTTCTCCAGCAACGACGGCCGCCCTCTCGGAGCGCCGGAGGCAAGCAGGGTGCCTCCAAAGGTTCCGGCGGCGGATATTCCACCTACCGTCAAGCAGCCCTATCGTCGTCACAGGAAGCCTACAGGGGACGAGGCAAGTCGGGCGGACCCCGCCGTCGTCGCCAGGGAGGACAAGGCGGCAAGGCCTCGTCGAAGCAGGACTGAACCGGCCGTGGGGTCGGGCCCCCACCGAAGCATCACGGTGGGAGGCCGGCTGGCGAACTTCGTCAGCGTGTGGGAGTCCATCTCCACCGACCGTTGGGTGCTGGACGCCCTGGGCCAGGATCACGCGCTCGAGTTTCTAAAGAAGTGCCCGCGCGTCCCCCCCCGTGGCCAGGAAGGAACATCACGTCCCTCAACTTCTCTTGGAGGTAAAGGCGATGCTCAAGAAAGGCGCCATCGAGCTCGTCCCAAAGAGGCTTCGGGGCTCCGGAGTTTACTCAAGATACTTCCTCGTGAAGAAGAAGACAGGAGGATGGCGTCCCATCCTGGACCTAGGACGACTGAACAAATTCATCAAGGCACAGACGTTCCGGATGGTCACCCTCCAGCACGTCCTGGGTCAGCTGGAGGAGGGCGATTTCCTGTCGTAGTTGGATTTGGAGGATGCCTACTTCCATATCCCCATCCTAATGGGACACCGAACGTTTCTCAGATTCGTGGTCCAAGGGCGTCACTACCAGTTCAGAGCCCTTCTCTTCGGATTGAGGTCGGCACCCAGGGTGTTCACCAAGTGCCTCGCACCGGTGGAGGCGTGGCTGCGCCTGGAGGGGATCCACGTCTACCCCTACCTGGACAACTGGCTCATCCGAGCAAAGACAAAGGAACTCGCCGCGGAGCACACAGCGAGGACCGTCCAACTACTCACGGACCTGGGATTCTCCATAAACTACGCCAAGTCCCACCTGGTGCCCGCGCAAGACGCACTGTTTCTGGGAGCGAAGCTCGACACAGTGGCGCTTCTGGCCTCTCCGTCGGAGGAAAGGACGAGGGCCATCTTGGGCAAGGTGCAGTGGATGCTGGTTGCAGACGCGGCCAGGGTGAGGTCCATCAAGTCCCTCCTCGGAATGATGTCTTCTTGCATTTATCTCATCCGCCTGTGCAGGCTTCGGATGCGCCCGTTACAGGAGTTCCTGGACGCTCGCTGGATCCAGACGACAGGCAGCTTCGAGGACAGGATCACACTCGACGAGAGCTTCCGACGAGCGATCCGGTGGTGGGGCACCCGTGCGCATCTGACGGCGGGCATGGACTTCCAGACCCCGGGCCACCAGAAGACAGTGACCACAGATGCCTCCCTGGAAGGGTGGGGAGCGCACACCAAAAATCTGCACGCGAGGGGCCTTTGGCTGCCGACGGAGAAGTCCCTCCATATCAACGTCCTGGAACTCCGTGCAGTGTTTTGGGCCCTCAGGTCCTTTTATTCCATCCCTCAAGGGCAAGGTGGTGAGGATCTTCACCGACAACACCACCACCATGTTCTACATCAGGAAACAGGGTGGTACCCGATCCCCAGCCCTGTCCAAGGAGGCGCAGGATCTGTGGCATTGGGCCGTCGCCTAAGGGATGTTCCTGGTGCCGTTTCATCTGGCAGGAATAAAAAACACCATCGCCGACTCGCTCAGCAGAGAGCTGCGCTCGTGCCACGAGTGGGAACTACGACAGGATCTAGTGGACCACATCTTCCGACGGTGGGGCACACCCCAGATCGATGTGTTCGCGACGGTGACAAATTCCAAGTGCCGGAGGTTCGCCAGCAGGTTTCCCCAGCCGAGGAGCATGGGCGATGCTTTCTCGTTCCCCTGGCAAGGCCTGTTCCTATATGCGTTCCCTCCATTGCTGCTGCTGATCCGGCTCATCAACCAGCTCAAGAGGTCACGGTGCAGGATGATCCTCGTCGCACCTGCGTGGCCGAGGCAGATATGGTTCCCGGACCTTCTGGACTGGTCAGCGTCCCCGTCAATCAAGCTGCCAGTGGACGCGGATCTTCTCTCCAGGGAAGGAGGCGCCATCCTCCATCACGACCCGAAGTCGCTGAACTTGCAGGCCTGGCTCCTGCAGCGTTAGAGTTTGGAGGTTACGACATACAGGCCGACTGCAGAGAGGTTCTTGCAAAGGCCAGGGCGTCCTCAACTCTTAAATGCTATGGACACAAATGGAAGAGGTTCTCTGTCTGGTGCCACGCACAGAAGATTAACCCTCTACGGATTACGGCTCCTCAAGTACTGCCGTACCTGCTGACGCTCGCCAAGGCTGGACTGGCGCACGCTTCCATCAAGATTCATCTTGCTGCGATCTCCCGATACACCAGAACCATGGGACGGACGTCTTTGTGGTCTCATCGTCTGGTGAAAGAATTCATGAAGGGACTGTTCAGATCGTTCCCGCCGGTGAAGGCCCCTGCCCCGGCGTGGGAGCTCAACGTGGTGCTGACCAAGCTCATGGGACCTCCGTTCGAGCCTCTGCACTCAGCTCCGTTGAAGTTCTTGTCGTGGAAAACAGCGTTTCTTGTGGCCATCACCTCCGTACGACGGCCCTTTCCTGCAAGCCCCCGTACTTGACTTTTCACGACACGAGGGTAGTGCTCAGGACGCACCCCTCCTTCGTGCCGTCGGACTTCCACCTCAACGAACCCTTGGTGTTGCCTGTTTTCTTCCCGTCGCCTTCGTCACCGGCTGAAAGGACTTTGCACTCGCTGGATGTGGCTAGAGCGCTGAAGTTCTACGTGGACCGCACAAAGAGTTTTCGGAAGACGTCACAACTTTTTGTGAACTTTGGACCTGTCAATCAGGGGAAGGCTCTCTCGAAGGCTTCCATTTCCAGATGGCTCTCCGGCTGTATCATGTACTGTCATCGGTTGGCAAACCGACCGCTGCCTGGCCGTCCGAGAGCCCATTCCACCAGAGCGATCGCAGCTACCACGGCGTTCCTATCTGGTGTGCCCTTGCTGGACATCTGCAGGGCTGCTACGTGGAGGTTGACGCACACCTTCACGAAATTCTACTGCGTCGATCGGGATTCCAGGGAGGAGTCCAGGGTCGGCTAAGCAGTGCTGCGCAACCTGTTCGCCTAAGGTGAGCCTGGTGAGGAGGTAGGAATTGCTTAATGTTGAGTTTTGGATGTAATGCTTAATGTTGAGCCTTTGCCACCTCCCGTGGTTGTGCATGTGTGTACTGCTATGTATTCTTTTATTCATGAGCATGTGAATCCATGCCAGACCCCATGCTGGAGAAGGATCAAGTTACTTACCTGTAACTGTTGTTCTCCAGTATGGGTCTGGCATGGATTCACATGCGAACCCTCCCGCCTACCCCTCTGCGGCTCTTCACTTGGTCATACTGCCACTTCACGTGCTACCAAATCTGAAGATGGCTGCCAGAGACGGGGCTTAGGGAGATGGCAGTCATTGGCTGTGGTCAGTATGACGCATAGATCAGTGATTGGTTACTACTACGAAAGACAGATCAGAAACTAAACTGATACTGATTTTTCTTTACCGAGGATTCCCAGCCTGACGACGGGGAATATTCATGAGCATGTGAATCCATGCCAGACCCATGCTGGAGAACAACAGTTACAGGTAAGTAACTTGTTCCTTAGGCATGCGCCCATCCGGATCAGTAGCTCACGGAGCAAGCAGCCTATTCCATGGCTGCTAGGCCACGCCCAATCACATGTACATTCTTAAGTAACATTGCTTTATGAAAGTGTCCTTCCCTGTCCTTTACAAATTCATGGAAGGGACACCATACTGTCATGACTTATGGTATGTCCCGGCTTTCAGCACGCATACCTTCTGCATGGCCAACCCACCCCAAATCTTTACCCACCACCTAGCTATTATGGGTCCTTCCACTGTTTTCCACCCATGGGCTAGAGTCATTCGTTCTGCCATCAGGAGATGTGTAATGAGGGTGACAGTGTTAACGCTTGCCACAAAAAACGCCCTCTACTTCCTCCCCCAGCATGATCACCTTGGTAATTGTGCCCCTGTGATCTCCTTTATGTGCCACAGGATCTCTTTCCAGTATATTTTAGCTGTAGGGCATGTCCACCACATGTGATGTAATTTTCCTATTTTTCCACATTACCTCCTGCACGTGGGGGGGATAATGCGCATTCATCCCATGTAACTGGTGGGGGTACAGATGCCATCTATAGCAAATTTTGTATGCCGTTTCCCTAATAGCTGTACTTTTAGATATTTTATGTGCTCTCCTCCAAATTTGTTCCCATTCCTCTTCCGTAATAGGGGCACCAAAATCCTTTTCCCATCTATTCATTTATGGAGGTTTGTCTCCCAGTTTTGCCCTGTCCAGCAGCCTGTACAATCTCGACAACCCTTTAATTGTCAGACCTTCTTGAAGGGTTAGTTCTAATCCCACCGGAGCTCTTGTGCCTGCCTCATTAACCTCCTTCTGGGAGAGCCAATGTCTAACCTGTATATATTTGTACCGCTCTCCTTCTCCTATACAGAATTTCTGCTTACATTCCTCAAAAAGGAGGGGCTTCTCACTCTGGAAAAAATCATTTAGTATCGGGGGTTTCGATCCCACCCAAGTATCCCAAAATGTCCCTTTCTGACCCGGGTTAAAGATAATATTGTAAGCCATTGGGGTGTACGGTCCCAATCCCTGGGGTATTTTTTTCCTTTTTTGAAGTGCTTGGTCCCATCCTGGTAACGATACCTAAGTTGCTTCTAGAAGTTGTCCTTTTACCCCTCGAGCCACAGTTCGCATAGCGTGTAATACTCTCAGAGGGATAGATGTGACCCCCTTGTTCAATCTCACAGCAACCTTTTTGTGTGCCCTCTGCCACCCAATTCAGCATTGCGCTATTCGCTCCGCCAAGACATATCTTTCCACATCTGAAGCCCCCCAGAAGCGTTGGACGCATTAGGACTTTCCTTTGTATTCTCGGTTTCTTCCCGTGCCATATAAAGGAGATGATTTCAGACTGTAATGTCCTAATCATATGAGGTGGTATGTCTACCGGAAGCGAAATCCACTATATGTAGCAGTCGGGGGAGCAATGTCATTTTAACAGCTGCTATATGTGCAAACCAGGAGAGTTCCTGAGCATCCCATCTGTGTAGATCTTCCTTCAACTGTTTCCACAATGGGCATAGATTTGCCCCCTACAATCCTTTATACCCGCTCGTTAAATGTATCCCCAGATACTCTATACTCTCATCTTCCCAAATTAAGGGGTACTCCTTGCTTAGTCTTATTATTTCTCCTCAGTCTTCAGTTATGCTTAGAGCCTTAGACTTAGTGTAGTTTATAGTAAACCCTGAAACTATAGCAAACTCTTGTAGCCTCTCCATCACCCTGGGTAGCGAAGCTTTTGTGTTCTTCAAAGATAACAATATGTCATCTGCGTAGAGCACCATTTTATGTGTCTCCTTTCCACTCATTATCCCCTGTATCTTGTGATCCTGTCGAATTATAACCGCCAACGGCGCCATTGCAAATATTAGGGGAAACAAAGGGCATCCCTGACGCGTACTACTCAATATTTTATTCTGTGCCAAGGTTTGCCCATTAAACAAAAAATGTGTTGTAGGTATTTGTAAATTCGCTAATATCATCCTAGTAAAGTCAGGTCCACATCCAAACGCTGCTAGGACCATCCGCAAATCTCCCCAGTCTAGGCTATCAAAAGCTTGTCGTGCATCTAGTGCTGCTATAGAGAATAGTTGCCCAGTTCTAGTCCCCAGCTCTATTATGTCTATGACTTGTCTTATATTATCCTTCGTATGCCTCCCAGCTATAAACCCAGCTTGGTCTTCGTGCATTATTCCGGGAAGAACACTCATTAGTCTAGCTGCCAAGACTTTGGCGTAAATCTTAGCGTCACTGTTTAGTAGAGAAATGGGGCGATAACTGGCACAATCTGCAAGGGTCCTTCCCTGGTTTAAGCATTAGTACTGTAGTGGATTTCCCCTTGTTTTCTGTGATGGTACCTCCTTCTCTTATGTGATTAAAAAGATGTGTTAGAGGTGCAAGTAGCTGAACCCTAAATATTTTGTAAAAACCATTTCCTAAGTCATCAGGATCAATATAATACAGGTAAGACACACAAAATTCCCTACAAGTCGGGTCAATTGTGAAACCCAAACTGACTCCAGTTACAATATCATCAAAAAAAGGAATTCAGACATATTATTCCCATTTTTCACAGGTGACATCTGGTTACTTAAAATACACAACATCACTGTTCTATTCTGTATCAAAAATACAATTTATTTTAATCAAAAACATAATACAAAAACGTATTATTTCATATACAAAACCTTTTTCATAAAATTGATTGTTCCTTTTTTAAACCTTTTTGTATTTTTGACCCCTATCACCAGGCCAGGAAATGAACACATACAATACACAAGTGTACATTGAAACACCATTTTTCAAGAATTGTTTTTGCAAACACAACAATGCCCGTATTTAACATTCACATAAAAAGTTTGTTGTGTTATCCATTTTTTCCGTGAAAAATGGGAATAATATGTTTGACTTCCTTTTTTTTACGATATCCTAAGTCATTAGGGCCAGGTGTCTTGTTAGTAGGTAAGGATGTTGTTGCGTCACTAACCTCTTGTAACGTAATGGGTACTAATAAGGTTTCCCTTTCCTCTTTAGGTATCTGTGGTAATTTAGTGCTTGCATATAGCTTGTCTGAAGCAACGGTTCCAACCCTTCTTGTTTCAACAAACCTGCGTGAAATTTTTCCATGATTGCCATTTTATCTGCTCCCTCTGTAAGTAGCTTTACTTGCTCATCCTTAAGGTGGCCAACATAAGTCCGGGTTTCTCAGTTTAGCTGCTAGGAATTGGTTGTCCTTCCCTCCCTGCATATAGTATGTTTGTTTAGTGTTTAATAGAGCTTGTGCAGAAGGGTCTGCCACGTGTGCGTCCAGCTGCGCTGTAATCTTCCGTAATGCTCTCAATTACTTTTGTGTCTGTCGAGTTTTATGTTGTGCTTCCGCTTCCTTGACCTCTCCCTCCCAATGTCCTCCTAATTACCGCTTTCCCTGCGTCCCAAACTATCCTCCAATCTGTTTCCCCATTATCATTTTCTTTGAAATAGTTACTAATTACTTTCTCCTTCTGCGCTCTAAGTGCTATATCTCCCAAAGTCAGCTCGTTCAGTTTTCATTGTTTCTGCGTTTCTAGGTTACTTTTAGTTGTTTCAATTTGTAATCACCGGGGCATGATCAGTAAGATATTTGACCCCAATTTCTATCTTTACTACTTGGGGAATTAATGTTGATGAAGACTAGAACCATGTCTATTCTTGAAATACCTTTATGTACTGCTGAGTAATGGGTGTCGTCCCTTTCCAGGTCGTGGAAGAATCTCCATGTCTCTATTACCCCCAGGTCTTGGAATAGTTTCCCCAGCACTTGCCTATTCCTTTCATCTGTAGCGGTGGGTGGAAGCGTTTTATCTAATGTAGGGTCCATTACACAATTGAAGTCCCCTCTAGTAACTACCTGTCCATTACACCAACTTCCTATTTTCTGAAGTATCCCTTTCAGAAAGAGGTCCTGCTTCTCATTAGGAGCGTATATTACAATCAGTGTGTATATCTGGTCCCCTAATGTACCCTTGAGTACCAGATACCTTCCCTCAGGATCCCTGTAAAGGAACAGTTGTTTAAAGATCAGCTTGGTTCCTTTCAAGATTGCTACCCCTTTATCTTCGTCCCGCTGGAAGCATAATATTGTTTGGGAAAGCCTTATATGACATCCTCTGTTCGTCCTTGGGAAGAAGATGTGTCTCCTGGAGGAGTACTATGGATGCCTGGAGTTCTAAGAGTCTCCCCAGTATCATGTGGCGCTTTGCCAGCAAATGCAGGCCCTGCACATTCAAGGTTATGATATTCATTTCAGCCATATCCAGAGACTCCTAGTACCCGTTTACCCTTGTCTAAGCCTCTTCCCTCTTCTTCATTCAAACCCGATGTGAAATCTAGACCATACAGCAAACCATTCTCCACTCTCCGAACCCCAAATCCTCTCCTTAACCCTCCCCCAGCCCTTCCCTTTCCCTCCCCATTGCCTTTACCTAGCCATGGCCTAGGTTCTCTCAAACCTCCCCGGTAGTACTCCAGGGCGTTGGGCCTTGTACATCCCTGGGAATTCCCCCAGCCAGGATATTCCATACCCTAAGTTAGATGCCAAGATAACCCCACATTTCTTCCTCCGTCCGGGCTTACTCCTCCTTAATCTAGCAAGTTTTCTTATCTGTTTCTCCTCCCCGTTCATCATGGCACCACCCTGTCAATTTTACTTCTTTCACACCTCCTGTTTCTGTCTGCCGTCCATTCCCATGGCCTGGTACCGTCACTCGAAGGATTTTGTCTTGACATCTACTCAGTTCGGTCCTCATCCCCTTCCATATGCATCAAGAGACAGGCCTTCCTTACATGTAGTGATCCGTTATTGCTTGCCGTCCCACGTAGATAGCAGTCCAAAAGGGAACGTCCATTTGTATGGGATGTTTTTGCTACTATTACCTTCGTAACTGGTTGCATTGACCTCCTTTTTTGTAATGTAGTCAGAGCCAAGTCTTGATATAAATGAATCTGGGTCCCATGTATTGTCAGGTCCTGGTGTGGTCTTGCCGCTCTGAGTATCTCCTCTTTCATGGTGTATGAGGTTAAGGCCACCAAGACATCTTACTCCTGGGTCTCTCTTCTTAGGTCCTACTCTATACACCCGGTCGATCTTTATTTCCTCTGGTTGTGTTCCCGTCAGAAGACTACTGAAACATTGTTGCATAGTGTCTTTTAGGTTGATGTCTAGAACAGATTCAACCAGGCCGTTGTCTCTAGTATTGGACCATGGGGACCGATTCTCAAGGTCCTCTGCCTGGATTTCTAAATTGTGGGTAGCTCTAGCTATCTGTTCGAGTACGACGCTATTTTGTTTGACCTCGTCTGATATTTCGTATAAGCCATCCTCTGTCACATCCACTCTGTTCCCAAGGTCGTTAATTTCTTTTCTGACGTCCTGAAGTGGTGTCTTGAGCTCCTCTTTCATTTTCCCAAATTGGTCCTGGAATGATTCCATCATCCTATGTTCCATCCCTCTCAGGCATTCTTGCAACTCTTCCTTGTTTAATGCCATAATGGGAGGGTTCTCGGTCTTATCCCCTCTCAACTTGTTTCTCCGGCACTGGTGCCTGAGTATCTTCCTGTTGTCTCCAACAAAGGACCAGTTGTCCTCCTTGCGAGTTGGTCATCCCTTTAGCTCTTGCTGGGATGCTCCTGGGTGTTGTCCCTGGCATCTGGGAGCTTTCCCCTTATTTCAGGTTTGCCACTAGTGGTGTAGGTGTACTTCCCCCAAATATGTGAGCACACACCTTGTCTGTGTCTCCTTCTGGGGGCTCAAGGCCTAATATTTGATGTGCTTAATGTAGCTGAATGCAATAATTAGGCGTCTGTAGAATAGTTTCAGTGGCTCTTACCCCTTATTCCCTGCCTCCTTCCCCCGTCTCCAAAGGCGGCACATCTGCGTCTAGGCAGCGCCAGAGCCGGGTGGGAATTGAAATGTTAATATTGTCCCCATTTATTCCACAATGTTATTGCATCCAGGGCGTGTTTCTGAAATCCAGGGAAAGGATATAAATGCGTCTTCACACAAAGGTAAGCAACTCTCATTGAATATTGTTCCTTCCCCGGGGTATGACCCCCACCGTCCCGGGTCACCTTTATCCTAGTTTTACTGCCTTCCAGTCCCAGCTTTTGGGAGCTTCAGTGCTTATTTTGCACTGTCCTCCACCCTCTCTCAGCTTGCTCATTATTATCCCTTTTCGGGTGTTTTATCCTTCAGCTAGCTTCCCCAGCCGGCTGTTCCTACGTGTCCCGCCAACCACCATTACGGCGTCTATCCTCCAGAGCTCCCTTCTCTGTTAACTACCAGCTTGTACTCAGCGAGTCCGGTCTTCTGCCCCCTAGGGATCTCTCCTTCCCTTCTATAACGGGTCGGGTACCCACACACTTCAGCGCACCTCTTACTCCGATGTCCCTCAACTTGCTCGGGTGTGCTGCCGCTCTGTCCCCTTTACCTCCGTCTGGAGCTTCAGGCGACTCAGCGTACCTCAGTGCCGGCTTTCATGCTAAGTTCTCCGCTTTCGCCTGACTAAACTGCTGCTGCTTCAGTCACTCACCTGGGACCTCCGGTGTGCGCTGTGCTACTGTGGGACTTTCTCCATTACCCCAATTTCGGCCAGGCCGTCCTCGGCTTCACTTCTGCATGCACACCCTGCAGGGTTTGTACTGTGACAATGACCCGTGTCTCGGCGCGGGTCCTCAGTTACGTCCCTGTTCTGCATTAAGGAGGGGGGGGAGATATGGATCCAGCAGCAATATTCCTCAACTCCTCTACATGCCGTGGGGAGAGGGATGTGCTCGATCCTCGGTTATTATTGGCTGCTAATTTCACCTTTTGTCAAGGCCCGAAACAGAGCACAGAGACGTGCACCCTCACGGTCCGGAGGCCATCTTGGAATCCCGTTCATGATAATTCTTAAGGACATGCCTACATTCTTAGTCCCTCCTCCAAGATCAATAATGCTTTGGGAGTCTATCAAAAGATGAGGCATATGTGGGATGACACAATCCATTCGAAGAACAAGTTACTTACCCCTGGTAACATTCTTTCGTTGGATGTTCCTCCCAGGTATTCATCATCGCCTCCCCCAACCTACCCTGCTGTAAAATGTACGTTTGTTTACACTTTGCGCTCTTTTAGAGTATATTACGGTTTAATACTATGACCATTAATTCCTCAAAAAGGGGAAAAACAGAACTGAAGCCAACGGGCGCTGCGCGTGCTACATATACTGGTGATGACATAGGACGGAGACCCTCGAGGGACATCAAGTCGACAGGACCAGTGCCCATCACCCTCTGTCGAGAACACATTTTTCCAAAGCAGATGAAGCTGGAAAGGAAATACCAAAACATGAGGAATATGTGGGAGGAACATCAATCGAAAGAACATTACCACGGGTAAGTAACTTGTTCTTCTGAGCTATTTTCAATCTCAAGCTTCTTCTTCAGCTACCCTTCAAGTACAAACCAGTTCACAACAGTTTTCAAGTTACCTTCTCTTCAACTCCAGCTAATACAGTTCCACAACGTTTTCAGGGTTCCCTTCCCCAAGTTCAATACAGTCCCATCACAGGAGGTCTCAGGGTTCCCTTGCCCAAGCTCAATGTAACAGTGCTCACAAAAGAAATGGTCTTGAGACTCCGTCCTCAAGGTAATTTCCAATCCCCAAGGTTTAAATGCAACAGTTGTAGTTTTCCTTCTTGGCACTTTGAATATTCATCTTGACCTTTTCCAACAGTTTGAGGTTCTCTGGTTTGGGCGCAGTTGTCAGACCACACGTTCCACACAGGTCACGCAACCAGAATCCCTTAGTTCTCCTGCTCACACATAGGCTCCTCAGCATCTTGCCTCTTTATTTGAATGTCCTAAATTTGGTTTTCTTGTATTAACCTTTTAGGTTTTCCATATAGTACCACATATCTCTAAGCCAGTCCTTGGCATCCTTGTTCTGTATACATTCAATGTCTCATTGTATTTCACACTTCACTTTCGGTGACCCTTTTCCTTCCTTTGTGCTTCTTTCAAGTATGTAGGTTAGTGTACTTTAAGCACGGTTTTAGATTCCATCAGTTCGTTATTCAACCAACAAATAATTTCTCAGACTTGACTTCAACCCTGTAGTCAGAGTCCTTAATTCAACTTTATTTTCTACTTTCTTTCAGTTCATTATTCAGTATTGGCAATTACTGTGCCTAGCTCAACATGCCTTTCTTGTATTCACTTAGTATCACAAATTCATCTGTAACTGAAGCATTAATTCCTCTGACTCTGCTCTACACTTTTGTAGCTCGCCCGGAGCGCCGACGTCTCCAAGTGACTTTCTCAGCACTTTTTCCGCAATCCCCGGTCGCCTGTGGACTGGAGCTCGGCTGGCGCAGGCAGCTCCTCTGCTTCTGCGAGGACGGACATGGCGTCCTCTTCGATCTGTCTTCGCCACAGCTCTAATTGCTCCCACTTCGCATCAGAGGCTCCCCACGGCTTGGGGATGTCGGCAGGGGTCCCGGTTCAACCTCAGGTACCACCATGGTTGCCTCCAGTCTTCCGGGGTTTCCTGCTGCTCTCTGCCTCGACAGTTCCCCAGGTTTCTCTCTCCTTTCACTCCTTGGTTTCTCATTTTATACACCTGTAGTACTTCAATAGGCTGCAGGTGTGTACCATTGTCCAATTCTGCCTGACTTTGATTAAGAGGACATGCCTGAACCCCATAGCTTTTGGCAAGTATCTTCCTCATCCCAGTGTTAAAGTGGACATGGGAGTTGTTAGTAGTCATTACTCCTAGTCGCCTCTTTCTTGTCATAGTACTGTTAAAGGTCAAAGACCCTACCCTGGTGGCCAGTGGGCTTCTCTTCCCCACTGTTATAATGGACAGGATGCCAGACACTTCACTGGTGGCTAGTGGGCTTCTCTTCCCCACTGGTACGAGGAGGAGGAAGTTGGATGCATTCTCGACACTTGGGGAGTCTGTCAGTGGTATTTCTAGTATAAAGCCAGGTAGTGCTTACCTGCACGCCTCCTGGCTGCGGCCCTGCATCACCTCTGCATCTCCCATACAACCCTTTATCTGCTTTTTTTTTTAATTTTTATTTTTTACTTGTGCATAATCAAAAGAAAATGATTTTTACAAGAGGATGGCAATTTAAAATCGAACAAAGCTTGTTTCGCCTGCTATCACTCCAGGTCAAGATCGTTTACAATCCTAAGGTGGGGTCAGGGCCAAACGGCATGGAGGGTAGCTCGTGATCGACCAGTAGGGAAGATGGGTAGTTTGGGTAGACCCCGTTTCCGTAGAGAGTCACAAGTTGACCGGAGGGGACCTCAAGTGGATCAGGCCTATCAAGAGTCGTGCTGATCAAGTGAGGGTTGCAGTCCCACGTTTGCGATTTTGCCAAAGGCCTCCTCGATTATTTTAGCCGTGGCAACCGCCCAGCTGGGTTTTTCCCCAGAGATCAAGCAGCACCACCATGTGTTTTTTTCAATCAGGATGGAATCGTGCCATAATGGGGTTAGAAAACCTGAGCGTGCTTGCTCCAGCGAAGGGCAATTTAGCAGCAGGTGGCGAATTGTCTCGATGGAATCCGGGGCATTGCATAGCCTGCAGGTGGTAATAGTGGATACAGATCTTATCCCTAGAATTTCCCTCGTGTGGAGCAGATTGAATCGAGCTCTTAAGAATGTCGATCGCAGTTTTTTGTCTGGGAATTTTAGACAGTACCCCATGGGGGATTTCAGCTTGTTGTACATGGGAGGGAGGTGTTTTAAGAATTTAATTGCAGCAGCTTTGTCGATGGTGTTGATCCAGTCTTGGATCTTCAGTTTTTCGTTGACTCTTTCAGGGTTCGTGATCAAATCGAATTTGGAACATACCAGTTCATCCAGTATGGATTCTTGGCGGCGCATCCAGAGAAGGACAGGTTTGCAGGTCGTAGTGGCCAACTCCTGCCCGATGATGTTGATGGGAGGCCATCTTTGATTAGGGTCTTCCTGAACAGAGCGAGAGAGGCCACACTAACAGTGGCACTTAACGAGAGCAGCCCTACCTCTCTTCTAACCGCTTCGATGGGAATGGCGTTAGGTAGGCCAGAGGTGCGTTGGAATGGTGAACATGGCATCCATGCCATAAGTTATGGCTGGGACCATTTTTCCCTTGTAGAAGTTGATAGCCGGGGATAACGAAAATTTGCCGAACTTCCTGTCAATCGCTTTGAGTTGTGAGGTCAACAGTTTGGTTTTCGACCAGAGATGGGCTTGCATTTTCAATTCCTGGGTTGATCCATCAATAAACACCCCCAGGTATTTAAAGTGGGGAACCACTTCGATTCTGATTTTATTCACTGACCACGACGTAGGTTTTTTCCGGGGGTGGCAGGTTTTCGCGAAAATCATGATCTTGGTTTTGGCCTGGTTTATTTGCAGGTTGTTATTGGCCATATAGACTGCAAGGGTGTCCAGCTGCCGTTGTAGACCGATGGGGGTTTGGTCGAACAAGATCATGTCGTCGGCGTAAAGAAGTCGGGACAAGGTGGTGTTTCCGAACTTCTGGGGGAAGTTGTGGACCAGGCCTTCAGAGTCTTTATAGTCCCCCAAAAATGCAACAAAGAGCGCGGGAGCCAGCGGACAGCCTTGCTTAACTCCTCTGTTGGCTTGGATTTCCCTGGAGAGGGTACCTTGCCTGTTCAGCCGAACATTAAGAGTGGGGCCAGTGTGGAGAGCCATTATTGGGTTTAGGACAGATTCAGGGCAGTTCCAGTTTTTTAATTTAGCCCATAGTCTCGTTCTGTCGACTTTATCGAAGGCCTGAGAGAGGTCGATAAATGCAGCGTACACTGGCTGTGAGCCTTGTTTTATTTTTGCCTTTAGGAGGGTTAGTATAAGGATGTTCAGTGCAGTGCTGCCGTTCTTCTTGAAACCCGTTTGAAGAGGATCACTGCACAGCGCCGTTTTTGGCCAGCGTTGAAAGTGGACTAGGAGGAGAGAAGCGAAGAGCTTACCCATAATGTCCAGTAGGGCAATCGGGCGGTAGTTTCCGGGAAGATCCCTGCTTCCCTGTTTGAAAATGGGGATAATGATAGCTTTACACCACGACAGTGGGATCTTCCTGGTTATCCTGCAATGGTCGAACAAAATGCTGATAAAGGTGGACCACTCGTGGAGGTGTTTCTTTAGGTCTATGTTGGACAGGCCTTCCGGGCCTGGTGCTCTTGACGATTTTAACCTTTTAATGGCCAGAGTTATGTCTGGTGCAGCTGACAGGTTTATCCACGGGGAGTCTGTGGAGTCCGAACGCAGAGTTGACAGTGGGGTCGGGCTGGCGAAAAGGTCGCTGAAAAATGTAACCCAGGCTTGCTCCGGTACTGCGTTGATCATGTTTGTCGTAGTAGTTCCTTGAGTGTGATTTATCAGGGACCAAAAGTCGGCTGTTTTTTTTGTTGCAAGGGCTCTGAACATTGATTCTGCAACGTGCTGATATAAGGCTGCCCGGCGCGTTCTGATCCATGATTTGTAGATTCGATGTTCGCTAATCCACAGGTTCCAAGCAGTGATAGAGTTTTCTGCCTTGGCGTTGCGTTTGAACTTCCTTAATGCAGTTTTTGTAAGCGCTATTTGCTTATCGTACTGGTGGGTGTGGGTCTTAAGGTGGGACGCACCCGACGGTGAATACTGCTTGTAGTTTAGAAGCATAGGCAGGTAGTTCGGTCTACAAGGTGGGGCGGAGGGTAACTCGCCCGCCGCTTCGGCAACATATTGATGAGTAATTGCCCTTATGTTGGCAGATGTCAGACGCAGCCATGATTGTTGTGGATTAGACTCCACTGAAGGCAGATAGTGGGGTTTGTCTTTCGAGCCATGGAGAACCATGACAGCGTTAGAATGTTGTGGTCACTCGCTGTAGTTTCAACCACTTGAAAACCTTGGATTTCTGCGCACAGGGCTTTTGAAGCGAAGATGTAGTCCAGGGTAGCCGACCACTGGCCTCTCTTCCATGTAGGTAAGTGGGGCTGACCTTCCCGAATCCTGGCGGCGTTGTGTAGATTCCTGGAGGACATAAGGGTCGTCCAGGCTTCGCCTCTTAGTTCAGCTTGTGTAGGCTCAGTGTGCTGCGTACGTGGATCCGTGGATTTAACGCACTTTGCATTGAGATCTCCGCAGATAAGTACCCATGGGGTGTCCCAATCGATAAGGATGGAATCAATTGTTTCAGCCATGGTTTGGCAGAAGAGCGATGTCGAAGTCCTTTGGTGATTCCAGTAGACAGTGATCAGAGCGAGGAGAGGCGTGGGACGGCCGTTTGGGGGTGAGTTAGAATTTTCAGCCAGGAGACTCCATTCAATTAGCACCGCCAGGACCCGTAACAGTTGGCCGTGATCTTCACGATTTTTAGATTTTGGTCTGACCGCACCGCAATTAGAAGTCCGGCCAATGGCCGGCCTAAAAGGCCTTTGACAGCTGGCGAGATCACGATGTCGTATCCATCCATCGAGGGTTTGTGTTGAAGCCATGTTTCTTGCAGGCAAAAAATATCGAACTGTCCCAGATCCAAGCAGTTTTCGTTAATTAGGTAAGCGTGTCCTCTTGTGTTCCAGGAGGCCAACGTCAGTAGTTTGGGCTGTAGGCGAACGTCGGCTTCCTCCGGTGATTGCTATTTAGCTCTGTTTGAGGATAGAGCTCCTTTAATCCAGTCCCATGGACCACCCGATGTTGAGGACTTTTTGGGCGCAGGTGATAGGGGGGGTGAAGCTCGGTTACGAGGTCTCTAGATATGTGCCTCTCTTCGGGGAGACCGCTGTCTCCAAATTTGATTTCTTCTGTCCGCGCAAAATCTATCTTGGTGGATCGGGCGGCGCGTGGATATTTCTTGTCTGCCTTCGTTGAAACAAGAGTCCGTCTGAGCTGGTACCTCGGCCCGTACAGCTTTAGATGAGTTCTTAACTGGCCAGGGTGGGCCCGTGAGGAATGAGGACGATAGTCAGGTGCTTCATGACGGGACGTAAATTTTCTTGGAGCGTCAGTAAAGTGGGTCCTCAGTTCATCTCTGCGGTCAACGTGTCGTCGGGATGGACTGTGTTCGTTGGTTTTTCTGTTCTTAGAATAGAATTCTCGGGTGGCCGTTTTTTGATCGAGGGGTTTTAGTTCCGACAGAAGAAGACCGCGTGATTTGAGTTCTTCGCCTGCTTGCTTGCATATGTCCTGGATTGCGGAGCTGTAGATATGCAGGTAGTCCTTGGCCTTATTGTCCCTGTGGTAAGGCTCGACCCACTTGAAGTCGTCCGATTTCAGTTGCTTTAGGGAGACTATGGACGATGTTATTTTTAAGACGGTTCTTCTGTTCAGAATGATGTACTTGTCTTTGTTAGATATCTGCTCAATTTTAAAAAGGCGGGTGGGGCTGTCCTTCACAGAGAGAGCCTCGTTCTTTCCAGTTGGTTTCTGGTGGACGATGGGCCTCGACGCTGTGGATTTATCTAGATAGGGTCTTGGTCTGGATCTGCTCTGAGGTTCTGGTGAAGCACTTAGGGGAGAGTTAGGATGCCGCGTCCGAGTCTGGCTTTGAGGAGCTGACTCTCCCGATGAAAGAACTGGGGTGTCAGGCAAGACTTGGGGGTTGCAAAGCCGATGAGAAGTTGGTTGAGAGTCATAGGAAGTAGAGACTTTCTCGGGCGAGTCCTGGACTTCTTGCGCAGACGCTGTTGATAGAATACTTGAATTCAGGAAATATGCTGGTAATATCGGGGACTGGGTCAAGTTCGTCACGGATTGTGGCCCGGACCCGGCAGGGTCTGCACTGGCCAGCGGCGTGTGGTGATTAGAGCTGACTGCGCCCGTTTCCAGCAAGCGTTTGCAGGGTTGACGGGTCGAGGTTGGCTGATGATCATTCGTCACTAGTTTTAGAACCTTTTTCCCTTGGGCCCTCCGATGGGTCAGACTGGGGTTGGTAGCAGGGGTTAGCTTAAGAATCGAAGTAGACGTGCTGACAGATGGCGCCAGCTTCGGTTTGTTTGCGATTATTGGAGCAAGGTCGTTGGAGGACTTGGGTTGGAGGGTCTGGGTAGACCTATCGGCCATGGTCTTCGGTGAAGGACTCTTCGTCAAGATGGTAAGAGATTGAGGGGCGTCCGGCGCCAGAAGTGGCAAGTCTTTTTGGATATGGGGGATGTCGTACTTCAAGTCGATGGCGGTTATGTAGCCTTCCAGGAAGGTTAGCTTAGACTGAATGGTAGCTAAAATAGCCGTGTTGTCTCTTGATGCGTCACCTAGTGTTTCGTAAAGTTTACAAAAGGGGGCCATTGCGATGGTTATTGCGGACATGATTGTGGTTAAGTCTTTTCTGTTACTTGGTAAGTCTTTATGGGGAGGGGAAGCGGGATCCAAGAGTCTTCTAGTGTTCAGTGGTGTGTCTCTGGGGCCTAGAAATGTGGGGTTCGCCAATGAGTGCCTACGCCTTGAAGTACTACCTTCCAATTCTGATGGATTGAACTTTGTTGTAGTTGCGGAGCTCGGGTGGAATTCGGGGTCTTCCAAGAGGGAGGTGTTGCCTGAGAAATCTCGTGGCATAGCCAGAGGGGTGAAGGTAGATAGGTGCGTCTTGGTCCCAGGTTGGGCAGACATTTCTCTGTGACGTGGGTAAGCTTTGGGCTGTAGTGAGTCCTTAATGACCGAAAGGCCCTGGTTGACCGGTCGATCGTTGGTAGTTGACGGGGGGAGTGGACTGACCTCCGGACTTGGAATGGGAGGCAAGGTCTTCTTCGCTTGGCCATCTGTTGGGGCAGTTGGAACAGTGCTGTGTGCGCGATCAGAGTCCAGAATGGTCGAAGCCGGAGTATCTAACGGGTTTCCACCACATGCAAGGGTTTGGGCAAGAGCTTGAGTAGGTGGAGGGAGTTGGGAGTCTTGGGTAGCGAGAGTTTTCCTGGTTTTAGGGGCAGGTGAGGTTTCGTCAAGGGCTTCCAGAATTTCTGCGTCTGAGAGTTCGGAGTCGGTAGAAGCTTTCTTTTCCCTTGAGTCTTGAAAAAGTTCAACAGGGCGGTTGTCAGTAGGGGGATAGGTAGAGGAAGTTTAGCATATCCCCTCTTTTTTCCGCCCTAGTGCGGGGCAGCGTTTTTGGACTGCCTGCTACTTTTTAGTGAAGTGCCAGGAAGGTTTTGCTGCTTTTTTGTTGAGGTCGGTAGTTTATTGTGCAATAGTTGTGAGGGCGTAGCTTTCAAAGCAGAATTGGCTTTTTTTTTTGTAAAGCGTTCTTTTTTTTGTTTTTGGATGGGCTTGATTTATGCGGGCAGGTGTCCGATGATTTTGAACAATCGTCGGAATCTGAGTCATTTATTGTCTCCAAAAGAGGCTTCAAAAGTTGTTCCTGGGTTTTATTTTAGAGCTTTGTTTTGGGGTTCCGAAGTTGGAACAGGAGGCAAGATGAGGTCCGCAGCTGTGTTTGGTGGTGGGCCAGTCAATTCATCAACAGACGCCAAAAGTGGAGAGGCTGCTCCCTGTACGGAGTCTATGGAGGGGTCCCCCGATGCAGGGTGAGTTGCTGGCAAATTCTGTACACAGGCGGGGCCAACCGTGTCGGGAGTGAGCCGGCTGTCATCCGAGACGGCGTGAATCGTGGCCATGGTGGTCTTATAGGCCAGGTTCTTCTGAGAGTTAAGGTGGAGTTCAGTAGTAGTAGGTTGCGCCCTGGACTGGGCTGAGGACAATGCCCCCACCAGCCGGGGAGCCAATGCAGGTGAAGGTGTTCCAGTAGGCGGAGCAGAAATGGATCGAGGATCGATCATGAGGTCAGGTGCCATAGAATTCAAGAAGGCCGGGGTGGCCGTGGTCGCCGACGCAGGCGCCCTCAGACCCCCTGGCGGGAACCCTCCGGTCCCCACACAGGACGGGCCGCTTGCCGAGGCGGTAAGAGGGCGCGTGGCGTCAGGTGCTAGAACCGGCCAAAAGTCTGTGGAAGGCTCAAGGGAGCTGTCTCTGGATGCATTGAGAGGCGCTGGAATCATCAGGTCTCCGGGCCCAAGGAGGGCGTGTGAGGACACTAGGTCCATAGAGCTTGAGGCCGGCGGCGGCCGAATCCCTGACGGCTGAACGTTGCTGTCAGGTAATTGAGAAAGGAGGAGAATGCTTCTAGGGGGGGCCGTGTCCAGAGGGGACTGCATAGCGTTCGCCGCCGCCGCTGCTTGGTGTGGAGAGATAGCGGTGGTGGAAGCAGACGAGAGAAGTACGTTCTTTTTCACTCGGCTCCTTAGTAGACACTGGTCCGGGTCTTCCTCCATTGAAGGGGGGTAGGATAGAAGGGATGGGGAGGCAGGGAAGGGAAAGGGGGGAAGGAGTGGGGAAAAAGGGGGGGGTGGGTGGGTAGCAGGGCTCGGAAGAGGCCAGAGAGGAGGGACGGGTAGCAATCAATCTGGACAATCTGGAGAAATGGGCAGCGGATAAAGCCGCGGTAGGGCAGAGGCGAGGGCACAGCTGGCGAGTGTCAATAAGTCAATCAGTGCCTACCTCAGCATCCTTCGGGCATGGATGAGCTGCAAGCGCGTTGGTCCGCCCTCCGGGTCCCGGCGCGGACTGGAGCAGACTGGAAACTCAGCACGCGCTCCGCGCAGAAATGAGTTTTTGTAGCAGATCGAGGTTGCACTTTCTTAAAGGTGTATACCACCAAACGAAAATCCCAGAGGCAGGAGCGGCAGAGAAGCACGTCTGTGGCAGTGAGAGAACTGGAGCAGACTGGAAACTCAGCTTATCTGCTTTTAGGCTTCGGTTCGTCCCAGGGCCTTCCAGGGATGGCGGGCCAACTCCTCGGCCAGCTCGGCTTTCCCCGTCCGCTATTGCGGCTCACTGGCGTCTCCAGCTGCTGGGTCGCCCGACTCCTCATCTTTGGTATCGTGCACGGGTCCGCACCTGCAGAACCCTGTGAGAACTCAAGTGGCTGGCCACCGGCATTCTCAGTTCCTCTTCTCCTCCGGTCGGCAACCAGACTTTGGATTTTCAATGCTGAACGCTTTCCGTGCCGGTTACTTCTCCCAGCAGGAAGTGCAGCTGAGCTCCACGTTGGGATCAACCACAACTGTTGTCCATTGTTTGTCTTTATACATTGTAGCCCGTTCTTGAGGGGTGGGCTGTCAAGGCCCCTTGTTACTTTTGACAGGTTGACCTCTGTGCCTCCTCGGGCCACCTCATCTTGGTACCAGTATTGGGAGCAGTCTCTGTGTTCTTCCTAGTCTTGGTGTTTTCAAGGCTATTTGTTTCTCTTGCATTACAGTATTAAATGGTTTTGTTTTCAACAAGAAGATTGGGGGTGGAAGGATGCGATAGAGACTATGGAGATGTTATATTATTCCCCGGGCTAGCCCCAAGACGGTTGTTCTTGTCCCCAAGGTGGGAGTTCGTCCTCATGAGGTACTCCCGCATTAAACTACCCCTAGGGGGACTATTGGGTAGCAGCCTCACCTCTCTAGCCTCATGAGAAGGGGCTTTGCCTTGGGGAGAAGTGACAACACCGTGTGAATTGTCACATACCCTTCCCCTAATGCTGCTGGCTTCCTCATCTCCCTCTAAGGGAAATCGGGACAGGAAATCAACATTTCCCATTTCTTTTCCCTTTCTGTGTTCTACATGAAAACAGAAAGGCTGGAGATCAAGGAACCAGTGCATAATCCTAGGGTGTGTTTCTTTCTGCAGACGGTGCCAAGTGGGTGGTGAGTGGTTGGTTATTTTTGTTAATTTTCTCTGTGTGACATAATACTTCAAATATAGGGCCTGAAGTTCGATGGTGACATAATTACTTTCCCTTGGCAAGAGCTTCCTACTGATGTAGAAAACTGGATGCTCTATCCCATTGTATTCTTGGGATAAACAACCCCTATCCCTACTTTGGAAGCATCCGTCTGGTGGATGAACTCTTTATTTAAATTGGGAACTTTCAGGACAGGCTTACTACACAAGATGTGTTTCAATGTATTGGTATTGGGTTTTGTTTTCAACAAGAAGATTGGGGGTGGAAGGATGGACTAGAGACTATGGAGATGTTAGATTATTCCCTGGGCTAACCCCAAGATGGTTGTCCTTGTCCCCAAGGAGGGAGTTCATCCCCATGAGGTCCTCCTGCATTAAACTACCCCTAGGAGGACTGTTGAGTACCTCCCTAGCCTCATGAGAAGGGGCTCCTCTTTGGGGAGAAGTGACGACACTGTGTGAATCATCACAACATGCACATTCTATCTATCTATACACATAAAGCATAAAATCTGTTTGTTCTTTATACAATTCCACAACGTTCCACCAATCTACTCCAAATTTTGCATAGTTACCTGTTAGGACCCTCTGGACATTACTGTATACACTGACATTTGTACACCACACCCCTTTCCCTGGATTTCAGGCCCTTCACACATGAGACGGCTGCCTGAAATGGGCAAAATATCAATGTGGTCGTAGGAGGACGGGGCAATGCGAATTTTAGGCACCTCTATGCGAGGAATAAAACTCAAAAAACACTTTTAAAAGCCCTAGGATGCACAGTTTCTGAGATATTTGCACTGCAATGCACTGCACTACGCCAAGGTGAGGCGACAGATGGGGGAGAGCACACAGAAGGTCCCAGTATGCTGCAGCACACCAACTCTTGCATCGCCTCCACGTCTGCTCCGGGGCATGTCAGCCAGACACACGCGTCCATTCTCACTGCAGTTTACTTTAGAGTGCAAAGCACATCAAGCGTTAAGCGACTCGCAACAGCTACCTACAACATCATTGATTTTCAACAGTTGATGAGTGTTATCATGTCTGTCTACAGAACCCAGGCGGAGAACAGGTACTTTTTATAAGTTTCATATAAAGCGATAGACGGGCATGTTGTATGATCGGGTAATGCAACACATTAATGTGTTATATGTATTCACTAGTACAACTGTCAGAAGTTTATTTTTGTTAAACACTTAATTAATTATGAACAATACATTGTTCACAGGTGTCTTGAAGCAGTTCACCACTGGCAATTTGGAAATACATGGTTGAATAAAGTGCACCAATGGAACTATCATTTTGTGCGTTCTTGTTTTATTTGTGCAATTTATTGTGAATACAAGTTTTTAAAAAATATTTGCTCATTTATGTTTGGATTGAATCCTTACTGTTGGGTGTGAAAAAGTACCTCACAACTCTGAGGGGATTCTTTTGTTTCTGATGTTTAATGTTAATACCCGGTAAATCCCCTCAGCCATCCGGGTTCCTCTCTTGTGTTTGAGTGGTTGTAGGGATTAATCATTGCTGCACACTTCTGAAATGTTCTCCTCCAGAAGGGCTTCATGCTCATTCTATCATAGCTAAGGCTGTTGCTGTAGCTTTTCAGCATAAAGTCTCCTAGGACTTAATCATCAAGGCAGCCACTTGGGCCATGCCTTCAGCCTTCCGCAAACACTATTGAGACACTAGCATGTGGGCAGTCAGCAGCTTTGGACAAGATGTCTTCCAGAATCTCTTCTCAAATCACTAAAGCGATTCCTCTGACCAGAGTTTCTAATGGATAGTGTCCTTCTACAGATTCCTCAACTTAGATGTATTCTGCAGCATCAGCACAACTTCGTAAAAAAATGTTTAACACTAGGGTGCGATGTACGGCATCGGTGTTGAGAGCCCTCAACATTCCTTGGCTTCAGGCTCAGACGTGATGTTGACATCGATATAAATTGCTGGCACTGCGCCCGTGACCTCTTTTCATTTCTTCCACATGCTCAGCACGGAACAATGAGAACATCTCGGTAAAACTGTACGTTTTCCTAATCACTTGAAAGAGCCATTGGGTTTCATGTGCTGTAAGGATTGCGACTGTAAAATGCTGCTTACCGTTCCCCACAGATTGTACTTTTGGGGTCTCAGCCTCAATCACGAGACGGCCGACTGCGGCTCATGCCAGTCCATCACACCGAAGGCCTTGAAGGATAGGCATTCAGAATTGAAATTTGGACGATCTACCTCCAACTCTCTGAGCACCACACCCTCGAAGATCCGCCTGTCCAAAGAAAGAGGTCAAGTTGACTGAGCGACCTTGGGAGGAAAGGTCACACAAGCATAAGAGGTCACACTCCCAGAGGGAGTCCCATCACTCTTCTTCTTCGAAGAGAGAGAATAGAAGAGGAGGCACTCCACACCAGAAAGACGGGTAAAGTTCCCTCTGTGGATAAGTGGGAACAGTGCAAGCCAAAGATGCTGTTGAAGGCCAAAAAAGGGTCTGAGCCCACTGTGCAAAGTAAGCTGGCAGGAACTCTTCAAAAGACTTGCGAGTTTGCCGAAAGGCTGAGTGCGATGTCTGTTAGATCTGCAAACCGCTCATAGTTGAAGGCCGCAATCACCTCGACATCTTATGAAGCGGCTTCAGTGCCCTCCTCTGGAGGCCCATTGGCATTGCGTTATGTGCAAATGTCAAGGAGTGACTTAATGTCCTTATTCAAAAGAATGTATGCTGATAAGGGCATGAGATCCCTTTTGGTCTCAAGCCCATGAGGCTGTCTAACCCTCCAGAGGAAACTATCACAAAGGAGGCCATGTTTGAGGACCTGGCCACTGATCTCCATGGGGCAAGTGGGCTGGACACTTCCACTGAGAGTGACTTATACCCACAAGACCCTCATGTATATCCAAATGCAGCTTGCAGGTCTATCATGGGTAAAGTCTCAGAGACGTTAGAGTGGGGACCCCCTGCCAAGATGGTGACCTTACTGACATTCTGAAAAAGGCCCTAAAAAGGAGCTTATCCTGCCATTTCATGCAGCCTTGAAAGTTCCCCGTATCGATCTCTGGCAGACGCCCTGCTCTGTGCCAGCAGTAAGGAATGATCTGTCCAGGAAGTACAGGCCTGCATCTTCAGACTTGTGGTCCAGGCCACCACTTCAGGGGCCAGCTCTTCGGCTTACCTATCCTTGCACGCTTATAGAGATGACAAGAAAGGTGGATGCCTGGGTTAAGAACATTTTTGTTTCAGGGAGCATGGCCTTTAAGGCAGAGAACTCTTCCTGCGCTCTGACCAAGTATACCTATATTTTGTAGTCAGTAATTGACCAGGCCGCCGAGGACATCTCCGAGGGGGGTAAAGAGGGACGGTTCCTCAACATTATAATGGATGGAAAAGAGGCAATGTGCCAAGCTTTACAGTCTGGCTTTGACACCTCTGATTGTCTGGGGAGAGCGATGGGCACTAGTTCAGTATTGAGACCCTTCTCATGGATGAGGAAGTCCATTTTTGCACCTGATGTCCAGGCCAAATAACTGGACATGCCTTTTGATGGCCACAGCCTCTTTGGCTCCAGGGCTGACGACAGCTTGGAGAAGCTGCAATCCTCCAAAGCCGCTGCAAAGTCCTTGAGTGCAGCTATCAATCAGCAGCCATCTTAGGCTCTTACCCCAGCAGGAAAAAGGGCCTTTCCTTGTTATGGGTCATTCAGCCAAAGAGGAAGAGGCCAAGCCACCTTCAGACAAAGTAGGTTCCCCAAACCTTCAGAGGGAGGGAAGGCATACCAATCCTCCTCTGTCGCTTCTATCCCATCTTGGGCAACAGCAGCAACAAAGCCATCCTAATGATCTTTCACACACCTCTCCGGTGGGAAGGTGTCTAGCCCACTATTATGAAGGATTGAAGAATAGCAGGGCATTACTTCAGACATGTGGGTCAAACCGATAGTCTCCTAAGGTTACTGTCTGCCCTTCATCAGACATACCCCTTCCACCCTTATTCCAAGACATCTGGACCCACTAATATAGCAGGAGATCTTTTCTCTGCTGCAGAAAGGTGCGATAGAACACGACAGAGGCTGAATGATTTCCTCTAGCAGAAAGTAACCAGGGATTGTACTTCCTCTATTTCTTAGTCCCAAAGAAGGACAGGGGACTGCAACACATCTTGGACCTGAGGAGCTTGAACAAGTACCTCAGGAAAGACAAATTCAAGATGCTCCTCCAGGCTCTGGAGTTCCAAGATTGGCTGATGGGATGTTCAGGATGCTATTTTCCATGTGCCGATTCATCCTAAGCACAGGAAGTACCTAGGATTCATGGTTGGCAGTACGCACTACCAATTCAAAGTATTTCCATCAGGTTCACCTTGGCTCTGAGGGTTTTCACCAAGCAGATGTCAGTGGTGGCAGCCAGTCTGAGAAGGGAAGGGATTCATGTCTTCTCTTACTTGGACGACTGAATCATCAGGAAGCCCTTGAAAGAGCAGAGCCAGGATCATCTACATCGGGTCTGCCACTTCCTACATAAACTGAGCTTCTTCTTCAACTTAAAGAAGTCCCGGATAACACTTTCTCAAACGCTCTAATTCATCAGAGAGTTCCTGGACTCTTGCGAGGGCAAGGCTTTTCCGCCCGAGGACACAGCTACTAACATCCAGCAGATGGTCTACAAATTCCAGAACACCACAACAAGAGGGTTAAACAAGGTTGCCTGTTAGTCACCCCTATTTATTGTATTTATGTGCAATTTTAATATTTCTGGGGCCACTAGAGATATGTATCCACCAATTCTGAATAAAACTCGATACATTGCACTTCGTAATCGTATGATACAGCCATTATTGACTTAACACCAAAGGGGCTCGAACTTCAACTATGCCAATAATTACTTAGAATAATATCTAGTTTTATATAGCTCTACAAGCCTGCAAACAGTTGAGCGCTGAGATAATAGTTGATATTATTATCCCACACTGTGGTATTTGCATGGTACTCAATTTATCGACCTCGGAAGGATGAAAGGTTGAGTTGCCACTGCCGGGATTCGAACCTGCATCAGCAGGCTGCACAAATGTCAGAAATGGGTGCTCAGCTCGTTGTGCTATCTGACCGGCCTAGAGAAACATAGTTTGAAATTAAATAAGTCCAAGACTAAAATAGTGTTTTTGGCAAGTAAGGTAAACCTTTGAAGTGGTCCTTAAATGGGGTACCAATTCATGAGGGTGATTCGTAATCTGTACCTCTGACTTCTTTTTTTTAACAATGGATCTTGGGTTAGACACATAAAGCAGCTTGCAGAGTGAGCTACACTTAGCCACAAGGGACTTCTCAGTTTCTAGTGCTTGTATGGAGGTTACAGACTGAATAAGTGCCTGGAAGTGTATAGGGCCAAAGTGTTTTCTATGATGCTCTATGGCAGTGAAGTATCAGGATGCCAGACCTGCAAACAGCTGGAGTTGGTCCGGAATATATTCTTGTGCAAGGTAACAGAGATGCCACCAGGGGACACTCTTTGGACCGAGCTGGGGATGTCTAGTATGGAATCTATGGTGTATGCACGTAACCTAACATATTTCTCAAATACTTCTGAGTTTCCCCGTTAACCACAATGAGAAAGAGGGGTTCCTAGAGATAAAATCCTCACACTGTGCAGTAAAAAATATAAGTGGTATAATACTGCAAATACATTTTAGTTCAGGCATTGAGGGGCCTTTTTAAATCCTGGCTCGTTGACCCATCTTAAATCGGCTATTAATGATATGATGGGCTGTAGGGCCAAGGAATTAGATATGCAAAATATACACTCTTGGCAGTCTTTGGCCACATACGCTGAGTTTTTAGATTTTCCTTTGTCAGTTGGCAACTTTAACCAAATTAGATCCTCATCCAGTCGTAGCACTGTGTTACAGATACGTTTACATTTACTTCCGCTTAACAAACATTTCACGTGGATAGCAGGTTCATCTAAATGTACATTTGTTCTCAGACACACTGAAGATTTGAGGCACATTTTTTGTTGATCAGCCCATGCTATTTAGCACCTCGAAAGCTTGTGCTTCTACCTTTAAGTTAAATATAATAAGTTGCAAACATGTAAAGAAGCAAGGTGCTTTGTAATCAACTATGGGGATGTGGCATTTATTTATAATCTCATCAAGTATTTTACTGTAGCTTTGAAACTCCAAGCTCAATGCCGATAGCACACTAGGACTTTTAGCCTTGTGTTATTGCTTTACCTATGTTTTATACAGTGTTCTGTGCCAGCTTAAGAAACTGTAGCTTTTTAAAACATTTCTTATGCTTTTCACTGCAGGTTGTTCAGTTGGATTTTAACCAATGTGTTAGTGGGTTTTTTTGGATTTTAAGATTTTTTGGGAGTTGTTTGGTTATTAATTGTATATTGTGTATCTTTATTTTGTCAATGGAGAAATCTGAATAAAGTTTATTACTACTACCCAAACATTACCGGTCATGGACTTAGTAAGATTGCTGGTCCTCATGGCATCCTGCATTTTCCTGGTGCCAGAGCCCAGACTGAGAAGGAGATCCCAACAGTGGGCTCTCCGATCCAAGTGGTCACAGTTCTCAGGCAACATGACGGGTCTACTGCAGGTCCCGACCAGGATCTGACAGGACCTTCTGTGGTGGTTCAGCAAGGAGAACTTGATGAAAGGAGAACCCTTTTGGCAATCCTGGCCGGAGGTGACAATAGTGACATGCCTCGCTGAAGAGCTTTTGGCTTACGACTGAATGGCTCAAGCTGAACGGGCTGTTGGCCCCAGCAGTGTCAAAACTTCTCCTTCTGGAGTTGAGGGCGATCAGACTGGCGCTGATGGCCTTCTTGCCCTCAATACAGGTGAAGAGTCCTAATCATGACGGTAACACAGTGGCTATGCACTACCCCAACAAAAGAGGAGTAGAGTCACTACCACTGTGCAGAGAGGCAATGCAACTATGGTTTTGGGCATTGCAAAGACAAACCTCTGCCACTGTGGTCTCTTTCCTGGCCAGATTAATTGCTGATGCAGACACCCAGAGTAGGGAGGGTTTGGTCTCCCACAAGTGGATGCTATGCTGGGACGCCTTTACAGAGATCTCCACCTATTGCGAAACTCCTCAAGTAGATATTTCATTTCCAGCTCCAATAGAAAGTGTGAGCTGTTCTTTTACAAGGAATTTCCCCCTGAGAGGAGCACTGGGGGATGCCTTCGTAGTGGATTGGAATTACCCACTGCTATATGCGTTCCCACCGATTCCTGTCATACCAGAAGTTATCAGGAGATTGAGGAAGTTTGGTGCATCCATGATCCTGATAGCCCAGGATTGGGCCAGGAGTATGTGGCACTGGGACCTTCTGGACTTGGCCGTCTGCCTTCCACAACGCCACCAAAGAGAGCGGACTTGCTCTCGTAAAAAAGCAGTCGGCTCCTCCACCCCAGAGTCAGTACTGTCAATCTCCACACATGGTTGCTGAAAGGATGAGGTACAGAGAGTGGGTTCAACCAGAAGACGTCATGGAGTTCTTGCTCTCGATGAGTAGGCCAGCAACCAAAGCTCTTTACTGTTATCGTTGGGAGCATTTTTGCAGCTGGTGCAGAGCTATAGAGTTTAACCCTTAAACTTGTGACATTGCTGCAGTGCTTTCCTTTCTGTTGCACTTTTCTAGGTTAGGTCTCCAGGTGGATACACTCAAAGGGTACTTATCAGCACTTTCTATCTTCAAGAGGACACCTGACGAAGGATCGTACTTTACAGTACCTTTGGATGTTCAGTTTGTCAAATGACTGACAAGCTTCCTCTTACGCCTTTCAAGGTACCGGCATGGGACCTGAAATTGGTTCTGATATTGTTAATGGACACACCATTCGAGCCAATGCATTCTTGTCCGCTCAGGTTTCTTTCCTTGAAGACAGCCTTTCTGACTGCCATCAGGGTGAGTGGCAGGCCCTGTCGTACAAACCACCTTTTACTGTTTTTACCAGACATAGGTGGATGATTAGAGGTCGTCCGTCCTTCCTCCCCAAGGTGGAGACAAATTTCCATCTAAGACAAACAATAAATCTCCCATTTTTTACTGTCCTGTTCATCCTTCTAAGGAGGCGGAGAGACTTCAGACTGGACACTAAAAATGCCCTGAACTTCTATCTTGCCAGAACATGTTTCAGAATTGACAATCACCTTTGTGGGGGATACACTGAACATCTGATAGGAAAAGCCACTACTAAGCGAACCATCTCAAGATGCATTTTATTAGCAATTTTAGAATGCTACATTACAGACAATAAATAAACCACTATCAGAAGGACTGAGGGCCTACTCATCTAGGGGAATGGCTGCCTCCTCGGCTTTACAAAGGGGAGTTCCTACTACAGACATTTGCAAAGTAGTGACATAGTATTCTATTCTTACATTTGCTATGCATTTTTGCCTGGACGCCAGGGACAGTCGGGAGTGGCTCTTTTCCCTCCATTCACGGAGGGTTGTGTACTGCTATTGGAGTCCATCTAAGATCCATCTAAGATGAGGAATCTGTAGGAGGACACTATCCATTAGAAGAACAAACTATTTGCCTCTAGTAATGTTCCTTCTGTTGGCTATTTCTCCCATGGATTCCTCATCGCCTTCCGCGCCTACCCCTCAATTTAGAGAGAAAATTGGCCTCTCCTTCTATGCGTAAGGCCCAGTATTATAGCCTGTAATTCATATGGTTTGTTGAGGAGTGTGAGACACAATTCCCTAGCCAGACTGAGCAAAATGGGAACATTTTTGAAACTGAGGTCAAAGGGCATGGTGCTGGCTATTTATATCGACGTCACGCCTGGACCCGAAGCCGAGACATGTCGTGGGCTTTCGACATTGATGCCGTTCGGCCTTGCAATAACCCGTCCACCCACCCCAGTGGTCAAAAAAGTTTCTGAATTTGTTTTGCTGCCGTAGAATACATCGAAGATGAGTAATCTTTGGGAGGAATATCGATCAGAAAGAACATTGCCATAGGTAGGTAATTTGTTCTTTTCCATGCAATTAAATCTTCCATCGATATAGAGGAAGGGGGGGGGACGGAACATAAAAGTACATTATAGTTACTTACTGAAGTGACTGCTGTGCTCCTAAGTGCATAGTCCCCTTTCCTCCACCTCTGCCCCCTGACACCCATAAATCAGTTAGAGGTGGCTGACGAAAAGGCGCGGCTGATGGGTGGGGTCAACATGGGCGATTCACCTGGCATCAGCAATCACATGCATGCTTCAAATGTATGCAAAGTTTATTGTTCGGCGCATAGAATGGTCCTGTCTCGTCTCTCACCTTTTAAGTCTGCAGACAGTTAGCCCCTGCTAACTTTGGAGGTAGCCTTTTGGGGGCTTCTACTTCTTGTAGGTATGTACATGAAAAAGGTGTTTTTCCTGCTGGCCTACTTTTTACAACATTCCTTGAACATGAAACTTTTCACTTATTCAAAGTTCTTTGCTGTCCCAGCCTTCTTTCCAGATTTGCATAATTGGTCGAAAGAAGGAAATAAACCTCTGCAAATCTCCACCTCCAAGATAGAGTAAGAATTTTAAATGTTCACAATCAACTCTGGTCAGTACTAACATGAAGTAGGCAACTGTGTGTTTTTGATTGTTGGTCTTACTGGAGGCTGATCTGGATGCCAACTCCACGCAATGAGGCGTTTATCATGACAGGAGAGTGGCGATGAGTCCTAGGCACAGGATTAGTGGCCTTTGCACAAGCTCAATGGAGGGCGACTACAAAGTTGTCTGGTGAGGAATGTCTTTATACACACAGAAGCACCCATCCCTGGGAATCCGCCCAAAACATTCAATCAAGAAGCGCAAAGACTGCTGAAAGATAATGTGGTGGACCTGATGAATTCCAGAAAACTACTTAAGGGTTTGTTCATGGCCATGTGGAAGCTGGTCAAAAGGAAATACAGCTTCCAAAGGGAATAGAACCGCTGGTGAAATCCTCATCATGCAGTAAAAAATATAAGTGCAATAATACCGCAAATACATTTTGGTTCGGGCATGGAGGGGCCTTTTTAAATCCTGGCTCATTGAACCATCTTAAATCGGCAATTAAAGATATGATGGTCTGTAGGGCCAAGGAATTAGATATGCGAAATATACTCTCTTTGCCCTCTTCAGCCACATATGCTGAGCTTCAAGATTTTCCTAACCTGCTAAGCTGTCTTTCCTCAGCATTCTGCTTTCGGATCTCCACCTTCCCCTTACTACTTCCGAGCCTTCCAAACAGCTTTGGCCTGTCCTCTTCTCCACTAGATCCTACAATTAGGGCCTAGGTGGTCCATTGATGAGACAGCCTTCCTTTTTTGAAGTGAGCAGCATTTAAGTGGACGAGAGGAGCCAGAAGGCCTGTCGCGCTGAGCGTTTTAAAAGCGTACAGCACTCAATCCGTTTTTTCTGTTTTCGTTTTTGATCACCCCAATAGAAATATATGCAGAATATCCATGGGGCCAAAATGATAATCCTGGCCTGTGCTTCAGCTGCCCCCTGTGCCTTAACTCTCTTTCATTCCCCATTTTTCTTTGCACCAGCACCCTCAGTGAGCACATAACCTGCCTATATGGTGGGTGTGTTTCTGCCAGGTTATGGGATCATAGCCACTCTTATATTGGGCACTTGAAGCAGACAGGGGCCAAAGTGCTCTCGCCTGTGCTGTTGGAGGAAAACAGTTCCTGCCCTCTCATTCTAGAGGGCCATTTACACCGCAGGTGAATGAGACCTCAGAGACAGGGGCTGGACTCGCCCACGCCGCAAAAGAGGATTCACATGCTGAGCGGCTATTTATGTTTTCCACAGGAGGACCCGCCCCACAGTTTGAATACCACTGTACTAAACTAATAGCGCAGGATTTAAGTGAGTGCTGTATTCATCACATTGATACGGGCTCTTGAGTGATTTCTTTGGGCGTCAACATGCACTATACAACCTGGGCCAAAGCGACTAATTTTAATAAAGTGTCCAAGAAATGATTCTGGATCTATTCACCTACGGATGAAGATCTAACCAAAACGAAAACCTCTACTTGTCTATAGATAGTGCTTATAAAGGCTCCCCACAAATCTTTTCCGTCTTCCAGGCAGTCTAAACTCTAGTTCAGATCAAAAGGTTTTGGGGGTTTTAGTGGCTACCATGACAGAACAGGCAGCTAGCTAGGTCTCTTAGTGGACAAAGACGCAAGGAGCAAACATCTGCCGCAAGACTAATTGTCATCCACCCCAATGTCTTCTACTCAAGCAAAGAAGCAATGAAGTTTCTGTCCAGATCCACTTATCCTCTGTGGAGTGTCGGAGTTCCATCACAACTGGCATTTAATTTCAGAGGATTTCTGGGTCATCTTGGTTGTCTCTCAGGCTACTGCTTACCACTGCCCCTTTCCCCTCATTCCTCTCTACCCCTCCCTCAAGAGGGTTTAACAGCTCTATTCTTAGAGGTGAACAGCTTCAGATCAGGGACATAGAGGAGTTCCCTTTCCTTTCATACCCCAGTCTTCATCTCCCATTAGAGAAATTCAAGATGGTAACTCCTGCTCTGATTCGCTTTGCAAGGGGGAACAGGATGTGTGCTGTGGATCTGAAGGACACGTAACATATACCAATTGTAATCGCGCACAACAGATTTCTGAGATTCTCTCTTGTGGACTGCCATTTACAATGCAGAGTGCTACCACTCGGCCTAAATGCAGCTAGCTCCTTGTGTTTTCACAAAGTAGCTAATTTGTGTCATCAGGGGGTACATGTTTTTCCATACCTAGATGATTGTCTGATACATGCAGAATCATTTCAATAAGCTCACAAGTCACTTCAGTTTCTTTTGGACTTACTCACGTTGGGTATCTCACTCGGTGAGAAAAAATCCTTCCTCTTACCAACAAATCTCAGGCTGGTGGTTTCAACACCTACTAGGGCTGATGGCCTCCAGCGTTCTAGCTGTGCCCTTTGCGCCAGGAAAATGAGACGTCTTCAACTCCAGTTGGCTTCCTGTTGGAACCAAGAGCTGGATAAATGTTCTCTCAAAATACCAATCCCACCAGAGTAGAGGACAGACCACAGTGGGTGGAGCGATGACATCAACCTGCTGAAGGGGACACCGTTTTAAGATCTTCCTAACCACCATGTATTGAACTCCGACTAGTCACTCATAGGTTGGGGGGCTACATTTGGTCAGCTTCAGTCACATGCACTTTAAACTCAACACATAAACATATAACAGCTTCTAGCAATATTCAGGGCATTGGAAGTCTTTTCTTCCAGTTATTTAGAGCTCCTCAGTGCTCATAAGAACAGAAAGCATGACGGTCATGTTTTATTTAAACCAACAATGGCTGGCTACCCAAATCTGGGAAGAGAAATTCAGCATCAAATAGCACTTTAAGTTATTCATCTAGTTGGGTAGCTAAATATGGAAGTAGACAGTCACATATCACATGTGAATCACTAACCGGAGCTGAAGGGGTCAGTAATGCTGGAAGGTTTTCAGGTTTGGTTAACACCAGAGATTGAGATGTTTGCGACTTTCCACAACTGCAAATGCTGACTTTGTGTCCATAGTGAGTCAGGGGCCCGAGTCGATGAGGGACGGGCTACTGATCCTGGAACTACAAAAACCTACATGCGTTTCCTTCGGTTCCTCTGATAATGAGTGCACTGTCGAAGTTTCGAGTCTCACATCTTTGCCCTCTGATTTTAATAGCCCCAGACTGGCCAACAGAGATTTGGTATTCCGACCTTCTGAGATTGAAAGAAGAGGTCCCTCATCATCTTCCAGTATCTGGGGATCCCCTCACCCAGCAGGAGGGAAGAATGCTTCTTTCCTACACTTGATTGATGACCTTGTCCACTTGGTTCCATTCTTATACTTTTGGTTTTTGAAACTTTTGTCAACATCAAGCTAAAGACATTTCCTTGCACCCCTTTGTTGTTTTTTGTTTATAGTAGAGTCAGGATAGGACGTTTTGGACACAAAGACGGCTTTTCAGTTACTGACATCTTGACACAGACAGATTTATAGCTAGGGAAATTCCTCTTTAGAAAGGGACAGGTATTTTTCCAACCCATTTAAAAAAAAATGTAAAAAAAGTCTTTAGCCACAAAGTGACAAACGTTCGGCTTTCATTTCTGACCCTTCACAGTTGCCTGAGGAGAAGCCAACTGTGAGCATAGAGAAATTGGTTACAGGGCAACAGTTACCCCGAGCAGATGGGGAGAGCAGGACAACAAGTGTAAGACTATGGCTACTCAGTGTGGAGGTACGCTGGGTCAGCTATGCCGCCACTACTACTTAAGAAAGCTAAATATCCTGGGAATTGCAGCAGGCTCTGAGTGGGCTAAGGACCAGACAACCTGAGTGTTACCATGTGAGCTGGGCACTATATCCCCCCTCAGAGCAGAACTGGGCACTATTACTAATGAGAAACAAGATTTAAGATTGAGTTTCAGAAAGAAAGAAGTGACCCAGACGTTATATCATTGGATGGTAACCCATATTGATCTGGCTACTATATCCCTGAAATTTGCTTTGAAGATTCAAGAAGTGTACTAGGTGCTTTTTTTCATCCTCCACCTTTTCTTTAGATTGTTCGGATACAGAGCTTTCCTTTTTTTTTTTTCTTTCTTTTTTTAGATGAACCCCTAGAGCCTATAGGTGTTTATCCCAATCCACATCCTGAATATTAAAAACCCTTGCACACATCTGTGTAAAATGTTGTGTTGGTGTGCCACACATGTCAAAGGCAGATTTGACTGAAAATAAGTCATTGTGTCACTTGATCTTTATCAGCTTCGAGTATGTTTCCAGCTGTGGTTTATTCTATTTTCTGGAGCATCTCCATTAAGGCAAGCTTAAAGATCGATGAGCAGAATGTGCCCTCCTAACTGGTCCATGTCAACCCTGTAGAGTCCATTTAAAGAATGAGGCCCCTTTGTTCTGCTTCATTAGTTCCACTACTAAGCACCATGTTTGTCTGCAGAATAGGACTTTGAGGCTAGAACTGGGTAGCCTGGCACTGTTTCCCTGCACCCAAGTGGGGCACATAAATGATGTTATTTTAAGAGCCCCGGGACTTTTTCCATCTGCCTGATCCAAACATTAAATTCCTTTCTCTATCAGTTCAGGGGAGCACAACCTTTGATTGTGCAACTTCCCTTAAGCACCTTGTGCCCTGGGTCACTTTTGCACGTCCCCTAATGATGAGCCAAAGGGACCTTGGCCTGGCCCGAGCCCACATTTCAAGCCTCATATTTGTCCTCCATATGCCATTGTCTCAGGGTACCACACTCTTGGCCGGTTTTTACGGTTAATGCGATTGACAAGCAGAGGCTTCTTCTCTGCGTTGGTTCAGCTCCAAAAGTTTGGCATGGATGAGGGGTAAGCCTACACTTTGTCCAGCAAGGAGGTGAGGGGATGAAGATAGGCCTCTTTTATCCCCTATAGTATTGCCCTGCATGAGGTATGTTATACGGTTATACTTTTCAGCCCCTTTTTTCTCCTATATGACCAAGCCGTGGGGGGAGCATCTCAGTTTATGGAGGGTAAATCGGGAACTTAGGCACTTGCTTAGGCTACCGGATCTACAAACTGCAGCCATCTAGATTGCTTGTCCACAGCTCCTCAAGATTGTATTTGTAAATATATGAATGTTGTTTTAATACGTCTTGCTAATAAATGAGTTTATATGCTCAGTCCAGCCTCATATTTTACCAAAATGTATAATGGAGCAGAGTGTTTGTTGTCTTATGACAAACAAACTCTGTATGCAACAGAAAATTAGTACTTGTAGCTACAGCAAAATCAGCTACTCTGTTAAGGGTAGTAAAACCTGTGAAACCATTCAACTAAAACTCACATATACCCCAAACGATAGTTTAAACATTATTGTTATATACAGACCACCTTCCTTAATTAGTGATTTTGAGAATGAAATTACATCTGAAGCCTCTCGACTTATATATAATAAAACATCCACCTTGGTAGTTGGTGACATGAATAGGTGGAGAGGGAATAAAGGGGACAAGGAGGCCATAATGCTGGAAACAGCAATGAATAACTTGGATTTCCCTGTATTAAACAACAAACCTACAACCCCCCCCAAGGTAAGACTGGGTGTTTACCAACAACCTGAAAGCATATAATGTCACGAAACCATGTATCCGGTCAGACCATCACTTGGTTACCTTTGTAGTGCAATTGAATCAACCGGCATTTTACATTGAAAATCCCCATACTAAAGTATGCAGCAGAAATTTTAAGAGTATTGGTCCCGGGATTCTGAAACCATGCCTACAGAGCATCACCGACTCCTTCGCAGAAAAGGACAACTGCGAGACCTTGTTGGAAAAATATAATAAACACATGCAAGAACTGATAGAGGAGAAAGCCCCACTTAAACACAAACTGGTGAGAAAAAATATAGATTTGGTATAGCGAAGAACTAAATAAACTAAAACAGGAGAAGAGGGCCAAAGAAAGATCATGGCGCCAAAATCCCACTTTAGCAAACAAAGATGATTGGAAAAAGGCTGATTACAGGTATAGGAAAGGTATCGGGGAAGCAAAGAAGAATCATTACAAAAAAGAAATGGAGGCAGCGACCAACACATCTAGTAAAATATTTGAAATACTTAAAGGGATTGAAAAGCCGAAATCACTCTCCCTTCCACATACTCCCACTAGGGAAGAATGCGATAGGGTACAAGAAGCTTTCGCTGCCAGGATCTCTAAGGCTCGAAATAACATCATTACAGCCAGAAGAGAAGGAGAGCCCCTTATCCTTCCAGAGGAAATAAGTAACCAGGAAGGAAGAGAGAATTTCAGCTTCCTCCCTATATCTGAGGAGGAGCTATGTAGAGTGTTGGCTAAAATGAAACCCACCTCCTGCGCAGAGAATATTCTGCCTTCCAAAATCATACTGGACAATAAAGACATTTTTGTTCCAGTACTGACAAAGTTAGTTAATGCCTCCTTTAGGGAGGGGGTAGTACCAAAGGAAATTAAGAAGGTGACTATTGCCCCATTAGTGAAGAAACCAGGGCTGGATCTGAAGGACCCCAGTAATCTGAGGCCCATAACGAATTCAATGTTATCTTGAAGATCCTAGATAAAGTTGCCACAAACCAACTACAAAAGCATGTAGAAGACTGGAACCTACAGCATGAACAGCAGTCGGGCTTTCGAGCCTCCGACAACACAGAATCAGCTATGCTCGATCATCAGACCTACATGTTAGACCTGATAGACAAGGGCAGCACTGGTATCCTTATGCTGTTGAATCTCAGCGCGGCTTTCGACTTGGTAGATCACCAACTCCTGCAGGAAGCACTGGCTAAAACATTTGGTTGCACGACCTAAGGCGTTGGAGTGGTTAGCATTATTTTTGAAAGACAGGAGTGCTAAGATCCACTGGGGTGACACATTCTCTGAGGCTGCCCCTGTCTTGTTTGGTGTCCCCCAGGGTGCTAGCCTGTCACCGCTGCTATTTAATTTCTCCAGCATGGGGTCTGGCATGGATTCACATGCTCATGAATATTCCACGTCGTCAGGCTGGGAATCCTCGGTAAAGAAAAAATCTCAGTATCAGTTTCGTTTCTGATCTGACTTTCATAGTAGTAACCAATCACTGATTTCTGCGTCATACTGACCACAGCCAATGACTGCCCTCTCCCTAAGCCCCGCCTCTGGCAGCCATCCTCAGATTTTTACCACACGTTCAAGTGTTGGGATCCTCGTGCTATTGCTCTCGAGCTTTAGTGCGTTTTCGCGCTTTTTTCATAGGAAAATGTTCTCTTTTTTTTCGGTCAAAGAGCCTCAAGCTCCACCGTTTCTATATCCGATCGGTCAAAGAGCCTCAAGCTCCACCGTTTCTATATCCGATCAATGGGGATCCGTGTCGGATTCTTCTACGCCCCTCAAGGATGAAGATTTCGTCGAGCCACGCTTTGGAGGACTCCAGAATTTTCTCAGGCCCATCTCGGACATGGCCCAGGAGAAGGGAAGCTCGACGCCCGGGAAGCTGTTCAGGGTCTGCCCTGCATGCCAGCTTCAGAATGTCTTCAAGGAGGACGAACACTCCCTTTGCCTCTACTGCCTGCATGAGGACAAGACGCACGTGGAGAAGGACTGTGCGTTTTGCGGGAACATGTCGGAGCGGACCATAAAGCACCGCCATCTGCGTCTCGCCAACTGGCTGGAAGGGAAGAGCCCGTCAGGCGAGAAAAAGAAGAAGTCTGAGCGGTCTTCTAAGACCTTTGAGGGCGCCCCGGCGACCGGGGCCCAACAGAAGGCCAAGCACCGCGAGTCCGCGGGCACCGGGAGCGCCGAACGGTCCGGCTCTTAGGTTGCCAGGCAGGGCGCAGCCTCCCCGGCGGCATCAACCACGAGCCAACGCTCTGGCTCGGGTAAGAGGCAGTCCGAGCACCCGGCGAAGCTTCTGGAGAGGCCCCGGTCGAGCTCGAAGGCCAATTCGGAGAAGGCAGTGAGCACACCTAAGGTGGCGAAAGTCTTGATCCACCCGGCCAAGGCCTCTATCGAGACAGTCGCACCGGCCCTGGCTCAGCCTGAGGAGGCTACACCAGTGGAGGCGACCTCGGGGGCCCAGAGTCTCCCTGCCACCGCGGAGTGAGTCCTCTTTCAAGCCCATCGACAGGACCCCCGTGAAACCTCCGACAGAGAAGAAGGGGGGGCAGGAGGCCATCGTGGATTCGCCTCAACCTCTGAAGAGGAGCTGATCGAAGTCTTAAGCCACGCCATTGGCGTGGAGAAAGACCAGCCCGTCGGGAGGGACCCCGACGAGGGGGACGACGAGAACGTCGAGGGTACCGACGAGGTTCCTGTCCGCCCGTCGGAACCCCCTGAACCAGTGCCGCAAGACAACTCGGCGGCCATTTTGTTGGCTATACAGTCCTTATGCTCAGAGATAAGGACGAGATTGCCGTTACCACCGACGGAGGAACCGCTCCTGACGGGGGACCCTGAGCCGGGCCCTTCTGGGAGCCCTCCTCCTAAGAGAAGAAGGATTCATCCTCCACCTCCTTTTCAACCATCGCGCCCGTCTCAGCCCTCCTCCCTGCCCACGACCCGGGGGGATGACACGGGGACAGACACGGCCGCGATGGGGACAGACGACGAGATTTACGGCGAGGATCCTCCGTCGTCACCTCCTCCCCGGGCTTCCCCGCCCGACGAGATTGGATCGTTTCATGTCATGATCGCCAGGGCATCCGAGCTTTTCCAGCTCTGCCCGGAAGAGAAGAAGAAGGAAGGCTTCCTTTATCAACGGCACAAGACCAAGAGGAAGACGGTCCTCGCTGTACCCCTACTGGACGATATCTGGGATGAGGGTCTCTCCCTCCTCAAGAACCCATCCACAACGCCTGCGAGAAGGGATCGGTACGAGAAGAAGTACCGGGTCCCGGACGCGGCCCCCTTGTGCCTTCGGCCACAGCCGACCCTGGACTCGGTCATCTCCGCGACGGCCAGGAAGAAAGCGGGGGGGCATCGGCCTCCACATCAACTTCCCCCCCCGGACGGCGAGGGAAAGAAATTGGACACGATGGGACGCAAAGTCATCTCATCGGCAGCGACGACGATTAAGGCTGCCAACGCCTTGGCTATCGTAGCACGCTACGACAGGGAGTTGTGGTACAAGATCGCCCCCCTGCTGAACTTCCTAGCGGACGACAAGAGGGCTGAGGCCCCTGGAGATCTTGCAGGAAGGGGAAGTGGCGTCAGACCACGCCATTACGGTAGCGACGGACATCTGCTGATACTGGTTTTCGCCAGTTGGGCAACGGCGTGTGCCTTAGACGGCGTGGATGGCTCAAGGCAACGGACTTCCGGCAGGACATGCAGACGAGAGTTTTGGACCTGCCGTTCGACGGGAACAACCTGTTTGGGAAAACAGTGGACGATTCCCTGCAAGCCATCAAGGCGGACACGGAGACGGCCCGGGCTCTTGGTGTTCTCCAGCAACGACGGCCGCCCTTTCGGAGCACCGGAGGCAAGCAGGGTGCCTCCAAAGGTTCCGGCGGCGGATATTCCACCTACCGTCAAGCGGCCCGTTCGTCATCACAAGAAGCCTACAGGGGACGAGGCAAGTCGGGCGGACCCCGCCGTCGTCGCCAGGGAGGACAAGGCGGCAAAGCCTCTTTGAAGCAGGACTGAACCGGCCGGTGGGAGGCCGGCTGGCGAACTTCGTCGGCGTGTGGGAGTCCATCTCCACGGACCGTTGGGTGCTGGATGCCCTGGCCTAGGGTCACACGCTCGAGTTTCTAAAGAAGTGCCCGCGCGTCCCCCCCGTGGCCAGGAAGGAACATCACGTCCCTCAACTTCCCAGAGGTAAAGGCGATGCTCAAGAAAGGCGCCATCAAGCTCATCCCAAAAAGGCTTTGGGGCTCTGGAGTTTACTCAAGATACTTCCCCGTGAAGAAGAAGACAGGAGGATGGCGTCCCATCCTGGACCTACGACGACTGAACAAATTCATCAAGGCACAGAAGTTCTGGATGGTCACCCTCCAGTACGTCCTGGGTCAGCTGGAGGAGGGCGATTTCCTGTCGTCGTTGGACTTGGAGGATGCCTACTTCCATATCCCCATCCTAAAGGGACACCGAAAGTTTCTCAGATTCGTGGTCCAAGGTCGGCACCCAGGGTGTTCACCAAGTGCCTCGCGCCGGTGGCGGCGCGGCTGCGCCTGGAGGGGATCCACGTCTACCCCTACCTGGACGACTGGCTCATCCGAGCAAAGACAAGGGAGCTCGCCGCGGGACACATGGCGAGGACCGTCCAACTACTCACAGACCTGGGATTCTCCATAAACTACGCCAAGTCCCACCTGGTGCCCGCGCAAGACGCACTGTTTCTGGGAGTGACGCTTCTGGCCTCGCCGTCGGAGGAAAGAACGAGAGCCATCTTGGGCAAGGTGCAGCGGATGCTGGTTGCGGACGCGGCCAAGGTGAGGTCCATCAAATCCCTCCTCGGAATGATGTCTTCTTGCATTTATCTCATCCGCCTGTGCAGGCTTCGGATGCGCCCGTTGCAGGAGTTCCTGGACGCTCGCTGGGTCCAGACGACGGGCAGCTTTGAGGACAAGATCACACTCGACGAGAGTTTCCGACGAGCGATCCGGTGGTGGGGCACCTGCGCGCATCTGACGGCGGGCATGGACTTCCAGACCCCGGGCCACCAGAAGACAGTGACCACGAATGCCTCCCTGTAAGGGTGGGGAGCGCACACCGAAAATCTGCACGCGAGAGGCCTTTGGCTTCCGACGGAGAAATCCCTCCATATCAACATCCTGGAACTCCGTGCAGTGTTTTGGGCCCTCAGGTCCTTCCTTCCGTCCCTCAAGGGCAAGGTGGTGAGGATCTTCACCGACAACACCACCACCATGTTCTACATCAGGAAGCAGGGCGGTACCAGATCCCCAGCCCTGTCCAAGGAGGCGCAGGATCTGTGGCATTGGGCCGTCTCCCAAGGGATGTTCCTGGTGCCGTTTCATCTGGCAGGAATAAAAAACACCATCGCCGACTCGCTCAGCAGAGAGCTGCGCTCGTGCCACGAGTGGGAACTACGACAGGACCTAGTGGACCGCCTCTTCCGACGCTGGGGCACACCCCAGATCGATCTGTTTGCGACGGCGACGAACTCCAAGTGCCGGAGGTTCGCCAGCAGGTTTCCCCAGCCGAGGTGCATGGGCAATGCTTTCTCGTTCCCCTGGGAGGGCGTATTCCTGTACGCGTTCCCTCCTTTACCGTTGCTGATCCGGCTCATCAACCAGCTCAAGAGGTCATGGTGCAGGATGATACTCGTCGCACCCGCGTGGCCGAGGCAGATATGGTTCCCGGACCTTCTGGACTTGTCAGCATCCCCGTCAATCAAGCTGCCAGTGGACGCGGATCTTCTCTCCAGGGAAGGTGGCGCCATCCTCCATCACGACCTGAAGTCGCTGAACTTGCAGGCCTGGCTCCTGCAGCTCTAGAGTTTGGAGGTTACGACATACCGGCCGACTGCAGAGAGGTTCTTGCAAAGGCCAGGGCGTCCTCAACTCTTAAATGCTACGGACACAAATGGAAGAGGTTCGCTGTCTGGTGCCACGCACAGAAGATTAACCCTCTACGGATTACGGCTCCGCAGGTACTGCCGTACCTACTGACGCTGGCCAAGGCTGGACTAGCGCACGCTTCCATCAAGATTCATCTTGCTGCGATCTCCCGATAACCAGAACCACGGGACGGACGTCCTTGTAGTCTCATCGTCTGGTGAAGGAGTTCATGAAGGGACTGTTCAGATCGTTCCCGCCGGTGAAGGCGCCGGCCTCGGCGTGGGAGCTCAACGTGGTGCTGACCAAGCTCATGGGACCTCCGTTCGAGCCTCTGCACTCAGCTTCTTTGAAGTTCTTGTCGTGGAAAACAGCGTTCCTTGTGGCCATCACCTCCGCACGACGAGTGGGAGAGATCCAGGCCCTTTCCTGCAAGCCCCCGTACTTGACTTTTCACGACACGAGGGTAGTGCTCAGGACGCACCCCTCCTTCATGCCCAAGGTGCCGTCGGACTTCCACCTCAACTAACCCTTGGTGTTGCCTGTTTTCTTCCCGTCGCCTTCGTCGCCGGCTGAAAGGACTTTGCACTCGCTGGATGTGGCTAGAGCGCTGAAGTTCTACGTGGACCGCACGAAGAGCTTTCGGAAGACGTCACAACATTTTGTGAATTTTGGACCTGTCTATCAGGGGAAGTTTCTCTCAAAGGCTTCCATTTCCAGATGGCTCTTCGGCTGTATTATGTACTGTCATCGGTTGGCAAACCGACCGCTGCCCGGCCGTCCGAGAGCCCATTCCACCAGAGCGATCGCAGCTACCACTGCGTTCCTATCTGGTGGGCCCCTGCTGGACATCTGAAGGGCTGCTACGTGGAGGTCGACGCACACCTTCACGAAATTCTACTGCGTCGACCGGGATTCCAGGGAGGAGTCCAGGGTCGGCCAAGCAGTGCTGCGCAACCTGTTCGCCTAAGGTGAGCCTGGTGAGGAGGTAAGAGACGCTTAATGTTGAGTTGTTGTATTGCTTAATGTTGAGCCTGTTGCCACCTCCCGTGGTTGTGCATGTGTGTACTGCTATGTATTCTCTTATTCATGAGCATGTGAATCCATGCCAGACCCCATGCTGGAGAAGGAACAAGTTACTTACCTGTAACTGTTGTTCTCCAGCATGGGTCTGGCATGGATTCACATGCGAACCCTCCCTCCTACCCCTCTGCGGCTCTTCACTTGGTCATACTGCCACTTCACGTGCTACCAAATCTGAGGATGGCTGCCAGAGGCGGGGCTTAGGGAGAGGGCAGTCATTGGCTGTGGTCAGTATGACGCAGAAATCAGTGATTGGTTACTACTACGAAAGTCAGATCAGAAACGAAACTGATACTGAGTTTTTTTCTTTACCGAGGATTCCCAGCCTGAAGACGGGGAATATTCATGAGCATGTGAATCCATGCTAGACCCATGCTGGAGAACAACAGTTACAGGTAAGTAACTTGTTCCTTATATATGATAAGTCTATGCAAGCTCCCGGAACAAATCGGCGTGTTCTTTACTAACTACGCCGATGACACGCAGCTCATTTTTGAACTCAAGGGAGAATACAGCACCGACAGCGCAAAAATATCAGAGGTTTATCGCATTGTTGACATTAGGATGCAACGTCATTGGATGTGTCTTAATAATGCGAAAACCGAACTGATGATTTTTGGGACGCAACAGGCCAGATCCAAGTTTGGGACAGAATACCAGACCTTTACTATCAAACAGGCTAAAATCCCAGTGGTGCCCCACGTAAAAACCCTAGGGATTGTTGTGGAAGCATCAGTAGGATCCGATGCTCAGGTTAACTACCTGCAGAAAAACCATGCCTACTACATGCGTCTCATGAGAGCCATAAGGCCATTTATTAATGAAGCGAACGCAGCAACTATAGCAAGAGCGGTCATTCTGTCATGCCTTGACTACGGTAACGCCTTACTGATAGGAGTCACGAAGAGGGATATACAAAAGTGTCAGGTCATGAAAAATGATGCAGTTCGAGCTAGCAAGAGAATCAAAGAAAAGGGAGCATGTGACTATGGGGAGAAGATCCCTTCACTGGCTAAGAGTGGAAGAGAGAGTACACTTTAAGGCGATGACCATAGTTCACAGATGTCTGTATGGAGAAGCCCCGAGATATTATAAGAAGCAATTTTCTTTGTACCTGCCTCAAAGACACCTTAGATCAGAGGATAAGGCTTACCTGAATATTCCTAGAGCTAAACGTGTGCCAGGGCGGGGGAAATCTTTCCCAGTAAAGGCAGAAAAATGCTGGAACTAATTGCCATTAACTCTACGACTAGAAGAGAACTACCAGAGTTTCAGGAAATCGTTGAAAACCCACCTATCCCAATGATAATCTCATTATCTTTCCGCAGACCGCCCTCTACAGCATATAATATTATGCACACTGAATTACCCCGGACATTCCCGCGCCTTGATGCCTGCGGGCTATCGGCGGGTTATAAACAAACACATAACATAGTAAAGCAGAAACAGCTTTATTTGTCTTGCATGACAAAGGAACCGATAAATCTTTGTAGCAGTGGAACTTACTGCAACAACCTAAGTTTTCAGGTAACCGATGTGGAACCAAACTGGAATCTTCCAGAACCCTCATTGAGGCCTACCCAGCGGGAAGAAGGCCTCCCTTCGAGTTCTTTACAAACCTCTGCATACCAGTGTATCGTTGATGCAGAGTTCCATTGAACCGATCACATGATGAGTACCTCTATTCATGCGCTGAAGGGGCTTCTGAAACCCATCTCTCATGACACATACTCGTATTCCTTCACAGTCTCTTTGTGCAATTCTGGTTTATACTGGTTCGTTCAGTCATAGGTTGAAAAAAGTCCTTGGCATGGAAAAGTGTCAGGCAGCACAGTTCTACTCAATGCTGTAAAATAGCACAATATAAACATAAACAGGCATTGTTGAAACCAAATACTTAGATGGCACAGCTTACAAAGGAAGGAGTGTGCTAGGAAAGAAGCCTCTTAGTAAAGAGAGCTGGCCATATCAGAATATGGTGAGATTTAATTTCTAATATATAAGTAAAAACATTAAAAAAATAATCTGCACCCACATTTTGTACTGAGACGCCTTACTTGTACATTGATGTTGTGATTCACAATGGAAGGAAAATATATTTGTACTTTTGGAAAGAGCCAGTGTCATTCCAGTTCTTGGTGCAGGAATACTATGAACAATAGCAAAGTTGTTACTATTCATAATCAAGGGAAATACCTTTTGGAACATTGGAAGGAGACTGTGTGAAGTAAGAGACAGTGTTAATGGAACCCTTGAAACAATAGCAAGTAGAATTGTACTGGCAGGGTAGTCCAATGAATTGGCGACCATGAATGGTGATCTGGTAATAACAGTGCCATAAAAACATGTTGGAGTATATTCACGCGCTATACAAAAAGATTATACAATTTATGCAGCAAACAATGGCTCTTCAGACCTCTGTGGGAGGCTAGAACCAAGAGAAGCGCCTCTTAGAAAATGTTTCATCAGCATTTGATATTCTGAAGAACAATTCTGGAAACTGATACTTCTAAAAAGAAAATTGAAAAAGTGTTTTGTCATGATAGCTTTGCTTTGTTTAATGTTTTGCAAACTTTGTGTTTACCATATTTCCAAGTAGTCATACAATGCACTTTGTTCTCCCCCTACAGTACTGAACCTGCAAGATCTCTGCTGCCGTGCCATTGTTTCTTGCACCCCTGTACATCTGGTTGACAAGCTACCACTCCCTGTTGCCTTAAGAAGCCATCTCAAGTCATTTTCCATGGCCAATGGTCTGAATGCTAGGATGATGCATGGACGTTCATATTCCCTAACTGCTAACAACAGCAACAAGAGAAACAGCTTGAAGAAAGTGAAGATCATCCGTCCACCACAGAGCCCACCAAAAGACTGTACACGCAACAGCTGTAAAATAACATAACTGGCAACAAGCCACACCGTTGGAATGTTTTATGTAGTCTTATAAATTAAGATTTCCTTTTTAGTGTGAGGAGGAGCTGGAGACAAACTCTGTCATGTAACTGCACACAGGAAGATATTTATTTTTAGTTTGCTCTTGACATTAATGCTGCTTAAGAAAGGATGGACACATTCAGTAACATTTAAATAATAAAATAATTATAAAACATTGCTGTTTTAAGTAAGGATTTTGTGCATGAGCCCTTGTTTTAGATGTGTGCTTTTGAAGAGAATGATTTACAGTTTGGGAGAATGTGATTACATGAACCTTTGAATCGAAAAGTGACTATGTATGTTAATGGTTGTAATGTATGTAATCAAGGAAAATCAATTTATAAAATAACTGAAGTAGATGTGGAAAATGTTTTATAACACAATGTATTGTATACATTGTTCAGCTATACAGGTATGATAGCACAAATTAGGGTGATGTTACAGTAGTTTCTACGTTTTGATTAATGTTCACTTCTGTAACTTTTGATGCACTCATTTAAATAAGCTATTGGTGCGTAATGCGGATATTAAGGAATTGATCAGACTTCTGTATGATGCAGATCATTTGATAAAGTTTTTGCTATGTTATTTAATACTTTTTGGAATAATGTGTTTTATATGCGTATTTTTCTGTAGTTAGATGTTCTTTTCTATCAGATGGTTTGTAAGGTTGCCAGTTTGAAATGGAAGTATATGCCAAAGACATCTGTTGTAATGTGAACGTTTTCATATATATCAGTAAAGGAACAGTCATGAATGTGATTAAAGAGCTGTTTTATACGAAAGAACACTATTATTCAAAATAAATGTTTATGACCAAGTGTATTTGGTTTTTTCTGTAAATGTTCCATGCACTTGTGGTGGGATATATTTGGAAAATCTAAAGCACACATTCTGTATTTAAGTTAATATTGATGTCGTTTTTCAAGGGAAAGAATTAGCTAAAAAGATATACAATATTAGATTGCTGGTTTGTTTCCTGGCCTTGTGACGAGTGATTTAAAGCCTGTAAGGTAAACAATAACAAGTAATTAGTGTTCATAGGCCAGTTCACATACATGGTTTTCCTTTTTATTTACGCAGAAATGGTTTTCCTTTTATGCACACAGAAACGGATATGTAGAAATTAACAGATCAAGCATGTCTTTCCAGGATCTTACCTTCTTAAATAAGAGACTATACTTTTACTGAGGATTCTTTTCTCAAACTACTCATCAAAAGAATGTCCTGTGTCTGTTAACAAAATATACAAAGAAGTATAATGAAACAGTTGCACATTTAAAGTAACTGGTGCATTTATTAATCAAGTACATGTATCCAGGCTCTTATACTAAGTAGCTGACATATGACACATGTTTTCAAATATCACTGTCTTATCATTCATAAAATTAATGAAATACAATAACCGTACAAAGTCTGGTTGCGGCCCTACCAAATCAGTAGCTTAACCAGTTGTCCACCCCAATGGCATGAACGCCCTTGTAACTTTTGTGTACATTTGATTCCAAGCTAAAGGACATTGCATGTACTTGAAATTATTGTGATGAGTCAGAAATGGAAGTCGGACACATGTCTGCCATGTTTTTTGTTAAAGACTTTTATTCAAAGAAAGTGGCTTGTGAAAATGCCTCTGGCCCTGCTCTAAGGGTAATGTCCCTGCCTAAACCAAAAACTAAGGATCGGTTTGTTTCAGGATGTCAAAACATAAACTGTCCTGTGTCTGTTCTGACCCTCATACGATAAACTATACTAAAAGGTGAAAAGGGAAATGTCTTTAGCATTGGAAGGTTCAGAAAAAGTGTTCATAAAGAATAAATGATTCAAACAAAAAGTTCTTCAGGGAAGGTTCTTGGTTCCACAGGGTAGTCCCCTTGCCATGGATTCTGCCTTGCGCCTTAAGGCTTTTTCCACACAATAGTTATTTGGGCCTCACTAGGCCAAATACCACACTTGTATACAACAACTGTTCAGTTTTACAATATTGGTTTCTTCTTTCTTGTTTAACACAATCCTTTCCAATTGTCTGGTATGCTCTCCTGCCAGGACTACTGATACACACACTTGAAATGTCCTGGTTTACTCTTCTGCCATAACTTCTGTTTTCTCACACTTTTGTTTGCTTCCACAAGACCTTATATAAGGTTGGATAACGTATCCCTGTGATAGTTTATCCTTTCACTGCTCTTTAAATGTTTGCACTTCGCACATCCACACATTAGGAGAGGGGTTATTTGCAACTTAAATTCCCCCTTGTCAATATGTCCAAACTGTGTTTCTGTAAATGCCTTTTCATGAATTTGAACTCAACATGCTCACCGATACGCCCTGGGGTCCCCTCTGCTTCTGGGTGGACTCACCAGGCTTTGCTGGTGTTGATTCACTCTCACGGTCTGCAAACAAAGGACTCCAGCCTGCTTTCTCCTTGCAGCCGCCTTTTCTTAGTTCGCTGGTTTTCTGGGGCTTCTGCTGGTCACACCTGCTTTTCTCTCTGCTTTCTTAAGTGCTGCACTGCTTTTCTCCATCTCGAATGATCTTCCCTCCCCTCTGCAGCTTCTTTCCCTGTCTGTGAGCCACTCGGCTTCTGCATGCCGGCTCTTCGTTTCTCCGCTCTTGACAGCAAGGTTCAACTCTCACTCGCCAGTCGCCACAGCAGCTGTCAATGTCTCTCTGTTTGGGCTGCTAACATTTCCAAGGCATAAGTGTGTGTCCCGGGAAACACTGCAATGCCTGTTGAGCTTTTGATTTTTTTTGCGCCATTCTCTCTTCTTTGTCCCAGTATTTGGAGGATCCTGGGAACCATAGTCCATGAGTGACAAATGATTTATGGACATTGAATAAGCATAAAAAGGTTTTGATGGATAAGTGGAGTTGTCAAAGGTGATTCCATCAGGTTGGCAAAGTTGGTTTCTAGATTTTATAAGAGGGGGTCCCCTGTTCTTCATAGGAAAAGGAACATATGTCTGACAATATGCCATGAGGGTTTCAGACATGGGGGGATTATTTTCAAGGGGCAATGGGGGATACCATGTCTCACCCAATAGAGCCATGACATATCCCTGGAGGCTGTCTACTCCCATGCGATCCTCCCTCATATAGCCACCCCGAGGGTCAGGATAAGGTAGCGGCTGCCATCCCCTGGCCACATGGGAGGAGGTTACCACTGGTAAATCAGTGATGCCTCTATTGGGTTCATCACAGTATGCATTGTATAAGACATCTGCTAAGTATGTGTTAGGTAAGATAAGAATTTAGTTAGCTAACCCAGTGTTTGTAGATCCCCAACTCTAAGTATCAGTCTGTAGTACTGCTGCAACCTTGGTAGAGTGCCAGAGCAGTCAGGCTTATCTTAAGAGGAAGATGTGAGCTGTAGGTAAGCAGGGACGTCATTTTACCAAAATGCCTGGGGTAGCGGAAGTGACATCACACGACCCTTGACCCCCTGATGACATCACAGGAAGTGATGTCATTTTACCCCACCCCGAAATGATATCGCAGGAAGTGATGGAACACAACCTTTCACCCGTTGACAAAACAGGAAGTGACATCACATAGCATTGTACAATTCGAAAAATATGATTATGATATCACTGTAATGTGATATACATTTCATACAAGAATGGATCGCCATATGTATCATTAAGATCAGTGTGTATAGGCCCATATTACCAAATTACTGTGAATGCAAGCAGACGTCCATGATCAAATGATAATGATGTGTTATTATATAGCACTTACGCTTAAGCGCTTTATATAGAAAAAATATACACCCAATATCACCCAACCTGTGTTGGTACTCATTTATCGACCTCAGAAGGATGAAAGGCTGAGTTGAGGCGTTTAAGAACAGACTAAATCAGTGACTCACCCCCTGAAGTGTGCCTGAAATAAACCTTTAATGAATCTAGCAACTATTATATAGAATTCCAGAAAGACACATTATCTGGTATTCCTATTCTTTCTTATTTAGGGTCAGTGCTGAAAGTGTTAGACTTGTGGCACTTCTGTTCTTATTTTTCTTCTTTTTTTTAAGGGGCCTGAACAAGAAAGCCAGCCACTCCAGAAGTAAAGAGCCACTTGGTGCTAGCCACAGCCCAGGAGCTTGCATTACAAAAAAAAAAAAAATGTTTTAAAGGTCGCAAGGGAGACCTCAGAGGTTGCAGTTGCGCCCTCTGGCGACCCCTAAATGACGTCCCTGTAGGTAAGTACACTGAACCCAATTAGTTACGCACATCAAAGAAACATAAATGTATATTAAAATGTAGATTTATTATATTTACACAAGAGTCACTGTTGAGTACTTAGCACAATAAACCAACACACATAGGCATACTTTACAATACTTTCAAAAGGCCACTTCTTAGTTGGTAGTTGCTGAATGTGCACAATTGCTACAAGAGTTAAACAGGTTTACCGGTCATTTGGTAATAACGGCACCCACAAAGTAATACAGTAATTGTATTTAGTCAGCATACACATATAAGATAATGATTTTTGGGAAGGGAAACAGTTGGTTAGTGTTATCCTAGTAGAGCTTCAGGGTCTAGAAGCGGTTTTCTGGCCCAGCAAGTCTTTTAAGTCATAAAATGTAACCCTAGCTAATGGCAGTTCAGAGAGCGCTCAAAGTCTTGCAAAGCAGCAGAAAGTAAACGTTCCTGTGGATACTTTGTAGTCTCTAAGAAGGACGATACAAGTACTCAAATATTTACACTTCAATGTCACTCTTTGCCCAACATATAGCAAAATAATATTTGAAAAATGTGTGAAAATCTGTAGCAAGATTATTGACATTCTGTAATTTGTTCAAAATGCTTATTTCATCATCGCGAATTCTCTTGATAATATTGTGATGATTCAATATCAGAATCTTTGTCATGTTTTCATCAACAAGTCCATAACTATGAATACTAAATATGTCAATTTCTTGTGGGTGTCCAACTTTATTGAGTAATGTATTTGTTTAAAACACTAGATCATGAATTTTGTTTCAATTAGCTAAATCCTCTTTTTATATTTTATTGACTAATGTCAAATGTACAGAATTAATTTTATTAATATGTTATGTCATGTATGCCTTTTTATACGTTTTCATTTCTTAAATGTTTGATTATTGTAATACTGTGAAAAATATTGTAAAGTTGATAAAAATCAGCTAAATTAATTTAAAAAAAAGAAGGCTTAACCAACGTAGGAGACCTTGTTAAAGGATTCGCTAAAGGAACACAAGCAACGGCTTGAGTCGGAGGTAAGAGGGGTTTGCCCTGGACACCTCTACGTGTAGAGCAACTTTCTGGAATCAGGTAAGTAATACCTTTTTCCCCCACAGTACCTTAGGTTAGAAGAAAATGTTTGTGCTGGATGCTCCGAGATGTTGCTGCTCTGGACCTGACCACTGGATTCCTTGGTCCGATGACAAAAGGAAGGACAATAGACAGAATCTCTCAGCAGCAGTCTCAAGGGAGGACCTCTGGCACGACTTTCATCAACTTCTTCGGTTTTCTGGAGCACCAACAAAGGACGCAATTTGCTTATTAAAGTGCCACATTCTGCTGAGGGGGTCTTTGCAAGTTGGATTGGGTCTCTGGAGTGTCCTTGAGGGCTCAGCATAGATTTGGATGGATTCGGCCTTTCCACCACATGGCACTCAAAATGGGCAGCAGGTCTCTTGGTACTGGGGTTCCACAGCTTTTGAAACTCACAGGACCTCGGGAGATGGCTCAAATCAAAGCTCGTCTTGGGACTGGTTGTCCCCACCAGTCAAAGGGAAGTCGTCCTCTTTGGAGCTCCTCTGTCTCACAGAAAACAGGGTCAGGACAGCAGTGGTCACTTCACGGTGTTGCAAAGGGTCTGCATGCATTTCTGGTCGTCTTCTTCGGTTATTTTAGCTTTCAGTGGCCGTCTTGCTTTCCAGCCTCACCTTTTATACAGTTCCAGCACTCACTCCTCTGCAATCTTCCTCAGCAGTTTACAGAAAGGGGCTTTTTTAATTAGAACAGCCAGGCCCCCAGTCGGAGCTGGTCCTATTAAGGCACTCTGGCAAACAAAGAACTGTAGTTACTCTAGGATATAGGAGAAACATCTCAAAGGAGAACCCTAAGGGTCCCCTGCAACACTGCCCATAAGGAGGTGTGTGCTGCAATATTAAAATACAGATGCCTTTAAGAGTTATGGAGGTAAAATAGACTCTATAGGACAGGTAAAATACAACGGATAGAGTTCCAAAAGAGAGAGCCCATTCCAATGAATGAGTGGAAAAGGCCCCACTCATTCAGTATTAAAGAAGAAGATCCAGAAGTCCAGCAAAAAGTGCTGGGGGTCTCGCTAGGAGAGGGGATGAACCATTAAAATAATACATCTCCCTAAAACTATGTCCATATCGGCACAACAGTAAGGTACTCCTAGCCCATTTTATGTTGCATCTTCATATTGAACTCATGGCTAACGTATGCATTGCTTAAGATGTTGAACTGTCCTCATCATTTTTCTGATTGCCTTTTTAGTAAAGACGTTTATAAAACAGTTTTGAAAGCAACAAACCTTGCCCTGTCATGCTTCCCCTAACCTTCTCAGCCCTCCCCCCCCCCCAAAACCAAGTACAGGTTTCCATGTCATGTAGTTGTAACCAGATCTATCTTGAGTGTGCCAGTATTGATATGGAGGTGAGATAGACCTAGTCTGGCATGCAGATGGATTGTGAAGAAATGTACTCCATCCAGTCCAATTGTTCACCTCCTTTGATTTATGATCTAGCAAGCTTCACTAACCTGGTTGCCCACTTATACCTTTGGAGGTCAGGTATCAAAGTCCAATTTCTTGCGAGTTGTCTCTGATCACTCAACTGGTGCTAATAATCTGCAGACTGGGAAAACCAGCTCCTGATTTGTGCATGTGGGGATGTAACCTGTCAGTTGTACTTAACAAGCAAACCAAGAAGCTTGTAGCGGAGCAAACAGGGAAAAGCTGCTGAACATGTGAAGGATGCTACCCCAACCATGATATATTTTATATTTCGCCCATACACAAGTGACTGGGATGCAGCAAAGGCAATATCTAGCGTGTACAAGATAGCAAATGGAATGTTTGCCTAAAGACAGCCTGAGACTAATAGATAGTATTTAGACAGGAGATCAAAGAGGCTGTGAACAATAATAGGAATATGCTGCCATACTCGATAGAGCCAAGTATCAATACAGTGAGGCATTGAAGAAGTGAGCAAACTTGCTGCACAAAATGTCAGCTTCTGCAAATCTGGAAATCAATCTTGTACATTACTTATCGAAAAGACCATGCAGAGACAAGCAACATGATGTATTGGGTGGCCAGGGTGCAATTTCGACAAGTCAGGAAGATAGAAACTGGGAGTGCCTCAGTTGTGTGTTCAATGCGGAATTCACAGAGAATCAGTAGACTTTTTGAATGCCCTTTTTTTTAATTTAAAAAAAAAAGGCGGGCCTTCCAAAGTATGCCCTAAAGGTGTCCGCTGAAATGGTGAGACCAATCTCTGAGGAGGAAAAGAATTTTATAATTTAAAAGAGTACACAAAAAAAAAGAATCCAGTCTAGTGGGCATCCTAGGTAGGGGTATTGGCAGGATGCTACAAAAACAGTGCTCCATTCTTAATCCTTTAAAGTGGTCCAAATCCTCATTCCGAATAAGGCTAGTCTTTGATTCCAAAGCCAGGAAAGGCTATGAATCTGTGCTCTAACTATAGCCTAATTGTGCCCACCCACCCCCGAACAAAGATCTTTATTTTTTTTATTGTTTTTTTTTTTCATTTTAAGTCCCCTTCCCTCCATACTTTTGGGACATTCTGTCCTGTGGGACGGGACCGGAGCACTTTTGAAAAAAAGCATCAAATTGGAAATGTGTCCTTCTCTTTTTACGCGGGGCACCGCACGTGTCCGTAACCTCGCCCTTTTTAGCGCCGCCCCATGCATCGCCCTTCAGTCCTTTTCTCCGCACGGTCGGGGCTGGACGCACTAGCATCATTGGGAAAACCTTTTTTCTCTCCCGTTGTCCTTCTCTCCTGCTCCGGTTCTGACGATGCGTAGTCCTCTGTCTATGCCGGAACGTCTGGGATTTGCCACTTGTTCCTCTTGCGAGCGTTGCTTCGCTAGGGCAGTTCCCCATTCTCTCTGCTTGTAGTGTCTGGGACTGGATCACTGTTGGGACTCGTGTTTCTTCTGCGACTCCCTTTCGGTCTGGGCACTTCAACGTCGTCTTCGTAGGTCGAAGGAAATCTTCCAGAAGGTTCCTCCATCCCATTTCCAACTCTTCATTGACGGAAAGAAGAGACACCCGGTAAGTTCTTTACTTTTCAGGGCACCCGTCCAGGGGACTCCTTCCCGGGGTCACCAGGTCCGGGAGGGGCTTCAAAAGGTCTGCTACTGGGGTTATCCCTGAGGTGCCTTGCAGGCCTAATAGGCGTACCAGGGTTTTCTCTGAGGGTTTCCGCGAGGGGCCTGCCTGTACCAGATCACGATCCGAGGTTCACCGATCAAGTGCTAATAGCCAGCATAGTCGTGCTGAGGCGTTGGGTACCGGAGTTCGCTCTGAGGTCTCCTTGTTAGGAGCTTCCCACACAGACAATGGGGTGCGTCCTGAGGCCTCTGTTGAGGCTTTCTGTACTGAACCATGGTTTGAGGCCCCTCTCAGGGGAGCTATTAAGACCAGACCCTGTTCCGAGGTTCCTCTTAATGAGGCTAAGGTCTGTACCAACAGAACTGAGAGGCCTGTTAAGGTTTTGTCTGTGAGGTGGATTCCTCAACTTTCCCGCGCTTGCGGTGTTACCGGTTCTGTTGAGGGGGCACAGGGAGAGGTCATCGACCGTAACTCCTCTGTTACCCGCTTTGCCGAGGTTCCTCCTTTGGAGGCTAATTCAAGGGACAAGATGTCCAGTAAACATCCAAGGCCCCATAGTACCGGCTCTGCTGAGGTTCCTTGTGTCAATGCTAAAATTTTAGTCAAGTCCCCTGACCAGTCTGTGGAGTCAACTGCCTCATCGCATGTGACGCAGTTCTCCTCAGATGTTCACAAAATGGCGGCCGTTCCCACGTGGTCTACGGTGGCAATTTTGGATTCTTCCGTCACACCCACGCTATCGTCGGTGGGTGCTGGGAACCTTCTTTTCGGTGGACATCCTTTTCCACGCGACAGTGTGAATCCGTTCCGCCCCTCCTATGATTGGCGAGCTCGGATGCCACTACCACATTTGGTCTTGCTTCCTCCTACACCTGCCCCATTGGTTTATGTAGACCGAGTTGGTAGCGGGCCCTCTTCACTGCGTTTGTGGGGTTATGCTCCTCATGAGAGGCCTCTGCTCACTCGAGCGCCTAAGGTCTCGGCAGAGGATGCCTTTTTTGGGAAATTTCATAGTCTAATGAATTAGGGAAATCTGCCCTCAGACTCTTTTGCCTGCCCGACAGTTCCTGTCATGGCGCCTGTCGCCTCAGTGGTAGCACCTCCTCTGCCTCCCGGCCCTCCTCCGGCTCTTCCGCCTCTGCCTCCCTTGTCACCGGTGGACAAGTCTCCAGCAGAGCGTGATGTCAATCTGACGCCTGTTGGGGGGATCCGAATGCTTCAGAAGACCCCTTGGCAGATCAGGATAGTGAAGACCAGCCCCGCTCTGTCAGAGCATTTCTCGACTGAGTACTGGACATGTCACTCCTGGACATACTAGTGCCTGAGGCACCCGCTCTGCATGAAGGGGTGCTGTCGGGGGCGCTAACATTGTCTCCACAGGTGCGCACCGGCCTGTTCCTTTAGAGGGACGTTCTGGCCGAGGCCCGCAAGGTCTGGGATAAGCCCCACACCGGACTACACATAAAGAATAGGATTGACGCTCGTTACAGGCTTCACACCTCAGAGGAAGTAGTCTTGGCATCATATCCGATCCCGTCCTCGACGGTGGTAGCGGCTGCCACTCTGCAATCCAAGCCGGCCTCTGCTACTTCCGCAGCTGCGGCTCAGGTTCTGTCCAAGGAGGACAAATTACTCGATTACTTGGGCAAGAAGATTTTTGCCAACTCGGCGCTGCAGTTGTGTCAGGCTAACACAGAGCTCATTTTAGCGGCAGCAAATGTGAAACTGTGGAGGGATTTGGCTGACTTCCAAGAGTTCATTCCGACTGACAGACCGCCCTTGAAGTCTTCCAATCTATCAGACGCCAGGCTGTTGGCACAGGATATGCTGGAGGCTGCTGCGCACCATGTCGACACCTCGGCTCGAAGCCTCATGCTGGGGGTGGACACCTCTCGTCAAGCTTGTCTTCATGCAACACAGTTTTCGAAGGAAGTCCAAGATAAAGTGCCAAGTCTCTGTCGTTGCTAGTGAAGCCTCCAGTCAACGCTCAGGGATCTGGTTCCCAGTCTCTTTCCTCCTCAGGCTTTAGAGGGTTCCAGGACCGCAGGTCTTGTAGGACTTATCTGCCGAGGGGTAATTCCCGTCGAAGACAGCAATGAGGTTGGTTTTTCTCTCGGCCTTCAGCCTCCACTTCAGGGACAGGTAATATCTCCGCCAAAAAGTCTGCAAAATGATATTTTTTGGCACTCGCACGAGACTGCGGTGGGAGGACGAATCTCGTCTCATCTGGAGGCGTGGCAAACCGTCACTGACGACCGGTGGGTTTTCTGCATTATTCAGGTGGGCTTCCGATTGCCCCTCCCCCCTATCCCAGCCTTCAATCCTCCCTTTCAGCAGTCGGGGATGCCCTAGCTCGGAGCCGAGGCCCAGAAGCTTCTGGATCTCAGGGCGATAGAACCTGTTCCCATAGGGGATTGAGGGGATGGCTTCTACTCTTGTCTGTTTACGGTGCCAAAACCCAACCAGGCTGGCCTGCGCACCATTCTAGACCTTTCCCAGTTCAACCTTTCTCTTCCCCAAGAGAAATTCAAGATGATTACGCCCTGCCAAATAAAGTCCTCTCTTCAGGAGGGCGACTTGCTCAGCATTGTGGACCTTCAAGATGCTTATATGCATATCCTGGTCTGGAGCCAGCATCGGAAATATCTGCGGTTCTCCCTGGGTGTCATGACCGCAGCCTCCAAGGAGTCAGGTTTAGCCCAACTGCCTCGGAAGCTGGGTCACAACTTCATTTCCAGGCACCCATCGGCTCCCATAGGGGCCTTATGGACCTTGTCCTGGCGCCAGTGGCGCCAGGCTCATAAGGGGACCCAGTCCCGGCACAGGACGTGCCGGGCTCATGATGTAAGGAATGGTGCTTGGGTGGACCTACCTGCTGCAGACCATGCTGCTCACTCACCTGCAGGATGAAATCCTCATCCATCCATGGCTGGAACTACTTTACCTTCTGGGTGTGGCCAGCACCACTCCCTGGGACTGGATACTGGAACTATTCTGGAAGCTGGGACTTCTTACCTGGGCGAGGCTGCTGTGGAAGGAGACACCTAAGCACTCCAGTAGGCTATTTAAACCACGCCCGATCAGAGCAACGTGCTTCGCGTTATTCTGCAATAGCAGCAGGACGCTCACCGTGTCAGCTCCAGAGAATCTTCAACTTCTGCATCTAGGGAAGAGAAATCCGTAATCTTACCTTCTGAAATTCCATCTTCGTCTTCTGCAGCATCTGAGAAGGGAAAAGAACACCAGGTTAGCACGAGATAAAAACCAGCGCAGCACTTACCCAGTCCATCGGTGCATCTCAAGCCACGGGCTGCAGCTTTCCATTTTTCGGCACCCTGTGGAAGCAAGGACATTGGTTCGTAAACCTCCGTGAAACTTTCCTTACCTGCGCTGCATTCTTCTCGCCTCCGCCGACGCTGCTACTCGCATCTGCAAAACAAAAGGACATCATTAAGAAATACAAAACTCCATCTATACGCACGTGTTTTGGGCAGCTCTCATCTTTCTCACTCCTCGGCGCATTCCTCGACATCTATTTTTCTACCCAGCTGCTTCTGCAACCTGAAAAAGGAAAAGAGACATTAAGAAGTGCTTTTAACTTCGAATTGACATTTTCTACTTACTTGCCTGCAATACCTTCGCCATTCCATCGCTCTCCGGACCTCCATATTCAAGCAACCGCCGTTCGTGCTGCTAACGACGGCCTAGCTCCAAATCTTCATCCTCTGCAACCAAGAGGCTGGACAATTAACCAGTGAAGTAACTGGCTTCGGCGCCCCTGCACAGACGCAGGATGGAGAGCTCCGCTTTCACCTACATAAGGTGAGCACATTTAGCCTACGAACTACTTGGGGAGTACCAGGAAGGGGAGTCAGCTTGCCCAGTCAGGCTTATATATCCTTATTAACCCCTTGCTCTCATAATTGCAGACACCTCACCCTTCAGATCAAGATCTCAGTGAGGAAAGGGCCTTTCCAGGGTGGCATTCGAGGCCTGCACGTGACCCTAGAAGACTCCGAGAACCCCCAGCCCAGACCTGCGCCTCCGAGGGATTCAGGTGAGCGTTACACTGGGAGAGGAGCACTATCAGTTTTGAGGGCTCCCTTTTGGTCTCAGCTCTGCGCCGCGTGACTTCACAAAAATGATGTCAGTCATTGCGGCTTTTTTAAGGCTACAGGGTTTTCATGTGTATCCATATTTGGACTGTCTTCTGCACAGTCCCTGTCCAGTGAAAGCCTTGAGCAATCTTCAGTCTCTCCTTCAGCTCCCATTCAGCCTTGGGCTGTCGGTGAACTGGTGGAAATCCTCCATGACGATCTCTCATGACCTGATATTCCTGGGTTTCTGTTGGAACACGATTGACTGCAGGGTGTACTTGACAGTGGACGGAATGGTGGATCTGTTAACCACGTGTCAAGTCTTTATTCAGTCAGAGAGCAGGTCCGCCTGGTGGTTTCAGAGGCTTCTAGGCCTCACTGCCCTGTGCATGCTTGCTCTTCCCCTGGCGTGTCTCAAGATGCGACTTACGCAGTTAGCTCTTCGGAGCTCCTGGCTCCAAGCAGTGGACCCAGACACCAAAATGATCCCGGTTCCACCCTACATGATGGCAGATCTCCTTTGGTGGTCTTCTTCCAGCAATCTGTCGGTGGGTGCGCCTTTTCAGGAGCCCTTCCCTCAGGTGACCATTATGACAGACTCCTCCCTTATCAGGTGGGGTGCGACGATGGATCATCTTCAGGTTTTCAACCTGTGGTCGCCGCAGGACAGACAATTTCACATACATTATCTGGAACTTCTGTCGATTTTCCTGGCGCTCAAAGCTTTCAAGCCAGGGATTGTGAACAAGGTGGTCCGCATCCGCACGGACAATGCGGTATCCATGTTTTATGTCAACAAGCAGGGGGGTACCAGGTCACCTCCCCTTGTAAATCTAGCCATTCAGATTTGGGAATAGGCCATTCAGCACAGTGTTTGGCTATTGGCGGTACACATTCCGGGCCAGCTGAATTTGACGGCAGACTCTCTCAGCCGGTGAGTGGTGGTCAGCTACGAGTGGGAACTGAACTTGGAGATCCTCTCCGATCTTTTTCGCCATTGGGGTATTCCAGAAGTAGACCTCTTTAAACAGGACACTTCTCTTTATTCTTCCAGGAACAGGCTTGGAGCTTCTTCCCTGGGGGATGCTCTCGAGATTCCGTGGCACAACATGAGGGCCTACGCCTTCCCGCCTCTTCCTCTAATTCACCAGCGCTATGCAAGATCAGGAACACATCGAATTGCACTCTCCTGTTCATAGCCCCGTGGTGGCCAACCAGATTCTGGTTTTCGGAGCTTCAGCATCTCTGTCTGCTCACGGATCAGGCTCCCACTGATTCCAGATCTGCTTCACCAGAGCGATCAGCAGATGTGCCACCCCTCCCCACAATCGTTCAGCTGTGCGGCCTGGTGCCTTAGTTCAAATCTTTAGAAAGCTTCAATTTGTCCGTGGATAATATGCGTATCATCCAGGCGACTAGAAAGCCTTCGACGAGGTCTCAGTATAGGAGCAAATGGCTCAGTTTCTGTCACTGGTGTTTAGCAAAAAAGCTGGACCTCAGAGAAGCTGTCATCGATACAGTCCTGGCTTTCATTTCTCATCTGGCAGCTTCGGGTATGCATGTCTTGTCTTGTAGAACTTATTTGTCGGCTATTGCCGCTTACTTGTCCACGGTCTCTTGCTCCTTTTCTTTGCCAAACCCTGTCATTAAAAGGCACTTTGCAGGTCTATTGCATCTATATCCCCCCCTGTGCGCATCCCACATCCCAAGTGGGATCTGAATGTGGTCCTTACTGCTTTATGCCATAAACCCTTCGAGCCCATGGCTTCGGCAGACTTGAAATTCATTTAATGGAAAATGGCCTATCTGATTGCGGTGACTTCGGCAAGGCGTCTAAGCGAGCTTCAGGCCTTGTCTGTAGAGCATCCATTCCTCACCTTTCACAAGGATAAGGTGGTCCTGCGGACCAATCCCTCTTTCCTTCCAAAGGTGGTATCCGATTTTCATATGAATCAGTCTATTTCCTTACCAGTCTTCTTCCCAGAACCGGCTTCAGATGGCGAGAGGGTTCTGCATAATTTGGATTTAAGGCAAGCTCTTAGTTTTATTTGGACAGAAAATCTAATCTTCGGAACTCTTCCCAACTCTTGGTGACCTTCGGAGACCCGAAAGGAAAGCCGGCCTCGAAAGCAACTATCTCCCGGTGGATTGCTACCTGTATCTCTGAAGATTATACCAACCAGGGCCTTCAGTCTCTGAAGGGAATTCATGCCCATCTTGTGCGGGGCAAGGCAGCTGCCATTGCCTTCCAAAAATATGTTCCCTGGGAAACCATTGCCAAAGCTGCTACATGGGCTTCCCCATCAGCTTTTGGGAAACATTACTGCTTAGATCTGAGCTCCGGGGCTGATGCTCAGTTCGGGCAAGCTGTTCTTAAAACCCTCTTTCAATAAAGGAGTTCCATCCACCCGTTATTCTGTAAGGAGTGCTTGGTTATCTCCCAAAGGTATGGAGGAAAGGGGACGGGACGTAGGAGTATAATAAAGTTCTCCATCATGGGGTCTGGCATGGATTCACATGCTCATGAATATTCCCGTCGTCAGGCTGGGTATCCTCAGTAAAGAAAAAATCAGTATCAGTTTCATTTCTGATCTGTCTTTCTTATTAGTAACCAATCACTGGTCTCTGGATCATACTGCCCTCTCCCCAAGCCCTGCCCCTGGCAGCCATCCTCAGATTTTGACCGCACGTTCAAGTGTTGGGAGTCCTTGCGCTATAGCTCTCGAGCTTTTACTACGTTTTGCGTTTTTTCAAAGAGTTTTATCTAATTTTTTCGGTCAATCAAGCCTCAAGCTCCACAGTTTGTACTTCCGATCAACGGGGATCCCTTTCGGAATTTTCTATGCCCCTCAAGGGTGAAGTTTTCGTCGAGGTACGCTTCTTGGAGGATTCCAGTAGTTTCAGAGGCTCGACACCCGGATCCAAGCTGTTCAGGAACTGCCCTGGATGCAAGTTGCAGAATGTGTTCAAGGAGGACGAGCATTTGAGATGCCTCTTCTGCCTCCACGAAGACAAGACGCACGTGGAGAAGGACTGTGCGTTTTGCATGAACATGTCGGACCGGACTATGAGGGATCATCGGACCCGTCTCGCCAACTGGCTGGAAGGCAAGACCCCATCAGGTGAGAAGAAGTCGTCGTCCAAGCGGTCTTCTAAGTCCTGTGAGGGCGCCCCAGCGATGGGGGCACCGGGAGCGCCGAACGGTCGGGCTCCTCGGCTGCCAGGCAGGGCTCATCCTCACCGGCGCCATCAACCACGAGCCAATGCTCTGGCTTGGGGAAGAGGAAATCTGAGAACCCAGCTAAGCTTCTGGAGAGGCCCCGGTCGAGCTCGAAGGAACCAGCCGAGGGGGAGCGAGGCGGTTACCCTCCCCCCAAGGTGAAGGCCGCAGGCACGCACAAAGTGGTGAAGGCCTTGATTCACCCGGCTAAGGCCTCTATCGAGGAAGTCGCTACGGCCCTGGCACAGCCTGTGGAGGCTACCCCAGTGGAGGCGACCTCGGGGCCCAGAGTTTCCCTGCCACTACGGAGGGAATCCTCTTTTCATCCCATCGAGAAGACCCCTGTGAAGATCCCGGTGGAAAAATGGGGGGGGCAGTGGCCATTACGGACACAGTCACAGCCTCCGAGGAGGAGCTGGTTGAAGTCTTGGAGGGCCTCAACAGGAACATTGAGGAGGCCTGGTCCCATGGGAAGGATCCCGACGAGGAGGACGACGAGAGCGAGGGTGGCGCCAACGAGGTTCCAGTGGAGGAAGCATCGCGCCCATCTCAAGCCTGAGCCGCAGGACAACTCAGCGGCGATTTTGATGGCAATCCAATCCTTATGCACGGAGATAAGGACGAGATTGCCTCTACCCCCGTCGGATGACCCAGAGCCGGTCCTGTCGGGAAGCTCTCCAAACAAGAGGAGAAGGATTCATCCGGCCCCGCCTTTTCAGCCCACATGGCCCTCGCAGCCTTTTTTCCCTGTCTCTGGGGATGACACGGGAACAGATACGGCCACGACGGGGACGGATGACGACGGTGGTGACGACGGGACGGATTTCCCATCACTGATTCCTCGGGCCTCCCCGCCTGATGAAATTGGCTCCTTCAACGCCATGATTGCCAGGGCATCCAAGCTTTTCCAGCTCTGCCCCGAAGAGCAGAAGAAGGAAGGCTTCATCTACCAACGGTGCGAGGACAAGAGGAAGACGGTCCTCGCGGTGCCGCTGCCGATGACATCTGGGACGAGGGACTTGCGCTTCTGAAGAACCCGTCCACGACACCAGCCAAAAGGGACCGGTACGAGAAGAATTACCGGGTCCCGCCGCCGCCGCCCCTTTGTGCCTGAGGGCACAGCCGACCCCGGATTCGGTCGTCTCAGCAGCGGCCAAGAAGAAAGTGGGAGGGGGCATCGGCTTCATCTTCAACTTCCCCACTGGACGGCGAGGGAAAGAAACAACGCCATGGGACAGCGAGTCATCTCATCGACGACGATTAAGGCAGACAACGCCCTAGCGATTGTGGCCCGCTACGACAGGGAATTGTGGTACAATATCGCCCCCCTGTTGGACTTCCTACCGGACGACAAGAGGGCAGAGGCCCTGGCGATCCTACAGGAAGGTGAGGTGGCGTCGGACCATGCCATAACGGTAGCCACGGACATTGCCGACACCGGTTTCCGCCAGTTGGGCAACAGCGTTTGCCTTAGACGGCGGGGGTGGCTGAAGGTGACGGATTTACGCAAAGACGTGCAAGCCAAGGTTTTGGACATGCCCTTCGACGGGAACAATCTGTTTGGAAAGACAGTGGATGAGTCACTGCAGGCCATCAAGACCGACAGAGACGGCTCGGGCCTTGGGAGTTCTGCAGCAACGGCGGCCGTGCTTTCGGAACTCCGGAGGCAAGCAAGGTGCCTCCAAAGGATTCGGCGGTGGCTCCTCGTCGCAAGAAGCTTACAGGGGACGAGGCAAGTCAGGTGGATCTCGCCATCGTCTCCAGGGAGGCCAAAGCGGTAAGGCCGCTTCCAAGCAAGACTGAACCGGCCGTTGCGTCTGGCCCCCACCGAAGCACCCCGGTGGGAGGCCGGCTGACAAAGATTGTCAGCGTGTGGGAGTCCATCTCCACCGACAGTTGGGTGCTGAATGCCCAGGCCCATGGGCACACTCTGAAATTTCTAAAGAAGTGCCCCGGAATTCCTCCCATGGTCAGGAAGGAAAACCAAGTCCCTCAACTGCTGTTAGAGGTAAGGGCGATGCTCAAGAAAGGAGCCATTGAGCTCGTCCCAAAGAGGCTCCGGGGCTCCGGAGTATACTCAAGATACTTCCTCATCAGAAAGAAGACAGGAGGATGGCGTCCCATCCTGGACCTGCGTCGACTAAACAGATACATCAAGGCACAGAAGTTCCGGATGGTCACCCTCCAGCACGTGCTGAGCCAGCTGGAGGAAGGCGACTTCCTATCGTCGTTGGATTTGGAGGATGCATACTTTCACATCCCCATACTAAAAGGACACCGATCTGGGATTCTCCATCAACTTTCCCAAATCCCACATGGCTCCATCGCAGGTCGCACTGTTTCTGGGAGCCAGGCTCGATACAGTAGCGCGATTGGCCTCGCCGTCGGAGGAAAGGACGAATGCCATCCTGGGCAAGGTGCAGCGTCTGCTGGCCACGGACATGGCCAGGGTGAGGTCCATCAAGTCCCTCCTCGGGATGATGTCCTCATGCATCTACCTGGTGCGCCTGTGCAGGCTTCAGATGCGCCCTCTGCAGGAGTTCCTCGATGCCCGTTGGATGCAAGCGACGGGCAGCTTCGAGGACAAGATCTCGCTCAACGAGGTATTCCGCTAAGCGATTCGGTGGTGGGGCACCCGCGCGCATCTCGTGGCGGGCACAGACTTTCAGACCCCAGCACACCAGGTGACGGTGACAACGGATGCCTCCCTGGAGGGGTGGGGAGCGCACACCGGAGATCTTCACGCGAGAGGCCTCTGGCTCCCGGAGGAGAGGACGCTCCACATCAACATACTGGAACTCCGAGCGGTGTTCTGGGCCCTCAGGTCGTTTCTCCCGTCCCTCAAGGGCAAGGTGGTGAGGATCTTCACCGACAACACCACCACGATGTTCTACATCCGGAAGCAGGGAGGAACAAGATCCCCAGCCCTGTCCAAGGAAGCCCAGGATCTGTGGCACTGGGCCGTTGCCCAGGGAATGTTTCTGGTACCCTTTCATCTGGCAGGGACAAACGACACAATCGCAGACTCGCTCAGCAGGGAGCTACGCTTGTGCCACGGATGGGAACTGCGGCAGGATCAAGTGGATCGACTCTTTCAACGATGGGGCAAACCCCAGATCGACCTGTTCACGACAGCAATGAACTCCAAGTGCCAGAGGTTTGCCAGCAGGTTTCCCCAGCCGAGGAGCATGGGCGATGCTTTCTCGTTCCCCTGGGACGGCCTGTTCCTGAATGAGTTCCCAAGTAAACTGGAGGGAAAACCCTAAGTGTTGGGAAGGTCAGGTTAAGGGCATCAAAACTGCTGTTATACAAACAAGGAACTGACCATATCCCATCAAAAATATTACTCTTTTTATTTTTACACACACTGTTTTTTCGTGTGGTGCTCTACGAACAAAGGCTGAAAACTAGTACGCCTATAAAACAATAAATGTTGGACCCAAATGCTCTGGATATCTAATTAATTTGATATCTCAGGCTACCCTGGAGCATCGAGTGTTACTACCTTGGAGCAAAAGAAAATATATAGAAAAAATATAGAAAAAACTGCTGTGATAGCTTAGTGGCTATTTTTAATTGTACAGTTGTTGTTTAACAAATAAACATGATCTCCCAAAGGAGCATTTACAGAAAAATGGTACTTTCAAAAATCGAAACCATGAACATGCACAGTGAATTACATCAAATACTATGGAACGTACATTCTGGTATTTGACAAGAAATAAACATTTTCAAACCAAAAAACCATCCACACAATGTGTGATTGAATCCACAGCCTATATGATGAGTTGAAAAAACAAATTGAAGAAAATAAAACAACAGAGAGAAAAATCCTAACACATCCTGATTTTGTGTGATAGGGCAAAGCAACCAAATGCGACCCCCACCAGAGTCTGATGTATTGGTGGCCTCGGCCAAAGGACCGATTGTAAAGTCCTCGGGTTTGGAGCCCAGGGCATGTGTGGTTCCAAACTAATGCCAGAGGTCAGGTCCTCCTGATGACTTGGAGGGTCAGCTGGTGAGAGTATATCAAGAGACCAATCCTAGGTCAACGTCGGTGGTTATATTCCTGCTGATTTGAAAAATGGGCCGTATAGCAATTACGTGTCCAATAAGACGTTTCGGCGGGCAGTGAAGGCTACCTTCATCTGGACCTGCGGATATCGCTCTACATGGGAAAACAGAGCAAAGGAAAGAAATCAGAAGGGGAGAGTGGGTAAGAACAAATCACCCCCAGCATCTCATCAATCTATACATGCCTAACAATGGTAGAGCACGTGAAGCACAAGTATTAAAAAAGGGGAGGGTTCGAGAAAGAAGGAGACATTAAGCTTTAAAAGGTTGCCAAAAGGAGAGAACATTTGGCACCTGTAGGCTGGCATTACCCACCTGAACAGAGAAGAGGGGGAAAAGTGGAAAAAAGCTCCAATGGTCAGGGTGACCAAGGAGACGGCCCGTGCCAAATTAGCACAGGTACTGTATGGAACCGTGGTTCCAAAAGACTGGTGCCTCCGTGGGGTCCCGGAACCAGTCGAGCAGAGGGTGACTTAGAGACCCGATGTATCAAAGCTGGGAGGCCTATCAAGGGAATACAAGAAACAGAGGAAAAAGGATCAGAAAAAACGGAAGCATCTTTAAACTGCATCCGTGCAGGTCAAATAATGTGTAGCACCGAAAAATAGCAGAAAAGCAACACTACAGACATGTTGTAATTTGTGTCAGGATCCGGTGTGTGCGTCAATCAGTCAAACCTTGTACTTGCAGGTAAGTGGATCGTTCCAAAGAAGAAATCAAAGTGTAGCTGGAGATCCTACAGCGGGAGCAGACCAAAATGTTGAAGTGAATATGAGGCTGCTGACGATGGCTAAATGAATGCTAACATAATTAAGAAGCAGATTGGAGCAAGTAATGGCTCAAACGATGTATAGACCACATCCATGGAGGGGAAGGGGTCTGTGGTCCCAGGGACTAGGATGGATAAGGAGAGGGAAGGGGCATGTTCACTCAGTGAGGGGGAAAGCAGGGTGACCCCATTAAAGAGGAAAATGCTAGAGCCCTAGCGGTAAGTTGCCTACCCGTCTTCAAGCAGCGTGTCGAATGAAGCCGTCGCTGTGAAGAAATCTCGAAGATGCGCGCCGGTCCGCATCCCGTGTCGCAAGTGAGCAGTGCACAATGAGAAACACTGCTAGAAATGCTGAAGCGCGCGTGATTCGCTTAAATGTAAGGGGAGAGCGCGCATGCGCGGGTATAAAGACACCGGTCCCGTAAGTGCGGGCACCGCGCATGTGCGGGAACAGAACCACTGATCCTGGGAGGGCATGAGCACAGTGGCGAGCTCCTGTATCGGATGAGTGGGCGCATGCGCGTGGCACAGTGCCGTAGTGTTCTAGTCGAGCGCATGCGTCCCAAGGGGCAGCGCCCATGCTGGCATACGAGTCAAGCCCGGAATAAAGTGAGGAAGGATAAGGAAGAAGGGTGGGGGGGGGCAGAGGGGGGGGGGGGGAGAGAAACTAAGACAGCTGCCACGAAATGGTCAGTAGAGCAGAAGGTAGCTCCAGTATAAAGCCAACGGGAATCACCGAGAACAGAAGGAGGGTGCTCAACTGGGTACATGAAACTGGTGAGTGCCTGATGTGAGGAACTAATCAGGGGGCTAGGTCTGTACAAGCAAAATAACAATGTAGTGGAGAATCCACTTTCTTAAAAAACAAGCACCATGCATAAAAGAGGCTTCTGGTAATTTAGCAAGGTTTGTATCAGAAATGATCAACATTGTAATACAAATTCGAAATTACAAAGGAGTCTCACGTTGTCAAGTCACAGTTGATACACATGTTAATGAATTCAATCATGTAATAAGTAACAGTGAACAAGAGGTCGGAGACACATATCAACAACAGCACATGGGTACATTAGGAACCAATCCAAAACAAGAAGAGGGGAGGGGAGGAGTAAGGGAGTGGTGTGGGTCATGCGTGTAGTGGAGTGGCCTCACTAAAGGCCCTGGCCCCATACATCCACACCCTGTATGTCTTGTCACAGAGAATCCAAACGGACAAGATCAACATTATATATCAACACTAAGGTCTATAATCCACAACATTGGCCTCATTCAGTCCGTGTTTCACGGTATCGAGTTTGAAAACCCACCAGGCTTCCTTGTGGTTCAGTGTATTAGCAGTGTTGGTGTTGCCTTGGACCATATCCACCACCCACCATTTCATGTCATCATGACTATGTTGGTATTCCACATAATGACCAACTAATGGGGATGTGTGAGTTTTACATCTGATCCGTGAGCGATGCTCCACTATTCTTTTGTGCACCGGTCGGCTTGTCTGGCCCACATATTTAAGTCCACATGGGCATTCGATAAGGTAAATCACGTTCTGGCTTTTGCAGTTAGAAAAGTGGCGGAACACCCACTGTTTCCCTGCGATGGCGAAACTTTTGAGTTTGATGGTGAACCTACATATGGAGCAGTTGCCACATGGGTGGTGCCCAGTTAGATTCCGTAGATTCCAGAGTGTGTTTCGTGAGGTAGCGCTGGTAAATCTGGCCTTAGTAAGGTGTTCTTTGAGATTTTTGGAGCGTTTCAAAGCCATTCGGGGGAATGGTTCGTGTTCCAGATTTAATTGGACTAATGGCCAGAATTTTCTGATGGCCTGTTTTATTTGTGTAGTTGCCTGGCAGAAGGTGGTAACACAAGTCATTTTAACCTCCTCTTCTGATCTGGGTTTAGGTTGTAGTAGGACCTCCCGGGGGGTATTCAAGGCTCTCTTGTAGTTGTTCTTCACCAGTTTACTGGGATACCCTCGGTCTAAAAGGCGTTCCTTAAGTTCAAATCCATGTTGGCGAAAGTCGTTTTTATCTGTGCAATTCCTCCTCAAGCGGAGGAATTGCCCATATGGTAAGTTGTCCCTCAGATTGCGTGGGTGTGAACTGGTATAATGCAATAATGTGTTTCTATCCGTCTGTTTCTTGTATAATGAACAAGACAGCGAACCTTCCTTCTCGCTGATTTTTAGGTCCAAGAAGTTGATATTGGATGGACTAGATTCAAGAGAGAATGATATAGACGGGTGACACGAATTGAGCCACTGTTGAAAGTTAAGGAGAGAATCCAAGCTGCCTTCCCACAAGAAAATTATATCGTCTATGTATCTTTTCCAGTGGCTGATGTTGTTGAGAAATGGGTTTTTAGTATCCAATATGAAGCTTCTTTCGAACTCTGCCATAAAAATGATGGCAAGGCTCGGGGCAAAGGCAGCCCCCATGGCCGTGCCGCTAATTTGCAAGTAGAAGCGTTCGTTGAAGCAGAAAAAGTTCTTGGTCAGTGCTAATTCCAAAAGTTCAATTATGAAATTTGTCGGAACCCTTCTTTGTGTCATGTGGTGGGTCAGATGTGCTCGCATGCATTCAATTGCCTCAGTCTGCGGGATGCTCGTGTATAGCGATGTAATGTCCATTGTAGCGATGCGGCTGATCATTGGATTATGTAGTTGGCCTTCAAAGCATTCAATGGTGGCCATTGTGTCCCTTAAATACGTAGGTGTCTTCTGGCTGAGGGGTTTCAAGAAAAAATCTATGAATTTGCATAGGGGTTCAAGAATCGAGCCGCATCCAGATACAATCGGTCTACCCGGTGGGTTCTGTGCATCTTTGTGTATCTTGGGTAGAGCGTAGAAGGCAGGGATACGTCCTTCTGAGGTGTTCAAAAATTCTTCTTCCTTTTTGGTAATCCATTGGTGTTCCAGGGCAAACGTAGTGGCCCCCTGTATCAGATGTTTGATTTCCAATGTCGGATCTTTCCTGAGTTTCCTATAATTTGTATCATCGTCCAAGAGGGAATTAACCATGGTCAAATATTGGTCTTTGCTCTGTATCACAATTCCCCCTCCCTTATCAGCTGATTTTATCACAATCCCTGTGTTGGCTGCCAGGTTCTTGAGGGCTTGTCGTTCCTCATTCGACAAATTATGTCGGTGTGCCGGTGTCTTGGCTCGTATTTTCTGAACCTCTTGTAACACACATTTCTCAAATGTGATGATGGCCGGGGCCACTTCAGCTTCAGTAGGACAAAATGTGGATTTTGGACGGAAACCGGTATCTGATTCTTGTTCAGAATCATCTGTGTCTTGGAAAAAGGATTTGAGGCGAATTTTACGAAAAAATTGTCTTAGTTCACAGTCCATGTTGTACCAATTCGTTGGATTGGTAGGGACAAAAGAGAGTCCTTTAGAAAGGACGTCAATTTCTCCCTTTGTCAGATTCACCCCAGAGATGTTAAATATAGGGATCGTGTTGCAAACAGGTTCTAGTACCTCCGTTGTGATCTCTTCCTCCCCCTCGGTTGTCTCCAATTGGGGAACCCAAAGGGGGGCACTGGGGGCGGAGGGGGGCCCCAGTGTCCGCCTCTGGGTCCCCCATACCCTAAAAAAGGCAGTTGCATCGGGTATGGTCCAGGATATGGAAAATTACCATGAGCTGGAGGTTGATTGCTTTTATCAGAATCAGAGCTGGAGGTGTCTGAAAAAGAAACACCTCTCTTCTTGCGTCTATTGGCAGAGCCAATGTTTTGTGTCCTCTCCTTTTCCTTATTTTCCTTGTATTCAGGGGCAAGATAAGGATAGACTGTCTCGATCTTGAAGCTACTGATGTCCTTCGCTAGTTTCTTGTGCTTCTTCTCTAAAGCATCCGCCATGAATTGGTCCATGTTTTTATCGATTTCCTTGAGCTTCTCCCTGGCATTGTCCAGGTCCGTATTGTTCAAGAACTTCTCTTCGTCCCTCTCTAGGTCTCTCTTAATTCTCAAATGTACCCTCTGTGCCGCCGTGATGGTCAACACCATCAAGTCTCTGCTGCACTTCGTAGCGATCTGGCTGAACCCGAGCATATATTCGGGATCATCAAGGAATAGTGCCGGTTCATTCCGCACGATCAAACCTAAGGGAACCATGTTAGCCCTAAGGTACTCCCTCAGAAGATGGCCGTGCAGTTCAGTTCGAAAGCATTTTTTCTTTAATTTAAGTAAGTCATCGCTAGATGCTGTTGCTGTAGCGTTAAGGTTCATGCCCTGCATGTTGAACAGTGTGGGTCCCCCCACAATGTCGTTTATTTGATCTTCGTTGAAGCTGAGTGTCTGATTCATCTTGTATTAGTGGTAGCAGGACAAAGAGTCCTGGACAGAAAGATAGGAAAATGCCAGCTGTTTTATGTGTGTGAGGACGACAGGAGCGTAAGAAGGGAAGTCTCCCTGTCTGACCTCTAAAAGAACAAATGTAAATAACAAATGAATAATTCTGTAACATACAACACATACCCTAGAACAGTAAGAACTGTATCTTGAACAAGTAAACTGGAGGGAAACCCTAAGTGTTGGGAAGGTCAGGTTAAGGGCATCAAAACTGCTGTTATACAAACAAGGAACTGACCATATCCCATCAAAAATATTACTCTTTTTATTTTTACACACACTGTTTTTTCGTGTGGTGCTCTACGAACAAAGGCTGAAAACTAGTACGCCTATAAAACAATAAATGTTGGACCCAAATGCTCTGGATATCTAATTAATTTGATATCTCAGGCTACCCTGGAGCATCGAGTGTTACTACCTTGGAGCAAAAGAAAATATATAGAAAAAATATAGAAAAAACTGCTGTGATAGCTTAGTGGCTATTTTTAATTGTACAGTTGTTGTTTAACAAATAAACATGATCTCCCAAAGGAGCATTTACAGAAAAATGGTACTTTCAAAAATCGAAACCATGAACATTAAAATGCACAGTGAATTACATCAAATACTATGGAACATACATTCTGGTATTTGACAAGAAATAAACATTTTCAAACCAAAAAACCATCCACACAATGTGTGATTGAATCCACAGCCTATATGATGAGTTGAAAAAACAAATTGAAGAAAATAAAACAACAGAGAGAAAAATCCTAACACATCCTGATTTTGTGTGATAGGGCAAAGCAACCAAATGCGACCCCCACCAGAGTCTGATGTATTGGTGGCCTCGGCCAAAGGACCGATTGTAAAGTCCTCGGTTTTGGAGCCCAGGGCATGTGTGGTTCCAAACTAATTGCTACTAATTGCCGTTGCTACTGCGACTCGTCAACCAGCTCAAGAGGTCCTGATGCAGGATGATCCTTGTTACACCGGCATGGCCGAGGCAGATCTGGTTCCCGGACCTTCTGGACTTGTCAGCATCCCCACCAGTCAAACTGTCGACGGACGCAGATCTTCTCTCCAGAGAAGGAGGCGCCATCCTTCATCACGACCTGGAGTCGCTGAACTTGCAGGCCTGGCTCCTGCATCACTAGAGTTTGGAGGGTACGATATCCCGGCGGACCGCAGAGAGGTTCTTGCAAAGGTCAGGGCGTCCTCTCAAGTGCTACGGACACAAGTGGCAGAGGTTCTCTGTCCGGTGCCGTGCACAGAAGATTAACCCTCTACGGATTACGGCCCCTCAAGTGCTACCGTACTTACTGTCGCTGGCCAAAGCTGGACTAGCTCATGCTTCCATCAAGATACATCTGGCAGCGATTTCCCGATACACCAGAACTGCAGGACCGTCCTCCCTGTGGTCTCATTGCCTGGTGAAGGAGTTTATGAAAGGACTGTTCCGATCATTCCCGCCGGTGAAGGCTCCAGCCCCGGCGTCGGAGCTCAACGTGGTGCTGACCAGGCTCATGGGCCCGCCATTCGAGCCTTGGCATTCGGCTCCGTTGAAGTTCCTGTCGTGGAAGACCGCGTTCCTTGTGGCCATCACCTCCGCACGACGCGTGGGAGAGATTCAGGCCCTATCCTGCAAGCCTCCATACTTGACTTTTCACGAGGCGAGGGTGGTGCTGAGGATGCACCCCTCCTTCATGCCCAAGGTGCCGTCAGACTTCCATCTCAACGAGCCCTTGGTGTTACCAGTTTTCTTCCCGTCGCCTTTGTCGCCGGCCGAGAGGACTTTGCACTCGTTGGATGTAGCTAGAGCGCTGAAGTTCTACGTGGACCGAACGAAGAGTCTTCGGAAGACATCACAGCTGTTTGTGAACTTTGGACCTGTGAACCAAGGGAAGGCTCTCTCGAAGGCTTCCATTTCCAGATGGCTCTCCGGCTGCATCATGCACTGTCATCGGTTGGCAAACTGACCATTGCCCGGCGTCCGAGAGCCCATTCTACCAGAGCAATCGCTGCTACCACGGCGTTCCTGTCTGGTGTGCCCCTGCTGGACATCTGCAGGGCTGCTACGTGGAGGTCGACGCACACCTTCACGAGATTCTACTGCGTCGACCGGGATTCCAGGGAGGAGTCCAGAGTCAGCCAAGCAGTGCTGCGCAACCTGTTCGCCTGAAGGTGGGCCTGGTGAGGAGGTGAGAGTTGCTTAATGTTGAGTTTATGTAATGCTTAATGTTGAGCCTTGCCACCTCCCGTGGTTGTGCATGTGTGTACTGCTATGTATTCTTATATTCATGAGCATGTGAATCCATGCCAGACCCCATGCTGGAGAAGGAACAAGTTACTTACCTGTAACTGTTGTTCTCCAGCATGGGTCTGGCATGGATTCACATGCGAACCCTCCCTCCTACCCCTCTGCAGCTCTTCACTTGGTCATACTGCCACTTTACGTGCTACCAAATCTGAGGATGGCTGCCAGGGGTGGGGCTTAGGGAGAGGGCCGTTATTGGCTGGGGGCAGTATGATCCAGAGACCAGTGATTGGTTACTACTAAGAAAGACAGATCAGAAACGAAACTGATACTGATTTTTTCTTTACCGAGGATTCCCAGCCTGACGACGGGGAATATTCATGAGCATGTGAATCCATGCCAGACCCATGCTGGAGAACAACAGTTACAGGTAAGTAACTTGTTCCTTAACTCACCGTAGTGACTACCTTACTCCTAGTCCATAGTCCCCTTTCCTCCATACGCCCACCCACCGTCCCCTCTGATGAGTATCCTCTATTATTGCTTAAATGGTCTCAGACCTGGGGATAGAAAAGGACTGAAGGGCGATGTGCGGGGTGTAACTAAGGAGGGCGGGGTTAAGGCCGCGTGCGGTAGCCCGTGTAAAAAGCAAAGAAGGACACATTTTCAATTTTATGCTTTTTTTTACAAAAGTGCTCCGGTCCCGTCCCACAGGACGGAATGTCCCAAAAGTATGGAGGAAAGGGGACAATGGACTAGGAGTAAGGTAGTACCTACGGTGAGTAACTCTATTAGTATAACACACGCAAACCCTCAGTCAACTGGGCGCTGGAGAGAACCAGTTACATGTAGCCTGTGGGCCTGAAGAATACATATTCAGAAGCATAACGTAAGCTTAATGAGGTAAAACACAGTGCCTATTAGTTACAATCGATAAGTACTATATTTCATAGCAAGAGCCTGCTTAGATGCACACAAGAGGGTAAAGTTGTACAAGTTAGTTGAAGAGCTAAGTATTGAGGGCTTTGCGGAAGGCCCAATAAACCAAATAAATGGTAAACAGGGTTTGTGCTTCTACCAGTATTGTTATCCATCCTGATCAAGTAGGTTTTATGTCTCAAAGGGACTCGGCTAACTATATGGCAAGGGTGATGCTCGTGATCTGGAAATCCTGACTCTTTCGGTTACCATGCATTTATATGCCAAAAAGGTGTTTATTCAGGTAGAGTGGCCATATCTCTTCAGATGTTTGCAGGACTTTGCTTAATAATTTTTCTCTACCCTAATATCCCCCCTCTGGAGATTCCTACCTCTGCTACCCATGCACCTTTTCTTGTAACCACCTGTGTACGTCCCTGATGTACAGTGCTCTTTTGCTTCCAAAGTATGAAATGGCATTTATAACGCGCCTATACACAAGTGTTTCAAGGCGCGTCAAGGCAAGGGACGGGGAACAAAGGGAAGACGGACAGCGATCTTACTAGGCCAGGTGACCTTGAGATAGCGCAAGTGCAGGGGAGGGGGGAGGGGCAGTACAGTACATGGGATCACACAGTAAAACAAATTAAACAAATAGAAATAAAAAGGGAGGCCAGCTGGTGGCAAGTGCAAGGGTAAGTTCAGACATCAAGTGGTAAGTGCTGGTAGGGGACTGTAGGGATACAGAAACAGACCCTGAGTGCAAGGGTTTCCAGGGGGGCAACCAGTGCAGGAGTGCAACTGGCCGGGAGGGGACCTGGGCCCGAGATCAGAGAGTACCCAGGTGACCAATGCAGTTTCAATTGCAACCAGGAGTTCAACAGGGGAGAGGAAGCGAGAAAGCCGAAGCAAAGAGGAAGGTCTTGAGGTGCTTCCGGAACCGGAGATGGTTCCCCTCAAGTTTCAGAGAGGCAGGGAGGCTGTTCCAGATGTAGGCCCCAGCCGAGGAAAGAGATCTACCACCTACTCTTTGCTTAGAGAAGCGACTGCCCCTGAGGGAGTTGGAGGCAGAGGAGTGAAGAAATAGAGAAGGAGCATATTTACGAATAGAGAGTTGAAGGTATTGAGGCCCCAGCCCCCAGAAGGCATTGTGGACAATGCAGAGGGTTTTGAACTTAATCCTCACAGGCACTGGGAGCTGTTAGGCAGAAACCTGTGCAGTTCCCTTAGGGACCACTGCAAAAAGTTTAAGACTACAGGAGTAAGCAGTAAACCCAATTGGTAGCAGTCTGCATCACCCAGATTTACCTGGTAGCTGTGGCTGAGCAGTCAGACCTCTCTTAAGAAGAGTTAGGCAGTATAAAGACTATACACAATAGGGCTAAAAATACAGTAGAACAAGCAAACACTGACCAGAGCTTTGGTATAAAAGTATATAATTATTTATTTAAAAACACACTTATGAAAATACACTGGCACTAATATATCAAGCAAGTTCAAACACAGTCACTATAAGTATATACGCCTCCCTAGTTAATTATTCGACAACTCTAGGTTAAGACACCACTTATGTAGGAAAACAGAGGTGAGCGCGTAACCGTAGATGGCACTCCAATAATTCGTTTAAAAAGAGAGCGAAAAGACAGAGTAGGAAAATAACACAGTACTAACACTTTTAAGAAACCACAGCAAGTCCAGAAAGGCAGGGTCTACTGTAGAGCAAAAAGTTCATAGGCTAGGCCCACTCTTGGAGAGAGCAAGGCGGAATGTGCCCAAGATCACACAGTGGAAATGCACTCAAAGTCTATGCAGGAAAGTCAAAAAGAGGTTGGATCAGTTCAGAAAGGCAAAGTTACCAGGTCTGAGGTCAACCCAGTTAGAAAGTCAAGGATTTACAGGACACCTTGGACAATCTGTTGCAAGGGAGACCAGGCGGGACACAGTACCTGAAATGGTGAGAAAGCTCCAGCGGTGGCAGTTGTTCCTGGCTGCGGGTGCAAGTCATGGCTTCGTCCAGGGGAACAGATGATATCAATGAGGAAGAAAGCTGGAGGTTGTTGCACTGCCAGGGAAGAAACCAGCCGCAGAGTTCCCAATTAAAAGGTATGACCCTTTTATTCGCGTAGTGGTGAAGCGTGGCTATCCGGCCGCCGGGGTGCTTGGCACGGGTGATTCGACCACAAGACGTTCCAGGAAGGCGAAAAAGGCGAACTGGTTGGTCCCACCAGCTCAAAGGGAAGAAGACTCCCCTGGAAGATCTCCTCTGTCATCAGGAAGTGGTGAGTTCGTACAGCAGGGCTCGAACTGTGGTGTCGTTGTTGTAGATGGCTCAGCTTCTCCCCTCTTTGGATTCTTTAGGTCCTGTGGCGACTTCTGAAGTTCCAGTCCCCAAAGCCCTGCTTTTATGCAGAAAACCCCCCATTCAACAGCCTAGCTGTCACTCAAACATGATAAGTGGTGAGCCGGGCGGCTCACCACTGGGCCAATCACACAAGAGTGCGACTTGAGTTGCCAAGGCAACTCAGTCCAGGGTGCCTAATCCCCCTTCCACACATCCTGTAGACCCCAGACAGAGTGGCACGATTTGGAGGGCTTCTGTGGAGAAGCCTGCCAAAAAGTGGAACAAAGGGCTCGACTTGGGTTAGAGTTTCAGAGGCAAACACAAATGCCATTTTAAATCCGAGTCCTGGCAAAAAGACCCAACCGGGGAATAAATATTAAATAAATAACCCGGCGGTATCTTTAACATTGCACCAAAAAGTGGTGCGTTTAAAATCAATGGGAAAATCCCATAGGAAATATTCCGGTGGAATATTTCGCGTGGTATCCACTGCCACCAGCCAGAAACTCGACAAGGGGGGACTGGACAGTGCCCCCTTGGAAAACAGACCCAGGAGCAATCGAATTACCCCTACCAGTACTTCCACAATATGATGGTTTGTACTGGTCCTGTTCACAATTTGAGACAATTAAAGCCAATGGTGACTTTACATGCCCTGGGAGACAGTAGTCAGTCCCAGGGTATGGAGTCTATGTTTGGGGGTCACTATGTCACCCCTGTGTTACTTCACTGAGAGTGCTGTGTAACACACATACCAAAAACACATGAAGCCATATGGAGTACAAGACCCCATAGGCCATAAAACACATTCACGGTCAAAGGACATACTCAAATCATGCCTAAGAGTGGGAGAAAAAGAGTCTCACTCTTAGCAGGAGAAAAAAATAAACCCCAAAAATCCAGCAAAGCTGCTGGGGGACTCACTAGGTTTGGGAAATTAGCCTTAATAGAGAATTCTCCCTAACAGGAGCCAGTAAAGAAATTTCAGTCCTGGAGTGATACGATCCCTGGGCTTGAGGCAAAGGACAAGTCTCTCAACTCTTGTTTTGGATGAGTTGCAGAGGGTGGAGAGTAGAAGCAGGCAGGTTTAGAGAGCGGCTGTTGTAGTAGTCAAGCCTAGAGAGAACCAGAGCTCTGGAGACAGTGAGCTTCTGGGGGAAGGAGAGGAAAGAAAGAATACCTCTGAGGAGGTGCAGTTGGTAGTGTGACTTCTTAGAGACTTCGGAGATGTGAGACGAGAAGGAGAGTGTGGAGTCGGAGATGGCCCGAGGTTTTTAGCCTCACTGGTGGGAAGAGGGCAAAGAGAGTGACAGGAAAAGAGGGAGCAGGTGTGCCGATGAGGTGAATCTCAGTCTTACTGGCATTAAGGCAGAGATCATTGGCGGCACACCACTCCTGGATAGCAGACAGACAGTCAGAAATGAGAAATAGTGAAGATCCGGCAGAATGGAGCCTGAAAATGAGCAGAGTGTCATCCGCATAGCACTAAAAGTTGGGGCAGAGAGCGGCAATCTGGTGGGCAAGAAGTGCCAGGCATTGGTTGTACAGCCAGGGCGAGAGGTTAGACCCTGGGCAACACCACAGGTAGAGAGAGAGATAGAGGAGAGGAAGGACCCAAGTTGGACCTGGGAGGGTCGATCGCAGAGGAAAGAGGTCAGCCAAGCCAGGGCCTGATCAGTGATACCCATGTTATCACGGAGACGGTTGAGCAGGATGGCATGATTGACCGTGTCAAAGGCTGAAGAGATATCAAGTAAGATGAGGACACAGGGGGTATTAGAATCGAGGTTGGAGAGCAGGTCTTCGCGGATGTTCGGGAGAGCAGTTTTCGTGCTTTTGACGGCTCTGAAGCCAGACTGATGGTCATGGAGGGTACCAACAGATTCAGTGTGACGATTAAGCTGGGAGATGGCCAGCTTAGGTAGTTTTGTGCTTTATAAATTCCATAAATACATACACATATCATCATACATTAGTAGACATCGTTAAAAGTTTGGCGGTACTCAGGGAAGGGTGCCTGAAATGTGGCAACGCAAGCAGAAGTTCACTGAGCAGGAGCCCAGTGTGCTTACGGAGCAGGTGGTGGCCCATGCAGAGGAGCTGTATGGGTCACAACACCACAAAACAAGCCAGCAGCGCTAAAACGCCATATGGTGGGAAATCAGGGACATGGTGGTGGCCATGGGACATGTCCCACGGGACATTGATGACATGCAGAAGAGGTGCAACAACCTGACAGCTGCAGCTGACCCTGTGGGAGGAGATGGTGAATTTGGAGCCAGCAGCCAGGAAGACCCCGGTGAGTACATGATTGATTGATGGGCCATTGCACAACAGCCCCAATAGCATGTTGACATACACACACTTTCATGCATAATTATTTTTCTTTTATAACATGCTTAATACCAGCAAGTGGTTACTAAGCGCGGGATCGGTACTCGAACCTGTGCTGCTCTGCGTTGTCTTTTTTCCAAGACAAACGTGTTGCCCCTGAACTATCCTTCCTCCCCATCTAGTGGAGAGTAACCCAGACAATGCACAAGCCATCAATCTGACACTGCAAGTCATTACATCATGAGGCATGGGAGGTGTGAGCCCCCTGAAATACTCCCCAAGTAGGATGATGAGGGCATGATGTAGGAAACATACAACTACCATGGAACAGCAAGTATCAAGGACAGTCACCAATTTGCTTGTCACAACGCTACCACCCTTTGCCAGCATGCCGAGCACACATGTACAGAAACATCAGCCAAACTGCTGCCACACACGTAACGTAAGTAATCAATCAACACCACTAGACATGTCTCAAACTAACAACTAGTGCAACAGACCAGTAGCTGCAAAGCCTACATGAAAATTGTGTCCCCCTATGTCGCAATCACACCACCATAGCTAGCAGGGCACCCCTCAGCTGAAAGTACAACACGCTACGAAAGCAACATTGGGCCTGCCCTATATGGGCACACCTTACGCTGTATGACAGTGAAGTACATGAAACCATGGTCCAAGCAAAGCACACCTTCCAGACTGTCCATATACACACACAACCATCAAGACAGTTAACCTCCATAATGTCTGCCATATGAAGTATGACCCCATGGGGCCCTAGCACCCTGACACCATAATACAGAAAACACTACATTGCAGCACACCCTACTAGAGTCCGTTAAGGTATTGATGCACTCTTTCATGCCTCGTAACATGCACACAAGACACCCTGGACCACCTGGAAGGCGGTAGTACCTCCAGCACACCTGCCCCAGCAAGTGGGGAATAAAGACCACAGGACATGCTGCAACCAGGAAGGGGACTACTCACAAGACACTGAAAGCACCTGTGTCCAAGGACACTGAGTCTGCCACCTTTGGTGCACTGGCACACCAGTCACAATCGTGCCACCAACTCTGGCCATATCAGAGGCTGCTGGACCTCCGACCACTGGGCCACCTCCCACCACTGCTGGGGAGTCAGAGGACCAAGCCACTCACCCAAATGCTGACAACATGCAAGCATGGGATCAGGCCACTACACCCGCTGCCACTGGGCCACCAGAGTTTGTCACCACCGAGTCAAGTTCTGCAGCTTCCCCTGCAAGGCAGATGTCCCCTGAATCCTCTCCCTTGCCCAGAATATCACCCATGCACTCCTCGCCTCCCCCATGTCATCTCACTTTGCTCGCCGTTATGACTGTCCTGAGGACATGGATTGCCAAGGACATGACAGGTAGCAAGCAGGCTGTGCATCTGGAATTGAGTCAAGGCATCCCCATCCATCTCCTGGGCCAATGCAGGACCACACACTAAATGCCACCCGGGAGAGACAATGCATCAGCTCGCCCAGGAGCAACTGGGACACTCGCAGGTGATCCGTAGTGTGGTGTTGGGTGCCTCCAGGCATGTGGCCGCATCCCTGGACCACATGTGCTACTGTGCTGCCAAACCCAGTGCCAGTAACACCCTAATGAACCAGAGGGTGAGGGAGCTGGCTGAGCAAATGTTTGCCTCACATGAGACAATGGCCAAGGCCATCAACATGACCATACAGCATCTCCCGGGAAGTGAACCTGCTAGGTCCGTGTCAGTCACCCCTACCGAGGGATCAGTGTCAAGCACACCACCAAGGTGCTCCCAGCACCGCACAAGTCGTGCACCCATGCCCACACGAAAAGGGGACAAGAGGAGTTAGAGGACACCTTAATAGGACAGACTGGGGATCACGGGGGTGTAGGGATGGGGACGTGTTTGGAATGGGGTGTCGGGAGGGGGGCGGTGTTTGGGATAAGCATGTGGGGAGGGGATGATGGGGTATACATATAAAATAAATCACTGTAGAGTACAGTCAATGTAGCCAGTCTTTATTTAATTGAAGTGATGCATGTGCATTCAGTGAATGGTCACAGTACTGTGAGGGGTACATATGTGTGGAATCAAGAACAGCTGTGCATTACGTCCTGGCAGACTATGCGTATATGCTGAGGTGCCCTGATGTCGCCTGCTACGCCTTTGTCATCAGAGCCATGGAGGGGAATAATCCTCATATGGATGCAGTGGATTTTTTCGTCATATGCACATGTTGTGCAGCATTGAACATATAATGTTAATTCTCCAAACTTTGACAGGGCTATACATGAGTGCATGGTGGAGGCACCTGAATCTTGCCTTCAGCAGTCCAAATGTGTGCTTAATGCATGTCCCGATCCTCCTCTAGGCCCTATTATAGGCTATCTTTTGCAGTGTACAAGGGTTCCTCACAGGCGTCATCAACCAGGGTAACTGCGGATAGCCTGAGACACCTACAACAAATTGAAAATACAGTGTTGGACATGACAGTTTGCTCACATTCGTTCTCAATCCAGTCTCCATATGTGCCTCTGTGCCATTTCATTGTCAGATTGACTACTTACCGACAAGCCAGGTACGCTGTCCTCTCAGTCTGTTCATATAAGCTGGTAGGGTGCTGTCCCTTAGTATCATAGCATTGTGGGTGGTGTAAGGAACTCATGGTGACAACAGTAAAGACGACATAAGTGATCACAGTTCAAGGGGGTTTATTAAACTGTTAGCTGACAATTCGGATGGAATTAAGTCAAAGTTATCCATGTCCTCAGGAACCAGACAGGCTAGTACTTTGGCATGGGTGGCTGACGGGTTCTCCTTCCATTCTTTCAAAAGGTTTATATGGTATAAGTGGACTTTCTGTTTTCTGTCTGTTTAGGCTATTTTATACGAACAGGTTCCCGTCCGTTCTATTATCTCATAAGGTCTGTGCCACTTGGAGACAAGTTTGTTTTCTGAGGTGGGCAAGAGGACAAGTACTTTTTGTCCTATGGAGAATGATCTTAACTCTACCTTTTTATCATAAGCAGCCTTTTGTTGACTTTGGCCCTTCCCCATATGAGTACAAACCAAGTCTCAGACAATTTTAATGTGTTCTCGCATTCGAGTGGTGGTTTGTGAGATTGGAATGGGGGCCTCCTCTCGATCTTCCCAGGTTTCTCAGAGCATGTCCTAGACATCCCTAGGTCCTATTCCTTAGAGCAATTCAATGGGAGAGAAACCTGTGGAGGATTGGGGGGTTTTCCTTACGGCGAATGAGGCCCATGGGATCATTCAGTCCCAGTCCTTCCCATCCTTGTCTACTAATTTACCAGTCCTTCCCATCCTTGTCTACTAATTTCCGTAAAATTCGTTTTAAGATCTTATTGAATCTTTCTACCAGGCCACACAGAAGTTCGCAAGGTAGTCATGCGTAGTAGCTCTTTGACTTCAGCCATAAATTTACTCATAAAATTTGAACCTTGGTCTGTAAGTATTTCTTTGGGAAACCCGGCCCTAGAGAAATACGATAGAAGATGCTTAAGGATCTACTGGGTGGTGTTATTTCGCATTGGGAATGCCTTAGGATATCTGGTTGCATAGTTTACGATCACTAGGACATATTTATTGCCCAATTTAGATGTCTCTAGAGGGCCTATTATGTCCATGCCAGTTCTAGAAAATGGGACTTCTATGATCGGTAACGGGTTCAGAGGGACAGGTAATGGGATGTGCGTGCTGGTCTTTTGGCATATTTCACATGTCTGGATGAAAGTTTTTATATCAGCATGGACGCCCGGCCAATAAAATCTCCCACTAATGTGCACCTGTGTTTTAAATTGTCCTAAATTTCCTCCAGTAAAATGGGAATGTGCAATCTCTAACACAACCTTTGAATGACTATTGGGTATTACTAGTTGAGTTTTTACAAAACCTTTGTTGAAGGCTTCTTTCCTGTAAAGTAACCCTTGTTTAGTCTTACGTCCCGTCCCCTTTCCTCCATACTGCATGGGCGTCCCTTCCAAGGGATGGGAGACGGAACCTTTTTCACCAGAAAAAACCTCTTCCCCTTTAAATTTAGAGGCGCACAGGGGCTGCTCTGACTCCGCCCTCTGGCGCCACATCCCCTTTTCTGCACCGACGGGAATGGGCAGAATTCACCAGCGCTCCTGGGGTTGGCTTCGGCCATGTAATTCCACGCGCAGGTACTTCTTTGTCTTTTTATCATTCAGGTACTCAGTCCTCAGGCGCCACGCTCCTCCCCGGCGCATGTCGACTTCCACAGGGTTCAGCAGGTTTCCGTCCTGCAACAGGCTCTTCCCAACTTAAGACCCACACGCCCTCTGCCTAAGTTGCCTTAGCTCATACCACGGTTGGCAAGCTTGTACAGCGTGTGGTTCGCTGTCATCGAAAGCGCTGAAGAACAAACTAGTCAGGTGGAGGGAGCTCTTCCAGAAGTCGCCTCCAGAGGACCGCAAGAACTTCGTGAAACATCGAGGAAGGGCCGTTATTTTCCATCGCACCCCGCAAAGGAGACTCCTTTCCAAGGACTCTCCTGCGCGGGCGGGACTGTTCAGGTCCTTGTACCAGCACGTGCACCTAGGCTGCTGCAGCTACCGGCCTTCGGGCCGAAGGACCCTCAGATCCTCTCGGTGGCAGTGTTGAGGGACCGGAAGGTTCCTGGACCGGATTGTCATCGGAGGGGCTTCCCCATTGTACCGGCAATATGGTCGAGGGGCTACACCCTAGTACCCGCAATACATCCGACAGGGTGCCTAAAAGCAGCACTATTGACCCCCAGGTCAAGGGTGTCTCACCTACCGGGCCTCGGCTCGAGGAGCAGGGTAGGCCTCGTGATCCACACGCAGGAGTCCTGAAGGAGGCTGAGCCCAGCGGGCCGAGCAACACGTTGCAGGCACATGGCAGGCAGCTCAACAAGATGGCCGCTGCGCCAGACAGAGGCACCTGTCCGACGCCATTCCAGGAATTTGTTGAAAGAGTGTCAAGGTGGGACTGGCCTCATCCAGGTACGTGGCCGACAGCCTATCCTTCTTATGTACAGGGCAGCTTCCCACTGCATCCATATGGGCAGGGTATGCAGTGGCTCCAGCAGCCCCCGGCTACCCCGTCAGTACCCCCAACCACCTCTCATGCCAGTGAAGAGGGGTTCTTCGAGAGGTTCCTCAGGCTTATGAAGTCACCCTGGATGAGGTTATCCTCAAGGACGCCATCAGGGAAGTCCTCCTGACTATGCTAGCAGCACCACAAGCGCCTCCGCTGGCACCCCTGGCCCCGGTGCAGCAGCTGCCTCTGGCTCCCCAGACGATTCCTCAGGCTGTTCCGTACCAGCCTCTGCCGCCTCCTCAGCCTTCGGCCGCAGTCACTATACCCCCACCTCTGGCTCCAGCTACTCCTCCACCTCTGCAGGATCCTCCTGATCCGCAGGACACGGGTGAGGATCCAGACACTCCATCCTCAGACAGGGCCTTCCACGAACGTCTTGCTGGGCTGGCGGAGTACCCGGGCCTACCCCAACCCGAGGTTGAGCAGCTGGCAGAGGGGGTTCTGGCTGAAGTCCTCACTCGACGCCCCTCTGCCAAAACGGGGATTCCTCTGCAGACCGATGTAGTCTCCCTGGCCAAGAAGGGTTGGCTCAAGCACCACTCGGTTCAGCTGGTCAATCGACTCCTGGATGCCGAGTACAGGCAGATGGAGGGGGATACACTTGTGCTCTCGGCCCATTCTCAGCCACACTCCTCGGTGATTGCTGCGGCATCACTATACTCCAAGCCTCAGTCGTCCTCAGCCTCCTCCTCTGCAGCGCTGCTAGGCAAGGAGAAGATTTCGGAGGCATACGGGAAGAAGCTCTATTCCAACGCGTCCTTACATCTTCGTCAGGCCAACGCCGATGCCATGCTGGCTGCCGCTAACCAAAGGTTACGGCGGGAAATTTCAGACTTCCTTCCCAAACTCCCTATGCAGAGCCAATCACGTTTTAAGGTGGGGCTGGCTGAGGCCAAGCTGGTGGCGGAGGACCTCATGGAATCCACCGTGACCCATATTGACACCTCTGGCCGTGCCATCTGTATCGCCACGGACATGAGAAGGACAGCCTGGCTCCGGACCATGAAATTCAACCCGGACGGCCTGGAACGCATATTAGATCTACCGTTCGAGGGGGAGGCGGGGACCTTTTTCACTCCACCACGGACGGAAAACAGCTCACAAACGGCCAAGTCTTTATCCATCTTGACAAAGACCACGCCCAAGTCGTACACCCAGTCACAGCAACGCTCCGAAAGGGGCGTACGTATTGAGGGTTCTGCGGCTTCCAGGAATAGATATCCAGGCAGCTGGACCGCTCGCCGTCTCAGAACCGGCACAAGCAGGGGGGGGGTGAAGGCTTTTTCCAGTCCCCCTCCTCCACGACAGCCTCCGAGGGAAAGAAGGCATGACACGCCCCTTTGGGTCCACGTGTCTCCAGTGGGGGGCAGGCTTGCACATGTCTGGTGCCAGAATTTCACGGACCCCTGGATCCTCTCCGTAGTGAGGCTTGGGCTTTTACTCCAGGATTTTCGCCATTCAGAAGAAAAACCAGCTGGGCATGAGACTTGTGCTGGACCTTTCCACCCTGAACCTCTCCTTACCCCTACAAAAATTCAAGATGGGTCTTCCAGCTTTTATAGCGGAGACATTGGGCAAGGGAGACTGGGTGTGCTCCCTGGATCTGAAGGACGCGCACCTACACCTCTCGATTTGGCAGCCCCATCGTTCTTTCCTACGGTTCAGGATCATGGGCTACCATTTTCAATACAAGGTCCTTTCCTTTGGCCTCAGTTTCGGCCACCAGGGTCTTTACCAGGCTCATGAATATGGTGGCTGCCCTCCTCAGAGCGCAGGGTCTCCACATCTACCCATACCTCAACGACTGGCTCGTCAGGGCTACATCTCCGGAAGCGGTTCACCACTCCTGCCATGCCCTTATGAACACACTGCACGATCTGGGCTACTCACTCAATCTCAAGAAGTCGCAGCTGCAGCCCACGCAGACATTGATGTTCTAGGGCCTCATCTGGGACACATCCTCCGATCTCTCCACCCTGACCTAGCATGGTGGTCCAGGACTGCAACCTGCAGACGGGCAAGCCCTTTTGGCAGCCCACCCCGCAGGCCACCATCACCACAGACTCCTTGTTCGAGGGCTGGGGAGCCACCCTGGACAATCTCTCGGTCCATGGCACCTGGACTCGACAGGAGCAGGAATACCACATCAATTGGTTAGAGCTGGACGCCATCTGGCTAGCACTCAGTGCATTCCTCCCACTTCTCAGGGGCAAGGTTGTCCTCATCCAGACAGACAACGCGACCAGCATGTACTACGTCAACAATCAGGGAGGCACCAGATCCCATCCTCTGTGCAGACTGGCAATCAGCATGTGGGAGTGGGCCCTGGAAAACATCTACCTCACGGCAGTCCACCTCCCAGGGGAATCCAACCTGGAGGCGGACAGGCTCAGCAGGTTGGGAGCAGACAATTACGGGTGGCAGCTAAACTACCTCATTATTCAGGAGATCTTCAACAGGTGGGGTCATTCCCAGGTGGATCTCTTTGCCATCTGGCGCAACAAGAAGTGCCTTCAGTTCGCCTCCTGGCAAGGGCAGGGTCCCGTCTCCCTGGGCGACGCATTTCGGCTTCAGTGGAACTGCATGGCGGCTTAGGCCTTCCCATCCACTCCACTGATTCACAGAGTGATTTGCAAGATGAAGGAGTCTCACCAACTCAACATCATTCTATTAGCTCCATGGTGGCCGGCCAGGCCATGGGTTTTGGAGCTGCTCAGCCTCTCGGAGATGCCTCTGATTGACCTCCCAATGGGCCCAGTGCATCTTCTGGTGCAGCAGAGGGGCAGGGTCATCCACCCTGCACCTGAGAAACTAGCCCTCACAGTGTGGTTCCTCAGCAGGTAATGCTGCGGCACCTCCGCCTCTCCCAGGCTAATCTGGAAATCATACAGGGCACAAGGAGCAAGGCTACCAGGGCCCAATATAAAAGTAAATGGGCCAGGTTCTGCCACTGGGCAGACTCCAAGGATATTGACCCCCTGGCATGTACTTTGGGCAACGTGCTCTCCTTCTCGGCGCACCTGGCCCTCTCGGGGGTCCAGGTGGACACCTGCCGTACCATCAGGACTTACAGGAACTCAGAGGAGGGGATCTTCTCTTCCTCCAATCCTATCATCAAGAAACATTTGACGGGGCTCGCAAGGCTCTACCCGCCCATCAAGAGGCCGCACCCCGTGTGGGACCTTAACGTAGTCTTGGGCGCCCTGACGCACAAACCGTTTGAACCAATTGCGTCTGTGGACATCAGGCTGGTCACCATCAAGACGGTCGGCCTCACATTGGCTCGTAGAGTCAGCGAAATGCAGGCGCTGGTCGCCTCAGAACCATATACTACCTTTCACAGGGACAAAGTAGTCCTGCGGACACACCCAGCATTTCTGCCCAAGGTGCCGTCTGCGTTCCACTTGAACAAGGAAATAGTCCTTCCTTCGTTTTTTGCCGATACTAAGGACGAAGCACAGAGAGTGCTGCACTGCCTGGATGTCAGGCATGCCCTGAAGTTCTACTTGGACAGGACCAAGGGCTTCCGCAAATCAGATGCCCTGTTTGTCACCTTCGGAGGCTCAAGACCAGGCCTCCAAGGCCTCCATATCCCGCTGGATGGTTTCGGCCATCAAAGAAGCATACGAGAGCCAGCACAAGCTGCTGCTGGGCAACATGCATGCCCACGCAGTCAGGGCCAAGGCAACGACCATCGCATTCCAGCGCCATTTTCATAAGCAGGGCGGCCACTTGGGCCACTCCCTCTGCTTTTTGCAAGCATTACTGTTTGGATGCCGGCTCTAGATCTGACGCGACTTTCGGACAGGCGGTTCTCAGGAACCTATTTGCTTACGGAGGGTCTCTTTTCCACCCTGGGGCTACATTCAGTTGTTATCGCCCATGCAGTATGGAAGAAAGGGGACGGGACGTAACAGTAATTATAAGTTACTCACCGTAGTGACTAACTTACCCTTAGTCCATAGTCCCCTTTCCTCCATACGTCCCACCAACCTCCCCACTAATAATACTGGTGTCATTAGGCAATGTTAAATATATTGTCGACGCATCAATGGGGACTGAGGTGTGGCACCAGAGGATGGAGTCAGGGCAGCGCATGCTCCAGTATTTTTTTTCTGGTGAAAAAGCTTCTGTCTCCCGTCCCTAGGAAGGGACGCCCATGCAGTATGGAGGAAAGGGGAATATGGACTAAGAGTATGTTAGTCACTACGGTGAGTAGCTTATCATTTAAAAACAAAACTGGACTGCCCTTTTCTTTGCCTTCCTCTTCTGGAATTGCTGGTAAAAAAAGCTTCAGCGAGGGCTGGAACATTTTGCTGTGCAAAGCCAAGATCGGGATAGATGGTAGGTTCAACCCCCTTCCTTTCTTCGATGTCAAGAGATTTATCAGCTTCCCCAAAGCCTAAATTACCGCTCTTTGTTTTATCTGGTTCACTTTCTGTAAATTGAGGGATTAGAGCTCTTTCCAAAACTCCCTGAGCAATCTGATCTCCTAGACGTACCTCAAAAGGGTCCATGATTCTGTAAGAGACCCTTCACGTCTCCCCTGAAGTCAGGATCAATAACGCCTGCTAGGACATCTATCCCCAACTTCTATGCTAAGCCAGATTTTGGGGCTAGTCGGATGTAGCATCCTGGAGAGGGTATCAAGACTAAGGGGGTCATTACGACCCTGGCAATAGCCGTGCCCGCAAATAGCGGCACGGCTGCCGCCGGAGTCATGTAATTACCAGCAATGGGCAATTACCAGGGTATTCCAGCCCCGGCAGACCAGGTAACTGCTCATTGCCGGGTGCCGGTAATTATTTGTCCCCATTCCCATTTAAGCTCGATAGGGAGGACGGATGCCACGGCACTGTTAATAACAGTCCCAGTGCATCCATCGAGGTCTGCTTGCGGTTGCCGGTCCGCCTGCCAGGCCAGACCTGGCAGGCGGAAAGGCACCCGCAAGCAGAACTCATAGTCTGCCGGTCCGATAACAACAGTGCCGGTAGCTTACGGACCGGCAAACTTGTGATGAGGCCCTAAATCCGTAGCAATCATTCCTCTTTTCCAAGGGTGAATAATAGCCTCCCTACTGCTACAGATATCAAACTCTATTGATTCCTTTGTGGCGATGGAAGGGTTAGAGACTCTCTAAGATTTTGAAATTGTACGGTTCCCAATTTGTTTCGAGTCACATCCTACTCCTGACATCATATGTAAGAAACTCATGGTGGCAACAGTAAAGACAGACACAAGTAATCACAGTTCAAGGGTGTTTATTAAACTGTTAATGCAGGGTGGAAAAACACCTAAACTAAACCTAAATCTAAGATGCGAGCAAGCATTGACCATCAAATGAAAATAAGGCAGTCCTTGTGGCATTGTTTCAAAATAAAAGGGCCTATACTAAGAAATACCTATTGCCAATTCCTTACGCTAAATATAAAAGAGCGTGGGAGAGGGTATTCAAATAAAGAAAGTGTTCACAAACAATAGGTCAGAATGTGACTGCCTTGAGGTCTACCTTCCCCATGTTTTTAGCACGGGATAAGGTGAGTCTTTAGAGCACAGCACAACTTGAGCCTTCCCAGCACGAGCTAACAGTTTCCGTAGCAGCTATCAGATTCTTCATAGGTTCAAATAAAAGTCTCTTGCCTTCGAGGTGAAGAGGGAAAATCCTAGCAGACCCTCGGTCCCAGAAGACCCCCTAACAGAAGAAGCACCAGCAACAACATAGCCACCAATCCTATGAATTTATGCTGATCCCTACTGCCCCAGCCACAGACAACTACAGCAAAGGGTACCATACCAACCATATGCCCCTGTTGTAACGCAAACTCTGCCTAGAGTGGACGAAGAAGCACAGGACAGAGCTGGAGACAACCGCATGGACCGACTTGATTAAAGGCATCAAACCAAAACCACCATGCTGCAGGTCGTTAGAGACACCCTGATGACATAGCTCTGTTAGACACAATGTACACGCGCAATCCGCGCAACTGACACACACACACACCAATCTACATGAAGAACACGTACAGTTTGTGAGATAGACGACTGTGACACATATACACTATCAACACGTTTATTATTTTGTCTTTAGGCTCGCTATCGCACTGCAGAAACGCAAGAAGCAAAGAAGAGCTTGTGTATATGCTTGCTGATGCTTAAATGCAACTAACCCTATGGAAAGACAGGAGCACCCAAGGGACCTGACTGACCGTAAACCTGGATACTATGAAAACTCCATAACTCAAGCCAGAGCCGGCCCTAAGAGAATACAGTAGGCCGCGGTAGTCTCAGTGGAACTCCAAACTGCAAGGTGCTGTGCTAGCAGAATAAACCCTGGCATGAGCAGCAGACTGCCAAGGACACCATGTTGCGAAGCAACATTCCACATCCTGAGCCAAGGTGACATTGGCATGTTAGTTCGAGGCAATCTATCTTTCAAGAGTGGTCTCCAACCACGTGACCCGGCCGAGCTGAGAACGAGCCAGGACTCGGAGGCTGGGAATGAGCAGCCGCCCCATGGCCAGACAGCGGCCCGCAACATATTGATATTTACAGACACCTGGTACAATGGGAATGAAGCGCTCTCATGGCATTAGTCGTCCACACACCATTGTAATACGCAGACATATAGTTGCAATTTGCTGCGACATAGTAGACATGTACCGAGAACAGGTGTCTCACAGGCAGGAAACGGCGTTTGTCCCAGACTTGGGGGCCTGCAGCCTGACCAATCAGGACACTGGGTTCTGGGGTAGATGGCGAGGGTTGCCAACCAATTACTGGGCTCCTTTACTGTAACTTTTCGAAAGTAGCAACTTTCGGGGATGATCCAAGTACACCACCTGACACAGCAACGCTCAATGGCGAAACTTGCCTATGGGGTCCTATATTGGACCTACCACTCAGGGGCCAATCCTGGGTCTCAATAGGCTTAGCAGCGAGTTTTGCTGAGTGACGAAGGTTATTGAGTAACAGGTGTCTAAAACTGGCCTCCAAGCCAGACTGTGGCGAGAGGTGCCTGAATGTCGTTCACACATATGACCCCTGTGCGTTCTGCATAATAAACCACAGTTATCCTTGCTCCTTGTGTGGACCTCGACTTCTTGGGACCAGGGAAGGAGTTAGGGCCTTCCATGAGCTGGGAGTCTGCAGACCCTTGGCACGGCTCTGCCCGCCCCAGATATTACCCTAACAAGTTGGAGGCACCAGCAAGATCGTTTGTGACGTCAGCTCAGCCTCCTCTGCCTTTCGGAGCTTGGAGGACTGCAGGACCCTCGCAGGAATTGCGAGATAACCGGCCTGCGCAACTGGAAGAATTGGTTGTCAGGAGCCGACTTCAAAATTATCCCGCCTGCGATTGGCGAGTTGTCCACGCAGTCCAGACGGGGCTAGGCGAGCCAAAGGAGGGGAGTCAACGGCCGAGCAGCGCCAGCAGGTGTGTAACTATGCAAGTGTTGTCTGCGCAACGAGCAACCCCATTTGTGTGGGTGGGATTGGGATGTGTACATCGGGAAGAAGGGAATGTGAACTTGCATTGTGAATTGGTGTTAAGGTGTCTTGTGTTCAGTGTGTATTCAGGTTGCGTAGCAATGAGTTCCTGTGTTATGTAAGATTGGTCGCTCGACGCGCTTGGACCGTGAATGAAATGTAGAAGTAGCGGATCCCTATAAATTGGACGTTTTAGTTTGGCGAGTAGATGAAGTATTCTCATAGAGATTAGCTGAGGCTATCTAGTATGGAAGGTGAATTATCTGGTTAAGTCTCCCCGACGAGAGATGTATCATTTGTTAGGTGACGCAGAGGGTGCAGTCTAATGACATAGAGATAAGAGGTTGAAAACGGATACTCCATTCCTGGGAGGTGGGAAGACAGCTGTGGGGATTTTTGTGGGTGGGATTGAAATAATGCATTGTTGTTCTGTCAGCGTGCAAAGTGTTTTGTCTCTTATGTGTACCTTAGTCTGTGACATCACCCTTAGGCCATTGCATAGGACCTTGCATTGTGAATTGGTGGAGGATTAGCAAGCTGGCATTTCTTGGATTGCCAGACAGGTGAACAAGCGGGAGTGTGCGGACGGCGCCTACGAACGGTTGAGGTGGTGTGCCGAACTTCTGCAACTCTGGTGAAGGTGGGGCGGTACGAGAGTACGCTGCGTAAGGTGCAGAGCCGCAGAGGCTTGTAAAGGGAAAGGAGAAGGAAACAGTATATATTGCATTGTATAACCTACAAATTTATTTTTCCTTGCATTGACAGTGGAGTGTCGAAACCCTCAATTAGAGATCAGGTAAAATACAAACTGGTATTGTTCTTCACAGGAAGGTAATGAGGGAAAATGTATAGTGGTTCAGGAATGGTGTTAACCCCTATTTAGCACCTGTGCCTCACTTTGCCCCTCTATAAAGACAAAATTATTAAATACAGTGTACCATGGTGGAAGCGTAAATAAGTGAAGATAATACGACCATGGCCGCCTAACAGCAGTCTCTCCCCAGATGTGCTGCAATCACTACTGACCCACCTACAGAACACATACAAGGGGAAGAAGTTAGCTAACCGTATGGAGATATACGATTTATGGTGTATGTTCCAGGCAAACAGACCATGGATGATGAGCTTGCGGGGGGTGAAGGAGAAGGGCACAGAGTCATGCGTGCCACCTCCCGCACCACCCAGTGTCACCTCCGACAACATAGAGGAGGAGGAGGAGCAGGGCTTATACCCGTTAAGGGAGCTAGGCGAGGTGAAGGAGCCACGAGAATTAAAGGCAGCGGAATGATACTCAAATCCCACGTATAAGCCTCCCCATATGCCCCAAAGGCATGCGCTCTGAACATCCCACAGCAAGCGAAGGGGGAAGGAGCCGGCAGCCCAGGACTCGATGAGGAAGGGCTGCAGTGCGCTAAGATGGAACTCACCGGGATATGCCCAGACAAATGGGTGGTGGCACAGGTCCTATTGAAGTTGCAAGGAGTCACCACAGGGGAAACAGAAGGTGCAGCAAAAGCAATAGAGGAGTTGGAATTGGGACAGGGGTGTAGAGGGAAGTCAACGCATGCATTAAGTATGGTGCAGCAGCAGGAATATGCGGAACAGAGGATGGAAGAGAAGAGGAGGGAGCGAAAGGAAGCAATGCTAAGGGGACAACAACTGCAGGGGCAGGAACAGAAAGAGCGGTTAGCATTACTGTGAAAAGAGCGGGAAGGGGCAGCTGAGAGGTACGAAGGAAGCGGTTCAGGTGGCAGAAATGGAGGAGTTGGAACCGACAAGCGGTGCAGCAGTAAGGGCTTCTGAGGGTCTTCGACCATGCGGGAAGTCAGGTGAAGGCGGTAGCCCAGTGGCCACTGTTGCTGATGGAATTAGTCCAAAGAACCGTATCTGGAACCGGGGTCTACAGATGGCGGTAGTGTCAATCAATGGCGCCAGCAATTTGAAGGAAAAGGCAAGAGCTACTAGTGGTCTTGGTCTTGTAACAGAAAAGGTTAACCGGTCAGGGGTGGTACATGCCTGATCAGGGGTGAAGGAGCCAGGAGGCCGATTCAACAGAACCAGAGCATGTGTGATGTCTGGTTCGAGTGGAAGCTATAATAGCCTATATGCTCCCAAATTGACTACAAGGCAGGAGCCTCCGTGAGGTGCAATGCGTAGGAGACGCATGGAGGGAGGCATACATCGTGGTTTATGGTGCCTGTGTGGTTGAGCTGTGTGGTCAACGTGATCCAGAAAAAATGACTAACTGAGGGAGTGCCGGGTGAGGGTGCCTGTAGGTTCCAGCAATAGTTACAGTCACTGTGCATCAGAAATGAGAGAGCAGTGAAATGCCAAAAAGTAACAGGCATGAGGTTGAAGGCTGAGTGAAATTGTATGAGGGACGTGGAGTGTCCGGAATAGACTATGGGCCAGCGAGTAGTTGAGAAACAATTTGCAATTCTTAAAAACTTACTTGGTTATCGGAGCAGAAACACCTAGGTGTAGCGTTGCGGCGTGTGCAAATGAAAGTGAAACTAAAAAAACTGCAAGTCACAGGTAGTACCCGCCCCCAGATTGGGCGGTCCAATCAGCTGTCAGCAAGTGGGCCAATGGGAGTGCCTTGTGTTGGAAAGGGACAAGCCCTGTCAATCAACGTTGGCTCCGGGCAGAGGATGCTGGGAAATGTAGTCCGGGGGGTGTAGTAGAACTGGATGGTCGTGTAAATACACCAGAATGCATGGAGTACTGTAAAGAGCAATGTAATGAAAGTTCATAGCAAGTTCAATAGTGATGTGACTGACTATGTTGATGAAGCGAGTGGCGGCTGTACAGATGTGTGTGCAGCGATTCAATGCTGAACATGAGCAAGGTTATGAAAATACAGTACAGGTGACTGACTTGGGTGGTGACTGGAGTGACAAATACAAGCACATAAAATGTGGATGAGCGTGGCATACGTTTTAAAAGCCATTTGTCATGATGCCTACCCCCGGGCATCAGGACCAAGCCCATCAGCTCCGGGAGCAGGCATCCAGACACTTATTAAAACACCAACAGCCCCGGCTGGGGGCTGTTTGGGTTCAGTCCTGGCGCCTCAGGCACCAGGCTCATCATAGAAATCAGTCCTGGCGCCATAGGCGCCAGGCTCATAGACTTTACTTACCTGATGCAGACCATGCTGCTAGTGAGTCCAAGCCAACTTGAGGCCTGGATGGGACTATTTTTTACTCGGTTGTGGTTCTAGGGAACTTCTTACCTGGAACTACTTTGGAGGCTATTTAAACCACGCCCGAACAACAGCACACGCTTCGTGTTATTCTGCATCCAGCAGCGTAACGCTCACCGTGCCTGCAGTCTGCATCCAGTCTTCTGCCACACCCGCCTCGAATCTGGAGCTTCTAAAACAAAGAGGAAAGAAAAGGACAAGGTTAGAAAACAAACTATCTTCGAATTCCTCACCTGGTTCCGGATCCATCTCGCCTCCGGACCTGGAAAGAACATCATTTCTGTACGCGTCGCATCTCCAGGTGTAGCGCCGCGCCATACTCACCAGTCCTCGCAGCATCTTTCGATTCGGCGCAGCCTCCATCATTTCTTCGCCGAACTCCGGCACCTGAGGGACAAAAGAAAACAAGGTGAGCCGAGAAAACCAACAAATATAACTCTTATTACCATAAACTTACCTGATTTACCACCGGGGGCATTATTCTATAACTCTCCACATCTTCATGTGCCGCACCTGCAAAGAGAGAGAAAACAACACTACCGGACAGCGTCGGGTAATACAGACTCTTACCTGAGCTCCACCAGCTGCTACGAGAGCATCTTCTCACGATCTCAGCTGCAAGACAAGGAAGGAAGGGGGGACAAGAGTGAAACATCGGACATATTGAACTCTATGAACTTGATACTTACTGGACCTTGCCAGGAATCTCGGAGTCAATACTCTCCGGAACTCTCACACGCCTTCAAACCAGTGAAGTAACTGGCATCAACGCGCCCCTGCAATCCATGCAGGATGGAGAGCTCATCTTTCAAGAATATAAGGTGAGATTGCTGAGAGGGCACTTCGGAGGTGATTAGTTGGGAGGACTGTGGGGGGTGCCATCACTTGAATCCACGGGTGGCTAAATCCATCTCTCCACTTGCAGGACGATACTTCTACGGGTCACGCAGACAAAATTAGGAGGGTCAGTCCAGGAAGTCATCTCTGCACTACGCATCACGTTGGTGGAGACCGCAGCCGTCCGGATCTGACCGACGCCCCTGTGGGAGCCAGGTGAGCGTAACAGAACGTGAAGCCTTTCTATAAATCCCCACCCGGGCGTTATGGAAACCTCAGAAACCGACCAACTGGCCTAATTATTGAGGGAATTTAGGGCGGAAGTGCACTCCGCTCGCCAAGAGACTAATGGCCTCAGGAGAGAACTGATTGTCTCGAAGGAGCACACTGACGATCTGGCTAGGCAACTGCTGCAAAACCAAGCAGGGCAAACACCTTTACCAGGACTCGGGGGGAATACAACTCCTGTTTCATCGAGCAATCCGGTGCAAGTGGTTTTACCAGGGGCTATTCCTTTAGCTCCACCTGAACGCTTTGCTGGGGACCCAAAAAGGTTTGCCATGTTTATGAACCAATGTCGCTTGCACTTTTTATGCAGACCTGGAGCTTTTCCAAATGACCAAGCCAAAGTAGCTTTTGTATTATCATATTCGAGTGGCAGTGCAGCTGACTGGTCGATTCCACTAGTCAATCAGGATGACCCTCTTCTTCGGGACTTTCAGGGTTTTTAAATGAGCATGGAAAGACTATTCGCCAGACATTCCCAGGGACAAGCCCTGGATAACAAACTTTTATCCCTACGACAAGGTAACCAGGATCTGTTAACCTATATCGCAACCTTTAATAGATTGGTGGTAGAAACCGGATGGCCAGAGGTAAAACGAATTACACTATTTCATCGTGGACTTCGGGGAGAACTTAAAGATGTTTTGGCCCAAGTTGTGAACCCACCCCAGGATTGTGCAGAATATATAGATTTAGTGGTCCAGTTAGACCATCGACTTCAGAATAGAAAGGCTGACCGAGCTAAATTCGAGAATCGGGTATTGGTTAAACCCAACGTCACCCCCAAAGGAACAGATGCAGCAGAACCTATGCATATCGGGGGGGTTAAGGGACCCTTAACTCAAAAGGAAAGAGAAAGGAGACGACAGATGCAATTGTGTCTATACTGTGGGGCCTGAGGACATTTTCTACGGGATTGCCCTATAAAACCATCCAAGAAAGTAGTCGGAGTTGCTGATAGAAATCAAACAGAACCTGATTCGGGAAACGACCACGCCCGACAAGCGTAGAGGTCCGCTTGCCGAGCTTGAAGGACACTCAGACCTCGCACCTAATCATACCAATGGTCCTTATTGATCCAAGGTAGCCATCACGTATGCACGCAGTAAGGGCATACATTGATAGCGGGGCCTTAGAAAACTTTTTGGACCACAAATTGGCTTCTAGGATGAATCTACCTTTCTGCAAAAAAAACTCTTCGGAGGTCATCACCACAGTTGATGGAACTGAAATTGCCTCTGGGCCTGTAACTCATTCCACCACAGAGATGACACTGTTGGGTCAAGATGGGCATCGAGAGACTATTGTGTTTGATTTAATCAAAGCCCCGCAGTTCCAATAATACTGGGGATACCTTGGTTGGAAACACATAAACCTAGTATATATTGGCGAGAGAAAAAAAAAACAGCTGGCCTTTTACAACCTTTGGATATTCCACCTACACCATGGCACACCTTATCTTTAGACTTTATTACAGATCTACCTCCATGTATTGGATTTAACACCATTCTAGTTATTGTGGATCTTTTTTCCAGGATGGCCCACTTTATTCCTTTAAAGGGATTACCTTCTGCTTCAATTCTGGCCAGGAAGTTCCTCGAAAACATTGTTCGAATACACAGATTTCCTTCCGTATTGGTCTCTGACCGAGGTAGTCAATTCATTCCACATTTTTGGAAGAAATGTTGTCAATTGGCGCAAATCGACGTGAGGTTATCAACCAGTCACCATCCCCAGACCGATGGTCAGACAGAAAAGACCAACCAGACCCTTGAACAGTACCTACGTTGCATGCTACACCAGACCGAAAGTAATTATAAAGATATTTTATGGATTTCCGAGTATGCATACAATAACTCTGTACATTCAGGAACCGAACAAAGCCCCTTTTATACCATATATGGACATCACCCTCAAACCTCAGAACTAGATTCGCCTCAGCACTTAGAAATGCCCGCAGTTAGTCATTTGCACTCTACTATTAAACAAGCCTTTAAAGAGGCAACAGAACATTTGAAGCAAGCAAAAGAGAAATATAAGAAAAATGCTGATCAACATAGAAGTGAAACTCCACAATACCAGATTGGGGATCAAGTTTGGCTGGCTACAAAACACATACCTTTGAAGAGAATTCGGACTTTTAACCGTAGATATTTGGGACCTTACACCATTAAGGCCATTATCAACCCGGTGGCCGTCAAATTGGAATTACCCTCTAATATGCAAATTCATCCTGTCTTTCATGTTTCACTTTTAAAACCAGTTCAACCAGGGTCAAGATTAACCAAACCACCCGACCCCATCTTGATAGATGGAGAACCTGAATTTGAGGTAAAAAATATCCTGGACTCCAAGATGGTTAAATCAAAACTTTTTTATTTAATCGATTGGAAGGGCTAAGGACCACAAGAAAGGTCATGGGAGCCTAGTGACCACATTCATGCACCTCGGTTGGTGAAGAGATTCCATCGGGACTTCCCAGACAAACCAGGGCCAAGGGAAAGAACAACTTTAGGAGGGGCCTTGGGGGGGAGTGCTGTCATGATGCCTCCCCTCGGGCATCAGGACCAAGCCCATCAGCTCCGGGAGCAGGCATCCAGACACTTATTAAAACACCAACAGCCCCGGCTGGGGGCTGTTTGGGTTCAGTCCTGGCACCTTAGGCGCCAGGCTCATCATAGAAATCAGTCCTGGCGCCATAGGCGCCAGGCACATAGACTTTACTTATCTGATGCAGACCATGCTGCTAGTGAGTCCAAGCCAACGTGAGGCCTGGATGGGACTATTTTATTACAGGAACTATTTTTTACTCGGCCGTGGTTCTAGGGAACTTCTTACCTGGAACTACTTTGGAGGCTATTTAAACCACGCCCGAACAACAGCACACTTCGCGTTATTCTGCATCCAGCAGCGTAACGCTCACTGTGCCTGCAGTCTGCATCCAGTCTTCTGCCACGCCGCCTCGAATCTGGAGCTTCTAAATCAAAGAGGAAAGAAAAGGACGAGGTTAGAAAACAAACTATTTTCGAATTCCTCACCTGATTCCGGATCCATCTCGCCTCCGGACCTGCAAAGAACATCATTTTTATACGCATCGCATCTCCAGCTGCAGCGCCGCGGCATACTCACCAGTCCTCACAGCATCTTTCGATTCGGCGCAGCCTCCATCATTTCTTCGCCGAACTCCAGCACCTGAGGGAGAAAAGAAAACAACAAGGTGAGCCGTGAAAACCAACAAATATAACTCTTATCACCATAGACTTACCTGATTTACCACCGGAGGCATTATTCTATAACTCTCCACATCTTCATGTGCTGCACCTGCAAAGAGAGAGAAAACAACATGTTAAACACGTGCAACATTTACCGGACAGCGTCGGGTAATACAGACTCTTACCTGAGCTCCACCAGCTGCTACGAGAGCATCTTCTCACGATCTCAGCTGCAAGACAAGGAAGGAAGGGGGGACAAGAGTGAAACATCGGACATATTGAACTCTATGAACTTGATACTTAGTGGACCTTGCCAGGAACCTCAGAGTCAATACTCTCCGGAACTCTCCCACTTCTTCAAACCAGTGAAGTAACTGGCATCAACGCCCCCCTGCAATCCATGCAGGATGGAGAGCTCATCTTTCAAGAATATAAGGTGAGATTGCTGAGAGGGCACTTCGGAGGTGATTAGTTGGGAGGACTGTGGGGGGTGCCATCACTTGAATCCACGGGTGGCTAAATCCATCCCTCCACTTGCAGGACGATACTTCTACGGGTCACGCAGACAAGATTAGGAGGGCCAGTCCAGTCAGTCATCTCTGCACTACGCATCACGTTGGTGGAGACCGCAGCCGTCCGGATCTGACCGACGCCCCTGTGGGAGCCAGGTGAGCATAACACCATTCGATGTTCAAAAACCAGCATGTGCATATTCAGGGTGACAGTTTGCAATTCAATGTTCAAAAGCAGCATGTACATATTCTTGGTTACTAATTGGGTGACTGTATCAGTCAGTAGAAGAATAAGCCGAACAATTAGGGTGAATCTGTATAATATTATACTCGGTGCTTGTGCCATGGAGTGTCTAGACATTGGGTGGCACGACATGGTCTAGGCATAGTGTTGGAAAAACTCGGCATAGTCAAACAACACATAAAAGTCAATTCCATTTGGTCATGGTCAACTCGTTGGGGATAAAACCCGTTAGCGTTACCACATGGAGGAGAGCTAACGGTATATACTGGTTCTAAATCGTGCAATGCAGTTAATGGACCTCTATTAGAGAGTGTAGGGTGGGATTAAAGAATCACACAGGGTTGAAAGAAGACAGTGGTGGCAGTTACGTCCAGAAATGTTTCCATTCAACGGTAATGTTGAGACCGTTTTTTACTGTATTCAGTCTATGGACCCACTTTTGTTCAAGTCGGGTGAGGGACAAATTGATGTCACCCCCTCGTTTCTGTGGGTTAAGTTGCTGAAGGACCATCCACGTGAATTGTTCGTTGCTGTGTCCTTTTTTGTGAAAATGGTCGACTAGAGGTTTGTCTGCCACGCAATTTTTGATGCAAGACCTGTGTTTGCTGATGCGTTGTTTAATTGGCCTGATAGTCTTGCCAATGTATAGTAAATTGCACGGGCAAGCGATGACATAGATCACATGTTTGCTTTCACAATTTGTGTGGTTCTGTAGGGTCCAATGGAAGTCATTGTGGCCAAAGGTGTTACTAGTTTTAGTGAATTTACAGGCCACACAATGTCCGCAGCTGAAATGGCTGACCACGGGTGGTAGGTTCCATAGGGTGAAAGTCTCCTTTTCCGGCTCAAGAAAGGTATGGACCAAGGTGTCTCAGAGGTTTCTGTTTTTCTTAAAGGTGAAAAGCGGTCCCTTCATTTTTGATAAGGTGCCAGTGTTTGTTGATCGCACATTTGGTTCGGTTGCTAATAGGACTGAATGTAGTAACACAGACAGTTCTTTCCATGGGTTTCTTCTCTTTTGTGGTGAGGCAGATGGTATGATCTGTGTTAGCTGCTCTCTTTTTGGCCATTTTTACGTTTTTTTTTGGGTATCCCTGTCGGTGAGACTTTGTTGGAGTTGATGTGCATGGATCTCAAAGTTCTCTCTCTCGGTGCAATTTCTTCTGACCCAGAGAAATTGGCCATACAGTAATTTGTATTTGAGGCCGACTGGGTGGTTGCTGGAGAAGTGTAAAAGGGTGTTCCTGTCTGTTGGTTTTCTGAACAGCTCCGTCTTGAGAATGTTGCCAGTGCGATACATGTGTAAGTCCAGGAAGTTGATGGTCTACCATCTACTCTGATAGCGCCTACATCACATCAACAGTGCACTCTGGGCTAGCAAGATGGTTAAGGAGGGCAGATGGACCCCCCGTGCAGCATGCGCTTCTCTTGGGAGAATTGATAGAGGCCATCATATATCCAGTGGAATTAGCATTAGTCGAGTGCCAGGCTCACACTAATGGGGATGACCCAGTCTCAAAGGGAAATGAGGCAGCAGACTACCATGCAAAGCAATCATCATATTTTGGAGAGATGTGGGATATACCAGAAAAACAAAAAGAGAGGGGTGGGGTGAGACAAATGTTAATGAAAGATGGGTACAACCACTTACCTGCAACTGAAATCATGGAATTACAGGCAGCAGCACCAATCAATGAAAAGGAACTCTAAGTAAAAAGAGGGTGTTCAATGTCTCCAACTTATGCCTTATGGCGGCAAAACAACACTGGAAAAGTAGTAATGCCTTGTGCGCTACTAAAAACGGCTCTCACACAATTGCACCATCCCATGCACACAGGGAAAGAGGTCATTGCAGCACGCACTGGAGAATCATGGTTCTGTCCCCATTTAAATGCACAAGTCTCCAATTCTATCAGTAACTGTTTGACATGCCAACAGTTCACTGCTGGACACACCTTAAGGGTAGTAACAGGAGCAATCCCCCGTCCTGAAGGTCCCTTCCTGCACCTCCACGTCGATTACGTGGATATGATCAATGAATGTCAAGGCTATTGATATATGATAGTGGTGGTCTGCCCATTCTCAAGGTGGATCGAGGCATGGCCATGCTGCCATGCTGACTCTGTTATAGAGGCTAAATTCCTGGTCCGAGAAGTGTTCCCAAGATGTGGGGTCTGCAAGGTCTTACGGTCTGACAACGGCCTCCACTTTGCCAATGAAATGTTCCAGCATATAACCGCCCTGTTAGGGATTAAGCATGAATTTGCATGTGCATACCATCCACAAGCCAATGGCATGCATGAACGCCTCAACGGATTATTGAAGGAAAACATAGCTAAAATCCAGCAAAGGTCCAAGAGAAACTGGCTGCATTACTTGCCCCTGGCTTTATTTGAATTAAGAAACAAACCTGGCTCTAATCACCACCTCACACCTCACGAGGTGGTGACAAGACACTGCATGCGTCTCCTACTAGCCCCACCCACCAGGGCGGTAAAGGATTGCGAGGGGATAGCAGAGAGTTTTGGCAACGAGATGGTTGATTATGTGAATTCACTTGTTTCTATCGTTTCTTTTATCTCTCGACAGATCCAACGGACACAAGGGAAAGTGGAGGACTGTGCACAAGAGGACAGCAGCATCCAAGATTCAACAAAAGAGTCACCTATTAAAGTGGAGCACCATGTCCTCCTCAAGAATTTGTAAGGCACTTCAACTTTCCCTTGTGTCCGTTGGATCTGTCGAGAGATAAAAGAAACGATAGAAACAAGTGAATTCACATAATCAACCATCTCGTTGCCAAAACTCTCTGCTATCCCCTCTTCAAGGGACCCGCACCGTGGAAGCTGTAACAGAAAGGGCAGTGAAGCTCGAAGGCAGGTCAGTTTGCCACCACGTGCAGGACATTAAGCCTTATAAAGCACTGGTCCCGCCCCAAAGCATTCACAGAGAAACAGACAAGGCCAATGATACAGAGGCAAACAGCGCTCCAGACAACTGTAATGCCCTAATACCAACCACTGCCGGCTCTGGTGATTCCCTAAATACAAGTGAACAATCACGTGTTGGCCACCCAATGATCAGGCGTTCACAAGTCCCAGAAACCCCCACTGCAATTCTAGTGCAAATTGATTAGTAACATGAACACTGCCTTTAGTACTAAGAAATAAGAGTATCGAACTTGCTACCACCTCAACCAGCGCCTTACTCGATCTGTTGGAAGTCATCTAATGCTAATATAGAGTTGACCATACAGCACGCACAATCTCATTCAGAATATACTATGTTAACACTTTTTCAATGTCTCTCTCTCTCTCTCTCTCTCTCTTTTCTCTTGCACATGCAGGTTGTTGCGACTGTGATTGGTGATGTATAAGTAGTCTAGGATAAGGTTACAGGATATTAGATGTTGCCTCTTACTGACTACCCTGAAGCATTGTCTCATCAATATATTCATGCTATACAGAGGGCCGCCCACAATAGACCACGGCCGCCCGAATTTATTATACGCATTCAATGAGTATCTAGCATAAACACACCCACAACTTCACCATATTATACCAACCCTTAGACACCGATCAATACGGATGTTCGCATGGGCATTAAATGATTACCTAGTGCGCAGAGCTTAAAACTCTAAAAAGTACTGAAACAATAATGCGTTTTATCGCGATTTTCAGGCGAGCAACTTCTCATCTCATCAACTACAAGATAAGCGAAAGGAAAGGTAAAATGGTTAAGTTAATACAAATTGTTATAAAGTTGTGTGGTTATTATTAGTGGGTGTTTTAGCTGCTGTGCTCTGAAAAATGTACATGGCTTTGCATGTCTCTGCTGCATCAAATACTAGCATTTCCCCAACCCAAGCAGCAAGGACAAATATGTCAGGTGGTACCGTTGAAACGGCTCATAAGGTAAGAAGAGGTAAGCGTAGTGTGGGAACAGATGTAAGTGGAGTAGACACATAGCTCACTGGCACAGCACATGTAGCTAACAACATGTGGTACAAGCAAATGTCTAGAATTGGTTTGGTTACAACAAGGGAGAGCTGCTACGTCTGCTCATTAATCCCTTATGCCATGGGTGCCTCCAGGACCTACGTAGTAACGGAAGTGCCAGCTGCGACAGCGCAATGCCTCCTGTACTTCGCATTATTCCAAACGCCGGGAACGTTCCTAGGGAAGACGGCAACACTAAGGTGGAGATCCAAGGAAACGTTTCCCTATGAGGACAACTTCATCAAGGCTTTACCAATGATGGACCATTACTGGCAACAGGCAGAGGCCCTAGGTTATATCAATGACGGACCAGAGAAAGGAGAAACAAAGGAGGTGACACTGCAGTACCTGCCATGCAAATGGGGAGCAAAGGAGATAGGTGGAGAGCCAGGTTGCTGGGAACGACCACAAGTGCTGGTGCATGGAAAGGTATATAAAAAGGATGGATGGGAGGATGGAGTAGTAGGGAGCAAGGCAGTGACTCTAACAAAAGCCTCTGTGACCAAGGTTCAAGAAGAAAATGACAAATGCCTCAAGGAATGGGCCAAGAGTGCAAGCTTGCTGACCTGAGTGGACAAGGAAGATGGGCCACTCACAATAATTCTGCTGACCACACCTGCCTTATGCTACCAGCATGATGGCACAGATGAAGTGGGACAAAACGAAGGGTGCAGAAGAATAGAGAAGATCCCACAAATGGGAACGGCAACAGCAGTGCTGATGGATCACTATTGGGCCTGTGGTTCTAAGGCATATGATAAACTCCCACCGGACTGGGGAGGGATATGTTCCTTGGCACATGTCAACATTCGGAAGAAATGGAGTTTCTATTGATAATAGGAACTCCTGTCCCCTGCACACCTTTAGGTATTGGAAAATATCCAAACAATTTTCTATCAATTAATTGATTTTTCTGACGAAGTTTTAAGTTTTAGTGTCTATGCACTCTACTTTTTCGTACTGTTAATGTTTAAATTTCCAAGGTCCCAACCAAGAATGGAGGAAATTATAATTTAAATTTTAGAAGAACAATTCGGTCAAAAAGGATTTTTCATTTTCGAAATTTTATGTATAATTAGAATTTGGAAAACAAAAGAAGAATTCTTTTAAAACACATCGGAGTTTTATTCACTCCTTATTCAAAAAATGCTTAATAGTAATGCTTCACCAAAAATCAAAGAAATTAACCAAGTTCAATCAATATCCAAGAGCTCTACGCGTTTCGAGAGTTTAACTCTCTTCTTCAGGAGCAGTAATTTGTGAATATACAATTCAAAACAATATTTTTCTTGTAACACCGTTTCATAGACAACAATAATTTTGAACAAGAGTTTTCAAAAAACAACAATAATTTTCAGTCGTTCTTAGTGTCTTGTATCAAGCTTTCCGTTGTGGAATTAAGGAAACGTCATCCTATGGCATGTTTGTTCTTGTACTGATGCTCTGTGAATAATATTAATATATGTATTAGTGAGGTTTTATTTAATTAAGGCGATTTATTTATACAATTCTGGTATTAGCCAGATTCCTACCTGTTCACTGACATGTAATATTCCCAAAATGTACTTGCTTCACAAAGCTTGGAAACTCAAGTCCGTAGATCCCTAAAAAGGTAAGTATAGTATGTGTAAATATCCCCTTTGTTCTATTTCTCTAGGCACTATACATTGTATTTTCATATTCAAGTTTGGTCAAAAACTCACCATTCAGTTCTATTTCATGTGACACGAGCGTGTAGTACGAGAATGTGGTCTGGAAGTCAATGTGCGTTGACCGCAAGTCTTTCTTTCTTTAGCAATGTGACGCCGGTTGCGGTTCGTTAGTTTGTGTCTCTACAAATAAGTGGAAATTGTGTCAGTATTTGCGTGATTAAATGTTCTGTGATATGAGAACAAGTTTAGCAAAAGTACTCACTTAATCGTGTGCATGGAGACGAGCCAGTCGGTATCCTTTCTCTTCCTGTATTCGCGAAAGCAAGGCGGTTGCTTGGCAACTCTGCCTTAAGTTATCATGTGATCTCGTTCACGTGATATTGAAGGCTACTAAAGGATGTTGGGAAATGTAGTGCCCAGTTTCCCTATTCTATAATTAATGATCGAGTCCTTGTGATTCTGTGTGTTTTATCACATATAGTAATTATTTGCCGCCGATTGTCATTCCATAATTTCACAACGTACTTTCCTCATATATTTTGCATGTTATAGATCATTATCACATCATGTATATAACAAGTGACAGTTGTATCTTCTCTTTGCACCAATCCTAATGGTAGTTATGCATTTGTTTTTCAAAAATGAGTGTAACAAATTCATTAATTCAAATAATTCAAATCATGCCCAGTTCTATCTCAATTGTTCTAATAATCATGTCAAGTTCCGTCTCCATTCATTATAAGAATACACTCAATGAGAATTCTTCATTCATCCCTCTTGGTTCCAGGGCATCAAGTTTGTGAACCCAGAACATTTCTCTGCGGGAAAGAATTTCTTGCAAGTTACCTCCCCTTGCGGGTCGGGTTATTATTTCCAAGACTACAAATTTCAATTGTGAAATAGTATGGTGTTGATCTCTGAAATGTCTGGTAACTGGAGATTTTATATTTCCAGTTCTGATGTTCGATTTGTGTTCAGAAATCCGGTCTTTCACACGTCTTAATGTTTGGCCAACATAATATTTGCCACATGGACAAATAAATCCATATATGGCACATTTGTTTTCACAGGTTGCATAGTGTTGTAGATTAATTCTCTGACTCGTGTATGGATGTCTTATAGAGGTGCCCTTTTGTACATTGTTGCATTGACTGCAATTTAAGCATTGGAATGTTCCTTTCTTTGGTTTAGACACAAAACATTGTTGTGTTGTATTTGTTAGTTCAGCTTTCACTAATGAATCTCTTAGATTTCTTCCTCTGTTGTATTGCCATTAATGGTGGTTTAGGAAATAGAGTGCAGAGTTGTGGATCCATTCTAGTGATTTTCATATTCTTTTGTAATATTCTTTTGATATGTGCACTTTTTGTGGAATACTGTGACAAATAAATCAATGGAGGGTTGTCTTTCTCTGGTTTGTGCTGTTGAGTAAGAAGGTCTGTTCTTTTTTTCAATGAGCATTTCTCTTTTGCCTCTGATAGGATTAGTTGTGGAAATCCTCTCTCTTCAAATCGCAAGATCTGTTCATTCTCTGCCTCTTGGTATGTGTCCTCTTTGGAAACAATACGTTTAATTCTTTGAAGTTGACTTCAAATCCATGGGAAAGAATTGATTGGAAAAAGAAAGGGTGTGCTGCTTCTCTTTTGTGGTTTTCTAATATGTTGTAGAATCCCATTAATTTGGTGTGGTATCAGAACGAGATTAGCACCCCAAACCTCACTAAGTTACCTACTAGTTTTTGCAACCGAATATGTCCTTTTCTAAAATAAATGCACTAACTAATAAACATGCGAAAACTTTAGCATTTACAGAAGAAGAAGCTATACGCATACTAGGTTTAATTAAAAGTACAGGCAAACCATCGGTGACTCAAGATAAACCAGATAGAATAATCAATAACTTAGAGAAACTTATCAGAAGAGAAATTGCACAGAAATTACATGCAACCACCTTAACAGAACATTATAAATCACAAAAAATTCCTAGAGGCTTACGCATCTACCTCAAACCAACACTGTGCAAAGACAATAGTGAATTTGTAGCGAGATGGGAACGCATCCTAAATAAGTGCTCATTAGACTTAATCCTTCTCACAATAGAAGAATTGGCCTCTTCACTTACCAAATTGGATTCAGAAATAGCAGAATTAAAAGATCAATTAGTTTTGTTGATGAACTCAAAAACATCTTGGCTTTCACCAATGAAAAATTAGACTCATACAAGAAAGATATCGAGCAAAGGAATATACGCAAATACCGTAGAGATACATTGGACTATTCAAGAGATATAGTTTACACCTGGCAGGAATATTACCACCAACAAAACCAACAATTCCAGAACAGCAAACAGAAGCCGCAACCTTCAAAAACACCAAGAAGGGGCAGTAAAAGCACAGACTCCTCAAGCGACGTCTCAAGTGAAGGAAAAGACCCAACCTCCAGTCGTCAAACACCGGTACCACCAACAGCACCAGGAACTATTACAGGGTTAACAACCCCAAACATACATATAGAAGAAATCCAATTAGAAACTGCTCCTTTTTTAGGAGACGACGAGCGCGAAGAGGAAGGAAGAAACCTAAGGAGCAAAAAGAATCTAATTTGATTATCAATATTTCCCAAAAGTTTTTTTCTAAACAACAACTGGATCTCCTAAGTCTAGGCCTATCCTTTGTACCAACAAATTTCACCAATCTATTTAACGAGGAAGTGAATCTTTTCAAACTTATCAGGAAAATGAAACTAAAGATTTTCTTTGACTCTATTCTGCCGACACCAGAAAGATCAGTGACCTTTGACACTTTGGAAATGAGAGCGAAAAGTAAATTTAATCCAAATGTTAATAACGCTACATTGAACTTGTTTCAGATGAGAATGAAAAAAGATCTAAGATCCATAAAATACAGGGATAGCAAAAATCAAAATCTTCGAAGACATCAACATAGAATCCTGAAAGAATTAGCAGAAGATAGAACAATTGAAATCAAACCAGCCGACAAGGGAGGCGCAATTGTCATAATGGATTAAATTTTATACAAACGAGGTTGTCTATCCCTTCTTGAAAATACCAGTACTTACATGGTCCTAGATCATGATCCTACCAAAGCAACCCAATCAATGATTGAAGAAGTGGTCAATAGAGCCGCGGAAGAGAAGTGGATAACTGAAAAGACTAAAGATTTTTTGATCAACAAGAATCCAATATTACCAGTGTTCTATGGACTGCCAAAAGTCCACAAAAATCTTACAGATCCTCCATTTAGGCCAATCGTAGCGGCAACGGATAGTGTCTTTGACCCCTTGTCAAGATATTTGGATAAATTACTTCAACCTATTGTTCAATCAACCTCGACATACTTGAGAGACACCACCCACTTCCTGAATATTCCTGAAAAACAATGGATCAAGTGGAAGATAATTGGATCCTGTTCACATTAGATGTACAGTCTCTGTACACTTCGATACCGCATGAGGAAAGCCTTGAGGCCCTAGAATGGCTATTACTGAAACAAGAATACTTTCCATCTAACAAAACCTTTGCCATTGAACTGGCAAAAATGATATTGAACAACAACTATTTCAGGTTCCAAGGTAAATATTATTTACAAACGTCTGGGACTTCGATGGGGTCAGCCATGGCCCCAGTTTATGCAAATACTTTCATGTTTTATTTTGAAACACAATACATACTACAAAACCCAAGATGGTCAAACCAACTTGCCACATGGCGACGGTACATAGACGATATTTTTGCAATTTGGAAAGGAACAGAAGAAGAACTTAAAAGTTTCTTAGAATACTTGAATCAATGCAACAATCGTATCCAATTCACTCTTGAAATAGGTTCCCCATTGGTAAATTTCTTAGATATGAAGATTTTTCCAGAAAATGGTAAATTACAAACAACGATTTTCAGGAAACCCACAGATGTCAACAACAGCTTATTCTTCACAAGCCATCACCCACAACACCTGAAAAAGAACTTACCCCTAAGTCAACTTCAAAGAATTAAACGTATTGTTTTCAAAGAGGACATATACCAAGAGGCAGAGAATGAACAGATCTTGCGATTTGAAGAGAGAGGATTTCCACAACTAATCCTATCAGAGGCAAAAGAGAAATGCTCATTGAAAAAAAGAATAGACCTTCTTACTCAACAGCACAAACCAGAGAAAGACAACCCTCCATTGATTTATTTGTCACAGTATTCCACAAAAAGTGCACATATCAAAAGAATATTACAAAAGAATTGGAAAATCACTAGAATGGATCCACAACTCTGCACTCTATTTCCTAAACCACCATTAATGGCATACAACAGAGGAAGAAATCTAAGAGATTCATTAGTGAAAGCTGAACGAACAAATACAACACAACAACGTTTTTTGTCTAAACCAAAGAAAGGAACATTCCCATGCTTAAATTGCAGTCAATGCAACAATGTACAAAAGGGCACCTCTATAAGACATCCATACACGGGTCAGAGAATTAATCTACAACACTATGCAACCTGTGAAAACAAATGTGCCATATATGGACTTATTTGTCCATGTGGCAAATATTGTGTTGGCCAAACATTAAGACGTGTGAAAGACCGCATTTCTGAACACAAATCGAACATCAGAACTGGAAATATAAAATCTCCAGTTACCAGACATTTCAGAGATCAACACCATACTATTTCACAATTGAAATTTGTAGTCTTGGAAATAATAACCCGACCCGCAAGGGGAGGTAACCTGCAAGAAATTCTTTCCCGCAGAGAAATGTTCTGGGTTCACAAACGTGATGCCCTGGAACCAAGAGGGATGAATGAAGAATTCTCATTGAGTGTATTCTTATAATGAATGGAGACAGAACTTGACATGATTATTAGAACAATTGAGATGGAACTGGGCATGATTTGAATTATTTGAATTGATGAATTTGTTACCCTCATTTTTGAAAAACAAATGCATAACTACCATTAAGATTGGTGCAAAGAGAAGATACAACTGTCACTTGTTATATACATGATGTGATGATGATCTGTAACATGCAAAATATATGAGGAAAGTACGTTGTGAAATTATGGAATGACAATCGGCGGCAAATAATTACTATATGTGATAAAACACACAGAATCACAAGAACTCGATCATTAATTATAGAATAGGGAAACTGGGCACTACATTTCCCAACATCCTTTAGTAGCTTCAATATCACGTGAACGAGATCACATGATAACTTAAGGCAGAGTTGCCAAGCAACCGCCTTGCTTTCGCGAATACAGGAAGAGAAAGGATACCGACTGGCTCGTCTCCGTGCACACGATTAAGTGAGTACTTTTGCTAAATTTGTTCTCATATCACAGAACATTTAATCACGCAAATACTGACACAATTTCCACTTATTTGTAGAGACACGAACTAACAAACCGCAACTGGCGGCACATTGCTAAAGAAAGAAAGACTTGCGGTCAACGCGCATTGACTTGCAGACCACATTCTCGTACTACATGCTCGTGTCACATGAAATAGAACTGAATAGTGAGTTTTTGACCAAACTTGAATATGAAAATACAATGTATAGTGCCTAGAGAAATAGAACAAAGGGGATATTTACACATACTATACTTACCTTTGTAGGGATCTACGGACTTGAGTTTCCAAGCTTTGTGAAGCCAGTACATTTTGGGAATATTACATGTCAGTGAACAGGTAGGAATCTGGCTAATACCAGAATTGTATAAATAAATCGCCTTAATTAAATAAAACCTCACTAATACATATATTAATATTATTCACAGAGCATCAGTACAAGAACAAACATGCCATAGGATGACGTTCCCTTAATTCCACAACGGAAAGCTTGATACAAGACACTAAGAACGACTGTTTGAAAATTATTGTTGTTTTTTGAAAACTCTTGTTCAAAATTATTGTTGTCTATGAAACGGTGTTACAAGAAAAATATTGTTTTGAATTGTATATTCACAAATTACTGCTCCTGAAGAAGAGAGTTAAACTCTCGAAACGCGTAGAGCTCTTGGATATTAATTGAACTTGGTTAATTTGTTTGATTTTTGGTGAAGCATTACTATTAAGCATTTTTTGAATAAGGAGTGAATAAAACTCCTATGTGTTTTTAAAAAATTCTTCTTTTGTTTCCAAATTCTAATTATAAATAAAATTTGGAAAATGAAAAATCCTTTTTGACCGAATTGTTCTTCTAAAATTAAAATTATAATTTCCTCCATTCTTGGTTGGGTTCTTGGAAATTTAAACATTAACAGTACGAAAAAGTAGAGTGCATAGACACTAAAACTTAAAACTTTGTCAGAAAAATCAATTAATTGATAGAAAATTGTTTGGATATTTTCCAATACCTAAATGTGTGCAGGGGACGGGAGTTCCTATTATCAATAGGAACTCCATTTCTTTCGTTATATGTTTGACTTGTTGATACCAGAGTCATTTTCTTTCTCCCCGGCACCCGTAAAAAAGTGATAAGGTCTGAAGAGCCATTAGTAGCTCGAAATTATTCAAATCCATGGGAAAGAATTGATTGGAAAAAGAAAGGGTGTGCTGCTTCTCTTTTGTGGTTTTCTCACATGTCAACATTCCCTCACTTGTTTTACCCAAAACACTTGTGTATAGGCGCGTTATAAATGCCATATCATATCATATCATATCATATATCATGTGAACATAAACAATTTCCGCAAGATGGACGAAGGCAACAGTAGAAAGAAGAGATTGCTGCCAGCCACACGAGATGCTAAGAACAACGCCACAACCAAAAAGAAAACTCAAAGGAGAGTAAAAAGAGGAAATTACTCCTGGGATTAGTCTGAGGTGGCACTTGACGAGATACCACCAGCACACATACTATTCAGCAGAACTGCAATGTTCTTCTCAGCACTGATACACCCAGGATTTCCGACATATGCCAATGCAGAGTGGCTCCAAATAACGCGTTGGGAGCTCATGATGACTATAACTTCAACTGTGAACGGTTTCAATGCAATAAAAAAGGAGCTCAGAGCAGTACTGCTGGTGGCACTACAAAAAAGATATGTTCTGGACCGCCTCACGGCTATAGAAGGAGGGGTTTGTGCCAAAATCGGAAGTTCATATTGCACATTCATACCAGCAAACGACGAGGACAATGGAACTCTATCTGAACCCGTAGCACAGTTGGCACAAATGCATGGCAAGATGGAAGAAGAATAAAAGGGAGCGAAGAAAGCTAAGAGCTGGTTTTCGTGTATCTGGTCCTTGATGCCTTCCTGTTTATCTGATGGCCTAAAGGTGCTAGCAGGAGGATTATTGATGGGAATGGCATCTCTATTTGGTATAAAGTTTTGCATGGTGAAATGTAAGAAGGAAGCTGAAGAGGCAGTGGGGATGAAGTTATTGATGGCTATGGATAGCGGCCAACATATGGACGAAGAAATAAGAGAAAGAGAACGGCTAAAACAGCAAATAACAGAGGAAGACGTGTATCCCCCTACAATGAAACTAGAAAATCCACGCAACCCAAGGAAGTGTGTCGGGAAGTGGGTGTATTGCAAGCCTGGAGGTGGCTGTGTCTACATGTACTGGTCGTTCGAAGATCATGTCAACCACTATGGGCACTTGGGCAAAATAACCAAAGTCTGGTGGCTGATGGATGACAAGAGGTACCATAATGTTACGGTCGACAAGTCGACCAGAGGGGTGACCAGACCCTCAGTGCCAAATGACCCCCTAACCAGAAGAAGCACCAGCAACAACATAGCCGCTGATCCTATGAATTTATGTCGATCCCCACTGCCCCAGCCATAGACAACTACCGCAAAAGGTACCCTACCAGCCGACCATATGCCCCTGCTACAACGTGAACTCTGCCTAGAGTGGACGAAGAAGCACAGGACAGAGCTGGAGACAACCGCATGGACCGACTTGAGCAAAGGCATCGAACCAAAACCGCCATGCTGGTGGTCGTTAGAGACATCCCAATGACATAGGTCCGTTAGACACGAAGCACAGGCCCAATCCGCGCAACTGACACACACACACATACACACCAATCTACACGAAGAACACGTATCAGTTTGTGAGATAGAGGACTGTGACACATATACACTATCAGCACGTTTATTGTTTTGTCATTATGCTCGCTATCGCACCACAGAAACGCAAGAAGAGAAGAAGAGCTTGTGTATATGCTTGCTGATGCTTACATGCAACTAACCCTATGGAAGGACAGGAGCACCCAAGGGACCTGACTGACTGTAAACCTTTGCTAACCTATGGATACTATGAGAAGTCCATAACTCAAGCCAGAGCCGGCCCTAAGAGAATACAGTAGGCCACAGTGGCCTCAGTGGAACTCCAAACTGGAAGGTGCTGTGCTAGCAGAATAAACCCTGGCATGAGCAGCAGACTGCCAAGGACACCATGTTGCGAAGCAACATTCCACATCCTGAGCCAAGGTGACATAGGCGGCAACAACGAATATTCTCTGTAAAATACACCGAAATTCGAGGCAATCGAGCTTGCAAGTGTGGTCTCCAACCACGTGACCCGGGCGTACTGAGAACGAGCCAGGACTCAGAGGCTTAGAACGATCAGCCGCCCCTTGGCCAGACAGCGGCCCGCAACATATTGATACTTCCAGATACCTTGTACGATAGCAATGGGGCCCTCTCATGGCATTAGTCGCTCAAACACCATTGTAATACGCAGTCACATAGTTGCAATTTGCTTGGACATAGTAGACATGTACCAAGAACAGGTGTCTCACGGGCTGGGAACAGAGTTTGTCCCAGACTTGGGGGCCCGGAGCCTGACCAATTAGGACACTGGGTTCTGGGGGTAGATGGCGAAGGTTGCCAACCAATCACTGGGCTCCCTTACTGTAACTTTTGACAAGTAGCAACTTTTCGGCGATGATCCAAGTACACCACCTGACACAGCAACGTCCAATGGCAAAACTTAGCTATAGGGATTTACTGGGCTTACCACTCAGGGGCCAATCCTGGGTCTCGATAGGTTTAGGAGGGAGTTTTGCTGAGTGACAAAGGTTATTGCCTCACGGGTGTATAAAACTGCCCTGCGAGCCAGACTGCGGCGAGTTGTGCCTGAATGTCGTTCATGCATATGCCCCTGTGCGTTCTGTATAATAAACCACAGTTTTCCTTGCTCATTGTGTGGACCTCGACTTCTTGGGACCAGGGAAGGAGTTACAACCTTCCATGAGCTGGGAGTCTGCGGACCCTTGGCACGGCTCTGCCAGCCCCAGGAATTAGCCTAACAGAGGCCTGATGCTCTTAACAAACAAACACAAAGTTCTTGTTCTATGAACACGTTGGGTGATGGCTTCATCCTTGGGTCTCCCTCTTCTAGGCGCAGACCCCTTGCAAGTCGTATTCAACAATTTCACAAAACAGTTATTTTCTTAATGAACTTTCGGCAGTGACTTTCTACCCTGGATCTCCCTCGGCCGGGCTCTGATCCCAAATAACAAAGGGGGCACTTTCCTTCCTCTTGCCTTACAATGCTTTCACAAATCTTCACGAACAATTCCTCATGGATCTTCTAGACTTCGCCCCTTTCCATGAGCATCCCTCGTTGGGGTTCACTCTTGCTAATCTCCATGAAACACAGTTCATGTGCTATTTTTCAACATGCATGATTCACTTCCCTTAGCTTTCACTACTGTTTCTTAGGTCAAAGGATTTCGACTGTACTGGGATTTTGCTCTCCAACGGCCTTCTGGTATCTAGTTTTACTCAACAGGGGATTGACCAGAGTCTCTAGAGTGTGCACCCATGTGGTGCCGGTTCCCTCTCCAGCTGGTTTTCCCTTTTACAATTTACAGTTCTTTGAACTTTCTTCAAATGGCTACTTTGCGACTTTCATTCAACACAGTTCGGTTCTTATCGGCTTTCCCTTCGACTCACTGTCTGTGATGGACCGATTGAAAGCAGGTATCACGGTGGCAGGAGTTTCCCTCGCTCCTGCTTATCAGCATAGGCATGCTCTGTGTACCGTCGATCTGCTGCAACACACTTGGGCTATTGTCCTCGGTTTTACGATTCCTTCTGCAGAGGTTTCAAGGGTCTGCGTAGAAAAGGACAAGGTCTTGTCTCTCCTTGTTAGTCTCTCGATATTCGCCGCCTTTCTCCTCCTCTTGAACTGCCGGGCCTGGATAGCCATCCCATTGTGCAGTCTGCCTTGCTCGTAGTGTGCTGTTGTGCTCCACCTTTGATACCCGTGGGGAAGGGAAAGGGCCGTCAGGTATGTGTGATTCTGATCAATTGCCTGATTTTGCCAGACCCTTGTATTGGGACATGTCAGGTAAATGGCTCTGGTGTTAGTCCGTTGTCTTTCGTGTTGTGTGAAAGTGTTTGTGTAAGAAAGGGGGGGCAGTGTTTTGGAATATCTACGTGGTAGGAAGGGGAAAAGGTGTTTAAAGAAGGGGATACCGCGTCTCACAGTCGGTGTCCCAGTTGACTTGCTCCAGCACTTTGGAGAATGTTGGCTGGGACATCCCATCTAGCATCCCAAAGTGTGCTGGTATCTGCCCATGGCACAACTTTAAACGAGTGGGATGGCAGTTCTGATGGCAATGGTGCTCTGGAGGTTAGTGTCGATCAGGGTCAGCAGGTCTGAAATGGTGTGCCAGTTCAAGCGAGGTGTGTGACTAATTGTTTGTCAGTCCGTGGTCAAGGTAATGGGTGGACACGTGGAATGGATGGCCTCTGCAGCACACGTCTCCTCCGCCTTTGTGGTGCGTGTATCCTCACCTCCTGTGGCCTTGCATGCCCCTGTAGCTCAATGCACAGTAGCAGGTTGTGGATCCCATAGTTGACAGCTGGTTGGGGCTGCATGTTGCTTGGATGTGTGTGTGTGTTTAGGGAAGGTGTGGTCTTCCTGAGTGGAATGGGTGCACCTGTGGCTTTTTTTACACATCTGCATTCATTTACCCCCACCTTCCACTGACGGAATTAGCACCAATGGAATTACCACTGTTTTTCTGTTCTTGTAATTTGGTGGTGCAGTAACAGGGGCAGTAACAGAACTGCCAACCTTGTAATGAGGCCCTTTGTCTACTTCTCATTTTGTACTGTTTATTGTAATTATTGTACGGCAATTTGGCAAAAGCAATATATAAACCCAATAAAATGCAAATACACAATATATACCTATCCTTTGTTTTGTTTCTCCAGAAATAGGTAGTATATAATCTTTGGCCAGAGGCATGGTCAGCTTTGGTGCATCTACATAAATCACAACTTTAAAGATTTTTTTCACAGTAAAGATCATGCTTTTGCAGCTTGGAGCAGAAATCAAAGGTTCATAATGGCTCCCAGATGAGAGGTCCAAGGATACTAAAGTGATCAAACACAAGAAGCAAAGAACACAAGAAGGCCTGAGATGTCAGATCATTGACATACTAGTTAAAAAACCTTACTCCTAACTCCCGTCCACTTTCCTACATACTTTTGGCACATTCCGTCTTTCAGGGCGGGACAAGAGCACTTTTTGAAGCATCAAAAATATTATTGGCCTTCTTTTATTTTAATGCGGGGCCACCGCACGTGGCTGTACACCCGCCTTCCTGAGCCCAGGGCATCGCCCTGCTTTCCTTTTCTCTGTGCGGTCGGGGTCGGACGCACTTGCATCGTTGGGATTTTTGTTTTTTCCCCATCTTGTCCTTCAAACTTCCTTCCGCAGTCAACTTCATCTCCGTCTGTGCCTGAGCGACAGTTTTGTGTCCTGTTCTTCTTGTGAGTGTTGTGTCGCGTGAGCAGATCCTCATTCTCTTTGTCTTGAGTGTTTAGGCCCAGACCATGGGTGGGATTCCTGTCTTTACTGCGACTCTCTATCCGTTCGGGTACTTCAGCGCCGGCTTGTCAGGCGGGAGGACATTTTCCAGCAGTTACCTCTGCCACGCCTTTAGCGGTTCATCGACGAGAAGAGGAATCATCCGGTAAATTCTTTACTTTTTAGGGCACCCCGGCCAGGTGACTCCTTCCCGGGGTCGTCGGGTGCTGGGAGGGGCCTCAATGGCTCTAGCCTCACCAGGGTTCACCCTGATGTATCCCGAGAGGGATCTAATCTGGATACCGCAGTAGTCACAGAGGTTCCTCTTCAAGAGGCTAAGTGTACTGGGGTAACTCCCGAGGTTCCCCAGTCAGGGGTTAAGTGTACCTGGGTAACTCGTGAGGTTCTCCAGTCAGGGGCTAAATGTACCAGGATTTTTCCAGAGATTCCCCGGAAAGGGACTAAGAGTACTGTGGTAATTCCAGAGGTTCCCCAAATAGGGTTTAAAAAGAAGACCAGCAGGACTGAGGGCCCCCACCCTGGGGGTCTTGACACCGGGTGTCAGTCTGAGGTTCCCCTCAAAGGGGCTAAACTCCATACCGGTCCTGCTGAGGGAGCAAAGAAGGCGGGAAAAATTCCAAGGTCTTCCAGTACAGACTCTGTCAAGGTTCCCTCACAGAGGGCTAAAATCAATTTTGAGGCTCCTAAAAATACCGTCATAGCAATGGCTTCATATAGGCGGGTGACGCAGGTTTCTTCAGAGTGCAACAAAATGGCGGCTCAGCCTTCACTGCCTGATGCGCCCATTTTGTCGGACTCGTCAAAATCAGCCAGCTCAACAAATCCATCTGGAGAACTGGGAATGGTCGCGGGGCCTCACTTTTCGTTGCCCAACCTGGATAACAGAAGTACTTTTCAGCCTTCAATTGACTAGTGCTCAAGATTTTCTCTTCGCTGACCATTTTGCTTCCTCCAACATCTGCTCCTCTGCATTAGGTTGATCCAGCCAGGGGTGGGACATCTTGGCAGCCTACTTTAATAGAGTCGCTGTGCTACGGTCTGCCAGATCAGCCTCTGCCCACGCCTCAGCCTAGGGCTTCCTCAGAGGACGCTTTCTTTTGCAAATTTCAGGCCCTCATGCACTCTAACCCAATGAATGCATTCTTCAATGATTTTTACCCTAAGCCTCCCGAGCCTCAACCCGCTCCTCCACTGCCTCTGAATGTGCCAGAATTGCCTCCACTGCTTCCAACAGTGCCTCCTCCTGCACTGCCCACCCTGCCTCCGGTGACTCCTCTGACTCCGGAGACATCAACTCCTGTTGTACAGCCATTAGAGCAAAAAGTGACTGATCCATCTCGCGCTTCGGTACAGCTTTCAGTTCCCGCCAAAAAGGACGAGGGGCACATGGCTGAAGACAATGAGGACCTGCCCCTTTCTATCAGGGCTTTCCATGACAGAGTGCTGGATTTGATGGCGTTGTTAGAAATTCCAACACCTGAACTCCCAGCTTTGCAGGAGGGAGCTCTCTCAGGGGCCCTCACATTAAAAATCACAAGAGCGCTCAGGTCTTTTTATACAAAAGGAGGTGCTTGCGGAAGCCCAAAGAAATGGGGAGAAACCTCATATGGGGCATCACATTAACAGGAAAATTGATGCTCATTACAAACTCCAGTCATCTGAAGACATCCCTGTGGTTTCCTGTCCACTTCCTTTGTCTACAGTAGTAACAGCGGCTATGCTTCAGTGTAAGCCTTCTTCCACTTCTTCCACCACCACTTCGCAGGTATTGTCTAAAGAAGAGAAGCTCCTCGATGGTATTGGTAAAAATGTTTTTTCCAATGCAAGGCTTCAGCTACTGTTACGCTCGCCTTGTCTTTGCAGGGACGTTGGGACACGGGTGCAGCCCTCCCTGGAAGTGAATTCCCCTTGTCAGGCTTCTTCCCCTGCTCGTGTGCTGTGGACTGTACTGGTTGTGCACACTGCTTCTGTGAGGACATGAGAGATCGTGAGAATGCTGCTATATGACTGCTCTCTCTCTCGAACCCTTCTTCCCAGAATGTGGTGAGCATGCGTCGACCCATATAGTCTCACCTGTTGATTGATGATGGTGAGCGCTCCGTCCTGCTTCTCACTGCAGGGGTGCTTTTGATGGACCGAGTTCCTTTACTGGCCCATGTGCATGGCAGCCCAGACCGGCTGTGGCTGAACCACTCCTGAAGGTAAGTGCCTTATGGCTTTTGAATATTGTAATGTTGATTCTTGATTATTGTCTGTGCCCTTTTAATTATATCTTTCCTCTGCTTTCTCCCAATAGATGATATGCGGCCCAGCGGTAGTTGCGGTGCATGAAGCAAGGCCAAATGGGAAGATAATGGAGTTCACGATGCTCCGACAGCAGGTGAGTGTTGGTTTAAGGTTAAGCACAAGGATTTGTCTAAGTGCGACCTTAAACGTAAAGTCTGGGCTGGAGCGCTGCTTTCCAGAGGTCTGGAGATGAAAGATGAATGCCAGAGTCCACGATGATGCGTGCCGAACGAAGCAGATTCCTAGGTAACTGCTGTGGCTGGTAGCTGGAAACAAGGTAAGATGTGCTCTCTGGTGAGTAGCAGAAAACAGGTAAGATGCACTCAGGCTAGTAGCTGGAAACAGGTAAGGTGCGCTCAGGCCGGTAGCTGGAAACAGGTAACATGCGCTTAGGCGGCGGTGAGCATTACGCTGCAGTAGCAGAATAACGCAAAGTGCGTGCATGAGGGCTGAGCAGGCTTCTATAGCCTATCTATGGCCATGCCCATTAATCCTGATTCATAGGCCCCACCCTGCCACTCCTAAAGGATGCTTACACATGCAGTCTGACTATCCTCAGCAGCCACGCCTGACCGAATGTACGTAGAGGGCCCCTGCAGGGGAAACAAAGTACTTGCACCAAATAAAAATGTGCTAATGCACATTTATTTATGAGCCTGGCGCCAAAGGTGCCAGGACTGAGTTCAGCTGGGCCCTCCATGTTGCATTGTCCCCAAGGGACAATTAAAGGTTTTGTTACCCCTTGCTCTCTTGCCCTGATGGTGCAGGGTCTGACGTTCCGGGCCCATGGCCATGACGGCTACACCAAGTATACACAGAGGTAAAACTCGCTGCAGCTAACCGCAAGTTGTGGAAGGAATTATCTGAATTTCAGGACTGTATTCCTCAAGACAAGTTAGAGGACTTCAAGGAGGGTCTTTCTGATGCCAGGTGTTAGTTCAGGATCTGCTGGAGGCAGCGGGCCATCATGTGGATACGTCAGCCCGGGGCATCATAATTGGAATTGATGTTCCCTGCCAGGCGTGGCTCCATCCTAACAAGTTTTCAAGGGAGGTCCAAGAAAAGGTCTTGACCTACCCTTTGAGGGCATAGAACATTTCCATTCCTCCATGGATGAGGAGCTCAATAAAACAAAAACAAGTACGCTAATGGCCAAGTCTTTGTCCGTTTTAGCAAAACCTGCTCCTTCCAAACCATCCTATCCTTACTTAAAAATCAGACACCCGATCAAGATCTTTTTCGGGTTTCAGAGGTTTTCAGGACCGAAAGACACGCCCACTCAAACCAGATCATCCTTCCAGTGGGCCCTGGCGGAAGCAACAATGGGAAGGCAGCCGTTTTTTCTCCCGGTCCTCAGCCTCCTCTTCTGCCACAGTTGCCCTTTGCACCGATAAGTCCGCAAAATCATATTTTTCCATCGGTAACACGAGTCCCCTGTGGGAGGACAGATTTCTTCTCATCTGGAGGTGTGGAGGACCATTACAGACGACTGGTGGGTTTTGTCCGTTGCCCGTGCAGGCTTTTGTCTACCCCTTCCAAACACCCCACCTTCTCATCCTCCTTTTCAACAGATAGGGTCTCCCTCTCTCCGAGTCGAGGTGCAGAAGCTTGTGGACCTCAGAGTGGTGGAGCGTGTCCCTCCATCGCAACAAGGGAGGGCTTTTATTCACGTCTGTTCACAGTGCCCAAACCCAACCATGCTGGCCTGTGCACTATACTAGACCTATCCAATTTGATCCTTTACCTACCCCAAGAAAAATTCAAGATGATCACACCCCCAACCAGATCAGATCCTCCCTTCTGAATGACAATGGTAGATCTCCAAGATGCTTACATGCATATTTCAATATGGCCTAAACATTGCAAATTCCTTTTTTCAGTACCGAGTCATCCCCTTTGGTCTCAGCTCAGCACCACAGGACTTTACGAAAATGATGGCAGTTATTGCAGCCTTCCTTAGGCTGCAGGGAATCCATGTCTATCCATATTTAGACGACTGGTTATTTCGGAGTCACTGTCCGCAGACTGCAGCAAACAATGTTCAGCTCCTCCTCCAACTACTATTCTAACTCGGACTGCCAGTAAAACTGGCGGAAGTGGTCGAGACAGCTTCTGAGGACTTGCATTTCTTAGGATTTCACTGGGATACTATCAAAGCCACAATTTTCCTAACCATCGACAGGATTACAGATTTGTCAGTCACTTGCCACCTGTTTCTCGATTCATCCCACAGGTCAGCCTGGTGGTTGGCTTCATAGGCTTCTGGGCCTGATGGCATCATGTATTCTAGGTCTTCCTCTGGCGAGGCTAAAGATAAGATGCACACAACTAGTGCTAAGGAGCAACTGGTCCCAGGCTTCAGACCCAGACTCCCAATTGATTGCAATTCCCCCGATTATGGTTACAGGTCTGCAGTAGTAGTTGGATGCTTCCAACCTCTCGATGGGAGACTCCTTTTGGGAGCCCTCACCTCAAGTCTCAATAATGACAGACTCCTCCCTTCTAGGCTGGGGGGGGGTATGCTCAATCATCTGGAAGTTTCGATCTATGGACATCCCAGGACAGGAGGTCTTGTATCAATTACCTCAAACTCTTGGCAGTATTTCTGGCATTGAAAGCTTTTCTGCCTTCGATCTTTGGCAAGGTAGTGAGAGAATGCACAGACAATTTGGTGGCTATGTTCTATGTAAACAAACAGGGAGGTACCAGGGCTCATCCACTTGTGGACCTGGCCATTCAGATTTGGGAAAGAGCGGTGCAGAACAATATCTGGCTGCAGGCAGTGTACATTCCCAGGTGGAAAAATATTACAGTGGAGTCCCTGTCAGTCTGCAGCGTACTACGAGCGGGAGCTGAAGGAGAAAGTTCTTCTGCACCCTTTTTCGCAGTGGGGCACTCTAACAGTGGACCTTTTCGTGACATCAGACAACAGGAAGCATCCGCAATATGCTTCCAGGGAGGGAGTGGGTCCATCTTCCTTGGGCATGCTCCCGAGGTTTCGTGGGATGCGGGAGTACGCCTTCCCTCCTCTGCCCTTGATTCATTGGACGCTACTGAAACTCAGGAGTGCGAGGAATTGTACTCTGCTATTCATAGCTCCTTGGTGGCCAGTCAGGTTCCGGTTCTCTGAACTTCAGCATCTGTCAATACACAATCCGATCAGGTTGCTGCAGATTCCCAATCTTCTGCACCAGAACATTCAACAGGTGTGGCATCCCTCCCCACAATCCTTCAGCTTAACAGCATGGTTCCTGAGTTCAGATCTCCAATGCAGTTTAGTATCTCATAAGACAATATGCCTATAATACAGGCGGCGCTCAAGCCTTCAACACAAGCTCAATACAAAAGCAAATGTCTTTGATTCTGTCACTGGTGCCTTGCCAAACAGCTTGACCCTCGTCAAGCTTCTTTTGACTGTGTCCTGTCATTCATATCACATCTAGCGGCCACAGGCATCCACATTATGTCGTGCAGAACCTATTTGTCTGCCATTGGGGCTTACCTTACCACAGATGATTGCTCTTTCACTCTGACAAATCCAGTCGTAAAGAGACATTTCGCTAGGCTTCTTCATCTCTTCCCTCCGGTCAAGTCACCTCACCCTAAATGGGATCTCAATGTCGTCCTCACTGCTCTCTGTCATAGAGCTTTTGAGCCACTGGCTACAATGGAACTCAAGTTCTTAATAGCTGTCACATCAACCAGGAGAATAAGTGAATTACAAGCCCTTTCTATTGAGCATCCTTTCTTGACTGTTCATAATGATAAGGTGGTGCTCTCCACACATCCTTCTTTCCTTACAAAGATTGTGTCTGATTTCCACATTAACCAGTCGATTTCCTTGCCGGTTTTCATTCCAAAACCGGCATCAGATGCAGAAAGAGCCCTCCATAATTTGGATGTCAGGAGGGCACTAAAGTTTTACCTTCAAAGAACAAACAACTTTAGAGGCTCTTCTCAACTTTTCATGACCTTTGGTAATCCTAAAGGAATCCTTTAGCCCTTGCAGGACAATGGTGTTAGGGAGAATTCTCATAAATGGTTGATTTCCATTACCTAAAGAGTCCAGCAGCAGCTTTGCTGGATTTCTAGGATTTATTTTTTTCATCTGGTAAGAGTGTGAGCCTTTTTCCCACTCTTACATGTGTTTTGCTATGTGTATTCCTACTTTCTGTGTGATCTTGGGCACTGGAGCCTCACCTACTCCATGTGCACCACTTTTTGTGTGTGTTACACAGCACCTTCCCCTGACTCCATTTTTCTGGGGCTGAGTACTGTCCCTCAGAAACAGGTAAAGTTGCCATTAACTTTATATTGTCACTTAAAAACACAGACCCAGTACGCCCCATCTTACATGGAGTATTGAAAAGGGTTAACTCTTATCCCTTTTTGTCTGTGCCTCTTGGAGCCTTGTTTTGCTCCCTTAACATTAAGACTTGGCTGGTGGCAGTGGTATCTACCCTAACTTTTCTACCGCGATTATCTTACATAAACATGGTAATGTTTTAGGCTATTATATTAGCCTTGAACATAAACCCGCTTGACCAAATACATTTTATTTTGATTCCAGCTGGGTTTATTCACCATTTCTTTTTGTTAAAGTCTTTCTCGTGTTTTTCTCTGTGCGCCAAACCGGGGATGACTCCTTTGTTCGCTGTCTTTTCGCGGGCTTCTGCACAGAAGCCCTCCTTAAGGCGCCTGATAGTCTAGGTAGGCAGGATGCGAGGGAGGGATCTTCGGACCTCTGTCATGGGTTCCCTTGGTAACCCAAGTCGCACTCTTGTCTGATTGGCTAAGGGGACTGGCCTTGCCAGGCCAGCCACCCTGCTGTGTGATTGACAGCCAGGCTGTATGAATGGGGGAAAACTGCATAAAAAGCAAGTCTCTGGGGCTGGAAGAGCAGAGTCGCCACTGGAACGAAAGAACCAACGAGGAACTGTAAGAAGAGGACCCCTAGAATGACTGAACCGCCCGGTGAAGCCCTGCTGCGGGTCCGAATCTCCATATCCGATGACAGAGAAGATCCTCCAGGAAACTTCTCCCCTTGAGCTGGTGGGACCAACCAGTTCGCCCAAACTACAAGCCAGGACTCCTCCTTTGGTCGAATTTGCTGTACAGAGCTACAGTGGGCCGGATAGCTAGGAAGGTTGGATCCTGCTTGGGTTTTAAGGAGCGCACCTTTTATTCATTGTTTGGCACTGCTGCTGGTTTCTTCCCTGGGTAGTGCAGGACCCTCCAGTCTTCCTACTTCTGATCAGTCTGACAGTCGCTTCAGGAACCGTGAGCCTGCAGGAACTACCGGGAACGTCTGCCTCAGCTACAGCCCCCTCTCTGTTTTAAGGTACTGTGCAAATCCGGTTGTGCGTTTCGCTCAGCCGCGGTGAAAGTGTTTGAAATCTTTCTCCAATCCGGGGGCTTGTCCTTCTCTTCTCTTTGAACTAACTTTTCTACCAACCAACCTTGTCCGGAATCTGCGCCACAAACTTTACCGGGAACTACCCTGAACTGTGTGATCTTGAGCAAAAGACTTTTGACCCATTGACTTTGGCCCTAAGCCTTTTCTAGCTGATCTCCTCGCTGTAGTATCTCTTGTTCAATTGCCCAGAGTACTTACCTGTTGGTTTTGCCTAATTTCTAATAACTTTGTCTTTCCCTCAGTTTTTAAATTGCTGGAGTGCCATTTTGCTCCCACTTCATTTTGTGAGCTTAACTTGTTTGAAATTTAAGGGAAGTGGTGTGGTGTATTTATGATTGTGATTTTGATCTTGCTTAGAATAGTGAAATGTTATACAACTGTTTAGTAAATAAATATATATTCTTTTACTTTGAAACCTTGATGAGTCAGTGTTTGCCTGAATCATAGTAATTGCTGTCCTTTGTGTAACTATTTGTACTGCTCACTTACTCTTGAGATAAGTCTGGCTGCTCCGCTACTGCTACCACTATAACTGTGTAGTACAGGCTTGTACCAAAGGTGAAATTGTACTGTCACTTGTAGTCTTAATTGTGTGTAGTGTTCCCAAAGGGTACTGCATATAATTCTGCCTAACAAAGGGTGCAGTGTTGAGTGACGCAGGTGCACAGGCGACGATGCCCGATTACACGTAACATGCATCGCTACGTCCATGCTTCCGAACCTGTAAGAACCGAGGTTCGGACCCTTCGTGGCAAAGCACTGGCAGGACAAGACCGCAGTATTGAGCGACGCAGGTGCGCCGGAGACGCTGCCCGATTCCACGCAGCACGCATCACTACGTCCACGCTTCCGAGCGTTTAAGAACCAAGGTTCGGACCCTGTGCTGAAAAGCCCTCGCATGACAAGACCGCAGTGTTGAACGACACAGCTGTTCGGCGACTATGGGGTAGCGGCGCAGATTGTGAGCACGGACGACCTCATCCTCCTCTCTGCGGCCGCAAGGTAAGAAGGTGCAGAGAGCGTCAGCAGTGCTACACTCCACACACCCCCCTGACCTTGTGTCCCCCTCCCTATGCACACACGTCTCCCCCTGTTCCCAGTCCTTGCATCCCCACGCAGCTCCTTGCCCCCCCCCTTGCCTGTGGATACTCGCTCGCAACTTAGGCCATATGCGCTCTCTCGCAACTTTAGGCCATGTGCGCTCCCTCATAACTTTAGGTCCTAGCATCGTAGGGCCCCTCATCCTGTCCACACACCCCTTCTCTTCTGTTTTGACATTTTGTTTTCCCCTCAGTTTTTGCATTGCATTGCCTGCATTCCCCATTTCTAGGTTATTTGTTGTTATTGTGCTTTGCTGAAGGTTCTGTATTACATCTGATTCCATGTTTTGTTGAATGTTCTGTATTCTACTAACTTCTTTGTAGCTCTTTTGTTGTTATTGTGCTTTGTTGAAGGTTCTGTATTGCATCTGATTTCATGCTTTGTTGAATGTTCTGTATTCTTCTTACTTCGTAGCGCTGGTGTTTCTTGTTCGGTGTTCTCTACAGTCTTGTTTTGCATTGCCTGCACTCCCTAGGTTCCTTGTTGTTTATTGTGCCTTGTTGAAGGTTCTGTATTCAACTGATTTCATAGTTCTGCTGTTTCATGTTCTGTGTTGTGCTCCCCTCCCTGTGTGTCGCCCCCCTTACCTCTTGCCTGTCTGCACCCAAGCCTCCCTATCGCTGATACCTACTCCAGTGCTTCCTCCAAGCAATCCCTCTGGTATCTGTTTTCTCTCCTATTTCCTCTTCTCCCAATAATGGTGGCACCCGGTGGTAGCCCCTCCTGGCCCACTTCCACTCCTCTGAAACCATCATTAATGTCTAAATGATACCGTCTTGGTCCAAGGCACTCAGCCCAATCTCCTTTTTGATAGACGTTTCCCACGCCTTATCAACTTCCTTTCTTCTCCTGCTAATCCTACCTACTCCTCTCTGGCTCCTTTGCTGTCTCCTTACTTCACCACCTCTCTGGCACTCTCTTCCTCCTCTCTGTCTACCCTGAAATCTCTTCCTTTTTCCTCTGCCCACCCCCGGCACTTCCATAGGGTGTATCTCTTGCCTGTACCTCTCCATGGAAGTCTTTCAAAGGTAGCAACCTGTTCCATGTCGCTACCCTCAACTCTCGCTCTGCTGTCAAACATTCCTCTGACATCTGCTGTCTACTGGAAAATCTCGATTTGAATGTACTCAGTCCCGCTGAAACTTCATTCACGGCCAGCTCTGTCACGTGGTTTTTTTTTTATAAACATATTTTATTGGTGATTTAAACACATTCATACAACATATCAACAGTTTTCCCCCCTCCCCCCTTCTACCCCACCATCCCGGGTTGATTCCTTGATCTGTTCATGTTTGTCACGCCATGCATCACCTCCAGTGGTATGTCGCCTGTAATGTTCAAGATAGGACCCCAGTGCTCCCGCCATCGCCCACCAATAGTTCTCAGATTTCACGTTCTTCCCACTTTCCCCAGATCTTCGTAGCTTTTGCAGGGCACCCCCGTGCCGTGTATATTCTGTGTTCTTTTGTCGCGCAGATGTCCATTTCATTGACCCATTGGTCGACTGTTGGGCATTCCGGTGCACCCAATTTCTGTGCTATGTCCCGCTTTATCAAGCCCATTGCTGTGGAGAGAAAAATACCCTCCCATTTGTTCGAGGTGCTTTCATCCGGAGCACCCAGTAGCATAATTGCGGGTTCTAGTGTTATTGTGCGGCCCAGCGTTCTTGTGAGTACTTGTGAGTATTGTGTCCAGAAGTTTCTGATCTTGGGGCAGTCCCAGAGGAGATGAAAAAAAGTGCCCTCCTCCTCCCGGCATCTCAGGCAATTGGGGTCTGCTGCCCTCTCCCAACCGAAAAGGGCCACGCGGGGTAGTATACCCTGTGAAGTATTTTGAGCTGTACCAGTCTTATTCTGGAGTCTATTGCGATTTCGCGAGGGTGCATGAGGACCTGAATCCAGTCCTCAGGGTCAATATCCCCAATATCCCACTCCCATCTAGTTTTGAGGCTGGCCAGTTCCGGAGTAGCGAATGCATTGATGGCCTTATGCAGTATAGTCGTTACCTTGGTGGGGATATGCTGTGGCAGTAGGTTACGTTCCAGGGGTGTATAATCTGGTGCGTCGGCAAGTTCTTGCCTGTAACCCCGGAGAGCGTGTGTTAGATGTGTATAGTGATATTGTTCTGCTGCCGGGATTCCAAATTTCTGTTGAAGTGTTTCAAACGGAAGGATGGCGCCATCCGCGATAACATCTCCCACTGTTGTTATCCTGGCCCTCACCCATCGGGTCCATGTGGTCCGTTTTTTAACCTCCGTCAGCATATGATTGCCCCATAGTGGTTGTGCCGTGGTGATCCTATTCTCCCAGCCTATGTGTCTATGGGCCTGCCTCCAGACAGTCGTGATATGGGATGAAGTGGTTTGTGCGGGGGGTCTGGGTAGGCTTTGGTATAGTGTTCGGATTGGCGGGGTATCCTGGGTTATAGGTAATTCCGCTCTGATGTGTGGGAGTTCTGGGTCCCCATGGAGGAAGTCATTCACTATATCTAATTGACTGGCCCAGTAGTAGGATCTGAAATGAGGGACTCCCATGCCCCCCTCCCAAACAGAGCGCTGCAGCGTGGCTAGTGCTATTCGGGGCTGCCCCCCCTTCCATATTAGTTTCCTTAAGAGGCCCCCTACCCGGGTGAACTCCGAATTTGGTATGGCTAGCGGGCCGTTCTGCAGGACATAGAGGAAACGTGGAAGCGCCATCATCTTGAATAGGGCCGCTCTCCCCATGAGTGTTAGTGGCAGGAGCCTCCAGCGCTGTACGTCACCATCGAAGCGGTCGATCAGCGGGTGTAAATTATGCCCCAAAAGTTTGATAGTGTCCCAGTGTCCCATATGCCCAGGTAACGAAAACCCTCCCTCTCCACTCGACATGGGGTGTCCCGGGGAATTGCCAGATCATCACCTTTAACCGGAAAGAGGACTGATTTCCCCCAGTTTACCCTGAGGCCACTGAAATTCCCGTAGGTCATCAGCATTCGGGCTATGATGGGGCATGCGTGGTCCGGGTTGCTCAAATACAACAGTAGGTCGTCTGCATAAAATGAGAGTTTATCCTCCCGTCCGTTCGGTCATTGGAATCCGGACCATGTAGTTACTTGTCGGAGCCATCGGGCTAGTGGCTCGATTGCCAGGGCGAAGAGAAGGGGGGACAGTGGGCAGCCCTGTCGAGTGCCTCGGCCCAGTGGGAAGGTTCTAGAGGTCCAACCGTTTACTCTAACTGCGGCCAAGGGGGCCTCGTATAGAAGTTGAACCCAACTGAGAAAGGTTTCGCCTATGCCCATACGCCTCATTATTGACCAGAGACTTGCCCATACCACCGAATCGAACACTTTCTCAAAATCAATTGCAAGCAAAGCGAGTGGTGTGTTAAGGTTTGGGGCCCTTTCCAGGAGCAGGTGTAAACGTCGCAGGTTCATTCTGGTCGATCTTTGCGGCATGAAGCCGCATTGATCCTGATGGACCAGTGCCTTTATGACCGTTTGGAGCCTATTTGCCAATACTTTGGCCAGGATTTTAGTTTCACTATTAATTAGCGATATCGGTCTATACGACTTACATTGGTCGGGAGGTTTCCCTTGTTTGGGAATGACCACGATATTGGCGGTTCGTCCGGGGGAAGGGTGCCCTGCGTCTTGGCAGATAGGAACAGATCACGAAGGGGGTCGCCATCTTGTTGGTGCCTAACTTCTTCCAGGTCTCGGCCGGGAAGCCATTTGGGCCTGGTGTTTTCCCCGATTGTAGTTGGGTCATGGCCTCCGCGATCTCGGCTTCGTCTATTTCCCTAACTAGGTGTGCTCTTTGGGGTTCCGACAACTGCGGGAGCGTGATCTCTTCCAGAAGGGATGAGTCCGTGGGGGCCGTTGGAGCGGCCTAGAGCGAGGCATAAAGTTGGCAAATGCCTCCGCTATTTCTGGGTCTGTTTGCGCAGGTCTATCTGGGTTATCTGTAATTAATCTAACATGTCTGTGCCCTTCCTCCCGTCGCTCCAGCCATGCCAATAGTTTACCCGTTTTATCTCCCTGTTCATAAATTCTGGTTTTGGACTCCCTGTGTGCCTGTCTGGCATTATCCAGCGCTGTATTATGCAGGGTAGCTCTGGCCTTTAACAGGGAGCGGTGTGTTTCTGGGGTAGCGTCGGCGATGTAATTGGTTTCCCACTGTTCTACCTCAGCCTCCGCCTCAGTTACTTTCCTATGCTGTTCTCTCCTTTTGTTGCATATCCAGGCCGTCATCTCCCCTCTAAGTACCGCCTTGTGTGCTTCCCAAAGTGTCACTGGGTCCTCCACCGAGCCCGTGTTAATTTAGAAGAATTCGTCTGACTTTACAGTAATGTGCTCCACGAATTCAGGGAGGCCCAGGTAGTAGTTATTTAATCTCCATGTTTTGGGCGGTAGGGGACACTCCGTGTGGAGCGTCACCTCGAAGAGGGAGTGATCTGATATGCCGCGGGGGAGGAGCTCTGCTGCCTTTACCCTATATGCTTCGGGGGTTGGGAGGAAAAAATAATCTAACCTGGATAGGGATGCGTGTGCTCCCGAGTGGAAGGAGAATCCTCGGTCTGTTGGGTGTAGTTGTCTCCACACGTCGCTCAGACCGAGCGCCGATGCAAAGGTCGCCAGACCCGTGGGCCGGCGCGGGTTTCGGTTGCGGATATGTGTCCGGTCGAGTGTGTTACACATAACATCATTAAAATCCCCTCCCAGGATCCACAGCTCCGTCTGTTGTTGCGCCATCAGGGCCATCACCTCCCCCAGGAGAGCCTCCCCCAATCCCGGTGGGGAATATATCACTAGAATAGCCATTGTCTCCCCCCAGAGTGTACCTCGAATCATCACAAAACGGCCACTGGGGTCCTGCACTACAGTGGATAATTCAAAGGGGAGTCGTTTATGCAGGAGGATCAGGACCCCCCGGGAGCCCATAGTATACCCTGCGTGGTATGTCGCCCGATAGTTGGATCTGCGGGAAAAACTGGCAGTTTGAGCCTGCTAAGTGGGTCTCAGTTAGAAGAGGAGCATCTGTTAAGAAACTGTAGGATCAGTCGGCGTTTTATACTTGAGCCCATGCCATTCACATTCCAGGTGAGGAGCTTAAGAGACCTATGGCGTTCATTAGACATCGATGAGGCTTGTGTATTTTGGTAGTCGGGGTCGCTATGTTGTTGTGTAGCCATTACTGTCTAGAGGTTTATGGTGTTGTGCTCTGCGGGCGCGTGGTGTGTATGAACTTAGAAACATTGTGTGTGCATTTGGTGGGAGCGTGGGCAGCGAGCACTGCGTGTTTGGTGAATTCGCTATGGACGTGTGCCTGGTATGGTTCCCCGGAAAAAGATAAATATAATACAACTTCCCCTCCCCCCTCCCCATACTCCTCCCCACATGAAGTATCTGTCGCCCGAACTCTACTGGCACTTAAAACTGTGTCGCCAGGTTAACTTAACATGAATTGTTCACACTACCCCTCCGACTTACTATACCCGTGTGGGTCTGGTGTCTCAGGTCTCAAGTCGGGGGCATGGCGGCCGCCAATGGCATGGTGTGTTACTGGTGACTGCTTGCGGTTCATGTGATCCGTTGCATAGGGACGGGGGCAAACCGCCGTCAATGATATTCCCGGAGGAGTGTTCCTTGCAGGTCGTTGCCGGGGGAAGTGACCGGGCATTGAGTACGGCATGAATCAGCCCGTTCACGTGTCCGGCCGCTGCACCTCTTTTTTCTTAAACATTCGTTATTCATCGGGGTCTCCGCCTGGTTCGATTGGGACCTCCGGTCTGGGTTGCTGTGCAGGTCTTTCTCCCCGTGGTCGGGGTCTTGATCTACTTCTGCGATTTTGATTCGGTCCAGTCCAGTCCCCCCCCCAAAGTGAGTTTGCGTCGATCTCCAGGCCTCCTGCGGGTCAGTGAAATGGACAGTTTTGCCCTCATGCAGGATTTTCAGTTGGGCTGGGAACAGCAGTCCGTATTTCACGTTCATTGAGCGTAGTTTCTTCTTTAGGTGTTCAAAGGATTGCCTGGCCCGTTGGACCTCACGGTTGTAGTCTGGAAAAAAGGCTATTTTCGCTCCGTTATATGTCATTGATCCTTTGGTACGGGCCATTTGTAGGATTGCGTCTCTGTTGCGGTAATTAAGCAATTTCGCGATGATTGTTCTCGGGGGAGCCCCGGGGATCGGGCGTCCCGTGGGCATGCAGTGTGCACGCTCCACCGAGAAAAATTTTGAGAACGTCTTTTGTGCAAAGAGATCCGCCAGCAATTCCTCCAGGAAGAGTTCCACCTGGGTCCCTCCGCAGGCTCCGGTAGTCTCAGGATACGAATGTTGTTGCGGCGGGACATTCCCTCTCACTCGTCGACTCGGGCCTCCAGGGTTTTCAGTCGGTTCAACGTTTGCGCGAGTTGTTGGTGTAGCCCGCTCAGGTCATCCTCCACTCTGGAGATTCATTGTTCCGTTTCCCCGGTCCGGGATAAGAGTTTCTGGAGGTCGTGGCGGAGGAAGGAGACTTCGGTGGAGATGGTGTCCATCTTCTGCTCCACCGAGGCGCGCAAGTTTTCGATGGCGGCCATCACGTCCTTTAATGAGAGTGGTTCCTCTGGTTCCTTTGGTGGAGAGGGGATCGCCCTCGAGTCCTCGGTGCTTAGTGCCGTGGTTGTGCTCGTGGCTTACTGGTCCATGGTGTATTGGGTCGAGGTTTTCTTATTCCTTTCCTTGCCCATGGTATTGCTTTGCGTGGGTCGCTTGATGCCTGTTTGGAGGGGCTGTTTTTTCCTTGCCTTATCTCGGGCCTCTTGTAGCTTGCTTACAGTGTTATAGTCTCAGGAGCCTTGACCAGTAGTGGTCTCGTTGAGGTTCTGTTCACTGATGAGTCGTTCGGGGTATCACCTCGTTTATCTTGCCTCCTTAGTACCTTGAAATACGTCGTTCGTATGTATTTCCTTATCAAGGAGGGCCAACTCGCCTACTCAGTTCTCCCCTCGCCTCGCAAGGGTGGTTCCGTTCAGCATTCCACAAGGTTCTCGATTATCTCCTCCTCAGGCGGCTGCAGTAGTGTGGTAGGCTACCTCGCCAGGTTTCCAGGTGCCGTGGGATGTCGGGCGTGGAGGAAGGAGGGTCACAGGCCCTTCACGTCTGTTCCCGCCTTTCTGATTTGGTCCTCTTGACTGGCGATGCTTTCCGCGGTGTCCCGGAACAGATCTCTCGGGTTCCGCCCGCCCAAGAGCCGAATGGAGCTCCGAGGCACCGCTGCCCGGGAGTGGCGTTGTTACGCAGATCGATTCCACTGTTGCGTGCCGGGGGCGGGGGAAGATCACGCAATCCGCTCGCCCTCGGCCACAGCAATAGGAGATGGTCCACCGCTGTGCAAAGTCTGTGGTTTGAATAACGCCCAGTTGCTCCGAGGGTATTTAGTACCGCATCTGCTCCGACAGTTGAGGTTCGCCGCTGCCCACGTTTGTCTTCGCACTACTTCATCGCGACTTGGAGGCGGCCATCTTGGTTGGGCCCGCGCGATACGTTCTTACAGTTTCCAATGCCAATATCTTGCGTTTTCCGGCGTGGATCCGGTCCTTTTCACGGCTAGGTGCTGCTATCGTGTTCCGCTGCCAGGATTTATTGTTTTTTAGCAATTTCACCTTTTCGTAACGCAGGATATTACAGGATTTTTCAGACGGCCGCGGGAGCGCCGACGAGTCACGTCCTCATCGCTCGCTCGCTGGCCACGCCCCCGTCTGTCACGTGTTTTGATACTCTGCTTCCTGATGGCTACAAGATCCTCTCCGCACCCAGAACCAACCGTCCCGGCAGGGGTGTAGACTAGATCTTCCCAGAGTGGATCGCTGCTTCTGTTATTCCAACGCAGGACTACTACTCCTTTCAATGCCTGGTCGCAGGCTCTCCATCTCTCCTGGCCTCTCTCTCTCTGTGGCCACTATCTATAGGCCGCCTGGCCAGGTCGCCCTCTTCCTCTCTGAGTGGGCTGACCTCACCTCCTCCCCTGCCTCTACCTCTCAACTTCTCCTTCTCAGAGACCTGAACATCCACCTGGATGCTATCAGCCCCTTCTGTGGGGCTCTTTCACAACCTCTCTGACTCTCTCTCTATTCTTCCCTCTGGCCCGACTCACTCTGCAGGGCACACCCTGGATGTTCCGATCTCCTCAGACCTCACCTTCTCTAACGCTCTCACCACTCCTCTCTCTTGGAGTGACCACTTTCTCATTTCCTCCCACCTCTCTCTGCCTGTCCCCCTACACCTTTGGCTGACTCAGTCTCTGACACAGCCCTCTCTAATCTTCATCTTTCTATCTCGTAACACTCTTGATGTTCTTGCCCCTATCATGAAAATCTGTTTGAAGCCCACAACCAAGTACAACTCTTGGTACGATTCTGACCTCGCCACCCTTAAACGCAAGTGTAGGGCGGCTGAGAGGAAGTTGAGGGCCACAGGCACCCCCCCTAACAAATGGGCCTGCCGCCTGCTCCAAAGGCATTACTGACTCTCTATCCTCTCTAAGAAAAGAGCCTACATCTAAGCCTGCGTCTCTGCGGCATCTAACAACTGGGCCGAACTTTTCAAAATCTGCAAGGAGCTGGCCAATCCTGCTGGCTGCTCATTTCACCACTAAAACTCAGGACATTGTGTCCACTCCTCCTTCTTCTACCTCCTTTTTCTCCTCCTCTACCACCCCTTGCACTTCTCCAGCTGCTCCTCCTCCTCCTTTCCCCTGTTCACTTCTGACAAGGTTTGAAAGTCTTGGCAAAGCAGGTTCTCCCCTGCTCATCCAGAACCATCAATTACCACATCGACACCCTTGCTCCAGCCTTTGCTGATTTCTGCAATTTATTTTGCCACTGAAACCTTCCCCTCCCGCTTAAGCACTCCCTAGTACACCCCCTCCTAAAGAAGCCCTCTGCTGATCCTTCCTCTCCTGCTAACTATCGCCCGATCTCCATCACTCCTTTCCTGGACAAACTCTTGAAAAAGCTGGCCATCTCCCAGTTTAATCTGCATACTGAATCTGTTGGTTGTCTCCACAAACACCAGTCTGGCTTCAGAACCACCAGAGGCACAGACACTGCTCTCCTGAACTCCTGTGAAGACTTGCTCTCTAATCTTGACTCTAATCTTCCTTCTGTCTAGATTCTCCACGATCTATCATCTGCTTTTAACACGGTCACCCCTGCCATTCTGCTCAATTGCCTCTGTGACAACCTGATATCACTGTTCAGGCCCTGGCCTGGTTGACCTACTTTCTCACCGACCAAGCCTCCAAGGTCCAACTGGGGTATTTCCTCTCTTCTATCTCTCTCTACTTGTGGTGTTCCCCAGAGGTCTAACCTTTCTTCCTGGCTTTTCAACCACTACCTGGCACCTCTTGCCCATTGCATTGCTACATTCTGCTCTAACTTTCAGTGTTATGCAGATGACACCCAGCTCTCCTTTAGGCTCCCCTCAGCCACCTCTGCTCCTTCTCTCATACCAGACTGTCTGGCCGCAATTCAGGAATGGTGTGCCGCCAACAATCTCTTCCTTAATGCCAGTAAGAGTGAGATCCTCCTCATCGGGACACCTACTCCCTTCTTTCCTCCCTCTCTCTCTGGCCGCCCATCCTGGGCCCTCTTGCTACTCCTTCCAGTGAGGCTATGAACCTTTTGGTCATCTTCGACTCCACCCTTTCCTTCTCTCCTCACATCACTGATGTCTCTCAGAAGTCACTCTTTCAGCTGCACTTCCTCAGAGGTATTCTGCCTTTCTCACTTTCCCCCAGAAGCTCACTGTCTCTAGAGCTTTGGTCCTCTCTAGGCTGGACTACTGCAACAGCCTCTTTCTAAATCTGCCTATCTACACCCTTAAACCTTTACAACTTATCCAGAACTGGACTGCAAGACTTGTCCTTGGCTTCAAGCCCAAGGATCGTATCTCTTCAGCTCTGAACTCTCTTCACTGGCTCCCCGTGGCTGCAAGGATCAAGTTCAAGACGATTTGCATCGTCCACAAGACTTTCTGGGGCCTGGGACCACACTACCTCCAACTTTCTCTTCCTAAATATCTTTCTTCTCGAGTTCTCCGCTCATCCACCTCCAACTCTCTGAGGGTCAGTCGCTTCTCCAAGCAGAGAGTTGGGCGAAGATATCGTTCCTCGGCTGGGGCCTACCTCTGGAACAGCTTCCCTGCCTCTCTCAAACTTGAGCAGAACCACCTCTGGTTCCGGAAGCAACTCAAGATCTTGCTTTTCGCTTCTGCTTTCTCTCTTCATCTCCCTTTGCGGATGTCGCCAACTGCTCCGCGCACTGGTCACCTGGCCTCCCACTGAACTCGGGCCCAGTCTCCTGCATGTCCAGTTGCCCTTGCACTCCCACCGGGCTCCCCCAGCACTTAAGGGCCTGTATCTGTAACCCTACAGCCCCTTCTCTCTCTGCACTTTCTAGCCACCCTCCGGCTGCACTTATTGAATAGCTCCACTACTCCACCCCCAGCACTTACTGAGATACCTGCACTTCTCCCTCCCGTCCTCCCACTCCCCCGCTCTTGCGCGATCTGAATGACAAAAGGCCTAGTAGGATTGTTGTTTTGTGCTCCTTCTTTTTCTCCCGCCTTGTCTTGTCGCGCCTAGAAACACTTGTGTACAGGCGCATTATAAATGATATATCTTATCATAACTCATGCGTCCAAGGCTTCCATTTCGCGTTGGGATTGCTTCGTGTATTTCTGAAGTTTATTCTATACAAGGCCTTCAAGCTCCAAAGGGTATCCACACACATTTGGTGCGAGGGAAAGTAGCAGATGTTGCTTCTCAAAAATATGTTCCATGGGAAACCATTGCCAACGCGGCTACATGGGCTTCTTCTTTGGCTTGCTATAAGCACTATTCACTTGATCTCAGTTCCCGGGCTGATGCACAGTTTGGCGAAGCAGTGCTTAAAAACCTTTTTCTGTAAGTAAATTTCCATTCACCCGTTCATGAATCTGTGCTTGGGAATCTCCCAAAAATATGGAGGAAAGGGGATGGTAGTTAAACAAGAGATAGATAGCTGAAGTTTACACAACAGTTATAATCATTAAACATCAACTGTTAATTTAGACACATTAAGTATTTCATAAAGACATAACTAATTACAAATTCATCAAAAATCACTTGATAAAACACTATAAAAATGTGACAAACCGTGACCAAATAAGACTAACATCAATGTAAATCCGATCAATAGTATTCCAGAGGGCCTGAAGTTTGTAGCCTTCGGTCTAGTATTGTCCTTATCTAGACAGTTATCATCTCACATTGGTGATTTAATTAGCCATTGTATTGTCTCGACATGTTTCTGTTCTATATCTATATGTGCAGAACTTTCATCAGGAGTATTGTCACTTCAATTAAAAACACATAATCTATAATTTGAGTCTATTAAGCCGAAGTTTCTTCCAACTGATTGTGGGTAGTGTGCACGCTATTTCTTGCGTGTTTTCGGGTAGTTGTAACTGTTGGTAAAAAAACAACGAAAGAGAGAAAAACTATTATTGCTATGGTCTCTATGAGAGAATTATCTCTAGAAGGGATAAGGAATAAAAATTACTGTGTCCAATCTGTGGAATTTAAATGAGAAGCAGATTTTGATTAAAGCAAGAAGGGGCTTCTGTGGATGAGAATTCCCAAGCGTGGGATATACATCCTGCAAAAAATTGCAATCAATTTAGAGATATCCTGAGAGGTTGTTAGGGGTAGCCCCGAGGGGAAAGGTCACTCCAGTGGTTTTAAGATATCAAATTCGTTAAAAAAAGTTATGTTAAAAAATCTCCAACATATAGTTACCTGCGGGGTTAGGCTGGCTGTGATTTTAGGATCCTAAGGAGGATATGGGTTTGAGGGGCTTTTTTTCTATAGTGGAGCCTGAGCGATTGTGAAGTAAGTGGCCCAGAGGGGGAGTGAACCCAGTGGTAATATTGGATATCTGTTGACCTAATAGAAGGAGCCCTTAATTATAATAAAAATGTCAGAAGATAGAACCATGGGGTATAGTGTTGATTACGCCACGGCTTTGATGAATGCCATATCCATCATAAATAATAGCGAATTAGAACAAATACAAGATCAAAATAGTGAATGGGATGAGATATTACAGCTTAGAAAGAGACTCATCAGAACAGAACTTCATGGAGCTATTATGCTCGAATACTTAAAAAATAAATCACTTCCCCAAGGCCTAACTGTTCAAAACGAACCTCGTTTATTTTTGGATAATGCCAAATTTAAGCTCCAGTGGAGCTATATAGCGAATCGCTGCGGCCGTGACTGGTTGATTTTAATCATTGACGCCGCGAATGAAGTAGCCCAGAAGATCAAAATCGACCTCAAAAAAGTGGAAGATGACATTTAAAAATGTATAGCTCTAGACGTTCTCAAAAAAAGACTAGAAGAAATTGACAAAGAAATGAGTGAGTTTAAAACGATCAACACCACAGAACGTATTCAACGTCTTAAAAAAGACCTGGCTAAATTTTCCTTATCCCTTCTAGAGATAATTCTCTCATAGAGACCATAGCAATAATAGCTTTTCTCTCTTTCGTTGTTTTTTTACCAACAGTTACAACTACCCGAAAACACGCAAGAAATAGCGTGCACACTACCCACAATCAGTCGGAAGAAACTTCGGCTAATAGACTCAAAGTATAGATTGTGTGTTTTTAATTGAAGTGACAATACTCCTGATGAAAGTTCTGCACATATAGATATAGAACAGAAACATGTCGAGACAAAAAAATGGCTAATTAAATCACCATTGTGAGATGATAACTGTCTAGATAAGGACAATACTAGACCAGAGGCTACAAACCTGAGGCCTTCTGGAATACTATTGATCGGATTCACATTGATGTTAGTCTTACCTATTTGGTCACGGTTTGTCCCATTTTTATAGTGTTTTATCAAGTGATATTTGATGAATTTGTAATTATTTATGTCTTTATTAAATACTTAATGTGTCTAAATTAACAGTTGATGTTTAATGATTATAACTGTTGTGTAAACTTTAGCTATCTATCTCTTGTTTAACTAGCTTCTATTCCCCAGAAAAAGATAGAGCGACCACATAGGTGGTCATTTGGGAATCCCCCTTTATATATTGTAGGAAAGGGGATGGGACATAGGAGTATCTTGGTAGGAAGTCTCGGGAGGATAGCTCGGCAGCAACGTACTCGCATTGGAAGCAAGACGACACGGAGCAACACAGGTTCGACCTGGGTCTACGCTTAGAAACCTCTGGGTATTAAGCACATTATAAATAACCTATCATATCATAACAAAATCACTCACTATAGTGACTATATTACTCCTAGTCCATAGTCCCCGTTCCTCCAAAGGCCCGTCCGCCTTACCATCTAAAAGTTTTCCTTTCATTGCTTAATTGTCCTTCGACTTGCGCAATAGAAAAGGAATGAAGGACAATGCGCTGGGCTGGACTTAGGAAGGCGGCACTGCAGCCACGCGTGAAAATAAAAGAATGACAATAATATTTTTGATGCTTCAAAATGTGATCCGGTGCCTTCACGAAGGACGGATTGTCCCAAAAGTATGGAGGAAAGGGGACTATGGAGTAGGAGTACGATAGTCACTACGGTGAGTAACTTTGTTAAACCGCCAGAATTGTAAGGACACGATTTTAGGATTTGTCACATACATAAACTGCTTTAATAAAATATGACACTTTCTTACAACTGTGCACCAGTTGTCAGTAAGAAAAATATACTTTACATCTATGGAGCAGAAAGGTGGAAAGTAAACATTCCACTCTGTCTGGCTGGGTCGCTGCAGACTATTTAGGAATCCAATTTTGTTTTTTGTCTGGTGTCATCGATAGTGAAAATATTACACAAGAGTCAGAGCAAACATTGGTCACGAATAGGCAATTAAACCCTCCTCATTCTAACAGTAACAAAAATTGCTTGTCATCCTTCAAAACAACCAAGTCGAAAGTTGCAAATCCTGCGCTGCCAACCTGGGATTACAGTGCACATTTTCAGTATCCTACAACCATTGGAAATGCAAGAATGTAAAGAAACACTTTTTGTCCTCATCAATCACCAAAACATTAAATAACGTACATTGAGGTTCATACCAAATTTGCCAGTATTCCGGTGGAATATCAGCAAGCCCATACCGTTACCGGTGGCTGATATCCTGGTATTACAGGAAATACCCATTCCATGGAGTCAAATAGGACTCCATGAAGGTTATTGCTGCATTGTTTTGCCAGTGGGGGCCTGATTTACTGGCAGGTCAGGCCTTGAAGTAGATCCGTGGTCCCCACTGGCACACTTTTGTTTCCCCAGTACGGTACAAATGTTTACTGTACCAGGGAAACTAATGAGGCCCGTTGTTCATAAAATGGCAAGGAAACAATTTCTACCATGTAGGCGTCATCATCATGAAACTATTACACTAGACATGCAGGAAGCACTGGTCATGTTTTTGGTGCGCTCTAACACCAGTCATGTTTTCAGTCTCTCCATAGTAAATTACAAGGCACATAATGATGCATTGCCATCAGCGGCTAAAGATAGGCATCATTACAATTTGTGCAGTTTGGCTCACAGCTGTGGTAATGCGGTGGTAACTGAGTTACCGCCGCATTACCACACCACCCACTATGGTTTTGGCGGAGGACAAACCTCCAGCAAAATGCTGAAGGTGATTCTGCCACCTTACTGCCAAAAACAGCTATTTCAGCAGAATTACCACCGGTGGCAGTTGCGCTGAAATCCCCATGAAATCCATAAATGGGAGTGACAGCACCATATCCCCACTTTCGGCAGTCATTCCATCGTATGAAGTGGCAGTAACCGTAAATCGAATTATTGGTATTTTGGTGGATTTACAGCTGAGATACCACTAAATTTGAATGGGGCCCGATGTGCACATTTGACTACCGCGCCATGGAGCCCAACCAATATAAATAGCAATCCACAACTGAGGGGCAAAAAGCAATGCGACTTTAAGAAGCAGCCTAGATGTTAAACGTTAACACAACTGCAGAGAACAAATACATTCGTATTTAGATGCACTCTAGAAGCTCAGTTTATAATGTCTTCGATAACAGACTTTTATCATACAGTAAACAAATTGTTGGTACAGTGCACATATGAAAATAGTAGCATTTTAATTCCTTATAGTGCGTGCTACGTAAATCATTTAATTAGGATAAGTGCAAAGTAACTGACAAATGCCACTGAATGTGTTATGAACTCTGAGATAAACGCACAATAAAATTCACAATAAGTTGAACTATAAAAAAGGAGAAAAGTCATTTTGCAGTATAGTGGCCTTGGCACAAGAACATCACTGCAAAAATTTAGAACCAGGTTATGACTCAAAGTCATATTTAGGGCAATAATAGAAAAGGGGTACATTGTAAATTACATGCAATAACTCAAAGATGTTCTTTGGTATTATTTGTGGTATGGTATTGTTTATTTATGTACCGCCTATACACAGGCAAGTGTTCCAAATCGCTCAAGGAGAGTGGGAACACGGGGAAAAACGACAGTCGCTCAGAGCCCTTGAAAATCTGAGACGATAATAGTCTGCACAAGCAAAGTAAGTGTATAAAATACATTTAACAGTATGGGGTATAGCAAATAGGCCTGACAGCGATTCTGCAATTTTAACAGTACAATTAGTGATAAAGACAGGGGAGAAACAGACAGACGATCTTCAGGCATGCAGCGTACGGATTGAGCAAGTGCACAGAGGGTCACGGGGAGGGTCAAGTGCACCTGTTCGGTTGAGACTGGGGTAAGTGCAGAGAGAGCCACTCTCTTGGGTTAATTTGATTTTGAGGAATTTTTAATGCTCACCAGACGGAGTGACCCATATTCGGGCGCAGGTGACAACTAAAGTTTAACATTAAACAGCCAGAAGAACGAATTAGCATTGCAGTTTGAAATCAGTCAGTTTCCTCCTTTATTTAAATAGGAACGTTTTCAATGTCTTCCTAAATATATCCAGGGTTTCACACGTTCTAATTTCTAATGGGAGTTTATTCCAAACTCTGGGGCCAGAGGCTCCGAAGCTTCTATCTCCTCTCGATACGAACTTAGTTCGTGGACTACAGATGAGACATTTATCCTCTGAACGTAGATTCCTTTTGGGGTGATATGGTATAATCTTATCAGCCAAATACCCGGGTGCTAGCCCCTTCAAACATTTGAAAACCAGACATGCTGTCTTGAATGTAACTCTATCCTCCACCCTCAACCAGTGTATGGATCTCCGCATTGATGAAACATGATCCCATTTCCTAAGGTTCCCAATTACTCTGATTGCTGCATTCTGTGCTCTCTGCAATCGGTCCATTTGTTTTTTTAGGATTCCTGCTAACAAACTGTTGCAGTAATCCAAATGGGGATTGGTCATTGCCCCCACCACAGCCGCCCTATCTTCCATTGGAATGTAGGGTAATATACTCCGTAGTGAGCGCAGTGCGAAGTAGATTGTTTAAAGTTAAGAAGTTAATTTCTCAGTAAGTTGAGAATGGGGTAGGACCCTGAGGCAAGTGCGTGAGAGGACTGGTAGGGGTGCCGGGGACCAGTGAGACTCTGAGGTACACCAGGCTGCCAGTCAGCATGCTGGACCCTGAGGCAAGTGCGAGAGAGGACTGGTAGGGGTGCCGGGGACCAGTGAGACTCTGAGGTACACCAGGCTGCCAGTCAGCATGCTGTAAGGAATAGGAGGGAGAGAGGGAAAGGACAGAGAACTAGGTTAGCAGGTTAGAGGGAGAGAGAAGGAAGAAAAGAGAAAGGTTTTGAGGAGTTTCCGGAATTTCAGGAGATCCGGCTCAAGACGTAGAGCGCCAGGGAGGCTATTCCAGAGGGAGTCATCTGCCGAGGATAAGGATCTCCCACCACATCTCTGCTTGGAGAACCAGCTCACTCGCAGAAGGTTGGAGGTAGATGAGCGGAGGGCTTGTGAGGGACAGTATTTAGGTAGGCAGCATTGAAGGTAGGTGGCTCCCAGGCCCCAGAAAGCCTTGTGAACATTGCAAATGGTCTTGTATTTGATCCTTGCAGCCAAAGGGAGCCAGTGGAGGGATTTCAGCGCCCGAGAGATGCGGTCTCTGAGCTTGAGGCAAAGAATAAGTCTTGCGGTTCTGTTCTGGATGAGTTGCAGAGGGCGCAGGGCAGACGAAGGGAGGTTGAGGAAGAGGCTGTTGCAATAGTCCAGCCTGGAGAGAACCAGAACTCTGGAGACAGTGAGCGTCTGGGGGATAGTGAGAAAGGGTAGAGTACCTCTTAGAAGGTGTAGCCGATAATTAGACTTTTTAGAGATGTCTGAAATGGGAGAGAAGGAGAAAGTGGAATCAAAGATGACCCCAAGGTTTCTTGCTTCACAGGTGGGTGCAGGTGCAGGACCAAGAGAGGCCGGCCAGAATGAAAGTGGGTAAGCAAGAGCAGGGGTCCTAAAGCGAATGATCTCAGTCTTAGTTGTTTTGAGAGAGAGGTTGTTTGCAGCACACCATGACTGAATAGCGGACAGACAGTCAGATATCTGCGAGGAGGAGGCGGCGGCTGAGGGAAGCCTGAAAGATAATTGCGTGTCATCCGCATAGCACTGGTAGTTAGAGGTGAAGGTGGCAATCAACCGTGCCAAGGCAGCCATATAGATGTTGAAGAACAAAGGGGATAGGTTAGATCCCTGGGGAATGCCACAGGTTGAGAGAGTGATAGTAGAGTGAAAGGCTCTGAGTTCCACCTGGGATGGGCGGTCAGAGAGGAAGGAGGTTAACCAAGCCAGAGCCTGACCTGTGATTCCCAGGGTGTCACAGAGACGTGCGATCAGGATGTTATGGTTAACCAAGTTGAAGGCAGAGGGGAGGTCAAGGAGAATGAGGATAGATGGGGTGTTAGTGTCAAGACTTGAGAACAGGTCTTCACGGGTGTTCAGAAGAGCAGTTTCTGTGCCTCTGGATGCTCTAAAGCCAGATTGAGGGTCATGCAAGCAACCAGTGTGTAGGGTCAGCTGAGAGATAGCCAGTTTCTCCAGGAGTTTGCCCAGGAAGGGAGTAATGGAGATAGGGTGGTAGTTTGCAGCAATAGAGGGGTCGGCAGAGGGTTTTTTTGAGCAAAGAGTGCACAAGGGAGTGCTTAAGTGTAGTTGGGAAAACTCCAGTGGAGAAGGAGAGATTGCAGAGATCAGCCAAGGCTGGGGCGAGGGAGTCGATATTGTCTTTAATGGTTTTTGAGGGAAAGGGGTCCACCTGTTTAGATGAAGCCATCATAGATCAGACCTGTCTAGTCAATAACTCGATATAATAAAAACATACCCTGATTAGCTACTATTTGACTGTGTGCTCCTGATTTTACACTTCGTAGCTATAACTTATTCTTACATCACTACTATCGTAGATTTCTAGTTTAGTTTCAATCATTTTTAATAACTGCAGTAGCGCAAAAATCAAAGGATTATAATTTCCCACCATCATCCTAGTCCATACAGTTTCAAGACAATCTTCAAATTCAGTATTTGTAAATTTCATTAGCAAGTTTGTTCTGGCATCTCTAAAGTGAGGACATTCTAGTACTAAGTGTTTCAGAGTTTCATTTAATTCAATACACAATGGAAATCGACATTTTGCTGCGCATTCAAAACCTTTTTCTCTTTTCTCTTTCCCAATGTCTTATTCTTTCTCTTGTATGATATTGGTTTAATTTGAAGCGCAAATAATACCTTTGTGTCATGTTACATGGGAATATACTTATATAAGTATTGCGCGGAACTCTTTTTCTAGTGTGCTTTGCATATTCTCAGTATGTGCTATATTTATCTATTTCTTCAATTGTACTAATCCCAATTGTACTAATCCAGTCTCTTTCAAACAATTTGTTTTTGACATAGGCTGGTCGAAGACATAGGTCGTCAGGCATGATGTTTAGTTCTTCCATAAGCCCCTGCATTCTCCTATGAAATTGTCCAATTGCTCCTGCTCTATTTCCTAATAACATTTCCTGAAGAACCTGATAAAGCGAGTTTCTCAGTGGATCAAGCATTTTCACATAATTAGATAGAGCACGCCATTCCCATCTACAAGAGAGAGAAAAAAGCCCAAGCTCATGTCTTAGTATACAATTTGGAATGGATAAGGACAAGTGTAACACAGATTTTAATAAGTGCCCCTGTAGTATATCCAAGTGTTTTTTTTAGATTTATCACACAGATGTCTAAGGTATACAAGATATCTATTTCTACCTTGAGATTAAAGAAATCGAGCAGCGGTATCAAGGAGCATTTACAGAATTTTGTAAAAATCACTTTCAACTGACTCAATAAGGGTCTTGCTTCCAGGTTGAGTCTATCCGTCCATAATTTAATAGATGATTCATTACTGATATAGTAGCCCAGATAAATCGTATCGATTGATTGTTGAATCGATACACTATTAATCACCCACTGATACTGTCTGATCTTTTTTCCTGCATTAAATACCAACATGCAAGTCTTTGTTGCATTAGGTCTAAGATTGTGAAGGTATACAAACTCTTCAAAAAGATGTTTCTTTTTTTGTATTCCTGTTGGAGTTGGATCTAATAAGATCACATCATCAGCGAATGCCAACCAGTGTAATCGTGCAGCACTGAGTTTTATGGATAACATACTTTCCTCTTTCCATATCTCATCCAGACCACAAAGATAGAGATTAAATAGAATTGCTGCTAGATTACAACCCTGCTTCAGTCCTAGATAATAACTTCTTACTGCTTTAGTTATGGCCCCTTGCATGATATCCTGATCTTATATGATGTACTAGTATGAAGTAAGGCTAACCAAAAAATGTATATCACAGGAATACCTAGGTTAGCCATCTTCTTCCAAAGTTCGTCTCTTACCAAACTATCAAATGAAGCAGACATATCTATGAATGCCAAATAAACTGGGCTGGAACCTTTGATTTTTGTACCAGCTAAGACATATGAAATGATGGTTGCATTTAGAACTGTGCTCATGCCTTTACGAAAGCCTGTTTGGCATTTCAAATAGATGGCATGCAGAGCAAAGTGTTTTTCTAATTCCTGCAAGATCAAGATTGCAAACATTTTAGCATCAGCATACATAAAAGAAATTGGGCGATAATTGTCCAGATTGGTTGGATCCCCTTTTTTAAATACAGGAATTATTATTGAGGTAACCCAAGATTGTGGAACATTACATATGCAAACTATTAGATTGAATTTTATTTTAAGCATTCTGGCCCATAAGACTGGGTGGTCAGCCTTATATACACAAGGTGGGATACCATCCGGTCCTGCTGCCTTCGAGTGGGACAACCTACCGATGGCCCACTCGATATCTGTTGAGGACCAGTTCAGTTCTTGCATGACAGTACCTTTTGGGTGAACATAAATGCAATCCGTGTATCTTTCTGGCAGTGCATATTTGATTGCAGTGTAAGCTTTCCATGCATCTGCTGAAATCACATTCAAAGCTATTGAATTTTTATGGCCATACGGTTTCTTAATTGTCTCTGAAATAGCTCTTGTATCATGTTGGCATATCGATCTAATAAGTGCACAATTTATTTTGTTATGTTTATGAGTTAGGCGACCTCTCACTTTATTTCTGTAATTCTGCACGATCCATTTTTTTTAGGAAGTGATACTGCACCTCAATTGATCTTTTTTCAAAGTTCTAAGTTCCCGGTTCTTTTCACGTTTTAAACTTTTACACAAAGGATCAAATGAGTGGGAGTAGACTTCATGGTGAGGCTTTTGCTTAACTTTCAATTGCTCTATCTCTGAGCTAACCATATTAGCAATAATCGATTCAATTTGTACAATTGAATAACTAGAGAATGGAATATACTCATCAATTTTGTTCATTTCTAAGGGAATCCTAATAGCAAGTTTATTACATAACCAAGGATTCCATCTAAGGGAAATGTTAGCTCGGTGTATCTCTGACAGTTGTAACATTTCTTTTACACCAAGTTGAGTACGTGTGATTTTAATTGATAACAATAAAGGTGCATGGTCACTAAGACCAAACTCCTGCATTCTCACTGGGTTGCTAACAATGCAGTTGATTGTGACACACAAAAAAGAAATCGATCATAGAGCAACACACACCACGACACCATGTATAATTTACGCATGAGAAATCGAATTCCATAAAGTTCATTGCCCAATCATCAAAATACGCTACCCATCTATTTCCTCTCAATCTCGCTCTCTTAGTGCCTTCATTTGTTTGTAGGTTCACTATTTCAGCTCTCACACTACAGAGTGAATTAAAATCACCACCAATGATAATTTCATATTCAATATGTTGTGTAGTTACACTTACTAAACATGTGTCCATTAGATCGAACATCTGATCTAATGTCACTTTAAGTGGATTCCAATACAGGCTTTACCAGTAATAACGGTTTACATTTAGATTTATCAAAAAACAAGGCTACAGCTAGGATATGCTCGGATTCATACATCAGCCCAGTGTGACATTCAATCATGTTATTAATAGTGATCGCTAATCCACCTGAAGGGCGCCTTTCATTTGCCCTAGTTGCATGGGAGCTGAAAGTACGAAACCCCTGGAATACCACTGCATCCATTTTCGTTGTTTCTTGAATTAGCAATACATTTGGAATGTCCACTAATGGAAGAGAAGCCAACCACTTATAGAGGTTATGATAACGGCATGAGTTCCATGTTATAATGTCAAACACCTGCTTCACATATTGCTATTTTGGTGTTTTATCCATTTTAGAATTCAACTAACCTATCATCAAACGAAGTTATGTCAGTGATTTCATCTCCTTCGTTATATGCCTTTGAGTCTTTGTCAAAAGACTCTTTACCAAGATTAGTAAATGATGTAAAAACATTTTTCGAGCCGTAGTTCAGAGGCATATGAATCTGTGCAGTATGATCGATGCATTCACTTTTACCTTCTACTACTAACCCATTATTATGGCTCATAGTAGGTGCATGCATAGGATCAGACTGCACATACTCAACACTTTCGTTACAAGTAGTTGGGTTGCCTATGCTGGGATCTAGGTTCAACGCCATTATGCCAGAGTAAGTGTTACTACCTGGACACACCAGGAGATCGATGTTGTTTTTGGAAATATCAGGCTGAGTTATCTCTACACATCTCCTGCTCCTCAAACCACTTGCCATATTCTTATACCGGTCAAATGTGCCACTCAGTGATTACCCAACGCTCAACACCATTTTAAGAGTTCAACAGGGGCTTGTCCTTAAGCAACACTTACGTTTTGTTGGCTGAAGCAAACACAAATTCAATTTCAAATTATCTTCCACGCACCCGCGCACCCTCACACCCTAACAGCCCAACAGCACACTTAATCACACTAAGGATGCACGTGCTTGATGCAGGAACACATAGTAAATGTAGAGCTTCCGGGTGTGGGGGGGCAGGGTTACAACACGCAGTGATTCTGGAAGAATAAAGATAGAGGACTGTGGGGACGTCACGTGATCGCGGGAGCGCGATCTCGCGAGATCTCGATGCAACGAGATCTCACGAGCCCGCGCTCCGCGAGAGAACGTTGCCGCCACAATTGGAGAGCGCCAGACCTAGCGGTTGGGTCACAGCGCTGCTCCTGTTGAGGAGCCATTATAATTGAGTCTCATAGAAGATTCTGAGTCCAGCTTCCAGGGCATAAGTCCAATGCCACAGGAGGCCACATGGGGGCCCTGGAAGCCTACAGCGTGCCATCCAAGTGCACGCACACCCTGCCTCCAGTGAAGTAACTGGGAGGCCCAGACAGGAACTGTGAGTAAACCCCCTACCCTGCCTAAGGACAAGTTATGCCAACCAGTTTGTCTTGTCAATAAAGACAGTTAGAACCCACCTAAGCGTCCTGTCGTCCTTCGAGGCCACTACATAATTGGCGATGAGGATACCTAAAGACCCACAGGTCCACAACGCAAGGCGCCACACCGCCCCCTGCGTTTCTCCCATCACTTTGGACCCCAGCAATTCTGTGGATGCAATGGGAGCCCCTTTTCTCCACGTATCTGGAGGCTGCGGGCGGCACGGGATATGCCCCCTCCAGGAAGAAGGCGATGCTACTGAACGCAATGGGGGTTGAAGGTCAGCGCATTTTTGCCAGCTTAACAGCCATACCAGTAGTCGACGACGACGTCTACCAGGAGGCGACCCGTCGCATTGTGAAGAGGTTCACCAATAGGGAGAACGTGGTGCTATACAGACTGACGTTCTACACCCGTAAACAAGAAGGGAGCGAACCCATGGACGACTATATCACCAGGATGAGGGAGCTGGCCTCTATTTGCACGTTCGGCGAAAATGCAGAACAAGTCATCTGCGACATGCTGGTCGTTCACACCAACTCCAGGAAAGAGCAGGATAAATTCATCCAAGAAAAAGAAAGGACCCTCGACAAGGCCATCCAAATTGCCAGGGTAGAGGAATAAACCTCCAGCAGGCGCAAAGAAGTGGGTAGCCACCTGCCAGTACCCAAAGGTGCGGCGCTGCAATGGAGAGGACGCAGAGACAAGCAATCCCGCGACAGCTCCAGAGACAAAGGCCCCAGACAAAAGTATCCGCCGAAATGCTATAGATGCGCCAGTACCAAGCACATGGCGAATGATCGTGACTGCAACGCCAGGAATAAGGAGTGCTCAAAGTGCAGACGCATTGGTCACATGGCCCCGGCATGCACGTGGCGGGAGAAAGCCGTTTCCCGCGTTGATGGCGACCGCGCCTCAAGCGATGATGACGAGCTACAGGACAGACCCATGGTCATCATGGTCAACGCCCTCCACGCCAGGAGAGAAAAGCCCCACTGCAACATTAAAGTGGATGGAATGGAAACACGTGTCATGGCAGATTCGGGATAAGACCTCACAATCCGCCCCATCGACACGTATAAGGAAATGATGGGACAAGCACAAGTGGAAATCAGAACGACCAGGTAAAAACCGATGGTCTTCGGAGGTGCGACCATCAACCTGTTGGGCTACATCAAAGCTGGTCTACCACCACCAAAGTGTACTTCTCACCCAAAGGCCCAGCCATGCTTGGATGGGACGATCAACACAGACTCAGTATTAAACTGGATCCCAGCACTCCGGAACAGGTACTCATGGTCTCCTCAGGAGCAGCGCAGAATTTCAAGGAGATCTTCCCTAGCCTGTTTTCCGAGAACCCGGGGAAAGTGAGAGACTTTGTCCACAAGATTCCGTTGAAACCAAATGAGGTACCGGTGAAACACAAAGTTAGAGCAGTACCTGCCATGGCGAGACCAGCATTAGATGCCCACCTTCGGAAAATGGTCGAAGAAGTAACCATCGAGGCCGTGGAATCCTCCGAGTGGTTGAGTCCAGTGGTTCTCGTTAAAAAGAAATCCAGCAACGACCTCAGGATATGCATCGACCTGAGAAGCCTGAATCTAGAGGTTGTCACTGATAGCTTTCCGCTCCCCAGCATCAGTGAAATCGCCCTCATGATGAAAGAGGCGCCAATCTTCTCGAAGCTGGACATGCGTGACGACTATCACCAGATTCCTCTACACAAGTCTTCACACCCCCTGACGGCGTTCATCCCTCCGTTCGGCACCTTTCAGTACACCCGCATCCCTTTTGGGTAGTCTTCAGCAGCGTCCGCATTCCAGAGGATGATGAATTCCCAACTTAAAAGACTCACAAATGTTTCATTCTTTCAGGACGACATCCTTGTGTGCGCCAAGGACAACGAGACCCATGACAGAGCACTCAAGGCAGTCCTGAGCAAGCTTCAAGAGGCAGGCGTTCATCTACGCCATGAGAAATGCGTTTTTGGAGCGAGCAAGGTAGAATACCTTGGGTATTGCATTTGTAGCGAAGGGGTGAGCCCCAAGAAGAACCTTATGGAGGCCATAACAGATGCCCCGGCCCCGATGTGCAGAGAAGAACTACGCTCGTTCCTGGGCCTAGCCGAGTACTATGCTAAGTTCGTCCCAAGGTTTTCCGAAACCACGTCCCCCATGAGGGAGCTTTGAAGAAGGGGGCAGCCTACTCCTGGGGGCCAGAACAAAATGAAGCCTTCACTGAAATCAAACGGAGAATCATACATGCACCATGCCTGAAACCGTTCAACCTGGAATGGGACACCTGTATCACAACGGACGCCAGCGCGTACGGGCTGGGGGCCACTCTGACCCAGAAGAAGGGTGACACTGAAAACATTGTGGCGTTTGCATCTTCAGCGGAGAAGAATTACTCCACCGTTGAAAAAGAAATGTTGGCTTGTGCCTGGGCCGTCGGCTACTTCAGATCTTATGTTTGGGGCACGAAATTTAGACTGGTCACCGACCACAAACTTCTCATACACATGTTGAGCCAGGCCGCACCAAGACTGCCACCTCGAGACTGGCCACGAACGCCGCAAAACTTCAAGAGTACACATACGAGATAGCCCACATTGCTGGCTGGAAAAACGCACAAGCGGACTGCATGTCCAGGCTCCTGAACCGAAACGCCCCTGGGACCACATTCTTAGAAGATGAATGTGTCGTAGCATCTATAAGTGACTTGAGGAACCGCGAGTACATGAACCTGAGTGAGCGCCACTGGCAGGAGGAGTTTGAGCAGGACGATGCTCTAAGGCACGTAGCAGCCTGGGTCCACGAAGGGTGGCCTGACGAAAGAGCAATCCCGGAAGGCCTATGCCCATACTGGAAGGTGAACGACGAAATCACCACCATGAATGGCCTCATTCTGAGAGGTGACCAAGTGATCCCGCCCAGCGGAATTCGCAAAGTGATTCTGTGCAGAACACACTCAGGCCATCTGGGATGCAACATGACCCGACGCAGGATAGGCGACGCCTATTGGTGGCCAGACATGGATCAGGACATACGACAAATGGTTGAAAGGTGCCATGAGTGCACAAACAGTGACAAGCGTCTGGTTGTGAGACAAGCCCCCATGCTGCCCACCGAAGTCCCCAAAGGGCTGTGGCCCAAACTAGGGTTGGATTTCATCGGGCCTCTGGACAGCATGCCCCCAGAACATAAATATGGGATAGTCACAGTCGACTATTTCTCCAAATGGGTCGAAGTTGATTTCACTTCGGACATCACCACAAGCACAGTCATCAAAGCACTCACCACCATATTCCAGCGCGAAGGCCTTCCCGAGGAAATCGTGACGGACAATGGTGTCCAGTTGGTCTCCCGAGAGATGGAGAAATTCCTCAAACTCAACAACATTCAACAGCGTAGAGCAAGTCTCTACCACCCACAAGCCAATGGCCTGGTCGAGCGGGCAAACCGCTTCATCAAAGGGGCGCTGCAACTAGCGCATGCCTCGGGTCTAAACCCGTACAAGACGGTCAAGGAGGCTGTCGCAGCCCACCGCATCACCCCCAACGCCGTCACCGGTGTTTCACCTTTCCATCTGCTAAGGGGGAGAAGGGCAGCATCCACACTGGTACCACCTTGGCTCCATCAAGTGAGGGCTGACGAAGACGTGAACATGGAAGACGTGGTCTTTCGCATGCAGCGTAAAAAAGAAGCCATGAAGGCCCAAGGGGACATGCGTCGAGTCGCTCACCAGACAGCAGTTAACAAAGGCGACCTGGTAAAGATACGTCTCCCTCACAAAGACACTTCGACCGGCTCCAGATACAGCAGTCCCATAGAAGTCATCAAGAAAGGGTCAAACCACATTTGCACCAGCGACGGAAGGAAATGGAATCTAGAAAGGGTGGCCATGTACCGCAGAAAAGAATCTGTTGAGCAGCCACACTGGGAAACCGGAGAAGACCCAGATCAACAAATGCCATCCGAAAACCCTCACCAGTCAGGAAGAGATACCTCTGAGTCACCCTACGGCGACAAGTTCTTAAGCGCCAACTCCCCATCCCCACTCAGGGGCTCACAGCGAAGGGCAAGAAAAGGAGAACCTGAATCACCCACACCTCCCCAAGAGTCCTCCCGCAGCCCTGCCTTGTTTCCAGATCAAGGCAGACCTCAGAGAGAGAAAAGGAAACCCAGCAAGTTTGCAGACTTTGCCATGGAATGACCATCCATCCTTTTCCTAGCAAAGGAGGTGTGTGGGGACGTCATGAGATTGCGGGAGCGCGATCTCGCGAGATCTCGATGCAACGAGATCTCGCGAGCCCGCCCTCCGCGAGAGAACGTTGCCGCCACAATTGGAGAGCGCCAGCCCTAGCGGTTGGGTCACAGCGCTGCTCCTGTTGAGGAGCCATTATAATTGAGTCTCATAGAAGATTCTGAGTCCAGCTTCCAGGGCATAAGTTCAATGCCACAGGAGGCCACATGGGGGCCCTGGAAGCCTACAGCGTGCCATCCAAGTGCACACCCTGCCTCCAGTGAAGTAACTGGGAGGCCCAGACAGGAACTGTGAGTAAACCCCCTACCCTGCCTAAGGACAAGTTATGCCAACCAGTTTGTCTTGTCAATAAAGACAGTTAGAACCCACCTAAGCGTCCTGTCATCCTTAGAGGCCACTACAAGGACAAACGTAAGTATCAACAGTGACGCTTGCTACATGGGCGGAGCATTCATGTGTGTTACGAGCAATGGCCCAGCCCACTCACTACCCAGCCCAGCCCACACACACAGTCACTAATGCAGTGCTGTTCATGATAAATATTTACTTCGGTAACTGCAGTCCGTGGTAATTACAAAAGGTCCCATGGGGACGTTTCACCTGAGAGGCAGCAGCTGCTATTCCTCTCCTCCTTACAGCCTTTCCACAGAAAAAGATTTTGCTTCAGCAAGTAAACAAGTAGGCACGTTGAAGTCCATAAACCGCAGCCCAACAGCACACTTAATCACACTTAGGATCGTATTTCTTCAGCTCTGAACTCTCTTCACTGGCTCCTCGTGGCCACAAGGATCAAGTTCAAGACCCTTTGCATCGTCCACAAGGCTTTCTGGGGCCTGGGACCACACTACCTCCTACTTCCTCTTCCTAAATTTCTTTCTTCTCGAGCTCTCTGCTCGTCCACCTCCAATTCTCTGAAGGTCAGTCGCTTCTCCAAGCAGAGAGTTGAGGGCAAATCTCGCTCCTCGACTGGGGCCTCCCTCTGCAACAGCTTCCCTGCATCTCTCAAACTTGAGCAGAACCTCCTCCGGTTCCGGAAGCAACTCAAGACCTTGCTTTTCGCTTCTGCTTTCTCTCTTCCTCTGCTGATGTCCCTGACTGCTCCGCGCACTGGTCACCTGGCCTCCTACTGAACTCGGGCCCAGTCTCCTGCATGTCCAGTTACCCTGGCACTGGCTCTGGGCTCCGCCAGCACTTAAGGGCCTGTATCTGTAACCCTCTAGTGCCTTCTCTCTCTGCACTTACTAGCCACCTTCCGGCTGTTATTGAATACCTGCACTCCCCCCTTTCCCCCTGGCACTTACTGAGATACCTGCACTTCTCACTCTTCTCCTCCCGCTCCCCCGCACTTGCGTGATCTGAATGACACAAGGCCTAGTAGGACCATTGTTTTGGCATCCTTCTGTTTCCCCCGCCTTGTCTTGTCGCGCCTAGAAACACTTGCGTACAGGCATGTTATAAATGACATAGCTTATCAAAACTCCTGTCTCCAAGGCTTACATTTCGCGTTGGGATTGCTTCGTGTATTTCTGAAGCTTATTCAGTACAAGGCCTTCAAGCTCCAAAGGGTATCCCCACACATTTGGTGCGAGGAAAAGTAGCAGATGTTGCTTCTCAAAAATATGTTCCATAGGAAACCATTACCAAAGCGGCTACATGGGCTTCTCCTTCAGCTTTCTGTAAGCACTATTGCCTTGATCTCAGTTCCCGGGCTGATGCACAGTTTGGCGAAGCAGTGCGTAAAAACCTTTTTCTGTAAGTAAATTTCCATTCACTCGTTTCATGAATCAGTGCATGGGAATCTCCCAAAAATGTGGAGGAAAGGGGACGGCACATATGAGTATCTCGGTAGAAGGTCTCGGGAGGATAGCTCAGCAGCAACATGCTCGCCTTGGAAGCAAGACGACACGGAGCAACACAGGTTTGATCCCAGGTTCACGCTTAGAAACCTCTGGGTATTAAGCATGTTAAAAATAACCTATCATATCATAACAAAGTTACTCACCATAGTGACTATATTACTCCTAGTCCATAGTCCCCTTTCCTCCAAAGGCCTGCCCGCCTTCCTCTCTAAAAGTTTTCCTTTCATTGCTTAATTGTCCTTCGACTTTGGCGATAGCAAAGGAATGAAGGCCAATGTGCTGGGCAGGGTTTAGGAAGGCGGCACTGCAGCCACGCGTGAAAATAAAAGAAGGACAATAATATTTTTGATGCTTCAAAAAGTGATCCGGTCCCTTCACGAAGGACGGAATGTCCCAAATGTATGGAGGAAAGGGGACAATGGGCTAGGAGTAAGATAGTCACTATGGTGAGTAGCTTTGTTAAACTGCCAGAATTGTAAGGACACGATGTTAGGATTTATCACATGCATAAACTGCTTTCATAAAATATGACACTTTCTTACAACTGTGCACCAGTTGTCAGTAAGAAAAATATACTTTATATCTATGGAGCAGAAAGGTGGAAAGTAAACATCCCACTCTGCCTGCCTGCATCATTGCAGACTATTTAGGAATCCTATTTCTTTTAGTCTGGTGTCATCGATAGTGAAAATATTACACAAGATTTAGAGCAAACATTGGTCACGAATAGGCAATTAAACCCTCCAAAAATTGTTTGCCATCCTTCAAAAATACCAAGTCTAAAGTTGCAAATCCTGCGCTGCCAACCTGGGATTACAGTGCACTTTTTCAGTATCCTACAACCATTGGAAATGCAAGAATTTAAACAAACACTTTTTCTCCTCATCCATCCCCAAAACATTAAATAACGTACATTGGGGTTCATAACAAGTTTGCCAGTATTCCGGGGAAATATCAGAAAGCCCATACTGTTACCGGTGCCCGATATCCTGGTATTACGGGAAATCCCCATTCCATGGAGTCAAATAGGACTCCATGAAGGTTATTGCTGCATTATTTTTACCGGCAGGTCAGGCCTGGAGGTAGATCCGTGGTCCCCACTGGCAAACTTTTGTTTCCCCAGTACGGTACAAATTCTGGTGCCGGAATTACTGGCAATTTTACCAGAATTTGTACTGTACCAGGGAAACTAATGAGGTCCGTTGTTCATAAAATGGCCATTTCTACCATGTCAGCGTCATCATCATGAAACTATTACACTAGACATGCAGGAAGCACTGGTCATGTTTTTGGTGCGCTCTAACACCAGTCATGTTTTCAGTCTCTCCATAGTAAATTACAAGGCACATAATGATGCATTGCCATCAGCTGCTAAAGATAGGCATCATTACAATTTGTGCAGTTTGGCTCACAGCTGTGGTAATGCGGCGGTAACTGAGTTACCGCCGCATTACCACACCACCCACTATGGTTTTGGCGGAGGACAAACCTCCAGCAAAATGCTGAAGGTGATTCTGCCACCTTACCGCCAAAAAACAGCTACTTCAGCAGAATTACCACGGGTGGTAATTGCGCTGAAATCCCCATTGAATCCATAAATGGGAGTAACAGCACCATGGCCCCGCTTTCGGCAGTCATTCCATCGTATGAAGTGGCAGTAATGGTAAATCAAATTGGTGGTATTTTGGCGGATTTACAGCTCAGATACCACCAAATTTGAATGGGCCCCAATGTGCACATTTGACTACCGCGCCATGGAGCCCAACCAATATAAATAGAAATCCACAACTGAGGGGCAAAAAGCAATGCGACTTTAAGAAGCAAACAGCCTAGATGTTAAACGTTAACACAACTGCAGAGAACAAAAACATGCATATTTAGATGCACTCTAGAAGCTCAGTTTATAATGTCTTCGATAACAGACTTTTATCATACAGTAAACAAGTTGTTGGTACAGTGCACATATAAAAATAGTAGCATTTTAATTCCTTATAGTGCGTGCTACGTAAATCATTTAATTACGATAAGTACAAAGTAACTGACAAATGCCACTGAATGTGTTATGAACTCTGAGATAAACGCAACCTCATTAAACTCACAATAAGTTGAACTATAAAAATGGAGCAAAGTCATTTTGCACTATAGTGGCCTTGGCACAAGAACATCACTGCAAACATTTAAAACCAGGTTATGACTTCACGTGATATTTAGGGCAATAATAGAAAAGGTGTACATTGTAAATTAGTTGCAACAACTCAAAGATGTTCTATTTAATTACCTATAGGAAATACAACTTAACGTCAAATATACAGATAGAAAAGTATGCATTTTTGCTGTGGTTTAACACAACATTACTATTTTCAATGTAGTCTTATCGGTATGATCATCTACCGGCCGGCAAATAAGGCCGTACAAGATTCGAATCTTTATTTCCCACAATTTACAGGCAATGCACAAAGTTTTTAGGAAAAGGAAAATTAAAAGGTATATACCTTTCCCTAAAAATGATGTGTCATCACAAAAGAAAAGCAGGACAGTAGAGGGAGAGGGGGTGCCAGAGAGACATCCTCCAAGATGGCTGCATTTCACCAAGGCTCAATAATAGAGGGGAAAACACTAGACCTCCCCCTCTCAGTTAAGCCTTTTTCTACTGCAAAACCCAACTCATGCACCTCAGTATAGCCTCAGCACATCGGCTGGAACCACCTATGGAAAGGAGCTGGTGGCTGGCATACTGAGGCAGGTTTGACTGTTCCATGTCATTTCATCGCGGGGTGACATTTCATTGGGTTTTTCTCTGCGGATATTTTAATGGAAAAACTCATCATATTTTTATTTTTTTATTTTAGGGTGCCCCCCCACCCCCCAAGCCCACCATCTCCTTTAATTTTGTATCTATTCCCGAACACCCACACCCTAGATATATATATATATATATATATATATATATATATATATATATATATATATATATATATATATATACTTTTCTAACCCCCCTAAAAAATGTGATGAGTTTTTACATTAAAATATCCGCAGAGAAAAACTCAACGAAATGTCATCCCCGATTAAAGGACGTTGTACCGGTTTGACATCGGAGGGCTTATCGCCTCTTGAGGGCAGGTTCAGGGGGCCTGTTGCGAGCGTGTACCAATGTGGAAATGCTGGGCTGGGATAGAAGTTGTTGTACACGCTGGGAGCTGGCAGGACAGTGGGGGCTTTCCCTGCTGTTTTTTCTGATCAGTGGGTTGGACCGCTTTCAAACTGTATTTGCCGCAACTTGGGACTGACTGCAAGTGTACCCCCTCTTCTGGGCCTTACTTCTGGAGCCTTCTTCTTCAGCGGTTGTCCCTGTGGGCTGCAGCTTTGCTTCGCTGGCCCATTGTATTGGCTCAAGCTGCAGATGTGTACTAGGTGCAAAGTGGCCTGGAGTGCTTCTACAACCAGGAAATAAACCGCCAGCACATTGGGGGTGGGAAACAATCTGCTATGCAAAATGCATTTATTCAGGTTAGCCTTAAGCTCCCCCATTTTGTTTCATGCACTCACACCATCTTGCAAAATCTCCTATTTGGAGCTGCAAGTAATCGCCGCACAAGAGCGCTGAGAATGTTGTTGCAAAGAAATGAGCTCATTGTTATTTCAGCCTTGGATCTTGCACAGGCCGGACCAAGCGCAATCAAATATTTTCGTCTGCAGCTGTTAATTGCGTGGGTCTCACAAATGCACATACTAATAATAAGAATAGTTTATGACACAGGAGATGCTCTGTTCTAGTTGTACCAGGAAAGGGTTATCTTAAACAAACTGTAAAAAAACATGCAGCTGCACAGTAACCCTCGGTCATGAAAACAAAAGATAATGTTGGTAGGAATGTTTCCTTTCAGTGAGAACAGTGAGAACAGTCTGTTGTTTTGTAAGGTCAGAAAGTGAGAATGTACAAGCATGAAATCGCTGACCAAATGTATGTATGTTTTCACAGAAAACCCTATACGTAGCATGGAGCTGTAAAATATCTATGACATGGCATTTCAAAGCAGTATTCATGTAACCTGGAGTCCATAAAAGACATGCTTTCCTTGCTGTAAATTGCTCACTTCTGCACATCTAGTGCTGGGTAGAACTTGGGTCCGCTTGAAGCGAATACTCAGCTCTGTGTCTGTTTGTATGGTATGCTAATGTTTATTTATACAGCACCTATACACAGGCAAGTGTTTCAAAGCGCTCAAACACTTGGTCTTATCTCGCTTGAAGTACAGTTACCCAATTTTGCTTTTACACCAAAGAACCCTGTGCATCATCTGAGGGTGCTGCCTACAACACCCAGGACCATGCTTGTAAGCCCTTGGCTCACAGGGGATCGTGTGGCACCCAGCCTCCCTTATTCAGTCTCCCCTGGGTGTCCAGCCCAGGTGCCTGCAACCAAAGCAAAAACAATGAGGTGATGACTGGAAGGTTTAGAATGAATCTTAACCACCACCCCAAAAGGGGCAGTCCAGCCCGAACTGCTAGGTCACATCGCTTCTGCACGAGACCACAAGCATCCCCAAACATGTTTCGGCCTTGTTGGGCCTCATCAGTGAGGAGTAGCTTGGGTTTCTAGGCCCAGCAGGCCCAGGACCCACGTCTGGGCATACCTGTCCCACACGGGGTGACAAAGCAAAAACAAAGAGGTGATGACTGGAAGGTTTAGAATGAATCTTAACCACTGGCTTTGCTCTGGGCAACCCTCCAGACCATTGTTCTTCGCCTGCCAAGCCATTACAGAAGGGGAAAGACCATATGCAAATCAGGCTTGGTCCCACCCCAAAAGGGGCAGTCCAGCCCGAACTGCTAGGTCACATCGCTTCTGCACGAGAGCACAAGCATCCCCAAACATGTTTCGGCCTTGTTGGGCCTCATCAGTGAGGAGTAGCTTGGGTTTCTAGGCCCAGCAGGCACAGGACCCACGTCTGGGCATACCTGTCCCACTTGGGGTGACAAAGCAAAAACAAAGAGGTGATGACTGGAAGGTTTAGAATGAATCTTAACCACTGGCTTTGCTCTGGGCAACCCTCCAGACCATCGTTCTTCGCCTGCCAAGCCATTACAGAAGGGGAAAGACCATATGCAAATCAGGCTTGGTCCCACCCCAAAAGGGGCAGTCCAGCCCAAACTGCTAGGTCACATCGCTTCTGCACGAGACCACAAGCATCCCCAAACATGTTTCGGCCTTGTTGGGCCTCATCAGTGAGGAGTAGCTTGGGTTTCTAGGCCCAGCAGGCACAGGACCCACGTCTGGGCATACCTGTCCCACTCGGGGTGACAAAGCAAAAACAAAGAGGTGATGACTGGAAGGTTTAGAATGAATCTTAACCACTGGCTTTGCTCTGGGCAACCCTCCAGACCATCGTTCTTCGCCTGCCAAGCCATTATAGAAGGGGAAAGACCATATGCAAATCAGGCTTGGTCCCACCCCAAAAGGGGCAGTCCAGCCCGAACTTCTAGGTCACATCGCTTCTGCATGAGACCACAAGCATCCCCAAACATGTTTCGGCCTTGTTGGGCCTCATCAGTGAGGAGTAGCTTGGGTTTCTAGGCCCAAGCCTGCTCTTCGCTTGGGTTTCTAGGCCCAAGCCTGAGCCTCTTCAGTGAGGAGTAGCTTGGGTTTCTAGGACCAAGCCTGATTTGCATATGGTTTTTCCCCTTTTCTAATGGGATGCTTGTGGTCTCGTGCAAAAGGGATGTGAGCTAGCAGTTTGGGCTGGACTACCCCTTTGGGGGTGGGACCAAGCCTGATTTGCATATGGTTTTTCCCCTTTTCTAATGGCTTGGAAGGCGAAGAACGATGGTCTGGAGGGTTGCCCAGGGCATGAGGGAAGGCCTGATAGTTCCGCTGCTTAAACCACAGAAACTAAGCATGGACTGTGGATACTATATGTTAAATCAAGACAGCAAGATTCTTACAGCCATTCTAGCAAATATGCTTCATAAGGTGATACATGTATTGATCCACCCGTCCATTTTTTTAAACAACAAGAATCACAGTGCATTAGCAACGTGTATCAGCATATGTATTTGTCAACTATGTCTAATTCTAGCACACACACCCAAACTTAGCCTATATGACCTGTCCGGTCATGTATAATCTGACTCATCGCCTCACCCTCCTCCATTGCTGGTTCCATTACCTCTCTGTTTCTCTCGTTTGCAAACAATGTCACAGTCAGCACTATCCATCGCGGATGTCTACACTCGCCTCGACTTTTTGTTCTCGCAATGCTTTCTCCCATGCCCCTGTTTACGCTCCATTCCACTTCTCCATCTCCCTCCACCATCTGGTTGTGCTAGGTTCTTTAGCATCTTTCCACTTCATGGCTATGCTCCGCTTAGCCAGTATATACATCAAATCTTTGAGCTTATTTAACGGTTTATCTTTCGCATTGCTCTTGTAACAGCCTAGAATGCAGGCCTCTGGTGTCTGGATGTCTAACTCAATACCGCCTTGTGTTGGCTTATGTGCAACTCTTCCCCAGAACCCCTGCACAACCGGGCATCCCCAAAACATGTGTATAAGCCCCATGTTCTCTGCCCTGCACTTTGGGCATTCCTGCCTAGTCGCACCTTTGAATGTTGCAATTACAGCGGGTGTGAGGTACGCCCTGTGTGTAATGTACAATTGTATTAACTGCAGCCTGGCGTTTCTGGAGACTTTCTTGTGGTACAATGTTATCCTTTTCCATTCGCTGCCCTCAAAAGTCCTCCCTAATTCCCCTTCCCATTTCTCTTTACATTTCAGTTCCAATCGCGAGGTTTGATCTAACAATATCTCATACATTCTAGAGATAGCATGTCCCCCCTCTGCCACCGTGAGCAACAGTTCAATATCCTCATTACCCATAGCCTCCTCCATGTTGTTTGGCCATCGCCCTTACAGTGTCTTCATTACTGTATTATACACCAGGAACTGGCCCGCATGTAAGCCTGTGGCTTCTTGCAATTCCCCAAATGTCTTCCACCCTCCCTCCTTCCAAAGATCTCCCACCGTGGCTAACACACATATTTCCCAATGTGCCCTTTCCACTTCCCTACCACCCAGTTTCCCTGTCAGGATAGCTGCTATCGGTATCTGTGGAGAGAGCGAGTCCACTAGCCCCATAATTCTGCAAGTCCCTTTCCATATTCGAATACCCTACTCCACCAAATAAGGATTACCCGTCCGTTCTCTGGCGGGGATCCAGAGGAGGACACTCATGTATCCCCCTTTTATAACTGGTTGTAGCAACGTAGTGTCCGTTGTAGGGTTGTCTGCCATCCATTGTACAACATGTTGCAGCTGGCACGCCAGGAAGTACAGCTCAGAGTTAGGTATCTTTAGCCCACCCTGTGCGTACAGCCTCTGCAGTGTGCTCAAAGCCACCCTGTTCCTCCCTTCCTGCCACAGGTACACTCTACACATTTTCTCCACATCCCGGAAAAACTGCCTTGCTATATAGTATGGGACATTCCCAAGGAGTGCATGATTCTCGGCAGTGCTATCATTTTCCATAACGCTGCTCTACCCATCACTGACAAGGGTAGTTTACTCCAGAATTCCATGGATTTCGCCAACCTGAGTTTAGCCCGTACCGTATTCTCTTCATGTTCTCGTTTAGGGTCATGATAAATGCTAATCCCCAAATATCTAAAGCAGAACCCGCTCCAGGGCAAGGGAATGACTGGCAAGTCCTTCTCAACCTTCTTTGCCATAGTGGCCAGCGGAAACATGCACGACTTAATCCTATTTATTTTGATGCCTGCTAACCTGCTCGAGTTGTCTAGTAACTCCATGATGTATGCTAAATTCGTCACTGGGTCGCTTAGATACAATAACACATCATCAGCGTACATGGATACCATGTGCCTCACCCCACCTATATCTATGCCCATATCACTGTATTCCTGTCACAAGTATGCTGCCATAAGTTCAGCTGCTATGATGTGCAGCATCTGGGACAGCGGGCACCCTTGCCTCGTGCCTTTATACAATTACCATGCTTCTGAGTATGTGTTTCCCGTCCGAACTCTGACCTTCGGCTCAGTATACAACAACCTTACCCAACTTTAGTACTGTGGTCCAATCCCCATCTTCGTTATGGTGGCATATAACTAGTACCGGTGTACTGAGTCAAATGCCTTGGTTGCGTCTAACGAAGCCACCGCACATTCTGTGTTGATGTCTTCTGTACTGTAAATGACGTGATGCAACCTCCTGAGGTTCTCTGAAATACTCCTGCCCGGGACGTACCCCGTTTGATCCGGGTGGATAAATACATGTATCACCTTATGAAGCATATTTGCTAGAATGGCTGTAAGAATCTTGCTGTCTTGATTTAACAGCAACAATGGCCTATAGTATCCACAGTCCATGCTTAGTTTCTGTGGTTTAAGCAGTGGAACTATCAGGCCTTCCCTAATGCCCTCAGGCAGTATCTTATCTTCGTACGCCTCATTGTACACTTTTGCGAGTAACGGAGCTAACACCTCTCTATAGTCTTTATAGAATTCGCCCAGGAGCCCATCTGTTCCTGGTTTCTTCCCCATGTTCTGATCGTGGCTACTAGCTCTTCTGGGGTTATGGGTGCCTCCAGTGACTCAGCCTGGAGATCATCTAGCCGCAGCAGTGCTATCAAGTCGAGGACATCTTGTATGTCCCCCTCATCTCTCCCCTGGGGATCTGTGTATAGAGCCTTATAATATTCAGAGAATACCTCATTTATGCCTGTCTGCGTGTTCAGCTCCTCTTAGTTTGTATTGCTAACAGAGCATATTGGGGCTCTCGTATCATTCCTTCTGCACAGCCACGCTAACATTCTCCCAGGTTTATCTTCTTGCCATTACTCCTTTCCAGGTACTTTGCATAGTTAAACTTCCCCAACCTATCCCATTGCGCCATGCATGCCTGTGTCAATTTGATGATTTCATCTACGTGCTCCTTATCATGCCTAGCTTTCCTCTTCCGTGCCCTCAATTTCTCTTCAACATTCTCCAGGTCCTTGATGATGACTTTCAGCACCCTCCCGATTCCGCAATCATTACTCCCCTAATCACCACTTAGTATGCCTTCCAGACAGTGCCCACCTTCTGTACACTCCTCTCATTTACTGTGAAGTATTCCACCGTGTTCTTCCTAATATGTTCAGCAAATGCTATATCTTGCAGTGATTCGCTCCTCAGCTTCCACGTGGGGATGGGCGGTCTCGGTGCAGTCACTGTCCACCTCGCCACAAGTGGGGAGTGATTCGATAGTACCCTGGCTAAATACTCCAGCTCCGAGAATTCTAATTTGTGCTCCTCCCCAGTAAACATGTAATCAGTTTGTGTATATACCTTGTGAGAGTATGCCCTATCCTCCCCGTGGTTCACCCTCCACAGATCTCTTGGAGGGATCAAGTGTGTCAACAGTGAGTTTAGTATTTTGGCCGGGGGAAGGCCGCTTGTGTTTCTCATCTGATATGTCCTTAGTCGGATCTAAAATGCAATTAAACCCCCCCCCCAGAGCAACCGCCACCTAAATAAGGTCCCAGCCTGGCGTACAATGACCAGAAGAACACAGTGGCATCATGGTTCTGGGCATACGTGTTTACAATGCAAATCTCACGATTCTCTATCATCCCATGCAAAATTGCCATCCTCCCCTCACTGTCTGTCTTTGTGGTCAACACTTTAAATGGTATGGTAGGGGCCACCCAAATGAGGACCCCTCTCGCGTATGTAGAATATGTGGAGCCCACCATCCCGCCTCCCCAAGCCTTGTCTAAATTCTTCTGCTTTTGTGCTTTTGTGCATCTAATTGCGTTTCCTGCAACATAGCTATCCCAACTTTATTCCGCTTAATATACATGCTCACTCCTGCGTTTCACATAATTAAGCCCCCTGGCATTCCAGGTCATAATTTTAATCGTACCCGCCATTAATAGCCATGTCTAGAGTGTTAGTGCGGACGCCTTCCCGTTGCCAACCTTAGTAAGAGCACAATGCTACGTGCTATCATATATACTAGGCTCTCTTCCTCCCACCGCCCCCCCACCCCACTGCAAACAAACTTCAAACATAACTCATTTCCACTATGCCATGCATTCAAGGACTTTCCCGTTTCCGCTCCATTCAACCTAGTCTCGAGACTAGTCTCCTGGTGCCCTACGGGCGTCCTCTGTATGATAGCCTTTAAGCTACTTCTTCAGGGGGTTAGCGGGTCTGCTCTAGGCGTTCCACTCTACAGTGTTTCTGTAACTCACTATTTTGCTCCTGCAACTTCATCACTTATCTTATAGCTTCCGTGTTACTTTTAATTGCTACCCCTACATAGCATGTGTACATCTATTATGCAATTTCTACATGTGTTCTGTTTTAGTCCTGCTGCCGCACAAGGTGTCTTCCCCTCCGGGATCTGCACGCTCTCCATCTACTCCTGTGCTTCCATCGGCGTCTTGAAGAAGAGGGCCTTCCCATTGTAAAACACCTTTCGCTTAGCTGGATATATCAGCATGTATTTTAGGTCTGCTTTACTGAGCCTGACCTTTATCGCAATGTACTGGGCTTTCCTCTTCTGAACCTGGAAGGTATAATCCGGATAGACTGAAATCTTGGCTGACGCTCTTTGTATTGCTCCTCCTGCTCTGGAGAAGGCCAGGATCTTCTCTCTGTCTTTATAGTTTAATACCTTGGCTATCACAGGTCTTGGTGGGGACCCTGGAGGTGAGTGCCTGACAAGGGAACGGTGCGCTCTCTTGATCATGAACCCCTGCGTGAGTTCTCTGGCCCCTATTTCTTGGAGCAACATATTTTCAATATAGGTGGTTGGATCTGACCCTTCCGCTCCTTCTGGCAGCCCTGCGATTCTCACGTTGTTTCTGCGTGCCAGTCTTTCCGCCTCCTCTGCCCTGTCCTCCAACAGCTTAACTTTCTGCTACAGAACATCTATGTCTTTGGCTGCTTGCATCTTTGCTACTGTGTTTTCCTCGACCTGTTCCTCCAGTTTCCCAGTACGTTCTGCGATGGCACGGACATCTTGTGTCAACAGTCCCATGTCAATGCCCACTGCATTGATCTTGACCTCCAACATTGTTTGCAGTGGTCGCAATGGCTTCAAGGATCGGTCGGTTCCCCTCGTCCGCCATGCTACCCGGGGAAGTCACCTGACCTTTCTCTTTGTCCCTGGTGTCAGCTTCCTGGCGACTGGATGGGCATTTTGTGAAGGTGTCTAAAGGGGCCTGCTTGTTTTTGTTCTATTTGCACTTGGTCGCCATCATGTACTGCCTGTTTCTCTGCACCCACTGCGTACCCTGGATCTCCAAAATCCGTTTGCCTATTTCTGTCGCCAGAGTCTTCCGCGAAGTACTGTCTCAAGCTCCACTTGCCAGTTGTGCCGGGCAGTTCACACTCTCTGCTATTGCAACCTTCTCATGTCCTGTCCGTACGGTCTTGTAGTGCTGCCACCCTTGCAGGTCCACTCTCCAGCGTACCCTAGGTTCGTGCCACTTTGTTTCCTGGGCAAACTCAGTTTGTTATGACCTACTTGTCATCTGACTCTGTAGAGCCTGCATTATTTAGGCTTCCGCTGGTCCACTCACTCAAGCACTCACTATTGATGGCCTCGGCTGGTCCCTAACCTTGCCCCTCCGTCTTCTGCAGGCCCATTTGGTCAGGATAGGAGGGGGGAGACAAGACTTATTCGATATGTCCGTTGGGACCTGCTAGTTGCACCGCCGCAGCTTGTTCTCCTGGCCCGGGGCTATCCGTCTCCAGTTGTGGGGTGCCTGCCTCCCCGGATTGCTTGTGGCGCTGCCTGACCTCACTACCCGGTCTTCTGCATCCAATGCGTCTCTACTGCTTGGTGTTCAGTGTGGGCCAACGCCTTGTGGTGGCCCGGCACCTGATAGTCGTCTCGCGGGTGTGTCTCACTCCTTCCACGGGGTCCGGACATTCCTCTATAGGCCAATGCCCTCTTTCCAGTTGTTATACCCCTGTTCCTTGAGAAGCCTCTTCCACAGGGGCCTTGTTTATAGCTGGGTGGGCGTGATTGTATTGTGACCCCTCTGTATTGGCAGAGCTGTACAACTCCACAATTAAAAATGCAGTGGAAGCCATTGCCCCTCTCGAGAGTAGGAGAGCAAAAAAAATGAAACATGCTAACTCTTGGTTTTCCGCCAAGCTCAAAGAGTTGCGCACACTCAAGCGCAAAGCACTCAACAAATGGCAAATTGCACCACAAGAGACCAACCGAACTGCCTACAAATCACTTGCCGCGCAATATAAAAAAGAGATAATTCTAGCTAAATCTACAGTGTACAACACCAGGATAGCCAACGCAACCTCTGAATCTAAAGAACTCTTTGCCATCTTTAAAGAGCTGGCCTCACCAGTCACAACCATACCTGTTGTTGTGAAAGACCCAACATGGTGCACAAAAGTCCAAACAGCCATGATCAAAAAAATTGAACTTTTGCAGTACAAGACCAATGCCCACCACAAAGCCTTGACAATAGCCAGCACACCGGCACCGCCAGCAACCAGTTCAGAAAGTAGAAAGGATATTCTATTTTCCTTTAGGAAAGATACTGAAACAGAAGTGCTTGCCGTTATACGTAAAATTAAACCCTCCAACCGCAAGGGTGATTCGTGCCCAGCCAACCTCATTACACAGTGCATAGAATCATTAGCCCCAATCATGACTGCTTTCATTAATGCCTCCTTTAGCTCTAACAGGGTCCTTGATTGCTTAAAGGAGGCGTGGGTACGGCCACAGCTAAAAGAAATCTCTCTAGACCCTGAGATCCCCAACAATTACAGACCACTCACCACGGTCTCATTCCTATTCAAAATTCTGGATAAAGTGGACTACTCACAAATCCAGCAGTTCTTAGAAACAAACAGCATATTGGGGAAGAGGAAATCTGGTTTCCGCCCGGGCCACGGAACGGAATCCGCCCTACTTGACCCCAAGATACAACTAGGAGAGACAATGATAAGCCAGCAATTCTACTGCTTCTAGATCTTTCTGCGGCTTTTGATTTAGTTGTCCACGAGACACTATGCAAACAACTCAAGAACTCTGCCTACTTTTCCACCGAAGCCACCATGGATCTCCTCCTTCCTTAAAGGGAGATGTATGAGAGTGTTCTCAGGGCAGGCATGTACAGCACCTACCACCATTCACTGTGGTGTTTCGCAAGGTTCATGCACCGCCCCCACTCTCTACAATATCTTCACCCTACCCTTGTTCAATGACCTTGATGATCGCGGCATAGCCTACACCAACTATGCCGACAACACACAAGTACTTATCCCTCTCACTGGCTCCTATGCACAGGATGCAGCCACACTCTCCAACATATATACATCCATCCAGGGTTGGATGGCTGCTAATGGATTGAGTCTCAATGGGGAGAAAACTGAGATCCTACTGGTGGGTACCAACAACACTCTCAAAAAACTGTATGATCAATACCAGTCATTCAACATTGATAACACTATCACTGCAGTGTCTTCAGCAGTCAAAACGCTAGGGGTATTCCTCGACTCCTTTCTCACTCCATGACGCGACAAGTCAGCGCCATCGCGTCTGCATCAGCAAATACAACAAAAATCATTAATGCTGTCAAACCGTATTTGTCCACCAAAAATTGTTGGCCATTAGCCAGGGCCACCATTGGTGCCAAACTGGACTAACGCCCTCCTTTTGGGCACTTCTGCAAAAAACCTCCACAGGCTACAAGTCACACAAAACAATGCTCTGCAAGTCCCCAAAAAAGAACACCTCTTGCAGGTGAGAAGAGATGCACACTGGCTGCCCGTCAAACAGCGAATTCTCTTCAAGACCATGGCCATCAAACACAAGTGTCTCTCCCTCGCAGCCCCCAGGTACCTATCTGAAAAAATATGACCTACTTTCTCCTCTAGACCTACTCGTTCCCAACACACCAGCCTTATCTCTGTCCCCTCCTTCAAAAGACCCAAGGCGGGGGTTGCCAGTTTCCAATAACTAGCGCCCGAAAATTGGAATGCGATGCCCACTAATCTCAGGAATTAAACATCATATGCTGCTTTCCGCAAAGCGCTTAAGACTAAACTCTTCAATTAGACTAGCAATGCAGCCCTCTACCCCTGTCCCTCTCCCACTCCCTACTCAATGAGCGTATTGCCACTATCAGGTTCCTCTGTAACGAAGGAACCCTTTAGTACACACATCTTAATACATTCATTGTATCTGTTTGTTATAAATATTTTTCACGTTGATGCGCTTTGCTACTTCTGTGTACTGTCAGCCTAGCAATACGGCCTGGTTCACCTGTAACCCCTGAACCACTGTGGCACTAAGTCACCAAGCAAATGTTCCATGCACAATTTCCTTAATATGAATGTGAATGTACCCTACTCTGCATTGCTCATGTAACTAAGTAAACCAACTGTAACAGCGCCACGATGCCTCAGGGTAGCTTGTGCACTTTATAAATACAAATAAATAAATAAAATAAATAAGATTGTTTTGCCAGCTCCTTCCTTTGCCTATTGCTAATACTTAATTTGTGGCCTTGCTTCGCGCCACCCTCCGGGATTCTCCCTGTGGGCTTTCTGTTATGGGCTTCCTCTCGCCCAGCGTCTTGCCCTTCTGGCTCCTTACTCAGATCCTGCGCGCCAATGGGTCCACCGTGCAGGTCTCCCTACTGTCCTGGTAGTAATCTTGGGGCCCAACGGTGCCTAGGGCTGCAGGCCACATCTCTGCAACATTTTAGGAGCGGGGGTAGTGGAGGGTGCCCTGGTTCATTGCTGCCTTATTACCAAGTCTTGCGGGCCCCCCTTCACTCCTTACCGTTCACTCTGGTGTCTTCCCGTCCTTCTTGCCTCGCTCCACGCTGCCACTGCTTCGCTAGCGATGCTCTTGGTTCCAGTCAGGGGAGGGATGGGGCACTGTCGCAGTTTACACATCGGCTCTCCCACTCGCTTCCACTGGCGGCGGCTCGCTCTTGATCCTTTGTCTGTACTCGGATCCGCCTGCTTCCTCCTATCCACCCGGAGCACACTGCTTGCCTCTTTCTGTTCCCCCGCCGGCCCAGTGTAATGCTCACCTGGTATCCATGGGGACGTCACTCAGCCTGTTCTGACCTCTTACGACCTTGAACCCTTCCCTGGAGTCTACTTGACTGGAGACTTAGCCTGAAATACAGGATTGGTAGAGTTTAACTCCCTATTGTCTCTGTGTGCTTGAACCCCTTCTTCCCCGGAGTCCAACCCTTCCCTTTGATCCACAGCTCACCTTGTTTTCTTGGAAAGTGCGCTCTCTGTCCTGCTTTCAGCGCAGGGGCGCGTTGATTGATGCGGGCTCGTTGCTGCCTAGTTACTTCACTGGCACGAGTCCGACATGTAAGTATAATGAGTCTTTTGAACAGTTCTCTAACTTCCGTTCCTTTCCTTCCTTAGATGATGGCCGGTGTCCGGGGATGGCGACGTGCTGCTGAGATCAGTAGCGCTGAAGATGAGTGAGAGTGCGATGCATCATGCGACCCTTTCGTATTTGTATTGAACTGAGTTCTTTTTCTGTGTCTTTTAGGTGCCGCGATGTTTTCAGCGTGGATGCCGGTTATGAAGAAGAAATGCAGTGATTAAGCGCGGTATGCGGCGCCTCTAGATGTTTCCATGCTAACCTGGAGTGTCTTTTCCCTCTTGCAGATGGATGAGAAGTTCCGGAGACAGAGTTCTCCCAGAGCAGCTGGGATTCAGGTAAGCGTTTGAAGCTCGTACAGTCTTTAAAAATAAGCGAATATTTGCTGAATGCTTACTAATGCCTTTTTTCTGTTCTTTTCCCTTTTCCTTAGGAAGCGGCGTGCCGGGATGGGAATGACACCGCCGAAGATGCCAGCAGAACAGAAGGAGTGATAAATGATGGGCAGAAGCGCCGCAAGGTAAGGCTGTTCCTAACGGTGTTCTTGTTCTTGCAGGAACTGAGCGCAGAAGAAAGATGCAGGCCTACTGGAGACCGATCCGAACACGGTGAGTGTCACGCTGCAGGTGCAGAAAACACAAAGCATGTTTCTCAGCCTGGGCGTGGCTTAAATAGTCTGTGGGTATCCCAGGTGTCTCTGGGCCGAACCACACCCAAAAAACTAGACTGCACATGCATTTCTGGGAACCGAAATATGTGGGGGCATCCATCTTGTCCCCATCAATGCACTACAAGTCCAATCCCCAATGTTATCCTATGGGAGTGAGTGAGTCTGGTGCCACAAGCGCCAAGTCTGACTCCAAGTGGGTCTTTGGAGGGATGGAGAGGCCCTTGAGGGCCATGTAGGTGATCGTGGCTTGGCTCCAGCCTGACATCTTGGAGGGCTGGAGACATGAGGGGCAGGAATCATGACAGCACTCCCCCCCCCAAGGCGGCTCTTCTGTCTGGTCCTGGTTTGTTTGGATGGTTTTGATTAAATCGTCTAAGCAAGCGAGGTGCATGGATGTGCTCACAAGGCTCCCATGTCCTGTCTTGTGGACCATGCCCCTTCCAGTCTACTAAGTAGTATAATTTGGATCTGATGTACTTTGAATCCAGGATGTCCTTGACTTCGAATTCTGGCTCCCCGGCGACTATTACTGGCTGCGGTGGCATTGCTACCCGGGTCCCAGGTTGAACAGGTTTAAGGAGAGACACGTGGAACACAGGATGAATCTGCATGTTTGACGGCAAAGCTAGTCTGACCGCCACAGGATTTATCACGGAGGTGACGGTGAATGGACCCAGGTATCTTGGACGGAAAGTTCGGGTTCCTTTAATGGACACGTGTTTAGACGCCAGCCAGACTTTGTCTCCCACTTGGTAGTTGGGGGCCTTTGCTCGGTGTTGATCAGCAAACTTCTTTTGGCGATTCTTAGCTTGAAGTAGGTGTTCAGCTGCCCTTTTAAAGGTTTGAGAAATGGTCGTGTGCAAGGTTTTGACTGCTGGTATTTCCAGGGTTGTAGGAACGTCCAACTCAGAAGTACGTGGGTGCCTGCCATACATGGTATAAAAGGGTGTCTGCCCAGTGCTGGTGTGTAAGGAATTATTATAAGCATATTCAGCTATCCATAATAGGTCGAACCAGCTTCCTTCAGCTTGGTGTAACTTGCAACGCAGATACTGCTCGAGCATTCTGATTTGTCCTCTCAGTTTGACCATCCGTTTGGGGATGGTGACTGGTGGATAGCCGGATGTCGATCTGGGCCATAGAGCAGCATTTTCTCCAGAAGTTATATACGAATTGAGTACCTCGCTCTGAGACTAAAACTGAAGGAAACCCATGGAGCCGTATGATGCCTTCAAGAAATACCTTTGCCAGAGTGGAAGCATTTGGGAGCCCCTTAAGAGGAATGAAATGTGCCATTTTTGAAAATAGGCCCACGACCACAAGAATAGTGTTAAACCCTTGACTGGGTGGTAAGTCAATAATAAAATCGAGGGACAACGTGTGCCAGGGTGCTGGTGGGATTTCCAATGGTTGTAATAGCCCAGCCGGTTTCTGCTTGGATGACTTGTTTTGAGCCCACAAGATAGGATGAATTGGATAATGTCTTTACGCCACGTGGGCCACCAATAATTTCGTTTTACCTTGGCTAGGGTTTTAGCGATTCCGGGGTGGCTCTCGATCAAGGAATAATGATAACCGGACATGACTTGTTCTCGTAGTTCTTGGTTTGGTAAGAATAAATGATTCCTGAAGTAGGGCAACAGATCTTTTATCATGTAATGTTCTCCTTGTGCACTCCACGCTTGTAATTGCTACGGACTCATCAGGTTTTGGATTTCTTCATGTAATTCTTTCTGAGTTATGGTTGCTGTGATTCCTAGGAGTTTGTCACTCGGGATGATTGCTATTGGGTCAGGGGTCTGATATCCATGCTCTTCCACCCCCATACGGGAAAGGGCATCGGCCTTCCCGTTTTTCTCCCCTGGTCAATATGTAACCACGTAGTCATTTCAGCAAAACAAAAGAGCCCAACGTAGTTTTCGTGAGGATTGGGCCTTTGCCGTTTTTAGGTACTGGAAGTTCCGATGGTCAGTTATTACGGTGATTGTGTGTCTGGCGCCCAAGAGGTAGTGCCGCCATGCCTTAAAGGCTGACTTAATGGCCAGGATTTCTTTGTCTGTGATAGCAAAATTGAGTTCAGGGGGGGTGAATTTACGCGACCAGAAGGCAACAGGGTGTAACTGGCCCATTTCAGGGACCTTTTGTGAGAGGACAGCTCCCATAGCCATGCTTGAGGCGTCCGTTTCAACCAGGTATGGTAGATCAGGGAGAGGGTGGCGTAAGATTGGGGCAGATGTGAATCTTGCTTTGAGTTCCTGGAAAGCTTCCTCGGCTTCTGTTGTCCACTGGAACTTTTTGTTGCTTTTCCTTAGCAATGACGTGATGGGATGCGCGATTTGCGCAAATCCTGGGATGAACCAGCGGTAGAAGTTTGCAAAACCCAGCATACTTTGAACCCCCTTGAATGAATTTGGGGATGGCCAGTACAGGATAGCATCTACCTTGTGTACATCCATTCGGATTCCATTCCGGCTGAGAATAAAGCCCAGGAATTCCACCTTTGAGATGTGGAATGAGCACTTTCCGAGCTTGGCGAAGAGCTGGTGTTGACTGAGTTTCTCCAATACGGATCAGACGTGTTTAACGTGGTCCTGCTTTAATGCGGAATATACTGGAATATCGTTGATGTACACTAGAGTACAGACATCAATCAATTCCCGTAGGACATCGTTCCTGAAGTATTGAAATGCTGCAGGCGCGTTACAAAGGCCAAAGGGCATTACGTGATATTCGTACAAGCCGTATTTGGTGCGAAAAGCGGTTTTCCATTCGTCCCCCTGTTTTACGCGAACAAGGTGATATGCCCGCCTCAGGTCTAGTTTTGTGTAGGTTTGGGCATCTTTGACTTGATCAAGCAATTCAGGGATCAGTGGCAGGGTGTAGCATTTTTTTACGGTAATCTGGTTCAGTGCGCGATAGTTGATGCATGTTCAGAAGTCCCCCTCCTTTTTCGGTACGAAGAATAGAGGACTGGCTGCTGGAGACTTCGAGGGACGGATGAACCCATTGGCCAGGTATTGGTCAAGATTGGCCTTCAGGTGCTGGTTTTCTGGTTCTGTGAGTGCGTAAATTCGCCCACAAGGGATTGGTGCGCCGGGTATCAGGTCAATTTGGCAATCGTATGGTCTATGCAGTGGCAGGGTATTAGCCTGTTCTTTCTGAAAGACATCTTGAAAGTCCTGGTATTCACTTGGTAGGGTGCCGATTGCCACAGTCGCAAGTGTGGAGGTTCTGGTGTCTATTGGTTGTTTCTCTTGGCGATAACATGTGTGGGCGCAAGTCTCGGAAAAGGCCAATTCTTTTGCTCGCCAATTGATTCGAGGATTTTGAGCTACCAACCATGGCATTCCCAAAATCAACCGGAACTGTGGTGCCTTAATGAGGTCGAAAATGATAGATTCTTGGTGTCCATCCTGGCACAGAAGGGTTAAAGCTGCAGTGCATTGGATACTGGACCAGAAGCTATTTCCGCGCCGTTGACAGTGGTAACAGTGTCGGTGGTTGATTTAGGGCAGAACGGAAGCCCCATCTTTGCCGCAAGATCCTGGTCGATGTAATTCCCAACGGCTCCACTGTCAATGTACGCTCTTACTGCGTGCATCCGAGATGGTTGTTGGTGATTAATCAAGACCACAGATAGTGCAAAATGGGAGGTCTGTAGTTCACTTTCTTCGCTCGACAAGTGGACCCCTACACTTGCCGGGCTGGGGAGTTTTCCGATTTCTTGATGGTATCTTCCATTTCCGTGGCCCCTACCGTCCTACTCGGTGGCTTCACAGGGCACTCTTTAAGGAAATGACCTGACCTTCCACAGTACAGACATAACTGCTGCTGTCTCCTTTTATCCCTTTCTGCTTTAGTCAAGGGGGATCTGACCCCCCGATTAGCATTGGTTCTCCTGAACCTTCCGTTGTGCGGGCAATATTGCCCTTTGAACGCACATACATAGGGCGAGGGTCCGGTCTGGTTCGATCTGTTCTCCGGTCCTGCAATCTATGATCCAGTTGAACAACAAGGTCGATGAATTCTGAGCAGTCTTTTGGGGGGTTCACTACTTGTGCGAGAACATCCTTGAGCTCCCCCCGCAACTCCTGATGAAATAACGTGGTTCTCTTCTCCACTGGCCATTCTGCTTCACCTACGAGTCTTTTGAACGTGGCTATGTATGTTAATAGGTCTTGATTCCCTTGGCGTAGGGACAGAAGTTCGTTGTCTACTGCCTGCCCATGAGTACGACGGGCGAACAGCTTTTCCATCTCCTGCTGAAAGCCCCTGAAGTCATGCAGCAAAGGATCGTCTTGGGCCACAAAGGGTACAGACCAGTCCGCGGCGCTACCACTCAGGTAGGATAGCACAAAAGCGATCCGAGATTGGTCATCCGGAAAAGCCCTAGTCTACAAAGGAAGTGCAGGCGGCACTGGTTCATGAGCGTTGCAAAACTCTTGGGATCCCCCGTAATCGAACTGCCCCAGGAAGGGTTTTCTGAACGGGATTGGCTGATGGTGCTGGCATCGAGGGCACGCTTCCCGGCAATGGTGTATGCCCTGCTTGTGACTGGAGAAGTTGCCGGCTTAAATCATCAGTGCGTTCTTTGGCTACTATCAGCTCTCTCCTCAGGGTGTTGGTCTCCTGCCTGGCTGCATGTACTTCGGAACGTAGCTGCCCCAACATGTGGGCTAACTGGTCGGTTTCTGACGTTTCCATGACACCCAGGTGGATTTTGATGTGAGGCTTTGTGTTCTGTAATGCTCACCTGGTATCCACGGGGAAGTCACTCAGCCTGTTCTGACCTCTTACGACCTCAAACCCTTCCCTGGAGCCTACTCGACTGGAGACTGGGCCTGAAACACAGGATTGGTAGAGTTTAACTCCCTATTGTCTCTGTGTGCTTGAACCACTTCTTCCCGGGGTCCAACCCTTCCCTTTGATCCACAGCTCACCTTGTTTTCTTGGAAAGTGTGCTCTCCGTCCTGCTTTCAGTGCAGGGGCGCATTGATTGATGCGGGATTGTTGCTGCCTAGTTACTTCACTGACAAGAGTCTGACAGGTAAGTATAATGAGTCTTTTGAACAGCCCTCTAACTTCGTTCCTTTCCTTCCTTAGATGATGGCCGGCGTCCGGGGATGGCGACGTGCTGCTGAGATGAGTAGCGCTGAAGGTGAGTGAGAGCACGATGCGCGATGCAACCCTTTCGTATTTGTATTGAACTGAGTTATTTTTCTGTGTCTTTTAGGTGCCGCGACGTTTTCAGCGTGGATGCCGGTTATGAAGAAGAAATGCGGTGAGTACACGCGGTATGTGGCGTCTCTAGAATTTCCAACGCTAACCTGGAGTGTCTTTTCCCCCTTGCAGATGGATGAGAAGTTCCGGAGACAGAGTTCCCCCAGAGTGGCTGGGATTCAGGTAAGCGTTTGAAGCTCGTATAGTCTTTAAAAATAAGCAAAGATTTGCTGAATGCTTACTAATGCCTTTTTTCTGTTCTTTTCCCTTTTCCTTAGGAAGCGGCGTGCCGGGATGGGAATGACGCCGCCGAAGATGCCCGCAGAACAGAAGGAGCGATGAATGATGGGCAGAAGCGCCGCCAGGTAAGGCTGTTCCTAACGGTGTTCTTGTTCTTGCAGGAGCTGAGCGCAGAAGAAAGATGCAGGCCTACTGGAGACCGATCCGAACACGGTGAGTGTCCCGCTGCAGGTGCAGAAAACACAAAGCATGTTTCTCAGCCTGGGCGTGGCTTAAATAGTCTCTGGGTATCCCAGGTGTCTCTGGGCTGAACCACACCCAAAAGACTAGACTGCACATGCAGTTCTGGGAACCGAAATATGTGGGGGCACCCATCTTGTCCCCATCAATGCACTACAAGTCCAATCCCCAATGTTATCCTATGGGAGTGAGTGAGTCTGGTGCCACAAGCGCCAAGTCTGACTCCAAGTGGGTCTTTGGAGGGATGAAGAGGCCCTTGAGAGCCATATAGGTGATCGTGGCCTGGCTCCAGCCTGACATCTTGGAGGGCTGGGTACATGAGGGGCAGGAATCATAACACCCAGCAATGTCGCTGTTGGGGTAGCTGCCCTCCACTGCCGGTCCCGTTCACGGCACTGTGCAGTGTGTCCCAGTCCTCCGGTACGCTTGCTCGTACTCTGGGCAGTGGTATGAATCCTCTGCAGCTCCCGTTCCAATCAGCTGGGCATTCCGATCAGGCGACCAGTCATCTCTGCCAGCGACCGATCTGAGCTGGCTCAGCTACAGTCCTCAGCCCCCTGGACTCTGCGTCCTTCAAGCTTCAGCCGCCATTTTCTCTTTTTCTCTGCGAACACTGCCGTCGTCCCGCGGCTCGATGTAATTCACTCCCAGCAGTGTTCCACGGCCTCACCTTTGCTCCTCAGCCTCTCAGGTGTATGTCACAGCTATACACTTATTTTGGATCGTTTTGGGCTGCATTCAGTCACATATTCGGACATATCTCTGTCGAATCCACAGGAGCTCCGAAGGAGAACGTCTTCCTCACATGGCTGTTGGCCATACTCCTACTTTCACTATGCAATTATGACTCCATTTGACCAACACTATCCTGCTCGCACATTTACAGCTTCCCGTCCCCTTCCTTAGCCTTGGATCCAATTTGCAATTCAGTCCCTCAAAACAAATTGGCACAAATTAGGGACCCCTACCCTACTCCTTACTGACAAAAAGCCCCTTGCTGCTCTCTCCACTGCACTGTACTTTGCCAAATCTTATCCCCTTTGTAATCACACTGCAAACTTTCCATCGCCTTTTCCCTTTCTGCTAATGACTTTGCTTACAACTTTTTCTCTAAAATCTCTCAAATTGGTCACTCTCACAACCCTCCTCTCTTCCTCACAAAACTTCCTTCCATCTACCACCTCTTCCCCCTACTTCTTCTACTCTCGGCTGCTTCTCCCCTACTTCTTCTATTGAATTAGCACCCTTTCTTCGCAGCGCCAACTCTTCTTCGACCCTTTTTTTATGTCCAAATGGTCAAAGTCTTAGGGCCTCATTACACGGTAGGTGGTAAGGGTTTACCGGTACCAGTAAACCCTTACCGCCTTACTACGAGGTCCCTTTGCGGGTTGGGGAATTTAACGCCTGCTTTTTGCAGGCGTTAAAAACCAACCCGCAAAGGGACCAGGGAGCTTATTACGGTACCGCAATTTGCGGTGCCGTAATTAGCACCTTCCCCATTCCCATTATGCCCTATGGGGCAAAAATGGGAATGGGGAAGGGCAATGGGGGAAGGGGGAATTACCGCCCCACCAACCTGGAATAGGGCAGTAATTCCCCTTTCCACCAAGGCGGTGCCGGTATTTTACCGGCATGGACCAAGGTGCTAATAGCACCTTGGTCCACCGCCATCCGTGTAATGAGGCCCTTAGTCTCAATCAATTACCCTTATCTCTTTTGAGCTTGGGTTTTTGCAAATCTGGCCATTCATGGATCGCTTCCTATCTGAAAGGCTGATCAATTAAAAATATTTTGGAACTCTCAAATCTCTAAACCCATCCCTCTCCCTGTTGGCATCCCACAACCATCAATCCTTCGACCTCTGTTCTTCACCCTCTATACCATTGCACTAGGAATAATGAACCCATCCTTTAGCAAAAAGGTGATGGTGAAAGCCAATGACACTCAAATATTTTTATCATTTCCCTCCTTCACCTCAGCCATTTTTAACAGATTACTTTCTCATTGACTCCCTTCTCCTGGACAGGCTTATTCAGCCTTAGTAACTTATCTTCATACAGTACCTTGTGATATTCTTAATGAACCCCTTTAGTTCCCAAAGGGGGCCCTTGCGGTCTCTCTAAAAATGTCCAATCATTCAAAGAGCTGTGTTTCACTATGTGAGGATCTTGCTCTTTTCCCCACCAGTTTTCTGTTAGTGCCCCTTTCCTGTTATTGGGACGAGTACCACAAGGCCCGTAGTCGTCTTGATTGACTTAAGTTACTTCAATACTTCTGGGACAAGGGAGATGTCTCCCGTAGTAGTCTTGATTTCCTTTGCTGGTGTTCCAGCTACTGAGATGAGGGAGATGACTCCAGTAGTATTCTTGACTTGTTTCAATGTTTTCCCCAATTACTGAGACAAGGGAGATGGCTCCCGAAGTCTTCTTTACTTTTGCCTTATCTATGCCCCTTTCCCCTACTGGGTCTCCCACCGCTCCAGTTACCTTTTTCTTGACGGGTTGGCGTCACTGGTTCTTCCTGGGTTTTTCGGGTTTCCCCTGTGCTGGATGCGTCCAACATTTCCCTCAGTGGTTTTCGGTGCTTCTTGGCCGCTCTGCAGAACCATCTGCTCGGCAGTCTCGGCATTGTTTGCGAACCGTGCGGTCCACCTCCGCCAGGTCAGGCTACCAACTGGATCTTCCAGTCCTTCACAAGAGTCGGCTCTCTGCCGGCTCCTGGACTGCTTCTGCTTCGCCACTTCTTGTCAACTAAGGACCAGCCTGCTTCCATGCGTTTTTCCCTCCCTGGTTTGAACTTCCCGGGCTACACCTGCTTGACATCTGTGTCCCCTTTCTGCAAGTGCTTCTTCAATTTTGATATTATCTGGCTAGGTCCTTCCCAGCGGAGGTTTGTTGTTCTTTCTCAGTCTCCATGAAGTATTCTTCATGACTTCAAGGTTCCAACTCTTCCTACTGATGTATGTTTCGAATGGAGGAGTGATCATAATTACTCCGTCATTATTCTTCTTCCTAGTTGAGCAGATTCCCACCTGTTGGCACTTTTCATATTTGCTTCACTTTTCATCTTCTCAGTGGTTGTGGTTTTTAATTGGGATAGCGAAGAGGTGTTACATAGCCAACAGTGGTCTGTTCAGGTTTGAGTTCTTGAGGTAGTGATGACCTAAGGTTCTCATAGGATAGAGAGTTAGGGAGTGCCTGCACAGAACAGGAGTCCCTATCCCCAAGAAGGGAGTCTCTCCCTGTGAGGTCCTGCTGACTGCCAACCCAAGGGAGATTGTTGCGTAGCAGGCTCACCTCCCTAGCCTCACAGGGAAGGGCTCCACTCTGGGGTGAAGTGACGAGATACTGTGAATCATCACACCCCCCCTCTCCTATCTTCTTCCTTCCTGACCTCCTTCTTCCCTCCCTCAAGGTTCACAATCTTGGGGTCCTCTTTGATCGTGACCTCTGACTGCAAAAATGCATCATTACCACTGCCTCTGCTGCTCGTATTAACCTCATCAACATTCAGAAAATGTGTTCTTTTCTTACTAACCTCTTTACGAAAACTGCTAATCTCCAGGCTTGTGTTCAATAAAATTGACAACTGCTCAAGCCTACTCCTTGGCCTTTCTCTCTACTCCTCCCTTCCTCTAGTCCTCAACTTGCTACCCTCACACTCTACAACCTACGCAGGTCCTCCCCCAGTTCTATCTACCGACAACATACTGGTTGACTCTGCATGGACAATCCGCTCCCTTTTCAAGTTTCTTCTAGTCTACATAGCTATCAATGGTCTTGCTCCTCAGTACCTGCCTGATTGTATTTCAGTTTACTTACCATCTCGTTCCCTCCGATCCTCCTCTGCACTCAACCTCACTGCTCCTTGTGCCTCCTCTCGCTTCTGCTCTTTCTCCCTACACGCCCTGCCCCATTGGAACCCCCATCCCATCACAATCAAATCCAGCCCAGTTTGGATCTCTTCAAAGCATGGCTTACACCTCAGTTACCTGCTAAAAAAGGAGCGCCCGATGCCCTCTCCCCAGTCCTTCCTATCTGCTCCACCACTCACTCCAGTGACCCTTAATAATGTAATTTTGTATATTTATAGAGTACTCTTTAGTTTTAAGCACTTGCTCCCTTAGACCCTTAGATTAATGTTACCTTTGCAAGTCACCAGTTTTCATATATATATATATATATATATATATATATATATATTCAGTGAAAAATACTTTGTCAAAGGGACGTTATGGTTCCAAGTAAAACCGAAAAACCCTTGAAATTCGCCAGTTATGGTAAGCTAAGCAACCATGACTAGCGCCACCACCGTGCACTGCTAAGACTAACACCCAGGACATCAAAGATGACATCACAAATGTCATTGATGACATCACTGATGACATCACATGTGTATGTACTTTTCATGAAATATGTGTATAAGGGATTCTTATTATAATGTCGAGAAACAAGTGTCAAGGATCATTGCGATAAATATCATACCCTAATTAGTGCATTGAACGATGCATTGATATAAATAGCATTCTATTATGGGGTTCTATCTAGTATACTAAGCTACTCATACAGAAACATAACATTGTGTGCAGCGTACAAGATGAAGGTATAATATTCGTAATGTTAATATGTTGAATAATAAAATGATAATTGTTTTCTTAATAGATTTTTGTGTACTGTGAAATAGGTAATAAGTAGCTAATAAAACACATGTATTACATAATTGCATTACTATAGACAAAACACAAAGACACAAGAACACATACCAATATGGGTATATACAGGGAAAGTGAAGTAAGCAAAAAAGCACAAGTAGTAGCAGAAACAATTCACAATTTAACTGATTATTTTCATGCAAATAAATGATTGCTCTGTTTCAAAGCTGCTATTTACCCTAGGTATATGTATCACTTGATGTGATTGGACCCTAAGGAAAGTAGTGTGAGTACAATGTATACAAATATGACCATATACAGGGACGGTACAGCCATAAAAAAAAAAAAAACAGAACTATCAGAAAGTGCTCATAACTCTATTGATTATCTTTATGCACAAAAAGGATTGCTGTTTTTCAAGCTTGTGTCTTCCCGTATGTATATGTTTCATATGATGTGTCTGGACTCTAAGGGAATTACTGTAAGAACCTACTTGAAGGATACGTCTACAAATAAAATAACATTTTTAGTTTCTGACTGTTGCTGAAGAAAACCATGTGGCCTAGATATGTCAGCAAAAGAAAAAAAGAGTGAGCCAGACATGTGATGTCATCAATGACATTTGTGATGTCATCTTTGATGTCCTGCGTGTTAGTCTTAGCAGTGCACGGTGGTGGCACGAGTTATGGTTGCTTAGCTTACCATAACTGGCGAATTTCAAGGGTTTTTCGGTTTTACTTGGAACCATAAGTAGCGCAACTTAACCATAACGTCCCTTTAACAAAGTTTTTTCACTGAATTTCATAGGTTTTTAGTAGCACAACTTAACCATAACGTCCCTGTAACAAAGTTTTTTCAATGAATTTCGTAGGTTTTTAGTAGTGCAACTTAACAATAATGACTTTCACTTTATATACATATCATATGGAACTGACTGAATCTCTTCTACTGTACTTGATGTCCGCGAACTCATTTTAATGTTCGCGGACATGTTCGATGAACAGTACCACTACCTAAAAACTCTGGAGGGGTATTTTGATTGTTATATCATAACATAGGAACATTTAACAAATTTAAAAAAAAGCACACAAACACATTATATGTACTAATACATAAGAAATGTAACCCATATATACAACACACTAACCTTTCATTTAAATGCACTATGTTCTAAAATGGAATGTACCACAAGAAAATAAATTGGCTTCCAACATAATTACCTCACAAACACATCAGAACTGAGAAAAAGAGCAGACCCACTGAGTACATAGGACATATCTTACCTGAAATAGTAAGTGTACTTAATTGTATTCATATATTTATAAACTTTCTGTATTAGATAAAAAAATATATTATCTTTTTTTTTTCTCTCACAGAAATGTCTAGTACTCTGGAATGGCTAGAGGAACATTTCCCTCATGAAGAAATGTCACAAGATAGTGAAACTAATGGTAAACACTTTATAATATAAACCATTTAATTATTATTATGTTGTATACATTTAACATACATATTTTTTTTTGTACAGAGCATACCAAAATAGAAAATACTTCAGAAAAACCTGTTATGGATAACACTTTTCACAGTATAGAAGAAAAAATGGATTTGTTGTTGACTAATTTTAATAATTTGAAAACTTTTGTGGAAGATCATTTTAAACCAAAAACCTCGTACCATTGCCCCACATGTACTTGTCCCTCCTCACCATATCCCAGTCAATTATCCCCAAACCCTCTCCATAACCCAAAACGTTTTGATGAGACTTCCATCCCTTCTTCACCTAATAACAATCATGATGAAACCCCTAATTCTCCTATTTTTGTTTCTGTTTCTGCCTCACCTTCTCTGTCATAAATTATTAATATATGTTAAATAAAGTTTAATTTTTATATTGTGTTGTAAATAGTTTCGTTTTTTTTTTTAAAAAACAATGTAGGTGTTCGCGGATGGTGCAGGTGTTCTGAAATGTTCTTAAATAAACGAAAATGTAGGTGTCCTGAAGAACACTATACCTGTTCGTACTGTTCGCTAGCAAGCTGAAACTATTCTAAGAACACACGCGGTGTCCTGAAATGTTCGTAAAAAAAAAAAATTAAAGTGTCCTAAAGAACACTATATCTGTCCGTAGTGTTCGCTAGCAAGTTCAAACTGTTCTAAGAACACACGTGGTGTCCTCAATTGTTCGTAATTAAACGAAAATGGAGGTGTCTTAAAGAACACTATACCTGTCCGTACTTGTAACGCTCACCTGGTTCCCACGGGGGCGCTGGTCTAGTCTGGATTGCTGTGGCCTCTTCAAGCGTGATGCGCAGGACCCGGAACACCGATTGGACAGGACCTCCAAATCGTGCTTGCCTGGCCCGTAGGAATATCCTTCTGCAGATGAGAAAGGGGATTAACAGTCTGCAGAATAGTGTGCTAGCTCCCCCTTTTCCCCCTTCCCCCTTCGTTCCTCTCTAACTTCCTCCAAACCCCGGTTTAAGCTCACCTTATGGTTTGGAAGGATGAACTCTCCATCCTGCTTCTGGTGGAGGGGAGCGTGTTCGTCCAGTTACTTCACTGGTTTTCAGAATGGCGCTGGCAAAATCCACTTGACTTTCCTGAGCGATGCGCCGTAAGTATGAAAGTTCAAAGTTCAAGTGAGCCCCCTTTATGTTGTCTTTCTAACCTGTGATCTGTCCTTTATTTCAGGTGCAGAATGAAGGCGATGCGTCGAGGGGTTAAACTGCCGAGGTGAGTAGTGATGTGGGCGATCCCTCTAAATGTCCTTATCATTCCCCAGAAATGTCTCTTGTCCTTTCCCCATAGGGGCCGGGGTACGGTACCTGCCAACGGGGCGGCGCCGACCCGAAATGTGGAAGAAAAGCCGGTAAGTATTATGGCTGTTAATCAGGCTTTCCTTCTGTGTTCCTTCTGCTCACCTTTTGTTTCTTCCTCTCTCCCCTAGGTGCAGAGATGTGGCGTCCGATGCTGACAGCCGCGATGGAGCCGGGAGATGTCTCGAGGACAGGTGAGTGAAGCGTGGCGCTGCAGCGAGCAACGCAAGGCTTTTAAATGGAAGTCTTTCTTCAGGGATGCTGGCGAGAAGATTCCGGATGCAGGTAAGAAGTTTGAAATAGTCCTTGGTTTTCACCTTTCTCTTCTCTTCCTTCCTTGCAGGTCTTCCAGGTTCGAGGCGGGCGTGGCTGGAGTCCAGGAGCAGGAGCAGACACAGTGAGCGTTAAGCTGCAGGAAGCAGAACAACGCGAAGCATGAGCTACTGTCTGGGCGTGGCTTAAATAGCCTCCAAAGAAGTCCCAGGTATGTATCCTTCCCCAACTAGGTATGTATCCTTCCCTGGCCACGCCAGAGTGAAAAAATAATCCCTAAGAAAAAATAGTCCCTTTCAGGTCTCAGGGAGGCCTGAAGCGTGCAGCATGGTCTGCATCAGGTAAGTGCACAAAACACCTCCCTTTATGAGCCTGGCGCCTATGGCGCCAGGACTGATGTCCAACATGAGCCTGGCACCAAAGGCGCCAGGACTGAGTCCAAAGAGCCCCTATAAGGGGCCGCTGGGCTTTTACCCGAGGGCATGATGCCTGCTTCCGGGGGTGCTGGGCCTGGCCTGGTGCTCCGGGGGTAGGCATCATGACAGTACTGTTCGCTAGCAAGTTGAAAATGCTCTAAGAACACAATTGGTGTCCTGAAATGTTCGTACATAAACGAAATTGAACGTGTCCTGAAGAACACTATATCTGTCCTTACTGTTCGCTAGCAAATTGAAACTGTTCTAAGAACACACGCAGTGTCTTGAAATGTTCGTTTCACGTGTGACGCAATTTTAATTAGTTCAGGACCCGAACAGTGTCCGTAGAACATCAACGCGCATGCACTAGCCAATCTCCGTTCATTTGGTGTCCTGCGGACATGCGCTTCCTTCGCGGACTTGTTCACAAATGGATTATATGACCGCGCCCACGCTGATCACGTGTTCTTAATGCGGACACTGTTCGGGTCCCCGAACAAATTAAAAGTACATTTTCAATTAATCCATAATATTTTTCAATAAAATCTCACCATGGCACAAGTCCCACATAGTAATCCTGATTTTCTACATACCTTTTGAAACTTTTCAAACTTTTTTTTGTGTTTGATCTGTCCGCGGACAGCGCGCATGTCCGCGGACCGCGCACAAGCACCCCTATAAAAGACCACGCCCTAGAGCTTATTCTCATTGTGTTTCTGGCTATTCTTCAGAGCACAGCTATTTCTCCAGCAACTTGCTGATTACACCATCGAGATGGCATCCCTGGCTGCAGAACTGCCACCTGGTGCTGCACCTGCTTCAGCACCACCCCCACCCCCTCCACCACCACGACCACCTCCCCAAGGGCCTGAAGAGGGGAACAGGAGTGAGGATGCGGAGGAGGAAGAAGAGGATGATGAGAATGAGGTAGAGGAAAACCCTACTACCCGCACTAGGCGTGAGTCTTGGGTGTGCCGGTTATTTACGATTCATGGGAATGTTCCTAAGGCTTGTGCAAACCGTGTTACCTGCAATGAGTGCAAAATGATACTCAGTCGCGGGAAGCACGGTAAGTACAGCTTTGGGACCACTACTATGAAGCGACACCTGAGGTCATTTCACTCTGGGGCTATTCGCAGGGTTGTACCTTGCGAAGAACGTAGTAGGTTGATTTCCTCTACTTCATCCTCTGTTTCTGATCCTGTCACCACAAGGACCACCTCTGTGGGACAGCGTCTTCCTCAAGCTGCCTCACAGGCCATACAGAATCCTGATGACCCTTACCTTTCGAGGGTCACAGTTGTATGTATGTACTGTGACACAGTACTCTGCAGGGGGGAGCGACTTTGTAGTGCTTTTGAGACTATCGTCTCAGAGCACGAGAAGATCTGCTCACTACCCAAATAAAACCCACTCTACATCTTCCTCTCTCAGCTCGCCCTTTCTTATCCCTGTGGTTGGTGTCCCCCCCCTTTACCTTCCTTTCCCCTCCTCTCCTAGTGTGTCGTGTATAAAAAACCAAAAAAATACAAAATATCAAAAATCAAAAAAAAAATAAGGCTCTTTTCAGAGCTGCCTTTCACAGTTAAAAAATAGAAGTGAAAATAAATGAAGCAGGGCCCTTTGTATTTTTTAGAAGTCCGCGGACAGTTCGCGCACATTTAAAAAATTGGGTTGCTACCCCATCACAAACATTGCAATTTTCTCTGGGAAGAAGTGGTGGCTCTGAAAAGAGCCTTTGGGTGGTGTTTGTAAGTCAAAAATTATAAATGCTTAACACCTACTTCAAAATGGTTGTTGTAATTCCAAAAAAGGTCGCAATGCATTTTGTACATTTCTCAGAAAAATCTGATTGCCAGCATAAGTAAGATGGACTCCATCTCTGCGAAAAATGTATGTACTACGAAACATAATATTTTCATTGTGAAAAGAGGACATGCCAAAATCTCTTAGAAAGGCACAAACAGCCTTATTAACATTGCACCTTGCTTTTTCCATTTGTGGACCAAATGAAGAAGAACGAAGCCACATTTGTCTCTGCGCAATCCGTGAAAATATCACTTGAGAATTAGGAAACATGTCCATAACCTTCCTAAGTCCTTCTTTCATAGCAAATTGCAAAGACATTCCAGTCACATGTCCTAAACTGTTCCTTCCACAATGAATTACAATTATGTCTGGATGTTGCTCTGTCTCCAAAGTAGCACAGAGAGGTAGCAAGTCCAACCACTTCATTCCATGTACTCCATGCCAGTGTACTTCCACATGTGGGAATCCAAGATCTACAGTTACTCCACAGGTTTCTGCATGCACCTTCAACCAATGTATCCACAAATCTCCCAAAATCCAAACAATCTGTTTTCTGAAACACACAGCCATAGCTATCTTTTGTTCTCTCAGCAAAAGGAGTATCTGAGAAACTCTCTCCTGGCACAAAACACCCACTAAACTTTCCTGACCAATCCCTTTCAGTGCATATTCTCATTTGCATGACTTCTGAACCCAAAAATCCCCGGATGTAACGCCCGATGTCCGCGAACTACCGCCATGTCCGCGGACATATCGTAACATGAACAGCCCTTCTACCATTTCCACTTAACTCTCTCTGCCATTCCCTCATTGGATGTAGCTAAAAAATCACATGACCATGCACCAATCACATTCAAGACCTCTACATCTAACTGCATCATCATAGATCAGCACTGCAAATGTACTGTGAATCTCTCTGAGTACAAGTGTCATATCATTAGCAAGCACCATCTACCAGAAATACTGTACAAGTCTCCAAGATTTCTACTTGCAGCTCCATATGCATGAACACAAACTTCAGGTATGCATATTTTCTGTACAGTAGATGAACACATTTTCAAACAGACTTTTAGCTTGTGTAATCTGTAAAATGAATTTACTGTATTTTTTTCAATTTCCTAAAATCAACTATCACTTATAAACCTTTATACTATTTATTTTCTTTATACACACACACTCAAAACATGTTAAACTAACATTTTTTAAATGAAATATATAGACTACATATATTCAAACAAAATTGCATGCAAGCACAATCTATCTTTAAATCTTTAAAAAAATACTTATACAATTTCATATTGTTTTGTTTTTATTTATTTATTTACTTAATTACTTTAATTTAGACATGACATTGAGGCGCTATTACCTAGAACAGCTTACTTACAGAAATAGTGGTATTCACTGGTATATTATAAATTTCACAAGACATAGTAAAGATATTTTTTTTTGCTACAGTTAGTCATTCAATACAATTTGTTCATTAAGAACATATCATATGTACTGAACTGATGCAATGTATCTTATGTAAATAAATTAGTTTAATGGTTTTAAAGAAGGCACTGAGGATTTCAATTAAAAAAATCAATATCTAAATTAAAAATAGCGCTATATACAAACAAAGGTACTAATTTGAAGCTTTCACAATTGCAGTGAAGACCAGTCTCCTGAAAAGAAGCAGCCGAATTCGAAGAACAAAGAAGAACTAAGAAGTTACCTGTTAATTTAAGAAAAAAAGTAAGTAGAATATCACCATAATATTTGTATTATTAATCAAACATACTATAACGTTAATACAAGCTATTTCGGTGCCTAAAAATAGAGATTGTGTACCATTTTGTCCAAAAATCTCCATGTCTTAAACAGCGATTTACAGCCAGAATGGCCCACAAATTCCTATTTTTGGACACACAAATTACCCAACTGAACCGCTACAATGTTCATATTATAGAACAAACAACTGTTTTAATTGTATACACTAGATTTACTATTTGTACTTTTCCACACCACTAGCTTACTTTTTTTTGTCATCTGAACCCCAGTTTAGTAACACATAAATTCAAGAATACCTATCCCTACTAGTTGTAGTTCCCAATGCACAATCACACACCATTACATACATCTTCATCATCTTACTCAAACACTCATGCACACAGCACACATACATTCCAGAACACCCCAACCCATATCTTCTTTATTTTTTTCAACAGACCCTAAAGAATGCCTACCAAAAGTCAAGTCCGTAGAAAGCAATGCAAAAGTAGAGCAAATGAAAATAAAAGTGTCCAAAATAAGCATCCATCTCTAGCAGAATTTGTAAAAAAAAGTTGAAACAAAACAGCTAATACAGTCATTTAGTGAAACACAAGAAGTTTCAAGTACAAAAACCTTGCCTCCTCAATCAAAATGTAAAACAAACCAAAAAACAATTAACAGAAAATCAGCTATCACTACAGATAAAACTACTTCTTCAAGTTTTAATATAGTGCAAAGTAAGCATACCAAGAAAAGTATTTTAGCCAAAATGTACCGTCACAAAATCCTTCAAAATCTTATAAAAACAGGAGAGAAATCAGGTTCAACGCTTAAAACCTATCGTAGGAAATTAATCTTAGAAGCGTTGATGGACAGTGCAATTCTTCTCAAAAGAAAGTTATTTATTTTACTGTTAAACAAAATGAAACCACTAACAAAACTAATAACTAAATTACAAAAAAGACTTCTCAATAAGCGAAATGTCAACAGAAAGAACTTAAGTATCTGCGGAGGTGAATGGAATCACACTACGAGCACAGAACCATATTTTAATGAAGAAGCGTACAAACAAAAGCAAACAAATACAATTGCCATACATAGCAGTGGTCAAGGTTATGAAAAAGTGAATAATACCATAATGGAACAAGAAGTACTCCTTACAAAAATATGCCCTGAAAACTTACAATTACCCCTCCATTCAACTGAATCAGAACGTCTAGTGTACAAATGGCCATGCACGTCAATGTGTAACATTCCCAAACAATGTTTCAAATCTTTAAGCCAATTCCTCAATAAATATGTAAAAAGCAAAGACAAAATCAAAATTTAATTACTGCAAAATATGGATACCTGTCCAGTGCGCAAGTACACAGGACTACAAGGACATTCATTGGCCTGCATTACAGGACCTACTTGTAAAACCACTTTCCATGATATCAAAAGGATATCAACACATCATTCAACTATAAGAAATCTAGTCTATAAACTGTACTATGCTAAAAGTCCTGCTTTAGCACTAGCAAAGTTAAATAACATCCTTCTACATGGTACAGCAAAAGACCTACTTGAAGAAATTCACTATATCCAGAAAAAATATTTTGGAAGTGAAAGCCATTTACAAAATGAAATAGCTTTAAACCAATTAAGCAACAATTCTACACATGGCAACCTTTTGCTAAACACATACAAAAAAGAAATACTAAAATTTAAAAGTACATCAGCTGAAGTACCAAACCATGTATGTGTATGTTGCCGTAGAACTTTTTATAAAAGTAACACAAAAACTGTAGACCTATCATACAAAATAGAAGACAATGAAGATTCTAAATGGTTTGAATTAGCTCTCTACCTTGTAGCAGAAAACAAATACGAAATAACTGAGCCCTTAATACTTTGCAGTTACTGCACTACAAAACTTGACAACAACCAAACTCCTTCACGTGCTATCACAAATAATTTGGAATTATACCCAGTACCAAAACCCCTACAACAACTTAATTTATATGAGAGCATCATAATTCAAACAGTACACCCATTTCAAGCAATACTACGCCTTCAACCAAAAACAGCAAAATTACCTCCCTCTGAATTGGTAAAAGGCATTTGTGGAAAAGTAGTTTATTTACCATTAGATCTAAAAGAAAATGTGCATACTCTAGGAGTGCAACGTCCAATGCAGCAATCTTTAATTATCTTAGTAAATGGAGTACTTACAAAAGACAAAAAAATATGGCAACAGCTTGTAGATTTATATAAAATTAGACAAGCCTTCCAATATCTTAAAGAGAATAATGAATATTACAAAGAAATTAATATTGAAGAAAACTTGAAAGATACAACTGAAATAATTCAAGAAACACAAGAAGCTGGTCAATTTGAGCTACTAGATCCTGCTACAATATCAAATACTTTAGACCATTATACAATTCATCCTTTGCACTGTAATGACACCGTAGAAGATGTACTGGAAACTTACCAAATGCGTCAAACAAAAGGATCGCCAATCAGCATATGGGAAAAAAGTATAGAAGCACGTGCTTTTCCTCTACTCTTTCATCCTGGCAAAGGAGGAATGTATGATGATAGACCTATTCAAATATCAGCTTCAGAATACCGCTCATTACGGATGTATTCTGAAGATCCCAGATTTAGAAAAAATGTGGAATACATATTCCACCTACTCTTTGAAAGTGAACTAGCAACTTTATGTTACGGAGTTGCACACATATTAAAATCAGGATCACAATTTCAAAATATGACAGCTACACAATTATTAGAAAAAGTGCAACAAAAGGATGAGGTTTTACAATCAAATATTACAAATCTATTAGCAAATATGCGTGGTACTAAAGAGTACTGGTTTCGACGTCATGGAGATATACGTTGTATGATCAAAAACCTTGGCCCACCCACTTGGTTTGTTACATTAAGTTGTGCAGAATATGCACGGGAAGATTTACATGATTTCCTACGCATATCAAATAAAAACAAAACAAACATAGATATACTAACACCTGGAGAACTTTGTTCTTTGGATCCTGTTAATGTTTCAAGATATTTTCACCATCGCTTCATTGCTATGCTACATTTTATTTGTAATAAAACTGTTCCTCCCCTTGGAGAAGTGCAACACTTCTTTTGGAGAAAAGAATACCAAGCCAGAAGAGCACCACATATCCACATGCTTTTATGGATTAAAGATGCTCCTAAATTTGGTCAAGACAGTGATGCCACTGTTTTACAGTTTATTGAAAAATATGTCACTTGTGAAATTCCATCAGAAGCCACAAATAGTGATCTTCATGCACAAATTTTACAATTTCAAAGACACAAATGTGGAAAATATTGTCGTCGCAAATACAAAAACAAAGGGAAATACTACACCAAATGCCGAATTGGTTTCCCTAGACCAGTTACAAATACAGGTCAAGTGAACAACCTCATGTCTTCAGTTAGACATAGTGTTAAAGGTAAGTCACCTAAAAATACATATTACATAAAAAGAAAAGAAGAAGAAAAATATATCAATGATTATAATGCAATCATTGCCCACGTATGGAATGCAAACATAGATGTGCAGTACATTGCAGACAATTCTACTGCAGTTGCACGATATGTCACAGCATACTTAACTAAAGCAGAAAAGACAGAGCTCCAAGACCTCTGGAATGACATGTCATCAGATAAAACAGTATCTCAGAAATTATACAGCTTGGGCATAAAAATGCTCACCCATAGAGAATGTAGGTCATATGAAGCAGCTGATTGTTTAACTGGTACTGCATTGTATGGTAAATCTGAAAATATAGTATGGCTAAGTTTTGGTCCAGCTAAATCTAGAAAAAGAGTTCTAAAATCATATGAAGATATAGGAACAATAAGCCAAACATGATCCCAACAGCCAAGACATTTTAAAAAACAATTTATTGGACACATACTACCCAAACAGAAGTAATACTTTGGAAAACATGTGTCTATACCACATAGCTCAAAACTACACATACAAAAATAATATGAAACCTGATGAAAAAAAAGGTAAATATAGAGTGACAAACTGTGAAGGCAGCTTAGTTAAACTCACTAAACCAAATTTAATTAATCATATCAAATTGTCATTAAAGACTGCTCAACATAAAGAAGTATATTACATGTCCCTGCTACAACTCTTCAAACCATGGAGAAAAGAAGAACAATTACTAGATAACTATGACTCATATGAGGATGCTTTCAAAGCAAATGAAAGCACTATAACTGATGTAAACTTTACACAGTACAAAACAAAGTTGCACAATGAACAGCAACACGAAGAAGAACTCCAAGCCCAGCTAGATAAGGACACTCCTGACAGTAGTCAACCTTCTGTAACAGGAAGCCAAGAACCACTGGGAGAATCACTAATAATAAATGAGGCAGAATTAGCTATGATAGAAGTAGAAAACACCATGGGCCTCATTACACGTTGTGCGGTAATGGAATACCGTTACCGGTAATGATTTACCGGTACCGTTAATTCCCTAAGCAAATCACGACCCGGACCCACCGCTATCTGCGCACCTGTTAATTACGGTGCCACTAATAGCGGCAAGGCCGCGGGCGCACGACCCACATGCCGGAATCAGCGCCATGGCGCTAATACCAGGCCATCACAAGCCATGCGGACATGGTATTAGCGGCATGTAAAACACCCAAAAACCCCTTACCGGCATTGCGCTAATAACGGCATCGAAAATCACCCGTTAAGAGACCTGAGCAGTGTACCCATCAACTACAGGTGGACACAATCAGCACAGGTGCATGCTATGGGGACAGGCAGCACAAAAGAGCACACCACACCCCTACCCACACCCCTTCCCACACCAAGATGGTCCCAATAGCAGCAGCATGACATGACAGCCTTGACTACATGATAGCAGTGCAGCACCTACAACAACAGCCAGCACCAGAGGTGAGCCGTAACAGGCACCCATTATCCACACCATACAGGCGAAGACAGCCATCCACTGAGGAGGTGGCTCCTAACCCCTGTACGGAACCCACAGAACCATCAGGAAGAGAACAACAATATAATACATCCTTCCAATGACAGTGCTCCGCTGCCTAAGCGGCCTGGGTGTGGCACTCCTGTACGGCCGTGTCAAAGTGGCAAAGACAACCATGGCATGTGTAGAGCATCACAAAATGTGCATATGATGGAATGTGCCTATGCCACTTGAAATTGACATGCAACCACCAGAAGAGTATGATGTGGCTGGGGATGAGTGCGGGTGGAATGCCCCAGCAGGACATGAAACAGGCAGTGCCAAGGAGGCACACGATGTGCATCAGCATCTGATTCTGCAATCTCATCATGCACCAAGGTGAAATAGCATGGACGTAGATGGGAGTTGTTGCCCTGGTGCATGTTTCGAGGCCCACAAAGGACCCTGTCCACAATGAATGACACATACACAATAATGGAGACCACGCTTGGGTTTCAAACTCAGAACAGTGTATATTGAACATATCGTGGTACTAAAGTGCATAACCCAAACTCCCAAAATACACCCTTACCCCCCCTCAACACACCCAAACACACCCTTACCCCCCCCCCTCAACACACCCAAATACACCCTTACCCCCCCTCAACACACCCAAACACACCCTTACCCCCTCTCCCCCCTCAACACACCCAAATACACCCTTACCCCCCCTCAACACACCCAAACACACCCTTACCCCCCTCCCCCCTCAACACTCCCATGTGAGTCTCATGACGTGAATGTGTCCATTGCCACATGTGGCACACGAATCCTGGTGGCCCTATTTGCCAGTGCCTGCATCGTCATCTGGTGGCTGTGCAGCCGTGCGCCGCAGGTTCCGCATAGACCGGCGCAGGGGACTAGTCTGGCGTGAACTCCCAGACGAGGAGGGGCCTGGTTCTTCCTGGGCCGGGAGTGGGCACCGACGCTCAATAGCGTCTGCTATGCGGTTCATGGCCTGCCGCAGTTGGGCCATTTCACTGCAGATTCGGCTGGTGCATGCCTCCATGCACTCCCTTGTCTGCTGTGCAAGTGTAGCAATGTCCTCCCTCAGGCAGGCTGTCTCTGCCACATGTTGACCTACTAGGCCACTCATCTCGGTCTGCCTCTGGTAGATGGACGAGAGGTCATGTCGCATGGTGGGTGCTGGTGGGATGGCTGATGCACCTGGTCCCATTGCACTTGCATCAGGAGAGGATATCTGGGGGCTCCATATCCCTTCAGGGGTGGGTGAATCTCCATGACTACCCGGACCTGAGGAGTACCTCGGGCTTGCCAGTAAGGGGCTTGTTGGTCTGGGGCTCTGGCTATCAGCATCAATGGCAGGTGTGTCCTCCTCATCTGAAGGTGGGGCTGTGGCTGCTGCTTCACCCGTTGAGCTGGTGGCAGCAGAGTGCATCCCCTCGATGCTGCCCTCACCTACTGGGAGACACACTTCCGTGGGTGCCACGACGGGAGCAGCCATGGCCTGTGGATGCGTGCAACTGGTGTTCCGGCTGCTTTTGTCCCTGTGGTCATGGACACTCGTCCTGGCTGCCCTTGTGGATGTGGCGGTGTCCCCTGTGGCATCCCTCCTTGCTTTTTTGCTGGATGTGAGAGCAGGTGTGGAAGTGCGTGCCTCCTCAGTGTCAGTGTGTGAACCTGCAAGGGTGAGAAATGTTGACAACCATCAGTAATGGGTCGACCTGCCTTGAGCAAAATGAATACCTCATGCCGTTCTATGCATTCCGGGCTCTTTAGTGTGGATGCAGGTAATGGGGATGTTGGGTGGGTCATGCATGAATGGGTCTGTGTTGTACGGGCATGTGGTGATGCATGCATGTCTGTTTGTGGCTGGAGCCACGGCATTCATATGGAGACATGATTGGGGGGAACATCACACTTCACTGTGCATTGTTTGATGCATACACTCACCTCCATCGGACGAAACGGCCACGCCATGCTCCATTTGTCCAACTCCCTCAATGCATTCCACCCCGATGGTTGATGCACATGTCTCCTCCCACTCAGTGAGCTTGATTGGCGATTCACTGCCTCCTCCTGTGCCCGTAGCCATGTTGCGGTTCACGGATAGAATGTTCCGCACACGGAGCCGGAGGTCATCCCACCTCTTTCGGCAGTCTTTGACTGTGCGGGTTGTGGTGCCTACCGCGCTGACCTTGTGGGCTACCTCTTCCCAGATGGCCTTCTTCTTCACAATGGTCTCCCGACGCATGTCGTTGTTGAAGACAACATGAGCATTGTCTGCTAGTGTCTGCGTTAGCATGAGGAGCTCCTCCTTGCAAAATTTCTCCTTGCGTTGCCGCTCAGACGATTTCTTAACGGCCTTGGGCATCTTCACGGTGTCCGTGGTGTTTTTCCCAACGTGGTTCCTGGTAAGGTGTCCTGGATAAGGAGGATGGCAATGGATTGTGTTTTTAAAGATGGCCGCCGTGCTCTTTCCCGTTCCGGTGCGATGACGCTATTTCCGGTTCCGCAATATTACTGAAACCGCTATTAGCAGTACCGCTAATGGCGGTCACCGCTATTTGCGGAAACCGCTATTTGCATGTGGCGGCAGGTCGGAAGTGCTAACAGCGCTTTCGTGGATGCCGTTAAGGGACTTTTTGGGGAGTTTAGCGGCATGGCGGTAGGCTCATTACCGGCATGGCGGTAGGCTCGTGCCCGCGATCTCGTAATGGCATACAATTTGTGGCCTCTTGCGAGGGCGGACACGCTAATTACGCCATGCCGGTAATTGCCGATTTTTACCGCCTACCGTGTAATGAGGCCCCATGTGTCAGTATGAAGATAAGGAAGACTTAACTATATTACAATCAAAACTAAACAATGAGCAAAGTAGCATTTTTCAAGAAGTAACAAAACAAATTGCACATGGTGTAAAACATGAAAATAAAGAATGTTCCTGCCATAATTATAAACCTATACCACTGTACGTCAGTGGTGAATCTGGTTCTGGCAAAACATTCCTAATCAAAATCATTAGTAAGTTCCTTCAACAATTGACAAACAACAAACTGTCAGCTGTTGTCACTGCCCCCACAGGTTTAGCTGCCTACAACATAAGTGGTGTTACATTACACCGATTACTACTATTACCAGTAGAACACCAGAACAAATTAGACTATTACAAACTTTCTGCAGAAGCTGCAATGGAATTACGCAGAGTATTGAAACAAATGAAAATGCCACTAATAGATGAAGTGAGCATGGTCTCCAACCTGATGTTAGCTTTGATTCACCTCAGATTACAAGAAGTACTCAAAACAGACTATGAAGAGCTCTTTGCAGGAAAACACGTAATTGTTTTTGAAGATCTGCTTCAATTAACACCAGTAAAAGGTGAGCCTATTTTTAAAACATTAGGACACAAACTCTGCCGTAAAACTGTTGGCAGCATTGGAAATGTCAACCTTTGGCAACATTTCCAATACAGAGAATTAACAGAAAACATGCGGAAATCTGCAGATCTCACTTATGCCAACATTTTAAAAAGTATCAGAGTTGGTATACTTTCTAAAGAAGCAGAAGCAATATTGAAAACCTGGCACATTAATGCACTTTATGGCAATAATGCATGTGCTACAGATATTATGGAACAATTAGCCCACAAAAATGTCAATTGTATGGCCTTAATGCCAACTCTTGCAAGCTGTTTCAAATTAAATGAAATCATGCTAAGTAAAGAAATGCAACCAATCATGGAAATTAGCGCCACAGACAAACTAGATGTACATGGTATGACACTACCCATGTGTGACCAAGCCACAACAAGACTAAATAGTTTAGAAAAATCAATCTCAAACACAGCAGGCTTAGAAAAGATATTACAATTATCCTTAAATTGCAGAGTAATGCTTAAACGTAACCTTGACGTGGACCAAGGACTAGTTAATGGAGCACTGGGTACAGTTGTTGGCTTTCAAGCATACCCACGCGACAACAAAATTCAGTTTGTCAATATACTCTTTGACAAACTTTCAGAAGTAAAAAGGATAGGACGCTCAACAGCTAGATTCCTTCTCTTCAAAGATATGTATGTACGCAGAGAACAATTTTCTCTAACTCTTACATACGCAGTCACGATTCATAAATCACAAGGTCTTACCCTAGACAAAGCAATGATAAATATTGGTAACACAGTCTTTAAAGAAGGCATGAGCTATGTAGCACTATCACGCTTACGTACACTTGACGGTCTATTTCTAATCAACTTTGATGGAAGTAAAATAAACGCTGATATTCCTTGCATTTTAGAATACAATAGACTTCGCTCACTATACACCCCCCACCTAAACATATATTCTGTTCCACAAAAAGTAAAACGTTATAAAAGAAAAATAAATCAAACAGAAATGCAACAGGATGTCACTGCAAATCCTCCAAAGAGAGTAAAAGAAACTAATACTTCATCAAGTACCACAAGCAAATAAGAATCAATTAGGGAAAGTAAACCAGGTACTTCTTTAAAAAAGGAAGACAAACTCCAAAAAAAGCAGTTAGATACAGAACTACCTGGACCATTTAAATTCTCAAATATAGTTGGTGTAAGTTGCTATGCAAATGTAGCAATGAATATTCTATTTCAATTGCCACCAATTGTTGACAACATTTACTTACACAGTACAGACCCATTGTGTTTGCAAATGTTAGTACTTCACAGAAATGCAGCAAACAATCCTGACAACACGTATAGTGTTTATGGAATAAGACAACAATTGGACTACTGTGCTGGAATAGTGAAATTTACTTTAAATTCACAGGAAGCTCCACAAGAATTTCTAATGTACTTACTACAAGTACTGGAAAACAAAAACATACCTATAAATGAAATATTTCAGATTTCATACATGTGGAAACATACATGCACTCTCTGCAACAATGTGACACAAGAAGAAATCCCCAATGAACGCTTCATATATATATCAATACCAAATTGTGAATCCATTCCATTTCAGCGACTTGTACAAAATACAAACCATGGTAGATTATGCTCTACCTGCAATTCAGATAATCGCTCCACGTTAGTAATACAAACACATAGTAAATACATAATACTAATGCTTCTACGTTACAATGCAGATGGTACCAAAAACAACTGCAAGCTGACTGGATTCACACATGGTCAAATATCACTTGGTAAGAAAACCTTCACAACAATAGGTATAATCTACCACGCAAGAGCCACAACCAATTCAGGGCACTACACTACATATATAAAAAGGAAATGTGGATGGTTTGAATGTAATGATAGTACCATTACTCTAAAGCAGAGATTACCAGGAAATCTTACAAACGCTTATTTGATGTTCTTAAAACCAAAATTTGATAACTAAACTGTATTTAAACCCTAAGTAAACTTGTGTTAAAAAAATATAAACTGTTAGAATACTCCAAAAGCTATCTAACTGTTTAAAGATTCTACTAATCAGATAAATGAATACCACTAAATTAGACCAAAAAATACACAGTTAGAATACGCCAATTGGTATCTAACTGTCCCAAAATTTAACAATATCCAAATAGATAAATCAATACCACTAAAATATATCAAAAAAATAGACAGTTAGAATACGCCAATTGGTATCTAACTGCACCAAAATTTTATAATATAAAAACAAATAAATAATATGTTACTGCTCCAAAAAAATACAACAAGCCAAAGTATAAAGCATTAGCCAGAAACAACAAGTGAACACTGAAAACAAACAAACAAATAAACTGTAGCATAACGGAAAAAGGTTTTTTTTAATCCAACATGGATTTTTTTTTCTCCCACAGACCCACATGATTTTAGCAACAAATACAGAAACTGAGCAAATTGCACAGTACTGTGATTTGTAATCTACTAAATATGAGGGTCCAAAAAATAAATATTTATATTGATTATACAATGTAATAAGTCATTACAAAATACTAATACTAACATGCTATTTTCTTTTATAACAGAAATTAACAAGAAATACATGTACTCCGGTTACTAGACCAAACAGTAAGTATACAATAATAAGGAGAACCATAGCAGCATATCACATCCATAGTATCTAATACCTTTGTTTCTTATACATTTGTTTTTCACCCAAAGTTATAAGCAAATATGAATGTGATATGCTGCGGTGGTTGTTGCCTGGGTATAGAGTCTTGGGTGCATGGCCAAATGGCCATGCACCCAAGACTCTATGCCCAGGCAACATCCACCGCAGCATATCACATCCATAGAGTCAAACATTTCAACTATGGTCTATGGAAACTTTTAATGTCCGCGGACATTATGAGTGTTCTTAGAACACTTTCAACTTGCCAGCGAACAATACGGACAGCGTTTTCAGGACACCCCCTACAAACATTTCAGAACAACGCGATAGTTCTTAGAACACTTTCAACTTGACAACGAACAATACGGACAGTGTCCTCAGGACACCCCCATTTTGTTTATTTGCGAACATTTCAGGACACTGCGAGTGTTCTTAGAACACATTCAACTTGCCAGCGAACAATACGGACTGCACCTTCAGGACACCCCCTACGAACATTCCCCGGACACCGCGAGTGTTCTTAGAAGCGTCTTCAGAACACCACCATCTTGTTTATTTGCGAACATTTCAGGACACTGCGAGTGTTCTTAGAACACATTCAACTTGACAACGAACAATACGGACAGTGTCCTCAGAACACCCCCATTTAGTTTATTTGCGAACATTTCAGGACACCATGAGTGTTCTAAGAACACATTCAACTTGACAGAGAACAATATGGACAGCGTCCTCAGGACACCCCCATTTTGTTTATTTGCGAACATTTCAGGACACTGCGAGTGTTCTTAGAACACATTCAACTTGCCAACGAACAATACGGACTACGCCTTCAGGACACCCCCTACGAACATTCCAGGACACCGCGAGTGTTCTTAGAAACGTCTTCAGAACACCCCCATTTTGTTTATTTGCGAACATTTCAGAGCACCGCGGGTGTTCTTAGAACACATTCAACTTGACAGAGAACAATACGGACAGCGTCTTCAGGACACCCCCTACGAACATTCCCCGGACACCGCGAGTGTTCTTAGAAGCGTCTTCAGAACACCACCATCTTGTTTATTTGCGAACATTTCAGGACACCGCAAGTGTTCTTAGAACACATTCAACTTAACAGAGAACAATACGGACAGCGTCCTCAGGACACCCCCATTTTGTTTATTTGCGAACATTTCAGGACACCGCGAGTGTTCTTAGAACACATTCAACTTGTCAGCCACAACCCCCATTCATATTTGCGAACATTTCAGGACACAGCGAGTGTTCGACAACATCTTCAGAACATCCCCATTTTGTGCATTTGCGAACATTTCAGGTCACCGCGAGTGTTCTTAGAACATATTCAACTTGACAACGAACAATACGGACAACGTCCTCAGGACACCCCCATTTTGTTTATTTGCGAACATTTCAGGACACTGCGAGTGTTCTTAGAACAGTTTCAGTTTGCTTGCGAACAAAACGGACACATATTGAGTCCTCAGAACACCCCCCATTCAGTTGATTTAGAACATTTCAGAACACCCGTGATGTCCGCAGACAAATCGAACACAAAAAGAATGTCTAACACATAGAAAACACAACTTTCATCCTATCTCATACACTCCCACCCTCCCCAAACACTCCTACACACCAACACACTCTACTAAATACAAATTTTGAACAAAGTTTCACCGCGTTGTCCGCGGACGACCGCGAATCCAAGATGGCGGGCGCTACCGAAAATCTGATGCGCTTCACGCTCCACGCCGTCCAATCAGCGAACACGTTGCATGTCCGCGAACAATCAGGACACTGTCCGCGGAGCGAACAGGGAAGTGTGTCCGCGGACCGAACACAGATATCACTCATTTTTTTGTACCTACTTTTTGGTCATTTAAAAAAAAACTACTGGACGGATTTTCACCAAATTTGCTTTCGGGACCAAGCCGCTGCTCCTGGTCCAAATGTGGTGAAAATCCGTCCAGCGGTTTGGGCTGTAGACGCGAGCAAATTTTTTTTCTCATTCTGTCTATGGGAAAAAAAAAAGTTTTGGGACCCCCCCTATAACTTTGCCCCCCTGGACGAATCCTCACCAAACTTTACAAAAATATTCAGAGTGACCCAAATACTTTTTTTGCAAAGTTTGGTGAGGATCCGTCCAGGGAGAGCGAAGTTATAAGCCGCCCAAAAAGTGCTCTTCCTATGGAAACAGCAACTTAACCATAACTACATGGCCACTACCGTGGCCATGTAATATATATATATATATATGTTTTTCTGTTTGTTTTGTCCCTGGTATATGATGTCCCAATTTTCTTTTGCCATCATGAACTGGCTTACTACTTGTTCTCATCTATGTGCTATTGTACAGGCACCTTTTGTGGGAATGCCATCTGTAAAAATGTACATCCCTGTTCTCAAAATAAATACAAATACAAAATAAAACCTGCAATCTATGCCTGGGCCTCTCACCTAAGATATCTGGCCTGACATTGATATGTGAGGACAGTGCTCTGAGCACTATGCAGTCTTCCTCCACTTGCTCCTTGGCACCCTGTGCAATGTAGGCACTCTTAGGTTTTGCTTTTGCCACCAGACTGGTTCTCAGGGTATTCTTTAGGTGAGACACCTTGCGCAATGCTGGTCCCTCTGAAGGCATCAGAAGTCAGACACAGACAATAGGTTCAAGTTTTCTCAAGGAATTCTAGAACTGTCAGCTCCAGGGATGGCAGCTTAAGTGCTGTGCTCCTGTGCCTGAACTGAACTGAACTGAATTTCCCTGAAAATATTATTATTACCCTGGGAAAGATGTCAACCCCTGCCACCCCAGATGCTAAGCGGCAAAAGGGTGATGAGAAGGATATTTCTGGAGAGAGCAGAGAAGATAAACTCTTTGATATGCTGAGCAAAATGACTCTGGACATTGGAGAGATAAAAACAGCTCTTTTAAAGTCTGAAGAAAAGTTTTCCACAGTTGCCAAAAGAGTGGATTCTGTTGAAGACCATTTAAATGTCGTGGATGAAAAAACTATAAAGCTGATGGACCAGATAAGAGAATTGAAGGTGGATAATGAGAAGTTTGCCTTGAAGCTCTCAGCACAGGAACATTTTTCAAGAAGAAATAATCTTCGCTTTGTAGGATTTCCTGAAAATGCAGAGAGAGGAAACCCCATTGATTTTGTGAATAAGAATTTACCTAAATTACTGAATATAGATGCAGCAGTTTCACTGGGAATTGAGAGAGCTCATCGGTCCCTTGGCCCTAAACCAGCTTTGGGGGAGAGGCCGAGACATATTATTGTGAAATTTCTACGTTTCCCTGTGAAAGAGCTGGTGCTGAGGAAAGCCCGGGAGCTGAGGGACCTTGCTTGGGGTGGCAACAAAATAATGGTGTTTGCAGACCTAAGTAAGGATATCATGGACAGGAGGAAAACATTTATTGAGGCTAAGAATAAGGCCAGAGAAATGAACCTCAAATACTACATGATTTATCCTGCAATTTTGAAGGTAGTGGTGGAAGGGCAACAGCATTCATTCACTGAGAGTAAACTGGCTGAGAAATTTCTGTTTGATTTGGATTTGGATCCTATGGAGGGCACTTCGTCAGGTTTGGAGCCCAGAGAAAGACAGCGGAGGAAAAAGGGAAGGTCTGACATGCACTAGGATGTGCTGGGAACGGATGCTCATGTGTTGTTTTTTTTTCATCACCATTACTTTCTATTGAAGAAAATGGCCGCCACTGCCTATATTGCGTTAACCAAGAGTAACGGATTTCGAATGTTTACTTGAAGATGTTCGTGTTTCATGGCTGCCTGTACTTTTCGTATTATGGCATTGTTGAGGAAAGCACCCTGTTGTATAACGTGCATTACGTCTGACGTAGAGGACTGGCAAACCATTTCCTTCCTGTTTGTTATGCCTCCGGTTCCCGGCCACTTCCGGGTGTTGCGGAGGGAGATGACCTCAACCGGAGCGCTCTGGCACATACGCAGTCATGTGCTGTCATAGATCACGTGCTGCAGCTGCTCTGCCCCTTGCGGAGGTCCCCTGGAAAGGTGCTTGGTGTTTAGTCTTACCGCGATTACACCTCACTCCAGCTTGTGACCTTGTTGACTCCTGTGGACATTGGTAAGCTCGTTGATGGTCCGAGACTTTGTTTTTTATCTGTTCCTGATTGTTTGCGGGTGGGCTGCTTTGGCCCTGTCACTGCTACGAGCGGACTTCCATTATTTTCTTATGGGGTCAATGCGGGGAGATATACAGAGACAAGGGTTTTGGGGCTTTGGAGTCACATACAGGATGCCCTTGCTCGTTGCCTTTCATGAGTATCGGCCTTTCCTTTGAGCCCCTCGTACACCCCACTATTGACTGCATGAGCCCATATGGGTGTATCTTGACCTTAGATGTGGCTCCTTTTCATGTTTGGCTGCTGAAATTCAGTTTAGTTGCAATTCTGAAATGAAACCGCACTCCTTGATCACCCTACTCTTCCAAACTCCCGAAGCAGCGCTTGATCAAAGATATGCTCCAAAACGAGGCGGCTGATGGATGTTCTTAAATGTACTTGGTTCCAATTTTTATTTCGGAGCTCACGCTTCATGCATGTTCCACTGCTACAATTAACTAGCATGTATTCGCAGCCTCTATTCTGCTTAAGGGATTATATGTTTTACACTACTTCTCCGATGCTGCCTCCATATGTTGGTATGGGATTCTGCAGTATAAACTGTTTGCATGCAAACTTGGGACTGGTTTGTTGCTCTCTGAAAGGGGAAGAATATTGTAACGATATGTGAATGGATATGTAGAGGTTGGACTTTTAAAAATGGCTATGAAAGATGTTGTACTTAAATCTTAAATGCACCTTGGTTCATCCTCATGGGGTGTTCCTGTGGATTGGCCTGCCTCTTTTCCAGGTTTGTGTGCAGTAAATGGAGGGATGTGCTTAGGCTAGTTCATCAGCTGAAGTCAATGCTTGATGGAGGGATGGTGTTTACGGCTCGGTTACTGGAGCCCGGACGCCGCAAGGTTTACTTGGAGGTGATTCAGGTTTCATGGCTGCAGGGTTGGGATTGTGGCGATATGTGTGGATGGAGGTATGTCAGTGCTGAATGCTTATGGTCCACTCGTGTGAAATGGTCTCTTTTGATTTGAGCTGATTCTTTGATAACATGACATATCTCCTTGTATTCGGTCATGACATTATAACACCAGAGGGATTTGGGGGCTTTTCTTCAATGGGAGTTTGGCGTGTTAATTGTTGCCTTTGTGTGGGCTTTGAGTTTTACGGTTGGGGGATTGTATTTAAATGGGACTGAAGTTCTAGGGGGTGGGATTCAGATTAGGCCTTTATGATTGGTGTGCAGTATTTGAATGTGCCAAGAACTTGTTCTTACCTGGCCTGGTTATGGGGAGTTGGTGGAAAAACAGGGAAAATAAAAAAAAAATAAAAAAAAATAAAAAAAAGGGGAATTTGCATGGTCAAATTTGATATTAAGGGAAAATATTGTTGCATTTATTTTCATATAAGGTTTGGGATTGGAGTTTCGTTTCTGGTGGGTATGGTTCAGAATGCTTTTCTTGATGTATGTATTTCTGCTTATCTTAGGCCTGCGTTTTGTCAGACTGACAATTTCTGTGCAAAATATGTGCTTTTTGTTTGTTGTTGTCTATGTGTTTATGTTGTTGTGTCTACAATTTTTCCCTCCCCCCTTTTTTTGGAACCCGGCCTTTGTCCTGGATGGTTACTGTCTATATTGTACTGATCTGATTTGGGAGTTATGGTTGCATTAATTTTTGTTTCATGGAATGTTAAGGGAATTGGAAATGTTGTGAAACGACGCAAGGTTCTGGTGAGATTGTGGAGAAGTAGGGCTGATGTGGTGTTCCTTCAAGAGACCCATCTAGATGAACATACTGAAAAATACCTGGTCAACTCTAAATATTCTAGGGCGGTCTCTAATTGCTATGATTCTAAATCTAGGGGGGTGAGCATCTTGTTTAGGAAGGGCCTGTCGTTTAAGATTGAAAAGACAGTAATGGATGAGGAAGGTAGAATCCTGTTACTTGACATACTCCTTGATGGGAAAAAAATGACGTTTGGCTCAGTGTATGCGCCGTGCTTGCCAGCTGTTTCTTTTCTCAATCAATTGAGCCTTTTGTTAGATGGCATGGAAGGTGATTCAGTGGTGTTGGGCGGTGACTTTAATCTAGTGATGAACAGTAAGATAGATCATAAATCGGAGTGTAGATATTATAATGAGAAGATTAGGAAGGAACTTAGGGCATTTGTATTTAAATACAATCTTATTGGAGAGAGCTTCATCGTGGCGAAGAGGAATTTTCTTTGCATTCACCTGTTCATGATTCTTTCTCCAGGATTGATTATTTCTTTATTAGTATAGCTTTGAGTAGTCACACGACCTCGACTAATATATTGGAAAGAAACATCTCTGATCATGCTCTATTAGACCTCCAGTTGATTTTGGACAATATAAGCCCTAAGACGAGAAGATGGAGGATGCAAGCCGCAACGTTGAAAGATAAGATGATTACGGAGGGTCTAGAGGCATTCATTGGGCAATACTTGAAGGAAAATATAGGCTCGGCCAGTATTAAGTCTGTTTGGGATTGTTTTAAGGGGGTCTTGAGGGGAGAATTGATTAGTAGGTCTGCCCATATGAAGAAGAAGAAGCAAAATTTGATTTGTGCTCTGGAGACAGAGATCAGTGACTTGCAGAGGGTTTGTGCTACTGATGTTTCAGGACAATCCAAACTGAAATTGTGTAAGTTAGAGGCAGAACTGAAGACTCACATTCAAAATTTCGCCAGTAAAAGTTTGTTTTATTCAAAACAGAAGTTTTGCGAGGCAGGTGATCGTAATGGCAAATTGTTGGCATATAAGCTTAAGGAGATGGTGTCTGAATCTTGTGTTCTTCCATACAAACTGATGGTGGTACTACCTTAAATAGGAGTGATGATATTTGTGGTTTTTTCAAAGATTATTATGAATCATTGTACAGAGAAGACTGTGACCCGACTATAGATAAGCTGGACACATTTTTTGAGAAGATTTCGCTCTCCAAACTGACTCTGGAAAAATGTACTTCTCTTGATGCTGCGATTGAGGTTGCTGAAGTTAGTTTGGCCATATCCCAAATGAGAGATGGAAAATCACCGGGTCCCGATGGTATTGTCTCGGAATTTTAAAAGCAATTCGAAGTCCAATTGGCACCTGTTTGTGTGAACTTTATAATGAGTTTGTTGTTTCGGGAATGATGTGCGATTCCATGAAAGAGGCTATGATTGTGGTGATACCAAAACCTAATAAGGATCACACTCGCTGTGGAAACTACAGGCCTATCTCACTGCTAAATGTGGACCTAAAATTTTTCACAAAAATTTGGGCCAACAGATTGGGTTTATGTATGAAAGACTTGGTTGATGGGTCACAGGTGGGTTTCATTCCAGGGAGGTATGGCTATGACAATATTCGAACTGTATTAAATGTAGTTGATGCCCGATTTGGGAGGGACACAAATGAAGTCATTGGTTTCTTTGATGCTAAAAAAGCCTTTGATAGGGTAAATTGGAAGTTTTTGAAATTCTCTTTGCTAAAAATGGGTTTTGGCCCATTTTTCATGAGAATGGTAGAATGTATTCATAATGATGTTAAGGCCCGGGTATTGGTTAATGGTGTGGTTTCAGATTCATTTCAGTTGTTGAGGGGCACGAGGCAGGGTTGTCCATTGTCACCTTTTTTGTTTGATCTGGCGTTGGAACCTCTTGCTACTTATTTTAGACAATGTGAGATTATTAAAGGTATTAATGTTGGGAAAGTAGAGGTGAAAGTCCTATCGTATGCTGATGACATGCTTCTCATGTTTTCAAATCCAGAAGTGTGTGGAGATGTAATAAAATCGATGTTTCAAGAAGTGGGTGAACTGTCGGGACATAAGGTGAACTGGGAAAAAACAGAGGTTTTCCCCTTGTCTGTTCGGTGTGACGGTTCAATTTTGAGTTCGTGGAATTGTAAATGGTCTCCAGGGGGGGTTAATTATCTAGGAATTCATATTATTGGGGACTTAAATTACTGCAATATAATCTGGATTTGATAACCGGGCAAATGTCTTTATAGATTAGGAGATGGGAGAGGTTGACTTTGAATCTGTGGTCTAAGATCAATGCAATTAAAATGGTTCTTTTGCCGAAAATCTTGTATGCTCTTCAGTCCATCCCATTGTTGTTGTATAAGAATCAGCTGCTTAAAATTGAAAAACTTTTTTCCTCCTTCTTGTGGGGTTCTGGAAAAAGGCCTAGAGTTCCGAAATACATGCTAGTACAAAAAGTTGAAGAGGGGGGATTTGGATTCCCTGACTTGGTAAAATACTATAATGCTTTTTTACTTAAAAAAGCTCTTATTATTTTAGAGATTGTGGGGTGAATGAACCAATCTGGTTACGTATGGAACGGGGCATTTGTGCTCCTTTTGACTTGAGGTCCGTCTACAGTATGGATAAATTGCCAGTTAATAGATTGAAGTTGCGCCCGATTGTGGCTACTAAACAGGCGATTGGAGGATGGTTTCGAGATAATGGAATGAGTTATGGTTTCAGTAGGGATGCTTCTATATGGTACAATACTGTCTTACAGATTGATAATAAATGTTTGAATTGGCTCAGTTGGATTAACAAGGGTATTCTGAAATTGGCAGATGTGTTGGATGGAGATAGGTTGTTGAGTTTTGCGGAATTGACAAATAGGTACGGTTTGAGGCGAAATGAACTGCATAGGTACTTAGCTTTTGAGAATATGATAAATAATAGATTGGAATTGGCTGATGGTTCCATTGGGAATAAACCGCAGATTGGTACTTTATTGGAAGGTCCGGAATACGGGGTAAGTACTTATATGCAATTTATGTCTATTGATGAGAAACTCAGGGGGGCATGGTCTAGATTAAGAAATGTGTGGTCGGATGATGTTCTGGTTGAACTTTCTGAGTTAGATTGGAAATACATTCTGAAGGTTAATTTGACATTGGGTCCTGATATGGGGTTACGTTTGATTAGACAAAACATTATTGGAAGATTATATTGGACGCCGGTTAGGATGTTTAGACTGGGGCTCCGGTCAGATGATTTGTGTTGGGGTTGTAATAATGATAGGGGTACATTATTGCATTTATTGTGGGATTGCCCGAGAGTGTTGGAGTTTTGGTCGGCAGTGATTGATAGAATTGACTTGATTTTTGATGTGGTTTTGCGGAGGTCGGCAGTGAATATCATATTACTTTCCCGTAAGGACAGGGGTCGTCGGATTATGAGACATTCTTGTTGGATTGATAAAGCCATAATGGTGGCTATCAAGTTAATACTCAGGGTTTGGAAATCGAGGAAGAAACCTAATGTAGATGAATGGCTGATGGAACTACATGTTTTGGCACAGTATGATAAGGTTTCATTTCATAACAAAGATAAGGATGAAGACTATTGGAATATTTGGGGTCCCTTTATGGCTCTATATGATTGATGGGTAGATGGAAAAAAGGTTTTTCTTTTTTTTGTTTTTTTTTGTTTGTTTGTTTGTTTGTCCTGTCTTGTGTGGTTGTGATTATCTTGCTGGTTATGCTTCACTAAGGTTGATTCCTTGTTTGAGCTGTATTATCTATGATGCTCTAGTCCTTTTGTAAATTTCACTTTTTGCTGATTGTGAAGCATTGTTACCTTTGCTATTAATGTTTATATGAAAAACAATAAAGTGTTGTTGAAAAGTTTTCTCAACAAAGTTTTATTTAACTTAAAATGCAGGGTGGAATAATGCCTAACTTGCCCTATGCTAAGGTGGGATTTCCCTACCTAAAGGAAAGTAAGTATAGTCTACGTCAGGAAGTCCAAAGTAAAACTTCTCTCTGTATCCAAAACCTATATTTGCCCTCACAACTAACTGCATACAATATGTAGAGATGTCAGCATCAAAAAGGAATAGTGTTCAAAGTAAAGTACAAAGTTTCTTATAGCTCTTTGGCTTGTAATCAGCTCTCCTTCCCCAGGCTCAAAGTAGTTAATCTAACACCGGGGTTCCCTTCCCAAAGTTCAGATCTTCCAGCTTTCAAACAAAAAAAAGCTCAGATCTTCCAGCTTTCAAACACTTGACTTTAATATGACAACAAGGTCTTTGCACAACACAAGCTTCCTTATAGGTGTTTTAGTGGCTTTTCCATTCATGGGCACCCCGTCTAGGCACCCTGCCTTGACTGCTTTTCCTTTAACACCAGTCAACTGCTTCTCCTCAGCCGTGAGGTTTGCCTCATTCTCATGTGTCACAATTTCCTGACACTGTATTGTGGCTGGATTAACCACTTGTTACACCTTCTTATGTTTCCCTGGCTCTTGCCAATGCTTGTTTCCTTATGATTCCTTATGATTGCCCTTGTGAGTGGGACAAGGACTGATATGCAAATGGATATTTCTTCTCTGTGAAGGGTGCAGTGAGCTAGTTGCAGACCCTCCTGAGTGGAAGAAATTCCATAGAACAGGGTATTCGACCCATGGTCGTTCTAATGAGAGGGGCTTCCACACTCCTTTGTAATATTGTAAAACTTGGGCTTTCACCTCAAGTAACCCAGGGTAATCCAGACGTAGACCCCTTGCTGACTGTGCCTTAGAGAGGCTCAGCATCACCCACACAAGGCCGAAACACATGTCTGGGGTTGCTGATGGTACTCTTGTTCAGAGGAGAATTACCTAGCATGTCAGTGCTGGACAGGCCTTGTGGGTGGGACAAAGACTGATATGCAAATGGGTGTTTCTTCTCTGTGAAGGGTGCAGTGAGCTAAAACGTAGCTGTAGACCCTCCTGTGTGGGAGAAATTCCATAGAACAGGGTATTTTACCCATGTTCGCGCTTAGTAGAGGGGCTCCCACAATCCTTTGCAACCTTATGATAAACAGTTCTTTGCACTTTCTTGGTTGCGACCATAGTTGGGTTTCTCATAAACTGCAGATAATGCTTTGTGCTCTCTTGGCTTTGCTAGCACTGGTTTCAGTAAATGCAGTTCATTATTTCAATGCAGTTCAAAACCTTCCTCTCAGTACGGTTCACACTCTTTTCTTTCTCTCCTCTCAATATGCCAGAGTGTTTCCAACTTGCTTTAAGTATTCAAAATGCTTTACTTTCAGTTTGTTCGATAATCAAAATGCCTTTCATCTCCTTTAATGTGCTTTCATTTCGTTCGGTATTCAAACTGCCTTGCTTTGCTTTATTTATATCACTGCCTGCCAGCCAGGTGTTCCCCCACTCCCCTTCCTGGTGGCACCCAATGGTCGGTATTATGGCTCCTTGCGAGGCTTCGGCTGCTGCGGGTTCCTGTTTCTCCGTGCAGTCACTTGCGTCTTCTCCTGGTGGTCTTCTTGTGGCTCGCGCACACCCAGCAAAGCTTCCTCAGCAAAGCAGAATACTCACGACTGCTTCCCTTGGGCCTGCCGGCCTCCTTCTCACGGCTTGTCACCAGCCTCCAGTTCCGTATGCCTTTGCTTCCAGCTGCATACACTCTGAACTGTTTCATGGGTCTCGGGCGCTCCTCCTGCCATGCCGCCATACTGGAGAGGTCTCCCTGAACACAGCTGAATCTGCTCCCGCAGATAACTCGGCTGCTACAGCTACCTCTGCCAACACAGCTCACTCTCCCTTTTTTAAGCTTCCAGTTTTTAAAGTTCCTGTCTCGATTTTCATTACAAAAAGGACTAGACCGCTCACCAGCAAAGCAGTAGTCTTGCTTGAATCTTTTTGTCCTCCTCCTCGTCTCAGTATTTGAATGGGTTTGATAGATATTCATTTTTACAGAAAGAGGATGTGTTGGTCTAGTTATGAATTTTGAATTTTGGGGGATTTATACTGCGCACCTGACGAACTAAATCGTATTTGGGCGTTGCTGTATCAGGTACCATTATAATGCCATATTTACACTTTCATCATATTATTGTTGATACCCTATCCTCTGATCCTAATCTCTAACAAAACAGCTGGGTCTTCGGCGCCTTCCGAAATATAGGGAGGCTTTTCATATTGCAAATCTCTCAGGGTAGTTTATTCCATAATCTGGGGCTGTAGACCCCAAATATGCGATCCCCTTTGTTTGCGTACCTCGTGCATGATACTTGGATCAGGTTCTTATCCACTGAGCGCAATTGCTGTATTGACACATGACTTTTGTCTGATAGGTATCTTGGTGCGGTTTTGTTAACACATTTAAATACCAGACAAAGAATGTTAAAGTCAATTCACTCTTTCACCGCTAGCCAGTGTAGGGATCTTCTTAGGTCCGAAATGGGGGCTGATTTTTTTACCCTATACACCAGCCTAATAGCTGACTTTTGGGCCACTTGTAATCTTCGCAAGTGAAAGGCTGGTATACCTGATAGCAGTGCATTACCATAATCCAGTCTTGATTTACCAATGTACCTACTACTGCTGCTCTACCTTCATTCACAATAAATGGCAGGATATGTCTCAGAAGATGTAGAGAATGGAATGCAGATTGCACTTTTGCACCCACCTGTGCTGCACAATCCATATTATCCTCCCAGACACAGCCCAGGTTCTTAATTATTTTTGCAAAATTCAGCTGTGTCAATAAGAAGCATGGCGATTGTAGCTCCTTCCTATGTTGCAGATGGTATTTAGAGGCAAATAAGGCCACCTCCGTTTTATCAGCATTCAGCAAAGGTTGATTTGCACACATCCAGGCCTATACTTCTTGCAAACATTGTTACACTAACTCTACGTGTCCTTTGAATTCTGTATCCTCACAAACACCTGAGTATCATCCGCATACAAATTAAATTGTATTCAGTGCTTCCTCAGAATGTCCATGAGCAGTTTAATATACAAGTTAAAAAGCAGAGAGGGGAGAGAGGAACCCTGCGGGACTCCACACTTTAATAACACAGAGTCTGATAATAAGTCTCCTAGCCGGACTCTTTGTTCTCTTCTGGCAAGAAAATGTTCAAACCATTGAAGAGCTAGTTCCGTTACACCTCCTACCTCCCTCAGGTGTTTTAGCAAGATCCTGTGGTCTACCGTATCAAAAGCGGCAGACAGGTCTAACATGATGAACAAAGACATGTCCCCCTGGTCTGCCATCTCCAATAAATCAGCCCAGACCGTCAGCAGTGCTGTCTCTGTTCCAAAACCCGGCTGAAAGCCGGATTGTAATGGGTCCAGTATGTTCTCCCGCTCCACATGTTCCTGCAGCTGAGATGTGACAACTTTCTCCAGAATCTTTGCGGGCCATGGTAAACCTGCTACTGGTCTGTCATTCTGAAGATTCTTGGGGTCTAGGTTGGTTTATTTTATCAATGGGGTGACCATAGCTTTCTTCAACGCTTGTGGTACTACACCTGAAAAAAGGGATTTATTTACAAACTTTGTGAAGAAATGGGGCAATGTCTATGGCCACTCTTTTAGCAACTGAAGATGGAATAGCAAACAATACATCATTGGTTGCCTTTAAATCAGAGGGTAGTGTACAGATCCTCTCCTCCCAGACTTCCATAAATTTGAAGAGCTTCTGACCAACCTAGACATTTGCCCCAAAAACCCCACACCTTACAACATCATTTTTGTTACCTAATGGTAGTTTCTGGGACCCCATGCCCTCTGCTCTAATTGCCTCTATTTTCCCTGTCTTCTTGGAGATTCCTCAATTTAACTTCGCAATCTTTCCTTGTGTCAAGTCAATTTTATTTAGGAAGTAGTTATTAAAGGTGTCAGCCTCTGCTTGTGTTCTTTCTGGTGCTGCTGATGCACACCCAGGATTCGCTAGCTGGGAAATCACTTCATACAGTTCCTGAGGCCTGTTCATAACATTACCAATTTTCCCAGTCATAATTTTGGATTTTGCCTCAAAAATAGCCTTTCTGTATCCTCTGCTTTGTCTCAGTACCCTACTGATGCCAATTAGGGAATGTTCTAAAGGGGTTACAAAGAAAGGGCTGACAAGAGCCTATGAAGGTTTGAGGAATGGAGAGTTCATGGTGAAAGGGAAATGGGGGATACCATGTCTCACTAAGGACATCCGACCCCAAGTCTCCTCCACCCAGGTGATCCTCCGTCGCATATCCAACCCTAGGGTCTGTATCCAAGTGATGACCTTTCCCTTGCCACCTGAGAATAGGATACTAGGGGAAAAAGTGAGGATGGCCTCAGGTTCCTCACACCCCCTCTACGGGATAACAACTTATTGCACCTAAGGCAGTAAAAAACTCAAATTTTTGGAGCCATATGGTCAGAGGGTGCAAGTGTCTATCTCAGTAAGTTTTTCTAAGAAGGCATAGCCAGCCAGCACTTCTGCTAATACCATGAACAGGATATTGTCTTTGACTGCCATGTTGGTGGGCAAGGAAGATAGTGGGTGTGGCAAATTGCCTAGTGACCCACCACTCCAGGCTTCTGGCACATTACATCACCACACACCTCAGGCATTGCATTACTGCTCTCGCAGATGAAAGCTGGGTTTGACTCAGTCAACTGCAAATTGAACAACCTGGTCTTCAAAGTCGATATGTTGCAGCAACGTATTGATAAAAAGAGCAGACATATTACAGAGGCTGATGGCCAGTTTAGTGGCCTGGAACATTGGAAGGATGAAGAGCCACAATCTATTCAGAAGTAGCAACGCAAGATGCAGTCTGTGCAAACTAAAAATGATGACTTGAATGGGAGATCCCACATAAATTTCTGAGCCCTAGGCTTTTATGGAGACAATTATTGAATCATTCCTCCAGGAGGTGCTGTAGGACCCCCGCATTCTTTGCACTTCTTGATATAAGTCATTTATAACACACCTGTACACATATGTTTCTAGGCACGACAAGAGAAGGAAGGGGAAGACAAAGGGGAACAAAAACAAACAATTTTACTAGGCCTTGTGTCATTCAGATTGTGCAGGTGCAAGGGGAAGGGAGAGGAGAAGTGCCAGGGTGAGGTAAAGGGAGAGTTCAGTAGCAAAGCTCAAGTAAGAGCCACCAGGGTGGCTAAGTAAGTGCAAGGAGGCAGGGGACTCTAGGGTTGCAGATACAGTCCCTAGTGCATGGTAGGCCCAGAGGCAGTGCATGGGGCTACTGGTCGTGAAGGAGCCTGGTCCCCATAAGGTTCAGAGGGAGGGCAGGGAACCAGTTAGTGCAGCAGACAAGAACATCAGCAGGGGAGAGAGAGAGAGAAAAAGCAGAAGCGAAAAAAGGAAGGTCTTGTGTTGCTTCTGGAACTTGAGGTGGTCCTGCTTAAGTTTGAGAAGGGCAGGGAGACTGTTCCAGTGGGAAGCACCAGCAGAGGACAGAAATCTACCTCCTACTCTCAGCCTGGAGAAGCATCTGACCCTCAGAGAGTTGGAGGTGGATGAGCGGAGGGATCGAGAAGGAGCCTTGTGGACAATACAGAGTGAACACAGGGAAAGAGGAAAACGGAGGAGGAGAGGGAGAGGCGGCCGGGCAGGGGCCGAGAAAGGTAGAGGTAGAGGAAGAGGATAGAGAGGACATGGTGTCCTGAGTTTAAGTAGTGAAGTGAGAAGCCAGTGCCGTGCAGAGGGCCTGGGAGGAAACAGGAGAGGTGGAGACTGCAGCAGGATTGGCCATCTCATTGCAGATTTTGAAGAGTTTGGCCATGTTGCTAGAGGCCGCAGAGACACAGGCTTGGATGTAGGCTCTCTTCTTGGACAGGACAGAGAGTCTGTATTGTCCTTGGAGCAGACGGCAGACAAGTTTGTCAAAGGATGCGCCTGATGATATGATATGATAGGTTATTGAAACGCTCACATGGTATCCACGGGGATGTCACTCAGCCTGTTGTGACTTCTTACGACCTCGAACCTTTCCCTGGAGGCTATTCGACTGGAGACTGGGCCTGAAACACAGGATTGGTAGAGTTCAACTCCCTATTGTCTCTGTGTGCTTGAACCCCTTCTTCCCCGGGGCCCACCCCTTCCCTTTGATCCACAGCTCACATTATTTTCTTGGATAGTGTGCTCTCCATCCTGCTTTCAGCGCAGGGGCGCGTTGATTGATGCGGGCTCGTTGCTGCCTAGTTACTTCACTGGCAAGAGTCCGACAGGTAAGTATAATGAGTCTTTTGAACAGTTCTCTAACTTCTTCCTTTCCTTCCTTAGATGATGGCCGGCGTCCGGGGATGGCGGCGTGCTGCTGAGATGAGTAGCGCTGAAGGTGAGTGAGAGCGCGATGTGCGATGCACCCCTTTCGTATTTGTATTGAACAGAGTACTTTTTCTGTGTCTTTTAGTTGCAGCGACGTTTTCAGCATGGATGCCGGTTATGACGAACAAATGCGGTGAGTAAGCGCGATATGCAGCGCCTCTAGATGTTTCCACGCTAACCTGGAGTGTCTTTTCCCTCTTGCAGATGGATGAGAAGTTCCGGAGACAGAGTTCCCCGTGAGCGGCTGGGATTCAGGCAAGCGTTTGAAGCTCGTACAGTATTTAAAAATAAGCGAAGATTTGCAGAATGCTTACTAATGCTTACTAAAGCGCCGCAATGTAAGGCTGTTCCTAACAGTGTTCTTGCAGGAGCTGAGCGCAGAAGAAAGATGCAGGCCTACTGGAGGCCGATCCGAACACGGTGAGTGTCACGCTGCAGGTGCAGAAAACGCAAAGCATGTTTCTCAGCTTGGGCGTGGCTTAAATAGTCTCTGGGTATCCCAGGTGTCTCTGGGCTGAACTACACCCAAAAGACTAGACTGCACATGCAGTTCTGGGAACTGAAATATGTGGGGGCATCCATCTTGTCCCCATCAATGCACTACAAGTCCAATCCTCAATGTTATCCTATGGGAGTGAGTGAGTCTGGTGCCACAAGCGCCAAGTCTGACTCCAAGTGGGTCTTTGGAGGGATGGAGAGGCCCTTGAGGGCCATGTAGGTGATCGTGGCCTGGCTCCAGCCTGACATCTTGGAGGGCTGAGGACATGAGCGGCAGGAATCAAGACAGTTATTTATAACGCGCTTAATACCCAGAGGTTTCTAAGAGCGGACCCGGGGATCGAACCTGTGGTGCTCTGTGACGTCTTGCTTCCAAGACGAGCACCTTGCTGCTGAGCTATCCTCCCGAGACTAATGGGGATGCTCTCCACATCCTCTTGGCCAGCCTGCACTTGCGTTTAAGGGTGGCGAGGTCAGAGTCATAACAAGAGTTGCAGTTGGAGGTGGGCTTCAAACAGATCCTCATGACAGTGGCAAGGACATCAAGAGTGTTAGTGATAGAGAGATGCAGGTTAGAGAGGGCTGTGTCAGAGAGTGAGTCAGTAGGAGAAGGCGAGAAAGTAGGAGCGAAAGCCTCCACTGACACACGCTTCATGGGCTGAACAGCCACCTGGGTGACAGAGAGCGTCAGACAGGAAGAGAGAAGAAAGTGGTCGGTCCAAGAGTGAGGAGTGGTGAAAGGGTTTGAGAGGGGGATGTCATAGCAGATGAGAACATACAGGGTGTGCCCGGCAGAGTGTGTCGGGACAGAGGGTAGAATATAAAGAGAGTTGCAGAGATTGCGAAAGAGTCCAGAGTAGGGGTTAGAAACATCCAAATGGATGTTGAGGTCTCGAAGGAGGAGAAGTTGAGAGGTAGCGGCAAGGAGAGAGGAGGAGAGGTTGGCCCACTCAGAGAGGAAGAGGGAAACCTGGCCAGGTGTCCTGTAAATGATGGTAACAGTAAGAGAGCGGCCAGGCGAGATAGAGAGCATGCAGACCAGGCATTCAAAGGAGGACTAGGCCTGCGTAGGAAGGACAGAATCAGGGATCAACTCTGGAAAGATCAGAGCTACTCCACCTTCTGGACGGTTGGTTCTGGGCTCTGAGAGGATCTTGTAACCATTGGGGAGAGAGTGTCAAAACCTGTGACAGAGCTAGCCGTGAACCACTCGGTGAGACCGATGACATCCAGATCAAGTTCTTTGAGGAGTCAGCAGATGTCAGAGGAGTGTTTGACAGCAGAGCGAAAGTTGAGAGTAGCGACGTGGAGCTGATTGCCACATTGAAAGACTTCTGTGGAGGAGTACAGGCAAGAGGTACACCCTGCAGAGGTGGTAGAGTGGCCCGAGAGTGGGCAGAGGAGGAAGAAGGGGATCGCAGAGTAGACAGAGGATGCAGAGGGTGCCCATTCTTGATTGAACGGGCACAATGATCGCATGGTCTGCACCCAAAGCTGGGCCAGCCCTGTCACTCAAAAAAGTGCGTCTTCTAACCTATACAGAACTAGATGGAATTGATAGCAATGCTAGCAATGCTGGAGAACAGGTGTTACAGATAACTTATTTTTTCTGTGGTGCCAAAGAATTGGGTGAACTGAAGTATTGGGAATCTAGATCTCCATTTAGCACGACTTCACATTCTCACTCTGGGTAATCCACAAACACAAGGCCCGTTTCTTTGTAGATTCTTGTCGAACTTTGTCAGTTATCAATAAATGGTGAGTTCTCCTAAATCTGGTGTTCAGTAAAATAAAATGTATAGTGTAACGGTACCATTTATCCATACAGATCTATGATTAACACTCATCTTTATCCATCTAGACAGAAACCTCTGCCTACTCATGTTTAAGCATATATCACATCACAAACCATTACTGTCTAACCTGTACTTTGTTTACTCATACATTGTACCTGTCACGGTTCCATTCTTCTGTACTGTCAGTGGTTCCCTACTCTTAACAAGACATCAGGAGCAATTCGTGTGGCATTTATGACAAAACAGCTTCGTCCTCCAGGATTCTCTATTTTACAAACGTTGCGATGAATGCCTCAATCCCATGGGCATCCTGCCCAGGTGCCTGCCATTATCTGTAAGTGGGGGCCCACACCCCATGAATTGGGTCATAAACTTGAAATTAGCATTGCAAGCGCTTGTAATGCCATCCTCTGGAACAACACCATGGCCACAGGCCAGGAGGGATTCCAAAGTCCCTTGTAAGCGACTTGGTGCGCGCTATCATTATTGATGATGATTTGAAGCAGGTCATTCCGAAATTCTTTTACTTCTGCACACACTGTGTCCCACTTGAGCTTTTTACCTGCAAATGTGATATTTTAAACAACGTTCATTAGCAGGGGTTTAGTGTAGTTCGCTGAGACTCATTTCAACATTAGTCAACAAGGCCCCAATTATAAGGCCCTCTGCCCTTTCCAACTGTTCTAATTTTTCATTGTATAACTGCCCTTTGTAAACAGTCCACACTGACAAAAGAGGGTTAGCACCAACTGCTCTTCTAAATCTCTTCTCATTATTGTGGAAAATGAGTCTCTCTGTCAGGCTAGCCTAATAGCGGCACCCTTTGAACAATTGGGAAAACGAGAGGTTATCTGAAGTCATGAAATCAGTTAGGAAAACCTTGACTGTCCCCAAGGAAGTGCTCAGTGTTAGGAAAGATTTCCATTTATGTGTAATTTTCCCTGCAGTCGTGTACCCCCCAACTTTTTGCAGCTGTTTAAACACCATAGTCTGACTTTTGCCAGTGGAGCACAGCCTTCAGCTGCTCTCCACTGTGCTTTCGCTCACTTTTGTTATGGGGAAACTGACATGCCCTTAAAGACAGTCAGTACTGGGAGACTTTGTTTCCCTTAGTCCTTTCCTATGTTGCAACTTTTCTGCAACAAGTTGAAAGTGCACAAAGTACCTTACAGTACAGTGCGCTTGGGTCTTCCTTTCGTTTCCAAAGGACTCCCTTAAAGGATTTTTTAGAAGTGCAGATGTGCCTTGGACAGGGCTGGTGGCAGCTTATCTTTTCGCATATTTTTAACACTTTCTTGCCATGCAAACCACGTTTACCGCGTTTGGCACAGGAAGGTGGCCTGGTTCCAAAATGGCCATGTCACAAGGTTCTTTGTCCTGTCCTTTGGCCATCTTGCCCCTTTACCTTCCCCAGGTCGAGCAGACCCGTGTCAGTCCTTATTTGGGCATGCATTTCCCCGTGAAACGCCAAGCTTTCGCAGGCTTCTGTATGCCTTGCTTGTGTGCCTCCTGGATGTGGGCTGGACTGTCTAGTTACAATACACATCCTGGGTGCCAGAGAGTCTGATGTGCTGGGAATGACTAGCATCACTGTGGTTCCATGATTGGTCCACGTCGGGTGTGCCTGTATGTGGGCAGATCTCCCATTGGGTCCTCTCCGTTTTGGCGCGAAGGAGATTCTGGATAAAAGAAGTCTCCAAACACCCATACCAGGTCGATCTCTTGAGTTCTCACCGAACCTAGGATAGGATCCAAGTACCCTGAAACTAAGAAGCCGAGTCGAGGAGCCGCTGGTGACCCGCTGGAAGGTTTTTTGGCACCCTGAGTCCGCTGTTGTCCCGCTGGACCCCTCTGTATCTGATTGAACCAGAAGGTCTGCAAAGGCACTTCGACCCATTTGTATAGTGGAAATAACTACTCACGGCACCTTCCTCTGAACCTACAAGTAAGCCTCTTCGGAACTGTTCCAGAGCCAACCAGTGAACTGACCAGCTTGCGCAGGACCTTTGCTCTGAAACCACTGCCGTTTCGAGTTGACACTCGAAACTTGGTAGATCGTAAACTCTGTGTTCAAGGCACTCTCACACTGAATTTCAAACACTTGGCATTCCCAGGTCTGGAATACAGAGAGAGCGCCCGTACCTGAGTACACACGGTCACTGTGTCGCCCAGCCGTGGTGACGAACTTCACAGGTGCCTTCCTGCTGTGCCCCTCTGTGCCCTGAAACCTGCTGCAGTGAAACTCCCCTGATCTCTTCACCAGGAGCGGAGGCATCACCACTGTTCTGCCACAGAATCATCACTGTATCTCAGCCGCTGAGCTGCAGAGCGTCACAATTTCCGCATTTGAACCTGCAACCGAAGTGGACTTGACTGCCAAAGTTTTGTCCGGAGGGTGCCACGGGTCGGTGAGTACTTGCAACCCTTAGCGGTGGCCCCTAGCGCATCCATCCGATTTTACGTACGAGTGTTCCCTGAGGGCCACTCACTTTTCCACAGGTAACCTGTGCTACCGCCAGATTCCCAACTCCTGGAACTTCTCCTGCCGTTTTGGGGAGACCCTCCTGAAATAGTGGGAACCTATTCTTCATTGCCTCACCCACCTTTCTGAGCTGCTACAGCCCCTGCAAGAGACCCCGTTTTGGCTCATCCGCATCCTTGCGTGCACCTGCACCTGAAAGTACTTTTGAGCGTTAGGCTCCACTCTTCGTAGGGACTGGACTGCCTCTTAGTTAGGGATTGATTGATAAAGAACTGCCTAAACTCTATTTGCACTGTTTGCCCTCTTTCCTTCTAGGTTGTGGACTCATTCTTGTGCATTAATCCTTTAGGCCACTTGGTATTGTATATATGTGTTATAGTAGTGTTGTATTGGTTTGAAGCATTACTGTTAATAATTGCTTTGTGTTTGATTTCAAAGGCATTGAATACATGTTATGTATTTTTAATATATACACCTGACTGGGAGTGATTTGTAGTGTCCTTTGCTGTGTGTGCTCATTGTGGGCTTTCAGTCACCCTCACCTCTCCTGAGACCTAGTCTTGACCACCGCCAATGCTACCCTGATTGGTCTGGCTTGTCCAGAAGGTTACCCTGTTCCAAGAAACTAGGCTGGAACCTCTGTCCACCAGGTTAGAGTTCAGAAATCCATCTTAACACTCTGTACAGTCCCTCTATGCCCTACAACATCATCTTTGGTTGGTGCCACAAACCACAGTTGTTGGGTTGCTACAGCAGTACCACCCTGGAAATAGGTTGCACTTAAAGAATGCAAAAGGGAATATTGGAACAGTAAGTCACATCAGAAATTGGGAGCATTTCAATTCATAAAATTCTAAGTTTGTTGGAAAACACAATTTCAGTAGAAGTCATTGGGCATCATTACGACCCTGGCGGAATGGGTTAACGGGTGCCGCAAATGGATGCGGACCTGTTAAACCCATTCCGCCTGATTACAAGGTCCCCTCGCGGGACCCGGTAAGGACGCTTGGTAAAACCAGGCGTCCTTACCGGGTCCCGCGAGGGGACCAGGGAGCTAACAACGGGCCGGTCGCAATCGACTTGTTGTTAGCTCCCTGCACCCATTCCCATTGAGCCCTATGGGGGCTATGGGGGCTCAATGGGAATGGGGAAGGTCCGGGCCCGGGTGCCATGTAGGGGGAATAACCGGGCCCTCCAAACTCGGAATAGCCCGGTAATTCCCCATTCAGGGAACCCGGACCCGGTTTTGGTGGCAGCCATGCCGCCAATAGCGGCATGGCTACCGCCGAAGCTGTAATGAGGCCCATTGTGTATTTGCGTGTTGTCAGAAAAAAATAAGGCCCCTCTTCCTCAGTCTAACAATAGCTAGGGGCAGCTGCCATATCTATCCAATCAAAGAGGAGGCGGAAAGAGCAGTCTCTCTCAGGATTTTTACATTGGTCGTTAAGTCATATACCTTGGTTTCTACCCTACTGTTGAGATACCATTAGCTCCTAATATTCCCTTCCATGGTATTCAAAATATAGAAAGTGGGAATTCCAGGATGGCATTATGCAGTGAGGTCACAGCAACCTGAGCTCCGTGCCCCACGCAAATCTACATTGTGCGAGCATACGTTTTAAAACTCAGAATTGAGCTTAGCATACTTGGCGATGATGGAGAGCATGCAGTGAAGCTACGTTTGGAATCAGATGAGTCCGTAGGCAGTATGGAGCACAGCTGATCGGGGAACGAGATTGCAGTGGAGTGGAGCCACGCCCCTGCAAATCAGACATGGACTCGCTGGAGCATCCGCGACGGGCAATCAGAAAGACAGTAGCTCTGATTGGCCTTGTAGGACGGTGAGGGACAGATCAGAAGAGTGGAGAAAAGAACCAGAGTTGTTGAAAGTTGGTCCGGTGCAACCACACCTTTGTTTTACCCGGCATCTCGATAAATGACCAGGGAGTGATGCACGCCACGTGCTGTGTAAAGACCAGGGAGCTCTGCGGAGAGTATGACTCTGAGCGCTGGATCAAAGTAAGGATGAGTGAATTGGCCCACTCGCAGGATATGGTGCATTCCCCTGTTCCGCAGTGGAAATATTACAGCCCCTCTAAGGGTGTTGACTGAACTTCACTGAGCCTGCCGGAGCCTATACTTACACGATCCCCAGTATTTTTATTTATTTTTTATTTTTATTGCGTATACAGTTTAAAAATCTTTTACACTTAGAAAAACACAAACTTAAAATTGTATGAATAATGATGCATATGAAGTAACAAATACATCAGAATTCATTTGCTTAATTAGACAATCACAAATCTAACTCATATAAAAAGAAGGGATTAATACATCTTCATTAAGATCAACAAAATAAATAAACAATATTAACAGAGAGAGAGGAGACAGAATCACAAGCGCATTGAGAGGCAGAGTAGTATGTGGAATAATATCAAAAATCGTAAGAAAAAAATAGCAAGGCAGAATCTCAGGCCAACAAATGTAACAGATCTACTGTAACAAGAGGGCAGATTTTAAACTTCCACCAATAATTTAACATCACTTTCAAACTTTTGCAAGAGTTATCTGCACATTTCCATCCCTGCGTTATAGCAATGATCTTGCTTCGGCTATAACCAAACATATTTCGCATCCAAAATGATTCACTGGCTATATCATCCAAATCTTCAACAAATTTGGAGTAGTAAAGCTCATAGGCAGAACTCATCCCAGGAAATTTAGAAAGAACATGTATAGCTGTTACGCTCACCTGGTATCCACAGGGACGCCACCCAGCTGGGTTACTCGCTGGTATGCTTCTCAGCTTTGCCCTGATGTGGTCTGCGGGGAAGGTTCTGCCTGAAAATACAGGAGGAATGTGTTCAAGACTGACCGACTGGGGTAAGTATCCTCCCTCCACCCCTGTATGCTTTCAGTCCCTCTGGCGCCCTCTCCTCACCTTTTGGTAGAATTGGGCATGCTCTCCGTCCTGCCTTCTTTGCAGGGGCGCGTTGTCTTTCATGGGCGAGTGTGGTCCAGTTACTTCACTGACGCCGACCCGTTTGATATTGTTCAGGTAGGTCTTATTGCTGTTCTTTAGTTTTGTTGCTATCCTGCATGCCTTTCTTTGTTTAAAATGTCTCTTTGTTCTCCCTTAGGTATGCAGAGCTTCAGCGCAGCGAACTGGCTTGGTTGAGCCCCCATGGTAAATGATGGTGCATTAAGAGGGCTATGATGCGGTAAGTAAGCGCTATGCGCAGCGCTGCGAAGTCTTGCCTTTGCTAACCTGTGTTTTCCTTCCTCGTAGGTCGCGGTGTTCTTCAGCGTGAGTGTAATGTCCGGAGTGGTGCCAGCCGAGAGGCGACCAGCCAGGTAAGCCTTTTGAGCAGTTCGTAATTTGTAAATGTCTCTACAGCTTTCTTTAATGTTGCCTCTATCTTCATCTTTCAGGTCATTCTGTCCGGGAGGCGTGCAGATTCGAGGAAGCTCTTCTCAGTAGCTGCAATTGTTTAAAGATGAAAACTACAGGTAAGATGCTACTGCTAATGATGTTCCTTTTGTCTCCTTGCAGGTTCTGCTTCTCCGAGGATCGAGGGAATAGCTGGACACGGTGAGCGTCACGTTGCAAGCTGCAAAGTAACACGAAGCATGTTCTGCAGTCTGGGTGTGGTTTATATAGCCCAGGTAAAGTAGTACCAGGGAAAGTAGTTCCAGGCCTGCCACACCCAAAACACTAGACCGCATAGCTTGGTTCTTAGGGACCAAGCTATGTGAATGCCTCCATGTTGGCTGACAATACAATAAAGTAGTTCCCAAGCACATTGTTGTTCATGGTGTATGAGCCTGGCGCCATAGGCGCCAGGACTGGCCCCATGACGGCTTTGGAAGAGGATGCCAGGCTCTAGAGGCCCAAGTCCTGACTCCACCTGGCCAATGGGTTTGCCCGAGGGGGTTTTGGGCGAGGGACGTGACAATAGCTGATTCAACTTCTTGTCTATCAAAACAGATTCTGAAAGTTCTTTCATGTACAGGGATTCCAACCCAAGTACCTCTGATTTCCATCACATCAAGGTGGTTTAGCCTGATATTCAGGAAAATCCGGCGTGCTACCCTAGAAGGGAGAAGTTTTAAGTATTCTTGGTATTTCTTGTAATTAAAGACCAGAGAAGGTGCGAAGGGATTTCATTTTAGCAACCTTCTCGTGACTGTTAACCCAATTGAGATTCTCATCACAGTTATTTAAAGATTTCATCATTGCACCTTCCCCATGTTCCCACCTAGGTGTCCAGCACAGCCTCTCAAAGAAGCGCTCATTCATGATCTTAAAAGTATTCACCACCATACTGGTACCACTATACAATGGGGTGTGCAATATGGTTAAAAACGAATTTGGTGGTGAGAACATAATTTTAAAATACAGCTTTTCTCTATTTAGGTTATTTGGGGTGGAGAGAGAAATGAATCCCATCTCCAGCCTAATAGCCTCAATAGGTGTGTAATTACTTAGTCCCAGAATTGTTTGCCAAATCAGCCCTTCAATTTTGTTAGCCCAAGGGGTCCAATCAGTTAGGGAAGCCTCAAGGGCATAGAGAAAAGTTGATGCCAATTTCTGCCTATAAATAGTGCGAATCAGGCTGTCTCCTGCAAATCTTTTAGAAAAAAAGACATGATTGCTACCATAATGGAAAGTACGTTCGCCCTCTTATTTAGCTGCAGAGTCTCATTTGCCCCAGCTTTTTCTGACGCAACTTCGTACCCAAGATATTTAAAGGAGTTGACCCTTTTTATGTTTTCTATACTGCAGGGGATAGAGATCTTCTTACATCGTCTGCGGCCAATAGCCATAAATTGTGTTTTGTTTATATTTATTTTTAGGTCATTATTATCAGCATAGGAGCACACTGCCCTTGCACTATTACAGATCCCTACATATGTATTGTCAAAAATGACAATATCATCCGCATAACAGATCCAGTCCTGCTTACTCATGCCAATCCTGGGAAATGCATTCATTTTTTCAATGAAGATTTCACCAAAATCAGCCATGGATAGATTTAAAAACATTGGTGCAAGAGCATAGCCCTGTTGAACACCCATATTAACAGATATAGTATCAGACATTAGGCCCATATTATTCAGCCTTACTCTTGTAGTATTTTGTTCGTACATTAGTCTGCAAATGTATAGTAAATGGGCCGGCATGCCCGTATGCTCAAGTTTTGCCCACAACCTGCTTCTATTTACCATATCGAATGCAGACATGTAGTCCACAAAAAGATTGTAAATAGGTAACCCCGCAGAACTATTAACTTGCTCGATTAAGGTATTGACCAGAAAAATATTATCAACAGTCGGACAGCCCTTACGAAACCTGGTTTGTGCTTTATTGAGGATGTTATTTTGGGATATCCACATATTTATTTCCCGAAGGACTAATGTGCAAAAGATTTTACTAGGCACATCCTTAAGGGCTTATAGACGGTAGTTTTCAGGTAGGTTTCTGTTCTCATTTTTTAATATGCGTATGGTTATAGAAGTATTCCAGGACTTGGGTAACACTCCAGGGTCAATGATTTTAGAAAAGATAATGAGTAGGATGTCAGACCAGATAGCAGCGTTTTGCTTAATAATGATGTTACACAAGCCATGTGGGCCAGGGGCACAAGAGGTTTTTAGTTTCTTAATAATATCTATTACATCATCTCTGTGTATTGTGAAATGTTGTATTGGCTTTTTAACCAATCTCACAAAATCTCTCCTGAATTTTCCCTCAAGATGTTTTACCCAGGTTTCGCTGTCAATACAGCAGGCCAGCTCTTGTTAGCCTCTACTGGAGACCGCCCTGAAATGTGCCCACAGTGTTTTGGTGTCCCTTGCCAGGAGAACTTTGACCATGGCTTGCCAATTTACATTATCATTAGAAGCTCTATATTGATATACCCAATTCCTATAGTTCTTTATTTTTCATTTTCCCAGTTATATGAAGCCCAGGAAGTAGCAGAGCGTTCAATAGCTTTTAGTGCTTTACGCATTTTTTTCTTTTCCAGGTGTACTGTTTTATCAAAGGGGGAAACAGAGTGGGTTGATGCTGGAAAGGAAAGCAGTTTTTGACCCATAGGCATCATATCATGCATGCATATAGAGATCCATTCAACAGCTTCATCCACAGTCATCTTGGTCATATCTTTGATCTGGAGGCACTTACTCGACTTGCTAGCTTTAATCAGGTTCCGATCAGACCAACCCAACCGATTTCCCTTGCCCAACACTACAATATCCCCAATATTATCAATAATTGGGATTTCAGTGATGGTCTTTACCATTAGCATACAGGTCAGTAGAGAATGTTCACTAAAAGGAGTAGGCTGAATGGTGAATTGAATCAAGAGGTCATATAGGGCTGCATTAAGACAGATATAATCAATAGTCTCTCATTCCCAAAGCCATTTATCATATGCAAGTCTACATCAGCAAAGAAAGTCCTCCATCTTTCAGATTTTACATTAGGGTTGCTCCTCTTTTCATCACGACTCATAATATTCTGATAATCATACAGGTTATTGGCATTCAGATCGCCTCCCAATAAAACATTTACCTCACCACCTGCAGCAATTCTGTCTGTTAAGCATTGGTAGATGTTGATTTGGATATCAAGTATACACCTATCTCCAGGAGGGTTATAGATATTTACCAGGATAATTTTGAGACCCCCTTCAATAAGTATCTCCACCATCAAAACATTGGCACTATTATCCATATGGAAAGATTCAGAGGAAATTATGTTACTGCTTTCTAAAGTGGCCAAACCACAATAAGGCCTTCCCCTTTGTCCCTTTTTTGCCTTCTTAAAATATGCAGTATAACCATCAAAAACAGGGTTAGATAAGAGCCATGTCTCCTGCAGAAAGATTATTTCAGCATCCTTAAAAAGATAATATGATCCTGTTCTGACAAAAAGATGGCTGTGGCCCTGTGTATTCCAGGAGACAATAGCTAATTTACCTCAATCTTGATTGATAATAGGTGGCAAAAAAAAACACAACCATTCCCAATGTGATTTAGTAGTGTCAACCTTAGTAGCAAACTTCCCAAGTGAATTTTAAAAAACATACAGGTTAGACTTGCTACCCCACGATGCTCGCAATGTTGAACGAGGCGTTCGACAGAGGCACGCTACGAGGGTCCCTCAGGGAGGCGATTATCATTCCTTTACTTAAGCCAAATAAACCGATCACAGACTGCGGATCTTACAGACCACTATCAATGCTCAATCAAGACAGCAAAATACTTACAGCAGTGATGTCCAACAGGTTGCGACCAATGATAAATAGACTTATACATCCCGATCAGACGGGGTATGTCCCGCACAGGAGTATATCCAAGAACCTTAGGAGACTCCATCACGTCATAGAACAGACGGAAGGAAGCTCCCAAGAGGTAGCAGTAGTCTCATTAGATGCAGTGAAGGACTTCGCACACATAAATACAACGTTATTGTGTTTGAAAACACTGCAGGAGGAGGAGCCTGAGAAACTTGGAAAGAAAAAACGCAGTATTTTTGAAACACAACCGTGTTGTGTTTCTGCTGCCGTGCTCCCGGAGACCCAAAGTGATAGCCACGGCAGCAGAAACACAACGCGGTTGTGTTTCCATGCCACAGTGTTTCTGCCTAAAGCTGCTTTCCCATTTGGGCTCCTCCAGCCTGGAAAACTTAGAAAAAAAAACGCAGCTAGTGTTTATTTTTATTAAAAAAATAGCACTTACCGAGATGCAGCTGCAGCTTTTCTGCCTGTAGTCTCCGATCTCCGTCCTCTGAGTCCCAGCACCAATGAAGGAACAGCCACCCAGTGGTAGCTTTTGTTTACTATAGCTGGCTGGCTTTTCCTTCATTAGTGCTGCAAAAGCCAAAGCAAGCACAGCGGCGGGCATCCATTTCACAAAATGGATGCCCCCATGTGCTTCCCTTTGAGCTTCATTTTCTCAAAATTTTACATAGGGACTTAAAAAAAAAAGTGGCAATCGATTTTTTTTATTATTGCCCATCTTTTTTTGCAATACAAATTTTTGGGCGAACCATTCCTTTAAGTGGCTCACAAAACTGTGTCTGCTTCTTTGACACCAAATCAGCATCAATTTCATATCCATATTTTTTTAGGTCAGATTTAGCATTTCCCCAGTAAATATCCGACGCCTGGGAAGCAATTACTTAGTTTGCTGAGGTGAAATACATTGGCCGTTCTTACTGTTATAGGCTTAAGCCCACAGGTGAAGTAATATATTAGATGGGGACACAGGGCGTAGCCTTGGTAGGAATCTTCTTACAGACCATGCAAAGAGCATTTGAGCTTGATATACTGAGCAGTTAATAAACATTTTAGCAAACGACAATGCGCTGGTTATTTAGGAAGCAGGGTGATAACAGATAGGAGATCTCTTATAGACTGTTTGCTCGAGCTTTTCAGAGTCCAGGAGTGGTTGCCATAGACATTAACTCACAAACTGTACCTGAGGAAGGAGAGGTTTGGTACTTGGGAGAGTAAGGCGAGAGAGAGAGACAATTCTCTCAGGTAATTTAAGACAAACCTAAGTTATACATCTACATAGTCCACGTTTTCTGAAAGGCCATATCAGCTTTGAGATCCATGAAGTAAAGCCCAAACTATACCTGATACGGTTAGACAGATAATTTCGGGTGGGCCTTTGGTCAATGTCAGAACATAAGGGTAAAAGAAAAGTATGTACGTTTTTCCTTCCTCCCACTCCTAAAGATAACCCAATAAGAAGCTTTTGGCTAAGGTCAAGTGGTCCCTAAAGAAATCCTGAACACTCGGGAGAGTTGGAGCAAGTGCAACAGGACAGCGCGGTTACCATCATGGCTCCCTCAAAAAAAGATGTGGAGAGATGGTTTCAAGTCTTTCACGATAAACTAGCAGCATCTTTACAACTTCAATTTGATCATTTCAATTCAGAATGAAAATCAGTCATGAGAAAACACATTGCATCTCTTGAGGAAAGGACGGACACAAACAAGCAGGCATTAAAAGAGTTGGCACAGGAGTCCACCAAGTCTGAGGTGCTCCTGGAACAGCTATCAAGAGCAGCAATGCGAGACCCTAGAGAATAGATCAAGGCGGTCCAATATTCATATACAGAACATTCTGGAATCGGTGCCTGATTCAGCCTTAAGTGAGGAAGTTATTGGTGTCTTCAAGGACCTATTAAATACTGATGAGGAAGTTGCAATTTCTATTGATAGAATTCACAGAGTCGGTCCGAAGCGTCAAGATCCATGAGCCTAACCTAGAGACACACTGGTGGCACTGGCGAGTTACTGGCAGAAGGAGCTGATTCTGAGGGAAGCTAGGAAAGCGACACAGATACCACTTAATGGAAAGGACATTCAATTATTTCGGGATCTGTCCCCTAGGACATTGCAAAAGAGAAGATACATGAGAGAGATCCTGCAACATCTGCAAATGAATTAGATAGTGCATAGATGGACCTTCCGCTTTCGGCCTTTTATTCACTTGGGAAGGCAAACAGCACTGAGTTACATCGAAGGAGGAGGGTGCTAGAATATTGAGGCTAGATCAGGAGGACCAACCAGGACCCAGTACCCATAGCACAGGAATGCAACCTCATGCTCCTCGAGGGCCAAGACACTGGGAATGGACTTCTGTTCATCGGACCCGGACAAGAAAGCAGAAAAGTCCCCTCCTAGCGGAAAAGACACTGCACTCCTGAAGGTTGGCCATTTACTCGGCTATTCTCGCTAAGAAGATACAAGGTGCTGTTTTGCAGAATAAGGTTGATGCATTACACAATTGGGGCACATCAGAAGCGCATCTTGGAACTCAATAACATTAGAAATAAGGGTTTTAGGATACCCTGCACATATTCCTGGTTTAAGTGGCAGGCCATCTCTGAGAACGGAGTCCAAGGAGAGAATAGCTAAGGTGGTCTGCACCAGGGGGAAATGTTGGGGAAATGTTGGGGTGGGAAGGGGGAGGGCATGGGTTGGCGGTTAAATGGGGAACATGGGGGTGGGCGGAGACCTTGTAGACAATGTTATGATCAAAGGCACGGAAAGAAGAGTTAACCGCAGCATACTGAGGGGGGAGATCCTGATTTAGTGGCTTCAATTTCAGGTGTTTGTCTCTCAATATAAGGGTGCTTAACACCCCTGTAAAGAGGAGGAAATTAGAGCGTTTACTGAATACATCAGCCTGACCTAATAGCTTTGCAGGAGACACACAGGGTCGGATTGGCCCCTTGGCCTTTTGGCCTGTGGCCGGGCCGAAATCATCCCTGGGGAGTGGGGGCCAGTTTCTAGCCATGCCTGGGCCGGTTTGGAAAAGAAAATTGAAAATAAATATATATTTTTGCGACCAAGCACTGGTACAGCAGAGTGGGCCATCCGAAGGCACTACGGGCACAGCACATCGGTGGAAGAGTCTCACCTTTACAACTCCATATATTACAGCGAAAGCTTACATTCAACCTCATGCAAGTGAACTGACACATCGTGCCCAGATACCCCATAAGTGCTACGATAAGGAGCAGGCACAAACGCCACGCTGCCACACGAACGGACAGTTCCGCCGGAGGAAGACATGACACGAGGAGCTAAAGGAAACAGAAAGGGCTCCATGGACGCCCACACAAGCACAAACACAGAGGAGGAAGGAGCGAGGTCCCCACAACCAAGTCTGTCACCCAGTCAAACACAAGCGGAGGGCCCTGGTCACCCGTACATGATGGCACTACAGGCCGGCCTTGAGACAGGGACATGATCCTCTGCCTCTCCCGAAAGAAAGGCACATTATCATACGACTCAACAAGGATTCACATTTACCCAGACTTCTCAAACGGGGTGCAGGCAGCCAGACGCACCTTTGACCAAGTCAAGAAGGCGCTTAGAGCAAAATCCATCCCTTATGCCATGATGTTTCCGGCAAAGCTCTGCCTGCAACATGCCGTAAGAGCCTATTTCTTTGAGTCACCCGAAGAGGCCATGTCATACATAGAACGCAACATCCCAGCTCCACCAAACCGAAGCAGCCTAATGCCCCAAGATGACATATGAACAAACCCCGACAGCCTGAGGTGCAAACACAATTTAAGGCTCGCCCAATCCGCAAGAAGCTAGCGCAGCGGCTCCCAAAGTTTCGGTCCAAAGCGAAACGAAAGGTTCTGTCCACACAGGGCAACCCACAGTTGCAGTTTTTGCGCATATGGTATGGGATTGCACTGTACAGTTGGGAGAATGATGAGGGTGAGATGTATGGGATGGGGGAGGCCTGTTGCCTAAAAAGAGAAAAGAGGGGATTGAGGGGGGGCGTTTGTTTATCAGAAAAAGCTGACGGTTTCATAAGGCTCAGGTTATGCGGAAAAGACCAAACTCTGCTTATGGATAGGCATACAGACGAGAAATGGCAAAGCCTGGGCTGAACCAGGGGACAAGACTCCTATCATGGAATATTAGAGGGCTGGTGAATCCTATAAAAGCTAGAAAACTCCTGGCCTACACCAAATGACATATGATCGATATCCTTCTATTGCAAGAGACACATGCCATCAGAAAAGTAACAGTCATTTGCTCGGGATTGTGGGCTGATGTGACTTGGTACAGACTACTCTTCGCAAGCTAGAGGGGTGTAGACCCTTATCCACCAACGCACCGGATTCCAGCTCACTAAATCGGAGGTGGATGCAGAGGGCAGATGTGTAATCGTATGGGGGTAATGAACAACCAAGAGCTAGTTCTGGTCAATACCTACGGACCAAACTTAGACACCCCGGAGTTCTACCTGCAGATTGTCTCACTGATCTCACCATTGGGGGAGGCCAACATAATTTGGGGTGGGGATCTAAACACAATCCTCGATCCACTGAAAGATAGAACATCCAGTGGCCGTAGGAATCATAGCAAAGTGGCACTGACCATACTGCAAGTCATCTCCACATGGCCCCTCGTAGATGCATGGAGAGAGACTCATCCCACCCAGGAGGAATACACGTTTCATTCACAAGTGCATAACTCCAGCTCTCGTATAGATTATTGGCTATGCTCCCCTGAATACATCCCTTGGTTGATGGACTGTGCCATACTCCCGCACACAATGTCAGACCACTCACCAGTCCTACTAGATCTAAAGACAGCAGATACTGACCAAAGCCCACGGTTCTGGTGCATGCCACTAGCAATACTAAAGGACGACTCAGTGATCGAGCCACTGCGGGTAGACATAGCTGACTTTTTTTATCGTAATGTGGGCTTGGTGGGGTTGATGGCCTTGTTGTGGGAAACTTTTAAAGTCTGGTTAAGCGGACATCTGATGTCACTCTTGCTGGGGTCACTACAGGAAATAGGGAGAGAGCTAAACCGAGCAGAAAACACATTGAAGTCCCTAGAAAACGCATACTCCTGGGTGCCTATGATTGAAACACTTAAGCCATTGCAAGCCCAACTTACACACGGATGCCAAAAAGGTAAATGAAGTGGTCACAGAGTTCTACTCCGGGATATATGCAAAAACAGATCAAGTGACAGCGGTTGAACTCGAACAATATATGGCTTGGTTCCCACTACCCCTGCTGGAACATGACAAGAGAGAATTACTAGATCTCACCCTCACCCTGGAAGAGGTTGGACAGGCAATCAAAGAACTAACAACTGGAAAAGCGCCTGGTCCTGATGGGCTCCCGGGAAGACCTATATAAAAGCTTTAGTACGGAACTGGCCCCCAAAATGTTGGAAGTATGGGAAGAGGCTCTGGGATCCAGCAAGCTCCCAGGGTCCATGAGAGAGGCCATCATTACAGTCCTGCTCAAACCACATAAGACCTCACATGAGCCCACGTCATACCGCCCCCCTGTCCTTGTAAAAATCAGACACCAAAATATTTGCTAAAGCGATCGCCAATAGACTTCTACCATACATGAACAAAGTGACACACCCTGACCAGTCAGGATTTGTCCCCTCACGTTCTACAGCCCTGAACCTCTGTATATCTTTTGCTATACCATCGCAATTAGACCCGAAAGTAAAAACTATGTTGATCGTGCTCGATGCTGAGAAAGCATTCGACTCGGTCTCCATGTATGCCATACTACGGAAGATGGGGTTCGGTCCTGGATTCCTGAGATTTATTCAAGTGCTACATAAAGACCCGAAGGCCAGAATTAGAACAAATAAAACCTGATCACCTGAATTCACATTACACAGAGGCATGCAGCAGGGATGCCCATTATCCCACCTCATCTTTGCCCTCACCATAGAGGGCATGGCGGCGGCTTGCAACACAAACACTTGTGGCAAGGAATTCGCATTAGAGGTCCCCCTCAGTTCATATCACTCTATCCCGATGATACCATGTTATAAGAGATAAAGGACAAGTTGGCAGAAAAAGTCACAATCCACAGCGCTTGTAAAGACCAATTAAACAATGTGCAACAAGGCTGCAGGTATCTGGGTGGTGTGGATATACTGCCAATATAATTCCACTGTGGTAAATTCAAGTACAACACGACTAAATCCCAGTTTCACTGCGCCAAAAGATTGCAAATGAGAGCATGAAGTCCAAATGGTTTATTCGAGGAACAGACTTTGAAATCCAAAGGATTGATTCAAGGAACATCCTAACACGTGTTTCGAGCCTTGAACGGCTCTTCATCTGAGGCTAGTATTGAGCATTAAATACGAAAACAATAGAAAACGAGTTGTACAGCATTCAGTGTTACGAAGTAATAACACCATACAATAACGAAAACAGAACAAAAAAATAGCATAACATCCAGGGACAATTGCAAGTGGTAGATTAGCCAAATTAAATAAATGCAATTTGCAATAAGGTTAATGCGAGACAAAAAGAAACCAAATTAAATGTGGAAAATCACACAAAAAGAAAGGATTGTAAGTTAATTAAAACAATACCGAGATTTGGTTGTAGTTTATAGGAAGGTAGATGTTCAAAAAGTCCAAAATGCAAACAAGGGAAGGGTGTTACGCTCACCTGGCTCCCACAGAGGCGTCGATCTGGACTGGACAGCTGCGGTCTCCACCAATGTGATGCGTAGGGCCGAGTTGACGGACTGGATTGGCCCACCTAGCTTCGTTTGCTTGGCCCGTATGAATATTCTTCTGCAAATGGAGAAAGGGAATTAACCACCCGTGGAGTTGAGCGTAAATCCCCCCACCCCGCTGTTCTCCCCACTGATCACCTTTGATGTCCCCTCTTATAGTCTCACCTGATGGTTTGAAAAGATGAGCTCTCCATCCTGCATTGAGCGCAGGGGCGCGTAGATAACCAGTTGCTTCACTGGCTTGATGGAATTGGTGAGTCCCAGAACAATTTTAACTCCGATATTCCCGGCAAGACGCCGTAAGAATGTAGTTCGTAAGAGTTCGAAATGCCTGACTTTCACTCTTGTCCGATTCCTTGCAGGTTGCAGCTTGACCCTACTGAAGAGTTCCTCGTGGCAACCGGTAATATTCTGGTAAGGATTTGTATTATCCAACACAGTTCGATAAAATAATGTCCATATGTAATCTGTTGCTTTCTCCCTTATTCAGGTGCTGAGAGAAAGTATGAAGTCTTGCGGAATAATGCCTCCAGCGGTAAAATCTGGTAAGTCTTTTGTGGTGAGGAGGGTTCCCCTTGTTAGTCCCTTTGTTTCACCTTGCTGTCCTTTTGTTTCCCCTTAGGGGCCGGGGTTCGGCTAGGATGCAGTAGAAGCTGCGCCGACCCGTGAAGGTGAATAGCACCCCCGGTGGTAAAATCAGGTAAGTCTATGGGGGGTATTCCTCTGTGTATTCCCTTGGCTCACCTTGCTGTTCTTGTCTTCTCCTTAGGTGCCGGAGTGCAGCGGGAACATGCAGGAGGATGCGGTGGAATGTGAAGATGCTGCGAAGGCCGGTGAGTTCAGCGCAGCGCTGCAGCAGGCGAGGCGACGCGCATAAAATAACTTCTTTCTTCCAGCTCGAAGGCGCGATGGATCGGGAATTCAGATAAGGATCCAAGGTATTGCTATTGTTCTAACCTTTTCTCCTTCGTTCTCCCTTTTTCTAGGAGCTCCAAACTCGAGGCGGGCGTGGCAGAAGACTGGATGCTGACTTGCAGGCACGGTGAGCGTTACGCTGCTGGATGCAGAATAACGTGAAGCGTGTGCTGCTCTTCGGGCGTGGTTTAAATAGCCTCCAAGGTAGTCCCAGGTAAGTATTCCTCCCCAGCCCCACCCGAGTAAAAAATAGTCCCTAGGTAAAATAGTCCCTTCCAAGCCTCTTTTGGCTTGGAGCTCTTGCAGCATGGTCTGCATCAGGTAAGTTTGCAGCATGGTCTGCATCAGGTAAGTTGTAATCTATGAGCCTGGCGCTTATGGCGCCAGGACTGACTCTCCATATGAGCCTGGCGCCATAGGCACCAGGACTGCACCAAAATAGCCCCTAGCAGGGGTTGTTGGGCTTGCTTGGGGTAACTTGATGCCTGCTTCCGGGGTTGCTGGACTTGGTCTGGATCCCCGGGGGTAGGCATCATGACAAGGGGGTGGAACAATTAATGCAAAGGTTACAATTTTGTAAGGACAACGACTGCAGCAGCGCAATCAAAAACAACCATGCCAATAATAATCAAGTGTATATATTAATACTGGGGGCGTGGCTTGATGGCTACGTGAGAGGACGTTCCTTGGAGGAGCTCCCGATGATCCGATCTTGATCCTGGGAAGAAGTGATGGTTATTGGCGGACTTTCGAGCCCACGGTACATCCAAGGGCGCATGAAAGTGGGGGGCACATGGTGAGTGCCCTTTGCACTAGCGAGACTGCATATCCACGGAACTAGACTTCGAAGAAGGTGGTGGTTGTGCAATGGAAGGGCAGCTCCCAAGATGGCCGCCTGCGGACAAAGGGCCATAAATGGTCCGCGGAGCTGAGGAAAACAAAGTTGGTCGGAACGTGGGCGAGCCCAACCAGATAGATGTGTCGCATGCGCCTCTGGCTGAAGGCAAGAACATAAGGGCGAGCCCCCACTGAGGAGGCCCTGGATCGTGACGGGCTAGCAAAGTGAACCCGGGTTCAGCAGAACCTTGCTCTGAAGGGGCTGGCGAGTGAACTCCGTGAGGTACTCTGCAGCGCCGAAGATACAGGTGGGCGCGCGGGCCCAACCGACGCAGCAGGATGTCCTCCAAGGTGGTGCGACCCCGGATCAAACAGCCCACGATGGAGGCCTATGCTAGGTCGCCCTCGGGCGCGGAAGGGGGCAAGAGCAAAGACACCCCCGCGGCGGCGATGGACCCACCGGGTACTATCCAGGAGGTGCTGGCGGCAATTGCCGACTTGAAGGTGGCCTGGGTGACGAAGCTGGGCCTGGTCATGAAAGAGCTGCAAGAGGGCCTAAATCTTAAGATCGGAGCGGTCCGAGAAGAGGCATAGAAGGGGCGGAATACAAGGCCCGAGTACTATTGGACCACTCGCCCTTGGTGGTAGACTGGCGACACCAGCCCCCACGACCGCGGATCCCTACATGGAGACTTAGGACCGAAGCTCTGCAGGACGAGGGGTTTCGGGAGGGCCTGAGGGATGCCATCGAAGAGTACTTTGATATAAATACGGGAAGCGTAAGCTCTGTGGGCACACTGTGGGAAGCGTTTAAGGTGGTGGTGCGTGGGGTAGCTATTTCCCAAGCTAAGGGGCTACAGGGGGGGGTCGAAAGGGAACTCCAGGAGGTGGAAAGGGAGCTGGAGGATCTCACGCGTTGCGAGAGCACCGCTCATGGTAATAGAACCAAAGTAGAGGAGCTACAGTTGTCCTGCAGCGCACTCTGAGATAGACTGTGCAGGCTCAACTACAGGAAATATACAGAGAGGATACACGCAGGGGGCGACAAGCCAGGCAGACTGCTGGCCTGGCTGTATAAGAGTGAGACCCCCCGCTCGGTGATTAGTGAGATTCAGGACGAGAGAGGTTGCATATGCAACACACAGAAAGAGGTAAATGAGGAATTCCTTAAGTTTTACAGACACTTGTATGAGGACACGGGGGAGGATATGTGTCAAGACATACTGGACACATTGGGGGACATTGAGCTGCCCACCTTGGATGATCTAGAACCCACTGAGTTAGACGCACCCGTCACCTCGGATGAGCTGGAGGTGGTGATTCGGTACTTGCCCACTTGCAAGGCGCCGGGTTCGGATGGGCTGCCCAGCGAGTTCTACAAAACATACCAGCAAGAGTTGCTTCAGCCACTGCTTGCTACTTTCAATGAGGCCTATGAGCAGGGAGAACTCCCATTGTCCCTCCGTGAGGCTGTAATCATCCCACTCCTGAAACCAGGCAAGCCGGCCGTGGAGTGCGGGTCTTACAGACCGTTGTCCATGCTTAACCAGGACAGCAAAATACTCACGGCGGTGCTGGCTAATAGACTGAAGAGGGTGATTAAGAAACTGATACACCCAGATCAGACGGGATATGTTCCAGGTAGGAACATCACCGATAATCACAGGAGGCTACACCATGTCATAGACCAAACTGAGGAAGACACGGGCGAGCTGGCTATAGTGTCGTTAGACACGGTCAAGGCCTTCGACTCGGTACAATGGCCCTGGCTGAAAGCGGTCCTAAAGGGGTACGGAATGGGACCTGGATACCTCAGATGGGTCCAGTTGTTTTATAGCACCCCGAAGGCGAGGGTCAAGACAGGGTCCACAGTCTCAGATTATTGGCAACTGTGCAGGGGGACCAGACAAGGATGCCCCTGGTCACCCATGCTATATATACTGGCATTAGAGCCGCTGGCAATATGCCTGCGACAACAATATGGGGAGGTGGGTATAAGCACTGCCAGTGGAGAGCATCTGATATCATTATATGCGGATGATATGCTCCTTTATTTGCGTTACCCAGAGGAAAACCTACAGTATGTGCTAGAGGTAATAGAACGGTACGCTATCCTCTCGGGCATATCGGTGATCCCTGGAAAGTCCAGTCTGCTCCCTTTGGGCAGATATAGGAATGTCCCGGTGCAGAGGCTGCCTATCCTGCCAATACCATGGCAGCCCGTGACATTTAGGTATTTGGAATAAACATTTACCACAAGGTCGAGGCAGAACACAAGCACAACACGGAAAAGGCGATAGAGGGGATCAAGAACAGCATGGTATTTTGGTCCAGATTGCCCCTGACCATGATGGGGAGGGCGGCCTTGCTCAAGATGGTGGTCCTGCCTAGACTTTTGCACTTCTTCGTAAACGTCCCGTTTCTGATACCTAGGAGCCTATTCGCGAAACTTCATAGCGTGTGCAGGGGTTTCGTGTGGGGGAGCTCTAGGAATAGGGTTGCTCCGTGGAAGCTCCAGAACCCATGTGACAGGGGGGGGTAGGCCTGCCTAATTTTGAACTCTATTACCTGGCGGGGCAGCTGCAGTACGTGGCCAGGTGGCTCTCGGCTGAAGACTCGGCGGAAGCCAGGCTCCTGCGTGGAGATACAGCCCCATACTTTCTGATGGAAGTGGTGTGGTTGTGCAGAGACAAACTGGTGGGCAAAGGGCGGCTACTGAGGCTGGGCTGGGAGATCTGGCACAGGACATGGAAGATTGGGGGGGACTCGGAGCCGTACTCCCAGCAGGCCCCTTTGGCGGCGCTGTGCGGGAGTGACTCTCAACTACTTGAATCGGTCCACAGATACTGGGAACAGGTAGGCTTAGCCACCCTCGGGGACATATGGCAGGAAGGGGAGGCAGTGGACTTTCAGAGGTTGCAGGAAGAGACGGGAGTACATGGTGGCCAATATATAACCTACACAAGGCTTGTGAAAAAGACTAGAGAAAGATGGCCTCAGACAGTGCTAGCGGAAGACCCAGACGCCTCCCTGGAAACCATGTATGATGTATCAGAGGGCGGGCACAAAATATCGAGGATATATGAGCTCCTGCGAGTAAGGGCAGGGAAGGAGTTGCTCCAATTGAGACAAGATTGGGAGGAGGGGGTGGGAGGACCCATGACGGATGGGCAGTGGGAACGGGCCCAGAGGTACCACAAAAAGGTGTCCCGAAACGCGAGATTCCAACAGCTTCAATTGTACGTTACCCACAGGGCTTATTTAACCCCCGGGAAGATTGCAAAGTTTGGGGGACCAACTACGCAGCAATGCCCCAGGTGTGGGGAGGTGAATGCGGGACTGCTACACATGTTTTGGGCTTGCCCGGAGGTGCATAGATTTTGGGACGAGGTCAAGACGAAACTGGCAGGTGGGGGGGTGGTGCTGGATGTGGAATCGGCCTGGTCATGCATGCTTGGGCTTTTCCCTAGACCCCGGTATTTGAAACACATAAGCAAGATGAAGGACCTGGCTTATGTTTTGGCCAAACGTAGGATTGCCATGGGCTGGAAGGCGGCCCACAGACCTAGGGTGGAGTTATGGTGGACTGACCTCTTGAGGTGGGCGGAAGCTGAATCTGTAGTCTGGTTTGAAGCGGTCACCAGGGGGCGCGAGGAGGAAGTAGGGCCCTTGCTGGCCTGGCGGCAACTGGTGGCCTCGTTGGCAAACCCTCACCAGGGTGACAACGAAACAAAGGACCCGGATGATGACTGCCTAAGTATTGTGCTACCCAATGATGCTCCCGTAAACGACATGTGAGAATCGGCTCTAGTTTAAGGGGGGAGGGGGACTTGGGGAGTTTTGACGAAAATGTGCTGGAATATGATGCTTTCTATATTTTGAAACAGTTGTAGTGTGTCTGTTTGATTTTAAAATAAAATAAAAATATTTTTTTTTTAAAAAGTGTATATATTAATACACCTTGTATGACAGACTCCAGAAGTCTGAGCGAATATTACCTTAAATTGATGTAGGGCCTGATACTCATGCTGAACGGACAGTGCCAAAAAGAACTCTGCGGAAGAGAAATAACCTATGGGAAATTGCCCAAAGTGACATAATAGAAAAATTGAGTAGTGAAAAAATAGAAATAAAATGTGTACCTCAAAGCTTTGCAATTGCCGTAAAGCTGTAAAATGAATTGAAGTAGCTATGTCATTACATGAAAAGGAAAGTATATTCTGTTTGGAATCGTAAAAACAACTATTAATTAACTCTTCCATGACAAGAGGATTATGCACGCAATCAACAAGAATACCAATTAATTACACGAAACAAGCCGGACATGAATTGGTTGAAGAAGAGACTCGGATGAACACGTGCACACGATTAATTGTCTGTGGAGCCGGAGGGCCGTGAAAAATCGTCTTACCTGGTAGGCTGTGAAAGTGAAATGACACCGAGTGAACGCGTAGGCCGCGAAGATAGAAGAGGGACTAAATAGATAAACCTCGGGAGAGGAGGCAGAAATGAATGGGCCAAACGTGGCCACTGAATAGGAAACAAACCAGGCCGCCATGTTGGGTGTACTGAAATGCTACAAGAAGGTGGGCATTGTAATATGCGATAGTAGGCAATGCCCAAACTAATTGAAAAACACTTAATCAACCAGTAAAAACGTACGGTAGGTTAGCCATTATATTATTTAAAAGATACTGCTAAAAAAGGAATAAATTAGAAGAAAAAGATCCTAAGTTCATAAAGGTGCAAAACATTGCTAAATGTAATGCGCGCGTGAGAATTAAGTAAAAAGAGACAAAAGAGGAAAAATAGATAACTAAACCAAACACAATTCAATTAAGAAAGTACAAGCAGGGGGACAAAATGGATTCTAAAGAGGCTGGAGAACAATAAAAAGGGGGAAAATTACCCAATTAAAGACAGGACGCTGTCTGTGAGTGCGCTGCTGCTAGGTCATACAGATTGTGTACATAGAGACCAAATTACAAAAGTTAATTTGTTGGCACCAGATGCATAATAGTGCAGGCCAAAATACTTTTCATATTCAGTGATAGAACTAATTATGGATGCGCACCAAGAGATCATCAGTTTAGGCACATAGAAGGTAAAAATCGTTAATAAAGTGAGGACAATGGCACCATTATACAAAATCTGATTAGAACAAGCTAATATTACAGAAAAGTAGAAAATTCATGGTCAGATTTAATCCATTAAAAACAGTACAATATTTGCAAATTAATCTTGCTTCTAATTGACGTAGTTTCAATGTTAGATTGCCCCCTCTCGGAGGCAATGTCACTTTGCATAAGCCAACAAACCGTATATCAACTTTACAGTCTAATTGATGTGATTTTTGCCAGTGATTGGCTAGAGGATATTTCGACTGCTGACTACCAATTGTCGCCAAGTGTTCTCGGATGCAAATCTTCAGCGATCGGATATCGCTCCCGATATATTTAAGTCCACAAGTACAAATTATGCAATACAGGACAAATTTGGAATTGCAATTGATGAATGCATCAATTATATGGTCTCCTCTTTCACCAAAGGAGACCTGTGATGTTTCCAATGTAAATTTACACATGTTACAGAATCCACATTTGTGAAATCCCATGTCACGTGCTGAGTGTAACCAAGTAGTTTGTGGAGTAGGCATACTCATAAATGATGGACAGAGTTTGTTTTTTTTGGGTACTAACAGATCCGCTCTCTTTAGCTGGCGTACTGAAGCCAATGCTTTATCGAGACAGCTGTGATGGTAACCTCTCTCAAGGAAACGTGATTTGATAGCGATGCTTTCATTGTCAAAGTCCTTTAAATTGGAACAATTTCTCTTAGCACGAATAAACTCACCTTTAGGAATGTTTACTTTAACATGATTTTTATGACAGCTTTCTGCTTGCAATGTTGAATTAACAGAAGTAGATTTATGAAATGTTTTTGTAACTAGACCATTAGGAGTTAGATCAATTGAAAGATCCAAGAAGTCAATATGAGTTTGACTAGCAGTGGAAGTGAATTGTAAACCCCAATCATTGTTATTTAAGAAGGCAACAAATTCAAGAAAGTAGGTCTTGTGCACCAGTCCAAATTAAAATGTGTCATCTATGTAGCATTTCCACAAATGAATAAAAGGAAGACAAACGGGGCTAGCAAATACTATTGTTTGTTCGAAAAAATGCATTAAAGCATTGGCAAGTGCTGGTGCAAAGCTTGCACCCACAGCCACCCCAATTAGTTGCATGAAATACTCATTATTAAATACAAAAACATTATTCTTCAAAGTAAATGTTAACAGCTCTTTCGCCATTTCAATGTGATCAAAAAAGGATGCAGAAAATTCACAAAATAGAAAATCGACACTTTGTAATGCTTTTGTATGATCTATGGAAGTATATAATGCTTTAACATCTACGGTGACTAGCCAGCAATTAGTTTGAAGATTCAAATTGTCAAGTATAAGCAATGTGTGCATTGTGTCTCTGATGTATGTAGGGGTCTTCAGTACGACTGGTAACAAGAATGTGTTAATATAAATAGAAATAGGTTCTAACACACCACCACCCCACAGACTATTGGTCTCCCTCCGGAATATCTGCAAATTCTTTGTGAATTTTTGGGAGAAAAGAAACAGTGGGCATAATGGGCCCGTCTACGGTGAGAAAATGTCTTTCCACGTCAGTAAGCAAACCTATTTTGTGCCATTTCAAAATTAAATGGTTGGCCGCTGCATGAATTGCCTGCAAAGGCTTATTAGGAAGAGTGTAGTAACAACCAACTGAGTTCAGATGACACATTCTCATGGTAATGTAGTCTAGTTGGTTCATGACAACCACATTACCACCCTTATCGGCTTCTTTAATAATTAAATGAGGATTGCCAGACAAATGTTGAATTGCTTGAAACTCAAGTTTATTGAGATTACACTTAGAAATAGATGTGTGTTGTGCCAGAGTCTTCCAGTAAATGAATGTCCTTGATGACTGCCTGATAGAAGGTGTCAATGATGTTATCAGGAGGAAATGTAGGAGAACATTTTTATTTCCTTGTAAATTCCTTAATGTTTACATTTTGCTGAACAATATCAAGTTCCTTTAGGACTTGTGAGATGCTAGTTTGAGATTGAGGTACTACGTCATCTCATTTGCAATCTTTTGGCGCAGTGAAATTGGGACTTGCTCGTGTTGTACATGTTATAAGAGACCCCGAGACCAACCTCCCCCCGGTGATGCAAGAGATTTATGAATACGCAAAATTCTCAGGCTACAAAATTAATCGAACCAAATCACAGATCATCCCTCTAACACAGGGTACGGAAAGGTCAGCACCCACAACGCAATTCCGCTGGTCCCCGAACACAGCTCGCTACCTAGGCATTATAATGGCCAAGGACAAGCACACCCTATACGCTACAAATTACGAACCCTACATAACGCTACTCGAGACCAAATTGAGTGTTTGGAACAGGCTCCCGATATCTATATACGGCTGGGTAGCCCTGCTAAAAATGGTTGTGGTACCCAAATGACTGATTTAGTAATATTCCAATATGCCCGGCTGCAAATTCTTCAATAAGATACAGAAGCTTGCCTCCAACTTTGTATGGGGAGGTTGCCACCTCCCCATACAGTGAGGCTTAACAGGCCCAAACTATTCGAACAATACGAAAGAGGTGAACTGGCCGCCCCAGACTTCCTACTGTACTACCTTGCTGCACAAGCACACTTTGCGAAATACTGGTCTCACAACACAGAGCAATAGGCCCATATACAAGCAGAGAAATTTGCAGCCGCCCCCACTAACTTGCAATCCATGATTTATGCAAAGGCAAAGAACAACATGGAGGAGGTAGACCCCGTATCTTGCACAATATGAACCTGGGTGGCACTTTTTCATAGAGTGAGATGCACAGTACCACACTGGCCTGAATCCCCCCTCTGGCACTACCCTGACAAGTCACCTACATTGGACACAATGCTACAGAAAAGTTGGGAACCGGGTAAGGAAATGTGCCTAGGGGATCTCTTCCCCGAGGGGAGATTTGTTCGCTTGGAGGAGGTCCAGGGGAAAGTCGGAGGGGGTCTCATCATAACACTGCAATATCACCGCCTGAGAGCAGCATGTAGAAACAAATGGGCATCATTCCCAGCTGTCCCAATCCCACACCCATTCCTGATCATCACCATGACACAGGAGGGGTTCAAAGGTGTATCTTAATGGTATATAATGCGGCTCAGACACATAACCCCTCCAAAAATAAAATGAAGACAAAGTGGGAAAAAGATCTGAACATAGCCATAGAAGATACTCAACGGGCAAAATACTGCCACTACACCAAGTCTATCTCCCTCTGTGCCAACATAAGACTGATACAGTTAAAATTGCTGAATCACTTGCACATAACCCCCAACAAGATGGCTAAATTCGATCGATCCAAACAGGCACTCTGCCCCAAATGCAACACCCCTGAAGCTAAGCTGATACATATGTACTGGGAATAAAGGTGGCCACCACACTCAGTGACATACTGGACATACACATCCCAGCTACTCCATTGAAATACCTGCTGGGTGATTCGCAAGGTTAATTTTGAGTGAACTCAATACATGGGCAGATACAAATCACTTGAAAGACCCCTTACAATCGGGCTTCGTAAAAGGACTGGGCAAAATACCTAATATTTTTGCACTTAATGTGATGCAAGCGCACCTAGCAGCGGGTGGCCAATCGTTATACATGGCCTTTATTGATTTTAAAGCTGCTTTTGATTCAGTCGACAGGATACTGCTATTTGCCAAATTGCGTAGACATCATTGCCCTCACTCTCTATTAGCTTTAATAATGTTGCATACCGATACGACCATGCGGGTAAGAACGGACCTCAAAGGCAGTTTGTCTCCAACTATAGTAACTCGAAGAGGACTGAAGCAGGGTTGTGCTTTAGCCTCTTTTCTATTTAATTTCTTCATCCTCCATATTGGGATGTCGATTAAGAACTGTGTGGGTGACCCGCCATTATTGGAGGATCTACAAATACCGTATTTACTCTATGTGGACGACTTGATATTGCTGTCTAAAACTCCCAGGGGTCTCCAAAATATGCTCGAACAGGTTGGATCCTATGCATTAGACAACAATTTAGTCATCAACACACAAAAGACCCAAGTTATGGTTTGTAATGGGAAATCAGTGAGGAATAAACCTATACACAAATGGCAACTGCAGCAATGCGATCTCCTAAGTGTGGAACAATACAAGTACCTTGGCGTAACTATTCAACATAAGAAAACTAATGGAAAATTCATGTGCGAAATTGAAAATAAATTACGACCCCTTATATCACAATCAAAAATAATACAAGCAAGGTCTGGAAAATTTTCGCTATGTCACACCTTAAGTTTTTACAAAATGAAAGTTATACAAATTATTTTGTATGGGGTGGAAGCTGCACTTCCTCAAGGGCGTTTGTTTTGGGATCAGATTGAGGCCAATTACTGGAAAACCCTCCTACATTTACCTCGTAGCACTCCATCTGCGATAATACGATATGAGTTGGGTGCTTTGTCGCTTTATTCACAGGTGACATGGAAGCAATGTGCCCTCCTATGTAAAATGTTAGACGGTTTAAAGAAAGCAATCATCTTGGCTGCTTTAGCAAAGGACCTTATAACCTCCCACAAAACCTTTGCCATGAGGTGGCGGACTCATGTTTTGAATGTAGCAGCTGATGCTGCGGTGACCATTGACCTTCTAATAACCAACCCAGACAGGGCAAAGGTCAAGATATTCCAGCATGATTGGTCTGAAACTTTAGCAAAATGTGTTGACCATAAAGATTTCAATTTTCATTTATTTGGCTCTAAAAGATATGGTATCCTGGTGAATTATTTAGCAAAATGCCCTTCCCAGCACTTTCGGAATATATTCTTGAGATTTAGACTGAATCTGTGGAACACCAGAGATATAATGTGTAGAAGGAAGCTAATATCCCCAAAATTAAACTTCTATCGCTATTGTTTACATGTCCATCAGAAAGAAACCTTGCGGCACCTGATAATTGAATGTATTGCATTAAATGATGTAAGACGCAGATGTTTCGAGAAAAAGCTACTTGTACAGGGACATGTGGATGGAGATCAACTATGGCATGTTTTATTTTCAAATCCACGAGTCACTATACAAATAGCGATAGTTCCATTTCTTGATATTGTGCTACCAATGTATTTACCTGGGAATAATTAAGGATTAGCCATCCTATTTTGGAAATGTTTGATAGTTTACTTTTAAACAACAATATCTTTATGTAACAATATATTGGGGGTCATTACGAGGTTGGAGGTAAGGGATTACTGGCACCGGTAAGGGTGCCAATGCCGGTAATCCCTTACCTCCGTATTCCGAGTTCCCTTTGCGGGTCCTTCCTTACCTCCTGCTTTTAGCAGGAGTTAAGTACGGGACCCGCAAAGGTACCTCAGAGGTAGTTACGGTACCGTAATTTACGGTGCCGTAATTACCTCCTTCCCCATTCCCATTGAGCCCTATGCGGCAGAAATGGGAATGGGGAAGGGCAAAAGGTGAATGGGGAATTACCGGTCCCTCCAACCCTGGAATGGACCGGTAATTACTCCATTCACCATGCCGGATTTGGGACGGTTTCGGAGGCAATCATGGAGCTAATTACTCCATGGTTAGCTCCAAACCCGGAATGAGGCCCATTGTGTTTTACTGCTACCCACAGGATGGGCGTAATTGTTACGCTCACCTGGTATCCACGGGGATGCCACCCAGCCAGCTGGTCATTGGTGCCTTTCCCAATGATTCCCTGGTGTGGTCTCGATGTCGATGGGATTCCGCCTGGAAATGAAGACTATATTAGGACTGGGCGACCAAGGTAAGTTTCCCCCCACCTCTCTTGTGTTTCCAGCCCCTCCAGGTTCTCTTCTCACCTGGTTGCCGGAATCGGTGGGCTCTCCGTCCTGCTCTCTGGCCAGGGGCGCATTGTCTTTTGTGGGCACGGGCGGTCCAGTTACTTCACTGACTGCGGCCCTTGTAGTGTCTTTCAGGTAGGTCTTATTGCGATTGATGGCGTTGTAATTCTGGCATGCCTTTTCTCTGTTCTAAATGTCTCTTTTTTTATCTCCCTAGGAGCGCAGAGTGTCCGCTTGGAGAACTGGATATGCTGGTTCTCACCGGGAGATGATGGCGCGCTATAGCGCTAGGATGTGGTAAGGAGGCGCTTTGCGTAGCGCAGCGATGTCTTGTCCTCACTAACCTGTGCTTTTCTCTTTTCCTAGGTCGCAGTGAATTCCCAGCGCAGATGGAGTTCCGGAGCTATGCCAGCCGAAAAGCAACCAACCAGGTAAGTCTTTAAGCGCTTTGTGGTTGTAATGTCTCCACTACCTCCTTTAATGATGTCTTTCTCCTTTTCTCAGGTCCTTCGATCCAGGCGATGAAATCCACCAACAGAGCTGCCCAGGAGCTGCGAGCAGTGAAGGATGATGAATGCAGGTAAGATTCTGCTGCTAACGATGTTCTTGGTTTTTTCTGCAGGTCCGGAATTCACCAGGCTCGTGAGAAAGCTGGACACGGTGAGCGTCACGTTGCTAGAAGGAAAGTAACGCAAAGCGTGTTGTCTTGTTCGGGTGTGGTTTAAATAGCCAATGTAAAGTAGTCCAGGTAAAGTAGTCCCTAGGCCACCACACCCAAAACACTAGACCGCATAGCTTGATTCTAGGAACCAAGCTATGTGGGTGCCTCCATGTTGGCTGAAAGCCTAAATAAAGTAGTTCCTCAAGCAGATGTTTTTCCTACTGATGAGCCTGGCGCAAAAGGCACCAGGACTGGCCCCAAGAGGGCCTGGAAAGTGGATGCCTGGCCTTATTAGTGATCCGAGCCCTGATTCCACCTGGCCAATGGGCTTGCCAGTGGGGATCAGGTCTGAGGGTCGTAACAGCACTCCCCCCCCAGACCCCTCCCAAGGTGTGTCTCCTGCATGGCCCAGGTTTAGTTGGGAAGTTCTGATGAAACTTCTTGATCAGACATGGTGCATGGATGTTCTCACTGGGTTTCCAGGATCTATCTTGAGGCCCAAACCCCTTCCAGTCGACGAGATAGTACAATTTAGCTCTAGAGTACTTAGAGTCCAGGATGCCCTTGACCTCGAGGTTGAGGTGGTGTCTTGATTTGTGTACCGGGTTGCATTGGTTTTAAGAGGGACACATGGAATACCGGATGGATTTGTAGATTAGGTGGTAAATCCAATTTGACGGCTGCAGGGTTGATAATTGCCTTGATGGTATAGGGTCCCTTTGATGGGTACGTATTTGGCGGCTAACCAAACCTGGTCTCCTACTTGATAGTCAGGGGCCTTTTTTCGATGCTGATCGGCGAAGTGCTTTTGTTTTTCTTTAGCACGAATAAGATGTTCCTTCGCCTTTCTGAATGCCTGAGTGATGGTTGTATGAAGAGTCTTTACTGCAGGCATTTCCAAGCTGGCAGGAAGGTCAAGTTGTGATGTACGTGGATGTCTGCCATACTAGGTGTAAGAAGGTGTTTGGCCCGTGCTAGAATGTACGGAGTTGTTACATGCATACTCGGCTATCCACAGTAAGTCCTTCCAATCTATCAATTCATGGTGCAGCATGCACCGTAAATACTGCTCGAGGGTCTAGTTGGTCCTCTCGGTTTGGCCGTCTATCTGGGGGTGGTGACTGGTGGATAGCCGGATGTCAATCTGTGCCATTGCGCAACATTTTCTCCAAAAATTGGATACAAATTGGCTGCCTCGATCGGAGACCAGAACTGATGGAAAGCCATGCAGCTTCACAATGTTTTCCAGAAATACTTCTAATAGGGTGGATGCGTCCGGGAGGCCCTTGAGAGGAATAAAATGTGCCATCTTTGAGAACAAATCCACAATGACAAGAAAGGTGTTAAAGCCTTGACTCGGTGGCAGATCAGTGATAAAGTCGAGGGAAAGAGTGTGCCAGTGAGCGGGAGGGATGTCCAGTGGTTGTAGGAGACCCGATGGTTTCTGTTTCTGTGATTTATTTTGTGCACAGACGCCGCAGGACTGGACATACTGGACAATGTCCTTACGCCAGGTAGGCCACCAAAAGTTACTTTTTTACCTTGGCTAAAGTTTTAGCGATTCCAGGGTGTCCTTCGATCAGAGAGTCATGATAACCTGAAATGATATGCTGTTGTAACTCCTTCTCGGGTACATATAGCCGGTCCCTAAAATAAGGTAACTGATCCTTGATGCAATATTGTTCTCCTTGAGTTTGCCATGCGAGGAAAGCATCCGGGTTCATTGACTGTCGAATTTTGTTTTGTAATTCGGCTTGTGATAACGCTGTTGTGATACCCAAGAGTTTGTCTTCAGGTATGATGGGTACCGGGTCTGGAGTTGTATACACCGTTTCATCGATGCCCATTCGAGATAAGGCGTCCGCTTTCCCATTCTTGAAACCTGGTCGAAAGGTGATCAAGTAGTCATATTCGGTGAAAAAGAGGACCCACCGTAACTGGCTTGAAGACTGGGCTTTGGCTGTTTTGAGATATTGCAGGTTCCGTTGGTCTGTGATCACTGTAATGATGTGTCTAGCTCCCAGAAGATAGTGTCGCCACGCCTTGAAAGCGGACTTGATGGCTATGAGTTCCTTGTCCCTGATAGCGTAATTAATTTCCAGGGGTGAGAATTTTTTTGACCAGAAGGCCACAGGATGCAGCTGGCCAGTTTCTGGGTCCCTCTGTGAAAAGACCGCTCCCATTGCCATACTGGAAGCATCAGTTTCTACGACATAAGGGAGGTCTGGACGCGGATGCCGCAGGAATGGAGCAGAGGTGAACCTTTGTTTCAGTTCCTGAAAGGCTCTTTCTGCTTCCTCAGTCAAAGCAAACTTTTTATTGCTTTTTTCGTAGCAGTACTGTGATTGGGTGCACACCTGAGAGAAGTCTGGGATAAACCGGCGGTAAAAGTTCGCAAAGCCTAGCATGCTCTGTATCCCCTTCAGAGATGTTGGAGATGGCCATTTTAGAATAGCGTCAACCTTATGTATGCCCATTCTGATGCCTTTCGGCAAAAGGATGAAAACAAGGAATTCTACTTCGGTGACGTGAAAAAAAACATTTCTCCAGCTTTGCATACAAACGATGTTGGCGGAGCTTGGTGAGGACTGAACGAACATGCCTGATATGATCTTGTTTTGAGGCTGAGTAGCCGAAGATGTCATCAATGTACACTAAGGCGCAAACGTCAATCAGTTCTCTCAAGACATCATTCATGAAATATTGAAACGCTGCGGGAGCGTTACATAAGCCAAAAGGCATGACTTGATATTCAAACAAGCCATATTTGGTACAGAAAGCGGTTTTCCACTCATGTCCGATTCTGACCCGGACCAGGTGGTATGCTCCCCGAAGGTCTAATTTGGTATAGATCTGGGCATCTTTGACTTGGTCTAGCATTTCCGGGATAAGAGGCAGGGGGTAGCGGTTCTTCACAGTTATCTGGTTAATTGCGTGGTAATCAATACAGGTCCTCAAGTCCCCTTCCTTTTTCGGTACGAAGAACAAAGGACTGGCTGCTGGGGACTTAGACGGGTGGATAAATCCGTTTGCAAGGTACTGGTCCAAATAGGATTTCAGGTGAAGGTTTTCTGGTTCTGTAAGAGCGTAGATCCTGCCGCAAGGGATTTGTGTCCCAGGAATAAAGTCAATTTGACAATCATAAGGCCTATGCGGAGGCAATGAGTTAGCCTGGTCTTTTTGGAATACGTCCTGAAAGTCACGATATTCATCTGGCAAAGTATTAGTTACTCCCAGAGTAGCGGCTCTAGTATTGGAAGTCTTGGGACACAGGAGTCGGGTTCCGGGTCAGGAGAGTAGTAAGTCAGGGAGAAGTTGCTGGAGAAGGTTAATTTCCGTGCCCGCCAGTCTATCAAAGGGTTGTGAGCAACCAACCATGGCATCCCTAGTATCAACCGGAACTGAGGTTCCTTTATAAGATTGAACGAAATACACTCCCGATGTCCTTCCTGGCACAGCAAGGTCACTACTGCTGTGCACTGGGTTACTGGTCCAGAGGCGATTTCTGTCCCATCCACGGTAGTCACCTTGTCCCTGGTAGACTTAGAACACAAAGGGAGCCCCATCTCTGCTGCCAACTCTTCATCTATATAGTTCCCAACTGCTCCGCTGTCAATGTACGCTTCTACGGCATGCATCTTTGACGATTGTTGGTGATTTATTAAGATCACGGGTATCGCAAAGTGTGAGTTCAGTGGCTCTTTCTCATCACTCGACAAACTGACCTCTACGGTTGCCGAGCTTGGTAGTTTTCCGATTCCTTAACTTCATCCTTTTCTGTGGCCCTGACTGTCCTCCTTGGGGGTTTTATTGGGCAGTCTTTCAGAAAATGTCCGGGTTTTCCACAATACAAACAAAGTTGCTGTTGTCTTCATTTATCCCGCTCTTGTTTTGTTAATGGAAGTCGTATCCCTCCGATCTGCATGGGTTCTACGGGGTTGTCTGGCCCCCATGGCGCATTGTCTTTAGGCCGAACATAAACTACTCGAGAGTCTGCTTTGGACTGGTCTGCTTTTCGGTCCTGCAACCGATGGTCTAGTTGCACAACTAGATTTATGAATTCGGTACAGTCTCTGGGAGGATCAACTACCTGGGCCAAGACGTCCTTTATTTCGCCTCGTAAGCCTCGATGGAATAACGTGGTTCTTTTGTTTTCCGGCCACCTGACTTCAGAAACCAGTCTATTGAAAGTCGTAATGTATGTTAACAAGTCTTGGTTCCCCTGCCGGAGGGATAAAAGTTTGTTATCCACTGCTTGTTCCTGGGTATGGCGAGCAAACAGTTTTTCCATTTCTCTCTGGAACCCCCCCATAGTCCTGTAACAACGGATCATTATGGGTCACCAACGGCACCGACCAATCCGCTGCACTTCCACTCAAGTATGATAGGATGAAAGCTACCCGAGCTTGGTCATTTGGAAATGCCCCAGGGCGACAAAGGAAGTGAAGGCGACATTGATTTATGAATGCTGCATACTTCCGTGGGTTGCCCGAAAACCTTTCTGGTGGTGCCAGGGGAACTGTTCCAGGCAGTGTGAGCTGTACTGGTGTGGGGGTATAAGATGGTGAGGTAGGATTTTGCATCAGTGGATTTCCTCCAGGCAGAGGAGTCTGCCCTGCCTGCGATTGCAAGAATTGTCTGCTGATTTCGTCGGTGCGCTCCTTGGTCACTATTAGGTCTCTCCGGAGTGCATTAGTCTCTTGTCTAGCCCCTCCAGGTTCTCTTCTCACCTGGTTGCCGGAATCGGTGGGCTCTCCGTCCTGCTCTCTGGGCAGGGGCGCGCTGTCTTTTGTGGGCGCAGGCGGTACAGTTGCTTCACTAACTGCGGCCCTTGTAGTGTCTTTCAGGTAGGTCTTATTGCGATTGATGGCGTCGTAATTCTTGCATGTCTTTTCTCTGTTCTAAATGTCTCTTTTTTTATCTCCCTAGGAGCGCAGGGTGTCCGCTTGGAGAACTGGATATGCTGGTTCTCACCGGGAGATGATGGCGCGCTATAGCGCTATGATGCAGTAAGGAGGCGCTTTGCGTAGCACAGCAATGTCTTGTCCTCACTGACCTGTGCTTTTCTCTTTTCCTAGGTTGCAATGAGTTCCCAGCGCAGATGGAGTTCCGGAGCTATGCCGGCCGAAAAGCAACCAACCAGGTAAGTCTTTAAGCGCTTTGTGGTTGTAATGTCTCCACTACCTCCTTTAATGATGTCTTTCTCCTTTTCTCAGGTCCTTCGATCCGGGCGGTGAACTCCACCAACAGAGCTGCCCAGGAGCTGCGAGCAGTGAAGGATGATGAATGCAGGTAAGATTCTGCTGCTAACAATGTTCTTGTTTTTTTCTGCAGGTCCGGAATTCACCAGGCTCGTGAGAAAGCTGGACACAGTGAGCGTCACGTTGCTAGAAGCAAAGTAACGCGAAGCGTGTTATCTTGTTTGGGTGTGGTTTAAATAGCCACTGTAAAGTAGACAAGGTAAAGTAGTCCCTAGGCCACCACACCCAAAACACTAGACCGCATAGCTTGGTTCCAGGAACCAAGCTATGTGGATGCCTCCATGTTGGCTGAAAGCCTAAATAAAGTAGTTCCTCAAGCAGATGTCTTTCCTACTGATGAGCCTGGAGCCAAAGGCGCCAGGACTGGCCCCAAGAGGGCCTGGAAAGTGGATGCCTGGCTTTATTAGTGATCCTAGCCCTGATTCCACCTGGCCAATGGGCTTGCCAGTGGGGATCAGGGCTGAGGGTCGTGACAGTAATGCACTCATTTTATTATGTGTACATTCTATGAATGCACCAGATCAAATCAAGGTTGTTGATGATTATGCTATTTGCATTTTGTTGATTTCCCTCATCATCCTGTGAGTTAGGATGTAGGGTTGTTTCAAATCTCTTTTTTTTCCTTTTTGATGGTAGGGTGTATTTTGTTATACTGTATATTGTAATTTCTGTGTTTAATGCTTGCTTTATCGTTACATTTGTGCATTATGCTTGTCTTATGTTTGTTTGTTTTATGCGTGTTTTATGCTTGTTTGTATCAAAGAAAAAGATGAATAATTTGAAAAGTTGTATATTCAACTAAACAAATTTAAAAAAAAGATATTAGGAAAGTATCAGTTAAGGCGTGTAGACTCTTCTCGGTAGCAGGCGCTGTTGCTAAACGGAATATACTTAAAGGCTGGAAGGCGAAGGGTGCCCCCACAATCCAAGCATGGCTCAGGGACCTGATCTCTGTATATGAATGTGAAGAGAGTTATGTTAAGGGAGTGCCATCCACATGCAGGCCAAAGGACATTTGGGCCCCACTCTGCCAATACCTAACCGACACCCAAGACGGGCCGGGGAGTGGATCAGCACTACTCAGCCCCATATGATATGCACTAACTGTCCGCAGTTCGGCTTTATGGTCCTGTATTAATTAAAACATAAGTTTAAAATTGACTTGTACATTATTTTTGATGTAAGGTCACCATCAGTTGAAAAATAAAAAATAAAGTTTCAAAAACCTGGGGGACGTGGTCAAGCATCCGAATGAGCTCTTGATGATCCTGCAATGATCCTTTAAGTAAACTAGCACGGGGAGACTCTGGGCGGAAGAAAAAAAACAAAGCAGCAACCTGTGATATGCTGGGGCACAATTGGCAACATTTCTGGGCAGCTTTTCAGTGGGGATTGTGAAGAATCAGCGGGAGAAACTTCAAGGCAGACCGAGTGCAGCGATCCTAAAATGGCGGACGCTAAAAAACAAAGAGACGGGCGAGAGACGAAACCCTGCAGTGGTGAGCACTGAAGGAGGCAGGTGTGCCTAGGTGAATTGAGACAACGGGAACCTTTGGGTCAGCTCTATCAGGGCGTCCGATGCAGAAGTGTCTTGAAATACGAGGGCTGGAAGCCAAATGGAGAGCCCTACATGAGCAGGGCATAGATGCCATAACTGGCGAAAGAGCTACGGAACGAACCGTGCTGCCACAGTGGTCGGGAGCTAAGGAGGCGCGGATGAGGGAACCGGGATGCATAGCAACGAAAGGCAGAATTGTAACGCTCACCTGATTCTCGCAGAGGCGCCGGTCTTGACTGGGCGACTACTATATCTTCAAAGGTGATGTGTAGCACCCGGTTGGCTCTTTGGGCTGGACCTCTGTGCACTGTATGCCTGACGTGTAGAGTAAGATGTCTTAGGTAAGTGAATGCCGAGCTCTCCATCTGCCTCGGGGCAGGGTGCTGTAACCAGTTTCTTCACTGGATAGGTAGCGCAGGCCTCTTGACTTCAGAGGACTGCTGTCCGTCGTTTACTGCACGAACGGTAAGTTTCGAGTCATTCAAATGTCTTTAAAGTCTTTAGTAATGATGTCTCTTGTTTTGCAGGGTTCCGGCGATGGCGGATGACGGGCTGAAGTGAGTTGAAGATGGAGCCCGTGTGATGAATAGAAGCGCCTGGAAGCACGTAAGTAAGCGCTTGTTGCCTGCTTCACTATGCGCTCTAACTGTCTTTTTATTTTGCAGGTACGAGTTCGGAGCGGCTGCAGGGTGCCGGAATACCCACTGGATTAGATGTGGAAAGGAGTAATGGCACGTGAGTATTAAAGTTCCCCAATGTCTTTAAACGCACCTTGTTTTGTCTTTCAGATGCGGGATGCAGCGCCGAAGGCCTCCGGAGCGTGCGAAGAGTTGGTAAACTTTTGTCTTTCAGATGCCGGAATGCAGTGTGAAGACCTCCGGAGCGCACGAAGAGTAGGTAAGCCTTTGCCTTTCAGATGCCGGAATGCTAACCTGTTCTTTCTTGTCTTTATAGGTGTTGCTGAAGACTGGATTCAGGATGGTAAGCCTTTGCCTTTCAGATGCCGGAATGCTAACCTGTTCTTTCTTGTCTTTATAGGTGTTGCTGAAGACTGGATTCAGGATGGTAAGCCTTTTTCCTTAGGCCCAGGACCGGATGCAGAAGACACGATGAGCGTTCTGCTGCAGAGGTTGCAGAATAACGCAAAGCAAGATTCATCCACCGGGTGTGGTTTAAATAGCCTCCTGTAGTGCTTAGGTGTCTCCTTCCACAGCCACGCCTAAGTAAGAAAAGAGTTCCTGGTAAGAAAAGAGTTCCTGCCTTCCAGAAGAGTTCCAGTGTTCTGAATCTAGGGAGTGGCTCCAGCCCCACCCAACAGGAAAAGTAGTTCCAAACAGAAGAGGATCAGAGGCTCAACTGGCAGGCAAGTAAGCAGCATGGTCTGCTGAAGGTAAGTCCACCCAAGCATTATGAGCCCGGCGCTTCCAGCGCTGGGACTGGGCATATTTATGAGCCTGGTGCCACTGGCGCCAGGACTGGGTCCAAAAGGTCCCAATTGGGACTGGTTGGCACTCGGAACCTGGGTTATGGATCTGCTTCCAAGGGAGTTGGGAAAACCCTGACCTTTTGGAAGCAGAGATCATGACAGTACCCCCCCTCAAGGCCCCTCCCAAACCGGGCTTCTCCGGGGGTTTTGGCTTGTCAGGAAATGTTCTGTGAAATCTTTTGATTAGGCGAGGAGCGTGGACATATTCAGCAGGTTCCCAGGATCTCTCTTGGGGGCCGTAGCCTTTCCAGTCAATTAGGTAGAATAGTTTAGATTTGGAGATCTTGGAGTCCAGAATGCTTTTGACTTCAAACTCGAGTTCTCCATCCACTAGGATAGGTTTTGGAGATTTGGTTAGTCGGGTTTGAGGTTGCACGGGTTTTAATAGAGAGACGTGGAAGACCGGATGTATCTTCATGTGCGGGGGCAAGTCCAACTTGACCGCTACTGGGTTTACTATGGTAGTGATGGAATAGGGACCAAGGTATCTTGGGTTGAATGTGCGTGGCCCTTTTAGAGATAGATATTTGGTGGATAACCAGACTTGATCCCCTACTTGATAGTGAGGGGCTTCCTTCCGATGTTGATCTGCTCCTTTCTTGTATTGTTCTTTAGCCCTTTGAAGGTGAGAAACAGCTTCCTTAAAGGCTTGGGTGATTGTAGAATGCAGGTAGTCTACTGCTGGTGTTTCAAGATCTTGGAGGGGATCCAACTCCGAGGTTCGAGGGTGACTGCCGTACAAAAGAAAAAACGGGGTTTTCCCAGTTCCCGAATGGACAGAGTTATTGTAGGCATACTCGGCTATCCAAAGGATATCTTTCCAAGTTTTTTCAGTTTGTTGCAGCATGCAGCGTAAATACTGTTCCAGAGTTTGATTGGTCCTCTCGGTTTGTCCGTCGGTCTGAGGGTGGTGACTGGTCGATAGTCTCACATCAATTTGAGCCGACCGACAGCAACTTCGCCAAAAATGAGAAATAAATTGACTACCTCGATCCGAAATTAGAACCGAAGGAAAACCGTGCAGTCGGACGATGTTTTCGAGAAATTCTCGGGCCAGAGTTGCTGCTGTTGGCAAGCCTTTGAGCGGAATGAAATGCGCCATCTTGGAGAATAAGTCCACGATTACTAGAATCGTATTGTACCCGGAGCATGGAGGTAGATCAGTGATGAAGTCCATAGAAACCGTATGCCAAGGGCGAGGTGGGATGTCAATAGGGCGTAAGAGGCCTGCTGGTCTTTCCTTTTGACTCTTGTTTTGGGCGCATACTCCACAGGACATTATAAAGTCTCTGATATCTTTTTTCCAAGACGGCCACCAGAAGTAGCGCTTGATCTTTTCTGAGGTCTTGGCTATACCGGGATGACCTTCCATTAAAGAGTCGTGATAACAAGAGATTACTTTTTTCTGTAAATCTGTGCTGGGTAGGTATAATCGTTCTTGGAAATACAATAAGTTGTCCTTTACTGCAAAGTCCTTTCCCTGCAGATGCCAATTCTGTATGTCTGCTGGAGTTACAAGTTGCCTGGCTTTATCCTTAACTTCCTCTATGGATTCTGTGCCGATTACACCCAGAATTCTTTGTTCGGGAATGATTGGTACAGGTTTAGGGTTGACCAAGTGTTCTTCCTCTCCCATCCGAGAAAGGGCATCGGCTTTACCGTTCTTTGTACCAGGTCGATAGGTAATTATGAAGTCAAACTCGGCAAAGAATAATGCCCAACGGAGTTGTCTAGAGGATTGGGCTTTTGCGGTCTTCAAATATTGCAGGTTTCGGTGATCCGTAATCACAGTAACGGTGTGTCGGGCCCCCAGCAGATAATGCCGCCAAGCCTTAAAGGCAGACTTGATAGCCAGAAGTTCCTTGTCAGTAATCGTGTAATTGATTTCAGGAGGCGAGAATTTGCGGGACCAAAATGCCACGGGATGCAACTGATTGGTTACCGGGTCCTTTTGTGATAGAACTGCCCCCATGGCAAGGCTTGAAGCATCAGTTTCCACGATGTAGGGGAGTTCGGGGCGAGGGTGTTTTAAGATTGGTGCAGAGATAAATTTAGTCTTCAAATCCTGGAAAGCTTGTTCCGCCTCGGTAGACCATTCAAAACGTTTGTTTTTCTTTAACAAGGCAGTGATGGGCTGGACTATTCGAGAGAATTCGGGGATAAACCTGCGGTAAAAGTTAGCGAAGCCTAACATGCTTTGCACACCTTTTACGGAGGATGGTGATGGCCATTTGAGAACTGCATCGACCTTCTTTGAATCCATACGCACTCCGCCAGGTGATAATATGAATCCCAAGAATTCAACTTCAGTCACATTGAAAACACATTTTTCCAACTTAGCGAAAAGTTTGTGTTGACGCAATCTTTCGAGGACCATTTTCACGTGTTTCCGATGTTCAGATTCCGATGAAGAATAAACGAGGATGTCGTCAATGTAAACAACAACACATACATCTATGAGCTCTCTGAGGACATCGTTCATAAAATATTGAAAGGCGGCCGGGGCATTGCAAAGTCCGAAGGGCATGACCTGATATTCAAATAGCCCATACTTGGTGCGGAAGGCCGTCTTCCATTCATCGCCCTCTTTTACTCGTACCAAGTGGTAAGCTCCTCTAAGATCCAGCTTTGTATATATGCATGCTTTTCTGACTTGGTCCAGGAGTTCAGGGATCAAAGGTAACGGATATCTATTCTTAACGGTGATCTGGTTCAGGGAGCGATAATCGATACAAGTTCTAAGGTCTCCTTCCTTTTTTGGAACGAAGAACAAAGCTGAAGAAGCAGGGGACTTGGAAGGACGAATAAACCCATTTGCCAGGTATTGATCCAGGTATTGTCGAAGGTGAAGGTTCTCAGGCTCGGTGAGGGCATAAATTCTACTACAAGGAGGAGTAGATCCAGGTATCAGGTCTATCTGGCAGTCATAAGACCTATGAGGAGGTAGAGAGTTAGCCTGATCCTTCCGGAAAACATCTTGGTATTCTAGGTATTCGGGAGGTAACTGGGGAGTCTCTGAAGAAATTGCGGCCAGTGCAACACCAGGTGGAGGGTGACAAGTAGAGACACATTCTGGAAACTGGACCGTTCTTGCTCGCCAATCGATCAGAGGATTGTGTTTCTCTAACCAAGGTATTCCTAGAAAAATCTGAAACTGAGGGGCCTTGATCACATCGAACACGATCTTCTCATGGTGTCCATCTTGACTTACTAGCGTCACCTCTTGAGTGGTATGCGTTACTGGCCCGGAGGCTATCTCCGTACCATCCACCGTAGTAATGACGTCCTTTACAGCCTTGGGACAAAGAGTTAGATTCATCCTCAAAACCATTTCATGATCCACATAATTGCCGATGGCACCGCTGTCGACGTAAGCTTCAATTGCATGTAATCGATCCGGATTATCAGGGCTAATGAGGACCATAGGTATCACGAAATGCGAGGTCACGGAACTGGTTTTCACGCTCGGCAAGAGGACCTCTATTCTTGTCGGGCGAGGTCATTTCCCTGCTCAGAGTTTGTAACTTTGGTAACTGCAGCTCCTACTGCCTTCTTGGCAGGTTTCACCGGACAGTCTCGAAGAAAGTGCCCTGAGTTTCCGCAATATAGGCATAATTGCAACTGTTTCCTCCTTTCCCGCTCCCTTTGTGTTAGAGGACCTTTCAGACCCCCTATTTGCATGGGTTCCCCGGAGTCTACTCCTTTGGAAGGAGTTGGCGGTTTGGAAAATACTCGAGCATCAAACTTGGAACGATCGGCCTTCCTGTTCTGCAGCCTGTGATCTATTTGAACGACCAAGTCTATATAATCCGAACAGTCTTGTGGGGGATTCACTACTTGGGCTAAAACGTCTTTGAGCTCTCCACGTAGACCTCTATAAAACAGCGTAATCCTTTTGTCCTCAGGCCATTGAGTTTCCACTATTAGTCTATTGAAAGATGCAATATAAGCCAAAAGGTCTTGATTACCCTGTCGCAACGAAAGAAGCTCATTGTCCAAGGCCTGCCCCTGTGAATGTCTTGCGAACAGTTTTTCCATACTAAGCTGAAAGGCTTGAAAATCATGGAGAACCGGATCATCTTGATTAACTAGAGGGATCGACCAGTCTGCCGCATTGCCACTAAGGTACGAAAGTACAAAAGCTACTTTTGCTTGATCAGTTGGAAAGGCTGCTGGCCGGCATAAGAAGTGCAACCGGCACTGATTGATAAATACTGCAAACCTCTTTGGGTCACCAGAAAATCGTTCGGGCGGAGCCAGAGGTACATTCCCAGGTAGGTTGATCTGCACTGGATTCATAGAGGATGTTGAAGGAAGATTTGCCCCTGATGCGGGTAACGGGGTCTGTCCGGCTTGTGACTGTAGCACTTGTCTAGCAAGATTGTCTGTTCTCTCCTTGGAAATAATTAGTTCCCTTCTTAGAGCATTCGTTTCCTGACGAGCTGCAAGCACTTCTGCCCTTAGTTCCCCAAGTAACCGGGCTAGGGGGTCAGTATCCGAGGTTTCCATAGCGCCTGGGCGAGAGTTTTGCGGTAGGCTTTGCGTTCTGTAACGCTCACCTGATTCTCGCAGAGGCGCCGGTCTTGACTGGGCGACTACTATATCTTCAAAGGTGATGTGTAGCACCCGGTTGGCTCTTTGGGCTGGACCTCTGTGCACTGTATGCCTGACGTGTAGAGTAAGATGTCTTAGGTAAGTGAATGCCGAGCTCTCCATCTGCCTCGGGGCAGGGTGCTGTAACCAGTTTCTTCACTGGATAGGTAGCGCAGGCCTCTTGACTTCAGAGGACTGCTGTCCGTCGTTTACTGCACGAACGGTAAGTTTCGAGTCATTCAAATGTCTTTAAAGTCTTTAGTAATGATGTCTCTTGTTTTGCAGGGTTCCGGCGATGGCGGATGACGGGCTGAAGTGAGTTGAAGATGGAGTCCGTGTGATGAATAGAAGCGCCTGGAAGCACGTAAGTAAGCGCTTGTTGCCTGCTTCACTATGCGCTCTAACTGTCTTTTTATTTTGCAGGTACGAGTTCGGAGCGGCTGCAGGGTGCCGGAATACCCACTGGATTAGATGTGGAAAGGAGTAATGGCACGTGAGTATTAAAGTTCCCCAATGTCTTTAAACGCACCTTGTTTTGTCTTTCAGATGCGGGATGCAGCGCCGAAGGCCTCCGGAGCGTGCGAAGAGTTGGTAAACTTTTGTCTTTCAGATGCCGGAATGCAGTGTGAAGACCTCCGGAGCGCACGAAGAGTAGGTAAGCCTTTGCCTTTCAGATGCCGGAATGCTAACCTGTTCTTTCTTGTCTTTATAGGTGTTGCTGAAGACTGGATTCAGGATGGTAAGCCTTTGCCTTTCAGATGCCGGAATGCTAACCTGTTCTTTCTTGTCTTTATAGGTGTTGCTGAAGACTGGATTCAGGATGGTAAGCCTTTTTCCTTAGGCCCAGGACCGGATGCAGAAGACACGATGAGCGTTCTGCTGCAGAGGTTGCAGAATAACGCAAAGCAAGATTCATCCACCGGGTGTGGTTTAAATAGCCTCCTGTAGTGCTTAGGTGTCTCCTTCCACAGCCACGCCTAAGTAAGAAAAGAGTTCCTGGTAAGAAAAGAGTTCCTGCCTTCCAGAAGAGTTCCATTGTTCTGAATCTAGGGAGTGGCTCCAGCCCCACCCAACAGGAAAAGTAGTTCCAAACAGAAGAGGATCAGAGGCTCAACTGGCAGGCAAGTAAGCAGCATGGTCTGCTGAAGGTAAGTCCGCCCAAGCATTATGAGCCCGGCGCTTCCAGCGCTGGGACTGGGCATATTTATGAGCCTGGTGCCACTGGCGCCAGGACTGGGTCCAAAAGGTCCCAATTGGGACTGGTTGGCACTCGGAACCTGGGTTATGGATCTGCTTCCAAGGGAGTTGGGAAAACCCTGACCTTTTGGAAGCAGAGATCATGACAAGAATGGATCATACTACACCCTGCCCGGAACAGAGAGTATGATTGCCCAAAGTTCAATTACAGCGGGTTACTGTGCACAATACTAGTGGTACAAACGGTGTCTGCAAACGGATGGGAAGCTGCCTGTGAGCAGAGCCACCAGGAGCAATGTGCGGGCTCGGAACGGCAACAAAAAGGCGACGCTCATCACTGCTGGGAGTAGAGTAGCCACATGGCATGGCAGATATGTGGACCAGGACCAAGGGAGGATAGCTCAGGGCAACGTGCTCGCCTTGGAAGCAAGACGACACGAAGCAACACAGGTTCTATCCCCGGGTCCGCGCTTAGAAACCTCTGGGTATTAAGTGCATTATAAATAACCAATCATATCATATCACAGTAATGAAAGGCAAAATGGATCATGCTACACCCTGCCCTGAACAGGGAGTATGATTGCCCGAAGTTCAATTACAGCGGGATGCCACGCACGGCACAAGCTATACAAACGGTGCCTGCAAACGCATGGAAGGCCGCCTGTGAGTAGAACGAGTAGGGGCACAGCGCGGGCTCGGAACAGCAACAAAAAGGAGACGCTCATCACTGCGGGGTGCAGACTAGCCACATGACATAACAGATAGGAGGACCAGGACTATAAGGAACTGGCACAATACGCGTGCGGCAATGAACAATGCCAAAGGAAACAACGCGGTGCTATAATCATATGGGCTGCAATATTAAAAGAAAGTGACCAGCAATAAATATAATAAACCTTACGAACGCATCAAAGACCATGCTGAGTTCACGAGCACAGGTGGTTGAGTGCCAGGACCCACGAGGGATGTTAGGTAGCAGGCCATGCAAAGCGGCTAATACACAATGGAGCTGAGAAATCCTGTGAGCTCAGACAAGCTATTAGCAGAGAGTGAGTAAGTGGTGGCTGAAAGCCCAACACAAGCATGGGACTCTGCGCCAGTGGGGGGAAATTAAAAGGAACCCACTCATGATAGTAGTTATCCACCAGATGGAGGGGTGACCCTTGATGAACCCGTAGGAGGAGCGGATACGGACGGTGGAGCCTTAACGGAGCAGGAACAAGACCACAGGTACGGCCGAGGCAGAGGTGAAAAAACAGGGGCGGAATGGACACAGCCACCCACCGGGCAGTGCAAAAACCACATAGGGAAGCGAGTTTGGGGGGGGTGGGGGGGGTCACAACAAGACGCAGAGCCCGAGAGAAACTGCAGAAGAAGGAGCATATCCAGAGTTCCTCCCCAGGAGTTACCACGACCAAAGGACAGGAATTCGAGCCTGCACAGAGACAACATAACATTGTGAAGCAAGTAGTTAAGGCCAGCGGAACGACTAGAGTGATGGCGCTCAAAAGGAGTAAAGCTAAAGGGAAACAACACACAATGGACATATTCATCCAAACCAGCACAATCCCCGGACATGTCCGCACATGCAAAGGGTGACACACGGGGGACTACCACCCTGCTGCATAATGATCATCTGATCCTGGACGCCATAGAAGAGCTGAAGTCCTTATGGGGTAGCAAGATTGATGCGGCCATGGCGGAACTAAAAACAGCGCTGGAACTCAAAATCGACGCGGTCAGTGTGGACGTTAATCTCTTAAAACAGGATGTAAGAGCGCTGGCAGAGCGCATGAGCGGCCTAGAAAGTACAGTGAAAACCAACACAGACGTCAGAACGAGCAACGCCAAGGAGATTCATATATTACAACAACAGGTGCGCAACTTGGAAAGCCGAGCAGAGGAGGTGGAAGGGCGAACAAGACCTAACAATGTTCGAGTGGTGGGGCTACAAGAGGGAGAAGATGGCACAGACCCGAAAAATTACATGGAGAACATGCTGATTCGAGAGATAGGAGCAGGCGTGCTCATCCAAGGGTTTACAGTCGAAAGAGCGCACAGAGCCCTAACCAGGAAGCCCCAACCGGGAGCCCCTCTCCAGGCAATTATCGCCAAGATACTGAACTATAAAGCTAGAGAAAAGATCCTGGAATATTTTCGCAAGGGTGGAACGATAAATAGAGCATCAGCTACTGTCACAGCGTACCCAGATTACACCATGTTGGTACAGAGGCAACGCCTAAACTATGTGGCGGTGAAAAGACGGCTGAGGAAATCTGGCTTTAAATACATGCTTTTGTATCCTGTGAAACTTAAGGTCCTACACAAGGGCAAGGCATTCTTTTTCGAGACACCCGAGGAGGCAGCGAGTTGGTTGAACGCTCAAGGTTGTCCGGCGGATGCGGATGACCAGGATCGAGGTGGACAGGATAAGTGAACCAGCGTCCCACTACTGATTGATTAGGCTAATGTTCATTTAGTGGTTCCAATATTGACATGGTTGCGGGATAGTACTAAAACCCAAGGGGGTACACTGGGTATGTAAGTAGGGGAGTAAATATTGACCGCTACATACGCGCATCATGTGGACTTTTGGGACTTGAATATACACATGGTTAAAGTCATGCATAAGTCAGGCGTGCACAGTACACTGTGGCATTAATTTGGGAGGAACAAGGGAAGCACGTTCTTATCCCCAGTAGTTACTTTAGTTGATAAACCAGTAGGGTAATATCCCCCTGCTGTGTTCCGAGTACTGGAGAAGGCCAAGAAAGGACTGGATGTGGGGTAGCCTGAGATCCAGGGATGGAGCTGGGCAACAGTTGGGGTTTGGGAGGGTGGGGAGGGATTTTGGGAGTTTGAAAGGGTGTTAAAGAGAGTTGTGAAGCGAGCCAGCACCTATAATTCACTGTGCATGGGAGGGAAGACAAAGGAGGACCGGAGCAGAATTGGATATGGATGAGATGGGGGACCTTAATATAGCGACCTGGAATGTCAGGGGACTCAATAGTTACTTGAAAAGGGATAAGGTCATGATGTATCTGAAGAGACAGAGAATAGATATTGCTTTATTGCAGGAAACTCACTTGACAAAAGAAAAACAGGAAGTAGTGTGGAGGAAATAGAGAGGAACCAGCATAGGAGCAACATACTCGGCATATGCCAGAGGGGTGATTACGTGGATAGCGCCACATGTCCCTTTTAAGCTGCTACAGTGTACCATAGAGCCTGATGGGAGGATGGTGCTCATAAGAGGACTAGTGGAAAATAGAGAGCTGAGCATTATCAATCGTATGCCCCGAACCAAGTTGCCACCAGTTATTTCAAAACCATATACAGTAAGATTAGCCCATATGTTGGGGGGGCAGTTATATGGGGAGGGGACTTTAACTGCACGTTAGATCCCAGGGTTGATAGATCAGATATGATATGATATGATATGATATGGCATTTGTAACGCGCCTATACACAAGTGTTTCAAGGCGCGACGAGGCGGGGAGGGGGGAAGAGGGGGAAAGACAGACAACGATCCTACTAGGCCAGGTGTCATTCGGATCGCGCAAGTGCAGGGGTAGGGGGAAGGGAAAAAGTGCAAGGGGAAGGGGAGAGGGGGAAGTGCTGAACAGGGTAAGTAGAATAAAAAATAATAAATAATAAATAGGGCCAGCTGGTGGCAAGTGCAAGGTAAGTGCAGACAAGTGCTGGGAGGGGGGGCTGTAAGGGATGCAGAGACAGTCCCGCAGTGCAGGGGTTGCCAGGGAGGCAGTGCAAGTGTAGAGTGGCTGGGCCAAGGACCGAGGTCGGTGAGAGTGGCCCAGGTGCAGGTTCAGTGCAGTTTCAATGAAGAATTAGCAGGGGAGAGGGAGAGAGAAAGCAGAAGCAAAGAGGAAGGTTTTGAGGTGCCTCCGGAACCGACGATGTTCTCCTCAAGTTTCAGGGAGGCAGGAAGGCTGTTCCAGAGGGAGGCCCCTGCCGCAGAGAGAGATCTACCCCCAGCTAGTTGCTTCGAGAAGCGGCTGACCCTGAGGGAGTTGGAGACAGATGAGCGAAGGGCTCGGGGTGGAAGATATTTAGGAAGAGAGAGTTGATGGTATTTAGGCCCCAGGCCCCAGAAGGCCTTGTGGACAATGCAGAGGGTTTTGAACTTAATCCTCGCAGCCACAGGGAGCCAGTGTAGAGATTTCAGTCCTGGAGAGATACGGTCCCTGGGCTTGAGGCCAAGGACAAGTCTCGCAGTCCTGTTCTGGATGAGTTGCAGAGGGCGGAGAGTAGAGGCAGGCAGATTAAGATAGAGGCTGTTACAGTAGTCCAGCTTCGAGAGAACCAGGGCTCTGGAGACTGTGAGCTTCTGGGGGAAGGAGAGGAAGGGAAGAATACCTCTGAGGAGGTGCAGCTGGTAGTGAGACTTCTTAGAGACATCAGTTATATGAGGAGAGAAGGAGAGTGTGGAGTCGAAGATGACCCCAAGGTTTTTTGCCTTGCAAGTAGGAGCAGGAAGCGGGCCAAGAGAGGCTGGCCAGAGCGCTGCAGGGAAGGAGGAAGTGGGTGTGCCGATGAGTAGAATCTCAGTCTTACTGGCAGAGATGAGAAGCTGGAGAAGCCTACCCCAGTAGCTAGAGCCCTGAAGACCCTAGTGAGTGATTTTCGACTGGTGGACGTATGGAGGATGCACCACCCACAGGATAGGCAATATTCTCACTACTCGGACCCACAAAACCTGCATACACGGCTAGACTACATATTTGCTGCGCCGGAGTTGATGGCGGAACTAGTGCAGTCTGAATATAAAGCTAGAGTTTTCTCAGACCACTCACCATTGACTATAGACTGCCAATATTCGTCGCCCAGGGCACGGATCCCGACATGGAGACTTAGGGTCGAAGCCTTGAAAGATACAGTTTTCAGGGAAGATCTGAGGGAAGGAATAGTGGAATACTTTGAACATAACACCGGTAGTGTAGAATCGGCTGGCACATTATGGGAGGCATTCTAACAACCACCTTTATTCCCCCTTCTTGGTTAAGTTCTATCATTGTGCCAATTTACAAAAAGGGTGTAAGATCTGAACCCTCTAACTTTCGACCCATCGCGTTAATAGACACTGCTGCGAAGGTTTTTGCTATCTTGCTTTTGGGAGAATTACAATTACAGATTAAACAACGTAAGATCCTGTCTCGGTACCAAATTGGTTTCCGGGCAAGGATGGGCACTCCCCTAAATGCAACAATTATGGCGCACTTGTTACTGAAACCAAAGTACGGAATTCCGGGCCTTTGTACATGGGATCAATAGATCTTAAATCTGCCTTTGACTGTGTCATACCCTCATTACTTTGGGAAAACATGGCTGTTATGGGAGGCATTTAAAGTAGTGGTAAGAGGAGTAGCAATATCTAAATCCAAAGGTCTGTATGGTGGAATAACACACAAACTACACGAAGCGGAAAAGAAATTAGAGACAATTATGCGTAGGGGCGAGCATTCCCCTGAGAAGGCTGGAACCATAAGGCAATTGCAACAGGATTGTGGGGAGTATTGTGAGAGACTATGCAACCTGAACTATAAACAATACGTGGAAAGACAACATGCGGGGGGAGATAAGCCGGGGCCGGCTGTTAGCCTTGTTATATAAGAGTGAGACACCCAGACAAACAATTAGAGCAGTACGGGGAATAAATGAACAAATACTTGAAACTCAAGAAGGAGTGAACAAACGCTTTTTAGAGTTTTACCAGCAACTGTACAGGGATGTTGAAGAGGGTGCAGAGGTTGAGGTGATGGAAACACTGGAGGATACTGGCCTTCCCAAATTGGGGATTGCGGAGAGAGAGAACTTAGAGGTTCCAATCACGTTAGAGGAACTAGAAGCAGTGATCAAGTTTTTACCTACTAGTAAGGCTCCAGGGGCGGATGCATTCCCTAGCAAGTTCTACAAAACATACAAGGCAGAGTTGCTCTCCCCGCTGCTAGCAATGCTAAATGAAGCGTTGGATAGGGGGATGTTGCTTGAATCTCTGAGGGAGGCGATTATCATCCCGCTTCTTAAGCCTAACAAACCATGCATGGATTGCGGGTCATATAGACTGCTATCCATGCTTAATCAAGATAGCAAGATACTCACGGCAGTCCTGGTGAATAGGCTAAGACCGGTTATGAACAAACTTATACACCCCGATCAGACTGGGTATGTTCCGTGCATAAGCATATCCGACAACCATAGAAGGCTCCATCATGTCATAGAACAAACGGAAAGAGACCCACAAGAGGTTGCAATCATTTCATTAGACGCAGTGAAGGCCTTTGACTCTTTCAAATGGCCTTGGTTGATGGCGGCCTTGAGGGAATATGGGGTCGGGCCCACGCACCTGAGGTGGGTACAACTGCTGTACAGTACACCACTCTGGCTCGAGTTAAGACGGGAGCGATCATCTCACATCAATGGCAACTCAGTAGGGGCACTAGACAGGGATGCCTGTGGTCCCCCATGCTGTTTATTTTAGCATTAGAACCCCTAGTGATATACTTGATGCAACAATTTGGAGAGGTGGGGATCAGCACGAAAGGAGGGCAACACCTGATATCAATGTATGCTGATGATATGCTGTTGTATTTGAGATATCCTGAGGAGAACCTACAGTATATTTTGGAAGTAATGGGGCGATATGCGGTGCTGTCTGGCATAACAGTGAATCCCATGAAATCATGTATATTTCCCCTGAGTAGATATAAAGGGATACCACAAGAGGAACTGCCGGTATTACAAATACAATGGGAGACTAGGGGCCTCATTACACGGTAGGCGGTGGACCAAGGTGCTATTAGCACCTTGGTCCATGCCGGTAAATTACCGGCACCGCCTTGGTGGAAAGGGGAATTACCGCCCTACTCCAAGATTGGTGGGGCGGTAATTCCCCCTTCCACCATTGCCCTTCCCCATTCCCATTTTTGCCCCATAGGGCATAATGGGAATGGGGAAGGTGTTAATTACGGTACCGCAAATTTGCGGTGCCGTAATTAGCACCAAGGTCCCTTTGCGGGTTGGGTTTTAACGCCTGCAAAAAGCAGGCGCTATATTCCCCAACCCGTAAAGGGACCTCGTAGTACGGCGGTAAGGGTTAACGGTCACCGTTACCATTAACGGTGACCGTTAACCCTTACCGCCGTCCGTGTAATGAAGCCCTAGGACCTTTAGATACCTGGGGATTGATGTATATCAAAACAGTCGAGGCTGAATACAAACAAAACACAGAGAAGGCAGTGGCTAACATAGAAAACAGCATGAGGTTCTTGGCCAAGCTCCCCTTGACCATGATAGGGAGAGTGGCATTGTTAAAGATGGTGGTGCTGCCTAGGTTGTTGAACTTTTTTGTGAATATACCATATATGATACCTAAGTGATTATTTGTTAAACTCCAAAGTATATGTAGAGGGTTCACATGGCACAACACTAGAAACAGAATAGCGCTATGGAAACTGAAAAACACATATGACCAGGGGGGCATTAAATTGCCCTACTTCGAGATGTACTATCTGGCCAGCCCACTATAATATGTGGCTAGGTGGTTTTCAGAAGACCCAACATCAGAGTCCAGATTGCTGAGGGCTGAATGTGTCCCGTTTTTCCTAAGAGAGTGGATATGGTTGCCGAAACCACAGCAAGACGGGAGGACAAGAATGTTAGATTTGAGGTGGCAGATTTGGCGAAGGGCTTGTCGGGTCATGGAGAACCCGATCCTGTGTTCCCCACAAATGCCGCTAGTGGCACTGAATGGAGTAGACGAGCAATTGAGGAAGATAATATGGAGGCATTGGGAACCGCTTGGTATAGCAACGCTGGGGGATGTATGGCAAGACGGGATGGCAGTGGAGTTTGATACACTGGTGGAAGACACTGGTCTGCACCGGGGACAGTATATCACTTATACTAGGTTGGTGCAGAAGATAAAAGACACTTGGTCAGAAATAGTGCTGGAGGGTCAGCCCGACACGGCCATAGAAACATTTTGTTGATATATCAGATGGAGGCCATGAGGTCTCCCAAATATACGAACTACTGAGTGGGAAAGGAGGTGCGCCAGTTGAGAAGGGAATGGGAAGAGGAAGCCGGGGAACCTATGAGTGATGGGTTGTCGGTGAGGGTTCAGAGATATCACAAAAAAGTGTCCAGGAATGCGAGGTTGCAACAAATCCAGTTACATATTACCCATAGGGCGTATATGACTCCTCAGAGGATTGCATGGTTCAAGGATGCAGGAATACAAACATGTCCTATATGTGGGGAGGTGAACGCAGGAATGATACATATGTTCTGGGCGTGCCCGGAAATAAGGAGATTCTGGGGGGAGGTGGCCCACCTTCTGGCCGAGAAGGGGATTAAGCTGGAGGTGGAATCCTTGTGGGCGTACATGGTTGGGGGGTTTTCTAGGCCGCATAAATTGGAACATGTGAGTAAACTCAAAGACTTGGCTTATATACTTGCCAAGCGCCGAATTGCCATGGGCTGTAAAGCAAGCAATAGACCAAAGGTAGAAGTTTGGTGGCACAACTTCCAGAAATGGGTGGATGCGGAAACGGTGGTGTGGAGCGAAGCAGTCAACAGAGGGGGAGATGAAGAAGTGGAGACATTGATGGCCTGGAGGCACTTAGTAGCTACACTGTCTGAGTCTGTCCTGACCGGCCTAGAAGACAATGATTCTTCGGGGGGTGCGGAAGGGAGGGTACCCCCAGATAGAGCGGTGGAAGGTGGTGACGTGGAATAGGCTCGATAGTGTAACGTGAAAGCGGTGGACATATCATGATACTGTACATAATACTTGAAAGCTATGATCGATGTTTACTGTCTGTTTTTTTTTTTGTGTGTGTGTGTGTATGTTTTTGTTTGTTGAAATCAATAAAAATTGTTCCAAAAAAAAATAAAGTTTCAAAACCTTTCTCAAATTCAAGGCAAATGCAGTGGCACACAATCCTCAGGGTTCCCTTCCCCAGGTTCCAAGCAACACAGTTAAAAAGAAAAGGGTCTTGGGGCTCCGTCCTCAAGACAGCATTTGTAGTTCCTCAGGTCTCATGGTTTTCTTCCCCAAGACTTCAATACAACAACTGATATTTGTTTCAGTCTTCCAAAGTTCAACATAAATCCAGGCCAACATGACCCTTATTCTGGTTTGCATCACCAGCTTACTTGTAGTGCTCCTCCTTGATATATTTCACAATGTCTTTGGCTTTCACACTTCAGAGCTCCCTGGTCTAGGCACAGTTATCAGACCACACGGTCGACCTATCACAGGTCACGCAACCAGGAACCCTCGGTTCTTCAGCCCTCACAGGTTCTTCTGCATTTACCTGTGTCCAAACTCAGCGTCACTGGGTTTCTCTTTGTCGGCCTCTTCGCTCTATATATATAGGTTCATACTTTCCTGGCTACTCTTTGTCACCTCTTGACTTTGACATTATGTATTACACACCTCTTTGCTAGTCTTGGGCCTTGCAGCACTGTACTCATTCAGAAAGCTCACTTGAGTTGTGGTTGTCTGGTTCGTGTCCCACCTTTTTGTTACACTCTTTCACACTTGCACTCTTTTAGGTAGGTTGCTTTCAGTTGGGCACTTTCCCATTTGTCTTTCATCCGTTACCAGCTTGGCCCATATTCAATAAGCATAACTTGGTTTTATTTCTAGTTTTCATTCAGTTTGGTATTTGTGATGTTATGATCACGAACGACGCATACGCGAGCCTCGTTTTGGTTCGCACATGCGCGTTCGGAATAAACTACGTCTGTGCGTCAGTTGCCGCCGGGGCTCCGGAAGGCACACACACGTGTCCCGCGTCTCATTGCATGAATGCGATAGCGTGTGTGTGAGCACGGGCAGCCCGAGGCACGGGTTCGCCCACAACATCTGGCGATGAGGCGGGACGCAAATGGAGCGTTTTGCTGACACAACGCGGCGTCAGCTGTTACGACGTTCCGCCGTTTTCCCGAACCCAGCGCGAGCAAAGCGGAGGTGCTTTCAAGCAAAGGGTGTGGCAGTAGCGGCCTAGAAAGGTGCTCGTGCGCTGCCCACATCTTAAAGAAACAGCATCACACCAATTTTTGGAACCCTGACGGTCCTTGAATCCTAGAGGACTGTACTGTGATCAGTGGCCAAGGAACGAGTGGCGACCGGATGACCACAAAAGTATAGAGGAAGGGCCAGCAACTGAAAGCTCGCTCATCACCAGCACAGCCGCACGAGGTACGTCTGCTGTCTATCCTAGTCAGGTTTGCGGCCTCTGAACCCACAGGAGGTGCCTGTGCGACCTGTGAACATGGCGGAGAGTGACGGAGAAGCAGGAGAAGCGCAGGTGGTGGTGCGGAGACAACAGGGGTCTTTGTTACCCATGCAAGAATTCGACATGTCGGTCCCCCCCTCGAAATTGGGCCCAAGATGGTTGCTGTGGATGAAAAAATTGGACATGTACTTTGCGGCAACAGGGGAAACCAATGACGACGCAAAAAGGGCGACTCTGCTGTACTCTGCGGGCATGGACGTCCTGCTCATTTACGAGTCCCTCAACCTGCAAGTGGTCACCTACGACGCGGTCAAGACCGCCTTAAAGAATTATTTCATTCCGTTGTCCAATGCAGACTATGAGAGATTCCTTTTCTGTAGTGAAAAACAGCGGGAAGAGGAATCACTTGACCAATTCTGCACTCGCTTACGTCAAATGGCCATGACATGTACATGGGACAACGAAGAGACCATGATCAGAAATCAAGTAATACAAGGATGCAGCTCCGGCAAGCTCCGCAGACAGGTGTTGAAGGAGCCGGGTTGGACTCTGGTGCAGATCCTGGAAAGCGGAAGGACTTATGAGCTGGCTGAATCAAGGGGTGCCAAAATGGACGCAGCAGTGCGCCCCGGCAGGTCAGAAGAGGCGTTTGCGGTAGGGAAGCAGACGTCGTCGAAGACGAGGTGGAGCCAGAAACGCCAGGAAGGTGGTCTAGCGCCAGGGGCTGCGTCCATATGCCAATATTGCGGGTATGATTTACCGCACTCCGAGGAATGTCCTGCTAAGTCGAGATCCTGTGGCAGGTGCAACGGGCCCGGACACTATGCCCGAATGTGTCGTGCTCCAGCGCCAATTGCCACGCAAAGGGGTCCAGCCAGATTAATCGGCGGCGGTTCGAGGAGGCAAAGAAGCATTGCGACAGTAGAGCAGGAGATGCAGATGCTAAACATCGCTGAGGAAGAAGAGGAGGAGGATGAGGTGTTCTTCATATCGAGTTTGGCAACAGGGGCAAAGAAAAAGAGGCAGCCCAAGTGTGTAGTGGACATTCATGGAATGCTGACATAAGTGCTAATAGACACGGGAGCCTCGGTGTGCGTGCTCGCCTCCGATCACTACCAATCAATACCGGGACCACCACTGTTGGACACTTCCACGGCGAAGATCTTCACGTTTGGCGGAGACACACCACTCCCCATTCAGGGTGTGTTTGTGGCACCTGTTTCCAGAGACAACAAAACCATAAAAGCACGATTTTTCGTCACTGACGTGAGTCCCCACTCCCTACTCAGTTGTGCGGCGTCAGAGGCGTTGGACCTCGTGCATTTTGCGTTTGAAGTCTATCAAGTAGACATTGAGCAGCTATTGTCCAGATTCTCACAAATCTTTCAGGGGTGGGAAAATTGAAAGCTCCTCCGGTACGCCTACATATCGATGACACCATCAGGCCTACGGCCCTCAAACATAGGCGGATCCCGTTTCATCTCCGCGAGCAGGTGGAGGAAGAGCTCCGATCACTAGTCCGGATGGACATCATTGAAAGGGTGGAAGGCCCGACGCCCTGGGTCTCGCCCATAGTGGTGGCCCCCGAGCCAAAACAGCCGGGAGTGATGCACATTTGTATAGATATGCGCCTCCCGAATGCGGCTATCAAGAGAGAGAGACATATTACACCCACTGTTGATGACATTATTGAAGAACTACAAGGGGCGAGAGTGTTCTCGAAGCTAGAACTGAGGGCGGGCTATCACCAGCTTGAGCTCCACCCAGATTCTCGCTATATCACGACGTTTACGACTCATGATGGCCTCTATCAGTTCAAGCGCCTGAGCTTCGGCATTTCATCAGCTGCAGAGGTCTTCCAGAATTCCATCAGGGAGGCGCTAGCAGGACTGAAAGGTGTATTGAATATGAGTGATGACATCTTGGTATTCGTCGAATCCGAGACAAAACACCTAAGAAGACTGGAACTCACACTGCAGAGGTTGGAGGCATTGGGTCCCTGCATCGTGGCACCCTGCATCGTGAAAAATGTGAATTTTTCAAAGACAAGATCAGGTTTTTTGGGTTCATTTTTCAAGCTAGCGGCGTGTTGCCCGATCCTGCAAATGTCAAGGACATTCGTGAGACCACGGCACCACAGTCCCCGACGGAGGTAAGGAGTTTCTTGGGGATGGTCAACTAAGGGTCTGGCCTCCCTGTCGGAACCCCTCAGGGCGTTGACCAAGAATGATGCCGTTTGGGTATGGGAAAGGAAGGAGCAGGAAGCCTTTCAGGCCATAAAAAATGCCCTGTCTGACGGGGACACCATGGCGTACTTTGACCCTACCGCTGAGTCGGAGATTGTTGTTGACGCTAGCCCGGTGGGTGTAGGGGCTGTGTTGATGCAAGCAGACAGAAGAGGAGACATGCGACCCATCGCTTACGCGAGCAAGGCGCTCACAGACACGGAAAGGCGATATTCGCAGATAGAAAGAGAGGCCTTGGCCATTCAGTGGGGCTGTCGCCGTTTTCGTCTTTACATCCTGGGCAAGCCGGTCGTGGTCGTTACCGATCACAAGCCCCTGCTGCCCATCCTGGCGGGTGTGTCATCAAAGCCGCCGCCGCCCAGAATTGAGCGGTGGATGTTGGCTCTAATGGAATATGGGGTCAAGCTGGTGTACTGGCCGGGGACCAATAACCCGGCGGACTTTTTGTCTCGACATCCAAATCACAAGAAGGAAGAACAGACCAAAGAGGTGCATGATTGCCAAGGGCTGCTCTGCCATGTCGTGGACAGTGCTTTGCCGGTAGCGCTGTCCAGACTCACCGTAGCGACGGAGTCATCCAAGGATGAGGTATTCCACATCATCAGAACGGTGGTGAGAAGTGGGGATTGGAGAGAGGTGCTCCAGAACAATTCCAGGCGGCAGACAGATGCCCAAAAGGACCTTCAGGCACTCTGGAGGGTGAGGGATGAGCTGTCCATTTCAGACGACGGCTTACTGCTGAGGGGGAGGCAAATAGTGATTCCACAGGCACTGAGGAAGCGTGTACTGGAATTGGCCCACATAGGGCATCAAGGGGTCGCCAAGACCAAAGCGAGACTCCGACCCAAGGTATGGTTCCCCGACCTTGAAGGGATGGTTGAGCTATTTGTGAGAAGGTGCTTGCCGTGTCAAGCAGCGAGTCCGGGGGAGAGGGCTCCACCAATCAGCTCTATGGAACGGAGCAAGAAGCCCTGGGGAACTGTCCACGTGGATTTTGGATCGACGGGTCGAGGCATGTATTTTCTGGCGGTGGTGGACCAATGGTCGAGGTATCCGGAGGTGGAGGTAGTGGAATCCACTGCGACCGAGTACACCACCAGAGCCCTCGACAAAATGTTTGCGATACATGGTTTCCCGGAGCTATTATGTTCCGACAACGGCCCTCCCTTTACTGGCAGCCAATTCGCCCAGTATCTCAAAGAAAGGGGCATCCATCATAGGAGGGTGTCGCCGTTGTGGCCGCAGGCAAGTGGGGTGGCCGAAAGACTTATGCGCACTTTGAACAAGGTGCTGAGAATATCGGCAAGTGGAGGGGAAAATCTGCAGGAAAAGCTTGTGGAATTCCTGAGAGAGTATAGGACCACCCCTCATCAGTCAATGGGCGTGGCCCCCACGGAAGCACTGTTCGGGCGCTGCCCCCGTGGCATAATACCTGAGATAGAAGGCCGGGGACCCGGGGTCATTGACAATGAGAAAGTGAGGGAAGACCGAGAAGCACGCAACCAGAGAGAGAGCGAGAGACAGGGCCTCCAAGACAAGGAAGTCGCCGTAGGCGACTCTGTGCTCGTCCAGAACCGCCAACCGGAAAACAAACTGTCCCTCCCCCATGAGCCTCACCCGTGGACAGTCACGCCCGTGAAGGGCACAATGGTCACGGCGGCGTGTGAACGTGGGATGGTCACTCGTAACAGATCATTCTTCAAGAAGGTGGACACTTCAATGGAAGCCAGTGATCGTGGAGAGGGTGCCCCCTCTACGGATGTACGAGAAAGTACAGTGGCCGATGCCCAACTGGGTGCTGTCCCATCTGCCGATGATCCCAGCACAGTTCCGCAAAGTACCCCGCGGTACCCTGTGCGGAGAGACCGCAGACTGCCTGCTCGCCTCAAGGACTACGTCCTGGACCCTGAAGGATGAGCCGAGTTCCCAGCGGCTCCACAATCCACTGTGGGTCATATGTTTGTATTTGCGGGTTTCACTGTTCTGAAATATTGATGGTTATGTTGTTTGTTTTAATTAAAGAAAAAAAGGGATGTGATGTTATGATCACGAACGACGCATGCGCGAGCCTCGTTTTGGTTCGCACATGTGCGTTCGGAATAAACTACGTCCGTGCGGCAGTTGCCGCCGGGACTCCGGAAGGCACACACGCGTGTCCCGCGTTTCATTGCATGAATGCGATAGCGTGTGTGTGTGAGCACGGGCAGCCCGAGGCACGGGTTCGCCCACAACAGTATTCAATATATATTCAACATATATAATTCAGCATTGTTCCAAGCTTTCATTCAGTTATGTATTCAATATGCATGTTCTAGCTTTATTTTGAGTTTTCATTCAGTTTGGTGTTCAATATGCATACTCTAGCCTTACTTTGAGTTATCACTCCGTTCGGCATTCAAATAGCATTATACGGCAGTTTGTTCGGCATGCACAGCCTCTCCGAGGTTCCCCGGCTTTGAGTGACCTCTCCGACACTCACTGTTTCTCAGCGACCTCTCCGGCGGCTCCTGTGGCCTTCGTTCTTCTTTTCTGGTCGGCGTGTCCTCCTCTGCGAGCCCTGCTAGCACTCCGGTTGTTCGCCTGCACATGCTGGTAGTTTCTTGTCCCCGGCACGGACGCGGACAGCATCCCCTCTTCTTTCCTACCTGCTTGCAGGATCAGCAACACGCTTCCCAATACTGAGGCCCCCACACCTGTGATAGCCTAATGGCTTAGCATGCCATGGGCTCCACAGGTCCTCTGGGCATTGGCCGGCATCCTGGCTTCCTCACAGGCCCCACCACGGTTGCCTCCTCACGCCACAGGTCTCCCGCTGGTTTCTCCTCCACAGGTCTCCCTGTTGCTCCTTTTGCTGTTTCACAGGTTTCCCTTAATACACCTGCAACCATTTGACAAGTTGCAGGTGTGGACTCATAATTAGATTTGCCTGACCCTCACAGCTGTCTGCAGGCCTCTTCCTCGTCCGAGTACCAAAGTGGTGAAATTAAGTTTGAGTGTTCATTACTCTCAGTCGTCTCTTCATCGTCCCAGTACTTTCCGATGTTAAATGTGGGGAAATGAGGAGAGCTGCTTTATAGTAGCGTATAAAGGCCGGGGGAGGAGTAGATTGGTCATCAATAGGGAAATGGGGGTACCATGTCTCTCCTGAGGGGTACCCCACTCCACAAGGAACCTCCACCGAGGTGATCATTCCTCACTTCTCCACCCCCAGGGTCACGATCCAAAAGAGATGGCCTTTCCCAGGCCACCTGAGAAGAGGTTCCCGGGGGAGTAGGAGTGAGAATATCCTCAGGTTTCTCACAGTCCTTAGCACGATCCAGCATGACTACCAGCTCTGTTGCTGAGCCCGCACACCCCACTGGAGCCACCTCTGAGGTCGTGGTTCAGGGCGATTAGACTACTGTCCAGGAGGCTGAGGGCTCTGTGTCTACCAGAGCTATCTCCGAGGTGGACGCTTCTGTTTTAGGTTCGCGGGCCAAAGAGTTTCCTCTCAAGTCTGAGCCAGCACGTGGCACAGGGACTTTTGCGCCCTCCCGCCCAGAGCGTGGCGCAAGGCCCCAAGATGGCAGACAAGCACGTGGCGGAGCCTGCTAGACCGGTGAACCTCTTGGATTCGAATCAGGGCCTACCTGGTCCCTCGCCCATTCAGTGGGCCATGCAAGAATGTCCTAGTCCCCTTCCCCTGGGAAGCAGCAGTGGACTTTAAGGTACAGGTATTTAGGTCCCTGCAGTGCTAAATCTACCCATTGCAGCCTTATGGCTACTATACACAGGCGCCTCAGCGTTTCAATCAGTAAGGGAGACCCAGCGCTGCTGAGGGCCGGCCCCCTCGGCATCTGGCAGCTTGCAAAGATCGCTTCTTTGATCTTCTCCTCATGCTCTCCCTTTGAAAATGACTGGGCTCCTCAAGGGTATAGTCAAGGAAGTGATCCCACAGGTTGTGCCTCCTTGGCCTCCACCTCTGGGCCCTTCACTGGTTCCTCCGGCTCTTCCGGTGCCGTTGCCTGTACCTCCTGTGGTCCAGGCCCTACCGGTTCTTCAAACCCCTCTGCCTTCTCCTGTACCACCAATGCCTCCTCCGCAGCAGCCATTGGACCCACAGCTATTTTCAGATCCGGATCAAGCAGGGATTCCTCCAGCTCCGGTGTCACGACCGGGACTTCCCTGCGTATGGAAAAAAAGGGGTGGGACGATGACAGCGATGATGACGATGCCCAGGACGATGAACCCTCGGCATATGTAAAGGCTTTTCATGACTGCCTTCAGGGCCTTGCAGTGTTCTTGGGGTTCCCCCAGTCAGAGGAGGCCCCCCAGGAGTCGTGAGTGCTAGCAGAGGTTTTTGCCAGGTGCTCCACGAGCAGCTCAGGCATTCCGCTCCAGAAGGTTGTCCTGCAGGTGGCGAGAAAGGTCTGGGAGAGGCCCAGGGCCAACACCCAGATTAACAAGAAAAAGGACAGCCGGTTCAGGCCTCCTGGACTCCCACCCCCAGCCTCACTCTTCGGTGGTGGCTGCAGCCTCATTGTATTCTAAACCATCGTCTTCGTTGTCTTCCTCTGTGGGAGCCCTCTCCAGTTGTCTGTCTAAGGAGGACAAAGTCCTTGAGTCTTTTGGCAAAGTTGCTGCGTCATCTCAGGGCAACATTTGCAGCAAGCTAACACTGATACCCTCGTAGCCACGGCGAACCAGAAACTGTGGCGAGACCTCAGGGAGTTTTTACCCGATTCTTCCTCTGGAGATGCAGGCCTCCTCTAAGGCCGGGCTCGCGGACGCCCGGGTGGTTGCTCAGGACTTCATGGAGTCTTCGGTCTCCCACATCTGAGTGTGTTTTGTATTTCAAATTTGGGTTGTTTCTGTAACTGAAATTTGGGTTGTTTCTGTAACTGAAATTTGGGTGTGTTTTGAAAGTCAAATCTGGGTGTGTTTTGTATTTCAAATTTGGGTTGTTTCTGTAACTGAAATTTGGGTGTGTTTTGAAAGTCAAATCTGGGTGTTTTTTGTAATTCAAATTTGGGTTGTTTTTCGCATTATCCAGGCCCTCATTTTTACCTGCTAGCCCAGTGACTGTTCCATACCGCTGTACTTGCATATCTTCTCTCACTGCCTCCTCTCTTTACTTGCTCATGGCGCTATCTGTTTCTCCTATCTTCTCTAACTGCTTCTCTATTAACTATCCTTCCCTTCTCACTAAGTCCGGCAAGAAGACATTCAAAAAGGATATCTTGGCTTCCAACCCAGGCCTCCCCATTGCTGATACCTATTCTAGCATATCTGCTAAACAAACCCTCACTGACATTCTCTTTTTCGTTCCTTCGCCGGATCTATGGACCCCTCATATGATCACTGTACTCTGTCCTGTCATCTCCTCTCCCATTAAGGGTGGCACACGCTGGGAAGTCCTCATGGCTTTGACTCCTCCAGAGTCATCATTAATGTCTATCTAAATGGCACTGTCAGGGTGCAAGGCCCTCAGGCTAATCTCCTCCTCTTTGATAGACAGTTCCCCCGCCTCATCAACTTCCTCTCATCTCCAGCTATTCCCTTCTCTCCTCCCTTGGCTAGCCTGCCCCCCCTCTCCTTCCGCCTCTGTTCCCTCCACACCTCCGGTGGGCATACCTCTGATTTGTAACCCTGCCCGGAAGGTTTTTAAGGCTGGCAACCTCTTTCACCTTGCCACTCTCAACTCTCGCTCTGCTGTCAAACACTCATCTGACATCTGCCACCTCCTAGAAGAACTTGACCTTGATGTCCTTGGTCTCACCGAGACCTGGTTCACGGCCAGCTCTCTCACAAGTTATGACACTCTCCTCCCTGATGGTTACTAAATCCTCTCTGCCCCCAGATACAACCGACCTGGAGGGGGTGTAGCCCTGATCTTCCCTGAATGGATTCCTTCCTCTATCATCCCCACTTAGACCTACTCTTCTTTCAAATCCCTTGTCTGCAGACTCTCCCTCTCTCCTAACCACTCCCTCACTGTTGCTACTCTCTACCGGCCCCCGGGGCAAATTACCTCTTTTCTCTCCAAGTGGGAAGATATCTCCTCCTCCCTCCTGGCCACTACCACTCAACTCATCCTCCTTGGTGACCTCAATATCCATCTTGATTCTCCCTGTTCCTCCCCTCAGGGCTTACTCATTCTGCCAGCCACACACTTGATTTCTTGATCTCCTCCGGCCTCCCCCTCTCCACTCCCCTCACCACTCATTTATGCTGGAGTGATCACTTCCTCCTCTCCTCCCATATTTCCATCTCCTCCCCCTTAGCCAAGCCTACCCCAAGATTGCCACCCAACTTCTGGGATATCCGGGCCATGAAGCATGTGTCAGTTGAGGCTTTTGCTGCCACCTTCTCCTCCCCTCCTCTACCTCAGGCTGACCCACACCCTGACACAGCCCTGTACATGCTCTATTCCTCTATTTCTACTACTCTTGATGTTCTTGTCCCTGTCATGAGGATCCGTTTGAAGTCCAAAGCCAAGTGTAATTCCTGGTATGACTCTGACCTAGCTACACTTAAACCCAAGTGTAGGGCGGCTGAGAGGAAATGGAGGCCTTCCAGTGCACCCTCTGACAAACTGGCCTGCCGCCTACTTCAAAGGCAATACTGTCTCGCTGTCCGCTCTAAGAAGAGAGGCCATATTCAATCCTGGGTCTCTGCTGCATCCAACAACTCGGCCGAACTCTTTAAAATCTGCAAGGAGCTGGCCAACCATGCTGTAGTCTCCACCCCTCCTCTCACCTCCGAGGCTCTTTGCAACTCTCTTGCCTCTCACTTTAATTCCAAAACTCAGGATATCTTGTCTTCCCTCTCCTCCAATCCCTCCTCTCCCCTCTCCTTCCCTGCCAGCTGACCCTCCCTCTGACACCCTCCTCCCCCTTTTTTGTCCACCTTTCCTTTTTTCTCCCCGGATGAGTTTGCTACACAAGTCTGATCTATAAAAGCCTCATCAAAACAGGTTCATCCCTGTTCCTCTAAAACCATTAAGGACCACATTAATACCCTTGCTCCGACCCTTGCCGATTTCTGTAACCATTCCTTTGCCTCTGGATCTTTCCCCTCCCCTCTCAAGCACTGCCTTGTGCATCCTCTGCTCAAGAAACCTAGAGCTGATCCCTCCTGTCCGGCTAACTACCGCCCAATGTCCATTAATCCCTTTTTGGGGAAGCTCCTGGAAAAGCTGGCCATCTCTCAGCTTAATCTTCATTTTGACTCTGTCGGCTTTCTCCACGACCACCAATCTGGGTTCAGAGCTGCCAGAAGCATGGAAACTGCTCTCCTGAACATCCGTGAAGACCTGCTCTCCAGCTTTGACTCTAACCTTCCCTCTATCCTCATCCTACTTGATCTCTCCTCTGCTTTCTACACGGTCAACCATACCATCCTGCTCAATAGTCTCCATGGCAACCTGGGTATCACCGATCAGGCTCTGGCCTGGCTGACCTCTTTCCTTTCTGATCGACCCTCCCAGGTACAACTTGGGTCCTTCCTTTCCTCCATCTCCCTCTCTACCTGCGGTGTCCCCCAGGGGTCTAAACTCTCACCCTGGCTTTTCAACCAATACCTAGCTACTCTCGCTTACTGCATTTCCATTTTCTGCTCAACACCCAACTCATTTTCAGGCTTCCCTCAGACACCTCCTCTCCTTCCCTCATCTCCGATTGCCTAACCGCCATTAAAAACTGGTGTGCCGCCAACGATCTTTGTCCAGATGCCAACAAGACTGAGATCCTCCTCATCGGTACACCTTCACCATCCTTTCCCCTCATCCTCTGGCCGGCCTCCCGTGGCCGTCCTCCTACCCCTACCTGCGTGACTAAGAATCTCGGGGTCATCTTTGACTCCACTCTTTCTTTCTCTGCACACATATCTGACTGCTCAAAAAAGTCAAACTTCCTACTGTACCTCCTTAGAGGCACTCTTCCTTTCCTCTCCTTCCCCCAGAAGCTCACTGTCTCCCAAACTCTGGTTCTATCTAGGTTGTATCTAGGTTGTAATACAGTAACAGCCTCTTTCTAAATCTCCCGGCCTCCACTCTCCACCCTTTACAGCTATTCCAGAACAGGACTGCGAGACCTGTCCTTGGGTATCCTGTGATAGCCTCGAATACATAGCATTGAATGCTAAAGCCTCGGAAAAAAAATGCATCAAAAAAATGAATTTTTTTGTAGGTAAAGGTTTATTTTAATTAAAATGGGTTTTATGGGTAAAAAAACAGGGGTTGGGGGGAACCCCCCCCCATTAAAAAGGCTTTTGCCTTCGATGCTTTTGCATTCGAGGCTATCACTATAAACCCTGTCCTTGGCCTTAAGCCCTGGGATCGTATCTCTCCAACTCTGAAATCCCTTCATTTGCTCCCAGTGGACGTAAGGATTACATTTTAAAACCCTCCACAAGGCTTTCTGGGGCCTGGGTCCAAAATACAGTCAACTATTCCTCCGTAAATACCTCCCCTCTCGAGCCCTTCGCTCCTCTACTTCTAACTCCCTCAAGGTCAGTCACTTTTCAAAGAAACGAGATGGGGGCAGATCTTTGTCTACAGCGGGGGCCTCCCTTTGGAACAGCCTCCCGGCCTCCTTAAAACTTGAGTAGTACCATCTACGGTTCCAGAAGCACCTCAAGACCTTCCTCTTTGCTTCTGCCTTTGCCCCTCTTCTCCCCTGCTGATCTGTTCTATATCACAGCACCATGCTCCTGGCCACCCTTTGTCCTTTGGCCCAGGTACCTGCTCACCCTCCTGCACTGCCTCCGAGCCACCCCTTGCACTGGGATTCTATATCTGTACCCATACAGTCCCCCATTCTTCTCTTGCACTCATCAGATATGTCCTATCTGACAAATCACGCACTTGCCTTTGTCTGCATTTATTATTTATTTATTACATTTCTTTTTTTGATTTTTATTGCACTTATTATTTATTCTGTTCTCTCCTTTGTGCCACACTTTCCATTTCTCCACCCTTCCTCACACTTTCCCCCTTTTCCATGCACATGCGCGTTCTTAATGTCACTGGACCTAGTAAGATCATTTGTTTTTATTATCCCTTGTTCCCTTCCCTTTGCTTGGTCACGCTCCGAAACACTTGTGTATGAGCCCGATATAAATAAAATATCATATCATATTCTATCACATTGACACAGCCAGCAGAGGGCTGTGCCTGGGGTTGAGAAGAGAAGGATGGTGTGAATGCATACCACTAAATTCACGTCAGATGTGCAAGAGCGGGTCCTAGCTCTTCCCTTTTTCATTCATCCACTGATAACAAGTTGACAAAGAAGATGACCTCTACATAGACCGCCAAGTCTCTGGCCATCCTGTCTAAGCCAGGGCAGAAGTCCTCCCCTCAGTCGCAGGGCAGGACTGACTTCAAACCATGCGCTTTCACCCGCTTCAAGGAGTTTCGAGACCGTGGTGCACAGAGGCCTGACAGGTTGCCCAGTGACCACAGGTGAAAGCAGAAGAGGACTTCGCACAGTTTTTTCTGCTCCCGCCTCAGTTGCTAAAAAGCAGCAACGAACCGGTCAGGGAATACAGCTCACCTGTAGGGGGCCGGCTGGCTCTCTTCCAGGTCAGCTGGAAGTGTTATTTTGATAGTCCTTTGATATTTTCTATAGTTTCCACAGGCTTCAGTCCTCCTCTGTCTTTTCCTCTACCATCCTCTCCTCCTCTGCGTCAGATAGGGTCCCCGGGCCCTTTTACAGGAGATCCTTTCACTTTTGGAGATGCAGGCGGTGGAACCGGTTCCTCAGTCAGACAGGGGCTCCGGCTTCTACTCTAGGATTTCTGCGGTACCCAAGAACAACCAGGCTGGCATGAGGGTAGTCCTGGATCTGTAATTTCACAACCTGTCTTTACCACTCGAACGCTTCAAGATGATTACTCCTGCGCACATAGCATACTCTATGTGTGCAGGGAACTGGATGTGTTCCCTAGACCTCAAGAAGGCATACCTTCATGTCCCCTTCTACCAGCCGCATCAGAAATGTCTGCAGGTGGGGGCGTGGCCTGAAGCACCACCTATGTGGCCGCTTCTCTAATGGCCTCCGTGTGAAGCCCGCACGTATTATCTCGAAAATGAAGTTCCTGCCGTCGCTGTAGAAAGGAAAAGGTAGCATCTGGAACTGGAATTTCATGGCCACAGCCGGGGACGAGCTGAGCCCTCAATACTGATCGAGTGCTGAAACCGCAGCGCTGAAGGTTTGCGGCACCCACCACCAATGTAACCAAAATGGCGGACGGAGCTGCGGAGCCCAAATTCAGCAACCCGGCTGGATATATGATGGCCCGCTCCTGAGGTGATTCCTGAGTTCGGGAGCCCTAGCTGGTCGTGGGTTTCCTCCGCCCCCGCTCCGCAAACCCTCCCTTGACTGGGGGAACATCCGGGCCTCCACCCACCGCGACTCCAGTGAAGAGGGGGACAGCCCTGCGGAGCTACCCAACTCCAGTCCCGGAGGCGATTCCGGACAGGCCTGACTTGCGGCCCCCTGACGGTGTGAGGCGCCCAACATCCAAGCAGTGGCGTGACTCACCGATCGGTGATATAGCCGGGCGGTGCTCTCAACTTATGAAGCTGAGATCCATCGGCTCAACGAGTGCCAGCATTTCTGTGCAACTCCTGCCGCGCTCCTCCTGGCATCCCGGAGTCCCCGGGCGACGTAAGAAGCACAAAGTCCCTGACCGCCTGGCAGCTGCCGACTCCTGCAACAGAGCTTCCATTAAGAGGTGAGCCCCCGCCGAGAAGAACGGGCCGTGGTAGCCCAGACTCTTACGCCCCTTTTGCAGGGTCTGACCCCAGCCCCCACCAAAGAACTTATCTCTTGTCTCTTCTACTTGGCTCCACTGCCTCTGACCCACCTCCAACGGTCTATACCCCATGAGGAGATGCTGCTATCTGACATATTGTGAGCAGCCCGCTCTGCTTCTACTGCAGATCGCCTGAGGCCCCCTAGTTTCCTTGGACTCCTCCAACGCAGCTCACGACAGGAAGGGGAGCAGCTGGCACACGTTGACTTTCTGGAAACCTATCTTTCCCCCACAAGGCATCTCCCACATCAGCTCCCTCTAGAACCCACAGAGGGCTACCAATCCTGCGACTACCTCTCCAGTCCTGGGGTACACGACCCGATATTACACCTCATAGGGCTACCTTGGTTTTCATCCTGGGTTTGCAGCAGACTGCCCTCCTTAGAGGAGGATCAGCCCCTGGATGCCTTCACCCTAGGCCTGGAACTGGGAGCCTCCTCCTGCAGGAGATACCACCAAGCTGTGGCCCACGGCCAAGCGTTTGCCCGCTGCCTCATCAGCCCCAACCCAACAGACTACTTTCATCATCTTCTTAAGTCCTGATTCAAACTCTCTCATTCCATCCAGACCTCTAAACTACTTGCACCTTTTTCTCTCCTGTCGAAACTAACGTCAGAATCAAAATTCCCCTACTTCATCCCTTGGAACCACATTGGAAGCTTTTGACCTACAAAAATGTCCAAACAGCTGAAACCCTCTAAGAACACCGATATTACCACCATGCTGCTCTCAGCAGACAAGGGAAGGAAACCGGATCCCTCAAAACTTACTCCCAGAATTTAGATCCTGTATGTCAAAACTCACCACGAAACTGGAGCGATGGGACCAGAGAGTCACAGAAGCGGAGCAAAGGCTAGGAGAGGTGGAAGATTTAACCCAGGAACATTCCGCAACCCTTGTGGAAATACAACGCTCTCTACAAGACCTGCATAACAGAAACAAAATCCTCGACTATAAAAAGGAAGACCTCGAAAACAGGGCTTGACGCAACAACCTGAGGATTTGAGGGGTCCCCTCCTCGGTGCTAGATAAAGACCTAGCCGAATATGTGGGTGTCTTCTTCCAGACGCTGATGCCACATTTAGACAAGTCACAATTTATGTTGGATCACACCCACCGACTGCGCCATCGCTGAAACACCGAGACAAATCGCCCTCCAGATGTCATAACTAGGGTACACTTTTACACCACCAAAGAAGCCATCACGGAAATAGGGCGATCTCGAGATGAGTTAACTTTCCATGTTTCCCCTCTGTAAATCTATCCCTGGTGACGATACAAAAAAGGAGAGCTCTCCGACCGCTTACGCTCTTCCTCCAAGAACACCAAATTCGGTACCGATGGCTGTTCCCAACGGCCCTACAGTTTTCTTATAATAGAACCCTTCGTAGGATCGCAACCTGGACGATGCTGGAGCAATCCTACACCCCACCTCTCCCGGGGGAGCAGAAGAAACACTGATTGATTGTACCCCCAATGGCCCAGTGAACTTGCCTCCAAAACTTGGACGAGGGTACAAAGACACCGAAATGCAAAATGATCCCCGGCGGCTCCACTCCAGGGTGTGCGTCATTAACACCCCCTTGGAATGAGACCCAGGAAAGTACTGACTGTTTTAGCCCTGTTGGCTGGGGGAATGCCCGATAAAAAGAAATCGGCTCCCCAGGTTATGGTCTCGACCTCCCGTTGGAGGCCCATGTTAAGTACCCTGCCCTCCTGTTGGAGGTCAGTGATAAAGCCCCAGCCAAATGATGACCTCACTTTGATCAAGCCTCCGGACAATGACTGAGCGTTGCTTTGCCCAGCCCCCTCTCCTGGAACCCACGAAATCCCACGACACACCTCCTCAACACCAGAAACTGAAATTTGTCATGCTAAATGTGAGAGGTTTAAATTCCCCCCTAAAAGGAAATCAATCCCACAACGTTTGCAGGATGGGGAATCCTCTGTGGTTTTTCTGCAGGAGACTCACTCAATTCCAGCGGACTTTACCCGCCTTCGCAGCAGATTTTTCCCTCTACAATTCCTTGCCTCTAATGGAACTAAGAAATGGGGCACTGCAATTCTCTTCGCAAGAGGAATCAGACCACAAATTCTGGAGATGCTGTATTGCCCGGAAGGCCGCTTTATGGCAGTCAAATGCCTTATCCTCAGACAGCTTTACTCCCTTATCTCAGTCTACGCCCCAAACGACAAACAAGAGGGGTTCTACAGAGATTTGGAAGCATTTCTCCTCCCATTTGTCGAGGGCCAGACTGTCATCGGGGGGGGGGGGAGGGGGACTTCAACGGGTTTCCCAATCCACTTAAGGACAGATTGCATCCTTCGATCTACAGGGACACTAAATTGGCAGCAGGCCTCCTCCACTTATTCTGGGCCCTAGTGTAACGCTCACCTGATTCTCGCAGAGGCGCCGGTCTTGACTGGGCGACTACCGTATCTTCAAAGGTGATGTGTAGCACCCGGTTGGCTCTTTGGGCTGGACCTCTGTGCACTGTATGCCTGACGTGTAGAGTAAGATGTCTGCAGATAGAAAATATGGGGTTATTGGGGTGTCCCTATCTCTTTCCTCTTCTCCTCTCCTGTAGACCCCCAAAGGTTAACGCTCTCACCTTAGGTAAGTGAATGCCGAGCTCTCCATCTGCCTCGGGGCAGGGTGCTGTAACCAGTTTCTTCACTGGATAGGTAGCGCAGGCCTCTTGACTTCAGAGGACTGCTGTCCGTCGTTTACTGCACGAACGGTAAGTTTCGAGTCATTCAAATGTCTTTAAAGTCTTTAGTAATGATGTCTCTTGTTTTGCAGGGTTCCGGCGATGGCGGATGACGGGCTGAGGTGAGTTGAAGATGGAGCCCGTGTGATGAATAGAAGCGCCTGGAAGCACGTAAGTAAGCGCTTGTTGCCTGCTTCACTATGCGCTCTAACTGTCTTTTTATTTTGCAGGTACGAGTTCGGAGCGGCTGCAGGGTGCCGGAATACCCACTGGATTAGATGTGGAAAGGAGTAATGGCACGTGAGTATTAAAGTTCCCCAATGTCTTTAAACGCACCTTGTTTTGTCTTTCAGATGCGGGATGCAGCGCCGAAGGCCTCCGGAGCGTGCGAAGAGTAGGTAAGCCTTTGCCTTTCAGATGCCGGAATGCTAACCTGTTCTTTCTTGTCTTTATAGGTGTTGCTGAAGACTGGATTCAGGATGGTAAGCCTTTGCCTTTCAGATGCCGGAATGCTAACCTGTTCTTTCTTGTCTTTATAGGTGTTGCTGAAGACTGGATTCAGGATGGTAAGCCTTTTTCCTTAGGCCCAGGACCGGATGCAGAAGACACGATGAGCGTTCTGCTGCAGAGGTTGCAGAATAACGCAAAGCAAGATTCATCCACCGGGTGTGGTTTAAATAGCCTCCTGTAGTGCTTAGGTGTCTCCTTCCACAGCCACGCCTAAGTAAGAAAAGAGTTCCTGGTAATAAAAGAGTTCCTGCCTTCCAGAAGAGTTCCAGTGTTCTGAATCTAGGGAGTGGCTCCAGCCCCACCCAACAGGAAAAGTAGTTCCAAACAGAAGGGGATCAGAGGCTCAACTGGCAGGCAAGTAAGCAGCATGGTCTGCTGAAGGTAAGTCCACCCAAGCATTATGAGCCCGGCGCTTCCAGCGCTGGGACTGGGCATATTTATGAGCCTGGTGCCACTGGCGCCAGGACTGGGTCCAAAAGGTCCCGATTGGGACTGGTTGGCACTCGGAACCCGGGTTATGGATCTGCTTCCAAGGGAGTTGGGAAAACCCTGACCTTTTGGAAGCAGAGATCATGACAGTACCCCCCCTCAAGGCCCCTCCCAAACCGGGCTTCTCCGGGGGTTTTGGCTTGTCAGGAAATGTTCGGTGAAATCTTTTGATTAGGCGAGGAGCGTGGACATATTCAGCAGGTTCCCAGGATCTCTCTTGGGGGCCGTAGCCTTTCCAGTCAATTAGGTAGAATAGTTTAGATTTGGAGATCTTGGAGTCCAGAATGCTTTTGACTTCAAACTCGAGTTCTCCATCCACTAGGATAGGTTTTGGAGATTTGGTTAGTCGGGTTTGAGGTTGCACGGGTTTTAATAGAGAGACGTGGAAGACCGGATGTATCTTCATGTGCGGGGGCAAGTCCAACTTGACCGCTACTGGGTTTACTATGGTAGTGATGGAATAGGGACCAAGGTATCTTGGGTTGAATGTGCGTGGCCCTTTTAGAGATAGATATTTGGTGGATAACCAGACTTGATCCCCTACTTGATAGTGAGGGGCTTCCTTCCGATGTTGATCTGCTCCTTTCTTGTATTGTTCTTTAGCCCTTTGAAGGTGAGAAACAGCTTCCTTAAAGGCTTGGGTGATTGTAGAATGCAGGTAGTCTACTGCTGGTGTTTCAAGATCTTGGAGGGGATCCAACTCCGAGGTTCGAGGGTGACTGCCGTACAAAAGAAAAAACGGGGTTTTCCCAGTTCCCGAATGGACAGAGTTATTGTAGGCATACTCGGCTATCCAAAGGATATCTTTCCAAGTTTTTTCAGTTTGTTGCAGCATGCAGCGTAAATACTGTTCCAGAGTTTGATTGGTCCTCTCGGTTTGTCCGTCGGTCTGAGGGTGGTGACTGGTCGATAGTCTCACATCAATTTGAGCCGACCGACAGCAACTTCGCCAAAAATGAGAAATAAATTGACTACCTCGATCCGAAATTAGAACCGAAGGAAAACCGTGCAGTCGGACGATGTTTTCGAGAAATTCTCGGGCCAGAGTTGCTGCTGTTGGCAAGCCTTTGAGCGGAATGAAATGCGCCATCTTGGAGAATAAGTCCACGATTACTAGAATCGTATTGTATCCGGAGCATGGAGGTAGATCGGTGATGAAGTCCATAGAAAGCGTATGCCAAGGGCGAGGTGGGATGTCAATAGGGCGTAAGAGGCCTGCTGGTCTTTCCTTTTGACTCTTGTTTTGGGCGCATACTCCACAGGACATTATAAAGTCTCTGATATCTTTTTTCCAAGACGGCCACCAGAAGTAGAGCTTGATCTTTTCTGAGGTCTTGGCTATACCGGGATGACCTTCCATTAAAGAGTCGTGATAACAAGAGATTACTTTTTTCTGTAAATCTGTGCTGGGTAGGTATAATCGTTCTTGGAAATACAATAAGTTGTCCTTTACTGCAAAGTCCTTTCCCTGCAGATGCCAATTCTGTATGTCTGCTGGAGTTACAAGTTGCCTGGCTTTATCCTTAACTTCCTCTATGGATTCTGTGGCTATTACACCCAGAATTCTTTGTTCGGGAATGATTGGTACAGGTTTAGGGTTGACCAAGTGTTCTTCCACTCCCATCCGAGAAAGGGCATCGGCTTTACCGTTCTTTGTACCAGGTCGATAGGTAATTATGAAGTCAAACTCGGCAAAGAATAATGCCCAACGGAGTTGTCTAGAGGATTGGGCTTTTGCGGTCTTCAAATATTGCAGGTTTCGGTGATCCGTAATCACAGTAACGGTGTGTCGGGCCCCCAGCAGATAATGCCGCCAAGCCTTAAAGGCAGACTTGATAGCCAGAAGTTCCTTGTCAGTAATCGTGTAATTGATTTCAGGAGGCGAGAATTTGCGGGACCAAAATGCCACGGGATGCAACTGATTGGTTACCGGGTCCTTTTGTGATAGAGCTGCCCCCATGGCAAGGCTTGAAGCATCAGTTTCCACGATGTAGGGGAGTTCGGGGCGAGGGTGTTTTAAGATTGGTGCAGAGATAAATTTAGTCTTCAAATCCTGGAAAGCTTGTTCCGCCTCGGTAGACCATTCAAAACGTTTGTTTTTCTTTAACAAGGCAGTGATGGGCTGGACTATTCGAGAGAATTCAGGGATAAACCTGCGGTAAAAGTTAGCGAAGCCTAACATGCTTTGCACACCTTTTACGGAGGATGGTGATGGCCATTTGAGAACTGCATCGACCTTCTTTGAATCCATACGCACTCCGCCAGGTGATAATATGAATCCCAAGAATTCAACTTCAGTCACGTTGAAAACACATTTTTCCAACTTAGCGAAAAGTTTGTGTTGACGCAATCTTTCGAGGACCATTTTCACGTGTTTCCGATGTTCAGATTCCGATGAAGAATAAACGAGGATGTCGTCAATGTAAACAACAACACATACATCTATGAGCTCTCTGAGGACATCGTTCATAAAATATTGAAAGGCGGCCGGGGCATTGCAAAGTCCGAAGGGCATGACCTGATATTCAAATAGCCCATACTTGGTGCGGAAGGCCGTCTTCCATTCATCGCCCTCTTTTACTCGTACCAAGTGGTAAGCTCCTCTAAGATCCAGCTTTGTATATATGCATGCTTTTCTGACTTGGTCCAGGAGTTCAGGGATCAAAGGTAATGGATATCTATTCTTAACGGTGATCTGGTTCAGGGAGCGATAATCGATACAAGTTCTAAGGTCTCCTTCCTTTTTTGGAACGAAGAACAAAGCTGAAGAAGCAGGGGACTTGGAAGGACGAATAAACCCATTTGCCAGGTATTGATCCAGGTATTGTCGAAGGTGAAGGTTCTCAGGCTCGGTGAGGGCATAAATTCTACTACAAGGAGGAGTAGATCCAGGTATCAGGTCTATCTGGCAGTCATAAGACCTATGAGGAGGTAGAGAGTTAGCCTGATCCTTCCGGAAAACATCTTGGTATTCTAGGTATTCGGGAGGTAACTGGGGAGTCTCTGAAGAAATTGCGGCCAGTGCAACACCAGGTGGAGGGTGACAAGTAGAGACACATTCTGGAAACTGGACCGTTCTTGCTCGCCAATCGATCAGAGGATTGTGTTTCTCTAACCAAGGTATTCCTAGAATAATCTGAAACTGAGGGGCCTTGATCACATCGAACACGATCTTCTCATGGTGTCCATCTTGACTTACTAGCGTCACCTCTTGAGTGGTATGCGTTACTGGCCCGGAGGCTATCTCCGTACCATCCACCGTAGTAATGACGTCCTTTACAGCCTTGGGACAAAGAGTTAGATTCATCCTCAAAACCATTTCATGATCCACATAATTGCCGATGGCACCGCTGTCGACGTAAGCTTCAATTGCATGTAATCGATCCGGATTATCAGGGCTAATGAGGACCATAGGTATCACGAAATGCGAGGTCACGGAACTGGTTTTCACGCTCGGCAAGAGGACCTCTATTCTTGTCGGGCGAGGTCGTTTCCCTGCTCAGAGTTTGTAACTTTGGTAACTGCAGCTCCTACTGCCTTCTTGGCAGGTTTCACCGGACAGTCTCGAAGAAAGTGCCCTGAGTTTCCGCAATATAGGCATAATTGCAACTGTTTCCTCATTTCCCGCTCCCTTTGTGTTAGAGGACCTTTCAGACCCCCTATTTGCATGGGTTCCCCGGAGTCTACTCCTTTGGAAGGAGTTGGCGGTTTGGAAAATACTCGAGCATCAAACTTGGAACGATCGGCCTTCCTGTTCTGCAGCCTGTGATCTATTTGAACGACCAAGTCTATATAATCCGAACAGTCTTGTGGGGGATTCACTACTTGGGCTAAAACGTCTTTGAGCTCTCCACGTAGACCTCTATAAAACAGCGTAATCCTTTTGTCCTCAGGCCATTGAGTTTCCACTATTAGTCTATTGAAAGATGCAATATAAGCCAAAAGGTCTTGATTACCCTGTCGCAACGAAAGAAGCTCATTGTCCAAGGCCTGCCCCTGTGAATGTCTTGCGAACAGTTTTTCCATACTAAGCTGAAAGGCTTGAAAATCATGGAGAACCGGATCATCTTGATTAACTAGAGGGATCGACCAGTCTGCCGCATTGCCACTAAGGTACGAAAGTACAAAAGCTACTTTTGCTTGATCAGTTGGAAAGGCTGCTGGCCGGCATAAGAAGTGCAACCGGCACTGATTGATAAATACTGAAAACCTCTTTGGGTCACCAGAAAATCGTTCGGGCGGAGCCAGAGGTACATTCCCAGGTAGGTTGATCTGCACTGGATTCATAGAGGATGTTGAAGGAAGATTTGCCCCTGATGCGGGTAACGGGGTCTGTCCGGCTTGTGACTGTAGCACTTCTCTAGCAAGATTGTCTGTTCTCTCCTTGGAAATAATTAGTTCCCTTCTTAGAGCATTCGTTTCCTGACGAGCTGCATGCACTTCTGCCCTTAGTTCCCCAAGTAACCGGGCTAGGGGGTCAGTATCCGAGGTTTCCATAGCGCCTGGGCGAGAGTTTTGCGGTAGGCTTTGCGTTCTGTAACGCTCACCTGATTCTCGCAGAGGCGCTGGTCTTGACTGGGCGACTACCGTATCTTCAAAGGTGATGTGTAGCACCCGGTTGGCTCTTTGGGCTGGACCTCTGTGCACTGTATGCCTGACGTGTAGAGTAAGATGTCTGCAGATAGAAAATATGGGGTTATTGGGGTGTCCCTATCTCTTTCCTCTTCTCCTCTCCTGTAGACCCCCAAAGGTTAACGCTCTCACCTTAGGTAAGTGAATGCCGAGCTCTCCATCTGCCTCGGGGCAGGGTGCTGTAACCAGTTTCTTCACTGGATAGGTAGCGCAGGCCTCTTGACTTCAGAGGACTGCTGTCCGTCGTTTACTGCACGAACGGTAAGTTTCGAGTCATTCAAATGTCTTTAAAGTCTTTAGTAATGATGTCTCTTGTTTTGCAGGGTTCCGGCGATGGCGGATGACGGGCTGAGGTGAGTTGAAGATGGAGCCCGTGTGATGAATAGAAGCGCCTGGAAGCACGTAAGTAAGCGCTTGTTGCCTGCTTCACTATGCGCTCTAACTGTCTTTTTATTTTGCAGGTACGAGTTCGGAGCGGCTGCAGGGTGCCGGAATACCCACTGGATTAGATGTGGAAAGGAGTAATGGCACGTGAGTATTAAAGTTCCCCAATGTCTTTAAACGCACCTTGTTTTGTCTTTCAGATGCGGGATGCAGCGCCGAAGGCCTCCGGAGCGTGCGAAGAGTAGGTAAGCCTTTGCCTTTCAGATGCCGGAATGCTAACCTGTTCTTTCTTGTCTTTATAGGTGTTGCTGAAGACTGGATTCAGGATGGTAAGCCTTTGCCTTTCAGATGCCGGAATGCTAACCTGTTCTTTCTTGTCTTTATAGGTGTTGCTGAAGACTGGATTCAGGATGGTAAGCCTTTTTCCTTAGGCCCAGGACCGGATGCAGAAGACACGATGAGCGTTCTGCTGCAGAGGTTGCAGAATAACGCAAAGCAAGATTCATCCACCGGGTGTGGTTTAAATAGCCTCCTGTAGTGCTTAGGTGTCTCCTTCCACAGCCACGCCTAAGTAAGAAAAGAGTTCCTGGTAAGAAAAGAGTTCCTGCCTTCCAGAAGAGTTCCAGTGTTCTGAATCTAGGGAGTGGCTCCAGCCCCACCCAACAGGAAAAGTAATTCCAAACAGAAGAGGATCAGAGGCTCAACTGGCAGGCAAGTAAGCAGCATGGTCTGCTGAAGGTAAGTCCACCCAAGCATTATGAGCCCGGCGCTTCCAGCGCTGGGACTGGGCATATTTATGAGCCTGGTGCCACTGGCGCCAGGACTGGGTCCAAAAGGTCCCGATTGGGACTGGTTGGCACTCGGAACCTGGGTTATGGATCTGCTTCCAAGGGAGTTGGGAAAACCCTGAACTTTTGGAAGCAGAGATCATGACACCTAGATGTGGTGGACACGTGGAGAGTGTTCAATCCTAATGAAAGGGATTACTCCTTTTATTCATATGTCCACAGAACCTTCTCCCGGATTGACCTCCTGCTGGCCTCCCCCCAAGTCCTTGCCTTCGTTGACAATGTCATCATTGGCGTGAAGAGACCTTGGCCGTGTGGCCAGCGGTGCAGGCTGCATACCCTAAAACCACTACAGTGGTAACATTTGAATAAATATATTTCCTCAAAATTGGTTTCTTTTTCCAAAGATTTTTAATTAATTAAATTTAATTTGCTAAATACGCTGGTCTTTAAAATAAATTCTTATAGCAGAATAAATCACATGTATGGCCTATGCATTTTGGGTCGAAACCCTTCCTCAGGGCCTGTGATTGGACCTGTTCACACATTCATTGGTCACAGAATCATCACATTATAAATACCAAACAATAATACCATCAGCAACTGATAATTATCAAGGTCACCATACCATATAGCACCGAAAACATTGTCGCATTGACATATTCATGAAAATTGGTTGTAATATGTACCGTTATATTCAAAGCATGAATGTGTTGCAATGAAGTCCAACAGTAACATCAAGAACTCTTTATTAGGGACATACATAGATTATTTTCTCCAGCCCTTAATACAGCAAACATCTACCTATGTAAAGGATACTTCACATTTCCTCCAAATCCTTGATCAGATCACACTAACACCTGATGATATTTTATTTACTATAGATGTGACTAGTCTCTATACTAGGATTCCACACGACTTGGGGCAAAAGGCGGTGGAAAAACTTTTCTTACATACAGGACCCATAGTAGCGAATAAAGAGTTCTTGATGTTACTGTTGGACTTCATTGCAACACATTCATGCTTTCAATATAACGGTAAATATTACAACCAATTTTCAGGTACGGCCATGGGAGCCACCATGGCACCATCGTATGCAAACAGCTTTATGTTTGATTTTGAAACTACGTACATTACCAGCAATCCACAATGGAAGGACCATCTTAAAAAATGGATACGATATATTGATGATGTTTTTGGAGTATGGTCAGGTAGTCGTGAAGAACTGAACAACTTTTTGATCTTATTGAACAACATTGACAGCCGATTACAATTTACCATGGAAGTAGGTAATCCCAATGTACATTACTTGACGTACAAGTTATCATCACATTGTCCCTTCCAGCGCGTAGCCGCCAACGCGTATACAAACGCCAAACAGGACGGCGGATGACAGTATGCCCCCCTAGAGCGCAGAACCCCCGGCTTAAAGGGGAAGCGGGCATGAAACCGAGCCAACAATCGAGGGGCATGAATGTTGGAAGCTGGTTCCCACGAGCCCTCCGACCTAGGGTAACCCTTCCAGGACACCAAATATTCCAACCTACCACGGTAGTGGCGGGAGTCATGCAAAGTGGAGACCTCATATTCCATAGAGGAATCCACCTGAGGAAAAGGCTGGTCGGGGACAGCTCTCTGGTGGACGTCCGGAATGAAAGGTTTGAGAAGAGAAGCATGGAAGACAGGATGAATGCGGCTGAGGTAAGAAGGCAGTTTAAGCCGAAAGGTAACAGGATTTATTTTGGAAAGAATGGGAAAAGGACCCAAAAAGCGAGGAGAAAGTTTAGAAGGGTGAACCCACCGCGGCAAGAATCTGGTGGACAGCCAAACCTTGTCCCCTTCCTTCCAATCAGGGCAAGGCCTACAATGTTTGTCCGCTTGGATTTTGTTGTATTGGCGACTCTTCTCCAAGCACCTTCTGGCAGTGACGTGTGCCTCAGAAATAGACTGCAGAACCTCTTCAGCCGTCTGGGAATTGGTGGGCGACGGAATGTAGGGAAGAAGAGATCTTGGGTGTACCCCATAGGTGCAAAAGAAAGGAGAGAGTCCAATGGCTGTATGAGATGAGTTATTATAGGTAAACTCTGCCGTAGGAAGCAAAGAAACCCAATTGTCCTGAAAACGATTGCTGTAGCATCTAAGGTACTGTTTGACCATTAGTCTGTGGGTGGAAACCAGAAGACAGGGCGCGTTCCATACCTAGGCGAGAACAAAGAGCCTTCCAAAACTTCGAGATTAATTGGCTGCCACGATCAGAGATGATCTTGTCAGGGAGACCATGAAGACGGAAAATATCCTGGGCGAAAACCTCAGCCATCTCGGTAGCAGTAGGTAGTCCAGGCAATGGGGAAAAATTAGCCAGTTTGGTCATGGTGTCAACTGTAACCATAATACATGTGCAGGAGTTGGAAACAGGAAGTTCCACGATGAAATCAGTAGAAATCAATCCCCAAGGGCGAGAGGGTACCTCAGGTTGGGTGAGAAGGCCCAAGGGTTTGCCAGTTATGGATTTAGTCATGGCACAAACAGGGCAACTGAGTATGTATTCCTCAACATCCTTCTTGAGTTCTGGCCAAAAAAAAGAACGAGTGATAGATTCAGTGGTATTAAGCTTTCCTCAATGGCCGGCAGTGAGTGAATCATGACACCAATTTATGATCTTGAGACGTAATGGACCGGAAGGTATGTATAACCGATGGTTGAGGTATAGCAACCCCTCCTTTTTGGTGTAGGGTGTCTCTCCTCTGGGTTGTGGAACAGTACCTTCCGAAGCCACACCAGCTCGAACCTCTTGCAAAAAGGTATTGGCAACATTCAGGATCCTATTCCTGTGGAACATCGGCTCTGCGGTATGTCTTTTCTCCTCACATTTGGGACCCTTCCGAGAGAGAGCATCCACAAGCGTATTGTTGGTACAGGAAAGTAAGTAATTTGCAGATCATATTGGGCAAAGAAATATGCCCAACGGGCCTGCCTGGAGTTGACACACTCCATATTCTGCAGAACCTTGAGATTCTTATGGTCCGTTCTGATGATAACGGTCTGCCTAGCTCCCATCAGTAGATGTCGCCAAGTCTCACATGCCTGTTTAATGGCCAGCAATTCTTTTTCCAGTACGGAGTAGTTGAGTTGGCTGGGAGTCAACGTCTTAGAGAGGTAACAAATGGGGTGCTCCCGTCCCTCGAACACTTGTAGCAGAACAGCTCCAATGGCCATGGCCGAGGCGTCAGTCTCGACGATGAACTGTCTGCTCTGGTCAGGATGGAGCAAAATGGGAGCAGTGCAAAAGAGGTTCTTGAGATCGTGAAAACTCTGTTCTGCTTCGGAAGTCCAGCGAAAGAGATTGTTGACTTTCTTGAGTAGACGAGTTATAGGGAGGACTGCTTCAGAGAGGTTTGGGATGAATGTGCGGTAGAAATTAGAGAGCCCGAGAAACCTTTGGACCTCTTTGATCGATGTCGGAGAAGGCCAGTCCAGAATAGCTGCTACCTTGCTGGGATCCATGGAGATACCTCTTTCAGAAAGGTGATACCCTAGATAGGGCACTGAAGTAGCAGCAAAAACACACTTCTCTGGTTTGACAAGGAGTTGGTTGTCTTTAAGCCTTTCCAGAACTTGTTGGACATGGGTTTTGTGATCCTCTAGATTGCCGGAATATATCAGGATGTCATCCAGGTATATGATCATGGAGACAGACAATACGTCTGAAAACATCCGGTCTATAAACCGTTGAAAAACAGCAGGAGCATTCACCAAACCGAAGGGCATGAATCGGTACTCAAATAAGCCGAACGGAGTGCGAAAGGCGGTCTTCCATTCATCTCCTTTGGCGATGCGTAACAAATGATATGCATTTCTGAGGTCTAATTTGGTGAACCAACGTGCACCTTGAACAGCTTCAATGATCTCATGTATTAATGGCATGGGATACCGATCCCGGATGGTAACCTTGTTGAGACCCCGGTAATCGATACAAGGGCGCAAATCAGTAGAGTCCCTCTTCTTGACAAAGAACAAAGAAGCCCCGGCAGGAGACTTGGAAGGTTGAATGAGCCCATTCTGAACATTGGCATCAAGATAATCTCTTAGAACCTTTCTTTCTGCTTGAGTTAAAGAGAACATCCTACAGAAGGGAACCAGAGCATTAGGTTCTAGGTCTATGGTACAATCTTCTGGCCTATGGGGAGGTAAGGTCGCTGGTTTTCTTTCAACGAACACCTCCAAGTAAGGGGAACAGTACAGAGGTAGAGCATGAACCCCAGCCAGCTGTTTGGTGGACCCTGTAACAATCTGAGGAAGACCGTCGTCAGAAAAACAGTTAAGCTTGCAGTAGGAGGAACAAAAATTTAGCTGATTGTCCGCCCAATTGACATGAGGGTTGTGCTTTGTGAGCCATGTGATGCCAAGAGTAACCGGAAAATGAGCAGCTCGAATTATGTCGAACCGGATTGTCTCGGAATGTTGAAAAATGGTAACCGATAGGTCCTCGGTGGTGTGAGTAATGGGTCCTGAAGAGAGAGGAGAACCGTCAACCCCTTCAACCTTTTGATCTTCTTTGCGAGGCAGTGTGCAGGGACCCATCTTTTTGGTCCAGATGATGTCGACAAAATTTCCGCCGGCCCCGCAGTCCAGAAGTGCAAGGCACTGAACTGCCCTGCCGTTGACCTCAATAAGAACAGGTAGAACCATAAGCCTGGAATCCTCGGGGATGTAAGGAGCTGAAATTGAGAGAGAAACATAGGGACTGGTGGATGAATCGGAAGTCCCTCGGAACCAGGTCCCTACTGGCGCCGAGGGAAACCGTTTCCCTGCCGTTTCTGAGGAAGTTCGGTACATTCTTTGAGGAGATGTTGATCCGACCCACAATAGGCACATAGACCCTTCTCCTTCTTTCTTCTTCTTTCAGCAGCGGATAGAGGTCCTCTAGTAGATCCAACCTGCATGGGTTCGTCTGAAGTATGGGAAGGAGAGGAGGAGACGGTGGAGGATGAGGCGGGATCGGCAAAATGAACAGTAGTTCGTTGTTTCCGACGCTCTGATCGTCGCTCCTGCAGTCTATATTCAATTTGTAAGGCTGCGGAGAGCAAATCCGGAAAAGAAGGCGGTCTGGATGCTCTGGCGAGTTCGTCCTTAATTTCCTCCTTGAGGCCTCGCCGGAATATGGCAAATTGTGCCTGTTCAGACCACCAAGCACCCGAAGCCAATCTCTTGAACTCTGAAATGTACGATAGGACATCCGATGACCCTTGTCGGATATCCAACAGGTCCTCACAGGCGGTGTAAATCAACTCGGGCCTCTCAAAGGTTTGCTTCAACAGGTTCTGAAAACCAGCAAAATCGTGTAAGATGGGGTTAGCCCCGCTAACCAGCGGAGTAACCCATGCCAGGGCATTGCCGGTCATGTTCGATATCATGAACCCGATCTTAGTCTGATCGGTGGCAAACAGCCGGGGCCTGAAAGTAAAATATACTATGCAGGCCTCCAAAAACTCTTTGACTCTTTTAGGAGTTCCATCGAACTTCCCTGCCGAAAGAGTCATGACAGGAAGTTCTGGGGATAGTGGTTTGCGGGCAGTAATCATCTGTTTCAAGACCACGTTCTCTGCCTTAACAGTTTGTAGCGCTTGGGACATTCCCTGAATGGCCTTCCATAGTTCTTGTATCTGCTCTTCTGCCGACATTTCTTCTGATTGGCGTTGCAATCTGTCCCGTCTGGTTGATTCCGCCAACTCCCGTTCCTCCCCACACTCCTCACCTGATTCTAAGTCCTCCGGTTGCAGTTGCCTGTGAGAGAGATAGTCCTTCTCCTTTTTGTGTAGAACGTATCTGTCTCGAGAGCAAGCCACAGTGAGCGCTAAAGTGTAGCAAACCTGGGGCCTCCTTCCCGCGATCAGACAGTAGCGAAGGGAAAAAGCCTGTACAGGCAGAAAAAAACCCTCCGATGAGTGAAGCAGCTTGAGAAGGTCCGGAGCAAGCAGCTGTAGTGGCGTTCTTGAGGTAGGTAGCTGATGGGAGCAGGCGAAGCCGGATATCCAAAGTAGAGAAGGAACCGGAGAGAGGGAGAGTCACCGGAAAGAGAACCAGCGGAGAAAACTACTCCGGAGCAACAGAAACCGAGGCGGCTGGAAGACAGCGCAGCCGAAGATAAGGCAGAGAAGGCGGGCGCGGAGGGGCCGCGCGCCGCAGGAGAAAACAAGCCGAGAGGTAAGGAGAAAGCGGGAAGGAGAGGCAAGGCAGAGGTAGGAGGGGAGAGAAAAGGATAGGTGGTCTGAGGGAGGCAGACCGAAGAAACAAGGAAGTGACCGGGGCGGTCGAGGCTGGAAAACTAGCGTGTAAACCCATAGATGCGAAATACCGCAGTGAAGAGGGTTGCAACGCGGCGATAGCTGGGAGAGGAGGAAAGAAATACTTCCCAGCGGTGCCATGTTGGAAAACCACTAGACCGTAGGGTGCGCTGAGGAGAAATCACGTAACGGAACCTCCGCTCGCCCTTCCAGCGCGCAGCCGCCAACGCGGATACAAACGCCAAACAGGACGACGGATGACACACATATTCAAGAATTTCCACAACAATATACACCAAACCCACATACAGAAACAATTGACTTCATAGAATGAGTTTTCATCCACCCAGTGTTCTGCGTAACCTATCACTTGGACAAATGTTGCGAATCAAAAGAATTGTGAGTGATTCAGTGGAATGTGACATTGAATTAAACAAACTCCATAAGAAATTGCAAGAAAGAGGTTATCCAGAGGAAGATCTGCAAATAGCAAGAGTCAAGACAGATATGCGTGACCGCACACAATTGTTAACTACAAAACAAAAACGATAGAGTCCTGATATGGTCTTTGTAACTAAGTACTCTACACGGAGTCGCCAAATAAAAGATAGTATCCTCAAGAGATGGAGTATATTACAGAATGACAATAGAACCAAATAACTTTTTGTCAATCCTCCGGTGTTCGCTTATCAAAAAAGCAATAACTTACGGAACTTGTTAGTCGACACACAACAAAAGAAGTGACAAACAGAGAACACCTGATAAACATTCAGGCACATATACGTGCATGAGTTGTGGCAACTGCAACAATGTAATTAAAGGACCCTATATATCCCATCCTAGAACAGGAGAGCAGATCAAATTGAGACATCATGCTTCATGTTTATCAGAGAATGTTATTTACGCTATTAAGTGTCCTTGTGCCCAGGACTATGTCGGAGAAACCGCGCGCAAAGAACGTGTCCGTATGAATGAACATAAATCTTGCATCAGACTGAATAATAGAACATCATCAGTAGCAAGACATTTTCATGACAATGGGCATACAGTCGCCCAGCTCAAATATGCAGTGCTGGAAGTTATACCAACTAAAGGTCAAACCTGCAATATGAAGAAACTGAGGGCTCAGAAAGCAGCACAATGGATAGAAAGAATGGGATCCATTGCTACAGAAGGGATGAACGAAGAGCTGGATCTGAGTTGCTTTCTATGAACCTTACAACCGGTTCTCAGACCGTTTGTCCACGTGACATTGTTAATTTTTGATGTACCTTTTTGTAGGACGAATTTTATTTTGTTTGTTCTCATGATTTTTCTGCTTATTTAATTCTATTTATTATTTTTTATGCATTACAGTTATTAGTTCTTGTTTGAGTTCAGGGTATTTTTTGAGTAGCCATTTGACTCAGTGGTTTTTGTTAATATTTTTTCTTATCTGTTTCTAATTTATGCTTGTCTATTTTCATGTAGTTGTTTTTGTATCAACACACATTTTGTGGTCGCCACGTTTCCAGAGGAATTCTGCCTCGTTAATTTTTAAATCTTTCAAATGTTTTCAAATTAAGTCATAGGTTTCATTAATAGTTTATGATTTTGGTATTGGTATGCACAGTACTATGCCCAATTTATAAGCAATATGTCCATTTTGCAGAACATTAGACTTGATTTACTTTCGTGCCATGCCAACATGGCCGCCTGATTAGCTCCGTGAAACTCATCGAGTCCAACACTCACAATATGGCCGTTGCGTACCGAGCGATGGTTGCCTAGGCAATGGTGTAACAACTTAGCAAGGACCTTGTGGTGCAAGCGCGCGATCGCGTTCTGCACCAGCAGAGCATTACGAGTCAGAACTCGAGTAAGTTGACTCCTGTTATGAAGCGAATGCTAAAATACTGTAGTTATGATGTACCTTTTTCTAATATACGCGGTTGATCTCTCTACAGAGACTTCAGCCGCTCGGCATCTATCCCGCGGGTTTGACACCCGGAGAGAATGCACATTAACTTTTGCATCTACGTGATTTGAAGGTTAGTGACACTGCTTCAATTGGTTAATTAGAGGCGTTATGGAGCTTTCATGACGTTTGATAATGCGATATGTGATTTTTCATTGCATTGATTTATCTTTGTATGTCTTTTTGTTATTTTTCTTTCTTTCCCTCTTCTATTTATTTTTATTTTTATTTATTTTTACGCACCTATGGGATTTGTGTTACACACATTACTCAATTGGAATTGGGGTAATGTATGATATTTCTGTTTTACAAATTGCGTTTCTTCATCTACATTATGCGTGGATTGATGTTCTTTGAATATGTCATTGCAACAATGTTTTTGGTGCTATATGGTATGGTGACCTTGATAATTATCTGTTGCTGATTGTATTATTGTTTGGTATTTATAATGTGATGATTCTGTGACCAATGAATGTATCAACCGGTCCAATCACAGGCCCTGAGGAAGGGTTTCGACCCGAAATGCATAGGCCATACATGTGATTTATTCTGCCATAAGAATTTATTTTGAAGACCAGCGTATTTAGCAAATGAAATTTAATTAATTAAAAATCTTTGGAAAAAGAAACCAATTTTGAGGAAATATATTTATTCAAATTTTACCACTCTAGGGGTTTTAGGGTGTGCAGCCCGCACCGCTGGCCACACTGCCAAGGTCTCTTCACTTAATTTGATTACTTGGTGCCACATCACAGAGGCACTTTTTTCAGTGGGTTTGCACCCCAAGCTTGAGAAGCTGTACTGACACAATTCAATGAAACTATCCTTTGTAATTTAAGGAGTGCCTGACTTACCACCTGCAGATGTCATCATTGGCCCCAGGGTGCTTTCCAATCATGCACCAGTTGCCTTGACGCTCCGGGCCCATGACCCCGACCCTCCTCCCCGACGGCGATGGAACCTGTATGACCCCGTCCTCAACGACATGTCATTAAGAGACTCCATAGCTAAGACGATCAAGAACTTGTTCAGAAAAAAACCTGAATGAAGACATGTCCCCGGCTAACACCTGGGATGCTATGAAAGCTGTGGTGCGGGGAGAACTGATCGCCCAGGGAGCAGCCTTTCACAAACGCAGGTGTCAAACCCACATCGACCTAGAGAAGAAGGTTCACGAAGCTGAGGCCGTCTGCAAACACAAGGGCTGGTCTCCGAAATCCCATCGGACCCTACAGGCTGCACGAAAGCACCTAGAGGCACATTATGTTGAGGACACTGCACACCTGCTAGCTAAAACTAGGCAAGGGTACTATGCCAAAAGCAATAAGGTGAATAAACTATTGGTTGACAAACTCGGCAAAGCAAAGAAACAGAACTCTATTCTGGGCCTCTGGGACACCCAAGGCAAGGTTCACATTGCAGAACAGGACAAGCTATGCCTCGCAGTCACCCACCTCACAGAAACAATGTCGGCATCCCTGAGGAATCAAGCAGAACAACAGGACCATCTCTGAGGTGCTGCTCTCCCCCGCCTCAAGGCCTCTCTGAGGGAAAGCTTTGAGTCCCCTATCTCAGGTGAGGAGGTCGCGGCGGCTATCAAGAGTCCCAAATCTAGAGCCCCGGGACCGGATGGGTATACAACACGGTTTTATAAAACCTTCCGCCCCCAACTTGTAGCTCCCCTGACAACCCTCTTCAACTCTTTTGCTACTTCAGAAACCATCACCCCCTCTATGAAGGAATCTATCGCAGTCCTCATCCTTAAACCAGGGAAGGACCCTAGGGATAATGCCTCATACAGGCCTGTCTCACTCCTAAACCTTGACGCTAACATATACTCAAAAATCTTGGCGAATCGCTTGGCTGGCGCCCTCCCTGCCCCAGATCAGACAGGTTTTATACTGCACAGGTCAACTGGAGATAACATTTGTAGAATCCTGAACCTAATAGATGTCGCGAATCAGGATTGGCGGAAGCTTGCGTTGCTGGCCCTGGACGCAACCAAATCGTTCGATAAAATGGACTGGGCATTCCTGCGACTCTCCCTCGAATCCTTCCACTTTGGACCAACTTTCCAAAGACTCGTCCTAGCTAACTACCAGTCCCCAAGGACCCTTGTTAGAGTCAATGGCCTCCTATCTGACCCAATTCCTTTGACCTGTGGAGCCACACAGAGATGCCCCCTGCCTCCCCTGCTTTTTGCCCTGGCCATGGAACCCCTCGCCCAACGCATTAGTCTAAACTCGCAGATTAAAGGCCTCCAAGTGGGCCTTTCCCAGCACAAGATCACACTCTATGCCGATGAGGTGCTGCTCTCTCTTACAGACTACTCCGCCTCACTGAAGCCGGCCCTTGCTGAGATTTGTAGATTTGGGAATGTAGCAGGCTTTACCATTAATTTCGGGAAGTCAGTGTCCCTAGGGGTTGGGTTGGGACCACGGGAGTGGGAATCCCTGGAAACGCTATGCCCGATTCAATGGAGTGAAATATTCAGAATAACATTAGGACTCAAAGAAACCTAGATAAAACCCCGCAATGTGAGGTTGCTAGCCAAACTATAGAACATTTGGGACCAATAACCCAGTTCAGTTTTAAGCAAGTATTAACTGAGTACATTACAACACTCTTGTCTGAGCTAAAACCCACAAACGATTCGTTCTTTCCATTGCCAGCTTTGGTTGCTAAACGACTCTGTTTGGAACTTACCCCTTTCATGACTAAGGTTGTCTACCTTTCACTCGCCCAGGGATTAATCCCTGATGCTTTGAAAATATCGGTCATCACTCCTTTGTTGGAAAAGGTTGGCCTGGACCCTGAAGATTATGGCAATTATCGCCCTATCGCAGGTCTCCTTTGGCTAGGCAAAATCCTGCAATCTGGCTTCCGTCCATTACATGGGACGGAGACTGCACTGATGGCGGTTTGGGACAAGATGTTGCAGGCAGGGGATGCAGGGAAACTCTCCCTGCTTGTAATGCTGGATCTTTCCGCAGCATTTGATACGGTGGACCACAGCATTTTGCTGGATCGTTTAAAGGATCTGGTTAATGTGGACCCTGGTGCACTTCAGTGTTTTACATCCTTTCTCACTCATCGTCAACAAAGTTTCCAGGTCTTATAGACTTTCAGAAATCCTCCTACAGTGCTGTTGTGTGCCACAGGGATCGGCTCACTCCCCACTTTTGTTCAATATTTATCTTGTGCCTTGATGAAATATCCTGGAAAAATACCATCTCAGGTTTCATTCGTATGCTGACGATACTCAGCTATACATCAGGCTCGATGATGTAGAGGAAGCTCTCGCCCTGGTTACTAGATGTTTAGAGGAAATAGGTACATGGATGGAAGAAAACTGGCTGCAATTGAACCCAAAGAAAACAGAGGTGATTTTGTTTGGCCCTAAACATCTCCTTGATGGAGAAAAATGCCCCCCTCTGCCCCAGTTTCTGGGAGCCAGCCTCAAATATTCCACCAAGGTAAAGAATCTGGGCTGTATTTGGCAGAGTGATTTGGGTCTCAGCCAAGGTGCAGTCAGTATTCTATAATATTCGCCTTTTGCGCCAAGCTCTATCCTATGTGCCCCGAGTAGATTGGGCGGCGGTGGTGGGCGTGTTGGTCAATTCAAACCTTGACTACTGCAATGGACTTTTGGCAGGAGCACCTAATAATCAAAACCATCGCCTTCAAAGAGCACAAAATGCTGGAGTGAGATTGGTTTTTGATGTAGCCAGGAACACTCACACATCTGGTCTCTGCCGATCACTACACTGGCTGACGGTGGAAGATGGGATCAAATTTAAGACTGGTTGCCTGGTCTATAAATGTTTGCATGGGATGACACCAGCATATCTGATAAATAAATTGAAACAATACCAACCCACCCGCACCCTTAGGTCAGAGGATCAATTTCTCCTTGTAATTCCTAAAATGAAGTGTAGATCAAGAGGAGACCGGTGCTTTTCATTGACCGGACCCAGACTGTGCAATAGTCTTCCACTAAATCTGAGACAAGCTAATTCGCTGATGAGTTTTAGAGCAGGTCTCAAACCTATCTTTTTAAATAAACCTAAGATTCTGGATCACTGCTTAGTTTATGTTTGTGTCAAAATGACCCAGATGGGCTTGTCCGCTCCCTGTTCATTGAATTCGTTTCATCTACGCCAGGATACGATTTAGTTTGTTGTGTGCGCGCTTATAAATGCTTCAAAATTAAAAATTCAAAAGGCCATTCCCTATCTTGGGGTCCAGATTCCTGCCCATCCAGGAGATGTTTAGCAAGCAAACTTCCCCCACTCTTCAAGGAGCTGGAGAGGGATCTCATCTGCTGGCTCTCACAGGAGATATCACTACCTGCAAAATGAATCTCCTTCTACGGTTCCTCTAGACTTGCTCATCCCTCCCCACCACAATCCCTCTGCCTCCGCTGAGGTGCCTGCAGAGGAAAATCTTCCAGTTCATTTGGAGAGGTGGGAAGTCACGGATACCCCAGAGGACCATGATGGGCAGTTCCAGACTTGGGGGATTGGGGGTCGCTGACCTTCGGAAATATCAGGTAGCAGCACAGCTGGCCCACATTCAGGCTTGGGTCATTGCCTCGGGACGCCCAAAATGGTTAGAGATAGAACAGTCTTGCCTGCCTCTCCCCCTGCGTTTCCTCCCATATATCCTCCCCCCTTCTTCGGGGTCCTACTTCGACATGTGGTGGACATGCCCAGTGGTGAAGGAGTTCTGGACCCAATGTATCGCTACAATAAAAGACATTACTCAGGCGGTGATCCCGCTTGTGCCTGAACCCGTCCTCCTGGGAGCCCCAATCCCAGGCACCTATCCGACCGAGAACCAGCAGGAGGGCTGCCCTCATTATGCAAATCTGTTGCTGGCCGCAAAGATCACGGTAGCGCGCACTTGGAAGTCCGCGGAGGGCCCCTGATGATTCTTTGGTGACTAAAACTCTGGGACATTGTAATAGCGGAGAAAATCACTGCAGCCAAAGCTGGCCTCCTCCACCGCTTTTCAAACATTTGGGCGCCGGTCCTAGACTATGACCAGAACTTTCCGGCTCTAACCCACAAAATGCGGCTGATTGCAAGGGCCCTCCAGTCGGACTCCGAACGGTTGGCGCCGACTCACGCTTGACTGGATCCAATGTAACCTGATCCTGGAGGGGAAGGTGGGGAGGCGTGGGGGGTGCTTATAATTTGATCTGGAAGTAATGCTTTGTCTGATATCTGTTGATTTTAGTGTCATCTGTGTGCTGGTCTAAAATAAACATGTTTAAACAAAGAAATGTATGCAGTTCACGATTATGTTGTTCTACTTCCAGTACAAGGTGCTGCCTTTCGGCCTCAATTAGTTTCCTCGTGTGTTCCCGAAGCTGTTGAATGTGGTGGCGGGTCTCCTCCACTCCACCTAGAGGGCCACCACTTATATCCTTATCTGGATGACTGACTGGTCAGGGCCAGCTCGCTGAGGGGGCGGTGCTCTCCTGCTAATGGCTGGCAGATGTTCTTCCCCAGCTGGGCTTTTCCCTCAACCGGCGGAAGTCGCCGCTGATTCCCACCCAGGATCCAGTGTTCATTGGGGTGTGCTGAGACACGGCAGTGCAGAGGGTGTTCCCCACGTCCAAGATGCTCCTTTCCCTATGCAAGGCAATAGGGCACTTTCTGGCAAGCTCGACTACCTCGGTATGGTGGTTCCAGCACCTTCTGCGGCTGATGGCATCTTGCATGCTCACGGTTTCGCACGCCACTTCAAGATGAGACACCTGCACCTCCACCTGGCAGCCAATTGGAACCAGGAGACAGGATCTCAGTCAGACAGGATGCCAATACCCTGCTCCTCCTCCCGGACCTTCGCTGTTGGTTTATGGATGGCAATGTGACAGTAGACACCCGCTTTACCCGATCGGAGCCAACTCTGGTGGTGGTGACAGATTCCTCACTTTCAGGCTGGGGGGCTACTCTGGAGGGCTACTCCATTCATGGTGCATGGTCCAGGGCAGAGACCCTCCTGCATGTCAATCTGCTCAAACTCAGAGAAGTGGGCCTGGCGCCCAAAACTTTTCTGCCTCTCATCAGGGACACAGTGGTCCTGGTCAAGACCGACAATTCCACAATGATGTTTTATCTGAACAAGCAGGGTGGCACCCGTCCCCCCCTCCTGTGCATGGAGGCGGTGGCGATCTGAGAATGGGCCCTTACGAAAGGAATTTGGATTTCCTTGGTCCACCTCCCAGGGGACAGCAATGCCAACTCAGCCACTTGGGGTTCAACAACTACGAGTGGGGGTTACACATCAACTCCTTGTTGACCCTGTTCCAGAGATGGGGGTTTCCTGATATGGATATGTACGCATCTCCTCTGAATTCCAAGTATGCCTCTTGGGCGGGCTGGGGTCAGTGGTGCCTAGGAGACGCGTTCCAGCTCTGCTGGCGCAGCCGCAGATGCTATGTGTTTCCTTCACCACCGTTGCTCCAGCGAACCCTCCGCAAGTTCCGGACGTCGGTGGGCTGCAGCCTCATCCTGATCGCCCTGCACTGGACGTCGAGGGCTTGGTTCTCGGATCTGCTGCAGTTGTGTCCCGAGGGACCGGTCTGCCTTCCAATTCCCAGCAGGGGCTTCCTGACGCAGCAGGGTGAGGCAGTAGAGCACCCAGACCCGGCCAGGCTGACCCTAGCGACCTGGCTCCTGACCATCTGAGACTGCACCATGCTCAGCTCTCAGAGGCCAACTGGGACATCATACAGGAGGCCGTCTATGCGTCTCAGTACAAGAGTAAGTGGACTAGATTTTGCTGCAGGGCTCGCAACAAGGCTGGACCCCTTACCTGCTCCCTGGATGGCGTGCTGGTTTTTTCCGCACATGTGGCTAGTTGCGCCGTTCAGGTTGATACCTGACGCACCTATTTGGCGGCCATTGGGGCCAACACAAATTCCCCAGAACAAGGCCCACCTCAAGGGATTGTCCAGGCTTTTTCCCCTGGTACACAGGCCTCATCCGGTCTGGGACCTTAATGTGGTTCTCGTGGCCTTGCAGCGCAAGCCCTTCGAGCCAATGGCCTTGGTGGACATCAGGCTGGTGACACTGAAGACAGCGTTACTGGTGCGTGAGCTGCAGGCTTTGTGATCATGCAAGCCCTTCACCACGTTTCACAACAATAAGGTCATCTTGCGCACCCATCCACATGTTGTGCCCAAGGTGGTCACTCCATTCCATTTGAATCAGGAGATCTGCGTGCCAGTGTTCTTCCAGAACCCGCAGTCGGATGCTGAAAGGGCTTTGCATTCCTTGGACCTCAAGTGAGTCCTCAAGTTCTACCTCTCTCGGACTAAATCTTTCAGGATGTCTGAGGCATTGTTTATCACGTTTGGAGGGTCCAGGCCATTTCGGAGGCATATACAGCCATGGGCAAACCAGTTCCTGAGGGGATTCATACCCATGCTAAGGCCATGGGCGTCATGTTTCAGAGACATGCCTCCTGGTGTATCATCAGCAGGGCAGCTACTTGGGCCACTCCGTCAGTGTTCTGTAAGCACTTTCCCTGGATACCAGCTCCAGGCAAGGTGAAGAGTTCGGTCAGGCGGTTCTGAAGAACCTTTTTGCTTTGTCCTAGATATGAGGCAGGTTGTCATGGCTCGACCATATTGTCTTGTTTGGTGGAATCGCCCATAAGGTTGGAGGAAAGGGAACAGGATGTATGAGTAATTAAAGTTACTCACTGTAGTGACTAGAATACTCACAATCCTTAGGGGGCTAAAGTTTTTTTTTTATGTTCTTCTTAAAATAGTGTTTACCAGTTTCCAATGAAACTTTTCACACCACCATCTGAACATATGTGATTTTTTCCCCTAACATTAATACAAATGTACAAAAAAGCAAAACAAGTATGACAGATTAAACAATCGTGACATGTCTACTCAACGATTTATCATTCTGATTAGGATATTTTGTGTCAATTGGGAAAGGCTTTCTGCCTTACTGGTTCCGCTGAACTAGGCAAATTAAAGTATGTTCGAAGGCCCCTTGAATAAGTAAGAATACATTTAATCATCCCAGATCGCAAACCACCATTGCACGAATATTGCATTATCATGTTAAGCTCCCCAAAAATGTTTGCCATTAGTTTGGTCAGAGCTAAAATCAGGGCCTGATTGAAAGTTAGCATGGACAAACGGACGTAAATGCCTAATCCTCTCCTTCACAAATACAGGACATTTCATTACTAAATGAAAGAGGGATTCTACCGGGACCTGTGCATGTGAACGGCAACCAGGGACTTCCTTGGGCAGGCCTATTTTTGGACCAATAACTTCTAGCATTGGGAGGGCATTTAAACAAAATTTCAAATACCACTTCCTATGTTTTTGGGACAAGGATTTGGCAAGATAAACTCTAAGCTTAATTGAGGGAAGGAAGTAGCTTAGTTTCTCTTTGAACAGTTTTAGCCTCTTGTCCCAACGCTTTATATTATTTATCTCTATATAATCGGAGTCCGACATATCCAGAGTAACCATTTCTTGAAAAGCTAGACGCTTGTGACTCGTATCAGGCCGTTCTATTAAGCAGTCCTATAGATAGAAGGCCAAGGTGGGGTTTTCTGAGTTAATTTATGTAACAGCGACAGACTTCTTTTTATATATCGTGCCCACCATTATATCAGGCCCAATTCAAGTCTTATCACACTAATTGGGACTGTTTTAGGAAGGCCCAGAGCAGTTTTCCAGATTTTCCCTTCCAGACAGTCCAAAAATGTTCTACTCTTAAATGGGATCAACCAAAGCCATATAGGATCATTGCTGTTACCTTTAGCTTGTAAAGCTCTGTTAATGGCGCAAAGGAGTAAGCGCACAGCTTACATTTCAACACCTTCATAACTGAAATACAGGGTCGAATGTTTCCCTCCAATTTTCTCTTTTTGGTTTTTAAATTGGCTTTTTGATGATATGGGGAAACCCAGATAGCTTATAGTTGTTCCCCTGGTAACGCCATAACAAGGGGGTTGTCCTACCCTCTATGAGTTAAGGAGAGTGCAAACATAAATGAAATGCAAACTGGTTATGGACCCTTATGAATGCCTGTACAATTGGGGCAGCCATTGTGGGCAACAACACACTCACTATTGTTAAACACCAAACTCTTACTCATACGAAAAGTGTCAGCTTTTTACTATTCATAGGCTGATACTTTATCTTTTTAAAGATGTTGAGTATTTATATATACACATATCAATACATGATAACATTTCATGGTGTACAAACACCTAGCTATAATGAAAATTCAATGTTCCATGTTTACAGATGGCCTGCAGTGCAAACAATACACTTGAATATTTAACATGCAGTTTGTTAGTAGGTGAGATGTGCCAATATAATTAGGTGCAGAAAACACAGGGTGAAAAATGCAGTTTATGGGAGACGTTGGTTGTAAGTCTCCTGAGCCCGGCTAGTCTGACCTCATATTTGGTCTACGTCTGAATAGAGATGTTAGTAGTATAGGTGCAGCATTCAAAGCAGCCCGCAGGAGTTTCTGGGTCTGCAAGCTGCTGACGTTTCGACAGAGATAGATGGAAGCCTTCTTCTGGGGCCAACAAAGTCAGGGAACTCACTGAGCGTACTGTGAGTAGGAACAGATGAGTCAAGGGGATATCATTGCAGGGCTGGCTGTGAAGCAAAAGAAGTCACGATGTATGGTAGCATATGCCGCTGGATAGGCGGAAAGCCCGTAGGGATCAGGTGGTGGTTTCCTAAAGTGGGGACCGTGATCCGGCTGGATCCAAGGTAAAGCGTACCTGGATGCGGGGTGAGGGCAAGGCCCAATGAAGGTCAAGTGTGAGATCTCTTCTCGGAGGGAGTTAGAGTCATCAAAGCTGGATGGCATAGGTCAGTGAAAAACAAGCTCGCCCTCTCGATTTCGGGGCAAGCGGGAGCAGGAACGGCGTCCTGGTAACAAGCATCTTGCTCAGTCTCCACGTATATCATTTGTTTTTTTAATCTGGAGGTAAATGTCATTACAAAGGATTTCAGGGGTTTGATCAGCAACTGATTTTCTCCCAGGTAACGTCCACTCCCTGTATGAGCCTTTGAAGTCCTGCCAGGGTGTAGTCTAGCAGTACAAGGTCATCGGCATAGGCAATGACATTTACCCTCAGATCTAACCATCTTGGGGCATAGACCTTCCAGGATTTGCTTTCTTCTCATAGATCGGCTAAGTAGAAGCCGAATAGGGTGGGCCAGTACGCACCCCTGGCGCACTCCTTTTGTGATAGGTATATCGCTGGATAGATCTCCCTGGGTGTTCAGTCTAACTTTCATCAAAATGTCAGTATATAATAGCTGGATCATGTGTAGGAGACCCCGATTGATTGATTGATTGATTGATTGATAGTTAATTTGTGCCATAGGTTTGTGATGTCAATATTATCAAACGCGGCTGATAAAACAATCACAGCCACGTATAGGGGTTTCCTGAACTTCCCTCCTATGTCGGAGGTACATGAACAAAGTGCTTGGGCGCTCATTAAGGTTCCCACCCCTTTCCTGAATCCTGTTTGTAACGGGCTAAATTGCCCAGGGGACTCAACCCAGTTAATTAGATCCTTCAATACCAGTTTGGCAAGCATTTTTGCTGAAGAGTCGATCAATGCAATTGGATGGTAGCTTGATGGAACAGCTCTGTCACCTCTTTTGAAAATATAACTAACAGGGATTTTTGCCAAGAGCTAGGGCATGAGTCCCCTGCTGCAATATGCGAAAAAAGCTTAAATAGAATATCTGCCCATAGGATGGGATCATACTTTATCTATTCTATTGGCAACTCCGACCGGTTCTCTGGCACTGGAATTATTTAGTTCCCCAATTACCAATTCGATATCTGTTTTATCGAATGAGAACGTCCAGCTAACTGCCTTCAGATCGTTACTTTCGGGGTTAGATGAATAACCCGAGGTTGCTTTAAATGTATTGGTCAGGTATTCTACCCAAACTTCCTCTGATACACAACAAGACTGCATTTTAGGTTGGGAACCATCAGTGCCGTTGACGATTCGCCAGATTGAACAAGTGTCTTTATTAACCAGTTTTATTGATATATGCTTGTACTCCGTGGGACTTGAGCCATCTGCGTTAAGCCTGTTTTGTCCTTTTTTTTATCTGTATTATTTCATCCCTATTTAATGTGACAGATCTATTCATCAGCAATTTAATTAAACGCTCCAGCTCCTTTTTTGCCATTTCTTTCTTTATCAAACCAATTTCTATGGCCAGAGACAAAGGGAGCGCAGGAAAGCTTACTCTGTTCAATCACTGTTTTTCACAGTTTGGATAATAAGTGTGAACATTTGTTTGGGCGTGCAAAAATATCCTTTATCTCGTTGGATAAGGGGACCCAACAGTTACTTAGTCTGGTATTAGCTTTGTTGCTGTTGCCAATTTGCCACATCCTGTTGTTTTTACCAGACACAACTAGGTTTTGTGGACCCCTCAATTCAACTACCTTTATGTTATGCTATGTTACTTTGCATTTATATAGCGCCTTGTATACCATTGGTATGGTCTGAAGGCGCTGGTAGGTTGAACGCCCTTGGGAACCGAAGTTCAGGTCAGTAGAGAGAGTAGAAGGAGTCAAAAGGTGCTTGTGAGCACCCGGTATGTGTGCAGCTCATGCGGTATTCGTGTAATAGCTACTTCATAGCGGTAGGTGTGGTGGAGAGAGATCAGGTGTATGTGTTCGCTCTGGTAGGATTTATCCAGACCGGATGTGGCTGCGTTAGGCCTGAGGAGAATGCCTGGCTGGGGGGGGGGGGTGTGTAACCAGCAGTGTTTACTTAGAATGATGTGGAGTGAGCAGCGGATGTTGGTATGAGAACAGTTATACCGAATGGTGTCATAGTATCCCTGTGTTCTATTTGAGTGGTGATGTAAAGGCGAGAGTAAGCGTGGTGGTGTGATATGATGAGTTGTATGATCTTTCAAACGTTCTCTGCATTCCAAACCGTACTATATACGTCACGCAAGTCTATGCGCTCCAGTCCGTTCCATGCACTCCTATCCGCTCCATGCACCCAGTCTGCTCGATACACTCTGGTCTGCTCCGCGCACTCATGGATTCCAGCCAGCCCCGCGCGCTCCAGTCCTCCCCGCGCACTCCAGTCTGGCCTACGCATGCACCCTTGTCTGCTCTACACATGTACTCTTGTCTGCTCCACGCATGTACTCTAGACTGCCCCACGTAAGTACTCATGTCAGCCCCACGCATGCCCTCCTGTTTGCCCCACGCATGCATTGGCTGTCCCATGCTCTACTCATCCATTCTACTCATCAGTATTGGACGCAATCATTGCTCGTTCGTTCTACGTACTCGTCCTCTCCACGCAACAAGTCCGCTCACTTTGAGCACTCGTTCGCTCCGGCACTCATCCGCTTTGTGCCTCACATGTACTATGCATTCACCTGTTTTACGCACTCATCTCCTCTACGCACTTATCCCCTTCTAGGCACTCATCCCCTCTAGGCACTCATCCCCTCTAAGCATTCATCCTCCTCTAGGCATTCATCCATCTCTACGCACTCATCCATCCCCCTCTACGCACTCATCCATCCCCCTCTACGCACTCACCTACCCCCCTCTACGTACTCACCCACCCTCCTCTATGCACTCATCCACCCCCCTCTACGCACTCATCCATCCCCCTCTACGCACTCATCCCCGTCTATGCACTCATCCCCCTCTGCGCACTCACCCCCCTCTATGCGCTTATCCCCCTCTACGCGCTCATCCTCCTCTACGCGCTCATCCCGCTCTCCACGCTCAGCCGCTCCCCGCCCTCATCTGCTCCCCGCCCTCATCAGCTCCCCCCCTCATCCGCTCCCCACCCTCATCCGCTCCCCACACTCATCCGCCTTAAGCGTTCAACAGAAATATCCTGTTCTATCTAATTATCTCTTCACTCATCATCTTTGTACACTCATCCGCTTCATACACTGATCCGCTTCATACACTCGTCCGCTCCATACACTCGTCCGCTCCATACACTCGTCCGCCCCAAACACTCGTCCGCTCCAAACACTCGTCCTCTCCAAACACTGGTCCGCTCCAAACACTGGTCCGCTCCAAACACTTGTCTGCTCCAAACACTCGGCCGCTCCAAGCATTCGTCCGCTCCATACACTTGACCGCTATAAATACTTGTTCGCTCTGTTTTACGCACTCCTGCGTTCTACTCGCTTCTCTGTATTTACGCACTCATCAGCGGTACACGCTCGTCCGCTCCACAACCCAGCCGTTCTACAAACTCATCCGCACAACATGTTCGTTCATTCTATACACTCACACATTTGCATTCTTCCACTCAGCGCATTCATCTATTCCATCTGCTTCATCCATTCTAACCATTTCATCTACGCTGTTCACTTCGTTTACTCCACATGCATTCTGTCAATTTCCGGAGTTAAAATCTCTTTACTGTTTCCGTATAATTTAGTCTTATTAACCATTTCACTGCTTTGTTCTATTTTATTGGATTATTAGCTGTCAATTTCTCGCATCAGGTAGTTTGTTGGGTTTGGTGTCATTGAGTTGCTGTTAGACTGTTTGGGTTAGTTTGGTATGGCTTGGGTTTTACGGGAAGAGCCAGGTTTTCAGCAGTTTGCGGAAAGACGTTAAATCCTCAGTTAGGGGGATATGGGGAGGGAGTGAGTTCCATAGTGTGGGGGCTAAGGCTGAGAATGATGATCCGCCTTACCTGACTGAGTTTGTCTTCGGTATGACTAGGAGGCCGGCTGTGCTTGATCTTAGGGTGTGGGCGGGGTGATAGGGTTTTAGTTTGTCTTGAAGATATTGGGGTCCGGTTTTATGCAGTGCTCGATGAGAGATGCATAAGGTTTTGAAGGTCACCCTTCGGGCTACTGGAAGCCAGTGCAGTGTCTTAAGGGCTGGGGAGATGTGGTCTCTCGGGCCAAGTGCAAGTAGCAATTTGGCTGCTGCATTTTGTGCCCTTTGAAGTTTATTCAGTTGGTACGCATGGACTCTGAGGTATAGGGGGTTTGCGTAGTCCAGTCTAGATAATGATTGATTGGACCGCGGGGAGAGTCTGTTGGGAAAGGAGAGATATGGACAGATGCGCCTAAGGGTTTTAAGGTGATAGTGGCAGGATTTTGAGACGTTGTTGACTTGGCGCGAGAGTGTTAGGTCAGAGTCAAGGGTGCATCCAAGATTTTTCACTGATTTGGTGGGGGTCGGTGAGTTGCCCATGGCGGATGGCCATGGTAGTGAGTGCGGAAGAAGTTTGGAGTTGCCACATACCATGATTTCTGTTTTGGAGGGGTTTAACAGGAGGTGGCTTTGGGTCATCCAGAGTTCTATGTCAAGGAGGCAGGAGGCCAGGTCAGGTCGGGAGTTGGGATTTGAGTTCAGGAGTTTTAGAATTAGTTGAGTGTCGTCGGCGTAGTTGTAGCATAGGATGTTGTGTGAACGAATTATTGGAGGGAGGGTGATCAAGTAGAGATTGAACAGGAGGGCAGATAGGCAAGCTCCTTGTGGGACTCCTGTGTCGACTGGTCGGGCTTGGGAGGTATAGGTGGAGAGTATTGTTATTTGGTACCTGTCTCTGAGGAATGAAGCTATCCATTTAAGAGCCGTTCCACGAATTCCTAGGGAGTGGAGGGGGTCTAGGAGGATTGAGTGATTGATTGTGTCAAAGGCGGCGGATAGGTCAAGAAGGATTAGTGCGGCGCATCCCGCGGAGTCTGCTGTCATTTTAAGGTCATCCCAGATTGAAGTTAGGGTGGTTTTAGTTCCGTGACGGGCTCTGAAGCCTGATTGGGCGGGGTGTAGCAGATTGTTGGCTTCGACAAAGGCATTTAGTTGAGAGTAGGCGGATCGGTCAATGAGTTTGGCAAGGAACCTGGTGTTTGAGATAGGGCGGTAGTTTTTGGGCTCGAGAGGGTCCAGCAAAGGTTTTTTAATTAGAGGTTTGACATGAACTGTTTTGAATGCGTCGGGAAAGATACCAGAGGAAAGGGAGGCATTTATGATGGATCTTGCGTGTTCTCCTGCGCAGGTGGAAGCGAACATTTCTTTGAGGGTTGTGGCTGGGCAAGGGTCTAGCGGTGAGCCAGATGGTTTGCGGGCAGATAGAAGTTTGAGAAATTGCTCTGGTGATATTGGACTAAAGGATTCAAACGTTGGTTGCGTAGTGGTCGCAGCTGGTGGGTTGGCCAGTACGGATGGCGAATTGCCTGGTGGATGTAAGAGAGCAAGTTTGGTGGCTAGAGTATTTGTTCTTTCGAGAGCAGTGGTGTAAAAATGGAGGGAGAGTGAGTCGCACAGTGATTGTGAGGGGGTCGGGACGGTCGTTGTGCAAGCTGGATTGGTGAATTCTGCGATGATTTTGTGGAGTTCCTTGCTTGGTTTTTGCAGTTTAGGATTCGGGAGTTATAGTGGGCTTTTTTTGCTTTCCGGATTTCAGCCTTGTACTGAAAAAGGTGTCAGGCCAATATGGCCCTGCTCTCCTGGGTTTTGTCTTTCTGCCATTTGCTTTCTAGATGTTTATATATTTGCTTAGTGATCTTCAACTCAGGAGTGAACCATCTGGGGAAGAGGCCACGGCGGGTTGATGGTTTGCAAGGGGGTGTGAGCCGCAACAGAGATGCGTTGAGCCATGAGTCAAAGGCGTCAGGGGTTAGCTGTTTGTTGGGATGGCAGGTCGGTGGTGGAGACTGGAGGAGTGCGTCGGCTAGGTCCGGAGTGATTGTTAGTTTTTTCCAGCATTTGCGTAGATTCGGAGGTTCAGATTCAAGTACTGGAAGGGGGTCGGTGAGCGAATGGTGAATGAGAGAATGAAATGATCGGACCAGATGATAGGGGTGGGGGGCTTTAAATGAATCAGGGTGTTGGAGCTAAAGATGGCATCAAGAGTGTGTCCTTTATAGTGAGTCGGGCCATTTATGTGGGGTTGGAGGTTAATTGCATCTAGACCGTCAACCAGAGAATGTGTCATAGGGTTGGTGGGGATGTCGAGCCATATGTTGAAGTCTCCAAGAAGGGTGAGGTTGGGATGGTTTAGTTGAAGGGTGGCAACAGAGTTGCAGAGGTTGTTTGCAAATTGTCTATCGTAGCCAGGGGGCCTGTAGATTATTAGGAAGCTGTGTGAGAGCGACGGGGAGAGAGATAGTTTAACGCGCTCAGAGCAAGTGGCTCTGTAAGTGGCTGTTCGGCTGGGTATTCTGCTGGGATTCGAAGTTGAAAAATATCCGAAGACATCACTGATTGGCTCCTCCCACTTTACCCAGAAATCTTTAAGAATTGTGGTCTGCGCGCTCATGCGCGCGCGCTCAGAGCAAGTGGCTCTGTAAGTGGCTGTTCGGCTGGGTATTCTGCTGGGATTCGAAGTTGAAAAATATCCGAAGACATCACTGATTGGCTCCTCCCACTTTACCCAGAAATCTTTAAGAATTGTGGTCTGCGCGCTCATGCGCGCGCGCTCAGAGCAAGTGGCTCTGTAAGTGGCTGTTCGGCTGGGTATTCTGCTGGGATTCGAAGTTGAAAAATATCCGAAGACATCACTGGTACGCTACTGAACCTATCGTCCGTTTTTACTGAAGGATCAAAGATCAATGGACTCTCTAATATAATTATAAGATCTCTATATGTAATATAGAGTCTAATTTCACCTCTTTACTTAATTTTTTAGATTGGCTCCTCCCACTTTACCCAGAAATCTTTAAGAATTGTGGTCTGCGCGCTCATGCGCGCGCGCTCAGAGCAAGTGGCTCTGTAAGTGGCTGTTCGGCTGGGTATTCTGCTGGGATTCGAAGTTGAAAAATATCCGAAGACATCACTGGTACGCTACTGAACCTATCGTCCGTTTTTACTGAAGGATCAAAGATCAATGGACTCTCTAATATAATTATAAGATCTCTATATGTAATATAGAGTCTAATTTCACCTCTTTACTTAATTTTTTAGATTGGCTCCTCCCACTTTACCCAGAAATCTTTAAGAATTGTGGTCTGCGCGCTCATGCGCGCGCGCTCAGAGCAAGTGGCTCTGTAAGTGGCTGTTCGGCTGGGTATTCTGCTGGGATTCGAAGTTGAAAAATATCCGAAGACATCACTGGTACGCTACTGAACCTATCGTCCGTTTTTACTGAAGGATCAAAGATCAATGGACTCTCTAATATAATTATAAGATCTCTATATGTAATATAGAGTCTAATTTCACCTCTTTACTTAATTTTTTAGATTGGCTCCTCCCACTTTACCCAGAAATCTTTAAGAATTGTGGTCTGCGCGCTCATGCGCGCGCGCTCAGAGCAAGTGGCTCTGTAAGTGGCTGTTCGGCTGTTCGCTGCTCGCAGCGAGCCGCGGTGCGATCATTTCTGTGACCTCCACCCTTTCCAAAATGATGGTTGTACTCGTGTCATGTGTGTTGGTGCTGCGCGCGATGAATTTAGCTAAGTGTTCTTAACTTACATACGAATATCCAATGAACGTAATATATTGTATTCAATTACTTTGATGAACACGACTTATATCTGTTTGATGGGTATTGACGGGTTTTGTATTGTACAGCTGCCCTACTTTCATATTTGACTATCTTGTTCCAATGGCACGCATGTCGGCATAGCATGTTTACAGAAATACGATTTCTACTTCCTTAGTTACACCTCGCTGATTGCTTTTCTCTGGCACTTATTGTAGTCTCACTTTCCCTCTGTAAAATATGTCTGGAGCTTCACTTTTGTTACAGCATAATGAGTCATGAGCCCAAAAAAATCTTTTAAAGTAGCTGCAAAAAAATCTGTTAAATCAAAGCTACGCTCTACCAGTGTATCTGTGCCTCACATGGCCACCAGAATGAGTATTGCTCGTGCAATAGCCCTATCCACCTCGGATTTATCTAACTCCGAAAGAGAGATGATGGATTGTGCGCAAATATGCTCAAATGAACAAAATCTTATAGCCAATGTTGTTCATCTCTCAGAAAGCTCGCAATCTCTATTTGCTGAGGAGGGCACAACTTCTGATGTTGATGGTAATAGGGTGATCGAACCAGACAACAAAAAAAATAGTATGAATGTGAGTCCTACTTATGCCGACACTCCTCCAATCTTTAGCATAGGAGTAACTACATTGATGGACGTTTCACAACATCTGGTCCAAGATTCAAGCTATGACAACACTTCTGTACTAGAAATAAATAATGGAAATCCAGTCATATCTCCTGAGACCTGTTGTATAGAGACCCAAGCATTGGTATTATCAGAATTAAAGACTCACTCTAGATTATTAAATGAGATGGTACTGGCTCTTACAGCTCTACCCGAAATGCTAACACAATTGATCTTAAATCATGATATTGAGTCTAACTGCGTGAAAAAGCAGCTAGACAATAGTGACATCACAAAGACTAAAGAGCTGATCATAAATGCAAATCACCTAAAGATCCCGCAGGGTTTGGCTACAGGTGTGTTAGAGACTAACATTGCTAAATTAGGTACAAGCACTCCCGACACTGTCACTGAAGGTATAACTACCATAAGTGATGATGACAATGGTGCTTTTATTGAAAAAATATCAAAAAAAAAGGAAAAGAAAAATAGAAAAAAACAGGCAAAACAAGCGAAGGCGAGTCTAACAACATCTCGTAAATTTATGAGAACTCTTGATATTCGCGAGGCTTGGCTAGACAAGAATACTAACAACAACACATGCAAGGCGGCGGTCGAAAATAATATAGCTGACCCAATCCCCCCAGTTTCATCAGCTAAATCGGCAACCCTACCACCGGTTGCCACACGAAGCCCAGACAATTCGGTGTACACAGAAGGTACCTCTATGCTGTCAGCCGTACTTAAAAATAAAGTTACTTCTGACAGGATGGATAGCAATCTTCGAGCCTTAGAAAGGGGGGTCCAAGACATTTTTGATATCTTTAAGAACCCAGATGTCTTATCCAGACCAAATACTCCTACAATAGTGGACTGCACCTCCACCGCTTGCTCTATATCTCCAACAGCACAAGCAAAAGAAACTATGGTGGCTCGTCAAATTGACAAAAAGGGTGGTGGGATTACACAAAGTTGCAATTCTAAAGAGGGGGTGCAGGAGATCAAGCATCCCGATCTCACTGCAAAAGATAAAACTTATGAGTCACGTCAATTAAAAAATGCTGAAACTAATACACCAAATGTGGACATAACTACGAATCAAACTGCAGGGACTTCCGAACACCCAAATTTATCTAGGGAAGCAGTTAGTAGTATTGTCGAAGACATTTTAAATCACAAGCTAAGTGAAGCAAAAAAACTCCTACCGAGCCTAGTGGACCCCTCCACGTGTAAACACGATAATCTTACTATGGGAAGTGTTGCAAGTAGAAATAACTGGGTGCCTGAGGTAGCACCAAGTCAAAACATGGGTATAGGGTCTTCTCGAGGTAGACAGGAACGCTATCAATTCCAAGAATCCGAACAAATGGTCAATAGTAATAAGAGAAATGAGTCTCGCTACTTAAGGCGTCCTGTGTACCCGAATGAACCAAGTCTGGTGCTTTATTACGTATTTGACGACGGGGGACCTTGGTCCTTAAATAGGCAGTACATCTTAAGCTTATTTAACGACATTGAAGAACTACGCCTAATTACCTCCTCAGACATTCAACTTGTAGACTTTATCCATGATGAGAGATATGACTATGTCAGATTAATAATCAATTCTCCTCTGGTTAGAACACTTATTTTAAAAGAGGCAGGTGCTCTCCAAAAAAGAGGATTTGATGTGATGGAATTCCAGGAATCATATAATATTGACGTAAACATGGGATCAAATGAAGGCTATATGAAACATTCCTCTGATCCAAGTACCTACTCTCAAGAGGTTAGGTGCCTCAATGGTAATGAAGGTGATAAGCCGGCAATGAAGGAAGTTAAATCCCAACTATCTGATATGCAAGAATGGAGATGGTTAGCCCTATCTCTTAGGGAATCCATAACTGAGCTGAAAACACTGAAGGACCCACTTTAGCATAGATACAGCTTTTAACCTTGGTTCTTGGAATACTAGGGGTTGTTCACATCTCACTGCTAATGCTGAAACTGTTGATATGTTAAAGTGTTTTGATTTTGTTTTGTTGCAAGAGACCTGGGCCACAGGCAATTTATTATGGGATGGCTATGGTATAATTAACATGAAAGCTTCTAAAGGTCTGCTAGGTCGCCCTAGTGGTGGCCTTGTATTAGGTTATAGATCAGAAACTAATATAAAGCTGATCTCTGAACAACAGATTATGGACTGCGCAATTGTTGGAACTTTTAGATTAGCCACAGACAATGGCAATGTTCCCTTAATGCTGATAAATATATACTGGAACACCGCCACTCACACAAACACAGAGCTTTTAAAGCTTTTTGCACTGCTTAATCAAATTTTACATGATTGGTTGGATTCGAACATGGGTAGTGCTTTGCTGCTTGCGGGTGATCTGAATGCAGATTGCACCATGGAATATGATGACGCAACCTGGATTCTCGCCTCCACTGAATTGGAGGCTTTGGGGGCACGTAATAAAGTGTATAGAGGCTGTATGTGGGTGACTTTCATGTATAGTTGGGGAATGCAGCCTTTACTTAATTCTACTCCAACATGGCAAGCACGAGGCCTTAGCTCCATATTGGATTACATCTTTGTAAATAATAACTCCCAATATTACCCTAGCTCCTTAAAGGTGACTGGTCTGTTGGAAAGTGATCATGCAATGCTATCTACAGTTTTACCATGGAGGAAGGCAAACAAAGATGTGGTGCAAAATTTGGGGAATATTACAGTTAATGTTGCTGGTACTAAGGTAAAATGGACCCCGGAAAATATAACCAAGCTAAATACCCTGATATTACATGATTATCTATCTTCACCAATAGAGTGGAAGCTTGCAACTTATTCAGGAGATTACTTTAAAACATATGTAGCATATATGTTGGTAAAAGGTAATATCATAAAATCAACCTCACAAATCCCTAAAAACAAATGTCTACATGTTTTTGATATTGAAGTGCAAAACAGGAAGGCTTTGTTAAGGAAAGAACTGCGCTTAGCAAAAAAGGTAACATCAAACGAGATAGAATTGCTCTGCATAACAAAACAGATCAAACAGAAATATAAAAACTGGCTTCTATCTTATAGAGCCACTATGGCACAAAAGGATGGTGAAGCGATGATTAAAGCCCTGGAATATGGAAACCCCAGGGATATATGGCTTATAATCAATGGAACTGAAGTTTCTCAACAACAATTGATAACAAATCCAATTGCTGGACACATATGGGTAAACTATTTTGAGAAGCTGTATCAACAACCAGATACTCAAATCTTAACCCATTATATTAATGACCGGATGTGGTTACTGAATATATCACCAAATAATATCTCCAGGCATATAAATAAAGTTAAATCCACATGTACCCCCGGTCCCAACAATCTCTCTTATATCACACTGAAAAACAATGTAACACTATGGGCAGATTTACTGAACTGTATGTTTAGATCCATTATACATGAGAGGAAAATTCCTAAATCCTGGAAAATGTCTTATGTTATACTGATACATAAAAAGGGTAACCGCCTAAGTCCCCTGAATTACCGGCCTATCATGTTAACAGATGTAGAATCTAAGATTTTTGCGGCAATTGTTCTGGACGAGCTGAATTTATGGATAAATAAAAAGAACATTTTAGACATAAAACAAATAGGTTTCAGAGAAGGGATGGGCACAGACTTGGGCGGGTCAGTCGTAACAAATTTGCTGAGTATGGCTAGGAAAAAAGACAAGCCTCCATTGTATCTAGCATCCATGGATCTATCCATGGCTTTTGACATGGTCGATAGGGAAACCTTGTGGACAACCCTACTTGAGCTTGGCATTGAAAAAAACCTACTAGATGTTATAATAGCTCTTTATTCTAACACTATGCTTAGGGTGAGACTTAATAACAATGGCCTACTATCTGACCAAATCTCTACATATAATGGTCTAAAACAAGGTTGCAGACTGGCAGCCACACTGTTCAATCTCTATGTGTCCAAAGCAGGGAGCTTTTTAGATGATAGCGGTTTAGTCTCACCTAAATTGGGCAAAATAAGATTGAATTGGTTGGCCTATGCGGATGATTTTTTGTTATTTGACGCGACCAAGGTGGGCTTGCAAAGGCTGATTGTTGCATTCGAGAAATTTATCTTGAATAGAAAGCTACTGATAAACCCTAACAAAACAATAATATTCTACACAGGTATAAAAAATATAAAAGAAGACTCTTTTTCAATCACATGTGGTGGTTTGAAACTAAAAAACAAATCTATGTTAAAATACCTGGGTTATATATATACATCTCCCTTTTCGTCAGGGTTTATAAAAAAACATCTTGGTATAAAAGCCTCTGCCATCGCCAACCAAATATCAGCTGTGGAGAGAAGATATGGCAGGTTTACAATGATGCCCTGTATTTTGTTTTATCGGTCGAAAGCTATCCCCCGTTTGACGTATGGTCTTGAGTTCTACTCTGAAGAATTGGTATCCTATTTGAAAATAGTTGAAGCACAAGTATGGCGAAGGGTCCTAAGACATTTACCGAAATGTTTGCCTATGGAACTCATACGTTATGAGTTAGGTTTGTCTTCCCTAAAGTGTACAGTACACTGGAAAAAATTATCTCTATTACGAAAGTATATGATGTCTGAAGATAATACACTATATTGTTTTTTGGGTGCTGATTTGACTGGAGTTTTCATCTGTGAGTTAAAAAAAGACTGCATGAAAATTCTAAGTGATTTAGGTCTTACACTAGAAAATCTAAAAAGAAATCCTCTTAAAGTGAAAGAACTTTTAAGGGCCTTTGATTGGCTGGAGAATAATGTGGTAATCCTGAATTCCTCGATATATTCACAAGCGATATCTTTCTGGAAATGGAAACCTCATCCTGAGAAATATCTAGAAAAATATCCATCCAGAGCATATAGAAACCAATTTATGAGATTTCGTTTTAATGTTTTAAGTACTTACGAAATTTGGAATATAAGGTATAGAAATGAGACAAAGAAATCCTGTAGACATTGTGCGGGTACTAGGGTTAACGAATCATTAATGCACTTGTTGTTGGTTTGTCCGGCCTTATTGAAACAAAGAATAGAATACTTTGCAATGTTTGTTCATGATATTTCAAATGTAAATAGATGCAATTTGTGGTCCGAAATGCTTCATGGTAACTCGACGATTTTAAAAATACGTATTAATGAATTTTTGAGAATTATCTGCGAATTAACATAAGGATTACTTAAGCCTTTAAATTATCCGGAAGCTTTGAAAAACAATGAGTTGAAGTCACAAATTTTTAACAATGTTTTAGTCAATAGGAATAATTATTATGATCACACATACATTGAGAAGTAACAAGTGATAAGCGTCTTAAAATGAATTGCTCGTTTCTAGCTGTCCAATGTATTATAGGTTCGGTATTGTATCAGAAAAATGTATCTTAAAGTAGCGTATTGTATTTTTATATGTTGTAACTCTTTGTAAACTTTTGCTACTAATTGATTGTATTATGAAAAATATTTTTATACATTGTACCTCTTTTGTAAACTTCTTCTATCAATCATTTGTAATATGGAAAGAATTCATTCAGCTGTCTAATGAATTATAGGTTCGGTATTATATTAGAAAAATGTGTTTTAAAAAGAGTAGTGTAATGTATTCTTATATGCTGTAACCTTTTGTAAACCTTTTCTACTAATCGATTGTATTATGAAAAGTATTTCCATATGTTGTATTTTCTTTGTAAATTCATTCTATTATCGTTCATATTATGAAAAGAATTCATTTTGTAAAGGTTTGTATAAACCAAAAACAATAAAGATAATAATAATAATAATGATAGTTTAACAAAGAGAGACTCGCAGGAAGGAATGGAAGGTTGGTTGTCGATGATTGAGGCATGGAAGAGAGACTTGAAGACGAATGCTACTCCCCCTCCTCTGGAGGGATGGTTCAGTGGGATGAGGGAGTAGTCCGGGGGAAAGGCTTCATTAGCAAGTCGTCAGAGAACCAGGTTTCAGTGACGAAAACCAGGTCTGGTTTGTCAGAGGTGAGGAGGTCATAGATGCAGTGTCTGTTTTTTGCTACGGATCGGGCATTAAATAGGATGCAGTTCACATCGGTAGGCAAGGTTGGTCTCGGAGCTGGCGCGGAAGGGGGCGGTGGCGGAGAGAGTGGAGACTGGGGCGGGAGAGGGGTATGGTGGGCGATGCTTGATGGGAATAGTGGGCGAGCAGAAAAATTGGCGGGCTTCTGGTGGGATTGGGTGGCTGCGTGTGTTAGGATGATCGGGTTTGGTTCGGGGGATCCGAAGGTGGGGTGTGAGCGGTTTGGAGTTTCAGTTGCAGTTGATGAGAAATCGAGGGAGAGGGGTTTCAGGAAAGGTGAAGCCGGGGGGAAGGAGGTGATTGCGAGAATGAGGTGGTGGGACGAGATAGGGGAGGTGACGAGTGCTGAGAGATTGAGGGTGACCAGGTACGTTTCCTCTCTCGTTTCTTTGTTGCGATTGGAGTGTGAGAGAGGGAAGAGGGGTCAGAGGGGGAGAGGGATGCAGCTTCGATTCTTGCTAGGGCTAGGCGTGCAGTTTTTAAGCAGGGGAAAAGGTGCGGTTGGGCGGAAAGTGGCGGGGCTTTGTGTGCAAGGCAGGGGATGGATGATTGCAGGGCGGGGTGTGCCTGTTATGATGGTGACGGGAGCGGGCATGGTTAACATTGACTGGTCGGTGGTGGGGTATGGGGAAGGAATGGTTTTAGGGTGGTTGGCTCGCCATCGTGCCCCTCTGGCTTGGTGTTTGGAGAGGGGAATGGTAGGGAGTGCGAAGGGTGGTGGGATGCTTTGGGCACAGGGGGCCTGGAGGGAAGTCAGATCGGGAAGTGGGGGCGGTCCACGGTGGTCGTTTCCGACCAGCACTGGTGGAGTGGGTCTACTCATGCTTGGTACAAGGTTTTAGATGGAATTTAGGAGGGCTTTCTAATTGTAATTGTAAGTTTAGTGGGGGGCACGCTTCAGGCACACTTACAGGTTCTATTTGCACAGAGATGATATTAGACTGTTGGGTGCACTTCTAGGTTCGACTGTACAAAGAGGTGATATTAGGCTATTAGGTACGACTGTACATAGAGGTGATATTAGGCTATTAGGTACTATTCTAAATTCAACTGTAAATAGAGATGGTATTAGGTCTACCTCTAGAGGGTAATAGACTATTAGGCACACTTCTATCAATTCGACTTTATACAGGGAGGGTATTAGGTATGATTCTAAGGTTAACTTTGTACAGAGCAGATATTAGGGAGATTAGTCGATTCACCAGGGACAGTATTAGACTAATAGGATATTGAGCACACTTCCAAGATCGACCTCGGCAGAGAGGCTGTTGGGCGCTCTTCTAATAGGGTATTGAGCGCACTTCTAAGATCAACTTCTGCAGAGAGGCTGTTGGGTGCTCTTTTACATTTAACTTTCCCTCAGAGGCTATTGGACACACTTCTAACTTCAATTTTAACAGAGATAGGCTATTGGACTATTGGGCTCACTTGTAACTTCACCTTTCACAGGGGGGCAATTGGGACATCTCTAGATTCACAGAAGGGTTGTTGGGCACATTTCTAAATTCAACTCCTAGATGAACTTCTAAATCCAACTTTCACCTAGAAGCTATTGGTCAAACTTCTAAAAGAAACTTGGGCACACTTCTATATTGGACTTTCACAGAGAGGGAGTTGGGCAAACTTCTAAATGCAACTTTTCACAGGGATAGGCTATTGAGCACACTTCTAAATTCAACTTTCACAGAGATAAGCTATTGGGCACACTTCTAAATGCAACTTTTCACAGAGATAAGCTATTGGGTGCACTTCGAAATGCGGCTTTCACAGAGAGGGAGTTGGGCCCACTTCTAAATGCAACTTTTCACAGGGATAGGCTATTCGGCACACTTCTAAATTCAACTTTCACAGAGATAGGCTATTGGGCTCACTTCTAGATGCAGGTTTTCACAGAGATAAGCTATTGGGCACACTTCTAAATGCAACTTTTCACAGAGATAGGCTATTGGGCGCACTTCTAAATGCGGCTTTCACAGAGAGGGAGTTGGGCCCACTTCTAAATGCAACTTTTCACAGGGATTGGCTATTGGGCACACTTCTAAATTCAACCTTCACAGAGATAGGCTATTGGGCTCACTTCTAACTTCAACTTTCACAGGGGGGCAATTGGGACATCTCTAGATTCACAGAAGGGTTGTTGGGCACGTTTCTAAATTCAACTCCTAGATGAACTTCTAAATTCAACTTTCACCTAGAAGCTATTGGGCAAACTTCTAATTCAACTTATAGTACACTTCTAAATTCAACTTCTACGGAGATACTACGGGCGCACTTTTAATTCAACTTCTAATGCACTTCTAAATTCAACTTTCACAGAGAGGGAGTTGGATACACTTCTAAGATCAACTTTTCACAGAGATAGGCTATTGGGCACACTTCTAGATTCAACTTTCACACAGAGGGAGTTGGGCACTCTTCTAAATGCAACTTTTCACCGGGATAGGCTATTGGGCACACTTCTAAAAGAAACTTTTCACAGAGATAGGCTGTTCACAGAGATAGGCCATTGGGCACACTTCTATATTCGACTTTCACAGAGAGGGAGTTGGGCAAACTTCTAAATGCAACTTTTCACAGAGATAGGCTATTGGGCACACTTCTAAATTCAACTTTCACAGAGATGGGCTATTGGGCTCACTTCTAGATGCAGCTTTTCACAGAGATAAGCTATTGGGCACACTTCTAAATGCAACTTTTCAGAGAGATAGGCTATTGGGCGCACTTCTAAATGCGGCTTTCACAGAGAAGGAGTTGGGCCCACTTCTAGATGCAGCTTTTCACAGAGATAAGTTATTGGGCACACTTCTAAATGCAACTTTCAGAGAGATAGGCTATTGGGCGCACTTCTAAATGCGGCTTTCACAGAGAGGGAGTTGGGCCCACTTCTAAATGCAACTTTTCACAGTGATAGGCTATTGGGCACACTTCTAAATTCAACTTTCACAAAGATAGGCAATTGGGCTCACTTCTAGATGCAGCTTTTCACAGAGATAAGCTATTGGGCACACTTCTAAATGCTACTTTTCACAGAGATAGGCTATTGGGCGCACTTCTAAATGCGGCTTTCACAGAGAGGGAGTTGGGCCCACTTCTAAATGCAACTTTCCACAGAGATAGGCTATTGGGAACACTTCTAGATTTAACTTTCACAGAGATAGGCTATTGGGCACACTTCTAAATGCAACATTCACAGACGTAGGCTATTGGACACACTTCTAAATGCGACTTTCACAGAGATAGGCTATTGGGCACACTTCTAAATGCAACATTCACAGAGATAGGCTATTGGGCACACTTCTAAATTCAACTTTCCACTCAGAGGCTATTGGGCACACTTCTAAATGCAACTTTCACAGAGATAGGCTATTGGGCACACTTTTAAGTTCAACTTTTCACAGAGATAGACTATTGGGCACACTTTTAAGTTCAACTTTCCACTCAGAGGTTGTTGGGCACACTTCTAAATGCAACTTTCCACAGAGATAAGCTATTGGGCACACTTTTAGATTCAACTTTCACAGAGAGGGAGTTGGGCACACTTCTAAATGCAACTTTTCACCAAGATAGGCTATTGGGCACACTTCTAGATTCAACTTTCCACTCAAGGCTATTGGGCACACTTCCAAATGCAACCCTCACAGAGATAGGCTATTGCGCGCGCGCACTTCTAAATTCAACTCCTCACAAAGATAGGCTATTGGGCGCACATCCAAACTCGACCTTCACAGAGAGGGAGTTGGGCACACTTCTAAATGCAACTTTCCACAGAGATAGGCTATTGGGCACACTTCTAAGTTCGAGTTTCACAGAGAGGGAGTTGGGCACACTTCTAAATGCAACATTCACAGGGATAAGCTATTGGGCACACTTCTAAATGCAACTTTCACAGAGATAGGCTATTGGGCGCACTTCTAAGTTCAACTTTTCACAGAGATAGGCTATTGGGCACACTTCTAAATGCAACTTTCACAGAGATAGGCTATTGGGCGCACTTCTAAGTTCAACTTTTCACAGAGATAGGCTATTGGGCACACTTCTAAATTCAACTTTTCGCACAGACGCTTATTGGGCACACTTCTAATGCAAATGTTCACAGAAGTAGGCTATTGGGCACACTTCTAAATTCAACTTTTCACTCAGAGGCTATTGGGCACACTTCTAATGCACCTTTTCACAGAAGTAGGCTATTGGGCACACTTCTAAATTCAACTTTTCACTCAGAGGCTATTGGGCACACCTCCAAATGCAATCTTCACAGAGATAGACTATTGGGCACACTTTTAAGTTCAACTTTTCACAGAGATAGACTATTGGGCACACTTTTAAGTTCAACTTTCCACTCAGAGGTTGTTGGGCACACTTCTAAATGCAACTTTCCACAGAGATAAGCTATTGGGCACACTTTTAGATTCAACTTTCACAGAGAGGGAGTTGGGCACACTTCTAAATGCAACTTTTCACCAAGATAGGCTATTGGGCACACTTCTAGATTCAACTTTCCACTCAGAGGCTATTGGGCACACTTCCAAATGCAACCCTCACAGAGATAGGCTATTGCGCGCGCGCACTTCTAAATTCAACTCCTCACAAAGATAGGCTATTGGGCGCACATCCAAACTCGACCTTCACAGAGAGGGAGTTGGGCACACTTCTAAATGCAACTTTCCACAGAGATAGGCTATTGGGCACACTTCTAAGTTCGAGTTTCACAGAGAGGGAGTTGGGCACACTTCTAAATGCAACATTCACAGGGATAAGCTATTGGGCACACTTCTAAATGCAACTTTCACAGAGATAGGCTATTGGGCGCACTTCTAAGTTCAACTTTTCACAGAGATAGGCTATTGGGCACACTTCTAAATGCAACTTTCACAGAGATAGGCTATTGGGCGCACTTCTAAGTTCAACTTTTCACAGAGATAGGCTATTGGGCACACTTCTAAATTCAACTTTTCGCACAGACGCTTATTGGGCACACTTCTAATGCAAATGTTCACAGAAGTAGGCTATTGGGCACACTTCTAAATTCAACTTTTCACTCAGAGGCTATTGGGCACACCTCCAAATGCAATCTTCACAGAGATAGACTATTGGGCACACTTTTAAGTTCAACTTTTCACAGAGATAGACTATTGGGCACACTTTTAAGTTCAACTTTCCACTCAGAGGTTGTTGGGCACACTTCTAAATGCAACTTTCCACAGAGATAAGCTATTGGGCACACTTTTAGATTCAACTTTCACAGAGAGGGAGTTGGGCACACTTCTAAATGCAACTTTTCACCAAGATAGGCTATTGGGCACACTTCTAGATTCAACTTTCCACTCAGAGGCTATTGGGCACACTTCCAAATGCAACCCTCACAGAGATAGGCTATTGCGCGCGCGCACTTCTAAATTCAACTCCTCACAAAGATAGGCTATTGGGCGCACATCCAAACTCGACCTTCACAGAGAGGGAGTTGGGCACACTTCTAAATGCAACTTTCCACAGAGATAGGCTATTGGGCACATTTCTAAATTCAACTTTCCACTCAGAGGCTATTGGGCACACTTCTAAGTTCAACTTTCACAGAGAGGGAGTTGGGCACACTTCTAAATGCAACTTTTCACCAAGATAGGCTATTGGGCACACTTCTAGATTCAACTTTCCACTCAGAGGCTATTGGGCACACTTCCAAATGCAACCCTCACAGAGATAGGCTATTGCGCGCGCGCACTTCTAAATTCAACTCCTCACAAAGATAGGCTATTGGGCGCACATCCAAACTCGACCTTCACAGAGAGGGAGTTGGGCACACTTCTAAATGCAACTTTCCACAGAGATAGGCTATTGGGCACATTTCTAAATTCAACTTTCCACTCAGAGGCTATTGGGCACACTTCTAAGTTCAACTTTTCACAGAGATAGGCTATTGGGCACACTTCTAAGTTCGAGTTTCACAGAGAGGGAGTTGGGCACACTTCTAAATGCAACATTCACAGGGATAAGCTATTGGGCACACTTCTAAATGCAACTTTCACAGAGATAGGCTATTGGGCGCACTTCTAAGTTCAACTTTTCACAGAGATAGGCTATTGGGCACACTTCTAAATTCAACTTTTCGCACAGAGGCTTATTGGGCACACTTCTAATGCAAATGTTCACAGAAGTAGGCTATTGGGCACACTTCTAAATTCAACTTTTCACTCAGAGGCTATTGGGCACACTTCTAATGCACCTTTTCACAGAAGTAGGCTATTGGGCACACTTCTAAATTCAACTTTTCACTCAGAGGCTATTGGGCACACCTCCAAATGCAATCTTCACAGAGATAGACTATTGGGCACACTTCTAAATTCAACTTTCCACTCAGAGGCTATTGGGCACACTTCTAAGTTCAACTTTTCGCAGAGATAGGCTATTGGGCACACTTCTAAGTTCGAGTTTCACAGAGAGGGAGTTGTGCACACTTTTAAATGCAACATTCACAGGGATAAGCTATTGGACACACTTCTAAATGCAACTTTCACAGCGATAGGCTATTGTGGACACTTCTAAGTTCAACTTTTCACAGAGATAGGCTATTGGGCACACTTCTAAATTCAACTTTTCGCATAGAGGTTTATTGGGCAACTTCTAATGCAACTTTTCACAGAAGTAGGCAATTGGGCACACTTCTAAATTCAACTTTTCACTCAGAGGCTTTTGGGCACACTTCTAATGCAACTTTTCACAGAAGTAGGCTATTGGGCACACTTCTAAATTCATCTTTTCACTCAGAGGCTATTGGGCACACCTCCAAATGCAATCTTCACAGAGATAGGCTATTGGGCACACTTCTAAATGCAACTTTCCACAGAGATAGGCTATTGGGCACACTTCTAAATTCAACTTTTCGCACAGAGGCTTATTGGGCGCACTTATAATGCAACTTTTCACAGAAGTAGGCTATTGGGCACACTTCTAAATTTAACTTTTCACTCAGAAGCTATTGGGCACACCTACAAATGCAATCTTCACAGAGATAGGCTATTGGGCACACTTCTAAATGCAATCTTCACAGAGATAGGCTATTGGGCACACTTCTAAATGCAACTTTCAGGGGTATAGGACCGAGTTTCTAAGTGCAATTATGTCACAGATAAAACGGGTTTACAAACGTGAGGCTTCATTAGTTGAGTGGTGAGGTGGTTGCCCTGTCCACACTTACTTATTGTCAGCTTCTTGCTCCTCCTGCGGATACCTGCAGATACGATCTGGAGTCGTCTCTGGGGGAGTCGTCCTTTGCCTCAGGTCCTCAGCCGATGGGAGAACTGGTAATGGAGGGGAATCTTTTGTCTGGACCAATCAGGGGAGGTGGGCGGTCTAGGGAGGCGGGAATCAGGAAACTAGGGGTCGGGAAGGGGAGAGGGTGTACGCGGGCCTGGGGGGGACTGAGAAGGCAAAAAATACACACAAAGGAGGCCAGGAGGGTCTCCCAGAGACTAGCGCTCACCTGCTCAGCTCGAAGGGAAGAGAGAGCACGGAGCGAAGGGCCTCCTCAACCTACGGAGTAGGTGAGGCCAACGGACCAATCAGGGGAGGTGGGCGAGCTAGGGAGGCGGGAATCAGGAAACTAGGGGTCGGGAAGGGGAGAGGGTGTACGCGGGCCTGGGGGGCACTGAGAAGGCAAAAAATACACACAAAGGAGGCCAGGATGGTCTCCCAGATACTAGCGCTTACCTGCTCAACTCGATGGGAAGAGCGAGCACGGAGCAAAGGGCCTCCTCAACCTACGGAGTAGGTGAGGCCAACAGACCAATCAGGGGAGGTGGGCGGGATAGGGAGGCGGGAATCAGGAAACTAGGGGTCGGGAAGGGGAGAGGGTGTACGCGGGCCTGGGGGGCACTGAGAAGGCAAAATACACACAAGGAGGCCAGGAGGGTCTCCCAGAGACTAGCGCTCACCTACTGAGCTCGACCAACATTTAGTACTAACTGTAGCATTGCGTGGTCACTCAAATGGGTGGTTATTATCTCGAAAGTGCAGACATTCACTGTGTCTATGTTCCCAAGAAGCAAGTAATCGATCGTGGATGCTGTTACCGAGTTGTGCCAGGTCGGGACTTTCCTCCATCAACCTTCAAATAACTGGTTTGATTGCAAAAGCCCCCATCTAAAAAACAAAGATGACCAAACTCTGTGTGCTCCTCTTCCTTATATCACATGGTTGTGCAACAGAGGTTGTTTTGCCCTCCTCTAATTAACCTAGATCCTTCTCATTAAGATTGCAGTCAGTTAAAATCGCCCCCTACAATAACCAGACTCATTGGGGGTCATTACGACCCTGTAGGTAGCCATGCTGCTATTTGCGCCATGGCTACCCCCATTCCGGGTACCGGGTCCAGGTTCCTGGAATGGGGAAATACCAGGCCATTCCGACCTTGGAGGGCCCGGTATTTCCCCATTCCAGGAACCCAGACCCTGTACATCCCCTTTCGAGCACCCATAGGGCTCAATGGGAATGGTGAGCATGCTAACAACGGGCCCGTTAATGACGGGACCGTTGTTAGCTTGCTGGTCTGCTCGCGGGACCCGCTAAGGACGCCTGGTAGAACCAGGCGTCCTTAGCGGGTCCCACGAAGAGTCCTCGTAATGAGGCGGTAGGGTTTAACGGGGCCGGCAGCTCTACCGGCCCCATTAACCCCCTACCGCCAGGGTCATAATGACCCCCATTGTGTGTTGGATTTGCGACTTTATCAAAATATTTCCAATTTCGTCTGCCAGTGTGTCTATCTCTGATCGGATTGAATTGATATATATTTCATTATTAGAATGTAAGAGTTGTTTGTTGTAAGGAACTCATGGTGGCAACAGTAAAGACTGACAAGTGATCACATTTCAAGGGTGTTTATTAAACTGCATATGCGGGTTGGAAAAATGCCTTATCTAAATCTAAATCTAAGATGGGAGCAAGCTACAACCATTAAATAATAATAAGGCAGTCCTAGTGGCGTCTTGTCAAATAAAAGGACCTATGCTAAGAGAAACCTATTGCCAATCCTTACGCTAAATACAAATAAAGAGGGTGGGATAAAAAAGAAAGAAAGCAGTGTTTACAAATGATGAGTCAGGATGTATTAGCCGGGGGTCTCCCTTCCCAACGTTTCGAGAACAGCACAAGGCAGGATTCTGGAGCACAGCACACACTCAAGGTTTCCCAGCACGAGCCAACAGTTCTGCTCTCAGATATCAGAGCCTTTGGTGGTAAAGTCTCTTTTCTACAAAACGTTGCTTGCCTCCAAGGACCTGATGTGTTCCAAAAGTAATAAATAAAAGTTCCTTTCTGCTTGCACGTTGGGTGATGCCTTTAGACCCTTGGATCACCCTCTTCTGGGCTCAGACCCTTCTCGACTGTCAGCCTCTCTCTGTCGGGTTCACTACAGCTTTTAAGACAATCTCATCTATGACATTCACAAATCTTAATGTCTTTTTAAACAGTTCACTGTGGACATCCCTCTGCCGGGTTCACTCTTGTCAACACACTATTTATCGTGACTTTAGACTTCGCCCCCTTTTTATAGGCATCCCTCCGTCGGGTTCACTCTTGCCAACTTTGTCAATCACACAATTCCTTGAACAGTTCTTACGATGCGGGATTCTCTCCCCTTAGCTTCACAATCATGTCGGTCAAAGACTTTCGATTATACAGAGGATTTTATGAGACCCCTGTATGACCACTTTGACCCCTTTCTTGCCTTTCCCAAGGCCGTCTGGTAATGGTAGTTTCAACAATAGGGTAATTGCCCCGTTTCCTGAGTGAGCACCCATGTGGTGCCAGACTCCTCTGTAGCTGGTGGGTTTCCCCTCTTCTATAAACAGTTCTTTGTACTTTCCTCAATTAGCCGTTTGCTACTTTTGTTCAACACAGTTCGGTTTCTTATTGGCTCTCACCCCGACTCACCGGCTGTGATGAACCTCTTGGCTTTGCTTGTCTCTGGAGTCAAGGCCGGTACCACAGTGGCAAGCGTCTCTCCCCGGCATGGTTATCAGCGCAGGAGGGTCCTGTGTACCATTGACATCTGCTGCAACACACGCTGGCTATTGTTTGCGGTCTTACGATTTGTTCCGCAGAGGTTTCACTGGCCTTGGTCGGAAAGGGCAAAGGCGCTTCTCTCCTTGTCACCCCATCGATTCACGCTGTCTTTCTCCTCCTCTTGAACTGCCATGCTGAGTTGGCTCTCCCGTTGTGCGGTCTGCCTTGCTCGTATTGTGCTCTCGTGCTCCACCTTTTATCCCTGTGGGGAAGGGAAAGGGTTGTCAGGTGTGTGTGATTCTGGTCGATTGCCTGACTTTGCCTGACCCATGTATTGGGACATGTCAGGTAAACGGCTCTGGTGGTTGTCCGTCGTCTTTCGTGGTGTGCAAAAGTGTTCGTGTCAGAAAAGGGGGTTGGGGGGCAGAGTGTTTTAGTATCCGACAGGGTAGGATGGGAAAAAAGGTATTATAAGAAGGGGGATACTGCCCCTCACCCATCGGTGTCCCACTTCCACTCCCCAAGGACCCCCCATCCAGGTGATCCTCACTGGTCCGCCCCCAGGAACTGGATTCAATAGCGATGGCCGTGTTCTGGCCACCCGGATGACAGATCCCCGGGGACTAGTCAGGGAGACACCTTCAGGTTTCTCACATAGTGTCATTTCTATCAATGATCTCAGTAGCCAACAAGGCCTCTGACATACATTTCCAATTCTGTAGAAAGCAACATTTACTGATTGTTGCAGCCATTAATAGTCCTCTCATAGGTCTCCGCTGTAGAGCTTTCTTAGCCGGTTTATTGTTCAGAGTGCACCCATCAATCACTGGGCAAACAGTCAGCCAAGTCTCTTGCCGTTGAATAAAGTCATATTTGCTTAAGGCGTTGGTCCGTTCTCCTTGCATAAAAGAGTTATAGCCACGTGAGTTCCAGCTTAAGATAGAGATCTTAGAAGCCTGGTCTGAAGGCAGGGATTGCTGGTTAAGTGTTGGCAAGCAACTCCCAACCTGAAGAGGACTGTTCTCTGTAGGTGTACCTCTGTTGATAATTATCAAAATGATAGGTCGATGTCAGATTCTTATAAGGATATTCAACCCATTCTTTAGATTGCTCAAAGTAGTAGCTTGCAAATCCTTTTAGCAAAATATCTTCCCGATGATGATACAAAAGATTTTCAATTAATTTTGAGGAAAAATGAACAACACATTTCTCCTTGCAGCCTTTGTTAATAGGTTTACAAACGTTATGTCACGAGATGCAATAGAGCTTAGTTCAGGCACTGACGAAAGTAGCGTCAGTATCCTAGACCTATTTAAGAATTGTTGCACTCCTCATCAAATACTGATTTGAAGATTATAGGCTGTAACAAAGTTAGGCTATTTCTGAGACCTGTGTCTCTAGACTTCCTCAAATTTTGCTCCCTGAGCCAAAGAGCTTGTACAGACACATTATCCTTGGCTCAATTTCCTTCCAGAACTTGAGTGGCTATAGACTTGTTATCATGTGCAACATTGATGTCCTGTGTGGCGGTGGCCGGATTGAAGTGAAATCTGGGCCTTAAAGGATTCCTGTCCAGTTCGTAGGTCCAGGACGTCTGGCTGCATGTCGTAAGATGTGTGCAACAGGATTCCAAAAGCACACTCCCCCGCCCCCATTTTTCTTTATTTCGGCCTTTTCACTAGCTGCCACTCATCGTTGCAGACTGTCTACCGAGAATTCTTTGTTGATGTTTTTGACTTTGATGATCCGTATTTACAGTATTGCTCACTGTTATCGCTGGCGTACCTGACTTTGAACTGGCAGTAATTGTGATTGGCCTGGGGGGGCGTCACCTTAGATTTAATGCTGCTTGCTGATGTATTCTTGGCAGCATATAGGATCTTTTGTAAACGTTTCCTCAAGCCTTTATTTTTTCTGCCACTGGCAACCCTTAATGTTCTTAGATTATTTTCTTTAGGAAGGTAGTAATTTCTGCCTGACTTTTATCGAGTAATGAGTTGTTGGACAGTGTTGTTTGCTGGTCTAGTTCTTTTCACAGAGAGCGTCATGACCTCGTCATGACGCCTCTGCAATAAAGGAGGCTCTGCTGGCAGTGGCACGCTCGGGCCAGAGCAGCAGAGACCCTGGAAGCAGCAACTCGCGGCTGTGTGTGTTCTTGGGGGCTGGGGTTTGCCACGTGAACGTGGCCTACTTGGTGCGGTGCAGCCTGGGTGACCCCAGGTCCGTGCCTCCATTGTTGGTAATCCAGTGAACCGGACTGTGTGGGGTGATCCTGGCACATAACGAGCTGCGGGAGCCACGTCGGGAGGTCCTGACGTCTGGACTGGCCCGCCCCGGTGATCCGGGGGGAAGCCCACAACAGACAGCTGCTTGTTTTGTCGGGACAGTGAAGCTGCATTTGAAGCAATAGTCGAGAAAATATTGTGGAGAGATCCTGGCCCCACAACACAGTCATTCTTCTCTTTGGACATATTCACCTTTGTGGTTTCAGGTTGATGTATTGCTTGCGCCATCAGGAAAACAGGAATTTCACTTAAGGTAGCCAAATTTGACCTAACCACATGTGCCACTGTGTCGTACAATCGTGTACTCGATTGCAGGACAATGTTCAGGGCCGCCAATGAGCTCATGTTGGATTCCGAGGAGTCTTTACAAGAAGATACCTCCCCTTGAAACGGAACTGAAGGATGGTCTATCCTGACAGAGGTGTCCGATTAAGCATCGTAATGATGATTTATAGAGTCAGGAGCAATACTGGTATGCTGAGTGTTGAATATGGCGGGCGTCTGTCATTCACGATTTCAATGGCATTGATTTCAGTCTCAAGACTGGCACACTCATTTGGAAGACAGATACTCCGTCTATCCTATGGTCTACTTCACTGAGCACCGACTCTGAAATTTCACAGACAGTCTCTTTAGCCACCCAGACCCTCGCTGTTGGAAGGTCTGAAATAGTGCGGTCGAGCAGCACCACTTGACTATATATATTATTTTGTCACCGTGGAAAAAAGGTTATATTCCGTTTGTCCCAGTTTGGTTCTAATCTCCTCAGCCAGCAGGGTGGTACTCTCGCTCCACAGATTGTAGCAGTTATTTTCCCCCTTCATCGGGTTTACCGGCAAGAGTCTCCCTGGAAACCGTGCGCCTAGCCACTGGCGTGTTGGTGAATCCGTACTCAGAAGCCCGACAGTCATTTTGCACAATACACAGTCACACAGGCAAAAGGTGGAATGCCCCCCCCTTCTGCAGATGGAAACAAACCAGCGCACCACCCACATTGTTTTCCACTGTTGATGTTGCAGACTTCTGCGGCCGCTTTGCGGATGCCGCAGGACTTTGAAGGTGGGTGGGTGGAGTCACTAGCGCAGTGCTTCCACTCTGATGCTTGCTGTAGTGAGATGCTTCGGTATTCAGCATAGCCAGGTATTTAAGCGTCCGATGTGATAAAAAGGGGACTGAGCTGAGGTACCAGAGGTCAGGATTTTGGGGGGCTTTCCCAAACCCAGGGCTGCGCCCACGCACACTGCACTAAATTTAAAGGGGAAGCTCAGTTTTTCTCTGCCAAAGGTTCCAGTACCGTCCCCATGTTGGGGGACGCCCACAAGGATAGAGGAAAGGCGCCAAAGGACTATGAGTAATCTTGTCACTACAGTGAGTAACTTTAATTTTCTGACAGTTTTCAATACATGTTTTCTCACAGGTAACACATTCTTTAAAAATAATAGACCCCAGCCCACACATATCTGTATCTCCAGAAAGTCAAGCCTGTCTGTGCGCAGCCGGCACTGGTAGCTCATTTCCTCGGACAGTCAAACTGTTCATAATCATACTGTTTGTTCAAGTAACCAGTTGCTCCTGCAGCCACATTGCTTCCGGAGGGGTGCAGGATAGGGTAAGTGACCTTCTGTCCTCTTCCCATGCTTCTTTTTTTTTTTTTTGTATATTATTTTTATTGGTTTAAAAACAAACCTTTAAAAAATGTTTTACAAACATCAATCCCTTCACAATAGCTCATTAAGTCCTCTCAATCCTGCCAGACCCAAGTTAACTGTTGCGTCTTTCTATCAAACAATCATTAAGGTTGAGTTGTCAGTTTTCAGCAAGCTCTCGATCACTATTGAGAAAGACGTTAATGGGAGTACCAGCTTCATATCAATCCCATTAAACATTTTCTCCCACCATTCGTCGACACAAAGTGAAGGATGTTTCTCGGCCCATGGGCCCAGATGAATTGATCGCACATCTCTCAATTTGCCACAGAACAATACCAGATGTTTGAGGGTCTCCACCTTGCATGCACAGAATCTTCAAGCTGTGTCTAAGGATGTGTTACATTCCCATACTCTAAGCCGCTCTTTAGTTTTGAAGGCGTTTAATCTAAACCGCATAAACACTCTCCTTGCATTCGCACTTGGAAACAGGCCTATGTACCTTTGAAGTTCATTAAACGCCCTTGCCTCAGTCGGTACAGCAGCCATCAGAGTATTGGCAGATCTTTGTGCGCATGTCGCCTCCCAGTCAGCATGCCAGATTTTTAGCTTTGCAGCATTAGGATTGTCGTGCAATGTTTCCAAATTAATATCGAGTTCCACGAGAAGTTCTTCACAGTGTTTGGCCCACATTGAGACCATGTTATTTCCATCAGAGGATATGTCATGTAAGATTTGAAACTGCGGAATGTTCTTGTGTATTCGTGTTTTGCGAAATAAAGACAAGAGGTTCCAACAAATTCTAGCATGCAATGAGGTTAGTGTCAGTTCATACCTTATACATGCCGTGGACAATCCCTTTGGCAGGCTCAATACTTTGGACCAAAACGTATTCTCCAATGTGGACCACAAGGAATAAGGACATCCCAGCACGTTTTCAGCTCTGTATGTTAAAATTGGAGAGACCTTTTGTTGGTAAAAGTTTCGAGCTGGAATTAGAGAAAACCTTCCAAATCTTTTATTCAAAAGAAGTGCTTGATTGGCAAGTTGCTGACATTTCCTCTTGATTTTAATGATCTATGGGCCGTCGTTTATGTTAGAGCTTATCCGCATGCCTAGGTATTTTACGTTGCTTGACAAGCCTAAGGATTCATGGCCCAGCTTCCATGTAACTTTACTTTTGTTTTTATTTCGAGCTGTTCTCAAGTTGTTATGCACCATGATTTCGCATATGGAGGTTTTAATCTCCAGTTGGTTTGTGGTCACGTATTTTTGTACTGCGTCTAACTTTCTCTGGAGGCCAATAGCTGTTGCATCTAGTACAATCATGTCATCCGCGTATAACAGCCAGCTAATGTGAGACATGTGGAGCTTGGGAGGAAAAGATTGCACAGAGTTTATGGCGTCCCCAATGTCTGATATAAAGAGGCTAAAAATAGCCGCGGCCAATGGGCATCCCTGCTTCACTCCCTTATGCATCTTGATCTCTTTGGAGAACGTTCCTGCTTGGTCTAGACGAATGCGGATCGATGTTTGCGTGTGTAGATCTTTAATTGCTTCTAGCAGACCAGCTGGGAAGCCCCATAATCGCAACTTGTTCCAAAGAATTTCACGATTAATAGCATCAAAAGCATGGGAGAAGTCGATAAAAGCAAGGTAAACTTTAGTGTAGGTACGCATGGCCTCCATCTTCAAGTTTAGAATAAGTAGATTCAGCGAGCATCCAACATATTTAACAAACCCAGCTTGTTTTATGTCTACCCGATTTGCCTTTATGGACCATTCGATGGGGGGCGTGGCCAACGCTGATGGCGTAAAGACGTGACTGTGTGGAGCTCCCGTCCCGATCCTGGCCTAGATCCTTTATTCGACCCTTATTCCTGGCCCGATTGTGTGCCAAAACTTATACCCAAGTGGGGGAAGTGATTCTGACCCCGTTCGGCGCTGGAACGAGAAGAATCGGAACCAGCGTCCCCGAAAACGCAACCTCGGAACTGACGCCCCCGAGCGAAACAAGATGGCGGACGACAGCGAGGCCTGACGGAGGGGCGGACCGAGCGGGCTGCGAGGCGAAGGGAAGAGGTTCCATCGGGCTTCGCCTCCCCTGTCCCTACGCAAGTGGCGGAAAGTCCCCAGCAAAGTCATCGTCCGAAAGACCGGACACCCTCGCTTTTCCCTGCTCCTCGGGACTCGTCCTGCCGCTGGATGCCACCGAGCACATGAGGAGACCACCACACTGCCAAGGGGAGCGGACGGAGTCACATCCATCGCCCCGGGACCACTGCGGAGGGGACACGAGATGTGCATAGCCCACTGACGCGATCTGCTGACCGCGAGGAGCTCTGTGCGAAGGAGCGGCGGAGACCTAAACAGGGGCCCTCCTCCTCTCCCCCCGAACGGACGGCCCGAGGACTGAGGAGTGAACAGTTTACCCACCAACGCACCGGTAAGCCTGCAGACCCTATCCTAGCGCTTGGGAGCCGGAACTCGCCTGTACCATAGACGACGGGGCCCAGCGAGGCCACGGCCCGGAGTGTCGGGAAATCGCTGAGTGCCCTGTCGCACTGCCGGGGGAACACCCTGCATCGTGTCGCCAAGGAACACCGCTGCTCTTCACTGAAATACGCCGTCCTGTGGGGCCGACGGAGGGCTCATCCCTGTTACCACACTACCAGGTGGGACAAATGTCTACTTCGCGCAACAAGAACAGGGGTGCCACAATCATGGACTCATTCTCAGGGGCTAAACCCAAACAGCCCAACCAACATGAGATCCCCACGCAGACTGAAACCCCAACAACTGCTACCGACCCCAGCAACGCCCAAGTGCTCCAAGCTATCGCAGCACTCCAAACGTGCATGGAGACCAGGATAGACGAACTCAAGGTGGACATGCAGCTAATCCGCCAAGACGCCCGCAACATGGCAGAAAGAATAAACAAAGTGGAAATAAACCTCCGGGACACCACGGACACTGCCAAGGACTTAAAGCAGAAAGTCATCACACTTGAGAGGCAAGTGGCTCATCTTGAAGCGAGATCCGAAGAAGCAGAGGGTAGAGCCCGCCGCAATAACATCAGAGTCCTGGGCGTTCCGGAGGGGATGGAAGGCGCTGACCCCACAGAATTTATCGAGTCCCTACTAATGCAGGAAGTCGGAGCTGGCAAACTCACACAGGGCTTCTCCATCGAGAGAGCCCACCGCGCCCTACAAAAGCGGCCCCCTCCGGGATCACACCCTCGCCCAATGATTGCCAAGGTCTTGAACTTTCGTGACAGGGAAACAATCCTCAAATTCTCGAGGGATGGAGGTGACATCAGACGCGATGGCTCCAAGATTGTAATCTATCCCGATTATACCCCGCAAGTCCAGCGAGCCAGGAACTCGTTCATACCTATCAAAGCCCAACTGCGGAAGTTCGACCTTAAATACATGCTACTGTACCCCTCGCGCCTCAAGATTCTACACAAAGGTAAAGCCGTCTACATGGAGACCCCGGCGGCAGCCACTATGTGGATGGAACATAATAACCTGGCCGAGGGAGAGGACCACGTTTCGACACCCAACGGCTAAACCCAAACAGATCCGATACAACAATGATTGATTAGTTCTCTCAAGGACGGGAGTTCCGCGGACCACCCCACAGACATCGGCGCAACCCACCCCACCCCAAGCATGGCTGGCCCAAGGCCAACACCACAACCGCACCACATGACCTGGACAGGCCGATGGGTAGCGGATGCCCCCGAGCGTTGTCCTCCCAGAACAGCTGCTGGGAGCAACACACAGTTAACTTTTTTGTTCAATCCACCTGTTCGAGTGGAAGTTAAATTCGTTTATAAGTCTCCGATTAACACGTCAACGCAACAATCAAGGCCAACAGGAAGAAAGCAGAGCATAGACCCTGGGGGCGACCACTCGGCACACAGAGCTGGCTCAAGGAGGGTGGAGCCAGCGCCCTGGCCACATTGCCATCATCATGCCCACACGCCTTAAAATCGCCACCTGGAATGTGAGGGGCTTAGGTACCTACTTACGCCGGAACAGAATAAAATCCTATCTACACAGAAAGAAGATAGGGTTGGTCCTATTACAAGAAACACATCTAACCAAGGAAGCCATGGCAGCACTCCAATCATACTGGGGTGGACAAGGGTTTGGGTCCACATACTCCAAATTCGCCAGAGGGGTGTTCACCTGGATCAGCCCTCACATCCCCTTCCAGCTCACCAAAATCGAACAGGATCCCGATGGAAGGTATGTCATAATTCTGGGCCACATTGAACAAACAGAGATCTGCATAGTCAACTCATACCTCCCCAACAACAACATCCCTGCGCACCTCACCAAGTTAAGCACAAAGATTGCGCCCTATAGAGATGCATTCCTTATCTGGGGAGGCGACTTTAACTGCATCAGTGACCCTGCACTCGACAGGTCGACCCCCCCCTTGGCTGGCCCATCAACTGCCACCACCGCCCTGAACACCATGCTGAACCGCCTAGACCTGGTCGACATCTGGCGGGAACAGCACCCCAAGGATCGTGGCTATTCCTTCCACTCCTCACCGCATAATCTTTACACCAGAATCGACTACCTCTTCATTGGCAGAGAGAGCTTCCCCCAGATCGACTCTTCCAACTACCTGGGCCGCACCATCTCTGACCACTCTCCCCTTGTAATTGAATGGAACATCACTGGACCCAGATCCCCCATACCCACATGGAGGATGCCCACTGAGGCACTTAAAGACCCCGAGTTCAGGGAAAGCCTTAGAGAAACCATAGAGAATTACATCAATGAGAATAAAGGCAGTGTAGCCCACCTAAGCACGGTCTGGGATGCTCTCAAAGTGGTTGTAAGGGGAGAGGTCATAGCAAAGGCCGGAGGCATGAGGAAACGCCTAAGAACTGAACTCGAATCACTAGAAGCTGAAATAGAACAGCTAGAATCCAACACCCTGGACCTCCAACCACAGGAAGTCAAGCTGGCCAGCTCTAGGGCCGCCTGCAAGGAAGCCTGGGACAGATTGGCCAAATTTGATTATATCACCAGAACCAACAGAACGCACGCCCATGCCGACAAACCTGGCAGACTACTCGCCTGGCTGTGTAAGAAAGAACACCCTAAGTTCCCGACCACTGCCCTAAGAGATGCCGATGGCACGCTACAAAGGTCCCAACAGGGAATTAACGACACCCTTAGGCTGTTCTACACCCAGCTGTACTCCCACGCTGAAGAGGTACCCCCCGAGGACATCTCAAACACCCTGGACGAAATTGGCTTGCCCCTTCTCCCCCTGCCACACAGGGAGGCTCTAGATGCTGACATCGATATAGAGGACATAAAAGACGCCATTAAGTCACTGGCCACCTGCAGGGCACCGGGCAGTGACGGGCTGCCCGCTGAATTTTACAAAGCCTATGAGCCGGAACTGTCCACGCTGCTACACGAGGTATTCCAAGAAGCCTACGAGTCGGGCACCCTGCCCGAGAGCATGCGAGAGACTTTATTGGTTCCGCTCCTCAAGCCTGGTAAGCCTGCGGATGACTGTGACTCCTATCGCCCTCTCGCTATGCTCAATTACGATGTTAAAATTCTCACAACCATATTGGCCAAGCGGCTGTCCAGGGTGATCGGAGAAGTGGTGCACCCCGACCAGAGTGGCTTTGTGCCGGGCCGCAACACCACTGCCAACCTACGCAGATTACAACACATATTGTCACATCCCTCTCACACTGGGCAAGCCCACACATTACTTTCTTTAGACGCCATCAAGGCATTCGATTCAATTTTCTGGGAATGGCTGATTGCGGTACTCAGGGAGTTTGGCTTCGGAGAACGATTCATTCGCTGGATCATAATTCTCTACACCAAGCCGCGAGCACGGGTGAAGACTGGTCGACTCATATCCACGGCATGGGATATACAAAGGGGCACACGGCAGGGCTGTCCGCTCTCCCCCATGCTATACATAATAGGGCTTGAACCCATTGCCATTTTTTTCAGGAAACAATTCTTTGATGCTGGTATCAGGATTGATGGGGTGGACCATATAATTTCCCTGTACGCGGATGATGTTCTCCTCTACGTGAGGGATCCGCAGCTGAATGTCCCAACTATGCTGGAGGTCCTTGACAACTTTGCCAAGGTGTCAGGCATACACTTTAGCAAACGCAAGTCCTGTCTGTTTCCGCTGGGCGCCCTCAGGGACACACATGTTGATGACCTCCCCTCACTGGGTATAGGATGGTGCCCCACTACGTTCCGCTATCTAGGCATTAATATTTACCACACGCCTGAACTCATGCACGCCAACAACACGGTAGCGGCACTTCCCCCCTTGCGCAAGTCAATCGGGTTTTGGGCTCGCCTCCCCCTATCCATGATGGGCAGGGCTTCCATCATTAAGATGATCGTCCTCCCCAGATTTCTCTATGGCTTCCAAAACATTTCGTATTACATTAGGGCTCCCTTCTTCCGTCTCTTAGGGAAGATACTTACAGACTTCCTGTGGGGAACTAGTAGGCACAAATTTGCATTATCCACCCTGACCCTCCCTTACGAGCAGGGAGGCATCCGGCTCCCTGATCTGGAGCGTTACTATCTGGCTGCTCAACTAAGCTTTGTGGCTAAATGGCTAGCCGATGATGTTACCCCTGAAACACTGCTCTTACAGCACTCGACGGCCCCAATCCGATTAAATGAACTCATTTGGGCCCCTCAACGTCTTGTGGGGGGGATACCCTTCTTAGCTACCCTGGGTCGTCAGGTATGGCAAAGGGTTAAAAGTCTTCTCCGCCTACAGCACAGTTACAATCCAGACACACCGCTCTTAGCTGACCTATGCCAGAACTCAGTAGACCTTGCCTCTATTCGACACTGGGAAAGGCTGGGAGTATACACGTGGGGGGACCTATACAGTGAGGGCACTTTCCGGGACTTCTCCTCCTTGCAGCTCGATGATGGCGTCCCAGCCGGTCAATTCCTTTGGTACGCAAGGATCCGCAATTTGGCTAGAACTAAATGGGACACGTGGCCTGAGGAGCCCGAATCCGACACCTTCATAACGCACCTATACAGCCTGGGAGACGGGTGGAGGCCTGTGTCCCGCATATATAGCCACCTAATTGACAGGCCTAACCCCCGCAGCAAGGACCTCAAAACCAGGTGGGAGAGTGATTTGGGCCACGAACTGTCCGAAGCTGAATGGAATAGAGCATTAGCGTTCCCCAATGCGGTATCCAGAAACTCTAGATTTAAATTAATTCAACTCAACATGCTATATCGATCATACTTGACACCGCTTAGAATAGCCAAAATATATAACCTACCCCAGCATAACTGCCCATGGTGTGGTAGAGATGAAGCCAATCTATTACACATGTTCTGGGGATGTGTCCAGGTCCGGAGACTCTGGGCGAGAGTTGAACTCCTCTGCAGCGAGGCAGGCATGACCAGATATGAATGGACTCCGTCAGAGTGCCTCCTCGGAACGTACCCCAGACTGGCCAAGTTCAAACACTCAGTCAGACTAATGGATCTGGTATGCATTCTGGTCAAAAGGACCATTGCCATGGCTTGGAAGCGACCCAGAGGCCCACAATACCAGGCATGGCACAACGAACTTGAGCGCTGGATAGGGGCGGAAACTTCAGCTTGGGAGAATGGTCTTACCACTTCCCCCGAAGACACGAGCTTGGGACTTGCTGCCTGGAAAACACTCACCTGGGCCTTACTTAACCCCCCCAATGACGATAAACCCCCCTGAACAATCAGCCCCCTGTTGACTCACAATACCTGAAACGGAACACTGGCACAGTATCCAACCTGTGCTCTCCTGCGGCCAGACCCCCCCCTTTTTGTTGCTTACATCATTGACATTATGGAGACTCGTTAATGTTGTTATTGTTTTGTTATTTCTGTTTAATTGTTTCTTCACAAAAGATCTATTTTGATGTATTCCAAATTACTACCACTGTGATTGTTTGGATCAGTGACGCAACTGTTTTACAACATAAACCCCAATAAAGAAACTCGAAAATAAATGGACCATTCGATCAGTTTTCTTTGTAGCACTGTTGCATACATTTTATCAAGAACATCCAACAGTGTCACTGGACGGTGATTTTTAGGACAGGCTCTATTTACCTTCTTGAAAATAGGTACAATTATAGCCGATTTCCAGGACCTAGGATTCTGATGTTGTACTCTTATCCTTTCAAACAATTCCAGACACACATCGACCCAGATATCAGGATGTTGCTTGATTGTGAAGTTCGTTAGACCATCTGATCCGGGTGCCCTGGAATTGTTTGCTTTTTTTATTATCGCCATGATGTCTTCTTTTGAAGAATTTGTGTGCCAAGATGATTCAGTTGGGGCACATGGGATTGGGGTGACATTCGGTTTGCTGTAAAGGGTCTTATAATGTGTCTGCCATTCAGCTTCCGTCACCATACAGGCTTGGAGTGCCATTTGAGGTGCTTTGAGGTTGTTAATAGTGCGCCAAAAATCTCCACTGTTTTTGTTTTTTAAGCACATCAGCATCTTCTCTGCGTCATGCTGTAGCAGAAAATGCTTGTGTCCTTTGAGCCAGTTTTTGTAGTTTTGTTTCGCCAGCCGATTTTTCACTTGTCTTACTTGCCTCGGGAACATTTTGTTTTTACGGATCGTTGAAGGCATCAGACGTTTCCTCTTCAGCACTTCTAAGTCAAAGTAATGGGTCTTTTTAAAAGACTGATTTTTATGCCCTATGTTTTTTGCTTTGAACTCAGACAGCAGCGGTGCGTATTCCACTGTTGAACCTCCGTCATGAAATTGTTCAGATAGATATGCGGCCTCATTTGTATCCAGCCGCAATCTGATTCTACTAGCTTCCACCATGACCCGTGTTGACCACTTTAGACCAGGCTTGTTACTAGTAGTTAGGAGCTCCATTTTTAGCATCTTATGATCGCTATTGTGCATTTGAACAACCTTTAGAGATTTAACTCGTAAGTGAAGGGCGTCCGATGTAAAGATATAGTCAATGGTGGATGTAAGCTCGCCTCGTTGCCACGTTAAACCAGGTGGAATGTCTCCTCGGGTGCATCCGTTTAGCATCGTGAGGTCCCGAGCTTTTAATTCTTCCAGCCATTCTTTTGTGAGTCTTGCTTTTTGTAATTTTAATGGCTTAAAGTAATCTATGTTGATGTCAGGGCAGATTATTATGTTTAATGGTCGTGTGGATTCCATCAGGTCATCAATAATTGTGGAAATTTGATCTATGAAGGAAAGCGTACCTGCCCTCTCGTGGTTCCAATATATATTTATGATATTTATACGGTCCGAGCAATCCTTTGAATCGTAAGATTTCCCAATCTCAGACACCTGAATGCAGGATGAATGGTTTGTCGATTTTAAAAGGGTATAGCCCGAGGATCGCCTAATGAGCGTTACCAAGCCCGCCATAGGGCGACCCTTTTCTAATGTAATGGCAGGATTGAGAGCACAATCGAATTCTGAGACCACCAGTAGATTGTTCATCCATGTTTCTTGCAAGCAAGCGACATGGATTCCCTGCAGCCAATTCGAGTTGAGAAAATGTACAAATCCCCTCGTATTCCATGATATAAATGTACATAATAGATTACAATCCTCAGTCTGGCATTAGCTTAGTCTGTTGTTATTCAGTGATTTTGCGAGCCAGTTCCAGTTGCCTGTTTGATCCTTAGTGACAGTGCTGCTTGAGGGTGTGTTCACAGCAGTATCACAATTTTTTCCACCATTTATGGTAATTCTAATGATCTCCATCTTGCTGGTCAAGGCCTCGGGTTGGGTTTCAGCAAACGAGACTTTCGGCAAACCAAGTTTTAAGATTCCGTGTGGTTTCTGAGAGACGAAATTCTGCGTATGAGCTGCCTTCTTCATGTTAAGTAAGCTGTCGGAATGCTCTTTTGAGAAGAGAGAGGCAGGCGTGCCTTCACTCGTGTAAACGGGTCGAGCAGGTGTCATAATCTCCTTAGAGTGTTTCACGGTCGTCTCGTTGAACCTGTAAATTTCGAAACCCAATGACATTAAGGCGTCTGCAGCCTCTAAAATTGCTCCTGTAATTATGTTTGAGGCTAAGTGCAGAATCACCTTATCGTTCTGCCTTTCCTCGGGGAACTCTACGATTTTTACATCCTGAGAGCCCAATGCTCGTAATTGAGGAATATGGTGTAATAATTTTATCGCATTGGTGCGATTTAAAATCAGGTTATCGCAAGAGTCGATTCTCCCTAGCAAGATCTTTGATACAAAGCTGTTATCTTCATGAGTTTTGTTTTTGTGAGACTTTATTGTTGCATTGGCTCTCTCCGTAAAATGTTTGTCCTTGGTCCATTGTAGTGGGTGCTTTGATGATGATATTGAGTCGTTGACATGGATCTTCTCATGCCCGGCACTTACCACCACGGATGACAGGTGCTTAGTCTTCATAATAGTCAAGGAAGTTCTTTGTAGATTAGCCCCTAATGAGTCCCTTTTTTCTTGTAGGGTGAGGAACACAGAACTTAACGGTGCTGAGTCAGTTGTCGAGTCAGCAGAGTTCTCGACAATGATTGAACAAGTTCTATCGCTGTTGCGCACAGCTCTGTCGTTGGTTCCTCAACAACGCTGTCAGATGAAGATGTAAAAATGACCTTTCTCAGAGATTCAGGCGATTTAGAATTGTCTGGTATGGAATTCTCAGTGGACATGGCGGGCGGCCTCTCACTGTCATCGCATTCTGAGTCATTGTACACAGACAGGTCGAATAGTGCATCCGAGTTATCCTGCATGGCGTCATCGATCTGAATTACTTCCTTCTCAGGTAGTTTACTAGGTGGAACAATTGTTGTATTCTTGTTCTCAGGCGCCTTTAAAGGGGGACATATATGGTTTGTGTCTGCCTTCTCTACAAACTGAATCACTTCAATATTTTATAGAAATTTTCGAGCCCCACAAGCTCGACTCATCTTCCTCCCTGGAAGGTTTTTGGATTTCTTTGTTTGTAGTTTGGGCTGCCGTATCTGTTTCGTTGTTATCTGAGGGGAGTGAGTTCCGCCATTAAAAATGGAAAACAGTTCAGCGGTCTTGGGATTAGCGGACTCATCAACCACTTCCTCAGTAGTAGGTGTCGGCACAAGATTGTGGTATGACGAGGATCCCGCTACTTGATCCCTGATTTGGGCCAAATTGGCTGCACTTCTTGCCTGAAGGAAGGCACTGTTAAAGGAAGTCTCAGCCACGTTTCCCGGCGAGACAATACCATCTACAGTGTCAAGAACAATGCAGCCGTTGTTGGTGGACAAGGAGCAGACAGCTGATGGTTTCTTCTTTTCAGTATTGTTCCCCAAAGTTGGGGTTTTTACTTCCTATTATGAGAGCCTGAGTTGGTTCATGGAGGTCAGTATAAGAAACAATTGGACATGGAGGTTGTAATGTCGCATGTGCATCCCTATGGTTGTGACGGAATAGCGCCAGACCCTCTTTTGCGACATCTGCCAATAGCTTTTTGTCAAGGGCATAGTTTCTTTTTTGATCGTTCACAGATGAGAGTAGTGTCATCAGCTTGTGAGTAACCTCATCTTGCTTGTTGGTTTGTCTTGACTGCAACTCTTCCAGATGTATCAATTTAGTGTTCATTAGTGCTACCAAGGTCGTTAGGTCCTTAGTGCTGTCATTAATGGACTCATATCATTTTGTGAATGGCACTATTGAAATAGCCATTGAGGAGGTTAGCAGTGCTTGTAGTTCGTTGAATGGCACATGGTCACATGAAGACAATGGAACCCGTGATCTGTGAGTTGCGTCTTTGCTGGGTTGTTTATGTTGAAGAGTGGCCATGATTGACCTCCTTATTTTCAGAAATGGGCGATCCACAAATGAAGAATCTGATGTTGAAGTTTCATCTAAGGTGGAATCAGCACTAGGTCTCAAGTATGATGCATTTAGTACACTGTGTTGGTTTGAAGCATGAGTGTTCCGATTGCTGTTAGATCATTTTTGAGAATCAAGCACTGTCGATGGAGAAGTCTGATCGGACTCATGGTTGCACTGCCCTTCACTTAATCTCGGGCGTTTATATGTAACCCGCGGCCAGATATCCTCATTAAAGTTAGAGAGTCTGTTACTATTTCTCTTTAAAGACATTCTAGTACCAGACTCGTTTTCTGGAATTGAATCATGTAGTTGTTTCGGTGTAAGTGCTTTATTTATTTTGAGCAGGTTCTGTAGTACCCTGTTAACCACATCCAAGAAGTTTCTCCGCTCTGAACTGTCTTAAACTGTGAGTGAGGAGTCCTGCAACGCAGCAGAGCAAAAGACTGTAGAAGCAGCATTAGAAATTCCATGTGCGTCATTACACATTGGATTACAGTAATCCTGCGAGGGAGCAGTACCAAGCGCTTCCACTTGACACGCCTGGTCATTGAGATCTACAAGTGCCGGAAGGCATGGCGATGGAGGCACGCCCGCAGCCATGCTCAAACAGCCGGAGTCCGAGGGGGCATCTCCCACACTGCAGGCTGCAGACACGACCACCCCACCAGCCGGTCGGAGTGCCTCGACGCTGCTGCCGTCCCGAGGCGGGCCACAATCCAAATCCCGACGGCACCGCTCGCACACGCCGTTTCCTCTTCAGCACTTCTAAGTCAAAGTAATGGGTCTTTTTAAAAGACTGATTTTTATGCCCTATGTTTTTTGCTTTGAACTCAGACAGCAGCGGTGCGTATTCCACTGTTGAACCTCCGTCATGAAATTGTTCAGATAGATATGCGGCCTCATTTGTATCCAGCCGCAATCTGATTCTACTAGCTTCCACCATGACCCGTGTTGACCACTTTAGACCAGGCTTGTTACTAGTAGTTAGGAGCTCCATTTTTAGCATCTTATGATCGCTATTGTGCATTTGAACAACCTTTAGAGATTTAACTCGTAAGTGAAGGGCGTCCGATGTAAAGATATAGTCAATGGTGGATGTAAGCTCGCCTCGTTGCCACGTTGAACCAGGTGGAATGTCTCCTCGGGTGCATCCGTTTAGCATCGTGAGGTCCCGAGCTTTTAATTCTTCCAGCCATTCTTTTGTGAGTCTTGCTTTTTGTAATTTTAATGGCTTAAAGTAATCTATGTTGATGTCAGGGCAGATTATTATGTTTAATGGTCGTGTGGATTCCATCAGGTCATCAATAATTGTGGAAATTTGATCTATGAAGGAAAGCGTACCTGCCCTCTCGTGGTTCCAATATATATTTATGATATTTATACGGTCCGAGCAATCCTTTGAATCGTAAGATTTCCCAATCTCAGACACCTGAATGCAGGATGAATGGTTTGTCGATTTTAAAAGGGTATAGCCCGAGGATCGCCTAATGAGCGTTACCAAGCCCGCCATAGGGCGACCCTTTTCTAATGTAATGGCAGGATTGAGAGCACAATCGAATTCTGAGACCACCAGTAGATTGTTCATCCATGTTTCTTGCAAGCAAGCGACATGGATTCCCTGCAGCCAATTCGAGTTGAGAAAATGTACAAATCCCCTCGTATTCCATGATATAAATGTACATAATAGATTACAATCCTCAGTCTGGCATTAGCTTAGTCTGTTGTTATTCAGTGATTTTGCGAGCCAGTTCCAGTTGCCTGTTTGATCCTTAGTGACAGTGCTGCTTGAGGGTGTGTTCACAGCAGTATCACAATTTTTTCCACCATTTATGGTAATTCTAATGATCTCCATCTTGCTGGTCAAGGCCTCGGGTTGGGTTTCAGCAAACGAGACTTTCGGCAAACCAAGTTTTAAGATTCCGTGTGGTTTCTGAGAGACGAAATTCTGCGTATGAGCTGCCTTCTTCATGTTAAGTAAGCTGTCGGAATGCTCTTTTGAGAAGAGAGAGGCAGGCGTGCCTTCACTCGTGTAAACGGGTCGAGCAGGTGTCATAATCTCCTTAGAGTGTTTCACGGTCGTCTCGTTGAACCTGTAAATTTCGAAACCCAATGACATTAAGGCGTCTGCAGCCTCTAAAATTGCTCCTGTAATTATGTTTGAGGCTAAGTGCAGAATCACCTTATCGTTCTGCCTTTCCTCGGGGAACTCTACGATTTTTACATCCTGAGAGCCCAATGCTCGTAATTGAGGAATATGGTGTAATAATTTTATCGCATTGGTGCGATTTAAAATCAGGTTATCGCAAGAGTCGATTCTCCCTAGCAAGATCTTTGATACAAAGCTGTTATCTTCATGAGTTTTGTTTTTGTGAGACTTTATTGTTGCATTGGCTCTCTCCGTAAAATGTTTGTCCTTGGTCCATTGTAGTGGGTGCTTTGATGATGATATTGAGTCGTTGACATGGATCTTCTCATGCCCGGCACTTACCACCACGGATGACAGGTGCTTAGTCTTCATAATAGTCAAGGAAGTTCTTTGTAGATTAGCCCCTAATGAGTCCCTTTTTTCTTGTAGGGTGAGGAACACAGAACTTAACGGTGCTGAGTCAGTTGTCGAGTCAGCAGAGTTCTCGACAATGATTGAACAAGTTCTATCGCTGTTGCGCACAGCTCTGTCGTTGGTTCCTCAACAACGCTGTCAGATGAAGATGTAAAAATGACCTTTCTCAGAGATTCAGGCGATTTAGAATTGTCTGGTATGGAATTCTCAGTGGACATGGCGGGCGGCCTCTCACTGTCATCGCATTCTGAGTCATTGTACACAGACAGGTCGAATAGTGCATCCGAGTTATCCTGCATGGCGTCATCGATCTGAATTACTTCCTTCTCAGGTAGTTTACTAGGTGGAACAATTGTTGTATTCTTGTTCTCAGGCGCCTTTAAAGGGGGACATATATGGTTTGTGTCTGCCTTCTCTACAAACTGAATCACTTCAATATTTTATAGAAATTTTCGAGCCCCACAAGCTCGACTCATCTTCCTCCCTGGAAGGTTTTTGGATTTCTTTGTTTGTAGTTTGGGCTGCCGTATCTGTTTCGTTGTTATCTGAGGGGAGTGAGTTCCGCCATTAAAAATGGAAAACAGTTCAGCGGTCTTGGGATTAGCGGACTCATCAACCACTTCCTCAGTAGTAGGTGTCGGCACAAGATTGTGGTATGACGAGGATCCCGCTACTTGATCCCTGATTTGGGCCAAATTGGCTGCACTTCTTGCCTGAAGGAAGGCACTGTTAAAGGAAGTCTCAGCCACGTTTCCCGGCGAGACAATAACATCTACAGTGTCAAGAACAATGCAGCCGTTGTTGGTGGACAAGGAGCAGACAGCTGATGGTTTCTTCTTTTCAGTATTGTTCCCCAAAGTTGGGGTTTTTACTTCCTATTATGAGAGCCTGAGTTGGTTCATGGAGGTCAGTATAAGAAACAATTGGACATGGAGGTTGTAATGTCGCATGTGCATCCCTATGGTTGTGACGGAATAGCGCCAGACCCTCTTTTGCGACATCTGCCAATAGCTTTTTGTCAAGGGCATAGTTTCTTTTTTGATCGTTCACAGATGAGAGTAGTGTCATCAGCTTGTGAGTAACCTCATCTTGCTTGTTGGTTTGTCTTGACTGCAACTCTTCCAGATGTATCAATTTAGTGTTCATTAGTGCTACCAAGGTCGTTAGGTCCTTAGTGCTGTCATTAATGGACTCATATCATTTTGTGAATGGCACTATTGAAATAGCCATTGAGGAGGTTAGCAGTGCTTGTAGTTCGTTGAATGGCACATGGTCACATGAAGACAATGGAACCCGTGATCTGTGAGTTGCGTCTTTGCTGGGTTGTTTATGTTGAAGAGTGGCCATGATTGACCTCCTTATTTTCAGAAATGGGCGATCCACAAATGAAGAATCTGATGTTGAAGTTTCATCTAAGGTGGAATCAGCACTAGGTCTCAAGTATGATGCATTTAGTACACTGTGTTGGTTTGAAGCATGAGTGTTCCGATTGCTGTTAGATCATTTTTGAGAATCAAGCACTGTCGATGGAGAAGTCTGATCGGACTCATGGTTGCACTGCCCTTCACTTAATCTCGGGCGTTTATATGTAACCCGCGGCCAGATATCCTCATTAAAGTTAGAGAGTCTGTTACTATTTCTCTTTAAAGACATTCTAGTACCAGACTCGTTTTCTGGAATTGAATCATGTAGTTGTTTCGGTGTACGTGCTTTATTTATTTTGAGCAGGTTCTGTAGTACCCTGTTAACCACATCCAAGAAGTTTCTCCGCTCTGAACTGTCTTAAACTGTGAGTGAGGAGTCCTGCAACGCAGCAGAGCAAAAGACTGTAGAAGCAGCATTAGAAATTCCATGTGCGTCATTACACATTGGATTACAGTAATCCTGCGAGGGAGCAGTACCAAGCGCTTCCACTTGACACGCCTGGTCATTGAGATCTACAAGTGCCGGAAGGCATGGCGATGGAGGCACGCCCGCAGCCATGCTCAAACAGCCGGAGTCCGAGGGGGCATCTCCCACACTGCAGGCTGCAGACACGACCACCCCACCAGCCGGTCGGAGTGCCTCGACGCTGCTGCCGTCCCGAGGCGGGCCACAATCCAAATCCCGACGGCACCGCTCGCACACGCCACCAGATGCTGCAGGCCCCCCAGCCGCCCTGCAACCAGAACCAGCAAACACGGCTGACGCGTGGTCCATGCCCGCCCCCGCCAAGCCGGCCGCCACGGGCCCGCCGCACACTCCACCACGGTCAGCCACCCGTGCAGCCAGGACACTCAGGCAGTCCGGCGCAGCTCCACAGGCGCGGGAGACACCGCTCTGGGCCGCCGAGACACCCAGCCCCAGCAAGAGCCCAAAGCCAAGCCCCAAAGGCAGCCGCAACACACTCGGCACAGACATCGCATCAGTCCTCGTGGTGAGTGCAGTATTTTCAATACATATTGTGTCAATGCTCGTCTTGTGAAAGACTTGTGAGTCAGTATCAAAATCCAGAGCAGTGATATGGTTCAAGTCAGAAGCAGTAATATTAGGCTGATGTACCTGAGTAAATCTTTCTTCAGAGCCTGAAGCACAGGAGTAATAGCGACTAGCTTGGGATTGTCTAGATCGCTCTGCCATAACATCCTCATTCCTGGCGCAGGGCTTTGTTTGCGCTCGAGTCCGCGGGGAAAGGAGTGTGGTATTACCTGTGATCATTGTGGATTTGTGTAGATTTGCAGGTCAGGCGGATGCGGTACGCTTTGCCTCGGCCCTGCCACTCGCCAAACAGAATCACCTCCCCCTTTCGCCTGAGGGCTTACGCCACAGGGGCATTCAAGGCGGCCTTTTGTAGTCAGCCAGCTGCGGATCCTTAAAGGCACATGCACCTTGGAGTGATTGCAGGTAGAAATGGCGGTCTGTCCTTCTCTTAGCTTCTCTCTGCAGGTCCACTCGCCACAGCCAAACAGAATCACCTCGCCCTTTCACCTGAGGGCTTACCATGCTTCTTTAAGATGTCTACTATTTACGCCTGGTCATTTGTCGCTCATTCAGGCGGATTGCCATGACCTAACTGATCTTATCCCTGATTTCACCTGTGTAACAAACGTGGTTTGGTGAAGCATCAGGCCCTGCATTCGTTCAAATGTTGCCGCCTAATTTATTAATTTTTATGTATTGGGTATTTATAATGAGCCTATACAGCAAATGGTGTTTCAAGGCACCAAATTTCAAAATTGTACAAGCGGTGCAAGGCGGCTGAAACCAGCAGATTGCCAGGTGGCAAGGAGCCACTGAAGAGAAGGACCTGTGAGCGGAGAGGGAAATGGATGTGCAAGCCTTACCTAGTGAGTACAACAAGTGACTGTAACACTGGAGCGCTCTGTGACTGCTCGCGTACTCCATTCAGGTGTATTCAGAGTGGAAAGCAATCGCGTTTGAGTGAACATAAGACTGAAGGCAATTTTGAATACCAAACCGACAGAAAACAAAGAAAACATTCTTTTATAAGAGCAAATGACTGACTTTGAGAATTCAAGTTTATTTAAAATCCAGCAGCAAGACAGTGCAATACTTATAGAACTTAATTCAAACAAGCATTACTCAAGCCAAAGATAAAACCAAGGCAATTTAAAACCAACCAATCGTGCCAAAGGCAGAAGGGGGCAAATGGAAGCCCCAAAAGTTGGATAGACTCACATTACCAAAGTCAAGAAAGAAGCAGAATAAAAGCTCATCATTGTCAGTGTTCGTTTAACAAAGAAGTGGGGAAACAAAAGTGGCAAGAAGGATGCCCTTCTGGTACAGGCTGTTTAGAAGGAGATGAGCATAACTTGCAGAGGTTTTGGAAATCACAAAAGTATACTAAAGAGCATCAATGTGAATCTTGCCTTCCATGAATCTTGCCTTCCATGAAGAGTTGCTTAAAGCGTGTTGTAAAGTAAGAAACACTACTAAGTTGTGATAAGCTGACCTTACCACAGAAACACTATTTGTTTTGTAAACTACTTTTCGGGCAGGGGAGTATACTTGAACAGCAGACTTTGAATTAGTAGGCCTGGCATGGAAGTAAACCAGGTGTGATTGAAGTAGTAGGCTTAGCATGGTAGTAAACCAGGTAGACATTGATGAAGTGCTGTTTAGTGGTTTTGACACATTATCTCGACACACTTTCATTGCTTCAGCAAAAAATGTATATAAAGCTTCTGCAGAAGTGTTCTATATCCTTGGAACTAAAAAGTTGTTTCAGAAGCATCATGACAAAGACAATTTATGCTAATGTTGATGAGCTAAGGAAATACTATTGGTGTATGTGAAGAAGATTGTTTTTTATTTTTTATTTGTTTATTTATGAATCAGCGCACAGGAGAACATATACAGGAATGATGCTTATAACCTCACAGAGCATATAAGACAAAATGTCTCATCCCCCCACCCCTGTGTTCCCAAGTGGGCATTGTTTCCGGGCCTCATTCGGCCTGACCAGGCGGCGAGGTGTCGCCCATAGAGTGGAGGGCTTTCGCGATCAGGCTTGGCTTGTAGGTCAGGGCCAGGTAGTTCTGGTCATAGTCTAGGACTGGTGCCCAAATATCGGTGAATTGGTGGAGCAGTCCCGCTTTGGCTGCCGTGACCTTTTCAGCTACCGGGATGTCCCAAAGTTTAAGCCACCAGAGGGTCATCAGGTGTCCTTCCGCGGACTTCCAAGTGCGGGCCACTGTGATTTTGGCTGCCAACAAGAATTGGGATATCAGCGTTGCCCTCCTCCCTGTTCTCGGGTAAGAGTACGGGAGCGGTATCCCCAGGAGGACTTGCTCGGGCGTTAGCGGAATTTCCACTTGGGCAATGTCCTTTATGGTGGCAAGGAATTGGGTCCAGAACTCCCTTATCTTGGGGCATGTCCACCATATGTGGAAGTAGGAACCTGGGTGGCCGCAGAGACGCCAGCAGTGGGGGTCCAGGGCCTGCTGAAAGTGATGGAGGTGCAGGGGGGGTAGTACCAGCGCAAAAGCAGTTTGTGGGCGCATTCCCGGTTAGTGATGCAACGAGATGCTGTGCGCGTTCTCGTCCAGATGTCCACCCATGTGTGATCCTCAATAGCATGACCCAGGTCCGCCTCCCATTGGGACATAAAGGAGGGCCTAGTATGGAGGGGGTCTTCCTGCAATAGTTTGTAGAGGGCCGAGATCTTTTCCCCGGGCTGGCAGGTCATTCACTGTGAGCTCTAGCGGGGCAAGGGGCTGTGTTGCAGCCGCCCGGGTCTGGGGGTGGGAGCACCAGTGCCTCAGTTGGGCATAAGTGAATCTGGCTGTCTCCGCTAGCTGGAAAAACGTTTTACAGTGTTCGAAGGTGAGGGGGGCATTCCCTTCGAAGAGCTGCCCCAATGTTTCAAGGCCTCCTGCCACCCAGTTCCTAAAGTTCTTTGGGTGAGCTCCCGGGGAAAAGGCTGGGTTGAGGAAGATTGGGGAGAATGCGCTCAAGCCTCCTGGGATACCTCCATGTCTGCGGGCCCACTCCCATGCCTTTATCGACTGCTTTGTGGCGGTCAACACTCCTGGCCAACTATGGCGTAGTGCGGTAGGAATAAACGGGAGAAAGCGAAAGGAGAGAGGGAGGCGGGATTGTTCAATCTCTCCCCACTTCGAGCGCCCAGTGGCGAGTCCCCATGCTTGAAAGTGGGCCAGTTGTGCTGCAATTTGGTATTTTCGGAGGTCCGGCACTCCCAGTCCTCCCAGTCTCGTGCTGGTCATCATCGTTCTCCGAGCATGCCGTGGTTTCTTGCCCTTCCAAATAAAGTCGATAATTTTCCTTTGGAGCCGCTGTAAAGGGGGAAGAGGAATTGAGGTTGGGAGGGAAGCGCAGGTGTAAAGGAAGCGTGGGAGGAGGTTCATTTTACATGTCGTTATGCGACCCAACAACAGGATCTCCTGCGTCTACCAACGAGCAAGGTCCTTTTCCAATTCCTCGAAGAGTGGGGGGAAGTTAGCCTGGTAAACATTCGCTGTGTGAGCGGGGATCTGAACCCCCAAGTATGGGATCGCTTGGGTGCTCCATTAAAATGGACTGTGCTTCTCTAAGGCCCACTCCGAGGGCTGTTGATTTTTGGAAATTGATGGCGAATCCCGATACCCTCACGAATAATTTGGCATTTATATGCCAAATATCTTGGATTTCGGTCAGCGCTGCCCTCATGGAAGCTTTGATGTTTGTGATGGTTAGCAACACATCGTCCGCGCAGAGGGCAATTTTGTGTTGGGCTGAGCCGATCCTCGGGCCACTAATCAGGGGGTTCTGGCAAACTCGCTGGGCTAACGGTTCCATGGCCAAGGCGAAGAGCAGGGGGATAGTGGACATCCCTGTCGCGTTCCGCATGTGAGAGGAATTGGGTCCGACCAGCAGCAATTGACTCTTAGCCGGGTCTTAGGGGCTGGATAGTTCGCTAGGATCATCCTCCTGAAGGTCGAGCCAAAGCCGAAGGCCTCAAGGGTGAGGCACAGATCGGGCCAGTCCACCTTGTCGAAGGCTTTGATTGCGTCCAGCGCCATCAGGGCCAGTTGTTGGGAGCCCTGACCTGCGACCTCTATTAGATCCAGTGCCCTGCGAATGTTGTCATTTGTCGATCTGTGATATATAAACTCTGCCTGATCTGGGTTTATAATGCTCGGAGAATAGGTGCGAGGCGATTGGCCGGGATCTTGGAGTATATTTTGGTGTCTAAGTTCAACAGGGAGATGGGTCTATACAAACTATTCTCTAGGGGGTCCTTTCCAGGCTTGAGAATGAGGACCTTGATGGACTCCTGCATCGTTCCAGTGGCTGCAAACGAGTTGAAGAGGCGGGTCAGGGGGGCCACTAATTGGGGGCGGAAGAGTTTATAGAAGCGTGTGGAGAACCCGTCTGGGCCTGGGGCCCTAGGCTTTAAGCTTTTAATGGCATCCTCCACTTCCTCATTTGTAATAGGCGTTTCAAGTTCTTCTCTCGTCTCTGGGTTCAGGGGCGGGAGCGCCGCCTCTTGGATCTAGGAGCGCTGCTCAACTAGGTCCCATGGGACTGCTGTCATTATTTCTGACTGGTGGGCGACCGCCAGTCGCAGTTTCTCGTGCTCCGTGTGGTGGATCGCCCGCTGTGCGTCGCGGAGACCCAGGATGGTATTTTTGCTCTTTTCCTTAGCCAGTTTACTGACCAGCAGTTTGTTAGCCTTGTTGTTATGGAAGTAGTACCATTGTTTGGTTCTGGTTAGCAGGTTTGCTGTGGCGTCGGCATAGTGCACCTTGAGCCTCTTCATTGCCATTTGTAGGAGCCTGTAAGATTTCGGGGACCAGCCCTTACGTTTATGCATGGCCTCGGCCTCGAGACATCGGCTTCCAGGATAGCGCGGGCCGCCTGCTTCTGTTTGTGGAACGCATCGCCTTGGGTGATCAGTTCCCCTCTAAGCACTGCTTTCATGGCGTCCGAGGTGTATGCCGGGTAGGTGTCCTCGTCACGGTTTTCAGCGAAGAAGTTTTTAATTGTTCTGGCGATTGTGTCTCTCACTGCCATGTCCCCCAAGATAGGGTCATATAGGCTCCACTGATGGCGGGGAGGAGGATCTGGGTCATGGGACCGCAGGGTGAGCGAGACCGGGGCATGGTCCGAGAGGATCCGGGCGCCAATCGTAACATCGTCCGTGAAGGTCAGGATCTGGGGGAGGCCAGCAGTAGGTCGATTCTCGAGGAGGTACGGTGGACGTATGAATAGAACGTGAAGTCTTTCTCTTCCGGGGATAGCACCCTCCAGGTGTCAACTATGTTCAGCGTGCAAAACAAGTGGAGCAGGGCTGTTGCCAACTTCAGGTCCCTGGGTGTTGGGGGTGAGGTCTATCCCGTTAAAGTCTCCTCCGATGACTACTTGCCCTTCAATGAATGGAAGGAGGGAATCTTCCAGATCTTGATAGAATCCTTCCTGGTGCTCGTTCGGAGCGTAGGCTGAGATGAGGGTGTAAACTTGGCCGAGGATGATGCATTTGACTGCCATAAAGCGACCCTCCTGGCACCCTAGCGAGTCCAGGATCTGGGGTTTCAAGTCCTTAGCAAAGAGGATGGCGGTGCCTCCCTTCTTGGTTCCGTTGGATGCCAGGAATTGTAGGGGAAAGAGTCTGCTTCGCAGGCGAGATTAGGTGCGTTTCTTGTAGGGAAGCGATTGAGGTCCCCTCGTTATGTAGCCTTTGCAGGATGGATTTCCTCTTCGGGGGGGAATTCAAGCCCCTGAGGTTCAGAGTAGTGAACTTTAATTTTAGATGCAGGGGCTGGCACTCCGAGTCCGTTTTCTGCAGGTGGGGGATTGGGGGCGAGTTAAGTCAGCCATAGCTGCGAGGGATCAGCTGCTTTGGGGTCTCCTGTGGTTGAAGGTTTTTTTAGAAATAGTCTCCAACGGGAGATACGAACTTCCAACATCAGCCTCCAACGGGAGGTCCAAACTGTGACTGGGGGGACCGATTTTGAACTGTCGGCGACTCCCTCGGCCACCCATGCTGTCATCGCGCAACATAGCCAACATGGTTGAGATTCTCTCCAGGGGTAATATGGTGACATCCACCCTGGAGGAGGGTATGGACCGCATGGGGTCTGCGGCGAGTTTAAGAAAGTTTGGTGGTTCCTGCGCTATGTGTTCTTCAGGCATGTCTGCTCTCGTCATTTGGGTTTGCGGCTTCTCTACACTCTTGACCAGGGGGCCCGTTTCGGTTTGGGGGAGGCTGCGTCCTTAGCAAGGCTTGTTTTGCTTGGGAAGGGCGGTTCTGTGCTCCCGGGAGAGTCCGGGCGCAGGATTGATGCTGCGTCGTCCAGGTGGCTGATGGTGCGAGGGTACCCTTGTACAAGAACTGTAGTGCTGTGGGAAACAGCCACCGGTAGCGGATCTGCTGGTCTCGCAGAAAAAGCGAGAGTGGACGAAGCATTCTGCGCTTCTGGAGGGTTAGAGAGGAAAGATCCTGGAAGATCTGCAGTGGGGAGCCCTGGAAGGAGAGTTCATCCTTTGAGCGGCCTATCGCTAAAATGGCCTCCTTGGTGGTGTAAAAGTGAACTCTTGTGATTACGTCCGGAGGGGGGTCTGTGTCGGTTCCCCGGCGGGGGCACAGCCTGTGGGTACGTTCAAGTAGGAGCTGCGTCTCATCCAGATCCGGCAGCAGAGTGCTGGAAGAAGATACTTATGTATCTGGGGAGCTCCTTGTCAGGAATCACTGAGGGCACCCCATGGACGAGGAGGTTGTTGCGCCGGGAGCGATTCTCCATGTCCTCCTGCTTGAATTCAAGGATTTCGGGTCTGTCCATTAGTGTCTGGATGGTGTGCTGGATCTCCGTTAGTGAATTAGAATGATCTACTACCAATTCCTCGGCCTCCCCCATCCTATGCTCGATATTGCTGACCCGTTGCTCTGTTTGCTCTAATTTAGCAGTGAGTTCAGTCATGCAGGATCTAAATTCCTATTTGATATCGGACATGAAGGCCTGGATGTCCTCTTTGATTGCGAGCGTCCCTTTATCTTCGGTGGTTTTTTGAGGTGTGAGTTTAGGGGGATCGGTTTCCTTCCCTTTCTCCGGGGCCAGCAGCATAGTGGAGATGTCAGCGGATTTAGGGGGTTTCAATGCTTTAGCCATGGCTCTAAAGTGAGGGACGACTCCAGGGGACTTGGCCCAGTCTCTGCGCACAGCGATTTCAGCCAATAACTGCGGGATCCGGGGATGGCAGTGGCTGGGGAGATGGAGTGGGCTGGGGTGCCCCAGGAGGTTGCAGGGGCAGGAAGTGCTTCAACTCCCTCAAAGGGTGACAAATTACCTTAGTGGAGCAGACACGCGGGGTAAGATGGCTGCGGGCCTATGACTCGCCCTCTGCTGTATTAGTCCAGGTTGCAGGTGTTGCAGGCAGGCTCCCTCTGGCTGGTAAAGGTGGGCGGTGGGCAGGGGTGCCCCAGGAAGTCGGTAACGTGGCTTAGTCAGCAGGAGGGGCTGCCCCCGCGGGCCTCGGAAGTCCAGCTCACTCCCAGCAGCAGGGACTCCCGGATGGAGGCTGGTGGCGGAAAGGGCCGCCGCAGAGCAGGGGGACCCTGCGCCAGGGTAAGAAAGAAGGCAGAACCCCAAGGCGTTGTAATAGGGGGTGGCCGGGGCTCACCTGAGGATTCCTTTGCTCACTACTTTTTTTAAGGAATCCTCCTTCTTTCATGCCTCACAGTCTGGTTTCCATTCAGGACAGACGACCGAAATTGTGCTGGTCTCTGTTATAGACGATCTGCATGGACACATGACAAGGGCGGCATCAGTGCTTTGCTATTGCTTGATCTATCAGCCGTCTTTGAGACTTTCGATCATGGGGTCCTGCTAGATCTCATGGCAGAAGCTGGCCTCTCAGGTACCGTGCTGGCCTGTGTGAGGAATCTGAGGGGGTCCTCACTTCCTTACCCAAAATATCCCCCAGGTGGCCAGGGAAAGGCCATCCCTCTTGGATCCTGACCCTGGGGGTGGATATGCAAGGGAGGATCACCTGAGAGGAGACTTGGGGCTGGGAGTGAGGCACCCTTTGGTGAGACACGGTATCCCCCATTTTCCTTTCATCAAGAATTAAATATCCACCAGGCTTTTATCGGATATTTCCAATCCCTGCCCTATTGTGTTAGAATACCATCTCCCAATGTATGCCCCTCTGGTACTGATGAGAGGAAGACACCACAGAGGAACTTACATTCATCCTTTATACATTTTTTTACAATTCTTTTTTTATTGCATATTAGTTTATTACAAAACTTTTAGCAAACACTGAGTTCAACCTGTATCCCAGCAGAAGAAGTCGAAGAGTATCCCCCAATTGTCATCAAGATGAACTTTACGTTCACTCAGTCAAGTTCCAGTTTGATTAAAAAAATGTGGAGTAGGGGCCTTTCAAATCTAAGCACTCTCTTATAAAGTCAACCACAGCGATAGTGAGACCCATACGATTGCCTCTCAGAGCCATTGACCACCATTCGGCTGCAGATAAAGACTCATTGAGCAAAAGAGTAAGGGGGGTCAAGTGAATCAAACCATTGAGCAAATCAACAGGATAAATTGCTCACTGTGCAGGAGCTAATTGAGGGGATAGACCAGGTCAAGGAGATTAAAAAATCAATCAATCTTTAATGGACACATATCCAATTACATTGCACATGGTGCTGAAATCACAATACAAACAGCATAAAAACACACAGTCAATAATGGACATCTTCAATTAAAGTGCATATTAGTTTAATGAGCGTCCCAAAGTGTAAAGTGGACACACTGTGCATAAAATAATTTGGAAACATATTGCATCAGAGGACAGCTTCAATCTCAAATTTAATGCCCGATCTATATTCAAAATCAATTTTATATAACCAAAGTAAGGCAGAAAAAAGAGAAAAAAGGGTAGAAAAATAGAAAAAAGATAAAAAGGAATATACAAAAAATTATATATATGTATATAGAGGGCACCATACCACGCAGGTCAAGACAGTCAATGGGCCTCATTACACGGTACGCAGTAAAAAACGGCATTTACCGGCATGGCGCTATTAACATGTCCGCCTTGGCAAGAGGCCGCTAATTGCGTACCATTACGAGTACGCGGACACGAGCATAGCACCATGCTGGTAATGACCCTACTGCCATGCCGTTAAAGACCCCAAAAAAACCCTTAGCGGCACCGACGAAAGCGCTGATAGCACTTCCGACCTCCTGCACCACGCAAATAGCGGTCACCGCTATTAGCGGTCACCGTTAAATAGCGGAACCGGAAGTAGCGTCATCGTACAGGAACGGGAAAGAGCACAGCGGCCATCTTTAAAAACACAATCCATTGCCAACCTCTGCCCCCTGGACCTGTTTCGACAACTGTGCCATCCCAAAGCCACAAGGATCCCCGCACCATGCCAAAGGCCATAAAAAAACACAGGTGACAGGGTCCATTGTGCGCTTCACCACAGACACCAGTGCACTAATACCCATATCCATCCTACAGAGTTAAACCATGTGTCTCAGAATATTTGGTTTATCAGATGCTGTCGCAAATCGCGTCCCTCCTGGGCATCGCCTCTTGCATGACCAGCATCCCCGTCACCTTCGTCCTCATCACCATCATCATCCTCATCAGGTGGTTGCATTTCAACGTCAGGGGGCAGTGGCACATTCCGTCTGATACACATATTGTACAGCATGACACATGCCATGGTGATCTTGGCCACCTTCTCATGGCCGTACAGGAGAGCCCCACCCGACCTGCTTATGCACCTGAACCGTGTCTTCAAAAGGCCAAATGTCTGCTCAATCACGACGCGGGACCAGTATGTGCACGATTGTAGTCCTCTTCTGCCTGTTCTGTGGGTTCCGTACAGGGGTAAGGAGCTACCTCTTCAGGGGATAGCCGGCATCACCTGTATGGGGGGAAGAATGGAGACCCGTTACTGTTCACCTCAAGAGCGGCCTGTACATATCACACAAATCGACTTTGCTTTGTGATTGAAATCCACGATTACCAGCATGCATGCAGACGATCTGTGTGACTGCAATGTGCAAAGGTGAACTCGACCCTGCAAGTGGACATGCCCGAATCATGCCTCTGACAATAATTGACATGTCCTGGGTGAGGCCAGGTCTTAGGTGTCCCTGGGCCCAGGCAAATTTGGTACCACACTGCTAGTGTACTGCCATTCCGACATCGATGTTGCCATGCTGTGAAGCATCACTTCAGTGGTGCTATAGGTGTGTGGTTCAATGCTATGGCTAGGGGTGATCCCTTTGCATGCATTCAAGGGCACATTGCTGTATTGATGTTGTGCAGCGCTAATTCTGTATAACTATCTTGACTCCATGTTGCTGATTTGTGTATTATGTGGTGTGGCATGATGTGCAATGTGGATGTGGATGGATGTGTAATATTTGGAAACCTGGATTGTTCTCAATGTTGTGCAGCTTCAAATTGCATGTGGGTTCTTCTCAAGTACATTGTGGCCTTCCCTGATGGACATTGGCGTACATCTGTATGTCCATTTGTCCTACGGACGACAGTCAACACCCAGTTGGAGTATGTATCTCTCCCCCCCCCAATCACACCCAATTGGAGTATGTATCTCTCCCCCCCCAATCACACCCAGTTGGAGTATGTATCTCTCCCCCCGCCCAACCACACTGCCATGTGCTTGCCCTGCTACTCACCAAGTAGCCACGAACGTTGTCAGGCTTGTCGCTCCATGAAGCGTGGTATGGTTGAGTTCCGCAGGACCATAGAATCATGGGTTGATCCGGGAAATCGGGCACAACAATGTGTGATTATCTTGTTTGCGTCACATACCATCTGAACATTGATGGAGTGGAATTGCTTTCTGTTTCGGTAGACTACTTCATTGTGATGTGGGACCACCAATTCCACATGGGTACAGTCGATGGCCCTGATGCAACTTGGGATGCCTGCCAGTGAATAGAAGCCAACTTTGGTGTTTACGATCTCCTGGGCAGTCCGTGGCAGGAATATGTGTTCACGTGCATGCTTCAGGAGGGCATCGAGTACCTGGTTCAGCGTGCGTGAGAATACTGGTTGTGAGATGCCATGCATCTGCCCCACTGTATGCTGGTAAGTGCCTGTGGCCAGGAAGTGGAGCACAGTCACCACCTTCAGTAGAGGGGGGATGGCAGTTCTGATGTCTATGAGGCTCACAATGTCGTCATGTATCATGTCCACGATGCTGGTGATGGTATCCTGGTCCAGACGGTACAGGGTGTGTATCTGCTCAGGGGTTAGGTTAAATGGACTGGCTCGGATCCTGGGGATTGGTGGCTGCCTCTGTGGTATTACTAGGTGTCCTGGTGGTGCTTGCTGCGCCTGTCTTGCCCTCCTCCTCCTCCTCCTCCTCCTCCTGCATCTCCTCTGTGCTGCCTGTTGTTGTTGCTTCTGCACTGCAATCATGTCCTCTAGCCCATGTAATGCTGCTAGTATTGGAACCATCTTGGTGTGGGAAGGGGTGTGTGAAGGGGTGTGGTGTGCTCCTTTTATGCTGCCACAGTCTCCATTGCCTCCACCTGTGCTGATTGTGTCCACCTGTGGCAGGTGGGAACACTGCTCAGTTCTCTTAACGGGTGGTTCGTTATGCCGGTATTAGCGCCATGCCGGTAAGGGTTTTTTGGGGCTTTACCATGCTGCTATTAGCATGACCGCATGGCTTGTGATGGTGTGCTATTAGCGCCATGCCGCTATTTACGGGATGAAGGGTCGTGCGCCCGCGAACTAGCCGCTATTTGTGGCACCGTAATTAGCGGTGCCGCTAATAGCGGTAATCCGTGTCGTAATTGGCATGGTTGTTTAACGATACCGGTATTCCCTTACCGGTAACGTTAATCCCTTACCGCACAACATGTAATGAGGCCCAATGTGTCCTGCAAAGTAAATAGGTTGTCCCCAATCAAAGATAAATTATATTGTAAACAGACAAGTTAGGAATGCATCAGTATGAACTAAAACGGATGCAATACTTGTCTCCAATCTGACCACAATAGTCAACGACCAGTACCTGGTACAGCTGCCAACAATCTCATGGGCTGTATTGGTATCTAACACAGGTAGTTTCGACGACTAGTTAATAATGTCTAAGCCGTCTGTCTCTTAACCTAGCAAGAGAGAGAAGGCTTGACAGTCGTCTTCCTCAGGACAGGACAGATTAGGTAATCAATTGTGCAAAATACATGTAATTTCAGCATACATAATGTGTTTAGCAAAGTACTTCGATTTCTGTTCCGTTAGAGTCAGGCAGATTGTGGCAAGATGTTGTAAGGTTTCCGGTGATGAGGTTATCTTACAGAACCTGCACATCGGGCGGTTGAACGTCCATTTCATCTGGCTGACACAATCTCCATAGTGGAGAAGACGTTAAATATGATTCTCATCAGCTGGCTTCTGTACGCATGGTCCGGGAATCTTGTTAAATACCCCTGCATCTAACCATAATCTCTAGACTCGAGCGCCAGCTGCGTATGGAGTTTGTATGTGTTGGCTTCTTCCCCCTTGGTTATCCAGTCTTTTCCCAGAGCTTCTTCTTCAAGAGGTTTTTTGCACAGGTTTTCCCACATTGAACCTGCTGCGTTGTCTCCCTGCGCTAGCTCACTTTTGATCATTTGGAAGCAAAAAGCAGCAGTCAGGTGTTATATATTTTCTAAAGAAGCAGAGTACTTTCCATTCCAGTGATGCCTTGAGTGAAATTAGGCCCAGTTCTCTTCTCACAATTTGTATTGTATTGTGATTGATTTGGGTAGGCCAAAGAGACGTTTCCAAAACTTCCCTTCAAGTAACGGCCAAAACTGGCGCGGGATTGTTAACATTGCCTCAGAACCGTATGTTACTGTTCGGACCACCTTGGCTTTATAGAAGTCCAACACTCGTTGCAGGTAGAAGGAACTGAATCTTCTCTTGAGGATTAAGGCTTGGTTAGCCAAAGCTCTAACTTTCCCTTTCAGTACAGCCAAGTTTTCCTTTTCTGCCCCATTCGTAGATATCTGCAGACCCAAGTATTTAAACGTTGATACTCCAGTTGTCTTCTGCCGATGGACCAGCTGAAGGTCCGCTTTTCTCTTTTTTTTTTTTTTAAAGTTTTTATTACATTTTTGAACAAACAAACAATAAAACCAAACAAACAGTGCATGTTCAACAGTTTCATTACACTTTTTAAATTCCCTAACCACTACTCCCACTACCCTACCCCCCTTGCGAGTCTATCGCCTTGAGTCATCAGATTCCACACCCTGTGGTTCGGTCTCCTCCTCAACCGGTTCAGTCGGGTCCTCTAACGACCCAAACAATCTGGCTATCAGTGATTTCCAGGCCATCAGGGACTCATTCTCCTCCTCCCCCTCCATTGCTGCACGCCTCTCGCCATGCTATGGTTTCGGCTTCTGCCCATTTTTGCAAGTCTTTCCACCACACCTCTATCCTCGGCACATGGCATGACTTCCATCCCATGGCAATCCTTCTCTTTGCAAGCACATACGCCAGGTCCCTTAGTTTGCTTACATGCCTGAGTTTCCGTGGTCTGGGGAACCCCCCCAGCAGGCAGGCCCATACTGTGCCCACTACTATCTTGACCCCTCTTCCTTCTAGTTTCTCTTTTACACCCCTCCAGAACCTCTCTATGATTGGGCAAGACCAAAACATATGCACCATGCCTGTGTTCTCTTCGTCGCACTTGGGGCATGCTTGCCGACCTGCATTCTCGAACCTTGATATCCTCCAAGGCGTCATATAAGCCCTGTGTGTTATGTAAAGCTGTATCTGTTTCAGTCTTGCGTTTCTAGACACCTTGTTATGATACCTTTGCACCCGTTCCCACATCCCATCTCCCATTTGGGCCCCAACCTCCCTTTCTCAGTCCAATCTCAGCTGCAGTACAGCGTACAGTCTGGAGACCTCATGGCCCCCCTCAGCTATATCATATAGAACGTCGATGGTGGCGTCCAGTTCTTCCTCCAACACAGTTTCGGGCCACATTCTCTTAATCCTCTGTACCATTCTGTGGTACGTGATGTACTGGCCTTCATGCAACCCAGCCTCCTCCCGCAGCCCCTCAAAGGTAACGCAAGAGCCCCCCTGCCAAATGTCCCTCATCGTTGCCACCCCAGCCGGCTCCCAGTGGGTCCGGAGTATCAGTCGCAGCTGAGCGTCTGCCCCTGTCAATACCACCCATGGCATCTGCGGCGAGCATGGGGACGGGTTCCCCATCAATTGGCATGCCCTGCGCCACACCTTCCACCCCAGCAACATCATTTTAGGGCGCCCCACCATCTCCGCCCTGGGTGCCCACATAACTTCTTTCAAATAAAAGGGTGCTCAATCCTGCCGAAACAGCCTGAATTCGGAGGTCTCTTCATCAGATAGCCATTTGGCAACATATTGCAACTGGCTCGCCACATAGTACGCCTCGTAATTGGGCAGCTTTATACCCCCTTTGTCATGGAAGTTCTGGAGCTTCCCTAACGCCACTCTGTTTCGCGTGCCATGCCACAGAAAGTCCCTACACATGCTATTCAGTTTGGCAAAAAACCCTTTAGGAATCAGATACGGAATATTTCCGAAGTAATGTAGGAGCCTTGGCAGGACCACCATCTTTAGCATCGCCCCCCACCCCATCATCGCCAAAGGCAGCTTCACCCAAAACCGCATGCATGTCTCAATTTTTTGGATTGCCACCTCTGTATTACACCTATGCTCCTCCCCCACGGTGTGATATATATCTATCCCCAGGTACCGAAAAGTACTAACGGCCCACGGTACCTGTAAGACCGGTAGCCTCTCCGCTGGAACCCCTGTATGCCCCCCCAACGGGAACAGACTAGACTTCTGGGGGTTCACCGCTATGCCTGATAGCACAGCGTATCTCCCAAGCACTTCCAAAATGTACTGGAGGTTCTCCTCCGGGTAGCGCACATACAGCAACATGTCTTCTGCATATAGGGAGACCAAATGCTGCTCCCCATTCACCTCGATGCCTATGGTGTCATATTGCTGCCTCAAATAGATCGCGAGAGGCTCCAGGGCCAAAATGTAGAGCATAGGGGACCACAGGCATCCTTGTCTAGTACCCCTACTAAACTGCCACCTCTCTGATATCACAGATCCCGTCTTTACTCTGGCCAGCGGTTCATTATACAAAATCTCCGCCCACCTTACATAGCCAGGCCCTAACCCATAGTGTTTCAGGGCCGCCAGCAGCCACAGCCACTTGACGGAGTCGAAGGCCTTGATCGCATCCAGGGACACGATTGCCATTTCCTCCTCACTTCCGCTGCCAAACTCAATGATCCTCTGAAGTCGCCTATGATTGTTGGTGATGTTTCTATGGGGGACATGGCCCGTTTGATCCGGATGTATTAACTTACCAATGACCTTTTTCAGTCTATTCGCCAAGACCGCAGTTAATATCTTGCCGTCTTGGTTCAACATTGACACAGGTCTGAAGGAACCGCAGCTGCGCCCTGGTTTATTTGGTTTAGGAAGAGGTACTATAACAGCCTCTCTCAGTGACTCCGGCAGGTGGCCCGTCTCGAATGTCTCATTTATCATCTCTAGCAGCGGGGGAGGACCTCTTCTATATATACCTTGTAAAATTTGCTTGGGAGCCCGTCTGTCCCCGGGGTCTTACTAGTAGGCAACTGCCTCACCACCTCCCCCAGTTCTTCCAGGGTAATCGGGGAGTCCAATTCCTCTCTTTCCTCCTCACTTATCTTGGGCAACCTCATATGCTCAAGTGTTCCTTCTATCATTGCCCGGCTACTTTCCCCGTCTTCCCCGTATAGCACTTTAAAGTAATCCACAAACGCTTGATTAACCCCCTCCTGGGTGTCCTCTACGCTACCATCTTCCCTGTCTATAGTTCTGATTGTGGCTCTGGGGGTCTCGTTCTTATATAACCACGCCAGAAGTCTCCCCGGTTTGTCACCTCCCGCATGCTGTCTCTCTATGTACCTTTCATAGTTAAGGTTGCACAACCTCTCCCAACAATCTGCACATTTTTGCTGCAGCTTAAGTATCAAATCTAGTTCCTCCGCTGTATCGTCGCCGGCTTTTAAGGCCTCTTCCAATTTTGCTTCCATCTCCCTCAGTTCTGTTGAAACCCCACCCTGTAGGCCCTTGGATTTCGCCATGGCCGCCCCCCTCATAACAACTTTAAAGGCCTCCCATAGCGTCCCCGCCGAGTCCACACTCCCAGTATTGGTTTCAAAATAGTTTACTATCTCCTCCCGTAAATCTTCTCTAAAGAAGGGATCTCTCAACGCCTCCGCTCGTAGGCGCCATGTCGGGATCCTCGCCCTCGGGGGCAATATTGCCACGCAAGAATCAGGGGCGAGTGGTCCGAGAGGACCCTGGCCCTGTACTATATGTGCGCAATCTCTGCTATCATTTCTGTTGATGCGAAGACATAGTCCAGCCTTGTTGATAACTACTGTGGGGCAGAATAATGCGAATATTGCCTATCCCCAGGGTGCCACACTCTCCATGCATCTTCCAACCCAAAGTCATCAAGCAGCGTCTGTAGCGCCCTGGCTGCAGGGGCCGGTCTATCCAATTTCCTGTCCGATCTATCCACCCTCGGGTTCAATACACAGTTGAAGTCCCCTCCCCAGATCACCGCGCTTCCCACACACACGCACAGGTTCGCAATAAGTGTCCTAATGTACGCCGCCGTGTTCTGGTTCGGGGCGTACGTGTTAACAATACTTATCTCCCTATTCTCTACCAATCCCCTCAGCATAACCATCCTCCCGTCTGTTTCAGCCACCACCTGCAACCGCTGAAACGGGACATGTGGTGCCACCCATATAAGTACTCCTCTTGCGTAGGCCGAGTACGAAGAGCCCACCAACACCCCCTTACACTTTCCCGCAATCGTGTCCATCTTCTCCCGTGTAAGGTGGGTTTCCTGTAGCAATGCAATATCTATTTTCTGCCTGCGCAGATACAGCATAACCTTGTTCCTTTTTAAATAGCTATTAAGTCCCGCCCGTTCCATGTGAGTATTTTAAGGTCCCCCATGGCCTGGTATGATCCCATTCCCTCCCCCCAGGTGCAGTGTAACCTTAAGTTCCATTCCAATCTATATAGGCTCGCATCCCCTTCTAAAACCCCATTAACCAAAAACACACCAAACTTCCTACTCCCTCTCCCCCCCACCTCCCAACCCTTCCCCAACACTCTCCCCCCCAACTGTTGCCCAGCTCCATCCCTGGATCTCAGGCTCCCCCGCATCTAGCTCTTTCCGGCTTTCGCCTGTACTCGAAGCTCCGCAGGGTGAGGCCCTAGTGACCAACCTACTATAACTACAACTACAATTCGGGGGGTAGGGTGCTACCGCCCTGCCGCTCCAATAGCACATCAAAGAACTACACATTGCTATACAGTTTAAACATATGTAACCGCCACTATATTCAAGTCCATCAAGTCTCTCACAATCCGCAATGTGTTATCGAATATCAGCCTCTTACAGCCAGGCCCATCGTTCTCAGCCTTCGCCTAGGATGTTCGCTCGCCGCCATAGAAAAATGCATACCGTGTCTGAGTCACTTTTCACGTCCATTTTGTGTCTCCTCTTTGTCTTGATCCGGGCAGCCCTGCAGATCCAACCACGTTGTCGCTTCTTCCGGAGTGTCAAAAAAGTGCATTTTGCCCTTATACACGACCTTCAATTTCGCAGGGTACAGCAGCATATATTTTATCCCAGCCGCCCGCAGCCTCCTTGTAACGCTCACCTGATTCCCGTAGAGGCGCCGGTCTTGACTGGGCGTATACCGTATCTTCAAAGGTGATGTGTAACACACGGCTGGCTCTTTGGACTGGACCTCTGTGCACTGTATGTCTGATGTCTTAGGTAAGTGAACGCTGTGCTCTCCATCTGCCTCGGGGCAGGGTGCTGTAACCAGTTTCTTCACTGGATAAGGGGAGCAGGCCTCTTGACTTCAGAGGACTGCTGTCCGTCGTTTACTGCACGAACAGTTTCGAGTAATTCTAATGTCTTTAAAGTCTTTAGTAATGATGTCTCTTGTTTTGCAGGGTTCCGGCGATGGCGGATGACGGGCTGAAGTGAGTTGAAGATGGAGCCCGTGTGATGAATAGAAGCGCCTGGAAGCACGTAAGTAAGCGCTTGTTGCCTGCTTCACGATGCGCTCTAACTGTCTTTTTATTTTGCAGGTACAAGTTCGGAGCGGCTGCAGGGTGCCGGAATACCCACTGGGTTAGATGTGGAAAGGAGTAATGGCACGTGAGTATTAAAGTTCCCCAATGTCTTTAAACGCACCTTGTTTTGTCTTTCAGATGCGGGATGCAGCGCCGAAGGCCTCCGGAGCGTGCAAAGAGTTGGTAAGCTTTTGTCTTTCAGATGCCGGAATGCAGTGTGAAGACCTCCGGAGCGCACGAAGAGTAGGTAAGCCTTTGTCTTTCAGATGCCGGAATGCAGCGCGAGGCGTTGGTGACAGCCGATGGATCAGGTAAGTGAAGAGCTGTCACTGAAGACCGTAATTCTAACCTGTTCTTTCTTGTCTTTATAGGTGTTGCTGAAGACTGGATTCAGGATGGTAAGCCTTTTTCCTTAGGCCCAGGATCAGATGCAGAAGACACGATGAGCGTTCTGCTGCAGAGGATGCAGAATAACGCAAAGCAAGATTCATCCATCGGGTGTGGTTTAAATAGCCTCCTGTAGTGCTTAGGTGTCTCCTTCCACAGCCACGCCTAGGTAAGAAAAGAGTTCCTGCTTTCCAGAAGAGTTCCAGTGTTCTGAATCTAGGGAGTGGCTCCTGCCCCACCCAACAGGAAAAGTAGTTCCAAACAGAAGAGGATCAGAGGCTCAACTGGCAGGCAAGTAAGCAGCATGGTCTGCTTCAGGTAAGTCCACCCAAGCATTATGAGCCCGGCGCTTCCAGCGCTGGGACTGGGCATATTTATGAGCCTGGTGCCACTGGCGCCAGGACTGGGTCCAAAAGGTCCCAATTGGGACTGGTTGGCACTCGGAACCTGGGTTATGGATCTGCTTCCAAGGGAGTTGGGAAAACCCTGACCTTTTGGAAGCAGAGATCATGACAGTACCCCCCCTCAAGGCCCCTCCCAAACCGGGCTTCTCCGGGGGTTTTGGCTTGTCAGGAAATGTTCGGTGAAATCTTTTGATTAGGCGAGGAGCGTGGACATATTCAGCAGGTTCCCAGGATCTCTCTTGGGGGCCGCAGCCTTTCCAGTCAATTAGGTAAAATAGTTTAGATTTGGAGATCTTGGAGTCCAGAATGCTTTTGACTTCAAACTCGAGTTCTCCATCAACTAGGATAGGTTTTGGAGATTTAGTTAGTCGGGTTTGAGGTTGCACGGGTTTTAATAGAGAGACGTGGAAGACCGGATGTATCTTCATGTGCGGGGGCAAGTCCAACTTGACCGCTACTGGGTTTACTATGGTAGTGATGGAATAGGGACCAAGATATCTTGGGTTGAATGTGCGTGGCCCTTTTAGAGGTAGGTATTTGGTGGATAACCAGACTTGATCCCCTACTTGATATTGAGGGGCTTCCTTCCGATGTTGATCTGCTCCTTTCTTGTATTGTTCTTTAGCCCTTTGAAGGTGAGAAACAGCTTCCTTAAAGGCTTGGGTGATTGTAGAATGCAGGTAGTCTACTGCTGGTGTTTCAAGATCTTGGAGGGGATCCAACTCCGAGGTTCGAGGGTGACTGCCGTACAAAAGAAAAAACGGGGTTTTCCCAGTTCCCGAATGGACAGAGTTATTGTAGGCATATTCGGCTATCCAAAGGATGTCTTTCCAAGTTTTTTCAGTTTGTTGCAGCATGCAGCGTAAATACTGTTCCAGAGTTTGATTGGTCCTCTCGGTTTGTCCGTCGGTCTGAGGGTGGTGACTGGTCGATAGTCTCACATCAATTTGAGCCGACCGACAGCAACTTCGCCAAAAATGAGAAATAAATTGACTACCTCGATCCGAAATTAGAACCGAAGGAAAACCGTGCAGTCGGACGATGTTTTCGAGAAATTCTCGGGCCAGAGTTGCTGCTGTTGGCAAGCCTTTGAGCGGAATGAAATGCGCCATCTTGGAGAATAAGTCCACGATTACTAGAATCGTATTGTATCCGGAGCATGGAGGTAGATCGGTGATGAAGTCCATAGAAAGCGTATGCCAAGGGCGAGGTGGGATGTCAATAGGGCGTAAGAGGCCTGCTGGTCTTTCCTTTTGACTCTTGTTTTGGGCGCATACTCCACAGGACATTATAAAGTCTCTGATATCTTTTTTCCAAGACGGCCACCAGAAGTAGCGCTTGATCTTTTCTGAGGTCTTGGCCATACCGGGATGTCCTTCCATTAAAGAATCGTGATAACAAGAGATTACTTTTTTCTGTAAATCTGTGCTGGGTAGGTATAATCGTTCTTGGAAATACAATAAGTTGTCCTTTACTGCAAAGTCCTTTCCCTGCAGATGCCAATTCTGTATGTCTGCTGGAGTTACAAGTTGCCTGGCTTTATCCTTAACTTCCTCTATGGATTCTGTGGCGATTACACCCAGAATTCTTTGTTCGGGAATGATTGGTACAGGTTTAGGGTTGATCAAGTGTTCTTCCACTCCCATCCGAGAAAGGGCATCAGCTTTACCGTTCTTTGTACCAGGTCGATAGGTAATTATGAAGTCAAACTCGGCAAAGAATAATGCCCAACGGAGTTGTCTAGAGGATTGGGCTTTTGCGGTTTTCAAATATTGCAGGTTTCGGTGATCCGTAATCACAGTAACGGTGTGTCGGGCCCCCAGCAGATAATGCCGCCAAGCCTTAAAGGCAGACTTGATAGCCAGAAGTTCCTTGTCAGTAATCGTGTAATTGATTTCAGGAGGCGAGAATTTGCGGGACCAAAATGCCACGGGATGCAACTGATTGGTTACCGGGTCCTTTTGTGATAGAACTGCCCCCATGGCAAGGCTTGAAGCATCAGTTTCCACGATGTAGGGGAGTTCGGGGCGAGGGTGTTTTAAGATAAGGTGCAGAGATAAATTTAGTCTTCAAATCCTGGAAAGCTTGTTCCGCCTCGGTAGACCATTCAAAACGTTTGTTTTTCTTTAACAAGGCAGTGATGGGCTGGACTATTCGAGAGAATTCGGGGATAAACCTGCGGTAAAAGTTAGCGAAGCCTAACATGCTTTGCACACCTTTTACGGAGGATGGTGATGGCCATTTGAGAACTGCATCGACCTTCTTTGAATCCATACGCACTCCGCCAGGTGATAATATGAATCCCAAGAATTCAACTTCAGTCACGTTGAAAACACATTTTTCCAACTTAGCGAAAAGTTTGTGTTGACGCAATCTTTCGAGGACCATTTTCACGTGTTTCCGATGTTCAGATTCCGATGAGGAATAAACGAGGATGTCGTCAATGTAAACAACAACACACACATCTATGAGCTCTCTGAGGACATCGTTCATAAAATATTGAAAGGCGGCCGGGGCATTGCAAAGTCCGAAGGGCATGACCTGATATTCAAATAGCCCATACTTGGTGCAGAAGGCCGTCTTCCATTCATCGCCCTCTTTTACTCGTACCAAGTGGTAAGCTCCTCTAAGATCCAGCTTTGTATATATGCATGCTTTTCTGACTTGGTCCAGGAGTTCAGGGATCAAAGGTAACGGATATCTATTCTTAACGGTGATCTGGTTCAGGGAGCGATAATCTATACAAGTTCTAAGGTCTCCTTCCTTTTTTGGAACGAAGAACAAAGCTGAAGAAGCAGGGGACTTGGAAGGACGAATAAACCCATTTGCCAGGTATTGATCCAGGTATTGTCGAAGGTGAAGGTTCTCAGGCTCGGTGAGGGCATAAATTCTACTACAAGGAGGAGTAGATCCAGGTATCAGATCTATCTGGCAGTCATAAGACCTATGAGGAGGTAGAGAGTTAGCCTGATCCTTCCGGAAAACATCTTGGTATTCTAGGTATTCGGGAGGTAACTGGGGAGTCTCTGAAGAAATTGCTGCCAGTGCAACACCAGGTGGAGGGTGACAAGTAGAGACACATTCTGGAAACTGGACCGTTCTTGCTCGCCAATCGATCAGAGGATTGTGTTTCTCTAACCAAGGTATTCCTAGAATAATCTGAAACTGAGGGGCCTTGATCACATCGAACACGATCTTCTCATGGTGTCCATCTTGACTTACTAGCGTCACCTCTTGAGTGGTATGCGTTACTGGCCCGGAGGCTATCTCCGTACCATCCACCGTAGTAATGACGTCCTTTACAGCCTTGGGACAAAGAGTTAGATTCATCCTCAAAACCATTTCATGATCCACATAATTGCCGATGGCACCGCTGTCGACGTAAGCTTCAATTGCATGTAATCGATCCGGATTATCAGGGCTAATGAGGACCATAGGTATCACGAAATGCGAGGTCACGGAACTGGTTTTCACGCTCGGCAAGATGACCTCTATTCTTGTCGGGCGAGGTCGTTTCCCTGCTCAGAGTTTGTAACTTTGGTAACTGCAGCTCCTACTGCCTTCTTGGCAGGTTTCACCGGACAGTCTCGAAGAAAGTGCCCTGAATTTCCGCAATAGAGGCATAATTGCAACTGTTTTCTCCTTTCCCGCTCCTTTTGTGTTAGAGGACCTTTCAGACCCCCTATTTGCATGGGTTCCCCGGAGTCTACTCCTTTGGAAGGAGTTGGCGGTTTGGAAAATACTCGAGCATCAAACTTGGAACGATCGGCCTTCCTGTTCTGCAGTCTGTGATCTATTTGAACGACTAAGTCTATATAGTCCGAACAATCTTGTGGGGGATTCACTACTTGGGCTAACACATCTTTGAGCTCTCCACGTAGACCTCTATAAAACAGCGTAATCCTTTTGTCCTCAGGCCATTGAGTTTCCACTATCAGTCTGTTGAAAGACGCAATATAAGCCAAAAGGTCTTGATTACCTTGTCGCAACGAAAGAAGCTCATTGTCCAAGGCCTGCCCCTGTGAATGTCTTGCGAACAGTTTTTCCATACTGAGCTGAAAAGCTTGAAAATCATGGAGGACCGGATCATCTTGATTTACTAGAGGGATCGACCAGTCTGCCGCATTGCCACTAAGGTACGAAAGCACGAAAGCTACTTTAGCTTGATCAGTTGGAAAGGCTGCTGGCCGGCATAAGAAATGCAACCGACACTGATTGATAAATACTGCAAACCTCTTTGGGTCACCAGAAAATCGTTCGGGCGGAGCCAGAGGTACATTCCCAGGTAGGTTGATCTGCACTGGATTCATGGAGGATGTAGAAGGAAGATTTCCCCCAGATGCGGGTAACGGGGTCTGTCCGGCTTGTGACTGTAGCAATTGTCTAGCGAGATCATCTGTTCGCTCCTTGGAAATAATCAGTTCCCTTCTTAGAGCGTTCGTTTCCTTACGGGCTGCATGCACTTCTGCCCTTAGTTCCCCAAGTAACTGGGCTAGCTGGTCGGTATCCGAGGTTTCCATAGCGCCTGGACGGGAGTTTTGTGGTAGGCTTTGCGTTCTGTAACGCTCACCTGATTCCCGTAGAGGCGCCGGTCTTGACTGGGCGTATACCGTATCTTCAAAGGTGATGTGTAACACACGGCTGGCTCTTTGGGCTGGACCTCTGTGCACTGTATGTCTGATGTCTTAGGTAAGTGAACGCTGTGCTCTCCATCTGCCTCGGGGCAGGGTGCTGTAACCAGTTTCTTCACTGGATAAGGGGAGCAGGCCTCTTGACTTCAGAGGACTGCTGTCCGTCGTTTACTGCACGAACAGTAAGTTTCGAGTAATTCTAATGTCTTTAAAGTCTTTAGTAATGATGTCTCTTGTTTTGCAGGGTTCCGGCGATGGCGGATGACGGGCTGAAGTGAGTTGAAGATGGAGCCCGTGTGATGAATAGAATCGCCTGGAAGCACGTAAGTAAGCGCTTGTTGCCTGCTTCACGATGCGCTCTAACTGTCTTTTTATTTTGCAGGTACAAGTTCGGAGCGGCTGCAGGGTGCCGGAATACCCACTGGGTTAGATGTGGAAAGGAGTAATGGCACGTGAGTATTAAAGTTCCCCAATGTCTTTAAACGCACCTTGTTTTGTCTTTCAGATGCGGGATGCAGCGCCGAAGGCCTCCGGAGCGTGCAAAGAGTTGGTAAGCTTTTGTCTTTCAGATGCCGGAATGCAGTGTGAAGACCTCCGGAGCGCACGAAGAGTAGGTAAGCCTTTGTCTTTCAGATGCCGGAATGCAGCGCGAGGCGTTGGTGACAGCCGATGGACCAGGTAAGTGAAGAGCTGTCACTGAAGACCGTAATGCTAACCTGTTCTTTCTTGTCTTTATAGGTGTTGCTGAAGACTGGATTCATGATGGTAAGCCTTTTTCCTTAGGCCCAGGATCAGATGCAGAAGACACGATGAGCGTTCTGCTGCAGAGGATGCAGAATAACGCAAAGCAAGATTCATCCATCGGGTGTGGTTTAAATAGCCTCCTGTAGTGCTTAGGTGTCTCCTTCCACAGCCACGCCTAGGTAAGAAAAGAGTTCCTGCTTTCCAGAAGAGTTCCAGTGTTCTGAATCTAGGGAGTGGCTCCTGCCCCACCCAACAGGAAAAGTAGTTCCAAACAGAAGAGGATCAGAGGCTCAACTGGCAGGCAAGTAAGCAGCATGGTCTGCTGCAGGTAAGTCCACCCAAGCATTATGAGCCCGGCGCTTCCAGCGCTGGGACTGGGCATATTTATGAGCCTGGTGCCACTGGCGCCAGGACTGGGTCCAAAAGGTCCCAATTGGGACTGGTTGGCACTCGGAACCTGGGTTATGGATCTGCTTCCAAGGGAGTTGGGAAAACCCTGACCTTTTGGAAGCAGAGATCATGACACGCCTTTTGATGGTTACATAGCTGTACCGCTGCCTCTGGACCAGCATAGTGTAATCCGGGTATGCCGTGATAGTGCCCGAGGCCCTCTCGATTGTACCGCCTTTCCGGAAATAGTCCAATATTTTTTTCCCGGTCTTTATAGTTCAGTATTTTGGCAATTATCGCTCATGGAGGGGCCCCCAGTCTCGGCTTCCGCATGAGGGCTCTATGTGCACGCTCGACCACAAATCCTTGCGAGATTATACCGGCCCCGATTCCTTGTAGGAGTACGTTCTCGATATAATCAGTCGGGTCCTGGCCCTCCTCGCCTTCCGGCAGACCCACCACACGAATGTTGTTTCTCCTCGCTCTCCCTTCTGCTTCTTCTGCTCGAGACTCCAAGTTGGCCACCTGTTGCTTGAGGACATGGATCTCTTTTGTATTGTTGGCACCGGTGTCCGTATTAGATTTCACCGCGCCCTCCAGGCTGCTTGTGCGATCTGCCAGTCCCCTGACATCCTGTCTCAGCAGGGAGACTTCGATGCCCACTGCTTCAATTTTAGCCTCCAGGGAAGTGCGTACGTCCATCATCGCAACCCCCCAAGATTCCTTCAGCTCCGTAATGGCCTCCAAAATCTGACGATTATCAGGCGCTGTCGCGCCCTCAGCCTGTGCCATCGGGCCTTTGGTTGAGGTGGCCGCAGGAGACAGTCGTGCTTTCGCAAAAATGTCCATCGTGGGTTGTTTGGTCTTATTCTTGCCCACGGTCCCTCGCGCCGCCATTTTCTAGTCACCGTTGGGTCTCCCTATCACAATTCAGCGACCGAGTGTCCCTCCCAGCCGCAATTTCCGCTCTTTACTGACTGTCGCGGTGGTCTCCAGGCCGTCGCAAGCTCCACCTCCTCTCACCGCTGCTAGTTCAATGCCGAGCGAGCGCTTCTCGTGCTGGTCGTGGTGCGGCCTGCATTTTCACACCTCGGGCCCCTGCTTTCACGACTCAAGACCTACGGCCCACAGGGGGTTTTTGTATTCCGCCTTCACCTCGCCATTGTCGTTCTTTCCCCGTGGCCGCCGCCTCTATTCGTCCTCTTCGGGTACCCTGGTTTCGTTTCTTTTGTTGTCGGCCATCTTGTGTGACAATGGACCGAGCCGCCGCCGTCGTTCGTCGAGCAATTCCTCCAGACGCCCGCTTACGATTTTTCTCGATCTTTATACAATGAGCGAAGCATCCATTCCCATGCGTGTGTGATCGATTCTGGAACCAGTGGCGCACTTTTAAAGGTAGTTTGTACGGATCATCTGTCGGATCCTCTGGAGCTCCACGGGAAGCACGTCCTACTCCATGGCTGCTCAAGCCACCCCCCCTCGTCCGCTTTCCTTTATTGTGTTTCTGGAATTCCATGACCTTTATTTTTCCTATGTTAATCGCGAGATTGATCAACATAGTGTACTCTTCCAGGCGTCTCAATTGCCTCTGTAGTCCTATTGGGGTCCTATCCACCAGTACGAGGTCGTCTGCGTACAGGAGATGGGTGATTTCCTCCCCACCTATTTTTGGATGGAAACAGGTACATGATTTCATAAACGCAGAAAGGTCAGAGATTTATAGATTGAAGATGTACAGAGCAAGTGGACAGCCCTGTTTTACTCCTCTATGATCTGGGCTATGGGGTCTGCTGGGCTATATTGTCTGCTAATGCTGTTGAGGGCTTAATTCAGACACAGACAAACACACAGACACACACACCACCCGCCACCCCCACCTCCCCACTCCCACCCCCCCCACTCTGGTACCGGGACAAGGAAGAGGGATGCTGAGTACCAAGACCGTAATTAATTCAATGTCAATAGCCTGCGCCTAGAGCCAAAGTGGCAGTATAAATGGCCTGATAAGGTGAGGCTAATGGAGACGAGTCAGGCGAAGAATCAGCAGGAGAACAAGGAGAGAAGGTGCTTGCCGACGGAAAAGGCAGGGAGACACGTGTCCGAAACGATGAGGTATTGCAGAGTCGCTGCAGCGGAAGCAGAGTGTGGCTGGTGTTGCCGGAAGGTCTCCGGTGGCAGGATTCGGCTGCCGGCCTCCTGGAGCCAAGTGAACTCCCACACTGGTAGGCTGATGTGTCGGAGGCCCAGGATGAGGGGCCTGCTGAGCGGGAAAGGATGCAGCAGCACCGACCAAAGCGATAGCTGAGGCAATGTGATTGCCGGAACAGAAATTGCGAAACATTGATGTTTAACGGTTACGATAATGTGATGAAATGAACGGTTAGTGAATACTGAACTGGAGCAAAATTAAGAAGGCCAGAAAATCAGTACACTTAAAACCTGGAAAGTGAATGAAAAGCCTGTGAGCAGGGTGGAATTTCCCAGCAGGAGAGTGAACTGGGAATTTGCAATTACATTGTTTTGGACATGAATGAGCTGCAATTTTGAATACTGAACTAAAGGAAAGTAATAATGAGTGAATGGCACATGAAGGAGGAGAAAAGCATTCCCTGATACTGTCATGCATTCACTATCCCAGAATATATCTAACCTGCTCCCGACACACAAGAACACGCCCACTCACAGGTTCCACTCCCCCACATTGCAGCAGCAAGGGTATGTTCTGTCGGCTCCGCAACAGGCCCGCGCACACTAAGGGCTCAACAAGGTACACAGTGTTCCGGGCAGCTGCGGCCGCTTCTGTGATGGCAATTACCTTGGCGTCTGTCAACACGCCTGTCAAGAGGTCCCGTTTCCATGGTACCACGGCTCCGTGCACGTCACGTGATACGGAAGCTACGATTACGTGTCTTGGGATCCATGGCAACACTATAAACAGCTGCTGTTTGCGCCACACTGCGCTTCTAAGCTGTTTTCTTCAGCGTTTGGGGTTTCGTTTTCGAACCTTGTCTTGATCCCTGGATTTCTGATCTCAGACTAGGAATACCTGGATTGCCTTTTGCCTCGCCTTTTGTCTCGTTTTTTTCTGCTGGCTCATCTGGAACTGCCTTGACTTCGGCTCCTGATTAATGCTCTGGATTTTGCCCTTTTTGTTCCGTGCTGATTGCTTACCCGGTATCCATGACCCTGCTTTACGTACTTTGGAATTCTTGATGTCTGCTCTCTGCTTACCTAGTGGACATCCATTTTTACAGGGGCTTGCTTGCCCTTTCCCTGTCACTCAGGTGCATCCAGTGAGTGTCTTCCATTGCTTTGAGGTGCTGCCACGGACGCCTCCTGCTGCTGCAAAACCACTCACTGAGGGTACAGTTTACATCGTCCTCGGGGAACTTTCAAGCAGGATTCCTGTTTCTATGGTATTCCTTTGGTATAACCTCCATCCATCCATCACACGGGTAGGTGCCATTATTGTTACATTGCCCTGTTACGTTGCCACCTGTGTCCTGCTGTATAACTTGCCTAATTGCCTGTTTCCTTTTGCAGCCACTCGGGGGACCCGGTGTTCCTGTTCCTGCCACATGTGGCTCTAATAACTGAACAGCGAGTTTTGGTATCTCTCTGCGACTCCCGAAAGAAAGCAAGCATTGGAAATAACGAACTGTGAATTATACAAGTTGAAAGAAAGTAAGTGTTGAGAAGAGCCACAAGGAAAGAGGAACTGTACAAGTTGCAAGTTGAAACTGAGGCAATCATTTGAGAAAGCCTGACAATCTAACAAGTGAATGGTGGCAATCAAGTATTGAAAAGAACTGTGAGAATCAACATCCAATACCACTGTTGAGCTGAAGCAGCAGTGTTGCAATTGTGGAAAAGAAGCCAATCAAGTGTGTCAGTTGCATGACCGGTAATGGGTGGACCGTGTGGTGCGACAACTGCACCTAGACCAAGCACACCCCACTAAACAGAGGCCACTTGACTCATCTAAAAGTGTATGTTTGAATATCCAGAGAAGCTTGCATATTATGAATTGAAAGAGTTAAACTTTATGATATTGATGAAAAGACGGAAAACTGGGAAGAATCCCGAGGCATTGTTTGTTGTGAAAACAGAGAGAGACTTGAAAGCTTGGGAACCCCGTTGTAATTGAAAGTGAACTATTTGGAATCCTGGGGAAGGGAGAACCCCTTTCCAACCAAGAGCTGAAGAAGGTCTGAACTTTTGTTTGAACACTTTTTCATTTGATGCTGAGATCCCTACACAGTTTGAACAAATAGATGTGAGGGCAAGTATTGGTTTTGCACACAGACTGACACTTACTTTGGACTTCCTGACACAGACTATTCTTAGTTTCAGTTAGGTAGGGAAATCCCACCTTAGCGTATGACAAGATATACCTTACTGCAACCTCTTTGTGATGTTAATAAAAGTTTGTAGCCCAAACTTTACTCTTTGGTCTGTGTCTACTTCCTGATGCCTTCACACCGGGTTCTCTTCTTTCCTTTAGGACTGCCAAACCCCCTCTCTCCCTTATTTCCTCGCTCAGGTGGCAGACCTCACCTGCAGTGTTCCCCAAGGGTCTGCCATCTCCCCAGTCCTATTTAATGCCCACGTTCAACCTCTGACCAAACTTATCTTCTCCCACGGTTTCCTCTGCAATTCATATGCTGACGACATCCAGATTCTGGTCCGCCTTGACCTTTACATCCCTGATTCGGCAGCCAGGTTACGTGTCTGTCTGGAGGCTGTGGCGGAATGGATGCATAACATCTGGCTCAAGTTGAACGGCGAGAAGAATGAAATGTTGGTGGTGGGCCCCTCTATGGGATCCTCTTTCTGGACCACTGATTTCTGGCTTTTCTCCCTGGGCTCTTTTCCTGCACCTGTCTCCATTGCTAAAGATCTCAGGGAGAAACTTTCTTCTTCTCTTTATATAGAGCCACAGGTTAGCACAGTTTGTCAGCTGGGTTACTTTCAGCTTAAACTCCTTCGTTGTGTTCTTCCTTTTATCCCAGCACAGCTTTGTGCTCCTGTAGTTTCTGCTCTCGTCACCTCTTCTATCGACTACTGTAATTCCCTATTTCTTGCCCAACCAACCTACATCATACAACGGCTACAGGTCTATCAAAACTCTGCTGCACGGTTGGCTACCTTTACCCCCCGATGTGCCCACATCTCTACCATTCTTCGGAAACTTCATTGACTCCTGGTAGTCCAACGCATCCGATTTAAAGCCCTCTGTCTGGTGCACCAGCTTTTTACGGTAAGGGAAACAAATATCTACATGCCAAGTGGCAGCCTTATATCCCGGGTGCACCCTACAGTCTGCTGATGCTTGTCTAGTCCGCGTTCCTATGGCTAAGTGCAGTCGGATTGGGGCCTTTCTTTTTCGGTGGTAGCCGCTGGGCTATGGAATTCCTTAACAAGTACATACTATAGAGTACCTATATCTATTAAAGGCATGGTCTAGTAAAAAATGTTATTGTCCCTACGGGTCGGCCATGTTTTTTTAAGCGTAAGTGGCTCGATTTTACAAAACTTTCCTATGGACCTTACCCGAGTTTTCGTCCATTAAACGCACGTGAAAACATTTCCTGATAATCCTATCTTTTCCCCGATCGCCCTGGCTGACCTGCTTTTACGGCACTAAATCAATTCCCCCGCCCCTGAGCCTGTCATCAGCAGACTCGTACCGCCCATTTCCCAACGCCAAAGCACGTCTCGTGTCAACATTCGCTGCGCTTCAGCTAATGACGTGTCGCCATGGAAATGGCAGGACGCCTCTTTCCTCAATAAGTATAAACAGACCGTTTCACAACACACATCAGCAGATTTTCAATTCCATTCCTCTCTCTCTGTTACTTTGAGTATTCTGTGACTCATTTCAGTGCTCTGGTCAGCTACCTTTGCCGCTTGTAGCCCGTGTGAACAGATACCAGTACCACCGCTATAAATTATTTTAGTTTGTTTAACACACAATGGCTACAATAATGCCCTACATGTATGAGCCCGAGTATACCGAGGAGGAACTACTGGAAAGGGAAGCACGCGAAAACGATGGGGATTCGGACAGCAGTTGGCAGGACGAATCAACAGATGAAGAGCCTGGGCCTAGTCGAATGGACGGCGTCTCCAACTGGTGCACATGCAATCGGTGCGAGCTAATGCCAACTGAGGACGAGAACTGCTGCTGCCGAGAAAACTCGGGATGCCTCACCTACATTTCGGAAGGCGAGCCACGACCGCAATGCATCACCGAGCTGCCAGACTTCAGGGCAGCCTGCCTCACACGGGCCGTGTTGAGAATAATGATGGTGCTTATGCACGAACTTCGCGCAACTGTTCGTCCTCGTAATCCGAGTAACGAGTAAGTATACTCTGCTTGTCATGCCACTCCTATTTCATGTTCTTCTACTATATCCAAAATTACATCTACATATCATTGTAACACATGTAAGTCGTTCAATAGTGTGCATTGTCTAGATAGCATTTGTCTGTGTAAAATGCCATTACAAGAATTGTCATTGACAACAAACGTTTATTAAACTTATCTTGGTCATTTAAAAACAGTTTGTTTCATTCCTTTTCACAGGTGGTACAGGCTGGTGGCCTATCGTTCCTTTACATGGTGGCTTCACGGGAGGCTTGGACACGGCGTTCGAAGAGTGATACCCGCCTGTGCCGTTCGTGCCATTAGAGAAACGTTCCCGAGTGACAGCGGTCAGTACAGGGGATTTTCTCTCGCTGTGCTGCAACCTGACCTGTATAATCTTTAAGTCTTGTATTTTTGTGTCATGAAAATAAGATACAAAATAAAACACCACATATATTTTAACAACGGTTGTTTCGATTTTTTAAATGAATCAAGTGTGTCTCCATTCAAGGATGGACGTCAGACATCTGTGCTCCGAATGGGTGAAGGTCTGGTCACTATCTATCTAAGCTAACATAACATATTCTCGATAATGCATGCACTAAATAACACTTGTTCAAAGTCTTTCAGTAGGTTATGTCTCTATAAATGTCACACATATATCTATACTAACAATTACCATTGGATTATACAGGCCTTAGGGTCTATAATACACCGGTTGAAGTATGGGTCTGCGCTCACAAGAATCTCTGGTATGTGGCATTTGTTATTGATAAGCACGATATACTATCATTGATATAAAGGCGATATACTATATATTGATATAAAGGCGGTTCGCGCCAGTGGATGCGTGCTGGCATGGGGGGCTGTGACGGGCGCAAACGGCCAAGGTGCCAAACTACATGTACACTTCAAAAGGTGTCCCACGCCAAGGGGCCATCGGTCACATGGCCTCCTCAGACCCTGTGTCTCCAGCCAGGCCTCCCCTTGAAGCAGGCCGCCCCCCTGCAATCCACATAAGTGTGTCTCCATTCAGCAGCCTTCCTGTGCCTTATCTGCACGCCCCAGGCCCATCCATCCCACCCCCCTGTATCAAAGGCGGTTCGCGCCAGTGGATGCCCGCTGGCATGGGGGGCTGTCAGGGGCGCAAACGGCCAAGGTGCCAAACTACATGTGCACTTCAAAAGGTGTCCCACGCCAAGGGGCCATCGGTCACATGGCCTCCTCAGACCCCGTGTCTCCAGCCAGGCCTCCCCTTGAAGCAGGCCGTCCCCCTGCAATCCACATAAGTGTGTCTCCATTCAGCAGCCTTCCTGCGCCTTATCTGCACGCCCCAGGCCCATCCATCCCACCCCCCTGTATCAAAGGCGGTTCGCGCCGGTGGATGCCCGCTGGAATGGGGGGCTGTCAGGGGCACAAACAGCCAAGGTGCCAAACTACATGTGCACTTCAAAAGGTGTCCCACGCCAAGGGGCCATCGGTCACATGGCCTCCTCAGACCCCGTGTCTCCAGCCAGGCCTCCCCTTGAAGCAGGCCGCCCCCCTGCAATCCAGATAAGTGTGTCTCCATTCAGCAGCCTTCCTGTGCCTTATCTGCATTCCTCAGGCCCATCCATCCCACCCCCCTGTATCAAAGGCGGTTCACGCCGGTGGATGCCCGCTGGCATGGGGGGCTGTCAGGGGCGCAAACGGCCAAGGTGCCAAACTACATGTACACTTCAAAAGGTGTCCCACGCCAAGGGGCCATCGGTCACATGGCCTCCTCAGACCCCGTGTCTCCAGCCAGGCCTCCCCTTGAAGCAGGCCGCCCCCCTGCAATCCACATAAGTGTGTCTCCATTCAGCAGCCTTCCTGTGCCTTATCTGCACGCCCCAGGCCCATCCATCCCACCACCCTGTATCAAAGGCTGTTCACGCCGGTGGATGCCCGCTGGCATGGGGGGCTGTCAGGGGCGCAAACGGCCAAGGTGCCAAACTACATGTGCACTTCAAAAGGTGTCCCACGCCAAGGGGCCATCGGTCACATGGCCTCCTCAGACCCCGTGTCTCCAGCCAGGCCTCCCCTTGAAGCAGGCCGCCTCCCTGCAATCCACATAAGTGTGTCTCCATTCAGCAGCCTTCCTGTGCCTTATCTGCACGCCCCAGGCCCATCCATCCCACCCCCCTGTATCAAAGGCGGTTCGCGCCGGTGGTTGCCCGCTGGCATGGGGGACTGTCAGGGGCGCAAACGGCCAAGGTGCCAAACTACATGTGCACTTCAAAAGGTGCCCCACGCCAAGGGGCCATCGGTCACATGGCCTCCTCTGACCCCGTGTCTCCAGCCAGGCCTCCCCTTGAAGCAGGCCGCCCCCCTAAGACCACGACATACATACGTCATTAATTCACAAACACACCCGTTTCTAATACTTTATAAACCACTTGATATGTCTCATGAGAACATCTTTGTGCTTTGCAAGTCAACTCCTGAACGTGTTACCTGGCAACCACTGAGATCTACGCTAATCTGCTCGTCGTCGTGCTATCCGTGAACTTCTGTGAACGCTTAGAGCAAACCCATTAGTGTGCTACCCGTGGCCACCCACCTATTCTCCTGCAACATACTGCTCTGCTTGCTGAATCCAACTGTTTGTTGGTCAAGGTAAGGCCATGTATCCTAGTCATATTTCGCAGATTTTTAAATTTCTATCTATTTACGAGTTGAGTACACAATAGTGCTAGGTTCATTGGTCTCATTGCTATTGTCTTGAGTTTCCATTCCTATGCTATCAATAGATCTATTTATTTTCATCTGTGTCTATTGTCATCGAATTGCACCCTTCGGGGGTCCAGTCTATAATGTAAGCATGTTTCCTTCACGTGCAATACAGAACATCCAAGGGAAGAGTCACATGTTCAGTTTTTAGTCACATCAGTTATACATTTCTGCAACTTATGCAAATACTAAGCCGCACATAATGAACTGGTATAGTTCCTGCGACCAAAACAAACCTTGCATTGATCATTGTATGATTCATTTACTTTTGTATCAAATCTTTATTCTTGAAGATTGTATAATAATGTCGATATTTACTTTTCAGATTTATCAACAATGCCTGCCTGTTCGATTAGCGGTTGCCCTTCGAAGACCCATGCTAAATCTGAAGGCACTACAATGCATGTATTCCCGAAAACTGTTGATCGAATAAGAGAATGGGTCAGACATTGCGGATATCCACTGGATGAGCTGGAAAGTAGAGTCCAACAAGTCTTACAGGACAAGAGGGGTGATCGATACCGCATCTGCAGCCGGCACTTTTCCTTGGACATGTACACAACATCTTGGGTAACAAAGAAGAATAAACGGCGAACGACACGGAAATTGCGCGAAAACGCTATTCCCACTCTATTCGTCCACATTCCGCCACCGGTGAGTCAAGTGTCCGGATTTAGCTTTAGGCCTTGCGGTAGTGTGTAGGTAGCCGAATGGATTAATTGATATTGTAGGTGTTCTATCCCTTGTAATAATTTCGATATTGATATGAGTGTATAGTTTTTTGAATAATGACATTTATCAATATATTCTTTTTCGATTTCATAACCCACAAACGCAATGTATATATATATGGGGACAGGGAACTGTGCTGTATTGAGCATTTTTCAAGTATTCTGTCGCCGGCTATTTTTAATATTGGCATTTCATTATCAATCATTAATTGACCTTTACAACTTCTTGACTATCCCTTGAATCTGAAGCAAGAACATTCTACATCCTTGACGTGGTCACAGTTATCAACCACTTCTAGCGCGTATCAGGTAATCTTACTAGGCTAATCCGCTACATACTTGTTTTATGCATGTCAAGTAATAGTTTTATTCTATCGTGTAATTATTTTACCGAATGTTTGGTTACTGCTTTCCAATTGATATACACCTTAGTTATCGTCCACTGGTGTTTGTTTTCAGTTATAATTAGTGTTATCCATACTAATGCAAGTACTGTCTTTCAGGGAGATGCTGAAGCGTCCGCCACATCTACAACATTTCTAGATGTTCTTCAACAGCAGGAGGTATTGATTCTGACAGCTCCATCGAGCGTCATCATCAGAGCTGGAATTCTTGTCGTTTGATTGTTCTACACAATGTTTCATTTGTGGTTAGCCGTTGATATGTACCTGTGCTGTCGACCCCAGGTGTGTGTTATGTTTTCACAATTGTAATCCTCACTAATACAAGTACTATGTTTTAGGCAGTTGATGGAGCGTTAACCCATACACTTGATGCAGAGCCTGACATTCAAGTATACGAATCGGCGCAACAGCTTTCGGAGGTCCGCACTAAATTTGCAACATCCATAGATATTCTTCAGCAGCACGAGGTATGGATAATGACAGCTCCATCATGCGTGATCATATAACGTGATTCCATTTGCTATACTTTCTTCCCTATTAACGCAAGTGCTGTGTTTCAGGGAGACGACGAAGCTTCCACTACAATCACAACATCCAATTTAGATGATGCAGATGTAAATAATTTGTTGAAAAAAGTCGATGAAATGTGATCATATTTAGATTTTCCTTGATTCTTTTGGACAATGCATCATTTGCGGTTATCTCTTAATATATGCACCTGTGCGTTCGACCCCAAGTGTGTGTTATGTTTCCAATATTGGAAACCATACTAATCCAAGTACTGTGTTTCGGGGAGACGACGGAGCTTCCACCACAATCACAACATCTCATTTAGATGATGCAGATGTAAAGGAATCGTTGAAATAAGTCGATGAAATGTGATCATATTTGGATTTTCCTTGATTCTTTTGGACAATGCATCATTTGTGGTTATCTCTTTATATGTACCTGTGCCGTTGACCCCAAGTGTGTGTTGTGTTTCCAATATTGAAAAGCATACTAATGCAAGTACTGTGTTTCAGGGAGATGCGGATGCCTCCTCTCCAATACAACCATTCATGGCAGTCCATGCAGAGCCAGAGGTATGGATACTGACAGTTCCATCGAAATAGATCATCACTGGTCGAATACTTGTCGTTTGATTGTTGCACACAATGTTTAAATCGTGTTTGGCTATTGAGATGTACCTGTGTGTTCGTCCTCACGTGTGTTTTATGCTAACAATATTTTGATACATAGTAATGAAAGTACTATGTTTCAGGGAGACGATGGAGCCTCATTCCGTGCTGTCTATGCGGATACAGAAAATATAGTCGCTGCAGCGCAAGAGGAAGGGAGGACATGCGGAAACGAATCGGAGCTACAGCGTGCAGATGTTGAAGGTCGAGTCAAAAAAGTTGCAAAGAAAAAAAAACAAAAAAAGGTTAGTTACAAACAGTTCATAACTTTAAAAAAATGTTTGTGCTGGGGACTATTTTATGTTTTTTTCCAGTCAATTCTACTACACTCCATCTTGTGTTTAAACTGAACATCCCTTTTCCAATCTCTCCTCCAGTTACCCGTGGGTGTCAGAACTATACACACACAGACAGTGAAGCGAATGAGAGATGTGGCTTGCCAGACCATGTACACTATGGAGGAACTATTAATTGAGGCTAGGCGTGTTCAGGCTCGAGATGCTCATGTCCAATGGCCAGAACATGAATTAACTGTGTTTGGAGACTACAGCAAAGTTGCATTGGACCATAGCTACAGTGCGACCGCACCACCACAAGAAGATGTTATTGAATGTATTGAAGATAGCTCTGAAGTAGTTGCAGATCAATTTACACAATCTACACCCGCCACAAATGTGCCACCAAAAAACCTGTCGACATTGTTGTGTTCTCCCATCAATGTTGAAGTAATAGATGTTGAAATGACAGAGAATGAACCAGCCGCTGCATCCATAGACGCATCAGAACTTGATATCAGCGATATTACTTTCCAATGTGTTGAAATCTCCACAACGTCAAAGGCCGAAACAACGTTGACGCAGGATGACAGTCTAATGAAAGAGAGCAAATACATTGTATTCGACAGTTGTTTGATGGAAATTATAAGTATGCTGAAATGTGTGCATTCCATTAGAGGGAAAGTATGTGGGAAGCCATTGATTATTGTGACTCGTCAAATAAAAGGCAGTAACGTCAAAATAAATGCCGCCTGTAGATTAAATCATAGGTTCTCATGGTCTGCACAACCGATGCTGGGGAAACTGCCAGCAGGCAATCTACTGTGTGCAGCTGCATCACTTTTTAGTGGCTCCAGTTTTAGAAAGTTAGAGGCTTACTTTCAGTTTGTGGGAGTCCATTTCATTTCTAAAGCGCTGTACTACATATACCAACGTGATTATCTGTTTCCGGCCATTAGTGATGCTTGGAAAATGGAACAATTGTCTCTAGCAAGTACATTCGAAGGCAAACGATTCAGGCTAGCCGGCGATGGACAGTGCGACAGCCCTGGATTTTCTGCCAAGTACTGCACCTACCACTTTCAGGACATGGATAGTAAGAAAATTGTGAGTTCGGTGGTCGTGCAGGTAACACAATGTACATCCTCAGTAGCCATGGAGAAACTAGGTTTTTATAAAATCAGTGGAATATCTACAATCGAGCGGAATGCACATCGACCTCAAAGCCACGTATAGACACGTTTCAATTACCAAGACAATGAGAGAGCAGTTCCCACATATTAAACATCAATTTGACGTATGCCATCTTGCTAAATCAATCAATAAGAAAATCTCGACTGCAGGGAAAAAAAAAGGTTTTGAAAGTATTTTGCAGTGGTCACATTCTATCACCAACCATCTTTGGTGGAGCTCAAAAACTTGTGAGGGGTCAGTGGAAATACTACTTGAAAAATGGCAGTCACTGATGCACCACTGTACCAACGTTCACCGCTGGACAGCAAATGAACATTTCCACCAATGTGAACATGGCCCTTTGTCCCCAGAGGAGGCACGGAAGAAGAAGTGGTTGATTCCATCTTCACCGACACACAAAGCCATTGAGAAGATTGTTTTCGACAAAACTCTATCAAGAGATTTGAGAGGACTGACAGAATTCTGTCACACGGGAGATTTGGAGGTGTTCCACAATATGTGCCTAAAGTACAGGCCAAAGCGCTTGCATTTTAGCTTTCGGGGCATGAAACATTGCACTCTACTAGCGGTCTTGGTCCATAACAGCAATGCCGGACGTGAACAATCTAGGACTAGGGGTAAAGTAAGGATGCCTCGCTACACTAAGGTGTTTTCAAAACGAAGTAAGCAATGGGTGATCAAACCAGTCTATGATGAAATGCAGTTTGACTTTGTGAAAGGCCTTATTGTTGCTGTGTTAGAGAAGCACAGATATGGAATTTTGGACGTTTCTGTGCAGAGCAGTGATCCATTGCCACCAAACATTGCGACTGTGCCATGCCCACCCGAAGCACAGCTGATTGTGAAGTACAAATCCCAGTTTAAATAATTGCAATACGATTGTCTTTTTGTAAATAAATGTTATTGTACAGTGTACCTGTAAACCTAACCCCTACCTTCACCATCATGGGTGGCGAACAAGCTGGGTGTCATCTTTGAATTCTCTCTATTCACCTCACATATGTGTATGTATATATTTTTCTCATGTCTCATCTCATGTAAATGTAAATGCTGCGCACTGTTAACGGAGGGGAGGCTTGCGTATTGCAAATAATAAAACAAACAAACAAACAATAAATCTCACTTTTAACTCAACTCCTGTGGTACTTTATACTTTCCCTGACCTTCCGCCAAAAATTAAATGTCTCAGTTTGGGCTGCAAAGCTCGCAGACAACGGGGACAAAATTGGGGCACTTAGAACGTGCCAGCCAAGCGGGCCTTGGCATTTGGGAGAGAAGCCAGTTCGCATTTGCACATTGAGGCGCACTACATAGACGGATTCTAAACTTCAAGTTCTCACAGATGCCTATACTACGTGATGTTGCAAATAAAGAATGCGAAGGACAGCGCCCAGATGAGGCCCACAAGTCGCACTGGAAGTATAAGGGTCTATTGTTTTTTGACCTTGAGACAGGGACCATGCCGAAAGAACTACATTTGAAGGGAGTGCGCAATAACATAAGAGACGATAAGGCAGAAAATTCAGAAACTAGACCGAGTTTCATTTTAGGTCAGTATACGAAAAATCGTTGTCAAGAGCACGGTCCGTTTTACAGACTGTATTACGAAGAGACACAATGGAAATTTCAAATATAATGTAAGTAAATCTTTACACGCTTTTATACCGGAATGAAGATTTAATGAATGGATGCATGAATAAATGAATGAATGAAGAGCTAGGAAAAGCAAGTAAAACGTGTTCTTAGTGGGCACATGGGCATGCAGCTCCACTGGTCTCACCAATCTCGTTCCTTGGCCCAGCCACTTTTCCCTGCACTGCCTACCGGCACTACGGGACTGTCTCTGTATCCTTCAGCCCCTTCTCCCGGCATTTACCTTGCACTTGCCACCAGCTGGCCCTATTATTTCATTTGTATTCAACTAACCATGTACAGCCCTTCCCCATGCACAATCAGAAAGACACCTGGCCTAGTAGGATCGTTGTCTGTCTGCCCTTGTTCCCCACCTGCCTCGTCACGCCTAGAAACACTTGAGTATAGGCGCGTTACAAATGCCATATCATATATCATATCATTCCTCACGTATATAGACTAACTGTCGTTTATCATTGTGTGTTGGCCTCGATTTATCTCGTTACTTTTCGCATTGATTTTAGAGACGAACATACTCCATTGAACTATCCTTGCAAGCAAATAGTTTCTGATCGGCCGTAATAAATAAAATGAGTAATATTAATGAAGTTCGGCTAGCGAGACTAATTATAATTTTTTTGTTTTCATAACAGGTATTTGATCCCAATCCTGCCACTGCCATCTGTTTGAGACACCGGCGGATGGATTCTTCAGCAGACACCTGCAGCTTCGTGTCAACAACTGGAGCACGATCACCATATTATGGGACGATCGCCAAGGGCCCACATGCCCTTACGCTGTACTAGTGGCTAGAAGCAACATAACAACCTTTAGGCTGGACTAGTGCCTAGTTGATGGAACAGCCTTGCGGTTCACCGTGCTTCCAAAGTGATTCTTTTTACGAAAATGAACACCCTGTGTACCATAAAGGAACAGCGCGTGACTCAAGATGAAACGGAACAGTTATTGCGGATACAGATAAAAGAAAATAAATGGCTTCCGGAGTTCATATGGCAATTGCTGAATATTCTCTAAACATTTAATGTCAAATAAATGTACTTTACCAAATATGCCGTGTTGCTGTTTCATTTTAAAGTACAGTTTTATATTCCGAATTGTGGCGCGCTGTGTTGTGAGTTGATCTGTGTTGGTTTCTGGGTTCTGTGTGGAGTCGCGCAGAAGACGACTGGGCGCGTTTGCCTACGCAGCACAGTAACGTCACGGGGAGAGGCGGGAATATGAATGTTTTGATAATGTCAGGCTCAGGGGCGGGGGAATTGATTTAGTGCCGCAAAAGCAGGTCAGCCAGGGCGATCGGGGAAAAGATAGGATTATCAGAAAATGGCGGCTCCCTGGTGCTTGTTTTCGCGTGCATTTAATGGACGAAAACTCGGGTAAGGTCCTAGGAAAGTTTTCTAAAATCGAGCCACTTAGGCTTAAAAAAACATGGCCGACCCGTAGGGACAATAAACATTTTTACTAGACCATGCCTTTAAGTCAAAGGCTTAGGATTTATTGTGTTTAATACTTTCAACCAAATATGCACTTACATAGAGTTCTGTCTCTAATCACGAATTGGAATGTCAACACATTTAAATAAGTGCTAAACTTCCACTTGTATATCAAAAAAAGTATAAAATATTTCTTTAAATATTTTACTTCTTTTAAAATCTTTAAAGTGACAAGTGCACCCCATAAAGTGACTTTGAGCAACAAATATAGTTATTACTGTTTTACTAGGTATCGATTGATGTAACAATTGTTCTTCCATATGACTTTCTGGTCACATATCTCGGTCCACAACTTCATATATCATATTCGTTCTACAGAGCAATTAAAACATTTACTCCTTTTAACAACCCAACATGTTTCATTCCTTCCCTCGTAGTCGTAGCAACTTCTTCAGGGGATTTATGTAACCTCAGACTTCTAAAAATGCTTGTCACGATACGATTCCATCATGACATATTTATGACTTCATTTCAGCCAGATGTTGTCCACCTTCTTGTGTATTTCACTTTAATTTATAGCCATAGACAAATAAACAGCACTTAATTAGTAGTTGTTCATACCTTATATGTTAACACTTCTCTGTTTATTAGGAAGAGTAACCTTTCTGCTTACCACCTGTCATTAAGGTTGTCTGGCAGCATTCGTAAAGAAATCTGTACCTCATGTGTTCCCTCCTATAGACAAATATAGTAATCGGTTACATTTAATAGCCATCTTTCTACCACTAAGGGAAAAAGAATATATAAGCTTGGAATCAATGCAACAATTTGACTTACTATTGATCAGTAGCATATTTCACTTCCTTTCGAAATGTATAAGTTATTCAATATTGTTTCGAAAATTCAATTCATCTGGCAAATTAACAACTTCTTAGCACGATCTACAAGTAAACAAAAAACACTGTTTACCATCATGCATATCATTTTAATGTTGTTATATTATAATTATATATGTATCTAATACATTATCCTGATTTCACGTCTTTTCACTTACTTGTTCAAACGTGTATCAAAAGAATATATCACGTTCTGTATTATATTGCTGACCAATTCCAGCATATGGTAAAAAAACACCAGGGTATCTGATCTTTATGATGTTTGATGAGGTCTGAGAAGGATTTAAATCCTGCTGATTGTATGGTTTTCCTACCTGTTCGGTAACATCCAATTACTACATTTATATTCTCTTTCACTACTTGAAACAAGCTACAAGCGTTAACATATAGTAGCGCTAACTCGCCCCTTATGAATGGATGTACTTTGTTATATCACTCGGTGTATCTATTCATCTTCACACTTCTGGTTCCTATGACGCCGGGTGCGTTCACAGACTCCATTATTATTGTGTTAGAACGTATCACGTGGGATATCTACTGCATGTACATCGTTGACTATGGTGGCCATCTTGCTGTGGTGTAACACAACCACCCATCCTCCAATACTCGCTCATGGTGCAGTACAGCCAAATTTTATAAAAATTACTATCCGTATATGTACAACATTATCAACATTATTAACAGCGTTCTGTATTGTTAGTATAATAACAAGAGTGTCTTTCAATGGGTTCTTAATTCACAAATCATATGCATTTTCTTGCCTCGTCCTCATAGGGCCACAGTTAACCATCCCTCTCTTCTGTAAGGTCTTGAAAACTCTTCTTTTGTAATCACCATTGTCCACCCCCCCGCAAGGAGTGCCAAGATGCGTTTGGGTGAACAATGCGCTTAGTAGGTTTCAGTACAATACAATACGTACTGAATCCGCCCATAACAAATAACACGAAGCTGGTTCATACTGAAGGAATCCCTGATCCTACAAGAGTGGTTTAAGCATGCGCTCTCCGATAGGCAGGAAAGCTGGGCAAGACAAAAAATGGGCTAGATCTTCCTTGGGCATAATCAAAAAAATGCATGATTGTTTCTCGTTGTCATTAGACCAGGCCGCCACCATGGCTCTTAGATGAATGCAATTAAAACGGGCCCTGGTGTCCTGGTGATAACAATGCCTTGAGAAGGGTTCTGTGCCCATCGCAAATACTTCTGGAGACCTGGGCTCACAATGATTGCATGCTTCCTATTAGCAGGCCTCAGGATCTCAGATGATTCCCTTTGGCGAGGAAATTCTGGAATACGCATACCTTTAAAGATTTCGGAACATTGCTAGGCATATTTGTCATATGAAAACATTGAGCAACGTCCACTTCCAGCAGCATGGCTTTTACATGCCTAAGCCAGGGGGAATCTTCAAATGTGGGTCCCTGGGAACCAGATATTTAATTAGCTCATGAGTTTGCACCGCTTTTCTGTTCCCCCAGAGTCTGAGCCAATGACTGGCAGGCTGATCTGCAATAAGATCACTAATAAATCTGCAGCCCAATTCATGGTGCACTGTAAAATTTGGGGCCAATTGAGGAAGCCCCAATACTCTTTTAAAATGGGTATTCTCCACCACATGGATATACTCGACATTAGTACATCCCCACAGCTCCATGGCATAACTAGCAACAGAGGCAGCTTTCCCATATTAGAACCATCTTAATTTTTCAAATCACTGATCAATTTCTCACCCTCTTTCCAGATAGCTCTTAATGTGGCAGCTAATATCACAGTAAGCCCAAAATGCATCATCCCAATGTTCTCTATATCTGACAAATGCAACATAACCTTTAAAATAGCAGCCTTTTAGATTCTGGCATAAAGTGGAGAGCGAAAATGCCTAGGAAGTGCCTGATAGCCTGAGGGACTTTCGGCTGCTCCTGCTACACGTTGCCACCATCTGTGTTATTTTGATCTACATAAGAGGCCCCTCCCACTATTACAAGCCTCTCCTACATTAGCTATGGCCCGGGTTCCCTAAGCACGCGCGCCCGAGCGGAAGTGCCTAGGAGATGCCGTATAGCCTGAGGGACTCTTTGCTGCTCCTGCTACAGGTTGCCGCTATCTGTGTTATTTTGATCTACATAAGAGGTGAAGTCATTATAGACTGCTTTGGACGTGGACCTACACCATAACAAGCTATTTACAATATATATATTGTGGTTGAACTGGACTTATAGCTTTATTTACTCTTTCATTTTAGGCCACGCCCACTATTACGAGCCTCTCCTACATAAGCTACGGCCCACAAGCTTAGCCGAGTGGAAGTGCCTAGGAATTGTCTGATAGCCTGAGGGACTCTCTGCTGCTCCTGCTACACGTTGGCGCTATCTGTATTATTTTGTTCTACATAAGAGGTGAAGTCATTATAGGCTGCTTTGGACGTGGACCTACACTGTAACAAGCTATTTACAGTATATATATTGTGGTTGAACTGGATTTATAGCTTTATTTACTCTTTCATTTTAGGCCACGCCCACTATTACAAGCCTCTCCTACATAAGCTAGGGCCCACGAGTTTAGCCGACTGGAAGTGCCCGATATGCATTGTTACGGGTGACCCTCCCAATGTGTATTGCCCCTTTAAGGGGATGTGTTCCTCCCACGTGTGTTGCCCCTTTAAGAGGGGCCATGACTGTGTCATGGCCCAAGTCAATAAAAGGAGCTCCTGCAGGCACGTGAGACAGAGCGGCTGCAGACTCCCAAAGAGGAACGACTGAGTCCGTGTCTCATTATTAATGTAGGCCCCAGGCCTACACGTGGAGGCGCAGGCCTGCACGCCCAGACACCGAGGGACCCGCATGCCAGGATGGCAGCCGAGGTCCCCTCGGTCAGAGGCCTGGCAGGCTGTGACCCCACGCCAGGGTGCCAGGGGCCCTGGCACCCGGGGCCATGCCGGATGTCCATGGCAGGCCCCCACCCCCACACATAGTGGGACTGCACGGCGCTAGCCGAGATAGCGCCCAGGGGCGCCCGCCGGATGACCACGGCTGGCGGCCCCCCCCAACAATGGCGACGAGGACAACGAGTCCGCGTGGCCCCCTGCTACCAGTAAGTGGTGGAGGGGGAAAGAGGAGCGTCCGACCCCACCGCGGGTCCAGCGTGGCCTGCGCCTCACCGCCACAGCTTGGGCGATGGAGGCCCGGGCTGCCCTGCGGTGGGACACACACCCCGCGGCGTTCCGCCGCAAAGAGAAGAACGAAAGCGGCGGCGGCCGCGAAGAGAAGAACGAGAGCGGCGGCTCCCGCGAAGAGAAGAAGGTTCCTGCGGGGAGAGGGTGAGGCCCCTCCCCCCCCCCAACGACATCCGCCGCGGAGAGCGGTACGCTCCCCTGGCTTTGCGGGGAGGGGAGAGAAGACGTGAGAGCCCCGCCCTGGATTATCCCCGGCCGCGGCCCTCTGAGAGGGGGTGCTCGTGCGGCCGGGATGTTTGCGAGGTGAGCGGCCAATGCCGTGAAGAAGGGAGAGTGACGCTCCGCTCCCCTGCGGCATCCGCCGCACACCGAGGCCCTTTGTCTGCCCTGGTCCCATGGGGAAGAGAGGTGGGCCATCCCAGCGCCCTGATGGCGGTCCCGTTCTCCTGGCCGCGGTCCTCATAAAAGAGGGTGTTCGTGCGGCCAGGGTGAAGATCCGGAGCGTGGCCTGTGCCCATGACGCCCGCTGGGTGTGTGTGGGGGTCCAAGAGCGGCTCCCCGCAGCACCCGCTGCGTGCAGGGAGGAGGCCGGCCCGTCGGCCACGGCGAACAGGAAGATGGAGGTGGTGGACTCGCCGTGTGGAGGGGCGGGACACGCCCTGCCCCAGCAGGCTCCTCCGTGCTGTGGAGGCAATCTGCGTAACGTGGCACACGCCGCCGGAAAAAAATAAAAAAAAAAAAAAAAATAGAAAAAAGAGAAAAATAAATACAACGAAAACACCCAGACTACGCCTCGGGTGAGCGCCGGCTGCCCCGGCACCTCCACCGGAGCAGAGGGATGGACTGCTGCCCCTCCCATAGCGTGATCTGGGGCCATCTGCTGGTAAGGAGGTCGGGGGTGCGTCGGCAGCAAAGTTACGCTGCCCGGAGCCCTCATTGTGCCCCGGTGGCGTTCCCCATGCCGACAAAGGGGAGGCTGGGCGTGCCCCGCCCCCAGCGAAGAAGATCATGAGTAGCATCTGCTGCGAAAAGGGAGGCCGTGCTTGCCCCGCCTCCTCCGCCCCTATGAGGGAACAGAACGCGACTGCGGGAGGTCCCGGGCTGCTGGGCGGGATGATGGAGATAGGCTCCGGTCGAGAGCAGGAAAATAGAGGCCCACACTTGTGGGCACGATGGATGCCGGCGCCCCCAGTGTGATTCTGGGGCGCCAGTGGTGACGACTGCTACGCCTGCCATTGGAACAGGCGGGCTGTGAAGTGAGGGCCCTCCAGCGATCCCAGCCCTAGTCGGTAATGATTGAGGGCAGGTAACGTGCTCCAACCACTCAGCATATGCAGCCCCAATAGTAATTCTGGGCCCCCCAGTGGCGGTGAGATGCTTCAAAGTTAAACGCAAAGGTTCCTAATAGAACTCAGAGAACATAAGTAATGCGGCGAAGTGCTGTGCACTACATTGGCGATCACCTCCCTGCACCGGTGGTCACCTCCATGCACAGTGCCAGCAAGAAAACAAGAAAGGAAGCGGTGGCGGTCGGGTGGCAGTGCATGGATAATCGAAATGCATCAAAAACGCAGACGGCCTCGACACCCTCCCACCAAGATCCCCTACTGGACCATCGGAGGATCAAGGAGCTGGTGGCCCTGCCGGCCTGCAAGCATCACCCAGGGCCACACAAGGACTGTACACCAATGACTGCCCTGTACCATCGAGGGCCGGCTGTGACCCAGCGCCACTCACGGGTCACAGTTGTGAGTACCGGGACATTCAGTATTCTGGGTGCTACAGGGTTTGACAACATCTGGGGAGCCCCAACTCCGGGGAACGGGCATTGGGTGCTATCAGGTGATCCTAGATGGCTGGTCCCACTATGCACCGGTGACGCGAAATCCTGCAGCGATGCCAGCCAGCCAAGGAAGGGGCACTGTGACAACAAGAACAAGGGGAGGTCGACCCACAGTGAGGTGGTCATCTCCCGGCACAGTGCCAGCGGACCAAGAGCCACCCTGCCTGCCAGACTGGTGGGCTCAGACAGCGGGTCGCCAAGGTCACCCTGCATGCTACGACATCGAGGGTCTGTGTGACTTATCAGCAAACCAGAAAGCCCGGGACCCCAACCCTAGGGGTCCGTACATCAGGATAGAAGTGTGTCGCTGCTCAGCATGGGGTTTGTGCGCCCCTGGGCGGTCCTGGTGGAAGGAGACACTTCGGACCAGGGAACGTCGCCAGAGAGGGGGCAGGTGATGACCGATCACCCGTGCCCGATCAACAGCACCGTGCCCCGCCAACCGCCCGACGACAAGTGCAATGACTGGTGACCGGTATCCCGCTGATCGGCCGGTGAACATCAGGGAACGAGGCCGATGTGGCCCCTGGTAACCCCAGGTGCGGCTTTCCCGGTGAACATCAGGGAACAAGGCCGATGTGGCCCCTGGTACCCCCAGGTGCGGCTTTGCCGGCCATAGACTGTACTGTCACTGGACCTGGACCCGGGAAGTGAATCCTGAGCTGATGCCAGTAGTAGGCGAGCTGATATCCTGCGGTCCTACGATTGCGTAAAAAAAGGACTCTGTAGTCTGGTGCATTGCCGCTGTGGACCTGTATATTACTAACATGCTTAGAGTGGTCTCCGTAGTGAGCCATGAGGTGAAGCGGTGGCCCCGCATATACGAGGCGTACATAGCGCCAGCCGCAGAGTATGGTGTTTTGTTAAGGGTTGCAAGTTCTAACGTTCTAACCCCAGGTTAATAAAGGGTTTGTAAACGGCGGGGAAATGCCTACATTCAACCGGTAGCTCACCCCGCAATTGTTTCCCCCCGGATGAGGTTTAGAAGTGGTGTGGTGTGATGTTTTGTTATCATTTTGAGTCATTTATGCATGTGGCCGTGTCATGGCTTAGTATGTGGTTGTTTTAGCAGGGTCTGAAGCAAGAAAGTAGTTTGTCGCTCTGTAACCACTGGGACGCAAGTATGTTCAGCCACGTTTGTTTGTTTGTTATGAAAAAGGAGGAGTGTTACGGGTGACCCTCCCAATGTGTATTGCCCCTTTAAGGGGATGTGTTCCTCCCACGTGTGTTGCCCCTTTAAGAGGGGCCATGACTGTGTCATGGCCCAAGTCAATAAAAGGAGCTCCTGCAGGCACGTGAGACAGAGCGGCTGCAGACTCCCAAAAAGGAACGACTGAGTCCGTGTCTCATTATTAATGTAGGCCCCAGGCCTACACGTGGAGGCGCAGGCCTGCACGCCCAGACACCGAGGGACCCGCATGCCAGGATGGCAGCCGAGGTCCCCTCGGTCAGAGGCCTGGCAGGCTGTGACCCCACGCCAGGGTGCCAGGGGCCCTGGCACCCGGGGCCATGCCGGATGTCCATGGCAGGCCCCCACCCCCACACATAGTGGGACTGCACGGCGCTAGCCGAGATAGCGCCCAGGGGCGCCCGCCGGATGACCACGGCTGGCGGCCCCCCCCAACATGCATGAGAGGCTAGTGAGGCGGGGAGAGTTCATTGAATTGACCTATTTTCTCACGTCCTACAGGTACTTTGAAAGATTTTCAGCAAGCTGTGTAATTCATTGTATTTTGACACGTGAAGCGGTGTCAGTTCTAAAGTACGTATCTTCTTTCTCGCAAGCGTATACACCGCAGGGGTCCGTCTGTGTTGTTTCACATACATATTGCATTAAATTCAATAGCTGATTCTATGTCAAGACGGAGGCAAGCATTATGCTTCATCTTCTTATTTTATTACTCTCCAGCAGTTTCAACAATTAATAAAAATGTTCCATCCTTTCATTGAAATAACGTTTTTTTTTCTTCAAAAACTTAACTTCCCATCAATCTTAGGTCCCTATTTCCAGTGTCCTAGTCATGTGACCTAGTTCTTCCACTTCCTGTAACCTCCTCTTCTTTTCCTGCTCTGCAGAGATAAGAACCCTTTCATTTAGCTGCTTCATTAGACAGCATTTGTACTAGGGTATTCATATGGTTAATTGGTATAATCAAAGATTTCATAGTAGGAGAATGTGAGCTTGACACTACAATAGGTGCAGGGACCGCACAGCGTAGTGGAGCACATGTAATTGTATACTTTAAATCATTCGGCGGCCCCGTGCTGTATTTCCAGCACTCCGGGGGCTCGCCAGAAGCTTTCGCTCTCACTCGCGTACGACACGAGGGAGCAAGGAGCCCCCACCCTTGTGGGGGCGGAGCTAAGCTCTGAGAGCCTGTCAGGCCTGCTTCGCTCACACACGACGCAAGGAGCCCCCACCTTTGTGGGGCCGGAGCAAAGCTCTGAGAGCCCGGCAAGTCTTTCTTTCCCCGCTCGTGTAAGACGCGAGCGAGGGAAGAGCAGCGGAAGCGCACAGAGCCGCACGCGCAGCCCCCACCCTCAGAGGGGCGGGGTTTAAAGCCGGAAAACACCGGCAGACTGATTGGAAGAGCGTGAGGCCCCCTCCTTTGGAAAGGAGGGGCCAAAATGCTTTGCGGGTATTTTGCGACCCGGTCTCCTGACAGTGACAGTTCATAAATCACACATGGAGACTCCAAAAGGAGATATAAATAGCAAATACAGTGCTATAACTCAAGCAGAGCTTGTCATTATTACAGTGCTCTGCACTGACTAAGACAGAAGCTGCTAGCCAGCTCAGGTGCAGCCTCAAGGAGTAAGAGTGAATAGTGGACGTGCCCCTACACCTGTGAAGGTATTTCTAGGCACCTACCAGCACACAGCATGGCTGAGTTTGAATGGAGTGAGGAGGCGCAAGAAGCCATGTACTCAGAAGACTTGGCTCACAGCTTCAAGGAAGTGCTGGGTGAATCACTCATAGAGGCAGTGGCTCAAGGGGTCAGACCCCTTCAGGAAAGGCTTGAGACAATCGAAATATTTCTGAGCCAAAGAGACAGAAGCACCACACCACGAGCAAGCACGTCCACAGGGGCCATGCAAGAGGGCCCACAGGGGTGTAACAAGGCCCGGAAGTGCAAGAACTCTTCAGACCCCCCGGGCCAACCAGAAGGGGTAGACTCAAAGGCCCCAGAGGCGACCGACACTTTCGTTAGGCTATCTATCTCTCTATCTCTATCTGCATTCTTGTATTGCGCCACTAACCCGTAGGCCTCAGGGCGCACACAGAAGGAAAAGGGAATGCAGACAACAGAAAACAGTATCAAACAGGAAAAACAAGGAAACAGGGAGACTTGGGAAACCCAAACCTCACAAAGGCCAGCAGAATGAGGAGATATAGCGGAAAACTGATTTCAATGCCGAGAGAGCTGTACTGAAAGAAACAGGTGAGTCCTATCCTTTGTCAAACAGGAAGGTCTTCAGTTGCTTTTTGAAAATAGGCAGAGACTCACTATTAGCAAGATATTTAGGGAGTACATTCCAGAGAGCCTGGGCCCAGGAATCAAAGCTAATAACCCAAAATCTTTTCAGAATAGATGGAGGTTGAACCAAGATTGTAATGCTACTTGAGCGCAAAGAACGGGTGACTGGTTTCTTTTTAATCCTAGTAGTAAGGTAAAATGGAGCTTGACCATGTAGGCATTTAAACAAAGTGGTTAAGCCTTTATGGTGTAAGCGCTGTTTCACTGGCAGCCAGTGAAGGCTGCGCCTGGCGTCAGAGACGTGCATGTTTCGCTTAAGGCCCATTACAGCGCCTACTACATTATTCTGTATAATCTGCAAAGCTTTAATGTTGGCCTGGGAGGTACCGATCATCAGACTATTACAATAATCCAGTTTGCAGTTTACAATTGCAGCTGCGATCAATGCAAGGTTCTCTTTAGACAGATAAGGACGAATCTGCCATAAAAGCTGAATATAATAGTGACAGAGGATTTGAGGTAGTTGGCCTGACGAGTGAAGGATAGCTGCGGGTCAAAATAGACTCCCAGGGTTTTTACGGATTTAGATACAGAAATATGTTGACCAATCAAAAAGTTGTCATATTTTGTGTCAAGTTTCTTCAGTTTCTGTTGGGTACCTAAAATCAACAGCTCCGTTTTTGCATTGTTGAGGGCTAGAGAGTTTAACGCCATCCACTTCTGAATTTCATCAAAGATGGAGTTGATGTACTCTACATCTTTTAGATACTCACCAGTGAGTTTAATAACAACCTGCGAATCGTCAGCGTAATTGTAAATAAATGCCCAGGGCTGACAGAAGAGCGCAGAGAAGACGAGAGTAAATGTTAAAGAGTAGAGGCGAAAGACATGATCCCTGTGGAACACCACATAATAGTAGGGAAGCCATGGAGTGAGCATTATCCTTAGTTTAACGCCATCCACTTCTGAATTTCATCAAAGATGGAGTTGATGTACTCTACATCTTTTAGATACTCACCAGTGAGTTTAATAACAACCTGCGAATCGTCAGCGTAATTGTAAATAAATGCCCAGGGCTGACAGAAGAGCGCAGAGAAGACGAGAGTAAATGTTAAAGAGTAGAGGCGAAAGACATGATCCCTGTGGAACACCACATAATAGTAGGGAAGCCATGGAGTGAGCATTATCCTTAGTAACTCTCATATTCCGTGGACCAAGAAAGATTTGAACCAGGCAGAGGCTTCAGGGGAACATTTGCCAATTGTGATTAGTCTATCCGCCAGTAGTTGATGATCGACTAAATCAAATGCGGCGGATAGATCTAGTAATAACAGCAGGGCAGTATGACCTTTGTCAATAAGACCAGCAATGTAACATTTTAAATCTAACAGTGCAGTCTCAGTCCCATGATTGGGGCAAAACCCAGATTGTTGTGAGGCTAGGATGTCATGTTCCTCGACAAAGGTTTGGTATTGGCAGTACGCAATTTTGTCTATGATTTTCAGCATAAAGGGAACATTGGTAATTGGGCGATCATTTCCTGCCTCTGCAGGATCCAGATTTTCCTTCTTAAGCAGAGGAGTAACCCATGCTTCCTTTATGTTGTCGGGGACATAGGATTCACGGAAAGATCTATTAACAAAGGTAGTGATCCATGGGGCAAGAGTATGGATATAATCTTTAAATAGGGAGGCTGGAAAAACGGCTAAAACAAGCCTTTATGTCTAAGTCGGGGGTGCCGAGCCTCATGACCCCCTACCCAGGGGAAGAAAATATGGGCACAGAGGAAGAGGTTCCCCATGAAGAGGAACCCGCAGAATTTCCAACCTCCTCGCAAGAGGAAGGCGATAAGAGAGGAGACGAAGGAAGCTTGCCGCCACCAAAAAAGAGGCTGAGGAAGTTAAACAATTTAGAGGAGAAAGAAACCTCAGATATATGTTTCAACCAGGGGAAATTAGAAACCCGAAATCCTCAGAATGGGTACCCTCTCCAAGAGTCGCAAGATATATGACTCAAAGGCTGCGCAAAGCACTCGAGAAAGAGGTGAGGCAATGGATGAGGGCAGAATGCCCAAGGCCTGAACTCCCAGGCAAAGTGGCGGAAGCACCAGAACTAGATCCCAAGATGCTAGCTTTCGTTGCCAAATCGAACAGGGCCCCCAGAAAGGGATCGACCGCTCATGGAGAAGTTGCCAGGAGAAAATCCTGGATCTAGCGGGTCCCCTGGCCAAGATTATGGACTTGGCGGAGCCAGCGAAGGACACAGGGGAGGAAGTGGACACAGAAGTGTTAGCAAACTGGGCACGGAGAGCAGTGTGTCTTTTGGGGAATGCCAAATGCGCAATATCCTCTGAGCGCAGAAGAGGATTACTGCTGAAAATAGACCACAAATTAGGAGACCTGTCTTCATACGAAGCGGGGGAAGCAGCGCAAGGGCTGCTGTTCGGTGAAAATTTCGGAAAGGAGATGGGGAGATTCGTAGGGACCTACACCTCCCTGGAAAAGGCGTAAGCCTCAATAAAAAAAGATCTTCCCCAGAAGAGTTTTTGGAGGGACCAGTCGGTACAGAGGTCGAGCGACCGGTCGCTATCAGACTTCCAGAAGGCCTCAATCAAACAGAGCACATTACTGGGAAAATAACCAGGCAGACACCTTTTTCCAACCCAGAGGTCGCTTCCCTAGAGGAAGGCGAGGCAGAGGACAAGGAAGAGGATAAAACTTCCCCACAGGTGAGAGCATCCTCATAACCTTCAGTAGGGGGGAGGACAGCGAGGTACTGGGAAAACTGGCGCACGCTTTCCAACGACGCTCGGGTCCTGCAGTCAGCCAGAGGCTTACACATACAATTTACCCAGACCCCAATCCAGTACAAAGCCCCCCGACAAATAGTATCAGCGCGAACAGAGAAAGACTTGTTACACGTAGAACTGCAGAGTCTAGCAACGAAAAGATCTATCGAGCCGTGCGAGGCTCCGAGATTCATAAGCAATATGTTTCTGGTCCACAGAAAAGACAAAGTGAGACCAGTCATAAAACTGAAGGACATGAACAAGTGGGTAGTCTACAACCATTTCAAGATGGAAGGCACTCACCAATTGAGAGACATGCTCAGACAGGGCAACTGGCTCACAAGAATAGATCTGAAAGATGCATACCTCACGATTCCAGTACAAAGGAATACCGACCCTTCCTAGCATTCGACTGGGACGGGCAATTATGGCAGTTTGCGACAATGCCATTCGGATTAGCATCAGCTCCCTGGGCGTTTACGAAACTGATGAAACCAGTAGCAGCAGCGATCAGGGAGAAAGGAATACGGATCATCATCTACCTAGACGATATCCTGCTAATGGCAAGCAGTGAAGACATACTTCGCTACCAGACCAGCTGGGTAGCAAACCTCTTAGCTTCACTAGGCTTCCTGGTGAACCGAGAGAAGTCGGAGATGATACCAGCGAAGAGGATAGGCGACCCTGGAGCTACTGAACAGGAAGATCCGAAACATAAAAAGAGAAATAAGGAACTGCCTCAGCAGACCAGTCACATCACTGCGAACGATCGCACGGATTGTAGGCCTGTTAGCGGCTTCAATCCAAGCGATATTTCCAGGACCCCTGCATTATCGGGCACTACAGAGGCTGAAAACAAGACACCTACAGCAGTGCCTCAGCTACCACCAGCTAGTGCCGCTAGACCAAGAGTCCAGGACAGAGCTGGAGTGGTGGCTACAGAACATGGAGGCGTGGAACGGCAGAGCCATTTTCGACGACCGTCCAGACATTGTTATAGAATCAGATGCCAGCAGAGCAGGCTGGGGAGCCCGGTGTGGGGAACTCCAAACAGGAGGCAGGTGGAGCTCGGAGGAACTCAAACTACACATAAACTGCCTAGAACAATTAGCCGGCTCATTCGCGATCAAAGCCTTCACAAAGGACAAAGTGAATTCATGTATCCTACTGAAGATGGACAACATCTCGGCAGTCAGATATATAAATCACTTAGGTGGAACGAAGTCCAAGTTATTAGCGGAGATAGCCAAGGACTTTTGGCACTCCTGCCTGGAGTCAGGAACTGCAGTAATAGCAGAATATTTACCAGGTGTTCAGAATGTAGTGGCGGACTGGAACGCGAGACATCTAACAGACTCCAGCGATTGGATGCTGGACAGAGCAATCTTTCGGCAGATAGAAGAGCTCTGGGGGCCTGTTCACACAGATCTGTTTGCGTCCAGACTGAACGCTCAGAAGAACAGATATTTCAGTTGGAGGCTGGACCCAGCGGCAGCGGGGACAGATGCCTTCCTACAAGATTGGAGAGAAGAGACGCTATATGCATTTCCTCCATTTGTAATGATAAGCAGAGCCTTAACGAAAGTACGCAGAGAAGCAGCGAATCTGATAATAGTAGTTCCGATACAGAAATCGCAAGTATGGTTTCCAGCACTTATGGAGCTAATATCAGACTATCCGAGAATGTTGCCTCAAAGAGAAAACCTTCTCAGGGACCCAGTTGGGTCGTGTCACCCTCTGAGAGCGAAGGGGGCACTGCTGCTGATGGCGTGCAGGATAGCAGGAGACGCTGGAATGTCCCAGGAATTTCGGCGGAAGCTGCGAGCCTCATCGCAGAGTCATGGGCTCCGTTGACTAGAAGGAACTACGACGCAGCTTGGAACAGATGGTCTAGGTGGTGCAAGAGGAGAAGTTGTCATCCTGTTTCTGCACCTTTAGTAGAGATATTACATTTCTTAGCAGAACTACTACAGGATGGCAAAGCCTACAGAACGATAGGAGTATATAGATCTGCAATATCAGCAGGACATACACCCATTGAAGGAGTCCCAGTAGGGGAGAATGTGGCGGTGATTAGAGTTCTGAATGGGATTAGATTCAGGAAGGCCCCGCAACCTAGATACGAGTCTCTATGGACGTATCAGTCGTACTGCAACTGTTAGTCTGCCTGATAGGTATCTATTGCTGGGCCAGTCTGCTATCAGGTAAATTGGCAATGCTACTATGCATGGTATCATGTAGAAGAGTAGCAGACGTCAGAGCACTGGAAATAGAATGGTATATGGACAAGACAGAGTGAATTTCCATCTGGCCAGGAGAACGAAAACAGATTCCTCCACTATATCATATCCATATATGCAAGAACACCCGAAATGGTGTGTAGCCGCATGTATAAAAGAATATGTAAATAAGAAAGCTGAACTGAGACCGATGGGGACGACACAATTGCTGATAGTGCGCAGGAAGCCGCATAAAGGCGTAGCGACAGCCACGATAGCGAGATGGGTTACAGAGATTATGTCACTAGCAGGTATAGACATGGAAAAATTTGGAGCGCACTCAGTGCGAGGCACAATGGCATCGAAGGCTCTGAGGCAGGGAGCTACGTTGCAGGATATATTGAAAGCAGCTGATTGGGCGAGTGATAATACGTTCAGAAGGTTTTACTTTAAACCGATTAACACACTAGCAGAAGCTATGGTAAGAAGCTTTGAACAAGCATAATGCTCGCCTCCGTCTTGACATAGAATGAAGATTCCCCCTGCTAATAGTGCAGGGAGCTCTTGATTCTATTAAAGACAAGGAGGTGAGCATTACTTTCCCGCCCTAGATACACGGGAGAGACAAAAGGACAATAGAGAATTGTACTGTGATATGTATCTGAATAATTAACAAGATGTCCTCTCAGAATAGGGTGTGTATCCGCCACCCTAACATGTACTGTTGTTTCCATCTTTAGGAGACGATCAGAAGAGCAGCTGAAGACATACAAGAAAAGAACGGGACACGTTGATCAAGACCGCAAGTTAGAATGTGAGAGATCGTCTCAGCAGAGCTCTACAGTTCAGAGACTTTGTGGAACAAGTTGACAGTTCAGTCATGGTTACGATTGCAGTTGGAAGCAGTCAAAGAAGAGGAGGTTACAGGAAGTGGAAGGACTAGGTAACATGACCAGGACACTGGAAATAGGGACCTAAGACTGATGGGAAATGAAGATTTTGAAGAAAAAAAAACGTTATTTCATTGAAAGGAGTGAACATTTTTATTAATCGTTGAAACTGCTGGAGAGTAATAAAATAAGAAGATGAAGCATAATGCTCGCCTCCTTGTCTTTAATAGAATCAAGAGCTCCCTGCGCTATTAGCAGGGGGAATCTTCATTGCTCAGACTAGTGCCTGAATTGTGCGGTTGTGCTACTCTTGGAACGTGCATGTGGGCCACAGTTCATATTTAGGCGCAGCCACCATCATATGCAGTTAGTGAATGAATGAGTACGATCGTACAGCCTCCACTGTAACTGTGCCGTAGCAACTTGCTAGCATTCTAATTCTCACTGTGGGCTTCTGGACTAGGTGTCGGAAACACCCACAGGCCGTTGTTGGCATAATGCCCACTATTGTACATTGTCACCAGCCTTACCTGATTGCTGCGCAACAGACATGGTGGGAGAACTGCCCAGTGGAAAGTGTCTGAAAAAAACACACTCACTACAGGCCACTTTAACAGTTCCCATCTTGTTTCACAACTCCGGCATCCACATGGATATTCATACACCTTACCATTTTTTGCCAAATGAACGACCAATGGACTCTGACACCTCACCCTACAGTCAGCTGTCCATTGCCATTGAACCTAATGACTAACATGGGCCATGGGCGGGGGATATGATTTAGTGCCGCAAAAGCAGGTCAGCCAGGGCGATGGGGCAAGTGATAGGATTATCACCTAATGTCGGCGCACAGCAGCCTGATTTATCGTTTGTTTAGTGGACGAAAAGTCGGGTAAGGTCCATAGGAAATTTTTCTCCGATCGACAGATCGATGCCTGAAAACACATGGCCGACCCGTAGGGACAAATACAATTTGGTCACGGAAATGCCCTTTATTCCTTTAGTGCCATCACTATATCCCTGAAATGCTGTGGATGTGCTGTCTCTCAAAAGTAAATGCGAATCAGTGCATCCCGTGCTCGTTGTCCATCTAGTGGACCCCCAGGAGGTGGTTGTGCCATCCCATCTCCATCTCCGTCACCATCCCCATCTTCATCATCTCCGTCTGGGGGCATTGGAATGTTCCTGCGCTGGCACAGATTGTGCAGCATGGTACAAACGAGCGTAATTTTACCCGTCTTCATGGGCTGTACAGCAGTGATCCGCCAGATCTGCTTAAACAGCGGAACCTGGCCTTCAGTAGTCCAAATGTCCTCTCAATCATGCCACGTGTGCGGACATATGCCCTGTTGTACGCATCCTCATGCCTGTTCCTTGGCCTCCGTACAGGCGTCATCAGCCATGGCGTGAGTGCATATCCGGAATCTCCTACATGGGATGTAGATGTGGGAGACATGTCAGTGTTGGTAGTATCATGTCTTCATCAGATGCAGTGCAATCTTGTGTCATTGTTAATTCATGCCTATGTGTCATGCAGTGTTTTCACTGATGGGTGTTAATCTTCTATGGCCATCATAGTGGAGGTTGGAAGCTGCACATTGACCAATGCATTGGTGTGCATGTGGCTTGTGAGTATGGCATTGTGCAGTGATGTGCACACATGGCAGTCTCACTCCACAGTGATGATATAGTAGATGCAGGACGTCTCATGTACAGCCATCGTGTGCATTGTGAGTGCTGTGTTGCATATTACGTGGGGGGGGGTTGCTGTGGCTCCAGGTGTGTGTGCCAGCGGGAGTTCAGGCTGTGTGTGTCAGGTGGCAGGGTGTGTACGGCCTGTCATGTGTTGCTTTGTGAAGTTTGGGTTCTGATGTCTATTCAGTGGATGGGCGGGGGGTGATGCATGTGCAGTCGCAGCGGCCCACTCACGTAGCTCATTGCCCTGGTCACACACACACACCCCACTTACACAGGTCCGGATCATTGGCAGCTGTACTCACCCAATAGCCATGTGCTTTGTCCAGCATAGCGTTCAATGTACTGTGACAATGTTGAATTCCGCAGTACCATTGAGTCATGAGTTGAGCCCGGTAAACGTGCGCAGCAATGTGTAATCACTAGCGTTGCATCACATACCATCTGTACATTCAGTGAGTGGTACTGTTTCCTATTGCGGAACACCATTTCCGCAATAGTGGTACTGTCAGCTCAATGTGGGTGCAGTCGAGTGCACCTATGCAATTTGGCATGCCTGCTATGGCATGGAAGGCCAACTTGGTGGCAATCAACTGAGGGAGGGTACAGGGTAGGGCAATCTGTTCAGACACATGGCGCAACAGGGCATCCAGTACCTGAATCAGGATTATTGAGAAACAGGGTTGTGATAGGCCGTGCAGCTCACCGACTGTGTGTTGATAGGTACCGGTGCCAAGAAAGTGCAGTACAGACACGACCCTTCAGGAGGGGGGGGATGGCGGTGGGGGTGTCTATGTGGCTGCTGATGTTGTCCTCTATCAGGCCAGTGATGTACAGGATTGTTGGACGGTCCAGCCGGTATAATGTGTGGATCTGTCCTGGGGAGAGGTTCCAGGGTGACGCCCTGCTGCGTGGTATTGCAGGCTGCCTGCGGGGTGCTGCCGGCCGGACAATGGGGTTTGCCATGGGTACAGGGTTAGCTGGTTGCCGCCTCCGCCTCCTCCTCCTCCTCTGCAACATTACTGCCATCATGTGCAGTGCTGCCTGTTGGTTGAGTAGGCCCAGTCCCAATGCTACTAGAGCTGCTGCCTGCATGGTTCTGTTTTGAGTTGAGCTGGGTGTGGCCCTTTTGTACGCACCCACTGGCCTGCTGGGTCCAGCTGGGCTGATTTGGTGCACCTGTGGCCTGATTCAGGACACCAGGCACAGTTTAACGTCATGTTCGCTGTGGTAGCGGTACCGCCACCGTGATCACGGTTTTACCACCATTTTGTTGTCGGTGTTTCCATGTCCGCGCTAGTTGTGATGCTCGCGGTGTTTCGTATTGCCGGCAATGGATGAATTTCCATGCAGGTGGAGTTTACGGGAGCTTTAACTCTGCGGTGGCGGTTGTGCTATTTCCGGGTTCGCAGGTCATGATTAGGCGGACACGGAAACAGTGCCGTATGGTTATACCGGCTGCGTTAATTCCAGACCGGAGCACTTGTAATGAGGCCCATTATGTCCAAACTCTCCACATTGGAAGGTTTCATGCTTGCACACGAAAACTTCAAGACTCAGAAACCAGTCACCCTAGATACCTTAATTGACCAACTTCACACATCGCAAAGGTGCACGTCGGCAGTCAAATCGACCCAGACTTCCAACTCTTTGCTGTCACCTACAATAGAGCAAAGATTTTATGCCACAGCAGTTATCAGTGGACCTGTTAAATCTGTGACTGCAGACCCTGAATTATCATCCAATTTATTAGCAGTTGTCAAACTTAATTCGCTAAAACTAGACGATGTGTTTATCTTATTGAGGGAAACAATCCATCACATCATGGTCACATCTTGCCACACTTGCAGTGTACTGCAACCGCTCCAGTTTGTGCAAATAATGTAGACACCACTGATAGCCCTTCAGCATTAACTAAGATCATTGATTTGGCTGTGATAAATAAAGATAACATATTTGACTCAAACGATCTGGCAACTAACAATCCTAGTACCTCTGAGATAAACGATCATGCTTCCGTGACTTCATCCCACAAAGCATCTCTGCAACACTTTTCTCATAAAATGAAGCGTGCCCTTGCCAGAGCTCTAAAATGTCGATCTAACAAAAAAAGGAAAATATCCCAATCGAAAAGACCAAAAATCAAACATGCAACAACGCGAACATTCATAATGCTATTGCAGAAACGTTCCTTAATCCATCTAAGGACGACGAGCAAATAGATCTCACTCAATTAAACGAGGAATCCAAAATGGTTATAAACCTGAAAGAAAATCCAACTATAATTGCAGCCACGCAGCTGTCGGTTCTAAGGACACCAATTCGCGTGATCAAAACTGTGTTGCTTACTGCACAAGCTCAAGGAAATTTAGACAATATGGGGGTCAACTCATTTGAAAATGCAAAAACAATCAGTTCCTTTAATTCCTCTATCATCAATCACCACGCCAAACAGTGCAAATTATCGCAATTTTATCCAGTTAGCTGTGTTAAACAACTTAGAACATCCAAACCCGCACATAGTGAAGTTGTTAAACACACAATGGTGACTCCTGCTGGAGTAACTCACATACATGCTACAACTTTGAATAGCAGGGTTTTTTTTATTTTTTTTATTTTTAATAACTCTCTTTATTGAGTTTAAACAACACAACGGAAAAACATACATTAACCATAGGCATACATCAGAGAAAGAAAACATGCCAGTATCAAAAGCGGGAGGGGCACCGCCGGGTCAAGGGGCCGTGCGACGTTTGCAAGACAAGGCGAATAAATATTGGTAACCCAGCGGATTTCAGTGAGCATCCAGCCATTTACCCCATATCTTTTCAAAGGGGCACACCCGTGCGTTATAGATCCGGCGTTCTGAAGCTGCGCATCTGTCCAGTTCATTACTCCAGCGGTTCAGGCACGGTAGGTCTGCAGAGCCCCATTTAGCCGCAATAAGTCTTGTGCCCGCCCCCAGCGCAATTGCCAGAAACATTTTTTTCGTATTTTGACAGGTCCACTTCCCCCCAGATGCCCAGAAGTACCATTTTGGGGTCCTTAGGAATTGGCGTCGCCAGGGCAGTGGAGATCGCGTTGATACAGTTCTCCCAGAAGACCTGTACTGCCTGGCAGTCCCATATCATATGGTAGAAGGTGGCCGGCTCAATTTTGCATCTAATGCATGTCCCATCCTCGGATCCCCCCCATCTGGCCATAGCAGTGCACGAATGATAAGAGCGGTGAAGGATTCTCAATTGTATTAGCCTGAGTTTTGTTTCTATCCCAATTTCCCTACGGGACATTAACGCATCAACCCAGTCTTCAGGTTCCAGTTCACCTAGGTCCCTTTCCCACTTTGCTTTGAGCCCATCCAGTTGTGTAGCCCCAAAGGAGTTGAGTGCCTGATAAGGGGTAGAGGTGACCTTGGAGGGGATGCGTTGCGGGAGGATATTGGTCTCAATGGGAGAGCAGGGGGGTATACTTGTCGTGTCAGGGAACTGGTTGCGGATGGCGTGGGCCAGCTGCACATGACGAAAACAGTCCATGGGTGCTAAATCAAATTGCGCTTGCATGGTCTCGAAGTCCAGGAGGTGACCCCCCTGTATCACGTGAGCTAGTGTATGTATCTCATTTGCGCGCCAGTGACCAAAAGAGCCAATTTTCACTATTTCCAGAAGGTGCACATTTGAACAGCAGGGTTAACTCTCAAGCTAATAATCAAGGTGCTCAAGATAGCAAAGTTATACCTTTGTCCAATAACGTTTCTACCAATGCGCACACACAGCCACCCACAACTACTTTGCATGAAGTTGCCTCAAACAGCAAACCCTTGCCCCAACTCATTCGCCTACATCAATGTTCACTACACCAATTCTCCCTACGGCATCATGCATTTCCTGTGCGACCTCTGTGCCGACCCTCCTATTAAACAACGTCGGTGAATCTATCTCACAATCAAACTTAACCATTGATACTCCCAACATAATTGGATGGACAAGCGATCCTGCTATCAATGGGCAGAGAATATTAAATTGATCGCATGTTCTCAACACATTTCGGTTATGTCCCCAGTTGCGAACACTTCAGTCAGATAATATTGATTGGATTACCCTTCCCATTCGCAACAACCATCGCATGATTAGTGCCTTTCAATCATATGTCATAACAAAACTTGTATGGGAGCATAGAGCTGACTTTGCCCACTGGGGTTTGTCTCTATGACTTTTTCACTCTATAGAGAGAGCCAATAACTTTGTACACCATCAGGTAGCACTACCTCAACAACTATCTGAAAGCTCAATTACACCAGAAAGCAATCAAACGAATTCAACCATTTTGGCACAGTTGTCTGTTTTGGCAGACTCAGCCAAAAATCTATCTTGGCTTGTTCCTCTTTTAACTAGCATCTCTGACTTATTTAAAGTGAACAAGCAACGGTAGCCAGTCGCCTTTATCTATTATTTCTTGGAATTATTGTGATTTCTCCAACTTGGTTTCCTGGTTATACACGTTTGCGATTGTTGAATATCGCAGCATTATTCTTTTACAGGAAACCATGAAGACTCAGTCTTTCTGCATTGAGAGATTCACCAGTTACACTTTCTCAGCCAGTCATAGTAGCACAGGTAGACTATCTGGTGGTCTGGCCATCCTTGTTAGCAACAAAATTAAAGCGCATTCAAAATTAGCGGTATGTTGTAACGAGATCTTGGCCATTGAACTCACCCTTAACACCAATTCCACTACTACATTTTTTATTAAATCCATCTATTGGAATACAGGCAAAACTTCACTTGATTCCTTTCTTGCGTCATTGGACTCCGTCCTAGAAGAAGCATTCATACAGAATCCAAACTATTACATAATTTTAGGCAGCGACTTCAACTCTACATGCATAAAACTTGTTCAATCTTTATGTTCTTTCTCCTCATTACCTACATGATCTTTCTCGCACAAGAGAGGACAATTATGGGTTAACTACCTACGTGATTGGAATGTCCACTTAGTTAACTTCAAAAGTGGCAACCATAAAGGTACATGGAATAGAGGATCTGCCCTACCATACATCGACTACTTTTTTGTGCCTTATGATTTACTCTGGTTGGTAGAACCTGTAATTATCACTTCTGCGTCTTTAGGTGATCATAGGCCTCTCAAATTAGTAGTTAATGTCAACATTATACCCTATCACATTAATCATACTCTTGCACTTACTGAAATAGATAGACCCAACATCTCTCTGTGATGGAATTCCAAATTGTGCAGGGATCTCACATTTCCTGTACACAGGGACATTTGTCGGATATCTGACATGAAATTTCTGCACTTTAATTACGATCAAATGTACACTTGGAATTGCTAAATTGTAAAATCTCATTTAAAGGAGTTTACAAAAAAAGGCCCACACCCATCAAATTAGACATATTCATGCCTAGAATCCTAAAATAGCTCGACTGAAAAGTTGCAAACTTGCCGAGCTAAGGTGGTTGGGCAGATGCGATATGTCAAGGGCGGTCTATCTTAATCAGAAACATTGCATATGTCAAAAATACAAAAATCTTTTTTTTTTTTTTTTTTTTTTTTTTGATAAAATATTTTATTTTCATTTAATCATAACATAGACATGGTAAACCATAACCGAAAGAGAGGCACAAGAAAGAAAGGAGAAAAGAAAAAAAAAAAAAAAAAAAAAAAAAAAGGAGAAAGGAGAAAAGAGGCAGCTACATCAGGTGGGGCCAGCATGTCCCATACAACAGTAGTGTTATATCATCCCCGTTCACATAGAGCACATCTGCAATTCACAATTCACAACATAATGAACAAAAGGACGTTTCTCAGGATCACGTGTCTCAAGGCCCTCTCTCCTCCCATGCCTCCCATATTTTAGAGGCTTTGTTGGGACAGCCTCTTGCCCTATAGACTCGTCTCTCAAACATAGCGCACGTGTCCATGTCTAGTGCCCACTGCTCCATCGTTGGGGGTTCGGGGACCCCCCATTTTTGTGCAATGTTCCGCTTCATCAGGGCTGCAGCTGTGTGCAATAAGAGTTCTCCCCATTTATTCAGTTCATTCTCCCCCGGTGCTCCCAGGATTAGGACTTTCGGGTCAAGCTCTACTGAGGTGGACAGTGTCCGGGACAGTTCACTACAACAGGCCCCCCAGAAAGATCGGATGCGAGGACAGGACCACAGAATGTGGAAAAAGGTCCCCTCCTCGCTCCCACATCTAAGACAATTTGGATTCGTTGCCCGTCTCCACCCAAACAGTGCAGTTCTGGGATAATACACTCTATGTAATATTTTAAGTTGCACTAGCCTGAGTCTCGTGGAGATAGCAATTTCCCTGGGGTGCATCAGTACCCGTATCCAGTCCTCCGGGTCAATGTCCCCTACATCCGCCTCCCACTTGGTCTTTAAGCCAATCAATTCAGGGGTCGCAAAGGATGTGATGGCGTTATAAAGAATGGATGTGCATTTGGAGGGAATATATTCAGGTAAAATGTTACGTTCTACAGGTGAATACTCCGGTATGCTGACGTCTGACGCTATGTGGACTCTTAGGGCATGGGACATTTGCATATGGTGGTATCTTTCAGTGTCGGGGAGTCGAAACCGGTGTTGCAGGTCGGCAAACGGGGCAAGGTTGTCACCACTAAGAACATCTCCCACCTTTTGTATCCCTGCGCTCTCCCAGCACGGCCAAGGTCCGAGCCTCGCCATTTCTTTCAGGTTGGTATTCCTCCATAGGGGTTGCGCCGCTGATATCTTTGTCCCCCATCCCACAAAGTTATGCACTTGCCTCCAAATAGTAGTGATCTGCGCCCTCATCGTTAGTGGGGAGGGTCTAGGGGGGGTGTCATACAATAGCTGTAGTGGATCGGTGTCGTGCATGGTTGCCACCTCGGCCTTAATGTGGGGTAGTTCCCGATCCCCGTGCAGTAGGTCGTTGACCACCACCAATTGTGAGGCCCAATAGTAGGTCTGAAGGCGGGGCACTCCAATCCCACCCTCCCAGACCGACCTCTGAAGTGTGGCCAGAGCTATGCGCGCTTGACCACCACCCCACAGGAGCTCCCTGAGGAGAGTATCCACCCGGTCAAATTCAGCCCTCGAGATCTGCAGAGGGGCGTTCTGAAGGACGTAGAGAAATCGCGGAAGAGCCAGCATTTTGAAGAGCGCAGCTCTACCCATGAGGGTCAGGGGGAGAAGCTTCCAATGCTGTACATCGGCAGAGAAGCGATCTAGGATTGGCTTGAGGTTATGTCTGCAGTAGTCAGTTAGGTCCGATGTGATCCAGATCCCAAGGTATCGGAAACCAAGGTGTTCTATTTGATAAGGGCATTCCTGTGGGTCGGGCTGTCCCCCACCTTTCACTGGGAAGAAAACAGATTTCTTCCAGTTGATCCTTAAACCGCTAAATCTCCCATATTGGACAAGAATCTGGGTTACTATAGGGCAAGCTCAGGCGGGGTCTCCCAGGTATAGCAGGAGGTCGTCCGCATATAAGGAAATCCGGTCCTCATGTCCCTCCGGCCATCCGAATCCCATCCAGGATGTACTCTGGCGAAGCCATATGGCTAATGGTTCTATCGCCAGGGCGAAGAGAAGGGGAGAGAGGGGACACCCCTGCCGTGTGCCCCGCCCCAGCCGAAAGGAGCGAGAGGTCCACCCGTTTACCTTGACTTCCGCCAATATATTTGTATACAGTAATTTCACCCATCTCATGAACTCCACCCCAAAGCCCATACGTGTCATGATCTCCCAGAGGCCATCCCATCGGACCGAATCGAAAGCTTTCTCAAAGTCGATTGCCAAAAGGGCAAGCGAAGTGTCAATGGCGGGAGCTCTCTCTAGTGCTAAATGGAGTCGGTGCAGGTTCATTCGGGTCGATTTGTGTGGCATAAAGCCACATTGGTCCGGATGTATCAGGGTATCGGTCACAGATTGTAGCCTATTGGCCAGGATCTTGGCAAGGATCTTAGCCTCACCATTAATTAACGAGATCGGCCTGTAAGAGGCACAGTGCTCCTGGGGCTTGTTCGGTTTGGGTATGACCACGATGGTGGCCTTACGTAGGTCCTGCGGGAGAGCACCTTGCTCCCGGGCTGACAATAACATTTTATGGAGAGATGACGTTATGTCGACCCTTCCCAGTTTCTGCCATGTCTCCACCGGGAACCCGTTCGGGCCCGGCGTTTTCCAGGTCTGCAGCTGAGCCAGTGCATCTGCCACCTCGGTCTCCGAGAGATCGGAGTCTAGTCTCGCCCTTTGTTGAACTGAGAGGACCGGGAGTGGTATTTCGTTTAGGAGGGATGGGTCCAGCCGCGAGGTTGGAGCCCGATAGAGTGTTTCATAAAATTGGGCGAAAGCCTCGGCTATCTCTGCGTCCGACTGAAACCTTTCACCCCGAGAATTGGCAATCTCTCGCACACATCGTTGTCCCTCATCTCTCCTTTCCAACCAGGCTAGCATTCGGCCAGCCCTATCTCCTTGCTCATAGATTCTGGCTCTGGAGTCCCAATGGGCGTGTTTAGCATTATCTAGTAGGAGGTTTCGGAGCCGTTCGGTGGCTCGTTTAAGGGAGAGCTGGGTCTGCGGGGATGGGTCCAGAGTGTGTTTATTCTCACACCGAGCCAGGTCACCCTCTGCCTCTGTCACCTCCCGGAGTCTCTCACGTCTTTTATTTGCCACCCAAGAGATCAAGGCACCTCGCAGAACGGTCTTATAGGCCTCCCAGATCACCACCGGGTCCTGTTCACCGTTGTCGTTAATTTCGAAGTACTCAGTGGAGACTTCAGTAAGGTGATCAACAAGTTCGGGGGAGCCCAAATAGTAAGTATTCAATCTCCACGTCCTAGGGGGGAAAACACCCCTCGTACGGATCTCCACCAGCAGAGGCGAGTGGTCTGAGATGCCCCGGGGGAGGAACTCCGCCGCCACTACCTTATAGAGATCCGCATTCGGGATAAAGAGATAATCAATTCTGGAGAGTGAGCCATGGGCACCAGAATGGAAGGAGTACCCCCTGGTATCCGGATGCAACTCCCGCCACACATCACCCAGGCCCAAGGCAGAGGCAAAATTGAAGAGTCTTGTGGGGGCGTCCGGGTTACGATGTCTGAGGTGTGTGCGATCAGCGGAGTTGTACATGACATCATTAAAGTCCCCACCCAGAAATAGCTCATCAGGCTGGTGTTTGCCTAAGAGGGCAGTCAATTCGTCCATTAGCTCCCGTCCTAGACCGGGCGGGGAGTACACCGAGACGAAGGCAACCCTTATGTTCAAAAGCGTACCTAGGATCATCACATAGCGGCCCCGCGGGTCTTGTTCTAGGTTTTGGATGGTGAAAGGGACACGTTTATGTATGAGGATGAGGGTGCCCCTGGATCCCATTGTATATCCCGCATGGAAGGCCGTTCTATAGTTTGTACGTTGGAAATATAGGCAATTTGAACCCGCCAAGTGGGTTTCGGATAGCAGAGCCACGTCGGGGGAGTGCCTACTGAGAAGTTGTTTGATCAGGCGCCTCTTGATCGCCGAACCCATCCCATTTACATTCCAGGTGAGCACCTTGAAGGACTTGGGACGTTCAGTCGGGGTCAACCGGGGTTGCAAGGTTGCCATTCAAGGACCCACACATGAGGTTTATCAGGTGTATTCCGAGGAGGGCGTCCTCGACTACAGTGGTGTGTTGCAATATGTACCGTGAATATTGAGTGATGTGCTGCCTGAGTTATTCGTAGCCTCTCATTACCATGATCTTCAACTTCAACAAAACTCCGGAGCTGGCAGTGACGCGTTGCTCCCGGGATAACAATAAACCCAATGAAACTTTCCTTTCCCACCCCCACCCCATACTCCACCCCAACACGAAGTACCTGTCGCCTCAACATTGCTGATCCTTACCCACTGTAAGGTGACAGCCTTACAAACCCTTATACAATTAACATTTGAACAAATTAACAGATAGAGGGGCGGAAGAGATGCCCCCGCGGGCCGCATTATTGATAACATAGACAACTTATAGCAGTGCTGTGGTACTTCCCACATCTTCTCCTACACCAATTCGGGCGGGCTCCCACTTGTGGGGGGGGGGAAGTCCTGCTGTGACAGCAATCTTGTTCAGTCTCCGGCCACCGCCGGTTGGTTTGGTGAGGGTGGCTGGCCCGGGTCCGGAGGGTGTGCTGGTGGTGGTCTAGGATTACTGACCCTGTTAGGCCGGGGCGTCGACCAGTTCCCTTCTATATGCTGTTCTGCCCAGCGCCATGCCTCCCTTGGGTCGTTAAAGTGAACTGTTGTGCCCTTGTGATATATTTTCAGCTGGGCCGGGAAGAGCAGGCCGTATTTGACTCCCATCGCTTGCAGCTGTCGTTTCAGCTTCTCAAAGGACTGCCTCGCTTTCTGGACCTCTCGAGTATAGTCCGGGAAGAAGGCGATCTTGGACCCATTGAATGTGGTCGTGCCCTTGGTCCGTGCGAGGTGTAGCAGCGCGTCTCGGTCCCGGTAGTTCAGTAGTTTTGCTATCACCGTTCGCGGTGGAGCACCAGGCACCGGTCTGCCCGTGGGTATTCGATGTGCCCTCTCCACGGAGAAGAATTTAGAGAAGGATCGTTGATCAAACAGGTCTGTCAGCCATTGCTCCAAGAAAAGCTCCATACAGGGGCCCTCTGCTTTCTCGGGGATGCCGAGAATGCGGATATTGTTACGCCTGGATCTGCCCTCTCCCTCCTCGACTTTGGCTTCCAGAGTCTTGAGTTTGGCAGTGATCCCTTGGAGCTGTTGTTGTACTGCTTGCAGCCCGTCCTCCGTGTTGGAGATGCACTGCTCCGCCTCCCCAGTGCGTGCCGATAATTTCTGCAGGTCATGCCGGAGGAGGGACACATCGAGACTAATTCCGTCCATCTTCTGCTCCATCGATGAACGGGAGTCCGCTATGGCTGCCATAACATCCCTTAGGGAAAGCCCCGATGTAGAGTCCCCTTCGACCGACGGCAGCAGTGGAGTGTCAGAAGATTGCGATGGGGGAACCGTATATTGGTCGATTCTGTTTTGCGTGGCTGGCCTTCTAATTTTGTCTTTTCCCATGGTTCCTGCTTTTCGGGGCGCCTTCTCTCACACTGGTTCAGGCCGACCCCGACGGTTGCACTGGTTTATGCGCGTTGCCCACACCTGGGGGCGCAGGCCGGACGGAGGGGGGGGAGGGGAAGGGCGTAGAGAGTCGGGTGTCGGCCCTCGGTCTATCCCTCCCTCCAGTGCTAAATCTTTAATACTTGTAGTTCCAGGGGAGGGGGGGGGGGCCAGGAGAGATCCGAGTGGCCCCTTCGCTTGCAGCCGAAACCCCCAACCGTCACTGAAGCGTCGCCTGGCCGCGCACCCCACTGCGATGTCAGCCAGTATCTCTCGGGGGAGGGGAGGCCAGCAGACCCTCCCGGAGGCGCGGGACTCACCGGGTAGTTCCGCCCGCGCGGCGGACCAGCAGGTTCCAAGATGTCTGCTCGGGGAGGAGTTGTGGCCGAAGGCCGTATTGGCTTCACAGGATGAGATCGGGTCCAGCGGGTTCGGAGTCTCCCGAGCAGTTCGGGGCAAGTCCCGCGCAGGGGCCCCTCAGTAGCAGCAGCGGGCACTCACCGGCGGGCCGCCTCAGGGGTGCACGAGCCTCCCTCGCGGCATCGAGCTCTCCGTCCCCCCCGGCCCCGGGAGTGTAGAAACGACTCGCCTCTCACCCAGAGCGCGCTCCGGCGGCCATCTTGTTTCCCTCACAGGGCCGCTTCGGCGTTCCTCTTCTTCGCCGCGTTCTCCGTGGTTCTTGACCGTTTCGGGCTGGAATTCGCCCCGGGTACTGTCCAGGGTGTCGGACACTGGGGGGGGTATCTTGGGGGTCCCCCAAGCACTGCAAATAGTCGAAAGTAGCAGGATGTTGGGCCGCGGTCGCGGGAGCTCCGGGAGGACACGTCTACTGCATCGCGCAGCTGGCCACGCCCCCCTACAAAAATCTTTTTAAATCAGTGAGTTGTGAGTTATGACTCACTGAAAATCAAAAAATATTGCATTGTTGTGCAAGCGAGACACTCAAGTGCTTGGACTCTCTTAAGAAGTACTTCTAATTCCCAACAAAAACCACAAATTTCCTTCATATCTGCTGAAAGGTGGCACTTGTACATACATGAAAAGTTCGTACTCCCAAGTCACTTTCAGAGGTGCGGCTTGAGTATACCGCCTCAATCATCTACTGAACTCATTGAATTTTCGGTTGATGACATTCTGTGGGCCATTGGGCGGCTAAAGAACTCTAATGCAGCCGGCCCGGATGGAATACCTTGGTGTGTTTTAAAATCTGATCCTTTTTTTGGGGCGCAAATGCTTCATAACAAATTTTTTCATATACTGCACACCAAGTTAATTCCCCGATTCATGGCGCAATGCAATCATCATTCCAGTGTAAAAAAAAGGGAGACCCTCATGAGGCTATGAACTATTGTCCAATTGCCTTAATGTACGCTGCAACCAAGGTATTTGCCATTTTAATCTTGCAAATTCTCGAAACCTATATTTGTGACCATGATATTTACTCTCAATTCGAAGTTGGCTTCTGTAAAGCTATAGGCACCACTCGGAATGGCAGGATCATTACACATATTTTGGCCAATTCTAAAACTGCCAATCAAGGACCCATATATATGGCTGCCCTTGACATGTCATCAGCTTTTGACTGTGTAATCAGAGACAACCTATGGGCAAAAATGCTGAAGATGGGTTTTCCATGCAGAGTGGTATGTCTTGTAGCCCTACTGCACACAAACACAACCTTTCAAGTGCGCATAAATCAAGAGGGTGCTCTTACAGTCCCCATACCCACTGCTACAGGGGTTAAGCAGGGCTGCAACCTGGCATTTACATTGTTTAATCTATATATTTGTGATTTGGATGAATTGTGGCTCTATGACTCCATCTACACAATTAGACTTGGAAGTTTGCGTTTGCATTGGATGGGCTTTGCAGGTGATGTCATATTCTTTGACAGAACTCCACATGGGTTGCAAAATAAACTCAACATCTTCTCTAAGTACACATCATAACACAATCTGCAGGCCAACTCTGCCAAGTCAAACATTATAATATTCACTAACAGGAAAACAAAAATCAAAACTTACACGTGTAAACTTTCTAATGTTATATCACAATGCGTCGATTCACTAAGATATTTGTTATACATAATCAGTGACACTAACTCAATAAAATCCTGTTCATCTATACTTCAAACTAAGCTGAGACCTTTGCTTTTGCAAATGAGGATTATTTTTTTTTAAAATTGCAAATTCCCACTCATACCCATCATTGATTTTTATTTGTTAAAGGTTGAACCTATTCTTTTATTTGGCTTAGATACATGTTTATTGAACCTAGATAATCTTCTCAACAGAATTCAAGGAACACTTTAGAAACAAGTCTTAGGACTTGCTCTGTCAATCCCCAATTCAATTATACGCCATGAATTGGGGCTTACATCTTTATCCACCAAATTCAAATGGCGCAAACTTCCAGTTATGCCAAAATGTTAGCGCCCATTTGCAACTCCCTGTAGCAACATCTATATACTTTAATTGCTGAACGTCATCTGCCTTTGCTTGTCAACTTTCAATTAGAGATGAATCAAAAGCTATCCGTTGAAGAGCTTATATCAGGACTTCCTAGCATCAAAAGAACATTATTTCTGAATCACTACCATTGAGACCAACAACTCCTATACCACCTGTACTGAATACGCATCCTTTCCTCGAAAGAGACAGTGTAGATCTGCTTACTTATCTAAATATCCACGTGATAAGGCATGTAGAATTTACCTACGTTTCAAGCTAAATCAATTTCACACATATCAGCGTATCTGCGGCTGGATTAAATGAGAGGGTAACCTAAAAAACAGTGACTGTCGATTTTGTCAATGTAAAGGCACGGTTGAAACTCTTAAACACTTGGTACTATATTGTTCCATCTTTGAACCTGATCAAATCAAAATATTAGGCACTTAATATCCACAATTGACTTTCTTAGCAAGACAATTCTTTTGGACCAGATGTATGCAGGGGGGGTTAGTAGTGGATTGTTGCTAGCACTTACCAGACTCTTATACAAAATTGAAGTTTCCCTTACTGCCAATCTCACCACTACCGAGGAACCAACTATGTACTTTGTGAAATATTAAGTGAGCACTGTTAATTTTGAATATTATGCTCTGATCTCTTTTCTTGTTCCTCTTCTGTATATAGAGTTAGTCTTTAAGTTAAATGTTTTTAAAAGGCCTTACCAGTTTGTTATGTTTGTGATGTTATAATTTGTTTGTACACATGTTGTTTTTATTATATGAGAAATTCTTTGTAAATTGTGTACATACACTTGCTATTTTGTTTTATGCTTATGGATCTATGACACTTTATGTTTTTATCATATGTTAAGGTTTTGTTGTGTTTTTGTAAAGGTTCTATTGTAAACAAACACAAAACAGTAAAATAATAGTTGTCTTTGAAAAAACAAAAAGAAAGTGAGCATATGCCTAGTTTTCTCTGGCCCTAATTGACATCCACTTATCTTTAGGTATTCCAAGTTTCGAGCCTTAGCAACACCAACAATGGGAGCTGGTTCAAGCATAAAAGAATGATAAATGTTCGAAGACTTAAATATAGAACCACACTCTGATAACTTTGCAATTAGTGTAATTTAAAGACTTGTTTGGTATACTTGAAATAGGTTGTTTTTGTAGACAGATATTCGATATTATATATCCAATCCCAGACAAAGGCTTTTTAACTCAATATGCATTTTTCCTCAGGCTGCCATTCTATCATCGCATGACATTTCTCAGCTCCTCCACAAATATATTCACCAATCTAATATGATTTGATTGTGTCTTAATTTACAAAATAGAAGCATAATAGGATCAGCTTCTCAGTAGAACATTAATTATAAAATACTTCTCCTGATCGCCAATAGTATGTTCAATGTGGGGTTAGCTTGCACTGGGACTCCTGGTTCTAGCACAGGAATTCCATAATGTTCCTTCAAGAAAGCTCAACCAGGTGATACAGTGTACCTTCACGGATACTCTCATTGTATATTTTTAGCAGCCCTTCAATGGAGATACCTCCTTCACTTTTAACTAAATGCTTTATGGCTGGAAACATGATGCTTGTTCTTTCTATTTTCTATATCAGAAGAGATTTTTTTTAAAGTACTTTTAAATGCATCCAATGTCTTGGTTCATTGAGTGACATGCTTGTGCTGGGTGCTTTCATTGTGCTTCCTTGACTTGTGAATATGTATATCTGACACATTTCATTAGTGTCTGACAATAGTTCAGCATTATATTATCGGTTAGGTGAATATTTATCATTAACGCTAGCAGTGGAGATCATGAAGCCACAGTAGATGACCAATGGGTATTTCACATGGGCTGTTACCTGTTTTTCAGTTATGCATATTCTGCATGGTAAAGGGAGCATATCTGACCATTTTTAGATTTCTCCCAGTACATATTTTTGCTACTTTATTTTTAAGGAACCAGTTTTATCATTCCACTATCCCTGCCAATTGTGGCTGATGTGGACAGGGGAGATTTTGATGAATCTGTAAAGCTGTACAAAGCCCCTTAACAATTTGTCCTATAAAGTGTGTACCCCTGTAGCCTTTTATGTTCACAGACACTCAATTTTAAGAACAAATGCTTTGATAAGCATTTTCACTGCAGTCTTTGTATCTGCCTTCCTAAGCTCCTACCCATCTGAAAAAATGTCCGCCACTCTAACCCACAACATATTACCATCTGAATACATATCAGTCTAAATGTCTGCATACAAGACCATGTGCTAAATGGTCTGTTACTGCTTTCCCAGCATTGTGTTGCTGACAAAAAGTGCTTGGTTTGCAATACCATTGAGCTACAGAAGAAAAGTCTGGTGGACACCAATTTTGTAAACAGTAACGCCCAATCTCCCTCCCCCTTTGCCCATGTGCACCATCCCATGGTATACATGGGGAAATCAGGGCAACAATACCTTTGGCATAACAAAGCTGCAGTCTGGGGAGCAATAGAGATGGTCAGGATGTAAAAGGCACCCTGACAAATTCTATGATCATTATTTCAATGTATGGTGCCGAGTCCTGTATTTTGGCAAGGTCCTGCAGAGAAGCCAAGGGAGGCCGCCGCATTCGGCTAGTCTTGAGAAATATGTGCACGCCCTGAAAACAAGAAAAAGACGGTTCCTTAGCTGCTGTATCAGCCAAGGCATTTCATTTCATACCCTCATCCAGAAGTGATTGATGAGCAGCATACCCACTGTTTTCATAATTGTCCAGAATCAAGTACAACTCCAAAAGCATAGTGAGAGTCAGTGTATATTGTGAGGGGTCCGAAGTGTAAGACAGACAAGAAGATAGAGTTGTCTCACAAGTAGCATTTAATTAAACAATAAGGGGGAGACAAACACCTAACTTTCCCTAGCCTAACAAGGTTTTCCCTACCTATCAACCCCAAAGCTAAAGTAAAATGACAATGTCCAAAGATCTCTGTCCCTCAAACTCTTACATACAACAGAATCATATGGGGATTATGTGGCTGTCTAGACTTCATAAAATAAAATTTAGATTCAAACGGAGGAATTATAAAGATAAATCCTTGTGTCCAGTGTTGAATCCCCATCCCCTCGATCATTTCGGGATGTTTCCAACCAAAGGTCAAAAGCAAGAAAGTTCTTTAAATAGCCACGGTACACTTGAAGTATGACACACCATTCTGTTCATTCCATAGGTTCTTCACTTGCCAATATAATTGTCTTATTTTCAAATAGGATTTCGCACTCTTCAAGGCAATGGTTAAACGGAAAAACCAAAAAGACCCTTCTTCATACAACAAGTCAGTATGCAATATAACTATTCTCTTTTCTGAAGATCAATCACTTTTCATTATATCGCATTTCTTCTTTATAAGCAACACAGTTTTGTCGGGATGATTTCACCATACTGCAATAAAGCACACCAATGGATGTACCACTTTCTTTCCACCACAACCTTCTTCCGAATTGCAGTACTTCAACTTCCCTTCTTCCTGGTCTACTCGCCTACCAGGATTAACCACTAAGTGTCCCTTTACTGGTATACTCACCTGCCAGGAAAAAACTCCTACAAGTACCATCAATACTTTGTGGTGGAGTTTGCTTCACACTTCAATCTTCAATGGAGAAAGTTAAATTAACAATTGTTTCATGGGGTGGCCAGCATGCAAGCTCGGAGGACACAAGCCATGAGAGCTCCTCCAGCTGCCGACAACATCCTGCATTACCATCCTGTTCCGCGGGACGAAAAAGTTAACTGCAACGACAGCACAGTAATCCCCGGTGGCAGCTCCATACCGATTTTCAGCTCCGGAATCCTGATCCTCTGGGAGTTACGGACAGAGACCGTCTCCCTGCGTAAGATGCAGCGAGGTGCCTGCAAGATGGCCGCCTCGGACCGGCGACTCTAACTAGCGGGGCTGTCCGGACCTGACAAGTTGCAGAGACCTCTACGCCAGCTTCCATCAGGGCTGCACGGTGTTGGACTGTGCCCTCTGAAGGTCTGCTGTGACCCTGTGTGCTGTGCGGGTGCCCGAACATTGATCACGTGGCAGCGGTCCACTGCACACACTGTTGAGATAGCCCTCAGGCCCAAGGGTGTGGAGGGGGGAAGGAACCCCTGCCGGCGGCTTCAGTAGTCGAGTGGGACCTGCGCCCAAAACATTAAATAACATCTCCGTTACGGACCCTTTCTGTTGCCTACGCCGCAGACTCAGCGGACCCCGTGCAACTCTGCCGACGGCTTCAGAGGTCGGGTGGGACCTGCACCCAAAGCATTAAATAACATTTCCATTACGGACTTTTTCTGCTGCCTATGCCGCCGACTCAGTGGACCCGTGCATCCTCTCATTGCTCCCTCTGTTGCGGGCAGCACTGACGGGGAGAGGTGCTGGTGGGAGGACTGCTGCGGGGAAGGCGTAGCTCCGAGGGGGCCGACATCGCAACCCCAACTGCACCGGCTGGCCGTCCCTACCCTCCGACCGTAGAGGGTGGCTGACATTTGTTATAATACACTCCTCCATCCCGCAACACGGCACGACTGCCACACATGGCCCCTGACCCGCATGAGGTAAGCTGAACCGCTGGGGGTGCATGACCACAAGGCAGATTGGGACCAGGAGATCTACGGTCCGGGCATAACAGTGGGTAGGTCCCTAATTACTACTCCCACGGTGTAGCCCCTTAAACACACAATTCTGATGTACCCCTCGATGTGGCTGGGTCAGGATTTAAGGAGCATGTATAGGATTTACTGTTCTCTGTCGAAATAAAGGTCTGCCAGCCTCCTGGCTGGTGTTTCTATTACTACTACCTACATTCCCTACCCCACACACGGTGTGCACCCAAAAATAATAATAGCGATGTGCTTGTTTGGATTGTAGCCACCATCCTGATCCACTGTGTTCTGTACACCGCTCTGGTGAGGGGAGGAGTCTCGCTGGAGATGTCTCTGGTCTGCTGAACTGGGACCGACAGGCCCTGCGCCTGGAATCCCCCCATTGAGACACACGACCCCTCTGCCCCTCCCAGCTTGCGCTTGGTGGATCGGGGTATCAGCCCCTCTGGGCACTAAAGACAACCTTTGCCTTCAGTGTTTTCCATGCCGCCGATGCTATCATCAACCTCTCGGGCCGGCCCGGATTGGCTTGATTGGTGGGCCCCTCGTGTCCTTGATTTCATGGCCTGAGCTATTCAGCATACATTTGCCGAAATTGCTCTGTGCTCCTCCGGGATTAGAAGAACCAGACTGGAGCTACTTACAATACCTGTACACACAGGCATACCCTAGGTCCCCGATAGCACTGCTGATTTGCTCTGGTGCAACCCAGCATCAGGCAAGACCTGACAACGAGTTGGAACAATCAAGTGGTGACTCCAACACGGTCGGTGCATACATCATCAACAACATGGGCAAAGACAAAGCCAAGAAGGCCTCCATGCAGAGTACTATGGATCACTTTGCCATGACTACCGCTACCGCCACCACCACCCACCGCACACCAGATACGGATTCGCAACCGACCGCTGTCCCCGCACCAAAAACCTTGACGCTTAAGTGTTAGGGAGAATTCTCTGTATAGGCTAATTTCCCAAACTAGTCAGGAGCTCTCAGTACTGGTGCTTGGCAAAGAGCTTTCTTCAGGTTTTCAAAGTCCTGATTGCACTCCTCATTCCATTTGACCTTCTTAGGGAATTTTGGAGAGGAGATTACATTCAGTGGAGAAGCTATGGTCCCATAGTTCTCAATGAAATTCCTGTAATACCCAGTGAGGCCTAGGAAGGCTATCACCTGGGTTTGAGTAGTAGGTGTTGTCCAATTTTGCACAGCTTCAATCTTACTGAGCAAAGACCTTATTTCTCCACCTCCTACCTCATGCCCAAGATAGACCACCTTACTCTGTCCAATCTGGCATTTGCTTGCCTTTATGGTCAGGTTGGCCTTCCCAAGAGCCTGCAAAACATGTCCTAGGTGGTTAACATGCTCTTCCCAGGAGTGGCTGAACACTGCAATGTCATCCAAGTATGCCATGCAGAAGTTCTCCATCCCAGCTAGAACCTGATTTACCATCCTTTGGAATGTTGCAGGTGCATTTTTCATTCCAAAAGGCATAACCTTAAATTGGTATAAGCCAACTGGGGTAGAAAATGCAGTTTTCTCCTTGGCATGGTCTGTCAGGGCTATTTGCCAATAGCCTGACGTTAGATCAAATGTGCTGAGGAACTTGGCTGCACCAAGTCTATCCACCAACTCATCTGTTCTAGGCAAAGGGTGGGCATCAGTCTTGGTGACTGCATTAAGAGCTCTATAATCCACACAGAATCTCAATTCTTTGGATCCTACCTTTGGTACTAACACAACTGGGCTAGACCATGGACTAGTAGAGGGCTCTATTACCCCGAGGTCCAGCATCTTGCTGACCTCCCCTTTGATGTGGGATCACACATTTTCTGACATTCTGTATCCTCTGCATTTGACTGGCAGACAGTCACCAGTGAGTATATCATGCTGGCCCCAAAGGGTTAAGCCTGGTGAAAGTGAGGACAGGGAGGCACACTGATTTAACATAGATTTGCACTCCTCTTGTTGTTCAGGTGTCAGATTTGAAGAGAGATTTACTCCTTCAATCTTGTCATCCAAGGGTAAGCCTCTGAGGAGATCAGGGAGAGCTTCACTCTCTTCTTCCTCTTCTGTTGAAGCTAGAAGCAAGGCTCCTACTTCAGGCCTGGAGACATACGCCTTTAGTCTGTTGGTGTGGAAGACTCTGGGAGCCTCCTTGGGATTGCCCAAGTCCACCAGATAGTTCATCTCTCTAAGTTTACCAACAACCTTGAAGGGTCCCATCCATTTATCTTGCAAGGCCCTCTGCCTTGTTGGGATCATAACTAGAACCAGCTGGTCTTGAGTGAACTCAACCATGTTAGCCTTTTGATCATGCCAATGCTTGACCAAAGCTTGTCCAGCTTTCAGGTTATCCTTAGCTTCTGCCATCACGTGTGACATTCTCCTCCGGAGACCTATCACATAGTCAGTCACTCTGACTGGCTTGGGGGAAGGAGCACTCTCCAACCCCTCCTTCATCAGGGCCAATGGTCCTCTGACTGGATGGCCATAAACGTTCAAAGGGAGAATTACCTACTCCCTCCTGAGGGACTTCTCTATAAGCAAAGAGAAGGCCTGGCAGTAGAAGGTCCCACTTTCTTTTAAGGGGATCTTCCAAAGCACCTATCATGCTCTTCATGGTTCTGTTGAACCTTTCTACCAACCCGTTTGTCTGAGGGTGGTATGCGGTTGAGAACTTATAAGTAACTCCACAGGTTTTCCACATGGCTTTCATGTAGTGGGACATAAAATGTTACCCCCTGTCAGAGATTACTTCCTTAGGAAACCCAACCCTGGTAAAAATACCAAGGAGGGCCTTAGCCGCAGCCTGAGCTGTAACAGTCCTCATAGGAATTGCCTCAGGGACCTAGTAGCATGGTCCACTACAACAAGAATAAACATGTTGCCTGAGGAGGTTGGGGGATCAAGGGGACCAACAATGTCAATCCCTACCCTCTCAAATGGGACTCCCACTACTGGGAGAGGCACTAAAGGTGCCACATTTTTGGAACCAACCTTACCAGAGGTTTGGCAGGTGTGGCAGCTCTTGCAAAACTTATCTACCTCAGCCCCCATCTTTGGCCAATAAAAGTAGAGTGATAGCCTTTTTTTGGTCTTCTTGAAACTCAAGTGAGCAGCCAAAGGAATCTCATGGGCTAGTTACAAGAACTGTTGTCTGTTTTCTTGAGGTACTACAAGCCGCTTGTAGTCTCCAGGTGCAGACTCAGTCGGTTCACTGTAGAAGAGGCCATCTTCCCAGTGCAACCTATACTTCCCAGGCTCTTGCCCATCAGCCTGAGAAGCTGCCTGATGGCGAAGACCTTCCAGAGTTGGACATTCTCTCTGTCCCTTACTGAAGTCTGCCCTGTTGGGTCCACCTTCTGCCAGTAAAGACTGCAGCTCAGGATGGTCAACAGGATCCAGGTCTCCAATAAGTTCTTGGCCTTCCACTAGCTCTTCTTCAGAGACTAGTTCAACCATACAGGGTTGTACCTCCCTCTCAGCCTCAGCTGGAGGTGGAGTTACAGGTGTAACTTTGGACAACCTAGGGGAAGTCCTTGTTGGAAGCACTGGAGTGCTTGCTGCTGGCTGTTTCTTAGAAGTCTTGGGTTGCCCCTTTGCTTCTGTTGATTTTGAAACTGCAGTAAGTTGCTCCAGTGGAGAAGGAGTGATATCTTTCTTCATCATCTCCAGAGAAGAACCTCTCATGGTTTTCTCTCTTGCAGGTCTGGTTAGCTCCTGTAACCTTTTACTAGGAGGTCTGGGGGTGTGTGACACTACTCCAAGAGTTTTCAGGTCATTTCCCAACAGAACCCTTCCTGGCACCTCACATTGTACACTGACAGGTATCTTTACAGTCATATCATTGCACTGGATGAGAACTGGTAATTGGGGGAGCATCTGCACAGGTCCTCCAGCTAACTTGGTGAGGCGTTTGAGTGCCTTAGCACATCCTCTGCCTTGAAAAATGATTCATCCACCACAGTTATGCTGGCCCCAGTGTCCCTAATGGCAGGAGTCTCCTAACCATTCACCTGGACACTGTCCTTATAATACTCTTTAGTATTATCTGGGATAGAATTATACACATCTAGATTCAGTTGTTCCCACAACCCCAGAGACACTAAAGAAACACTGGCTGAGACTCCAATGGGATCATCAGCCAGTAGTAGAAAGTTTCCACTAGCCATCTGTACTTCCTCCTCTGGAGCGAAGGCTAAGGAGACAGTGTGGACCCCTGAAGGTTTACCCTTACATCTGGGATCCCCTTTCACATGGTCAGGCGAGCTACAAACATAGCATTTACCAAATGCTTTTTGGAATGGTGGCTTACCGGGCGGCTCACCACTGGGCCAATCACACAAGAGTGCGACTTGAGTTTCCGAGGCAACTCAGTCCAGGGTGCCTATTCCCCCCTCCCACACATCCTGTGGACCCAGACAGAGTGGTGCCACTTTTGGAGGCTTCTGTGCAGATGCCCGCCAAAAGTGGAACAAAGGGCTTGACTTGGGTTGGAGTTACAGAGGCGAATACAAACGCCATTTTAAAAACGAGTCCTGGCAAAAAGACCCAACCGGGGAATAAATATTAAATAAATAACCCGGCGGTAGGCCCAGTGGTGAGCCGCCCGGCTCACCACTTAGCATGTTTGAGTGACAGCTAGGACTGATGAATGGGGATTTTCTGCATAAAAGCAGGGCTTTGGGGACTGGAACTTCAGAAGTCGCCACAGGACCTAAAGAATCCGAAGAGGGAGAAGCTGAGCCAACCTGCAACGACGACACCACCGGTGGAGCCCTGCTGAACCGACTCACCACTTCCCAATGACAGAGAAGATCGTCTTCCAGGAGAGTCTTCTTCCTTTGAGCTGGTGGGGTTAACCAGTTCGCCCTTTTTCGCCTTCCTGGATCGTCTCGGGTCGAATCGCCCGTGCCAAGCACCCCGGCGGCCGGATAGCCACGCTTCACCACTACCGCGAATAAAAGGGTAGTACCTTTTAACCGGGAAACTCTGCGGCTGGTTTCTTCCCCGGCAGTGCAACAACCTCCAACTTTCCTCCAATTCGAGATCTTCTCTTCCCCTGGACGGAGCACCGACTTGCACCCACTGCCAGGAACAACTTCCCCCGCTGGAGCTTTCTCACCATTTCAGGTACTGTGTCCCGCCTGGTCTCCCTTGCAACAGACTGTTCAAGGTGGCCCGTAAATCCTTGACTCTCTATCCTGGGGTGACCTCGGACCTGTAAAATAACTTTTCTGAACTGATCTAACTCCTTTTTGAACTATCTGCAAAGACTTTTAAAGTGTACTTCAACTGTGTGATCTTGGACACATTCCGCCTTGTTCTCTCTAAGAGTGGGCCTGGCCTATGAACTTTTTGCTCTACAGTAGACCCTGCCTTTCTTGACTTGCTGTGGTTCTTTCAAAGTGTTGGTATTGTGTGTTTTCCTATTTCTGCCTTTTCTCTCCCTTTTTAAATAATTATTGGAGTGCCATCTTGGTTAAGCGCTCACCTCTGTGTTTATAATAAGTGGTGTTCTTTTCCTAAGACTTGTCGAATAATTAATCAGGGAGGTGTATATATTTCTAGTGACTGTGTTTGAACTTGCTTGACATATTAGTGCCAGTGTATTTTTACAAGTGTGTTTTTAAATAAATAATTACATACTTTTATACCCAAGCTCTGGTCAGTGTTTGCTTGTGCTACTGAATTTTTGTACCTAATGTGTATACTGCCTAACTCTTCTTGAGAGAAGTCTGACTGCTCAGCCACAGCTACCAGATAAATCAGGGTGGTGCAGACTGCTACCAATTGGGTTTACTGCTAACACCTGTAGTCTTAAACTTTTTGCAGTGGTCCCTAAGGGAACTGCACAGGTTTCTGCCTAACACTAAGGACGTCATGGCGGCCATCGCCAACTCCCGTTCCTCGATGGAAAAGAAAATAGATGGCATCTCGGCCGAGGTGTCTTTCCTCCGGCACAACCTCCAAAAGTTAACCTCCAGGACAGGAGAAGTGGAACACTGGGTGTCGGGGGTGGGAGATGACCTTGGTGGGGGTATGCCAATAACTGACACAGCAATGGTCAGCCTTAAAACACTGGAAACAGGAGTGAAAGAGAGCGAAGGCAGAGCGCGCCGAAATAACATCCGTATCCTGGGCCTTCCAGAGAACGAAGAGGGTCCCAGTATGGCACTCTTACTGGAACAATGGCCAGCAGATCTCTTCACCCCTAAATCTCTCTCCAAGTTTTTTTACGATCGAAAGGGCACATTGTATACCAGCAACCCGACCGATTCCGGGGGCACCCCCAGGAACGGTCATTGCCAAACTCCTCAATTATCAAGACAGTGATGCTATAATACAAATGGCAGGACGAAAGGATCACTCATGTACAACGGCACTAAAATCGCATTTTTCCCAGACTATACCCGTGAGGTTCAGAAAGCCAGGCAGTGCAATGGTTTCTTCCATTACATTCTGAGATGTGTGTGATGATCGTGCCTTTAGCTTTTCTGAGACGGCATCAGCTGCAAGAAGTGTTGACGGTCTAGTTGTGATTACGGTCACGACGTTATCACAGGAAGCAGTAGGACGTCAGGGGGACGTAGCCACGCCCACTGAAGATCGGATAAAAGAATGGAGAGCGGATTTCACGTCGCGTCACTACTCGACTAGAGGTTGTCAGACGCTCTGTGAGTACGCTACAGGATCTTTTTTGAATCTCTCTTTGTGCTTCTATTTACCCTTTGGATCCTTGCAAACTTGCATCACTGTTTACCTTTTCTCTTGTTTTCTGCTAGGAACTCAGCTTTGGAACGGTGACCTCTTTCGATCCTCCTTCTGTTTACTCATTGCCCTCCTTCATTATCCCAGTTTCACAGTGTTCGGGTAGACATAACTTGTCATTAGTAGTTTATTCTCGTTTTGACTGTTGGCGGAGGGCTTGATAGGTTTATGTTGTTGGTTTATTTTCATTTAGGAAGCCGCATCTGTTTTGAGAGCCACTCTCTCTTTCTCGAGAACTACAACTCCCAGAATCCTCTTCGTCATCTGGTGCTCACTCCCCCATTCTACGAACGAGGTCGCGCAGCCTTCATCTCTTGCAGGTGGAGAAATCCTTTCTTCCCTTACTTATTTCTATCTGATATTTTTTGGGGCCAACTCTGTTACTATCTACGCTTCCTTTTTTCATTTCCTCATAGTATTTGAAGGGTCCAGGAACACAGACTCTTTGCTCTGCATTCATCATTAAATTAGCATTCGGTTTTGGCACTTTGATAAGGGCAGGGGAGCTTTTCTGTAATCTTTATTTTCCTTTTTCTGTTCTATTCTTTAGCTAATATTGTTCTTAAAATTCAGCTACAGCTGGGCTAATTAGAACAAGCTTTCAACATTGGTAACCGGAAAGCAGGAATTATTCCGAACATTCCGGAGGGAAGGAGAACGTTCATCCACGCTCCCCAGCAGCTCAGCTCAGGGTTTTTTCCCCCTCAAGGGTTTCCCTGGAATTCCCTTCAGGGGGTAGCCTTTGTAGTGCTGACCGCGCAGGGGGCTCCAGGAGGATCCTTTATTTCATCAGGATCAGCGCATCCCCCATCGTGCACCTGTCTTCATTAAGACAAGGTAGGAACTATTCCCAGACTGCCTCATTTGTTTGTTTGTTGTTGATTGTTGAGAAAGACCTTTTCAGGCTTTCTATAAGTTGGGTTGGTTTAGTAATTCACAGAGGTTGAAGTTACAGTTAGTGACGCCTATTGTATCCATTTAAGACTCTGGTAGAGGGATCTATTTTTAAAAAATATGGACCCCCAAAAACAACAACAAAAAATTCAGCAGCTCATTGCTGCGGTTCAGTCTTTAACAGCGGAAGTTCAACAATTAAAGCAGGAGAATGTCAATCTCCGACAACAGCAACAGCAAGATACTGCCACATTAAGACAACAACAGTTACAGTTGCAACAGGGTATTCGAACACCACACCGTTCGTAAGTACCACCTGGTCCCTTACCGGGGGGTCAGTTTGACGGGAACCCCCATAAGGTAAAGGAGTTTCTAGACTCCTGCTCAATACAATTTGCCTTTAAGGGAACCTATTTTCATACAGATCGCGACAAGGTTGCTTATATGATCTCCCAGATGATGGGACCAGCGCTAGCCTGGGCCACTCCGTTGGTGACCACCACGAATCCCATTCTTGACTCTCACACTGCATTCTGCAATAGTATAAAAAGTATGTTTGGTCGTCAGGAACTTACAGTGGCCGCTCAAGAACATTTATTAGATCTTAAACAAGGGAACCAAGATATTTTGTCTTACATTACTCGTTTTAAACAAATGTCAGGTGAAACGAGATGGTCAGACGAAGCATTAACCACAATATTTCGTAGGGGACTCTCAGAAGATCTCAAAGACGAATTGTCTCGGGTACCCCGGCCCCAAACATTGGCGGAATCTATTTCATTGGTTCTACAAATAGATTACCGGTTAAAAGAAAGACAATTGGAAAGGAAGAAGGGACGGACCTATAGACCCTCTATAGAAACTTCTGCAGCATCTAAACCTTCTTCTTCGGGAGATTAACCTATTCAATTAGGGACGGCATCTAGGGGCCCGTTATCTCCAGAGGAACGGTCTCGCTGACGTACTCTGGGACTATGTATGTACTGTGGTTCAAATACTCACACAGTGCAGGACTGCCCCATTGCTCCACTATGGAAGTCGGGAAAAGCCAGCGCCCAGCCGTAAGGGGAACCACGGTCCAGGAACCATTGTTGGATACCGGTTCCTCATCAAATGCTTTGCTGCCCCCTGTACCCATTTCCTCGGGGGTTATCGACACAGGGATGATCGTTTTGTAAGTCTCCTTAAGATTTGGCGACAAAGAAGTGATAAATATTCCGGCTCTTATTGATTGTGGTGTGGCAGGAAACTTTGTGGATGATCGATGGGCTACTGAACAAGGTATTCCCAGATCTTCCAAAAATGTTGCGATTCCAGTTGAAAGTGTGGACGGTAGTCCACTAATTTCTGGGCCTATCAAAGATCAGACCATCTGATCGAGATGATTATCTCTTCACATTCCGAGATACTCACCTTAGACATCATAAGATCTGCTCATCACCCGGTGATTCTAGGATTGCCGTGGTTAAGAAAACACAACCCCTTTATTAATTGGGCTGCTGGATCATTTTTCTTGGGGTCCGAATACTGTTTGGGACATTGCATACAGAGTCACTCGCCACTAGCCAGAGGAAAGACTTCATCTATGCTGGCTCCGTCAAAGGTTCTCTTACTCAACCAGATAGCCGTATTACCAGAGGAGTATCATGAGTATCAACTGGTATTCACCTCATCTGAATACTCGGAATTACCTCCACATCGAAGAGATGATTGTGTCATCGAGTTAATTCCGGATCAACCATTACCCTTTGGCAGAATGTACATATTGTCAGCATCTGAAAAGCAGGCTCTGCGTGAATATCTGCAGACTAATCTCAAAAATGGTTTAACGCAATCTACATCACCCGCCGCTGCTTCGTTATTTTTCATTCCCAAGAAGGACACAAAGGAATTAAGCCCCTGCATTGATTACCGGGGTCTCAATAAGATTACAGTCCCAGACAAATACCCAATGCCATTAATCCCAGATATTTTTGAAGCAGTCAAGGGAGCCATGGTATATACTAAGTTGGACCTTGAAGGGGCATATCATCTCATCCGCATAAGATCTGGAGATGAGTGGAAGACTGCATTTCGCACCCCTTTTGGCCATTATCAGTACCAGGTGATGCCTTTTGGTTTGTCAAACGCTCCATCAGTATTCCAAAGATTTATGGACCATCTCTTTGCGGATATTCTCCTTCACTATGTCATTGTTTATTTGGATGATATCCTGGTCTTTACCAAATCTTTACCAGAACATCAGAAGCATATCAGAGAAGTACTATCTAGGCTACAACATAATCATCTTTTTTGTAAGATTGATAAATGCGAATTCCACCAGTCCCAAGTCGCCTATTTGGGGTATATCCTAACAAATACTGGGATAGCCATGGATCCTTCTAAGATTTCCGCCATTCAAGAATGGCCTGCTCCTACTACGGTAAAAGAGATCTAAAGGTTTGTTGGATTTTCCCATTTTTACCGTAGGTTTACACCTCACTTTTCCAACTTAACTCATCCTCTCACTTCACTGTTGAAGAAGGGAGTTCCTTTTCATTGGTCAGATTCCACTCAAGGGGCATTTGAAGAACTAAAGAGAAGATTCACCTCTGCCCCAGTATTAATGACCCCAGATCAGGATAACTCATTCATAGTGGAGACTGATGCATCTCATTATGCCCTTGGAGCTGTTTTACTTCAGAAAGACATCAGGGGCCAGGAACGCCCAATTGCATACCTCTCAAAGACTTTGTCTTCGGCTGAATTAAACTATTCTGTGTTGGAAAAGGAGCTATTGGCCATAAAGAGGGCTTTTGAAGAGTGGAGATACCTACTGTTAGGGGCTAAACAAGTCATTGAGGTCAGAACAGACCATCATAATCTGAGAGCCCTTCAGTATGCTCAGACATGTAACAGTAGACAGGCCCGTTGGGCTCATTTTTTTTCTCCATTTAGAATTAATTTTACCTTTATTTCAGGAACTAACAATTTGCAAGCAGATGCCCTCTCCCGAAAAGAAATATTGCCCCAAAAACAGTTTCGATCAGAATCAATCTTTCCGCAAACTCAAGTGTATCAGGTGGTTGTTAAGGATTTGCTAACTCGAATCCAGGAACAAACTAAAAGGATGACAAGTCAACAAAAGGAAGAACTCATTCCTTGGAAATTGGTCCACGAGGAAGGATGTTACTATTCTGGACAACAGGTTTTTCTCCCTACCGATTCCTTAAGAAGAGAAATCCTGAAACTATGTCATGACGCAAAGGTATCAGGACACAGTGGAACAAGTACAACTTTAGAGCTGGTAGCCAGATACTTCTGGTGGCCTTCTTGGAAGAAGGACGTCACAGAATACGTTAACGCTTGTCCACATTGCTTACAAGTGAAAACTCCTCGACATCCCCCTTTGGGTAAATTGGTCCAAATGTCATTACCATCTCAGCCCTGGCAGATGATCTCTACAGACTTCATAGTTGATTTGCCTCCCTCAGGGGGATGTGCTTCTATAATGGTTACGGTAGACTATTTCTCCAAATTGGCACATTTTATTTCCTTGAGCAAACTTCCGACAGCATCAGAAATGGCAAGAATCTTCATTGAGAGAATATTTTCTCTTCATGGTTTACCAGAAAAGATAATATCCGATCGAGGATCACAGTACACATCAAAATACTGGAAGCAAGTGTGCCTCAAATTGGGCATTACAAGAACCCTGAGTTCCGGGTACCATCCGCAAACAAACTGTCAAACTGAACATTTAAATCAGACCCTGGAAGGATATTTGAGAACTTATGTATCCGCGGCTCAAGATGACTGGAAGGAATTGTTACCTATTGCAGAGTATGCATATAATAGTTCTTTTCACTTCTCAATTAAGATGAGTCCCTTTCTCTGTACCGATGGATTCCATCCCTCATCTTTTTCCAGTGCAAGTCATGCCACTTCACAATTTCCAGATGTGGATCATCTGGTTAAACAGCTCGATAAGTATCATTCAGAAGCCCGAAAGACCCTTCAAGAATCTCAAGTGCGTATCAAGAAGTATGCAGATCGTCATCGCAGTTATGCCCTGGATATTAAGATCGAAGATTATGTTTGGCTCTCAGCCAGATTTCTCCCTAGGCATCTGGTACCGTCTAAACTGTCCCCTCGATATTTTGGACCTTTCCGGATCATATGTAAGATTGGTCAAGCAGCTTTCCGACTGCGTCTCCCTACCTCCTGGTCTCGGATTCATCCAGTTTTTCATGTTTCACAATTAAAACGAGACAGAAGAAGTACATTTCATCCTAAAACTACTGTCAATCCTCCTCCACTTCTGACATCGACAGGTCCAGAATTTGAAGTATCTAGGATATGTGATTCTCGATATCATTACGGGAAACTTCAGTATCTAATAGACTGGAAAGGGTATTCCCCAGCTGAAAGATCATGGGAACGAGCTGAAGATATTCACGCGTCACGGCTGATAAGGAAATTTCATGAGAACCATCCCGACAAACCGGGCGGGAGTCCGCCTAAGAAGGGGCATACTGTAATGGTTTCTTCCATTACATTCCAAGATGTGTGTGATGATCGTGCCTTTAGCTTTTCTGAGACGGCATCAGCTGCAAGAAGCGTTGACGGTCTAGTTGTGATTACGGTCACAACGTTACCACAGGAAGCAGTAGGACGTCAGGGGGACGTAGCCACGCGCACTGAAGATTGAATAAAAGAATGGCGAGTGGATTTCACGTCGCGTCACTACTCGATTAGAGGTCGTCAGACGCTCCGTGAGTACGCTACAGGATCTTTTTTGAATCTCTCTTTGTGCTTCTATTTAACCTTTGGATCCTTGCAAACGTGCATCACTGTTTACCTTTTCTCTTGTATTCCGCTAGGAACTCAGCTTTGGAACGGTGACCTCTTTTGATCCTCCTTCTGTTTAAACTCATTGCCTTCCTTCATTATCCCAGTTTCACAGTGTTCGTGTAGGCATTACTTGTCATTAGTAGTTTATTCTCGTTTTGACTGTTGATGGAGGGCTTGATAGGTTTATGTTGTTGGTTCATTTTCATTTAGGAAGCCGCATCTGTTTTGAGAGCCACTCTCTCTTTCTCGAGAACTACGACTCCCAGAATCCTCTTTGTCATCTGGTGCTCACTCCCTATTCTACGGACGAGGTCACGCAGCCTTCATCTCTTGCAGGTGGAGAAACCCTTTCTTCCCTTACTTATTTCTATCTAATATTTCTTGGGGCTAACTCCGTTACTATCTACGCTTCCTTTTTTCATTTCCTCATAGTATTTGAAGGCTCCAGGAACACGGACTCTTTGCTCTGCCTTCATCATTAAATTACCATTCGGTTTTGGCACTTTGGTAAGGGCAGGGGAGCTTTTCTGTAATCTTTATTTTCCTTTTTCTGTTCTATTCTTTAGTTAATATTGTTCTTAAAATTCATCTACAGCTGGGCTAATTAGAACAAGCTTTCAACATTAGTAACCGGAAAGCAGGAATTATTCTGAACATTTCGGAGGGAAGGAGAACGTTCATCCACGCTCCCCAGCAGCTCAGCTCAGGGTTTTTTCCCCCTCAAGGGTTTCCCTGGAATTCCCTTCGGGGGGTAGCCTTTGTAGGAACTATTCCCACACTGCCTCATTTGTTTGTTTGTTGTTGATTGTTACGAAAGACCTTTTCAGGCTTTCTAGAAGTTGGATTGGTTTAGTAATTCACGGAGGTTGAAGTTACAGACAGTCCTTTGACCACTTGAAGAGGATGCTCCACTCAATGAAGGTTAAGTATGGCCTACTATTCCCGGCTCAGTTGAGGATCTGTTACGCTCACCTGGTATCCACGGGAACACCACCCAGCCCTGGTTGGATGATTTGCACTCTCGAACCCTCTCCCGGTCCCTTGGTAAGGCCTCTGGTTAAAGATGGGTCTGCAATATAGGAGAGCTGGATTCAATACCAGATTGTCGTTATGTGTTCCCACCTCCTTTGGCCTCAACTCCTTCCTCCCCCTTGGGCCTTCTCCTCACCTTAATATTGTAAAAGGTGGATTCTCTGTCCTGCTCCTCGTGGCAGGGGCGCGTAGATGTGGGGGGCAAGCAGCGACCAAGTTACTTTACTGGTGCAAGCCCCCTATGGGAATCCAGGCCTGCTGCGACTCCATAGGTTTGCTGCTTTACAGTCTTTATATGCAGTTCTTATGTTCCTCTTGGTTCGAATAATAATGTCTTGCTTCTTTCCTTTTAGGTATGGAAAGGTATTTTGGTGTTGTCATGCAGTTTGAAGATGAGCATGGGCCGGTAGGCGAAAGCGTGGTGTGCGCGATGCTGTCCGGTGAGTAATGCGCGATGTGTGGCGCTGTTTCGCCTTTTATATTGCTAACCTGTGTCTTTTCTCTCCTTGCAGGTCGCGATGTTCCTCGCCGAGCGCCGTGATGTTCCAGCCATGATACTGACCAGGAGATGACTACCCAGGTAAGAAATGTGTGGCTTTCTTCGTTCGGGAGGAAACATGAGTCAACGCTTATTAATGCTGTCTTTCTTCCTCCTCTTTCCAGGTTATGGTATTCCAGGATGCATGCGGTGCCGGATGATGGAGTTCATACCTTCGGGTGAGTGGAACTGAAGTCGGTGATGGATTGAAGACAGTATACTATTCCAGGTAAGTTTCGTAGTGTTCTTTCTCTCTCTGCAGGTCCTTGGTTTCAGGTAAGCTGGCATCAAGAACTGGACACGGTGAGCGTTACGCTGCCCACAGCAGAATAACACAAAGCGTGTTCTGCTGTTTGGGTGTGGTTTAAATAGTCTCAAGTAAAGTAGTCCAGGTAAAATAGTCCCAGGCCTGCCACACCCAAAGTAGTCCAGGGAAAGTAGTCCCAGGCCTGCCACACCCAAAAGACTAGACCGCATAGCTCAGTTCCTTGTAACTGAGCTATGTGTGCGCCTCCACTTTGGCTGAACCCCCCCCAAGTTAAATAGTCCCAAGTAAATAGTCCCATTCTAATGTTGGTCTTCATGATGGTTATGAGCCTGGTGACCAACTGGAGAGTCTTGGATAAGGTTTTAAGCCCTTTCACCTGGCCCTGACTGGAAGGCTGACTTGCCAGTGAGGGCCAGGATTAAGGGTCATGACAGGATCCAGCACAACGGCACGACAGTGCACTTCACGGACACGCAGGAAGCCTGGAGATGGAGCGAGACCCATATCGAGGGGGACTGGACGGCAGGGGTTCCAGGCCCCCGGGGGTAGATCCCGCAGCAGACTACGCAGGGATCGTCCCCCACGACAGCCTGTGCCGCAGGAACACCTCGATCTGGTGGAGGAAGCTGATCCGTAAACAAAGATGGCTCGTTGCAGACTGTAACCAGATCCGGAAGATGCACCCCAACGAACTTGTGTGTGGACACTCATCATATTGCCTGCCTTAATGGGCTTAGATCCAACTGGGATTGTGGCCCTGGATGCCACTGCACAAAAGGCATTAATTGCCCCTGGTCACCACCGTATTGTAATGGGCAACATACCCGTCTGGGAACTGCGGAATCATCTGTATCCTCTTTTTCCCGTTGTATAACATACTGCAATGTCGGTGGCCGACACAGCCACCATCTAGGACCCCACACCTCGGGTTGGATTTGTAAGTTGTTACTCAAGGAAGGATGAACAGTTTTTGTTGTTGTGTTATGGTGATGCTCTAGTTTTCCGAGTGTCAACCATGTTCGGGTGACAGGTACTTTGTGTTGAGGTGGAATATGGGGGGCAGGGCCTACATTGTTTTCTGTTGTCTTTCTACATTGTTTATTTTTTGGGATGTTACACCAGTTTGTTGCCAATCAAGATGCCACCACTCACTCTGAACTTGCTACTCATACTCCATTTCACGCGACCGCTGTGTCTCCACTTGCCAACGCACCAGTCGCTCACCATGCACAACACTTCACCCTCTCTGACATAGATGCCAACACAGAATCACCATAGACCCCCCCGGGCAGAACGCAGACTCCAATGACAACCACTGAACGCTACAAATCCCTTAAACTTCTCACCTGGAATGTAAACGGCATGGACTCGAGCATCAAACGCCGCCTCATTGTTCAATTCCTTAACAGGCGCTCCCCTGACATGGCCCTCCTCACTGAGACCCACTTAGCAGGCTCGACCTGCCAGCTCTTCCGAAGAACCAATTATCGCCTAGCATTTCATGCAGGGTACACCATGGGATCCCGGGGAGTCTTGATCCTCTTGCACAAGCGTTTCCCACGTTCAAACTGCGTGCAGTGGAGCAGGACCCCTGTGGTCGGTTTGTGATGTTGCAGGGCACACTTTGGGGGGAGACACTAGCCATACTAGTGATATAGTCCCCGCCCGGACAGGGGGAGGGTCTTTTGAGGGAAGTGACCACCTTACTGGCTCAACAACAATTGGAATTGTGGATCCTGGGGGGGGGATTTTAATGATGTTATGCGCAATGTTCCAGACCGGACCCACATCCGGAATCGCAATCCAAACATACCGACAAAGCTGGCGACCTTTACATCCACGTTAGGCTTAAGTGATGTGTGGAGGGAACTCCACCCCACAGATCAAGTGTCAGGGACTCAGGTAGGCAGAGACAAGGACAGGCTAGGCGCAGGGGTGTTGTGGGTACTGTTGTGGGCACTGGAGGGGAGAGACAAACAAAGATGCAACCATACAAAAGGCTGCTTTGCCCCATGTGCAGGAGAAAGGGACTAAAAACTGCGTTTCCCAGCAGCCGGCGCCAAAGGACTACAATCCCCAGCATGCCCAGGGACGTTTTGGGCCAATCAGGGACCAGGAAGGGCGCGGCCGCCCCATCGCGCATGCGCAGAGCCCCGAGCACGGGGCTTGCGCTTGAGACTCCATGCCGACAAGACGTCTGGACCGGAGCTCCAGCAAAACTACACGCGAGGGGCCCAGCCCCACCCGAGCAGCAGCCCGGCCCCTCGCCCACACGAGATAAGTATTCCTCTTGCTAAGGGCCCAAGGGGATCGAGGGGGAGGTGCAGGGGGCGTCAGCTTGCCACCCCAGAGCCCCAGCACCGCTACGAATTACGAAGTGGCTTAACTTCGGCGCTCGATCCGCCGGCGGCATTCTTTGGGAATAAATTAACCTGTGCACGGGTGATTTTGTCATTTGGAGTGTTTCTGCCTCTTGGAGACCTTAGCAGACCCGTGAGGCGAAAACACAGCACCGGAGATCCTACCACAGTTTAAAGCACATGTTGCTCACGAGGGTCTGCAGGAAGACCGCTTGTGCATTTTGTCACATTTGTAGGGGTCTGCAGGGGCATTTCAGAGTGTGTCAGTGTGAGTGAGGCTGCATGAGGTGAATGCAGATTATGACAGAGGGCATGTTTTAATGCTTGTTAATTTCTTTTAGCTTGGACCTTTTGAAAACAACCCTCCAGACGTGCCAAGGACGTGACTGCTCTTCATGGACAAGACACAGAAGACCAGAGCTAAGTTGCATGCTAACTCCTGTACTGATCTGATGACTTAGGGATAGGCAGTGTTAGAATGTTCTTATGTGCAAATTGGTGCTTATGTATAAGTAGTTAGTAAGGGCTGAGGACACTAGAACAAAAGTGCGCAGCAACCAATCTTTCCCTGCAAAGTACCCCATTCCCACCCATAACCTCTACCTCACCCTCAATCCGGTTTACCTAATTCCCCCCTACCTATCCAACCATCGAGACCCTAACCCTCCTTCCCTGCTCTGGTCCAGGAAGCCCGTGTAAGCTCTGACTTGCGGGCTCCACGACCAAAGTGGGGGTGGTTGGTACTACGTCGCTCCTGCGCCTTGGATTCTGGACTTCGTGACAGAAGCGCAAGCCCACGTAGTATTCAGGCGCCCGAGTGACGTGGCCAGCCCCCATTGAAACCATGGAAGAAATAGCCAAAGCCCTGCAAGACTTACAAGGTGAACTGGCAGCGTCTAGACAGGACTATGCCACACTGTCCGCACAGGTGCGCAGTTTAGCAGCTCAGACAGCGCCCTTATCTGGCCAACCACCTACTCCGGTGCAGGTACACGTGAGCCCGGAGGCAATAGTTCCATTGGCACCCCCTGAGCGCTACGCTGGAGACCCACAAAAGTTTACCACTTTTATTACTCAGTGCCGTCTCCATTTCCTGACTAAAACTGCAGCCTTTCGGTCCGTTCAGTCCCGAACGGCGTTTGTAATATCGTATCTCACGGGGGACGCTGCGGCATGGGCAAATCCATTAGTCCAAAAGGACCATGCCATTCTTTATGACTGGGATGACTTCCTGGCGGAGTTTGAGAAAATATTTAACCGGCGAGCTGCCACCCTTTGCAAGGATCGGGAACTGTTAAGCCTCAAGCAGGGGTCTAAGGAACTAGTGACATACGTCACTCATTTCAATCGGCTGGTAGCCGAAGCCGACTGGCCCCGTGATAAACGGATGTCCCTCTTTTATCAAGGTTTGAGGGATGACATCAAAGACCTTATTGCCCAGGTTGATCCACAGCCAAGGGAATGTTCAGAGATGATTGATCTGGCCTTACGGCTTGACCATCGAATGGCAGAAAGGCGGGGCGATAAACGAAAGGGAGATTCACGACCTGTGCCTCGGTTGGATCTGTATAGGGGATCCCGGGGGGTGGCGGCCAGATCTGAGGGGGAAGAACCGATGCAGATAGGTTCAGTTCGAGGTCCCCTCACTAAAGAGGAAAAGGAACAAAGGAGGAAGGACGGCCTCTGTATGTACTGTGGCAAGGCTGGGCACTTTGTTCGTGAATGCCCAAGCAAGCCCAAGACCCAGGGAAACGCTTCGGCTCGTCGGTAGTGGGGGTCACCCGATCGAGCCTGTTGAGTAGCAGGGCCCCAATGGCAGGCATTTCGAACTATGCTACGCATGTCACCTTGACGGGTTGTTTGGAGTTCCAAACACAGAAGAAACAGGTCACTATGTTTGTGGACTCGGGAGCGACAGGTAATTTTATTGATGTCCAGTACGTGGTTACCTTAGGTATCCCAGTACAGAAAAAGGCAGACCCGGAACCTGTACGTGCTGTAGACGGCACTCCTCTCAGCTCAGGGCCCATAACACATAACACTTGTTTGGTGACTTTACAATGCGGAGCTTGGCATAGGGAAAGCATTGCCTTTGATATCATTGCCGCCCCGCAATTTGGGCTGATTTTGGGATTACCGTGGCTAAAAAAGCATAACCCCCAAATTCATTGGACCACAGGGTCAATCAGTCTGGACTCACCGCATTGTCTTGAACATTGCCGGCAAGAAAGTACACCTTCAGTGTGTGCTCTCAACGTCTCGGTTAAGCAGGAAATGCGTCCCGAAAGTATACCCCAAGAATACGCAGATTTCATGGACGTGTTTAACAAACAAGCTGCAGAATCATTACCCCCACATCGGCCATTTGACTGCAGAATTGATCTGGAGCCTGGGGCTACTCTACCGTGTAGTCGTATATATGCCCTAACGGAGGCAGAAAACAATCACCTCCAAGAGTACATAGCTGCGAATTTAAAGAATGGATTTATTCGCCACTCTAATTCGCCAGTGTCCTCCCCTTTGTTCTTCGTACCGAAGAAGTCTGGAGAACTCCGGACTTGCATAGATTACCGCAGAGTGAACCAGATAACCATTAAGAACCGTTATCCGCTTCCTCTCATCCCAGTTCTTTTGGATCAAGTTAGGGACGCAACAATGTACACCAAGTTGGACCTTCGAGGCGCTTACCATCTTGTGCGGGTGCGCGAGGGAGACGAATGGAAAACCGCCTTCCGGACCAAGTTCGGATTGTACGAATATCAGGTTATGCCATTCGGTCTCTGTAACGCCCCCGCTGCCTTCCAACATTTCCTGGATGAGGTCCTTAGAGAATATTTAGACGTATGTGCGGTAGTGTACATAGATGACATCCTAATATATTCTCAAAATCTCCAGGAACATGTCCAACATGTACGCGCAGTTTTGCAAAAGCTGCGAGAATACCACCTTTATGCAAAACTGGAGAAGTGCGAGTTCCATTGTACCACCGTGGAATTTCTAGGCTACTTCCTGACCCCAACCGGCGTACAAATGGACAAGAAAAAGGTGCAGGCAATCTTGGATTGGGCTCCCCCTACCAGTGTGAAAGAGATTCAGTCATTCCTGGGGTTTGCGAACTTCTACAGACGCTTCGTAAAGAACTTTTCTGCATTGGTCACTCCAATCACGAAGCTTCTCCGTAAAGGCTGCCCTTTTGTATGGGACACATCGGCCGACCGGGGGTTTCAACAGCTCAAAAAGGCCTTCACCGACGCCCCGGTACTGAAACACCCGGATTTGTCCAGACCATTTGTAGTGGAAAAGGACGCCTCTAGCTACGCTCTAGGTGCTATCCTGTCCCAGCGGGACCCTCAGACAGGCCTGCTACATCCCGTGGCCTACTTCTCAAGGAAACTACTCCCAGCTGAACAGAACTATATCATTGCCGATCGGGAATTGTTGGCAATTAAGGCAGCTCTTGGTGAGTGGCGACACTACCTGATGGGGGCACGTCATACCACCACGATCATAACGGACCATCGTAACCTCCAGTTTATAAGAACCGCCAAGACGTTGAGCCCGCGCCAATTGCGATGGGCTCAATACTTTGCCGAGTTTGATTTCATCATAACATATAGACCCGGAGCCAACAATCGAAAGGCAGACATATTGTCACGATATCCCGAGTCAGCAGAGCGAGAGGCAGGCATTACACCACAACCTATTATTCCCCCAACACGTATCGTTGGAGCTACTTCTGATTTCTTTGAGGCCGTATTAAAAGACCTCACTATGCAGGACGTCCATCAGTGGTGCAAACAAGATCCTCAGAATACATTCGTTGAGGGACTCCCCTACCATGGGTCAGCCTTGTACTTGCCCACCAAGCAACTACGGGAAAAGGCCTTATCATGGTGCCACGATTCGTCATTGGCAGGACACCCGGGAAAGTCAAAAACTCAGGAGTTGGTGGCTAGACATTTCTGGTGGCCCAAGTGGCGGCACGACGTTCTGCAGTATGTGTCTCAATGCGAGGTGTGTGCTCGAAATAAAGCTAGTCACCAAAAACCCGCTGGGCTCCTTCATCCTCTACCGACCCCTTCGATACCATGGCATACGATCACCATGGACCTTATTGTGGATCTTCCCGAGGTTCAGGAATTCACTTCTGTATTGGTAATAGTGGATACCTTTTCGAAAATGGCCCACTTCATCCCATGTAAGGGAGTCCCGACTGCTGGTGCAATTGCCGAATTAGTTCTGCAAAACATAGTCCGCCTTCATGGCCTTCCCTATTGTGTGGTCACAGATAGGGGTCCACAGTTCACCTCTCGCTTCTGGCGTGAGTTTTGCAAGATTCTGGGAATGGAAGTCCGTTTGTCGTCCGGATACCATCCCGAGACAGATGGCCAGACAGAACGCGTGAATCAATGCCTGGAGCAGTATTTACAGTGTTTTGCCACAAGTAGGGAGACAACCTGGGTCCAGCATACTTGGTTGGCAGAATTGGCATATAATAACGCCACACATGCATCCACCAAAAAGACTCCGTTCTACTGCCTTTATGGGCGACATCCACGGATCCTCCCAGTGGCCATTCCAGCTTCAGGATTTGAATTGCCTACGTTGGCTGGACAACGGTTGGGCATAGAGCAGGTTTGGAAGGAGGTGCAGGAGAATCTCACAAAGGCCAAGGACGCATATAAGCACTATGCAGATAAGCGTCGTCGACCCAGCCCACTTTACAGTGTGGGAGATAGAGTGTGGTTATCCACTCGCAACCTTCGCATGGAAGGGCCCAGGAAATTACAACCCCGATATTTGGGTCCATTCCCAATAGTTAAAATTGTGAACCCTGTTGCAGCTAAATTGACCTTACCTCCCCAAATGAAGGTACATCCCACTTTCCACACTTCCCTCCTGAAACCCGCTCCACATGGGACAATTGCTAGAAAACCACCTCCCGTTATGGTGCAAGGGGAACCTGAGTACGAGGTTCGAGCAATATTGAACTCTAAACAAGATAAAAAGGGCCAAGTGTTTTACCTCATTGACTGGGTGGGGTATGGCCCTGAGGAACGCACTTGGGAACCCTCCCAGCATGTACATGCCCCCAGGTTGCTGCGTGCTTTTCACAGGAATTATCCTAGTAAACCCGGAACAACTGCCTTCTGTGGGAGGGGGAGTACTGTCAGGGACTCAGGTAGGCAGAGACAAGGACAGGCTAGGCGCAGGGGTGTTGTGGGTACTGTTGTGGGCACTGGAGGGGAGAGACAAACAAAGATGCAACCATACAAAAGGCTGCTTTGCCCCATGTGCAGGAGAAAGGGACTAAAAACTGTGTTTCCCAGCAGCCGGCGCCAAAGGACTACAATCCCCAGCATGCCCAGGGACGTTTTGGGCCAATCAGGGACCAGGAAGGGCGCGGCCGCCCCATCGCGCATGCGCAGAGCCCCGAGCACGGGGCTTGCGCTTGAGACTCCATGCCGACAAGACGTCTGGACCGGAGCTCCAGCAAAACTACACGTGAGGGGCCCAGCCCCACCCGAGCAGCAGCCCGGCCCCTCGCCCATACGAGATAAGTATTCCTCTTGCTAAGGGCCCAAGGGGATCGAGGGGGAGGTGCAGGGGGCGTCAGCTTGCCACCCCAGAGCCCCAGCACCGCTACGAATTACGAAGTGGCTTAACTTCGGCGCTCGATCCGCCGGCGGCATTCTTTGGGAATAAATTAACCTGTGCACGGGTGATTTTGTCATTTGGAGTGTTTCCGCCTCTTGGAGACCTTAGCAGACCCGTGAGGCGAAAACACAGCACCGGAGATCCTACCACAGTTTAAAGCACATGTTGCTCACGAGGGTCTGCAGGAAGACCGCTTGTGCATTTTGTCACATTTGTAGGGGTCTGCAGGGGCATTTCAGAGTGTGTCAGTGTGAGTGAGGCTGCATGAGGTGAATGCAGATTATGACAGAGGGCATGTTTTAATGCTTGTTAATTTCTTTTAGCTTGGACCTTTTGAAAACAACCCTCCAGACGTGCCAAGGACGTGACTGCTCTTCATGGACAAGACACAGAAGACCAGAACTAAGTTGCATGCTAACTCCTGTACTGATCTGATGACTTAGGGATAGGCAGTGTTAGAATGTTCTTATGTGCAAATTGGTGCTTATGTATAAGTAGTTAGTAAGGGCTGAGGACACTAGAACAAAAGTGCGCAGGAGCCAATCTTTCCCTGCAAAGTACCCCATTCCCACCCATAACCTCTACCTCATCCTCAATCCGGTTTACCTAATTCCCCCCTACCTATCCAACCATCGAGACCCTAACCCTCCTTCCCTGCTCTGGTCCAGGAAGCCCGTGTAAGCTCTGACTTGCGGGCTCCACGACCAAAGTGGGGGTGGTTGGTACTACGTCGCTCCTGCGCCTTGGATTCTGGACTTCGTGACATCAAGTCTTCTCCTTTCATTTGGGTGCCCACGCATCCTTATCCAGGCTAGATTATTTCTTTCTCCTGACCTCCGAGGCGTACAGGGTAACCAACGCAGAACTGCTCCCCTGCGGTCTCTCCGATCATTCTCCTTTGGAGATGGTGCTCTGCACGGATCGGCATATGCCTCCCAAGACATGGCGGCTGAACAACTACTACTTGGGTCTTCCTGAATTCGTAGAACATATTACTGAGAAATCCAATTAATATTTTGCAATAAACGCAGGCACTGTAGAGGACCCCGTCATACTGTGGGAGGCACATAAAGCAGTGCTTAGAGGGAAAATGATTGCCTGGACGTGCAACAAGAGAAAAGAGCACTACAGGAAAGTGGCAGAGGGAGAGGTAGAGAAATGGGAAATTAGATATATATCAGATGCCACCCCGGAGACACATCGCTCTCTTCTGAAAGCTAGAGAATCCCTCCATAATACGGCACTAGATAATGCAAAACAGGCAAATAGGGAGTCAAGGACGAGAATCTATGAATGTGGTGATAAGGCGGGCAAACTACTGGCCTGGTTGGAGAAACGTGAAGAGGGGCATAGATATGTCAGACAGATTGTCGACAGCCAGAATGGGCCGGCCCAAACAGACACGGATATAGCAGAGGCTTTTGCCGAATTTTATGCCAGTCTTTATAGGGCCCCATCATCTCCAACAGATCCGTCCTTCTTGGAAAAGATTGTGCTCCCGCAGCTGTCGGAGCAGCAGAGAACGCACCTTGATAGAGAGCTAGACGAAACAGAATTCGCAGAGGCCATAACCCAGCTACAATCCGGGAAAACGCTGGGTCCTAACAGATTCCCGGTCGAGACATAAAAGAGGCTAGGAAGCAATAAGATGGTGACCCCCCCTCCACAAATGTTCCTTTCAGCCAGTGAACAGGTCACTCTTCCGCTGGACCTGCGAAGGGCCAGCATTGTGGTTATTCCTAAACAGGGTAAACCCCCCCCCCCCGACTTATGTGTGATGCTGGAAATGCATAGGAGGGACAGAGCCTACGCATCCTTGTCCTTTACTGCTTTTTATCGTGTGTTCTGTCGTGTTTTCCGCGCAGGAGTTCATGTGGGACTCCTGCCGGTGCAGCTCTCTCTTTTGGTTTGGTGAACAGACCCATGGGATACCCTTATGGCACCCATGGGTAGGGGTACAACCCTGTGCCCCTAGTGTATGTTTTTGGGCACCTGTGTGTGGCCCACAGAGCAGGGTACAGGCTGGTGGCAGCTCCGTGCTGAAATGACTGGTGCCCTGAGTGTCCTCCATTTTGGGATGGCCAGGCCCTGTCATTGGAATCGGTAGATTCCTGATGGAGACAAAATTACCCCCATGGCCTCTTGGCCCCCGAAGTCCCTGGAAGCCCTGACTCTGTCCCTTCCCCCTGACTGGCTGTTGGGTGGAAGTTCCATATATGGTAGTGTGGGGGAAGTGCCGACCAGACTGGCTGGAGCCTTCTCAACGACCGTATGTTGCGGGTATGCCTGTGGGTGGGACCTGGGTGAATGGAGTGTGTGACGAATACGCATTCTATGTTGTGGGTGTCTAGTATCTGGTGGTTGACACAATGACTGAGACAGCCCTGCCGGAAACCGGTATGAATTGGAGACAAAACAGCAAAGCTTCCTGTCCTGGTTCAGGACAATGTCCCTGCTAACATTCTGTTAGGCAATGATCTAGTAGAGTTGGGGTTGATCTCGGATGGTCTTCCCATGACTGCTGCTGCAGTCACTTGGTCACAGGTGACACAGGGTCTGGCCGTGAGTCAGGTACCCGAGCCAAAGGCGAGGCCTAAGGCAAGAAGAAGGAAGTACAAGAAGGCCACCTCTGTGCAGGGGGCTCCTTCTCTTCCTGCTGTTCCTACAGCACCCATTGGGATCTATGCTCCGGACAGGCTGGGTCCATTGATAAACCCCGTCTCAACTCCTGTGGGAGAAGAGCCAGAAGACTCTCCTGTGGGAGAGGTTCTCAACCCGGACGATCATCCCGACCTTCAATGCTTGTTAGCTGAAGGGGGACCCTCCAGGGCGGACTTCTGTAAGGGACAGAGGGAGTGCCACTCTCTCGAGGGTCTGAGGAAACAGGCCCTGTCCCAGGCACAAGAAGTGCCTAGGACATTCCGAATCTATTGGGAGGGTTAGCTCCTTGTTAGTGAGCCCACTAAGCCTGAACCTGGTTCCCTCAAGAGGTTGGTGGTACCCCAGGTTTACAGGCCCTTCCTGCTGCAGTTGGCGCATGAGGTACCCTTGGCTGGTCATCTTGGGACCAAGAAGACTAAGCAGAGGCTCTCTGCCCATTTCTACTGGCCACGGATGGGAGTAGAAGTGGAGTTCGCACTGCAGGACCTGCTCGACTTGTCAGTTGTCTGGCAAGACTGGAAGCAGTGTCATTGCCCCACTGCAACCATTGCCAGTGGTTGGCACACCGTTTGAGAGGGTGGGCATCGACATTGTCGGTCCCCTTGACCCTCCCACTTCAGGTGGACATCGGTTCATCCTGGTCTTGGTAGATCATGCCACCAGGTACCCTGAGGCTATACCCCTTGGGACTGTTGCTGCCAAGCTGTTTGCCAGGTCTCTCCTGGGCATTTTCACGCGTGTTGGATTCCCCAAGGAGGTTGTCTCGGACAGAGGATCCAACTTCATGTCTAGTTACATGAAAACCATGTGGAAAGAGTGCGGGGTAACCTACAAGTTCTCCACCTCTTACCACCCCCAGACCAACAGTCTGGTTGAGAGATTTAATAAAACTCTCAAGGGCATGCTACGAAGGAAATGGGATCATCTCCTGCCATGCCTGCTGTTTGCTTACAGAGAGGTACCTCAAGAGGGTGTTGGTTTCAGCCCCTTTGAGTTACTCTTTGGACACCCCATGAGGGGGGCCCCTTGCCTTGATCAGAAAAGGTTGGGAGGCCACCCCTCCAGGTCCCACCAAGCAAGTGGGGGACTATGCGTTAGGCCTCAGACGGAGGATGACACAGATGATGGGTCAAGCAACAGCAAACCTCAAGGCCAGCCAGGAATTGAACAAGTACTGGCATGACCTTAAAGCCTCGCAAGTCGAATGGACTCCGGGACAGGAAATCCTTGTGATGGAGCCTACCAAGCCTAGATCTTTGGCAGACAAGTGGACTGGACCCTTCAGGATCATCTCCAAGATGGGCGAAGTCAATTATCTGGTTGTGGTTGACATGGGAATCCCAGGGGTAGCCCTTCAGGTAGTCCATGTTAACAGGCTCAAGCCTTTCCACAGGCGAGCAGAAGTCTAATGTCTCTTGCCAGCTTCAGAGCAAGAAGAGGATGAGAGTGAGCCCCTTCCTGATTTGCTACATAGCAACCCTCAGGATGGCTCAGCGGAGGGTGTACATCTCTCTCCAGATCCGACGACAGAGCAGCAGAGGGCCTGCAGGGCTTTGCTCTGGCAGTATGCCTCTCTGTTTTCCCTGACACCAGGCCTTACACCATGGTGTAGGCACGAAATTGACACTGGTGGCAGCGTGCCTTTCAAAAGCAGGCGCTACCGTATGTCGGATACAGTTAAGCACCACATCCAGGCTGAGGTCGCCAAGATGTTGGATCTGGGTGTTATTGAACCCTCAACCAGTCCCTGGTCCAGTCCAGTGGTCCTTGTCCCCAAGGCAAGTTCCCAGGCAGGTACCAAGGATTGGAGGTTCTGTGTGGACTACCGAGGAGTCAATGCCGTCACCAAAACTGACGCGCACCCATTGCCCAGGGCTGATGAGCTTGTGGACACCATAGGTGCTGCCAAATTTGTGAGCACCTTTGACCTTACCTTAGGCTATTGGCAAATAGCTATGACGGACCATGCCAAGGAAAAGACAGCGTTCTCAACACCAGAGGGACTTTACCAGTTTAGGGTCATGCCTTTTGGGTTGAAGAATGCCCCTGCCACTTTCCAGAGTTTGGTCAACCATGCGCTCAGCGGGCTGGAAGCCTTTTGTGTGGCTTACTTAGACGACATTGCCGTCTACAGTTCCACCTTGGAAGAGCATTTGACACACCTGGATAAAGTGTTGCAGGCCTTGAAAAGGGCTAACCTCACTATCAAGGCCACTAAGTGCCAGATAGCTGAAGGGAAAGTCACATATCTTGGTCATGAGGTAGGAGGGGATCAAATCCAACCTCTCCCCAGTAAGGTACAGGATGTACATGACTGGGAGACTCCCACTACTCAAACCCAGGTGAGAGTCTTTTTGGGCCTCACTGGGTACTATCACAATTTCATGGCAGACTATGGAACCATAGCTGCACCACTGACAGCTCTGACTTCACCCAAACAACCTAGGAAGGTTAATTGGACTGAAGACTGTCAGAAGGCCTTTGATGGCTTGAAAGAAAGTCTGTAGGGCAACCGTGCTGTGTGCACCTGATTACAGCAAGCCCTTTATCGTTCAAACTGATGCCTGCGACACCGGAATTGGAGCCGTCTTGTCCCAGTTAGATGACAAAGGGAGGGAACATCCTATCATATTCCTTAGTAGACAACTAAGGGTAGAGAACTTAGGTGGGCTACTGTTGAAAAGGAATGTTTTAGCATAGTTTGGAGCCTTAGGCGTTTTAGGCCCTACCTTCAAGGTCCAAACAGATCATAAGCCCCTTAAGTGGCTTATGCAGATCAAGGGTGAAAACCCGAAACTGCTCAGGTGGTCCATTAGCCTGCAAGGGCTAGACTTCACCATAGAGCACAGACCAGGGAGAGTCACGATAATGCAGATGGCCTTTCCAGAAGGTATGTTGACCGTCTGGATGAGGGTGTCTATCTCGTGGGAGATTAGGCACCCTAACCTCAGTCTGGGGGGGCCGACTGCGATGCTGGAAATGCATCAGAGGGACAGGGCCTCCGCATCCTTGTCCTTTACTGCTTTTTATCGTGTGTTCTGTCATGTTTTCCACAGAGGAGTTCAAGTGGGACTCCTGGCGGTGCAGCTCTCACTTTTGGTTTGGTGAACAGACCCATGGGATACCCTTATGGCACCCATGGGTAGGGGTACAACCCTGTGCCCCTAGTGTATGTTTTTGGGCACCTGTGTGTGGCCCACAGAGCAGGGTACGGGCTGGTGGCAGCTCCGTGCTGAAATGACTGGTGCCCTGAGCGTCCTCCATTTTGGGATGCCCAGGCCCCGTCATTGGAATCGGTAGATTCCTGATGGAGACAAAATGGCCTCTTGCCTTCGATCCCCCGTTACCTTGATCTTCCCAAAGTCCCGGGAAGCCCCGACTCTGTCCCTTTCCCCTGACTGGCTGTTGGATGGAAGTTCCATATATGGTAGTGTGGGGAAGTGCCGACCAGACTGGCTGGAGCCTTCTCAACGACCGTATGTTGTGGGTACATCTGTGGGTGGGACCTGGGTGAATGGAGTGTGTGACGAATACGCATTCTATGTTGTGGGTGTCTAGTATCTGGTGGTTGACACAATGACTGAGACAGCCCTTCCCGAAACCAGTATGAATGCAGTGTGGAGTGTTGAATGGCATCACCTCCTGAGAAACTAGGCCTTGATTGCTCGACCACGTTTACCAATAATAAAGAATCTTGGCTGGGGTCCTCTGTGCCTCTCCTCTACCAAATAGAGAGCAGAAGTACAGACACCCACCTCCAGTCTTTACATTATGCACATCATATAGGCAGATATTGCTTATTGATGGCAAAGCCAAAATTCTAGCCAAAGTACTAGTTACCAGGCTTCCATCGGTCATATCTTTCCTAGTCCACCCTGATCAGTGCGGCTTCATGACACACAGGTCAACAAGAATGAATCTACGCCGACTTCACTTATTGGTGGAACGGGCCCCAATTGTTGACCCACCACTCGCCCTTCTTGCGATTGACTTCAAGAAGGCGTTTAATTCGGTGATATGGCAAAGCCTCAGGGCGACAATGAGGCGCATGGGCATTGGAGAAACCTTTCTCAGATGGGTTCAACTTCTATATGAAGCTCCACAATCAGAGATCAGGGTAAACGGCTGGTCCTCCAGGACCTTCCCACTGGGCAGGGGAATGCGGCAGGGCTGCCCTCTATCCCCCCTCCTCTTTGCTTTAGCAATTGAACCACTGGCCAAGTGGCTCCGACAGGCTGCCATGTGGTTCGGGTTCCGATGACCGGAAGGACGAGAAGATAAGGTCTCCCTCTACGTGGACGACCTATTGATTTACCTGAGTGATCCGAACCGCGCATGCCCGATAATAACCCGGATGCTGACGGCCTTTGGTGACTTCAGTGGTCTGAAAGTAAACTGGGGAAAATCGGTTCTTTTTCCAGTAAAGGGGGTGACCTGGCAATTCCCCGAGATGCCCCATATCGAGTGGAGAGGGAGGGTTTTCGCTACCTGGGTATATGGGTCTCTGGGAACCTCTCAGACTATGTGTCTCGTAACTTGCATCCAATAACCGATCGCTTCGCGGAGGACGTGAAACATTGGATGCTCCTCCCCCTTACACTTATGGGTAGGGCAGCGCTCTTTAAGATGATGGCACTCCAGCGCTTCCTGTTCTTGCTGCAAAACGCCTCACTCGCGATACCGAACTCCGAATTCATCCGAGTGGAACGCCTCCTCAGGAAACTGATATGGAAAGGCGTGCAACCCTGTATTGCGTTGACTACGTTACAAAGGGCCATCTGGGAGGGGGCTATTGGAGTCCCGCATCTTAGGTCCTATTACTGGGCTAGCCAGCTAACAGTGGTCAATGATCTACTCCACGGGGACCATGAACTCCCACACATTAGAGCGGAGATGCCCATTCCCCAAGATACTCCACCACTCAGCACACTGTATCCGACCCTCCCCGGACCCCCACCACAAACGATGTTAGCGCATATCGCGGTCACCTGGAGGCAGGCACATAACCAAATAGGCTGGGGAATAGGATACCACTGGCGCAACCACTGTGGCACAATGATATGCTCACAGAAGTGCAGAAACTTGCTGCACTGGCTCAGTGGGTGGAGGCCGGGATAACCACAGTAGGTGATGTCATAACCGACGGTTCCACTCTCCCATTCGAGACACTGCAACAGAAATTCAGAATTCCCGTGACCGAGCGCTATCGCTATATACAATTGACACATGCCCTCAGTGGACACCGGCAGGCACTCATTGATGCACCAGAATGCACACCCCTGGAACGCAACCTACTTACACAATACATTCCCACTAAAGTCACATCTATTTTATATAAAGCCATAAATGCATTTGCTACTCCAGAGTTGGCTAGCCGCAGAACTAATTGGGAAAGGGATGTGGGTACCATAGAACCAGAGGATTGGATCCAAGTCCTTATGCACCCGTGCGAAATCGCATTAGACTCCAAAATCCAACTGGTAGAGCTCAAAATACTCCACCGGGTGTACTATCCCTGTGTGGCCCTGTTCGGCTGGGGGCGGGCTACTGATCCCAACTGCTTGAGATGCCGGGGAGAGGAGGGCACCTTCATCCATCTCCTCTGGGAATGCCCCGGGATTAAGATCTTCTGTACGCAATGCTGGAAAACATTGACAAGGATCCTGGGTCGCACAGTGGCATTAGAACCTGTGACACTGCTATTAGGGGTCCCAGATGAAAACACCTCGAACAAGTGGGAGGGTATCTTCCTATCCACAGCACTGGGTTTGATAAAGCAAGACATTGCACAGAAATGGGGAGCCCCGGAGTGTCCGACCTTGGCTGAATGGTCTGCCGAAATGGACATTTGTGCTGCGAAGGAACACAGAATATATACAGCACGGCGGTGCCCGACAAAAGCTGCCAAGATCTGGGGAAAATGGGTAGAGGGTGTGAACTGAGAACCCAAGCCACGAGGCGGGAGGGCGTTTGGGAATGTATTAGGGAATACAGCAAGAACTATACAGCTACAAGGATGAGTATGAAGTGGCACGACAAGAACAGCTTGATGCGCCTACTCAAGGCTATGGGGGGGTGGTGGGGAACCTGTTTGTATGTTGTACGATTGTTACAAAATCAATAAAATGTGATAATTAAAAATAAATTGTTTCATGGATACTTCTTTTGATTTCCAACAACCACAATGGTTAATAATTTCTTCTACAAGGATGCAGTAAACATTGACAATGTCTTTCAGACGGATTAATTTGCCACAGGCAATGCATATTATATTTCTCTCCCTCTTGATAACTGTCATAAAGAGGGCTTCTATTGTGCCTTCTTTGGTTTCCTTTAATTGCCTTCCTTTGGTTTAGGCAATGCTGGTTATGATCTTCTACATGCGATCTTTGTAAATCATATTCACTTTGTATGCCTTGTAAGGAAAGCATGGTATCAAAGTAAGACACACAAGTGATCACAGTTCAAGGGTGTTTATTAAACTGAAAAATTGGGTGAGATAAACGCCTAATCTAAACCTATATCTAAGATGGAAGCAAGCTACGACCAGAAAATAACTTACCACTATGCTACAAAATAGTGTGGGATAATGTTCACAAGAAAAAAAGAAGCGTTCACAAAATGATAAGCCAGGGTGTTATGGCCAGGGTCTCCCTTCTCCATGTTTTTAGCACGGGACAAGGCAGGACTCTTGAGCACAGCACACTCCTGGGCTTCTCCGACATGAGGTTACAGTTCCTTTTCTCAATATCAGGACCTTCTGTGTCCAAGTCTCTTTCATGCAAAGTCTCTTGCTTTAGAGGGATGGATATGCCATTAACAACAAAACATAAGTTCCTTCTGCTAATCTTCACATCGGGTGATTAATCTTCACCCTTGAATCCCCATCAGCCGGGCTCTGATCCTTCTCTCAACGTGAGCCTCCCTCAGTTGGGCTCAGACCAACCACTCACTGTGGACATCCCTCAGTCGGGTTCACACTTGTCATGACAATGTTCATGGGTGTATTACTGCTCACCCTAATTCGCAGGCATCCCTCAGTCGTGTTCATATTTACCGAAATACATAGTTAACTGTTACGCTCACCTGGTATCCACAGGGACCCCACCCAGCCGGGTTACTCGCTGGTATGCTTCTCAGCTTTGCCCTGATGTGGTCTGCGGGGAAGATTCTGCCTGAAAATACAGGAGGACTGTGTTCAAGACTGACCGACTGGGGTAAGTATCCTCCCTCCACCCCCATATGATTTCAGTCCCTCTGGTGCCCTCTCCTCACCTTGTGGTAGAATTAGGCATGCTCTCCGTCCTGCCTTCTTTGCAGGGGCGCTTTGTCTTTCATGGGTGAGTGCGGTCTAGTTACTTCACTGACGCCGGCCCGTTTGATATTGTTCAGGTAGGTCTTATTGCTGTTATTTAGTTTTGTTGCTATCCTGCATGCCTTTCTTTGTTTAAAATGTCTCTTTTTTCTCCCTTAGGTATGCGGAGCTTCAGCCCGGCAAACTGGCTTGGTTAAGCCCCGCTGGTAAATGATGGCGCATTAAGAGCGCTATGATGCGGTAAGTAAGCGCTATGCGCAGCAAAGTCTTGCCTTTGCTAACCTGTGTTTTCCTTCCTTGTAGGTCGCAGTGTTCTTCAGCGCGAGTGGAATGTCCGGAGTGGTGCCAGCCGAGAGGCGACCAGCCAGGTAAGCCTTTTGAGCAGTTCGTAAATTGTAAATCTCTCTACTGCTTTCTTTACTGTTGCCTCTATCTTCCTCTTTCAGGTCGTTCTGTCCGGGAGGCGTGCAGATTCGAGGAAGCTGTTCTCAGTAGCTGCGAGTGTTTAAAGATGAAGACTGCAGGTAAGATGCTGCTGCTAATGATGTTCCTTTTGTCTCCTTGCAGGTTCTGCTTCTCCGAGGTTCGAGGGAATAGCTGGACAAGGTGAGCGTCACGTTGCAAGCTGCAAAGTAACGCGAAGCATGTTGTCTTGCTCGGGTGTGCTTTAAATAGCCCCAACAAAATAGTCCAGGTAAAGTAGTCCCTAGGCTACCACACCCAAAACACTAGACCGCATAGCTTGGTTCTTGGGAACCAAGCTATGTGGATGCCGTCATGTTGGCTGACAATACAATAAAGTAGTTCCCAAGCACATTATTTTTCATGGTGTACGAGCCTGGCGCCATAGGCGCCAGGACTGGCCCCATGAGTGCTTTTGAAGAGGATGCCAGGCTCGAGAGGCATGACTCCACCTGGCCAATGGGTTTGCCAGAGGGGGTTTTGGGTAAGGGTCGTGACAGCATCCCTCTGTCGGGTTTACATTGCCATTTTAACACAGTTCATAAGAAAGTCATTCTAGACCCCTTAGGTTCCTCCTTTACCCAAATCTGGGTCTCAGCTCCCAAGCAGGCTTTTTCTTAAGCCCCGGTCAGGCTTCACACAGTCCTGTCATCACAATGAATGCGCAGTCATCCCTCAGTCAGGTTCACATTTGCCTCCACTACGTGCCAAAGACTTTCGACAGTACAAGGGGTTTGACTAGACCCTCGTATGAACCCTTTGACAGCTTACGCTGGCCTACCCCAAGGCCTCTTGATATTTGTAGTTTCAACACTCTTAGTTCAATACATTCTCCTGGTTTACAAGAGGGGGCACCAGCCAGAGACCTTTGAATGAGTGCCCAAGTGGCGTCGGAACACTCGTCTCTAGTGCCAATTTCACTCCTGCAAAGTTCACCAGGGTCTCCCTCTGCCGGGCTCGGACCCCTCTTAGGGTTGACAAAGGATCTCCCTCTTCCGGGCTCGGACCCTGCTCCCAAGGGTTCTCTACCCAAAAGTTCACAAGTGTCTCCCTCTTCCGGGCTCGGACCCCTCTGCCAAGGTTCATGAAGGGCTTCCCTCTGCCGGGCTCGGACCCCTCTTAATACCTCAAAGTTCATGAAGAAGACTTCCCTCCGCCAGGCTCGAGTCTCCTCTGACAATTCACTGTCTGGATTTTGCTCCCATTTCTCAGCTCCATAAAACGTTTTTGGCATTGGGAACTGCAGGAGCTAAAAGGGGATATTTTTCTGAGGTCAGGGTCTCCTTTTCTGACCCTCAGAGACCTGGGTTTGCCTAACTGGCCGAGGGGAGGAGTCTTGCTGTGGGTACCGCCAGGCAACCCCAGCTGCCCCTGGACTTTCCTTCTGGAGTAACAGCTCCCTCTCCACAGTGCAGTCTCCTCTGGAACCACAGGGCCAGTGTCAGGGCATTGTTCTCCCCCTCCAGGTCTCCCAGGGTCTCTACAGCTCTTCTGGTCTTCCTTTGGCTTCCTGCACCTTCAAGCATCCTCAACTCGCTCAGAGTGTGCTCCCCTGCTCTGCTTTTATACTTCGGGGAGTAGTGATTGGATTCAAGTGTGCATGGTTGTGAAGGGAGGCCTGACTTTACCTGGCCTTATTAGTGGGACAGTCTGATCCAGAAAAGGGGAAGTGTGTCTCCCTTGTCCATGGTTCCCTGTCAGTAATCCTTATCCTCCCAATCACTTTCCTCCTCGTCCCAATGGTTTTAGGGAAAAACAGTGTGGAGGGATTATGGGAGTTGTCATTTCTTTGAAGAATACTGAAAAACTTTGTGAGTGTCATGACCTTGTCCCCCTCAAAGGGGCACGGGCCCTGGCAAACCCTATTGGGACCTCCTCGGATGCCCTGGAGCCAGTCCTGGCGCTGCTGGCATAGGAGACGCTCACTGAAACGGGCTTCCTATGGCCGATGGGTAAGCATGGCCGCCCCCATGTGGAATACTAGAGAACTGTATGCTGCGGTCTAGCTTTCAGGATGGGGCCGCCCCACGGGCACCTGCAACACTACCTAGCTATTTAAACCACGCCCGATCAAGAGCTCACGCGTCGCGTTATTTTGCCTTGCAGCGTGACGCTCATCCTGCTCAGCATCCTTACCTGCTCAGCTTATCCATCGTCTTCGGAGCCTACCCAGGCCTGGCCATCGCCATACTCGCCAATTCTGCAGCATCCTCCGACCTCGGAGCACCAAGGCAAGTTCATCGCCATACTCACCAGTTCTGCAGCATCTTCCAGGATTGATACACCAGTTTCGCATATAGGTGATGTTCACGAAGCTTCCCCAAGACAGCCCACACTTGTCCAATGTGTTCTTGTTCAGAGGAGGAGTACACCAATATGTTGTCGATATACACGAGAGCACAGACATCAATGAGTTCTCGGAGGACGTCATTCATAAAATACTGGAACGCAGCAGGGGCGTTGCATAGGCCAAACGGCATGACTTGGTACTCAAACAGGCCGTACTTGGTACGGAAGGCCGTCTTCCATTCGCCCCCTTCTTTTATACATACCAGGTGATAGGCCCCTCTCAGGTCCAATTTGGTATAGATCTGTGCTTCCTTAACTTGGTCCAATAGTTCCGGGATTAGGGGTAGTGGGTAACGGTTTTTCACAGTTATCTGGTTTAATGCACGGTAGTCAATGCACGTTCTCAGATCCCCCTCTTTTTTTTGGTACGAAGAACAGCGGCGCCGCGGCCGATGACTTGGACGGTCGAATAAAACCAGACTCCATTCTTTACAATTTACGGGCGGCATCCACGGACCTCTGAGTTAGACGTCCCCACAACCCTGGAAATGCCTGCAGTCGAGACCCTACGTAATGCCATCACCCAAGCCTTCGCCAAGGCGCAAGAACACTTACGCCAGGCTAAGACTCGTCAGAAAAAGTTCACTGACCAGCACCACTCTGAGGCTCCGGTTTATCAGGTGGGAGATATGGTATGGCTCGCTTCCAAATACGTACCACTTAAAGGGAAACAAACATTCCGTCCACGGTTCCTGGGACCATATCCAGTGGAAGCTATCATTAATCCGGCAGCGGTGAAACTGACACTACCTACGAACATACGGATACATCCAGTGTTTCATGTATCACTTCTGAAACCATTCAAGCCAGGGACCCGTGTAACGACCCCACCAGAACCGGTCATCATTCAAGGCGAACCGGAGTAGGAAGTAAAAGACATCCTGGATTCTAAGGTGGTGAAATCGAAACTCTATTATTTGGTGGACTGTTAGGCAGAAACCTGTGCAGTTCCCTTAGGGACCACTGCAAAAGATTTAAGACTACAGGCGTTGGCAGTAAACCCACTTGGTAGCAGTCTGTACCACCCAGATTTACCTGGTAGCTGTGGCTGAGCAGTCAGACTTCCCTCTAGAAGAGTTAGGTAGTATGCAAAGTATACTCAATAGGCACTCGGATACAATAATACAAGCAAACACTGACCAGAGCTTTGGTATCAAAGTATATAATTATTTATTTAAAAACACACAGTTGAAACACTCCAGCACTCTTATTGTAAAATATTCTAAACACAGTTACTATTATGATATATACACCCCTTTTTCCCTATTAGAAAATCACAGTAAAACACCACTTATGTTCATACAGAGGTGAGCGCTTAACTAGATTGCACTCTAATAAGTCTGTGAAAAAGGGGGGGGGAAAGACAGAATATGAAAAGGTACACCACTCTACGATTCCAGAACACTGTTAGCAAGGCAGAGAGCAAAAAGTCACTGGTGAGCCAAAGTCCAAAGGCTGGGCCCACTCTTAGAGAGAGCAGAGCACAAATGCGCCCAAGATCACACAGTTACACTAGGCTTAGAAAGTCTTGCAGAGGGTTCAGAAAAGCGTTTAGAGAGGCTTAGAAAAGTTTAGCCAAGGTGTCCCAGGCTAACCCAGGTTCGAAAGCTGGGGGCTAAATCTACCCCGTACAGTCGGTAGCAAGGGAAGCCAGGCGGGACACGGTACCTTAAGTGGGAAGGATCCTCCAGCGGTGGCAGTTGTTCCTGGTAGTGGGTGCAAGTTGCGTCGTCGTCCAGGGGAAGAGAAGATCTCGACTTGGAGGAAAGATGAAGGTCGTTGCACTACCAGGGCAGAAACCAGCCGCAGAGTTTTCCGGTTAAAGGTGGTACCTTTGTCTCGCGGTCGTGGTAAAACGTGGTATCCCGGCTGCCGGGGTGCTTGGCACGGGCAAGGTGGCCACGAGATACGTCGGGAAAGCGAAAAGACGGTGAAACTGGTTATCCCCACCAGTTAAAGGAAGAAGACTCTCCGGCGGGAGATCTCCTCTGTCGTTGGGAAAAAGTGGTGGGACGGTCCAGCAGGGCTCCACCGGTAGTGGTGTCGTGGCAGGTCGGCTCAGCTTCTCCCTCGTCGGATTCTTAGGTCCTGTGGCGACTTCTGAAGTTCCAGTCCCCAAAGCCCTGCTTTTATGCAGCAAACCCCCATTCACTCAGCCTAGCTGTCACTCAAACATGCTAAGTGGTGAGCCGGCCGGCTCACTACTTGGGCCAATCAGGACGGAGTGCGACTTGAGTTGCCTAGGCAACTCAGTCCAGGGTGCCTAAATTCCCCTCCACCCCTCCTAAGTACCCCAGACATAGTGGCACCACTTTGGAGGGCTTCTGTGGAGAAGCCCGCCAAAAAGTGGAACAAAGGGCTCGACTTGGGTTGGAGTCACAGAAGAGAACACAAACGCCATTTTAGAATCAAGTTTTGGCAAAAAATACCAACCGGAGAATTAATATTAATTAAATAAGCCGGCGGTATGTTCGAGGCTACCGTAAATAATTAAATAAAGATAGTAGCCTAAAACAATGGGAAATCCCATAGGAAAATATTTGCGGTTGAATATAAAAAGTAGTATCCACTGCCACCAGCCAAAACTCGATCAGGGGGGACGGAGACGTGCCCCCTCGACTAACAGACCCTGGGGCAATCGAATTGCCCCAGCCAATACGTCCACAATATGATGGTTGGTACTGGTTCTGTTCAGAATTTAAGACTAGTAAAGTCAATGGTGACTTTACATGCCCTGGGAGACAGTAGTAGTCAGTCCCAGGGTATGGAGTCTATACTGGGGGGTCACTATGACACCCCTCTGTTACTGCACTGAGGGTGCTGTGTAACACATATCACAAAAACACATGAAACCCTATGGAGTAAAAGACCCCATAGCCCATTAAACACTTCTAGATCCAAAGAAAACACACTCAAATCATGTCCAAGAGTGAGGGTAAAAGAGTCTCACTCTTGGCAGGAGAAATAAATAAACCCCAAAAATCCAGCAAAGCTGCTGGGGTACTCACTAGGTTAGGAAATTCAGCCTAAACAGACAATTCTCCCTAACATGGACTGGAAAGAGTATGGACCTCAGGATAGGTCCTGGGAACCCAGCGAATATGTTCACGCCCCGCGCTTGATCCAGCGCTTTCACCGGACCTTCCTTTCAAAACCAGGGCCAGGCCAAGGAATTCCCTTGAGAGGGGCCTTAGGAGGGGGGGGGGTGCTGTCATGACCTTGTCCCCCTCAAAGGGGCACGGGCCCTGGCAAACCCTATTGGGACCTCCTTGGATGCCCTGGAGCCAGTCCTGGTGCTGCTGGCATAGGAGACGCTCATCGGGGCGGGCTTCCTATGGCCGATGGGTGAGTATGGCCGCCCCCATGTGGAATACTAGAGAACTGTATGCTGCGGTCTAGCTTTCAGGGTGGGGCCGCCCCAAGGGCACCTGGGACACTACCTAGCTATTTAAACCACGCCCGATCAAGAGCACGCGCTTCGCGTTATTCTGCCTTGCAGCGTGACGCTCATCCTGCTCAGCATCCTTACCTGCTCAGCTTATCCATCGTCTTCGGAGCCTAGCCAGGCCTGGCCATCGCCATACTCACCAGTTCTGCAGCATCCTCCGACCTCGGAGCACCAAGGCAAGTCCGTCGCCATACTCACCAGTTCTGCAGCATCCTCCGACCTTGGAGCAGCCAAGGCAGGTCCATCGCCATACTCACCAGTTCTGCAGCATCCACCGATCTCGGAGCAACCAAGGCAAGTCCATCACCTCTAGTCGCCGAGGTCTGCAAGACAAGTTGGCAGTTTAGTCATTTGCTAGGACGCTTCCAGCGCCACAAGGCGACTCTGCTAACCTGCTCGAACAGTCTTCAGCTTTCTTCGCGACCTCCACCACCTGCGACTAAGACAAGAATTAACTCATGCCAAAGACTTATTCTCATCAATAAAGACTTTACATTAAGACTTACCTGGAGAAGGAGTTGCAGCCGGTCTGAACTCCGGCCCTCGCCAGTGAAGTAAGGAAATTATCTAAGCTGCCCCTCCTGTCTTCTAGAGCCGAATCCGCTTATCCAGAGGTTCTGGACGAGAGAGGAATACGCAAGAGTCCACAGGAGTGTGTCTGGAGACGCCCCCGTGGGAAAGAATAGGTGAGCGTTACAGTGAGTTTTCATTAGGGTGAAGGGGGTGACTATAGTGTTGTGTACAAATGGGTTGTTGTAGAGCATGGGGTGATATATGTACTTTCCTTCTCTCAGTTCTCCTATGCTTCGCTTCCGGTTTGGTATCTACTGGAATTGGGGCGGGCGGGGTAACGGTATGGGTACTGAAATGGTGTATGGTAACGGAGGGAATGTCAGGTAGGGAGGTGTTGATCCATTGTCGCTCAAAGTGAGTTGTCAGGGAGAAAGTGTCTGACAAGGGGGGGGGGGGGTTGAGTTTCTAGATACCCTGCTGGGTAGGATGGGGAAAAGGTCTCATACGGTAAGGTGTACCGCGTCTCACCTGGGGTATTTCCCTGAGCATAACCCTGGGTTCCCCTACCCAGATGATCCTCCCTCGCTCGTTCACCCCCAGGATTGGGATCTGAGAGTGCCAGCCCTTCCCTGGCCACCTAAATAAGGGATTCTTGGGGTCTACTTGGGAGAATACCCTCAGCCATCTCACAGCCTTTAATTGCCTTTCTTTGGCTCAGGCAATGCTGGTTACAATATTGTTGTACACTGTTTCAATATTGTCCCCTTTTGGCTTTGACAATGGTTATTGCAATATTCTTTAACTCGATATCTCTTAAGATAAGCGTTGCACTCAAACTGTTTCAAATTAATAGTTTGGTATTCAAAAGGGTTTGTTGGAGCCAGTGGTCTGTTTCGGAGCACCCCGGCGTTACCTGACAGAGGCCAAGTCACTGGTCTTTCTGCGTCTCTCTGCTGGACCCGCTGCTCATGTTTCTTTCTTCCGTCTGGTTTGCATAGGCGTCTGACAGCTCTGGTAAGGTTCCTGTTGCTTGCGTCTGTTGTAATTGGGACTAGTTCTGCTCCGCTCGCACTCCGGTAAACGCCACACACCGGAGCAGCATGCAGGCCCAGGAGAGCTTCCCTTTCCCATGGACAGCTATTATGATTGCTTCCCGCTGCGCGTCCTCTACATTCAAGTTTCCCGACCTCTGCTACTTCAACGTGGCGCCCTGCTTTCAACAGAGTATGGTGTCGGCGTGTCCTTCTGCCTCCTGCTTCTGCTGCTTCCTTCTTATGGGCTGCACCTGATGAGGCTTTAAATATTTAAAAGTACCACTCAGGTGTGGGTCATCAAAACCACTAGAATGCACATTACAGTTCTGCACCTCTGAGCCCCTCTTCCTCGTCTCAGTACCCAGAGCATTAAGGGACTTGAAGTCCCTAATGTTCTGATTCGTTTTAAGTTCGGGATTTTCAACTTTACAATATACCATTAAAAGGGTATGGTAATTAGGGAAATTATTTAAAGTATTCTCCCATTCTTCCTGACCTGAACCTCCTCTCATGTGATCCTCCCACATAATACCGCTCCCAGGGTCAGGATCAGGTAGCGGCTGCCTTTCCCTGGCCACATGAGAAGGGGCCCGGGCCAGGGTTTACTGGATGATCTCCTCTGATTCACCACAATATGGTATCTGTTTGATTTTCCACTAACGTGCATGCTCTCGTTATAGAGACATGTTCAAATATATGGTCAGCGAACACATTGAGAAATTGTACCCCCAGGCCAGCAGCTACTACAGACCAGAGAGCGAGCAAATCCATTGGCAACAGGATATAACGTAGTACTTTAGTATGCTAACGGGCAGTGTTTATCCCTGTGTTTTGTGTTAATACAGCTTGAAAAAAAAACATCCCATTTGTGACAGGAAAATGTGAAGAATTTCCTTTAATCTGGTGCGTTGGAGAGAGTATGTTTTCATAACCGTGAATGTCTTTTTTGCTACAGAGACCATGGTAAGTGTTAAGGAGTATCTAGACGGGTCAAAATCTGCTGTGGTTTAACAAGAGCAGCATATCCCAAAATCCATTGGTGACAATACTGTTATGAATCAGAGGTGATTATCCCAAAATCCCTGGCCTGGGACCCTTCCCATGTGGCCAGGGAAAGGCAGACACTTCCTGAACCTGATCCTGGGGGTGGTGTTCTGTGAGAGGATCAAATGAGAGGGGACTCGGGTCAGGAGAACTGGGAGAACCCTATAACTTCCCTAGAAACTCTACAGTGTTAATAGCATATTGTAAAATGAAAAAAGTAACAAAAACACTGGGGACTTTGAATCCCGCAATGCCCTAAGTACTGGGACGAACAAGAGTGGCGACTCAGAGGCACAAAACTGCAGTATGCAGTCTAGTGGTTCTAATGACCCACACCTGAGTGGGACTTTTGAGTATTTAATGCCCCTTCAGGTGCAGGGCATTAGAGAAAGCAGGAGAAGCAGTGGCAGAGAAAAAGAGCCGCTGCTGTCGTTGAAGTGAATGTCGGTCCTGACAGGGTCTTCGAGATTGATAATTTGAAGTGCAGAGGTCGGCAGCAAGAACCAGTATTTTAGCTGGCTTTCCCTTAGGAGAGGCAGGCTCTTTTGGTTCGCGCTGTGGCCTCGTGCCTGGCGAGCACCAGAGTGCACAGGGAGCAAGAAAAGTCCTTTCCCGATCAGCGCGGGCAGCAGGGAAAAAACTGAAGCAATCAGCTGTGCAGAAAGCAGCAGAAGAGGCAGTAGATCGAACAAACGTGTATAAAGAAACTAGTGAGTTTACCTTTTTTGGGTAATTCCGGAATCCTCCATAGTTGACCGCTGGCTGCTGATAATGATCTTGAATGTAAGAAAGTCATACTGGCGTAATAAGAACTTTGCAAGCGAACAAGAAAAGAAAGGTTATAATCATTATTACCGAATCCAAGAATATTGCCAAGATAAAGGGGGGGGGGGGAGTACTGAAGCAAGCCAAGAACCACTATTGCCAAAGAAAAGAGGGGGCAATGTTTCAGAAAGCATTTAACTCTCATTGGCAAAACAATAAGAAAACATTATTGCAGAAAGATTGTAACCATTATTTCCAGAGTGAGGAAGAGGCAATAGTTGAGCATGACATCAACAAGCACTCCCTAAGCCAAAGAGGGACAAGTGTAATAAAGAGACATTGTTAGCAGGTAATTGATGTGAACGTGGGAAAACAAGCGTGGCAGGAAAGAAGCCCTCCTGGTAGGAAGTATCAAGGAGGAGAGGAGCATAACCTGCATTGCATGTGGCAAATAGAACAGTGGAACAAACAGCACCATTGTTTATCATGTCTTCCCAAAAGAAGTTGTGAATTTCAATGTTGTTGAAAGTAAAATACTTTTCGAAAGGTTTGAACAAACCTCACCACAAAACAGTTTTTGTCCTGTGAGGGGAGTATACCAGGAAAGGGATTCTTAGTGGCAGTCTTGGCAGGTTAGTGGACCGGGAAGAAATCATTGAAGTACTACATTTGGGTTGGAGGATATTAGGAAGATGAAGTGGCAAGGCCACTAATGTGTTTTATGAATTGTGATGTAATCATCCTGACAAAACATTCTGAGTAAGGGAAGTTGCAGAATAGGTTGTTGAGGGGTACTGAGTTTTGTTGAAGAACTAAATGATGTCTTCCCTGGTAACCTCCCCATGATTAACAGGGGGATAAAGTGTAGCAAACAGTGTAACAGAAGTGAATTGGTGTTCCATAGCCTTAAACTTCAATCTTAAGTTTTGAATCTGACTTTTGAATTTTACACTAGAATATTTTAGGCCCTTACTTGAGACTTGTTAAGTCTTTTAGAGACTTCTTCATTCCAATTTAGATAACTTTGCTATTGTTCTGGGCAGATGTTGCCCTCTGGATTCGAGTACTCCCTTCAAGTGTACTTATTTATTTCTAAGGTACCTTCAATCAGGAATTTTCTCAGCAGGGTGTTGCAATCCAAGTCCACTGCACCATATTGTGAAATCATGCATGCTCTAGTCTACACTGTGGGTTTGCAACAGAAACAAAGCAAGTTTATTTTTATTGTAACGCGAGAAAACTATTTCACAGAGTATCCAATGTTGCCAAGCAAAGCATTTCCCTTTTATACCTTTTAGTTCCTTTGAGGTGGACTAAAGAACAGTTCATCACGAGACATGTTTCCATTCTCATAACCTGGAACATTTTTCTCTTATCGGAGGACAGAAACATCTCCTGTTTCACTTTTTCGGTCAATGTTGTCACAAGCTACAAATCGCTCTATGCTCCTCGTATTGCCTTTACAGGCCCTGATGCTTCTAGTTGCAATGCTTTGTGAGCCTTGCCGTGTCCCAGTGTCAATAGTCATGGCATGCCTAAGAACGTAGTAAAGTGGCTGTTCGTAAGACATTCTGCATTTGCGCTACTATTAAGAAACTTACTCGGCACTATATCCTTGAGAATAGTTTTGAGAAATCAAGAAGGGGGTCATGCCCTATACTGTAGCTGGTTTACAAAAAGCAAGGTGGACACTAGATAACAGACTGTCAGTGTGATGCGCACTAAATCCCTGTTTAAATGTGGGGAGCACTATATGCCTACTCCATTGATTTGGACACAATTTCCCATCACAGTGAGTAGGGCAATATATCCCTACCAAAATGAGAGGGACACTACATTCATACTATAGGGACAAGAAACGATATACCTACCATTGTGGATTACTCTTCATTGGATGATGTCATTGACATAGGTAAGTAGATCCCAGTTGACCTGGATAGCTTACACCTCCTTGTGTTTAAGTTGTTAGGGAAGTGATAATGTGACAACTATATGTCAATGTGGTGTTCTGTCTCTTATTTTTACTTCGAGATATTCAATACATCTATGGATTGGAGATTTAGGAATGACACCCTCTCAATGCATTTCCGAGGTGACTTCCTATATGTGGCAGGGAGGGTAGAGGAGATTGCACAACCACACTAAGGGAATTAAAGAACCTCAGAGCAGAGTTACGTATGCCACTATCCAAAGTTAAAATGGTGGGCACAGCCACATCAGCCACTTTCCCATGTATCGAAGGTGATTCAGTAGTGAGTTGATAAAACTCTTGCAAGACAAGGTTGCTGGCTTTGCTAGGGAATGCGAAAGAAACACTAAAAGCAGAAGACTCACTGCTGGGGAAGTCAAATGTTGCTGGAACAGTTATCCTAGCTGGGAGAGCATCCACCAGATAGTTGTCCTTAAAGACCAAGCATTGTAACATTAAGGTCAGACAGGCCCATTTATGGAATATAATTGGGAGGATCTAGGTGAATTGGGCATTTGTTCCGGCCATTGTGAAGCAAAAAAAGGACAGGGAGTTGTGCACTTGCAGAAGGTAACACTGATGGGTGAGCACATGACAGGAACAATCATCTAGGCGGCTGTAGCACCGTTCATAGACTTGCCATGCTATAGCCAAAAAGTCAAAATGATGAGCTATGGCACATCTCACAGTACTTGTCCTTGAAGGGACACAGATTCCATGAAGTCTCACTATGTGAGAAAGGTCATGAAGTTTGGGGCAGAACGGGGGGCTGGGGGGGGAGGCATGGTCAGTCTCCAAACAAACAATTGACATGGAACAATTGATAAGGGCAACTGCCTCCCTCCCAAGAATATAAAAGACAGACTATAATAGCGGGCTACTTTATGTTGCAATAGTCCCCGCCTTCTTCAGGGTGTTCCAAATGGTACACCTCGTCCCCACAACACAATTTTAGATGGAGTGGGTGGTCTCTTACATGAAGATGCCATCCGCTCAGTGGACAGTCTAAGATGTATCGCGAAAATAGAGGAAAATGTATTAAGGTACTTCCAAGTGTGCCTTGTAAGATCATACCTGGCCACAAGGACAAACAGGAACTCATGCCTCCTCTTCCACAAGGGCGGCATTCCCCTCACTTACTTTTAATTCCAGGCAGTGATGCGGCTAGCCCTGGCTAAAGCAGGTTTCCACAAAAAGCGCCCTAGAACATACCCATAAACATTTAGGAAAGGAGCTGCCACATGAACAGCACAATGTGGCCTAGGAGAACAATTAAATGTGGGACTATGGGAATGTTTTATTTCTGGGGCTAAGTCACAACTGGGAAAGAACAGTGGTCTGAGTGAATTAGCACTCCTAAGTGTCAAGGACTGGGGAAAGTGGGTGATTTAGGCAACGGAAAGCGAAGACATGACTTCACAGCACAAGAATTGAGCAGTGGGGTAGCCCAGGGATGCATCAGGAGACCTTAGCGCAGGAAGTCATCTCCCCCAATTTCCACAGAAAAAAAGGACATCTTGGTGAGACAACTGAGGGGGAATTACCTTACTTGATTGGGTAGAATGAACCTGCTAGAAGTAATGATCGGCTCAATGAGAAGGATGACTGCCACTGTGGGGTGCACCGAGACAATATGGTCAGAGATATTCCTTAGGTTCAACTGACGCAGACCATTGTACCACAGTGCCGGTGAAAAACAAGACAGCAAATAAGACAATGAAGAAATCGTATAAGGTGTCAGGATTTAAAAGCTTGAGACATTGTCTAATAAACATAGGAGTGCCTGATTATTACATACATGATGGGGTCCTTTTTCATAGGCAGCGGGATTACATGGTTGTACATAAAGCAAGAGGTGTGGAGAGCCACTAAGTGTGAACACCCCTATATAGACGGCAGGGGCGGGGTGGGGGGGGTTACACAAGGAATCATAGTGGCTATGAAATGCCAAAAGGTGAAGCAATAAAGTTAAGAGGGTAAACACCCCTACAACCCTTCTCTGGATGCTGAACATCAGAGAGTATGTAGTGAAATAAGGGAGGCGCCTCCCTCTTGTTGTGTGGGAATGGTTAATGGCACTTCTTACAGCTTAGGCCAGGGGTCTTTCCCACAGTGGGGAAGAGCCTCGGTGGCAGATTGGGGAACTGGGACCTAGTCTAAAAAGGTGAAGGGGGTTCTACAACAAAGAGCCTGTGGGGTTTTAGTCAGCTGGCTGTGGGGTGAAGTGTAAATAAAGTATCTTTATTACTGTGAAAGTATAAAAGCAACCAGCAGCATTATAGTCCCAATAAGATTGTGTGGTCTTTTAATTCCAAACATGTATTCATATACATGGCACAGTCAGTAATTTAAAAAATGCATTGAGAACTGTGAGAATTTCAGGTAATTGGTCCCCTCTCTGAAAGTGGAGCCACTAACTTTTAGGAGTAGGGAGGTGAGCCCACTACGCTTGAGACCCCGTAGGGGACAGAGCAAGCGGGATCCCACTAGCGGTGCCACCCCCCACTCCTTAGAAGACGTGTGTCACATCTCCTTTTCGACACTTGTCATGGTGGAGGCGCAAAAGAAGGGGTTATACTATTTCCAGTACCTCTCCCAAGATGGCGTCTGGAACGGCACGCATTGCTACTGTGGTTTCCTGCACTTAGGACAGCTTCCTGACTCCGCCCCTTCTGGGTCCGAACACAGAATATCAGCTGCGTTGGGTGAAGTAACAGTGCGTGCCTACTCCTCTTAGAGATGCTTCATGAGTTTACACGTATAACTGTTAGGTCCACTGTTTCTCTGAACCTTCTAACCCTGTTTTTCTGCATTCTAGTTACTCCGATCTTGGCTTCCTGCTTCCTTCCCTCCAAACATCCGACATAGTCGCTGAATCCACGCTGTCACAAACGGTAGGAGTAGTCCCTTTAACACGCATTCACACTGCCGCGACACAGCGCACAGCTGACCACTCTGTTTCTCTCTCTCTTACTGATAACACAGAAGGATTCTCCCTCTGATTTTAGCGCCTGTTCCAGTCTCTCTTCCCAAGCCGCCTCCCGGGGGCTCCATTACCTCATTACCAGGTGGGGTTTCTTGCTCATACTCCCTCCTCCTTTTCTCCTTCCCAGACGTGGACTAATGACTAATTCCCCTCACTAGCGTGAGAACGTGGTGTAGATTCTATTAAAGACAAGGAGGTGAGTATTATGCATTACAATCTTTACTCTGAAATCACAGCAGCAAAGAAAAACTTTTACAAAACAAAATGTTTCAATAACAGAACTAAATAGCGTTCAATGTCAATGTTAGGGGGAACTCCCCAATCCATCATGGAGGACAGGTCATGCCCTGCAGGAGACCAATGAGTAGGGACCCCCTTCTATATAAGTCCTTTACTCCAAAACCAACTCCTCTGTCTGTAACTGTCTTGAACCAGACGTCCACTGCACAGACCAGATGATGAAATATGGAGACAAAAATCCAGCGAAGCTCCCATATCACGCACTCTCCACCTCTGCTAACTGTGACCAACGTTCCTGAACAGAACATCTCAGCCCGAAGCTGTAAGAACAACAAACGAAGAAGGGTGGGTGGATGGGAAGAACAACAAACCAAATAATGTTCTCACTTGAAACACCTGTGTATGGGTGCACTATAAATGCCATATCATATCAAGGGTGGGTGGGTGGGGTGGTGGAATAATACTCGCCTCCTTGGCTTTAATCGAATCTAAACCCCCTACCCACGCTAGTGAGGGGGGATTAGTCATTCTATGGCAAGACAGGAGGCTCATATTATGCAAGTCTGAAGCCCTTGCAGCAAATTAAATCCAACATGATCAATACAATAGTGACAATACAATAACAAAAGGAGAAGGTGTTTTAAAATGTTTCTATTTTGACCAAACAACTGAATGCAAAAGTATTCCCCCCAGGCTTAGCTGCCCCCAGAACTGTCCTGTAGGGCATAGTAGTCTTAACTGCAAAATAACTAGGAAGATGGGCCACTTTCAGCATTCCTCGCAGGCCACCAAACCACCTGGTTAAAAGAAAAGGGGGGGGAGGGGGAATGCGGGAACACCAGACAAAAGTCTTCCTATAGTAATAGGCAGGAAAAAGCATAAGAGTGATAAACTCCTCTGTCTTTGACATCAAACATTTAAAACACCTAACGTCATACCATCTTATGGTAACCTAGATAGCAAACGTAAGAGGTTAAACACTTAGTTCCCCTGGAGATAAAGAAAAATTACCCCCCCCCCCCAATCCCACCCCCGAGGAGTGAAAGCTTTGTTGGCTCCATCCCATGTGTTGATGAAAGAATGAAAGAAACCATATTAGAAACAAAACATAACACATGACTACACTGGGGAACAGAATTGGAAAGGCAATCTTCATTACAAGGCACAAGCGGGAGTCAAAGGGACACTATATTAACCTGTTATAGGACAACCTAGCTTAGGTGAAGCTAAATGCCATAGACTTGAGGCCTTGTGTACCCATAAGTGTGTACCCAAAGTCCTGTCCTGAACTACACAATTGTCTCCCGCCATATGTAAGTATTTCCTCTTCAGGAGGCAGAAGCGGGATGGAAGAGAGGGGCCACACCCGAAACCCAGCAGATATCTGCTAAATAGCTTCCTGAGCAAGAAGGGCCCAACCCGGGGACACTGTTGACAAAGAGAGATTCCCGAAAATCCTTGAAAACACCAGGGAGAGTTAAATTGGTCAAGCCGGAAAGACAGAGACCCTCAGACCTCCTGAGCCCCTGAAGAAGGAATCTGCTATCATGACAATATGGAGATATTTACATAAACCTGACCCTTGAGAGACAAAACTTGGCAAAGAGAAACTTATCTTACATCCTTCGCTCCATCCTAGCGATGCCTGAAATCCCCTGCTAGATGCGCCAGGTGCTTGGACCTATCCCCGCCTTCATGGTTGATAAACCTCCTAGGGAACCTAAACTAACCGAAGGAGGACACACTAAATTCCATAGTCTTGAGAAAAGACTCTAGACTGCAAAGAAACTGATCACTAAACAGTTACTATGAAGCTGCTTAACGTAGGCGAACTAACCTTCGTTTTAGTAAATCTGAACTATCTTGACACCCCCAGCACACTGTGCTGGCACTTTATTGCAGAACAATCCCCAGAGGGAACCAAAAGGTTTACCTGCCATGTAGTCGGCTAAGTGAACCCAATCACTAACTAAGCGTCTCCCTGCCCCTGAGCAATCGAACTGACAGACACTTGCGGGGATGGCTAATGCTGAAACGCCCTGTGATAGAGAGGCCGTAATAACTTGGACGGAAGATTAGCACCACTCCCAGACCCCTCTATCCCACTGAGGGATATTGTCACTTCCTATAGGAGGAGATAAACCTCCTCCACTTATTCAAGGAAAGAAACCCTGCAACCCCGAAGGAGAAGGATGCAAACCCCGAGGACCACACTGAAGCCCAGAAGTTGATCCGCTTACCCCTCTTCAATACATGTATATACTCTTGCACTTATAACCAATCCCCATGACTGTAAAAGGGGGCCCCACCTAACCCAAACAAGAAACAAGTATATCATCCGGACCCCTTATGAATGAAGTGAGCCCACAGCGGCTCCGCTTAACTCAGTGAAATACCAGGAAAATGGTGAAGAGGAAAGCAAACAAACGGAGGCAAATGCCCAGAACGAGCTCTGCACTGGTAATGAGCAAGAACTCCTGTTAAAGAAAAAGACTGGAACCATCAGGTGTTCCTCCCACAGGTGTAACTTTATGATACAACGCCCCAAAAGGGTTTCGGGGGAAACAAAAAGGGGGGCTGAGGGGGACAAGGCAATGACCATGGGATAATTATCGTGTCCAATAATGGAAAGGTTGTGAAGGAATACTGGGACCACCGTCTCTTCAACATTGAGGCCTGGACCTTTGTATGCATGCAAGGCTGACTGGCCTCTCCGGAGATCAGGGGAAAAGAAAAAGAAGCCCATTGCACATAATAAAATAGCACTTATATAGTGCTACGACCCCTCAGGTATCTGAGCGTTGCTTATTATTATTACCCACGGTGAGTGGTGTGTGGTGTTCATTTATTGACCTCGGAAGGATGAAACCTTTATTTGTACCCTTCCAGGATTCGACACCTGCGTCAGCAGGTTCTGCACAGATGCCAAAGCAAGCACTCTACTCGCTGCGCTGAAGGTAAAAAAAAATGAAAATAAACAGCCACCTATAAACTGCAACGAGAAACAACTCCCTTGAGGGCAAAAAACTGGGCTTCAACTCCTCGAGCAGAGGAGAAAAATTGTATACACCGCTAGACGTATTAGCAGGAACAGGCAAAACCTTGGGAAGAAAGGTCTGGGGCGGGCTCCAGAATGGTATTGTTTGGTAACCTTTCACTCCGATACCAGCAACTGTTTACTAAACACTGCGTCAGGGTTAAAACCTGGGAGCTGAACGCAGTCTTGCTTACAAGACGAAACAGTTACCTTTCACAAATAGTAAGGGAAATCACGCCACCCTTACGGAGTGGAATTGGTGTCGCCGAGTAGGCAAAGCCCCATCTGTACATCAGACTCTGCAGCCCTGTCAATAGGGATATTAGGGTTATTTCTCTCTTTAGCGAGTAGAGTATAGATCTCCAATTATTCATATAAGAAATAGGGACTGAACTGCCTAAGGAAGCGAACGGACTGAGTTGTCCTGTAACTAACTAATGTATGGGGCCGACAAAATATACAAAAAAACTAAGGCTAATGCCCGAGTGATGGCTAGAAAGGAAGGTAGGGTCCCCCTAAGGTCCTTTAACGATCTCCTATAAACAATCTTTTCTTTGAAGTATTGAAATATTTAATAAATAATAAATAATAGATATAAAGTAATCCTTGCCTAGGAAGTGGGGTTACGCCCGAACAGAGGCCCGAACCCTAGGCCCTTATATTAAAGCTGATGCTTACTGAGCCATCCGGGCTACAGCCAACCGGAAAAAACATCAATGTGCTTCACACATAGCTAACATATTGTTTAAGAGAGAAATACACTGAGCAAGTGCAGCTCAACTGCTCCAACTAGCAGGGTGTGGTAACCAGCAGTACACGAGGGGGCAACCTCGCATTAGAACACAGGCAAAGCCTGCCACCGAGCAGGTTATGGCACACCTACAGTGAAGGCAATCACCTGTTCCATATGCAGCACTTAAACAAAGCTGCAGACTGGCAGCGCATCAGGCTCTTGAGCGGGCGGGTCATCGACCAAAAACATATATATTGTAAAATATCCTTATTTGAAAATATCAAATTAAAAAATATCAAAAAAATAAAATTTTATATATTAACAAGCAGCTCTATCATTGAGCTATCCTGCTTCTGTTCTGAAGCAGAGGCTTTTGCTACCCTTCAATATGTATCAAAAACATAACCATTGAACAGAAAACATAGGGGCCATAGAGGGCGTGCAAAGCTCAGTAGTCTACAGCACCTGGTATTCCCAGGCGTCTCTTAAAGCATAAGGGGGGGCAGCGCGCCGGGTCAAAAGCAGCAGCTTCTTTTAGCCCGGCACGCAACAGGATCATAAAGGGCAGGGAAGGCCAATAAATCTACAACACCTGGTATGCCCAGTGCAATCAAAGAGGCCCGTGCACGCCCGGTCTGAAGCAACCGCTTCTTTCAGACCAGCGCGCAACCGGTCCATAGCCCACTATCTTTAAAACAACCTGGTATTCCCCAGTGTCTCCGAAATCAAGAAGAGCCGTGCGGGACACCACAAGGCCAGACACCAGTAAAGAGGCCCGAGCGCACACATGGCAGTGAAGTCCATTAATGAACAGCAGCTGGAATCCCCAGGTGTTCTTAAAACGAGGCCCATGCGCGCCGTGTCTGAAGCACCAGCTTCTTTTGAGACCGGCGCACACCGGGACCATAAATCTCTTAATCAAAGAAGCCTGCGCGTTCCGGGTCTGAAGCAGAAGCTTCCATTAGACCGGTGCATGCGGGATTAAATAATCCCCGAAAGGAAATGAAACAGAATTTTAAACGTGCTTAATAGCCAGAGGCATACACGTGTGAGCGTTATCAAAACCAACATATTAAACAAAAGCCACAGTGTCAAACTGCACTTATACGATAGGGGAACCCAATATATATCACCAAAACATATTACCAATATTTTATATCTACATAATTTAAGGCTCTAATATATTACTAAGGCCTACTACTGACTAACATGCAAGACACAACTAAAAGGAGTGACTTAGCTGTGATGTCGGCAGCAAAGAAAGAGGAGTTGGTTTTGGAGTAAAGGACTTATATAGAAAGGGGTCCCTGCTCATTGGTCTCCTGCAGGGTATGACCTGTCCTCCATGATGGATTGGGGAGTTCCCCCTTACATTGATATTGAACTCCATTTAGTTCTGTTATTGAAACTTTTTGTTTTGTAAAAGTTTTTCTTTGCTGCTGTGGTTTCAGAGTAAAGATTGTAATGCATAATGTGAGACCTCACTTTTTTCCATACCAGCCAGAAGAAGGAGATTCCGTTTTCTTTTCCCTCGCAAACACCTTAGGGAATACAATGAGGGTACGGAAAGTGGTTCTTTGATTCTCCTAACTAGTTTCCACTTGTTACTTACACTTTCTCTGTTCTTCTTTCAGGCTCTGCTTCAAAGGTCCCACGGCAAGCCACTTCAGTCCCCTTCATCCACGCCTAGAAGAGACAGACAGCTTCACAGGCCCCAGCCTCCAGCCATCAGGGTTTTCTACCCCAGAGGGTTTACCTGAACACCACATTTCTCCCAGCTATCTCTTCTTGGGACAGGAGGGACAGAGCGGTCAGGGGAATCTCTCATGGTCTTCAGTCGCGGCAGCTGATCCAGGTTAGTGTCAGCCTATCATCATCAGTGTGACTTATTTGTGCGTGCAAATTCATGATAACAGGCAATCCCTTATCAGCAATATGCATTACCCTCCCTTGTCTCAGGAAGATAGTGGGCCTCGTAACGACTTCGGCGGTAACCGTGCCGGTAAAACCGGAGTATTTTTTTCCGGCTCCCATGAATGGGCACTTACCGGGGTATTACAACCCTGGCGGTCCCGGTAATTGCCCATTCCCGGGTGCCAGAAAATATTAGTCCCCATTCCCATTTGAGTCCCATTGCGCTCAATGGGAACGCGGAGGCCGGATGCACCGGCACCATTCGTGAATGGTGCCGGTGCATCCGACATGGTCTGTTCGCAGGTGCCGGTACACCCATCAGGTAAGACGTGTCGGGCTGAAAGGCACCCACAAGCCGAACTCGTAGTTTGCAGGTCCAGCAACAGCAGTACCGGCAAGCTTACCGGTACCGTTGTTACTGGACCAGCTAACTTGTAATGAGGCCCAATGTCTTTATTGGCTTTATGGGGATTGCAAGAGACAATTGTGTGATTATTCAGAGAAATAGCTGGTGTGGTTTCTGACCCTTGCATGAAGTGCTAGACCAATGGAGTGTTCTATCTCCTTGCAGGGAAGAACATAAAGACACAGTGAGACCAACACATAGCAGAGTGAGAGCTGGGGAAGGAGTCAGAAGCCTGCTGAGCAACACCAAGGAGGTTACACCCTCTTTCGAGGCCGAGCCAGGAAGCAGTCTGATGCAGACGGCGTAAACCACAGAGGAGCGAGAAAGTCCATGAAGCTCTGCCTTCTGTGAGAAGACCAGGAGCTGGAGAGGCTCAAGCCTGCCGAAGAGATGCGACCGCATGGACACTGGTCAACCGGGGCCTCCTGGAACCAACGCCAAAGTCCCATCACAAGCCAACGGGAAACACTGACGTCTGTGAACCGATGTAGAAGACGAAAGAAGCCGGAACAGCGTGTCCACATCTGCCGAAGAAACCACCTTCCCTGAGGAATGCTGCTGCAGAAAGCCATGTACGCAGTGCGTTCAGGGATCCAGATGGTGGGCAAACAGGCCCAACTATACCCCCAGAAGGGGTGATGAAACAAAGTGCCCAAGAGGGGCTGAAGAACTCGTTAGCCCAAGAAGGGGTGATTATCCATTTACCTCCTGCAGGTGGTGAGAAGCCAAATAGCCCAAGAGCGGCTGAAAGATAATGCACACAAGAGGGGCTGAGAAACCCAAGACCCCACAATGGGCTAAAGGACAGATAGCCCAATATGGGTCGAGAATCCATATACCCTAAGCAGGGATGAAAAGCCACATAGCCCAAAAGGGGCTGAAACTTCAAAGAGGCCAAGAGGGGTTGAGAAACCGAATAGCCAAATGGGGCTGAAAGGTCAGCGACCCCAAGAGGGGGCATGACACCCGAGACCCCAGGATGGGGTGATAATCTGTCAGGCCCAGATTGGGTCACAAACAAACCAATCCCAAAAGTTGGGTAAATGGCCCTTAGGATATTTTTGTGTTCAGATTAGGTTTTTTTCCTTTTTAGTGGTAGGGACTGGGATCAGGCTGCATAGGTTTCTAAAGGGCGGACAAACTTTACTTTCGACGACATATGGATGTGCACCCTTTTCTTTCTTTCAGCGTAGGGACCAGAAGCGTAGGGTAAGCATGGGGTTTTTGGCACTTAAAAAAAAAAAAATATCACCTTACATACCACAATCAGTGGTCCGTCTAATGAGTCTGACTTCCCACAGAACCTATTATTTCAACCCCACCATTGAGAAAAATAATGCTAGGAAAGGTTAAAAAAAATGTGTTAGTCGTGAAGAAGCATACAAAAGAAAAATGAAACAAAATGATTAATATGGCCCACTTTCAATGAAAAGCCATTAGCATGTATGACCCATAACTTTATGAACAGTATGGAGAGGCTGGATGCCAACCAAGGTTATGGAAATGGCTGCAGGGGGAACATTGTCAAAGACGGAAGCCCCCTCTTCATTAATGGGTAATGCCAATCATTACAAACCAGGTCAATGGTCATCCACATGGCGATGCTGCTCAGCAGCCAACAGGTTGGGAGGTTTAACAAAACGGCATGGAAGGCATGGGGGGAGTTGAGACCTGGTCTAACAAGAAGGGGGTCAAGCATATTACGGGCAACACAGGGCCTGTGACGATTCCGTTTGCTGGTTTTTTGGGGTGAAGTCAAGCAGGGATTGATGTGGGGAGGAACTAAAGAGTATAACCTATGAAGAATCCTACGGATCCCTTACTAAAACCCTGCCTAAAGTCTCTTCCCAGGTGACCAGGGAAAGGCAGACGCTTCCTGATCCTGACCTTGGAGGTTGTATATTGCGGGACGATCACCTGGGAGGAGACAGGGCCCAGGGTGGTGAGGAGATCCCGTGGGATGAGACGCAATATGTGTCCTCTGAAAGAAAGTGCCTTTCTGGATTGCCATACAGGTAATGGCATATTGCCATTATGTCTCTGACCCACATATAAGATCTGTGACCCGGGGTACAAGTTCTGTTAACTCTGAACAAGCCTTATTCACAGAAAGGTCTTTCACAGTATCTTAGGATAAACACCCTCCTTACTCCAAAAAGTATCATCTAAAAGGGTCTAGAGAAAGTGCCTTAAAATCAATGGCCCTCATTACGACCCTGGCGGTAAGGGGTTTACGCCAGCGTTAGCTGCGCCGACCCCTTACCGCCAACTACGAGTTCCCAGAGCGCCATGGTCACTTTTCCGCCCGCTTTTTGCGGGCGTAAAAATCCATGGCGCTATGGGACCTCGGTGTTAATTACGCCACTGTAGTGTACGGTGGCGTAATTAACACCTTCCCCACTCCCATTGAGCCCTATGGGGCCGAAATGGGAATGGGGAAGGGTAAATGGGTCAATGGGGACTTACCGCCCCGCCGACCTCGGAATGGGGCGGTAAGTCCGCCATGGCGTAAAGGGACTTTGCGCCATGGCGGAAAAGTCCGCCGATGGCGGAAAAAATCCGCCAGGGTCGTAATGAGGGCCAATGTCTTCATCTGTAACAACCAATTCTAACAGACCATCTTTTAATAAGTTTAAGGGAAATAACTCTACCCTTTAAATTAACTCAATTGTTAAAAGAAACAACTTTGTTGAAGGGGACTACAAATCCCATAATCCCATGAGTACTGGGATGAGGAAGAGGGCTGAAGAGTCATGCTGTTGCAGTAGTCAGGCAATTAAGCCTAACAAACCACACCTGAAGGAACCGGGGAGGAATAAAAGGCCCCTTCAGGCGCAGGCAGTTGGAAGGAGCTGGAACTGTGACTGGAATGCAAGCTGTAGCCGTAGTAGCAGAAGGAAAAAGGCACAAGGCTGGCAAACCAGGCAGAAGTGGTAGAACAAGAGGGATGCGGAACATGGAGACAGCAGATTTCACCTGCTTGTTCTGAGAGGGTCCTGTTCCCCCAAACTCTGAAGTGCAGAGGCTGCGCAGTGGAAGGAATGCAGGAGAGTTGTCCTTTACCCATGTGAGTCCGATTGCCATGGTTAGCGCGCAGTGAACGTGCTGGAGACTGAGGCGAGGAGCAGTTGTCATGCCGTGGGAGTGAGAGGGGCTCCATAAACGTGTGGCCGGGCCGGAGACACCTTCACGGGGGAAGGGTGTGGGTTCCTAAGAAGCTAGAAGCAGTAGAAGTCGTGGAAGCAGTGAAACCCGCAGAGCAAGTGTTAAAGAAGCTGGTGAGTGAACCATGGCATTCTAATACCTTGTGCGAGCATTGCCGGCAACAGTATCTAGTGCCCCGTTCACTCGAGTATGGTTTAAAGCGACTAGAGGTTGTTCGTTGAAATTATCATATCTGAACAATGAAAATGTAGCACTCGCGTATAAAATGAAAATATTTTTACTCGCGTGAAAAGCAAACGCTGCTCAAATCCATTGTTCAACCCTTAAAAGACTGTTACTGTCTGAACGAGTGGTCACGTGTCACTAATTTGAAACAGTGAACGTTGCAAAGACCATTATTGAAAATTTAACACAATTGTTGAAACCTTTAACTTGTGGAAACTACATCAAGGAGTGGTCATGTATACCTAATTGTGATTCCCAAAGGAGGACTGAACTCCATCCTTCACTTTCATACGGGAATACAATGTAATACTAATCTTAGAACTCTGAAAACTACATTACAAAGTGGTCACGTGTGCCTGTTAGGCAGAATTATATGCAGTACCCTTTGGGAACACTACACCCAATTAATACTACAAGTGACAGTACAATTTCACCTTTGGTACAAGCCTGTACTACACAGCTAAAGTGGTAGCAGTAGCAGAGCAGCCAGACTTATCTCAAGAGTAAGTGGGCAGTATCAAATAGGACACCAATTACTATGATTCAGGCAAACACTGACTCAAGGTTTTCAAGTAAAAGAATATACATTTATTTCACTCTTCAGTTGTATAACATTACACCTTTCTAAGCAGTTTAAAAATCACACTCTTAATACACTACACCACTTCCCTTAAATTCCAGACAAGTTAAGCTCACAAAATGAAGTGGGAGCAAAATGGCACTCCAGCAATTTAAAAGGGAGGGAAAGACAAAAGGTTAACAGAAATGAATCCACATCAACAGGTAAGTACTGAGGGCAAGCGAAAAAGAGAGACTACAATGATAAAATCAGATAGAAAAGGCTTAGGGCCAAAGTCAATGGTTCAAAAGTATTTTGCTCAAGATAATACAGTTCCGGGTAGTTCGCGGTAAAGTCTGTGGCACGGTTTCTGGATGAGGTTGGTTGGTAGAAAAGTTAGTCCAAAGAGAAGAGAAGGACAAGCCCTCGGATTGGAGAAAGATTTCAAACACTTTCACCGCTAAACGAAACGCACAACTGGATTTGCACAGTACCTTAAAACGGAGAGGGGGCTGTAGTTGATGCAGACGTTCCTGGTAGTTCCTGCAGGCTCACGGTTCCTGAAGCGACTGTCGTACTGATCACAAGTAGTTAGATTGGAGGGTCCTGAACTACCCAGGGAAGAAACCAGCAGCAGCGCCAAACAACGAATAAAAGGTGCGCTCCTTAAAACCCAAGCAGGGTCCGACCTTCTTGGCTATCCGGCCCACTGTAGCTCTGTACAGTGAATTCTACCAGAGGAGGGGGTCCTGGCTTGCAGTTTGGGTGAACTGGTTGGTCCCACCAGCACAAGGGAAGAGGTTTCCTGGAGGATCTTCTCTGTCGTCGGATTCTGGAGATTCGGACCTGCAGCAGGGCTTCACCGGGCGGTTCAATCGTTGTAGTGGTCCTCTTCTTCCAGTTCCTCGTTGGTTCTTTCGTTCCAGTGGCGACTGCTCTTCCAGTCCCAGAGACCTGCTTTATATGCAGCTTTCCCCCATTAATACAGCCTGGCTATCAATCACACAGCAGGGTGGCTGGCCTGGCAAGGCCAGTTCCCTTAGCCAATCAGACAAGAGTGCGACTTGGGTTAACAAGGGAACCCATGGCAGGGGTCCTAAAACCCCTCGCTCGCATCCTGCCTACCCAGACACTCAGGCGCCTAAAAGAGCGCTTCTGTGCAGAAGCCCGCGAAAAAGCGATGAGTAAAGGGACCAACACTGGTTTGGCGCGCAGAGTAAAACACGAGAAAGACTAACAAAAAGAAATGGCGAATAAACCCGGCTGGAGCCAAAATAAAATGCATTTGGTCAAGCGGGTTTATGTTTGAGGCTAATATAATAGCCTAAAACATTACCACGTTTATATAAGATAATCGCGGTTGAAAAGTTAGGGTAGATACCACTGCCACGTAAAGGGAACAAAACAATGCCCCAAGAGGCACAGACAAACAGGGATAAGAATTAACCTTTTCCAATACTCCATGGAAGATGGGGTGTACTGAGCCTGTGGTTTAAAGTGACTAAGGTAAAGTTAATGGTAACTTTACCCTTTTCTGGGGGAATGTAGTCAGCCCCAGAAAATGGAGTCGGTGGGAAGTCTAAAAGACAACCCTGCATCACTGCACTGAAGGTGCTGTGTAACACACATGAAATATATGGTGTCCTGAGGCTCCAGTGCCCAAGATCAAACAATAAGTAGAAACACACACAGCAAAACACATGTAAGAGTGAGAAAAAAGGCTCACACTCTTACCAGGTGAAAAAAAAAAATCCTAGAAATCCAGCAAAGCTGCTGAGGGACTCAGTAGGTAAGGGAAATCGACTATTTATGAGAATTCTCCCTAACAGTGCCCAATTGTGATTTCTAAAGAAAGATTTCACTCTCATAGCATACCTTTCATATATAAGAAGTGAAAGTGCATACATTATTGAAGAAGAGAACAAACAATGGCCAAGCCAAGAGTCTCCCCACATTAACAGTGAAACCAGCCTTTCTCAGAGTTAAAAGCAATCTAAACTGTGGGGGGGCGCTGTTACGCAGCACGCGAGATGGCCGCAGCCTGAAAGTCCTCCGTCGGAGGCTTTCACATATGGAATTATATCCTGCGATTTAAAGTTGTAACCGGTCACTTTTTTGAACCTGCAGCGAAGTCGGACATAACCCGCACCCGGGGGTGCCACTGGGGCCCCGCGGAATCCTGCAGATCCTGAGATACATTGAAGAACTCCCGAGCTCTCGGCGCGACGTGAGTGGAGCCCAGTGGGAAGACCATCCCCCATTGGAGCGGTCCCGGCAACGATCAGAGCATGCAACCTGGCGCGGGGAGTCCCAGCTCGCAGGGGAACCCTGCGTTTGTGACATCTTGCTCCCGGAGATAATAGCAAAAGTATTAGCGGATAGGCTTTTACCACATATGCTCAGTCTGGTCCGCCCTGATCAGGCGGGTTTATACCAGGCCGCTCTACTCAAAACAATCTGCGAAGACTTTTCACCCTAATGCGTAACATGAACCAGGCAGTCCCCATATTGGTGGCCGCACTGGATGCAGAAAAGGCATTTGACTCAGTCGAATGGCCTTTTCTATTTTAGATCCTTCACTCCTCAGGTCTGGGCAATATGTTTCTACATTGGATTTGGTTGCTATACACAGCTCCTAGAGCCCTGGTGTATACGAACGGTAATAAATCCGAAATCCCGGGGCACTAGGCAGAGCTGCCCCTTTTCTCCGATATTATTTGCCCTTGCAATTGAGCCGGTGGCATGCGCCTTGAGAGACTATCATGCACATAGGGGAATAACACTCCATTCGCACACATCCATCGTCTCCCTATACGCGGATGATATGTTAATATATGTCAAACACCCACGAACGAACCTTCGCCCAGTGGTGGAGGAAGTCACTAGATTTGGAACACTATCTGGATTGCATATTAATTGGTCTAAATCAGAGGTTCTGCCGCTCACTCTGTGCGTCATTCCACACAACATTGATGGCGATTTTGCCTGATGCCCACAAGGGATTCCCTACCTGGGAATTCGGGTGTCCACATCTCACGCTAAGCTTTACGAGGAGAATTACAGGGCGACCCTCCAAACGTTGGAACACAGGATGGATACCTGGGACGCCTTCATATTTGCCAGGTGGTTAGAATTTCTCTTGTAAAAATGGTGGTACTCCTCAAACTTTTATACATCTTCAACAATGTCCCGACCTGGCTCCCGGCGAACTTCTGGGTTAAACTGAGAAGCATGACGAATAAACTGATATGGGCTGGCGGGAGACCCCGCCTCTCGCTAGACACGCTGTGCCGTCCAAGCTCTCAAGGGGGCCTGGAGGTCCCAGATCTATTCCTAAACTTTCTGACCGCGCAGGCCCAATACTCGGCTTGGTGGTGGATCCAGACAACAGATTTACCTCACACGATCCTGGAGAAAGCTCTTGCCCGGCCAGACGATTTGAGGGGTCTCCTGTGGGGCACACTGAGTGTAGCGACAAGGCAGAGGTACAACCAGTTGCGATCACTCTGGGTGCCTGGGACCACTTGGCTAAACTTGCGGAACAGGGACAATGGTACTCCCCCACTATGGCCATCTACCGCATCCGAGGTATACCTCTCACACACGAGAAACCTTTCATTCAACACTTTACACAGTTACAGATCAAAAGAATAGGGGACATCACCCCACAGGGCAGATTTATATTATGGCAAGACCTTAAAGCCAAAGGTGAATGGAATCCAATAACGTTGTTTCTGTATTTCCGATTGCGGGAGGTGCTGCGTGTTAAATGGCCGGACTTCCCGGATTCCCCCCGGTTGCCCCGATCATGTCACCTATTACTACGCAGGTGTCCTCAAGGAAATTAGTTTCAACATTGTATCACCTGGCTAGGTCCCTTAACCATCATCGAGTAACCGGGTACAGAGGCAAGTGGGAGGGCAACCCGGGTCCCTCATTAACTGACAGCCAGTGGGATTCTATTTGCGCCCAATCCAAAACCATATCCGCCAATAATAGATTTCGTTTGATACATTTTAAATTTCTACACCAAGTGTACTACTCCCCCTCCAGTTAAACAAGATCTACCCACTTAGACCCTCGAACTGCAAGTGATGCAATCTAGTACAGGCTGATTTTCTCCATATAACCTGGTTATGCCCTACAATTCAACCGCTCTGGGATAAGATAGCTGAAGCCATGACCAAAATGGTTGGTATTCACATATCCTCGTTTAGAGTGACCAGGTTGTCACCTCAGTGGTTTCTGGGGTGAAAATAGTGTTAATGTTTTCAGCTCTCTTTCTAGTAGCGAGAGTTTCTTTAACCTGGAGCACCAGAAACAAAATGAAAAAATTTGATTCATTTCTTTAATTTAATGATTTAGTTAAAATAGAAGTACTCTGTTGTGCACCGGAGTTTGGATTCTTTCTGGTATCCACATATCAACATCCCCCGAGGTTTGGCTTCTTGCTTTGTTAGAGGATGGAACCAATAGTGAGAAGCAGCTTCTGAGCATGGCTTCGGTGGTGGCGAGATCTCTTGTCGCCCGCGCGTGGCGAGCCAACAGCCCTCCCACGTTCCTGCATTGGCTTAAGGTTATGTCAAACTGTGAACAGAGAGAGAGACTCAGTTCAACCTAACACTTCCCTCTCACAGCAGACCCAAGGACTACTGGGCGCCCTTCAGGAATTATTTCTCTGAGGAACGGAGGTGCGGATACTCCTCCACACTGACCTAGTTGAGGCAAGGGGCTAGAGACACTAACGGAGCCCTGCCTTGAGATGACGTTTTGTTGTACCGTTTTTAAAAAAAATAATGTTCTTATTTTACGCAATCTAAACTGTTCCTGTGAAGTTAATAACAGTTCAGTTGGCCTAGGATACAAGTGTACAAGCATTACATGAAGCTAAGAGAGTGGCAGCAAGGCCTCTGGGTAATTACTTGGGCTGATAGCTGGCAGAACTGGCTGTTTGTAAATACTATTTTTAAGTAGACAACTTGTAGTGCCAGAGACTGTGTAAGACAGAGAGAAGGGAGTCTTAAAGGCAAACCCAGGTTGTTATTGTGGCAGAGAGGCAAAGAGGCTGCCCCTTTTGAAGAGAGATATTCAGAGGAAGGTGTTGGAAGTACTTTAAAGTGTGTCTTGTTGAAGCCTGTCTAGGAGTGCAAATAACTGAAGATGTGGTAGTATTCCTAAGCACTGAAGCTGTGGTGGTATATCTGGTTGTCAGTAGAAGCAACATTTTAGTAGCCTAAAGAAGGTGGAGTACTGTGAGACAAAGGTGACTGTTCTCATGGTGAAGCAAGTAGAAGTGACGTTGTTGAAGTTGAAGCAGGTGCACTGAGAAGTCATCCTGACAAATATACCATTGTGAATTCTAAAATTGTACCTAAGGAAATACTAACTGTTAACCAAGAACTATGCATCACTGACAGTTGTGACTACTGCATTTCTTTTTAACTGTGGCAAATCTGCTTGAAGAAGTGACAAGGCATTGTGGCTGGAATTACCATTTGTGCTATTTGGTGGAAGCGGACAGTGGATATTTCACCAAGTAGAAGAGATTTGCTATCATTGGAACTTTGGTTAACAAACTTTTACTTTGACTTTGAAACATTAAGAGAACTGATTTGAGACATTTCATTGTTTTGTTCCACATTAGCAGAATTGACTTTGAATCCTGGGGAAGGGAAATTACAAAGGGCCAGTCATCCTGTGTTAGAACGTTTTCCCTTAGCTTTGGGTAGGCAGGGAAGTCCTCGGCAGAGTAGGGATAGCGAAGTATTTTTGCTTATATTTATTTTGAGAATAAAATGGCATGTTTTGATAAATCATCAAACAGTTGTCCACCTCGCATTACTGACCCCTAACACTTCCCATACATTTCTTTTTTTAAACTTTTTTTTCCATAACCCTGTCTACTTCCCGCCCACCGCCCATCTCAATATGCCCTGGTGCACTGTATGTTGATATCCGTCACATAATATAATAAAAAAACAGAGACCAATGTCTTTTTGCAGGTATTGAAACAGTTTAACTGTTTGCATATATCAAATCCTGGGGCAGGGGGGTATTGTCCAGCACGCGTATTCCCCCTACTTGGGAGGAATGTCATAGTCCGTTCGTGTCATCCATTTATACAGTTGCTGAGTAATTGACCACTGGGAAATGGGGAAACCGGTAATGAAAATATCCTTGATGGATCCTCGGGGGGGGGGGCATGATTGGTTAAGAATCAGGGGTTTTCCCTCTCTCCACAATGTACGATCAGAAGGAGGCCCAATAGTCCACAGGTCTACCACCAGGGGAAAGGGTGGATGCATAGGAGGTTTCACGCATTTCACACATCTTCATCAAATTCAGCCACTCCTTAACAGTGGGTGATCTCTGTCTCATCCAGGATTTAGCAATCACCGCTCTTGCCACCACTGAAGCCATGGCAAGCAGTTTCTTTTCAATTTTGTTTGGGGTGTCGAACAAGCCCTCCGCCCCAGCCCCCAAGGAGTGAGGACCGGACCCCCCAGAAGATTTCTGATGCCACGGGGCACCAAATGCAGCAATCTCGGCTCTCCTACGCCTTGTAGTTCCAAAGAACCGGGCTCTCGAGAGAAGGAGGCAGAGACCCGGCATCCCCACGCCTGCCTGGTGGATTCGAGAGGGCCTGCCTAGACAACATAGAGATGGAGAGGCCACCCTGCTCCAGACTGCCGTTCCACTGCCGCACCCTCCCTGCCCAGCACGTAGCCCAGAGGCATAGAAGGGGTCAAGTAGCGGGCCCACTGACCCGAGGCGCTTACCAACGGGGCGGGGTGCCCGCTGACCACCCAACCTTCTGCTGGCCCGGGGAGGCCCCTGGACCTCGAGTCTCCCCGCCAGAGAACAAAAACCTCAAAACAAGATTGGCCCGTAGTGGAGAGCGGTCCGAGCGAGCCCCTCTCAATTTGCTCCTGCGGCAGGTGGCTGGACCCAGCAACACCCCCTCCCCACAGCGGAACGGGGAGAAGGAATAACGAGGCCCACACCACGGACTTCAACCAGACAGCGGACCCGCGACCTCCATCCCTCTCCCAGTAATCAGATAAGTGACCACTCCGAGAGATCAGTGGGGAGGCAAACAAGCTGCATATCCCACCCATTGAAGATCACCTGCTGTGGGGGCTGGCGAGAGTAGTCGTCCTCTGAGATTGCCATAGTCCCGAGTCACCCTGCCTCCCGTGCCTCCAGTTCGACCACATTGGGTACTTTGCCCCGCGAAGTGAGTCACGTACTCGAGACTTAACGTTGAGAGGCCCCGCCTTGTGGTCTCCGGCTGCACCCCCACTGATTGCACGATTGACTCCGTGGGGTCCGCTCAAGCTCTGTGGCCGTCCACAGGCTGGCGCTCCCCCGGGGTGGGCGAAAATGTGCCATTCATAGCCCGGACTCCCTCCATGGTGCCTTGGAATGCTTTAGAGCCCAACTATGCTGATGCTATATAGCCCATCTCTACGGGTGTCAGGAATCTGGGGTGGTGGAGGCGAAAAAGGTGTCTAAATCTAAACAGAGCGTAGGAAAAACTACATTTCCCAGCAGCCCCTTTGGTGTTTTGTAGCCCTTGCCGTGCACGCGTATGGCCAGCTGTTCTTAATTAGTAACAGCTTATCAAGGGCCAACGGCACACGGCAGGTATGGCTTATTATTTTCATGAGGCGAAGCCATGCCGGAGGCTCGTGCGGTCTCGCGCACACTCTAATCGGATTCAGGGTATGTGGCAGCAGCAGCACACGGAGAACTACGCGGAACGAGCGGCGGAGCACAGGAAGTGTAAGGAGGACCCGCGCCGCCTCGTTTCAGCTCCGCTCTCATCCCGGTGCTGACACTGTGGAAAGGGGCTGCCGCCTCGTTCAAGCTCCGCTCCCCTACCTGCACTGACACTGTGAAGGGGGCATCATTTCAAGGCGTCATCATTCTTCATCTGGGACGGCTTGCGAGTCTCCCAGACGCACAGATAAGTGCTTTATGAGTTTGTTTGCTCTCGTGAGTTAACGTGGGGCTATGTTTGGATTATTATCTTTTTGAGAGACTTCACGAGCATGTCATATGGGCAGAACACTATGATTACTCCATTTCTAAGGAGGCACTAAGGGGGTATGCAGTGCAACCTACATCTTAGTATTACAGTGTATATGTTTGTTGGAATCCACTCTCTGTGGGATTCGAATTCACACCTTTGGTCCTACATGTTCTATGAGTGTTTTATGTTGCTTACGCTTGCCCAAAGGGCCATGTGTCATGTTCTTCATATTGGGAATCACATCCCATGAGTTGGTTTCATTGGTGCTTGCATACACGTATTCTATGTACTGGTAATTACTGCATGTGCCTGTATCAAGGGGCCATTAGAGAGCACAGCTACACTAGCTAGGTACTATTCTGGTCTGTATTAAGGGGGTCATCTGTTCAGATATATGTGTGTGTTATGTTTCATGGTACGTTATCTACGCATTAGACAGTGTAGGTTTTTTCCCTGTTCTTTCCCCTATCCTATCCATTTTAGGTGTTTCCTAACCCTCTATCCGGTTTCCCTAAACTTCCCCTCCCCGTCCACAACCTCTCCCTAACCCTCTTCCCCCATTGGCTGCCACGTGGTATCCTGTGTTTTGAATATTAGGTATGTGTGCCAACCACAGGTGGAAGGTCGACTTCATTCGGCTTCTGTGGTTCGGGGGGAGAGTGTCGACACTTCCTCCCCCTATGGTGTTGTTGACAACGGGTCCCCTCAACCAGACGTTGCCACTGTTGGCCTTCCTCTGCTGCGCCTGACCCACTCCAACACATCTCGTACTCCGCGAATTGCAGCAAGGTCGGCCGTCCTCCTAATGCCGGGCCGACAGGATCACCCGAACTTGGCACCACTGGCGGTCCATTGGCAGTGGGCCACACAGCAACGCAACGAGTCCTACTCTTCAGACCCGCGAGTCACCTGAATCTGCCAGCTGCCTCCCTGGCTAGGGCTCTCAGCCCCCTACTCCCCAGGCCGCCCCGGTGCGCAAACAGAACATAACCCCCCACAGAGCTGTGACTGAGGTCTGGATTGTAGTCAACCTCACTGGGGGAGAAAGGTTAAAGAGAACAGATAGGGCTGATAAGGGGCCACCACCTAGTCTCTAAGCTGCCAGAGGGCTTGGGGATTTCCGCACCTCTTCCCTATAGAGGGGAGATAATAAGGAGCCACTGTCTGCTGCACCGGACCCCCCACCACACAAAGTCCCAACAGAGATCTGCACAAGGCCGGTGAGACCTGTGTTTGGACCGGAAGGAAGCAGCGACTCTTGCACGATCCCTCAGCAGCCTTACAGTTGCATCACACCTAGGGGCCATGAAATCTCAGCCCGCACGCATCTTCCTGGGCTTCAGACATTACCCGGGGTCCCTAACGGTCGGTGGCGCTCTCCCGGAAAACCTCTGGCGCTCAGCCCAGACCCCTGGGAAGCTTTCTCTGCCCTCCCACCCCCCGGTTGTGAGCCCCCATTTCCTCGAAAAGATCAGCTCTGAGGACAGCCTCTGATGGACTGGCCCAATCGCTGCAAAAGTTCTGTCATTCCCCGGCAGTCGCAATGGAGGCAGTCAGCACGCCCGCTAACGTACAACCAGGCACAATGGATGCACAGGCAGTAAATAAGAATCTGAAGGTCCTTCTGGAGGAGATTCGTGGCTTTAGGCCAGACATCAACAAAAGACTAGATTCCCTAGATAAAAAGGTGGACTCTGTGGAGGAACGCGTACAAGCCCTTGAAGCAAACCGAACCTCAGTCGACATCTTGGAGACCCAAATGGACATGTGCTTGGCGGAACTGGAAAGGCGGGAGGAGAAATTCACTCTAAAACTCGATGACTTGGAAAATCTGGGGATCCCGAAACGAGAATGTGAAACGCAGACGGACATTGTTACAATCGTCAATGAGGTGATTAACAAACTGGTCGACGACGCCAACACCACCAAACCGACCATTGACAGGGCTCACAGAGCGGGAGCCCCCACTAGAGGCCCCAAATAGATTATTGTGCGATTTCACTACTACGCGTAAAAGAGTAAGATCCTAGAGCTGGCATGTAAGAAGGGTTCGATCGAGTAGGAAGATGCGAAGGTCACGATTTATCAGGATCTCTCGGCTCTTGCCCTGGCGAGGAGACGCCTCTGTGGCCCACTTACAAAATTGCTCCAACCCAAGGGTGTTCGATACAGATGGGGCCACGGGCCACCCTTTCTCCCTCTCTTTCGAGTATGATGGCTACAAATACTCCTTGGTCACAGAGGATGACATACAAAGGGTGACCAAGGAACTCCTGGGCGAACCCGCCCTTGAAAACAACCAAGAGGTTAGAGGAAAAGAAGCAGTGAGTCAGCGAAAAACCAACGGATGGACCATCAGACTCTCTGAGAGGCGACAAGTCAGTGGCAATAGAAAATTCAGGCGGGTGGGCCTGGGCCCGCCCCGCCCTCCCCCAGGCCTGCTAACAAATGACTACAACCCATCTTCATTTCACTATAAATGAACGAGGGGGTGGACTACACTCTCGACAAGTGCCTCGAACATCTCGAGGCGAACTTCGGTCTGTAGTCTTGGGATAGGCCTTTTTCCCAAGCTGATTGTGTAGTCAGGTGACTATGCTGGGGGGAAGGGAAGAAATGCTGACGTATGATACTCTAGTTGAAGTTTTGGGGGTAGGTGGGCTCAGAATAACCTTTTTTTTTGTTGCTTGTCGGCCTAGTGGAGGCAGACGTTGGTGGCCTGGTTGGACAGCATCTCCTATGTTGCAGGCAGTACAGGCGTTCAGAGGGGTGAGGGGTGTAAGTTGGGGGTTCAGTTTTTGTTGTTTTGGGCATATTATTGTTTGAAACTACCGAATGGGGATTTGTACTCATTGGGGACCGCTCTTTCATAAGAGTATTTCAAGTTGCGAGCCCAAACGAGGGAGGTGGGTTACATCTGTCCCCTTAAAGGGTTATTGAGAGCAAGGTACACCTCTGATGGCTGATGCACTTCTCTCGCCGACGCTGGGTTCGCTAAATGCTCGGGGACTGAATTCTCTGAATGAGAGATCATTAGTGGTGCAGGAATTTAATAGGCTGAAACTGCCCTTTTTGTTTTTACAGGAAACCCACTGGGCAAGGGATAGGGAAATGTCGCTCAGGTCCATACAGGAAGTCTTCCACACTTCCTTTGCGTCCAAAAAAGGGGGCAGGGATTGTTGTGCCTCCTAAAGCTCAGTTTGTACCAGAGGCCCAAAGTAAAGACCCGGACGGGGAAATCAGGGGTAACAAAGTGACACTAGTATCAATCTATGGCCCTAACGTGGCTCAGGACCAATTTTGGGTGGGGGTGAAAACGAAAATCATGGCATTCACTGAGGGGATCCTCCTGGTAGGTGGTGATTTCAACATGGTCCTCCAACCTGAACGGGACAGGAAGTCCGAGCGCCCTTACATTGAATTGCAAACGCAGAGGAGGATGGCTCTCACTTTTCACACCACTAATGATGAATTTGGTCTTCTAGACTCTCACTCAACACGCCAAAGACGAAACCCCATTTTTACATTATTTTCCAACCCACACTCCTCTTTTTCTAGGATCGATTATGTCCTGGTCGATAAAGCACTGTGCAAGAGTATAGCTGAGTTTGGTGTCGGTTAATCCCGTGGTCTGACCATGACCTAGTTCGGGTCCAAGTGGGAATCTCCCCAGGTGCTCCCAGCCATAAAGGAATACTTCACAATTAATGACAACGGTCAAGTGGGGGAGGTGGGAGTCTGGGTGGCCTTCAAAGCCACGATCCGGGGGGGTCTTAATTGGAATGGGGGCAGCAAGAAAGCAGGTTAGAGCTAAAGAGGAGAGACTCCTTAGAGACAAAATAGAGGCGATCCAACCAGGGGGCAAACTCTGACCCCAAATGTTCTCGGGTAAATAGGCAGATCTCCAACAACTCAAGGCGAAACTTGCCTCCCTCTTTGTTGGGCAGACCGAAAGGAAATTGTCCTTTCTGAAACAAAGGTATATGGAGAGGGAGGATAAGGCAGATAGAATCCTAGCTTGGAAGCTGCGAGAACTCAGAAATAGTAGAAGGGTCGACTCGGTGCAACTACCTGGGGGGGGCTAAATGTCTAGACGATCCGGGGATAGCAGAGCAATTCCGCCTATATCACAAGCGTCTCTATACATCAGAGTACTCGGGAGGCGGGTCTGAGGCCAATAACTTCCTGGACTCCCTTCCGTTCCCTCACCTCCCTCTGGAGAAAGCGGACCCCTTGGAGAGGCCCATCACTCCTCAAGAGGTAGTAGACACTATCGGCACCATGAAAGGGGGCACCACCCCGGGTGACACTGGCTTCACAATTCTCTTCTACGAGTCATTCCACTCCACTCTAGCTCTGTTGCTGTCCAAATTGTTCAACGCGGCCCTGGACTCAGGGACCCTCCCCCAGTCCATGTTGTCGGCCCGCATTGTGGTTCTTCCAAAAGAGGGGAAGGACTCGACGAACTGCCAATCCTATCGTCCCATCTCTTTACTTTATACGGACGTGAAGGTTTTAGCTAAGCTACTTGCAAATAGGTTGGCCCACCATCTCCCTTCACTGATTCAAGGAGACCAAGTTGGGTTTATCCCGGGTAGGCAGGGGTTGGAGAATATCAGGAAAACCCTAGACCCGATGCACAATGCCACCAGTAACAACGTAGAAGCTTATCTTCATTCACTTTACTCAGAAAAAGCCTTCGACCGTGTCGAATGGTCTTATATGGGCAAAGTTATGCAAAGGATGGGACTAGGGGAAAGATTCCGTGGGTGGATTGCCTCTCTGTACAATGGCCCTTCCGCTAGGGTGTCGGTTAACGGGACGGTCTCTGCTTCATTCCCCCTCTCCAGGGGAACCCGCCAAGGCTGCCCTATCTTTCCCCTTCTATATGCAATCACAATGGAGCCTCTCACTATAAGACAACTCCAGGGGATCACGGGGTGCGGTGTGGGGGTCTCTACTTTAAACTCTCACTCTTTGAAGATTATATCCTCGCTTATTTAACCAATTTAAAAGGTCTGTCTCCCGTGGCTCCTAGACATAATACACACATTTGGGGCCTTTTCTGGGTTGAAAATAAATCCATCAAAATCATGTCTCATGCCAATGGGGAAAGGTATCAAACAAAAAAGGGGGGGATGCCCGATTCCAACCTGGTCCTTCGGGCTATACAATATATATAAAAGCAACAGTGGACCAGTGGATGAGGGATGACACTTATATCGAGTTTATCTTTTCATATATATCGATAATACAAAATTAGCTTTAATTGTTATTCATTTCATAAAAATAGATCAATTAGCATACATAATTCATACAATTTCATCAATACAATTCGATAAAAAACTAATTCAGTAAAGACATTTTTGGGCTCACTCACAGCAAATTCCCACCATTCATTCACTTTCCTTTCTTCCTCACACACTACTGCACTCTCATACAAAAAAATGACCATTTCTATAGGTCACTATAATCCACAATATTTCATATTCTCTGGTCCCCTTTGACTATTCGTTAGGTAAACCAACTCTGTATATCCCTGTTCCTACAGGTTATATGTCTACACATGTTTCAGTTGTCGTCGGAGTTCTCAATTAAAGTCCCTGAGTCATGCAACCTTCTTCAGGACAGAAACCAGGGATCTCGCTATATCCTGTTTCACATGGTAGGGTGAGCCACACCACCTCCACCTCTTCTTGAGGTTATATTAATAGTGACTTTACTTCAATGGCACTAAACGCTTTGGGGCACTTTTTTCGGGTTCTCTCTATACGTTGGCCAGGGAACACAACTTCAAGGTCCTCCAGGCGTGGCACCTCCCCCCTGATTATCTAAAATGTTTTCCTGTGTTTCCCCCCTCTGTCCTAGGGAGTGTGGCCAACGGGGGACCTGGTATCACTTGTGGTGGGAGTGCCCCTCTATCCAGATCTATTAGTCGGAGCTCTTGAGCTGGATCTAGGATATAGTGGGCCTTTCTCTCCCCTTACACCCCATCAAACTCCTGTTTGGTATCCCCTCCCCAGAATCAGGCTCGATTAACCTTCCCAAGGTTGTCCAGGCCATGTTGAGAGCGGGGAGACTGGCCTTGGCCCAGAAATGGAAAAACAACTTAGTACCCTCCAGGGCAGAGTGGCTTGCAAAACTTTGTGCTATCTTCACTTATGAGAAATTAACAGCGCTGACCCACGACACAATAAAAGCCTTCCTGCTGGATTGGACAGTGGTGCTCCTGCATGAGGACTTTGGTACAATGAGACTTTGATGATTCCTGCCCTGAATTGACCCACCCGGTGGTCTCCTCGAAAAACACTCTCCAACACTCACATGGTTTTGCTTCCATTGACCCTGCGTGTCAGCCTACTTATGGCTTATGGTCCTGAAGCAGTGCTTTCTGAAATCCCCAGTGCCTGGTTGGGCCCGGTTAAGCATGAGCAGGGGGTGAGAGTGGGAGGGAGGGGGTGGGGGGCCTAAAGTTAATTCTGATGTGGTTATTTGTGATTTACTGATTGAACTGTCGTATGAAAATATTTTCAACAAAAACTAAGTGGAATAAAAAAGAAATTGGACTGGGGGAAATATTTTTGTCAGTCCTTTTAAGAATTGTATCACAAGGGGAATCCTGAAGAAAGATACATCTTCAGAGGTACGCTTAAAAATAGAGAGGGCTGCAAAATACCCCTTGATTGTACAAACCTGGAGCCCCGAGTTGGCTAAGTGTAATAAAAATGATAACACCATAGATGTATTGCATGTAAATGGATCCTCATTCTTAATCCTGCACCAGCTGCAAAATGTGTTCCAACGGCAACGGTACAAAGACTTTGTTGCTTGCCTTCCGGCCGAAAGCAAAATCTCCATTACATCTTCCGGGAGGTCCCAATCCTTGTATCTCAACCTTTCAGAAACCATGCGTAAAAGTTGAGAGTCTTGACCTCTGGATGGAGAAAATGACCCTCATCTCTCGAGAGAAGGTCCTATCTTTGTGGAAGATGTAGTGGAGGGCAGATGGACATGTCCAGAAGGTTGGGGTACCACGTCCTCCTGGCCCAATCTGGAGCAATTAATAATATGGATTTCCTGAACCTCCTCAACCTCCTGATGACTTGTGGAATGACGGGAATTGGAGGAAAAGCGTACTGGAGTGCAAATTCCCACTCCACTATGAACGCGTCTCCTAGAGCTCCTCTTAGGGGAAATTACCTTGCACAGTAGCTCTCGCACTTCCGGTTGACACAGTCGTGAACAGATCCACTTGGGGGAGAGGGGGGGGATTCCCAAAGGGTGAAGATCTCCTGAAGGACTTCCTGAGCTAGTTCCCACTCGTGGGAGACTGTGCTCTGCCTGCTCAGAGCATCTGCCGCCGTAATCTCCACTAAGGCTAGATGAACTGCTGATAGGGAGATTCCTTCTTGAATTGCCCAGTACCAGAGCTGCATTGCCTCTCTGCACAGTGGTAGTGACCATACAGCTCGTTGCGGTAGTACATGGCCACTGTCATCCGTCATTATCAGGACGTTCTTTTCCCATACATAGGGCAGAAAGGCCTTCAGCGCTAGTCTGATTGCCCTCAGATCCAAAAGGTTGATATGTAGTTTGGACTCCGATGGTGACCAGTGACCACTGATTGTAAGGTCCTTGGTATGTGCTCCCCACCCTGTGAGTGAGGCGTCCGTTACTGCCTTTATCTCCGGTCATGGTTGCCAAAATGGTTCTCCTGTCAAAATGTTGTCCTTGCAGGCCCACCACAGGAGATCCTGAGCGACTCTGTTTGGAACCTGAAGGAGATATGACATCCTGCCTGACAATTGAGACCATTGAGTCCTGAGAGCCCAGTGGAGAGATCTCATTCACAGGCGTGCCTCTGGAACCAGAACATGCAGGATACTGTAAGGAATAAGGGCTGGCATCGACAGGGAGTGACAAAGTTTGCCTATGGAACTTGAGGCTAACTGGAACTACAACTCCCAGTACACCTTGGGGCTGAGTGTAGTCCAATTAACATGCGCGTGACCAGCTGCAATGGATTAGAGCAGGAACGGCACGCAATCAGGTGTGGCTTATTGTGATTACTGGGTGTGGTCTGTATGCAGGACGGCGTGTTTCTCCTCGGAGAATGAATCTTTGACCGAGGCACAAACGAGGACCGGCAGGAGGCATTGGTTCACGGCACTCTCGCCGTGCATGGAGCAGGAGCAGCCAGACTGGCGGACAGCGCACAGCGTGCTCGCCGTGTACGGAGCAGGAGCCGCCAGACTGGCGGACAGCGCACGGCATGTTCTCCGGACACGGTGAAGGAGCGGCTCGGCTGCCGGCTGATTGAGGCGTGCTACAGTTCCTCCGAGAAGTCCTGCGGGGCTTCTCGGAGCAAAGATAAGTGCCTGTGCTATTGTGGGGCGGGGTGTGTTTTACTCCGCTATTTTCAGATTCTCTTTGCACGGAAACCAGGAGAACAAAATGCTATGCAACTAAGATTTGAACATTATGATTCATGAATCTATGATTTAACAGCGAGTGTTGCTAACTCGTTATACCAGGCTATGAAATCCTCACCAGCTCAGTCCTTGCAGAGGGTGAAGTGTGGGGTTTATGTGTTGGTAAAAGTTGACCACTTGGGTTTCTATGTTGCTTCAAGCTCGCACAATGGGCCATATGTGTTTGTTCTTCATATATGGGCATGAGGTCCATGGTTTGTGCCATACTGCTTGCTAATACCATTGTTTGTCCATGTTATATGTTCACACATAATAAGGTGTGTCCAGTACGTACCAGTATTAATGTATCGATGTGTGGGTGTCAGGAGGTTGGTCAGGTATGGAGTGCCATCAGGTTCTGTAAGTTCAGGCAGGTCTTAGATAGGGAGGGTTCTTTCCCGGTGCTTCCCTTTACCTAGCCAAACTAGGAGATTCCCTATTCCTCTATCCAGTGTTCCTCTTTCCCCTTCCCATCCACAACCTCTCCCTAACTCCTCTTCCCCCCATTGGCTGCCACGTGGTGTCCTGTGGAACTCATATCAGGCACCTGTGCCAACCACGGTGGGAAGGTCGAATTCATTCGGCTTCTGTGGTTCGGGGGAGTGTGTCGATTCTCTCCTCTATTATTGTGTAACCAACCTAAGAAAGTGAAAGGCCGGGAGACGCTGAACACTCTGGAATTTGGTGACCATTCTGCAGAATGTCTTGAGCCTCTGGTGCAAGGCTTTTCCCAGGGATGCCATCCAGGACTGCTCCAATGAATAAGAGCCTTTGAGATGGTATCATGTGAGACTTCTGGATTGAACATCTGGCTAAAACCGGACTTTCTTAACCAGGCAAATCGGCGCATAACTGTACTAGCCGCCATGGGCCTGCTGATGCTGTCAGCAGTGTCGAGACCTGTCTTTCATTCTTGAATATAATTAAAAATCTGTCTCTTTCCTCCCCTTCGGGGATATGATCAGCCCCCATTGCTACACATTCCCAAATAGTATGAGGGAATCTGGCCAATGTCCACGTAGCATTTCTTGACGTTAGGGTCATACATCCTGCAGAGAAACCTTTCTTGGCCCAAGCGTTGTAACGCTTGTCATCTCTGTCTGGGGGAATAGTTGGGCATGCGTTCTGTTTAGAGGTTGATGGGGCAGCTTGTACCACTAAACTTTCAGGAGTGGGATGCTTCGTCAAGTAACTGGGGTCACTACTGGACGCCCCGTATTTTTATGTTAATTTTGTATTCACTGCCAGAATCAATTCTAGCGTCTCCCAATTTGTACTCACTCTTCTTTGCAATGCCACATGAAAAGGAAGAACAGGATCCTCCTGGGGTCTTTTATCTAGGATGTCAGTCAGATCATCCTGTTTGTATATTGGTGTGGATCTTTTCCACCCCATATAGTCTACTACCCTAGACATTAAATGTCCATAAGACCCTTCTGCATGGTCAGTAGGGTCTCCCAAACTCTAATTCTGGGGACCTATCTAGTCCACTTGCATTTTGCAGGGACTCCTGTAAGTTTTTTTTATCCTTGATTCCTCTGAGATCAAAGGCTCAGGGACCCCGTGTGTTCCATACTGAAGACCAAAAGCTTCCCCATAAATCAAAGAAAGTAACTCAAAGAAATCCTTTCTTGGTAAGGTTGTATACACCTTTTCTGTGATCGTCGATGGTGGTGCTGAAATCTTCGACACAGTCCACGTCGAGGACTATGACGCTTTCGGCGTCAAGGACTTGCCTGGTGCTTTTGGCATGGGGGACTTTTCAAGGTCCAATGAGGAGTCTTTCGCCACTAATTACTTCTTCGAGGAAGATTTGTCTCGACTCGAGGGATCCTTCGACCGCTCTCAAGGAATTGCCTTTCAGGCCCGAGGGCGCACAGTTTTTGCCCTTATACGTTTTCTTGTCTAGTTTTTCGACCTGTGCATGGCTTCCATACGTTTTGGAGGGTGTCAAGGCTGCATACTTGAAAACTTGCATCATTTTGATTCTGAACTTCTCCCACTCAGTTGGAGAGGCTGATTTTGTCGGGCATTTAACCCGTTCTGGGGAGGAACTCGAAAACGAGGCAGCGACCTATGGTGCTTTTTCCTCAATCATGTCATGAAGATGGCGAGTGGTGAGAACCACTGCGTGATCTGGATCTGTCTTTTTACGACAAGGAGAAATATTTCTCGACTCGTCTGAAGACACTTTTTTTTGACAGGGTTGTCGAAGGGGATTTTGACCTACCTGCTGCTAGTTTTTCTCTTCGCTCTTTCAGGGCTTTCACCGTCATCGATAGGCAGGCTTTACAGTCGAAGGTAGCGTGAGAGGTACCGAGGCACCACAGACACACCCAATGGGGGCCCGTAAGGGACATCTTAGCCCCACAATCTTGGCACTTCTTAAACCCCAATCTCGGGAGTCGAAGATGTCGATGATAATGCCATTTTCAATAATTATACCAAAAGATTCTCGATAGGGAACCGGAGCGTACCGTATCCAGAGCGATAACTTTCTGGGGAAAAATGAACAGGAGACAAGTCGCTGCGCGCGCTTTATACCATCAATGTCGTCGACATCGAGAATGACATCGAGTCGGCCGATATCGACACGCAGCGCCCTCTGCTGGAATAAATTTCCAAAGCAGCTGAAGCTGGATATGCAAATATCATAAGATGAGGAATACATGGGAGGACACAATCCATTCGAAACCATGTTAGTGAGGGTGGGAGTGTTGGTCACAAAGTGTGTCAAGGGGGAAGAGTTGGGTGTAACCGGAAAGTTGTTTCACACTCCCCGAAGTGTATCCCCAAGCCTGTAATAGGATAAGAGAGTGACAGCATTGCAAGGGCCCCGGCTCTTAAGGCGATCCCACTGTATGAATTGGCCATTGTGCACAATGTCACCCAAAGACCGGACCTCCAGTTTCTGTCACTGTACTTTAAAGGACTTTTCGGAGTTGAGGGGGAATGCATGAATCTCAAATATTGCAAAATCTGCATGACAGTTGCCGGGGGTACCAGCCTCTTGGTTCACTCGGGCCCATGCCCAGCGGGTCACTTCCAGAGGTTGAATCTCATCCTTAGGAATACGTTTGGGAACCCCCCAGAGTAGGCCCTTCAACTCATGTGGACGAGCAATCGCTTTTTCCAGCTTGATATGGGGGCATTCTACAGAAGGGTGCCACCACCAGACCGCATATTGGAGCTGGGCGGGCAAGCAGTATGCGTACATGTCCGGGTAGTCTAGTCCCCCAGACTCATAGGGAAGAGTTATGGTGTTGAGCGCAAACCGTGCGCGTTTACCCGCCCAGACCAATTTGGTCAACATAGAGTGCATACGTCTCCAATACCACGACGGAGGAACCAGTAGGATGTTGTTTGATATACATATATATATATATATATCTATATAGCATTTTGAGTACCACCACTATCTTAGCCAGGGCTAGACGGGCAGCCTGGGACAGGGGCAAACAGATCCACACCTCCACCTTTCGCTCCAGTTGTGAAAGGGCTGCCACAGTTATATTCGAGCAGTCAGGATGGTGATGTGGAGACAACACTCCCCAAGTACCTCATACCCCTGGGGCACCAACGAAAGTCCGTGCTGACATTGGCTGGAATGACAGAAGAGGTTAATGGCAAGATCTTGGATTTGGTCCAATTAATGCGCAGGCCAGAGAAGCCCCAGAATTCTGTGATTTCCTGCATCAGTGGCTGGATATTCTGTTTGGGATGTTTCATGTACAGTAACATATCATCCGCTTAGAGGGAGATGATGGAGACATGTGAATGAAACTGTACCCCCCTATGTGAGGGTCTCAACTGCCAGGGCAAAGAGGATGCGGGAGAATGGACACCCCTGCCGTGTCCCTCTGGTAGGAAATAGTCTCTGATGTCTGTTGTTTTGTAAGGATTAATGCCTGCAGGGAGGTGCATAGTAGACTGATCTACCTTATATATTGTAATCCCAGTCCTGACCTCTGCAGGACTTCAAACAAGAATGCCCACTCGACAGAGTCAAAGGCCTTCTCTGCATCGAGGGCCGCAACTACTATGGGATCCTCTTTGTTGATGTTGTGCATTATAGACAGGCTCCGTAAGTTATTCTGTGTGGACCTGCCTGGGATAAAGCCCGCCTGGTCCGGGAGGTAGTTTGGCCAATATCTTGTTGTCCATATTGATCAACGAGAGGGGCCTATAGGAGGCACAGTTTGGGGAGTTTTTATTAGGCTTGAACAGCAGGGTGACTACGGCCGTCCTGGTGGATTCTGGGAGGAGGCCGGTGTAACGTCACTTTTTCCTATCCGTCAGAAAATCCTATCTTGCTGATTGAGCATGCGTGCGCATGCTCAGTCATTACTTAAAGGATAGGATTTTTTGACAGCAGGAATGTGGTGTGCACGTGTTTATGGGATCTCAGGGGTGCCGTTTCTGTAACTTGATGTGAGCCAGGCTCACTGCAATAACAGAACACGGCGAAGCCCTGTTAAGAGCTACTCGTAAATGGACGTAAACATTACGAATCCACTGGACTCCAGAAGATAAACACAGCGGGCACTGTGTTTCACAAAGTCCCAGGATTCTAATATGCACTAAATGTGCAAAAAATATCAAAGTATACATAACAAATATATATGTACGTGTATGTGAAGTAAGTGCATCATTGTCACGTTAATAATGCACTTATTTCACATACACGTACATATTCGTGATGAATCCGGCTGACTGCGCATGCCGAGTCATGATTTATAGTGAAGCACTGGGGGTGTTCTGTAATATTTGGTATCCCATACTGATCCGGTATCCCCTGATCTTCGGCTGCCTTCAGCTGATTGCTGATTGGCTGCATTAAGCCTGAGCAGAAGTCCCTCTTCCGAGCTGTCACAGACATAAGCAGCAGAGCACCACGTGAGCTGCCTCAGTTGCTGTAATATATAAACACTGTTCATTCTGAGAGAAAACTTTGCATTAAAACACAAGGCTGTCTTTGAGGAAGCCGCTGATGTAAAGCTTTCTCTCAGAATAATAAACAGTGATTAATCTATACCCACAACGGAACGAAGCTCAGCATTACATGAACTTTAACTTGTCATTAAAATACGAGGCTTCAACTGAAGCCATTAATGACTCCTTACAGTTCATGAAATGTCGAGCTGCGCTTTGTGGTAAGACAGTTACATTTTATGAAAAGCCTCCCTATATTATCCTGTAAATGGAGTATTCAGCATTGCAAGATCTGGTGAGGGGGACAGCCACGGTGAAACTCCTGCTACTTTCCCCTCAAATGCAGTGCACGCAATTCCAGGCTGTCTCATTACTAGTGGCATCTCGCATTTTAACACAACAAAAAAAAAACGGCAGAATCATTACAGATGCAGGGAGCTCATCTATTAAAGCTCTGTCGTGGCGCTCTGGGGCAAAATACATGCACATCAACTCATTTGCATATGGACTGCATCAACAGACATTACTTCACAGAAAGCACATAGCAAGGAGCATCATCAGTCTTTGATACTTGGAGGCAGAATGCAACTGATTTAGAATAAGTTGTCATAAGTAAGCCAAGTGGCAAATAATTTTGTGGTGCAAAATACCTAAATTGCACTGTTATATATGGAGCACATGGGTGTAATTTTAGGGGGGGGGGGGACAGGGGTGTCCCCCCCCCCAACTTTCATGGCACACCATTTTGTCCCCATCACTGTTGGAGCAAGTCAGGCTTTTTTTAATTTTTTTTTTTTAAATAGCAGCATGATATATTAAAGCTTTGAAGTGACTCACTTACAGAGCTGCAGATAAGACACAGTCTGATTACATGGTCTGCCCAGGATCACACACTTTGGTTAAATGGTGAAACTGGGATGTGGACAATTTAAGAAACACACATTTTAGTTTATATAGATATTTATTAATGTTTCCCTTTGCATTTCATGTGCTTAAATAATAGTTTATTTATAGCAATGCCTTGGAAGCAAAGCACATTACATAAGAAACTGCCCTTTCATTATTAACTTTAACTATACATCATTATAGAAATATGTTGAACAATAAGAGGATCTTATTGGATTTCGTTTTATTGTCCCCATCCTGCATGCAAAGTCACAATCACATCAGGCAGATTAATGTGCCTAACAACCCCCCCTTGGGTAAAGCCATACTCATAAAGCCTGCAACATTATGCAACCGTCTCACACCTGATCACTCCCTGCCATGCACATTTCTAAAGGGACAAAAGTCCCTGCTAATAGTCCACCCTCCCTCCCATCAGTGCCTAATGGTTCACATTGAAATGCTCTGTTGACACAGAGCAACTTGCGAGCCCCTCTGCTGCTGCCTGCAGCTCCTTGGGACATTGTCCTGGCAGAGGTTTCGGAAAGGGTAAGGTGTCCTGCTGCCAGGACAATTACTGTGCTGAGCAGGAATTACTCAGCACACATTGTCCTTCCAGGGGGACACCTTTCCCGTTTGGGCACCTTCATTGAGGTGCCAAACAGGAGAGGTGGCCCACTGACGAAAGTCCTGGTCAGGCCCTCAAAAGAGCCTCTGGGGTGGCCGTGTGCCCTCTCAGCCCCCGCTCGGTACGCCACTGTGTCCAGGTGTTCTCCAGCCGATCAAGGTATGAAGCTTTACAGTCCCTGGTGCCACATCTATGAGTTCATGAACCATCTTTGTGCATTTCACCCATCCTCCTGATTGAAGGGCTTTAACACACCACATAAGACTTCCTCCATTAGGTTCTACACTTTTTTTGTCAAAATGTTATATTCAAGAAAGAGCGTGAACAGTAATTTCAACAAAGTGATACATCCTCATATACCGCCACAGATTCCTTACATAAATCAAGAAATGCAACCTTTCAAATACAATTTTCCATCAAAGAGGCACTAATAAAAACAACCACAAACAGCAATACATAAGGAAAGTCAGTGGGTAGAAGGTGTGTTTGTGACAGACAGCAACATCGACAAGACGGAGCACACTAATACAACAAGCATTAGCAATGCGAACAGTTTGAGCTTTTTTGTAGGCATGGCAAAGGCACTTGTCAGGCACAGTCATATTGGTATTAACTGCCCATTGGTAGTTGCAGGTGCAAAATGGTGGCAGTACCTGGGCATCTAAGCAGTGCCCGGCAAGTTCCTAATATTATGCACAAGCCAAAACTGTTGGCTTTGCCAATGCGTGTGCTTAACAGCACTTCAATGAAATAAACACAGAGTGCTTATAAATTAAGTGGCTGAATGCAGACCTGGCTTCAGCATTTTTATTACACCAGTTGCGTGTTTACAGCAGCAATTAAGTCTGCAAGCTGTGTGACCCTCCTCATATGCCGACACCTGAAGGGTTTCTGTCAAAGAGGCTGATACCTTAAAAGTAGGTACTGGGACAAGGAAGAGGAAAATGGAGGTAATATGCCTGAGAGATATGTGTAGAAATGAGCATTTCTACACATAAAGTTGACTTACGACTGTGCCAGTCCGGTAACAGCTGCTATCAAACCCGGCTGGTGTGCATAGTGTAGTTCACTCCACAAGCAGGAGAGCCCCAGGGGAGCAACCTCTGTGCCTGCCGCTCTGTGCTTTTCTGTGCAGCGCCCTGCGAGACCCTCACATGCCTCCTCGACCACGAACGGCGTGCCCTTGTGGCGTGGGGCAGAGCGATGCGGGCAACACAGTATGCTGTGCAGAAACATCAACACAGTAGGCATACATGTTGTGCTTCTCACCCCTTACAGCATCTGCAGGCAAGAAGCCCTCAATTCCGAACACAAGTGGGATACTGCTTTGGTGCATGGGTGCAGCAGGCATGCATTATGTTGCCTCCCTTTTACAATGGCCTGGGCTCAGACCCTGAGTCAGGAGATAAGTGAGATGTTGTGCTGCTGCAAAGTGCCACCTCTTCTCTACTGCATGTCCTTTGGTCTCACGTCCTTAGTTCAGAAGATGTGCATGAGTGGAGTACTGTACTGATGTATTCCTCTTTTGTACAGATCAATTCAGAAGCCCTGCGGATTATTTGTCAGTGAGTAGGATTGATACAGCCTTCCCTTTCAAAGCCCACTGCCACAAGCTTGTTAAAACATGTTCGCTGCTTCTAGTGCAGTTCTTGGTGTAATCCCCTGGTTTAGCAAAGTCTTCCATACCAGATGATACTCTTAGAAAGTGGAACTGTTCCTATTTCATCAACCTTGCGGCCGGGGAAGCTGCCAATGTTGTCAACGCTGTGAGGCCTCATTAGAATAGGTTTCACCATGAAAATATTTGAAATAAATAAAATAAAAATGTTACCTACTCCTGCTCACATGGAGATCACGGTAGCAAGTGTATTAATCCTCTCCACAGCAATATTACCAGTCTAACTACCTTATAGGCTGTGTATATCATACATTTGTTAAGGAGGTGCATACATTAGGCACAGGCAGTATGTAAAAAAAGGTTAATTGGCATGCTTATTAATGCCGTTCAAGGGTGCCCCAGTGATTGGTGGTGTTCCACAGGTGGGGATTATATTTACATCATGTGTTTATCCCTTCCATGGTGATTTTCTGGATGCCATATTGGGTGCTGGAATGGTGTTGGTCTGTATCTCTCTCTACCTGTCTCTCTCACACAGTCTTTGACAAAACACCATCCATAAACTAAATGCACTCTTGCAACTTGAATAATACACCTTGACCATTAACCTCATATAATTTCAAGGTCTTTGATAGACCCTGAAAGTATTAAAGGTGCAGTCTAGAGGTGTTCCTCAGATCTCTGTGGTGGGGACTCAACCCGCAGAACAACCTTACTGGCTCAACAGATGGCTATAGACGGCCATAGTCCACAATCGCTGTCCATGATCAGCAAGACTTGACCATGATTGGCGATGCTTGGCAATGGTTAGCTATTATTGGGGATGGTGGGCCATGGTCGGCAATGATTGACTTGGGGATAGGCAACTGTGGTTGGTTTGGACGCTGGTGAAAGTCAGCAATGGCCAACTGTGTTTGGCAATGGTCGCCTGTTGTCTGATCCTAAAAAACGTTTGGTAATATGAATAATGCAAAACATTTTAACTGCAGATAACCAAGACAAAAGACAGTTCAGCCAAACAAAAGCCAGACTCTATATCTGCCTCTGCCAACCCTTATGTCATGCTTTTGCCTACTTGCCGCTTATCTGATCAGGTTTTCAAATTGCATCCCAATCCAAGATGGCGCCCAGACGCTCTTGCCACATGGTGACATCATCGCGTTCACGTACTCGGCAACATTTGATACCCGGAAATAAATAGAGGTAATTCAGAAGGCTTCTCGCATTGCAATTGTTTTGTATTGCTTGACGCTAGTTTGCCTTGTGACCTCGTGTTTTCTACTTGTTCCTGGTTCCTGTAAAGACAAATTCCCAGAATAACAAATTTACCTGGAACGTCTTCTCAGCACCTTGTTTCTCCCCCCCCCCCTCAAGGTTTTTTCCCCGTGGGACCTGGCTCCTGGGTTAGCCGTAGTGCTTACCTGTTATCCTGTAATCGGGTTGCATGGTGGCTACCTGAAAGGACAGGCCTCACCTCTTCCCAGCAAAGGAGTCCAGAAGCAAAGAGGTAAGGACTGAACCTGACGCCTTATCTCCTAGTCATCATTTAGGGCATTCATTTTGGCTCACATGCAGAGGGGAACTAAACCACCACCTCATGGAGCCAAAACTTAAAGATTCAAATGTAATCAGTACTCAAATAATTCTAATAAAGTAAAAAGTCAAATAAAAAAATGAATCAAATAAGAGATAAAAGTAAGTTTGAGTCCATGTAATATAGCCAGGGGTGTTAATGTCTCTGTTACAGAGATATACTTGTATCCTACGGATCCGAATTTCCCATTTCCAGTTAGATTGCACAAAGGGTTAATATGCCTGCTCTGATTTGTCTGTTACATGCACTGCACATACCTACCATTCAGAACAATGGAAGAGCTGTGGCCCCTGCAAAACTGAAAAATATATTACGATTTGCTCCTCATATAAACAAATGTCCCTTCTTCTGGGTGCTCCAGCACGGGAGCAGGATTTTTTTCATTTAAATAGGGCACTGCTGCTACGCCAGTATGGGACAGGCTTTGAAAGACTGCCCATGCTGGTGTGGCACGGGCGCACTATTTAAGTGATAAGCTCTCCGCTCGTACACAGCAGCTTGGAGCTTTTCATTTAAATAGGATGTTGCTGCTACACCAGTACAGGGTAGCTTCTGAAAGGCTTCCCTGAGCTAGTGTGGCAGCGGTGCCCTATCACCCACCAGATGCAGAAGGATGCCCTGCGGCAGACCGGGCTTACAGCCGCCGGCCTGCCTCATGGGGTAGAGCTTGCTGAGGTGGGTCGTAGCAAGGTTCTGGACCGAACTGGGACTTGCCTGTACTTCAGAGACCTATTCTAGAATCAGAAGACGCTGCTCTAGTATTTGTGTGAGTGGGTGGGGGCTGTGCATGGGGGGATGTAGCCGCTTCCCTCGTGTGCTGAGGAGGGACACATTGAAACAATCAGCAAGGGATCCTAGTATTCTCAGTGTCCCAAAAACAAGTCTGTTTGGGTTGTAGCTGAAGACTATGATGGGAGGCAGACCTAGTTCTCAGTTGTCAATCCCTCAGAGGAAGCCACTCCCCAGGGCTATGATCAAGCTCAATGGGACAACTTGTCAACTAACTGCCAACTCACCCTAGTTTTGGCAGAGCCTCCATTGTTTGTGATTGCCCAGATACAATTCCCTTTCACACTTTCCCTTCAACATAAAAAACATACAGTAGTCACTCAGTGGCCGATTAAAGCTTGCACCCTATGCCTGTTTAACCGCTGTGAGAAACCTGAAGGTGTCACCCTGGCTAAATCCTTGCGATCTGTCGTCCAGGTGGCCAGGACATGGCCATCGCTATTGGATCCTGTGGGTGAACTAGTGAGGGAGGATCACCTGGATGGGGTGTCCTTGGGGAGTGGGAGTGGGACACTGACGGGTGAGACGTGGTATTCCCCTTCCTTCAACACCTTTTCCCCATCCTCTTCCGTAGGACATTCAAAAACACTGCCCCCCCTTTTCCGACACGAACACTTTCGCACAACATGAAAGACAATGGACTAACGCCAGAGCCGTTTATCTGACTTGTCCCAATACCAGGGTCGGGCAAAAGTCAGGCAATTTATCAGAATCACACACACCCGACGGCCCTTTCCCTTCCCCAGAGGGATAAAAAGGGGAGCAAGAGAGCATAGAGAGCACAGTACGAGCGAGGCAGACCGCACAATGAGACAGCTATCAAGACCAGGCAGTTCAAGAGGAGGAGAAAGGCGACAAACATCGAGAGGCAGACGAGGAGAGACACAACCTTGCCCTTCTTGACAAAACCCAGCGAAACCTCTGCAAAAGGAATCGTAAGACCGAGGACAATAGCCCAAGGGTCCTCCAGCAGATGTCAAAAGGTACACCGAGCGTATTGACGCTGATAAGCTGGATCGAGGGACACTCCTGCTACCATGGTACCGGCCTTGACCCCAGTTGCGAAGAAAACCAAGCGGTTCATCACAGCCAGTGAGTCGAAGGGAAAATTGATAAGAACCGGGCTGTGGGGAATGAAAGTTGCAAAGTAAAAGAAGTTCAAAGAAAAATTGTAAAGGGAAGACAAGCTGCATAAGGGGACCAGCACCACGTGGGTGCTGATTCGAGAAAATCTGGTCGACTCTGATTGATCCCTGAGCGAAACTATAGATACCAGAAGGCCGTAAGAGAGCCGTCTAGATAGATCAAAGTGGTCATACAGGAGGTCAATCAAAATCCCTGTACAGTCGAAAGCCTTTGACCTAAGAACTATAAGAAAGCAAGGGAAGTAAGGAACAAGTTACTTACCTGTAATTGTTGTTCTCCAGCATGGTTCTGGGATGGATTCACATGCTCATGAATATTCCCCGTCGTCGGGCTGGGAATGTTCGGTAAAGAAAAAATCAGTTTCAGTTTAGTTTCTGAACTGTCTTTCTACTAGTAACCAATCACTGGTATCTGGGTCATACTGCCCCCAACCAATGACTGCCCTCTACCTAAGCCCCTCCTCTGGCACCCATCTTCAGATTTGGTAGCACGTAAAGTGGCAGTAGGACCAAGAAAAGAGCCGCAGAGGGGTTGGAGGGAAGGTTCACATGTGAATCCATGCCAGCCCCATGCTGGAGAACAACAGTTACAGGTAAGTAATTTGTTCCTTCTCCAGCATGGGGTCTGGCATGGATTCACATGCTCATGAATACAAGAATACATAGCAGTACACACATGCACAACCACGGGAGGTGGCAAGGCTCAACATTAAGCATTTCAACAACTCAACATTAAGCATCTCTTACCTCCTCACCAGGTTCACCTTCAGGCGAACAGGTTGCGCAGCACTGCCTGGCCGACTCTGGACTCCTCCCTGGAATCCCGGTCGACGCAGTAGAATCTCATGAAGGTGTGCATCGACCTCCACGTAGCAGCCCTGCAGATGTCCAGCAGGGGCACACCAGACAGGAACGCCATGGTAGCAGCAATCGCTCTGGTTGAATGGGCTCTCGGACGGCCGGGCAACGGTCGGTTTGCCAACCGGTGACAGTGCATGATGCAGTGCATGATGCAGCTGGAGAGCCATCTGGAAATGGAAGCCTTCGAGAGAGCCTTCCCTTGGTTCACAGGTCCAAAGTTCACAAACAGCTGTGATGTCTTCCGAAGACTCTTTGTGCGGTCCACGTAGAACTTCAACCACATCCAGCGAGTGCAAAGTCCTCTCAGCCGGCAACGAAGGCGACGGGAAGAAAACAGATAACACCAAAGGCTTGTTGAGATGGAAGTCAGACGGCACCTTGGGCATGAAGGAGGGGTGCATCCTCAGCACTACCCTCATCTCGTGGAATGTCAGGTATGGAGGTTTACAGGAGAGGGCCTGGATCTCTCCCACTCGTCGTGCAGAGGTGATGGCCACAAGAAACGCTGTCTTCCACGACAGGAACTTCAACAGTGCCGAATGCAGAGGCTCGAATGGCAGCCACATGAGCCTGGTCAGCACCACGCTGAGCTCCCACGCTGTGGCCTTCACCGGCAGGAACGACCGGAACAGTTCTTTCATGAACTCCTTCACCAGCCCATGAGACCATAAAGATGACCGCCCCGGAGTTCTGGTGTAGCGGGAGATAGCCGCCAGATGGATCTTGATGGAGGCATGTGCCAGCCCCGCCTTTGCCAGCGATAGCAAGTACGTCAGCACTTGAGGGGCCATAATCTGCAGAGGGTTAATCTTCTGTGCACGGCACCAGACAGTGAACCTCTTCCATTTGTGTCCATAGCACTTGAGAGTTGAGGACGCTCTGGCCTTTGCAAGCACCTCCTTGCAGTCCGCCAGGTTATTGTACCCTCCGAAATCTAGTGCTGCAGGAGCCAGGCCTGCAGGTTCAGCGATCCTGGGTCGTGATAGAGGATGGCGCCTCCTTCCCTGGCGAGAAGATCCGCGTCCGTCGGTAGTTTGACCGGGGGGACGCTGACATGTCCAGAAGATCCGGGAACCAGATCTGCCTCGGCCACGCTGGTGCGACGAGGATCATCCTGCACCGGGACCGTCTGAGTTGACTGATGAGTCGCAGCAGCAACGGCAACGGAGGGAACACATACAGGAACAGGCTGTCCCAGGAGAATGAGAAGGCATTGCCCATGCTCCCCGGGTGGGGAAACCTGCAGGCGAACCTCCGGCACTTGGCATTCATCGCCGTCGTGAATAGGTCGATCTGGGGTTTGCCCCATCGTCGGAATCAGAGATCCACTTGATCCTGCCGAAGCTCCCACTCGTAGCACAAGCGCAGCTCCCTGCTGAGTGAGTCGGCGATGGTTTTCTTTATTCCTGCCAGATGGAAAGGTACCAGGAACATCCCTTGGGCAACGGCCCAGTGCCACAGATCCTGCTTCCTGATGTAGAACATTGTGGTGGTGTTGTTGGTGAAGACCCTTACCACCTTGCCCTTGAGGGACGGAAGGAACGACCTGAGGGCCCAGAACACACCTCGGAGCTCCAGGACGTTTGTAGTGACCTCTCCTCCGGGAGCCAAAGGCCTCTTGCGTGGAGATCTCTGGTGTGCGCTCCCCATCCTTCCAGGGAGGCGTCCGTCGTCACCGTTTCCTCATGTGCCGGGGTCTGGATGTCCATGCCCGCCGCTAGATGCGCGCGGGTGCCCCACCACCGGATCGCTTGGCGGAAAGTCTCACTGAGTGAGATCCTGTCTTTGAAGCTGCCCGCCGCTTGCATCCAACAGGCGTCGAGGAACTCCTGCAGTGGTCGCATCCGCAACCTGCATAGGCACACGCGGTAGATGCACGATGACATCATGCCGAGTAGGGACTTGATGGACCTCACCCTAGCCACGTCCATGGTCAACAGCCGTTGTACCTTGCCCAAGATGGCCTTTGTCCTTTCCTCCGACCGCGAAGCCAATCGCGCCAGTGTGTCGAGTCTGGCTCCCAGGAACAGGGCGTCTTGCGATGGTACCAAGTGGTTTTTTGTGAAGTTGATCGAGAATCCCAGATCCGTGAGCAGTTGGACTGTCTTCGCTGTGTGATCGACGGCGAGTTTCCTTGACTTTGCTTCAGATGAGCCAATCGTCCAGGTAGGGGTAAACGTGTTTCCCCTGCAGGCGCAGCCGCGCCACCACCGGTGCCAGGCACTTGGTGAAGACCTTGGGCGCTGACTTCAATCCGAAGGGAAGGGCCTTGAACTGATAGTGTCGTCCAAGGACCACGAATTCTAGGAACTTTCGATGTCCTTTGAGAATGGGGATGTGAAAGTAGGCATCCTCCAAGTCTGGCAACGATAGGAAGTCCCCTTCCTCCAGCTGTTCCAGCATGTGCTGGAGGGTGACCATCCGGAATTTCTGGGACTTGATGTATTTGTTTAGACGACGAAGGCCTAGGATGGCTTGCCAACCGCTGGTCTTCTTTCGGACGAGGAAGTACCGCGAGGACACTCCGGAGCCTCTTCGGGACGAGTTCTATCGCGCCATTTTTCAGCATTGCTCGTACCTCCAGATGTAGCTGTGGGACGTGGTTTTCCTTCCTAGCCACAGGTGGTAGACGGGGAGACTTTCTTTGGAATTCCAGAGTGTGCCCGCGGCCCAGCGCGTCCAGCTCCTCAACGGTCGGTGGAGATGGACTCCCACATGCTGACGAATTTCGCCAGCCGGCTTCCCACCGGGGTGCTTCGGATGGTGAGTGTTAGAGGTTACAGTTTATCATATTAGAAGTTATTATATTTAAATGTCTATGTATTGATGGGCTTGTGTGTGCATTACATCTCATTCATAACTTGGTTACTGTTGTCATAATATGTTCATTGACATCGCCTCCTGGAATGTGGAGTCTCAGCATCTGAGGGACTCCACATTCCACTAGGTCAGTTGATAAGATTTCCCCTGGCTGGGGGTCGTTGCTGTTACTAACTCAATAAAGAGTTAATTATAATTTTGCGCAGTGTGGACCCATCATTATGTGTCTTAACAGTGAAGGAGTGTAGTAACGGATCAATTGGTGAATAGCCATATGGGTGGGAGCCCAGAGAGGGAACTGAGACAGGATCTAAATTCCTCCTCCAGGGGGAGGAGGATAAGCTCTGGCTGGAATCACTTCTAGATGTAAAGCTCAAGCCCCTTTAGACCATCCTAGAGTCATTGCAAGTCTGGGGTAATGAACACACTGGCTATCCTGGATGACTCAGAGTTCTAACAAAAAGAGTGGCAGAAATAAGTATGGTTGGGGTTGGGGCAAAGCCAAATGGTAAGATACTATCGGGTGGGGGGGGGGGGGTTGAGTGGTGAGCGTCCTGGCCCGGTCACTGAGGTTGGCGGGCTGGTGATGCCAGCAAATGATAAGGCAGTAACCACACAGTTAAGCTCAGTTACTGTTAATTCAAAATTTACGGGTACTGGGAGGTCTGACTTAAGCTTTAGGACTTTCATAGGGGACACTGGGGCTAGCATGCATATAGGAGGGCTGGAGAAGAGCATTTTGAATATACTGCCTGCAGCAGCCCTTCTTATGGGGATTATCATGGGTGTACCGGGGCTCCCCAAGTGTGGATTTGAATCAACTATTTCACTGATGAATAAAACAACCCATTGGATCAACACCAACCTGATTGGACCGAGCATTGACCCATTAATGGCAAGAAGGGTAGGAAGGGTAGGCCAAAAACCCAAATGTATGAAGGGGGACTGCATAGTGGTTTCCTTCTCGGATGCAACAATGGTTTGTTATTTGGTCAACTCTAATTTAGCCAGAGGCCTAAAACCAAACAGCTACAGTCTCCATAGTAGGCTGGTCTATCAGGATTTGTTTTACGGTTGTACAGGGAGGGTGGCTGATTCAGGGAACCGCTTGAGCAAATTTGTTAGGAGGAGGGAAGCACAGAGTTACCCCACGCACAGGGGCCTTTGTATCCACCTCTTGGCCACAGAATACCCTTGGGTTGGAGGCCCAACTCTAATTTAGAAAGATTGACCCCACAGAAGGGAGAGGCGCATACTATTGGGGTTGAGCTAGCTAATCGGTATGAGGCCCTAACCTCCTGTGAAGAACTGGACTGACGTACGGCTGACCGGCCCAGCCCAGTCGACTGGGAGCTTTGTGAGGGGGGGCGGGTCCTGAGATTGGGGGGGTACACATGTTATCTAAAGCAGCCCCTTTGGTAGCTAGCTTGTTATCCTGGAATATAGCCAGGCCAGGGGAAAATGCAAAGGGGAAGCCACTGTGGAGATTTAAAAAACCCACAATTAGAAGACCCAAGAGTGGAACAGGGTACCCCGCGGGCTCCATCGTGGCCCAGAGGCCTTCCGCTGACCCTCGGAGGCGCACGTAGCCTGGTGCCTGGAGGAGAAGTAAACCACGAGAGCGAAACCCGACCACAGGAGAAAGTGAGTTCCCCCTGAACAGAGGGGGAAGGTGCCCCCCATGCTTTGTTGGTGAGAGAGGCCTTCCCGGGGGACCCCTGGGAGCCGTGGGGCAGAGAGAGGGCTTGGAACCAGCTTGTCGTGGAGTGGGGAGACAGACGACGGGCGGTGGCCGGGGGCCCTCAAAGCACACTGGGGCCTCGCAGCACACGGCCCAATGCCGTCTCGCCTCGGAAGGATCCAGAAGAGGTGAGGAGGTCGCGGGGGGATGAGGAGGCTCAGAGGAAGCCAAATCACGAGCCGGGCTCCCCCCCTACACCTGGCATATATAAACGTTCCGAGACATGCGGGCGGGAGCGGGGGCCTGAGAACTCTCCCAGGCCCTCTTTTTCAGTGTGCCCCAACGTTGGAGGGACGGCGGCTCGTGGACTCCGGGGGCATGGAGGGGGATAAAACAGCAGCCCTCAGGGGCTTCCACATCGAACCCCGGGGTGCCAACAAACAGGAACCCATCCCGTTCCAGCGCAGAGCCCGGGAACCCCTCTGGAGACTAAAGCAGGCGCAGAAAATAAGCAGGCAACAGGTGCCCCGCCATCCCAGTCCTCGGTGGAGTTCCGAGCCACGCAATCCAGCCCACCCACACCAGGGAGAGAAAGAGAACATGGAGGGAGCATAAGGCCAGAAGCAGAAGGCTCAACACGGGAGGCCCCACCAGTAACTGGGCTCCAGACCTCATCTGAGGAATCTCTAAAGAACTCTGGGCTTGCAGTGGGGTCCCTCCAGGGCAGAACCATATCTGGGCTCAAGACATACAAAACAAAGGAGTCTGGAACGAGGTCCCAGGGGTACAGACAGGGAAGCCTGAAGTCTGCACCAAACTATTGGAACCCAGGGGACCGGAAACCTGGAGCAACCATTGATAGGCACCCCTGAGAAACAGGCACTTACCCACGCAATCCTATCCCTCCAGTGTTTCCGTAGGCCTGAACCAACACTAGGAGCTGTGCCTGGCGACACGCACTATAATATGGCCACAGGAAGTGCCCCCGCCCCTGCACCACTTACCAGGGATGATGTTAATGACATTCTGCAGGAAATCAAGGCCATAAGGACAGATACACAGGCCTCGATAGTGGCTCTTAAAGGGAGAGTTGACACTCTTGAAGAGAAAATGGAAGGTATGGAGAATAACCACCTTCAGACTGATCTGCAGGACATGAAATATGAAGCGAAGCTGACAAACCTGGAAATGAGAGAAGAGGACATGCTTTTGAAGATGGACGACCTTGAAAACAGGGAACTCCGATATAACCTGCTTATTCTAGGGGTGACCCAACAAAAGGGGGATACAGCGGCGGATGTATGGAGGATAGTCCTAGGCCTAATAAAGCAACTCTTCACGCTGGAGTTGGGCAAGGAAGTCCAGCTGGAAAGAGCTCATAAGGGTGGTGGAGGCAGAGGGAAAGGCCCAAGATCCATCGTGATGCGTTTCCTCTGCTACAGAGAAAAGATGGTGGTCCTAGAAAAGGCAAAGAGGCTGGGGAGCTTCTCCTTTGAGGGGGACACAATCAGGATTTATCAAGATCTCTCCGCCGTCACACTTACCTGCAGAAGGGAATGCCGTCCCCTCACACAATGGCTCACTAACAGGATATACGATATAGATGGTCTTACCCATTTGCCCTCGCATTTGAATGGGATGGAGTGGATTATCGAGTCACGGGGGGAAGGAGGCTTTACGAAGGGACCCCGACGCCCCAGGAGTATAGACGAGAACCACAGGGCCCCTGGGCCAAAAAGAAGATGAAGGGCAAGAGAAAAAAAAAATAATAAACAACACCCCGACGCATGATCTAGAGGAGGATTGAAAGATCAGGGCTGCATCAGAGGTGCAGGAGATGGGAAAAGTTAAAGGACCCCAGCCGGGGGTGGTGAGGAGATAAGAAGGACAGCAAGGGACGGACGGACCTCTTCCCTGAGTGGCTTGCCAACTGGCAAGCGTCGCAGATAAGGATGTGAGGGGGGGGGTCGAGGGGAGGGAAAGGGTTGGGAATGTATGGGGTCAGGCACAACATAGATCAAAAGTGAGCTGAGCGGCTTCCATATGGCCGGAAGAGGTGTGAATCCAAAAATGTCATTCGATTACAGATAATGAGAAAAGGGGCCGGGTCGAAACTTTAAGGTTTGGATCGCTTAATGTAAAGGGCCTTAACTCACCAACAAAGCGCTCACTCCTGGGGAGGGAAATGAAGAATGCAGGTCTGGGTGTACTCCTAGCACACGAAACTAGAACAGTGAACGGGGAAGAAAGGCGCATTCCAGGTTTACAAGTGGGCCAGATATTCTGGGCATCGGGCTCCACCAAAACGGGAGGTGTTGGGATCCTACTCTGCAGAAACCTTAGGCTCACAGAGTCGCCAGTTTGGGGCAGAGCAGATGGAAGAGCGGTGGTGGTCTTGGGAAACCTGGAAAACTCCAGAATTACCATAGCAGCCATGTATGGCCCAAATATGGGTCAGATGCAATTCATCAAGGAGGTACTGAGGGAGGTATTGGATAGGGCAGAGGGGCTCATCCTCTTGGGAGGCGATTTTAACATGTGGGCAGACTACAGAAAGAAATTGAGGGACTGGCAGTGTCCAAAATTGGACTGTATATGAACGGGTAAGAATCAGGTCCACAGGATGAAACTTGAGTTGCTTGAAGCTGTTTGCATCTCTGTCATTCTGCCAACACCCCAAAAATATGCACCCATCACTGCGTGGTGCAGTGCAAAGATAAAGGTAGGCCAGCATTCTGATATCAAAGGAGCCTCAAAGTACAATTGTAAGGTGATTGCTGTGCATGTTTACACTTCACTGCAGACTCTTAAGGGCACTGCACAGACAGAGAACCTCCCCAAATGCCAAATTGCAGAGCATGTTAGGGAGAAGTATGGAGATGAAAATCCCACCTTTTACAGCCAAGATGATTTGAAGATGTTGATAAACACGACTTTATCATGGTACTTCAGTGAGATGGAAGGCATTTCACTGGGAAGATTTATAGATAAGAATAGCCTCTACCCATCATTGAGGATGGGTTTACCCCTCCACCTCTGTGGACCTCTTCATTCTCCAGGCATCTGACAGTCCAAATAACAGATACAAAGTTCATTATTGTGGGGTACTAATCCGTGAGGACAATTCTGAGACTAACTTCAGTGAAATGTGAAGAAATTGGATAGATGCATTGGATGCTGTAATGCCTCGTACAATAAATGAGACATTCACTGTTGAATGTTCTAGAGCAGCGTGGACATGCTCACACCTGCCTCATCAGAAGTGAATGCAGGTTTATTCAGTCCTGGACCACAGGCACCTGGATTCCGTAGACAGGGATAGTCTTCTGCTTATGGTCATCTTTCCCAGAGAAGGCTCTCTTGCTGTCCCCTTACTAGAGTATGCACTAGTGCCTCCTATTGATGAATGCCACTTTTCCTATGAGAATCCGCCTAGCACCTGAGCCGTCTTCCTAAAAAAGGGCTACCCTGTGCCACCTCTTGAAGTGCCACCCAGTGGAGACACATTGCAAGCCCACATTTCTAAGTATGTTACATGCAAGCCTGACTATTGCCCATCTACTGGCTGACTCTGAGTGGACAGGGGTTTTGGCATCATCTTAATTGATATCGGGTGGTCAAGCTTAAAGAGGTTCTGGTGCTAATGGAGTAATAGAACGCAGAGCATTTGATTGATTTGATAAGCGGCTCCCTTCCCCCTGTGGCCCCAAAGCATGGGGCCACAGCGCTGGAGACCCCTGGGGGCAGATGATCACTGCCCACACGGGTGAAAAATAAAAAAAAATAAAAAGGCGAGGGAAGGGGGGAGGTGGGAGGCGGTTTGGGGCCCTGGGGCCCACTAGGCCACCAGGGATATAGGAAAAACTGGTGTCCTTGGAAAGGGGAGGTTTTCCCCTTTCCAAGGACACCACGTATATGACGCATTGCTGGTCACAGATCAGCGCAGAGTGCTCGATCCGTGACCAGCAACTCACTGGACCACCATGGAAACGTTTGTGACGTGGGAGGGAGGGGGGCTGCTTCAAGTAAGCAGCCCTCTTCCCCTCCTCGATCCCCCCCGTCCCCCAAAGCATGGGGGCACATATGTGCACAACCCTGGGGGCAGATGGCTGATAATCTGCCCCCAGGGAAGGGGGGCAAAAAGAAAAAAATAATAAATAGAACGGGGATGGGGGGCCTGGGATTTTTTTGCCCCCATGAAATGGTGGTGGCCCTCCCCTCCCATACTAAGTGGAAAGGGGGGCCACCCCTTGTAGCCCTCCCTGAGGGCAGATTTATGGCCCCAGGCAGGAGTACATGAGGTGGCCCCACATCCAAATGGGGGTTGCGGGGGAGGGCTACCAGGAATTAGTGTGCAGGCCCCCCAAAGGATGGGGCCTGCAGGTTAGCCCCCCCCCCTGGGGGCAGATGGCTGATCATCTGCCCCCAGGGAAGGGGGCAAAACAAAAAAAACAAAAAATGAAAATAAGAAAAAGGGAATTTTGGGTGGGATGGGGGGGCACTAGCCACCAGGGATATATTTTACAGAAATGGGAGGTGGCTCTCTCCCCCTCACCCCAAGGAGAAATGGGGGCACCCCTTGTAGCCCTTCCTGGGGGAAGATATCTGCTCCTAGGAAGGGGCATCGGACTCCAGGGAGGGCTGCATAAAATGCCCCCTCTTATCTGCCCCCATGGAGGGCTGAATGAGATGCCCCCCCTGCATTTGGTGTGGGGGGTAGAGGGTCACACCCCAGTACATTAGAAAATTACCTGGCGGGTTAGGGTACCCCTCAGCCCGCCCTAAAGTGTAGTGTACCTTTTCCATTTTTTGTTTACTATAACTGCCTTGGCGCAGTGGGGCACATTGGTGTGCCAATCTGGCGCCAGGGTGCCTAAACCTTACTGTCCCACCCACTGGGGAGCCTGTCCCACCATTTTTGGGGTCCCTCTCCCCCCCACCCCAAATGGAGGGGGGGTGTACCTCACACAGCCGTTTGTAGGAGGCCCAGGGAGGCCTGCATGAGGTGCCCCAGCCACCCATTTTGTTTGAGGGGGGAAGAGGGCCCCCAAAAATGGTGTAACAGGCCCCCAGTCGGTGTGGCAGTAAGGTTTGGGCACCCCGGGGCCAGATTGGCACATCAATGTGCCTCTCTGCACCAAGGGGAGATGGGTTACCAAAGGAAAAAAGTGAAAATGGTGGAATGCTTTTTGGGGGGGGGGCTGTAGGGCACCCCAAAGGGTCTGGGAATTTTCTAACGGGATGGGGCATTGACCCCCCCCCTCAGCCGCAATGGAGTGGGTGCCATGTCATGCAGCCCTCCCTGGGACCAGATATCTGCTCCTAGGAACGGACACCTGAGCCCAGGGAGGAGTGCCGGACAGTCCCCCCCTTATCTTCCCCTGGGAGGGCTACATGAGATGGGCCGCCCCTCCAATTGGGCCATGTGTGGATTCCCAGGGGTGTCCTGTTTTGGAAAATGCATGGGGTTCCCTGTTTCCCTTGCTGGCTTCGACACCCTAGGCCCAAATCTGTAGGTTGCCCACGTGAACAAAATGGGCAGTGGCGAAAGGCTTGGTTACCCTTTTCCTTTTGCGCCCCCGGTAGGTGCACCCACAAATGTGAGGTACCGTTTTCATCAGGACACTTGTGGGGAGGCAGGAAGGTAGGCCATGTGTTGCTGGTGGTGTGTTTCGGTGGGTGGCCAGAGCGAAATGTCTGAGAATTGTCTTCATTTCCAGCCAATTTCAGAGGCATTTCCCTGTGTCCACTCACCGAAACACTTCGCCAACAACAGATGTCATACCTTCTCGCGTTCCCACAGGTGTCCCGACGAAAAAGGTACCTCACATGTGTGGGTGCACCTTGCGCTGACCTTGGCAGAGCATGGCATCAGCGAAGCAGTGCCCTCACAGGAACATGGCTTCAGCAGGAGCACAGCTGCAGAGCATGAAGCCGCAGTCGGCTTTCCTTCCCTGTGCCCCTTTCTCTATGTCCTTCCCTGAATTCTCTTCTCATCCATATTAGTGTACCCCATTACTGCAACCTCTTGTACGGCTACATGCAAGCTATAAAAAAGTGAGTGCACACCTGCATGCAGATATGTACCCTATGTGTGCAGAGGTCGTGGCATTTTTCCAAATGGAACCAGCAGTACCTGGACCAGGATACAGACCCCACTAACAGAACCCTCAATTTTCTGCATACTCAACCCACTCACAAAACCATTTCTATCCCAGCAATCCCCACGCACTTTACCACACCGCATCAACAACACATAGAGCGAACCTACAGCACACAAGGCCTCGCCCGATCCGATACTTGCACCAAAGCCCAGCACTCGGTGTATACCGAGCTGAAGATGCCAACAGCACACCACTTCTCCCACTCTTCTACTCCCCTCCTCCTCGACTAACCCTACCCGCCCTCATCCTGTTTACAGATCCACCAGAGCACCTGGGGACCAATTCCGTTGGCAACGGTGCGCTATATAAGTACCTTTAACATAACATAACATTTCCAATGATATGGACATTTCAATATGTAAAGTACTGTTGTGACATGTTGCCAGAAAAGGTGCAGACAAAGCTCAACCTGTTGACAAATCTCTAAGTCGTATATTGTTTGAGCTTATAGCCGTCAACAATCATGTCCTTGTATTATGTCTTCGCAATAATTATGATCAAAATAGTAAAGCAGTGGTGGGGCATATGGAGGTTGTGCAAGCTGCCATCCTTAGAAATGCACTTTCAGGCAGTACGGTGAACCAAAAAGTTTTAATCCACTTGGGTATGTCATCAACCTGAAAAAAGAGGAATTGTTTCCATAACCTCTTACTCCACTTACCCCACTTTCCCGGTACACGGGCAAATGCCTGCTCTCTGTATTTTTGTGGCAATATTCAGCCATGGACCCTGCGGGGGACACCCCCGCAACCCCAGCATTCTTTTTAAATGTATGGGGGACACCCCCGCAACACCCGCTCCCACAAATGATCCCCCCAAAAATATTGCCTATGGCAAGACAAACAACCATATATACAGCGATATTTTTGGTGGGGATAATATGTAGGGATACTGAAATAATGACAAGTCAGGCTGTCAGATTTTCCTACCCTGACACTTTTTCCTACCCCTGGGTGGGTTGCCCAGTGCCTGCTCTCAGTAGGATTTTCTGACGGGTAGGAAAGAATGGCAGGCTAGGCTGTCAGATTTTCCAACCCCGTCACTTTTTCCTACCCCTGGGTGGGTTGCCCAATGCCTGCTCTCGGTAGGATTTTCTGACGGGTAGGAAAAAATGACAGGCTAGGCTGTCAGATTTTCCTACCCCGTCACATTTTCCTACCCCTGGGTGGGTTGCCCAATGCCTCCTCTCGGTAGGATTTTCTGATGGATAGGAAAAAATGATAGGCTAGGCTGTCAGATTTTCTTACCCCGTCACTTTTTCCTATCGGTAGTATTTTCTGACAGGTAGCAAAAAATGACATTACAATTCCCGTCAGATTTTCCTACCGATAGGATTTTCTGACAGATAGCAAAAAGTGACGTTACACCGGCAGACAAGGAAGCCTCAAACATGCTACACAAGTGAGGGGTGAGAATCCCTGCATATTTATCATAAAATTCAGCAGACATGCCATCCTGACCGGGGGCCTTGCTTCTAGGAAGATCATGTATAACCCTGCATATTTCCTCCGTGGTGAATGGAACATTCATTCGGTCTTCTTGAAGGGGGTCTAACCAACCCAGGGTGATACGATCTAGGTATAGCGTGATGTCCTCAGAAGATGCAGATAGTTGGGACGAAAATAGACGACTGTAATAGATCTGAAACCTCTAGTTAATTTCGGAAGTGTCCCAAAGTAATGCCCCATTGGGGTCAGCTATCTCTAGTATACCCCCCTGAGCCCTCTCCCTATGTTTCGCCCAGGCTAGGGTGCAGCTAGGCCTGCCACCCTCAGGATAGCTAGCAGTCAGCGCTGGATCTCCCAGGAATGTATCCTCTCTTTGTGCCATCTCTGAGAATTCACGTAACATGATTAACGTAAATTGCTTCAGGTATCTGTGTGTGTGGGTAATCGGATGGCTATACTTTTTGACATGTTCCCTAAATAAGAGATGTGATTGGAGTGGTGATTAAAAGGGGGGTATATAAAGCTGCATGCTGTGGTGAACAAAAATTAAAAGTAATGTTGATTTGAGAATAATTGTCTTTTATTTGTTTCTTTCAAACATGATAGTACACTTATAGGGGGCGCGGGAGGGAGTGGGGTGGATTGGGACACAGTTACACCTTTTTTTCGTACACTTTTTTTTTTATCACTTTATTTAAAGATTCTAACAACAAACAAAGAAAAACAATCTCCAGTACATAGTATCGTGTTCAGATTGCAAAATCTAAAAGAAACTTAGAAAGAAACAAAATAATACTGAACACATGGACATAGATAATATTTGTAAAAAACAAATACAATTTGAACAAAAATTCCTGACACTCAACCATTAAGACAAAACAACAAGAAACCAAAACACACAACAAACACACAACGAAACAGCCCCCCAACTCCAGAAGTATCAAAGTATCCCCAACTCAAGGAAGGGATTATCCCCCCAGGATTGGATCCTAACCTTCAGCCAAATAGGTCATTAAAGGGTCCCCAAAGTCGAGAGTAACGACCTTCTCTACCTTGTCCAGTGAGCAAACTTTATCAAAGTTCGATAAGACCTGCATATCTGATAACCACCCATCCACACTCGGTTTCTTCCTTGACTTCCAGACCCGTAGGATTTGTTTCATTGCCAAAATCAACCCTTTATTAATCCATTCCGTACAGTCCCTAGCTCCGTCTCCTCTACCCCTGTTGGATAACAAAATGATTGAAAGGAAAGAGCGAGGAAGATTCTCTTCCAATACAAGGTCCAGTCTATCCAATACCCCAGTCCAGAAGTCGGAAACTCTCGGACACGTCCACAACATATGTATCAAAGAGCCCACACAACATCCACGGCCCCAACATGAATCAGTGTCCGAGAGACCCAATCTGGCCATCTTGGACGGAGTCCAATACAGTCTAAAGAGGATCCTTTGCCTGATATAACGCAGCTGCAAGTCCATCTTTGCCTGTACTCCCACATGAAGTAAATACGTCCATTCCCGAACCGAGATGTCCGCCCCAAGATCATCCGCCCAGGTCTGACGAAGCTTATCCCATGCTCTCACATCACCCTCATCCGCCGGCATCAACTTCAGATAAGTCGAAACTCCATACGACGCTGAACGGAGAAGTTCACACAATGCAGGTCTCTCATTTATGCCTCCGTCTAACATCCCTGTCCTTTCAATCAGGAGCATCTTTAAGGCCTCATAACGATTCCTTTCTCTAGCTCCAATACCAAAGGAAGTTCTCAACTGTTCAAAGGAGATCATGTCACCATTATGCCACACATCACGGACTCTAAGTATGCCCTTACCTATCCAGCTTTTCCAGCATAAGTGCTTATTTTCCAATTGCAAACATGCATTTTGCCATAAAGACGCATCATAGTGCAACCCATCATTTTCACCTCCAAAGTCCAGAAAGCGCAGCACCGCTTCCCTAGTCGCACTCATTGTGGGCAGCTTCTGTACTGAGGCAGGCAATTTAGACATCGAATAGAGGTCTCTCAACGCATAAGGCGAAAACTGATAACTCTCAATTATATACCAATTGGGAACATATTCATGAACCTCAGAAAAATATGGGGTCGATTTTTTCAAGAGAAAACCTGTACAATAATTCATCAAGTTCGGGAATCCAAATCCTCCATCCTTTACTGGACCATGCAAAATAAATTTAGGAATTTTGGGCCGCTTGCCTTCTCCCCAAAGAAAATCCCGAAAGACTTTATCAATAGGAGCAACAACTTTCCTCGTAAACTTCAATGGAATGGACTGTATGATGTAAAGAACCTTCGTCAAAAGTACCATTTTAACGGCATTAACCTTGGCCCAAATTCCCAACTGCAGCCAGCCCATCTCAATATGTCCCTTTTAATTACCTCCAGTATCCTTGACACGTTGAAAACGGCCATCCTTTTCAAATCCCGAACTAAATGTATGCCCAAGTATTTCATTGTTCCCACCTCCCAGCGACAGTCCCAAGAGTCCAAGACATCACGCGGGACACTAACATCCAAAGGAAAAGCTACAGTCTTCCCCCAATTGATCCTATGGCCCGATAAACGTCCTACCTCATCAAACATCTGTTTAAGTAGTACACATCCCTCAGCCGAATTAGACAATATCACTGTCATGTCATCAGCGTAGCATAGCACTTTCATTTCCGTATCTCCAAATCTAAGCCCCCGAAGGCCCTGCTCTTGTTTTAAGTATAGGATGAGAGGTTCCAAGGCCAGATTGAACAGATACGGAGACAATGGACATCCCTGCCTAGTTCCCCTAGATAACAAGAACGAGGAGGACATAACCCCATTGACCCACACCTTTGCACTAATATTAGAATTCATTGCCCTGATGATCTTAATAAACGTGTCCCCAAATCCCATTCTCTTGAGTGTGTGGTAAAGGAAGGACCAATTGACCCTGTCAAAAGCCTTTTCTGCATCCATAAATAACAACAAGGTATCCCTGGTCTTCGTCTTCGGTAGGCCCATCAAATCTATCAACGTCCTAATATGGTCATAACCGTATCTGCCTCTCATGAAACCAACCTGTGATCCACTGATCAGTTTGCCTATGCACATATTCAACCTATTAGTCAGAATCCTGCTGAAAATTTTTAGATCCACATTCAGGAGCGAAATCGGCCTATAATTCTCACATCTCTTACCATCTTTCCCCGGCTTCGGGATAACAATTACACAAGCTTCCTTCATAGTGGGACAAAGCAAACCATCCCGCATAAAACCATTATATAGATTGCATAGGAACGGTACAAGAACCCCACTCAGTGTCTGATAAAACTCCACCGGAAGACCATCTATCCCCGGTGATTTACCCTTGTTGAGCTGACCAATAGCTACTGACACCTCCTCTTCCTCAATAGGGCTATCCATCATCACAGCTTGGTCCACACTCAAATTTGGCATAACAATTTTACCAAAAAAGGAGTCCATGTCTACCTGACTTGGGAACTGATCTTCTCGATATAAAGAAAACCACTACATATCTCATCTTTCTTACTAATATGAACACCATTGTCATCGACCAGTTTTTGGATAAAAGAAGCATCCGATAGTCCCCGTAACCTATTCGCCAACAGTTTCCCACTTTTGTCACCTTGTTCCCAAAACTTTTGCTTCATAAAAAACATACCCTTCTCATATTGGGCATCCATTTTTTGTTTAAGTAAGTCCCTGAACCGTCCAACCAACAACTTATCCTCAGGTCGCTTGGACACTGCAAAATCCTTCTGCACTTTTTCTAGTTCCCTTTCCAACTTCTGAATCTCCGCCAAGGTTTTTTTCCGCACCCGCGATGTAATATTCATCAGTTCCCCTCTCACAGTCGCCTTGAAGCTCTCCCAGACCATGACATCAGATGCAGTCCCAATATTAATATCAAAGTAATCCCTTGTGAAACTGTTCAGAGAATCAGCAATCCCCTGTTCTTGTAAAATATGAGTTTTAAGCCGCCATCTAGTGAACCCCGACCTTTCTTGTCCCATACTCAACTGCATCATAATCAACGAATGATCTGAAATACTCCTTTCTTTTATAGTTACCTCCCGCAAACCCTCAGCCAACCGTTCAGAAATAAGAAAATAATCAATCCTCGAATGAGAGTCATGTACCGGTGAGTAAAAGGAGAACTCCCTCACAGCAGGGTTAAAAAATCTCCAAGCGTCAATTAAATCCAGATTATCCACAAATTCTTTAAAGGATCTACTATTGTTCCCAGCAGTAAATCTACATTGCGCCGAACGGTCCATTTTACCGTCAATCACACTATTGAAATTACCTCCTAAAATTACATGTTCCCCTCTCATCTCCCTCAATAGCGTCGATAGCATCCTGAGAAAAGGGCCACCACTACTACATGGACCATAAACCGAACCAATTGTGATCAATCTACCCTCATATGTAACATCAATAAGAAGTATCCTCCCCTCATCATCCATCACCACTTTCTCCACCTGAAACATTAGGCCTTTGCGCAGCAGTATACCCACCCCCCTAGATTTAGAACCATAGCAATTAAAAAAGGTCTTAGTAAACCATCTATTTCGGAGTAGATGCACTGACTCGTTCAACAAATGAGTTTCCTGGATGAGGGCAATATCCGTCTTTTCCCTCCTCAGTCTGTTCAGCACTTCCTTCCTCTTCCTCAGAATATTTAGGCCCTTAACATTCCAGGTACATATTCTCAAATCACTCAACGACATCTGAACTCAAATCAAAACCAGCCATATTGACCAATCATATTAATCTTGGACAGATCCAAACCAAAAACTAAAGGGGAGCAAGCCAACTGAAGTATGTAAACACTACAGAACAACACGAAACAATACAAAACAAACACAGACATAACAAACCCATGAACACACAATAGCAAAACAAATGATACACCCCACAAAACTGTAAGGTGGTGTTGAGTGCAGTTATTTACAAAAAACAGCAAAGTCTCGAACTGCAACCACCCCAGAATCCACACCCAATGCATATACAGTGACAATCATAACTAATATTCCACCCCTATAATCCCTAACACTATCCACAAGAGCCCCAGAATAGCATGGAGATCAAAATAACCCACCAACCTTCCTTCAAAAGTATTAACCCATTCAAATCCGCCACATCAATTCCACAGTGCGTGGCCCAGTAACCACCCCAATAACATAGAACATATAGAATTCGTCCTTACAATCCCATTAACCTAATTACCCATACTAAATAATAGACCATATGTGAATGACTACACTTATGATGCCCGACATCCACTGATACAAGTCAGTGAGAGACACTGTATACCTTTAGGCTTAATACCCACGTCAGACCAAATGTCATCTCAGAATCCACAGCTGAAGAATAGTCCCAGGCCAGGCATGGCAAGGTCCACAGAGAGTCATTTAAACCATTGAAGTCATAAAATACCCATAATTCCCATTCCACCTCCTATACTAACTATGCACAACCATGGTTACCCCCCTCCACCCCCAGCGAACTCAAAACAATTAATCTACCATACTATTACCCACCCAGTTGCCATCAGAAAAAAGGAATTCCCATGACCCATCACGTTCTCCCGAAGCCATAACAGTATTAAACACTCCATTTCAGATATGTATTTCGCGTGCTGTGGATTTATGATCAATCAGCCAATTATGAAATGTCCTGTACTGTGTACACTAAGAGAAGTGATACCGTGCATGAACCACACCAGGCAGGATGATATCTGATTTCCAACCCATTCAGGTGCGTAGCCACAGAAGAAAACACCCGCATGTAACTGAGGCCAATAATGTACGCCTGTTTGCGCTTCTCCTGTTTATGCTTTAACACATCTCATTCCATGCCCTTCAATATGATCCTTCAAGGCTGCAGTCACCAAGATAAAAGCAATCAAGTCAGATAAGATCACTGTTTATGTTATAATGAATGGCAATGCAGCGTTAGAGGGGGAGGCGCTGCAAGTCTCCATGAGCGCGTTGTTAATCTCTGCCTCAGTTACCATAGTCCATATAACAGCTTGCACTGAATTTGGTCTCAGATCCTAGCGTAATTAACCATGAAATGAAGAAATGCAACCAAGGGGCTTATCGCAGCGTTTTTCGAGTGATACCCCAAGCAAGCTTCAACAGCTGCTCCAAGCATCTGGCAGTGCCCATTGACCATCATGGGCAGAGCAGGCTGTCAGAACAATTGGAGGCTCAAGGAAGGTCACGCAATCCAATTATAGATGCGTGTAGGCGGGAGACACGGTTTCAGCTAGAGGCCGCGTAAAGGCGTACAGGCGTCTCCGGAGGCAGGATAGGGGAGGGAGAAGGCGGAAGAAACTCGGTCGCGGATATTCCGAGTACCTCATTCATTAGTGTGAACTGTTACACCTACCGCCAGTCCGCTCCCCCAGCACAGCGTCCTCCATTCACACGCGTATCCTTCGTAACACGCACTGGCATCCATCAATCACGTCTCCGTGACATGAAACGACGTGCGGGAGTGTCAAAAGTACTATGGCCTTTCCTCTAATGGCCCGTGACTGCGTTCTCAAACGAAAACATCTATCCCAACTGATTTTAACGATCGTTATATCCAAAATAATTGCAAGTGGATGACAATTAGATAAAAACAAAATAAATAAAACACATTAATAAAAAAAAACAACTCCACCGCTTTCTAAGCATCCAGTTTGTCTATCTCTTCTTTTTGGCTTTGACCACTTCATCGTGGTGAAATTATAAACATGCCTGCAACCTTATATTTACAAGAAGGTTGAGTGTGTCTCATTTATTTTCAAGCATGTAATTGCATAATCCAGAAGTTGTAATATTACGAACCAAAAGCAGACACCGCAGAGTACCCAATGGTAATTTATATTACCTTATTAAACATGCCGTGTCTCTATGTGGACTCCATCTTTGTGAGACTTCAAAATAAAAAGAGGCAAGTCATCCTAACGTATTCTCCACCCCTAAGGATAAAAATACAGACAGGTTTAAAAGTGCACGTACACGGGTTCCTTAAAATTCAAGTAAACCGTCAACATTGACCCCAAGAAACCAACTCCAAACTTCTGTTGGTTCTCTGCCAACCATCACGATTAAAGAGGATCGTCCTTCCGTGCAGCATCCCGAGTGCACAGTGAAATGCAAATGTTTTCCCGAATAAAGAACTGGACGTTTACGAGAACAGTTTGCACTCCCTAAAATAAAAATACATGAGTGACATAAACTGTGTCTTAATACATAAGAACACTTGAAGTTTTCGGCTACATATACTTAACATTCTAGGGCACTCTCAAAGTAGTAGTTTAGTACAGAGTTCCTTTCGAGATAACCGAACAATGTGTCTCAGGATTTCCGTCGCACAGATGCGCTCGCAGCTCGGGGACCATCTTGGAGCAGTGGGTCTGAAACTCGAGGTGCAGCTGCTCGGCAATCGTTGTGCCGTCCTGGCTAAGCCGGAAGCCGCCTCCTTCTCTGCTGTGTATCGAGCTCTGTCTGGCTTCCCCCCCTGCAGTGCTTGGGATGCTGTTACTGCTGCTCTAAGGACGTCTCCAGTCATGAACCTCCTGCCTGCAAACCCGCACGGGAACGGACTGCTGTACGCGGGCTTCAACCAAGACCACGGTAAGGAGGAGATGGCAATGGCTGTGATAAGGACACGCGGTGTGGGCGTGGTATCCTCATAGGTATTAAGTGGCTACGCCGTGTCGGAAAAATCTGAAGTATCAGTGCCCTTAGGGTGGGGCTATGGGTGTGAGATAGTTGACCGAGGTGGGCGTGGTCTTAATGTGTGGATTATTTGGGGTGCGAGTATAGGTAGTTTTGTTTTGGGGCAGGGTCTCTGTGCCCTGACTGGGGCGCATCCTGTATGTGTAGTTTCAGTGTTTTTATAAGTTTACTTATAGATTTGGTCTCGGTGGGTTTATTTTAGAGGGAGTCTGTTATGTCGGGAAATAACACAAGAATGAAGAATTCTTAGGAACTATAGTAGATTAACAGATTGGGGTATTCCTTTTGGCGTAGATCAACAGATTCTATTTCTATTTAATGAAATGGTTAGGCACTACTACCAACAAGGGTTTACAGCACTCAAAAGGACCAAGAAGAAAAAGAACAGTTGGTACAAGTTGCTGAAAAAAGCATCAACGTAGAAGGTGACAGAGAGGCAGAAGAGTCACCGTTAACCTTTTCACTCTTTTTCTGAACATACCGTGGTATTGAAAAAAACAAAAAATAAACAGTATCCCAATTAAGTGGATACTACCATCCCCTGCACTCAACACCCGATAATTCAATAAACGATAGTTGGCACATTGCATACACTGTTTTCCAAAGGTCATATTGTGTAATCCTTTTGAGTAAAAATTAAGGAAACACGTAGTAATGTCCAATCCTTGTATTCTTCATATTCTGTAAATTTAAGGCAAGATGAACAATCATCAATGATATTATGTCATGGAATCAGAATCATCCAAAATATTAAGGACAAAGTATAGGTAAAGTTGCCTTATGATTGATTTATGTGAAAATCCAATAACATATGCATCTCAAGAGTCTATGAGCAGTAGCAGAGATTACACAAAGGGACCACAATTACTTTGACTCAAGCAAACACTGACTCAAGGTTTCAGGTAAAATATATAAGTACATTCATTTTTAAACCATCAGTTATAAACACAACACCTCCTATTAAACTTTAAACAAAACCACACGTTAAATATACTACAACTAACCAATTCACTTTGTCCAGTAAGTCTCAAGGTAAGTACCCTGTGTTGGAATGAAACAGTGTTATGAACAAAACACGATACCGCGGATACGGTTGCAATCACTTTTTGACAGTTCGGTCTACTAAATAAACGTGTATCCGTGACATGAAATGCTACCGGGGCAAAAACACACTTAGCACCTGAGATGCCCAGAAGGAGTTGGAGGCAAAAATCACAGGCAATATTTAGGTTAGGCAGACAGTATCGAGAAACACTCAGAAACAGGAGTTCAAAAGTCAAAGGGTCGGAGCCAGGGTTAGGTGACGCCAGAGACCTGTGCCGAAGATCACACCGTTAGTTCACGATTCAGTGTAGCCAAAAAGTACTTGGATATTGTCAATGTTCGGAAGCAAAAGTTATAAGAAGGAGGGAAGACCAGGACGAGCCTTGAAGATGAAGGAAAAAGAGATTCACCCAGTTTCCTCGAGTAGAACACAGTACCTTATTCCAACGATGCAGCTGGTGCCCTGCCAGTTGTTCCTGTTGGTTTCCCGCAGACCCACAATTCCTCGAGCTTCGTCGTGAAGGAGGACTTCTGAAGGGGGTCTGCACCACACATGGCTAAAGCCGGCAGCAGCGACAACAAAAAGGTGTGCTCCTTAAAAACAGGAGAGGCTCAGCAGGTGGCTATCCAGACCACTACAGCAGTGTGCAGCGATTTCGACCACAGCGAAGATCCCTGGCTGAAGAAGGTGAGCTGGTTATCCCCACCAGGCTCAAGGGAAGAAGACTCCAGACTGGATCTCCTCTTAGTCGTCGAAGGGAATATAGCTCAGGACTGCAGCAGGGCTTCACTGGGACGGGGTAGTTGCAGCAGCCATTGTTCTTTCTGCTTCTCTTCGGTTCCTTGTAGTTCCAGAGGCGACTGACTTCTAGCCCAAGAGACCTGCCTTTTATGCGAAAACCCCCATTCACACAGCCTGGCTGTCAATCACGCAGCAGGGGGGTTGTCCAGCCGGGACAACCACTTCAGCCAATCGTGGCAAAATGCGACTCGGGTTTCCAAGGATACCCTGTGCAGGGGGTGACTACACCCCTTCCCCAAATTCAGTTTACCTAGACACCCAGGCGTCAAGAGAAGGGCTTCTCTGCAGAAGCCCACCAAAGGACGGTGAACAAAGAAGACAAACCTAGTTTGCCGCGTAAAGTAAAACACAAGAAGGACTTTAACAAAAAGAAATGGCGAATGAACCCAACCGGAGCCAAAAGAAAGACGATTTGGTCAAGCGGGTTTATGTTTGAGGCTAATATAATAGCTAAGAACAGTACCACGTTTATCTAATATAATCGCGGTAGAAAAGTTAGGGTAGATACCACTGTCACCAGCCAAGTCTAATTGTTAAAAGAGCGAAACAATGCTCAGGGAGGTACAGACAGAAAAGGGGTACAGATTAGCCCTTTCCAGTAATCCATGTAAGATGGGGTGTACTGGGTCTGTGTTAAGAATGACTATGTAAAGTAAATGGCAACTTTACCTTTCTCTGGGGGACAGTAGTCAGCCCCAGGGAAATGGAGTCAGAAGGAAGTCTAAAAGACAACCCTGGGTTACTACACTGATGGTGCTGTGTAACCCATACAAGAACAGGGGCACTTGGAGTGTTGTGCTCCAGTGCCCAAGATCACACTAGTAAAAACACATAGGCCAAAACACATGTAAGAGTGGAAAAAGGATGTACACTCTTACCAGGTGGAAACATAGACTCCAGAAATCCAGCAAAGCTGCTGGGGGACTCACTAGGTGAGGGAAATTAGCCCTAGAAGGAGAATTCTCCCTAACACTCGCCCCCACCAGACTAAGGGACAGGAGGATTTAATCAGCACCAATCTTAACGCCTGCCGGCGTTAGCCGGCTCACCTTGCAAAGGCCCACATTGATAAGGCTTGCATCCTGTTCCTGCACAGTCAGTGCTTCTCCGGAGGAGCTGGAGCTCCTGACACACTGCTGAAGCAATGCCAAGCACACTGCAGCACCACCAGGCTCATGAGGTAAGCCCGTGGGCTGCACATCATTCATACCCCTACTTGAATGCTCATCATCCTCTGTGCATCGGAACGCACCTTAATTTCTATTTTTTACTTTGCATCAAAACCCGATGCTACTTGACACTTTCCCGGCTGCAACACCCTTCCTTCTAATCTCGTAGTGCACAGAGTCTCCATTGCACACCACAAGACGAGGAAAGGGCAAAGATGGCCGACCTACTCACTGAGGCGGCAACCCGAGCCCATTATCACCTTCGACCTTCAGCCTAAACTGGATTGGCTCAGCCTCCCTTTATCAGCACCAATCTAACGCCGGCAGGCATTGGCCGACCCACCTTGCGAAGGCCCACATTGATGAGGCTCGTATCCTGTCCAGAGCCTGTCCGTGCCTGACCCTGCCTCCTGCCTGAGGCTCTGCACCCTAAACCAGGATCCACGGATAATGCAAAAAGGTACTGTGATCTGTTCCCTACAGACCCCACCTTCACTGGATCAGCACCCTCCTCACACTTACCACAATCCGCCATGCACGCCATATATTAGATACCTTGGTTCACCGCCCAAGTTAGAGCTATCGCCCTGCAACCTGTTTATGCCCTCATACCTGGCCACTGCTGTACTTGGCCACCTATGCGCAAACATAACCTTCTGCATTTCCTTCCACGCGTACCGAGACTGCACACCTCTACCTCCCACGTGACTATCCCCCATCCGGACCCCAGGGAGCATCAAGTCTCTATGTATTGCTAATACTGCTGCTCGCCACATCCAGCAGCCATGCTGTCATGCGCTTTCAGCCTCATGCATTTCTAGCCTATATGTGGATTTTTGAATCTAGGTGAATCTTGCCTGCATTTTAGCTTCTTGCATTTCTAGCCCATATTATTGCACTTCTGCAACATGCATTTCTAGCCCATATGTGGATTTTTGAATGTAGGTGAACCTTGCCTGAATTTTAGCTTCTTGCATTTTTAGCCCATTTTATTGCATTTCTGCAACATGCATTTCTAGCCTATATGTGGATTTTTGAATCTAGGTGAACTTTGCCACACCCTACTCCCACCTGTATGACCTTGATTGCTAAGCCCTGCACCCAGCTGCTCCCATTCTGACCGCCACCACACTATCCTGCTGCATTGACACCTAATCACAGCCTTCTATCACCATGAGTCTGCTAGCAACCAACCAACCATCCAACCCGCACATCTTCCCCTCCAACATTCCTCCCACTTACTTTCTACCCTCCTTCATTAAAATCCACAGCACAACTACCTAGCCCCCACACACTATGACATCTTACACTAGACCCACCAACATCAGAAACCAACTCCTGGGACTCTGCTCCAGACACCCAACCATCATCTACCAAACACCTCCGATTCCAACCACAAAAACGTCCACCTCCCCGCCCAACCATCATTAGCCATACCAGCCACAGCGCACCCTAACCCTGCCTCTCCAACCTTGCCATCCCACAGGGCTACTCCATCATCAGGCAAGACTGCATCTCCTCAGTAGGAGGTGGGGTAGCACTCATCCTGAAAGATCATCTAGAGGCCAGACAAATCACTTCTGACCTGGGTGATACCACAGACTCCCTTGCGATAAAAATCGCCCTCTCCCCAAACTCCACCATCACAATCCACCTCGTCTACCGCCCACCTGGCCCGCTATTGGAGTTCCATGAGAATCTCCTACACCGCCTAACAGAAAACCTTAAACTCCCCTTCAAAAGCATCCTTTTAGGTGACCTTAACCTAGGATACAACGACAAAAAGGATAAGCCAGCCAATTCTCTCTCACTAGCCCTAAAAGAACTAGGCTTTGACCAAAAAATAACCTCACCAACACACAACAAAGGTCGCATCCTTGACTGGGTAGCCGACCACAACTGTCACATCAACATCAGCTCCATCACTTGACACCCTGGTCAGACCACCACATCATTCACTTCTTCATCCCTGCCGCCTCCAAGACCAAAAAGCCCAACCCTATCCCCCCTGCCCTGGCAAGAGGCGCCACAAATCTCACTAAAGACAAGATCACCCCGCACCTTCAGCGTCCTCACAACTGACCTTAAGACCTCCAACCCCTCAGTGCTAGCAGAAATCTATAGGAGCACCATAAGCACTGCCATAGACACCATTTCCCCATTACAGAACAAAAAAGCCAAAACAGTGAAACATTCTAACACCTGGTTCTCATCTGAACTTAAAGAACTCCGCTCCCAGAAAAGAAAAGCACTGAACGCATGGCAAAAATCACCCTCCCCAGCCACCCTATCCTCTTACAAAAAAACCACCTCTCAATACAAAAAAGCCATAATCCTAGCCAAATCAGCCTCCTACAACGAAAGAATTGCCAACGCAAGCTCCGAATCAAAAGAACTCTTCGCCATCTACAAAGAACTCACCACACCAGCTACCAAATCTCAAGATATTGATAATGACCAAACCTGGTGTAACTCTATACAATCCACCCTACTGAACAAAATTGAACTCCTCCAAACTAAAATCAAGGAACACCACAAAAACCTATCACAACACTTCGAACCCACCACCACCACCCCTGTCCACCCACCCACCTCCTACCCATTGCCCCATCCCAGCAAAGCCACCATTACCCCCTTCAAATTCAGGGAAGTAACGGAACAGGAAGTTTCTGAGATAATGAACAAGATTAAACCATCCAACTGCAAAGGGGACCCTTGTCCAGCCAGCCTCATTAAAGACTGCACCGAAACACTCACCCCCTTCCTCAAATCCTTCATTAACGCTTCCTTCAAGGCCAACAAAGTTCCAGATAGTCTAAAAGAAGCCTGGGTACGCCCCCTCCTAAAAAAAAAAAAAAATAATAAAAAACACTCTTGACCCAGAAGTTGCTAATAACTATAGGCCCATTACCACTGTGCCGTTCCTCCTCAGAATTCTGGACAAAGTTGCCTACACGCAAATCCAGGAATACCTCGAAACCAACAACATCCCAGGTAAACGACAATCAGGATTCCGGCCAGGTCACGGGACAGAGTCAGCCCTACTCGACTTAAAAATACAACTTGGGGACATCATGGACAAAGGCAAACCGGCACTCCTTCTCCTACTGGACCTATCCGCCGCCTTTGACCTTGACAACCATGATAACCTAGGGATGCACCTAAAAAATGAAGCACACTTCTCCCCAGAAGCTATCGCCTGGGTGGCCTCGTTCCTAAATGGCAGACTCATTAAGGTCTTTTCAGACACTGCCTCGGCAACCCACACCGTCATCCACTGCGGCGTCCGGCAAGGCTCCTGCACCGTCCCTACGCTCTACAATATATTTACCCTCCCACTCTTCAATTACCTCGACTGTCGCAACATAGCGTATACCAACTACGCGGACGACACGCAGGTACTACTCCCACTAACCTGGATCTATGAAGAAGACGCAGCAGCCCTAACCAAAATTTACACAGTCATCCAAACCTGGATGGCTGCCAACGGCCTCTGCTTAAATGGGGATAAAATCAAGATCCTCATAGCAGGGACCAGCGAAACTCTCAACAAACTCCCCCCACAATATAAATCCTTTCACATCGATAACTCCATCATCACAGTCTCCAAGTCTGACAAAACCCTAGGGGTTCACCTAGATGCCTCACTATCTATGTCCCGCCAGGTCAACGCCATAGCCGCCTCCTCAGCGCTCACCGCCAAGATCATCAACGCAGTCAAACCATTTCTATCTACCAAAAACTGCCTATCCATCGCTAGAGCCACAATAGGTACCAAACTGGACTACTGTAATGCCCTCTTCTTAGGCACCTCTGTCAACAACATCAAAAAACTACAAATCACGCAAAATAACGCGCTCCGGGCGGCACTGACTATTCCCAAAAGGGAACACATCTCTCAAGCCAGAAAAAATGCCTACTGGCTACCGGTTAAGGAACGCATACTCTTTAAAGCCATGGGCATCACTCATAGGGTGGGGCATATAGTGTGAGCCACCTATCTCTCGGATAGAATCACCCTCAACACCTCCATCAGACCTACCATAGCTCACCACGCCAACCAGATCTATGTTCCCACATTCAAAAGAGCTGGAGGGTCCAGCTTCCAATATATCGCACCCAAACACTGGAACGCCCTGCCGACTTCACTTAGGAATGAAAAATCCTACTCCACCTTTCGCAAAAACCTAAAAACCTTGCTTTTCTGTTAACGTCTCTAAACCAACATGCATAGTATGCTTGCACTGTAACCACAGCAACGCATAACCTCATTGTCTCCTACTCTGTCAATGTACCAATGCTACTGAATGCTACACCCTACCTATGTTAAGTTCAAGCCTTCTGTAACAGCGCCACGATGCCTCAGGGCAGTTGTGGGCGCTCAATAAATGCAAATAAATAATCCACTCCTGGATGGACCTCATACCTCTAGTCGGTTAAAAACATCCTAGAGAGACCATCAGCATTTTGGTGGTGACTTCCTGCTCTGTGCTCAATAGAAAAATCAAATCATTGCAGGCAGATTGACCATCTCAGTAATTTTGGGTTTTCCCCTTTCATTTGCATCAGCCATCTCAAGGGTTGGTGGTCAGTCTGAATGATGAAGGTAGATCCATACAAGTATGGTCTAAACCTCTTCAGTGACCACACAATAGCAAAGCATTCTCTTTCTATTGTTGCCCACCTTGTTTCAGGATCCTTTAACTTCCTGCTGATGAAACAAATGGGGTGTTCCCTACCTTTCTCATCCAGTTGACTAAGGACTGCACCTAAACCTACATTAGAAGCATCACTTTGTACAATGAAGGGTTGGTGATAGTCAGGAGCTCTTAGGACTGGAGCTTGAGAAAGGGCTTTCTTTAGACCTTCAAAGGCTTGATTGAACTCCTCATTCCACCTGACCTGTTTAGGAAATTTGGGAGAGGAGATGACATTCAAGGGAGAAGCTATGGTCCCATAGTTCTCTATGAAGTTCCTGTAATACCCAGTGAGACCTAAGTAGGCTCTGACTTGGGTTGGAGTAGTAGGGGTGGGCCAGTTTTGTACAGCTTTTACTTTGCTAGGCAATGGCCTTATTTCACCTCCTCCTACCTCATGCCCAATGTAGACCACTGAACTCTGACCAATTTGACATTTGCCTGCCTTTACAGTCAGATGGGCCTGTTCCAGAGCCTGCAATACATAACCTAGGTGTTCAACATGTTCTTTCCATGTAGGGCTGAACATTGCAATGTCATCCAAGTATGCCATGCAGAAATCCTCCATCCCATTCAGAACTTGATTGACCATCCTCTGAAATGTAGCAGGTTCATTCTTTAATCCACAAGGCATCACCTTGAATTGGCAGAGGCCAGCTGGAGTGGAGAATGCAGCTTTCACCTTGGCATGGTCTGTCAGGGCTATCTGCCAATAGCCTGACGTTAGGTCAAATGTGCTGAGGTACTTGGCTGCACCGAGTTTATCCACCAGCTCATCTGTCCTAGGAAAAGGATGGGCATCAGTCGTGGTGACTGCATTTAGAGCGCTATAGTCCACGCAGAATCTCAACTCTTTGGATCCTGCCTTTGGTACAAGCACAACTGGGCTAGACCATGGGCTAGTAGAGGGCTCTATAACCCCGAGTTCAAGCATTTTGTTGACCTCATTCCTTACGTGGGATCTGATATTGTCTGACATTCTCTACCCCCTGCTTTTGACAGGCAAACAGTCACCAGTGTGTATGTCATGCTGGCCCCAAGGGGTCAAGCCTGCTGAAAGTGAGAACAGGGAGGCAAACTGATTTAACAGTAACTTGCACTCCTCCTGCTGGTCAGATGTGAGACTGGAAGAGAGATTAACTCCTTCCACTTGCTCATCTAAAGGTAAGCCTCTGAGGTCAGGCAGAGGTTCATTCTCCTCCTCCTCTTGAGCTGAAGCTAGAAGCAGAGTTCCTATGTCAGGTCTAGAGACATAAGCCTTGTAACGGTTGGTGTGAAAGACTCTGGGAGCCTCCTTAGGGTTGCCTAAATCCACCAGATAGTTCACCTTTCCAAGTTTACCCACAACCCTGAAGGGTCCTATCCATTTGTCTTGCAAGGCCCTCTGCCTTGTGGGGACCATAACAAGAACAAGGTGGTCTTGAGTAAACTCAACCATGTTAGCCTTCTGGTCATGCCAATGCTTGACCAGCCCTCAAGTTATCACTTGCCTCTGCCATCATGTATGACATTCTCCTCCGGAGACCTATCACATAGTCAGTCACTCCGACTGGCTTGGGGGAAGGAGCATTCTCCAACCCCTCCTTAATCGGGGCGAATGGACCTCTGACTGGATGGCCATAGAGAAGTTCGAAGGGACTAAATCCTACTCCCTCCTGAGGGACTTCTCTCTCTATAAGCAAAGAGAAGGTATGGCAGTAGAAGGTCCCACTTTCTTCTAAGGGGTTCTTCTAAAGCACCTATCATGCTCTTCATAGTTCTGTTAAACCTCTCTACCAGCCCATTGGTTTGGGGGTGATAGGCAGTTGAGAACTTGTAGGTAACTCCACAGGTTTTCCACATGGTTTGCATGTAGTGGGACATAAAATGTGATCCCCTATCAGATATCACCTCCTTAGGAAAACCTACTCTGGTAAAAATACCAAGTAGGGCCTTAGCCACATCTGGAGCCGTAACAGTCCTCATAGGTATGGCTTCAGGAAATCTAGTGGCATGGTCCACTACAACCAGGATAAACCTGTTGCCTGAGGATGTGGGAGGGTCAAGAGGACCAACAATGTCAATCCCCACCCCCTCAAAACGAATTCCCACCACTGGAGAGGCACTAAGGGTGCCACATTATTGGACCAACTCTTGCCAGAGGTTTGGCAAGTGTGGCAGCTTCTTCAGAATTTGTCTACTTCTGTACCCATCTTAGGCCAGTAGAAGTGCAGAGATAGCCTTTCTTAGGTCTTCTTAAAACTTAAGTGACCAGCCAAAGGTACCTCATGGGCTAACTGCAGAAACTGGAGTTGGTTCACTAGAGGTACTACAAGTTTTTTGTAGTCTCCAGGGGTTGACTCAGTTGGTTCACTGTAGAAGAGGCCATCTTCCCAGTGCAACCTATACTTCCCAGGCTCAGTCCCATTGAGCTGAGAAGTGGCTTGTTGGCGAAGACCTTCCAAGGTAGGACACTCTCTTTGCCCCTTGCTGAAATCCTCCCTGTTGGGTCCACCTTCTGCCAGTAAAGACTGCAGCTCAGGATGGTCAACAGGGTCAAGATCTCCTACCAAGGTAAGATCCTCTTCTAGATCTGATTCCTCAATATATAGCTTGACCATACAGGGTTGAACCTCACACTCAGCCTCAGCTGGTGTGGGAGTCACAGGTGTGACTTTGGACAGTCTCGGAGATGTCCTTCTGGGCACAGGCGTGCTTGCTGGCTTTTTGCTGGCAGACTTGGGTTTCCCTTTTGTCTTTTCTTGCCCTGCAATGGCAGTAAGTAAGTCCTGTGGACTTGGGGTGATAGCTTCCTCTATCATGTCCCCAGGAGAGCCTCTTAAGGTTCTCTCCCTTGCAGACCTTGTGAGCTCCTGCTTCCTTCTGCTGGGGTGCCTGGGGGTACTAGACGCAACTCCAAGAGATTTAAGGTCATTACCCAACAGGACCCTCCCAGGTACGTTATTTTGCACACTTACAGGTATCCTGACAGTCATGTCATTACACTGGATGAGAGCTGGTAACTGGGGAACCATTTGCACAGGGCCTCCAGCTAACTTGGTTAGGTGTTTGGGTGCCTTAGCAACATCCTCCACCTTGAAAAAACATTCATCAACCATAGTTATGCTGGCTCCAGTGTCTCTGATGGCAGGAGTCTCCTCACCATTCATAAGAACACCATCTTTGTAATACTCTTTAGTATTATCTGGGATTGAGTTGTAGCCATCTAAGTTCTGTTGTTCCCAAAGACCCAAGGACACTAAAGAAACACTAGCTGAGACTCTCATGGGCTCATCAGCTAGTAGCTGAAAGTTTCCACTTGTCATAGGTACTTCATCCACCTGGGAGAAGGCTAAGGAGACAGTGCTGATCCCTCAAGGTTTCCCCTTACACTTGGGATCTCCTTTCACATGGCCAGGCAATCCACAAACCAAGAATTTCCCAAATGCTCTCTGGAATGGGGGCTTGCTCTGACCTCCATCTGGTGTGGAACCAGGTGGTACACTAGCCTGATTCGGTTTACCTTGTGGCTTACCCTGGTTATGTTTGTGGCCCTCTTTTGGATTGGAATTATTGGAATTCTCCTTGTGGTCTTTCTTGGACTGTTTTCCCCCTTCCTTCTTCTGAGTTGCCCCAGCATCCTTGTGAGTAGCCCTGTTGGCAACCCACAAGTCAGCAGCCTTAGGTAACTTCTTAGGATCTATCTCCTTTGAATCAGCCAAGTGCTGTCTAAGCTCGGGAGAGCAGGCATTTAAAATAGATTCCAACATTACAAGATTCCTCAAACCTTCATAAGTGTTCACTTTGTAACCCTTAACCCAACCATCTGAGTTTTTCAAACAGTCACACACCCAGGTAGCCCAGAGGGTACCATCATGCTTTTTGAGGGTTCTAAACCCCTTAAGATACTGGGAAGGGATCTTCCCAACCCTAGCTATTAATGCTAGTTTCACACACTCATAATCCTGCTTATCCTCCTCCCCAAACTCCATTACAGCATCACTTGCAACAGGGGGAAGCCTAGAGAAAAGCCAGGGAATCAACTGATTCCCAGAGATACCTTGAATCCCGTGATTGTACTCACAGTGCTAACCAATCTAAAACATCAAGTTTAGTCTCATACATCCCATCATTTCCTTTGGCATACGGGGTCTCTTAGGGCTGGAAGACCTAGAAGACTCTGGGAGAGAAGCATTTTCTAGAGACAGTTTCTTCATTCCTAGTTCATGATTCAGCTCCATTTCTCTGAGCCTTAACCTTTGATGTTTCATGGCAGTTTGCACTTCTCATTCAAGTCTCATTTTCTCAAGTGCAATAAATTCAGGAGTAAGTGTAGGACCTGTGGGGGTCCCTGTGGACAGAGGTTGTGCATTCTGATCAGGCAAAGGAGTTGTAGGGTTTCCTAGCAAGGACTCCTAATTCTTCTAAATTAACACTCTCAGAATCGGAAACATCAAAATCCACATTGGCTGGAGTGGTAGGCCCTTCTGACCCACTCTCCAGATTTTTTCCATTAACTTTGCAACCAGTTCAGATTTCTTTCCTTCACCAGAGAGTTTCCTATCTTTACACATGGTTCTAAGAACCTCAGCAGTATAGAGTAAAGGACTCTCTTCAGTGTAGTTTTCCATACTTGACATGATTTCTCAGTTAAATAGATTTAGTGGTGTTGGCCTTGTGTTAGCCTTTAACCCAAGCAACAGCAGCACTCTAAGTGTAATCACTCTACTTCCAAATCCTCGCCGCTGTACACCAGTGTTAGGCAGAATCCTGTGCAATGCCCTTAGAGACCACTACACCTGATTAAGACTACAGGTGGCAATACAAGTTTTACCTTTGTTACAAGCCCGTACTACTAACTTGTAGTTGTAGCAGTAGCAGAGCAGCCAGGCTTATCTCAAGAGTATATGAGCAGTATTAGAGATTACACAAAGGGACCACAATTACTTTGACTCATGCAAACACTGACTCAAGGTTTCAGGTAAAAAAAATAAGTACATTTATTTTTAAACCATCAGTTATAAACACAACACCTCTATTAAACTTTAAACAAAACCACACGTTAAATATACTACAGCTAACCAATTCACTTTGTACAGGAAGTCACAAGGTAAGTACTCTGTGTTGGAATGAACCGGTGTTATGAACAAAACACGATACCGCGGATACGGTTGCGATCACTTTTTGACAGTTCGGTCTACTAAATAAACGCGTATCCGTGACATGAAATGCTACCGGGGCAAAAACACACTTAGCACCTGAGATACCCAGAGGGAGTTGGAGGCAAACATCACAAGCAATATTTAGGTTAGGCGGACCGTATCGAGAAACACTCACAAACAGGAGTACAAAAGTCAAAGGGTCGGGCCAGGGTTAGGTGACGCCGGAGATCTGTGCCGAAGATCACACCGTTAGACAGTTCACGATTCAGTGTAGCCAAAAAGTACTTGGATATTGTCAATGTTCGAAAGCAAAAGTTGTAAGAAGGAGGGAAGACCAGGACGAGCCTTGAAGATGAAGAAAAAGGGATTCACCCAGTTTCCTCGAGTAGAACACAGTACCTTATTCCAACGATGCAGCTGGTGCCCTGGCAGTTGTTCCTGTTGGTTTCCCGCAGACCCACGATTCCTGGAGCTTCGTCGTGAAGGAGGACGTCTGAAGGGAGTCTGCACCACACAGGGCTGAAGCCAGCAGCAGCGACAACGAAAAGGTGTGCTCCTTAAAAACAGGAGAGGCTCAGCAGGTGGCTATCTGGACCACTACAGAAGTGTGCAGCGATTTCGACCACGGCGAAGATCTTTGGCTGAAGAAGGTGAGCTGGTTATCCCCACAGGCTCAAGGGAAGAAGACTCTGGACTGGACCTCCTCTTAGTCGTTGAAGGGAAGATAGCTCAGGACTTCACCGCGACGGGGTAATTGCAGCAGCCGTCGTCCTTTCCGCTTCTCTTCGGTTCCTTGTAGTTACAGAGGCGACTCTGACTTCTAGCCCAAGAGACCTGCCTTTTATGCGAAAACCCCCATTCACACAGCCTGGCTGTCAATCACGCAGCAGGGGGTTGTCCAGCCGGGACAACCACCTCAGCCAATCGTGGCAAAGTGCGACTCAGGTTTCCAAGGATACCCTGTGCAGGGGGTGACTACACCCCTTCCCCACATTCAGTCTACCTGGACACATGGGCACCAAGAGAAGGGCTTCGCTGCAGAAGCCCACCAAAAGACGGTGAACAAAGAAGGCGAACCTAGGTTGCCGCGCAAAGTAAAACACAAGAAGGACTTTAACACAAAGAAATGGCGAATAAACCCAACCGGAGCCAAAAGAAAGACTATTTGGTCAAGCGGGTTTATGTTCTAGGCTGATATAATAGCCAAGAACAGTACCACGTTTATCTAATATAACCGCGGTAGAAAAGTTAGGGTAGACGCCACTGTCACCAGCCAAGTCTAATTGTTAAAAGAGCGAAACAATGCTCAGGGAGGTACAGACAGAAAAGGGGTACAGATTAGCCCTTTCCAGTAATCCATGTAAGATGGGGTGTACTGGGTCTGCGTTAAGAATGACTATCTAAAGTAAATGGCAACTTTACCTTTCTCTGGGGGACAGTAGTCAGCCGCAGGGAAATGGAGTCAGAGGGAAGTCTAAAAGACAACCCTGGGTTACTACACTGAAGGTGCTGTGTAACCCATACAAGAACAGGGGCATTTGGAGTGGTGTGCTCCAGTGCCCAAGATCACACAATGAGTAAAAACACATAGGCCAAAACACATGTAAGAGTGGAAAAAGGATGTACACTCTTACCAGGTGGAAAAATAAACTCCAGAAATCTAGCAAAGCTGCTGGGGGGACTCACTAGGTGAGGGAAATTAGCCCTAGAAGGAGAATTCTCCCTAACAACCAGAAAGGTCTTAAATATCCATAATGTGAATAATTTCAATATTCCAAATTATCATGAAGGAATCCTACCTTCCCGACCCTGTGTTAGTACTTCATTTAAAAAAAAGATCCATTTCCGTGCTGGTGCATCTAAAAAAATTAAAAAGCAAAAATGGAAAGATGTCCTACAAGATTGTAATAAAAAGCTAGTAAATATGTCTGATAAAACCACTCCACGTTAGTTAACTCCAGATGTCACTACCTGCTACCTATTCTGTTTACTTAATATTTTGGATGATTCTGATTCCATGAGAAAATATCATTGATGGTTGATAATCTTGATTTAATTTACAGATTTATTTTGGCTTGCTCCTCAAGAAGGGACACTTATTTCCCAAAACGCATTGAGCTGGATCCTATCATTTGTTATATTTACATTCATCGAGTGATGAATACAAGGACTGAACATTGCTAAATTTGTTTCCTTAACTTTGTATCAAAATGATTACACAAAATGGCCTTTGGAAAACAGTCTATGCAGTTTGATAACTATTGTTGATTGACTGATCTTGCGTTTATAGCCTTGGATTGAGTGCAGGGGACGGGAGTATCCCATTAATTGGGATACTGTTCATTTTTTGTTTTGTATAATACAATCTTTGTGCCAGGGTTGTTACTTCTCTCCATGCACCTAAAATGTTGTTCAATTCTGTTAGCTCTGTTTTTGACTGATAATCACTTTGTCTCAGGAGGATAGCTCAGGTGAGCGTGCTCGCCTTGGAAGCGAGACGACACAGAGCAACACAGGTTCGATCCCAGGGTCCATGCTTAGAAACCTTTGGGTATTAAGCGCGTTATAAATAACCTATCATATCAAAGTTACAAGTGTGCAGTGTAAGGATTCTCTTTTCATAATGTGGTATTCCGCAATGGCAGCTGGTGAACTTACTTTCTTTTTTTAATATGAGGGGTGTAAATATTTCCCACAAACAACTGAGCGAGTCCCATGGCTGGTCCTAGGATTTGAGGGCCCTGGGTGGCAAAAGGTGTGTGAGGTCTCTCCTTATTTGAATAAACATTACCGAAAATTAAATTTATAGAATGAGTTTTTTAAAATATGAAATGGTATCATGGGAAGTTAAATTAAAAGTGCGTTGCCATCAGTAAGGCAGGAAACAAACTGTGACGTCCAGTGTATGAATTGTTACTGTTAATATTTACCTATGAGGAGTGAGGGTTTTTTTAAGTAGCAGCAGACTGTGAGCTGAATACCGTAAGTAGATTTTTAATTTTGGCAGATGAAGCATAGTGAGATAAAAGGATTTGGTCTGGAGCACACACTTTGGTTAAGGGGAGAAGCCGGGGATTTGAGGCCAGTCTGCAATTCAGGAACGATAACACATCTCTTCTCAGATGTAATAGAAAGAAATATTGTTTGTAAAACATCTTTTTGAAACTTTTGTTCGAAAACACCTCACTGTGGAAGGCATTGTAAAAATATGGTGATTTATGTTTTGCAGGTAACTACTATGTTTGAAAATGTTTACCTATTATTTTTAATTTTTATATTGTGTGTATATATAAATATTTGGCAATATTGTCCAAATTAGCAATATGCTTTTATTTCAGGTGCTACAAATAAGAATTATTTGGGCTGTCAAAAGAAATACACTCCAAGCACGTTACAAGGATGCTATGTGATGGTAGGGATTGACCCCAGATATGGCAGGTTGCATCTACTCAGTGCTACAGATACAATTTTGAGGTGGGAGTGTTTTACTCCCTTTTTTAAAACTTTGAAAGTAAATGCAATTTCAACAGAGTGAAATAAATGAGTTTTCTCGTCCGCAAGAGTAAAAAGTATGTATCATGCAGATGACGCATGCAAAAAGTTAACTTATGGAAATCATTCTCACGCGATAACGGTCCACACTGACAGTAAAGCAGGTTTTGCTCACAATTAATAGCTAAAGCACGGAGTGCAGTAGCACAAGCAGCATCTCGCCAGTGAAAAGGATGAGAACTAACACTGAGCTTCCCTTGCATGTAACGAATCTCATGTTCAAATGCTGGTGGGCAGTTAACCCTGCACCTTTCCCAGGTCAGTAAATTAGTGCTTAGAAGTTGAAGAAAGACTGCATGAACCACTACATAAAGTTAAATACCTGTCTGGATTACCTTTACAGGGACATGTCTTGCTTAGTTGTATTCAAGTTACAAATGTAACCATAATTTTTGTTTGTTTTGTCACAGCGCTTGCACATGTTGGAGAGTTGGGGTTTGAATGTTTGAATTGTAGTCTTGAAGTTCTGAAAGGGGTTGTGAAACCTGTGATTGGTGTAATGGCAATCACTCAAACTTGAGCAAGAGCCGTCCTGCCTCTAACCATTTCTAGTACCGTTTACCCCACTGGCTCCAAGTTAAGGTTGGTGGATGTTTAAACTAGGCTTGTCATACTCAACCATGTCTCAGATAAGTTTGTTTTTTAAAAACATGTTTTTATTGATGTTGCTGTAGTTAACTTCTACATTGAACATTAACATTCCCCTCCCCCCCCCCCCCTTCTGGGAAGTCCCTTGCGGGAGTCTGTACTTCCGAGGATTTCTTTCTTCTTCTAGTTGAACAAGTCCAATATCCTTATTTTGTGTGGGCACCACTGCTCCATATAGTCGCTCTGTAGGTATTCGAGGGTCTTGCCCCAGTCCTCTCTAAACTTTTGATTGCTCCCTTGTATGTTGTAAGTGATGTGTTCCATAGATACATGAGACCAGATTGTTCTTATCCAGTCTATTGTCAGTGGTGGGTGCTTCTGTTTCCATTTTTGGGCTATTTCCACCCACGCTCCTATCAGCAGACCCATAAAATTCAGTTTTTGCGTTTTGGTTAGCTGTCTGTTTTTTGGGTCCCATAGGCCGCATAACCATACTAATTCCCCCACATCTCTCATGTCTGGGAACATAGACTGTAAGTGAACTTTCACGTCTGTCCAATAGTGCTGTAGTGAAGGGCACTCCCACCAGATGTGTCGCCAGTCTCCCTCCCCTCCGCACATCCTCTAGCACCTATTTGGGGAATCCCTGTACATCGTGTGGAGCCTTTCCGGCGTATAGTGCCATTGGATGATTATTTTCATCCACATTTCTTTAGACTGTATCACTTTTGTGAGTTTAGATATTGCCTCCCATATGTGTTCCCAGCGCTCCTTTGGGATCGCAGAGCCCAGAGTCTTCGCCCATCTTCTTTTTTATGTCTTCCTCAATAGTGTTTATGAACTTGTAAGTGTTTGATACACATTTTTTGGTTCCAGTGTGTGTCATAATGTATGCCTCAAATAGGGTTAGCTCCCTTATCGCGGCCTCTTTTATTCTGGGGGTGCAGAGCCAGTGGTGTAGTTGTTCGTATTTGTATCTATCCTTAGCATTTAGGTTTAGCAGAGTCACACAGTCCTCAAATGTTGTACCTGTTGCGCCTGATACATGTCCCCAACCATTTTACATCCTACCTCCTCCCACTTTTGAAATGACCCTTTCTCTAATCCTGGGAGCAATTCCGGATTTTTAAATAGCGGCATAAAGGGGCCTGGGTCCTTAGTTAGTGTTCCCTTCTGTGTTGCTTTGTCCCATAGTTCTAATGTCGCTTTAATTTTTTCACTTATTTGTACGTTGGGGTGTTTGTATTTTTTTTTTTTCCCCAGCCAGAGAAGGTGTCTAGTGGGTGTTGTCGCCACTGCTCTATCCTGTGCTGCCCACAGTTTCTGGGAATTGTCTGGGATCCATTCTTTCAGTACCCATAGTTGGACTGCCTCATAGTATTTCTTAAAGTGTGGGAGGGCACACCCTCCGTCCTTTCTTGATGCTGTGAGGACCGCACCTGGGGGGTCTTCCCTTGTCTTATGTATACTGAGACCATTTTCATTAAGGATTTGAAGAAAGATGGAGGGATTCTAATCGGTATCGCTTGAAAGAGGTACATACGTTTTGGTAAAATGGACATCTTGATCCTGGTTATCCGACCCCACAAAGATATGGATAGTGGGTTCCATCTCAATAGATCTCGTTTGATTTGATCTAACATTTGGGAGTATACATCTTCTATTTTACCTGTCAGAGTGATTCCCCAAGTATCTGACTCCCTTTTTTGCGACTTTCAACTGCAAGTCTGATGCTACTGTTTGAATGTGCGACGTGTTACCCACCAGTGTCAATATTTCTGATTTGATTTCTGTCTATTGATTTTTAGCCCAGACAGGGAGCCGAATGTTTCAATTTCCTGCATGAGAATCGGGAGGGACTGCTCCGGGTCGCTCAGGGCCACCAACATGTCATCTGCATATGCTGCAATTTTATGCATGTGTCCTGCCATATCTATGCCTCATCTCCTGTTCGTTCCTTATTCGTGCCAATAATGGTTCCAGAAATATAGCATGTAATAGTGGGGATAAGGGGCAACCTTGTTTCGTCCCTCTCTCGATTCAAACTTTATTGGACAGCCCTCCGTTCACTGCTTTCGTATTGTTGGGGAGTTATAATTTGCCTGGACCATGTCTATGAAGGGTTCCCCTACGCCCATTTTCTGCAGAGTATGAAAGAGAAGCGTCCACTCACGCGGTCGAATGCTTTTTCCACGTCTAAGGCCAGTACTATAGCCGAGGAGTGTGTTATTCCTACTTTTTCCACCTACTTTTTCCACCAAGTGGAGGACCCTTCTGATGTTGTCGTCTGTTTGCCTTCCTGGGACAAATCCGGATTGGTCTTGGAGGACCAATTTCAGGAGTATCTGTGTAAGCCTGGTAGCTAAGATTTTAGTATATAGATAGCTTTGCATCCAAGTTAATTAGCACTATTGGGCGGTATGAGTTTGGGAGTTGCAGGTCTTTCCCTTGTTTGTGTATTACAAGCATCTTTGCCTCGTTCATAGATTGGTTGACATTGCCTTTTTCTTTGAATGTATTATATAGTTCTGTTAGGACTGGGGTCAATATGTCCCCATACGTCTTAAAGAATTGTGCGGTATATCGGTCCGGTCCCGAGGCTTTATTCCTGGGGAGGTCCCTAATTGCTTTGCTAACTTCTTCCTCCGTGATGTCTTTGTCAAATAGTTGCTTTTCATCTTCCGTTAGTACTGCAAGGATTATCCCCTTTAGATATGCCTTTTGTTGCCTCTCGTCAGGGTGATCCGACGAGTAGAGGCGTCGATAGAATTGCTCAAATATGTTACCGATCTCTAGCGATTGTGTATTTCTTTGCCCTGTATCGTCCATTAGCGTCTTGACTGTCCGATCCTGTTTTTTCCCTTTAAGTTGTTTGGCCAGTAGTTTGTCAGCTCTATTCGCCTTTATATAGTACCAGTTTACTATAAGTCCCTCTCCGCCTTCTTTGTGCGAAGGGAGTCCAATTGACCTTGGACGTGTCTCAGGGCTTTTTATAATTTAAGCAAGGTTTTTTGTAATATTTCGGCTTGAATCTTACTTATGTTTACGTCTAACTCTCTCTCCCATTGAAGGTTCTGTTTTCTCCCTCTGAGTTTTTTTTTTTTTTTCCAACTTGAATTTTATTGATTTTGACATTGGAAATAAACATACGGGTGGGTATATATTGTGTATTAACAGTTATATCAAGAGATTGCTCTGGTCCACCTTAACAATACTTAACAACATTAACGTTTTGTCGTTCCATTGTGAGAAAATTTGAGGCCCTGCCCCCCTCCCTCCTCTCCCCCTCCCATCTCATGAGTCTTCTTAGTTTGTGGCATTGCTGTGGTGAACCGTAGTGGGCTGCGTGACGTTCATCTTTAGTCATCCTTGGACCATGAATCACTAATGGGGTCTGTGACGGGCATGGGTGGATGGCAGTGAGGCATGTGGCATTCCACTATTGATGGCGTAGGTTGGGTGCTAATTTCTTTGCTGTGTCGAGTCATCCGTGGTTGGGCATGTGATGTATTGCTCAGTGAAGTTGCACCAGGCTTCTTCTTGTTGTGCGGCCTTGTCGTGTAGTATTGCCGTTATTTTCTCCATTGTATACATGTTTGTGGCAATCTGTATCCAGTCCTTTTTATCACGAAGGCGTGAGATTTCCATTTTATGACCAGGGCTGCCCTCGCCGCGAGTAACAGGGGGGATACTAGTCCTTTTACCCTAAACAATTCGTCTTCTTCAAGGCCAAAAAGAATCAGGAGGGGTGATAGTTCCCTCTCTGCCATCCAGCTGTTTAATCCATCCCAGGACTTCTTGCCAATAGATGCAGACCTTGGGGCAGTTCCACCACATGTGATAGTAGTCGGCATCCATCCCACATTGTCGCCAGCATCTCAAACTGGAAGTTTGGAACATTTTGGACAGCCTGTGTGGGTCGTACTGCCAACTGTGGAGTAATTTTATGGCGTGTAGTTTATACTGAGATGTGATTGATATTTTGGATGGCGTTTCACACATTTTGTCCCAAGCCTGCTTGTCAAATTATCTGCCAAAGTCTCTTTCCCATCTTGCCTTGAGGCGGAGACTGAGTGTCGTCTTTAGTGATTAAGGCCCTGTACATTCGCGCTATTAGGCCTTTGGAGGTGTTGGACGTGTCCAGGATCGTCTCAAAGGGCGTCAGTTCTCTGTGTGGTGGACTTCCATTCTCTTCTGGATAGCACGCCTTTCAACCGCAGATACAAGAAGATCGGTATTGGGTGAATTTGGAGGGCTTCCTCTCGTTCCGTAATTCAGATAAATTTCCCTTTTCTCCACAGCTGACCGACTCTCTCAAGGCCGGCCTCAAACCAGGTTTGGTATCTCGCGTGTTCTGGGATTTCTTCTCTGATCCCAGGGGACCAGAGATGGCTCAGAGGTGAAGGCCACGTGGTGACCCCCGACATCGCTTTCCCCTTCTTCCATATATTCCACATTGTACCCAATATCGGGTGATCGCGCAGTCTTCTCGTGAGTTTCGGTCTGGTGACCCACAACCATTCTGCGAGAGTTACAGTGGCTAGAATATTGTTATCCAGCTGGACCCATTGGAGGTCCTTTCTGTCTCGCAAGTGTGGGATCAGGATTCTTAGTTGTGTAGCTTGATAATAGCGTTCTGTCCGGTAGGCCCACTCCGCCTCGGTCCTTTGGTAGTATTAAGATGTCGTAGGAGATCCTGGGTTTCCTTCCATTCCTCAGGAATTCTAGCATGGCCTTCTTGACTTGTCTGAAGTTTTCGGGGATCGTGATGGGCAAGACCTGAAAGGGGTATAAGAACCGTGGGAGGGTCATCATTTTGATTGCGTTCAGGCGTCCCATCCAGGAGATTGTCAATGGTTTCCATTTCCTGAGATCAGCCTTGAGGGCTTCAAGAAGTGGAGGAAAATTGGCTTTGTAAAGGTTGCCGAGGTGTTGTGTTAAATTGATCCCTAAGTATCTCAATGTTGGGCCTCCGATGATCAGTCCAAGACGTTCGAGAGCTATTTGATGTTCGGGGGATGGATCGTGGAGTGGAAAAAGAATGGATTTGGTTTTGTTAATTTTGAATCCTGAGAGTGTGCCGTATTCTTCTATCAAGTGGATCGCTCGTGGGATTGAGGACGTCGGGTTTGATACATGGAGCAAGATGTCATCCGCATACAAGGCAACAATATTCTCTACCATTTATCAGAATCCCCTCCACAGCGGGATCTGCTCGAAGCGTATGGGCAAGACGCTCCAGGGACAGCGCAAAGAGTATTGCCGAAAGGGGGCAACCTTGTCTCGTCCCCCCTACTGAGAGGAAACCAACGGGAGAATTGGGAGTTCACTGTTACTGATGATCTTGGGACTGTATAGACAGCCTTGATCCCTCGACGGAGTGTGGGGCCCAGGCCAATCTTCTTTAACGTGGCTTCCAGGAAATGCCATTCAACGCTGTCGAACGCCTTCTCGGCATCAATTGAAAATAACGCTGGCGTGTTCAACGATTTCTGGGCTCGTGAATTAAGTGCAGGGTCTTTCAGGTGGAATCTGCACCTTGCCTGCCTAAGATAAAGCCCACTTGGTCGTTGTGGATTAATGCGGGCATGTGTGACTCCAGCCTTGCAGTGAGGATTCTTGTGTAGATTTTAGCATCGATATTTAGAAGGGATATGTCACGATGCCCGCTCCCGGGGAGCCGGTTCAAGCCCTGCGTCCCCGAAAGTGGACATCCAGTCCCCAAGGAAGGACCCAGCAACCCCATATAGGGGCCCTTTGGACAGTGTCCTGGCGCCTATGGCGCCAGGCTCATTATGGGAGTGCTTGGGTGCACTTACCTGATGCAGACCATGCTGCAGGATCCCGGCCTCCTTGAGGCCTGAAAGGGACTACTTTACCTGTGGGACTAATTTACCGCCTGGGCGTGGTCGGGGAAGGATACATACCTGATTGGAGGAAGGATACATACCTGGAACTTCTTCCAAGGCTATTTAAACCCCGCCCGAATAGCCACACGTGCTTTGCGTTGTTCTGCATCTAGCAGCTGGACGCTCGCCGTGTCTGCTCCTGCATCCTGACTCCTGCCACGCCTGCCAGCATCCTGGATCACCTGCAAAGGAAGAGAAGAAGAGAACAGAAGAAGGAAAAGTCCTTACCTGCTAAAACCGCATCCCGGAGACATCTCGCCGACAATCCTGAAAAGGAAGACTTTTATTTTAAAGCTCATCGCGTCGATCGCTGCAGCGCCGCATTCCACTCACCTTTAAAGGGCGCCTCCATGTTCAGCAGCGATCATCCGGATTCGCAGTCATGCCCCAGCGCCTAGGGAGAAAAAGACCGGAACAAAAGGTGAGAGAGAGAGAGAAGGGAATAAGGAAAACTAAATCTCCATGTTAAGACTTACCTGTTGATTCATTCCCTCTCCATTTCGGGTCCGCGCCGCATCCTGGCATTTCCGGACCCCGGCCCCTAAGGGGAAAAAGAGACATCAGCCTTAATGAGCGAATGAAAAGACATTACCAAAAAAGCTCATTAAAGACTTAACTGATTTCTTCAAGGATTTCACCTCTCATCTCGGGTCGGTGCCTGTTCCCCGGCATTCTGTACCCCGGCCCCTATGGGGAAAAAGACACTAGCATTAGTACATTAATGCATGGACACAAGGGGAACCTCTTATCAAAAAACGTACCTGGAAGCCAAGCAAGTTCGGTTCTCACCAATCGGAAAATCCAGTGAAGTAACTGGATACCAACGCGCCCCTGCATCAGAAGCAGGATGGAGAGCTCGTCCTTCCAGACCCTAAGGTGAGACGCTACGAGGAATCACAGAAGGGTTTCGAGGAGGGTGAGGGGGGAAAGTGGGAGGCCGATTGCATTACCCCGCAGACAGTTAATCCCCTATTTTCGCCTACAGAAGGATACTTCTGCGAGCCAGACAAGCCAGATTTGGGGGCCCGGTCCAGTCCGTCTTCCGAACCCTGCGAATCACCTTAGAAGAGGTCACAGCAGCGCGAACCAGGCCAGCGCCTCCGTGGGAGTCAGGTGAGCGTTACAGGATATTGGTTGGTAGGAGGCGCACAGCTTTGGGTCCTTACCCTCCTTGGGGTTGACTGTTGTTAATGCTTCCGAGAAGGATTCGAGCGCCACACCGGATTGAAGGGTGCTGTTGAAAAGGTCAACCATGAATGGGAGAAGAGCATCTTTGAAAGTCTTATAAAACCCTGCTGTGTAGCCGTCGTTCCCGGGGGCTTTCTCTGTTGGAAGTCTTTTTTTTTATTATACAGTATTTTATTGTTATTAACATAATACAGTGGTCATAATAACAAAGCAACAAGCAAACAAAAACAACTCCAGACTGTCATAGTCGTTCACAATCAGAAAAGGTACCCAGAACATCAACAGTTGAGCGATCATCTCATCACATTCAATAATGTATAGTATGGTACAAGCCCAAAACAAAACACCCAGTGCACATTCCCCCGCCTGTACATGGGACACTCAGGCCACACCTTCCTCCCACCTGTCCCATATTTTCGACGCTTTGTTGGGACAGCCTCGTGCCGAGTAAATCCTACGCTCCATCATAGCGCATATGTCCATATCCAATTTCCATTGTTCCAGCGTTGGGGGGTCAGGGGCACCCCATTTCTGCGCTATATTGCGCTTAATCAGCCCCATCGCCGTGTGTAGGAGCAATCTTTCCCACTTATTAGCTTCTATCTCATCGGGCACGCCCAGAAGCAAAGCCCTTGGGTCCAGTGGTATGGTGCGAGTCAGAACTCGGGAGAGTTCCCTACAGCATGCGTTCCAAAAAGTTTGTATCTGGGGACACAGCCACAAAATGTGAATAAAGGTCCCCTCCCCATCCCCACACCGCAAACAGTTTGGGTTAGAAGCCCGTTTCCAGCCATATAGACGTGTCCTAGGGTAATAGACCCGGTGTAGTATTTTCAACTGCACTAGTCGAAGCCTAGAGGAAATGGCGATTTCCCGGGGATGCATAAGGACTTGTATCCAATCCTCAGGATCTATCACCCCCACATCTACTTCCCACTTTGCCTTTAGTTCATTCAGTTCGGGGGTAGCAAAGGAGGATATAGCATTGTAAAGGATGGAAGTGCATTTGGTAGGGATATGCGCCGGAAGGATGTTACGCTCTATGGGGGTATAGTCCGGTAACTGTGTATCTGCTGTCAGGTAGGGTCTCAGAGCATGGGCGAGGCGAATGTAATGGTAATGTTCCGTATTCGGAATTTGGAATCGCAATTGTAGGTCATCAAATGAGGCCAAACACTCCTGTGTAAGCATATCCCCAATCCTGGCAATCCCCGCGTTCACCCACCTAGGCCACGGTTCCAACTTCTGGGTCTCAGCTAGGTTGTTGTTCCGCCAGAGGGGTTGTGCTCTAGTAGCTTTATTTTCCCACCCAATGAATCGGTGTGCCTGTCTCCACACTGTGATCATATGCGTAGTGGTTGTGGGCGGAGAGGTTCTCGAGAGGGGCTGATAGAGGAGAAGCAGCGGGTCAGTGTTGCGCATAGTGGCTATCTCAGCCCGTATATGGGGCAGGTCTCGGTCCCCGTGGAGAAGGTCATTAACCACCACCAGTTGTGATGCCCAGTAATACGTTTGAAGGCGGGGAACTCCTATTCCTCCCTCCCAAATAGATCTTTGGAGTGTAGTTAACGCAATTCGTGACTGGCCTCCCCCCCATATGAGGTCTCTGAGAAGTGTCTCCACTTGGTGGAACTCCGAGTCGGGGACTTTAAGTGGGGCATTTTGAAGGACATAGAGGAATCTAGGGAGGGTCATCATTTTAAAAAGTGCCGCTCTTCCCATAAGTGTCAGGGGGAGGAGTTTCCAGTGCCGGACATCAATAATAAAGCGGTCTGTGATTGGTCGGAGATTGTTCCTTATATAGCTTGTTAAATCCCCGGATATCCATATTCCCAGGTAACGAAACCCCTCTCGTTCCACCCGGTACGGGCAGTCCTGGGGGATTGCCTGTTCCCCCCCCCTTCACCGGAAAGAGGACTGATTTCCCCCAGTTGATTCTGAGTCCGCTGAGTTCCCCAAAGCGGACTAACATTTGCGTTACAATGGCAGAGGATGTTAGTGGGTCACCCAGGTACACAAGGAGGTCGTCCGCATACAGGGATGTACGATCCTCGTGTCCCTCCGGCCATCTGAATCCTCTCCAGTCGGTGTTTTGGCGAAGCCAAAGAGCTAATGGCTCGATAGCAAGAGCGAACAAAAGAGGGGACAATGGGCATCCCTGTCGCGTACCACGGCCCAGGGGGAAGGACCCAGAAGACCAGCCATTCACTCTCATTTCCGCCTTGATGTTAGTATAAAGTAGCTGCACCCAGCCTAAATAGGCCTCTCCGAACCCCATGCGGCGCATTATTTCCCAAAGGTAGTCCCATCGAATGGAGTCGAACGCCTTTTCAAAATCGATTGCCAACAAGGCCAAGGGTTCGTTTATAATCGGGGATCTCTCCAATGCTAAATGGAGGCGGCGCAGATTCATCCGGGTCGATTTGCCAGGCATAAAACCACATTGATCCGGATGGATCAAGGAGGATGTGACTAACTGCAACCGATTCGCTAATAGCTTAGCAAGGACCTTAGCTTCCCCGTTAATCAGCGATATAGGTCTATAAGAAGCACAATCATGTGGAGGTTTGCCAGGCTTGGGAATGACCACAATAGTGGCCTTGCAAAGATCTGGTGGGAGGGTACCCTGTTCCCGGGCAGCAAGAAACATCCTATGTAGAGGAGCGGCCATTTTGTCTACTCCTAGCTTCTGCCAAGTTTCAACTGGGAATCCGTTCGGGCCCGGTGCCTTTCCCGACTGGAGCTGAGACAGTGCCTCTGCAATCTCAGCCTCTGATAAAGCAGAGTCCAGCTGGTCCCTCTGTTGCCCCGAGAGGGTCGGCAGCGTCACCTCTTCTAGGAGGCAGGGGTTTAGCGGTGAGGTCGGAGCCCGATACAAATCTGCGTAAAACTCTGTGAAGGCCTCGGCAATCCCAGAGTCCGAATGTTGGGTGTCGCCCTGTGCCGTGACAATTTCCCGGACATAGCACTGCCCCTCGTCTCTCCTCTGCAACCAAGCAAGCAGTTTACCCGACTTATCCCCAAGTTCATACACCCTCGCCCTAGCCTGCCAATGGGCCTGCTTGGCGTCATCCATCGTTCTGTTACGGAGGCACTCCTGGGAGCGCTGGAGGGATCGGTGGGTCTCGGGCGTAGGATCGGATATATGCTCAATCTTCCTGTTTCTCACTTCCTCCTCGGCCTTTAATATTTCCCGGAACCGGGTGTTTCTTTTATGTGTCGTCCAAGAAAGGATTTCACCCCTTAGCACTGTTTTATAGGCCTCCCATAATATCACGGGGCTGTCCACCGACTTCTCGTTAATTTCGAAATATTCACCAGAAACTTCCTCCAGGCGATCTATCAGTTCCGGGGACCCCAGATAATAATTGTTAAGTCTCCACGTTCTAGGGGGAAGGGGACCCTGCATACGCAATTCAACTAAGAGGGGGGAGTGGTCCGAAATGCCCCGGGGGAGTAAATCTGCGGACATTGCCCTATGGAGGTCGGTATGTGGCAAGAAGAAGTAGTCCAGTCTGGACATGGAGCCGTGAGCGCCGGAATGGAAGGAGTACTCCCTATCAGTCGGGTGTAACTCTCTCCATACATCTCGGAGCCCAAGGGCCGATGCAAAATTGGCCAATCTAGTCGAGGTGTCAGGGTTGCGATTTGGGAGATGGGAACGGTCAAAGTTATCATTCATGGTATCATTAAAATCACCCCCCAGAATGAACGTATCAGGATGGTGTTTCCCTATAAGGGTAGTAAGATCGTCCAGTAATTCCTGTCCCAACCCGGGTGGGGAATAAATTGCGGCAATGGCCATCGTCTGACCCCAGATGGTCCCCATGACGAACACGTATCGACCCCTTGGGTCGCGCTCAACCAATTGCTGAGTAAATGGAATGCGCTTGTGTATCAGGATGAGGGTGCCCCTGGAGCCCATTGTGTACCCCGCCTGAAGGGCAAGGTGGTAATTAGTCCTCTGAAAAAAGGTACAGTGTGATCCGGCCAGGTGGGTTTCTGTCAAAAGGGCCACATCAGGGGAGTGTCTATTTAGAAATTGCCTAACCAGGCGCCGTTTAATCCCGGACCCCATCCCATTCACGTTCCAGGTGAGGAACTTCAGGGATTTGGTGTGTCGCATGGGTGTCTCGTGAGTCTGTGCACAGGATATCTATCACACATGATGGGGGTCTGTACAATTGTAGCAATCAGTGAGAGATGGTGGAGTGGTAACTTCGACCAAAGACAGTGGTTCGTGTCCCTTATAAACATATGACAGTCTTGAAGTAACAAACAAACTTTCAAACATTCCCAACTTACCCCCACCCTATACTCCACCCCAACACGAAGTACCTGTCGCCCAAACATAGCTGGACCTTCAACTTAAGGTAGCAGCTCAAAAACCCAGACCCTAGAGCCGGGTCTAGATGAACAAGAAAGAGGGGGGGGGGGAGGGAAAAGGAGAAGGAAAGAAGGAAGTTCGGCTAGGGGGGGGGGTTTCAGAGGCTCCTCCAGAGTCCCCTCCCATGCGCCAATGTCAACATCTTCCATGGTGGACTACTCATGCGTCCGGCTTAAGAGTACAAAGAAAGAATACTTCAGAGCGCTATTACTAGGCCAGAGGGGCGACAGTCCGGTCAATGTTCTCGCTGATCTGCATCGGGGTCCAGGACCCCCTGTTCATTCCTCTCCGGGTTTCCCCTCGGGGAGGCGTGCCTGGGCCTCAGTCTTCCTCTCGGTCTCCTCGGTCTCGCAGTCCAATCACCTTCTATAAGGGCCTCCGCCCATTTCCATGCCTCTTGCGGGTCGCTGAAATGAACCGTGGTTCCACCATGATATATCTTCAATTGGGCCGGGAAGAGCAGGCCATATTTCACATTTAGTTGGGCCAGCTGTCTCTTGAGTGGCTCAAACGATTGTCGTGCCCGCTGCACTTCTCGGGTGTAGTCCGGGAAAAAGGCGATTCGGGAGCCGTTATGGGTAATCGAGCCTTGTGCCCGCGACAGTTGCAGGAGGGCATCCCTATCTCGGTAGTTGAGTAAGCGGGCGATGATAGTACGTGGCGGGGCTCCCGGGGGTGGTCTACCCGCCGGCATTCTGTGAGCCCTCTCCACTGAGAAGAACTTTGAAAAGGATGTGGCCTCGAAGATGTCTACAAGCCACTGCTCCAAGAACAGCTCCATACACTGTCCCTCCTCCCCTTCTGGCAGACCCAGGATACGGACATTATTGCGACGGGATCGCCCCTCTCCATCCTCCACTCTTGATTCAAGGGTCTTAAGGCGGTTTAAGGCCTGGGACAGTTGGCAGTTAATCCCGCCTATGTTGTCTTCCACTTCAGAAATACGGTGTTCCGCCTCTCCCGTTCTGGAGGTTAGCTTCTGTAGATCGTGGCGTAGGAAGGAGACGTCTGCCGCCATGCTATCTATTTTGGTCTCCATGGAGGATCGGGAATTAGCAATGGCCGCCATTACATCATGGAGAGAAAGAGGGCCCTCCCCATTAGGGGAGTTCGGTCGCGTTGCTGGGGCCGCCGGGGCCGGGGTGGTGGCGACGGCAAATTGGTCCATGCTGCTCTGTGTGGAGGGTTTCTTCTGCCTTTCTTTCCCCATAGTTCCGGGGAGGCGTGGGGCGTCCGGCACGGTAGGTCGAACAGTGCTAATTACGCCCTTCCGGATCTACTCCGGTGTACCGTGTCGCAGCCCCGCAACAGGCCAGGTGAAAGGCCGCGGGGTCCTCCAAGCACTTTCCAACACGCAGGTTCCACGAATCCACCGTCTGTATGGAGCAGGGGGGGGGGGAGAGTTAATCCCACCTACCTTCTAGCACCGTCGGGCCAGGCCGCTGCCGTCCTCCACCACTCGGGGCTTGGTCGAGACAGCCCAAGAGCAGGAGCCGTTTGTCCGGCCGACCTCCGGTTGTAAGAAAAGTCAGTGTCCACTGCGTGTGCCGTACCACACCAGGCCGCTTCAAGCCCCAATCAGATAGGAGGTGGTCTGCCCTCAAGCTCCGGCGGCCATCTTGGTTTCGCAGTTCGGGGCCCCCGGCCTTCGGTAAATTGCAGATTATGGCCCTCTAAACGGGCAGACGACAGCCCGGATTTCAGCCGGTCGTAGCCCACAGCTTCACGGGCACAATCGTGGCGTTGATGTCGCTCGATGTCCCCAGGAATCAGGATAAAAGTACAGGATTGTGTCGGCGCTTACGGGAGCTCACTCGGCTCACGTCCGCATCGCTTGCGCGCTAGCCACGCCCCTGGAAGTCTTTTGATTGCTTCTTCAATTTCCTCTCCTGTGATAGGAGCTTCCAAGGTTTGTACTGTATCGGGCGGGAGAGCGGGCAAGGGTATTTTGTCCATATAATCTGTTATCGCTTCTGGGTGCGGGGCAGCGTGCGATGTATATAATTTTTCGTAGAAGTCGGCAAAGGCTTCAGGGACACTGAGGGGATCTCCCTCGTTTTGGATCGTGGGTACCCACTGCTCTTGGCGTTGACCGCGGAGTCTTGCAGCTAGTAAGGCGCCTGCTTTGTCCCCGTGTTCATAATGCTTCTGCTTCAGGCATTGGAGCTTGTGCGCGATGCTACCCGCCTCCAGCTGTCGTAGTTTTTCCCTCTTGTCGTTGGCCTGCTTAATCTTTTGTGGTCTATCTTGGTCTGCTGATTGTGCCATGAGGTCAAGTTGGGTAATTTCGTCTCGGAGCCTATTTTCTATCAGTTGGCGTTCTCTTTTCTTTGCTGCTCCCTCTTTAATGAGTAGTCCTCTCCAGGTAGCCTTGCCAGCTTTCCATACTGTGTTCATGGAAGTTTTGCCCGTGTTATTATGCTCAAAGTATTGGGTGATGTTCAGCTCAAGCTGTTCCCGAAAGATTGGATCCTTAAAGAGAGTCTTGTTGCAGCGCCATTTGGAGCTCCTTCGAGGGAGAGCCATCTGATCGATAATGACCGAGACCATATCGTGGTCTGACCATGTCACAGGCGTTATGGTGGCTTCGGACATCGCCGCAGTGAGTCCTGAGGTTAGGTATATATAGTCTGTTCTGGAAAATGTTGCATGTGGCGCTGAAAAGAAGGTGAAGCCAGTTCGGTTGGGGTTCATATGTCTCCATGCATCGGTGAGGTTGTAGGCATCCATCATGTCCGCAGCCGGTGGGCGTCCGGAGCCCGACAGGGGGGGGGGCGTCAAAGCGTGGCCTGATTGTCTGTCTTGATTCGGGTCCATCCACGTGTTCAGATCACCCCCCAGTATTACTTCGCCCTCTGCTTCGCTCATGACTTTCGTGATTATCTGTTGCAAGAATCTAGATTGTCCTGTATTGAGTGCGCACACTGATGCAAGGGTGATGACGGTGCCTTGTATCCTGCCCACTATTACTAGCGCTCTGCCGCTCACATCCCTCCAGGACTTCAGGAGTTCAAATCGGATCATTTTATTGACTAAGATGCAGACTTCCGCTTTCTTTAGTGGGCCGGAGCCCCAGTATTCTGAGCCCAGCTTAGCGTGGAGAACCTTCCTCTCTTCTCCTTTACTGTATCGGGTTTTCTTGTAAAAAGAGTATATCTAGTTTTGGCCTCTTGAACTCTCTGGTTACCAGCAATCTCTTGGTGGGGGAGTGTCCCTTAACATTCAGCGTACCAATTTTGAGTATGCCATGCTTGTCACTTAATTTGTTATGACTGTGGGTCATTGTTGTGGTCATAGTAATCGGTCGTGATGTCACGCTGCCCATTGAAGGAAATCACCATGCTGGAAGTAGTGTAGTAGCTGCTCCTAATTAACAGAGGCTTCAAAATTTGGTGTGTCCGTTCCCCCTCCGGATATTAAACCTCATACCCGTTGTCCCCAGTTTCAGCTGTTTGCCCCTCATTTTCCTCATGGGGGTCTGTGTCCCAGTTAAATGGCGTCCGATTTGGACCAGGTGCATGCAGCCGGCCCACTGTCGGACCACCAGTGAGGGTCGTAACCGCTCGGGCGGCTACACGGGCGGCTTATCATCTATGTAACGTTCTGAGCCCCCCCCTTCCCGTTTCTTTTGCATTTTGCTCTTAACAATACACTAACAAACAATGATAACTTCTACTGTGAACTAGTTAGCGCATTGATACGTGCAGTTTTAGGATCCATCTCCACCAGCTGTTTGTCTCTGCGCTTCGGATGGTGGTCTTGTCCTGTGCCGGAACAGGCCGGGTCACTGTACCGTACTCGAGAGTGCTAATAGACACCTAGGAATGGTGTTAAGGCATATGTCGACGTGATGAGAGGCCTGCGTATGTCCTTTCATTTGTTGCTGTCTGGCGTATCATTGGGTCGTCTGTACTTTCTAGATCCCTTGACTGTTTTCCTTTTCGGGCCCTGGGGCCCCCCCTCTCGCTCTGTTTTGTAGTGATTCCTCCTGTAGTCCATCACTTGGGTCGGGTCCGAGCAGGTCTGCGATACACTCACGGATGTCCTCTTCATAGCGGAGGATTATCTTCCTACTTCTGTGCTCGAAAGTGAGGGAGAAGGGTAATCCCCACCTATATCTGGTCCCTTGTTCTTTCAGCCATTTCGTTGGAGGGCTACAGAGACGACGCAGGGCCAGAGTGAGAGAGGACAGGTCTTGAAAGATGGTTATCTGGGCTCCCCCGAGGGTGAGAGTATCGGAGGATCTGGCCTTCAGGAGTATCCTGGCCCTATCTTGGTATTTATGAAATCTGACGAGGACGGATCTCGGACCACCCGGGGGACCTCCAGCTCTGTGTATTCTCTCTATTGTTGGTTCATCAATGTTCTCGTCTGCAGCTAGAATTCTGAGGATGTCATTCACAGTTTGCTTGAGGTCTTCCTCTGTTTCCCCTTCACGTTCCGGAATACCGAAAAACAGTAGGTTATTTCTTCTTTCTATATTTTCTAAATCATTAATTTTCAGACGAATTTCATCCTCCCTCTTCTCTATATTGCGCATTCTGAGGTCTAGTTGGGTTTCTAGCGTATCTATTGATGCTTGATTGTTTTCAACCCCCTCCAACCTCTCTTCTATATTGTCTACTCTCTGGGTCATCTTGTCGATTTTGCCGGCGAGGTTAGCGCCCATGTTACGGATTTCAGTCAGGAGGGCGACAATGTCTCCCTTCGTGGCTGCCGCTCCCGTCTCAGCTGTTTCTACTGACATCGCTGTGTTTGTGTCCGGTTCCAAGTGCGGCGGGGTGTATGCGTACCTGGCCAACTTGCTTTGGGTGTTCATATTGCGCTTAGGTGCGAGGAGGCACACGCCCCTGGAGTGGGGGCCCTACCCTCTGCACAGGCGTGATGTATAGAGTTTGGAGTGTGTAGCGGAACACCGCTCCTGGGAGTCCAGTGTTGGGAGCGTGATGGTGGAAGGAGGCACACGCCCTGGGATCAGGGGCCGTACGCTCCACTTGCGTCGTCTTCCAGCCCTGAGACCGCTGTATCTTGAGAGGGGTTCTAGTGCCTGGGTTGGTCTCGTCTGTGGGCTTGGGAGGAGTCGCACTGGGCTGATCTTGTGGCGGGGGGCTCAAGCTCGAGCGAGGTTCAAGGAGAGACTCATTTGGTTATACGGTTCATGCTCGTTGATGATCCGCTTGCTTGGCTCTTAAGGAGGTTGTTGACTCTGTGTCACACAGAGGAGGGCACACGCCCCACACATGGGGGCCCAACCCTCCGCGCTGTCCTCTGTTCAGAGACCAGCTCCTCGCATCATGTGGCGTGGTTCCCAGTAATGTGACCAAGGAAGGTTCGTGGAACGTTTCCACGGACTCTGATGGAGGGTCACAGGCCGTAAATCATGATGGTGTGATCAGTTGAAAGAGGGCTGAGTCTGACGTGTGGCACCCCTGCCCAATAGTCACCTTATGTGGGGGTCAGGAGAGTACCAGTTGCTGCTCTCGTGTCTTTACCTCCTGGGGGGGTGGTGTGGGTGTGAGCCCCCTTGTTGGGATACTGGGGGAGGGGAAGATCCATCACCTGAAGTGCAGCACTGGATGTGCTGTGGGACGACTAATATTGGAGGACTGAACGAGGCCTCTCCTGCTCGGTCCGCAATTCACTGTTCTCCTGGGCCCGCCGGGCCTCTTGGGGTCATTGGCGAAGGAGGATTGCTCCGTGGTAGCGCCCCTCCTGTCTGAGCCGAGTGGCGAGTAGACGAGGTTCCGCTCGACTCGCGCCTCGCCCGCCGCTGCGTCCTCTGTCGGGGGTGGAAAGCGGGAGAGGCTCACCTCCACAGACAAGGGCACGGAGGGCACTTTGGGGGGAAAGCGAGGCCGAAGTGTTAGTTCCGGACCGTTTGATATTCCATGGGGGGTTGGGGGGGGCACTCCCCGTGCCGTCTCTCCTGGTTGGGCGCCAGGTCTCAGCGCCACTCGGGCGGCTACACGGGGAGTGTGGGCAGAGTTCCGTGTGCCGCCACGAACAGCTGAGCCCGCGTCCGTAACACGGGCCGCGGGGCGGAGAGTGCCCGGGAACACCACAGGGAGGCCCGCGGTCTCTGCGAGCGGCTGGTGGGATGGGGCGGTTTCCTCGAGGCTCGTCTTGGTGCCACCGGGTCCTTGATTGCTGCGTGTGCGCTCGGGGGGGGGGGGGGTGGGGAGGAGCTCAGATCACTGGATTTTTCGTGGCTGAGGCCACCGTTTTTCTCAGAGTTTCGGTCGACTGGTGGTGGACCAGTTCGCACAGCTGGGGGTGTCAATATTATGCACGGGGGGGGGTCAAAAGCGGGGGCTCGGGTCGCTTTCGGGGCCTGTGAGTTCGGAACTCACACAGAGGTGTTGCTCATCCGTGCGCCCCCTGGTGGCCAGTCCTCCCTCTGAGTTTTTAATGCCTTGTAACTGCCTTGAGCGCTTCCCATTGAGTCTCTTTGGATATCTCTGGGAGGTTATTGTACGTGAGGTATTCGGTTATGTGTTCCCTGAGAGTGTTCCCTAGCACTGGGTCTCGGATTATTTCCTCTGGGAGTCGCCAATTCCATAATCGTGAGACGTTCGGGAGCAGGGATATTTCGGCCTACAGTGGAGCATGGTCGGAGAGTCTGCTTTCCGTATTTTTCCCAGTATCCCCGTCATTGCCCAGAGGTAATCTATCCTTGACATGGTATTATGAACGTGTGAGAACTACGTGAACCCTTGTTGTGTGGTGTTAATGTGTCTCCATACATCTTCCAGCGCCGGGTTCGACATTTTCTGTTTTAAGGCTTTTGATGGGGTTCCCTTGCCCAGTTGTCTAGGATCTGATCTGTCCCGGGTGGGGCCAATGCAATGTTCAGGTTTCCCCCAGCATTATTTCCCCTGTAGAAAAGTGTTCCAGTTTGTCTAGGGTATCTTTGAGAAAGCCATCTTGTGCCGTGTTAGGGGTGTATAATGTCACCAGTGTGAGGGGGCATCCTTCTATTTTCGTGTTGAGAAATATATATCTCCCCTGTTTGTCTGCCTCTGTGTGATGTATCTGTGTGTTCTGGGTATCTCGGATGGCGATCAGGACTTCTGCTTTTTTCTCTTGTTTGTTTGCCTTTAGTATCTGATATTACCCGTTCAGTCTGACCTTCTTCTTGTCTTGCCCTCTGTGTGTTTCCTGGAGCATTATTATATCGTATTTCCCCTGTTTCAGGAAATGTTCTACTTTCTTCATTTTTACTGGGGAATTTAACCCTTGGATGTTGTATGTGAGGTTCTCCCGCTCTCTTAGGGCCCACGCGATGGACTCTGTCGATTGCTACTTCCTCCTCCTCCTTTGCATCAAGGATATCCTTAAAGACTTGTTGGATTGCCTCTTTGAGGTCTCTATCTTCTACTGTTTCTGCCATATTTTTTATTCTTGTGTTCGACCTCCTTGAACGGTTTTCTAGGTCCTCGCATTGTAGTTCCAGGTTGTGGTTTCGGCGCAACAAATGCTCCTGGGTCTCTGCGCGTTGTTGCGTTTCCTCTTCTAGGTTCTGCGTTATTTTCTCCAAGGTGTCCGTTCTCTCGCCTAGGTCTGTCATTTCTGTTCTTAGTTCTTGCACCGCCTTTTTCATGTCATTTTTCATTGACTCAAACTGGGTCTGCATTGTTGCCATGAATTGAGCTTGGAATTCCCCAAACCACATTTTCATATCTTCTCTTGACGCCATTTCTGCCCTCAATGTTTCCGTATCCGGGATAGCTGGTTGTCTTTCTTGGCTCTTCTTCCTCGCTTATGGTGTGGGTAACGCTGGATCAGTGCCCCAGAGTTGCGGCAGGCTCTGTTCCTGTTTTTTCTGGGGCGTTTGCTGGGTGGATTGCGCTAGTTTCCCCCTGGTTTTGGACAGAAGTGCTGTTGTTCGATTTTCCCCTGGCTCTGTGTCTCTTGCTTCTCCCCTGAGGTCCAGTCCAATGATGTATGTCCTTGCCGTATGGCGTTTCCCTTGTAAGCCTATTCCGGCTCCCGCTCCAATGGTTACTTCAGGGAGAGCTAGGGGTATTTAATCACGTCTCCTGCTTCTTTGCTCCCTCCGTTCTCACCCTGGGTGGCGCCATAGCCGGGGTATATGTATCCAAGTGTTTGTGTGGGATTCCGAGTGCTTCTCCCCACCCCCTCTGCTTGGGATTAGGTTCTTGGGCCGGGAGGGGGGGGGGGCCGCAGCGTGTAATGGAGCTGTCTTCTGGGTGAGTAGTTTCCCTTTCCCCCTGCGTGCTTCCTTGCTTAATGCGTTGGATGGGACCTTAGTACTGACTCACCGTGCTGAGGGTGTTGATGACTGCTCCTTGCCTCCCGCTTGTCTGCTCAGTTCTCCTTGTTCCTGGCAGTGCCTCAGTTGTGGTTTTCCCGTTGTCCGGTGAGCTCGTGTGTGATTACATTTCCTGATTGCGGCCTGCACACTGGGGGAAGTCTTTGTGTCCTCCTGTCTGTCCGCCCTGTCTCAAGCCGTGTGGAGGGGTCGGGGATTCCTTCCTCCGTGAGCCTTCCAATTAGCTTCCCTGGCTTGTTATAGTATTTCCACCACCCCCGTTTCACCCCTTGGCGCGCAGTGTTTCCTCACTCCTTTTTGGGTAGCATACCTTGAGTTTTCTTTGTTCCGGGATCGATCTATCCCTCTGTTCTGGTCCGGCGTGCTGTCCCCTGTGTCTCTCTAGTGGCACGTGAAGTTCGAGTCTAGCCTCGGGACTCGCTGTCTTTCCGTCCCGGCTTGTGCCGTGCCTCTGCAGCGCTTCTGGGGTCCGATGCATATGCCTTCCTGCAGTATGTTTCTCTCTCCGGTCTCCTTGAAGGGTATTGGGCCCCTCGGCTGCCCGCTCTTTTTCCCTTTTCGCCCGTTTGGTGGCACTGCCGCGTAGGGCGCCTGGTACTGCTGCCAAAGCTGCGGTTTCTCTGATTTTTCAATCTTGTGTGTGGTCTGGGGGTTATCCGGCCTGATCCGTTCTTGTTGAGCGAGTATTGCTCTTTTTCTGTCAATCTTTGTTGTTGAGGCCTTCGAGGGGGGACGGAGCTGCACTCAGACACGTCCTCCTCGCATCGCTGCCATCTTGGAATCCTCAGATAAGGTTTTGAGGTGTATTTTACACACTTTTCATAATTGGAGTGTAAATTATATTGTAAGCGTAAAAGTGATATGACTCCAAAATGTATGAGATAGGCAACCAAAGCATGAATAAACTTAATACATAGAAAACAGTTGTATAGCAAAGATGTCTGGCTTCAAACAATGCATTATATTATAGATGCAGCCTGAAAAATGCACACAACGCAGAAACTCAAAAATACTTTTGAGCAGTGAAAGCATGTAGTATTCACAAAAAACGATTTCTTTGTTACAAGGGATACTTACCAAGTGTTACTACGTTTACTGATGGGACCTTAACATGCAAGCAAAATAAATATGCCTGCATCTGGACACAAAATGCAGCAGAACCTAAACAAAAGGAACCATTTGTTATCTGACAGTCTGTCTTTCAGAAAAGCTTGTTGCACACAGCTAAGAGAGCACATGTCTGGTTTTCAGACTGCTTCCCTACAGGTCTGTGATTTCATCCAGGCAGATAACAATCAAGATGCTCTGGTTTCTGTCAAGTCACCTGCCCTCTGCTTTCCAATAATGTGTAAATAATACGCAGAGAAAGATAAAAGCAGCTGTATTTGTACGTTTTTAATGTGTAAAAAGGCCTGGTACGACACTTATCTAGAGGCCTGGTTACGATGGTAGTTTATTATGGCTCATTAATACAGGACCGGCACAAGTACTGCATGTTAAGACCTTTGGATTGTTCTTCTTGCTGGGGTTTTAAGCTTCCTGCTCTGTCTCCTTCAGTAGGCCCAGACATACTCCACTGGCTCTGCTTCCTCGCCCTCTTCTTGCTGTAAGAACAGTAACAACCACCATTTATTTGTCCCTCCTTTTATAACCCCCCCCTCTGTCTGAAAGGATTAGTTTTTTTCCCTCCTTGTCTTCTCCATTCCCTTTGTCCTGCTGGTCAAGCCCCGCCCCCAAAAAGTGAGCATGCCCTGGACTCCATGATGCTTGTTGTGTGCCATGATCTTCTATTCCCCGTGAGCCTGGAGGAGGACCCCTCCCGACAGCGGACCCGTTCCTTCCCCCCTCCCCGTGTGGTTCCCTGAGGAGCCCTCTCCCGGTAAGTGCTAGCGTGTTCAGTCTTCCGCTGTGCATTGGGAATCGACACCCACCTACCAGCGGGAGCCATCGGCTCCTGTCCCTCCTTCTCGCAAAGGTCTCTTGCCATCCCTTCAGTGGAAAGTGTGGGGTACGTCTGGCACAACGCGTATGTCAGCATCCCGGTACTCTGGTTCCCAGCTGAGAGGAGCATGAGACGGAGAATCCGGTAGTGCCCTCTCCCATAAGTTCCCACACACCCAAATTAGACCTACAAATGGAATCTGGTAAGCAGACTCCACACACCTGTTTTTGACTTAAGATTTGCATGCAGCATCTATGACTTTATTATTTTTTTAAAACTTTTATTTTTGATTTTCAATAACCATACACATGCAGTAAAGGAGAAAAAAAACACAAAACCAAGGGAACGAGCTGTGTACCAGTTGATCTACTACGTCCCCGTCCCCCCACACCCCATTGATTCTATCATAAACCAGAATATATAGGTGGATAAACACAAAGAGACCGGTTGTCCACTACACCACGCAGGCCAGGTGGGTCGACTTAAGGGTGGCAAGTTAGTGACTTGAAGTGGGAGGAGAGGTACTAGGTGCCGAGGAGATTAAGTAGTTCACGTAGGGGTCAGGAGGTCTCGCATGGAGTGGCAGAGTTTTGATGTACACGGTCTGTGTCCTGGCAGTAGGCTACATTTTCAACCACATTTGGGAGCTGGGGGGCTGGCTCCTCCCCCAGGTCATTGCCACTCTTCTTTTGGCTAGAACTAAGAGAAGGCCCACCAATTTTCGTGCGTGAATCGAAACCCCGCTGGTGAGTCAAAGTAGTGCTATCATGGGGTCTTGTTCAATAGATTCTCCTGCTATTGCAGTTATCGTCTCCCATACCTCCCCCCAGAGCTTGTTCACCGCTGGGCAGTCCCACGCCAGGTGCATGAAATCGGCGTCTTGCACTCCAAAGCAACCTCACGACCCCGGGATCTCCGCTCGTTGTTTGTGGAGCTTGATCGGAGTATGGTAGGTCTGGTGCACATAGTTAAATTGTATTTGTTTAAATCGTAAATTAGTGCCAATTTTTGAGTTTGTTTAAGAATATATGCCCACTCCTCATCGGGAATATTTTTCCCGAGGGACCTTTCCCATCTGAGTTTCGCGGATGTCGAGCTCACGAGAGTGTCATTGAGGAGGTTTTTGTATAGCCACAAAACCAGTTTACCTTTGCCCTGTGCCTGGATCGCGCCGTGAAGCAATTGCCATGTCTGCGGTTGGGCAGGAAAGGTGAGGAAGAGCGTTTGAATAGTCTGACGGAGCATAAAGTAAATGAATGTGTCTAGTGCAGTGGAAGCGCCCCGTTCTAGAGCCTGCTGAAGTGTCATGAAGATTCCTTCAACAAACATGTCGCCCAGATTGTTAATTTCCTGCTTGCTGGCCCAGTGAAGATTGACACGTTCATTAGTGAGCGGGATCCCGAGGATGAATTTTGCGGGTATGAGCGGGTAATACCAGACGTCAACCTTGTATTTCATTGCTATTTTTTTCATATTGTGTATGTAGAGTGGACTATGTTTAGGGATTTGAGTGAAGTCTGTATCTTGCCGATGATGGCAGCTGGTAACATGTAGGGGGACATTAGGGCCCGTTCGACCTGGACATGGGGTCTTATAAACTGTGTGGTATACCAGTGGCTTAGGAACTGCGCCTGGGCTGCCCAAAAATAACGTTCGAGAGCCGGGAGGGCCATGCCCCCCTTTGCAACAGGTTGAATTAATGTTGTAAAGGCTACCCTCGCTGGCTTGCCGACCCAGATCAGTTCGAGAATCATGCTCCGTAACGAGAGCACCAATTTCTGGGGGAGTATAATGGGGATATTCGCTAACAGAGGAGTTTAGGGAGAATTGCCATCTTGACAATAGATACACGGCCCCATAGTGTAAGCGGGAGATGCTTCCATCTGAAAACTTTGTCTTGTAGTGTTTCCACTGTTTTCCTGTAGTTGTCTTGTAGGAGGGTGTTGAATTCTCTGTATAGGCTAATCTCCCAAGCGTAGTGAGCCCCCCAGCAGCTTTGCTGGATTTTTGGGGTTTATTTTTTTCTCCTGCTAAGAGTGAGACTTTTTTTTTCTCCCCCCCCCCACTCTTAGGCATGATTTGAGAATGTCCTTTGACTTTGTAATGTGTTTAATGGGCTATGGGGTCTTTTACTCCATAGGGCTTCATGTGTTTTTGGTAAGTATGTTACACAGCCCCCTCAGTGCAGTAACACAGGGGTGTCATAGTGACCCCCAAACATAGACTCCATACCCTGGGACCGACTACTGTCTCCCAGGGCATGTAAAGTCACCATTGACTTTACTAGTCTCAAATTGTGAACAGAACCAGTACAAACCATCATATTGTGGAAGTACTGGTAGGGGTAATTAGATTGCCCCTGGGTCTCTTTTCCAATAGGGCACTGTCCAGTCCCCCCCTGTCGAGTTTCTGGCTGGTGGCAGTGGTTACCACGCAAAATATTCCACCGGAATATTTCCTATGGGATTTTCCCATTCATTTTAAACGCACCACTTTTTTGGTGCAATGTTAAAGATACCGCTGGGTTATTTATTTAATATTTATTCCCCGGTTGGGTCTTTTTGCCAGGACTCGGTTTTAAAATGGCGTTTGTGTTCGCCTCTGTAACTCCAACCCAAGTCGAGCCCTTTGTTCCACTTTTGGCGGGCTTCTGCACAGAAGCCTCCAAAAGTGGTGCCACTCTGTTTGGGTCTACAGGATGTGTGATTGGCCCAGTGGTGAGCCGCCCGGCTCACCACTTAGCATGTTTGAGTGACAGCTAGGACTGGTGAATGGGGGTTTTCTGCATAAAAGGACGACTTTGGGGACTGAAACTTGAGAAGTCGCCACAGGACCTAAAGAATCCAAAGAGGGAGAAGCTGAGCCGAGCTGCTACGACGACACCACCGGTGGAGCCCTGCTGAACCGAACTTACCACTTCCCAACAACAGAGAAGATCTTCTTCCAGGAGAGTCTTCTTCCTTTGAGCTGGTGGGGTTAACCAGTTCGCCTTTTCGCCTTCCTGGATCGTCTTGTGGTCAAATCGCCCGTGCCATGCACCGCGGCGGCCGGATAGCCACGCTTCACCACTATCGTCAATAAAAGGGTAGTACCTTTTAACCGGGAAACTCTGCGGCTGGTTTCTTCCCTGGCAGTGCAACGACCTCCAGCTTTCCTCCACGTCGAGATCTTCTCTTCCCCTGGACGAAGCACTGACTTGCACCCGCTGCCAGGAACAATTGCCCCCGCTGGTGCTTTCTCGCCATTTCAGGTACTGTGTCCCGCCTGGTCTCCCTTGCAACAGACTGTTCAAGGTGTCCCGTAAATCCTTGACTCTCTATCCTGGGGTGACCTCGGACCCTTTAACATTACCTTTCTGAACTGATCCAACTCCTTTTTGAACTATCTGCAAAGACTTTTAAAGTGTACTTCAACTGTGTGATCTTGGGCACATTCCGCCTTGCTCTCTAAGAGTGGGCCTGGCCTATGAACTTTTTGCTCTACAGTAGACCCTGCCTTTCTTGACTTGCTGTGGTTCTTTAAAAGTGTTGGTATTGTGTGTTTTCCTATTTCTGCCTTTTCTCTCCCTTTTTAAATCATTATTGGAGTGCCATCTATGGTTATGCGCTCACCTCTGTTTTGCTAAATAAGTGGTGTCCTAACCTAGACTTGTCAAATAATTAATTAGGGAGGTGTATATATTTCTAGTGACTGTGTTTGAACTTGCTTGACATATCAGTGCCAGTGTGTTTTTAAATAAATAATTATATACTTTTATACCAAAGCTCTGGTCAGTGTTTGCTTGTGCTACTGTATTTTTAGCCCTATTGTGTATACTCTATATACTGCCTAACTCTTCTTGAGAGAAGTCTGACTGCTCAGCCACAGCTACCAGGTAAATCTGGGTGGTACAGACTGCTACCAATTGGGTTTACTGCCAACACCTGTAGTTTTAAGCTTTTTGCAGTGGTCCTTAAGGGAACTGCACAGGTTTCTGCCTAACACTCTCGACACTTGGATACCCAGGTATCGGACCCCTGACCATTCCCATTTAAGCCCGTAATCATCTGTGAACATCACTGTGGCATCGGTTAGGGGAAATACTATTGATTTTGTGTTATTGATTTTTAGGCCTGAGAGTTCCCTAAAGCGGATCACTTCCTGCATCACCGGGTTCAGATTTGTGGACGGGCCTTGTATAAAGAGAGCCACATCTGCGTAGAGCGACAGAATCCGTTTGTGCTGGCCAAGTTTAGGCCCCTGTGCAGGTGTCGGGAGCGCAGACTGGCTGCTAGGAGTTTCATTGCCAGTGCAAATAATAAGGCTGAAAGGGGGCAACCCTGTCTGGTTCCCCTTCGCAGCATTATACTCGCGGATTTCGTCTTCCCCATTATACTCGCCGATTTCGTCTTCCCCATGAGACTGTGTGACGTCAGTTTTGCATACAGGAGTGCGACCATTTTCAATAAGTGGTTCCCTAGTCCCATTCTCCCCAGAACCATGAAAAGGTATGGCCATTCTACCGAATCAAAAGCCTTCTCGGCGTCGAGAAGGACCGCCACTGCCTGGACTGCCGGGTCCGTGGTCTCAATAGCGCCAAACAGGCGTTGTATGCCAAAGGTCGTGTTGCGCCCAGGAAAAAGCCTGCCTGGTCTGCTATCACCAGTGCGGGCAGTAGTCTTGCGGCTAGAATTTTGGCCAGGATTTTATTGTCTAGGTTAATTAAGGATGTCGGCTGATATGAACTGTTTTCTTCGGGGGGTTTGCCTTTTTTGTGTATAAGGATTATGTTTTCTTCCCTAAGTGTCGTGGGGAGGCAGCCCTGCTCAACCGCTTCTTGGTACACCTGTAGCAGGCGAGGTGCTAGGAGTGTGACGAACGCCTTGTAAAACTCTCCAGTCAGGCCATCCGGCACAGGAGCTTTGGAGCTAGGGAGCGACCTTACGGCCTCTGTGACTTCATCTACCGAGATGGGGGTGTTTAGTGGTTCTCTCAATGTTTGATTAGTCCAAAAGAGTTCTATCTGATCTAGGTAAAGGAGGGGCTCTGGTCTGTTGTCGGATTTAGAGTTGTATAGGTCTTGGTAGAAAGCTCGGAAGGACTCTACCATGTCGTCTTGTGATGACCTTAGTGCCGTTGGGTTCCCTGATACATTCTATCTGGGGGGGTCCCTCCTGTCTGCCGCCAGAAGTCTAGCCAACAGGGCGCCCGGTTTTTGGCCCTACCCATACTAAGAGTATTCTGTGCCCCAGAGCAAGAAACTTAGCTTCCCTTTCCACGCAAGCTTTGAAGTTGTGGAGTCCTCTTTTTTAAGGGAAGCAAGGGTGTGATTGTCCTTTTGTGTGTCGTAAACTTGTTCAAGGTCTTTCAGGCGTGTTTCACACGCTGCCAATTCCGATCTAATTGTCTTCAGTATCCCATGTTCCGTAGCCAGGCACACCCCCCCTAACAAAGCACTTGAGGGTTTCCCACAGTGTCTCTACTGATTCAACGGAATCCCGATTTTGTCTATTTCCGTCTGGGGTGCCCTCAGGAACCACCGGGGAGTGATCCGAAAGCGTTCGTGGAAGTATCTGGCAATTACCCCACCTAATATTAGTGTTCGTGGACAGAGGAAATAATCAAGCCTGGAGCTGGTGTTGTGTACGCAAGAGTGGAAGGTGTAGTCTCTCGCTATAGGGTTCCCAGCCCTCCAGGCGTCTTCAAGGTTATACGCCCTGCATATCTCTTGTATCTGTGAGCTGGCCTTGGATGGCGTTGCACTTTTTGCCTGAGATTTATCCATGACCAGGTTGAGTGTGGTATTCAAATCACCACCCCAGATGATTGTGGTGCGGTCTGTGTCTGCTAGATTGGTCATGACCCAATCAAAATTATTGGCTCTGTTCACATTCAGGCCATAGGAGTTTACGAAGGTCACCTCCTCCCCGTTCAAGACTCCTCGCACCAGGAGAAACCTACCCTCCTCGTCACTCTTTGCCAGTGCTAGCTTGAATTTCGACTTTTTACTGAGAAGGGTGGCAACTCCCCGTGCATAGGATGAATAAGAAGAAAAGTATCTGACCACCCCAGCTGGGTGCCCATCTGCCCTCGGACGCTGGGGTGAGATGAGTCTCTTGGATCAGTGCAACGTCGACGTTGTGTCTCCTGAGATATTGGGCCACCGTGCGGGCTTTGGTGGGGTTGTTGCCACCTCTAACGTTCCACGTTGCTACCTTGAATGGGCTTGTGGATGAGTATGTTCATGGCACAACTGGCCGCTTGCCCAATAGGGCTTCAGGTCGGGGTCGGTGTTTACAGAGCCACCTTGCGTATCATAGTGGGCTACATGAGGGGGTTGGGCCGATTACTTATGGTATCCTTCACAGTTCATTCCTCTAACCATAAACGGAACCACAACAAGGATGTCGGCGATGCTCCTTTTCTATCACAACCGCCCCGGCACACTCTGCCAGGTTTCCAGTGGCATGTTCCAACAAATGTGCTGCAGAGACTCGGGAACAGTCCCCTCCCTGGCTGGGCCGTAGCCAACACAAAGCCCACCCGCAGACGGGCAACCCCCAACCCGCCCGTCAAGATTCCCCCCCGTGTTTACAACCATATAACTTCGAACTTTGAGCTATGCTAGGGGCGCTAGTGCCAACCAAGGTATCAAGCTCCCAACAGACAAGGATACAATGCTTCTGCCGTGTGCTCCTGAGGAGTGGTACTGGGAAAAAGCTCACTTAGTGGGTGATGCGGTTTGCTAGGATCTTAGGGCAGGTTCCTCCTTGCACGGTCATTCCTTGACGGTCTCGGGCTGTTGTTGCTGATGGGACGGCATCCGATGCTATCTAGGAACGCATTAGCATGCTCTGGTGACGTGAAGAACTTAGTTGACCCGGCATGTAGGCTTCTCAGCTTGGCTGGGAATATCATTGAGTACTGCATTTCGTTGTCTCGCAGTCGGCGTTTCACTCCAGTGAAGGATATCCGGGTTGTTTGGAACTCTTGGGAGAAGTTGTGGTAAATTTGGATGTTGTCACCCTCAAACTGCAGTGCACCCCTCTCTCTTGCTAACTTCAGAATCTGGTTGCGGTCCTTGAAGTTAAGCATCCTGGTAATTATCGGCGTGGAGCCGTGCCAGGCGCAGGTCGACCAGATGGCACTCTGTGCGCCCGCTCAACGACGAAGAACTGGAACAACGCAGCGGCACCAAATAGTTCTTTGCACAGGCTTTCGACGAAGTCCTCCATTTTGCCAGGGATCTGCCTTTCTCTAACCCCGATCAGCAAGATTTTGTTGTGCCGTGCCCTGCCTTCTAAATCGTCATTTTTGGCGCTCACCACTTTTATTTGTTTTTCCAGCGCCGTCACTCTGGTCCCCAGCGAGACCCTGCTGTCGTCGAGGTCGGAAACCCGCTGCTCCACCGCATCCAGCCTGTCATTGTGTTTATCCAGACGGTGTTGCAAAAGGTTACCTTTGGAGGATAGGGAGTCCAGTTTGGAATCGAGGTTACCAATGCCTGTCTTTAGATCTAGAAGGATCTCCCTAATATCCGGTGTCGGTACGAGGGGAAAGTCGGCTTCGAGGCTCATTTCAGCTGCAGGGGACTCTGGTCGTGGATGTTGTTTAGGGGTTTTAGCCACAGCCCCAGGTTCGAAGGTCAACTTCCACTGTGCTTTGGCTGTTTTACCCATTCTTGTGCGCCGGCGGTGCAAGCCGCACCACCGCGAGGGCGACGGAGGAGGAGGAGAGACGGTGCTGTGCAGGGATGGTTTGGCCAGTGTTGGTTAAGTAGAACCTTGAAATCAGTTATGACGGATGTCGCCAGTTCTTTTGTTTCCCTCAGTGAGGAACACACTGTTGGGGAGCTGTGGGGCAGTCAGAGATGCTAGTCTATGGTATTGGGTTGAGGCTGGTGTCATACAGGGCCCTGTCAACCACTGCTCCCTGGGCACACTGCGCTCTGTGTTCCTGAACACTGCACTCTTCAGGAGGTGTGTGGCGCTGGCTATTTGCACTACAGGGGTGTGATATGCCAATACGCTATGGCTGCCTTCTTCAAAGTGTATCTCCAACGGTACTGCGGGCCCAGGCTGGCTGCGTTGAGTGTGGGTCCTGCAGGCTCCTCCCGAGTCTCCCCAGGTGCTAGGTTTGATGCTGCTGGACCGGCAACGGGGGCCCGCTGGCCAGGACAGGGAGGGTAGCGCACCTGGTGTTCTCGGTCTTCCAGCGGGCGCAGCAGGGCAGTCCACCCGCTGTACTGTAAGGAGGGGCGGCCGCCTCGATGGTCGCTTATGCCGTCAGCGGTATTCCGCCTCGCCGACACAGCTCCTCGCTCGCGCCCCTTGTCTGACGCCCAGGGTCGTCGAGACTGGGTGTATCTTCTGCTGGGTTCGACCGATGCCCCACCACGCCCGCTCCACATGATGGGCATCTCTTGGCGGCCATGCCACACGGGGTCCCGGTGGGCAAGGCAGCCCGGCTCCGGCCCTCAGCTCCCCATGCTGATCCGTGCTTGAACACACACCCCGCTGGCTCGGACAGGCAGAATTTGTGCACCGCTTCGTTCTGCGGGACACACAGCAGCGCCTTCCACCCGTAATTTGCTGGTTTTCGCACTCCACACAGCTATATGTTCAGGATTAATAGGAGCCCCTCGCGGAGCTCAGAGAGGAGCCGCCATCTTGATGGCCTCACTAGCGCCCTCTCATGCAGAATCTATTAATGAGACCAGATAACTGCGGCCCAGGTCAAGAAGGCTTTACCATGGTGGATTATGCAGATTAACTCCCTGAAGACACCATTGTCAGCCTAAGAGTCCTGCCCCACACACAAATACCACTACCTACCTTGCTTGTGTCACATCCACCTCAGCATTTCATACAGTATCATGAAACCTGCATAGTGTGATGAATCTAATTATCTCATCACTCCTTTCCCAGAGGTAGCTTTTCCTCTTGTGGCCAGGGGATGGCAGCCACTACCTGATCCTGACCCTGGGGGTGGCTATTTGAGGGAGGACCACATGGGGGGGAGGCAACCCTCTGGCGTGGGGGGGGACGAACCTGATTGAATGAGACATGATATTCCCTGCTAACTTTTAGGCATAACCCCTCAATATCTCAGGTCCTCATGGCAAGTTCTGACCGTAACATGCAATATTCTCTATCTCTTAGCCATAGCATTTCTAAATATCATGTAGTTACATTAGTAACAAAGACTGACACGAGGAAGAGAACAATCGGAATGAAGATTGCTCAACTCAACCAAAGTGAGCGGTCTAGCTGCTGGAGAAATCAGTTCAGTAGTGCAGGAGTTTAAAAATGGAGCCAACGTGAAATGTGGAGAGATCCAACCGGCTAGGTGCTGCCGGGGAAGCTAAGGAGACGCGGGAGAACCCAGAAGCTGGCGAGCGTGGCGAAGATGCAATGCAGAGAGGGGGAGGAGGTGGCATCTCGAGCAGAGACGCTTTTCTTGTTGGCGCGATAAAAGCTGAAATGGGACGAAAATCAGAGAAGCTTCACATCGGCAAGTCAAGCCAGTGTAGCGCACCGAATGCCTCTAGCTGCAGAGCTACATTGCACAAGCTGGGGAAAAGGATTGGAGATGACGAGAGAGACGCCGAAACCAGACATGAGGCGAAGGAACTTTGCACCGGCACAAGAAGCCGAAGCTACACGCACACCGCCGCTGGTCGTACGGATGTGGGTCAGAGAAGCCCAAAGAGCCCTCCATGAATCGGTGAGCCTAGAGTGGAAGTTCGAGGCACTGGGAGGGAGCTGGAGCGGTCATTCTTGGTCCCTAATTGAAACGGGAGCAAGTTCCATACGGCTCACCCCCCAAATTAAGTTTCATGAGCCCTGCATATGGGGACATACTAATACACCAGTAAAAGGGGAAAACAAATACCTGCAGATTTTGAAAGTGTTTTAATATATGAGAGAACCTGGCAGGGGAGTATACCAGGTATTGCATCAAGAATGTGTATGGAAAAGAATCCTAAGGAAGACCTAGACCCATGCCCTTGGAATTTTAATGTGAATGATCTGTATACAAGTCCTGGCAGGAGAGTACTCCAGGCAAAGCCTAGTATATGGAGAGAGTTCTAAGGAAAACACATGCCCTTGAAATTGTGAATTGAATATACTGTCTAAAAGAATCCTGGCAGAAGAGTATGCCAGGCCAAGCCAAGTTGGTAAAGCGAATAGTGACTTCCAAAAAGGGGAAGATAGCCTCACAGGCAATAAAGATCTTGGCCGCTCATTTTGTGAATTGTTTGTTTTGTGGAGAGGAACCTGAGGAAAGGATTTCTCCCTGGAAATTGTGGACATTGTCCAGCTGCAACCGTTTTCGTTGGATTTGCATCTTTTGAATGAACTTATTTGTGCACTTCTGAAAACCAAAGACATTATCCTTCACACATCAGAGTTACTTAATGGTGGTACCCAGTGGGAGGCCCTCCTGGCCCCCTTCCACTCCTCCAAGACCATCATTAATGTCTACTTAAATGGTACCGTCTTGGTCGTGGGCCATCGGGCCAATCTCCTTCTTTTTGATAGGCGCATCCCACGTCTTTATCAACTTCCTTTCTTCTCCTGCTATTTCCATCTACCCCTCTCTGGCTCCTTTGCCGCCTCTGCCACCTCTCTGGCACCCTCTGCTGCTTCTCTGACCGCTCTGCCTTCTCCTCCCTCCGCCACCCCTCTGGCACTCCTCATCCCCCACCCCAGGTTCTCTGGTCACTCTGCCTTCCTTCCGCCAGCCTCTCCGGCACCCTCTTCATCTCCGACTACCCTTCCACCTCCTCCTTCCTAATAATGACCCCTTACATAATGTCCCCAGACTACCCTTCCTCCTCTGCCCATTCTTGGGCTCCTCTAACACTTCTGCAGGGCGTAACTCATGCCTCTACCCCTCCACGGAAGGGTATCAGGTAATAATATCCCCATACATAATGTCGCTGGGAAAAGCCATTGGCGACATGATTGGGGACTGGGTGCGGTGAGGTCACCTGCTCCCATTGATTAAGAAAATCGGGGCTTGCAGGGGTGTCCCTCGCATGTTCAATGTAGTAGTGTCCCTGCACATTTTATTTTGCGTGCACATCATTACATGGAACCCACTAAAGTCTTACAAAGGTGGCAATCTCTTCCACGTCGCTACTCTTAACTCTTGCTCCGCTGTCAAACACTCCTCGGACATCTGGCGTCCCCTGGAAGAGCTAGATTTGGATGTACTTGGTCTGACTGAGATGTGGTTCACGGCCAGCTAGGTCACTGGTTTTGACACACTCCTCCCTGATGGCTACAAGATGCTCTCTGGACCCAGAACCAACTGTCCTGGAGGGGGAGCAGCCCTGATCTTCCCGGAGTGGATCCCTGCTTCTGTCATTCCTACGCAGGCCTACTCCTCCTTTGAATGCCTGGCATGCAGGCTCTTTATCTCTCCTGGCCTCTCTCTCACTGTGACCACCATCTACAGGTCGGCCTCTTCCTCTCTGAGTGGGCTGACCTCTCCTCCTCCCTCCTTGCCTCTACCTCTCAACTTCTCCTCCTCGGAGATCTTAACATCCACTTGGATGCTACTTTCCCCTCCTCTGGGGCGCGCTGTTCAGGCCTCACCCTCTCCAGCCCCTTCACCACTACTCTCACTTGTACTGACCACTTTCTTCTCTCCTGTCACCGGTCACACTCTGCCCCTCAGACTAAGCCGTCCCCAGCACCGCCACCCACCTTCTTGGTCATCCGTCCCATGAAGCGTGTGTCAGTGGAGGCTTTTGTCGCTACTTTCCTCCTCCTACTCCTTTGGCTGGCTCGCACTCTGACCCAGCCCTTTCCAACCTTCTCTCTATCTCTAACACTCCTGATGTCATTACCCTTGTCATGAGGATCCCTTTGAAGCCAGCATCCAAGTGCAACTCTTGGTACGATTCTGGCCTCGCCACCCTCAAGCGCAAGTGTAGGGTGGCAGAGAGGAAGTAGAGGGCATCAAGCACACCCTCTGACAAACTGGCCTGCCGCCTGCTCTAAAGGAAATACAGACTTTCTGTCCTATCTAAGAATAGAGTCTACATCCAAGCCCGCGTCTCGGCTGCCTCTAACAACTCAGCTGAACTTTTCAAAATCTGCAAGGAGCTGGGCAATCCTGCTGCAGTCTTCACCAACAAAAAACAGAAGTAATGGGGATACCAGGTCTATCTCTGTACTATGGTCTAACATGGGAAGAACCAATATATTTACTTGGACATAAGAGATCATAGTACAAATGTCTGTCAGTGAGTTCTGAACCGGTGCACACGTATATACCGACATAATCTCACCAATACATGACGAATGGTGTCATTCAATATAAATGCAGACACTTATGATGTGAAACAATTAAATTGACTTCACTGCACATGGAAAAAATGTGTAAACCTTTTTTTTATCAATCAATTATAGAAAAACACATCAGAATTTTTTTAATCTACTATTTCTAAAAATCATCAATAGTGCTGACATAACTGCACTTCTAAAAAAGTTGAAAAAGACAGTTCACCTGTCTAATCAAACATCCCACTCTCATACTCTCCTAGAAAACACTCTCCAGACATACCTCATTCATACTCATTCAATCACGCAACATAATATCACACTTGTCTCACCCATTATTTAATCAAAGTCTAGAACATGAGACAACATATACCTCTCCTGTTCCCTCCCAGGGCTTCTGCACGGCCTTGGCATCTCATTTCCTGTCCACTCTCTCATCCTCTACCTCCTTCTCCTCACCCTCTCCCTTTCCAGGCCCCTTTCCGGCTCTCCTCTTCCTTTCTCCTCCTTCCCCCGATCACTCCTGATGTTTCTAGACAAGTCTGATCTATGAAGGTCTCGTCAAAGCAGGTGCTCCCCTGCTCCTCCAGAACCATCAAGGAACACATCGACACCCTTGGCTGATTTCTGCAATCACTCTTTTGCCACTGGAACCCTTCTGCCGATCTTTCCTCTATTGCCCAATCTCCATTACTCCTTTCCTGGGAAAACTCATGGAAAAGCTGGTCATCCCCCAGCTTAATCTACATATTGAATCTGTTGGTTGTCTCCATGACCACCAGTCTGGCTTCAGAGCAGCCAGAAGCACGGAAACTGCTCCCCTGAACTTGCTCTCCAATCTTGACTCTATCCTTCCTTCTGTCCTCCTTCTCCTTGACCTATCCTCTGCTTTCGACACTGTCAACCACGCCATCCTGCTCAATCATCTACGAGACAACCTGGGTACCTCTGGTCAGGCCCTTGCCTGAATGACCTCCGTTCTCACTGATCGACCCTCCCAGGTCCAACTTGGTCCATTCCTCTCTTCTATCTCTCTCTCTCTACTTGTGGTGTTCCCCGGGGGTCTAACCTCTCTCCCTAGCTGTTTACCCACTACCTGGCACCTCTGGTTCACCGCATCTCTTCCTTCTGCTCTAATTTAGTGTTATGCGGATGACACCCAGCTTTCTTTCATGCTCCCCTCTGCCTCTACCGCTCCTTCGCTCATACCAGACTGACTGTCCGCTATTCAGGAATCGTGTGCCTCCAACGATATCGGCCTTAATGCCGCCAATAAGACTGAGATCATCCTCATTGGGACTCCTGCTCCCTCCTTCCCTCTCTTACTCTGGGCCCTCTATCTGCTTCTTCCAGTGAGGCTAAGAACCTTGGGGTTCTTAAATGTTTCAACTCTTCCTGGAGTAAGAACGAGTTTCACCTTTGTAGACTTCAAGTGAGCAACAACAACTGTCTTTGTCAGGATGATTTGCCACCACTGGTTTCTGCAGAATTGTAACTCCTCCACAACAGGTTTGAACAATTCTTCTTTAAATGTTTAAGCCTCTCAGTCTCCCTGCGGTGTAGGTCATCTACACTAATTAGTTGACAGCTCCCACAGCAGTGTTCCTCTGCATCCCTCTTCCTAGTCCCAGTACTGAGGTAATTATGGGACTTGGAGTCCCTATCAACAAAGTTAGTTGTTCAAAGTCATTCTGATTTACAATAAGCCATTCAAAGACTAGGGTTTCGGTGGAAGTTAAACAGGGGAATTTCACCTTCTTCCTGGCCTGTTTCCTCCCTCATGTGATCCTCCCGCAGAACACCACACCCAGGGTCTGGATCAGGAAGTGTATGCCTTCCCCAGGCCACATGAAGGTCCCAGACCAAGGTTTTGGGGGCAATTGCTGCTGATTCATCACTCAACATTCTTTAACGACCGCTTTTAAAGTGGGTCGTGGTGATAGTGGCACCGTATAAAACACCATATTATAAAGCATTAGTAATCGGTGTAAAAGAAAATCCAACCATTGTGTCTCCCCCACAATGTACAACATCTTCACTAAGCCACTCTTCGACAAACTTGACAGACTGGGGTAACCTATACCAATTATGCAGACGATAAGCAGATCCTCATACCATTATCTGGCAACTTTGTCGAAGACACAGCTCTAGTAAACAAGATTTACCTCCTCATTCAGGCATGGATGGCCTCCCACGGCCTCTGCCTGAATGACGACAATACCGAGATACTGATCCTGGGTTCCGACTCTAACCTCAAAAAACTCAGCCCTAATTATCTTGCCTTCAACATAGATGGCAATATAATTAAAGTGGCAACTGAGGTAAAAATACTAGGTTTCTACCTCGATTCCACATTATCTCTGAAAAAACAAGCAACTCATTGGCTTCCTCCACTGCTTACACCTGCAAATTAATCAGGGCCTGCAGACCCTACCTTTCCAAAACCAATTTTATCACACTAGCCAACGCCCTAGTAATGTCTAAACTAGACTACTGCAACGCCCTATATGCGGGAGCCAGTAAAACTGTCATAAACAAAATGCAAATACTGCAGAATAATGCTCTTAGAGCAGCCTTGGACATATCCCGCAGAGCACACACATCCAACATCAGGAAAGACCATCATTGGTTAAAAATTAGCGGCAGAGTTCTCCTCAAGACGCTATCTCTCACCCATAAACGACAAAACAATACTGCGCCCCCATACATTTCGGCTAGACTGACCAGAAAATCCTCTAGTCACCACACTAGAGCTTCTAACCACTTCCTACTTGAAACTCCCAGATTCAGACTAACAAAAGCGGGTGGAGCAAGTTTCCCTGTTAGAGCTGCCCGAGCCTGGAATGCACTCCCTACTGCAGTGAGAGCGAATCTACCCTACTCTAGATGTAATGTGAAAAGCTGGCTCTGGTCTAAAGACGACCAACATACCGATCCCCTGCTCTAGGCCCGGACCATTGCATATAATTACCTTTATACCGCTGAAACTAGACTATAGACTCTCTCATTGCCCCTTGTGAGGTACCCGCATCCTGTATCTCTTGTATATATGTATTCTAATACGTTAGTAACACTTGTAACGCATCCTCTGTATGTATCCTATTTATGTAACCTAAGCCTAAGTATTCTTATGACTGCTGCGTCCGGCTACCCCTGGGTTTGGAGCGCATGATCAAATAATAAACTAAACTAAACGTGATGTGTGAAGCTCCCCCCATAATGGAGGTTTAAGTCTATGAGGCCTTAACACTCCAAGGACTTGCCACTCTGAAAACCTGCCATTGCCCCCACCCCACTATCAGTAGCCTTTGACACAGTGCACCACGAAACCCCCATCAAAAGACTCGGGAAATGGGAATTAGCAACACGGCTCTGCTATGGTTAAAATCCTTCCCAACGGAATGCAAACAATGTGGCTAACCCTTTTTCTTTAAAATCTTCATGGCCCCACTAATCAAAAGACATGGACTCACTTGCTACAACTGTGCAGACAATGCACAAACCATCTACAAGATCAGCACTAGTAGCAGTGCTCCAGGTAAGATTGAGGTGGGAGTATTTTACTCCCTGTTTTTAAACTTTGAGAGTAAATGAAATTTCAAGGGAGTAAAAAGAAGGTTCTCCTTCCAAGAGAGTATAAGTATATGCCATCCAGACGGTGCATGCAAAACATTAACTGTATGGAAAAATTCTCACGCTATATCGGTCGACATTGTGAAGGAAAAGTCGGTTTCACTCGCAATTAATAGATCAAGCACAATCGCCCTCTCACCAGTTGTAAAGATGATAACTAACACTCTGAGCTTACCTTGCATGTAACAAATCTCATGGTCAGATGCTGGCGGGGCAATTAGCCCTGTACCCTTCAGCGGTCGGTAAATTATTGACTGAGGTAATAATAATCACAGTGCTTAGATGATGAAGAAAGACTGCACGAACCACTACATACAGTTGCATACCTTTCTGTATTAACTTTACTGGGACGTTTCTAGCTTAGTTTTATTCCTGTTACAAACGTAACCATCATTTTTGTTTGTTTTGTCACAGCGCTTGCACCTGTTGGAGAGTTAGGGTTTGAATTGTGGTCTTGAAGTTCTGAAAGAGGCTGTGAAACCTGTGATTGGTGTAATGGCAATCACTCAAACTTGTGCAAGGGCCCTGTTGCTGGTAACCATGTATAGTACCGTTTACCACATTGGCTGCAAGTTAAGGTTGGTGGACGTTTAAACTAGGCATTCCATACTAACCCATGCCTCATACGGATTTGAGGTGGTAGTATTTTTTTTTCTTTTTTATAACAACATTTTATTAAGGTGTACAAAATCATCAATACATCAACAACAGAATTTGATCAATAATCGTGATATTCAGAAATATAAGTTCATATGGAGGATAAGAAATTAGTCTGTGGACGGCCTAGCTCGAATGGACGATATTTTATTTGGGCTTAGCAAAGTTGTCAACAGTTCTGGGAAGCGTGACTGTGATTGAGGATTATGTGTTGGTCAGTAGAGGGGGCTGCTTTGTAGCCATCTGGTGAGTAGTGGCCTTCTGGACAGGGCCGGAAATATCTTTGCATAGTCCATGAAAGGATCCCAGATGTTCATGTTTTTGGTGCGTGAATTGTTCCGGATCGCAGTCACCTTTTCTGCTACTGCAATGTCCCAACATTTGGACCACCATAATGCTATCGAGGGTCCCTCCTCATGCTTCCACAGACGAGCCATGGCAATTTTCGCTGCAAGGAGTAAGTGCGTACACAAACTAGGTATGTGACCTGAAATCGGTAATGCCCCTCCCCCTGTTTCCCCTAGGAGAACGATCCCCGGGTCCCAAGGAATAGTGAGTCCCGTAATGATCTTAATGTGTTTAATCACCTACCTCCAGTATGCCTCCGCCTTTGGGCAGGCCCATGTCATGTGAAATAGTGAACTGGGGGTGGCACAGCCCCGCCAGCATTGGTCCGAGAGATGTGGATTAGCTCTGTTGATTTGGACCAGGGTCACATAATATCTATAGCTAAATTTATAGCCCCCCCCCCTGTTTGTAATGTATTGTGAACTTTTATGCAGCCTGGCCCATATTTTTGCCCATTCCTCCACCTCTATCTCCCGTCCCAGGTCCCTCTCCCACTGTATCACATGTATCTTTCTTTTTTCGTGGGGTCCACCCTGTCCAGGAGACGGTACAGTGTAGAGATTTTGATTCTTTTTGTAGGGGTTGTAAGGGTGCTCTCCAGAGCCGTTAGCTCTCTCGAGCACTTCTCGCGAACCGCCCTATTAGATAACCAGTGTCTTATTTGGGTATAATGAAATCTTTCTCTCTCCCCCACCCCAAATTTCTCTTTGCATCTTTCAAATGAGATGGGCACGCCCTCCTCCAGAAAGTCACCCGTTTTAAGTAATCCACCCTCCCTCCAAGTTTGGAAATTATTGGGGGTACAGCCTTGTGAAAACTCTGGGTTGTTCCATATGGGGGATAGAGGGCCCAACGTGCCCCTACCGCCCCACTTCCGAGCCGCTGCTTTCCAACATCAGGCTGTTGTGATTGTAGCAGCCAGAGGGCCTGTGCTAGCTTGCCCTTTCCTTTCTGGCAGGTGCGGGAGGTCCGCAGGGCTGCCCAGGCACAAGGTCTCCTCTATCTGCGTCCATTTCGGGGCATCCTCTTCTTGCACCCATGAGAAGGCATGTGATAGTTGAGCTGCTAGAGTGTATCTGGCTATGTCTGGGACCCCCAGCCCCCCCTGGTTTTTGTCCCGCATCATTATTCGTTTACTGATGCGTGGCTTTTTCCCACCCCAGACAAATCCCTGCAGTTTCTTTTGCACGTCCACAAGTACCGGGCCCAGAATACGGGTCGGTATTGCGGCGCAGGAGTATAGCCACCTGAGGATAATGTTCATTTTTATGGCCGCAATACGGCCGAACCAGAAAATTTCCTTGGAGGACCAGGACATTAGGTCATTCTTAAGATTTGTAATCAGTTGTGGAAAATTTGCGGCGTATAGTTGGGCCGGGTCCTTAGTAATTCTCACCCCTAGGTAATCTATCGCCTCTCTTGCCCATGGAATAGGCATTAACGGACGGAGGGCTGCTCTTTCCAGTTTAGGGACGTTGATCGCTAGGGCTGATGATTTATCTAGGTTAATTGAGGTGGTAGTATTTTACACACTGTTTATAATTAGAGTGTACATTAAATTGTAAGACTGAAAGTGATATGCCTGCAAAAGAGTGCAAAATGTATGCGACATGCACCCAAAACATGAATAAACTTGAAAATGAATAGAACACATTAGAAAGAAGTTGTGTAGCAAAGATTTCTGCCTTCAAAGAATGCATTATATTTGTGTAAAGCCTTCTCCTACACTCTGTGTATCAACACACCATATAGATGCAGCCTGATGATCAAGGTATGCAACGCCGGAACTCGGAAAAATACTTTAGTGCTATGAAAGCATGGAGTATTAAAAAAAGCAATGTCTTTGTTACAAGGGATACTTCCCAATTGTTACTAAGTTTTCAATCTTATTACTGACCGGACCCTAACATGAAAGCAAAATAAATATGCATGCATATTTCTCTCCATGAGCATCCAGATACAAAACACAGCAGAACTTAAACAAAAGGAACCATTTGTTATCTGTGTGCTGTGTCTTTCAGAAAAACTCGTTTCACAGAGCTAAGAGAGAAAATATCTTGTTTTCAGACTGCTACCCTACAGGCCTGCAATATTTTCTATCAAGTAACCTGCCTCTGCTCTCCAATAGTGCGTAAATAAATACGTACAGAAAGATACAAACGGTCGTATTTGCAAGATTTGAATGCGTAAAAAGGTCTGATATGGCGCTTATGTGGAGGCCTGCGTCTACTGCAGGATTGACCTGTAGTGCGATAGATCCCATTTAACTGGGAGGTCTTGAGGCAAGGAAGTCAAGTGTTAAAACAATAGGGCACACGTCCTTAAGAAAAAAAAGTGCGGGCTCAATAATATATGCATAGGCACTGAAAACATGGTGGCAGAAGACATAGTTGCACCCGTTTGCCTTGCCATGCCCATCTAAATCGATGGCTGTGGCAGGGTTTCTGCTTTCTCTCCCGTTTGGCTCAGGTTTGGTTATGAGTTTGCATGCATCTTGCAAAATAAGCAAGTGCTGCTCACTTCATAATGGGAAGGGGGCCTCCTTAATAGACCATCTGACCCCTTGATTGGAAGGGTAGGCAGGCTGAAGAAGGGGATCCTATTGTAGAATGCTGCAAAGACAACTCAGCAGAGTGGGTGACAATTGCCGAGATGTTATATTTTTAGACCTTTCTGTAAATCATATGACTTTTTCCCTATTCCTGCTGTAAAATCTGGTGTTTTGACCTGGGGATGGGGTACAGCTCCCTCGCGTTGCTCAGTGTGAGAATCTCTACCCTGTAGTGAAAATCAAAAGCTGCCACCCATTAATATATGCACAGTAAGTGAACATTTATTAAAGAGAAATATATACATTTAGTTCAATTGAGTTTTGGAACAAGACAAATGAGCCTTTTCCTTTAAAAATTGTTTTATTAACTCAGAAAAATGATCCGAGAGAGAAGAATTTGCAATTACTATGCTGGACTATAAAAGGTGTCCACTTTTTCAAACCAACAATTTAGAATGAAATATTCCGTGGACAACAAACTTCAAATATGAGACGTGTGCTTTAATGACCCTTTTATGTAGTCTTTTTTTAAGTAGGCGTCTGCACTGGAAACATGACAACCTGAGGTGAAAGCCTAGTAGCCAAACTCTTGATCAAGCAAACTTTTTGTTTGAATGCTGCCTTGAAAATCATCCAACGGGGGTTGAGTCCGCCCTCTGAAAAACTGGGCGGACGCCGTTCGCTCGCATATATCCTCGCCTTGTGCCCTGAAAATCAGCACAAGGCCAGAACCAGGTAAATGAACCTCCAGTTTCCAGGACTATAACCTCACCCCAACGTTTGGCTTTCAACATTTCTCTGTTTTGTAAAGATAACTTGAAAAGTACACAAACCATAGTAAAGCACTCCCACAAATCTAAAAATCCTTCTAGAAAAATGCTAGGCAAAAAGTATACAATCGGGGCATTATTCACTGGTCCTTGAATGAAGACTTCAAATAGCAGAATGCAAGTCAACGGAAGGCAAAAGATAGCATGTGGTTTTTGAAAATGTACTTTCAAGACTAGGATTCATAACAAAAGGTACTGTGTGAAAAGAATGCTTGTTTGTTTTTCAATGTTTGACAAAGGCATGCTTTATGCATAAAGTGAGGATAATGTTATATTCTAGCTAAAAACGCTGTTTGGCATGTCGATATGAACGTGTGAAAATAAGGCAGATAGTTTAAAACGGTTGTGTGTGATAGATTTAATTGTGCAGGAGGAGGGACTAGATTTTGGCAGCTAGCTGGTGTTTTGTGTGTGCTTTCAAAATAAAAATGCGCCTTTGCAGTTCTTAACACAGAAACATTAAGTCTTGTCCAAAACAATGATCTCTTAAATGGGCCATCACTTGTAAATCGCTCCCACTTTAAATGCTGAGCTTGAAGACAGAATGTGATTAGCAGTACTTGCTGCCCCATAGCGTCTGGTGGGGTGCTAGGAGGGCGTTATTTGTCTTGAGAGCATATCATCAGGAGGTTGAGAGATGAAACGTTGCCTCACTAGGACAAATATAAACGGGAGCTTTGTACATGGAGGCAGCCCAGCCCCTCTTAAAAACAAGATGACTTTATATTTTAAAGGCAGGCAGCTGGTGCTTGCAGGTCCCCTATGACCGCAGGGCCCTGTGCAGCATCACAGATTGCCCGTGCCTCGGGAAAGCCCTGTGAGCGACTGAGCGTCTGAACCAACCAACAGTAGTCGGCACCTCAAGGCCCCGTCCATTTTTTTAAATACTGGGTTAAAATGGTGCATTATACATCATACTTAATATGAAAAGTTGGCTAAAAGGCCAGTTTGCAATTGGTTTGTAGGGTAACTCTAATCCGAAAATGCAATAGATGCAAGTCACCAGAAGGGCACTGGAGCATTTCCCAAACGCATTTACATGATGCCTTTGTCCACAATATATGCCACTATATATGTCATTTTTGCACTGGCTGTGCCCATACATTTCCATTGTGGCTGTACCAGTAGATGCCAAAATTCCCATATAAGAACATGCTCCTGTTTGCTTTGATCATAATTGCAGTAATCGGGGATACAAATTTAACTTGCAAGCTATTAGCCAACCATTAAGTCACTGACCACCTTAGTTGTACACGTAAACTTAGTACACCATTTCTAACTCGTCCAGAGTCAATTTTCACTAGCGATACTATATGAAAAATGTAGCGAGCAAAAAGTTGTTTTAAAAAATGTAGTCATTCAATTCAAAGTGTGAAAATGTTGCCAGTAAAACAAATCGCCAAAACAGCTATATTTAAATGCCCAAAAGTATAAGGCTGTAACCCTAACGATGGCCTAAACCTTTAATAAAACCTCTACAATCACCCTAACTCTGTCTCTAAACCTTTCCCTGATTCTAATTACTACCCTGAACTTTTACAGAACGCTATCCCTTCAGCACGCTAAAGCTTTTTATTTGCATGTTACTCAATATAAATAAATGGAAAATTAACAGTGTACCTAATTCCACCCTGATCACCAGCTCGCCCCAAATGACATAGCCCTTACCCAAACCCTTGCTCTAATTCTAATCACTATTTGGGGGCGTGGGGAGAGGGTCCTACCCCCCATGAAACCCCCTATCCATTGCTCAGCCATGTGATCTTACTTTTGAATTTGGGGTCCCCACCAACCCCCAAGCACCCCTTTTGCCCCCTTCTCATCCCCGCCATCAAAATATATATTCCATATCCCGCGTTCTCCCCACAGACACACACACCAACACAACACACACACTTGCTTCCCCACCCGCTCCCTCCCTTCCATGCAGTGAAGAGTTCTCAACCACCTCACAAACCTAATGACACACCTGCACTTCCTTTCTTCTCCACTCCTCCCACCTAGAAACATGTCTCTCACAGACGCTCACACAGACACTTGCCTTCATCACACATGACTCCCATCTTCCGGGCTGGCGGCGCCTGTCGGACCTTGTGCAGCCTGGGCATGACAGTTAGATTTAGAAAGACGGCTTGATAAAATGAAAGACCTTTTCACTTGACACCCACCAGTCCTGCGTCAATCACCCTGACCCTAATTATTTCCAGAAATCTACCCCTATATTTACATTGACCCCCTATTCTAACCCTAAACCTGACAATTGCACACCCTCAAAACCGTCCTTCACCCTAACAATGACCCTTGCAGCACTACATTTTAAGCTTCTTTTTCATCTGCATTTTTTGACTGCTTTTTGCTTGGCAACCTTTTCATTGGAGGGGTATGTTCACCAGGACATTTTCACTGACTAAATGTTTGCTGACAACATTCTGACTGGATACTGAGAGTGCAAATGTTGTGCCCTGTGTAAAGGCATCCGGAAGCAAGACACAGACAACAGATTCAAAGTTCAAACTCAAATGGTTTATTTAACCAAATGTCAGGATAATTGATGGCCTAACTTGCCCCATGCTAAAGTAGGATTTGTCTACTTGAAGGAAACTAAGGTAAGTCTGAGACAAAGAGTTCAACAAAGGTCTGTTTGTGTCCAAAGCCTATCCTTGCCCTCACAACTAAAGCCAAACAATGTGCAGGGATGTGAATAATAAAAGAAATGGTGATCAACACAAAGTTCTGTGCTTCTTTCAGCTCTTAGCTTCCTTGTCAGCTCCTCTTCCCCAAGTTCAAAACAGTTCCACAAAAGTCTTAAGATTCCCTTTCCCAAGTTCAAGGCTATATAGTTCCACACATTCTCGTGGTTCCCTTCCCCAAGTTCAAGGCAACACACTTCAGAGGAAAAGGGGTCTTGGCTCCGTATTCAATACAGTGTTTGCAGTTCATCCAGTCTCAGGGTTCTCTTCCCCAAGACTTCAACCTAGCAACTTGTGCTGGTTTCAATCTTTCAAAGTTCAGCACAAATCCAGGTCAACTTGACCCTCCTTCTGGGTTGCATTACTAGATTACTCACAGTGCTCCTTCTTGGCTTCAGGGACGTCATTTCACCAACATGCCAGGGATAGCGGAAGTGACATCACACAACCCTTGAACCCTGATGACATCACAAGAAGTGATGTCATTTGACCCCACCCCAAGTGATATCGCGAGTTGTCGATGGAACACAAGCTTTCACCCATTGACAAAACAGGAAGTGGCATCACATAGCATTGTACACTATGAAAAATATGGTTACGATATCCCTATAATGTGATGTACATGTCATACAAGAATGGATCGCCATATATATCGTTAAAATCCGTCTGTATAGGCCCATATTACCAAATTACTGTGAATGCAAGCAGACGTCCATGACCAAATGATATTGATGTGTTATTATATAGTACTTGGGCTTAAGCGCTTTATATAGAAAAAATATACACCCAATATCACCCAACCTGTGTTGGTACTCGCTTATTGACCTCAGAAGGATGAAAGGCTGAGTTGAGGCGTTTAAGAACAGACTAAATCAGTGACTCGCCCCCTGAAGTGTGCCTGAAATAAACCTTTAATGAGTCTAGCAATTATTGTATAGAATTCCAGAAAGACACATTATTTGGTATTCCTATTCTTTCTTATTTAGGGTCAGTGCTTAAAGTGTTAGACTTGTGGCACTCCTGTTCTTCTTTTCCTTCTTTTTTTAAGGGGCCTGAACAAGAAAGCCAGCCACTCCAGAAGTAAAGAGCCACATGGTGCTGGCCACAGCCCAGGAGCTCGCATTAAAAAATAAAATAAAACATTTTTTTAATCTATTTTTTTAGAGGTAGCAAGGGAGACCGCAGAGGTTGCAAGGGAGACCTCGGTGGTCGCACTTGCGACCTCTGGCGACCCCTAAATGACGTCCCTGCTTGGCTTATTTCACAATGTCTCTGGTTTTTACAATTCAGGGCTCCCTGGTCTAGGCGCAGTTGTCATACCACATGGGCCACCCATCACAGGTCACGCAACCAGGATCTCAAGGCTCTCCAGTCTACACAGGTTCTTCTGTACTTGTCCCTGTGTACAGATCTACATTCACTTAGCTTCTCCTTGTTGGCCTCTTGGCTTGATTTGCAGGTTCACTCTCTCCTGGCTAGACTCTTGGCTTTGCCATTATGCGTTACACATTTTATGCCAGTCTTTGGCGTTGCCACATTGTATCCATTCATAAAGTTCACTTTAAGGTGGCTTTGTGTATTCCCCACCTTTGTATTGCACTCTTTCACACTTGCACTCTTCCGTAGTTTGCCTGCAAACGGCTTTCACCAGCTATATTAGCTTTTGCCCATAAAGTTTCATTCAGTTCGATATTCAATATACTAAATTTAGCTTCATTTCAAGGATTCACTCAGCTCGGCATTCCATGTGTGCGATTTAGCTTTACTTCACATTTTTATTCAGTTTGAGATTCAATATAATTCATACGATAGTTCGGTGCTATGTATAGCTCCCTAAGAGTTTCCCGGCTCTGAATGCCATTCAGCTCCTGTGCTTCCAGTCGGCTTCACAGGCTGGCGGGCCGGTCTGTGCGAGCCCCGCTCGCTCTCCTTGTGCTCCTGACACACGCCAGCGGTTCTGCTTCTGCTCCACGGACAGCGTCCTCGTACCTCTCTCTTACTCGCAGCCCCAGCTCGCTTTCCCTCAACGACAGAGGCTTCCACAACTGTGGCAGCCTAACGGCCTGATTCTCTCTGGGCTCTACAGGGTCTCCGGGACATCTGCCGGCGTCCTGACTTCTTCTCCGGACCCACCACAGCAGCCTCCCTACGAGAAAGGCCCCCTGCTGGTCTCTCCCACACAGGCCTCCCTGTTGCTCCTTTTGATGTTCCTTTGGTCTCCCTTTATGCACCTGCAACCACGATAGGGTGCAGGTGTGAACTCTCAATTGGGATTGCCTGACTATAGTTTATATTTTTTTAAACGTGTGTTAATTCAAGTTATTGATATGCAATGAAACCGAGTACAGTGTTAACAGTCACCAACATTATCATACAACACTAACAGTAGGGTACATCAAATAGCATATCGATTAACATTTCTTCCAACAGGGTTTAAATGTGGTATACCTCCCTCCCCTCCTCCCTTCAAGACCTCACTCCAACCTGCCAACGGTCCACATTTCCCATTGATGGAGGCTTCAAATCTGCAGAGGAGTGTAGTTCATTTAACAGCTGGCTCCAATCTACCACCACCCCTTCCTCCAACTCAGGGTCCCAGGTCCTTTGCAGAATGTCCAACTTTGTCATCCCCCACCTACAAATATCCTGCGTCCAACTTGTCAAGGACAGACCCTGAGGTTTCTTCCAGGCCATGGCCACTGGTCTCTTTGACAATATCAACACTATCTGGGTGTCGCACCTGAAGGGGTATCCACAGCCCCTCCCTAACCTTGGAAGCTGAAGGGAGAACAACCCTCCCACCTTGGTTGTGCACGGGTCCCTGATGTTTAGTAAACAGGTCACCACGAGACGGCCAATGGGGGGTGGGGAGGAGATGGTTTAGGGAGAGGTTGTGGATAAGTAGGGGGAGTGTTTGGACCACCGGAAGGAGGGTTAGAGATATACAAATGGATAGGTATGGGGAAGATGGGGGCGGGAGGAAGCCATTCAACTTGCTTGCTTGTACCAAATAACCCAACACTCTTAATTGAGTCTGACCTGTGATCATTCCCAGTACCTGTCCACCTAATGCTCACAATCCTGCCCTGCTCCTTGTCACCTGGCTTCTTCCTACACCCTCAAACATGTGAACACATGGATGAATGTGATGTACCAACATAAATACATGATGGAGAGCAAGACCTCCTACAGCAAGCCATGCGTGATGATCACACAATCCACGTGGGACATATGGAACATAAACAGACAATGTCTACATATCCTGCCAACTAATAGCCTAATTCACAGTACCCCTACCAAGTACGCGGCCCATTGCACAAGAGGGCTAAGGCATATTGATCTCACAGAAACTGTTCCTTAAAATAGTCCAAAATACTGCCCTGTTCCTTCACAGGACCAATACATGCCAAAACTGCCCTGTTACCTCATGTGGCTAGTACAAGTGTTGGAGGAAAGAAATCCTTGACAGCGTGTAAATAAACTACCCGGTTTCATCACAGGGCTTAAATGTATTCACAGTCTTCAAGGTCAAAGTTCTTAAACATTTCTGACTCAAATAGGTTTCCACATTGCACCGTTATGGTGCTGTACTTCTATTTCGCTTGGGGAGCCATGTGGCATTCCCGGGCAAGTTGCTGAAGACTGTGAATCAAAGCCGTGCACAGTCTGCTTTACCCAGAGTCACTGCCGCTGCCTGGCAAACACTGTGTCAGTGCTGCTGCCGGGATCAATTGAGCTCACCAGCTCCCGAATGGCCGGCTCCTATCGTTATCCGCTGCACCCTGCCCTTGCTCTTGTAGGTAAAAATAAACCAAACGGAGCACGGGCATGTGCAGATCTTTTCAAACCACGGCAGCATGTGCGGAAGGCACGTTGCTGCAGCCATCATGGGGAATGTAGTTTTCCGGCCCTATGGCGCCCACAGCTCCTCCCAGTGGGTCAACCGCCTCCATACTTTACATCGCTTTCCACCCGTTATCGGACCCCACAAACGCACCATCAGGCTGCACTAAAAGCTGGAATGCAGCAATGTGTTCATCTTTAATATCACTGCCTGCTAGTAGTGTGCATTACTGAACACTCAAGCTACATGTGCCAGATCCCAGCCGGCCGTCCCACATCTGGGACCATCTTGAATCAAGGTGGTGTTCATTGCGTGCAGTTTGGCCGGGGTCAAATGGACCATATGTAAAATGTTTGCCTAACTATAGTTATAGGGACATGCATGACCTTTAAAACTCTTCAGGCATCTTCCTCGTCCCAGCACTAGAGTGGTGAAATGAGGTTTTAGTGTTCATTACTCCTACTCACCTCTTCCCCCGTCTCAGTAAATTAGGGGAGAGGCTTTACAATAGCCTATCGGGGCATGGGGTGGGAGGGTTAGGTTGGTCTTTAATAGGAAAAGGGGGATACCATGTCTCGCCTGTTTCACCTTTGACCCCTCTCTTCTTCACCCTCCTTCTGGTGTTTCTAGAGTGGTAATATCACTGGGCCTTTTCCTGGTCAGTGGGACAGGGATAGCAATACCCCATAACTGCCTCTGAGATAGAGGATTCCACCTAAAAGGGAAATGCGGAATACTGCCTCTCGTCTGAGGACATCTCATTCCCAGTGCCCAAGGATCCTCCACCTAGCCACCTAGGTGATCCTCATTCGCCTCTCTGCCCTCAGAGTCGGGATCCAAGAGCGATGGCCTTCCTCTGGCCACCTGTGTAGCGGACCCAAGGATAGTAGATGCGAGGACGCCCTCAGGTTTCTCACACTTGCAGTAATGATACTATAAGAACACATGTCCACGTTGGCTATGCCAATATATGACAGTATCCCCGGGTATGCAGCTTAAAAAGCATCCCTGGACTGGCGCTGCTCCTCCCTGATGGGTAAAGGTACAGACGAGCTGTCACTACCCATTAGAGACCGAGTATCTGCAAGCACTCGCAAAAGGTCCTCTACATGAAATTATGCTGAGAATAAGATAAATGCTTTATTTCTAGCTTTACATGAAACAGTAAGAGGTGGTAGCAGTAAATATATGAATCTACCAGAAAGAAGCTCCTGCTGTTGTCGCTTTGTGCCTTTCATCTACCTCGCCTGAACTTGCTCCTCACCTGCTTTGCCATAAGATGCTGCCTGTCCGTTACTAGAGCGAGGAAGGACTATGTATCACACATCTGCATTGTAAGGGAAACAAATATAGTTCCTATTCGCTTAAGCAGAGCATTCCTGCTTCTTTGCATTCTTTTCTCTTCAACTGTACTCTTGAAGGTCTCATGAAATAGTCCCCATGATGTCAGTCAGTTTGTCTCACTAATTCTTCTCGCAAGAGTACATGGTCTTCCTGAGGCTCATAATTCTCTTGCATGCGCACTGTCTCTAGCTCCTGCAATGGTGCTATTATCCTCCCGTTGCTGTCTTTCTGGTGCGCATAGGCCATTTTCTAAACTTCCTTTTGTTTGGTAAATATCTCTTTTCTACATTCCAAATGTTTCCATCTCCAGCAACAAGAAATGAAATTGTCGACTTCTCCTCTCTGGTTTACTGTATTTTGAATACCACAATATCTGCCTGACGTCCTGTACTTTATCACACAACACAGACATTCTTTGAGTTAATTATTTATAGCTTCTACACCTATAATGGCCTATCGCTTACTGAGTATCCCTTTACAAAAAGTATTAACTATCCTTCAATTGGTTGCAGTCTCCCTAGTCAGTGCCGGGGTGCACTGTTTAGGTCGGCCGATTTCCGCGGAATCAGTGTTGGTGTATCCGCTTTCTTCAGGACTTAGCCCTGACATAACTGGTCAAGGTTTTTAATTAGTGAAGAGAACATAGTTATTTCTTTCCGAGTCTCCATCTTGTGTCTAGAGGAGTTTGTCTCTCTCCTTCAGTCGTCTTATGATTTTGAAGCACCCTAAAAGGGGAATATAAAATAGGGAACCGTCACTAAATCTTACTCTATCCATTGAGTGGGAACATCAACAATCCTCATTATTACATATAGATGTTCTTACCGATACTTTTTGCTTTTGTTCTCTCTTTGGGTCTCCCAATTTTTACCCAGCTTACATATTCTACCTACAAATAAATGGAAAAAACCCATGTTTCTATGGTCCTGCAAACTGTTGATTTGTTTCATGTGCTCATGTTTTTTCACCCCAAATCGGTGAATGTATTATGCTTCCTAGTGTATTGCCTTGGATGAATATAAATGCGTTGTTGTCTCGACTTTTTTCTTTTTTTTTCTTTTGACCCAGGTTTTGTTGTTTTATAACCTATTAAGAAACTTAACAGATCTGTTGCATCATAGCTTCTTCTCTTTTTTCAAATTAAACAATTGGAACTCCGAATGGTATTGGCCTCATGCCTGTTTTTGCTTTTAATAGTGACGTAGTTGTTCAGCTTCTATATAAACAATGGCTGCTGTTCTATGCCAATTTGTATACACTCGGAGAATCATTTACAGTATATATAGCGCTCACGTCTCGTATCTGTCTGTAGCAAAGACCAGGTTTTTGTGCGCTTTAAACATAGTCACCTTTTTCTCTTTTTTAACCTTTAGTTTGGATGCCAAATTGCTCCGAATTCATACGGAATGAAATGCACATACCCAGCCATTCACGTACCGCAATTAATGGCTCACCATGTCTATTTCGAATTTGGGTGTGCTTATATCTCGCGGTTATATGTGCGGAGTAGAATGCGCATTACCGAGTGTTCGAATGTTTTGAATTATGGCTCACCTTGTATTTTTCATTTCCGGATGTGTTCCCGTTTCACCGCTCGCGTGCTCATAGCTTACTCGCTCTAGTCTTCCATTGCTAGAGCTACGGGGTGCGCGTTTCACCTCTGTGCTTGAGTCAATCATGTGATAAGCAGTGTTTTCCCTAAGCAGGGACTAGTCCTCCTTTTTTTTTTTGTCCATGCTGCACTCGAGCTGTTTGTTAAATAATGCATTCCACATGTTCATATATGAATCAATGTTGTTTCGACCTTTTCAAACTGTATTGCGTGTCATTTCTAATACCTGTATTAGGTTGATTCTATTTTGTACTGCCATCAATTTACTATGACTGAAATATCTTTTTTACGACTGCAGTGCATGATGGTCAATGTGTTTGTGTTTTTTAGAAGAACTATAACTAACTTGGGCCCTGTGTCTCTGTTATTGCATGCTCTAGTCAGGGTTATTTGACCTTTTTATAGGTTTTCTTGTTATCGTCCAAAAGATCTATTTCTATTGTTTGGCTTATTGAACCCTATGTGGGCTCTTTTCTCTCACATTGTTTTAATATCCACTACATGGCGATTTATATGCGGTATTCATTTTATTACACGGTTGCAAGGGTTTGCCAGCATATTTCTTCGTTCAGACCATTCTTATAGCTGTTGACCCGATATTTCCAGTTTTTCTCTTTTGAGTAGCATAGCTCCTATATTACCTCCTCTTTTTGGTATCTTCATTTTTTCCAGAATTGTACATGATATCTAATTATTAGTATGTTGTTTATTGACATAATGTTCTACTAATGGTGCTTTGATACGTTTGGTCCTTATATTACACCGATGTTCCCAGATTCTAACCTTGATGGACCTCCTGATCATACCTATGGAGCGTTTATTACATGGGCATGTAATCAAGTAGATGACGTTGGGTGTGTTACAGTTCGTAAATGATCATTGTTCCCACGGAAGTGTCCATCCTATGTCTATCTCTGTAGTCCGCTTTGTGAACACAGAGAGCACACAGAGCATTGCCCACATGGGGTATGCCCAACCGCTTTCGGCATGCCCCATAGTCTTGTCTGATTGTTGATTTCTTCACAGTCATCCATATAGGGGTTCACCAATGAATCTCGTAGATTCCTTCTTCTCTTTATTGCTTAAAAACAAAAACACGCATGAGGCCAATACAATTTGGAGTTCCAGTTGTTTCATTTTAAAAAACATTTTTTTTATATAACTTCTTTTTATTATTTTACAACATGAAGAACAACAACTCAACAAATCCCTGTTCTTTACCTCCCCTTCCCCCAGAGTCTTTCTCCAGTGCGCTAGGTGAACTCTCGTGCCCCTTTCTCCCGCGTCCTGGGTAGCTTCAGTGAAGGTCCAGGAGTTTGTCTTTGCGGGCACCACTGCGCCCTAAAGTCTCCCTTTAGAAAAGTAAGAGTCTCTTCCCATTCGACCGCGAATGTCTGAAGCCTGTTGTTGACCGCGTAAGTGGCCCACTCCATGGCTACCAATTCCCACATCTTCCTCAGCCTGCTCTGTTGGGATCATGGGGCCCTTCCATCTTTGAGAAATGAGGGCCATCACTGCCAGCATGAATATGACTTTTGCTTTAACCTGCCCCATCCCCTCCCCTCACCCCTCGGGTCCTGTTCTTTGTATCAGAATCATCCGGGGGTCTTTCTCTGCTCCTTCCCCAAACACCTAGTCCTGCGCCTGTTTGATTTTGCTCCAGAAAGGTTCGATTTTGGGGCATTCCCACCAGATAAGTGCCTCCATCCCCTCCCCCCCGCATCCCCTCCAGCAGTCTTTGGATGTTGCTGGATATATAGCGTGTTAGCGGGCTGGGGTGTAATGCCCCCCAAATATATATTTATACCAGGCCTGCTGGAGTTGTACCGTCCTTGCCACCTTCGGTATCCTCCTCCACAGCTTCTCACAGTCTTCTCTCTCTATTCTACTCCCCTGTAGCTGTTCCCATCTATTCATGAAGGCCCAGATCCCCTTTGGGCCTGCGTTCTCTAGGAGTTTGTAAAGGTCTGAGATTAGCCCTTTAGCCCCCTCGTGTGTTAACAGGAACTGTTCAAACCCCGCGTTGTGGTGCGGGTGGCTGCCTTCGTATCTGAGGACATCACCCAATGCCTAATCTGAAAGTATCTGAGCCTTTCTCCTTCGCCCAGATCGAAGTCCTGCTTGCACTCCCGAACCATTTTGACATCCTGCCCGCGGAACATGTGCCTAATTGCCCTGCAGCCCACTCTCTCCCAATTTGTGAACGCTCCTTTTTCCATCCCGGGAGTAAAGTCCCTATTATTGAAGATCGGGGTAAATGGCGAGAGGTGTGTTGTGATCCCCAATTTCCTCCCGGCCCCATCCCAAATGTCTGGCAGACCCTGTTATAGCGCTTAAATATAGGTGCAATGGCCAAAGATGCTGTTGGAGCCAGAGGACCTCCCCCAGGTTGTGCCGGGCCTCCGCCCTATCTATTTGTATCCACTGTTTCTCACTTTTCCCTGAGAACCACTCTCTGATTACTCTCAGCTGTGCTGCTTCGTAGTACCGGCGGAAGTCTGGCAAGGCTAGTCCCCCCCTTCCTCTTTGAAGCTGATAGTAGTCGTCCAGCCAGACGCAGTCTCTTGCCCTCCCAAATAAATTCCTTTGCTGCTGTCATTAGTTCCCTGAATAAGCCCGGAAACGGGTAAAGTAGCCTGGGCAGGACCACCATTTTGAGCACTGCTCCCATCCCAAGCAAAGATATCCTTACGGCGCTCCACTTCCAGAGGTCTTTTTTGATAGCTTTTATCATAGGTATGTAATTTGCTGCGTACCACCCAACTATGGAGGGGGTAATTTTGACCCCCAGATACCTTATCCCCCCAGGACTCCACTTAAACAGTGATTCCGCCCTTTATTCCGTGGCCACCCTGTCTCCCAGCATCAAGTTTAGAAGTTCTGATTACTGCATGTTAACTCGCAGACCTGATACCAGCCCGAATTTAGACAGGAGCTCCATACTCGCTCTGATTGACTCCCCTGGGTTGGTGAGGGTGAGGAGCATGTCGTCAGTGAACGCCGAGACCTTATGCTGACTCCCCCCAAACGGAATACCTTGAATACCTGCAGCCCCTCCTATCACCTGGAGAAGAGGCTCCAGGTATATTGCATAGAGCAAGGGGGGAAGAGGGCATCCCTGCTTGGTTCCCCGCTTTAGACTAGTTTGGTTTGATGATGTCCCATTGACCAGGATGCGCAAGGAGGGTTTTTTATAGTTGGCCTGGACCATCCTGATGCATTCCCCCCTCCCAGCCCCATCCTCTCCATAACTTTGAACAAAAACGACCACTCCACCCGGTCAAACACTTTTTCCGCGTCCAAAGCCAAAAGGACCGCCGGAGTGGTCGTTTTTTGCATTTTTTCAACCAGGTGGGATACACGCCTGATGTTGTCCGCCGTTTGCCTCCCCATTATGAACCCTGTCTGATCCTGGTGAATCAGTGCAGGAGGGTATCCCTCTAGCCGCTTCGCCAGTATTTTAGTGTATAACTTCGCCTCTGTATTAATAAGTGCGATGGGCCTGTAGGAAGTGCAGTCCTCCGGGTCCTTCCTTGCCTTATGGAGGAGTATGATTTTGGCTTCCTCCATTGTCGGTGTGATGTGGCCAGTCTCCTTAAATGTATTGAACAACTGGGTGGGATGGGGTGTCAGTATGCGGGAATAAGCTTTGTATAAGGATGCCGGGTAACCGTCTGGACCCGGAGCCTTATTACGGGGAAGTGACGATATGGTAACTCTTACCTCATCTTCGATAATTTCCTGTCCCAGTTCCTCCCCGGTCATCCGGGGTAGACTGCGGAGTGGTCAAGCATAGAAAAGTCACTCTGTGGCTGGGATGGTGGATCCTGCGAGGAATATAGTGTTCCATAGTTTCTTGCTAAGCGTTCTTTTATTGCTTCAGAGTGGGTAAGTTTATTCCCTCCCTAGTCCTTCATGGCCATGATTATATTCCGCTCCCTAACACCCCTCAGGTGGCGTGCCAGGAGTGAGTCTGCCTTATTGGCATTCGCATAGTATTTCTGCCTGACCATAAGCATTGCCCCTTCCGCCTTTTTAAGTTCTTAGAATCCCCAGGTGGCCTTCTGCTAATCTGTACTCCCTGAAGGCTTTCCTAGTGGGAGCCTCACTCATCCTCAGCCGCGTGGCCTCCACCTCGCCTTCCAATTGGGTCTCCAGCAGCCTCATTTGTTTATTTCTTTCTGCCTGCAGGGCTAAGAGTTCCACTCTTAATGTGGCCTTGAAGGCATCCCACCTTGTGCGTAGGCTCGTGTCTGTGTCATTATTCCGCTCAACGAAGGCCCACATTTTATCCCCTATGTCTTCCCGGATCACCTGATCCCTCATTAGTTCTCCCGGGAACTTCCATAGCCCTGGTCTGCGCCCCCCGCCCAGACCCATCTTCATCTGCACAATTTTATGATCGGCTATGCCTAGGGGCCCTGCCTTGACCGACTCCACCCTGCCCACCAGACTCGCAGGGACCCAAATATAATCAATTATTGATTGGGTCCTGTGGACTCCTGCAGAGGAACGTGTGACCCTCCTCCTTGCCCCGTAGAGCTCTCCACACATCCTTCAGTCCAGCCCCCTCCACCCATTCTCGGAGTTGAGGGGAGACCACAGCACCTCCCCCTCCACTCTGGTGTGATATCCGATCCCAGCGCAGATTGAAATCCCCCATCATAATAACCTGTCCCCTTGCAAAGTTCTCCAAGGCTCCCAGGGTCTTGCACAGGAAGTGATCCTTCCCCGTATTTGGCGTGTAAACTGAGGCTATGGTATAGGGCGTGCTCACATATTCCTCCCTCACCATGATGTATCTGCCGTTTTTATCTCTGAGGATATCCTGCATTCTAAAATCTATGCTGTTTCTGAAAGCTAGGGCCACTGCCCACGTTTTCGTGGGGGCTGCCGCAAATGTTCTCTGTGAGAAGCCTCTCAGACGCAAGCGACCCTGATCCTTCCTCGGCAGGTGGGTCTCTTGAGAAAAAAAAGGACATCCGGGGCCTGCACCCTTATGACCCTTTCTAGTTTGGCCCGCTTGAGGGGTTTATTGAACCCCCTCACATTATGCGTTACCCACCTGAGTCCAGATTAGGTTTTTGGCTCCCCACTGCTTCCCACTCCCGGGCCCCATTCTCGGGTCTCCCTTCCGGGAATGCCCTCCCCTCCACCGCCTGATGTAGCGCCCCATCCTCCGGCCACCGCTCCTGTTGTGGTGCTCTGCCTCCCCCTGCTCAGTTCGTTCTACCCTCCCTGATTGGCTGCTCCGGTCCCTCCCCCCCTCATACCTCCTGGCCCCAACTTGGAGTGTGACCGCTCCACCCCCCCCCCTCCTTGTTTCCCCTCCCTTGGACGCACTCGTCCTTGTTTGTTCCAAGATGTTTTCAACTCCCCCCGTCTCCCCCCCACACCACCCCACTGCACCCCCCCACCCCAACCTCCCCGGCCCTGTGTAATACCCTTTTGTCCACTATCCCCGTCTGAGATCCTTATCGGGCTTAATTCACCTGAGTCATCCGGTGGGGCTCCTCCCTTCTTTTTCTGCCCCCCGGCCTCCTCCCCCAGGGGGACCTCTCAGGGTGGCTCTTCTCCTGTTTCTTTCTCTTACGGTCGACCACTCCCAGGGTTTAGACCTTGCTCTTTCCCCAAGGGAGGCTGGGGCCTCGCCTCCTTGGCCCCTCCCCTTTCGCCCTCGAGTACCAGGTGTATTATGTTCACCGCTTGCTGGAGCGTAGTTGTTCGCCTTTAAGCCCCCTCCTACTCAAACAGAAGTCCAAAGGGGAAAGTCCACTTATGTTATTCCTTTCCTGGTCAGCTCTTTGAAGACCGGGCCCATGTTCCTTCTTTTTATTAGCGTGCTGCTAGCGAGGTCCTGGAACAAGAATATTGCTTGCCCTTTATACAGTACCAGTTTACGCAGCCTGGCCACTCGCATCACCACCTCCTTCTGCCCGTATCTAGCGAATGCAGCCAAGACACCGCAAGGCCGAGCGTTGGGGCCCTTGATAGGTCAGCCAACGGCTCTAACGCCAGTATGTATAGCATGGGCGACCAGGGGCACCCTTGTCTGGTCCCCCTACTAAGTTGCCAGGTGTCCGAGATCGTGGACCCCGTTTTAACTGGACCCACCTGAGGTACCCAGGTCCCATTCCGTATCCTTTCAGGACCGCTTTCAACCAGGGCCATCTTACTGAATCGAAGGCTTTGACCGCGTCTAACGACACTATGGCCAGCTCGCCCGTATCTCCCTCAGTTTGGTCAATGATGTGGTGTAGCCTCCTGTGGTTATCGGTAATGTTCCTCCCCGGAACGTATCCCGTCTGGTCTGGGTGTATCAGCTTCCCAATCACCCTCTTCAACCTATTAGCCAGCACCGCAGTAAGTATTTTGCTGTCCTGGTTGAGCATGGACAACGGTCTATAAGACCCGCACTCCACGGCCGGCTTACCTGGTTTCAGGAGTGGGATGATCACGGCCTCGCGGAGGGACAATGGGAGTTCCCCCTGCTCATAGGCCTCGTTGAAAGTGGCAAGCAGTGGCTGGAGCAGCTCCTGCTTATATGTTTTGTAAAACTCGCTAGGCAACCCGTCTGAACCAGGCGCCTTGCACGTGGGCAGGTTCTGAATCACCACCTCCAGCTCATCTGAGGTGACAGGTGCATCTAAATCTGCGCGTTCTAGGTCATCCAGGGTGGGCATGTCCTCCAATGTGTCCAGTATGTCTTGACACATATCCTCCCCTGTGTCCTCGTACAATCGTCTATAAAACTTAAGGAACTCCTTGTTTACCTCATCTTGGGTGTTGCACATGCAGCCTTCTTCATCCTTGACCTCACTAATCACCGAGCGGGGGGTCTCACTCTTGTACAGCCAGGCCAGCAATCTGCCCGGCTTGTCGCCTCCTGCATGTATCCTCTCCGTGTATTTCCTGTAATTGAGTCTGCACAGCCTATCCCAGAGTGCACTGCAAGACGCCTGTAACTCTTTTATCTTAGTTCTGTTATCGTGGGCGGTGTTTGCGCCACACGTGAGACCCTCCAGCTCCCTTTTCGCTGCTTGGAGTTCCCTTTCTATGCCCCCCTGGAGCCCTTTAGCCTTGGAGATGGCTACCCCACGCACCACCACTTTGAACGCTTCCCACAAAGTGCCCACAGAGCGTACACTTCCCGTGTTTATATCAAAATATTCTTCGATGGCATCCCGCAGACCCTCCCGGAACCCCTCGTCCTGCAGCGCCTCGGTCCTGAGCCTCCATGTTGGGATCCACGGTCTTGGGGGCTGGTGTCTCCACTCCACCACCAAGGGCGAGTGGTCAGATAATACTTGGACTTTATATTCCGCTCCCACCATGTCTCCCACAATCGCGGCCGTCACAAATATATAATCTAACCTAGTATGCAAATCATGTGGCGCTGCGTAGTGTGAATATTGCCTATCCTCAGGGTGCAACCTCCTCCACACATCCTCTAGGCCTAGGTCTTTCAGTAATGTTCCCAGCGCTCTAGCCGCCGGCGCTGTTTTTCCTGCCCTGTCCGTTGACCTATGCACCCTGGAATTCAGGGTGCAATTAAAGTCCCCCCCCCCCCCACACCACCGTACCCCCTGCCAAGGGCCCAAGTTTACTATAAAGAGTCCTAAAGTAAGCTGCTGTGTCATTATTGGGGGCGTACACGTTTACAATGTGCACTTCCTTGCTTTCCAGGAGGCCCGTTACCACCACCATCCTACCCTCCGGGTCTACCGTAGAGCTGAGCACCTGGAACGGCACATGCGGCGCCACCCAGGTGATGACCCCTCTAGCATACGCCGAATACGCAGCACCTACAACAGCGCCCTTCCATTTCTTCCTAACCACCTCCAACTTCTCCCTTGTAAGGTGGGTCTCCTGCAGCAGGGCTACGTCTATGCGCATCCTCTTTAAATACAGTATCACTTCATTCCGTTTCAGGTAGCTGTTGAGGCCCCGTACATTCCAGGTCACAACTTTGAGATTACCCGACGCTATCTGTTCGGACTACTCCCATCCCAACCCTTCCCCCAATGCTCCCAGCGCTAATTTGTTTTCCGGCTCTTTCCCTACAAACACCCGACCCCATCCCCTCCTCCTGCCCTCTCAACAACCCCTCCCCTCCCTGTTCCCCAACCACACACCACAGCACATAACCCAACCCCTCCCCCCACCCTACCCTACCCTACCCTACCCTACCCCAACAAATGCCCAGCTCCATCCCTGGATCTCAGGCCCACCCGCGTCTGGTCCTGTCTCGTATCCGAGGACTAGGACCCCGCGGGGCGTCACCAATCTAACAGTGACCTAACTAAGTATACAACTAATGGGGTCAAGGGGTGCTTCACCGGAGCTCCCTACCATCTATTTTAGGAAAAGTGCGTCCAACAGGTTCAGCCGGTTGATACCACGACTCACTCCCCACAAGCATAATACAACACTATATTCAAGTCCCAATGTCTTAGCCATGTCCCCCTGGGTGCTGCACCAACATGCTACTTATCTGCCGCAGCTTCCATCCGGACATCCGATTCCTGAGGCCGGCCCTGCATGTCCAACCAGTCCATCGCCTCAGTTGGCGTCTCGAAGAAAAGGGATCTGTTCTTGTAAAACACTTTCAGCTTGGCTGGGTAAAGCAACATGTAGCGGTGGCCAGCCTCTCTTAGCCTTCGTTTAACCGACCCAAAGTTCATTCTGCTACGCTGTACGAGAAGCGTGTAGTCCGGGTACGCCGTGACCTTTGCTGACCCTCTTTCAATCGTTCCACCCTTCCGGAAAAATTCGAGAATCCTCTCTCGATCCCGATAATTCAGGATCTTTGCGAACATCGGCCGCGGGGTGGCTCCCGGGGCCGGTCTCCTTGTCAGGGCCCTGTGCGCTCTTTCCACCGCGAACCCCTGGGTCAACACTCCACCCGTTATCTCCTGTAAGAGCAAGGTTTCCACGTATTCTGTGGGATTTGGCCCTTCCATCCCTTCAGGTAGACCCACTATACGGATGTTGTTGCGCCTGGCGAACCCCTCTGCCTGCTCCGCTCTGTCTTCCAGGTTGCCCACCCGTTACACGAGGGCGTGGAGCTCCTCAGCGTGCGCGGCGCATGCCTCCGTAGCCGGGGCCATCTCCTTCTCCAAGGCCCCAGTGCGCTCCGCTATCGTCCGCACATCCTGTTGCAGCAGGTTCACCTCCTACTGGACCGCTCCGATCTTGAGGTCTAGGCCCTCCTGCAGCTCCTTCAAGGCCAGGCCCAATTTAGTCTCCCAGGCCACTTTTAAGTCAGCGATCGCAGCCACCACCTCCTGAATCGTACCCAGTGATTCCGCCGCCGCCGCTGGGGTCTCTTTTCTTTTGCCCCCCTCCGCACCCGGGGGCGACTTAGCGTAGGCCTCCATCGTGGGCTGTTTGATCCTAGGTCTAACAACTTTGGAGGACATCCTGCTATGTCGATTGGGCGAAAGCCTGCCGTGCCTCCCCCCCCACACAAATGTCCGCGTGGTCACGAGCCACCCTCAGCGGTCCGGATGTGCGCTTGTCTCTCCGCTCGCACCCAGAGTGGGCTGTGTCCTCCCACGTACTTGTATACCTTCGGTGTCGTGGCGCCGATCTCTGCCCTGCTCCTTTCAGCTGTATGCCCGTTTATAGTTCGCCGACTTACTATTGCGCTGGCTGTGCAGTCAGTCCGCCTGTGTGCTGGCCTTAGGCTGTTTCCTATCAGTGATCAGCCCGCTCATTCACGTTTGTCCGTACCTGACCAACTCAGGCTTCCCAGGGGACTACCTTCCTACACTAGCTCCACGTATTTCTGCTGCTCAAGTTGCCATGCAAATGCACTTTCTTACAGTTCCAGTATGTCTGTATTTTGTGAGCGTGTTACGTGTCACTTCCAGGGTGCCTGACCCCATACGCCCGCTCTCAGTCCACTCGCGTGTCTTAGGCGAACTGTACAGCAATATGCACCATATGTTGGATACTGGGGCACACTGATTTCCACGCCTGCACCTATTTCAATGCCATGCAGGTCCCGATACTGTGTTTTCCGTTGGATAGCTCTGCATGTCAATTTCACTCTCCGCTCACTCCATTCACGAAGTGCAGCCCGTGCTGGCCCTGATACTTTATCTGTCTGTAGGAGCGTTATTTGTAACAATGTAACTCTCCGCTCCCCTCCATGCAGCACACACCTCACACCTCTGGGACTGGTAGTGCTCGCCCCACAGGCTAGGGGTGGTGTCGGGGCAATATCTCTTTCCACCTTGTCGTCTGTGCTTGGCGGTGTGGGTGTCCGGCAACCTTCGCTCCAGCTGTGTCCTCTGGCGCCCTGCTTCAAACACTTTGGCGTTGTAGGGCAACTAATGTCTCATATATATTTTGGGCCCCACTCCGTCGGGCGTCCCGGTTCGGTAACATTCGTGGCCCTTCCTGTGACTTTCACTGTGTTCCGCTCCGCTGGACAGGTCACTGCAACTGTCCAGGCTCCCTGTCGGTATTGATATCTCACAGCCTTTGCAGGATGTCGCATCATCCGTTGACCGTGTGCTGATGGCCCCGGGCTACGCCTTTGCAGCTCCCCTTTACGTTACCGTCACTCGTTCTGTAAGCTTTCGGTGTCCGCTGCACTCCCCAAGCTCAAGGCTCGTTCCGTAGAAAAAGTTGCTACAGTGCATCCACGTGGGCGTCTTTCCAGCGCGGACTGTGCCAGCCGTGCCTGTTTAGTTTCCTCAGCTGTGGCTCCCGTGAGCGTTCTCCTGATCCCAGCTGCTGCGATCTATATGTGTCAGCGTCCGGATGAGAGGGACGAGCGGACTGCCGAGTCGTACCAGGCATAAAGCAAATATTTCTGACCCTTTCCGCTTCAGGCTTTACACCACATTCATATCGTATGGGCAACCAGCCCCTTGTCGTGCTAGGGCCTCGGCGTTGTTTCCTCTGTGTCGTTCCTCACGCGCCTCTCTGTCTCTGCATCGCAGTGTCAATGCAAGTCCTTTTCGTTAGAGTCCTTTGTTCTCGTTCGTGCCACCGCCATCTTGGATCCATGCATATCAGGCTACACCGTTCTCAACAATGATGGTAACTGTAACACCAACGCATCTTGCAGACTTCCGACGCACTGCAAACCGGCTCCATACTTTCATGTCCATGCACATATATTTCCATCTGCAACGGGCATCTGCATATGCACTTTTATTTCGGATCAACGCAGGATCGTCCGGAGCTCCTCTGAATACACGACTCCTTACATGGCCCTGTAGCCACGCCCCGGCGCCCGCTACAGTTGTCGCCCAGCTCTCCCGTTACCTTCACTGTGTGCCTCGGGCTGCCTCCAAGCTGGGGCTCTTCATGCCTGCTCCTAAGCACCTCACCTCACCTCCTTGCCTCAGCTCTGACGCTCCTCCATGCCCCTGTGAGCTGGGGGTTCTCTGGTCCTCTGGGGTGCTCCCTGCATTACTCCCACATCCTCCGACCTGTGGGGAGTTGTCTTTCAGCAGGCTGCCGATCCTCCTCCTGGCGTGCGCCGTGGCAGCCAGGCTGCTCGTCCGTCTCCGTCAGAGCGTGTCCCGGCTCCCTCTCTCAGCCGGGGCGCTCCACACCAGCTTCTCCGCGCTGGTCCTGCAGCTCTGCCTTCTTCAGCAGGTTCCTCACTTCACTCCATCCGGGGGGGGCGGGACGCTGAAGCGACTCACTGGAGGGCACCCACTTTTCCCATCCGCTGCACTGCTCCAGGCTGCTCCGTCCGACACCCGGCGGCGCCCCCAGGGCCTCTTGACTCCTCCGGCTCACTCCGCTCCACTGCCTACCTTCAGGACAGTAACGTCCGTCCTCTGTGGAGCCTCCCCTCCTGGTCGACCGAGGTATTCTCCTCTCCGGCGATGCACTCCAGGCCAGCCTGCCCGGCTGGGGCCAGTTTGATGCCTCTTTTCCCGCAGCCACAGCCTCCTTTGCAACGCTCCACCCAGCGATTCAGCCCACGCTCTTGGGCTTCTGGGATCCGCAGCTATGCACCCGGGGAACTCTGTGCACACTCTGGGTCACCTGCATGGCCGAGGTGCTCTCCTCTCAGCCAATGGTCTCCAAGCCAGCCCGACTCGGTCTCGATTGGCGCCTCTTTTATCGCAGCCGCTGGCTCTGTTGATACTCTACCCAAAACTATCTGCACTGCACTCCTGGGGGTTCTCGGCACATTGCAGTGCTCCCGGGGTACTCCGTGCTCCTTTTCTGCTACCTTCCTGCTGGGGGGGGGGTGGTGGGACCGCCAAACCGAAGGGCGCAAAGCCCGGGAGCAACCATCGGCACGTCTACTCCGTGCCAGTGGCCATCTTGGAATGCCAATTGTTTAATTTGATAAAAGAGAAGATATGATGCAACATATCTGTTACTTATCAAGTTACGTTTCTTAACGTGTTATAAAATCGAAGAAGACAAAACATGGGTCAAAAGAATAAATTCGACAACAGCGCATTTATATTCACCCAAGGCAATACTGGTAAGCGTAATACATTCACCCATTTGGGGTGAAAAAACACAAGCACATGCAACGAGACAACAGTTTGCAGGACTCTAGAATCATGGTTTTTTTCCATTCATTTGTAGGTAGAATATGTAAGCTGGGTAACAATTGGGAGACCCAAAGAGAGAAAAAAAGCAAAAAGTATCAGTAAGAACATCTATATGTATTAATAATGATGATTGTTGATGTTCCCACTCAATGGATAGAGTAAGACTTAGTGACGGTTCCCTATTTTATATTCCCCTTTTAGGGTACTTCAAGATCATAAGACGACTGAAGAAAAGAGACAAACTCCTCTAGATACAAGATGGAGACTCGGACAGAAATAACTATGTTGTCTTCACTAATTAAAAACCTTGACCAGTTATGTCAGGGCTAAAGGTCCTGAAGAAAGCAGACACACCAACGTTGATTCCGCTGAAACCGGTCGACCTAAACAGTGGTTCAGGATGATGACCAGAATCCCTGAGACTTGCAGATAGTTGGCAGACTTGGAAAGAACACATCACTGTATTTAGTATATTAACTGTGAAAACAAAATACACATTTCTTCTGAAATTTGAAAAATACAATAATACTTTTAACTTTGTCTGTTTTTAATCTTGTAAAACACACAAGAAGGAAGGAAGGAATAAAAATAAATTTGACTTCCTATAGTGTGCAACTGTTTTTAGTTGTCAGTAAAGTAGTGGGAGAGGAAAGGGTCAGTCTCTTTTCTATCCCCTAACCTAGACAGGTGGCACACCAGCGCGGACTAGGGAGACTGCAACCAATTGAGGGATAGTTGGCTCCTTTTGGAAAGGGATATTCAGTAAGCGATGGGCCATTATAGGTGTAGAAGCTATAAATAATTAACTCAAAGAATCTCTTACTGGACTTTGAAACAGTGGGGGTCATTAATAGTTTCGCAGTAAAAATCGAACTTTACCGGCATGGCGTTAATAACGTGTCCGAGTAGCAGCCACGGCGTAAACATCGCCAGATTACGAGCGTGCATGCATGCGCTTACCGCCATGCTGGTAAGGTCCGCACCGCCGTGCCGGTAACAACCCATATTCCCCCTTAGCGGCATCACGCGAAGCACTCACACCTCATCCGCCTTCCACAAATAGCGGCCCTGTTAATAGCGGAAGCGGAAGTAAGGTCGCACGGGAGCGGAAATGCAATGGCGGCCATGTTGAAAAACACAATCCATTGCAATCCTCGATACACAGGACCTGCATCAATACACCAGCACCTACAACTCCTTCCACCACATCAGCACCATGCCCAAGGCCCTTAAAAAAGGCACAGCGTGGCAGCGAAAGGAGAGATTTACTGAAGAGGAGCTGAACATGCTTGCTGAAACCCTGGCTGAGAATGGGGATGTTGTTTTTGCGGCCGACCTGCCCAGCTTAAGAAGAAGGAAATCTGGGAGCAAGTGGCACAAAAGGTCAGTGCGGTTGGTACTACCCCCCCCGCATCGTCAAGTATGTGAAGAAGCTCTGGGATGACCTGCGCCTACCTGTCTGCAATATCCTGTCTGTGAGCCAGAGCCAGAGCCAGGGCCTGGCAACAGATGGCAGACCAAACACCCCAATTAAGCTGACACGCTGGGAAGAAACCTGCGCCAGCACCATAGGGATGGATGCAATTGAGGGAGTGGGTGAAATGGAGCGGGGAGCGCCGTCATCGGCAGATGGAGGTGAGTGTCCACACAAAGCACTGTAATGCAAAGCATGATGATGGTCCGCCAATGTGACACTGAAATGAGCCAACGCACGGGCCATCACACACACATGTACACATCCCTGCCTATATGCTGTCCCCAGCACCATCACATCCACATGCATGCAGCATTTCAAACCCATACCTGACACCCCCCCCCCCCCCACAAGCATGCAAACGGCATGTGTCACACTGAACGCATTCCACAACAGTAAGGCATGTCACACAGCATACACCACCTCATACATGTGTGAACCAGACATATGCCTGTATGATCCCCCCATATAGCAAACAACCTGTATATCACAACTCCAATACCAAATCCCCTCAAATGTGTAGAACTGCAACAATACCAATGTATGCATGATGCATGTAGAACCATCACTCATGCCGTCCCTCTCTCGTTCCCCCACAGGCTCAGATTCTGACAGCGAGGGCCAGGACTCTGCAATGCAGGCCACGACTCCCAAGAAGGCACCAGGGTCATTCAAGACGGCAACAGGCCCTCTACGTCAAAAGGCCCAGGCAAGGCACATCTGCCACAGAAGGCGAAAGCACCACAGGATGCAAAGGCACTGGGGCAGCAAAGGGACACTGCCACAGCAACAGTGCCCACACCAGCTGTATCCACTGCACAGGAGCTAGTGACGACAGATGGGGCTCTGTCGGGGAGGCAGCTGCCACGGCACCCCAGAGTGAGGACGAGGTACAGAGCCAAGGCCAGGTGTGTGTCCCTGTGGAGGACGTGTCATCAGACCTACATGGCACACCCAGCCCCCGGCCAACACCCCAGCTCAGCCCAATCCACACTCCCAATGGCAGCACACAGGAGCAGTCTGGTGTGGAGGCAGGGCCAGAGAGCTGGAACCCCACAGAGGACCCACATTAATTGGGACCCTTGCCACATGCAGCATCCACCTCCACTGGTGTCCAGCGAATGGCACTGATGGAGCAGCGCCAGGATGAGCTGACAGGGCTAGTCAGACAGTATGTATCTGATGGTGCCCTGACAAGGCAGGAGGGCCGGGACAACACAGTGGCCATGAAAGTGGCCATTGAGGCGAACACAACTCGCATCTGTGAGGAATTGTCGGCAGTGCAGCAGGTCCTTAGCCGAATTGCGGATGCCTTGGAGGCACAGTGTCCTGCCCCGAGACTGGAGCAAGCGGGCACAGGCTCCTCTTCAAGCTCTACACAGACCAGCCCCATGCGCAGGTCTGCTCGCACCTTGCGGCGCGCAGACATGCTGCCACCAGAGGCGGGAAGAGGCCAAGAGTAGCAGGGGCAGCCTGAATATGGCAATTGATGCAGACTCCTGCAGCATTCGACTGCACACCATGTGTGGGGGAGTTGTGGGGGGAGTGGGAGAGGGGAGAGTGGAGAGGGTGTGTGGGGGAGTCGGGGGGAGAGGGTGTGTGGGGGAGTTGTGGGGGAGGGAGAGGTGGTGTGGGGTGGAGGGCAGAGCACTTTGTACATCTTGTTGAATACACCCGTTGTGTACCGAACAATCACATGAATGGACATTGGTTATTGTGTATGTGTGCTTTATTGGTTTACAGTGCAGTGTCCATGTACCCCCACACCCAGTGCCCTGAGTCCCACCTCCATGGCATTCTCCGCATCCAGGTGTCTTAGAAATATTGGTCTATCACAGACTGGCACACAGCATGTCCCTCCTGTGCAACGCCACCTGGATGATGTGCAACCCCATCTTCCTCCCCACCTGGTGGTTGCTGTTCAATGTCAGGGGGCAGAGGCACGTTCCCTCTGATGCACATGTTGTGTGGCATGGCACATGCCATGATGATCTTGGCCACCTTCTCATGCCCGTACAGGAGTGCCCCACCCAACCTGCTGAGGCAGCGAAACCGTGCCTTCAACAGGCCAAAGGTCTGCTCGTTCATCACATGGGTACGGGTATGTGCACAATTGTAGTCTTCTTCATGCCTGTTCTGCGGGTTCTGGACAGGGGTCAGGAGCCACGGCTTCAAGGGATAGCCAGCATCACCTGCATGGGTGCAAAATAAGGTATGTGTAAGTCATTTCATGGAATGACACCTGTACTTAACACTCACATGCCTGCAGATATTTGTTGTTCACATGCACATGTCCCTTGATGTATGCACACATTTTTAACTTGCAACAATGTATGCTATCCCATGGTCCACAGGTATGGGTTGCATCGTCCAGATGATGCAGGGTGTCCACTTCTCTGATGTGTTCATGCACTGTGGTTGCCTAACACAGTCATTGCAATCATCTATGTGATGTGTACTGAATCGTATGCATTGATCCTGGCACCGTTGCTACTAGTCTCATCATGATCTGCCATTCACCGCTTGATATTCACATGGGGGCATGCTGTGCTTCTGTGGTGGTCGGCCAGTGACAATCGGTGTATTCCCTTGGTGTGATTTGTTTGTGCACACTCATGGATGCATGCCCGGTGTTGTGCTGTTCTGCGGTCATTTTCGTTGTGCTTAATCTCAGCATGTTTCTGCATTGTGTTGCTGTGGGTACGGTCTGATGATGTGCAGTGTACGCCTTGAGGGATGTGGTCTGGTTGCAAGTCTGGCATTGTTGTGCAGCTTACGTCTTTCATATGGGTTTCCGGCGTCATGTTCAGTTTGGGATGCTTTGGGCACAGTGTATTGCAGTATGGGCATTGTCCAGTCACCCCCCCCAATCTCACCCTGGTGGAGTATGCATCTCCCCCCACCCCCCCTATTACACTGCCATGTGCCTGTCATGTGATTTACCGAGCAGCCAGGCACGTCGTTCAGCATGTCTCTCCATGTAGCGTGGTATTGCGGCGTTCCGCAGGACCATTGAATCATGTGTTGATTCGGAATATCGGGCACAACAATGTGTGATGGTCTTCGTGGAGTCACATACCATCTGCACATTGACGGAGTGGTATAGTTTATGATTGCGGTACACCACCTCCATGGCATGTGGAACCACCAATTCCACATGGGTGCAGTCGAGGGTACCAATGCAATTTGGCATGCCTGCCAGTGCATTGAAGGCAGTTTTGGTGTTGGACATTTCCTGGGCAGTCCGTGGTAGGGATATGTAGTCGCTTGAGTGCTTCAGGAGGGCATCGAGCAGTTGGTTCAGCGTGCGTGAAAATAATGGTTTTGATATGCCATGTATCTTCCCCACTGTGTGCTGGTAGGTGCCTGTGGCCAGGAAGTGGAGCACAGACACCACCTTCAGTAGAGGGGGGATGGCGGTGCTGATGTCAATCAGGCTGACTATGTCGTTGTGTATCATGTCCACTATGGTGGTGATTGTGTCCCGGTCCAGGCGGTACAGGGTGTGGATCTGCTCAGGGGTTAGGTTGAAGGGACTGGCTCTGATGCGAGAGATTGGAGGCTGCCTGCGTGGTATCACTGGCTGCACTGGTGGGACTTGCTGGGCCTGTTTTACCCTCCTTCTCCTCCTGCGTCTTCTCTGTTGTGCCTGTTGTAGTTCTTGCTCATGGCGTAGCTGTGCAAGCATGTCCTCCAGGCCCAGTATCGCAACTGCAAGTGGGATCATTTCTGTGTGGGAAGGGGTGTGGTGTGTGGGTGTGCTCCTTTTGTGCTGGGCCAGTCTCCATTGCCTCCACCTGTGCTGATTGTGTGCATCTGTGGCAGTTGGGAACACAGCAGATTTCTGTTTGCGGGTGGTTTGCGATGCCGGCATCCCGGTATCCCTTATTACCCCCTTCATGATGCCGGTATTTGCATGTCCGCATGACTTGTGATGTCCTCCTGTTAGCGCCATCCCGGTGTTGCCGGAACCAAGGGTCGGTTGCCCGTGCGCATGCTGGTACGGGGAGCACGGTATCACCGGTGGCCCTAATACCGGGTTGTTGAGTCGTAATAGCTCGGCGCGGTATGCGGTGCCGGTAATCCCTTACCGCATTGTTTTGCCATGTCCTCCAACCTCATAATGACCCCCAGTGTCTTTTGTTTTTGTTGTTCATCTTGATCTTCACAACATCCTGTTGCTAGTATTTGGGAGCTGCTGTTGCTTTCTTCGAGCCATACTATGTTTTCCCTTTGATTTGTTTGTTGTTCACTCTTTAGCAAATCTCTTGGTACAGACCATGAGGAATATCTTTGATGTCTTATAGCCATTTGGGAAGCGGTCTGTTGTACATCTTTCTGCCTTGCATGACTTCAAAAGGGGATATTTCTGTGAGGAATTTGGGATGCCTTTGTGCACAGCTACTGCTTCCAATACAGTGCGTCTGCCATCTTCTGAAGGCCTTTGCCAATTGGAGACTCTCTTTGATAAATCTAGTGGCCATTAGCCTGGGCTTGATGGAACAGTAAGATAATTGTTAATAATTGATAATTTTGTAAGATAATTTACTGTCATGTGTTAAGTATGCTGGATTCCATTGTCAGTGATAACCTCTGAGGTATAGCTTTCCGTCTGGAAAGTTCTTCTGTGAATTCGATCATAGTTAGTTGTCATGTCCTGCACACATTTGTGCTATATCCACTTCGCTATGTAGTCAACAGTCACAATGCCGTATTTGTAATCCTCTTTCATCCTATCAAACAGCCCAATGAAATAAAAGCCTATTTTCTGCTATGTTTGTCCTGGAATGTCCATTTGTCACAAAGGTGCTTGCTGGTGTGTAAGTATTAGTCACTGCTGGTACAGGCATAACAGTTGCTGACGACAGTGTACATTTCTGTCTGTTGCGTACCACCAGTATGAGAAGGCTTTGAGCGTTTCTATGACGCTCTGAGGTACCATTTGAGAGCCGAGTGAGGGTGGAGGGAGGGGCGCTTGGCTGGCCCTGATTTCATAAGCCCAAGTACACCCTGATGCCAAGGAGTGGGGGGCTATTGGGGAGGTGCTGGGCCTATCGCTGCCTGTCATGGCTGCTGGGCCTATCACTGTCTGACATGGCTGCTGGCTGTGCGGGTCCTGGATCAAATCAATGGAGGTCAGTGCTTGTATAGCCTGCAATCCTTTCAAGCGTTGTACAAGATCGACCCGGCTTATCTCTTCTAAGTGCAGTACGTAGGCTAACAGTCACATCGCCCCATGGTTAAGGCGCGTTGTGAACCCCAGTAGAGTGTCCAGGAGCGGGCACCGTGGAAGAATACGCTACAGGGAGCAGCGCACAGTGCGTGTGATTTTGTGTGGTCCCATTCTAGATCTTTACTATCTGCACCATGGCGAAGTGGAAGCAGTGTGCCATCTCAGCAATGCTGCAGCCAGCCGATATAAAAACAAACGCAGTGAGGTGGTGAACGCCCAGGTTGATAGCGCGGACCTGCTCACGCAAATATACATCACAACAGAATACCTGGAACTGTTAGAGGAAATCAGGAAGGAAATTCATTAAAGCATGTAGGAACGTTCCTGGCGTTGGAAAAGAGGGTATCCGAGACGGAGATGTGAGTTTCGGAGGTGGAAGATGCACTGTGCAACCAGTCGAATAAGGTGGGGGAATGTTCCAATAAAATAGAAGCTTTGGAGACGCGTTGCAAAGCCTTAGAGGATAAATATGAAGATGGTGAAAATTGCTCCCACAGGAACAACACACTCTGGCGAAACCGAGAGCACTGTGACCATTGACTGAAAGGTTGCAGAGAAAGGAAGTGAACTAAAGATGGGGGTTTCCTACAGTACTCCATTTCTCATGTCAAGGGAGGCGATGGGCTGTTCGAACATTGGAGAATGGATAGCCTGTTTAGGGGTTGGGAGGTGGTGGGTGGGGAGGCAGAGACGGAAGGGCTGTACTCGAGCCCCAGCCAGGATGGGACACAGAAATGGTTGAAGATGGGCGGGCAGGGGGAAGAAAGTGGAGGGTCTGACCTGGAAAACTTGAACTCCCCAGTAAAGAGTACATCAGTTTTCAGGGAATTCAGCAAAATGTCTCTAGCCATAGTATTTCTCCAGCATTGGATCTTTCATGGATTCACATGCTGTGAATATTTGCAACGCCATAGCCCCTCTAGTAGCACGTAGAGCGAAACCCATCAGACACTTGAACTCATGGTATACCCCCAGAGCAACTTGCATTGCGAAACAGCAAACATATCGCCCTCACCGCCAGGCAAAAACAACAGCTGAATCCCTGAAACTAGAATACAACAAGCTTTCAGCCAAATACAAAAAAGCCATCTCTTTAGCCAAAGCCGCCTCCTTCAACACCAGGATTGCCAACGCAAAATCAGACACCAGGGAAATCTTCTCTATCTTAAGGGAACTCAAAGCTCCAGCCCCCACTGCGCAATCCTTCACCAAAGATGAAGCCTGGTGCTCCAACATCCAATCAGCCAGGCTAAACCAAAATAGACCTCCTACACAGCAAATTCCAGACCAACCAGAACAGCCTGAACACTCCACACCACACAGTTGCCACTACCACCCTGAACCCACCCTCCCAGAACTCCCTCCCCCTTTCACTTTCAGAGAAGTCGCCAAACCTGACGTCCTTAGCCGATTGAAAAACCTTAAACCCTCAAATTGCAAAGGGGATCCCTGCCCACCCACTATTATCAAGAAATGTGCAGCCACTCATGCCCCTTTCTTCACAGCCTTTATAAGCGCGTCATTTGCCTCAGGACTCGTCCCCCCACAACTTAAGGAAGCATGAGTAAGGCCACGCCTAAAAAACCTCTCTCGACCACAGTGCACCCAACAACTACAGGCCTATCACAACTGTCCCATTCTTATTTTTTTTTTAACTCTTTATTGGTTTTTATAATAACATTACAAAAACAAACAAAACATATAACATAACTGGCTGCTTGGCACTATGTGTGGGTATCCCTTCACATCTTTCATCTTGGAGTGAGTAGACTTCTTTCATCTCAGAGTGAGTAGGCAATCGTGTTGCTTTGAGCTGCCTCTGTCCCCTTGGCAGTTTCAGAGTTTCTCGGTTTATGCCCTCCTGTTCTTGGGGGGCTACCCAAGTGTCTTTTCTCTACTGTTCCTGTTCCTCTTCCCTTCTAGGATCTTCCTCTTCACTTTCCTCTCTTTGTTTGAATAAGTTCTGCATCAGGGAGTTCCATGCTGTTATTTTTTGTCCTATTTCCCATTCTCCTTTCTGTGCCGCCCTTATCCACACCGTTGTTTGTCATTGCCCACTTCTTGAGATCTGCCCACCATGAGTCTATTCTCGGGCCCTCCCTTGCGTTCCACGCCATTGCTATCCGCCGTTTAGCTAGTATGCATATTAAGTCTTTCATTTTTTGCAAGGTGCGACTTATGCCTGCCTCCTCTTGCCTGAACCTTGTGTTCCTTGATGCTTTTTTGGGGTATCTCAGCACCCTGGTCCAATCCTGATCGCTAAGGGGTCTTCCGAGTTCTTCTTTCCAGCGTTCTCTTATGTGTAGCACTTGCAAATTATTGGATCTTAGCAATTGTTCGTATAGCCTGGAGGTTGTGTGTCCCCCTTCTGATATATCGTACCATGCGTCTAGTTCTCCTCCTATGTCCTCTTGCTCTGGCCACTCCGGTCACCTCTTCTTAATTGTCAGTATTATTCTGTTATGTAGGATGAATTGGCCTTCATATATGTCATATTCTTCCACCATGTCTTGGAACTCCGCCCATTGTTCGTCCTTCCTCAAAACCCTATTTGCGTTACTCCTTTGGCTTCCCATTGGGATCTGTATATTGCGAGTGTATTTGTGCCTGTGCCTAATAGTCCCGCTAGTGGGATCTGTGTTGAACAGGGATCTTTGGCCTTCTGGAGTCTCCACGCCCTAGCCCATAGATCTGTTGCAAGCTTGAGCATGTTTGGTAGGGTCTTGAGCAGGGATTTGTCAATCCATGGGAGTTCTCGTAGGTAGTAGGATTTCAGTGCTGGCTGTAAGAGCATTTTGTCTATTGATTCGTCTTCTTGCAGCCATTTGACCACAAATTGCAGTTGCCCTGCTAGATAGTATTTTTTGAAATCTGGCATCTAATGCCCCCTTCTTCATATTGCCTCTGTAGAGTTGTCATGGCGATTCTACATCCCCCCTCCCGCCCCCCGTCCCCAAAGGAACCTTTGTGTTATTTTGTTCAACTTCATAAAGAAAGCTCTGGGTATGGCGTGCGGAATGTTCGTAAAGTAGTATAACAGCCGTGGGAGTACCACCATCTTCAGAATGGCTGCTCTTCCCATCATCCCCAGTGGATGTGTCTCCCAAAAACCCATGACCTTTTGTATTTTATCTAGAGCTGCCTGTGTGTTGCGTTCATGTGACTCTGCAGTGTTGTGGTGTATCTATATTCCCAAATATCGGAAGGAGCTCGGTGCCCATGCCAGACCCATGTGTAGGAGTTTGTCTCGGGGGACCCGTTTTAAGTCAGCCAGTGGGAATAGGACAGACTTCTCTTTATTGATGGCTATCCCTGAGAGTCTGGTGTATGCGCCTGCCGCTTCCAGGAGGCAGGATAGGTTAGCGAGCGGGTCCTCTATGAAGAGGAGGATGTCGTCTACATACAGCGAGATCTGATGCACCACTCCATCTATATCTATCCCTGTGTCCCCATACTCTGCCCTGAGAAAGACCGCCCACGGCTCTAAAGCCAGTATGTATAACATTGGTGACAGTGGGCAGCCCTGTTTGGTTCCTCTGTATATTCTCCAGGCTTTCGAAATATGTCTTCCCTTTTTCACTCTTGCTCTGGGTCTCTGTACAGCAGCCTAATCCATCTAAGAAACCCTTCCCCTAGCCAAAGTGGGCCAAGACACTCAGCTACCACTTCCAGCTAACAGAGTCGAAGGCTTTAACGGCGTCTAATGACACCACCGCGCATTCGCCCTGCCTCTGATTTGTCTGCTCTATAACATGATGTAATCTGCGGAGGTTCCATGACGTGTTGTGCCCTGCGACGTAGCCCGTTTGATCTGAGGGGATCAGTGTGGGTATTACTAATTTCAAACGGTTCGCTAGGACTGCTGTGAGTATTTTGGAGTCTTGGTTGATAAGGGAGATCGGCCTATATGAGGTGCACTCTACTGGGGATTTCCCTGGTTTGAGGATCGGTACAATTATCGTTTCTGAGACGCTGTTTTGTAATTGTGCTTTCTCATATGCCTCCTGGTATATTTCTAGCAATTTTGGGCCGATAGTGCCCTTATATGTCTTATAAAACTCACCCGGGAGCCCATCTGGGCCTGGGGATTAGCCAGAGGGGAGCTTGGAAATCACTGTCTCGATTTCTTCTACTGTAATAGGGGCATCCAGTGGTTGGGCCTGTTCTGCTGTTAGTTTCGGTAGCCTTATCTCTGCTAGGGTGTCTGGGATGTCTTCCGGCTCCACCTCTGGATTAGGGGCATAGAGCCGATCGGAAAAGCTATGGCTTCTAAGATCGGTCCTTCATTTGTGTTTCCCGCTTGTTGTGCTGTGCTTGAGGTAGCCATTGCTGTGTTAGGCTGAGCAGGTTGTTTGTTTCCGGGTGTTTTAGTGAAGGCTTCTATGCTAGTTTGTTTTGATTTTCCCTCTGTTTTCCGATTTGGCATTATCTGTGTGGAGCCCACTTCTATACTGCTTGGTGGTCGGTGGGTTTGGGTCCGGGTCCATCCGTGCCCGGCACTATCAGTTTCTGAATGTCCTGAGTTTGGTTCCTGAGCTTCCCAGCTGTGGATTTTTTTAAAAAAAACTTTTTTATTGGCATGATGAGAGAACAGACAATCAACACACTGCCCGAGATATACACAGATGCAGTTACATGAATGGTTATATGGTGCATGGGGAATACAAATGGAGGTAGACTTTCAGTTTTTACAGTTCAGTGAGTCACAGCAATGGTCTAGTTTACTTCCTCAGGAGGGGGGGATGACAGTACTTCTAGGTCCTCCTTACTGTTCAGATAGCTACAAAATTCAGTCCATACATTCTTGGGGCGAGAGGGCAGCGTGAGGGTATTGATGTAATCCTCCTCACACGTTTGAGTCCAGGTGAGGACCCTCAGCCACATCTCGAATGAAGGGGGGGGGGAGCGGCGCTTCCAATATTGTAATATGCATTTTTTGACCACCATGGTGGCCACATTAAAAAACCTGGACACTTTTCTCAATTCGGGCTCGTCCCATAGGCCGAACAGTACAGCTAATGGCTCGGGAGGGATGTGGGACGCTGTTATTTCAGAGAGAGCGTCTATTATGGCTTTCCAGTACGGGCCTAGTGCGTCTCAAGTCCAGAACATATGTATGTAATCCGCATCTGTAGATTTGCATCTGGGACAAGTTTGAGCCTGGCTGTGTGTGAATCTATCCAATCTGTGCAGTGTGTAATATAATCAGTTTAGGAGCTTGTATACATCTATATCTGGCGCTTAAGGAGGTGGTGCGGGTGTGTACGCACATTTTCCTCCACATTGCATCAGTGATGGGCAGGCCTAGCTCACCGCTCCACATGTCGCGTGCCGTCTGTGCTACATCTTTAGGGTTGTCCATCAGCATTTTGTACAGCGAGGATATTATCCCTCTGGCCCCGGCCGAGTTGGTTATATAGTGGATCTCAGGCGAATCTGGAGGTTCGTCGGGGTATGAGGGCCACCGGGCATGGACCACTGCTCTCAACCTGAAGTATTGTAATAGTTCCAGCGCAGAGCCAGAGTGACCGGGACACCATGCCTGCGGGGTGATAAACTTCCCTTCAAGGTATAAGTCAGTCAGGGCTTGGTATCCCAAGTCATACCAGTGTTTCATTAGGAGTTTGTCGTGTGTGGGGCTGAGGCCTGGGAACTGCCAGATGGGCAGCCATTTGTAGTACGGGTGGTGGCCAGGTTGTGTATGTAGTATTTGTTTCCAAGCCATGGTTGTTGCTGCTACGGGGTCAGCTGGGGCATCAGTATGAAATGTATGATGGAGTATGAGAGAGAGGGTGTTAATCCCTTCACTTGCTAGTTTTTCGAGTTTCCGTGGATCCGTGAATGTGTACCAGTGTGTAGCGTTTTGGGCTTGCGCAGCGGTCCAGTATTTAGCGAAGTCTGGGGCAGTGAAGCCCCCATTCTCGTATGGAAGAGTCATATGCTGCCACTTCTTACGAACCGCGCCAGAGTGCCACAGAAATTGGGCGCATGCAGTGTGTAGGTCCTTGAACTATCGTTTCCCGGGACAGACCGGCACATTAACAAAAACGTAGAGCAGCCTAGGGACAATTATCATTTTGATTAGGGACAGTCTGCCCGATAAGGAGAGCGGGAGGTTGCGCCACTTCGACATTTGGGCCTCTTCAAGCTGTGCCGTAGCCATGTAGTTTTCGGCCAATAGTGAAGATTTAGTGAGGGATACCTGGACCCCGAGATATCTGATGCCCTTTGGTGACCAGCGGAGGGGGAATTCTCATGCTGGTTGAGAAGTGGTCGGCGTGAGCGGGAAGATTTCAGATTTGGTATAGTTTATGGTGAAGCCCGAAAATATGCCGATTTTTGTTATGTCCCGTATAATCGGGTCCAAGTGGACAGCCGGGTCTCTGATGTAGAGGAGTACATCATTTGAGTACAGTGAGATGATCTCCGGGGTGTCACGCAGACGTATACCTTTACGTATGTGTTTGTCTCTGACATTGTCCGCCATAGGTTCAATAGCGAGTGCGAAAAGTATCGGGGAGAACGGACAGCCTTAGCGGTGCCCCTATGGAGGGCGAAGGGGGCGGAGACCCTGGAATTGACAAGGACTCTGGCCACAGGGTTTGTGTAGAGCAACTTGATATATATCATGCGTGGGCCAATTGCCATTTTGTGAAGAACAGCCCACATATATTGCCGTGACACCATGTCAAATGCCTTCTGGGCATCGAGTGTAACCGCTATGGCGCTTGCATTGGGGTCAATTCTGGACATGACATTAAATAACCAGCGGATATTGAGGGCTGTGGATGTGCCGGGTACGAAGCCACTCTGGTCAGGGTGAACTAAGTGGCTCATAATCGGGAGGAATATATTCGCAATAATCTTAGCAAATATTTTCATGTCAGTGTTAATTAGAGACAGGGGTCTGTAGGAGCCGCATTCGTCCAGCGGTTTGCCCGGCTTGGGAAGCAGAGTTATGAGCGCTTCGCATGGATTGGGGTAGGGTGTTCAACCTAAGTGATTTGTTCCACACCTCTAGGAGTCTGGGCGCCAGAACGGCTACGTGCTCAATGTAAAACTCTGAAGTGAGACCGTCTGGGCCTGGTGCCTTGCTCTTCAGACAGTTCGAGATGGTTGTGGTTATCTCATCGAGGGTGAATGGAGCATCAAGCTGGTCGCACGGGAGAGGAGGTTCATGGGGATTTGGTCTAGTAGAACGTCTGTGTCTTTTGGGCTGTGTTCTTGCTGGGGGCCGTATAGGGTTGTGTAGAACGCGGTGAATGTCTCGGATGCCTTGGTCGGACCAGCACAGGGCGCCCCCCTGCGTCCTTGACGCAGTCAATGCGGGTCCTGCCACCCTCTGCACGGACTAGTCTGGATATTATCCTCCCCAGTCTGTCTCCCCCCCTGTATTTCCTGGCTGCTACGGGACGGGCATGGTATTGTATCTCCCTCCGGGCATGGGTCTCAAATGTTTCCAGTTCCGCTCTAATCTGTGCCAGTGTGGTCGGGGAAGGGGCGGAGGTGTACTCCCTCTCAAGTTCTTTTAGCTTTGCTTCCGATCTCTGCAAGTTATTTTTAATGACTTTGAGGACCCCGGCTTCTCTAGAGATGCACATCCCCCTGATGAAGACCTTGAATGCCTCCCAGTGTACCCCGTCAGATGTATCTTGTCTGTTGTTGCAGTCAAAGAAGGTGTTAATGTCAGCCAAAATATCAGCTTTAAAAAACTATATCTTAGAGGGCCTCTGATTTGAATCTCCAGGAAGAGCGGGGGGGCTGGTCCTGTCCTGGGGTAATGCGCAGTGTTAGTGGTGAGTGATCGGAAAGTGTGCGCAGTAATATCTGAGTTTCTGTGGCCTTGCCCACTATTCCGCCTGATATGAGAAACAGGTCTATCCTGGATAGGCTATCATGTACCGATGAGTAAAAGGTATACTCTCGCGCCTGCTGGTTGAGAACTCGCCATACGTCTTTAAGGCCAAGTGTGCCCATGTGTGCATATAATCTATGGGCCGCACGTGATGTGGCTCTACGCGCAGTCCCGGATCTGTCCAGCTCATTGTCCAGAATTAAGTTCATGCCCCCCCCCCCCACCATATGATGGGAACACCAATATACTTCAAGAGCATGGTGGTGATTACGTCAAAGAAATCTGGAGCGTCGAAATTAGGGGCATATGTGTTCACTAGGAGGCATTCCATATTGGCGAGTGAGCAGTGAAGGATTACATATCTTTCCTCGGGGTCAATGTGACTGGTGCGCAATGAGAACTGGACTGATTTGTGTATTAGAGTGAGTACCCCCCTGGACTGGGTCGAATATTTCGTATAGTATCTATTGTTGCCCCAGGTCAGGGCGAGGTATGTCGCTAGGCGCCCCAGGGCATGAGTTTCTTGAAGGAAGAGTATCTTAATTCCATGCCTCTGGGCATAGGCAGTTATCCTGCGGGCTTTGGTGAAGTTACTCAGTCCACAAATATTCCATGTCATGAAATTAAGTGACATAGTGTCGCATTATGGGACATCCCTGCAGTAGTATTCATTACCATTCCATAGCTTGCGTTCACCTGCTGTACAGGTACACTGCGCTGCAGTCATGTACCTCCCTGCCATGCCATTTTCCTTTAATCCAACCCTCACAGTGCCACCCCCCACCCTCACTGCTCAACCCCAATATGCAGTGCAGCCCCCCAACCCCCAAACAAAGGTGCCAACAATTGAACCGACTCCCACCAGGAGGTGAAGGTCGGAAGGGCCGGATCCAACGTGGATATGCCCTCATCCCAGCCCAACAGGGGCCAAATATTAGCAACAACCAAATTAAATTAAACATTGCAACTGCAGCGGGGAGAGCTGATGCCGTGCGGCTGGCATTTTAAGCATGATGTAGGGCAGCAGTGCTGTCCCGGATATGTTACTGCGGTAGACGGATTTTGCAATCGGCCACTAGAGCTAGAGAGCACTCTCGAGCTGGGCAAATCCGCATGAGAGGGTAGGACACATGGCTAGCTCCTGGCATCAAGAGGGGAGAATGGTCAGTGTATACCATCCAGGAGCCAGCCTGCGACCCAAATGCATGGGATAGGGAGCCATGTTTGCTGAGTAGACAAAGTCAGGTTGCCATCGACGCATCATAAGACAAGGATCAGTGGGTATGATAAGTCTCCAAGAGCCACGCTTTTCCTGATTAGCTGTCGTTGGCGCGGTCGTCTCTTGGGCCGTGAAGCGGTATTTGCAACTTGATAAATTTCACCGCTTTGTCTGGGACAGTGAAGAAATAGAGTTTACCATTGTGGGTGATTTTGAGTTGCGCCGGGAACAGGATGGCATATGGGATGTTGCGCTCCCTGAGCAGTTTCTTAACGCCAAGGAATTGACGCCTCTCCTGCTGTATCGCCACTGAGAAGTCTGGGAAGATTCTAATAGTGTGGGCCTCAAATCGTAGGTCTCCCTTCTCACGCGACAGGCGAAGAATGAGGTCTCTGTAGCGGTAATTGAGTATCTTAGCGATGATGGGCCTGGGGCTGTCGCCCGGCCTAGGGCGTGGTGATAAGGCCCGGTGAGCTCGCTCCAATGTAAAATATGGTGAGAGGTCTGGATTATCCAGCAGGTCTTTGAGTAGTTTTTCCACTGCATCTTCCATCCGCCCCTTAAGGGCATTCTGGGGAACTCCGATAATGCGCAGGTTGTTTCTGCGGGAGCGAGACTCCAAGTCATTGCATTTCGCCTTAACACTCTTCTTGTCACGCGACAGGGAGGCCACAGTGTCTGGAAGCGTGTGTATTTCATCCTCATTGGCAGAGATTCTATTTTCGGCCTCAGTGATCCTAGAACCCGCCTGGTCCACCCGAGCTTTTAGTGAGGCAACATTTGCGTTAATGTCGTCTAGTTTTTCATGAAAGGAGGCAACATTTTTGTCCATAGATTCCATCAGCGTGGTGAGATCTGGCGCTACAACCCCATGGTGAGGGTTCGGGTCGGATTCCTCCTGTGAAGATGACGTGTGGCCCGGCTCAGCCCGTGGAACTGATTTAGTAAACTTGTCCATGGTACCCCGTTGGGCAGTACCCTTGGATCTACTAGGCATTGCAGCAGAAAGAAGCTAGGATATGGTGCGGGCTCACCGGTGGAGAGGATGGTGATTTGGAGGGTATTAGCCTCGGCAGGGCCGGAGGCCTCCTGCCTGTGTCTCTGCGTCAGCAGGGTGCGCAGGCCATAGCAGAGGCAGTAAGTTGCGGCGAGGCTGCAGTATGAAGTATTGGCTTTGGATTGAGGAATACCTAAACGACGGGGCAGTGATGGCTACAGTGCGTTGTCATTTCGCATGCTTAGATTTCTTGCGTCTGGTCCGCCATGTCAGGCCACAACGGGGGAAACACTGTGCGCACCTCCCTCTGCTCCTCAACTGGACCGCCGCACGGATGGTGCGAGCCCCAGAGTCCTCCCAACTGGGCGGCAGCCAGTCCGTAGCCGCTAGTTTGGTGTCAGTCGCAGCAAAGGGCACAGCCTCAGAGTACAGGGGGAGGCGGGCCGCGCTCCAGTGCCGGCACCAGCCATGGCGCCGCTTCCTCCGCACGGGCGACCCGCAGCAGACTATGTCGGGTCTCCACAGCACCCTCGCCGATGTCACTGAGGGAGGGGACCCAGGGCCACCTCTGCGTCGGCCTCTGGGGGAGGGAGCCAGGCGAGGGAAGCCAGAAGTCAGGCGAGCGCCAGGCCCCGGTGCGCACACGGTCAGCAGTCGCCAAAGATGTCACATCTAGGCCCTTGAAGGTCGTATCGGGCCCAAACTTGCACAACACACGCCCCACAGTGTAGGCAGTAGCTCAGCCAAGCAGCGATGTTAGATAGCGAAGGAGACCGCAGATGTAGCCTGATCGATGCCTGGGCCGCACAGAGCTGAAAAGCTAGGCAGCCATCTTGGGCTGCTCCACAGCGCCACCCAGGTGTGGATTTTTAACTTTTCTGTGGGTTGTCGTGTGCCCCCTTTATCTGCTGGGAGAGCTTACTGTGCTGGGTATTATGCCTTGGCTCTGCTTCGTGCTGTCCCTTCTCTAGTGCACTACAATGTGCCTTTGTAGTTCTCCTGCGGCACTAGGGTGGGTAAAGGTCCCGTTTCACGTATTATTTGCGTGAATTGCCCTGCATTCAATATTGCGCAGTATGCGCTGGCTCTCGTCCCCTATGCACCCTCCTCTTCCAAGTTTGTATTCGATCTCCTGTGGTCTTCGCTGCGTGTGCCTTTTGTTTGCCGGAGGTCGCTGGCACGGCAGGGTCTGCACGGGTCTGCTTCCCTTTATGTTGTCTGCTTCTTTATGTTTGCCTCTTTCTCCTCCTGCAGCTTCCCCAGCCTCTGGGTATGCTTCCTCCGCCCCCTGGGGGCGCTTCTGGCTGCTTACCGTGGCTCATGTATGCTTTATTATTCTTGCAGGCGGGCGGCTTCAGAGAGGGATGGGGCCTGTGCGCCGCCGCGCCTGTGTCGGAGTGGGGCCTGGGTGCGCTCTCCGCTGGGCTTCTTCCAGCCCCGTCCTTCTGCAGTGTTCTTATCAGCGCCCCAGGCTCCTCTTCCTGGATTCCCTCTGCTCGTCTCCGGCCGCTTCTCCGGGGGGGTCCCCTGCTATGCTGGGTGTTGCCTATCCCCCGCCAGCCACTCTGCACCTGTGGTCTCCTCCCTCTCAGGTCATGATGCGCTGGCGTTCTCCCTGGCGGTTTGGCTGCTCGCGCTCGCCATTTTGTTGCCCGCGGGTGGCGTCTTTGTTTGCCTTTTTCTCCTCGATCCGATTTTTTTCCGGTGACTCAGCGATTGCTCTACAGATGTTCCGACGTCTGTTTCTGTTAATTTTAAATGCTTTTCTAGTAGTTTTTCGCCAGTTTGACTGGATCTGCTTCAGGATCTCGAAGGAGCTTCTCAATCGTTCCTCCTACTGCATGGCCGCCAAGCCACGCCCCTAACTGTCCCATTCTTATTAAAAATTGCCTTTTTAGGCATCTTATCTACAGGTCCAACACTTCTCCGAAACCAATCATATCCTAGCACCACGACAGTCCGGCTTTCGACCTGGCCATGGCACAGAATCAGCACTAGTTGATTTAAAAACCAGCTGGACGAAATTAGGGACTCTGGTAAGGTGGCCCTTCTCCTCCTCCTAGACTTGTCAGCTGCCTTTGACTTAGTGGACCACAACAATCTGCCACTACCTCTGCCCTCTTCTCACTGAATGCCACAGCCTGGATCGCTTCATTACTTGAAGGAAGAGCAGTGAGAGTTTTTTCAGAACAGGCCTGTGCAATCCCAGCCACCATCCACTGCGGAGTCCCACACTTAACATCTTCACGAGACCACTGTTCTACATCGTTGACTCCTTTGGCATAGCCTACACCAACTATGCTGATGACACACACGTCCTTCTCACCCTCACCGGTAACTACGACTCTGACACCAATACCCTCCATACAGTCTACTCCACCATTCCGGCCTGGATGACTGACAACTGGCTGTGCCTCAATGGAGACAAAAACGAAAATCCTCCTGGTTGTCCCACAAGAAACCCTAAAAAAACTCAGCCGCCAATACACAGAATTCATCATAGACAACATACATATCCCTATATCCTCATCAGTCAAAACCTTAGGAGTCCACCTAGACGCCACCCTCGATGTCCCGGGAGGTTAGCGCCATCTCATTCTCTGCTGCCTACCCAACCAAACTACTTAATGCAGCAAATCCCTACCGGTCTACTGAGAATTGCCTCACTATTGCCAGAGCCATCATTCGGTCAAAACTGGACTACCGTAATGTCCTCTTCGCTGGCACTTCCTCAAAAAACCTAGCAAAACTACAAATCATCCAGAATAATGCACTCCACCCTCAGCCTTCCCAAAGGGACCATATAAGTGCAGCAAGGCGTAATGCCCATTGGCTCCACATCACAGAACGCATCCTTTTTAAAACCCTAGCCATCACTCACAAGTTCATTATCAACACAGCCCGGCTTTACCTCGCAAAACAAGGTAACTAAGGCAGGCTCATCCAGACCCACCAGAACACCCTACTCTTATCTCCTCGTGCTGCCCATAGTCAAACGTGCCAAAGCAGTTGGGTCTAGCTTCCCTTTTATTGCAGCCAGACATTGGATCTCCCTGCCACCTTTTCCCTGAGCAGAACCCTCACACTATACGTTCTGGAAAGCTCTCAAAACTTGGTTGTTCACCTAAAACCTTGTGGACGCCTTTCTCTCTTGCACCCTCTCTCCTTTTCGCATGTAACTATGTATAACCCGTACCCGAAATTTTGCAAGCATTCTACTGTACTCTGTAACAGTGCCTCAATGGGCACGGGCTGTGGTGCACTTTATAAATTAATAAAATAAACAAGAGGATTACCCATAGGAAAAGCATTGGGAGGCAGGATAGGGCCTACTACAACCTACCACCAGGATGTCCCATTAATAGAGTCAGGCAGGGCTAGGCAATTTATTCTGACTATTCACATTTGACTCCACTTGACTCTTTAAACCAGTATAAAAGGTGTGGTTCTATCTGATACGTGTCAAAGACCTTTGCCTCTTTGACCCATACAGTGAAGTTTTTTTGCAATAATCTTGCAAAAAGTTTCCCTGGAATGTCCAATAGATCACTCAATTTCGGGTCGCTTGCGATCGCCCTTTATAAATATAGGTACAATGATCAACTTCTTCCATGTGGAAGGGATTTGTCTTTGGCTGATTACCTTAGAAAAGATGGCATAAAGCACTGGGTGGTCTTTAAGCATACGATTTGTGAGACCATCTGGTCCAGGGGCGCGTGACGTACTTAATTTTGTTATTTGATGTAATATGTCATTTTTTATCATAGACCATATTATCATTAGTGATCCATTGACATGTCTCCCCCAATTATATGATGGCCATATACGTTTTCGAAAATGTTGTACCGAAATCTCTTTAGAAACAGAATTTGTTATGGGGACTGAGTTACTTGATTTGCCGTATTTCCAATTCTCCACGTTTGAGCACTATATTTAGAAGCTATTGTGGTCAACATGAACTCTGAGTCTCTTTGATAGATAAAGGCAAGGTGGGATTTTAGCCAATTTTTGTACTGCATTTTCAAAGTTCGAACAACATTGTACCTTGTTTCTACTGCCAGATGACTATTGTTTTATGTTTCTGTGCATTTCAGGTTTTTTCATAGACCCCTCCTGATCATGGTCATGCATATGTTTATACATTGGTTTCTTGGTGAATGTTGGCTGCAATTTGAACAAACTCATGGCTGCCACATAGTGTCCATCTGCCTGCAATAGGTCAGGGTTCAAGTTTCGTGGGTGAGTTTGAAGGGAGTGTTCAAATTCAACCAAGAGGGCAGGTGACCACCAAAACCTATTGCAATTTCCTGCCCCCCCCCCCATAATTTCAAATGAGGGTTTATAATATTCAGGGTCATGCAAAGGAACTACCCATGACCAAGTCATCGCTAGCAGATTATAATCACTGTGAAATTGCAAAAGTACTTTAAAGTTCTCAGTATCATCTAACATACCTTGCTGAACAAATATCAATGATGGCAGATTGATTTCCCCTTTTCCATGTAGGCTGCGGTGGAATGTCCCCCTTAGGGGCACCATTTAGCATAATAATTGCCTGTTGTCCATAAATTCTAGTTATGTGTGACTTGCATCAGTTGGATTGGTACTGTTGTCTGAAAAACAATGGATGTTTAAATCACCTACTATAATTACAAATGTAATGGAAGGGTTGGGTAAAAAATTCTAGCATTTGCTCCGATTGCCAGAAAAAGGTGGACTCCGAAATGCCATCATGATTGCAATATAAATTTAAGATTGCAAGAGTTTCCAAAGGAGTTTTTACTTTAACTAGTTCCATATAAATATTTGCGGTGGCCCATGGCTCTAAAATAAAATCAATACTTGCTTTGACTGCTACCATCAAGCCCGCAGAAGGTCTACCACGAGCAGCTGCTTTGGCAGGGAGTAGTGATAAAGGGTAGCCATGCCATATCGGAGGGTTGATGAGCCATGTTTCTTGCAATAGAATAATGTCAGTCATTAAGAGAATTTTGCTCAATAGACAAGTGCTTGAATTCTCTCGTGTTCCAACTGGCTAACCTACATGTGCTCCGCTGCACAGAAGTGAGCTGTTATGCACCACCTGCACCAGGGTTAGTCTGTAGATGTCCAGTTCTCCAGAGATCATGTGAGGAAGCCAGTGGAACAGGGGTAACTTGTCGCACAGAATCAAAAACACCTTGAGAGCAAGTCATTCTTAACATTGTCTCTGAGGCTACAACAGCTGAATTGGCATAATGTGGGTTGCATTGTTCAATTTCAGTTACCCACTTACAAAGGTTATCTTGCTTTAATATGAAGCCCATGTGGAATAGATCCAGTCTAGCTTTCCATATGGCATCCAACACTATACCTGATTGAATTCATAATCTAACTTGTGTCAAATCCTGCTCAATTTGGGAGATGTCCGTAGAGCACAGGTCATCCAGTATCTGAATTTTGCTGAAGATCCTCAATATGCTAGATCTATTCAAGGTGCAGGTCTGGTACTGGCCACCTCTACACTGTAATAAAAGTGTGTGTTGAGTTTCTAAAGAGGTAGGACACACATTATGAATCTGTGGTTATTCTGGTTGACAATTCAGTTTTTGAATGAGCATTAGTGAAGTTGTTTTTGGGGTTGTTATTGGTTTTGTCAGCAAACTAGAGGGGCGAATTGCTGTCTTCCTCCCTGTGTTTGGTAGGGTAGTATAAAGAATCAGGGATTTCGTAATTTCGCTGCTCCTCTACTCTAATGTGAGAAATTGATGATCAAACATAGGGATCATCACACTTGTCCTAGTATCTGAACTCTCATCCACTCTAATATTGGTTATTGGAACAGTTTCATTGCCAGAAGCCGCCTGAGGATCATTTACGTTACTTTAAAGCTCTGCTTCACGCATTAGATCATCAAGAGGTTTGTGGTCCACTGGAAAGGTTGTTTGCAGATTGGATGGCATGACTGAATTAGCCTTACCAAGTTTTTTCTTTGCTTTAGTCGTTTTGGCATATTTTCTGGTTATTCGGTTTTTAGTTCTGAGTTTGCATGGTTGGCAGGGATGAAGATTATATAAAATTACGAGACCTTGCCTGGGGAGAATTTGGCAGAGTCTTTCGATTTTGGGATTTTTTTGTCAATTGTATTGATTGATTTAGGGGTTTCTTATTGGCGAATATAGTAAAAGGTGGACAACTAGGATTGAGTTTAATTAGCTTTGAGTTTCGAACTAGTTCTTGAGTTGCTTCGCAAACCCCCTTTGGGGCAATGATCAGAGTATCAGATTTCTCTATAGGTGTATATACTTTCTTCCTCAATTGCCCCGATTTTGCTTAAGATAATGAAATAACATCTGCATTATGTTGGGTACTTGAATGTTTAGTTGTTGGTATATTAAAATGCATCCTCTCTGGCCTTTGATTTGGAGGAGTTACTAGGTGGGTAATTATTTATATGTGATGCTTGCTCTAGACCAGTGAACCAAGATGCATTGTTGGATGCACTTTTTTCAGTTTAATGACATTTATTCAGCAATGTAGACAATCATTCTTTTTGTGCATTTTATCATCCAATGCCTCATAAAGCTTAGCCAAAGATACCAAAGCAGTGTTCATGGCTCCTAAAGCTACCTTAAAAAGCAGAGGTAGGACTTGTTTTGGAAAAGATACTGTTCGTGGTATAGGGTTTGCATATGATATCGACAAATGCGAGGACGACAAATTCGGAAACATAATTGGAGACTGTGATTAAGTGGAAAATGGTAGCGACGGAGGGTGTGAGCAGACTGAGACCCCTTGTTCTTCTACTTGGTCAATATTAATCACTTGTAGCTGATGAGATTCAACCAATCTGTTGGATTGCATTTTACTTTTCTTGAATCAATTGTGCCAATCACACCGGATTTCGGTGAGGTTGTGCTATTGGAATGATTAGACAGTGTGGGTAGCTCTTGATGTGGGTGACCGATAAGAAGAGCCCAAATGCTCTGTGGATATTGGGTTGGCTATAGCAATAGGCTTAGCAATCAAAAAAGGATCTGAGAGCAAAACTTGGATATAATCTGAACCTTGCACAGAGGATTGTGGCCCCAGTGCAGCTTCCACACTTGTCGCTTCAGCGTGAATATCTGAGGCAGTAAGTATTCAACCCGATCTGCACACTACTATAGTGGACTGACTCAGTGGAACACCCGGATAGCAGTACTTTTGCCATGCAGAATTCAAGATGTCAGATGTTAATGATTTTTAAAAAAAATGTTCTTTTAGTTTAAAATATATATATATATATATATATATATATATATACACAAAGTGCCATACAATAAACAAAATACATCTTATAATGGTTGAATGGTTGTTAGGCAGAATCCTGTGCAGTTCCCTTAGGGAGCACTACAGAAGATTAAGACTACAGGTATATGCAATAAATCCCCTTTGGTGTCAGTCTGTACCACAAAGATTTATTTGGTAGCTGTGGCTAAGCAGTCAAACTTATACAAGAGGGAGATGGGCAGTATTCAGGGTCTACACATTAGGACTACAATACTATGAAACAAGGAAACACTGACCAAAGCTTTGTATCAATAAGAATATATATATTTATTTTACACACTCTGATGTTCACACACAAATCACTATTATAAAAGCAAGTTAAATCAGTCAAGAAAAGTAAACACAACTCCCTATTTAAATTGTAGACAAGTTTGAGCAAAACGGCACAGTGAAAACCAAGCAGAAATAGCACTCTAACAATTTCTCAAAAGGGAGGGAAAGGCCAAGTTATACAGGAATATACTCTTAAACACACCAGCAACACTTCCCAATAAGATTGTGAACAAGTTAGGCAAGGCAGTACTTTAGCATGTATAATACTGAGGTGAAAACCAAGCAAAATGGCACTTCACAAGTTTAAAAAGAGGGAAGAAAAAGGTGGTTATAAGAGTTGGGTGCACCAACACAGTTCTAGGTGAGAAGCAATCTAGAGAAGGCAGTTGTAACAGATTTAGCCAGAGTCAATAGGCCTGTGTCAGTGTCAGTGGTACAGGGCAAAGTGCACAGGAGCAAAATGTTCTTGTAGCTGCAGTCAAGTCTTTGTTAAACGATTTGAAAAGGCGCTTGCAGAAGGTGAAAGACAATGTTGGATGATAGGGGCGGCCAACCGAGTAGGTAAGTAAAGGATTTAAAACACCTTTAGCAGTAGCCAACGAAAAGGGAGGCCTGGCGGAACAATGTACCTTAAAAGTATTGGAGGCTCCTGCGACGGCGGTAGTTCCTGCAGTTCGGGAGATCCAGCAGAGGAAGAGAGGCTCTCGCCGTGGAGGAAGGTTCAAGTTACTACACTGCCCAGGGAGGAAACCAGCCGCGGTGCTGCCAAATGAATAAAAGGTACGCTCCTTTAAATTGCGGTCCGGGTGGGCGGGTGCCTGGCTTTCCGGTCTCCTAGTGCTTGGCACTGACGATTTGACCAAGGCAGGTCCTGGAAGGCGATTGGCGAACTGGTTGGCCCCACCAGCTCAAGGGAAGAAGACTCTTGCAGGTGAAGATCTTCTCGAGTCGTTGGAGAAAAGTGGTGAGGATCTGCAGCAGGGCTTCACCGGTTGTTCAGCCGTTGCAGATGTCTTTGGCTTCTCTCCTATTCGGCTTCTTGGTTCCAGTAGCAACGTCTTGTTCTCCAGTCCTCAGGACCCTGCTTTTATTCAGCAAGACCCCCTTTCATACAGCCTTGCTGTCACTCGCACAGTGGGGTGGCTCTCCTGGCGGGAGGACCCCCCCAGCCTATCGGGGCAGAGTGTGACTTGGGTTGCATAGGCAACCATGTCCAGGGTGCCTATTCCCCCTCCCACACATCCTGTCTACCCCAGACTCAATGGCGCCTAGAGGAGGGCACTTTACATGCCCTGGGAGACCGTAGTCAGTCCCAGGGTATGGAGTCTGTTTGGGGGTCACTAGGACACCCCTGTGGTATGGCACAGAGGGTGCTGTGTACTACCACACATGTAAAAAGATGATTCCTATGAGAGGGAGAATAAACCCCATAGACCATAAGCACACAAGATAGCCTAAAAAACACACTAGCAATCTGTCTACGAGTGGGGAAAAAAGGGTCTCGCTCTTAGCAGGAGAAAAAAATAAACCCTTAAAATCCAGCAAAGCTGTTGGGGGACTCTATAGGTAAGGGAAATTAGCCATAGAAGAGAATTCTCCCTAACAATGGTAATGCAACAAATTGAAATTAAATCCTCCCCCCGCCCCCAGTGTTCAAGATTCACATTTGTATTCTATCAGTTAGTACAATGTAAGAAATGTACCCCAAATCTTTTCAAACAATGCAATTTTCTTTTCTCTGCGGTAAAGAACTCTTTCAATCTCCGCCAGATTATGCATCTATGCAAGCCACACTGCAATATCAATAGTTTCTGCTGTCTTCCATCCTCTTAGGATTGTTTTTTTTGCCCATTATCAGAGTCTGATGTTGATGATTGTGTTTGCTTGTAATTGGCTTAGGAAACTGATTTCTCTGATTTTTCACTATCAGTGCACTTGCCCTCATGGCAGCTAAATTAACAGTCGGCATTGCCGATTTCAAAGTGTAGGTGTAACTCATTTGCGATTGAGTAAGACTTCAAGATACATTCAAAGGGACCCTTGCATGTATACACAACATCAAATATTTGACGGAAAGCAAAAAGTGAATAAGCAACCGCAATAAAATAGTGTTTTGGCATTGTAGGGCAACACTAAGATTCTCACCTGCCTCCAGCCAAACTGAGAAACTGCACCCACCAGAGCACTCGGCAAATGCACGTGCCCAGTTGTTTTTTTAAGGCAGTTGCTGGTAAAGGGGCAGGGGCAAGCTGTTATTCGTTGTTTTTAAGTCCACAATAGTACAAAAAGGCAGTTTAGTAATAACGCTCTTATTGGAGTGAAGAGGAGGAAAGTTAGAATAGCGTTTCAGCTGTGCGCTGGTATTTTGTAGGCAAGAAAGTCCACTCGACGTACCATCCAGCAGCAGAGGTTCCTCCTGCGAAACTGCACTCGCCAAAGCACTCAGCAAATGCAAATTAGGATTAATTATGGCCAGGCAATTGAAACCAAGAACTTGCACCTGCAGTCAGTTAACAAGCCACAGGTGCATATAAGGATGGACTGCCAGCAGAGAAGGAAGAAGGAGAGAAACCTGCCTGGAGTACAGGACGCAGCTGATGGTGGAGCAGACTTTAGAGGTGCCGGCAGGAATGACGCCGGGCGCTGCAGAGGAGTGAAGATGCCAGGGCCCGAACGGGCTGTGAGTGGGTCGAGATACCTGTAGCTTATGCTGCTTTGGGCCCACAGCCGGAGCTGTGGGACACTGAAGGCTCCCAAGTGTTACAGGCTGCCGGTAGTGTCTGCGCAAGATGAGCAGAGCTACCTAATACAAGGATCGAGGCTCCTGAAAAGCATATGGAGAGCGAAAGGAAGCCGGAATGAAGAGAGAAGACGCCCAGAGGAACAGCCGCATACTGGCGAGTGGAATAAAGCGAACACTCATACCGGGGCGCTCCTGGGGCTGCAAACAGGCATTTGTTAATGCCGAACAAAGTGAAACCTGAGACAATCGGTCGTGGAGCCCAGCTGCAAGTTGTTGTGAATGCATTTGAATATGAAACAAGTGATACTGAGTACGAATCAACAGAAAGTTATGATGACTATGCAAACAAAAGTAATGAGCATTTATGAACCTTGTGAAAGCAAGTGATTAGCACTAATGAATACTGTGAAAGTAAAGTGGTGAAAAGGGTAAACACCATAGAGTGAGTTGTGTGGAAACACTTAGCAAAGTCAAAAGACTGCCAAAGAGAATCGGAAATGAATGTAAACTCATGATACAGGTACAGAGAAAGAAAACCTGTGAGAAATCATCAAGGGTATCGTCTAGAGGACCTTCTCCGATACCTCAGAAAAAGAGCAAATCATTGCCGAAGGCTTCATCAACGACTTTGTCGAAGCCAGTGTCGACATCGATGCCATTGTCGAAGACCAAGTCAATTCCATTAGCGTCATCAACGCCATTGTCGAAGCCAGTGTTACCTTCATGGCCTCTACCCACTCCGTGTAAGATGTATGCACATTTGCCAAAGAAAGACTTTCAAGTAGATGGCCTCAATTTACCAAGCCTCTGAGGAGGATTCTCCCACCTTTGGGTTGAGTTATGGTACAAAAAATGCTCCTGAGGAGCTTATTGACCCGGCTTCTAAGATGTCTGATCTTTATGATTGCCTTCAATCAGCTAGTGCCATAGACACTTAGTCAGAGCTGGAGTTTGACAGGCCTGATCCAACTGAACATGCAGATTCAGCATACAGGACTGTCATAAACAGAGTTATTGAATTTATGGGCTGGAACAGAAATTCTCCTGCCCATGAACAAGACGACATGAAGGATATTCTGAGCCAAGGCCCTCAGAAGGACCCAGTATTGCCGTTTCATACAGCCCTTCAAAGGAAGGTCATGGCAAACTGGGAAACTCCAGAATCCGGACCAGCTGTTAACAAAAAGTTTGCCAGAAAATATAGAACTTCTACCATTGATCCGAACTATTTGACTAAGCACCCTACACCTGAAAGCTTAGTGGTCCAAGCAGCTACATCGACTAGACATCGACTAGACAGTCCGCTTACCCCTCTATTCCCCCGGATAGGGATGACAAAGACGGTTGATGCCTGGGCTCGCAAGATTTTTTTCTTCCGGTAGTATGGCCTTGAAGTGAACAAATGTTACTTGTACCCTTTGAAGGTTTACTTGCACCCTGTGGGACTGTGTTAGCATGGCGGCGCCACACATTCCGGAAGGGCAGGAAGGAGACGGCTTCCTGGTTTTAGTGAAAGATGGAAAGGAGGCAATGGGGGAGTGTCTCCAGTCAGGACTGGACACTGCTGACCGTATCCGCAGGTCCATGGCTTCTAGCACCGTACTACGCAGGTTTGCGTGGTTGAGGAAGTCTGGCTTTGCACCGGATGTGCAGGGTAGACTACTCAATATGTCCTTTGACGGCTTGAGATTGTTCGGCAGCAAGGCAGATGAGTCTGGAGAAGCTGCAGACCTCTTAAGTGGCGGCTAAATCACTTGGCGCTTCCATACGCCAACCTCCGCTACAAACCTATTCAGGCTCATCTTCCTGGAGAGGTAGTCCTTTTCATTTCTATTCCTCATTTGGAAAGGGAAGAGGACAGGCTGGACAAAGATCAGTGTCAACTGTACCCTCAGCCGCTGCTAAGCCACTCTGAGGCCTTGAACCATAAGACCCCGGTGGGAGACGGAATCTCTCAGTATCTGAACGAATGGCGGGCATAACTTCAGATGCTTGGGAATGGGAACAGTAACCCAGGGTCACTGCCTTACTTTTCAGAAAATACCTCCGGCTCATCCACCGGAATACAACTCTGTCAAAATTCCAGACCCGCTCCTGTTGCAGGAAATTTTAACCCGGCTAGAGAAAGGTGCCATAGAACATGTATTTATACACAAAGGAGAACAGGTACACCACATTTAATCTGATAAATTGCTCATCTGTCTAGCAGAAGATGTTTAGAGATGACCTATAACCATTGGTCCTGAAAAAATGGACTTGGTGTGCAACAAACTTTCATAGATTTGACCACTTTAATTATCATATTCAAAAACAATAAAACACTACTAACAAAACTTGTTTAAAACACACAGCATAACCCAAGATTTGACCCACATCGTGGGTATAACATCAACCTAATGGGATAAATTACACCACAATTAACAACATATAAAATTCAACAGACACATGACAACTACAATACACTATGCATTTGAACAGAGTGTCGATTTACAACAACAATATCCCGACATGTTTCAGTTCTTTATAGCTTCTCAGTGCTTGAACCTTCTTCAGGGGGAAAAAAACTTTTCACATTAGTTTTCACCACCATGTAATCCCGGGTTGAGGTAAGGCGATCCAATATAGGGCCACCTGCATAGGACAACAACCAACACCAACAGAAAAGACAATGAGCCACGTTCTCAAAGTAACTCAAACAAGCACCTCTAGATTGCACCACACTGGTGTCTAAAAGACTAAGGTACAGGTCTCAAATAGGCCTGCCCTTGAAAAAGCAAAACTATTATACCTCTGAATGTGACTTTAGTAGCGCCAATGTCAAAGTCCAAACAATAGCATGAAACTTCTTGAATCAAGTTTATTTTAATATATGGGTTCTCAAAGTAGCCCTGCTGGTTCCAAGATATGTACAAATAATAAACAGGAAAACAAATCCAACAATACACCACATTACAATTATATAACGCCTGAAAGATGCCACCAACACCTTATATCCCGAGATTTAAATTAGTTACATAATGTTAAGTGCACCTGTACCAATAACCAATGCCACCGTAAAATTAAAATATCACCACGTAGTGTCTCTAACGAACAATGTCATCGCCTTTAAACAAGGATATCATTACCTCCACTACGAGACTGCAGTGATTTCCAATATTCACTGTTTAATGGGCTTCAGCACTTCAACCGCGACTCATACGTAATAGGAGTCTTGTACGCTCTCTAGTATCTATGGAGGCAAGTGTCCAGATCTGGATAAGTCATTAGACTTAAGTTGGGTGATACCCCTCTGATGTCTCTACTGTATTGACTCTAACAATTGGTTGTTTTTAACCAAAATTCTGTGACACGAATTTTCCTAAAGCCATTTAATCAATTAGCTCAATGTATAGTAGGCCAATACACACTGTGCTTCTTATATGTGACATTGATTAGCTTGGAGTGTTCTTATACATGTGTTTAACTTGTTTAAAACAGTCTCTGTGCTATTGTGACAACTATGTATTTTTGCGGGCACTTAATCAATTTGCTCTATGTTCAGGAGGCTAATACACATTGTTTCTTATGTGTTACCTTGATCAGCTTGGAGTGTCTTTATACATGTGTTAAAATTGTTTGAAACAGTCTTTTCGTTATTGCGGCTACCATGTATTTGGTTGGCTGCACTAATGTAAATATACACAGTTTTTACCACCGTGGAATCTTCTTTCCCTTCCCATCCTTTACTTTCTCCCATCCGTTACCGCCTCCCTGTACCATTGATGTGTTTCCCTGTTCCAATATGGCGCTTGCTTTAGTACGTTTGATTCACGGACGTACCGTGTGACATTTGTTGTATTATCCTTTGCTGGAGTAGCTGCAGTTATATTCACATTTCTGGTTTGTTGGTATGCGTATCACCTTTACGAATATTTGGGCTAACATGCTCAGTGTATGAGCTGAGTTGGTTGTTCTAGTCCATTTTTGTGCTCTATTGTTTACTTGCTCAGTACGCCAGATGGCGGTAGTCCGTTGTTTATGTCTACGCACTACTATACTTACAGCGCGTGTGTTGAATGGCGTTGCCTCTAGATGCTTGTGGTAATCGGCAACAGGAGATTTTTGTCCCGTATCCGAAAAGGTAAGCAGATAGTGTGATGTAATGTTGGCTTCAGTTACTAGGTTTTACTAATAGTTCGGAATACCTCTTAGTGATGATACAACGCAATATGTTGTACACTTGCCTCCATAGATACTAGAGAGCGTGCAAGACTCCTATTACGTACGAGTCTCGGTTGAAGTGCTGAAGCCCATTAAAGAGTGAATATTGGAAACCACTGCAGTCTCATAGTGGAGGTAATGATATCATTGTTTAAAGGTGATGGCATTGTTGGTTAGAGACACTACGTGGTGATATTTTGATTTTACGGTGGCATTGGTTATTGGTACAGGTGCACTTAAGGTTTTGTAACTAATTTAAATCTCGGGATATAAGGTGTTGTTGGCATCTTTCAGGTTGTAGATAATTGTAACGTGGTGTATTGTTGGATTTGTTTTCCTGTTTATTATTTGTACAGATCTTGGAACCAGCACGGCTACTTTGAGAACCTATATATAAAAATAAACTTAATTCAAGAAGTTTCATTCTATTGTTTAGACTTTGACATTGGCGCTACTAAAGTCACATTCAGAGGTATAGTAGTTTTGCTTTTTCAAGGGCAGGCCTATTTGAGACCTGTACCTTAGTCCTTTAGACACCAGTGTGGTGCAATCTAGAGGTGCTTGTTTGAGTTACTTTGAGAATGTGTCTCACTGTCTTTTCTGTTGGTGTTGGTTGTTGTCCTATGCAGCTGGCCCTATATTGGATCGCCTTACCCTCAAACCGGGATTACATGGTGGTGAAAACTAATGTGAAAAGTTTTTTCTTCCCCTGAAGAAAGTTCAAGCACTGAGAAGCTATTAAAAACTGAAACATGTCGGGATATGGTTGTTGTAAATCGACACTCTGTTCAAATGCATAGTGTATTGTAATTGTCATGTGTCTGTTGAATTTTATATGTTGTTAATTGTGGTGTAATTTATCCCATTAGGTTGATGTTCTACCCACCAGGTGGGTCAAATCCTGGGTTATACTGTGTGTTTTAAACAAGTTTTTTTAGTAGTGTTTTATTGTTTTTGAATACGATAATTAAAATGGTCAAATCTATGAAAGTTTGTTGCACACTAAGTCAATTTTTTCAGGACCAATGGTTATAGGTCATCTCAATATCTTCTGCTAGACAGATGAGCGATTTATCAGATTAAATGTGTACCTGTTCAACTCTCGCTCTGCCGTCAAACACTCCTCTGACATCTGCCACCTCCTTGAAGAACTAGACCTTGATGTCCTTGGTCTTACTGAGACATGGTTCACAGCCAGCTCTGTTACAAGCTTTGACACTCTCCTCCCTGATGGCTACATCTCAGCACCCAGATCCTCCCAGTCCGGTGGGAGGGTAGCCCTGATCTTTCCTGAGTGGATTCCTGCCTCTATCATTCCCACTCAGACCTACTTCTCTTTTGAATGCCTTGTCTGTAGGCTTTCTCTTTCACCTACCCATTCTCTTACTGTGGTTGCCATCTACCGGCCTCCTGGTCAAATCACCTCATTTCTCTCTGAGTGGGCAGACCTCTCCTCCTTCCTCCTGGCCTCTACCAGTCAACTCCTCCTCCTTGGTGAGCTAAATATACATTTAGACTCTCCTTGCTCCTCCTCTGTACTCTTCCGTGACCTCTGCGACTCCCTCTCCCTGTCCATCCTCCCGTCTGGCCCGACTCACTCTGCAGGGCACACACTCGATGTCTTGATCTCCTCTGACCTCCCCCTCTGCATCCCTGTGACCACTCCTCTCTCCTGGAGCGATCACTCCCTCCTCTCATCTCATCTCTCCCTCTCTTCCCCCCCAAGCCAAGCCTACCCCAACACTGCCACCTACCTTCTCGGACATCCGGCCCATGAAGCGTGTGTCAGTTGAGGCTTTTGCTGCCACTTTCTCTTTCCCCCCCTCCACCTTTGGCTGTCTCTCATCCTGATACAGCCCTGTCTCTGCTCTACTCTTCAATTTCTGATACGCTTGATTCTCTTGCCCCTGTCATGAAGATCCGTTTGAAGTCCAAAGCCAAGTGCAATTCCTGGTATGACTCTGACCTAGCTACACTTAAACGTAAGTGTAGGGCAGCTGAGAGGAAATGGAGGACTTCCTGTTCATCCCCTGACAAACCGGCCTGTCGCCTGCTACAAAGGCAGTACCGACTCTCTGTCCTCACCAAGAAGAGAGTCCATATTCAAGCTCCTGTCTCTGCGGCATCCAACAACTCGGCCGAACTCTTTAAAATCTGTAAGGAGCTGGCCAACCCTGCTGCAGTCTCTACCCCTCCTGTTGCCTTCCAGGCTCTTTGCAATGCCCTTGCCTCTCACTTCATTTCAAATACCCAGGACATCCTGTCCACCCTCTCCACCCACCCACACTCCTCCTCTTCCCTCTCCATCTGTGCTTGCTGACCCTCCTTTAGCCACCCTCCCACCATCCTTCTCGTCCTTTCCTCTTTTCACTCCTGACGAGGTTGCTAGACAAGTCCGATCTATGAAAGCCTCTTCAAAACAGGTTCATCCCTGTTCCTGTAAAACCATCAAGGACCACATTGACACCCTCGCTCCGGCCCTTGCTGATTCTTGCAACCACTCCTTTGCCTCTGGATCCTTCCCCTCCCCTCTGAAGCACTCCTTTGTGCATCCTCTTCTCAAGAAACCCACAGCTGATCCTTATTGTCCAGCTAACTATTGCCCAATTTCCATTACTCCCTTTCTTGGCAAACTCCTGGAAAAGTTGGCCATCTCTCAGTTTAACCTTCATTTCAATTCTGTTGGCTGTCTCCATGACCACTAGTCTGGCTTCAGAGCTGCCAGAAGCACAGAAACTGCTCTCCTAAACATCCGTGAAGATCTTCTCACCAACCTTGACTCCAAAATTCCCACTGTCCTCATCCTCCTCGATTTTTCTTCTGCCTTCGACACAGTCAACTATACCATCCTGCTCAACCGTCTCAGTGAGAACCTGGGTATCACTGGTCAGGCTCTGGCCTGGCTGGCCTCTTTCCTCTCAGATCGACCCTCCCAGGTCCAACTTGGGTCCTTCCTTTCATCTATCTTCCTCTCTACCTGTGGTGTTCCCCAGGGGTCTAACCTCTCGCCCTGGCATTTCAACCAATACCTGGCAACTCTCGCCCACTGCATTGCCATTTTCTGCTCAAATTTCCATTGCTACGCTGACGACACTCAACTCATTTTCAGGCTGCCCTCTGCCACCTCCTCTCCCATCTCCGATTGCCTAACTGCCATTCAAGATTGATGTGCCGCCAAAGATCTTTGTCTGAATGCCAGCAAGACGGAGATACTCCTCATCGGCACACCTTCACCATCCTTTCCCCTCACTCTCTGGCCGGCCTCCCTTGGCCCTCCTCCTAACCCCACCTGCGAGGCTAAGAACCTTGGGGTCATCTTTGACTCCACCCTTTCCTTCTCCGCCCACATCTCTAAGGTCTCTAAAAAGTCAAATTTCCGACTGCACTTCCTCAGAGGTACTCTGCCTTTCCTCTCCTTCCCCCAGAAGCTCATGGTATCTCAAGCTCTGGTTCTCTCTAGCTTGGACTGTTGTAACAGCCTCCATCTAAATCTACATGCCTCTCCTCTCCGCCCTCTGCAACTAATCCAGAACAGGACTGCGAGACTTGTCCTTGGCCTCAAGCCCTGGGATCGTATCTCTCCAGCTCTGAAATCACTCCACTGGCTCCCAGTGGATGCAAGGATTAAATTCAAAACCCTCTGCATTGTCCACAAGGCTTTCTGGGGCCTGGGTCCAAAATACCTTCAGCTATCCCTCCGCAAATACCTCCCCTCTCGAGCTCTTCGCTCCTCTACCTTTAACTCCCTCGGGGCCAGTCGTTTGTCAAAGAAACAAGCTGGGGGTAGATCTGTCTTCGGCTGGGGCCTCCCTCTGGAACAGCTTCCTTGCCACTCTAATACTTGGAGAACCATCTCCGGTTCCGGAAGCACCTCGAGACTTGTCCTTGGCCTCAAGCCCAGGGATCGTATCTCTCCAGGACTGAAATCTCTGCACTGGCTCCCAGTGGCTAGAGGATTAAATTCAAAACTCTCTGCATTGTCCACAAGGCATTCTGGGGGCTGGGGCTGAAATACCTTCAACTCTCTCTTCCTAAATATCTTCCTTCCCGAGATCTTCGCTCATCCGCCTCCAACTCCCTCAGGGTCAGTCGCTTCTCCAAGCAACGAGTTGGTCGTAGACCTCTCTCTTCGGCAGGGGCCTCCCTCTGGAACATCCCTCCTGCCTCCCTGAAACTTGAGGAGAACCATCTTCGGTTCCAGAAGCACCTCAAAACCTTCCTCTTTGCTTCCGCTTTCTCTCTGCCTCTCCCTTGCTGATTTCTGGCTGAAACTGCACCGCCTACATGGCCACCCTTCCTGCTCACAGGCCCAGGCCCCGCCAGTTGCTCACCTGCCCTGCCTCCCTGGCAACCCCTGCACTTGGAGACTGTTCTGCATCCCTACAGTCCCCCTAACCTACACTTATGCCTGCACTTACCTTGCACTTACCACTAGCTGGCTATTTTAATTATTCTTATCCTACTATCCCATGTACTGCACTTTTCCCCTCTCCCTGCACCCTCGCACTTTTCCCTTTCCCCCTTCGCAAGCACTTGTGCGATCTGAATGACACCTGGCCTAGTAGGATCTTATCTGTCTTTCCCTGTTCCCCCTCCCTTGCCTCGTCACGCCTTGAAACACTTGTGTATAGGCGCGTTATAAATGCCATATCATATCATATCACATCAGATGGAGGAAAAAACATAAACTGAGGCTACGGGCGCCGTGCGTCCTATTTATAACATCCATTGACGTCACCCTCGACGGAGGCCTTTGAGGTACATCAACCCGACGCCATCGACGCAGGGCGATCTTAGCCGAAGATTTCTGAAGTAGCACAGCTGTGGACATTACATGTCAAAGATGTGGAATACGTTGGAGGAACATTCAGTCGAAAGAACATTACCAGTTGGTAAGTAACTTGTTCATCTCTGTGCAGGCCCAGAACATATGAACCAGGTCCGCCTCCACCTCCCCACATTTCGGACAGGATTGTAATGCTGTTTGGCAAAATTTCACTATTCTATTCAAGGTCAAATATGCTCTGTGGGTTATGTATAATTGGATTTGTTGGAGCCTTGCGTTCCTGGACACCTTTTTGTGATATACCAGTGCTCTATTCCACCCTGCATCTGATATTGGCACACTCAAGTCTGCCTCCCATTGTTGTTTCGTCTGTTCCAACCCCTTCCCCACCTTAGACATTAATAACTCATATATGCGCGAGACTTCATATCCGCCTTCTGATATATCATAAAATGTCTCAATCGTCTCATCCTGTTGCAATGGTACCTCAGTCTTTGGCCATCTGCTCTTTATATTCTTCAGTAAGCCGTAATATGTAAGGTGTTGCCCTGGGGGCACCCCTGTCTCTCTCATCAATATCTCGAACCCTTTGGGTAATCCTTCCTCTAACAAATCTCCCATTGTGGCCACACCCTTGGGTTCCCAGTGTTTACGCACATTCATCCGCAGTTGGTCATGCGACCCTTCTAATGCCACTAGCGTAATCTGTGGGGAGTACGGTGTAATATTCATTATCCGCTTGCAGGATGTACGCCACATTAGACACCCCAATCTTAACAGCCTGGGCGCTTCAGTTTTCAGAGAGTCGGCTATCCATATAACTTAATTAAAAAGAACCGGGTTCCTAATCCTTGCCACAATCTCAACTCATGTGTTCATCAGATAGCCATTGAGCTATGTATTGAAAGTGGCTTGCCACAATATATACTTCAAAGTTGAGTAGTTTGATCCCCCGTCCCTTCCTAGTCTTATGTTCCATCTGTGTGACTTTTACTTCAAATCCCAACTCTCTGAGAGCCTCCCTTTCCCCCAGGACCAGATTTAGGACCACCCGTGATTTAAAAGTGATATTACTCATATCACATCGACCTTTATTTGGGAAATGTATCTTATCTAGTTCACAAGTGGACAACAGGGTCAGCAAAGGGATCTGTGAGAAGATTTTCAGGACATTGCTTCGATTGAGACACAACAGGATATCTTGTCCCCAAGGGCATGTTATTTGCGTGGCTTCAGATTGTTCCTCTTCGCCACACAGTTTTACATAATATCCCTCATCATTCGCCTTTGGTTCCTGTATATCCAGCTCTTGTAGGTAAATCCCCCTGTAACCCCTTAAAATAAAGCCTCTCCTTAAGTTATTCGGCCCCAATGGTCTTCTTTCATGAGGGCTAAAGGGCCTAAAATCATTATCCCCAGCCCCTATTTCTCAAGACATTTGGGGGCATAGAGTTCTCACAAACATTTTAGTTCCAAATGGGGAACCACCTGGGGGAATATATTCTCTCTCGGATGCACCTCTGACAACTGACTTTTCTCAGTTTGATTAAAGGACTTAGAAGAATTGTCCTTGACCCCCAGGTTCACAGCAGATTCTCTCGGGTGCCCCTCTGCCAACTGATTTTTCTGGCTTTGGAGATCTTCAAATAATCGTCTTGCTGAAGCAAAATTGATAAGGATAGGGCTTTTTATTTCCAGAGCCTGCTGTTTTATTGGAACCATCGGCCCAACCGCAGAAGCCGTAGAATCCTTAGGGTTCCAATTATTAGTTGCCGGATTTAGTCGTAATCTCTCATCATCATTGGTGGTATTTCCAGCAACAGACACCCTGTCCGCGGCATATCCTCTTGTTTCCTCTGCAACTCGTGTAACTGCTGCCCTCACTGGAATTTTGGCAGATGCATTGGATACAGGCATTGGATCCATTTACAATCCACTTGAAACGCATTTTCACGCGGCATAGCACAAAGCAACTTGCAGAGGGAGAAACCCCAACGACCGAAGGACCTGGGAGTGTCACAATAACACTGCATAGTCGGAACCAGACACGCAAGAAGGATAGCGCAATGTCAGTGAAAGGACTGAGAGCTAAGACTAAACAACCCACAATGGCGGTCTTTGCAAAAGCGCAGAGGACCCCTACAACATGGTCGCAACTCCCGCAGAAGCAGCCTCGGAAGGTGACAAGCATCAGATCCTGGCGGCCATAACTGAATTGAGCACCAAATGGGGCTCAGCAATTGCGGACCTGCGGACATCCCAAGAGAACAAAATTGATGCGGTGGGAACTGAACTCACCCTGCTACGACAGGGCGCTGGCAGAGAGAACGAGTGGTCTGGAAAGCGCAGTGAAGATCAATACAGATGTCAGCACAAATAACGCAAAAGAGGTCCATGTCTTAAAACAGCAGGTTGCCAACCTCGTAAATCGAGTAAAAGAAACGGAAGGAAGGGCAAGAAGAAATAACATACTGGTGGTCGGCCTGCCAGAGGGGGAGGAAGGCCAAGACCCCACAAACTATGTGGAGAACATGATCCTCCAGGAGATAGGAGCAGACAAGCTCTCACAGGGGTTCACTGTGGAGCGAGCGCATCGTGCCCTGATGAGGAAACCACGACCTGGGGCCCAGCCGAGGCCGATAATTGCGAGGATCTTGAACTATAAAGACAGGGAGAAGATCCTGGAATATTTTTGTAAGGGCGGAACAATAGAGAGCGCATCCACCAACATCACGGCATACCCGGATTACCCGATGCTGGTGCAGAGGCAGAGGTATAGCTACGTGGCTGTCAAAAGGAGGCTGCGTAAGGCTGGCATCAAGTATATGCTTCTGTACCTGGCAAAACTAATGGTGCTGTACAAGAGCAGAGCGCTTTTCCTTGACACCCCAGAGGCGGTGTTATGGCTGGACCTGCAGGGCTTCCCGGAACAAGAGGTGGACCGAGATCGGCAGGAGCATGACAATTGAGGAGCCTGTGTCACGGACATTGAGGGGGTTAGTGGGAGGGTAGCCCTGTTATGGTGAAAAAAGGGAGATCGGAGGGACATTATGTAGCCTTCGGACCTTGTGCTTCGGCTGGACTGGAATGTAGTGGATAAAATGCATGTAGGAGCTGCATAGTACTAACATGAAGTGTAATAAAATGAGAAATAGGAGCAAAGGGATGGAAGCAACCCACCCCCGCGAACTAGTAGTTAAGTGGCCACTAGGGCGACTTCACCCTACTGAGCCCTGAGCATAGGCTTGTGCTGGACAGGGCTAGATGTGGGGGCGCCTGAGATCCAGGGATGGAGCTGGGCTACAGTTGGGGAGGGTGTTGTTGGGGAAGGGATGGGAGTTGGGTGGGAGGGAGGGGGGACAGTTTGGTGTGTATATAGTTTTGGGGAGTTTAAGTTTGAACATGAGCCTACATAGAAGAGTTGGATGGTTGAATCTGCACTGCGCGGGGGGGGGGGGATCTGTTTGGGGAAGGGAAGGGGAACTCAACGGGCCATGGGGGATCTTAAAAATCACGTGGAATGTCAGGGGAGTTAACAGTTATCTGAAAAGGAATAAGGTCATGTTGTACCTGCGAAGGCAAAAGATAGATATTGCACTACTGCAGGAGACGCATCTGACACGGGAAAAGATGGAGATGGTTGTGAAGAAATGGAAAGGGCTTCTGGGGGTCTTGACATATTCTGCATATACTAGAGGAGGACTTATCTGGGTGGTGCCGCACGTCCTGTTTCAACTAAGTGGCGGAAACAGATGGGAGGATGGTCATATTGAGGGGGTTGGTGGAGAATAAGGAGATGAGCATTGTAAATACATATGCCCCCAACCAGAACACAGCAGCATATTTCAGAACTCTGCGCACCAACCTTAGTATGTGTATGGGTAGTGCGGTGATCTGGGGCGGGGATTTTAACTGCGTACTAAACCCCAAGGTAGATAGATCAGATGGCAAGATTGATAGACCCGCCCCAGCGGCTAAAGCATTGCAGACACTGCTAGACGACTTTTGTCTGGCGGATGTGTGGAGAACGAAATACCCCCAAGAAAGGCAACATTCGCACTAGTCCGCCCCACAGCAGCTACATACAAGGCTGGACTATGTCTTTGCTACGTCAGATGTAATAACAGAGATTACTCAGGCAGAATATAAAGCGAGGGTCCTCTCAGATCACTCGCCCCTGGTTCTCAGGTGGCAAAACTGCCCCCCGAGAGCACAGATTCCGACATGGCACCTCCGAGCAGAGGCGTTTAAGGACCCCGTTTTTACAGAGGACATAAGGGAGGAGATTACTAACTACTTCGAGACGAATACGGGTAGCGTTGACTTGGCAGGTACATTATGGGAAGCCTTCAAGATAGTGATGCGAGGGGTTGCCATAGCAAAATCAAAAGGCCTGCAGGGTGGGGTTTTGGCTGACCTACAAGGAACAGAAAGAGAACTAGAAAAGGCATTAAAGGGTGGAAGTGAAGACATGGAGCTGGTACTTAGCCTACAGCAGAAATGTGCGGACCATTGGGAAAGACTCTGCAACCTCAACTACAGAAAATATATAGAGAGACAGCATGCTGGAGGGGATAAAACAGGACGGCTCTTGGCATGGTTATACAAGAGCGAAACTCCCAGACCCGCGATCAGAACGATAATGAGAGAAGATGGTAGTGTAGCGGACACCCAAGAGGGAGTTAACAAGGAGTTTGCGGATTATTATGAGTTGCTATATGGGGATGAGGAGGGAAGTAGCCATGGGGAGATAACGGAAACATTAGAAGACATAGGACTGCCTATAATAAGTGTGGAGGAAAGAGAGGAGCTGGTTGCACCAATCACTCTGGAGGAGTTAGAAGAAGTGGTGAGGCAGCTGCCTACTAGTAAGACCCCCGAGGCGGACGGGTTCCCAAGTGAATTTTATAAAGTATATAGAGAGGAAGTGCTCCCCCCCAATGTTAGAAATGTTAAATTAAGAGTTTCAGGTGGGACGGTTGCCGGAGTCACTCAGAGAAGCGATCATAATACCTGCTTCCCAAACCCAACAAGCCTGGGCATAGCTGTGGCTCTTGCAGACCTTTGTCGATGTTGAACCAAGACAGCAAGATATTGACGGATGTCTTGGCAAACAGATTGCGAAGAGTTATTAGCAAACTAATGCACTCCGACCAGACGGGCTATGTCCCGAATAGAAATATAACTCATAATCACAGGCGACTCCAACGGGTTGTCGAATGGGGAAGTAAGAATGAAGGCGAAATGGTGATTGTGTCCTTGGACGCGGTTAAGGTTTTCGATTCGGTCAAGTGGCTGTGGCTGCTGGCGGCCCTGGAGGGGTACGGAATGGGGCCCGGTTACATATGGTGGGCGAAGATGTTATATAGTGAGCCGCGGGCCAGAGTTGGAACGGGATCAGTGATATCCGAGAGATGGCAACTTAGTAGAGGCACCAGGCAGGGGTGCCCATGGTCCCCAATGCTTTACATACTAGCCCTGGAGCCCCTAGCAATATACCTCAGACAACAATATGATACGATAGGTATCGAGGTGGGAGGGGAACGACACTTGATCTCCTTATATGCGGATGATTTGTTGCTGTACTTGAGGCACCCGGAGGAAAATCTCCAGTACATCCTGGAGGTGATGGAGAGATATGCGGGGCTGTCTGGGATAGCGGTGAATCCTGAAAAATCTAGTATTTTTCCGTTAGGCAGCTATAAGGGAACCCCGATGAGACGGTTACCGGTGTTACAAATACCATGGGCGGTTAGTTCTTTCCAGTACCTTGGGATAGACGTGTACCACACAGTAGAAGAGGAACATAGGCACAACACCGAGGTAGCTATTGTGAAAATTGAAAGTGTATGAAATTCTGGGTGAAGTTGCCCCTAGCAATGATGGGACGAGGTGCAATGCTGAAGATGGTGGTCCTACCAAGGCTCCTGCATTATTTTGGGAATATTCCATACATGATACCCAAGAAGTTTTTTGCTAAACTGAACAGTATGTGTAGGGATTTCCTGTGTCATGGTACCCGGAACAGAGTGGCGCTATGGAAGCTGCAGAACTTTTATGAAAAAGGGGGGATAAAACTGCCTAATTATGAGGTTTATTATGTGGCGAGCCAGCTGCAATATGTGGCCAAATGGCTCTCAGATGAAGCAACCCCCGAATTTAGGTTGTTTGGACATGATTGCGCCCCATTTCATTTAAAAGAGATGATCTGGCTGCCCAAGACAGAAATGAGAGAGCACCCTAGGGTGATGATGCTTGGGTGGAAGATGTGGCGCCGGGCATGCCGGATGATGGAGAACCCATTCCCATGCTCCCCCCAGGTACCACTGGTTGCATTGGCAGGGGAAGATAAGCAGCTGAGGATGATAATCAGGAACCACTGGGAATCGGTGGGGCTGGTAACGTTAGGGGCCATCTGGCAAGAGGGGACTACTACGGATTTCGAAGTGCTGGGGGAGGAAGCGGGGTTACACACGGGCCAGTATATCACATATCACAGAATGGTGCAGAGAATCCGGAAAACATGGCCTGAAACAGTGTTGGCAGAAGAACCAGATGCTATCATAGAGGCAATATATGATATATCAGAAGGGGGGGCATGAGATTTCTAGACTGTACGAGATGGTGATGTCTAAGGTCGGGAAGGATTTAACACAATTGAGACTAGACTGGGAAGCGGAAGTAGGAGCCCCGATAGCGGATGAGATGTGGGAAAGTGCCCTGGGGTACCAGAAGAAGGTGTCAAGGAATGCAAGACTAAAATAGATACAATTGTATATAACACACAGAGCATACATGACACCTCTGAGGATATCCAGGTTTGAAAATGCTGGACGACAAGCATGTCCCAAATGTGACGAAGAAAAGGCTGACATGACACACATGTTTTGTTCATGCCCAGTAATTGAGCGTTTCTGGGGTGAAGTGCCACAGAAACTAGCGGAAAAGGGGTTCACGATCATCATAGATGCAGCCTGGGCCTGCTTGCTGGGGGGATTCCCCAGATCACAGAAACTTAAGCATGTTGGCAAACTGAGGGATCTAGCATATGTGCTTGCAAAACGAAGGATTGCCATGGGATGGAAGACATGTCACAGGCCACGGGTGGAGGTGTGGTGGAAAGAGTTGCAGAAATGGGCGGAGGCAGAAACGATGGTATGGCAAGAGGCAAGCAATGCAGGGGGAGAGGAGGAGGCAGGAACCCTGATGGCATGGAAATCATTAATAGCGGAATGGTTTGGAACAAAACAAGATCTGACAGAATCCACGGGAAGCGAGACCCCGCCACTTGCGGCAGATACAGAGTATGTGGAATAAATAGGCTCATAAAGGGGGGTGGGATGGGGGGAGCAGTGACCAAAATTAAGTAGTGAACAATTGAACTGTTGATATATGCACTGCATGTTTGGTTTGAATGAAATTAATAAAAACATTTTTTAAGTTAAAATTGATGAATTCGGACGGAGATCCCGTATGCGAGGCATTGCATGTCTGCTGAATTACACGATTGGCTCGACTCTATATGTGGACCTGATTATTGTCGGCAAACTCAATAATACTCAGGTCATCAATTTCATTATGCACCGTTTCATTTACTTCCAGCTTCTTTGCCACTTCAGCCATCAGTGAATGATCCAGTCTGGCTATTGATATAGCAGATACAGCTGGTTTTATTTCTGCGCTTGTAGCAGTTTTTTTCCCAAAATAGTTTGAAATCTTGGTGCCCGCTATGGGGCCCCCTAACAGAGTCTTAGTCTGCTTTTGGTGTGGGTTTCCCCCCCCCGATGTCTTGCTATCGGTGTTTTAAATGATTTATCTCCCCATCTAGGGCTCTCTTGATCGAAATCTAGCTGTATGCCATTATTTGCTATTTGTGGCTTCAATTCTATTTTTCGGGCGTTTAGCTTTTAGGGTGCCTCATTAATATTATCCTCTTTGTTGGAATTGCAGATACACCCTACTGCCTGATTGGGCGCCCTCACTTTCTTCACACTCTGTTCGGTAGGTTCCCCGCCCTCCTTAGTCCCCACAATGAAAGTGTCATCTATACAGGCTTTTTCTACCTCCCCCAAATGATGGGCCAGGGCTGCTGCCAATCTGTCCTCTTGGTCACCAATCGATATATCACCATTTTCTTTATAAGTGCTGCTATTGCCCGTAGCCCCTTCCCACAGCGTATCTACCTTGATCTCAGTGTTCTGCGGGGCAACTTAATTGTCTTGATTATGTATTTGGGCCACAGCCAACCCAGTGGTCTTACACGGATCCCTAATCTCAATATCAATTACAGGGGCTACTTCCACTTTGAATGAGTCCTCTACTACTAATATATTCATTTCTGGGGGTAAATCCATAGTTCTTTCTTTACAGTCCAGATCTATGAAGGTATTCATCGATTTATTGGGACAGTTTACCTCCTCTGAGGATAATTGGCTCCTGAGACCTTTACGAGTCATAGTGGTTCTATTGTGGCTCAGCTCGGCACACTCCAGAAAAAGGGTCCAAGAGTAGACCGATATAGAGAAATACTTGTAGAGTGGTTAATATGAATTTACAAAGGGCAGAAAGCGCTTGTAGTAAGGGTCATTTACCCAAAAAACAATATGGCCACCAATATCCGTTCAATTAGAGACAGGCAGTGGGTAGACTTAAATTCCTGCAGCCTTAATAGAAATAAAGATAACCCAAGATTCCCCCTTTAACTATTCGTCTCTACTAATATTCCCGGAAATCCAAAATTGCATTCACAGAATAAGACCTAAAATAGCGTTCCAAAGTTATTACTAAAGTGCACAGTGCAAGGCGTATTCCTAACTCCAGGTAAATGTGCAAATTGCAAACAAAACAGTCCTGGTAATCTTGACCAAGTTTCACCATATAGTCATATACATATAGCAAACCAGTTGTTTTGTAAAGTGCAGTGTACAAGACAATATATCCAGGGAAGCAAAATAATTGAATGAGTATAAAAGGGACAATGTACAAATGCAATAAAAACATAGAACGGTAATCTAAAACGTATATCAAGTTTCACTGTGAAAGTATATTCATGAGGAGGACCAGTTGTTTTGAAAAATGCAATGTGCGAGTCAATATACCTAGAAAGGCAGCGTAATCCACTAAAAAGTATAAAAAGGGACAATATGCAAGTGCAATAAAGGCTTAAACAGTACTCCCAACATATATCAAATTTCACTGTAGAAACATATTCATGTAACAAGCCTGTTATTCCAAAGATACAGGGTAGTCACCTAAAGGAAGTAAATACTAGTAGACAAAATACAAGTGTATGCAATATAGATTCCTATATAGATCTGTTCCTGCGATTAAAGCCAAAATATTGCAGCACCAATAGACCTCAGGGGAGAAGAGTCCTTCACAGCTCCTGTTAGAACAAAGAAAATAGAGAAAAATAGAAAGAGAAAAGATCACCAGGTTCAGCAGCCCCGGGTCACGCGTACTGTCGCATTTAACAGTGAAATGTAGACCGCAAAATCATTCAATCATCACATCAAATAAAGTTATCAGTGAGCGCATACAACTCCCAAACGGGGAGAGGAAACCTTGTAGCCCCCAACCACTGCATTGGTGCTTCTGTGGTCACAGCCCAAATGGTTGCACACTCGTGCAGCCCGAAAGAGCTGGGGATTTTGTTATATGCGTAAAAACGTCCAAAAGCCACCTGGGCAAACTAATTAATAAGTACTGATGAGTAATTTTACAACCTTTAGTCCTTGCAAGTATGATGCTGCCAACCCGAGGTTCAGTGCAAAGATATATAGGGTTCTAGAAGGATCTGTATGAATCTAGGCAGAAATATCCATCCATGCCTTCTTGAAGCAGCAGATCTCAGCCAATTAGTTAATCACCCTCGGGTTATCTAACCAAACGGAACAAGCAGGGCAGGGCACACCCGACAGCTTGGGGAGCTGCCTGAGTCAGACTCTTCCCCTCTCCCCCCCGCCCTGGTGTTCCACACAGCTCTGGTATTGTGCGATTGCACTTACTACTCAAGTCCGATCAGATCGAATCAGGTTCACCTGTGACGTTGGAGCACCTTGACCGTGTCCTTGTCCCAACTAGCAGAGTCAGCTAGCTGTCCGCAATCTGTAATATCCACAGACAATTCCAAAAAGGAATTTTTCAAAGAGATTTGTCACACGTCCAACCCAACAGCCCAACAGAAACGCAGCGCCCTTTTTCGCTGCAGAGGTCTTAATTCCACAGGGGCAGCGGAACTTGATTTATATTGAGATTCCTGCTTCCAATAGTAGGCGGGTCCTTAAAGCGACGGGAGCAAGGAAAAGTAGAACGTGTAACACGTATAGCAAACACTGAGCAGCCCAACAGACATGCAGCGCCTTTTCACGGTAGAGGGCTTAACCCATCTCACTTTCAGTTTTGAGTTCTGCCATTCAGGCTGACCTCCGCCCGAAGATTTTCACCAAGCAAATGGCGGTAGTGGCAGCAAGTCTCAGGAGAGTGGGGGATGACTGGTTGATCAGGGCTCGTTCACCCGAGCAAGCCCAGGAACATCTCAGTATCACCTGCCACTCCCTACACAGACTGGGTTTCTTCCTCAATTACAAGAAGTCCCATATGATTCCAAAGACTCCAGTTCATCGGAGCGGTCTTGGATATTTCCTCGGGCAAAGCCTCGCCTCCCGAGGTGAGAGCTCAATACATTCAGCAGATGGTAACAAAATTCCAGAATGCCCAACATCTTCCGGCCTTCGTTTTTTTTTTTTTTTAGGTTGATCGGTCTCATGGCATCCTGCATTTTCCTGGTGCCAGAGTCCCGTTTGAGAATGAGATCCCTTCAATGGGCTCTCAGGACTCGGTGGTCCCAATTTTCCTTGTAATATGTCGGATCACCTGCAAGTACTCAGCAGAGTTGCTCAAGACCTAATTTGGTGGGCTTGCAAGGACAACATTCTCAAGGGAGAATCTTTTTGGCAACCATGGCCGGAGATAACGGTAGTGACGGACGCCTCACTCACCGGGTGGGGGGGCCCACACTAATGATCTGACAATCAGCTGTCGTTGATCTCCATTGGAGTCCAAACTACATATCAACATTTTGGAGCTGAGGGCAATCAGACTAGCGCTGAAGGCCTTTCTGCCCTCTGTACGGGGAAAGAATGCCCTGATAATTACGGACAACACAGTGGTCATCTACTACCTCAACAAGAGAGGTGGTGTAGGGTCACTACCACTGTGCAGAGAGGCAATGCAGCTCTGGTTCTGGGCAATACAAGAAGGAATCTCTCTGTCGGCACTTCACCTAGCCGGAGAGCAGAACACGGCAGAGGACGCTCTGAGCAGGCAGAGGACAGTATCCCACGAGTGGGAACCAGCTCAGTAAGTCCTTCAAGTGATCTTCACCCTTTGGGGAACCTCTCAAGTGGATCTGGTCGCGACCGGTGTCAACCGGAAGTGCGTTCAGTACTGCTCAAGGGAATTTTCTCCAAGAGGAGCTCTAGGCGATGCGTTGTTAGTGGACTGGCAATTTCCACTCCTGTATGCGTTTCCTCCATTCCCTGTGATTCCTCACATAATCAGGAGGTTGAGAAAGTTCAGGAAAACCATGATCCTAATTACTCCGGATTGGGCCAGGAGGACGTGGTAACTGGGCCTTCTGGACATGTCCATCAGCCCTCAAATACGTGTTCCACAAAGAGAGGATCTTCTCTCGCAAGAGGAAGGTCGGGTTCTCCATCCAGAGGTCAAGACACTCGGCCTTCACGCATGGTTTCTGAGAGGCTGAGATAGGATTGGCACCTCCCAGAAGACGTAATGGAGATTTTCCTTTTGGTCAGAAGGCCAGCAACCAAATTCTTGTACCGGTGTCGGTGCAAGGATAAGAATGTGGATCCTTTTCAATGTGGCACTCCGTTGGTGCTTTCTTTTCTGTTGCATCTGGCCAATCCGGGGCTCCAAATTGGAACCATAAAAGGATACCTGCCATTGCTTTCCATTTTTAAGCGCTCTACTGAAGAGGTCTCGTATTTCAAAATACCTTTTTAATTGTTCAATTTCTGAAGGGACTCACTAACGTGTACCCTCCAGTCCCATTTCATTTCCCTGCTTGGGATTTAAACCTTGTGTTAAAGTTTCTAACTTGCATACCCTTTGAGCCTTTACATTCCTGCCCGTTAAGGCTCTTAACTCTGAAAACTGCTCTTCTTGTGACATCAGCCCGCAGGGTAAGTGAGTTGCAGGCTCTTTCATGCAAGCCTCCTCATACTACGTTTCAGGATAAAGTAGTCCTTGGGGTTAAACCATCATTTCTGCCGAAGGTAGTCTCTGACTTTAATCTGTTGCAAAAGATAACACTCCCAACTTTCTACCCTCCTCCTCGTTTGGGCAAAGATCAAGAGAGGCTGCATAGGCTGGACCCAAAAATGGCTCTTGAGTTTTTATATTGCAAGAATGGCAAAACTTTGCAATGATCAGCTTTTTGTGGAATATACCGGTCCTAAATTGGGACTAGCAGTAACTAAACAAACCATATCCCGGTGGATTACACTGGCTATTGGGGAGTGCTACAGACTTGCTGGAAAGAACACACCGGAAGGGCTTCAAGCTCATTCCACGAGGGTCATGGCAACTTTCGCGGCTCTTCAAAGGGGTGTCCCTGTAATTGACATCTGCTCAGCGGCAACTTGGGCGTCAATTCATACCTTTGTTGAGCATTATTGCTTAGACTCCTCTTCTCAAGAAGGTCTTTTTTGCTCAGGCAGTCCTTCATGTCATTCACGATAAATATAAGTAGTACTCCCTCCTCCAAATTGTCACTGCTTTGGGAGTCTCAACGGTGAGGAATACGTGGGAGGACACAATCCATTCAAAGAACAATTACTTACCAACGGGTAACGTTCTTTTGACTGGATGTTCCTCTCACGTATTCCTCATCGCCCCTCCCAGCCTACCCCCCCGTACAATTTACGTGATTTACACTCTGCGCTTTTTGAGAGCTTGCGGTCTTGGGGCACACCTGATCAATCCCTCGATTGGTGGGAACGACAAAACTGAACTGAAGCCAACGGGTGCGGTTCGAGCTATCTGTACTGCTGATGACGTTGACTCTACGGCGGCCCTTGAGGGACATAGATGCCATGACATCGAGCACAGCTCCATCCGGTGTGGGAATTTCTTTTCCGAAGCAGCATAGCTGAAGATACGTATATCAAAGCTGAGGAATACGTGGGAGGAACATCCAGTCGAAAGAATGTTACCAGTTGGTAAGTAGCTTGTTCTTCTCTACCATAACATTTGGTGGTTTATTCAAGGTGAGGATTTTTCGGGGGATGGAGGGCAAAAGGACACTTCTTTTTAAGCGCTGTAGCCTCAAAAATGTATATGATAGAGATGAGCACTCCGACTGCATATACTGCCTTTAACCCCACCACACCGCCAAAGGCTGCACTATCTGTCGAGATCTGAGCTACAAGACTCTCAAAGATCGAAATAGTAGGCTTGTCTGCTGGCTCAATGAGGGGGAATTACCCTGAATATCCCTCCGACTTCGATTCGACCAAAAGCATGGCCGCTCCCACTGCAAAACGACTGCGGTCATGGGAAAAGGCCAGGTCAGAGAAATGGCCGGTAAAGAAGACCAAACATAGGATTGCCCACTGCTGTGAGCCGTCGTCTGCGTAGAATAAGCCGAAGGAGCCGGACAGGCCGTCATCGCCCGCACAGTCGTTGCTGGGGCAGAGGTCAGCAGCAGAAGGCGACAAATCAACAGAAGGACGAAAGCACAAACATAAATTAAGGTCAGTGAGGTGGGGCGCAAAGAGGATGCGGGGCGCACCACCACCACGACTGGATGCCGCCAAAAGCACGGGGCAACGAAAGCCGTCGAGGCTCGGAAGGCCCACAAGCACCCATCGAACATGGAGAAGGAGCGGCAGAAGTCGCATTGTCAGCCCGGCGACGCCCATCAGCGACGAAGCACCGGGCGCCTGACCCTTCCACGATACCGCATAAAGCTACCTCATCAACGACACCTCACAAGTCCAGTTTGTCCATGAAGTCCAGCTTGTCGACGGCACAAACGACCTCGTCGTCAACATCTCACAAACCCGGTTTGTCCATGAAGTCCAGCTCGTCGACGGCACTGCACAAAACTAGCTTGTCTACAACACACAATAAATCAGACTTTATCAATGAAAAAATTCATGGACAACAGTCCTACCACCCCAGCCTGCAGCCTCCACAATGGGGAAAGAGACACCCTCAGGCCCCAAGAAACCATGGAAGGAGCGTCGCCAACCCCATCGACGAGAAACAGGTGCAACCTCCTCAACTAGTCCCGCACACACAAACACAGCACATAGTCGAGACCACACAACACATCGGCCGGGTCTCGCCTATCCAATACTCAGGTGTAATACCAGAGGAGATATTGCAGTTTGAGGTGGATACGGACTTCGAAGCACAGCACCAACAGTCCGACTAGGAACAGTCAGTGATAATTCAAGATGAAGACTCCAGATAGACCAACAGCAGGGAGTCATATTCGGGAAGGGGGCCTAAAAGGTGGACAGCCACAAGAGGAGGCAGGTCTAGCACCGCGACAGCCACAGTGGGTAGACCCAGCTCCACCTACTGTTCTCATCCACCTACAAATACAAAAAAGGGAAGTATGGGCACAGTTATCCAACCCACACGCTATCCATGCAGCTGCTCTCGTCCCTGCAGAGAGTCATCACTCAACTTGTTGCAGCTCTGATGAGACCAGTGACACTGGCCTTACCACCACCTCAACCCCAGGATGTAGGATCGGCGGAGCCATCCCCCCCCCCCCCCCGACATTACAGGGTTCCATTCTACGGTCATGAGGGCGTGCAAGGAGTTCAGCCTCTTTGCCTCGAGGATAAGGAATGCTTTTTATTTGACCATATGGGCAAGAGAAGGAAAGCAGTGGGCTCAATCCCCATCCTGGACCATGTCTGGCAAGAGGGGCCTAAGACAATGAAGCAACCATTCACGATTCCAGTGGTGAAAGGCCGTCTTGAAAAGAAATAGTCTGGCTGGCAAATGCTCCAAAATGTCTAACTTCCCAGCCATTTTCTGAGTGAGTGGTCTTGGCGGCGGCAAGCCAGAAAGCTAAGTCTGAAAAATAGAAATGCGCAATACCACCGGACAATGAAGCACAAAAGCTGGTCACATTAAAGCGGTTAAAGCGGCCAACTCCATAGCCAGATATGATAGGAAGTTGTGGCATAAACTTGTGCCAATCCTGGAAAATCTCTCAGAGAAGAAGCGTAAGGGGGCAAAGGCAATCCTGAAGGAAGGATAAGAGTTCTCCAACCTGGGGATCAACACGGCAGTGAACCTTGAGGAAACCGGTTTCAGGTGACCAACCGAGTGGTCCTATGCAGACAAGCGTTACCTCGATGTACGGATTTCCGGCACAGTCCGGTCGTTAACATCCCTACAGAACCGCCAGCCTTTTCATCAGTTCAGGGGAGCAGCTGGCAGAGCATCTATGTCCTCCTCCAACAAGGGATGTCAATACTCTAGGGTATCCACCGGTTTATAGTGATAAAATCGAAAACAAAAAGGTCGAAAGTCAAAATATCAACGAAAAAAAATGTCAAAGTTGCATTTTTTTTAACGTTTTTTATTCGAAATGGGGGGGTTCCCCCTCAACCTCCCCTTTTTTTTTGTTTTACCCATTTTTTTAAATTCCCAGACCCCAAAATAAATATATAATCTAAATAAAAGGAATTCGACTTTTCTTTTGGATATTATGACTTTCGACATTTTTGTTTCGAAATTTTGACTGCACACCGTATCCACCTATTACTCCCTAGGGTACAAGAGACCCTACCAGGGCTACCACAAATCATAAGGCTTTTGGCAAAAACAGTGCCGCAAGCACACTGTCGGTTCCCAAAGGGTACGGCAGGGCAAGTCCAAGCAGTGACAATCCATCCAACTGCGCCTTGGGAGGGAGGATCTGCAGGCTTGTCCGAAACTCGAGAGAAGTAACAAAGTACAATTGGGTGCTGGATGTGGTAACATACGGGCATCTACTGGAGTTCAAACAAGCACCCTCTCCCATACCTCCAAACCACCAACCACAGGCACACAAAATCGTGCTCCTAAGAGAAGTGCAGCTCATGCTGCAAAAAAGCACCATAGAAAAAGTCCCCAGGGGCCAAAGGGGAAAGGGAGTTTACTCCCGGTACTTTGTCGTCTGCAAACTGGACGGAAAATGGAGGCCCATTCTGGATTTATGGAGGTTCAACAAGTTCATAAAGTGACAAAAGTTCACTATGATCATGTTACAACAGGTCATAAAAGTGATGCAGCACCGCGACTTTCTCGAGTCCCTGGAACTTGAGAACGCTTCTTTTCATTTACCCATCCATCCGGAGCACTGGAAATGCATCCAGTTTATGGTCGGAAAATCACACTACCAGTTCAAGGTTTTGCCACTCGGCCTAAAGTCATCTCCACGCACCTTCACAAAGTGCCTCGCGGCAGCCAACCTGCGCGAGCAAGGACACCACGTCTATCCTTATTTAGACGACTGGCTGGTGCAATCCCCATCCAGGCAGGGAGCACAGTCTTCTATAGCGGCGACAGTGGGCCTGTTACAAACATTGGACTTCGCCATCAATTACAAGAAATCCTGCTCACATCCATCCAAGAAGCACATATTCCGAGGAGCGGGATTCTCCACCCAGGAACTCTAGGTGCGCCCCTCCAGCGACAGAATTGACACCCTTGCGGCCCTGCTGAGGACGTTCACACCAAACAAAGTAAAAACAGCACAACAGTGCATGCAGCCGCGACGATGGCTTCAGGCATACCTCTTGTCCCGCACTGCAGACTTCATATGAGACCACTACAAGAGTTCCTGGTAGCGAACTGGTCACAGACCACCGGATAATGGGGGGGAGGGGAAGGGGGACACAAGGTGCATATCCCTCCCAAGCTGTGCTCACAGCTCCAGTGATGGGCAAACACGGCCACCGTCAACAGGGGGAAAATGTTCCAGGATCCAACACCTGACAAACCGCTGGTTACGGACGCCTCCCTCCAAGGGTGGGGCACTCAAGTGGATCAACTACATGTCAAGCGGCTATGGACGCCCCGGGAGGCATCCCTACATATAAATGTGCTAAAACTCAGAGTGGTTTGGTGGGCACTACAATCATTCCTCCCGATACTGGATACGCAAACAGTCAAAGTCCTTACAGACAACACCACCACAATGTATAACCTGCAAAAGCAGGGAGGAACGAGATCAGGACACGGTCCAAGGAGGCAAAACTGACATGGCACTGGGCCATACCCAGTGGATCAGCATCCGGGCATGCCACCTTCTAGGGATACAGAATCAGACAGCGGACAGCGTAACCAGGCAAATGTCCCAAAACCACGAATGGGAGCTTTAGTCCTCCTCGGTGCAGTCCCTATTCCAGTGCTGGGGTCAGCCAAGTGTGGACCTGTTCACCACGATCCACAACAAGAAGTGTACCAGGAAAGCCAGCAGGACACCCCAGAAGGGCTCAATGGGAAACACGTTCGTTTTTCCAATGGACGGGCTCTTCACGTACATATTCCCTCAGTTCCCAATACTGCGCAGAACAATACAATCAAATGACACACCTGCAAGTTGATCCTCATTGCGCCGTACTGGCCTTGCCAGACCTGGTACTCCGATGTAGTACAGCTCTCCAGGGACAAGCCCATCCGGCTCAGCAATCGACCAGACATCATAACACAAGGCAAGGGGTTGATCCTGCACCACAAACTCCAATCACTTTGCCCGATGGTATGGCTCCTGACTTCGGAAGCCTAAACATCTTGCAAGAATGTAGCCAGGTCCTAGCGGCAGCGAGAGCCCCCACCACTAACAAATGATACCGGTTGAAGTGGAAGCGTTTTTGCAAGTGGTGCGAAATCGAATACCAACGGCAACAGGAAGGGCTCAACCCATTCCAAGTGACACCGGATGAGGCAATGCCATTCCTGCTAGGCCTGGCCAAACAGGGCCTTGCCCACAGCTCTATTAAAGTCCATTTGGCAGCAATCTCAAGGTAACCTAGACTGGAGAAAGAAGTTTCCCTCTATGGACGCAGATTCATAAAGCATTTCCACAAAGGCCTTTTTAGAAGCTTTGCACCAGTAAAACGGATATCGCCAGAATGGAGCCTCAATACTGTGCTCTCAGGGCTCATGAGGAAACCATTTGAGCCTATGGACTCTGCACTGCTGGGATCCCTGTTGTGGAAATTATATTTCCTTGTGGCCATTACATCAGCTAGGAGGGTGTCGGAGCTGCGGGCCCTCACAGTCAACCAACCCTACTTAGGGTTCCAAAAGGACACAGTACTTTTTATGACAAACCCACGATTCCAACCCAAAATACTCTACGCATTATCACAGGAATTCCATGATAACCTTACTGGTTTTCTTGGGGCGTGGCTATCGAGCCATGGAGTAGAACGTGCTTCTGGGGAAGCGCCTGCAGATCCTGAACTGATCCGCATCAGAATATGCCAAATGCAGCCAGAGATCTCTGGAATTGAAAGCTCGACCGTGGGAAGGTGTTCTGCACAGTATCCGAACATACGTTGGAACCGAGGATCACAAGAAACGGAGCCGTCCAGGATGCTGACGTTCTCAGGCTGGGAAAACCAAAATGGCGGACCTGGGGAACAAAGGAACCGAGTGAGGAAGCTGCGCTGTGAAAGGACGGCTCGAGACTGTGCGGCGAAAGCGCTGAGGAGGAGAGCTGCGCTGCAGGCTAATATCTGGCGCTTCGACCTCGGATCTGCCTTACCTGACCCGGAGCAGCGGTCTGCAGCAGGGGTGCGCAACGGCAGCACCCGAAGACAAAGGAGTCCACAGAGAGAGAGGAGCCGGATCCTGAGAAGGGAGACGAGCGAACTCGCAGCTCGTTGGACTACTGCGGCAGAAAGGCTAGGTGTGCGCACCGGAGAAGGGCATGTAGGCAAGGCGGTTCATGATCCATGGGCCAAGCGTGAGGAAGAGTGCACGATCTGACACCGGCAACCAGCTGTAGCAGCGAGCAAACGTGGGGCTGTGCAGATTCGGAGGCTGGGTGCCGGCAGGACACCGGACCGAAGCCAGAGCGAGAGGCACTCCAGAACAGCTGACTGCAGAGACCCGAAGGAGCGGTTAGTGTGTCAAGGCTACATTAACAACAGCGGTAGCCGGCAAGCTGAATGGAACGAATTAGACACACTGTAAGGGATACAATGTAGTGACCGCGAGACGGGAACACAAGAGGTGGTCGCGCTCGAATAAAGGCATAATCAGGGCTGAAAACGTCAGGGTAACGACACATGCAAATGTGGGGCCGCAATATGAGAAGACACAGGAGAGGCCCCTGACAGTGTGGAGGCGAGGCCCGAGTGCTGCTGGGGCACACGGAAGGTGAAGACAGGCATTGGCCTAATAGATGCAACTAAACTAAACTAAACTGGATGCATGCCACAAGCCACTGAGTAAGCGCAACAGCCTGAGGGCAACCCAGAGGCCTGCAGATACCGGCATAGGGATGCATGACATGGGGGTGTGCTAGCCAGCTGGACATAAAGAGCTTGGTCCAGTGGGCGCCTTGGTCCGCTGGTGTCCCCCCCTGAGGGCGGGTAGACCTCGGCAACAAGGAGGACTGAGAGGGTCCTGGAGCAATAATAGGGATAGTCTGGGACAGACATCCCCAGAACTGGGAAGAAGTGCCCCGGACAGCAGGGCGTGCCCGGCCCCGGGGCGAACCCAAATAGCAGCCCGCACACGAGGGAAGGTGACATCCAGATTGCCCAAAGCCAAGGGGAAGCAATCCACCATGGAGGAGTTTGCCAAGTCTCCTCAGGCAACCGAGTGGACTATAAGGAAGGGCCAGGACACGCGAGAAAGTGAGAAGATGGCGCTCAACAACCAACAGATACTTGACGCCATTGCTGACCTATAAAATATCATGGGAAAGCAAGATGGGTACTGCCATTAAGTACGCGCTCTAAGTAGCGCTGTTTGCTGGCCGGAGTTGCTGCCCTACGTGCTCAAGAATACAGGAATACTGACCTTGCCTGGACACTTGGTATTTACTTACCTGCCCTCATTTATGTTACTATATAACCTAATATAAGTATATATTACTTATATGTCCCTTATTCTTATTATTTCAGCTGATCCCGCCCCTTAGTACAAGAAGTGTTTATAATCTACTTCCGGCGCGCATTTGCGCGCACGCGCATTAAGTACACGCTTTAAGTAGCGCTGTTTGCTGTTAGCTGGCAGCCGGCAGCTGGTTGCCAGTTACCCTAACCAATACAACCCTGGGCGAAAGAGTGCGCACCACTGCTGGTTATAGCAACGTGGCTCACACTTAAATTTCCTTCTTGTTTTCCCATGCTCTCGGTTGTTGATGCTACCTCAGACAAGGTGCTGCCATTCTACCTAGTACATGTATTGGTTTCTGTTTAGTGTGCTTTGAATTAACATCCTTAATTGCATCAAATAGCCTGTATCGCAAATCTTTCTCTCGTAGCATCCCTGGTTTCTCTCTCACTCACATTTCAATTATGGCGAATGGACTAAGAAGCATAAAGGGTAACTTGACCACTCCCTCTTGGCTTTCTTCTAGTACCATTGACTCGCTTATATGTCATGGGAAAACTTCAAATGTTGAACCGACTGTCCCTGAGGTCTCTATTGCGACCTTGGTTCCAGAAGAGATGCCCATGTCTTGTAATGGCCTACATGCTGCTCAAATACATGTCCGAACTAAGTCTCAATCATTCAAACATACTTTGTCCCCTGTAACATCTGTGCCCCCTACCTCTCTCCCCTCCATTAGCTAGGAGATGAGTAAGGCCATAGACGACTTTAAAAGCTGTTCTGAATCACCCTTGCCTCTTGAAACTGACAAAAAGCACTTTGATCTAACGATGGAGAAAATGGAGGCCCTTGACCAGGCTGTTTGCCGTTCCATCGGCACTCTGACACCAATAGTATTCAATTCAACGAAAAAACGCATGTCCTTTCATTCGCACATGCCCAACTATCCAAAAAATCTTTTGGACATGAGCGCTGAAATTGTTGACGATATAAATAAAGAGTTACCTCCGTCTCCAACCACCAAAACACCTGAATCTGTGACAATACATGATCAACTTCCTCATCTTTCACCATTGCACAACGAGAGCCCCCTCCAACACTCTCCTGGTACTTTCCCGGTTGTTATCCGGATTCTAGACCTTCTTGATAAAGGCCATGATTTCACCCACCTCGAATTGAAGGAGATCAAATCATCTCTCTTATCTATGTCATCAAAGATGGACCGCATCGAAGGATTCATCTTAGCAGCTGAAACTTTGAAAAATCTTAAACCTGCTTCATCCCCAAATCACTTATTGGTTACTAATCCAACCCTGAAAAATAAAAATATACAGTGTTGCCCCTTTTCCCACCCTCCCGGTGATTCCCCCAAATGTTTTGCCAACCCCCCATGTATGTCCTTGTCAAAACACTTCCATCGATTTAACAGCTATTGAAAAAATGATCATCATAGCGCTTCACACCTCTAATCCTATGGAACCCAAAGATAGCCCTGATAGTCCTACTATCCTGGTCAAAGCACTGGAACAAATGCAGCCAGATTCTCAAATATTGGTTCCAACAGAAACGGCCACAGGCTTTATGTCTCGGAGAGCTAAAAAACTCCATCAAAGTGCTATTAAAAGGTATGACAAACGAAGAAAAAATGCTTTGACCAAAGGTTCTTGTATTCAAACTGCCCTAATTGACCAACCACCACCTTCCATTATTGCAAAAATAACAGATGAAGATCACATTGATCTTGATCAACTTTCAAAAGAAAGTCGAGAAGCCCTAATTGTGACTATAAAATCGCCTATCAAATCGAAATATGTCAATGAAATCGCATCTGTCAACATAGAAACACTAAAAAATGCAAAAGCGATTAGTAATGCGCCAATAACAAGCAAACGAAGAAATAAAAAAGACACTGCGATATCTATGTGTACGGATGATCTAACAACGGCTTCGACCCATTTAACGGGAATCAAATCAAATCTGACTAATTATTTTCCGAAATCTGGCAGAATTCGCACTACTCGACATGATGAAATTCTATTATTAGGCTCCACTTCCACCACAACGCCCAAATCTTATAGTGAAGCCTGCAGAAATGCTAATAACTCAGCTTCGAGCTCTATTCGAACTATAGACCTCTCTAACATAACTGACTCAGTAACAACACAGAACACCGATTCACTTACACCAGTTCTGCCAGTGGTTCAGTGCTCATCCTCAGAGTCGGAAAATTTGGACGCAAGCAGCATGAATGATGCTTTACGTCCTTCTATTAAGTTACCACTTCAACCGGATCTTTCTATCACCAGCAATGATCAAACGGATTACTCCGCTATTGTACGTCCTGAAATAGTAGTTAATGGATGTGGCAAAGTGACATCTTTCACTACGTGTTCATCCACAGAATCTTTGCCCTTGCACACACCTAATCAGGTTTTGCCTAGCGCTTTTCCATCTCCTGATTACAATAGCGCTCTGGTGCATGGCCCTGCGCTACACAGATCTATTCCAGAAGTGCAAACTTCTGCAATGCTCACACACCATGATATTCTAGACATTCTGAGGAAGGAACTCTGAGAGATCTATCAAGCCTGCTCTAGATAACGAACCAACAGGCTCAACCCAGACTAGCCCGAATAATCAAGTTCCCCCTTTCGAGGACATTTCTGATCCCCATATAAAATCTTATGCCCGCTTCCCTGACAAGGCACAACACATTATTACGGAAAAACTCCACCTAATAGGCTTTGAAGGTAAACGCGAATTACTTGGGATTAATCGTATCAATCGAGCCTTTCTTTTAACGCTCTTTGGTCGGATCCCCCAATTATGGATGTTTAAAACAGAAGATATCCTCCGGGTATCATTGTCCACAGAAAATAACTATTGCACTGTCTGCTACTTGTCTTCGGAAGCTGTAATGAAACATCTATGGTTTAACAGGGAAGGTATAAAAGAAGAAGGCTTGGTTCTAAGCTCAATTGAAAATGAACCAGAAGCTATTAAATTAATTGAGCATGGCGGTTCTCAACCTTCTATTTTTGATTCACGATCCGCTTCCATACTTAAAACTAATGTGGATCCAAATGCAGCTATTAATGAATTATTGAACAAAGCAGGTATCTCTCATGATCTCCCGTGGCTAGCCCCCATGCTTAATTCTCTCTACAAAGCTAAAGAACCTACACCATAGCCTTCAATAAAATCAACCTTAACCTTCTTATCTTGAAACTCATGTGGTTATAACAACCTTATGAAGTGGTATTCAATGTTAGACTGTGATACCCGTCCATCAATATTATTGATACAAGAAACCATGAAAACGACTGTCCTCTTGCTATCGGATTACACTACTCACTGCTTACCGGCAACACGATCGACTGTCAGTCGTCCCGCCGGAGCATCTTGATAGCAGTTGACAATGCCTTAATGTTCAGTTCTAAGATCATTTGGAAGGCCGTGAATCTTCTTGCGATACTGTTGACGACTAACATCCCCAAGTATCGTAATATAATTATAATCTCAATTTATTGGAATCCGGTGCTTTCACCTATTGATGTGATGATTACCTCGGTTGAGAATTGCCTGGAATTCGTCACACAGGAATATCAAGATATTGAGATAATACTAGGAGGCGATTTCAATTACGACTGCAGGACCACTACTGAGTTTAGAGGCCCTAAAACCAATATCCTATCAAAGCACAGAGGCTCACGATGGAGGAATTTTCTAAAAGATTGGGACTTGGATATCATCATACCTGATGAACAATCAAACTGGTCCACATGGTCTAGAGATACTAAAGTCTCAACGATTGACTTTATATTTGTCACCCATAATCTGCTTTTAACATCAGTGCCGTTAAAAATTACTTTGATGCCATTCGGTGACCATGCACAAATACTGGGCCAGTCCAAAATCAACTTCCCTATTTTGATAGTTGATTCTTCGACTATGCTGTCTGAAATAGATCGTCCACAGATTTCCCTGAGATGGAGTAAAGCATTATGCATTAAATTTGTCCCACACGTAATGCTGACTATTGCCAATAGTCACATCCCAGAGGAAACCCCGCACAGTGTGATGGAGTCAATCTACGCTGCAATCATTCACGCTACTTTATTACATTTTAGTAAAAATAAAATCACTGCTACCAAACATCCTCACACATTTGATCCCCTTTGTAAAATTCAGAAACGGAATAAAAACAAGGCTCTTAGAGACTTGAAGAAAAATAACGATCTATCTCATGAAATGTATCATGACATTACATAAACAAAACATCAAACACATAAGGATACTCGGATACAATGAAATTAATTGTAACCTCATAAGAGCCAGAACAGCCCATGATACACGCACAATCTGGTCGAACCATTAAAAACAATGATAATCAATTATCACTCTCAATTCCGAATGCCATATCTGAATCTACTTGGCACACGTACATTATAACCAAATTTTGCACCCCTAAGCAGTTCTTGAATATCCGTACCATTTCTTTACCTTATCACGATCTACCTCGACTAAATTGGACCATCAATGACATTAAGTGGGCTATATCAAGATTGAACTACTCTAAATCAACTGGTCCTGACGGTTTTCCTCCCTGCTTGTAAAAGGCAGATCCGAATCTATGGGCCATCCTTCTTAAAACCAAATTTCAGGCCATTATCGACTCCGGAATTATTCCCACTTCTTGGCTCTCGGCTAATATCATTCCGATATTCAAAAAAGGAGACCCGTCCTTGCCACGGAACTACCGGCCTATCGCTTTAATTGACACAGAAGCCAAACTCTTCGCTGTTCTTCTTCTTTACTATCTTGAAAAGCATATCGAAATGAATCCGCTATACTCCAAATATCAAACTGGGTTTAGAAAAGGACAAAGTACCTCTCTCAACGCCATGATTATGGCATTTACCATTGGGGGAGCAAAACAGCCGTCTGCAAATCCGGTCTATATTGCCCTGATCGACATGACTTCGGCTTTCGACGCGGTAATACGCGACCTATTATGGGCTAAACTAATTGAAGTGGGAATACCTCCTGTGCTGATATATTGGTTCATTGCCCTACACATGAACACCTCCTATAAAATCAACCTTACTTCTGAAGGACGCACCACAAAACCTATTAACACCGAAATAGGCCTCAAACAAGGATGTAATCTAGCTGCTACCCTTTTCAACCTGTATCTAGCAGACCTCGACAAATGTTGGGATGAGAAAAATTTGTTCTCTGCAAAAATCGGCCTTCGATTAAAATGGCTCGCATTTGCAGACGTCATTATCCTATTCGATCCCACTCCTGCAGGCCTCCAACTGAAATTACAATTATTTGAGGAGTTTGCATTAGCACATAATCTAACCCCCAATCCCGCTAAGACAGCAGTGATGAAATTTGGTGTTCATAAAAAAACAGGGAAATTTCAATGGACTATTATGCAAACTATTATTCCTGTTCATACAGATGGGATTTACCTAGGGTACTATCTATCTGAAAAAAATTCCATCAAAATGTGGACTAAAATACTAAATGACAAGATCCGACCCCTGATATCACAACTAAAAATTATACATGCAAAATACTGTAAATTCTCACTAATCCCTTTTATCGAATTCTTCACGTTGAAAATTGAAACTGTTATTCTCTATGCAATAGATATGTCTTGTCGACATTGGTGCAATTTTAGACCAAATTCAAGGGACATCGCTGAAACGTGCAATGTCTCTTCCCATGTCATTACCCAACGCGGTTTTAAGGCACGAGCTAGGTCTAATAGTGTTATCCACTCTATAGAAATGGCGTCTTCTCACCAGCTTTGCAAAAATAATGGACCCGAAATCTAACTCTTTATATGAGGACCTTAAACAATCAATCCACTTTAGACCAACGATCCTCATGGATCATTATTTGACAAAAATACACACCATTTTACATGATGCTGATATCACAGTGGATGACGTTTATATTAGATCCGCTTATGCCAAACGCAAGTTATTTGAACTTGATTGGTGTCTAACTATTGATCAGATAGGATCTTACAAACTTTACAAGGAGTACTACTTATTTACAAAGAAACGAATACCGCGATATGAGCACATCACCTGATTTCCTTGTAACCACACTCGCAAGGTCTTTATACGATTTAAATTCAATTTATTGTATACTAAAGAAAGGACTGCGAATTGGGCTGTCCTGAAGACGGGCATTGAAAATAGGCATTGCAGATTTCCCCTGTGCACCGAACCTATAGAAACATTGAAACACTTGATTTTATATTGTCCATATTTTAAATCCCCAAGATCTCTCTTACTCATGGAATTCGTGAACATAAATTTCACTGATTGTTTACCGTTCCTTTGGGCTCGAATGATGCAAGGCAATCACAAACCTCTCATCTTTGCCTTAACCAAATTCTGTAAACTTATAGAAAAGGAATTGGACAAACATGTTAACTGTGATTTGACGAATTGCATGGGGAACTTCACTAATTAATGAAAAGAGATATGTTCTTGATGTTATACTTTTTTCCTCTCCAATTTTCTTTTTTTTTTCTTTTAACTTGAATGTTTGTTTCTATTGTAAAAACGTTCATTGAACTTTGATTTTACATTGTTTTCCTTCATATAGGAAATGTTTTATAATGAAGTTTTATTGAATTTTGATCTGATATTTTGTATGAGTTACATTGTCACTTTTGCAAAGGTTCTTTTGCTTTGTAATAGAACCAAGACAAATAAAATAATAAAAAAAAAAAACTGCCATCTCAGATCTGAAGACCGCGCTAGAGGCCAAAATCGATAGTGAGTATAGATGTAAATCTGCTATGACAAGATGTACAGGCATTGGCCGAACGCACAGAAACCCTGGAAAAGGAGGTGAAAGCCAACACAAGCACAACAAATGCAAGAGAAGTCCATGTGCTGCAACAACAGATGCGCAGATCTCGAGAGTAGAGCCGAAGAAGCGGAGGTGCGGGCTCGCAGACACAACGTGCCCATTGTGGGGCTTCCGGAAGGCGAAGAGGGATCTGACCCGACGAACTACGTCGAGAACATGTTGTTGCAGGAGATATCGGGTGGAACACAAAGTCAAGGGTTCGCAGTGGAGAGAGCGCACAGGGCCCAGACGAGGAGGCCACTGCCTGGAGCCCCACCGCAGTCTATCATTGCCAAGGAGAAGGTCCTGGAACATTTTCGCAAAGGGGGAATGATAAGCAGAGCGTCGGCAACCATAACGGCATATCTGGACTACACGCTCCTGGTGCAGAGGCAACGCCTGAACTATGTGGCGGTGAAGAGAAGGTTGCGCGAAGCAGGCTATAGATATATGCTGCTGGACCTGGCAAAAATGAAGGTGCTCCTTAAAAATAAAGCACTATTCTTCGAGTCACCAGAGGATGTGATGACATGGTTGGACTTGAGGAACTGCCCGACGGGAGTGACAGATCAGAAAGCGTGTGAGATGGATAAATGAACCGGAGCCTGATTGGTGCTGAATGGTCATAATAGGGGACAACACGAGAGATAAGTATGGCTGTTAAGAATGATTTCTGAACTCTGTCCTGGAGGGGCAGAGGTTCAGAAGGCCAGCCTAGTTTCTTGGAACAGGGTAACCTCTGGACAAGCCAGACCAACCAGAGTAGCTATGGCAAGCGGTCAAGACTAAGTCTCAGGAGGGGTGAGGGTGACTGAAAGACCTCAATGAGCATACACAGCAAGGACACCTACAAATTACTCCAGACAGGTGTTATATTAAAAACATAGACACATTTATTACAAGGCCTTTGTAACATAGACCATAGCAAAGAATCACAGTAACACTAAGTAAGCCAACACATCACACTGAATACAATATATATACAAGACTATTGGGGTCCAAAGGGTTAAATGCACAAAATACATTGACAACCTAGAGGGGAAGGAAACAGGCAGTGCAGGTAATCTTTAGACCCAGTTCCACATCAATACTACACCTAACTAAGAGGCTGTCCACGCGCTTATGATACATACATGCGCTTGTGCCAATGGGCAGGATAGGGTCTCTTCAAGGGTCTCTAGCAGCTCAGGAAGGTGGATGAGGCGATGCAGAACAAGTTCCCACTATTCACGAGGACCTCCACTTGAAGGCAGAGGCAGTTTGAGAGTGTGGGATGGAGTCGCTATTTCGCAATAGCTGTGGAAAGGAACTGGGCCCTCAGGGGCCACTTGTGTGTAAAAATGGGCTCCTGTGCTAGGGGCCACCGGTTGGGGTAAGGAGTACTCACAGGCAGACCCAAACTTCGCCAGTTCAGTCCACTTCGCTGGCAGGTTCGAATGCGGCAAAAAGACGTCTCAGCAGCTTGTAGTTCCCGAGATACAGCAATGATTCCCAAACGGGACAGTGGCGATTTCTCCGCTCCGGGAGGAGGAATCGGCCCAGTTTCACTGCAGCAGGCTTCAGGGGCAAGGGCTCACAAATGCAGTGAACTTGCACAGGTCGTTGCCGCTGCTGGGCAACACGGTAACCGCGTTTTCTTCCGGGCCTGGCGCACTCGTCTCCGTTCAGACCTGGGAATGCCAAGTGTACGAAATTCGGTGTGAGGGTGCCGTGGACACAGAACTAGCAGTCTACCAAGTTTCCAGGGCCTCCTCGAAACGGCGGCGGTGATAGAGCAAAGCAGCTGGGTAAGCTGGGTCAGTCCACTGGTTGGCCCAGGGACACTTCCGAGAAAGCTTATTTGCAGGGTTTGATGAAGGTGCCAAGAATAGTTGGTGCCACTATTCCAATGGGTCGAAGCCTCTTCGCAGACCTTCTAGGACGACCAGATGCAGAGGGGTCCCACGAGATGACAGCGGGCTCGGGGTGCCAAACCTTCCAGCGGGTCACCAGCGGTTCCTCGACTCGGCTTCGTGTTGCAGGATACTTGGCTCCTATCCTTTGTTCGGTGTGAACTCAGGAGATCGACCTGGTAGTGGTGTTTTCAGCCTCCTCTTATCCAAAGTTCCCTTCATGCCAAAACGGAGAGGACCCAATGGGAGATCTGCTCACAAATACACACTCCATATGTGGACCAATCACGGACCACGGTGGTACCAGGCATTCGGGGCACTCCAGACTCTCTGGCACCCAGGATGTGTATTGGGAACAGACATCCCAGCCCACATCCTGGAGGCACACACAAGGCATGCAGAAGCCCGCAAAAGCATTGGGATTTGCGGGAAAGTGCATGACCAAATAAGGACTGGCCCGGGTCCGCTCGACCTGGGGAAGGTGAAGGGGCAAGATGGCCAAAGGACAGGACAAAGAACCTCGTGGCATGGCCATTTTGGAGCCAGGCCACCTATTCGTGCCAAACGCGGTTAACACGGCAGGAAGGGTTAAAAATAATGCGAAAAGATAGCTGCCACCAGTCCTGTCCATGACACATCTGCACAGCTCATAAAAAGTCCAGCGAGAGTTTCTAGGGCCTTTGGAAATGACTAGAGACCCAAGTGTGCTGTATGGTAAGGTACATTGCACACTTGTTACATGTTGCACAAAAGCTGCAACATGAGGAAAGGACTAAGGGAAACAAAGTCTCCCAGTACTGACTGTCTTAAGGGCATGTCAGTTTCCCCATAAGAAGTGAGCGAAAGGCCAGAGAAGTGCAGCTGAGGGCTGTGTCGCTCTGGCAAAGTCAGTCAATGGTGTCTAAACAGCAGCAAAAATGTTGGGGGTTGACACATGGAGGGAAAATTACCTACAATTGGGAAATCTTTCCTAACAATGGCACATAAAGAGACACTGGGACTAGACTATAGTGGATGGCATAGGATATCAATAGGTTGGTTTATATGATCCTAAACGGCAACGCATTGTCTGAGTGTAGCAGGAGAAGCAATCCCAAAGATACGCTACCATGCCCCTGGAGGTAGTTGAGTTAGTATACTGTTAGGGAGGCATCCCCCTGCTGAGTACCGAATATCTGTTGCACCGAGATAAGGGCTAGATGCGGGGTAGCCTGAGATCCAGGGATGGAGCTGGGCAACAGTTGGGGGGGGGGGGAAATGGGAGGAAGAGCGAGGGGGGGGGTGCAGTTGGGTACGGGTGGATGACAGTTGGGGAGAGGGATGGGGTAAGGGCGAGTGGAGTCTGGGTAAGAGAGGGTTTATTGGGAAAGGTTAGGGAACAAGCTTACATCCACGCACTACTGTGCAGGGAGCGAGAAACAAGGGGGAATAGAGGCGGGACCAGGTATGGATGAGAGATGGGAGACCTTAAGATAGCAACCTGGAATGTCAGGGGGCTGAATAGCTACCTAAAGAGAAATGGGATTATGTGGTATCTAAAGAGGCAAAGAATAGACATTGCCCTATTACAGGAAACTCACTTCACGGAATGGAAATGGGAGGTGATCAAGAAGAAATGGAGGGGGACCACCATAGGGGCTAGGTATTCTGCATACGCCAGTGGGGTAATTACTTGGATAGCGCCACATGTACCGTTCCAGTTACTACAGTCATCAGTTGATTCAGATGGGAGGATGGTGGTGATACAGGGATTGATAGACAACAGGGAGCTGTGTATCATCAACACGTACGCCCCGAACCAGGACACTGTGGCCTATTTCAAGACCTTATACGGTAAGGTTAGCCCGTACCTCGGGGGTGCAGTTATATGGGGAGGAGACTTCAATTGCACACTAGACCCCAGGGTGGATAGATCAGATAGGAAGATAGTTAAACCTACCCCTGCAGCCAAAACTCTGAGTGTCCTATTGGGAGACTTGCATCTGGAAAATATATGGTGGTTACACCACCCACACGATAGACAATATTCTCACTATTCAGCCCCTCAAAACCTATATACATTCATGATTGGACTATAGGTTTGCTACGCCGGAACTGACGGGAGAGCTAGTGCAGTCAGAATACAAAGCGAAGGGTCCTCTCAGACCACTCGCCACTGATTATAACATGGCAACACTTGCCTCCTAGAGCTAGGATCCCAACCTGGCTGCTTAGAGCATTGAAAGACACAGTATTCAGGAGGGCCTTGGGAGACGAAATAGTAGAATACTTCGAAAATAACACGGGAAGCGTAAAATCGGCTGGTACTTTATAGGAGGCATTTAAGGTGGTAGTGACGGGAGCAGCAATATATAAATCCAATGGTCTGCAAGGTGGTATAACTAAGGAGTTGCAAAAGACGTGGGCGAAACTAGAGGCGTTTATGCGTAGAGAGGACACCTCTGAGGATGCCAAGACCATAAGTCAATTGCAACAAGAGTGTGAAGGGCACTGGGAGAGATTATGCAACCTGAACTATAAGAAATACATAGAGATGCAGCATGCAGGAGGGGACAAGCTGGGGAGGTTGCTAGCATGGTTGTATAAGAACGAGTCACCCAGATCAACAATCGGAGCAATAAAGGGGGAGAATGGACAAACACTGATACCCAAGAGGGTGTAAACTGGGTGGGGGGCGGAATTTCCTTGAGTTCTATCAACAATTGTACAGAGACATCGAAGGGGGTGAATCACGGGAGATAGCCGAAACATTGCAGGATATTGGCTTACCCAAATTAAGGACAGAAGAGAGGGAAAATCTAGAGGCCCCAATCACGCTGCAGGATATGGAAGCAGTGATCACATTATTACCTACTAGCAAGGCCCCGGGAGCGGACGGGCTCCCTAGTGAGTTCTCCAAAACATACAAGTGCTCTCCCCGTTGCTGGCAATGTTGAATGAGGCACTAGAAATAGGGATACTGCCGGAATCCCTGAGAGAGGCGATTATTATTCCGCTTCTTAAACCTGACAAGCCGAGCCTGGACTGCGGGTCGTACAAACCGCTATCCATGCTGAACCAAGACAGCAAGATACTCACGGGCATGCTGGCAAACGCACTGAAACGGATTATTAGCCAACTTCTACATCCTGACCAAACTGGATATGTTCCGCACATGAGCATATCCGACAACCTCAGGAGGCTCCACCATCTCATAGAAAATACAGAAAGGGACTCACAGGAGGTCACAATCGTCTCATTAGATGCGGTGAAGGCCTTCGATTTGGTCAAATGGCCCTGGCTGATGGCAGCCCTAAAAGAATATGGAATTGGGCCTGGGTACCTCAAGTAGGTGAAACTACTGTACAGTAAGTCACTAGCTAGAGTCAAGACTAGAGCGATCATCTCAGAGAGGTGGCAACTCAGTAGGGGCACTAGACTGGGATGCCCTTGGTCCCCAATGCTGTTTATCCTAGCACTAGAACCCCTACCGATATATCTGAGGCAACAATATGAGGTAGGGATCTACACGAAAGAAGGGCCACATTTAATGTCAATGTATGCTGTTATACTTGAAGTATCCTGAGGAAAATCTGCAATATATCTTAGAAGTAATGGAGCGATTTGCGTTGCTCTCTGGCATCACAGTCAATCCTAAGAAATATGTATATTCCCCCTGAGGAGCTATAAAGGGAGAAAACCTATCAGTATTACAAATACACTGGGAGACTAGAACCCTTAGATACCTGGGGATTGACATTTGTCATACGGTAGAGAACGAATACAAACGCAACACAGAGAAGGCATTAGCGAACATTGAAAACTGCATTAGATTCTGGGCCAAGCTCCCTTTGACCATGGTAGGGAGGGTGGCACTGTTGAAGATGGTTGTATTGCCGAGGTTGTTAAACATTTTTGGGAACATATATATGATACCCAAGCGATTCTTCATTAAACTCCAAAGCATATGTAGAGGGTACATATGGCACAATACCAGGAATAGAATAGCCCTGTGGAAATTGCATTACACGCATGATAAACGGGGCATACAATTACCCAACTTTGAGGTCTATCATTTGGCCAGTCATCTGCAATATGTGGCTAAATGGTTATCGTAAGACCCAACATCGGAGTCTAGATTGTTGAGGTCGGAATGTGTTCCGTTCTTTCTGAAAGAATGGATATGGCTGCCAAAATCGGAGCTAAAAGGGTGTACGAGGATGCTGGAGTTGGGATGGAGGATGTGGCGCAAGGCTTGCCAGGTCATGGAGAACCCGACCCAGTGTTCTCCACAGGTGCCGCTAGTGGCATTGACCGGAGGGGACGAGCAACTGAGGAAGACTATTCGTAAGCACTGGAAACCAGTGGGTATTGCAACACTGGGAGATGTATGGCAGGATGGGAAGGTAACGGAGTTTAACGTACTGGTAGAAGAAACTCGGCTACACTCAGGGCAGTATATCACATACACCAGATTGGTATGGCGCGTGAAAGAGACATGGTCCGAAATAGTGCTGGAAGACCAACCCGATACGACCATAGAAGCAATTTGCGATATCCCAGAGGGGGGGGCACAAAGTCTCTCGAATCTATGAACTACTGATGTGTAGGGCGGCAAAGGAGGTGACCCAGTTAAGACGGGACTGGGAAGAGGAAGCAGGGGAACCCACAAATGATGGATTGTGGGGGAGGGTCCAGAGATGCCTCAAAAAAGTGTCATGGAATGCGAGGCTGCAACAGATACAGCTATATGTTACTCAGAGCATACATGACCCCCTCCAGAGGATCACTCGATTTAAGAACGCAGGAATTCTCAAAGAATTAGAATCCCCTTCCCCTGCACCTGATGCCTGCAGTAAAGACAGCACGTGGTGCGACAACATCCAAAGTGCTTTTCTCAACAAAATAACCACCTTACAATCCAAAATCAATGCTAAACAAATCACCCTCCTTACCTCTCCCTTATCTAGACCAGTGACGCCCCCAACTGCCTCCTTTTCTCACACCTCTTTCAGCTTCACTCCACTCACCATCTCTGAGGTTGAACACATTATTTGTAACTTAAAACCATCTAACTGCCAAGGTCACTCCTGTCCGTACCTATCATCAAGGAATCTGCACATGACCTGGCGCCCTTTATAACAACCTTTATTAACTCATCGTTCCAATCTGGAATGGTACCTAACAACTTTAAGGATGCCTGGGTCATCCCTCTTCTAAAAAATCCGACTTTAGACCCCGAGATACCAACAAACTACCGACCTATCACCACCGTTCCATTCCTTCTAAAAATATTAGACAGAGCAGCATATTTACAGATACAGAACTATTTGGAAACCAACAACCTCCTCGGCACAAGACAATCTGGTTTTAGACCAAAGCACGGGACAGAAACAGCTCTCTTAGACCTTAAAACTCAAATTGAGGATCTAAAAGACAACAGCAAACTAGCACTTGTACTCTTACTAGACTTATCCGCAGCCTTCGATCTGGTCAATCACCAAATTCTCTGTCAGCATCTGAAATCTGCTGCACACTTCTCAGACAATGCCACTAATTAGGTCATTCCTAGACAATAGGCATATGAGAGTATTTTCACCTACCTCCTCTGCAGATCCTGCATCAGTCCCCTGCGGAGTCCCACAGGGGTCCTGTGTTTCCCCTACACTCTACAATGTACTCACCAAACCATTGTTTGATGTGCTTGACTATCTGGGCGTCACCTACACTAATTATGCGGATGACACCCAGATACTCATTCCCATTACTGGTGACTACATTGTTGATTCCAAAGCTGTGAACGACATTTACCAAGTCATCCAAGCTTGGATGGCCCAACACGAGTTGTGTCTCATCGATAAGACAGAGCTCCTCATCTTGGGTACACAGAGACTTAACAAACTGAACCCTTTGTTCAGCTCTTTCAATATTGACGGCAACTCCATCAAAGTATCTAAAGATACCAAAACCTTAGGAATCTACCTCGATTCCACACTCTCCCTTTCCCGACAAACCAATGCAGTTGTAGCCGCCTCGGCCTACACCTGCAAGCTGATCACAGCCTGCCGACCATTCCCCACTACACAGAATTGCATCACATTGGCCAGGACACGGGTTATGTCCAAATTGGACTATTGTAATGATATGTACCAAGGCACCAACCAACGTAACCTCAACAAACTCCAGATCACCCCAAACAGTGCCATCAGAGCGGCCCTTAACATCCCCAGATCAGCCCACATCTCAGAAACTGGGAAGAGCCTTCACTGGCTCTCAGTCTCCCAAAGGATTTCCCTGAAAGCATTGGCCCTCACCTACAAATGCGTAAACAACCAGGCCCCTAACTATCTAGCTTCCCGCTTCACCCAGTACATTCCAACGCGGTCTCTAAGATCCACCCAAACTCAAGGTCTCACGATCCCCAGATATAAGCTTCAAACAGCCAGAGGTGTTAGCTTCCCAGTCCAGGCGGCTAAACTCTGGAACACTTTGCCACTCACCATTAGAAATGTACCATCATTTAACTTATTCAAACACAAAGCCAAGCTCTGGTTAGCCACCGCACACGAACAAATGTGTACAACTTGACTCTCAGCATGACCGCTGGGACCATTTACTGCTGCCACACGATACTGTTCCTGCTGTTGCATATGAAGTTTTTGTAACGTTAACTGTAATTCTGCCATGATTGTAACTACACGTTTGATTATATACCATTCCTGTAATTAATGTTGAAGACATGCGCCCGGTTGCCCTCGGGCCTGGCTGCGCTATACAAATAAAACACATACAAATACCCCTCCACCGTTTCCAGAACACTTGGGCTCCCATGCTGGAGTACGATCAAAGATTCCCTGCATTGACCTACAAGCACTTCAACATCCGGCAGGCCTTGGGAGATTAAGACTCCTCCTTAAAGGAGGAAACATATCTGGGTGGGGGGGTAGCGCCCCCCAGATTTATGGTCATGGGGGGAGGCGGCGGTGAGAGTGGAGGGAAGTTGTGGTTTTGTTTTACATGTCTTGCTTTTTACTTTGCTGTACTGTTGACACCCTGTCTTGGTTCAAAATAAATACATTTAAAAAAAGAAAAGAACGCAGGAATACAAACATGTCCCAAATGTGGGGAAGTGAACGCAGGAATGATGCATATTTTCTGGGCATGCCCGGAAATTGGGAAATTCTGGGAAGAAGTAGCCCACCGTTTAACCGAGAAAGGGATCAGACTAGATGTGGAATCTGTGTGGGCATGCATGGTTGGGGGGGGGAGGGGTTCTCCAGGCCACGTAAACTGAAACACGTGAGCAAACTCAAGGACTTGGCCTATATATTAGCCAAGCATAGAATTGCCATGGGTTGGAAGGCAAACAATAGACCGAAGGTAGAGGTTTGGTGGCACGACCTCCAGAAATGGGAAGAGACGGAAACGACAGTATGCAATGAAGCGGCCAATAGAGGGGGGTGGGGAAGCAGAAACTTTGATGGCCTGGAGACATTTAGTGGCTACACTGTCTGGGCCCACCCAAGCCTGCCTAAGTGAACATGATTCCTCCGGGACTACAGAGGGGGAGGAACCCCCTGAGGAAACAATGGCAAATGGCAGAGTGGAGTAGGCTCGAGTTAGGGGGGAGTGTAATGGGGTGACGGTGGACATTTCACGATATTGTGTATGATGCTTGAATGGATATGACATGCACTGTTGGGTTTGTTGGTTGTTGATTGGTTTTTGTAAAGTTAATAAAAATTGTTTGAAAAACCTTACTGGTTTTCTTTAGCATGCCGACAACTCCGGCAGAGGTGGCATTGCACTTGCTCGATCTCAAGCGGGCGTTAAAATGCTACATTGCAATGTACAATGTACAAGGCACTTTACAAGTCAATCGAAACCTGGATGGACAATCATTGGTTGTACCTAAATGCCAAGAAGACGTAGCTGATGGTCTTCGGAACAAATCAAGCTCGGGTCAGGTTAAATTACCAGTGTGAATCCTTCCTCATCAATGACTCCCCGATTAAAGTAGTGAGTAAAGTGAAAACACTGGGGATGTTCATGGAAGCATCTCTGAGTGCGGAGGCTCAGGTCGTGCAAATGAGCAAGAACTGTTCCTATTATTTACAGCTCCTCAGGGCAATTTGGCCTTACCTGAGTGAGGAAAATTACATCTATTGCCAGAGCAACTATACTGTCCCAACTGGACTATGGTAATGCACTACTGTTATGGACGGACAACTGGTGCATTGCAAAATGCCAAATGATTCAGAATAACACAGTAAGAATCATAAAAAAGAAAACCAAGAAGGAACATATCAGTGAAGACGGAAGAGACCTGCATTGGGTGTCTGTGGAAGACAGAATCCAGTTTAAGCCGCTGACCTTCGCACATAGGTGTGTACAAGGGAAAGCACTGGTATACCTTAAAGAGAAGATCGTCCTATGTACCAGGTTGAGCCCTCAGATCAGAAGCACAGGGACAAATCTCGGTTGCAATGCCTAAAAGAACAAACAGACTGGACAAAGCATTCCATATTAAGGTTGCAACTAAATGGAATCACTTAACCATACAGAAAAGATTAGAGCCCACATAAACCATCTTCTGGAAAGAAACCCGCAAACCCACCTATTCAGGTCCTTCCAACCTTAGAGTTAGAACAGTGCCCCCCTGACAGCTCCTATATGTTATGTCTTGTTTCCTGTAAGTTTCCAGTTCCTAGTATGTATGTTGGCGCCCAGATGCCTGTGGGCTTACGGCATGGTATAAGCAAATAAATAAATAAAATAATAAATGCATACATTGACAGGACACAGTTGATCAGGAAATCAATGCAACTTTGTGGCATATGGCCCTACGAATAAAAGCAGTGCTACATTCAAACAAAGCATGGCAAGATGGATCTCATCGGCTCTTGTCTTCAGTTACAAGTCCCACCAGGCTCCCCCACATGACCCTTCAACGGGAGCTACAGCAGCTTCTGAGGCATGGTCGTTGGGGGTCGCGATCGCAGTCATCTGCCAAGTGGCCACCTGGTCCGTGCCACATACTTTTAAGAGGCACTACTCCCCGGAGAAGCAGGTTGCCGAAGAAGTGCGTACAGGGAGAGCAGTCCTACAGCGCCTGTTCCAATAAGGTACGATCCTATGGATTTGCTGTACGGGGTGCTGGTGTGATTTTTATCTGCATGCACCTTCTGTGTCTGTATACTGCTACATAGTCTATTCACAACATGTGAATCTATGAAAGATTCAGTGCTGGACAAGGAGTACGTTTCTTACCTGTAACTCCTGTTCTCCAGCATTGGCATCTTTCATAGATTCACATGCGCCCTCCATCCGCCCCTTCAGTTAGACCCAATGTCCACTGGACATTTATTATCATGGAGTCAGAATCTGAGGGGAAGAGGAGGGTCTAGTCTAGAGCTACTCGAGGTCCCATTGGTAGGGATCAAACACACCCCTAACATGGCTATTAAGCTACAAAATGTAGGTTCTTCTTGGTTAGGGCAAGGGGAATAAAAAAGTAACTGAGGATTCCCAGCCTTACGGGGAATATTCACAGCATGTGTATTTCAAAAGTTTTGGGCCCCCTATATATTCTTGCCCCCCTTAGGAAAACCACACCAAACTTTGCATAATCGTTCAGAGATGTCCATATACTTTTGTTGAAGTCTGGTGAGGATTTGTAAAACGGCACCAAAGATATAAGCCTCCCAAAAACCTTTTGTGTTCGGTTGTCTAGCGACCTGGTCCGTAGCTCATTGGAGGAGCTACTGATTTTGATTGGTGCTGCTCCGCCGGAAGGCATGAGCCGGCACCCCTCCTATTGCACCTGCTTAAGGCACAAGCCTGTCTGTGCCTCAGGTATTACTTTCCGTACGTTGGATGGGCAGGAGCCCATCCCTTTTCGTCTGCCTGCATCAGCTGGAGCAACAGTGCTGCATCTGCTGCAGCACGATCAATCCGATGTGGCATCCAGCTTGCTAACGCTCGGGTAAGCTGACAGCTGCCTCTCAGAGCCCTGAAGGACCCCAGCATCTACAGTCGCGTTGTTCGATCTTAATTTGGCCTTATTTCGGCACTTCTCTCCGCAGAACCACGTGGAGCCTTGCAAAATGGCCACCGCCAACATTTTGTGTTTGGTTGCCTAGCAACCTGTTCCGTAGCATATTGGAGGAGCTACTGATTTTAATTGGTTCCGCTCTGCCAGAAGGCCTGAGCCGGCACCCCTCCTAAAGCACCTGCTTAAGGCACAAGCCTGTCTGTGCCTGTCCATGCTGAATGAGGCCGGAGGACGCCCATCTTCATCCTCCCTACACTCAATACGACCTCCGGATCACAATGCCGAAACAACATCCGCCGTAGGGTAAGCCTGCTTTACGTCCCTGCAATTGTTCTCTATTACCAACTAACATACTCTCTACCTGCTGCATCCCGCCAAAATCCTACATGCACAAGCCTATCTTGCCACCTCCTCACCTCTATTAACGATTACCATGCCGCAAGTCATTGCAGTGCTCCACTCCGAGATACTGTTTGTAGCCGATTCCCCAAGGCTGGAACCACAATAGAACGAGTCACTGAGCAACCTTAGCTCGCAGTATACTGAACTACGCTTTTCCCCGTCATTACATCCTATTTGCCTTTGTGTTGATCTTATGTGCGATACGCACCTAATCTGCCGTACTACCTGCATAGTCATTTCGTATTTGATACTGCATTCTCTTCGAGTTACATACGATTGATCTATCGTGCCTTCTCGTATGGCTTAGCACACCGTGAACATGGCCCGCATTACTGCCATTGCTATTCCAAATATTAAGAAGGGTAGTCGGCCTCCTTATTCTAGTTACACCTGGGAGCTCGGTCATTTGGCGTCATTCCGCCTCCTAAACCTGTAAGCAATCGGCACCAACCTCTGCCAGTATCTTTTGCGTTGGCATATTAATTCTCAGACTATCAAAGTGCTTTTATGCCTAAAACCTGCCTATAGCATCTGATTACATGTATTGCAATATACTGCGTGGCACCTTCTTGTACTGTATGCCGCATCTATTCTGACTATTCATGCAATATGATCACTAGTACCTTGATGCACTTAATTGATTAACTGTACTTTCTAGAACCGTACGCTGCATCCACGCTGACATTACATGCCAAATGATTACAGGCTTTGTGATATACCTAATTGATTGATTGTACCCTTTAGAACTGTCAAATGCACCTTTTTGACATTGCATGCCTCCTCTCTTGTACAACCTGATCTAGGTCTGCTACCAACTGTTTATATTATTTGCCCATTTTATCTAGATTGGCATTGCCTCTGCCATTGGATTGCGCACTCCAAGCTACCGTTATATACCGCATAGCTATGCATTTACCACACCCAAACTCTTCCTTGATCTCAACAAGGACTATCAGTTTGTATCTGGATGCATTAGTCCTTACTACAGTAAGTGCTCACCTGACACCCATCATGGACCTCCCCAGCCATCCTAAAGTATCCCACAACCGTTTGTCCATGTCACTCAGCCTTCCGCCATCCAACCTTATTCCTCCATCAAGGTTCCTACCCCCATGCCTACACACTATTCCACCACAATCGAACAAGACACTAAGGTCCCTAACCACAGGTATGCATCTCGACTTCAAAGCACCACTGATATCCTCCGCACGCACTCACTGCCTCACTGCAACACACTACGTAGACAGTCCTACCTGCAGTACACTTACATTACCCATCCTCCCCACCACACTAGCAATACTGCTCACCACAACTTGGTCCACATCCCAAAGGAAAAGACTCACACTGCTGCATACTGGCTCTATTTCCAAAAACACCTCCTCAGTAGCCACTTCGCCAGTCAAGTCAGAAACTACTAGCCATGCACCTAAGCATAGTCCCTCACAAGTGAATGGCAAACAAGTTATTCCCTCCTCGCAAATTAAAGGAGCCCTTATTAATGCCAGATCATTACCGGCCCACGCCCTGGATATAGCTGACTATATAACTTCACATGACTTTGACTTTATAGCTATTACGGAGACTTGGCTCCATGCTGCATCGGGACCAGCGTTGACCCTTGCTATTCCCGATAACTGCTCCATCATTCGACTTGACCGAGTTTCCAAGGGAGGGGGCATCGCATTTATCCACAAAAATTCCTTCGGCCTAAGAGGCATTAACAACCAAACTATTCCATCAGCAGAACTTGTATCGATCAAATTACCCATCTCACCTTCACGCACTATTACTATCCACCTAATCTATCGACCTCCAGGGCCGACCACTACATTTGAAGAAGACATCTCACTTCCGTTAGCCACCAACACTAAAACAAAATCACAAGTTATCATCCTTGGTGACTTCAATTTAGGTTTTCAAGACCCTAAAGATACTAAAGCCTGCGCTATCAAAGACACCATTACAGAATCTTAGATTGCTTAGCCGATCTCAATTGCAATATAGATATCCACTCGAATATGCTTTGTGCCTGGTCAGACCACAATTTAATCTCGTTCAGTATACAAGAAACTTCTGCACCTAACCAGCAAAGGCAGGCGCCAGCTATGATGACTAGAAATAAACGCAACATAACCATTGAGAAATGACTACCTCTATTACAATCGATTACCAACCCCACTACGACTCTCTCTTATCCCACGGCTCTAGTTGACCTTTAGAACCATACCATCTTGAAGGCCATTATCTCAATAGCACCACTTAAACTACGGAAACCCAAACCTTGTGCTAACCTTAAAACATGGTATACCCCGCACCTCAAAGCCTTACGGAAACTGAAAAGAGCTGCAGAGACCCTATGGAAAAGCATCCCGTCCCTAAGCAGTAAGGACAATTTTACTCCGGCATCCATTAACTATAAAGAAGCTATCATCCAAGCCAAAAAAGACAGTTACAATGACCGCACAGCCAAAGCTAAGTGTAGTACCCAGGAACTTTTTTAACATCCTAAAATAGTTAGAATCGCCTGTCCTCCCACCCGATACTTGCAACAAAGACACTCTCTGGTGTACTAACATTCAGAATGCGCTGCAAGATAAAATCACCATGCTTCAAAACAAAATAGAAACAAAAAAACTCCTTATCAACAACGCTGACCCTAATCCTAACATCCCTGTTCCTACTAGCTTGACGCATTCGCAATTTAATTTCACCCCCTCTATCAAAGAGGTTGAAACCTCATCATGAAACTGAAACCATCAAACTGCCAGGGGTATACATGCCCCACTCCTATTATCAAGGAGGCCGTGAAGGAACATGCCCCATTCATCACCTCCTTTATCAATGCCTCTTTCAAATCTAGCACAGTACCTAATAATCTAAAAGATGGCTGGGTACTTCCACTTCTAAGAAAACCTTCATTAGACCCCAATAATCTATAAAACTATAGACCTATCACGACTGTTCCCTTTCTTCTAAAAATCCTAGACCGAGCAGCCTATTTGCAGATAATGCATTACCTTGAATCAAATAACTTACTGGGTCTTAGATACTCAGGTTTGGGACCCAGACACAGGACTGAAACAGCACTGATGGATCTTAAGACACAAATCCAAATCCTTAAAGACAAAGGGAAACTGGCAGTGCTGCTTCTTCTTGACTTATCAGCGGCATTTGATTTAGTGAACCATAAAATCTTATGCCAACATCTAACATCTGCAGCGCATTTTTCAGATCTAGCTTACGCTTGGATCCACTCCTTTCTCAGTAACCGATCCATGCTCCCTCAGCTTGTGCAGAACCTTTGCTGGTCACCTGCGGGGTCCCCCAAGGGTCTTGTGTGTTGCCTACTCTCTATAATGTATTCACTAAGCCATTATTTGATGATCATGACGATATGGGTGTCATCTACACGAATATGCGGATGACACCCAAATAATCATTACAGACAGTAAAACCCTAAATGACATATACTTCATTATACCAGCATGGATGGCTAGGCACTGGCTCGTTCTCAATGAGAAGTCAGAGTTGCTCCTCTTGGGGTGTCAAGGATGGCACTCTGTCAAGAGTGGCACAGGGCACCCAGGTAAGGTTTGGGTGGCTGTGCTGATGTAAGGGGACCGATAAGCACACACAACAGGAAGCTCAACAAGAACGAACAAAGAGTAGGCAACTGTAGCAGGAAATACAAAGGTACACACAAACTGGATTCCCTCTTGGGGTGTATGCAGAAAAGGGAAAGAGTGTTCCACGGACCTTAGGAAACTCCAGCCTTCTGCACAGAGGTTGCCTGCTGGAAACCAACAGTCAAGCTCTGTACAAAGAGATCTACATACGATACAAGAGAAGACAAGAACAGAAATATCCAGGGAAAAGGAAGTAAATGAGCAATCTAGCAGAAGAAAATGAAGGAAAAGCGGTATAACTGAAATGGGTAACCTAAGGGAAGGACAGAGGACTCAAGGAAGAGAAGGACAGGGATCAAGAACAGGGGGTTGCAAACAAGGAAGAGAGCAAGGGAGCAGCAGCCAGGAAACACAGGGGCTGCAAACAGGGAAGCAGGGCTGCAGTAATGGATGGCACAAGGTGCAGGTAAACTGTTGTGGACTGCAGAGGACTGTAGTAGGCTGCAAGGCAGGGAGCCCAGAGGAGCAGGGCAGAGAGCTGTAGTAGACGGCAGACAGAGCCCAGAGGAGCAGGGCAGCAAGGAGGGAGCTCAAAGGAACTGGGCTGCAAGGCAGGGAGCCCAGAGGACAAGGGCTGTAGGCAAGGAGCCCAGAGGACAAGGGCTGAAGGCAGAGGATTGTAGCAAACTGCAAGGCAGGGGGCCCAGAGGACAAGGGCTGTAGGCAGCAGAGTGAAACAGGCTGCAAGGCAGGGAGCCCAGAGGAGCAGGGCAGCAAGGAGCGAACCCGGAGGAGCAGGGCTGCAAGGCAGGGAGCCCAGAGGACAAGGGCTGTTGGCAGCGGAGTGAAGCAGACTGCAAGGCAGGGAGCCCAGAGGACAAGGGCTGTAGGCAGCGGAGGGAAGCCGGCTGCCAGGCAGGGAGCCCAGAGGACAAGGGCTGTAGGCAGCGGAGGGAAGCAGGCTGCAAGGCAGGGAGCCCAGAGGACAAGGGCTGTAGGCAGCGGAGGGAAGCAGGCTGCAAGGCAAGGAGTGAGCCCAGAGGAGCAGGGCTGCTGACTGTAGAGGGCTGCAGAGGACTCTAGTAGGCTGCAAGGCAGGACGCCCAGAGGACAAGGGCTGTAGGTAGAAGGCAGCGGAGCGTGACCGGCTGCAAGGCGGGGAGCCCGGAAAGGGCACTGGATCAAAAGCAGGATAAAGCAGGAACAGCATACAAAATCGTGGCTCAAGGCAAAAAAGGGGCTGGGAGACTCTTGATGCAAGAGACTGGGCTCCTGAAGGCAGCTGCTTAAATACAGCCCTGCCCTGTACTGAGGCAGGCTAATTGGCAGCACCTGGAGCAGCACACCTGAAGATAATCTGCCTCCTCCCTTTCTGGTCCTGAGATGGTGGAAGCAGCACCGATCGCTAGGGCTTCTGGGGATTGTGGTTCCAATACTGACGAATGGGAATGGCCAGGAATTGATAGCTGTAGCAAGGTGCATTATGGTGCATGTAGTTAGTTGAATTAAATAGGAAAGTACCAATGTTGCGCAAATGGGAATAAAGGACCAAAGAGTGAATAGAGGTTGTTCAAAGAGTATTATGAAGATGAATGAATAACAATTAGTCCATGATGGTTGCCAATGAGTGCGCCCGTGGCGCAGGCATGACATGGGGTCACCTGCTAATTTGAATAATCTCGATGAACACTTCACCTCATTCAATATTGATGGCAATATAATCAAAGTTTCTAAGTCTGTAAAAACCTTAGGTATTTATATTGACTCCGCCTTATCCTTAACTAAACAGACAAATGCCCAGGCATCCTCCTCGGCTTACACGTGCAAACTTATCACTGCATTTAGACCTTTTTTGACACCACCTAACGGCATCACAATAGGAAGAGCCTTAGTCCTCTCTAAATTGGACTACTGTAATGCACTTTATTTAGGCACCACACAACGGAACATTAAAGGCATACTCTAGTAAAAAATGTTATTGTCCCTATGGGTCGGCCATGTTTTTTTAAGGCTAAGTGGCTCGATTTTAGAAAACTTTCCTATGGACCTTACCTGAGTTTTCGTCCATTAAACGCACGCGAAAACAAGCACCTGGGAGCCGCCATTTTCTGAAAATCCTATCTTTTCCCCGATCGCCCTGGCTCACCTGCTTTTGCTGCACTAAATCAATTCCCCTGAGCCTGACATTATCAAAACATTCATATTCCCCGCCTCTCCCCGTGACGTTACTGTGCTGCGTAGGCAAACGCGCCCAGTCGTCTTCTGCGCGACTCCACACAGAACCTGGAAATCAACACAGATCAACTCACAACACAGCGCGCCACAATTCGGAATATGAAACTGTACTTTACAATGAAACAGCAACATGGTACATTTGGTAAAGTACATTTATTTGGCATCAAATGTTTAGAGAATATTCATATGAACTCCGGAAGACATTTATTTTCTTTTATCTTCATCCGCAATAACTGTTCCGTTTCATCTTGGGTCACGCGCTGTTCCATTATGGCACACAGGGTGTTCATTTTCGTAAAAAGAATCACTTTGGAAGCACGGTGAACCGCAAGGCTGTTCCATCAACTAGGCACTAGTCCAGCCTAAAGTTTATGTTACTTCTAGCCACTAGTACAGCGTAAGGGCATGTGGGCCCTTGGCGATCGTCCCATAATATGGTGATCGTGCTCCAGTTGTTGACACGAAGCTGCAGGTGTCTGCTGAAGAATCCATCTGCCGGTGTCTCAAACAGGTGGCAGTTGCAGAACCGGATCAAATACCTGTTAAGAAAACAAATAAATGATAATTAGTCTCACTAGCCGAACTTCATTAATATTACTCATTTCATTCATTACGGCCGATCAGAAACTATTTGCTTGCAAGGGTAGTTCAATGGAGTATGTTCTTCTCTAACATAAATGCGAAAAGTAACGAGATAAATCTAGGGCAACACACAATGATAAACGACACTCTACATGCATGAGGAATGATATGATATATGATATGGCATTTGTAACGCGCGTATACTCAAGTGTTTCTAGGCGTGACGAGGCAGGTGGGGAACAAGGGCAGACAGACAACGATCCTACTAGGCCAGGTGTTTTTTTCTGATCGCGCATGGGGATGGGCTGTACAAGGATAGTTGAATACAAATTAAATAATAGGGCCAGCTGGTGGCAAGTGCAAGGTAAATGCCGGGACAAGGGGCTGAAGGATACAGAGACAGTCCCGTAGTGCAGGCAAAAGTGGCTGGGCCAAGGAGCCAGATCGGTGACACCAGTGAACCTGCATGCCCATGTGCCCACTACGAACAGTTTTAACATCTTTTACAGTCATCATTCATTCATTTATTCATGCATCCATTCACTAAATCTTCATTCCGGTATAAAAGCGTGTAAAGATTTACTTACATTATATTTGAAATTTCCATTGTGTCTCTTCGTAATGCAGTCTGTAAAACGGACCATGCTCTTGACAATGATTTTTCGTATACTGACCTAAAACTGAAACTCGGTTTAGTTTCTGAATTTTCTGCCTTATCGTCTCTTACGTTATTGCGCACTCCCTTCAAATGTAGTTCTTTCTGCATGGTCCCTGTCTCAAGGTCAAAAAACAATAGACCCTTATACTTCCAGTGCGACTTGTGGGCCTCATCTGTGCACTGTCCTTCGCATTCTTTATTTGCAACATCACGTAGTATAGGCATCTGTGAGAACTTGAAGTTTAGAATCCGTCTATGTAGTGCGCCTCAATGTGCAAATGCGAACTGGCTTCTCTCCCAAATGCCACGGCCTGCTTGGCTGGCGCGTTCTAAGTGCCCCAATTTTGTCCCCGTTGTCTGCGAGCTTTGCAGCCTAAATTGAAACATTTAATTTTTTGCGGAAGGTCAGGGAAAGTATAAAGTACCACAGGAGTTGAGTTAAAAGTGAGATTTATTGTTTGTTTGTTTGTTTTATTTTTTGCAATATGCAAGCCTCCCCTCCGTTAACAGTGTGCAGCATTTACATTTACACGAGATGAGACATGAGAAAAATATATACATACACGTATGTGAGGTGAATAGAGAGAATTCAAAGATGACACCCAGCTTCTTCGCCACCCATGATGGTGAAGTTGGGGGTTAGGTTTACTGGTACACTGTACAATAACATTTATTTACAAAAATACAATCCTATTGCAATTATTTAAACCGCGATTTGTACTTTACAATCAGCTGTGCATCGGGTGGGCATGGCACAGTCGCAGTGTTTGGTGCCAATGGATCACTGCTCTGTACAGAAACGTCCAAAATTCCATATCTGTGCTTCTCTAACACAGCAACAATAAGGCCTTTCACAAAGTCAAACTGCATTTCATCATAGACTGGTTTGATCACCCATTGCTTACTTCGTTTTGAAAACACCTTGGTGTAGCGAGGCATCCTTACTTTGCCCCTAGTCCTAGATTGTTCACGTCCGACATTGCTGTTATGGGCCAAGACGGCTAGTAGAGTGCGATGTTTCATGCCCCGAAAGCTAAAATGCAAGCGTTTTGGCCTGTACTTTAGGCACATATTGTGGAACACCTCCAAATCTCCTGTGTGACAGAATTCTGTCAGTCCTCTCAAATCTCTTGATAGAGTTTTGTCGAAAACAATCTTCTCAATGGCTTTGTGTGTCGGTGATGATGGAATCAACCACTTCTTCTTCCGTGCCTCCTCTGGGGACAAAGGGCCATGTTCACATTGGTGGAAATGTTAATTTGCTGTCCAGCGGTGAACGTTGGTACAGCGGTGCATCAGTGACCGCCATTTTTCAAGTAGTATTTCCACTGACCCCTCGCAAGTTTTTGAGCTCCACCAAAGATGGTTGGTGATAGAATGTGACCACTGCAAAATACTTTCAAAACCTTTTTTTTTTCCTGCAGCCGAGATTTTCTTATTGATTGATTTAGCAAGATGCCATACGTCAAATTGATGTTTAATATGTGGGAACTGCTCTCTCATTGTCTTGGCAATTGAAACGTGTCTATCCGTGGCTATGAGCTCGATGTCCATCCCCCTCGATTGTAGATGTTCCACTGATTTTATAAATCCTAGTTTCTCCATGGCCACTGAGGATGTACATTGTGTTACCTGCACGACCTCCGAACTCACAATTTTCTTACTATCCATGTCCTGAAAGTGGTAGGTGCAGTACTTGGCAGAAAACCCAGGGCTATCGCACTGTCCATCGCCGGCTAGCCTGAATCGTTTGCCTTCGAATGTACTTGCTAGAGTCAATTGTTCAATTCTCCAAGCATCACTAATGGCCGGAAACAGATAATCACGTTGGTATGTGTAGTACAGCGCACTAGAAATGAAATGGAGTCCCACAAACTGAAAAAAAGCCTCTAACTTTCTAAAACTGGAGCCACTAAAAAGTGATGCAGCTGCACACAGTAGATTGCCTGCTGGCAGTTTCCCCAGCATCGGTTGTGCAGACCATGAGAACCTATGATTTAATCTACAGGCGGCTTTTATTTTGACGTTTGTGCCTTTCATTTTACGAGTCACATTAATCAATGGCTTCCCACATATTTTCCCTCTAACGGAATGCACACATTTCAGCATACTTATAATTTCCATCAAGCAACTGTCGAATACAATGTATTTGCTCTCTTTCATTAGACTGTCATCCTGCGTCAACGTTGTTTCAGCTTTTGACGCTGTGGAGATGTGAACACATTGGAAAGTAATATCGCTGCTATCAAGTATTGTTGCGTCTATGGATGCTGCGGCTGGTTCATTCTCTCTAATTTCAACATCTGCTAATTCAACATTGATGGGAGAACACAACAATGTCGACATATTTTTTGGTGGCAATTATTTGGCTGGTGTAGATTGTGTAAATTGATCTGCAACTACTTCAGAGCTATCTCCAATACATTCAATAACATCTTCTTGTAGTGGTCCGGTCACACAGTAGCTATGGTCCAATGCAACTTTGCTGTAGTCTCCAAACAGAGCTAATTCATGTTCTGGCCATTGGACATGAGCATCTCGAGCCTGAACACGCCTCGCCTCAATTAATAGTTCCTCCATAGTGTACATGGTCTGGCAAGCCACATCTCTCATTCGCTTCAATGTCTGTGTGTGTATAGTTCTGATGCCCACGGGTAACTGGAGGAGAGATTGGAAAAGGGATGTTCAGTTTAAACACAAGATGGAGTGTAGTAGAATTGACTAGAAAAAAACATAAAATAGTCCCCACCACAAAAACATTTTTAAAGTTATTAACTGTTTGTAACTAACCTGTTTTTGTTTTTTTTTCTTTGCAACTTTTTTGACTCGACCTTCAACATCTGCACGCTGTAGCTCCGATTCGTTTCCGCATGTCCTCCCTTCCTCTTGCGCTGCAACGGGTATATTTTCTGTATCGCATAGACAGCAAGGAATGAGGCTCCATCGTCTCCCTGAAACATAGTACTTTCATTACTATGTATCAAAATATTGTTAGCATAAAACACGTGAGGACGAACACACAGGTACATCTCAATAGCCAAATACGATTTAAACATTGTGTGCAACAATCAAACGACAAGTATTCGACCAGTGATGATCTATTTCGATGGAACTGTCAGTATCCATACATACCTCCGGCTCTGCATGGACAGCCATGAATGGTTGTATTGGAGAGGAGGCATCCGCATCTCTCTGAAACACAATACTTGCATTAGTATGCTTTTCAATATTGGCAACATAACACACACTTGGGGTCGAACGCACAGGTACATATAAAGAGATAACCGCGAAAGATGCATTGTCCAAAAGAATCAAGGAAAATCCAAATATGATCATATGTCATCGACTTATTTCAACGATTCCTTTACATCTGCATCATCTCAATGAGATGTTGTGATTGAGGTGGAAGCTCCGTCGTCTCCCTGAAACACAGTACTTGGATTAGTATGGTTTTCAATATTGGAAACATAACACACACTTGGGGTCGAACGCACAGGTACATATAAAGAGATAACCGCGAAAGATGCATTGTCCAAAAGAATCAAGGAAAATCCAAATATGATCATATTTCATCGACTTATTTCAACGATTCCTTTACATCTGCATCATCTAAATGAGATGTTGTGATTGGGGTGGAAGCTCCGTCGTCTCCCTGAAACACAGCACTTGCGTTTATAGGGAAGAAAGTATAGCAAATGGAATCACGTTATATGATCACGCATGATGGAGCTGTCAGTATCCATACCTCGTGCTGCTGAAGAATATCTATGGATGTTGCAAATGTAGTGCGCACTTCCGAAAGCTGTTGCGCCGATTCGTATACTTGAATGTCAGGCTCTGCATCAAGTGTAGGGGTTGACGCTCCATCGACTGCCTGAAACATAGTACTTGCATTAGTGAGGATTACAATTGTGAAAACATAACATACACCTGGGGTCGACAGCACAGGTACATATCAACGGCTAACCACGAATGAAACATTGTGTAGAACAATCAAACGACAAGAATTCCAGCTCTGATGATGATGCTCGATGGAGCTGTCAGTATCCATACCTCCTGATGTTGAAAAACATCTAGAAATGTTGTAGATGTGGCGGACGCTTCAGCATCTCCCTGAAAGAAAGTACTTGCATTAGTATGGTTAACACTAATTATAACTGAAAACAAACACCAGTGGACGATAACTAAGGTGTATATCAATTGGAAAGCACTAACCAAACATTCAGTAAAATAATTACACGATAGAATAAAACTATTACTTGACATGCATAAAACAAGTATGTAGCGGATTAGCCTAATAAGATTACCTGATACGCGCTAGAAGTGGTTGATAACTGCGACCACGTCAAGGATGTAGAATGTTCTTGCTTCAGATTCAAGGGATAGTCAAGAAGTTGTAAAGGTCAATGAATGATTGATAATGAAATGCCAATATTGAAAATAGCCATGTAAGCCGACAGAATACTTGAAAAATGCTCAATACAGCACAGTTCCCTGTCCCCATATATATATACATTGCGTTTGTGGGTTATGAAATCGAAAAATAATATATTGATAAATGTCATTATTCAAAAAACTATACACTCATATCAATATCGAAATTATTACAAGGGATAGAACACTTACAATATCAATTAATCCATTTGGCTACACACTACTGCAAGGCCGAAAGCTAAATCCGGACACTTGACTCACCGGTGGCGGAATGTGGACGAATAGAGTGGGAATAGCGTTTTCGAGCAATTTCCATGTAGTTCGCCGTTTATTCTTCTTTGTTACCCAAGAAGTTGTGTACATGTCCAAGGAAAAGTGCCGGCTGCAGATGCGGTATCGATCGCCCCTCTTGTCCTCTAAGACTTGTTGGACTCTACTTTCCAGCTCATCCAGTGGATATCCGCAATGTCTGACCCATTCTCTTATTCGAGCGACAGTTTTCGGGAATACATGCATTGTAGTTCCTTCGGATTTCGCATGGGTCTTCGAAGGGCAACCGCTAATCGAACAGGCAGGCATTGTTGATAAATCTGAAAAGTAAATATCGACATTATTATACCATCTTCAAGAATAAAGATTTGATACAAAAGTAAATGAATCATACAATGATCAATGCAAGGTTTGTTTTGATCGCAGGAACTGTACCAGTTCATTATGTGCAGCTTAGTATTTGCATAAATTGCAGAAATGTATAAATGATGTGACTAAAATCGGAACATGTGACTCATCCCTTGGATGTTCTGTATTGCACGAGAAGGAAACATGCTTACATCATAGACTGGATCCCCGAAGGATGCAATTCGATGACAATAGACACAGATGAAAATAAATAGATCTATTGATAGCATAGCAATGGAAACTCTAGTCAATAGCAATGAGACCAATGAACATAGCACTATTGTGTACTCTACTCGCAAATAGATAGAAATTTAAAAATCTGCGAAATATGACTAGGATACATGGCCTTACCTTGACCAACAAACAGTCGGATTCAGCAAGCAGAGCAGTATGTTGCAGGAGAATAGGTGGGTGGCCACAGGTAGCACACTGATGGGTTTGCTCTAAGCGGTCACAGAAGTTCACGGATAGCACGACGACGACCAGATTAGCGTAGATCTCGGTGGTTGCCAGGTAACACGTTCAGGAGTTGACTTGCAAAGCACAAAGATGTTCTCATGAGACATATCAAGTGGTTTATAAAGTATTTGGAACAGGGGTGTGTTTGTGAATGAATGACTTATGTATGTCGTGGTTTTAGGGGGGCGGCCTGCTTCAAGGGGAGGCCTGGCTGGAGACACGGGGTCTGGGGAGGCCATGTGACCGATGGCCCCTTGACGTGGGACACCTTTTGAAGTGAACATGTTGTTTGGCACCTTGGCCTTTCTCGCCCCGGACAGCCCCCCCCATGCCAGCGAGCATCCACCAGCGCGAACCGCCTTTGATACAGGGGGGTGGGATGGATGGGCCTGGGGCGTGCAGATAAGGCACAGGAAGACTGCTGAATGGAGACACACTTATGTGGATTGCAGGGGGGCGGCCTGCTTCAAGGGGAGGCCTGGCTGGAGACACGGGGTCTGGGGAGGCCATGTGACCGATGGCCCCTTGGCGTGGGACACCTTTTGAAGTGAACATGTTGTTTGGCACCTTGGCCTTTCGCGCCCCGGACAGCCCCCCCATGCCAGCAAGCATCCACCAGCGCGAACCGCCTTTGATACAGGGGGGTGGGATGGATGGGCCTGGGGTGTGCAGATAAGGCACAGGAAGACTGCTGAATGGAGACACACTTATGTGGATTGCAGGGGGGCGGCCTGCTTCAAGGGGAGGCCTGGCTGGAGACACGGGGTCTGGGGAGGCCATGTGACCGATGGCCCCTTGGCGTGGGACACCTTTTGAACTGTACATGTTGTTTGGCACCTTGGCCTTTCGCGCCCCGGACAGCCCCCCCCATGCCAGCGAGCATCCACCGGCGCGAACCGCCTTTATATCAATATACAGTATATCGCCTTTATATGAATGATAGTATATCGTTGCTTATCAATAACAAATGCCACATACCGCAGATTCTTGTGAGCACAGACCCACACTTCAACCAGTGTATTATAGTGGCCCAAGACCCAAAGGTCTGTATAATCCAATGGTAATTGATAGTATAGATATATGTGATTCATTTAAAAAATCGAGACAAACGTTGTTAAAATAAATGTGGTGTTTTATTTTGTATCTTATTTTCATGACACAAAAATACAAGACTTTAAAGATTATACAGGTCAGGTTGCAGCACAGCGAGAGAAAATCCCCTGTACTGACCGCTGTCACTCGGGAACGTTTCTCTAATGGCACGAACGGCACAGGCGGGTATCACTCTTCGAACGCGGTGTCCAAGCCTCCCGTGAAGCCACCTTGTATAGGAACGATAGGCCACCAGCCTGTACCACCTGTGAAAAGGAATGAAACAAACTGTTTTTAAATGACCCAGATAAGTTTAATAAACGTTTGTTGTCAATGACAATTCTTGTAACTAATGGCATTTTACACGGACAAATGCTATCTAGACAATGCACACTATTCAACGCCTTACATGCGTTACAATGATATGTAGATGTAATTTTGGATATAGTAGAAGAACATGAAATAGGAGTGGCATGACGAGCAGAGTATACTTACTCGTTACTCGGATTACGAGGACAAACCGTTGCTCGAAGTTCGTGCATAAGCACCATCAAGATTCTCAACACGGCCCGTGTGAGGCAGGCTGCCCTGAAGTCTGGCAGCTCGGTGATGCATTGCGGTCGTGGCTCGCCTTCCGAAATGTAGGCCAGGCATCCCGAGTTTTCTCGGCAGCAGCAGTTCTCGTCCTCGGTTGGCATTAGCTCGCACCGATTGCATGTGCACCAGGTGGAGACGCCGTCCATGCGACTAGGCCCAGGCTCTATATCTGTTGAATCGTCCTCCCAACTGCCGTCCGAATCCCCATCGTTTTCACGTGCTTCCCTTTCCAGTAGTTCCTCCTCGGTATACTCGGGCTCGTACATGTAGGGCATTATTGTAGCCATTGTGTGGTAAACAGAGTAAAATAATTTACCGAGATGGTACAGGTGTTCACACGGGCTACAAGCGGCGAAGGTAGCTGACCAGAGCACTGAAACGAGTCACAGAATACTCAAAGTGACACAGAGAGAGGAATGGAATCGAAAACCTGCTGCTGTGTGTTGTGAAACGGTCCGTTTATACTTATTGAGGAAAGAGGCGTCCTGCCATTTCCATGGCGACACGTCATTACCTGAAGCGAAGCGAATGTTGACACGAGACGTGCTTTGGCGTTGGGAAATGGGCGGTACGAGTCTGCTGATGACAGGCTCAGGGGCGGGGGAATTGATTTAGTGCCGCAAAAGCAGGTGAGCCAGGGCGATCGGGGAAAAGATAGGATTTTCAGAAAATGGCGGCTCCCAGGGGCTTGTTTTCGCGTGCGTTTAATGGACGAAAACTCGGGTAAGGTCCATAGGAAAGTTTTCTAAAATCGAGCCACTTAGCCTTAAAAAAACATGTCCGACCCATAGGGACAATAAAATTTTTTACTAGAGTATGCCTTTAACAAAATGCAAATTATGCACAACAACGCCATTAGAGCAGCCTTGAATTTCCCTAAGAAACAACACATCTCTGAAACGAGACTCTCCCTGAACTGGCTAAATATCAGGCAAAGAATCGCATTTAAAACATTGTCCCTCACCCATAAGTGCTTATCTAACCAGGCTCCTAATTACCTTTCCAACAGCATAACTCGCCACACCTCAACTCGACCAACCTGAAGTGCCCAGACTCATTGTGTCAATATCCCACGATTCAAACTACAAAGAGCAGGTGGAGTCTGCTTCCCTGTCCTTGCAGCCAAAAACTGGAATGCCCTCCCTATCACCTTCAGAGAGGAACTCTCATACCTCCTTATTTAGGAAAAATTTTAAGGCATGGCTTCTGGAGCATGAACCTAGTCTCATAGTATAACCAGGCCATCCTGTCCAAGTACTAATCGCCATTCTAACCACGTTTGAGATATTGCACAACGCCTTGTTTTTGCTCTTTGTGCTTTCCTGTTTACTAGTGCCTTCGGCATATTGACTGTATTTACTTGTACTGTATATAATTATTACATTTCACCTAGCGAACCTTGTATGTAAATATGTAACTATCTGTCACTGTAATTATGCAACTGTCATTATGTAATATATTTCTGTACATATATATATATATATATATATATCACTGTCTCCATGTAACTGTCACTATGTAATATATTATTGTACTTATATGCAACGTGTAAGCATAGCGCACAGATGCCTATGGGCTTGGAGCGCACTACAAATAAAAAACTAAACTACGTCTACATATGAGGGATCAAGGGCATTTAGGATAGGGGTTAGTATGTTGGCACCCTCTTTTAGACTAGTGTTATATTCTGAGCCACCCACTAGATGGCAGACTGCAAAGCATATACAAGCCTCAGAGAGACCATTACTGGCAAGTAATATTTGTCATATATTCATTGTATATTGTATTATGTGGTAGACTAATTGTACCTTGCTACCAGCCCTCTCCCCACCAAAGTGTAAAGCGAGACAGCTTGATCACATTCCCATTGAAAGTGATTTGGCCTACTTTGGTGGACACTATGCACACACTACAGAAATGATGTTTTGAACCCCTCACCAGAGGGCTTCGGAAAAACTCCATATCAAGCACTACCTCAACTCTTGTTCCCATTAATTTCTAGTCCATTGACACACGTTTTCCTGTCTGTAATGGGGAGGCAGACTATTTTCTAGCAACTGCACTCAGAACCCTATCCAGACAGAGTACTGCCTTGTTATTATCTTACCTGTGGCATGGGAACTTTATGGTAGTTCAATTGATGTGTAATTGGTGGGGTCATCAGCAGTTCATTGTATTTGCAAGAGCCTTAATGTTATGTATTGTTATTGGGACTTGTACCACGCACTGCTGCCATTTTTCATGGTCTCCAGGCACTCAGATGGGTCTGAAAAGGAAGGGGGTTGGGAAGGTTAGTGGGGTTAAGATGGAAAAAGCGGAAGAGAGCTTTGATGTGCTGTTGGTAGCTTCAGTTCGGAAAAACAGGTCACTGTGTGTTGGTATGATTTGGTTGATTGGCATTTGCGTGTTTGCGAATATTCCTGCGCGTGTTGGGTGTTGTGGAGGGATGGTCGAGTGTTTGTAGTTTCTGCGTTTGTGTCAAGTTGGTTATGTATTGTGGTGGATATGCTGAGTTTTAGAGCGTTAGAGAGTTATTAGTTGGGTTTGTTGGTGCCGTTTGGCTTTGTTGCAATGGGTTGGCCCTTTCGCTTAGTCATGTTTCTGGTATGTTTCTGGTTGCCATTTGAGTGGTCTGGTCTCATAAGTTCACTTGCGTTGTGGTAGGTGGATTATTTATCGCTGCAAAGTTTTCATCAGCTCGAGTGTTAACGGGCCATGTTGTTTTTTTTCTTTTTCAACTTACTTTTATTTAACATTTTGTCATAAAACGGAGCGATCTATATTTCACAATTAACATCGTATTTAACCCCGCCCACCCCTTCCCACCCCCGCTTATAACTAATCAAGCCCAACCGGGAAATGGGGACTTCGATAGCCACTGATTTGGGAACCCAAGCTATAGGTTGGCTAACAAACGGGGTTCATCCAATGTGGCACAAGGGGAACACTGAAGAGCATTTTACAAGTAAAGCGAGAGTGGTGAATTACCTGGTAGGGATCCTCAAAGTCTTATTGTACCATAGTCCTCGTGCAGGAGCACCACTGTCCAATCCAGCAGGAAGGCCTTCATTGTGTCATGTGTCAGCGCTGTTAGTTTCTCGTAAGTAAAGATTGCACAGAGTTTAGCCAGCCAATCTGATCTGGAGGGTACTAGCTTACTTTTCCATTTCTGGCCAGGGCTAGCCTTCCAGCTTTCAACATGGCCTGAACAACCTTAGGGAAGCCACTCGGGTGTCACAGGTTTCCCCCGTTCTCACCTGTCTGTGTTCTTTCTTCTATGGAGTCTTCCTGTGTACAGTGGGGCCTTGTACAACCCCGTGCGAGAGTCCTCGGGGTCCAGCGTACGTTCAGTGTCTGAGTCCTGGATCGTTCAGAAAGCCCGAGAAGTCCTGGAAACAGCAAAGCGTACACTCTGCAGCAAGTATTCTGAGGTCTGGGATGAAGTGAAGGCAATGAAAGGATGTGGAGGTAACAAATGGGGACCAGGAACCAGGAAACAAGAAGTAACGAGAGCAAACTACGACAGCACACGTCTAGCCACAGTAAGCGGTAGCGTTGAGACGCGCAGAGCCGCGGGGGTCTGTCTGCTTTATAGAACGGGATGCGTGCGACGTGGAAACTGGTATACAGCGTTCCACGTTCGGTGGCCATGTTGGGAGTACTGCTGAGTGCAAGCCTCTATGGGTCAGGGACCAGGAAGTCCAGAAGGGACGAGTCCGATGGTACATGACAGCATGCCTCCTCCGAAGGCCTGTCCCTCCGGGTTTGCCAGGGTGTATAAGGTGTTACCTTTTGAGTAATGTGGGGGCATTGAGGTTTGAGAATGGTTCCCAGGTGCGTTCACTGGGAGGGTACCCTTTCCATTCGACCAGATATTGTAGCCGACCACGTCTATACCTGTAGTCACATATTCTGGATACTTCATATTCAAGCTGATCATTGACAATCACAGGGGTAGCTCTTGGAGCAGTCCGGGAGGACTGGACGTATGGTTTCAGTAGAGACGTGTGAAACACTGGGTGGACCCTCTTCTAGGAGTCTGGTAGTTTGAGTTGGAAGGCCACTGGGTTAATAATTTCCTTTATGGAAAAGGGGCCATAATACCGGGGGGCCAACTTATTTGGTCGCAAATGCAGAGGCAGTAGTTTCGAGGATAGCCAGACCTTGTCACCTACTGATTAGGAAGGCCCTGTTCTTCTTTTGGAGTCTGCATAGAGCTTGGTAGAAGCTCGGGCCCTTTCGAGGTGTTCTTTGGCTTGCTTGTGTACATTGATGAGGTTTTCAATTCCAGGAGTCGAGTGTAGGTACTGGTGTAGGATGTGGGAGCAAGGATGGTAGAACCGAAGGATGGAACCCATGGCTACAGAAAAAGGGACTGGTTTTGACAGCTGAGTGATCCGAATTGTTGTAGGGGACAGCCACAGGTATCAAGAGTGACCAGTCGTCCTGGACCTTGGTGGTGAAACAACGAAGATACTGCTCCAGGGTTTGGTTCATACGTTCTGTTGGTCTGTGGATGATAACCTGAGGAGAGGGCACGTTGGATTCCTAGTATACGGCATAAGTGTTTCCAGAATTGAGATATGTATTGAGGTCCTCTGTCTGATATGATCTTGGAAGGGAGTCCATGAAGTCGGAATATGTGTTCCAGGAAAATTCCAGCGAGTTCTGAGGAAGATGGTAGTTTATACATGGGTGTAAAATGAGCCATTTGAGTGAATAAATCTATGGTAACCATGATAGTTGTGTATCCCCTGGAAGGTTGCAATTCCACAATAAAGTCCGTAGCAATGAATTCCCAGGGCCTTGTTGGTAGGAGTAGGAGACCCGCCGGTCTCTTGTTGTCCTGCTTGTGTTGATTGCAGATTGCACAGGGTTTTATGTATCGTCAGACATCAACTTTCATGTGTGGCCACCAAAATTGCCTTCGTATCAAACGGAGAGTGTTGATGATGCCACAATGTCCTGAATGAAGGGTATTGTGGCAGAGGTTCATGATCCTTTGTCGCAGTCTTTGTGTGGGGATAACCAGGCCATTATCCTTGAATAAATACCCATCCTTTGTTTTAAGATTCAACTGGTTCTTTCCAGTAAATTCCTTCCAGATCTCGGATGACTGGGTTTGGATTTGAATGTCTTCCAGGAGGCGGATTGCTTGGGCTACGAAAATTGTGTGGGGAAACATCTTTGGAAAGGATCGATCTTCAAGAGTTTTGTAGTCGGGACGCCGGGATAAGGCATCAGCAATTATGTTGTGAGTTCCAGGGACATGTTATATTTGGAACTGATACTGTGCAAAGAAGAAGGCCCAGCGGGCTTGACGACTATTCCTACATTCCAGGGATTGCAGAACTTGAAGATTCCGATGGTCCGTACGGACCTGAACAGGATGTTTTGCCCTCAAGTGTAGATGACGCCATTCGGTAAAGGCTTGACGGATAGCTAACAGATCCTTTTCCAGGACAGAGTAATGAGTCTCGCTAGGAGTTAGTTCGCGAGAGATAAGCGATGGGGTGTTCTAACTTGTTCTCGAGTTCCTGCTTGAGAACTGCTCTGATGGCGTAGTTGGAGGCATCCGTCTCCACTATGAAAGGTCGATCAGTGTCAGGTTGAGCCAAGATGGGGGCTTGTGTAAACTCCGATTTCAATCGTTGGAAGGCTTTATCTTGGGCTGCTGACCAAAGAAAGGGAGTATCCTTCTTCAACAGTGTAATGATTGGTTGAACTATCTCCGAGAAGGAAGGTATGAATTTCCGGTAAAAGTTTGCAAGCCCCAGGAAGGATTGAATCTGTTTCACGGTGGTTGGGACAGGCCAGAATAGCTTTTACCTTTGAGTGATCCATCCCGATTCCTTCTGGACTGAGGACAAATCCTAGATAGTGAATAGTAGAGACATGGAAAAGGCATTTCTCGGGTTTAGCCAGGAGTTTATGTTCACGTAACTGCTGTAGGACTGCCTTAACATGCTCTTCATTCTTGAGATGATCCTTGGAGTATATCAGAATATCAACCAGGTCAACTATGACGAAGAGGACCAGCATATCGGAGAACACCCGGTCCATGAAACGTTGGAAGACCGCCGGGGCATTGGCGAGTCCGAAGGGCATAACCAGGTATTCAAAATGTCCAAAGGGTGTTCTAAAGGCTGTTTTCCATTCGTCACCCTCCTTTATACGGATTAGATGGTAGGAACCCCATAGATCCAATTTCGTGAAGACTACAGCTCCTCTCACTGCTTCCAGGATATCCGAGATTAAGGGTAACGGGTAGCGGTCTTTGAGGGTGCATTGGTTTAAACCACGATAATCAAGACCAGGCCTAAGCTCCTTGGTATCTTTCTTGGGAACAAAAAATAAAGAAGCTCCCGCTGGAGATTTGGATGGTCGTATGGTGCCATTTTCTAGGTTGGTATCCAAGTATTCTCAGAGGGCCTTTTTCTCTGGTTCGGATAGTATGAACATCCTTCCAAAAGGAATCCCGGCTGAAGGTTCAGTATCAATATCACAGTCTTCAGGTCTGTGAGGGGGTAGAGACTGAACAATAGCAGTTGAGAACACATCAGTGTAATCCTGATAGGCCCGAGGAACCTGGATACTATTTGAGACTGTGAATGGGCCATGCTGTTTTGTCGAGGCACTTTCTGGGGTTGTTGGCGAGGAATCCAGGGAGAGACAATGAGACATACAATGTTCGGAACCAAGAAACAAGGATCCTGCTGCCCAGTTGATGTATGGGTTGTGCTTCTGCAACCAAGGCATACCCAGTACCATTGGATAATGGGCAGACTTTATGATGTCAAATTTGATAACCTCTTGATGATGGTTTATGGAGAGCTGGATCTCTTTGGTTTGCAAGGTGATGGGTCCTGAATAGAGGGGTCTTCCATCGATAGCTTCTACAGGCTGCATTATGCCTCGAGTCTCATATGGAATGTGGTGGGTAGTGACCCAATCTTGATCTATAAATATCCCCATGGCCCCACAATCCACCAATCCCAAAATGGGGTAAATTGCTTTCTTGGATGGCGATAGAAAGGCCTGCAAGATCACAAGATTGCTTTGTCCAGGAGAGTTTAAGGATGGAAAAGATGTGGAGCAAACATCTCTCTCCCGAAGCTGTGCTCCATCTAGGATCGAGAGCTGGCGTTTCCCGAACGCCGTGGAGGAGCTAAGGGACATTCTCTCACAAGATGTTTATCTGAGACACAATACATACACAGCCCAGTGTGAATCCGTCGCATTCATTCTTGCGGGGGTATGGGTCCACGGAAGGCCCCCAATTGCATAGGTTCTGGTTCTGTAATGGGGGCAGGAATGGGCTCGGGTTTAGAGGAAGGTTCTATGGAGGCCTTTTGGCAAGGCGCTTTAGTCTTCTTCCTTTCTGCCTTCCTTTCCTGAATACGGAAGTCTATTTGTAAAGAGAGATCCATACGAGCCTGGAAGGAACCTGGGCGAGCTACCCTAGCTAGCTCATCTTTTATTTCCTCATTCAGTCCACTTTGAAAAAGGGTAAAGCAGGCCTCCGGGGACCAATCTGCGTCCTTGGCCAGTTGCTTAAAGCATGTCACACAGGTCAGCATATCCTGGGAACCTTGTTGGAAATCCAGTAGTCGTTCCTGGGCACTGTAGACCTGTTCTGGGCGGTCAATCATGGCCTTTAGAGTGTGTACAAACCCCTCATAGTCATCCAGGAGGGCATCTCCAGAATTAACCAAGGGCGTAGCGGAAATATGCGAAATCATAAAGCCCACCTTTGCTCTGGGGGTAGAGAAGTAATAGGGCTTAAAGGTAAAGTGGACTAAACATGAATCAAGGAATCCGCGAAGGCTTTTGGATGAACCATCGTATTTATCCACTACTCCGCCCAGCAATACACTTTCCTTGGTTGCGGAATCACGTGAGATGACTACCTGCTTTAATGCGGCATTCTCGGCTTTGAGATTCTGAACTTCTGTTGTTAACTCCTGCATGCCGCGCATGAAGTCTTGGACTGCCGCCTCCATGTCCGTATCAGTGTCGGTTTGTTGGCGTCTCAATCTGTCACAGGTTTCCCCCCTTCTCACCTGTCTGTGTTCTTTCTTCGATGGAGTTTTCCTGCGTACAGAGCGGGCCTTGTACAACCCTGTGCGAGAGTCCTCGGGGTCCAGCGTACGTCAGTATCCGAGTCCTGGATCGTTCAGAAAGCCCGAAAAGTCCTGGAAACAGCCAAGCGTACACTCGGCAGCAAATATTCAGAGGTCTGGGATGAAGTGAAGGCAAGGAAAGGAAAGGATGTGGAGGTAACAAATGGGGACCAGGAACCAGGAAACGAAGTAACAAGAGCGAACTACGACAGCACATGTCTAGCCACAGTAAGCGGTAGCGTTGAGACGCGCAGAGCCGCAGGGGTGTGTCTGCTTTATAGAACGTGATGCGTGCGACGCGGAAACTGGTACACAGCGTTCCGCATTCGGTGGCCATGTTGGGAGTACTGCTGAGTGCAAGCCTCTCTGGGTCAGGGACCAGGAAGTCCAGAAGGGACGAGTCCGATGGTACATGACATCAGGTCTGACTCGGAGGGGGGGGGGACTCTGAACAGGACTCCGATGGGGCACAGAGGGAGAGAAATGCCCACTATGTCCTTCATCCAGCTCAGGAGCCCCAACCAGTAGTTCTCGACAGAAGGACATTCCCACCATAGGTGATACCAAGTCCCCTGTTGGGCACACTCCCTTAGCCAGAAAGGGGATACACCAGGAAACATCTTAGATAGCCTATCAGGGGAGAAGTGCTATGTGTGGAGGAGTTTGAAGTTGTGCTCCATAGCAGACGTATACAGGGAACCCGAGAAAGGTGCTGCGAAGAGTTTAGCCCAGGTTGCATCTTCCAACCCCCCCATACCCCTTAGTCTCTCTTCCCAAAACTGCTTGAATCCCTGCCTGTCTTCGAGATGGGATGTGATAAACACTTTATAGATCCTGGACAGCGCTCCCCTTCTCGAGGTAGACTCCGCTATAACCTTCTCAAGGGGGTTGAGGGGGCGGGTAAGGGTTTCACCACACTGGGGGTTGGTTAGGATCCCTTTTACTCAGAGGTATTCAAAAATTGACATCAGGTTGTCCCTCATGGCTCCTGCTAGCTTATCATATTCGATAAATGCCTCCTGATGGAATAACTGGGCAGCCCTCCCCATGTCGGACCAACTTTGCGTATCTCGTAGTCCCTTCTTATCCAAATCAATGGGGGGGGCCATATGAAGGACAGGGGAGAAGGCCAAGAGGAGAGGGTTGAGTTCACGTTGTCCTGTTTCCATAAAACCCACAGGACTGACAGTGTCGGGTGGTTTCTAATAGCGTCGGGCAGTGCCCTGATTGCGGACCATAGGAGGTCTCTTACTTTCCTGGGATGTGTGTGTGTATCCTCAATGTAGGTCCAGTAGGTCCGCAATTCATCCCTCATGTGTAAGACCGAAGCCTCCCAGCGACCTCGGAGGGGGGGGGGGAGGGGGGGGGTCAGGGTGGCATGCTTGATCCTTGGCTTCTTACCATTCCAGATGAAACGTTGGACCATGAAGTGCAGGGCTTTAAAAAAAGTCTCGGGAATGATAGTCAGAAGAGAGGTGAAGCGATAGAGAAGACTGGGGAGGATGTTCATTTTTATAGAAACCATGCGCCCGAACCATGAGAGAGTCGAGGGAGCCCATTGTTGGAGGTCTCATTTTATCTTGGCGAGGATGGTGGGAATAGTTTAATTCAAAGAGGCTTTCCAAGTCTCTCGGGAGGAGGATCCCCAGATATGGAGTAGCTTTGCGCTCAATTCTAATACCCTTCATGTTTTACTCACCTCAATGTCTCTGCCACCCTTACCTATCGGCATGAGGCATCACTTCGATGGATTTATTTTCAACCCAGAGAAGATCCCAAAGGAGTGTATCAGATCCAGGGGAGTCGGGAGAGGGACCCTCAAATCAGTTAGATATGCAAGAATATCATCTGCAAAGAGTGAGAGTTTAAAATGGAGTTCCCCACACGGAACCCCCGTGATGCCCTGGGCCAACAGCTCCATCGCGAGGGCATAAAGGAGAGGTGAGATAGGGCAGCCCTGGCGGGTTCCTCTGGAGAGAAGGAATGAAGCAGAGACCATCGCATTCACCGTAACCCTGGCGGAGGGGCCATTATTCGGAGTCCAGGGAGAGGAGGTAGGCTCGTTACTGAAGGCGTGGTGCATGAAGTCTAAGGTTTTTTTGATATCATCAGACCCCTGCCTACCGGAGATGAACCCAACTTGATCTCCATGGACCAGAGAAGGCAGATGCTGGGCTAGCCTATTGGCGAGTAGCTTGGCTAGAACCTTCACATCTGTGTTAAGTAAGGAAATAAGATTGGCAGTTTGTCTGGTCCTTTCCCTCTTTTGGGATAACCACAATCCGAGCCAATAGCATTGACTGGGGAAGAGTCCCTGAGTCTAGGGCTGCATTGAACAGCCTAGAGAGGAATGGAGCCAAGGTGGAACGAAAGGATTTGTAGAAGAGGACCGTAAAGCCATCATCTCCTGGGGTGGTGCCCCCTTTCATGGAAGTGATGGTGTCCACCACCTCTTGGGGCGTAATGGGCCTTTCCATGGGATCCGCTTTCTCGGGAGGGAGACTGGATTGGAAGAGAGTCAAGGAAGTTATCAGCCTCAGACCGGTCTCCTGAGTATTCCGATGTATAGAGACGCTCGTAATACAAGCGGAATAATTCTGCTATTCCTGGATCGTCTAGGCATTTATCCCCCCCGGAAGTTGCACAGTGTCGACCCTTCCGCTGTTCCTAAGCTCCTGTAACCTCCAGGCTAAGATTCTATCTGCCTTCTCCCCCTTCTCCATATATCTTTGCTTCACAAACGACCATTTTCTCTCGGTTGCCTTCCTGAATCAGGGAGGTACCATTGTTCAGGGTATCAGTAGAGACATTGGCCCTCATTACGACCCAGGCGTTGGACCATGGTGCTAACAGCACCATGGTCCATGCCGGTAATTTACCGACTCCGCCATGGCGGAATGGGTAATTAGCTCCTAGGTCCCTTTGCGGGTTGGTGTTTTAACGCCTGCTAAAAGCAGGCATTAAAGTGCCACCCGCAAAGGGACCTCGTAATCAGACGTTAAGGGTTTAACGGCGCCGCCACCTTTTACGGCGCCGATAACCCCTTAACGCCTGGGTTGTAATGATGGCCATTGAGTGGTTCACCGATTAGGCAGAGAAGAGGCCATATTATGTTTGCTTACCCTCTGTTATATTGGCTTCATGTATTTATGTATATGTTCTAAATATTAGCATGTGTAAGAATGAATTGTGATTATGTTGCTGTTTTTAAGTAGATGTATTGTTAATTGACGTTTTTTTTGATAAATATTAAAATATGTATATTTTTGGATAATCCATGGCGATCTGCCCTCATTTATGGTGAAGGGGTGGACATAACTATGTCAGGAGGCACCTTATAACCAACCTATAACAGAAAGGAAGGAAGCTGTTTTGTGGGATTTTGTGCTACCAAAAGGGTGGCCAGCTTCGCTTTTAGCTGCTGGAGTTCCACCCATTTTCCCGGGAACATTTGAGATCGGAGTTTGCCCCCTGGGTGGATAGCCTCTGTTTGGTCTCTAAGGAGTCTCTCTTCTCTGACTCTCTCCCGTTTTCTGGCTGCCCCCATCGCTTTTAAGATACCACGGATCGTAGCTTTGAAGGCCTCCTAGACTCCTGCCACCCCCATTTGACCATCATTAATCGCAAAGTATTCTTTTATGGCTGCGGGCAGGGACTGGGCCACTTCTTTGTCTTTCAACAAGAGGTCATTGCACGTCCACCTTGAGTTCTCGGGAGGGCCCGGGGCATTCCCAGTTGGACCCGAACTAGGTCATGGTCTGACCACGGGATTAGGTCGACACCGAAAGCGGTTATTCTCTCTCGGAGCGAAGTGTCGACTAGCATATAATTTATTCTAGAGAAAGAGGAATGCTGGCTAGAAAGAAAGGTGAAGAGGGGGTTGCGTCCATGACTTGTTGAGTGAGAGTCCAGAAGCCCTGGTTCTTTGTTAGTGTTTTGAAAAGAGCGGGCCACCCTCTTCTGTGTTTGGATGTCCGCGAAGGGGTGATCAGCCTTCCGGTCCTATTCTGGCTTGAGGACCATGTTAAAATTGCTGCCCACTAGGCGAACCCCCTCAGTGAATGCCATGATTTTTGTCTGCCCAGAATTGGTCCTGAGCCTCGTTCGGGTAATAGATTGTTACCAGTGTCACTTTGGCACCCCTGATTTCCCCTTTCACCATTACGAAGTGACCCTCTGCCCTCTGTGATTTACACTGGGACCTGGGCACAACGTGCGCTTTAGGTTGTTATAGGTCAAAGTTTTGAAAACAAAAGGCACAAATGCCTTTTTTTTTTTTTTTTTACAGTAAAAGGACCGAAAAAAGATCGACATTTTTTTTTAATGGGGTCGGGGAGGGGAGGGGTTCCCCCCCTGCCCCCCCGTTTTCTCTTTATAAAAATGTTTTTATACATGCTAAACTAAAAAAATATATAAATAAATATTTAAAAATTTAGATCATTTTTTTTGGTTCTTTTGTTTTCGATCAAAAGGTCATTCGACCCTTCGTCGAACCTTTGACTGGACACCACTTTAGGAGACGCGACAATCGCTACCCCTCTCCCCCATTTTTTTGACGGGTATGAGGCTTGGAAGACTTCTGAATGGGCCTGGATCTGAGCGACATCTCCCTGCCCCTTGCCCAGTGGGTCTCCTGCAAAAATAGGTAAAAAGAAGTTTCAACCTATCAAATTCCCTCACCACTAAAGATCTATTCTGCGGGGTATTCAGCCCTCAAGCATTTAGCGAACCCAAGGTCAGCTTGTTAATTGCATCAGCCATCAGAGGGGTGTATTATTCTCAAGGGTCCTCTAGGGGCGCACATGTAACTCTCATCCCTTTTCTGGCTTGGTAATTTCGGATCCCCTTCTGAAAGAGCAGTCGCCCACACTTTGAGGTCCCCATTCGGTAGATACAACCAGTAATTACCCAAACATAACAAAAAACGGAGCCCCCAACTTAATCCCCCCCCCCATGCCCCTGATCGCCTGGATTGCCTACGACATAGGAGATGCCGTCCAACCAGGCCACCAATCAAGATTAACACTTACCAATCTTATTTTGAAATGGATTTTGCCATCCTCTGACATCTTTTTAAGTGTGTATGGATAGGGTTGATTACTATGTACTGTTAATTTCTCGGATACACTGGACAAAGTTTATAACCATTCTTAGGGATGATTGTTAAACAAGATTATTTTTGCATTTCAGTTCTAAAACTGGCAGGAAGAAGAGAATGGATTCTCAAAATGTGTCAGCCATTTTAACTGTTTATCTACCTACAAAATCCTTTGTTTCTTTGTGTTGATCTTCTGCATCCATGAAACTAATGTGAAAGAAATATATTAAATAATTGTCTTTTTTTTATGAAGATAATGCTTGTAAATCCTTATATTCAAAATATGCTTATTGAATAAAACACTTAGTTATGAATAACTATTCAACCGGTTCACAAATGGACTAACAATGGTGTGCAGGGGACAGGAGGGCTCCAGAATTTTGGACCTTCTTTTCCTCTTTACTTATGTGTAGCAGTGGACCTGTGCCAGATCCACTTTTCCTCCCCCGTACCTTAAAAAACTTTATAATTGAAAATTCAATTTATTTTTGACCTCTCACTGAACAAACTTGGAGTGCATCCACATATTCCTTTTTTTCTTGCAGACAATCGTTTGACCACTGGTTTAACACTAGTGTGGCACAAGTTGTTGATAGCACCCACACCCTGAAAGCATATAATTCAAAGCATGTCTTTTTCAAGTATAAATGAATTAACCGAGAAACATGCCTCCACATTAGCTTTTGATGCGGAAGAAGCAAAACGGATTTTGTCCCTAATTAAAGATACTGAGAAGTCTTTACAAAGTAAGGCCCGTCCAGACCGTCTAGTATTCCAATTGGAGAAATTAATCAGAAAAGAAATAGCACAAAAACTAGACGCAAGTACCCTAGTTGAATATTATAAATCTAAAAAAATTCTGAGGGGTCTAAGAGTCTATCTGAGACCGACGCTCTGCAGTGAGAGTAAAGCATTTGTGGAAAAATGGGACCGCATCCTGAATAAATGTTCCTTGGACCTGATCTTATTGACGATAGATGAACTATTGAAGTCATTAACATCTATTGATACAGAAATTACAAACCTGAAAACTCAACTCCATTAATTTAAAACATCTGAAGAACTGACACAACTCTTAATAGACATTAATGAAAAACTATCAAATTACAAATCTGATATAGAACAACGCAAGTTGAGAAAGTTCAAAAGAGACACCTTTGACTACTTAAATGATATTGTGTACAGCTGGCAGGAGTATTATCACCATCGTAACTTCAGTAGACAAAAGCCTTGTCAACCAGATTCCTCCAACTCGGGAAACGAAAGCAGCTCCAGCAGCACAGGTGATCCAATACAACAAGGAGCCACTGGCTCGAATTCAAACAGAGAAGGGTCACAAGTACTAGTATCAACAGAAGACTCGCGCTCAACAGATAATCTAGGAGCTTTTTCGTCACCATCATCACCAAGTCCAAACAATTCAGGTGTTTTTTTTTAGGACTCAGAGACAAGTCAAAAGAAAAACGCGCAGAAGGCAAGGCAACACAAAAAAGAAAAAAACAAATGAGTGAAACCATAGTAGTCGATATATCCAACAAGACACACTAGCTGTCAACTTGATATATTGAACCGAGGTTTATTTATCCCCACAAATAATACAATCCTATTCGAGGAGAAAATTTGTCTCCAAAGGCTTTTGAGAAAACTGCGATTTAAAAATCTTTTTTGACACAGATGAAAATCTTGAATCCAGAGAGTCAGAAAGTGATCGGTTAGAGATAAGACCAAAGAGTAACTTTGATCACAGACACAAAATTTCATCTTGAATCTTTTCGAGAATTAGGTACTAGCTGACCTAAAACGTATCAACTACAGATCAACAACACCCTGTAATGTGAGGAAATGCCAACTGGACCACATTGAGGCACTCATTAAGACGAAGATTTAACCATAAAACCAGCGGACAAAGGAGGTGCCATTGTGATCATGGACACGACAAAATACACACAGAAATGTTTGGAGCTACTGGAAGACGACACTACCTACAACAAACTAGACTGTGACCCTATCGCCAGGATAAGATCGGTTATAGAGGAACTAGTAGGAAGCACACACCAATGAATGGACCAGTAGCAAAACCTGCGAGTTCCTTATTAACCAACATCCCATAACACCAGTCTTTTACGGACTCCCGAAGATTCATAAAAAACGAAATGATCCACCGCTAAGACCCATAGTGGCAGGAACTGATGGCATATTCGACCCCCTGGCTATATACATTGACCGGTTGCTACAACCACTTATTCAAGATATACCAACATACTTGAAGGATACAACAGACTTCCTCAATTGCATCTATGTGATCTCAGCGCTAAGTCCAGACTGTATATTGTTCATTTTGGATATATGCAGCCTGTACACCTCAATACCTCATAGGGAAGGTATAGAAGCAGTAGAATGGTTACTACCTGATTCACGAGCTACAAGAGGCGATCCACAATTTAAAATGCAACTTTTAAATCTGATACTCAATACCAACTACTTTAGGTTCCAGGGCAAATTCTACCTCCAAACAACAGGGACATCGATGGGGTCAGCAATGGCCCCAGTCTATGCTAACACCTTCATGTACAAGTTTGAGCGGACCTTTGTACTAGACAAATCAGAATGGGCAAGCAAGATCATTATGTGGAAGCGTTTTGTAGATGACATCTTTGGGATATGGTGTGGAACACCGAAGGAACGAACAGCATTTTTCAACTATCTGAATACTGTACACGAGAGCATCACATTCACCATGGAAATAGGAGCTCCCTCTCTCAATTTCTTAGATGTTTGTTTAGAAATCAAGGACAATAACATCGCCACAAATGTGTACCACAAGCCAACAGATGTGAATAATCTACTGCACTTCACAAGCTTTCACCCAAAATCTATGCGAGATAGCTTACCTTACAGTCAAATGTTGAGGCTCAAAAGGATCATCTCGGACCCAGCAGGTCTGGACACAGATTGTACCAAACTACTGGACAAGTTTGAAAAAAGAGGATATCAACCCTCTGTGCTAGATGAAGCTAAATCAAGATCATTGAACAAGAGCAAAGAACATCTACTGACACCTAAGATAAAGGATAAGACAACGCCACTACTCTACATATCGAAATATTCTAGGCAAAGTTTTCAGATTGGCAGAGCAATAAAGAATCATTGGAGTACTTTACAAAGTGATCCACTGCTCAAAAAATTGTTTCCGAAACCACCCATGATGGCTTTTAAGAGAGGTATGAACCTCAGAGACAAACTGGTTAGAGCAGAGAAAATGCCTAAAGATAGACAACTGTTATTGAGCACTAGGAAGAAGGGCACCTACCCCTGTTTAAGTTGCTCCAATTGTAACAATGTAATCAAGGGGGAAACCGTGACACACCCACAAACAGGAAAGAAACACAAACTTAGAGATTTTGCCACCTGCACCTCTGTAGTTGCCATCTACGCCATTAAATATCCCTGTGGGGAAACTCTGTGTAGCTCAGATCAAATTTCAAATCTTGGAGATAGTGAAGAAACCCTACAGAGGAGGTGATTAGCACTCGATCCTCTCCCGCAGAGAAAAATACTGGATCCATCTTCTTGACACCCTCAACCCCAAGGGGCTTAATGAGGAATTTTCCTTAAGGTGCTTTATATAACACATTAGTTATCACCCTGATTAGTACACAATTTACACTTATCTACATAAGTGATATTTGTCATAACTTTGATACTATCGCAATCGGCTAAGTGGAGGTGGACCACTTGTTAAATCCACTGGAGTCCGGGACTTGTTTACCGGCCCACTCCATCACTCTTCTAAAGTCGAAAATATTCAAGGGGGCTTCACAGATCGAATAGAAACACATGGTGGAATCCGTGTTAAATCTAGACAAGTCCGGGCTCTGTTCAACCGGCCCACCATATCATTAGACACAAACAGGAAAGGTTGTCACCAATAGTAAGCTTCATAATGATCTGTAATTCTCTACCTATGGGGACCATTACCAATTCAGCATATACATACAATCAGAGTAACCAGCACTCAGACTGAGGAGACATCAATATACTAAGGGAATGCGACACTGCAATAGCCGTGGTTTAATATACTCTATATAGAAGTGATTTATCTATGTCGATTATGTTCCTTTTTGTTTCTTATTTTATAGTTACCTTGCACAGATTTATATACTTAGGACCTATCACCTACATGCGTTGGGGAACAGTCTAGGTTGACTAATTCATCCGACAACCTGATTAACTTCCTTAGAGACTTGTACCATTCCAACATGGCGCTCGCTCCTCATTCCCAATGATTCTCTCCATAGAGACTTCTTGACAAGTCCATCTTCTATTTTCACCACTCTGCTGCACAAACACATGGAGGTCTTTCACGAGAGACCCCATCTGAGCATTCCCAGTCACCTAGGCGACCGTCACGCTTCGCTCCACAAAGATTGCCTGACACAGAGCGCGGATAGCATCCCCGGCCATACCGCGCGATCGATGTCAGGACTTCGTGCATTTCAGCGCGTCCTGAGAGACTACCTACACACCAAGTTGGCGGTCACAGAGGTAAGAGTGCTTTTGTGTTGACAAACCCCCCACTTCCAGTATACGATAAAACACTAGTTTCCACCCGCGATCCCTATTCTAATAAGATAACATACCTTGATTTTTTCAGGGGAAGACTACTCTCTCCAGACACACTGAACCTCAGCTTTTAGGGACTCCTTGAACGCACAGACTGCATTGTGATTGACGTTTTGTTCCGAATATATTGAATAAACGGACACTGACTAGTCACAAGATCTATCCCCACAAAAGGGTGAGTTTATGAAGAGGAGATGTTTTTCATTTTTTCACACAAATAGATCGCTTATATGGGAACACTTGGATGTGATATGCACATATTTAATTCGATTCTCTGAACTTTACAGGACCCCGTAGAGTGAAAAAATGCTTTCATCTATTGCCTGAAATGTTATGGAGGGATTTACACTCCTGACTTAGAGAAGCAACAGAGATAGAGTATTAGCAAGGTACTTCACTTTATTCTCTTGCTCAAATTATGAAGCATGACCAAAAGGATAATTGTTGCATAAACGACACCCTTGTCACTCCTTTTACTCACTAGCAATCATTCTTTAACTGCTATGGAGAGAGACATCTTGGGATTATATTTATTATTACACACTTCATGTGACACAGTAGCAGCGGCTTCCTATTAGCCACTGACATACCTTAGTCTCACTTGAACACTTTCTATGTATATGCTGTTTTGATTCCCACTGGCACACAAAACACTTAACAATCTAATGTTGAAATGGATTTTGCCATCCTCTGACATCTTTTTAAGTGTGTATGGACATGGTTGATTACTATGTACTGGTAATTTCTCGGATACACTGGACAATGTTTATAACCATTCTTAGGGATGATTCTTAAACAAGATTATTTTAGCTTTTCAGTTCTAAAATTTGGCTCAGGAAGAAGAGAATGGATTCTCGAAACGCATTAGCCATTTTAACTGTTTATCTACCTACAAAATCCTTTGCTTCTTTGTGTTGATCTTCTGCATCCATGAAACTAATGTGAAAGAAATGTATTAAATAATTGTCTTTTTTTTATGAAGATAATGCTTGTAAGTCCTTGTATTCAAAATACGCTTATTGAACAACAACACTTAGTTATGAATAACTATTGAACCGGTTCACAAACGGACTAACAATAGTGGGCAGGGGACGGGAGGGCCCCAGAATTTTGGACCACCTTTTCCTCTTTACTTATGTGTAGCAGTGGACTTGTGCCAGATCCACTTTTCCTCCCCCGCACCTTAAAAAACTTTATAATTGAAAATTCAATTTATTTTTGACTTCTAACTGAACAAATTTGGAGTGCATCCACATATTCCTTTTTTTCTCACTAATCAAGATTAACAACAGTGTTTCTGAGCCCCCCCTCCACCTTAACTTCAACCACTACATCATACTTCAGTTTTGCTACCCCGCCGCCCGGGCTAGTCATTGGCTGTAATAGATGGACTTGTTCAAAGGACGCTGCCGGGACTACGAATCTAAGTCCGCCTCAGGTATTCCGAGGCAAATGTCGAGAGTGTAGACCCCAACTCGTTGATCAAAGATGAAATGGAACTGGGTTACAATTATTTGTTAGCAGGCATGGGGGAGGTCAGAGCCACATTCCTGAAAACTTTCTGTTGCCCCGGACTCGGCGCCTTTCCGAGAATCTGGTGAGCCGTCTGGGTGCTGTAGGGTCTACACCTGTACTAGGCTGGTCGCCCCCTCCCTGGGAGGACTCCCCTAGCAGTTCACGGGTCACTCTTTGGATGTCGTCTTCTGTGACCAAGGAGTATTTGTAGCCATCATACTCAAAGGAGAGAGAGAAAGCGTGGCCCCATCTGTATCTCACCCCTTTCGGTTGGAGCCATTTTGTTAGCGTGGCGCACAGTTGACAAGCCAAGGTGAGGGCCGAGAGGTCCTGGTAGATCTTGACCTTTGCTTCTTCCCAGTCGATCGGACCCTTTTTCCGTGCCAGCTCGAGGATGTTGCTCTTTTCCGAGTAATAGTGGAATCTCACGAGTATCGACCTGGGCTCCCTGGTGGAGGCCCCCACTCTGTGAGCCCTGTCAATGGTCGGCTTGCTGGTGTTGCCCTCATCAAACAGCTTACTAATCACAAGAGTTCACAATCCTGATGATGTGAACTTGGATTTCCCCATATCGTTCCGGGACCCTTAGGAATCTTAGGTTACTGCAGCGCTCCCTTTTCTCGAAGTCCTCCAGTTCAAGGGTGCATTTCTCCTCACTTCTTTCCAGTTCTTACATGCGCATATCAAATTGTGTTTCGAGGAGGTCGACTGAGGACCAGTTTTCCTCTAGGGCTTGGACTCGGTCATCTTACCGAGTCTGCCTTTTTATCCAAGGAGTCTAGTCTTCTGGTGATGTCTGCCCTGAATCCACAGATCTCCTCCAGGAGGGCCGACATTCCCCTACTCATTGAGAGGGCATCCACCGCTACTGGTCGCTCAGTAGCAGACATGGTGCATACTGCAGGTGTCGGATACGGGCAGTGGCGAAACGTTTGTAGGGATTTTGCCCAGTCCATCGGGGGGTCTTGTGAGGCCAGGTATGTTTGGATGCGTGGGGGCTCCCACTCAGGGGGGGGGGCGCAAAACGACCCTTCCAGGGGCCGGGGCGCAGAACAGTGCTTCTCCAAGGGGGGAGGATCAGCCAGGAGCTGTAGATCCTGACAAGGTCAGAGGGTGTACGCCCTGCGTGAAGGAGCCCGTGCATTCAGTCTGCTAGGTTCGAGAGCTGGGAGGAGAATTGGCTCACAGGAGCTGGTCAAAAAGCCAGACCAGGGCAGGGAGCGCGCTATCCGGCGTCGAAATGGGGTCTACAAGTTCCCAGTGGCTCTGTGTAGACCCGGATCGGGTGCCAAGCTGAATGTCGCTGCTTAGCACCCCGGGTGGGCTTGAGATCGGGACATATGCGATGATTAGGCTTCGCAGTTGATTGAGGTGAGGAGGCTCTGGCATCAGGGCAGTGGAAAAGTGTCAGTTATCCTCACTCCTCGAGACTTTGCAGGTACGCCGGTGGCAAGGGAGGAAGCTTTAAAAGGTGAGGCAATGTGAGCAGGGGGTTGGTACACTGATAGGCAACTCAGCGGTGAATCACCCTTGTTTTCCCGAGGTGAGCCAACCGGGGACAGTGCCGCCAACGTGTGGGGCTCTGCAGCACCCCCCCCCCAGAATCCGCTTCACTCAAGGGGGCAAGCAGGAGGATCTCAGTGCAGGATGCGGTCAATGTGGCACAGCCTGATGTCTCCCTCGGCAGAGGGGGCCCCGCAGTGAGGGGCCAAACTCCTGATGGGGTTGTTGTGCAGAAGAACCAGCGGGGCCTGCCCCGGGGCGAGGAAGCTCCAGCCAGCTCTCGATCACCCGCGGATCCTGATAGGGTGGGGGGAGAAGTCGTTGAGGAGCCGAGGGAGCAAATGAGCTGGTCGACATGTTGGTGGGCCGCGGGGCAGCTCTCCCGAGCCCCATGCAAGTTGTGCTGCTCTGCCTACGGCTCCCACTCAGCCCTGGGTACGGTGCAGGGACGTGTCGTTGGGCCCACCCCGGAGGCGTTGTCGTCAGCTGGAGTGAGGGGGAGGACCCCCTCCCTGGCGTGCACGCTTCCTCCCCAGGCGATGTTAGGTACTGGCTCTGGCAGGCACGACTGGGTCGGCACTGGATCCCCTGATCTGCCTCGCCGCGGGGCAGGGGGTAGGGCTCCCTGCGGCCCCCTTCACTGGCACTGCTGTCAGCGCGTGGAGAGCTGCTGAAGACCTCCTGGCCCAGAGTTGGGCGGGTGAGCGTTTACCCTGGGAGCGGACCAAAAACTTCAGCTGACATGCCTCATCCATGCCGTGGGCCAACGCACTATGACTTGGAGGGCAGGTGCGTATAACGAAAAGCAGGAGCCGCGCTCTCTCAAAGTGGGCTTGGTTCTCGGGCTGTAGAGGGCTTGGAGTCACTGGGCTTCCTCTCCTCTCCGGTGCTACGCCGTCTCGGATAGCCCACACGGTTTAATGTGGGAAGTTCGTAAAAGAGGCACATCAAAGGAGATGGGGTGATAGTGCACTCCAGCATTGCAGAGAGGAATACACACACTTCGGTCCAAAATTGGGTAAGTTGCGGACACGACCACTTGGAATGTGCTGGTTGTTTGCCAGGTCGTTGGGTGTAATCATGATTTCAGTTTTGTCCGGGTTGAGTTTAAGGCTGTTGGTGCTCATCCATTGGTTTAGTTCAATGAGGCAGTTGGCTAGTGTTGGGTTTTGCTCTTCCTTGACGTTGATATTATAGATGATTTGCGTGTCATATACATAGTTGTAGCAAGCGAGGCTGTGGTTTTGACGAGGTTCATCAATGGAGTCATCTAGATGTTAAAGAGTACCAGTGAAGGAGATGGGCCCTGTGAGACTTGTGAGAAACCTGAAGGTGTCTCACCCGCTAATCCCTGGAGATCTGTCGACCAGGTGGCAAGACACGGCCATTGTTCTTGGATCCAGTTCCTGGGGGTGGACCAATGGGGGAGGATCACCTGGGCTAGGGGTCTTCGCGGAGTGGAAGTGGGACCCCGAGGGTTGAGACGCAGTATCTCCTTCCTTGTAACACCTTTTCCCCATCCTACCCTGTAGGATATTTAGAAGCTTTAACCCCCCCCCCCTTTCCTGCACAAACACTTTCTTACATTGTGACATACAACGTTACCTGACATGTCCCAACACACGGGTCAGGCAGAGTCACGCACACCTGACTGTCCTTTACCTTCCCCACAGGGTCGAAAGGCGGAGCACGAAAGCAGACAGCTACACCAAAGCGGCAGTTCAAACGGAGGAGAAAGGCAGTGAGACCTGGAAGGACAGCGAATGGGGAATTGCCCTTTCCCTTTCCAACTCGGACTTGCAAAGCCTCCGAAAGGGAACTCATAAGACTGGGAGTTACAGCTAGCGTGCAGAGCAGCCGATGTCAATGGTACATGGGGACCTCCTGCATTGATAACGCTGGCGGAGAGGCAAGATGGCTACTGTGGTACTATCCTTGACTCCAGAGATCAAAGAAGCCCACAAGTTCAGCACAGCCGGTGAGTCGTAGGAAACAGATAGAAAACCAAACTGTGTTGAGTCCAAGGTCGCAAGTGGCAACATTTTTGAACGCAAGGAATTTACAAGAAGAGCTTGTGCGTATGTTTGAACTTTAAAGACAGCCCAGTTGAGGTCCAGGTGCAGAGGGGTCCGGCGCCACCTGGACACTCATTCGAAAGACTGACGCGGACCTGTTTTGAAACTACAAGAACCAGGAGGCTCTAGGAAAGGTTGGTGTGAGGCGTCAGAGTGTCACGTCAAATCCCTTGTACAATCGAAAGTCTCTGACCCGTTGCCAGAGGAAAGCTAGGGGAAGGGAACCCTGCTTTCCAATTGTGAAGTGTGATAATTGGCAAATGTGAACCCGACAGAGGGAATGCCGCAGGAAAGCTAGGAGAAATAAACCCTGCTTTTTGATGCACCTGAGCAATACATTGGCTGTATTAGGAATGGGGTGTGTGGCTAAGGAGCCATGGGATAGGACGTGTCTCACAGTGGCTCCTGCTGATCCTGAAACATCCTGCTGCACCCTAGCGCGGAAACTGAGGCAAATGACACACAAGCTACACTTCTGCTAGGGGAATATGTGAGGAAGAGGATGGTAACACTGTGTTGAAGATCCGAGGTGGCATACAACAGTTATGGAGAGAGGAACTGCGATAGAATCCTTGAGAAGAGTTCCCAAAATGGCGCCGGCATGGGAACAAAGGACGATGCTGTAATTTGCAAGAACAACGAAGCAGGACCGAAACGTGACCGGCGTGAAGAAGCACAACTGCAGGCCATTACTGATGCATAATTACAAGTGACGACAGCCGGGCAAACTCTGAAGGACCCGACGTCTGTTCGGGCCATAATTGGAGAAAATAAGGCGAGGAGACATGCGCCCCAACAACGAAGCATGTGCGTCATGAAAGCGGACTGCGCATCCGAGACACAGAGTGGCAGCGATCCTCCGGCCATCTGAGAAGAGCACCCGGGCAGGAGGTGGCAGCGTGACAATGAAGGCACTGGTGCGGATAATAGACCGCATCACAGCGCACCCGGGAGTGTCGGAACAAACAAAAGGGTACTGCGGGTGGTGCGGCCGAGCTGTGCGACTGGGACGAAAACCGCCACGCCGCTAAACACAGGGCTGTGAGATATAGCAAAGACAGCATAGCAACCGGGACCAGACCTGCAGCTACTGTGCTTGGAGTGGCTGTGAAATATCCTCCGTGCTAATAAGCCAATTGAAGCAGAGCTCAGCTGCTCCAGACACAGACGAAAGGATACAGTGTAATCACCCACTGTCAAATATCTGTGGCCTCAAAGTTGTTGAAGATACGTTTTTGGCGGCTAGAGAAGTTGATACAGGAAAAGCAAACGCAAAAACCAGGGATGCGCTAATGTATGAAGCAGACAAAACGGGTGCCCAGCCCACCATACAGAATACAGCTGCCGAAGGAAAGTATAACGTGAGGCGGGTGAATTAAGGTACAAGCCAGTCCGCTGTGGGGATTCTTGAGCACGATCACAGCCACAGCGCTGTGACTTTAGTAAGTGCGGCGCTGAGCACAGCAGAGGTCCGTTCTCCCCCGCCGGAGACTGACCCCGAACAACGATCGGCTGCAGAGGTAACCGCACACAAAACCGGGCATGGCATACGATAGATGGGGAAGAAGAGTCTGCAATGATTGCAGAATAGTGAAAGAAGAAGCTGACACTTGCGGAGAGGAAGTCAGCCCTAACACGAAGGGCAGACGAAAGCAAGAGTTTGCCTCGCATATTGACACAGGGCTTGGAGCGAAGCCATGTGTGCATGTACAATCACACACAACCTAGCACCATAGAGAGGTCCCCTGGACATGTAAATGACATGAGGCATAACGGCGCATGAAAATCGAATGACGAACAGGATAATACATTGAAAAGGGGAGCGGCTCCCGAAAATCAAACAGTTAGGTGGCAGCTAGATGCCTGCAAGCACCAGCCTACAACCAGACACGGTAGTGTCAATTTACACAGCAGCTGAACCCAGCGCGAGACCCTGTACCAGAGCTTCCCCTCTGCTGAGCGAAAACCGGCAGCTCTCATCTGAGGCCCTGGGAGCCCCGAAGCAAACAGAAGAGGCAAGAACCGCTCCCTCAGGTGTATTGGAAGTAAAAGAGGTGCTAGCTGAACGGATCCAGGTCTGTGAAACAAGATCTTGAAACCTGTAATGAACCTGCAGACGCAACCACCAGCTGAAGGAGTAGAAAACGCATGAGACAGTTCTGTGGCAAGATAACGCAGTGAATACAGGAACAGCAGGGGTAGACCCTTGGATGTACAAGGAGAGGCCTGGGAAGCGAAGTGTAAGGGCACCCTAGACACAAGCAGAAAGAAGCAAGTAGCCAGGCAGCTACCTAGCCAGTGATACACGTGCCAAACCGCAGCAGGGGCCACAGGGCTGCTGCCCAGATGCAGGGTGCCTAATCAGCGGCCGGGGCAATAGCAGTGGACAGGAACGTAACTGAAAAACTGCAGACCAAGGCGACGTGAATGGAGGGCAAAGGCTCTGCGGCATCTCGAAGCCAACGCAAGGTCACAGGCCATAAGACTGGTACCCGCGCTGAACTGCAGGGTGTACCAGCAAACATCGAAGGAGAGATAACCCACTGGATCAAAGAGGCGCAAGAACCGAGGCCAAGCTTGGGAGGCCTGACAAGAGACTGCTGACCTCGGGCCCACACATCTAACCAGTGCGCCTGAGGGCGCCTTAGTATCTGAAGATGCACCCCACATCCAGCGGGCGCTGCCGGCAGCACCCAAATAAACCCAAGCAATAACAGAGCCGGAGCTTGAGGAAGGGCCTAGGAGATTACGCCCAACTACTGTGACCCGATACGCCAGGTGGCACCGAGATGGCATCCAAGTTGCCCAAAACAAAAGGGAAACCATCGACAATGGAGGAATTCACAAAAACACCTCAGCCATCTGGAGCCAGAAATGGAGACAGGAACCTGCAAACAGGCACTGCACCAGCTCGAAATGACCAACAGATCCTAGATGTGATTGCAGACCTGCAAATCCCATGGGAAACCAAACTGGAGGCAGCCATGGCCGAAATCAAAACATCCCTGGACCTCAAAATTGGAGCAGTACAAGAGGAAGTGAACCTACTGGGACAAGATGTAAAGAAAGTAGCGGAACGCACAGGCGAGCTGGAGAAGGAAGCAAACTCGAACACAGCTGCCTGCACGTCATTCGCCCTGGAGATCCACATATTACGGCAACAAGTGAGCAACCTAGAAAACGGAGCAGAGGAAGCGGAAGGACGGACCCGCAGAAACAACATACGCATCGTGGGCTCCCAGAAGGAGAAGGACCAAACCCCACTGATTATATCAAGATAATGCTGCTTCAAGAAATAGAGGGGGAGGGGCACTTACCCAGGGTTTTGCGGTTGAGAGAGCACACGGGGCCCTTACAAGGAAACCACCGCCAGGAGAGCCAGCCCCCCCACCTCCACTCCCCCCTCCACCCCCCCCCGAGACAGATAATCGCCAAAATCTTGAACTACCGAGACAGGGAGAAAATCCTGGAATTTTTCCAAAAAGGGGGTACAATACAAAGGGTATCCGTCATACCCAGACTATACTCTCCTAGTGCAGAGAAGGCGACTGAATTATGGAACAGTGAAGAAGAGGCTGCGAGAGGCGGGCTTTAGGTACATGTTGATGTACCCGGCGAAACTGAAAGTGCTTCACAAGAACAGGGCCCTTTTTTTTTTTAAACCCCAGAGGATGCGACGGAGTGGCTGGATGAACAGAACTGCCCATCGAGGAAAGACACACAGAAGGAGGATGGAACAGAGAAGTGAAGCAGCAGCTTCAGAAGCTGAGGTGCTGTATAAATTATGACATTGGGACTTGAATAAGACAGGGCAAATGTAAGAGAAGGCTATGGGCGCACACAACATAATGCAGGATTGCAGGAGATACAATGGACCCACTCCTACACCCCAGTAGTTAGGCTAGATAGGTTACTGGCAGAGCGGTAACCGCCTGCTGAGTTCCTAGTACCGGTAGTCCGAGACAGAACTAAATGCGGGATCGGCTAAGATCTAAAGATGGAGCAGGGCAACAGTTGGGGGGGACAGGAAGGGCGGGGGGTGGTTCAGGGAGGTGGGGGATTTGCGGTGTTATTTGTACACACGTCCACACCACACACACACGGAGGTGGAGACTGGGAACGGCTGAAATATGGGGGACCTTAAGATATTAACCTGGAATGTCAGGGGGCTCAACAGTTAACTGAAAAATAACAAGATTATGATGTATTTAAGAAGGCAGAAAATAGATATCGCCCTAACGCAGATAACAGATCTCACGAAGGAAAAACAAGAGGTGATACAGAGGAAATGGAAGGGGACCATCATAGGTGCTACGTATTCGGCTCATGCCAGAGGGGTGATCACCTGGGTGGCGCCACATGTCTCTTTCCAGTTGCTACAGACCACAGTGGAGGCAGATGGGAGGATAGTGGCAGTACGGGGATTGATAGAAAACAGAATTATGCATCATAAATACATATGCCCCGAACCAAGACACAGTGGCTTATTTCAAGACCCTATACAATAAAATGAGTCCGTATCTGTGGGGGGGGGCGGTTTATATGGGGAGGAGACTTTAATTGTACATTGGACCCAAGGGTAGACAGATCAGACAGGAAATTAGACAAACCGACCCCCGCTGCTAAAACACTAAGGACCCTGCTGGGAGACTTGCGGCTGGAAGATGTATGGCGACTACACCACTCACACGATAGACAATACTCGCATTACTGGGCCCCACAAAATTTGTACATAAGGTTAGACTATATGTTTGCCTCACAGGAGATGACGGGAGAAATAGTACGATCAGAATACAAGGCGAGGGTCCTCTCGGATCACTCGCCATTGGTCTTAACATGGCAATATGTGCCTCCTAGAGCTAAGATCCCAGCGTGGCGACTCAGAGCCGAAGCATTAAAAGACACAATGTTCAGGGAGGACCTAAGAGAAGAAATAGTCGAATATTTCGAAAATAACACTGGGAGTGTTGAATCAACCGGAACTCTATGGGAAGCATTTAAGGTGGTGACGAGAGGATCAGCCATAGCTAGATCTAAAGGGTTGCAGGGTGGCATATTGCGGGAGCTACAGAAGCCAGAGGCGAAACTAGAGACAGTCTTGGGTAGAGGGGGTAACTCCCGGGAGGATGCTGAAGCCATAAACCAATTGCAACAGGAATGCGCAGGACACTGGGAGAGATTTATGCAATTTATACTATAAGAAATACACTGAGAGACCGCACGCTTGAGGAGACAAGCCGGGGAGACTGCTAGCATGGTTGTATAAAAGGGAGACCCCCAGACCTGCGATTAGAGCAATAACGGGAGAGAGTGGACAAATACTGTATACCCAGAGGGTGTAAAGAGAGGTTTCCTTGAATTCTACAAACGATTGTATGGAGACGCAGGAGGGGGTGAAGGGAGCGAGATAGTGGAAACACTAGAGGATATTGGTTTGCCAAAGTGCAGAAGAGCGAGAGGACCTAGATGCCCCAATTGCATTGGAAGAACTAGAAGCAGTGGTTGAGCATCTACCCACCAGTAAGACCCCGGGTGCAGATGGCCTCCCCAGCGAGTTCTACAAAATGTACAAGAAAAGTGCTCCCCCCCCGAAGCTGGCAATGTTAAACGAAGCATTTGAAACAGGAATATTGCCAGAATCCCTGAGAAAGGCAATCATTATCCCACTCCCCAAACCCAATAAGCCAAGCACGGACTGTGGGTCGTATAGACCACTGTCGATGCTGAACCAAGACAGCAAGATTCTCACAGCGGTGTTGGCAAATAGAATGAGACGGGTCATAAGCAAATTGATACATCCTGATCAGACCGGATATGTCCCACACAGGAGCATATCTGACAACCTAAGACAGCTCCACCAGGTTATAGAGCACACCGAAGGAGACTCGAGCGAGATTGCAGTTGTATCACTAGATGCAGTGAAGGCCTTTGACTCTGTCAAATGGCCTTGGCTGATGGCAGCCCTAAAAGGATATGGGATGGGACCCGGGTATTTGAAGTGGGTGAAATTATTATACAGCACACCATTAGCCAGAGTCGAGACCGGAGCGATTATCTCAGAGAGACGGCAACTCAGCACGGGCACCAGACAGGGATGCCCTTGGTCCCCGATGTTGTATATTCTAGCACTAGAACCCCTGGCAATATACCCGAGAACAATACGAGGAAGTGGGGATCTATACAAAAGGAGGACCACACTTGATTTAGTTATACGCAGATGATATGTTATTATTCTTGAGGTTCCCTGAGGAAAATCTGCAATACAGCCTAGAGGTAATGGAGCAATTTGCGTTGCTCTCTGGTATTGCAGTTAATCCTAAGAAATCGTGTATATTCCCCTAGGGAAGGTATATAGGAGTCCCGAGGGAACAACTGTCAATCTTGCAAATACCCTGGGAAACCAGTACTTTTAGATATCTGGGGATTGACATCTATCACAGGGTGGAAACAGAATATAAATACAACACAGAGAAAGCGGTAGCGAACATCGAGAATAGCATGAGGTTCTGGACTAAGATCCCCTTGGCCATAATGGGGCGGGGGTCGCTGTTGAAGATTGTCGTATTGCCTAGGCTATTACATTTTTTTGGAAACCTAGCATACATGATACCTAAGCGGTTCTTCGCCAAACTCTCGAGCATATGCAGGGGCTTCATCTGGCATGGAACTAGGAACAGAATAGCCCTGTGGAAATTACAAAACACGTACGAAAAAGGGGGTATAAAACTGCCTAACTTTGAGATCTATTATCTGGCCAGTCAACTGCAATATGTGGCTAAATGGCTAACTGAAGACTCGACTGTGCCCCGTTTTTTCTGAAAGAACTGATATGGCTGTCCAAACCTGAGCTAAAAGGGCGTCCGGAGATGTTGAAACTGGGATGGAAAATGTGGTGCAAGGCTTCTCAGGCCATGGAGAACCCGACCCGGTGTTCTCCGCAAATACCGTTGGTGGCATTGACTGGAGGAAACGTGCAACTGAGGAGGATGATTTGTAGGCATTGGGAACCTGTGGAAATAGCAACAATGGGAGACCTATGGCAAGCTGGAGAAATAAAGGATTTTGAAGTACTGGTAGATGAAACGGGTTTACACTTACGACAGTACATTACCTACACCAGATTGGTACGGCGGGTGAGAGACATTGTCTGAAATTATGTTGGAAGACCAACCTGACACAGCCATTGAAACGCTCTATGAAGTCGCAGAGGGAGGGCATGAGGTTTCCCGAATCTATGAGCTGCTGATGACCAGGGTGGGAAAGGAAGTAGCCCAGTTAAGATGGGATTGGGAAGAGGAGGCGGGGGAACTCAGGAACGATAGGTTATGGGAGCAGGATCAAGGGTACCACAAAAAAGTGTCTAGGAATGCGAGACTACAACAAATACAGCTATATCTAACCCGCAGGGCATACATGACCCCCAGAGGATAGCTCGGTTCAAGAGCGCAGAACGGCAAACATGCCCCAAATGCGGGGAGGAAAACGCTGGGATGATACACATGTTCTGGGAATGTCAAGAAATTAGAAAGTTCTGGGAAGGGGTAGCCTACCGATTAAACGAGAAAGGGATCAAGCTAAACGTTGAATCAGTGTGGGCATGCATGCTAGGGGGGGTTCCCTAGGCCGCGTACATTGAAACATGTGAGCAAACAAAGACCTGGATTATATACTTGCCTAGCGCAGAATTGCTATCGGGTGGAAAGCATGCAACAGACCAAAGATAGAGGTCTGGTGGAATGATCTCCAGAAATGGACCAAAGCCGAAACGGCAGTGTGGAGTGAAGCGGGCAGTAGGGGAGGGGAAGAAGAAGCAGAAACCCCGACGGCATGGAAACACCTAGTGGCCACACTGTCTGGGTCCGTTCAGGACTACCCAAGCGATTTATGAAACTTCTGAGAATACTGATGGGGAAGTATCCCAGGAAAATGGGAAAGCGGAGCACGAAGTGGAGCAGGCTCGAGTTGGGGTGAGGGTAAGGAGATAGCAGTAGATACTCAACGATATATACATGATGCTGAAATATTATGACAAGTACTGCTGGATTTGGTAAATGTTGATTGTTGTTTGTTGTAAACCTAATAAAAATCATTTTAAAAAAAAAAAACTGTATTAGGAATACATGAACTGTGTTAAAGAGAGGCCGTAGTGAACCTGACGGAGTGAGGCACAAATTGTGAGGATGATTCGAGCCCTGCGGAGGGAGATCCTGAGGCGAAGAACAATCGCCGGAGGTGCAAGATCACAGAGAGAACTTGGGTTTGTTTGTCTTTTGTGAAACACCACAGGCCTTCTAAGGCAAGAGACCTTTGATAGAAGGAGACTTAGCCTCTGAAGGTGTTTGATATAATTGAATTGAATTGAACTGTGAACCCTGTGCGGATGAGGCCAAGGAGTGTGCTGTGCTTGAGAGTCCCGCTTTGTCCGGTGCTTCAAAAGTGGGGAAGGGAGACACCGCATCACCATCCTGACTTATCATTTTGAGAACGCTGCTTTCTTTTCTGGTGAACATTATCCCACATTCTTTTTGTTGTTGTTGTAATTTAGTAGTAAGGATTGGCAATAATTTTCTTTAGTATAGGCCCTTTTTATTTGACAAGGCGCCACTAGGACTGGCCTATTATTATTTGATGGTCATAGCTTGCTCCCTTCTTAGATTTAGGTTTAGATTAGGCGTTTACCCCACCCATTATAAAGTTCAATAAAAATCCTTGAGCTGTGATAACTTGTGTCTGCCTTTACTGTTGCCACCAGGAGTTCCTTACAGACTCCACATGTTGTTTTCCGTGGTCTTGATTTGAATGGCTCTAGCCAGATTGTTTGTTCTTTCTGTCAGGAAGCATTTAATCACACTTTACCTACTTTTTTATTTATTTATTTCTTTACAGTGATAAATATGTATTATGGCAGATTGTTTCAGATGTCATTCTTTCATAGTAAAAATACAATTACTATCCTTTCAGTTTAATATTATAAGAGTTTGGAATCTAAAGAGCCCATTTTCTCTTCTTTCTCCTATTTAGGTTGCTTCGCTTGTGGAATGGAGAATGGATTTCGCGTTTATAACACTGATCCCCTGAAAGAAAAAGAAAAACAAGGTAGTATGTTTTTTACCATTTCAATTTTGAAATATGACTTGCACATTGTCTGCATGTTGACTAACATTGATAGTAAACACTTTTATCCTGCTTTCACATGGGTGTAGCATTTTAACTTCTCGGGAGTTTCAGCTATTTTTATTTTGAATAGCTGCATTGCATCTTGCTTCCGTCACATGGCACTGCTGAGTTACATGAATGTTGTTTGTTCAGTGCTGTGTCATTGTCTGCTTGCTTAAGACCTGAGGTCTTAGTATGCATCACTTTGTTCTTAATATAGAGCAACAGAGGCTAAAAAGGTATCCTGCAATGAACGACAAAAGATTACCAGCTCAAACTTGAGGCAGTTGCCCTTCTGCCCGAACTGCTTATTCTGCAAGGGCAGGAGGGGAGTAGACTGCAGTCAAAGAAGTGAACTATCTCATTGCTCCTTCTTTACCTTCTATTGCACGTAACCTGGATGGACATCTTAGACACGGTAACTGGAGAGCTTGGGGCCCTGGTGAGGCTAACTTGAAGGCCCCCTCCTCCCCTTCATAGGCCCGACACATGCTCCCTTATTGGAAGGAACTGTTTTTCACCAGCTGTAGTGGAACGACGAGCGCACTGCAGACAAAGCATAATTTGTCAGGCTGAAAGGACTGGACTGAAGCCTTTTCCCTCACAGTAGTTGCGTGTGAACATTTGGGCCAAAATAATGTCTGGACGTAATTTGTAAATACATCTGCTTATGAAAACATTATGAAAACATTATTTATTTGCAGTAATGATTTGTAGAAGAAGGCCTGCAGTGTAACTTGCAATGGTCCTAGGTCTATAAAAAGAAATGTGGCATCTTGGTCTCATGGACCTACCTGTTCTTGGTTCTCGAGAGATTTGGATTTGGCCGGTACTTCGTAGGATGCGTCCAGTTACTTTACACAAATCCAGGTGTGAAAGTACTAACTAATTATAGCGTGTCTTCCTCCTTTTCATTAAACAGAGGCACCAGGCAGGGCTGCCCCTTTTCCCCTATCCTATTTGCACTCACAATTGAACCTATGGCTGAATACGTCCGACAGAATCACGCACACAGAGGTCCCAGAATGACCGGAACCCCAAAGATAATTTCCCTTTATGCAGACGATACTATATTATACATCCGAAACCCGGAAGAAAATCTGGGCCCCATTATGGCAAATATCGAAAGGTTCTCAGAGTACTCAGGATACAAAATAAACGCTGCCAAATCTGAACTGTTCCCACTAAACTCTAATATAGGCGACATCTCTAACATACAAGGATTAAGTGGTCCACCGACCACGTCTGATATTTGGGAATCATGGTTTCCAGAGCCAAAAACACACTATACGCTAACTACAGGGAACTTCTACAGACTCTTTCCATTAAACTACAATTGTGGACCAAACTCCCTGTCTCACTGTATGGACGGGTAGCAATCCTTAAGATGGTGGCACTCCCTAAGCTGCTATATCATTTTTGTAATGTCCCGAACTGGCCAGGTAGAGGATTGTTTACAAAACTTGACATTGAAGTCCTCATTTGTGTGGGGGGGGGGGGGCTGAAAGGCTAAAATGGTCCAGAATGGTGGAACCGTTCTCAAAGGGCGGGATCTCAGCCTCAGATTTTGAACTATACTATTTGGTGGCACAGGCACACTTTGCGAAGTATTGGTTTGACTCAAACGACATAGCCACACATATCCCCCTGGAGAAATACGCAGCGTCCCCGACAGATCTGTGATCTGTAATGTTTGACCCCAAACGTAAAGATGCCTGTGAATTTACCCCGTTAGTACTACCACGCGAGCATGGTTCAAGATATATAAAAGAATCGATCTAACGACCCTGTATGACCCAGAGGTCCCACTGTGGAACTTCCCTGGCATAACACCCACATTCGACAAAGCTATTCAGAGAACATGGGACCCAAATAACCTATTTAAGATGCTGGATAGGTTTCCGGGTGGCAAGTACTGTGAACTGAGTGATTTCACCGAAACAGTGGGTGGGGGACACCTAAAACAATTCCAATTCTACAGGATGAAAACTGCTTTCATTGCCAAATGGCCCACATTCCCGATGGAACCGCCTGTACACTAATGTATTAGTGCAATGACAGAAGTGGGAGGGCACAGGAAGGGAGTTTCTGCACTGTATAACCTTGTCCAGACACACTCCAAATCATGTAACAATATCAAAGAGGCCTGGGAGCGAGATTTAGGGGTAGAGTTGGGTGAAACTAGTTGGACCAGATACTGTCAACTCACCAATGAACAGGTCTGCGATTGATCCAATTCAAGGTACTCAACCAGCTGCACTGCACCCCCGCCAGATTGGCAAGGTTTGTCAATGGCCACACAGGCAAATGCCCCAAATGCGACACCCCCAAGGCAGACTCATACCATATGTACTTGGCCTGCCCAGAGGTGGCGAAATTTTGGGGGGAGGTGGCAGAAATCCTTGAAGATATTATCATGATCCCGGCCACTCCCTCCCCATTGAAATACCTGTTCGGGGACATTGGCAAGGTGGCTGAGACCACCAGACGTCTGTTTAACATTGCCTGTGTTGTTGCAAAAAGAAACATCTTGAAATGCTGGAAATCTGCAGGGGCCCCCAAAGGGAACAGTTCTTGAAAAACCTATCCATGATAAATGAAAGCAAGGAGCAATTTATTATAACTGTTCCGCCAGCGTGCTGGCCTAAGGACATATGGTCACTGTTCCGAAGTTACCTGTTCAATTTATTTCCTGAAGAAGAAGATGATAATACCCTGTCATCATCCTGATTGCTTGTAAATATAACGAACTGTATTGGTATACTTATGTTTACTGTCCAACACTGTGAATTGTTAACCGCTTCTACCACTGTCCCGATGTAACTCTCTCTGAAAAAATAAAAGAAAAAAAAATAAATGTGACGTCTACCTTTTGACTGTTTCTTACACTGAGCTGTTTACAGACAAACAATAGAGCAGGACTAGTTCAGATTCCACCAATGCGGTAAACAAAGACATATCTAAATGGCCCAATTTGTCAACCTGTCCTGCATTACATAAGCATGCACAAATGTAGTTTCCAGTAAGGCTAGAGAGCCTACGGCAAGTACGTCCTTAGTATAGCCTGTACTTCTACAACTTGGATCAGAAAGATTAAAGCGCTCCCTGAAAGAAAATATTACAGTTTGTTTTTCGAAAGTCGAAAATGGGCGTCGACACAGGCGTGCCAGTAATACTATCCCTAGTGTGACGTCCACTGTACCCAAGATCCCTCACGCGTGTAGGATCCTCAGATTGTTTTTTTCCGCCATACTGGTCGGAAGCATCTTGCGGAGTTCCCTGGCCTTAGCCATACTTTTGCTGTTATTATAATTATAATTCTTATTCATTCCCTTCCCCACCCCAACGTCGACCCTCAACCTCGACGACGGCTGGAGAAGTCATCGACCGTCGACTGCTGCACGACGGATCTGGGCCTCGGAAGGCCGCTGGCCTCGGCCCGGGCCTAGTAGGCCGCTGGCCTCGGCCCTTACAAGTAGGGAGAGTGGGGGGTGGTACATACTCTTCACTCTTGATATATAGTTACATTTTATATATTCCTACACTTAGCAGCCCGCTGCCTTAAGGTGCGTATGGAGGGTACCCCTTTTCAATTCTGCCCCAAGTGCAATCGCAAATACCCTTGGGTCGACAGGCACGCCCTGTGCAATCTCTGCTTGCCGAGGGATCACCCCGAAGCGAACTGCAGAGCGTGTAGTAGGCTTAAACCTAAGACACTTAAGGACCGTTCGACAAAGCGTTGGGCCCACCACGCCAGGCAGGAGGCCATGGCAGCGGAGGGCGCCTTCAGCGATGGCAGCGACGCCGTACTTTCGGACGGCGAGGGCATTATGGCGTCGAAAGACAGCCGGCGAGCGCAGGTCCCCGACCTCGGAAGGTCGTCCGGCAGGGCGGCTATGGGGAAGACCCCCGGCGACGCAAGCGCTACACACCTAACACACACTAAACACACTAAGACCAACCGGACCTCGACGACGTCGACTTCCCGGAAAGAGGCACAAAAAGAACGGTCCGACTCGGTGTCCTCTGGGCGCTCTCGATCGAGATCACCTCACGACGCAAGGCAATCATCCACTCTTGCCAAGAGTGCCTCGCTACACACATTAACGGAAGTTCGATCGTCGGGAGACGAAGACGACTTCCACCCCCAGGCCGCGCTCCAAGATACCGAGACCGCGGTTAACACCAGTGAGGCCCCACGTACCTCTCCAGACCCTCGGCGCCAGGCGTCGAAAGTCTCTGGGGCCTCCAAGGGACAGGGAAAACATTTTTCCACGCACGGGGAGGGGGGGAAACAGCGGAAAGCACAGCCTTCCACCCCTGTAAAGCCATCCTCTCACCCTAGGCAGACAAGCAAACACAAGTCTACCCTTGAAAAGTCCCATAAATCATCTCCTGCTAAAGTAATACCCTGTTCCAGGGAATGGTCCAGTGAAGACATAGACAGGGTTATGTCTAGGATGTCTTCCTTGGCTGATTTTTATGATAAGAACCCAGAACACTTTCTTTCATATAACCCTCAAGGGGCCACACCCTCAGGCTCCTCCGATCCTATCCCGCTAAGTAAAAAGCCCCGGTTCGAAAGACCTGAACCCTTCGAGGTTCAGCCTTACTCCACTCCATATTCTACTCCACTCCCCAGTTACCAGGGACAAGTTTTCCCTGAAGAGGACCAGGAGTTTGAAATTATGGAAGAACAAACCGGGACAGATTACTATGCAGAGGATGAGGACCTGGAGGAGGGAGAAGATGAGCAGGAAATTTACAGAGTAGATTCCCCAGTACAAAGCGAAGCCCCAGTTACTGACTCTCCAGTTGATAACCAGCCCCTCCTTAACGAGGTTCTCGCTCGAGCAGCGGAACACTTCCACATCGACACCCACGGTGTACAGGAGGAAAGGGACTTCGCGGAGGAGTTTGTAGGAGAGAGAAGACCGGTCGCTCAGACCATCCCTATCCTCAAATCCATCCAACGAAGAATAGATCCTTCCCTGGTGAATCCGAACCTCACCAGAGCTGTCAACCCCAGAATTGAAAAGATTTTCCGGGCAGCCCAGTCTGACCCTCTGTATATAAGGGGACATCTTAAACCAGATTCCCTAGTGGTTACCAACACTAGAAAAAGGGCTGGCACGCCCTTATCTTCATCAGAAGCTCCTCCCGACAAGGAGAGCAAAAAACTTTACGGGTTTGGCAGGAAGGTAGCCTCAACGTCCGCCTACCAAGCAAGGATTGCGAATTCCACCACCCTGTTGGCTAGTTACAATTGCCATCAATGGGAAGAAGTCGCGGCGCTCATTGCCTCTGCTCCAGAACCGTTAAAGGGCCAGCTGGCTCGGATCTCGGCAGAGGGGAGAGCCGTGTCTGGTTGCATTTTAAAAGCAACTTTCGACGCCGCTGACAACGCAGGGAGATTGATAGCAGAAGGTACTGTTATCAAGAGACATGCGTGGTTACGGCAGTCGGGATTCAAGACAGAAACCCAGGCTTCTTTAATAGACAAGCCAGTGGAACCCGACCTATTGTTTGGGAAAGCGGTCGAAGACGCACTTAAAAATGCCAAAGATGAATATGAGACTCTCAAATCCCTTGGCCAGCTTACCAACAAACCCCCTAACCAGAGGGGGAACAGTAATTTTCGTCGCCCACGCGGCCAAAATTCACAAAGGGGCAACTATGCCCAGGGACAGGGTACACAATGGAATAACAACCAGCAGTCTACCCAGAGTTACGGCAGGGGTAACAAGAGAGGTCGTGGAAGAGGCAGAGGCAGCCCCAACAAAGGAGGTGGCACGCCTCCACCAAAACAGTGACGCTCAGTTCAGGGTCCCTTGTCACGCAACCCCAGTAGGGGGACGCATTTCCACCTTCACCCAGGCTTGGGAAGGGATCACCTCAGACAGATGGGTGCTGTCAACAGTATCCGCAGGATATTGTATAGAACTACTGCAGCGTCCCCGGAACCATCCTCCACGACAAAGAGTGCACTCCCTAGAGCATCAAAGGATCCTTCTCGAGGAGATCGCCATTCTGCTAGAAAAGGACGCGATAGAACTCGTCCCAGGACACCAGGTAAACAAGGGTATCTATTCAACTTACTTCCTTGTGCCAAAGAAAGATTTGACAATGCACCCAGTATTGGACCTAAGCCTGCCAACAAGTATGTCAAGCCCCAAAAATTCCGTATGACCACGCTACAAGAGGTAATCCCCCTCCTAAAAAAGGGGGATTACATGGCAACCTTGGATATGAAAGATGCTTATTTCCATATTTCCATGCTCCCGGCGCACAGAAAGTACCTGCGCTTCAAGGTGGACAGTCGCCACTACCAATTCAAGGTACTGCCCTTCGGGATAGCTTCAGCACCAAGGGTATTTACCAAGGTACTGGCGGTTGCAGCGGCACACCTATGCAGGGAGGCAATCCCAGTGTACCCTTATCTGGACGACTGGCTCATAACGGGGGAAACCCCAGGAATTTGCAGGACAAACATTCAAAGGACTATCGACCTCCTCCACGAATTAGGCTTCTCAATCAACGAGAAGAAGTCAAGCCCGGTGCCAAGCACCTCAAAACAGTTCCTAGGAGCAATCCTAGATACTCAGGAAGGGTTGACCTTCCCTTCGGAAGAGAGAATTCGGAATATACTACTGCAAATTCCACATTATCAGTCCGGTCAACAAATAACGGTACGCAAAGCAATGCGGTTACTGGGCATGATAGCGTCATGCATTTACCTGGTCCCCCACGCGCGACTGCACATGCGTCCCATGCAGGAATGGTTGGCGAAACAGTGGTCTCAGGCAAGTGGTCAGTGGGACGATCTAGTGGTCGTTTCGCCAACACTTGTACAGAGCCTACACTGGTGGACAAGAGAGAATCTCGCAAGGGGAAAACCCTTTTACGATCCCGAAATACAGGCAGTGGTGACTACAGATGCATGCCTGACTGGGTGGGGAGCTCACCATCTCCACCACACAGCTCAGGGTCTCTGGTCTCACTCAGTCGCCAAGAACCACATCAACCTCCTAGAGCTTCTGGCAGTATTCCGAGCGCTTCGGGCGTTCGAGCCCCATCTACTAAACCTGTCGGTGCAGATCCGGACGGACAGCACGACAGCCATGTTCTATCTGAACAAGCAAGGAGGGACTCGTTCGCCAAATCTGTCCAAGCTTGCCCAGAAAATCTGGATATGGGCACTCAGACGGAACATCTTCCTGTCATCGCAACATGTTCCAGGGGAGCTCAATTCCCTAGCGGATGCTCTAAGCAGAGACTCCCTCCCAGAAGAACACGAATGGGTACTTCACAGAGAGATCGTAGAAGATCTCTTCTCTCGGTGGGGTTTCCCCACTATAGACTTATTCGCCACAAGCGAAAACAAACAATGCCCAGGATTTGCATCCAGGTTCCCCCAGCCAGACTCCCAAGGGAACGCCCTGTGGATGAACTGGTCAGGGATGTTTGCGTATGCTTTTCCACCGACTCCTCTCATCAGGAAGGTGGTGTACAAGATGAACAAGGAATCGATGACGCTCATCCTAGTTGCTCCCATGTGGGCGAGACAACCATGGTTTCCACACCTACGCAGGATGGCGGTGTGCGAGCCCATCAAACTTCCAGCCTGGTACAACCTACTGTCCCAGCAACAAGGTCAAACAGTGCACCAGCAACCCAACTCAATGAACCTGGCAGCATGGCTCCTGTGGTCATAGAGTTTGGACATCTCAATTTACCACAGAGGTGTATGGACATCCTAAAAGAATCCAGGAAACCAAACACAAGGCACTGTTACTTTGACAAGTGGAAGAGATTCGTTATTTGGTGCCAGAATAAACAAATCAACCCTGTTGATTGCACTCCTTCCAACGTCGTGACATACATGCTCCACCTGCTCGATGCAGGATTGGTTTTTAACTCTCTGAAAGTACACCTGGCGGCCCTCTCGGCTTACACCACATCCCATAACAAGGTGTTGTGGTGGAAAGTACCAGTAGTTAAAGCCTTCATGGAAGGAGTAAAGAGACTTCACCCTCCTATTTCAAACCCACCGCCAGGATGGGACCTTAATGTGGTGCTAGCTAAGCTCATGGGGCCCCCCTTTCGAACCCATGCATAAAAGTAGTCTCAAACACCTGACCTATAAAACGGCCTTCTTCGTAGCCATTACCTCTATAAGAAGGGTCAGTGAAATTCAGGCTCTGTCAGTGCAGGATCCGTTCTTTACTATCCACAAGGACAAACTGGTTTTACGCACACACCCTAGGTTCTCACCTAAATTTATATCAAAGTTCCATGTAAACCAGTCCATCGAGCTTCCGGCTTTCTTCCAAAACCCGCAAAGCTCGGCTGAGGTGAAACTACACACCCTAGATGTGCGTAGGGCGGTCCTCTACTATATAAATAAAACCAGACCGCTAAGGAAAACAGATCAACTGTTTGTCTCCGTAGCTACAGGCAGAGCGGGAGATCGCGTCTCTAAAGGCGCTATCTCGAAGTGGATTATCAACTGTATACAGCTGTGTTACTCTCTTTCTGAAAGAACTCTGCCTTTTACGCCAAGGGCCCACTCTACTAGAGGCATTGGGGCCACTCTGGCTTTCATTACAAATGTTCCCCTCGACACCATTTGCAAAGCAGCTACTTGGAGCTCTATTCACACGTTTACTCAGCATTACTGCATTGACACTCATTCCAAGACAGATACACAAGTGGGACAAGCGGTTCTAAGACACCTGTTTGCTCATGACCCTTCTCACATCCCACCTCCTTCTTCTGGTACTGCTCGCTAATCTATGCACAGCATGTGATCTAAGCAGATTCCACAAGCCTCAGAAGGGATACATTACTCACCGTAATCGTATTTCTGATGCTTGTATCTGCTTAGATTCACATGCGACCCACCCTTCCTCCCCTCCGAGAGAAGGCGCATGATTGCTTGTAGTCTTACCTTTCTGTCTATCTGCTTGGATTATCTGTACTCACGCTACTCCTCATGCTTCCTCATGTCAGAAAAAATACAATCTGAGGATCCTAGATGCGTGAGGGATCTTGGGTACAGTGGACGTCACACTAGGGATAGTATTTCTGGCACGCCTGTGTCGACGCCCATTTTCGAGTTTCGAAAAACAAACTGTAATACTCTGCAGCTTCCACTAGATGTCGGCCTATGCACAGCATGTGAATCTAAGCAGATACAAGCATCAGAAATACGATTACGGTGAGTAATGTATCATATATATATATATATATATATATATATATATATATATATATACACTTGGATATGTTTTCCTTACTGAGCTGATGGAATTTACCAGTGTTAGGTTGCCCTCTGCTGTACAAATGACAAAGTGCACCTCTGTGTGCCCATCCAATTCAACAGCAGCTATCATTTTAACAAACAAAATGAGCACAGTTCTACACGGTCACCTTCACCTTCCACTATCGCAAACATTCAGAATATTTTCAAGTTACTTCTTTCCGCCCCCACTTCTCTTCACACAGGGAACAGTGGTTCCAGTGTCAGTGAACAGTTAATTACCTGCTCAACTTTTCAGTCTTTAAAGAGTGCTGTACCTATGCTTCTGTGAAATCGTATGCCATCATGGGGGCTCTAGATGCGTAATTGTCAACCCTGTTCCACTGCAAAGACTCATCATAGAGACCTGTGTAGTGGATGGAACTTTGATACTGTTCTTCTACCGCGCATACCTCTCATTCCTTCTGATACAAATATGCCTTTCAAATTCAAAAGAAGACCGTTATCTATACGTTTAGCGTTTTCAATGACCATTAATAAGTCACAGGGACCTACGCCCCCTTCCTGGAAGTGATCAGTGGCAATACCGATATTTAAGAATGGGGACAAAAGTGACCCTTTGAATTACCGACTGATATAAGATGTGCTAGAATGGCATATGTTATGCCGGAAACGGATAGTGTTAAATAAAGGGCTAGGTTAAGTAACTCAACAGTGAAAGTTATTCTTGGGGATAACTCGGGGGCAGGCTGTGCTTTTAGGTTTTATTCTTCGGTTTCAGTTTAAAAGTCTTAAGCTATCTTTTAGGGATAGAAGACACCCACCGGCCACCTCTTTCAGTCTGTGCTCAACCTCCAACTGTCAGACGAAGAAACCATTTATTCAAAGCACTCCCTCTGCTTTCTCTGGGCTCCCATGAAACATCTTTTATTAAATTTACAAGCTTCATACACGACGCCCAGAAGAAGAAGCAGACCAGGTAACACAGGTCACTCACTCCAGACTCCTGCTGTACTAAGCCTGTCAGGCATAAACCCAGTGATGGCAGGCATCACTTACATATTCAGTCACAAAAAATATCTGCCAGCTGGTTTTGAAACTCAAGATTTTGGAAAAGATGATGTTACATTTAACTGAATGTGTTATTGGGATATAGTCCCTTTTGAAAAGGACACTATCAGATTGAGGCTTTTTGCAGATAATGGGATAATTGAAACAATTGATTTAAGTAAACCAATGACGTCCACCAATCTGCCCACGACAGACAACGGGGCCCAAAAACTGTGTTTAATAGCAAGTTATCTTTGGATATACTGGGCCAAATCATCTCTGTAGCTGCTTCAAAGTGCAGTCGCTTCCCTGGAATTTGCAACTTAATGCCCCTTCCTGTAATCTGCAGAGGGTAAAGGAAAGGGGTGAAGTGGTGGAAGAAAGAATTATTCTAATTTGTATGATTATTTTTATTTTGTATTACTATTTGGTTGTTAATTGATCCTAGACCTCGCTGTGGACGCAAAAGAGCGCTTTACAAGTTATAGGTGGGAAGTACACGATGAGGGAAGTGGGGATCAATGTCAAGGGGAGCTAACCCCGGGGAAAGGCAGTCAATTTGGCAGCAAAGTTTCTACGGGCAACCATGAGAGGTAACTGGGTGCAGCAGGTCAGTCTCCAGTTAGAATTCAAGGGGTGTTGTGGACCTATGTGTTGAGGTGGATCCATTCTTTGAAGAGGAGGTTCTTCAGCTCCTTCTTGAAATGAAATTGAGAAGCAAAGGGTAGGTCTGATGTTGATGTTGATGGGGAGGAAATTCGTAGTCTAGGGGTGTAGCCATAGAACGCCCGTCTCCTGGGGGTTATTTAGTTTATGGACTGGTTGAGTTCATCTGCACATGTCCTGGCTTCTGGTGGATCGTAGGCCTCCTTCGCTATTGAGCTTCTTAAGAGTTAGCTTGGGAGCTTCACTGTGACAGCCTTGAGGATGAAGCAGCAGCATTTGTAGGTGATGGGTGCTTCCAGCAGGAACCAGTGCTGCTGGAAGAATGTCAGGTGATGTGGTTGAATTTACAGAGCCCTTTGAGTCGTGCTGCAGCATGTAGATCTCAAATCAGGGGTGCCATGGTGGGGAGGACATTGCCACCCTTCAGTCTGAGGACCAGGTCTTGCAGTTCTGAAGTTGTTTGCTGGGATGAAGGGCTTGATTTTGTGAAGGTGAGAAAGTCTGTACCAAGCTTTTTGTGTCTTCTTTGGTATCTACTCCTTGAAAGAGAGATGTCTGAACACACAATGGACTTGGTGCAGTTGGTTAGCTGGGGTGTGAAGACCCCGAGGTTCATAGTGGAGATCCAGGTATGGATGTCTGCATGTTCGGTGTTCTTGGTCAGCAGATGAAATTGGGTCTTGGAGGAGTTTAGCTTCTGGTGGGAAACTGGACATGCAGGACTGGATCCCTGTGAGGCAGGTCTTAAGGCTTTGGATGTCTTTGATGGAGGAGATTATATGGTAGGGATATGTGTCATCTGTGTATTGGTGGATGATTATGTGGAGCCATGAGGGTTCCACATGGTTCCATGTTGATCTTTAAGATCAAGGGGGAGAGGATGGATCCTTCTGGAATCCATGGTTGATGGGTAGAGTTGGTGATCTGGTGGAATCCATGTGGACAAAAGGGTGCAAGTTAGCAAGGGAGGATTTTAACCACTTCTGGACAGTCTCTTATTCACAGAAATGCCGTCTGTTGGTCTCATGTGCTGAACACGGCTGCAAAGCCGAGGAGAACCAGGAGGGCAATGGTGGCAGTTATCCAGAAGGTTAAGGGTGTCATCAATCACATTATAGTAGCCATTTCCATGCTGCTTCCGAGTCTGAAGCTAGATTTGTAGAACTATACGTTGTTGGCGTCTGTGTTAGTAGGAGTTGTGCGGGCACTGCTTTTTCAAGGATCGATGAAAAGAAGGTGCTTGATGGGGAGGTAGTTACTGGTTGATTTGTTGCAAAGTGGGAGGATTTGGTACTGATGAAACAAACTGGAGGGGCACAACAAACTGGGGACGGTTAGGTTAAAGGAAGCAGGATTTGTGTTGGACTGTGCAGCGTTAATTGTTAATTGTTTTCGCTGTTGTCGCCTGTGACCGTGTTTTTTCTTGTTCTGAGAGTTGAAGACTTTGTAAATGTGTGATAAGCTAGAAACAGGGTGCAGTAAGAAGTACTTGATTATGGTTTGTAAGCTCAACTAAATACAGATAAATATAGTTTGTCATTTAACCATCATTTTTAGCTTTTATTCAGAATAAACCATCAAGCTTAACAACGGATACAAATTACAGAAAAAATACAAACGCATGGATACAATTTTAAAACATACAATGCAATGTAAAAAAACATAAAATGCAAGCTTTATAATTTATGCACAACTTATTAACCCTTACAGTGGCACTATAACACTTTACTCATCTGTCGCCATGCTCTTATTATATAGAGTGCAGTTGCATAAATAACATTTTTATTTTTTTTAAACTTTATTTATTAATGAGCTTGGCAACGCGACATTGGAATCAAGCAGTACAGCATTGATCAGTGAGTATACATATGGTGTGCATAAAGAGTCACTAATCGTTCATGAGCAACGGACCAAGCATTTAAAGTTAACAGGACAATGACATCAGCACATGTATCATGAGGATAGCAATATGAAGAAATTAACCAACTTTCGTAGAAGGGGATAATGGCTTGCTGACCTCGTCCCCAGCAGAAAGGAAGGAGATGTATGAGCGAAAAGGGCCCCACACGTTCCTTGGTCTGGCTATTATCGGCTGTAGTAGTAGCCAACACTCTTCAGTATCGAAAGCCCATGTGACCGCTCAGAGCCATTGTTCGCGTGAGGGGGAGGGGCGGTGGTCTAGGCTGGAGCCAAAGTAAGAGGATGCACCGGGTAGCGAGAAGCAGGCACAGACTCGTCTATCTCCTGGAATCGCTGTTTAATGTGGGTAGTTGGTAAAAGAGGCACATCAAAGGAGATGGGGTGATAGTGCACTCCATCATTGCAGAGAGGGATACACACACTTCGGTCCAAAATTGGGTAAATTGCGGACACAACCACAGCATGTGTATGTAGTCTGTGTTGTCAGAATTGCATCTTGGACGTGCGGTTGAGTGGTCCGGTGACATGCGGTGCAGTCTCATCGGTGTATAGTGGAACCTGTGTAAGATCTTGAACTACATACGTTTAAAACGTGAGTTAAATGAGATGTTGTGCGTGCGAGTACACACATGCACCCAGCACTGATTGGATATCTCAGTTTCCAGGTCTCTGGCTCATGCTCGCCTGAGCCCGGCAAGATGGACACCCCATCCTGAAAGGCAGCATATAGTCTGGAGATCTTGCCCTTGAGAGCTGCAATGCTTAGTAGTTCCGATAGCATTCGGTTATCTTACAGGAGTGAAGGGAAGTCAGGGCGTCTGGTCTTTAGTGCGCACCGCAAACCCGCATAATGTAGCCAGTGAGAGGGCCTACTCCGCAGGGATCCCGGCAGATTGGCCCATTCGAAGAAGGTGCCCTGTTTGAATATATCACGGATTTATATTCAGCCCGGCTTCAGCCCAGTGGTTTACGGTGGCCATGTCTACCTGAGGGGAATCGGGCAAAAAGTTCCATAGAGGAAATTCACTGTGAAACGGTCGCACGTCACCAGTCTGTTTCCACATCTTGGTTGAGGCGAAGGTTGGGATGCCAACAGGATTGGCGGGCTCAAATCTGGTAACGCAGGGGGTGAGCTCTATGGTACGGATATCGTAGCTATCTGCAGCACGGCGCTCCAATTTGACGTGGGGGAGGATCGGCAGGCAGAAACCAGTATGACGCAAAATGGGCTTGGGCAGCTATCCAGTACCCCTCAAAGTTAGGAGCTCTGAATCCTCCCTTTTGCTTTTGGGGCAGTTGGTGTTGCTAGTTTTAGCCAAACCGCGCCAGAGTGCCACAAAAAGGCATTGATGGTTTGAGTGAGTGTTGCGAAGAATTCACGGCCTGGACATAGTGGGACATTCAGAAACCTGTAGAGTAATTGCGTTAGCACCACCATTTTAAGGATGGCAAGCCTACCGACCAGGCTAATCTGCAGGTTTGTCCAACCCACGCATTTCTGGACCACGGCAGCAAGGTATTTGCCAAGTCTGCCATCATACAGTGTAGCTGGATCACAAGCGACCACTACACCCAAGTATGTGATCTCAGTCTGGGCCCATCTGAATCCATGGAAATTCGGTGGCAGGGTGGTTACTTCAGTCAGCAGGAATAGTACGGACTTGGTGCAATTGACTTGGAGGCCCGACAACTCCGAAGTGAACAACCGAAGTGAATAACGTCCTCCAGTATTGGGGAACTATTATGCTCAGGTTGGTGGACAAAAAAAGAAAAGCATTGTCTGCATAGAACGAGATGTCTGATGGGCCCGCCAATCATAAGCCTCTGTGTGCATGTCTTTGGCGTATCATGTTAGCCAGTGGTTCAATGGCCAGAGCAAAGACTAATGGTGAGAAGGGACAACCCTGTTTAGTGCCTTTTGCTATCGGGAATTGGGATGAGCACAGGTTGCCGGTGCAGACTCTGGCGACGGGGAAGGATTATAGCAGTTTGACCCACGCTCTGAAATTGGGACCAAAGTTGCATTTCTCGAGTACCTGCCATAAGTATCTCCATGAGACAGAATTGAAGGCCTTTTGCATATCTAAGGTTGTTGCAACTGATTGAATGTTGGCATCAGTGCAAGTTAGTATGTTAAATAGTCGACATAGCATGGCTAATACTTTGGCGTATATCTTAACGTCACAGTTAATGATTGAGAGGGGGAGATAGGAGCCACACTGTGTGGGAGGTTTGCCCGGTTTGGGCAACACTATTATCGCTTCACAGAGGGAGGAGGGCAGGGCTCCTATGAGGCATGCCTCATTCCATAAGGTCAGTAGTGGCGGGACAGGATTTGTAATGCTTGTAAAACTCGACCGGGAGTCCATCGGATCCTGGAGCCTTACCCGAGGCCAACATGTCGATGGCGTTAGATATTTCTTTGTGTGTGATCGGGGCATTGAGGGCGTCCCTAGTTGCTGAGGAAAGAACCGAGACCGGGAGTCTGTCCAAAAACAACCCTATGTCGGTTTCATTGGCTGTGTCAGTGTTGGAGTAGAGCTTCTCGTAGAAGAAACGGAATTAAGCGTTGACTTCATGCGATGTCACAGCCAGAGTGCCATCAGTTCTTTCTATCGCCGGAATATGAGATGTATCCCGTTCAAGTGTTACCAACCTAGCAAGAACCCGACCAGAGCGCTGGCCCTCCCCATATCGTCGTGCAGCTTGGGGGAATCTAGGAATTTCAGTTTCCCCTCAGCATGTGCGCGGAACACATCTAACTCTGTGCCAATGTCTGCCAGCGTGTCAGTTGCTTGTGTAGTGGCATACTGTGTCTCAAGGATAGCGAGTCTCGCTTCTCTCTTATTAATGTCCCTTCTGATAGTCTTGAGGATCCCTGCTTCCTTGGAGATTGCCATGCCCAGAATGTGAGCCTTAAAGGGTAGCCTGTGATTGTACTGTGCCCGTGTTTAGAGTAAAGAAGTCCTCTATGTTGGTGCCTAGTTCGGACGCAAAGGCGATATCCAGTAAGGAATGTGGTTTGAGTCTCCACAAGCGAGTCATGGGCTCGTCAGAGGTCCACTTCAAGGAGATTGTCACTGGGGAGTGGTCTGAGTATGTCCTAGGGAGAATAGCCATATGAGTGACACACCCTATCGATGCAAGAGTGTGAATCATGCACAGTAGAATTGAAGGAGAACATTCAAGTGTCAGGATACAGCAGCCGCCATGGGTCAGTAAGGTCAAATTGGGCATGCAATTCTATGATAGTTTTAGCTGCCTTGGACAGTTGGCCGGGTTTGGAGCCTGATCCATCATACTGGACATCAAGAATGGTATTGAAGTCCCACCCCACAACCTCCCAAGAGAATTGGAACAAGTGGGAATCCAGCCAAAAGCAAGGAGAGTTGTGTATAGAAGTCGTGATCGTCGATGTTAGGACCATAAATATTCAGCAATACAATTGCTTTGCCCTGTAAGGACCCAAAGAGTAGGACATACTGCCCTGAGGGGTTTATGTGTGCTATCTTCTGTTGGAATTGAAGACTTCTATGAATAAGTGTCGTAACACCTCGATTTTGGGTGGAGTAAACCGTATAGTACCGTTGGTGGCCCCAAGACTTCGCAAATCCCTCACATGTGCCTGAGAGGGAGTGTGTTTCCTGTAAAAAGAAAAAAAAAAGAAAGAAAAAAAAAGCAGGTTAATCCGGTGCCTTTCAACATAGAGTTGCAGTTTCCTCATTTTGGCATAATTACCCATCCCCCTGACATTCCAGCTAATGCATTGAACACCATCAACCATCGGCACATCGGTAGTAAAGATTCAGAAACAATTGGTCTCGGCCGGGGACTGGGATACAGCGACCCAGCCGCTAAGCATAAAACAGAGATTTCGCCCCCTTTGTCATGATATCGAAGGGTTATTTGTACAGCAGGATTCTCATTGTCTGGGTACTGGTCAGAGTTTTCTTAATGGTCTGGTCTGCATTGCAATTCAAGCATAAAACAGAGATTTCGCCCCCTTTGTCATGATATCGAAGGGTTATTTGTACAGCAAAGCGGTACGACGTGCCCTATTGCAACAGAAGGGAGGGGCCCTCGCCCCGACTCTAGTTAACAGATACAGGTATATGCCCTTCAGTGGTTGCCAGCTGAGACCAAGTCACAATATGACGTGATATAACGGGGGATGGGAAGTGCCATTTAGGTGCTGTGGAATAGGTCAGTCTGGTACCTGGGCCTGAGCCGCCCAAATCAGTTAAGGGGAGCCAGCACCACAACACAGGTATAGGAGGGGTCCCCACATGTAGCAGAGGTCCTTATGATAGTATGATCAGGGAGGGGGCCTTTGGTGCACACAGCTTTGGGGTTGGCATATTGATGAATCACAGGGAAGTGGCTTGGTGTATGGCGAGTCACCTGGCTTACTCTATCTGGGTTGTGGCCTCCGACGTAGGTTCAAGAATGTGAAAGTGCAACAGGAGGGCCAATACCGCTAGTTACTATGCCAGACCATTAGTCTGTCTCTGCGCAAGGAGATCTCCGCCTCCCGAAACTCCCGATACTTTTCAGCAGGTGCTAACAGTAGTATGCAGGCAGAACCTCCAGCGCAGTCCAGGAGCACTGTGCCCAGCCGTGCCCCCACGCGCCAGGTAGATGTATGCACACGCAGCAAGCAGGATTTATGAGAGGGGAACAATGGCGGCTATAAGCAGTACACGTCTGCGTCCTGCTGCTGTGGACGCTTGATTGTGGAATCTTAACAGTGGTATTGGACACTGGCTCAACCCTGTGTTCAAGCAGGAGACTAGGAGCAGTGCGTGGGGGGGCCTCCAGGGAAAAGGAGACACAGTCAGGCCAACACCCTAGGATGCCTGATGCCGCCGCGTGTGTCACAAGAGTGGGCAGCCCTCACCGCCCCGTATACTGCAGCAGAGGGGGGGAGAAGGAAGTCCATTTGGCTCAGGGTGCTTGTAGCTCCCCCACTTCTCATGCGCCGCCGCGTGGAAGGCATACACTGTGGGGCTCTCTCAGCATCCCCCGCAGCGACACCGTTGCAGGTCCTACCTTGCTTGAAGATGTGTCCCGTCGTGATGGTGAGTGATGTGAGGGGAGTCACAGGAGCGCCAGGGAGCCGAGGCAGGCCACAGCGTGTCCGTCCCTAGCCGCAAACTGTATGGTGATCCCCCCCCCCCCCCCGGCAGGCTGAGCGGCCCAGGGGATGGACGCCCAGCACCCGTCAGAGAGGTCCTCCAGGAGTCACACGGCCGTCCGCCGAAGAGCCGCAGGCACGATGAGGGTGATGTCTTCAGGCACCGAAGGGCTCAGCCGCGAGCAGCACAGTGGCGATCTAGAAGCATCCACCAGCCCGAAGGATAATGCTGCGTTATGGTTGTTGAGCCTTCCCCCGGCCAGGGCAGCAACGCCCCTACCCCACCAAGCCCACAGCGCCTCGCCCTCTCAGTTGCAGGATGAGCAGCGCCACGTGGAGCTGCAGCCCCGGTCCTCGCAGGGGAATTCTGCAGCGATTTTCAAACTGCTGCAGCTCCTAGGTTTTGGCCTCCCAAGGCTGAAAGTTGGCTAGTATCTGTAGGAGTGGGAAGTGTAGAGATCGGCCCAAAATAAGCAGGATTCACTGCACCGCAGCGGGTAGTTTGCAAGAAAAGGATATTCCCCAACGTGGAGCTCAACGCTCAGGCGACCATACTCTTTGAGCACAACAGCGCTCCCCCGCATAAATAACATTTAAAGGTAAACATAGACTTAAAAACAATGATGCAGGAACAGCATGATGGATACTATAATCTAAAAATATTGGTTGCAAATAGATACTTCTCAGTGGTATGTTTTTTTCACATGTCAGGATAAAGTGTACCAGAGTTTCTTTGAATTTTTATTTTTAAATCTGTTTATTGATAGAGTTGTTAGTGTCAGCCTGTTAGGGAGAATTCTCATTCTATGGCCAATTTCCCTTACCTATAGAGTCCCCCAGCAGCTTTGCTGGATTTGAAGGTTTTTTTTTTCTCCTGCTAAGAGTGAGACTCTTTTTCTCACTCTTAGGCATTTTTGCTACGTGTGTTCTAGGCTATTTTTGTGTTTAATGTCTGGGGTTTTCTTGCACCTCCATAGGAACCATCTTTATTTACATGTGTTACACAGCACCCTCCGTGCAGTGACACAGGGGTGTCGTAGCGACCCCCAAACATAGACTCCATACCCTGGGACTGACTACTGTCTCCCAGGGCATGTAAAGTCCCAATTGACTTTACTAGTCGATTTTTATGAACTAACCCAGTACAAACCATCTTACAATGGAGGTACTGGAAAGGGTTAATAGTTTTTCCCTTATGTTCATTTTCGAGAGGGTACCGTACAGTCCCTCTCTCAAAAGTGTCTGGCTGATGGCAGTGGTTACTACCGTAAATATTCGACCGCAAATATTTTCCTATGGGATTTTCCCATTGTTCGAGGCTACCACATTTTCTGACAGCCTCTAACATACCGCCGGTGTATTTTTATATTAACTTTACTCTGGTAGGTTTTATTTGCCAGAACTTTAATATAACGTCTTTCTCGTGTCTTTCTCTAAACTCCTAACCCAGGTCGGGGATCCTTTGTTCATCCTTTTGGCAGGCTTCTGCCAAGAAGCCCTCCTTTCGGCGCCACTGAGTCTGGGGTGGGTCCATTGTGTGGGAGGGGGAGTAGGACCCCTGGACAGGGTTGCCTCAGCAACCCATGTCGCACTCTCTCCTGATAGGCTGGAGGGTCTCCCGCCAAGATGACCATTCCACTGTTACGACAGCTAGGCTGTATGAATGGGGATCTTTTTGCATAAAAGCAGTGTCATGAGGACTGGAAGAGCAAGACGTTGCCACTGGAACTAAGAAGCCGAAGAGGAGAGAAGCCAAAGACATCTGCAACGACTGAACCACCGGTGAAGCCCTGCTGTAGCGTCTCGCCACTTTTCAAGCCCTGCTGCAGCGTCTTGCCACTTTTCTCCACACGAAGAGAGAAGATCTTCATCTGAAAGAGCCTTCTTTCCTTGAGCTGGTGGGGCCAACCAGTTTGCCAATTGCCTTTCCGGACCTGCCTTGCTCGAATCGCCTGTACCCTGTACTCGGAGGCCAGATACCCAGGCACCAGTCCACCCGGACCACGATTTAAAGGAGCGTACCTTTTATTTGTCGGGCAGCACCGCGGCTGGTTTCATCCCTCGGTAGTGCAGTAACTCGAACCTTCCTCCACGACGAGAACCTCTCTTCCTCTGCTGGATCCCCCGAACTGCAGGAACTACCAGGAACAACCGCCACCGCAGGAGCCACTTCTTCATTTTAAAGGTACATTGTTCCGCCAGGCCGCCCTTTCTTCGCGGTAGAGCTAAAGGTGTTTTAAATCCTTTACCTACCTGTTGGGTTGGCCGCCCCTCTCTCTTAACATTGTCTTTCACCTTCTGCATCCACCTTTTCAAAATCGTTAACCAAAGACTTGACTGCAGCTACAAGAACATTTTGCTCCTGGGCCCTTGCCCTGTACCACTGACTCTGGCACAGGCCTACTGACTCTGGCTAAATGTGTTAGAACTGCCTTCTCTAGATTGCTTCTCAACTAGAACTGTGTTGGTGCACCTACTTCTTACAACCACTCTTTCCTCCCCACTTTTAAACCTTGTAAAATGCCGTTTTGCTCAGTTTCCATTTAAGTATTTTCTATACTGATGCACTGCCTTGCTTAAACTGGTTCACAAACCTATGAAAAGTGTTGCTAGGGTGTGTAAGAAGATATTTCTGTGTAACTTGTACTTTCCCTCCCTTGTGAGAAATTGCTAGAGTGCCATTTGTGTTTGGTTTTCACTGTGCATTTTGCTCAGTTTTCACTCTTGCTCAAACTTGTCTACAATTTAACTAGGGAGTTGTGTATACTTTCTTTGACCGGATTTAACTTGCTTTAAGAACTGTGATAGATGTGCCTAACTAGAAGTGTATAAAATAAATATATATATTCTTTTTACTACAAAGCTTTGGTCAGTGTTTCCTTGTTTCCATAGTACTGAAGGCCTATTGTGTAATCCCTGACTACTGCTCATCTCACTCTTGAGATAAGTCTGACTGCTCAGCTACAGCTACCAACTAAATCTTTGTGGTACAGACTGATACCAAAGGGGATGTATTGCTCTCACCTGTAGTCTTAATCTTCTGTAGTGCTTCCTAAGGGAACTGCACAGGATTCTGCTTAACACAGCCTACTAGGCACATATTGATGGCATAAACATAGCAGCATTAACGTGACACAACTTAAGCAGCTAAAACATAACAAACATTCCTAACAAAAACCAGGGCTTGCGTACATGGTAAAGTCAAGCTGTTGATCAAGTCAGAGTGAGGCGGAGCATTGGACACGGTAATCTACATAGCCAGGTTACAGTAGTTAGTCTTTAGGGGTTCTGAAATCCTGAGAGTTCGTACATGCATTTACAGAGAGCAAGTTCTTAGTGGGGCCACGTTCGAGGAGGTTTATCGTCTGATGGGTGAAACATTGTTACAGTAAGCATTTTCCAGGCCTCTGAAGTAGTGTCTGAATTGTTGTCATGAACCTGAATCGCACCAAGCCACGCTTTCATTTTTTTTTTTTTTTAAATGTATTTATGCTGTATATAGTTTGCTAACAAAAGGAAACAAACCTTTATAACATATAATTAGAAAAGGACATAAGTGTTTTATATTTTAACACATAATTTCATTGGCAAAATTACAATTTGACCTAATAGTAATAACCTCACAAAGTGCCATTCATATAAAACCACATCACTAACTCATAGATCACCACATAATGCATACCTACTAGCAATTGTTACACACATTCATTATACTACTGTGAACCATACTACCAAAAGAAAAATGGAACAAAATAGAAAAGAAACCTATTTAAAACGTGTTCCTAAGTTTTAAAAGAAACTGAATTAAAACATCTACAACGGCATGCTTGATGCATTTTTTCCTAGTTTCTTTATGAAAGGTTAAATCAATTAATTTCTCCATACCACATTTCATGATTTGTAAACTACACAATATGTTACTAATAGTCAAAGGCTGGACTAATTGCTTCGGTGCCTACTTATTTCATTAGCCTTTTGTAATGCTTCCTTATTTTGTGGAGTACTCTTACCAGTGCCATAATTAAACGCATACTATCACCCCATCAACATCTTTCCCAAAATGAAATGCGTGCAATATCAGTTGGTTGAGGATAGTAAACTCCCAAAACTTTACGTCTGTCCTCTTCAAAGTAGGAACAGTAGACCACCAGATGTTTAGAGGTTTCCGCCCGAGTATCACTTCCACAAAAGCGACATTTGATTACAGTACTATCCCTTGAATATAGTTGCCAATTGTGGATTTGTTCCAAAGTATGGAATTGGTTCAGCTTAAATCTCAGATATGTAGTTCTGACTTTTTTACACAGACATTTGATTTAAATAAAGAGATAAGAACTCTCTCTTTCTTGATACCAGCTCATACCCCGCATAGGTTTCATAGGATTTATTTAAATCAATCGTAGAAATCCAATCAAACTCATATAGTTTACATTTGACCTTGATGGTTTTAACTTCTGAATGGCAAACAGTATATCCTCTATCGAAAATGACAATCTATCAGAACAACTTGCATGTAGAGTTTCAGAATCATAGTTCTGAAAGGGCGGAGGTAATTTAAATTTGGCTCCGATGTTGAGCTGCCAGGTGTCTGCAGAAATCGATGACCCTAAATCATGTTGGTCGGCTAGGTGTTTGCCATTGAGTATCAACCAGAGGTTACGAGTGTTAATTTTAATAATGAGACCCATCATCCGTTGATTATCTTTTAAGATGTAACTGTTATTTGATTGATTTCATCAAATTACGATAATTTGGGAGAATCATCTGTTTAGCAGCCAAGTAATTGTTAGTGGCTAATTGCATTTTGGTGAGAGACCTGAGGCTACGATTTTATTCTCGTTTGAGTGATTATAAGCGAGCATATGCAGGTGTTTATAGAATGAGACCGAAGCAGCAATGCGTGAAGGTGCTTTTGTATGACTCCCTCAATGATGCATTCCGGGTCATTGGGCTCGCATCTTGCACTCATCAGGCATCCATATTTACCAAATAGGGCAGTTCCCTGCATAACCTTTGATGCCATTTTACAGAAGTCCTGACGTGATCCGAGGGCATCAGTCCCAAAATAGGGTTGCGTGCAAGAGGCTAATTTCTCTGACGTAAATTGAGCTGAATTGGAGCGTGATCGCTAAGAGAGCAATCTAGGATGACCACATTTCCGACCAATTCCAATAAGCAATTTGATACAAAAAAAGTCAATTAATGAAGAAACAGAAACCCTTGCCCATGTTCCTAAGTGAGAACCGAATGCAAATGTAACCACTTGAATGTTCCATGACGCAAAATAGCGAAGCCAGCGATTTCCCCATCTTGCCCATGACAATTGGTAGTTATGGCCTGGGTTTTTCTTGTAGCTAGAGATTGCCCATGTGCACATTGCGTTAAAATCACCCCCTATGATTGTGTGGCAATTTGGATTTTTCAGAAAGGCTTCTTCAAGGATCCCATCCAAGAGATCAAGGAAGCCATCCAATGTTGATATGGCGGGGTTAAAATGCATGCAAATCAATAGAAAAATACGAGCGGATTCACATGTAGGAATATATTCAATTACTAGAATTCCATTTGAGGCAAAAAAAACACAGACGATGCATGCATGAAGGAATTGTTTAGAAATTGTGCACAGAAAGTGGTGAAACCATCAATAACAAAGTGTTTTGCACACGTGGGTGTATGGAGCGGATGGGCGTATGGAACGGATCAATGTATGCATTGGTTGTGTGTATTGAGAGGCTGAAGCAGTCAAGAGCGCATGCCTGGCGCTGTCAAGAGTGCATGCGTGGGGTGGACATGTGGACAGTCGGGTGGCGGACAAGAGCACATGCACTGAGTTGACTAGACTGCGAACCAGAATGCATTAGACCAGACTGGAATACTTAGAACTGATAGGTGTCCATCCTCGGTACGGAATGGAACGCATAGAACTGCGTGACGTATATAGTATGGTTTAGAATGCAAAGAACGCTTGAAAGAGCATATAACTCATCATATCACACCACCATGCTTACCCTCTCCCTTACATCACCACTCAACTAGAACCCAGAGGTACTATGACACCATTTGGTATAACTGTTCTCATAGTAACATCCGCCGCTCACTCCACATCACTCAAAGTTGACACTGCTGGTCTCACACCCCCCAGCCAGGCGTTCTCCTCAGGCCTAACGCAGCCGTTCTGGATAAAACCTGCCTGAACGAACACATTCTCCTGATCCCTCAATCACCACACCTAACGCTAAGAGGCAGCTACTACATGGATATCGCACAAGCTGCACACATACCCGGTGCTCACACGCACCTTTTGACTCTCTCTACTGATCTGAACTTTGGTTCCCAAGGGCGTTCAACCTACCAGCGCCTTCAGACCATACCAATGGTATATAAGGCGCTATATAAATGCAAAATAACATAACATGGTTTCTTGTAAGAAGAGGACAATGGGCAAATCCACTGCAACATTCCGTGCGAGCCAGGTCCTTAAACTATTCAGCTAGGATTGTTTATTTCTAGATATTTCTAGGATAGATGTCAAGAGTGGAGCTAACCACGAAATGTTAGAGGCTGCCCCCACCAGTGATGCTATCTGTGTGATGATGTCGGCAGTTTGGGCAGGAGGACCTTGACTAGTGGAAGCACTTTGACTGTTGGACTCCTTGGAAGGCAGTTGTACCTCAAGAAACTCAGTTTTCAGGGAGGACCCGAGAGAAGAAATTATTGAATACTCTATGGGAAGCATTTAAGGTGGTGATGAGAGGATCAGCTACAGCCAAATCCAAAGGAGCTAGAGAAGGCAGAGGCGATTGCAGTCTCTCCCAGTGCCCTGCGCATTCCTGCTGCAATTGGTTTATGGTTTCAGCATCCTCCCAGGAGTTATCTCCTTTACCCATAACTGTCTCTAGTTTCGCCTCTGCCTTCTCCAGTTCCCTTGGTATGCCTCCCTGTATTTGGCTGTAGATGATCCTCTCATCACCACCTTAAATGCTTCCCATAGAGTATTCAATCATTTCTTCTCTCGGGTCCTCCCTGAAAACTGTGTCCTTCAATGCTTCAGCTCTGAGTCGCCACGTTGGGATCCTAGCCCTTAGAGGCAGATATTGCCCTGTTAGGGCCAATGGCGAGTGGCCCGAAAGGACCCTCACTTTGTACTCTGATCGCAGTAATTCTGCCATCATCTCATGTGAGGCAAACATATAGTCTAACCGTGTGTACAAGTTTTGTGGGGCGAAGTAATGCGAACACTGTCTGTCTTGTGGGTGGTGTAACCTCCACATATCCTCTAGCCGGAGGTCTATCAATAGGGTCTTTAGGAATTTGGCAGCGGGTGTGTGTTTGTCTGATTTCATGTCTGACCTGTCTACCCTTGGGTCCAACGTGCAGTTAAAGTCGCCTCCCCATATCACGGCCCCCCCAGGTACAGGCTCATTTTGCTATATAGGGTCTTGAAGTAAGCCACTGTCTTGATTCGGGGCATACGTATTGATAATGCATATTTCTCTATTTTCTATCAATCCTCTTATTGCCACCATCCTCCCATTCGCCTCCACTGTGGTCTGTAGCAGTTGGAAGGGGACATGTGGTGCCACCCAAGTAATCACCCCTCTGCCATAAGCCGAGTACGTTGCACCTATGATGGTCCCCTTCCATTTCCTCTGTATCACCTCTTGTTTTTCTTTGGTGAGATGTTTCCTGTATTAGGGCTATATCTATTTTCTGCCTTCTTAAGTACATCATAATCTTGTTCCTCTTCAGGTAACTGTTGAGCCCCCTGACATTCCAGGTAACTATCTTAAGATCCCCCATATTTCGACCATATCCAGTCCCCTCCAGTGTCCCTCCCCGTTCTCTGCTTTAAGCTTAGGCGTGCATGTGTGTAAGCTCGTTCCCCAACAATAACACTACAAATCCCACAACTCCTTTTCCTCCCCCACCCTTCCCGTCCCCAACTGCCCCAATTCCCCAAACAATTGCCCAGCTCCATCCCTAGATCTCAGGCTACCCCGCATCTAGTCCCTTTCTACGACTTAGCCGATACTCAGAACCCAGCAGGGGGATACTTTACTACTAATATCCTACCTAATCTAACTACTGGGGGTATAGGTGCGTCTCCTCCGTTCCTGCATTGAAGCTACAGTGTATGATACGTTCTTATATGTTAAGCAACTATCTTACGTATATATTATAGATCCGAAGTACGGATCTGATGCGCGATTATAATCTATCCCAAAGTCAATATACGTGCTGAACTTATCTCCATAGGACCTATATGTCCGCACGTGTGGCCTTGCAAGGCATCGATTCACTTCTCCACCTGGTCTCCCGCTCCTGACGGGCAGTTCCTTGCGTCCAGCCATGCCATCACATCCTCTGGTGAATCAAAAAAAAGGGCCTTGTTTTTATAGAGCACTTTCATCTTCACCGGATACAGCAGCATGTATATGTAGCCCGTCTCCCGCAGCCTTCTTTTGACCGCCACATAGTTCATATGCTGTCTCTGCACTAAGAGGGTGTAGTCCGGGTACGCCGTGATGGTCGTCGATGCTCTGCTTATCGTCCCCCCTTTGCGGAAATGTTCCAAGATCTTCTCTCGGTCTTTATAGTTCGGTATTTTAGCGATGATCGGCCGCGGGGGTGGGGGCTCCCGGTGGCGGTTTTCTGACCAAGGCTCTGTAAGTTCGTTCCACTGCGAACCCCTGCTGAATGCTCCGCCGGTTATCTCTTGTAGTAACATATTCTCGACATAATTTGTCGGGTCCGATCCTTCCTTGCCTTCCGGAAGTCCCACAATGCGTACATTATTTCTGCGCGCGCTCCCTTCTGCTGCTTCAGCTCTGCTTTCGAGGTTGTGCACTTGGTGTTGCAACGTGTGGATCTCTTTGTCAATGGTCGAGCATGTGCCTGTGTTGGCTTTTACCCCCTTTTCCAAATTCCCTGTGCTCTCGGCTAGTGCTCAAACATCTTGTCGCAGTAGATTAACGTCCACACTTACTGCGTCAATTTTGCACTCAAGCAAGAGTCTTCAAGTCCTGGATAGCAGCGCCCATCTTGCTCTCCCAAGATGCTTTTAATTCCGCTATGGCATCTAGTATTTGTTTGTCGCTACGAGCTGTGATTTCTTCCTGTTGTGTATGCTGTCCCTTAGGTCTGGCCCCTTCCACTGCTAGTGGTGATTTAGCGGACTCCTCTAGGGTAGGTTGCTTCCCTTTGGCCTTGGGCACCTTAGATACCATCCTCACACAAGTTCCCAACTTAGTATTATCTTTGTGTTGTCCGGATACTTTTCTTGCCGGGCGTGCTTTAGCAGATTTCCACTTTCATCCCCCATTTGACTTGCAGAGGGTATTGCTGAGCTGCCGTGTGTTTATCAATGGGGCAGTTCTTATTTGACTGTAGGAACTCAGCTCCTCAAATAGTTTGGGCCTCACGCGTGTGTCCTGTGTATGGCCTCTTTTTCCTTGAGCCAGCGGTGTTCACCCACTGTTCTGTTGTGCTGTATCGAGCGCCCGCAGGGCGAGGCGCTAGTTCCTTGATTCACAGCCAGGTCAACGGCACCCCATCAGTGCCCCCTTTCGTGAAGCATCCGCTTTGCCTGTGATGCAGTGACAATGCCACCAGTGAATTTGGGTATCCGCCGACTGCCAATTTTTCACACAAGTCTGTATTTATACACTCCTGACTGTGCTCTGTTGGAGCCTGTCCCATTTTCTGCCGTGGGGTGTCCAATGTCCCTATATGGCTGCTGTGTATAGGCCTGTACCCTGGGCCTCAGTACAGCTCTTCCTCATATTTCATAGCCATGTCCTGTTGGGCTGTGCTGTCATATATCCTCTGGGGTACAGCTTCAGCTCCCTTTGTTGTGGTGCCTTCCCGCATCTCACATACGGGTTGGAACAGTCACATAGTTACCCAACAAGATAGTCTTATTTCGCGTCATCCTCTGCATGACTGACTCTGTTTGGGTGAGCTTGCCCCGTGTTGTGTAGTTACTGTGTACTCGCGCCGCTTCTCCCCTCCACAGTCCGTCCAACATCTGCTGCTGTTTCTATCAATGTTGTTCCCCTTTCATGCCTACAAAGAAAATTCGGATCCATCACTCTGTGTGATTAGTCAGTTACGTCTTCGGGGAACTCAGCCCCTGCTCTACTTCGCTGTGCTGGCCCCGCTTCTTTCCACCAAGTAACCCTGATGGACACTTCGCCTTACACTATAACAGTGCCCTATTATGCCTTCATATTCCGCCCAAGTGCAGTTCCTTCAGCTTGCCCGCGGTCACATTGTTATTAGCTTTGCTGGCATGTGTAGCATTCCGGCAGCCGCGCTGTTGCCACAATGTATCTTACGAACTCTGTAGTACAGTGCAGCCTCTGGGCTCCTACGTCTCACTGCCTTTCGTTGTTTCTTCCCGACATGTCAGCCCACAGCATTCGGGGCTCCGACGCACAGTTCCACTGATACAGCCCTTCAGTGTCTGTTTCTCACTGCATGATCTGATCTCGCAGTCAGCACTCATGTTCCCGCGGGGGTTCTTGCATGCGTTGTACGCTATGTGTCTTGCCTGCCTGCTTTTCGCCCGCACTCAATCTCGCCTTTCCCACCAGCAAGGGTCCTGGTCCTTTCCCTTCCGTGCCCCGGCACTCGGCTTCCCTCTGCTTACGAAGATGGTCTGTTTGGGGAATCATTTGTTCTAGTCACGCCGTCATCTTGTTGTTCTTGCTAATGAGATGCTTTGCCACTTCTACAGCTCATATCTTGCTGGCCGCACTGCAAGTTATTGCGAAATTGCGCACCTTCTGTTCCGTATTCCTTTGCATGCCTGCATCTCCAGTTTCATACGTGGGTGCTTCTTATGTTTGCAGCTTTTGTTCAGGATCGTTGAGGATCCGCAGGAGCACCAGGAATCGCGTCCTACTCCATGACTCTTAAGCCACGCCCCATCATGCGAAAGTTGTAGTGATTTGCCAGCTTGATCCACTCAATATCAACAGAGTGGAGGGTACGTAATTGCAGACTACTTTTTTTTTTTTTTTTTAAGCTTTGGTTTTATTAGCATTTTCTTATTGTGACAGAAAGGGAACAGTGCAAAATCGAAATGAATACATTCAACCGATCCAGTAACCCCTTACCCCACCTCCCCTCATCCCCCACCCCAGCAATGCCCATCCCCGTGTCCAAACAGGAGCTTTCGTCTAGGGCAGGGTTGCACAACTGGTTTTCTCAGAGGGCCGAATGTACATTCGAAACTGGGTACCGTGGGCCGGACTACTAATGTGTTGCATGGAGTGGTTGAGAGGTGACCACACGACATGAGCAAGGGGGTGAAGCAAGGAAAATTAAACAGAAAAAGCTTCCTGGTCATGAAGGTGGGGCCCTCGGAGAGTAAGTACTGTGACTAGGAAGAACTGAACTAGGAGTAGTGAAGATTACCGGTAAGACAGACCCCCAATCTTACCCATTTTAGGTTATTGCCAGCAGATAAACACTTAATTTGCAAGTGCAGAGAGCTGCAACACCATTCAGTACCATATATTTCACACAAATGAACACGTTGTCGTCTTCACATATTTATCTTCAGCTGCTGCCCAACGCCACATTCACAGTCTCTCTCTCTCTCTCTCTCTCTCTCTCTGTCTCTGTCTCTCTCTCTGTCTCTCTTGCTGTCATTCTTTCTCATCCCTCTTCCACACTGTTACTATTTCTGTGTCTCTGTCTCTCCCCTCTTTCTCCGTCTCTCCCTATGTTACTATTTCTGTCTCTTTTTGTTTCTTTCCACCTCTTCCCTTCTTCCTCTCTCTCTCTCTCTCTCTGTTATTCTGTGCCTTTCTCTCCTCTTCCTCTGCTTCCCTCTCATGCAGAGGAGCATTTTGCTAGAAGGTCCGGGGTGGGGCTCTGCCACACCCTGTAGGCAGCACTCCATAAGCTTGCTCCCTCCTACCTCTGGGTGCCAGAGTGAGCTGGCAGAGCCTATTTACATGTTCTTTGGTGCATCCCTACACTCAATCAATTGGCCAAAACCTTTATTTGCATTATGTGGTTGTGTGCTATGATTATTTGGTATTTATGAAAGATTGCATCAGCATGAACATTTAATTTTGTACGGCCCTCCCCAACAGCATGACAGGTGTTCATACACACCGATAGGGCCCCCATTCCACTCCAAAGATTCTACCCAGTCCTGGTTTTCTTTGTTAATTCTGGCACTTGCATTTCTTTTGGAAATTAAATGTACCACAAAGTAGAGATTGACAAAGCCTTAATATACAGCTTCATTTAATGTTCCATTTGATGATTTTCACAGCTGCCTCTGTTCCTGGCACTCCCAAAAAGAACCATTGTGGACATTTGTCATAAAATACTGTAGAGGCCCTTGCCCTGGCTGCCTGTTTTTTGTCATTTTACAAAATTATCACCAATCACATTTCCCTCCACAGCATGCTCGGGCAAATTAACACTGTGGTGTGAATATGAAATAGAATTCACCCCCCCACGCCCCTGGTTCTGTTGCTAACCTAGTGTTGAATCAGAACGTTTTTGTTACACCTACACTCTTGTCACTATGCAAGTGTGGCGCCATGGACTGGGCACAAAGTTAAAGTCACTTTGCATTTCAAAGGGCAATGACATGTTTCTTCTCAGCACCTTAATTCCTCTGGAAGGAACGTGGAAGTGCTGTTAAAATGTCCATTACAAATGACCCTTTCTACTGCTGGCCTCCTAGCCAGCAATGGTCCCGGGCAAACTGTTTACTTAAGCAATGAAATGCGGCCGACTGCTTGAAGTGGGCCGTATCTCATTGCAAAAGTAAACCCTCCTCGCGGGCCGCACATCACAGGATGGAGGGCCGCATTTGGCCCGCGGGCCGTATGTTGTGCACCCCAGGTCTAGGGAGACTTAGAATGTTCTCTTCGTACCTTATGTTTAGGAGATGATGCTGATGGCCATATCACCGGCTGACTTGCGGCTGCCGTTCCCTGGGCCATGGGCGCCAGGTTCGTTCGTAACATGTCTCCAATCCCGTCCCGCCCCCCTCATGCCAGGGCCTTGCCCATGGGTCAGTGAACGTCCCATCCCCAGGACTGCTGCACCCCATACCAGTTTGCAAGGAATGAACCAGAGTCGTTATTCACCATGGCAGTCAATTTGTCCATCAGGAACATATTCTTCACCTTCTTCAGCCAATCCTCCTTGGAGGGGGTTTCCGGGCTCTTCCATTTCTGCGCCCGGGCCACCCTGCCCACTCAACATTGTTTCCCACATTCTCTGGTATCTGTGTATCTGTTTCCTCCGGGGGGAGCCCCAGAAGCATCGTTAGAGGGTGTAGTGGGAGAAGTTCGTCTGATACTTCCGCGATCCAGTCCCTCACTTTCCCCCAGAAGACTTGGACTTTCGGACAGTGCCACCACATATGGCTTCTGGTACCTGTCTGGCCGCACCCCCTAGGGCAATTTGGAGACCCCCCCCGGGAACATCTTTGATAGTTTCACTGGGTCTCTGTGCAACCCCTGCAGAATTTTGAAGTTATGCTCCATGTCCGAGGTGAATAAGTTCCCATGGAATGCTATTTTGAATATTTTTGACCAAGCGTCCTCTGAAATTTCCTCTCCTGCCAGGTCGTTCCAGAATGAGCGGAAACTCCTCCTGCCCTGGAGAATGTTGGTGTTCAAGATTTTGTACATTCTGGACACCGCCTCCTTCCTTGAGGTCGCCGTGTCCAGGAGCTTCTCAAAGGGGGTCAATTGTCTCCTCAGATTTTGTCCCCATGACTGATCGCAAAGGAGGCCTTTGAGGCGGAGGTATTCAAAGATGGAGAGAGACCCATGTCCGAGGGCGTCCCTCAGTTCCTCATATGTCAGGAATTCGCCCTCTCTAAACATCTGCCCTGCCCACTCCATTCCCATGTCAGACCAGGTCTGAGAGTTCCGGAACCCCTTACTACCAAGTCTGAGCGGGTGGCCTCAGAGAGAAGTCATCGGGGATGGCCATGAGGTGAGGTAAGCAGTTTGGGGGCCCTCTCCCCAGATTTCCCAGAGAACTCCCAAGGTCGGATGGGATTTCAGGTTCCTTGGGATTGTCTTGCGCGGGTCCCACAGGAGGTCGGAAACCTTTAGAGGGTGGGCATCCATGTCCTCCAAATATTACCAGTATGTCCCCAGGCCTTCCTTCATATGTTCCAGGAGGACACGCAGCTGGGCGGCGCGGAAGTAAAGGTGAAAGTCCGGCAACCCAAACCCCCACTCCTCCCGTGGAAGAGTCAGGATGGCCCTTCTGGTCCTCGGGGGGCGGGGGGGGGGGTTTCCTTGCCATAAAAAAGTCTCGTACTGCGTTCTGTAGATCTCTGAAAGTGCGTTCGGGGACACTGGTTGGGAGCGCAGTGAAGAGGTACAGAAGCCGTGGCAGTACTCTCACCTTTACCGCTGTCATCCGGCCGTATCAGGACAAGATCATTTTACCCCATCTCCTCAGGTCTGATGTGATCCCTGCCATTATGGGGTCATAGTTGGTGGTGGCGGGTTTCGACAGGTCCCTGGTAAGGAGGACGCCCAGATACAGTATGGAGTCCTTTCCCACTGCGATCCCATGGAACCTATCTAGGGGGTCAAGCTCCGGATCTCGTGTTCTCATTGGGAGCAATACTGATTTCGTCGTGTTGATTTTCAGACCCGAGAAACGGCCAAACGCGGCCACCAGGGACAAAAAGGGGGGAGCGAGGAGCTTGGTTCCACCAGGTATGCTAGAATGTCATCAGCAAACAGGGAAAGCTTGAATTCCACCTCACCTCTACTGATCGCCCTGATGTCCGGGTGTGCTCTGACTGCTATGGCCAGTGGTTCCATCGTGAGGACATATATCAGGGGGGAGAGTGGGCACCCCTGCCTTGTCCCTCGGGAGAGGGGGGAAGGACTCCGACAGCTTCCCGTTCAGTTGGACCCTTGCTGTGGGGGCTCTATAGGGTGCAGATATCCAGTTCCTAATCTGTGCCCCGAAGCCCATTTTCCGGGTGTTGCGTGGGGTCACAGTCCGCTTGCCTGCATTCGCCGTAATACACACTCTGATTCGGGGGGGGGGTGACAGGAGCCCGCACCCCACATCGGTGCCGCTGTCTCTCGTTCATGGATTCCACCTGCGGGGGAGGGGAGCAGATCCGCGGCGAGGGACTGGCTCTCCGCCGAGGATCCCCCGACCAGATGGGCAGCGCCTCCTCCGCTGAAGCCGTGGCCACAGGATCTTCCCGCCGCTCTGCCGTTGTGGGCCGCAAGGCCCGTTCTCCGTCAATCCGGGGTCCCACCCCAAAATGTATGCAGTGTCCCTAAGAAAACCGCTTTCCTCTTTCTCCATCTGAGGAACATTAGATGACAAGGCAATTGGTCTCGACAGAGGAAATTCGCCAGTTGGAAAGTTGCTTTTTATATACGTCTCCGATGTTAGTGGCAAATCAGCTCTAACCGTGTCAGTAACATCTTTGTTAGCTGCATGCACCAAATTTGGCGTAACCAGTATATTTTCTGTATTTAGTGGATTCAAATCAGACATCCTAACTAAAGAGGACGTATTATGAGTCTGGACCAAAGGGAGCATATTTGATGAAGTCAATACGGGTGGAGTAGGACCCTGAGAGGACATTGACAAAGTTGCAGCCAATTTCACATTACGGGTGGAAAATGCACCAGTTATTTTGTTGGCTACCAATGGATAATAATTGGATAATTGGCCTTGTTTACAGAAAGAATTCCCTAGTAATGGTGAAACCACTTCACCAGACACAGATGATTTAGAAACAGACTAAGAGTCTTTTTGGTTACCCACATGGCACTGTCTGCCTGGCATTTCTAAATTAAGGACTATTTTTGATTCCTCATTAAGTTGGGTCAAGTCAATTTGGGCCTCATCGATGGATGTATTTGACCGAATTTTTTTTTATATTCGATTTTTGACCTCCTTTTTTCATAGAAGGCTGAGATTGGAATTTTGTTATTTTTTTGTTTATCATGCAATACAAGATTTTTTTTTTTCTCATAATGTTATTTCGTTTAAGTGCCCTTGCCTGGGCACCTCTCATTTCACGACAAAATAAAAACAAATGTCCCGCATGTGAGGCGTCCACAGGGCAATCAGTTCACCTGTGTTTTCCTCCGTGGCAATTTCATGAACTATGTTGATAGAATGTGGCTCTACTTGCATGGAAGCAGTTTGCTCAATTATTTAAATCAGCGGCGAGGGACTATTTGGGGAATCCTCTTGATTAACAGTCTCTGGCACTCCTGTGGTGGACGTAGACAACAAGGCTTCACCACCATCATATGCTCTCGTATGATATGAGATTAGATAACAAAAGACGACATCCAGTTTCAGTGAGTTCAAGCAAACTGCTTCCAATAGTGGGGAGGACATAGCATCCCCAGCATGGGCATTAGAAACCACATCAGTAAACCACTACTTGAGCATATGAGCGCCAAGTTGTGACATCTGCAGCTCCCTCCTTGATAGTTTGAGTGAATTTATTACACAGCACTGGGTTAACAAGAGTTAAAGTTGTTAAAATACAAGAATCCAAGAGGCCCATTTTCTCGGACTGGCAGGTGACATGGGCTATCACAAAACCTTCGAGTTTACAGATTTTACCAGACAAATCCGCAATCATAGATTTTAGATTGTAAAGATGTAAGTGCGTCAGATCGTGACCCTTGTTTAACAGGTTGAGAATGGTGGAAATTACTGGGACCCACAAAGAATCAACGTTCACATTACTGGGCTGGAAGATGTCATTTTGAGACACAGATGTATTTGTACCAATTTCCTTCACATAAGGCTCAATACCATCACAGTTAGACAAATCATCTGACTGGTGTTTTGACAAACCACCAGCCCTCGAGTGGCTCCCGTTGTGCAAATATGTTGGAGAACTGGTTGATGGCCGCATTGGCCTTAGGGGATACTGCCCACGATGCCCCAACATCTGATCCAACGTGTTATCGCCCTGGAGATTGTGTAAGCAAATGCTCTCAACCTCTGAGGGTAAAAACACTGCAACGTCTCAGTGGCACTCAAGTTTGTGTGATCAGATACATTTTGAGAAGGTAGTAGCCCTTTCGCAGTATCAGGGTGATGAGTTGTGCCAAATTCGGAAACCACCCCTATTGGAGGTTTCCGTGCTGGTGTGATAAGTGCATTCACATTAAAACTGTCATTGGGTTTGATGGCGAGCGATTGCTGACTGTATTGAACCATATTCGTGTCCATGCGCGTTCCATATAGGGTGATTTGTGAGGCAGGTAACACAAACTCCACACTATAGTGTAGTTGGATGGGCGCAGAAAGGTTTAGAACTGTATGCGTTTTTGCCTCAGAGAGAGACTTCCTGCTCCGTAGGCTACCAACCATATTTCTGCCTCACGTGTTGAAAGCCGTTAAGTTTTTACTTTGACAAATGCACACTAAAGCAGACTAGCTGCACTGGGAGTGCGTCGATTAGCATGCTTTCACCCTCAACTAGAATCTATGTAATAAAAGAAAGTAGATCTAGATACTTCAATCGAGACAAATTAACAGCTCAGCCGTAACACAGAAAATTGCACAAGTTGGCATACAAAGCAAAACTAGCGTAGTATTGCCAGTACACAGTCAAGAGTAATGCAAGCTATACGTTCACTTTCACCAAGCACCCCCTCGCCCCCTTTGCCACTCTGCAAACAGCCCAACAGCCAGACACTTCAGCACACTTACGGATGCGCGCGCACTGTATTTTTATGGATAGGCTGGGTAGACGTGCGCGGGGCAATGTGAGGAGCAGTAAAGAGAAAAACTGTCAGGTAAAGTCTCACAGAGGTGCCGCCCTCCACACAATCACCAGCACAAGGGTACCAGCACAAGTCCCAAGGTGCGTGCAAAGCAAAAAGTCCCCTGAATCTCTTGAATAGTGACGTGGTTGAAAGAGTCAATGTTTTCACGGCAGACAACCTTCCTCTTGCCAACGGAACGTTTCAGTAGCTCAATGCACAGAAGTAACGCACAGCAGCGTTTTCAGCCCAACAGCCAAACACTTCAGCACACTTCCGGATGCTTGTGCACTGGAATTTTATGGATAGGCTGAGCAGAGGTGGGCGGGCCAAAGGGAGGAATTGAATAGTGACGTGGTTGAAAGAGTCAATGTGTCCACGGCAGACGTCCTCCCTCTTGCTGACGCAACGTTTCAGTAGCTCAATGCACAGAAGTAACGCACAGCAGCGTTTCCAGCCCATCAGCCAGACACTTCAGCACACATCCGGATGCGCACGCTTTCATTTTAGCTTCACACCAAATTGCAAACTCATTGCGCCATCTCTCGTATTGTGGGCCTTTTTGAAATTTCCATGACATGACCCAGTGTCTTTTTTGCAAGTATACACATGAGGTCCATAAATTTGCTAACATGTTTGTATTTGCTTGGTCTAGAGTATATGCTCAGTAAACATTCAAGTGGGTTCCATTGGTATCTGATAATTCCAGCTTTCGTGCAAGCTTGCTCAATTCGGGACCAGAAACCCTGCGCTTTTGTCCACTTCCAAAAAGCATGTTTATTAGTTCAGCGCCAACCGGTCGCGCCAGGGGCAGGCTGACGTCACGTTGGATTTAAATGTAGCCACTCTACCGGGGTCATGTGTGTGTGGTGAAGCGCATTGAGCTGGAGCAGTCTGTCTTGCATTTTTGGATGCATTCTTAGCAAAACCCATCGCCAGCTCCCATTGTTCATCAGTAATCTCTGAATCAACATCAGTCTCCCAGTGTGTCTTCAACTTAGTGTTTCTATTGCTAGTTCCATTTAGCAAGCATTCACACTTAGCAAGTCTGGACACAGGCCTCCAACCATCTTTTAGACCATACATCAGGGCTAGGAACGTAGCCACCCACTCCATTTACCTCTTGCCACCTTCGCCACCTTCATGCATCTCAAAAATTGGCCCTTGGGGATGCCCACCGGCTGTGACAGACTGTCCAGATCTCTAAATATCCCATTGTCATACATCACCCCACGTGGATATGCCTAGTTCCTCCCAGCATCTTGCAGCGCTTAGTTCATCAAAATTTGCACTAACTTCAGCACAAATTGGGATATTGGGTGAGTAAGGGTGTCATAATCGTAGTAACTTACGCTCTAGGCTAGATCCGTCTACCCAGTCTCACAATCAAGGGTCACCAAGAAGAGAGCCCTTATCCAAGCCCGTATCTCTGCGGCATCTAACAATTCGGCCGAACTCTTTAAAATCTGCAAGGAGCTGGCCAACCCTGCTGCAGTCTCTACCTCCCCTGTCCCCTCCCAGGCCCTCTGCACGGCACTGGCCTCTCACTTCATTTCAAAAACTCAGGACATCCTGTCCTCACTCTCCTCCTATAACCTCCCCCCCTCTATTCCCTGCCCTTCCTCTGGCTCTTCTGCAGCCACCCCTCCTCTCTCCTTCTCTTCCTTTCCCCTTTTTTCTGCTGACGAGGTTTCAAGACAAGTCCGATCTATGAAAGTCTCATCAAAACAGGTCCACCCCTGTTCCTCCAAAACTATCAAGGACCACATTGACTCCTTGGCTCCTGCCCTTGCTGACTTCTGCAATCACTCCTTCGCCTCTGGAGTCTTCCCAACCCCTCTCAAGCACTCCCTTGTGCACCCCATTCTTAAGAAACCCTCTTCCGACCCTTCCTGCCCAGCTAACTATCGCCCAATCTCTATCACTCCCTTCCTGGGCAAGCTCCTGGAGAAACTGGCCATCTCCCAGCTTAATCTCCATGCTGAATGTGTTGGTAGTCTTCATGACCATCAGTCTGGCTTCAGAGCTGCCAGAAGCACGGAAACTGCTCTCCTGAACATCCGTGAGGACCTGCTCTCGAACCTTGACTCTAACATTCCATGTGTTCTCATTTTGCTTGATCTCTCTTCTGCCTTTGATACTGTCAACCATACCATCCTGCTCAACCGTCTCCGTGATAACCTCGGTATCACTGGTCAGGCTCTGGCGTGGCTGACCTCTTTCCTCTCAAATCGACCCTCCCAGGTCCAACTGGGGTCTTTCCTCTCTGACATCTTCTTCTCTACCTGTGGTGTCCCCCAGGGATCTAACCTCTCTCCCTGGCTGTTCAACCAGTATCTGGCACTTCTCACCCACCACATCGCCGCTCTCTGCCCCTACTTTCAGTGCTATGCGGATGATACCCAACTCATTTTCAGGCTACCCTCGGCCTCCTCTTCTCCTTCCCTCATCTCTGACTGTCTTTCTGCTATCCAGGAATGGTGTGCCGCCAACGACATCTGCCTTAATGCTAGTAAGACTGAGATTCTACTCATCGGCACTCCCACTCCCTCCTTCCCTGCTGCTCTCTGGCCGGCCTCTCTGGGCCCTCTTCCTACTCTTACCTGCAAGGCAAAAAACCTTGGGGTCATCTTCGACTCCACACTCTCCTTCTCTCCTCACATATCCGACGTATCTAAGAAGTCACACTACCAGCTACACCTCCTCAGAGGTATCCTTCCTTTGCTCTCCTTCCCCCAGAAGCTCACTGTCTCTAGAGCCCTGGTTCTCTCTAAGCTGGACTACTGTAACAGCCTCTATCTTAATCTGCCCGCCTCTACTCTCCGCCCTTTGCAACTCATCCAGAACAGGACTGCAAGACTTGTCCTTGGCCTCAAGCCCAGGGACCGTATCTCTCCAGGACTGAAATCACTACACTGGCTCCCAGTGACTGCGAGGATCAAGTTCAAAACCCTCTGCATTGTCCACAAGGCCGTCTGGGGCCTTGGGCCAAAATACCTTCAACTCTCTCTTCCTAAATATCTTCCTTCTCGAGCTCTTCGCTCATCCGCCTCCAACTCCCTCAGGGTCAGCCGCTTCTCCAAACAATGAGTTGGGGGCAGATCTCTTTCCACTGCAGGGGCCTCCCTCTGGAACAGCCTTCCTACCTCCCTGAAACTTGAGGAGAACCACCTCCGGTTCCGGAAGCACCTCAAAACCTTCCTCTTTGCCTCCGCTTTCTCTCCCCCTCTCCCCTGCTAATACTACTGAAACTGCACTGAATCTGCAACTGGGCCATTCACCGTTCTCGGCCCAGCCACTCTCCCCTGCACTGCCTCCACGGCAACCCCTGCACTACGGGACTGTGTCTGTATCCATACAGCCCCCCTTCCCAGCACTTGTTTGCACTTACCTCGCACTTGCCACCAGCTGGCCCTCGTTATTTATCCTGTATGCTGTATGCTTATAACCCTGTACTGCACTTTCCCCTCTCCCTTTCCCCCATGCACTTTTCCCTTCCCCTCTACCCTTGCACTTGCGCGATCTGAATGACACCTGGCCTAGTAAGATCGTTGTCTGTCTCCCCTTGTTCCCCCCCCCCCGTCTCGTCGCGCCTTGAAACACTTGTGTATAGGCGCGTTACAAATGCCATATCATATATCATATCATTGCAACAGTCGGGGACCCACAGAATCTCCTTAAGCCAAGCTGAACTCTCCAGCGACTGCAGTAACTCTGGTTCAAAAGTGGGGTCGTCCGACAGCTATTTTGCGACGGAACTTAATTGGGCGGTTTGAGAAACCTGAGGATGTTCTCACTGGTAGACCGCGTGGATCCTTTGTTCAGGTGGCGTGGGGAGGGCCATCGGGCTTGGCTTGGATCCTGACCCTGGGGGTGGACAAGGAAGGGAGGATCACCTGGGCAACGGACCCTTGGGGTCCGCGGAAGGATCGCCCTCGGGCGAGACGCAATATCCGCTTTTCTGCGATACATCCCTACCTGACAACCCCTCAGTCTTTATGGGATATTACCACCAAAGTCCCATCCTACTGCAGTACTTTCCTTTAAGAAAAGACGGGAGAAAACAATTGTATCCACAATGATACATCTGTCCCCCCCCCCTTTCTGACAATAACAGTCCCTCCTCTTAAGTGGAACACTTTAAACCCCATAATCCCTGTTTTCTTGTTGACAAACCTTTTAATAATTATTCAGCCGATTTTTGTCCGAAAATCTGCAACTCACTACATTTCCCAGAATCCCCTTCATTCACTGTCCTTCAAATACTAAGAGGAGGAAGCAATAAGGAGCAATGAGATTACCCATTGGAATACCTGGGCCATTGATTCCTACGGACTACCATTTTGTCACCCGAACAAGGCCAGGCAGAGTCAGGCAGGCACAACCCTAACCACATGCCTGCAGCCTGTTAAAATCACACTGGTGCTTAAAAGGGGCCAGCAAGAAGAGAGAAATCAGTAGCTCTTGGGAGGTCAGGAGGGAGGCTGCAAGGCTAAGTCTGGCAGGGGATCCCTACCTAAATCGCAAGCACTTGGGGAGAACCGTGGGTCAGACTCAGCACGGGTACAGGGAGCCTGCGTGGCCGAGACCAGCAGGGGATGCCTAGAAGAACGGGAGCCCGCGGAGGGGAGAGCAGAGGTAGAAGAGGAGGAGGCAAAGTGTTGAGGTTTACAACCTCTTCCCCCCCCCACACCCTACATTGAACTGGTTTGGTTCTCCCACCACGGGTGCCTGGAGGCTGCCTGTTACCCTCCCGGGTGAACGATGGAGCTGGGGCAGAGCAAGGCCAGTGAGGGAGGCCTCGGTTCCATGAAAGCAAAGGTGAGAAAGGATACTAGACAAGCAAAACTGGTGAGTTCTCGAATGGTATGGGAAAGAACCCCGGTTTGTAACATTTCAAAGTGTTGCAAGTAACAAAGTGGTCCGGCGAAAATATTAGTGCCTTACCAAAAGTCTCTGTTGAACTGTGAATTGAGACTCCCAGAGACGGGAGGAGTCATGATTGCAAGAAGCCAAAGTGCTGTGAATGGCACGTGTGAACTATTGTAAAGTAGTCGTAGTAGTAATGCATAAGGCTGAGAAGACCATTGCGTGAGCGCCTAGGAACTAAAGTTGCATGGGGGCTTCAACCTGCCGAGGGAAGCCCGAAGAGAAAGTTTGTTTCAATTGTTAAAAGCAGGTTTGAACCCGATGGAGGGAAGCTTGCGGTCTACTGTGTTCTTTGGTGGCAGGCTCCAACCCTGACGGAGGGGAACAGTGGTAAAATTGTTCTTAACAGTAAAAAGTGGCCCAGAGACAGGGGTCTGTCTGACATTTGAAACCATTGTGTCGAAAGAAGTCTGGACTTCCGTGAAAGAAATCCCGAGGGGCTAGTATTCAATACCAATAACAAAAACTGTGTTGAGTTGAAACCGTGGAAGCAGAAGAAGTCTATCAATATTTTGACACTTAAATCCAGACCCAGGAGGTTCAGCCCTGAGTTATAAACTATTCCAACTCTACCCTTGTTGCTTGAAGATGTGCTTAAATAAGAGACTGCATCCGCCAACCACCTTATAGCATATCTCTAGACCATGCAGTTTATTCATGGGGAAGAGGGTTGCTAAAGAACCCCTTTTGCCATCCTGACTTATTTTGATGCACTTTTCTTTTGCTACTAGTAATGTCCCTGCACCCAGTTTTGTATAGTTCATAGGGGAAGTGTAGGTTTATTTAGATTACCTTATTGCTTTGGATAAAGACTTAAGAGGACTGTTTTGTTTAGTTTAATGGTCGAGCATATTTCCATTGTAGTCATAGAACCAGATGGGAGTTTTCCAACCCCGTTTAAACTACCAATAAATGTTTTTGAACTTGCATCCTTGTGTTGGCCTCTTACCTGTGATATCATGGGTTCCTTACAGACGGCCAAATAGTATAGCTTCAACCTTGGTAACTGTACCCCACCATCTTTATATGGTAGGCACAGAGTGCTGAGTGCCAGTCTGTGTCACCTCTGACCCCCACAGGAAGTCCTGAAGAAGGGCGTCAAGCGAGCAGGAAAATTCAATTTATATGTAATATGGAACATTCATGAAAGCATACAAGAACCTAGGGAGGACGATCATCTTAACTATGGCAAACCTGCCCATGAGTGAGAGCTGCATCTTAGACCAGAGGTTCATAAACTTTTCAATTCCCTCCAGTACCGGGAGTGTGTTGTGCGTGTCTATAGGCCTGTGCGCAAATCGGTCTCCCAGGTATTTAATGGAGTGTCTCCCATTTCAGTCCCAGGTCAGGTAGGGAAGCTTCATCTTCCTGACAAAGTGCTGCCGGGGGGGGGGGGGGTACAGGATTATTGTTTATTGAAAGAGATCCCAGATAGTGTTGCTAATTCATCCAGTAAATTATGTTGTGGTACACAAAGGTAAAGTAGGACATCATCAGCATGCAATGATATAAGATGTGTGAACCCTCCAATTCTGATGCCTACCTCCAGATATTCCTGTCTTAAGTATATAGTCAAAGGTTTCAAAGCCAATATGTATAGCATGGGTGAGAGCGGGAATCCCTGGCATGTGCCCTCCATGGTCCCGATATCTGCCTACCCGATTTCACTCTGGCCATTGGGTAAGTGTACAGTAGTGTTACCCATCGAATGAAGTTCACCCCAAACCCAAATCCCTGTAGTGCCACAATTATCCACTCCCAGTAAACTGAGTCGAAAACCTTTGGCATCCAAAGACACCACCACATAATGTTTACTGTGAGGGTTAGTTTGGTTAATGATGTATTCTAATCGGCAGAGGTTCAGGGTGGTGTTACAGCCAGGTACAAACCCAGTTTGGTTAGTGTATTAGGGAAGTAATTTTACACAGGCGCACAGCCAGTATAGTCGTGAGGATTTTCATATTGTAGTTTAGCATGGCTAGGGAGTTGCATCATTCCGTGGGTTTCCCAGGATTGGGAATAGGTATGACCAATGTTTCTCTCATGCTGGCAGGGAGCATACCTTTGTCACACGCCTCCTCAAAGACCTTTCACAGTGCTGGGGCTAGGATGGGACTATACGCTTTATAAAATTTTGCCGGGAGGCCATCGCTCCCAGGCGTTTTACTGGTGGAGAGGGAGGTGATTGCTTCTCGTAGTTCTTCCATGGTAATGGCTTGATCTAGGGAGGCCTTCTGGCCTGCAGTAAGCCTCGGGAGTCGGATCAGCGAGAGTGCCTCTGTTATTTTGTCTGCAGGTATCTGAGTGTCATGTTTGTATAATTGGGGGTAGAAGCCAGTGAAAATGTCATTAATTGCTGCCTGTGACCGCCACAGTGCTCCACATACGTCATGTAAAAGTGTGGTCAAGGTTTTATGGTGTTCGCGTCTGCACAGCCATGCAAGCAACCTCCCGGATTTGTCCTCTTCTGCGTGTGCTTGAGCTATTTGTGTGGTATAGTCAAATTTGGATAACTTCTCCCATGCCTGCAGGCATCGCGATTGAGTCTCTATTAGTTATTTTTCTCTGTAGGGCCTTCAAAGTGCCAATCTTATCCTCCATTGCCTCTAATTCTTCACGTAGTTTCCTGCGGATGCCCCCTGCACTAGCAATAATTTCTCCCCTGACCACCACTTTCATGGTTTCCCAGACCGTGCCCCAACTGTCTACACTTCCAACATTGGCTTTCAGGAAGTTGATCAGGGTTTCCCATAATTGCTCTCTAAAGAGGACATCCCTCAGGGCATCTGTGGGAATGCGCCATGTCGGAATAGGTGGTCTGGGGTCTTCGCTCTCCCATTTCACCACTAGGAGAGAGTGATCAGAAATTGTGCGGCACATGTATTCCTCACTAATAAATTCGGTCAGTTGTTCTGTTCCAACAAAGAAATAATCTATCCTGGTGTGCACTTTATGGGGGGATGAGTAAAAGGAATATCCCCTGACACCTGGGTGGAGTCCCTCCAAACATCCAGGGGGGGGTTTCTGTCAAGTGTTATATTCCGTGCACAATTAGTCGTCACCTCATATGTAGAAAACTCCTAGTCTTAGGCAATGTGACTGCACAGCATATGGATATGGGCCGGTATCATGTGGTTCTTGAAATAAGAGTTTACTATGCATATTTCCCTGTGATCAAGATGGCCCCTAAAGATAAAATATCGTCCTTCCCTGTCCGTTTCCAGTTCTAGCAACTGAAATGGCAGATTCCCATCTATCCATGTGAATACTCCCCTGGAAAACTTAGAGAAGGTTGCCCCATAGCCAGTCCCTCCCCAGCGGCTTATGACTGTATCCTGATCTTCCGCCATAAGTGGGTCTCTTGAAGTAAGGCTATATGCATCTTCCTCTGGCGCAGATAAGATTTCACCCTGTTTCTGCGCATGTAGGATCCTAAGCCCCTTACATTCCACGTCAGTAACTTAATTTGCAGCATAGTCAAGTTGATTGGGACTGTTGCATCGGCCCCCATGCTGCCTCTCTTACAATTCAATTAGTCGCTATTAACCGCTAATTCGTCATACAGATCATTCATTCATCCATCCATAGCCAACGTGTACAGTGTGATTGTAGGGGATACACAATTGCATCTGCCGCGCACCTCGCTCCTTCCAGTGGTTGTACATTGCAAGCCACACAACATGAACTGGACCAATTGACCCCTAAACGCAGGGTACAAACACCCAACAGAAGTTCTCTGTTCATGCATACCTGTACCACCAAAGTCCCATAGCCGTTGGATATCGAGCTGCAGGACCAGCAACAGGCTGGTGCCTGTCTACCATTCGGGTCCGGGGCGTCCAATCGCCACCCAGTGGGCGACAATGCCCACTCCCACTGATGTATTACATATCGTCAGTGGTAGGCAATTCGGTTGCAACAAACGCCTTCCATCGAGTGCCATGGTGAAAGTGCTTTATTTCACCTTCTTGATCATTCAATCGATATTTAGTGCTTTTGCTGTCCGGTGCTCCTCAAGGTCACTCATTGCAGTATATCTATATTGCACACAGGCTGCACCCTGTGTCAGTTAGATTCTAGCCAGGGTAGATCCTCCTGCAGACTGACCTAATTCAGGAGGCCGAGCTCTTGTTCTGTTGGTCGGTCGCATCACCCTTGGCCTCCAGGTTGTTGTGCTCCATCCACATGTTCACTGCTTCTGGACTTTCAAAAAAGAGTGCCCTCCCACTGTGCAACAACTTCAGTTTTGCCGGGTACATAAGCATGTACTTGAGCCCCAGCTGACGGAGTCTCACCTTGATGGGGACAAAAGCATTTCTCGCCTGTTGATCCATGGGCTTATAGTCCGGGTAGATGATGATCACTGAGCTGCCCCTTTGCATCTTACCGCTGGCTCTAGAGAATTTGAGGATTGCCTCCCTATCTCTGAAATTGAAAATCTTAGCTATGATTGGGTGGGGATAGGAACCAGGTGGGGGTCTCTTCTGTAGATATTGGTGAGCTCTCTCGACGGCAAAAACCTGTGATAGGTTCCCAGGGCCCACCTCTTGCAGCAGGAGGTTCTCTATGTAAGTGGTATGGTCCTGGCCTTCTGCACCCTCCGGCAGCCCCAGCACTGATATGTTCTTTCTGCAGGACCTGCCCTCTGCATCCGCAGCCCTCCTTTCCAGTATAGCGTCTGCCCTCTGCATCCGCAGCCCTCCTTTCCAGTATAGCGTTCTGTGATTCCAGTGCTTTCAGTCTTGTATCCAGGTCTTTGGTGGTGGTGACTGTGTCTTTCAAAAGCGATTCCATCATCATGACCCTCTCTCCAAGCGATCGTAGGTCATGGTGAATTAGCTGTCCATCCACCTTCACCTCTTCAATTCTGTTTTCCAGGTAGGATTGTAGGGCTGCAATAGCAGCCAACACCTTGTCCTCTCTGTGTTCGGTCTTCTGAGCCTGGGCTCCGCCTCGTTCCGGATCCTTAAGGGGCTCCGAGGCCTGGGGCTTTCCCTGGCTTGCAAAGGAGTCCATTATTGTGCCCTTGCTCTTATTTTTGGTGGGTGACATAGCGGGAGGCAAGTCTAGATCTAGGGCCACAGTGTAGGCCATAGTGCCCCTGAGTGACATACAGGCGTTTTGTGTAGGGTGATGTACCACTGCAGGAACCTCCCAACCAGTTCTTAGCCTGGAGGGACCGCAGCACTGCAGCGCGGTAGTAGCAGTAGTGTGGCAATACAGGGAGATCAGCTGCCCACTACAAGAAGACAGGTCCCAGACCCCAGCACAGGAGTCCCAGAGCACCCCCCTGCCCACCCAGGAACAATACATCCGCACAGGACCGCTCCTCCTCCTCCTCTGTCCTCCGACACTCTTAGGGCCCCTGTGGTAAGCAGATCAACCGCAGCAGCCAGTACATGTCCTTGAACCAACTTCAATATGCACAGGATATAGATCTATATGGAGACTTGCCTACCCTCAAGGAGTCAGGGGGACAGCTCAGTTGTACGTGTTGGAAAAGTCTGACGCACGAACGTTGAATGTTTGAGCTCAGCATTAATGACCAGTTGAATTTCACCCCTTTCGCGCTGAGGAGAGTAATGTGCCCCCCAGTGATCAGTAGTCTAATTTTGCACCCTACATCACAGCGCCAGAGCTCCTCTGGACAGGAGCTGCCAAGCATCCAGCTGAATAGTCCCAAGGGCCCGACTCCAACAGTCCCCACCAGCCGTCTTTAGTTAGTCAGCAGAGAGGATGCCAGATCGGAGCCCAGGGCCTGTTCAAGTGCGGGGCCAGTGGTGCCCCAGCCTAATCGGGGTGCTAATCTGTCAACCGGTGCGTACCAGCTGTCATGAGCGGATCTTGCCGCTGTCCAAGTCCCAAATGGCCCCGTGTGCTTATCTCCAGCATCCACGCCTTCCCCTCCAAACGTTTCCTCATACACGGCAGAGCTGTAGCTGCGCTGGCCGGAGTCTGCGTCAAGCCGTACTCCTTCCTCCCGTCTCCAGACAGCCTCTGTCTCGGCGATGCCTGGCAAGCAACACTGCAGCGCGCCTCCAGTTTGTCTCCTCGGGGTCCAAAGCAATTAAGCGGGTGATGCCTCGGTGCCAGTAGCCGAACACAACCATGATATCCTTTTCGTTGGGGTGCTCCTGGGCCACTGACACCCACAGTCCGGAGGGGGAACAGGGTCATCAGCTTACGGGTCGCATCTGCTGTGGCCTGCCCAGCATTGTTCTGTCGGTCAGGCCACCATCTTATATCTCTGTGTCCGGAGCTCGCGATATGTTTCCCAGGCTCTCCGGGCATCAGATTTTTCACCAGGAAAAGGTGACAGGCACAGGATTAGCTGCAAGTCATTAGAATATATCGCCAAAAGGTGCGCAAATCGCATTCAATGCCGCCTACAGGATCAGATTGCAGGATCACAGTGGGAGCTCGGGCAAAGTCACGTCTCACTGTATGAGCTCAGGCCACACCACCCCCATTCCCCCACCAGAGTTTCTTTGAAAAGTCCACACAATGGGCACCTTACAGAAGCATTGTCTCTCCAAAATGCAGTAAAAGCGTCCACGGGTAATATTCCAAGTCTAAAATTATTATACAATGATCACTCTAGAGGCTGGGACATCATGCTCCATTCTGAACTCCAGATAATCTGAGGCCAATTTAGAATTTGCAGCATCCACTATTAAATTCTCGAGAGCTCTCGAGTACATACTTGCTTTAAGCTGCTTAGCTTCCTGCGTAGACCAAGCCCGCAGATCTTCCCAAAGATCAGGCCTGTCTAGGTTCAGGAGGGTTGCTTTAACATGGGCGAACCATTTTGAGGTTCTTACTTGGACTCAAGATGTGAGCTAAACCTTCACAGTACTTTTCCAACCCCTTGGTATTCCATACTCTAAACCAATATAAAACATGTTTAAAGGAAACCTCGGTTGCTATTGGTTTGTGATTAAGCTCTAAGTGGAGCAATGTAGAGAGTGCACTAACTGGTAGAAGCAGTTGTTTTTTAAGGAATTTATTTTCACAGGAACTTAGCTTATTGGTATTTGAGAAACCCCAGAGTTCGGTACCATATAGTGCGACCGGCAGGGCTGGTTTATGAAGCAGGTCTAGGGCTGGGGAAATGGCCCCCACTGACATGTTTGTGGAAAAAAAGACAACATGCCACCACTATACTTCTTCGGTGTGACCACTGTTTTAGAAGACTGCACTCCCCACCAACCATTATCTTGGAAACGCACACCAAGATAATCAAAGTGGCCCACTTCTTCAGTAACCTTGTCGCTTGCAACTAAAGCTATGGATCTGTTTTTTTAAAAATAAAAATTTAAAAGGCAGCTTAAACACGATAACCTTTGATTTTTCAGAGTTCAGATTTAAACAAAGGGACTTACACTTGCTGCGGAAGATAGAGAACGTTCTCCAGCATGGGGTCTGCCATGGATTCTCATGCTGATGAATATTCCCCATCGTCATGCTGGGAATACTCGGTAAAAGAAAAACAGTTTCACTTATAAAACTGTATTTCTCCCATAAACCAATCACTGTTCTCTGGGTCATACTGCCCCCAACCAATGACAGCCATTTCCCTAAGCCCTTCCCCTGGCAGCCATCGTCAGAATTTTTACTGCATGCTTCAGTGTTGGGAGTACTCGAGTTTTGCTCTGCAAGCTACATCTAAGTTTTTTGTGTTTTTATTGTGGAAAAAGGTTCTATTTTTGTTTCAAAAGAGCCTGTGTGCTCTTCACTTCATCTACCAACAGTGGGGATCCATTCAGCGCCCCTCAAGGGCGACGATAGTCGAAGTTTCCAGATGGCAATCAGCCTACTTCAAGGCCTCCGACCATAACTGAGGAAAAGAAAGAAGGAAGATCCCTTTTCAAGGCCTGCACTAAGTGCAGGCTCCGGAACATGTTTGTGGAGAACATGCACATATAACGCCTCTACTGGCTGCATCCGGACCACAAGAAAGGGGATTGCGAGATTTGCCGTGGATTCTCCAAGAAGACGACAAAGGACAGGCATAGTAGACTGGTGGCGTGGCTGAACGCCAAGGCCTCTGCCCCGTACCCTGAGCAGGGGCATGCCTCACCTAAGGACAGTCGGTCTGAGGAGCGGGCTTCGAAGTCCTGTGAGGGCGCCTCATCTGTGGGGGCCCAAAGTCTGGGTCCTCTGTGGTTGCCAGGAAAGCGGGTCCCACGGCAGGCAGGGCGCGATCAACATCACCCTCTGCCTCCATTGCCAGCCGGCAAATGAGCCCCTCCTCTAAGAGAAAGTCGTCCAACCCAGCTAAGCTGTGGGAGAAGTTAGAGAAGCTGCGGATGGAGGAGAAGACCGAGCTGCCCAAGAAAGAGCAGGCGGCACAAGAAATGTCTTTGCCGACGATCGAGCTGGTGGTGGCTGCTCTTTCGAAAGCTAAAGACGCTGACCTTGAGAGTGTAGCCCCCACAGCGCTGAAGGTATCCCTCCCTCCGGGGTGAGAAGCCACTGTGGTAACTTTGACATGGTCTGCCGCCATTCCAGAGTAGAGCACACCCCGACAGAACCCGGTTCCAGCTCCTCATGGTGGAAAAGGGGGATGGGGGGCATGAAGGTCATGGATCAGTCTTAGTCCCAGGCCGTGACTCAAGCCTGGAAATTTCGTCCACGGAGGAAGAGGATATCGAGTCCCTGCAAATGGTCCACAAGCACGTGGAAGAGGACGATGGCGACGATGAGGGCGCCAGGCCAAGTGTTCCGTTCACCCCTTTTCCGCCGAGGGGTGCGTCTCTGGACGGCCTATCAACCCTCTACACCTTAGTGTTGGAGATCCAGAAGAGGATTCCACAAGGGCCTGTTCCAACGGTCCCCCAGTCCCTGAATCAACCGCCGAAGAAAGCACCATCCAATGCCCCCTTTTCAGCCTCCACACCTGCGTTGGTCCCATTTCCCCCAGCATACTCTGACACAGGGATGGATACGACCACAAGGCCGACGATATCGGCAGAGCGGGCAGCAGGTCCCCGGAGCCTAGGGCGTCCCTCTGGATGAGGTTGGCTCGTTCCATTCTATGATTGACGAAGCCTCCGAGCTGTTCTAGCTCGTGCCTGAAGAGACCAGGAAAGAGTGTTTCCTGTACCAGAGGCACGACGCCAAGAGGGAGACAATAATGGTGGTACCCCTCCTGCATGACGTGTGGGAGGAGTGCCTGGCCCTCTTGAAGAACCCCTGCACAGCTCCAGCCAAGCGAGATAGGCTGGAGAAGAAGTACCGGTTACCGGAATCCACCCCCAAGTGACAGAGGTCGCAACCATCTCCGGATTATGTGGTTTCGGGGACTGCGAGGAAGCTGTCATCTAACCCGTCCTCGTCGTCTTCAGTCCATATGGACAGCTAGGGGGACGAAGTTACACGCCATGGGGAGGAAGGTAATTTACAACGCGGCGTCCATCAAGGTGGCCAAGGCACTGGCGATCCTAGCCAGGTACGACGGAGAGCTGTGGTTCACGCTGGGGCCTATTCTGGAGTTCCTCCCTGATGATAAAAGAATGGAGGCGATCACCCTCATGCAGGAGGGAGTGATGGCGTCGGATCACGCCATCACAGTGGCGCTGGACGTTGCCGACACAGGGTTCTGCCAGATGGGGAACAGTGTCTGCTTACGTTGCCAAGGCTGGATGAAGGCCACACATTTCCATCAGGAGGTCCAAAGGAAGGTACCGGAGATGCCTTTCAACAAAGATGACCTTTTCAGAAAGGGCGTCGACGAGTCCCTACAGGCCATCAAGGCGGAGTCAGAGACAGCCTAAGCCCTGGGCACACTCCAACAGCACCTCTCCTCCTTTGTTCTTCTTTTAGAGGCAAGTTGTGCAGGTCGTCGAAAGGTTTCTACTCCTTGTACCGTCAGCCTTCCAGATCCACGACCCAGGAAGCCCACAGAGGCTGTTCTCAGGCCTACAGAGGAGGAGGTCCGCGTTGTTTCCACCAAGGCAGGACACAGATGCAAGCCTGAACCGGCCAGGGTGTCGGGTCCTCACCCGTGCACCCCGGTGGGAGGCCGGCTGACGAGGTTAATCAGCGAGTGGGAAAAGATCACCACTGACAGATGGGTGCTGGACGCTCTCGCCCAAGGTTATACCCTGGAATTTCAGCACAGGTGCCAGCGGATACCGCCAGTGATCTGTCAGGAACAACACATCCCTCAGCTCTTGGAGGAAGTACGAGCCATGCTGTGAAAAGGGGCGATAGAGCTGGCTCCCCAGCGACTCCGGAGCTACAGAGTCTACTCCAGATACTTCTTGTTAAGAAAGAAGACGGGGGGGCTGGAGGCCCATTCTAGACCTGTGACGTCTAAACAAGTACCTCAAGTCTCAAAAATTCAGGATGGTCATGTTGCAGCATGTGCTCGGCCAACTGGAAAGAGGGGATTTCTTGAAGTTGCTGAACCTGGCGGACGCCTACTTCCATGTCCCCATTCACAGGAAACACTGCAAGGTTCTACGCTTCGTAGTGAACGTACAGCACTACCAACTCAAGGCCCTACCCTTCAGCTTAAAATCGGCCCCCAGAGTGTTCACAAAGTGCGGGCACTGGTGGCGGGCCATGGTATGGTATGGTATGGTATGGTGTTGTTTATTTATATAGCACCTACTCACAGGCAAGTGTTTCAAAGCACACAAGGACGGTAGGGACATGGGGGAAAAACAAACAGGTGCTCAGAGCCCTTGAAATTCTGAGACGATAATAGTCTGCACAGGCAGAATAAGTGCGTAAAAATACATTTAACAGTTTGGGAGACCGCAAATAGGCTTGACAGCGATTCTGCAGTTTTAACAGTGCAAATTAGGGGTGAAGGCAAGGGAGAACAGATTGACTATCTTCAGGCGCGGTGCATACAGATCATGTAAGTGCAAGAGGGTCGCAGGGGGGACGGATCAAGTGCAACCGGTCACTTGAGAATGACGTAAGTGCAGAGAGAGAGACACTCTCTTGGATTAATTTCTAAGTTCATTGAGTGTGGATGGGGTCAGGGGCCCAGGGGCAAGTGCGAGAGAGGGACTAGAATGGGTCCTGGGGGCCAGTGAGACTCTGAGGTACACCCGGCAGTCAGTCAGCATGCTGTAAGGAAGAGGGGGGAGAGTGAAAAAAAACAGATGGAAAAACGGAGAACTGGGTTAGCAGGGTAGAGGGAGGGAGAAGGAAGAGGAGAAGAGGAAAGTCTTGAGGAGTTTCCAGAATTTAAGGCGATCCGGCTCAAGATAGAGGGTGGCAGGAAGGCTATTCCAGAGGGAGCCACCTGCTGAGGATAAAGATCTCCCTCCAAATCTCTGCTTGGAGAACCGGCTCACTCGCAGAAGGTTGGAAGTAGATGAACGGAGGGCTCGTGAGGGACAGTATTTAGGTATGCTGCATTGCAGGTAGGTAGGTCCCAGGCCCCAGAAAGCCTTGTGAAAAATGCAAAGGATCTTTGATCCTTGCAGCCACAGAGGGCCGGTGAAGAGATTTCAGCGCCGGAGAGATGCGGTCCCAGGGCTTGAGGCCAAGGATAAGTCTTGCGGTTCTGTTCTGGATGAGTTGCAGAGGGCGCAGGGCAGAAGAAGGGAGGTTAAGGAAGAGGCTGTTGCAATAGTCCAGCCTGGAGAGAACCGGGGCTCTGCAGACAGTGAGTCTCTGGGGGGAAGGTGAGAAAAGGTAGAGTACCTCTTAGGAGGTGAAGCTGATGGTTATCAGAGATGTCTGAAATGTGAGAGGAGAAGGAGAGCGTGGAGTCAAAGATGACTCCACAGGGGATTCACGTATACCCGTACCTCGACGACTGGCTCATCCAGGCCCTCTCGCAGGTATTGGCAGTCAGACACACGGAGGCAGCTGTCAAGCTGCTGATGGATCTGGGATTCTCCATCAATTAACCAAAGTCCTGCTTGACAACATCGCAGAACGTGCTGTTCCTGGGTGCCAGGCTAAATACTGTGCCCTGCCTACATCGCCCTCGGAGGAGAGGGTAGCGGCCATTCAGGGGACAGTGCAGCAGCTGTTGCAGATGAAGACGGCCATGGTGCGGACCATGAAGCCGTTGCTCGGCATGTCGTCCTGCATCTACCTCATCCGGGTCTGCAGGTTACAGATACAACCTCTTCAGGAGTTCCTGGATGCTCGCTGGGTCCAGGTGCCTGGAAACTTCACAGACAAGATCACTCTGGACGACGAGTTCTGTCGGGCGATAAGGTGGTGGGGCGACCACTCCAACATTGCCCATGGCACAGGTTTCAGAGCCCTCCTTTCCAGGAGACTGTCACAACTGACGCTTCCCTGGAAGGCTGGGGAGCCCACACCGGATGTCTTCACGCCAGAGGGCTTTGGCTGGCGGATGAGAAGGATCTCCATATCAACATCTTAGGAGCTGCGGGCAAAGTTCTGGGCACTCAAGTCGTTCCTTCCGTCACTGAAGGGCAAGGTGGTGAGGATCTTCACGGACAACTCCACCACAATGTTCTACATCAGGAAACAGGGGCACTCGCTCCCTGGCTCTCTCCAAGGAAGCGCAGGAACTGTGGTGCTTGGCCGTCGGACAAGAAATGTTCCTCGTCCACCTTCACCTAGCGGGAGTAAAGAACACCATTGCGGACTCCCTCAGCAGGGAGTTGCGCTTCTGCCGCAAGTGGGAACTTCAGCAGGACCGAGTGGACCACATCTTTGCCAAGTGGGGCAGGCCCCAGATCGACCTGTTTGCGACGGCGGTGATCTCCAAATGCCAGAAATACGGCAGCAGATTCCATCAGCCGTGGAGACTGGGGGGTGTGTTCTCCTTCCCGTGGGAAGGGATGTTTCTGTACACTTTTCCTCTGTTGCCTCTCCTGCTATGAGTCATCAACACACTCGCACAGTGTCAGTGCAGGATGATACTCATCGCCCCTGCGTGGCCGAGACAGATTTAGTACCTGGACCTTCTCAGCCTGTCGGCGTCACCTCTGGTCAAGCTAGCAGTGGTCCCAGATCTTCTCACCAGAGAAGGAGTTGCAATCCTGCATCATGAACCAGGATCGCTCAACCGGAGGGCTTGGCTCCTGCAGCCCTAGAGTTTGGAGGAGGTCATTTGCCGGTGGACTGCACGGAGGTCCTCGCCAAGGCCAGGGCATCGTCGACTCTGAAGTGCTATGGCCACAAGTGAAAGTGTTTCGCTACGTGGTGCCGATCGCAGAAGATTGCGGCCCCGCATATTCTTCCGTACTTGCTATCCTTGGCCAAGGCCGAACTGGCGCACGTCTCGATCAAAGTACATCTGGTGGCTATCTCCCACTACACCAGGCCTCCAGGAAGATCTTCACTTTGGTCTCATCAGCTCGTCAAGGAGTTCCTCAAAGGACTTTTTTGATCTTTCCCGCCGGTGAAGGCATCTGCTCCAGCGTGGGAACTCAGCGTGGTTCTGACGAAGCTCATGGGTGCCCCCTTCGAGTCTCGGCATCGGGCCCCTTTCAAGTTCATCTCATGGAAAATGGACTTCCTCGTTGCCATCACCTCCATCAGGAGGGTGGGTGAGATACAGGCCCTGTCCTGCAAACGGCCATAATTGACTAACCAGGATTCGTGGGTGGTGCTACGGACGCACCCTCTTTCATGTCGAAGGTTCCGTCGGAATTCCACCTCAATGAACCTTTGAAGTTACCTGTTTTTTTTTTTTAACCTGAGCCCTTTGTCTGTGGCTAAGAGGGCCTTGCACTCGCTGGACGTTGCTCATGCCCTGAAGTTGTGGCACGCACAAAGAGTTTTTGAAAGCCTTCACAGCTGTTCGGGGAGAAATACAGTTTTGTAAGTGAAAGTGAAACGGTTTTTCTTTTACCGAGGATTCCTAGCCTGACAACAGGGAATATTCATGAGCATGTGAATCCATGCCAGACCCAATGCTGGAGAACAATAGTTACAGGTAAGTAACTTGTTCCATTCCTTAAGACCTGTGGGGTTAGTAGCGAGTAACTCAGCATCATCTGTGTAAAAAAGAGCAGGTTATTTATCACAAGCTAGTCTTGGGAGTTCCTTGCACCCTTTTGCCAATTCGTCAATAATTTCCTGAACGTAGATGTTAAATAGGAGGGGTGCCAGGACACAACCCTGCCAGACACCCAGATTAACGTCACTCTTTTGTCATCTCGCCCCCCAGTCCGTAAGGGACTCTAGCTTTGTTTTCAGAATGGAGGCAGTAGATGATAGATACCAGATCAATGGGAGTGTGGCGCGATAACATAATATGCCACAGGACATCGCTTGAGACTGAATCAAATGCAGTCCTTAGATCTAGGAAGGCTGCATAGAGGTACATTTTATTTAGCACTGTTTATTTCTGGATGAGTATGTATATTAAAAAACAATGATCCAAGGTACCTCTGTTCGATCGAAACCCAGGTTGGTGATGGCTGATCACATTGACATGACCAGCCCAGTCCTGTAAACGATTGAGAAGCAGTTCGCCAAAAAGCTTGCCGGCAGAGATTGGGCGATATTTAGCTGGTTGGTCTTTGCCTACCTTTTTATGGTTTTTTAATGATTTAAGAGCACAGACTTCTTCACCAATGGAAATTAAAAGGTTTGTGCATGAGGCAGCCAAGCTAAGATCTTGGTTAAGCCCAGCTCCATATAAACTTAAGAAGTCAGACCACCAGACATTTCCACCCATGGTGCATTGTATGACCCTATCCCAATTCAGCTCCTTCCCAGAGATCATTTTCCAAAAAGGCACGTGTCCCAGGATTTCAGGGCATCGTTTCATAATGACCACCTTTCGTTCCCAAAACTACTTCTTTTTTTTTTTTTTTGGGAGCTATTAACGCTTATTATTTAGATCTTACTGAGTGCAGGGTACATTTGTCAACGACTGTGGATGTTCTTGGGTAAGATTCGATTTTGCTTTTTGCTGAGTGGCATTCATTATCCTACCACTTTGGTTTGAGTTTTAGGTTATTTTTAATTTCTCAGGTATTAACGGAGATGAATGGAATCACATTTCTGTTTAACTTCTGATATTATTCCAGAATGGATCTAACACTTGAATGCTCTTCACCAATACCTGAAAGGTTGTCTACAATAGATAACCATTCCATTCAGGTGAACTACTCTCTATCAAAATATCCTGATCTACCTCTATCACCATGGCCCTCCACCTTATATACAGACCCTCGGGTCCTGTGCTCTCCTTCGAGGAAGATGTTGCACAACTCCTCTCAGAGAACACCAAGCCAAGCTCAAAAATCATAATCTTGGGAGACCTTAACTTAGGACTTAATGACCCAACTGATGACAATGCCCTCGCCAACACTATCGAAGTGTTGAGCTTCACCCACTGCCTCATCAACCCTACCCACATCAAAGCTTGCACCCTTGACTGGCTGGCAGATCTTAACTGCAATACCAACATCCTCTCTAACACGCCATGCCCTTGGTCGGACCATCATGTCATCTCCTTCACCATCCAGAAGAACTCTTGGGAAGATACTACCCCTCCTCAGCCACCAGCCGCCCTATCCAGAAATACTTGCAAAATCACAGCAGAGAAGATACTACCATTGATACACACCATTACCGGTTACCCGATTAATACTACCAGTGACCCCCCCCCCCCGCTATGGTAGAGTTATATAATCAAACTCTCCTAGCCACCATTGACAAAGTAGCACCTCTGAGCATACGCAAACCTAAACCGCGAGCCCAATTAAACTCCTGGTACACCCTAAACCTCAAAACGATGCGCAGCACCAAGAGTACTAAATACATAAAATCCCCCACAGAATCCAACAAAGTAGCCTTTACTGTCACCTCCAAAAATTATAAACTCGGCATCCTCCAAACAAGAAGTGTGACTTATAATGAGAGAATTGCCAAAGACAACTCCGGCACGGAGGAGCTCTTCACCATTTTACGAGAACTTGACTCACCAGTGCCACCCCAAGAATCGTGTCTTAAAGACACTGCCTGGTGCACAGATATTCAAAAAGCACTCCTTGACAAAATCGCTCTACTACAAATGAACATTTAATTTAAAAAAAAAACGTGAACAAGCGGTTTGTTACCGCGAAACGCGTCGTTTTCGTGTTGTTTTCTCTTTTGTCCTGGACATATGTTTAATTAAAGAATATTTTTTTGGCTGACTAAATGGTTAGCTGCGTCAGTGTTTTGCCGTAATTTCTGTTAGCAGAACCGCTTCCTGGAGTGCCTTCCGCTTTCCCTGCACCTTTGTACAGGGTTTACAACATATATATAATTTCCAATTCTTTCAATCCAACTGCACGGAGTGATATTGAGCCGACTCACGGAGTGTGATTCCGAATGCAGGCTCCCAGCTCAAAACCACAGACTGCATCAGGATCCAAATGGAGTAAAAAATATTGAGCTTTATTTATCAAAAATTCAGTTTAAAAACAATTTCATTAAAAAAAACCTCCATCCCACGCCCCGTCTGAAAAAACCTCCATACCCGCCCCCATCCCTACTTGAATTCGCCCCAGTGACCGCAACAGAAATCTTGAAAATGATCACAAGCCTTACAGATGCCAAGGTGATGTCTGCCCGGCCTCGCTCATTAAAGTCTGCGCTGCCGAACTTACTCCATTCATCACAACCTTGATCAGTGCCTCATTCGGAATGAGAACAGTTCCAACCAACCTCAAAGATGCGTGGGTCCTCCCCTTACTGAAGAAACCTACATTAGACCCCAACATTCCTACAAATTAATGCCCTATCACAACAGTACCTTTCCTGCTAAAAATACTCTACAGATCAGCTGGTCTGTAAATCCAAAACCATTTGGAATCTTAACCTCCTAGGCCTTCGCCAATTGCACTTCCGTCCAGGGCATGGCACTGGATCAGCCCTCCTGGATCTAAAAATACAAATGGACGAGATCAAAGATGACGGCAACCTAGTGCTCCTCCTCCTGTTGGACCTCCCAGCATCCTTTCATTTAGTCAACCACAACATACTTTGCAAACACCTCTCCTCAGTGGCCTACTTTTCAACCAAAGCTATACTTTGGACACAGTCCTTCCTGACTAACAGAACCACAAGGGTCTTCTCACCTACCGCTGCAGCATTGCCAGCCCCAGTCACCTGTGGAGTCCCTCAAGGCTCCTGCGTCTCCCCCACACTCTACATTATCTTTACCAAGCCCCTATTCGACCTTCTCGATGCCTTGGGTATCACCTACACCAACCATGCAGACGATACCCAAATCATCATCCCTATTACAGCTACGTGTGACACTAACTCAAAATCACTAAATAAAATATACCAAACCATCCAGGCCTGGATGGCGCAGCATGGCCTTTGCTTAAATGATGAAAAAACAGAGTTACTCCTCATAGGCTCACAAAACCATCTAAACAAACTCTGTGACTCCTTCAAATCCTTCGTTATTGATGCGATTATGATCAATGTCTCCAAGGAAGTAAAAACCCTGGGTATTTACCTTGACTCAGCACTCGGCTTAACCAGACAAGTCAACACCATGGCGGCAGCTTACACTCACAACTCATCAGTTCTTGTAGACCTTTCCTGTAGTACGCTTGCTAGATCTCTTATTTTATCCAGAATAGACTAATGTAACGCCCTCTAACCATTATCCAACAACTGCAATATAAACATTTCAGGAGATCCAATACAATGCTCTAAGAGCAGCCCTCAACATCCCAAAAAACAAACACATCACCATGTCGAGATGGAATGCCCACTGGTTGCCGGTCCACAAACAAATCTTGTTCAAAACCCTCTCTTTGACACACAAATGTCTGTCCAACTCAGCCCCTAAGTACTTGCCCAACAAATTCACTAAAAACCAATCCAGTAGACCCACTCGTACATGTTCACCATACCCAGATTCAAACGACAGAAAGCAGGGGGTCGTAGCTTCCCAGTGGTAGCTGCCAAACACTGGAGCACTCTTCCATCACCACCAAGATCTGAATCCTCCTATTGGTCTTTCCGCAAAAGCATGAAAACCTGGCTATTCACTCAAGAGCTGCTAAAGTTGCTCTCTCTCACAATCTACCTGAAATATTTACTATGACTAATGCTGTTAAATGTATGCATTACTTTGAACGCTCAACAGAATTCTTAACCATATATATCACTGAGAATTGCTACGCATGTATGTATGTACTTTATGCTGTATTGTCAAAAAACGAGCCCCCAGATGCCTCAGGGCTGGGAGTGCTTTTACAGAGGTCTAAAGAAATAAATATATATCCAGTTTAGCTACACAGTTCAACACATTAGACCATTTTGATTTGCATGGGTGCCCCATGAGCTCCAGAGTTTGAGCAAAAGAATGGGCTCTGGGTTTAAACATTTCTTCAAACTCTAATGGATAGTGGTCACTTTCTAGCCGATCACCAATCTTAAAATCCCCAAGCCTTGCCCAGTCTTCCCCAGAAATTAACAGATAATCTATTAAGGTGTTACCATTGTGGCCTTGAAAGGTTTTCTTCTTTTTTTTTTTTTTTTTTTTTTTTATTGTGATATAACCTCATTTGGGGTTTTTTTCACATTCAAAAAAAAAGAAAAACAGTACATATATACACATATAAAAAAAACAAAAACATCATATTCATAAAATATATCTAAATAACATTCACAGATTACTTCGTCACAATTTTATAAAATTAGTATATTAAAATTCACCACATCTGTGACTAGTTTACCTATAAAATAAAAAAAAAACAGTTTTCCCCCTATTATAACAATAGATCAACAGTATTCTGACGATATAAAACCTGTCTTTTGCAAGACCCTTAGGATATTTAAGGTCAATTTTATTTCATGACCCGCAATCATTCTTTCCCAAAAAGCATCGGAGGATAGTCTATCCAATGACCCAACTAAATTCCCTAAGTATTCCACCCTAATTTTCCAGGTGCCTTTACAGAATCTTAGCAGATGTTCTAACGTTTGTTTACTTAGATCTGAGCATTCCGTGCATAGACTACAAGCCCCTTCAGTGACTCCCCATTTAGTTAACACTGATCCGGTTTTAATCAAGTTTAACCGTACCCTCATAAAATTTTGTCTTCCTTTTGGGTTAGGGAACTTCATCAAGTATCTTGGTACTACACCCTGTTTTTTCCCGTACTTAAAAAACCCTTCGTGAACAGAGGTTGATCTCACCATGTCCCCTGTTGTGATCCAGTCTCTCAAGGATTCAAGGATAAGGACTTCTTAACTTTCAGTGGGTTTAAACTCATTGTTAATTTATCTGTTTCACAATAAGTTAGCAGATTTTCTGCTATCTTTTGGAGTTCTGTCAAAGTGAGTGAGGAATTTAGGTTCATATTTTCTTGGAGATTTTCGTATAGTGTGTTAGTCATTGGCGTAATAATAGACCTATACAAGGACAAGAGTTTCCAATCAACTGCGTATTTTAGAGATTTTAATCCAAGTTCGTATCTGAGAGTTGTCGTATGTAGTCCTTTAGGTAATCCCAATACCTGTTTCCAAATGTAACCTTCTATTTTCTGCCAATCTATTGACCACAGTAAAGGTTTAGATTCAATCCCATACAATAGTACTGGGATTACCTTGGCCACATAAAAATTTATGATGGGCATGATTGTAAATTTGCCATAGAGGCTGGCAATCTTCTTCATCTGAGCTATTCGTTGTGTTCCTTTAGCCAGGATTTCACCGTACTGTTTCCCAACTGTGGGGGTCGCATACACTGTGATACCCAGGTACATTACTTCTTTTACAACCGGTATCTGGTTATTACCAATTGTCCACCGATATTTTATTTCTTTGCGACCTTTCTGCTCAAAGATTACGATCTTAGATTTGTCAGGATTAACCACCAGGTCGTTTAATTTCATGTACTTATCGAGGGCGTTCAACAATCTTTGTAGGCCGATGGGAGACCTATCAAAAAGGACTATATCGTCCGCATACATAAGCCACCTAACGGCCAAGGACCCCACCTTAGGGCTTATTAGTGATGAGGATTCTAGGGCGGCTCCAAAATCGCTCAAGTAAAACTTAAAGAGAAAAGGAGCAACCATACAACCCTGTCTAACCCCCTATCTATGTTTATGTGTTCTGACAAATAGCCATCCATATTTAATCTTACCCTTGCTGTGTTTTTTTCGTGAAGTTTTACTAGTATGTTAATTAAAGTTTTGGGTGCCCCTTGTTGTTCCAACTTACTCCATAATTTATCTCGATTTACCATGTCAAATGCGCTTGACAGATCGATAAATGCTCCATAAAGTCTTCCTTTGTTATTTTTATCTTTCAGATTTGATAATGAAGCTAATATTATACCATTCAAGGAAGTTGAATGGCCTTTTCTGAATCCAGTCTGCTGTTTAGGGATTATGTTGTTTTGTTTCGCCCATGCTTCAAGTTCTTTTAATATCAGACTAGTGAACAACTTGCTTTCTACGTCAAGCAGTGTAATTGGCCTGTAGCTAATTGGGTTTTTACGATCCCCCTTCTTGAAGATCGGGATTATAATTGCAGTCTTCCAAGAAGATGGAATTATTCTATTTGCGATTACTTTATTGTACAAGGTATATAAGATTTCGGCCCACAGTGTCTCATTTCCTTTAAGAACTTGATAAGTTAGTCCATTTGGGCCCGCAGATCTCGACGCTGAGGATTTTGTGATCAAGTTTGAAATATCCTCTTTGTCAAAATTTAAACCCCAATTTCCATTGTCACTTCTATATTTTTGTCCTCCCACTGGTTCCTGATATTTTGTACCGAAATAGGTTAACCAACTTGCTTCCGACACATTATTCGTCTGAGCAATGGTTTGATGTGTTTGGGTGGCATTTATTAGTGACCAAAAGTTTCGCGCGGAATTATTTTGTAAAGCACGCAGCATCTCTTCCCCATCTTTCTGCCATAGTTTTCCTCTATGTTGTCTAGTCCAACTCTTCAAATCATTTTTAATTTTTTTCGATGCTATTTCTAGTTCTAGTACATTCTTGGCCTGTTTCTTAGCAAGTCTTAATTGTTTTTGCGTCTCACGTTTTTTTTCCCAAACTGCTTCGTCAAAAAAGTGTTTGTGTACTCGCTGCAAACCCTTTTGGGAACTTGACGGGGGATCGACTGACCATAAAAATTCGTGAAATCGTGATGGGTCACAATGCTGGTGCAAAATATTTAGTTCTCCCGAGTTGGCAAATCCATTCAGGGCTTTATTTAACCGCTCCCCTTCTCTCTTGTATTTTGTCAACCGATTTTTCTGTGCATTAACTTCTACTTTTTGATCCCAGATTTCTATTTTTTCCTCACTGAACCAATTTAAATGAGCGACTAATCGCTTGTGATCACTTGTTCCACCATCGACCACTGAAAAATGTATACAGGTGTTAAAACATTCGGTTGATAAAAGCATATAATCCAGTGTCGATTCCGAGGAACCCCTCTCCCACGTTGTGACAGATGGAACATCACCTTCTATAGAGCCATTTAGGACTTTTAAGTTCCAGTCCTCAAAGAAGTTCGACCATTTTCTTCCATTATTTGTTGCTTCTTTCATTTTCCCTGTATGGGATTTGGATTTGATGCATTGGGAATTTAAATCTCCTGCTACCAATATATGTGCGCTAGAGTGCATTATATTGATGTCACAAAGGATTGTCGCAATTGATTCTAGAAACTCAGAGAGTTTTTCCCTCACGGGGTTCCAGTATAGATTCACAATTATTATCTCCTTACCCGGAGAACCTTTGGGGGAAGTGGTCACTCTCACCACCAATATTCCTTCCTGTTTGCAAGGTAGCATTGTAATTTCTTTGAATAAAATCTTTCTACAGGCGATCAGCAAACCTCCCGTCGGTCTTCCCTTGGCTTTGCAGTTAGCTGGTTGTGCTATCAATGCAAAGCCTTCAAGTTCCGGGGTGTTTACTAACCATGTTTCCTGTAGCAAGATCAAATCATTTCCCCCAAACAACAACGTACTCATTTTATTATTTTTAAATGAACTGGATCCCCGAGAGTTCCAACTAGTGATTCTCAATTTGTCACTATTAAAGAGACCTATGTGATACACCCAACTTCTGACAGACTTGCATAATTATCTCTGGTAACAATGACCACGATGATATTTGTGACCCACCATTAATAATATTTTCATTTTTTCCCCGGTTGGTTTCATGCAGTAAGGGGATGTTTCCCTTGGTTGACTCATACTCCTCAGTTTCGATCGTTTCTATTACGTGAGATGGCAATTGCTCATATACTTCCAAACCCACCTCCCTTAATCTTTCTTGTAGATTTAAAAAAGCTTTTGCCCCCAATTTGGAAACAAATCCAACTTCAACTAAACTAATACATTCTGGCTCTGGAAACCGAACATATTCAATGTCTTTTGTTGAGAATAAATATAATTCTGGAAGTTTTTTAACCAGTGATAGAATCGAGCTCCTATTCAATGGTTTACCAGACTTACGATTTTCCTCATTAGTAAACCACAGTCTCGGGATTGCATATGGATTCGGATCTTCTTGGGGATATATTGTTCTTTCAGTTACCGTGTCGGAGGATGAGTTTCCCGCTGGGATATTTATAGTCTCTTCTCTTCTTACCTCTTTGGTTTGATCGTGGTCATCCGTGTTGGATATTGATGATTGAATGCATGTTGTATCCTCTGCAAGTCCCATCCTAGAACATTGGGTGGTTACCAAATCACTAGTCTTTGTTTTTATTTGGTTGAATATTGGAGCAATTCTTAAGCCAGTCTGGGTCTGCATTGGTGCTTTGAAAGCTTTTTTCTGTCTTGGAAGAAATATTGGAGCTGTTTTTAACAATTTCCCTGTAATCTCTGATCTAATCAAGTCATGTCGAGGTTTTCTTCAGTGGTTGGTCCTTTGGCCATCGCCCATTACAGGCCCACATATTTATGCTCAATAAGATGCGTGCTGCATCCATAGCCAGTGGATGGGTTCACGAAGGAGCCAGAGTGTTTAAAGTAGGAATATTCTACGCTTGGTTTTGATCCTCCCACAGTTATGTAATTAAATTAAGTTCTCCGGCCATAAGAGTAAAACCTGGATATGAAGGTGAAAGGCGCACGCCATCCATCAAATTCTGGAGGCAAACTAATGTTGTCAAGCCTAGAGTTGGCCTGTTGTAAATATTATAAATACAGTCCTTGGCCAACCAAATTGATAATAGTTGCAGGTTGGGAGAGCCAGTGTCCACAACTCCATCCTAGAGTAACATCCACCCATACTTTCAGACCACCACTATGTCTGCCACAAGGGCATTTTATGGCTGCAGAATGGAAAGTCTGGTAACCCTGGTGGAAAACAGGATGAAGAGCCCAAGTCTTGCAAAGTATAATGATTTGGAAATCATGAATATAAGAGAACCATCTTGGGTCCGCCTGAAGCATGTTCACCCCTGCTATGTTCCACAAGAGCATTTTATGGACATTGTTGAGTTCAGTGGAGTATGCAGATGCCCCTCCCAGTCACTGCCTCCAGGTCCAGAAATGGATTGTTTGACCTTCTCATAGGATTGCATCCAGTTGGGCCAGGTGCATCGTGTTGTATATGAGAGCAGTTAGTTTGGCTGCTAACATTTGGCCATGCTACAGTTGATATGAACCGTTTAAAAATTTCAAAAGATCTAATGCCAATTGTGGTCGCCTCTCGGGGCAAGATTTAAAATCAATGTATAGGAGGCCATCGACTAGACTTTAGGTCAATAGAAACAACACATGAATATAGTCAAAATCTGGGTTTGGTATAGACCCCTGATACAGTGCACAATGTCATTTCTGATAACCTATAGACAGCCCCTGGTATGTCAGATCCAGAAAATAGTATCCTCAAAAGCGTTCACAGAAAGTTTTGGCACATTAATCATAACTATAGTGGGCCCATCAATTGTATTCCCATGCCTACGAGAGTCAGCTGAGGGATAATGTCTTGGGGGCTCAAGATGCTGTCTCGTAGGAATCAGATTGGCACCAGACAGAGGAGTATTCAAAGCTTTATGGCTAGCAGACTGCCTTCCGATTGAGTGTTTCCGTAATTGAAACGGGCTGTAGAAGGTTTACTATTCATGCTCTGGCAATTCAAACCCTCGTTAGAGGCAGCTGGCCCCTTTATAAGGAATGAAATGATATTTTATTTATATCGCACTTGTACACAAGTGTTTGAGAGCGCGACCAGGCAAAAAGGGAGGGGAACAAGGGAGAACAAAAAATAAAACGGCAATCTTACTAGGTCTAGTGACATCTAAGAAAGTACAAGTGCATGGAAAAGGGGCAAAGTGCATGCAAGGGGGTGGGGGAGTGGAAAGTGCGCAGCAGGGGAGAGAAAAACTGAATAAATATTAAATAACATATATAAATAAATAAAACCAAGGTAGTGCAGCCAGAAAGTGGCAGGTGAAAGTTGGCCAGGTAAGGTATATCTGATACGTGCAGAAGAAAAGTGAGAGGTGGCCTGTATGGGTACAGATACAGAACCCTAGTGCAGAGGGTGGCCTGGAGGCAGTCCAGGAGGGTGGCAGGGTGAGCCGGTACCTGGGCACGAATGACAGAGGGTGGCCAGGTGCACGATGCCAAGAGAAGGGGCAAAGGTAGAGGCAAAGAGGAAGGTCTTGAGATGCTTCCGAACCAGAGATGGTTTTCCTCAAGTTTCAAGGTGGCCGGGAGTCTGTTCCAAAGGGAGACACCAGCAGAAGACTGAGATCTACCCCCCATCTCGTTTCTTTGCAAAACGACTAACCCCGGGGGAGTTAGAAGTAGACGGGCGAAAGGTTTGAGAGGGGAGGTATTTACGTAGGGATAGTTGAAGGTATTTTGGACCCAGGCCCCATAAAGCCTTGTGGACAAAGCAGATGGTTTTAAATGTAATTCTGGCATCCACTGGGAGCCAATGAAGGGATTTCAGGGCTGGAGAGATACAATCCCAGGGTTTGAGGCCATGGACAAGTCTTGCAGTCCTGTTCTGGATTAGTTGTAAAGGGCGGAGAGTGGATGCAGGTAGATTTATAATGAGGCTGTTAGAGTAATCCAGTCTGGAGAGAACCAGAGCTTGGGAGACAGTGAGCTTTTGAGGGAAGGAGAGGAAAGGCAGAGTACCTTTAAGGAGGTGCAATAAACATTTTGACTTTTTGGAGACGTCCAAGATGTGTGCGGAGAAGGAAAATGTAGAGTCAAAGAAAACCCAGAGGTTCTTGACCGTGCAGGTGTGGGTAGGAAGAGGGCCAAGGGAGGCCGGCCAGAGAGTGAGAGGATAGGATGGAGATGGTGTACCAATAAGGAGGATCTCGGTCTTGTTGGCATTTAGACATAGATCGTTGGCGGCACACCAATTTTGAATGGTTATTAGACAATCGGAGATGAGGGAAGGAGAGGAGGAGGCTGAAGGAGGCCTGAAAATTAGTTGGATGTCATCAGCATAGCACTGGAAAGTTGAGTAGAAAATGTAGATGCAGTAGGCGAGGGTTGCCAGGTATTGGTTGAAAAGCCAGAGCAAGAGGTTAGACACCTGGGGGACACTGCAAGTGGAGAGGGAGATGGAAGATAGAAAGGACCCAAGTTGTACCTGGGAGGGTTGATCAGAGAGACAAGAGGTCAGCCAGGCCAGAGACTGATTAGTGATACCCAGGTTGTCACGGAGACAGATTGAACAGGGTGGTATGGTTGACCCTGTCGAACACAGAGGAGAGATCAAGTAAAATGAGGACAGAGGGAATGTTAGAATCGAGGTTGGAGAGCAGGTCTTCACAGATGTTCAGGAGAATAGTTTCCGTGCTTCTGGCAACTCTGAAGCCAGATTGGTGGTCATGGAGGGAGCCAACAGAGTCTGAATGAATATTAAGCTGAGAGATGGCCAGCTTTTCCAGGAGCTTACCCAAAAAGGGAGTAATGGAAATTGGGAGGTAGTTTTCCGGACATGATGGATCAGCAGTGGATTTCTTGAGAAGAGGATGCACAAGGGAGTGCTTAAGAGAGGAGGGGAAAGAGCCAGAGGCAAATGAGAGGTTGCCGAAATCGGCAAGAGCCGGAGCAATGGTGTCCATGTGGTCCTTAATGGTTTTAGAGGAACAGGGATGGACCTGTTTTGATGAGGTTTTCATAGATCGGACTTGTCTAGCAACCTCATCAGGGGAGAAAAGAGGAAAGGAGGAGAAAGTGGGACGGGGGTAGGTGACGGAGGGTCAGCAAGACGAGAATGAGAGGGAGGAGGAGGGGGAGCAGAGGAGAGGGTGACAGGATGTCCTGGGTTTTAGAGATAAAGTGAGAGGTAAGGGCATTGCAAAATGCTTGGGAGGCGAGAGGAGGGGTGGAGACTGCAGCAGGGTTGGCCAGCTCCTTGCAGATTTTGAAGAGTTAGGCCAAATTGTGAGATGCCGCAGAGACGCAGGCTTGTATGTCTACTCTCTTCTTGGTGCGGACAGCGAGTCGGTATTGCCTTTGGAGCAGGCGGCAGCCAGTTTGTCAGAGGATGAGCAAGAAGCTCTCCATTTCCTCTCGGCCGCCCTACACTTCTGTTTAAGTGTAGCTAGGTCAGTCATACCAAGAATTTCACTGACGGGGGCAAGAGAATCAAGAGTAGCAGAAATAGAGGAGTTGAGAAGAGAGAGGGCTGTGTGAAGGTGTAAGTCAGTCTGGGGCGGAGGATGGGGGGGGAAGTTGCAGCAAAGGCCTCGACTGACACGCTTAATGGGACGAATATCCGAGAAGGTGGGTGGTAATCTAGGAGTGGACTTAGCTTGGGGGGAGGAGATGGAGATATGAGACGAGAGGAGGCAGTGATCACTCCAGGAGAGAGGAGCGGTAAGGAGGATATAGAGGGGGAGGCCGGATGAGATCAATACATCAAGTGTGTGCCCAGCAGAGTGAGTCGGGCCGGAGGGAAGGATAAATAGGGAGAGTGAATCGCAGAGGTCGCGAAAGAGTGCAGATGAGGGACAGGTAGAATCAAGATGGATGTTGAGGTCACCAAGGAGAAGAAGTTGAGTGGTTGAGGCCAGGAGGCAGGAGGAGAGGTCAATCCACTCAGAGAGGAAAGACATGATTTGACCAGGCGGCCGGCAGAGGGTAGCAACAGTAAGAGTGGCTGGGAGAGAGAGTGAGTGAGAGCCTGCAGACTAGGCATTCAAAAGAGGGGTAAGCTTGAGTGAGAATGAGAGAGGCAGGAATCCACTCAGGGAAGATTAGGGCTACACCTCCTCCAGGCCGGTTTGATCTGGGGGGTGAGATGATCTTTTAGCCATCGCGGAGGAGGGTGTCAAAACTCGTGACGGAGCTGGCTGTGAACCACATCTCAGTGAGGCTGAGGACATCCAGGTCGAGTTCTTCAAGGAGGTGACGGATGTCAGAGGAGTGTTTAACAGCCGAGCGAGAATTGAGAGTGGCGAGATGGAGAAGATTTCCAGCCTTAAAGTCCTTCCGGGGAGGGGTACAGGTCAGAGGTTTGCCCTGCGGAGGTGTGGAAGGAGCTTGAGATGGGGCAGAGGAGGATGTGGAGGAGGGTAAGGTAGCCAGGGGAAGAGAGTAGGGGGACAGCTGGGGATGAGAGGAAGTTGATGAGGCGAGGGAACCGCCTCTCAAAGAGGAGGAGATTAGCCTGAGGTCCTTGCACCATGACAGTACCATTTAGATAGACGTTAATGAAGACTCTGGAGGAGTCAAAGAGATCCATACGGACTTCCCAACGGGTGCCACCATTAATGGGAGAGGAGACAGGACAGAGCATAGAGATCATATGAGGGGTCAGGAGATCTGGTATTGGAACGAAAAAGAGGATGTCAGTGAAGGTTTGTCTGGCAGAGGCGCTGGATGGTGCGACGGGAGTATCGTCAATGGCATGTTGGACATTGCCAATAAAAGTCTTGGGGGAGTGCAGCACAGTCAGTTCACCCAATCCCTCCACAAGCGGGGCTAACTGATCCTTTAGGCTCCTGAATTCAGTTGCCAAGGTGAGCACTTGGCCAATGGCAGTAATGAATGCTGCTTCGTGAGCAGGGGCTGAAAAAGACTCTGTGTTAACACTGGGATGGTCACCCATTTCAGGGGGGACATGTCTGCGTGCCCACTTCACAGGTTAGCAAGGGCAGACTATCATGAACAGAACCCTTCTTTTTTCAAGGAAAAAACTCTTTGCAGGTTCTTGTATTTCCTACATGCTATGACTTACAAAGATTGATCCTCCACAGCAACAGGATCTATAAGTTCAGCATCCAGAATACTGTCAGCCAAAGGATCATAATGATTAGATAGAGGAAGCAAGGAAATAGATGTACATTCTGCAACCTGAGGGAAATAGCCCTACCTCTCTTTAACAGGGACTACTGGGACTTTCGGGAAAATTGGGGAGGTACATATAGATGGCTTGGAATTCTAACAGGCAACAGGGCGATCTGTAGACTCAGGGAGGTGGGGGTGACTGGGATTAGAACAGAATATCTCAATAATCTGTGGGTAGATTTCGACAATGTCAGAATTGTAGTCCGTTGCGGTCACAATTCACCTGGAAAACATTTCCGCCATCCTCTTGATGAGGTTTTTGGGCCACCTCAATAACTGGTTGACGACAACAAATGTTAAATGAATGCATGAACTTGCCCACTTGACTGTTACCTGTCACATGTATTACACGTCTGTAACCAATGACCTTTGTAACCTGTAACCGTGCTCTAAGCTGTACATCTTCTTACCTTTTGCACCCTTATACTCTAGGGTCCGGTGCGCATAATAACTACTAAACAAACAAACAAGCACCAGGTGGTCTTCCATCATGATACTGAGGGCCCGATTCATGGAATTAAATTGCATGGAAAAAGGGGCGCTTGCATGCAAAATGTGCACAAGCGCCCGTTCGCCAATTCATGGAACACAATGTGCGGGGCTTACCCGCGACTTGCACTGAATCCCCGTTGGTCCAACACATCACTACGACACCACAAACGCCTTGCATGAGACGCCCAGCGAAGGTGCATTCCGTCTTGCGCAGTCACCTAAAACGGGGGCGGAACACGTGGAATGGGGAACAAGCGTAAATGTGGGCGTTACGTGGGAAGTACCACAGTAAAATACTTGCAACGCCCACAACACGTATTCATGGAATCTAACAGGGCTCACCGGCGTGTTGAAAAAGACGCACTAATCTGGAAACGCGTCCGCCACGCGAAAGCAGACGTAAGGGTCACTGCGCACTAAAAACGATGCATTAAAAAGGGCACGCGCGTATAGAGCTACGATGAATGTACCATTTTTCACAGCAGTGATCGTGGGTCACCGCAGGAGGAGGAGGATAGCCAGGGCACGCATTTCTTTACCCAGGACCAGCCTTTATGGGATGCTTGATGACCAGGTCAATGGCAGGTATAGGTTTCCACCTCATATCATATCAGACCTGGTCACAGAGTGGGAAGATGAACTCACATCACCCACACTGTGCTCCCAAGCACTGAGCCCCTTGGAAAAGGTGCTCCAATGTACTGCATTTTTTGGCCGCTGGGTCATTTCAGTGGATAACTGCCATAGTCGGGGGGCATTTCACAGGCCACGCAGTCACGCTCCCTACACCAGGTGTTGGTAATCATGACTGCATGCCCCTCTGTCTGCAGGCAAATATACATACACAGAACACCCGCAGAAAGGCAGGGCGTGGTCCAGGACTTTTACTGGGTGGTGCACTTCCCTAAAGTGCTTGGTGCCATTGATTGCACCCATGTGGCCCTATGTCCACCTAGGGCCACACAGCACATCTATCACAATCGCAAGCACTGGCATTCCATCAATGTGCAAGTTGTACGTGAGGCCAAGGGAATCATAACCGCTGTATATGCAAACTATCCAGGGTCCACCCATGATAGTTTCATATTCAGAATGTCACCCCTACACCGGGCCCTGGAAGCTGGGAGGCATGGCAACACATGGCTCATTGGTGAGTACAAATGGCTCTGCAAATGCATGCATGTCTCACACAGACAAAACCACACCACTGACAACCCATCTCACCTCCACAGGGGACACTGCCTACCCTCTGAGCACCTACATGATGACGCCAATACGGAACCCCACCCCACCCCACCACTCCAGGTAAGATACAACGTAGTCCATATTGCAAGTAGGGCCATAGTGGAGCGCACATTTGGAGTGCTAAAGTCAAGCTTCCGCTCCCTTGACCACTCTGGTGGTGAGCTACTATATGCACCACCAATAGTGTGCAGGATCATTGTGGCAGCATGTTTCCTGCACAACGTTGCAACACGGCATGTCGTACCGGTGGACATGGTGGTGCCCCCACATCCCCAACCACATGCACGGCGGCTGCGCATCGAAGGGGAAAGGGCACATGGTGAGGCTGCCCGTACCTAGCTTGTGGCACAATTTTTCACTTAAAATCCAACCCCTGTGAGGTGCAATGGGCCTTGGCACATTCCAGGTGACAATCGATGATGACAAAGGCACAATCATCTGTCCCAACCTTAACACCCTGAGAACGTGTCCTTGGAAGTGCTACATTGTGTGCATTCCTCAGTACTAAAAGTATCTCAATTAGGTGTGCACAAAAGGAACACATGGAAGATGGAGTATGCCACTAAGGCCATGCCAAAGTACACATCTAAATGCTGGTATGTCACCGAAACCCCCCACACTTCATGTCACCTGGTTGACGCGCCATGCCATGCCATGCCATGCCATGGCATGCAATGTCCAAACTGAGGAATAAATGGGCAAAACATAACACTACTGTCACAAAGCGCTCAACGATCAACGGAACAAGTTCAGAAATAACTTGCTCTCACTCATCAATCTAATAATGTACACAGGAACATCGATTGGCCAGTACAACATACCGGAAAAACAGGACCCAAGAGTGAATCAGTCTGACCGTGACCATACCTAATTGCACATGTGCCTCAATGTGTCGTGACTTGCACATGGCATCCTTGTATATTCGTGTGGCACTGCTAACCAAAGGGTGCAGGGAAGTGCATACAGCAGGAAGGCTAACAATAATGGAGATAGTCAAGCCAATACATGAAGATGGAACATGAACAAAGGGTAGATGTCATGATCTCTGCTTCCAAAAGGTCAGGGTTTTCCCAACTCCCTTGGAAGCAGATCCATAACCCAGGTTCCGAGTGCCAACCAGTCCCAATTGGGACCTTTTGGACCCAGTCCTGGCGCCAGTGGCACCAGGCTCATAAATATGCCCAGTCCCAGCGCTGGAAGCGCCGGGCTCATAATGCTTGGGTGGACTTACCTTCAGCAGACCATGCTGCTTACTTGCCTGCCAGTTGAGCCTCTGATCCTCTTCTGTTTGGAACTACTTTTCCTGTTGGGTGGGGCTGGAGCCACTCCCTAGATTCAGAACACTGGAACTCTTCTGGAAGGCAGGAACTCTTTTCTTACCAGGAACTCTTTTCTTACTTGGGCGTGGCTGTGGAAGGAGACAACTAAGCACTACAGGAGGCTATTTAAACCACACCCGGTGGATGAATCTTGCTTTGCGTTATTCTGCAACCTCTGCAGCAGAACGCTCATCGTGTCTTCTGCATCCGGTCCTGGGCCTAAGGAAAAAGGCTTACCATCCTGAATCCAGTCTTCAGCAACACCTATAAAGACAAGAAAGAACAGGTTAGCATTCCGGCATCTGAAAGGCAAAGGCTTACCTACTCTTCGTGCGCTCCGGAGGTCTTCACACTGCATTCCGGCATCTGAAAGACAAAAGTTTACCAACTCTTCGCACGCTCCGGAGGCCTTCGGCGCTGCATCCCGCATCTGAAAGACAAAACAAGGTGCGTTTAAAGACATTGGGGAACTTTAATACTCACGTGCCATTACTCCTTTCCACATCTAATCCAGTGGGTATTCCGGCACCCTGCAGCCGCTCCGAACTCGTACCTGCAAAATAAAAAGACAGTTAGAGCGCATAGTGAAGCAGGCAACAAGCGCTTACTTACGTGCTTCCAGGCGCTTCTATTCATCACACGGGCTCCATCTTCAACTCACTTCAGCCCGTCATCCGCCATCGCCGGAACCCTGCAAAACAAGAGACATCATTACTAAAGACTTTAAAGACATTTGAATGACTCGAAACTTACCGTTCGTGCAGTAAACGACGGACAGCAGTCCTCTGAAGTCAAGAGGCCTGCGCTACCTATCCAGTGAAGAAACTGGTTACAGCACCCTGCCCTGAGGCAGATGGAGAGCTCGGCATTCACTTACCTAAGGTGAGAGCGTTAACCTTTGGGGGTCTACAGGAGAGGAGAAGAGGAAAGAGATAGGGACACCCCAATAACCCCAGTTCATTAACCCCATATTTTCTATCTGCAGACATCTTACTCTACACGTCAGGCATACAGTGCACAGAGGTCCAGCCCAAAGAGCCAACCGGGTGCTACACATCACCTTTGAAGATACGGTAGTCGCCCAGTCAAGACCGGCGCCTCTGCGAGAATCAGGTGAGCGTTACAGTAGATCTCAATGTACAAACAAAAAGGGATGCTAACCATGCACTGGACAAACCATCATGAATCCCACTACGGGTGTATAAACAGGTCAAACTTGAGACTGCCCACAGATAGAATGGAAGCCAATGCCTCTGTGTAAGTTACTTTTACATGCTGCACTCCTTGCAAGCCCATGGAAAGGGGAAGTCGGAGTGGCATATGTGTCTGGACCCTAAGGCACAAACAAGGAGGGTACCAACACGAGACAAGCCTGCACGGGTCCAGCTGGAATCTACAGTGGATGCCCTCAGCTGCCACACAAAGAAACCCACTGTCCCATAAATGCACAATAGATAAAAATCAAAAATGCCCATGGTGGTCCGGGGTGGGGGGGAGGGGTCCACCCAGGAGGGAGGAGGTGCAGGGTGTACGTCAACACCCACATGTGTGGATGTTGAGAGAAAAATAAACCTCTGTGGGTTCATGGGCTGCACGGCTAGCATGGATCGGGAGACCTGTCGCTGCTGTCTCCACCTCTGGTGTTGCATCAGAATGTAGTGGTAAGGGAGGATCACCATGTATAGCTCTGGTCTGGTCCAGTGGCCATGCGGGACTGAGATGCTTGCATCTGCAACATGATGGCTCCGAGATCTCCATACAACACCTCAGGGGATGCATGCAGTTTCTCCGTGATGGTGCGAGTCATCAGATGCATTTGCTGTTCAGACCGTCTACTGCTGGCTGCCTCGAGTGCAGCCAGTGTAGTCCTGAGGGACCCATACTCTAACCTCAGGGCTTCCCTGTGGGCGCGACCCGCTGCAGCCATAGATGGGTGCAGATGCCTCAGTTCTGCCCGTCGGCTTCTGTTGCTGGCCACCATGTTCAGCCTGTGTGCGCTGCATGTGGACCGCAATGCCTGCTGCTGCATCTGTCTTGCTGGGGGTATCATGGAATTGGCCACCGTGTCCATGCCCTGAGCCAACATCTCATATGAAGCAGCCTGTTGTTGTGCAACAGCATACATGGACTGCTCCCACACAGTATTGCCAACTAACACAGCCACCGCGTTGGCGGACCCCACGCCTGCCTGGGCCAAGGGAACCTGGCCCTTGATGTGATGGCGCTGTCTGTGGCTGCAGGACTGCATCCCTCCCTTGATCAGCTGGCCCAGGAACTGGAGTCAATCCTGTGGAGCGTGACCCTGCAGCCTTAACCACCACAGACGGACGTACCAACACTGACTGGCCCTGTGAGGGGTCGCCCCTCCCTTCAGACGTTTGGGATGCAACAGCACCCACAGTCGATGCACTCACCTGCGACAGCACAGAGGTATCCCTACCCTTTCACGACCAGAGCCAAAGGTTTCATCATAGGCGTACTCAGACTGAGTCAGGGCCAGGATGGCCTGTAGCACCAGTGGATCTTCATGGGCTACCACACCATGTCCACCACTGGTGGTTGGTCTTGGCTCAGTATCCTGTTCTTCCTCCACCTCCTCCTCTGCATCCAGTGCCTAATCACCTGCACATGAACAGAAAAATACATGAAGAGCCATGTAAATAGCATAGCCCACACACATAGGCATCACAATGTCGTCATGCAATACATCAACCGGCCATGTCACAAACTCCCGCACGTAAGCAGTGTCAATGCAAGTGAAGGGTAGCAAGAAAGCAGGCATGGAGGTGTGTGGAAGGGCTAAATACCACATGTAGTGCATAGCACCTGCTTGACACATGAGCACCTGACTGGCATAGTTCAGTCACCATCATCACTGATGCAAATACACATATGCCACGTAGCATATGTGTTGTGTAGTGACCTTCTGTGTGGGTGTCTGGTAAGGAAAGGAGATGTGTTGGGTAGTGACCTTCTGTGTGTGTGTCTGGTAAGGAAAGGAGATGTGTTATGTAGTGGCTGTCTGTGTAATGCTGTCTTGCTGTGAGCCTGTGATGTCACATGGAATGTCACTGTGTGGATGGTGGAATGTTTATCTGAAGATTCCATACTGAGGCAGTTAGAGCTCCCCTGCCTGGGTGATGGGGCCAGTGCTGTTATAGTCCACACTCTCTATTATTTATCTTTATGTAACTGTAATCTAAGTGCCTGGAATAAACTTAAGATGTAACCCAAGATGAGCCTGCAAGTCACTTCAGAACAATGGCGACGAGGATGTCTTTCAAGAAGAACCTGCGCACATAATAAGTAGTTGAAGTCTGAAGGAGCCTGCTGCGGGGGGTGCAGGAGAGAGGAGGACAAAGTGGTGGTCAGCACTGCCCCCACATACAAGAAAGACCCATCACCCAGGGCCAAAGCGGGGGAAGAGCAAGGAAAGCCCCATTTCTTCAGGGATCAACAAAAGTAAGGTGATACTTTTTAGAAGAGGACCAGTGATGGCAGTTGGCAGTCCAGTGATGTGATGGCGCCCTGTGGTGAAATTATGAGAAGTGACCACAGAAATGAAGCTGGTGAGGGCAGCTGTGTAAATGATGCCCTGAACTCGACGTGGCATAAGTCCTGTTGGGGATGGGAAGACACATTCGCCCTTGCAGGCAGCCAAAGAAGTGGTGAGCTGAAAATGCCTGCCCTGCCTTCCCCCTTTCTTTCACAAGGAATATAAGGTACTGTAATGTTGTGAAAGAATGACTGAAAAGAGCAAATGTGAAGAGTAGAGGAAAGTCATAAGCAGAATTAAGGGGGGCAGCAAGTGCAGTGCAGTACAGGAAGAAGCTGTTTAAAGTACTGTAAAATATGGTGTGCTTTACTGCTAGGATGAATGGCAGCCAAGAAGATGCAGCAAGTTTTTTTTTTCCTGCTATCAGCTTTCAGTAAAATAAAGCACTGCGGCTTGTGATGAAAAGTGCTGTTCAGCTTTAATGACTATGCAAGAATGTCATTATTGATGTGTGTGCTCCTGCATGGCCGTTGGAAATGATCGTATTCTGATGATCTGCTTTCCTTGGCTTGTGTTTTGAAAGTGATGACGCAATGGAATGCTCCGATGGTGTTGGCGAACATAGAACGCTGGTGAACAGGTGTTCTCAGAAATCCTCGAACAAACATTCATCATCAGAACGTGTAATGAAGCTGTTCGTGTTACGGCTGTGATTGTCGGAAGAAATAGGGAAACATTTGAGGAATGGTCCCATGAGCGTGGGCCAACGTGATGACGTGCGCGGAACAAATGGAGTTCTGCTTCCCTATCATCAGCTCTAAGTGAGAGAGAGCTACAGTGAAATACAGCCTCCTGTCAGTTTCAGGTTCAAAGGTGACCGCGATGTTAGAGTGCGCAGGAAAGGAGCGTGTGTAATGCAGCTTGAAAAAAAAAAAATGTGAAAAGTAAAAGGTCGCCGAGGGATTATGTGATTCTTTTATTTTTTAATGTCTTAGCAAGGAGGATTGGTCAGTGCTAGTGGAGGCTAATACGACGACAAAAGGGGAAGTTACAGCTGTTGTGCTCGTTTTTTGTTTTGGAGAAAGCATCATATGCTAATGTGAGATGTGGTCTGCAATGAAAAATAAAAGGGGATGTTTTCAATTTACTTCGTCATGGCAGCAATAAGTGACTACAATGCAACGTTGTTAAGAGGATACCATTAAAGCATAAATATGGAATATTTGTCATGAAAACAACAACACAGAGTTGTGTAAAGGTAACGACGAGTGAATAACATTAAATGTGAATGTGACGGTTCTCTAGATTTAAGTAATGGTGTTTATGTGTGCTGTTAAGGGCACCATTTCTAGTATTAACATGAATCTACGAGCAATTTATGGACTTCACAACTTAATGTTTGGTTAAATGTGTGTTTTTAAATTAATGCATTATATATATGTATCCTTTTTATTAAGTGTGGAAGATTGAGCTAAAATAACCTGTTGAGGATTTTCAGGTGTAGGTTGCTAACAAGCAACATGGACTTTTAGGAGCAGAGTATTTATCTTAAGGTCAAGAGATGACCATGGACTTCTAGGTCAAAAATGTTGATTATCTTAATAACACTGCAGTGATAACATGGTAAATTGTATAATGTCTTTGCCTGATTCAGTTTAAGTTGGAAGTAAAATAGTTGCACAATAGTGGGCATGTAGATGGTATGGATCTGGCAGTAACTGAAGAAGTAGCGCTTCTGATGTGGATGGCATTTTGTAAGTACTTAGAGGTAGCGCCTCTGGTATGTGGGTCACGAGTGAGAGAGGTAGCGCCTCTGGTGAGTGTGGCTCAATTGGTATTAGAGGGAGGTAGCGCCTCCCGTTAATGTGGTAATAATGAGAGGTAGCGCCTCTGATGTGTCTATGTCACGATTGGTATGAAGATGAGGTAGCGCCTCTGGCTTGAGTGACATTGTAGTAGTAGTTAGAGGTAGCGCCTCTGGTATGTGGGTCACGAGTGAGAGAGGTAGCGCCTCTGGTGAGTGTGGCTCAATTGGTATTAGAGGGAGGTAGCACCTCCCGTTAATGTGGCAAAATAAGTTCTGAAGTGAGGTAGCGCCTCTGATGTGCGTGTCACCAGGGTGTTTGAAGGAGGTAGCGCCTCCGGTGCGTATGCGAAGAATTGTATTGAAGAGAGGTAGCGCCTCTGGTGAGCATGGACCCTAGTGTACGCGAGGGAGGTAGCGCCTCCAGCGTGTGGAACATTCTGTTGTGCGAGAGGTAGCGCCTCTGCCAGTATGGAGTAGGGCTAGAAACTTAGTAGATTAGTGTCGCGTTGGATTGTTTCCACAGATATCTAAAGAAGGTAGCGCCTTCGTTTTTTTTTTTTTTTGCGATATTCTTCCTATATTTTGCTGTGCCAAAGACTGCGTTTTCTCCGGACAGCCTGTTTGGCATAGTACTCTTGTAATTCTGTCTTAGGTCATCAGTGGTCAAATGCCTGGTACGCAGATGGACTTGGGATGTCTGGCCAGTGTCTCATGGTGATCTGTGGTATTTGGTCGTATTGACTAATCTGGTACACCTGATAGGCTGAGTCTATTTGGAACTCTTTATTGTTTTGCTTCCGTGTGTGTCCGGTAAGGAAAGGAGATGTGTTGTGTAGTGACCTTATGTGTGGGTGTCTGGTAAGGAAAGGAGATGTGTTGTGTAGTGACCTTCTGTGTGGGTGTCTGGTAAGGAAAGGAGATGTGTTGGGTAGTGACCTTCTGTGTGTGTGTCTGGTAAGGAAAGGAGATGTGTTATGTAGTGGCTGTCTGTGTAATGCTGTCTTGCTGTGAGCCTGTGATGTCACATGGAATGTCACTGTGTGGATGGTGGAATGTTTATCTGAAGGTTCCATACTGAGGCAGTTAGAGCTCCCCTGCCTGGGTGATGGGGCCAGTGCTGTTATAGTCCACACTCTCTATTATTTATCTTTATGTAACTGTAATCTAAGTGCCTGGAATAAACTTAAGATGTAACCCAAGATGAGCCTGCAAGTCACTTCATAACAATAGCCATGCCTGAACTGTTGACCTGCATGAGATGGAACTTGCTGACTACTGTCCCAGAGCCATGTACAATGGATATGACATGACATGTAATTCACAAACTCAATACACACAAGTGTCACAAGGTGCTGTGATGCGAGGGTGGTGGATTAGAGTGAAGGCAGACACACCCATCCCATGAGGCCAGGTCACATTGACATGCGAGTGAATAGGCATGGTGAAGGTGAAACCTGGGGTTGGAAGTGGGAGTGGGTAGTGCAGTACATGGGAATGGCATACAAATAAAATCCAACTACATAATCAGCAATGAAAATGCGGTGGACTGGTGGAAGTGCAGACATCAGGTGTCAATTGCTGCTAGAGGGTTGTAGAGATACAGTAAACAGCCACTGAGTGCGGGATGGCAGGGAGGCAGTGCATGGGTACAACTGGTGGCTCAGAGGGCCGTGTCGGAGATCAGAGTGTGGGCAGGTGAGTAGTGCATTCTCTCAGTCATCCAGAACTCCAGCAGGGGAGAGGAGGAGAGAAAGCACAACACATGAGTAAGCATCAGAAGTGCTTCCAGACCCTGAGATGGTACACCTCCAGTTCCATTGAGGCAGGGAGGCTGCACCAGAGGGAGGGCCCAGCCGAAGTTGGACATTAACCACCAACTAATTGCTATGAGAAGTAACTGACTCTGAAAGAGTAGGAAAGGGATGATCAAAGACCATGTGAAGGAAGCGAATTTGGAAGATGGAGCTGAAGGAACTGCGGCCCCAGGGCCCATAAGGCCTTGTGGACAATGCAGAGGGATTGGAAATGAACAGTTGTAGCTACTGGAAGCCAGTGCCATCATCACAGTCCTAGGGAGATACAATACCTGGCCCGAGACAAAAGGACAATTCACACAGTCCCGTTCTGGATGAGTTGCAGAGGGAAATTAGTGTAAGCACAGAAGTCTTGGTAGAGGCCGTAGCAGTACCCCACCTTAGGAATGACCAGTCCTCTGGAGACAGTGAGCTGCTGGGGGAAGGAGTGGAAAGGAAGAATACCCCTGAGGAGGTGCAGCTGGCAGAGTGACTTCTGAGAGACATCACAGATGTCCAGGGAGAAGGCTAGTGTGGAGTGCAAGATTGTCAGTCTATCTGCCATCACAGGTTGGAGTAGGAAGAGGGCCAAGAGAGGCTGGACAGAGAGTGACATGCAAGGAGTAAGCAGGTGTGGTGAATGGGTATGTCACTGTGTACAGCAAATCGTGCGTACGCAGTCTGCAGGACAACAAGCACGTGTCAGTCCACCATGACATGGTTCAACCCTGGCAGTCATGTAAATGCAGGCAGAACTGCCAGACAATCGTTACACTTCATCCAAGCAACATACACATGTCCTGGACACACACGCATCACCACTCACCAGACATTCCCTCATAAATTAGCAGGTCTCCCACACCTTGAATCTGCTCCAAATCAATCATAGCACCTATGATCTCCTCATGTGCAGTGAGTTCTTTGTCCTCCCGTGGTGACCCACCTCCAGTCACCTGAGTAGAGGCGTAGTTGGCACCCATCTTATCTTTGGCTTAGCGCCAGAGATCATTCCAACGCTTCATTGCATCAGAAGCTGTGCACCTCTCATGGCGCAAGGCGTTAATGTAATCGGCGACACACTGTCAGCGGGCCATACACTGGGCAGGCGTATGTGTGCTCCCTGCCTGCACATGCATGTCGTGTTCCTGCACGTAGTCCACCAGGGTTCCTCATCATTAAAGATCCTCTTCCTCGATGTGTGGGTCTCCTGTGCCGTGCCTTGGGACTGAGCCTGTTTTCCTACTGCACACTTTGCCTTCGTACAAGGTCGTGCAGACCCTGAGTGGCTGGGACCACTTGGGTCAGTAGGGGCTGGTGGACTGGGCTGTGGCATCACCCACTGATGCTGTGACTGTAGGTAGCCCTTCAGGCATGTGTACCTGGGTGCTGGTGGCTGGACCTTTGTCCGTATGTCTCTTGCCCTTGGAGACACGGACATCCGCCCCTGGATCTCTGCAGGCCTGGGCTGGGACCACTACAGGTCTGGCTGGGTGACCCTGAACCTGGGTGATGGTTGCTGCAGCTGCCCCTGCAGCTTCCTCACCCTGCCTGGTGGGGACAGCAGATGGCAATGCTGCCCCAGGACCCTGGGTGTTGGTTGCTGGACCTTTGTCTGCACATCTCCTGCCCTTGGAGACAAGGGCATCCGCCCCTGGGTCTCTGCGGACATGGGCTGGGACCACTGCAGGCCTGGCTGGGTGACCTTGAGCTGCCCCTGCAGCTTCCTCACCCTGCCTGGTGGGGACAGCAGATGGAAATGCTGCCCCAGGAGCCTGGGTGCTGGCGACGTCCGCATCAGCTGCATCTCCCTGAACCTGTTGGGTGGAGGGCATGGCTCTCTCTGCATGGCCCCGGGCACCTTGGCCACCTCCGCCTCCCTTCCCACTTACCCTCCCAGTCATGGCACTGATGGATTAGTGCAATTGGAGGTGCAGCTATCAATTGTCCTGGGCAATTGGAGTGAGGGGGCAGTATATGTGATGTTAAACGTACCAGTGTGCCCCATCAAGGCTCAATGTAACCCCTGGGGTGAACAAAAACGGGCCGCATAACGTACAGGCATCTCAAAAATGAAAAACGTGTGTACAAGACCCCTCGGTAGCCCACGTGTAAAAAACGTAACGCAGTACAATGTGGCACCCAGCAACACAAACAATACGTACGCGAAAAACACATAATCTACTGTGATCTTAAATAAGGGGTTACACGACACACAGGGGGCACCCACAGAATGGAAAATGCACACGCAACTCACCGTCCGCCTCAAAAGTAGACGCGCGTGTACGCAGAGGCAATCCCCCACCAAAACAAGAGGCTTGTACGCAGTGAAAAGATCACGTGGAAACAAAGTCCACACGTCCGTTCGCTACAACGCCCGCGTGTGATGGTTTCCTACGTACTACTTTATCCCATTCCTGAGCGCCACACCCAACGTTCAGTGCATGACATGTAACTTGCGCTCCTAGGCCCTTTCCTCTGATTTCACGCTGATGTGCGCTTTCCGCACGTGGAGAGTCACTCTGTTTCCGGTTGCCCACGCAAATAACACAGAAGACCCACGCTCCTAGCTACCAGCCAAATTACCTGCCTCCTACGAGCCATCTGCTGCTGCCTGCCCACTGTGTGTGCCTGCTGCCCACATGCCCTGCAAATTTTGTGCCTGCTCTACAGCCTTTGCCAGTGCTTCTGTCGTCGGACCTGTGACCACCTCTGCTGATCCAGAAGACTCCCGACGTGCCAGACCACCGCTCCACAACCCAGTCGCAGGACCACCTTGCCCACCCCCACCTGCCTTGGGGGTTGCCATGTCTGAACCAACATCATCAGAGGCAAGTGACAACCCCCAGGCAGCGAGGCAGAGGGCTGTCAGCTTCTCAGCCAGGGAAGTTGACATCCTGGTGGAGCAAGTCCTGCGGCATTATGATACCGTCTTTGACGGACCAACGCAAGTCGGCAAGGAAGGACGGAGGAAAATCTGGGCGGACATCGTGGGTGCCATCAATGTGCAGGGGGTGGCACCCCGGGATGTCCGCAAGCGCTGGGAGGACTACAAAGTCAGGACCCACAACAAGGCCACCGACAACTTGCGGGTCCTGGAGCGGTTCTACTCAGTGATGCACGGTCAGGTCATGGAATTACAGCTCCGTCTGGAGTCGACTGGTAAGTGTCCATGTGTTGTCCTCCACTGTGCATGTTGAGGTGTGGTTGGAGTGTGCACCTTGACCCTATATCAGGCATGCCTCTTGTACAGATGTCTGTGTGCGTGTCCTATCCAGTGCTGCATGTGTGTCCATTCAAGCATGTGTGACATCAACAGGGTTTCAGTTGCAATGTGTGATGCGCTGCAGCATGTTGCATACATGTGTATGGTGTACATGTGCATGTGACTGAGAAGATGTGAGTGTGTGATTGGCCAAACTCCTGGATGGATGTTACTGGAGCATTTGAATGTGTGCTTCACTCTTGCTGGCTAATTGACATTGAGTGGACTCTGATGCAATGGCTCCATGCCCTGCCTCAGGACTATTAGGTGATGTGTGTGTGAATGACATGTGTATGTCCCATTATGCATATGAGGGGCATGCACAATTTGTAGGTGCTGACAGTCCCTTGTCCAAGGACGTGATTGACTGTTGTGAAGGACAGTCATGTATGTGCTTGTGTGTTAATGGCACGTAACAGTGTGTCGTGGAGGGTGATGTTGTTTGTGGACTTTGCCAGTGCAATTCATGTGCATATGTATTGTGCCATACACACAAATGTACAGTACCCTGATGTATTCTATGTCTCCCTATCCACAGCGATGTTGGAAGAAGAGGGCGGAGAAGGTGCTGTGGAGTAAGGCAGCAGGGATGCCTCCACCAGGCACAGACGCAAGGCCCAGTCGCGCTGACATGTTATTTCATCTTCGGGGAGCGAGGAGACTGGTGCTGCGTTTGAGACAACAGCTGCAGAGGGAAGTTCCAAGAGGGTGAAGGTGGTTGTGGACTCCTCGGCAGTGGGAGGGACAGGTGAGGCTACATTACTCTGGGCATGCCAACTTAGGGAGGCAGGTATCGGCCATCAGGCAGGAGGCAAATGTGGACCTTACACATAGGATGTCTTCCGTGTTGGAGCGTTTCGGGCAGCAGATCGGGGCAGAGCGGCAGCAGGCACAGGAGGCATGACTCACCATGGCCAGGGCGGAGATTTCACTGCGTCGGGCAGAGACGGGCTGAGGTCCTTGAGGAGACTTGCAGGGAGTGAGAGAGCAGCATGTTTGAGTCCCCACAAGCCCTTGAGGTGAGAGCAGAGGCCCGCCTAGGGGAATTGGACGCAGTGTTCGATGATGCTCTGGCAGAGACATTGAGGGAGCATGGTGAGGAGGAGGACTAGCCTGCTGCCCTTGTAAATAATTCTTTAGTGACAAGTTTCATTTGATATATATATTTTTTTCTTTTAATGATTTGGGGGTTTTGGACTCCACTCCACTTTTTGTACATAGTTTTGTGTGTGATTTACTTTTTGTTTTCTTTATGATTAGGAGTGCTAATTGGAATTTACTCCATGTTTCTTTGTACCTAGTTTATTGGTGTTTTCATTTTGTCTTTTTTGTAAAATTGCATTTTTTTTATTACATTTGGATGATTTTTTTTATGTGACTTTTATGGACATGGATGTGTTGTGAAACTTTTCCTTTTTTTTTCTTTTTTGTTTCAATCAATCTTTTTATTTGATTTTAACAGTAAACAAACTTCGAAGGGATTGTGTCCTCCGACGTATTCCTTATCTTAGATATCTCCTTCCAGCTCTGCTGGCCTCGGAAAATTTTTCTCTAGAGGGCGTCGACGTCATCCTGCATATAAAGGCCGCGCGCAGCGTCCGTTGCTCAGTTCCATTTTTCCGCGCTTACTCAGTGCCTCGGAATACCGTTGCTCAGTTTTGTCAATTTAATCCTATTTACCTCGAGATATTCGATCCGTACTCGATGGCTTCCTCGTCGGAATCGACAACTCCTCGGTCCGGCTTCAAAAAATGCCGAGATTGTGGGAAAAAGATGTCGCTGACTGACCCTCACAGAGTTTCTGTGGTGTTTGGGAGCTGAACACCATTGTTCTTGAGTGCGAGGACTGTATGCCCATGACAGCTAAGGCCCTGAAGGAGCGTAGGGGGAAGCTGGAGAAAGGTAAGACTTTAAAAGCTTCCTCTTCTTCGACGAAGTCGAGACATTCGTCTCCTCGTCACCATTCGCGCTCCAGGTCTCGGAGTGGGTCCCATCACTCCTCGAGATCGAAGCACTCGAAGAGGAGACGTCGAAGATCCCCTTCTCCGTCCTCCTCTTCTTCTGTTTCTCCAAAGAGAATCCCTTGCCCCACGAAACATAGTTCCCGGGCTGAATGGGAGGAATTCCGCAAAAATATGATGAGCGTCTTCGAGAAAGCGGCCTCGACCCCCTCGAAGACTGCCGAGAGCGATGCTCTGGTCGAAAGACCCGAAGGTCAAAAACCCTGCGAGTCGCAGTACCCGATGAAGGAAGCTTCTCGAGCGCGTCTCGAACCCTCGAGTAAAGCTATGACCTCAAAACCTTCTTCGAAGGTTCCGTCGACGCCATCGACGAAGGTTCCGTCGACGCCGAGGTCGGTGTCTTCGACGCCGTTGTCGAAGGGTCCTTCGACACACGGGTCTGTCGACTCGACACCATCTTCGACACCGGCGTCGACGCCAAGGAAAGTCATGGTTGCGACGCACCCAGTGGCTATCCCCAGGTCCTTGATGACGATGGCGTCGAGATTGTCGACTTCCTCGAGCAGAATCCCAATTCTGTCGAGGTCCTCGAGGCCTCCGCCTTTGTTTTCGACGCCACCCCGAAGCCTTCGGCGTCGACGACATCGACGTTTTCGAGGCCGATTATGACAAGTTTGGCACCCTCTGCCTTGGAGATGGGGTTTACACCCAATGTGAGTTCAGAAAAATTGAGAACTATGTCCTCAATTTTGGAAGAGGGTGAACTATCTGAACAGGAAGACACATTTGAGTTGCAGGGACATGCAACCCCAGTCAGAGAGGAGTTATCCTCAGAAGAACGCAGGTTAAAGTGGGTTAGACACTTCCCCTGAGGTGGAGTTTGCTAGGCCAGACCCGGGGGAGCATGCTGAAACCCCCTATAGAGCCTTAATGGCCAGGATCACAAAATGTATGGGGTGGTCTACACCTTCACAGGCTTTCCAACAAGATGACCTCACGGATATTCTTGACAAAGGTCCACAGGAGGATCCTGTAGTGCCCTTTCATAAAGCTCTTCAGAGGAAGATTATGACGAACTGGGAAACCCCAGATGTCGTCCCGGAAGTAAATAAAAAACTATCTACAAAATACAGGGTATCTTCTGCAGACCCAGAGTTTTTGTCAAAACACCCATCCCCAGAAAGTCTGGTGGTACAGGCAGCATCTTCTACTGATGTCAAGACTGCTTACCCTACCGTCCCACAGGACAGGGACGATAAGAAATATGATGCTATGGCAAAGAAAGTTTTTTCGGCATGTAGCATGGCGTTAAAATCTGTTAATGCTACTTGCACCCTTGCTAGATTCAGCCATACACTTTGGGAGTGTGCTTCTACAGCGGCTGACTGCATCCCGGAGGGAGAAGAAAGGGAGGCGTTCCTAAATATCATACAGGACGGTAAAGACGCTATGTGTCAATCCCTCCAGACGGGCATTGATTCGGCTGACAGTATCAGCAGAGCAATGGCAGCAAGTACAACAACCAGGAGATTTGCTTGGTTGAGAAAGTCTGGTTTTGCCCCAGATGTGCAAGCCAGGCTCTTGAACATGCCATTCAATGGCTCTTCTTTGTTCGGGAAAAAGGCGGATGACAGTTTAGAGAAACTGCAAACATCAAAAGCAGCAGAAAAATCCCTAGGCGCTGCAATCCGTCAGACACCTTTTCGTCCCACAGGAACCTCTGTGAGGGGCAAGTCCTTTAGCTTCTACTCTGCATTCGGAAGAGGTAGAGGACGACCGGCTCAAAGGGGACAAAGAAGAACTACCCGAGGTGGACGGGGTAGATATTCAAAAGCCGCAGCAACAGCAGGTGCCTCTTTACCATTGGCATCTGCATCAGCCGCCCCAAAACCACTCTGAGGACTTCCCTCACAGGACACCTGTAGGAGGCAGGTTAACTCAACATCTGGCGGAATGGCAGGCTATCACATCAGATGCTTGGGCATTGGAAACAGTTGCCCAAGGTTACTGCCTGCCTCTCCTACGCATACCTCAGTCATCCACCGGGGATCAGCTCTAAGAAAGCTCCAGATCCCCTCCTCTTGCAGGAAATTTTGGACCTGCTAGAGAAAGGTGCCATAGAACCGGTACCTGTAGCGGAGAGGAACAAGGGCTGGTACTCCCCTTACTTTCTCATTCCAAAGAAAGACGGAGGACTGAGACCCATCTTGGATTTGCGAGAATTGAACAAATTCCTCAGGAAAGACAAATTCAAGATGGTAACTCTTTCTCAGATCCTTCAGGCCCTTCAGTTCCAGGACTGGTTGGTATCTCTGGACCTTCAGGACGCTTATTTCCATTTGCCTATCCATCTCTCCAGTGGGCACTGAGGACTCAGTGGTCACAATTCTCAGGGAGAATGACAGATCTTCTTCAGGTTCCCGACAGGGTGGCTCGAGACCTTCAGTGGTGGGCCTGTCAGGAGAACATTCTGAAAGGAGAACAGTTTTGGCAACCCTGGCCGGAGATAACAGTAGTCACGGATGCCTCACTCACTGGGTGGGGAGCCCACGCCAACGACTTGACCATCAGCGGTCGTTGGTCTCCATCGGAGTCCAGACTACATATCAACCTGTTAGAGCTGAGGGCCATCAGACTTGCGCTGAAGGCGTTCCTGCCAGCTGTACAAGGGAAAAATGTCCTGATAATGACGGACAATACAGTGGCCATGCATTACCTCAACAAAAGAGGAGGCGTAGGATCACTACCCCTGTGCAGAGAGGCGATGCAGCTCTGGTTTTGGGCAATCCAAGAAGGAATCTCTCTATCGGCAGTTCACCTAGCCGGAGAGAAGAACTTGACAGCGGACGGTCTGAGCAGGCAGAGCACAGTCTCCCACGAGTGGGAACTAGCTCAGGAAGTCCTTCAAGAGATCTTCGCCCTTTGGGGAACCCCTCAGGTGGATCTGTTTGCCACCAGTGTCAACAGGAAGTGCGATCTGTTCTGCTCAAGGGAATTTCCCCCGAGAGGAGCTCTGGGAGACGCGTTTAGTGGACTGGGAGTTTCAGCTTCTGTACGCATTCCCACCGGTCCCTGTCATTCCTCAAATGATCAGGAGGTTGAGAAGATTCCGGAAAACCATGATCCTAATTGCCCCGGATTGGGCCAGGAGAACGTGGTACCCGGACCTTCTAGACTTGTCCATCTGCCCTCCAATTCGACTTCCACTCAGAGAGAACCTACTCTCACAGAAGGGAGGTCAGGTTCTCCATCCAGATATCAAAACCCACAACCTTCACGCTTGGCTTCTGAAAGGCTGAGGTACAAGGATTGGGACCTCCCTGATGATGTTATGGATGTGTTGCTTTCGGCAAGGAGGCCAGCAACAAAGTCTTTATACCACTGCCGTTGGAACAGATTTTGCAGCTGGTGTAGAAAAAAAGAATATCAACCCCTTTTCATGTGGTACACCAATGGTTTTGTCCTTCCTACTCTATTTGGCGAATTCAGGCCTTCAAGTTGGCACCATTAAGGGCTATCCTGCAGTGCTATCCATCTTTAAGCGCACTGCGGAAGAACCATCCTATTTCAAGTTACCCTTGGTAATACAGTTTCTAAAGGGGTTAACCAACGTTTATCCCCCAAGACCATTCCAGGTTCCCCTATGGGATTTAAACTTAGTCCTAACTTTCCTGATGGGTACACCTTTCGAACCACTCCATTCTTGTTCGTTAAGATTTCTTACCCTTAAAACTGTTTTATTAATAGCACTTACATCTGCTAGAAGGGTGAGCGAGTTACAAGCTCTTTCTTGTAAACCCCCTCATACAATCTTTCACAAAGACAAAGTTGTCCTGCAAGTGAAGCCTAATTTCCTCCCAAAGGTGGTTTCTGAATTCCATATCACTCAGAAGATTACCCTGCCATCTTTCTATCCTCCTCCTCATCCGGGGAAAGAGGAAGAGAGGTTACACAGGCTAGACCCTAGAAGGGCTTTAAGTTTTTACATCAGTAGACTGTCCAGGATAAGAAAAGCAGACCAGCTGTTTGTAGGCTACACAGGTCACAAGCTGGGGTTAATAATAACAATAGTTAAACAATAACTAAGCAGACCATTTCCAGATGGATCATTCTAGCCATTTTGGAATGTTATAAACTGGCAGGAAAAGAGCCCCCTCAAAACCTTAGGGCTCATTCGACCAGAGGTATTGCAGCTTCATCGGCCCTCAAAAGAGGAGTGCCGGTTAAAGACATTTGTGCGGCCGCCACATGGTCGTCCGTCCATACCTTTACACGATTTTACAACTTGGATTCCTCCTCCAGTCAAGAGACTAGGTTTGGAAGGGCTGTATTGCACTCTATTCATCAATAGAAGGCAGCGTGAAGTCAGTACTCCCACCTCCAATAATACTGCTATGGGAGCCTATCTAAGATAAGGAATACGTTGGAGGACACAATCCCTTCGAAGAACAAGTTACTTCTTACCTTGTAACATTCTTTCGATGGGATGTTCCTCCGACGTATTCCTTATCGACCCTCATCCCCGCAGTTCTACTTCCCTTGTTGTTGCAGCTTACGCTCCTTCAGGGTGATTAGTCTAGTCCAGACAGAAATACTGTGGGCTACAAAACGGAACTGAGCAACGGACGCTGCACGGCCTGTATAGGCAAGATGACGTCGACGTCGATACGGCGGCTGTTGAGGGACATCGACTAGGCGGACGTCGACGCGCAGCGCCCTCTAGAGAAACATTTTCCGAGGCCAGCAGAGCTGGAAGGAGATATCTAAGATAAGGAATACGTCGGAGGAACATCCCATCGAAAGAACATTACAAGGTAAGAAGTAACTTATTCATCTCAGGCGCCTCAATTCACTTCGTCATTCGTTTAGAGATGAACATAACAAACCAAACATAATCAGGTGGGGAGGGGGGGGTACACTGAGGGAGGGACAATCTGGGGTGCTGTAGTTCTTGGGGGTGTTGTTTTGGGCAATTGTCTTTTGGCGGGAGTTCTAACTAGACGATGTCTGCGGTGGGCGCTTCTGGGGGTTCGCCTTTCCCTCCGCTGCTCTTAGTTCCGAGTTGACCGCACTCGGGAAGGTGAGTTCGGTGTGGGCATCGGGGCTGGTTTTGGGTTGCGTTAGTCGTATTTATCTAGCCAGCAGAGGGGCAGTGATTTCCTTGCCATTCCAGGGAACAGTTCCGCATAGTCTAGGAAGGGGGCCCACGTGTCAAAGAACTTGTTTCTATTTCCCAGGCGGATGGCGGTTATTTTTTCTGGGACTGCGATGTCCCAGCATTTGGCCCACCACAGGCTCACTGCAGGGCCCTCTGGATGTTTCCATAGACTTGCCATGGCTATCTTTGCCGCTGTGAGAAGTTGTGTGCATAGGCTTGCCAAGTTGCCGGTCAGCGGAAATTGGCCATCCCCTGTGCTGCCCAGTAGGACAATTCCCGGGTCCCATGGAATCGTCAGGCCTGTGATCTGCTTGATAAGGTCCAGAATTTCCTTCCAGTATTTTGTGGACATTGGGCATGTCCAGAGCAAGTGATACAGCGTGCCTGTGTCTGTGCATCCTCTCCAACATTGCAGTGAGATTGCTGGGTTGCTCTTGTTCAGGGTCTCTGGGGTCAGGTACCATCTGTAGCAGGTTTTGATCGCCCCTTCCTTGTTGGTGACGCATTTCGAGCTCTTCTGTGTTCTGGTCCAGATGTGCCCCCATTCTTCCATTTCAATTGTTCTGCCGATGTCCCTTTCCCATTTTTCCATATAGGCTTCCTTTTGGTTGGGATCTCCTCTGTCCATTAGTCCGTATAAGGCCGATGTTTCCCGTCTGGCGGGGAGGCACTGTGAACGTTTGTTCCAGCGCCGTTAGTTCTCTGCAGCCCTGGGATTTCATGGGCTCGTACGAGAGCCAATGTCGGATCTGTGCGTAGCAGAATCTCTCTGTTTCCGGCACCCCAAATTTCCCCTTGCATTCTTTGAATGTTAGCGGGGATCCCTCTGCGTAGAAGTCTCCCACATGTTTCAGGCCTCCTGTTTTCCAGTGATCGAAATTATTGGGTGTCCGTCCCAAATCAGGGATAGGGGGCCTATTTGCTCCCACTGGTCCATCTCCTGGCTGCCCTCCTCCAACTCTCCACTGTGTTCTTGGTTGCGGTTAGGGGCCCCTCTTTGGGGGGGGTCAATGGGTCTGATGATGTGTGGGAACACTTCTGGGGGGCTCTGGCACCAGTCCTCCTCTAGTTTCGCCCAGCGAGGCCTGTTGGTAGTTAGTTTCCAGGTGAATGCCGGGGAGAGTTGGGCGGCCAGGCAGTATCTCTCTATTTCTGGGGCCTTGCTCCTCATCACCACCCTTCTGGCTATTTGCGGCTTCTTCCTATCCCAGATGAATTTCATGATGTTTGTTTGAAGCTTCTGTAGGTCTTTCCTGGGGATGGAGATGGGGAGGGCCTGGTAGTGGTAGAGCACTCTTGGCACCATGTTCAATTTTACTGCTGTTATTCTTCCCAGCCATGACATGACACCTCTTGCTTTTTCCATCTTATTAGGTCTGACTGGATCTCCTTGAAACAGTGGGGGGATGTTTAGCTTGTGCACCTCCTCCGTTTTCCATGGTATCTTTACCCCCAGGTAGGTGAAGTGCGAGCTGGCCCACTGGATGGGGTGGCTGGTGGCTAATGTTTCTATCATGCCTTCTGGGGTGTTAATCCCCAGGGCCGTGGATTTTTCGGGATTGATTGAGAACCCCGAGGCCGCTCCAAAGCTGGCCAGCTCGCCCACAGTGCCTCTAGGGATGACTTGGGCTTGGTCAGGGTTAATAGGACGCCGTCTGCATACAGAGCTATTTTGTATGCTTCACCCCCCCCCCCCTTCACCGTTAGTCCGCTTATTAAGGGGTTTTGGTGAACTCTGCAGGCGAACGGGTCCATAGACAGTGCAAAGATGAGCGGGGATAGTGGGCAGCCCTGCCGTGTGCCCCTGGTGATATGGATTCTGGGTAATTTGGTGCCGTTTATCCTCAGTGCCGTGGTTGGGTGCTGATAGTTGGCCAGAGTCCATTTCCGGAACTTTGGGCCGATGTCTAGGTGTGTTAGGGCTTCCTCTATGTATCCACAGTCCAACATGTTGAATGCTTTTTTTGCGTCTAGTGACAGGACTGCCATTTGTTCCCCCTGTTCTGCCTGCTGATTCGATAATGTTTAGGGTGCGCCTTGTGTTGTCAAAGGTACTTCGACCTGGGATGAAACCTGTCTGGTCTGGGTGGATCAGTTCTGGGAGGTATTTTGCCAGTCTGCTTACCAGAATTTTGCATCGTTGTTCAGTAGTGTGATTGGCCTGTATGAGGAGCAGAGCTCCGGGTTTCTCCCTGGCTTCAATATCGGTACCTCCATTGAGGGGGTGACGGAGCCGGAGTCCAGAATGGTGTTATACAACGAGGCAAGGTGGGGGGGTCAGAATGTGGGAGAACCTTTTGTAAAATTGGGCGGTCAGACCGTCCGGGCCCGGGGCTGTGTTTTTCAGAGACCGGATTGTGTCTGCTACTTTTTCCGCAGTGATGGGGAGTTCTAAGGCGTTGAGCTGTGGGAGCAAGGGGTCTCGTCGGACTGATCGCAGGTATTGGGCTTTTGCTTCCTTGCTCGTGGTCGGCCCGGACATGATCCCCTTGTGGTACTTGGTGATGATTTCTATCTTCTCTGCTTCTGTGCAGCAGGGCTTGCCTCCTTGGTCCTGGAGTGTTAGTATCTTGTTCCGGGATTGTAGCTTCTTTAGCTTCTGGACCAGCAGGCGGTTTGCCTTGTTGCTGTTTATATAGTAGTATTGCTTTGTATAGGCTAAGGCTCGGGCTGTCCGGTCTGCCAGGTAAATTTCGAGTTTTACCTTTGCTATTTTAAGTTCTCTGCCACCCTTCACGGATTGGCGTGCTTTGTATCGTGCTTCTGCTTCACCCACTTCTGCCTCCAGCTTGGAGAGTTGGAGTTGGTGCCTCCTCTTGTGTTCTGCTGTGCAGTTGATCGCCACACCTCTGATGACTGGCTTCATTGCATCCCAGACCATGGCTTCCGAGGTGCCTTTCGCTAGGTTCTCTGTGAAATAGTTTGCAAGGGATTCCTGGACCTCAGTGCTGGATGCTATGTCTGCTAGGACGTAGTCTTGAGTTTCTAGGCTCTCTGCGGAGGTGCTGGGAGGCCTTCGACTTGTAGGCTGGCCATGACTGGGGCGTGGTCAGATATGACTCTGCAGCCGATTTGAATGTCTTCGATGCAGGGGTAGAGTTCGCTTGAGATCAGCAGGAGATCAATCCTTGAGTAGCCTCTGTGTACATGGGAGTAGAATGTGTAGTCTCGTTCTCCCTGGTGAGCCAGTCTCCAGGTGTCAACGGTGCCTGTGTTCCTCAGAAGTTCTGCCATTCCCAGCACCCGGGAGAAGTCCTCCCTGGAGGGAGGGAGCGTCTTGTCCATGTTACGGTCTGGGGTGAGATTGAAGTCTCCTCCGATTAGCAGACGCCCTTCTGTGAAGGAGGTCAGCGTGGAGATGATGTTGCTGAGAAAGCGTTCTTGTGTGGTTTTCGGGGCATATATAACTGCTATGGTGATCGGGAGGTCTATCAGAAGCCGTTTGAGCAGCAGGTATCTCCCCGCCGGGTCTCGTTTGACCAAGGTTCGAGTTAGTGGTACCGCATTGCTGAGGAAAATAGCAACCCCCCTTTTTTTCTGGCCTGAGTTTCGTAGGGTATTGTCGGAAGTTTACTCTTTCCTTTTTTTATGTACACATTTGGAATTTTAGTTTGGACATTTGAACATTTTCTTTGTTTCAAAATGACATATTTTTGTTTGTTTGGCAGTTTGTATGAAATTAATACAACTATATAATATATTTTGATTTCATTACTCACAGTAATGGCTTCTCTGACTTTTCTTTCACATTTTTACCGATTTGTTTCTCTGTTTGGTGTCGTAGGTAAGGACCATTGTTGGTCATGTGTGTGCTTACTTGCATGCATGTGTCATGTTTGCCATCTATTTGCGTGTTGCAATTACACATGTTCATGACCACTGGATGTGTGTGAAGGGTGAGTTTCGGTATGCACTTGGAAGTTTAATTTGCTGTCGCGTGTGCACCATCACTGTGTACTGTGTATTGGCCATCACTGTGTTGGCAGGGGGAGGGGTTGGGGTTAATGATTGGAGTGTGAAATGTTCACAATATTTTGCCAGGAATTGCTTGATGCAGTGTGATGCAAATGGCACACTTTGACTTTCACATGCATGAGTGTGTGCTGTTTTCATTGTCTGTGCTGTGGTTGGGCAGTGACATTTTGCATTTCTCTGTTTTTGCATTTTTCAACACAAATGCAGCAGTCTCGTTGGGTAGCGCCCTTTCTTATTGCCATGTAGTCATTCAGTACTTTAGTCACTCCACTTTGCTTGTGCTTTTGGTACTTGGTACTCCTCTGACCTGCTGAACTTGTGTTGGAATCTGCAATGGTCATGTGGCTGTCCTCTGAACTTGGGCAAAGGTCCCCTTGCACACCACTTGCACTCCTGTACTGCCTCCCTGGCATCCACCACACTTAGACTGGTTTTATGTATGGCAACAGCCACCTACCTGCGCTTCACACCTGCTGTCTGCACTCAGGCTTGGACTTGACACATGCTGGCCGCAGTTTCTTAATTTTCAACCTTGTTCTATTTGTTATGGTGTACTTCACATTACTGCAATGCCCCCTCACCCGAACCCCTTATCTCCTTCCCCACTTCCCATTCACTGCCGATATCTCAATGTCACCTGCCCTACCAAGTTTGTTGTCTGTCGTCACTGTATTCCATATCCCCAGACACATTGCGGCTTCTTATACTTGTGTATATGTGCTTTATGATTGACCTGTCATTTGAAGAGATCTCATGTCATGTCCTTCACACATGGAAGGATAGGTTTTCTGTTCTGGTAATGTCAGCTCATTGTGGCTCTGGCTGTGACACGCCTGGGAAGTGTCTGTCCATGTGACTCACTTTCAAGGTGCTTAGGATTCTGTCACCGTGTGACTATTTCAACATGGGGATTCTTTGCATCAGTTTGTGAAATGGACTGCAGGGCCTCACTTTACCATTCACTTGTGTGATGTGTATGTTTGGAGATGGTTGCAAACAGGAATTGTGTTTGTCCAGCTGCCACACTGAAGGATGTGGCACAGGTGTATGCATTTGTTTCTGTTTGCAGGGTATTTTTTTCACAGGGGGTTCTGGGTGGTGTCACTACACGGCAGGCAAGGTGCTCGACACGCCACCGTTGGAGTGAACACGTGTCACACCTTCAACATCCAGCATGCAGGTGATGTCCAGTCGGGCGGGTGCTGCAGGCGGGATGGCATCACAGGTAATGGTGGGGGGGTCCCATGTGATGCGGGCTGCCTGCGGGGTGTGGACACGGGGTGATGGGGGGATCCCATGTGGTGTGGGCTGCCTGTGGGGTGGCATCACAGGTGATGGGGTGGGGGGCCCATGTGGTGTGGGCTGCCTGTGGGGTGTGGTCACGGGTGATGGGGGGGGGGGGTCCCTTGTGGTGTGGGTTGCCTGCAGGGTGTGGTCACGGGTGATGGGGGGTCCCATGTGGTGTGGGCTGCCTGCAGGGTGTGGTCACGGGTGATTGGGGGGGAAATCACTTTGTTTATTTATTTGATAATGCGCGCCAAGCCCTTGGGCAGCTGGGCACAGCCAGTACAAGTAGGCTCAAAGCTTAGTTACAGTGCCTGAAACAGGCTACTACAAACAGAGGTAACTTACAACAAATGATACAAATGATACAGTACATACAGGGTCATAATGGGTCAGCATTAGAAGAATACGGTATTAACATATGTATATCATGATTAACTAGATATGGGTGAGGTTACATGTTGTTGTGCAGCCATTTGAGAGCGTTTCTTCTAAATCTAGTGTAGGGTAATGGGCGTCTGAGGTCAGGTGGGAGAAAGTTCCAAGATTGTGCAGCTCTAACAGGGGTGTGGGCTGCCTGCTGGGTGTGGTCACGGGTGATGGGGGGGCTGTGGGGTCCCATGTGGTGTGGGCTGCCTGAGAGACGGCATCACAGGTGATTGGGGGGGGTCTCATGTGGTGTGGGCTGCCTGCGGGGTCTGGTAACGGGTGATGGGGGGAGTCCCATGTGGTGTGGGCTGCCTGCTGGGGTGGCATCACAGGTGATTGGGTGGGGGGAACATGTGGTGTGGGCTGCCTGCGGGGTTTGGTCACGGGTGATGGGGGGGGGTCCCTTGTAGTGTGGGTTTACTGCAGGGTGTGGTCACGGGTGATGGGGGCCTTGAGGGGCCCATGTGGTGTGGGCTGCCTGCAGGGTGTGGTCACGGGTGATTGGGGGGGGACCCATGTGGTGTGGGCTGCCTGCTGGGTGTGGTCACGGGTGATGGGGGGTGGGGGAGGTCTCATGTGGTGTGGGCTGCCTGTGGGGTGTGGTCACGGGTGATGGGAGGGGATGGCTGTCCCGTCAGGAGGGGTCTGCTTCCAGTGGATTTGTGCATGTATCGTGGGGTACGTGCAGGAGTTTCCATGCGATTTGGCTGGGATGTGTCTGGGGTACGCGCAGGAGTTTCCAAGCGATTTGGCTGGGCTGCACCCCAGCCAAATCGCGTGGAAAATCAGCGCGTACCCTGTCCGCACCCAAGCCAAATCGCATGGAAACTCATTGCGTACCCCATCCGCACCCCAGCCAAATCATGTGGAAACTCAGCGCGTACCCTGTCTGCACCCCAGCCAAATTGCGTGGAAACTCAGCACGTACCCCGTCCGCACCCCAGACAAATCGCATGGCAACTCAGCGCGTACCCAGTATGCACCAAGTTTTCACACAATTTGGCTGTTGGGGGCTGTAAGCTGGTCCAGGGATGTCGCGGGGGCTTGCGCCGTGTTTGGCATTTTACTTGCTTTTTACTGCGTTTGGGGGCGTTACTGGCGCTGCTTGATGTTCCTTGCGCCACAGCTAGTGATAACTCGGGAAAGCCATGAATACGCATACCACGCAATTGTCTCTGCGCCACGGCTGGCGCACGCTCCTTTTCGGTGTGCAGCACTTGACCCTTTTCTGCGCTGGTTTCTATGAGTCGGGCCCTGAGTCTGGGGCCCTCCTTAAGGGCACCAGTAGTCGCAACGTAATCGCAGAAGGAAATCAAATTGTCAAATGCAGGGGCCGCTCAGTTCAATCCCGGGATAAGTGTATTGTTCCCAGCCCCTTTCTGGGGCATTGTCTGGTCCACACTTCTCTTCCCAGCATCCATTCCGTCAATATCACACATTTATTTATTTGCATTTGTTAAGCGCACTTGCAGCCCATAAGGCATTGAGGCGCTGTTACAGAGGATACGCAGATTTAAGATTACAGAGAGGTGCCAGGAGGGCTCTTAGTTACAGATTGGCAGGCATATATGCAGTGGATGATACAGATTCAAGTTAAACAAAGAGTCTTGTTTTGATAGCCTTACGAAAGGCTAGGTGGGACTCAATGAGTCTCAGGTGAGGTGGCAGAGCGTTCCAGTGCGTGGCTGCTTGGGTGGGGAAGCTGGAGCCACCAGCGCGCACTTTACGTGTAGTAGGCGTGACAATTGAGTTGGCATAAAGGGATCTGAGAGGTCTTGTGGCCGTGTGCCTGGTAATTCTGTTAGTCAGGTAAGGAGGGGCAAGTTTGTGAAGGCATTTGTGGGTGAGAGCAAGAGTTTTAAAGACCATTCTCTCTTTGACCGGGAGCCAGTGTACTTGCCTTCTGATTTCGGAGATATGGTTTCTTCTTGCGGTGCCGGTGGCTGCCCTTAGTGCATTGTTTTGGGCTAGCTGCAGTTTGGCCAGGTTTTTGTTGGATGTCCCCACGAGAAGGGCATTACAGTAGTCTAATCTTGATCCGATAATTGCCCTGGCAATTGTGAGGCAACTTTGACGGGCCAAGAAGGGCCTGGCAGCGTTGAGGACTTTGGAGTAGTAGGCTGAGGATGCAGCGATAGCATTGACCTGTCTATCCATCGACAGGTCGGAGTCAAGGTAGACTCCGAGTGTCTTAACATGGTTCGAGACCTTGATTGGAATGTTATCAATGGTGAAGGAGGCGTACTGATCTCCGAGGGTTACCCAGAGTGAAGGGTGACCCAATGAGGAGGAGTTCGGTCTTTTCGCTATTGAGGCAAAGCCAATTCTCCACCATCCAAGATTGGATGGTAGAGTAGATAGAAGTGAGGGTGTTGGAGTCTGCTAGGTAGTCTCCTGTGAGTGGGCTAAGTACCTGCATATCGTCCGCATAGTTTCTATATGAGATACCAAGGGAGTCCAAGATTCTAAACAGGGGCCTAGCAAAGAGGTTGTAGAGTGTGGGTGCGATGCAGGATCCCTGAGGGACACCGCAGGTGAGGAGGCTAGGGGTGGCGGCGGCAACTTCAGAAAAGACTTTCATGGCCCTTTCTTGGAGAAAGGAGGTGATCCACTGGCAGGCTTTAGGGGAGAAGTTGGCTTGGGTGGCTAGATGGTGACACAGGGTGTTGTGGTCAACCAAATCGAACGCTGCGGATAGGTCCAGGAGCAGTAGGAGGGCAGGTTTGCCTGCATCTCTGAGACCATCCATTTGGTTCTTTAGGTCTAGGAGGGCCGTTTCAGTGCCATGTCGGGGGGGGGGGGAGGGGAACCCAGATTGCCGCAGACCGAGGAGACGGTTGTCCTCTAGGAACTTTTGGACTTGCAGGTAGGCTGCTTTGTCCATGTCCTTCATTTCGGTGATTATCAAGATAACATCCGAAATTGGTCTAAGCATTCGAGTCCCCCCGCCCCCAGAGATAAGACCCTCTGCTTTGCTCTTCACTGTTGCCCTTAAAAGGTGAAATGACCCCCAATTGCAGAGTAATGGCAGTGTATCCATATCGTTAAGGTTTGCCAAAAATTAGGGCAGTGGATGCAACAATGCAGGAAAGTAGTATCGTAACACCCGTCTGGTGTCCCTCAGGCTATTTATCAGCAGTTATGACGGTTATAACAGCATAGCGAAAAACTATTTATAAACCCCTACAGTTCATCTCCAACAGGGTGTGCGATATGCACTCAATGCTCTCTACAAGCTTCGGGGGTAGACCGGGAAGTATGATCCAATCACTGGGGTTGTGAGGCAGTCACAATAGGAGGAAGGGGATCAAAGGAAGCCGTGGTCTCTTTATCTATACAGGTAGTTACCCCTCCACTCACCCTTCCAAGTCGCCCTTGCAAGTCATTTGGTCAGCAGCTGCCAACTTTTACCACAGTGCCCAATCGCTCAAGTCAGCAAGTCTCCAAAGGGCAGAGCGGAGCACCAAACGCTGACTGTCGGACTGCAGGGAGACGATTAGAGGAAAGAACCCAACATTCAATGCTGTGTCAAGCCGCACCCAAGGGGGCGCTTCTGACACATCTCGCCATTTACATTTATCCAGGCGTAATGCCTGTACCCAATTCTAAAAAGCTAGTAGATTTAGGAGTGTCTGTAGAGGAGGCTAACACTGATTTTCTGAAATTGTAGTACTTTTGTGAGATTGCCGGCATGATGGGAAAACATTGTCTAAGTGGGGCATGATGCCAGAGGCTGTTGGCAATTCAGATCCTGGTCTGTTAATTCAGCAAGACGAACAGTTGGATAAAATGTGAACCTATTTTTCTATAAAGGTTTGGTAATGGTTGGAAATCCAGAAATGAGCCATTAGAGCATCTTGCTTCCTATGAGGTCCCACATTTACCATCCCAGGAAAGAGGTCAGCATTTGCTCTCGCTGTGGAGATTTGTTATCCAGGGTGTTTGTGATACCGCTAGAAGCATGATTACTGAGGATAAGATAATAAGTTCATAATTTTGCCAAACTGACAATTGCAGGCAAATGTGACACGATATTATTTTATCAAACACATTTGCATCATTAGCTGACAATGATTATAGGTCTTGAAGATGTTGATGATTATGGTACACTGTTACAGCTCACCCTGGGAATAAGGGCACACGTAGACAGGATTGACTTTCCCAACAGAACTTTAATTAAAATTAAGGTTATTTATTAATATCAAAAGGATACTGTCTCGTGAAGATTCTTTCAGGATGGTCGTACATTCTTATCTCATTTTAAAAACTCAGCTTCGGTTGTTGTCTGCTTCCTTTAGAAGGTTTAACATGTAGACCTGTTTCAGTTCTGACAGTAACCTCAGTTCAAGTTTTCAATTACAGTCACTCAATTGTCTTCTGGTTAGTCAGAAAATGACCAGAGTCTGACTTCGTTAGCTTCCTTCTGAGAACAGACCAATCTCTACCAGGATTTTACTCCTCCTTTTCTTATTTTCTGTAATTCATTACTCTTCTTTATTTTATAATGTTGTGTTTAGCAATTGTCAGATAGGTAGTGAGTCTTCAAAGAGTATCAAAGAAGAGACTCATCTTAGTGGAGAAATGTCACTGGATTTTCCCAGAACTTGTATGTAAACCGTTTATCTTTCACCAAAACCTTTCAACGAGGCATAGACATCGCCTTTATGGCTTGCGACACAGCCCAGCACATACTGCATACCTCTTGTCATTCGTCTTATGAATTGTTTGCGAAAGTATCCGTTACTTTTAGGAAACTACTTTTTCCTAATGATACGTAGCAGGAGTATGGACTGCTTTCAGCGCCCCCTTCGCGGGTCTTCTGACGACTTCACTTACTGTATGAAGACGTTGCGTTGTAGTGACTCCGCCTCCTCACTCTCCATTTCGATCATCCGTAAAATCATCGGGTGAGATGTCCCGCCTCCCGGGTTCTTCACTCTGTTAACGGTTCCCCCCCACCGGGCTGTCAGCTGTTAGGCCCCGCCTTCCTGCTCATTCGCTCTGCTAGCAGTGCCGCTGGGCCGTCAGCTGTGCTGCCGGGGTGTCAGTTGTTTTGCGAACTTCAGGGCTTCTCCTCAGCTTGCGGGAAGGGGAAAACAGGGTCGTTCAAATTAATCTTGAAAATAACTTCACTAATAACTCTATGCTATAGCGCAGCGGCGCAGCAACTCTTCTTCTCTTAATGTATCAGTGCAGTTCTCTCTCTCAATATGCCCATTCATAACAGCACTCTTTCTCTTCGTTCAAGTCCCTGGTGGTTTCCTAGTAACCAAAACAAACCCATACGAATTAGAGAAAAGGACCGTTGATTTCATCCTATTGAGCATTATATATGTCAATTGTGTGTAGATCTTATCCCATTGTAATGCTCCTTTTTCCACCCTATATATGTCTGATTTGCCTAAACTGTGAGTTTTCTAAACCACATCCTGTGTTTAGCAAAGGAGGTGGCAGATCTACGTAAGTGCATGGACAGTACATTTCTAAACAAGCCTACGCCGAGCAACAATAAATCCACTGCTACAAAAATATACATTCCTAATCTGGTACTGTTATATGCTCTCAAGGAGAGGGGAACACATTGGGTACATTTCCAGCTTGAATAAGTAATACCGGGAGACAGTGAATAGTGGTAAAATCAGCCTTGAGATACTTAACTGATTAGTTCTAATCCTCCTATTAACTAGAGTATCTCCTTTAAGTTATCTAATTGTACCCATGTGCCCTACAATTATGGAAAGAAGTGGAGAACAAAATGTTATTACTGTACTGAAACTTCTGCTTATGACAAACCTACCCAAACTGGTTACTGGATCAAGAGAATCGGGATAGTCTTTAAATATAAAGTAATCCACTGGCTGCATTTATGTAAATGGGGGAGGGGGGTTGTTCAATTATCAGGGATGATGTTACTGATGGAAAGAGATTTGGTGATCCAGACCATGCAGCCTATGGCATCAAGATGACGTTGCTGAATCATACCCTTGTGACAAACCTCATCACAATTGCTTGCTCCAAATGGCTGAAACATAACATCTTTAAATATACTTGTGCACAAAATAATCAGTTTACTAACTCTGATGCAGAGAGAAGGGACATGATACTTCTCCTCAGTCCATGTAAACTATCCTTGGCATCCATGGACTGAGATTCACATCCCCACCTGGAAAAAAGGATGGATCGGAGTTTCACCCCATACTAATTTCGGACGCGAAAACATTGGTGTCTTGGAACATAACAGGTCTCCCAGCCAAATATGAAGACAGAAATTGACATGAATGCATTGGATATTTTAAGATAATATGCATCCAATGTGTGTGTGTGTGTGTGTGTGTGTGTGTGTGTGTGTGTGTGTGTGTGTGTGTGTGTGTGTGTGTGTGTGTGTGTGTGTGTGTGTGTGTGTGTCTCTAAACAATTGTCCACTTGAGACCAGATGCCATAGGAAAACCCACCCTCTCGATCATTCTGCTATGTGATAATTAATGTACAATTTGAGCCTTTAATATCTACCTCGAGTCCATTTGAGGAGGAGTTATAGGGCTTGGAGAATTCCAGACCTAATTGCCTCTTTACCCAAACGTATCCGCTAACATGCAGTGGACCTATCGATTAAGTTTGCTCCATTGGGCTTACATTCAGTAAACAGTTGCACAACGGTGGACCAAAGCAAAACTTGCTTACAGGAAAGGATGGTCATCGTCACATATGGATACTATATTAGTTGATCAAGATTCTAGGCTTATCAATAGAGTTGAAAGTGACCATGACACAATTCTTCTAGACTTATGACTGGTGGTCGATATTGAGAATCCATCTTCTGCTATATGGGCTGCTAAACAATTTGTAAAAACTAGAGGGAGGGTTAAATCGAGTTGGCTTGATCTTGACTCAACGCTACCTCTTACATAAAAAAGGGTTGTTGCCTAGAAACATTTGGCAAGGATGTGTGAGTACTCAATCAGTTGACATTGAAATGACATATGGTTTAATGTGTGAGGCAATATCCCAGTTTGTCTATTTTCCCACATATCCCTTGTCAAACCATTGTACCGATTTAAACAGCTAGTATGACAGCACACAAAGGACTTCAAAGGAAGCCACAAATGTAGGAAACAATAGGACTATGAATCTAACTACTATTGTGTAACTAAAGTCAAAATATAAATGGCTCTTTCTTTTTTACATTTTAAAAGCAATAGAATTAACCTGGTCTACTCTGATATCTGCAGCAGTTAAGAGATCAACAGACTTTTTGTATTCTAGTAGGAAAGGGCGAGGATGGAAATAAGTATGGAGCAGAAGTAGTCAGTAGCCACCGTTATTCCAGAATGTTGGTATATGCACTGCCAAGCAATTTATGATGGCGAAAGCCCTTGTAAACTAGAACCAGCATACAAAAAGGAGGCTTCACTTATTCTTACAGAAGCTGAGGTGTGTAATGATTTTAGCCCAGAAGGCGAGAAAAGGGTCAGGCCCTGATAAATTGCCTATCGACTTTTTACGGAGTAAATTATATCCAGAATAAAAATAAATGTAGGTACCTTTTTTAACAATATTAATTGCACACTGACTTTACATGCTGCTGCAATAGCCCTATTTTGTAAGAAACCAATCACACTAATCGATTGTTTAGAAAGTGTACAGAAACGTTTTTTACTTTCAAGGCTTGAGGATTGGGTATGTGAGAATTGCCCAATAACACATTTGTGGGGCTCATTTAAAATTAAGGTACAATGAAGCACTGTTTCTTGTTACATGCTTTAATACAAACAATTGCCATCCAACAGAAGATTTTGCCCTATCAGTTTTTTTGTTGCCTTCCAAATGGCATTTGATAGTGTAGATAGAGAAACGTTGTGGCAAATTGTAAAGATTTATTTTTAAAAAGATTTTTATTAATTTTATTCAAACCAAACAACAATACAACCAAACCCGCAGTGCATTTTACAACAGTTCAATTGTTCACTACTCAATCTTGATCACTGCTCCCCCCATCCAACCCCCCCTTTATGAGCCTGTTTATTTTTCACACTCTGTATCTGCCGTACGTGGCGGGGTCTCGCTTCCCGTAGATTCTGTCAGATCTTGTGTCGCTCCAATCAAATCTGCCATTAATGATTTCCATGCCATCAGGGTACCTGTCTCTTCCTCCCCCTACATTGCTTGCCTCTTGCCATACCATCGTTTCTGCCTCCGCCCATTTCTGCAACTCTTTCCACCACACCTATACCCGTGGCCTGTGACATGTCTTCCATCCCATGGCAATCCTTCGTTTTGCAAGCACATAAGCTAAATCTTTCAGTTTACCAACATGTTTAAGTTTCGGCGATCTGGGGAACCCTCCCAGCAAGCAGGTCCAGGGAGTATCTATGATGATCATGACACCCTTTTCCGCTAGTTTCTGTGCCACTTCACCCCAGAAACGCTCAATTACTGGGCATGACCAAAACATGTGTGTCATGTCAGCCTTTTCCTCGTCACATTTGGGACATGCTTGTCGCCCAGCATTGTCAAACCTGGATATCCTCATAGGTGTCATGTATGCTCTGTGCGTTATATATAATTGTATTTGTTTTAGTCTCGTATTCCTTGACACCTTCTTGTGGTACCCCAGGGCAGGTTCCCACATCCCATCTTCTATCGGGGCTCCTACTTCCGCTTCCCAATCTAGTCTCAATTGTGTCAAATCCTTCCCAACCTTAGACATCACCATCTCATACAGTCTAGAAATCTCATGCCTCCCTTCCAATATATCATATATTGCCTCTATGATAGCATCTGGTTCTTCTTCCAATACTGTTTCAGGACATGTTTTCTGAATTCTCTGCACCATTCTGTGATATGTGATATACTGGCCCGTTTGTAATCCTGTTTCCTCCCCAAGCCCTTCAAAATCCAAAATGGTCCCCTCTTGCCAGATGTCCCGTAACGTTACCAGCCGCACCGAGTCCCAGTGGGTCCTGATTATCGCCCTCAGCTGCATATCTTCCCCTGCCAATGCAAACAGCGGTACCTGCGGGGAGCATGGGAATGGGTTCTCCGTCATCCGGCATGCCCGACGCCACATCTTCCACCCAAGCATCATCATCCTAGGGCGCTCTCTCATTTCTGACTTGGGCAGCCAGATCATCTCTCTTAAGCGAAATGGGGCGCAATCCTGTCCAAACAACCTAAATTCAGGGGTCACTTCATCCGAGAGCCATTTGGCTACATATTGCAGCTGGCTCGCTACATAATAAACCTCAAAATTAGGCAGTTTTATCCCCCCTTTTTCATGACAGTTCTGCAGCTTCCATAGCGCCACTCTGTTCCGGGTACCATGCCACAGGAAATCCCTACACATACTGTTCAGTTTAGCAAAGAACTTCTTGGGTATCATGTATGGAATATTACCAAAATAATGCAGGAGCCTAGGCAGGACCACCATCTTCAGCATTGCGCCTCGTCCCATCATTGCTAGGGGCAACTTCACCCAGAATTGCATACACTTCTCAATTTTCACAATTGCTACCTCAGTGTTGTGCCTATGCTCCTCTTCCACCGTGTGGTACACGTCTATCCCAAGGTACCGGAAAGAACTAACCGCCCATGGTATTTGTAACACCGGTAACCGTCTCTCAGGGGTTCCCTTATAGCTGCCCAACGGAAACATGCTAGATTTTTGAGGATTCACTGCTATCCTCGACAGCCCTGCATACCTCTCCATCACCACCAGAATGTACTGGAGATTTTCTTCTGGATACCTCAAATATAGCAACAGATCATCCGCATATAAAGAGATCAGGTGTCGTTCCCCCCCACCACCTCAATATCTATCGTATCATATTGTTGTCTGAGGTATATTGCTAGGGGCTCCAGGGCTAATATATAAAGCATTGGGGACCAAGGGCACCCCTGCCTAGTGCCTCTACTAAGTTGCCACCTCTCAGATATCACTGATCCCGTTCTAATTCTGGCCAGCGGTTCACTATATAGCATATTCGCCCACCTCATGTAACCAGGCCCCAAACCATACCCCTCCAGGGCCGCCAGCAGCCATGGCTACTTGACCGAGTCGAAAGCTTTTACCGCGTCTAAGGACACAATCGCCATTTCGCCTTCAGTCTTACTACCCCATTCGACAACCCGTTGGAGTTGTCTGTGATTTATGAGTTATATTCTTATTCGGGACATAACCCGTCTGGTCGGGGTGTATTAATTTGCTAATTACTCTTCGCAATCTGTTTGCCAGGACAGCCGTCAATATCTTACTGTCTTTGTTCAACATCAACAAAGGTCTATAGGAGCCACAGCCATGCCCGGGTTTGTCGGGTTTGGGAAGCGGTATTATGATCGCCTCTCTGAGTGATTCCGACAACCGTCCCACCTCAAACGCTTCATTAAGCATTTCTAACATTGGGGGGGGAACCCATCCGCCCATTGGGCTTACCGGTAGGCAGCTGCCTCACCACTTCTAACTCCTCCAGAGTTATTGGTGCATCTAGCTCCTCTTTCCTCCACACTTGTCCTATGTCCTATGTCTTTTAGTGTTTCCGTTACTTTCTCATGGCTGCCTCCCTCCTCATCCCCATATAGCACCTTATAATAATCCGCAAACTCCTTATTAACTCCTTCTTGGGTGTCCGCCACGCTACCATCTTCTCTCATTATCGTTCTGATCATGGGTCTGGGAGTTTCGCTCTTGTATAGCCATGCTAGGAGCCGTCCTGTTTTATCCCCTCCCGCATGCTGTCTCTCTATATACTTTTTGTAGTTGAGGTTGCAGAACCTTTCCCAGTGTTCTGCACATTTCTGCTGCAGCTTAAGTACCAGCTCCATGTCTTCGCTTCCACCCTTTAATGCTCTTTCTAGTTCCCTTTCTGTTCTTTGTAGGTCAGCCAGAACCCCGCCCTGCAGGCCTTTTGATTTTGCTATGGCAACCCCTCGCATCACTACCTTGAAGGCTTCCCATTATGTACTTGCCGGGTCAATGCTACCCGTATTCTCCTCAAAGTAGTTAGTAATCTCCTCCCTTATGTCCTGTTTAAAAACTGGGTCCTTGAGCGCCTCTGCTAGGAGGCACCATGTCGGAATCTGTGCTCTCGGGGGGCAGTATTGCCACTCGAGAACCAGTGGCGAGTGATCCGAGAGGACCCTTGCCTTATAGTCTACCTGAGTAATCTCTGTTATCACATCTGACGTGGCAAAGACATAGTCCTTGTATGTAGCTGCTGCGGGGCAGAGTAGTGCGAATATTGCCTTTCTTGGGGGTATTTTGTTCTCCACACATCCGCCAGACGAAAGTCGTCTAGCAGCGTCTGCAATGCTTTAGCCGCTGGGGTAGGTCTATCAATATTGCCATCTGATCTGTCTACCTTGGGGTTCAGTACAAAATTAAATTCCCCTCCCCAGATCACTGCACTACCCATACACAAACTAAGGTTGGTGCACAGAGTCCTGAAATATGCTGCAGTGTTCTGATTGGGGGCATACGTATTTATAATGCTTATCTCTTTATTCTCCAACAAACTGCTCAATATGACCATACTCCCATCCGTCTCCGCCAATTCCGGCAATAATTGAAACAGGACTTGCGGTGCAACCCAGATACCCAAAAAAGAATCCACCACAACCCTAAGATCTAATAGCCATCTACTTTTAGCCACGCCAGCTACAGAAACACCAGAGCAAGGGGCTGCAGCTTCCAATACCTAGCTCCCAAACATTTGAACTCCCTCCCACTCCGCATCAAAAAAGAGGAAACTTTCATGGGCTTTAAAAAACTGCTCAAAACTTGGTTATTTAACCAATACTAACAAAGCCACCACCCTAGCAACTGTACACATTTTACACCTGTTGGTTCCTACCTGGTTGTTGTAAATATCTGATATGTCTGTGACCTATTTTGTAAACATCCTGTTCTGACTGTAACCTCGCAATATTTTAACAATTTGTCTGTAATCTTGCTGTGATACCCAAGGGTATGGGTGCGTAATAAATAAAATAAATGAATAAGAATGTCCTCCTCTGAGCTTTGTCGCTGTCCTGAGGACTGGGGGGGTACTTCCTAAGTGAAATAAACACCAACCGCCTGGATCTCGGACAGGTGGAAGGACGACCCCTCCGTCCACCCCTGCGACCGCAGTTGTTGCCTCGCTTTGCCACCAGCGACCCTGTATGCAACCCTCTCTCTTTAAAGCATATCCCTGCCATTTCCATCTGATGGGAAGAAGGCAGTGGCAGCAGGATCAAAGAGAAAACGCCATCCACAGACTCGGCAGATGATCACACTCTGTCTCCTCAACCCCTGTTTTAAAATGCCAAGTTAAGCCCTTGTGAGACACTCCAAAGCGGTCATAAGCTACGCATAAGAGCATGGCGAATGCTGTAAAGGTGGGGGGAACCCTGATCTAGCCACATTGCTCCAGGGGTAAGAAAAAGCTAAAGATTCTCTAACCATAACGGCAATAGTGCACAAAGAGGATAGATCATCTGAAGCCTCTGTATGCAAACAAAGTTAGACCTCCAGCACTTGCTAGCTGAATTAAAGAAGGAAATCCAAAACAGTATGGACGAGATGGTGAACAAGATCGCTACTCTGGCTAAGCAAGTTGATGAATCTGAAAGATGCCTAGGGGAGATGGAGACAACGGTCTGTAAACAGGCTTATGAAACCGGCGATCTCATTGAATTTAAACCATGGAAGCCCAATATGAAGCCTTGGAAGCCAAGCAAGAGGATAGGGAGGACCGATCTTGGTGAAATGTTTGCGTGAGAGGTATTACAGGCTAAGTCACTTATAAGGACTTCCTGGGATGTGTTCAAGATCGATTCAGTTTTATGCTCTGGTTACCGGACGATGCCACTCTGGAACTTGATAGAACACATCCACATCAAACTCGCCAGAGCACTCAGCCGCAGCAAGGGAATTTTCCTGATGTGCTCACACGAGTACACCTCTGTGCTGTTAAGAATCAAATCATGACTGCAGCAAGAAATAGATCAGAGAAATACCACTAGATTAAGGCCTTGCCTCTTCGAAATTGGCTAAAACAAAAGCCCTTAAGCCCATGACAAGAGTGGCTAAGGGAGAAGCGAATATCCTATAGATGGGGGATTCCCGTTTCTGCTGCTTTTCTCTATTGACGAGAAGATATTATTCATAAAAACAATGGAGGCATAACATCTTCTGTGATTGGATTAACTAAGAGGCTCAACCTCTGATACAACTTTAGACAACTCAACATCAAGGGTTACTTCTCAAATATGTGCCTGTACAAGAGTTGGAAGATTTCAGGTGATAAGAGGCCCTGCTACAAAGGAAAAGGCAAGGTCGCCTTTAATCTGAGAAGATATTTATGTAACATCCAGTTTGTTTATATACCTACCAGTTGGACTGATGATTAGAAATTGGTAGCCTCACAAAGAGGCGGCACAGAAATAGTGGGAGGTGGCATTGGTACCTACTGGACCCGGAATTCTTGGGCAGTATGCGTTGCCCTCCACATAATGACTTGGAATGCACAGGGGTTGAACTCCGCCATGAAAGCAACTTTGATCCTACATAAATATTGTAGGAAATATAATATCAATGGCGTCACTGGTCTTCCTGGCAGAAACACATTTAAGCCCCATTGACTGTTCCATAACCTTTTTACACATTCATTTTTCGCAACTAGGGGGGGGGTAGAAGGGGAGGAGGGAGGTGGGAATGAGGGTGGAGTAAAAAGTGGTGGCAGTTTTGCTGTCCAAGAATATTTCCTTTGTGAGAAAGAAGAACCTGAGCCGGGGGGGGGGGTGTAGAAGGCAGGTACTATTTGGGCGGGGATATTTAATTCCTGAACTGGACAGGGCAACACTGCCTTTGAGAGCGGACTACAAAAATGCCATTTCTTTTGCCAGACTATTTAGGGAAATTGGACTAATTGATATTTGGAGATTCTTGATTAACGGTACAAATACTACACATACTTTTCCTATGTCCATAGGGGGTCTCTAGGATAGATCTCCTTCTGGTAGCCTTGTCGCTGGCTCCATGTGTCTCCAAAGCTCATTGGGTCCTGGGTTCTAGCTGAGATGCATAGATTTATCCCATCCTCACAGACCTGATCCAATCCCGAAAGACCTTGATATTCATCAAGAACTCAAACTGGCTATGACCAATTACTTGAAAGAAAACCTATCCGGGGGTTTTCTCGATGGGCCTGGCTTGGGATGCCATGAAAGCGATGATTCAGGAAAGAAATCATAAATCGTATGGCTTTGTATATAAAAGCTCACAATTTCATTAGAACCTAATTGGAGGAAGAGGAGGTGAGAATAAGAATGTGAACACAAACACACAGGTTTTAAGAAGGTGATGTGAAACTTCAGGGTTACCCGGGCTAAACTAAAAACCCCACTTGACTGAGAGGACATCTGAGGCTAACCTAAAAACCAAACTGTTTAATGAAAAAGGGAACAAAGGGACTTTTGATGTTTACTTTATACAGGCTTAGGACCCGAAATAATATCTTGGGTTTAAAGGATAAAAGTGTGGTGCAATATGAGGAAGGCAAAACCTGGAAGATCAGCAGGAATACATTGCTTCAGCTGCATTACCATGCCTATCACAACAGCTAGACAAGAGTTGTAGGCTCTGACTCAGGAGGACATGGTTGAGAAAGCTATTAAAACCCATGAGGAAAAGACCCCCTGGTTCAAAACCACGTTTTATAAGGCATTCCAATCCCATTTAGTCTGGTCAAATACTAAGCAATTCAATTAATTTCTTTCCACTGGCACAATAACTCCATGATTGTGTCTTCTACCACGTTAATCTTGAAACACAACAAAGACCCTACACACTATGAATCTCACAGGCCATTCACAATAATGAACAACGATACAAAGATCTATTCCAAAATATTGGTCCATCGTCTAATGAAGGTGCTACCTATTCTGGTCAATGCAGACCAAACCTGATGCATCGTCGATAGTAGCACCAATGATAAAATCAGAACTCTTAATTTAATTGAACTAGGGAAAAGGAGGGAATTGAAATGAAGGTGATATCCTTGGCCGCCCATAAGGCATTTGCCAAGGTTGATTTTAACTTTATATGGTGTCTTCTTTTCTCAGGCTTAATCCTTTGAAATTATCATAACCAGTCTACTAAAATCAATATACATGAGAGGTATACCAAGCTATCAGTCTCTAGAGGGACTTGGCAGGGAGGCTCCCTGTTGCCTCTAATTTTCATATTATCCATCGAAGCGTTTGCCAGGTAAGTCAGAGTATCAAGGGAATTGATGGAAAGGAGTAGAACGTTGTTCCATATGATGTACCAAACTCCTTGACTGCTCTAATGAGGGACTTGCAGGATTTTGGAGATTCCCTGGGGTTTACAGTTAATTATCCAAAATCCAGGGGGCTAAATACATCGCTACTGCCTGCTGTCTGGGTTCAATTTACGGAATATTGCCCCATGAAGTGGGACGATGAAGCAATAAGTACATGGGGGGTGTGGGGGAGTTCATAACCCATCCTCTCCTCTCCTCTCTTCAAATGCTTTACCAGCTCAAGCTCAATTTCCCACCATGATTTAAAGAGCATGGCCAAAATATGGGTATGGGTAGATGAAATAATGGAATGTCTTGGGTGGGTCATGGCAATTAAGATGAAACATATCCCTAAATTCTAATACTACTACTTAACCCACCCATTTAAGCTTCTGAATTCAAACTTGCACACTTTACAGAAAAGGATTGGTCCATAGCGTGCACACTCTAATAATCACTTCATACTCACTCTGACAGCATTCACCTCAGCATTCAGCAGCTCAAACACAATTACAAAAGATAGATGCAACAAATATAAAGGACCACCGCAGGGAATTACCTTTGCTTACATCTACTAGAGCATCCTTCTTTTACTGGAACAGGGCTACAGACAGATGGGTGGTGGGGGGTCCTATCTGGATTGGGTCCACCATCACCATTTTTGGTTAACCCTGACATTAGGCCTGGTATGACAAAAAGGGAGTTCAAGCATTGGGAGTCCAGCGGCCTGGAACATCTGAGTCTAGTAGATGCATATGGCATCCTGCTGGGTTTCTAGAATGGAAGACCGATTGTATTATACGAAGTTTCGACATGGGACATCTCATCCACGCACAGAAATGGGGTAAACTTATTGCGCTCAAGCTCAGCCTATCTTTATGGGATAGCTAAAGCAAGGATATCTACCATTTATAAACTGATGGATCATTTGAATCCTCCAGAGCGCTTACCCTATATGCTAAAGCAGGAACAGAATGTCAGAAGGAATAAAGAGGACTTTTGGGGTTGTCATTGGGTGTGAATGTATTCCACATCTAGATACACCAAAGACAAAGTATGTCTCTTTAAGGTCTGTGTATAGATTGAATTTGCTCCCAACCAGGCTCCATAAAATGAATGCACCCTACCCATCCTCAAGCTGGAAAGGATGTGGAGAAGGAGCAACCCTAGCACATTTATGGTATATATGTTCTAAAATGCAATATTTCTGGAAGAGGTGTTATCTCAAATCCATCAGTAAAATCCACTGGAATCCAGCTACCGATGGATCCGGTGTTGGCAGTACTGATTTGATTTTGATTGATTTTTTATTTGATTGTTTTGTATTTGTAATGCGCGCATGCGAACTAATCGTATTTTGGCGCTGATGACAGCAGCAAAGGCAAAAGATATGGGTCAAAACGAGTCCCCCCCCAAAGCGGGGCTATCTACCTGAAGAGAAAGGTTTTCAGTGCAGTGCTCTGCGGAATTGCAGGAGAGAACTCATGGTTCGAAGTTGTAAAGGTAGAGAGTTCCACAGTCTGGGACCAAAGACAGAAAATCTTCTGTCACCTGGAGATATATAAACTGAATGAGAAATGATCAGGAGGTGACTGTCACTAGAGCGAAGTTGTCTCATTGGGTGATATGGCTGAATGAGCTTTCTTAGGTACAGAGAGCCAAAACCATTTATACATCTAAAAATAATGCAGGCTGTCTTGAATTTAATGCGGTCGGTTTAAATACTGGGAGATATTTTGTAGGGATATCTACTGTAAGGAGTTCATGGTGGCAACAGTAAAGACCGACACAAGTGATCACAGTTCGAGGGTGTTTATTGAACTTTATAATGGGTGAGGTAAATCTAAGATGGGAGCAAGCTACGACCATCAAATAATAATAAGGCAGTCCTAGTGGCGTTTTGTCAAATAGAAAGGGCCTATACTAAAAAACCTAACTTTCTTCGGAAAAGAAAAGTGTTCACGAAATAAGTCAGGATGGTAAGGCTGGGTCTCCCTTCCCCACGGTTTAAGCACAGGACAAGGCAGGATTTCGGAGCACAGCACACTCCTGGGCCTTGACAGCATGAGGTTCACAGTTCGAATTCAATGATATCAGAAATCTTCAGAGGTTAAGACTCTTTCCTGCAAAAGTCTCTTTGCCTGTGAAGGCCTGCTGTTTCACAAAGACAAACCAACAACATTTCTCTTTGGAATCTTGCACCTTGGGCGATTGTTCTTCGTCCCCAGGATCTCCCATCGCCGGTCTTGGATCCTCCTCAGAGTTTGGGCCTCCCTGCCTCGGGATCACTACATCCTTTCATTAACTCAGTTCATATATTTCTAATACAGTTCATGTATTTCTCATTCTCATCAGAAACCAGGGTTTTCGTCGTTCTAGCTTTCTTTCGGCATCCCTCTGTCGGGTTAACACTTGCCTTGTTTCACAGTTCACAATTTTAGCAGAAAGCGGGGGTTCCCTTCCCCTAGCTTTCCTCTGGAAACGGGTCAGAGACTTTGGATTGCACAAGGGATTTGAACGTAACGCTTGTAAGACCACTGTGACGCCTCATGCCACCCTTTCCTAGGACCTTCTGGTTCTTGTAGTTTCAAAACAGGTCCCGATCAGAGTCTTTTGAATGAGCGCCCACGTGGTGCTGGACCCCACTGCACCTGGACCTCAACTCGGTTTTCTTTAAAGTTCAAACACACACAAGTTCTTTCTCTTGCAAATTATCGTATCTTACTTTTCCTTGCGTTCAAAATGTTACTACTTTCAACCTTGGTCTCAACACAGTTCAGTTTGCCATCAGTTTCCTCCGACTCACCGGCTGTGCTGAACTCGTTGGCCTCTTTGTTCTCTGTAGTCAAGAATAGTAACATGGTAGCCAGGTTGCCTCTCCGCCTGCTTTATTGATGCGGGAGGCCCCCGTGTACCATTGACATCTGCTGCTCCGCACGCCAGCTGTAACACCCGGTATTATGATTTCCCTTTCGGACGCTTCACGGGTATGAAGTGAAAAGGGCAAGGGCAATTCACCTTTAGTCATCCTTCCAGGTCTCACTGCCTTTCTCCTCCGTTTGAACTGCCAGTTTGGTGTAGCTGTCTTCTCGTGCGTTCGGGCTTGCTCGAAGTGTGCTTTCGTGCTCCGCCTTTTATCCCTGTGGGGAAGGTAAAGGGCTGTCATGTTTGCGTGGTTATTGCCAATTGCCTGACTCTGCCTGACCCGTGTATTGGGACATATTAAGTAAACGGCGCTAGTGTTAGTCCGTTGTCTGTTACCCTGTAAGAAAGTGTTTGTGCGGGAAAGGGAAAGTGGGTGGGGGGGTGTGGTGGGGGGGGGGTGGGGTGAAGCTTCTAAATATCCTACAGGGTAGGATGGGGAAAAAGTGTTACAGGAAGGGGCATATACCGCGTCTCAATCCTCGGTGTCACACTTCCACTCCCCAAACACCCCTCGCCCAGGTGATCCTCCCCCACTCATCCACACCCAGGAACTGGATACGATAGCGATGGCCGTGTCCTGGCCACCTGGAGGACAGATCTCCGGGGACCAGCGGGTGAGACACCTTCAGGTTTCTCACACTACCCTATGTCAAGATGCTTGACGAGTCATCAACTTGTTTGTTTTTCACATGATTTTGGGATACATTGGGTATACCCTGTCTAGTAGAATTTCCTTATGTATTTGTTTCTGTTTCCTGTATATGATTAACTGTGTACTAGTGAATATGTCCTTCTAGCATAGATCATCCAGGAAAGCACTAAATGAGTTGGTGCTTTTGCGTTTCGACATCACATGTTTGTTTATATAGGTTTTGGACATTTTGAGCCAGCCTTAAACAAAGCAGATCAGAAAAATGTGTATAGAAATGAGACCATGAGCAGAAAAATAATGTATAGTATGATCATTAAAAAATTAAGACATGAAGAAAAATTGTGAATTAAACTTCTATAAACAATACTAAGAGTGGATGTGTGATGTATATAGACCCAACATCTCTAAAGAGAGATTGTTGTCACTATCTTTTGTTGCAGAGATTACTAGAAATAATTTCACATTAATTGGCGTGCATGGCTAAAAAAGTAATGCACACACTAGTGCATGCACATCAGACTACTAGGACATGTTTTGTTACATGACTCTCCACACCTTATTGTAGGGGCCAAAATCCCTATTGCACACAGTTGGAAAAACCCACAGGGTCCGATTTATACAGATGTGGTGGGTGAATATTTGGGATGCCTTTGCAGCTGAAAAAATCACTGCCTTATTTGTAGTTCGATATGCAAAATATTCTATATTTTTTATTATTTCTTTATTCAACAACAAACATAAAATATACATAAACAATTCATAACTTTTTACAAAAAGTCATAATTATCACAGTCTACTAATATACAGTTAAATTAATTAACTTTTCTCACAATATACAATGTAAAACACATGATCTAGTATATATCCAGAAATTTCCTCCAAATGTTCTCAAAAATGTTCAGATTATTTTGTCTCCTGAAGATTACCATTTCAATACTCGATAGAGAATGCATCTCAGAGATCCAGTCAGATGACAACGGTATTGTTTGTGATTTCCATAACCCGTAGTAACAACATTTTACCAACCAATGCCCCCGTGAACAAGAATATTTTTTGTGACTGTGTGAGATCATCCAGCAAATTGTTACCACCTAAAATCATTGTTTTAAAATCTAGTGCGATATCAATCCCTAACACACACACACACAAGCACATTCCACATATATCAGACCAAAATCCACGGATTCTAGAGAAGTGCCATAACATGTGCTCCAATGTACCAACATCACTTAAACACTTCCAACAATCATTAGACTCAGCCATTTTGTTCAAGACAGATCAAAATATTGATCTTTCACGCAAATTCAGTGAACACAGTCTCACATTGCTACACATCTCCATCCACTCCACTTCCGTAATATCATATCCCAGCCGATGACTCCATTCTTCCCTCAAATGCATATTTTCTTTTATATTTAAAAACAATATGCGTCTATACCCTGCTAGCAAGTCCTCCCTCACCAGGTTTTCTCGCCACAGTCAACAGTTCCACATTCAGATCCTCCTCCCACTTCACCATCCCAATACTACTTTTCAAGTGCTTATAATCATACTCCAAAAAATGTTCAATGTGCCATTTCTCACATACCTCTCTTCCCGACAGCCATTTTCCATTCTGCCAGATATCACCAATCCAGTACACAGCAGCCAAAAACCATTCCACCCAGAACAACATCTTTCCTTTCTCCTTAACAGCCGAATTCAACCAAATTGAAGCCTTTGGCGAGCGTAGAGCATCAGTACCTACAAATTCATACAGCTGTTTCCAGCTTCTTCTCAAAAACTCAGTTATGGGATTCCTCTGGCTCGCCTTACTAGTCGTAGTCAGAACCGCCCTTGGTAACAGTGGACCCACCAACCCCATCTCAGCAATCGCCCAATCATTAGGTTCCTCCCCTAGAAATGGAACAATAAATTGACATGAATAGGCCAAATGATATGCACGAAAATCTGGTAAACCTAAACCCCCCTTTTCCAAAGGGAGCTGAATCTTCCACAGTTGCAGCCTTGGGGGTTTCTTATCCCATATGAATGACTGAACCAAATAGTCAAGTTCTCTCCATATTGAGGACTTAATCTCCAACGGTAACATGCCTAGCACATAATTAATTTTAGGTGCAGCAGTAATCTTCAAAGCATTTGCTTTGCCCCACAATGAGAGCCTCAACAACGACCACCTCTCTAAATTTGCTTTAAACTCTCTACACAATTCACTCATATTTTCTTCAACCATGTTCTCCACCAACGGAGTGAGCCAAATTCCAAGATAATTAATTCTCCTCTTACACCATTGGAAACCCAATGTTGAAATAAATGACTTATCACAAGTAGGCGTCAACGGCATCACCTCTGATTTAGAGCAATTGATCCTTTAACCCGCTACATTATAAAATTGATCTAACAACCTCAATAAGCGGGGTAGGGATTCCTTCAAATCCCTGAGAATCAACAGCAAATCATCTGCAAAAAAACATATTTTTTGTCCTGTCCCTTGAAAACTATTGCCCTTAATATCCACATTCTGCCTCAAGGCAATAGCCAAAGGTTCTGAAGCCAAAACAAAAAGCAACAGAGACAAGGGGCAGCCCTTTCTAGTACCCCTCTGCAGAAGAAATGGAGTACACCGCAAACCATTAGTCCTAATATCAGCTGTTGGAAGAGTATACAAAAGGCGTAACCAGGACATAAAACCTTCTCCAAAATTCATTCTGGTAAGAACAGATAAGAGATATCTCCAATTAATCTTGTCAAATGCCTTCTCGGCATCTAGTGACAAGGCAGCCACATCCTCTTCAGAAGATTGAGCATTATACATTGTCAATCAACAACAATCGCCGTATATTACTCAAAGTTCTCTGACACTGAATGAAACCCGATTGGTCATCGTGAATGAGATCACCCATCAAAAGAGCAAGTCTTGATGCCAATAATTTTGCCAGAATCTTATTGTCAACGTTAATTAAGCTTATTGGGCGATAATGAGCCGGAATATTAGCATCTTTGCCTTTCTTGAAAAAGACAGAAACTGTTGCATGAACAGTCGAGGACGGCAATTGACCTTCTCGGGAAACAATGTAAGTATCTTGCAACAAACCCAGTGCAGATTCTGGCCCCGAATTTGTAAAATTCCACCGGAAGCCCATCCGGCCCCGGGGCCTTTCCCATATTTAATTTATGAATTGCCATTTTCATCTCATCCAAAGTAATAGGCTTTTCTAGTAATTCACGAACCTCCCCAGAAACTTGCGGGATATCTAGGGACTCAAAAAAGGACTCTCCACGCCCCGCAATATCTGGCTTGTTCTTATACAAATGTTCATAGTAATCCTTAAAGACCTCATTTACTTTCACCGGATCAAAAGTGATATCACTGTTCAAGTCACAAATTGATGTAATGGCTCCTTCAGAGTTCTGCTGGCGAAGCCGATAAGCCAGCCCAACTATCATTCTTATCACCATATTCAAAATAAGAACATTTCAAACTAAACAATTGCTTCTCCACTCTAACATTAATCATACCATTCATCTCATTCTTCAAAGCGCGCAACTCCTTTCTTATTCCTGTATTATCTGGATCATTCACCAAAATATTAGTGACTTCCTTGATTCGCCGCTCCAAGTCTATGGTCTGTTTCTCCATACATTTCCTTTTCCTACTTGATAGACCCAAGACTAGGCCCCTCATTGTGCATTTAAATGCCTCCCACACCGTTTTCACACTCATACCCTCAGTCCTATTTTTTCTCACAAAATGATCTGCTTCATCTCCAATCTTATTCACTAACTCTTCATCCTGTAAAATTGAAGTATTCATCCGCCATGTGAAGGATCTATATATTTCAAAATCAAGTTTTATCTTAAATACAGGAGCATGGTCCGTCACTACAATACTCCCAATTTCTCCTGCAATAAAATTTTCAGTAATTTTACCACTCGTGAGAATCATATCAATGCGGGAATAGGTTCAATGAGAATTCGAATATCTGCGGATGTGTTAGGCACCAACAATCCTTTAGATATTTCTCCGCCACCAGTGACTGAAAAGACCTAAAATGAGGATATCTTCTTTCAGCCACCCCCCTTTACTTCGATCCAATTTAACATCCATTACCAAATTGAAATCACCACCTACAATTACATTTGGTGAATCAAATTCTTGCATAAGTTGTGAAACCTTTCTAAAAAATGAACCATCATCAACAGATGGCGCATAAACATTACACAGTCACCTTGCACCCTTGAAGTTCAACCAACAAAACCACAATCCTTCCTTCCTTGTCTATTTTTTGTTTCAGAACTTTAATCAGCGCATTTTTATGAATCAATATCACCCCCCCCCCCAGATCTTGAGGAATAGCATGAACCATACGCATCACTAACACACTGTTTCTGCAACCTCTGAATTTCATCACTCAGTAAGTGCGTTTCTTGCACAAAATATGTCACATTGCTTTTCACACATACAGTTGTACATTTTCTGTCGTTTGTTCAGGTTATTCAAACCATTAACATTCCATGACATCACCTTCAGATTCTGTTTCATCAGAGACAACATGTCTTTCCCCATGATGCTGCCCAGGTGAGTGTTGGCCCTTCCAGACCCCATTTCCATCCTGATTTTCTAAAAATATCCCTGCCCGCACCCCCTCGCTCGCTGCCTTCCCAAATGCTGTTAATCCCGCCTCCTGCCCGTCCCACGATCTGATTGGTCCCCATGCCTCAGTGTCCCGTGATCTGATTGGCCCCCATGCTTTGGTGTTTTACTCAAGTTCTTCGTGCCCCCTTCCCATGCTCTGTTCCCCATGATGCTGCCCAGGTGAGTGTTGGCCCTTCCAGATCCCATTTCCAGCCTGATTTTGTAAAAATATCCCTGCCTGCACCCCCTCGCTCGCTGCCTTCCCAAATGCTGTTAATCCCGCCTCTCCTGCCCATCCTGCGGTCTGATTGGTCCCCATGCCTCAGCGTCCCGCGATCTGATTGGCCCCCATGCTTTGGTGTTTTACTCAAGTTCTTCGTGCCCCCTTCTCATGCTCTGTTCCCCATGATGCTGCCCATTTTTCCTTGCCGACGCAGGTGAGTGTAGATGTGACCCACGACCCCCAAATGTCCAAATCAGTAATTTAGTGCCCCTGCGCCATCCCGCGACCCCCATTATGCTTTAATTCGTGTGTATAAGTGCCCCCAGGCCCAACGTGCGTTGGGAATCACCTGGCTCCCCTTCCTGGTCAGCCTCCTGTCCCGCCCCCACCCCTGATTGGCTGTACCTCTGCCACACCCAACAGTTCATAACCGGTCCACCTAGGGCAGCCCTCTGCCTGGCAGCTCCTGCGGCTAAGGGCCCAAGGCAAAGGGCGGCTCCTACAGTAGTGGCTCCACAAAGTGTCTGCAGGTGTCAGCAGGGGAAGCCAGTGAAGCCTGCAGCGGACAGACACCAACAAAACTATAAGTGTGGAATTGGTGGGGTTTAGAGCAATTACTCTACTCCCGAAAACCCCTGTCACTCTACCTTACCTTCCCATAACGTAAACTGCCAAATAATTACACCATGCACACCTAGATAGATCCGAGCACCAACCTAATTCAATGCTGGGCTGTAAATGTTGTCCTGCAAAACTTTCTAACATACATGCATTAATAACTAGTGCCACTCCCAGAGACAATAATGAGAATTAGCCGCATTGAGATGGGTGTAACAATGTTAGCATGTCCCACTCTTAGCTTGAATTGCGAATAATAGCATGCATCACACTTAGACAGAATTGTGATTGTTGGTATATGCCTCTCCTAGATAGAATTATGACTGGTAGCCTGTCCGTGGGTACATTGTGAATGATGGCATTGTCCCACTCTTGGTTGGAGTTGCGAAGGATAGCATGTACCACATTTAGGCACAATTGTGATAAATAGCATTTGCCCTATTAGCGTCACTATGTTAATGTTGAACTTAGTGGGTATTCCCAACATCATTGAGTGTGCTCTAATAGCGTCACTGTGTTAAAGTTGAACCTAGAAAGTGTGCCCTAAAACCGTCACTGTGTTAAAATTGAACTTAGAAGTGCGCCCAATATCCTCTCTGTGCAAAGTGGAATTTAGAAGTATGCCTATTAACATGCCCTGGTTGACTTTAGAAGTGTGCCTATTAGCGTGCCCTGGTTGACTTTAGAAGTGTGCCTATTAGTGTGCCTTGATTGAATTTAGACGTGCGCCTAATATCCGCTCTGTGCAAAGTGGAATTTAGAAGTGTCTCTATTAACATGCCCTGTTTGACTTTAGAAATGTGCCTATTAACATGCCCTGGTTGACTTTAGAAATGTGCCAATTAACGTGCCCTGGTTGACTCTAGAAATGTGCCTATTAACGTGCCCCGGTTGACTTTAGAATGTGTGCCTAATACCCTCTCTGTACAGAGTTGAATCTAGAAGTGTGCCTATTAGCGTGCCTTTGTTGAATTTAGAAGTGTGCCTAATATTCTCCCTCGCAAAGTTGAATTTAGAAGTGTGCCTATTAGCGTGCCTTGGTTGAATTTAGAAGTATGCATAATATCCTCTCTGTTCAAAGCTGAATTTAGAAGTGTGCCTATTATCCTCTTTGGGCAAAGTTGAATTTAGAAGTGTGCCTGATAGCGTGCCCTGGTTGTACCTAGAAGTGTGCCTGACAGCGTGCCCTGGTTGTACTTAGAAGTCTGCCTATTAGCGTGCCTTGGCTGATTTTAGAAGTGTGCCTAATATCCTCTCGGTACAAAGTTGATTCTAGAAGTGTATATAACACCACCACTCTGGTATAGCGGAATTTGACAGTGTCCCTAATAACGTCACTGTGCCAAAGTCTAGAAAGTCTTCCCTATATCGGGTGAACGGGTGAAGTGGCTGCCCTATATCAGGTGAAGTATGCGGATGGAACGGGTGAAGTGTGCGGATGGAACGGGTGAAGTGTGCGGATGGAACGGGTGAAGTGTGCGGATGGAACGGGTGAAGTGTGCGGATGGAACGGGTGAAGTGTGCGGATGGAACGGGTGAAGTGTGCGGATGGAACGGGTGAAGTGTGCGGATGGAACGGGTGAAGTGTGCGGATGGAACGGGTGAAGTGTGCGGATGGAACGGGTGAAGTGTGCGGATGGAACGGGTGAAATGTGCGGATGGAACGGGTGAAGTGTGCGGATGGAATGGATGAGCTGATGTAGAATGGGTGAAGTGGGTGGAACGGGTGAAATGGTAGAACGGATGAAGTAGGTGAATGAACGGGTGATGTCCTTGGAACCGGCGAAGTGGGCGGAACTAGTGAAGTGGGCGGAACAAGTGGGATGGGTGGAATCAGTTAAGTGAATGGAACTTGTGAAGATGACGTATGTGGATGATGATGCATGGAGTAAGGATAACATGGGTAGAACGAATGAAAGGAGCAGTGCATAAAATGGATGGGAGTGCATGGAATGGATGGGAGTGCATGGAATGGATGGGAGTGCGTGGAACGGGTTGGAGTGCACAGAATGGCGTGATGTACATGGAATGGTCTGGAGGGCATGCAACGACTGAAAGAGCAATGAAAGGGAACGGTCTGAGTGCTTGAAACGGTCGTAATGCACGGAACAGTCGGAGTACATGGAACGGATGAAGTTCATGGAACTATTGGATTGGGCGTTATCTTAAGCACCTAAAGTAAACCACCATAGTCATATCTCCATGCTTACTCTCTTCTTTACATCACCACTCAACTAGAACACAGCGATACTATGACACCATTCGGTATAGCTGTTCTCATACCAACAATTAATTGCGCTCAGCAGACAATTTCTGACCCCAGCAAATTGCCTCACCCTAGCCAGAGCACTGGTCCTATCGAAATTGGATTACTGTAATGTATTACTACTGGGCACATCTAACACCAACCTAGCCAAAATGCAACTTTTGCAAAATAAAGTCCTGAGGGCCGCTCTAGGCATAAAAAAATCAGACCACATATCCAAGATTAGGAAAAATGCCCACTGGCTCCCTATCAAAGCCCGAATTATCTTCAAAACATTATGCATCACCCACAAATGCCTTACCAAAAAAGGACCTATCTACCTCAACAACACTCTGCATCCCAAATCCGACATGAGACTACTTAGATCCAATGACAAACTCCTCCTGGACCCCCCCCCCCCCGATTCAAAAACACAAGAGCAGGGGGCAGCAGCTTCACCACTTTAGCCCCTAAACACTGGAACACCCTACCCATCCATATTAAAAAAGCATCTTCCTTCACGATCTTTAAGAAACAGTTAAAAACCTGGTTATTCAACCAATATTAGCACCCAAAGATAGGACCCCATCCATCTTATACTGCTGTGAATACTTAGGCTATTGTATAATGTTGTGAATATTCTGTAATTTATATCATGTAATGGAACAAATGTAATGTTTTTGAACTTTACTAATTGCTAAGCTGTCTTTTAACCACGCCGTGACACCCGAGGGTTTGGGCGTGTAACAAATAAAATAAATAAATAAATAAATAAATAAACATCTACCTCATACTCTTCACTCGAACTAAACACTGCTGGTTACACACCCCCAGCCAGGCGTTCTCCTCAGGCCTAACGCAGCCACAATCAGTCTGGATAAATCCTGGCAGAACGAACACATACTCCTGACCCCTCAACCACCACACCTACCGCTAAGAAGCAGCTATTACACAAATGCCACACCAGCTGCACACATATCCGGTGCGCACACGCACCTCTCTCTACTGACTTGAATTTCGGTTCCCAAGGGCGTTCAACCTACCAGCGCCTTCAGACCATACCAATGGTACATAAGGCGCTATATAAATGCAAAGTAACAGAACATAACATAATATAAGGACCCAGGAAATACTAGATACACAAAATCTAATTAAAATACTAAAAAACACACTACTAAAATATATACAACCCCACCCTCCCCGTTTTGACAGAATGCTGATAGCCAACACTACAGTATAAAAGCCCAGGTCTCCCAGCACTCCCCTCCCCCCCACCCTCCCAATTGCAAAAGAACTCAAGATACAACATCTCATCATCACCCCACATATAAACAACAACCACAAATAAAATGTAACTCCTTACACTACACCCAAGTATATATCGGACTGTCAGCATTCATTACGTTCTCACAAACAATTAGCAACTTCTACCCACTACCGAAACCTTCACCCAATGCGTAAATTATAAAGCTCATTCGGCATCGCAGCAAAAACTGCACCCTGCTCTATTATGTATAGACTCATTTCAATCTGCTCATTGACATTTTGTAAAGCACAAAATGTTTTAAGAATAATTCTAATGTTCACAAAATGCTGCTCAACATAGCTCCAGTAGAAGAGCAACATAAGTTGGAATAATGAAATAGACATACCGACATAATACCTTCTACTCGTATACCTTTCACCACTGTCGATCTCTGACGATTCAGCTCCTTATTTGACAATATAGCCTGCCACCCCCCGTGTACACCACGTGTCCTTGCAAGACAATTACCACGTAAAGAAGAAATCCCCAAATACGAATCCAAAGTAAATAAATCAAAAGCACTTCTAAGAATTGCACAGCAAATGCCATAATCTAGAATAGTATTTCACAGCACTGCATACAATAAAAGTGGCTATACTGTAATCGGTACTGAATTGCAAACAAAGTAAACACCATCCTGACCAGAGGCTAGATGTATTATCCGTACACCCAAAACAAGATGACACTGCATTGATCGTTAAATCTACCACAAGTAAGTCCTCGTTGTCGAATATTGATGTAACTATTTATGTCCGCGGCTATTGTCATGGTTAATTGAATTATATCTGAACAACTCGCTCCAGCCGGGTGCCCCAAATTTCCTGTACGTGCTTTATGGATAGCCAGCCTCACCCTGTACGTTGCAAACAACCATGGGAATGGGAAACCGCCAATCTACATTGGCTCCCAGTTAAACACCGAATCTCTCTGAAAACCCTTGCCCTGACACACAAGTGCTTGGCTAACAATGCCCCTTCCTACCTATCCAACCGCCTCACTCTCCACCCTTCCACATGTCCCATGAGATCTGCCCAAATACACAGTCTCTCTCTGCCCAGATTCAAACTTCAAAAAGCTGGGGGCGTTAGCTTGCCCGTCCTAGCCCCGAAGCTCTGGAACTCCCTTCCTATCTCCATCAGAACTGAGCCGTCCTTCCAAGCTAAATCGTGGCTCTTCACACAGAATATGTGACTCACCTAACATAGGGCCTGATGCCAATAGCCTTACGGCTGCTTTGTGTCACTGTATATTACTGTACTGCTCTTTATTTATGTTGAAATTTTGCGAATTTGGCTCACTTCTGTATTTTTCTGTAAACAGGTTGAGCTAGTTCACTTCCATTGACCTGTAACTATTTTATGCAACATTATGCGCCCGGATGCCTGCGGGCCTGGTGCGCTCTACAAATCAAATACAAGACACCATAGCAGGATTCGCCCCTTACCGCAACCTGCCCGTGTGTGCACTATCCAGAACCAATGAGCAAGAAAGCCACATAACCACAGCTGCAAAATCCTTTGCCACACTGCGCCATATCGAACGCGCGTCTTCCATTAACTTCTTTAAGCACAGCGTAACCTTATAGAGGAAAGTAACGTGCTCAAAGTCAGCTGATTGCCGGAAAAGAAAAGGTTCTTTATTCTAACTCTCCTCCACCGGCACAAACCCGCTCACGCTCCCTCGCCACATCAACAAGTATATTTACAAAAAGAACAGACTGTTAACCGTAGCGCTAGGACAGCGTCATTTTAGTGATGCCTTTCATTGAATATTCCATCAACCTGCCCTTGATCACTTCTAAACCAATTTTGATGAGAAACATTCCATTGTTTTGATATATATGACATTGTTAATGTTGTACAGGAGAAATTGTTGGAATTTTGAGAAGGAAATTTGAGGGATAAAGAGACTGGTTTTTACTGCTATACATTAGTCATATGCGTTACGCCTATTTAGGTAACTCTGTCCTGAGCCATTGTTGTACATGATGTATTGCCTGCCTTTGTATGGCGGTTTGCAGATAAATAAAATTATTTAAAATAAAATGCGAACACTTTCAGGCTATTTGTCCTGCTGAAATATTCAACTAACATATTCGGTCTCCAAGTGCACTTGTTTTTCTTTGTTTTGAACTGTGGGTGTACATTTTGGTGAATTAAAAAAACTGAAACTGTCCAACTCCTTTGGTTTAGACAGTGAATCATTAACGCATTGACACCATTTTCACTCCAATTCTTAATTTTGTGACGGTCTGGTCAACCTAATGAAAATAGACAAAATAAGTGTGTGAAAGGATAACTGTAAATGTTGATTGTTAAGCTTATTCAGTGTCTCTCATAAAGAGCGAGTTAAACTGGTTGCTGAATCCCAGGATAATGCCTACTGTTACAAGGTTTGGTGTTTTAGGTAAAAGTGAGCCAGCACAAATATATATAATCTGCAAAAGGATTTTGTGATTTTCTTTTAGTTTTTTTTTGGTATATTGCAGCAAACGCAAATTCCTTGTGAACCTGGCCATGCACCCCAAATTCGCTTTAGGAAAAGGACCAGAATGTATTTTGCCATATCTTATTAGATCTGTTATCCTATTAAATCGTGGCAAGGTAATATAACTTACATGTATTATTGGAACAAATCACGTCTTCCCTAAAATATAATCTCAGTAATTTCCCTTCTGTGGTCCTACTGTAGTCGCCTGTGGCCACGATGATTTTCTATTTCAAAAACCAAAAATCCCACGTAGCACTTGATTCTCTTGAGAAACAGTGCAGGCTTTATATTCCTACCTCAAAATTCAAGTTCCTGAAGTTACTCTGTACCTTTACAGGAGCTCGGCCATGTACATGTGGGTGTTTTTGTATTTCGTCTTTATGCACTGTTATTACTGATATGTACTGTTGCTGAATTACTTGCACCTGAAATGAGGGGTAGAGATTATGCTGTTTCAGATCACTCAAGTTTTATCTCTGTCTCCCCTTTGCAGGCAGACAAGGGGATGCTCTGCTACCCCGATTTGGTACAGAGGAACTTGCAGAACCTGAGTTTTCAGGTAAAATACACACATTCCCGTTAAGATTAATAATCACATGCTGTTCTTTCAGAATGATCTTTCTTTTCAGCAATAGCATTCCATTTTTAGATCTGGCACGTGAGCGCCATAGCATGCCCAATCTTCTGGGCATTCTTGACTGCTTTTAAAGCGTTTCAAGTTATGCAGTCTGAGGAGTAGTGATTAAGAATGTGGACCCATGATTCAGTTGCCTCATGAATTAGAAAGTTGGAAGTCTTATTAAAACAGTGGGTTTATTTGAATGATATTGTTAAGAATATCATGCTAGCAATACTACAGTTTGCCTAAGGATTCATACCATATAAGATGAGGTTCCAGGGCAAAGGACACAATTGCTTTGTTGCCCATTTTATTGCAGTGTGCAGCTGGCTTCAGAATTCACCATAACAATCACCTTCCAGTCCTTCTAATTTCAGAAGGGTACAGGGAAACCGTAGAAAGCATTTCTCTGAATTAAACAAACAGCAATGCAATTTCCCAGCAAGATTTCTTTAAAACAAGATACTCCCTCTCTGCGAGAATCTTTTCTTCAGTGCACCTTCATTAAGACAACAGCAGACAATTTAACACAACCAAGTGAAAGCTAAAACATAAAAATGCGTTCTCATTTGTATAGAAACAGTTTACTTATATATTACATCCAATGTGTGCTCCTGTTCAAACCGTTCAACTAAGCTTATAATTAAAATACTTACCTTATGAAGATGAGCTTTTTTTTAAAATGCTACAATCACATTACTAACGCGAATTGTCCAGTCACTTTACTCGCTATTATACGAACGTTTTTTTTATATTACCACCACAACGTCCTAACCTAGATTGCTGTTGCCATTATGTGCTAATAGTGTTGTAGTGTAGGCTCCAAGCCTTTCAGCACCTCCACAACGGGCTCCAAGCCCTTCCAGGTGCAGTCATGGACTCCAAGCCCCTTCAAACCTGCAATAGGCCCTTAGCCCCCCACAGGGTTCACTTCTAAAACCGCCAGCTCACTGTCCTTTGCTCGCCTCTTGATGACAAGCCCACTGGCCCCAGGCCTTAGTGCTGCTCCTTACTCCCTGCGCCTCTGGCCCCAGCGTTGGGCCTCTCTGCGCAGACAAACAATTGCTTAGCCCCTACCTGAGAGAGAGGGTCTTCTTTGGGTTGGGGGGCGGTGTTTGTCCCTTATGTGCTGTCCCCCCAGCACAGCCAGCATCCTCGTCACCAATGTAGGGCATCTGATGTCTAGTGTAAGGCTTTACAACAAATAGCTTTGAAGAATTTGCGAGGGATCCTTACTGTGTGGGATAATGACCTGTCCTCTGCTTATGGTCCAACAAGGAAGGCTTGGGTTAGTACCCGTTGAAAATCACCACTGGTTTATTAGACTTCATCCATACACTTTCTCTGTACAGCACGGCCACTTGATGGCGAGGTGTGGAAATTTCGGGTGGGTTGTGATGCCGATTTCCTAAAAGTACAAATAGGGGTTGTAGATATAAACCACGCCCACGCTGACGAACAGTCTTTATGTCCTTGATAGTTTATCATTAGATGCATGTGAGTGCAGGCGGATCATGCAATGATTGAAAACAGTCCCTTTGACAAAATACTTGTGAGTTTTGGAAAGCTATCCAGTTATGTTACATCTCCCCGCTTTGTGGACCCAACTGAACGAACCATGTATACAGTGCTAAACAAGTAGTGTGCCCTTCTTTTTTCATTTTTCAACATCAGTAGCTTGTTTCTTAAACTTTGTTTAGATTCACACTGTACTTCGTTAGTCACATCAAACTGATTAATCCGTACCATGAACGTAATCCTTAGATAGGACCTTTTGAGGGTATGGGCTGTCTAGAAATTTCATTGCCCTTGTCTTGTACATTTATTGTGGAATGATTTTATTTCACGTACATAGCTGTAGGCTTCAGTTTATGCTCTCTCCCTTCATTGCCATTCCACTCCAGACAACAACCAATATGAGGCCAATTGACATATCAAGCTAGCTGGATGCTTAGGTGCACAGCTTTTAATCTGCAATCGTTTTTGATATACATATATTCAGAGAGTTGGTTCAAGTACGATGTTTTTATGAAACCTTGTGTTCACAAGTTTTTTTCATCAAGTTTTTGTGCAAACTACTAATCCTGGCTTTCCACTGTTTAATTTTAACAACAATTTAGCCCTTCTGGGTCGATTCCCGATCTTCTCAGACTACTGTGATTGAAAGATTGACATTTCATTTCTATCGCGCTCATACACAAGTGTTTCAGAGCGCGACAAGGCAAGGGAAGGCGAACAGGGGAAAACAAAAACAACGATCTTATAGGCTCAGTCACATTGACAACGTGCATGGAAGGGGGGAGAAAAGGAGAGCGCAGAGGAAGGAGAAAAACAGATAAATAATAATAAAGTAATAAATAAAAAAGGCAACAAACAATGGTAGAGCAGCCAGCAAGTAACAAGTGCTGTGTTTTGTATGAGTACAAATACAGGCCCCAGTGCAAGGGGTGGCCCGGAGGCAGTTCGTGAGGGTGGCAGGGTGAGCAGGTACTGGGCCCGGAGGACAGAGGGGGACCATGTGCACAGTGCCGAGGCAGAACAGAATCAGCATGGGAGAGGAGGGGGCGAAGGAAGGTTAAACCTTTAATGCCTCGGGATACCATTTTCATATATGCACACCTGGCTAATCTCTGAGTATCTTGCAAGTGGAAACTTACATTGGATGACATTTTAGAAATGTCATCAAGAAAGACGTTTAAAATAAATAGTCCAATATTAAGAAAATAAAGGATGTAAACATAAAAGTAACAGGTTCAAGTATAAAGACATCAATTTTTAAACAATGCTTTTGTGTCTTTCAGGCTAGTTTAATACATAAACAGTTTAAGGTTGACATCTGCTATGGAGTACTATTTATTTTTGATAATTATTGTAAGAGGCACTCGTTTGATCAAATGGTGTTGCAGCCATTGACGAAAGGTGTTGACTCATACAGGCTACTGCATTATTAATGCATCAATTATTTATTTAGCACGCATAACCATGTTAACGTCAGTGTCTTTTCAAATGTAATAAAACCGCTCCATTTTTCCAAAACTAACATGTTATTTCGGCAGGACTGGCTGAAGATGCATGCGAGCTTAATGGGGACCATTTCAAAATGTTTTAAAGTTCAAGCTTATAATTAAAATACTTCCCTTATATAGAGAGATATATACATACCATCCACCCCTCCTTGCAGCTTCATTATGTGGCAAAATCCTAGATAAAGCAATTTGGGCGATGAGGGGGCCATCGAGTAGCTGCAGATTATCACGTGACCGTTTTCTTGAGCACTGCATCGCAGAACAAAGCAAGGTGGCCAACAGGGAGCAGAAACACTGAATATCAACTTACGAAAAGGTATTTAGCTGTTTGTTAGCAAAGTACTAATGTAGTCGAAACTGTAATAGAAAGGCATCGAGGTGAAAAGAACACTGCTGCTGTATACTATGTTTTTGATTGAATTCGTAAAGCCAAGCCCAGAGCCTGAGGCAGTTTTATGAAGCACTGTAATGTTGCAGCAGCTTTTTAGTGCCATAAATTGACTGTCACGAGTGCAGCGGTTGTTCTAAATCTTTAATTTTCTGCAGCACAGTAATTGAGTGCTATGAAATGATAGGCTAGATCATAGCACACTAGTACACTTGCAATCCATGACATATGAGCATATGCAGGCTTACAAATAGGAAGCACAGTTGCACGTAAAAGGGCACTTACCAGCAGTGTAAGAAAATATTTATGGAATAAAGCAAGGGTAAAAATGTCAAGTTGCAACGTACTCGCCCCTCAGTTCTCCTCATGCCCACAGCACAGCATTTCATACTCCCCAAGAATCCGTTGCTACTCACCAGTGGCGAGTGCACATTTTAAAACATGGAATAAAGTCTGCCCTACCATACATTATAAGCCTATTGGTAGTCTCCCAGAAATGTAGTTACCAGATAGAGGAACGAAGCTGGAGGACATGAGCTCACAGAACTCCAAGGTGAATAGTAATATACTTTGTGGGTATTTCGTCTCGGGAGGATAGCTCAGTAGGCAACGTGCTCGTCTGGGAAGCAAGACGATACAGAGCACCACAGGTTCCATCCCTGGGTCCGCGGTTAGAAACCTCTGGGTATTAAGTGCGTTATAAAGAACCTATCGTATCATATTTTGAACCTCAGAATATATGGCTGGCGGCTGCCCTTTCCATTCCTTATGCACTTGGCCTCTTGCTTATATTTTCAATGTAGAATCTGTTCGGAAAATACTCATATGCATCTTGAAATGTGCTGCTAAAAACATTTGAAAACGTTAATGAAAATGCATTTAAAAGATGTTTTGTGCCTTAAAATAAGGGATGCCATGCAGTTAAATTCTTGCTATTCTATCTTGAACGCAACAGAGCACAAAATAAACATGGTACCATAAAGAGTTCCTTCTCAATTAATGACTGTAAAGAGTAAGAACGTTATTTGAGAAGAAAGTAATTCGAAAAGTAAGTCACGTTGTTAATTAAGTGTTCCATTGGCATCTAGAAATCTGCTGTACGATCTATAGAGATGTGTATGTCTTTTCCATTGGCACCATGAAGAATGCATGTTTGTGGGTGAGTTACAGTTGTTAAGACGACGTTGGGAGATTTTATGGCTGTTTTTAGGAACCATAATTGTCGAATTTGTGAGGCGGTTTTTCTTTTTCGCTGCAACCATGTCGTCTCTTCAGCAATTTTGTCACTAATTTTGGGACTTTTTTTTAAAGCTAAACTTAGCCATGATATGCCTATTGCTATACGCAATATTACTTGCCTTAGTCACTTTGGCCTTGCCATGGGAACCCCTTAGCTACTTCAAAGGTTCACTCACACTCACTCACTGAGCATGTCCTGCAGTGATTCTCTCTTGGCATTTTTCCCAGGCAGGGTCTTCAGTATACCTATTGGACATGGCTGTATGCCATGCCCAGTGGGCTGTTTGACCAAGGACATGGCATTCAGCCATTTCCAGGCCCCGCAAGCCACCAGAAGTGTGACCTCGGCCTGGCTCCTGTTCATGCCCAATGGCCATTTTGCCCTCCAAGTAGGTTAGCTGGCCACTGGCAATCTCCTGCGGCCTTGTCCAGAGACCACTTTTCCTGGCTCTGCCCTGAGTGTTAGGGAGGATTCTCATTTTATGGCTAATTTCCCTTACCTATAGAGTCCCCCAGCAGCTTTGCTGGATTTGAAGGGTTTGTTTCTTTTTACCTGCTAAGAGTGAGACTCTTTTTCCCACTCTTAGGCATTTTTGCTATCTGTGTTCTAGGCTATTTTTGTGTTTAATGCCTATGGGATCTTTCTCAACCCCATAGGAACCATCTTTATTCACATGTGTTACACAGCACCCTCAGTGCAGTGACACAGGGGTGTCGTAGCGACCCCCAAACATAGACGCCATACCCTGGGACTGACTACTGTCTCCCAGAGCATGTAAAGTCCCCATTGACTTTACTAGTCAAATCCTATGAACTAAATCAGTACAACCCATCTGACTATGGAGGTACTGGAAGGGGTTAATAGTTTTCCCCCTATGTTCATTTTCAAGAGTGTACCCTACAGTACCTCTCTCAAAAGTTTCTGGCTGGTGGCAGTGGTTACTACCATAAATATTCGACCGTGAATATTTCTCTATGGGATTTTCCCATTGTTCGAGGCTACCACATTTTCTGACAGCCTCTAACATACCGCCGGTGCATTTTAATATTAACTTTGCTCTGGTAGGTTTTATTTGCCAGAACTTTAAAATAACTTCTTTCTCGTATCTTTCTCTACAATCCTAACCCAGGTCGGGGATCCTTTGTTCATCCGTTTGGCGGACTTCTGCCCAGAAGCCCTCCTTCCGGCGCCACTGAGTCTGGGGTGGGTCCATTGTGTGGGAGGGGGAGTAGGACCCCTGGACAGGGTTGCCTCAGCAACCCATGTTGCACTCTATCCTGATAGGCTGGAGGGTCTCCCGCCAAGATGACCACTCCAGTGTGTGAGTGACAGCTAGGCTGTATGAATGGGGATCTTTTTGCATAAAAGCCGGGTCCTGAGGACTGGAAGAGCAAGACATCGCCACTGGAACTAAGATGCCGAAGAGGAGAGAAGCCAAAGACATCTGCAACGACTGAACCACCGGTGAAGCCCTGCTGCAGCGTCTGACCACTTTTCTCCACACGACGAGAGAAGATCTTCACCTGCAAGAGTCTTCTTCCCTTGAGCTGGTGGGGCCAACCAGTTTGTCAATCGCCTTCCCGGACCTGCCTTGGTCGAATCTCCCGTATCGAGTACTGGGAGGCTGGATAGCCAGGCACCAGTCCACCCGGACCTCGATTTAAAGGAGCGTACCTTTTATTCGTCGAGCAGCACCGCGGCTGGTTTCATCCCTGGGTAGTGCAGTAACTCGAACCTTCCTCCACAACGAGAGCCTCTCTTCCTCTGCCGGATCACCTGAACTGCAGGAATTACCATGAACAACCGCCACCGCAGGAGCCACTTCTGCATTTTAAGGTACCTTGTTCCGCCAGGCCGCCCTTTCTTCGCGGTAGTGCTAAAGGTGTTTTAAATCCTTTACCTACCTGTTGGGTTGGCCACCCCTCTCTCTTAACATTGTCTTTTCAAACATCGTTAACCAAAGACTTGACTGCAGCTACAAGAACATTTTGCTCCTGGGCCCTTGCCCTGTACCACTTACTCTGGCACAGGCCTATTGACTCTGGTCACATTGTTAGACCTGCCTTCTCGAGATTGATTCTCGATTCAAATTGTGTGGTGCACCCCTTTCTTATTTATTTATTTTTTTTAAAGTATTTTATTGGTTTTGGGGCAAAAATAAAACAATACAAACTTATGAACTAAAACAAAAAAGAAAGAACAACAACATAAACAGTCTTCGTGTGGTGATGCGTTTAGAGTCCGGGATGGCGTGTGAAAAACAAAATACTGGTTACTCGGGAAGTAAGGGGAAAAAGTTTCAGGGTGCATCGACTCTGTGATGGTGCAAGAGATCTGTTACTACAGAGCGTTATTGGTTCTCAGGGAGGCTTATGGTCTGCGTTGAAGCGCATGTCTCTCAGGAGGGCCGTCCAGAGTGCCACTTGCGACGTCCCCACTGGATATGGTTCCTTCCTGCCAGGCCCTGGTTTCGGCAGCCGTCCATCTCGCCATTTCGTTTAACCACTGTTCGTGCCTGGGACCTGCAGGTGTCTTCCAGGCCATTGCTATGGTTCTTTTAACTAATATACATGAAATGTCCATCAACTTCACAATATGTTTGAGTTTACTTGGTCTGGGGAAAGTTCCTAGTAGACATTCTCCGGGTGTCCAGTCGTACCTTTCCATTCCGGCGTCCATGCAAGACTGTTTAGCTTTGGACCAGAGTGACATCGCCCTAGTACAGGTCCAGAACATGTGGATCATGTCCGCCTTGTCGTTCCCACACCATGGGCACACCGGTGAGACCTTCTCGTTGAATGAAGCTACCCTTTGAGGAGTCATGTATGTCAGGTAAAGGACGTTCAGTTGTATTTGACCAAATCTGGAGTTTATTAATGCTCTCTCCCATTCCTTATCGGTGAGTGGTGTTTCAAGATCTGCTTCCCATCTCGCCTTCAGTGCCATTCCTTTGGGATTAGGTTTATCGATGAGCTTGTTGTAAAGCCTGGAGATTGGTCTCCATCCATCCGAGAGGTCGTGCAGTTCCTGCAGCAGCGGATCCGGGGTGGGTTCCTCTGGCCAGCTGTTCCACTGCTTCTTGGTGGCCTGTTTGAGCCTATGGTACCAGAGGAACTGGCCCTTGGATAGTCCTTCATTGTCCTGTAGCGACTCAAAGTCCCTGAATCCCCCTTCTCCGAACAAGTCCCCCCATGTGTATGTGCCAGCTTCTTCCCATCTCCTAGCTGTGGAGAGCTCTGCCTTCGTTTTGCACACATCAACCATTATAGGGTTATCGGGAGAGTACGGGTGTTTCACCTTCCTTATGTAGCAGGTCCTGGCCCATATCTTCCTGCCGAGCTCAACGATTAGGGGGATGTCCAAGGGTTGCCGGAGAGGGTACCATAGAGTTTCTTTGGGGATTAGGTTGATATGAAATTGCTTCAGTAGCCCTATTTATTTATTCGCATTTGTATAGCGCACTTGCAGCCCATGGACATCGAGGCGCTGTTACAAGTAGGTGTTGGATTCTTAATTCAGCAGATATGCATGAGACCAGAGGTCTTATGGATAAAGAATTACAGGCATAGTTGCAGGTGAGGCATGATATTCGTAATACAGTAACAGAGTGCAGTCAGGTACGTTATTTATTTATTCGCATTTGTATAGCGCACTTGCAGCCCTAATTCGGCTGATGGTTCATCTGACAACCACTTCGTGATATGGCTGAGCTGGGCGGCCAGGTAGTAGAGCTGGAGATCTGGGAGTTTTATTCCTCCCTCTTTATGTGGCAGAGTTAACGTGGCCAGTGACAGTCTGTGCCTGTGGGGGCCCCACAGAAAGTCCCCGATGATAGCCTCTAGTTTCTTGAAGAAGTGCGGCCGAACATAGTGGAAAATGTTCACAAAGAAGTACAGGAATCGGGGGAGAATTATCATTTTGGCAATCGCCGTTCTTCCCACCATCGCTAGTGGGAGTTTGGACCAGAAGTTTATAGATCGCCGGAGGTTGGTGACTGCAACTTCAGTGTTGTGCTCATGTGTGAGCTGCGGAGAGTGGCCCACATTGATTCCTAGGTACCGGAACTTGTCTAGTTGCCACTTTATCCCTGTAGGCGGGAGATCGTTTGCTGGAATGTCCCGCAATCTGGCTAGGGGGAGTGCTAAACTGTATTCCAGAGTATTTTGCAAAGTTATCAAGTACCTCCAGTGCTGTCGGTGCATTGACCTCGGGGTTCCTTAGCACCCCTTTCTTATAACTACTCTTTCTTCCCTCTGCATAATCATTGTGAAATGCCATTTTGCTCAGTTTTCATTTTAAGTATTGCTTACACTGATGCACTGTTTTGCTGAACTGGTTCACAACTGATGGGAAGTGTTGCTGGGGTGTATAAGAACCTATTTCGGAATAACTTGTGTTTTCCCTCCCTTGTGAGGAATTGTTAGAGGATCCCTTGTGTGTAGTTTTCACTGTGCCGTTTTGCTCAGTTTTCACTCTGGTTCACTTGGTCTACAATTCATATAGGGAGTGTGTATATTTTTCCTTGACTTGATTAGAAGTGTATAAAATAAATATATGTCTACTTTTTAACTACCAAGCTTTGGTCAGTGTTTCCTTGTGCCATAGTCTAATAGACCTATTGTGTAAACCCTGAATACTGCTCATCTCCCTCTTGAGATAAGTCTGACTGCTCAGCCACAGCTACCAATTAAATCTTTGTGGTACAGACTGATACCAAAGGGGATTTATTTCTCTCACCTGTAGTCCTAATCTGGTGTAGTGCTCCCTAAGGGAACTGCTCTGGATTCTGCCTAACACTGAGACCCACCAGGCCCTGCCAATGTTGGGTCTGGAGTTCCCCCGTAGCCCCGTGGACCGGGTCTGCAGAACAGTGGTGGCCCACAGGCCAAGCGGGTCACCCAGCTGGTGACCCAAGGCCCTGGTCCACCGGCACAGCTGTCAAAACAGCCATTTTCTTTCTATTTGTATTGCCATAGTGCATTGCTGTTGCCCTCCGATACAGACGACCACCCTCATACTGCTGCAATATGCCCCTATATTATGTATTTTAAAGCAGCACCTGTGAACCCACTGTTAAAATCCATTCAAGAACATTTTTTCTGTGCAGGGTGTGGGAGAGTTTGAGTCTGATCCCAGAAGGCATTTTGGCATGTTAGGTGTAATTCCATCCAACATTGTTTTAAATCTGTCCAGAAGTGTTCAAAAACGTCTTTTTGATATCAAGGTTCCCTCAGAAAACCTACAGACCCACCTACCAAATTCTGAGTTTGTTTTTGGTCTCTATAGGTATGGACGCGGGACTCGGAGACAGGTATTTTCTGCCCATATTGGCAGCTCAATAACAGCAAATGTGGTTGGTTGAGAAGAGGCAACATATTTTTACAGGGCATCTATTGTGGCCTATGGGCATTTAGAGGGGTCTGGCTGTACTCGTGTTGCATAAATGCAAGTAAGGGGCACATTGCAACCTTCTTGTGGACCCCTCTACTCTAATTAGGGTGAGGGGTTCCTTTGGGGTGCAATATCCCCCTCCCCAACCCCCAAAATAAAAATAAAAAAAAGCTGTTTTGGCCACGGAACCCCCCCAAACCCCTCCTTTTTTTTTTTATTGACACTTTTTTTTACTAACGGAACAAAAATAAAACACATAAAATAAAAAGAAAACGTTCAGAAAAAAATAAATCGGCAATTTGTTTTCGACAAAATGGCATTTCGAAAATATGTTTTCTAACACGAACAATTAACCAGATACCGATCCAATCGTATGGCTTGGGCGTACCTTGGGCATATCTGAAGGCCTTATCTTGGTCAAAGTGGCTACTGTGCACGGTTTGGTTGGAACTCTTGATACAATATTGCAGATGGTTAAATAAGCCCTTGAAATGCAATTAAAAAGTTGTTAAAGGGGCTTTATGGATGCAGCACAAAAAAACAAAACCCAGTACATTTTCTAGCAACGCAGTTGATAACTAAGCACTTATCCATACATACTTTGCACACGATTTCATCAACAAGAAAGTGCATAGGAAAAGGGAGTAGCAAGAACTGTCTAGGGTCATTTTAAATGTGATGGTGCAACCAACACAAGGAAACGCAACTATGAAATTTATTTTGAAGATGCGATTCCCCAAGGGAGTCTGTAGGGTTGGGCAGTCTGGACCAAAGGTCACATTTCGATGTTTTTAGACTGAATGATAATATATAATATATATATATCAATATTGTTTGTGGGTTTAAATGCTCAGCTGTAAGCCGCCAACTACATGTGAGATGTCACAAACACCTTTATTTATAAGACATTGATCAAAATAAAGTGCAAATTCAGGATTCCTCTTCCTGTTTGAGAATACACACAGCTGTGTAAATAAAAATATGTAGTATATGTAATAATGTTTCGGAGACTTGTGGATCTTCTTAGAATCCCATGCTTTGCATAGGGCGTCATCTAGAGGTAACGGCAGAGTATTGCACATGAAGTTTTCAAAGTTCGAAAAGGGATCTCGAAGGGTCGTGTCTTTAATTCTCTCCGTAGTGTGACGTTCTCTGTACCCATGATCCCTCATGCGTTGAGGTCCCTCAGATTATTTCTTTCCACCATCGAGGTTAGTTGTGTTTCTCGCTTAGCCCTGTAGCTACGCTACTTTGGAGTTAATATCTATTTCTTTACTAATTTAACAGTTGCCACTCAACTTTACATCTTGACGGAAGACCTCTCGAAGACCGAAACAGACAATCGTTCCTGTACTGGGCTTCGGCCTAAACCTGGCTTCGGCCTAGCCTTAGGGGGAGTGGTGTGACTGATATTTTCCACATAGAGAATGCCTTCTCCCATTCCCTGCTTCTACTGCTCTTGTCTTGCTGCCATTTATTTCTCTTTCCACAATGGAGCGTACTTCTTTTAAATTCTGTCCAAAGTGTAACAGAAAATTCCTGTGGAAGGACACCCACAGAGTGTGCAACCACTGCCTTCCCTGCGATCACCTGGAGACCTGTTGTGCATCCTGTATGCTTTTTAGACCCAAAACACTTAAAGTGCACCAAACGAAACGGGATGGCGGCACATGCCATGATGGCAGACTCAGAAACCGCTGCAGGTCTCTTTGAGGTGGATCGGAAGGCCAGGGCAGCGAAGGCTCCGGTTCGGAGCCCGAAGACAGCGCGAGGGAACCATCGGGATCTCACGCGTCAGTCCCCAGCCTCGAAAGGCAGTCGCAGCCCTTGCTGCTATGGGGAAAACCTCTGGCGACACCAACGTACACAAGCCCTCACCAAACACATACCCCAAGTCCGCTCCTCGACTGAACCATTGAAGGAAGTCTGCATGCCGGCGGGAGGTGTATTGCGGCCTACCAAACCACTGCTGAAAAAGCTTGTTGCGGTTGCACATCATTGCTTACTGCAAGGCGAAAGTATCAGCTATAGGCGTGCATGAACCCCATTCGACGGATGAATCGGAGACGCTGAAACCTCAGTCGAAAAAAGACGAGACTAACTTTCCGACAGAAAAGCACCAGGAAAAAGGGCCATAGCCATAAGAGACACACTCAAGCTGCCTCTGCAGAGTATGAAGAGGCCCATTCTCTGTTATTGTCTCTTCAAAAGAAAAGACCTAGGGAAGACACAGAAGCTACCCCAAGGGGGTGAATCAGAAGTAGTGTTCCCTTTATCTGACACACCAACAACAGGCAGCTGGACAAAGGAGCGATTTGAAGAGACTATGGACAAAGGTTCCTCCTTTGTCGACTTCATGATTAAGTACCCTATTCGCCAGAAGACTTTAGACCTAGACCTCTCAACCCCTTCAGTCTGGTCAGCCACAACGTATTCAGTCATCCACTCCGCTTATCCTTACTTCCATAGATGCGTCCCATGATATGATATGATATTCTGTTTGTATCGCACCCATACACAAGTGTTTCAGAGCGCAACGAGGCAAGGGAGGGTAAACAAGAGAGGACAGAACAACGATCTTACTAGGCCCATTGACATTGCGAACGTGCAAGTGCAGGGGAGAGGGAAGGGGGATAGTGTGAGGGGCTGGGAAGATGACTCTCAGCAGGGAGACATTCAACCTGACTAGACAGATCAAGGCATCTGTTATGTCAACCAGGGCGACACCAGTCAAGACCCTAAATATTTATACTTCGATGATCAAGATGACCCAGATGTCACTATCAATGACACCCACAGATATTACAGTGGTCATTGTAAGGAACTCATGGTGACAACAGTAAAGACAGACACAAGTGATCACAGTTCAAGGGTGTTTATTAAACTGTAAATGCAGGGTGGAAAAACGCCTAACCTAAATCTAAGATGGGATCAAGCGTCGACCATCAAATGAAAAATAAGGCAGTCTTTGTGACGTCTTGTTAAGATAAAAAGGCCTACTCTCAAAAAAATGTATTGGCAATTCCTTACAACTAATTACCGAAGGAGTGTGGATAGAGTTTTCAAATAAAGGAAAAGTGTTCACAAATAATAAGTCAGGATATGATTGCCTTGAGGTCTCCCTTTTCCACGTTTTTAGCACAGGATAAGGTGGGACTTTGGAGCACAGCACGTGCTTGAGCCTTCCCAGCACAAGCTAATCGTTCCGTAGTAGCTATATGGTTCTTCATTGGTTAAGTCTCTTTTCAATAAAAGTCTCTTGCCTTCTAGGCCTGATGGTCTCAACAAACACAAAGTTCTTGCTCTACGAACACATTGGGTGATGGCTTCACCCCTGGGCCCGCCTCTTCTTGGCGCAGACCCCTCACAAGTCTTTACCAAAACAGTTATTTTCTCATTGAACTTTTGGTGATGTCTTTCCACCCCTGGATCTCCCTTGGCCATGCTCGGACCCCAAATGACGAGGCGGACACTTCACCTCCCCTTATCTTGCAATACCTCTTGCTTTCACAATTCTACTGCCCTTTTAAACAGTTCTTCGGGCTTTGCTCCTGGTTGTCAGCTTCCCTCTGCCGGGTTCACTCTCACCAACTTTTACCAACAGTTCCTTATGGGACTTTAGACTTTTCCCCTTCTCGTTAGAATCCCTCCGCCGGGTTCACTCTTCCCAATCTTTACAAACACATTTCATGTGCTAGTTTTCACCATGTGAGATTCACTTCCCTTAACTTTCATAATCCTCTGTCGGTCAAAGACTTTCAATGGTACAGAGGATTTTCCAAGACCCCTGTATGACCACTTTGACCTTTCTTCGTGTCTTCCCAAGGGCTTCTGGTTACGGTAGTCTTTACCGTTGGGAAACCACATAGTGCCGGACTCTACTGCTGGTTTTCCCCCTTCAAAACAATTCACAGTTTTTTGTTGTTCAAAGTTCAAATAGCCACTTGCTAATTCTCGATCAACACAGTTCCATCCCCAGTCAGCTCTCCCCTCGACTCACCGGCTGTGATGAACCACTTGGCTTTCTTTCTCCTTCGAGTCAAGGTTGGTACCACCGAGACAAGTGTCTCAACGGCTTAGTAATCGGTGGAGGGGGGTCTTGTGTCCCGTAGGCATCTGCTGCAACACACGTTGGCTATTTTCCGATGACTTATTATTCCCTCTGTGGAGGCTTCACAGGCCTTGGTGGGAAAAGGGTAAGGTCGACTCTCTCCTTTTCACCCTCTCGGTCTGTGCTGCGTAGTCTTTCTCCTCCTCTCGAACTGCTGTGCTGAGTTAGCGCTTACGTCGGGCGATCTGCCTTGCTCGTAGTGTACTCTTCTGCTCCACCGTTTATCCCTGTGAAGAAGGGAAAGGGCTGTCAGGTTTGTGTGATTCTGGTCATTTGCCTGACCCTGGGATTGGGACACATCAGGTAAACGGCTCTGGTGTTAGTCTGTTGTCTTTTGTGTTGTGCGAAAGTGTTTATGTGGAAAAAGGGGGTGGGGGGAATGTCCTATGTGGTAGGATGGGGAAAAGGTGTTGAAAGAAGGGGGGATAGCGCCGGTGTGCCACTCCCAAGGGCCCCCCCCTCCAGGTGATCCTCCATCACTGTACTACCCCCAGGAACTGGATCCAATAGGGATGTCATGTCCTGGCCACCTGGATGACAGATCCCTGGGGACTAGCCAGGGAGACAGTCCGGTTTCTCACATCATACATCACCTATCGATGACCAATTATTATACAACAACCTGCTTAAAAAAGCTGCTCACCATTTCAACATCCACTCGGAGCAGACAGTCCCCGATAGTACGAATTTTGTGGAGGACCCCTTAGCCAAGCTATTCCCTTGCTCCAGTCCATTAAAAAGAGTATTGCCCCATCGCTTTCCACACCTTCACTCACAAGAGCAGTGGACCCAAGAGTTGAAGCAAAATGTTCAAACCTTTGCCTACCGATCCATTATACATCAGGAAACCTGTGAAAACCTGACTCCCTTGTGCTCACCACCACCAGAAAGAGAGCTGGTGTTCCACTCGCTACCTCAGAAGCACCCCCTAACAATGAGTGCAAACGCCTATACACTTTAGGCAAGTGCATTACCACCTCAGGTGCCTACATGACCAGGATTGTGAACAACACAACACTACTTGCTAGCTGCAACAACACCCAATGGGATACTCGAGACCCTAGACTATGTGCCAGAATCAGCAAGGTCTCACCTGCTTAAAATCTCTACAGAGGGGCAAGCCAAGTGGTGCAGAATATCCTAGAACATGTACTGGACTCAGCCAACACCGGAGAAAGAGTCATTGCTGAAGGTACACTTCTCAAGAGACACTCGTGGCTCTGTGACTCGGGGTTCAAGCTGAACCTCAAGTGGCACTAATCAATATGTCGATTGAAGAGGCAGTCCTGTTCAGGAAGGCTGTTGATGAACAACTCAACAGCCATGATGGAGCACAAGACCATAAAAACTCTGGGACAGATTACGAACAAGCCATATGTCCAGAGAGGTATCTTTAACACACAGCGTACTTTTCGTACCCATGGCTTCAACAAATCCAATAAACCTGGATCTGGAACATCTGGCGCCTCCTTTTTACAGTCCCCAGTTTTGATCTACCTCTTGTCAATTCTATCAGCAGAGGGGGTTTGGCCATGGGAAAAGGGAAGGCAGGGTTGCAGCCTCTAGAGACGCACCAGCCCCTGCCAACAAATGACGGGCCAGTTCACCTTCCCTCCCATGCATCCACAGTCGGGGGTTGCATAAGACTTTTCACCTAGCAATGGGAGGCAATAACATCAGATTGCTGGGTTCTTGCAACAGTGGCAAAAGGGTGCTCCAAAGAGTTCCTCGAAACACCATGCCACCACCCGCCTTGTGCCAGAAAAATGTCTTCAGAATATTTCCAAATCCTACAAGAGGAGATCCAGACACTACTAGAAAAAGGAGCAATAGAATGGGTGCCATCTCTAGAGGAAGATCAACATAGTTATTCAAGGTGCCAGTAGTTAAAACCTTCATGGAATGTGTAAAGAAATTATACCCTCCCATTTCTAATCCTACTCCCAGATGGGACCTGAATATTGCACCTACAAGGTTCATGGGTGCCCCCTCCGAGCCTATGCACAAATCCAGTCTTAAAAATCTCACATATAAGATAGCTTTTGTTATAGTTATTACATACAACTTTCAGAAGGGTCAATGAACTGCAAGCTCTGTCAGTACAGGACCCCTTTATTATTATCCACAAAGGCATGGAGACATGGTAGCACTACACACTCGCCCAAGGTTTTCTCCAAAATATTTCATGTAAACCAGTCTATTGAGCTTCCTGCGTTTTTCCAACACCCCACAAATACAGCAGAAAAGAGCCTTGATACACTTAATGCACAAAGGACTGTCATGTACTACCTACAAAGGACTAAAACTATCAAAAACAGACCGTTTGTGTCCATAGCCAAAGGAAGAGATGGTGATCCTAGCTCTAAATCAGCAATTGCAAAATGGATTGTCACCTGCATCCAGCTTTGCTATTCTCTTGCTAAGAGAGTGTTGCCATTCAAGCCTAGAGCACACTCAACCCGAGTCACAGGGGCAACTCTAGCTTTCATAGAAAATATGCTCTTAGATGCCATTTGCAAAGCTGCCACTTGGAGTTTACTACACACTTTCACCCAACACTACTGTCTAAACACACATTCATAGGGTGATACACAGGTTGGACAAGCAGTGTTCAAACATCTATTTGCAGCGCTACCTTCAAACGGCCCACCTCCTTCTCCAAGTACTGCTCACTAAGCTATGCAAAGCATGTGATTCTAAGCAGATCCACAATCCTCAGAAGGCATACATTACTTACCGTAATTATATTTCTGATGCTTGTATCTGCTTAGATTCAAATGCGCCCACCCCTCCTGCCCTCTTGGAGTTGAAGGTTCCTGGGAAAACCAAGATTTTTTACACCTCAATGATCTCTACCTACACTCCACACTTACACCTTACACTCCCTCTTGTCAGAAACAAATAATCCGAGGGACCTCGACGTGTGATGGATCATGGGTACAGTTGACATCACACTAGGGATAGAATTAAAAACACGCCCAGTCAACGCCCCTTTTCGAACTTTGAAAACCTCATGTGCAGTACTCTACAGCTACCACTAGAAGACGACCTATGCACAGCATGTTAATCTAAGCAGATACAAATACAAGAAATACGATTACGGTAATGTAAGACAGGCATGATATCAAGAGAGACACAGACTCAAAAGTAACAGTTTGAAAACCTTTATTGAACAACGTTGTTAGGTTGGTGTAATGCCTAACTGGCCCTAACTCTAATGGGTTTGTTCCCTCAACTGATATGCTCTAAGAGCCGTCAATGTCTGTAAGTCCAAAACCAAAATCTGTTTGTATCACAAACTATACTTGCCTTCACTCTTCGATAAAATGTGATCAAGGTCTTCTTAAAGGAAAAATGGTGGCTCAAAAGAAAATGTAAACTAAGACTGGTTTTGGGTAGTCTTATCACCAGGTTCAGTTCTGCCAATTTCAAAAATAGTTCAATTTAAAAGGGTTGCCCTAGGAACCTTCCACATATGGTTCTAGCAGTAAGTCAATAAAATTCCAAATGTCTCTGGGTCTGTTGGGGATCCCTTCCCAAAGCTTCGATCCTTCCAGTCCCACCAAAAGGACAGAGTTCCATTTAGGCACCTCAGGGTTCCCTTTCCCAAGCCCAGCCCCCTCTAGTCTTAAATAAAATTTCACGTTGTCAGGATGTACCTTTCAACTTATATTTCTTTCATGGGGTAGTGTCAGAGACTTTCGGAACCGCCTGGATTTTTGCTTCTCCCCTGCTCAACCACTCTGACTTCTGGCCCCTCTCTTTCCACTTTGAATCTCTCGTATGGGACCTTTCTCCTCCGATGACTTTTCCACTCTGCTCTTATTTCTCTTTCAACTTTGTTTACTTGTACTTGTGCACACTTGCACCTTCTTTAATTCTTTTCACTTTGATTGTGCACACTTGCACTTTCTTTTCCCTTCTTTTGGGTCGCCCTTACCCACTTCCTGTTTCAGGTTGCTCGCGCCCTCTTTCCTGCTTTTGGGTCTCTCGTGCCCTCTTTCCTGCTTTCGGGTTTCTCGCGCCCTCTTTCCTGCTTTCGGGTTTCTCGCGCCCTCTTTCCTGCTTTCGAGTCTCTCGCGCCCTCTTTCCTGCTTTCGGGTCTCTCGCGCCCTCTTTCCTGCTTTCGGGTCTCTCGCGCCCTCTTTCCTGCTTTTGGGTCTCTCGTGCCCTCTTTCCTTCTGTTTTCCGATTAACACACTGCTCACAACTCATTACTTTTTCCTCCTGCTCCAGCCACCTGCATGCTACAGAGTTTTTCTCTCTTGCTGTCTGAAACTCACCCCGTTAGCGCATCGCTGGCGAGCAGGTCCTCGGGATCTGTAGACTGAGGTCAGGATATCACCACCTGCCCCTCATGCACCTCTGGGACCGTTGCATTTCAAAGATTGCATATAAATATGTAACACAAGGAGTAACAATACAAAACACAAAAATAAAACCGGGCAAATATCAGGGTTACATACGCATTTAGACATTATGTACCAAACGACATTTGAGGGGCAAATAAAGGGGGTCTCCACCCGAGGGGCACAATATCGCACATCACCCAGAGCCCACAAGGTCAATGTGACAAATCATCTTCCAGGTACCCCAAATCCATGCGCAAGTGACTGCAGCCTTTCAAGGGGGCCTCTCATCCGCATGGCAGAACATTGCCTGCAAAAGAGCCCTCCAAGCCTCCAAATTCACAGTGGACTCAGTCATACCTCTCTTCAACCCCCTTCACCATTCAACCGTCTCAGCCGTGAACCATCTCAATAATTCACTCCACCACATACTGTGGCTAGGGCCAGCACCCACCCTCCATAACTGTTTGGCCAGTACTCTGGCAAGGTCCATGGGCTTGTCTGTATGTATGATCTTATCTGGGCAGGAATATGTACCAAGAAGGCACTCCAAATTAGTCCACAAGTATTTCCCCGCACCCGCCTCCTCCATGGATTGCTGAATTTGGAGCCAAAAATCGTGCACCTTTGGGCACAGCCAAAACATATGTAAATAAATCTGCCGGCTCACTGCCGCACCACAGGCAGTCTGTGCATGCCTGCTTATCAGATCGTGCCACCCTGTGCAGAGTCATGGATGTCCTATACAATACATTTAACTGCAGCAAACAGAATGGTGCGTTCATAGAGACCCTTTTGGGAAAAGTAAGACTGCATCACATTGTCATCCAACACACATTGCAAATCCGTCTGCCGTGTAACTTTAATTCTGGATACATAAACACTCGCATCCACAGTCAGGCTCTGGTATAAACGTGTTACAGGCTTCCAGTCAAGTTCATACATTGTGGATAGTATGTTTTCACATTTGGGTTCTTCTGGCCATACGGGCCATTGTCTCTCAGAGAAGTTGGTTAACCTCAGGTATCCCAAGAATTGCCCTTTATCCAACCCATATTCATCATTCACCGCCAAATAATCCCTAAACACTCCATCCTTGAAGACATCTCCCAAATGGCAAGGCTCAACCCCTCCCATCTTCTGAACAGTGGAACAGGTCATATTTATCTTGACACGCACTCGCTGACAAAGGTATGATGGAGTATGTGTCCCAGGCCGAGGACCCGGCGTAACCTGCTCCACCCTCTCCTCCCCAAGTCAAGCATATACGGTTTATCTGGTAGGCAGTTATCAGCCATCCACATGACCTCCTTGAGGACAACTGGACGAATGGTGCCAAACATCAAGGAGGTATCCACATCGGACAAACCTGGACAGGTACTGCGCATGAACGGCCAAATAGTATAACTCAAACCATAGTAGTTGGACCCCACCATCCTCCTATCTCAATTTTAGTGCAGACAGAGCAATTCTATGCTGCTTCCCACCCCAGAGTAATGCTTTTATAAGAGAATCCAGGGATCTAAAAAACAAGCACGGGACCAGCTGGAAGAGTTGGCAAAAAAATACCAGAGGCGGGGCAGCACCACCATTTCAGTTAATGCAACTCTGCCCATCGATGAGAGTGGTAACTGGCTCCAAATATTCATTGACTCCCTTTCGCTGCACCAACAGTGTTACTCTCATGCATATGATCAGATTGGTGCCAAATATTGACCCCCAGGTAACGAAATGTCCTTGTTTCCACCGATACCCAAGGGCGGAAGTTCCTGCAAGCTACAAGTACGTAGCCCATATGCGGGAATATGCACGATTTATTTTTGCTAAAAGTGATGCTAGTGAGTTTCGCAAAGTTGTCGAGTACTTCTAATACCAAGGAGAGGCCATATGCAGGGTCATGTATGTACAAGGGACCGTCATCTGCATACAGGGGAATTGAGTGGCGCGTTCCATCATTCAGAATCCCAGCATCATTAAATTCAAATCGCAAATAAACTGCCAACAGCTCGAGCGCCAAGATGTACAGCATTGCGACTGAGGACAGCCCTGTCTGGTACCCATACATATTTTCCAGGAGTCCGATATATGCTTACAAGCACGTACCCTTGCAACAGGCTCAGAATAAATCAGCTTGACCCATCTGGGAAACCATGCCCCAATTCCAAAGCTATCTAATACAGCATACATCCACCCCCAGTAGACTGAGTCAAAAGCCTTGATGGCATCCAATGATACAATCGCATATAGGGCTTCTTGCATTTGGGCCGGTCAATGATATACTGCAGCCTGCTCAGATTCAGAGGTGTAATCCTTTTTGAGACAAAACCAGTCTGGTCGTAGTTTATCAGGGATCCAATAACCTATAGGAGTCGCACATGTGGTGTGATTTCCATGGCTTAACGATAGGGACAATCATGGATTCACGCATACTATAGGGTAGGGACCCAGTCTCATACGGCTTCTCAAGCACCCTGAAGAGCACAGGCACCAACTGATCACTGTAAGCTTTGTAGAATTTCAATGGCAGCACATCCCCCACGAGGTGGCTTGCCTGTTTTTGGCAATGCTGTAACGCTCTGTAGCTCGTCCTCAGTTATGGGTGCTTGCAGTATAGCGGCCTGCTCTGCTGTTACCCTATGCAGTGCAATGTGTGCTACTGCACAGGCGACCTCCTCCATATCCACCACTCCATCAACACCGTACAGCGACCGATAGTAGCTACTGAAAACCTCATTGATTGTCGTCTGGGGCTTCAACGTTTTGCCACATGCATTATTGATTTCTGTGATGGCATGACAAAGTCTTTCATTCCTGCATAAGCATGGCAATAGTCGGCCAGACTTGTCACCCTCCCCATGCATTCTAGCCACAAACGTGTCATAATCAAATTTGTGAAGCCGGTCCCAGGTCTCCTTACGTGTTATACTTAAGGGCAATAAGTCCTCTTCATTGGGGACTTACCCATTTTCCACCACCTGTATGCTGTCCTCCAAATTACCTAATTCGGATACTAGGGTCCTCCTTGGCAATTGTCTTGCCTGGCACCACAACCATAAGGGCCTCCCAGATTGTGCTCCATCTGTTAACACTACCAATATTGGTATTTACAAACTCTGTCACTATATCCTCCAGGAGTAACATCTACTATTGCCGTTAAGCGCCCTGCAAATATCGACCAGAGCGAGGTCACGCAACATAATGTGCAAAGGTTTAGCTTTCGAGAGGGCTATATAAATCTACAATCTGATCTATCCAGGTCAGAGTTGAGAACAGTTAATGTCCTCCCCCGCCCCCATATCCACAGGAGTCCCCTAAGATGCACCAGCTTCTCAGACAGGAAGCAGAAGAAAGCTGAAGCATTATGATTCGGGTATGAGTTTAGGATACAAACCTCCCTATGTTCAATGTAACCATGCACAACTACCAGCCTCCCCTGAGCATCTGTTTCAACTATGAGTAACTTTAATGGCACAGACCCAGCCACCCATACCAAAACACCCCTAGAATACTGGAAAACATACCCAACGCCTCCCCATTTAGACAGTTTTAGTGAGTGCCTCCCTCAGTAAATGTGTTTCCTGTAATAAGACGTAATCCGAAGCTGCCTCATATACAATTACATGTTCCGGACATTCCACGAAACAATTATAAGCGTGGCCATACTTCAAAGGATTACAACCTATGCCCCTCCCACCAAAACCATCCATCCACACTCCTGGGGGCTCCATACCGTCCCCCCATCCCCTCACCATGCTCAGACCTGTATCCGTCCCCTCACGCCTCCGAGCTCAACATACTCAAATGCCCACATTCCTCCATCCCTACTGTAACTTTACCCAATTTTAAGAGAAGAACTAAAAAGAGCACAAACCATAGCAACTAACAAGAACAAGTGGCTCAACTGTGAAACACTGCTCAGGCCATCCAGCCCCCCAACCACAAGTATGCTCCAGAGGTCCGAGGGCAGGCGGGAACCCGTCGTAGCAGCATCCCCCAATGGCACCTTCCCCCCAAGGTCATGCACTACTTGCGCCAGACTGGAGATCTGAGTCCTATCCAGAAGGTCATATATCCAGCTCCCGAGGCATCCTCAGCCATCAATAGAGTACCATGCGCTTGCAGGTTTGCCAAAACTCCATCGCCAGGCGAGTCATACACCTATCAGCCAACTTTAACAGAACTTCAGTCAGCAATTTGCAGGGCCATCTGCTCCCCTCTCGGGCCCGGGTGCTAGTCCACACGCGTCTATCCATTGGTTGGCCTTGCCTGGATGGTCAAAGAACAGGGATTTGCCCTTATAGAGCACCTTTAGCCTAGCAGGATATATGAGCAAATACTTAAGCCCCAGATTGCAAAGCCTTTACTTAGTGGGAACAAACCCAGTCTCGAAAGTTAAGGATCCGTGCAATGACTGGGCGGGGAGGTGCACATGGAGGCGGGCGACGAGCCAGCGATCTATGAGCCCTTTCGACAGCAAGCCATGAGACAGCTTCCCAGGTCCAATCGCCTGCAACAGCAAATTCTCAATGTAAGACATGGTGTCAGACCCTTCCTCAAGCCCCATTATTCTGATATTATTGCGGCAGGATCTTCCCTCTGGGTGCTCGGTACGCTGCTCCAGGACTTTGTTACTGTGCACCAGCTTATCCACTGTCACTTTCAGGGCTTTAGTGATGGTTTTCCTAACCGAGATCTGCTCCTTGCTATCAGTCACTCGTGTGCAAGGTGATCTTACATCCTGCCGGAGGAGGTTTACATCAATCTTGATTTTGTCCTCAACAGAGGTACGTAATGCTGCAATTGTCATCAGTACCTTGTCCTCTTTCGGACGTGGCCCACCATCTGCCTGCATTCCGCTATCAGTCCCCGAAGGGTGTTCTTTCTGGGCTCCTGTGGGGCCAAATGAGTCCATAATAGTATTTTTCTGGTGCGCCTTTGTCTTGGATTCTGGCATGTTGTGTGCTAGGTCAGCGTTGCCGGTAACCCGCCTCTCAGAGACGGCAGGTGTTTGCTCTATCTAAGCCGTGGGGTCCGTCAGCACTACACAGATAACCCCAGGAGGTAGTACAGGGTGGCTCATATATTTCCTACGCAGGCACAAAGGATCAAGAGTAGGATCTGCCTCGCGACCTTCTCTCAGGCACTCCCTATAGCATTGCGGCAAGCCACACCCCCTAGGTATTTTCCCATCAAATTCAACTTTTGACAGCATGTACATTTCAGATGTGTCAATAAGTTAGTGAGCTGGTGACCTGGTAACTAGTGGTTAATGTAGCAACTCTCTGATGCTGGCTTTAAATAAAGTATCTTGGCTGCTCTTCCCAGCCTTATGCCACTCTTTATTTGCAGATGTACCCCTGTAGTAATTTTCAAATCATGCAGTAACCTATTTCACCCATCGGTTTGAGGGATGCTTATGAGCTCAAAAACTAGAGCATTTTAAATGTGTGGCCTTACCATGTATTTTCGCTTTATAATCACATGTTTGTGTTTTGTCATTTGTCCCCCCATCCCCACAGAGTTCCTTGAAGGAGGAGTTGGGCATGTTGAAATGTTATTTCGGTGCAACTATTTGGCGTTAGTCGGTGGAGGAAAGAAGCCAAAGTATCCCCCTAATAAAGGTACTGTAATGCAATCCTTATCTCTGTGTGAAGAAGCCCAATTCTTATTTCCCAATGCATTTTCATGGAATTGACAAGGGCCTACCTGATACTCTTTCAGCCATTGACTCTTCCTCCTTTCTAACTTGTTAAGAGCCCTGTTTCAGGCAAGGTTGGGAACACCCCTCCAAGGATGCCCCACAAAGTACCAAAACAATTGAAATGTGGAATGCCAAGTATGCAAATCCTCTATTACGGGTATCTGTGTTCGCCTTTAAAATGGTCCTCTGTTTTTTCGCCTAATGATAGGGTTGGTAGTGTTTATAGTACTGCATCTCACATCTCGAGTTTCTTTTCCTACATTTTCTGTCCCTTTTTACTTATTTTTGAAAAAGGATACCCTGATTTTCTTTTTGGAGTACGAATCCTTTGCCTCGCATCCTTTGAATTTGTATAAAACAACTGATTCCTTTTATTTTTTTTTTAAATGTTTATTATTTTTCATACAGTTGGTCCTTTAGCACCAGGGGTCTCATGCCGCATTTCAGTGGCTTCAATGCATGTATCCCATCCTTGGTTGCTGAGCCGGATAGAGACTGCATTGCATGTTTGTGCAACCTACTCCCAGTGCATAGTGTACCTCAGGAATCACACCTGTGTCCATCTGTGGCAGTCTTCAGCACATGCAGGTGAAATGAAGAGGTCCATTGATGTGGCAATGGTGGATTCAATCTTACACCACCAATATCACCAAAGTGTTGGGTAGGTTTTTGGCCTCAGGTCTTTCACGCTCAACAGGGATAGTAAGGCCTGTAATGTAGCTGGGAAGAAAGTCTGACAAAATGTGGGCTTGACCTCGAAATGGGTCAACAGTGCCTCCCTCCTTACATTACTCATCCCAGATTTTGACTGATATGGACATGTTTTCTATGTTTGGTGTCCCAGGAAGCTTCAGAGGAGCTTACGTTCTTTTGCAGCTATGCAACAGAGATTACCTTTCAACAATTATCTAAAAGCAGGGACATGACAGATGCAGAGGCCAGGGTACATCCCAAGGAGAGTGGTAATGAGGCACCAGGCTTTCCTGAAAACTAAATTTTAAAACTGCCAAGCAAGAAAAATCTCTACTCCTGCTCTTTCACGGCAAGACCATCTGTGCCCCTAACACAGACTGGGTGTTGGTAGAGGAAGTCCGTTTTCTGTTCACCATCTCTTCGGCAATTGTGTGTAAGCAGGCCGTCGAAGCCCATTAGTCGAGACAAACTACAAGACAAAATAAATACTGCTAATTACATCAGTCCCACTTTAAAACAAGCCTGCTGTTTCAGCAAATTCCACAAAATATTCTGCCTAACACAACTCTAATTCTGATACCTTTTGGGACCAAAGTCACAATCTACGACTGTGCCCGAGCCGCCATCACTATATAGTTCACTAACCTCTATCTCTAGGTGTCCCAAAAGTAACCTTCATTTTCCCCGAGGAGGTCACCTTGCTTGTTCCCTTTGTAACTCACTGGCTGTTGGTAGCTCTTTGTCCCCTGATCACAGATGACTGTAAAATAGTTTGAAGTCTTGTTTCATGCACATTAATGGGTAGAATGTTCACTTTGTGTGCAATTCTCCCCACTTAGTGAGTCCCCCAGTACTTATTTCTGGACTTTGGAGGTTTTATCTGACTCTACAAAGGCAGGGAGCACCTCCTCTTTCATCAGAAGGAATCTAAAAGATGTGGGAACAAAATAACTTGAAGGTTGTGCCATAGTGTGGTCATTGAAGAAGTTTAGACCAACCTAGTATGGGACTACTTTCAGGATTCAAACTGACCACCAACCTCTGAGATGGCTGATGCAAATGAAGGGGAGAAAATCCAAAGTTGCTCATGTGGTCCATAAGTCTTCAAGGCTTTGACTTCACTATTGAGCATCGGTGAGCATAGGTTAGGGTCCCCACATAATGCAAATGGATTCTCCAGTAGGTTTGACCGACTGGAATCAAAGGTTTATTCAGGAGTGGATTAGATCCTCCTGAGAATTTCCATCTTGTGTGTAATTCTCCCCACTTACTGAGTCTCCCAGTACTTTTCCTGGACTTTTGGGGTTTTATCTGTCTCTCTCCTAAGTGTGTGGGAACCTTTTTCCTCACTCACTCATTCTTTTTCTGTCTGCTTTGTTCCATCTTTATGACGAATCTGTATTTTACTATTGTAGCACACGACATCTTCTGTGCATTGTTGCTGGGAGCTCCGTGAGCTTCCCTCTTTGGCTTTCTTTTATATTCCTGTATTTCTTGATCCTTCCCTTGCTAACCTGGGTAGGCGAAGTCCTGCTCACCCCTTTGTCTTTCGACAGGCACCCATTGGGAAGTCTGCCAGAAGGCACCAGTGTGTCTGGGAGGACAGGAAGCTGGAAGGACAACGAAACTCCTCAGGTCTTTGTCCTCCAGTATTTCTGCTTGATCCATTTCTGACAGTGTTCCCGAGTGTTCTTGAGATAGTCACCACCCAAAGCTTGAGTGTTGCATGCATGCTGATTGGCTGGGTTCCTGCATAAAAGGCGAGAATCGACCACTGGAAGATCCATTCCGAAGAAGAAAGAAGAGGACGTCTGCAGCTACATCCAGCGACCGCCCCAAGCCGCTGCTGCTCCAGCCCCATCTTATGTGTGACAGGGAAGATCCAGCCCGGACGACTTCCTCTCCTGGGACTGGTGGGCCTAACCAGTCCCGAGATCATATGCAGTTTTAGCCATCCCACGAAGTGCTGCAACCTTAGAGGCCTGCATAATCTGAATACCCTGGGACCTCTGGAACTGCGGCAGTGCATTGTCCCGTGAAGTGCGGTTCCGGCTGATTGTATAAGTCCCCTCAGAAGAGCCGAGGACAGAGAGAAGGAAGAAAGTCTGCCATGTGGCAACCATCGCTGCTCCAAAGCATGTGTTGAGTCTCCACAACCAAGTGCCATGAAGATCTTCTGCTGGCATCCCTGTGACTGAGTCTGATCATTTCCTCCAGCCAAAAGTTATTTGTTCAGCCGCCAAGGCCAGAGACCTGAACCAGTGCTGCTGTTGTTTTACCATGGGGCCCTGCCGGCAACATCGTCATTCTTTATCATAGAAGGGTACTGTCTGACTCTTGGGTACTTACCTAGGCAGTTGTTGTGTTGCTGTTCGCGCCCCCTGAGCTTCCTGAGTCATGTTGAGGAGGACGACCCAACCATGTTCTCCCAGGCCAAATGACATCTGTCCTAGAGGCTGAAATTCCCCAGGTGGCCTATCTAGCCCCCCTGAACCCTTTGAATCCAATTCCATTACTTGTTACGAAATCGCTTCTTCTTATATTTGAGAACTTTGACAGCATCTGCCTTCCTTTGTTCTGCCATGTTAGGGAAAATTCTCAATGTGCCAATTCCTCCCACCTTAGAGCCCTCCAGCTCTTTTGCTAAACTTCAGGACTTTTCAAATCAATGCGTTTTCTGTGTTTATTTCTTTTGGGTATGAAGTTTATAGATAACTCCATAGGCATCATCTTTCCATGTGTGTTACACAGCACCCTCAGTGCAGTGACACCGGGATGTCTTCTTAGACTTCCAAAAGGTTTAAATACCTTCTCTGGGATAAACTACTGTTTCCCAGAGAATGTAGGGTTAAATTGACTTTACTAGTCTTTTTAAATTTCTAGACCCCGCACACACTATCTTCCTATAGTTACCCAGTATCCCCTCTATCTAGAAACTCATGTATCATTCAAATGCTACCCTTTCCTATCGAAATGGCTGGTGGCAGTGGTTTTACAACGAACTAACATGATTTTTCCCGACAGCGAACACCGGTAGCTAAAAATCGCAGGAGCTATGTTTTTCAAGATGGCACCTTAAGCCCCTTTGTTTAAACAGGTGCCGGTCTTCTTTATTCGCCATTTATTTTTGGAAAGGTCCGTCTAGAGTTTGTCTTTGCGCGCCAAACCAGGTTTGGTCCCTTTGTTCTTAAGCCTTTGGCGGGCTTCAGGACTGAAGACCGCCTCTGGCACCGGAGTGTCTGGGGTTGGCAGGAAGTGAGGGAGATGCCCGAGAGGTGCCTGTGCTTAGTATCATAGGAGACCCAAATGCACTCTCGCGTGATTGGCTGGCTGACTGTCCGGTAAGGACAGCCACCCTGCTGGGTGAGTGACAGCTAGGCTGGAATGAAGGGGAGAAAACTGTTTAAAAGGCGAGTCTCTTGGACTGGAAAGCAGAGTCGACCGCTGGAAGAGGACAGCTGCTCCAACTCCTGGACCGTTGGTTTGCCCGGTGAAGCCCTGCTGCAGGTCCGAATTGCCAAGTTCATCTCGACAGAGAAGCCCCTTCAAGGACGACTTCTTCCTTTGAATTGGTGGGACCAGTCAATTCGTAAGCCACCTGGATACTATTCTCGGAGCTGGTTAGGTGTAACCAGGGGGAAGGACACCGGCTTGTGTGCTTGACTACAGCTACTCGAACCGAAGATCTTCCATTTGCCAGCTTGTTTGACCAGTCCCCGTGCAGTGCAGGAGTCCCCCGACTTCCTCCCTCTTGTCCCCACGGCTGAGGTTCAGGAACAGTGAGATCTGCAGGAACTGCCAGGATCCAACATCTTCAGCTACATCTTTTCTTCATATTAAGGTACTGTGCCAACCCGATTGAGAGAACTTACCTCTCGCTGTGAAAGTTTGTGAAACTTTCCAAACTTGCAGGCCTAATCAGCTTGTGACCCAACATATGATTCTTTTTCGTACAAACTACTTCTGAGAACTTTTGCAAAGACTTTACCGTTTACTACAATAACTGCTCTTTCCTATCCAAGACACTAGCCCATTGATTTCTAGGCCTATTAAACTGAATCGAGTCCTCTAGTGAACTAAAACTATTTGCACTGCCTAAGAAAGTATTTGTGATCTATGTTATTAACTTGTGCCTTTGTACTCCTATTTAAAGTGACTGAAATGCCATTTTGTTCCTATATCAGGGGAGCCTAATTTACTCAAACGTATTGGTTTGGTACTGAAGTATATTTGTGTATGATCTTAAGTTGCCTCCTTCTAGTGAATGTTTTCTAAATGACTGTGTAATAAATTAATAAGTGTTTTACCAAGAAACCTTGAGTGTAAGTGTGTACTTGAACCACTGTGATTTTAAGACCTCTGTGTAACATCCTTTTACTGCTCACATTCCCTCTTGAGATAAGCCTGGCTGCTCAGCTCGCTACCAAAAACTGTTTAGTGCAGACTTATACCAAAGTTGGTTTTGCTTACACCTGTAGTCCTAATTGTACGTGGTGGTCCCAGAGGGTACTGCATGCAATTCTGCCTAACATGCCACCCAATGGTCACTGGCCCCCATCTGACATTTTGAGACACTTGTTTCCCAGATAGGGTCGGACTTCTAAAGTAAGGCTTCCCTACAAGTTGCCTACCTACCAGTGTTACTAATTCAGTAAATGTTGGTTGATGAATAATTTGCTAACCTGAAGCTACTCTTTACTTACCTGTTTATCATTTAACGGTCTACTATTGAACTGAGTATTGCAACAGCAAATATCTAATGTACATATCTGTGTGAACTGTTTTTACTTACCTGAACTGTAACGATTTTAACCTTGACCTAGTATATATAAGTACCATATTTTTAACTATAGTGTGTTTCCTTGGCTAGAAGTGTGCTCAAAGGTCTTTAACTACAGCCCTTCTCCCGACTAGACTAAACCTGGCTACCAAACCTTTTGGGATGTTCAGTCCAAACCTAAGCATTGGAGCCCTGTACACCTAAGAGAGACTCTTCTACAGTCTGTCATAGGTGGACTCTAGTAAAACACCCTAACACATATCCCCATTAAAAGGTAGAATCAAACAAAGCTGTTACGCCAGTGGCAACAAAGCCAACAAATTCCTGGTCAGGAAATTGGTGAAAGCCCACGCACTGAACTATATTACAGGCCTGAAGGACGCGAAGGGGGCAAATCAATACGCTGAAGAAGCAGAGTTACATCTAGCAACAGCACACTTTAGGAATACCATGACAGCCACCCCGCGGTCGGCAGAGCAGCAGAAACAGATAGTCAAGCCCTAGACCTACCAATCTCAAATGAGAAAGTACACACTGTGATAAAATCTCTGAAACCCAGAGGTCAGGCACAGACAGCTTCTCCCCCAGATTTTATAAACTCTACAAGGCCTCCCTTGTAAGCCCACTAATGGAACTCTTTAATTCCTTCCGAGAGACGGGCACGATAACCCCCTCAATGTGAGAATCGACCACCATCCTACTGTTAAAGCCTGGAAAGGACCCGAGAGACTGTGCCTCTTACAGGCCCATCTCGCTTCTAAACAGAGATGCGAACATATACTCAAAGGTCCTGGCGAACAGATTAGCAAAGGCTCTCCCTGAGTTTATTGATGCAGACCAAACAGGATTTATAATGGGGGGAAGCACGGGGGACATTATGCGGCAGGCACTTAATCTAGTTGAAGTGATGTCGACGGATCACAGCAAAATGGCACTGCTATCCTTAGACACAACTAAAGTAGATTGGTCGTTCATGAGCTTGGTCCTGGAGGTGTTCCGCTTTGACCCGCTCTTTCGCAAAATGATACTGGCGAATTATAGATCCCCCAAGAACGACCCTGAAAGTGAACCAGCGACTATCGACTGCAATCCCGCTCTCATGTGGGACAACACAAGGATGTCCTCTCTCCCAATTAACCTTCGCCCTAATAATGGAGCCTTTCGCCCAAAGAATCGAATCTGCAACAACCCCACCATCAAAAGGGTAGACATCAAAAGCAAACAATACAAGGTGTACCTCTACGCTGACTACATAATGCTCTTGCTTACAAACTGCCACTCCTCTCTACCAGAGTCCCCAGCTGAACTGAATCTATTCAAACAAGTGGCAGGCATCTCCATCAATTACGCCAAATCAGGGGCCTTGGCGATAGGTATGTCTGGCAACACAATAAAATACCTCCGCCAAACATGCCCAATGTAATGGAGCACAAAAGCAATAAAGTACCTAGGAATACAAATCATGCCAACCTCTAAAGTCCTCTACGTAGCAAATTTTCCCCGCCTATTCAGCGACTTGGAGACAGACCTCAACAGATGGGCGAGCCAAGAAATCTCATTACTTGGAAGAATCACGGCATGCAAAATGAACCTACTGCCCAGATTCCTATATTTCTGCTCAGCCCTCCCAGTGGAAATCCCTTTAAAACCACTCCAGCACCTACAAAAGCAAATCTGATTCATATGGAAGAAATGTAAAGCTCGAATCCCGCAGTCAGTCATGACGGGAGCGGCCAAATGGGGTGGGATGGGAGTCCTAAGCCTCCGCAATTACTAAGCGCTTGCACAACTAACAAATATCCTGTCATGGTCTGTGCCCACCCATGCCCCGAAATGGACAACTATAGGACATGCCAGATGCCCCTCACCCCCGCTAAGCTTGCTTCTACACATCTCGGGACCAGCACGCGGGCACTGGCCATCTATCCTCTCCTCCACCAAAATGTCCTGGAGATTCTGGGATTGGGCACTATGAAAGAAAGGAATCTCTAGAGGGCTGAGCCCAAACTCACCAGTCCTTAAAAATCTGGACTTCACCCCGGGTTTAACAGCGGCTAACTTCAAGATTTGGAAACTGGGGGGTCTGCAGACAATTTCGCAGTTGTAGGAGAACAATACGCCCTTAACCTTTGAGGAATGCAAAACTAAATTTGCTCTTCTGGAAACAGATTCACGTATGCGCAAATTTGCCATTTGATTTCCCAGCCACAGACTAAACGTGAAGCCACTAGCACGCCACACCCCACCCCATAGAACTATCACTTCAGGAAGGCCTTAGGAGAGGGTTAATCTCGAGGCTATATAAACTACTACAGGAGGATATGCTGAACATATGCCCTTGGTACATGGCCCAATTGGAGTCAGACCTGGGCCACCCGATAGAAGACCAAACCTGGATTGATATCTGGTCTAGGAATAGTGCAGCTACCAGAAGCGTTACAAATAAGGAATGCACACTTAAACTGCTCTACCAGTGGTACTACCCTCGAACGCCTACACCACTGCAAGAGCTCCCTAGACCCCAAGTGCTGGAGACAATATGGGGCATGAGGAACGTACTTTCACATGTGGTGGGACTGCCAGTGGCGTGAACATTCTGGAAAGAGGTGCTACAGACCATAGAATCCATCACGCACCTTAGTTTGCCAATGGACCTGGAGGTCCTCTTACTGGGAACTCTGCAAACCGACTGCTATCCGATGAAGGGACCAACGGCGAGGTTGCTGACGCAACTCCTCCTGGTTGCGAAAATCACTTTGGCCCGTAAGTGGAAATCACCCGAGGGCCCCCTACTGCCGCTGTGTTGGACAAAGATCTGGGACATCGAAGTAGCAGGAAAGGTTACAGCGGCGAAGGAAGGAGCACTCTACCGCTTCACTGACTGTTGGACGCCTGATGTGGAATATGACCGGAAATTCCCGGCACTCACCTTCCAAACGTGACTGGCAAAGCTGTTCCTGCGCCTGTAAAAAGGAAAAGACAAGGGGAACTTTTATAAGAACGTGCTACGCTGATTAACTATTGTGAAACATTGATGCTGCCTTGTCGTACAATTATTTGTGATCTGTTGCAACCAGTTTTAAATAAACTTGTTGGAAAAAATAAAATCATCCTGCATTTAGGGAGCCACTGAGACTCCACAACACGGCTATGATTATCTGGTAAGCATAGGAATGGGTGTGCTCATATACATGGTTACGACCCCAACCTGGAGTTTACAGACTAACACTAAGCAGACATGACCAGTTCTGGCAAATGTATCAATGGGTGTCTGGTAAGTTCTGCTTTTTTTCTTATTTCTTCATTTGGTGTTTTATATAGTGCTTACATATGGAGACGTATTACAACCCTAATTGTGAATTCCGAATGTTTGCCCGTTCAGAAGCCTGGTTAAGTTTGGATGTGGATGCCAAATGTGTGAATGCTGTGGTGTGCCCGATTACGGGCGGATGCGCATCCAGGATCCAGCCCCCTAAAACTGTACAGCTATCTGGCATCTGATACAAGATGTGATATTCTGTAATAATGTGGAAGAAACCGACTGAAACCTGGTCCATCCTTGCTCCAGGCATTGACATCTGGGTGTAATTTTGAGTGCATTTCCCATAGCATTCAGAAACGCAATTGGAATAGGTAATGCAAGTAGATGGAAATTAGTAGATCAGTGTCCATGATGCCTGGGTGCCATTGTTGAGCCATATGTAAAAGCTTGGGGTGTTCAGATGGCGATGCTACAAGGAATTCCATGTACTGTAACCCATAGTATACTTTCTTATTTAAACAGTTTTTATTGAAATTTGTCATCAAAACAGACAGGTTTCCACTATGTCGACGCAACCACCTTAACCACACATTTCTGGGTGCGGTTTAGAAACAGCCCTCTTAACCCCCACCCAAACCGACCCTTCTGCTGAAAAGGGCTCTTCCTCCCTCAAGCATCCCCTCTCACAAGTCCCTATGAATTGTACATTTTCAATAAAATCGCGTCCATTTCTGCCCTCGCCCCCTCCCAGCTTGTACGTTCACTGGGTTCTCCATCATGCGGTTCAAACATTGTCTGCTTCAACTCATTCCAGGCCGCCACCTCCGTGCTCCCCTGTCGCAGTACTCTTTACCATATGGTAGTTTCAGACAGTGAACATCGCTTAAAGTCTGCCCAACAGGCCTCAATCCTATGTCCTTCAGCTGATTTCCAGGCCATTGTAATTCTATGCTTTGCCAACACACAAATCCAATCGTTCATCCTAGAAAAGTGCCCGGTATGCCTACTTCCCCCAGGTGCATCTGAATCCCTCCTGTGGTTGCTTTCTCTGCCACCTCATACCAGAACCTCCTAATCACTTGCCAGGCCCAATAAACCATTTGTATACTTATGCCAGTTGAGATAAGGAGTTAATATAATTCATTCTGTACTGTTATAACTGTAGTTTTGTATTAATAGCTTACCGTATTCTACAGTTCCTAATGTATGACTTGTTGTAATGTGAAAATGAGTTGGCCAGTATTGCTCTATCTAAACAGGTCTGACCTGAGGAAGGCGTGGAACCTCCACCAAGCAATTACTTTTAGTACCATGTACCCTCCCATCTTTCCCCAATAGGTTTGAGGATACTCCAATCAAGCACACAATTGGGAACTAGACACAATAAAATACTGTTGCAGCCACCTCATTCGGGTTCAGAATTGTGGGGCCATTGCAACATCTCTGCTGTAGAAATCGATGATTTTGGAAAGACTTTTATCCCTACCATTTAGTGCACTTTCGCATCCTATTAACATGGAATTAGGGGTACGTGGGATAGCGTTTAAATGGAGACCTGAACCATTGATTTTCTGTCTGTGAGTTTGTAATAGTGAACATCTTAAAGATTATGCAGACTTCCTAAACATAATTGTGAAATGACATGGGACTGGGTATCTTCCATGGTTTAAATTTGCCAAGCATATGTTTTGCGTGTTGAAATGACCAGATGCTAGGCATAAACCCTGCTGCCTTGGATCTCGGGCAAAATCTATATTAAGAGGTATATGATTCCAGGGTTACCAGTGAAATAGTGCGCACGAGAGAGGAAGGACGCCTTGCTAGAGAGTATTTACTGCACACCAAAAATTATAGTGCTTTCAAGGCCTATCTTGACAGACATGAGACTAAGGAAAGCTCCCTTTTGATTAAAATGCGATTGGGAATTCTCCCCCTAAATGCATTGACGCATACATGGGAGTATTATCGCTCTTCCAAATGTTTCTACTGCATAACTTGGGATGAAATCCTAACCCATTTCCTCTTTTTCTGTCCTTTGTATCGATCTTCTAGATCACACTGGCTGATACCTTTGCTAAAAGAAAAAATATTAGAAATGTAGCATTCTAATTTTATAAAATGCTAAATGATTATACAATTTAAAAATCTGTGGCACAAGTTTTAACTGATGCTTGGAAGAAAAGATCAAGATTTTTGCAGGTGTTATGTTAACTTTAGTCTGCATATTGAAAGTATTTTGTCACCCCAGGCAAGAAATGTTGAATCGCACCTAGCCTAGGAAGCTAATTAAAACCTTGCTGTTCACCTAACATTCATTTTACACCGTTTTCCTATGACTATTGCATTCTCTAGTTTGACTATTTCTGTACCTCTCAATGAAACTGTATCATGCTCACTGTAACCAAGAGCCAAATATCCCCATGTAACTAAGACAATTTCGCCAAACTAGTCAATCTCATATCACGCTCACTGTAACCAAGAGCCAAGTATCCCTATGTAACTAAGACAATTTCGTTTAACTAAGACAATCGCAGTCAACAGCGCCTCAATTCCCTTGGGCTGCTAGTGTGCTATACAAATACATAAATTGTATGTGTAGCTGTAATAAATAGGTCTGTTTACTCCCTTCTTCCAGTATATGCTTTTATCTCTGACTGACGCAGGTTAACTAAGGTTCAGATAGTGCAGGCCTCTGGTATGGCTTGTAATTGTTGAGTAAATCATCACTATGTTGGTTTTTGATTTTGAGTATGTTATTTTGATACACAATGCACTTTACTATATACTTTAGGATATTGTTTTGAAAAACATGCTAATTATCAAATTAGGATCAGTGATGGCCCTGACTGCAGAATAATATTTGAATAATTATATTTTTTATTGTTAACTGTATTTGCAGCTATTGACCTGTGTGAACTCGAATTTGATGTGCATCCGTGAATTTGGGCTGTAATTGTATCCAAACTATATTTTATAAGCTCTATCCAGATGTTTTGATTGTGTATTTGTTTTATGGCTTGGCTGAAATAAACAAATATTTTATGACAAAATACGTCTCCTGGATATCTTTTCAAACCCCTATACAATATGCCACCTTGAAAGTAACTTTTTTGCTACTAGCCGAGGTAGAAACACCCATTCAAAAGGGGGCCAAAGAGGAGGTACCATTGTAAGAACAAGACAATAGTAGCTATTCAACTTACTTCATTCTGCCAGGCTCCTACTTAGATGACTGGCTGATAATGGAACTGGTCCATATGGGGTGAAAAGGACTTGGAATTAATTCAACTACTACACCATTCAATAACGTACTCAAATGAAGCCTACTTAATCACCGTCCAATAAATTCCTACGAGCAAATCTAGACAAGAATCATGCCTTAGCCTTTCCTTCAAGCTATACTGGCAACTGTTTCCTTTTAGCAGCTGTGAAAGCACATGATAGTGCAAGCAGTCATGAAAATACTGGAGTTCATGGCATCATGCATCAACTTAGTCCCTCATACATGCCTACAAATGGGGCCTTTTTAAGGGTAGCTCGGTGCACAATAGTGATTAGCAAAGGGGGATATGGAGGACCTAGCCATCATTTCACAGACTGTTTAGTCGCTGGTGTTTTAGAATGGTGGAACAAACGGAACATGCCCAAAGGAACCTCTTTCACAAATCATCATATGCAGATCACACTTTATACACTTCTATGGCGGGGTGGGGAACTCGCCTAGTACTAAGGGATGTGGACAAAACGGGAGGGCTTTTGGCATACATAGCTTGGAACCTGTAGCAGTAAGTCTAGTATTACACAGCTTCAAACCACAGATAAAGGAACAGCATTTCTTCATAAAGTTAGAGAAAACAGCCAGGTTTTGCATAAACAAACAGGGAGGCACACACTCTCATATGGCGCAGCTCGTTTGGCATTGGTACATAGAGAGGGTTGTCCATAGTAGCCCAGAATGTGCAGAGGGGCGAGGAGCATGAATGGAACTAGACACAAATACTAAAAACCATATTCAAGAAATGGGGAACACCAAACTGAGACTTATTTGCGACAAGTACAAATGCAAATGACAACGCTTCACTTCCTGGTTACTAGAAAATTATTCATTAGGCAAATACCTATAAAAGACATGGTCGGGGATATTTGCCCACACTTTTCCCCCCAGCACCATTAATCTACAGAGTAGTGCAAAAGATGCAAGAGGGGAGCTTAGCCATTATTTGTTGCACCAACTTGGGTGTAATCTGTCTAATATCCATATCTACTACACGTGGTACTAACCAATAAAACTTCTTGCAAGTCCATGTTTGATGGCACAACAGCATCAAGCACCCAAACTAACAAATTATGTATTTGGATGCTATGTGCGTGACGTCCTAAGGTTTGGGCACTTACAACTAGTTCATAGCTGCATGTACATCTTATTTTTTTTTTTTAACCAACTTTATTTTCTTCTCATGGACTCAAGTTACAAACATATATGTGAGAAGCAGTATACAATATTCTTATCATTGTTCTTCTTTTCAGTTCTCATTTTAATCCTGCAGGTACATCTAAAAGGAAGCATGTAACCAAACACAAGAAACCTGCTATTTCAATAAATGGAAGAGATGTGTTTTGAGTTAGAGGACCAGCATTCTGATGTAGTGTACATAGTTGGATGTGGTCCGGTACCTGCTTACCTCATTGACAGTGGACTGATCTAAAATTTACCTCAAGGTGCACCTATTGGAAAAGGCAGCAAATACCACCTAACACAAGGTCCAAATGGCATAAGGTGTCGGCGAACAAGGTTTTTAATGGAAGGAGTAAAAAGAAGGTACCCACCAATGCCAGTGTTCATCTTAGAACCATATTGTGACCTCAAAACTGTGCTATGAAATCATGCTGCAATTCTTTGAACCTTTGCACAAATGCTCATTGCAGCGCAGGCTAAGAAATTGCTAGGAGCTGGGAGCAATCACCTGTTTGTAGCCTAGAAGAGGCTTTTTAGTTAGACAGTAACATCTACAAAGAGCTATTGCCATCTCCCCAGAACAACTGGTACTCTGGAAACATACCTATGTGAAGTTACCCTTTTGGGAATGTGGCTAAAAGGAACATTAAGATACCTCCATAAGACATTTAATCTATATAATCGACAAATGGTTATTTTTTACATCTTGTGTGGAAGTTGGATTTGGAGCCAACTGTGTAGTAGCTCCTACTTACTGATTGATGCCTAATACTGTGAAGCTGCTTTTAAACTGCTGCTCAACAAATTCTTATTTTGATTCCTGTAGTATTAGAGTGAAGAATGGATTGGTCATAATTGCGGCAACCTCAAGCAGAAGCGTAATTGAACTACAGACCCTTTAGTGGAAGAGCATTTTATAACTATGCAGAGACATAAGGGTATTTAGAGCACATCTCTCCAAGAAAAATATTTTCGGTGTAAAGCAGTCCTTTTGAACTGTCTTTTTTTTCTCCTGAATCCCCTTATAAAAGCAATATTTACAGATTATTTTCACTTTGTTTGTAGTGCTTTGCATTGAAGATGTGCAGCATCATTTTCTATTCTGAATACATCTAAAAGCGGACCTTTTTCACACAAGTTAAAAATCAGTTAATTGAATGATGTCAACTTAGAAGAGCATTGTGGGTAGTGTGATGAATCGTGGAATTCATTGACGTCTCCCTGGGGGTGGGGAGAGCCTTTCCTTGTGAGGCTAGGCAGGCGAGCCCGCTATGCTATATTCTTCATAGGGGTGCTTGCATGCAGGAGCCCACCCCACATCTCTTAAGGACAAAGACTCCCGTTCCGATAAGAAACTCCCTTTCATCTCACGCCGAAGTCTGATCAAACTATAGCAGTTGACAGAAAACCAGAATCTTCCTACATCTGCTGTTGTGATTTCATATAAGAGGATAAGTACTTAACCAAATACTGTGACGTGTAAAACCCCAAGGATGATGAGAAATAAGTACCCGTTAGGTACTGGGACGAAGAAACTCAAAGGAGACGTAACGAGTATGTCTCTGACTTTAAAAAAAGTACTACCATGAGAAACTGGGGAAGCCCCAGAGTGTCAACATAAAAAGGGCAGGAGCCATATGACTAGAGAGAGACACAGGGCATTCAAACGGGCTGGACAGGAGAAGCTGGGAACCCGGAGAAGAAGCTGCATTTCAAGCAGGCGAACAGCAAGGAGAAGGAAGTGCCCGAGTTGCACTGTGTACACTGCAGACCAGAGGAAGTTTGCAAGCCTGAGATGGCTATAGGAGGAACGCACAGGGGCGACTTAAGGAAATCTGTGGCTGGGAAGTGCCCAGGCTACTGCAAACAACCGACCGAGCCTACCTGCCTATAGGAAGTCCCAGGAGCGAGTTGCAATTCAAAAGTGGTGGCGGGGAAGGAAAAAGAATTGATATTCCTTCCAAAGCCAAGCACACACTGAGAGGAAGAAACCGAAGCATGTTAAAGAAAGGAGAAAAAGCACAAACACGAGAGCACCCTGACGGACCACAGAGAAATTGCAAAGGCGAGGGCTGACTCTGTGACTCAGCCCTATGACACCACAGGTAACGTTGGAGAGCAGGAAATGCAGGCAAAGAGACATTCGCGCTCTGAAACACTTGTGTATTGAGGGCGATATAAATAAAATATATCATATCTTACATATATAACAAGGTGAATAATCCTATCTGTCGGAGAACGAGATTCGAAAATAACGATTGGAGTCAGTCTACTCGTTCCTGTCAATGGTTGAAACCTGAAAGGAAGGATGAACATACAGGGACACAGCCTACTCATCCCAATGAAGGAAAGGATAATAATTGTAAGGAAGCTAGTCACTGGATAAAGCACACAGATCCCAGTGAGGAAAGAAAAATACAAGAGATCATAAAAAGCAATAAGAGAGGAGGAACACCACTGGTGATACTGGTGTTAGCAAAATAGGAACTATCGGAAAGCCCTGAGAGGGATAGTGGAAAAGGACATACACGAGCTGTAATATCCAAGGAGAGGACCTTGAGAAACCAAGGAGAAATAACGAGAGGGACGTGGAGAAGTCCACTAAGAGAACTGACTGAACTGTAGCAAGAAATAGCAAAGAACTGCAGGAAGATCCCAGTCCCAGGAGGAGGGAGTCATTCTCCTGGTCTTTAGTTAGTTAGAATAAGTGGTAAGGATTGAGTAGTTTCGTTTCGGATGGTGGACAGACTTTTCCTTTGGACTTGAGAACGGATTACAAGCACCTTAGTTTAGTTCTGTTAGGCAGGGAAACCCTTGGAATAGGGAAAGGTAGGCATTTCTTTTCTCAAAGCTTTATTCAGTTGTAATGTGAATTCCAGCCAGGCATTATGAATATACCACACAAAATACCAATGCGATAACGGACAATCCCTCATATTACGTAGTGTCATAGAAGACTGAGCACAAGAATTTTAACCTTATATAACAGCCCAATACCCCCCACCCCCACCTTCCCAAACTTTCAAAACCAGGGGTATTGTCCTCTATCTTTGCGTCTGGGCTCTCTTCCAATGTCCAGAATCTTCACGGTTCCCTTCAGATATCTGAATAATTACAAAGTAGAGCAGGTTTGAAATAGTTTTGCTCACTGTCCGTTACTTATTTGTGAAACGGAAGCCATATAGCCAAACATTTGTGGTATTTACCATTAGCCAAGGCACACACTTTCTCCTTCGCCATAATTCCCCACATTCTGACCCACCACGTAGCCATTATGGGACCCTGTTATGTTTTCCAACCGTGGGCCAGCGTAATCCTTGAGGCCGTAAGCATGTGAGTGATAAGGGCAGCACGATCCCCACTAGCATCATATAGGACCTCAGCCACTGCACTCAATATTCTCCAGCATGGGGTCTGGCATGGATTCACATGCTCATGAATATTCCCCGTCGTCAGGCTGGGAATCCTCGGTAAAGAAAAAACCAGTATCAGTTTCGTTTCTGATCTGTCTTTCGTAGTAATAACCAATCACTGGTCTCTGCGTCATACTGACCACAGCCAATGACTGCCCTCTACCTAAGCACCGCCTCTGGCAGCCATCTTCAGATTTTTACCGCACGTTCATGTGTTGGGATCCTCGTGCTATTGCTCTCGAGCGTTAGTGCTATTTTTTCACGTTTTTTCTCAAAAACTTCGTTTTTTCGGTCAAAAGAGCCTCAAGCTCCACCGACTCTCCATCCGATCAACGGGGACCCGTGTCGGATTCGTCTGCGCCCCTCAAGGGTGAAGATTTCGTCGAGCTACGCTTTTGGAGGACTCCAGAAGCTTCTCAGGCCCGGACATGGCCCAGGAGAAGGGAAGCTCGACGCCCGGAAAGCTGTTCAGGATCTGCCCTGGATGCCAGCTGCAGAACGTCTTTAAGGAGGACAAACACTCCTTTTGTCTCTACTGCTTACATGAGGACAAGACGCACGTGGAGAAGGACTGTGCGTTTTGCGGCAATATGTCGGAGCGGACCATGAAGGACCGCCATCAACGTCTCGCCAACTGGCTGGAAAGGAAGAGCCCGTCAGGCGAGAAGAAGAGGAAGAAATCCGAGCGGTCTTCTAAGACCTTTGAGGACGCCCCGGCGACGGGGGTCCAACACAAGGCCAAGCACCGCGAGTCCGCTGGCACCGGGAGCGCCGAACGGTCGGGCTCTACGGGCGCCAGGCAGGGCGCACCCTCCCCGGCACCATCAACCACGAGCCAACGCTCTGGGTCGGGTAAGAGGAAGGGCGAGCACCCGGCGAAGCTCCTGGAGAGGCCCCAGTCGAGCTCGAAGGCCCCATCGGAGGGGGAGCGAGGCAGTGTCCCCCCCCTCAAGGATAAGGCGGTGAGCGCACCTAAGGTGGTGAAGGCCTTAATCCATCTGGCCAAGCCCTCTATCGTTACTGTCGCGGCGGCCCTGGCTCAGCCTGTGGAGGCTACACCAGTGGTGGCGACCTCGGGGCTCAGAGTCTCCCTGCCACCTCGGAGGGAGTCCTCTTTTGTGCCCATCGATAGGACCCCCGTGAAATCCCCGGCGGGGAAGAAAAAGGGGGGGGCAGGGCGTCGTCGTAGATTCGGCCTCAACCTCGGAGGAAGAGCTGATCGAGGTCTTAGGCCACGGCCTTGGCGTGGAAGAAGACCGGCCCGCCGGGATGGATCCCGACGCAGGTGACGACGACATCGTCGAGGGTGCCGACGGGGCCCCTGATCGCCCGTCGGATTCCCCTCTGCCAGCGCCGCAAGACAACTCGGCGGCCATTTTGTTGGCTATACAGTCCTTATGCTCGGAGATAAGGACGAGACTACCGTTGCCGACAAGGAACCTCCCGTCGGGGGATCCTGAACCGGGACCTTCTGGTGTTCCCCCGCCCAAGAAAAGAAGGATTCACCCTCCACCTCCTTTTCAGCCGTCGCGCCCCGTCCAGCCCTCCTCCCCGTCCACCCGAGGGGATGATACGGGGACTGACACGGCAGCGACGGGTACGGACGACGAGGTATACGACGAGGATCTACCGTCGTCACCTCCCACCAGGGCTTCTCCGCCCGACGAGACTGGATCGTTCCACTCCATGATCGCCAGGGCATCCGAGCTTTTCCAACTCTGCCCTGAGGAGAAGAAAAAGGAAGGATTCCTTTATCAACGGCGCGAGGCCAAGAGGAAGACGGTCCTCGCGGTGCCTCTACTGGACGACATTTGGGATGAGGGCCTCGCCCTCCTCAAGAACCCTTCCACGACGCCAGCTAGAAGAGACCGGTACGAGAAGAAGTACCGGGTCCCGGACGCGGCCCCCCTGTGCCTCCGGGCGCAGCCTACCCCGGACTCCGCCGTCTCCGCGGCGGCCAGGAAGAAAGCGGGGGGGGGTGCGGCCTCCACATCGACTTCCCCACCGGACGGCGAGGGAAAGAAATTGGACGCTATGGGACGCAGGGTCATCTCGTCTGCAGCGACGGCGATTAAAGCGGCCAACGCCTTGGCTATCGTGGCCCGCTACGACAGGGAGCTATGGTACAAACTGGCTCCCCTGCTGGACTTCCTACCGGAGGACAAGAGGGCGGATGCCCTGGAGATCCTACAGGAAGGTGAGGTGGCGTCGGACCACGCCATCACTATTGCGACGGACATCGCCGACACTGGGTTTCGCCAGTTGGGCAACGGCGTGTGCCTTAGGCGGCGTGGATGGCTCAAGGCTACTGACTTCCGTCAAGACGTACAGACCAGAGTCCTGGACATGCCGTTCGATGGGAACAACCTGTTTGGGAAAACAGTGGACGATTCCCTTCAGGCCATTAAAGCGGACACTGAGACGGCCCGGGCCCTTGGGGTTCTGCAGCAACGACGGACGCCCTTTCGGAGCAGCGGAGGCAAGGGCGCCTCCAAAGGTTCCGGCGGCAGTTTCTCCACCTACCGTCAAGCGGCCCGCTCATCGTCTCAGGAGGCCTACAGAGGACGAGGCAAGTCTGGCGGACCCCGCCGCCGTCGCCAAGGAGGTCAAGGCGGCAAAGCCTCGTCGAAACAGGATTGAACCGGTCGTGGGGTCGGGCCCCCACCGAAGCACCCCGGTGGGAGGCCGGCTGGCGAGCTTCGTCAGCGTGTGGGAGTCCATCTCCACCGACCGTTGGGTGCTGGACGCCTTAGCCCGGGGCCACGCGCTCGAGTTTCAAAGAAGGTGCCCGCGCGTCCCCCCCGTGGCCAGGAAAGAGCTTCACGTCCCTCAGCTTCTCCTGGAGGTAAAGGCGATGCTCAGGAAGGGCGCCATCGAACTCGTCCCAAAGAGGCTTCGGGGCTCCGGAGTTTACTCGAGATAATTCCTCGTGAAGAAGAAGACGGGAGGATGGCGCCCCATCCTAGACCTGCGACGTCTGAACAAGTTCATCAAGGCGCAGAAGTTCCGGATAGTCACCCTCCAGCACGTCCTGGGGCAGCTGGAGGAAGGAGACTTCCTGTCGTCGTTGGATTTGGAGGATGCCTACTTCCATATTCCCATCCTAAAGGGGCACCGAAAATTCCTCAGGTTTGTGGTCCAAGGGCAAAAACAAAGAGGTGATGGCTGGAAGGTTTAGAATTAATCTTAACCACTGGCAACGCTCTGGGCAACCCTCCAGACCACCGTTCTTCGCCTGCCAAGCCATTACAGAAGGGAAAGACCATATGCAAATCAGGCTTGGCCCCACCCCAAAAGGGGCAGTCCAGCCCGAACTGCTAGGCCACATCCCTTCTGCACGAGACCACAAGCATCCCCAAACATGTTTCGCCCTTGTTGGGGCTCATCAGTGAGGAGTAGCTTGGGTCTCTAGGCCCAGCAGGCACGGGACCCACGTCTGGGCATACCCGTCCCACTCGGGGTGACATAGCAAAAACAAAGAGGTGATGGCTGGAAGGTTTAGAATTAATCTTAACCACTGGCAACGCTCTGGGCAACCCTCCAGACCACCGTTCTTCGCCTGCCAAGCCATTACAGAAGGGAAAGACCATATGCAAATCAGGCTTGGCCCCACCCCAAAAGGGGCAGTCCAGCCCGAACTGCTAGGCCACATCCCTTCTGCACGAGACCACAAGCATCCCCAAACATGTTTCGCCCTTGTTGGGGCTCATCAGTGAGGAGTAGCTTGGGTCTCTAGGCCCAGCAGGCACGGGACCCACGTCTGGGCATACCCGTCCCACTCGGGGTGACATAGCAAAAACAAAGAGGTGATGGCTGGAAGGTTTAGAATTAATCTTAACCACTTGCAACGCTCTGGGCAACCCTCCAGACCACCGTTCTTCGCCTGCCAAGCCATTACAGAAGGGAAAGACCATATGTAAATCAGGCTTGGCCCCACCCCAAAAGGTGCAGTCCAGCCCGAACTGCTAGGCCACATCCCTTCTGCACGAGACCACAAGCATCCCCAAACATGTTTCGCCCTTGTTGGGGCTCATCAGTGAGGAGTAGCTTGGGTCTCTAGGCCCAGCAGGCATACCCGTCCCACTCGGGGTGACATAGCAAAAACAAAGAGGTGATGGCTGGAAGGTTTAGAATTAATCTTAACCACTGGCAACGCTCTGGGCAACCCTCCAGACCACCGTTCTTCGCCTGCCAAGCCATTACAGAAGGGAAAGACCATATGCAAATCAGGCTTGGCCCCACCCCAAAAGGGGCAGTCCAGCCCGAACTGCTAGGCCACATCCCTTCTGCACGAGACCACAAGCATCCCCAAACATGTTTCGCCCTTGTTGGGGCTCATCAGTGAGGAGTAGCTTGGGTCTCTAGGCCCAGCAGGCACGGGACCCACGTCTGGGCATACCCGTCCCACTCGGGGTGACATAGCAAAAACAAAGAGGTGATGGCTGGAAGGTTTAGAATTAATCTTAACCACTGGCAACGCTCTGGGCAACCCTCCAGACCACCGTTCTTCGCCTGCCAAGCCATTACAGAAGGGAAAGACCATATGCAAATCAGGCTTGGCCCCACCCCAAAAGGGGCAGTCCAGCCCGAACTGCTAGGCCACATCCCTTCTGCACGAGACCACAAGCATCCCCAAACATGTTTCGCCCTTGTTGGGGCTCATCAGTGAGGAGTAGCTTGGGTCTCTAGGCCCAGCAGGCACGGGACCCACGTCTGGGCATACCCGTCCCACTCGGGGTGACATAGCAAAAACAAAGAGGTGATGGCTGGAAGGTTTAGAATTAATCTTAACCACTGGCAACGCTCTGGGCAACCCTCCAGACCACCGTTCTTCGCCTGCCAAGCCATTACAGAAGGGAAAGACCCATATGCAAATCAGGCTTGGCCCCACCCCAAAAGGGGCAGTCCAGCCCGAACTGCTAGGCCACATCCCTTCTGCACGAGACCACAAGCATCCCCAAACATGTTTCGCCCTTGTTGGGGCTCATCAGTGAGGAGTAGCTTGGGTCTCTAGGCCCAGCAGGCACGGGACCCACGTCTGGGCATACCCGTCCCACTCGGGGTGACATAGCAAAAACAAAGAGGTGATGGCTGGAAGGTTTAGAATTAATCTTAACCACTGGCAACGCTCTGGGCAACCCTCCAGACCACCGTTCTTCGCCTGCCAAGCCATTACAGAAGGGAAAGACCATATGCAAATCAGGCTTGGCCCCACCCCAAAAGGGGCAGTCCAAGGGCGTCACTACCAGTTCAAAGCCCTCCCCTTCGGACTACGGTCGGCACCCAGGGTATTCACCAAGTGCCTTGCACCGGTGGCGGCGCAGCTGTGCCGCAAGGGGATCCACGTCTACCCCTACCTGGACGACTGGCTCATGCGAGCCAAGACGAGGGAGCTCGCCGTGGAGCACACGGCAAGGACCGTCCAACTTCTCACGGACCTGGGATTCTCCGTGAACTACGCCAAGTCCCACCTGGTACCCGCGCAAAACGCACTGTTTCTGGGAGCGAAGCTCGACACAGTGTCCCTTCTGGCCTCCCCGTCGGAGGAAAGGACCAGGTCCATCCTGGGCAAGGTACAGCGGATGTTGGTTTCCGACGCGGCCAAGGTGAGGTCCATCAAGTCCCTCCTCGGAATGATGTCTTCTTGCATCTACCTCATTCCCATGTGCAGGCTCCGGATGCGCCCGTTGCAGGAGTTCCTGGACGCGCGCTGGATCGAAACGACGGGCGGCTTCGAGGAGAGGATCACACTCGACGAGAGTTTCCGCCGAGCGGTCCGGTGGTGGGGCAACCGCGCGCATCTGACGGCGGGCATGGACTTCCAGACCCCAGACCACCAGGAGACAGTGACCACGGATGCCTCCCTGGAAGGGTGGGGAGCGCACACCGAAAATCTGCACGCGAGAGGCCTTTGGCTCCCGACGGAGAAGTCCCTCCATATCAACGTCCTGGAGCTCCGTGCAGTGTTCTGGGCCCTCAGGTACTTCCTTCCGTCCCTCAAGGGCAAGGTGGTGAGGATCTTCACCGACAACACCACCACCATGTTTTACATCAGGAAACAGGGCGGAACCAGGTCCCCAGCGCTGTCCAAGGAGGCGCAGGACCTGTGGCATTGGGCCGTCGCCCAAAGGATGTTTCTGGTGCCGTTTCATCTGGCAGGGATAAAAAACACCATCGCGACTCACTCAGCAGGGAGCTGCGCTCGTGCCACGAGTGGGAACTACGGCAGGATCTAGTGGATCGCCTCTTCCGACGGTGGGGCACACCCCAGATCGACCTGTTCGCGACGGCGACGAACTCCAAGTGCCGGAGGTTCGCCAGCAGGTTTCCCCAGGCGAGGAGCATGGGCGATGCTTTCTCGTTCCCCTGGGAGGGCCTGTTCCTCTACGCGTTCCCTCCTTTGCCACTGCTAATCCGGCTCGTCAACCAGCTCAAGAGGTCACGGTGCAGGATGATCCTCGTCGCACCTGCGTGGCCGAGGCAGATATGGTTCCCGGACCTTCTGGACTTGTCAGCGTCCCCGCCAATCAAGCTGCCGGTGGACGCGGATCTACTCTCCAGGGAAGGAGGCGCCATCCTCCACCACGACCCGAAATCGCTGAACTTGCAGGCCTGGCTCCTGCAGCGCTAGAGTTTGGAGGATACGACATACCGGCCGACTGCAGAGAGGTTCTTGCAAAGGCCAGGGCGTCCTCGACTCTTAAATGCTACGGACACAAATGGAAGAGGTTCTCTGTCTGGTGCCACGCACAGAAGATTAACCCTCTACGGATTACGGCTCCCCAGGTACTGCCGTACCTGCTGACGCTGGCCAAAGCTGGACTGGCACACGCGTCCCTCAAGATTCATCATGCTGCGATCTCCCGATACACCAGAACCACGGGCCGGACGTCCTTGTGGTCTCATCGTCTGGTGAAAGAGTTCATGAAGGGACTGTTCAGATCGTTCCCGCCGGTGAAGGCTCCGGCCCCGGCGTGGGAGCTCAACGTGGTGCTGACCAAGCTCATGGGACCTCCGTTCGAGCCTCTGCACTCGGCCCCGTTGAAGTTTCTGTCGTGGAAAACAGCGTTTCTTGTGGCCATCACCTCCGCACGACGGGTGGGAGAGATCCAGGCCCTTTCCTGCAAGGCCCCGTACTTGACTTTTCACGACACGAGGGTAGTGCTCAGGACGCACCCCTCCCTCATGCCCAAGGTACCGTCGGACTTCCATCTCAACGAACCCTTGGTGTTGCCTGTGTTCTTCCCGTTGCCTTCGTCGCCGGCTGAGAGGACTTTGCACTCGCTGGATGTGGCTAGAGCGCTGAAGTTCTACGTGGACCACACGAAGTGTTTTCGGAAGACGTCACAACTCTTTGTGAACTTTGGACCTGTCAATCAGGGGAAGGCTCTCTCGAAGGCTTCCATTTCCAGATGGCTCTCCGGCTGTATCATGTACTGTCATCGGTTGGCAAACCGACCGCTGCCTGGCCGTCCGAGAGCCCATTCCACCAGAGCGATCGCAGCTACCACGGCGTTCCTTTCTGCGCACTTTAGAGTTGAGGACGCACTAGCCTTTGCAAGCACCTCCTTGCAGTCCGCCGGGATATCGTACCCTCCAAACTCTAGTGCTGCAGGAGCCAGTCCTGCAAGTTCAGCGACTCCGGATCGTGATGGAGAATGGCGCCTCCTATTCAGGAGAAAAGATCTGCGTCTGTCCACAGTCTGACTGGGGGGACGCGGACAAGTCCAGAAGGTCCGGGAAGGAGATCAGTCTCGGCCACGCCAGTGCGACGAGGATCATCCTGCACCGAGTTGGTTGACGAGTCGGAGCAGCAACGGCAACGGGGGGGAACGCATACAGGAACAGGGCGTCCTAGGGGAACGAGAAAGCATTGCTCATGCTCCTCTGCTGGGGAAACCTGCTGGCGAACCTCTGGAACTTGGAGTTCGTCGCCGTCGCAAGCAGGCGATCTGGGGTTTGCCCCATGGTTGGAAAAGTCGATCCACTTAATCCGGACGCAGCTCCCACTCGTGGCATGAGTCGGCGATGACGTTCTTTATTCCTGCTAGATGGAAGGGCACCAGAAACATCCCCTGGGCGACGGCCCAGTGCCACAGATCCTGGGCCTCCTTGGACAGGGCTGGGGATCTGGTGCCTCCCTGCTTCTGGGTGTAGAACATCGTGGTGGTGTTGTCGGTGAAGACCCTCACCACCTTTCCCCTGAGGGACGGGAGGAACGACCTGAGGGCCCAGAACACGGCTCGGAGCTCCAGGATGTTGATGTGGAGTGACCTCTCCTCGGGGAGCCAAAGGCCTCTCGCGTGCAGATCTCCGATGAGCGCTCCCCATCCCTCCAGGGAGGCGGCCTTCGTCACTGTCTCCTGAAAGTCCTTGCCCGCCGCGAGGTGCGCGCGGGTGCCCCACCATCGGATTGCTTGGCGGAAAGCCTTGTTGAGCGGTATCCTGTCTTCAAAGCTGCCCGTCACTTGTATCCAACGGGCGTCGAGGAACTCTTGTAGAGGACGCATCCGTAGACTGCACAGGCGCACCAGGTAGATGCATGAGTACATCATTCGAGCAGGGACTTGATGGATCTCACCCTGGCCACGTCCGTGGCCAGCAGGCGCTGTACCTTGCCCAAGATGGCCTTCGTCCTTTCCTCCGATGGCGAGGCCAATCGCGTAACTGTATCGAGCTTGGCTCCCAGAAACAGTGCGACCTGCGACGGGACCAGGTGGGATTTCGAGTAGTTGATGGAGAATCCCAGGTCCGTGAGAAGCTGCACGGTCTCCGCTGTGTGTTCGACGGCGAGTTCTCTTGTCCTTGCACGGATGAGCCAATCGTCCAGGTATGGGTAGACGTGGATCCCCCGCAGGCGGAGCCGCGCCGCCACTGTGCGAGGCACTTGGTAAAACACCCTGGGTGCCGACTTCAGCCCGAATGGCAGGCCCCTGGACTACGAATCTGAGGAACTTTCGGTGCCCCTTTAGAATGGGGATGTGGAAGTAAGCATCCTCCAAGTCCAGCGACAACAGGAAGTCGCCCTCCTCCAGCTGTCCCAGCACGTGCTGGAGGGTGACCATCCTGGACTTTTGCGCCTTGATGTATTTGTTTAACCGCTGCAGGTCCAGGATGGGGCTCCAACCGCCTGTCTTCTTTCTGACAAGGAAATACCTTGAGAATACTCCGGAGCCCAGGAGCCTCTTCGGGACAAGCTCGATGGCACCTTTCTTGAGCATCGCCCTTACTTCTAACAGTAGTTGAGGGACGTGATTTTCCTTCCTGGCCACGGGAGGAATGCGGGGGCACTTCAGAAATTTGAGTGTGCCCGTGGGCCAGGGCATCCAGCATCCAACGGTCGGTGGAGATGGAGTCCCACACGCTGACGAACCTCGTCAGCCGGCCTCCCACCCGGGTGCTTAGGTGGGGGCCCGACGCAACGGCCGTTTCAGTCGTGCTTGGAGGCGGGCTTGCCTCCTTGGGCACCTTGGTGACGAGATCCTCCTGACTTGCCGCGTCCTCTGTAGACCTCCTGCGACGAAGAGCGGACTGCCTGGCGGTAAGTCGAGGAGCCGCCGCCGGATCCCTTGGAGGCACCCTGTCTGCCTCCGGCGTTCGAAAGGGCGGCCGTCGTTTCTGCAACACTCCCAAGGGCCGAGCCGTATCCGTGTCGGTCTTGATGGCCTGAAGTGACTCATCCACTGTCTTTCCAAACAGGTTGTTCCCGTCGAAGGGCATGTCAAATCAGTTGCCTTGAGCCATCCCCGCCGTCAAAGGCAAACACCTTTGCCCAACTGGCGGAATCCGGTGTCAGCGATATCAGTGGCCACTGTTATGGCGTGGTCCGACGCCACCTAACCTTCCTGTAGGATCTCCAGGGCCTCTGCCCTCTTGTTGTCCGGTAGGAAGTCCAGCAGATGAGCGATCTTAGACCACAGCTCAATAGAGGCCTTCACAGGCTGGATCAAGGCCTTCACCACCTTGGGCGCGCTTGAGGCCTTCACCTTGGGGGATGGGTCACCACATCGCTCCCCTTCGGCTGATCCCTTTGAGATGGACTGGGGCCTCTCCAGAAGCTTAGCCGAGTTCTCGGATTTCCTCTTCCCAGAGCCAGAGCATTGGCTTGTGGTTGGTGGCATCGGTGAGAGTGCGCTCTGCCTGGCAGCCAAGGAGCCTGACCTTTCGGCGCTCCCGGTGCTCGCGGACTCGCAGTGGTTTGCCTTCTGTTGGGCCCCCGTCTCCGGGGCGCCCTCAGAAGACCGCTCAGACGACTACTTCTCACCTGCTGAGCCCTTATCCAGCCAGCTGGCAAGGCGGGTCCGACGATCCCTCATAGTGCGCTCCGACAGGTTCTTGCAAAACGCACAGTCCTTTTCCACGTGCGTCTTGTCTTCATGAAGGCAGCAGAGACATCTCGAATGCTCATCCTCCTTGAAAACATTCTGTAATCCGCATCCAGAGCAGTTCCTGAACAGCTTGGATCCGGGTATCGAGCTTCCCTTGTCCTGGGCCATGTCCACGAGGTAGGCCTTAGATCTTCTGGAATCCTCCAAGAAGCGTAACTCGACGAAACATCGCCCTTGAGGGGCATAGAAAATTCCGAAACGGGTCCCCGTTGATCGGAAGTAGAAACGGTGGAGCTTGAGGTTCGATTGACTGAAAAAATGAGATAAAACTCTTTGAAAAAACACAAAACGCAGAAAAAGCTCAAGAGCTATAGCACGAGGACTCCCAACGCTTGAACGTGCGGTAAAAATCTGAGGATGGCTGCCAGGGGCGGGGCTTAGGGAGAGGGCAGTCATTGGCTGTCCGAGATCCGATTCGACCAGAGCGATCGCTGCTACTACGGCGTTGTTGTCTGGTGTGCCCCTGCTGGACATATGCAGGGTTTTACGTGGAGGTCGACGCACACCTTCACGAAATTCTACTGCGTCGATCGGGATTCCAGGGAGGAGTCCAGGGTCGGCCAAGCAGTGCTGCGCAACCTGTTCGCCTGAGGTGAGCCTGGTGAGGAGGTAAGATGCTTAATGTTGAGTTTGATGTACTGCTTAATGTTGAGCCTTTGCCACCTCCCGTGGTTGTGCATGTGTGTACTGCTATGTATTCTTTATTCATGAGCATGTGAATCCATGCCAGACCCCATGCTGGAGAAGGAACAAGTTACTTACCTGTAACTGTTGTTCTCCAGCATGGGTCTGGCATGGATTCACATGCGAACCCTCCCGCCTACCCCTCTGCGGCTCTTCACTTGGTCATACTGCCACTTCTCGTGCTTCCAAATCTGAAGAAGGCTGCCAGAGGCGGTGCTTAGGTAGAGGGCAGTCATTGGCTGTGGTCAGTATGACGCAGAGACCAGTGATTGGTTATTACTACGAAAGACAGATCAGAAACGAAACTGATACTGGTTTTTTCTTTACCGAGGATTCCCAGCCTGACGACGGGGAATATTCATGAGCATGTGAATCCATGCCAGACCCATGCTGGAGAACAACAGTTACAGGTAAGTAACTTGTTCCTTCCTCAAAACAAGTATAGCTGCACCCATACCACAGCATCAGCCCTTGTTAGGGAACCAGAAACCTGCAAAAACTAAAGGAAATTCTAGCAAGGGAGATCTCGCCAATGTAGGGACCATTCAGTATCTGATGAACTGTATATAATTATTATTTTCACCAAAAGACTTGCCCAAGATACCGGTTAGAAGTAGTTTTGGACATTGTTCAGTTAAGAACTTTTCGACACCACAGGCCCCTCAGATCAAAAGTCACCTACCCAACGTGCCCTTGTAGAATACAGGATGGAGAGCTCCACAAAACAAAAGCACAAGTCAGAAGGGTGGGTTATTTCAAGGTACACTGTATCACAGTTTTAGTTTGTGGATGGGGATTACAATAGTGGTTTTGTTATAATTGATTTTTCCACAGAATCAGTGCCCAGACAACAGGTCCTCAGCTTAAAAGGCATTACGCTCCCGCAGAGACCTAAGGTAAGCGTTACACTATTCAATATCGAATATTTTACCTGTATGGGAATCCATTCTGGTAGAAGTCACTAAGGGTTAGCATCACTTGTCTGGCCCAATTCACCCAGAAACGAGGGCACCTGCCTGTTGTAAAGTCTGCGTTATAACTCATCTGGGGGAAGGGGCCCAAACCTGTCCTCAAGTTTGTTTCTTTTCTCTCAATGAGTGTATTCTTTGTGGAGGCAAGTAACGGGTCACCCGCTCCATGAGCAGATGGTCCCATGAATCCCAGGTACCCCAATGGGATGTCAGTGGGGCACTGTTCCAACTCAAACCAACCTTTTGGGTGTTCCTCCAAGGACCACTGCATCATAAGGGCCAGCTGCGCTGCCAGAAGATACCAAGCAATCTCAGGGACCCATAAACCCCCCCCATCAATGTATGTTAATGTTAAAGGACATTTGTACCGCGCACTAGCACCACCGAAGTGGTCCCCTGGCGCTCTGGCGGCTCTGAAAAAGAGGAGGAGGAGGGGGGGTGGGTTAGTGGGAATAAGCTGGAAAAGTGCAAGAGAGCGGTGATGTACTGTTGGTAGCCTCAGCCCGGTGGGTCCGTTGGCTGGGCTTGGGGTGTTTTATGGTCCGTAGTCGTCGTGTGCTGTTGTGCAAGTCTGTGTGGTTTGTTTTGTTGTTGCATTGTTGTGAAGTTTGTACGAATTGCTGTCTTTAAGGCTTGTGGTTGTGTTTGGTTATAGTTTGAGAGGTGTATGCAGAGGGATGGAATTGTTAGTTGGTTGGTTAGTTGGCATTGCTGTCCTTGCAATTGTGTGATTCCATCTAGGTCCGGTAGATGCTAACAGTCACATTTCTATCTAGATGCCGCATAAGCTAAAGTTCAGAATTCCATACTAGTGTGGCACATGCTAGCAGTCACATTTCTGTCAAGATGCGACGCAAGCTAGGTTAATAATTCTAAGTGTGGTGCATGCTAAGAATCACATATGCTAACCATCACATTTCTGAAATTCCATCTAGGTGTGGTATTTGCTAACAATCATATTTCTATCTAGATGCTGCGCGGGCTAAGCTTGAGAATTCCATATAAGTGTGACATATGCTAACAATCACGTTTCTGAAATTCCATCTAAGTGTGGCATATGTTAACAATCACATTTCTGTCTAGATTTGGCGCAGATTAAACTTGAGAAATTCCATCCAAGTATGGCATATGCTAACAATCACATTTCTGTCTAGATTTGGCGCAGACTAAACTTGAGAAATTCCATCTAAGTCTGGCATATGCTAACAATCACATTTCTGAAAATAGACCCAAAAAGGACCCTCTGAGCATCCTGGGTTTCTTTCGACCCCCCTCCTCCCCCCACCCACATATGAAGTGCAAGACCTCCCTCTGTAAGTGTTTGATCATCTGAACAGGTATCTGTATTGGAAGGGAACTCACTGAATATGAATTTAGGCAGTAGGGTCATCTTTATGGCAGTTATACGGGCGAACCGAAGAGTTCTTGCATCTCCCACTCTTTATTATTATTATTTTTTTTCATCAAACATTTTATTGGTTTTCCATACAAAAAAAGAAACATTACAACAATTAGGAGAGCCACATGTGTAGCTCTCTAGTACCTATATACAAATGAAAAAAATCAAAAAAGAAGAAAAGGGGGGTCACAAGAAGCATACGTAATCAACAGCATTATACATCATCACAATGATTTCTACACAGCCACTATACATTTTCCAGAGTTGGTTGGATGGAGGGATAAAGGACGAGTTAGCCGCAATCTTCCCATTTCTGCCAGATTTTCTTTGCCTTTTCGGGGCACCTCTCGCGGTGTAAACTCTGTGCTCTATTGCTATGCATATGTCTATATCCTGGGTCCATTGCTCAAAACATGGTGTCACTTCAGATCCCCAGTTGTGCTATATTCCTCTTGATTACTGCTGTGGTGGTTGACAGAAATAGCTTTTTGTATCTGGACATTTCACATTCGCCCTCTATTCCCAACAATAAAAGTCTGGGTTCCCTCGGGATTGTTTTGCCCATGAATTTCGATAGTTCAACGCAACATGCTTGCCAGTATTGTCGGATATTATCACATTCCCACAATATATGGAAGAAAGTGCCCTCATCGCGTTTGCAGCGTAAGCATTGTGGATCCGATACCTTGCCCCAGCGGAAGAGTGGCACTCTCGGATAATATACCCTGTGGAAGATTTTAAGCTGGATGAGCCCGAGTCTGGATGAGATTGCTGTCTCTCAGGGATACACCAGAGCAGCTATCCAGTCTTCTGCTTGAATCTCTCCTACATCTCACTCCCATTTAGTCTTCAGGCTTATCAATTCTGTCACGGCAAAGGAGGTGATGGCATTGTACATGACCGAGGTGACTTTGTTTAATATGTTCAGAAACTACATTGTGTCCTATTGGGGTGTATTCGGGCCTATCGCTCATGGCAGGGAGGTGGGCTTGCAGTGCGTGCTTCAGCTGGGAGTATTAAAACTCATAAGTGGAATCCAAGACAATGAGGAGCAGATACACAATAGGCCGTATGTACTATGTTGAACTTTCTGTGAGATTTTGTTTGAGGTTACTACTTCTCCACGTAGAAGGAGCAAGATCCTTTACAAATTCGTTTTTTTCTATTAACAAAACTTATGTTGAAATAAACAACATAATATATTTACACTCCGAAAATGTTTCCTTTAGGCACATTAGCTCGTGTACACAGGCTTTTCCACTAATATTTTACTAATTAAGATAGGCTTTTCCACTAGTCTTACTAATTCAGGATAAAGGGAGTGGGTGTTGGCCCTGAATGTACATCTTCAATAATGTTGCCCCTTGATCTCAAATCTGTTTTTAATTAGTTGTTAATACCCTCAATGTAGATGTTTACATCTCCTCAAACTAATCTGAATAAGCCTCCCAGTGGTTTGGAAACATTTTCCCATTTTAGATTGCAGAGCTCTCTTCAAATGTGAAGTTGAATGTACCGTCAAGCAAAAATGTGTTGTTGAGCCAGCAGGATAGTGGCAATGCACAGGTCTTGGAAACAAGACAAAGCATAACAGTACAGGTTTGAAACCTGGTCCAGTGTTTTGAGGCCGGACCCCGGCATGAAGCCCAAAGAAAAGCTTTTTAATGCCAATTTTCTCACTTTAGCACATTTTATCCCACTGAATATTCTCATGTCCTGCTGTTGTACCCAAGTACACATGAAATGTGCTAAATTGCTGGTACATCTCAAACTGTTCTAAAAGAGTCCACTTCTCAACTGCTTCGTCCACATTCACACATAAAGGTAAACTAATTGTTCTGCATTTTTCCTAAGTGCAGATTATTTGAGGGTATTTAACAAAAATTAAAACCCGAATAAGTGGTCCTGAGATGGGAGAGGAAAACTTTCATTCTTAAAAGCACTGGTTCCCACCAGTTTTTCCTTGATTCCAATACCATCTGCCAGGAAAAGGCCTTTATGCAGCAGAAAGCGAGGATAATCCCACACCAAGACAACTTCATACACACCCATTCATACAATTTTGGTGTCCGATGTTATACCTCACTATATCGTCCCTCCCACTTCTACCTAGCAGAAACTCACTATACAACTCAGTAACTGACTGTGTAACAAGGCCAGTCCTGTGACCTTATCACAAAGGGAGGGAGGGGGCAGAACTACTCCCAATAACCCAAGAAAGAACAACTGGGGTTTAACATCCCAACAGAAGGGGGCAAGGATTGGTCCAGGAATTCCCTCATGCCAGAATGTTTGTGTGCAGAGCCATAGCACCCACCCTACCTGATACATTGAGCATTACCCAACAGCCTTTTTCTGTGATTTTGAGAATGCCTACAGCTCGAAGTGGGTTAGAGGGGCCAAATAAAACCACCACAAACCGAGGTCAGAAAGGGAACTGGGCGTGGGATCTGCAGCGCCAACACCAAAGAGACGGAAGCCTTGAGCAGACGCAGGAGGAGAAAACTGAGATGGCAAGCATACGCAGAGGAAGTGGTTAGGGCTTAGTCCCAGTTCAGCTGATTTTGCTCACACACGCCCAGGCGAAGGAGGCAGACCTTTCTGATGCTTGTTAATCTGCTTAGAATCACATGCTGTGCATATGGTCCGACATCCAGTGGTAACCACAGAGTATTGCATCTTGTCTTTCGGGGACCGAAAGGGGAAGTTGGCATAGGCGTGTCTGTAACACTATCCCTATCGTGACGTGTGTAGTACCCAAAATCCCTCACATGCCGAGGTGTGTGTGTGTGTGTGTGTGTGTGTGTGTTTTTCGAGGTAGTAGAGTGGGTGGAGGGTAGTGGGAGGAAGGTAATGGTATTAGTGTGGGATGAAGGTAGTGGTGGTAGTTTGGGAGGAAGGTAGTGGTGGTAGTTTGGGAGGAAGGTAGTTGTGGTAGTGGGAGGAGGATAGGTGTAGTGGGAGGAGTGTAGGGGAGTGGTAGTGGGAGGAGGAGAGGTGTAGTGGGAGGAGTGTAGGGGAGTGGTAGTGGGAGGAGGAGAGGTGTAGTAGTGGGAGGAGGAAAGGTGTACTGGGAGGAGGATAGGAGTGGTAGTAATGAGAGGGGAGGAGTGGTAGTGGAGGAAGAGAGGGATGGTAGTGTGGAGGAGGAGAGTGGTAGTAGTGAGAGGAGGAGAGTGGTAGTGGGAAGAGGAAAGTGGTAATGACAATATTAGTCGGAGGAGAATACTGTTAGTAGACAGGGAGTAATTGAGTGTTGTGGGAGAAGAAGTAACATCAAACGCTGGAGGCGAATGTTAGGAAGAGTGAAACATTGGAGAACAGAAGAGAGGTGGGTGAAGTAAGAAGGATGATGAGACAGCGAGAGAAGGGAAGATGCACTGCTTTTTAACTGGCATTATCTCTGAACAAGCATTTAGTTCACTTTCAGATTGTTTACATTTGTTTTCCACATGTATTGTCTAATACCTGCTGACCACATCTGGGTGTGCCCCGATGTCTTCCGAGCCGTAGCAAGTTCTGCCACTTTAGCTATCAAGCGCTTGTAACAACACTATCAAATCTGACCGGCACATATTCCATATTCAGGTCAGTATATATTTCTTGTGTCGTTAGAGGCCTTCATTTTATCCCTACGGGCTCCCGTTTCAGACATATACTTGAATGTATGTGTTACGGTTCCTTCACAGTTCAACTTGCAAGTTGGAAGACTACCCTTTCCAGCCCGCTCAATCCAGTGCGCTTGGAAGAATTAGGTAAATGGTGACATCAAAAGTCGACAGAATAAATCTAGTATTTACGTACAACGTTCTTTTCAATATAACTTTGAATATTGCATCCTGCCTAACTCTGTGCCAACTTTGAATATTGCATCCTACCCAATTTTGTGCCAACTTTGAATATTGCATCCTTCATAATTTTGCAATAACTCTGAAAGCTGCATAATGCTGCATATGGTCTTAAAGTCTCTCTTATGCACCTGGCCGGTTGCCGCCCGACCTAATCTGTAAACCCACATCAGCCTCTAGCAAGCCTCGCGTGCATCAGTATCTAAAACCTTAGTTCAACCTTCTAGGGAGCAGGTCATGCTCATGCTCCTCTTCATCACCGCATACCTTCCTATTTTGCTCAGTTAATTGCGCCAACCTACTGTGGCCACCGATGATACCAGCTATCACCTCCCCCTGCCCTCTAATAACATGAGCACCACGTCCAGAACCCAGAGTACTCTTCTAGCTATGCCTTTGAGACTACCCTCTTCCGATTGCATACCACCCACCCCATTGTTGCCCCAGTTCCTTCTAGCAGCCATTTAAACCCCTATCCAACACACTAAAGTGTCTAAGCAATCCCTACCTCAATACACCAGACCAGTGGATCAAGCAATTTACTAAACAACCTACACCTTACCAACCTTGCTCATTGAAAAAGAGAAATGAAAGGCTAGGCTCCAGACTCACCATCCCTCACCTAACTACAAAAACTACTATGACCACTTTAGACTCTCCCACTAGAACTAAGATAGTTGACACTACTAATGACATAATGAAATACACCACCCCGTCGAAGGGAAACACCAACCACACAAAAAATATTCCCAACAATGCCACAACCTCAATCAAAGGTGCTCTGATCAATGCCAGATCCCTACCAGCACATGCCCTTGATATTGCTGATGCTATAACATCCCTTGACCTCGACTTCCTAGTAATCACAGAGACATGCCTTCATACTGCAGCAGGGCCTTCTCTCGCACTTGCCATCCCAGACGAGTACTCCATCATCCGACTTGATATAGATTCCAATCAAGCCAAAGGTGGGGGTGTCGCCTTTATCTCTAAAACTGTGTTAGGCCCATATCTAATCAGTCACTCCCGTCAGCGGAACTACTGTCAGTCAAGCTACCCATCTCTGCCTCCTGAACCATCACCATCCACCTCGTATACAGACCACCTGGGCCTGTATCCACCTTTTGAAGAAGACATTACTCTTCTCCTCTCAAACAATACTAAGCCTGGCTCACAAATGATCCTAGTAGGGGAATTGAACCTTGGATTTCAAGATGCAAAGGACATTAAGGCACCATCCCTCGCCAATTCGATCACAGAACTAGGCTTCCTGCACCGCATCTTGGAACCTACCCATAACAAAGGCAGGACCCTAGACTGGCTAGCCGACTTCAGTTTGTAACATCAACATCCTCTCCAACACACCATGTGCTTGGTCAGACCATCACCTGATATCAATCATGATGAAGGAAGAATGCAATCAGCACAACTCTCATAACCTTGCCCCACCCACTTGCACTAGGACTATTCGCAATAGAACAGTGGAAAAGCTGCTTCCTCTACTACAACCGATCAACGACGCCACCACTACTAAACATTCAGCCCCCACGGTCCTAGTGTCATGAATCAGACAATGCGCCCCTTCTGGACATCCTGGTTCTTATCGCAGCGGGGCTTGCATTCATTGATACTTCCAACATGGCCGTCTCGCGGCAGTCTTCACGGCGGACGTAGTACGTCCTACAAATAGGCCCCGCCCCCGTGGCCCCACGCGTCTCAAAGCTATCACAGGTAGTGACTAGACGTGAGTTTCATAGCTTGGCGAACTATTCCTCTATCCAAAATTCCTGGATCCTTATTCCCATTCCTTCCACCTTCTCCTTTTCACCCTGTTCCTGGATTCCACGTACCCCTTTGTGCTCGCTTCCTCCTTTCCTGGACGTCCTGAACCTCCGAGTGTCCTGGTACGCTGAACAGACTCGTGCAGGCTTGTACAAAACCCAATCCGTGTGCAAGAAGAATTCCCCCATGGAATCCTGCAAGAAGCGGACTCAGGTGAGACGGTAGAAATTTCATGACACCTAATGGACTTGTTCAACCACACTCTACGCATTGCCATAAATACAATCGCTCCACTCAAACTGCTTAAAGCCAAACCTCTTGCGCATCTAAACTCATGGTTCACCCCACACCTCAGATCACTGCGCAGATCCAAAAGAAATGCACAAGCACTCTGGAAGAGTCATCCAATAGCCCCCAACAAAGATACATTTCTAATGGTATCTGGTCATTCCATTGAATGGCAAACCATCTAACACCAAACCATCGACTTTTATCCATCGAAATACCATTCCATAGAATGGCCATTTCATTACATAAAATTCAATGGATCCATTGAAATGTAATGTTAAGATTAGGGATTAGATTAGGGTTAGGGTTGGGTTGGGGCTAGGGTTAGGGTTGGGGCTAGGGTTAGATTAAGGGTTACATTAGGGTTGGGGCTAGGGTTAGATTAAGGGTTACATTAGGGTTTGGGTTATGGGTGGGGCTAGGGTTAGGGTTGGGGGAGTGGGTGTGGGGGTTCGGGGGGCAGTGAGGGGGATCCCCCCCAATATACCAAAAACAAAAAAAATTAAAACATTACAAGGAGCTGGCCAGTGCCGAAATTTCAGCACTGGACAGTTCCATGTAATGTTTTAAAGTTACAGAAATAATCATTGAAATGCTGTCTTTTACATGTAAAAGTGCATTTCCATTGAAACCAGTCAGTTTATATTTTCGATGGACTGGTTTCGATGGAAAGGCACTTTTACATGTAAAAGATAGCATGTCGAGGCTTTGGCATTAGATGCTTTGTATTCGATGTTTTGGTATGTCGACCCTTTATTTTCGATGCAATCACTATAAACCATTCCTAATAGCCTCCCTAAGAAAGAAGCAATCTTACAAACCAAAAAAGAAACCTGCAATAACTGTTATCATTCAAGCTAAATCAAATACCAAAGAACTCTTCAATGTACTTGGAGAGTTTGAATCCCTGGCACCACTGCCAGTTACCTGCATCAAAGACACCACATGGTGCACTAACATTCAGTTAGCAGTACTGAACAAAATAACAATGTTACAAAATTGAATCTAAAAAACTCATGCTCCTGGATACCGCTCCCATACCTACTACCTCTACTCCCCTCACAAAAACTCTCAACCTATTCAACTTCTCTCCTCTCCCAACCAAGGAGGTAGAGTACATAATCACTAAACTAAAACCCTCAAGATGCCAGGGAGACCTCTGCCCCGCTCCCATTATTAAAGAGGCAGCCAAAGCTCTGGCTCGCTTCATCACATCCGTAATCGACACCTCATTCGAAACAGGCATAGTGCCCAGCAACCTAAAAGACGCATGGGTCCTCCCGCTATTTAAGAAGCGGATTCTAGACCCTAACATCCTCACTAACTATAGACCAATCACCACGGTCTCATTTCTACTGCAAATTATTGATAGAGCAGCTTACCTGCAGATTCAAGAGCATCCAGAAATAAACAACCTCCTTGGCCTCAGGCAATCAGGCTTTAGACCTAGGCACGGTACCGAAACGGCCCTGATTGACCTTAAAACCCAAATTGAAGAATTAAAAGACAAGGGCAACCTTGCCCTCCTCCAACTACTAGATCTGTCTGGTGCATCTGACTTAGTAGACAACAAAGTCCTCTGCACACACATAACCTCAGCAGCACACTTCTCTGATAAAGTCACTACTTGGATCCAGTCCTTCCTTGATAATAGATCAATGAGTTTTCTCACCGTCAGCCTCTGCCGAGCACTCAACAGTCACGTGCAGTGTACCCCAAGGTTCCTGCGTGTCTCCCACCTTATACAATGCATTCACAGAGCGTGTGTTTGATGACCTTGGCTGTCTGGGTGTCACCTACACTAATTATGCAGATGACACCCAGATACTCATACCCGTCACCGGAGACTACGACACTGACGCCAAAGTACTTAATGACATCTACAGCATCATTCAGGCCTAGATGGCTAAGCACAGACTCTGTCTCAATGCTGAGAAGACAGGGCTTCTCCTCTTATGATCCAAGCTAAAACTCAACAGACTAGACAAACTATTTGACTCCTTTAATATAGACGGTAGCCCTATCAAGGTCTTCCAGGACGTGAATACACTTGGCATTTACATCGACTCATCTCTAACCCTATCAAGACAGGTTACTGCGACGGCCTCCTCAACAGCATACACCTGCAAGTTAATTACGGCCTGCAGACCGTTCCTCTCCACACCCAATTGTATCTCCATAGCCAGAGCTCTACTGCTCTCCAAACTAGACTACTGTAACACACTCTACCTTGGAGCTAGTCAACAGAACCTGAAAAAGATGCAGGTTCTTCAAAACAATGCCATGAGGTCAGCACTGATTATCCCCAGATCCCAAAATCTATCCGAGTCAAGACGCAACCTGAATTGTCTATTGGTTAAGCAAAGGATTGCCTTCAAAACCCTCTCACTTACTCACAAGTGTCTCGCAAATCTAGTACCAAGATACCTGACCAATAACTTCTTACGCAAAACCTCAGATCGCCCGACCAGATCTGCACAGGCACACTGCCTTAGAATCCCTAGCTTCAAGCTACAAAGGACAGGAGGAAGCAGCTTTCCAGTCCTAGCAGCCAAATTATGGAACACATTACCTCTACTACTAAGAACTGAACACGCCTACCACCCATTTAGGAGTAATGCAAAAACATAAGAGTCCTAGATACCCCTTTGCCGCATGACCCAAACCTTCGGCAGCTCACTAAATGTATGTTTCGGTGCTTCTCTGCATTATTAATATATGTAAGAAATATACAGCTGTAAATATGTAACCATGCTATTGTAATTGTGTAAACTATATCTGTGTCAATGTACAGTCTGTGCACCTTGCTATGTAAGAAATGCGCCCAGATGCCCTCAGGCTTGGAAAGCTATACAAAGAAACAAAATACAAATACAAGTAGTGTGTGGGTTCTGAAGGGATTATGTCCACTGATGCATGCTGTTACACTTTATTTACAGGTTACGGCTTTTGAATACACCACAGACTCAATCTAATTGCGAGAAATGATATAATTTATATTAAATATGGTTATACCTCTGAAGAATGTTCTTAACAAGAAGAACAGAAATCTGTTGGGTTGTTTTGAGAGCAGTATAACGAGAAAAGGGTCTGTTATCAGAAGCACTTTACTTGGCCTTTAGAACAGATACAGCTCTGGGTAGATGCAGTCCCTCACCTAAGGGAGCAAACTCCCGCTTGACCATTAGTTTTTTACACATGCCGTTTTTTGGTCATGTGGCACAGTCCTGCAACCGTCACATTCTGGCGGTAACCTTGAGGCTACCTTATTCCTTCTCTGAAGCAGGGCATCCTAGACTTTTCCATTTACAAATGCAAGTCCTGACTTAGTCCTGTATATTGCTGCCAAAAGTCCACCCTATACCACTTTACCAGTGCCAAGGCCTATATTGCAAAGTCACCAATTCCATGGTGCCAATAGCCCCATGCCTCTGTGGCCCCATAGTAGTGTTTTATAGCAACTGCTGTCCTTTGTTAATTGTCTATTGCTAAAGCTAAGTGCAAAACAAAGAATATGGTTTTATATGCCCCACAACTAAGTCGTCTGCTTCCCCCAATTCCTTGAATGGGTCATCGTGTATGCTCTTATCCAAAATGCTGCTCACATTGGCCTCTTCCTGACAGTTCATTCTGTCACACAGCCCTGCTACTTTATAATGTTTAGGTGGAATGGTGATTCCAAGGATCTTCCTTCCACATTCATTTAAGTTATGTGGTTTATTGTTTGTTTATTTGTTTCTTTATTTATTTGATATTGCACGCCAAACCCATGGGTAGCCGGGCGCAGTAGAACAAGATAATTTAAGCTTAGTTACAAAGGAAGTCAGATAAGTACATATACATACATATATCAAACAAGTAATATATAGTTACTGCACTACTGTTTACAGTGTAGTGGTAGGCAGTTGGCAGGTTATGTTGCAGGTTAAATGATAATGTCAAAGGAGGTACAATGAGGGGTCAGTGGGTAATCGGATTAACAGTCATTTGTTCGAATCCATTTGAGTACCTTACGTCAAAATGACTTTTTCCCAGGGTACGTGTGGGCTCTTTATTTCCCTTGCTGTCTCTCCCATTTTCCTTTCTCTGTCAACCTCACACCACATGACATGGGGAGCATAACATCTTTTTTTGCTATTTTGGATTTCATCTGTTGATCCTTGTTTGTTGAGGCTACCACCGGTTACAAGTTGAGCGTTGTTCAGTAGTCTCAGCTCTTTGCTATTTGGCCCTCTGAGTATTGTTCTCTGCTTTCAGCATAGACGGCCTTAACCTTTGAGTCCAGTATCCTTTGCACTGCTTCTGTTAACCTGCCAGACCACTTAATGTTGGTGATGGCTGAGTAGTAATACCTGAGGCCCTCTGCACTAGATTTAACTTATAGTGATGTTGTTGACTGTTCTCAAGAATTGCTTTGTATAGATCTGCGTAAACCACCAATAGATGTGTTCTATTGTTAATTTTTCTACCTGTAGTGAGGGCACTCTATGCACACTTTCCTGCTATCTTCTGTCTCTAAAGGTCTGGGCAGTTCTGCCACTGTCTCTGGGAAGCCCTTTCTTCTTTTTGTGTACAGTTATAGGGTTAGATACTTGCACCCTGTATTGTAACGGTGGTCCCTTCTATCTGCTCCATTCTGATCTCTGAATCCTCATGACCTCTGCGTCCCCGCCCTGGCTGTCATTTGACATTCCTAGCAGCAGGTCACATTCTGCAGCCCTTGTGCTTTTAATCCCTGCTCTTGGATGGTAGTAGCTAAGTGTTTAGCATGTTACTGCTGTTAAGGGTGAGCGGGGCATGTCCACTTTTCATTCTACTCCCAGGCTTCCCTCCTTCTTTGACTTGCTTTTCCTCACCTTTCTCTTGCACTCTTTTTTTTTTTTCTTTCTTTTTTTTTTAGTGGACCTGCAACTATCTAATCCTTCTATCACAAGGATCAGACAGAAAGGGAGCTCACTTTAAGGTGCTTTCTTTTGATTACTGTTCTTAGATTTCATGCAAGTTCACACCTCCGGCAGGGTATCGTATCCTGTACAAGCCTTTATTGAATGGAAAACCAATTAATGTTTCTTTAGTCTATTTGTGATGGTCATTCCAGGGTCCCAACTGGGTGTTACCTCTCCTCATATTTTTCCTCCTGTTCTGCTAGCCACGCCCCTAAGCATTTTTGTGTTTTTTCATCTCACTGCAACCGCACCCTGAGCTGTGCAGCCCCAGGTGCTGAGAAGTTCATGTATGCCATAGAAGGTGAATTTATTGATATATTTTATCTATACACCATGTTTATGTATACATATTTCAGTAGGCTTCAATGCAGACATGTTTATCTTAAGCAAGGGTGAGTTTGTGACTGGCTGCTTCAAAAATGTTATATTTTTTTTTTTTTTTTTTTTTTTTTTTTACTTGTGTTTAATTGAATTTCAATTTTTACAAGATCTTTTCCTTCGCTCTGTTTTTGGGTGCTTCCTAAGATCGTCATTTGTTCTGTTTGTTCTTTGTGGTTTTCTTTAGGATTCTGTTTCATCTGAGTTAGGAGAAACTGGTTCCTATTAGATTACGAGAGGCTTTTTCTTCTAGTTTCAAACTGTCCAGAAATTTTGCAGTTGCTATAGTCAGGGAGATTGAATCTCCACTCATTAGCTTGTTCCACCAATCCTCTTCCCTTATGGTCTGAAACTTTAATTCGTGCGGATGAAGATAAGTTTGTCTGATGTCGCTCGTACCAGAACAGTGAAGGAGTAGGTGTCTAAGGGTTTCGATGTCCCCACTTTCGCAGAACCGGCACTTGTTAGACACTGATTGTTTCCTGATGCATAAGATCTCATTTGTCTTCAAGATGTTCAGGCGTGCTCTCAGAAAGATTGTACGCAGTCTTTTATCTGGGAACTTTTTTAAGTAATTTCTTACTTCGTCCAGCTTTTGTGTATTGGTTGTATGATGGGCCGAAGTTGTGTGGTCATCAGCTGTTTCAAGTGTTTCAATCCAATCTTGTAACTTTAGTTTTTTCTTTATTTTCCCAGGAATGCGTTCGATTTCCCATTCAGAGCAACCAATATATGCAGCACGATTTAGGAGGTTGTTATACCATGTTGTTAGCATGGGGTTTTGGCCGCTCGTCATTTCTGCGAAAATAATTTCCAAGATTTTTGGGCGTGGGTGCCTTAAAATCTTTCCCAGGAATAGTAAGCTGTTTCTTTCCACCACTGATTTCAATGATTGCAGACTTAATTCCAAACGAATGTTTGCTACTGGAGTCGAGTTTGGCAACCGGAGCACTCTCCGCCAAAATGATCCTTCCAGTTTTGCCCACAATGTTTTCGGAAGATAAGGCATTGCCTCTGCTCCGTAGGTTAAAGTTGGCGTAACTTTTGCTTTAAAGAATCTTATTATCGGTAGAATTGAAAATTTGCCGAATTTACGTTCCAAGGATAAGGCTTGTGCTGCTAGTGTTTTTGCCTTGGAGAATAGATGTTCTTGCATTGTTATTTCAATTCGACTGCATGATAACTTAACCCCCAGATATGTGAAACTCTTTACGGTGTTTAGTTTTTCCGAATTCGCAAACCACTGGGGGCGTTTATTCTGTTTGGATCCTCTTTCCATAATCATTATTTTGGTCTTCGAAGTGTTGAGTTCCAAGTCATTTTTCTTTAGGTAGCCGGATAGGCTATTCAATTGTCTCTGGAGCCCAATGGGCGTTTGATCAAATAGGAGAATGTCGTCCGCATAAAGCAGACGTGTCACTTTCTGCTTATCTATTTGAGGAGGAAATGATCGAGTGTCATTTTCTGCGTCCACTATGTCCGCCATATATGCTTTATATAGTGCTGGTGCCAGAGGGCACCCTTGTTTGACTCCTCTCGCTGTCTTTATTCTTTTAGACAAGGAGCCTGCTGCATTAAGGCGTACTCTGACCGAGGTGTCACTATGTAAGGCCTTCATTGGTTCTAGGATGAATAGTGGGCAGTTTTGTTTTTCAAGTTTCATCCATAACTTGCCTCTATTGACGCGATCGAAGGCCTGGACCAGGTCGATCGTAGCAATAAAGATTTTCGGTTGACCTTCTAGGACTTTAGACTTCAGAATGCTGATCAGCATGATGTTAACGGAGGTGCCTAGGTTCTTTTCAAAACCCGTTTGAAATGGGTCTGCTGTTTTTGCCTCCTTTTGCCATGTCTGAAATTCATCTAGCACCAAGGAGCCGAAGAGTTTTCCGAATACATCTAGAAGTGCTATTGGCCTGTAGTTTGTCGGATCGTCTCTCCGGCCCTTCTTGTAAATGGGAACGATGTTTGCTGATCTCCACGAATCAGGAATTTGTCTTGTGTTTCGGCATCTGCGAAAAATTTCTGTTATTAATGGTGCCCAGGCTTTTGCATCCTGTTTTAGATGAATGTTGGATATTCCATCTGGGCCAGGTGCGCGAGAATTGTTTAGCTTGGAGATCTTTTCCAGAATGGCCTGCTCAGAGCAGGTTATCCATTGCGATGTATTTTGTTTTTCCACTACAGTTTCTGGTGTTGTAGGTTCTTTAAATAGTGCGGTAAAGTGTTCTACCCATTTCTCTTCTGGGACACTATTGGTGATAGTCATATCTGTAGTAGCCTGATTGGACTTTATTAGTTTCCAGAATTCTTGTGAGTTCTTTTTACATATTGCTCTCAACATGGACTCAGCATCTTCTTGATATAATTTCCAGCGAGACGATTGGAGCCAGGCTTTATATCCTTTTTTTTGTATGTTTGCCAATTTTAAGTTTTTTTGTGTTGGGTATCGTTTTGCTTGTCGTATTACCTTCCGTAAGAAGGCTTTCTTTATCCTCAGCTCTTCATTATGTTTGTGCAGATGAGTTGTTTCCGATCTTCTCTTTTGCATTGGGCGAAAATATGGAATGAGAAGAGGATAGTAGTCCAAGTTTTCAGGGGTAGCTTTAACAGACCCTTGTCTATAATAGGATGCTGTAATGTCGATTAGGACATCTGATGTCATTTTCAGCCGGTTCCCTTGTACGTTTGTTTCGATCTTGTAAGGCATTGCTGTGGTCGCGTGTGTTTTTGTTGGCCACGTTGCGGATAATAAATTATGGTCACTGCTGGTGGTTTTCACTACCTTAAAGCTCGAAATTATACAGTATAGCTCTTTAGAAGCGAAGATATAGTCGATGACACTCTTCTTTCCTTCGCTTTCCCATGTAGGGGTGGTAGTACTGGCTATTTCTAAAGAGTTCAGGTTATACATGTCTCTGGATTTCATCAACGCCGACCAAGCGCAGCCTCGGGCGATTGAACATGAATTGGTTGTAGTTTGCAGTGGCTTTGGTGTTTTGTGCCCTGGACATGTGGCGTTCAGATCTCCATTTATCAGAATGTGGTCCACTTCATAGGTTTCCGCGACATCGGTCAGTATTTTTTCTACGGTATTTAGAAAATCGTTTGTTTTAGCTTCTAACGGGTTCCAGTAGATGTTCAAGAGGAGAAGGAGGTCGTGTCTGAGTTTTCCTTGGGAGGATTCCTCTTTTTCCCATTTTAGTAGTGTTGCCTGGATTGCCAAGGACGATCTCAGATTGTGGACTATTCGTAAGGGCCCCCCTGATCGGACTGCTGTTAAAAGGCCTGATACAGGTCGGCCTTTATCTCCTTTTTGGGCAGGGGATAAAAGGACTTCGTAACCGTCCAAGCTAGGTGGATCAAGCAGCCAAGTTTCTTGCAAACTTATTAGGTCATATTGGCCAAGGTTTATTTCCCCGGGCTTGGTCAAATGGGAGTGGCCTCTTGTGTTCCAAGAGCCAATGGCGATCACTTGATTCATCTTCCGTACATCTCGCGGTTGCTCTAGTGAAGCTCCTCCAGTCCTCGCCGAAGGGCGATTTGGTTGCTATTTCTTCACATAGCGTGTCAGTACGGACGGTATCCATGCCCATTTTTTGAGATCTTTTTTCACCGTGTCATCGTGCTTTAAAATCGTTGGCTCTTCTCGATCGATTCGCGTTTCTGATTCCCTTCTGCCCGATCTCGAGGGCGGGCCCCTCGGTTGTCTATTTGATTTTCTTACTGGGGACTCCTCTTGTTTTTTCCACCTTCCCCTGATGGTGGAATTGTCACTGCTCTTTATTCTTCCTTTATCTCTTCTGGAGTCTGGGCTGTGTTGCCTTCTAATTTCTCGCTCTGCATTTTTTTTTTCTTCGTTTTTTCGCTCGTTCTTCTCTGATGATCGGTATGATTTCCTCTTTATTCTATTAGTGTCTGTTATTTCCGGGGTAATCAGAGTTGGTTTCCATCTCTCTTTTCCGTTTGTCTCGTAAGTACACTCCGATTTTAATGCATGTGGATGAGCACTCCTTTGACCTCTTTCTTCCGCTGTAGTTTCCCTTAGGAGGTACCCTCTTTTAGATAATTCGCCTGCCGCCTGGAGCAGGAGTTTCTTCACTGTTAGAGACGTGATGTGCAGAAAGATGCTATCTGTCCTAGCTTTTTGTGCAAATTCCACAATTTTTATGTCTGCACTTCTGATTTGATCTCCTCTGTAAATTTTTTCCAGGAGCTTCACGGTTGCTCTTCTGTTAAGGATGATTTTTTCTCCCGTTTTGTCGCTTCTTTCAAGCTTCAACGTACGTGACGAGTGACTCTTTTGGGTGAAGATTTTGGATGTACGTGTGTGGTTTTGATGTGTGAGCGAGGCAGGGAGTCTTCGATTTAATCCCGATGATTCCCCGGAGTTGTATCTTCGTCTGTTTTCTTCCCTCCTGTAATTCATTTTTCTGTCCGTTGATGCATTTGCGTTTTTTTCTGAGTTGCTTTGACTAATCCGAGACTTTTGTCTATGTCGCGATTCGTTGTTTGCTGTCTCTTCAAAGGTTCCAACGTTGCGTTTTTCCTTGTATTTCCTTCGATAAGATTCCTCCAGATCTCCGTGCTTTGATTCAGTTTTGTTGATCTTTGAGTTACCTAGACGAAAAAGCGTGGTTCTCTCTGGAGTGATATGACAGCTTCTATTACTTGAGTCGTTAGTTTTGTCTTTCTTTTTTGTTAATGTTTTTTCTTTTTCAATTTGGCAATGTGGCTCTTTTGATTCATGTTGTTGAGGTTTGTCATCCAGAAAGGATACCTTTCTTTTTTTTGTAAATGGTCTGGGAATGTCTGATTCCGATGTTTCTATGGAGTAAACGCTTAGGTTGGATAAATCCAACGAGTTGTTTTGAATGGCTCCCCGGTGCTCTTCTTCTGCAGTGTTCTGGGATATTTCAGAATCCCACATTGCGTGTAGCTGATACATTTTAGGTCTGTCTGCTATCTTTCAGAAAGAAAACACTGATCTATTGCAAAAAAGAAGGTCTCTAAAGTAAAGTCTGTTCCTGCCTTCTGTAGACATGTGCAACACTGATGTTTTTGGGCCCTGGCCCGCTGGCTAGGCCATAACACCAGGCCAGAATGGAACAATTGTAAGAAGCCCACCCACCCCACCTTCCCCACAGTTCATCACCAAACCACAATGCTAAAGATGTTACACCATTCAACAGGATCCTGGTGGAAATCATAGACACCGCACCAGGGGCAGTTTCGAAACCTCTGCAGGAGATTATTACAATTTGTATTCTTTAATTGTATTAAAAAATACACATGTCAATAGGTCCTACATTATCCCTTGCCTGCCCGCTCCTTACATGACTCCCACTCTGTCTGCTCTTTTAATAGTGGTGTTGAGGGATAAACCCTTTGGGCAGCCCCCTCAACTTCGCAAAGCTATTGCAACTCTAAAACATCTTCCCTGGCGTTCAGCCAGATTTCTGGGGAGTCAGTACACAACCTTCCCCAAACCCACCCCCCCCCCCAGTCTTTCAGTTTCTTGATCTTTTTGGTGGTTAGTAGTACATCTCCTGAAGTCCCTCTGTCATTTCGTCCATTTATAATTTATATAAGGTATGTGGTGCGGGTTGCACCTAAGGGCCCCAGTCCCAAGAGTGCCTCTAATGGCTCTTTGTATTTTGACCTAATGTGATTTGATCACTCTGCGCAGGTTTTAGGGAGTAGGCTAGTGGCAACTGCACTTTAGTTTTGGCTTTATCAAGGGTGCAAGTCATTTTACCACACTGGTATCCCAATGTACTTTCGTGGTAGCAATTGAGGTACAAATGTTTTTTAAAATTTTTATTGTGCTCTGTCATTTTGTGTTTCGGGGCTTTCTTTCTCGAGATGTCCATGGGGTAGACCTTACAATCACTGTTCTGATCAATTAGCCTCTTTGTGAGCCCGCAATGGCAACTTCAATATTGGTCCCAACTGGTTCAGGCCAGTATAGGCTCCTGGACTATTCCACTTCACTTCCTTTTCGGGCGGCTAAGGCTGAGTGGCAGTCCTTCTGCCCAAGCAGTATGGGGCCGGGACTGAGGACTACAAGTCCTCAGTCCCAGCCTCTTTTAGTGATTGGCTTGTCATGCCCCGTGCACTCTTGGTTTCATGTTCTGCAACAAGAATGATGTAGGCCTGCTGACCTGCTTGAGGAGATCTTTGTCGAGTTACCCTTTTTTGTACATACAAACCAGGTTCAGTGGTTTGGTGTTTTTGCCTCTGGAAGTCCAGTTCCTGCCTTGTTCAGGCTCCCAAAAATCTCCTCCACATCTGCTGAGTCAAGTCCTCAATGCAGGTGCAGTTCCCACACCCACCGTTTACCACCAGAATCTTCTGTGATAAGAATAGACTGTAGGTCGCTGCAGAAGTCAAGAAGGAGTTTGAAGCTTCATCTATCAACCAGATCTTCTGCTTGGGACATTCAAGGGTGTCACCGTCATCCTCTCCATCTTGGAAGCATCTACTGCTGAGCTACTACCTTTTTTGTTCACTCAGCTGCTGGGAGCTGTTTCCTCGAGTTCTGTCTTCCTGCTGAAGTCCTCCACTCTGGATCATTCACACCTAGCAAGGTCCTGTGTTTCTTTCGCGAGTGGCTGGGGTCTGCGTTGATTTGGGCTCAAGTTCTAGAGAACTGAATCCTGCAAACCGCACCTGTGAAAAAGAGTAGTTTACTCAATGGGCTGTTTCCTCGCTGCTGGAGCCATTTTCGCTGAAACTACCAAATTACAGCAGAAAGAAATTAATAAGAACAAGAACCACTATAGAGTCTGGCTTAGAAACTGGACATTTTCTGTTAGGAATGTCCCGTGGCAGAGGATGATAGTGGCACTTAGAGGGAAGAACACAAGAACTATATGGCATTTATTAACTCTGGCTAAAGGGAAACTCAAATTATAAATCCAATTGGTGAAAACATTTGGCTAAGGTGATATATGATCTCTTTGCAAGGTGTTGATAATAGGGAAAGTGGCCATTGGATATCTCCTTTGAGGTGATAATCGCAGCTATTAACAAACTAAAAAGCTCCAAGGTCCCTGGCCCCAGTGGACTTGTAAATGTAGTCTTAAACAAGAACCTGTAGGATGGTCTGGTTTATTTGAAGTTTTTTTTTTTATAAGGTATGTATTGAACACAGAACATGGTGGCAGTCTTTACTGATTCCTGTGTATAGGAGACTGAAATCTTCCCGAAAATGACATACTGCTGTCCGTGCTTGATGTTACCGGGAAACTGTTTGCACACCTTGTGCTTAAAGAGCTTCAGACCTGAGTGCAGGAAAATAACGTACTTTACAGATTTCAAACCGGTTTGAGGCCAGGGTCATCAATGGTCATAATATCAGATTGTTGAACCGTTTGATACATGAATCTGTTAAAAAAGGGGCACCAGTGCTGTATGCAACATTTGTCAATTGGAGGTCAGCGTTTGACCTTGTGGACAGGGACATCTCATGGGATAAGCTGGAAATGTTAGGTTGTCCCAGTTGGAGATTGGAGATAATACAAATGTTGCACAGAGATACCAGTGCTACAGTGCGATTGGATAATAATGGAACGGTAGCAGCACCTTTGCAAATCAACAGGGCACTCGGGCAAGGTTGTGTTCTGGCTCCCCTATTGTTTAATCTCTATTCGTCAGACCTGCCCAAGTGGATGATGGCCAGTTCGAATTGTCCTCCTAAGATTGGGAAGGAGCGGGTCCGTTGATATTGTCCTTCTCGATCATGCTTTTTCTGGTGCCCGATACATGCTGGCAGAATTGATAACTTACGCTATGTAAAATGATCTGTCAATTAATATAGAGAAGACCCCCTCTCTCCCCTCTCTCTCTCTGGAATTCTTACCCTATATAAACAATGCTTCTGCCTGGTGCTTTTATACAACCTCGAAGCATTGGCCATCTGAGTTGGTTAAATCAAATAGAGGCAGCTTTTTGGAGGAGAATACTGAAGCTTAGACCCTCTGCCTATGGAATATCTGCGTTGAGTTAGGGCTGATTTCCTTGGGTGGGCAGGTGGAGCACCAGCAAGGAGAACTTTATTTAAAATCTAAGGTTGACCCTAGGTGTCCCCTATTGAAAGCCTTAGAAGCTGTCTGTGGCATTGAGTGTCTAAGCGTAGGCGTTAGTTTTGACAGTCTTAACAGGCAACCTTTAAGGCAATAAACTGGTACCTGAACTGGAGTACTCGAGGAGGGTATGAAACATTAAAAGACTCCTTTAGTAGGAACTATGACATGTGGGATTGGAATAAAAACTACAAACACATTTTGAGCCTAAAGAGTTACCCGCAGGTCTTGAGCGTGTTCCAGATATATTTCATTGAACAATACAAGCCCCATCAACCCCTCCCACCCCCTGTCCCATACACTTCCCCCCAGACCGCAGTCTCTATGAACCCAACTTCGTGTGGGTATTCGTCCACTCGAGCCTGATCCTTGTCCATATTTCAAACTTTCAAAGTTCACATAAAGTCCAGAATTTTAATGTTTTGCGGTCACCATTGTCGCATAAAATCACACTTTAAATATTCCAATATTTCCCTCCAATCACCCCTAGATTTCTCTGCATCACTTGAATCCCATATGTTATCCATTCCATTGACAGAAACTCCCACAATGTATGTAACAATCATCGGGGTCGGAGCTTGTCCATTTTTTAGCAATCACCAGCCATGCTTCTATAAACAACATCATAAAAGCTTTTTCCACAGACTTCGGAGTCTGACGCGATTCTAGTCCACACAGTCCACATAAATTCCCTCCCATTGATGTACTACGTATTCCTGGATACATATGCTCCGAATGCACTTTAACCTCCTCCCAAAATCCCTTAATCTTTGGACAATCCCACCAGATATGCCTCCAGTTTACCTCCACACTACATCCCCTCCAGCAGTTTTGCACACAGCAGTGTACATTCTCTGAGTGGTGTAATGCCATTGGATAATTATTTTGTACCACATTTATATCAGCCGTATAGACCTAGTCCGTTTTGGAATATTTCTCTACAGTTCTACCCAATACTCTTGTGAGATGCATTCCCCTATCCGTCTCTCCCAGGCCAACTGATATGGCCAAATGTTTGGAGATCTACAGGATAGCAATATCTGACACAATTGGGACACCAATTGTTTGTCCCACATATGGGTAGTTATATATGTTTTAATGGTCTCCTTGCTGGTCTCCTTGCTCTCGGGTTGCATCAGCCAATGTCTCATCTGCCCATATCCGAATCTATCTGTCTCTTTTAGGTGTATATGTTTCTTACACTCCTCAAATGTCGCTATGTCTCCACCCCATGTCATGTCCCCAATTTTCCTGCATTCCTTTTTTGTCATGGACAAGTTCCACCTTTTTGCGTACCTGGGGAAAACTGAGGATTCTCAAATAGTGGAGTAAATGGAGAGGGCAAGGCGATAAATGTCCTTACTTCACACGTCTATCCATATGTCACATATTTTTTCTTGATGGCAACACTAATTCGACCACTCCGATGTCTTTCCCTTTCTGATAGCCATAGCAGACCAGCCCTTGATGTGCCCACTACAGCTCTATCCATACGTGCCCCTATTTTCCCATTATTTGTAAACCACCATTCGCAAATCACTCGGAGTTGGGATGCCTTGTAATACCCACTCACGATGGGTAGTCCCAAACTACGCCCCGCCCCCTTATTCCTAGGTGTAGTTAACAAATCAAACGAAATCCTAGGGCGTTTAATTTGCCAGACACGTTTTGAAATCCGTTTATTAACCGTTCTCTAAAAAATAACTGAGGAATGGGTATTGGGAGGGCCGGGAACAAATAAAGTAGTCTTGGTAAAGTTACCCTTTTCACAATGGAAATCTGAGCCAGCCAAGACACCAGCAGAGGGGTCCATCTCTCAAAATCTTCTCGTATTTTCTTTATGGAGTCTGGGTAATTTGTTCTGTACAGGTAAGCAATATTGCTTGTCCATTGTCATCTGATTTCCAAAAAGGGGAGAATTTATGCAAGTTAGACGTTTGGTCTTTTGAGAGACCCAAGCCCAATAGTTAAGAATTTGTCATATTTATTTTAATACCACACATCTTTTCCTATTCCCCCAGTAGGGATATGATATGGCATTTATAACGCACCTATACACAAGTGTTTCAAGGCGTGACGAGGAAAGGGAGGGGGAACAGAGGGAAGACAAAGACAACGATCTTACCAGGCCAAGTGACATTGTGATCGTGCAAGTGCAGGGGAGGGGGAAAGGGAAAGTGTGGGAGGGAATGGGAATGGGGAGGGGGCAGTGCAATACATAGGATGAACAGTAAAGAATAAATGAAATAAATCAAAACAATAGGCAAAAAGTGAATCCAGCTAGTGGCAAGTGCATGGGTAAGTGCAGACTTCAAGTGTCAAGAGCTGGGTGAACTGTAGGGATTCAGAAACTGTCCCCAAGTGCAGGGGTTGCCTGGGAGGCAGTGCAGGTGTGCTGCTGGTAGGGGAGGGGACCTTGGCCCGAGATCAGCGAGTAACCAGGTGACCAGTGCAGTTTCAGTCAGGAGTTCAACAGGGGAGAGGAGGAGAGAAAACAGAAGCAAAGAGGAAAGTCTTGACGTGCTTCCGGAACCGGAGATGGTTCTCCTTAAGTTTCAGGGAGGCTGGGGAGCTGTTCAGAGGGCGGGCCCAGCCGAAGAAAGGGATCTACCACCAACTAATTGCTCGGAGAAGCGACTGACCCTGAGGGAGTTAGAGACGGATGAGCGAAGAGCTCGAGAAGGAAGATATTTAGGAAGAGAGAATTGGAGGTATTGAAGCCCCAGGCCACAGACGGCCTTGTGGACAATGCAGAGGGTTTTGAACTTAATCCTTGAAGCCACTGGGAGCCAGTGCAGAGATTTCTGGAGAGATGCGATCCCCGGGCTTCAGGCCAAGGACAAGTCGCGCAGTCCTCTGTCTGGATGAGTTGCAGAGGGTAGAAGCAGGCAGATTTTAAAAGAGGCTGTTGCAGTAGTCCAGTTTAGAGAGAACCAGAGCTCTGGAGACAGTGAGCTTCTGGGGGAAGGAGAGGAAAGGAAGAATCCCTCTAAGGAGGTGCAGCTGGTAGTGTGACTTCTTAAATACCTCTGAGGAGGTGCAAGGATACTAATACCGGGATTGATGTCTCGGGTTCTACCAGTGTCATTACATATCATCAGCGTATGCCACTGTCTTGTGCTCCCCCCCCCCCAAAAAAGTATGCCCTTTATCTCACTGTTTTTATGGATTGTAAGTAATAACGGTTCCAGGTAGATTGCATATAATAAGGGGGATAGCAGGCAACCTTGCTGTGTCCCTTCTTTAATCTTTGACATTAAATACGCTAGAATTAATGGAAAGGCACATTGATGAATCTTTATAATTTACCTGTACCATCTGTATAATATTTGTGCTGAAACCCATATTTTCCATCGTCTCGAAAAGAAACGGCCATTCGACTGTATCGAATGCCTTTTCGGCGTCCAAGGAGATCAGTGTTGGAGGGGTATGTTTAATTGCTACTTTTTCTATCCGATGTATAACCCGTCAGATGTTATCCCATGTTTGTCTCCCCGAAATGAATCCTGATTTGTCCAATCCTATCAAGAAGGAAGGATGTGTTTTGGTCTTGCTGCTATGATCCCTGTGTATATTTCAGCATCTGTTTAATAGCGCTATAGGTCAGTAAGAACCGCATTGAGTTAAGTCTTTGTTTGGTTTCCCCGGCAAGATCACCTTTGCTTCTGACATGGAGCATGTTATTGCACCTCTATGTCTAAATGAATCAAATACTTTTGTTAAAATGGGAATCCATTCCCTATTAAAGGTCATGTAGAAAGCTGAAGAAAAGCCATCTCGGCCCGAAGCCATAGTCCTAGGGAGTGTCTTTATCATTATTTCTAATTCTTGTTCTTTTATATCTTCCTCTAATGCCACCCTCTCCCCTATTGTTAGCTTTGGCAACTGCAATCCACTAAAGAACCCCTTTATTGACACTGGGTTTGTACATTCCGTGGCATATAGTTTATAAAATGATGAGAAGGATTGTAAATTGTTGTCAGTTTCCGTAACTATAGATCCATCGGTTTGTTTTATACCATTTATGTGACGATTTGCATTTTGTGGTTTCAGTTGTCTTGCAAGTAATCTGTCAGCTTTATTCGCTGTAATATAATAACATTGTTTTATATTAAGTAGGGATTTCTCTGCTCTTCTTGTACGAAGTAGTTCTAACTGTCTCTGTACTTTTTTATTTGCTTATAAACCTCCCTGCTCTTGTGGTTGGCCAAATGCATTTGTGCTTTACTCAGTTCGTCCACTCTTTTTCCAGCCTATCCCTCCGTTTTGAACTTATGTGCTTGGAGTACAATCAACTGTAACGCTCACCTGGTTCCCTCGGAGGCGCGGGTCTTGACTGGGCGGTGAAACCGTCTTCAATGTCAGGCGTAGGATTCGTTTGGCTCCCGGATTTGGCCCCTTTCTCACCGAAAGTTTGACCTGAAGGGTGAGGTGTCTGCAAGTGGAAAATCAAGGTATTAGTGCCTGGAAGATTGGGAGAAGTTCCAAGCCCCTCTCTCCCTCTCTCCCCGTGGTACTCGGTCGATGGTTGTGCTCACCTTAAATAGGTGAATGCTGGGCTCTCCATCCTGCGTCATATGCAGGGGCGCTGGGTCCAGTTACTTCACTGGATATGAGTTCAGCCTCTTAATTTCAGAGGGTAAGTTGAGAGCGATGCCGCCGTGTGCTGCACGAGCGTGACTTGTAAGTATAAAAGTTCCCTTTAGATTGCTCTCTTCAAATGTCTTATCTCCTTAATGTCTGTCTTTTCCCTTTCAGATGCTGTCGGTGCCGAAGAAGATGCTCCTCCCAGGTTCGTGGCAGAGAGCGTAACAAGAAGATGGTGCATACGAAGGCACGTAAGTAGAAAGGCTGCTCTAGGGCTGTAGAATGCACCTTAATGTCTCTTTTGTCTTTACAGGTGCCGGAATGCAGCGCGAGCAGAGTTGGAGCGAGCGTAACACAGGTAAGCAGTTTTGTAACTAAGCGTGACTAACCAATGTTCTTTGTCTTTGCAGGCCCGATGCCGTACGAGATATGCAGAAAAAACGCCTTGAATGCTGCCGATGGATCGGGTAAGTTGAACCGCTAACTTTGCCTTTGCCTAATCTGTGCCTTTTGTTTTGCAGGAGCTGCTGAAGACTGAGGATTGGTTACCAGCAGGTAATTTTCGTATTCACAGGATCCGGAACTGAAGATTCACTGGAGCTGACACGGTGAGCGTCCTGCTGCAGATGCAGAATAACGCGAAGCACCTTGCATCAATCGGGTGTGGTTTAAATAGTCCATAGGAGTGCTTAGGTGTCTTCTTCCACAGACTCGCCCAGTCAAAAGAGTTCCTGCTTCCAGAAGGGGTCCAGCATCAATGATCCAGGGAGTGGTGCCTGCCCCACCCAGAAGGAAAAGTAGTCCCTGCCAGAAGAGAGTGCAACATCATCTTGCTGGTAAGTAAGCAGCATGGTCTGCTGCAGGTAGGTCCACCCAAGCACTCTCACACTTGTTATGAGGCCGGCGCTTCCTGTGCCGGGACGGGTCCATGCTATGAGTGTCAGGAACCAAGATTGGAAGCATTGGTATCGATGGCGGTTCAGACGGTAAACGGTCTAGTCCTCATCCAACATGGCGCCCAACAGGACAATGGAGCCTATATATATCCGGCTCCGCCCACTTTTCGGCGCGTTGTATCTGTTATTTCACGCTCTCATCGCGCCTACCTCGGATTATTGCCTTCCTGTGTATTTCTCCATCTCCTCATAACTCTCTTTTCTCCTATTGCCTTACCTTCCCTTTATCCCGTGTTTGCTACGGTCTACTCTGCACTCACTTTCTCCGCGGTTACTACAGCTGCGGTAACCTTCCGCGCCTCTATTTTTTCCTTACCTTAAACTTCACCCTCGCTCTCCGGCCGCGAAGGTGCTCTCGCACTGTGTTCCGCGTCCGGAGGCAGGAGCTTTCTTACGTGACTTACTGTTCCTTCAGCCCTTCTGCCTGGTTGTTTCTTCCGCTCTCACGGAAGCGCTGTGCCGGTTGTTGTACCGGTCGCCTCCGAGTTTCCTAGAGCCTTTGTCCCTTTCCTACCTTTACGTCCTCTGCGGCGGATACCTGCCGGCGAATGGTTCCCTTCCATCTCGTCGGATTCAGGGGTTAGTACTATTCCAGACTGCGCCTTCTCTCGGCAGTCCTTTTCTTTCCTTCTCTTTCCTTCTCTCTTCTTCTCATCACAGTATCCCGTTACTTTTTTCTATACCTTCCCCATACCCTACTTTCAGGGTCTGATACCCTTGCTCTGTGTCCTGATTCCCGGTCTCTTGAGTTCCTGCCATCTCACACGTTGACTACTTCATCAACTCTGACATCATTGAACCATACCATCTAAAGAACCCATCTACGAACTAGGGTTTTTTCCGCCTTCAGGCTTTTTCCCTAGACTGAGGCTGGCCCCCTGGGGTTCCCCGGTGATAGGTTCACTCTTCTGTCAAGGTGGCCTCCGGAGGGGCCAGACCTTATCTTCACGAAAAGAAGACCAGAACACCAAAGGTCAGGGTTCCAAGGACTATAAAGAAGCCAGGCAAAGTTGATACCGAACCTAGTGTACGTGCCTCGGAGGAGACAGGTGAGGAGAAGGGGGAGGTGGACTTGGATCCGGACAGAGAGCCTGGCACCACCGGTGCCAGGACAAGGTCCAAAAGGTCCCTATTGGGACTTGCTGGTGCCGATAGTATATGTTATGAGCCTGCTTCCAAGGATGTTGGGTAGGTCCTGACTCTTTGGAAGCAGTGGTCATGACAGCACCCCCCCTCAAGGCCCCTCCCAAATTCGTCTTCTCCGGGGGTTTCGGTTTATCAGGAAAAGTTCGATGAAACTTCTTAACCAGACGGGGTGCATGAACATGTTCCGACGGTTCCCAAGATCGTTCCTGGGGGCCATAACCTTTCCAGTCAATCAGATAGTATAATTTTGATTTGGAAATCTTGGAGTCTAAGATGTCTTGTATTTCGAATTCCAGTTCTCCGTCCACAAGAATAGGGTCTGGAGATTTCGTCAAACGGGTTCCAGGTTGCAAGGGTTTTAGTAGAGAAACGTGGAAAACTGGATGTATTTTCATATGGGCAGGTAGGCCCAATTTAACTGCCACTGGATTAATTATGGCAGTGATTGGGTAAGGTCCCAGGTATCGCGGATTGAAAGTACGCGGTCCTTTTAGCGGTAAATGTTTGGTGGATAGCCAGACTTGATCTCCCACAAGATATTGAGGAGCTTCCTTTCGATGTATGTCCGCACACTTCCTGTATTGTTCCTTGGCCCGCTTAAGGTGAGACGTGGCCTCTTTAAAGGCTTGAGTGATTGTAGAATGCAGATGATCTACAGCGGGTGTCCCAAGATTTTGAGGTGGATCAAGATTTGAAGTGCGAGGGTGGAGTCCATATAAAAGAAAAAAAGGAGTTTTTCCGGTTCCGGCATGGACTGAATTATTATAAGCGTACTCCGCAATCCAGAAAAATGTCTTTCCAAGTGTCCTCCGACTGTTGTAACATGCAGCGCAGATACTGTTCCAGGGTTTGGTTGGTCCTCTCGGTCTGCCCGTCGGTCTGGGGATGATGGCTGGTTGAAAGCCTTACGTCAATTTGGGCTAGGCGACAACAACTCCGCCAGAAGTGGGAAATAAATTGACTTCCTCTATCTGAGATTAAAACTGAAGGAAAGCCGTGCAACCGAACGATGTTTTCGAGGAACTCTCGAGCCAGAATTGAAGCTGTAGGTAACCCTTTCAATGGGATAAAATGGGCCATCTTCGAGAATAGGTCCACAATCACTAAGATTGTATTAAATCCGGACCATGGTGGTAAATCCGTGATGAAGTCCATGGAGAGAGTATGCCATGGGTGTGGAGGAATGTCTATTGGATGTAAGAGACCTGCTGGCTTCTCCTTCTGGCTTTTGCTTTGAGCGCCCACACCACAGGAATTTATGAAATCTTTAATGTCCTTTCTCCAAGACGGCCACCAGAAATGTCTTTTTATCTTTTCCGACGTTTTGGCAATGCCGGGATGTCCTTCCATTAAGGAGTCATGGTAACAAGAGATCACCTGTCTTTGTAAATCGGTGCATGGTAGATATAATCTTCCTCGAAAGTATAGTAAGTTCTTATCCATTGTGAAATCTTTTCCCTTGAGTTGCCAGTCTTGCACTTCTGCTGGAGTCAGAAGTTCTTTAACTTTAGCTTCAAGGTCTTCAATGGTTTGTGCACTTATCAAACCCAGGATTCTCTGTTCCGGAATTATGGGTACTGGTTCAGGATTGGTCGTGAGTTCACCTACTCCAATTCGGGAGAGAGCATCTGCTTTACCATTCTTGTTGCCTGGTCGGTAAGTTATCACAAAGTCGAATTCGGCAAAAAATAATGCCCAGCGAAGTTGTCTAGATGATTGAGCTTTGGCTGATTTAAGGTACTGTAAATTACGATGATCCGTGATGACGGTGACTGTGTGTCGGGCTCCCAGGAGATAATGCCGCCAGGCTTTAAAGGCGGACTTAATAGCCAAAAGTTCCTTATCTGTAATAGTGTAGTTGATTTCGGGAGCCGAAAATATGCGGGACCAGAATGCTACTGGGTGTAACTGGTTTGTTTCTGGGTCTCTTTGCGAGAGCACTGCTCCCATTGCGAGACTGGAAGCATCAGTCTCCACGATATAGGGAAGTTCCGGGCGAGGATGTTTTAAAACTGGAGCCGAGGTGAATTTTGTTTTTAGTTCCTGAAAAGCTTGTTCCGCCTCCGTAGACCACTCGAAATGTTTATTCTTTCTGAGAAGGGCAGTAATGGGTTGGACTACTTGAGAAAAATCAGGAATAAATCTACGATAAAAGTTTGCGAAGCCCAACATGCTTTGAACTCCTTTCACAGACGTTGGTGAGGGCCACTTAATGATAGCTTCCACTTTTCTTGAGTCCATGTGGACTCCATTAGGTGACAAAATAAATCCCAAAAATTCGACCTCCGTGACATGAAAAACGCATTTCTCCAGCTTTGCAAAAAGTCTGTGTTTTCGGAGCCTTTCCAGTACTGCTGTGACGTGTTTTCGATGATCCGCCTCAGAGGACGAGTAGACCAGAATGTCATCAATATAGACAACTACACATACGTCAATGAGCTCTCTGAGGACGTCATTCATAAAATACTGAAAAGCAGCCGGTGCGTTGCATAACCCAAAGGGCATTACTTGATACTCGAACAGTCCATATTTAGTACGAAAGGCCGTCTTCCATTCGTCGCCCTCTTTTATTCGTACTAAATGGTAAGCTCCTCTGAGGTCCAGCTTTGTGTAGATACAGGCACTTTTAACTTGGTCAAGAAGTTCAGGGGTCAATGGTAACGGATATCTGTTGTTAATCGTAATCTGGTTCAGGGCACGGTAATCTATACATGTTCTCAGGTCTCCTTCCTTTTTTGGAACGAAGAACAAAGCTGAAGAGGCTGGGGACTTCGAAGGACGGATAAATCCATTAGCCAGGTACTGGTTCAAATACTGCCTCAGGTGAAGATTTTCAGGTTCTGTGAGGGCATAAATTCGACTGCACGGAGGAGTGGATCCCGGAACCAAGTCTATCTGGCAGTCGTATGATCTGTGAGGAGGCAGCGAATTAGCTTGATCTTTTCGAAAGACATCCTGAAATTCCCGGTATTCAGGAGGCAGGTGATGACTCTCAGAAGTAGTTGCTACTAGCTTAGTGGTAGGCTGAGGATAACAGGTAGCAGCGCATTCTGGAAACCGGATTGTCTTTGCTCGCCAATCGATTTGGGGATTGTGTTTCTCCAACCAAGGGATTCCCAGGATAACTTGAAACTGCGGAGCCTTGATCACATCAAACACGATCTTCTCTTGATGTCCATCTTGGCTTACCAACGTCACTTCCATGGTGGTGTGAGTTACTGGTCCGGAAGCTATTTCCGTACCGTCCACGGTGGTGATGACGTCTTTCACCGTCTTAGGACAAAGAGATAGATTCATCCTGGCGGCCAATTCACAGTCCACGTAATTGCCGATTGCGCCACTATCAATGTATGCTTTAATGGCATGCATACGATTGGGTTGTTCTGGACACACGAGGACCATGGGCATGATGAAATGCGAGGTCAAAGAACTGGTTTTAACGCTCGGCAAGCGGACCTCTACACTTGTCGGGCGAGGTCGTTTTCCGACTCTGAACCTTTGGCACCTTTATCGGAAGCTCCTACTATCTTCTTCCTTGGTTTCACGGGGCAATCTTGAAGGAAATGCCCAGAGTTTCCACAATAGAGGCACAATTGCAGTTGTCTTCTCCTTTCCCTTTCCTTTTGGGTTAGAGGTCCTTTCACAACCCCAATCTGCATGGGTTCCACGGTATCATTTCCTTTAGCGGAACTCTGTGGTCTTGAAAAAGTTTGAGTCTCAATTCTGGAACGATCGGCTTTTCGATTTTGTATTCTATGATCCAATTGAACCACCAGATCGATGTATTCGGAACAGTCTTGTGGAGGATTCACCACCTGAGCCAGAACGTCTTTGAGTTCTCCACGCAGGCCTCTGTAGAAAGGGGTGATCCTCTTATCCTCAGGCCATCCGGTTTCAACCACTAGTCTGTTGAATGATGCAATGTAGGCCAGAAGATCTTGATTGCCCTGTCGTAGTGAAAGAAGTTCATTGTCCAGGGCCTGTCCCTGAGAATGTCTTGCGAACAATCTTTCCATACTAGCTTGGAAGTCCTGGAAATTGTAAAGAATTGGGTTATCCCGAGTCACTAAAGGAATAGACCAATTTGCGGCACTGCCACTAAGATATGAGAGCACGAAGGCCACCTTAGCCTGGTCCGTTGGGAAAGCGGCAGGTCTACACAAAAAGTGCAAACGACACTGATTGATGAACACAGCATATCTTTTCGGATCACCTGAAAAGCGTTCGGGCGGGGCCAGAGGTACATTTCCTGGTAGATTAATTTGCACCGGATTAGAGGAAGTCGTTGGAGCATGGCTCCCCCCAGGGGTAGGCAGAGGAGTTTGTCCCGCTTGGGCTTGCAACAATTGTCTAGCCAAATCGTCTGTTCGTTCCTTAGAAACCACTAACTCCCTCCTTAGGGCATTTGTTTCCTGGCGCGCTGCGTGTACTTCTGCTCTCAACTCCCCGAGCAACTGGGCCAATTGGTCCGTGTCTGAAGTTTCCATTGCGCCTGGGCGGGAAATATGTGGTAAGGCTTCGCGTTCTGTAACGCTCACCTGGTTCCCTCGGAGGCGCGAGTCTTGACTGGGCGGTGAAACCGTCTTCAATGTCAGGCGTAGGATTCGTTTGGCTCCCGGATTTGGCCCCTTTCTCACCGAAAGTTTGACCTGAAGGGTGAGGTGTCTGCAAGTGGAAAATCAAGGTATTAGTGCCTGGAAGATTGGGAGAAGTTCCAAGCCCCTCTCTCCCTCTCGCCCCATGGTACTCGGTCGATGGTTGTGCTCACCTTAAATAGGTGAATGCTGGGCTCTCCATCCTGCGTCATATGCAGGGGCGCTGGGTCCAGTTACTTCACTGGATATGAGTTCAGCCTCTTAATTGCAGAGGGTAAGTTGAGAGCGATGCCGCCGTGTGCTGCACGAGTGTGACTTGTAAGTATAAAAGTTCCCTTTAGATTGCTCTCTTCAAATGTCTTATCTCCTTAATGTCTGTCTTTTCCCTTTCAGATGCTGTCGGTGCCGAAGAAGATGCTCCTCCCAGGTTCGTGGCAGAGAGCGTAACAAGAAGATGGTGCATACGAAGGCACGTAAGTAGAAAGGCTGCTCTAGGGCTGTAGAATGCACCTTAATGTCTCTTTTGTCTTTACAGGTGCCGGAATGCAGCGCGAGCAGAGTTGGAGCGAGCGTAACACAGGTAAGCAGTTTTGTAACTAAGCGTGACTAACCAATGTTCTTTGTCTTTGCAGGCCCGATGCCGTACGAGATATGCAGAAAAAACGCCTTGAATGCTGCCGATGGATCGGGTAAGTTGAACCGCTAACTTTGCCTTTGCCTAATCTGTGCCTTTTGTTTTGCAGGAGCTGCTGAAGACTGAGGATTGGTTCCCAGCAGGTAATTTTCGTATTCACAGGATCCGGAACTGAAGATTCACTGGAGCTGACACGGTGAGCGTCCTGCTGCAGATGCAGAATAACGCGAAGCACCTTGCATCAATCGGGTGTGGTTTAAATAGTCCATAGGAGTGCTTAGGTGTCTTCTTCGCCCAGTCAAAAGAGTTCCTGCTTCCAGAAGGGGTCCAGCATCAATGATCCAGGGAGTGGTGCCTGCCCCACCCAGAAGGAAAAGTAGTCCCTGCCAGAAAAGAGTGCAACATCATCTTGCTGGTAAGTAAGCAGCATGGTCTGCTGCAGGTAGGTCCACCCAAGCACTCTCACACTTGTTATGAGCCCGGCGCTTCCTGTGCCAGGACAAGGTCCAAAAGGTCCCTATTGGGACTTGCTGGTGCCGATAGTATATGTTATGAGCCTGCTTCCAAGGATGTTGGGTAGGTCCTGACTCTTTGGAAGCAGTGGTCATGACATCAACTCACCCCTAATGAGTGCTTTAAAAGCATCCCATACATTGTCTAAGGACACTGCCTGTGTACTATTATTCTGGAAATATTCCTTAATTTTCCCTCTCAATGTTTCCTGTGAAACCAAATTGTGTAAGTCCTCTAAGGAGAGTGTGCATGTCCACACATGATTGCCCTATTTCCACCTCTTCAGCGTACCATTCATGGGGGCATGGTCTGATAATGAAATTGGATCTACCTCTATGTCCACCAGTGCCCCGATCACTCTCGGGGTGCCCCATACTTGATCTATTCTAGAGTATGTGTGGTGTACATGAGAAAAACAAGTGAATCCATTCTCGTTCCCTTTTTTCACTCTTAAAGGATCCTTCAAGGCCATATGCCTGGAATCTCTCTTTTTAATGTAACTGTCGGCATGATCCCCTCCCAGTTATATGAGCACTTCTATCTCTCCCTCGGCAAACCGTTCCAGCATCTCTAACGTTATATGTAAAAACTCGTCTTGTGCATGGTTAGGGCTTTACAAAGTTCCTATTGTTATATTCGTATTCCTTATAATTAGTCTTAGGAAGATGTATATACCATCAGGATTAAGAACCAATAATGACCCCGGCCATTTTTTTCCCTTTTGCGTGAGCCTGAAAAATCTACGTAAAATGATGTTGGAATCTAGACTTGCCCACCTTTCTAATGGGTTTCTTGAAGCAATATTATGGCCGCCAGCCCTCTCCTTATCTGCATCTCTAATTTCTTGCTATTCCTATTCGTAGGGGTGTACAACCCCCTTACATTGTGAGACAAGATTCTCATGTCCATCATACGATTATGCATATTTTTGCTTATTTAATCTTTGCATTCGATCAAACTGGTAAAAAATCCCCTTTTATAAGACTGTGATCTCTTCCCACCCCATACCATCGCCTTCCCACTACCCCCACCTTCCCCTTACCCTCCTCCCACACCACTCCAGATCCGGGCTCGGTATCCTATGATTCATCCCAATACTTCTTGGGAGCCGGTGCATGTTCAAACCCGGAACTAACTGTGAGAAAACTAACCCCGCAAACAGTCAAATGTCTCGAGCTTGACCTGGCCTGTTTCTTCACTGACCAAGTCATGCATCCAATCTAAGCCAATGCATCTTAATTCCACCCCACCCCCCCGACATACCGTTTTATTCTGTGGTGGTCTCCATTCCAAAAAAAAATTAAACCTCTTCATCCCATGATTCGATCTCCTCGGACACATCCGCGTTTCTTTTCTCCTCGTAACCAGGTGGACGGTCCTGTTAGTTTCACTACTCACTTCTCCAGTGGGCCGGACCATTCCCAAGCTCTCCTTCCTTGCCCCCTAAGGCCTCGTCGCTCCGCTTCTGTTACTGCATCTTCTTCCTCCAAGTCCAAAATGGATAGGCCCTCCTAACATGTAGTAACCCTATGTTGTTTACCATACCAGGAGAACAGAATGCCAATCAGAAAGGTCAATTTATAGGGGATCTTTTTATCCGATGAGACCCAGGTAACTGCAGCGTCGTTACTGACAAATCCTGGAATAAGAGAATTTTCGATCCATTAACAGTGATGTCTGTATGGCTGCGGGCTGCCTGAAGTATTCCTTCTAACCTACCCGGTGGATTCGGCCATCTTCTGGTGTAGAGTCCAAAACAAGGCTCGCGAAGCATCAGTAGTTGTTTCAGCCAATCCTTTTATCCTAATATTATCCTAATATTAGACCTCCTGAGAGCGATTCTCCAAATCTTCCGTTTGTAATTCTAGATTGCGCATGACCACTGAAATTTGTTAGAATAATTCCGAATTCTGCTTCACTTCTCCAGAAACCACCAATGGACCCTGCTCTGTGATGTCCATTCTATTCCCCAGGGTATTTATTTCGTCTTTAATTTCCTTCAGAGAATTCTTTAGTTCTTCCTTTAGACTCGCCATCTGGTCCTGCAAGGTTGCTGTCATCTGTTCTTCCATTCCCCTTAGGCAAGCTGTGAGGTCTTCCTTGTTGAGTGTCATATCTCCGGTGTCTTAAGAGCCCTCTTCTCCTCCACCGGCCACCTCGTCCTTACTCGTGTCCTCTTTTGCGTCCCGAGTCTGACCCTTTCTCGCTGGGGTTGCCTTCTCTTTCGTTCCTGACATCGGAGGGCATATACAGACCCCCAAACCCCTTTGCAGTTCAGTGCTGTATATCCAGATGGGGTGTTAAGCTTCCAAATGAAACCTGAGGGAGGACCAGTTATCACTATGAGCCCCACTTGGGGTTATCCTACTCCTCCTGCCAACTAATAGAAAGTCCTTTATAGTCTGCTCACCTCCCTACATTTAAAAGCGGGGGAGGGGAGAGCTACAACCTTCAGCACTGCCTTTATGCTGCGTATTGCCCTTCCTCCGCCGGGAGTGTATCTTCTCTGTCCTCTTTCACTCTAAAAGTTCACCTGCCGCAGCACACTCCCAATCAGTACGGTCCCCTCAAGGTCTATTGTGGCACCCACAAGTTGGCACCCAGTGATGTATCCCCTCCCCTCTGCTGGCTGCTCGCTCTGTCTCCTTACTGCGGCCACACTCCCATATGTCCAGTGCAACATTCAGTCATAAAAGCGCCGCTCCACGTCACCGTAGGACAGCCGTGCACCCCGTCCTCCGCAACAAGCAACACCTCACCACTTTATTCCCATCTGGGTTGGTCAGGAACAAACCGCCAAACCCTTGATCCGGCGCTAATACTGCTGGGGGGCTTTGGCAGTAGGGCCAATACCGCCAGGGTTAGCGCCCAGCTCATGATGAGACCCTGAGTCTTTATCAGTGCACATAGCTCTCTATAGGGTATTGTTGCAAATTGAAAAAACGATAGCCTTATGAGTAATTACCCTACTTTAGATGGCTTGTTTTGGTCTAGGGGCCAGGCCGAAGTATTCATTTGCACACTGTATTCCTGTACATTTAGCAGAAGATGGTATTTTAATGGCTGTAACTTTGTTGGCTGTCTTAAAAAATAATTTTTGTGCACTGATAACTATCAGGGTTATTTTAGATTATCATTTTTAATTGTGGTGTCCTTTTAGTGTAAAAGCAAATTAACTAATACAGTTTAGAGATCTTATCTATTGTGTTTGATCTTGTTGCATATGTTAATGTTAAAGGATATTTGTACCGCGCACTATCACCACTGGAGTGGTCCCCTGGCACTCTGGCGGCTCTGAAAAAGGGAAGAAGGGGGTGAGTTAGTGGGAATAAGCTGGAAAAGTGCAAGAGAACAGTGATGCGCTGTTGGCAGTCTCAGCCCGGTGGGTCCGTTGGCTGGGCTGGGGTGTTTTACAGTCGGTAGTCGTGTGCTGTTGTGCGAATCTGTGTGGTTTGTTTTGTTGTTGCAGTGGTTAATTGGCATTTCTGTCCTTACAATTATGTTTAGGTGTGATGCTTGCTATCGTTCACTATTCCATCTGAGTGTGGCACTTGCTAATCTTCAATATCCTATCGAGATGTGAGGCAGGCTAGTGATCACGATTCCATCTAAGTGTGGCACTTGGTAACATTCACATTTCTATCTAGATGCGACGCAGGCTAAAGTTAAGAATTCCATCTAAGTGTGGCACATGATAGCATTCATAATCCTATCTAGATCTATATGTGTTGTATTGTTTATGAATGTGTTAGTATTATGTAATATAAAGTCTTATGACTACATACAATACATAATAATAAAGTACCAATGTGAATACATAGCTGTGGGGCATGGGGTGGTCGATTATTCGAGATACTCAACCCAAGGTGTTCCCCCTGGTCTGTGGTAGAGATTCCTTGGAGTCAAGTATTTACAGCATTTCACGTAGTGTTCTATTGGTGTCCGCCTGTTATGCTGCTTCTTCCTTGCCGGCTTTGGTCCATCTTCCAACCTCTGGAAGACTCCTTTGCGGTCTGTGGCCAAAGTGCCCTTTCCTAGGGTTGTCTGTCGCAGAATACTCACCTTTGGAGCCAATCAGGACAACCTGGTCCTTTAACTTTCTCCCATTCATTTTTTTTGTGTGTTTTAATTTTAAGAAAAATAATGAATGCAAGAAAGTTCCATTAATTCTAATGTAACTGTGAATTTACCTGGACGTCTCCTACAATATACTCTGAGGTACTTACCTGCCCTAAACATTTTTCTTGGATCTCCTAGGAGTTAAGTGAGCTCTGGACCAAGTTAGCTATTTTTGGTACTTCTCTGCAGTGGTAAAAAAAAAAAAATGCATTTGTGTTACTGTTCCTATACTTTTATTTTAAAAAAGAAAGCGTTCCGGAATGCTTTACTTTTAAAAGAAAAGTGAAGAAATAAGTTTAAACTTGTATTTTAGTGCACTGAACTGATCATTCCCCTAAACAGCAGGTGTGTTTCTTTGAGGGCTTGGTTTGCGCATGGGAGGGGGCGTAGCAATGGGGTTTGTGGGGAGTGGCTTAGGCCAGCAGGGAACATAGTTCCATTACTTCCTTTCGTACTCTTCGACCGCTGCTTAACTGTGATTTTAATTAAATTGATATTTACATTCTTATTTTGCATTTCTTCACGGGGACTATTAAGTGTAACAATTTGACTATTTCTAGCAACTCTTAAATATTTTTCGCTGGAAATGTATGAATCCGCTACCTGTTGCTAAACAGGTTTGCAAAGTCTTGGAAAAGTTTGGTTAGGGTTCATAATTGTTTAATTCTCACTCTGATTACAATATTAATATGTGCTTGTGCATTAATATGTGTTTAATTCCCTATGGAGTGCAAATGACAATTGAGTACTGTTTTAGGTCTATTGGGTATATTACATATTTTTTCTCTTTGGTAAAATTGTGTTTCCCTTCTTTTCCCATAACCTACCTATATGTTATGGGTGATGACCACTCTCAGGTATGGGTAATAGGTTGACACAGAGGGACAATTAGTCCACACCCATAACTCCATAAAATACACCACACTTATACTGAAAAATATATACTTTAATACAGTCACACATATAAAACGATCAGTTCAAATAAGTACTTTGGGTATGAATACTCAGTCTTAAAAAGATACCAGCATATTATAAAAACAAAAATGCTTATACAAGGACTCTCCTAAACTCAATGGCCCTCATTACGACCCAGGCGGTAAGTATCCGACATTACCAGCATGGCGTAACTAACGTTTACGTGCTGGGTCAAAGCCGTAAAAACCGGGACATTACGACCCATCGTGCACGAGCATTACGCCATGCCGGTAATGTAAACTGCGCCATGGCGTTAATGCCCCCAAAACGGCACTTACCGGCATCGTATGCCGCGCAAGGTGCACTACCGCCACCCCGACCACCGCTCATAGCGGTGACCATAGTTAGCAGTCACCGCAATTAGCGGTCACCGCAATTAGCGGTGACCGTAAATAAGCGGAACCGGAAGTGCCGTCACCGCGGCGGAACGGGAAAGAGCACAGCGGCCATCTTTAAAAACACAATCCATTGGCATCCTCCGCAACCACTGGACATCCGAGCCTGAGACCCGGCAAATACCATCAGCAACCTTCTTCCTGCAAGAAAATGCCTAAAGTGGTTAAAACAGCCTGTGACCGCCAGCAGGAAAGACCACTTCAGCAGAGAGGAGCTTACCATGCTTGCGGAGACCCTCCAGGAGAACGCCGCAGTGGTATTCTCCAACCAAATGACCAGACTGGCCATAGCCAAGAAGAAGGCCATATGGGCACTGGTAGCTCAGCGGGTTAGTGCCGTGGGAACAGTACCCCGCAATGTGAGACAGTGCCGCAAACGGTGGGACGATCTCCGGCTCAGAGTCAGGAGCATCCTATCGGCAAACGGGAACCTGGGCACGGCAACCGGGGGAGAATCGGAGTCCCCTATTAAATTGCAGCCATGGGAGGAAATCTGTGCCTCCACAATCGGAATGGAGAGCATAGAAGGAGTAGGAGGAATGGAGAGAGGAGCCCCGACCTCAGGCGATGCAGGTAGGTGGCTCAAATCAAGCCATGCAAAATTCACCAAAGTCCATTCATGTGAAGTACAATGTTGCCCCATAGTGTATATGCAACACATCAGCAGGAGACTGCCCACAGACACATATGATCTCCACCCTGTACACATGCAGTATGCACACCCTAACTGCAGGCACCCACATACCTCCATGCTACTTCCACACAAAAGGGAGACAACCTGTATGCCCCTGCCTCAAATGTGCCGCATGTACTAACTGATAAGATGTCAGTCGTCACAATGCCCGCCCAATGTCTGCAGACCCCTCAATAACACTTTCCCACCTTTGCTCCACCACAGGCTCAAATTCCGACCTTGAGGATGAGGACACCACTGCCTCCACACCCACCAAGAGGGCCAGGACAACTGCGCCAACACCACAACCCTCCACCTCTGCCGTACCGAGGAAAACCCCACAGCAGCCAAAATCCGTGCCAAGAAAACAGGACAAGGCACTGACAGCCACCCCAGCAGGCAGCACAGAAGCATCAGCAGCAGCTGACATTACCCAAATCGTGCCCACAGAAGGGACAGGCTCTGCTGCAAGCAGCACTATTGGGGAAACTGCTGCCATTGCAGCCTCCTCTGATAGCAAAGCAGGGATCATTGAGGAGATTGATGTCGGAGGCCCCACTGCCCACCCTCATTCTCCCTACCTGTCCCTAAGCAGCCCGCATGCGGATGCCACACAGGGGCAGTTAGAGGATGAGGATTGGCCAGGCTCTCCATTCTCGCTGCAGGAGGTGAGCAGCCCAGTGGGAATACCACTGCCATTAGCCATGGGCCAGAGAAACCAACAAACGCTGGAGGAGATCGTCACCCGGCAGCAGCAACTATCCTCGCTCCTTAATGAGCATGTTGCAGAATGTGGAGGGCAAGGGCAGCAATGGAGAAATGTGCGGAGACAGTGAAGGCTGCTATAGAGTCCTCCACAAAGGACATCTGCGCAGAACTCGCCGCTGTGCGGCACGTCATCTCTGAACTAGTGCAGACAATTCGGGACATGCGTCCAAATGAGCAGGCAGGAACCTCCTCGGGTGCCAGTTCGACACCAAGCAGCCCCATCCGCCGATCGGGGAGGAAACTGCGCAGCACAGGCAGGGGTGCCCCGGGGGCCAGGGGAAGGGGGCTGCCAATAGTGGCCGGACAGTGGAGAAATCCTACATCAGACACTGCTGCACAGACTTACTCACACCTTTGTAGGGATTCCAGTGGGGAGGGTGGAGGGGGGAGTGGGTGTGTTGGGGAGTTCAGGGGGGAGGGAGGAGGGGGGAGGGGGGAGTGGGTGTGTTGGGGAGTTCAGGGGGGAGGGGGGAGTGGGTGTGGTCAACAAAATCACTTTCACAATACATTTTTCATATTTGCACAAATCACATGTGTGGACATTGCTCATTGCGTATGTGTGATTTATTGGTAAACAGTCCCCAGTGTCCATATAACAGACGCACACAGTGCCACAATCGTCATCTCCAGGTGACACCCCCCATCCGTGTGTGCTAGAATAATTGGTTGATCAGAGTACTATGCATTTCACGCCCCTCCTGTGCATCACCGCCTCCATGAGGTGCTGCCCCATCCCCACCCTCATCATCCTCATCGTCCGGTGGTTGCAGTTCAGCATCAGGGGGCAGGGGCACATTGCGTCTGACGCACATATTGTGTAGCATACACATGCCATGACGATCTTTGCCACCTTCTCATGGCGGTACAGGAGTGCCCCACCAGACCTGCTGAGGCAGCGAAACCGTGCCTTCAATAGGCCAAATGCCTGCTCAATCACCACACGGGTACATGTATGTGCACGGTTGAAGTCCTCCTCGTGCTGGTTCTGTGGGTTCCGGACTGGTGTAAGGAGCCACCTCTTCAGGGGATAGCCTGCATCACCTGTATGTGGGCGAGAATGTATGTGTCAGTCATGACGTCTATTTCAAAACATGACGTGCCACCATGGCTTGCATCCAACTGTTACTTCGGACCTCTTTTAGATGCACTAATTGATTCACACTATGCGACCAGTATATGCTCATGGCTCTTATGGAATGTTGTGCATGCCATCAACCAATGTATGCAGGGGGGGGTCAAGTGCCTTGTGAGTGCCCATCCACTGTGTTCGTTCATGCCGTTTGTTTTGGTGGCCTGGCACGTGTCCTGTGATATCAACGCTCACATCATTGCAACATTGCTGTCAGCCTCATCATGACCCCAGTGAGCAATACTGATGTTGATAGGGACATTTTGTGGGCCTTGCTGTCTGTGTGATGGTGTGTTGATGTTTCTGTCGGTCATGTGCCTCATTCGTGCGCAGTTATGGGGGACAGGCCTTTCAGTTGATGGTGTCTGGTGACGTGCATGTAGGTGCATTTCGTTGAGGTCAATGTGGTGTGAATTGGTACAATGCACTTGCAGATGGTTGTGTCATGGTTGGGGCACACCTTCATTCACGTGGTGGGGCTGCATACATCGGGCATTAGGTTTAGTGGTGTCAGCTGAAGTTTGTGCTGCTTTAGGGTATGATCTGGCTCCGTTGTCTCTGCTACTCACAGCCAGGTGGAGTATGCATCATTCCCCCCCCCCTTTCAGCCAGGTGGAGTATGCATCATTCCCCCCCCCCCCTTTCAGCCAGGTGGAGTATGCATCATTCCCCCCCCCCTTTCAGCCAGGTGAAGTATGCATCATTCCCCCCCTTTCAGCCAGGTGGAGTATGCATCATTCCCCCCGCCCCCTTTCAGCCAGGCAGAGTATGCATCAATCCCCCCCCCCCTTTCCGCCAGGTGGAGTATGCATCATCTCCCCCCCCCCTTTCAGCCAGGTGGAGTATGCATCATCCCCCCCCCCTTTCAGCCAGGTGGAGTATGCATCATTCCCCCCCCCCCCTTTCAGCCAGGTGGAGTATGCATCATTCCCCCCCCTTTCAGCCAGGTGGAGTATGCATTGGTACGTCGTTCACCTACCCACTTCACATTTCCATGGTCATGACATGTGACTCACCGAGTAGCCAGGATCTTGGCCCTGCATGTCGCTCCATGTAGTGTGGTATTGTGGAGTTCCGAAGGACCATTGAATCATGGGTTGCTCCGGGCAATCGGCACAGCAATGTGTGATGATCCTGTTGGAGTCACAGACCATTTGCACGTTGATTGAGTGAAATAGTTTACGGTTGCGGTACGGTACCTCCATGGCATGTGGCACCACCAATTCCACATGGGTGCACTCAATGGCACCAATGCAACCAGGTATGCCGGCTAGTGCATGGAAACCCACCTTGGTGTTTGCAATCTCCTGGGCAGACCGTGGTAATGAGATGTAGTCGTCTGTGTGCTTGAGGAGGGCACTTGGATCAGTGTACGTGAGAATAATGGTTGTGAAATGCCATGCAAGTGTCCCACTGTGTGCTGGTAGGTGCCTGTGGCCAGGAAGTGGAGTACAGACACTACCTTCAGTAGGGGTGGGATGGCGTTTGTTGTTTCTATCATGCTGACGATGTCGTTGTGTATCATGTCTACGATGGCGGTGATGGTGTCCCGGTCCAAACGGTACAGGGTGTGGATCTGCTCAGCGGTGAGGTTGAATGGACTGGCTCTGATGCGTGGGATTGTGGGCTGCCTGCGTGGTGCCACTGGCTGTGCTGGTGGGGCTTGCTGGCCCTGCCTTGCCCTCCTTCTCCTCCTGCGTCTCCTCTGTGCAGCCTCTTGTTGTTGTTTTTGTTGTTGTTGTTGTTGTTGTTGTTGAAGTTGTAGCACTTGCATTGCTATCAGGTCCTCCAGCCCCAACATTGCTAGTCCTATTGGAATCATTGTGGAGTGTGACTGGGTGTGGGAAGGGGTTGGGTGTGCTCTTTTTGTACTTCCTGAGTCTGCATTGCCTCCACCTGTGCTGATTCTGTGCACCTGTGGCAGCTGGATTCACTGCACAAGGCCCTTTATGGTTGGTTCGCGATGGCGTAATTAGCACCATGGCGGTAAGGTACTTAACGTGCTGGGTGATGGCGTTGGGTGCATGTCCGCTTGGGTTGTCATTCGCGTAGCTTTGCGCCATGCCGGCATTTGCGGTGTGGCAGGTCACGTGCGCGCGTCCTTGGTGCAGTTAGCGGCAGCGTTAACTACGATGCCGCTAATGGCATCGTAGTTAACGGTCACGGGTCATGATCGGACCAGGCGGTAAGTGAAAAACGATGCCGGAAAATGATTACCGGCATCGTTTTTCACTTACCGCCTGGGTCGTAATGAGGGCCAATGTCTCTATGCAAGTCCTTAACCAGGGGTAAGCACCCAGCATAAAATAATAGGGGCTGCGGACAACCAGGGAACTATACACCCTAGCACACAGGTAGGTACCCAGTAGTCTGCACAACTATGTGCAGTGTCTTAAAGAGACAACTCACCCCTCGTATATGTGAAAGGTTCTTGGCCTGATGTCCAGCACCTATCACATATGTCAGGGTATGGGATAAAAAGGGAAAGATCATTTAACACAGGGAAAAATATAGGTTAAAATCTCTAAGATCTTAAAGACAATTCACCATCATTTTGGACCTCTTCGTGCCTTACCACGGTCTGGTTTACACCGTGGGTGGAGGCAAAGTTTGCCCATAGGGACAAGCTTTAAAACATCCACGGCAGTGATGTGCATGGTATCAAAGCCAATAAATATAACTGTTTTAATGCCCACTCGACTTACAATAATACATTAAAGACGTGAAGAGGTTGGAACCATAGTAAACCTTAGCAATAGCTTCCAAGAATCTAACATTTGATTAACAGTAACCTTCCTGATTCATTTCATTGAAAGATATACACATTGGCCCTCATTACAAGTCAGGCGGTGGACCATGGTGCTGTTAGCACCATGGTCCATGCCGGATTCCGCCATGATGGATGGCGAAATTACCGCCCCATTCCAAGGTGAATGGGGCGGTAATTCCCCATTCACCATTTGCCTTTCCCCATTCCCATTTTTGCCCCATAGGGCATAATGGGGATGGGGAAGGCTCTAATTACGGCACCGTAAATTACGGTGCCGTAATTAGCACCAAGGTCGCTTAGCGCCTTGGACTTTAACGCCTGCAAAAAGCAGGCGTTAAAGTGTGAATCGGGCGTTAAGGGTTTAACGGCGCCGACGCTCTTTACGGCGCCGTTAACCCCTTAACGCCTGACTTGTAATGAGGGCCATTGTCACTTAGTCACAGTGTTTCAAGTACATTTATCATAGCATAAATGAAAGGCATGACTTTAAAAGTGATTATGAAATCTCCAGTAAGTACAGAAATGGTGAAACTTGGTGCAGAACTCACTGAGCCCCCTAAGGGATCTAGGAAAATGGTCAAGGGGCAGGTAAGTACCCCAGAGTCACTTAAAGGCGAGTTCCCATGTCAGTTCACAGTTCCACCTAGACCGCACTCTTGCTGATCTCAAACTTTCTCTGTATTGCGCCTCACTCCAAACTCTCTTGTACACTCCTCCTTATGGACCTTTCTGCCACTTTCAACACTGTTGACCGCACTTCTCTCCTCCTCACTCTCCAGGCCCTTGATCTGCTCTTACCTCGATCACTCTTACCTGGATGGTTGATCCTTGAAAATCTCTTAGAACTCAAACTCTCACCCTACCCCTCTCCCTGTTGGTGACCCCATTGATAAGTCCCTGGATCCCTGCTTTTTACACTCTTTTCCTCTTTGCTAGAAAGACTTAAATTATCCTTTTGTTTTTCACTATCATCTTTTTTCCTTATGGTATTCAAATATTTTTCTCATTTCCCTCCTTCATCCCAGCCATCACAGAACGGCAATTCTCCACTGCCTCATGCTAAACTCTGGTGCCATCCCTCCTCTCCCCTCTTATATCCTTCCTGCCTCGCCTTCTTGTTCCCGCACCCCAGGCTCACAGTCTTTGATAGCGACCTATGACTGCAAGAATTCATCACTATTACTGCCTCTGCTGCTTGTATTAACTTATTAAACATTCAGATTTTATTTCTTATTAACCACTCTACAAAGAAACTCCACTATCGCGCTCAGCAAACATGACTACTGCTGAAGCCTACTCTTTGGCCTTACTATCTACTTCTTCCTTCCTCTAGACAAAGTCCTCAACTTTGATACCCACATTCTCTCCAACCTGCCCAGATCCTCCCTACTTTTCCAAGTTCTTTCTCTGTGTCTACACAGCTATCACTGGTCTTACTCCACAATATATGGCTGATTGTATCTCGCATTACTCACCATCTTGTTCCCTTCGATCTTTGGCACTCAACCTCGCGTCTCATACCCTCCCTATGCCTCCTCTTGCGTTCCCTATTTCTCTAGACTCGCCCCTCTCGACTGGAACCCACTTCCCATTACAATTAAGGCAGCCTATTTGTGGATAACTTTGCAGTTTTGCTTAAACTTTCTTTACTTGCCATAGAGGGGGATTGCCTTTTTCCCCATCCTCCCTACCAGACTCCACCACTGCCTTCAGTGACGCTTGATGTTATTTTGTATACTTCAATTAATACTTCTCTTTAGTTTGAATCACTTGTCCCCATAGTTTAATGTTACCTTTGCAATTCACTGGTTTCCCTATATATTTTTTTTCTGTTATCCCTGGTAAATGTCCCACTTTTCTACCAACTGGATCATCAGTTGTTCTCATTGTTGTGCTACTGTACAGGTACCATTCGTAGGAATGCCTCCGCCATCTATAAATGTGTTTCTATCCAAAATTGACATCCCTGTTATTCAAATAATACAAATACAAATGAATGGGAAAAGTTACAGGGCCCCCTGATTTAGTGGATATATGTCTATTTGACCCTGCAGATATTGCAACGACTGCCCTGAGGGAAGGCATGAGGAGACGCCAAAGAAGTCTTCCGTAGGTCAGAAGATGGACACAGTCCCCAAAGGAAGAAGCAAAACATTAAAAAGCCTGCAGTCTGTTTGGAATCAACACACTACTAATCGTGTCTGACCTCTCCCGGTGGAACTCACCCTCTGTTTGCTACCACCTCTGTTACAGTTTATATTCTTGCTGTATGTTTCTGGTGTACCCATGCTTCACAACATGGTCTTAGAATTCCGAATTCTATTTCCTTCACATTATTAAATTAATCATTCCACCTGCATGAACTGTTTTGAAGCAGTTTTACTGCAATTTGTCACATTTTAAAACTTTTTGAAAAACAAATACATTGCAAAGTATCAGTACAAAAAGAAATTGGAGCAACAACGTACGTTTTGAAAAGGAGGCCAAGTTATCAACAGATGGCCTGTTCAGATGGGAACTAACCGTTGTGGAAGAGCTTTATGGCAAGCAGTCATTGGCAGCATTCTGTTCGTGGCATGATGGTCAGTGAAATTAGTAAGCTGTTCTCATGCATCAGTAGAACCGGACAAGGGAGGCAAGTGAATGAGAGCATGAGACTAGAGTAGGAGGTGTCTTTGGCACAAAGATCAGTGTACATGCGGTCCAGAGGGGAGTCTATACTCTAGAATGGAAGGAGGAGATTGCCCGACACTAAACTCAAAGGTGGCAACAGACAAAAGACCAGTCTTGCAGCTACCATTAACCCTGGTACCAAATTGGAGGTGGCCTTTAGGCCAGACCGCAACTCTTCCACGGTTTAAAGTTTCTGGCGGAATGCAAGTTGAAAGCACAGATGTCGTGATCCCAAAGATGAGAGGTGCTTCTCACTATGGCTTAGATTCAGATTGCCTGTTACTCTTGACTTTAGAAAGGGACTAATTAATGCTTTCATCTTCAACAGTGCGGATGGCCCCATGTTCAAAGGGCCGATTACCCCTCCCGTTTAGTAGAGTTGCTTCATGCTGCAAAATTAGTCTAACTTGTATTTCATCACACTTGGGCCCGCCCGAGGGAGGGTTATGAGGTGATTTGGACATCAGAACATCATGGAAGTACAATCTCTAGAACATGGCTGTAGGCACTGTTCTTATTTGTCTCTTCTGTAAGACAACGTTTTCAGTGGAATATTGGTTAAATCATTTTCCTCATAGGTTTGATGTTGGTGCAATTTGTTCATTGAGAAATATGTTTACGTACAACATTTTTGTTAAGCAGAATTCAGTTTCAAAAGACAGCACATTGCAGAGCAGAAAATGCAAAAAAGCACTGAACATCACTGGGAACCTTAATACTTTGACATCTTTTGAAAGACTGAACATAATGTCCTTTTTCCTACTCAACATCTTATTTTTCACTAATGTTGATGATGGATCTTTCTACAGCACTGATAGTCCCCTGTGCGCCCTGGTTATCACTTTATCATGTTTGTTATATTTATTACGGATACTAGGCCATTCTGTGATTCACAGAGGTGATTGGTTTAATTAAGTATGTGATAAATACTTTTCCTGTCAGTTCCCATTACATATGCTCCCTTTGTGATTGGATCAAGAAATATTGATTGATTGTTCAACATAAGGTGGAGAAACTGTGATATTCTTTCCAATATGACGCATCTGTTTTTGACATTGTAGCTGCAGTCACAACAACATTCCTATAGGACTACTCTTAGCTCTATTGACGTGCATAAATGTAGTATTACTTAGTAGAAGTGCTTCCTGTGTTCTAATCAAGTGCTTGGATTTAAGAACTGCAAATGTTTATTGCTCGTTGCATAGAAACGTGATTTAATGCTTTTCTGTGCTTTTTTTGTACTGTTTCAGTTATGATCTGGGATGATCTTAAAAAGAAGACTGTCATTGAAATTGAATTTTCCACAGAAGTCAAAGCAGTTAAACTGCGAAGGGATAGGTATGTCATACAATATTACTAAAATTAAACCTGTTTCTGTTTCCTTTCAAAAACATGTATATGGAAAACAGGATTTGGTCATGTGGTAACACCTTCAATACCCCATATGAAAATTATTTATAAAATGTCTAGTGGTGACACATGGATCTTGGGGATTGAGCATCCGTTCGTGGTGGTGGTAAGATGTGTACACAGAATGTGGCATGTTGCAGGGGCAATGCTTCCTCCTTCCACCCCTCATATTTACTAAAACAATGTTGATGTTCTGTGGCTACGATCTCTAGACCATATATATTTCTAGACAAAAATGTTGGCGTCCCTCTTGTGAGGAGGACACGGTTTAAATAGCCTGTGGGAAAGATCCCTCCCAGGATGGTGTACAATCATGTTTTGCCTGCTTTGCCCATCATATCAGTCTGGTCCTGCCCACATGGACCTTTCAGCCCCGGAATCATAGGCAATTCTCTTCTGACCAAGAGTTCCAACAGCAATCCCAGACACATGCTTCTGCTTTTTTGAGCGTCTTCAGTGAGGTGAAGCTATGTCTCTAAGCACAGGGAGTATGATGTCTACATCTGGATTAATGTTTCTTTTTTTAAACACGGTTATTTAAAATGATTATGGTTGCAACACAGGTGAAGCAATACACTAACTTATGCCCATGGTAATGATTATCAAACAACCCCAAACCGCAGCAAATAATATACCCCAATCAGTATACATAGTTGACCTTGTGTCACATGGTTTCCCCAACTAGTTCCATCGCAACCAGAGTATCTATCCCCATAAGATACCAACAGCAGCACTTTGCAAATTAGTTTAGTTTATTTATTTGTAATAGTAGTTAGAGGATTCTCATTACAATGCTGAGTGAAAGGTAACCACACATTATAATATTTTTCCAACTGGTTCAATAAGAGATTTGTAACTTTTTTCCATGACCTAAATCTCTCATATCCTTCCCCATTAAAATATATGTATTGGGGCCCCCACTACCTTTTTCCAATTGTATGCAATCCTGGTCTTTGCAGTAATTAGGAGGTGCATCCTGTTCTCTGTCAATGTATATGTTCCCTCCCCGGTATCATAACCACCACGGATACATGTTTCATTTCATGCCACAGATCAATTTAATTCTGTCCAAGATCATCATCCAGAAGCCCGGATGTTTGGGACAAGTCCACCACATAATGGGTTAAGTTGCCACATTCTTCATATTCTCTCCAGCAATTTTGGGAGTAGACATAGGTCATTTTTTTAAGCCTTGTTGGAGTCAAGTGCCATCTGTAGCAAAGTTTAAAGGTACATTCGAAGGGATTGTGTCTTCCGACGTATTCCTTATCTTAGATATCTCTTTCCAGCTTTGCTGGCCTCTGAAATTTTTTCTCTCTAGAGGGCGCTGCGCGTCGACGTCCCTCGACAGCCGCCGTATCGACGTCATCCTGCCTATAAAGGCCGCGCTCAGCATCCGTTGCTCAGTTCTGTTTTTCCGCGCTTACTCAGTGCCTCGGAATATCGTTGCTCAGTTTCGTAGATATATTACTCCATTTTCCTCGAGATATTCGATCCATACTCGATGGCTTCCTCGTCTGAACCGACGACCCCTCGGTCCGGCTTTAAAAAATGCTGAGACTGTGGAAAAAAGATGTCGCTAACGGACCCTCACAGGGTCTGTCAGTGGTGTTTGGGAGCTGAACACCATTGTTCGAAGTGTGAGGACTGTATGTCCATGACAGCTAAAGCCCTGAAGGAGCATAGGGGGAAGCTGGAAAAAGGTAAGACTTCTAAAGCTTCTTCTTCCTCGACAAAGTCGAGACATTCGTCTCCTCGTCACCATTCGCGCTCCAGGTCTCGAAGCGGGTCCCATCCCTCTTCGAGATCGAAGCACTCGAAAAGGAGACGCCGAAGATCCCCTTCTTCGTCCTCCTCTTCCTCTGTTTCACCTAAGAGAATCCCTTGCCCCACGAAGCATAGTTCCCGGGCTGAATGGGAGGAATTCCGGAAAAATATGATGAGCGTCTTCGAGAAAGCGGCCTCGACCCCCTCGAAGACTGCCGAGAGCGATGCTCTGGTCGAAAGACCCGAAGGTCCAAAACGCTGCGAGTTGCAGCACCCGGCGAAGGAAGCTTCTCGAGCGCGTCACGAACCCTCGAGTAAAGCAAAGACCACGAATCCTTCTTCGAAGGTTCCGTCGACGCCGAGGTCGGTGTCTTCGACGGCGAGGTCGAAGGGACCTTCGACACACGGGTCTGTCGACTCGACGCCATCCTCAACACCGGCGTCGACGCCAAGGAAAGTCACGGTTGCGGCGCACCCAGTGGCTATTCCCAGGTCTTCGATGTCGATGTCGTCGAGATTGCCGATATCCTCGAGCAGAATTCCGATTCTATCGAAGACCTCGAGGCCTCCACCTTTGTTTTCGACGCCACTTTCGAAGCCTTCGACGTCGTCGACGTTTTCGAGGCCGATTACGACAAGTTTGGCACCCTCTGCCTTGGAGATGGGTTTCACACCCTTTGTGAGCTCAGACCAATTGAGAACAATGTCTTCAATTATGGAAGAGGAAGAACTGTCTGATCAAGAAAAGCCATTTGAGTTGCAGGGATCTGCAACCCCAGTTCAAGAGGAGTTATCCTCATAGGAACGCAGATTAAAGGAGCTCCATGATTCCTTATATGAGGCAAGTGGTTTAGACACTTCCCCAGAGGTGGAGTTCGCTAGGCCAGACCCGGGGGAGCATGCTGAAACCCCTTATAGAGCCTTAATGGCCAGGATTACAGAATTTATGGGGTGGTTAACACCTTCACCGGCTTTCCAACAGGATGACCTCACGGATATTCTTGATAAAGGTCCACAGGAGGATCCTGTAGTACCTTGTCATAAAGCTCTTCAAAGAAAAATAATGACGAACTGGGAAACCCCAGATGTCGTCCCGGCAGTAAATAAAAAACTGTCTGCTAAATACAGGGTATCTTCTGCAGACCCGGAGTTTTTGTCCAAACACCCATCCACAGAAAGTCTGGTGGAACAGGCAGCATCTTCTACCGACATCAAGACTGCTTACCCTACCATCCCACAGGACAGGGACGATAAGAAATACGATGCTATGGCTAAGAAAGTCTTTTCGGCATGTAGCATGGCGTTAAAATCTATTAATGCTACTTGCACCCTTGCTAGATTTAGCCATACACTTTGGGAGTGTGCTTCTACAGCGGCTGACTGCATCCCGGAGGGAGAAGAAAGGGAGGCGTTCCTAAATATCATAAGGGACGGTAAAGACGCTATGTGCGAATCCCTCCAGGCGGGCATTGACTCGGCTGACAGTATCAGCAGAGCAATGGCGGCAAGTACAACAACCAGGAGATTTGCTTGGTTGAGAAAGTCTGGTTTTGCCCCAGATGTGCAAGCCAGGCTCTTGAACATGCCATTTGATGGCTCTTCTTTGTTTGGGAAAAAGGCGGATGACCGTTTAGAAAAACTGCAAACATCAAAGGCAGCAGCAAAATCCCTAGGCGCTGCAATCCGTCAGACACCTTTTCGTCCCACAGAAACCTCTGTGAGAGGCAAGTCTTTTCGCTTCTACTCCGCATTCGGAAGAGGTAGAGGACGACCGGCTCAAAGGGGACAAAGAAGAACTACCCGAGGTGGACGGGGTAGATATTCAAAAGCCGCAGCAACAGCAGGTGCCTCTTTACCATCGGCATCTGCATCAGCCGCCCCTAAACCACTCTGAGGACTTCCCTCACAAGACACCTGTAGGAGGCAGGTTAACTCAACATCTGGCGGAATGGCAGGCTATCATGTCAGATGCTTGGGCATTGGAGACAGTTGCACAAGGTTACTGCCTGCCTCTCCTACGCATACCTCAGAGTCATCCACCGGGGATCAGCTCTCAAAAAGCTCCAGATCCACTCCTCTTGCAGGAAATTTTAGACTTGCTAGAGAAAGGTGCCATAGAACCGGTACCTGTAGCGGAGAGGAACAAGGGCTGGTACTCCCCTTACTTTCTCATACCAAAGAAAGACGGAGGACTGAGACCCATCTTGGACTTGCGGGAATTGAACAAATTCCTCAGGAAAGACAAATTCAAGATGGTAACTCTCTCTCAGATCCTTCAGGCCCTTCAGTTCCAGGACTGGTTGGTATCTCTGGACCTTCAGGACGCTTATTTCCATGTGCCAATCCATCTCAAACACAGGAAATACCTGAGGTTCGCAATTGGCAACTCTCATTATCAATTTCGAGTTCTGCCTTTTGGGCTGACCTCTGCCCCGAGGGTCTTCACCAAGTTAATGTCGGTAGTGGCTGCAAGTCTAAGGAGGGAAGGGATTCACGTCTACCCCTACCTGGATGATTGGTTGATCAGAGCTGTATCTTTGGAACAAGCTCAGATCCAGCTAGATTATGTTTGCCACTCCCTTCACAGACTGGGCTTCTCCCTCAATTTAAAGAAGTCACAAATGATACCATCGCAGAGACTCCAGTTCATCGGAGCGATCCTGGACACTTCCCTGGGAAAAGCCTCGCCACCAGAGGTGAGGGCTCAAGATATTCTACAGATGGTCACCAAGTTTCAAAATGCCCAACGTCTCCCAGCCTTCGACTTTTTGAGGTTGCTAGGCCTCATGGCATCATGCATTCCTAGTGCCAGAGGCTCGCCTGAGAATGAGATCTCTCCAGTGGGCACTGAGAACTCAGTGGTCAAAATTCTCAGGGAGAATGACAGATCTTCTTCAGGTTCCCGACAGGGTGGCTCTAGACCTTCAGTGGTGGGCCTGTCAGGAGAACATTCTGAAAGGAGAGCAGTTTTGGCAACCTTGGCCGGAGATAACAGTAGTCACGGATGCCTCACTTACGGGGTGGGGAGCCCACGCCAACGACTTGACGATCAGCGGTCATTGGTCTCCATCGGAGTCCAGACTACATATCAACCTGTTAGAGCTGAGGGCCATCAGACTTGCGCTGAAGGCTTTTCTGCCATCTGTACAAGGAAAGAATGTCCTGATAATGACGGACAACACAGTGGCCATGCATTACCTCAACAAAAGAGGAGGCGTAGGATCACTACCACTGTGCAGAGAGGCGATGCAGCTCTGGTTTTGGGCAATCCAAGAAGGAATCTCTCTATCGGCAGTTCACCTAGCCGGAGAGAAGAACTTGACAGCGGATGCTCTGAGCAGGCAGAGCACAGTCTCCCACGAGTGGGAACTAGCTCAGGAAGTCCTTCAAGAGATCTTCGCCCTTTGGGGAACCCCTCAGGTGGATCTGTTCGCCACCAGTGTCAACAGGAAGTGCGATCTGTTCTGTTCAAGGGAATTTCCCCCGAGAGGAGCTCTGGGAGCCGCGTTCATAGTGGACTGGGAGTTTCCACTCCTGTACGCGTTTCCACCAATCCCTGTCATTCCTCAAATGATCAGGAGGTTGAGAAGATTCCGGAAAACAATGATCCTAATTGCCCCGGATTGGGCCAGGAGAACGTGGTACCCGGACCTTCTAGACTTGTCCATCTGCCCTCCAATTCGACTTCCACTCAGAGAGAATCTGCTCTCACAGAAGGGAGGTCAGGTTCTCCATCCAGACATCAAAACCCTCAACCTTCACGCTTGGCTTCTGAAAGGCTGAGGTACAAGGATTGGGACCTCCCTGATGACGTTATGGAGGTGTTCCTTTCGGCAAGAAGGCCAGCAACAAAATCTTTATACCGCTGCCGTTGGAACAGATTTTGCAGCTGGTGTAGAGAAGAGAATATCGACCCCTTTTCATGTGGTACACCAACGGTGTTATCCTGTCTACTCTACTTGGCAAATTCAGGCCTTCAAGTTGGCACTATCAAGGGCTATCTCGCAGCGCTATCCATCTTTAAGCGCACTGCGGAAGAACCATCCTATTTCAAGTTACCCTTGGTAATACAGTTTCTAAAGGGGTTAACTAACGTTTATCCCCCAAGACCATTCCAGGTTCCCCTATGGGATTTAAATTTAGTCCTAACTTTCCTGATGGGCACACCTTTCGAACCACTCCAGTCTTGTTCGTTAAGTTTTCTTACCCTTAAGACTGCTTTATTAGTAGCACTTACATCTGCTAGAAGGGTGAGCGAGTTACAAGCTCTTTCTTGTAAACCCCCTCGTACAATCTTTCACAAAGACAAAGTTGTTCTGCAAGTGAAGCCTAATTTCCTCCCAAAGGTGGTTTCTGAATTTCATATCACACAGAAGATTACCCTTCCATCTTTCTATCCTCCTCCCCATCCGGGGAAAGAGGAAGAGAGGTTACACAGGCTGGACCCAAGAAGGGCTTTAAGTTTTTACATTAGTAGACTGGCTAGGATAAGACAAGCAGACCAGCTGTTTGTAGGCTACGCAGGTCACAAGCTGGGGCTACCGATAACTAAGCAGACCATTTCCAGATGGATTATTTTAGCCATTTTGGAATGTTATAAACTGGCAGGAAAAGAGCCCCCTCAAAATCTTAGGGCTCATTCGACCAGAGGTATCGCAGCTTCATCGGCCCTCAAAAGAAGAGTGCCGGTTCGAGACATATGTGCGGCTGCCACATGGTCGTCCGTCCATACCTTTACACGGTTTTACAACTTGGATTCCTCCTCCAGTCAGGAAACTAGGTTTGGAAAGACAGTATTGCACTCTATTCATCAATAAGAGGAAGCATGAAGTCAGTACTCCCACCTCCAATAATAGAATACTGCTATGGGAGCCTATCTAAGATAAGGAATACGTCGGAGGACACTATCCCTTCGAAGAACAAGTTACTTCTTACCTTGTAACGTTCTTTCGATAGGATGTTCCTCCGACGTATTCCTTATCGACCCTCCCATCCATCCCCGCAGTACTACTTCCCTTGTTGTTGCAGCTTACGCTCCTTCAGGGTGATTAGTCTAGTCCAGAAAGAATTATTGTGGGCTACAAAACGGAACTGAGCAACGGACGCTGCGCGCGGCCTTTATAGGCAGGATGACGTCGACGTCGATACGGCGGCTGTTGAGGGACATCGACTTGGCGGACTTCGACGCGCAGCGCCCTCTAGAGAGAAAAAATTTCCGAGGCCATAAAAGCTGGAAAGAGATATCTAAGATAAGGAATACGTCGGAGGAACATCCCATCGAAAGAACGTTACAAGGTAAGAAGTAACTTGTTCTTCTCTATTTATAGTGCATCTCGAAAAAGTATGGTTCCTCTCCAAAAAGCGTCAAGTGTTTTCCCATTCATCCATGATGGCATGTTTCTCAGCAGTATTACTACAATCCAATCTTTTTTAAAGGGTTGACACCTTAGCTTTATGAAGGCCTGCGGAGTATGTGAGCGTTGCTGCTGCTGCTAACTGTCTACCTATTTCTGTGCTCTGCTGTTATGATACCAAATGGCTCAAATGGGTACAGTGAAACACCTCTTGCTCTCAGTCTCTCTTTCTGTCTCTCATCTAATTGGAATTTTTCTTTGCATTCCTCATATGTCAGCGGTGTTCCCCCTATCATATAGATGATATAACTTTGGTAGTCCTTCTTTTCCCCACCCTCTGTTTCCCAATGCTGTAATGCTACCTTTATCATGCCTGATGAAAACTCTGGGTTGCCTGGGGGGTGACAAGAGGTCCAATCCTGGTTGAACCCCCCCCCCCCAACCATCGAAGGGCACTATTCCAGTATTGGATTGAGGCTCTAGTAGCTAATAATAATGGATTATCCTTCGAGAGCTTAAACATATTTGCAAAAGGTCATTGAAAAAGGGGAATCTGAGACATTCCCTGGCCAATGTGGATCCATTTCACACCGTGCCTTCCTTGTCCAAATGTGCACTGCCCGCTTTTATATGTAGAGCTCTGGGACGCTTGGACCTCCACTTTTTATATCGGTCATCAATACCTTTTTTTGGAATTCTTAGCTTTTTGCAATGAATGAAGGAAAGAGGGCAATGCGTTTGTCTTGGAAGCAAGACAACACGGTGCAACACAGGTTCGAATCCCAATCCCACGATTAGAAACCACTCACTGGTATTAAGCGCGTTATAAATGAACAATAAATAAATAAACCCCCTCATCCCATGTATAAAAGTGAAAATCTTTGTATGTATGGAAATTTCAGGAATCTTGACCGGGAGGGTCAATTCCATGATATAAAAATTTAGAGATTAGGGTCTTTTCAATTGCCATGAACTGGCCCATCCAAGATATCTCTTCATTACCCTATCTAACAATATCCTCTCCTAGTTCTTTAAAGAAATTTGGGCAATTGACCCGCTAAAGATCTTGAGTATGATGGAACCTATTTTTCCAAGTACGCCATAGCATCCTCCCACTGCAACAGGCAAATCACCCTCAAATGAAGTATCAGAACTTGGGGAATAGAGATATTTAGAACTTTTGATTCAGAATAATTAACTGTAAACCGGAAGCCAATTTGTAGTCATTCAGTTCCACCATCAGAGCTGAGAGGGATGCATGAATATTCATTAATGTCCTCATGATATCCACATATAACGAGGCCTTATGTGATCTATCGGCCATCGTAATCTCCCTCACCCAATCACCCCATTGCCTCAAAATCTCTTTACTAAGGGCTCTATTAACATCGAAAAAATCAAGGTAGATGAGAGGCTCGGGGGGCTCTGACAGGCACCCTATATAGCTATAGTTTTCGTATAATTCCCATTTAGGAACATTTTAGTGGAATGTGTCCAGAGGTTTGCCAGCACTAGAGTTGAGAATAGAGGATCAAAATGTAAAACCCCTAAGAACTAAACCTATAAAGGTCCAATTAGGTCCATCAAACACCTTATCAGAGTCTAGAGTGATCATCACCATTCCCCTGCCAAGCTTTATCAAGTTGAGAACCTTTCCTATATTGTCTTGCTCACTCCTGTCTACTGTAAAACCTGCCTGTGAAAGTTTATATGCGAAGATAAAACTCATCAATCTGGTGGCATGGATTTTGGAATAAATCAATGTCAGTTAATTATTGGCCTAAAAGTGCTGCAGTGCACAGGATTCTTAATATGTTTCAATATTAAAATTGTGGAGCATTCTGCCATTGTAATTGTCCCAGATATTAAAAAGGAATTGAACATCACTTCCATGGTCTGAATTATTTGGGATTTAAAGGTCGTATAAAATGACTTGATTTGAATAATGGCATTTTCTATTTTCTTTCTTGAATCGGGTTTTCCAACACTTCGTTCTTAATCTGACATTGAGGTAACCCTGCTGAAGCAACCTATTCCTATTTATCTGGGCTTAGTTGGTAACCCAACGTCAAAGCGGAAAAGTCTTGTTCTATTATCTCTCTTGTGGCGAATTGGGGGAATTTGTCCCTTCTCCCCAAAGGGGAGCCTCCCCCTTTGTGGCTATGGAGGTGTGCCCTTTTCGCTAGACCCTCTGTAGCGGTTTGGACTGAGAGAGGCTCCCCCTTACGGGACAATGACTCCCGTTCCTTTGAGGAACTCTGTAAGCCATTCTCCATGGTAACATTCATGGGACTGTCTGACCTGAAGAACAATATAAAATGCGGACACTTGGCTGAAGGCAAAACTAAAATATGTTGTTGCCACCAGGAAAAGGGTTCTGTCTCTTTAGAGAGAGACAGCCACTCAACTGGGACGAGTGTACTGAAAAAGGAGGACACACCGAGCCAATGCGAGGATGAGAGACGCATACGCAAGCAGGCCCCCCACCCCTCTGAAAACATATTATCCGAGAGAGCCGGAGTCGAGAAGAGGCACCGAGTCCTCAACTTTCAAAAGTGTTCCGACAGCCAGAAGGGAGCACTGGATTCCCAGCGTTTGCCCACAGCAAGAGACTGGAAAGAAGGGGATACCTATCCCGGTGGTGGCGTGACCACAGTGACTTTGTGGTGGGCTGTATGCCCGTCCGTCGAAACCATCAGTCTGAAAATTCTGCGAACAAGCAGCTTACCCGCAATGATAGCAGGACGCTGAGCAAGAGAGGTCTGCGACTGGCGAACCAGTGGAAAAAAACTGCTAACGAGGCAGAATGAACAAGAAGAACTGAGCGAGTGCAAACTCTGGAGAAGTTCCCCAGTAAAACCAGAGGTAACTGGGGTAGCGGGAGGACTGGGAGGCCGCCGGGGAATCGTTATTCAACAGGAGACACTCGTCCCAGTGAAATTGACGAAGTATTGAATGTAAAGTTGATGAAGGTGAACTTTAATAATATGAGAAACAGAACCTCGATTGAATCTGAGAAAGAGATCATTAATATCTGGCGACCAATAACCTGGGAAGGAGGGAAAGTATTCCCAGGTTTGAGAAACAGAGAATGGAACATATCAGAAAGAAAAGTCTATGATGTAAAGTCCAGAGACGCACCGAAGGGAAAAGATATACAAAACAAATCCCAGCAACTAAGGTGAGACATGTATTGCCAAGACAACATACCACTCATAAGAAAGTGTATGTTACAGAAACCTCCAAGATCTGCTAGCTGCAATCAAAGGATAACACAAAGTGCAAATAGGGGTTTCTCTAGAACAACCCCTCAAGAGAAGGAAAGTCTCAAAGACCTGGTGAAAGAATTACAAGAACTCGTGCAGAGGATGCCGAGAGACTATTTAAGAATATCCTATAGTAAGAACTCGCAAGCAGAAGGAGAACCATTGCCCAAAGAGATAATCAGCAGAAGGGAAGCATTCACCTGACCTTAGTTTGTTATAATAGTGGTAGGGTCAGTTATGTCATTTGTAAATTTCCTGATAACTGACGAGCGCCTTAGTTATTTACTGGGCAGGGAACACCCACATAGAAATAGGCAAAGATAGGCTCTTTTCTTACTTAATAAAACACTCATTTGAAATGTCATCACCTTGTCTGCAACCTTCTTCTGACCCGCCAAAAAACTGCCTTCTTATCCTCTGCATACTGTTTTGTACCCTTTCTGTCAAACCCAAAATATTAATCCCAGTTTTTAACATCCACAATTTATACACTAAAATGCTATTAGTCTTACTCCCTTTAGCACAATAAAGTTGTCTGATCCTAATGATGGCTTGGGACGTTCTGTCTGCTAGGTGCTTTTCAAGCTAGACACTGTGATTTTTAAGTGATTTCAAAGATCCTTTCTGCTTATGTAGCCTTTCTCTCTGTATGCTGCCATATAATTTGAGCTCCCCATTGATCACTGCTTTCATGACTTTCCATATGGAGAGACAGCCTTACTATCCACAGCAGAAGTTTATTTAAAGTACTAGATTATCGCTTGTGCTATATCCTTCTGAAGGACAGGATCTCTGAGTATTGCATCGTATAATTTCCATGGCAGTGTCATACGGTTTATGGATAAGCTCTTCCCTACAGGAGCATTGTCCGATAGAACTCTGGTCCTAATTCGGATTTTGTTAATGCAGGGCATCAGTGGCGTAGATAATAAAAACAAATCCATTGTTGTGTACATACGAGAAGTGGGCATAGTCTTTTGTGTCTGTGTGAGAAAAAGAAACTCCAAAGATGCATCTGCCCCAATTTTCTCAACGCTTTAGCTAAGCCAGTGCATTTTTAAAATACACTTTTGCAGGTGGCAGTGTTTTATCCATTATCGGGTTGGGAACCAGATTAAAATCCTCACCTTTTATTTATATGTCCTTCGAAAAAAAGGCTGAGGCTCACGGTAGGAAAGACCAACTGCAAATTATCCTTTTTTTCATTGGGAGCGTACAGAAGGGTAAATGTTAGTACATGTCAAAACAGTTTACCTTTCACACCTATATAGCAGACCTCTGTCCTTTCACACATATATAGCAGACTTCTGTCCCGCACCACCTTGTGGTCTACAAAGGGAGCGTCTTCCTATAATAACTGCTGTACCCCTTTTCTTTACCCTGCCCGAGACCAGAGTCCAGAAATTGCTCAGGAACATTTTTACTTTTAGACTATATTCATCCTATGGACAAAGATGTTTCTTGTAACAGGGTGTAAAGACCGGTAGGGGGTGTCTGTACTTCCGCTCTTTATATGGTAGAGGAGAGGCACAGCAGACCCCAGCCAAGATTCTCTATTACGGTAGCAATGGACGAGCAATCAAGGCCTAGCTTCTCAGGAGGTGATGCGGGCTGGTTCTTAAGTACAGGGTAGTCCCCGAACCCCCACAAAGGAATGTCCACACACTGTATTACTGAAAACACAGTCTTTATATAATTAATATTCAAAGGTATGTACACGATCACAATAACGCACTTTGTACTTGGACGTCAATAATGATAAATATATACACGTCTAGAGTGGTACCACTAATGTTATCAAATCTCATTAAAGTGCATCAACTGTACAGTTAAAATGTCACACAGATCAATAACGAGTAAACCAGCAATAGAGAGAGGCAGGAATGTAAGATGGTTGAAACAATAGGCAGAATGCTGGCCCCGTTACCTAGACACAGTTCTGTGTGGAGATCCCCCCCCACCTGGGCAACCTGTAAATAAAGATATATAGCACAAGCCCAGTCCAAATGTTTAATAGTCTTACTTAAGGTTTTACCCCCCCAATGTACCCCAACGATGCGCCGACCGATCCTTCTTGAGTGCCTCCCTTTCAGGCGGGAGCCACGGATAGTCGAGAGGTGTCGGGGAACTTGCCGTTCAGTGTCGGGGAATCGACGGCCCTTCTTGAGTGCCCTCCCTTTAAGGCAGGAGTCATGGGTCGTTGAACGTCCGACGGTGAACAGGGTGAACTATGGCCGGAAAGTGGCAGCTTCGTTCCTAGCGGTGCTCGTCGACGACAGAGCGTTGGCGTCCTGCAAGGAAGAGGCGTGCGGGGCACCTCGGTGACAATAGTTCTGGACCGCAAAGAGATGATGAAGAACTGTGGCCCAGCAAGGGCGTCGAGTCGTCGGCGTCTCTGCGGTCTGTAGGTGGCGGACCCCCCACCGGTGGATGCTCCTCGGCGCATCGACGGTCAGGCCTTTTCCAGCGGCAGACAAGCGGGTGACAATGCAGACGAGAGCGTCCGATGATCAGTTGAAGTTCTTAGGCAAACGGGAGCACGGAGGGTCAGGTCGGCGATGGCGGTCGTCGACAGTGGCGGACAACAGTCCGGGTGCTTCTCCTTGGAGTTCCGCAGCAGTCCCTGTATCGAGTCGGCAGCCTGTCGAAGGTCTGTCTACCAGGGAGCGTTGGCAAAGATCAGCTGTGCACGATGGTCCCTCGTAGCTCGGGAAGAGGGCGCCTTACCGGGTCCTCTCTGGGTCAGTCCTTGGAGGCACAGCAGCATTCAGATTGTGAAGGAGAGCAGCAGCAATTCTTCTCGTCCAGCAGGTCTTCAAGGTCAAGCGTCAGTTAATCCAGTTACTCGTTGTAATGGACTTCAGCACGATTCCTAGCAGTGAGAGGTCCCCAGATATACTGTTGCTCTCCCATTCATTCCGCTGGGTCACACTCAAGCATCCAATCACGACTACGGGCATTCATGCAGGCAGGCAGCCAATCGGGCACACAAGGTTTTCAGGTCATTCACTCCTCTCCAGACACTCGCAACAAGTTATGTGCATTGGGACAAGTACCGAGCCATTCAACACTCCAAGCTGCATTCATTCCGGTTTCGGGCAGGGTTGTCTTGGTCATTGTGTCAGCCAACAGATACTAGACACCCACAACACAGAATGCATATTCATCTCACACTCTATTCACCCAGGTCCCACCCACAGGAGGTACCCACAACATACATCACCGGGAAGGCTCCAGCTAGTCTGACTGGGCCTTCACAACAACACCATATATGGCACTTCCATCCAACCGCCAGTCAGGGGGAAGGGACAGAGTCAGGGATTCCCAGGACTTTGGGAAAACAAGGTAATGGGTAATAGAAAGCAAGAGGCCACCGGAGTCATCTTGTTTTCCATCAGGAATCAACTGATCCCAATGGCAGGGCCGGGGTATCCCAAAATGGAGGATACTCCGTGCACCTGTCAAATCCAGCATGGAGCTGCCACCAGCCCATACCCTGCTCTGTGGGCCAAAAACATACACTAGGGGCACAGGGTTGTACCCCCACCCATGGGTGCCATAAGGGTATCCCACGGGTCCGTTCACCAAACCAAAAGAAAGAGAGCTGCACCGCCAGGAGTCCCACATGAACTCCTGCGCGGAAAACACGACAGAACACACGATAAAAAGCAATAAAGGACAAGGATACAGAGGCCCTGTCCCTCCGATGCATTTCCAGCATCACACAGGGCTATGGACATTCAATATAGACAGTCTTTGAATAATGAATTCTGTTTTTACTGTAATTCATACCTTGCACAGTAAGGGTTATGATGCGGTTTTCCTCCGCACGATTGTTCATAGGTGTCCTAACATAGTGAATATTTTTGTCGTTGCCATCCCATTCAGGGTTGTTTATGGTCTGCTGCTTCATTGACCAAATGAATCTTGCGACACAGCCCTTTTTAATACAAACAGCCCCTCTCTCCCCTGACCCACCCACCTAAAATCTGCAATTCAAAAACTAAGAACCATGAAATGCCAGAACCCATAGCTCAGGAAATAATCTGGCTAACCTAAGGATCCGGCCCTCAATACAGTCGGCACTCGAGCATCAAGCTAAGCTATGAATTCTAAGAGTGAGTCTCAGTCACTTCACAGCCATTGATATGCATACCCAACACTATTCCCCCTTCCCTCCTGGTGACAATCCTAAGGCTATTATCATATAGTGATAGATAGTCCAAACAACTTGTTTCCTTGTACTGAGTTGTCCTACGGCTTCAGATTGTTACCATTAGCCCTATGACCCTTATTTTCTGGAGATGCCATTTCTTGTGCAAGGACTTGCAGCGATTCTCATCCCTCCGATTTGATGTAGCTCATGTGGATTATCAGATTCTTCAGGGCTTGAAGTTCTTCCTCTTCCTTCGCAGATTTAATAGACCACTTCTTCTCCAATGTCAAGTAAAGTGTACTCGGGTAGCCCAGTCTTTATAACACCTTTCTCTTAGCCACTCATTAATTGTCCGAATGGCGTTTCATTTTTCCAGAGTAGAGGGGACAGATCTTTGAACAACACATTTCTTTTTATTTTTTTTTGTTTTAAAACCAACATTTTATTAGTATTTGAATCATAACAGATCCGGCATCAGCCTGCATTAATGCAAGAAATTCTTAATAACCGAGTAAATAACCTGCCCTAACCCCCCCTTCTCCGTCTCCCCCTCAGGAGTATTCAGATCTAACGTCATTTGACAAATCAATCACAGCAGCGAGCAATATGTACAAAGCATCAAAACGGTCTAACCAATCAGGGTAGATCAACTAGGTTCAGAGTGTGTAGTCTCATAGGGCAGGAAACGTTGTTGAACTCTTTTTGTATGTAATTTAAGAAGGGCATCCACACAGGCATGAAGGGCATCGGAGTATCTTTCAAGTTGGCAGACATTTTCCCCATTGCTAGAACATTCCAAGTTTTACTGAGCCACAAATTAATTTTTGGGGGTTCCGTCTTCCTCCAAGAGTGGAGTGCAGAAAGTTCAGCCTTCAGTAGGAGGTGCGTTATCAACTAAAGTTTCGACGAAGTCCTGACTTGCTGACATGCTGAAGTGCATCAGTCGACCCCAAAATACACAGTCTAGGGTAATTTGGTTTCTGATGCTTGTTAATCTGCTTAGATTCACATGCTGTGCATAGGTCCGACATCCAGTGGTCACTGCAGAGTATTGCATTTTGTTTTTCGTAGTCGAAAAGGGACGTCGACAAGGCGTGTCTGAAATACTATCCCTATAGTGACGTGTGTTGTACCCACAATCCCTCACGCGTCGAGGTCCCTCAGATTGTTTTTTTCCGCCCAGCTACTGGTCGCCTTTACGCGGAGCTCCTCGAGAGACATTGCAGATTCCATCTCCTCGACCTTTGGTCGTTTTTTCCTGTTTAAAGATTTAATATATCGATCCCTCCCTCGACGCAGTTGTGAAGCTTTCTCCGCCGAGCAAGATCTTCGACGGAGGGGACGAGCGGAGGAGATCCTTCGGTGTTGCCGAACACGTGGCCTGGCCTCGCAGGCCAAATACAGTAGGGATAGTGGGTTCGTGGGACATCTCTGATTCTTTTTCTGAGAATGCCTTTCCTTTTCCCCTTCCTTTCCCTTGGGGTAGTTATCACGGTTTATTGCCTCGGCTATGGAGAGGACACCCTTTAGGTTTTGCCCACTTTGTAAGGGCAAGTTTACTTGGAAGGACAAGCATTCACGGTGTAACCGCTGCTTGCCCCTCGATCACAAAGAGGAGGGTTGCTCGGCTTGTCGGCTTCTAAAGCCAAAGACTCTAAAAGACCGTAGGGTCAAGAGGTGGGCGGCCTACGCGATGTCAAAGGCTGGGTCTTCACCCGCCGCTGCTACCACCGACAGTGACGAGGAACGTGATAACACGACCTCCGCTTCGGAAGTCATAGACCCCCCTAAAGAGCGCTCGCGCTCTTCGTCGTCTGTCCCCGGCCCTGACGGGCTCGGCTCACGCCCTGCTTATGGGGATGAACACCCCGGCGACACTGACGCACACGATACAACACATAAACACACAACCCATAGCTCTTCTTCGTCGAAGACGAAGAAAGCATCAGCGCCCAAGGAGACGCAGGTTACACCGGCGGCCTCCTCGGACCGTTCGGGTTCGAAGCCCCTCTCGCAACCGCGACCAGCGACTGGGCTTTCGGCAAATAAGGGCGCCGCCCCCAAACCATCGGCCGGCGCCCACCAACAGAGAGCGCACGCCGCCGTAGAACGATCGACACCCGTAACGTCGAAAACACAGCCCTCCTCTGACAAACGAGTCACAGAGAGCTTGGCGAGGATCGTTGTAGCCGACGCCCAGAAGCATACGCCGAAAGACACGTCGAGCGCTACGCAAAGGTCGAAAGACACGCCGAAAAAGCCCGAAGAAAGACAGGGACTACCCCCTTCAGTCGGGGGGACCCCCAGCACACCGGAAGGCTTTTCGGAAGGCGACGGGACACTTTCCTCGACGTTGTTGGAGAGGTCGAGCCGTTTTCAGCAAGATGACACTAATTTTCCCCCGCTAGACCGCTCAGGGGTACCCCGTGAAACCATGGAAAGGCTCCATCTCTGCATGGAGAGAATGGAGAGGTTTATGAACACCCAGAACCCTCCCACTCCCAAGAGAATAAGAGAAGGGCCTCAGGAGGACCCCAGGGCCAAATACCCGAGGCAGGACATAGCCTTAGACTTCCATAATGTGTATGACCTCACTGGTGAGGAACAATACTTAGAAGAGGAGGATGATTTTGTGGACAATGAAGAGGGACAGAACCAAGAGGAAGGTCTGGATGACAGCCCAGACATGGTAGGAGAAGGCTTCGGAGAAAATCCAGAAGAAGGACCTTCTCATCCCTGGCAATCCCCATCAGTATATTCGGACACTGATGTCCTGAACCTAAATCCTCCTGACAATTCACCTGTTAGAAACACGTCTCCCATTGACGATCAGCCCACATTCAATGCCCTGTTGCGCAGAGCAGCAGCACATTTTGAACTGGACACTGGGGAGATCTCTCCGGAATTAGACTTTGTGGAAAGAGTAATTAAGGAGAAACCCCCAGCCAGCCAGACCATTCCCCTCCTCGCTTCAGTGAAGAGAAGAATCATCCCTTCGCTATCCACACCCGCTCTAATCAGAGGAGTTAATCCAAGGATTGAAAAACTTTTCACTCCTTCACCCTCAGACCCGCTGTACATCAGGGGACATTCCATTCCGGATTCCCTTGTAGTAACTAATACAAGGAAGAGGGCAGGGGTGCCGCTGTCCACCAGTGAGGCACCACCTGACAAGGAGGGCAAGAGGTTATATGCCCTTGCTAAAAGAGTAACATCCTCGGCTGCCTTTTCGGCAAGAATTGCGAACAACAATTCTTTGCTAGCTAGCTACGCGGACGCGCAGTGGGCCAAACTGCGCAAGGACGCCGAAGAAGCGCCGGAACCACTACGTACACGCCTGCTATCAACTATTGGCGAAGGAACCCAGGTCAACCAGAGTATTGTAAAAAACTCTCTGGATGCTGCTGAGACAGCGGGACGTTCCCTGGTTCAGGGAATACTCCTAAAACGCCATGTATGGCTGCGCAACTCAGGGTTCAAACCGGAGACACAGGCGTCTTTAATAAATAAACCTGTTGAAGACTCAAACCTCTTCGGGAAAGCGGTGGATGAGGCTCTGGAAATGGCTAAAAAAGAGTTCGATACTATCAAAACTCTTGACCAGATCTCTAAGCCCACTACCAGACGCGGCTATGGCAACAAACGCTTTTTTCGTGGCCAACGCCAACAGCAGAATCAGCAGCAACTGTACCCTGCCACCAGTTACCAGACCAATAGTGGGCAGTACAGCCAAAGAGGCCAGCGCAGGGGCAAAGGGAGAGGTTGGGGGTCCACCCACAGAGGCTCCCAAGCCCCCAACAACACCAAGTGACACGAAGATTCGCGTCCCCTCCCATGCAACACCGGTCGGGGGCCGGATAACATCCTTTCTTCCAGCATGGGAGGGAATAACGTCAGACCGCTGGGTACTTTCCACCGTAGCCCACGGATACTGCATCGAATTCAACAGTTCCCCAACATACAGACCCCCGAGGGGACGACTCATGACACCGGAACACCTTGCCATCCTTCTCCAAGAAGTACAACAACTGCTGGAAATAGGAGCCACAGAGGTCGTGCCTCTATCTCAGGTAACGGAAGGTATTTATTCAGTGTACTTCCTTGTACCAAAAAAAGATCTAACCATGCGCCCTGTATTAGATCTGCGCCCAGCGAACAAGTTTATCAAACCCCAGAAGTTTCGTATGGTGACCTTACAGGAAGTGATCCCACTGCTATCACCGGTTACATGACAACATTGGACATGAAAGATGCATACTTTCATATTTTAATGTTGCCAGCGCACAGAAGATACCTCAGGTTCATGATAGAGGGCAAACACTACCAGTTCAGAGTGCTACCCTTCGGCATAGCATCAGCACCAAGGGTATTCACGAAGGTACTGGCAGTGGCAGCGGCCCACCTGCGCAGGTTGTCCATCCCAGTTTACCCTTACCTCGACGACTGGCTCATAACAGGGGATTCTTACAAAACATGCTTCTCCAATACCCGAAAGACTGTAGACCTTTTGTTCCAGTTGGGCTTCTCCATCAACGAAAAGAAGTCCAGCCTAGACCCCAGCCAAATCAAACAATTCCTAGGGGCTCTAATTCAAACAAAGGACGGCCTCGTCTTCCCCTCCAACGAGAGGGTCCAAAACATGCTGTTTCAGATCCCTCAATATGTGACCGGTCGAGAGGTGACGGTACGCAAAGCAATGCGCTTGCTAGGCATGATGGCGTCGTGTATTTATTTGGTACCTCACGCACGTCTGCGCATGCGCCCTATGCAAGAGTGGCTCAACAGCCAGTGGTGTCAGGCCAGCGGATTATGGGACGATCCAGTGGTGGTCTCGCAGGCCTTGGTTCTCTCGCTACGATGGTGGACAAAGGAAAACCTGGAAAAAGGGAAACCCTTTGCCACACCCGCGGCGGAAGCCACTCTAACCACAGACGCATCCCTAACAGGATGGGGGGCTCACCTATCCCATCAGACTGCTCACGGAGTGTGGACTCCGAACGTAGCATCCAAACACATAAATCTACTGGAGCTACTAGCAGTGTTCAAGGCGCTAAAAGCCTTCCAGGAACACCTACAAGGCAAAACTGTGTTGGTCCTTACAGACAGCACCACAGCCATGTACTACATCAACAAGCAGGGAGGCACCCACTCTCCAGGACTGTCCAAACTGGCCCAAAATATATGGAAGTGGGCTCTCAAACAAAACATGTTCCTACTGTCAGAACATGTACCAGGGGAACTCAATCTGCTGGCAGACAAACTCAGCAGAGATTTCCCCCTGCCCGAAGAGTACGAGTGGCGACTGCACGAAGACATCGTCTTCGACGTCTTCACACAATGGGGATTCCCAGAGATAGACCTATTCGCAACCCTGGAGAACTCACAATGCCTAAGTTACGCCTCCAGGTACCCCCAGAACCAATCCAAGGGGAACGGTCTGTCGATGCAATGGTCAGGGAAATTTGTTTACGCTTTTCCCCCCGACTCCCCTTCTCAACAAGGTGGTGCACAAGATGCACCAGGAACAAGTAACCATGATACTGGTGGCCCCAATGTGGGCCCGACAGCCATGGTTCGCTCACTTGATGGAGATGTCTCTATCTCCCCCAGTGAAACTCCCCTGCCCGTACAACATGCTGTCACAAGACAAGGGCAGGACTCTGCATCCATGCCCCCAGAACATGAACTTAGCAGCTTGGCTCCTGAGATCATAGAATTCGGACATCTACTGCTTCCGCAGAGATGTATGGACATTCTCAGGGAAGCCAGAAAACCTAACACTCGCCACTGCTACTCTAGCAAGTGGAGGAGATTTGTCTTCTGGTGCAGAGGGAAAGGCATCAACCCAATTGACTGCTCTCCCACACATATTGTTCTATACCTGACCCACTTATTGGATTCAGGTCTAGTGTTCAATTCCATTAAAGTCCACCTAGCGGCACTTTCTGCATACACCACTTCCCAACTCAAGGTGTCGTGGTGGAATATCCCTGTTATAAAGGCCTTCATGGAGGGAACAAAGAGAATACACCCCCCGATAGCTGACCCAGCTCCCGGATGGGACCTTAACGTGGTACTTACCAGACTCATGGGCTCACCTTTCGAACCCATGCACAAAGCATCTCTTAAAGACCTCACTCTTAAGACTGCTTTTTTAATAGCTATCACCTCCATCAGGAGGGTAAGTGAACTGCAGGCTCTTTCTGTTCTAGACCCCTTCGTTACAGTTCACAGAGATAAGGTGGTTCTACGCACGCACCCAAGGTTTGCTCCGAAGTTCATATCGAAATTCCACGTAAACCAGTCTATAGAACTGCCAACGTTCTTTCAAAATCCTTCCAACTTGGGAGAAAAAACTCTGCACACACTAGATGTGCGCAGAGCGGTCATGTTCTACATGGAAAGAACCAGACCACTGAGGAAGACTAATCAGTTCTTCGTCTCGGTGGCAGCAGGAAGAGAAGGGGATGCAGTTTCAAAGTCCACTATTTCTAGATGGATTGTTCAATGCATCACTCTCTGCTATACTCTTGCTAAGAGAGAACTGCCCTTTAAGCCTAGAGCACACTCTACTCGAGGCACGGGGGCGTCCATAGCATTCATTGCAAATGTTCCCCTTGAGTCCATCTGCAAAGCGGCTACCTGGAGTTCTGTGCACACCTTTACAAAACACTACTGTCTAGATGCACACTCGAGATCTGACTCCCAGGTGGGTCAGGCAGTATTAAGACATCTTTTCTCTACTGTTCCTTCTCATAACCCACCGCCAACTCCGGGTACTGCTCGCTAGTCTATGCACAGCATGTGATTCTAAGTAGATTAACAAGCATCAGAAGACAATGCATTACTTAGCGTAAAAGCATTTCTGATGATTGTATCTGCTTAGATTCACATGCGCCCACCCTTCCTCCCCGCTCGGATGGAAGAAACATAGACTTCCTTTTATATCTCTCTTTTCTGTACTCACTCACGTCTAGAAGGCTCCCTCAGGGCAGAAAAATACAAACAGAGGGACCTCGACGCGTGAGGGATTGTGGGTACAACACACGTCACTATAGGGATAGTATTTCAGGCACGTCTTGTCGACGTCCCTTTTCGACTACGAAAAACAAAATGCAATACTCCGCAGTGACCACTGGATGTCGGACCTATGCACAGCATGTGAATCTAAGCAGATACAATCATCAGAAATGCTTTTACGGTAAGTAATGCATTGTCATATTCACCTATAGGATCTCCTTGAACTTCGATCTCGCCTCCAACCAGAAATCTTGTATCACATGGCAAACCCCACAGTGTATGCAGCAGCTTGCCCTCCATTCCACACACCCTCCCGCACATGTTTGAATGATTAGGGTTAATACAATATAGTCGGGCAGTTGTTTTATACCATCTGGTCAGTGTCTGTAAAGCAGGTTTCTTGGAGGTGTCGGTAGAGTGAGGTCCCACTTCCCCCATAAATCCTGCTCCCACCCATCACAGTATGTTTGACGATCTGCCACCCCAAGTGAGTGTATTGATTTGTACAGCTTAGAGACCAGCACCTTAGTCTGTCACTTCTTGGTACACCCGTTCCAATTGCATTAGCACCTTTGTTGCCATTCTAACATTGGCAGGGTGGAGGACCCAATGTTTTCCCTGCATATATCGACATCTATCCATCTCCTCGAGGCCCCCACTCCCCTTGCAATCCTCAAAGCTCTGGATTTTTCTATTCCAGAATAAATCCCCCATTTTACTTATCCCCTTGTCTATCCATTGAGTGAACTTTTTGTCTGCGCTCCCAGGGGACAGGTCCTCGTTATGTAGCAGTGGGGTATATGTGAAGGGGAAAGTAAGTGGTGGCCCCCTTTTGGTCGGAGGTGCAATCACATGCCTTGAGAATAGGGTTAAAATAAAGACGCTGCGCTCTCCTGTGACGTGACAACCAAGGTTGCATACACAAGTGTCTTCCCGCTATGGTCTGCTCCATGGTGACCCATAGTTTCTCAGGGTCCCTTTGCACCCAGTCTATTAGGGGACAGATTGGTGCTGCCCTATAGTAGTTCCAAAGTTTGGGTAAGGTAGTCCCCTTTGTGATTTGGCCACTTAAATGGTATTCCTATTAACTCTAGGCGAGCCTCCCATTCCATAAGAATTGTAAGAGCATAGCACAGTAGTTTCCAATCGTCATTTGGCGCTGGGGATAGGAATCGACTGGAAAAGGTAGAGAAACCGTGGGAGGACGTTCATCTTGACTACTGCCATTCTGCCAAACCAGGGCAGGCTTGGGGCACCCCATCGATTCAGGTTGTTCCGAATGTTCCTAACTAGTGCCTGGTAATTAACCCCAAAGCCCCCCATCTTGCCGGATATTTTGACCCCTATGTATTTAATAGTCTTTGTGGCCCACATGAATGGGAACCTATGCTGAAGATCTTCCCTCAGGCGGGGGGAATATTAAGACCCCAGATCTCTGACCTAGAGTTGTTAATTTTAAATCCTGAGACCCGTCCATAGCAGGCAATTTCATCCTCCCCTTTGTAGCGAGACAATGGAGTCTGGCAGCGTCGGAATCCTGTTGCAAACAGGCTAACCTTATGCTGAGATCCCCCAAAGTTTCTACCCATAATGCGCTCATTGACTCTTATGTGCGCTGTCAAGGGGGTTTGATCACCAGAGCAAATGGCAGCAGTGAGAAGGAACCACCCTGCCTGGTGCCTCTGCTAAGCAAGAGCGGTGCTGTCAGGACCCTGGTGACTAGCAGTTTTGCAGGCGGTAGTCACAAAATTGGAGAGAATAATCTAGCACATTTTGGGACCAAAATGTAATTTATTCAGGACCTCACAGAAACCCCCATTCTACACGGTCAAATGCCTTCTCTGAATCGAGCGCCAATAAAAGCAAATGACTCACATTCCTGCTGGACTGTCAATCGGCTGTAGTACTATTCCTCCTATATTATCTATGGTGCCCTGCCCTTTAATGAATCTCGACCGATCAGGGTTTATAAGCACAGGCATGAACTTCTCCAACCTAGTGGTGAGGATTTTAGTAAATATCTTAAAATCTAGATTAAGCAGGGCTATAGGTCTATAAGAAGAGCATTGTTTGGGGTCCTTTCCCGGCTTAGGTATTAAGGTCACCTGGACCTCTGTCATTGAGGCTGGGAGATGTACCCCGTTTCAGATGGGGTTATAGACATCTGCCAGAGGTTTAGCTAGGATCTGTCCCAATGATCTATAAAGACTGGTCATAAATCCGTCCGGACAATGGGCCCCATTTGGTTATGTTTGTATAGCTTGAAGGACTTCCTGATGCTCTATTGGGGCCTCCATGAACTCCCTATTCCCACCTGCCAGCTGAGTCAATTCTACCCCGTCTAAGTATGATTGGATACCGCCCAGGCTTGGGGCACTGGATGTGTACAACTATGCATTAAAGTCATGGACAAGTCCATGTTTTCCCTCTCAATCCCCCCCCTCCCCCTTCTTTCCCCTGGGAGTCAACAATTGTGTGTATAAATGACTAGCTGTCTCCTGTTGTCTGAGAAAGTGCACTAGGAGTTTCACCGGGCTATTGCTCTGCTAGTAGAATTTGTGTCCGATTCTGAGCGTTGTGAGCTCAGTTATTTGGGTCCTTAATACTCTCAACTGGCTCTTGGCTGCAGTGAGCCTCCTGAAACGAGGTCTGGTAGGGGCGTTGCTATAGGCCTTATCAGCCCTCTTTACTTCATCTAGTAATTGCTATTCGGCCAAGCCCTGAACCCGTTTCATAGTGGCTGCACTTGCCAATATGACTCCCCTGGTGACCGCCTTCAACGCATCCCAATGGATGCCCTCTGTGGTGTCCTCGGGCAGTTATTAGAAAAGGTACTCCGGGACAGCACTCTTTAGGTCCTCCATACACCCCGGGTCTCGCAATATACCCAGCGGGAGCCGTCATTGGTTAGTCTTGTGGTGATGTGACCAGTCTTTCAACCTCACCGTCTCCATGTTATGTTATGGTCAGCTAGTGCCATGGGTCCGATATCTGAGGAGAGGACTAACTTGCACATGGTAGTCAAAATGAAAATGTAATCAATACGTGAAGCTGACATGTGTACATGGGAGATGTATATGTATAAGCAGTGGCGTCAGGGTGTATATTACGCCATAGGTATAATAAGTTAAAATTACTTAAGCAGTTACACAGAGTGAGACACTGATCCCATCATGGAGTAGGTAGTTTGCGTTGACCTGTCTTTGGCCCCGTTCATTACCAAGTTCATATCTCCAAGAAATCGGAGTTCCCCTTGCGCCCCCCTCCCTACTTCTTCCAGCATTCGCAACATAAAAGGTTCCTGTGCTGAGTTTGGGGAATAGAATGAGAGGATCATAAGCTGCTTGCCATGGATCTCCCCCCACTGCGATTATGCATCTGCCATCTGTGTCCTTGCTGGTTGCCATATGTGTGAAGCCCATATCCTTGTGCATTAGACTCGATACCCATGCCCGTTTACGGTCAGATGAAGAGTTATATTGGTGTGGATATTATTTATTTCCAAACCTTTGCTAGTCCCTCTTTAACAGGTGAGATTTCTGGAGTGCTAGTATATGTAATTGCAGTCTTTTCAACTCCCTGAACGGCCGAGTGTGTTCGCCCGGGGTGTTCAAATTTCGAGTATTTAGGGTCCCCACATTAACTACCATGGTTCACTAATAAGTGTCCCACCTCCTTTTTGATCCTCGACCAAACTAGTAGGCCCATCGTTTCCATGCCCTCTCCTGCATCTGAGATCTCCCCGTGTCTGGCACCGCCATACAAAACCTAGATAACATCCGTCATTTGCGTATACAAGTTCTATATGTACCCCTGAAATACCCCCAACATATCTACCAATCAGTGGAATATCTGATCTGGAAGATCAGATCCCTCCTGAGTGGGGGGATTTGTGCGACAAAAGGTTGTTGGACAGTCCTCAATGTCATCCTCTTGCCCCCCCCGCCCCCGAGCAGGAACTGAATGCAGAGATTGTCCTGCCTGTCACTGTTCTCCAGATCATCACACTTCGTCTGAAAGGTGTTGTGGGTATCCTGTAGGGTAAATACCTAACCCTGTACCGCTCTCGGTTCTTCCTCGAGGGCGGTCAAGGAGCACTCATTATGGTCCACCCTGTCTCCAAGAGCCCTTATCTCCCTCCTAACCTCAGCAGCGGAGCCCAAAATTTTCTTATGGAGTTCGGCAATCTCTGAGTGTAGCGAGTCCTTAATTTCCTGCCGGAATGAATTGAAGAGACCAGGTAAGGAAGTTGGGCGTTAGCTGTAGGGCACATGGTGGGGATTGCGATCCCATTGTATAATCGCCCATTGCTTCAGAACATGGGGTTTGGTATGCGGATGGCGCTAAGAATGCCTGGATGCTGGAGCCCTTTATCCTGAAGCTGCAGGTTTTTCCGCTCAGCTCGGTTGCCCCCTTGCTTAACACTTGTAAGGCTTGTGTCGGAGAGTCTTGCATTGTATGCCCAACCCCTGTAACAGACGTGGGTTGGGCCGGTGGTCGGACCGGGTCAGGGGTAAGAGTCTTACTCTCTGCTGTTAGGCAGAAACCTGTGCAGTTCCCTTAGGGACTGTTAGGCAGAAACCTGTGCAGTTCCCTTGGGGACCACTGCAAAAGATTTAAGACCACAGGTATAGCAGTAAACCCACTTGGTAGCAGTCTGCACCACCCAGATTTACCTGGTAGCTGTGGCTGAGCAGTCAGACTTCCCTCAAGAAGAGTTAGGCAGTATGCAAAGTATACACCATAGGTACTCAAATACAATAGCACAAGCAAACACTGACCAGAGCTTGGTTTCAAAAGTATATAGTTATTTATTTATTAAACACACATAAGTTGAAATCACTCTAGCAAAAATATAGTAAAAACTCTTCAAACACAGTTATAATGAAAGCAGTTTCAACCCTTACTCCTATCTAGACAACTCTAGGTTAACACCACATAATTCGAACAGAGGTGAGTGCTTACCGTTAGATGACACTCTAGTAGGTTCAAGAAAGGGATAAAAGGAACAGAAATAGGTTAAACACACCACTCTAAGGTCCAGAACACTTGCAATAGGCTCAAGGAAGTACAAAGTCACAGGTGAGCAAAAGTCACTAGGCAGGGCCCACTCTTAGAGTAGCCGGAGCGAAAATGTGCCCAAGATCACACTGTTAGTAGGGATTCAAAGTCTTGCAAAGAGTTAGAAAGAGTTTAGAGTGGCTTAGAAAGTTTAGCCAGGGTGTCCCAGGCACTCCCAGGTTCGAAAGCCGGGGGCTAAATCTACCCCGTACAGTCGGTGGCAAGGGAAGCCAGGCGGAACACGGTACCTTAAGCGGAAAGGATCCTCCAGCGGTGGCAGTTGTTCCAGGCAGTGGCAGCAAGGCTCGACGTCGGTCAGGGGAGAAGAAATTCTCGCTGAAGAGCAGAAGAAGAAGGTCGTTGCACTGCCCGGGAAGAAACCAGCCGCGGAGTCCTCCGGTTAAAGGGTTGTACCGACTTTCGCGGTTAGGGGTAAAAGTGTGGTATTCCGGTTGCCGGGGTGCTTGGCACGGGCAAGGCGGCCACGAGATACCTCGAGGAGCGGAAAGAAGGTGAAAACTGGTTGTCCCCACCAGTCAAGGGAAGGAGCCACTCCGTTAAGAGTTCTCCTCGGTCGTCGGGAAAAGTGGTGAGACGGTTCAGCAGGGCTCCACCGGGTGGTGTCGTCGAAGCAGGTCGGCTCAGCTCTTCCCTCGTCGGATTCTTGGTCCTGTGGCGACTTCTGAAGTTCCAGTCCCCAAAGCCCTCCTTTTATGCAGCAAACCCCCATTCACCCAGCCTAGCTGTCACTCAAACATGCTAAGTGGTGAGCCGGCCGGCTCACCACTTGGGCCAATCAGGACGGAGTGCGACTTGAGTTACCAAGGTAACTCAGTCCAGGGTGCCTAAATCCCCCTCCACCCCTCCTAAGTACCCCAGACAGAGTGGCACCACTTTGGAGGGCTTCTGTGGAGAAGCCCGCCAAAAGTGGAACAAAGGGCTCCACTTTGGGTCAGAGTTACAGAGGCGAACACCAACGCCATTTTAGAGTCAAGTTTTGGCAAAAAGTCCCAACCGGAGTTATAATAATAAATATATAAACCGGCGGTATGTTTAAGGCTACCGTAAATAAATAATTAAATGTGTTAGCCTAAAACAATGGGAAATCCCATAGGAAAATATTTGCGGTCGAATATAAAAAGTAGTTTCCACTGCCACCAGCCAAAACTCGATCAGGGGGGACGGAGACGTGCCCCCTCGACTAACAGACCCTGGGGCAATCGAATTGCCCCAGCCAGTACGTCCACAATATGATGGTTTGTACTGGTTCTGTTCAGGATTTAAGACTAGCAAAGCCTTTGGTGACTTTACATGCCCTGAGAGACAGTAGTCAGTCCCAGGGTATGGAGTCCATGTTGGGGAGTCCCTAGGACACCCCTGGGTCACGGCACAGAGGGTGCTGTGTAACCCACATCACAAAAATACATGAGGCCCTATGGAGTAAAAGACCCCATAGCCCATTCAACACAAGGTTTAACCAAGAAAACACACTTCAACATGTCCAAGAGTGAGGGTAAAAGAGTCTCACTCTTGGCAGGAGAAAAAAATAAACCCCAGAAATCCAGCAAAGCTGCTGGGGGACTCACTAGGTAGGGAAATTCAGCCTAAACAGAGAATTCTCCCTAACAGGGACCACTGCAAAAGATTTAAGACTACAGGTGTTTGGCAGTAAACCCACTTGGTAGCAGTCTGTACCACACAGATTCACTTGGTAGCTGTGGCTGAGTAGTCAGACTTCCCTCAAGAATAGTTAGGCAGTATGCAGAGTATACACAATAGGTACAGAGACACAGTAGCACAAACAAACACTGACCAGAGCTTTGGTGTAAAAGTATATAATTATTTATTTAAAGACACACTTGGGATTTACACTAGCAAAAACGAGGTAAGTAAATTCAGCACACAGTCACTAACATATATATATATATACAACCCTATTCACTTATTAGACAAGTCTTAGTGAGAAACACCACTTATTTTCAGACAGAGGTGAGCGCTTAACATAAAATGACACTCTAATAAGTTATAAAGAAAGGGAGGGAAAAAGGCAGAGTTAAGGAAGCACACAAGTTTCAATACTTTTAAAAGAACCACAGTAAGGCAGCATAGACAGAGTTCTACTGGAGAGCCAGAAAGTCAATTGCAAGGCCCACTCTTGGAGAGAGCAAGCAGAAGGGGTCCAGGTTCACACAGTGGGGTTATGCCCAAAGAGTCTTGTAGATAGTTCGCACAAAAAGGATGAAATTAAAGTCAGGAAAAGTTAGCTAGGTTGTCCCAGGCTAGCCCAGGTTAGAAAGTCGAGGTTTTACTGTCACCCCGAACGATCTGTCGCAAGGGAAGCCAGGCGGGACACAGTACCTTAAGTGTGAAGGAAGCTCCAGCGGGGGCAGTTGTTCCTGGCAGCAGGTGCAAGTCGGCAATTCGTCCAGAGGAAGAAGAGGTCTCGCCGTGGAGGAAAGATGAAGGTTGTTGCACTGCCAGGGAAGAAACCAGCCGCAGAGTTCTCCGGTTAAAAGGTACTACCCTTCTCTTCGCGGTAGTGGTAAACCGTGGTATTCCGGTTGCCGGGGTGCTTGGCACGGGCAAGGCGGCCACGAGATGCTCCAGGAAGGTGAAAAGAAGGCAAAACTGGTTATCCCCACCAGTCAAAGGAAGAAGACTCTCCGGACTGGAGATCTCCTCTGTCGTCGGGAAAAGTGGTGAGACGGTTCAGCAGGGCTCCACCGGTGGTGTCGTCGTTGCAGGTCGGCTCAGCTTCTCCCTCCTCGGATTCTTAGGTCCTGTGGTGACTTCTGAAGTTCCAGTCCCCAAAGCCCTGCTTTTATGCAGCACACCCCCATTCACTCAGCCTAGCTGTCAATCAAACATGCTAAATGGTGTGCCGGCCGGCTCACCACTTGGGCAAATCACACAAGAGTGCGACTTGAGTTACCAAGGTAACTCAGTCCAGAGTGCCTAAACCCCCTCCCACACCCCCTATGGTACCCAGACAGAGTGGAACCACTTTTGGAGGCTTCTGTGGAGAAGCCCGCCAAAAAGTGGAACAAAGGGCTCGAGTTGGGTTGGAGTCACAGAAGAGAACACAAACGCCATTTTAGAATCGAGTTCTGGCAAAAAATACCAACCGGTGAATTAATATTAATTAAATAAACCGGCGGTATGTTCGAGGCTATAAGAATTAAATAATTAAAGTTGGTAGCCTCGAACAATGGGAAAATCCCATAGAGATATATTCGCGGTCGAATATAAAAAGTAGTATCCACTGCCACCAGCCAAAACTCGATCAGGGGGGACAGAGACGTGCCCCCTCGAACAACAGACCCAGGGGCAATCGAATTGCCCTGACCAGTATGTCCACAATATGATGGTTTGTACTGGTTTCTGTTCATAATTTGAGACTAGTAAATCCAATGGTGACTTTACATGCCCTGGGAGACAGTAGTCAGTCCCAGGGTATGGAGTCTATGTTGGGGGTCGCTACGACACCCCTGGGTTACTGCACGGAGGGTGCTGTGTAACCCACATTAAAAACACATGAGACCCTATGGAGTAAAAGACCCCATAGCCCATAAAACACATTGAAAGGTAAAGGAACACCTCAAATCATGTCTAAGAGTGGGAGTAAAAGAGTCTCACTCTTAGCAGGAGAGAGAAAATAAACCCCAAAAATCCAGCAAAGCTGCTGGGGGACTCACTAGGTTTGGGAAATTAGCCTTACAGAGAATTCTCCCTAACATCTGCCATTTTGGCCACACCACTGGCCTATTTCCCTCCTCCCCTTCCTGATGAAGGTGACAGAAGCATTAGTGTCTCCTCTTCTGTCTGGTATTTTGGAATCTTCTCAATACTTTGATTCATTTCAGTCTGGGTTCAGGCCCGGCAGAGGCACTGAATCTGTCCTGAACTCGGTGCTGGACGACGGGGCGTGTCTGGTTGACACGGGTGGTGTCGGAGCAGTCATTTTATTAGATCTCTTGGCTGCTTTCGACACGTTTGATCACTCCATCTTGATCTCCCGTCTCTCCAGGTTCTCGACTGGTTCATTGGCCTTTTTGTCCAACCGGTCTCAGTCCGTCTCTCTTCCTCCTTTATGCTCTGCCCGGTCTCATTGTCCTGTGGTGTCCCTCAGGGATCTGCACAGTCGCCCATCTGGTTTAACGTTTATATTAGACCTCTTTTGCTCCTCATTCAGGCTCATGTGTTCTGCTATTATTCCTATGCGGATGACACCCAGATCCTTGTCCGTCTGGACCTTTCTCAAGCTGACACAGCTGGTTGGCTAAGGAACTGTCTTGAGGACCTGGGGGCATGGAGGATGAGTAACTGGTTAAAGTTAAACGGCAGCAAGACTGAGGTTCTGGTTGTGAGTACATCTCCCATCTGTTCTAGACTGCAGAATTCTGGCCGACCAGTCTTGGCCCCCTTCCTGTCCCGGTTCAATCGGTTAGGAATTGGGGGGGGTATAAATCTCTGCTTCCCTTGCCCTGGATGACCAAGTGGCCTCGGTGTGCAAGGCTGGTCATTTAAAGCTTCGCATTCTGCGTAAGGTTTTGCCCTTTATTTCTACTGAATGTCAGGCTCCCGTGGTGGCTGCGCTGGTTTTGAGCACTCTTGATTATTGCAATTCTTTGTATTTAACTCAACCGCATTATCTGATTAACAGACTCCAGCTACTGCAGAATGCTGCTGCCAGAGCCATACTTCGCCCCCCTTTTGGAGCCCGCATGTCCCCTCTGCTGAAGAAATTACACTGGCTTCCCGTTGCTGCTCGGATCTTCTTTAAATCTATGTGTCATGAATCAGCGATGCCGACCCTTCTCGTCTGCCTGATCCCTCAGTCGATAACCACATACTCCGTTCACTTTCAACATGGCCGACGCCAGGATTCGGCACGGTCTAGTCTTCCGTATTGACACGCATGCTTCCGTGAAAACAGACGCGCACCGCGCTTCCGCGTCTCAATGCTTCGCTTGCCTGCACCTCGCTCGGCAAGTTGTGTTCTAGTTTTCAGCCCTTTCTCCTTTCCCTTGTGAATCCTGATGCCCAGCCTCCTTTCCTTCCCGGTCTCCTACCCACTTCCCATATTCAGAGCCTTGTTACCTTGTTCCTTCCAGTCCTGGTTCCATCCCGGACTCTTCCAGGAACTTTGAACGTCTTCCTAGCCCCGGAGCTGCCGCGACCGGTAGTCAGTGTCCAGCGTGCTCACCGAAGCCCAGCAGACTGGATTCAGAGGATTCTAGACCTTACCTCTACAAGGCACGCTTGTCCAGGAAAAAGAAATCTGCAAACTCCAAGAAGAGATCCATAAGAAACAAACAGGTGAGTCACGAATCCGAAGACTCAGATTCTGACACTATGTGCATTGTGCACTGTGCCTTCTATGGTCAGGGAGCTGAGTATTTCCAGGTCAAATGTGCACATTATGTGCCGACTCGCTCTCTGAGATCCCAATCTGCTCTCCTTGTAGTAGTTCCTCGATATCGACGGTCACGTGGGGGGGGGGGCAAACTTTTTCGGTGGTGGCCGCAAAAGCCTGGAATGATCTCCCTTTGGCCCTACGGGGCACTGTGGATCATTTCAACTTACGCAGGTTACTGAAAACTACTTTGTTCTAGATCTACTCTGTAGTCTGTTATGTTAAACTTCAGCTATTCACGCGACGGCGCCAAGATGCCCCCGGGCGTACGTGCGCTTTATTAATTTCACATAACATAACATACTCAAACAACACATTTTTTTGCAACCCTGAAGCAAAAAGAACAATGCAAAACCCCAATGCCAACCCCACTCTAAATAGGCCAACTCTCCATGTCTCCACTAAGCATCATGCTGCCCACCAACTAAAGAAAGCAGATTCTAATACTACACTCACCCCTGCCATAGCCCCCCTTTCGCATCCTCTCAAAGGAGCTTTAATAAACGCTAGGTCCCTGATCGCTCATGCCACAGAGATTGCCAACCTGGTTTTGGCAGAAAATCTGGACTTTCTCGCCATTACCAAATTATGGCTGCACGATGCGGCAGGACCTATGCTCTCGCTAGCAGTCCCTGACGGCTACACAATACTAAGACAGGACAGAGATAAGGTGCAAGGTGGAGGCATTGCCATTGTCTCTAAATCCAGCCTTTCAATGAGACTCGCTCCTTCCCAAGTCACCCAATCTTGTGAAGTCCTCACAGCTAAACTCGCATTAGTGAACTCCCAGACCCTTACTATTCACCTAATTTATAGACCCCCTCGCCCCATCGGGACTTTTGAGGAGGACATCTCTACTATCCAACAATCTCAAAACTTCCTCTCAATTACTATTAGGTGATTTCAACGTGGGTTTCAATGACCCATTGGATAAATCTGCCACATCCACCGCCAACATCATGTCCGAACTCGGCCTAACCCAAAAAATCAGTGCACCTACTCACAACAAAGGGAGAACCCTTGACTGGGTGGCTGATTACAACTGCACTGCTAACATCACCTCCATCTCCCCGCAACTCTGGACGGACCTCTCCCTCCTGTCTTTTGCGCTCACAACGACCAGACCACTTCCCCCAGATGCCTCCACTGCCCCACATTGCCCAACGAGGAACAAAAGGAATATTACAGTGGACGAACCTATTCCCGCCATTCTCCCCACCCTCAACTCACTTGCGGACAATTTAGATCCAGAAACGCTTGTTAATGAGTATAATAAAATCATGCTAACATCGCTTGATGTTATTGCCCCAGTCAAACTTAGATCAAGCAAGCCCAAAACACACCTGAACAAGTGGTTCACCCCACCGCTAAAAGATTTACGACACAAAAAAAGGAACTGCGAAACTTCCTGGAGATTACTCCCCTCAGAAGCCAACAGAATCAAATTCACTGAAATCTCATCCCAGTACAAAAAGGAAATTTGCCTGGCCAAACGTAATTCCTACAACAAACGTATTTCTCATGCTAACTCCAGTATGAAGGAACTGTTCACAATCCAAAAGAAATTACAGTCCCCGAACCCCACACCTGACGTCTGTACCAAAGACAATACCTGGTGCTCAGATATACAACAGGCACTCTCCAATAAAGTAACTACTCTTCAAAATAAAATAGCCCAAAAAAAAGCATCCCTAAACTCCCTATCACTGCTTAATAATATGACTCCTGACCTCCCCCACAAGGAAACGATACCGAACACCCCTCCTGCCCGCTTCAATTTTACTAAACCCTCGACACTCGAGGTAGAAAGTCATTCTCTCACTTAAGCCATCTAATTTCCAGGGTGACCTTTGCCCAGCCCAGCTTATAAAGGACGCAGCGATAGAACTTGCCCCTTTTATCTCCAAACGTATCAATGCCTCATTTGTATCTGGCACCATTCCGTCCAACCTCACACAATCTTGGGTGCTCCCACTGTTAAAAAAGCAAACCCTAGGCCCACTTATACCAATCAACTACCAACCTATTACAACAGTAACCTTTCTGCTAAAAAATACTTGACAAGGTTGCCTACCTTCAAATCCAAAAATATCTGGAACTTCACCAACTTTTAGGAGTTCGGCAGTCAGGCTTCCGCCCTCAACACGGAACAGAGACTGCCCTCATTGACTTGAAGACCCAGGTCGATGAGTTAAGGGACAAGGGGAAAACAGCCCTCCTTCTCCTCCTTGACCTTTCGGCTGCATTTGACCTCATGGACCACACGGTTTTATGCAGCCACCTAGACTCAGCTGCCCATTTCTCCAAAGAGGCCATAGTCTGGATTGAGTCTTTCTTAAGTGACAGGACCATGAGGGCCTTCTCCCCCTCTGCAGCGGCAGACCCCATCCCCATTACCTGTGGGGTGCCCCAGGGTTCCTGTGTCTCCCCTACATTGTACAACATATTCACTAAGCCCCTTTTCGATGATCTGGACCATCTTGGTATCACCTACACTAATTATGCAGATGATACTCAGATTCTCCTTCCTCTTTCTGGGGATTATGTTAAGGATTTGGCCTTGTTGAACAGGGTGTGCCTCATCATCCAGGCATGGATGGCGACCCACGGTCTATGCCTGAATGATGATAAAATCAAGCTGATCGCCCTGGGTACCCCCACTAACATCATAAACTAGGTCAGGATTACCCATCTTTCATTATCAATGGTAACCTCATCAAAGTTGCCAAGGAGGTAAAGACCTTGGCTTCTACCTTGACTCCACTCTCTCCTTCACCAAAGAAGTGAACTGTATGGCCTTGGCCACCGCCTATACTTGTAAGATCATTAGAACCGGCAAACCCTTTCTCTCTGACAGCTGCATCATCCTGGCCTTCATCCTCTGTAGGCTACACTATTATAATACCCTCTACATTTGAGTTAACAAATCAATCATGCAGAGAATCCAACTCCTCCAAAATAATGCCCTCAGAGCAGCCCTCTGAGTGGCTAGAAGAACCCATATATCTGAGATTAGGCGTCAAAACAACTGGCTCTCAACTCCCAACAAAATCCAGCTAAAAACGGTGTCCCTTACCTACAAAGCCCTGAACAACGCTGCCCCCAAGTATCTCACGGACCGATTCTGTAGAAGAAACTCCAGCAGACCCATGAGACTAGCTAACACTAATTGCCTCACCATCCCTAGATTAAAGCTTTCGAAGGTAGGTGGGTGCAGTTTCCCTATCAAAGCAGCCCAACTCTGGAACTCCTTGCCACCCTCAATTAGAGAAGACCCAACCCTACCTGAACTTCAGACTTGGCTACATCAACTGGCTCAAGTCCACTGATCATTAGGCCTGCTCGTCCCCCTACCTTACTTGCTTTACCGTACATATAGTCCACTTACGGCTTACACACAACATGCCATTCTTTGCTCACTCTCCATTGTATTTACTGACTTATACTTGTGTACTGTACCCATACATGCCCCTCAGTGTATTTATTGACTTAAATTCGTTTCTGTACCTGTACTATTGCTGCTCATTATGTGTAACTTCTTGTAATCTAGGCTTTGTATATCCTTGTAATTTCTGCACCCTGATACCTCTGGGTCTGGCGTGCACTACAAATGAATAAACAAACAAACAAAGCAAAAGCAGTATCCTTTTCTAAGATGTGTTTCGGTAAGGTGACACATGGGGGCCTAACCACTGGTTAGGGTGTCTTGGAAAAATTCACTAACACTGGTTTTCTTTGGAAGGCATGACTCGATCAAGCAGGTCTTCTTGGCACTTTTGAAAAAAATATACATTTTTTAAAATTTATTTTTAACAATTTAGCAGAACATTGAACAGACTATAAATTAAGTTAATATGCACACAACCCCATCGCCATTCTGTCATTAGCCAGAACCTTTGTAATCAATAATTTCTGATGCTTGTTAATCTGCTTAGAATCACATGATGTGCATAAAGTCCGACATCTAGTGGTAATCGCTGAGTATTGCAGCTTTCTTTCGAGGATCGATACGGGATGTTGACATGGGTGTGTCTGCAACACTATCCCCAACTTGACGTGTAGTGTACCCAAAATCCATCATGTGTCGAGGTCCCTTGGATTGTTTTTTCCTCCCAACTAGTTGGTCGCATTATACGAAGTTCGAAAGAGATATATTGCAAATTCATAACTCCACGACCGATGGTCGTGTATTCTTCGACTTTCATCTTTGACGTCTACTGCTTTCGGCGACTGGAGCATAGGTCGACGTGGTCTACCGCGTGTCCTTGGCCCGCCGGCCAGGCCCTATACAGTAGGGAGAGTGGGGCACCGGGATTTGATTCTCTGAGAATGCATTTCCTTTTCTGGTCTGGCTGCTGCCCTTTACCTCTGCTATGGACAGGACTCCATTTAAATTGTGTCCGTTTTGTAACAGAAAATACCCTTGGAAGGACACCCATCGCAAGTGCACACCCTCTCTTTGAGAGGAGTATTCTGAAGGGTCCCAGCCCCTCTCTAAGGCTTTGTCTGATAAGTCGCTTCCTTTTAATTACCCTTTTCCTCCTGGAGAGCCCCCCCACCCTCCTGACCCCTCTGGTTCATCCCTGTGGATCAGAGTGAGGTTTGAGAGCTATATGGACAAACTATCACAGTTTGTAGGCTTTTCAGAAAAGTTTACTACCCCTAAGAGACCTAGGGAGGAGGATTCCTTCCCTAGTTTTCCAAAGGTGCAAAAGCTTTCAACCCAAACTCCACAGGAGGTTTTTGAGTTCTCAAGAACCTGAAGAGGTCTACTAGGATCCCTATGGTGAAGAAAATCCGTTTGGGCAGGACAAACCTGACCAGTGCCCAGATTGGGGTTGAGCTCAGCCTGTAGAAGAAGCTCCTTGGCTTTCCCCCACTCCAACTCCTGACCCAAACGCCATTTGTCTGGATCCTCCCTCCTCACCTCCACAGAGGGAGGCCTCTCTGAGGAAAAGTTGCATTTAGAAGTGTACCCTATAGCATCTCTGAGGAAAAGTTGCACTTGAAGTTGTGCCCAATAAAGTTGCATTTAGACGTTCTGTCCAAAGCCTCTCGGAGGAAAAGTTGCATTTAGAAGTGTACCCTACAGCCTCTCTGAGGAAAAGTTGCATTTAGAAGTGTACTCTATAGCCTCTCTGAGGAAAGTTGCATTTAGAAGTGTACCCTAAAGCCTACGTGTGTATGTAGAAGTTGTGCCCAATAATCTCTCTGAGGAAAGTTACATTTAGAAGTTGTGCTCAATAGCCTCTTCTCCGGAAAGTTGCATTTAGAAGTGTACCCAACACCCTATGTGTGTATTTAGAAGTTGTGCCCAGCAGCCTCTCTGAGAAAAGTTACATTAGAAGTGTACCCTATAGCCTTTCTGAACCCAACAGCACTTAGAAGCTGTGCACAATAGCCTATGTGTGTGTCTAGAAGTGGAGCCCAATAGCCTCTCTGAGGAAAGTTACATTTCGAAGTGTGCACAATAGCCTATGTGTGCATTCAGAAGGTGTGCCAAATAGCCTCTCAGAGAAAAACTGCACTTAGAAGTTGTGCCCAATAGCCTCTCTGAGAAAAGCTGCATTTAGAAGGTGCACCCAATAGCCACCCGGAAAAGTTGCACCTAAAAGTGTACCCAATAGCCTGTGTGTCTATTGAGAAGTTGTGCCCAAAAGCCTCTCTGAGGAAAGTTGCATTTAGAAGTGTACCCTATAGTCTTCTGAGCCCAACAGCATTTAGAAGCTGTGCCCAATAACCTATAAGTGTATTTAGGAGTTGTACCCAATAGCCTCTCTGAGAAAAGTTGCATTTAGAAGTGTACCCTATAGCATTTCGAAGTGTGCTCAATAGCCTATGTGTGCATTTAGAAGTTGTGCCCAATAGCCTCTCTGAGAAAAGTTGCATTTAGAAGTGTACCCTTTAGCCTAGGTGTGTATTTAGAAGTTGTGCCCAATAGCCTCTCTGAAAAAAGTTGCATTTTAGAAGTGTACCCTTTAGCCTAGGTGTGTATTTAGAAATTGTGCCCAATAGCCTCTCTGAGAAAGTCGCATTTGAAATGTGCCCAATAGCCCTCTCTGAATTTAGAAACGTGTCTGTGAAACGGTAACTAATAATCTAATACAAAGTTGATTTAGATCCATGCCTAATACTCCCCCACTATAAAGGTGAATTGAAAGAAGTCCACCAACTATTGTGCTCTATTCAATCCTATTAGTATAACTAACAGTATAGCGGTGTAATGTAGAATTCAAAACGGTGACTAATAATATAATACCTACTCTAAGCAAATTGAATCTAGAGGCTGACTGAATATCTTCTCTGTGGACAGGCGAACTTAAAAGTGCTCCCAATAAACTATCATCTCTGTCTACAACCGTATCTAGAACGCACTAAATAGTCTAGTATCATCTTTGAGCAGTTGAACCTGGAACTGTGCCTAAAAGCGTGTCACCTCCGATCTTAGAACTACAATCAGAAAGCCCTCCTAAATCAACCTAAAAGTCACACCAATCATGAGTGCACCCACTCCACCAGAGTCTGTCAGAAACGACCCCCGTGGACCACCCCCACTCTCCGATCTGCCTTCACTCCCGTCCCCCAAATCACCCGACACTCCTTCACACTCCCTGCCATTCCCCTCTCCAAACACCAAGCAAGGGGGGCACGATGGCGAGCCACTCACCCTAAGACCACTCATCCCCCGAACCCCTGGCCCGACCCACCAGCATTACCCATACCCGCTCCCCCCACTATCATACCTGGCACACCCCTCCCTGCAATCACCCACCCCCCGCCTTGCCCTCATACCCCTGCCACCTTCCCCCCCGACCGCACCCTTTCCCCTCCCTAAAAACTGCACGCCTAGCCCTAGCAAGAACCAAAGCTGCTTCCTTCTCCCCCTCTGACCCCCCTACCCTCTTCTCATACACCAGTCGCAGCAAAGAAACTAAAGAGGAAACGTTCCTGGTCCCCCTCAATCTCTCAGCACTCCTCGCCTTCCCTGTCTCGACCCACCACCTCTCTCCCGCAATCTCCTTCTTCCCCCGTGGCTTCTCCCTTCCTGAAACCCCTCTCCCTTGACTTCTCATCAACTACAACTCCTAACCGCCCACACCCCACCTTCAAATCCCCCAACCCAAACATGAACATCCTATCACACACAGCCACCCAACCCCGCCCGAAGCCTGTCAAATTTTCGGCTCGCTCGCTATTCCCATCCACCATCACCCACCCTACCCCTCTCCCTCCACCATCTCCCCCACCACCCCATCCCGCTCCAGCACCGAGACCACCCATGGCCGCCGATGTGAACTGTATCCTATTTAACGCCCGATCTGTAGCAAAAAACAGACATTGCATCTTTGACGACCTCGCCTCTGTCAAACCAGACCAAGCTTTCATCACCGAAACCTGGTTCTCTGACGACTTCGGCCCAATCGCTAATGAAGCCTTTCCCCCTGACTACTCCCTCATCCCACTGAACCGTCCGTCCAGAGGAGGGGGGGTAGCATTGGTCTTCAAATCTCTATTCCGCGCCTCAATCATCGGCAACCAACCCTCCATTCCATCCTGCGAATCTCTCCTCATTAAACTATGCCTCTCCCCATAGCTCTCACACAGCTTCCTAATAATCTACAGGCCCCCTGGCTACGATAGACATTTCGCGAACAACCTTTGCGATTCTATTGCCACCCTCCAACTAAACCATCCCAACCTCACCCTTCTTGGAGACTTCAACATATGGCTCGACATCCCCACCAACCCCATGACACACTCCCTGGTTGACGGTTTAGATGCAATTAATCTCCGACCCCACATAAACGGCCCGACTCACTATAAAGGACACACTCTTGATGCCATCTTTAGCTCCAACACCTTGATTTATCTAAATCCCCCACCCCTATCATCTGGTCTGATCACTTCATTCTCTCGTTCGCCATCCACGCACCCGACCCCCTTCCAGTACCCGTATCTGAACCTCCGAATCTACACAAATGCTGGAAAAAACTAATAATCATCCCGGACCTAGCCGAGGCACTCCTCCAGTCTCCACCACCTACCTGCCGCCTCAACAACCAACTAACCCCTGAAGCCTTTGATACATGGCTCAACACATCTCTAACACGGCTCACCCCCTCATGCAAACCATCAACCCGCCGTGGCCTTTTCCCCAGATGGTTCACTCCTGAGTTGAAGACCACTAAGCGACAATATAAATACCTAGAACGCAAATGGCAAAAAGAGAAAACCCACGAGAGCAGGACCACCTTGGCCCGACACCTGTATCGATACAAGGCCAAAATCCGGAAAGCAAAAAAATCCCACTACAACACCCGAATCCTAAATTGCAATAACCCAAGCAAAGAACTTCACAAAATGATCTCCGAATTCACCAATCCGGCTTGTAACACGACCGTCCCGACCCCGTCACAATCACTGTGTGACTCGCTTTCCCTCCATTTTTACACCACGGCTATCGAAAGGACAAAAACTCTAACCACCAAACTGGCTCTCCTACAGCCACCAGGCAATCCTCCGCCCATACCGGCCAGCCCATCAGCTATGACCTCCACGCAACCAACGTTCGAATCCTTTAATCTAATATCACCAGAACAATTTCTCAAACTTCTATCTGCCGGCAAACCATCTGGATCACCACTGGACCCTTGCCCAGCCACAACCCTTAAAGAAATGTTTGTTTCCACCTGCGCAGGAGAACACGCAAGATCTATCATAAATGCCTCCCTTTCCTCTGGTATCTTTCCAGACGCATTCAAAATGGTGCACGTCAAACCTCTAATTAAAAAACCCTTGCTCAACCCTCTCGAGCCCAAAAACTACCGCCCCATCTCAAACACCAGGTTCCTTGCCAAACTCATTGACCGAACCGCCTATTCTCAACTAAATGCCTTTGTCGAAGCCAACAATCTCCTAGACCCCGTCCAATCAGGTTTCAGAACACGTCACGGAACTGAAACTACCCTAACCTCGATCTGGGATGACATTAAAATGACAGCAGACTCCGTGGGATGCGCCGCACTAATCCTTCTCGACCTATCGGCCGCCTTTGACATGATCAATCACTCAATCCTCCTTGACCGCCTCCACTCCCTAGGAATTCGTGGAACTGCTCTTAAATGGATAGCTTCATTCCTCAAAGACAGGCACCAAACAACGACACTTTACAGCTTTACCTCCCAAGCCCGACCAGTCGACACGGGAATCCCACAAGGAGCATGTCTATCCGCCCTCCTGTTCAATCTCTACCTGATCACCCTCCCACCAATAATTCGTTCTCACAACATCCTGTGTTACAACTACGCCGACGACACTCAACTAATTCTAAAATTCCTGAACTCAAAACCCAACTCCCGACCTGACCTGGCATCCTGCCTCCTTAACATAGAACGCTGGATGACCCAAAGCCACCTCTTGTTAAACCCCTCCAAAATAGAAATCATGGTTTGCGCCAACTCCAATCTTCTTACGCACCCACTACCCTGGCCACCCGCCTTGGGCAACTCACCAACACCCTCCGACACAGTGAAAAATCTTGGATGCACCCTCGACTCTGACCTAACACTATCGCACCAAGTCAACAATGTCTCAAAGTCCTGCCACTACCACCTTAAAAACCTTAGGCGCATCTTTCCATATCTCTCATTTCCCAACAGACGCTCCGCGGTCCAATCAATCGTTATATCAAGACTAGACTACGCAAACCCCCTATACCTCGGAATCCATGCCTACCAACTGAATAAACTCCAAAGGGCACAAAACGCGGCGGCCAAAATGCTACTTGCGCTTGGTCCTAGAGACCACGTATCCCCAGCCCGTAAGACACTGCACTGGCTTCCAGTAGCCCGTAGGGTGGCCTTCAAAACCTTATGCCTCTCCCATCGAGCACTGCATAAGACTGGACCTCAATATCTTCAAAACAAGCTAATACCTGTGGGCCATCCACAGGTGCCCAAAAACATACACTAGGGGCACAGGGTTGTACCCCCACCCATGGGTGCCATAAGGGTATCCCACGGGTCCGTTCACCAAACCAAAAGAAAGAGAGCTGCACCGCCAGGAGTCCCACATGAACTCCTGCGCGGAAAACACGACAGTACACACGATAAAAAGCAGTAAAGGACAAGGATACAGAGGCCCTGTCCCTCCGATGCATTTCCAGCATCACACAGGGCTATGGACATTCAATATAGACAGTCTTTGAATAATGAATTCTGTTTTTACCGTAATTCATACCTTGCACAGTAAGGGTTATGATGCGGTTTTCCTCCGCACGATTGTTCATAGGTGTCCTAACATAGTGAATATTTTTGTCGTTGCCATCCCATTCAGGGTTGTTTATAGTCTGCTGCTTCATTGACCAAATGAATCTTGCGACACAGCCCTTTTTAATACAAACAGCCCCTCTCTCCCCTGACCCACCCACCTAAAATCTGCAATTCAAAAACTAAGAACCATGAAATGCCAGAACCCATAGCTCAGGAAATAATCTGGCTAACCTAAGGATCCGGCCCTCAATACAGTCGGCACTCGAGCATCAAGCTAAGCTATGAATTCTAAGAGTGAGTCTCAGTCACTTCACAGCCATTGATATGCATACCCAACACTATTCCCCCTTCCCTCCTGGTGACAATCCTAAGGCTATTATCATATAGTGATAGATAGTCCAAACAACTTGTTTCCTTGTACTGGGTTGTCCTACGGCTTCAGATTGTTACCATTAGCCCTATGACCCTTATTTTCTGGAGATGCCATTTCTTGTGCAAGGACTTGCAGCGATTCTCATCCCTCCGATTTGATGTAGCTCATGTGGATTATCAGATTCTTCAGGGCCTGAAGTTCTTCCGCTTCCTTCGCAGATTTAATAGACCACTTCTTCTCCAATGTCAAGTAAAGTGTACTCGGGTAGCCCAGTCTTTATAACACCTTTCTCTTAGCCACTCATTAATTATCCGAATGGCGTTTCATTTTTCCAGAGTAGAGGGGACAGATCTTTGAACAACACATTTCTTTTTATTTTTTTATTTTTTTAAACCAACATTTTATTAGTATTTGAATCATAACAGATCCGGCATCAGCCTGCATTAATGCAAGAAATTCTTAATAACCGAGTAAATAACCTGCCCTAACCCCCCCTTCTCCGTCTCCCCCTCAGGAGTATTCAGATCTAACGTCATTTGACAAATCAATCACAGCAGCGAGCAATATGTACAAAGCATCAAAACGGTCTAACCAATCAGGGTAGATCAACTAGGTTCAGAGCGTGTAGTCTCATAGGGCAGGAAACGTTGTTGAACTCTTTTTGTATGTAATTTAAGAAGGGCATCCACACAGGCATGAAGGGCATCGGAGTATCTTTCAAGTTGGCAGACATTTTCCCCATTGCTAGAACATTCCAAGTTTTACTGAGCAACAAATTAATTTTTGGGGGTTCCGTCTTCCTCCAAGAGTGGAGTGCAGAAAGTTCAGCCTTCAGTAGGAGGTGCGTTATCAACTAAAGTTTCGACGAAGTCCTGACTTGCTGACATGCTGAAGTGCATCAGTCGACCCCAAAATACACAGTCTAGGGTAATTTGGTTTCTGATGCTTGTTAATCTGCTTAGATTCACATGCTGTGCATAGGTCCGACATCCAGTGGTCACTGCAGAGTATTGCATTTTGTTTTTCGTAGTCGAAAAGGGACGTCGACAAGGCGTGTCTGAAATACTATCCCTATAGTGACGTGTGTTGTACCCACAATCCCTCACGCGTCGAGGTCCCTCAGATTGTTTTTTTCCGCCCAGCTACTGGTCGCCTTTACGCGGAGCTCCTCGAGAGACATTGCAGATTCCATCTCCTCGACCTTTGGTCGTTTTTTCCTGTTTAAAGATTTAATATATCGATCCCTCCCTCGACGCAGTTGTGAAGCTTTCTCCGACGAGCAAGATCTTCGACGGAGGGGACGAGCGGAGGAGATCCTTCGGTGTTGCCGAACACGTGGCCTGGCCTCGCAGGCCAAATACAGTAGGGAGAGTGGGGTCGTGGGACATCTCTGATTCTTTTTCTGAGAATGCCTTTCCTTTTCCCCTTCCTTCCCCTTGGGGTAGTTATCACGGTTTATTGCCTCGGCTATGGAGAGGACACCCTTTAGGTTTTGCCCACTTTGTAAGGGCAAGTTTACTTGGAAGGACAAGCATTCACGGTGTAACCGCTGCTTGCCCCTCGATCACAAAGAGGAGGGTTGCTCGGCTTGTCGGCTTCTAAAGCCAAAGACTCTAAAAGACCGTAGGGTAAAGAGGTGGGCGGCCTACGCGATGTCAAAGGCTGGGTCTTCACCCACCGCTGCTACCACCGACAGTGACGAGGAACGTGATAACACGACCTCCGCTTCGGAAGTCGTAGACCCCCCTATAGAGCGCTCGCGCTCTTCGTCGTCTGTCCCCGGCCCTGACGGGCTCGGCTCACGCCCTGCTTATGGGGATGAACACCCCGGCGACACTGACGCACACGATACAACACATAAACACACAACCCATAACTCTTCTTCGTCGAAGACGAAGAAATCATCAGCGCCCAAGGAGACGCAGGTTACACCGGCGGCCTCCTCGGACCGTTCGCGTTCGAAGCCCCTCTCGCAACCGCAGCCGCGACCAGCGACTGGGCTTTCGGCAAATAAGGGCGCCGCCCCCAAACCATCGGCCGGCGCGCACCAACAGAGAGCGCACGCCGCCGTAGAACGATCGACACCCGTAACGTCGAAAACACAGCCCTCCGCTGACAAACGAGTCACAGAGAGCTTGGCGAGGATCGTTGTAGCCGACGCCCAGAAGCATACGCCGAAAGACACGTCGAGCGCTACGCAAAGGTCGAAAGACACGCCGAAAAAGCCCGAAGAAAGACAGGGACTACCCCCTTCAGTCGGGGGGACCCCCAGCACACCGGAAGGCTTTTCGGAAGGCGACGGGACACTTTCCTCGACGTTGTGGGAGAGGTCGAGCCGTTTTCAGCAAGATGACACTAATTTTCCCCCGCTAGACCGCTCAGGGGTACCCCGTGAAACCATGGAAAGGCTCCATCTCTGCATGGAGAGAATGGAGAGGTTTATGAACACCCAGAACCCTCCCACTCCCAAGAGAATAAGAGAAGGGCCTCAGGAGGACCCCAGGGCCAAATACCCGAGGCAGGACATAGCCTTAGACTTCCATAATGTGTATGACCTCACTGGTGAGGAACAATACTTAGAAGAGGAGGATGATTTTGTGGACAATGAAGAGGGACAGAACCAAGAGGAAGGTCTGGATGACAGCCCAGACATGGTAGGAGAAGGCTTCGGAGAAAATCCAGAAGAAGGACCTTCTCATCCCTGGCAATCCCCATCAGTATATTCGGACACTGATGTCCTGAACCTAAATCCTCCTGACAATTCACCTGTTAGAAACACGTCTCCCATTGACGATCAGCCCACATTCAATGCCCTGTTGCGCAGAGCAGCAGCACATTTTGAACTGGACACTGGGGAGATCTCTCCGGAATTAGACTTTGTGGAAAGAGTAATTAAGGAGAAACCCCCAGCCAGCCAGACCATTCCCCTCCTCGCTTCAGTGAAGAGAAGAATCATCCCTTCGCTATCCACACCCGCTCTAATCAGAGGAGTTAATCCAAGGATTGAAAAACTTTTCACTCCTTCACCCTCAGACCCGCTGTACATCAGGGGACATTCCATTCCGGATTCCCTTGTAGTAACTAATACAAGGAAGAGGGCAGGGGTGCCGCTGTCCACCAGTGAGGCACCACCTGACAAGGAGGGCAAGAGGTTATATGCCCTTGCTAAAAGAGTAACCTCCTCGGCTGCCTTTTCGGCAAGAATTGCGAACAACAATTCTTTGCTAGCTAGCTACGCGGACGCGCAGTGGGCCAAACTGCGCAAGGACGCAGAAGAAGCGCCGGAACCACTACGTACACGCCTGCTATCAACTATTGGCGAAGGAACCCAGGTCAACCAGAGTATTGTAAAAAACTCTCTGGATGCTGCTGAGACAGCGGGACGTTCCCTGGTTCAGGGAATACTCCTAAAACGCCATGTATGGCTGCGCAACTCAGGGTTCAAACCGGAGACACAGGCGTCTTTAATAAATAAACCTGTTGAAGACTCAAACCTCTTCGGGAAAGCGGTGGATGAGGCTCTGGAAATGGCTAAAAAAGAGTTCGATACTATCAAAACTCTTGACCAGATCTCTAAGCCCACTACCAGACGCGGCTATGGCAACAAACGCTTTTTTCGTGGCCAACGCCAACAGCAGAATCAGCAGCAACTGTACCCTGCCACCAGTTATCAGACCAATAGTGGGCAGTACAGCCAAAGAGGCCAGCGCAGGGGCAAAGGGAGAGGTCGGGGGTCCACCCCCAGAGGCTCCCAAGCCCCCAACAACACCAAGTGACGCGAAGATTCGCGTTCCCTCCCATGCAACACCGGTCGGGGGCCGGATAACATCCTTTCTTCCAGCATGGGAGGGAATAACGTCAGACCGCTGGGTACTTTCCACCGTAGCCCACGGATACTGCATCGAATTCAACAGTTCCCCAACATACAGACCCCCGAGGGGACGACGCATGACACCGGAACACCTTGCCATCCTTCTCCAAGAAGTACAACAACTGCTGGAAAAAGGAGCCACAGAGGTCGTGCCTCTATCTCAGGTAACGGAAGGTATTTATTCAGTGTACTTCTTTGTACCAAAAAAAGATCTAACCATGCGCCTTGTATTAGATCTGCGCCCAGCGAACAAGTTTATCAAACCCCAGAAGTTTCGTATGGTGACCTTACAGGAAGTGATCCCACTGCTATCACAGGTTACATGACAACATTGGACATGAAAGATGCATACTTTCATATTTTAATGTTGCCAGCGCACAGAAGATACCTCAGGTTCATGATAGAGGGCAAACACTACCAGTTCAGAGTGCTACCCTTCGGCATAGCATCAGCACCAAGGGTATTCACGAAGGTACTGGCAGTGGCAGCGGCCCACCTGCGCAGGTTGTCCATCCCAGTTTACCCTTACCTCGACGACTGGCTCATAACAGGGGATTCTTACAAAACATGCTTCTCCAATACCCGAAAGACTGTAGACCTTTTGTTCCAGTTGGGCTTCTCCATCAACGAAAAGAAGTCCAGCCTAGACCCCAGCCAAATCAAACAATTCCTAGGGGCTCTAATTCAAACAAAGGACGGCCTCGTCTTCCCCTCCAACGAGAGGGTCCAAAACATGCTGTTTCAGATCCCTCAATATGTGACCGGTCGAGAGGTGACGGTACGCAAAGCAATGCGCTTGCTAGGCATGATGGCGTCGTGTATTTATTTGGTACCTCACGCACGTCTGCGCATGCGCCCTATGCAAGAGTGGCTCAACAGCCAGTGGTGTCAGGCCAGCGGATTATGGGACGATCCAGTGGTGGTCTCGCAGGCCTTGGTTCTCTCGCTACGATGGTGGACAAAGGAAAACCTGGAAAAAGGGAAACCCTTTGCCACACCCGCGGCGGAAGCCACTCTAACCACAGACGCATCCCTAACAGGATGGGGGGCTCACCTATCCCATCAGACTGCTCACGGAGTGTGGACTCCGAACGTAGCATCCAAACACATAAATCTACTGAAGCTACTAGCAGTGTTCAAGGCGCTAAAAGCCTTCCAGGAACACCTACAAGGCAAAACTGTGTTGGTCCTTACAGACAGCACCACAGCCATGTACTACATCAACAAGCAGGGAGGCACCCACTCTCCAGGACTGTCCAAACTGGCCCAAAATATATGGAAGTGGGCTCTCAAACAAAACATGTTCCTACTGTCAGAACATGTACCAGGGGAACTCAATCTGCTGGCAGACAAACTCAGCAGAGATTTCCCCCTGCCCGAAGAGTACGAGTGGCGACTGCACGAAGACATCGTCTTCGACGTCTTCACACAATGGGGATTCCCAGAGATAGACCTATTCGCAACCCTGGAGAACTCACAATGCCTAAGTTACGCCTCCAGGTACCCCCAGAACCAATCCAAGGGGAACGGTCTGTCGATGCAATGGTCAGGGAAATTTGTTTACGCTTTTCCCCCCGACTCCCCTTCTCAACAAGGTGGTGCACAAGATGCACCAGGAACAAGTAACCATGATACTGGTGGCCCCAATGTGGGCCCGACAGCCATGGTTCGCTCACTTGATGGAGATGTCTCTATCTCCCCCCGTGAAACTCACCTGCCCGTACAACATGCTGTCACAAGACAAGGGCAGGACTCTGCATCCATGCCCCCAGAACATGAACTTAGCAGCTTGGCTCCTGAGATCATAGAATTCGGACATCTACTGCTTCCGCAGAGATGTATGGACATTCTCAGGGAAGCCAGAAAACCTAACACTCGCCACTGCTACTCTAGCAAGTGGAGGAGATTTGTCTTCTGGTGCAGAGGGAAAGGCATCAACCCAATTGACTGCTCTCCCACACATATTGTTCTATACCTGACCCACTTATTGGATTCAGGTCTAGTGTTCAATTCCATTAAAGTCCACCTAGCGGCACTTTCTGCATACACCACTTCCCAACTCAAGGTGTCGTGGTGGAATATCCCTGTTATAAAGGCCTTCATGGAGGGAATAAAGAGAATACACCCCCCGATAGCTGACCCAGCTCCCGGATGGGACCTTAACGTGGTACTTACCAGACTCATGGGCTCACCTTTCGAACCCATGCACAAAGCATCTCTTAAAGACCTCACTCTTAAGACTGCTTTTTTAATAGCTATCACCTCCATCAGGAGGGTAAGTGAACTACAGGCTCTTTCTGTTCTAGACCCCTTCGTTACAGTTCACAGAGATAAGGTGGTTCTACGCACGCACCCAAGGTTTGCTCCGAAGTTCATATCGAAATTCCACGTAAACCAGTCTATAGAACTGCCAACGTTCTTTCAAAATCCTTCCAACTTGGGAGAAAAAACTCTGCACACACTAGATGTGCGCAGAGCGGTCATGTTCTACATGGAAAGAACCAGACCACTGAGGAAGACTAATCAGTTCTTCGTCTCGGTGGCAGCAGGAAGAGAAGGGGATGAGTTTCAAAGTCCACTATTTCTAGATGGATTGTTCAATGCATCACTCTCTGCTATACTCTTGCTAAGAGAGAACTGCCCTTTAAGCCTAGAACACACTCTACTCGAGGCACGGGGGCGTCCATAGCATTCATTGCAAATGTTCCCCTTGAGTCCATCTGCAAAGCGGCTACCTGGAGTTCTGTGCACACCTTTACAAAACACTACTGTCTAGATGCACACTTGAGATCTGACTCCCAGGTGGGTCAGGCAGTATTAAGACATCTTTTCTCTACTGTTCCTTCTCATAACCCACCGCCAACTCCGGGTACTGCTCGCTAGTCTATGCACAGCATGTGATTCTAAGTAGATTAACAAGCATCAGAAGACAATGCATTACTTACCGTAAAAGCATTTCTGATGATTGTATCTGCTTAGATTCACATGCGCCCACCCTTCCTCCCCGCTCGGATGGAAGGAACATAGACTTCCTTTTATCTCTCTTTTCTGTACTCACTCACGTCTAGAAGGCTCCCTCAGGGCAGAAAAATACAAACAGAGGGACCTCGACGGGTGAGGGATTGTGGGTACAACACACGTCACTATAGGGATAGTATTTCAGGCACGCCTTGTCGACGTCCCTTTTCGACTACGAAAAACAAAATGCAATACTCCGCAGTGACCACTGGATGTCGGACCTATGCACAGCATGTGAATCTAAGCAGATACAATCATCAGAAATGCTTTTACGGTAAGTAATGCATTGTCATATTCACCTATAGGATCTCCTTGAACTTCGATCTCGCCTCCAACCAGAAATCTTGTATCACATGGCAAACCCCACAGTGTATGCAGCAGCTTGCCCTCCATTCCACACACCCTCCCGCACATGTTTGAATGATTAGGGTTAATACAATATAGTCGGGCAGTTGTTTTATACCATCTGGTCAGTGTCTGTAAAGCAGGTTTCTTGGAGGTGTCGGTAGAGTGAGGTCCCACTTCCCCCATAAATCCTGCTCCCACCCATCACAGTATGTTTGACGATCTGCCACCCCAAGTGAGTGTATTGATTTGTACAGCTTAGAGACCAGCACCTTAGTCTGTCACTTCTTGGTACACCCGTTCCAATTGCATTAGCACCTTTGTTGCCATTCTAACATTGGCAGGGTGGAGGACCCAATGTTTTCCCTGCATATATCGACATCTATCCATCTCCTCGAGGCCCCCACTCCCCTTGCAATCCTCAAATCTCTGGATTTTTCTATTCCAGAATAAATCCCCCATTTTACTTATCCCCTTGTCTATCCATTTAGTGAACTTTTTGTCTGCGCTCCCAGGGGACAGGTCCTCGTTATGTAGCAGTGGGGTATATGTGAAGGGGAAAGTAAGTGGTGGCCCCCTTTTGGTCGGAGGTGCAATCACATGCCTTGAGAATAGGGTTAAAATAAAGACGCTGCGCTCTCCTGTGACGTGACAACCAAGGTTGCATACACAAGTGTCTTCCCGCTATGGTCTGCTCCATGGTGACCCATAGTTTCTCAGGGTCCCTTTGCACCCAGTCTATTAGGGGACAGATTGGTGCTGCCCTATAGTAGTTCCAAAGTTTGGGTAAGGTAGTCCCCTTTGTGATTTGGCCACTTAAATGGTATTCCTATTAACTCTAGGCGAGCCTCCCATTCCATAAGAATTGTAAGAGCATAGCACAGTAGTTTCCACTCGTCATTTGGCGCTGGGGATAGGAATCGACTGGAAAAGGTAGAGAAACCGTGGGAGGACGTTCATCTTGACTACTGCCATTCTGCCAAACCAGGGCAGGCTTGGGGCACCCCATCGATTCAGGTTGTTCCCAATGTTCCTAACTAGTGCCTGGTAATTAACCCCAAAGCCCCCCATCTTGCCGGATATTTTGACCCCTATGTATTTAATAGTCTTTGTGGCCCACATGAATGGGAACCTATGCTGAAGATCTTCCCTCAGGCGGGGGGAATATTAAGACCCCAGATCTCTGACCTAGAGTTGTTAATTTTAAATCCTGAGACCCGTCCATAGCAGGCAATTTCATCCTCCCCTTTGTAGCGAGACAATGGAGTCTGGCAGCGTCGGAATCATGTTGCAAACAGGCTAACCTTATGCTGAGATCCCCCAAAGTTTCTACCCATAATGCGCTCATTGACTCTTATGTGCGCTGTCAAGGGGGTTTGATCACCAGAGCAAATGGCAGCAGTGAGAAGGAACCACCCTGCCTGGTGCCTCTGCTAAGCAAGAGCGGTGCTGTCAGGACCCTGGTGACTAGCAGTTTTGCAGGCGGTAGTCACAAAATTGGAGAGAATAATCTAGCACATTTTGGGACCAAAATGTAATTTATTCAGGACCTCACAGAAACCCCCATTCTACACGGTCAAATGCCTTCTCTGAATCGAGCGCCAATAAAAGCAAATGACTCACATTCCTGCTGGACTGTCAATCGGCTGTAGTACTATTCCTCCTATATTATCTATGGTGCCCTGCCCTTTAATGAATCTCGACTGATCAGGGTTTATAAGCACAGGCATGAACTTCTCCAACCTAGTGGTGAGGATTTTAGTAAATATCTTAAAATCTAGATTAAGCAGGGCTATAGGTCTATAAGAAGAGCATTGTTTGGGGTCCTTTCCCGGCTTAGGTATTAAGGTCACCTGGACCTCTGTCATTGAGGCTGGGAGATGTACCCCGTTTCAGATGGGGTTATAGACATCTGCCAGAGGTTTAGCTAGGATCTGTCCCAATGATCTATAAAGACTGGTCATAAATCCGTCCGGACAATGGGCCCCATTTGGTTATGTTTGTATAGCTTGAAGGACTTCCTGATGCTCTATTGGGGCCTCCATGAACTCCCTATTCCCACCTGCCAGCTGACTCAATTCTACCCCGTCTAAGTATGATTGGATACCGCCCAGGCTTGGGGCACTGGATGTGTACAACTATGCATTAAAGTCATGGACAAGTCCATGTTTTCCCTCTCAATCCCCCCCCCCCTTCTTTCCCCTGGGAGTCAACAATTGTGTGTATAAATGACTAGCTGTCTCCTGTTGTCTGAGAAAGTGCACTAGGAGTTTCACCGGGCTATTGCTCTGCTAGTAGAATTTGTGTCCGATTCTGAGCATTGTGAGCTCAGTTATTTGGGTCCTTAATACTCTCAACTGGCTCTTGGCTGCAGTGAGCCTCCTGAAACGAGGTCTGGTAGGGGCGTTGCTATAGGCCTTATCAGCCCTCTTTACTTCATCTAGTAATTGCTATTCGGCCAAGCCCTGAACCCGTTTCATAGTGGCTGCACTTGCCAATATGACTCCCCTGGTGACCGCCTTCAACGCATCCCAATGGATGCCCTCTGTGGTGTCCTCGGGCAGTTATTAGAAAAGGTACTCCGGGACAGCACTCTTTAGGTCCTCCATACACCCCGGGTCTCGCAATATACCCAGCGGGAGCCGTCATTGGTTAGTCTTGCGGTGATGTGACCAGTCTTTCAACCTCACCGTCTCCATGTTATGTTATGGTCAGCTAGTGCCATGGGTCCGATATCTGAGGAGAGGACTAACTTGCACATGGTAGTCAAAATGAAAATGTAATCAATACGTGAAGCTGACATGTGTACATGGGAGATGTATATGTATAAGCAGTGGCGTCAGGGTGTATATTACGCCATAGGTATAATAAGTTAAAATTACTTAAGCAGTTACACAGAGTGAGACACTGATCCCATCATGGAGTAGGTAGTTTGCGTTGACCTGTCTTTGGCCCCGTTCATTACCAAGTTCATATCTCCAAGAAATCGGAGTTCCCCTTGCGCCCCCCTCCATACTTCTTCCAGCATTCGCAACATAAAAGGTTCCTGTGCTGAGTTTGGGGAATAGAATGAGAGGATTATAAACTGCTTGCCATGGGTCTCCCCCCACTGCGATTATGCATCTGCCATCTGTGTCCTTGCTGGTTGCCATATGTGTGAAGCCCATATCCTTGTGCATTAGACTCGATACCCCTGCCCGTTTACGGTCAGATGAAGAGTTATATTGGTGTGGATATTATTTATTTCCAAACCTTTGCTAGTCCCTCTTTAACAGGTGAGATTTCTGGAGTGCTAGTATATGTAATTGCAGTCTTTTCAACTCCCTGAACGGCCGAGTGTGTTCGCCCGGGGTGTTCAAATTTCGAGTATTTAGGGTCCCCACATTAACTACCATGGTTCACTAATAAGTGTCCCACCTCCTTTTTGATCCTCGACCAAACTAGTAGGCCCATCGTTTCCATGCCCTCTCCTGCATCTGAGATCTCCCCGTGTCTGGCACCGCCATACAAAACCTAGATAACATCCGTCATTTGCGTATACAAGTTCTATATGTACCCCTGAAATACCCCCAACATATCTACCAATCAGTGGAATATCTGATCTGGAAGATCAGATCCCTCCTGAGTGGGGGGATTTGTGCGACAAAAGGTTGTTGGACAGTCCTCAATGTCATCCTCTTGCCCCCCCCGCCCCCGAGCAGGAACTGAATGCAGAGATTGTCCTGCCTGTCACTGTTCTCCAGATCATCACACTTCGTCTGAAAGGTGTTGTGGGTATCCTGTAGGGTAAATACCTAACCCTGTACCGCTCTCGTTTCTTCCTCGAGGGCGGTCAAGGAGCACTCATTATGGTCCACCCTGTCTCCAAGAGCCCTTATCTCCCTCCTAACCTCAGCAGCGGAGCCCAAAATTTTCTTATGGAGTTCGGCAATCTCTGAGTGTAGCGAGTCCTTAATTTCCTGCCGGAATGAATTGAAGAGACCAGGTAAGGAAGTTGGGCGTTAGCTGTAGGGCACATGGTGGGGATTGCGATCCCATTGTATAATCGCCCATTGCTTCAGAACATGGGGTTTGGTATGCGGATGGCGCTAAGAATGCCTGGATGCTGGAGCCCTTTATCCTGAAGCTGCAGGTTTTTCCGCTCAGCTCGGTTGCCCCCTTGCTTAACACTTGTAAGGCTTGTGTCGGAGAGTCTTGCATTGTATGCCCAACCCCTGTAACAGACGTGGGTTGGGCCGGTGGTCGGACCGGGTCAGGGGTAAGAGTCTTACTCTCTGCTGTTAGGCAGAAACCTGTGCAGTTCCCTTAGGGACCACTGCAAAAGATTTAAGACTACAGGTGTTTGGCAGTAAACCCACTTGGTAGCAGTCTGTACCACACAGATTCACTTGGTAGCTGTGGCTGAGTAGTCAGACTTCCCTCAAGAATAGTTAGGCAGTATGCAGAGTATACACAATAGGTACAGAGACACAGTAGCACAAACAAACACTGACCAGAGCTTTGGTGTAAAAGTATATAATTATTTATTTAAAGACACACTTGGGATTTACACTAGCAAAAACGAGGTAAGTAAATTCAGCACACAGTCACTAACATATATATATATACAACCCTATTCACTTATTAGACAAGTCTTAGTGAGAAACACCACTTATTTTCAGACAGAGGTGAGCGCTTAACATAAAATGACACTCTAATAAGTTATAAAGAAAGGGAGGGAAAAAGGCAGAGTTAAGGAAGCACACAAGTTTCAATACTTTTAAAAGAACCACAGTAAGGCAGCATAGACAGAGTTCTACTGGAGAGCCAGAAAGTCAATTGCAAGGCCCACTCTTGGAGAGAGCAAGCAGAAGGGGTCCAGGTTCACACAGTGGGGTTATGTAGATAGTTCGCACAAAAAGGATGAAATTAAAGTCAGGAAAAGTTAGCTAGGTTGTCCCAGGCTAGCCCAGGTTAGAAAGTCGAGGTTTTACTGTCACCCCGAACGATCTGTCGCAAGGGAAGCCAGGCGGGACACAGTACCTTAAGTGTGAAGGAAGCTCCAGCGGGGGCAGTTGTTCCTGGCAGCAGGTGCAAGTCGGCAATTCGTCCAGAGGAAGAAGAGGTCTCGCCGTGGAGGAAAGATGAAGGTTGTTCCACTGCCAGGGAAGAAACCAGCCGCAGAGTTCTCCGGTTAAAAGGTACTACCCTTCTCTTCGCGGTAGTGGTAAACCGTGGTATTCCGGTTGCCGGGGTGCTTGGCACGGGCAAGGCGGCCACGAGATGCTCCAGGAAGGTGAAAAGAAGGCAAAACTGGTTATCCCCACCAGTCAAAGGAAGAAGACTCTCCGGACTGGAGATCTCCTCTGTCGTCGGGAAAAGTGGTGAGACGGTTCAGCAGGGCTCCACCGGTGGTGTCGTCGTTGCAGGTCGGCTCAGCTTCTCCCTCCTCGGATTCATAGGTCCTGTGGTCACTTCTGAAGTTCCAGTCCCCAAAGCCCTGCTTTTATGCAGCACACCCCCCATTCACTCAGCCTAGCTGTCAATCAAACATGCTAAATGGTGTGCCGGCCGGCTCACCACTTGGGCAAATCACACAAGAGTGCGACTTGAGTTACCAAGGTAACTCAGTCCAGAGTGCCTAAACCCCCTCCAACACCCCCTATGGTACCCAGACAGAGTGGAACCACTTTTGGAGGCTTCTGTGGAGAAGCCCGCCAAAAAGTGGAACAAAGGGCTCGAGTTGGGTTGGAGTCACAGAAGAGAACACAAACGCCATTTTAGAATCGAGTTCTGGCAAAAAATACCAACCGGTGAATTAATATTAATTAAATAAACCGGCGGTATGTTCGAGGCTATAAGAATTAAATAATTAAAGTTGGTAGCCTCGAACAATGGGAAAATCCCATAGAGATATATTTGCGGTCGAATATAAAAAGTAGTATCCACTGCCACCAGCCAAAACTCGATCAGGGGGGACAGAGACGTGCCCCCTCGAACAACAGACCCAGGGGCAATCGAATTGCCCCGACCAGTACGTCCACAATATGATGGTTTGTACTGGTTTCTGTTCATAATTTGAGACTAGTAAAGCCAATGGTGACTTTACATGCCCTGGGAGACAGTAGTCAGTCCCAGGGTATGGAGTCTATGTTGGGGGTCGCTACGACACCCCTGGGTTACTGCACGGAGGGTGCTGTGTAACCCACATTAAAAACACATGAGACCCTATGGAGTAAAAGACCCCATAGCCCATAAAACACATTGAAAGGTAAAGGAACACCTCAAATCATGTCTAAGAGTGGGAGTAAAAGAGTCTCACTCTTAGCAGGAGAGAAAAAATAAACCCCAAAAATCCAGCAAAGCTGCTGGGGGACTCACTAGCTTTGGGAAATTAGCCTTACAGAGAATTCTCCCTAACATCTGCCATTTTGGCCACACCACTGGCCTATTTCCCTCCTCCCCTTCCTGATGAAGGTGACAGAAGCATTAGTGTCTCCTCTTCTGCCTGGTATTTTGGAATCTTCTCAATACTTTGATTCATTTCAGTCTGGGTTCAGGCCCGGCAGAGGCACTGAATCTGTCCTGAACTCGGTGCTGGACGACGGGGCGTGTCTGGTTGACACGGGTGGTGTCGGAGCAGTCATTTTATTAGATCTCTTGGCTGCTTTCGACACGTTTGATCACTCCATCTTGATCTCCCGTCTCTCAGACGCTGGTCTGTTAGGCCAGGTTCTCGACTGGTTCATTGGCCTTTTTGTCCAACCGGTCTCAGTCCGTCTCTCTTCCTCCTTTCTGCTCTGCCCGGTCTCATTGTCCTGTGGTGTCCCTCAGGGATCTGCACAGTCGCCCATCTGGTTTAACGTTTATATTAGACCTCTTTTGCTCCTCATTCAGGCTCATGTGTTCTGCTATTATTCCTATGCGGATGACACCCAGATCCTTGTCCGTCTGGACCTTTCTCAAGCTGACACAGCTGGTTGGCTAAGGAACTGTCTTGAGGACCTGGGGGCATGGAGGATGAGTAACTGGTTAAAGTTAAACGGCAGCAAGACTGAGGTTCTGGTTGTGAGTACATCTCCCATCTGTTCTAGACTGCAGAATTCTGGCCGACCAGTCTTGGCCCCCTTCCTGTCCCGGTTCAATCGGTTAGGAATTGGGGGGGGTATAAATCTCTGCTTCCCTTGCCCTGGATGACCAAGTGGCCTCGGTGTGCAAGGCTGGTCATTTAAAGCTTCGCATTCTGCGTAAGGTTTTGCCCTTTATTTCTACTGAATGTCAGGCTCCCGTGGTGGCTGCGCTGGTTTTGAGAACTCTTGATTATTGCAATTCTTTGTATTTAACTCAACCGCATTATCTGATTAACAGACTCCAGCTACTGCAGAATGCTGCTGCCAGAGCCATACTTCGCCCCCCTTTTGGAGCCCGCATGTCCCCTCTGCTGAAGAAATTACATTGGCTTCCCGTTGCTGCTCGGATCTTCTTTAAATCTATGTGTCATGAATCAGCGTTGCCGACCCTTCTCGTCTGCCTGATCCCTCAGTCGATAACCACATACTCCGTTCACTTTCAACATGGCCGACGCCAGGATTCGGCACGGTCTAGTCTTCCGTATTGACACGCATGCTTCCGTGAAAACAGACACGCACCGCGCTTCCGCGTCTCAATGCTTCGCTTGCCTGCACCTCGCTCGGCAAGTTGTGTTCTAGTTTTCAGCCCTTTCTCCTTTCCCTTGTGAATCCTGATGCCCAGCCTCCTTTCCTTCCCGGTCTCCTACCCACTTCCCATATTCAGAGCCTTGTTCCCTTGTTCCTTCCAGTCCTGGTTCCATCCCGGACTCTACCAGGAACTTTGAACGTCTTCCTAGCCCCGGAGCTGCCGCGACCGGTAGTCAGTGTCCAGCGTGCTCACCGAAGCCCAGCAGACTGGATTCAGAGGATTCTAGACCTTACCTCTACAAGGCACGCTTGTCCAGGAAAAAGAAATCTGCAAACTCCAAGAAGAGATCCATAAGAAACAAACAGGTGAGTCACGAATCCGAAGACTCAGATTCTGACACTATGTGCATTGTGCACTGTGCCTTCTATGGTCAGGGAGCTGAGTATTTCCAGGTCAAATGTGCACATTATGTGCCGACTCGCTCTCTGAGATCCCAATCTGCTCTCCTTGTAGTAGTTCCTCGATATCGAAGGTCACGTGGGGGGGGGGCAAGCTTTTTCGGTGGTGGCCGCAAAAGCCTGGAATGATCTCCCTTTGGCCCTACGGGGCACTGTGGATCATTTCAACTTACGCAGGTTACTGAAAACTACTTTGTTCTAGATCTACTCTGTAGTCTGTTATGTTAAACTTCAGCTATTCACGCGACGGCGCCAAGATGCCCCCGGGCGTACGTGCGCTTTATTAATTTCACATAACATAACATACTCAAACAACACATTTTTTTGCAACCCTGAAGCAAAAAGAACAATGCAAAACCCCAATGCCAACCCCACTCTAAATAGGCCAACTCTCCATGTCTCCACTAAGCATCATGCTGCCCACCAACTAAAGAAAGCAGATTCTAATACTACACTCACCCCTGCCATAGCCCCCCTTTCGCATCCTCTCAAAGGAGCTTTAATAAACGCTAGGTCCCTGATCGCTCATGCCACAGAGATTGCCAACCTGGTTTTGGCAGAAAATCTGGACTTTCTCGCCATTACCAAATTATGGCTGCACGATGCGGCAGGACCTATGCTCTCGCTAGCAGTCCCTGACGGCTACACAATACTAAGACAGGACAGAGATAAGGTGCAAGGTGGAGGCATTGCCATTGTCTCTAAATCCAGCCTTTCAATGAGACTCGCTCCTTCCCAAGTCACCCAATCTTGTGAAGTCCTCACAGCTAAACTCGCATTAGTGAACTCCCAGACCCTTACTATTCACCTAATTTATAGACCCCCTCGCCCCATCGGGACTTTTGAGGAGGACATCTCTACTATCCAACAATCTCAAAACTTCCTCTCAATTACTATTAGGTGATTTCAACGTGGGTTTCAATGACCCATTGGATAAATCTGCCACATCCACCGCCAACATCATGTCCGAACTCGGCCTAACCCAAAAAAATCAGTGCACCTACTCACAACAAAGGGAGAACCCTTGACTGGGTGGCTGATTACAACTGCACTGCTAACATCACCTCCATCTCCCCGCAACTCTGGACGGACCTCTCCCTCCTGTCTTTTGCGCTCACAACGACCAGACCACTTCCCCCAGATGCCTCCACTGCCCCACATTGCCCAACGAGGAACAAAAGGAATATTACAGTGGACGAACCTATTCCCGCCATTCTCCCCACCCTCAACTCACTTGCGGACAATTTAGATCCAGAAACGCTTGTTAATGAGTATAATAAAATCATGCTAACATCGCTTGATGTTATTGCCCCAGTCAAACTTAGATCAAGCAAGCCCAAAACACACCTGAACAAGTGGTTCACCCCACAGCTAAAAGATTTACGACACAAAAAAAGGAACTGCGAAACTTCCTGGAGATTACTCCCCTCAGAAGCCAACAGAATCAAATTGACTGAAATCTCATCCCAGTACAAAAAGGAAATTTGCCTGGCCAAACGTAATTCCTACAACAAACGTATTTCTCATGCTAACTCCAGTATGAAGGAACTGTTCACAATCCAAAAGAAATTACAGTCCCCGAACCCCACACCTGACGTCTGTACCAAAGACAATACCTGGTGCTCAGATATACAACAGGCACTCTCCAATAAAGTAACTACTCTTCAAAATAAAATAGCCAAAAAAAAAGCATCCCTAAACTCCCTATCACTGCTTAATAATATGACTCCTGACCTCCCCCACAAGGAAACGATACCGAACACCCCTCCTGCCCGCTTCAATTTGACTAAACCCTCGACACTCGAGGTAGAAAGTCATTCTCTCACTTAAGCCATCTAATTTCCAGGGTGACCTTTGCCCAGCCCAGCTTATAAAGGACGCAGCGATAGAACTTGCCCCTTTTATCTCAAAACGTATCAATGCCTCATTTGTATCTGGCACCATTCCGTCCAACCTCACACAATCTTGGGTGCTCCCACTGTTAAAAAAGCAAAACCTAGGCCCACTTATACCAATCAACTACCAACCTATTACAACAGTAACCTTTCTGCTAAAAATACTTGACAAGGTTGCCTACCTTCAAATCCAAAAATATCTGGAACTTCACCAACTTTTAGGAGTTCGGCAGTCAGGCTTCCGCCCTCAACACGGAACAGAGACTGCCCTCATTGACTTGAAGACCCAGGTCGATGAGTTAAGGGACAAGGGGAAAACAGCCCTCCTTCTCCTCCTTGACCTTTCGGCTGCATTTGACCTCATGGACCACACGGTTTTATGCAGCCACCTAGACTCAGCTGCCCATTTCTCCAAAGAGGCCATAGTCTGGATTGAGTCTTTCTTAAGTGACAGGACCATGAGGGCCTTCTCCCCCTCTGCAGCGGCAGACCCCATCCCCATTACCTGTGGGGTGCCCCAGGGTTCCTGTGTCTCCCCTACATTGTACAACATATTCACTAAGCCCCTTTTCGATGATCTGGACCATCTTGGTATCACCTACACTATGTATGCAGATGATACTCAGATTCTCCTTCCTCTTTCTGGGGATTATGTTAAGGATTTGGCCTTGTTGAACAGGGTGTGCCTCATCATCCAGGCATGGATGGCGACCCACGGTCTATGCCTGAATGATGATAAAATCAAGCTGATCGCCCTGGGTACCCCCACTAACATCATAAACTAGGTCAGGATTACCCATCTTTCATTATCAATGGTAACCTCATCAAAGTTGCCAAGGAGGTAAAGACCTTGGCTTCTACCTTGACTCCACTCTCTCCTTCACCAAAGAAGTGAACTGTATGGCCTTGGCCACCGCCTATACTTGTAAGATCATTAGAACCGGCAAACCCTTTCTCTCTGACAGCTGCATCATCCTGGCCTTCATCCTCTGTAGGCTACACTATTGTAATACCCTCTACATTTGAGTTAACAAATCAATCATGCAGAGAATCCAACTCCTCCAAAATAATGCCCTCAGAGCAGCCCTCTGAGTGGCTAGAAGAACCCATATATCTGAGATTAGGCGTCAAAACAACTGGCTCTCAACTCCCAACAAAATCCAGCTAAAAACGGTGTCCCTTACCTACAAAGCCCTGAACAACGCTGCCCCCAAGTATCTCACGGACCGATTCTGTAGAAGAAACTCCAGCAGACCCATGAGACTAGCTAACACTAATTGCCTCACCATCCCTAGATGAAAGCTTTCGAAGGTAGGTGGGTGCAGTTTCCCTATCAAAGCAGCCCAACTCTGGAACTCCTTGCCACCCTCAATTAGAGAAGACCCAACCCTACCTGAACTTCAGACTTGGCTACATCAACTGGCTCAAGTCCACTGATCATTAGGCCTGCTCGTCCCCCTACCTTACTTGCTTTACCGTACATATAGTCCACTTACGGCTTACACACAACATGCCATTCTTTGCTCACTCTCCATTGTATTTACTGACTTATACTTGTGTACTGTACCCATACATGCCCCTCAGTGTATTTATTGACTTAAATTCGTTTCTGTACCTGTACTATTGCTGCTCATTATGTGTAACTTCTTGTAATCTAGGCTTTGTATATCCTTGTAATTTCTGCACCCTGATACCTCTGGGTCTGGCGTGCACTACAAATGAATAAACAAACAAACAAAGCAAAAGCAGTATCCTTTTCTAAGATGTGTTTCGGTAAGGTGACACATGGGGGCCTAACCACTGGTTAGGGTGTCTTGGAAAAATTCACTAACACTGGTTTTCTTTGGAAGGCATGACTCGATCAAGCAGGTCTTCTTGGCACTTTTGAAAAAAATATACATTTTTTTAAATTTATTTTTAACAATTTAGCAGAACATTGAACAGACTATAAATTAAGTTAATATGCACACAACCCCATCGCCATTCTGTCATTAGCCAGAACCTTTGTAATCAATCATTTCTGATGCTTGTTAATCTGCTTAGAATCACATGATGTGCATAAAGTCCGACATCTAGTGGTAATCGCTGAGTATTGCATCTTTCTTTCGAGGATCGATACGGGATGTTGACATGGGTGTGTCTGCAACACTATCCCCAACTTGACGTGTAGTGTACCCAAAATCCATCATGTGTCGAGGTCCCTTAGATTGTTTTTTTCCTCCCAACTAGTTGGTCGCATTATACGAAGTTCGAAAGAGATATATTGCAAATTCATAACTCCACGACCGATGGTCGTGTAGTCTTCGACTTTCATCTTTGATGTCTACTGCTTTCGGCGACTGGAGCATAGGTCGACGTGGTCTACCGCGTGTCCTTGGCCCGCCGGCCAGGCCCTATACAGTAGGGAGAGTGGGGCACCGGGATTTGATTCTCTGAGAATGCATTTCCTTTTCTGGTCTGGCTGCTGCCCTTTACCTCTGCTATGGACAGGACTCCATTTAAATTGTGTCCGTTTTGTAACAGAAAATACCCTTGGAAGGACACCCATCGCAAGTGCACACCCTCTCTTTGAGAGGAGTATTCTGAAGGGTCCCAGCCCCTCTCTAAGGCTTTGTCTGATAAGTCGCTTCCTTTTAATTACCCTTTTCCTCCTGGAGAGCCCCCCCACCCTCCTGACCCCTCTGGTTCATCCCTGTGGATCAGAGTGAGGTTTGAGAGCTATATGGACAAACTATCACAGTTTGTAGACTTTTCAGAAAAGTTTACTACCCCTAAGAGACCTAGGGAGGAGGATTCCTTCCCTAGTTTTCCAAAGGTGCAAAAGCTTTCAACCCAAACTCCACAGGAGGTTTTTGAGTTCTCAAGAACCTGAAGAGGTCTACTAGGATCCCTATGGTGAAGACAATCCGTTTGGGCAGGACAAACCTGACCAGTGCCCAGATTGGGGTTGAGCTCAGCCTGTAGAAGAAGCTCCTTGGCTTTCCCCCACTCCAACTCCTGACCCAAACGCCATTTGTCTGGATCCTCCCTCCTCACCTCCACAGAGGGAGGCCTCTCTGAGGAAAAGTTGCATTTAGAAGTGTACCCTATAGCATCTCTGAGGAAAAGTTGCACTTGAAGTTGTGCCCAATAAAGTTGCATTTAGACGTTCTGTCCAAAGCCTCTCGGAGAAAAAGTTGCATTTAGAAGTGTACCCTACAGCCTCTCTGAGGAAAAGTTGCATTTAGAAGTGTACCCTATAGCCTCTCTGAGGAAAAGTTGCATTTAGAAGTGTACCCTAAAGCCTACGTGTGTATGTAGAAGTTGTGCCCAATAATCTCTCTGAGGAAAGTTACATTTAGAAGTTGTGCTCAATAGCCTCTTCTCTGAAAAGTTGCATTTAGAAGTGTACCCAATAGCTTATGTGTGTATTTAGAAGTTGTCCCCAAAAGCCTCTCAGAGGAAAAGCTGAGAAAGTTGCATTTGGAAGTTGCACCCAATAGCCTCTCCGGAAAGTTGCATTTAGAAGTGTACCCAACACCCTATGTGTGTATTTAGAAGTTGTGCCCAACAGCCTCTCTGAGAAAAGTTGCATTAGAAGTGTACCCTTTAGCCTAGGTGTGTATTTAGAAGTTGTGCCCAATAGCCTCTCTGAAAAAAGTTGCATTTTAGAAGTGTACCCTTTAGCCTAGGTGTGTATTTAGAAATTGTGCCCAATAGCCTCTCTGAGAAAGTCGCATTTGAAATGTGCCCAATAGCCCTCTCTGAATTTAGAAACGTGTCTGTGAAACGGTAACTAATAATCTAATACAAAGTTGATTTAGATCCATGCCTAATACTTCCCCACTATAAAAGTGAATTGAAAGAAGTCCACCAACTATCGTGCTCTATTCAATCCTATTAGTATAACTAACAGTATAGCGGTGTAATGTAGAATTCAAAACGGTGACTAATAATATAATACCTACTCTAAGCAAATTGAATCTAGAGGCTGACTGAATATCTTCTCTGTGGACAGGCGAACTTAAAAGTGCTCCCAATAAACTATCATCTCTGTCTACAACCGTATCTAGAAAGCACTAAATAGTCTAGTATCATCTTTGAGCAGTTGAACCTGGAACTGTGCCTAAAAGCGTGTCACCTCCGATCTTAGAACTACAATCAGAAAGCCCTCCTAAATCAACCTAAAAGTCACACCAATCATGAGTGCATCCACTCCACCAGAGTCTGTCAGAAACGACCCCCGTGGACCACCCCCACTCTCCGATCTGCCTTCACTCCCGTCCCCCAAATCACCCGACACTCCTTCGCACTCCCTGCCATTCCCCTCTCCAAACACCAAGCAAGGGGGGCACGATGGCGAGCCACTCACCCTAAGACCACTCATCCCCCGAACCCCTGGCCCGACCCACCAGCATTACCCATACCCGCTCCCCCCACTATCATACCTGGCACACCCCTCCCTGCAATCACCCACCCCCCGCCTTGCCCTCATACCCCTGCCACCTTCCCCCCCGACCGCACCCTTTCCCCTCCCTAAAAACTGCACGCCTAGCCCTAGCAAGAACCAAAGCTGCTTCCTTCCCCCCCTCTGACCCCCCTACCCTCTTCTCATACACCAGTCGCAGCAAAGAAACTAAAGAGGAAACGTTCCTGGTCCCCCTCAATCTCTCAGCACTCCTCGCCTTCCCTGTCTCGACCCACCACCTCTCTCCCGCAATCTCCTTCTTTCCCCGTGGCTTCTCCCTTCCTGAAACCCCTCTCCCTTGACTTCTCATCAACTACAACTCCTAACCGCCCACACCCCACCTTCAAATCCCCCAACCCAAACACGAACATCCTATCACACACAGCCACCCAACCCCGCCCGAAGCCTGTCAAATTTTCGGCTTGCTCGCTATTCCCATCCACCATCACCCACCCTACCCCTCTCCCTCCACCATCTCCCCCACCACCCCATCCCGCTCCAGCACCGAGACCACCCATGGCCGCCGATGTGAACTGTATCCTATTTAACGCCCGATCTGTAGCAAAAAACAGACATTGCATCTTTGACGACCTCGCCTCTGTCAAACCAGACCTAGCTTTCATCACCGAAACCTGGTTCTCTGACGACTTCGGCCCAATCGCTAATGAAGCCTTTCCCCCTGACTACTCCCTCATCCCACTGAACCGTCCGTCCAGAGGAGGGGGGGTAGCATTGGTCTTCAAATCTCTATTCCGCGCCTCAATCATCGGCAACCAACCCTCCATTCCATCCTGGGAATCTCTCCTCATTAAACTATGCCTCTCCCCATAGCTCTCACACAGCTTCCTAATAATCTACAGGCCCCCTGGCTACGATAGACATTTCGCGAAAAAACCTTTGCGATTCTATTGCCACCCTCCAACTAAACCATCCCAACCTCACCCTTCTTGGAGACTTCAACATATGGCTCGACATCCCCACCAACCCCATGACACACTCCCTGGTTGACGGTTTAGATGCAATTAATCTCCGACCCCACATAAACGGCCCGACTCACTATAAAGGACACACTCTTGATGCCATCTTTAGCTCCAACACCTTGATTCATCTAAATCCCCCACCCCTATCATCTGGTCTGATCACTTCATTCTCTCGTTCGCCATCCACGCACCCGACCCCCTTCCAGTACCCGTATCTGAACCTCCGAATCTACACAAATGCTGGAAAAAACTAATAATCATCCCGGACCTAGCCGAGGCACTCCTCCAGTCTCCACCACCTACCTGCCGCCTCAACAACCAACTAACCCCTGAAGCCTTTGATACATGGCTCAACACATCTCTAACACGGCTCACCCCCTCATGCAAACCATCAACCCGCCGTGGCCTTTTCCCCAGATGGTTCCCTCCTGAGTTGAAGACCACTAAACGACAATATAAATACCTAGAACGCAAATGGCAAAAAGAGAAAACCCACAAGAGCAGGACCACCTTGGCCCGACACCTGTATCGATACAAGGCCAAAATCCGGAAAGCAAAAAAATCCCACTACAACACCCGAATCCTAAATTGCAATAACCCAAGCAAAGAACTTCACAAAATCATCTCCGAATTCACCAATCCGGCATGTAACACGACCGTCCCGACCCCGTCACAATCACTGTGTGACTCGCTTTCCCTCCATTTTTACACCACGGCTATCGAAAGGACAAAAACTCTAACCACCAAACTGGCTCTCCTACAGCCACCAGGCAATCCTCCGCCCATACCGGCCAGCCCATCAGCTGTGACCTCCACGCAACCAACGTTCGAATCCTTTAATCCAATATCACCAGAACAATTTCTCAAACTTCTATCTGCCGGCAAACCATCTGGATCACCACTGGACCCTTGCCCAGCCACAACCCTTAAAGAAATGTTTGTTTCCACCTGCGCAGGAGAACACGCAAGATCTATCATAAATGCCTCCCTTTCCTCTGGTATCTTTCCAGACGCATTCAAAATGGTGCACGTCAAACCTCTAATTAAAAAACCCTTGCTCAACCCTCTCGAGCCCAAAAACTACCGCCCCATCTCAAACACCAGGTTCCTTGCCAAACTCATTGACCGAACCGCCTATTCTCAACTAAATGCCTTTGTCGAAGCCAACAATCTCCTAGACCCCGTCCAATCAGGTTTCAGAACACGTCACGGAACTGAAACTACCCTAACCTCGATCTGGGATGACATTAAAATGACAGCAGACTCCGTGGGATGCGCCGCACTAATCCTTCTCGACCTACCGGCCGCCTTTGACATGATCAATCACTCAATCCTCCTTGACCGCCTCCACTCCCTAGGAATTCCTGGAACCGCTCTTAAATGGATAGCTTCATTCCTCAAAGACAGGCACCAAACAACGACACTTTCCAGCTTTACCTCCCAAGCCCGACCAGTCGACACGGGAGTCCCACAAGGAGCATGTCTATCCGCCCTCCTGTTCAATCTCTACCTGATCACCCTCACACCAATAATTCGTTCTCACAACATCCTGTGTTACAACTACGCCGACGACACTCAACTAATTCTAAAATTCCTGAACTCAAAACCCAACTCCCGACCTGACCTGGCATCCTGCCTCCTTAACATAGAACGCTGGATGACCCAAAGCCACCTCTTGTTAAACCCCTCCAAAATAGAAATCATGGTTTGCGGCAACTCCAATCTTCTTACGCACCCACTACCCTGGCCACCCGCCTTGGGCAACTCACCACCACCCTCCGACACAGTGAAAAATCTTGGATGCACCCTCGACTCTGACCTAACACTATCGCACCAAGTCAACAATGTCTCAAAGTCCTGCCACTACCACCTTAAAAACCTTAGGCGCATCTTTCCATATCTCTCATTTCCCAACAGACGCTCCGCGGTCCAATCAATCGTTATATCAAGACTGGACTACGCAAACCCCCTATACCTCGGAATCCATGCCTACCAACTGAATAAACTCCAAAGGGCACAAAACGCGGCGGCCAAAATGCTACTTGCGCTTGGTCCTAGAGACCACGTATCCCCAGCCCTTAAGACACTGCACTGGCTTCCAGTAGCCCGTAGGGTGGCCCTCAAAACCTTATGCCTCTCCCATCGAGCACTGCATAAGACTGGACCTCAATATCTTCAAAACAAGCTAATACCTTATCATCCCACTCGCACCCTAAGATCAAGCTCAGCCGGCCTCCTAGTAATTCCTAAGACAAACTCAGTCAGGTTAGGCGGTTCATCATTCTCAGCCCTAGCCCCAACCCTGTGGAACTCGCTCCCACCCCACATCCGCTTAACTGTGGATTTAACATCCTTCCGCAAACTACTGAAAACCTGGCTCTTCCCCTAAAACCAACCGGTTTTCCAAACTAGCATCATCACAATAACACCGACCCAACAAACTACCTGAAGCGAGAAATTGTACAGCTAATAAACCCGAATGTAAACTAGAAAACAAACAGAACTAAACGAGTAATGTAGATCAAAACAGTGAAGTGGATAATAGGATTAAATCATTATGAAAGTAAGGAGATCTAATCTGATGAAATGGACGTAATGAATGAGGAGGGAATGTAGTGAATGACATAGATGAAATAGTTAGAATGGATAAAGAGTATAGAACAGATGAATCGAATAAGTGAGTGCATGAATGGAAGGACAGACGACTAGATAGATCAAATGGGAATGGAGATCGGATGGAATAGATGAACATACTAAAGCCAATGAGTGTGTAGAGTGGTTGGGTGTGTAGAGCGGACGAGCTTGTAGAGTTGATGAGTACGTGTAGAGTGGATGAGTACGAAAATACAGAGAAACGAATAGAACGCTGAAGGGTGCTAGAACTGTTAACTATACTGAACGGAGGAACGTATAGACTGGATAAACGTTTTGACCAGACAAACGTGTATGAGCAAACGAGCATGTAGAGAGAATGAGCGTGGAGAGCGGCTGAGTGTGTGGGGAGCGGCTGAGTGTGTGGGGGGGCGGCTGAGTGTGTGGGGGGGCGGCTGAGTGTGTGGGGGGCGGCTGAGTGTGTGGGGGGCGGCTGAGTGTGTGGGGAGTGGCTGAGTATATTGGACCAGTTAAAAATGTGGAACGATTGAGTGTGTGGAACGGACGAGTACGTAGAGCAGAGCGGATGAGTTCGTAGAGCGGAAAAGTGTGTGGAACGGACGAGCACGTAGAACCGAGCCGACAAATACGTAGAATGGATGAATGAGTGGAACGGACGAGTACGCAGAGCAGAGCGGAGTACATAGAGCGGACGAGTACGTAGAGCGGACAAATGTGTGGAGCGGATGAGTAGGTGGAGCAGATGAGTGTATGGAATGGATGAGTCTGTGGTGCCGATAAATATGTGGAGCGGGTGAATGTGGTGCCGACAAGTGTGTGGAGCGGGTGAGTACGTGGAGCGGATAAATTCGTAGAACAGATGTGTGTGTGGAACGGACGAATGGGTGGAACGGACGAATGGGTGGAACGGACGAATGGGTGGAGCGGATGAATACGTGGAGCGGATGAGTACGTGGAGCGGATAAATTCATAGAACGGATGAGTGTAGAACGGATGAGTGGGGGGAGCGGATGAATGTGTGGAGCAGATGTGTGTATGGAACGGACGAATACGTAGAGCGGTCGAGTAATATATCAAGCGGACGAGTAGTATGTTGTGCCGATGAGTGGATAGACCAGATGATTGTGTAGACCGGATGAGCGTGCGGATTGGACGAGTGTATGGAACGGACGAGTGTGGGGACCGGACGAGAATATGTGGTGCGGAAGGGGGTGTAGAGCAGACGAAGGTGTAGAGCAGACGAAGGTGTAGAGCACACAAGTGTGCGGAGCGGATGCCTGTGCGGAGCGGATGCCTGTGCGGAGCGGATGCCTGTGCGGAGCGGATGAGTGTATGTTGAGCGGATGAGTGTATGTTGAGCGGTTGAGTGTATGTTGAGCGGTTGAGTGTATGTTGAGCGGTTGAGTGTATGTTGAGCGGTTGAGTGTATGTTGAGCGGTTGAGTGTGTGGACCGGATGAGTGTGTGGACCGGATGAGTGTGCGGACCGGATGAGTATACAGAGCGGATGAGTGCATGGGCAGACAGGAGTACATGCGCGGGGAGGGCGGGAGTGCATGCGTATGGAATACATGAGAGCATGCGTGAAGCACACTGGAAAATGAGGGATAGACTAGAGCACGCAAGGTGAACTAGAATGCGCGAGTGTGTCGAGCAGGCAGGAGTGTGTAGGACAATCTTGAACGCCTGAAATGAATAAAATGCATAGAACGGACCTGATCGCATAAATTGCGTGACGTACATAATATGCATTGGTATGCGGGAACATTTGAAAGAACGTATATCATACCACACCCCACGCCTACTCTCTTCTTTACACCAACACTCAAATAGAACACAGGGATACTATGACACCATTCGGTATAACTGTTCTCATATCAACATCTCCCGCTCACACCCCATCACTCTAAATAAACACTGCTGGTTTAACACCCCCAGCCATGCGTTTCTCCTCAGGCCTAACACAGCCACACTCGAGCTGGATAAATTCTGCCAGAGCGAACACATTCTCCTGACCTCTCAACCACCACACCTACCGCTAAGAAGCAGCTACCACATGAACTCCGCACCAGCTGCACACATACCTGGTGCGCACACGCACCTTTTGACTCTCTTCACTCTCTGTACTGACCCGAACTTCGGTTCCCAAGGGCGTTGAACCTACCAGCGCCTTCAGACCATACCAATGGTATATAAGGCGCTATATAAATGCAAAATAACAATAACAATAACGATCAGGTAGCTTTTAATGCGATCCTGAAAAGGGCTGCAGACCATTTCCAAATTGCCACACAGGAAGCTGTACAAGACACTGACTTTGTAGAGGACATTCTGAAGGAAAAAAAACACACGTCAGGTAATCCCCCTGCTAAATTCCAACAAGAAGCGCCTCGCACCTTCGTGGCGATCACGGGCTGTCAACCCTCGGGTTGAAAAATTATTTATTTTATTTTAAAGTGTTTTTATTGGCATTTCAAACAAAAAGCAGGCATTAATAAATTATAAGTGCATTATTGAGGTTAGTGGGAAGGGGAAGGGGGGGAAAAAAGGGAGGAGAGGGTGAAGAGAGGGAATGCCTAATTAAAACACAACTTTAAACAAACAAACTGAGGTCGTAACTGTCCCGCATCTTCCTTCGGAGCTGATCTGGGGGTAGATCGCAACAGGTGCAAGACCTGCCTTTTGGAGGAGCTGCGTTCACTGAATAAGAGGGATCAGATTGTGGTGGGATGTGGTCCCAACTGTGTGTTCAAAGTTCCAGGCAGGGAGGTGTTGTTCATGGGGGCTTGTCATCAGATGGGTGGAACAAGTCCTGTAGCAATGATTTCCAGGCTTCGTAGGTCATGATCAGGCCTTCTCCGGTTTTGGCTATCCCTTCTCCCCACAGCCTGGTTTCCGCTCCGACAGTGTTCCAGTTCTTTGAGCCATTTGGAGTATCGAGGACCAGTTGAGGTTTTCCATGTCATAGCAATTGCTCTTTTGGCCAGTATGCAGGCCATGTCCATGAGTTTGATGATGTGCCTAATCTTACTTATCCGAGGGTAGGAACCCAACAGGCATTCCTTATCTGTCCATTCGTAGCGAGTCAGGCCGGCTCCTCAGCATGCCTGTCGAATTTGGGTCCAAAAGGCTCATACCTTGAAGCAGTTCCAAAAAATATGCGCCATTCCTGCATCTTCTGAGTTGCATCGAGGGCATACCGGGGCCGGGGGTCTGCTGAATTTCGCTTTCCTACTAGGGGTCATATAAGTTCTGTTGAGAACGTTCAGTTGAATCAATCTGAATCTGGCGTTTCTCGACACTTCTCTGGGGTATTGTTGGATTCTTCCCCATTCCTGTTCCGTGATACTAGTTCCCAGGTCTGTTTCCCATGCGTTCTTCAGCGCCTCACTCTTGGGGTTAGGTCTGTCCGTGAGCTGGGCATATATGCTGGAGGTTGGTTTCCAGCTGTCTCCCAGGTTGTGCAGTAGGGTCAGGGTCAGAGTCAGAGTCAGAGCCGGTTCTGGTTCCTCTGGCCATTCACTCCATTTTCGTTTTGCTACCTCCCTGATTTTCCTGTAACGGAGGTGCTGGCCTTTGGGGAGTCCGTTGTCATTTACTAGGGAGTCCAGTACACAGAAAGAATTTTCAACATACATATCTTCCAGGTGTAGACTCTGTGTCTTTCCCATAGTCTTGTTAGCGCCAATTGGTCTCTGCTAGAACAGGTGTCAGCAATGAGTGGTGTCTCTGGGGAATATGGATTCAACAGTTTCTGTAGCTTTAGTGCTCTGTCCCAGACTTTACAGCCCAGTTGGATGAGCAGTGGATCTCTTGCGGACCATTTCCATCGGACCCAGAGAATTTCTTTGAGTCGCACTGGAGCGATTAAGTGGTCTAAGAGGTCCTTCTCCGAGGTGGAGTCGTCCGTGAGCCATTTGGCTACGAAGGTAAGTTGGGCAGCCAGGAAGTAGTGTTCGAGATCGGGGCGTTGGACTCCGCCTGCTTTATATGGAAGCATTAATCTACTTAGGGCAAGCTTGTGCCTGGAGCTCCCCCACACAAAGTCCTTTAGTAGTATACCCAGCAGTCGGAAGAGGGCAGCAGGTATATAGTAGTAGACGATTTGAAAGAAGTACAGGAAGCGTGGTAACACTATCATTTTAGCGATAGCCACTCGGCCCATCATTGAAAGCGGAAGCCTGGTCCAGAACCTCACTGATTTTTTGAGTCTTTGCATTTCTATCAGGGTATTGCCCCTGTGTGTTTGCTCGGGGGGGTATGCCAAATATTGACGCCCAGGTATCGAAATGTGTGTGGATCTCAGCCTATCCCGACTTCCGGGAGAGCAGATGTTTGAGTCCCTGTCATTCCCGCCAGTGGGAATATGCAAGATTTCTCTGAGTTAAATGATATTCCTGATACTCTTGCGAAATCTCCCAGTATTGCCAGGATTGTGGGTAGGTTAAGTTGTGGGTCCCTTAAATAAAGCCCCCGACGTTTATGCCAGCATCAAAGAATTGTTTCCTGATGAATATCGCTAGCGGTTCTAGCCCAAGTATGTACAACATACGGGAAAGGGGGCATCCCTGCCTGGTGCCCCTCTGTATATCCCAAGGTGCACACACCGTTTTTTTACTCTTGCTCTCTGTTTTGTACAGGATCTCAACCCAACGGGTGAAGTGGCTGCCCTGGCCAAATTGTTTCAGGGTGGCTAAGAGCCACTCCCAGTATGTGGAGTCGAACGCTTTGATGGCGTCCAGGGAGACTACTGCATAGGGTTCCTGTGAGTCTGTTTGCGCTCTGATGTCTTGCAGTCTGCGTAGGTATGCTTTTGTACTACGGCCGGGGACAAACCCATTCTGGTCTTCATGTATTAGGGTCCCAATAACTTTGGATAATCTATTGGCAAGTATGGTGGTGAGGATTTTTATATCGTAATTAAGGATAGCTATGGGTCTATAAGAGCCACACTCGGCGACTGGCTTCCCGGGTTTGGGTATGGGATCACTAGGGTTTTGTTCATGCTGTCAGGTAACTTCCCGGTTTCGAAGGCCTCTTTGTAGACCTGGTGTAGAATTGGAGTTAGCTCAGCTGCGAATGTCTTATAGAACTCTGGGGGTAACCCATCGCTCCCGGGGGTCTTACATGTGGATAGTGCCCTAATAGCCTCCTGTATGTCTTAAATAGTGAGCTCTTGTTTCAGTGTCTCCCTATGGGCCTCTTCTAGTGGGGGAGGCCCATTTTGTCTAGCGTGTCCTGGATATCACCCTGGGGGACGACATAGTCGTGGCTATATAGTTGTGAGTAGAAGCATTTGAATACCTCGTTAATCGCTGTCTGCGTTGTGTGTGTGGAACCTGACTAGTCTTGGATCTCGTGGATTGGGGTTTTCGGGTTCTCTTTTTTGCACAGCCACGAAAGTAGCCTGCTCGGCTTGTCTCCCTCTGAATGGGCCCTGGTGGTTTTCGCCACATAGTCGAATTTAGCTAGTCTGGACCAGGCTTCCTGGCATTCCTCCTTGTTGCGGACAATTCCTTCTCGAGTTCCAGTGACTTGCTGGGCGCGGCCTCTAGTCGTCTGATCTTCTCCCTCCCCCACCTCCAGTTCTTCCTTGAGTGTCTTCCGGATCCCACCGGTACTGGCTATGATCTCCCCTCTTACTACTACCTCCAAGGCCTCCCAGATGGTGCTCCGTCTGTCCACGCTTCCCACGTTATTGTCCATATATTCCAGTATTTTATCGCAGAGTTCCTCTCTTCCTGTCTGCGTGCTTTCGCATCGTCAATCCTCCCCCCCACCCCCTCCTACTCCATGGTGCTCTCTATCTAGCCTATCTTCTCTAACTGCTTCTCTATTGACTATCCTGCTCTCCTCACTAAATCTGGTAGGAAAAAGTTTAAAAAGGACATCCTGGTCTCCAACCCAGGCCTCCCTATTGCTGACACCTACACTAGTGCCTGCTCTAAGGAAACTCTCACTGACATCCTCTTTTTCGTGCCTTCGCCTGACCTATGGACTCTTCATATGGTCTCCGTGCTCCCTCCTTTTTCCTCTTCTCCCATTAATGGTGGCACCCGTTGGGATGTCCTCTTGGCCTCCTTCCACTCCTCTAAGGCCATCATTAATGTCTATGCTAATGGGACCGTCTTGGTCCAAGGCCCTCAGGCCAACCTTCACCTCTTTGATAGACGCTTCCCACGTCTCATCAACTTCCTTTCCTCTCCTGCTGTCCCCCCTCCTCTGTCCTCGTCTACCTTGCCTCTACCCTCCCTGCCTGCCCCCTCTCATGCTCCTTCACCTCCTTCTTCTACACCTCCGCAGGGCGTACCTCTGATCTGTACCCCTCCCGGAAGTGCTTCAAGGTTGGCAACCGCCTCCACATTGCCACTCTTAACTCTCGCTCTGCCATCAAGCATTCCTCAATCTGTCGCCTTCTTGAGGAACAGGACCTTGACGTCCTTGGTCTCACTGAGACATGGTTCACAGCCAGCTCTGTCACTAGCTTTGACACACTCCTACCTGATGGTTACATGATCCTCTCCGTGCCCAGGCTAACCGTGCTGGGAGGGGTGTTGCCCTTATCTTCCCTGAGTGGATTCATGCCACTGTCATTCCTACGCAGACCTACTCCTCTTTTGAATCTCTTGTCTGCCGACTCTCTCTCCCAGCCATTCCCTTACCGTGGCTACGATCTATCTGCCACCTGGTCAAATTTCCTCCTTGCTCTCTGAGTGGGCTGACCTTTCCTCCTCACTCCTGTCCGCTACCACTCAACTCCTCTTTCTTGGTGACTTCAACATCCACCTGGATGCCTCCTGTCCCCCCCACTGGACTCTTTCGTGACCTCCTCCACTCTCTCTCTCACTGTTACGCTCACCTGATTCCCACGGGGGTGTCGATCTGGACTGACCCGCTGTTGCTTCCACCAGAGTAACACGTAGAGCCGAGATGACAGACTGGACAGACCCACTTAGCTTCGTTTGTTGGACTCGTACGAATATCTTTCTGCAATGGAGATGGGGAATTAACCTCCCGTAATCTGAGCGTTAACCCGCCTTCCCACTCCCCTTGTCTGCCCACAGAACACTCCTGAAGTCCCCTCTTAATCTCACCTGATGATTTGGAAAGGTGAGCTCTCCATCCTGCGTCGAGCGCAGGGGCGCGTAGACGACCAGTTACTTCACTGGCGTGGAGGAATTGGCGAGTTCCAGTATTGACTCTAAAGTTCAATCGTTCATAAGAGTTCAAAAGTCTGATCTTCACTCTGCCAGATTCCTTGCCGGTTGCAGATTTAAACCACTAGAAGAGTTCCAAGTGGCAACTGGTAAAATCCTGGTAAGTCTACTGTGGTTCTCCCCTTTGGGGCCGGGGTACAGCGATGATGCAGAATTAACTGCGCCAACCCCAAATGAGGTGAGTACCCCCCTGTGGTAAATCAGTTAAGTCTTTGGGGTTAGGTTGTATTGTCCTTGTTTTTCCCCTTAGGGGCCGGGGTGCGGCGGTGATGCTGAATTGACTGCGCCGACCCGAGATGAGGTGAGTACCCCCCTGTGGTAATCGGGTAAGTCTTTGGGGGTGGTTTGTATTGCCCTTGTTCACCTATTTGTTCTTGTCTCCCCCAGGTGTTGAAGAATGGCCTGGAGATGCTGGGTTTGCGATGGAGTAAAGGAATGCAGCCCCGGATGGTGAGTTCAGCGCGGCGCTGCGAGGTGCGTGGCAACGCACCTGTGAAGGCTTCTCTCTTCCAGATCGACGATGTGCTGGATCAAGGATTCAGGTAAGGGTTTTGTTCTGACCTCTTCTCCTTCTCCTTTTCTTGTTCCAGGTGTTCCAGGGCTGAAGCGGGCGTGGCTGAAGACTGGAGCTGCTGAAGACATGGTGAGCGTTACGCTGCAGCACGCAGAATAACGCGAAGCACGTGTGGCTGTTCGGGTGTGGCTTAAATAGCCTTGGAAGAAGTCCCAGGTAAGTATTCTTCCACAGACCCACCCGAGAGGAAAGGAGTCCCTGAGGTAAAAAAGTCCCTCTAAGCCTCATTTGGCTTGTGGCTTCGTGCAGCATGGTCTGCATCAGGTAGGTATGCAGCATGGTCTGCATCAGGTAAGTTTTCTGTAATGAGCCTGGCACCCTGGCGCCAGGACTGTAGCCAAATAGCCCCTAACTGGGGTTTTTGGGCATGCTTCAAGTGGCATGATGCCTGCTTCCGGGGTTGCTGGGCCTGGTCTGGCTTTCCGGTGGCAGGCATCGTGACACTCACTCTCTTTTCTCCCGTCTGGGCCTACTCATTCTGCAGGGCACACTCTTGATGCTCTGATCTCTTCTGACCTTCCCCTCTCCGTCCCGCTCTCCATTCCTCTCTCTTGGAGTGATCACTTTCTCCTATCCTCCCACCTCACCCTCCCTACCCCTCAGGCAAAGCCACCCTCATCATCGCCACCCACCTTCTCGGCCATCCGACCCATGAAGCGCGTGTCAGTTGAGGCTTTCGCTGCCACCTTCTCGCCCCCCCGCCCCCTTCGGCTGACTCCCACCCTGACACAGCCCTCTCCCTGCTCCACTCTTCTATATCTGATACTCTTGATATCCTTGCCCCTGTCATGAGAATCCGCCTGAAGCCCAAAGCCAAATGTAACTCCTGGTATGACTCGGATCTCGTCACCCTTAAACACAAGTGCAGGGTGGCAGAGAGGAAATGGCGTGCTTCGTGTTCATCCTCTGACAAACTGGCCTGCCGCCTGCTCCAAAGGCAATACCGTCTCTCCGTTCTCATCAAGAAGAGAGCCCTTATCCAAGCCCGCATCTCTGGGGCATCTAACAACTCGGCTGAACTCTTTAAAATCTGCAAGGAGCTTGCCAACCCTGCTGCAGTCTCTACCTCTCCTGTTCCCTCCCCGGCCCTCTGCACGGCACTGGCCTCTCACTTCATCTCTAAAACTCAGGACATCATGTCCTCACTCTCCTCCTATCACCTCCCTCCCTCTCTTCCCGGCTCTTCCTCTGGCCCTTCTGCAGCCACCCCTCCTCCCTCCTTCTCTGCCTTTCCCCTTTTTTCTGCTGACGAGGTCTCCAGACAAGTCCGATCTATGAAAGTCTCGTCTAAACAGGTTCACCCCTGTTCCTCCAAAACTATCAAGGACCACATCGACTCCCTGGCTCCCGCCCTGGCTGATTTTTGCAACCACTCCTTCGCCTCTGGAGTCTTCCCATCCCCCCTCAAGCACTCTCTTGTGCACCCTCTTCTTCAGAAACCCTCTTCCGACCCCTCCTGCCCGGCTAACTATCGCCCAATCTTCATCACTCCCTTCCTGGGCAAGCTCCTGGAGAAACTGGCCATCTCCCAGCTTAACCTCCATGCTGAATCTGTTGGTAGCCTTCATGACCATCAGTCTGGCTTCAGAGCTGCCAGAAGCACGGAAACTGCTCTCCTGAACATCCGTGAAGACTTGCTCTCCAACCTTGACTCTAACACTCCTTGTGTTCTCATTTTGCTCGATCTCTCTTCTGCCTTTGATACTGTCAACCATGCCATCCTGCTCAACCATCTCCGTGATAACCTGGGTATCACTGGTCAGGCTCTGGCGTGGCTGACTTCTTTCCTTTCCAATCGACCCTCCCAGGTCCAACTTGGGTCCTTCCTCTCTGACGTCTTCTTCTCCACCTGTGGTGTTCCCCAGGGATCTAATCTCTCTCCCTGGCTTTTCAACCAGTATGTCACTCCTTGCCCACTGCATCGCCGCCCTCTGCCCCAACTTTCAGTGCTATGCGGACGATACCCAGCTCATTTTCAGGCTACCCTCAGCCTCCTCCTCTCCTTCCCTCATCTCTGACTGTCTGTCTGCTATCCAGGAATGGTGTGCCGCCAATGACCTCTGCCTTAATGCCAGTAAGACTGAGATTCTACTCATCGGCACACCCACTCCCTCCTTCCCTGCAGCTCTCTGGCCGGCCTCTCTTGTCCCTCTTCCTGCTCCTACCTGCAAGGCTAAAAACCTCGGGGTCATCTTTGACTCTACACTCTTTCTCTCCTCACATATCTGACGTCTCTAAGAAGTCACACTACCAGCTGCACCTCCTCAGAGGTATTCTTCCCTTCCTCTCCTTCCCCCAGAAGCTCACTGTCTCTCGAGCCCTGGTTCTCTCGAAGCTTGATTACTGTAACAGACTCTATCTTAATCTGCCTGCCTCCACTCTCCGCCCTCTGCAACTCATCCAGAACAGAACTGCAAGACTTGTCCTTGGCCTCAAGCCCAGGGACCGTATCTCTCCAGGACTGAAATCTCTACACTGGCTCCCAGTGGCTGCGAGGATTAAGTTCAAAACCCTCTGCATTATCCACAAGGTCTTCTGGGGCCTGGGGCCAAAATACCTTCTACTCTCTCTTCCTAAATATCTTCCTTCCCGAACCCTTCGCTCATCCGTCTCCAACTCCCTCAGGGTCAGCCGTTTCTCAAAGCAACGAGCTAGGGGTAGAGCTCTCTCCGCGGCAGGGGCCTCCCTCTGGAACAGCCTTCCTGCCTCCCTGAAACTTGAGGAGAACCATCTCCGGTTCCGGAAGCACCTCAAAACCTTATTCTTTGCTTCTGCTTTCTCTGTCCCTCTCCCCTGCTAAATTCTACACTGAAATTGCACTGAATCTGCAACTGGGCCACTCTCACCGACCTTCGGTCCTGGGCCCAGCCACTCTCCACTTGCACTGCCTCCCTGGCATCCCCTGCACTGCGGTACTGTCTCTGTATCCCTACAGCCCCTGTTAGGGAGAATTCTCTGTTTAGGCTGAATTTCCTAACCTAGTGAGTCCCCCAGCAGCTTTGCTGGATTTTTGGGGTTTATTCTTTTCTCCTGCCAAGAGTGAGACTCTCTTACCCTCAATCTTGGACATGACTTGAGTGTTTCTGTGACTTGCTATGTGCTTATGGGCTATGGGGTATTTTTTCCACATAGGCTATCATTGGTTTTTGAATGTGTGTTACACAGCACCCTCAGTGCAGTAACACAGGGGTGTCATAGTGACCCCCAAACATAGACTCCACACCCTGGGACCGACTAACTCTCTCCCTGGGTCTGTAAAGTCACCATTGACTTTACTAGTCTTAACTTAGGAACTTAACCAGTACAAACCATCATACTGTGGAAGTACTGGTAGGGGCAATTAGATTGCCCCTGGGTCTGTTGTCGAGGGGGTACTGTCCCGTCCCCCCTCGGCGAGTTTGTCTGGTGGCAGTGGATACCACGGAAATATTCCACCGGAATATTTCCCAAAGGGATTTCCCATTGATTTTAATGCACCACTTTTTGGTGCAATGTTAAAGTTACCGCCGGTTTATTTATTTAATATAAATTCACCGGTTGGGATTTTTTGCCAGAACTCGCCGCCAAAATGGCGTCTAGGTTCACTTCAGTAACCCTGAACCCGAGTCGAGCCTTTGTTCCACTTTTGGCGGGCTTCTGCACAGAAGCCCTCCAAAGTGGTGCCATTCTGTCTGGGTACCACAGGGGGTGTGGGAGGGGGTTTAGGCACCCTGGACTGAGTTGCCTTGCCAACTCATGTCGCACTCTGGTGTGATTGGCCCAAGTGGTGAACCGCCCCGCTCACCACTTAGCATGTTTGAGTGACAGCTAGGCTGTATGAATGGGGGTTTGCTGCATAAAAGCAGGGTTTTTGGGACTGGTTCTTCAGAAGTCGCCACAGGACCTAAGAAGCCGAAGAGGGAGAAGCCGAGCCGACCTGCCAAGACGACACCACCGGTGGAGCCCTGCGGAACCGTCTCACCACTTTTCCCAACGACAGAGGAGATCTCCAGCCGGGAGAGTCTTCTTCCCTTGACTGGTGGGGACAACCAGTTTCTGCCTTCTTTTCGCCTCCCTGAAGCATCTCGTGGCCGCCTTGCCTGTGCCAAGCACCCCGGCAACCGGGATACCACTTTTTACCTCAACCACGAAAGAGGGGTAACATCCTTTTAACCAGAAAAATCCACGGCTGGTTTCTTCCCTGGTAGTGCAACGACCTTCAGCTTTCCTCCACGTCGAGATCTTCTCTTCCTCTGGACGATGCCGTGACTTGCACCCACTACCAGGAACAACTGCCACCGCTGGAGGATCCTTTCCATTTTAAAGGTACCGTGTTCCGCCCGGCTTCCCTTGCCACCGATTGTACGGGGTAGATTTAGCCCTCGGCTCTCGAACCTGGGTAAGCCTGGGACACCCTAACTAAACTTTTCTAAACTTGGTAAAACCTTTCCTACTCACCTGTAAAGACTTGTGACATTGTGTGATCTTGGACATCTTTTCGCCTGGCTTTCCCTAGAGTGGGCCTGGCAACCGAACTTCCTTGCTCCGCAATAGACTGCCTTTCTAAACTTACTGTGAATCTCTGAAAAGTGTTTTACCTTGCTGTTTTCATTACTTCTGCCTTTTCCCTCCCTTTTTAACTAACTTGTTGGAGTGCCATCTAACGTTAAGCGCTCACCTCTGTTTGGAAATAAGTGGTGTTAACTTAGACTTGTCCAACAAATAACTAGGGATGTACATATAAGTAATAGTGACTGTGTTTTGACTTACTTATCTTTTCTGTGCTAGTGTAATTTATGAGTGTGTCTTTTAAATAAATAATTATATACTTTTACACCTAGCTCTGGTCAGTGTTTGCTTGTACTACTGTGCCTCTGTACCTATTATGTATGCTCTATATACTGCCTAACTCTTCTTGAGGGAAGTCTGACTGCTCAGCCACAGCTACCAGGTAAATCTGGGTGGTACAGACTGCTACCAAGTGGGTTTACTGCCAAACACCTGTAGTCTTAAATCTTTTGCAGTGGTCCCAGAGGGAACTGCACAGGTTTCTGCCTAACAGCCCCCCCTTCCCAGTACTTGTCTGCACTTACCTTGCACTTGCCACCAGCTGGCCCTATTTATTTATTTATTTTTATTCTACTTACTTGCACTGCACTTCCCCCTCCCCTTTCCCTTCCCCTTTTCCCTTCCCCTACCCCTGCACTTGCGCGGTCTGAATGATACCTGGCGTAGTAGGATCGTTGTCCGTCTTCCCCTTGTTCCCCCCTCCCTGCCTCGTCGCGCCTTGAAACACTTACAAATGCCTTATCATATCATATCAAATCATAAATGCCTCGTCCATTAGGGCGTCCGCTGGCATCTGCCACATCGGTATGGGTTGCCTAGGGCCCTTTGGTTTCCATACCAGGAGGAGCGGGGAGTGGTCAGATATAGTTCTACCTAGGTATGGGGCAGATTCTACCTGCGGGAATTGTGCTTTGTCTATCAGTAGGTAGTCTATGCGGGTGTATACCCGGTGTGGGGACGAGTAGTATGAGAAATCCCTACCTTCAGGATATAGGTCCCGCCGTAGGGCAGAGGAGAGTTGGTTGATAGGTTGCGTCGGGGGAGCAGTTCTGTCAAGAGCGGGATCACCGACACAATTGAAGTCACCGCCCCACATGAAGAAGCAATCTCTGTAGGGAGCTAATTTCGATTGGAGCTTGGTGAGGTACGCTGCGGTTCCACAGTTGGGGAGGTATGTGTTGACCAAGCACACCTCCGTCTGTTCAATGCGTCCGTGGAGTATGAGGTACCTGCCCTCCGGATCTGCCTCCTTGGACCAGAGCCTAAAGGGAACATGACCACTAATCCATGTATGGACTCCTCTGGCGTATTTAGAGTACGTTGCACCAAAACTTTGGCCACACCAGCAGTCGGGGATGCGAGAGTCCGTTTCAGCAACAAGGTGTGTTTCTTGAAGCATTGCGATGGAGCCATGTTTTCTTCTCAGAAAGGATTTTATCCTGTTCCTGCACATGTAGGTCCCCATCCCTCTGACGTTCCAGGTCAGTATCTTAATGTCAGCTGTCATGCTCGTAAGGTTGGCCCCCCGACTCGTTGTGACTTGTATTTCGGCTCCGAAAGTTAGAGGACTGCAGGACATTTTGACCTAAAACAACAAATAACAAAAACCAAACTTGTCCAACTGGACCAACTGCACCCATCAGTTGTGCAGCGTCTGCATTGCTCGGATGCCCCCGCCCTGCCAGGGCCCATCCGGGTCATCTTGTGCGGGTTTGAAGCGTCAGCAATGTGCTGTCGCATGTCCGTTCGCTGGGGAGGTGTTGTGGGTCGGTCTGATAGGTCACCTCACTCCTGCCTTACATTGCGCAATTCTTGGTTCAGTACGTGCCAACTGTTTGTTGATGGGTGGACTCATCTTGTGGGACCGTCATGCAGATCGCAGTGCTTCCTCCTCGCCGTCTGCCAAATTGTTGTGCTCTAGCCACATAGTGGTGGCCGCTGGCGACTTCAGGAAAATTACTCTACCTTTATGGATTAACTTGAGCCTCCAGGGATACATTAGCATGTATTTGATATTTAGTTGGCGTAATCTAGCTTTGACTGGGATGAACGAGTTCCTTGTCCTTTGTACTGAGGGTGTGTAGTCCGGGTAAATGGCGATCTTGGTATTGCCTCTTCTAATTTCCCCTCCCTCCCGTGAGAAGCGCAAGACAATCTCCCTGTCTTGAAAGTTTAGAATTCTGGCTATTATTTTGAGTGGGTAGGAACCTGGTGGCGGTTTCTTCTGGAGGGATTGGTGTGCACTTTCGATAGCAAAGCCTTGCGAAAGGCGGGCAGCGCCTAATTCTTGTTTTAGAAGAGTTTCTATAAAGTTGTGAGGGTTACTCCATTCTTTCGGGAATACCGAGTAGGCGCACATTGTTGCATCTGGAGCGTCCTTCGGCATCTTCCGCCCTCTCTTCCAGGAATTTGTTGCGCTTCTGGAGTTCTTGGACTCTACTCTGTATGTCTTTGAGGGTTTCAGTGGATTCCTTTTGCGCTGCCTCCGTGGTGGACACAGTCCGTAAGGTTCCGTAGATCTTGTCGCACTAACATCACGTCCGTTTTTACCTCCCCAATTTTGGTATCTATGAAGCAGCGTAGACCACTGATGGCCTCCAGTATTTGATTGTCCTTATCTTTCGCTTCCGGTGTTGCGTTTTCTGGGCTTGGCTCTTTAGCCTGTTGGTCCGGATCTCTGGGTTTACCTGCTGAGAAGGACTCCATGATGGTGTTTTTAGTCTTGCCTTTGGTGTTCGGCATGGTCGCTCAAGGTACGCCTGTTCGCCCGCAGGATGAGGCAGCGTTGCGTATCACCTGGGGTCAAATAGGGATCCAAGTTCCGGACATAGGATGTAAGAGGCGACACTTGGGAGAGTGCTTATGTGTGCCAGAGGGTCAGCGCTGGTTGGTTGCGGAGGACAGGGTGAGAGGCAGCTGGGGAGTGGGAGCAGCTGCCGGCCAATGTTCCTCTTCAGAGCGTAGTACTTATCCCCTTGTGCTGGGTCCCCTCAGCACTAGTCAAACAGCCAATCCCACCTCCTCGAGAGGCTCAGCATGGTAGTGCGTAGCTGTGAGCGTTGATGATGTCGATCCGGGCGTTCCTCCAGGGGTATGTTGAGGGCCGGTGATCTGAGCGTCCAGGGTTAGCCCCGTCCGGCAGAGTGCTGCCCCCCTGGGGGTTGAAGACAATGTATGCCACCAAGTTGGTCCCCAGGCTGCGAGGGGTGGACCTGGCTCACCCCCAATGTCCAGTACTCCTTACTTGTTGGGGGAGGTTAGGCGATCGGGCTCTCTCGTGGCCTGGACTGGCGGTAGGTATCAGACACCCTCAGGAGTTCCAGCAGGGACTGTCCTCCAGGGACCCGGGCGCTGTTCGCCACAGAATGTAATTTCTCCACTTCGCTGGGGCCTTCTCTCTGCTTGTGCGTTTCCGCCTGGGGCACTCCGAGGGCTCCGTCAGCGGCTGGTAGCCTAGACCCCCACAACCGACTTTATGTGGTTGGATGTCCTTCGGGCGAGCAAGTAAGTTTGTTTGCCAGAGCAGCCTGTTGTATTGGGGCTGTGGATAGGCTTAGCCCCCAGTTGTTGTCTTCAAAGGGAAGAGTTTGTCTGCGGGGGGGAATCTGAGCTTCCTCAATCGGCGGCGCATAGTCAGGCCCGCCAGCCCTCCCCGGCTGTCTGTTGTATGTGTAGTGTTCTTCTGTTTCATTCCTCTTTTTTCGCTGAGGGGCATTCGAAGTCACGGCCTCGCACGCTGTGTTTCCGCGGCCAATGGGGCCGCGCGTTGAGGCCCGGGTCGCCGCTTCAGCTGGGGGGAGGACGCAGCGGATCGATCTATCCGCCGAAGGCATCTGCCGAAATGCTGTCGGCTGCGGAGGACCTCGACCGCCAAGTCACAGGCGGTCTGCGTGGTGTTGGGGCACCCTTTCTTTTGAAGTGTTGGGCCTTGCAGGGGGTCCACGGCGATCGAGATCTCAGGCCCCTCCGTCCCGGGTGATGCGTACACCGGCTGCAGGCTCTGAATTGCCGGTGCACTAAGAGGTTCGGGGAGGGTGTTGATGTCAGGGCAGGGACACAGGCCTACGGGTGCTGCGACTCCTCGCGCTCGGCCCCTCCTTCCCCTGGAGCTTAACGCATCATAGTAGCCGCCATCTTGGTCCCCGGGGGCCGGGATTCAGGCACCGCGTTCTCGCCCTGCCGGTTCCGTTTTTTCACGGAGGTGTCACTCAGTGGTGCAGGATCGGTTGGTGTTGGCCAGCATGTAGCTATGTATGCTAAAATATAAATCGAACCATATTATTTAAGGATCGTTAGTAGGATCAGGGCAGAAGCTCTGGGGAGGCATGTCTTCAGCCCATGGACCCAGGCCACGGCCACCTCGGGTTGAAAAATGATTACGCCCCTCTCTTTCTGACCCGTTGTACATCCGAGGGCATGTCATTCCAGACTCCCTGGATGTCACTACCACCAGGAAAAGGGCTGGGGTGCCACTGTCTACTGCAGAAGCGCCCTCTGACAAGGACTGCCTAATGTTAAATCAAACAGACTGTGCAGTAACCAGAATAAGATATCTTCAGTTCTGCAATGTTCTATCTTGCTTGCGCTCACGTTCCAACTCCGAGCTTCGGAGTTAGAAGGTGAGCTTTCGAAGTTAGAACGTGAGTGCAAGCAAGATAGAACATTGCAGAACTGAAGACCCCTTGTTCTGGTTACTGCGCAGTCTGTTGAATTCAACATTAGGCAGCAGCTTTGGCGTAATAGGAAGACACCCCTGGACTGAGGACTCAGGTGCCTACACTTAGAACCAGATAATAGTCACCAGCAATATATGCACAAGGAAAACAATGGATTTGTGGATTGCGACGCTGATCCATGCGAGCAACACGAGAAAGCCACTTGGCGAGTTCCTTAGCCTCTTGGAATGTGAACCTTGGAGCATGAAGGATTAGTTCCATAGTTTACACTACCCCCATAAATAGAGATTGGAGATTTATGATTAGAAGACATCTTCCATCTGAGTTTGTCACCAAGGCTACGCTACATTAACGCCCGGCCCATTATCCTGAAGAAGGTAGAGAAATATGAGCCTAACTTTGTCAAGCCCTCTTGGAGCAACCGAAACATGTGTAGATTTCGATAATAAGCCGTGGTGCTATTGAACAGAAATACATACTGTTAGTTTGTATAGGTGTAAAAAAGATTCACTGACGTGTTTTTTATTAAGGGCCCTATGTTTAGGGAAAACCAATTTTCTGTTAAGTTTTCATTGGATGTGTGTGAGTAAGTTTGAGTATGCATGATGCAATGAATCTGTTGATGTAGAAGGTATATGGATTTATGTGCGCCATCTGCAAACAGTGTTGACTAATTGTATGCATTTGTATATGATACATTTATGTGAGTCATATCTAACCAACCTCATTGCCCAGGAACAGTTGTGCTTTATTTCTGTATTACTTACCTGGAGGACCTGTGATATCTCAGGTACCCTTATTATATATACAGCCCTGAAGGTGAGCAGCACGGGAGACAGTCGAACCCAGGAAAAGCAAGAGATGTGGATGTTAGGGAGAATTCTCTGTTTAGGCTGAATTTCCTAACCTAGTGAGTCCCCCAGAAGCTTTGCTGGATTTCTGGAGTTTGTTTTTTTCTCCTGCCAAGCGCGAGACTCTTTTTCTCCCACTCTTGGACATGATTTATGGTGTTTCTTTGACGGCTAATGTGTTTTATGGGCAATGGGGTCCTTTACTCCATAGGGTCTCATGTGTTTTTACTATGTGTGTTACACAGCACCCTCCGTGCAGTGACACAGGGGTGTCATAGTGACACCCCACCATAGACTCCATACCCTGGGACTGACTACTGTCTCCCAAGGCATGTAAAGTCACCATTGGCTTTACTAGTCCCAAATTATGAACAGAAACCAGTATAAACCATCATATTGTGGACGTACTGGTCGGGGCAATTCGATTGCCCCGGGGTCTGTTAGTCGAGGGGGCACGTCTCCGTCCCCCCTGATCGAGTTTTGGCTGGTGGCAGTGGATACTACTTTTTATATTCGACCGCAAATATATCCCTATGGGATTTTCCCATTGTTGGAGGCTACCAACTTTAATTATTTAATTCTCATAGCCTCGAACATACCGCCGGTTTATTTATTTAATATTAATTCGCCGGTTGGTATTTTTTGCCAAGACTCGATTCTAAAATGGCATTTGTGTTCTCTTCTGTGACTCCAACCCAAGTCGAGCCCTTTGTTCCACTTTTGGCGGGCTTCTCCACAGAAGAGTGGTGCCACTCTGTATGGGTACCACAGAGGGTGTGGGAGGGGGTTTAGGCACCCTGGACTGAGTTACCTTGGTAACTCAAGTCGCACTCTTGTGTGATTGGCCCAAGTGGTGAGCCGGCCGGCTCATCACTTAGCATGTTTGACAGCTAGGATGAGTGAATGGGGGTGTGCTGCATAAAAGCAGGGCTTTGGGGACTGGAACTTCAGAAGTCGTCACAGGACCTGAGAATCCGACGAGGGAGAAGCTGAGCCGACCTGCTACGACGACACCACCGGTGGAGCCCTGCTGAACCGACTCACCACTTCCCAACGACAGAGGAGATCTCCCTGCTGGAGAGTCTTCTTCCCTTGACTGGTGGGCACAACCAGTTTACCTTCTTTTCTCGAATCCCAGGATGTCTCGTGGTTGAATTGCCCGTGCCAAGCACCCCGGCAACCGGATAGCCACTTACCACTGGACCGCGAACAAAAGGACCGCTCCTTTTAACTGAGAACTCCGCGGCTGGTTTCTTCCCTGGCAGTGCAACAGACTCCTGTCTTCCTCTCCGATGAGATCCTCTCTTCCCCCGGACGAAGCACCGACTTGCAACCGCTGCCAGGAACAACTGCCCCCGCTGGAGTATTCTCCCCACTTTAAGGTACCGTGTCCGCCAGCCCTCCCTTTCTAAAGATTGCTACAAGGTAATAATAATCCCTTAACCTTCTGGACTGGGATGACCGCCTTGACCATCTAACTGGTCCCTTTCTTTTGGTCCACCTCTTTCTGAACCTTTTCGAGACTTTCGTGCACTTTTCAACCGTGTGACCTTGGACACATTTCGTTCTGATCCTCTCAAAGTGGATCCGGCTTTCTGAACTCTAACTTCGCGGTTTGACTCTGCCTTCCTCTCTTGCTGTCTTCTTGTGAAAGTGTTGGGATCTGTTTCAAAGTATATTCTGCTTTTCTCTCCCTTTTAAAACGAATTATTAGAGTGCCATCTGCGTTAAGCGCTCACCGCTGTCTGAAAATAAGTGGGGCTTTACTTAAGACTTGTCTAATATTCTTTTAAGGGAGTGTATATCTTTTAGTGACCGTGTTTTTGAACTGCTTAATATTAGTGCCTGTGTGTTTTATTAGATGTGGTTTTAAATAAATAATTATATCTCTTTTACACCAAGCTCTGGTCAGTGTTTGCTTGTTCTTCTATGTTCTTTTGACCTATTGTGAATACTCTGTATACTGCCTAACTCTTCCTGAGGGAAGCCTGACTGCTCAGCCACAGCTACCAAGTGAATCTGTGTGGTACAGACTGCTACCAAGTGGGTTTACTGCCAAACACCTGTAGTCTTAAATCTTTTGCAGTGGTCCCAGAGAGAACTGCACAGGTTTCTGCTTAACAGTGGAGAACACTCTGAAGAAGCTGAAGGCTGTTTCCCTCCAGACAGTCACAGAGATAAGCCCACTGGCCACCAGGGAAGGGCCTGGGACCCTTTCCACATCTGCAGTGGGGAGGAGAAGCACACTTACCACAAGGATAGGGTCTGGGACCCTGTCCATCGTAATAGTGGGGACAAGGAAACCACTGGCCATACAGGATAGGTCTGGGACCCCAGTAGAAAGAGACCAAAGTATAGAGGAAGGCTTCCTCACTATAGTGATGGAGATAAGTCCACTAGTTAAAAGGGAAGGATCCGGGTTCCTAACAAGATTTGGTATATTGTTGAACGCAAGTCACCATGGTAACGTGTGTATGAAGCTGGAAACACTGAGAAAAGATTGTGTGAAGCAATACCAGGAGATGGGAGTCATTCTCCTGGTACCACACCAGAAGTTTTGGTAGAGACGCTAGGGGTAGGGAGTCATTCCCCCTGGCCTTGTGTTGAACTGTGCCAAAACATACTAAGAGAAGGAATACATTCTCTTGGCCCCAAACAAAGAGCTGATGTAAAGCAGCCAGGGGAAGGGAGGCATTCCCCCTGGCCTTGATGTGCATTGTATAAGGACATACCATGGGAAGGGAGTCCATACCCCTGGTTTTATTGGAAATTGTGCAGAACCACACAGGGAGAAGGGAGCCATTCTCCTGGAGGGGACTTTGTGTAGAGACTGTCTGAAGCCTGCAAACCAGGGGAAGGCAGTCATTCCTCTGGTATTTTTGTTTTGAAGGAACACACGCCACCCAAAAAGCAGGAGAATGGAGCTATTCTTAAACAAGGAACTTTCTGTTAGTTAACGTTTTAGTTGTATTGGAGGGATTGAAGTAGGTTATGACACAGGACGGTGGAATTTACTTTGACTGACATTCTGTCAGACTATTTTAGTATTAGTTTTGAGACTCTTAGAGTTTAAGGATAGTGCGGAACCTTTTCACCTTAAAATAATTCTATAACCAAAATCATGCCACCTATGTGTCAGTATCCTTCTTCGACACCCTTACACCACCCAGCAGCGTATGGAGACATTCCACATCACTGACACCACCACCGGAATCTTATGAAATAAAAGCAGTTGCTCTCTGGTAGCCAGCGAAATTTAGATAAGCAGAAAGTGATTGTACTTGCCAGACAGAGGCAGATGTTTCTAACCACGGTGTTTGCATTGGCTAACTTTGGCCTATGTTTAACATTGGGAAAAACTGCAGAATCAAGACCTGGTATCCTACACAATCCATAAATTGTAAGCCCCCCCACCCCCCGCACCATTAGTAATAGTAATGTTGAAGGAGAACAACTCATGAGACTTGCCACGAGCCCAAAAGGCTGAACGTTTGGATGAAGATTTCTGTTCACATGCTAGTGGCGTTGTGAATACCGACACTGCTTTATCACACCAGTGGAACTTGTAAATGTTATAAATGCCTTTTAAGTGTATGGAAACGTTCTTGGGTACAACAACAAAAAAGTACAGGTAGAACTGTAGTGTTTTGTTGACATTCCATAATTTGAACCCGTTTGAAACTTTGTTGGTATGTGGTTGTAGGAAGCCAACCTTGCTGAACCTGAACGGTTTACTTACTCAAACTCATCTGTAATGTGACTGAGCAGTTAGTCTTCGACTAAGGACATCAGGAGGATGGTGTAATGTGCAGTTAACATTACCATTGTGTTTGGTTGTATCCTAATGTTGCGCCAAACATTAATAACACAGATACAATGGTCTCATTCCAAATTTTATTGGTTCTGCCCTTTTGGTTAACACGATTTCGGCCATTAGGCTTTAATTGAGTTTGATATTGAATAATCATTCTGAATACCACATTGAAATCAAAATAATTAAAAATGGAAAATCAAAATAAAGAGTTAATCAATGCAAATAAGAGTAATAGTAAAAATAATCATAATAATAATAACGCCAAATAGATAATATTCAAGACAGAAAGTTGGGGTTGGTAATAGGCAGGATTAGGAGGAGAGGAAACACAGAATAATCAGTTAATACATGTTCCACTTATTTCTTTTTTGCATAAAACACAAATCAGTTGCAACTTATAATTGACTGTTAGATTCAAAATCATTTGCTTTTTAATATACTCCAAATTAACCTCATAACTTTTTTTTAAAAAGCTGTATTATTAGTTACACCAGTTTTCCAACTAGTGTTATATTAAGTTAATTCCTAACAATCATACGTAGTTTAGTTCCAGTGTTACTTACATTAATTGTGCAAGGGTCTGAGCAATACCCGCAATATTCGTAACTGATCAGTAAGTGTTCTTCAGATGCACTCGAATCACTGGGTTAAATTCCTGCAAGAAAGTTTTTTTGTTGCTTTTTGTACATGCTGTCCATACATCATTTAATTCCTCACATCTTGTATTTAATATTGACAATGTAATTTAACATTACTGGGTTCGGTCCTAGTCAAAAAAGGTTCGCTAGTGCAGTTTATATAACACTTGGTCATGAAGATAAATCACTATTTTGTCTTAACGCTTGCTAATTAAAATTATACGGTGGCGTATACCATCGCCCAAAAGGTCCACCTCTATTCTTCTAAGCATGTAGAGTATAGTATGCAAACGATTCTACCAATAGAATCTTAAATTCAAAATAATGCAGTGAATAACATCTTGCCTTGCAGAGTCCACATCATAACAGCCGTGACCAGTGTCTGCTCTCTCACAGCGCAATTGCCATTTTGTGTTCTATTTATATGTCGAACTTGAAGTCTTAGTCACGTGAATCGTGTTATCGTTCACACAGCTCAGAAAGCCAGAGGAAGGCGGGCCTCTTTTAATTTCAGAACTTGATAGTAGATTTCAGTAAAATTTTTAAGCGCAGTACAAATAGTAACTACACTTAAGATTGTACAATTTGAGCTAATATGAAGTGTCACGTGAGGTTGTCACATGACTGAGTGGGGCCTATTTTGTAAACAAACTATTTACTCCTACGTTGCGTCCCCTTTCCGCCATACTTTTGGGACATTCCATCCTGTGGGACGGGACTGGAGCACTATTGTAACAAGCATCAAATTGAAAATGTGTCCTCCATAGCTCCGCCCCGCACATCGCCAGTCACTCCTTTTCTCTGCGCGGTCGAGTCTGGACGCACTTGCATCGCCGGGAAGACCTTTTTTCCTTCCCGTTGTCCTTCTCCTGCTCCGGTTCTGTGGTTGCGTAGTCCTCCGTCTATGCCGGATCGTTTGGGATTTGCTACTTGTTCCTCTTGCGAATGTCGTTTCGCTAGGGCGGATCCCCATTCTCTCTGCTGAAGTGTCTGGACCGGATCGCCGTTGGGACTTGTGTTTCTTCTGTGACTCCCTTTTGGTCCGGGCACTTCAGCGCCGCCTTTGTCGTTGGGAGGAGATCTTCCAGAAGATTCCTCCATCGCATTTCCAACTCTTCATCGACAGAAAGAAGAGACGCCTGATAAGTTCCTTACTTTTCAGGGCACCCCGGCCAGGGGACTCCTTCCCGGGGTCCTCCATGTCCGGGAGGGGCTTCAAAAGTTCTGCTACCAGGTTTTTCCCTGAGGTGCCTCGCAGGCCTAATAGGCATACCATGGTTTTCTCAGAGGGTTTCCACGAGGGGCCTGCCTATACCGGATCACGATCCGAGGTTCACTGATCAGGTGCTAATAGCCAGCATAGTCGTGCTGAGGCGTTGGGTACCGGAGTTCGCTCCGAGGTCTCCTTGTCAGGAGCTTCCCACACAGACACCGGGGTGCGCCCTGAGGCCTCTGTTGAGGCTTTCTGTACCGAACTACGGTTCGAGGCTCCTCTTGGGGGAGCTATTAAGACCAGACTCTGTTCCGAGGTTCCTCTTAACGAGGCTAAATTGTGTACTAACAAAACTGAGAGGCCTGTTAAGACCTTGTCTGTGAGGTGGATTCCTCGACTTTCCCATGCTTGCGGAGTCACCGGTTCTGTTGAGGGGGCACAGGGAGAGGTCGTTGACCGGAACTCCTCTGTTACCAGCATTGCCGAGGTTCCTCCTTTGGAGGCTAATTCAAGGGACAGGATGTCCAGTAAACATCCAAGGCCCCATAGTACCAACTCTGCCGAGGTTCCTTGTGTCAAGGCTAAAATGTCAGTCAAGTCCCCTGACCAGTCTGTGGAGTCAACTGCCTCATCTACGCATGTGATACAGTTCTCAGATGTTCACAAAATGGCAGGCCTTCCCACGTGGTCTACGGCGGCCATTTTGGATTCTTCCCTCACACCCACGCTATTGACGGCGGGTGCTGGGAATCTTCTTTTCGATGGACAACTGTTAGGGAGAATTCTCATTCTATGGCTAATTTCCCTTACCTATAGAGTCCCCCAGCAGCTTTGGTGGATTTGAAGGGTTTGTTTATTTTCTCCTGCTAAGAGTGAGACTCTTTTTTCCACTCTTAGGCATTTTTGCTGTGTGTGTTTTCTAGGCTATTTTTGTGTTTAATGTCTATGGGGTTTTTCTCACCTCCATAGGAACCATCTTTATTCACATGTTACACAGCACCCTCAGTGCAGTGACACAGGGGTGTCGTAGCAACCCCCAAACATAGACTCCATACCCTTGGACTGACTACTGTCTCCCAGGGCATGTAAAGTCCCAATTGACTTTACTAGTCAATTTTTATGAACTAAACCAGTACAACCCATCTTACTATGGAGGTACTGGGAAGGGTTAATAGTTCTCCCTTATGTTCATTTTCGAGAGAGTACCGTACAGTCCCTCTCTCAAAAGTTTCTGGCTGGTGGCAGTGGTAACTACCGTAAATATTCGACCGCAAATATTTTCCGATGGGATTTTCCCATTGTTCGAGGCTACCACTTTTTCTGACAGCCTCTAACATACCGCTGGTGCATTTTAATATTAACTTTACCCCGGTAGGTTTTATTTGCCAGAACTTTAATATAACTTCTTTCTCGTGTCTTTCTCTAAACCCCTAACCCAGGTCGGGGATCTTTTGTTCGTCCTTTTGGCGGGCTTCTGCCAAGAAGCCGTTCTTTCGGCGCCACGGAGTCTGGGGTGGGTCCATTGTGTGGAAGGGGAAGTAGGACCCGTGGACAGGGTTGCCTCAGCAACCCATGTCGCACTCTATCCTGATAGGCTGGAGGGTCTCTCGCCAAGATGACCACTCCACTGTGTGAGTGACAGCTAGGCTGTATGAATGGGGTTCTTTTTGCATAAAAGCAGTGTCCTGAGGACTGGAAGAGCAGGACGTCGCCACTGGAACTAAGAAGCCGAAGAGGAGAGAAGCCAAAGACATCTGCAACGACTGAACCACCGGTGAAACCCTGCTGCAGTGTCTCACCACTTTTCTCCACACAACGAGAGAAGATCTTCATATGAAAGAGACTTCTTCCCTTGAGCTGGTGGGGCCAACCAGTTTGACAATCGCCTTCCCGGACCTGTCTTGGTCGAATCACCATTACCCGGTACTCGGAGGCCGGATAGCCAGGCACCAGTCCACCCGGACCGCGATTTAAAGGAGCGTACCTTTTATTCGTCGGGCAGCACCACGGCTGGTTTCATCCCTGATTAGTACAGTAACTCGAACCTTCCTCCATGACGAGAGCCTCTCTTCCTCTGCTGGATCCCCGAACTGCAGGAACTACCAGGAACAACCGCCACCGCAGGAGCCACTTCTTCATTATAAAGGTACATTGTTCCGCCAGGCCACCCTTTCTTCTCGGTAGCTCTAAAGGCGTTTTAAATCCTTTACCTACCTGTTGGGTTGGCCGCCCCTCTCTCTTAACATTGTCTTTCACCTTCTGCATCCACCTTTTCGAAATCGGTAACCAAAGACCTGACTGCAGCTACAAGAACATTTTGCTCCTGGACCCTTGCCCTGTACCACTGACTCTGGCACAGGCCTACTGACTCTGGCTACATTTGTTAGAACTGCCTTCTTTAGATTGCTTCTCAACTAGAGCTGTGTTGGTGCACCTACTTCATATAACTACCCTTTTCTTCCCCTTTTTAAAACTTGTGAAATGCCATTTTGCTCAGTTTACATTTAAGTATTCCTTATACTGATGCACTGTCTTGCTTAAACTGGTTCACAAACTTATGGGAAGTGTTGCTAGGGTGTGTAAGAAGCTATTTCCGAATAACTTGTGCTTTCCCTCCCTTGTGAGAAATTGATAGACTATCTCTTGTGTGTGGTTTTCACTGTGCCGTTTTGCTCAGTTTTCACTCTGGTTCACTTGGTCTACAATTTAACTAGGGAGTGTGTATATTTTTCTTTCTTTAACTTGCTTGATGACTGTGATACATGTGTTTTATTAGAAGTGTATAAAATAAATATAGATCTACTTTTTAATACAAAGCTTTGGTCAGTGTTTCCTTGTGCCATAGTACTGTAGGCCTATTGTGTAAACCCTGAATACTGCTCATCTCCCTTTTGAGATAAGTCTGACTGCTCAGCCACAGCTACCAACTAGATCTTTGTGGTACAGCCTGATACCAAAGGGGATTTATTGCTCTCACCTGTAGTCTTAATCTTCTGTAGTGCTCCCTAAGGGAACTGCACAGGATTCTGCCTAACAACCTTCTCCACGCAACAGTGTGAATCCGTTCTGCCCTTCCTATGACTGGTGTGCTCGGATGCCACTACCGCATACGGTCTTGCTTCCTGGCAGCCTCTTCGTTGGAGGATGCCTTTTTCGGGATGTTTCGGAGACTTATGAACTCTGACCCCATGAGGGAGTACTTTAAGAGCCTTTCTTGTAGCTCTGTCACCAGGGTTTCTCCTGAGGTGCCCCAAATGCCTAACAGGCATACCAGAGATTCCTCCGAGGGTTTTGACGGACCTGCCAGTACCGGACTTTGTTCTGAGGTTCACCATCACGGTGCTAAAGTTAAGCCCGACTGGGTGCTGGGATACCAGGGTTCACCCTGAGGTCTCAGTTTCTGGAGCTTTCCCCGCTGTAACCAGGTTGAAACCTGAGGTTCCTCTTGTGGAAGCTAAAGTCGGTACCAAGTCCCGACTCGAGGCCCCTTTTAAGGGAGCTTTACGTACCAGGTTGAAACCTGAGGTCCCTCTTGTGGAGGCTAAAGTCTATATCGACAGATCTGAGAGGCCTTCTCTGAGGGTCATGTCGGTGAGGTAATGTCCCCAACCGTCCCATGTTCAGGGTTGCGGTGGTAACGGTTCTGTCGAGGGGGCAAAGAGGGGGTGTCATGGACCACATTCCCTCTGGTACCGGCTTGTCTAAGGTTCCTCCGTTGAAGTCTAATTTTGAGACTGGTTCGAAGATGTCGACTAAGCATCCGAAACCACCCAGTACCGGCTCTGCCGAGGTTCCTTGTAAGGCTAAAGTGTCACTTAAAGCCCCTGACTCTCCTGAGGAGGCAATTGCCTCAGCTATGCATGTGACGCAGTTCTCTTCAGGTGGCGACAAAATGGCAGCCCAACCTGCATGGCCTATAGAGGCCATTTTGGATATCTCCCTTACACCTACGTTCGCAACGTCTGGTGCTGGGAGCATTCCTTTTGGCAATAGTAACCCGTTCCACCCTTCTTTGACCTGCGTGCTTGGGCTCCGCTGCCTCATACTGTCTCACTCCCTCCTGCTTTTGCTCCTCTGATCTATGTGGACCCGGCCGGGGATGGACCCTCCTGGCAACCATCCTCCTAAGCCCTCGGGCGAGGATGAGTTTTTTTGGGAAGTTTCAGATGCTCATGCACACTGGCCCTATGAGGATGTATTTCAAGCGTCTTTTCACTCCTGTTACACCCCGTCCCCGGCGGCTACGATTCGTTTTTCTTTTAAAACCTGAGGCAGTAGTCGTGGAGGACCGGTCTTCTGATTCTGCCTCGTTAGGATGAGCCTTAAGCAGATGAGGACGGGGATGAGCAGCCCCGCTGGGTGAGAGTATTCCGTGACGGGGAAGGGCTTGTGTAGCTCTGTTACCAGGGATTCCCCTGAGGTGCCTCAAGGGCCTAAGAGGCGAACCTAAGGGTCCCTCGAGGACATGCCAAAACCGTTCCGAGGTTCACCATTTGGGTGCTAAGGTTCAGCTCAGTTCGTCTTTGGCTCTGGATACCGGGGTTCACCCTGAGGTCTCCATTTCTGGAGTTTTCTACACTGATACCGGGGTACGCCCTGAGGTCTCAGTTTCTGGTGCTTGTCACACCGAGCTACGGCTCAAGGCTCCTCTTGAGGGAGCTATATGTCCCGAGTTAAAACCCAAGGTTCCTCCAAATACAGTACCGACTGAGTTGAGGGATCCTCTAAGGGTCCTGTCGGTAGGATACATTCCTCAACCGTCCCACGCTCGGGGTGTGGTGGTACTGATTTTGTCGAGGGGGTAAAGAAGGTGATCAGCAGCAGGCCTTCCAGTACCGGCTCTGCCGAGGTTCCTTAATTGAAGGCTAATTCTGGGTCAGGTCCTAGGATGTCCACTAGACATCCTGATCTGCCAGCACCGGCTCGGCCGAGGATCCTTGTTTCAAGGCTAAGTGTTTCTTAAGTCACCTGACTCCCCTGAGGGGACAGTTGCCTCATTTCTCCTATGACGCAGTTCTCTTCAGGTGTTGACTAAATGGCGGCCCAGCCTCCTTGGTCCACGGCAGCCGTTTTGGATACCTCCCTTACACCAACTTTCATGTCGACTGGTGCTGGGAGCTTTTCCTTTGGGGGCGAGCAGTTTTTTCCACGCTATGTGGACAACAAGGACCTGTTTGTTGGTCCTGGTGACAGCTTCAGCTAAGGCCCCTTGTACACGGAGGTTAGGGTCTCAGACTCAATCCTTCTCTGGGATCAAGGGGTTTCAGGGTCGTTGTGCGCACTGATCTGAAACTCCTGTTGGTAGCTCCGCCCTAAGTGGCAGTGGCAAGGTGGTTGGTTTTTCTCTCGGCCATCAGCCTCCTATACAGGGACAGATAATCTCCCTGATGACAAATCACCAAATGATTTTATTTGTCAGTCACACTACACTTCGGTGGGAGGACGAATCTCGTCTCATCTGGAGGCGTGGCAAACCATCACAGAAGACTGGTCGGGTTTGTCCATCATTTAGGCGGGTTTTCGCTTGCCCTTTCCTCCTACCCCACCCTTCAAACCTCTCTTGCGACAGACTATTCCCCTCATAAAGCAAGGGAGGGGCTAGTACTGCTGTCCTTTCACAGTGCTCAACCAGGCTGCCCAGCGCACTATCTTCGATCTTTCAGAGAGAAATTCAAGTTGATCTCGCCCTGGCCAAATAAATTCCTCTCTTTGGAATTGCGATTGACTCAGTGTGGTCGTTTTCCAGGATGCGTAAATGCACATTCTGACTTTGAGCCTGCATATGAAATATCTGCGGTTCTCTGGAACCCGCATATGAAATATCTGCGGTTCTACGTTGGAGCAAAACACTTCAGATTCGGGTATTCTTTTTGGTCTCGGCTCAGCGAGACGCACTGGAAACTACTCTGAGGGGCCCCGCAGTGGACTCCGAATACCAGATCTTCTTCCAAGGTTTCCCAATTGGGGCTAAGCTTTGGATACCGGGGTTCGCCCTAAGGCTTCTCCATCTGGAGCAAACTGTACCGAGTCTTGGTTCGAGGCTTCCCCTGCATGGGGCTAAATCGATCACCAACAGAATTGAATCCTTCATAGAGGGCCCTGGCTGTGAGATATAGCCCTAAGTATTTCCGTGCGCACGGCCGTGGTGATGCCAGTTATGTTGAGGGGGCGAAGGAAGGTGGTCACGTACCACGGACCTTCCAGTACCGGCTCTGGCGAGGATCCTCCACTAGAGGCTAATTCTGGGGAATATCCTGACGTGTCTAGTAAACACACTAGATCTGACAGTACCGGCTCTGCCGAGGTTCCTTGTTCAAGGCTGGGATGGCACGCAAGGCCCCTGACTCCCCTGCGGAGACTATTTCTTCACTTGCTCCTGTGACACAGTTCGCCCCTGGTGTGGGATAATGGCGGCCCAACCTCTGCGGGCCACAGCTACCTTTTTGAATACCTCCCTTAAAGTGAGGTTTTACATCAACAAGCAGGGTGACAGAATCTCCTCTCCTTGTGGATCTTGTCATGCAAATTTGGGCTGGGCCATCCAGTATATTGTTTGGCTCCAGGCTCCACAGATCCCGGGTCACCTCAATGTGACCGCAGATTAATTCAGGCACCAGTCGGCATCGGTTACGAGTGTGAGATGAACAGCAATATCATCTCCAAATTTTCCAGTAATGGGGCACGCCAGAGGTGGTCCTCTTTGCAGCTAGTGGGTCAACATGAAAGCTTATGCTTTCCCCTCATTGCCTCCTACCTATTGGTCGCTCTGTAAACACATCGAACCGTTGCCAAAGCAGCTACGTGGGCTTTCCCACCAGCTTTTGTTAAACATTACTGCTTAGACCTGAGCTCCAGGGTTGATGCTCAGTTCGGGTACGCTGTTCTCAAAACCTCTTTCAGTAAAGGAGTTCCATCCACTACTTGTTCTGTAAGGAGTGCTTGGTATTCTTCCAGAAGTATGGAGGAAAGGGGACGGGACGTAGGAGTATAACAGTTACTCACCGTAGTGACTACCTTACTCCTAGTCCATATTCCCCTTTCCTCCATACGTACGCCCGCCGTCCCCTATAATAAGTATCCTCTATTATTGCTTAAATGGTCTCAGACCTGGCTATAGAAAAGGACTGAAGGGCGATGCACGGGGCGGAGCTAAGGAGGGCGGGGGTACGATCGCGTGCGGTACCCCGCGTAAAATGAGAAAACAGACACATTTTCAATTTGATGCTTTTGCAAAAGTGCTCCGGTCCCATTCCACAGGACGGAATGTCCCAAAAGTATGGAGGAAAGGGGACTATGGACTAGGAGTAAGGTAGTCACTACGGTGAGTAACTTTGTTAAACTCGCTAGCATTAGGTCATTTTAGAGTAGTGTTACGTGAAATTGTTCACACCACCATTAACCATATTTGAGAAAAAAGAGACTATTGGGTAAATAAATAGAAGAATAGGTTAAGAATAATGGGTTTCTCTTAATGGAGCCATCACCTTTTCCTGATAGTCGTCCCCACCTACATGATCCTCCCTCATTACACTACCCCCAGAGTCAGGATCAGTTAGCGGCTGTTGTCCTCATGCCATGTGGGAGGGGATCATCACTGGGGACTCTGTCATGACTCTGTAGGATTCATCACAATTAGCAGACCATCCATTTTCTCTTCTGAGGAACCCAGTAACTTGTCTGGTTAAATTATTGCTCTCCCTTACATCTAGTGTAATGTTTATTTACTATCTTAGCTATTGCTAAATGTTTCTTGACATAAGGGATTGCTATGGTATTTTTGAATCTTATTTATATTGTTGCTGCTTTGAAATATGTTGAGACCACCCATCCATAGAGCTTAGCCTTTCTTCTATCCATAGGTGACCCAAGGCACATAGGACCCATTCTTATCCTCTGATCTGACGTAAGAGTTTGGGGATAGACTGAATGCAATGATCTTGTACATGCCAACCTTAGCGACCTATGGCTCCCTTCATTATTGATAATCCAGAACAATTGCCTGGCCAACCCTAATTGTATCCTTTCCCAATACACATTCTAACCTGGTTACAGACAACTGTAAAACGCAATTTTTATCAAATCCCTGAATATCTGGGCACATGCGTATCAAGGTTTGTTTGTGATATCAAGGGATCGTACCTTTTAAATAATATGGATCTGATACCTTTAACATATAATTGTTAGTTTTTGATACTAGGAAAGCTTGTTCTATGTAAAGCATCTGCCATATTTGACATGGTAAAAGCATAACCAATATCTGCTGGATAAAAATGAAAAAGTCCCACACAAATTTGAATATTACCTATTTTATGTGCATGTTAACTGCTTTATATAGTCTTTTTTTAGATTGTCTGAGGATGTGGTCTTTTTTTTTTTATCCCAGGATTGTGGTGGTTCTTGACTCCATGATTAAAGTGTTCACGTTCACACACAACCCTCACCAGCTGCATGTCTTTGAAACGTGTTACAATCCTAAAGGTGAGTTTGATTAATCATTCTAGATCAGTCTATGATTGAGGGAGTTTTAAATGTGTCACATACACATGTTCTCATTTCCCAAAGTGATCCTGTTTTCAACATCAGACATCTTTATTAAAAGAAAAGGGTTGGAAACAAGCCTCTCTGTCCCTATCCTAAAGAGAGTTTACCTACCTAGGAAACTAAAACTAAAGATCAGTCTGTATCCTGTCGTCAAAATTATTTAAACTGTCCTTGTGTCCAAAACATATCTGACCCTCACACTAGAAATGAACAACTAAGAAGTGTAAGGAAACCAGTCTCTGATCTAGGTTTAGTCAAAAAGTGTTAAAGCAAAATAGAAAGAAATCGAACAAAAATTGTGTCTTCCCTGGATTATTCAGGAAGGATGGCAAATGTTTTCATAAGGAGCACATTAATGTCTCTTCCAAGCAACAATTCCTTAAGGCTGGCAAAAGTGTATCTTTTACACAATATCATTCTAAAGATGGTAAAAATGTCTCTTATATAACAACTACTCAAGGATTACTTCCTGGTATTCTCCCCAGCCAGGAATCCTTCGATAGATTCTTTAGATCCCCTGGTGTACTCCCCTGCCAGGAATCCCCTTCTGGGTTTTATAGATCCCATGCTGTACTCTCCTGCCAGGATTCCCCTTCTGGGTTTTTATAGATACCTCTGGGGTACTCTCCTGCCAGGCGTCTTTTCTCCAAAAGGCTCACTGCCTGATATATTTTGTTTATTAGGGCTTCTTTCAATGTTCTCTCTGTTTTGCAGTATAGCACAGTTGTGCTCCTGCACTGTCTATACTTCATTGACTTTAGATACTTGTCCCAAGCTTCCCCATATTGGGCATCTCACACATGAAGACTTGTTCAAGTTCTGTCTTCTAACTTCTTCATCACTGTTCATTAGCTTATGGCAATTCATGCTTCGACTTTCCCCATATTGACATCTCGCATCTGGAGACTTGGGCAATTTGTGTCCTTCAGTGTCTTCATTAACAATCCTCTGCTTGTGATAACATTTGCTCCAATTTTTCCCCATATTATCGTCTCGGGCATGAGGAATTGTGCCAATTCTGTCTTTCTTATTTACTTGGTCGGTATTCAAAATGCCCTCTTAATTGTTCATGTGCCCATCTGTACGCCCCGGGATTCCCACCATCACTGGGCCAACTCACCAGTGTCTCATAGCGTGTCGGACCGGTGGCACGTTGCTGTGGAGAAGTCTTAACTCTGTAATGGCGTCTCCCGCTTGGCAGACCCTCTTTCAGCTCTTCCCCCGGCCTCGTATTCACTTCCAGTTACTGTTCCACACAGCCGCGTCCTTGACAGCTTCTCTGCTGCTGCCACTCCGGTAAGAAAAGCTGACAAGCGGCAGCTTGAAGCACCTACCTCCCTTAGCATGGTTCACTCCTGTGTGTCTGCCTTCACATGCAGTTCTGCTTCCCGCTTCGCCCGCACTGCTTTTCTCCTCTCCGCCTCCTGATTGAAAGTGTAAACCATCTATAAATGTCCCCCGCAGCTGTTCTACTTTGCACCAAGTCTGTGTGTTTAGATTAGGGTTTCTTTCAATCCATACTAACTCCTTCTTCGTCTTCCTTGTCTCGGTACTTGAGGCGTTAAGGGAGTTGCAGTCCATATGATTAACAGGAGTTCTAAAATGATTTTTTGGGGGATTTTTGTTTAGCGCGAAACCATCAGAGACAGGAGATGGTATTTACATATGAGGTGTGAATGGTATTCAGCCTAGAATGTTTATTAGGAAAGGTTTTTAGGGTTTTGAAACTGGAGGGATTTCTATAGTGACAACATGCCATCATACATTTAGGAATCCTAGGATCTTCCACATTTACAAGGGAAGAATACTGCATCCCTCCTAATGGGGTCACCACATCTCCCTGACAGCCATCTCCTCCCATGTGATCCTGCCTCATAATACCACCCCCAGGGTCAGGATAAGGTAGTGGCTGCTGTCCCCTGGGCATAAGCGAGGGGTTCTCAAGTTGGGGATCAGTGATGACGCCACAGTATTCATCACACCACGTACTGATTAACATGGTTTTTTGGACAACTCCAACAAATGCCCATTCAAATTGAATGGGAAGCCAAGTCACTCTACTCGGAAACAACCTTCCACTAAGAGTAAATAAATGTAGCCCAGGATTTGGCCAAAGCTTCTGGAATAGATTGAATACCAAGAATGTATTTTAAAAGTATTGAATCAGCTGTGCAACCCTACATTAGATATGTTATTTTGGATAACTCCCCACAATCAACACTAGGTCTAACATTGGAGGGCAGGAGCAGAAAAGTGGCTCTACCTCAATACATTAAATCAAAAGGAAGCATTGAAGCGCGTAAACAAATATAAACCTAAAGACAGCCCATCTGCAATTAATAAACAAAAAATTATGCATTTTTTTCCTAAACCCCCTCAGGTGTGGGGGAGGGGTGAAATGCAAATGTAATTATCCCTGACTGGGTTCACATGGTGGCTGGGATCTGGAGCTTCCAGATGACAATTTGAACCTCTGGTATTTCTGTCCTTTTTAAATCTTTATTCCTGTTGACAGAAAATAAGATGGATAATATATTAAATCAAAAAGATCAATGTCAGACAGATCTACATTCAGAGGATATGCTAAATAATGCATCAATTTTAAGTGGCTGGCCGGTTGTAAGAGCTCTGTTTTCAGCATCTTACCAAATTTTTTAAATAAAGAGGAAGAGGTAGTGTTACTCTTGTTAGTGTGGTTGCATGACAATGTGCATGAAGAGGTTAGAAATCATGCAGAACTTCTTCGCTCTATCCAAGCTCAACTAGACACACTTTCAAATAATTTGCTTGCATTGGATAGAATGCCCTATAATGGAGGTTATCATCATTACCTCTTGGTTCAGGCATAAATCACAAAGGCTCATGCAAGAGATAGTAATGCAATGAGAACTGAGAATCTTTAGGTCCCTTGACAAATGATGCCATGAATTCTGTAACTAAGATGGCAGTTGCTGCTGTTTTATCACTTGCATCTGTTGCGGAGTCTGCGTCTGCATATATGCCTGCTGTTGCTGCCCTGTTAGCTCAATTAGTGGGCATGTTCGGGCAAAATGACCCAAGAAGCCGCACGCAAAGCATTGACTGTCAAATCCTCTTCCGCCTTGGATAATATCCTCTTCCTGCCTGGTACTGTGCCATGTAATTGTTTCCTCCTCCTGCATATGAAAACCCAAGCTGTTGTGTGTTTGTAAATGCACGTTGTTGTTGCATTTGTACCGTCCCCCCTGGTGATTATATGGTGCGTGCGTGTATCCTCCGTGCTGTGTTCACACTGCTACTGGGAGCCCCTCTTGCTGGGCAGGTGGGCCACCAACTGGTCCTGTGGCCACTGCTCATTCCATGCTTATTTTAGCTAGTTTTTTCTGCACTCATTTATTTTCTGCTTTTACTGCATTGTCTGCAATCTCTTTATATTTCTCCTGTTTCCTTTTAATAATACTGCACAATAGTTTCCTGTATCTCAGGCCATCCCTTTGCTTCTATCCCAACTATCTTTTCTTGGGAAACCTGCGCATTCGCTGGGAGTCCCCTTACTAAGATGTGATAAAGCAAAGGCATTTTGTCATCCCAGGACTGTTTTATTTTCTTGTGTCCCCATCTCTTGTATGGAACGTATATACTCTGCAGGGTCCTCATTTGGCTTCATTTTTCATGCTAATATTGACCCAATATCTGACGTATCTGGATACAGCTCTCTCAGAGCTTTCCACACGTGTGCTCGATAATTGTTAAAGGGTGCTCCGTCATGTATGTTAGAACTTAATTTTACCCCTGCATATCCCGCTTTTTACCAAATTGTGTCACTTCGTTCACCCACCAATGCCGCCATTAAACTCTTAATGTCTCCTATGGCCAGCGGAATCCCTGCTGTCTCCTTCTCAAAAACATAAATCCACGTGCTCGCTCCCGCCATTAGTGAAGGCAAACTGTAAACCAAATTATCCTTGTTCATTGTCTGCCAAGGTATGTAATGCACCTCTCCTTTTGCTCTCTGCAAAAGACGCATCTACGTTCGCGCTGTGGGTTTATTCCCTCGCTTTGGTCTTTTCGCTACTGTTATTCTTGTCTTCCTACTCTGAAGCCTATTTCCCCAGTCCCCTGATGATTCGTCTCTTTCCTCTTCTTCCCTTTCGTTTCGTCGCCTTCCCATGCTCACATTGTTAGATCGCATGTGTCGAATTAGTCATCACTATGGTCGCTGTTGGTGCTGTCCAGCCCAAATTGATAGAGTGCAATCACCCGCTGTTGTATCTAGTTTATCGCCATCCAAGTCTTGTCCCCAGTTATCAATTTTACATTCTATGCATCCTGCTGTCCATCCCTGCTCGTCTGCTGTATTTCCTTGTTCCTTCTTTTTTCTCCATCTCCCTTTCCATTGCTTTTTCTGCATCCCTGAACACTGAATCAAGTTTCTGTTGTGTGCTCCTTTTAATATCCACTAAATATTTCGTTTTCCCCTTCTCATCCTTATTCCCAGAGTTAGTTTCGCACTCATCTTTTTGTTTGTTCCCTCCTTATCTTGAGATACTCACCTAGGATTTGTATATCCTGCAGCTAGTTTCAACAGTGGCTACATTGCATAGGGTGGCGCACTTTCCTTCTCCTCCTCCTCCGTTTCTTTTTTAGCATTTTCATACAGCTTCCAGAGTCCTAAAATGCCCTACCTCTTGCTAAGCTTGGCTCCTTTATAGCTAGCAGACAGGTATGAGTATATACTGTTGATAATACTTTATCGAATGTTCCCTCCCCGGGCCATTCCTGATAACCGTGCCCCACTGTGTCGCTTACCCTCTCAAAATGGTACTTCATTATTTTATCACGATATTGGGGCAACCTTTTACACACGTGATTAAGAGGTACATCCATGTAATAAAACGTGTTTTTTTAAAAATACACTTTCCCCTCCTGATTTTACTTTTTAAACCCTCCTAATTATTCCTCCTGTTATACTTAGCCCTGCTCCTACTCATACACAGCCACTCACTCTCATACTTACCCTTTTAACTCGTTCACCCTAACTCGTTCGCACTGGCCTTCTCCACAGGCCCCAACCTTTCACTCTGTTCACACCCAATGGCCTTCTCCACAGACCTGTCTTGGTAGTTTTGTTTACTACAAAATGGCCCTCTACACAGGCCCACCACCTTAACAAGGCCCTATGTTAATATGCAGAGAGTGCGGTTGCTTCTCCCCTCGTTCGACCGCGCCCCCTGCGCACGCTAGGAAGCTCTTTCGATATTTCCAAGTTAGTTGGGCTCTGGCCTTTCTGTAATTTCCGCAGCCACGATAAACAGAAAACTACGACAACTTACACTTTAACATGATAAACTGCTACTACTCACAATAACGCTACTTCTTCCCCTTTTTTCTTCTCTTGTTCAAAACTCTATAACCCAAAAGAATACAAAAACTGATGCAACTATACCAATTGCCTTTTTGAGGGAGGGTCCTATACACCATGAGAATAATCCCTCCCGCTCCTTGCGCGTTCATGCACGGGTACACTCACGTTTCCTTTTAGGAGATTCTCCAATCCTCCCGACCTCTGAGTTTTCCTTTTAAAGGGCAGTACCCCTTCAGAGCGAAGGCAGCGCTCTGACCAGGCGGACCTTCAGGAACTCGTCGTCTGTGGGCTTTCTCGATATTTGAGCTCTTAGGACTGGTCAGCAAATGCTATTCCGAACTCCTCCGGGGGTACGGCTGGAATCCCCATGCCTGCTCAGGAAAGCTGATGGATCTTGCTGGGGCCACCAAAAATGTTCAGGGGGTTACCTCAGAACTCACCAGTAAAAATGACAAAAGTAGTGACTCTTCCACTTCCATGGTGCTGTTTTTCCTATCTTTTCCAACTGTTTCTCTATCAACTATCCTGTCCTCACTAAGTCTGGGAGGAAGAAGTTAAAAAAGGACATCCTGGTCTCCAACCCAGGCCTCCCTTTAGCTGATATCTACACCAGCGCTTCCTCCAGACAGACCTTCACCGACATCCTCCGTCGTTCCTTCACCAGACCTATGAACCCCTCATATGGTCCTTGTGCTTTCTCCTTAGTCTTTCTCTCCCATTAATGGTGGCACCTGGTGTGAGGACCTTCTGGCTTCCTTGATCTCCTTTAAGATAATCATCAGTTCTCTTCCCAACTCGATCGAACGACAAGCTTCCCCCCTGCAACTCCGGCAACCAGCATCCTGCCGTGTGACTCCTGATGCCTGCACTGGACCTGGTAAGGCTGAAGATTCTATGGGGGGCATTGTTTGATGTTGGTGCTCAAACATTTTGTTACACTGAATATTGCCCACAATTACAATCAAGGTGGGTTTGCCTACTTGATGCCTGCAGCGTTGTGCTCTGCGCACTACCCACCTCTGGGCATCCATCTGCTTCAGGCATAACATTTGAGCCACATCGTGTTTGGGTCTTCCAAAATGGCCTCACCATTCCTCCCAGAATCTTGTTTATTAGCTGCCTTTGGGCCAGCCCCTGCCCTCCCCCATTGGTTGCTTTGGCTTTTGTAAGCCAATCACAGCAACCGGGAGGCAGGAGCCGGCCCATACTACCAAGACCCAGGACGGGACCCCTGTCTGACCCCTGACTGCTACCGTAACGCTATCCCTAGCCCCGCTCCCCTCTCTGGTTGCCCCTGATGTTCCGTTTGTTCCCCCACCCCCTCTTGTTATCCTTTATGTTCCATTGTGTTTCCCCACACCCTCTGGTTGCCCCTGATGTTCCGATGTGCCCCCCTCCCTTGTTCCCCGTGATGTTCTGTTTGTTCCCCCACCCCCTCTGGTTGCCCGTGATGTCCGTTGTGCCCCCCTTCTCGCATACATGTGTTGCCCTTTCATTTGATTTAATCTACACTGCTTCCCCTTCAGCTTTCTCCTTCTATCCCCCATCCCCTACATTTTAACCACTGCAGGAGTTTGTCTTGATTCATTATGGTTCTACCATCACCGTTGCCTGGACTTGACTTTTATGGACTAAATGACTTAAGGTGCTTCAGCCGTCTCATCTCTCATGCTGAACTTCCCCTGGATCTCATACTCAGGGTGGCCCTGAACCATGCTGTGCCTATCTTCATATCGAGTGCTGGCTTGCATTTGCTGTTCACTTGCAACATTGTGTTTTATTACTGACTTCTGCAACTGTATTCACTCTCCCCTCTTAATTCTCCACTCTTTTTCACTGCTTTTACTCATTGTTCTCCCCCCTCTTCTTCTTTCCTCCCTTCTTCCCCTCTCCCCTTACTTTCCTCTATGCACTTACTCTATCAGAATTGTCCTTGGACCTAATATGATAGCTACCATGTTTGTCTCCTCCCTGTTCCCTTACTGGATACCCCCCCCCCCCCCCAGCACTATCTGAAATGTTGTCAGTCCTAGTACGATAGTTGCTTGTTTTTTCCCTCTCCCTCCTTTCTGCTCCCCTCTCCCTCACCCCTTGTAAATCTCCGGCTCTACCAGAAGTGTCGTCAGACCTAGTACGGTAGCCACCCGTCTGTTTCCATTTCCTTCCCATTCTTGCCCCTCCCTTCCTTATTTGTGTCTTAGCTCTTGCACTATCTGAAATGTAGCCAGGCCGAGGACAATAGTTAATTTTACATTGTTATTGTTCATGGCCTTGTAAGAATGTCATTGTATTTTCCCTTGTTCCCTCCCTTGCCATGAAGCGCTTTGAAACACATTGTGTATAGGCGCTATATAAATAAACTATAATATTATCAATGTGTACCTCAATGGCACTGTCTTTGTCCATTTTTGGCATACGGGAAATGAGGGTTAGATGTTGAGGCAAAAAAGCGCTTTACATTCAACAATAATATGCTGAAGCGTCTCCTTGTTCATCTCTACTGCTGAAGCGACAATAAGCCAAATCTTTTTTATTTATGCCTCTTCTGGCCAAGATTTCATTAACTGCCCATAAATTGAGGCAAAATCTCTGAATTTTTGTTCTTAGTTGTGCAGATGGGCATTTAATGTGAGTCTGCCATGGTGCGCATCCTCTTATGACCAAATAGATTTATTTGATTGCTTTATAAATGCATTTGTCATTTCTATTGCTCTGAGTATTCAAGTGTGATATCGAAAAGTCTACTTTGAGATGTACTGTTATTTATAATGCATTGTTTTAACTATTTTGTATAGGTTATATAACTAGCTTTTATGTTGTGTCTTGTTTTTGAAAGTTTAAATTTTAAACCATATTACAATAAAATAAAAAATAAAAATATTTGAGATATTCACCCTAGTGTTTCCTTCTGGTCTGCAGTATAGATTCTCTATAAGCATGTCTTTACCTCAATTCCCATTTCTGTTGGGAGTCTTCTTGTTCTGCTTCTTCTGTGGCTCTGCATCCAAGTTCTTTTTTTTCCCCAACACTTTATTAGTTTTCTCATAAACAACAATAATATGAGAAACAATGTTTCACAGACAGTATAAGCATGAAATATACAAACTGACAAAAGTATCTTAAACAGTTAATTTCAAGATGAAAACCAACCATAGTGAAACAACCATCAAAAAGAACCACAACCACACCAGACAAGACAAGACCAAAAAAAAAAAAAGAGGAACCCCACTCTCTACACCTCGAATACCATTACCGCCAAACCATGCCATCTCCCCATCAGCCATACAAGGCCATAAAAGGACCCCACAATCTCAAATAATCTTCATCCTTATCTTTATTATGGAATGAAACCTTGTCATACTGCACCAACACATGTAATCCTGTCAGCCACTCATCAACATTAGGTTTCTTCCTTGATTTCCAAACCCTGAGAATCAACTTAATAGCCACCATAATGGCCCTATCAATCCAGCAAGAATGTCTCGCAGTTCGACCACTCCTATCTTTACGGGAAAGTAAGATGACATTCACTGCCGACCTCCGCAAAATCACATCAAAAATCAAATCAATTCTATCAATCACTGCCGTCCAAAAGTCCAGCACTCTCGGGCAATCCCACAGTAAATGCACTAAAGTACCTCTATCCCTGTTACAACTCCAACACAAATCATCCGGTCGGAGCCCCAAACTAAACATCCTAACAGGTGTCCAATACACCTTCCCAATAATTTTTTGTCGAATTAACCGTAAGCCCATATCAGGACCCAAATGCAAATTAACCTTTAGAATGTATTTCCAATCCAACTCAGAAATCTCATCCAGAACATCATCAGACCAAGTATTTCTCAATCTAGACCATGCCTCCCGAAGTTTCTCATTAATAGGCATAAATTGCATATAAGTACGCACTCCATATTCCGGACCTTCCAATAAGGTAGCAATCTCCGGTTTATTTCCAATAGACCCATCAGCCAAAACCAATCTACAAGTTATCAAATTTTCAAAAGCCAAGTATCTATTCAATTCACTTCGCCTCAAACCATACCTGTTCACTAATGCCTCCAAAACTCAATAACCTATTCCCATCCAATACATCTGCCAATTTCAGGATACCCTTATTAATCCAACTAGGCCAACTCAAACATTTATTATCAATCTGCAAAGCAGCATTGTACCATATAGAAGCATCTCTACTGAATCCATAACTCATATCATTATCCCGAAACCACTCCCCAATTACTTGTCTAGTAGCCACAACCGGGCGCAACTTCAATCTCTTAATCGGCAATTTATCCATACCATATATGGATCTCAAGTCAAAGGGAGCACAAACACCCCTTTCCATACGCAACCAAATTGGTTCATTCACCGCTCTATCCCTAAAGTAATATGAGCTTTTTTTAAGTACAAATGCTTTATAGTATTTCATCAAGTCAGGGAATCCAAAACCTCCATCTTCAACTTTTTGCACTAGCATGTATTTCGGAATCCGAGGCCTCTTACCAGAACCCCACAAGAAAGAAGAAAATAGTTTCTCAATCTTAAGTAACTGCTTCTTATACAACAACAACGGGATGGATTGAATAACATACAAGATTTTTGGCAAAAGAACCATCTTAATTGCATTGATCTTTGCCCACAGGTTCAGAGTCAATTTCTCCCATCTCCTAATTAACAATGACATTTGCGCATGCACCAAATTCAGATTATATTGCTGTAATTTCTTCAAGTCCCCAATAATATGAATTCCTAGATATTTAACCCCCTCTGAAGACCATTTACAATTCCATGTGTTCAAAACCGTATTCACACGCCGACCAGACAAAGGAAAAACCTCAGTCTTGTCCCAATTCACCTTGTGTCCTGACAATTCACCCACTTCTTGAAACATTGATTTTATTACATCTCCACACACTTCCGGATTCGATAACATAAGGAGCATATCATCAGCATACGATAGAACTTTCACTTCAACCTTCCCAACATTAATACCCTTAATAATCTCACATTGTCTGAGATAAGTAACAAGAGGTTCCAACGCCAAATCAAACAAAAAAGGTGACAACGGACAGCCTTGCCTCGTGCCCCTTAACAACTGAAATGGATCTGAAACCACCCCATTAACCAACACCCGGGCCTTAACATCATTATGAATACAATCTACCATCCTCATAAAAATCGGGCCAAAACCCATTTTCAGTAAAGTGAATTCTAGAAATTTCCAGTTTACCCTATCAAAGGCTTTTTCAGCATCAAAAAAACTATGACTTCATTTGTGTCCTTCCCAAATCGGTCATCAACCATGTTTAACACGGTTCGAATATTGTCATAACCATATCTCCCTGGAATAAAACCCACCTGTGACCCATCAACCAGATCTCTCATACAAAAACCCAATCTGTTAGCCCAAATTTTTGTGAAAATTTTAAGGTCCACATTTAGCATTGAGATAGGCCTGTAATTCCCACATCTAGTGTGATCTTTATTAGGTTTTGGGATCACCACAATCATTGCCTCTTTCATGGAATCACACATCATACCCGATACCACAAAATCATTATAAAGGTCACACAACACAGGTGCCAACTGAACATCAAATTTTTTATAAAATTCTGAGACAATACCATCTGAACCTGGCGATTTTCCATCATTCATTTGCGATATAGCCAAACTAACCTCAGCAACCTCGATTGCAGCATCAAGAGAGGCACGTTGTTCCTGAGTCAGGCTAGAGAGTAAAATTTTCTCAAAAAATGTGTCCAGTCTATCAGAAGTCGGGTCACAATCTTCTCCATACAATGCCTCATAATAACCCTTGAAGTAACTACAAATATCGCCATTTCTATTTAAAGTTAACTCCCCCATCAGTTTGGATAGAAGAGACACATGAATCAGACACCATCTCCCTAACCTCATACGCCAATAGTTTGCCATTACGATCACCCGATTCCCAGGACTTCTGTTTCGAATAAAACAAACTCTTACTTGCCAAGTTTTGAATGTGGGTCTCCAATTCCGCCTCCAACTTACGCAATTTCAGTTTGGATTGTCCTGAACCGTTAGTAGCACAGACTCTCTGCAAATTTTTAATCTCTTCCTCCAAATCACCAATCAAACGTTGTTTTTTCTTCTTCACATGGGCAGCTCTACTAATCAATTCACCCCTCAAAAACGCCTTAAAACAGTCCCAAAAAGACTTAATACTGGCCGAGTCTAAATTTTCATTAAAGTAATGACCAATGAAAGCCTCCAAGCCCTCTACAACCAAATTATCTTTCAGCATTTCAGCTTGCATCTTCCACCTCCTCGTCTTAGTACTCTTACTATCCAAAATCAACTGGAGGTCCAACAGAGCATGATCTGAGATACCTCTCTCTAGTATGTTTGTTGAGATTGTTTGATCACTCAAAGCCATACTAATAAAGAAGTAATCAATTCTGGAGAAAGAATCATGAACAGGCGAATGAAAGGAAAACTCTTCTTCACCACGATGAAGTTCCCTCCATATATCAATAAGATTGTATTTGAACACAAATGTCCTGAGTTCCTCACTAATCCTCTCATTATAATACCTACACTCTGATCTACGATCTATTTTACTATCCATCACTAGATTAAAGTCACCACCCAACACTAATGAATCACCCTCCATACCATCCACCAAAAGGCTCAATTGATCAAGAAAAGATACAGCTGGCGAGCATGGCGCATACACAGATCCAAATGTCATTTTTTTCCCATCAAGGAGCACATCAAGTAACAGGATTCTACCTTCCCCATCCATAACTGTCTTTTCAATCTTAAACAAGCCTTTCCTAAACAAAATACTTACCCCTCTAGATTTAGAATCATAACAATTCGAGACCGCTCTAGAATATTTCGAGTTGGCCAAGTACTTTTCAGTTTGTTCGTCCAGATGAGTCTCTTGAAGAAAGACTACATCAGCACCACTCCTCCACAATCTTGCTAGAACCTTGCGTCTTTTCACAACATTCCCAATCCCCTTAACATTCCAAGAAACAAAAGTTAACGCAACCATAACTCCCAAATTAGAACAGTATCATAGGAGCAGTAACCATCAAGATCAGAGGCAGAGTTCCAAAAAATAAAAACAAAGTGTATAGACACAACAACAAAACATTTAAACGAACAAACAGATAGAAAGTACAAGCTTTGCACAAAAAACCAGTCCGATAAGCAGCGGACCTAACGCATGTCATATTATATACATTGAGTAAACCATTCTGAACCATACCCACCAGAGACGAATCTCCAACCCAAACCTTATATAAAGTAATTCACAATAATATTCCACCCCCCGAAATCAATACAGCTCATGTGAATTCCCTTTTTACCACCCCCCCCCCCCCACATCCTGATCAGGTAAAAAACACATTCTCAGAATATTCCCAGAATTAAATACTGCAAGCCCGTCATGACCCCACAACCCAACACACTAATCCCTATCAACTAATCCTCACAAACACCTAAGAGATCTAATACGAACACCGCCTCCCAAAAAAAAAAAAACCTCAGTACACCATATATATACAATTCCCCAACCGCAAAACTCAGAGCCCATACAAAGGCAACTACTAATACCCCATAAACCCACTAAACCATTCCCCATTTAAACCCCACAATCAACATGAGTCAAGTGGTCAATGAAATCAATATGTCAGCCTGCAAAAATCTCAGTACCATACCCCCATCCCCCTAGGAGACCGGACATGAGGGTGTGAAAAGAGATCAGTTTCCAAGTAGACCCAGAGAACACATAAAGCATTCAACCCATATTTAATTTGACTCAAGGATCCCTCATAACAGTTTCCGGGCTCCAAAAAAAAATCAGACTATCCCCCCCCCTATTAACGGAACAAAATATAGAAAGAGAGGGAAGAGGGAATGAGTGTAAGCAGCAGGAAGTCATAGGAACCCCTCCATAAAACCATAAAAAGAACCATAGAGCGCTGAAGATGTATGCCTCCAAGAACCTCTCGTATTCAAATGAAAGTTATGTGCTACCCCTTTCCTGAAAATATCTGCAACCATATAACTCATCCCTCAGGGGTACTGCAGTAGCAATAAAGTCTATAAGGGATGACATTTCAACATTCCCCCACCCCCTTCAAAAGATCAACAACCCACATGTACCCCATACACAGCAGCATCCCAGAGATAGACCAGCTGGGAATATCACAACTGTGGAATTTTCGTGAAATGTATAGTGCAACTAGTCATAACCACTTAAAGAAATAACTCGGGGCCCTTGAACATTTTTGTTAAAAAAAAAAAAATTATTTTTTTTTTTTCCCCTTCCTTTTCATATATGCAAACCAGAAAAACAACCAGATGCTATCATCAGTCCCATATCCAGTCTCCCAGCCGCAATTCCAGTGCACAGCTCCAAAGTCCCATAACCTAGAACATTCCTCAAATCCAACACGTTCGTATTGGGTGGTGCGTTACAGCTCTGCCAGAATGCTAGTTAAATTCCTCCATACCACCTTAAGTCTTGTGAGAGTCTCCCTCCTTCCGATGTGACCCCGGTCCCTGCAAGGTCCCTGCAATGATGTTCAGCAGAAATCAGGCGTGTGCAATCCTTTCCAGTGAAAGGTGATCCAATGAATCTCCCCTAAGCATCAGATTCTTGTTCCATTATACCCCAGCTCAGCCAAAATAAGACCACATAATAAAGCACTTCCATGAAGCGAGGGCAACGAATGAAGAGAATACAGGTAATTGATGACAGCACATGCGCACATGCACGCCATGAAGGGGGCTCTCAGGAGATTGCGGTGCATCCATTGTCATTATAGGCAAGTTACTCAGCACGATTAATGCAGCAAAAGCATTTGAGGAACACGTACGCTCTCAAGTTATGCTATGAGCATGAAGCACAAGTTCGTTCATTTGGGAGACAGCCACGGAATGTATGAGCCGACGCAACCCCCCGTAACAAAGTTATGGAAAAGTCACAGGCTTACCAAGTTGCGGAGAGGAAAAACGGGGGCTCCACATAACGCGAGCCGGAACGAGGTTGCGCAAACTGAAGCACACTGGGAGGATCCATGTGAGTGGCTGAAGCACTGATCATGACGGGCTATAGGCCGCAGGGTGATCCAGTTGAGTCCCGCTCCCATTGCACCATCCCGATCATGATCGACTGAACCAGGAAGTACAATCCATGTCAGCCACGTTACGTTGTACGTAACGAAAATAGAACAAGGTGCCTTACTCTAAATTCACCATCCAGGAAGGCAAACTCCACTCTTATTCCGGGAAAAGGTATAAGTAAATAACATTCGAAACAGTTTTAAATAACGGAATACAGGCGGCGGCCATTTTTATCCATTAAAAAACAACAGCAAAGTAATAAAACTAGAGAAATATTTTTTTTTTTTAAAAAAGGGAAACGCGTGCAGTTAAGCATCTGTCATCACCACAGACTAATGTGTGTCAGATCGACCCTTTCTCCTCCTCAGTCTCTCCCTGGTCCCCAGGCCAGATGAAGTGCCTTCCATTGGGTCTAAATCTAAGCCAGTTAGGAAATTCTCAGCCAGTTTGCTCTCATTAAATGAGTGCAGTCAACCATCTACCACAATCTTCAGGATTGCTGGATAAACCATGTAGTATTTTAGGTTCTTCTCACGTGCTTCAATCTTAGCCCCAATAAAAGTTTTCCGTTTATCCATGATATCCTTACTCAGGTCTATGAACACCATTATTCTGTTTCCACCCCAGGCAAGATCCTTCAGTTCCCGGGCTTTCCTCAGTACCAACTCTCTCACAGGGAATCTCAGGAATTTAACAATAATATGTCTTGGCCGCTCACCCAGTGCTGGTTTAGGTCCCAGAGACCGGTGGGCCCTCTCCAACTCCAATGAAACAGCTGTATCAATATTTAGCAATTTGGGTAAGGTCTTATTTAGAAAATCAATGATGTTATTTCCTTCTGCTTTTTCTGGAAAACCGGCAAAACGAAGATTATTCCTCCGTGAAAAATGTTCTTGCTCTGAGAGCTTCTGAGTAATCCTCTTATTGTCCATCTCCAATTCCCTTATCTGGTCCATCAGTTTTAAAGTTTTTTCATCAACCACATTCAAGTGATCTTCAACTGAATCCACTCTTTTGGCCACTGTGGAAAACTTCTCTTCAGACTTTAAAAGGGCCGTCTTTATTTCTCCAATGTCCAGTGTCATTTTGCTCAGCATCTCAAAGAGTTTGTCCTCTCTTGTCTCACCAGAAGTATTCTTCTCATCACCTTTCTGCTGTTTAGCATCCGGAGTAGCAGGGGTTGACATCCTTTCACGAGTTATTATTATAGTAATCACAGTATAATATCAGGGAGCATGAAAAAGGTAGGTACAGGAGCACAGCAATCAAGCTGCCATCCCTGGAGCTGACAGTTCTAGAATTGTTGATTTTGTTGTGTATTATTCCCTTCCTTAGGCCAGGAACTGTTTGGTCCATGTAATAGGGTGAGTAGTTCTGTGGTTGTTACACGTGTCCCAAAAAAAGCAAAACATAATGGCGCTGTGAGCAGGGTCTTTGTGCTGCAATTAATGCCAGAGACTAAACGAATCTGAAGTTTGGACACAGAAAGGCTATTTCTTTACGTTTGTGACATGTGCAAGTGTGTGTGAGGGATTGTTGATAGGGATGGGAAAACATTAATTGACACCATGAGTTCCCTATTTAGGAAAAATGGAAGCTACGCAGGCTGAGATTGTCCTGAAGTAACCTTCCCAGGGTGGACAAAGAGTTTATATGATAAACTGGCACAACCTTGGGCGTGTGGTGCAGGTTTGAGTCAGAGCTGGGATACGGGTATAGGAGAGGCGAGTCCGGCCGAGGTGGCCGCTTGCTTGCAACAGGTACTGGTAGAAAAGGGGAAGGAGTGTTCAGCTTTGGGCAGACGAGGTTTGATTTTGTTGCATGCTTTCAGAAAGGTGCATCAGCAGAATGTAGAATTGCAGGCGAGTTTTTTTAAATTGTACAAGGAGCTGGCTGCTGAGAAACAGAATGCGTTAATGCAGCAGCTTCAAGTGAAATTGTATCATGATAAGGCTAACAAATATCAAGCAGTAGCCGGGTGAGCTGCTGCAAGAGGCGCGCAATACAAATATTGAAAGAGAAGAGGGTGAGTTAATACCCGCATGGTGGCAACAGTGATTGCCTCCACAGGTGTTGATTGGGACTCTGACCAAAGGGACGGGGATGTATTCGATAGCACTAGTTCAGGGAGTGATTCGGACAGGGAAATACCGTCCAAACCAGAACCTGACAGGAAGGAGGTTACCGCTAAACCAATTACGCGTAGACGAGCGGGCCACATCCGAATAATCCCAGAGGTGATTTAGTGGATTTAATAACATTGGAGGATTATTCATAACAAGAGGTTGGGGAAATAATTGATTAAAACAGAGGGCTGGTGAGACTCTGCTAATGTGGATGGTTAGATTGTTTGATAGAGTTGTGGCAGGTCTTTTGGTAGATTTAACCGATTCTCCGAGGTTCCTACTCTTGTCCCATGAAACCCATATTCAAGAAGGATTGCGTGCAGGGCCGCCTCAGGATGGTCAAGGGAGAGATCCGCAAGTGTTTTTGTTGCTGTTAGCTGCTCAGGGATGTAAGGGCTGGCCTAGTGATGAGAAGAAGTGGTACACACTGAGAGAAGCTATCCAAAGGCTCAGGGAGCATGCTATGAAAGAGGCCATCCATATCGATGAGCCAGAACATATGGGGGTGGTGGCATTGTCTGTCTCAGCAAGAAACACCATCATTCGGACTGCTCCACCGGTATACAAAAATGTCATTATGACTCTGCTGGTGGGGATGACTGGTAAAGTAACAGATGAGGTGGTAGATGCTATCAGACAGTTAGCAGACTTAGGGGAATGGGACAAAGCTGGGAAGGGAGGGAGACAGGGAGGCAGAGAGAGAGACCCAGACCCATCCCGGAAGGAGGTTCCATACTAGAGATTCACGTGTATCTAGAAAAGACATGTTTTTGGCGCTGCTAAAAGATGGAGTGCCGTGCGAAGATATTGATGGAATTGAGACTTGCAAAATGTATCAGTTGTATGAAAAGCAAAGGCTTGAATGGAAAGAGCGGTATAAGCAAGTCAAAAGGCAGTATGTGAACAAGCAAAGTGGCGATAAGTCCCCTTCCGCACCGCTTGATGAGATGGATGCTGGCTCCATGGGGATGCCTTCACCATACCAGCCGACTTATGCTGATTCATGAAAAGGTGCGAGCGCGATGTTGGAGACAGTCCAAATACATGCATTCAAAATATGAATAGGATTGTGGCCAAACTCTGGTAGTGTCAGAAAATACGCAAGAGTTTCAAGCTTTGATACCGGGGCAGAGGCCTCATTAATTCATGGGAATCCTTCAAGATTTAATGACAGACATTTTACCATACGGGACTTGGAGAGAAAGAGACCCCCGCAGCCCAAACGAGAGTTGACATGAAAATTGGTAATTTAAAAATAAATAAATACCAAGTGTTAATTGTTATTGGCTTTGATGTTTCGGAAGGATTGACTTTAGAAGTAGGAGGTAAGACATCCGTTTGGGATGAGTGCATTGACGTGTTCCCCCGTCATTGGGGGAAAATTGAAAATGCCGCCGTGCAGGTTCTCTTAGCCACAAAACTGGTATCTATGAAACAATATCGTATTCCTGTGGGGCAGAAGGAGATTTCTGACACTATTAAGGGATATGTTGAAGCAGGCCTATTACGTCCTGTGACCACGGCTTGGAACAATCCGGTTTGCCCGGTCAAGAAGCCGGACGGAAGCTATAGGATGACTGTAGATTATCGTGATTTGAATAATTACACTCCTCCGTTACTTTGATCGAAAATGTGCAGACGTTCGAAGGAACTTGGTACGCACTGATGGATTTGGCGAATGCATTCTTCACCGTACCGGTTGCCGAAGAATGCCAAGAGCAGTTTGCCTTTTCCTGGATTGGAAGGCAGTATACGTTTCAACGCTTACCCATGGGGTATATGCATAGTCCGACCATTTGTCATTGGCTGGTGGCAGAACATTTGGACAAGATCCGTGCGAACCTGATGTACAGATTTCGCACTAAATTGATGACATTTTGATACAGGTAAAGGATGAGCAGAGTGTGCGGACGCACTTGGACACCATTATTAAGAATTAGAAAAAAGAAGAATGTTAAATTGATGAAACAAAAACCCAAAGTCCAGCGGAGACCATGATTTTTCTGGGAATTCAGTGGTATAATGGGCATCGTGAGATGGTGCCGAAGGCAAAACAAAAGATCCTTGAGTTTGTTTCACCTGTGAATAAGAAACAAGCCCAACAATTCATAGGGTTGTTTGGGTTTTGGAGGCAGCGTATACCCACTTGGGGCAGATTTTAGCACCTCTCTACAATGTCCCTCAGAAAAAAGCCAACTTCGAAGGGGGCGTGGAGCAAGAGAAAGCATTTCAGCTAGCAAAAGATAGAATCCAGAGAGTGTGAGATTTATGGCCTTTGAGAGCTGGGGAAGTTGAATTGAATATGTCTGTACATGAAAATGATGCCAATTGGAGTTTGTGGCAAAGACAGGACAGGAAGCGTGTTCCTTTGGGATTTTCGAATTGTAAGTTATTTGAAGCTGGTGACCGATATACTCCCTTGAAAAGCAATTATTGGCATGCTATTGGGCTCTTGTGGATACCGAGCAGATGACGGTGGGTTATGATGTTGATCCTACCGGAAATTCTGATCATGTAATCGGTGGTGACCTCTCCTAAAACTCATCGAAAAGACATGCTCAAGAGGCTAGCATTATTTTTTTTTCAAATGTTTTTATTGGTATTTATGCATGCAAGCTTAACAGTGCATCGTCAGAGACGGCTTTCCCAGTAGGCATGCAAGTAAGATATTACAACGAAGAAGAGAAACAAAACGGAACACATAAACGGAACACAAATAGGCCCAACGGTGGGCGAGTCTTTGGGGCTCCAGGGAGGAGTCAGAGGGGGGAAATGTCCACAGATGGGTGTAGGGGGGAGCTGAATGTCTTAGGTTGACTGGTTAAGGGAGGGAAGCGTTCCGCTTGCTCGGGTGCAGGGCTCTGGTGAGGTGCAGGCTTCCCCGGGTCTCGGGGCGCAGTAAGGGGGGTTGGGTCGGGCCTGGGACTGTTTGCTGGTAGCAGAGTTGTGTCCTGTTCCCCCTTCTCCGGCGTGAGTGTTTTAAGCCTGTACCCCCATCCAGTGAAGGTTGGGGGGCTGTCTCGCTAGGCCTGGATATTTCATTGTGTAATCCAGGAAGGGGGACCAGATTTGTTTGAATTTGGTGGTATTGGCATGATTTTTTTCCTGGGCCTTCAGGGTTCTTCCAGAGTCTGGCCAGGGCGACCTTTTCTGCTGTCAAGAGTTTGATGCCTAAGTACGCTATGGGGCCTGTTAGCGGGAACTTACCCTCGCCCGTAGTTCCCAGGAGGACGATGCCTGGGTCCCAAGGGATTGTGAGGCCCGTTATCCCTTTGATTTGATCCAGGACCTCCCTCCAGAACAGCGTGGACTTCGGGCAGGTCCAGAGAAGGTGGAGCAGCGTGCCCCAGTCGGGGCAGCCCCTCCAGCACTGTGGGAGTATGGCCAGGTTGAATTTGTTCATAGCCTCTGGGGTACGGTACCATCTGTAACACACCTTGTAGGCGCCCTCTCTGTTTGTCGTGCATCTAGAGCTCTTGTGGGCCCGGGACCAGATCTGACTCCATTCCTCCTGCTCGATGGTTCTGCCAATGTCTTTTACCCTTTTGAGCATGTACGGTTCTTTTTTGGACAGGTCCGACCTGTCGAGCAGTTTGTATAAGGTCGAAAATTTCCCTTCGGGGGGATTCAATGCGAGGGTCCGCTCTAGGGCTGTTAGCTCTCTGCCACCTAGTTTCTTGGCCGCTCCGCTGGATAGCCAGTGCCTGAGCTGGGCATAACGGAATATTTCCGTCTCGGGGATCTAGAATTTGGCCTTGCATTCCTCGAAGTTTAGTGGGTTCCCGTAGAAATCCGCCATGGGTCTCAGGCCGCCCTCCTGCCATCTGATAAAGGTGTTTGGGATGAGTCCCGGGGAGAAGTCACGGTTGTCCCAGATTGGGGTGAGCAGACCTGTCGGGCTTCTGCATTTCCAGAGGTGGGCAGCTTTCTTCCAGTTCGACACCGTGTTCCACGTTGCAGGTAGTGGGCCCATGTGCCTGGGCATGTTGCCTACTTTCATGTGGGGAAGTGCTTCAATCGGGGTGGTGCTCCAGTCCTCTTCCAGCTTCAGCCATCTGGCCCGATTGGTGATTGTTTGCCAGGCGAAGGCGTGGGAAAGATGGGCTGCGAGGCAGTATCTGACCACGTCCGGTACCCCCAGGCCACCGGTGGCAGGCCCGCGGAGCATGATGTGTCTTGGGATTTGCGGTTTCTTGCCCTCCCAAACATATTTCAAAATGGCCCTTTGCAGTTTTTGCAAGGCTTTCGTGGGGACAGTTGTGGGGAACGCCAGGCAGAAGTAGAGCAGTCTTGGGAGCAGGTTCATTTTCAGTGCCGTGATGCGGCTGAACCAGGAGATTTTGTGCTTGCGCCAGCATCCTAGGTCGTCTGAGATCTTTGTTTAATTGTGGGAAATTTGTTCTGTATATGTTTTCCGGTTTAGACGGGATCTGGACCCCCAGGTAGTTTATCTGTGCTTTGGCCCACTGGATCGAGTAGGAGGCTTGCAGTCGCTCCATGAGGCTGTCCGGCATGTTGACTCCCATAGCTGTGGACTTTGCGATGTTTATTGTGAACCCCGAGGCTTCTTTGAATTCCTCCAGCTCCATCCATAGGGCCTGCATGGACCCCTCTGCTCGGGTGAGAGTGAGCAGTAAATCGTCCGCCTAGAGGGCTGTTCTGTAGGATTCTCCCTTAAGTTCCAAGCCCTGGATTGTCGGGTTGCTCCGGATCCTGCTGGCCAGTGGTTCCATGGAGAGAGCAAAGATAAGCGAGGAGAAGGGGCATCCCTGCCTGGTCCCCCTCGTGATGCTAATTTTCCTGGAACAAGCTCTGTTCAGTCTCAGGTGGGTGGACGGATGCTGGTAATTGGCGAGGGCCCATTTCCTAAAGTTCGGGCCGAACCCATAGTGGCGGAGGGTTTCTTCTATGTAGCCCCAATCCAGCATATCGAATGCTTTGTGAGCGTCCAATGAGAGTACCACCAGGGGGTTGCCCACTCTGTGCGCTGACTCGATGACATTGATCGTTCTTCTAATGTTGTGCTGCGGCCCGGGATAAACCCTGTTTGATCCGGGTGGATGATGTCTGGGAGGATGGGGGCTAGTCTGTTGCCAAGAGTAACAGTTTGGCATCATTGTTCAGTAGCGTGATAGGTCTGTATGACACGCTTTGTGTGCGGTCTTTGCCCGGCTTCAGGATGAGGAAGGTGGAGGACTCTTCCATGGATGGTGTGGTGGCCCCCGACGTTAGAAAGGAGTTGAACAGGACAGCCAGCTGCGGTGCCAGGATGTGGGCGAACTTCTTGTAAAATCTTGTGAGTCCATCTGGCCCGGGGGACGTGTTCTTCTTTTCAGAGTGCGGATCGTATCAGATACTTCCTCCGTCATGATTAGCTGCTCCAGAGCTTCTAGCGCCGGGTGTATCGGAGGCTTCTGGGTGGCAGCCAAGAAACTGGCACGGGCTGGAGCGGCCGTAGGGGGCCCTGCCATGATACCTTCATGATGCTGCATCATAAGGTCGAGCTTCTCTGCCTCTCGGTAGCGCAGGGTGCCGGAGTGGTCCGACAGGCACTGAACGAAGTTCCTTGTTTGAGTTTTCTTCAGCTTGTGCGCTAGGAGGCGGTTCGCCTTGTTGCTATTGAGATAGTAAAATTGTTTGGTGTACAACAAGGCTCTGGCCGCCCGGTCTGCCTGGTGCATTTCTAGTTCTGCCTTTGCTCGTTTGACGTCTCGGCCGGTGGCTTTGGCCGGGCGCTTTTTGAAGCTGCTTTCCAGCTCTATTACTTTCCTCTCCGGGTTGGTTTGGTGTAGCTGGTTAAGTCGGCGGAGCCTAGCTGTGGCAGTCATGGCTACCCCCCGGATCACTGGTTTCATTACATCCCAGGTGATTGCCCAGGCGACGTCCGGGGTGGCGTTCTCCTTGAAATAGTTCACAAGTGTTTCCGCTAATTCGGCATTAATGGCTCTGTCTGAGAGGATGTGGTCTTGGAGTTTCCAGGGCCGATGGTGGGGTTTTGGGAGACCCTGAGTGCGTAGGCTCAAAGTCACTGGATCCTTTTTGGTGGTGACTTGGGTTAGGGGCAGATTGCTGCTGATGAGGATCGCAACCCCCCCTTTTTTTTGTTTCGCCGAGACAAAGAAGCGTCTTGGATAGCTTCGGAAGTTGATGCGCTTTTCGTCTGGCTCTTAAGAGATGCGTTTCTTGGAGAAAGACTAGATCCGAGCCCAGACAAGCTAGCTTTTGCTCCACAAGTTTCCGTTTCCTGGGTGCGTTAAGGCCCCAGACGTTCCAGGTCGTCGCCTTAATAATCTGCTCCGGGGTCCCCATCAGTGCCTTCTGTGGAAAAGTGTTCTGCCGCCCTCCGCTGCATCGAGTTCCCTCTGACCCTTTTGGTTTGTCCTTCTTCAGCTAAGTTCCCCCACATCCCACATCCCCCAACCCACTGAGTGAACTTCCGGGTCAGCCTTAAGCCAACGGGGCAGGCGACCGGTCCAACACGCCAAGTCAATTGGAGGCAACAGTGCCTCTTATGTAACCGGTGAAACTGATGGGGGGGGTGCTGCATGGGTGACACCAGGGAGTGCCATTCCGGTAGGCTATCGGACCCCGGCGGGAGGCTTAGGGGCCTCCGTGACGTAAGAGATTTGAGGAGTGTTAGGCAGAAACCTGTGCAGTTCCCTTAGGGAACACTGCAAAAGATTTAAGACTACAAGTGTTGGCAGTAAACCCACTTGGTAGCAGTCTGTACCACCCAGATTTACCTGGTAGCTGTGGCCGAGCAGTCAGACTTCCCTCAGGAAGAGTTAGACAGTATGCAAAGTATACACAATAGGCACTCAGATACAATAATACAAGCAAACACTGACCAGAGCTTTGTTATCAAAGTATATAATTATTTATTTAAAAACACACGGTTTGAAACACTCCAGCACTCTTGTTGTAAAATATTCTAAACACAGTTACTATTGTAATATGTACACCCCTTTTCCTGATCAGATAAGTCACAGTAAAACACCACTTATTTTCATACAGAGGTGAGCGCTTAACTAAATGGCACTCCAATATGTTTGTGAGAAAGGGAGGGAAAAAGACAGAATATGGAAAGGTACACCACTCTAAGGTTCAGGAACACTGTTAGCAAGGCAGAAGAGCAAAAGTCACTGGTGAGCCAAAGTCCAAAGGCTGGGCCCACACTTAGAGAGAGCAGAGCACAAATGTGCCCAAGATCACACAGTTACACTAGGCTTAGAAAGTCTTGCAGAGGGTTCAAAAAGAGTTTAGAGAGGCTTAGGAAAGTTTAGCCAGGGTGTCCCAGGCTAACCCAGGTTCGAAAGCCGGGGGGGCTAAATCTACCCCGTACAGTCGGTAGCAAGGGAAGCCAGGCGGGACACAGTACCTTAAGTGGGAAGGATCCTCCAGCGGTGGCAGTTGTTCCTGGCAGTGGGTGCAAGTTGCGTCGTCATCCAGGGGAAGAGAAGATCTCGACTTGGAGGAAAGATGAAGGTCGTTGCACGACCAGGGAAGAAACCAGCCGCTGAGTTTTCCGGTTAAAGGTGGTACCTTTGTTTCGCAGTAGTGGTAAAACGTGGTATCCCGGTTGCCGGGGTGCTTGGCACAGGCAAGGCGGCCACGAGGTACGCGGGAAGGCGAAAAGACGGTGAAACTGGTTATCCCCACCAGTCAAAGGAAGAAGACTCTCCGGCGGGAGATCTCCTCTGTCGTTGGGAAAAGTGGTGAGGCGGTCCAGCAGGGCTCCACCGGTGGTGGTGTCGTGGCAGGTCGGCTCAGCTTCTCCCTCGTCGGATTCTTAGGTCCTGTGGCGACTTCTGAAGTTCCAGTCCCCAAAGCCCTGCTTTTATGCAGAAAACCCCCATTCACTCAGCCTAGCTGTCACTCAAACATGCTAAGTGGTGAGCCGGCCGGCTCACCATTTGGGCCAATCAGGACGGAGTGTGACTTGAGTTGCCTAGGCAAATCAGTCCAGGGTGCCTAAATTCCACTCCACCCTTTAAGTACCCCAGACAGAGTGGCACCACTTTGGAGGGCTTCTGTGGAGAAGCCCGCCAAAAAGTGGAACAAAGGGCTCGACTTGGGTTGGAGTCACAGAAGAGAACACAAACACCATTTTAGAATCAACTTTTGGCAAAAAATACCAACCGGAGAATTAATAATTAAATAAACCGGCGGTATGTTCGAGGCTACCGTAAATAAATAAAGGTAGTAGCCTAAAACAATGGGAAATCCCATAGGAAAATATTTGCGGTTGAATATAAAAAGTAGTATCCACTGCCACCAGCCAAAACTCGATCAGGGGGGACGGAGACGTGCCCCCTCCACTAACAGACCCTGGGGCAATTGAATTGCCCCAGCCAGTACGTCCACAAGATGATGGTTTGTACTGGTGCTGTTCAGAATTTAAGACTAGTAAAGTCAATGGTGACTTACATGCCCTGGGAGACAGTAGTCAATCCCAGGGTATGGAGTCTATACTGGGGGGTCACTATGACACCCCTGTGTCACTGCACTGAGGGTGCTGTGTAACACACATCACAAAAACACATGAAGCCCTATGGAGTAAAAGACCCCATAGCCCATTAAACACATTTTGATTCAAAGAAACACACTCAAATCATGCCCAAGAGTGAGGGTAAAAGAGTATCACTCTTGGCAGGAGAAAAAAATTAAACCCCAAAAATCCAGCAAAGCTGCTGGGGGATTCGCTAGGTTAGGAAATTCAGCCTAAACAGAGAATTCTCCCTAACAAGGAGTTAGGCAGTTCCTGTCGGGCAAGCCCCCAGGGGGGGACGGGTCGTCTGGACCTTAGGCCGCTGGATTCATGTGAAGTGCAGGAGGTCGTTAACGTAAGGCCCCAGCTCTGCATCAGAGATTGTGGGGGTATTCCCCTCAGGCGGATGTTATTGCGCCTGGATCCGTTCTCGGCGTCCTCCTGTTTCAGCTCCAGGGCCTCGCACCTGGCCTCGAGCGCTGAAATTCGGTCCACGCTCTCGCCGATTTCAAAGTTCTGCTCGAATAGGGTGGTTTCTATTTCTTCCGTTCTTGACTCGATTTTGCTTACCCGCTTATTCAAGGTGGAGATCTTGCCTTTCAGTTCCTCTGTGCCTTTTTGGTATTCTTTAGTGATCGCCGCAAGGAGGTCTTGGAGATCCCCTTTTGTTACCCCCCGCGCTGATTGGTCGAGGCTGGCATCCGCCTGGGTCCCCGAGTTGGGCTCTTTGGGGCGATCTCCCCGTTTGGGCTTCTCTGTCATGGTTGCCGTGAACAGGGCGGGGATGTCCGCTTGTTTCTGGGGTTCCTGGACATTCTGGGGCACGGTTGCTTGGCCTTTAGGTGCGGCCCCCCAAGTCGATCGCCAGCCGAGAGCTCTTTGTCCTAACTTCTGCTCATGTTGGTTGAGGCAGTGCTTGGTTCCCAAGCTTCCGGCGTGTAGGGATGGGGCTCCTGGTTCAACAGGCATATTGGGTGGATGCACAGATGGTTCGGGAGTTCCCGGGTCCATTGGCTTGGGAGGGTCCTCTTGGTGCTGGTGGAGTCTGGGGAGTACAGGTGCCTCGTGTTAGTCTGCTGGGGTGGGCTACCCGAGACCGGCGCGTGACTAGGGCCCCGAGGTTGCAGCACCAGAGGTTCGCGGCCTGTTACCATGTGTTGGGGAGTGGCGAGAGGCGATCAGGGGACTGCTGACTGTTGGTTGCGGGCAATGTGGGCCCTGGTGCGCTGCGTAGCATCTGGGGCACCAGCAGGGTGCATGGGACAGGCTGTCGGCGGGAGTCTTTTACATGTGCAGCAGGGGGCTGTGTGGAGGCAGGCTGTGGCACGATGTTTGTGGAGGCCCCAGCAGATCTTGATGGCCCCGCTCCCACCCGGGCAGGGGGAGGGTCAAGGAACCCCCCACCTGAGTGGCAAGCCCAGGGGGGTGCGAGGAGTGGAGCGATGAACCTCCCGGCTGATGTCTGGGGGTTGTGCTCCCCCACCGCTGCCGGAAGGACCCAGCAGACTGGGCCAGCGGCTGTCCCCCTGCGTTGCTCGAGCGGGGAGCCTGTTGTTTGAGTCAAGGGGGGGTGCAGGTATCTCCTCAGGACTCGAGGCGCTGCAGAGTCAGTCCCGTTCTCCCCGGATTCGCCGCTTCAACTCTCCGGCGCTGGAGTCAGGACGCAGGTGTAAGGCTGGTCGCAGGTCGCGGCTAGGGATGCTTGGGGAAGGGTGTCTCCGCCACCCCGACACCACCACTGGCGTGCAGAAGGGGGGGGTGTGATGTGAGCAATGGTCCTCACTGTCCAAGGGCGCGCTGCCCCGCCGCCTTCCCCAATGCGGGCGTACCGGTCACCGAGAGGGCCCGCCGCACCCGCAAAGCTCACTGCCTGCGTTGTCTGCGCCGGGTGGAGGGGAGAGCAGGCACCTCTTCAGCACGGTGCAGATCGCCTCCAACGCTGATGGAGACGACTTTGCCGCCGCACCTCTCTTCTCATCTTCGGCAGGCGCCCCTCCTGCCACGCCAGGGAATTCAGCAGGACGAAGGGGCTGCACTTCATGCAGCGGAGCTCGCTGCTCACATTGATGGCTGCACACCCGGGGCGCCGGGTGGAGGGGAGAGCAGGCACCTCACCAGCAGGGTGCGGATCGCCTCCGGTGAACGAAGATTCAGGGGAGTAGAGTCCGCCTCCGGACTCCTCAACCCCAGCGGGCGTCCCCTATGCCACGCACCGGTCCCACACGGCGAGTAGGGCAGGCAGTCCTCAGTCGTCCGGGGGCCTGCGGCGAGCCAGATGCTGGTGTGCTGCAGGTCGATTCCGGGCTGCGTGCACGGAGCGGAGCCCCCGGGGGAATTCGGCAGGTCGGAGGGGCTGCCCGAGTGGCCGCCGAGGCTCGCACTTCATGCAGTGGGCATTTTGATTTCACGGACTGTGCAGCGCCCGCCATTTTGGAGCAGAGGAGGGAAGGCCTTCCCGGCCCCATATAAACTGGGTAATTTCTCAGGGCAGCGGCAGTCCCACGGGCTGAAAGTTGGCATCAGCATGCAGGAGCCCCACCGGGGCCGGAGGCACCGTCTGTCGGAAATGTAATCTTCACCGGGACATCTTAATGTCGGCGTGTGGACACGGTCAGGAACTCTTAGAGAGCCAGACCAGCCATCTTGGTGCCAAGCCACACCCCCTAGAACTCCGAGGCTAGCATTATTAAATGGAAATGGTACAATCAAGATTGTGCAAAAAACAGGAAAGGGTGGAATTGTGAAATTACATGAGCAAGTGGCTGATGGTTGAGTTGGAACCCTCAGAGGAGACGCACGTCTGTGAGTCTCCTGTAAAATGGGTAGTCCCTTATGGGATTTGACGAGTGAACAAATTGAACATGCTTGGTTCACCGATGGTCCAGCTAAATATGTGGGGACTGAGTGACACTGAAGGGCGGTAGCGTATAATCCCAAAATGAAGAAAATATTGACAATATCAGGGAAAGGGAAGAGTAGTCAATTTGCAGAATTGTATGCAGTTCATCAGGCATTTAAGCAAGAAGCGCCTGGCTGTTATATATACACTGACTCATGGCACCCACACAGCTAGTCTATTTGGGACAGACCAACATGGCAGAAGAATGGATGGAAGATTCATGCAAAAGAATTATGGGGACAAGAACTGTGGCAAGGTATCGCCGATATGTTGATGCGTAGTGACGTAACCGTGTATCATGTAGGTGCACACTGCGCGACAGACTCATTAGAACGTTGGTTCAATTCTGTTGCAGATGAATATGCCAACGTTTCAGCTATGGACGTGACGGATTGCTAAGTGGCACACCAGAAAAGGGGGCATTTTGGAGAAAAGGCTACCATCTTGTGGGAACAAGATTGAGGACTTGGCATTCCTTTAAAAATAGTGAAAACAGTAATTTTGCAATGTCCAGTGTGTTAGCATCAGAAGCAAAGATCTATTCCACATTTCATTCGTGGTACACTGAAACGAGGTACTTCACCTGGTCAGATCTGGCAGATGCCAATTAGCAAAGGATGACAGTGCGCATGAATGATTGTGGACACATATTCAGGATATTTGATGGTTCTTCCATGCAAGAGAGTCACGCAATTAAATACTATCAAATTGTTTGATCAAGTGGCAGTATATTATGGAATGCCTTTACAGACTGAGCATGACAATGGGTCACATTTTAAAGGAAAATTGATTCAATGGATTTTGCACGTCCCTTATCACCCCAAGGCTTCAGGATTGATTGAGAGAATTCATGGTTTGTTAATGGTTTGTTGAAAGAACAATAGCGGAAAACTGGTGAGGGTAATCTGAAAGGGTGGCGTGGGCGCATTTTAGATGCAGTGCAAGTGTTGAATAACAGAGCAATTGCTAATGGCGAGACTCTATTGATGCGTATGTTCACACCAGCCTTACAAATGAAGCCGAATAGAGCATTTGAATCATTGATGTACTGGCAAATGTCACCTGGAGCACTAGCTCCTTATCGCGCAACACCAGAGTCTGCAGGGGTGGATTTGCATGCGAGGGAAGAGATTAGTCTTGAACCCAGAGGAATCAATCTTATCAACACAGGAATTGGAGTGTGAATTCCATCAGAACATATGGGATTAATTGCCCCTAGATCTTGATTAGCATTGAGAGGAATCCAGGTATTGGGAGGGATTGTTGATGCTGACTATCAAGGAGAAATAAGTGATTCTAATCATTAGTGGAGAGAACATGCTACCTATCCATAAAGGCGATAGGGTGGCGCAGTTAGTTATTGTACCTGTGAAACTGTCTATGGTAAAGAAGGGAGAGCCACCCACTGTGATAACTACACGTGTGGATAAAGGTTTTGGCTCATTAGACAGAATGGTTCCAGGTGCAGAAGTTTTGGTTGAAAAACCTAGTGGTCCGCCGGTTCTGGCAGATGTCATTGCAGGAGGGGAGGACCAAGTTGTTCTTGTAATGGAACCAGGGAAGAGAAAAATTGAGTCATGTTCCCACTGACGAATGTTATTTACGTGAGTAATGTACTTCACTGATATCTTGTTTTATCAGAATTTGTTTTTCTCCAGACCCTGTGTGTGATGTTTACGCTTGTGGATTTGTGTGATTCCATTCGGGAGGGTCTGGGGTCATGCGAGGAGAGGTGGCAAATGTCTATGTCCTACAACTGGATTCTATGGTCTGGATGACGACTAGCAGCTTTGAGGTTACCATGTTGCCTGATGCCGTGTGAACTGCGTTGTATCATGGATTCTTAGGAAACGTCATGGACATGGGCGTGATGTCTTGCCCTTTTCCGCGACTTCCGTGTCTTTTGTGCGGCATGGCTATGCTGAAATTGACGAGCAGCCTGAGAATGTATGGGTCGTCTTGGCCCGTTGTGTGTTAAAGATCTCGCACTTCTGCTTGGCTGATGTTCATGATGCTGTGAACGTACTTTCGACATGCCTTGTGGCCGTACCAACGCAGACCCCTGTGTTGCTGCAGATCATCGGAGTGCTGCATAATGATTCTCTTGGTTAATTGGCATGTGAAGCTTCCCACTGGTTGGCTGTTTTCCTATGGTAACGGTACCTACCCTATTCCTGCTAATATTTCTGGTGGCCCTGGTACTTTGACGTGCCTTAGTTTGAAGTTGTTTCCCTTGTAGCCTGCTATTCATCGTTCTACGCGTTCTATTCATCATACTAGCTTAACCCCTGATTGTGATACTGTCATACCTCAGTTTACTAGGTGGCGGCGTCTGGGGGTGCCTAGCAACACCTGGAGGCTACCCAGCAACACCTGCTATTCGGCGTACAGGGTTCGTCAGGCTACATTTCCCATCGGTCCTCCTTCCCGCGGTCACGTGACAAGCACGTGACAAGCACGCAATGCGTTTCCACGTCTTCCCGTGACCGCCGTATTTAATTCCTAGTGTTTCAAACATCGGGTGCTCCTTAACTGAATTAGTTACGAGCACTTGTATCCTAGTATCTATATTCTGTTACTTCGATCCGGTTTGTGAATAAGGACTCTGCCTCTGCCTTTGTCCTTATCTGTCTCCCGATGCCTGGCTCACTCTGCTGTCCCCTTGGATTACCGAACTCGGCTACACGTTACATCGACTTTGCTTATCCATCATGTTATGACGCCTAGGTTTTTTGGATCTCGCTATTCGTAGAGACTAGCGTGCTAATAACGCTGCAATCCCTGGTTTAAGTTTTTCTTTTTGTGAACTTTTATTTTAGCACTCATTGACTCACCAACTCATTCAAGATTCCTGAACACATCAGTGGTCTATTGGATACTTTTCTGCTCACCAGCTCACTATTTGGATTGCTTTTTTTGAACCCTTCGGACGCTCTGCTGTTTCCACGCTTGGATTGCTTTTTGAACACTTTGGGACGCTCTGCTGTTTTCACATTTTGGATTGGTTCTGAACTATCATTTTAGTTTGCGCCCTCATGCCTTTCGGGTTAGGTGGTGCTGCACAACTCTGTTGGATTTGGGACTTCCTCTTTTCATCAAACACTGCCATCACCTTTTCACTGAATACAAATAGGTTGCTGGCACTCTTCTTCGCTCAGCAGGGAAGAGTGGGGAATCGTGGGTGGCAATTGCTGTATTCCGGCATTCCTGGCTGCATTTTCTGAACATTTGTATTATTCTTTGTTCCCATAGCTCTATTGTCGCTGCTCCTGCCTTTTCACTCAAGCCACCTGCCTGACAGGTGTATTAAGTTCCTGCAGGCTGTGTTCTGGGGGGGGAAAGTCATTAATTACATCGCGTTCATGACTTTCGCAAGAGTGAAGGAACACCCAAAGTAGGAGTTGTATCTGCATCACCTTAGATTGTGGTATCGTCTCAGGTTGTGACGGATACTAATGTGCATTTGTTATCTGAACCTGAGCTTTTGGCGCTTGCATTTTCCTTTGTGGGTGTTTGGCTCTGGTGGCTATAAATCCTTGATTAGATTAGCCTGTGTGGTAGTTAAAGGGCTTAATGAAACCTCTCAAGCTTTGACTGAGCTGCTGTTGGATAACAGACATTTTAGAAAGGCTATTTTGCAGAATAGGGCATGTATTGATTATTAGTTTTTTTAAACATAATTTGGGTTGCAATGCCGTGGAAAGGATGTTTTGATCTGGATGATCCTTCCTGTTCTATTGAAAAGCACATTGGCAGTTTGAAGGACCTGATTTCCCAAGTCACAGCTGACCAGGGCGGGAACTGGTGGGATCAATTGTTTTCATGGATTCCGGAGGCATTGCGTTGTTTTTATTTCTGTTTTGCTGTGTTTTTTGTTTTAGTTTGTTGTATTTCTTGTATTCCCAATTTGGTGAGGATGTTTCGTCAATTTCAGAAAATGTCCTTTGGTTCATTGGGATATGGCAGTTGATTGTCCAAAGGGTGGAGTGTAATGCATGTGCGAAAATGAGCTAAAACATGGTGTCGGTGTGCAGCCATTTTGGACATTCACTTCCAAACCGCAATGAAAGTCTACGTTTCTGTGAGCTCAGTTAGAAGGCAGACATGAATTCTGCAACGGTTGCAATATTATATAATGAAATAGAGGGGCTCACTATGAAGGATAGTTGTTGTATTGTTTGCTCAAGGACGTGCCGAGAAGGGAGTCGGAAATGTGCAGGTGCATTGATAAGGGGTGCTGGGAACGAGCGCGTTGGAGACAAGCTGGGTTTTTCCACTACTCTCTGGATGTTTCCGCTCTTTGCCTCCCATGCTTCCTGTCTGCCCTTCGGCCGGGGGCTGTTTGCAACCTATGAGGGGCAGGGATTTGTCCCCATAAAAGACCCTGTTAGTACGTGTGAACTCTCTGCCTGCCTGCTGTGGGACTGGGTAGTGTCATGGCTGAGATGAAGTTTTCTCCTACAACTGCACGAACGGTGATGTAGACCTTTTGTAACTATCTTTGTGTGTTCATGTATAACCAAACGCATTTATTCCAATAGTTATCTGTATGCCTAAAAGTTGTGTGTGAATAAAGGGCATGGAAAGAGCCAATTATATTCTAATTGTTGGTTCTGGTGTGTATTATTGCCTTCCTGAGTCCAGGAAAGTTTTGGTCCGTGTAATAGGGTGAGTAGTTCTGACGTCGTTAAACGTATCCAAAAGAACAAAACACTGACCCCCACCGCATATGCCTGTGGTGTCTCAGAACCGATCCTCGTACCTCCCAAGTGTAACTCCTTTCAGGCTATGACAGAAAAGGTTCTGAAGGAGCCTAAAGCCAAATTGGCGGTGGGTAGGTTATCTTCGAAGGCTCCTTCAAGGAATTCCAAAAAAAGAAAATTCGAATAGTCGAGAGATTCTCCTTGACGGAAAAGGTCTAAAAGATCTTGATCGAGAAGTTAATTGCGTTCTCCTTCTTCTCCTCTTCCTCCTCCTCTAGTGATTCCTCTTCCTCTTCTGATTCCTCTTCCTCTAGTGATTCCTCAGCCGAGGTAATCAAATGTCCAACCAAGTTGGACTCCCCCACAAAATTGGATGCATTAAAAAATCTTCGAGAATGCGGCCCGACCCCCTTGAAGGAGAAGCATTCCCCTGTCAATCTGCATCAAGACGGCCAAGGTAAAATCAAAGACTAAACCTTATAAATCTCCGAGTTCGAGGCATAAGCCGGAACTACATTGAGAGAAATCTCGATCCAATGAGAAATCGTCAAGGGCTTCGACAAGCCAGGAATCCAGTCTTTCTAAGGTTCCTTCGATGAAAAGTCGCCAACTCCGACAGCCTCGCAAACACCGTCGATGCCAGTGTCGAAGTTGACTCTGACAAAATCAACACCAACTTTGAAGACGTTATCGATGATTTCTTCAAGTTTTCAAAGCCCATCGTTACACAGGAAAAGGTTTTCAAACCCTTACCAAAAAAGGATCTTTTAAAATGTTTCAATGTATGAAGACAACCCACAGATGACAATACTCCACCATTTGGCCTACAATTTGGTACCCCAAATGTGCCAGAGGAGTTAATTTCTGAAGAGTCTAGGATAAAAGACTTGTATGAAAACCTGCAAACAGCCAGTGGAATAGATAACTCTCCAGAATTGCAATTTGGGAAACCAGATCCTTCCGACCATACTGACTGCTCATACAGACAAGTAATGAGCAAGGTGGTTGAATCTTTGGGTTGGAGCAGGCCTGCACCTTCTTTTGAGTAGGATGACCTAACCAAGATACTTGATCAGGGTCCCCAATAGATCCAATTTTGCCCTTTCATATTGCTATACAAAAAAAGGTCTCATCTAATTGGGAAACATCAGAAACTGCTGTTGCAATAAATAATAGCTTCGCAAAAAAAATATAGGCCATCCAGCAGTGACCCAGAATATTTAACAAAGCACTCAACACCAGAGAGTTTGGTGGTTCAGGACGCTACGTCTACTAAACAATCGGCATATCCTTCTATCCCTCCCGATAGGGATGACAAGAGAGTGGATGCCCGGGATAGAAAAATATTTACTGCTGGAAGTATGGCTTTCAAACACAACTTGTGCCTTGTCAAAATTCACATTGACCCTGTGGGACTGCGTAGCTATTGGGGCTGACCACATCCCAGACGGAGACGAAAGAGACAGCTTCCTGGCTGTCATCAAGGATGGTAAGGAGGCAATGTGTGAATGCCTTCAGACAGGTCTTAATACTGCTAATAGCATTAGCAGGTCCATGGCAACTAGCACCGTGCTGCGCAGATTTGCATGTTTGAGGAAGTCCGGATTTGCTCCGGACGTGCAATCTAGGCTCCTCAATATGCCCTTTGACGGCTCAAGGCTGTTTGGTAGCAAGGCTGATGAAATCCTGGAAAAGCTGAATACCTGTAAAGCGGCGGCTAAATCTTAATGCCGCCATTACAGAGCCTCAATATACCTACCCTGGTACATCATCTTTGAGGGGTAGGACCTTTAGATTCTACTCCTCAGTTGGAAGAGGGAGAGGACAGGCCAGTCATAGAGGGCAGAGAAGATGCCCTCGAGCTGGACGAGGGAGAGGTGCTAAGTCAGCCCAAGCAGCAGCAGCAGTTTTTCCCTCAACCACTGCTTCAGCTGCCTCAAAACCACCCTGAGGCCTTAACCCACAAGACCCCTGGGGGAGGCAGACTTTCTCAGCATCTGCTAGAGAAAGTTGCCATAGAACCAGTACCTGTGTCGGAGAGGAACAAGGGTTGGTACTCCCCATACTTTCTAATTCCAAAGAAGGACGGAGGATTGAGACCCATCTTGGTCTTAAGAAACCTGAACAAATTCCTCAGGAAGGACAAGTTCAAGATGGTTTCCGTTTTTCAGATTTTTCAGGCCCTCCAACTCCAGGAATGGATGGTATCATTGGACCTTCATGATGCTTACTTTCATGTGCCTATTATAAGGAAGGCATGGTTATCAGAAGCACGACAGACACAAGGAGTATAATCCAAAACACCTAATCTAAGCCTAAATCTAAAATGAGAGCAAGCTACAACCATCAAAATAAAGAAAACGTTGTCCTAGTGGTGTCGTGTCAAACAAAATAGCCTACTAAAAAGAAAACTATTGTCAAATCCTTACTCTATATAACAAAATGGTGTGGGACAATGATATGTATAACAACTGCTTTGGTATCTTTCACTTGATAATGCCAGCCGGTCTCATAGTTCACTCACCGTTAGCGCTTCCTGCCATTCGTCCAGCAATTCCTTGAAGCCAAGGCTATCGGCACAGCATGGGTCACCTCCTCCCAACTCAGTCGTTCACCCGAAGGAGGGCCGCCTTCACCTTGTACATTAGCAGGGTGGTTTCCTTTGAAAAGTCTAAGTGACCTTCACTCTGCAGCTGGCCGGACCATGGCCCTTCTCTCACCTCTTGGCCCCTCATGCCCTGCTTCCATAATCGCTCCAATTTCACGGGACCTGAAATCCTGCTGCTTTGCTGGTTCTGCTTGCCTTTCTCGCCTTGCCTCCCAAGTGCTCTCATGCTCTGCCTTTTATCCCAGTGGGGAAAGGGAACAGGATTCGGGTGCAAGTTATCAAAAGTGTCTGACATGTCCCAATATCGGGGTCAAACGGACTGGTTGTGTTGAGTCTGTCTTTCTCTGAAGTGCTTTGTCCGGGCAGCAGAGTGGGTGTCGGAAAAGGGGAATGGATAAGGTTCCTAGATAGTATATACAATGAGGGTGTTCTACAGGGACGTGTGTGTCGGATGCTGCGTCTCTCCTCCAGGTGTCCCACTCCCCAGGGACCCCCCCATCCAGGTGATCCTCCCGCACTGGGCCAACCCCGGGGTCTGGATCCAATGGCGATGGCTGTGCCCCCGCCATCCGGATGACAGATCCCAAGGGATTAGACGATAAGAAACCCTTTGGTTTCTTACACTATCCATCACAAGCACAGAAAGTACCTGAGTTTCACGGTTGCTGGCTCTCATTATCAATTTCAAGTTCTGTCATTCAGGCTGACCTCTGCCCCAAGGGTTTTCACTAACTAGATGGCGGTGGTGGCAGTGAGTCTCAGGAGAGGGGGGGATTCACGTCTACCCCGACCTGGACGTTTGGTTTATAAGGGCTTTTTCACCCGAACAAGCCTGGGAACCTCTCGGCGTAACCTGCCACTCTCTCCACAGACTGGGCTTCTCCCTCAATTACAAGAAGTCCCACATGATACCATCTGAAAGACTCCAGTTCATTGTAGTGGTCTTGGATGCTTCCTTAGGAAAAACCTCGCCACCCGAGGTGAGGGCTCAACATATTCTTTAGATGGTCATAAAATTCCAGCATGGCGAGCATCTTCCGGCCTTTGAGTTTTTGAGGTTGCTCGGCCTCCTGGCATCCTGCATTTTTCTGGTGTCAGAGGCTCGCCTGAGAATGAGATCCCTCTTCAGCTTCCAAGCAGACTCGCACAGGATCGTCTGTGGTGGGCTTGCAAGGTGAATCCTTTTGGCAGCCATGGCTGGAGATAACAGTAGTGAGGGACGCCTCACTCACTGGGTGGGGAGCCCACGCCAACGATCTGAAAATCAGAGGTTGTTGATCTCCATCAGAGTCCAAACTACACATCAACCTTTTGAAGCTGAAGGCCTTTCTGCCCTCTTTACAGGGAAAGAATGCCCTGATAATGACAGACAACACAGTGGCCATGTACTACCTCAACAAGAGAGACTATGTAGGGTCACTACCACTGTGCAGAGTGGTAATGCAGCTCTGTTTCTGGGAAATTCAAGAACAAATCTCCCTATCAGCAGTTCACCTAGCCGGAGAGGAGAATACGGCAGCGGACGCTCTGAGCAGGAAGAGCACTGTCTCCCACGAGTGGGAACTAGCTCAGGAAGTCCTTCAAATGCGACCAGTGTCAACAGGAAGTGAAAACTGGTACTGCTCCAGGGAATTTCCCCCAAGAGGAGCTCTAGGGGATGCGTTCATAGTGGACTGGGAGTTTCCACTATACGAATTTCCTCAGTCCCTGTCATTCCTCATGTCATTAGGAGGTTGAGAAGGTTCGGGATATCCATGATTCTATTTGCTCCGGATCGGGCCAGGAGGACCTAGTTCCCGGACTTTCTGGACATGTCCATCTGCCCTCCAATACGTCTTACACAAAGAAAGGACCTTCTCTCACGAGAGGAGGGCCGGGTTCTCTATCCAGAGGTCAAGACACTCCACCTTCACGCATTATTTCTGAGAGGTTGAGATCTAAGGATTGGGATCTCCCGGATGACGTAAGGGAGATCTTGCTTTCAGACAGAAGGCCAGCAACAAAATCTTTGTACCGCTGCAGTTGCAACAAATTCAGCAGTTGGTGAAGGGATAAGAATATGGATCCTTTTCCTTGTGATACACCTACATTGCTTTCTCTTTTGTTACATTTGACAAATCTGGGGTTCCAGATTGGAACAATTAAAGGTTACGTGGCGGCCCTGTCATTTTTTTAAGCGCTCTTCAGAGGAGGATTCAGATTTTAAAATCTCTCTGAATGTTCAAATTCCTAAAGGGTCTTACTATTGTATTTCCACCAATTCCATTCCATTCCATGTCCCTATATGGGATCTTAACCTGGTGTTAACATTTCTAACGTGTTCCTTTTGAGCCAACACACTCATGCCCATTAATTAAGACTGTTAACTTTGAAAATTGTTTTGCTAATGGAAATAACGTCAGCCTGCAGGGTAAGCGAGTTGCAGACACTTTCCTGTAAACCCCCATACACTGTTTTAAATAAAGACAAGGTTGTTCTCTAGGGGAAACCTGTGTTTCTACCAAAGGTAGTCTCCGACTTCCACTTGTCATAAAAGATTATTTTACCATCTTTCTACCCACCTCCTCATCCTGGAAAGGAGGAGGAAAGATTACATAGGCTGTACCCAAGAAGGGCTCTCAGCTTTTATATACCAAGAATGTCCAAGCACTCACAAGGGGCATGGAAACCTCTGCTGCTCTTCAGAGGTGTTCCAGTATAGACATTTAATTTTTTACATGTTTTTATTGGCATTTGTATATAATACAGTTGTGCATTCCAATAACCATTACACATGCCTATATTAAAATTAACAACAACAACCGTTTACAACAACTTCTACACATGCTAGGCGATGTATGGGGCCGTGGCCTCCGTGTTGGGGGTTTAGCCGGTCGCTCCTCGTGTCGCCGGCTGGACAGTGTCATTTGAGTGCCTGGAGGTTATTAGATTTGGGCCACCATGGGCAGCCTTTGGTTTGCTGGTTCGCTCATGGGGCTTTGTCGTCAGACGGGTGGAACATGTCCCAGAGCAGGGCTTTCCATGCTGCACATTTATCAGTACCATCTGCTTCTGCCCACCATTCGAATTCTCTGCACCATTTTACATATTGTGGCCCCGCAGCCGTTCTCCAGGACATGGCGATGGTTCTCTTGGCTAGTATGCATGCCAGGTCCATGAACCTGGTTACATGTTTGTGCTTGCTGATTCTGGGGTAGGCCCCTAGCAAGCATTCTTTCAGTGACCACTCGTACCGTTTTCTCCAGCCTCCCTGCAAGCTCCCTCTATGCGCTGCCAGAAACTTTGCACCCGCACACACCCCTAGAACATGTGTAGAAGATCAGCCCTCTCGCCTTTGCACCAGGGCCATTGTGAACTCACTTCTTTGTTGAATGTAGTTATTCTGTGTGGCGTCATGTACGTGCGGTACAGCACGTTCAATTGTATTAGTATGAAGTGCTGGTTCCTTGATGTAGCCTTAGGAAAGCGCATTGTTCTCTCCCACTCTTTCTCTGTTATGTTCGCACCTAGGTCTTTCTCCCATTGTTCTTTCAGTATTGTGCTCTTGTGTTTGGGTATACCTATCGGCATGCTAAAGAGCCGGGAGGTCGGTCTCCAGCCGTCATTTAAGTTGTACATCAGGGCTAGCAGTGGGCTCGCCTGTGGTTCCTCTGGCCAACCCTCCCATTTTTCTTTGGCCTTTGCCCGGATTCTGTGGTACCAGAGAAATTGACTGCTCGGCAGCTCCTCTATTTCCTGCATTGAGTCAAATTCCCTGAAGACCCCGTCTTCATATACACCCCCCCCCCCCCATGTGTAAATTCCTTTCCCTTCTCATTTGCTTACTACTGCCATGTCCGTACTGTCTCTGCATATGTCTGCAGCTATTGGCACCTCCGGTGAGTAGGGGTTTATCTGCAGTATGGTTTGCGCTTTCCTCCATACCTTCCTTCCCAGTGTTACTATCAGTGTGGTGTGCTCCAGGTCCCCCTGGGTTACCCATAGTATTTCTTTTAGTTTGATAGGGGCCATCAGGTGCTGCAGCAGGTGCGTTTCTGAGGTGGCTTCGTCTGCCAGCCACTTGATTGTATGGCTGAGCTACCAGTAGTACCTCTCTAGGTTTGGCAATTTCACTCCGCTCTTGTCATAGGGTAAGTATAAGATTGCCAGTGGAAGTTTGTGCCGGTTGGCACCCCATAAGAACTCTCGGAGCAACACCTCCAAGGAACGGAAAAAGCACGCCCCCACATAGTAGTGCACGTTGTTGAAAAAGTACAAGAACCTCGGGAGAATTATCATTTTGGTGATGGCTACCCTGCCTAACAGTGACAGTGGCAGCTTCGACCAGAACTTCATGGACCTCCTCAATCCCTGCACCACCTTCGCTGTGTTATGCTCATGCATTTGTTCCGGTGTATGTCTAATACTCACTCCCAGGTATCTAAACGAGTCCACCTCCCATTTAAGCCCCACCATTGGTAGTTCATTGCCGCCCTTCCCCCTCAGCGCCGCTAGCGGGAATATGCAGGATTTGGTCTTAAGTGGATACCGGATACTTTAGCGTAGTTATCAAGTATGTCCAGGATTACTGGTACATTCAGGTGCAGATCTCTCACGTACATCAGTACGTTGTCTGCGTAGAGGGACAGCAGGTGTCCTATTCCCCCAACCCAGATGCCCGCATCGAAATATTGTTTCCTAAGATATATTGCTATGGGTTCAAGACTCAGCACATAAAGCATTGGGTACAATGGGCATCCTTGTCTCGTCCGTCTCTTAATATCCCAGATCGCTGAGACTAGTCTCCCTGTTTTGACCCTGGCCTTTGGGTTTGTGCATGGTATTTGTACCCATCGGATGAACCCCTTCCCAAATCCGAATTCCCTCAGCGTTGCCACCAGCCATTCCCAGTATATTGAGTCGAATGCCTTTGTGGCGTCTAGGGAGAGTATGGCGTACTGTTCCTGGGATGTTGCTGTTTGCTCAAGAATGTGTTGCAGCCTGCGCAAGTTTAACGCTGTGCTGCAGCCCGGTATGAAGCCGTTTTGGTTGCTGTGCGCTAGATTCCCCATTATCCTGTTCAGGTGCTTGGCCAGTATGGTGGTTAGGATCTTAATGTCATAGTTCAGCATCGCTAGTGGGCGGTACGAGTCACATTCGTCCATGGGTTTCCCTGGTTTGGGCATTGGTATGACTAGGGTTTCCCTCATGGATTCCGGTAGTTCCCCTTTAGTGTATGCCTCCCGGAAGGCCTTGAGCCACATCAGTGTCAGGGTTGTTACGTATGTTTTATAGAATTCTGGGGGGAGTCCATCGCTTCCCGGCATTTTACTAGAGGCAAGCGATCGTGTTGCTTCTGTGATGTCTTCCCCTGTTATTTCGGCCTCTAATGATTCCTGTTGTGATAGGTCAATCTTGGGGAGGCCTATTTCTTCCAGTGTGTTTAGTATATCAGTTTGTGGCACCGGATGATCGTGACCGTAGAGGTAGGAGTAGAAATCTCGGAAGGTACTGTTGATTTCTTGTTGCGTTGTGTGTTGTGCCTGTTGTGTCTTTGATCTCCGTGGTTTGGGGTCGTGGGTGCTCTCTCTTGCATAACCACGCTAGCAGTCTACCTGGCTTGTCACATGTGCCTTTGCGGTTTTTACTGAGCAATCGAACTTGGAGGGCCTCCCCTATGCTTCTTGGCAGTTTCCGCGCAGCTCTGCTAGTTCTGCCTCCTCCTCTGTTGTCCCGTTTGTGATAGACTCTTTGTTTTATCTTTTCCTCCAGTCCCTCCAGTTCAGCTCTCAGTGCTCTCTTTATGCCCCCGGCCCCCGCAATGGCCTCGACCCTCACCAGTACTTTCATTGCCTCCCAGAGTTCCAGTATAGACATATGTGCAGCGGCCACTTGGTCATCTGTTCACACTTTTGTAAAACATTACTGCTTGGATTCATATTCCAATCAAGAAGGACAATTTGGGAAAGCAGTCCTTCATTCAGTCCATGATAACATTTAAGGACGAAGTAAAATTCATGCTCCCACCACCAAATTATCACTGCGTTGGGAGTCTATCATAAGATGAGGAATACGTGGGAGGACGCAATCCATTCCAAGAACAAGTTACTTATCTGTGGTAATCTTCTTTCAATTGGATGTTCCTCCCACGTATTCCTCATTGCCCCTCCCACCCTACCCCACCGTAGAACGTACGTGTCTTTACACTTTGCGCTTTCTTAGAGCCTACAGTTTGATACGCCTGGTAATTCCTCTACAGCAGGGGAAAACAGAACTGAAGCATTCGCTACTTATACTAATCATGACGCTGACAGTCGAGGAGAGGCCCTCGAGAGACATCGACTCGACGAGACGGCACACAGCGCCCCCCTTTCGAAAATATTTTTCGGAAGCAGCTGGAGTTAGAGATGTTAATCCAAAAATTAGGAATACATTGGAGGAACATCCAATCGAAAGAACGTTACCATGGGTAAGGAACTTGTTCTTCTGTTTGACAGGGAAGACCTCTGCAAGGTGTCTTCCTCCCTTTAACTGGTGAGAACAACCTCAGCTGTCCTGCTCAAGATCCATCAACTGTTTTTGGTAGGTGGAGCATGCCTCTTTGCATTTTCTCTTCATAGCTTGGGTCTAGCTGTGCTCTGTTGCAAGGACTTCTTTCTGGCCAAACTGCTGGAACTCATCATGGGCACCCTCAAGGCTCAACAGGATGCTGGAAATCAGCAATGCGCCCCTCCACCAGGACACAAGCCTGCTGGAACACCGAAGTCCAGCCGCAGGGCTGCCAAAGTGCCTGTTGACCCTATGCAGTGTTAATGATATGATATTTTAATGCATGTCGTGCATCCATCTAGTCATCCGTGAGTCTCTGCTTCATTTTGAGACTGACAAGGGTGTCCTCCCACCTGTCTGCTCTCCAGAGGAGCTGGAAAATAACCGGTATTGATCACCCCTAACCTGCAACCCTACAACCTGGCACAAGGACCACAATGTGAGGCACAATGTCCCCAGCGATTCTTTTTTTTTTTGTCACCTGGGACAGTTTCCTATGTACTCTGGGTTGGGGGCCTGAGGTCACTTCTATCTCCTGAACCGCCCCCTTCCCAATTGTGTTTACTTTGGACTTTGAGTCCTGATTACCTTAGCGCTATCTGAGCCTGGCCCATAGCATTGTTGTCCTATTCAGTACATCTGTGGGTCATCCTTTCGAACCTCAGGGGTGGCAGCTGATTCTCTGATCTCTACAAACTGAAGACTCTTCAGTCTCTGATATGTTATGTTAATTTATTTATACTGTGCACTAATGGCTTGGGTGCATAAAGGCGCTCTGCTCAGTATAGGTCCTCTAAACAAGCAACAAAAGTATACACAGCAGACACAACAAACAAATACTCACTACTCAGACCGACAATCGGACAGCGCCCTACATGAATACACGTTTTTAATTTCTGCTTGAACATTTCCAGTGATTCGATACCTCCAAGATCCGCAGGAATCACATTCCGTACGTTAGGGGTCCCTGCAAAAAATACACCTTAACTAACCATAGTTAGTTTGGTCCTTGGCGCACCACCAGTGTATTAGTATCATTAGATTTTAGTGATCTCTGCACCGGCTTTCTTATCCGATTTTCCGCCAAATACTCTGGCCTAGTCCCTGACAGGCATTTATGCTTATGGTCAACAGGCGATGTAATATTCTGGCTTCAATGGGCAGCCAGTGCAGATTGTTTCTGGCATGGGAGATGTTTTCGCTCCTTTTCAATTCTTCTACTGCTCTCACAGCACTATTCTGAATCACATGTAGCCTTGCACAGTCCCCTTTACTGCTGCCCACCAAGGGGCTACTACAGTAGTCAATGTTTGTGCTGATAATGGCCCCTACTACTGTGACGCAACTCTTCATAGAGCCATAAGGCTGTATCTGTGTTAATAGTTTGATATGATAAGCTTTTGCAGATACCAAACTATTCACATGTGCTCGCATGTTCAAGGTTTGATCCAAATATACACCCAGAGTCTTCACCTTCTGTTGCATAGAAATTCTGCATCCCTCAATCAAAAGGTGGTGACCCAACTTGTGTATTCGGTTACCAGTGCCTACCATAATCAGCTCCATCGTCTCATCATTTAAGGAAAGGTCCTTTTTTCTCATCCATGCCTGAATCCGTGCATAGAATGTATTGATATTTTTTTACATCCTCTTCATACACACCGGATAAGGGGATTACACATTGTGTATCATCCGCATAACTTGTGAAACACACTCCATTACACTCCAGTAATTGAAAAAGTGATACAGTAAAGATATTATATAATGAAGGAGAGAGACAAGCGCCTTGTGGGACCACATAATGAATTTATTCTGTAACTGCCTCTGCGCTACTACTACTACATACCCTTGCAAGTCGATTTTCCAGACTGGACTTCACCAAGGCTGCTGCATTACTTGAAAAATCTACCACCTTTATGTAATATTTCCATCAGCAAGGTATGGTCCACCAGATTGACGGCGGCGTTTAATAGCATAAGCATTTGCACCTTGTTGAAAGATTGTAAAATGCTCGAATTGAGGTTCAACAAGGCTGTCTCTGTTCCATGGCCTGGTCTGAACCCAGACTGCCACTTATTCAGGATGTTATTATTCACCAGATGATCCAAAACCTGTCCATAGCCCAACCGATCGAGTATTTTCAACAAGAATGACATATTGGTAATCAGCCGATAATTGGCTGCAGCAAGTGGGAGAAGCCCAGGTGTTTTTAATAGCGTAATCCAAGCATTCTTCATGCCTTCAGGCACATAATTCTCCTTGAAGGATAGGTTTACAAATGTTATGGCCTCTATGAAGGATGGTAGGCAAGCCTTACATGTGACTGCAGGACAGACATCCCCATTACAGCTAGTTGGTTTGAGCTTCATAATGGTGTCGGTCATCTCTTTCTCTGTCACAGTTCTAAAACTGAACTCCCTCAGTGCATCTGCCCTAGTTGTCTCTTCCATTCTGTTCACAGTCACAACCGCCTGCTCTACCAATTTCAGTGAACCACTCTTGATGTTAATGATTTCCTTGAACTTGTGAAGTTTATTGAACATCGACTCATGTATCATGGTACACCATGCTTTATCTTTGAGCGGTCCCTCAGTTGTTTTCGGGCAGGGGTTCTCTAACTCTTTCAAAATCTTGAATAATTCATGCGAATCATGCTCTGCATTGGCTTTCCTGGTATCATACGTGTTCAGTGATATTGAATTTATGCATCTTGGCTGCTCTCCGGTATGCCTCATTATCCTCTATCAATCCAGTAATTTTCCATGTATTTAACCATTTTCTTTTACATACCTTTAACCCCAGCAAATCTGGGGAATACCAAGCATTCACTTTTTTACACGGCAGTACTCTAGTCTTTAATGGAGCTATCCTATTCACTGCCTTACATGTTACCTTTTGATTCACATTGGCCACATCCTGTACAGAATCTATTTTGGCTATCTTCATAGTCAGAGGAGCGATAAACCCCTCCATAGCCTTTGGCGAGAGTGTCACATTCCTAGAGGTTATCCACATTCTGCTTGTTTGTGTCCTCCTCACTCTGTTGGGTAACACTAAGTCAAAGGTGACAAAATAGTGGTATGACCATGGGCAAGGAAATGTGGTTGGCTCACTTGTACCAACCTTGTTCATGTCTTTGGGTCAAGAACACAACTCTTGATTTAAAGACTGGACTTTGACAAGTGTGTTGGCATGTGCATGCAGGAGATTGACATTTATTTAAATATTGTGGAAAGGTGGATAGTTTTATCATTTAAAAAAATATATATTTTATTTGTGATTTTGTTATTGCATCTCAGTCACAACAAAAATGCTGTTACAAAAAGGACATGGTTTATTTTAAATATCCAATTACACACAGAGATTTCTCATCAATTTCGTGGCATTCCAAACGGGCGCTATTCAGATCCACCGAGGTGTGTTAAGGATTTCAATCAGGCAATACACCCAGGTCTCAGCCTAGCATGCAATGCACAAATGAAATATTTATTGTGTCTATAGGTTAAATATTCTGAGTGATATACCTCTCATATCACACCCCTTCTCAAAACACCCCCAGGTCACAATGGACCAGGGATCACGCTGGTTGGTAAAGGTAATTCAAATCAAACACATGTTTTAATATATGGGGCAGCAATCGCCAATTTGGTGAGAATACAAATAAAGTAAGTAAGGCAATTGAATTCACTTCTAGCAACACAGAATATAAAACACAGAGAGAAGAACAGTTTCAGCTTGTCGAAAAGATAGAGCTTAAGTTAAGATTGCCCCTGCACATTTTTCAACTCACAAAGAAGCAATTCTACACAGAAGTAAGTAAGCAGTAGGTATTCAGGAATATAGATCAGAGTACAGTGTTTGAATGCAATCTTCCCTCCCCAAACAAGAGAGAAAAACGTTTTGGAAGTCTCACGCTTTTAAACAGACGACATTTGAAAATGGCTGAGAAAAACAATGAAAAGTGTGCAAAAATCCTTAAATTGATATAAATTCCTATGGGAGCAACACTGAAAAGATCCTAACAAACAGACTATAATATGAGCAACAGTACACACTTTGAATCAGAATGGAAGTTTGGAAATACTTTGAATTGGAAATCACATGTGTAAAACTTTTGCAGAAATGCAAATTCCTGCCTAATTTTCGCTATGCAGTTTTTAATAAAAACTGGCCAAATATCTTTCTGGTTGTGGATGTAGCTAAAGGTTTCAGGTTTAAGTTAGAGTTGAAATGAAGTCTCTAGCTATAAAATTGAGGAAGTTATGCACGTTTGAATGAGAGACGTTTTTAGAAAAATAGAACAGAGAAAAACAGAAAATCGGTTTTAAAATGACAGGTTGATTTTACTTAAACTAGATTAATGGCTAAGAAAAAGAAGAATACCCACCGTGAATCTCCACAGTTACGCACGGCCACTTGTAACCCTTCACGTGGCGGATACTGTGTTTTTCTTTATGGGAATTACTTTACTTAACCCAAATCACTAATGACTTATTTTCAAGAAAAACAAGAATGAGCAAATCGGTGCTAACACTTAAAATCACAGATAGGGTTGCATGAATGGTTCTGACAATATTATAGGTTCTTAAATTACATATGGGATAGGTTCTAGATTGGGATAGGACCAGGCAAGGCAAATATACTATGGGTTACTATGATTCCTATTGATACTTACAGTCCACTGTAATTTAAGATTGGACTGTCCGGTCCTGGTCATCACGGATCGGGTCTACAGACAGCAGGGCACTTCTGGCGGGATAGGTCAGCTGGGTGGTTTGGGTCAACTGGATTGGATTGGCCTTTCCGATTGCTGGACACTGTAGATCAGTGGGATGGCGAGTTTCAGCAGGCAAGCCTTAATGGTAGCAAGCCAAACTGGATCAAAATTGCTCCCTTAGGTTTTGAGATGGTTTCAGGATTTGGGCCTAGCTGAAAAAGAGTTCAGCACTGCTGAGGCCTGGCTTTTCAAAGAAATCTGGATCAGGAACAAGATGGAGAATTCAGGAACAGGGCGCCAATGCCGAAATATGGATGGAGTCTGGAATCAGTTTGTGTGTGTGTGTGTGTGTGTGTGTTGTGAGTTCCCTCATTTATCCTGCCAAATGACATCACTAAGTTTATGGTAGGGGCAGACTTACAAGCCACACCCACAAGGCTATGATTGCTCAAAGGCAAAGTTTCCGCCTTGCTTTTTGCTGGTTGGATAATAGAAAGGGTTGTCATATTTTATGATGTGTCTTGGAACCTCCCACAGTTATTACGACCAACATATAACTTTCCCACAAATACATATTTATATAATTATGCACTCTAAGAAAATCGGACACATACATTACATATTTTGTGGGTTACATTTACATCCAACGCCCAAGTCTGTGGGACCCGGTCTTGTTTTTCTATTGAATTGTAGCAATTTTAATCATAAAGGTTTGGCCTAACAATTCCTAATTCGGTACATATATGTGCAATCACCCCTAGAACATGGGTAGACAATATTAGATTTGCAGCATTACTAGTTTCTGCGCAATTAGTCTTTTTGCATAACTTTTGCTCCTTAAAGAACTCCTACCAAGTCTTCACATGTCGATAATAAATTCAGATTTCAATGTATGTACTTTTCATTCCTTTACTTATTTTTGCTGCCAAGTTAAATGTCATGAAGGTCTGTGGCAAAATAATCAATTTAAACCCAAAATCACAGGTCGTTTTTTTTTTCTTCCCAAGTGTGAGCAAGTGGCCAGTCCTTTGAAGTTCACTGAGAAGCCTCTCCCAGCATCCTGTCCCTCCTCTGGAAGGATAAGTGTTCAAGCCTTCTATTGTATTTGCCTGGGGCAAAGACGAATGTCTAATGAGGTCCTTTATGAGTATGCAAGGCCTCCCAGCAGCAATTAGGCCTTTGTAACGCTCACCTGATTCTCGCAGAGGCGCCGGTCTTGACTGGGCGACTACCGTATCTTCAAAGGTGATGTGTAGCACCCGGTTGGCTCTTTGGCCTGGACCTCTGTGCACTGTATGCCTGACGTGTAGAGTAAGATGTCTGCAGATAGAAAATATGGGGTTAATGAACTGGGGTTATTGGGGTGTCCCTATCTCTTTCCTCTTCTCCTCTCCTGTAGACCCCCAAAGGTTAACGCTCTCACCTTAGGTAAGTGAATGCCGAGCTCTCCATCTGCCTCGGGGCAGGGTGCTGTAACCAGTTTCTTCACTGGATAGGTAGCGCAGGCCTCTTGACTTCAGAGGACTGCTGTCCGTCGTTTACTGCACGAACGGTAAGTTTCGAGTCATTCAAATGTCTTTTAAGTCTTTAGTAATGATGTCTCTTGTTTTGCAGGGTTCCGGCGATGGCGGATGACGGGCTGAAGTGAGTTGAAGATGGAGCCCGTGTGATGAATAGAAGCGCCTGGAAGCACGTAAGTAAGCGCTTGTTGCCTGCTTCACTATGCGCTCTAACTGTCTTTTTATTTTGCAGGTACGAGTTCGGAGCGGCTGCAGGGTGCCGGAATACCCACTGGATTAGATGTGGAAAGGAGTAATGGCACGTGAGTATTAAAGTTCCCCAATGTCTTTAAACGCACGTTGTTTTGTCTTTCAGATGCCGGAATGCAGTGTGAAGACCTCCGGAGCGCACGAAGAGTAGGTAAGCCTTTGCCTTTCAGATGCCGGAATGCTAGCCTGTTCTTTCTTGTCTTTATAGGTGTTGCTGAAGACTGGATTCAGGATGGTAAGCCTTTGCCTTTCAGATGCCGGAATGCTAACCTGTTCTTTCTTGTCTTTATAGGTGTTGCTGAAGAATGGATTCAGGATGGTAAGCCTTTTTCCTTAGGCCCAGGACTGGATGCAGAAGACACGATGAGCGTTCTGCTGCAGAGGTTGCAGAATAACGCAAAGCAAGATTCATCCACCGGGTGTGGTTTAAATAGCCTCCTGTAGTGCTTAGGTGTCTCCTTCCACAGCCACGCCTAAGTAAGAAAAGAGTTCCTGGTAAGAAAAGAGTTCCTGCCTTCCAGAAGAGTTCCAGTGTTCTGAATCTAGGGAGTGGCTCCAGCCCCACCCAACAGGAAAAGTAGTTCCAAACAGAAGAGGATCAGAGGCTCAACTGGCAGGCAAGTAAGCAGCATGGTCTGCTGAAGGTAAGTCCACCCAAGCATTATGAGCCCGGCGCTTCCAGCGCTGGGACTGGGCATATTTATGAGCCTGGTGCCACTGGCGCCAGGACTGGGTCCAAAAGGTCCCAATTGGGACTGGTTGGCACTCGGAACCTGGGTTATGGATCTGCTTCCAAGGGAGTTGGGAAAACCCTGACCTTTTGGAAGCAGAGATCATGACAGTACCCCCCCTCAAGGCCCCTCCCAAACCGGGCTTCTCCGGGGGTTTTGGCTTGTCAGGAAATGTTCGGTGAAATATTTTGATTAGGCGAGGAGCGTGGACATATTCAGCAGGTTCCCAGGATCTCTCTTGGGGGCCGTAGCCTTTCCAGTCAATTAGGTAGAATAGTTTAGATTTGGAGATCTTGGAGTCCAGAATGCTTTTGACTTCAAACTCGAGTTCTCCATCCACTAGGATAGGTTTTGGAGATTTGGTTAGTCGGGTTTGAGGTTGCACGGGTTTTAATAGAGAGACGTGGAAGACCGGATGTATCTTCATGTGCGGGGGCAAGTCCAACTTGACCGCTACTGGGTTTACTATGGTAGTGATGGAATAGGGACCAAGGTATCTTGGGTTGAATGTGCGTGGCCCTTTTAGAGATAGATATTTGGTGGATAACCAGACTTGATCCCCTACTTGATAGTGAGGGGCTTCCTTCCGATGTTGATCTGCTCCTTTCTTGTATTGTTCTTTAGCCCTTTGAAGGTGAGAAACAGCTTCCTTAAAGGCTTGGGTGATTGTAGAATGCAGGTAGTCTACTGCTGGTGTTTCAAGATCTTGGAGGGGATCCAACTCCGAGGTTCGAGGGTGACTGCCGTACAAAAGAAAAAACGGGGTTTTCCCAGTTCCCGAATGGACAGAGTTATTGTAGGCATACTCGGCTATCCAAAGGATATCTTTCCAAGTTTTTTCAGTTTGTTGCAGCATGCAGCGTAAATACTGTTCCAGAGTTTGATTGGTCCTCTCGGTTTGTCCGTCGGTCTGAGGGTGGTGACTGGTCGATAGTCTCACATCAATTTGAGCCGACCGACAGCAACTTCGCCAAAAATGAGAAATAAATTGACTACCTCGATCCGAAATTAGAACCGAAGGAAAACCGTGCAGTCGGACGATGTTTCCGAGAAATTCTCGGGCCAGAGTTGCTGCTGTTGGCAAGCCTTTGAGCGGAATGAAATGCGCCATCTTGGAGAATAAGTCCACGATTACTAGAATCGTATTGTATCCGGAGCATGGAGGTAGATCGGTGATGAAGTCCATAGAAAGCGTATGCCAAGGGCGAGGTGGGATGTCAATAGGGCGTAAGAGGCCTGCTGGTCTTTCCTTTTGACTCTTGTTTTGGGCGCATACTCCACAGGACATTATAAAGTCTCTGATATCTTTTTTCCAAGACGGCCACCAGAAGTAGCGCTTGATCTTTTCTGAGGTCTTGGCTATACCGGGATGACCTTCCATTAAAGAGTCGTGATAACAAGAGATTACTTTTTTCTGTAAATCTGTGCTGGGTAGGTATAATCGTTCTTGGAAATACAATAAGTTGTCCTTTACTGCAAAATCCTTTCCCTGCAGATGCCAATTCTGTATGTCTGCTGGAGTTACAAGTTGCCTGGCTTTATCCTTAACTTCCTCTATGGATTCTGTGGCGATTACACCCAGAATTCTTTGTTCGGGAATGATTGGTACAGGTTTAGGGTTGACCAAGTGTTCTTCCACTCCCATCCGAGAAAGGGCATCGGCTTTACCGTTCTTTGTACCAGGTCGATAGGTAATTATGAAGTCAAACTCGGCAAAGAATAATGCCCAACGGAGTTGTCTAGAGGATTGGGCTTTTGCGGTCTTCAAATATTGCAGGTTTCGGTGATCCGTAATCACAGTAACGGTGTGTCGGGCCCCCAGCAGATAATGCCGCCAAGCCTTAAAGGCAGACTTGATAGCCAGAAGTTCCTTGTCAGTAATCGTGTAATTGATTTCAGGAGGCGAGAATTTGCGGGACCAAAATGCCACAGGATGCAACTGATTGGTTACCGGGTCCTTTTGTGATAGAACTGCCCCCATGGCAAGGCTTGAAGCATCAGTTTCCACGATGTAGGGGAGTTCGGGGCGAGGGTGTTTTAAGATTGGTGCAGAGATAAATTTAGTCTTCAAATCCTGGAAAGCTTGTTCCGCCTCGGTAGACCATTCAAAAGGTTTGTTTTTCTTTAACAAGGCAGTGATGGGCTGGACTATTCGTGAGAATTCGGGGATAAACCTGCGGTAAAAGTTAGCAAAGCCTAACATGCTTTGCACACCTTTTACGGAGGATGGTGATGGCCATTTGAGAACTGCATCGACCTTCTTTGAATCCATACGCACTCCGCCAGGTGATAATATGAATCCCAAGAATTCAACTTCAGTCACGTTGAAAACACATTTTTCCAACTTAGCGAAAAGTTTGTGTTGACGCAATCTTTCGAGGACCATTTTCACGTGTTTCCGATGTTCAGATTCCGATGAAGAATAAACGAGGATGTCGTCAATGTAAACAACAACACATACATCTATGAGCTCTCTGAGGACATCGTTCATAAAATATTGAAAGGCGGCCGGGGCATTGCAAAGTCCGAAGGGCATGACCTGATATTCAAATAGCCCATACTTGGTGCGGGAGGCCGTCTTCCAATCATCGCCCTCTTTTACTCGTACCAAGTGGTAAGCTCCTCTAAGATCCAGCTTTGTATATATGCATGCTTTTCTGACTTGGTCCAGGAGTTCAGGGATCAAAGGTAACGGATATCTATTCTTAACGGTGATCTGGTTCAGGGAGCGATAATCGATACAAGTTCTAAGGTCTCCTTCCTTTTTTGGAACGAAGAACAAAGCTGAAGAAGCAGGGGACTTGGAAGGACGAATAAACCCATTTGCCAGGTATTGATCCAGGTATTGTCGAAGGTGAAGGTTCTCAGGCTCGGTGAGGGCATAAATTCTACTACAAGGAGGAGTAGATCCAGGTATCAGGTCTATCTGGCAGTCATAAGACCTATGAGGAGGTAGAGAGTTAGCCTGATCCTTCCGGAAAACATCTTGGTATTCTAGGTATTCGGGAGGTAACTGGGGAGTCTCTGAAGAAATTGCGGTCAGTGCAACACCAGGTGGAGGGTGACAAGTAGAGACACATTCTGGAAACTGGACCGTTCTTGCTCGCCAATCGATCAGAGGATTGTGTTTCTCTAACCAAGGTATTCCTAGAATAATCTGAAACTGAGGGGCCTTGATCACATCGAACACGATCTTCTCATGGTGTCCATCTTGACTTACTAGCGTCACCTCTTGAGTGGTATGCGTTACTGGCCCGGAGGCTATCTCCGTACCATCCACCGTAGTAATGACGTCCTTTACAGCCTTGGGACAAAGAGTTAGATTCATCCTCAAAACCATTTCATGATCCACATAATTGCCGATGGCACCGCTGTCGACGTAAGCTTCAATTGCATGTAATCGATCCGAATTATCAGGGCTAATGAGGACCATAGGTATCACGAAATGCGAGGTCACGGAACTGGTTTTCACGCTCGGCAAGAGGACCTCTATTCTTGTCGGGCGAGGTCGTTTCCCTGCTCAGAGTTTGTAACTTTGGTAACTGCAGCTCCTACTGCCTTCTTGGCAGGTTTCACCGGACAGTCTCGAAGAAAGTGCCCTGAGTTTCCGCAATATAGGCATAATTGCAACTGTTTCCTCCTTTCCCGCTCCCTTTGTGTTAGAGGACCTTTCAGACCCCCTATTTGCATGGGTTCCCCGGAGTCTACTTCTTTGGAAGGAGTTGGCGGTTTGGAAAATACTCGAGCATCAAACTTGGAACGATCGGCCTTCCTGTTCTGCAGCCTGTGATCTATTTGAACGACCAAGTCTATATAATCCGAACAGTCTTGTGGGGGATTCACTACTTGGACTAAAACGTCTTTGAGCTCTCCACGTAGACCTCTATAAAACAGCGTAATCCTTTTGTCCTCAGGCCATTGAGTTTCCACTATTAGTCTATTGAAAGATGCAATATAAGCCAAAAGGTCTTGATTACCCTGTCGCAACGAAAGAAGCTCATTGTCCAAGGCCTGCCCCTGTGAATGTCTTGCGAACAGTTTTTCCATACTAAGCTGAAAGGCTTGAAAATCATGGAGAACCGGATCATCTTGATTAACTAGAGGGATCGACCAGTCTGCCGCATTGCCACTAAGGTACGAAAGTACAAAAGCTACTTTTGCTTGATCAGTTGGAAAGGCTGCTGGCCGGCATAAGAAGTGCAACCGGCACTGATTGATAAATACTGCAAACCTCTTTGGGTCACCAGAAAATCGTTCGGGCGGAGCCAGAGGTACATTCCCAGGTAGGTTGATCTGCACTGGATTCATAGAGGATGTTGAAGGAAGATTTGCCCCTGATGCGGGTAACGGGGTCTGTCCGGCTTGTGACTGTAGCACTTGTCTAGCAAGATTGTCTGTTCTCTCCTTGGAAATAATTAGTTCCCTTCTTAGAGCATTAGTTTCCTGACGAGCTGCATGCACTTCTGCCCTTAGTTCCCCAAGTAACCGGGCTAGGGGGTCAGTATCCGAGGTTTCCATAGCGCCTGGGCGAGAGTTTTGCGGTAGGCTTTGCGTTCTGTAACGCTCACCTGATTCTCGCAGAGGCGCCGGTCTTGACTGGGCGACTACCGTATCTTCATAGGTGATGTGTAGCACCCGGTTGGCTCTTTGGCCTGGACCTCTGTGCACTGTATGCCTGACGTGTAGAGTAAGATGTCTGCAGATAGAAAATATGGGGTTAATGAACTGGGGTTATTGGGGTGTCCCTATCTCTTTCCTCTTCTCCTCTACTGTAGACCCCCAAAGGTTAACGCTCTCACCTTAGGTAAGTGAATGCCGAGCTCTCCATCTGCCTCAGGGCAGGGTGCTGTAACCAGTTTCTTCACTGGATAGGTAGCGCAGGCCTCTTGACTTCAGAGGACTGCTGTCCGTCGTTTACTGCACGAACGGTAGGTTTCGAGTCATTCAAATGTCTTTAAAGTCTTTAGTAATGATGTCTCTTGTTTTGCAGGGTTCCGGCGATGGCGGATGACGGGCTGAAGTGAGTTGAAGATGGAGCCCGTGTGATGAATAGAAGCGCCTGGATGCACGTAAGTAAGCGCTTGTTGCCTGCTTCACTATGCGCTCTAACTGTCTTTTTATTTTGCAGGTACGAGTTCGGAGCGGCTGCAGGGTGCCGGAATACCCACTGGATTAGTTGTGGAAAGGAGTAATGGCACGTGAGTATTAAAGTTCCCCAATGTCTTTAAACGCACCTTGTTTTGTCTTTCAGATGCCGGAATGCTAGCCTGTTCTTTCTTGTCTTTATAGGTGTTGCTGAAGACTGGATTCAGGATGGTAAGCCTTTGCCTTTCAGATGCCGGAATGCTAACCTGTTCTTTCTTGTCTTTATAGGTGTTGCTGAAGACTGGATTCAGGATGGTAAGCCTTTTTCCTTAGGCCCAGGACCGGATGCAGAAGACACGATGAGCGTTCTGCTGCAGAGGTTGCAGAATAACGCAAAGCAAGATTCATCCACCGGGTGTGGTTTAAATAGCCTCCTGTAGTGCTTAGGTGTCTCCTTCCACAGCCACGCCTAAGTAAGAAAAGAGTTCCTGGTAAGAAAAGAGTTCCTGCCTTCCAGAAGAGTTCCAGTGTTCTGAATCTAGGGAGTGGCTCCAGCCCCACCCAACAGGAAAAGTAGTTCCAAACAGAAGAGGATCAGAGGCTCAACTGGCAGGCAAGTAAGCAGCATGGTCTGCTGAAGGTAAGTCCACCCAAGCATTATGAGCCCGGCGCTTCCAGCGCTGGGACTGGGCATATTTATGAGCCTGGTGCCACTGGCGCCAGGACTGGGTCCAAAAGGTCCCAATTGGGACTGGTTGGCACTCGGAACCTGGGTTATGGATCTGCTTCCAAGGGAGTTGGGAAAACCCTGACCTTTTGGAAGCAGAGATCATGACAGCCTTCCTGCCAGCAATGAAGTATCAACCTTTCCCAGGCAGAGGACTGTCAAACAGAATTTTTTTTTAAAAAAAAATGTAATCCTCTCCAAGCTGGGTTACTTTAAGTTTTACCTACATCTTTCATTAAAACATATAAAATTAACACAGTTTATAGGTGAATTTTTACATTAGCAATCCTTTGACATTTCTTAAAGAATTGGGCCTTTCAACAAAAACATGCTTTCAAAACAGGTGATTTTGCACTTTCTTCATAGAAAAACACATTAAACTGAGTTATTTTTAAATCAGATTTTCCTATGCAGCACGTACACATTTGATTCAGCATTATTTCTTCCCGGGAGTGCTTGGATTGTTTGCAGTCTGGATACATGTATCCTGCCTTTGTTTAAAGTTTCTGTCTGCACAGCTGATTTTGTTACATGTTGCAATTTTAGCCGTGTTTTTCCTGTGGAACTGAAAACAAATGTTCCTGGGCTGCTATTTCCTTAGATACAATTGCTAAAGCTGTCAGTCAATGAGGCCCGGTTCCTTTGAGCCACACTGGATGATCCTGACATTTCAGTACCCTTTTTAATCTAAACGATTCAATGGAAATAAATGGATCTAGCGCAAAAACAGCACTTTTAAAGGCTGAACAGCTAACATTTTAAAAGGCATTTTCGGTTTTCAGCACAATTCTGCTGCTTTGCTGCATGTTGAATGTAACAGAGCCCACTGGCATGCTCCTGCAGTGATAACTCTGTTTTCACCCCCCCTCGACTGTGTGGCAGGGTGGGCAGCCTTTTCTTGGTTGTGACCCAAATGCGGTTTTGCAGATTTTGGCACGTACAGGAGTCAGCACATCCATTTTGGGCTGTTTCTTTCACCATTTGTAAAGTGATGCAGTGGGGCACATTGGAATGGGTCAAAATATCCCACAGGTGTCCGTTTCTGCATTCCTGGCTCTTTGAATGTTTCTGGGTCATTGTCTGTCCAAGAGGGTGTACCAGCTCTTATCACTTTATGCATGCTTAATGTTTGCTCTACAGATGTTATTGAGGGTTGCAGATCAAAAGGGAAATCCGTTATAGTTAGAAACATGTCCCTTAAACAATATAATGTATCACTGTCTGTTTCCATTTAGATAATCTAAGCTTCTGTTACGCTTTACCCTATTTACGAAAAGTCTTGTCTCCATCTTTTCAATTTAGGGTGGGGTTGCTTGTTTCCAGCACATTGCGAAGTATCTCGTAGCTAATATCAACAGTTCGGCCATGTCGCTCTTTCCCAGACTACATATTGGGCATATGCTAAAAAGTGGCCCGTCCCTATCTGCCATCTCCCACAAAAGTATAAAGCAGCACCCCTCATACATATATCCGATATGTTCTGGCATTACCTCTGCTCCCCTTCTTAAAAAGATAGCCTTAGTTTGTTCCGTTGTTCCGCAAGCGGACCATCTGAATGTAAACGAATTCAGGCGTAAGCCGTGTGGTGTTAATAGTAATAAACGGTTATAACCCAAGAAATGCCTACGATTATACATTCCCCTAGCTCTCAAAAGCATAAGAGGAAGTTACATATTAATAAAAGTCTGTAACGCTTACCTGACTCCCACGGAGGCGCTGGCCTGGTTCGCGCTGCTGTGACCTCTTCTAAGGTGATGCGCAGGGTTCGGAAGACTGACTGGACCGGGCCCCCAGATCTGGCTTGTCTGGCTTGCAGAAGTATCCTTCTGTAGGCGAAAATAGGGGATTAACTGTCTGCGGGGTAATGCAATCAACCTCCCACTTTCCCCTCTCACCCCCTCGAAACCTTTCTGTGATTCCTCGTAGCGTCTCACCTTAGGGTCTGGAAGGACGAGCTCTCCATCCTGCGTCTGATGCAGGGGCGCGTTGGTATCCAGTTACTTCACTGGATTTTCGGATTGGTGAGAACCAAACTTGCTTGGCTTCCAGGTACGTTTTTTGATAAGAGGTTCCCCTTGTGTCCATGCATTAATGTACTAATGCTAGTGTCTTTTTCCCCATAGGGGCCGGGGTACGGAATGCCAGGGAACAGGCACCGACCCGAGATGAGAGGTGAAATCCTTGTAGAAATCGGGTAAGTCTTTAATGAGCGTTTTTTGGTAATGTCTTTTCATTCGCTCATTAACGCTGATGTCTCTTTTTCCCCTTAGAGGCCGGGTTCTGGAAATGCCAGGATGCGGCGCGGACCCGAAATGAAGAGGGAATGAATCAACAGTTAAGTCTTAACATGGAGATTTAGCTTTCCTTATTCCCTTCTCTCTCTCACCTTTTGTTCTGGTCTTTTTCTCCCTAGGCGCTGGGGCGTGACTGCGAATCCGGATGATCAGTGCTGAACATGGAGGCGCCCAGTAAAGGTGAGTGGAATGCGGCGCTGCAGCGATCGACGCGATGAGCTTTTAAATAAAAGTCTTCCTTTTCAGGATTGTCGCCGAGATGTCTCCGGGATGCGGATTTAGCAGGTAAGGACTTTTCCTTCTTCTGTTCTCTTCTCTTCCTTTGCAGGTGATCCAGGATGCTGGTAGGCATGGCAGAAGTCAGGATGCAGGAGCAGACACGGTGAGCGTCCAGCTGCTAGATGCAGAACAACGCGAAGCACGTTTGGCTGTTCGGGTGGGGTTTAAATAGCCTTGGAAGAAGTTCCAGGTATGTATCCTTCCTCCAATCAGGTATGTATCCTTCCCCGACCACGCCCGGATGGTAAATTAGTCCCACAGGTAAAGTAGTTCCTTTCAGGCCTCAAGGAGGCCGGGATCCTGCAGCATGGTCTGCATCAGGTAAGTCCACCCAAGCACATCCATAATGAGCCTGGCGCCTATGGCGCCAGGACTGATGTCTTTTATGAGCCTGGCGCCATAGGCGCCAGGACACTGCCCAAAGCGCCCCTATATGGGGTTGCTGGGATCTTCCTTGGGGACTGGATGTCCGCTTTCGGGACGCAGGGCTTGAACCGGCTCCCCGGGAGCGGGCATCATGACAAAGTCTTAAGACCAAAGATCCAAATTCCTCTTCTCAAACCTGCCTTATGACTGATTCTTGTGACATCCCTTTGTTAAATATCTTGGAAAGTAGAAATCAACTTTGTAATAAAGAAGAGGTTAAGAAAACAAATGTTATCATTAGGGACTTCAAGTCTCATAACTCCCTCGGTACTCGGATGAGGAAGAGGGATGCAGAGGAACAAAGATGCAGGAGTGGTCAGATAATTAGTAAAAATTGCCTACAACTGAGAGAGACTTAGAGGATTAAAATGCCCCTCAGATGCAGGTAAAGAGGAAGCAGTATTGTAGAAGACTGTACGGGCCAGGAAAGCAGTTGTCGGAAGAAGTAGAGGAGCAAGAAGACGATGGACCAGGAAGGGTCCTCAGAGGGTCTGTGCCTCTAAAACTCCAAACTGCAGAGGTCACGCAGCGGGAAGCTTAGAGGAGAAATTCTTATCCTGTGGAACGACAACATACATAGGTTGCTCAGCAGGAAGCCGACGTGCTGCAAGCATTTGAGGTGCCTCGGGTGTCTGGTTGCGCCAGAGACTCTCGAGAGTCAGAACGGCTCCAAATCAATGTGGTGGAAGTGGCGACCGAAGCAATGGTGTGCCTGGTCAGGAGAAGCCACAGGTCCAGCAGTCCTGCGAACACAAAGCATATCACCTGGAAGCGACATACCCGGGGGTCTGAGAGGAACGAGTGACTTTGGGGGGCTCCAGTGTAGGACGCGTGTTCCTCGCTACAGGATCACTCCGAACGAGTGAAAAGCAAGTTAATAAGCACAGCAAAGAGCGAACTGGTGAAAATTCACTAAAGCAAGCTAATAAACGTTTAGAATACCGAATTATTGAAAACTCTCAAAAGCACGCTAATGAGCATTACGAATACCGAACTGTTGAAAATTCACAAAAGTAAATGAACCCTAGAACTGAATACTTAAGCGTGAGCAAACACCAACAACCTGGCGGGGAGCTCTTATTAGAATCTCAGGCATACCACCAAATCCACAAGCCAAAAGAAATTAAAGAATGGGCAATATCCGTTTAACAGGAGTCGCCAAACACAAGAGGGGAATGTTAAAAAGCCCCAGGGTTGTCAAGGTTGCGACTCAGGTTCTGGGCCATCCATGATTGTGGTTTATATAAACTCACATTGCTACAACCAAGGCACAAGCAGGGGAAGACTTTAGCCTGACTACTATTTTGGTACAGTTGCAGATCGGAAAAGAAAGGTGGCAAACAGGCGTCCTTCTGGAAGATGTTATCCAGAGGGAGGTGAGCATTGTTTGTGGAAAGGTCCTAGTATGGATCAGTGTGAATGTTCTATTCCCTGAAAACTGCTAATATTGTGATACCAAAGAAGACCATTGAAGTGTTGTTATTCTAATCTGAAAGTTACCAGTGAAACACTTTTCTGTTGTTGAAGAAGTAGATGGGTAGGTGAGTATACCCGTAAGGCAAGAAGTGATTGCCCCGAAGAAACCCGGTGAAAGGATAAACCAGGTAGTAGAAGGTACAATAGTGGTACTAATGAAAAACATGTTGAATTGACATTTGGGAAATTATTGTGAAAGCTGGTTGAAGAAAAGTTACAATTCTTCCTACAGTTAAAATTGTGGTGAACCAAACGGTTTGCCAAAATTGTGAAATAATTCTTATTCCAGGAGGAATAAGAGCTTATGACTTTTTCAAAGTACTTTATTTATTTATATTTATATAGCGCGCAAGAAGCCCAGGGGCATTGAGGCGCTGTTACTTGCGATAACTTAGTTACATGGTACAGGCATGAAAGCGATTGTTAACACATTATGAATACTACAAGATATCGTACTGTTACAAATATTGCATTGGGACGTATATTACAACATATATGATAAGTATTCGTGCTGGTGTGTCGGGTCTTATGTGAAGAGGGTAGTTTTCAGTGTTTTGCGGAAGGTGGTGAGGGAGGCCTCCCCTCGGATAGTTGGAGGTAGGGCATTCCAGTGAGTGGGCGCGAGATAGGGGAAACTGGATCCGCCCGCTTTTACTCGTGGCACCGAGAGAATGTTGGTGTACGGTGATCTGGTTGGCCTGGTAGTGGAGACGGGGTGGATCCTTTGAGAGAGGTATGCTGGAGCAGAGAGGTGAATGCACTTGTGGGTCAGTGTCAGGGCTTTGAATACAATCCTTTCCTTTATTGGGAGCCAGTGGGCTAGTTTTCTGGCTTCAGAGATGTGTTCTCTTTTAGCAATGCCTTGGGCTGCCCGGAGAGCATTGTTCTGTACTCCTTGTAGTCTCTCTAAGTTTTTGTTGGAGGTTCCTAGAAAGAGTACGTTGCAGTAGTCTAGCCTAGAGCCGGTGATGGCTCTGGCTATGTTGGTGCAGTTCTCTTTGGAGAGAAAGGGCCTGACTGCGTTGATAAGTTTGGCATGATATGCAGCTGCTGAGGCTATTGCGCTGAATTGTCTATCCATGGATAGGCTGGAGTCCAGGTAGACTCCCAGAGTTTTGACAGAGTCGGAGACCGGAATTTTAATGGAGTCAATGGTGAAGTGGCTGAATTGGGCATCTAGATTTTTTAGTGTGTCGGGGGAACCTACCAGGAGGAGTTCCGTCTTGTCAGAGTTGAGGCATAGACCGTTGTCTGCCATCCAGGCTTGGATGGTGTTGTAGAGGTTGTTGAGGGTCAGGGAGTCAGTGTCATAGTTGCCTGTGAGAGTGAGGAGGATCTGCGTGTCGTCGGCGTAGTTGGTGTAGGATATGCCCATAGCGTCGAGGACGAGGAAGAGGGGTCGTGTGAAGATGTTGTATAGGGTGGGGGAGAGACAGAAGCCTTGGGGTACACCACAAAGTATAATGGTTGGTGATGCGGCGGCTAGGTCAGAGAATACTTGCATGGTTCTGTCTTGTAAGAAAAAGGTGATCCAGGCTGTGGCCTCTGGGGAGAATTTGGCAGTGGAGGAAAGGTGGTGGCATAAGACACTATGATCCACGAGGTTGAAGGCTGCGGATAGGTCAAGGAGTAGGAGAAGTGCTGGTTTACCCAAGTCTCTAGCATCGTCCATCTGGTTTTTCAGGTCAAGTAGGGCGGTTTCGGTCCCGTGTCTGGGGCGGAAGCCAGATTGGCGGAGTCCAAGGAGTTTGTTCTCTTCAATGAAGTGCTGGACCTGCAGGTAGGCTGCTTTGTCCAATATTTTGAGGAGGAATGGGACAGTGGTGATGGGTCTGTAGTTGTTGGGGGAGGTGGGATCGAGAGTTGGCTTTTTCAAAAGAGGGCGTACCCAAGCTTCCTTGAGGGAGGCGGGGACTTTCCCTGTGGTAAAGGAGGCATTCACAAAGGCTGTTAGGAAGGGAGCTTGCGCTTCCGTGCAGTCTTTGATAATGGAGGCTGGGCATGCATCACCTTTGCAGTTAGAGGGTTTGATGTTCCTCATTATGTTGATGATGTCTTTTTCCTGAATGGGTTTGAAGGAGAAGGGTAGGGGGGGGATCCGGGGCAGGTGGTGGGATGGGGATATGCTTATTGGGTAAGGCTTGTTTAGTGGCTAGTATTTTGTTTTTGAGGAGGCTTAATTTGGTTAGCATGGCCGTTTGTATTTCATCACACCAGTCTTTGTCTTTGGTGAAATTCTGGGGGGCGGGAGTGGGTGTCTCGAGCTCCCTGAAAATGGCGAAGATTTCTTTTGTGCTAGATTGGGCTTCCGAGATTCTGTATTCAAAGGATCTGGCCTTTGCTTGGGTGATTGCCTTTTTGTATTTGGTGGATAGGGCTTTAAAGATCATCTTGTCCTTTTCAGAGTGGGACGTTTGCCACTGTGTGAGTGCGGCTTTTTTCTCATTTCGCAGTGTGAGGAGGTCAGGGGTGAACAAAGAGTTGGAGTGGGTAGTGGGTTTGGATTTGCGAGGTTTGAGCGGGGCAATGGAGTTGATAGCTGCTTTAATGGCAACATCATAGGTTGTTGCGAGTGTTTCTGGGTCTGATGAAAAAGGTGGTCTGAAGGCTGGGCCTTGGCGGAAGGGCAGTAGCCTTTCCTTCGTGAGCTGGCGGGAGCTTCTGGTGAGGCAGGGTGGGAGCGGTTGAGTTGAGGGGGCAGCAGGGGAGCTAGTGGTGAGGATGCTAAAGGTGATGATGTGGTGGTCAGACCATGGGGTGGGATTGTTTCCTGTGATGATGAGTGGGCAGTTGTGCTGTGCTATCCAGTCGAGTGTTCTGCCCTGGGTGTGAGTTGGGCTCAGGACGGTGTTCTTGTAGCATAGAGCATTGAGGGCAGAGTCAAGGGATTGGGCTGCTACGTCCTTGCTATCCCGGAGCCCTAGGTTGGCATCCCCAAGGAGAATGGCTTTAGACTGTTTTTTGAGGTTGTCAGAGAGGAGGTGGATGAGAGAGGCTTGAAAGTCTCCTGTTGGGCCTGGAGGGCGGTAGACAGTGTGTACAGTAATGGTGCAGTGGGGAGAGAGGGTTATTTTGACTTGGAGGTAGTCGCTGTTGTTGTTGGTCAGGGATTTCTCTACCTTTCTGATAGAGAGGCAGTCTTTGGCAATAATTGCTACACCTCCACCTTTGGAGAGGCGATCTTGTCTAGTAATGGAATAGCCAGGGGGTAGGGCGAGGGAGAGCGCGGGGCCGGAGGCCTCATGTAGCCATGTTTCTGAGATCATGAGTAGATCTAAGTCCTGGGAGGTTAGGAGGTCGTGGATGTCTAGAGCGTGGGCATTGATGGACCTAGCGTTAATCATGGCGCATTTCAGGTGGGGTTCAGTAGTGGCTGGGGGGGTTCATGATGAAAGAGGGTGAGGTGGAGGGGGGGGGTTGCGCTCTGGGTGTTAGGGGAGATACACAACACAGATTTGACACTGGGGGGCTCATTTTCAGAGGTAGTGGACACATGTGGCATAGCATTTGGCACAATAGCTTTCAAAATGGTGGTAGAAGAATTGCATACCGCAGATTTTACACTGGGGGGCTCATTTTCAGAGGTAGTGGACACATGTGGCATAGCATTTGGCACAATAGCATTCAAAATGGTGGTAGAAGAATTGCATACCGCAGATTTTACACTGGGGGGCTCATTTTCAGAGATGGTGGACACACTTGTAGTCACATTCGTTATGGGGGCAGTACAGCAATACGAAGAGTTAAGTACTTTGTTGGTCGCTGTGTTGGTAGTACATGTAGTGGATGCAGGCTTTGAGGTTTTGCGGGGGAGCCTGGCCTTATCAGCGAGTATAGAGGGTTGTACAGTGCGTGAGCATAGCCGTGTAATACGGGTGCTCGTGGGGATGGGCTGTGAGTTGATGTCGGTTTGCAATGTACGTGCGCGAAACCTGATGCGCCTTGAGGTACAGCATTGGATAGAGAGAAGCTTGCAGGGGTGGTGCTTCTTACCTTCTAGGCACGGCATCGGAAATGGGCACACGGCAGGCGAGCAGTGACGAGCTGCAAAGAGCACAGGAGGCCTTTTCTCCTGGCCTTCTCTCGTCGGCTTCGCCTCTCGGCCCTCTCCCCCTCCATTTAAAGCAGGAGGGGAGGGGCGGGCGGGCCGACGTAACAAATCAGGACCTTGGGCTGCGGCGGTGAACTTCGTGGCTCCGGGACTCCTGGACTGTTGGTTTGCCCGGTGAAGCCCTGCTGCTGTGCTGAAGCTCTGAATTTGCCTCGACTAGAGAGACCCTGCAAGGACGACTTCTCCCTTTGAGATGGCGGGACCAATCAACTCCAAAGTAAGCCCATTTGGACATCCTCTCGAAGCTGGTTGTATTTCCACTGCTGGAACCGAAGTGCCAGGAAGAGGAACACCAGATATTGTGCGTTGCTTTTAAGTCAAACCCGAGCGCTAGGAAGATCCTTCGGACTTCCCTGATGCAGGACTGACCAAGCCTGAGCCACCTCAACAGAGTGCTGGAACCCAGACGTGAGGAGCTGAAACACTGAAGGACCACTCAATTGAAGTTTGCCCATTGCTGCTGCTGACCTTCCCATTGCAGAGCAGGAGTCCCCAGACACCCACCCTTTTGTCCCCACGACTGAGGCTTAGGAACAACAGGATCTGCAGAGCTGTATAGGAACAGAAGCCAGCTGGAACCATTTCTTCTAACCAGAGGTACTGTAAAGTCTAAGAGAACTTACCACTTGTTGTGTAGCCTTACCTGCTCTCAGTTGAGACCTGTCTTGGTTACCTTGCAGAGTTGCTAAAGCTTTGCCCTTCACAAGCCTCCCAGCTTGTGGCCCTTCAAGAGTTCTATTTTCCACAAACATTTCTAAAAACATTGTGCAAGACTATGTTACCTACCTGCAAAGATCACCTTCAGCTCCCCTTGACATTTTGCAATTAACATTGGCTGTCCTGGCTCCCTGAGAGACTCCTCTTTACCTCTGACTTTGTGCTTTGGCCTTTCCCCCCAGGAAAGGGTTAATTTACTCTGCATTGGAAGGTTTTTAAAGTACTAACCAGTTTGTGAATGATTTGTTAACCTTAGTTCTATTCCTCTATTCTGACTTTTACTGCAAACTCGGTATTGCTCTACATGTACCAGTGATAAATCAATGTCCACAGTGTCCTAGCTATTTAAGTCACCTCTGGGTGTAAGAAGATTCTGTGTGCCATCCCAATGGGTATCATCTGATTTAGTGAAACAGAGTGTGTTTTGAAGTGTATTATAAGTGTTACATATATATTGCTCCCTTCTGATGAAGGCTTATACAACTGACTGTGAAATAAATTAATTGTTTTATCAAGAAACCTTGAGTGTAAGTGTTTGTTTGAATAACTGTACTGTGAAATTGTGTGTCACAACATTACTGCTATTGAGATAAGCCTGGCTGCTCAGCCACACTACCAACCTGTGTAGTTCAGACTTATACCAAATGTTGGGTCCTTATTGCCAGGAGGTCAAGGTTATTGTAGTGCACCCAAAGGGTACTGCATACAATCTTGCCTAACAGTCGCAAAACCCAGATCTGTCCTCTGTCGTCCGTAAAATGGATTGTCTATAATTTAATCATATTTTGACGGTGTTGTGATCTGTACACATGCTTCAAGAAGGCCCTAACAGCAATATATGCTGCTGCTACCAAATGTCACTCTAGATATGAATTAAATATGCACTAAATAACTATCATATCATCTAGTCTTACATTTCAACTTGCCACCACATTACATATATTGGCATTGTCTTGGCGTCAATTTAGATAAGGTGGCTACACTTAAAATAATTGATAGTAGATTACAGAAAATAAAACACTGGCCCAAGGTTCCAATATCACTAGTAGGGCAGGCACACCTGAAGATGACTATCCTACCATACTTGAATCGTTTTCACATGCTTCCCCTTTATGATCCAAATAGCCGCCTTTTGGAAGTTGTGACGGTCTTCTAGCAAACTTTGTGTGAGTTTGGTTTAAACATCTCATTTTCTTCCCATCCCATATAATTACTATTTTATTGAGCGGGCATTGTCCTGCCAGTTTAAATCTATACTATTGGATAAAGAAGCTCCGCGCACTCAACATCTTAGGACCACCAACAACTGTGCACCACTGTATCTTCAACTCAAAAAACATAAGCCCCTGACTCTTTGGTACAAACTGGAATTCTTTGACAAAAGGTTTGCTATCCACATACAATTTATTTTCTGGAAAAAATCCCACCAAGAACACCTCATCACCCTGTGAACTCCCCTTTCAGAATGCAGGACACACTTCTCCTCATCGAAAGCCACAACAACCATTATGGAAACATCCAACAAGAGCAGCGCGCTTCTCCAAGCTATGGAGTACTGTATCAATGCCTCCTGAAAAACTGCATTCCACTGACAAATGCAACACCATCAGCTACTTTTTCAAAGACCATAGAAGGCCACACGTTGACCGCTCTAAACACACCAGGGCTTTGCACCCATACCAGCCACAACATATAAATATGGACTGGATTCTGGACATTTACTCCAGAAGTCATGTCCAGCACTCTTGCAGCCCTCATACCCCCACCAGCTGCGAAGACGACCATTGTGAAGGTCATTACTGATGAAGCAGTCACACACTCTGCTCAACGCTTTAAACAGATCTCTCACACAAGGCACCTTACTAGAGGCACTAGAAATGGGACAAATGCTCCCCCTGCTAATGAAACCCATGCTCCAGATAGATGACCTGGCCAAATATCATCCCGCACGCATCTATACTTTCACAGCAAAGTGATGAGAAGACTGATACGATCCAGTTGCACAAAAGGTTCACTCAGCAAATTTCCTACAGGACTACCAGCCCTGTTTCCGTACAAAATGTAGTATAGCACCTGCTACCATCCAAGTTATCGAACTGTTCACATCTTAAACAAACAGAAATCTTTACTTGTCACTCTCAGCCTTTGCCTTCAGTACAGTTGAACACATTGGAATTGAAACTCTGGGGGTACAACTCCTCAACACTGACACACAGATGGCCTGCAGCTTTCCTTAAAGGTAAATTGCATCAGCAACATCCATCGACTCAAGCCCCCCGTCTCTCATGCTAACCTGGAAGTAATGCTGGCTTTCCATTCTTGGCATTCTCTCTCGCTGCTTCCGTGTATGGGTGCAAGCACCAGGGAGCTACACAAATTCCCCACTATGATGGTTTCAGCACGGTTCTCTGGGCGTCCTGCCCTCCACGTTGTGTTGATGCCACCACCGGATATAAGATTCAATTCTCTGGGGTCACAGTGGCGTCTCCGTTCTCGCATATGCTTGGCCTCCAGCATTTCTGACTGGCAGCCTCTACTTCCTTTAAAATTTGCGGGCTCTGCGGCTCTCCTTGGCTCCGCCGCTCCCAGGCGTAGTGATAGGGGGCTTCCCTTGCTTAATGCACTCTCTCCCTCTCGTCACTCCACTCGTCGTAGTTAAATATAGTCTCTCCTTAAAGAGGCAGGTTTCTTTCCTTTTGCAAAATCGTTTTTTTCAGTATTGTCTTCAACCAAACACCCAGATGTCTGAGTATTCTTCATAGCAGGTAGCCCCATATACGCTGCTATGATGGAGGGTCTAGGGAGTTCCTCACAGGGACCAGAGTCCTTGCCCTCTAAGGCGGGGGAGGGGTCCCACTTGCCCAGACCTATAGGCAGTGTCTTGCGGATTAGGCTCACCTCAAACCTCAAAGGGGAAGGCTCCCCCTTGGGGACAAGGGATGAATGCCCTTGATTTGCCTCAGTACATGTTGTCTATGACCTCCAGACTTGAGCCTCAGGATTACAAAACGATCAATAAACTCCTGAAATCCCTCTTCCTATCACTGCAACCCGTTATAAAGATCTATAAGAGGAAACTGGAAGAAAGGTCCTGTGAGCCACTCTTCAATGGATTTTATTCAGCAGACAGATGATTGGTATGATTGCCACCTGACAGACGAGTCCCATGAGGGCATTGCCACTTCTAAACACAGGAGGATTGCGATTCCAAAGATGAGGCAACTTATCCTGCAGATGCTGCGAAGGAGTGGGAAGAAAGATTGTCTTCTAAGCAGGAGGACAAATATGAGGAGTATATCCTTCATAATCAGGCTGACGCTGGACAAGACCCTATGGCTTCTATACCAGATATTGCCTCCTTCCACAGACCTTCAAGATGTCTGCCAAGTTTGACTTACGAGGTGGTGGGGCCTTATTTTATTTTAAGGGGTTTCTGTCTCTTTAGGAACTCCTAAACTAGTTTTCTTTCCCTATTGGGTTTTCTTGAATCACTCACCTCTTTTTGTGTTAGAGGGACGTCTCCTGAAGTCCCCATACCACTGCAACCCATTTAAGAGCAAATGGTCCCATGGTAGCCCATCTGTCTCCTGAGACATTTTTGCATTGGGATGATTATAACACCCTACACTGGTTTTAGTGAGTAGTCTTGTGGTGAGAGGGGAAAGTCTGCTTACTGCATTAGTAGCCTTGTGTACCTCTTTGATAGCCACACGGATACTAATGAATGTTAAGTCCTGCTCTGTCATTTTGATTTTCGGGCCTCTCTTTATTAAGAGAATCCACAAGGCAGCCCTAACGTTTCCATTGTGCACACATGGGCTCACTTTGAGCCCAGCCCTGCATCCTCTATAATTGTTTAGACTGGTTTAGAACCGTCCCTATTCCTGGCTAGCCATTACACTTCCTGTGGCGGTGCCTGAAAGTTTGGCAGTGTTTTGGGCTAAAATGATTGGCAGGCCACCTAAAAATTAGTTTGGATCAGGGAATTTGTCCCTTCTCCCCAAGAGAGAGCCACCCCCTTTGGGATTCGAGAGGTGAGTTTGCTAAGCTTAACACCCCTAGGGCACAGGGCGACTCCCCCCTTGGTGGAAGACAAGTAACCGCCAGAAAGGGATTTTATTCATCATTACTCATGTGAAAAGTCCCATGTGTTTGTTGGCTATATGGGGATTGACCAGTAGAATTGTATGTATGACCTTTTAGAAATAGCTTGTGTGGTTTCTGGCGCTTTTACAAGACCTTTATAACGAGAACCACAGAATCAACAGATCATCCAATCCCTGTCAGGCCTGAAATATAGACACTGTACAAGCGACACCAGGAGAGAAGGAAAGGGAAGAGGAAGTCCTGCACAGCGAGCCGCAAGAGAAGACACTCTCCTGGAAGGTGGAGAGAGGAAGCAGCCCTGACGCATAAGGCATGTTGTGCAGAGGAGCCAAAGAAATATTGTCACACAACACTATCAAACCGATATATAAATTCACCCTTGGAGGAAATAGAATAGCTTTTGATTCAATGACTTGTGAAACACAGGCAAGTTCTCGCATGCGTTGGGAGTAGAAAGAACACTTCAGGATAATCATAGTACAGCTTCCCTAGCTTTTATAAAGTTCAACCCTAAAATGGTTTGAATTTTGTATTTATTATTTGTATCGCGCACCTAACCCTGAGGTAACTGGGCGCTGGAAAACTTCAGCATGTTACATGTATACATACACAAGACATCAACAGTTGGGTCGACCAAGGTTACAGGTAGGTCTGGCAGTCAATAAATACAGATGGCAGCATAGAAATCAAAAACGGTGAAGACATGACTACAGAACAGCTGGAAGCATCTGTAGTAGTAGTACAGACTAGGGCTTCAGATGTTACACTCATCAGTGAGCCAGGTCTTTACTCCAGTTCTGAAAGCACAGAAGGAAGGTTACATTCCAATGATGGGAGGCAAGGAGTTCCAATAATTGGCAGCTTGGACAGGGAAGCTGGCACCTCCTGCAATTTTTAGGTTAAACCTAGGAACTGAAAGGAGATGTGTATGGGAGGCTCTGGTGGGGCGGGCTAGTTGGTATTTGGAGAACAAGTATCTAGGAGCAGAATTTGACAGACATTTGTGGTTGATTGCCAGGGCGCGTAGTGTTATTCTATCGTGCACTGGGAGCCAGTTAGATTTCTGTCTCAGGCTCGAGTAGTGACTGGATCTAGGAATGTTTAGTGCTGATCTTAAGGAGTTGTTTTGTAGGACCTGACGTCTGTTGAGATTCAGTTCAGAGGATCCTAGGAATAGCGTGTTGCAATAGTCTATCTTAGAAAGTGCTAAGACTCTAGCTAGCGTCATGCAACTAGTGGGTGACAAATATGATTTACAGGCATTGATCAGCTTGTTGGTGTAGACTGTTGATGATGATATGGAGCTGACATGTTTCTTTAAGGACAAGGTTGAGTCAAGATAAACTCCTTGTGTCACCAGATCCATCGTATATTCTTCACAGGTAGGCTTATGAAGAGATTGGTGATGCCAGTGATTATGATTAATGAGTCAAAACGTTCACGAAAGTATATTTGATCAATCCCAGTCCTTAGGATGGTCCTAGGAAGGGATCCTTGACCAGGCCTCCACCGACTCAGTTAGGAAAGAGTGATTTACGGACAACAGGCAATCTTCAATCAACAAAAGAGCAGGTCCAGCACAGCTTCTGTTCATGCCAGAAGGCTGAAAATGTGAGAGCAGGAGTCTTTTTAAAAGGTTTCAAGGATGCACTTGGAACAGCGGCAGACACAGCGAGTTAGCCCAGCAGAGAGTTAGTTAGTCCACCAGTTGGTCCAAGAAACCTTCCGAAGACGCTGATCCTGAAGCAGGGGTCGACTGTTTGTTACCACTGGTCCAGGATTGGAAACACTGATCAGGGCCTTCTTGAGATCAGCACATAGGGGCATGGCTTCACCAGGACAGCACTGGAGTCGATGCTGGTCAGGGTCAGGGGTAGTTAGTGGGCTGCACTACTTTGTCTTGTATTGGTTGGCTCCAACAATCAGTCAAATAGCTGCAGGAGCCCTCCTTTCATCCATGATTAGGGTTTGGATGATGCCCAAGACCCACAATGGTACGTATGTGCACAATTCAAACAGGGAGTGGCCAACCAATTATGGATAGCCACTGGCCGCAACATCTGCCCAGCAACAGACATTCAGGCATTATTATTATTATTACTATTACACAGACAAGCCCCCTTAGCCACGAAAGCCACAGCTTTCCCAGGGAAAGGGCATTCCATTTTCTGGCATTTCCTGACCTGAGAAGGCAAATATGGCCAAAGAACAAGCAAAAAACCTCATGGTAGGGCTATTTCAGGGTGCTAGTCACCTTTTAGTAGCCATTTTATGTAAATGCAAAAGTGCACCAGTAAATGGTTATGTTGTTGTGATTTATACTGTGCACTGCTGCCATTTTCATGGTCTCCTGGCTCTCTGGCGATCTGGAAAGCAAGGAGATCTTAGTGGGATTGAGAGGGAAAAGCGCAAGAGAACTTTGATGTGCTGTTGGTTGCTTCCATTCAGAAAAACCAGTCACTGTGTGCTGGTTTGTTTTTATTTAGTCGAAGTTATGTGATGTTTGGTGTAGGAGTGTGTATGGGGTGATTTGCGTGTGTTTGGTTTAGTTTGCTGTTGGGTGTTGTGGAGTGTGAACAGTTTTTGGTGCTTTTAGGTATTTGTTGCAGTAGAGGTACGAGTGTGTTTTGTTCAGTGTTTGAGGGCGATTATGTCATGATGCCTACCTCCAAGGAGCCAGGTCCGACCCAGCAACCCCAGAGGCAGGCATCATTTCCCCCAGGGAAGTGCCAGCGGGCCCAAGCTGGGGCCCTTTGGACACAGTCCTGGCGCCTTAGGCGCCAGGCTCATGTTGGACCCCTGTCCTCGCGCCTTAGGCGCCAGGCTCATAAAGCTAGACATGTGTTCAAGTGTTTTAAGGTGCACTTACCTGATGCAGACCATGTTGCTACATCCAGGCCCTCTTGAGGCCTGAATGGAACTACTTTACCTGTGGAACTACTTTCCCCTGGGTGTGGTCGGGGAAGGGTACTTACCTGATCGGTGGAAGGATACATACCTGGAACTTCTTCCAAAGCTATTTAAACCACGCCCGATCAGCAACTCACGCTTCGCGTTGTTCTGCTCCTCGCAGCTGGACGCTCACCGTGTCAGCTCCTGCTTCTGGACTTCAGCCACGCCTGTCAGCATCCTGGGTCACCTGCTAAGAGAGAATTGCAGAGAAAGAAGACCTTACCTGCTAAAGCTGCATCACGGAGACTTCACACCGACGATCCTGAAAGGGAAGGCATCATTTTAAAAGCATTTCGCTTCGATCGCTGCAGCGCTGCATTTCACTCACCTTTCCTGGGCACCTCCATCTTCAGCAGCGATCATCCGGATCCGCAGCCACTTCCCAGAGCCTAGAGAGAAAAAGACAAGAACACAAGGTGAGAGAAGGAAGGGAATAGGAAAAGCTCAGTTTCCTTCGAAGACTTACCTGTTGGGTCATTCCCATTTCATTTCGGGTCCTGCCGCTTCCTGGCATTCCGGACCCCGGCCCCTATGGGGAAAAAAGACAGACATTGAATGAGCGAATGCAAAGACATTACCCGAACGCTCATCCAGAACTTACCTGTCATTTACTGGAACTGCACGTTTCACTTCGGGTCGGCGCCATATCTCCGGCATTCCGAACCCCGGCCCCTAAGGGGAAAAAGATATAAGCGTTAGCGCTTGCTGCAATAAGACAATGAACATTATTATTAAGCTTGAACTTTTGAACTTGCTACAGAACTCTTACAGCGCCTTACCTGAATAGTCAAGCTTCTTTGAACTCCCATCAAACCTCAATCCAGTGAAGTAACTGGGTTTCAACGCGCCCCTGCATCAGAAGCAGGATGGAGAACTCATCCTTCCAGACCCTAAGGTGAGACTTCACGGGGAATCGAGGAAGGGTATCGTGGAGGGTTGGAAGGGAGTGGGAGGCTTGAGCATTATTCCGTCAGTAGGTAATACTCTCTTTTCACGCACAGGGGAATATTCCTGCGAGACAGTGAGTCCATCTTCAGAGTCCTGCGCTTCACCATAGAAGAAGCATCAGCACTCGAAGCCAGACCTGCGCCTCCGTGGGAATCAGGTGAGTGTGACAGATTATTCTGGATATTGGAGTTTTTTTTTAATAGGGTTGGTTAGTGGAGCATAGTCTGTATCCTTTTTTGCCATGGTTATAGTGAGCCTTCGAGTTCATATTATTCTATGGTGATTTGCAGTAGAATGCTTCATTTCATTGGGTAGCCATGTTTCGGTTCATCAGGTTTCGGTTGCATTTAGTGTTTCCATTGTGTTGTGTTGGCAGTTTCCCGTTTAGCTGGCTGAGTTAAAGCCGTGTTTGTAGTCATTTTCTAATCTTTAGTTGATCATCTTCTGTTTGTATTTCCTTTGGGAGTGTGTTCTAAAGTTTAGCCACGATGTAGGAGAATGCTGTTCCACCAAATTTCCACTTTTAGTATTGTTTAGGTTCGAGGCAAATGTCTCTGCTGGACCTTAGTGTTCGGTTTGGTTTGTAGATGGACATGTTTCCCTGTATTCATTCTGCTCCTTGGACGTGGGTTGTTTGGTCTGTTATGCAGTGTGTTTTGAAGAAAATGTGTTTTTTGTCGGATAGCCAATGTGAAGAGCTCTCAGTGCTGGTGTGATGTGTTCTCTCTTACAGAGTCTGAGGAGTTGTCTTGCTGCTTCTTTCTGTCTTCATTGTGGTTTTTTGGTAAGGTAGTGTTACATTCTGAGATAGATGCTGTTTGTTTATTTATTCATTTATTAACATTTATAAAGCGTGCAGCAGCCCGAGGGCATTGTGGCGCTATTACAGACAACATTCTTAATTGCATAATACATACTTACATACATGAAGCATGCATAATATATACTTGGTTACATGAAGAATGCAGTAGGCAGGGTGAGGAGAGAGGGGTCGGTAGCAAGGAGTGAAGGCTGTGTTAGTTGAAGAGTGTGGTTTTTATCACTTTGCGGAAGGCTGGGAGGGAGGTTTTCGCTCTAAGTGTGTTGAGTAGGACACTCCATAGTTTAGGTGCTATATGTGGGAAGCCAATCCCCCGCTTTGGCCCTTTTGATGGGTGGGATGCGCATTTGGTTAGCGTAGTCTATTCTTGACATGACGAGAGAAATGACGAAGTGTGTTCTATGTGGAAAGGTGAAAAGGGAGGTATTTGCTTGACTGTGTGTCGGTGGAAGAAGCACTTCTTTACTACTGCATTGACTTGATATTCGAGTGGTGGGTCATTGTCCATTAATATTCCTTGATTTGTAACCACTTTGGATGGTTCCGGTTGATTTCCCATTTCAGTAGGCCATGGAATGTGGTGTTGGTTTGACGGGGCGTTATCATGATTTCTGTTTTTGTCTTGGTTGATTTTAAGGCTGTTGGTATTTTTTTTCTGAGAGGCAGTTGATTAGGGTCTTGTTCTCCGCCAGTGTTGATTTTGTAGATGAGTTGTGTGTCGTCTGCATAATTGTAGAAAGTGAGACCATGGGCCTCATTACAAGTCTGGCGGTCTGAAAATAAGCAACGTACCGGCACCATTTCCTGACCGCCAGACTACGAGAATGCTTGCAGGGGCCGGTGCACCCAGCAGGTCTGACCTGCCAGGAGCACCGGCCCCTGCAGGCATGGTTTTCACAGAAGTACCGGCACTGTTGGCAATGGTGCTGGTGCTTCCGTGTCCCCAATCCCATGGAGTCCTATTGGACTATTGGACTCCATGGGAATGGGGACTTAAAGTTCCCGCCGCCTGATATCCTAGGCTGCCAGGGCTTGACTATCCCGGTGGCACTGGGATATCAGGCAGTGGAAATGGTGTTACGAGGTCAGCGGCCAACCTCATAATGAGGGCCCATGTCTTTTGATGAGAGGGGTTAGGTAGAAGTTGGTTAATTAGCAGTGGTGAGAGGGATGAGCCTTGTGGAACTCCGCAAGTTGAGTTGAATGGGTTAGCCTTGTGTCTGTTCTGACTTCCATGATGGATTTTAGCGGAAATAATGTGTTGACGATTTCTTTATCTTTCAGTCTTTTGATGAGTGTTTCGTGGTGGATTGTATAGAAGGCTGCTGATAGATCAAGTAGTAGTAGTTCCGATTTGACATGGCGTCTGTATTGCATAAAATCAGCATTAAATAGACACACCATATTTAATTCTAAAATTCACAGTCCTTACTTACAAATATCAGAAAAGATTTAAAACCCAACATCCACAAACTGAGTCCAACAAAAATTTCAAGAGGCAAATCTAAAACATTCCTTACTCAACAGGATGATCTTCCAATTTCAACTTCAATACAAAACCCACAATTGCAATGACGCTAGATGTTGTTCTCACCGCCAGACAATCCTTCCAAAACGAACCTTCCCTGTCTGTGTACTTACTAAAATAACATTGACGATAGCCACCAGTGCTGGGCATACGATCACCAGGTGATGTAATGTTTCAACTGTGTTTCCTCTCTTACAGAATATGTCCCCTGTGGTCTTCCTACTTATTAATTCATACCTGTATTTGATTTCATTTGTTGGGAGCATATTCCACCTAAACCTGCGAAACAGCCTTCTCACCTTTCTGTTTGAGAATATGGTGAGAAACTACTGCACTTGTTATAGTCCATCTTAAGGCGTGCCAAGGACTTGTACCCCTGAAATATCTCCATGATCTGGATCCAGTCATCATCATATAGGATTTTCTTAACCCGTAGAGTGTGTCGGATGAGATCTTCTTTCCGCACCCTTTGATAGTCTAGTACGGATATACAATATTCTTAAAACTCCCTTAAGAATTTCACCTTTTTTGACTGAAGTAAATTCAACAAGTCTTTATACAGTGAATTTTCTGGAGGAGAGATAATATTTTGAAATGGTGACAGGACTCTCCACTTAGCTCTTAAGGTGAGGGAGTTAAGCCTCAGGTCATACTGAACTGCCGCAAGCGGAATAGAGGATTGGGTGTCAATGATTTGTGCCATAATAGACCCTCTAACACCTGTAACATGTCTTTCACCCACAGGGAAAGGACCTCATAGCCATACAGCAACTTAGCAACTATCTTCCCTTCGTAAAACCTCTGGGTCAGGAGGATCAAGAATTTCCCATATCTTGTATATACCTGCTGCATCTGTGCCGACAGGGCAGTCACCCTAGTCCTCAACCACGCCTACACTTTAGACCTATGGGGCTTAGCCAACACATGAAATCACAAGTAGATTAGGTTAATAATTTTCTCCACTGGTTCAGAAGAATCTTGCCATCTAAATGACAGTTTTATTTTTCAATGTACATTGCATAACTTTTGACTTTTGAGGGTTGACGGCCAGAAAGTTTTTGGAGCGAAATCTCGAAAAAGTTGTAATTAGACACTGCAGCCCTATTTCGGTGCAATCAAAGATAAGAAAATCATCAGTATAACTTAGCCAGATGACAGGAAGGCCATTTAGTTTCGGGAGAACACATGCTATTGGGTCCAGGTAGCCGCCCAAACCTGACATGTAAAGTTTTTTTTTTTAAACCAGTTTTATTGGTTTTAATATTATACATATGCTTATCAATGCAATCCCTTATGCATCAGTGCACATTGCCATGAGCCGTTCCATTGCTTTACGTTTTACTGTAGCAAATGGTTCAAAGTACGTCCCAACTCCCCCCCACCCCCCTTCCCTCTCTCAAAAGCCCCTACCCCCGCCCACGTGTTGCCAGTTGAAAAATGAGTCCGTTCCCCACGTTGCAGATCTAGCAGCGGTTGGTCCTTTTATGTCACTTTAGAGGACTCTCGCCCTGTCTGTTTCTGTGCTAGCTGGTTCAAACAGTGATTGGGTGAGTATTCCATGCCGTTCTCTCCACATTAGTGTCACTAAGGGGTTACATGTGCTGCTTGTCTACAAGCTGTGGCTTCAGCCAATGCCCATTTAGGGCCTCTCGGGGACTCCAAGTCATCGCTATCCGACGCTTAGCAAGTATGAACGCCAAGCCTTTCATCTTGTAGACGTACCGTAAATGATCAGGGCGTGTAAAGCAACCGAACATGCAGGCAGCAGGTGTTAAAGGGTGTATGCTGAGGCCTCCTTTGTTCAGTCTATCCGCTATTCCCTCCCAGTATCGCTGTACATTAGGGCAGGACCAAAACATGTGCAAAATGCCTGCGTCCGTGGTAGCGCATCTGGGACAGTGTTGTGTTGCTGCCCTGGGGAATTTGGATATCAGAAGGGGGTTTAAGTATGATCTATTCTCTATGCGTAACATACAGTTGTATCAATTGCAGCCTTGCATTTCAGGACGCCCATTGCGTATCTGGAAACAGAGTACACAGGTCCTGCTCCCACCTGACAATTATAGTTGTTTCTGTAGGGGGGTCTACTTGTTAGCAGAAAACCATATAGCCTAGAAATGATCTGTGTGCCTTTGGCTATGTCGTACAGGGTGTCAATTATGGAGTGTGCCTCCACCATCTCTCCGTACATTGGCCACCTGCGTACTATCAGGTTTTTTATGGTGCAGTATTGCAGGTATTGACCCTGCTGTATCCCTGTGTTATTGCCGAGCTCCGTGAAGGGTGTAAAGGAGGTAGCAATAAGCAGGTCCCCTATTGTAGCAATGCCCTTAGGTTCCCAGTGCGTCCGGGTCCCCAGATGCACTTGAGTCGCTTCAGCGGCCAGAGAGATCAAGGGAATCTGCACCGAAAACAGGTCTTTCAGCTTAATTAGTGCTAATGCCCTATTCCACAGTTGAATGCCCAGTGCTATTAAGTATAGATAACGGCTAATACCTGTCAGTTTGTGCTACTATATTTCTCTCAAAAAGACGCCCAGCGCTGCCAGCTGCAGTACTGTAGTATATGAGGTAGATTCATCTGCCAACCATCCTACCACAAATTGCAGTTGCCCCGCTGTGTAATAGAGCTCGAAGTGGGGGACCCTTATGCCCCCCTCTTCGTAGGGTCTTTGTAATGACGCTTGCGCAACCCCGCGTCTGCCTTTACGCCACAAAAATTCTCTGCACAAGGAGTTAATAACTTTAAAGAAGGCCTTGGGTATATTGTATGGGACATTTGTGAAGTACTGTAGGAGTTGCGGCAGGACAATCATTTTTAATAGTGCCGCTCTTCCCATTAATGATAGGGGCAATTTGGTCCAGAACATCATGGAGCCCTTCATCCCCCTGAGGGCTTTTTGTGTATTATTCACATGTTCCTTGGCTGGATCATGATAGATGTCAACCCCTAAGTAGCAGAATGTAGTGTAGCTCCATTTTAGGGCCAGCACTGGTAATTTATTGGGGCGTGTCTTGGCCAGTCCTGCCAGTGGGAACAAAGAGGACTTTTGCATATTGACTGTAATACCTGAAAATTGAGCGAAACTGGCAAGGACTTTGATTATCAATTCCAAATTATCTTCTGGGTTTTGCACATATATGAGCGTATCATCAGCGTACATGGAAATCAGGTGCTGTGTACCCAGGACAGGTATGCCCACCGGCATGTTCTCTGCCCGTAGCTATGCGGCCACTGGCTCCATCGCCAAAATGTATAGCAACAGGAACAACGGGCATCCCTGTCTAGTGCCTTTCTCTAGCACCCAGGGTTCTGAGAATGGTCTACCCATCCTGACTCGTGCTATTGGATCCTTGTATATTATTTCCACCCAACGTAGATAGTACGGGCCAAGTCTAACCTGCGCAAAGTAGCAGGCAGCCACTCCCATTTCCCATAGGTATTTTATATTTGAGGTATTCAGGGATAGCCTTCCTGCGACAGTATTGTGATGTCCTTAAATATATAAAGGCTGTGAACTAAGTCACATTTAGAGTGTCAAAGGAGTGTTCCCCATCCTCCACACAAACCATGAAAACAGAAAGACATACTCTGAAATGCGCCACGTGTTCATTTAATGTTATTTATGCCCATTGGTTAACACGTGTTTCGGCCTAGGGGCCTTTTTCAAAACCTGACATGTGCCTAAGCTTGTAAAACTGCTTCATGCAATACTGTAGATTACACTTCACGTGTTGTTATCCCGGGTTAATTCCCACGGTCCCATATGTTTTTCCCATAGGTTTATAGTGTTTTTAAAGTCCTTGGCCGAGATCGGAGTATCTAGGTTGCTGGCTGTCTCCTCATCTAGCTTCGGGAGATCTATTTCGCTTAACACCTCCTCTGTGAGGAAGTGTGTGGTCTTGGGCATTTCCTTATACAGACTATGGTAGAAGTCGTAAAAAATAATTGAATCCCTTCTTGAGTGTTACATGTAGTGCCCTGCTGCGTTTGTATAGAATATATGGGTGAGTGTCGCTCTTCTTTCTTACATATCCAGTCTATCTGGCTTGTCCTCCTCTGCATACTGCCTCTCACCATATCTAGTATAGCTGTGCCTCCTCAGCCACTCCCAGCAGTTCAGGCACTGTTACTGCAAAGCCATTTTTTCTGCTCCCCCATTTCCCAGGGTGTTATGCAATTGTGTCAACGTCTGTAAATTATATGATAAGGCATTTATAACGCGCCTATGCACAAGTGTTTCAAGGCGCGACGGGGCAAGTGAGGGGGAACAGAGGGAAGACAGACAACGATCCCACTAGGCCAGGTGTCATTCAAATCGCACAAGTGCATGGGAAGGGAAAAGTGCAGGAGGGGAGACGGAGCGGACAGTGCAGTACATGGGATAATAGAATAAATACGAAAAGTACGGCCAGCAGGTGGCAAGTGCAAGGGGAAAAGGGTAAGTGTAGGCATCAGGTGTCAAGTGCTGGTAATGGGACTGTAGGGATACAGAAAAACAGTCCCCAAGTGCAGGGGTTGCCAGGAAGGCAGTGCAGGTGTGCGACTGGTGGGGGAGGGGACCTGGGCCCGAGATCAGAGGGTGGCCAGGTAACCAGTGCAGTTTCAGTTTCAGCTAGGAAATCAGCAGGGGAGAGGAGGAGAAAAAGCAGAAGCAAAGAGAAAGGTTTTGAGGTGCTTCTGGAACCGGAGATGGTTCTCAAGTTTCAGGGGGGCAGGGAGGCTGGTCCAGAGGGAAACCCCAGCCGAAGAAAGAGATCTACCACCAACTCGTTGCTTGGAGAAGCGACTGACCCTGAGGGAGTTGGAGGTGTAAGAGCGAAGAGTTCGAGATGGAAGATATTTAGGAAGAGAGAGTTGAAGGTATTGAAGCCCCAGGCCCCAGAAGGCCTTGTGGACTATGCAGAGGGTTTTGAACTTAATCCTTACAGCCACTGGGAGCCAGTGCAGAGATTTCAGTCCTGGAGAGATTCGATCCCAGGGCTTGAGGCCAAGGACAAGTCTCGCAGTCCTGTTCTGAATGAGTTACAAACGGCGGAGAGTAGAGGCAGGCAGATTTAGAAAAAGGCTGTTGCAATAGTCCAGCTTAGAGAGAACCAGAGCTCTGGGGACAGTGAGCTTCTTGGGGAAGAAGAGGAAAGGAAGAATACCCCTGAGGAGGTGCAGCTGGTAGTGTGACTTCTTAGAGGGGGAGAGTATGGAGTTGAAGATGACCCCAATGTTTTTAGAATCACAGGTGGGAGGAGGAAGAGGGCCAAGAGAGGCCGGCCAGAGAGGGACAGGAAAGGAGGGTGTGCCGATGATGAGAATCTCATTCTTACTGGCATTAAGGCAGAGATCATTGGCGGCACACCACTCCTGGATGGCAGACACACAGTCAGAGATGAGAGGGTGAGAAGAGGTGTCTAAGGGTAGCCTGAAAATGAGCAGAGTGTCATCCGCATAGCACTGGAAGTGCGTCTTCCACTGCGTGCGTCTTCCACTGTGGACAATTCCCTGCAAAGCGTATGATATATTTTATTTGTATTGCGCTGATACAAACGTGTTTCAGAGCGTGGCCTGGATGGCCCCTGATTTTGCTATAGCAGTACCTCTAATGACTACCTTTAAGGCCTCCCATAGGGTTATCGCGCCAGGCACACTCCCGTCATTATGATGGAAGTATTCCTTGTAACTGACCCGCATATGGTCTCGGAAAGCAACGTCCAACAGGGCCTCACTCCTCAGTTTCCATGTCTGGATGGGGGGTTCCAGGGGTGCATATCGCCACCGCAACAGCAAGGGAACATGGTCCGACCGGACCATGCTCTTGTAGTCTGCTAGCATTGATTCTCCCATTAGATCCGTCCCTACAAAAAAGTAATCCAGCCTTGTGTGGACTGCCACGGAGGTATGAGAGTAGTGTCTAGAGTGCGCGTTGAGTGTTCTCCAAACATCGATCAACCAATTCAAATGATATTACAAGTGTTTGTAGGGCCCTGCAGGAGGAGAGGGTTTTAGAAACTTAGTCCGACCTATCCATTCAAGGATTCAGAACACAATTGAAGCCCCCCCCCCACCCCATATAGCTTCTCCGTTTCTGTAGGGGCAAGCCTAGGGTACATTGTCTGGAAGAAAGCTGCTGTGTTGTGGTTAAGTGCATGTGTATTTATTAGACAAGTATCCACATTCTCTAAGAGCCCCTGTACTAGAACCATTCTGCCCTCATCTTCTGCCTTAAATTGGGTGACTTTAAAGGATACCGTCTGTGCTATCAATGTCAGTACTCCACGAGCGTACGCGGAGTACGTAGAGCCTATAATTTTCCTCCCCATTTCCTAGCCAGCAGCTCCTGTTTCTCTATCGTAAGGTGGGTCTCCTGTAATAGGGCAATATCAATTTTATGTCTGCGAAGGTAAGAGTACACTGTGTTCCTTTTCACAATTCTTTTGCAGCACTGTACCTTAGACCTTAATTGTAATGTTGCAGTATCTTATCCACAGCTTGTTCTACACAATTTTCAATGTCCAAGAGCAATTGCAAATCAGGGGATAAGCCTGTTCTTGCGTGTAGCTCAGCAGAGTTCCTCCCAGGCCACGCCTGATCCTTCTGGCAGTGTCTGATCCTTCTGGTGGTGTGAGGAGGCACCGAGCCCCGCTATGAAGGCACAGTGTAGTATCCAGCCTTGTCTGGCCACTGCAGCCGCTTTCTTCTGCGGGTCTGCATACCTTGCATTAATGTTGCCTACCCTTATTAGGGCTCAGGGTGTTAAGTTTGCCCTCTAAGAGCTTGCCACTGTCCCTCGGCGGTCTGAGGAATGAGGGTTTCCGCTTGGCAAGTTCATTCGACAACCCCACCTAGACATCAAGTGTGCCAACCTTTAAGTCAGGCAGCTGACGCCGAGAAGACTCGATAATGCCACATCGACGTACCACCAGATGCAAAGTGAACTCTTCCTGAATTTTGTATTAAGAGAGAGTACATCCATCTTCAAGCTGTTTGCCAGCAAAAATTCTAACAATTGTTTTTCTTCTGAAATTTCTCAATCAGATACTTCAGGTACCTTTTGGAAAAAGGGACCTCTGAGGTCACACTGATTTTAGTCCTGCTTCTTTCGATAGTCACTCCACCGCCTAGATTACCGGCTTCCCGTTCACTTTAATGCGCTCTTGCACAAATTGCTCAGTGGAGGAACCAGTGCCGATGCAGGTGATTTTGTCCGCTTGAGATTGTCCTTATGCAGAACGCGCAGGCTAGGGCAGCAGGCTTACCCTTTTGTTGTCTTCCTTCTCCCCCGGCACTTCCCCACTGGCTCCTCTCCCTCAGTGTATCCTGAACGCCACCAACGCTTCGGGATGGCCAGAGCTCTACGCTTCCCCGAGTGGGTCACAGCCCCATTGCCTCCGCCCTCATGGTTTCTCTGTCTCCGCTCCACAGTAGGCAGTCAGGTCTTTTCTCTTGGAGTCCGGCTCCGATGCGAAGCTGCTTGTAGCACAGCAAGCCATCCCAGCCTCCTCCTGCAGTTCCCTATAACCTTAGTGCCGGAACACCGCTCCAGTCTCCATTTTGTTTTTGTTGTTCGTCTGGCTTCAGATTGCATGGAGCTTTTCTCGATATGTTCCGATATAGATGACGTTTCCCGAAGCCGAACCTCTGTTATGCAGACATTCCCAAACTTCGATATCCACTTGGGTCCATGTGCCACAGCGTTGGTGCCTATATTTCCCCAGATATTAATGGATCAGCAAGGAGCTCCTCTTCAAGACCCCCTTACACCATGGCTGCTGGCCATGCCCCTCTGACATGTAAAGGTTAAAGAGGCAGGGGACAAAATGCACCCTTGCTTCCCTCCTATAGGTCGGTATGCTTCAAGATGAGCCCCCACACTGGTTCAGTCTGACTTGTACTCCAGAATTTTCGTGGAGACCGGCAATAAGCTTTAGTAATCCGTGTGGAATACCCCACCGCTGCAACCTCAACCACAAAAGATTTCTGTTAACAATATCAAAGGCAGCTCTAAGATCGATGGAAGTCCCACCCCACTGCGGTCATCCCCTGGTGGCCACGCCATATTTAAGTTGCTGGTGAGTATAACGTGCTTCTCCGCAAACCACTCAAGCTTAGCCAGTGTCATTCTCAGAAACCCATCTTGCCCGGAATTTGGCGCATACACTGTTGCGAGTGTGAATACGTCGGCATTGATGCAAAATTTAACAAAAAAGAAGCGCTCCTGCTTATCCCCCTTTGAGTCTATAACCTAGAGGTTGGGTATGTTCTTGAATGCTATCAAGACCCCTCTGTTTTATTGGTTGCGTTGGCCTGAAAGATAAGTGGATACGTCGGTAGTCGAAGCCTCAAACTGTCAGTCTTCCGAATGTGGGTCTCTTGGAGCGTGAGAAAGTCTGGCTTCTCACGCCTCAAGAGGTGAACCACCTTCCCTTGTTAGACTGGGGAATGCAGTCCCCTAATATTGTAAGTGAGAACTTTGAACCCGTCACTCATTCACTCCATCGCCCTCCTCTATCCCCCCTCTGGCCCACTCTCTGTATCTCTGTTAGGGACCCACAGAAGGCTGTTTGCCCACCATGACGCTTTGGAGCTGGCCCCCCTCCGCCCCTTTTGCCCTCCCATTCTCGTCCCCAAGATCCTATCCAAGTGTACAGCAACTCTCTCCCCCATTGCCCCCCCCCCCGCCTTTCTCCCCCTGCTGCAACAAATCCAGGCCGCTACATGGCTCCTAAAGACATCTTCGGGGTGAAGCCCTGACCATGTACCAGTAAACCACCTGGGACCCAGAACTGCAGAGAGCCATCACTATTCCGCTCCATGAGATTCCAAGAAAGCAATCTCCCCAACACTCACTCCCCACCCGCGAATACCTCCCCCGCCCCCCCCCAGATTCCCTGAATTGAGCTCCTTCCATATTCTTTTAAGCATTAGCCTAGATAACTTTGTATGCCTGCACCCAACCTCCCCCCTCCCCCCCGATGCCCTTGGCTCATTTATTTAGCTGGCCCTCTAGCCACAGCCAGCTGGATTTTGACTAAGCTTCTTCGCTGTTACCCCTCCTGCGACATGTCCTTAGACTTGCTCCAGCCTTTCGGTGCACAAGGCCGTTTGTTCTCTGTCACCAATGTTGTCCATTCCCATTGCCTCCTCCTCTGGGGAGAAAACAAGGGGGGTCCTCAGAGTCCCTTTGCCAGACATTAGTCCCAGTTACGAGAGCCTTACCCAGATTCGTTAGCTCACTATCTTTCACAGAGAAGAAATATCCAAAACATATCCGTCTTTGTCCAGCACTGGGGCAGTCCAGCACCGAAATGCTAGGCAATTCTCCTGTGAACAAGAATACCTACAGCAACTGCAGACACGTGTTTCGATCTGGTTGGACCTCACCATTAGGGTGGAGCTGTGCCTCTCTAAGAATAGTGAGAAAGGGGTCCACGTCTGGATTTCTCTAGTAATTTAGGGTTAGCCCCACACTTGCATAAATTGTGCAAAAAACAAGGGAGTCCTCCACCAGGTGCCAGGACCTGAGTCCTCTGAGGGCAAGAACCATGTCACCGCTCTCGGGCGACACCATGCCAAGGCCTTCAAACGCAGGTAGTCACCATGCAGTGCCTACCTCTCCATGTAAGCAGCAAGCTGAACGGAAAGGTCAGCGAGTAGCGGATCTTCTCTTGGTTGAGGATCTTGACTACCGGCCCAAACAGCCTCCTCTTAAGCAAAGTGGAATGTGCCAGGTTTTGAAAAAGTTGGTCCTCAGTTCCATTAATTTTTAGCGAGGTGGCCGTGCGGGTTGCTTTCAGAACCTCCTCCTTGTGCCCATAGGATGCACATCCAGCTAAGACATCTCTTGGGGCGGGCTCCCGGTTATCTTCGTGTAGGGATTCTGTCGATGCGGACCCCATCAGGCGGAACATCCAGGAGTAACTCTGCAAAGAAGGATTGGATTGTCGATTTAAGGACCTTATCCATGATCTCCTGCGGGACATTCTTGAGGTGTTTATTTGACTGCTGTGACCTGGTCTCGAGGTCTTTGCACTGAAGATCCAGGTTGTCAGACATCTGAGCCAATTGTTCCAGCGCTTGATCGGTTTTCCTGGAGTCCTCGGCCAGCTTTTGAAGGGTCTGTTCATTCGTGTCTGTGTTCCCCCAGCTTCGAGAGCTCCTCCTTGATCTCCTACACCGCTCCTTTGAAGTACGCCCTCAGGGAGGAAAATTGTGCTTGAAAGGACCCCATAATCCGTTTCTGGAGTTGGGCTAAATACTGCACCAGGTCCTCCTTATTGACTGCCATGGGGCTCGGCTGTGGCAACGTCCCACCTTCTCCTGTTACCTCGTCTGGGGGTGAAGCGGGCTTTAGGGCCTTCTGCTTGTCCAGTTGCCAACACCTATTTAGTGAGCCCTCAGCCACCTGGAAGGCCGCCGTTGGAATAGCTGGGGGCTCCTTGTTCCTTCCTCTACCCTTGCTTTTTGACATGTGACCCTCTGGTGGCCATGAGTAGGAACTCGTTGTAGCCCGGACGTCGCTCCCCTCGATATCGGAACTCGCTCCTCCTCAGACCACCACAACCTGCCCCCCTGTTCCACTGACCAGTCCCCCGGAGCTGGCCCCCGGAGCTGGCCCCAGGTCAGACCTGGCGGGAACATCACCTCCCGCCTGCAGGAGTCGGGATCAGGCGGTCCGGAATTAACAGTGGCGGCGGGTTTACCGCCACTGTTATTTCTGGACCGCCCGACATGTAATGAGGCCCAATGTCTCCCCACGGGGCCTGATGTGATCTCTTTACGTCAGTGGCCACTGCTCAGCCTGCGCCCCCTGTCCTTACCGTCCTGTGGGGCCAAGTTTCTCTTGCTGCATTTGTTCTCCTTGGATGGTGCCACTCTGCCTGGACGCCAAGCTGCTTGTGCACTGCCAGGCTTCTTCCCTGCTGCTGCTGCTGTGGCCCCCATGCCCTATTGGGACAGGTATACATTCGCCAGGGCCCCCCACCGCTCCTCTTCTTTCATAGGCAGCCCCTCGGGGTAGGCGTCTCCCCTGCTCCCTCCCAAGTTTGCAGCAGTGTCCTTTGGACAGGGCAGCTAGTCATGAAAATATCTGTGGTGACCTGTGCGAGTTGGCATAGCATTGTCAATGCAAAGCCGCTGCATTGGTCTGTGCTTATGTTTCTGCCCTTCAAGTTTACAATTGTAAAGCGATTCTTTTTCTGTCTAGCGCTGCTCCATTGAGTAGGCCGGCACCCCCCTTCCACTCTCAAAGTTGGTCCCACCCGGGGCCCGCCGTCTCGAGTAACTCAGGGAGGCCTGGACCCCCACTGAGCTCCTCTTGGCCCTGGAAGATCTCGCTCTCCTCTGTTTTATGGCCGTGCTTCTCCTTTTTACCACAGGCGGCCTGGCGGCTCCTGCCATCGGAATGCCTTCCAGGCTTGGATCGGCCCACTGCCCGGACTCCGCTGCTCACCACAGTTTTCCGCTCCCCCTCTGCTGGGGTGGGGGCCGAAAGTGTTAGTTCCCAGGGCAGGCTGCAGCACCTCTGGATCCAGCCTCTTGTCTCCTCAAGTGCTGCTGCTCTCCAACCAGGGCAAATGGTGTCTTCCTTGAACTCCTGCTTCTGCCGCGGAGGATGTCTTAATGCCCCGTGTGTCTGTTTGCAGGGGGAGGAGGCAACAATGTTCTGTCGCAAATGTTTACACCTTTAGTGCGGGCCAGGAACGAGCTATGCCTAGCGCATCGTCCCCCGGTAAGCCACCATCTTGGAATCCCCACACCCAAGAATTTTGAGGGCAATATGAAGTTTATATTTTCTCAGGTTGTTGGTCAAAGCTTTTAAATGACTTCACTTTTATCTGAGCCAGTTGAAAAACCCATTCATCAAAATGTGGAATTTCACTACCTTAGATCATTGAGATCGGAAGATTAGGTATTACTGTCACTAACACCGACATGGATTTTCCCAGAATGGTAATGTTAAGCTTAGTCAATGGGTGTCATTTGGCATGTCCATGAACACAACCTATAGTCTTTTTACCTACATTTTCCCAATGTGGTGGAAGACTATTAGCTTGTACATCAGAACCTCTGCTCCATGTATCCAATTGGGCCCAGGTGGTCATCCCTTGCAGTACTACAGGGACACTAACTATTTTTCTCCTGTACAGAACATTGCATCTAGTTTTTCATAATTTTCTATTCTAGGGGAATGTGTCAGTATTGTACTTTCACCAGAAATGTCACAATTTTCTTTGCTCCACTTATCCCTCAAGACCAATGGCGGTTGTAAGGTACTTCTGTATACAGGATGTTTAAAACTTAAAAATCTTAAACAACCCAGATTGTTAGACGCATGATTTTGAGAAAATCCTAGGTAATTATCCTTAAGAGGCTCTGTTACCAATCTCTGAGATGTATCTAAACCTGCAGATAACACTTTTCTGTAGATTCATTTTTTTCAGGGTTGGCTGGTAAAAGATCCCTAATATTTTTAGTTTTATCATAACAGGACTGCTTGTATCCGAGGTTTATGTCAACATATTTTCCTCTTTGCCTTCCTCTTTAACAAACCCACAGTCAGCTTCTTTGGCTACATTCCCAGAAGGGATTTGTTTTGGCCTACGATGTATATTTAAGTTGTTAACCTTCTCCTGATTCCAAGACTCCAAGCAACATTATATATTAGCTTTCCAACTCTGTCTCCTATGTATGTACAGGGATTTAATGATGCATTTAAAATCCTGAATTTCAATTCATTACCACTAGAGATTAGGTGATACGCTTTGAGTCTTGGCCCCTGATCAGGCATAATGTAGGCAGATCTATACACAGGAAACTCTATTTCTAACATTCGAGAAACCAGAAGTTTATCCTTCCCCTGAATAACCTAGTTCTGAGGAAAGAACAGATGGTGTATATTCCCTTCTTTTTTTCTTTATTAATAGCTTGCCCTGAAAGTTTAAAAAAATGTAGTCTTACATTCATTTTAAGAGGCCATTGATTACAAGGGATATTTCTTATTCTCCTGGTACCCTTGAGGGTAAGAGAACTAGAATTAATTTTCTCCCCAGTAAGGGGAGGTATTAGGACCAGGGACAATAGAGGAAGCATAGGCTTTAAGAAGGGTGGGTGGGGGGTATGACCATACCAATCTTCTTTTTACTCAGTCTCTGTTTGATTAGGATCTGCCATATGCATATTGGATCCCAAGTTTGTATAAACTGATTCCGATCCCACCCCTATGTGAGTGGTCAGAAATGTGAGTCGGACAATTTATTGAAGGTTTTTCAAAAGATGCCATGAATTTAACTTAGAAGGTTGGATAAACGCTTCACTATCCCTACACTGATATTTCCCTGCCTAAAATAAACTAAGGAAAACACTTGCACTTATACATGAACTCAACAAGGTGATATATATGACAATTCAAAAGCAACAAAAATAACAGTTAGATTCACCATATGAAAACTGTCTTTCCTTATAATCCCAATGAATTCCCCTTCCCCAGATCCAAGCAGGATGAGATTTAACTATTCCAAAAGGTTAAGGAAATCCTGTCTTGTATTAAAGTTCCAATGCAGTTATTTTGCAAACAAAAAGTTCCAAAAGTTCAGATAGTTCAAACAAGCTTTCTTTCTCCTCCACATTTATGGGAAACAATCTCCTTTGCATAAACCCACAAATATTTCTGAATTCAGTAGAATGAACCTAAATTGTCTTTGTAAAAATGATTCTTCAACCACATACTTGTTTAGAAACAATTATACACTTCTGCAGTAGTTAATACAACACATTCCTTAGCAATGAATGTTTGTCAGGATGATTTGTGAGCACTACTTCACATACTTCTGCAACTTCCACCTGGTTTACTTCCATGCCAGGCCTACTACTTCAACTTCTCTGCTCGGTGTATACTCCCCGCCCGAACAGAATACAGTGTTTAGCTACAACCTCTGATCTAGTATATTCCCCTGCCATGTCAGGAAATTATGAGCAACAAAAGATTCTGTGGTTAAGGTCAGCTTACAACTCCACAATGTCTCTTGTTTCAAAACACCACGTTTGAGAATTTCTTCAGGCAAGACCAGATTCGCATTGGTGCCCTTTAATTCACCTCTGTGATTTCGAAGACCTTTGCAACTTATGCTCCACTCCTTCTGAATCTCCTTTACCAGAAGGGCAGCTTTCTTGCCACTCGTTTCCCCACTTCATTAACCGAACACAGACAATAATAAGATCTCACTTTATCTTTTCTTTGGCTTTGGCAATGTGTGTGTTCACCAGCTTTGTTAATGCACTTATTTAAACATGATCAACACACTCTACAAACGTTTGGATTTCTATTCGTCCCATCTTGACTTTGACAATATGGTTTAATTCTGAATTGCCTTGTTTTAGATTTCTTTTGGCTTGGGCAATGATAGTTTGTGTTGGGTTCTAGGATTATTGTCACCTATTGCTGCTGGCCCACAAAAGCTGGGGGGGAGGGCTTAAAGACACAGACAAGTTGTTTCAGAAAATACTGCTTTGTCTGCTTTTTGTCAGTTCAGTATTCACAATAACCTTCTTTCAGGGTTTTCTCTCAACGTGGTTGCATTTTATTATTCTAGTACCTGTTCTGAGCATGCAAGTGTTTATGGAGCGCTCCAGGATTACAATTGCCGAACTCACCGGGTGTGGCGTGCGCGTCCGTTACCCTCACTGCTCCCAGGTCCTCCTCCTCAGCAGCTTCTCGCGGTCTGGCAATCTGCAACATCGGGCCTGCCGCTGCCCGCATCACTCATACTCAGAGCTTCTCTGCTCCAAAGGCTCTCCGGTGCTCTCCTGCCACCGGAGACAGCCTTATCAACGGGAAAGCGCTTCAGACTTTCGTGTCCTGCTGCTCAGCCTCTGCAATTCAGGTCCCAAGCTTCCCCTGAATGCTTCGTGCTGTGCGACTTCTGCAATTCACGCTTCTGGAGGGGAAGACCCACTCAGGACTGGCTACTGCTCAGCACTCGACAGTGGTCCCAGCGTCTTCCTTTCCCTCAAGTCTCTGATTCTGCTGCAACGTGAAGAGTTCACAACTCCTCCACCTACGACTACTGCCCTGCTCCTCCATTCTCATGGCCTGCACCTGAGGGGGCCTTTTAAGCCTCCCAGCCTTCCTCAGGGGTGGGTATCTTTCCATAACAAGCTGCACTTTGCAGTGTTGTTCCTCTGCAGCCCTCTTCTTCGTCCCAGTACCTTTTATGGGAATCGAAGTCCAAAATTGCACAAATACATTTTTCTAAAGGAAATTTTGTTTTCATGCTCATTTCTTTACCTAATTATATTCCTTATAGAAATATCACAAGGATAATTTAACAGACTTGACTTTGCAGAGGAATAAGGATTATTAAAGTCTAAATTGGTATTGTTTTCAGACTTTTCCTCACTATTCTTCTTGGGAGTAGGAGAGCTTTTAATTTTATGACCCTCCCTGCTTTTTAAAGGGGTTTCTTTTCTTCTAATGCCCAAGAGTCAAGAATGAATATGTTCACCCACATTAAGATGTTCAATTGGGGAGGTTAAAAGGTCTCTTTGACAACAAGCCATTACAGACTTTGCTATTATTGCCATATCTTTCCTGGAAGAAGATAAATACTGTTGTCTCATCCAGTGGAGTTATTTTATTCCCCTGGGCCCTTTCTCCCCCCCAAGTGATCCTCCTGCAGAACACCACCCCCAAGGTCAGGATCAGAAAGCGTCTGCCTTTCCCACGGGAGGAGACTTTAGGTAAGAGTCTTAGTGAGGAATCAGCCAGATTCATCACAGTAGCCATAGCAATACTTCCATCCTCCAGGTCCACTTTGACCTCTTTGATAACTGATTTATCCAACCTAACAAGAACTTCTCCATGCCTCCACCTTCCTTCCCCTACGTCCTTTGCCTGTCTATTCACTTATTCCCGCTCTTCACGTCTCTGCTGTCGTAATAGCACTAACTTCTTCCGCTAGCCTCGGCACTTCTTCCTATTTTTTCCACTGCTGTGTGTCTACTGCCATTCGCAGACTATCCTCTATCCTAGCTGTAAAAGGCATAGTCTCGCCTTTTGTACTCATTCTCAACACTTCATCTACTCTTCTAGCTGCCAGCCTCACTCTCTCTCGTTCCTCCACCCTTAATCTCTCTGCTAACCTAGCAGTCGTGGGAGTTATTCCTTTTCCGCTTTCTGTTCTCAACCTTTCTATAGCCCTAACCATTGAGGGAGTTACCCTTCAACTTCCCTCAATATCCCATTTTCTAGGAATCATAGCTGATGTAGGCGTTTACCTGTGTCTGTCTCGCAACGACTGGAGTGGCCACTGGAGAAAATGGAGGTTCAAACTAAGGGTCTGTATACCCTTGTACGGGCGATAAAGGATAGCACCCATATGAGGCAGTGCTGAAGAATTACTGCACCCTCCTTTTTCGGCCCTTCCTCTGAGACTTTAACATTATGGGCCGTCCTGCCGTTCTCATACATCCTCCATAGCTCTAAGATGTTTAACCGCTTCTCTAACTTTTAACCCTTGTGCCCTGTAGTTAAAAGAATATGCAGGTTTTCCAATATCCCCTTATCATAGGTCCCCTCAGTAGGCCAAGAATTGAGCATTTTACCCTTAGTTTCTCACAGCCATTCCTGATAGTACTTTAAAATCTTCACCTTGTAGCCAGGAAGTACCTGACACAAATGATTCAGTGCAGTCTCCATACTCCACCCCAATCTAACCAAAATAATTTCACAAAAAATAACACCGACCGAAGCCGAACCTGCGGCACATTTCCACCCAAGGAACCCCCTTTTTCCTCGTTCCTGTTTCTTAGACTTCCCCCACAATCACTCGCCTTGCTTGCTTTCATCGCAATTTTTTTTGTATTGTGTATTTCAGATTAAAACAAAACTTTTATACATATTTCATTTAAAATTGCACTATACTTTCAACTGACACATATAACACATAAATCAATAAAAACATATATATCTTAAAACGAGAAATATAGAACAAAATTGCTTTGAGAATTCTATATGAGTGACATCAACCTTACGACAATCTTGTGCGCAAACTCATACATACAAAACATAGATTCAACCAAGATTTAAAGAAAAATTGAAACACTACATAGATTTGATTTGCATAGTCCTACATCCACATTTTCATAAAATCAAAACTGAGTACTAGCTATGTTCCTCCGTTCCTTAACCAAGACTGAATTTCATGTGACAATGTTTAACCATTGCAGAGATTTACATCAAGTATACCCTAGTGGACACATCTATGGTTTCCAATTGGCCATATATGCCATCATCGTACACCTAGTTAATTGCTTAATCCACTCATTAACCAGACTGGACAGGCATCAAGTCCATCAAGTCTGATTCAATCTTTATGAGCAGACGGCTCAATGAAAACATAAATGAATTATTAGGGCTCGCCATACACTTAGTCCATAGGGCTTCTCTTTTCAAGGATGTATTTTTTATTTTTATTTACTTGTCTTTATCAAATTATTTGATTTTTACAAGGTGATGAACATCGCAGTGTTTCACATACAAATCCAAAATTGTTTCTGTAAAACTTTTTTTTTTTTAAATCAAATTTTCTTAAATTGGTTCATCCTGACAGTTTTGCGATTTCCAGCAATGCACTTTGGAGAAATTTTCGCGGTTGCTATTGCCCACGAAGTTTTCTCGCCGCCCATCAGACGTGCCCACCATGTTTCCTCTTCATGTAGGATATAAACTGATGTTACTGCCGTCAAATATGCTCGTCTGGTCAGTTGCATCACAGGACATAACATCAATAGATGTCTCACTGACTCAATCTGTGTGCTATCCTTACGTAGCCTGCAGGCGTTTGTTTTCGCAAAGGCCTCGGATGTACATGATTTCATTGGTGGGGAGAAGATTTAACCTGCCTCTCAGAAAGGTTTGTCTAAAGGATTTGTCTGGGAATATCCTAATGGCTTGTAGAATTTGGTTTAATTTCTTTGTGTGCTTTGGAAGATGGATTCGCAGTTTATTTTTATCTACAAGTTCTAGGGTCCTGATCCAATACAAGTCCTCCATTTTCTTTTTGACTCTTAATGGGTTTTGGATCAAGTGTTCCTCAGTGCTCACGATTGCCTCCAGCTGTGCTTTTCTTTTTCAATCGCCCACTTGTTAAGCATTTTGCAACCTCCACTTTTTATTTCGTTGTTTATCAGTTGGTACAGATGAATACTGTCTGGAAGAATCGTTCTCAGAAAAAATGACATACCATTAGAGTCAACTATGGCTTTCAGCGACAGCGAACTCAGTTCTCTTCTTATCGCTGGAGTAGATGTTGATTTAGGAAAGTTCAGGACTGACCTCCAGAAATAACCTTCCAGTGTTTGCCATAATTCTGTCGGTATCAGTGGCATTACGTCCCCTCTATAGACTAAGGACGGCACAATCTTTGTTTTGTAGAACTTTATCAAAGGGACGAGAATCTTCCACATTTTTTGTCCATCACTTGGGCTTGTGTGGTAAGCTTTCTGTTTTTTTCCCATAAATATGTTTGTATTCTTGATTCGGCTCTAGAGCTGTCTATCATTACTCGGAGTTATTTAAATTCTTGGACTTTTTTGTTTTGTGTTCCCTCCAGGTTTCAATGTAGGGTTTCTGTTCATTTTGCTGCTTTCTTGAAGATCATTATCTTCGTTTTCTCTTTATTAATCTCAAGGTTGTTCAGGGCGATGTATTCAGACAGGTTGTTCAATTGTCTTTGGAGGCCGATTGGGGCCTGGTCCAGCAAAGTAATGTCGTCTGCATATAGCAGGCGCTGGACAGGGGACATGCCGATCTTTGGGGGAAATGATCTGATGTCAATGCAGGAGTCTTTGTTTGTAGTCACCGAGATAAGCAGTAAATAATGCTGGAGCCAGCGGGCACCCTTGTTTTACGTCTTTTTGGGTGTATATCACTTCAGACAGAAGCCCTCTTTGGTTTAATCTGACTCTCATCGTGGTAGCAGTATGTAAAACCTTGATCGGGTCTAGGATTTCCTTTGGGCAATTCCAGGCCCGCAGCTTGTCCCATAAGTTTCTTCTGGTGACCTGGTTAAATGCCTGCGTGATGTCAATAAAAGCTAGGAACACCCTAGCACTCCCACGCTTTTACTTTTTACAATGCTCAAGAGCATGATGTTGACCAAGGTTACTGAGTTTTTTCTGAAGCCTGCTTGAAATGGGACCACGCGCGAGGATGTCAACGCCCATGCTTGGAATCTAGTTGGTAAAAGTGATCCATAGACTTTGCCTATAGTGTCAAGGAGAGCTATCGGATGATCATTTCTAGGGTCGTCTCTATTCCCCTTCTTGTAAATCGGCACCACCACCGCAGAGGTCCATGATGTAGGGATGCCTTTGAGGCACTGCAGCCTTTGAGAACCATGCTGATAAAGTTTGTCCACTCAGACGGGTAGTGCTTTAGATTGAGGTTTGTGATCCCGTCAGGACCTGGGGCTCTGGATGCTTTCAGTTCTTGAATAGTAGCTCTGATGTTTTCTTTATCAGACAGGTCCACCCATGTTGTTTTGGATGATGCTGTTGGAGGGGCAGGTTCTTGGCGACTGGAAAAGAGTTGAAAAGTGCGAGAACCATGTGGCTTCACTCACGGTATTCACCAGGTCTGGTTCTGTCTGCGCACCCGAAGATTTAATTAGTGCCCAGAATTCAAAAGCGTTTTGGCCAGCCATTTTCTTCAACATCTCTTCTGAATCTTGTTGATATAATCTGGCCCGATGGTTTTTAACCCATGATTTGTATTTCTTTGGTTCCATCAGAACCTGGATATGTAGAGTTAGATTTAGAGGTTCTCGCTTTTCTCTTTAGCTGTCTCAAATGGCGGCATTTCTCAACCAGAGAGATGTCAAATTTATGGAGTATTGCTTGAGCGGAGATATTTTGCTTAGAATATGTCCTTTTGTAGGATATTAAAAGCAGTCGATAGCCTATTTCCGCTAGTGTTGCCCCAATTCTGGTTGTGACCAATTGTCTGCTATAATTTAGCGTTAGTCACTCTACTTTTTTCACTGTGAGTCTCAAACAGTTTCCTTGGTTGTTACATTCAATATTTGCCAATGTTGTCGGTTTCGTATATATAGAGGAAGTCCAGGTTATTTTTAGGAGGTTGTGATTGCTTGATTTAGTTCGGAGAACCTCAAAAGAATGAATCGATTGCAGCAGAGGGTCTGCCACAAAAATTGAGTCAATGGTTGCTGTAGACTTTTCCCTCTCCCACGTTGGAATCTGGTTGGTGTTAAGAAGACTAAGTCAATATCATGGAAGTTCCGGTAATCCATTAAGTTTAACCACTGGCTCCCACGCAGCGCCGAAGCAGTTTTAGATGTTTGTTCAGTGAGGTTTTGTCTTTTCCTGGTGCATATAGCGAGATCTCAGCAGATTACAATATACCTGACTTTTTCTACGTAAGCTTTGTCTATTTCAATTTCTATAAGCAACAGAAACCTTTTGTCGGATGTTGCTTGTGGGTTCCAGTAAATAGTTATAGCTATTGGCGTACTCAGTTTTTTTCCAGTAGCCGAGTCGTAATGGTCCCAGTTTACCAGGACCGAAAGATGTGATATAGAAGCTGTGAGTTTTCTTTGTATATTGACCCCACTGCCAGATCTGACCGCACATAACAAACCTGTAGACGGACGCCCAATCGGCCCTTTTGTCGCTGGTGAGATTTTAATCGAAAAACCATCTATAGACGGTTTTTCCAACAGCCAGGTTTCTTGTAGTGAAAGGATGTCAACATTTCCCATGTCGAGGCCTCCCGTTTGAGTGAGATGTAAGTGGCAGCGGGTATTCCAGGAACCCAACTTCAAAGTACCTGATGTCAGTTTAGTAGATAGCGCGGGAGGGGTGGGGCTGGTCACTGCCTTTGAGTCGGCGAGTTGCTATTGCTTTTTGTGGGCCGCAAATGGTTTTGGAAGCCAGGCTCAAAGTTGTTTCATGGTTGCCAGTAAAGGTTCATTAGTAATCGTCGTCTCCGTCCTGTTTGAAACCTTTCACGAGGAGGTTAGGTCTGGGCCTCTTAGGTGTATTCTCTGCTCAGGCGAAGCCGTTGTTTTAAAGTCTGGTCCATCCACATACCTGGCCATGTGTTTTTCAGCACTCTTTGGACGAGGCTGGTCCTTCCCTTTCTGGGGGTCAGGGCCAGGTTGTGGAGGCCCGTATCTTCTAGATGTCTGGGCCATTTGATTTTCAGATCTTTTTTCACGATACTGGCCGCTGTCTTTTGAGTCATTTGTGCTAGACTCCTGCCGTAGATTTCTAATTGTTGTGTTCAGACCAGTTGCAATTACAGGTTTATCAATTTGCTTATTGATTCTATATAATGCGTCTGTTCTTGACGTGTAGTGACATCTAAGGATCGGAAGACGTCCAGCCCTTTCCTGTTTCAGGGTTTCACCATCTTTTTCTCTGTTCTGTTAGAAGGTACCCCCTTTTTAGTAATTCTTCATCGCTTCTTTTGGGACCAATTTCAGTGCAGAGGCTCTTATATGAATATATGTTTTTGCCTTACGGTCTCTGTGGTAAGGTTCCACTAAGGGAAGGTCGTCCTGTCTCACCCATCTGAGCTTCGTTATTTTATTGTAAATCTTGAGGACCGTTCCTCTGTTCAGGATTAAGTCTTCATAGTTGTTTTTTTCTCCAATTTAAAGATTTTAGTGGGAGTGGAGGTTCTTCTGGAGGGAGCTACAGCTGAGTTATTTCGTTCTTTTGAATGAGAGCGTGGACAACGTGGAATTCGAGTCTGTGGAGCTTTTGGGCCATCTTCAGCTGACATTGGAGGGTTTTTTTTAGAACTTGTTATGACAGAGACTTGACATTCTTGCTTACTCTCATAAGTTTTATTGCTTTCTTGGTGTTGCCTCGAGGGGGAGATCTGGCGGGATGATGCCTTTGATCCGACCGTGTTCGATGATTTCTAGAGCTCGATGGCCAGGGAGATGAAGGAGAAAGATCTACACGAGATCTCCGTCTGTTCCTTCTTGATTTAGCCTGGTCAGTAGCAAGTTCATGTGACTGGCACGAAGAGTTGGTAGATTGCAATTGATTTCTTTCCTGTGATAAATGCAATGGTTTGGGATCTTTAGATTCTTTGTTCACAGACTCCTCCTTTGGAGATTCCCCTTCTGTATGAAGATGCTGACTGAGGTTCAAGTTTGTATCTGCTAGAAAGTCCTCGATAGTGGTTGGTGATTTGACCTTGGACTGCAGGGTCGAAGATTGCATTGAGTGAGTTGGCGGCCTTGATTTAAAGAAGTCCCCAATCGGGTCTTTTCTGGGTCTGACAATTGAAGGGTCACTTGACGTCTTTCAACGGGCACTTTCACCAATTTTTTATTTGGTCGCTCGGACACAGAATGATTTTTTTTGGGCGAGAGGGCCACTGATAATTGTTCCACTATCATACAGGACAAATCCTCAGTTTCAGATGTTTGTCGGACTTCTGGGATATCTTGTTGAGTTTGTTTTTCCACATTGCGGTTCTGTGTTTTGACCTATGCAGGGATTCTGCAAGCCAAATATTTTTTCAAGCGGTAATCCTGAGACCGTTTGAGTGGATGCAACATTTATGATAGCTGAATTGTTAAGGTGTACTAGATTTGAGAGTTCACGGTTTTCCCCTCCGATGCAAGTTGATTTTTGTGCTTTTATTTGCGCATTGATGTTTTGCTCCATAGCTGTTATATAGCCTTCCAGGAAGATTAGCTTTGTGTGCATCATTGCGGTTACGGTGGTATGGTCTTTGAGGGTGTTGTTTATTACCTCATATCATTTCCCAAGCGGTGCCAACGCAATGGTGACTGCAGACATAGTAGTCAGCAGATCTGGTTTCTTTGAAGGTGTTTCTTTTGCAACAGTGGGTGGAAGTTCACTATGTCTGCAGCCTCTCAGTGGAGGACTTAAGAATGGATTCTGCGCCGTCGGTCTACTTAGTGGACTGTTATTTAATTCTTTTGAATGGGCTTGAGATTGAGGTAATCTTCTGAGTTCTGAGTCTTTGTCTCTGGTTTGGTGAAAATGATCTTGCTCTTGTTCATGCAGCGTCTGTGAAGACCCCCTGCAAAGGAGCTTGGGTTTGCCAAGTTCTGAGAATTTGGGGCCTCCCCCCTCTGGATGGATTTTCGAGGAGGTAAAAGTTTTGGACTAATTGTGCAAGATGGTGGACTTTGGTCCAGGTGAAGGGTCTAAGTGTTGTCGGCTGCTTTAACCAGATCGTTTCTGCTTGTAGGAGAGGGCAAAATCTTCTTGTTTTCCTCGTTCATACCAGGGGGTAAATGAAAAGGTGGTGTGACTGTGGCGTGACTGCCCAGCTGGGAGATGGAATCAGAAGCTCCTGCTTGGACGGGTTTGCCGATAGATTATGTCCAGAATGTCATCCAAGTCTGCGCATTTTTAAGTCTGGTAGCAGATCTTGCACTGCTTCCAATATTTCTGCTTCCGATAATTCCTCAAGACTGTCATATTTTCGCTTGCCCTGTCTTTTAAAGAAGTCTTTTAAGCTGTTAGAAAGGGCTGGTTTGGAGAGAGGTTTCTTTAAGGGGGCACTGTGGTGTCAGTCTAGAAAAATGTATATCTCTCATATGTGACCGCAAACGTATTTTGATGGCCGTGAGCCAACCGTCTCATGCACGATATGACAGAATATAGGTTTCCGAGTTTGCCAATTAACGGCCATTTTGATGTAACAAGAATCGCCATTTTGTTTCCTAACCATTGCTCATTGCTTTCTGTTCTTATTGCTTCGCAGTAAATTTTCTGCTTACACTGCTCGACTGTAAAACATTGTTGTCTGCACGTGAAAGGACAAGGCCGCAGGGCTGCGAGGATAACAAAAGTTCGTTAAAACACAACATAGGCAGCGCTAGGAAGAAGGCCCGGCTCCCTCCCGAATGTAGCCTTGAAGCAGAGCTACAGGGCATTTAATCATTTCGCAGCTGCCAGCCAGTCTCGTTATATGGTAGAATATGTTAGAATAAAACAGCTAAAGGCTTGAATTATGCTTTTCTTACGGCCCCCCTTTGCTGAGCCCTGTCGGCACCCAGGACACGAATAGCACCTCATAGATAGCAAGGTCTGGAATGCAACTCTTCCCCCGTATGTAGCTCGCTTCCAAGAACAGAAGCGCTGAGTTCCGTTCAACAACTGAAAGATGCCTCCGCACTCACAAATTGCAAATTGTTAATACAATAGATATTTGAAGGTGTCCTAGTTGTCGAAAGTGTCCATCATCACACCAAGTTCAAAGAAACCCAATAAAGGGGGCTGTTAAACATGTCGTAGCTGATTGTTTGATATGCATTTTGTATATATGTAACTGATGTACCTAATTCGCTCTCTTGCGTCCCTCGAGTTCTAGAGATGCACGTCGCGGGGTGTGAGACCGAGTTGGCCAACTGAGACTTTTGCTTTGCAATAAACCCTAGCTTTGGGAATACAACCTCGTGTCTGGCGTATCTATCGTGTGTGGTGACTCGCCTTGTTTCCATAGACGCTAGGGACCCCAATAGGTCACCCTTTCAGTGGTTACTTTTGTTTTTGTAGCCATACGGTCTCTTAAGCTGTTTTGCACCTGCCGTGAAAGATTTTATTTGTTCAATGTCTGAAGACGGTGATTCCTTTGAGGTTATTTGGCTTTGAGCCACTTTTAGCAGATTAATACTTTTGCAATTTTTTTTGTTTCGTTTTTGTTGCTGGAACAATGGTTTTTACCACTTTTAAGTTGTCTCTTCTCCTTGGAATGGTTTGTGAGCAGATGCAGCTTAGCAAGCCTCATTATGTTGACACCTTGTGGGGGAATTTTCTTTTTCGCTTGCGGTGTCAAGAGAGTTCGGCACCGATTGCTGAGATTGCTAATTTCCCAATTTTCAGGATGCACCTTCACTTCCACAGAGATCACGGCCGTCTCCCTGCTCTGTTTCCAGGGTGGGTTGTCAGCCACACACCCTGGGCTGCGAGCTGCGTTTTCCACCGGCTCCTCATCACAGGGGTGGACCGCTCCCGTTTCGGCAGGGGAGGCTTCTAAAGGAAGCTTCGAGGCCGGAGTCTGAGTCCTCTCTTTGGGGCAAACCTGATCAGCCACGGGCGAGTTCACTACCTCTCGCGACTCAGATGAGGGATCTTCGCTGTCCGACCTTCGCCCGAGGGCACTTGATCTCTGCACTCAGGTAAGGAGGCAGATGGTAAAGGCACCGGGTTTAGTACAGATGCCAATGCTAGAGCCACTTGTGCTGGAGCTGGAGCCCCCTGGGCTCTTTTTTCATTCAGATTTCCCCCCGCTGGAGTGGATAGGGGGGCCGAAATCGTGGTATTTAGTACTGAGAGTTCATTGTCCAACGGAGTATTAGTCAAAGCTTTTGAAAATGCAGAAGCACCTGGTATCAGTGAAACTAACACTGTTTCAAAACAGCGTTGTGGTTGGGAACAGTCCGGAATCGATGCAGGAGCTCATACAAGGTGACCTCTGGCTGCTGGTTGCGGAAAGATTGCTTCCCGACGAGGCCGGGAGCTACGTAGATGCATTCTTTGGTCTTCAGCTGGCGCTCCTGTCAGCAAGTCACTCAGGACGTGCTGGAAAACATCGGGCTCCATTTTAGACCTCAGACCTGCGGAGCCTGCCGCGGACTGCAGAAGGCTGCGTTCTCCTCAGCGTTTGGCTTCACTGCCGCGCCGCGGCCGGGGTGAGTATTTGTGGGTCCTCCCACAAACAGGAAACCGGAAACAGACTGTGGCAGCTGAGGAAAGCAGTCGGAAAGGCGTACAACGGACTGCAGAAGACAGCGTTCACCTCAGCGGCCGCTCTGCAGCCGGGGTGAGTATTTGTGGGTCCTCCCACAAACAGGAAACAGACTGTGGCAGCCGAGGAAAGCAGTCGGAAAGGCGTAGAACGGACTGCAGAAGACTGCGTTCACCTCAGTCGTACAAGGATGTATTTCTAAGTGTGGTCATCAAATTAATTGAAAAATTCAACAAATTCGCTGATATAAAGAAAATATCAATAATCAAACATGCAAGCCCTCTATGCCATGTATATACGGGACCATTATGTCTAAATTCAACCATAGACATGTTCCATGTGGCGAAATAATGATTCCAAAGTTGTCCCAGTTTAACAGAACTATGTTCAATGTTTGCTTTTCGATGGCCACTAGTGACACTAGAAACCTTAGCACATTTCGAATTTAAATCTCCTACCAAGATGATCTTGTAGTTTGGATTATGCAATAAAGCATTTTCAAAAATGTCATCCAATGTGTCCATCAGACTATCATATTAGGATGATTGAAGTATATCTATATTAAAAGGAACAGGTCTGTATCATCTGACTGCATGATTTCAATGGCTAATATAGCCTCAGATGCATGAATGAGAGTAGTGTGCATTTTCATATTATTATTGATTAGAATAGCAAGTCCTCCACTAGGACGACCCAATCCTGTTTTTGTAGCCGCAGAATAGAACGTACTATAACCATCCACACACATTTGGTTCATATGCATAGTTTCCTGCAAAAAAATGATACATGGTATGTCAAATATGGCATGTGAATTCAAACATGCAAAGAAATTGTTGAAGCCACATACATTGGGAGATGGAAGAAGCAGTCCGTTATACCCTCTCATCCAGATCACGGAGGGTGTGATGAAGACTGTACTGTGGTTGTTGTTCCGTAGAGGAAATGGAACTTATGCTGGGCTAGGCATCAATGTTCCAATATAAAAGATAGAAACGTGTTGGGGTGCCCCTGCAGCCCGTTTTGGACCACCACACCCTCTCTTTGGCTAGTGACCACTTCCCAGGGAATATGTTGTTTCAAAATAGCTACTTCACAGAAGCTTGAGACGGCTTCCATCATTCATAAAGTTAGTCTCCATGGAACACTGGTCGATTAATAAAATTAGACCGAATTTTGGTGCTTGTGCCAGCCATTGGGGGAAAAGTCAATTTTGTTTTGAAGGGTCCGAGCTGGACAATGAGGGGTATGTTTTGAGCACTGTCCCGGGCCATCGAGGACAAAAACCTCATCTTTACGCGATTGACTTTTGATGAGGTGGATTGATCTCACTCATCGCCGCTGCCACTATCCCTGAGCCTTTTTCGAGTTTGACTGCATTCACCTTGGGGGCTGCCTTAATCTGAACAGAACCCCCCATGGCGGACTGTGTTATGGGAGCGAGAGACCCCCGACCTCCCGACCCTCTGGATACCGTCCGTGCAAGCTGACTGGGATAAGGCAAGGCATCATAAGTGGTTAATGGTGGCAGATTAGAATGATTAGTGGAGTCAGACGCAGCTATAGGGTTTTCAGGCATTGATTTACTATGCAGGTCGTACATAATTTGACAGGGCTGATGCCAGGAACATGTTTTACTTCCAGGAGACGCAATTACTTCCAGGAGACAGAGATATTTCCACAGGAGAGGGTCAGTGTGCAAGTCTGCCACAGACTGCAACTCAACAGCAACTCCACAGCAGACCACTCCATGAAGGGCTTTTTAAAGACTGACGACTACTCTTCCTCACAGTAACCGTTCATGCACAAAGACAGCCCTCCAACACTGCCACTGCCAAAGACTGCAACTCAGCAGCAACTCCTTATTTGGCAGTGTCTTTTTAACCTCTTGCAACACTTAAATAATATATGTTATGTGTGTGTGTTTTAAGGGAGGCAATTACTTTGGCACTAGCATATCCCCTCCTGAGTGTGAAACTGGACTTCTAAGAAACACTGCTAATTGAAAGAGTTGGGAATAACGTGATTGGACACCCTGCTGTTTCTCTAAGGATAGTGCTTCCCACACCCAGCAGAGAACTGTGGAAACACCCCCCTTTCAACTTGAATTAACACATTCTGTCCCAGGGGAAATTATTGATCCTCTATCTCACCCTACAGTTTTCTGCTGGAGAGCTTTGTACCCGAATAGCTAGTTTACACTCATGAGGGGATTTGTGGTCCCAACATTCAGAGTTTGTGTATGGTCCGTAATGATTGCACGAAAAGGAGTGGATGTGCATCTGCCATTGGGCTATTTTGTCTTCACAATAAAGCTATTAAACTTCATCGGGGGATGAGGGGAGATCTTAACCGTACTTCCATCAGATATCCTCTACCTCAGTGGTGTATGTGAGAAAACAGAAGGTGTCATCGCCTTTGGATCCAGACCCTGGGGGTGGAGCAGTGCGGCAGGATCACCTGGGTGAGGGGTCTTCGTGGAGTGGGACACCTGATGGCTAGACGCAGTATCTCTTCTCCTCCTGGCAACACCTTTTCCCCATCCTACCCAGTAGGATAAATTGAAACTCTGCCCCCGCCCCCTTTTCCTGCACAAACACTTTCACACAGACAGCTGCTCTGGGAGAAAACCGACTCGCACCCGAGCCGTGCACCATACATGTCCCACTACTATGGTCAGGCAATTAGTGGTAACCATTCACACCTGACTTCCATTAAACTTCCCCACACGGTTAAACTTCCCCACACGGATAAAAAAGCAGAGCACGAGAGCACACTCTGAGCGAGGCAAAGCACACAAAGGTACAGCAGTTTAGAGACGGCAGCTGAACCAGGGAGGAAAGACAGCAAACTACGAAGGGTGCACAAGGAGGGAGATACCCGTTACTTTCTAGACCCCTTCGGATTTCAGAGCATATGGCCAAGAAACCAGATGAAAGAATCCTGTATTGTGTGTCGGAGATACCCGGGACCCTCCTGCATGGCTGATAGAGTAGGAGAGAAGCAGCAGCCACCGTTGTACCGTCCACGGCTCCAAGTTCAAAGAAAGATCAACACAGCCGGTGAGTTGGGGAAACCAACGCAAGACCGGTCTGTGTTGAAGTCAAGGTTGCAAGCAGCAACATTGTATACAAAGAGCAAGGATAAAGATTGTGTAACGTGTGTGATGAAAGATGCGAGGACAGCCGAACGACTGATGGATGTTTGAACTGTAGCAAAGAAGATACAATATTCGTAACAGTTGTCCGGCACCGCGAGTGTGCTCAATCGAAGGTCTCTGTAAGATATGCAACCAACAAGTGGCAGAAACAAAAGTAAAAGATAAAGAATAAGAATTGGTATGAATCGAAGTGGTCCTGTGATGGTTTAAGCAAAACCCATTGCACAAACGAAAGTCTTCGGTTTTTGATACAAAGGGGTCTGAGCCCAAACTAGGGGCATCCGTGGTCCAGACTGAATGAGGGAGACCAATCGTGAAAATTGTGCTAAAGGGATCTGAGCCCGAACGAGTGAGATCTGGGGACCGAGCCCGAACGAGGGAGACCAATTGTGAACCTATGAATGTGAAAATCCTGATTAGAAAGGAACTTTGGGGTTTGTTGCTTAGGTCAGACCCTCTGCAATAAGAGACTGTCATTGGGAGAGAGACTTTGACAGAAGGTGCTGATACCTATGCTTTGAACAGTTTCCAGAAATCCACAGTGTGTGTGAAGCTCAAACGTGCCACCTTGTCCTGTGCTAAAAACGTGGGGAAGGGAAGCCAACTGCTCAACTATCCTGACATAGTTCTTCTTGAATACTTTTTCCTACATTTTATATTTAGAGGTAAGGATTGACAATAGGTTTATTAGTGTTGGCCCTTTTATTATGATAGAGGCTCCACTAGGACTGAGTTATTATTATTTGATGGTCGTAGCTTGCTCCCATCCTTAGATTTAGGATTAGATGGGTGTTTTGCCGACCCATTGAAGTTCAATAAACACCCTTGAACTGCGACCACTTGTCTGTCTTCACTGTTTGATACCATGCCTTCCTTACTTGTATGGGTTTATTTCTAGATGCTCTGAGGAAACCGTTTGTGTCAATGCTTCCTTTGACCACCTACATAAGGATCACATCTTTCCTGGTTGTGATCATTTCTGCCAGGAGGGTTGAATGAGTTGCAGGCTTTATTTTGTAAAAAGACTTGTACAGTCTGTCATGCTGGAAACTGGTCTTTAAGACCTTTCTTCCTTCATCCCTTAAGTTCTTTCCGATTTTTCTTTGAACCAGGAAATCTACTTGCTTGTCTTCCAGCCACAACCTTCCTTGACAGATGTGCTCCTCCACAATTTGGATGTGACCAGAATGTTGACGTGCTATTTTGACAGAACTAAAAAAAATGGCAGGTTCTGTAATCTTGGTGTCACTCATAGCAGTGTTTTGCCTGGTCTAACAGTGGTCAAGGCAAACATTGCCAGGTGAATTGTATCCTGCATCTCTAAGGCACACACCCTGCACAATCTTTCAGTTCAGGAGAGACTCCATGTGCATTCCACCAGATGAAGCAGATATCACACATTTTTTTTTTTATTGAGATTATGACATTGGTGTTGGAAAATAATTATTTCCAGTTCAATAACCTTTTATTTACAAACAAATAAAGGGTACAGCATTCACCTCAAACATGGCAGTACTATATATGTCACATTATGGAGAGCTATATATCCTTAATCCCACCAACCCGTATTTTAACTACATTTGGTAATGGAAGCGATATATAGATGATATTATCTTCATCTGGAAGGGTGCCCCCGGAAACACTGATGCAATTTCTCGCATGGATAAACCGTGTTAGTCACCACATTAGTTTACCAAGGACTTAATATTTCCGGAATACATTTTTGGGATTAAAGGATTTATAATTAAGTTAAAATATTGTGCTGCTGCTTTTTGAGAAAGGAAACCGACTGTAATACATTACTGCACTATTTTAGCAATCATCCACGAGCGCAGAAAGACAACATTCCCTATGGGCAATACCTGCGTATCTGCAGGAACTGCAGTCCCATTCTAGACTACAATGACTATGCTATAATAATGCCTAAAAGAACAGGGTTATTCGTTTGTTGAAATACGGTACGCATTGGTACAACATTTTCAAACTCTGTGCACCATACAAGTGCACAAACTCTTAAAAGGTTTTGACTGTAAGTGTTTAGAGAGTTGGTTCTGGATGTGATGAAAAGGTACGCTCTGCACTTAAGATGTGTGTCGTAAAGAAGTTAACCTAATAAGTAATTTAGCCCTTGGTTGTTTGTCCCTTCTAGTTGGTGCAGATTTTGAGACTGGAAGGCCCCCTTAACTTTGCCCATATGTGGCTGTAAATGAGTCCTCGTGACTTGAAAATGGAAAATAGGTGGATGCGCACCTTGGCTAATGGTTATGCAGACGATGTTCATCTCTCTGTTGATCATAATATCAATTGAGCTGTCACTATTTTTCTCTGACAGATAAAGAGGCTGATGGCAAGCTATTGATGGATCTCTACCTGAACAAAGAAGAATAGGAGACACTGAATATTTGATTTAACTCTGTCTCCTGCAAAAGAAGCTCAACATTTCTTAAAGATAGGGTTGTCAACGGCTCATTTCATAAATTATTCTTTAAGTCGATATCAGTAGCCCTCCCCTGTAGGTTCTGATGAAAGCATTGGAATAGAATATGGCTGAAACATCACTGCATCATTTGATAGATGTGACGTCGACCCGAGATCCTATCAAGATTGGGTGTTGATTTACCAGGATGCAAATAATCTGATTACTCACATGACCGTAGGTCCAATCAGGATACCTTTGGGTGTAGATTAACCAGGATGTAAATAATTTGACTGTTCTCATAGACAAATACTTTTTGATAACAAGAACACTGTGCTGTTTTTGTTTTGCGTTTCCCCCCAACCCCTCCGTTTTTATTTGATTTTATTAAATTGAAATATGGATGTTTCTCTTCTGTAATAAGCACTTCATAAGAAAAAAAACAGTTTTTACCTTTAAACTTAGTTTTTCGTTGAAGTGTTAATAAAATAATAAATGCTCACATACTTTTCTTAAAAAATATTTCTCCTGATTGTTTCTTCCCGTAATGAGTAGGAGGCTAACTACTAAAATACATTATTGTGCTCTTGTCTGCATGATGAAATTAGTTGTAACTTATCTATGTGATAAAGTTTAGAATTCAAGTAGAATGAAACCAATGGGAGCGCTTCTCATACGTTTATTTTCCACCAGATATAAGGCAGCAATTGGTAGCTTTCCACATACATGTGCCCGTCTAAGAGGTCTTGTGGTGTGGCCCCTTGGGCTACTCCCTTGTGTTTCACAAGTACTATTTGCTGGAAATTTCCTTCAGGCGGGATGATTCTTTCGGCCAGGATGTGTTTTGTAACCGGTCTAGGTTTTGCAGTGTCATTTGTTCACAACAAGTTGGGAAGGAGGTAGAGCCCAATGGTTGCAATACTAACACTATTGCCTTCATGTTGAATCATGTACTCCTAAGCCGTGGCTCTCCCTCCCTTGTATCTCCAACCCAGCCATCCCCTCAAGCATATGCCTATGCTATTTCTCTTATGTTTGATGTAAAAACTGCGGAACTGGCGGTTTGAAAGTCCACAGTTGCCTACTGTAGGGTTTGTGTGGTCGGGTTCTCTATTCTCAATTCTACTGCTGCTTTGTACAGCATTGTAGAGCAGTTGTACAGTCTTGCCTGTTGTAGGAGCAGGCCTTCCTAAGAAATTGTGGTGGAGGGAGAACCACAAACTAAGAAAACCTGAATCAAATAGAGGGTCATTTTTGTAATCCCTCTTTTTCACCAATTATACATGCCTTTCGTGTTTAACACATCTTTATCCTTCACACACTGTAGAAAGTAATGTGAGGGGTCAGAAATGCGAGATGGACACAAAGGTATAGTTTTCTCAATATTTGCCATTTATTAAAAATAAAAAGGGGTGAGAAAAATGCCTCTTTTTCCTAATCCTAACGAGAATGTCCCTACCTAGAAAACTAAAGCAATGGAAAGATACCTAGTGTCAAAAACGTATCTGACCCACACAATAATACATATAACAAAAGTGTACAAGAAATATTTGCCTGCCTTTAGTTCAACACAAAAATGCAAATGTTCAAACTTATAATGTTTAGAAAGTACTCCTTGTAACCAGGGTTGGGCTCTCTTTCCCTGGATTAATTCAGGAATACTCTTTGAAAAGTTTGTAGTAACTAATGTTATGTTATCTAGTGCAAGTACATGTGCGTTCCTATAGTCGGAATGTTGGTGTGGGAATGACGTGTGTGAGGCTTGTGAGTGGACGATTGGGAGTTTGCCTGCCGGGTGGGAATGCCAGTGTCTCTTACAGGTCTCTTCCATACTACCTGAGATGTAACATAAGAGACAATGAAGACATATAACGAATTCACCTGGCTGCCACCTTCGTTATTACACTGGCAACGAGGATTTGAGCTGCTGCAGAGGGGGCAGCAGAGCGGAAGGAGACACTGCCCTCCAGTTTGAATATCCCACCCGGCGGGGCACTGTGCCCTGTCCGTCGTCTGTTGGAGTATTGTATGCCGGCTTCCTGCAGCGGGGGCCACCGAGATTGCAGAGCCGCTGGGTCCAGTGCCAGGGTCCAGTGCCGACGGATTGAGTTGGACCGGAGGAGCGTCCTGTTTCTGTAGCAGGGGGCCACCAAAGTACGTGGTTTTTGGGTCCAGTCCTGTGGCTGTAGCAGGAGCCACCAGAGTAACGTTGTTTCTGGGTCCAGTCTTGAGGGTCCGGCACTTGTTAGCTGCAGCAGAGGCCACCGGAGTGACGGAGCCCCTGAGTCCAGTGCTGAGAGTCCGGCGGCTGCATCTGTAGCAGGGGCCCATCAGGATTGCGGTGCCCCCGGGTCCAGTAGTTGGGGTCCGATCTTCGGTGCTGTGCCAGAGTTCCTATTTCATGTGGAGGAGTGCTGTTTAGAGTAGCAGCATTGAGAGCTTCCCTGATCCACTTTTGAGGTCCTGCGTCGACCCTCCGGGTGGGGGAGGGTCGGGTGCGTCATTGCCCTGCGGTCCGGTGCATCGGTGAGTGGCGGACTGTTTTGCATCACACTACAGCGTTGGGTAATGGCTGCAGTGTTTCCAGAGGAGCACGATCGACGTTGTGCTGGGGCCCGTTCACCAGGAATTGAGCCTGGCTGTTGTGGGGAGAAGAGCCAATTGCAGAACAGTGAGAGCGCATGCGTTCAAGTGGAACGCAACGGATGCCCTGCTTTGGAACGTAGGGCTGGTGCGTCCGTAATGTGCTGCAATGTGACTGGCGAGCCTGGGGGACAGCTGCGCATGGACGAGGAGGTGCCGTATGGTCACTGCAGTATGAGGGAACGAGATCATCAAAGTAGGTGTTCTGGTGAGCGACATAGTGACGTTGTTGCACTTGTTCATGCTGCGAGGAAGAGGAGTCTTGAGCAGGACAGCAGCGGCAAGTACTGTTGTCATGCAAAAAGGAAATGTGATCACAGGTGTGCGTCGTGTGGAACGGAATGTTGCCACGAAGGTGCTTATTGCGACAGATGTATTCCCTTCCTTTCCAATCCTTAAGGAAATGGATCCGGATTTGCACGATTTTTACGTGGGGATCAATGATCTCACGTTAGTTGGCGGTTAACGCTATTCTATAGGTATCGTTGTGTGAGGCCGGTATGAATGCGTCTAAGTGTAATTGTGGCCTCTGGTGTACTTGTTTTCATATAGGCCTGTATGGATGAGTGATTGTATATGGTGTTTGTGGCTCTGTCATGTGTCAAATTAGATGTGCGAAAATGATATTATTTTGCATTGTATTTCTCTTGCAGGGGAGTGATGGTGCGGATTTCTTTGAAAAATTTTTGGGATTTCCTCTAATGTTGGATCATTCTCTAATTGAGGAAGTTATGTTGTACATGTACTTTGTTTTACAGGTGCGGTGGAGATCCGATTTTCTCAGGGTTTTTGGGAAGGGTCAGACTCGAGGGTGGTAATTTTGGAAGGGTTCTCTTCTAATATTTAAAGTGTTACTGTGTTATCGAGTAACAGTTCTGTCATGCCCTTGGACTTTGGGCTGGACTTCTATGAGGGAACAATGGGGTCATGGAAGGTTGCTGAAAGTTTTTAAGTGTTTCTTTATCTTTCATGCAATTGTTCATTTGTCATACAAACATTTTCAGTGTGGTATGCTGAGTGTTGCGTGTGTTGTTATGCCTGCGGGGATATGTCCAAGTTAGGGTCGTGTGCGGTTTTTGAGTGTTTCTAAGCCAGATACCCATGAGAGGTTCTGAGCTCCGGGCGGATCTATTGGGTGTGAGTATTAAGGGTTTTCTCCATGGCGTGTAGGGTACCGTCCGGGCCTTGCATGTTACAGGTGGAGTCCTGAGTTTCTGCATATTTGTATTTTGTGCAGGTGTTGTGGTGCGATGGTGTGGCAGTGGCCTGGGGTCACGGTTTGTGTGGGTCGCATCAGTAGTATGCGAGTGCTGCTGGCAGTGGCCTGGGGTCACGTTGCGTGTCGGTCGCATCAGTCGTGTGCGGGTGCTGGTGGCAGTGGCCTGGGGCCATGGTGTGATCGGTGTCACAGTTAATGGAAATTTACCACAGCGTTGTGTTTGGGCGGCAGTGGCCTGGGGCCTTACGGGAGGTTGTGGTGTATTGGTAGATAGAGATCTGTGTTTGTTGTTAGTTCACCTTTGGTGTACCAGTTTGGGTTCTTTACTTCCCTTTTGGCGTATCTCGGGTTTTAGTCTTGTGCCTGTTGTCGGTCGTGGATGGCCGGGTGGGTCCATTGACCAGTTGGTTAGTGCTCCGGTGTGGCAGGCCGGAGGCCCCGGGGGGCAGCCTGGGGTGGAAGGAGTAGTGTGCACAGAAGGGTAGGTTGGTTAGTGTGAGATTTAGGATATGTCAGGTGTGGCAGGCTTGAGCCCTGTGGGGCAGCTCGGGTTCTGGTGGTAGGTCCTTTTGTTGTTGTGTTCTCGAGGGTTTTAGGTCCAGTTGATAGTGGTAATGGAGTCAGTTATCTAACTGGTATTTGTTTGAGGGTTACCATTCCGTTCAGGTTATACATTGTTGGTGGTCGTTAGTTGTATTTTGGTTGTATCACCTGGATACGATGATACGTATGTGCCGTTATGCGCTCTGTTTTAATTATCAAGGAGTGGTCTTTATTGCAGTTTCCTAACTCGTGGTTATGTTTGGTGTAGCAGTGGTTTGTGTTTCTCATTTTGGTTGAGTGTGCAGCATGGTGGCCACATGTTGTGCATTTAAAGGTTTGTTCGCAAAGAAATTATCGGGGGGAGAAGTGTAGTAACTAATGTTATGTTATCTAGTGCGAGTACACGTGCGTTCCTATAGTCGGAATGTTGGAGTGGGAATGAGGTCTCTTCCATACTACCTGAGATGTAACATAAGAGACAATAAAGACACATAACGAATTTACCTGGCTGCCACTTTCGTTATTACAAGTTCAGGTTCAACAAATTTCTGTTTAGTTAAAAACACATTGTTTCCTTTTTTCATCCACTGCGTCCTTCCAGTTGGTAAAGTAAATGTCTCTTTCATAAAATACTAGTTCATAAATCAAGGCATTCTTTTTCCTCTGCACAATGTCTTTCTCAAGATGCAAGGTAAATATCAGTATCACAACTATCCTTTCAATGGAATACTTTGTTTAGGATAACAAAGCAACAACCTTTGTTGATGCAACAGTTTGTCAGCATGATAAAGTTACCGATGTCTTTCCACAACACCTTTTTACCTCCACCACATTTCTTCAAAGCAACTTTTTCTTTTTTTGGTGAAAATTATTTTTTATTGATTTTCAAATGCATAACAAGCAACGATACATAATCCATTTTCATTTCCCTTCCCCTCCTCTCCCTCCCCCTTCTATAGTTCATTCCCCCTTCAATACGAATTAACTTTTTAAAGTCATAAATTGATCCAAACTTCCTAAATTCATTATTCAACGCTAATTGATTAAAAGGGAGGTTAGCTTAAAGACCAAGATGCTAAATAAACCCACTTAGGGCTGGCCGACAGGTCATCAATTCGCAAGGTCAGCATCGAGTGTCAAGGGTTCATAAGTTCTCTGTCTGAAACATAGTCCAGAAATGGGCTCCACATTTTCCTAAATTTTGAAAGTTTACCTTCCAGCATGGCTGGGATTTTCTCCAGGCCCAGCAATTCCCATACTTTTATCCACCAATAAGCTATTTGCGAACCTTCTATCGTTTTCCAGAACAGGGCTCTTGTGATGCGGGCGGCCATAAGCAGCTGTGAGATCAAAGCCGCCTTATGTCCTGTCATTGGGAAAGCCCCGTTTTCTGGCGCATCCCCCAACAGCAGCACTCTTGGGTCCATGGGGAGCAAAGAGCCCGTAACCGCTTTAATTTTTGACCTCACCTCCAGCCAGAACTTTTGGATAACTGGACAGTGCCACCGCATGTGGGCCAGATTCCCCCCCGGTCCCCACATCCATGCCAGCATGTATCTGGGTATCCTGTGTTCATCGAATGGAGTCTACTTGGAGGGAAATACCACCTAAAACAGACTTTAATGGCGTTTTCTTTCACTATCGCACAGTGTGAACTTTTCTGAGCTCTATGCCAGATCCGCTGCCAGGATTCTTCAGAAATTTCCAGCCCCAGTTCCCTCTCCCAAGCTTGCATGTAAGGGAGTTTCTCCTCTAATGGAGCTTTCTCTAATAGCTGATAAGATGAGGCTATTCTATGCGATTGTTGCCCCTCGAGGATTTTAAGTCTATGCCAACTGGGAATCTCGTAGCAGCTTGACGGGTGCCCCTATTGGTTGGCTAGTGCTGAAGTTGAATATATCTAAAGCGTTCTGTCTCTGGGATCCCAAACTTTTCTTTACACTCTTGGAAAGTCAGGGGTTCTTGATTGACGTATAAATCCCTCAGTCTTAGGGGTTTGTCCTGACTCAAGATTTGATATGACTTGGCATCTAGCCCTGGGGTAAAAGCCGGATTCTGGGTGACAGGGGATAACGGGCCTAGCCCCAACGGAATACCCCTCTGTGAGCAAGCCGTATCCCAACTCCGAAGCGTGGCTAGGGTTGTAGGAAGCATCTCTCCCCAGTGACTTTGAGTCTCCCTGGGGAGAAATGGGAAATAGGCCAAGGGAAATGGAGCTACTGCCTGTTCGATCTCTCGCCATTTAGGAGGATCCAATGAGTTTCCCCAGGAAAGCATCATCGCCACCTGAGCTGCCCTGAAGTACTGCAACACTGAAGGGAGGCCCAGGCCGCCCAGCATCTTCCCTCTTGTTAAGAGTTTGCAAGGAACTCTGATTTTTCCCTTTCCAAATAAACCGGCCCATCTCTTTCTGCATATTTATAAGCTCAAACTCAGGGATGGGAATTGACAGGGAGTGAAACGCATATAGTAGTCTCGGGAGAAGTGACATCTTAATCGCATTAACGCGACCTAGCCATGAGATCTCTTGAGAATCCCAACGTTGCAGCAACTCTTTTGCCTCCTTGAATAGAGCAGGGATATTCGCCTTGTAGAGGCCAACGTAAGTCAGAGTCAATTTTATCCCCAAATACGGGATCTCAGTTGAAGACCATGGAATGTGTGATGCTGCCTGTATTCCCGCTAGCCTTCTGGGGTCTTCAGTTAAGGCCATCCCTACAGATTTGGTTGGGTTCACCTTGAAACCAGAAATCGCAGCAAACCGAGTCAGGAGGTCTAAAAGGGGCGGAATCGAACTAGGGACATTGTTAGGAAGCAAAGTAAATCATCCCCATATAAAGCTACTTTATGGCATTGCCCTGCTATCTCAAAGCCTAGGATATCCGGATGAAATCTAATGTGTTGGGCCCGGGGCTTCATCACCAAGGCAAAAACTAAGGGTGACAGGGGGCAACCCTACCTGGTGCCTTTGCCCAACACAATCGCTGGGGTCCAATTTCTATTTACTTTGACCTTGGTTGAGGGGATTTGAAAATTTGAAAGTACTAACTTGGAAAACCCTGTGCCAAAACCGAACCCCTCTAATTCTGTTTCTAGATACCCCCAGGAACCTATGGGCATCTAGGGATAACAATGACATCCGTTCTGGGATCTTCCGGGCAAGGGCAATCCGATCTATAGCTCGGGGAACATTATCATACGTTTATCGGTTGCGTATGAATCTTGTTTGATCATTCATTATCAAGGAAGGGAGAATCCCACCCAGTCGCCCCGCAATTTTTTTCCCCAGGAACTTTGCATCTGTGTTTAACAGCGCAATTGGCCTACAAGAGGCCCAATATGTGGGGTACTTCCCGGGCTTCAAAAGCAGCATTGTAGCCGATTCAGCCATTCACTTAGTTACTACCCCTGCTTCCAGACGGCATTAAAAAGCTTAGTTAAATAAGGGGTCAGTACCGTCCTAAAGGTTTTATAAAATTTATTTGTAAAACCGTCCGGCCCCGGGGCCTTACCTAATAGAAGGGAGCGGATAGCTGCATCTGTCTCTTCGGCTGTAATCGGATCTTCTAAACGCTCACAGAGCTCCGCAGAAATCTGCGGGAGGTGCGCCTTTTGTATAAAACTCGGGCCAGCTGTGGATCTGTTATAGGTGGTGCTGACTGGTCTCTAAAAAAATGTCAACTATCTGGAGTTTCTCTGACACAGCATAAACCTGCCTCCCATCTGCCTCTCTTAGAGAGTTTATATGATTACGCCTTGCTTGTTTTTTAAGTTTAGCTGCAAGCAACCGATTGGCCCTTTTTCCTTTCGAATAGTAGTGCTGTTTAGTGCGCATTAGCCCGTAGGCCGCCCTGCTCATGTCGTGAGCCTCGAGTGCCTTCTGAGACACACAAACATCTAAGGGCTCGTCAAGAGGCCCTATTCTTGTGCATCTCTTCTTTCGTTTGAAGCTCCAATTCCAACTGAGCTTGAACTTGCCTTCTGATTTTCCGCCTTTCTATTGTCTGAGCTATGATTTGACCCCTATTCACTGCCTTTACCACATCCCATATCACCGTATAATCCATCCCCTCTGTATCATTACAAGTAAAATACTGAGTTATAATGTCTGAGATGCAGGAGCAGAACTGAGGATCCCCCAAAATGAGTTTGTTCAAACGCCAAATGCGTGGGGGCTCCAGAGTTTCAGTAAATGGAGCCATGGTTACCAACACAGGGGCGTGATCTGATAAAGCCTTCGGGAGGATCTCTATGCCCATTGTGTGAGGGATAAGATTGTCTGAAAGAAAAAACATATCCAGCCTAGAAAACCCTCTATGTACCGCAGAATAGAAAGTATAATCCCGCTCCCCCTGATGAAAGAATCGCCAAGCTTCTATCAGTGAATTTTCCCGAAGGAGTGTAGTGAGTGCTACAAAGGTTTTCTTGTCAGCCGAGGTTGGGGGAAGGGATTTATCCTCTCGTGGGTTGATCACTGCGTTGAAATCCCCACCCATTATAAGGTCTCCTTCAGTCTGCTCGTGCAAAGCAACTGTTTCTTACTCTTATGTCCCGTCCCCTTTCCTCCATACTATATGGGCGTCCCTTCAAAGCGACGGGAGACGGATCCCTTGTCACCAGAAAAACCTTCTTCCCCTTTAAATTTAGAGGCGCGCGGGGGTGCAGCCCAGGGAGCATGGGCTGCCCTGACTCCGCCCTCCAGCGCCACACCTCAGTCCCCTTTTCCGCATCGAGGGGAATGGGCCGAATTCTCCAGCGCTCCTGGGTTTGGCTTCGGCCATGTAATTCCATGTGCGGATACTTCTTTGTCTTCTTTTTTGTCTTTTTATCATTCAGGTACTCGGTCCTCAGGCGTCACACTCCTCCCTGGCGCATGTTGACTTTTACAGGGTTCAGCAGGTGTCCATCCTGCAACAGGCGCTTTCCAACTTCAGACCCCCACACCCTCTGCCTATGTTGCCTTGGCCCAGACTACGGTTGGCAATCTTGTTCACCGTGCGACTCGCTGTGCTCGAAAGTGCTGAAGAACAGACTAGCCAGGTGGAGGGAGCTCTTCCAGAAGTTGCCTCCAGAGGATCTTAAGACCTTCGGGAAGCATTGAACCAGGCCCAAGGTAGGGCCGATATTCTCCATCGCACCTCGCAAGGGAGACTCCTTCCCAGGGACTCTCCCGCGATGGAGGGACCGGTCAGGTCCTTATACCAATGCACCGAGGCTATTGCGGCTACTGGCCTACGGGCTAAGGGATCCTCGGATCCTCCCGGTGACAGTGTTGAAGGACAAGAAGGTTCTTTTACCGGGTCTTCACCCGAGGGGCTCCGCCCTTGTACTGGCACCATGGCCGAGGGGCTACACCCTATTACCAGCAATGCGTCCGAGGGGGTGCATAAACGCAGCTCTACTGACCCCCGGGTTGAGGGTGTCACACCTACCGGTTCTAGGCCCGAGGTGCAGAGTAGGCCTTGTGATCCACACACATGAGTCCTGGAGGAGGCCGAGCCCAGCAGGCAGCCCAACAAAATGGTCACCACGCCAGAAAGAGGCACCTGTCCGACGCCATTCAAGGAATTCGGCGAAGAACCAGTGTCAAAGTGGGACTGGCTTCAACCAGGTACGTGGCCTACAGCCTACCCTTCTTACGCACAGGACAGTTTTCCTTTGCGCTCATATGGACAGGGTATGCAGCGGCCTCAGCAGCCCCCCGCTACCCTGTCCGCACCCCCTGCCACCGCTTCAGTCGGTGAGGAGGTTTTCTTCGAGAGGTTCCTCGGCCTCATGAAGTCACCGCGGATGGTCGTTATCCTCAGAGATGCCATCAGGGAAGTCATTCCCGCCATACTGCCGCACCACAGACAACTCCATCGGGTCCCCAGGCCCCGGTGCAGCCGCCTCCTCTGGCTCCAGAGCCAGCTCTGCAACCTCCGCCACCTCCTCAGCCTCTGGCTGCGGTCCCTGTACCCCAGCCTCTGGCACCATCTACTCCTCCTCTTCCACAAAATCCACCATATCCGCAGGATACGGACGAGGAGGAGGATCTGGACATGCCATCCTCAGCCAGTGACTTCCATGAACGTCTTACTGGGCTGGCGGAGTACCTGGGTCTTCCCCAACCCGAGGACGAGAAGCCGGCAGAGGGGGTTCTGGCTGAAGTCCTCACACAATGCCCCTCTGCCAAATCGGGGATTCCTATGCAGACTGATGTAGTCTCCCTGGACGCCAAGTACAGGCAGGTGGAGGGGGGGGGGGGGGGGATACACTCTTGCTCTCGGCCCATCCTCAGCCACACTCCTCAGTGATCGCTGCAGCATCACTATATTCCAAACACCAGTCGTCCTCAGCCTCTTACTCGGCGGCGCTGCTAGGCAAGGAGGAGATCTTGGAGGCGTATGGCAAGAAACTCTATTCCAACGCCTCTTTACATCTACGTCAGGCCAACGCTAATGCCATGCTGGCAGCTGCCAACCAAAGATTATGGCGGGAAATTGCAGACTTCCTCCCGGAACTCTCCACCCAGAGCCAATCACACTTTAAGGCAGGGCTATCTGAGGCCAAGCTGGTCGCGCATGACCTCATAGATTCCACAGTGGCCCATATTGACGCCTCAGGCCGTGCCATCTGTATTGCCACGGACATGAGAAGGGCAGCCTGGCTCCGGGCAACAAAATTCAACCCGGATGTCCAGGAATGCATACTAGATCTTCCATTTAAGGGGAGGTACCTCTTCCACTACGGACGAAGAGCTGGACAAAAAGAAAAACAGCTCACAAACAGCGAAGTCTTTGTCCATCCTTACAAAGACCACGCCCAAATCATACACTCAATCTGAGCAGTGCTCATAAAGAGGTCATACATACAGAGGGTTCTGTGGCTTCCACGAGCACAGATCCAGGCAGCCGGACTGCTCGCCGTCTCAGAACCGGCGCAAGCAACACAAGGGGGGTGGGAGGGGGAATAAGGGCTTTTTCCAGTCCCCCTCCTCAGCGACAGCCTCTGAGGGAAAGAAGGCATGACATTTGGTCCACATGTCTCTGGTGGGGGGCAGGCTTGCTCTCCATGCACATTTCTGGCACCAGAATTTCGCGGACCCCTGGATCCTCTCCATAGTATCCCCAGGGTACCGCCTTCCTATCCCAGCCTCTCCTCCCTCCTTCCCTCCTCTCCCACAGGTTGGGACAGCAACTCTTTTGGCGGAGATCCGGTCGCTCGTAGAGAGCCAGGCAGTGGAGGAAGTCCCAGCCTCCCAGCGAGGCTTTGGCTTTTACTCCAGGATTTTCACCATTCAGAAGAAGAATCAGGCAGGCCTGAGAGTTGTGTTGGACCTTTCCACCCTCAACCTCTCCTTATCCCTGAAAAAATTCAAGATGGTTTCGCCAGCTTTTATAGCGGAGACATTGGACAGGGGAGACTGCATGTGCTCCCTGGATCTGAAGGATGCATACCTACACGTCCCGATTTGGCAGCCCCATCGTTCTTTCCTACGGTTCAGGATCCTGGGCTACTATTTTCAATACAAGGTCCTTCCTTTTGGCCTCAACTCGGCCCCCAGGGTCTTTACCCAGACTCTGCAGTGGCGGCCCTCCTCAGAGCGCAGGCCCTCCACATCTACCCATGCCTCGATTATTGGCTCGTCAGGGCTACATCTCCGGAAGCGGTTCACCACTCTTGCCATGCCCTTACGAACACATTGCATGATCTGGGCTTCTCATTCAATCTCAAGAAGTCACAGCTGCAGCCGACGCAGATGCTGACATTCTTGGCTCTCATCTGGGACACGTGCTCCGAGAAAGTATTTCCGTCGGAGGACAAAATCTCGGCCATCAAGAGGACCACCACCCACTTCCTCAGCAGAGAAGTGACCTTGGCATGGTGGTACCTAAATCTCCTGGGCCTTCTGGCAGCGGTCTTATTAGCCGTTCCGCACACAAGACTAAGGATGACGAGGATTCAGCTGCACTTCGTGCCCTCATGGAACCAGGAACAGGGCTCTCAATCCGAGATGATCAACGTTCCTCCATCTCTTCACCCGGACCTGACTTGGTGGTCCAGAGACTGCAACCTGCGGTGGGGCAAGCCCTTCCAGCCGCTCTTTCCGCAGGCCACCATTACCACGGATTCCTCACTCGAGGGCTGGGAAGCCAGTCTGGATGATCTCTCGGTCCACGGCACCTGGACTCAACAGGAGCAGGAATACCACATCAATTGGCTAGAGCTGAACACCATCTGGCTGGCGCTCAGGGCATTCCTACCACTTCTCAGGGGCAAGGTTGTCCTCATCCAGACGGACAACTCGACCAGCATGTACTACGTCAACAAGCAGGGAGGCACCAGATCCCCTCCTCTGTGCAGACTGGCGATCAGCATGTGGGAGTGGGCCCTAGAAAACGACATTTACCTCAACAGTCCACCTCCCGGGGGAATCCAACCTGGAAGCGGACAGGATCAGCAGACTGGGAGCGGACAATTACGAGTGGCAACTAAACAACCTCGTTATTCAGGAGATTTTCAACAGGTGGGGTCACCCCAAGGTTGATCTCTTTGCCGCCTGGCACAACAAGAAGTGCCCCCAGTTTGCATCCTGGCAAGGTCGGGGCCCCGGCTCTCTGGGCGACGCATTTCACCTCAAGTGGACTGGCATGAAAGCCTACGCCTTTCCACCCACTCCCCTGATTCACAGGGTAATTTGCAAAATCAAGGCGTCTCGCCAACTCCTAATCATTGTAATAGCTCCATGGTGGCCGGCCAGGCCATGGTTTTCGGACCTGCTCAGTCTCTCGGAAGTGCCCCCGATTCACCTCCCGACAGGCCCAGCACATAATCTGGCTCAGCAGGGGGGGTGGAGTCATCCATCCTGCACCAGGAAAACTAGCCCTCACAGCGTGGTACCTGAGCAGATAACGCTGCGCCACCTTAGCCTCTCACAGGCCAATCTGGAGATCATACAGGGTGCCAGGAGCAAGGCTACCAGTGCCCAGTACAAAAGCAAATGGACCAGATTCTGCCACTGGGCAGACTCCAAGGTTATAGACACCCTGGCGTGCACCTTGGATGACGTGCTCTCCTTTTCGGCGCACCTTGCTCATTGAGGCGTGCAGGTGGACACCTGCCGCACATACCTCGCAGCCATTGGGGCTTACAGGAACTCGGAGGAGGGCATTTTCTCCTCCTCCAACTCTATCGTCAAGAAACATCTGACGGGACTCGCAAGGCTAAACCCGCCTGTCAAGAGACTGCACCTGGTGTGGGACCTCAACATAGTCTTGGGCACACAAACCGTTCGAGCCAATGGCGTCTGTGGACATCAGGCTGGTTACCATCAAGACGGCCTTACTAGTCGGCCTTAACTCAGCTCATAGAGTCAGCGAAATCCAGGCGCTGGTCGCCTCTGAGCCATATACCACCTTTCACTTGGACAAGATAGTCCTGCGGAACACCTGGCATTTCTGCCCAAGGTTCTGTCTGCTTTCCACTTGAACAAGGAAATAGTGCTTTGTTTTTCCCCGATCCAAGGGCGAAGCACAGAGAGTGCTGCACTGGCTGGATGTCGGGCGTGCCCTGAAATTCTACTTGGACAGGACCAAGGGCTTACGCAAATCGGACGCCCTGTTTGTCACTTTTGTGGGCTCAAGACCAGGCTATCAGGCCTCTAAGGCTTCCGTATACCACTGGATGGTCTTTGCCATCAAAGAAGCGTATGAGGACCAGCACAAGCCACTCCCGGCCAACATGCATGCCCACGCAGTCAGGGCCAAGGCAACGGCCATCGTATTCCAGCGCCATATCCCTTGGCAAGTCATAAGCAGGGCGGCCACTTGGGCCTCTCCCTCGGCTTTCTGCAAGCATTATTGTTTGGATGCGGGCTCTAGATCTGATGCGGCTTTCGGACAGGCGCTTCTCACGAACCTATTTGCTTAAGGATAGTCTCCTCTCCACCCAATCAGTTCTAATCGCCCATACAGTCTGGAAGAAAGGGGACGGGACATAAGAGTAATTATAATTAAAGTTACTCACCGTAGTGACTGACATACTCTTAGTCCATAGTCCCCTTTCCTCCATACGTCCCACCAACCTGCCCCGTAATAATACTGGTGTCATTAGACAATTTTAATTCTATTGTCGACGTGTCAATGGGGACTGAGGTGTGGCGCCGGAGGGTGGAGTCAGGGCAGCGCATGCTCCATGGGCCGCACCGCCGCGCGCCTCTAAATTTAAAGGGGAAGCAGTTTTTTTCTGGTGAAAAAGGTTCCGTCTTCCGTCCCTTGGAAGGGGCGTCCATACAGTATGGAGGAAAGGGGACTATGGACTAAGAGTGCGTTAGTCACTACGGTGAGTAACTTATAATTTCCTGGTGTACCCGCCTGCCAGGACTAACTACAAGTCGCCGCTTTCCTGGTTCACTCTCCTGCCAGGAGGAATACTCCTACTGCTAAATTTGATCTCTTCTTAGTGGCAGTATGGTTTACGGGTTAAGGATTTCCCCAAACTGGTGTCTTAAAAATTGAGAATTGTTCCTTATTTTCCTTCTTACTTGTTATTTATGATTTGTTGGCTGTTGGCAATAGGTTTCCCAGAGTTTACATCTCAGAAATGGGGAATTGACCCTTTTATATTTTGCCACTCAAGGGGTTTAAATGGGCTTTCACTTAACTCTCTTTGCCTCCCCCTCCTGCTTTCACTTTGTTCTCAGGCTCCCTGTGGCTTGATTGCAGGAGCGGAAAATGCTACAAAGCACCCCAGTGTCCTATATCTCTTCTGATGCTCACTGGTTACTGTTGGCAGCTTCAGCGTCCTCGGGTACTGCATGGCACAGCTGTTCTTCTCTTCGGCGTCTCAGGACCTCTTCGGTTCTCTAGCCGTCTGGGCCTCTCTCTTTAGGAGCCTATGCTGCTCCACTTTCAGTGACCACGGCTCTCCCGATCTCCTGTCTCCCTTGCAGACACTGCCACGTTCGCTTGCTCGCCTCTCTACACACCTGCTGCTTTTCACACGATCCGACCCCAAGCCACAGCTTGGGAGAGGGTTAGTTTCACCTAAAACTTCAGACACTTCGGTATCTTCGCAAACTGTTTCTGTCTCTGCTGCTCCTTTCCTTCCTCTTCCACCTCCACACAGTTGTGGTCCCCTTTCAGATTTAAATGTCCTGCTCAGGTGCCTTGCCTTCAAACAACTAGACAGCACATTCTCTTCGGTGGCACTTTTGATCCCCATTGACTCCTGATTCTTCTTCATCCCAGTACCACAGGCATTCTGGATCTTGAAGTCCATAATGGATGAAGTCTTTTAGGACTACTCATTTCTATTGTTGAAATGAGTATATGAATCTATGATTGTTGAAATGAATATAATTGGAGTTAGGAGATGTTGTATGCTTGGCAGTTACATTGGATTGCTCTACTTTACAATATGCCATTAATGCTTCAGGGAGAATAGTGAAATCATGAGTTAAAGAAGTCACCAATTCCCCTTGATAGGAGTCCCTTCCCATTTGATCCTCCCTCATAATACCACCCACAGTCTCGGGATCAGGTAGCAGCTGCCTTCCCCTGGCCACATGAGGAGACCCCTACCGATTGTTTTAGGGATGATCTCAGTAGATTTATCACAGTAATCAAGCCATTCTTCCATACAAATTCATTAATAATTGTAGCAACCAGGGGAACCATGTTACCTGATTGTTATAGTCCCTACAAGATGCTATATTTTCTTTTGTTTCTTTTTGTGTTGTCCAGCAACAAGCTTTACTGTTGCTCTTAAGTAATGTATTGATTCAGTGTGAAGCTGCTTCCAGAGAAGATGTGAAGATTGGCATAGCAGGAAGACCCTAGTCCTACCAGAATGCCCAGGCCAAGAATTCTCTATCCCTCCTACAGAGTATTTGTATTTGTTTTATTTATAACGCGAAAACCATCAGGCCCGGAGGCATCAGGGCGCAATTTGTACAAAGTTACCGTAATGCATATATACAGACATATAAATTACATTGACAGAATACTACCAGTGTTTCTATCTACATAAATTACAGTGCCGCTAAGGCTTAACAGTGGATATACCCATAGGGTGTACAGAAAGTAGTAACGGAGGTCAGCGGGCCATAGTATGTCAGACAAGGGCGCAGAACATGTTTTAGTGCTGGTCGAATAGCCAAGATTTGGTTTTGGACTTGAATGTGTTGAATGAGTCTTCAGCTCTGATTGTAGCGGGGAGGGAGTTCCATAGCTTAGAGGCTAGGACAGGGAAGCTAGTGCCCCCACCTTTTGAAATTTGAACCTAGGGATCAATAGACAGTGGGTCTGGGCAGTTCTTAGAGGTCGGGAGGTCGAGTGGCGAGACAGCCGACTACAGAGGTAGTTAGGGGCCTTGTTAGCCAAGCATTTGTGTGTGAGGGCAAGTGTTTTAGTGAGATTCTCTGCTGGACAGGTAGCCACTTTAGGTTAGTTCTGGATTCTGAAATGTGGTGGTTGCGGGGGATGTTTAGGGCAGCTCGAATGGCATTGTTCTGGGTTGTTTGAAGTTTATTCAGGTTCTCTTGGCTAGTACCTAAGTAAAGAGCACTACAATAACCAATTTTGGCCATAATGAGAGTTCTAGCTAGTGTGACACTGTTAGGGCTGGTAAGAAACGGTCTGCAAGCTGCAATGAGTTTGCATGTGTATGCAGAGGCAGATCTGACTGCATTTATTTGTCGAGATAAGGGTAGGGTGGCATCAAGGTAAAAGCCTAACGTTTTGGTGTCTTTCGAGACTCGTATGGTATTACCATCTATGGTGAATGACTGATAGGACGGCTCTAGTTTGCTCAGGCGTTGCGAGGTGCCCAGGATAAGGAGCTCTGTCTTGTCGTCGTTTAGGCATAACTGGTGTTGGGCCATCCAAGCTTGGATGACCAGGTAGACGTTGTTAAGGGCCTTGGTGTCAGCTAGATAATCACCTGAGATGGGAATGAGTATCTGGGTGTCGTCCGCATAGTTAGTGTAGGAGACACCTAGATAGTCAAGCACATCAAAGAGTGGTTTCGTGAAAATGTTATAAAGTGTAGGTGACACGCAAGTTCCCTGAGGTACGCCGCAGTGAATTGGGGAAGGATCCGCGGCTGCAGATGGGGCAAAGACCCTCATAGATCTATTGCTCAAAAAGGATTTGATCCAGGCCGCAGCAGAGGACGAGAAGTTGGCAGCAGAGTGGAGGTGCCTGCATAGGATCTGGTGGTTGACCAGATCAAAAGCGGCCGAGAGGTCGAGGAGTAGTAGCATTGCTAGTTTGTCCTTATCCTTCATTACCTCAATTTGGGTTTTTAGGTCTATTAAAGCAGTTTCCGTCCCGTGTCTGGGACGAAATCCAGATTGTCGTAGACCTAGCAGATTGTTAGATTCCAAGTAATCTTGGATCTGAAGGTATGCTGCGTGGTCTAAAATCTTAAGCAGAAACAGTACCGTGGTGATAGGTCGGAAGTTAGTAGGTATGCTTGGGTCTAGGGATGGTTTTATGAGCAGTGGGATCACCCAAGCGTCCTTAAGGTTGTCCGGGACAATACCCGTTTTAAAGGAGGAGTTGATGAAGGCCGTAATGAATGGGGCCAGATCATGTGCAGAGTCCTTAATGATGGGAGCTGGGCAAGGGTCACCTTGGCAGTTGGATGGCTCAATTCTCAGGATGATACTTTCTACCTCAGTAACGGTGAGCAGTGAGAAGGCAAATGGTTTGGTGTTAGTGTCTAGAGGGAGGGCCACAGCCCTAGCAGGGGTGAGTGAGCGCTTGTTGAGCTTCAGACTGTCCTGCTTGTCTTTCATTTTAGATTGTAGCGTAGAGATTTTATTCAGTAAGGCTGCTTGAATGTTAGCACACCATTTACTATCTTTCGTGCAGGTGTCTGGGGGGGGGGGGCTGGAGTTTCTAGCTCTTTTAGGATTCTGAAGAGTTCCTTTGTATTTGAATCAGCTTGCAGAATACAGTTATTAAGTGACTCTTTTTTTTGCAGTGATGATAGCATCTTTGTAGGTGAGTGAGGCAAGAAGGAAACCATCTTTATGCTCATCAGAAGGGTGGCTTTTCCAGCGATTTTCAGCACAGCGTTTAACTTTGCAGAGCATTCTTAACTGTGGGGTGAACCATGAATTAAGATGTGCTCGTGGTTTGGCCTTCCTAAATTTGAGTATCCCTTTTCCCCAGATCCATTGGTTCTCCCAAGGCTTGCAGTTATGGGGGTTCTCAGACAGTAATCTGATCCTCCAAAGGTTCGTCATCTCTTCTGCCACTACTGTAAGGTTAAACCTGTTGAGTATCAGAAAAGATAATTCATTTGCTGTACTTCCATTTTACATAAATGCTCATGTCCACTCTGGGATTCCATTGGCTGGACTGCCGAATCTCCTCCATTGCCTTTTGCTTTACTTTCAAGCCCCTTTGGCAAAATTCTTCATTTGCAACTGACCCTCTTTATATAACCCCCAATTCTTCGCCCCATCCTCCCTTCCAGCTGGCTCTTTGTGCACAACTGGTTCCTTTACAGATTTATATTACTGGTTTTAAAATGCTCCCCACCCTCCACCTACCCAACCTGTCTGTCTAGTGCTTCTCCCCATCTCGCTCCTTTCATTCTAGCACCGTCATCAATCGCTTCATCCTACTTGTGCACCTTCCTGTTTCTGACCCTTCTCTCTTCCTGCACTGCTTGAACTCCCTAGCACCTGAAATCAAAAGCAACACCAACATTCATATATTCACGTTGGCCTTCAAGCTCCATCTTTTCATCCATGAAAGGGCCCCTACACTATACCATCAACTTTCGCAACTCCCATCCCCTCTCCATGTTTACTACTGTGTATAATTTGATATATCTATATATCTACTCTTCCTAGGTCTCCTGTTTGCTCACATTCTCCCAATTCTATGTCCCACCACTGCCCTAAGATCTGGTTGCATCCTTATAATGGTTTATCTTGTAGGGCACCTTTTTATGGGTTAACCTGACTACTATATGTGAAGATGTACGTATTTCTTGTTTTAATACCAAACCAAAGTTGCACATGGGGAAATACACATTTCTTCTACCATATAGAGTGTTGCGGAAGTTGCTACTCACGTCTACTGCTGAAGTCATTTAAATACAATGTTATGTTTCTTTCAAGAGATTGTTCTGTGGAAACAGATTGACATGCTTTTCTGTTTTGTTTTTTAGGGCTCTGTGTTTTGTGTCCGAACAGTAACAATTCCCTCCTTGCATTCCCTGCCACTCATACTGGACATGTGCAGATTATAGACCTGGCAAATACAGAGAAACCTCCCGTAGACATACCAGCGCATGAAGGGGTCTTGAGCTGTATTTCCTTAAACTTACAAGGAACAAGAATTGCAACAGCATCCGAGAAAGTAAGGTGTTATAGTTCCATCAATGTGATGAGCATTTTCTAGTCTCTGTGCAAATGGGTTAAGAAAGATGATTTCATTTACTTGTCATAATGAATCAGAATTTGAATCCACCAGGCATAGAAGAAACACCCAACTTATGTTAGTGATAACTGATTAGGCTCTCTTTTTAGAGCCCCATTAGATCACTCTACTTGGCTTAGAGTGTTTGGTTAATGAGATCGTAACTCTCCAAGTAACAGGATGGCATGAAGAGTCTAGGCAAACCTTGAAGGGTGAACTGATTTAAAGATAAAGTAAATAATCTTGATATCAGACAATAAGGGAAGGTCGACAAAATAGATCTTTGTAGGGATCATTCACAAGCTATACAGATAAGTACACATAAAATAAATTTGCAGAATATAGGAACACAAGGTAGTTTTGACAGGACCATAGAGTCTTCAAATGGTACACAGCTTTTGTAAGACGTGAAGGCTTTAGAAACATTGCACCCAAAGTCTCAATATTCATTCTGTTGGCCCATAGGAAACAATAGACCATTGGTATCTAATGGTGGAAAATAGTCTGCACATGGGGAGGCGGACACTGAAAAGGATAGCAGACCCAAAGATCCCAGCCCCCCATCAACATCCAGAGGACTTTCCATAGGCCCTTTGGTAAGAGTGTTGCACGTGCCGAGCCTCCAAACAGGAGATTGCAAATGTAAGTAACTACACACTCTTGCAGGGAAAGACTCTGCTCTTGTTGAGCCAAGTTAAGCACAGGAGCTCTACAACCCTAGACAAATGGAATATACCTTCACAGCTTATTCCCAAGACCCACAACAGTAGAGCTGGTGAAGAAAAGCAGATGATTGGTGAGATTAATTTTTAGAACCAACCCTGTGGACATATTCGGACAGGCCACCCTATTCTGATCAACAGTGACAAAACACTAAGGTCTAGCCACACTCTTTCTGGGTAATGTGACTGAATAGCAAAGGGTTAGGAGGGTGTGAGAGTGGGGAAGGTTTCAGTTAAACACACACACAGCACTCTTAATAATTAAAGTTTGGCAGAAAGTATAAAAATCCAGTTATTTATTTATGCCTTAGACAAACTCTTATCAATGAAAAACCTAAGTTAAGTAACGCATCACTAATAATATACACACAGTAACCTTGGTGTGTTATACTTGGAGCACTAACACTTCACATTTAAATACAGTTAGAATCGATTTTCAGCAAGCAAATAAAGTAATTGCACCCAGTGAATAATCAATACTTGGAGAACTAATAGGTTGAGAATAAATGAGTTGGCAACACCACAACTAAACCTTAGAAATAAGCTATTATCCTTAAAAGGCTGTCCCCTAGATAAAAAAGAAGGGGTCCAGTGCCCTTAGAATCACAGGTCCCAATAGACATATTTTCAGGAGGCTCAGAGTCACTTTATGAAGATTGTGCAAGTGTTAGGTCTAGGAGCCACGAACATGGCCAAATAACTTGTTCTTTGGAAAAGTGCCCTCTTGGGAGGGTCTAGACTGCCTTGGTGGGTGGGACCAGACTGATATGTTTTATTTGCATTTGTTTTATAACATCACATTACTGTTATCAATATTCATTGTCGGCACACCTTCATTAACCACCCCCAATCCCGCAATACAACCAACTTCCTTTAAGTTAACCCCAGAACCAATAACTCATGGCTTGTAGTCCACAGCAGTCCTTCCAGGGGCGCTCCTCTTTCACCCTCCCTGTGATCCCGCCTAGGCCCCTCTCCTCCATCCATCCATCTCCCCCATATCCCGCCACTCCCCCATACTGCTACCTCAAACCATGAGTTCAAGGGGGGGTTTTCAACTGGCGGGCTAAACAATGAGTGTACCAGGGCATTCCAGGCTGTCACATTCTTTGAACTCTCCTTCGTTTCTGTCTGCATGGCGTCATATCACACTGCTGCCTAGGCCACAGACCAGTATCGTTGGTCACTCCACCAGCCTTCTATACGTGAACCTTTGTGAGATTTCCAAACCATAGCAATCCTCCTCTTTGCAAACACCCAAGCCAGGTCCAACATCCTGTTTGCTGGTTTAGCACTTTTTGGGCACGGGAATACCCCACGTAGACAAGCCTCTGGGGACCAGGCGTATCTAGTGACACCCCTGTCTCTGAATCTCATTTAAATATTCTGCCAGAACTCTTTAACTATCGAGCACACCCAGAACATGTGTATCATGTCCGCCCTCTCCTTTCCACACCTGGGGCATCCCCCGCCGTCAAGCCCGGGAGTTGTGAAATGTTATGCAGTCATGTAGGCCCTGTGGAGTACATAGAACTGGGTCAACTTAAACCTTACATTCCTTGAGACCCTCTTTGGGTATAACAGTGCTCTGGACTATTCTGACCCTGTCAGCGTCCTCGCTATATTTTCTTCTCATTTAGGTCTTGCTTTGGTAAGATCTTCTGATAATGCTGCTATAAGAACTAATTACACAAAGTTGCCCTTAACATTATCTATCGAAAATAAATTGGAAATAATTGGGCATTTAAAGAACTCCCGAGCTCCTGGACCTAATAGTCTACCCTCCATTGTCATTTCATTTTTACTTTATGCATGATAGTATGTAAAGAACAACATATTCCTGTATCATGGAATACTGCTATACTGATCCCTGTGCTTAAGCATGTGCTAGAGAAATGCCTGAAAACTACCGCCTTCTGTCAATACTGGATTCTACCAGTAAAGTGTTGGCAGCGATTGTTTTAGAAAATCTGCATTGCTGGATTAAAGCTAATTCTCTTTTCCATCCACTTCAATCTGGCTTTAGAGCAGGGACTAGTACTACCTATAATATTTGTTTACTTGATGCGATAACAACTAGAGCTAAATTGAGCTATAACCCTTCTGTCTACATAACATTTGTGGACTTTAAATCCGCTTCGACAGTGTTAACTGATTAAAACTTTGGGATATTTTGTCTAAAATGAACTGTCCTAGCTGGCTACTTGATACTTTGATTAAATTGCATATTAACGACGGCACACACATTTGTCTTGATAATGGTCAATTATCTCAACCAGTTAGGGTCAATAAAGGGGTAAATCAGGGATGCCTATTGGCGGCTCACTTGTTTGATCTATATTTAGCTGATTTGATACGTCGATTATCAGCCAAGGCTAACTGCCCGGTCAAGTTTGAAGATATAATGGTCTCCGCCCTCCTGTACGCTGACAATCTCATTATCGTTGATCACACGTGCAGAGGCATGCAATCCATGGTTGAAGAACTGGGATGTTTTGCTAAAGCATATTGTGTTACGATTAATCTAAAAAAGACACAATGTTTTCCCACAAAAAATGTATAAATTGAAAATGGAAGTATCCTGCGGACATATTGAATGCACTGATATTTACAAGTATCTTGGTGTGTGGTTTAGCAGCAAAATCGGGTACAGTTTGTTGACCGAGGATAAGATCAGACGAGCGAAGCAAATAACAATACTTGTGAGGAGATTTGTTAACAACGATGCTGGGTATTCCCTGAAAGGGATTCTGATACTCTACAGGCAGTGGCTCACCCCTGTTATTACGTATGGTATGGAAGCGATATCAATGGAAAATCTTCTCTGGTTGAATAAAATAGAGGGGTTCTTTTGGCGTAACATTCTGGTATTGCCCCTTCTTGCCCTATCCAATATATCAGGGTTGAACTTGCTCTCCAATCCCTGAAATCCATTGTATTTCAACAACGATGCCTTTTGTTTTTGAAAGCCATCTGTCATCCTGAAAGTCACCTGCCCTGTAGTCTTGGTTCAGAAGTAATCAAATTAGAGAAACCTAATCATTTGAACATTTACGATACCACTTGTCGCCAGCTTTTCCATGAACTCAATTGGTCAGTTGCGCGTAGTCGCTGTGGTCGATTTAAATCAAATCTTCCTTTAAGGCCAAACTGAGGAGAAAAGACTGGGAAAAGAATTTCATTCGAATGAGTGAACTTTACAACTATAAATATATCGAAGGGATGGTACATGAATATTTATGTCCTCAAATGTACCTGATATATTTCCCTGACCCTTTAGTACGTAGTAGTTTTGTGCCCCACCCCAGCTGAGGAGGACATAGACATCCCAACGAGGAGGGTGAGGGTGCCTGTCCCACATGGAGTGAACTGGAGTACCCAGGGGGCATAATTTCTTTTCCATGCTCTCTCTCTGCCCTCACTACCTGGAAGGAGCAGTGAGCAAAGATAAGTGAGGCACCAACCCACCTTGAGCTGATCTGGGGAAAGGAGGAATCCCCCACCCCCCATGCTGTGGACCCCACTAGAGCAGCAAGATGGTTCCTCCACATCCAGAGCTAGAACCCACAATGACATTAATCACACGTCAACCCTGCACTCAAGAGCCTAAGTGATAGGGACAGGGTGGGACGCATGCATCCCTGTCCTGAAGGAGTCTTTAACAGCCCCTGCTTTCTCTTCATCACAAGGGGGTCCCCTCTTCGGTCCCAGACCAAATCCTAGCGGAATATGTGGGGCACATGTTCCATTCTCTCTTGCCACATCTTGAGAAGTCCCAACTCATCTTGAATCCCACCCACCGACTGCGCCCCGGAAGAGGGTTAGAGACGGACTCCCCCAACCCAGATGTTATCACCCCGGTCCACTTTTACACTACTAAGGAGGCAATAATGGTGATAGGTTGCTCCAGAGATGAGCTGTCATTTCAAGGGTTCCCCCCTGCAATTCTTTCAGGACCTGGACGCAGCAACAATACTGAAGCGGAGGGCACTGAGGCCATTAACACTATTTCTTCGAGACCAAAAGATTAGGTATCGCTGGCTGTTCCCTACTGCACTCCAATTCTCTTACAAAGGGGTCCCTCGAGCAAACACACATCTGGAGGATGCACAAACGATCTTGAATCACACCCCATTGGATAAAAGAGATGGCTCCCCCCTCGACTCTCCTGAAGGCATAGAAGACCTCCTTCCCAAGGCGAGATGGACAGCCTGGCAAAGGCCCAGAAAGGGCGAACTGCAAGATGAACGTCCCTGTCGGTCCGACTGGTCGGGTACAAGATGCTGTCAACATTGACACATCCGATGCCGCCCTGGGCTCGATGATTCAGCCAACTGGCCCAAGGGAAGTTAAGGCGATAAGGAACGCAATGTGTTCATAGCGGGCTTTGCACGGTCCATGCCTGACTCCAAGGTGAATGGCATCTAAAAACCCGTGGAGTGAACTGTGGGCAGTTTTGTTCCAGTTTGTTGAGGAAGTTGCCGACCAAAAATTATCAGTATCCCACCAGTTCATTGTTACAGCTTCAAGTTGGAAGCGCAAGTTAAAAGCCTGGTTGCGTAGTGGAGCTATGAAAACAAAAGACTTGAATGGCGGATGAGTTGGACCCATCTCTCTACCCTCCCCCAACTTCTCTTCCCCCCATTTGGCAAACTCGAACAGCCCGGAGGGCATATCACCCCACCAAAAATTTAACTTTATCTCAGTAAACGTGAAGGGCTTGAACTCTCCCCCAAAACAGAAAGGGACATTACAGCGGCTTCAGGATATGGAGGGCTCGGTGGTCTTCCTTCAGGAAACTCAACTGCTGCCACAGGACTTTACACACCTCCGAAATAGGCAGTTCCTTCTTCAATACTTGGCCTCCAGTGGAACTAAGAAAGGGGGGACAGCCATACTCCTAGCCAAGGGAATCCAATTCGGAGCACTGGAGACGCTATGTTGCCAAGAAGGATGATACACAACAATTAAAGGCTTTATATGGACAGCTCTATTCCCTCATTTCAGTTTATGACCCAATGAGAGACAAGAGGCATTCTACGAGGCACTGGGAGATAAACTCGGTCCTTTCATAGAAGGCCAAACCGTCATCGCAGGGGACTTCAATGGGGTCCCAGACCCTCTGTGGGATAGATCGCACCCACCAGCCCCCAGGGACTACAAGATTGCCACTGGACTACTTCATCTCTTTCGGACACTCAGGGTCGTGGACTCATGGAGGGTGTTGCATCAAGGCGAAAAGGACTTTTTTTTCACACGTGCACCTGATATCATCCCGGATAGACCTTTTGCTGACCTCTCCACAAATTCTTACTTTCGTTAAGTGGCCATAGGGACAAAAGCTCTGTCGGACCATGCTCCGATCAAATTAACACTGGGAGCCCATAACTCGGAACCGCCTCCCCGACCTCGCTGGAGTCTATACGACCCAATTCTGAACGACATGCCACTAAGGGACGCTATAGTCAAAGTAATCCGGAACTACTTTCAAGAGAACCCGGTGGAGGACACGACCCCAGCCAATACTTGGGATGCCATGAAGGGCCGTAGTCAGGGGTGGGGGGAGCTGATTGCCCATGGGGCAGCATATCGTAAACGTAAACAGCGGACCCGCACGCAGCTGGAAGAAGAGGTCCGAAAGGCCGAGGGCAAGCACAAAAAAGGCTGGTCGCCGATGGTCCACCGTTCTCTGCAACTAGCCGGGAGGAAGCTGGAAGCCCACTATGCAGAGGAGACGGCCCATTTACTGGCCAAATCCAAACAAGGCTACTACGCTAAAAATAATAAGGCAAACAATCTCCTCATGGATAAATTAGCTACGGCAGAGAAAAGGAATACCATTGTATGCCTACGAGACCTGCACAGCGAGGCCCATTATTCTTTTTTTAAATTTATTTTTATTGTATTATATTAACTTTGCAGAAAACACATGTCAGATGCGGTACAATAATGAACTGGTATCTCAGACAGTGGATGCATCGATGATTCCACAAAAAGGAAAAATAATTTTCTCATTTACCTTTCCCTTCCCATTCCCCCATCCCCTCCTACACCTTCCCTCCTCCCCCAACTCATCCTCAGGAAGAGTAATAAAGCAACAAAGTGTTAAGCAAAAGGACCACCTTTGTAACTTGCGTGTCACTCAAATTTGCCACACAATAACATGGTCAAGTCCGGGACCAGTCGCCATCTTAAAATCCCCAGCTAAAAGAGGAGAGTATAATATGCTTGACAGTGCCGCTAGAATATCGTTACAGGTGAAACCAAACTCTGAGGAGAGACGTACTACGATGGGGCCAACAAGGCTTCTCGGTAAGTCGCATAGTGTTGGGAACCTGATCAGGTCAATGATTTTGAGTCATGGAGTGCAGCGGTGAGGCTTTCCATTTCATAAATGGCATGTGCTTGGGTGATCCATTCCCTTTTTGAAGGCAAGGTGACACACTTCCATCTGATTGTCGGACATACTGGTGCTGCCAGAAAAAGATTGCGGGGCATGTGCGTTAGCAATGTGTACTCTTCTTCCTCTCGCTATTCAATGCCAAACAATACCAATAATGGAGATAGTGACCTGGAGATCCCATCAACCGCTCGGATCCACCCCAGAAGGTCTGAATGTGCACACAGTTCCACCATTGGTGCCTGTAATCACTCACCTCCTCACATCCCCTCCAGCAAAGCGGGGATACTCCTGGATACATTTTGGAAGAACATTGAAGGTGTGTAATGCCATCTTAACAGCAATTTTACACTGTGCATTATGTATTGCATGGAGATGGTCGAGCCCCACACACCCATGTGGATTGCCTGCCACGCATCTGGGGAGTCACAAAGTGCCAGGTCTATGTCCCATTTGTGTTCTGAGGTGGGTTGTGTCAGATGGCCCCTTGTGAGCAGTGCATTAGATATTGCGGCAATCAGTCCCCTTGAGCCCCGGTTCTTTGCTAGGACTTGCTGAAATGCAGTGAGGGGGCGACGCAGGGAATCTCCCCATCGCGGATCATGGAGAGTACTCTTCAGCTGCTAGTACAGCCGAGGGGGAATTGAGATGCCATGCAGCGCTTGTTCTAGCTCTTCCTTCTGAAGGTACTCTCCCTTCCTCCACATCTGCCCAGCTCTGACTAAGCCCTCCTCATATGACGGTTGGAAGCGGAGGACTGGACATCGGTGATCCTGTATTGGTGGGGACCGAATGCAGCTAAGGCGGGACGGCCACGTTGTTGTACTCTTCCTGAGATGTGAAGGACGTCACATGGACCATAATACGGTCAGAACTGGGTGCTCCCGAATTTTACGGGGTAAGGAAGCACGTGGAACACGTAACCATTTGTCTAGGGTGACCGGATCGAAAAGGGAGTTCTCTAGGGGGACCCACTGTTTCTCTGGGTTTTCCCAGAGGTGGTCTGAGAGTATCCTAAGTTGGGCAGCTCTATAGTATTCAGAGAAATCAGGAAACCCTGTGCCTCCCTTGTCTTTTGGCAGGATTAAGGTCCTATATGGAATTCTGGGCTTGAAAGCCAGTTAGTGTTAGTATTCTACTAAGAATGTATCCAGGATTATGACTGGCAGGGACTGGAAGAGGAAGTGAAACCTAGGGAGAACGTTCATTTTGATAGTCGTAAACCTTGCTGCCCAAGACAGTGACAATTTGGATAATCTGTTCAGATCGGATTTAACAGTGTTCCAAAGAGGCGGAAAATTTGCCTGAAACAGGTTGCTTAGGGTCGGCATGATATTCACCCCCAGATATCTAATCGCTTCCGTTTGCACTTGGAACCCCATCTTGTGGTTAGCTGAGATGGTAGTGGGCTGGTCGGGTGAAGGGGCATCGCAATTGTTTTCTTTAAATTGGCTCAGAATCCGAACAGTCTTCCGTATTCCTGCATGGTCTTAAAAAGGACAGGGACGGATTCCGACGGGCGTGTGAGGTATGTCAGGATGTAGTCCGCGAACATCGCCAATTTATATTCCTTCTCCCCCTTTACCATACCATGGATTTGGGCGTTCCAACGCACCTTCTGTGCAAAGGGCTCGATTACCAGGGCGTACAACAACGGGGAGAGGGGACATCCCTGTCTCGTGCCTCGAGTTAGGGAGAAACAGTCAGAAGGGATGCCATTAACGAGAACCCTTGCAGAGGCATTGCGGTGTAATGCACTAGCCCCGCTAGTCCAGACCTCCCCCAAGCCTTCCCATTCCATCACTGCGTTCAAGAAAGGCCACTTGACGCGATCAAAATCCTTTTCGGCATCGATGGACATCAAGTGGGACAGTCTTCCCCTTTGTCGGGATGTGCCATAAGATCTAGGGTTTTCCGAACATTATCTGCCCCTTGCCTGCCTTTTATGTATCCCACTTGGTCTGAGTGGACCTGTTGGGGGAGAACCAGAGCCAGTCGGGAAGCCAAGATGCCGGCGTAGAGTTTAGCGTCAACATTTATGAAGGAAATCGGGTGATAAGATGTGCAATCTGAGGCGTCTTTGCCCTCTTTGGGATAACAACTATTCTTGACTTTGCAAACGATGGAGGGGCCTGCCCGGTCTCTAGTATTGAGTTGAAAAGTTTAGTTAGGTGAGGGATGAGGGCACAGGAGTTTGCCTTGTATAAAGCTGGGGTGAAACCGTCTTGCCCGGGAGCAGAGCCAGCTTTTCAGATGGCGTTTTTGACCTCCACAGTCGATATTGGGGCATTGAGTGCTTCTAGGTGTTCAAGTGGCACAGCGAGTAGAGCGCTCGCTTTGACATCCGTGCAGAGCCTGCTAACGCAGGTTCGAATCCCGGCGGGGCCAAACTCAGCCTTTCATCCTTCCGAGGTCGATAAATGAGCACCATACACCGTAGGTAGTAATAAGCAGAGCTCAGATACCTGAGGGTTCGTAGACCTATATAAATGGCAAATTATTATTATTATGTATATGCTATCTGGGGGCATGGTACGCTTGACTAGTTAACCTTTGATCTCTGACGCTGTGCTCTGGTTTTCTGTTGTGTACAGTCTGTTATGTCTCTAGGGCTGGTCAGGAGTTGACCTTGCTCGCTTTTGATTGCTCTGTCTGCCCTTTGTTTGCACAAGCGGTTGGCCAGCATGGTGTGGGCCTTATCGCCTCGTTCATAGAATTTCTGTTTCAGCAGCCTCAACTGCTTTAGTGCCCCTTTCTGCCAAATGTCCTTCAACTCCTCTCAAAGCATTGTGATATGTTCCATAATAAGGTCCACCCCCACATTCTGTGTGCGAAGTTTACGCTCAAGTCCTTTTTCCTTTTTCAGCTGGATTTTCTTCCTATGTGCCCCCTCTGATATCAGTACCCCTTGTAGTGTGGCCTTTCCCGCCTCCCATAGGGTGTTCTGTGTGATCCCTTCGGTGTCATTTAAATCGAAAAAGATTTGAACGCTTCTGTGATTGTTTCCTTGAACACTGGGTCTTTGCAGAGATAATCATTGCACACCCATCTTCGCTCTGTGCAGTGAGTTGGGCCCTGGTCCAAGTCCAACCCACAGAGTTCGTGGTCCGACCAGGACACTATCTCTATGGTGGCATCTAGCACTAAGTGTTCGCTTTCAGCACCAACTAGCAAATAGTCGATAAGGGAATGGGTTTGATGCGGGGGAGAGCAAAAAGTGAAAGCCCGTGATTCAGGGCGAGTCGCCCTCCAAGAGTCTGAGATGATGTTTCCATAGCTGGCTCATAAATTTTTCACCTTATATGGGGCTTCGCGGCTGGGCGTTCAAATTTGATTCCCAGTCCCTGGCGGGGTCTGCTATCATGTTGAGATCTCCTCCGCAAACCAGTTTGCCCTCTCTCCATCTCTCAAGGAAGTTGAGCAAGGACTCACTAAATTGCAATTGGTGCTGTTCGGGACATAAGCTGAGCATAATGTGACTGTGAGTGATCGTGTTTATAGACATGCTGTATTTGGAGGCCAATAGACTTCCTATAGAGAATCCAGACTCCCCCTTTCTTATTGAGCCCCTGTGTCTGCAGTATCCCTACCTATGATCCTACGTTCCTTCTCCTGGGTGTATTTGGTTTCCTGGACGAACAGTAAATCCAGATTTGATTGCTTGAATAGCCGTGCCAGCATCAAGCGCTTATGAGGTGAGTTTAGGCCCTTAACATTAAGGGACCCGAATGCTATTTTTTCATGTGAGGCCATTCTGAGGCGTGTGCTGGATCTGTGTCCTCCTGCTGGGGAGGCACAATCTGGAGCCTATGATGGGTGAGTAACCAGCTAGTGACTGATCCCATGGTAAACTACAAAGTGAATGTGGAATAGCTAATATGTGGAGTGAAAGTGGTCCTGCCCCTTGGTATGAGTTGCTCCCCCGTTCCTTCCCCTGTAAAGAAAACCTTTGCAGATGTTTTCCTATAATGGAGACGCACTAACAATCAAACAGTAGGGCCACACAACAGGGGCCCCTCTCCAGGCAGACTTCACAACTGAATAGCACCTCTAAAGCACTACGGTGAAAAACAACATTCAGAGATGTTAGGCAGAAACCTGTGCAGTTCCCTTAGGGAACACTGCAAAAGATTTAGGACTACAGGTGTTAGCAGTAAACCCACTTGGCAGCAGTCTGTACAAAGTATACACAATAGGCACTCAAGACACACCAATACAAGCAAACACTGACCAGAGCTTTGGTATCAAAGTATATAATTATTTATTTAAAAACACACTGTTTGAAACACTCCAGCACTCTTGTTGTAAAATATTCTAAACACAGTTACTATTGTAATATATACACCACTTTTTCCTTATCAGATAAGTCTCAGTAAAACACCACTTATTTTCATACAGAGGTGAGCACTTAACTAGATGGCACTCCAATAAGTTTGTGAGAAAGGGAGGGAAAAAGACAGAATATGGAAAGGTACACCACTATAAGATTCAGGAACACTGTTAGCAAGGCAGAAGAGCAAAAGTCACTGGTGAGCCAAAGTCCAAAGGCTGGGCCCACTCTTAGAGAGAGCAGAGCACAAATGCGCCCAAGATCACACAGTTACACTAGGCTTAGGAAGTCTTGCAGAGAGTTCAAAAAGAGTTTAGAGAGGCTCAGGAAAGTTTAACAAGGGTGTCCCAGGCCAACCCAGGTTCGAAAGCCGGGAGCTAAATCTACCCCGTACAGTCGGTGGCAAGGGAAGCCAGGCGGGACACGGTACCTTAAGTGGGAAGGATCCTCCAGCGGTGGCAGTTGTTCCTGGCAGTGGGTGCAAGTCGCGTCGTCGTCCAGGGGAACAGAAGATCTCGACTTGGAGGAAAGATGAAGGTCATTGCACTGCCAGGGAAGAAACCAGCCGCGGAGTTTTCCGGTTAAAGGTGGTACCTTTTTTCGCGGTCGTGGTAAAACGTGGTATCCCGGACCGGGGTGCTTGGCACAGGCAAGGCAGCCACGAGGTACGTCGGGATGGCGAAAAGACGGTGAAACTGGTTATCCCCACTAGTCAAAGGGAGAAGACTCTCCGGCGGGAGATTTCCTTTGTCGTTGGGAAAAGTGGTGAGACGGTCCAGCAGGGCTCCACCGGTGGTGTCGTCGTGGCAGGTCGGCTCCGCTTCTACCTCGTCAGATTCTTAGGTCCTGTGGCGACTTCTGAAGTTCCAGTCCCCAAAGCCCTGCTTTTATGCAGAAAACCCCCATTCACTCAGCCTAGCTGTCACTCAAACATGCTAAGTGGTGAGCCGGCCGGCTCACCACTTGGGCCAATCAGGACAGAGTGCGACTTGAGTTGCCTAGGCAACTCAGTCCAGGGTGCCTAAATCCCCCTCCACCCCTCCTAAGTACCCCAGACAGAGTGGCACCACTTTGGAGGGCTTCTGTGGAGAAGCCCGCCAAAAAAGTGGAACAAAGGGCTCGACTTGGGTTGGAGTCACAGACGACACCATTTTCGAATCAAGTTTTGGCAAAAAATACCAACCGGAGAATTAATATTAATTAAATAAACCGGCGGTATGTTCGAGGCTACCGTAAATAATTAAATTAAGATAGTAGCCTAAAACAATGGGAAATCCCATAGGAAAATATTCGCGGTTGAATATAAAAAGTAGTATCCACTGCCACCAGCCAAAACTCGATCGGGGGACGGAGACGTGCCCCCTCGACTAACAAACCCCGGGGCAATTGAATTGCCCCAGCCAGTACGTCCACAATATGATGGTTTGTACTGGTTCTGTTCAGAATTTAAGACTAGTAAAGTCAATGGTGACTTTACATGCCCTGGGAGACAGTAGTCAGTCCCAGGGTATGGAGTCTATACTGGGGGGTCACTATGACACCCCTGTGTTACTGCACGGAGGGCGCTGTGTAACACACATCACAAAAACACATGAAGCCCTATGGGGTAAAAGACCCCATAGCCCATTAAACACATCTAGATTCAAAGAAACCCACTCAAATCATGCCCAAGAGTGAGGGTAAAAGAGTCTCACTCTTGGCAGGAGAAAAAAATAAACCCCAAAAATCCAGCAAAGCTGCTGGGGGACTCACTAGGTTAGGAAATTCAGCCTAAACAGAGAATTCTCCCTAACAAGAGAACTATTATAACTGTAACTTCCGCCATTCCCATTAGTACAAGGACCATTCCTTCGGAGCATCTAGCGGCTCAAGCTTAACAATTTGCTCGTTCCGTCCGCCAGTGGGATGATCCCCACTGCTGGAGGCCGAAGCCCCGGGGTAATTGGCCCGCTTGGGAGCATTGGGGGATGCGAGGAAACAACGATAGATTGTTCTTTCATGGGGTGTTGAGCCTCTTATCTTTCCACTTCGTAGGAGCTCGCCCCCTCTTTGGTGATATCGGGAAGCCTTTCTGCGGTGGACCTGAGATTTTTCTAGCTGCTTCCCCTACCGTGCTCGCCACGCCCGCTTGCATATGTTTTTGGCTTCATCATCTGAGGTCACGCTGAAGTTTTCTCTGTCATACTCGAAGCTCAACGAAAAAGGGTGTCCCCAACGGTACCGAATCCCTCGTTCCTGCAGCCAGGTTTTCAGGGAGCGACAACTCCTCCTCAAATTGAGCGTGGTGGCGGAGAGATCCTGGTAAAGTTTAACGCTTGATCCCTCGAAGTCTATAGGCACGTGGTTTCTGGCTTTTTGCAGAATCTCTTGCCTATGTTTATAATAGTGGCATTTCACCAGGACTGAGCGCGTGCCTTTCGGTGGTCCACCCGATCTGTGGATCCTATCGAACTCCAGAGTGAGGAGGGATGACGCGTCAAAGAGGGAGGTTATCGACGCTTTCACTTTGATCTCTAAGCTCGCAGAAGTTTCTCCCTGTTTCTCTTCAAGGCCCATAATGCGGATATTAGTCTGCCTCTCCTGGTTTTCCAGGTCATCGAGTTTGAGCTGTATATCACGCTCCTTTTGCTCCAGATCCTGGAATCTAGCCTCATAGGTCATTGTTGTGATGTCTGCAGATTGCTGGTTATGTTCCGCGGCTTCCATTCGGTCTTCCATCTTGGCTATTTACGCCTGCAGATCTGTCACAGACTCCGTTAGGCTGGTTTTTGATGGAGCGACTTTCCCCCAGCACCAGGCGAATGTCCGACTTTGTGGCACTGTCACTGCCATTCCCCGGGATTTCTGTGTAGCTCTGGACCTCTTCCTGTTCCATGGCTTCCGGTGGGTGACTGAACAATCGTAGCCTGTGCAGGGTGCATGGATCCAGGGTCGCCCTGTGCTGGGGGAGGTGGTGTTGTTGTTCGGGCAAAATCTTTGCGAGGTTCGGGGACAGTGCAGCAGGGGCCGCTGGGCGGGACGTCCCCAGGCATGTCACGCAGTACCCTGCTGCTCGTGCTGGCGTGCAGTGTGCCCCCACGGAGTACCCCAGAGTGGGGGATTCCCTGTGCCTGCCCCGCTCCACCTGCCCGCTTACCCGGTGTGATGCCCGTGTCTGGTGAGGTGTCCCTGCTTCGGGCTGCTTATCCTTCGGGTACTCGCTCTTTTAGGAGGGCACCGGTTTTTCGCCTGGTGGTCGCCTCCCAGATTCAGCCTTCCTAGCTGCTGGCCGCCATTAAGATCTTGCTGCGACTTTGCTCTTGCTGCTGCTTCGCGAGGTGGGATCCCCCCCGCGTGTAGGTTGCGGTTTCTCTTGTAATTGCACTCAGGTGTGCACGGAGATTCCAGAGTGGAAACGTTCTTTTTTGTGGCTAAAAGTTTGCTTTTAATAGTCGTAAAACACAGTAGTATTGTGCCTGGAGCGGCAGGCGAAGGCTCAAGCAGCCATTCAGTCTGCACCCCCTGGTGGTCTCCCCCTAGGCCCATCATTCTGAACACGTCAAGTTACAGTTGGCAGCGGCCCACCTCTACGAGACTATGTCCGCGACCCCCTCTGGCTCATCTTGAAGAGCTTGACAGAATGGAACTGGACGCCCCACCCGATTACAGCTGAGAAGGTGGAGGCAGCCATCAAATCCATGCAGCCCAGAGCCCCGGCCCCCCATGAATTCACAACAAGGTTCTACAAGGTGTTTCCTCCCCAACTGACAGCCCCTCTGACAGCCCTATTTAACTCTTTTGGCCTGTCGGGATCCATCACCTCATCCATGCAGGAATCTGTAACCATCCTGCTCCTCAAACCTGGGAAAGACCCCAGAGATAATAACTCCTACTGCAGTGCTCAAGTCAAGAGTACATGCGGGGAGGACGGCATCCACCCGCTTTATTCACTTTATAAAATGAGAAACATTGAATGTCCTCTTTCGATTTATGAATTAAAGCAGAACTCGGCCGGAAACTTCACCAGTGCGCTATGTAACCGGGTGAAGAATAACAACTACTAAAGGTGAAATGTCTCATTTCGGTACTGCAAGTTTGAGGGAAAACATATGTATTGGTTCTTGGATTTTAAAACATGCACACCTTTTAACGTTTTCAAAAAAAATATTAGAAGAACATGTGCTCACTTGTTTTTGTGTGTGTGTTGATTTTTTTTAAAGGCAAATGCCATTCGTCCTGTGCAATTTGGGTGGTTATGCAAAGCCAATTTAATTAAATGTGCATATTTTACCTTGATATGATAATTTCTGGTGACGTCACATCTCATTTGTTTGTTGATGAGTCCCCCCACTTGAATTTTTAGGACTTGACCCCTGTCATACAGACCCATTTCATTGATGCTAATATTTATTCAAAAGAATTGGCAAACAGTCTAACAGCCATTTTCCCAAAATTAATCAATGCTAACAAACAGGGTTTGTAACTAATAGGTCAACTGGGTACAATATTCGTAGAGCCTTAAACATAGTGGACATCGCAGTCCAAGACTCACACAAATTGGCTTTGTTAGCTTTAGATGCTTCCAAGGCCTTTGATAAAGTAGATTGGTCCTTCCTACAGCTTACTCTAGAGGCCTTTCATTTTGCCCAAACTTTCGTAATATGGTTTTAGCCAACTATCGGTCCCCGAAAACCTCCCTATGAGTGAATCATGATCTGTCAGAACTTATTCCCTTGATCTGTGGAACGAGACAGGGATCCCCCCTATCCCCTCTCCTGTTTGCCCTGATTATGGAGCCCCTCGCCCAGCGGGACCGCACGGACCCCAACATTAAGGGTTTGCCGATTAGTGCATCCCAACATAAAATCTCGCTCTACGCGGACGATGTAATATTACCCATAACAGATATCTGTTCCTCATTGGTATCTTCCCTCCAAGAGCTATGCAGGTTTTGAGAAGCGGCTGGGTTTGCCATTAATTTTGAGAAGTCTTCGGCCTTGGGAGTGGGCCTGGTACACATAGAACTGGAGGCCCTCAAGCCCCTATGCCCCATTCATTGAAACGGGAAATGGATACCTTACCTGGGGGTCCTGATCCCGGCCCATCCAAAAGATGTGCACTCAATAAACCCCCCCCCCTCCCACTCTCTTCAAAGAATTAGAAAAGGATCTGGAACGGTGGACCGCTCAGGAGATATCACTTATCGGGCGAATCACGGCCTGTAAAATGAATCTTCTTCTGTGGTTTCTTTACCTCTGCTCCTCTCGGCCCACTACAATTCCATTACCCCTCCTCCCCTCCTGCAGTTACAGAGAAAAATGCTCCGGTTTATATGGAGAGGGAAGAAAGCAAGGATATCTCAAAAAGTAATGAAGGGCATTTCCCGTATGGGCGGTCCGGGGGTCCCTGACTTGCGTAAATACCAGTGACGTCAAAGTTGGCAGTCTTACAGGCCTGGTGTATGGTGACAGGACCCCCCGAAATGGGTTGAATTGGAACAATCCTGACTCCTGATTCCTTCCATATGTCCCATCCCCGCTGCAGAGGACTTGGTCGGGGATCCTTGCCTCCACCAAAAATACCCTCTGCATATGGGATTGGGCACTGAAATCTAAGGGAGTCTGGGCCCAAACTCCCCGATTTTCCATAACCCAGCCTTTTCTCCTGGGTCACACCCTTCGAATTTTAGAAACTGGACCAAGGGAGGACTAGAATCTCTGGGACAACTCTTTGAGAATGGTCAAGCCTGCACCTCAAAAACTGTAAATTGACCTTTCCGCTGGCCGAAACATACAGATTCTCTTATTCTCAACTTCGGCACTGGTGTACTCACCCCTAGTCCAACAGGGTGCCACACGAAATCTCAGCCCCCTTGAACTCTCTCTGCAGGGGCCACCAGCGAGAGGTAGGATCTCCAGCCTTTACAAACTGTTAAAATATGTGCTTTCCCTTAAACTGACCTAGGGCAACCATTGCAGGATCAAACCTGGGTGGACATATGGACCAGAACCTATTCCTCTTCATTTTGCATCACAAACCGAGAATGTGCCTATAAGCTGCTCCTTCGTCTGTATTATCCCCCGGGACACCTGCACCAGTTCCAAAAATCTTTCATGCTTCAATGCTGGCGCAATTGTGGACAGCTCAGCACATACTTTCATATGTGGTGGACCTGCCCGCCGTACGAACCTTCTTGAACCACTGCCTCTCTGCCATGGAAAGCATTACCCAATTAACAATTCCCAGGGTGTTGGAAGTGATCTTACTAGACGCACCAGCACCAGGATCCTACCCAAAAACAGGGAAAACCGTCAATCTCCTTACACAACTCTTACTAGCAGGGAGGATCACAATTGCCCACACCTGGAAGACTGCTGAAGGCCCCTCATTGACTTTATGGTGGATCAAACTCTGGGACATGTTAGTGGCAGAGAAGCTCACGGCGGCCAAAGCAGGCCTCTTGCATAGGTTTAGACATTTGGGCCCCGATCATAGAGTATGACCTTAACTTTCCAGCACAGATTCACAAACCTCGATCCGCACAATTGGCCCTACAAGATAACACTGGTATGGAAATGAATGATCTCAAACTGCTGGGCGTCTGAGGGGAGGGGAGGGGATGGACAGAGGGGATGAGGGGCCGGAAAGGGACCACTCGGCCATGACCAATCTCTGAGTTATGATATTTTGAATGCCTTGTACATATGCGTTGTCTCCACTTATGCAACAGTTTGAAATAACACTGGTTAAAAAAATAATATATAGTATAGTTCAAAATGCGGGAGTTGTACTCCTTCTGCTTAGTCCCTGCACAGTGTTTCTAGGGCCACCATGCGCCTACCAGTTCCCCTTATGAAGCCTCTTACTACTGCATGTAATTATCGAAAGAAGGATTTAGGTATAAAGTATGGAATGCTCAGAAAGTGGTAAAATAAACAAAGGAAAGCAACCATCTTTAATAGTGCAATTCTTCCCATTACTGAGAGGGGCAGTTTTCCCAGAACCTCATTGAACGCTCTAGCCCTATCTTAGTTTGCATTGTGTTGTGGGCCATCATCATATCATGAGATATGTTGATGCCTAGATATCTGTACCCTGCACTGCAGCTCCAGTTCTGGGTGGTGTGATTCCTCTATTCCCAACCATCCCGCTAATGGAAATATACAGGATTTTGCTTTACTGATCGAGATCTCTGGCAGTGCTGCAAAGGTGTCCAGCACTTCTAGATATCGGACTGTGCAGATATAGCAGCATATCAGCATAAAGTGAAACCACATAACGTACCCCATCCACCAGAATTCTTGTGTCCCTAAACTCCTTTCTCAAGAACACTGCCAAGAGTGCCAGGGCCAGAACATACAGCATAGGTTACAGCACGCATCCCTGTTTTGTGCCCCTTAGTATGTAGAACTGCTCTGACACATATCGGCATGACTGTACTCTCGCTACCGGGGCAATGTAGAGCATCCGTTTCCACCTCATGAACCCTGCTCCCACTCCAAATGTTCCTAAGGAAGCGTGTAGTCACTCCGGCTCTATGGAATCAAATGCTTTGATTACGTCCAGTGCCACTACCATGCAGCCCTCCGACCACCCTTGCTTCCTATCAATGACTGAATATAGCCTCCATAAATTCAGGCGTCGCCCTCCCAGGGACATATTCTGGTTGGTCTGGATGCCAATCACCCTCTTCAGTCTTTCTGCCAGGGCCACTGTGAGGATTTTACTGTCTTGGTTCATCAGAGATATCGGCTGATACGATTCACAATATCTCTCCCTTTTCCCTGGCTTCAATATCGGGATAATAATAGATTCTGTCATGCTGGGGGGGCAATCGCCCTACTTCAAATGTCTTCTCAAAGGTCTGCAATAGCCTTGGATCCACCTTATCGGTGAATGCCTTATGAAACCCAGCCAGAAGTCTGTCTCCTCCTGGCATTTTGCATGTGGGCAATGCCCCGATTACCCCCCTTAGCTCCTCTACCATGAGCAGTGGACCTAGTGCCTCTGCCTGCTCCTTGCTTACTATGGGCAAATCTTTCCCGACAATGTTTCCATAATCTCCTGCCCCTTATCCACCCCCTCCATTCTGTACAGGTCTTGATAACATTTTCGGGAAACCTTGTTAATCTCCTTCTGCAACCTCCACAATTCCCTGCACTCGTCTTCTATCACAGTGATCCCACCATGGTTTCCTGTCCTGCGGCAAAGCCACGCTAGCAGCCTCCCCGGTTTATCTCCCAGCCCATCTAATTTCTCTGTTTATTTCACATAGCGATATCTACTCAGTCGTTCCCAATGTTCCTGGCAATCTTGCCTGAGTTTGATGAGATTTCCCTCTATATTGTCACCCCTTGGATGGGGTACGACATCCTTTCATCGCCTGCTTTTACATCGCCAGGCTTTTAAACGTGCATATTACATCGAATGTGCTCATCGAATGTTTTAGGGGGGGGGGGTGTGGGAAAGGGCAAATAAGGGTTTGGGCGGGTGGGCAATAGTAAAAAAATAAGTGTGATGAGCACATTCGATGGAATGTGCACGTTAAAAAGCCTGGCGAGGTAAAAGCAGGCGATGAAATCACATGGAACCTTGGATGGGTACCCTCCATTTGTTTAATGGCTGCTTCCGACTCACCTAACTTCCGCACCAGCTCCCTCAGAATTCCCCCTGTTTTCGCTATGGCTGCACCTCATATAACCACGTTGAAAGCGTCCCATAAATTCCCTTGACAACTAACACTCCCTTCATTAGTTCAGAAATATTCTTCTATTTGTTCCGCAAGCTTTTTCGGAATGGTCCATCCCGCAGGGCCTACCCTCTGTCTCCATGTGGGTACCGTAGCCGGTCGATTACGCATTACCCATTCTACCACCAATGTGGAGTGATCTGAGAGCATACTGCTCTCATATGAGGCTCTTACATATTCGCCCAGCTGTTCTACACCTGTGAAAAGAATCTTTGTGTGTACACGCCATGTACACTGGAGTAATATAAAAATTCCCTCTTAAGTCCCATCAGCCATCGCCAAACCTCTCGCACTTCCAGCTCTCTAGTAGTGTTCTTAAAACGTTCACTGCGGGGACTGTGTGGCGTGCTTGCTGCCTGATCGATCCAATGACGGGTCCAGAGTACAGTTAAAATCTCCACCCCAGGTTTGTCATTTTACGAAAGGGGGTCAACCTAACGTACAGGGAGCAGAAGAAGGTACACGCGCCATGATTGGGAACATATGTATTTATAAGACACACCCCTTTCCTATCTAAAAACCTGTGTACCAACAACATCCCCCCTTCATTGTCTGTGCGAACTTCCACCAACTGCCAGGGCACTGTTGGGGCTACCCAAATAAGCACTTCTCTTGCATACACGGAAAAGATTGATCGATAACCCACTCTGCCCCATTTCTGAAGTACCCGATCCTGTTTTTCTGAAGTGAGGTGTGTCTCTTGTAGCATTGCTAACCCAATTCCTTTTCGATGTAAATATGAACCCACCCTGATTCGCTTGATGAAGTTGTTCAATCCCCTAACCTTCCAGGTAGAAACCCTCAGCAACTCAGCCATTTGTCCTTGCTGTGTCTCTTTCCCCCACCCTCTTCTATGACACCCCTGATTCCTTCTGCTATGTAACGTTAAGCCGGGTTGTAACCAAAATAAATAAACCAACTTTGGACTTGAACTAACCACCCACCAGAACCTGTCTGTAGAGGTGTAACCGCCATTTATCCTACCCCCTCCTGTGGGACCTGATGGCTGGATACTGCCTAGTATTGACTATCCTACCACAAAAAAAAACAGAGACAAGTCGTGTTGGCCAGCTCCCACCAGTGTCACTAGTCCTAGATCAACAATAGAAAACCCAACAGAAAATGCTACTCAATGTAGCCCCCAAACTGTAACACTTATTGGTTCCTGTGCATCCCACGCTTCTTGTGCTCCGCAATGTTCCTCCCTCTGGTGGCGTCAGGTGCCATTCTTCTTGTCTGCCATGGGCGCCATCCGATTACTGTCCATCCAGGCATTCACCTCCTCCGGAGTATAAAAAACAGGGCCTCTCCTTTGTATATCACTTTCAGCTTTGCTGGGTACAGGAGCATATCTTTTATGACCTGCTGCCGCAATCGGTTTTTCGTCGGGATAAACTGGCCTCCCCATCTCTGAACTTGCAGGGTATATTCCAGATAAATTGGTAGAGCAGCAGATCACTGCCGGGTTCTCACCCACCCCTCCCTGGAGAATGTCAGGATCCTCTTTGTCCTTGAAGTTAAAGATCTTTGCAATGATCGGATGGGGCTGCGCTCCGGGAGGAGGTCTTCTTGTCGGTGATCTGTGGGCCCTCTCTGCTGTGAACCTTTGCGATAATGTTCCCGGACCGATCTCCTGAAGCACCAGATTTTCGACATGTGTGGTGCGGTTTCTGCCTTCTCCCACCGGCAAGCCCAAGATTTGAATGTTGCTTCTCCTCGCTCTTCCCTCCTCATCCTCCGCCCGGTCCTGTTGCGTTTGCTCCTTCTTTGTTAAATCATGGACCTTCTCCTGCAACTCCTTCATGGTGACGGACATCTCTTACACACTTTTTTCGGTCTCCTGCACTTTGCCTGCCAAATTGCATACATCTTGTCATAAGAGCCCTACGTCGCACTTGAGCTCATCTATGGAGGACGTTCTCAGGGCTGCAATCGCCTCCGATATCTTGTCATTAGAGCAACCTATACTCGGCTTTGGTGTGTGACCTCCTACAGTGCTTTGGAGTCTATAGGTTCTTGCCTTACTTCCCCTTTCTGCGCAAACTCGTCCATCTTCATCTGCCTTGGTCTCGCTCCCCTCCTTTCGACATGAGTCTTGAGAGCATTCTCTTCCAGGGGCACACTGTAAGCAATTTCCTGCACGGCATCCCAATCCTCCAGCACCTGTAATTGTGGCTTCTCGCGTTGTCCTCGCTGTGCCATTCCTCTATATGCTTTCTCTTGTTGAAACGCAGCCCTCAGCCCCTATTAGTCAATGAGGGCCCTGGGTCGGAATACTTCGCCCTACTTCTGATAGCTTTATCCACCAGCTTATCAGTGGTCTCTGTGTAATCCACTGGGTTGCTCACTGTCTTCCAGCCATTCAGTCTGGAAGGAGGTCTCTTATCAGTTTCTTAGGGTCTGATGCAGGGAACCCCCTCTTTCAAGGAGCTGGGGGCCCACCAGATATCGTGTTAGTTTTACCACTCCGGAAGGAAGGTCGTTCCCCAGCTGTCTCCACCTTACTTGTCTCCAATCCTTCTGCATATGCCTCCGCTATATGTCTTAGGGCTGTCTCCTATGTTCTCAGTGCACCCCCCTATGTTACTGGCCCGACTTTCCCTTTAGGCGCCTCTCGTTTTTATCTCGGGGGTTGCCGGGTCCTTCTACCACCTATCCTTGTGCGTCGCACACCTACTTCTCTGCCACCTCCAAGTTGGACTGCCACCTTCCTGGGCTGCAATCTGCCGGATCCGCTCCTCTGCACCCTCTGGAACGCACTAAAAGCACCTACCAGTAGTTGCTGACCAATGTCTTTCAACCTGACGACCCATCAGATCTTTCAGTAACGTTTCCTACTGTTTCTGGAGCATTTAGCAAACTAATCAGTGCTAAGGAAAAACCTCAATGAAGGATCTCCTAGGCAGCTCGAGGGAAAGCATGTCTTCCACACATCACAGCTGGCCACGCACGTCCTCGAGAGCAGACTGATATGCAAATTGGTATTTCTTCTCTGTGAAAGGGACAGTGAGCTAAAATGTGGTTGTAGACCTTCCTGAGTGGGAAACTTCCCATAGAACAGGTTATTCGAACTGTGTTCTTTCTCAGAAGTGGGTCCCCCACAACTTTGTGTACATGGGGCCAACAGATAGTTTGTAAGTTTTCCACAGTTTGTGAGTGTTCCACAATTCAGTAAAAACAAGAGGAAAGTCTTTAAAATTCATAGTCCCAAATTCAAGCACTTTAGGGGATACTCCCGGGAGGATACCAAGGCAGAACACCAGCATTCAAGGCTTGGCAAGATTGAGATAGGACTTTACACCCATATAACTCTATGGAGACGGGGGTGAGGGTAAAACAGGTATGTTTACTCACTTGCCCACTGTACTCTGATTCACTCTTGGAACGCCAGAGAAGTTCTTGAAATTACTGGGCCCTCTGGATTGTGTCTTGATGCCATTGGAGGATGCCCTGGTGTGGCAGGACGGAAGTTGCTTCAGGCGTTTATTTATTCATGTGTTAAGTGCACTAAGCCCAAGGGCATCAAGGCAATGTGAGCAGGACAAAAGATGGTTACACTTCCACAAAAATTACTTATGCATGAAGATTAAATGTGAAGGAGTTGCATGGTTACAGGTGAAAACAAGCTGTTGACTTGTACCGGTGTAAAACCCCACTTAGTGTGAAGAGGAACGTTTTCAGTTGTTTCCTGAATGACCAGGATGATTGGTTGATCTTAAGGCAAGAGGTAAGGAATTAGTTTTTGGCCGCATTGACAAGGAAGCTCTGACCACCAGATATTTTCTTCCTGAATCTGGGAATTGTAAGTTTGCTGTAGTACATGGAGCTGGTAGGTTTGGCCAGGTGGAATTTTTTATTTTTTGAGAGAGGTATCTCGGGGCTGTGTCTGACAGACATTAATGCGTAATGGCCATTGTTTTGAAGATGGTTCTCTCTCTGATAGGTAGCCAATGTGTCTTCTTTCTTGCAGCAGAGATGTGATCCCTCTTGAGGATGTTTAGAGCTGCTCGAAGGGCATTGTTTTGGATGACCTGAAGTTGCTTAATGATTATTGAGGGGAACCAGCAAATAGAACATTACAATAGTCCAGCCTGTAGCATATCAGTGCCCTGGCTAGAGTGATATAACTGTCTGTCTGAGAGGAATGGTCTGCAGCCGTTGATCAACTTAGATGCGTGTGCTGCAGAAGAGGCGATGGCATTCGCTTGTCTGGTAAGTGATAGGGTGGCATCTAGGTGAACTCCTAGTGTCTTGAAGGATTTGGATACTGGGAGTATGTTGCCTTCCATGTGGAAGGATTGGTAAACTTGGTCAAGTTTGTTGAGGGTGTGGTGTGTGCCGATGAGGAGGCTCTCTGTTTTATCGTCGTTTAGACAAAGACAATGTGAAGCCATCCAGGCTTGTGTCTTCTGGAAGACTGATTGTAGAGATTGTAGAGAACTTAAGTCAGTAGAATAGTTTCCAGTAAGAGGGAGAGAAGGGATCTGTGTGTCATCCGCATAGTTTGTGTACGATATACCAGAGGAGTCAAGCAGGCTTTGTAAAGAGGTTTTACAGCTTGGGGGAAAACACAGGATCCTTGACTATTGCCACACCAGACTTGGGCAAGGGGTGCTAAGGTTGAGGATGAGAGCACCCTCATTGACCTGCCTGACATGAGGGAGGAAATCCAGAGATAGCCTCTGGGGAGAAATGGGCTGCTGAGGCAAGGTGTTGGCAGAGGATTTGGTGATCCACCAGATCAAAGGCGGCCAATAGGGTGAGGAGAAAGAGAAGGACTACTTTTCCAGAGTCTTTGATTGCTTCAATTTGGTTTTTTAAGTCCAATAGGGCTGTTTCAATGCTGTGGCCTGGGCTGAAACAAGATTGGCATAGTCCTACCAGGTTATTGGATTCCAGGAAAGGCTGGATCTGTATGTATTCTACGTGGTGCAGGATTTGTAATAGGAAGGGAACTGTTGTGATGGGCCTGTAGTTGGTGGGTATGTCCGGGTCTAGGGACTTTTTTATTTTTTAGTAAAGGGGGGACCCAAGCCTCCTTAAGGCTAAGAGGCACTAGACCAACAGAGAAGGAGGCATTGATCAATGCAGAGATGAAAGGAGTGAGGAGTTCAGCACACTCTTTAATAACTTCGGCTGGGCAAATGTCACCTTGACAGCGGGATGGTTTGAGGCTTTTGATGGTTTCTAGGACCTCCTTTTCAGAGACGGGCTCGAAGTGGAAGAGGGGTGCGGTTTGGCTTGTAGTTGTGTTTTCACTGGTAGGTAGGGTTGCTGGGCTATTAGTGGTCCGTGAGTAAAGTTTAACTAGAATCTTACTTTGGAGCAGGTCTATTTTACCTAATAGGGCGTTTTGGATGTTGGAGCGCCAGACCATATCCTTGATGCAAGTAAATGGGGTAGAGGTGGGTGTATCTAGTTTGCACAAGATATTGAAAAGCTCACGTGAGCTTGATATTGCATTGGTAATTCTAATTTTGTAAGTAGTACTTTTTGTCACTAATCTCTTATTTTGTAGGCAATGGCAGCGGCTGAGAAGCTGGCTTTGTTGCCTGTTGACAGATTGTTTAACCATTTGGTTTTTGCTGCCTTTTTTTGAAGTCTGAGGGCCTTGAGCTCAGCAAAGAACCAGGTATTACAGTGGGATGCAGTTGTGGGTTTTTCTGTGGTGATGGGTGCTATTTTGTCAATGGTGAGTGTTAGGGCTTGATTGTACAGGTCTACCAGGGGGGTTGGATCTGTGGCAGAAAAATGTGCTAATACACGATTGTCTAAGAACGGTAGTAAGGAGGTTCCCGAGATTGTAATTGTACCTAGTGTGGCTACCGCAGGAAGAAGGGTCACGCAAGGGGTGAAGTAGGTTTTTCAGTTTCATGCTCCGATGGACCAGGTCTGAATTCCGGGCAGCTGGACACCCAGGACACACAGACTTCAGGACCAGCATTGCTGTGATGACCTCAGAGGATGCCTCTGGCGCAATGCAGGTGGCGAACAGCAATGGCCACTTGAAGAAAATAGAAGAAGAGGACCCTTTGGCGTGAACATTATTTATTGTGTATTGGTTTAATCAACAAACCTATTGTGGATTGGTTTAATCACAAAAACAGAGATGTAATACACTGTGGGCAGTTAACAGCTGGATATCATTAAGGAAGGGTTCAAAAATATTGGTTTAATGAAAATAATTGGGGCACATCAAAAGAAATCGGCTTCCTTTAGCAAGGCAAAATATTATGTGTCCCTTCTCCTTCAGCAAGGCAAAATATTATGTGTCCCTTCTGTATTTTCCTGGTTGGAGCGCTGGGTTATGGATTTCTAAGTTTCTTCTTTCTTCCTTTCCATTCATCAGCCTAATAGGCCCAGCCGTACTCCAGTCCTTCTGCACAGTGCTCTTCCTCCTGTAAGGTAAGCAGTCCAGATGACATAATGTAACATTGCCACTTCCTAGAATACTTCCTTCCCTCCCTTTCCACCAATCAGCAGTGTTTCCCTGGAGAAGATCAATCTCTTGGAGCATACCTTCTGTCCCGCCCCCTTTCCTTTCTGTTCTGTCAGCCGGCCGCCATGATGCAGTTTTGCTTGCCAGCGTGGTTTTCGGCATTTCAGACCCAGCTCCCGCAACTATCATTGAGTCCTCGAGCTACTGTCTGTATGTATCTCCCTCAGTACAGAGGTGGCACCTTTTGACATCTATCCAAGTTATGTCATATGAATGGTGTCTGTTCCAACCTCTGGATTGGGCTGAGTGGGTATAGGATGTCGGTTTAGGTGGAACCGACACACATATCCTGTCAGCATTGTGGGATATCATTTCGGCAAGTTCGACTGACTCGTTCCGCAGAGGTTGGCAGTCTGCCTTGCAACTGCTATCTACACTGGATGCTTCTGCATCCTTTCCCAATTCAGTCCTGACCGCCAACCTCTTCTCGGAAGGATAACGTTCCTGCTCATATTTTCCCCTGAGCTGTAGGCACTAGGTACTTCTCCATTCTCATTGATCCGTATTAGAAACTCAATTCTATTTACTGTTTTCCAGGAGTTCTGATCTTCGACCCTGTTACATACACATAACAAATACATATCAAAATCCAACAATTCATATTTAAGATTGGGTTATTTTATTTTTGTATTTATTATAATTGTATATTAGTTCAAAAGTTTTACTTTTACAATAATAATTTTAAACAATCTTTACAAATACTAAAAACAGATAAAAAACAATTCATCATAAACATAAAACAAATAAAACATCATATTAGACTAAGGAAGACACGGATCATTTTCAAGACATTACCCATCTTCTATTTCAACCCTAGGACAAACGTGTGATTATTCATCGCCCCAATCAAGTAGATAGTAGTCTTATTACAAGTCAATATCAATCGGTTCCAACAGCTTCTCCACCGATCTCCATACTCCACAAAGGGCCAATAATGCATTTTTAGAGGTGGAGTTGAAACAAAATGACCAAAAATCGTCACTTTTAATATAGTCTAAATTATGAACTAGGTGCCCCAAAGACACCATATATAAAGGACCAAGGGAAGAACATTCCGTCAGTACATGCATAGGTGTTTAAGGGTTAGAAGGAATTAGACAGATACTACAGAATCTAGAGTCACTGGGTATCGCTCTCCGGGCTCCATAAATAGCTAGAACCGGGAGTTGATTCACTCAGAGATGTAGGTAAAAGACTCTAACTCGTGGATCAGGGCAAACTTCAAGGTAATATCGATGGACCAAAACAGCCACATATGCATAGCATTTTAAGGTTTGAAGGTGCTGGTAATTACATACCTAGTCGTATTTCTTAATTGTTCTCTTTAAGGCACCTTTCAGGATTTCATAGTTTGATTGTAATCCGGTGCCCATCCCACCTCGTCAGAGAGATCTTTAAATAACCAGGCATGATTAGAGCAGTTACTTCCTTCCAGGCCAGATTGATAACTGGACCCCAGTATGTTTAGTAGAGAGCATGTCGAAGAGGTTCTAGCTTTCAGCATCAAACGGCATCTTCGCATTAATATTTGGGCTCTAAGAGAGACGAGTCCCAATTCCAAACGAATGTATTAATTTGAGGTTGAATTAGGTAACTGTAAGACCACTCTCCAAAATCTAGCTTCCACCCCGTGTAGCCATTTTAGATTTTTCATGGCAAGAGCCTCAAGCCCGTACAGTACCGTTGGGCACAACCATTGGTTGTTTAAAATTAGCACTCCTGACATTGAAAAGCCCGAGTGATCCCTAACAAACTTTCTACACATTCCTGTAATCTGTCGAGCTTTAATGATCTTAGTATTAATAATGTCGGCATACCCCTTAGTTGTAGACATCTCTAAACATAGGTATTTATAGCTATCCACATATTCAACTGTCCCCATTGGGGTAGCCAATTTTACCTTACAGATTTTCTTAGCAGACACAAACATCCCTTTAGTCTTACCAAGGTTAAAAGTGAGTTTAAACTCCTTTGCGTATATATGGCCAGTTCTACAAGCATCACATTCAGGCCTGTTAACATATGGTCAACAATGACCAGATCATCGGCATATAACATACCTCCGATCCTCGTGTTGCCGATCTTTGGTGGACAACTCGATCTTGCTAGTAGCCTGGCCAATAAATCTGCAATGTAGATATTAAAAACGAAGGGGGCCAACATATCGCCTTGTCTGACCCCCTTATTAATTGGTATTTCCTCCGAGAGATGCCCCTGATCATTTAATCTAATACGGGCAGTGGTAACTTCGTGAAGAGCCCTGATAACCTCTAGGAGCCAACTGGGGCACTCCAGGTGTCGTAATTTACCCGTCAAGATATGTCGATCCACCTGATCGAATGCTGAACAAAAACAACACAATGAATTAAAACATCACCATATGCCCCACCTTCCTTTGGTTCAACAAAGTCAAAATCTACAGAACTAAGGATCCTTAGTGCCGGTATTTTATTACAGATTAGAAGTAACTCACTATGGCGCTTCTGAGAAGAATTGTTCGAAGGGATTGTGTCCTCCGACGTATTCCTTATCTTTGCGCGTCGATGTCTGCCGAGTCGATGTCCCTCGACGGCCACCATATCGGCGTCGACGTCACCATGCCCATAAATAGCCATGCGCTGCGTCCGTTGCTCAGTTCCGTTTTTCCGCGCTTTGTGAGGCCTCGGAACGTCGTTGCTCAGTTCAGTCAGGTTTACTATCTATTTCGACTCAAATATTCCTTATCGTTCTCGATGGCTTCTTCATCAGAACCGACGATGCCGCGATCCGGCTTCAAGAAATGTCGAGACTGCGGTAAAAAAATGTCAATAACGGATCCACACCGGGTCTGTTTATGGTGCTTGGGGTCCGAGCACCATTGTTCGGAGTGTGAGGACTGCATGTCCATGACGGCGAAAGCCCTGAAGGAACGAAAGGGGAAACTGGAGAGAGGTAAGTCAGCCAAATCCTCCTCAAAGTTTTCGTCGGCTGAGTCGAGGCATTCGTCTCCTCGCCGTCGAAAACACTCCCATTCTAGATCTCGAAGCAGCTCCCACCATTCGTGGAGATCTAGACACTCAAAAAAGAGACGTCGAAGCTCCCATTCCTCGTCGTCTTCTGTGTCCTCAGAAAGAGTTTCCTGCCCCACCAAACACAGTTCTCAAGCTGAGTGGGAGGAATTCAGAAAGAAAATGTTAAGCGTCTTCGAGAACGCGGCCTCGACCCCCTCGAAGACAGCTGAGGGTGATACCCCGGGTGAAAAACCCAAAAAATCAAAATGACGCGAGTCGCAGCACCTGGCGAAACAATCCACCCGAGAGCGCCATGAGCCATCGGGTAAGAAGGCACCGTCTTCGACGATTCCTTCGACGCACGGATCGGCGCCATCAACGCCGTTGTCGAAGGGTTCCTCGACGAATCGGTCGGTCGATCGACTCGACGTCATCGTCGACGCCGATGAAAGAGAGGACCAAGGCTCCACAGCCAACGATGATTTCAAGGGCCTCCGGCACGACGCCGAGACCGTCGTCGATGCCCTCGAGTAGGATCCCGATCCTCTCGAGTTCTTTGAGACCCCTTCCAGTTTTTTCAACGCCATTTTCGGCGCCTTCGAAGCCTGTTACATCGGCATCGACGACTTCGACATTTTCACGTCCAATAACGACGAGTTTGGCTCCTTCGGCCCTAGAGATGGGCTTTACTCCATTTCAGAGATCAGAATACCCTGGTCTTTCTTCAATTTATGAAGAAGGGGAAGACTCTGACCAGCAAACATTTGGCTTACAGAGAACCACACTGCCTACTGCAGAGGATTTCACCTCCTGAAGAAAGAAGGCTGAAGGAACTACAGGAGTCACTTCATGAGGCAAGTGGACTAGACACTTCCCCAGAAGTGGAATTTGTTAAGCCAGACCCAGGGGAACATGCCGAAACACCATATAGAACCCTGATGGCAAGAATAATTGAGTTTATGGGTTGGTCTGTGCCTTCACCTGTTTTCCAACAGGATGATCTAACAGATATATTGGACAAAGGCCCACAGGAGGACCCGGTGGTCCCCTTCCATGCAGCCCTACAAAGAAAAATTGCATCCAATTGGGAAACTCCCGAAGTTATCCCAGCAGTCAATAAAAGATTGTCGACAAAGTATAGGGTAGCGGCTGCTGACCCTGATTACCTGTCAAAACACCCGACCCCAGAGAGCCTGGTGTTTCAAGCGGCAACTTCATCCAGCAGTAGGACTGCTTACCCTACTGTCCCACAGGATAGGGATGACAAGAGGTACGACTCCATGGCAAAGAAAGTCTTCTCTGCCTGTAGTATGGCGTTGAAGTCCATCAACGCCACCTGTACGCTCGCCAGGTTCAGTCACACACTATGGGAGTATGCTTCATCAGCGGCTGACTGCATACCCGATGGAGAGGAAAAGGAAGCCTTCCTTAACATCATTAAAGATGGCAAAGATGCCATGTGCGAATCACTTCAAACGGGCATCGATTCCGCTGACAGTATCAGCAGGGCCATGCCGGCAAGTACAACAATCCGCAGGCATGCGTGGTTGCGAAAGTCGGGCTTTGCCCCTGATGTACAGGCCAGACTTTTCAATATGCCCTTTGACGGCTCTTCATTATTCGGGAAAAAGGCTGATGACAGTCTGGAAAAGTTAGACTTCTAAAGCAGCAGCAAAATCCTTAGGAGCTGCTATCCGCCAAGCTCCTTTTCGCCCCTCAGGAACCTCTGGGCGAGGAAAGTACGTTCGCTATTATTCTGCATTCGGGAAAGGTAGAGGACAGCCGGCTCAAAGAGGCCAAAGGAGATCCACCCGAGGTGGACGGGTCAAAGGTACTAAGACCGCAGCAGCAACAGGTGCCTCTTTACCCTCGGCATCTGCATCAGCCGCCCCCAAACCACTCTGAGGCCTTCGCACACAAGACACCTGTAGGGGGCAGGTTAACTCACCATCTGACGGAATGGCAGGCTATAACGTCAGATGCTTGGGCGTTGGAGATAGTTGCCCAAGGTTACTGCCTACCCTTTCTACACATCCCTCAGAGTCATCCACCGGGGAACAGCTCCCTAAAAGTTCCAGATCCGCTCCTCTTGCAGGAAATTATGGACCAGCTAGAGAAAGGTGCCATAGAACTGGTACCTGTAGCGGACAGGAACAAGGGTTGGTACTCCCCCTACTTTCTCATACCAAAGAAGGACGGAGGACTGAGACCCATCCTGGACTTACGAGAATTGAACAAGTTCCTCAGGAAGGACAAGTTCAAGATGGTAACTCTCTCTCAGATCCTTCAGGCCCTCCAGCTCCAGGACTGGCTGGTATCTCTGGACCTTCAGGATGCTTATTTCCATGTGCCAATCCATCTCAAGCACAGGAAATACCTGAGGTTCGCAATTGGCAACTCTCATTATCAATTTTGAGTTCTGCCATTTGGGCTGACCTCTGCTCCGAGGGTCTTCACCAAGCTGATGTCGGTAGTGGCGGCGAGTCTAAGGAGGGAAGGGATCCACGTCTATCCCTACCTGGACTATTGGCTGATCAGGGCCGTATCTTCGGAACAGGCCCAGACCCAGCTAGATTATGTCTGCCTCTTCCTTCACAGACTGGGCTTCTCCCTCAATTTAAAGAAGTCACAGATGATACCATCTCAGATACTCCAGTTCATTGGAGCGGTCCTGGACACTTCCCTGGGAAAAGCCTCGCCACCAGAGGTGAGGGCTCAAGATATTCTACAGATGGTCACCAAGTTTCAAAATGCCCAGCGTCTCCCAGCCTTTGACTTTTTGAGGTTGCTAGGCCTCATGGCATCCTGCATCTTCCTTGTGCCAGAGGCTCGCCTGGGAATGAGATCTCTTCAGTGGGCACTGAGAAGTCAGTGGTCACAATTCTCAGGGAGAATGACAGACCTCCTCCGGATTCCGGACAAGGTAGCCCACGACCTTCAATGGTGGGCCTATCCAGAGAACATCTTGAAAGGAGAACTGTTTTGGCAACCATCGCCGGAGATAACAGTAGTCAGACGCCTCGCTCACAGGGTGGGGAGCCCATGCCAACGACTTGACCATCAGCGGTAGTTGGTCTCCATCAGAGTCCAGACTATATATCAACCTATTAGAGCTGAGAGCGATCAGACTAGCGCTGAAAGCTTTCCTACCATCAGTACAGGGGAGAAATGTCCTGATAATGACGGACAACACGGTGGTCATGCACTACCTCAACAAAAGAGGAGGCGTAGGATCACTGCCACTGTGCAGAGAGGCAATGCAGCTCTGGTTTTGGGCAATTCGGGAAGGAATCTCTCTATCGGCAGTCCACCTAGCCGGAGAGAAGAATTTGACAGCGGACACTCTGAGCAGGCAGGGCACAGTCTCCCACGAGTGGGAGCTAGCTCAGGAAGTCCTTCAAGTGATCTTCGCCCTTTGGGGAACCCCTCAGGTGGATCTGTTTGCCACAAGCACCAACAGGAAGTGCGATCTGTTCTGTTCAAGGGAATTTCCCCCGAGAGGAGCTCTAGGAGATGCGTTCGTAGTGGACTGGGAGTTTCCACTCCTTTACGCATTCCCACCAGTCCCTGTTATTCCTCAAATGATCAGGAGGTTGAGAAGATTCCGGAAAACCATGATCCTAATTGCCCCGGATTGGGCCAGGAGAACGTGGTACCCGGACCTTCTAGATATGTCCATCTGCCCTCCAATCCGTCTTCCACTCAAAGAGAATCTTCTCTCGCAGAAGGGAGGTCAGGTTCTCCATCCAGACACCAGAACCCTCAACCTTCACGCTTGGCTTCTGAAAGGTTGAGGTACAAGGATTGGGATCTCCCTGATGACGTCATGGAGGTGTTGCTTTCGGCCAGAAGACCAGCAACAAAGTCTTTATACCGCTGCGTTGGAACAAGTCTTGCAGCTGGTGTAGGGAAGGGAATATCGCCCCTTTTTCATGTGGTACACCAACGGTGTTATCGTTTCTACTCTACTTGGCAAACTCAGGCCTTCAAGTTGGCACTGTAAAAGGCTATCTCGCAGCGCTTTCTATCTTCAAGCGCACTGCGGAGGAACCATCGTATTTCAAAATTCCTCTAGTGGTACAATTTCTCAAGGGTCTAACTAATGTTTACCCTCCAAAACCATTCCAGGTTCCATTATGGGACTTCAATTTAGTCTTAAACTTCTTAATGGGCACTCCATTCGAACCACTTCACTCTTGCGCATTGAGATTTCTCACACTTAAACCTGTCCTACTGGTAGCACCAACATCTGCTAGGAGGGTGAGTGAGCTACAAGCTCTCTCCTGTAAACCCCCACATACAATCTTCCACAAGGACAAGGTTGTCCTACAGGTGAAGCCTAATTTCCTCCCAAAGGTGGTTTCTGAATTCCATATTACTCAGAAAATGACCTTGCCTTCATTCTACCCTCCTCCCCATCCGGGGAAAGAGGAGGAAAGGCTACACAGGCTGGACACTAGGCTAGCTCTCAGCTTTTACATCAGCAGAATGGCTAGGATCAGGCAAGCAGACCAACTGTTTGTAGGATACTCAGGTCACAAGTTGGGACTACCCATAACAAAACAAACCATCTCCAGGTGGATTATTTTGGCCATCCTGGAATGTTATAGACTAGCAGGGAAAGAGCCACCCCAAAATCTCAGGGCACATTCAACCAGGGGTATTGCAGCCTCTTCGGCTCTGCAGAGAGGGGTACCGGTCCGGGACATATGTGCGGCTGCCACATGGTCGTCCGCACATACATTCACAAAATTTTACAATCTGGATTCCTCCACTGCTCAAGAGACCAGATTTGGCAAGGCCGTATTACATTCGGTCCATCCCTAAAGGGATACATAACACTATTCACTCCCTCCTCCAATTACATACCACTGCTATGGGAGTCTATCAAAGATAAGGAATACGTCGGAAGACACAATCCCTTCGAAGAACAAGTTACTTCTTACCTGGTAACGTTCTTTTGATGGGATGTTCCTCCGACGTTTTCCTTATCGCCCCTCCCATCCATCCCCGCAGTGATAACTTCCCTTGTGGTTGCAGCTTTCGCTCCTTCAAGGTTACTAACCGATTCAGGCATGTCTTTTCTTATGCTACAAAACGGAACTGAGCAACGGACGCAACGAGTGGCTATTTATGGGCATGGTGACGTCGCGCCGATACGGTGGCCGTCGAGGGACATCGATTCGGCGGACGTCGACGCACAGCGCCCTCTACAGAAAAAAAAATAATAATTCCGAGGCCAGCAAGCTGGAAACGTATTATCAAAGATAAGGAATACGTCGGAGGAACATCCAGTCGAAAGAACGTTACCAGGTAAGAAGTAACTTGTTCTTTCGTGCCATTGATACTTTTCATTTTTTATTTTTACATTTCTTTTTATTTTCAAATGAGTACAGTACAAGAACAGTGCACTTATTGCAGCAAGCATTACTTCACATGTTTCTAATGTTTTGTTTGTTACTGCCATTTCCCTCGTGTCCTTCCCATTGCCATATTGTCCGCACATGTATTCATATCATACAAACTGTCCAGTGCTTTTTTTGACAGGAGTTCTCAGCCTTCAAGACCTGTCACTCAACAAGAAACCTCAACCCCTAACTCCCCCCTCCCCCTTCCTGTGAGCTGGAATCGTGTATTCCTGGAGTTTTTTTTTTAACCTGTTCCCACATCTGCACCCACCTTTTTCCCGGGATTAGTGCTCCCAAATCTCTTTCCCACTTGCTCTTAACCATTAGTTCCTTGTCCTCCCTCGCTGCCTGCAGCACTCCATACATCCTTGCGATTTTGCCTTCCCCCAGCTCCAGCACTGTCTGTATTAACTCCTCCAGGATGCCATCCCATATTGCCGCCACACGTCTCACCACCTTGTCGTACGTGAGGATGTGCCCGCTTGTCACTTGATACTCTTGCCTCCATTCCTCGAATGTCAGCAGTTTGCCATCTTTGAAGAGATCTCCTAATGTGGTGCATTGTCTGTCCCTCTGGGTTTTGAACCCCACACTTTGCAGCACCATCCTAATGATGGTGTCAAACCCAATTGGTAATCCCCTACCATATAGCTCTGTAGCTCATATATTTTTAGATAGTTTCCACCATACTGATCGCACCGCTTTAAAGACCACTGTATCACTTTTACCACCTATGGTTCCCCACAGCAGCTGCACTCCCTGTCTCTCTTCTGGGATCCCCCCCCAGCAACCCGGTCAAGCTCCCCTCCCGGCCCAGTTCGCCTGTCTGCCACCGCCTGTATTTGTGCCGCCATGAAATACAGTCCGAAGTCTGGTATATCAAGCGGCAAAGGAGCCAGGTTTGAAGATTCAACAGGAGTTGGGGCCAAAGCGATCAAATCCAGTTGTGGCACCCCTTTTTTCTGTGTTTGGGACTTCACTCTTCCATCACGTGTCGGAATAGTTAGCAGAGAAAGTTCATTAATAGCTACGTTCTCTTGCGTACCTTGAGTGTGTATCGATTGTGAAAGTAATTCCACTTCGGCCTGTTCCTTTATGAACCAACTGGACAGCGTCCCATGTTTCTTCTCCCATAGAAGCCTGTTTTCTACATCTTGCTGCCTGTTTACGTGACAATTTGTGAAGGCTCTTATTGGATATTACCGTAGAATTTGATAATCGGTCCGATTCCAATGGCACATTTACCAATTCGTCCTTTCTCAGAGATTTTTTATTGTGCTTTATTTGTTTATTCCGAGCTCTTTGCTGCTCATGCGTATGGTCGTTCCCCGGGGATTGAGAGCACGTTTCCAGACCATCTTTTACTTGATGAAGACTTTGATAGGGGATTAATATAAGATCCTCATTTACCAAGGCACCCCTTAGACTCCTCCCGGGAATCCATCTGTTTTGCTCCATCTATCAACTGTATGGGCTCCAAACATTTTACAACCCCATCATGAAGCGAAGAGATTTGTTCCGCCTGCTTTGTTATTTCATTAGGAATACTTCCACATAGCAGGATTTTAACAGCAAAATTCAAGACATCCCATCTAACCCTACTTCAAGGTGTGTTAGTAAAGCTCCATGATTCACACTCATGTTGCCGTTAGGCCTCTCCTCTCCAATTTCCTGATCAATTCCTCTAGCTGTGCCATTGGGATCAGGGGAATTTGCATTGGAGTTGGGGAATAATATTGGGGTAGTAAATAGCCTATCCCTACTGTCTTTGGCGAAGTCTGCGTCCTGTAATATCAGGAGCCACTTAGTCCGCCCAGTAAGAGAGTCAAGTTCGCTAGCCCGAACCGGGCGGGTTAAACAGCACAGGTGGAGTCGTAGAGGAGCAGTACCAAACTGATCGTCACCAGCGGTGGAATTCAGCACCGCCCTAGGTCTTATTTCAGGTGGGGCCCCAATCACTCCTCCAGAGCACATCTGATAACATAGCCGTAATATCACCAATGGGTGAGTCATTTAACGTTCCCGGAAGACCTGCTCCAGTAGATTTATTTAATTGAGCCAGTTCCTGTAGGGAAGACAGATGGTATTTTTGTAGATTTAGCACTTTTTGTGGTAAAATATTTAGTGGTAAAATATTTATGTATATAAAGGAGTTTTTGACACTCCTTCACTTGTCACTTCATTTCCATTCCGATTATCCATCGTAACTGGAGTACTCGATGCTGCAGATCTTTTATTCCAGTATGGCTTATTTGTTTGCTTATTCTTGGTTTTGCAAGGATTGTAAACTCTCTGCTTGTAGGGAGCCTTTCCAGGCATTTTCACACCCGCAAGTAATACACGTCTTTCAAAGACTTGCCTTGTGCTAACTCCAGAAAATTCTAGGTAGTTACAAGACTGCAGATTATTGACCCGAGATTGTTATTTGGGAACAGTTTCTATATTAATCTTTTCTTGTTACACAGGGCTAGGGGCACCTGTGTGACTGCTTAATATTATGGCGCTCACAATATTATGGGCAGGGTGGCTGGAGTATACGCCCCTATTGTTTTCTTTTCCTTGATCCCGTGATCATCGCACACAGGATGTTCTCCTGATTTTCTTTCGTTTCTTTATTTTTTTATTTTCTGTGTTTGTTATTTTTTGTTTTCTGCAGCGCTGGGGTTTTGTTTTTTTGAATGCTTTCTATAGGTTGGGGCACGACGCTTTGGAATTGCTCCCTGTTCTTGGGGGAGTTGGAATACTCTGGGTATTATGTGTATTATGTGGTAAAAAGGGTGTGAAGGGAGGTATTGCACACACACATGGGTGATCGCAAGATAGTATCATTGAATGTGCAGGGCCTCAATTCTCCCAAGGAAAGAAAGTGTGCCTGCCAAACTGTTGCAATTGAAGGTTGATGTTGTCCTGTTACAGGAGACTCATCTTTTGCAAGCAGTTTGGCACAGAATTCGCTCTAGGTGGTTCCCACGCCAGTACTTTGCATCCCCTCCAGTTAAATGAGCTGGAATGACTATATTACTTGCTCACACCTTGAATTTTGCTTTGATTAAATCCACTAAAGATCCGCACAGGAGATACTTGGGTCTTCATATCCGAATTGCGGTTGTGGACCTTACTTTGTTCTCGATCTATGATCCCAATCGGTTTCAGGACACATTTTATGCCCAGACATTTCCTCATATCGCAAATTTTCAGAAGGGTGACCTTGTAGTGGGGGAGAGAGGGGGGGACTTTAAATTAGTGCTTGATGAGGGGCTGGATAGATCGGTTGTGATGGGTGGGTCTATTGCAACCAGGTCTGACTCTTTTAGGGGATCTATCCGAGACCTACGACTGGTGGATGTTTGGAGATGGCAGCACCCACAGGAAAGGGATTATACCCACTTTTCTCATGTCCATCACAGTCATTCTCGGATTGATTTCTTTTTGGTTTCCCACTCCTTTGTTCCGAAGGCAGCCGCTACCTCTATTGAGTTGGCGGTGGTCTCAGATCATACTCCGATTGTACTCCAGATATAGGGGCTCACACAGGGCTTTTTGTAAGACTTCCCTTTGGAAACTAAATGATTCTCTTCTCACTGATGCGGCATTCAGCGCCTTCATTTCCAAACGCATTGCTCTGTATTTTCAAAAAAATCTTACAGGGAATGTGACCGTTTGGGACGCTTTAAAGCCTACACTGCGAGGGTAAATTAGGAAACGACCTTTATGTTCCCAGATGGAGGTGGTGGAGAAGAGCGTGGCTGAGTTGGGTTCACTATACAAAAGAGGGGGTGTTCGCAAGGTCTATAGACAACTTCAAGTGGCTAGGGCTGAACTTAAAACATTATGGGCATCAGATATTTCTTATAAGCTGCTCCGGAAGAAACAATTCTATTTCAGCACTTCCAACAAGGCTTCTCGCCTCCTTGCATATAAATCAAAGTCTGAAAAAGCCAAAAACACTATTATTAAACTCCATGATGGCGCTGGTCAATTGAAAGAGGATGAAGGATCTGAACTGTGCATCCTGGTGGAATATTAGAAGTCCCTGTTTAAGGCAGATAGCTCAGATGTTGCAGCTCAAGAAGCCTTTATCAGAAAAGCGTGCTTACCTTCTATATCCATTGAAGCTCGTCGGGAACTTGAAAATCCAATGAAGTTGGATGAGGTCATCCAGGTAATACGTTCTCTCCCTAATAACAATTATTCAACCCTCTTCTATAAGAAATGTATTGACCTACTCGCCCCCCAACTAGTCACCTTATTTAATAGCTTTGCCTACTCTGGTGCTGTTTCGCCTTCCATGGGGAAATCCCTGCTTTCACTTATTGGCAAACCAATAAAGACTCCACCCTACCACCCTATTGCAGTTCTACATTATGACTCGCAAATTTATTCGATAGTTCTTGCGGCCCGGTTGGCGAACATCCTCCTGAGTATAATTCAGATGGACCATGCAGGTTTTATTCCTGGGCGCCATGTGATTGAATATGCAAGGAGGTACAGCCATGACTTGGTGGTACTATCTATTGATGCTGAAAAGGCGTTTGACTGCATGAATTGGACGTACCTTTTGGAGGTGCTGAGGGGATTTGGTTTCGGGCCGCTATTTATTAAAATTACACTTGCCAACTTGGTTCATTCAACCCCTCATATAAAATTGAATGGGGCTCTGTCTGAACCACTTGCTCTGTCTAGGGGAACTTGTCTGGGGTACCCGTTATCCCCCGTATTATTTGCGTTATCGATGAAGCCATTAGCAAAGAAGGTCTGACTAGCGGTCGACATTCGCGGCATCATTATAGCAGGATGTCAGCATAAGGTTGCCCTCTATGCCGATGACCTACTCTTCTACCTGCACAGTCTGACTACTTTACCTCCGATAACTTTTTTATTGGAATCGTTTCACCAGGTCTCTGGCTTTAAAATAAATATCTTTAAGGTGTCTCTGAACCCAGGGAAGAAGCAGGAGCTTCAGAGAGCCTTTGAATTTCAGTGGTCAGAGTCATCCCTTGGGTACCTTGAGGGTTCGGATCACCTCTTCACATTCCTAACTGTATACACATAATATCCCTGATCTCTTTTCCTCCTCTAAAGCGGACTTGGCCCATTGGGCTCTATCAGATATATCGTGGCTGGGTTTGGTCGCAACCCTCAAAATTAGGTTATTGCCTAGGTTATTGTATGTTTTCCAAGCCCTCCCGATTTGGGTTCCCAAACAGGCACTTAGGGATTTGCAATCATATATCTTCAAGTTTATCTGGGCTAAGAGGTCTCTGAGGGTTCCCGTCGCACGCTGCTGACGGCGAGGGATAAAGGGGGCTTGGGAGTCCCGGATATAGAAAGTTATCTTTACGCGGCACAATTGGCCCCCATATTCAAAAGCATGAATGCTGTTCAGAACCCCAAGCATTGGTTAAATGTAGAGCAGTCTAAGATCCAGGTCCCTCTACATGACTGGTATTGGAGATCACTTGTAGTTCGTAAGAAAGATGCTGACATTCTCCCATCGACTACGGTCTTGATGGAATATTGGGACAAATCGGCCCGTAAGTACCGAGGGACTACATTCCCCTCCCCCCTTTTCTCCTGTTTGGAGCACCCTGAATTTCAGCCAGGCTGTCCGCAAACTCGGTTCAGCAGGTGGGTTGAAGGGGGTTTGGAGCGCTTAGGGCAGCTTTTTGTATCTGAAGAACCCCTGACCTTTGACAAATGTAAAGAGCTGTTTATGGTCCGGGATATTGATAAGTACTGCACCACTGGATCTCTAGCTCTAAGGTCTCCCAGGATGCCAAACCAGATACTACGCCATTTGAAGACTTGTTCATAGAGGATCCCCCCTCTCGTAGGGTTTCTGCATTGTATCATATCTTAAATGCCTGCCGCTTTAAGCCCCCACATGCTTACATGTTGCTCTGGGAGAATTAGATGAATACCCCCATCGATAATCTCTTGTGGTATAATGTATGGACCAGGGCTGCTAAATCCTCCAGGTGTTTTCTAATGAAACTAAACTGTTATAAATTATTATTTCACTGGTATTTTACCCCTTCACGACCTCACAAAATGAATCCTGCCGTTTCCAATTGCTGTTGGCGCTGTGCGCAGCCTCCTGGGTCTCTTTACCATATTTGGTGGTCCTGTACATTAATTCAGGTATACTGGAAGGAGGTTTTAGCCCAAATTAAAAGGATCAGCGGTGTGGAGCTTCCCCTGGAACCCTTGGTGCTGCTTCTGGGAGACGAGGATCTCGGGAGGGGGGGAGGGGAGCACTACAGTCTGTTCACCACAATGTCCCAATTACTTACACACTTTTTAGCCGCTGCTAGAATCTCGGTAGCGCGTCATTGGAATACGCCTGTAGCCCCAGACATACGAGAATGGTGGGCTAAATTGTGGTTTATTGTAGCCATGTGTAAAATTGAAGCCTCCCAAAAAAGGCGAGATGCCTACATTTCACGGAGATTGGGAGCCCCTCATTCAATTTGTTACTAAAAAATGACTATCCTGGTCTCCATCATAAACCTCATATGACGTCCTTTACAGTACTCTGATGCTTTTGTTCTATGAACTTTGTGCATGATGGACAGAAATGCTTACTGGGCTATTTTATGCCCTGCGCTTAGTGCTCTGTGACAGTATGGTTTATTTGTATTTTATATGCATCATTTTTGTTTGGTCTCTTTTTCTTTCTGGTTGATATTTTTCCCATGCAGTAACAGGCTGCAATTTGTCCCTCCCGCCCACTTTCTTTTTGTTTTGTTATGTTCATTTATGCCTTTATGATGTTTGCTATACTTAGCATCTTTTTTAAGCATTTTCCTTGTTATACAATTTTTGGCTCTTCTGCATTATTGATTCTTTATATATGATCAATAAAATTTGAATGGCAAAAAAAGACATTAAAATCCTGAATTTCTCCCCAAGAGAAGGGAAGACACACTGCTGCAGAAGATAGTCTGGAACTTTAAGGAGAAGACGGGAGGCCGTGAGTTAGGGGTCGACCCAGACAGTGAGGCTCAATTATTTCCTGCAGTGTCTTACATTTGATTTGGACCTTGACAGGCAGGCAATGTAACTCGCAGTTTGCAGAGGATACTGCCAAGCCATAAGGTATATCCTTGGCAAGGCATACAGCTGCATTTTCTAGAACCTTTAATCGGTCTAACAGGCTGGTTGAGCCATTAAAAAAGCGTTAGAGTAGTTGAGGCTGCCATTAAATGTGGTAGTGACACTGTGGCATGAAAACAGTTCAGAATATAAGGTAATATCCTTTTACGCTGTTTTAATTTGAGCACATAGAACAGGCTTACACCCTTACACCCAGGTTCTTTACTAATTTAGAAGGGGTCAGTAACGAACCAAAAGCAGATGGCCAGTAGTCTAGATTCCAAAGGAGAAATATCCATTTGCATATCATTCTGGTCCCACCCACCAGGGCAGTCCAGCACCGAAATGCTAGGCAATACTCCTCTGAACAAGAGTGCCAACAGCAAACCCAGACACATGTTTTCGGTGGAGGTTTTAGTTGTCTATTGCCCCCCCTGTCCCTATCTCCATCTCTTAATGCCAACCTACCTCACTCCTGAGCTGCTGAGCTGTGCACAGGTTAAAGTCCCCACCCACCCAAGATGGTCATGCCCTCTGCATCTTCCACCACCAATCACAGAATTTCATTTCCATATGAAGCTTCTAGAGCCAGGTGAGCGTTTGTTGCAAGCTTTTAGTGCCCCGGGCCCATATTTGCTTATTTTGGGTGCAATCACCCGTGCCCCCAGGCCCTTGAATCCCCCCTCGTGCCCGCTTTACCTTCCCCTGCATCCTCTTCCTGTTTTCCTCCCCTCTTGGACTGCCCCCCTCCCCCCCGCTCCAATTGGCTGATCCACAGTCATAGATGACCCTCCCTGGGAAGCCCTCTGCCCGGCAGTCCCTGCGGCTAAGGGCCCCAAGGCAAAGGGCGGTTCCAACAGAGGCGGCTCTAGATCGTGTCTGCCGGGGTCAGCAGGGGAATCCCATGGCCAGCCGTCAACCAGCAACTACTAGGACTAAGTACGGTAGCAGTGGCCTAGGTAAGGGAGTAGAGCACTTACTCTGCCCTGGAAGCCTAGCCGCTTAGCAAACCTAAAACACTGTGATTATCGCCATTGCCTTCTTGCTCCCATTCTGTCCATTCTAACTGCATTTAGTATTGTACTCCATTACCCTGCTTAGTAATGTACTCAACTGCTCTGCCTAGTGTTGCACTCAATTATTCTGCTTAGTGTTGTACTCAATTATCCTGCTTAGTATTGTACGCAATTATTCTGCTAAGTGTTGTACTCAATTGCTCTGCTAGGCATAGGCCTCTCTCCCACTATACCGGACTCTCAAATTTAGCTGTGCCTAGTACTGCTATCAACTATTCTGCCTAGTGTTTCACTCAATTATTATGCTTAGTGTTATACTCAATTGCTCTGCATAGTATTGTATTCAATCGCTCTGCTGGGCATGAGCCTCTCTCCCACTATACAGGACTCGCAAATCTAGCTGTGTTTAGGATTGTACTCAATTGCTAAATTGCCCCTAGCTGGGTTCAATCTTGTACTCATTTGTTCTGTTAAGCGTGTGCCTCTCCCCCACTGCACGGGACTCTCAAGTCTAGCCATGTTCAAGATTATACTCAATTGCTAAATTGACACTAGCCGGGTATAGTATTACACTCAACTATTCTATTAGACATAGGCCTCTCTCGGGTCTAGCTGTGTTTGGTATTGTACTCAATTTCTTCTGCAGGGCGTGGGCCTCTCTCCAACTATACAGGTCCCTGATATCCCACTGTACAGGACCTGCATATCCAGCTGTGTCTAGTCACCACCTGAAGCCAGTCCCCTCCCGCTGTCCAGTCACCTGAGAGTTGACCGCTGAATTATTACTCCCTTACACCCAGACCACCTCTAGCTACCAGGGGGTCCCGAAACCAGCCACTCGAACACCCGCCTGAGACCGCTTGAAACAGGGCGCTGCACGACCAAGCCCAATTTGTAACGTTAAGCATTGCCTACCATTATTGATCAATCCACACCGGTGAAACCTAGTCCCAACCTCCCGCCAACACCCTGAAATCGATCACTACTCACCTTAACGGAGTCCTAAACCACCCAACAGCTGAACGCCAATCTCCCCAAAACCCTCGACAGTGCACCCATAGGAAACACACCCGACTTAGCGACAGAAAGGACAGACCGAACCTGAGTGCATCCAAGCATATCAAGACCTGAAGAAATATCAATACTGTGCTTGCACAATACATCAGAGGCCTACTTACCCTGCTACCTCTGCACAGTGATCCAAAATGCCCGCAGCCAGACAAGGGCGAGAAAGGGAGCAAGCTTGTGCAACAATGGCCACGGACACACAAAAACAGCAGCACCCAGCAGAAGCAGCCTCAACTTCAGGAAACACCCCGCCTAACACGATCAGCATCAGAACAAATTACTTAAGAGAAAAATCCTTATAATTTAAACCCCACCATTAACCGAACAGACCGATTCAATGAAGAAGAAGCCATCGCTGGTCTTCAACCAATCGTCTCCACTGGAGAAGCACCACAAGTGAACAGCCATGCTATCAACCTAGTGGACCACTTCAATGAAGAAGCATCTGTCGCTGTTCTTCATCCAGTCAACATCAATACAGAAACGCCACGATGGAATAACTACAAACCGGAACAAGGAACAACCAATAAACAAAACCACACCAAGAAAATCCACTGCAATCTAGTAAACGCAAGGTCAATGTCCAAACATTCAACTGAAATATACAACCTCCTATCTGACGGAGGTATCGACATCCTATTTCTAACCAAAACATGGCTAGACAACAATTACAAGATCACCCTCAACAACTGCCTGCCGGAAAACTTCAAATGCATCCAAGCAAACAGGAAAAATAAAAGGGGGGGGACTGGCAATCATCCACAAGGAACACCTGGCTATCAAACTGGAAGATCCACTAAACATCGTTAAATGTGAATCCTTGATACTCCGCCTATCAGTAAACCCCAAAACAAACCTGTAATTCATACTGATATACAGACCACCAACGTACGATGCAACCTTGTTAGACAACTTCACGGAAGCAATCACCATCCTAGCCATCAAGCACAAACATCTGATCATCCTCCGAGATTTCAACATCTGGTTCGATGAAGAAACCACAACCACAAACATCTTCAACCGCCCAACTAGCAGAAATGAACCTACAACAACTAGTCAAAGGAGCGATGCGCTCTGCAGGGCATACACTTGATGCAATCTTCGCCAATAAAAAACTCATTACCATGGCGCCCCCAATTCAAATACTCTGGAGCGACCACCTCATAATTCCACTCATAATCACAATGGCCGTTCCAATAAACAAGACATACCACTGATCACCAGGAAAAGAAACTGGAGAGCCATAAAAAAATCAAACCTAGCTAAACTCCTAAAACTCAGCAAACCACAAGCAACAATTATGGAAGAAGCTGACCTAGACAAAAAAGTAGCTTTACTCCACACCTGGATCGCAACAACATTAGACGAAATCGCAAAAGAAAAACCTTTCACCCCCTCACATAAAAAACAATGGCAAAATGGTACACCCCACTACTCTGCACCGTGAAAAGAAAAAAACAGAAACTAGATTCAGAATGGAGGACCAATAACAGCGCAGCAAACAAACACATTTTTACAACAGACCTGCTCATACAAAAAATAAATACAAAAAGTGCAGAGGAAACACTACGATAACAGAATCTTCAAAGCACCAAACACCCAAAAAGTACTCTTCAAAATCATAAATGAAATTAAAAAACTCACCTGGATGCAACAACACGCCGATCCCATCGATGAAACTATGCAATGACCTAGGAGACCATTTCACAAATAAAATCGTTACCATCCAACAAACCATACAAAACAGACTACATGATCCCACTACAGACCGCACCTCTCCTCACGAGGAACATCCAAACAAAATATTAAGCTTTCCAGAAATATCAGTGGAGACTTTAGTCAAACTGGTAAATCAAAGCAACAACCGAAGACCCCTGCCCCCCGGACCTATACAAATCTATTCTCATATAAAGAACCCCCATGGAATACCATAGGAATGTCCTCCACCCTTCAATCGCCACAGGCCTTCATATCGGAGTACATCAGGCCGCTACTCAAAGACACAGCAGGAAACGTAGAGGACTTATCCAACTACAGACTCATCTCCAGCATCCCATACATAGCCAAACTGCTAGAAACGTACATTTACAAAGCAACCCAAGAATTCATAGAAGAGCACTGCCTACTAGACCAGGCACAAGTTGGCTTCAGGCCAATGAGAGGAACAGAATCGGCTCTCCTCTACATATGGGATGACTTAAAAACAAACGCAGATTCGGACAACAACACTGCCTTGATACTTCTAGACCTATCGGCAGCATTCAACACGGTCAACCACGATATCCTCATAACGAGATTAGAAGGACTAGGAATAACAGACACCGTCCTATTAAGGATCAAAGCCTTCCTAACAAACAGAACGGAAACCGTATGGTTGAAACCGATCAAGTCTAACCCAAGAGATGCACATGCCGAGTACCACAAGCATCATCTTTCTCCCCGCTCTAATCGGTCTGTTCGCAACTTTCCCACCAACAAGGAGAACCCCCCTAGACTGGAGCCTCAACACTCTCTAGCCGTGTCTCGTGAAGAAGCCGTTCAAGCCACTGGCCACTATCCAACTCCGATACCTCTCTTGGAAGGTGGCATTCGTGGTGGCCATCACATTGGCTAGAAGAGTGCCAGAAATTCAAGCTATAGCAGTAAACGAGCCGTATGTACAGTTTTGGAAGGATAACGTTTCGCTCATGACCAATTCACAATTCATTCCCAAAGGCCTGATGGAATGTCATAATAACGCTACCATTGTTTAACTGGACTTCTTCCAAAAGGCTTCTTCCCCGGCAGAGATAGCTCTGCACTCTATAGATGTAAAGCAGGCCATTAAATACTACATCAACAGGACCAGGTTCTTTAGGAACTCAAACAACTGTTCCTGGCATATATGGCCCAACTAACAAAGGAAAAGCTCTGTCCAAGCAGTCCATTTCTAGATGAATTTCATCTGTAATATCCTTCTGCCATGTGTCGGGTGGAAAACCGCTATGCCTCATGCTTATTCCACAAGAGCCAAGGCAGACTCAGCAGCATTATGGGTGGGCATCTTCATCACATACATTTGCCAAGCAGCTACATGGTCAGTGCCACATACATGTACAAGGCACGACTGCTTTCAGAAACAGCACCCAGCAGCCGTTCAGACAGGAAGAGTAGTCCTGCAGCGTTTTTTCAGTAAGGTAGGCTTTTTACCTTTTTCCAGCCTCGGATACACATAGTGCTACAAAGTCTATTCAAAGCATGTTAAATTTGTGAAATATCCAATGCTGGAGAAGGAGTAAGTTGCTTACCTGTAACTCCTGTTCTTCCGCATTGGTATCTTTCATAGATTCACATGCGCCCTCCTTCCGCCCCTACAAGATCAAAACCTGACTGATCTGGCCAGCATGACGGGTCAGAATCTGAGGCGATGAGGAGGAAGAGGGTCTAACTACTCGATGTCCCTTTGGTTCGGACCAAAAGCACCCATAAGGAGGGTGACCGCATACACAATGAAAGATTATTTGCTTTAGGCAAGGGAAAAAATAAGGTAACTGAGGATTCCCAGACAGACACAGGGATATATTCACAGGATGTTAATCTATGAAAGATGCCAATGCTCAAGAACAGGAGTTGCAGGTAAGCAATTTACTCTGTCCCTGGGTCACTCCAACAACCTTTCCTGTGTATCGGCAAGATATTGCTGTCCTTCCACAATACAGGTACTATCCCAATCCTGCCGATTTCCACAAATAATCTGTGTATTGCTAGGGCCCACAGACAGGGATGTTGCTTAATGAAAACATTGTAGCTCCCATCTAGGGCAGCTGCTCACAAGTTTTTTTAATTCTTTATTAGTCGCTCTAAATAATCGACACCAATTGTGCAGTTCCAACTAACTTCTTTACCAATGGAAGCTATTCCCTCATAAACATTGATACCCAGACAAGCTCCAATAAACTTAATCCACTCCCCCTCCTCCACACTAATCAGTGGCAGAGCTTGTTTGTTGGATCCATTGATCACTTCCTACATTCCCCTGTAATAATTGTTTATCACCCGATATGCCAATAGATTCCATTTGTTGTTTGCCAACTCATTTAGATGATTTCTCAGCCACTTCTGCAAGTGTTTAGTGTAGAAATCTTTTCAGTTAAACTCACTTCTCAGAAACTTAACTGTGTGATCAATAATACTACTTATATCATATCATGGCACAACTGCTTTGTGGCCTTTTGTATAAGCGACGTAACTTACACCTCTGTGCCGATCAACGTTATATCTTTCCTCCCGTGACTTTTAACTCCGCTGCCCTAACAGACCATCACTTATATATTTTTTCATGCCTTCAAACTTTTTGATTACTTGTAACTGGAGGGACAGCCCTAAAGTCGGACAGGATCTAGTGGGCTGGAAAATCAAGGTATGTGTACATTAGGTGTTCCTGTCCTCTCTAATTCCGTACTGCAGTCATTTTTGAGCAGTTTGTGATTTAAACCTTCCCAAGGGACCCATGCATTAGTAATAATTCCTATTCATGTGGTGAAGAAACAACCATTAACTATGACTGGATTTTTGGTAGCCTCTTTATTATTTTGGTGGCTAGTCTTATGAGTTTTATTCTTAAAAAAGAAAGAATCAAGTGTTCAGGTAAAACGAGACAACACAGAGAAACACCATGATTTTAACTTGACATAGCTAGGTCAAAAACAGGTCAACAACTGTGTGTATATGGGTAAAGATAAAGATGAACAATGCAAAAAAACTGTGCAATTCTTCTCGGGTCTGTACAAACAATATGCAATGATTCTTTGTAATTGTTATAATTGAACTAGAGGTGTACACAATATTACTTCATAGAGGTCACAATCTCATAGTTTCAATGCTGTGTAGTATTGTATTCAATTCCTATTTTTTTCAATACATTCAGACAGACCGGTAAGGTTAGGAAAGCACAAAGTCCTTTTTGATATGAGGCATAGATCTAATGCCCTAACCGGTTATTGTGGATAGAGACAATTATATTTGTCTATGTGACAATGGTTAGAAAATGTGGTCAGCTGTAGCTGATCCCTGACCAAGAGAGACTTTTTGATAACATTCAAGTCACCCTAATGGGGGAACCATTAATAAAGTCGCTCAGTGGCTTCTCAGGCATATGCAAGACCTTCTCTAACCTAGATTGATTCCATTTTATTCGATTTGAACCATTTGTAACAAATATGTCCCCATTCAAATCATAAACGACCACCTTAATCTCTGCTTCCAGCAATACACATAGAGGCAGATGGTCAGGCTCCTCTCTATCACTGTCATATCCTTTACTACGGAAAGAGTTGCTTGATTAGCAAAGACAAAGTCAATGGTCGAGGCACTCTTACCACTCACTCACATAAAAGCTTTGTGTACATCACTGCTGCAGTAGCCATTCAACATTGGCAACTTATTCATATAAAACATTTTAGCCAGGCCACTCCTTTTGAGCTGAAAGATTTAATACCCATCCTCACTAAAACAATCTCAGGGATTTTAGCACTGATTTCACCTGCTACCATGAGCGGAGTACTATCGGTCACCCCTGACAAAAGCATATTAACCAAATTCCCATTGTGCTCATTAAACTTCATATTCGGCTGATCATACACGTTAACTACTAAAAGTTCCTGATTACCTACTTGGCTAAAGCAGATCGTTACTGCCAGCACATTTTCAGTCTGGGGTTTACTGTTCTCAATGGCGGCGGACCAAACACAGTAGTCCACCTTTAGGCCTACCCTTGGTGCATTTGGCGGCTTGGACCTGCATAGTAGATCTTTCAACAAATTCCAAGTTGTCCGCAGCCTGTGTCTTAGCAACAATATGTTAAACTGATCAATATAATCCACTAAACTAGTCTTGTCAATATAGTGAGAAGAACCTCTGGTATTCCAACTGTATAATTTGGCCATATCATCAGGGTCCCTTTAGAAAATACGTTTGAAAAGCCTTGGGTAGCAACTGCCAATAGCCTTCAATTTTCTGGGCTTCATCAGTTACTGTTTTATCGCTAATTTCAAGATTAATTGTCTTTGCAAAGTTATTGCTTCTGTATTAGTACTGTGTTCTTGGCTATCATCCCCCTTCCCACTCCAATCCTTCCTCTTGACTCGAACCCTTGTGTCACTATCTTTTTTAATGTCATTCCTACTAAATTTCTCACTGGTGTCTTCGACCAAAAAACACAGATGCTCTCTTCTAAAATTTGCATTCTCATAACTTAACAAAATCCTACATCTCGTCAGAATTAAACAATATATAGGATGTGGGCAAGCTTGCTTCATCAACCTGGTACACTATCTCGATGTCATCTATAGTGATTACTCTGAGAGGAACCACACTACGTAACACTCTTAACACTGCCATCCTATTTAATGACGAGTGTCTACTCATGGTAGATGCCACTTTAAATTGTAGAGCTCTAATTTCCTCCATCAGAGTATTTCTATTATCTTCAGCTGCACTAGCTGTTCGACATGCCATGGTATTAGTACCTTCCTGATTAATAGAAGCGTTTTGAGTAATAGCGTCCTTTTGCCTTCCTGTGATGCTTTCTTCTATCTAAAGATACCCTCCATATCTATCAAAACCTTGTCATGTATATTTGCATTAGCCTTTTGCTTTTTTCGTTCCGCTCTCTTTTTTCCTCAGCAATATGCTGATCCCTTTTCGTGTTACCATTGGTACTCGGAAATGCAAAAGGATACATCAGCTACACTAACCATGTTTAAGTTGTATTTCTTTTTTTCTGTCTACCATACATCAAAGCTTGGTAGCTAATTTTCCTTCTTAAGCTTAGCTCCTTCTTATTCACCAAACCTGTTCCGTACCCTGACAGATCGAAGTGAATAATTCCACTAGTCATGCCCATGATTCGCCCACCACTCCTGGCCATGTCATAGTCTTGATTACCAGTTTGTCCTGCTCTCCCCACTATGAAGATGTTTGCACCTGATCAGACTCCTCAGCCAAACTAATAATATCCATCAAATCAGTACTTTGATCCATGCACGCTTAAACATTTTTCCCTACCAGTTTCTTAAAAACCATGGATTGCTAGACTATTTTACACTCAATACTATCACATGTACCAATTCAAATATTTAAACCGTTTTCCAAAATGGAAAACATCAACTTAGAGGAGGCACTATCAGCACTATGATGGGTGGAGTCTAAATTATTCATCTACACAACTTCCTGCCGTGACGTACCCTCTAGATCAAATACAATAATGGGAGGCGTAGATGAAAAGCCAATCTGCATATCTGTAAGTGTGTTGTAGGTCAATCATATCTATTACAGTCTTCTGCGGTTTTCCGCCTCCAGTATAATAACCCTTATTTTGCTCAGTCAATGCATCTAAAGGAACAGTTTAACTTTCCCCATTTGTCGGGCTCTTCGTAGGAACGACCCGCTTCGCCGCCTCCTCTTCCTGTGCAACCAAGATTTCACCAGCAGTCCTCCCCAATGGACACAAATCTTGTTGACTCAATTCCGTCTGTGCCGGTGAAAGAGAAGTACAGACTTGTTCAATTAGTTTACAGCCCAAACAGCCTAGCAAGACCAATAATTTGGACACCAGACATAATTCAGTTACTGCTGCTTCTGGCCACACATCAACCCTCTTTTCTAGAGTGGGCGCTTTCACGCAGCACCACCAGCAGCTCTGCCGAGGGCAATACGCCTTCCAGGTCATGGCCTGAGGTGCGGGATAGGCCTTATGTTCCAGCACCAAGTGTCTTGGACGGGGCTGGTTCCAGCGAGCCAGGCACCACGACTTTGGCACGTGGCAGGCAGCTCGACAAAATGGTCGCCGCGCCAGAAAAGATGGCCGTGCGTCCGATACCCCCTCTGGCAGAGCGGGTGGAGAAATAAGTCACAAGGTTGGACCGGTGCCAACCAGGTGCGTGACCTACAGTTTATCCATCAGCGGCGCAGGTTTCCCCTGTACCCCAGCTGGAGTGTGCCATGGCCCCAGCAGCCGTAAGCCACTCAGTCAATATCACCTGCCACCTCTACAGCCACCCAAGACCGGTTCTTTGGAATTTATTTATTTATTTATTTATTAAATTTATATAGCGCGCAGGCAGCCCGGGGGCATTGTGGCACTGTTACTTGCAAGGAAGACTTAGTTACAATGTGAGCAGGTTGTGCCTTGGGTTACAGTAAGGCAGTGACCTGTGATCAGATATATCACATAATACAACATAGAATACAATTATGAGGGCTAGGCCATGTAATTGTTAGATGAACAGGGTCGTTTTCAGGGTTTTCCGAAAGGCGGTCAGTGAAGGTTCCTAGGGCTGATGCAAACTCCCCAGATGGGGGCCATGCTCTGGGATGCCATCTGGGACATATTCCCCCAGGTCACCCCACCGTCATCCATAATTATTCCTCCTATGGCTCTGGTGCTAAAGGCCCCTGCACATCCACCGCTGCCCCAGCAGATTCCGGCTTCCCTGCCTCCGACAGTACAGGCGGTTCCACATCAGCCTCTGCAGCTGCCACCAGCTCCGGTTTCCACACTGCAGCCCACGGCTCCCAGCACTCCTCCACCAGTTCCGGACCCTCTGAGCACTCTGGTGGACACCGACGAGGAGGAGGACCCTGACATGACATAATTCAGTTACTGCTGCTTCTGGCCACACATCACCCCTCTTTCTAGAGTGGGCGCTTTCACGCAGCACCACCAGCAGCTCTGCCAAGGGCAATACGCCTTCCAGGTCATGGCCTGAGGTGCGGGATAGGCCTTATGTTCCAGCACCAAGTGTCTTGGACGGGGCTGGTTCCAGCGAGCCAGGCACCACGACTTTGGCACGTGGCAGGCAGCTCGACAAAATGGTCGCCGCGCCAGAAAAGATGGCCGTGCGTCCGATACCCCCTCTGGCAGAGCGGGTGGAGAAATAAGTCACAAGGTTGGACCGGTGCCAACCAGGTGCGTGACCTACAGTTTATCCATCAGTGGCGCAGGTTTCCCCTGTACCCCAGCTGGAGTGTGCCATGGCCCCAGCAGCCGTAAGCCACTCAGTCAATATCACCTGCCACCTCTACAGCCACCGAAGACCGGTTCTTTGGAATTTATTTATTTATTAAATTTATATAGCGCGCAGGCAGCCCGGGGGCATTGTGGCACTGTTACTTGCAAGGAAGACTTAGTTATAATGTGAGCAGGTTGTGCCTTGGGTTACAGTAAGGCAGTGACCTGTGATCAGATATATCACATAATACAACATAGAATACAATTATGAGGGCTAGGCCATGTAATTGTTAGATGAACAGGGTCGTTTTCAGGGTTTTCCGAAAGGCGGTCAGTGAAGGTTCCTAGGGCTGATGCAAACTCCCCAGATGGGGGCCATGCTCTGGGATGCCATCTGGGACATATTCCCCCAGGTCACCCCACCGTCATCCATAATTATTCCTCCTATGGCTCTGGTGCTAAAGGCCCCTGCACATCCACCGCTGCCCCAGCAGATTCCGGCTTCCCTGCCTCCGACAGTACAGGCGGTTCCACATCAGCCTCTGCAGCTGCCACCAGCTCCGGTTTCCACACTGCAGCCCACGGCTCCCAGCACTCCTCCAACAGTTCCGGACCCTCTGAGCACTCTGGTGGACACCGACGAGGAGGAGGACCCTGACATGCCATCTTCAGCCAGGGCCTTCCACAAATGCCTTGCAGGTTTGGCAGAATATTTGGCCCTTACTCAGCCCTACGTAGAGTAGCCAGAGGAAGGGATCTTGGCAGAAGTCCTCACCCAAAGACCTCTTACCCAAACGGGGATCCCGATGCAGATAGACGTAGTTGCTCTGGCCAGGAAGGGGTCGCTCAGGCCGCACTCGGGCCAACCTGTCAATCGGCGCCTAGATGACAAGTATAGGCAGAAGGAGGGGGTTACACTCTTGCTTTCGGCGCACCCTCAACCGCACTCTTCCGTGATTGCTGCATCGTCACTCTATTCTAAGCCTCAGTCGTCCTCGGCCACCTCGTCCTCGGCGCTGCTAGGCAAGGAGGCGAAGATCTTGGAGGCGTATGCGAAAACGCTGTACTCAAATGCATCCTGGCGCCCCAGAACTTCCGTCACAGAGCGAAGTGCGCTTCAAGGCTGGCCTTAAAACGACCACCTTAATCTCTGCTTCCAGCAATACACATAGAGGCAGATGGTCAGGCTCCTCTCTATCACTGTCATATCCTTTACTACGGAAAGAGTTGCTTGATTAGCAAAGACAAAGTCAATGGTCGAGGCACTCTTACCACTCACTCACATAAAAGCTTTGTGTACATCACTGCTGCAGTAGCCATTCAACATTGGCAACTTATTCATATAAAACATTTTAGCCAGGCCACTCCTTTTGAGCTGAAAGATTTAATACCCATCCTCACTAAAACAATCTCAGGGATTTTAGCACTGATTTCACCTGCTACCATGAGCGGAGTACTATCGGTCACCCCTGACAAAAGCATATTAACCAAATTCCCATTGTGCTCATTAAACTTCATATTCGGCTGATCATACACGTTAACTACTAAAAGTTCCTGATTACCTACTTGGCTAAAGCAGATCGTTACTGCCAGCACATTTTCAGTCTGGGGTTTACTGTTCTCAATGGCGGCGGACCAAACACAGTAGTCCACCTTTAGGCCTACCCTTGGTGCATTTGGCGGCTTGGACCTGCATAGTAGATCTTTCAACAAATTCCAAGTTGTCCGCAGCCTGTGTCTTAGCAACAATATGTTAAACTGATCAATATAATCCACTAAACTAGTCTTGTCAATATAGTGAGAAGAACCTCTGGTATTCCAACTGTATAATTTGGCCATATCATCAGGGTCCCTTTAGAAAATACGTTTGAAAAGCCTTGGGTAGCAACTGCCAATAGCCTTCAATTTTCTGGGCTTCATCAGTTACTGTTTTATCGCTAATTTCAAGATTAATTGTCTTTGCAAAGTTATTGCTTCTGTATTAGTACTGTGTTCTTGGCTATCATCCCCCTTCCCACTCCAATCCTTCCTCTTGACTCGAACCCTTGTGTCACTATCTTTTTTAATGTCATTCCTACTAAATTTCTCACTGGTGTCTTCGACCAAAAAACACAGATGCTCTCTTCTAAAATTTGCATTCTCATAACTTAACAAAATCCTACATCTCGTCAGAATTAAACAATATATAGGATGTGGGCAAGCTTGCTTCATCAACCTGGTACACTATCTCGATGTCATCTATAGTGATTACTCTGAGAGGAACCACACTACGTAACACTCTTAACACTGCCATCCTATTTAATGACGAGTGTCTACTCATGGTAGATGCCACTTTAAATTGTAGAGCTCTAATTTCCTCCATCAGAGTATTTCTATTATCTTCAGCTGCACTAGCTGTTCGACATGCCATGGTATTAGTACCTTCCTGATTAATAGAAGCGTTTTGAGTAATAGCGTCCTTATGCCTTCCTGTGATGCTTTCTTCTATCTAAAGATACCCTCCATATCTATCAAAACCTTGTCATGTATATTTGCATTAGCCTTTTGCTTTTTTCGTTCCGCTCTCTTTTTTCCTCAGCAATATGCTGATCCCTTTTCGTGTTACCATTGGTACTCGGAAATGCAAAAGGATACATCAGCTACACTAACCATGTTTAAGTTGTATTTCTTTTTTTTCTGTCTACCATACATCAAAGCTTGGTAGCTAATTTTCCTTCTTAAGCTTAGCTCCTTCTTATTCACCAAACCTGTTCCGTACCCTGACAGATCGAAGTGAATAATTCCACTAGTCATGCCCATGATTCGCCCACCACTCCTGGCCATGTCATAGTCTTGATTACCAGTTTGTCCTGCTCTCCCCACTATGAAGATGTTTGCACCTGATCAGACTCCTCAGCCAAACTAATAATATCCATCAAATCAGTACTTTGATCCATGCACGCTTAAACATTTTTCCCTACCAGTTTCTTAAAAACCATGGATTGCTAGACTATTTTACACTCAATATTATCACATGTACCAATTCAAATATTTAAACCGTTTTCCAAAATGGAAAACATCAACTTAGAGGAGGCACTATCAGCACTATGATGGGTGGAGTCTAAATTATTCATCTACACAACTTCCTGCCGTGACGTACCCTCTAGATCAAATACAATAATGGGAGGCGTAGATGAAAAGCCAATCTGCATATCTGTAAGTGTGTTGTAGGTCAATCATATCTATTACAGTCTTCTGCGGTTTTCCGCCTCCAGTATAATAACCCTTATTTTGCTCAGTCAATGCATCTAAAGGAACAGTTTAACTTTCCCCATTTGTCGGGCTCTTCGTAGGAACGACCCGCTTCGCCGCCTCCTCTTCCTGTGCAACCAAGATTTCACCAGCAGTCCTCCCCAATGGACACAAATCTTGTTGACTCAATTCCGTCTGTGCCGGTGAAAGAGAAGTACAGACTTGTTCAATTAGTTTACAGCCCAAACAGCCTAGCAAGACCAATAATTTGGACACCAGACATAATTCAGTTACTGCTGCTTCTGGCCACACATCAACCCTCTTTTCTAGAGTGGGCGCTTTCACGCAGCACCACCAGCAGCTCTGCCGAGGGCAATACGCCTTCCAGGTCATGGCCTGAGGTGCGGGATAGGCCTTATGTTCCAGCACCAAGTGTCTTGGACGGGGCTGGTTCCAGCGAGCCAGGCACCACGACTTTGGCACGTGGCAGGCAGCTCGACAAAATGGTCGCCGCGCCAGACAAGATGGCCGTGCGTCCGATACCCCCTCTGGCAGAGCGGGTGGAGAAATAAGTCACAAGGTTGGACCGGTGCCAACCAGGTGCGTGACCTACAGTTTATCCATCAGCGGCGCAGGTTTCCCCTGTACCCCAGCTGGAGTGTGCCATGGCCCCAGCAGCCGTAAGCCACTCAGTCAATATCACCTGCCACCTCTACAGCCACCGAAGACCGGTTCTTTGGAATTTATTTATTTATTTATTTATTAAATTTATATAGCGCGCAGGCAGCCCGGGGGCATTGTGGCACTGTTACTTGCAAGGAAGACTTAGTTACAATGTGAGCAGGTTGTGCCTTGGGTTACAGTAAGGCAGTGACCTGTGATCAGATATATCACATAATACAACATAGAATACAATTATGAGGGCTAGGCCATGTAATTGTTAGATGAACAGGGTCGTTTTCAGGGTTTTCCGAAAGGCGGTCAGTGAAGGTTCCTAGGGCTGATGCAAACTCCCCAGATGGGGGCCATGCTCTAGGATGCCATCTGGGACATATTCCCCCAGGTCACCCCACCGTCATCCATAATTATTCCTCCTATGGCTCTGGTGCTAAAGGCCCCTGCACATCCACCGCTGCCCCAGCAGATTCCGGCTTCCCTGCCTCCGACAGTACAGGCGGTTCCACATCAGCCTCTGCAGCTGCCACCAGCTCCGGTTTCCACACTGCAGCCCACGGCTCCCAGCACTCCTCCACCAGTTCCGGACCCTCTGAGCACTCTGGTGGACACCGACGAGGAGGAGGACCCTGACATGACATAATTCAGTTACTGCTGCTTCTGGCCACACATCACCCCTCTTTCTAGAGTGGGCGCTTTCACGCAGCACCACCAGCAGCTCTGCCAAGGGCAATACGCCTTCCAGGTCATGGCCTGAGGTGCGGGATAGGCCTTATGTTCCAGCACCAAGTGTCTTGGACGGGGCTGGTTCCAGCGAGCCAGGCACCACGACTTTGGCACGTGGCAGGCAGCTCGACAAAATGGTCGCCGCGCCAGAAAAGATGGCCGTGCGTCCGATACCCCCTCTGGCAGAGCGGGTGGAGAAATAAGTCACAAGGTTGGACCGGTGCCAACCAGGTGCGTGACCTACAGTTTATCCATCAGTGGCGCAGGTTTCCCCTGTACCCCAGCTGGAGTGTGCCATGGCCCCAGCAGCCGTAAGCCACTCAGTCAATATCACCTGCCACCTCTACAGCCACCGAAGACCGGTTCTTTGGAATTTATTTATTTATTAAATTTATATAGCGCGCAGGCAGCCCGGGGGCATTGTGGCACTGTTACTTGCAAGGAAGACTTAGTTATAATGTGAGCAGGTTGTGCCTTGGGTTACAGTAAGGCAGTGACCTGTGATCAGATATATCACATAATACAACATAGAATACAATTATGAGGGCTAGGCCATGTAATTGTTAGATGAACAGGGTCGTTTTCAGGGTTTTCCGAAAGGCGGTCAGTGAAGGTTCCTAGGGCTGATGCAAACTCCCCAGATGGGGGCCATGCTCTGGGATGCCATCTGGGACATATTCCCCCAGGTCACCCCACCGTCATCCATAATTATTCCTCCTATGGCTCTGGTGCTAAAGGCCCCTGCACATCCACCGCTGCCCCAGCAGATTCCGGCTTCCCTGCCTCCGACAGTACAGGCGGTTCCACATCAGCCTCTGCAGCTGCCACCAGCTCCGGTTTCCACACTGCAGCCCACGGCTCCCAGCACTCCTCCAACAGTTCCGGACCCTCTGAGCACTCTGGTGGACACCGACGAGGAGGAGGACCCTGACATGCCATCTTCAGCCAGGGCCTTCCACAAATGCCTTGCAGGTTTGGCAGAATATTTGGCCCTTACTCAGCCCTACGTAGAGTAGCCAGAGGAAGGGATCTTGGCAGAAGTCCTCACCCAAAGACCTCTTACCCAAACGGGGATCCCGATGCAGATAGACGTAGTTGCTCTGGCCAGGAAGGGGTCGCTCAGGCCGCACTCGGGCCAACCTGTCAATCGGCGCCTAGATGACAAGTATAGGCAGAAGGAGGGGGTTACACTCTTGCTTTCGGCGCACCCTCAACCGCACTCTTCCGTGATTGCTGCATCGTCACTCTATTCTAAGCCTCAGTCGTCCTCGGCCACCTCGTCCTCGGCGCTGCTAGGCAAGGAGGCGAAGATCTTGGAGGCGTATGCGAAAACGCTGTACTCAAATGCATCCTGGCGCCCCAGAACTTCCGTCACAGAGCGAAGTGCGCTTCAAGGCTGGCCTAGGAGAAGCTAAGCTGGTAGCGCAGGACATCATGGATCACACCGTGCCCCACATCGATACCTGTGGCCGGGCCATCTGCATTGCCACGGACAACGGAAGGACGGCCTGGCTCCGGGCTACTAAGTTAATCCCGATGTCCAGGGATGCATATTGGACCTTCTATTCGAGGGTAGTCACCTCCACTCCACCACGGATGAGGATTTTCAAAAAAAGAACAGCTTGCATACCGCTAGGTCTTTGTCTATTCTTACGAAAGGCCACGCCCAAGGCCTACACCCAGTCACAGCAATGCTCTGACAAGGGCGGGCATTTGGCGGTTTCTGGGGCTTCAAGGATGGAGGTCCAGGCAACCTGACCGTTCTCCGAGTCTGCACCGGAGGAAACAACAAAAAGGGTGGGGGGGCAAGGGGTCTTTCCAATCCCCCCTCCTCTGCAACAGCTTCAGAGGGAAAGAAAGCATGACACGCCCCTTCAGGGTCCACGTGTCTCCAACAGGGGAGCAGGCTTGCCTTTCACGTGCAAAATTGGGTGCCAGAATTTTTCAGACCCCTGGATCCTCTTCGTAGTCTCCACAGGGTACCGCCTACCGGTACCTTCCTCTCCTCCCTCCTTCCCGCCTCTCCCACAGATTGGGACAACAACTCTGCTGGCGGAGATCCAGTCGCTCGTCGAGAGCCAAGCAGTGGAAGAAGTCCCAGCCTCCCAGCTAGGATTGGGCTTCTATTCCAGGATTTCCACCATACAGAAGGAGAACCAGATTGGCCTGACAGTGGTGTTGGACCTTTCCACCCTCACTCTCTCCCTCCCTCTGGAAAAAATTCAAGATGGTTGAGCCAGCTCTTTTTGCGGAAACACTGGACAGGGGATACTGGATGTGCTCCCCGGATCTGAAGTATGCTTATCTACACGTCCCGATTTGGCAGCCGCATCGTTCCTTACTGCTCTGCAGGATCAGGGATGCCATTTCCAATACAAGGTGCTACCCTTTGGCCTCAGCTCGGCGCCCAGGGTATTTACCAGGTTGATGAATGCAGTGGCAGCCCTCCTTGGGGCCCAGGGTCACCACGTCTCCCCATACCCGGACGACTGGCTCATTCGGGCCACTTTTCCGGAAGCAGTTCTCCATACCGCTTCCACACTGATGAACACCACGACCTGGGGTTCACCATCAATCTCAAGGAGTCTCAGCTGCAACCTACACAGAGCCTGACCTTCTTGGGACTCATCTGGGACACGAGCTCCTTAAGAGTCTTTCCCTCGGAGGGCAAGATTCCACTCATCAAGAGAGCCGCAGCTCACTTCCTCTCTAGGACAGTGACCTCGGCCTGGTGGTACCAATACCTATTGGGTCTTGTGGCAGCGGCCCGGTTGGTCATACCCCACACGAGGCTCAGGATGAGGAAATTACAGCTGCACTTTGCAGCCTCATGGAATCAGGAGGAGAGCTCCCAAGGGGAGCCATTCAACATTCCTCCCTTTCTCCACGCGGACTTCCAGCGGTGCTCCGCGTACTGCACCCTATGCCAGCACAAGCACTTCCGACAGCCAGCCCCTCAGGTCACAGTCACTGCAGACTCTTCCCTAGAGGGCTGGGGAGCCCCCTGGACAACCACAGCGTCCATGGAGTCTGGACTCGGCAGAAGTCCCACATCAGATGGCTACAATTGAGGGCCATATGGCTAGCTCTCAAGGCCTTTCTCCCTCTTATCAAGGGCAAGACAGTTCTTATCCAGACAGACAACCCCAACAGCATGTTCTAGGTTAACAGGCAGGAGGGTACCAGATCCCCTCTGCTGTGCAACCTAGCAGTCAGCAGGTGGGAATGGGCTCTGGAGAACAACATCTACCTCATAGCGGTCCACCTCCCGGGGCAATCCAACCTGGAAGCGAACAGGCTAGGCAGACTGGGGGCGGACAATTACGAACTCCTGGTCCAGCAGGGGGGCAGGGTACTCCACCCTTCTCCTCACAAACTAGCCCTCGCAGCGCGGATCCTGAGCAGGTCATGCTGAAACACTTTAGCCTATCTCAGGATAACGTAGAGGTCATCCAGGGCGCTAGAAGCAAGGCTACTAAGTGCCAATATAAGAGTAAATGTTCTAGATTCTGTCAATGGGCCGAGTCTAGGCAGATCGACCTTCTTAAGTGCATCTTGGACGACGTGCCCTCCTTTTCAGCACACCTCGCCCACTCCGGCGTACAGGTGGATACATGCCGCACCTATCTAGCAGCCATAGGGGCTTACAGGAATTCGGAGGAGGGCCTCTTCGCCTCCTCCAACCCGGTGGTCAAGCAACATTGGGTGGAACTCCACAGGCTTTACCCACCTATAAAGAAACCACATCCTGTGCGGTACCTTAATGTTGTGTTGGGTACCTGGGCGCACAAACCTCTCGAGGGGAGGCACATCTGCGTGATTAATTCTTACACACCGAATGTGGACCATAAAGACTACTTCCCATCAGTGTTGAGCTTGGTGGGCGGATACAGGGAAGGCCTGTTTGCCTGCAGGGGGATTTTAATTGTCTCCTAGACTCACACCTGGATAGCACAGGGAAGTCCAATCACCCTAAACATTAGGCAGTGATGTCTTTGAGGGAGGTGGTGGGAGATCTAGACCAGGCGGAATTGTGGCGAGAGTCCCACAGACAAGAGAGCTGTTATTCCTTTGGGGAGAGTCATTTTGGACCATTCACCCTTGGTTACACAGATGTGAGTGTTACAGCAACTCCCACCGATAAGAAAAGTCAGTTACCTGCAGAGTCCCTGGAGGATGTGGCATTCGCTGGTACGCTACGTGAGAAAATGGTGCAGTTCTCTACAGTCAATGAGGGGTCAGTGTAATTGACTGGTACTTTGTGGGAGGCCTTTAAGGCAACAATCAGAGGGATTTGTATCTCCAGGGTGACTGGGGTGCGGTGGGTCCTACAAGATCAGTTGCGAGAGACAGAGAGGGCAGTGTCAGCACTGGAGATAAAACTGGTGGACGGAAGGCATGTGGGGGAGGAATTGGCAGAGGCACTAGCTTCTCACTGTGATAGTCAGACTTCACTGTCCCATTTCGATGGAAATAGGCGGTTGTCTGGATGCATGTCGAGGGGGATAAGGCTGGGTGGCTGCTGGCTTGGCTGATCTGTCGGGAGCAGCCTCCTAGCACCATTTCGCAAGTCAGGTGGGATTCGGGAGAACTGATTAGTACCCAGGAGGGGGATCATTGAGACATTCCAGCTGTTATATCAATCCTTGAATACTAGCGAGCGTACCTACTATGCGGCGGATGAATTGCGGGACTTGGTACAGCTACCGGTACTAAAGGGGGATCTGTGGGAGGGACTGGAGGGGGGCCCATTGAGGTGACCGATATCGGATGGGCGCTGCAGGCAATGAGGAAGGGTAGAGCCCCTGGGAGTGATAGTTTTCTTGGTGCCCCACCTTAAAGTGTACAACAAAGGCAGGGATTCTTCCGCATTCAGTGAAGGAGGCGGTAATAGTCCTGTTGAAGGGGGGGCTGAGGCAAGGATCCCATTGAATGCGCGTCCTATCGCCCAATCTCATTGTTGAACGTCGACACAAAATTCCTGGGTAAGATCTTAGTCGCCAGATTATTTAAAGTGTCTCCAATTCTGGTGCACCCGGATCAATGCGGCTTTATAGGGGGGGCGGAGCACCTCAATTAACCTTATCCCGTCTCACCATGTGATGGATCAGGTGAAAGATTCTGGGAGAGAGATGGCACTAGCATCTTTTGATGCAATGAAAGCTTTTGACTCATTGGAGTGGGAATGGCTGTTTAGGGTACTGAGGGCCTTTGGACTTGGGGAAAATATCTGTCGATGGTTACGATTGCTTTACAGTAGGCCGGTAGCAAGGGTAAAAACAAATAATGGATTTCGTCGCACTGGGCAGCGGGGCGAGGTAGGGGTGCCATGTCTCACCGATCTTGTTTTTAATGACATTGGAACCACTGGCGAGATTTCTCAGGAAGGAGATGGAAGAAGCAGGGATACTTGTGAGAGGATGAGGAATATGGTCTCCTTATATGCAGATGACTTATTACTCTATGTAGCAAACCGGCGAGAGAATATGCCAATGTTAGAGATTCTGAGTACTTCCCGCGTGCTGTCAGGGTTTTGCATCAATAAAGAGAAGTATGTACTGTTCCCGTTGGGGGCCCATGCGTGACCCTGATTTGTCTAGCTTCCCGGACTGGGGAATAAGATGGGAGAGGGGGAGCATTTAAATACTTGGGAATTACAATTTTCCACAATGGGGAGGAGATAATAGTGGACAATACTGGCAGAAAAAAGTTGCCGATATCATTGATTGGGAGGGTGGCACTCTGCAAAATGGTTATACTCCCAAGGCTTCTCTACTATTTCTCTAACATACCGTATGGCATTAAGAAAGTATGTATTGAAACGTTGGATGAGAAGGTTGGGGAGCTGCTCTGGGGTACAGGGAGGAGGAGGGTTTGCACTTTGAGACTCCCGCAGTTAGTGGGGCATTCATTTGCCGGATTATGAGTCTGCTCATGGTGGCACAGTTGCAAGCAATATTGGCATGAACAGAAAACAAGGGTTGAGTTGCTGACGGGGTTGCTGGTGGCCCTTCTGGCTCACCGGAAGGGGATAGAGCTGCTGTGGGGCACTATAGGAGGAATGGGGGCCATCAACGTATTCCAGGTAGTGGGAAAGCTCTGGAGGAAGCTCCTGAGGAAACTGCGGTTTCCCAGTCTCTACAGTCTAGACTTACCGTGGGGTGTGGACCTCAGACTCAGCTTGGCGCTGAGGAGGATGGGTGTGTCTGTCTTGGGAGATAGGGGTGCAAGACAATAGGGGACCTATTTGAGGATGGGAGGTTGTTGCCCTTTGCGGAATGGAGTACTTCCTATGGGGTGGGTAATGGGCATTTTTTAACACGTAATGGTGACCAGGCGGCTGACCGCCATGTGGAGGGGGATTCCGGAGGAACCACAAACAAGCCCGCTGATGCAGGTGCTCCTGGCACAGGAAGATGCGGGGGGCAGGGTCTCTCGGATTTACCAGGTATTGCAGAGTACATTCCTCACAAAGGAATTGATGGTTCAGAGTAAATGGGAGAAAGACATGGTTGGTCCAATTTCAGAGGGGGAATGGACGAAAGTCTGGGAGCAAGTTCGCAAGGTTTCGCGGAATGCAAGGTTCCAGCTTATCCAGTTCAACATCATCCATAGGACGTATGTGACTCACGCCAAATTACACGGAATGAATAGTGCTCAGAATTAGGATTGCCCCCGTTGTGCGACCAGGCGTGTGGAGATATATTTCATATGCTCTGGGGGTGTCCGGTTGTGGCAGACAGTGATCGTGAAGAATAATGAACTACTTGGCTCTAGTCTTGAATGCTCCTCGAAGGTGTGCTTGTGGAGTTTACTCCCAGAGGGGAAGACAACAGAAAACGAGAAACCGAATGGTCCAGTTTATGCTGATACTAGCAAGGAGGGAAGTGGCCATTGCCTGGAAAGAAAAAACAGGGTCTGTCATTGGTGCATTGGAAGGAAGATGTCTGCAGGTGAGGGATGGCAGAGTTGGATATATTGTGCAAAAGCAGAGACCCCGAGATGGAGGCGGGAGTGATGGTGGAAGGGGGCCAACTGCTGGAGAAATTGCGGGTTTCTGCAGATTTAAAACCCCCCTGAAAGAGTGGATGAGAGGTTTAGGGGGGTACCGGTAGAGAAGGGGCCTGTCTCAGAGTAGGGGGGACCGATGCCATGTGGTCCATTGTACCCTAAACTTGATGTTACTGTCGGAACTAAACAGGGATACTACGTCAAGATTAAGAAGGCCTATACATTCCTGGTTGGAACATTGGAAAAAACACAACAACCAAACACCATAGTGGGCCTACGGGACGGACAGGGCATAACACAAGCTCCTCCCAGAGACTTGTACTCGTACTAGGAGACTTTAACTTGGGACTTAATGACCCTATAGATTCCATTGCCACTTTAATTAACAATTCCCTAGAGGAACTAGGATTCGCCCTAAAGATTACATGTCCCACCCATACGAAGGGTAGAACCCTTGACTGGATTGCTGAGCACAATTGCCCTATCACGGTCTTATCCATATCGCCCCAGTCGTGGACCGACCATCATCTGATCACGTTCTCACTAGAGGTTTCACTTCCCCTGTATACTGACAGTGTAGCCCCAGCAGCTCCCACTAGAAATAAAAGAAACATAACCCCTGAAAACCTTATCCCCCTGATCCTACCTGCTCTCAACTCTATCCGAGAGCATACATACCCATTTACTATGGTAGACTCGTACAACAAAGTGATGCTATCATCCCTTAATGCCATAGCACCCTTAAAAATGAGAGAGCAAACCCTGCAAACATGTGAACACTTGGTTCTCTCCACAACTAAAAGCAATTAGACTTGAGAAACGTCGCTGCGAGAAAATATGGAGACTTGATCCAACGGAGACTAATAAGAACAACCTAAACAAGCAATCTGCCCACTACAAAAAAGAAATAATATCCGCCAAACAAACCTCATACAACCTCCGAATCATGCAAGCTAAGTCTAATACTAAAGAGCTCTTTGCAATCTTGAAATAGGTAGAATCTCCTATCCAAACGCCAGATTCATGCCTTAAAGATAAAAACAGGTGCACAAGTATTCAGAATGCTTTGGCCAATAAAATCACTACCTTGCAAACCAAGATTAGTCACAAAAAGAACACTCTTCGCACTACTTCTAAACCTAGCATTAGCAACCTGACAATGATGCATTCCACCCTGACCCTCTACATAAATCCACCCCACACTTCAATTTCCGCAAAGTCTCGATCAAAGAGGTTGAGAAAGTTATCCTCACTCTGAAACCGTTGAATTGCCATGGCGACTTATGCCCAGCACAACTCATAAAAGATGCAGCTTGTGAACTGTCACCTTTTATCTCTAAATTAATAAACGCATCCTTCACCTCAGGCACAATACCCAACAATCTCAAACAGTCCTGGGTCCTTCCACTTCTCAAGAAACAAAACCTAGACCCTTCCATTCCTACAAACTACCGCCCCATTACCACAGTGCCATTCATGCTCAAAATCCTTGACAAAATGGCTTACTTACAAATCCAACAGTATCTAGAACACAATCACCTTCTGGGCATCCGGCAATCAGGTTTCAGACCTCAACACGGAACTGAAACTGCTCTGTTAGACCTGGAGTCACAAATAGACGAGCTGAGAGACGAGGGTAAGACAGCACTACTGCTACTCCTTGATCTCTCAGCAGCATTTGACTTAGTCGACCGTGAGATCCTGTGCAATCACCTCGAGTCGGCTGCCCACTTCTCCAAAGAGGCAATAGATTGGATTCAGTCATTCCTCAGTAATTGAACAATGTGAGTCTTCTCACCACTGGCAGCTGCTGACCCCATGCCCATTACCTGCGGTGTGCCTCAAGGCTCCTGCGTCTCACCCACGCTGTACAACAGCTTTACAAAGCCCCTTTTCGATGATCTAGATGGTCTGGGTATCACCTACACGAACTACGCCGATGATACCCATATCCTCATCCCGTTGATTATGACAAGGATTTGGCCTTTGTAAAGAGAGTGTACCTCATCATCCAGGCATGGATGGCCTCACATGGACTATGCCTGAAAGATGACAAAACAGAACTCCTCATTCTTGGCACTTCAGCTAACATCATCAAACTTGGCCAAAACTACTCATCGTTTGTAATTGACAACAACATTATTGTGATGGCCAAGGAGGTAAAAACCCTTGGCTTCTACCTAGATTCCACATTATCTTTAAAAAAACAGGTAAACGCAATGGCATCCGCCACCGCCTATACCTGTAAACTTATCAGAACAGCCAAACCATTCCTATCCCCCAACAACTGCATTACCTTGGCTAGAGCTCTGATCCTTTCCAAGTTGGATTATTGCAATGCCCTCTATGCAGGTAGCAATAAATAAATCATAAACAAGATTCAAATCCTGCAAAATAACGCTCTAAGAGCAGCCCTAAGTCTCCCAAAGAAAGCCCACATTTCAAATACCAGAAGATCCATCAACTGGCTTTCCACGAAAGATAAGATATTCCTTAAATCTGTCTCTTTGATTCACAAATGCCTTCATGACCTGGCCCCCAAATACCTTATATCTAGATTCACCAGACAGTCATCCTAACGCCCTTCCAGAAAGGCCAATGCTAACCTTCTATTAGTGCCAAGATTCAAACGCACTCTGACCGGAGGGAGCAGCTTCCCGGTCAAAGCAGCATCACACTGGAATTCACTACCACCACTCCTAAGAGAAAACCTCCCTTATCCACAATTTAGGACGAAGCTTATCCAATGGATTAAGGATCATGACAACACATTGTCATCCTTCCTGCCCTGCAAATCCGACACAATTCCATAACTGCAAATTGTAATTTGTGAATGTTGCATGTTATCATATGTATAGCGAATTACTGTAATGACTCTATCCACATGTAAACTGTCTTGGATAACCCGTCCTCCTCTGTAACCATTTAGGACGATATCCAATATGCCATGTGTAACTAAGCTATACAATCCTCTTGCTACTCCTGCGCCTTGTTACCCTTGGGTTATGTGCACATTATAAATAATAAAAACAAAACAAACAAACAAAACAAACAGTACTCGGAGGATGCTAAACTGCAGCTGGCGGAATCCCACTTAATACAAACTATTTCAGTCCACTACCCGAGTTATTGCGAATCAGAATGTGGAGGAGGCTGCTCGCTCGCACCTCGCCGAGGCAGATAGGCATACCCTGGACCTTCCAATTAGTTGAGGAAGTGGATTCTGTAATCAGATCCCTGAAGGCTAGAGACCCAGGCCCCATCCGCTTTACGCCAAGGTTTTATAAACTCTTCTGGGTTCAGCTCCTGACTCCCCCAACTAATCTCTTCAACTCCTTCCGGCAGACTGGATGCACATTGTCATCCATGCAAGAATCCTCCACTATTCTTTTACTAAAACATGGGAAGGACCCTAGAGACTGCGCCTCCTACAGGCCAATCTCGTTACTGAATATTTATGCTAATCTTTACTCCAAGGTCTTGGGCAATCGATTAGCAGTGGTCCTCCACAAAATAGTCAATGCGGGTCAAACCGGTTTTGTGCTGGGTAGAACCACAGGGGATATTTTCACAGGCCCTAAACCTGATGGAGTTAGTGACTTCAGAACGTTGTAAGATGGCGTTGGTGACGCTAGATGCCACTAAAGCATTCAATAAGGCCGACTGGGCTTTTATAAAACTAATCCTTGAGACATTCCACTTTGGGCTGCTCCTCCGGAAGATGCTCCTGGCTAATTACAGCTTGCCTAGGACCTCACTGCAGGTGAACCAAATGGTAATGGGATCTGTATCCCTCACGTGTGGGACTAGGCAGGGGTGCACTCTTTTCCCCCTAATCTTTGCTCTGGTGATGGAGCCCTTCGCCCAACGAGTCTGCAACAATTCCGCCATTAAGGGGGTCAGGCTAGACCGTAAACACTATAAATTGTCCCTGTATGCAAACAACGTGATACTTACCCTCACAAACTTTCAATCTTCTTTACAACAGTCCCTTCTACAGATGGACTCCTTCAAACGGGTAGCAGGCTTTAACGTTAATTACCACAAATGTGCGTCTCTGGGGGTGGGTTTGTCGCCGGGGGAGGCTGAAGCCCATCGGTCCTCCTGTCCGATTAAGTGGGACGATAAAGCCATTGAATACCTGGGGATTCATATCGCAAGCACTCCCGAAAGAGCTGTATGCTGCTAACTTCCCATCTCTCTTCAAGGAACTAGAAGTCGATCTTGAAAGGTGATTATCTCAAGAGATTTTGTTAATAGGTTGAATAACGGCTAGTAAAATGAACTTGCTCCCATGATTTCTTTACCAGTGCTCAGTGCTCCCTGAGGAGATCCTGCAGAAACCCCTCCTCCGATTACAGTGGAAGATCCTCCAATTTATTTGGCGGGGGAAAAAGCCCAGGATTCCTAGAAAGTTGATGGGCAACGCCCGCTTGGGCGGGATGGGGGTTCCGAATCTATGCAATTATTATTCAGCGGCGCTGCTGACACACTTTCTGGCCTGGCTTACACCTGATGACCCACCGAGATGGGGGTAAATTGAACAATCCAGAGTGCCACTTCCTCTCAGCTCTCTGACATACACTTAGCATGAAAACACTGGGCCCAGTCTATTATCCTCCACGAAAACAACATTGAAAACATGGGACTGAGTGATGAAGAAGGCAGTTCTGCCCAAATCCGGCACTGGATAATTCACCCGCTGGTTCGTGAGAGGGCTATGCGGGACCTGCAATCCATATAGCTTACTTTGCTTCAGGGCTCACAACGGGGGTACATTTCCAGGCTGTACAAACTGTTGCAGGTGGACATGTGGGCGCTCTGACCCCAATAAATGGCCCAATGGGAGGCGGACCTGGGGCAGTCCATAGAGGACCAGACATGGTTGGACATTTGTGCCTTTAAATTGACATATCACTGGTACTACCCCCACGCTGCGGCTGCACCACATTAAAAGATCGCTGGACCCGGCTGATTGGAGGAACTGTGGGGCTAAGGTAACATATTTAGGTTTACTGTGATTTTACTGAGAACGTAAAGTTATTTTTTACCGAAACTTTTAAATTTGGGGGGCTCACCCTCCAAAGCCCCTCTTTCCCCATGTTTTAATCCCCCAACCCCTGCCTACCAGTTTTAACACCTTACACCACCATGTCCCCCCCCCCCATATATAATTAACAAAATAAATTGTATTTTTCTAGTAAAATGTTTTGGTAAAAAGTACCTCAAATACAAAATCTTCCAGAAATATCACTGGATACCCGTATTTACACATGTGGTTCGAGTGCCCCCTTAGTGAGAATGTTTTTTTTTTTTATCAAGTACTCGCTGTTAGGAAAGATTTTCTTTTTGCTGCTTTCCCTCCAGTGACATCTATAGAGAATGCCCAACGTTTTACTTTTGTTTTGAACCGGGCCCTGACCTTTTGAAGGGAAGTAAAGCCTTTTTACTTTACTTAACTTGCTTTGCTCATCTGTTTTGGGGGCACTGACCAGTCCCTATATCTATCAGTGTAAGCGGACTCTGTCCCCCATTATGAAATTCTTTTTTTGTTTTACATTGCACACTCCACCTTACAGTGAAGTGCAGTAGGGATGCCTTGTGTCATTTTTTTTTGCTTAGTAACTTTATTTACTTGCATGTTGTGTCCAATAGAGGGCTGGTGGCAGCAGGTATTTCTACTGTGTATTTATTCTCGCATGCACTTTTGCATTTTATCACATCATGTCTAGAATGCCTTACAATCTAAAATAAGCAAAGCAGTGATATGTTTTTGTTTCTGGATGTGGGGACTGCCACTTTATAATCCCAGCCCATATCCTACAAAGAATAAAGTTCCCAAGTGTGGGAACTCCCGTCCTCTGCACACTATAAATGGCTCAAAAGATGAGTCCTAGTAATTTACATTTTTTTAAAAAGTGTGTTATATTTTGCTATCTTATTTACAATCGCCTTAAATTTAGAACATCAGGTAAACAATTCAGTGCATATCCAAAGAACTAATACACCAGGATTTCATTATAAATCTTGATAGGTTTTTATTGTTTGGCCCAACGCGTTTCGTGAGTAATCACTTCTTTAGGGGCAAATGAACAGTTTTCAATAATAATATCTAGAAAAAATATTTAAATAATACACATTAGCACATGTTTAGAAGACGCTGTGTACAGTTTGCTAAAAAACATCTATCAGTTCAAGAGACAACATATTTCAGTTTGAGACAACATTTTTCCATTCAAGAGACCATATTTTTAGATTTTAGGTATTTCCACAGGGATTCGATACATCTAGTACACCCAAATAATAAATCAAATGTTACCAATATTCACATCATTGTTTGCCCATATGTAAATAACCATATTTTCACCAATAATTCTGTGGAAAATATGATGGGTTGACTAATTGGGCTTACCTAAAGTCTAGTTGCTAACACTTATGCATCATCTGATTCACATTCACAAGTGGAACTCTCCAATGGTGGTTTTTAGGAATGAGGTTGCCAATCCCTAAAGAAAGGGGATATGGAATATGTATGTGAAATTCAGCTAAAAAAATGGGCGAAAAAAAAGATAGAAAATAAGTGAGCACTTACCCACTAATGATCTAGTCTTGTCCTGCCAATATTGGGGAGAAGTTAAAGTAGAAGGATAGAAGTCCCTCAATTGGGTATTTTCCCTGTGGAAGTCTGTAGTAAGTCCACAGAATAGAGTAGGGATCCTAAAATAAAAAGGAAGTCCCCATTATGAGTTTAAAAAAAGATTAAGGCCAGCCCATATCCTGCCCAAAGTGTGTCTGTTGCTGGGCAGATGTGGTGGCCGAAGGGTGTCCATGATAGGGTAGCCCCTGCCAGGTTGAATGGTGCAGATCCCTAGCATTGTTGGCTCGGAGTGACTCAACTCAAATCATGGATAAAAGAGGTACTCCTTCAGCCATTCTTCACATTGTAGTTGGTGCAAAAAACCCTTTCGAAAAAGGACCATCGCGCTGAAGCCCCTGGAACATTGTTGCAGCCAACCAGCATTACCTTCGGCAACTATCCCGGGTCCTTTGCCTGATCTCATGGAGGCCTTCATCTGTGGAATCAACCTGTCTCAACGCCACCGATAAGGTGGTGGGATTGAGAGAGGACCTGCCAAAAACTTTACAGAGAGCTATGAGTCTTAAGAAGGCTGAACAAGTGTTGGCAAAGGCAGCATGTAGGTTGCAAGCGTCATGTAGTGAAGTACAAAATAAGTAAAAGGTTAACTTTGGGACTTCTGACTCTCGGGGCACTAGGTCCCATCTCCTTTAGCAAGTTAGACTTTTAACTGTTGGGCCATATGATAAGGCTGTTTATTGAGTGTTTCACTCTTTGAATTACTTACTTGTTGTCTAACTGCAGTGTTTGAAATTGCTAGGAGCTATTTAGCTTCACACCAGCATCTACCAAGGGTATTTCGTTCTTTTGCCGACAGTTGTTACTTTGTGGTAGTACTTTACCACAAAGAAATAACTTTGAATTTTTCATTGACTATTTTAGGTAACTGTGGGTAAGAGGTAAAAAGGGTGTGGGGAAGGGTTTGGGGTAGGGCCAGTAATGAAGATAATTGGGGGGGAGGAATTCCCCCAAATTGAAAAAAGAAATGTGAAGTAATTACTTCATGGTAAGATACCACAAAGTAATTGCCGTCGGCAAAAGAACATGCCAACTGATGGCAGACAAATATAACCATCTAATATTCATTTTATGTGTCTGCAGATTTATATAAAAGATGCACTTGGAAACCTCTAGAAAGCATTTTAAGCATAGTGGGTATATGTACAAAGTATAGTTTTCATCTCATGTGGAAGTTAGATTTGTGGCACAGTGTGCTGCAGCAGAAAGGGTTAGTGAGGTGCCATCACTGAAAAGGAGGTGCTACCAGAGATAAAAATGCTGTTGCAGTAAAGAGACCCGCGACAGGGATTGATGCGGTTACAGAAAGAGATGTGGTGTATGAGGCATGGACATAGCAGCAAAGATAGATGGTAACTAAATGAGAGGCAGCAGCAAGACAAAAAAGAATCAACGAAAACCGTCTGAAAAAGAGCAAAAGAAAGAGCAACACAGCAATAGAAAGAGAGGTTTATGGCATGTGCATATTTGGGTGGATGCCAAATATGGAAAAATGCAAGTTCTGCTATCTTTCAGGCACTTCTCAGTGGCCATTTCTACATGTGCATCTCTGTTTAAACCATTAAACAGTAGTATTTTCTCAATCTCAATTTTTTTAATCATCTTGTGCATAGGTGTTTTTTATTTTTTTAGCTATCCATTAAATGCACACCATCCTGAAAACCCATTTGTGAAACTTTAAAAGCTCCTGGTTCAAGATACGTAACTCTTAGCCAGAGGAAATTCCAGACCCCCACAAGCTACTTACAGATCCTGCTCCCTCAATATGAATTTCGACCCCTTAGATGGTTTATTACCCAGATTGTTTTTTTCTTCACTTGCTTTACTATGTTACGGTGTAATATCAAATCTGAAAAGTAAAACTGTTGGTGCTTTTTAGCAATAGGACCTCCAGGTGTATGTACATATGTTAAGCCTCTATGCTAAGGATTGTTATTTACCTGTATTTTAATTGATAAGTGTTTGTGAAGCCCTAATAATTATTACTTCGGAAACTCTGAATATGTAGACACTGCAAACAACCAGATACGGTTGAAACTCTTCTATTATGAGTGTGTAACAAATTCAAGGCAACTGTGTTTTGCTTCCTTTTTATTTGAATACAGAATGATAATTCCAGAAAATTGGTGGGCTATGCTTTTGATTGGTTCTGAAATACCCCTAATTTTAGCGTAAGTAAGATTTTTGTGTAATGTATAAATGGATTTTAGCTCCAGGTAAATTTGCACTTTTATTTACGGAAATGTTAGTATTATATTTCCATGAGAAATGAAATGTTCTTTTTTTAGTGATGTGGTAATGTTATTTCTAAAATTGGGAAATGTTCAACCACATTAATACAAAATAAATAATAATTACTTTCCTATACACACTGCCTAACTTGAATGAGTGATCTGTGTGTTATGAAGAATCACTAGATGTCGTCACTTCTCCCCGAGGGGATCCCCTTCCCATGAGGCCAGGAAGGTGAGGCTGCACCTGATAGTCCCCCTTGGGTGGTGTAATGCGGGAGGATCTCATGGGTAAGGACTCCCCCTCTAGGGATGAGTACGACCATGTACTGTTTCAGGTGGAGAACTATAGGGAACTATAGGGAACCTGAAAGTACTATGACGAAGAAGAATGTAGGGAACTTGACGATCACTTGCCACACAAGTACTGGTACAAAGTGGCCCTTTGCCAGTATCAAGAACAAAACAACCAAAGGGATGAAGGACTTCTAAGATTAGCCGATTGGGAACTGGCTACATTGTATAAAACCTAAAGAAGGACAAACGTACCTGTCACCTCCACCCAAGACAGGCAGCAGCTGTGGAAACTCTGAGGTTTAGGAGTTTCAAAGCCGCTTGGAGGAGCAAAGGAGGAGGAACATGGAGGATGCTGCAGAAACGCTGCAGCCGTTCTTCTGCGGAGCCGCAGGAGCAGTCCCGAAGGCCAGAAGGAAGCTCGACAGGGCAGATGCAGAGGGAAAATCAACAAAGCCAAGCTGCAGAGAGTGAGACTGTGCTACCATCGCGGATGCAGAGCGAACCGCTGAGCAGCCAAACTGCACTATCGATGCAGAGAGAAGTCTGAAGCAGCAGAGAGGCAAACCCATATCCCTGGAAGCCCCAGCGATGTATGAAGATGAAAGGAGGTACAGGAGACCCGGAGAGGACTTGGCGTTGGAAGGGAGGTAGGCATCAAAGACTGTGCCTTGGCTTAATAGTTGGGACACCCAGATTGGCTCTCATGCGCATCAGACCTACCTGAAGGCTTCTCTTCGGGTCAGTGGATGGGAGAATCCCACAGATCATCAGAGAAGTGTCAAGGACCCATACCCAAAAGGAATAAGAGCGACCGGAGGCAGTAGCCCTAACCAAGAGAAAAATACAAGTCATCTTCCTCTTGGTACTACTTGGCAGGATAGTGAACCAAGTAGGCTGAGTCCAAGACGAGAAACCCGGGTCGAGGACCCAAGTCCAGAGAGGGAGACACCCGTCATCTTCCTCGTGGCAGTACTAGGCAGGTTAGTGAACCTTGTCTGCCGAGTCAAAGAAGAACCTGGGTCTGGGACCCAACCACAGTTGAAACTCTATATGGTATTGAACAGAGGAGACACTGGAGTATCCAAGAGAAGGGAGTCATTCCCCCTTGATCTAGTGTGATTGACACGTTGTAATGAGAAGGATCCGGAGGAGGGCTCTGTCCACAAGGTCTCCCAGGTGCAACTCCTGAAACACAAGTGCAGAGCGGCTGAGCTTAAGATGCAGGCTTTGTGCACATCCTCTGACAAACTGGCCTGCCCCAAAGGCAATACAGAGTTTCCATCTGCTCAAAGAAGAGGGCCTATATTCAAGCCTGCATCTCTGCGGCCACTAACAACACAGCTGAACTTTCAAAATCTGCAAGAAACTCGCCAACTCTATTGCAGTCTCCCCTTCTCCTCTGCCTTCCCAGACCCTCTACACTTCTCTGGCCTCACACTTCATTTCTAAAACTCAGGACAATCCTGTCCTCACCCTCCTCTAGTCCACACCCTTCTCCCGCACCTGCTCTCAGGCATCCCTTGGCCCCCCTCTTAGCTTCCCTCCTACGCTCCTCTTTTTCTCCAATAACACCTTGATGAGGTTTTTAGACAAGTTCACTCTATGAAAGTTTCATCCAAACAGGCGCTCCCATGCTCCTCCAGAACTATCAAGAACAACATTGTCTCCCTTGCTCCAGCCTTGGCCAATTTCTGCAATCACACCTTTGCACTGGATCCTTAACCTCACTCCTACAACACTCTCTTGTGCACCCTCTCCTCAAAAAGCCTTCTGCCGACCCTTCCTGTCTGGCAATCTACCGCCCTATCTCCACTACCCCCTTCCTGGGCAGACTCTGCGGACAACCTGACTATCTCCCAGTTTATGCGCCACACTGAATCTGTTGTTTGTCTACACTACCACCAGTCTGGCTTCACAGCTGCCAGAAGCACGGAAATTGCTCTCCTGAACACCCATGAAGACTTGCTCTCCAATCTCGATTCCAGCTCCCCTTCTGTTCTCATCCTTCTAGACCTTTCCTCCGCCTTTGATACGGTCAATCATGCCACCCTGATAAATTGGCTCCATGACACCCTTGACATCACAGACTTGGCTCTATGCTGGTTGACCGCCTTCCTCTCGGACTGACCTTCCCAGGTACAATTGCGCCTGTTTCTCTCCACCATCTCACTCTCCACCTGTGGTGTCCCTCCGGGCTCTATCCTGTCGCCCTGGCTTTTCAATATCTACCTGGCCCCTATAGCCCATTTGACCTCCACCTTCTCTCCAAACTTCCAGTGTTATGCGGATGATACGCAGCTCTCCTTCAATCTACCCTCTTCTGCCTACTCCTCTTACTCTCTCATTACTGACTGCCTGTCTGCTATTCAGGCATGGTGCACTGCAATCGATCTGTGTCTTAATGCCAGTAAGTCAGAGTTCCTTCTCATTGGGACCCCTGTGCCCTCTTGCCCTCCCAAACTCTGTCCGCCCTCCACGGGCCCCCTCCCCTTGCCGTCCTGTGAAGCAAAAAACCTTAGTGTCCTCTAGACTCCTCTCTCTCCTTCTCGCATCACATCACAGACCTGGCTAAGAAGGCCCACTTTCGTCAGCACCTCCTCAAGAGGCATTCTCCCTTTCCTTACCTTCCCCCAGAAACTCATTGTCTCCAGAGCTCTTATTCTCTCCAGGCTGGACTACTGCAACAGCCTCTTCCTCAATCTGCCTAACTCCTCCCTTCGCCCCCTTCAGCTAATCCAGAACAGGACTGCAAGACTTATCCTTGGCCTCAAGCCCAGGGACTGCATCTCTCCAGCCCTTAAATCTCTCCACTGGCTCCTGCTTGCTGCAAAGATGAAGTTCAAGACCCTCTGCATCATCCACAAGGCTTTCTGGAGCCTGGGACCGCGCTACATCCGACTCTTTCCATAAATTCCTCCCTGCTAGAGCCCTTTGGTCATCTAGCTCTAACTCATTTTTCCAAGCAGAAAGGCAGGGGTAGATCTCTATTCTGCTGGTGCCTCCTTCTGGAATGGGCTCCCTGCCCCTCTCAGACTTCAGCTGGATCTCCTTAAGTTCCGGAAGCTTCTCAAGACCTTCCTTTTCTCTTCTTTCTTTCTCCTTCCCTGCTAATGTCCCTGACTGCCCATGACTGGCTGTCTGGTTTCTTCAGAGTCTTACAGGGCACCAAGCCCCTCTAGTCCAGTCTACACATGCACTTGGTCTCCCCTGACCACCCCCATCATCCTGTACTTTGCCTTCCGGGCCCCGGCATGTGCACTAACAAGGCTGTGCCTGCACCCTTGTAGCCCTTCCAGCCACTTACCTCGCACTTAGCTCGTGGACCCTCCTTCCACTGCACTCTCTGCTTTCCACTGACTCTGTCCAACTGGCCTCTCCTGGCCCTCACCTTCTGAAGGGCCCTTCCGCCCTGACCTACACTTCCTCCCCTGCATGTCTCATTACTGCAATTACACGATCTGAATGTCACAAGGCCTAGTAGGATCGCTGCTGTTTGTCCTCCCTGTTCTCCCACCCTCTAGTCTTGTTGCGCCTCGAATACTTGTGTATAGGTGCATTATAAATAAAATAAATAAATATGTAGTGGCGGAAGTAGGAACCAGGTTCCAGTCAAGGAAATTCAGTCCTACCCCCTGGCCTTTGACTACAAAGTGTTAAAAGAATGATTCAATCAGGGAAAGGGAGGCATTCCCCGATACATCAACAAACCAAGAGGAAAAGGGTTGTAGGGCTTATTTCTTTTGTTTGTAGACATTTTCAACCAGGGGAATGGAGTCATTCACCCTGGTGAGATCTATTGAAATTACTGATGTGAACTGTGATCACAAAACCAGGAGAAGGGAGCCATTCTCCTGAGCAACGAAGTTTAGCCAGATCTGTTTTAGTTATTAGTGTGAGGGACAGAACTAGGGATTTTGACACAGGACGGTGGACACTTAAGTTAAACGAACATTCTGACAGATCCTTTAGTCTTTAGTTGAGGTAGGGAAACCACTCATAGAAATAGGGACAGATGGGCCTTTTTCTTTATTTTCAAGAAGAATAAATCTTTGCCAACCACCATGCCACCTTTGTGTTAGTCTCCTTCTTCTGAACCTTACAGTGTACATAACAGAACCCTTCACCAACCCTACATGCTCCTAAGTCTAAGCCTTACCTTGATAGAGTTTGGAGAGTTATGAGTGTATTTTCCTGTTCACCAAGACAGGGTGGACCCTCAGAATCCGTCTCCAGGGCTGATTCTGAAAATCCATCTTAACATTTGGTGCTCAGTGAATGGAATAAGGTGATTGGTGCTCAGTGAATGCTCACTGGAATGATTTGATAATTAGCTTTAAATGTCTTAGGCCTGTAATGTTTCTATAACTACTTTTAACATGGAAACATACGTTGCTGAAACCCTGTCCATGCACAAAGAGCATTATCTAAATAAATGGTGTTCAGAAAAGGGTTTACCCAGCCCTACAGATAAGGGGTGTACTAGCCCCTTCTACTCACTAAAAATAGGCAAATACTCCCAAGAAATAAAAATAGGGAGTACAAATGCTCCCAACAAAAAATGGTTACTGGACACATATGTCCCTGTGCCCCTGCTTTCACTCATCACAGTTCCATGGATATGTTTAGACCAGCAGTGCAAGGAGTACCACAGGAAGAAACTGTTATTATTACTGCGTGATCGGAAGAAGTAAACATGGTTCTTTTTAATCTGTATGCATAACTAGGTGCAAAGAAATACATTATTACAAAACTTTCCCAGTTTAAACATATTTTTAAAATCAAAAAGTACTCAATTAGGGTGCCACAGGTTTGTAATTTTTGTTCATTTATTTTCAATGGAGTTATTTTCTCAATAAGAATTCACAATCTGGTACATGTGCCCTTATTGTTGACACGTTTTTCATCCCACTAAGGCCTTTTTCAAAAACCGGGCTGGTCAAAACAATAGCTGTTCCATTAACTAATCAAATTCATTCCTAACAGAAAAGATCACATAATCAAAATAGCATTTTGGCAAATTAAGACAAACATGTCATACATTTAGACAGAAAATCATGGAGTGGTATTGGGTCTGATTGGTTAGGGAGGGAGAGAAATGACAAATGACATCAACAGTTCATTAATTGCTTTGCAAGAACATGTGCTTATTACATCCAGTTAAAAAGTTCCAATATTGTCTCGCTTACATTAGAGAATGTGGTTTAAGTTACATGACACCTACCGGAAGTCACAAGTGCCTCATTTATCATTTCATGCAAAATAGGCTCAGTAACATGATCGCCCCTCAGGCTATATATACATTCATAAGTATCTCCCAGTGGTTCACACTTACACACTGGAATGGTTTACAGGCTTAATATGGTGCATCCTAATGACTGACGGTTACCTCCGAGTTACCTCATTTGTAATTTTATTCAAGCCAAGCTCAGTGTGGTCACTACTCATGCATCCTCAAATGTCACCCAGTAGTTCACCCTTACACACTGTATTGATGTATGTGCTTAATATGGTGTATCCAGATAACTGATGGTAATGCAAAATTACTCACCAATTGATATGGGTTTAAAAAAATTCATCTTGCTGCTAAAGTTAGCATTCTACACATATTTGTATATGGGATAGATCCCATGCACCTGTAAATAGTAGATCAGAACAAAGAGGACATTTTTCTTTTCCCTTTGGTATTCGCTAAACCCCTACATTTTCTTACTGCTTGATGTTTCAAATCAAATTTACTTGCGTGGTTTCCCAGCTTCAGGTTAGGATTACGGCGTTTCTCTTAAAATCTTGATCAGTCAGCAGCTTTTGCGGGTCCTAATTATGGGGCGTTTGACGTCAACCCGCATGAACGCGGTGACATCACACGTAGGCCGTATTATCATCATTGAATGCAGCGGCCATGCTTTGGGCTAGTAACGTTTTATTGTTAGACGGCCCAAATTATAATTAAATGCATAGCCATGTTTATAGGCTAGTGGGTCTATTGTGTATCATATGGTGCATACGTACTGAGATGCGCTCATCCACAAATAAGAGGACAGCCATACATGTGAAGCACCTCCCCTATGCTTGCTATACCTGAAAGATACCTGAATGTATTATTACTACAGTTAGCTATGTAACGTTAATTTAATCCACATCTCCTGGGTCAAAGATGAAATTCAGGCTTCCACTATGTCATTTCTGCACATTTAATAAATAGTCTATAGGTCAATGATTAGTCCATCTCTACTGATTTTACATACATTCTCGGTAATGATTCTGACTTAAATAGCACTCACAAATTTGGTGACGACCTGCTCCATTTTTGTTACAATCCCATTGTCACACTTCGCTAGAAATTACATCATACATATTAATGCTCCAATTTCACAAATATCAGAAAATAACTTAAATAACTACAGTGGGTAATTATGCCTCTTGCATTTTCAACGCTGATTCTTGTATATCCATAAGTTACAAAGGTTGAAGTTGTAGCTTAACATGAAAATATATGTTATCCATATACAAACATTTTATAGAAATGAAACCATCTTGTGATCTGTGTTTAACCCAAATTCTGTTGCCCTTAGTTGACAAATCAGCCTTGCTTCCATGCGACACAATACTAATTCTTTATCACCTCCCCTTTTGCTCTGGGAGACTTTCTGCTGTCCTAATTTTTTCTTGCATTCAAGTTGGTGTAGCTGCTGCCAGTGTTGGGCCAGTGGTAGTTTAGGGTCATGGCTTCAATCATCAAGAAAAAGATACTGCAAATGCGGCACATGTACTATGTGTAAATTTGCTCATACAAGCAGCGATCTATTTTTGGACCAAAGAGGGAACAAAATAAGAAAAAACGAAATCATTAATGAGATAATCTACCTCTTTGGCACTTACTTCCCCATTCAGACTGACTATAAGCCCTCAAAGGGGCTTATGAACACGAAGGGTGAGAATCTGAAACTTCTCAGGTGGTCAATAAGCCTTTAAGGCTTTGAATTCATTATTGAGCATTATTGAGCATAGGCCAGGTCCCCAACACTGCAATGCCGAGGGTCTGTCCAAGATGCACAACTGCCTAAACCAAGAAATCCATGCAGGAGTGGATTATTTTTTTTTATTTGTGTTTATGGTTTATATGAAACCTTAACCAAATTCTAATACAACATTAGAAAAAACTTTTTTTTTAAATGAGGTAAACAATTTCCAGATATTTGATACTCCATTTACGGACAATTAGATAGGTGTGTAAAATACCACTATGCATTCATGGTATTTTTTCCTTAACAATTTCTCTAAAAAAAAATCCACTACGACCTCAATTACTGATTTACTACCATAGGTTATTCTCGACCATAAACTACCTGGGAGCACTTTGGCTGTAGAATGTAAAAACTTCCCAAGATGATAAATTCTCTTTTTCATAACTGCTGGACAATTCATAATAAGATGGTAAAGTGGTTCTAATTTCTGAGATTTACAAAGCCTACACATACGCCTGCTTTTAGGAATACCTAGTCTGGGTCCCACAACTTCTAAAGTGAGCAGAGAATTCAAAGAATCTAATATACCACAAACGTATTTTCTCCGAAGGAAATTGTGTCAAATAAGGTCTAAGGAATCTACAATTACGATACCGAATCTTTATAAAGAGATAATCTAAGTAGATCATTTAATCTGGAATCCTATCCCAATTCCTCATACAAGATTTGATTCTACTTGGCGCAGCGTCATTGGGAACATTTGCTTCTAAACGGAAGGACTCGCATTACATTCTCAGGTCTGATGGTGGCGGTATTGTTTTCTTTAGCATCAACATCCTCAATTCATCATTCAGAGAACCGTCCCCACAATCCCTTATCTGCAGATAAAGGCCAAGTCTTCAACATTTAAAGTGAGCCCACCAAGATTGTAGACATAATTCCAGTCTAATAAGACGGACAGAGATGGAAGACGGTAGACCAAACACTGTCCTCCAGATCTTCCTTTTCTGAGTATTAAACCATTTCTTACTTTTGCAGTGCAACAATTCAATTCCGTATAAAACATGTGATGTAACCACCTGTGACGAATCCTGAGGTATCGTCACTGCTTTAGATGGGGAGGCCCCTTCCCATGAGGCCAGGCAGGTGTGGCCAATACCCGATAGTCCCTCTGGAGGTAGTACTCCGTGGAAGGATCTCATGGGGCGTGCAGACCATTTTGAGAGTAGTGCCGATTCTGGGAAAACAGGGTACCCCTTTGACCCTCACACGTTCCCTCATAAACCCTCCAAATCCATACTACCTCCATGTACTGCTGTAATATATCCCAAATAGGGACTACTAGGATGAGGAAGAGGCCAAGAGCAATGAAGATCACTGGCAAGAACGAACACACACGCTCCAGTCTTTTGAATTATGTTTATGTTTAACAGTTTATATAATGCTTTAAGCCAAAGCGCTTGACAATATAACAGGTACAAAAATGGTAGAAGCAGGTTAACAATCATGATACAAACAACAATTTAATATGTAGAACAGTTTCCTTGGGAGTGGAGGTAAGGGAAAGGAGAGAAGGGAGAGAGGAGGTAGCAGGAAGAGGAGCAATAAAGTCAGATATGTGATATAAGGTCAAGTGGATATGAGAAGGGAGGGGAAGGGAAGGTATGAGGAACAGGGAGATGGAGAGGAGAGATGGTAGAAGGTCAAGGGGGTGGAGTGAAGAAGGGCTTTCAAGAAGGTGCGGAAGGAGTTGTAGGTGGGGATAGAGCGGATAGAGAAAGTTAAGGAGTTCCAGTGTAGGGGGGCCAAGAGCTGAAAGGAACGGAAGCGAGAGGCTGCACATGGTGACAAGGGTACCGTGAGCAAGAAGAGGTCAGCCGAGCGGAAGTGTAGAATGAGAGAAGAGAAGAGAGATAGGGGGGAGCAAGGTCATGGAGTGATTTGAAGACCAGACAGAGGAATTGGAATTTAAGTTGGGAGGGGAAGGGAAGCCAGCCAAGTTGAGAGAGCGAGGAGGAAATAGAGTCGCAAGGGCCGAGTAGACAGAGTACGGATATAGGAGTGGTAGATGGATTTGAGGGGGGTCAGATGAGAGGCAGGAATTCTGAAGAAGAGAGAAGAGCAGTAGAAGAGACGGGAGGAGATTAAGAGTTTAGAAGCGTGGAAGGTGAGGGAGGATCGGATCTTGCAAATGTTGTAGAGATGGTTCCGGCAGGAGTGAGAGGTGAGAGAAATGTGGTGGGAGAAGGAAAGGGAGTAGTCGAATTATCCTATTGGTCAGCTGTTATTCATAATCGGAGAGGGTAGAGAACAATGGCATCTTAGTTATCGGTTCGGCATGGACCAAGAGCTTGTCAGGCTATGTGCAGACAAGCAGAGCAGAGAAGCATACTGTGTCCGGACAGGCTTCACTCAAGCGAGACCTGCGAAGCACAATGCAGACCAGAGAAGAGGAGAGATACTTGCCAGTGACCGAGGGTGCTGGAGTGCAGAGAAACCACAGCGGAAGTGCGTAGGAAACGTGCAGAAGACCGGGGAAGGTCCTTGATGAGCCAGAGAACCCTCTGAAGATCCTGGGAGCTCCACCAACAACCGGGGAGTAACGCCAAGACCCTGCAGGCACCTGGGGTGGGTAATCCCAGGGTTGGAGAGACCCAGAGGGTGCAGGAGACCCTAAGCAAAGTGCACAGAGTAACCAAGTGAAGGGTGTCTGGGACCCATATTGGGGAAGCACTTCCTGAATAGCAGTAAAGAAGAATTCAAACTTTGCATATACAACTGGTACTTGCATACCTTAGCAGGGGAGTAAACCAAGGCTGTGGGTTGAAAAGAAGTCAGACAAAGAGTACTGTGGGAGTAACCAAGTGAAGGGGATCTGGGACCCACGCTGGGGCAATGTAGCCTGAACAGTAAAAGGAGGAATACGAAGCTTGCGTGTACAAGTGTGTGAGGTCTCCGAAATGAAATGTGGACACAAGTTAGACATGGTTTTGGCTAAAGACCTTTTTATAAAAGAAAAAGGTGTGGTGAAAGGCCTCTCTGTCCCTGCTCTGGAGGGGTTTCCCTACTTAAAACTAAAAAAAGGATCTGTCTGTGTCAGAATGTCCAAAACAAAACCGTATCATGTCCAAAGTACTATTCTACCCCTCACATTGTAAACAAATGATTTCCAAGGTGAAAAAGGATAATATCTTTGGCCTGAAGTGCTTTAGAAATGTTCAAAAAGGAAAGATATATAACTTCAACAAAGTCTTTCAAGGATAGGGATCCTTGTTACAGAGGGGGTTTCCATTCCCCTGGATTCATCTTCACAGCCTTATTTATTTACAAGTACCAGTTCATTGTACCTACACAACTATTGTATTTCTCTTGTCAGGAAACCTAGTGTACTCTCCTGCCAGGTTGTAGCACCTTATTCTCTGTATTCAAACGGTTCCTGATTCTTCTGAGGATCTTTTAACTTCTGTATCCTACTCGGCTTGTCCTTAACTGTTATACTTCAATAGCATGACTTCCTTCCCCCTCTTCTGATTGCCTGGTATACTCTCCTGCCAGGGCTTTTCACTGATGAGCTCTTGCTCACTCTTGCAGACTTGATAGTCCTGTGCGTTTGCCTTATTAGCCAATATTTTCTACTTGATGAACATTATCTTGTCTGAGTTTTTCATAAACCTATATTGCCTGCATTGACACATTTGAAAGTTTCTCCGTTCTGAATAATTTTCCCTTTTTGTAAAATGTTCTTTCACCCTTCCTCTCTCAGGTCTTAGAAAATTCTCTTTTTCTCTTTCTCTCTCGATTCTGTTATTCCCAATTATTTGAGTTCAGCGTGGCTGCCAATATACCCAAGTGTCCAATCTGTGCTTGATTGGACTCACCTGCTCTTGAAGGCATTCCTCGTTCCTGCTGCGGCCAGCCGGTGATGGTCTTTTGCTGCTTTCTCTCTCGTGATAATTTTTTCTCCGAGTTCCTGCTCCTCGTGGCTTCAGCTGGGCTTGTCTGCTTCTTACGGGACTTGGGTAGTGAAACGCTGACACCTGCGAACGCCCGGGAATCCTCTGACTTCTGGCGCTCCCACAGCATGGCTTCTGCTTGGAGCAGCTTTCCTTCCCTCCGTTCTCAAGGCTGTTGGCTCTGCCGAGCTTCTATTTATTGTTATTTATTTGTTTTCTTGTTAGGCGCTTAGACAATAAGAATATACTGTTTCAAAGTGATCACAGGGCAGGGAGGGAGGAAGGGTAAGAAATGCATTAAAACACAATATTTAAGAGCAGAGGGGGAAGATGGAGGGGGGGGGACCTACTATGCCTTGTGAGTATTTAGAACGTGCAAGTGCAGAAATGAAGAGGGAAGAGTGGGTAAGTGCTGTGGAGTCCAAGCCTGTGGATGGGCCATGGACGAAGTGCTAGGAATGTTGAGTGCTACACGGCCTGGGCCGCGGGAGGTGTAAGTACGAGCCGCCAGCGCAGAGGGTGTGCAGATGCAAAGTACTGTGGAAAAACAGGAGCTGGGAAGAATTGGTGTGGGAGGTCAAGGCCCGAAGATGCATAAGGGCCAAAGACACTGATTCAGCAACTGTGGGATTAGTAGAGGAGAGAAGGAGGGAAGGAGGAAGAAGACAGGAAAGTCTTAAGGAGCTTCCGGAATTTCAGACGATCCTGCTGAAGGTGCAGGCTATTCCAAAGGAGGGAGCAGCCCTCTGTTCTGTGTGCCTTTCCTCCCGGTTTCCATAGAGAGCAGCAGCTCCCTCCCTGCCTGTGCTCGTGGCCTCCTTTGCTGTGTATTAATCCACTCCTCTTCCCTGTTCCAGTATCTTGGTGGTTGCGGTAATGGCTGTCCATTCTTGATAAATTGCATAAAAACCCTGTGCGATTGGTTTCAGTGGTTTTACATACAAGTCAGTTTTGGAGGATTGGTATGTGGAGTCTGGGAAGGTGTTTCCAGCAATTTCACAAGGCAGGTTGGCCTACAGGTCTTGACAAACGGTTTGCAACATTCATTGTAGGTGGAAGAGGGGAGATCTTGCCAGGAGAGTAAACCAAGGCTGTGGATGGAAGCGAAACCAGAGAGAGAGAGAGAACTGTGAGAATGGAACATTGAGTACCCTACTTGGCAGGAGAGTGGAACTGGGGGGTCCTAAGAACAGGGTTTGGGACTCCTAGCAATTGAAAGATCTGTGCTTCTTTGTCACACTACTTGGGAACCGGGTCTGCTCAGAAAGGGTCTGGGACCTTCAGTACAGCTTGGGAGAGAGATCCAGGTTATTCTTCTTCGTTGCAGTACCTGGGAGCCGGGTCTGCTCAGCGAGGGTCTGGGACCCACAAGACTGCTTGAAAAAGGCATCCAGGCTATGTCGGCTCTGCCAAGTAAAAATAAGGAGCTATTTCGAAAACCAGAGACTCTGAGACAATTTGGATAAAGCATGGAAAGGCTCAGCTGAAGGGAATCGACCCTGTGAGCCTTGTGTTTTCTTTTCTATACCTTTTTGGAACTTTTATTTGGAACTACAGAGGTGGGCAGGGTGACAGGCAGGAGACATTTCCCTGTTCACCATATGTTGAGTTTAGCTTGTCAGTGGTAGATTACGATTTGGACACAGGATGACGAAATGTATTTTAGACATTCTGGCACAGACCATTTCATTAGCTAGTTTTGTTGAGGCAGGGAATCCCCTCTTAGAGATAGGGTTAGTTATGATTTCCCCCAGATCTCCCCTGCCGTTTTTGTTATTAATAAATGTCTTTGCTAATGAGCATGCCACCCTTGTGTCAGAGTCTTAACTCCTACACCCTCACACTTGGCTCTATAAAATTCAATTAAAGGTAGCCATGAGTATTCACATGTCTTTCTCTTAATAACCTTCATAAGAGAAATAAGAATACTCCATTTCTTTTGAGATCGCTGCGCAACTAAGAAGCCTAGGTAAATAAACTGTGACAACGCCTCAATCTTCCTACCATCAAAAAAACACAAATTAATCCTCTGCTTCCTCTTCTTACTCTGGGATAAGATCCTGGATTTCTGAGGGTTCACCAAAAGGCTATTGTCTGAGGTGTAGGCTGCCACCCCGTTCAGTTTGCACTGCAGCCCAAAGGAGGTAGGATAAGCACTCCCAACCTTGCGGCGGGAGACACTAGACCGCATCTCCAGCATCCACAAATAACACATGTACAGATTGAACATGGTAGGGGCCAAAACATACCCTTGACGCAAGCCCTTTCTCGGCCTAATGGGCCCTGACAAGTCCCCTCTGTATTAAGCTGCACTTGAATACTGGTGTTACTGTGGAATAAAATCACTGTATCAAGGTCAATATTGCAATTACGGACTTGTTGCCATAACTAAGCTTTGTCAACCCTATCAAAAGCTGAGGATAGGTCCAAACTGGCAAAGCATAAAAAACGTGCTGTACTCTCACTGTACGGTTGACATACACAGCGAAAGGAGCTGTCCACTCACCACTGTTCCTACCCCTTGGCGGAAACCTGTCTAGTAAATACAGAGCCTATTGGCAGAGTCTGCCCATTTCGTTAGATTATTGAGCGCCAGAGCTAGCAATATTTTTGATGAGGTATCTATAAGTGTAATAGGGCTATAGCTCATTGATCAGCTTCTCTCATTCCTCTTAAATATGGGTACCATTATAGCTTCCAACCTGGCACAATCAATTGATTAAAAAGGGTATAAAGGATATCAGCCCAGGTGTAAAGGATATTCAGGGGTGGCTTGGATCCCCCTAGTCCGGTGGGGGCTAGAACGGGAAAGATTTTCTTTTTGCTGCTTTCCCTTCATAGACATTAAGACCGTTTTTGTACAACCCTCTGTTGAATATTCTACAACCACTAACCCTAGAGGAATGGCTAATGCACCTGACAAGAAAGCATAGCCAAAACTCTTATAGGCAATGCAGGCATCTGGTCAGAGGGAAAAAAACATATTTCGAATGGATTGTGTCCTCCCACGTATTCCTCGTCTTAGATATATATCCTTAACTTTAGGCTTCGCCTCGGAAATGTTTTCTCTCACTCCAGCAGAGGGCGCTCCACTCGAGGCGGCGACGTCAATGTCCCTCGGCGGCCTCCGTCGAGCACCGATGTCATCCGTTGTATAAAGGCCTCGAGCACGCCTGTTGGCTTCAGTTCCGTTTTTCCGTTAGCTTTGCTTCGGATCGAAATAAAACAGCGCTTCAGTCACAGCGAATTATGTCGTCTTCTTCGAACCTGTCTACGTTCTCCGAAAACAGGTTTTAAGAAATGCCTAAGGTGTGGAAGAAAAATGTCGCTGACCGACCCTCATCGTAACTGCCTCTGGTGCCTCGGGTCCGAACATCGGATCGACGACTGCGGTTCTTGTCAATCTATGACCCATAAGGCCTTGAAAGAAAGACGAGGTAAAGAGGCGGTGGGGGAGGAATCCTCGAAGTTTTCTTCGAGAGGGAAGAAAGACTCGGCTGAGTCTTCAGCGAAACGCCATAAAAAATACAGATCGAGGAGTAGATCAAGGAAGTCCTCTTCTTCTTCGTCCAAAAAAGTGAAGAAAAGACGGCAGCGATCTCCCTCTTCTTCTTCCTCGACTACATCGGAGGAAGTTATTACTTGTCCAACAAAACATGACTCCCCTAAAAAGTGTGAAGCGTTTAGAGCATCAATGATGAACATTTTTGAGAATGTGGCCCAGACCCCCTCAAAAATGTCTGTTAAAGATCATGCCTCTACGCACAAAAAAAGTGACGGAGGAAGGTCTAAAACTAGGAAATCTGACAAGAAATTATCGAGGGTGTCTTCTAGGGGCTCTTCCCAAACACCTAAAAAGAAAAGCCTTCCACCTTCCAGTGCATAAACAGGAGGCAGACCTTAAGAAAAAGGCTTTAGCCGTTGATACGTCATTAAGAACCTCAACGAAAACCTCTTTGAAGCCTCTGTCGAAGGCTGTTGAGTATAAGGGGTCGACGACCCAACCGAAAAAAGTTACGTCGAGTACTTTATCGATGACCTCGAAGACTCCTTTGACGGTGTCGATTGTTTCGAAGAATCCTTCGACGACGTCGATTGCCTCGAAGATTCCTTCCAGAGCATTTGTAGCGCCTTCGAAAACATCGAAGAATGCCTCAATAACATTGAAGGTAACGGCCACGACTTCGACGCCATCGACGCTTCTGTCGACGTCGACACCAATTACAGGGTTGAAACCTATTCCTAAGAAAGTATTTCACCCAGAAAGCAGACATTATTTTTTCCAAACTATGTCAGCTGTATATGGAGAAATGTCTTCAGGAAATTAAGAAGATGATGAACCTGAAGTTTCATCAGCAGGGGTAAAATATGGTACAAGGGAGGTACATGAGGAAATAATTGATCCTCAATCAAAAATGCAAGACCTGTATGAATGTCTACAGTCTGCAAGTGGACTAGATACGTCCCCTGAATACGAATTTGAGAAACCAGATCCAGAAGAACATGCTGATTTGGGCTATAGAAAACTTGTGAACAAAGTAAGAGTTTATGGGATGGGGTAGGAACTCACCTGTATACCAGGATAATGATATGACAGATATTTTGTCAGGAGGTCCTCAACCAGATCCCATACTTCCTTTTCATATTGCCCTGCAATGGAGAGTAAATGCTGCTTTGGAAAAACCTGACTCCATTCCAGCAGTGAATAAACAAATATGTGGGAAAATACAGACCTTGTAACTCTGATCCAGAGTATTTGAGTAAACATCCATCTCCTGAGAGTCTGGTAGTTCAGACAGCCACATCGACAAAAAATGCTGCATACCCTACAATTCCCCCTGATAGGAATGACAAAACGATCGAAGCATGGTCAAAAAAGATTTTTACATCAGGGAGCATGGCTCTAAAATCCACGGATGTATCTTGCACTCTGGTTAGATTCAATTATACTCTGTGGGACTGCATGTCAGCGGCAGCTCAACATATCCCAGAAGGAGAGGAACTGGATGGTTTCCTGTCCATAATTAAGAATGGCAAGGAGGCTTCGGGAGAATGTCTTCAAGCAGGTTTGGACACTGCTGACAGTATCAGCAGGTTCATGGCGTCTGTTAGGGAGAATTCTCTGTTAAGGCTAATTTCCCAAACCTAGTGAGTCCACCAGCAGCTTTGCTGGATTTTTGGGGTTTATTTTTTTCTCCTGCTAAGAGTGAGAATCTTTTTCTCCCACTCTTAGACATGATTTGAGATATCCTTTGACTTTGTAATGTGTTTTATGGGCTATGGGGTCTTTTACTCCATAGGGTTGCATGTGGTTTTTGGTAAGTGTGTTACACAGCGCACTCACTGCAGTAACACCGGGGTGTCATAGTGACCCCCAAACATAGACGCCATACCCTGGGACTGACTACTGTCTCCCAGGGCATGTAAAGTCACCATTGACTTTACTAGTCTTAAATTGTGAACAGAACCAGTACAAACCATCATATTGTGGAAGTACTGGTAGGGGTAATTAGATTGCCCCTGGGTCTGTTTTTCGAGGGGGCACTGTGCAGTCCCCCCTTGTCAAGTTTCTGGCTGGTGGCAGTGGTTACCACGCGAAATATTCCACCGGAATATTTCCTATGGAATTTTCCCATTCATTTTAAACGCACCACTTTTTGGTGCAATGTTAAAGATACCGCCGGGTTATTTATTTAATATGTATTCCCCGGTTGGGTCTTTTTTCCAGGACTCGGTTTTAAAATGGCGTTTGTGTTCGCCTCTGTAACTCCAACCCAAGTCGAGCCCTTTGTTCCACTTTTTGGCGGGCTTCTCCACAGAAGGCTCCAAAAGTGGTGCCACTCTGTCTGGGTCTACAGGATGTGTGGGAGAGGGGTTAAGGCACCCTGGACTGAGTCTCGGCAACTCAAGTCGCCCTCTTGTGTGATTGGCCCAGTGGTGAGCCGCCCGGCTCACCACTTAGCATGTTTGAGTGACAGCTAGGACTGATGAATGGGGGTTTTCTGCATAAAAGCAGGACTTTGGGGACTGGAACTTCAGAAGTCACCACAAGACCAAAGAATCCGAAGAGGGAGAAGCTGAGCCGACCTGCAACGACGACACCACCGGTGGAGCCCTGCTGAACCGTCTCACCACTTCCCAACGACAGAGAAGATCTTCATCCCGGAGAGTCTTCTTCCTCTGAGCTGGTGGGGATTACCAGTTCGCCCTCTTTTTCACCTTCCTGGATCGTCCATGGTCGAATCGCCCGTGCCAAGCACCCCGGCGGCCGGATAGCCACGCTTCACCACTACCGCGAATTAAAGGGTAGTAGCTTTTAACCGGGAAACTCCGCGGCTGGTTTCTTCCCTGGCAGTGCAACGACCTCCAGCTTTCCTCCACGTCGAGATCTCCTCTTCCCCTGAACGAAGCAGCGACTTGCCCCCGCTGCCAGGAACAACTGCCCCCGCTGGAGCTTTCTCACCATTTCAGTTACTGAGTCCCCCCTGGTCTCCCTTGCAACAGACTGTTCAAGGTGTCCCGTAAATCCTTGACTTTCTATCCTGGGGTGACCTGGGACCTACTAACTAACTTTTCCTAACTTGGGCCAACCCTTTTTGAACTCTTTGCAACAACTCTTAAAAAGTACTCTTCAACTGTGTGATCTTGGACACATTCCGCCTTGCTCTCTTCAAGAGTGGGCCTGGCCTATGACTTTCTTGCTCCTCAGTAGACTCTGCCTTTTCTGACTTGCTCTGGTTCTCCTCAAGTGTTGGTATTGTGAATGTTTCTAATTCTGCCTTTTTCCCTCCCTTTTTAATTAACTTATTGGAGTGCCATCTTAGGTTAAGCGCTCACCTCTGTCTGAAAATAAGTGGTGTTTTAACTAAGACTTGTTCAATAAGTGATCAGGGATGTATATATATTAATAGTGACTGTGTTTTGAACTTGCTTGCCATAATAGTGTTAGTGTATATTACAAGGTGTGTTTTTAAATAAATAATTATATACTTTTATACCCAAGCTCTGGTCAGTGTTTGCTTGTGCTACCGTATCTTGGTACCTATCTTGTATACTCTATATACTGTCTAACTCTTCTTGAGAGAAGTCTGGCTGCTCAGCCACAGCTACCAGGTAAATCTGGGTGGTACAGACTGCTACCAATTGGGTTTACTGCCAACACCTGTAGTCTTAAGCCTTTTGCAGTGGTCCCTAAGAGAACTGCACAGGTTTCTGCCTAACAGCGTCTAGCACAGTGCTACGCAGATTTGCTTGGCTAAGGAAGTCAGGTTTCGCACCAGATGTTCAATCCAGACTTCTTAATATGCCATTTGACGGCTCGAGGTTGTTTGGCAGCAAGGCGGATGAAAGTTTGGAGAAGCTGCAGACCTCCAAAGCAGCGGCAAAGTCAGTCAGTGCTGCTATAAGACAACCTCAGCAACGCCCCTACACAGGCTCATCTTCCTGGAGGGGTCGTCCCTTTTGTTTTTACTCATCATTTGGGAGAGGAAGGGGACAGGCCAGTCAAAGAGGGCAAAGGAAATTTCCTCGGGGGCGAGGAAGAGGTGCTAGATCTGTCCCTTCAGCCGCTGCTGGAGCTGCCACAAAACCACTCTGAGGTTTTGACTCGCAAGACCCCAGTGGGAGGCAGGATCTCACAGCATCTGAAAGAATGGCGGGGCATTACTTCAGATGCTTGGGCGCTGGAAACAGTATCCCAAAGTTACTGCCTTCCCTTTCTAAAGAAACCTCAGAGTCACCCACCGGAATACAACTATACCAAAAATCCAGACCCGCTCCTGTTGCAGGAAGTTTTTACCCTGCTACAGAAAGGTGCAATAGAGCATGTACCTGTAGCGGAAAGGAACAAGGGTTGGTATTCCCCATATTTCCTCATTCCAAAGAAGGACAGAGGACTGAGACCCATCTTGGACTTGAGAAACTTGAACAAGTTCCTCAGGAAGGACAAGTTCAAGATGGTCACTCTTTCTCAGATCCTTCAGGCTCTCCAAATTCAAGACTTGTTGGTATCATTGAACCTTCAGGATGCTTACTTTCATGTGCCAATCCATCTCAAGCACAGAAAGTACCTGAGGTTCGCGATTGGAAATTCTCACTATCGGTTTCGAGTTCTGCCATTCGGGTTGACCTCCACCTCAAGAGTTTTCACCAAGTTGATGGCGGTAGTGGCAGTGAGTCTCAGAAGAGGGGGGATTCATGTCTACCCCTATTTGGACAACTGGATGATCAGGGCGCGTTCCCCAGAACAAGCCCGGGACAATCTATCCAAGACTTGCCACTTCCTTCACAAACTAGGGTTTTCTCTGAATTTAAAAAAGTCAAACATGATACCGTCACAGAAACTCCAGTTCATAGGAGCAGTCTTGGATACTTGTTCGGGCAAAGCTTTGCCTCCCGAAGAGAGAGCTCTCTACATTCTGCAGATGGTAACAAAATTCCAGAATGCCCAGTATCTACCGGCCTTCGACTTTCTCAGGTTGCTCGGTCTCATGGCATCCTGCATTTTTCTGGTGCCAGAGGCCAGATTGAGAATGCGGTCTCTTCAATGGGCTCTCAGGACTCAATGGTCCCAGTTCTCAGGGGAAATGTCAGATCTTTTACAAGTTCCAACCAAGGTAGCACAGGAACTACAATGGTGGACTTGCAGACAGCACATCCTCAGAGGGGAATCTTTTTGGCAACCATGGCCGGAGATAACAGTAGTGACGGACGCCTCTCTTACGGGATGGGGAGCTCACACCAACGAGTTGACGATCAGTGGTCGTTGGTCTCCATCAGAGTCCAAACTACATATAAACCTATTGGAGCTGAGGGCAATCAGACTAGCACTGAAGGCCTTCCTGCCAGCTGTACGGGGAAAGAATGTCCTGATAGTGACGGACAACACAGTGGCCATGTACTAACTCAACAAAAGAGGAGGTGTAGGGTCACTACCACTGTGCAGAGAGGCAATTCAGCTCTGGTTCTGGGCAATACAAGAAGGGATCTCTCTATCTGCCATTCACCTAGCAGGAGAGCAAAATATAGAGGCGGAAGCTCTGAGCAGGCAGAGCAGAGTCTCCCACGAGTGGGAGTTAGCTCAGGAAGTCCTTCTGGAGATCTTCACCCTTTGGGGAACCCCTCAAGTGTATCTGTTCGCGACCAGTGTCAACAGAAAATGCGAACTGATTTGCTCAAGGGAATTTCCCCCGAGAGGAGCTTTAGGAGACACATTCGTAGTGGACTGGGAGTTTCCACTACTATACGCGTTTCCTCCAGTCCCTGTGATCCCTCAAGTAATCAGGAGGTTGAGGAAGTTCGGGAAAACCACGATCCTAATTGCCCCGGATTGGGCCAGGAGAACGTGGTACCCGGACCTTCTCGACATGTCCATCTGCCCTCCAATACGTCTTCCAAAAAGAGAGAATCTTCTCTTGCAAAAGGGAGGTCACATTCTCTATCCAGAGGTCAACATACTCAACCTTCACGCATTGCTTCTGAGAGGTTGAGATACAAGGATTGGGACCTTCCGGATGATGTTATGGAAATCTTGCTTTCGGCCAGAAGGCCAGCAACAAAATCTTTGTACCGGTGTCGTTGGAACAAGTTCAGTAACTGGTGCAAGGATAAGAATGTGGATCCCTTTGAATGTGATATTCCAATGGTATTATCTTTTCTGTTACATTTAGCTAATCTGTGTCACGCTCACCTGATTCCCACGGAGGCGCAGGTCTGGCTTCGAGTGCTGATGCTTCTTCTATGGTGAAGCGCAGGACTCTGAAGATGGACTCACTGGCTCGCAGGAATATTCCCCTGTGCGTGAAAAGGGAGCATTACCTACTGACGGAATAATGCTCAAGCCTCCCACTCCCTTCCAACCCTCCACGATACCCTTCCTCGATTCCCCGTGAAGTCTCACCTTAGGGTCTGGAAGGATGAGTTCTCCACCCTGCTTCTGATGCAGGGGCGCGTTGAAACCCAGTTACTTCACTGGATTGAGGTTTGATGGGAGTTCAAATAAGCTTGACTATTCAGGTAAGGCGCTGTAAGAGTTCTGTAGCAAGTTCAAAAGTTCAAGCTTAATAATGTTCATTGTCTTATTGCTGCAAGCGCTAACGCTTATGTCTTTTTCCCCTTAGGGGCCGGGGTTCGGAATGCCGGAGATATGGCGCCGACCCGAAGTGAAACGTGCAGTTCCAGTAAATGACAGGTAAGTTCTGGATGAGCGTTCGGGTAATGTCTTTGCATTCGCTCATTCAATGTCTTTGTCTTTTTTCCCCATAGGGGCCGGGGTCCGAAATGCCAGGAAGCGGCAGGACCCGAAATGAAATGGGAATGACGCAACAGGAAAGTCTTAGAAGGAAACTGAGCTTTTCCTATTCCCTTCCTTCTCTCACCTTGTGTTCTTGTCTTTTTCTCTCTAGGCTCTGGGAAGTGGCTGCGGATCCGGATGATCGCTGCTGAAGATGGAGGTGCCCAGGAAAGGTGAGTGAAATGCAGCGCTGCAGCGATCGAAACAAAATGCTTTTAAAATGATGTCTTCCCTTTCAGGATCGTCGGTGTGAAGTCTCTGTGATGCAGCTTTAGCAGGTAAGGTCTTCTTTCTCTCCAATTCTCTCTTAGCAGGTGACCCAGGGTTCTGACAGGCGTGGCTGAAGTCCAGATGCAGGAGCTGACACGGTGAGCGTCCAGCTGCGAGGAGCAGAACAACGCAAAGCGTGAGTTGCTGATCGGGCGTGGTTTAAATAGCTTTGGAAGAAGTTCCAGGTATGTATCCTTCCACCGATCAGGTATGTATCCTTCCCCGACCACACCCAGGGCAAAGTAGTTCCACAGGTAAAGTAGTTCCATTCAGGCCTCAAGAGGGCCTGGATGTAGCAGCATGGTCTGCATCAGGTAAGTGCACCTTAAAACACTTGAACACCTGTCTAGCTTTATGAGCCTGGCGCCTAAGGCGCCAGGACAGGGGTCCAACATGAGCCTGGCGCCTAAGGCGCCAGGACTGTGTCCAAAGGGCCCCAGCTTGGGCCCGCTGGCACTTCCCTGGGGGAAATGATGCCTGCCTCTGGGGTTGCTGGGTCGCACCTGGCTCCTTGGAGGTAGGCATCATGACAATCTAGGGCTCCAGGTTAGGACGATAAAAGGATATGTAGCAGCGCTATCTATCTTCAAGCGCTCGTCAGAAGAAAAATCTTATTTTAAGATCCCTTTAATAATACAATTTCTAAAAGGTTTAAACAATGTTTTCCACCAATACCTTATGAAGTTCCTGTGTGGGATTTAAATTTGGTACTGAAATTTCTAACATGTGCACCCTTTGAGCCTTTACATTCTTGCCCCTTAAGGCTTCTTACTCTAAAAACTATACTTCTAATTGCATTGACATCAGCCCGCAGAGTAAGTGAGTTACAGGCACTTTCGAGTGGTCCTCCTTACACCATCTTTCATAAAGATAAAGTTGTCCTTCGAGTCAAGCCCTCTTTTCTGCCAAAAATAGTTTGACTTTCAACTGTCACAGAAAATAATTCTACCTACGTTCTATCCTCCTCCTCCTAACACAAGTAAGGAAGAGGAAAGACTACATAGGCTAGATCCTAGAAGGGCTCTTAGCTTTTATATCTCAAGATTGTCAAAAATATGTCAGTGTGACCAACTGTTCGTGGGATACACTGGTCGTAAGTTAGGACTACCTGTAACTAAACAAACATTATCAAGATGGATAATCCTAGCCATAACAGAGTGTTAGTGTTATAGGCTAGCTGGCAAAGATCCCCCTGAGGGTTTAAGAGCTCATTCAACTAGGGGCATGGCAGCTTCAACAGCACTTAAAAGGGGTGTCTCTGTACAAGATATTTGTGCAGCAGCCACATGGTCATCCATGCATACTTTCATAAAACATTATGCTTTGGACTCAACTACCTCTCAAGGAGGTCTATTTGCCAAATCTGTGCTACATTCATTACATGACTAAAAAGATATCTGTACTCCCGCCTCCAATAGAAAACTGCTTTGGGAGTCTATCTAAGATGAGGAATACGTGGGAGAACACAATCCATTCGAAGAACAAGTTACTTACCAACTGTAACGTTCTTTCGATTGGATGTTCCTCCCACGTATTCCTCATCGAACCTCCCAACCTACCCCACAGTACAGTTTACGTGGTTTACACTCTGATTTCTTTTGAGGCTGGGGTCAAAAGAGGCACGCTTGTAACAATGGTCATGGACTCTGATATACAGAAAAAACAGAACTGAAGCCAACTGGCGCGCTCGAGGCCTTTATACAACGGACGACGTCGGTGCTCGACGGAGGCCACCGAGGGACATCGACGTCGCCGCCTCAAGTGGAGCGGCTTCTGCTGGAGAGAGAGAAAAAATTTCCGAGCCGAAACCTAAAGGTAAGGCTATGTCTCTAAGATGAGGAATAAGTGGGAGGAACATCCAATCGAAAGAACGTTACAGTTGGTAAGTAACTTGTTCATCTAGAAAATACAGTACACTGGTATACGGACAAATATAAGTAGCAAATATAATACTACCTGGTCAAATAAGTACTTTGGGTATTAATGCAAAGTATTAAAAAGATCCCAGCATATTATTTAAAAAAAACTGTATATACAAGGACTCTCCTAACCCCATTGTCTATATGTGGAGCCCCCAACCTGAACTAACAAGGGGTTGAAGATAACCAGGGGACCATCAAACCTAATATGCAGGAAAGTCCCTTGTGGGCTTGCATCATACAGTTCAGTGACCTTTAGACCTTTATAATATGCAAAAGGCCCTAGACCTAGCGGTCAACAGCTAACCCATATTGGTAGGGTATCATAGTTGCCATATGACCAATTCCAAGAGGTTGGTGTTTATTCAGTCCTGTTTTTTTCCTTTGCATTCAGGGACTTGTAGTTCTGTATTTCCTGGTGTAAAATGCAAACTAGTCTCGGGAGGATATCTCACGGGCAACGTGCTTGCCTTGGAAGCAAGACGATGCAGAGCAACATCGGTTCAATCCCCGGTTCTCGCTTAGAAACCTCTGGGTATTTAGCCTGTTATAAATAACCAATTACATTATATTACAAACTACAGCTCCCAGAATGCAACACAATTGAGGACTGGATAAGCACCTACAGATTGGAAGGGATCATGTTGGCAACTACGGGGTAATGGAAAAGAAGGGAACACAATTTTACCAAACATGAAAAATATATAATAAATCTATAAGGCCTAAAAACAGTACTCCATATTCATTTGAACTCTCTACAGCATTATACAGGTATTAATATCCAGGCACATATAATAATATTTTATGGGCAGAGCGAGAATGGAACAATTGTAAACCCTAGTCAAAAGATAACAAAAAATAGTACAATATTTTAGAAACAGTAACCGGATTCATATATTAGTTACTAGAAAGTCACATTGTTACACTTAGTCGCATGGAAGAAATGCATACGAACACTTTAAAAATCAATTCATCAGGTTGGTACTTTGTCCAGACTTCACTGAACCCATAAGGGATCCAGGAAACATGACCATAGGCAGGTAAGTACCTCAGAGTCTATTTAGGAGAAATCTAGGTACGTTTGCATTTCTTTTGTAATGATAAGTAGAAAGTTAAAGGGCCATGTACGTACGTGTGTTTGACCCCACAGGTTCAGATTGTGCAATGGTTCACACCAGGGATGGCTCTCGAGACCCTAAAAAAGTGTTCCAGAGGCCGGAAGTTATAACCAGGACCCAGAGAAAAAAGCAGCAGAACAGAAGGACATAATAGAACTCTGTGAAATGCGGTAAAGACTTGACTTCAAGGAATCTCTGCCATGGACCGTAGGATGCCCTGTGGGTGAATATCTTGACTACTGTCCTGCCCCAGGACCCACTGGTAGATACTCAGTCAGTAGTTTTGTCCCAAACAGCTCCAGCAGCACGAAACAACCTGATGAGTAGTAGCCTCTTTCCAACAGATGCGGTTGGCAGGAATCAATTCTCTAGGACTTGTAACCCTAGGCCAACGAAGGCCCCAGCTTCCCAGGAAAGAAACACAGGATACACCCAGGAACTGCTCCAAACAGCGGAGTGAACAAAAGAAGGCATCAGCATGGTAGGAAACGGTGCCATGACGGAGACAACAGCTGGTGGCATCCTCGACATCCCAAACTGAAGTCTTAACTACCCACCAGATCTTTAACCACCTTCTGGACTTCTGCAGCAGACCGCAACCAATCTGTGGCGGCTGGTGAACTTTGAAAGTGGTGGGGCGTAAAATGTTTCTCAATGAAGTGCAAGCATGTAGTGAGCGAGCCTGACTCAACTAAGGGTGGCTTGGGGGGGTATTCTCCCCACACCCTAAATCCCGCCCTTCCCCGAGATTTTCTTTTTCTTTTTAAATGAGTGGTAATGGTCAGTTTGCCAGCACAGTTTTCACTTATTTGGTGAACATGCCAGACATGGGAGCGCAAGCAGACTCATTGTGAGACTCATTGAGTTTTGAAGTGTCACACCTTCATACAGTGTCATTTATTGGATGGAGTCCTATTTCTTGGAGCACAGTATCATTCACTGGGAGGTAATCCCAAAACATGAGTACAATTTCACTATTGATAAATCCTATTGACCCTTCAGAAATTAAGGAGCGAGTTAACTGCTTGTAACATTGAGGTTTCACCAGAATAGTTGCATGATTAGAATGTGTAAAGAAATCAGATGACCCCACATAAGTAAGTTTGCCCCTCCCCCCGTCTCTGAAGTTTGCGCCCCCGCCCAGCATTTGAAGGGTTAGCCCATCCCACTAAAATTTCGTAGGTGCACTGCTGAAACTTGCAGATGTGTCTTGGCTATTTGGGGGACCTCTGCCCTTTTCCTTGAAAAGGGCCCCCAACACAAAGCAGAGACACATCCACAGCAGCTAGCTCGGCTGACAGTGAAACTGCAGTGCGTTCCCAAAGTCTTTCTGTAAGCATTAAGAAAGCCTTTGGGAAAGCACTGCAGTTTCACTGTCACCAGAGCTAGCTGCTATGGATGTGTCTCTGCTCCACCGTCAGTTCACCGCCCCCTATCCTATCTCTTGTACTGACTGGGGTGGGGTCTGCAAATTGTGACCCCCACCCCTGCCTGTATGAGGGACAGGACAGGGGGCGCGGTCAAGAGAAAAGTATGCCTTGCAGGCATTTCTTTCTTAATGGCCCCAGGCATCCTTTAGCCGTGCTTAAGCAGCATACTTTTGTTTCCCTGAGCCCAAACTCCACTGTACATATCCAGTGAGGATGGCTCTTTAGAGCGCTCCCCACTGCACATTCAGTGCAGCCACTGTGTAAATGAGTGACAAGTTGTTACTCATGGACAATGGTGGGGGCTCAGGGGCGGTGCAGCGCCCCACCCGCCCCTGTGGACCAGCCGCCACTGCCATACCAAATATTCTTTTTTAAAACGCCCCTGAAATGGGGGCGTGGCCTGGAGCGCCGTCGATGTGGTCGCTTCTTTGATGGCCTCCGTGGGGTGCCCGCTGCCGCGACAAATTGGGGCCAATATTAGGCTGGCACGATGGACCATAACATGACCAAGGCTTTCTGAAAGCCTGCTGCAGTGGTGGATGCGCTCCGGGAGGCTTCCGAAGTCCTGCCGCAGAGATATGAGGCTTTAATCTCTCCGCCCACACCTTCCTTCAAGATGGCGGACAGGGGCCCAGAGGATCGCAGAAGCTGGGAGCGGCGTAGAAAGGGGGAGGAGCTCCTGCTCTCGGGAGATCTCCACTGCGATCTCCCCCAATACAGCGGCCCGCACATACAACTTCCCTTGCTTCCCCCTTGCCCGGCTTGTGGGCCACGTCTCAGCATCTCAACGCGGCCTGTGCGGCCTGGCTGAAGCACGCGGGCCCTCCCCCTGGCTCCGGCTGCAGGGTACCGACGGCCCTTCCGGACGGACAGAAAGTGACCGGGAAGACCCCATTTCAGACGCAGCTTGCCGTGCCGAGAACAGACGAAGAAGCCCTGGGAATTGCGCCTGAGGGGCACGGCCATTCTCTTCGGGAAGGGGGCGACACCCCAGATCCTCCACACAAAGCTTTGCCCAGAGGGCCGGTTTGTTGCATTGAAATGCCTACTACTTGGGGAACTATACTCCTTTATGTCGATATATGCTCCCAACGCGGCTCAAGCCGCCTTCTACGACTCCCTATGTGCCACTCTCCCCTCTTTTTTAGAAGGCCAAGTTATCATCGGCGGCGACTTCAATGGAGTGCCGGACCCTACGATAGACAAATCCCACCCCCCCATCATCCGGGGACTTTACCCTAGCTTTGGCGCTTCTACGACTATTCAGGACCCTGGAAGTCGTGGACGCGTGGAGGGTTCTTCACCCCACCGAAAAAGATTTTTCTTTCTACTCCCACATCCACAGAACATTCTCTAGGATTAATCTCCTTTTGGTCTCCCCTCAAATTCTCTCATTCACCAACGAGGTCTCCAGAGGCCCACGGATTCTATCAGGCCATGGCCCAGCGTCCTTGGAAATCCGAACCCAGGACCCTCCTCACCGGCCCGATGCAGATAGACCGTCTATGATCCAATTCTCAATGAAATGCCGCTTAGGGACTCGATTGCCACCACGATCAAGAATTTCTTTCTGGAAAACCCTGTAACGGACACATCACCCGCCACCACTTGGGACGCCATGAAAGCGGTGGTGAGGGGGGAATTAATAGCTTAGGGAGTTGCCTTCCACAAAGCCAGATGTCAAACCCGCTTGGCCCTCGAAGACGACCTCCGGAAAGCGGAGCAAATTCATAAAGAAAAAGGATGGTCCCCAAAAACTCAACGAGCCATTCGCACGGCACAGAAAAAGGTTGAGGCCCACTACGCCGAACATACAGCACACCAAATGGCAACGGCCAAGCAATTTTACTATGCCAGAAACAATAAAGCAAATAAACTATTGGTGGCCAAACTAGCCAAAGCAAAACAAAACAACACAATTATTGAGCTCCTGGACACGCATGGTCAAATCCAATACGCAGAACAGGACAAACAACGCCTGGCAGCTGAACATCTGAAGCAGATGACTGCTCCACCACGGGACGTGGGCGAACAAAGGGAATACCTTCGCAAAGCAGCCCTCCCTCGAATTCCAGACTCTACACGAGACCTCCTGGATGCACCAATCTCCACTGAGGAGGTAGATGAAGCCATAAAAGCACTTAAATCTTGTGCGCCAGGTCCGGATGGCTATACGACCAGGTTCTACAGGGTTTTCAAGCACCAACTACTCGCCCCACTGGCTCAGCTGTTCAACTCCTTTAGAGAGACTGGAGTGATAACCCCTTCCATGCAAGAGTCAATCACCGTCTTGCTCCCCAAACCTGGAGGCGACCCGAGATGTCCAGCCTCCTATAGACCTATCGCACTCCTCAACATTGATGCCAATATCTACTCTAAGGTTCTGGCGACTCGGCTAGCCCACACCCTCCCAGATATCATCCAGCCCGACCAGTGCGTCTTTCTGAAGAACCGATCTACAGCGGACAATATTCGCAGAGCTTTGAACTTAGTGGATCTAGCCACACGTGGAGAAAAAGGGATGGTGCTTATGGCATTGGACGCAACCAAGGCGTTTGACAAGGTTGATTGGACATTTATGAGGCTTACCCTGGAGTCCTTCGGATTTGGGCCGGAATTCTGCAAGATGATACTAGCCAACTATAAAGCGCCCAGAACCTTACTGAGAATAAATGGCAATCTCTCGGCCCCTATCACGCTGACCTGCGGAACAAGACCGGGATGTCCACTGTCCCCACTCCTATTTGCCTTGATCATGGAGCCCTTCGCCCAACGGATCAGACTGAACCATTCCATTAAGGGGCTCCAGGTAGGCCCCACACACCATAAACTGGCCCTCTACGCGGACAACGTCCTTCTGACCATCCCTGACCCCCGCAGCTCATTGGCACACGCTCTGACCGAACTAAGCAACTGCAGTAAGGTTACGGGCTTCACTATTAACTTCAATAAATCAGCAGCGCTGGGAATAAAGATTTCACTGAGAGAGCAAGAAGACCTCATCTCAATGTGCCCGATCTAGTGGAAAATGAAGGCTATCAACTACCTAGGGGTCCAGATTCCGGCCAAACCAACAATGTCTACCGCAGGAACTTCCCTCCGCTCTTCCAAGAACTGGAGACCGACCTGAAACGCTGGGCGTCCTAGGAGATCTCCCTGATGGGCAGGATCACAGCCTGCAAGATGAACCTCCTCCCAAGATTTTTGAATGCATGTTCCCAGGGCTGGACTGTCCCACCGGGACACCGGGATATCCCCCGGTAGGCCTCGGGGCATAGGGCCTCTTTGGCGCATGGCGCAAGGATACAGAATTAGGAGGCCTAAAAACGATCTCGTCAGCCCGGGTAGATCGCATTGAATTGGCTGCACTGGTCGGATGCGCATTTCTTTTCTGCAGGGCTGGGCTGCTGCTGATGCTGACGCTGGCTCGCGCCCGCGTGTCTAGTGGGGGACGCCGCCCCCGAGAACCGCACATGCCAAAAGTTAAGACTTACATTGCGCAGGTTCGGCGTGCACTGGCTGCAGTCTGGGTAGGCCGCAGCAGCCAGGCCTGGCTGCTTTCCGAATTCCGACAATGAGCGATGAACGACCAGGTGAGAACGGATGTGACATGGAGTTGGTGCCGGTTCCGGAACGGGGGTGTGAAAAAATGTATTTATTATACGTATCGACGTATAATAAATGCATTTGTTCACATCTTGCTTTAACATTGACACAAAGGATGAATTAGGAAAAAGATTGCTTGGTGGTGGCGGTAGCTCAGGTAGGCGGGGGCGGAGGCGGAGGGGGGGTTAGTGTGTAGTGTACTGTTAATGGCTGGCTGCTGCTGGGCTGGCCTTGGCTGGAGGGGACGCTGGGCGGGACGGGGGCGATAGTCTAGTGATGTTAAATGCTAATGTTAAGTGTTTAAATGTGGGTGTACTTTAAAAAAAAAGTAAATAGCAGGATTGAAAGCCTCCATGGAGATGACTGGCGGTGGCTGTCTAATGCGTGTTTATCTAGCAAGCAGTGAACCACAGCCATATACGCGCACACCTCAGCAAGGGGGTATGCTTTACTCATGCTCCGATACCCCGCTGCAAGCCCCATTCCTCCTCTTCTGTAGGTCACCAGTTTGTCACCGGCTGCGCACACAGCAGCAGGATTGTGCGCTTCTGCTTCATCCCTAGTGAGGGACAGCGCTGTCTCCCTGAATGGCAATCCCTTTTCATTGCACAGGCCCATGGGGAGGTCAGACGCGAGAGGCAGGAACTCATATGTGGCATGGTGGCAGCACATTAGCTGAGAAATTATTTGCGCTTTAAGTGGAAATATAGCCACTAGTGGCAGTATGTCCTTGACCTCCAAAGAGCCATTAAAGTGGCCTTTTCCAAAGATCTTTTTTTTATTACCATCTAATTAGCTCAGACCAATGGTGGCCAATTAACTGCCCTCCCCCTTCCCTGTGTCCGTGTCCCTGAATGCAGGCAGGCTCGGACATCAGTCTTCTACTGGTGCTGTTCCGAATCTCAGCTGAAGGCTCAGACAATCAGTAATATATTACAGAGAATTCCCAACATTTTTACCATCGTCCTTGTTGAACCGCAGGCCTCCTGCTCCTGAAGGAACAGGACTCTGTCAACGCCTGCATCTTTTTGCTTGCACTGGTGCTGGAGGGACTTTGGGGGTGTCTTGCAGCTAAGGTCTGTGTTCTGCAGGTCACATGTTCCAGAGTTGAAATGGGTGACTCTGCCTTTCATCCTGCTGAAGGCAACGTATAATTTGAACTGACCCCATATGTTGTGCTGGTCTGAAACCGTATAATCTCTTTTGGCAGTGGCACCATTTACACCATGTTGGGGCCGCCACGCTCCCCTGAGCACTCCGCCACACTGAGATGGTGGGAGTCTGTGCACGAGGCATGCCCCTTCCACCACCGGCACTACCAACCGACATTGGGCGAATGGCATAGAGACACTGTGGTGACTGGTGCTGCCCAGGGGTGTTGCTAGGTCTGGAAAAGACCCGGGGCTACGCTAATGTTGGAACTGTAGGGACTGGGGGCTAGCTAGCCTTTTGGCTGTAGCTCCTGAGATTCTATCCGGGGCTACAGCCAAAAATCCAGGGGCTATGCTATGCTGCCCTGCCCCTCAGTGTTGGTTTTCAAGTTTAAATGATATGTCTGTGCTATCCTTCTAAACGATAACACACTACCACAGAGACATAGCACTTTACTTAACAAACCAGAAAACCAACACTGAGGGAAACGGCCCACACCCACCGGGAGGACCGCCGTTGGCTCTGTCAGTGCCATGATGTGAACAGTGTGAAAAATGCATTTATCATATGTCGATTATCTACGTATGTATAATAAATGCATTGTTTCACACTGCGTTCACACGTTGCAGCATGCGAATGAGCACTTTATCAAATGATGCGGCTTGAGTGACAATTCATTTCTGCTTTAGGGCTGTGTAACTAGTAAATGAATGTGGCGAGTTCACATAATGAAGATGTCCTTCCTGTCAAAGTTTCATGATTAGGGTACAGGACACAGCTTCATTAGTGAGGTCGATGGACTTCACCAAGGAGTTCCCTGGTGTTATGCACTTCTCACAGGACTCGGATTTGATCATCTTGACTGAATGCATCCACAATTCCCATGTCACATCCCATGTACATTGCGAATTTAGCAAAGCTGAATTTGTATTTGTATTTTATTTATTTATAAAGCGCAAAGAACCAGGCCCATGGGCAACCGGGCGCATACTTTGAAGACATGTTACAGCAGGTAATTACATTACATTAAGTACATTAATTACAGAATTAATTAATTACAAAGAAATTACACACAATATACAGTAATATACCGAGATGTACAGAAAGAGTGCCAAAGCAGATTGTAGTGTAAGTACAGTGAGGTGTATAAGCATGGCCTAAAACACACAAGAGTACTAGATAGAGTGAAGGTCTCATAAATCATGGGAGAACAGCCAAGTTTTGGCGTTTTTCTTGAAGGCTTGGAACAATGGTTCAGTTCTGATAGGAGTGGGAAGCTTGTTCCAAAGTTTGGAGGCTAGAACAGGGAAGCTCACCCCACCCGCTTTTTGGAGTTTAAATCTAGGCAACGTGAGGCTGTGAGTTTGGGCTGCTCTAATTGGACGTGATGATGTGTGTAGTGTGAGGCGGGCAGACAGGTAAGGTGGGGCTTTGTTGTTAAGACATTTGTGAGTCAAGGCAAGCGTTTTCAGGGCAATTCTTTGTTTTACCGGGAGCCAACGTAGGTCCGATCTGACAGAGGAGATATGGGAACGTCTCGGGATGTTTAAGGCTGCCCTTAAGGCATTGTTTTGTACAGTTTGCAGTTTATTGAGGTTAGACTGGCTAGTCCCTAAGTAAAGGGCACTGCAGTAGTCAATTTTGGCCATGATGAGAGTTCTGGCGAGGGTGATGCAATTGGTCGAGTTAAGGAAGGGTCTACAAGCAGTGATAAGTTTGCAAGTATAGGCAGATGCTGACCTAACTGCGTTTGTCTGTTCAAGGAAAGCGTGCAGTCAAGATAGACGCCTAGGGTCTTGGTGTCTTTGGAGACCTTAATGTCGTTGCCGTCGATGGTGAATGAATTGTAGGTCTGATCTAATTTGTTAAGCCGATGGTTGGAACCTAGAAGTAGAAGCTCGGTTTTGTCATTGTTAAGGCAGAGTTCATGATGTGCCATCCAAGCCTGAATGACCGAGTAGACATCATTGAGGGCTTTGGTGTCAGCTGTGTAGTCTCCTGTGATAGGAATGAGTATCTGGGTGTCGTCCGCGTAGTTGGTGTAGGCGACACCCAGATAGTCGAGCACGTCGAAGAGGGGCTTAGTGAATACGTTATACAACGTAGGGGAGACACATGACCTGCATGAATGTGCAGTCGTGAGGCTTTTCACTGACTGTGCACATAGTGGCTCTCCTTCTGTTTTCCAGATACAGCTAGAGCGCTGCTCTCTCTCGATCTATCTATATATATATATAGTGGATTAGTGTCAATACACACGTATTACACTGCAGCAGGGGCATTGCCTTGCAGTTTCCAGTTCACGTATTGGCAGAAGCAATCAGACGTGATATTTAGGAAGCAGTACAGTGCTTAATAAGCTATGATCGAGCATTAAATAACGACAGCAACAGGGAAGAGCTTTTGTTCAGAATGACTGCAATTTAGGTCATGTGCAAATCATCTTCTTTGCTAAGCAGGCCATCTCTTGTGTGACATTAGGAGTGGTGCAATGCCGTGTGATTCACGTCCCATCATGTCAGCCTCTGCTCTCAGAAAAGGCATAAAGCTGCCTACAAATAATGTTCACGTAAACTCAACGCGTAGGCATTATTATTAACATGATAGACAATAAAATGTCTCTATCGCAATAAAGCAGACTGTATACCCAAGACAAGGAAAATAAGGCAATTTATAAATATAAGTTAGTATTACCTCCTCTAAATCAATCAGAATCCTGGGAATACAGTTAATACCTTCTGTTACTGGCCACATTCCAAAAAATCTTAATTCCGACGCTACCTCACAGCTGTTCTTGCATTTACTTTTTTGGGGGTGGCACAAAGTGCGAATAGCCTTAAAGACCTCATGAGGTGCCATTATCGAATGGGATAATGCGCGTGCAGTGTCGGTCTGGGGCATAAAAACGTGGCCCACAGTTGCAAATGGCAATGCATTCATTTTGTGACAGACTGTTTGAGTAGGACCCAAGGGGGAGGTTTTTGATGAAATGTGATGCAAATTGTGCATTTAAAGAATATTTATTTAGCAACACTGGTCAAAACTTCTAGTTGCATGGTGAAGTAACTCATCACTGGTCCACATGGGCCAGAAAATGGGCCCACTTCTACCAAAATAGGAAGTTGATATGCAAAGGTGAAATGTTGTGGCAACAAATAACTGTGATGGACGTCCCACTAATGCTGCACTGCATCAGGTACCCCTCTAGCACAGGCCTGAACCACTCATCGCAGTCAACTCTTCCAGAAACTGCATGACAGAGCGTATGGTATTTATTGTGGTTTTTGCACTAATTTTGACTAATTTTATTCAACATATTCTTGTGGGTTACTCGTAATCCCCTCATTGAAGAGTTGGCCTCACAAGCTGTGCTCGTTCCTTCAGCAAAATGTGGGGCCACTTTGAAAAAAAATTCCAGGGCCACTTTTGGTTCCCAGTCCAGCCCTGCATGTTCCGCCCTCCCGGTGATGATCCCGACCCCTGCACTTCGGAATTTACAGAGGAAAATGCTGCAATTCATCTGGAAGGGGAAAAAAGCCAGAATACCAAGAGACTCGATGATGGGGAACGCAAAACTTGGCGGCCTGGGGGTCCCAGACCTCCAGAAGTACCAGATAGCAGCCCAACTAGCGTGCACCCAAGCATGGCAAATAACCAATAATCATCCTAGATGGGTGGACATGGAACAATCGCACCTAGCTCTTCCCCTACGCTTTCTTCCCCACATCCCACCGGCAACCAGACGACCATGGCAGGAGCTATTATTGACCACCAGGCATACTATCGCCATATGGGATAAAACACTGAAGCTGATGAAGATCCCAAGGGGACTTAGCCCCTCATCTCCGGTCTTTCTGAACCCGGCTTTTACCCCGGGGACAGCTCTCAAAAACTTCAAAAACTAGATTACGGGCGGATTAGAATCTATAAGGCAACTCTTCGAGGGAGGACAACCACTCTCTTACAAACAATGAAAAGAAAGGTTCCACCTGCAAGAGATGGACAGGTTCACTTACCTCCAATTATGGCACTGGTGCTCCCACCCACAGACACGCTTAGTGGCAACCCGCCCTCCCACACCCATAGAACTTACGCTCAAAGACCCTCCACTCCGAGGTAAGATCTCCACATTATATAAGCTCCTCCAAAAGGACTTTCTCACCTCCAAATCCCGGGCCATGGCACAATGGGAGACCGACTTGGGACACCCTATAGAGGACCAAGCCTGGGTAGATATCTGGACTCGTACCCAATCAGCATCCACCTGTGTTACGAATAGAGAATGCGCCCACAAAATGTTACTACGTTGGTACTATCCCCCCCCCCCCCCTTAAGACTGCACCACATGAATCATTCGGTGGACCCGGCCTGTTGGAGACGATGCGGCCAGGTGGGATCCTTCTTCCACATGTGGTGGACCTGTCCCAAGGTCCGGAACTTTTGAAAAGAATGCCTGGCGGTCATTGCAGAACTCACACACATTACGCTCCCATTAGAGCCTGAACCTTTTCTCTTGGGTGCCCCGGTCCCAGGGATATACCGCGCACGGGCCACAAAGCTAAACTGTTGTCCCACTGCCGCACATGGAAATTGGCAGAGGGCCCACTCCTGCCCTTGTGGTGGGTGAAGCTATGGGATGTGCATTTGGAACCCGGTCCTCGAATTTTATCGAGACTTCCCAGCATTAACATACAAACCCCAGCTGGCCAGAAGGGTCCCCCACAGGGACAGGAACAAGGGGGAGACTTGACTGCGGGATGAACTCGGGGAGGAAATAATATTCTTGTGTAATAATGCATACTAAATGTTGATTTCAAGTGATTGTAATGCTTCCCTGCCTTGTTAAAAAATAAACATATTAAAAAATATTTTAAAAAACGCCCCTGAAATGGTTCTGGCGTGTAGTGCTCAACCCAGCTGATATGGATAGGCTTCAGGAGACTTTGGTGGGCCCAGACTAGACTCCCAGAGGCAAAAAACACAAACCAGGATATGCTCAAACCACTGTACCTTGACAATATGGCAAGTATAGAGTGCAAAATGATCAAGAATCACAGCAAAATCTCCTGCAGCAGGTCAGTAGACCTGCTTCCTCTCTGTTGCATAACAGGAAACCAAGAATGCAACAGGGACAGGGCAAAGTCTAAAAACTGTTCTGCAAAGAGGCTGGATCAGGGCCAGTCAACTAATCACTAAAAGGGGCTAAGTGTCAGATAACAAACCACGGGGTTAAAATTAAGATGTCATGAGTAGGAGCTAAAACCTGCTCCTGGGTATCGGGCATCACCCAATAGGGAGGATCTACCTCTGGGAGAGCCAAGAGCTAGTACATAGAGTGCTACAAATCTAACTTCCACTTTGTGCTCATGATATATGATCCATTTTGTTTTAAACATCTTCTCGATGTCTCTAATGCCTCTTCATACAAATTCCCAAATACACCGTTACTGTCATATGTACATGTTTGTAAGGAACAAATTGGCCCTAGGAGCCAAAAGTATCTGCTGGTAACTGTTGGCTATAATCCTAAAAACTGTTATGCAATGAGACTTGATCAAGACCAGTCAACTAATCACTAAAGGGGCCGAGTGTCATATGTACATGTTTGTAAGGCACAAATTGGCCCTTGGAGCCAAAAGTATCTCCTGGTAACAGTTGGCTTTAAGCTAACCAGGCTCTCCTCAGGTAGCAGCTGGAGCTAAATGGCTCCCAGCAAATCCGAACCCTGAACCATAATGGTTGAACAGTAGGACTGCCACTTAGCCTTAGCCATCCTCATAGGAAGTGAGAGGCATAGTCAAGGGACATATACTGGCCTAAAACAGTTGGAACCAATATGGAGGCTTCCATGATGGGCTCACAATGGCCATTTTGGTCTACCTCATGGTCCCTTAGATAAAGGAAAAGGAAAACAAAATGTGTGAGAGTGCGATTTAAAAAATACATTGGCACCCCTATGGCTTCCAAAATGTTACATTGGGCTTCAAATGCAGTACAGTCACTTGTAATCTTGCTAAAGCCAAAACTAAATTATAGCTGCTACCAGCCTACTCCCTAAAACCTGTGTAGGGTGTTAAAACTACCTAGGCCAATAATGGAGAGCCTGAGAGGCACCTTAGGGGCTATACAATACCATACCATACCATGTACCCTATAAAAGTGAAAAGGGATGTAATGGCAAGTGGACTTCACGCGATGCGCCTCTGGCCACCAAAAAGAGGTCAAGGACCCAAAAAGGGGGAATAAACCAAAAGGTTGAGGGTCTCAAGATTCCCCAAAGCAGGAATTCAGGCTTAAATTGCATCTATGGAAGTCCCAACAATTTGCTGTTGTTTTGAACTTATCTTGACTTTATGGGGAAGTAAACGCTTTTTGCTTTACTTACCTTGCTTAGCTCATCTGTTTAAGAGACACTTAGTCTTTATGGCTATCAGTGCAGGAGGACCACTACTAAATTAATTGGTTTACACTGCACGGAATCACCTAACAGTTAAGTGCTGAAGGAGTACTGTGCGCCCCTTTTCTCTTTTGTTGTAAGTAACTTTCTGGTTACTTGCATGATGTGGATGTCTCCCAGTCATGTTGGTGGCAGCGGATATTTTCTACAATGGTTTTTTAACATTCTTGCATGCACTTTTGCATTTCACTGCATACTGCCTTTTGGAGTACCATATACTGGAAGTGCCACAATATTGTCTTTTGGCCTTCTTCCTGCCCTGTCAGGGCCACATATGCCATGTATGTCCTTGGCTTTCCTGGGCAAACAGGCTGTATGTGATTGGGGCTGGATATGGGGGTTGGGATGGTCTGGTCCTAGTCCACATCCTGGCCAAAGTGCATCTTTGGCTGAGCAGGTGTGGCCGGAGGGTGTCCATGATTAGACAGCCCACACTACTTTCAATTGTGCAGATCCTTATTATAGTTGGGTTTGGGGGGAGACTGCAGCTCAAGTTTAGGACAAACTCAGGACTCATGCAGCCGTTATTCAGATAGGTTTTTTGTTGTTGTTTATTTTAAGCAATTTTTTTATTTATTTTTGTATACATAAATTAACATAATTGCTTTTATACATCATGCATATCCTTCCATTACTGATCAACATGTGTGTCTCCTTATCTGTCCCCCTTCCGCCCTCCTCCCTAACCCAACTTTAATGCACAACAAATGCAGTCCCTGGCTTCTTTCCAGTCTCTGCATTTGCACTGGTGACGGCCCATGCACTTAGTTTCTACTTGTGTATAGTCCATAGTTTGTATATGACTCCTGAGATGTTGTCTAATTGTATCGACTCCTAGATGCAAATACTGCTTGTATGAATATCTTCCATTCTTGCAGGTTCGTTAAGCTGTCCAATTGGGCTATATCAACAGCCTTCTGCCATACCGAAGTGTCGGTCGTTGCCCATTTATACAAGTCTGTCCACCAAGTTCCATCACCAGATTCTTCACGGATTTCCATCCCATGGCTATTCTGCGTTTCACTAATACGTATGCTAGATCTTTGAATTTCCCAATATGGTTTGCGGTTTTTGCCCTTGTAAACATTCCCAGCAAGCAAGCTGCTGGGGATTGCACATTCAATGTAATATCTGATTGAGACAATTTATCTGCAATCGTTTCCCAGTATTGTTGAACTATGGGACATGACCAAAACATATGTAGCATGACAACTTTTTCCACCATGCATTAAAGGCAGCACTGCGTAACTGCATTTTGCAATTTTGACTTCCTTCTCGGTATGAGATATGCTCTGTACGCGATAAATAGTTGTAGCTGTTGCAGCCTGGAATTTCTTGATACCAGTTTATGATATGCCAGTACACGTGACCAGCCAGTTTCTGTGAATGGTTCCCCAAAATCTGCTTCCGATTTTGTCTGCACTTGCAGTTCCCTGTCTGCAGCACTGGAGAGGAGCAACTCGTACATACGAGAGATTACGTGTCCTCCGTCAGATACTTTGTACAGAGTATCTATCATGCTCTTGGAGTCTGTGTAGTTCAGCAACCCTGGCCACTTTCGTTTAAGTACATTGACCAATTTAATATATATATACTGTATTGCCCCATGTGTATGCCTGTTTGTCCCACTAAGTCTAGAAAGCTGGATAGCTCCATCTGTAAACAAGTCGCCAACTGTCGCTATCCCATTGGGTTACCAGTACATTTGTATGCTTAACCGTGTTTGTTGGTTGTCCGTCACCAATGTGACCATTGGGATTTGGGAGGAGAATGGGGCACTTAACTGGAGTAATTTGCATGTTCAAGTCAAATACCCTTCCGCAGTGTGTACAGGTGAGGGGGATGTATCACGAGGGTGTCCTTTATCCATAGCACCTCTTTCAGGAAGAAGGGCTTGCTAGACCTCTGTAGCACAGAGTGGGGGTGCATCCGAAATCCAGTTGGCTTCAAATTGCAGTTGACTAGCTAGGAAATAAAGTTCGAAGTTGGGCAGTCGGATACCTCCCCTCTCGTACGGGCAGCACAGCGTGGACAAGGCCATCCTACACCTCTATTGTGCCATCGGAATCTTCTGCATACCTATTCCAATTCTGTAAATAACTTTTGGGGTATGTTGTAGGGAATGTTAATGAAGAAATGCAACATTCTGGGCAGGACCACCATCTTCAGTAGTGAGGGTCTGCCCATAAGCAACCGAGATAGTTGTGTCTAGAAGTCCATTAACTTCTCAACTCTACGTAGTGCCAGTTGTGTGTTGTGCTCATGCTCACTCTGTGGTTTGTGGTAGATGTCTACGCCTAGGTTTTTAAACATGTTCCTGTGCCATCGTATTTGTAATGCCAGCAAGTCGCTCTCTGCCAACCCTCTTAGTCTGGCTAATAAAACAGGCACGATTTGTCACGACTGATCGTGATACCCGATGGCTCCGAAAACCTATCCAGGATCTCCAATATATGTATTCTAAATTAGTTTCCGGGTGTTGTATGTAAAGCAGCATGTCACCTGCGTACATGGAGATCAAGTGACTCGTGCCATTTATCATTATGGCGGCCTCTTTATATTCTCACCTGAGGTATGCCGCTATCGGTTCCAAGGCTAGAATGAATAGCATAGGGGTCGGGGGCACCCCTGCCTGGTACCTTTCTCCAGCTCCTATTGCTCCGAAATCTTGCAGCCTGTTTTCACTCTCGCCATAGGTTTGTTGCATAGGAACATTACCCATCTAATAAAGTCTGCTCCTTGACCGAATTTCTGCAGTGGCTTTCAACCATGGTCATTTTATAGAATCAAATGCTTTAATTGCATCTAATAATGCCACTGCATAGTGCTCCGTATAATGATTGGTACCTTGTATAATGTGGTGCAGTATACGCAGATTCCATTTTTCATTCCGGGAACATACCCTGTTTTGTCTGGGTGAATCAGGTCTGCGATCACTTTACGTAATCTATTTGCTAATAATGCAGTGAGAATTTTACTATCCTGGTTGAGGAGGGGCAACAGTCTGTACGAGCTACATTCTATTGAAGGTTTATTAGGTTTCACAAGGGTTATTATTATGGATTCCCTAAGTGATTTATGCAACGCACCCGCTTCGTACGCTTCGTTAAGTATGTTGAGGACCGGCGTTGCTAGCTAGTGTGTCAATTCTTTATAAAATGTGCTCGGGAGCACATGCGCTCCTGGGTCTTGCCCAGCGGTAGCCCTCTTATCGTGGCAATAAGCTTCTCCTTAGTAATAGGGGGCCCTAATTGTTCTGCGGCTGCAAACTCGAGACATGGGAGGTCTATTTGTGCTAGGGCCTCTACCTGTTCTGTATATAGCACCTCGGATATACTCGTGTACAGCTTTCTATAGTACTCAGTGAAGGTGTTATTTATGTCCATTTGTTTAGTGCACTGTGTCCGTGTATGGTCAGCAATGGTCCGTATCATCTCCTTCCTGGTATCACTCTTATATAGCCACGCTAATAACCTAGTCAGTTTGTCTATTTGTTGTAAGTTAGTTTGCCTAGTCTATCCCAGTGCTTTGTACATTCTAGTTTAATTTGAGTTATGGTGGGGGATTGCATGTTTGGATTGCTTGTCTGCTTTTTTGCGCTGCTTCTAATTTCTCTTCTGTTGATTTTAACTCCCTTGTAATTACTTTGAATGCCTCCCACAACGTATCTGCCGTTTCTACACTGTCAGTGTTTTGTTAAAATAATCCTGAATGCTTCCCCTAATATGTTCTTTGAATGTGCCGTCTTGCAGGACTTCCGCTCTGTTTCCATGTAAGGATCTTCGGCCTAGGGGTGGGGGGCTACCTGCCATGTAATCGGGAGGGGAGCGTGGTCTGATAATATCCACGCCTTGTATTCTTCCTCTACAAATTTGCTACCAATCTTGCTGCCCACAAAGAAGTAATCATTCCTGGTGTGTATGTTATGTGGTTCCAAATGGTGTGAGTAGTGTCTTGGGAAGGGGTGAAGTTCTCCCCATACATCTCAGTTCGAGACTTCAGTAGAGTGGTTAAAACCTTGGCTGGAAGGGCCGGGTGTGTCTATTTATCTGATCTATCCAGTACTAGTATCAGTGTGCAGTTGAAGTCTCCTCCACATTTATCGAGCAGTTCCTGTATGGGCCTATCCGTGCGTACAAGGATCTAAAAAAAATTGAGGTGTCGTGGTTTGGGGCACATGTGTTAATAATGCATACTTCTCTTTTTTCAAGAAATCTGTGTATTTTGATCATCCTACCCTCATCGTCCGTTCTCGTCTTCAGTATCCGGAGGACCACTGTCGGGGCTATCAATACTATCATGACCCGGGCATATATGGAATATGATGATCCTGTCATTTGGCCACCCCATTTTCTTTTTAGTTTGTTTATTTTATCTACAGTGAGGTGTCTCTTGATTGTTTATTTATAATGCGTTTATACACAAGTGTTTCAAAGCGCAACCATGCATGGGAAGGGAAGACATAGGGAAGACAAGTCAAACGATCTTACTAGGCATGGTACATTCAGATTATGCAGGTGAACAGAGAACGAAGTGCGTGGGAGGGCCAATAGGGACAAGTGCGTCGAGTCCTGTCAGAACATGTGTTAAGTGCCGAGAGATACCACTCTCATGGGTCGTAGCCGAAGTGCAGTAGTGCTGCAGCAAGTGTAAGGCCCGGCGGTAAATGCAGGAGACTGGCGAGCTAAGTTTGGGACCGGTGATGCTCTGAAGGTCTTCCAGGCAGCCAGTCAGCGAAACTGAGCAGAAGTAGAAGAGAGAGAGCAAAAAGAGGTGGTTAGCAGGGGAGTGGGAGAGAGAAGGAGGAGGCGAAGAGGAAAGCCTTTGCCGGAATTTAAGGAGATCCGGCTCAAGACAGAAAGAGGCAGGGAGGCTGTTCCAGAGGGAGGCACCTGCAGAGGATAAAGACCCCCCCCCCACCCCTAAGTCTCTGCTTGGAAAAGCTGCTGACCTGCAGAGAGTTGGAGGAAGACGAGCGGAGGACTCGGGAAGGCGAGTATTTAGGAAGAGAGCATTGCAGATAGTGGTCCCAGGCCCCAGAAAGCCTTGTGGACAATGCAAAGGGTCTTGAACTTAATCCTTACAGCCACAGGGAGCCAGTGAAGGGATTTCAGAGGCAGAGAGATGCAGTCCCTGGGCTGGAGGCCAAGCATAAGTCTCAGGGTTCTGTTCTGGATGAGTTGAAGAGGACTGAGGGTAAAAGAGGGCAGGTTGAGAAAGAGGCTGTTGCAGTAGTGCAGCCTAGAGAGGACCAGGGCTCTGGAGACGGTTAGCCTCTTGGGGAAGGTGAGAAAAGGTGGAATAACTCTGAGAAGATGCAGTTGGTAGTGGGACTTTTTAGAGATGTCTTTGATGTAAGACGAGAAGGAGAGAGTGGAGTTGAAGATGACACCCAGGTTTTTGCCTCGTTGGTAGGTGGAGGTGCAGGGCCAAGGGAGGCTGGCCAGAGAGAAAGAGGGAAGGTGGGAGCAGTGGTCCCGATGAAGACAATTTGTCTTACTGGCATTGAAGCAGAGGTTGTTTGCAGCACACCACGACTGAATTGCGGACAGACAGTCCGGTATGAGTGAAGAAGAGGAAGAGGCCGAGGGTAGCCTGAAGGAGAGCTGCGTGTGATCCACGTAACACTGAAAGTTGAAGTTGAAGGTGAAGGTGGCTATCATAAGGGCCACGGGGGGCATCTAGCCATTGAAAATCCAGGGGGATACGTTAGATCCCTAGGAGGCACTGCAGGTAGAGAGAATGATGGGGGAGAGGAAAGACACCGGTTCCACCTGGGATGGGCAGCCGGAGAGAAAGGTTAGCCACGCCAGGGCCTGATCAGTGTTGCCCAGGGTGTCACAGAGACGTGTGATCAGGGTGTTGTGGTACACCGTATCGAAAACAGAGGAGAGGTTGAGTAGAATGAGGACAGAGGGAGAGTTGGAATCAAGATTTGAGAGTTGATCTTCACGGGTGTTCAGAAGAGCAGTTTCCGTGCCTCTGGATGCTCTAAAGCCAGACTTGTGATCATGGAAGCAGTCAACAGATTCAGTGTGGAGGGTAAGCTGGGAAATAGCCAGCTTCTCCAGCAGTTTGCCCAGGAAAGGAGTGATGGAGATCGGGCGATAGTTTGCCGGAATGGAAGGGTCAGCAGAAGGTTTTTTGAGGAGAGGGTGCACAAGGGAGTGCTTAAGAGCAGTGGGGAAAACTCCAGCGGCGAAGGAGAGGTTGCAGAGATAAGCCAAGGCTGTGGCAAGAGAGTCAATGTTCTCCTTTATGGTTTTGCGGGGACATGGGTCCACCTGTTTGGAGGAGGCTTTCATAGACCGGTCTTGTCTAGTGACCTCCTCAGGTGTTGAGGGGGAAGAGAGAAGAAAGGGATGGGGTGGAGGTGGTCAAGGGTGGTACAGAGGATGTTGGTGCATGAGGTGGGGAGGAAGAGAGAGAGGATAGGATATCCTGTGTTTTTGAGGTGAAGTGTGCAGCCAGGGCCGAGCAAAGTGCCTGGGTGGGTGCAATGGTGGATGAGGCTGTGGTATGGTTGGCTACTTCCTTGCGGACTTTGAAAGGTTTGGCCGTATTATTGTTGTAGAGATGCAGGTTTGAATAAAGACACTTTTCTTGGAGTGCTTGCAGAGTCTATACTGCCTTTGGAGGAGGCGGCATGCCAGTTAGTTAGAGGGTGCGCACAAGGGATCCCATTTCCGTTCGGCTGCCCTGCACTTATTTATTTATTACATTTGTTATACGCCCAGACCCGGAGGTACCACAGCGTAGTTACAGACAATGGGAGAATGCAATCTTAGAAAGAACATAGAGGTATACAGGAGTAGCAATCAAAAAATATACAGTAATATGCAGGGCAGTCAGGAATAAATAATATACAAAATATACAAAGCAGTCAGGTATAAGTAGTTACTAGGAGGGGGTAGGTAGGTGCTCTGGTTCAGTTAGAACTTGTTGAAGAGCCAAGTCTTCAGGAGGCTTTTGAATTTGGGCAATGAGGTTTCATTCATAATGTGGGAGGGTAGCGCGTTCCAGTGTCTGGGGGCCAGTGTTTTGAAGCTACTGCCCCCTGCTTTCTCTCTTTTGTATCTGGGAGTTTCGAGGAGTGCGTTTTTGTTGGACCTGAGGAGTCTGGTCTGGGGCTTCATCATGACAGTGTTGTTGAGGTATTTGGGCGCTTTGTTGGCCCTACATTTGTGGGTGATGCTCAGGGTTTTAAATAGAATTCTGGTTTGTATGGGGAGCCAGTGGTGGTCTCTTCTGGTGTTGGAGATATGTTCAGATTTTTTGATGCCTAGAGCTGCTCTGAGGGCTTTGTTCTGCATGAGTTGAAGTTTGGCTATATTTGCTTTGGATGTGCCAAGGAATAGGATATTGCTATAGTCTAGCTTAGAGAGTATGAGTGCTCTGGCTAGAGTGACACAGTTGTTGGTTGAGAGGAATTTACGGCTGAGGGAGATGAGTTTGGAGGTGTAGGAAGTGGACGAAGCTAATATGTTTATTTGTTTGGACATGGATAGTGTTGCATCTAAGTACACGCCAAGGGTCTTGACTTGTTTGAGAACAGGGATTATGGTTCCATCGATGGTGAGCGATTTGAAAGCGGGCTCAAGGGTGTTGATTTTGCTGGAGGAGCCTAGTACGAGGAGCTCGGTTTTGTCGTTGTTGAGACAGAGGCTGTTGTTAGCCATCCAGTTTTGGATGAGTGAGTAGATTTGGTTAACCAGGAGGGAGTCTTGTTCGTGGTTGCCTGAGAGGGGAATGAGGATTTGGGTATCATCGGCGAAATTAGTATAGATGACACCCATGGCATCCAAAGCTGCAAATAATAGCTTGGTGTAGGCATTATACAAAGTAGGGGATAAGCAGGAGCCTTGCGGCACACCTGCAGGGACAGGCACTGGGTCTGCTGATTCTATGCCGATGGATACTCTGGAAGTCCTGTCAGCCAAGAAAGATTTGATCCAGTTGGTAGCGTTCTGTGCTAGGTTGAAATTGTTTGCTAGCGTGTTAGAGTTTATCGTGATCAACCAGATCGAAGGCCGCTGAGAGGTCCAAGAGCATCAGAAGGCAGAGTTTACCTGCTTCTCTGGTGGCATCCATTTGTCTCTTCAGATCAAGGAGGGCTGTCTCTGTGCTATGGTTGGGACGGAATCCTGACTGGCGGTCTCCTAGTAAGTGACGTTGTTCCAAGTGGTTCTGGATTTGGCAGTAGGCTATTTTGTCGATTATTTTTAGGAGAAATGGGACCGTTGTAATGGGTCGGTAATTAGTGGGTATTGTTGGGTCCAGGGAAGGTTTTTTTAGAAGTGGTGTCACCCAAGCTTTTTTGATACTAGTGGGGACTGTGTTTGTGAGAAAAGAGGCGTTGATGAATTCAGTGATGATAGGTGTGAGAGTGGGGGCGCATAGTTTCACTAGATGGGCGGGGAATTGGTCTTCCTTGCAGTTGGAAGCCTTGAGTTTAATTATGGTGTCGAATACCTCTTTGTTAGTCACTGGAGTGAATTGAAATGGGGGGCCAGTAGTGATATTTGATGTGGTCATTGATATAGTGGGTGGAGATTTGTCAGCTAGGAGTGTTTTTTTACTATCCATTTTGTTTTGTAGTAGGAGGATTTTAGATGAGAGTGCGTTTTGAATAGTGGTGCACCAGTCTTTGCTAGCGTTAGAGGGTGCTGAAGTTTGACGAGGGCTTTCGAGTTCTCTAAGGATAGTAAAGAGTTCTTTACTATCTGAGGCCGCATTCGTAATGCGGAGGTTGAGGCCATTGGCTTTTTGGGTGATTATTGCTGATTTATAGGTTTTGTTGGCTTCAGCGAAGGCTGATGCCGATTCTGGGGTGTTGTTTTTCTTATGGAGGTGTTCAAGTGATCTTTTTGTGCGTCTTAAGGTTACAAGCTCCTCATTGAACCAAAAGCAGGAGCGTTTATCAGGTCTACAGGTTTTGGTGGTGATGGGAGCAAGTAGGTTGATGGTTTGGGTAAGGCCTTGTTGGTATTGGTCAGCTAGATAGGAGGGGTTGTTGGTGCCTAGAACCGTATGGGCAAAGGCAGCACTCAGTGCTGGGGTGAGTTTGTCGGAGGAGAGCTTTTTGATATTTCTAGTTTCAAATGTTTCTGGTTTTGTAGGGGTGATGTGCTCTGTACTGGCGTTGTCTATAGTGAAATTGATTACATAATGATCTGACCAATTGACTGGGAGGATAGAGTCAATGGTGACTAGAGAGTTAAGAGTGAGAAGCCAGTCTAGGGTTCTTCCTTTTGAGTGGGTGGGTTTATCTACCAGTTGTACGAAATTCATTTCTGACATGGCTGTATAAAATGTAGATGCTTCCGAATCCAAGGGGTCATTGTAACCTAGGTTAAAGTCTCCGAGGACTATGCATTCAGTTTTAGGCTTCATGAGGGGCGTTAGGAGTAGTGGGATGTCCAAGTCAGGGTGTGTGTTTTTATTGGGTGATCTGTACACCACTAGTAAGTTGGTAGTGGTTTTGGGGTTGGAGGTATACTTGACTAGTAGGAGTTCATAACCTTGTATCTGTTCTATTGGGCAAGCTCTGATTTCTAGGGTGGTTTTGGCTATTATGGCGACTCCGCCTCCTTGGGTATTTGTTCTGTCTGTTCTCAGGATGCTGAATCCTGGGGGAATAGCAAGGGTTAGAAGTGGTCCTGCTGCTGGGTGAAGCCAGGTTTCAGTAACCACCAGCATATCAAGGTGTTGGTCCTCAATGAGGTCATGGATATCTATAGCATGGGCACCTAGTGAGCGGGCATTAATGAGTGCAGTTTTGAGGCTGGAGGGGGGGTGGTGTGTTATCTACGATGGGGGGGAGGATCAGTGGTTATGTTATTGGTTTGGTGTTGGAGTGGTGTGTTGTGGAGGCTTTTGTGTTGGAAATTAATGGGTGTGGTGTTTGGTTTGGTCGGCGTATTGGGCGTGGTGGTGAGTGAAGTAGCTCGTGGGGGCATTTTAGTTCTAGACATGAGTCTATTGAATCTTTCAATACCCAGGATGGGAGTGGTTGTGTGGTTGATGCTGATAGGTATGGTGTAATTGTATATAGGCGGGTTGGGACTACGGCACGGGAGGTCTGAGGTTGCTACCTTCTTGATGGTGTTGGGTGAGATGTGGGGCTGAGGAGATGGTGTGGGGAAAGGGGGGTGTGTGGGGAGGAAAGGGGTGGGGCAGGGGATGGGGAAGTGGCGTGGGCAACCTGGTCTAACTAATCCGTCGCCAATCTTGATGAAATGTCCTCTGGTGCATAGTGTAGCATTAAGGACTATACAAAAAGGGAACATGATGATGCTGAGGAGCGCCAGCATTATATTAGTGGACTGGGAGCAATAGTCCAGCGCTGGCAGGCAGTGCTCTAATGTAATCACAGCATCAGCCTGGGTGGGGTGCACGGGCAATGGGTCACCTAAGTTCGTTTTTAACAAATCAGGACACAAAAGCATAGGTCACTAGCAAGGTGCACAGGCAATGGGTCACCTAAATTCGATTTTAGCAAATCGGGGCACAAAAGCATAGGTCGCTAGCAGGGTGCACAGGCAATGGGTCACCTAAATTCGATATTAGCAAATCAGGGCACAAAAGCATAGGTCGCTAGCAGGGTGCACAGGCAATGGGTCACCTAAATTCGATTTTAGCAAATCAGGGCACAAAAGCATAATTCGATTTTAGCAAATGAGGGCACAAGAGCATAGGTCGCTAGCAAGGTGCACAGGCAATGGGTGGCCAAAAGTCGATTTTAGTTAGCATGGTGAGGAGTGGCATTATAATACGATCTTTGCTAGGGGAGTGACTGTGTGTGGGTACACGGAGGTAAGGAGTTCCAACTGTAAGTGGTTGATTGTGCAGCACGGTAGCAATAGCAGCTTACCTGGAGCAGGAAGGGCAGAGGTGTGGGCCCAGGCTCCTACAGCTCCATACAGGCTCAAGACAGGGGAGTTTTTGTATGGAGGTCGGCTTTCATTGGAATTGAAGAATGGTGCGGCGGTCAACATGTGGCCGTGTTGTTGTAGCTGGTGGATTACAGATGCTATCGGCCTCAGGCAATTTGGATGGCCTTAGCCTCATGGTGTGAAGATGCAACTATGCAGCGTGTCGCGCTTGCTCTGTGGGGGCACAGGATTTAAACACTGCCCCAGGGGGGGCTGACCACACGTGCGCTACAGAGCGCAAACAGGGTCGCCTGGTCTTAAGAGGCCTTTGGATGGCCGCCGGCTCTTCCGCCTGCCGGCGGGAGTTTATATTTAAATACAAATACGAACAAGCGTTGCCTAGCAACGTGGAGGCGTCTCAGCCTCGTTTTCGTGCCGCATCGCGCCCAACATTTTGGAATTGGGAGATGTCGGCGCGTGCGGTCTAAAGGCGATGTTGGGGGCAAGGGGAGCCATGGAAGCGATGGGGTGCCCTAGCAGGGGCAGGATGCAGCATCTGGTTTTGTCTGCAGGCGGGAGGGCAGGCTGCTGCGTGGATGCAGCTTGCTCCTCGCAGGGACCTCTCGCTGGGTCCTCGTGGCTGGGTCCTCGTTCCTGATGGATGTGGGGGCTCCTGCCCTCTCCACAAGTGGGGAAGCAGATGGTTGGCAAACAGGGTCGCCTGGTCTTAAGAGGCCTTTGGATGGCCGCCGGCTCTTTCGCCTGCCGGCGGGAGTTTGTATTTAAATACAAATACGAACAAGCGTTGCCTAGCAACGTGGAGACGTCTCAGCCTCGTTTTCGTGCCGCATCGCGCCCGACATTGTGGAATTGGGAGATGTCGGCGCGTGTGGTCTAAAGGCGATGTTGGGGGCAAGGCGATTAAGTGCAGCAAGTTCGGAGTTGTACCAAGAGTTCCACTTTTTGGTAGGCTTTAGTCGTATCCTCATGACAGAGGCAAAAATATCAAGAGTGTTGGAAACTGAGAGGTTAAAGTTAGAGAGGGCTGTATCAGAGTGGGAGTCAGTCACATGAGTGGAAGGAGCAGAGTAGGTAGAGGCAAAGGCAGCTACTTGCACTCTTTTCATGGGTCGGATGACCTTGTAGACGGGAGGCAGTACCTGGCTTACCGGTGCAAGAGGAGAAGAGAGCTTCAAGTGAGAAGAGAGTGATCTGGAGAGAGAAGTAGTGAAGGGGATATATAGAGGAATGTCAGTTGAGATGAGTGCATCCAAGGTGTGGCCAGCGCTGTGCGTTGGGCCAGACAGTAAGATGGAAAGAGAGAGAGTGTCGCAAAGGTGGCAGAAAGGTCCTGAACAATCAGGCGAGTCGAGATGGATGCTGAGATCACCCAGTAGGAGCAGTTGAGAAGAGGAGGAAACGAGAGAGGAGACCTGGTCAGCCCATTTCGAAAGGAAGAGGGAGGGGCTGAACAGGTGGCCGATAGGTGGCCAGCAGGAGTGAAGAGCTAGGAGAGAGTGCGAGACCTGGCACTCAAAGGATGAGTAGGCCTGAGTTGGAATGACAGACGCAGGGATCCACTCTGGGAAGATCAATGCTACTCCCCCAGCTGGTTTGTTTGGTCTAGGCAGAGAGAGTATCTTGTAACCTTTTGGGAGAAGTGTGCTAAAACTTGTGACAGAGCTAGGTTTCAGTGAGAGCAAGAACATCAAGATCCAGGAGTTCATGGAGGTGGCAGATGTCAGAGGAGTGTTTGAGAGCTGAGCGAGTGTTGCACGTGGCAATGTGGAGCAGATTGCCATCAGTGAAAGGCTTGCGGGGGTCGGGGGGAGCAAGGGACAGTGGTCCCCTCCATAAGTGGCGATAGTGCCTGAGGGATAGAGGTAGAAGAAAGGGAGCCGGGACCATAGTGGTTGAGAAGGGAGCCAGTGTGGGAGGGTCCTCAGGGGGCAAGGGAGCCCCAGATACAATGTTAGCGGGTGGCAGGTACACCAAAGAGGAGAGCAATGCCTTTCTTGTGTCTACATAGTTACCTTACAACCCTGTTCCTCTTAATATAATTATTTAAGCCCTGGACATTCCAGGTTAGCAATTTAAGGCCTTCCATCTAGTACAATGATGGGGATGCACCCTCTGTGATGAGTAATTGCCGTTTGCAACAGTGTCCACCAAACTAGGGAAATCGCCAAAGTGCACATGCTGTAGACCGGGTACCGCATATCTATCATGTGCTTTATTAGCCTGTTGACCAATCTGCCCTGTTGTGTAGCCTGTGGCTGTACTCCCAAACCCCCGAAACAAAACCCCATACCCCCAACTGTCCCAACTCCCAACAATTGGCCAGCTCTACTTAGCATGCTCAGGCACTCCCGCTTTAGACTCCGGCGCTGCTGCACAAGTGTCTGCATTGTCTGGCGTGCAGCCGGTGGATAAACTAGTTTCAGTATCCCGAAGGTGTAGCTGCCTTAGGCCATCCTGCGTCCTTACTCTTCTATATGTGAATTGGTATCTTCTATTTGCTTCTTGCTTGGTTGTATACATATTATGCCGAAAAAGTTAAATTGTTGTTGTGTTCTATCCATATTCCAGTGTATTCTTGGATGCAATGTGGTTGTGCAAGCAATGGCGCCTAATGTTCTTTGTCATAGCACCTTCCTGGTTAGGGTCTCACTCTTGCACTGGCTCAATTTTCTCGCTTTCTATCCAGTCGTGAGTGCTTTCCGGGGGGTGTCGAAGAAAAAGGGGCGGTTTTTGTATACGACTTTTAAGTCTCACGGGGTACATCTGCATATATTTAAGGTTAGCTTTACGGAGCCGCTCTTTGGCCGAGCTGAACTGCTTTCTACGTTTCTGTAATCGAGGTACGCTGACAGTTGCCAAAGCTCTACTTATGCCACCTCCAGTTCTGAAGAATGCCAATATTTTTTCCCTGTCCTAGTAGTTCATTATTTTGGTGACTATTGGGCGAGGAGGGGCTCCTGGTGGAGGCCTTTTAGTCAGTACTCGGTGTGCATGTTCTACAGTAACGCCCTTGGATAGGTTACCTGGTCGAATTTCTTGCAGCAGCATGTTTTCGATGTAGGACGTTGAGTATGTGCCCTCTACTACTTCTGGTAAGCTGATTATCCTAACATTGTTCCTCCGGGCTCTACCTTCGGCGTCCTCAGCTCTACTCTCCAGGTTTGCTGCTTGTTTTAGGGCTTTGACTCCATCATGCATGCCTGTCATATTTGTTGTGTTAACCGCAACCTGCTTCTTGAGCGTCCCTGTTCTGCCTGTCAATTCTCTGACGTCTTGCCGTAGTAGTCCACATCGATGATGACCGGGGCCATCTTGGATTAGAGTGAGGCTTTCAGAGCGGCGATGGCTGGTAGGATTGTCTGTTCCTCCTCCATTATGTCTGTCTGTATGTGCGCACTTATTGTTGGTTCCTGTGCTGCGGTTAATATTTTAGTATAGGTTTCGATTGAGGTTTGTTTGGTTTTATTCTTGCCTGCTTTGAACAGCATATGGGAGGCAATTCTTCCCTGAGGGCTCTACCACTAGTGAGAAGTAGTCTGCTTGAAGATGCAAGCACTCTCGGTCTGTCTTTGGACAGATCCGGTGTTGGGCCACACTCAAAGTTTGGGCCGGCCGCAGTGATATGGGGCAATACTGCTGTACCCTCAATTGCTGTTAAATGTTTCCTGCTTCTGTGAGCCTGCTTGTCTCTAGGGGTGCTGGTGGACTTCTTGGTCATGCCTCGACTCGCCAGGTGACTATTACGGTGCTGGGCCAATGGGTAGCTTGAACATGCCCCTATGTGCAGTGGGTTTGCTTTTCCTGTGCACTGCCTGGGTGGTATCACGTGTTGATGCTTTGTAGGCCCACTTATTCGCTTAGCGCTGACCTTCTCGTAATTTTCGTAATTCAGTTGCTATTTGGGCACACCGTTGAAATTCAGGACATGCTGTGGTCCAGGGGAGTGTTTGTACTTTTGTAGGGGTAGCGCGCAATGTCCCCATGTCTGTTGTTTTGTTGGCAAGATATTTCCAATCAATCAGGTTTCTGCTGTTTATGCAGGTGCTGTGTGAGTGCCTCAGTATGAAGTCCCTGGTTGGGGCGTTGACGGGCACCTGCACGGGTTTGTCTGCAGTGTTAATATTTGTAATCCCTCTTTTAAGATGAAGGCAAGTGCCCGGTGTGTGGCGTTTGCGCTTACATTACTCGGGTGTTGGCCTGGCTGTTCCAGCGATCCGCACCTCCTTGACTTTAGTGTCCACAGGGGTTTACAGCCGCAAAGTCTGTCCCCGCTGCGGGCGTGCCTCTCGTTGCAATTACACCTACACTGACTTCGAGGGGAGGGACACGCACCCGCTTGGACTTCTTTGCTGTTTGTTGCTGTCGTTTGGCTGTCTCTCCATGGTCACACGAGGCGGCAGGGACCTGGTGTCTTGCGGGCTCGGCCTGCTCCGTATGAGTTTGTTGTTTGATTCAGTTCCAGCTGAGTTTACGCCGCAATCTTGGGAGTGCACATCTCCTCTGGGGGTGCAAATCTAAAAGGCCACCTACTGGGCTTAGCCTTACGATCGCTGGCTGCATTCCGCGTTCGGCTGCTCCTTGAACTTTAATAATGCTGTATCTTCTGCTGATGGCCATATTAACGTGCTTTTCTGTTGTTTATCGGCGCGGATCAGGACGAATCAAGCAGGAGCTCTGAGAAGTGCTTCTTCACCTCATGGCAGTTGGCCACACCCCCTCCATTATTCAGATAGTTGTTGGTACCAAGATCCTTTCGAAGAGGAGTGTCCTGCTGAAGACACGTGGATCGTCCTTACAGCCAACCAGTATTTTCTTCAGCAACCATCCCGCCAAAGCCCCGCTCCTTTGTCTGATCTCCTGAAGGCCTTAATTGGTGCTTCAACCCCTGGACGAGTGGAAACAACCAGTCTCAGTCCCTGCTCAAAGATCCTGCCATTGGACGCCTTCAGACATTTCCCGGGGCCACCCCGTGGACTGATCAGCTCCCGTCTGGACTACTTGGCTGCCCCGAGTTCTGAATTGGGACTCTGCAGACCCTCATCTAGTGAAAGAAGAAGCTGTCCATTGCAGTTGCAGCTCTCCAGCACAAAGAGGGGCCTTGCAGTACTAGCTTCTTTGTTTCCGCCAAAAGGGTAATCGTCCACTGTCTGATCGTGGTGGTTATCATTGTTTTCCATCTACATCATGTCCTGGGGGTCCTCTGAGGCTGTCTAGATCATGCCAGGGTCATCCAGCTGTCAATTTCCAGGAACCGTCTCGCTAGAGTGTGCAACGGCGACTAGCCAGACTTAATGTCGACACTGAAAATGACCTCTGCACTAGCAACCCCTAAATCCCCTCCAACTGAAGCAAGAGACAAAATAAGTGGACAAGTGGATTAATTAGTCTCAGAGTGGTTTCCGATAGAATCTGAGTATAGGGGGTCAGTTAACATACCTGTTTTTACCCTACTACTTCTATAGGGCTTAATGGTTGCAAATCCTAACTCAACCTCTCCTTGCCTGGTCGTGATCAATGGAGTTCTGGCCAAGGATACCCCTGGAATCCCCCTAAGGTAGTGGGATTTTGGGAGGACCTGCTAAGAACTTTTCCTGCTTTGTTCTTCACTACTTGTGAAATGTACACCTATATGTTGGCTTTGCCAGCACATGTTCAGCCTTCTTAAGATTCATAGCTCACTGCAAAGGGTTAACCTTAGGAACTTGTGAATCTTAGGGCATTAAACTCCGTCTCCTTTAGCAAGGGAAGGACTTTTTAAGTATATGGCCTTGTGGTCATATGACCCTGTAGGAGTACAAGAATGAGTAGAGGCTAAACACCCACTCAGCCCTCGGATCGCTACAAACCAAGAGCCAGCACAATCAAAGCGGTAAAACAGGCACACTCAAGATATACCTCTTTCACCTGTTGTGGTAACTTGGGCCGAGGGAAAGCTGAACTATTAAGAGGGGCGTGAATGTGGTTCAGTAACAACCCAAACAGCGAAGTATAACAGTCCAAAAAAGGGGCCAAGGGGGCAGATATCAGTCAATAATAGTTCTTAAAATGTTTTGGGGTTTCAACAGCACAGGCTTCTCTGTGTTGACCGCGATGTCGACTCGGGTCGCAGATATGGCAGTCACGATGGTCCAGCGGCAAGCTGGTGTCGAGTCAGGGTCGAACTGAAGGGGAGCTGCATTCTCGAAGCGTCTACTTGGACTGGGCGGTCAAGCTGGTACCTAGATGCGCAGGCAAGTCGGTTCAATGCAGAGGCTCAAAGGTCGCAGTCTTTGTATTTCGAGCCAAGGCAACAACACGCTTTCGTTGATGCAATACGGTGGGGAACAGGGTTGAACTGTGGACGGCACTTCGAAGAACAAAGAACGACAAAGGGCAGCATTTAAGGGTCCTGTTGGATCGCTCCGCGTTGAGGCACGCTCGAATCACAGCTCTGAGCTGGTTGTCATCGACAACCGGTTCCTTGGCTGTTTTGGCTTCCAGGTGCTGTGAGCCCCACTCCAGTGTCTCAAGGGCCAATGTGAGTCAGTTTCTTGGGGATGGTTGGGGAGCAGAGTTTGCCTCTGCCTTTGTAACACCTGCCATCCCCTCACAACTTGAGGACTTATCTCTCAGCAGGGTCCAAGAAAATCTTCTCAAGTGATGATCCAAAGATGCTTCAAGAGTATTCAATGAAGTGGTTTGAGACCCCTTCTTTTGTAGAAAAAGTTCTCCAGGGGATTGGACTAAAGCTAGCTTGCTTTAGGGGTCCAATGCCGGCCCTTGAAATGAGTGGACTTTGCCTTTTTGATGCTTAACCCAAAGTGCTTTGCTCCAGAGGAAGTGGATGGGACAGGAAAGAGAGAGAGGCAGAGAGATTCAAAATGATGGAAGTCTCCTTCCCTTGTACAGAGTTGACTTGACTACTCTAGCTCTGCCCCCTTCCCTTCTCTCTAAAAACAAAGGTCTTTAGAAATGCAGCACCCTTGGGTGACGCCTGGCTCTCTGTTAATGGGTGCACCTCTTGGTTTCTGTTACCAGTCCAGCATCGTGTGGAGTGGATGTCCTGGGGGAAAGGGTGTTGCCTGCCCTTACAAAGGAACAAATAGAAGCAATCCCCTAAGACTACCGTCCTACCAGTGGACATGGATGGGCCCTGTCTGGGAGGAATACATATACTCCTTCCACAGTTGAACTGGGCCCACATGGCTGACACATGTGCGAAATCAGTTTAATTCGGCTGGGATAACTGAGAGATGCTGACTCAGGTATGGCTTATATTTACAGTTTAGTGTGCCACCAGGACAGAATATTTGGGTTTATGCAGTGTTCGGAACAGGGCTGCATATTTGGATTCACTGCTGCGGTCAGGAGGGTACCTGTGACTTTTGAACCTGCTCTGTGCCACTGGTAGAGCAGGTGCTGCGAGTCAGGATACCGATGCAGAAGTACACACTATGCTTTTGGCACGGAATATATGACGGGGAATCTGATTAGCAGATGTCCCTTGCTGAGATGGAATTGCCTGCATTATTTTATTACTTAAAATAAAAAAGGCCAGGGCTTTCACACCCTTGGCAGATTGTATTGCATTCATCATTTATATAGCACCTGTTTACCCATTTGTATGGCCTCAATGCGCTTTGTTGTTGGAATGCCCTCATGTCATGTGTGGGATATTCGAAGAGTTCATTTATAAGATGCATGTGTGCATTTGGCCAGGTTTGGACTTGAGTGGGCTAGCTAAGCTCCAGTAAGCAACCCATAGGTTAGGCACGTGGGCGGTTGCTGTTGGTGGTTTAGGATAGAATGCTTATGCCAGAGATATGATGTGTGCCCCACTAAATCGAAATTCTTTGTAGTTTGTCGCTGTAGACTAGTGCCAGAGGTGTTGAGGTACATCGGGGGTTTCAGTGTGGATGGCTATGCGAGATGCTAGACCAGAATTGCATAGCTATAGGTGCATTCTAAAGTGCATGGATGGGTGGCTGTGCCTACAGCCTGTGTCCACAGACGTGTAACTTAAACCTACCTTAAAAACAGATGGAGTTCATCTTCAATGTAGTTTTCTTCTAGGTCCAACGTGATTGGCTGGTCTTGCCAGTTGTGGTCTCTCTAGATTGGGTGCCTGAGCAGGGGGACGGGGTGTGATGTGCGATTGTCCTTGGGTGGGGTCGGGTGAATTCTATCACCTAGATTTGGGATATCTGGATAGAGGGAGAAAGGCCTGAAATGGGGGCCCAACAGTAAATGCAGTAACACCTAGATTTGGGATACCTGGATAAAGGGAGAAATGCCTAAAATGGGGGCACAATATTAAATGCAGTAATACCTAGATTTGAGATAGCTCGGGAGAGGGGAAAAATGCCTAGAATTGGGGCACAGCAGTAAATGTAGAAACACCTTGATCTCAGAGGCAGTAGGAGAAATAACCAAAATGGGGGTACAACAGTAAATGCAGCAACACCCAGATTTGGGATACCTGGATAAAGGGAGAAATGTCTTAAATCGGGGCACAATAGTAAATGCAGCAACACCTAGATTTGGGATACCTGGATAGATGGAGAAGTGCGTAAAATGGGGGTAAAATAGTAAATGCAGTAATACCTAGATTTGAGCTAGCTCGGTAGAGGGAGAAAGGCTTAAAATAGGGGCACAACAATAAGTGCGGAAACACCTAGATTTTAGATAGCTAGGGAGAGGCAGAAACGTCCAAAATGGGGGCACAACAGTACATGCAGAAACACCTAGATTTGGGAAAACTGGATAGGGGGCACAACAGAAAATGCAGAAACACCCTACATTTGGGATATCTGGATAGAGGGAGAAATGCTTAAAATGGGGGCACAACAATAAATGCAGTAACACCATGAAGAGCGGTAAAGATGGGGAACCAAGAGTTAATGGAATTTAACGGTTGGAGTGCAGCAGTGATAGGACTACGAGTTGCTATCTAGCCAACCTTGGTAAGTTATGTTATGAAGCTGAGTTGGGGGCGGTAGGGCTTTCTGGAATACAGTAATTTATGTATTCCCCACCCAGACCACCCTTACCTTGTCAGTTGCTGCTGATTGATGGCTGCAGGCTTCACAGGCAAACCTGGGCAAACAGACTGGAGCTGCTTCTTCATGTGCTGCCCTTTGCCGCGGGGCTCTTGGCCAAAGGGGCTGCCCGGGCAGCGGCTGCCCAGAGTGTGTCTCTTACAAGCACCTTCTGGCCAATAGGAGCGCAGTGGGTGGGAGGGGGGTAAGGAGGACAAACCAGGGAGCGGGGAGGGGGTTTGGAGTGCGCTTGGTGCTGGAAATTCCACAAATATATTTAAGATGTCTCACCAATGTTTTCAAGTGGTAATGCAATGTACTTCAAACTTCTGTAACTAAGTGTAACTACAAGTAACAAAGCTGCGATGCCTAGGGGCTGTTTTGTGCACTATACAAATGTAAAATAAATAAATGGCCTGCAGGCCTATGGCAACACACACACACACACACACACACACACACACACACACACACACACACACACACACACACACACACACACACATACACACACACAAACAAACGTACCCCAGGCCCAGGTTGATGGCAAATGGTGCTGGGCAGCTCAGAGGGTGCTACACTCTCGCTTTGTGTAGGCACAGCCTTCTGGCCAATGGGAGCGCAGTGGGTGGGAAGGAGGAGGGGAAAGGAGGACAGGCCAGGACTCGGGAGCGGGGGAGGGGGTTTGCAGTGCACGCTGGCTAGTTTATTACTTAACTTTTGTTTGCCTTTGCTTGCTGTTAGGGAGAATTCTCAGGAATGTGCTAATTCCTCTCTACCTTCGTGACACCCAGCTCTTTTGCTGGACTCTAGGACTTTAAATTTCTAGCCCGGAGAGGATGTGACCTTTTTCCCCACTCTCTCGTATTTTCTCTGTGATTTATACTCTGCGTTTCCTTTGACTTTGGAGTCTGACAAACTCCATAGGCACCTTCAGTGAAGTGGCACGAGGAAATCATAGATTTCCCAAAGGTTTAAATACCTTCTCTTGGTGAAACTACGGTTTCCAAGAGCATTGAAGTGAAATTGACTTTACTTAGATTTTGTAACTTTCTAAACCCAGCACACAGCTTACCATAGGGTGCTGGAGGGGTTACTTAGTATCCCCTTTGTCTAGTTTCTCATGTAACATTTTTAGGTTACCCTCTCTACAATTAATGGCTGGGGCAGTGGTTTACTTTTTTGTACCATTGTGTCTTTTTACCGCGGGCTGTGTTCGCAGCTGCAGTAAGGCGCTCATGGGTGCCCATTTGGTCAGAATGGCCCTGGTCTTCTTTTTTTGCCATTTCTTGTTGGAAAGGTCCTTCTTGAGATTTACTCTGCGTGCCAATCTAGGTTTGGTCGCTTTGTTCGATTTGCCTTTGGCGGGATTCACGAGTGAAGGCCACCTCTGGCTCCAATATGTCTGGCCGGGGCAGGAAGTGAGGGAGGTGCCCGAAACTTCCTGTGCTTAATCCCCTTGGTTACAGGAATGCACCCAAAGGAGATTGGCCGACTGGCTGTCCATCAAGGACAGCCAACCTGCTGTGCGATTGACAGATAGGCTGGAATGAATGGGAGAAACCTGCCCATTTTCTGCTTGATCACCCGCCTTGTGTCCAGCTCTACACTCCAGCGCCGGATCCAAAGCCGCTATACCTACTCTGACTACTGCTGTTCATCTCATCGTACTCTCGGTACTAAGGACAGTGACACATTCCCCATTTTACTTTTCATAAAACCTTACACTGTAATTCCGCTCAGCATCCTTACAGCAGCTACACAGTGCACCAGCCGATCATCTCTACCCCATACGCCATTGTTACCGCGCATACCTCCTCTGACGGAGTGCTCACGGCAGCTCTCGCAAAGGTCTACCTTTCACATTAAGTTGTAGTCGCTCCTAAAGTATTCTAACCTGTGTGCTCTGTACTGTACACATGTTAAAGTGTACGTACCACATTGACCTTCATTACTACGATACCATGGCACTTCCAGTATATCTCTGGCTATGGTAATCCCTCTGAGCACTGAATCACGGAACCCTGCCATTAACCCCTACTCCTGTGATTGCCAATGTATTACCCAGCAAATACGCTCATTTTGAACTGCCTCATATTCGGACCTGGCTGCACTGCCGGCACCCTGTTCTGTATTATGTGGCCAACCTGTAGAATCCCTCCTTTCCTGCTGTCACATCATTGCGTTTGTAACAGGAGCAGCCCAGTCAGGCCTCTCCACTGCAGTTACCTTGTACAGTAGTGCTCAATAACCTCACCTGCCTTGCCAGCCTCACACTGTACCTGTATTACTGGTATGGTTGTCAGCCCTGTCAGGCCTCACCGTATTCATATCACTGACACTGTACTTATACCATTGCTATTATCGTCTCGACCTCTGTAATGTTAACTAACCATCATGCCTGTGCCTCCTGTTGCAAATGTAACCGTCTTGTGTAGCATGCTGTCTGGCTTGGCCAAATATTACACTTAAGCTCTGTTACCGCTACTATTCTACCTATGTCAAGTGCATGGTCTTCTCAGCTAATGTATTGCCTGTCACTATCACTCGACCTATTACCTACTGTTTAAGTGCCAAAGATCCGCCTACATCTGTAGATCCACATGTCGTGCTTCTTTAGTCACTGTACAACCACTGCCCATACAGCAGACTACGGCTCGCCAGCTCTGACGCCCATTATCACTTGCCTGAAAACCTCACAGGTGCACTCACACACAACAACGCTGTCCTCCGCACTCTCCCAAATGGCCTATGTCTGCAGCCTAACTCTTATAATGGCCCCTCTCCTATCATGCAGCCCCACCACCACTCGCACACATCCCCCACCTTCCCACCTGTGTAACACCCGACTAGCTAGTTGGATTACCCCTGTTGCCCCCCCATCCACCCACTCCCGATCAATGGATTAATTGCTTTGACCTGCCACCCACGCCCTTGGTACCTTGCCCCCTCACCCTGAGGAATGCAAGACTAGGGTCTTGCATCTGTCGCAGGGCATCCAGACCCAAGACCTTAACGCCCCAGGTTTCTACGAGACCGAGGGGTGCCCAGTCACCTGTCACCGCTTACTTGCCCCTATCTAAAGACAGAAAAGCCAAGTCTTCACCTCAACCCCACCTCCATCCACCCACACCTCCCAACATCAAGGGAGCCCTCATCAATGCTCGTTCCCTAGTAGCCCACGCTCTCAATATTGCTGACTTCATCATCGCCAATCAACTTGACTTTGTGGCCATAACAGAAACCTGGCTGAACCCAGCCACTCTAGCACTCCCAGAGAACTATACTATCATTAGAGCCGATAGAACAGCTGGCAAAGGGGGCGGTGTTGTATTCAAAGCAAAAACCCATCTCCACCTCAGAGAATTCTCCAGCACCCCACTACCATCAGCCGAGCTACTCTCAGTCAAACTGCCACTTACCCCCACCCAGACCCTACTCCTACATCTCATCTATCAGCCACCCGGCCCCCTCGCCTCCTTTGAGGAAGACATATCATCCCTCCTCACTCAAAACACCAAACCCAATTGTCAAATCATCCTTCTAAGGGACCTGAACCAAGGCTTCCAGGAAGACACAAATGTCCTTGAGAACACCCTCTCACAACTTGGATTCAACCTACGCATCAGTGAACCCACCCACTGTAAAGGCAGAACTTTGGATTGGTTGGCAGACCTTAATTGCCCTACCACTATCCTTAACAACGAATCTTGTGCATGTTCCGACCACCATTGTATCAAATTCTCCATACTAGAGGAAGCCAGCTCTAGCCCAGGACCTGCTGCTGCCCCCATACCTTCTCAAGGAACAAGCGTAACTTAACATTAGATCACCTATGGCCCCTATTACAGCCTATTGCCAATATACCTCATGATAAGGACCCCGCCTGTCTAGTCGAAACGTATAACACCACCATGGAGAAAGCCATTAACAAGATTGCTCCGCTAAAACTTCGTAAGGCTAAACCCACCTCCCATCTAAATAAGTGGTTCACAGCTGACCTAAAATTGCTCTGCAATGAAAAAAGATCAGCTGAATCCACCTGGAGAAAGACTCCTTCCTCCTTAAACAAAGAAATTTGTGACTGCAGCCACCTTCTATAAAGCAGCCATTCTCAGAACTAAAAGAGAAATATACAACGAAAGAATACAGAATGCTAAGTCGAGCACAAAGCAACTTTTCACTATTCTAAGGGAATTTGAATCCCAAACTCCTCCCACTGAATCATGCCTGAAAGATGCCGCCTGCTGTGTCAATATATAGAAGGGCCTCTCAGATAAAATAACACTTCTTCAAACTAAAATTGAAACAAAAAGAAACAACCTAGCTATTAGTTCCATAAACACTGAAATCAACACACTCAAGCATCCACCATGCTTACCCTTCCACTTCTCTCCTGTCACCACTGTTGACGTGGAAAATATAATCGGTGGAATAAAACCATCTAACTGCCAGGGAGACCTATGCCCAGCATCCGTCATCAAGGATGGAGCAAAAGAACTAGCTCCGTTCATAACTACCCTGATAAATTCCTCCTTCAAAAACTGTTCGGTTTCGGATAACCTCAAAGAAGCGTGGGTCATGCCACTTCTGGAAAAACCTAACCTTGACCCTAATATTCCTACCAATTATAGACCTATCGCAACGGTTCCCTTTCTCTTAAAAATTCGAGACACTGCCGCCTATATCCAATTTCAAAAACACTTGAGAGACAATGAAATACTACGCCCCCGACAGCCTGGCATCGGACCCAGACACGGTACTGAGACGGCTCTTTTAGACTTAAAAATACAGATGGACGCAGCGAAACACAAAGGTAAATTGGCCATCCTCCTTCTATTAGATCTCTCTGCAGCCTTCGATTTGGTTGACCATAAAATCTTGACTAAACACCTTACCACAGCAGCAGCCTTCTCTCCGAATGCTGCCAGCTGGATCCAATCCTTCCTTGCTAATAGAACCACCAGGGTCTTTGCACCATCAGCATCTGCGCCACCAATCCCCATCCACTGTGGAGTGCCACAGGGCTCCTGCGTCTCTCCCACGCTTTATGATAGATTTACAAAGCTTATTTTTGACTGTCTCGACAATCTGGGTGTCACCTACACTAATTATGCGGTTGACACCCAGATCCTCATCACTCTCACTGGCTGCTACAATAAAGACTCCAAGTTGATCAGTGACATCTATCTTGAGATCCAAGCCTGGATGGCGACTCATAGTCTGTCTAAACGATGACCAGACTGAACTCTTGATCATTGGCTCCCAAGCCCGCCTAAACAAATTAGATAACCGCTACTCAGCATTCATCATTGATGGGAATACCATGAAAGTAACCAGTGAAGTCAAAACACTTGGGGGTCTATGTAGACTCCACTCTATCACTAAAAAAACAAGTCAAGGCCACAGCCTCAGCCACGGCCTACACTAACAAACTCATAAATGCCTGTAAACCTTTCTTATCCACTAACAGTTGTATTATGCTTGCCAGAGCTCTAATCCTCTTGAAGCTGGATTAATGTAACACCTTATTCCTTGGCTCTTCCGCTCTGAACTTAAATAAACTCCATGTTCTCCAGAACAATGCTTTAAGATCAGCCTTAAACATCCCTCGCTACAGCCATATCTCAGTCCTTAGAAAGGAAGCACTCTGGCTACCTGTGTGCGACAGAATCACCCTACGATCACTAGTCATCACACACAAATGCATCTAACAAAGCCCCGAAATACCAGACAGACAAATTCTGTAGATATCAGTCGAACAGACCAAACAGATCCAAATGCGTCAACCAGCTCACCATCCCTAAATACAACTTAAAAACAGCAGGAGGATCTAGTTTCCCAGTGTTAGTGGCCAAATGATGGAACTCCCTGCCCCTGGACATAAGAGCAGAACCCTCTTTCTGGTCCTTCATAGCCAAGACCAAATCCTGGCTTTTCGCCCAAAGCGCGACTTAGCTGAGCTCTCCCTCCTACACAATACTCTACATATGCTGTATTGCTAATTTGCACACTCTGCTCTTGAAACGACTGTAAAGAGTGTATATCTGTTGTGAATTTGTGAATATGCCTCAACCTTGTATCACTGTAAATATGTGCTGTGTATGTTTTACATTTGTGACCTGTAATATATTATGCAACTGATTGTGTGGTGATTTCTAACCCACCATCTGTACCCAAGTTCAAGCGCCCAGATACACTTGGGTTAGGCGCGCTATATAAGAAACTAAACTAAACTAAATAAAAGGCAAGGCTTTTTGGCTTGGAAGGCAGAGTCGACCACTGGACAAAGGAAACCAAAGAAGAACTTAGAAGAGACGCCTGCTGCAACTCCTGGACTTTGGTTTGCCTGGTGAAGCCCTGCTGCTGTGCTGAAGTTCTGAATTAATTTCGACTAGAGAAGCCCTGCAAGGACGACTTCTCCCCTTGGGTTGGTGGGACCAATCAACCCCAAAGTGAACTCGTTTGGACATCCTCTCGGAGTGGGCTGTACTTCCACTGCTGCTGGAACCGAAGTGCCAGGGAGAGGAACACCAAACCGAGTGGATCGCTTTTAAGTTGGACCTGAGCGCCACGAAGATCCTCCGGACTTCCCTGAAGCAGGACAGACCAAGCCTGAGCCACCTCAACAGGGTGTTGGACTCCAGATACGAGGCACGTCTGAAGTGGTATCCGAGAACCGCGGTGTTGCTATTTGCTGTCAGACGGGAGGAGCTGAAATCGTGAAGTGGCCCTGAATTGAAGTTTTCCCATTGCTGCCGCTGACCTTCCCATTGCAGTGCAGGAGTCCCCAGACATCCTCCTTGTCCACACGACTAAGGCCCAGGAACACCAGGATCTGCAGAGCTGTACAGGAACAGAAGACAGCTGGAACCATTTCTTCTAACCAAAGATAGTGTAAACCTAAGAGGACTTACCTCTTGTTGTGTAGCCTTACTTGCTCTCAGTTGAGGCTTGTCTTGGTTGCCCTTGCAGAGTTCCTTATAGCTTTGCCCCTCACACGCCTAGCTTGTGGCACTTCAAGTGAATCTTATTTCTACAAACTTTTCTAAAAACATTGTGCAAGACTTTTTACTTATCTGCAAAGAAGATCTTCAGCTCCCCTAGACTTTGCTCAACTAACATTGACTGTCCTGGCTCCCTGAGAGACTCTTCTTACCTCTGACTTTGTGCCTTTGCCTTTCCCCCAGGAAAGGGTTACATTTACTTGACATTGGAAGGTTTTAAAAGTACTTACCTGTTTATGAATTATTTGTTCATATTTGTTTTATTCCCATATCTAACTTTAGCACCAAACTCCGTATTGCTCTAAATGTACCACAGTGTCCTACCTATTGTCACCTGAGGGTGGAGGAAGCATCTGTGTGCCATCCACAATGGGTATCATCTGATTTAGAGAAATAGAGTGTGGTTTGAAGTATATTATGATTGTTACGTGTTTTGCTCCCTTCTGAAGAAGGCTTATAAAACTGACTGTTAAATGAATTAACAATTGTTTAATCAAGAAACCTTGAGTGTAAGTGTTTATTTGAATAACTGTCACTGTGAAACTCCGTTACAACCCTACTGCTCACATTGACCCCTCTTGAGATAAGCCTGGCTGCTCAGCCACACTACCAACCTGTGTATTACAGACTTATACCAAAGGTTGGGTTCCTATTTCCAGGAGGTCAAGATTGCTGTAGTCTTCCAAAGGGTACTCCACACAATCTTGCCTAACACTTGCTTTACTATATTAGTGTATTATCAAACTGATTGAACTGTGTGAAAATTAAAGTGTTGGTGCTCTTTAGCAAGAGCACACCAGGATGAATGCGCATATGTTAATATTGTATGTTAAGTAGCGTTAGTACCTGCAATTTTAATTGATAGGTTTGCCAAGGCCTAATAAATCTTACTGTATTTTTATAAATTCTGCCCAACTTGAATGATTAGGAGTCCTCTGAGTGTTCTTAATTAAACCTTTCACCACCTGCCCACAAGTCTAAGCTTACTACTCAGTCACACTACCTTGATAGTTTGGCTAGTCATTAATGCCTTTTCCTGTTCACCAGAATAGGTTGGTATCTGAAAATCTGTTCCCAGGGCTGATTCTGAAAATCCATCTGAACACTCACTCAGCAAAAGAAAAATTCTGTTACCACTTGTGTACCAAAAAAGATTTTTTAGTAGGGGTCGGAAGACGGTTTGGTGTTTGTATGCTCATTCGTGCAGTCTGACACTTCTCTTCCACTGTTTTGTGGGGGTATGGTGAAGCCTGGAGTGTACTGTTAATCCTCTGGAATAAAAATGAGCTTTGCCTGCCAGGTCACTCGTCCACACCAATTATCTTCCCTTCGTGTAAATAAACATGTCACTACAGATGAAGGGAAAATTATAATCCGAATAGTCATAGCTTTCTTTTTCCTGTTTACTGGACTGGAATAGAGGGCTCCCCTGGCTACCTCCTTTGTATGTTTTTCACACTCTGGTCCATCTAAAGGAGTCTCTTGGAGAAATGTGACATCCCTAAAAGAATTTTCATGTATGAGATGGTTTTTGCTGGCTTAATCGGATGCCTAATTCCAGTGTTATGACAATCCAGCTTTGGTGTTCCCTGGGACCGATATAGGGGTCCTCTAAACTCTTTGATGGCATTCTTTGGTTTTTTAATTGATTTTTATGTAATGTGAAACCTCCTCTGATGTCCTCCTGCCACTGCACCAGTTTTTGAGATGTGGTGCCCTAACACCTTTGTCGTTTGGCAGTAGACTTGTGGCAGTCGTAGTTTTGGCCTCACACATTTGTACTAGTAATGACTCCATTAGGGTACCAATGCTTTTCTTTTTGTTACTTTATTATATTCGGTTGCAGTCATGATGTGAGCAGTACAGTGTCACATAATAGCCGTTAGACATTGAAATAGCAATACAAAATAGGAATATCCCCTTCCTCTCCCCACTCTTAAAGATTGTCGTCCTTCCTCCCCATAGTCCCCTCATCTGGTAGTGGTTGACCTGGAGGGTCCGTTTCAAATGTTGTCACAAGGAAATAGGTTTGGAAGTCGCGGTTTGTGTGTTTGAGCAGGAAAGTCTCGATCATATTTGCAGGATAGGGGCCCACACATCTGTGAAGCAGTGCAAAAGGCACTCCTTGGCCACTGAACTTTTCCGCGACCAGGATGTCCCATATCTTGACCCACCATAGGGATATTAATGGGCCCTCAGGAGATTTCCAAGACGGGGTGATCGTGATCCTCCCCGCTAGAAGATGAGTAATTAGTTTAGCCCCAGACCTTGGGTAGACCCCCTGAATCGGAGAATCCAGGAGGATCACTTCAGGTTTTTTCGGAAGTTTGACCTGGGTGAAGGCTTCAATCACAGAGAGTACTTCCTCCAGAAAGGCTTGAGCAGAAGGACAGTCCCAATACATATGTAAGTCCGTTGTATTCAGCAATTTCCCCAGCACTGCAGGTCCAATGCGTTCTGAATGTGGTGAAGCAGCACTGGGGGATAGTAACAACAAAGAAGCAATTTAAGAGCACCTTCTTTGTTAGTCACACAGGTTGAGGTGGAACAGCTTCTCGTCCCCCCAAGTATGGCCCTCAATTGAACACCCAAAGTATTTTTCCCATCGCGCCATCTATGCAGGGAGAAGAGTCAGCATGTCCTCCTGCAGCAACTTGTATAGTTCGGAAACGTTACCCCCATTTAGCCTCTCCTGCAAAGTGAGTTCAATGGTGCCAAGGTCCCGCTGTCGGACCAACAGGTGCGTGTACAAATGATGTAGTTGGTCCTAGGAGAATCTGTTGCTCTCTGTTGCTCTCTGTCAGCTGAAAAGTCCCCTCAACCAGGATCAGGGCCAGTCGAATATTATCCCCTGTGGTTCTGCCCTTTATGTAGCCAGTTTGGTCTGAGTCAATTATTTTAGGTAGAACCAAGGACAGGCAGTTGGCCAAAACTTTAGAATAGATGTTGCCGTCTATATTGGGTAATGAGATGGGCCTGTATGAGGCACAGTCTCTAGGATCCTTTCCGGGTTTCAGCAGAAGTCTTTTTGAAGAGATTTGCATTGATGGAGTTGTGGAACTAGATTGTCAAAAGGAGTTGAAAAGGGCTGTGAGAGGGGTCAGGATTTGAGGGTGAAAAAGCTTATAGAATCTAGTTGAGAACCCATCAGGGCCAGGGGCCTTGTTTTTAAGGATTTGATGACTGAGCCCATTTCCTCGCTAGTGATAGGGGACTGCAAAGCCCTAAACTCGCCTGAGGTGTGGGAGGGTAGCACCTTTAATGTATCGTGTTTGTTCGGCCGGATCATGGGGGGCCGCTGTCAGGTTTTCGGTCAGGTGTGCTGCTGCTAGTTTTAGTTTGGCCTCTTCCAAATATGCATTACCTCTCTTTGAGCAGGGGCGTGGGGCGGTGAACCCTGTCTTCAAATGCTGACTCCCCCGACATCTCCATCAGACTGGATGTCATTCTGTGGTTGGGCTATTTAAAATTGTGTGGAGGTGTTGCCATTGTTCAGAGGGGAGGCAACATGCTCATTGTGTGTGCTCATACAATCGGAGGTGGGGAAGAGGGCACCATCCGACTGTGGGTGTGCAAAGTGAAACATTAGTCCTTGTTGGATTTCCACCTCCATGAGTTGAAAGTGCATCTGCATTGCAGCTTTGCACCACTTTAATATTTGAAGCCTGGTTGCGGCAATAATGGATAGAGATGCAGTATTAGGACACTCAGTCTCCTAACGTGAGATTTTCAAGATGGGAGCGTTGGGTCAGCTTTCAGTCACAAGGCGGTAAGACGTGTGCGCCACCACAAATATCTCTTTGCCAGTGTCTATCCTACAGTGCCAGGCTCCCTGGTGTGTTAGTCAATCCAGAGTAGTGGTGGGGACTTGTTAGTCTTGACAAGATCTCAGAGACTGGGGCTGGGCAGTCTTGCAAGAAACCTGCTGAGTGGACAAGCACCAGTTTTCGCCGACATGTGAGCCTACACCTGCTTTCTGCCTCTTTTTCCTCTGCTCAGCGATCCAGCAACCAGGAGAAGGGCAACAGCCCCCAACTCCTCTACTCCCCAGCACTCATCGTCTCGGGCAACGGTGAGACAAGGGGGGGGAGGGACAGCTCCTGTCTCATAAATTGGCCTACTAGCCTGTTAATGAGGCAGTGCTGTACTGCAACCTGTTTTTCAAAACCCAGTGCTTGTGCTCTTTTTGGGTCTCTAAGAGGGCCTTCTAGTTTTTCAGCTTTTGATTGTTATGGCTGACGGATTTTACCCTGATGGTCTGAGGTTTTGCATGTCGGAATTTCTCTGAACATCTTCTGTCGCAGGAGCTCGCAGAAGCAGCCCCCAATGCGTCTCCATGGCTCAGCGGTACCCCTGACTATTTCAAGTGTCTTTTCATAGCCCAATGACCAAATAAAATGTCAAATTTTGTACATCTGCAAACATTAATTTGGATGAGCTAGGCGACCGGTGAAGAGTCAGTTGGGATAATCGACCTTTGAATTAGACAAGTGGTGGAATCCTATAACTATCATCATAACAAAGAAACCAGGACAGTCAAGCGGAGCTTCAAATTCCAGATACGCTGAGAGTCCCATATTTATAACTTTGTTATAGTAAGATGAAGGAACATTGTTTAAGGACTGGTGATGGTTGGATAGTCTAACAGGACTGTAATCTAATGTTGCAGTGCTAGGAAAATCACCTCCCTCTTACCTGCTTTCACCACTGAACCTCATCCAAGTGTGCAGAGCCTCCAAACTCCTCAACACTGAGAAAAAGCCCCCTTCTTAGCCACCAACACTCCCGTAAATTTGCTTCTCACCCTTGCAAGAGTGGAACCACATGCTGTGTTGCCGAAGATCCATAAGGGGACTCATTTAGTCATTAAATAGTACTACCTATTTGGAGCTGGGAGGATAACTCGGGGGCAACACGTTTGTCTTGGAAGCAAGACAACGCAGTGCACTCTGAGGTTCGAACGCCGGTCCAGCGCTTAGAGACTGGTCTCCGGTATTGAGCGTGTAATAAAAGACTAGTGTGTAAGAGCCCATGTAAACGGGCCAAAGTGCAGGTTTCCAGTTACTTTGAACGTCCAGCCTATGGAGGTTAACCTGAGACCTTGACTGTTACTTCAACGTATTAATCACAGGGGTTAGGCTATTATGACATGAGGCAGATAGCAGGTTAATTGGTGTTAAACATGCTCTTTGTGGGCTTTTCAGCACCTACTAGGACGGCATAAGAGTTGGAGTCATTAGTGGAGGAGGCCGTGACTGGTGTGTTTTCCCAGCATGGTTTATGGTTGGCCGTAGCCGCAGTAATGCTACACACACTTAGCTGTGCTCCCGGGTGCTCCTTCTCAGACTGACAGCTAACCCCCCTCTGTGGTGTGTGCGAGGGAGTCCAGTCGGCTTTGTGTGGTCTTAGGCGGTACGTGTGCGATCTCCGGGCTCGGCATAATAGAGCTAATCTGCTAACAGAATGCTTGCAAAAGAGCGAGGGCCTGTTGACTTTAATTTATTTTTGCCCATAGCTTCCTCCTGCGCTCTTTGCCTCACAGCTGTGCAGAGCTCTGAGGTATGCACTGTTCGCTTATGAAGCAGCACCTCCTGAAACCCACACATACAAATGAAGCGGCCTGTTTATTGTGCTTTCAGCACTCAGGGTTTTATAGTGTGGATGTTAACGGTGAAACACTGTGGCATTTCTTTGTCATGCAGAGGAGGCCGGAGTTTACAGTAGGACCACTATTTATCCTAAGGTAACAGCTCCCTCTAGCAGTGACAACAGGCGAAGCTATACAAATTGGCATTGTCTATATATCCTAAGGCAATGGCTTCCTCGAGAGGTGACAACGGGCGAAGCTATTGTTCGGACAAACATACATCTGGTCTTTTATTATATTTTTAGATTAAATAATTAAGTAGCAACCCTGGGGCTCTAACACTGCCAACTAAATTGCATCTAGGTATAGAGCAGTGAGAACTAGGTGGACCAAAACTAGTGTTGCCCGATTTAGATACATATAATCATTTACCCAAGTTTACTGATATTCAAGCTATAAGACAGGAAGGTCAAGGAGGAAAGCATGATTACCAATATTGAATACTGCCAACTGGTCCAACAGAATTGAGCGAAAAGGCTCCTTCTTGTTTCAGAAGGTCATCTAGAGCTGCAATAAGAACAGTTTCCGTCTCATGGTGAGGACAACAACCTAATTGAAGACTATTCAGAATTTTAATTGCCTGCAGAAAGTTTGCAATTGAGTTTGCACTGTTTTTACAGAATTGGCCATATCCATGGAAGCCCTGTAATGGATCATAAGTTGATAGATACTGATGGTTCAAATGAAGGCTTTTCTTTTTGTCCAGGTAGTAGTAGAAGAGCGAACCGTGAACAAAATTAGCCATTATCATAGTGAGGATACCTGGATATTCCATGCCTGAGATGGGGATCCAATGGTCAACAACTAGGATAGAGACTTTTAAAGAGCAATGTCTGCTGCTAAAACAAAATACCTACAGAAGGGTAATAGGTGTCTCACGGTAGATACCCATTTGTCGACGCCATGTATCATATTATGCATATTTTGTAAATGTTGTCTGACCTCAAATGTTATATTCTGGCATATGCACATCTTGTGGATCTATAAGCAATGTTTTTCTCCAAGATCACTTTTACCGGTAGGTATTGTGTTTCTTTTATGTGTAGTGCAGTGTCAGATGTCAAACCAATATCTTTAAAATGGCGTCTGGGCTGGGGAACAGTTTGTGATGCCTGTAGATTGCCATTTAAGGCCAACAGGGTTGAGGCAAAGTCTTTGACATGCTAGGCTTTTTTTGAAAGGCAAGTAGGACGGTGGGTGTGTTGAATGCCATTCTTGCATGTGAATCTCCTCAATGACAAAGCACTGTTAGTCAAATGTCATAAATGTGTTAAACACTTGGGCCTATATAATCAATAACTAATTCCTGTTCATTACTCACATGTTTCTGATTTGTTTCAGGGAACACTTGTGCGAATATTTGATACATCATCAGGGCAGTTAATCCAAGAACTACGAAGAGGCTCTCAAACCGCAAGTATTTATTGGCAAGTACAATAATTGTAATTTGAGGGCATTTTCACTTGAATTGATTCCTCTGTTTCACCAACAGAATCTGTGCTTTCTTTCTTGCAACGTGCATGTTCTATTGTGTTCATCAATTGTTGCTGGCCAACTAAAGCCAGCATGATATTTTTAGGAAACGTGAGACCCAATATGAACTGCAGCAACTACAGCATTTCAATAATGTAGGTATCAAAGGATGCTAATGCCTAGGCCAGCCAGGTGAATATGCCAATATAGTTTATTGAAGTTGATCTTGTCTTTATTCAATTGAAATAAGCTACATTTTAAACATCAAAAGTCCTGAGTAAGTGTTGGCATTGCCAACTTCATTTACCCAAAGTCAGTCTTTCCTTTCTTTGGTTGGTAGTAGTGGAACTTAACTCAATGGGTACCGAAAAGGGGACACAAAAAAGGAGATTGGAGTTCGTGCACACAAAATGCGAGTAGTTCTGATAAAGCTGTTGTTGTGATAGAGAACGACATGTATCTGCACCGGTACTATGAAGTGCTGACCTTCGAAGAGAAGCCAGGCCAATTAATGACACTGATTCTGTGGAAGCAGTGAGGACAAGTACCAAACTTGGTCAGTCTATGAGGAAAGGTTGTTTGTGAAGAGGAAAAGTGGTGGACACTGTACAGCAACAGCTTAACATTCAATCACCACATGAAAATCTATGTCCATATTTAACAATCCACAAACCCAAAGTAGCAGATTCATAACACGGCTGAAAGTACACTCTTTATCAAGCATACCCCACTCATCCTTGATCCAGCTAGTCGATTAAACATGAATAGACCATAATACCAAAAGGTGGCTGGTTGTCTACATGTATCCAGCTAAGAACCACAGCTCAGGTTTAAGTGTTAGGTCGGGGTCCATCACTCACCCCTCCCCTCTTGTTTTGAATGGATTAAATAAGGAAAATAATCATTGGATATCACCATACTTCATCCAGAACGGATATCACTCCAATTACATATCTGACTGTGTATCCTGCAGCCAGTTCTATGTGTTTATACCAAATTCACTAATAATGAAAACATTTTAGTGAATTAAAAATAAGGAAAAAATATCGATTAAAAATAAAAAGAAATCACATGTGGGGGAGAGTCTCAACCAAGCCCCCCGTTTTCCTTACCCCACCCTCCCATATATACTTTAATCCAAAAGATATTTTTAGACATTCTTTATTCACTGAAAAAGTAATTTGTTATTGGTAATTCATTATCAACCTTGTATGCCCCTGCAGCCATGCTATCAATTCTTCCATTTGGCAGATTTTCATAGCTCCCTGCAGTCATTCCTTCTTACTTGGGCGCAAAGGTCTCTTCCAACAAGCGCCTGGCAGCAATGAGGTTTTAGAGTCATCAGGAAAACATTTCTAAGTAGATCTTCTTTAGAAGGACTATCAAACAACATTATATTCAGACCATCAGTGCCCTTTAATCATGAGAGAACCGCTGCCCAATGGGTCTGAACCATCTAGCTAGACCACCACACATGGAAGAAGGTTCACCCCCTCCCCACGGCTCCTCCAACATAAATTAGGTACATTTGGGTACATCTTTGGTAACCTTGAGGTAATGAGTGTACAGTGTCATTTGTACAGCAACCTAATGGAGCGCAGTTGAAATTGAGCTGATTGGGATATCTTGTGGGCCCTGCGGCACCCAGGACCAGAACTTGTATGACAACCCAGGTCCTTTTGCCACCATTCTCTAAGACCACCCATTCCTTGTTACTCAACTTCTGCCATCACTTTGTCTGTACAAGGCTGATATAAACTCTGTTTCCTGGTAACACATCAAAGGTTTGATTAAATTAGGTCAGTTGTTGTGATATTGCTGCTTTCCTTTTTTCTTAAGTAAGGGGTCCCTTGAACTGCAAATGATGAAAAATCAATAGTCTGCCAGTATTAATGCCACTTTCAATTGTATATACATCGATGAATGTCCCTCCCTTTCATAACTGCCCTAATTTCAAGAACAGCTTCAAACCAGGTTTGAAACCTACTTGCTTTTTTAGGTATGTCCTCCTTGTAGGGAGATTTTTGCACAACCCTCTGTTGCGGGCATTGTAATCATGTAACCTAACTGTTGAACAGTGTGTTCCCTTTTCTCTTCCACCCAAAAATGAAGACCAGACTCTCCAATGGTAGCTGCAGCAGACGTGTCAGGCCTAGACTCTCCAATGGTAGCTGCAGCAGAGGTGTCAGGCCTTCACTCTCCAATGGTAGCTGCAGCAGAGGTGTCAGGTTTATCATCATGAGGAAGGCAGTTTGGCAGTGAGGTACAATTACTCCCAACAGACAGCACAACACACTGGTATACTGAAAATATATACACTTTATTTCTAAGGTCACACATAAAATATTTATGATGGGGAAAAATAAGTACTCTGGAAGGTCAGAATCGGGAGGCGGACCATAAAAAGACTATTTCCCTGACCCTAGCAGCAGCCCTATTCTACAAACGAAAGTAAAAAGGTTACTCGCCAGGGTGTCTAAACATAGTACTCAGTGTAAAATCCTGCTCTAACCTAGCCTCTTTCCCTATCTCTAAACAACAAAGGAAAGAAACCACCTAGGCACAGTGAATGGTGTCAACCAAACTGATGCTGCAAACAGCACATCACAGCTCTCTTGCTCATTACTCCCACTCAGTCCTACTAACTTAACCCCTCTTGCCCCCTTGCTTTAGAGATACGCCTGAGGCCAAGAAGCCGTGCAGGTGGCAACAGTGTGTGGTATAAGAACCTTTAACTTAACATACCATCTTATTTCTCTTCTTACTCCTGATCTTACTGTCACTTTTACTCCAACTACCTCTCTACGCCTGCCTTCGCTGTTATCTTCTCTCCCCGCTCATTCTATTTCCTTACCTTTTGCTATTCTTCTGTTCTCTCTCTCCACTCCTACCACTACTTCTGTTCTCCCACACGCTGTTGCTCGTACTGCTCTCCCTCTACTACTATTCCTACTCCATTTCTTTGTTTTAAACTTTGGTTTTTATTAGTTTTACAAGTCTTAAAAAATAAAAAAATAACTTGCATTTTAATCCCTCGACCCCCCTCTTCCCTCCCACAAATAAAAAACATAAACACTGCATATAATCTTTCCACACCTGTTTTAAACAGTAGGTCCAGCCGGCTCACATGACAGGGTCTCCTACCTCCGAGCTCAATGAGGCCTTTTCCCCATGCCTTGGGATTCCCTCTTGGACCGGTCCATGGCGCCCAGCCCTTTTGACGGCTTACCTTCCCATGGAGGTACCGCAGAGATTTCAGTACACCCCTTATTGTTACCGTAGACACTTCATAAGCAGGCCTACTACGTTAATCTACTACTTTGGTCTACTACTGCCCCATTTTGACAAAAAGGGACGCCAGTCACGGTAGAAGTAAACAACGAAATAATTTACCATCGCCGTCAGTTTATCCATAATAAACATGTCCCACAACTTGTGCATCCAATCCGCTTTTGTTGGAAGAGATGGACTTTTCCACTTCTGGGCAATTGCAACTCTCCCAGCCCTCAACATAGCCCCAGAGTCTCGGAAATTGGTACTCCACCCCTTCTCCCACTGGGGCACAGCAACATTTGTATCGGGTCCATGTCAAGGTTCACCCCAACTATTTCCTTTATCCAACTCAGGACTTTGGCCCAGTATGTCTTGACTTTGGTGCATTCCCACCACATATGGAATAATTAACCCGTTTGACCACACCCTCTTGGGCAAAGTGGTGAGACTCCCCTGTACATTTTACATAACTTCAGAGGTTCAAGGTGCCACCCGTGGAGCATTTTCAAATTGTGTCCCTTTGCTGAGGTGAAGAGATTCCCATGAAACATGACCCTGTAGACTCTCTCCCAGGCATCTTCCAAAATATTCAACCCAGTCTGATGACCCCAATATTCCTTATGATTGTCTTCCCGTCTTGTCGGTTGACACTATGACCTGATATAACTTGGAGAGAATCCCTGTCCTAGAGCAAGCACTGCAAATAGTATGTTTTAGGGGAGTTAAAAGGTGTGAAAGCTTGCCACTCCATCTGGGGTCCAAGAAACTACCCTTCAGTCAGATGTAGGCAAACACACTTGTCTCTCACCCCAACATTTCAGCTACCAACCCATAATTCTTAAACTTTCTCTTTAATAACATTTGCCCCGCCCTCACCCAACCTCTATCTGACCATACCTGGGAGTGCCGAAAGCCTTGGGAGCCTAAATCCAAGGGTGAGCCCCAAACCAAGCTGAGGGGGGATGGCCAGGAGGAACGTTTGTTATTTATTCCCCCTTTTTTCCACACTGACCAAAAAAACGCCCAAAACCAGTTGTCTCCTCACTGTGCCCGGAACTGCCTTTCGTGGGGACCACATAAGATCTCTCACTTTTCTTGGATGTGTGAACATATCTTCCAGATATGTCCAAAAATTGCCTATATCATCTTGCATATGTTCCCGCATTAGCCTCATTTGGGCGACTTTGTAATAAAAATTAAAATCTGGAAAGCCAAATCCCCCTAGATCTCTTGGGAGCATTAAAATCAGCAACAAGCACGGGGGCGAAGAGGGGGACCCAGAGAGACCACCACCCACCCCCCTGGGTGAATATTAGCCAGAGGGTAGAAGGAGGGGGTAAGCCTACCAAAGGAAAGCGGCAGATGCAGATGTTCACAGGCCGCCCTTGTCGGAGCATAACTGCCACGGGTGAAGCCCCAGAGGAGCAGGGGAACAATAACATTATCGAGCCTCATTAAACTTGAGCCCCACCTGAGAAACAATTCAAGGGACAAACACTTTAATACCACCAAAAGAGACCCTGCCAGCCTCAGGGCACCCCGGTGGGGGTGGAAGTGGAAGCCAGGAATTAAAGACAGTTGGGAGTAAGGAAGAAAACAAACAGGAGACCCCCGGTGGGGATAAGGGGGGACACCCCCAGAAGCCAACCAAGGAGCCCTATGGAGCCCTGGAGAGCAGGGGGTAGAAAGCAGAATACCCACCCCCGAAGATCCTACGGAGAGAACGAGATCATCAAGGCCAGGAGGGGTAAAAATGACCACGAAAAATAAGGGAAAGAGCAGAAACTTCCCACAGACCCCAGGGGACGTCCCCCAACATCTGGCCGCCATAGGACAGCAGGGAGGTGTCCAAACACATGCGCGAGACCACGAATGGAGGAGCCACGCCGGAGGAGGGGGAGGCAACGACCCAAATGTCAAGACAAGACTTTAGGGGAGAAATGCTTGCCCTGCAGAACAGCTTATCCAAAACGTTCCTAGAGCAATTTGAACTGATGAGAACTGATCTCAACTCGTCTCTGGGAGAGATCAGACAGGACATGCAGCAACTGGGATAGAGGACGGACCTCCTGGAAAGAGGCCTTCAAGAAGTGGACAAAGACACAATGGCCAACAGCAAAGCTATCGAACGGCTTGATATAGCAACACAGAACCTAGAGATCCAGATGGAGGACATGGAAAATAGATCCCGAAGGATCAACATTAGGGTAAAATGCTGCCGGAAACGGTCTCAAAGAGCTAAAGGAGGTGGTCCAGACAATTTCCGCTGAGATCTTGGGAGAAACGTCACCGGACAGGGTGGAATTAGACCGCATCCATAAGGTGGGAAGAATGGCGAAAGGTCCGGCTGCAAGACCAAGGGATGTATTGGCGGCATTCACCAGGTACGCCCAAAAGGAGGCGGTCCTCCAAGCTGCAAGGAAACAGGAGCCGATAATGTACAAAGACCACCGAATAGCATTGTACCAAGACCTAGCAAGCAGCACGTTAATGAAGAGAAGACAGATGAGCCCAGTAATAAAAGTGCCCAACGAGCAAGGAATTTGTTATAAATGGACCTTCCTGTTCGGTCTGGTGTTCGAAAGGGAAGGAACCCAGAAGCGCATCACATCAGCACAAGAAGGAGCGGACATCCTACAATTAGACCTGGACGAGGCCCCCACAAGGGAAGGAGTGCAGGCAGTGGACAACAAGCCAAGGCTAAGACCATGGGAGTGGACAACGGTGGGGGAGAAAAGGAGAAGTGGGGCAAGGCTGAACAGACCACCGCCGGAAGACAGGAGCAAAGCGCCGCAGGGGAAATGGGGCCGGCAGAACGGGAGGAGCCCTAAATGAAACTAGCACTACAGGGGTGGTGGGCCTCTAAAGGTGGCAACAGAGCAAGGGGGAGGGGAGGAGGGAGCAGCCATCTGGGAATCAGTAAGGGCGAGGAAGACCAGGAAAGGTGAGGTGAGGATGCAGGAAGGGCAAGACCTTCCAGGGCGGGGGGGCAAATAGTGAGGAAGGGGAGGGGGCGTGTTTCCCACACGGGGACCATAATACAGAAGGTAGAGGAACGGGGCAACAGCAGAGGTCAAAATGGGAGAGTAAGGGGGAGGAATAAAGCAGAGGGGTTGCGGGGGTCCTCCACAAGAGAAAGGGAATGGGAGCCAAAGAAAAACTGGGGGCAAGGACAGGTTGATACCCGTTGAAGTGGTTAACACATAATGTCAGGGGGCTTAATACCCCACTCAAGAAGAATAAATTAGAACAATTGATGAGGAAAGAGGGCCTGGATTTCTTGGGGCTGCAGGAAGCCCATCTTAGGCAAAAAGATCAGGGGCGGCTAAAGCTGCGAGGGTTCGGTCAGATCTTGCATGCCTCCGGGAAGAACAAAACGGGGGGAGTAGTCCTAGCCATCAAAAACACGGTTGACTTTAGAGTCACTGAAACCATACGAGATAAGGAGGGTGGTAGGTACATTATAGTTAAGGGGACGCACCAGGACAGCCCATACATCTTGGCTGTAGTGTACACACCAAACGAAGGCCAGGAGCAATTTTTGAGGCGGGTCCTGGGAGTATTGGAAGATAAAGCACGGGGGCAAATAGTTTTACTAGGGGACCTCAACATAGCCTGGGACAAGGCGCGGGATAGATCTGGGTCCTTATGAGGGGAGGGGGAGGAGCACTGATGTCAGCAGAACTCAAGGATAGGATTGGGAGAGCAGGGCTAAGGGATGTATGGCGGGAACTAAAGGGGGACCAAGAGGGCTACACCTTCCTGTCCGAAGTCCACGGGTCACAATCTAGAATTGACTTTGTTTGGGTTTCAACGGGTCTAGTGTGTTGGATCCGAGAGGTGAAGATAGGCCCCATCGGAATAGCGGACCACAAGGTTGTTTCCGTGCAAATGGACCTAGGACGCAGTGAAAGAGGGTTGTGGGGATGGAAATAGCCAAAGTTCCTTCTCGGGGACCCAGTAATCGGACGAGAAATGGAAGAGAAGATTAAGAATTTCTTCGCACAAAATAAGAGAGGGAACACGAGAGAAGAGATAAGATGGGACGCCTTTAAGGAAACACTCGGAGGAGAGTGCCTGCTAAGGGGTACGAAATTAAGAACACGATCACAGCCCTAAAAACAGGAACAGGGAATCGGGTTACACGGGAGGGGGACATACAGGAAACATTGGCAGAATTTTATGAATCCCTATATGCGGCACAGAACCCACATGCCCACACACAAGCAGAGTTTCTGGAAAAGGTGAAGATGCAAAAAATTGGGAGGGAGTTATAGGAATCCCTTAGCCAGGAGATCGCAGAGGATGAAGTAAGGAGGGTGGTCGGCAACTTACCATCTAACAAGGCCTAGATAAACATCGATGCCAAGATTTATACAAAGATCTTGGCAAATAGGCTAGAGACCCTTCTCCCGGATCAGGCCGGATTCATAAGAGGCCGACAGACGGCTGGTGGACAACATTAGGAGGGTGGCTCACTTGGTGGAAAAAGCGCAAAGGACAGACACTCCCGCTGTCCTGTTATCACTAGACGCAGAAAAAGCATTCGACCGTGTGGAATGGGCCTTTCTATTCCAGGTCATGCAGAAGATGGGACTCGGGGGGGGGGGGGGGGGGGGGGGCGTTCTGAAAATGGTTCAGGGCAATTATCAGACGCCATCCATGAGAGTGGCTGACCTCTTTCCTCTCCAATCTACCCTCCCAGGTCCAACTAGGGTCCTTCCTCTCTGACATCTTGTTCTCAACCTGTGGTGTCCCCCAGGGATCTAACCTCTCTCCCTGGCTGTTCAACCAGTATCTGGCACTCCTTGCCCACCGCATCGCTGCTCTCTGCCCCAACTTTCAGTGCTATGCGGATGATACCCAGCTCATTTTCAGGCTACCCCCAGCCTCCTCCTCTCCTTCCCTCATCTCTGACTGTCTGTCTGCTATCCAGGAATGGTGTGCCGCCAATGACCTCTGCCTTAATGCCAGCAAGACTGAGATTCTACTCATTGGCACACCCACTCCCTCCTTCCCTGCAGCTCTCTGACCGGCCTCTCTTGGCCCTCTTCCTGCTCCTACCTGCAAGGCAAAAAACCTCTGGATCATCTTCGACTCCACACTCTCCTTCTCTCCTCACATATCCGACGTCTCTAAGAAGTCACACTACCAGCTGCACCTCCTCAGAGGTATTCTTCCTTTCCTCTCTTTCCCCCAGAAGCTCACTGTCTCCAGAGCCCTGGTTCTCTCTAAGCTGGACTACTGTAACAGCCTCTATCAAAATCTGCCTGCCTCTACTCTCCGTCCTCTGCAACTCACCCAGAACAGGACTGCGAGACTTGTCCTTGGCCTCAAGCCCAGGGACCGTATCTCTACAGGACTGAACTCTACACTGGCTCCCAGTGGCTGTGAGGATTAAGTTCAAACCCTCTGCATTGTACACAAGGCCTTCTGGGGCCTGGGGCCAAAATACCTTCAACTCTCTCTTCCTAGATATCTTCCTTCTCGTGCTCTTCTCTCATCCGCCTCCAACTCCCTCAGGGTCAGCCGCTTCTCCAAGCAACGTGTTGGGGGTAGATCTCTCTCTGAGGCAGGGGCCTCCCTCTGGAACAGCCTTCCTGCCTCCCTGAAACTTGAGGAGAATCATCTCCGGTTCCGGAAGCACCTCAAAACCTTCCTCTTTGCTTCTGCTTTCTCTCCCCCTCTCCCCTGCTAAATTCCTGACTGTAATTGCACTGAATCTGCAACTGGTCCACTCTCACCAATCTCGGTCCCCGGCCCAGCCACTCTCCCCTTGCACTGCCTCCCTGGCAACCCCTGCACTGGCGGGACTGTCTCTGTATCCCTACAGCCCCCCCTTGCCAGCACTTGTCTGCACTTACCTTGCACTTGCCACCAGCTGGCCCTTATTATTTATCTTGTTGTTCTACTACCCCTGTACTGCACTTTCCCCTCTCCCTTTCCCCTTGCACTTTTCCCTTCCCCTCTACCCATGCACTTGCGCGATCTGAATGACACCGGGCCTAGTAGGATCGTTGTCTGTCTTCCCTTTGTTCCCCCTCCCTGCCTCGTCGCGCCTTGAAACACTTGTGTATAGGCGCGTTACAAATACCATATCATATCATAAACAAGACTGCCCTCTGTCCCCAATGCTTTACACAATTTATTTGGAACCTCTCATCCAGGCAATAAGGGAGACAGAGGGGCATTCTATTTGGGGGGACAGACCAAAGGGTAGCAGCATTCGCTGACTATATGTTGCTCACCCTAACAACACCAATACTCTATCCAGGCAAGTAGAGTTCTGCTGGTGGAGTTTGGGAAGGTTTCAGGCCTAAAGATCAATGTTGGCAAATCTGAACTCCTGATGAACCTGACCCTGAAGGCCGGGTACCGTGACACATTGAGGGCAGCCACCCCCTTTGTATGAAGTCCAGGGGGAATCGGATACTTAGGAGTGAAAATCACGGCAACTCTTGTGGGTTGGTATGCGGCTAATTACCCCCCCCCCCCCCCCCCCCCGCTCTTGAAGGATATCAAGCAGGACTTCCATGGGTGGAGAAATCTCCGGGTCTCGTGGTTGGGTCGGGCAGCAGCAGTTAAATTGGTTACGCTCCCACGATTGTTGTATCTATTCCAGGCAATCCCTCAGGTGATACCAACAGGTTTTTTCACAGAGTTAAGAATCCTGACCAATGAGTTTTTATGGGAAGGGAAAAGAGCGAGGGTCAGTAGGCAGATATTAATAACACCCAGACGGGAGGGAGGGTTACCACTGCCGAACTTCCAACAGTACTACGAGGCTACGCAGTTGCGGGTGATTAGAGAATGGCTCCATGAAGGGGAGATCACGCAAGACAAACAATGGGTGAAAATGGACAGAGCAGTAGTACACCATAACCTGGCAGAGGTATTGTGGCTGCCGAAACAACACGGGCCCAAGCACTTATACGAGAGCACCATAACTAAATTAGTGGCTGACAATTGGGATAAATTGGTGGGAACCAAGGGGATAACGACCTTTCCATCCCCCTTCATGCCTATATTCAACAATGGGGACTTTACACCAGGGCTAGAAAAGGGGGCATTTAAGCAATGGCAGGAGGGGGGTTGCAAAAAGCTGGGAGATATGTTCCAGGGTGAGGGAATACTCTCATTTGAGGAATGTAAAAGGGAATTTGGGGTGAAGGAAGGGGAAAGGCTCAGGTATGCGCAAACACAGCATTGGGTTCTGGACCCCGGAAACAAACGGGCAGCGACCAGGAAGACGACGCAGTTCGAAACATGTCTCCTATCCAATGACCGGTTCAAGGGGCTTATATCTAACCCGTATAGGATTTTAGATAACGGAAACGGCAGACAACAATGGCGGTATATGCGGAGATGGGAGCGGATCCTGGGAAGGGAGATCGGAGGGGAGGAATGGCAGAGATTATGGAGGAAGATCCCCAATTGCAAGAGGCATGGTATAAGATATTATTTGGCTGGCACTACACACCAGCCTGTCTCCACAAGCTATGTCCTGGAACTTCAGGGGACTGCTGGAGGGGATGTGGGATGGAGGGCAGAGCACATATGGTGGAGGTGTCCGAAAATTGAGCCATTCTGGCAAGAGGTGCAGAGGGCGCAGGACCAGGCTACGGGCTGGGAAACCGGAGCAGATTCTATTAGGAGTCAGAGGGTATACCGCAGCGGGGGAAACCCAGAACGCGGGGGGGGGCGAGAGTGGTCCTCACTCTCGCAGCTATGATGGTAATAGCGCAGAGGTGGAAAAGCAGAGGTACCCATGATGCAGGACTGGCTGCCAAAGATATGGGAAATTGTAGCCCTCGAGTGGGCAACGTACGCTATGAACAACAATGTCCAAACCTTCGCAGAAGGCCGGGGAGAAACTTTGGCCTTTCTTAGAGACGACTTCCGGATAGGGTGGTGTCCCCAGCGCCTAAGACTATTGGATTTACAGTGAACCTCAGCGACCGTTCCATGAAGATAATGGACCAAGGACAGTGTGGAACCTGCCTCTGGGGGTGGGGGAAATCAGTTGGGGAATGGCTTAACATGTTTGTAAAATCAATAAAAACATTTAAAAATAAAAAAAATCTTAAAGAAATCTGGGAGCTCCGATGGAAGTCCCCAAGAGAGATGCAACAGCCGGGGTAGGACATTCATTTTGACCAAGGTCATTCTACCATACCACAAGATCATAAATGGAGCCCAACGAGAAAGGTCTGCTCGAATCGCTCCATCTTGGGAGCATAATTAAGTCATAGTAGCGATTCAAGTCGCTTAGGTAGAGTTATTCCCAGGTATGTGATCTTTATGGGTTTGACTTTCATACCCCTGATGAGTCTTAGATTCCCAATCCTGCAGTCCGTAAGACTCAACCGAAGTACACTGGATTTGGACACATTCATTTTAAGTCCTGAGAAATGGCCAAAGGTTTCTAGCTAAGCAAGCAGTGTTGGGAGGGACTGGTGGGTGTCCACCAAATAATTCAAAATGTCATCCACGAATAGGCACAACTTAAATTCCACCTCCCCACATTTGAGCCCCTTAAACTCTGGGTTTTCTCGTATAGCAATAGTGAAGGGCGCCATTGAAAGGGCATATAGTAGGGGTGATAGAGGACATCCCTACCCCTTGCCTCTTGTAAGATGGAAGGGAGCCGACAATACCCCGTTAACCGATAGCCTGGCTGACAGGTCACTATATAGGGCTGAAATCCAACAGCAATTCTGCCCAACCCCCATTTTCTGAAGTACTTTCCCCATGTAACCCCATCACCCTGATATTCTGCTTCATACAGGTGATGGTAGTATTTTCTAAATTCTTCCGCTATTAACTCATCATTGTGAAGCCTTTTACCCTCTACAGTATGCATGGCGACCACCCTTCTCGTCTTTCTCTGTGCCCTTAACTTCCAGGCAATGATCTTGTCTGCCCGCTCCCATTTTTCCATATATTTTTGTATTAGGAACATCAATTTCCTTTCTGTCTGATGTAACATTAAGGCCTCCAATGGTTTTTATATTTTTTGAGTTTCTCAGATGAAGCTGGCGACACCTGAGTATTTTGTTTACCTCCCGGCTTTATGTCCTCGATTTTATTTCTCAATTCTCTCTCCTGTTGCTTTCGCTCCGTCTTCCTTTGTTGCCTAGTCTTATTAGTTCCCCCTAATTGTTGCCTTAAAGGCCTCCCACACGACTGGGATACTCACTTCACCATTTTCATTGAACTGAAAATATTCTTTGATCTTGGACCACAAACCCTGGGTGATTCACTTATCTTTAAGGAGAAGATTGTTACATGCCCATCTTCCCCCACCCAACTCCTCTGCCCATTTTCCCAATGTCACTTTTACTAGATTGTGATCCGACCACACGATGGGCTTTGTGGTGGACTACTCAACTCTACCTTTCAGGGTATATTCCTGCAGAATGTAGTATATTCCTGAGTAGGAATAGTGGACATGGGAGTATTAAGTAAAAAGGGGGTCACTATTCCCCCACCAGAATGAGAGCATCCACCACCCCCATTTCCTCATTGAGTTTCTGAGAGCAGTGATATTGAATAACCTGGGCCACCATTAGAGGTCCTTCTCTGGGTCAAGCACCATGTTGAAGTTGGCACCTATCTCTAGGAGACCTTCAGCGAACAAGTGGCGTTTCCCCCTCACAGACTCCCAGAAAGGCGCGCACAACCTTCATTTGGGCAATACATTTATCCCACCGACACTCTGCTCCCTTTTATCCTACCCTTAAGAAAGATGAAGCAGTTCTCCAGGTCTCTCATTCTGTCTAGTTCCATACCCAATTTACTAGCCACAATTATTGCCACCCACTTTCTTTTTGAGGTGTCAGATGCCCAGTATACAGACTCAATGGACCTTGCTTTCAATGCTGGTTCCTTGTCTTTCTTTCAGTGTGTCTCTTGCACAAACATGAGGTCCAGTTTTTATAGATTAAACTCCTGCACTTACAGGGATCGCTTGTATGGGTAATTGAGGCCCCAGACATTCAGAGAGCGCGTTTTAAGACCGAATCAAAGTTAGTCATCCGGCCACTTGCACAGTTACCTCCTCTTGACTTATCATTAAGTGGCGGACTGTGTGCAACCCTTCATTCACCATGGAGCCCCATTTTTGAAAGATTAAGCAGTGATCAAACCCAGCCAAACAACTACCCCCTCCCCTAACACAAACTGAAACAACCATCCCTGCATCTCCCCGCTCTCCTTTCCCCTCTCGGCGTCTGGCCTGGTGATTATAGCCATCTCTCTTACGGGCCAAACTACCAACCCCCTTTTTCCCCTGGGTAATACATAGCACATATTCATCATTTTGAGCCCCCCCCCACCTTTTGTACACCTCATTTGCACCTAACCACCTCCCCATCAAACATTGGTTCCTCCCCACAGTCCACCAGAGATCCTCAAGTTATCTAACAAAACTTGTATACCAACAAGAGGGCTCCTCCAAACCACCATGACTCTCACCCATACCCCCGGGTCATTTCCCGGTAACCCCTCACATGATATCGAACACCTCAACAACTTGGGGTAAAATGCCGGAATCCATTCTGGCCTGCCATTAATAAGCCTGTGATTACGTCAGCCCCTGCCTCAGGTTCCAGTGAGGGAAGGGGAGTTAAGTTTCTTTAATTTTTCGGAGGCCTCTAATGGAGCGTCTGTCCTTTGGACCCTTGTTCCTCATTGCTGTTCCATTCAACTCTCCTGATGTTCGGTTAAGAGGTCTCTGATCATTTCCCCCAAAAGGTTCAATGGATATTCTACTGTTGTCCTCTGTAGTGCTAGGTTTGTATTTGGCAACATCATATTCAAAGGCTAGAGAGAGGGAAAACCCCCATCTGTATCAGACTCTCTTAGTAGAGAGCCATTTAGTTTGGGGCCCACAGAGAGGTCGTCTGACCAGCGTAAATGACTAGAGATCCTGAAAGATGGTTATTTGCGCCGCTGTCACGCTCACCTGATTCCCACGGAGGCGCAGGTCTGGCTTCAAGTGCTGATGCTTCTTCAATGGTGAAGCGCAGGACTCTGAGGATGGACCGGAAGGGCCCCTCTACTCTGGCTTTTCTGGCTCGCAGGAATATTCCCCTGTGCGTGAAAAGGGAGTATTACCTACTGACGAAATAATGCTCAAGCCTCCCACTCCCTTCCAACCCTCCTCGATACCCTTCCACGATTCCCCGTGAAGTCTCACCTTAGGGTCTGGAAGGATGAGTTCTCCATCCTGCTTCTGATGCAGGGGCGCGTTGAAACCCAGTTACTTCACTGGTTTGAGGTTTGATGGGAGTTCAAAATAAGATTGACTATTCAGGTGAGGCGCTGTAAGAGTTCTGTTGCAAGTTCAAAAGTTCAAGCTTAATAATAATGTTCATTGTCTTATTGCAGCAAGCGCTAATGCTTATGTCTTTTTCCCCTTGGGGGCCGGGGTTCGGAATTCCGGAGATATGGCGCCGACCCGAAGTGTAAGTTCCGGATGAGCGTTCAGGTAATGTCTTTGCATTCGCTCATTCAATGTTTTTGTCTTTTTTCCCCATTGGGGCCGGGGTCCGGAATGCCAGGAAGCGGCAGGACCCGAAATGAAATGGGAATGACCCAACAGGTAAGTCTTAGAAGGAAAGTGAGCTTTTCCTATTTCCCTTCTTTCTCTCACCTTGTTTTCTTGTCTTTTCTCTCTAGGCTCTGGGAAGTGGGTGCGGATCCGGATGATCGCTGCTGAAGATGGAGGCGCCCAGGAAAGGTGAGTGAAATGCAGCGATCGAAGCGAAATGCTTTTAAAATGATGTCTTCCCTTTCAGGATCGTCGGTGTGATGTCCCCGTGATGCAGCTTTAGCAGGTAAGGTCTTCTTTCTATCCAATTCTCTCTTATCTCCTTTTGCAGGCGACCCAGGATGCTGACAGGCGTGGCTGAAGTCCAGATGCAGGAGCTGACATGGTGAGCGTCCAGCTGCGAGGAGCAGAACAACGCGAAGCGTGAGTTGCTGATCGGGCGTGGTTTAAATAGCTTTGGAAGAAGTTCCAGGCATGTATCCTTCCACCGATCAGGTATGTATCCTTCCCCGACCACACCCAGGTGGAAAGTAGTCCCACAGGTAAAGTAGTTCCATTCAGGCCTCAAGAGGGCCTGGATGTAGCAGCATGGTCTGCATCAGGTAAGTGCACATTAAAACACTTGAACACATGTCTAGCTTTATGAGCCTGGCGCCTAAGGCGCCAGGACAGGGGTCCAACATGAGCCTGGCGCCTAAGGCGCCAAGACTGTGTCCAAAGGGCCCCAGCTTGGGCCCGCTGGCACTTCCCTGGGGGGAATGATGCCTGCCTCTGGGGTTGCTGGGTCGGACCTGGCTCCTTGGAGGTAGGCATCATGACAGCCGCTCCCCATTCCACTCAACCCACTTTTCTAGCTCTGTCCAAGATTCTGGATTTTTCAAAATAGTAGTGGAATCTCGCCAATATGGAGTGAAGACCACAGGTCCCCTTCCTGCGCATTGGGCCCTATCAATGGTCGGCTCTGTTGTGTTGTCCTCGTTAAATATCTTTTTTATGACCTCATAATTATGTCTCCCTGTGTTTCACCATCTGTCTCAGGGAACCCAAAAAAACAGATTATTACGACGTTCTCGATTTTCGAAATCGTCCATTTTTAGCGCGGCTTCCTCTTCTCTCCTTTCCAACTCTGTGATCTGCATGTCCAGTTGGGTCTCCAAGATGTCAACTGAGGATTGTAAGGAAGGCATGGTATCAAACAGTGAAGACAGACACGAGTGATCACAGTTCAAGGGTGTTTATTGAACCTCAAATGGGTTGGTTGAGCGCCTATCTAAACCTAAATCTATGGATGGTAGCAAGCTACGACAATCAAATAATAACACAGCCCTAGTCGGGTCTCTGTCAAAATAAAAGGGCCTAAACTAATAAACCTATTGCTAATCCTTCTAAATGCAAAAGGCTGTGGGAAAACGATGTATGTAATAGAAAAGTGTCCAAGAAACAATATGTTAGGATAGTTGAGCAGTTGGCTTCCCTTCCCCTTTTTTCAGCACGGGGCACGGTGGCACACTCGAGCTTTGCACACACACTGGCTTCTCTGCTATGTGAATGCAGCTCAAAACATAAGTATCTGGGCCTCCTGCGCCAAAGTCTCTCTACCAATGAAAGTCTCTTAATGCAGAGCACCTGGCATAACAAACAAGTACCAAAGGCCCTTTCTCTCTAAGGGTTTTCACATTCACCACATTTCACAAGTTCTTGAGTTTACTGTTCACAATAGGTCTCCCTCGGTCGGGCTTGTGCATAAGGTGGTCCAAGTTCGCAATTGGTCTCACTCGGTCGGGCTCGGACCTCTCAATGCAAAAGTTCACAATGTTGGGTCTCAGACCTACCATGAGTCTCCCTCGGTTGTGCTCGGACCCTTTAAAACACAGTAGGTGTCCCTCTGTCGGCCTTGGACTTCTCAAACTTCCTTGCAGCCTTGCAGCTTCACAACCTTTCTCAGAGACTTTCAATTGGGCATACATTCTTCTCTGCCGGACCACTCTCATACTTAGCATTCGTGATTTCCAGTTCACAGTAATGGGCTCTCCTTCTCTCGCATATTAATATCCTGCTTGTAACCTTCAGTGTGCTCTCTTGACTCACCGGTTTGGTCAGGAGGCTCCTTGCCTTTGTGTCTTTTGATGTAGGAATCAAGGCCTTCAGTCTCATTGCATCTGCACTTCCCCAACTCTGCTGTTCACCCGGGAGGGTGGCTTGCAACCTTGTAGCACTTCAGACGCGATTCTTTCTCCCCAGCTGGGTTGGCATGTGTAGCCCTCGTCGCTCCCGAGACAACACGATTTCTAGCAAAAGGGATCTCTGGCCTGTAGATTCTTGGCCCTAGCCATCTGGCCTGTTTTTTCTCCTTCGCCTGGCTTTCCATTGCTCTAGAAGAGCCGCTCCTTCTCTTGCATTGCCTTGTTCTGTTATTATCAAAAATAAATGTCTCTGGACTTCGAGTTCTAGAAGGCAACAGTCTTTTTCGCTCCCACTTCGGTAGCTCCCCTTTCGAGGGGATTGGGTCCTCCGACGTATTCCATATCTATGACAGTAATCACCACAGCTGTGCTGCTTCGGAAAATATTTCGGCTCCTGCGTCAATGACGTCGATACGCCGTCCTCGAGGACCTCCTCCGACGGCCGACGTCACCAGATGTTATAAGTAGGACGCACGACGCCCGTAGCCTCAGTTTTCCGTGAACGTGTTCGCTCCGGAGATCTCGGCGCGCCACGACTCTTTGGAGTTTCTGTTCTTTTGGTTCTTCGAACCTGTTAGTTTTGTGAAGTATTCTCAGGATGTCTTCCTCTTCTTCCACCCCGCGTCTAGGCTTTAAGAAGTGTGGGGACTGCGGGTCCAAGTTGTCGGTGACGGACTCGCACGACTACTGCCTCTGGTGCCTCGGGGAGGCCCACGACACGGATGATTGTGTCGACTGCCAGTCTCTTACGTCCAAGGCCTTGCGGGAACGTAAGAAGAAGCTATCAGTCGGTAAGGTGTCCAAGCCCCGGAAGGCGAGGTCCACTGGGCTTTCGACAATTCGAGGGGCGACTCTCTGCATCGTAGTCATAAGTCTAGGGGGTCTCGGTCCCGGAGTGTGTCCCGCCACTCCTCTGCCTCTTCGAGGCACTCCCGGAAACGCCATCATCGGTCGCCGGTGGCGCCGAGGTCGTCGATGGACTCTCTCGAGGCTCCGCGTCCGAGGAAGTCGTCAACGCCATCGGCGCCCAGGCTGTCGAAGGACACGCTCGGTGCTCCGCCCTTGAGGCCTGTGTCGAAGCCGTCGATGATGTCGGCGCCGTGCTCGACATCGACGCCGATTCACTCGACGCCCTCGACTCCTTTCAAGGCTGTGGTGTCGGAAGTACCCTGTGGCACGGTGGAACCCCCTAGAAAGGCTCTGGCCAAGGCAAAACATGTCTTTCTCCCTTATTCATTGCCCACTTTCCAGCCTATGGAGTATATTTCTGAGGTGGAAGAGGGTTCTGAAGAGGGGTTGGTTCCGGACTTTCTGGTCATAGCCAGATTGAGGACTTGCGTCAGTCTCTGCATGACGCCAGTGGTCTGGACACCTCTCCGGAGGTGGTTTTCTGTAGGCCTGAGCCTGGCACCCATGCCGAGTCATCGTACCGGCGCCTTATGTCGAGGGTCACGGACTACTTGGGGTGGTCGGTGCCCCCAGTTGATTTTGTGCAGGATGACTTGACGGATATCCTCGACCAAGGTCCTTTGATGGTGAACATCTTTTTGGCAGGAAGGCTGATGAGAGCCTTGAGAAGTTGCAGACCTCCAAAGCTGCAGCGAAGTCGTTGGGCGCTGCAGTCTGCCAACCTCCGCCTTTTCGTCCTAGGGGACAGCAGTGGAGGGGAGGTTCCTTTTTTTATTACTCATCCTTTAGTAAAGCGAGAGGTGCTGCAAGTCAAAGGGGCAACCGTAGGAGTGCCAGAGGTGGAAAACAAGGTACTCAAGATGCCAAGGCCGCGCGATTAGTTGCCTCTTTGCCCTCAGGCAACACCGCAGCCGCTTCAGCTCAGTCATGAGGCCATGTCCCATGGTTCGCCGGTTCGGGGAAGGCTGGCGCAGCATCTTGTCCAATGGCGTGCCATTACTTCAGATGTGTGGGTTCTGGAGATCATAGCCCACGGCTACTGTCTTCCCTTTCGGCAGAGGCCTCACGACAATCCACCGGGGAATCTCTCGTTGCAGAGTCCAAATCCGCTCCTTGTGCAGGAGGTTCAAGCCCTGCTGGAGAAAGGCGCCATAGAACTGGTGCCTGTAGCTGAGAGGAACAAGGGATGGTATTCCCCAAGTCCTCCGGGCCCTTCCACTTCAGGACTGGTTGGTGTCTCTCGACCTCAAGGACGCTTATTTTCATGTGCCGATCCATCCAAAGCACAAGAAGTACCTGAGGTTCGCGGTTGCCGACTCGCACTTTCAGTTTCGGGTCCTGCCGTTCGGATTGACCTCCGCCCCGAGGGTCTTCACCAAGCTCATGGTAGTGGTGGCAGTGCATCTCAGGAACGGGGGGATTCACGTCTACCCCTACCTGGACGATTGGTTGATCAGGGCGTGCTCTCCCGAGCAAGTCCTGGATCATCTGTCCGTCACCTGCCACTCCCTCCACAAGCTGGGCTTCTCCCTCAACTTAAAGAAGTCCCATTTGACGCCAACTCAAAGGCTCCAGTACATCGGAGCAGTGCTCGACACGTCCCTGGGGCACTGTTTTCCTCCCCAGGTGAGGGCTCATCACATTCAGCAGATGGTGCACAAGTTTCAGCATGCCCAGAGTCTCCCAGCGTTCGAGTTCTTGAGATTGCTCGGCCTAATGGCATCCTGCTTTCTTCTGGTGCCAGAGGCCAGGTTGCGGATGAGATCTTTGCAATGGGCACTCAAACTCCAGTGGTCTCAGTCCTCCGGCAGGATGTCGGACCCTGTTCAGGTGCCGTCCTCGGTCGCCCAGGACCTTCTGTGGTGGGCCGTCGAAGGCAATCTGATGAAGGGGGCTCCATTTTGGCTACCGTGGCCGGAGGTGACGATTGTGACGGACGCATCCCTCACGGGATGGGGAGCTCATGCCAACGAGTTGACAGTCAGCGGTCATTGGTCTCCGTCGGAGTCCAGACTCCATATAAATATGTTGGAGCTGAGGGCCGTCAGGCTTGCCCTGAAGGCTTTTCTGACGACTGTGCGAGGAAAGAATGTCCTGATTCTGACGGACAACACAGTGGCCATGCACTACCTCAACAAAAAGGGGGGGGGCAGAGTCACTTCCTCTGTGCAGGGAGGCGATGCAGCTCTGGTTCTGGGCCATCCAGCAGGAAATTTCGATCTCAGCAGTTCATCTGGCCGGAGACGAAAACGAGACGGTGGACGCTCTGAGCAGGCAGAGCACGATATCTCACTAGTGGGAGCTGGCTCAGGAGAGATCTTCGCCCTTTGGGGGACCCCTCAAGTGGATCTCTTCACCTCCAGTGTCAACAGGAAGTGTGAAAGGTTCTGCTCGCGGGGATTTCCTCCAAGAGGAGCCTTAGGAGACGCGTTTGTAGTGGAGTGGTCCTTCCCACTGCTGTACGCGTTTCCTCCCGGCCCCGGACCCACATGCACTCTGTCTCAAGTGCCTGAGGCCAGACCACTTCTGGGGCATGTGTGCGGATTGCAGCTCTCTCAGGCACAGGGCATTGAAAAATCGGTTGTCGCGTTGGAGGGAAATCTTCCACACTTCTCCGGCACACCTTAAGGACTTTGTCTCCAGGACCTCTCATCAAGACAAGGGTCGGTCCTCTGTTCAGCACAGCTTCTCAGCATGGTGACTCCTTCCCAGGGGTTCCCATGGGCAAGCGTTCCTCAGATTCAGGTTCTGGTAGGCCTGAGGCCTCTAAGGCAACCAGATGCCCAGCTGAGGGGGTCAGGGGCCCTACCGGGCTGTCCTCAGAAGGGCAATCAAGTTCATTCTCTCCCTCGACCCTAAGGGGTAAAGGATCATCTGCGGCTACCGACAAGAGTCAGTCCTCGACGCGATTCAGCACGACTACCGACACAGGTGGCTAGGGCTCACAGTCTACCAGTGTTCGCTCAGAGATCGTGAGTCGGGGCATTTCGACTACCGGCCAGTCGGCGAGGACTCAGCACCTACCAGAGTGGTCTCTGAGGTTGACGGTGCTGTTTCAGGTTCGGGGGTCAGAACATGTCCTCCCATGTCTGAGCCATAGGATCCAGCAACTAGCGAGGATCGCTTCTTCAGGCGCTTCCTCCTCCTCATGCGTTCCCCTCAGATGACGGGGCTCCTGAATGAAATAGTGAGGGAGATGATCCTGCAGGTGGTGCCAAACCCTGTCCTCCACCTCTGGGCCCTCCGTCCGTTCCTCCAGCGCTACTAATACCAGTACCTCTCCCGGTACAGGCAGTAGCGGTTGTTCACACCTCTCCACCTCCTCCTGTAACACCAACGTCTCCCACTCAACAGCCGTTGACCTGTCTTCGAATCCGGACCCAGGGGGAACCCCGCCCGCACCTGTGTCCTAGGGCCTAGACTCCCCCAAGTCTGAAAAAAGGGTGGGTGTGATGGCGATGATGGTGCCCAGGACGATGAGCCCTCGGCATCCGTTAAGGCCTTTCATGACCCCCTTCAGGGCTTGGCGGAGTTCTTGGGGTCCCTCTTCCAGAGGAATTCCCCACGGAGTTTGGAGTGGTAGCAGAGGTTTTGGGCAAGCGCACCACGATCTGTTCTGGGATCCCTCTCCAGAAGGCTGTCCTGCAGGTGGCGACAATGGTCTGGGAGAAGATGAACAAGAAATTAGATAGCAGGTTCAGGCCTCCCATCCTAAACCGCATTCTTCGGTGGTGGCTGCAGCCTCCCTCTAGTCTAAACCATTGCCTTTGTTGTCTTCCTCCTCAGGAGCCACCTCCAGTTGTCTTTCCAAGGAAGCCTTGAGTCTTTGGGCAAACACTGTTATGCTATATCAGAACTGCATCTCTGGCAGGCCAATGCCGGTGGCCTTTTAGCTGCGGCTAACCAGAAGCTGTGGCGGGAGCTCTGGGCGTTTCTGCCTGACCTCCCTCTGGGGAGGCAAGCCTCCTTCAAGGCCATTCTGGCGAATGCCCGGAGCGTTGTGCAGGACCTCATGGAGTCTTCGGTCTCCCACATCGACACAGCCAGCAGAGGGCTTTGCCGGGGTGTCGAGATGAGAATTACAGCGTGGATGCATGCCACAAAATGTTCATCTGATTTGCAAGAGCAGAATCCTAGATCGGCCCTTTCATGGCGTGGACCTCTTTCATTTGTCAACCGATGACGAGTTGACAAAGAAGAAAACGCAAACCGCCAAGTCCTTGACCATCCTGACTAAGCCAGGGCAGAAGTCCTTCCCTGTGTCTCGGGGCAGGACCGGATTGAAACCCTGCGCTTTCACCGGCTTGAAGGGTTTTCGGAACCTAGGTACGCGGAGGCCCGATAGGTCACCCAGTGACAACAGGAGGAAGCAGCAGAGGGCATGGCGTAGGGTTTCCTGCTCTCCCTCCTCTGCTCCCGCCTCCGACGCCAAGCAACAGTGACGCCCCAGTTGGGGAAGACGGCTCTTTTTCCAGGACAGCTGGAAGTGTCTTTTCAAGAACCCTTGGATCCTATCTATAGTCTCTGTGGGCTTCATTCTTCCTCTTTCTTGGTGCCCTACAGTCCCCTACTAGACCTCTCTTGTGCCTTTGGCACTGTCAACCATGCCATCCTGCTCAACCGTCTCCGTGATAACCTGGGTATCACTGGTCAGGCTCTGGCGTGGCTGATTTCCTTCCTCTCCAATCGACCCTCCCAGGTCCAACGGGGATCCTTCCTCTCCATCTTTTTCTCTACCTATGGTGTCCCCCAGAGATCTAACCTCTCTCCATGGCTGTTCAACCAATACCTGGCACTCCTTGCCCACCGCATCGCCGCTATCTGTCCCAACTTTCAGTGCTATGCGGACGATACCCAGCTCATTTTCAGGCTACTCTCGGCCTCCTCCTCTCCTTCCCTCATCTCTGACTGTCTGTCTGCCATCCAGGAGTGGTGTGCCGCCAACGACCTCTGCCTTAATGCCAGTAAGACTGAGATTCTACTCATCGGCACACCCACTCCCTCCTTCCCTGCAGCTCTCTGGCCGGCCTCTCTTGGCCCTCTTCCTATTCCCACCTGCAAGGCTAAAAACCTCGGGGTCATCTTCGACTCTGCTCTCCCCTCGCATCTCTGACGTCTCTAAGAAGTCACACTACCAGCTGCACCTCCTTAGAGGTATTCTTCCTTTCCTCTCCTTCCCCCAGAAGCTCACTGTCTCCAGAGCCCTGGTCCTCTCTAGGCTGGACTATTGTAACAGCCTCTATCTAAATCTGCCTGTCCTTGGACTCAAGCCCAGGGATCGTATCTCTCCAGGACTGAAATCCCTGCACTGGCTCCCAGTGGCTGCGAGGATTAAGTTCAAAACCCTATGCATTGTACACAAGGCCTTCTGGGGCCGAAATACATTCAACTCTCTTTTCCTAAATATCTTCCTTCTCGAGCTCTTCGCTCATCCGCCTCCAACTCCCTCAGTGTCAGTCGCTTCTCCAAGCAACGAGTTGGTGGCAGATTACTCTCTTCGGCTGGGGCCTCTCTCTGGAACAGCCTTCCTGCCTCCCTGAAACTCAAGGAGAACCATCTCCGGTTCCGGAAGCACTTCAAAACCTTCCTCTTTGCCTCTGCTTTCTCTCCCCCTCTCCCCTGCAGATTTCCTGACTGAAACTGCTCAGGTTACCTGGCCACCCTTTCTGATCTCTGGCCCAGGCCCCGTCATTTGCCCACTTGCACTGCCTGCCTGGCTGCCCCTGCACCTGGGGACCGTTGTTCTGTATCCTTACAGTCCTCTACCAGCACTTTTGTCTGCACTTCCTTGCACTTGCCACCAGCTGGCTGTTTATTTTCTTATTTATTCCACTTTTCCCATGTACTGCACTTTCCCCTCTTCCTTCCCCTGCGCACTTTTCCTTTTTCCCTGCCTTCCCATGCACTTGCGCGATCTGAATGACACTTGGCCTAGTAGGATCGTTGTCTGTCCTCCCTTTGTCCCCTCCCCCTTGAAACACTTGTGTATAGGCACGTTATAAATGCCATATCATATCTACCATCCTCTCCTTCTCTTTGTCCGATTGGGTCACCAGCTCTTTTTTTCGGGACGTCCTTTCACTCTTGGAGATGGGAGGCGGTGAAATGGTTCCTCAGTTAGACAGGGGCTCCGTTTTCTACTCCAGGATTTGTGCAGTACACAAGAACAACCAGTCTTGCTTGAGGGTAGTCCTGGACCTGTCATTTCTCAATCTGTCTTTACAGCTCAAATGCTTCACGATGATTACTCGCGTGCACTTTGCAGAGTCTATGTGCAGAGGACTGGATGTGTTCCGTAGACCTCAAGGATGCGTACCTGCATGTCCCCATCTAGCAGCTGCATCGGAAGCTTCTGTGGTTCTCGATTATGTACCTCCTTCAGTACAAGGTGCTGCCATTCGGCCTGAGCTCAACCGCTTGTGTCTTCACTAAGTTGATGAACGCAGTGGCGGGATTCTCTGCTTGGAAGGCCATCACCTATACCGTTACCTGGATGACTGGCTGGTGAGGGAGGGGGGGATATTCTCCACCAGCTGGGGTGCACCCTCAACCAGAGTAAGTCACAGTTGTGCCCCAGTATCTGGTTTCCTTAGGGGTGCATTGGAACACGGCTGTTCAGCGGTTGTTCCCCACGCCCGAGAGGCTCCTCTGCCTTCGCAAGGTGATATGGCACTTTCTGACCAATTCGACCATCTCAGCATGGTGGTCCAGCACCTTCTGGGGCTGATGGCCTCCTGCATGCTCACTTTGCAGCACGCTTGCCTCAAGCTCCACCTGCCAGCCAATTGAGATCAGGAGACAGGGTCTCAGTCGGACAGCAACCCTATACCCCTGCTCCTCCTTCCCTATCTTCGCTGGTGGTTGATGAACAGCAATGTTTCTGTGGGTGCCCCCTTCACCCGACCACAGCCTACCCTGGTGGTGACAACGGACTCCTCGCTTTTGGGTTGGGGGGCTACTCTGGAGGGCTACACGATTCATGGCACATGGTCCAGGACGGAAGTCCTCATGCATATCAATCTACTCGAGCTCAGGGCAGTGTGCATGGCCATCAAGGCGTTTCTACCCCCCCCCCCCATCAGAGACAGGTCTGTTCTGGTCAGGACAGACAATTCTATTCTGATGTTTTATCTGAACAAGCAGGGTGGTACCAGTTTCCCCCCTCCCCCTCAACCCCCCACTCTCCTCCTCCTTTGCATGGAGTCGTTATCAATCTGGGAATGGGCCCTGACGGAGGGGATTTTGATTTCAGCAGAACACCTCCCGGGGAGTTGCACATCAACTCCTTTTTACCCTTGTTCCAGCATTGGGGGTTCGCGGACCTGGACCTGTTCGCATCTCTGAATTCCAAGTGCCCCCAGTTTGCTTCATGGGCAGGACAGGGTTGGGGGTTTCTGGGAGACACCTTCCAGATTTGTTGACACAGCCGCAGATGTTATGCGTTCCCCTCCTCCCCCCTGCTCCAACGGACCCTTCACAAGTTCCACTCTTCGGTGAGCTGCAGCCTCATCCTGATTGCCCCCACTAGCCTTCGAAAGCCTGGTTTTCGGATCTGCTGCAGTTGTGCTCCCAGGGGCCCGCCCACCTTCCAATCCCCAACAGGTGCTTCGTGACGCAGCAGGGTGGGGCAGTGGAACATCTGGACCCGCCCAGGCTGGCTCTGCTGGCCAGGTTCCTGACCAACTAAGGCTACAGCAGGCTCAATTTTCCGATGACAATTGGGTCATCGTTCAACAGGCCAGAAGGCGCTCTATTCGGTCCCAGTATAAGAGCAAATGGACTAGGTTCTACCATTGGGCTCATGACAAGGGTCTGGATCTTGTCCTCTTGACAAAATACTGGCTTTTTCACTGCACCTGCCTCGCTCCGGAGTGCCGGTGGATACTTGCTGCACTTAATTGGTTGCCATTGGGGCTTACAAGAACTCTCCTGAGCATGTGTTTTCGGCGGACACCCAAGTGGTTAAGGCCCACCTCAAGGGGTTGTCTAAGCTTTTTCCTCCAGTGCATAGGCTGCATCCGGTCTGGGACCTCAATGTGGTTCTTGCAGCTTTGCAGCGCAAACCTTTCGAACCGATGGCCTCTGTGGACATCCTGCTGGTAACGCTAAAGACAGTTTTGCTGGTGGCTCTCAACTCTGCGCGCAGGGTCAGCAAGCTGAAGGTGTTATCTTTGTGCAAGCCTTTCACCACATTTCACGACGACGGTCATCTTGCGCACTCACCCAAACGTCTTGCCCAAGGTAGTTTCTCCATTTCATCTGAATCGAGATCTGCCTGCCGGTGTTCTTCCTGAGCCCGGAGTCAAAGGCAGAGAGGACCCTGTATTCGTTGGACCTCAAAGGGGTCCTTAAGTTTTACCTCTCTAGGATGAAATCCTTCTGGAAGTCCGAGGCATTATTTGTCCCTTTTAGGGGTGCTGCCCCCAGCTCTCGGCTTCCAAAGCTTCTATCGCCCGCTGGATGGTGCAGGCCATTTCAGAGGCGTGTACGGCCATCAAACCGGTCCCAGAGGGGATTCATGCCCAAATGGTTAGGGCTAAGGCCACGGCAGTCACATTCCAGAGACATGATTCTTGGGATGTCATCAGCAGGGCAGCTACTTGGGCCACTCCGACTTTCTGCAAGCACTATTCCCTGGACAACAGCTCCAAGCGCGATGCTGAGTTTGGTCAGAGAGTTCTGCAGAACATGTTTGCTTGTTCTTAAGTATGAGGCAATCTATCACGGCTCCACCCTATGCTCTTGGTTGGTGGAATCGCCCAAAAGGAAGGAGGAAAGGGGACGGGACGTATGAGTAATTAAACTTCGAGGGGATTGGGTCCTCCGACGTATTCCACATCTATGACAGGTAATGTCCACAGCTGTGCTGCTTCGGAAAATCTTTTGCTCCTGCGTCGATGACGTCGATGCGCCGTCCACGAGGACCTCCTCCGACGGCCGACGTCACCCAATGTGATAAGTAGGACGCACGACGCCCATAGCCTCCAGTTCCGTTTTTTCCGCGAACGTGTTCGCTTCGTGAATCTCGGTACGCCTCGACTCGTTGGAGTTGCTGTTTTCTTTTCTCGGTTCGTTGAACCTGTTCGGTTGGTGTGAAGACCTGTTTGTGGCGATGTCTTTCTCATCTTCGACCCCGCGTCCGGGCTTCAAGAACTGCGGGGACTGTGGGTCTAAGATGTCGGTCACGGACTCGCACGGCGCCTGCCTCTGGTGCTTCGGGGAGGCCCACAATACGGACGACTGTGTCGACTGCTAGTCGCTCACTGCGAAGGCCTTGCGGGAACGCAAGAAGAAACTGTCGGTAGGTCGGGTGTCTAAGCCCCGGAAGTCGAGGTCTGCGGGGCTTTCGACCGATGACTCGAGGGGTGACTCTCCGCGTCGTCGTCAGAAGTCCGGTGGGTCTCCTTCCAGGAGTCGGTCTCGCCACTCCTCCGCCTCTTCTAGGCATTCCAAGAAGCGCTGGCATAGGTCGCCTTCCCCGTCCTCTTCCGAGGACACCGCCCGTCGGCGGGTCGCTTATCCCTCTATGCAAGCAACGCCAGAGGAATGGGCTTCCTTCGGGAAGCAGATGCTAGCGATTCTGGAATCGCAGGGCACTGGCCATCTGCGCCTCTGAGTGGTGTCGGTCGGCCGGCACCGGTCGAGAGACATCGCCCGTACGCCTTCGGGCTCGGTTGGTCGGCACGGCTCGCGGGAGAGGTCCCGCTCGGACAAGGGTAGCCGTTCTCGCCATGCCGGTTCCAGGTCCCGGTCCTCGACGCGCTCGAGACCGCGTGATCCTGTGCCGTCTTCGAAGAAGACGTCGACGCATGTGGCGCCGAGGTCGTCGAGGATTTCTCTTGAGGTTCCGTCTTCGAGGGGGTCGTCGACGCTGTCGGCACCCAGGTTGTCGAGAGACACGCTCGGAGCTCCGGCTTCGAGGACTGTGTCGACGCCGCAGATGCTGGAGGCGTTGCAGCTGACGTCGACGCCGATTCGCTCGACGTCGATGCCTTTTCTGTCGACGCCGACTCGCTCGGCGCCCTCGACGCCTTTCAAGGCGGTGGTGTCGGAGGGGCCCCGTGGCATGGGGTTTGCCCCTAAAAAGGCTATGGCTAAGGTCCGGCACTGCTTTGGTCCGCAGAGGTCTTCCTCTCACCGCCTGCAGTACATTTCAGAGGGTGATGAAGGCTCTGATGGCGGCCTGGTTCCGGTTACGGTTCCAGATGACCTTATCTCGGGCCATAGTCAGTTTGATGACCTGAAGCAGTCACTGCATGATGCCAGTGGACTGGACACCTCTCCGGAGGTGGAGTTTTGTCGGCCGGAGCCTGGCACTCATGCCGATTCGTCATATCGGCGCCTTATGTCTCGGGTTACCGAGTACTTGGGTTGGTCAGCTCCCCCAGGGGAGTTCGTTCAGGATGATCTCACGGACATCCTTGATCTCGGTCCACCCACTGACCCGGTTTTGCCTTTTCAAATGGCTTTGCAGAGAAGGGTGGCGGCGGCTTGGACTGCTGCGGAGAGTCTCCCGGCAGTGGGCAAGTCTTGTCGCGAAAATACCGTCCAGCCAGTAGCGACCCCTGCTACTTGTCTAGGCACCCCACCCCGGAGAGTTTGGTGGTGCAGGCGGCTACGGCCCCGGCAAAGCAGGCGTCGTATCCTACCATCCCTCCGGATAGGGACGACAAACGTTTTGACGGCTGGGCGAAGAAAGTGTTTTCTTCTGGTGGTATGGCGCTTCAGGCGGCCAACTCCATATGTGCCTTGTCTCGTTTCACACACACGCTGTGGAACTGTGTTGCATTAGCGGCTGATCATATTCCCAAAGGGGACGAACGGGATGGTTTCCTTGCTATGGTTCAGGATGGCAAGGATGCCATGTGTGAGGCCGTTCAGTCGGGTTTGGACTTGGCGGATTGTGTCAGCCGGTCCATGGCGGCGAGCACCGTAATGCGCAGGTTTGCGTGGTTGAGGAAGTCTGGGTTCGTGCCTGATATGCAGTCCCGGCTCCTCAACATGCCCTTTGACTGTGAACACCTTTTTGGCAGTAAGGCTGACGAGAGCCTTGGGAGGTTGCAGACCTCCAAAGCTGCAGCGAAGTCGTTGGGCGCTGCAGTTCGCCAACCTCCACCTTTTCGTCCTAGGGGACAACAATGGAGGGGAGGTTCCTTTCGCTATTACTCGTCCTTCAGTAAAGCGAGAGGAGCTAGCAGTCAAAGAGGCCATCGTAGGAGTGCCAGAGGTGGAAACAAAGGTACTCGAGGTGCCAAGGCCGCTCGGGCAGTTGCCTCTTTTCCCTCAGGCAACGCCGCAGCCGCTACCACTCAGTCATGAGGCCAGGTCCCATGGTTCGCCGGTTGGGGGAATGATGGCGCAGCATCTTGTAGAGTGGCAAGCCATTACTTCGGATGTGTGGGTTCTGGAGATCATAACCCACGGCTACTGTCTTCCTTTTCGGCAGAGGCCTCACGACAATCCACCAGGGAACGTCTCTTTGAAGAGTCCGGATCTGCTCCTTGCGCAGGAAATTCAAGCCCTGCTGGAGAAAGGCGCCATAGAACTGGTGCCTGTAGCGGAGAGGAACAAGGGATGGTATTCCCCTTATTTTTGATTTCAAAGAAAGACGGGGGATTGAGACCCATCATGGACTTGCGCGGTTTGAACAAACTCCTCAGGAAGGACAAGTTCAAGATGGTGACTCTTTCTCAAGTCCTCCATGCCCTTCAACTTCAGGACTGGTTGGTGTCTCTCGACCTCAAGGATGCTTACTTCCATGTGCCGATCCATCCCAAGCACAAGAAGTACCTGAGGTTCGCGGTTGGCGACTCGCACATTCAGTTTCGGGTCCTGCCGTTCGGATTGACCTCCGCCCCGAGGGTTTTCACCAAGCTCATGGTGGTGGTGGCAGCGCATCTCAGGAAAGTGGGGATTCACGTCTAGCCCTACCTGGACGATTGGTTGATCAGGGGGAGCTCTCCCGAGCAAGTCCTGGATCATCTGTCTGTCACCTGCCACTCCCTTCTCAGGCTGGGCTTCTCCCTCAATTTAAAGAAGTCCCATTTGACACCAACGCAGCGGCTCCAGTACATCGGAGCAGTGCTTGACACGTCCCTGGGGCAGTGTTTTCCTCCTCTTCACATTCAGCAGATGGTGCACAAGTTTCAGTTTGCCCAGACTCTCCCAGCGTCCGAGTTCTTGAGACTGCTCGGCCTCATGGCATCCTGCATTCTTCTGGTGCCAGAGGCTCGTCTGCGGATGAGATCTTTGCAGTGGGCACTCAAGCTCCAGTGGTCTCAGTCCTCCGGCATGTTGTCGGACCCTGTTCAGTTGCCGCCCTCGGTAGCCCGGGACCTTCTGTGATGGGCCGTCGAGAGCAATCTGATGAAGGGTGCCCCATTTTGGCTGCCCTAGCCGGAGGTGACGATCGTGAGGGACGCATCCCTCACGGGATGGGGAGCTCATGCCAACGAGCTGACAGTCAGCGGTCGTTGGTCTCTGTCAGAGTCCAGACTCCTTATCAATCTGTTAGAGCTGAGGGCCGTCGGGCTAGCCCTGAAGGCTTTTCTGCCGACTGTGCGCTGGAAGAGTGTCCTGATTCTGACGGACAACACGGTGGCCATGCACTACCTCAACAAAAAGGGGGCGGCAGGGTCACTTCCGCTGTGCAGGGAGGCGATGCAGCTCGAGTTCTGGGCCATCCAGCAGGAAGTTTCGATCTCGGCAGTTCATCTGGCCGGAGACGACAACGAGACGGCGGACGCTCTGAGCAGGCAGAGCACAATCTCTCACGAGTGGGAGCTGGCTCAGGAGATTCTCCTGGAGATCTTCGCCCTTTGGGGGACCCCTCAAGTGGATCTCTTCGCCTCCAGTGTCAACCGGAAGTGCAGAAGGTTTTTCTCGCGGGAATTTCCTTCAAAAGGAGCCTTAGGAGACGCGTTCGTGGTGGAGTGGTCATTCCCACTGCTGTACGCGTTTCCTCCAGTCCCCCGTCATCCCGCAAGTGTTGCGGAGGTTCGGTTCCCGGATGATCCTCATTGCTCCGGCGTGGGCCCGGAGGACGTGGTACCCGGACCTTCTAGACTTGTCCATCTGCCCTCCACGTCGTCTTCCCTACCGAGACGATCTGCTCTCACGGGAGGGGGGTCAGGTTCTCCATCCAGAGGTCAGATCCCTCAATCTTCACGCTTGCTTCTGAAAGGTTGAGGTATAAGGATTGGGACCTCCCTGAAGACGTGATGGAGGTGTTGCTCTCGGCCAGGCAGCCAGCAACTAAGTCTCTGTACCGTTGCCGTTGGAGAAAGTTCTGCAACTGGTGCAGAGTTCAGAATGTGGATCCTTTTGAATGCGACATTCCCATGGTTTTGTCTTTCTTGCTTTCTTTGGCCCACAGGGGCTTGCAAGTGGGGGACCATTAAAGGTGACCTGGCGGCGCCGTCCATATTTAAGCGCTCGTCTGAAGAGTGTTCCTATTTTAAGATTCCTTTACTTTCGCAGTTTTTGAAAGGGCTCACTAATGTGTTCCCTCCGTCACCTTTTTTGGTGCCAGGTTGGGATTTGAACCTTGTTCTTAAGTTTCTTATGGGTGCTCCGTTTGAGCCTTTACATTCGTGCCCTTTGAGGCTGTTGACTCTGAAAACTGTTTTTAGTTGCGGTTACTTCCGCTCGCAGAGTGAGTGAGTGAGTTACAGGCACTTTCAGTTAAGCCACCCTTCACTGTGTTTCACAAGGACAGGGTTGTCTTTAGAGTTCGTCCTTCTTTTCTTCCGAAGGTGGTTTCGGAATTTCATTTGAGCCAGAAGGTTGTTCTTCCTGCGTTCTATCCTCCTCCACATCCTGGTAAGGAAGAGGAGAGGCTCCATAGGCTTGATCCTAGGAGAGCGTTGAGCTTTTATATCTCGCGCATGTCCCGGGTCAGAGTGGACGATAAACTTTTCATTGGTTACGCTGGAAAGCGTTTGGGACAAGCTGTGACGAAACAGACTTTGTCTCGTTGGATTATTTTAGCTATCTCCGAGTGTTACCACTTGGCGGGTAAGGACCCTCCGGCTGGCTTGCGGGCCCATTCTACCTGTCATGATCTCTGCTTCCAAAAGGTCAGGGTTTTCCCAACTCCCTTGGAAGCAGATCCATAACCCAGGTTCCGAGTGCCAACCAGTCCCAATTGGGACCTTTTGGACCCAGTCCTGGCGCCAGTGGCACCAGGCTCATAAATATGCCCAGTCCCAGCGCTGGAAGCGCCGGGCACATAATGCTTGGGTGGACTTACCTTCAGCAGACCATGCTGCTTACTTGCCTGCCAGTTGAGCCTCTGATCCTCTTCTGTTTGGAAGTACTTTTCCTGTTGGGTGGGGCTGGAGCCACTCCCTAGATTCAGAACACTGGAACTCTTCTGGAAGGCAGGAACTCTTTTCTTACCAGGAACTCTTTTCTTACTTAGGCGTGGCTGTGGAAGGAGACACCTAAGCACTACAGGAGGCTATTTAAACCACACCCGGTGGATGAATCTTGCTTTGCGTTATTCTGCAACCTCTGCAGCAGAACGCTCATCGTGTCTTCTGCATCCGGTCCTGGGCCTAAGGAAAAAGGCTTACCATCCTGAATCCAGTCTTCAGCAACACCTATAAAGACAAGAAAGAACAGGTTAGCATTCCGGCATCTGAAAGGCAAAGGCTTACCATCCTGAATCCAGTCTTCAGCAACACCTATAAAGACAAGAAAGAACAGGTTAGCATTCCGGCATCTGAAAGGCAAGGCCTACCTACTCTTCGTGCGCTCCGGAGGTCTTCACACTGCATTCCGGTATCTGAAAGACAAAAGTTTACCAACTCTTCGCACGCTCCGGAGGCCTTCGGCGCTGCATCCCGCATCTGAAAGACAAAACAAGGTGCGTTTAAAGACATTGGGGAACTTTAATACTCACGTGCCATTACTCCTTTCCACATCTAATCCAGTGGGTATTCCGGCACCCTGCAGCCGCTCCGAACTCGTACCTGCAAAATAAAAAGACAGTTAGAGCGCATAGTGAAGCAGGCAACAACCGCTTACTTACGTGCTTCCAGGCGCTTCTATTCATCACACGGGCTCCATCTTCAACTCACTTCAGCCCGTCATCCGCCATCGCCGGAACCCTGCAAAACAAGAGACATCATTACTAAAGACTTTAAAGACATTTGAATGACTCGAAACTTACCGTTCGTGCAGTAAACGACGGACAGCAGTCCTCTGAAGTCAAGAGGCCTGCGCTACCTATCCAGTGAAGAAACTGGTTAAGCACCCTGCCCCGAGGCAGATGGAGAGCTCGGCATTCACTTACCTAAGGTGAGAGCGTTAACCTTTGGGGGTCTACAGGAGAGGAGAAGAGGAAAGAGATAGGGACACCCCAATAACCCCAGTTCATTAACCCCATCTTTTCTATCTGCAGACATCTTACTCTACACGTCAGGCATACAGTGCACAGGGGTCCAGCCCAAAGAGCCAACCGGGTGCTACACATCACCTTTGAAGATACGGTAGTCGCCCAGTCAAGACCGGCGCCTCTGCGAGAATCAGGTGAGCGTTACACTACCAGAGGAGTGGCTGCGTCTACTGCCCTGCAGAGGGGAGTTCCTATTCGTCACATCTGTGATGCAGCCACCTGGGCTTCAGTACATACTTTTGTACGTCACTATTCCCTCGATTCCATCAGAGGGCAAGATCTGGCCTTTGGCAAGGCAGTTCTCTATTCCGCAATTTGATTGGGCATGCTAAATTTGTATTCTAAATTCTTTCCCACCCCCTTGCTTGGTACTGCTTTGGGAGTCTGTCATAGATATGGAATACGTCGGAGGACCCAATCCCCTCGAAGAACAAGTTACTTTCTTACCTGGTAACGTTCTTTCGATGGGATGGTCCGACGACGTATTCCATATCGCTCCCTCCCTGCCTTCCCCGCTGCAGAATTTCTTTTGCGATTGCAGCTTGCGTTCCGCAAGGCCTTGTGTGTCTGACTGGCAGAAAACTGCTGGCACACGTTCTGGGAAAAAACTATAACTGAGGCCATGGGCGTTGTGCGTCCTACTTATCACATCGGGTGACGTCGGCCGTCGGAGGAGGTCCTCGGGGACGGCGCATCGACGTCATCGATGCAGGACGCAGATGCCAAAGATTTTCTGAAGCAGCACAGCTGTGGACATTACCTGTCATAGATATGGAATACGTCGTCGGACCATCCCATCGAAAGAACGTTACCAGATAAGAAAGTAACTTGTTCTTCCTCACCGTAGTGACTAGAATACTCGTAGTCCATAGTACCCTTTCCTCCATACGTCCCACCCACTTTCCCCCGCTTGTATGCCAAGGGCTAATATCTAATAAGTGTAGCCAGGTGTCTAAGCGTCTAACGTATTCAAAGGGGACTGGGGTGAGGTGCCGAAGGGCAGGGCCTGGGTGGGGCGTTCCCCCGCCCGAGGCCGCACCCCCGCACACTGTACTAAATTTAAAGTGGAAGCTCAATTTTTTCGCTGCTAAAGCATCCGTAACCATCCCCATTTTGGGGGAAGCCAACAAGGATGAAGGAAAGGGGACTATTAGTACTGTGAGGAAGGCATGATTGTCAGAAGTACGACAGACACAAGGAGTACAATCCAAGGGTGTTTATTGAACAGTGTATGGGTGAGAAAAACAATCTAAATCTAAGATGGGAGCAAGCTACAACCATCAAAGTAAAGAAAACGCTGACCTAGTGGTGTTGTGTCAAAACAAAATGGCCTATACTAATAAACCTATTGCCAAATCGTTACTCTATATAACAAAAGGGTGTGGGACAATGATATGTATAACAAGAGTGTACTGCAAACTGAAATGTCCAAAAGGGTTTCGGTAGTTGAGGACTGCTGAACTAATGCACTCGCTTCCCCACGTTACATCATGGGACAAGGCGAAACAATGGCATGACTGTGAGCACCCCTTGAGTCTAAAGGCATCCGGAAGCAGTTTCTTCAGAAAAGGCAGGATCCCTCTAATCAGTGTATTTTGCATGGCATCACAAGACCTCCCAATCTCTCACCATGTGGGTTCCCCTCTTCCCCAGCTTTCTCTTGATACCCCTTTGTTGGGTTCACCTTTGTCTTCACACCACTGTTCAGTCACTTTATCAAAATGCGGGATTCACTTTCCCTTGCTTTCACTTGGCATCCCTCCGTCGGGTTCACTGTAGCCTACAAATCACAGTTCAGTGTTCTTTCCCCATTCTACTAGCTTGTAACATTTAGGAGCTATTAATGTCTTTCCAAACAAATATCTGGTTCATGTTCACCGATTTACTCCGGTCCCCCTCCTCTGCTCTGTAGGCAGTTCTGGCTTCCCATGATCGGGCGCGAGCTTTCAAACCGCCAGCATCACACTTGTTAATTGCAAACTTTCACGCTTTCACTTCAAAGTAATTGCCAGTTCGATACAAAGACTTCCGATAGGCGATCGCGTCTCGCTGGGTCACTCTGCTATATTGTAGCAAGTGCGTTTACTTTCAACAATCAGGCTTCTCTTTCTCACGACTGCTGTCCTATGCACAATACTAGATACAGTTCAACGATTTATACTGGCCTCCTCTCCCAAAGCCTTCTGGTATCTGCAGTTCTTTATTAGCATCACAGGGCTAATAATTCCTTAGGTTAGCATTATACTTCGTTTCACTTTTTGTCAGTCTTTTGACTGTACGAGGGGGGGCTTGTACCCTTGACTTTACCCTCGTATGACCACTTCGACTATTTGCCTTCTTTCTCGGGCGAGGGGGGGGGGGGGGGGGGTAAAGGTCCTAGATAGTACATGGAATGAGTGTGTTCTACAGGAAAATGGGAACAGGGATACCACATCTGTCCTCCGGGTGCCCCACTCCCCAGTGACCCCTCATCCAGGGGATCTTCCCACACTGGTCCACCCCCGGGGTCTGGATCCAATAGCGATGGTCGTGCCCCGGCCACCTGAATGACAGATCCCAAGGGACTGGTCAGTGAGACACCCTTTGGTTTCTTACAGTACTCTAGTCACTACGGTGAGTAACTTTAATTTATGTTGCGCTATGTGATTTAGAAAAATCCTTACATTGTCTTCCCCAACAGGCCAACACTTATATTGAATACATCTGTCATCTTTCACTGGTTTATCACAATTTTTATATTTTCAACATGAACAAAAGGGAGGGGTAATCTCAGGCCAAATACTTTGGAGAGCAATTTCATTTTTGCCTTATAATTTCTGACAGCAGTCTGCCGAATCAGATCGTCTGGATCTATGCTTCAAGACTTACAAGAAGACATTTGTTATGTATTTGTGGCATATTAGGTTATAATTGTAGGAAATATTCATTTTATTCATTATTAAAAAAATCATAGACGAGTCGAAGTTGGTCTCAAAGCGATGAGTCTTTATTCTACAAAACAGAATTATGCATCTCCTTACTTGCGCTAAAAAAAGGTTTTGAAAGTCTTGGGCTTACCTATACCTAGAGAGCCTCTCCTTGGTGTGCTAGGTTTGATTCCATTGGGTATTGGATTGTCTTACAGCAAAATGTTCTGGTTATATAGAGCCCTTCTCCTGGCTAAAAAACACATTTTAAGATTTTGGAAAAGTGATGCTTCTCCAAATACTGAGGATTGGTTGCAAGGTTTGTGCCTGCTATCCAGGAGAGAGAGGGTGTCCTTTAAAGCAAAGGAGCAACTTGACAAATATGAGAGGATTTGGGGAGCATTTAATGATCTCTATGCTTAGATATCTATTGTAGTCTAGGAGAGGTTTAACAATAATACATTTTTTAATTAATTTTTTTTATTTTTATTTTATTTTTATTTTTTTATTTAATTTTTTTCTTCTTTTCTTCCTTTCTCTCTCATTTTAATTTCAATTCTTGATTGTTCTTTATGGATAAAGTTAATATGATGGAATTGCATAAGTTTTCTTTGAACATTGTGTTATTGTATTACATTTTGTTGTCAATGTGTAATATTAAATGTATAAATAAAGTTTAAAAAAAAAAAGAAAATCTGATCCCATATCTTTTTTCTGTGTCTTTTGTTGAACCTTTGAAATTGTTACTCTTTATCCTCCACAGACTTGTATTAATATTATTATTAGGGTATTGATTGAGCACGGACTAAGCTCCGGGAAGCAACAGAGCGCTTTAAAATCATAGGGGGAAGAGCAACGTTAGAGAGCAGAGAAGCAGAGGAGTGGTAATATAACGGGATTGGGAGGGCAATTGTCAGCAGTGGGTCTACAAGTGACCAAGGGAGGAAACAGTAGGGATCAGATCACCCACTCCGGTATGATGCAGAGTTGATGGTGGATGGGCAGAGGTGATGGGGAGGAACCATTCCTTGAAGCGGAGGGTCTTGAGCTCCTACCTTCCTGAACAGTAGAAGTGAGGGGACGATGGGGAGGAGCTTCCAGATTCTTTGCCGGTCTTCTGCTTTTTTTCCTTTCTGCACCATCGGAGTTCAAGTCTGCACATGTCCTTACGTGTGGTAGATCGTAGCCCTCCAGAGATGCTGAGTTTCTCACTGAGGTAGCTTGGGGATTTCAGGGTGACATCCTTGTAGATGATGCAGCAGGATTTGAATATGATATTGGCTTGCAACGGGAGCCAATGCATTTCGATTAGGGTAAGGGTGATGTGGAATTTGCAGTGTCCTTTGATGAGTGGTGCTGCAGCATGCAGGAGACCTCTCAAGGGAGCACAAGTAGTCGCCCAATGGCCTTCCAAGAGGGCATTGCCACCATTCAGGTGGGGTAGGACCAAAGCTTGGATAGTGAATCTGAAGAGGTTTTCTGAGACAAAGGGCTAGATTTTCTGCAGGAGAAAGTGGGCACCAAACCGTTTGTGTCTTCCTTGCTATGTGCTGTTTGTGTATGTCAATGTCGAACCCAAGGGACTTGCTGCAAATTGCCAGCTGAGGTGTGAAGCCCTTGAGGTTCATAGCAGCCAGGTCTGGATGTCCGGGTGTTCAGTTTTGTTGGTCAGCAGTAGGAATTCTGCATTGGAGGGGTTGAGCTTCAGGTAAGCACTGGACATCCATGACTGGATCAATGGGAGGCAGGGAGGATGTCGTCTGCATACGATGTAGCCTTTTGGGATGTCAGAATGGCAGTGAGTTCTACCATAGTGAGTGTCTAAGAAAGTTGTCCTGGTGATTGTGGTTTTGCAAGATGGGATGTGTAGTGTGCTGTCAGTTCTAGCATTGATGTCTGTTATCCTCTACTGACTTATCTTGTTTCGCTGTTCCGTCTGTAACAGTTTTTTTAAATGGGTATTCTTTTTCTCTTTTTAGCATCAACTTTAATCAGGATGCTTCCCTTATATGTGTGTCAAGCGATCATGGAACTGTACACATTTTTGCAGCAGAAGATCCAAAAAGGAACAAGCAGTCCAGGTATGGCTTATTGTGGGCATTTGAGCACTATTACTGCACAGCCTTACTGTGATTGTGTGCAAGTTAAAACCATTTGATACTTCCCAAAGCATACCTTCCTCACGCAGATTCTTCATCATAGAAATAAACTTGTAGTCTTATAATGGCATCAGAAACTTTTTCACAGCTATAAGAACACGCATTGCGGCTCCAACCTGGCCCTATATTGGTCATCCAGGAGAGAAGCCCACTTCTACCCCAAGCTGAGTTTATCCCAAAGGTACTTTCTAATTGATTAATTTCTCCTGCATATTACTCTTATCTGAGGTTCATCTTGGTACAGTATTCTCTGAAAACTTTCTTTCAGCCAGCAGCTGGTTCCAGGCGTCCCGAGTCCACAGGTCCTAGGTGTGATAAACACTGTAAGTGGCATCTGTACCATATGTAATAGAATCTGACATCTCTGTATATTTATCATAGATTTGAACTACACTGAACTGAAATAATTGGAAACAAGCAAGACAATGAGTTTAGCTCCGGATGAAGGGACTCAAGTCCCGAAACGCGTAGAGCTCATCCTTTGATCGTTTGTTTTTCCTTATATTGAAACCATGTTTATGAAATTGTAAAATTTTTACACCACCTGTCAGTACTCACTAAGGATAACGACGAGAGACCTGTTGTAGCTTCTGTATTTCTGTAAACCCAAACCCCAAAAGGCAGGGTCTCCTCATTGAGGGTGACCTTCCTTTTGATACACTCCTCTGTTTGTTCAAATAAGTACAAGCAAAGGTGTAATTCAAACGAAAGAGCAAAAATACCACGAGGTATGCGCAGGCTGTGGAGAGAGGGACAGGTCTTAAAACCGATACTGTACAATTGGTATGAAACTCAAAGAACGTCAGCACTAAACTGGTATAACTTGGGACTCAACCGAAATACCAAGGTGGCAAAAAAGGCTCTGTTCTCACTACAGACAAAAAGGGAGAGAGAGGATTAACTAGCTGAATGGTTAATGGAGTATGGTTCCTAAAGAGTGAGGCCTTACCTATGTAAATAGGGAGAGATGCTTAGAAACTGTTGAGTGGCAAAGGTAGCGGTTCCAAGTTATCCACAAAAAGATGAGAACAGAGTAGGGAAAAGGGTAGAAGGTTAGTAGGGCCTGAACAGAACGATGACGCACTAACGAAGGGATGGTGCACAGATGTAGATGAAACAGCAGAGCATCATTATCTCCAGTGCACTGCACTGCTTTCCAGGAAAATGCAGTCAAGTATCAATCCCACAGGTTTCACAAACCAGAAGTCACGATACACATAGGGCAATCCAAGAGCCAGAATAAAGTTTGTTACCGATAGATCAGATGTAGCAGAATAAGCAAAATCCGGATCTAAATGCAGTCTGTAACGTAGGAACAGGTTCAAGGCAAAATCAAAACTAGAGACTTAGGAAACAGGACAACGCGGGTACTTACTTCAATCAGAAGCGCCTGCGCCATTGTGAGACTGTTCTTCATGGAGCTGAGGGAGAGGGTGCGGCGTGTTGACGTTGCGTCCCACGTCCGGTATCCATAGTCACCCTTGTTGTCTGACAAGGAAGCGCGGCCGCTGAGATGTGACGCCTATGTGCGTAGCGTCTGCCTAGGTACCATTGCAACCCTCAGGGGTGTAGAAAAGGAGAAGCCGTGACAGTGTTTACATATCGGGCGCTTGCCATTGAATACATCCATGACACGACCTAAATCTTGCTTGAAGGCCTGTCTTGAATGCCACTGTTAGATGTCTGTTACATATCCACACTCCTTGTCTTTTGAGCCTCTACAAGGATCACGAAATCGAGCGGTGCAGATCCTGTCAAATTATAAGGCCTAAGGCCATCAGGAAGCAAGTGGCAAGGCTATTTTTGGCCTCTACTAAAACAATTCAGAGGAAGTTGGATACCAGCTCACCCTCAACTGAATCAGAGACTGGACAGCCATCCTCCCGGGAGATGGAAAGGAAGATAGACCACTACTCTAGGTGCAAATCTTCATCACACATCCACTCTTCCTAGTCTCATAGGCTGTGCCTGCATAGCCATCACACAGACTCTGATGAGGAGACCCTGAAACCTATGGAGGTAAGTTTGATTCCCACCTCCTCCTCGATCCTGGAGGAATTAGGTGGCCTTCAGAGAGGGCATGAAGAAGATATTTGGCAGGCCCCCAGTGTCCATTGAGGCACTGTACCTACTGCTCCTCATACATTTGGTTGCAAGAGTACACAAACGCTGCTCCTGCATGCTAAAGACCTCCAGACTTAGTGCGCCCCATGCTATGCCGGTGCACTTGACGCTGGCTCTGCACTGCCCGGCACAACCTTTCTCTGTTGCACTGGTGCTGAGACCTGTGGCCCTGATTCATTCAGCACATGGTGATGCAGAGCATCCATTGTCTGTTTTAGCAGCACCATTGGAAATCCTTATTTATCTTGGATCCAGAGCTCGCCAAGGAGAGCAGGGCATCCAAAATGAGTGGCATTCACAATATTTGTATCGCCTATGGGAGAAATCTAAGGATTTACAGACCATGTACTAGACTTCCAACCCTTATCAACATACCACATTGTGAACAGGAAGTGCAGGTAGTTCTGCTCCAGAGTGCTCTGTGGGACGCCCTTAACGGTGGAGTGGAACTTGGTCCTGCTCAATATTTTCGCGTCGATCCCTGTCATTTCGCTGGTTCTCAGGAGGCTGCTTCTGTTTGCGTCCAAGATCTTTTATTGCTCCAGACTGGGCATGGAGAACGTGGTACCCAGATTTGCTAGATCTGGCCATCTGCCCTCTCTGGTTCCACCCAGAGAGAACAGACCAACTCTCCCATTCAGAGAAGCAAGCCCTTCATCCAAACCGTTACACCATTAGCCTTCATGCTTGGCTGTTGAAAGGTTGAGGTAGTGGGACTTAAAGGAGGGTGTCCTAAATGTGCTCCTCTATGCTAAGAGATTTGCCACCAAATCCATTTCTGCCTCGATTTGACGTATGTTTTCACCTTGGTCCTGGAAGAAGGATCTGGGGTCTTTTACCTGTCCCACATCCTCTGTTCTGGATTTTCTGCTTTCTTTGGCCCAGCCGGGCCTTCACATAGGCACTGTGAAGGGGTATCTTGCTGTTATTTCGGTTTTCAAGAGAACCCCGGAGGAATCTCTTTTTAAAAAAAATCTTTATTTTTGTTTTCTTAGTGAGCACCAACAGTTGATATATTCGTGCATATAATACAACTCAATCGAGAAGCTGGTGCCCGTTTTCTTTGCCCCCCCACCCCCTTTTTCCAACTCTGCAACAAACCTTAACTTTGGTGGTACATTTACAAGCCATTGTCCGATAGTCGTCTCTTGCACTATAGGGATCAGGCTTAATCCATAGCCTGTCTTACCATGGATTCCCTTTCTGGTGTCCAATCCGGCCCCTTTTAGTTCACAGCACCAAAATGTTCCTGAGTATAGCTGGTTTGTGAAATTGGTGGTCTCTTTCCGCTACAAACTCATGAAATGGGAGCCACATGTTTAAAAAACTTTGGTATTTACCCATTTCCAATGTACATACTTTTTCCATGGCCATGATGCCCCACATTCTGACCCACCTCATTGATAATATCGGTCCATGCTCCGATTCCCAGTTGTGCCACAGTAATCGGCGCTGCAGCGAGCATGTGGGTGATTAGTGTGACCCTTGCCCCGCTTGCATCGTATAGGCCATCCTCTACTGCCCCCAACAAGATCACCTTTGGGCACATTGGTAACTGCACCCCCAGAATCTCCCGGATGTTACTCAATCTCCTTCCAAAAAATGTTTACCTTTGGACATGATCACCACATGTGGCCCATGTCTCCCAACTGACCACACCCCCTCCAACTTTCTCTTGAAATGTCCGGATTCGCCATATACAGCCTCTGTGAGGTCATATACCATTGCATATATATTTATATGCCGACTACTTTATCATGGAGCATCTAAAGCTTTTCTGCGCCCGCCCCCATATCTGCCCCCATTCTTCTTCTGTGATGGATATCCCCAGGTCCTGTTTCCATCTACCCATGTATGGCAATTTATCCCCCACCTCTGCCCCGTCCAGTAGCCGATACAGTCTTGAAATGCCCTTCTCTGGGACCCCTTCCTTTATTGTGAGTTCCAGGCCCACCATGGCTCTATTGGCCGCTTCTCTGTACTCTTTTGTTGTGACCCAGTGAGTGATTTGCACATAGTGGAACTTTTCGCGTTCGGGCAGGGAGAATTTAGGTTTACAATCTTCGAACTGCATAGGGGCTCCGCCTTGAAAAAAAACATTCAGGGCGGACCCCCCGCCCAATTTGGCCAAAAACCTGGTGCCCTCCCTGGAGTGAACTCGTTATTATGGCTCATTGGAGTGAAGGGCCCCTCTCCTGGTTTGAGTTTTTTCGCACAGAGCGCTTTGTCCCAATAGCGGAGAGTGGTTCTTGTGGAGTCTAACAGGTGACCCCCTCCCCCTGCTTCTCTTGATTTAGCTTTCAGAAACCCTACGCACCCCAATGGGATGTCAGTAGCCTGTTCCAGCTCACACCACCCCCCTCGGTACCCAGTGAGGACCATTGTAACATTGGTGCCAGTTGTGCTGCCATGAGGTAACGGGACATCTCTCGGACCCCCAGCACCTTATTCCAGAGCTCCCTTTTTATGAACAACAATCCTGGTGACAATGAAGTCACTCGAGTCCACATCGCTTGCGAAGACAAACCAGGCTGCAGGTTACTGGTGTGAGTGGGTATATTGCCTGTATACACCACAGTAATACATTGAAATGAGAACAGTCCAGTGACACTGCGCCAAATATTTCAAATCTTATATGCTGGAGTTGCATATGATTTATTGAGGAGTGGTTCAGCCTCAAACACTCAATAAATCATATGCAACTCAAGCATATAAAATTTGAAATATTTGGCGCAGTGTCACTGGACTGTTCTCATTTCTCCCTTTTTATGATCCCCACATCATGCAATTCCTGAATCGTCTTTGTAATCCGTTTCCCCCATGCCAGTTTGTAGTTCCAGCTTGGGGCTTCATTGTAGTGCCCTGATGAGCACTCCTTTTTGAACCCCTCCATTCTTGTTCATGATGTTTGCTCACCCTTAAGGTGATTTGCCTTGAAACACTTGTGCATATGTGCGTTATAAATGCCATATCATTTTTCCTGATCGCCATAACTTCCGCTAGACTGGTGAGTGAGCAGCAGGCTTTACCTGTTAAACCTCCCTACTTTGTTTTCTCCAAGGAGAAGGGGCATTGGGAGCGAGACCGTCTTTCCTCCCGAAAGTTGTCTCTGATTTCCCTGTCTCCCAAAAGATCCATCTTCCTGTCTGTTTTCCTCCACCTCATCCTTCCAAGGCACAGAAACGTTTCCATCGGCTGGACCTATTCCGGGCCCTCAGCTACAAAGTCTCTCGGATGAGAACGGTCAGGAAAGATTACCAGCTTTTCCTTGATAATGGTGGTGTCCATGCTGGCAGAGCTCTGACTAAACAGATCCTGTCAAGGTGGATCATCCTCTGCATCTTGGAATGCTATTATCTGGCTGGTAAGGAAGTGCCTGAGGGTGTCGGGGCACACTCTACCAGGGGGATGGCTGCCACCTCAGCAGCATGGACACCTTGTTCTGGAAATATGGCAGGCAACTTTGTGGGCTTCTTTGCACACGTTTGCTAAACATTACTGCATGGATTCTCTGGCTGGTCAAGATGCTCGTATTGGGAGGACTGGGCTTCAGAGATTTCTGTTTTAGGTGGTGTTCTTGCTATCCTCCCTCCTCCTGCTCTGTGTACTGCGTTGGCAGTCTATCATAGATGATGAATCCATGGGAGGCAGAAATCCATTAGAAAAACAAATTGATTACCTCTCTGTAATATTCTTTCTGATGGATGTTCCACCCACGGATTCCTCATTGTCGTCCCTACCTGGCGTCTTGGCCAATATCGAGTACACCATGGTTCTGCAGTCTCCTGGATCTTTGAATTGCCCGGTGAAGCCCTGCTGCTGTGCTGAAACTCCTTTTTCAATTCGACAGAGAAGCTCCGGAAGGGAAGACTTCTTACCTTGGGTTAGTGGGACCAACTAACCCCGAGACGAACTTCACTGTAACCTCTTCCCCAACTGGTTGTACTTCTTCGCTGCTGCAAGAACCGAGTGCCAAGGATTGAGAAATCCGTAGTTGAGTACAACGTCTGAAATCTGTCCAGAAGCTTGAGGAGTCTCCTAAGGGCCCTCCAGAAGCAGGACGACCAGAGCTAGAGTTCCCTCACTGGAGTGCAGGACCCATGGAGTGAAGGAAGCCCAACCGGTGTCCGAGACGGTGCTGTTTACCAAGTGCCGCTGAACTAAAAAGAGCCCTTAGTTGCCGACGACCTCCAAATTGCCTCCGCAGGAGCCCTCCAGACGTCATCCCTCTTGTCCCCACGACTGAGGCTCAGGAACCCAGGGTGTGCATCACTGCAACAGGACAGAATCCAGCTGGACCACTCTTCTTCAGACCAGAGGTACTGTTTAGGCTTGGGGCACTTACCTAATTGCCTTTTTAGCTGTGCTCTTCTCAGTTGGAAATTGCATTGGCTTACCTGTGTAGTTGATTCTAACTCTGCTTTTCACAAGTTTAACAGCTTGTGACCCTACAAGTGATTTTTATACAAACTCTCGATCTTTGTGCAAGACTTTTTCTCTAAGAAGTACATCAGCTCCATAGACTGTGCTCCAATTGACTTTGGCTGTCCTGGCTCCCTGCAGACTCTTTGATATTGTTTGTCCCTCATAGGTGGTAACTTGTTTTAGACTGTTATTGCTGGGAAAGGCTTGTCCAGATTTCATTGGAAGATGTAAGTGTCCTCACATTTATTGAGAACCTGTTTAACCTTTTCCTTCCTTAAAACCTTTCCTTGCCTCAACCTCAGAATCTGCAAAGTATAAAGTGTGATATATAAATGCCATTTCGAATGGATTGTGTCCTCCCACGTATTCCTTTTCTTTGATAAATCCACTTCGAGCTTGCTGGCCTCTGAAAAAATGTTCACAGTAGAGGCCGCTGCGCGTCAGCGTCCCTCGAGTCGGTGTCCCTCGAAGGCCTCAGTATCGGCGCCGACGTCACCATAGGTATAAATAGTCTTGCGCAGCGTCCGTTGCTCAGTTCCGTTTTTCTGCGCTTCGTAAGCCTCAGAGACGCAACAATCGGTGCTTCAGTAAATTTTTCGAAAAACTTTGAAAATCTTAATCCTAAAATGGCATCTTCGTCTGCTTCGACGCCACGATCCGGCTTCAAAAAAGGTTGAGATTGTGGAAAAACAATGTCATTAACAGATCCTCAGAGGATCTGTTTGTGGTCCCTGGGATCAGAGCACTAGTGTTCGGAATGTGAGGACTGTATGTCCATGACGGCGAAAGCCTTGAAGGAGCATAGGGGGAAGCTAGAAAAAGGTAAGACCGTTAAATCTTCTACCCCTTCGAAATGGTCCTCGGCTGAGTCGAGACATTAGTCTCCTCACCATCGAAAGAAACATTCCCGCACGAGATCTCGAAGTGGTTCTCACCACTCATCTCGATAGAGACATTCTAAGAAGAGGCGTCATAGATCTCCTTCATCTTAACCCTCTTATTCCCCAGTAAGGGTCAACTGCCCCACTAAACACAGCTCTCCAGCTAAGTGGGAGGAATTTTGCAAAAGAATGCTTAAGGTCTTTGAGAACGTGGCCTTGTCCACCTCGGAGATACCTAGAGGTGATACCCCGGGTGAAAGACCCGGAAAACAAAAAGACTGTGAGTCGTCGAACCCGGTAAATAAAAACCCTCGAGAGCGCCATGAACCCTCAAGTAAAGACAAGAATTCTTCCAATAAAACTGCGTCATCAACGCCATAGTCGAAGGTGCTTTCGATGCACAAGTCTGTGTCATCGATACCGTCGTCGACCCTGATGAAAGAGAGGTCCTCGAAGCCTCAGCCCCCAACTGCACCATCGGCACTAGAGGTGTCGAAGGTTCCGTCCAAGGCGTCAAAAGTGGCATCGACAATATCAACGACACCGAGTAGAATTCCGAGTCTCTCGACGACATAGAAGCCATTTTCGAGTTTTTTCACGCCGTTTGTGGGTTTATCGAGAGCTATGACGTTTACATCGACACCTACAACTCTATCCCAAGCAGAGTCTACCAATTTGGCACCCTCTTCTCTGTAAATGGGTTTTACCCCTTATCCACGCTCTGACTACTTCAGAGCTTTATCCTCTATCTATGAGTAAGGAGAGGACTCTGATAATGAGAGACCTTTTGGTTTACAAACTACAAGAGTTCCTATTCCAGAGGAGCTAATATCTGAGGAAGTTAGATTAAGAGATCTTCAAGAATCTTTACAAGATGCCAGTGGCATAGATACCGCTCAGAGGCGGAATTTGCCAGACCAGAACCTGGAGAGCATGCAGAAATGTCTTACAGAGCCCTTATGGCAAGAATTATGGAGTTTATGGGGTGGACAACACCTGTACCCTCTTTCCAACAAGATGATCTTACAGACATCTTAGATAAAGGGCCTCAAGAAGACCCTATAGTTCCTTTCCATGCAGCATTGCAGAGAAAAGTAACTGCAAATTGGGAAACACCGCAAGTTATCCCTGCAGTAAATAAAAAGCTCTCTGCGAAGTACAGCGTGTCACACTCAGACCCTGTATACTTAAGTAAACACCCAAGCCCAGAGAGTTTAGTAGTGCAGGCTGCGACTTAATGCCCAGCGTCTACCCGCCTATGACTTTTTGAGGTTGCTCGTCCTCATGGCATCCTGCATTTTTCTAGTGCCAGAGGCTCGCCTGAGAATCAGATCTCTCCAGTGGGCGCTAAGGACCCAGTGGTCACAATTCTCAAGAAGAATGTCAGATCTCCTACAAATCCCGGACAGAGTAGCAAGAGACCTTCAGTGGTGGGCCTGTCAGGAGAACAGTTTTGGCAACCATGGCCGGAGATAACAGTAGTCACGGACACTTCACTCACGGGGTAGGGAACCCATGCCGACGACTTGACTATCAGCGGTCGTTGGTCTCCATCGGAGTCCAGACTACACATCAACCTATTAGAGCTGAGAGCGATCAAGCTAGCACTGAAAGCTTTCCTGCCATCAGTACAGGGAAAAAAGTCCTGATAATGACGGACAACACAGTGGCCATGCACTACCTCAACAAAAGAGGAGGCGTAGGGTCACTGCCACTGTGCAGAGAGGCAATGCAGCTCTGGTTCTGGGTAATTCAAGAAGGAATCTCTCTATCAGCAGTTCACCTAGCCGGGAAGAAGAACACAATGGCAGATGCTCTGAGCAGGCAGAACAGTCTCCACGAGTGGGAACTAGCTCAGTAAATCCTTCAAGAGATCTTCGCCCTTTGGGGAACCCCTAAGGTGGATCTGTTCGCCACCAGTATCAATCGGAAGTGTGATCAGTATTGCTCAAGGGAATTTCCCCCGAGAGGAGCTCTAGGGGACGTGTTTGTGGTGGACTGGGAGTTTCCACTTCTGTACGCGTTTCCTCCAGTCCCCGTCATTCCTCAAGTGATCCGGAGGTTGAGGGGATTCCGCAAAACCCATGATCCTAATTGCCCCGGATTGGGCCGGGAGAACGTGGTACCCAGATCTTCTAGACATGTCCATCTGTTCTCTGATTCGTCTTCCACAAAGAGAGGATCTTCTCTCGCAAGAGGAGGTCAGGTTCTCCATCCGGATATCAGGACTCTCAACCTTCACGTTTGGTTTCTGAAAGGTTGAGATACAAGGATTGGGTCGTCCCGGATGATGTAATGGAGGTGTTGCTTTTAGCCAGGAGGCCAGCAACTAAATCTTTATGCCGCTGCCGTTGGAACACATTTTGCAGCTGGTGTAGAGATAAGAATATTGACCCTTTTTCATGTAGTATACCGATGGTGTTATCTTTCTTACTATATTTGGCAAATTCAGGCCTTCAAGTTGGCACAATCAAGGGTTACCTCGCCGCGCTGTCAATCTTTAAGTTCACGGCTGAGGAGCCTTCATATTTCAAGTTGCCCATAGTCATTCAATTTCTGAAAGGATTGACTAATGTCTTCCCCCCCCCCTCCTTTTCAAGTTCCCTTGTGGGATTTAAATCTAGTCTTAACATTTCTAATGGGTACTCCATTTGAACCTCTTCATTCCTGTCCATTAAGGTTTCTCAATCTTAAATAGGTCTTCCTAGTGACTTTAACTTCGGCTAGAAGAGTGAGCGAATTACATGCTTTATCTTGCAAACCTCCTCATACAGTCTTTCACAAAGATAAGGTAGTTCTTCAAGTGAAGCCAAATTTCCTCCCAAAGGGGGTTTCAGAATTCCATATCACACAAAAAATAACCTTACCTTCATTTTACCCTCCTCCTCATCCAGGGAAAGAGGAAGAGAGTGTGCACAGGCTGGATCCAAGGTGTGCCTTGAGTTTTTACATTAACAGACTTGCAAGGATTAGACAAACAGATAAGTTGTTTGTGGGGTATGCAGGACAGGACATAAACTAGGTTTGCCTATCACGAAACAAACCATCTCAAGATGGATAATACTAACTATCATAGAATGCTATAAATTAGCAGGGAAAGAGCCTCAGGGCTCATTCAACCAGGGGTATCGCAGCCTCGCCAGCTCTCCAAAGAGGAGTTCCAATTAAAGACATATGTGCGGCTGCCACATAGTCGTCTGCACATACGTTCACCATATTATATAGTCTAGATTCCTCCACTAGCCAGGAGACTAAATTTGGGAAAGCTGTGTTGCACTTTGGTGGTGCATTTTTAAAATAATAATTACGTTTTACTCCTGCCTCCTATACGCATTACTGCTTTGGGAGTCTATCAAAGATAAGGAATACGTGGGAGGACACAATCCATTCGAAGAACAAGTTACTGACCAACTGTAACGTTCTTTCGACTGGATGTTCCTCCCATGTATTCCTTATCGCCCCTCCCATTCTTCCCCGCAGTAAAACCTCCCTTGTAGTTGCAGCCTACGCTCCTTTAAGGGTATTAACCATTTCATACAAGGCAAATACAGCACCTCAAAACGGAACTGAGCAACAGACGCTGCGTGAGACTATCTATACCTATGGTGACGTCGGCGCCGATACGGAGGCCTTTGAGGGACACCGACTCGAGGGACGTCGACACGCAGCGCCCTCTACTGTGAAAAAAATTTCCGAGGCCAGCAAGCTAGAAGTGGATTTATCAAAGATAAGAAATATGTGGGAGGAATGTGAATTAAGTCACCTCTGGGTGGAGGAATTGTGTAAGAAGCATATCCAAAAAGTATCCACTAACTTGTATGGTTCTGAAAAGTATTTTAAAGTTTATTTACAGTGTTGGATACCTTGCCCTTTTTAAAGAATGCTTATTTAATTATTGATGTTAAATAAATATTTATAACTGAAACATTGAGTGTAAGCGTTACTTGGTATTTACGAATTTCATTGCTACAGCTCACATTTACCCCTCTTGAGATGGTCCTGGCTGCTTAGTCACACTTACAACTTGTGTAGTACAGACCTATACCAAAAACTGGGTTACCAAATACCAAGCAGATAAGTGTTGTGTAGTCTCACACAGTGTTACTACATCAATTCCTATCTAACAAAGAACATAACTGAGAGGTAAGTGATTTATTTACCTATACATACATGTACACTTTGCATGTAAATTGTATTTAGTAAGAACATGTAGCAGAAGTGTGTGTGGCGTAAGAGAAGGTTGCGTAAAAGCATGTGTCATAAGAATGTGTGTGATAAGATTGTGTGGCGTAGCAGCGTGCATCGTATGCATCTTTGTCATAGGAGTGTGTGTTTTAGGAGTGTTGATGTACGTTTTCAGGAGAAGCAAATTGCATAATGTGCGAACTGTGAAACTCGTACGCCTCTTTGTACAGTTCATTTGAAAGATGGGCATTTTGTAACAGCACGTGACATAAGTGTATGTGTCGTAGGTCTGCCTGTTGTATGTATGTGTGGTAATATTCTGCATAGTGTGTGTCATGGGGGGTATGTGTTGTATGAGCGTTGATGTGAGTTTTAAGGAGATTGCCATTGCATAATGTTGGAACTGTGAAACTCATAGGCTTCTTTGTACAGTTTGTATGCAAGATGAACATTTTGTACAGAATCTGTTGCCAGAGCAACTGTTTGGATATAGACAACATTCAGGTATTCCTGCTGCTGAGAAGGCCAGTGTACCAGAAGTGCTTTGGAGGACAGACAAGATCAGATTCCACACTTTGTATCCAAGATGCAATATGCAGTGTATGTTTTGCGTACACCTTTTCATGTTTTTAAGTACAGTATCGTAATTGCATAATTTTGTAATGGAAAACATGTTGTCATTGCGCATGCATCTTATATAGTCGTTAATACCTCACAATTGGCAAGTCAATTTTCAATTTCTTTTTCAGTGCACATATTCCCAGATGAGATACAAAAAAAATGTAAGTGCCCAATTTCGAGATATTTGGCCCAAATAATATTCAAAACACGACCAAAGGAAAAACATTTAAAATGTGGATATTTTCCATACAGCGGCGGCTATCAAAATGTTGCTCTACAAAATGTTCAGAAATGTTCATGGACGGGTTCAAGTGTTAAGATAAGTGATTTTCTGAAACTCAATAGAGAATTCATCTTAACTTTAACTGTGCTAAGATGAAGTCTCTAAGGAGTTATCGAAAACATTTTTTTTTTAACAGTTGAACCCTTCCATCACAAATGTGAATAAAACTTGACTAATATTTGGAGGTTGCCACAATGGTCATACCTTTCTCATGAACGGCTTCATATTTGAAAACATTTTGATTTGCACAGATTTTTAACAGTTTTTGACATGGGTGTTCTCATAGAGAATTTTTCTTTCCCGAACATCGCTAAATTCAGCGCTTTGATTTCAAGATTTACGTTAAGGATTTATGTTAATGATATTGTACTTTTTAAACAGAAACACTGCTTTACCACACAGTGTGTATTAGAACACAGGCTACACAGCCAACTTGATTACTCATAAAACCACTACTACGCTTGTGGGAACAGGTTAGAATTAGATAGCGCGAGTCCAGAAGGTAGAGAGGAGAAAAGAAGGGAAAAAAAGAAAGGAAAAAAGAAAAACACACTATACCACGTTAAGTGCAGCCTGCCCAAATCATGTACATCATGCCCATTATCACGGATTCAAGAGGTACTTTACAAGTATTGGCTGGGAAAACATCTGTTCCCTTTCTGCCACGTAGTCCAGCAACAGCCCCCATATGCGGGAGAATTTAGGCAGCTTCCCCTCAATCATGGCTGTGGGCTTTTCCATCCCAAACAGTTCCCGAACAATACGCTATGTGTGGTCCCTCCTCGTCTTTCCAAAAGCACGCCTGTGTGCGTCGGGCTGCCGAAAGCAGGTGCGAGATCAGTTCAGCCCTGGGGCCAGACATTGGGAAGGATCCGTCCTCAGGAGCGTCACCCAGTTGCAAGATTCGTGGGTCCATGTGGAGCAAGACACCAGAGACCTCTCTAATCTTGGATCTTCTCTCCAGCCAGAAAGATTGTATGATTGAGCAATGCCACCATAAGTGAGCTAGGTCACCCCTTGCCCCGCACCCATGCCAGCATGTGTCTGGGTAGTCTGGATTCATTGCGTGAAGTCTATGTGGGGATAGGTACCAGCGAAAACAGTTTAAGTGCCCTCTCCCTCACAGAAGTACAGCGGGATGTCCGATGGGCTCTACCCCATATCCTTTGCCAAGATTCTCCAGAAATCTCCAAACCCAATTCCCTCTCCCATGCCATCATGTAGGGGAGTTTCTCTTCCGCTGGGATGTTTTCCAGGAGACGGTACCACGTGGCTATTCTATGAGATTGTTGTCCTTCCAGGGATGTCAGTTCTATTCTCGTTGAAGTCCTTGTGGCTGCCGATCTTACGGCCGGATTAGTTACCCAGTGGCAAAGCTGTATATATTTGAATCTCTGCGTTTGTTCAAAGGTTAGGCGTATGTTATTTTCGTATGGATGTCATACTTTTTTAAGTGAAATGGCGTATGCATTACCACAGTGTGTGTTTTGGAACACATGCTACACAACCAACTTGATTGCTGAAGGTGGACCATTGCTGAAGCTGCAACAGGGTGCACGCTCACACACTAACTGCGTACACTTTAAAACACACACAAAAGCTACCCACAAAGACAAACAACAGCAAAGGGGTGTACAAACTTAAATTAGACACACTAAAAATGGCATGTGGAAATCTACAACGTAATGCTCATCAAAAGTACTAAATTGTATGAACAGAAACAATGGCGTAACCAATACTTACCTTATCGTAGTAAAACCTGTTAGCTATTCTCCTCCCCTGGTGAGCCCCCAACACTTTCTGCTGGATTTCTGGGGTTTTCTGACTCTAAACAGTGAGCAGCAATCTTTTTCCTCTCTCCCCCATTCTTATTTTTGTTCTCTGGGCACCCCTTTTGGGTTTATTTTTGATGGAGCCACTTTCCTCCATCTTTTTCTATGGTATCTGTAATTTCCTATTATAGCACGAAGCACCTTATGTGCAGTGTTACTGGAAGCTCCTTGAGCTTCCCTCTTTAGTTTTATTTTAAATCTTGTGAGAACTACTGTTCCCAAGGATTGGAGGGTACTTTTTATCCGACCTATACTTTTCTTGTAAGCCCAGCACGCCCACCTTATGCTTTGGGTCCCCTTTTCCCTTCTGTAACATTTTCATTACCGTAACAATTCCATCAGAGTGGCTGGTTACAGTGGATACTTTTTCTACCAATTTTGGGAAAATTAGAATGCAGGCTGCATTCGCAGCTGCAGTAAGGCTCACATGGGACACTATTGATCCAAAATGGTTCCTGTCTTTTCTTTCGCCAACTCGCAATGGTTTGTTCTTTCTTGGTCCTTCATCTGCCATGCTGGGTGGAGGGAGGTCCTTCTGTGTCTTTTGTCTTTACCGGGATCCCTTTGTGAAGCCTGCCCAAAGGCACCAGTGTGTCTGGGAGGACAGGAAGCTGGGAGGACTCAGAAAATCCACAGGTCTTTGTCCACCAGTGTGCCTGCTTAGATCCAGTTCAAACTATAAGGACAGCCCTCACCCAATGTTTGACTGACAACATGCTTGTTGAATGGCTGGGTTCCTGCATGCAAGGTGAGGGTATTGATGCTGAAGCCAGAGTCGACCACTGGATGATCCATTCCAAAGAGGACGACGATGTCTGCAGCCACTTCTAGAGACTGCCAAAGCCATCTGAGTGACCGCTGCTGCTCCAGAACTCTTATCCAAGAGACAGGGAATCTTCAATCCAGGTGACTGCCTCCCTTAGACTCGTGGAACCAACCAGTCTAAAGACGACCTGCATTTCAAGCCATCCCACGACGAGCTGTGACCTTCACAGGCTGCAAACCGCCAATACCCTCAGACCTGTGGCCAGTGCATCGCCTTCTGAAGATCGAATCCTCACGAAACTTTGGTGGACTCCTTACGGAACTCCAGAGGCAAGATTCTACTCCTTAAAGTCCCCTCATCTGAAGGCTGGGCTGAGAGAGCAAGCAGAGTCAACCTGGATGTAACCGTTGTTCATTGGTGCTATGAAAAGGGTGCCAAAACCACAGAACCGTGAAAAATGCTTTGTCTGAAGCCTCTCCACACGACTGGTGCTGTGAAGATCCCTCCAGTGTCCCTTCTTTAGTCTGACCAAGAATCCGCTGACCGGGTCTGATGCTGCTGCTCTGTGGAAGCTTAATGCTGCAACTTCTTCTTCATGTTTAAGGTACTGTGAACCTCTTTTTAGAACTTACCTGGAGTTGCGTTTCTGCTCTATGTTGCTGGAGTGCAAATTCATACTTTTGGGAGTTTTCCCATACACGTTCGCCCAAGCCTAACGTCTGTTCGCCTACAGATGGTCTTCTCCGAACCCCCTGACCCTTTTTCCAAACCAAGAACTCATACTTACTTGCTGCAAGTCTTCTTCTGGAACTCTTGATTCTTTACGGAGGCTGCTTTACTTATTTTTGACTGCCAATCTGACACGGAGACTCTCGAACCTAGATAGGGATGGACTGTGTGATGGGGAAGCAGTAGCAGCCACCCTAAGTGAGAACAATGCAGAACAAAGCAGCAGGGAGGGGGACATGCAAAGTGTAAAAATCCCATTATAGACTACATATCCCAGAATGCCCCACCAATCAACCTTAAGAGACCCAAGGACACACCAGATGCATAATCAACAGAAAAGCCAGAAAATGGGAAAAGAAAGAAGGCTAGAAAGGCGAAAAACCACGTTTCCCTATAACGATGGGCTTTTGCAACCAGGATGTAAAACCCAGGCCGACTCCGCAAGGTTTCAGCAGGGAGGAGGCAAATTAGCATCAGGTGTAATGGACTCAGGGCTGAGAACGCCCGACGATAATGGCTGGGGAGGAGGGGCACACAGGTTAAAAACAGCAGAAACCAACTCAACTTGTCTCTCGTTTTACAGGAGTGGAATGAGGCGGACGGAGAGGGCTCGGAATGGTACCAGGCCAGTCATCCATATCGCTGGGCGTATTAGAGTGAAAAGGAAATCTCACAGGAGTGTACCGTACCGGTTCCACAGTAAAACAGAACTGCACAGCGGATGAAAGCGCCGAGCGAGGAAGGTGTTTTTGTTTTTCCAATGTGAAAGCCGACGCCGGAAGGTTTTGTTTATTTAAGCGCACTCAAGCCCGAGGCCGGGGAGCAATGACCGTCCTGAGAGGCTGGGAAGAAAGGGCGAGGAGGCTCTGAAATTTTGCTGGATTACACGGGTGGCCGGATAAACTATTTGTGCCCATTGCGACATCCAGTTGCTTCAAGGAGGAATGTGATCTTTTGGGCTTTCAGGGTAAGAACAGCTGTGTGAGGAAAGGACGGCTGTTTTATTTTTGGATTATTCACTCGTTATGGACTCCATTAGGTGAAACTGCAATCAGAGGTTACAAACTGTTTTTTTTCTTTTTAAAAATCTGCAACGCTTGGTATTATTTTCATGATGAGCAGAAGGGGAAGATCCCTAAATCAATGATTTACTTAACAAACTATAATTGAAGCTAAATAAAGAGGTGAATACTGTTTCCAACCCAACGGCGTAACCGCTGGTGTGCGGTATAAATAATAAAACTATTTGTTATCTTACCTCCTTGTCTCTGGCTCGCTACTTAACAGTGGTGGCAGCGGTGGGATAATTGAGACACGTCTACCCTAACATAATGGAGGCAGTCATAAAGGCATTGGCTGAAGGGCAACAACAGTTGCAACAACTGGTGCAGGTAGAAGGACATCAGGCCCAAACAGACATGCAAGCCCTGCAACAGGCTATACAGGTGCAAACAGCAGCCCAGGAGCAGAGCAGGGAAGCCGTGAGAATTCTGGGGGAATCAGTAGCGGCATACATGTCACATCCAGCCATTCCCCCCACAGTGCTTCAGAAATACCAGGCGGGAGACAATCTCAGTTTCTTTTTTGTAAACTTAGAACGGATAGCTCGAGCAGCACAATGGCCACAGGACCGGTGGTCTTTCTTTTTGGCGCCCCTTCTCACGGGAGTAATGCAAGGAGCATATCAGGCGGCCAATCCCAACGGGGATACCCCGGATGCTGATATCAAGAAGTCAGTGCTGGAGAGGCTAGGGATGGAAGAGGATTCCTATAGGCTCCAATTTCAGGAAACTCGATTAAAACCAGGCGAAAGCCCAAGACAGATGTTTTATCGAGTACAAGACTTAATGGAGAAATGACTTCAAACCAATACAAGCACAATTGGGAAAATAAAAGAAAAGAGAATGCTTGAGCAATTCATTGGCGCCTTACCTGGTCCCATCCAACGGTGGGTCAAGCAACATCACCACCTGACACTGTCGGAAGCCATTGATGTGGCCACGGCTTACCAAAAGGCTGGAACCCCTCGCAGTGTTACCCCAATACCAGCAAGGCACCACCATGATCTTCCCTCATTGCGTAGTAACAACCGGGGAGGCGCGCCGGAGCAGAGAACCAGACCTGAATTTAAACCCAACAACGGAACAAGCATAATGAAAGGGCAGGCGCCCCAATGCTTTGAATGTGGAGAGTGGGGCACAACGCCCGGTTCTCTGCCAAGAGAAACAAGACTGAACCCATGGAAATAGGAACCTTACAACAGCAGGAAAATCGGAAAAAGCTGCCTTATGTGATAGAGGTAACAGTGGATGGGCATCCTCAACAAGCTATGATGGATAGCGGAAGCAGGCAGACGGCCATACAACCAAATGTGAGCAAACAAGACCCAGGACAGGTGAGAACTATTGACATTAAATGTGTGCATGGGGATATTAAAGAGTACCCAACAAAGGAAGTTGTGTTAGGATTACAAGGGAAGGAGAAACCGGTTAAAGTAGACATTATCCCCACCCTACCCGCTCCTGTCCTAATAGGAACCGACATTCCAGAGTTTGATGAATGGTTAAGGGAAGCCCCATTTGCACAAACCGAGATTAAAGGAAGGGACATAAGGGAAAAAACCCACCAAGGATCAGAGAAGGAAGAATAACTCTAATGGGATAAAAGAGGATATTGCCCTCATAGGATGGCGAGTGGGAGATCTACCATCCTTTAGGACCGAAGTAGGACTAGACAAAACATAAAACGGGCCTGTGAACAAGCCTTAAATAGAAGAGAAAACCCAGCTACCACTCCATACTTCAAGGAGAAACAAGGGTTATATTACCGGGTAACCCGATGAGCAGATAACAAAGAGAAGGAGCAATTGTTGGTTCCCCAGTCCTATCGGAAAACACTGATACAACTAGCACATGATCATTCCACAGGGGGTCACCTAGCAGAAAATATGACCGGGAAAAGGGTGTTACAAAACTTCTACTGGCCTGGGATATATGCAGAAATAGCCAAATACTGCCAGGAGTGTGTCATATGTCAGAAAACAAGCTACCACACACCGGCCCGAGTACCCCTGCAACGAATGACCTTGATCAAGAAGCCATTCCAGAGGATAGGAATGGACATTGTCGGGCCATTAGAACCCTCCAGTCGAGGTTTCCGGTTCCTCCTAGTAATCGTGGATTATGCCACCAGATATACCCAAGGCTTTCCCCTTAAGAGGAATCTCAGCAAGGCAGGTGTGCGAGGTCTTGTTACCTTTCTTTGCTAGAGTGAGAATACCCCTTAAGATAATGACAGACCGAGGGAGCAATTTCATGTCGGTTGTAATCGGGGTTGTGTGTAAGACCCTAGGAAACATCACTTAAAAACCTCAGTGTACCACCCACAAACCGATGGGTTGGGGGAAAGATATAACAAAACCATTAAACAGATGATAGAGAGCCACCAGCCCTACCGGATTGGGATGGGAACGGGTTTTGCCATGGGTGTTAATGGTTCTACGGGATACCCCACAATCATCCACAGGCTACTCCCCTTTTAAACTGTTATTCGGGAGACAACCCAAGTCGGTGCTGGGATTACTAAAGGACAATTGGGAACAAGAAGAAGAAACATCCCTCACAGAGTATGTTCACGACCTAAGGGAGCAGTTGGGAAAACTGAGGGACTATGCTCAAGAGAACTTGGGTAGAGCACAAAAAAAACAAGAAAAATACTATGATCAGGGAAGCAGGCCTAGATCCTTGAAGATAGGTGACAAAGTACTGGTACTGTTACCTGCACACACAAATAAAATGCTGGCACAATGGCACGGGCCTTATCAGGTAACCAACATCTTGGGTCCAGTAAACTATGAGGTGGAACAACCCGAACGGAAAAACAAATATCAGAATGATCACATCAATCTACTTAAGCTATGGAAAGAAGGAACCCAAAGTGTGTTGTGTTCTGCCCATTCAGATTTGTCCGTCCCAGAACAAATGATCCCAAACCATCATAGTAGCCTACAGGATGTGCAACTGGGGGAGCAATTGAGTGAGACACAAAGATATGAATTATTTTCTACCTTAAACCCAGTAGCCGAGACTTTTTCTGGGATACCAGGACGGCCCCACATGGCCACCCACTCAGTACCCACGGAGTGGGGGGAAACTACGTTTTAGGCCGTATCGTATTCCGGAGGCAAAACGTGGGGAGATCGCCAAGGAGATAGAAAATATGCTGGCACAAGGAACCATTGTGCCATCAAAAAGCACCTGGTGTTCTCCAGTAGTCTTAGTGCCAAAACCAGATGGCACCACCAGGTTCTGTATGGGTTTTAGGCAGCTGAATGCCAGTTCACGATATGAAGCGTATCCAATGCCCAGAATTGACGAGCTCATAGAAAGACTGGGTTCAGCCGCCTTCCTGAGTACACTGGACTTGACAAAAGGTTACTGGAAAATACCCCTCGAACTTGCTGACCAAGAGACAACAGCATTTGCCACACCCCAGGGCCTGTTCCAATTCACGGTTTTGCCCTTTGGGCTACATGGGGCACCAGCTACCTTCCAGGCCCTAATGGATAAAATACTGAGGCCCCATGGACAATGTGCGGCTGCATATTTAGACGACATTGTCATTTTCAGCAATACATGGTAAGAACATTTGTCACATTTAAAACAAGTAATACAGGCATTAAAAGAGGCCGGTTTACACATTAACCCAAAAAAATCGAAACTGGTGACCCAAACCACCAAATATCTGTGATATGAGGTAGGGGGTGGTATCGTAACACCATTAATAGATAAAATTCAAGCCCTTCAAAGGCTGAGAATGCCTGAAAACCGAAAAGAAATTCGGGCCTTTTTAGGGTTTGTGGGCTACTACAGGAGATCCCTGCCTCATTTTTCAACCATAGCAGCTCCCATTACGGACGCCCTAAAAACAAATTGTCCCCTGCACATCTCCTCTGAGGCCAAACAGGCGTTTCTAACGTTAATACAGATGATTTCCTCCAAACCCGTTCTCCATTGTCCTGACTTTACCAAAGAGTTCTACTTACAAACAGGCGCCTCGGGATGTGGGTTGGGAGCGGTTCTAGCACAGGGTACCGAACAAAATCTGTGTCCTATAGCTTTTATCAGCAGGATACTCCTTCCACATGAGATCCCGTACTCTACTCTGGAAAAGGAATGCCTAGCAATCAAGTGGGCGGTGGAGGCACTAAGGTATTACCTACTGGGGAGGCGCTTCACCCTCTTTACAGACCACACTCCGCTAAAATGGTTGGCAACCCAGAAAGATTCCAACCATCGAGTCCTACGGTGGTTTTTGACTCTGCAACCATACCACTTTATAACAGTACATAAACCCGGAAAGTATCAGTTGGTGGCGGACTATCTATCCCGAGCCATAGACATGCCTGAACGGCATGGGACTGTGAGGGGAGTATGTGATTGGGAACCAGTAGCAGCCACCCTAAGTGAGAACAATGCGGAACAAAGCAGCAGGGAGGGGGACATGCTAAGTGTAAAAATCCCAGTATAGACTACATATCCCAGAATGCCCCACCAATCAACCTTGAGAGACCCAAGGACACACCAGATGCATAATCAACAAAAAAGCCAGAAAAAGGGAAAAGAAAGAAGGCTAGGAAGGGAAAAACCACGTTTCCCTATAACGATGGGCTTTTACAATCAGGATGTAAAACCCAGGTCGATTCCGCAAGGTTTCAGCAGGGAGGAGGCAAATTAGCATCAGGTGTAATGGACTCAGGGCTGGGAACGCCCGACGATAATGGCTGGGGAGGAGGGGCACACAGGTTAAAAACAGCAGAAACCAACTCAACTTGTCTCTCGTTTTACTGGAGTGGAAGGAGGCGGACGGAGAGGGCTCGGAAAGGTACGAGGCCAGTCATCCATATGGCTGGGCGTATTAAAGTGAAAAGGAAATCTCACAGGAGTGTACCGTACTGGCCCCGCAGTAAAACAGAACTGCACAGCAGATGAAAGTGCTGAGCGAGGAAGGTGTTTTGTTTTTTCCAATGTGAAAGCCGACGCTGTAAGGTTTTGTTTATTTAAGCGCACTCAAGCCCGAGGCCGGGGAGGAATGACCGTCCTGACAGGCCGGGAAGAAAGGGCGAGGAGGCTCTGAACCTTTGCTGGATTACACGGGCGGCCGGAGAAACTATTCGTGCCCATTGCGACTTCCGGTTGCTTCAAGAAGGAATGTTATCTTTTGGGCTTTCACGGTAAGAACAGCCGTGTGAGGAAAGGACGGCTGTTTTATTTTTGGAGTATTCACTCGTTATTGACTGCATTAGGTGAAAATGCAATCAGAGGTTACAAACTGTTTTTTTTTTCCTTTTTAAAAATCTGCAACGCTTGGTATTATTTTCATGATGAGCAGAAGGGGAAGATCCCTAAATCAATGATTTACTTACGAACTATAATTGAAGTTAAATAAAGAGGTGAATACGGTTTGCAACCCGACGGCGTAACCGCTGATGTGTGGTATAAATAATAAAACTATTTGTTATCTTACTTCCTTGTCTCTGGCTCGCTACTTAACAGACTGCTAAAGCCTAAGGCCTCTGTGAACTTAAATGCAAGTATTATCTGCTCTATTTTGATCTTGATTCGTTCATTCTTCCTTGAACCAGTGATTCTAAAGTATTATTTGCCAAGTGCTTTACTAACCTTGAATTGCTTCCAACTATTTTACAAGTGTGTTATTTTACTTACCAGTATTATCTTTAATGTGTTTTGGTTGATGAATACTTCTGCTAACCTACAGAAACTCTTTCACTAACCTGCATTCCAACTTAAGGTGTACCATTGTATTGAGTTACAACTGCAAACGTCTTGCTGTATATATGTATAACGGTTTCTCCTACCTTAATTGAAAATTGAACTTAACACTGCCTAGTATATTTAATAAATAATTATTTTTCTTAGGCTTGTGGATCTGCTTAAACTCACATGCTTTGCATAGGCCAACGCCGACATCTAGTGGTTGGCTTTCGAGTATTGCACGTTAAGTTTTCGAAGTTCAAGAAGGGATGTCGATTGGGCGCGTTTATAATCTTGCCCCTAGTGTGACGTTGACTGTACGCACGATCCCTCACGCGTCAAGGTCCCTTAGATGATTTATTTCCGCCATCGTGGTTAGATGTGTTCTCGCGAAGTACAGTAGCTTGCTACTGTCCGAGTTCTAACTTTATTAATATTTAGATGCTTACCGCTCAACGCTACATCTGGACAGAAGACCACCTACTCAGCGACTGAAAGAGACAATCTTTTTGGTGAGGGGTTTCAGCCTAGCAGTAGGGAGAGTGAGGGGACTGATTCATATATTTACAAAGAATGCATACCTCCATTTCCTATATTCAGTGCTTCTGTCTTGCTGCCCTTAAGTTTTACATATACCGTGGAGTGAGCTCCATTTAAATTTTGTCCTAATTGCAATAGGAAATAGCTGTAGAAGGGACACCCACAAGGTGTGTAAACTCTGCCTTCCTCGTGATCACCCAATGACCCGGTGCACATTGTGTACACCTTTTAGGCTCAAAACCCTAAAAGAGATTTGAATAAGTGCTGGGCATCACATGCGATGATTGCAGAGTCAGAAACCGCTGTTGGTCTCTGAGTCCGACCCGGAAGGCCTGGGCAGCAAAGGTTATGTTTCGGAGCCCGAAGACATCACAAGGGACCCATTAGGTTCTGGCGCGTCAGTACCCAGCCCCAAAAGGCAGTTGCAGCGCGCTGCTAAGGGGGAGGGCCTCTGGTGATGTAGACACCCATGCACGCAGGCCCAAACACATACCCCCAGGCTGTAATTCGATAGAGCTGTTGAAAGAAGGCAGCATACCAGCGGCAGGCACTTCGTGGTCTACCGACCGACCGCCAACAAAGCCTGCTGCAGTTTCGCAACCAGGTTTTCTGCAAGGCAATAAAGAACTTTCAGTGCCTAAAGGCGTGCGTAAGACACACTGGATGGTTGACTCGGAGGCGTCGAAACATCAGCCGAAAAAACACAAGTCACTTTCCGGCAGAAAAACACCACAAAAAGTCACATCACCACAGAACCCAGACTCCTCCTGCCTCTGAAGAGGTACATCAGTATCAAGAGGCCTATTTACCTCTTTCCCAGTCTCTTCATGCAAAGAAAAGACCAAGGGAAGACTCAAACAATTGTGTTCTCCTTAGCAGAAACACCTACAACAGGGACGTGGACAACAGAACGCTTTGAGGACACAATGGATAAAGTTTAGTCTTTTGTCAATTTTATGAACAAATATCCTATTTGACAAAAATCATTAGACCTTGAAATGTCCCAACCCTTAGAGACAGGTCAACCACTGTGCAATCAGTTATCGTACTTCCACACACACAGCCATAAATACTTCCCATGACTCACAACAAGGTGATCAACCAGATCAGACAGATCAGGACATTTGGTATATATAGACCCAGGCGACCCTAATGATCTCTACCAAGACGATCAGGACGATCAGGATGATCCGGATGTCACTACCATTGAAACCCAAGATATTACAGCACCTGACAGTGGACATACATCTTCTATTGAGGATCAGTTGTTGTAAAATGACTTACTAAAGGCTCACCATTTCCACATCCACACTGAAGAAACAGTACCTGATAGTTCTGATTTTGTGAAAGACATTCTTAAGAAAAAGAAACCTGTCAGCCAGGCCATTCCCTTATTGCAATGCATTAAAAAGAGAATCAACCCATATCTTTCTACACCACCTCTCACTATGGCTGTAAACCCAAGAGTAGAACAAATATTCAAGCCCTCACCGTCTGAGACTTTATACATCAGGGGACATGTGAAACTTGACTCCCTAGTAGTCACCACTACCAGAAAGAGAGCTAATGTTCCACCGTCTACCTCAGAAGCACCCCACAACAAAGAGTGCACACGCTTATACACGTTAGGCAGATACTACCTCTGGATCCTATTTCACCAGAATCGCAAACAATACAACATGGCTTGCAAGCTACAACAATACTCAATGGGATGAGGTGCTCAAAAACCTACACTTGATGCCAGAACCTACTAAGTCACATCTTCTCAAAATCTCAACAGAGGGGAAGCAAGTGGCACAAAATATACTTTAACATGTTCTGGACTCAGCTGACAGCTCGGGTAGAATCATTGCTGAGGTAACACTACTAAAGAGACACTCGTGGCTCTGTGATTCTGGATTCAAGCCCGAAACTCAAGCAGCACTTATCAACATGCCAATTGAAGATGCACTCCTGTTCGGAAAGGCCGTTAATGACCAACTCGAAACCGCCAAAAAAGAACATGAGACTATTAAGACTATTGGACAAATTACAAACAAACTAGAGGGGTTTCTTCAACACACGGCATACCTTTCGTCGCCAAGGGTTCAATAGATCAAACCAACCAGGATTTGGGGCATCTGGCTCCTCTTTTCACAGTTCCCAAACTGTATGCCTTTGACTAGTCAAACCAACAGAGGGGATTTTGCCAGGGAAAATAATGTGGCAGGGTTGCAGCCTCTAGAGGCTCAGCAGCCCCGGCCAATAAACTTGTTCCCTCACATGCATCCCCAGTCAGGGGGCTGGGGGGGGAACGTCAGATCGCTGGGTGATCATCACAGTGGCAAAAGGGTACTCAATAAATGTCATCTAAACACCACACCACCACCCTCCTCGTGCAAGAAGGATGTCTTCAGAATACTTCCTTATTCTACAGGAGGAGATTCAAATACTACTAGAAAAATGAGCAATAGAGATGGTACCACCCCTAGAGGAAAATCAAGGTATTTATTCAGTGTACTTCTTGTTCCAAAGAATGATCTATCAATGCGGCCAGGGCTGGACCTGCGCCCTGCAAACACGTATGTCAAGCCTCATAAATTCCGGATGACAACATTACAGGAGGTAATCCCTCTCCTAAAACAGGGGGATTACATGGCAACATTAGACATGAAAGAAGCATGCTTTCATAATTCAATGTTACCAGCGCACAAAAAATACTGAAGATTGTGGGGGACAAGAACAACCAATTCAAAGTGCTACCATTCGGCATAGCCTCAGCCCCCACAGTGTTTACAAAGATCCTAGTAGTAGTGGCTGCCCATTTACAAAGGCAGTCCATTCCAGTGTACCCTTACTTAGACTGGCTATTGATTTATCTGTGTTCCTTTGTTGTTCTGGTCTGAAATGAAATTGTCACTTATGTACATGATTTTCTTAAATGCATGAAAACATTTTGATTTACATGAATTGTTTCTTTATGGATATTTATGACAATCATACTTCTGATTTTGATTAAAAATCACTTTTTTTTTAAATGTACAAATGGGCAATCTATTTTTCTTCTCATTGGAGTGACTGGGTAACTTGTCAATTTCTTGACAGGCAGTTTGTTGTGAGTTTTTCATGTCCCGATAGTTAGGGACCACCCACGGCACCTGAAGTTGATAGAAGAACCAATAACTTATGAATAAATCGAAAACTGATATACAAAAGTAGTGCATCCCATTGTAAGTTTTCTTGTTGGCTAATAACAGGAAACACACCTAAAGTGTGTCACCAGAACACCCGAAAGACAGTCTACCAACTATTCCAATTAGGATTCTCCATAAACGTGAAAAAGTCAAGTCTAGTGCCCAGCCAAATACAACAGTTTCTGGGGGCACTAATCCGAACAAATTATAATTATAATTGAAGGAGTAGTTCACACGTAATTGTTTAAAAAGATTGGGCATAATGAAAAATATATATAAAAAATATATTTTTTAATGTTCCTATGTAAAATGTTGTTGGAGAACCCGATTTCATTAATATAGGATTGTGGCGGCCGGAGTGAATGAAAATAGGGGGTGGGGCAGAACTCACCGGCCCGGAGCACAGGCACAATCCTCCAGCTGCAGCCTGCCAGCATTATCTGCTCTCTGGCAAAAGCTCCCTGATCTACTGGTAGGTTTGCAACCTCTGGTTCACTCGCTGCAATAGTGATCCAGAGATAACCTGTCAAATGGAAGTCCTTTCAACACACCAGAAGCCACTCTTACAACAAACGCATCTCTAACAGGGTGGGGAGCACACTTTCTCCATCACACTGAACACAGGGTGTGGACAAAGGCATTAACCAAGAAGCATATTAACCTTCTAGAACTACTAGCAGTCTTCAAAGCACTTCAAGCTTTGAAGACACAGCTAGTACATAACAGTCCTCATCTTAACAGGCAGCACCACAGCCATGTTTTACATAAACAAACGGGGGGCACAATCTCCAGAGCTGTTCACACCTGCCCAGAACATTTGGCTGTGGGCATTGGAACACAACCTGTTTCTCCTAGCACAACATGCTGCAGCGGAACTCAATTCACTGGCAGATGTACTAAGCAGATGTGCAGTGCTACCCTCTGAACACGAGTGGCAAATAAACACAGATATGCTACACGTAGTCTTCTCAGACGGGGGGGTTCCCAGAAATAGACCTTTGCTACTCAAGAGAGCACACAGTTCCCAGGTTATGCGTCCAGGTTCCCACAGAAAGGTTTCAAACGAAATACACTACTAATGAATTTGTCAGGGAAATTTGCGTACGCTTTTCCCTCAACACCTCTTCTCAACAAAATAGTCCACAAGCTACACCGAGAACAAGTAACACTTCTCCTGATAGCTCCTATGTGGGAACAACAAACATAGTTCTCGCACCAGATGTGCCTGTGTCCTCCCATGAAACTACCATGTCCCACAACATGTTGCAGGATCAAGGGACAACAATCCACCCGTACCCTCAGACATTGAGCTTAGCAGTCTGGCTCCTGAGGTCCTAGAATTTGGTCACCTAAACCTAGCTGAAAGATGCATGGACATTCTTAAAGAGGCACGTAAACAAAACATTCAACATTACTCTTTTAACAAATGGAAGTGGTTTGTGTTATGGTGCAAAGTACGTTCACTCAATCCAATTGAATGTTCAACTTCAAATATACTACACTATCTGCTATATGTTAGACTCAGGCTTAGTCTTCAACTCATTAAAAGTACACCTAGCTGCTCTCTCAGCATACACCATGTTTCATGGTAGAAGGTGCCTGTAATGAAAGAATTTATGGAGGGAGTCTAATCCTACTCTCTCCTGGGACCAAAATATTGCATCTACAAAGCTCATGGGTGCCCCTTTCGAGGCTATGCACAAAACCAGTCTTAAACATCTCACTTATAAGACAGCTTTTCTTGTGGCTATTACATCTATCAGAATGGTCAGTGATCTGCAAGCACTATCAGTACAAGATCCTGTTTTTGTTATCTACAAAGACAAGGTAGTACTACGCACACACCCATGGTTTTCACCAAAATGTATCTCTAAATTCCAAGTAAACGAGTGCATATAACTTCGTATGTTTTTCCAACACCCCACAAATTCAGCCGAAAAAAGCCTTCATACACTATATGTAAGAAGGACTGTCATGTATTACCTACAAAAGACTAAATCTATCAGACAAAACAAACTTTGTATCCATGGCCACAGGAAGAGAAGGTGACCCTATCTCTAAACCAACAATTTCAAAATAGATTGTCAACTGCATCCAACTTTGCTGTTTTCTTGCTATGAGAATGTTGCCATTAAAGTCTAGAGCACACGCTGCTCCAGGCACAGGGCAATTCTAGCTTTCATAGCAAATGTGCCCTTAGTTGACATTTGCAAAGCTGCCACTTGAGTTCAATTCACACTTTTACCCAACATTACTGCCTAGACACACACACTAAGGGTAATACACAGGGTGGGATGAGCAGTGTTATAACATCTGTTTGCAGCGCTGCCATCAAATAACTCAACTCCATCTCGGAGTACTACTCACTAATATGCAAAGCATGTGATTTGAAGGAAGATCCACAAGCCTCAGAAGGCATACATTACTTACCGTGATCTTATTTACAATGCTTGTAGCTGCTTAGATTCACATGTGCCCACCCTTCCTCCCCTCTTGGAGTTGAAGGTTCATAGACATCAAATACCTTACACACACTCTTATGCACTCACACAAACGCGTCATGCTCCCTAATGCCAGCAACAAAGCAATCTGTGGGACTTTGACACGTGAAGGACCATGGGTCCTACAGACGTCACACTTGGGATAGTATTACAAACACGCCCTGTCGACGTCTTTCAACTTTCGAAAACAAGTCATGCAGTAATCTGCACGTACCACTAGATGACGGCCTATACAAAGCATGTGAATCCAAGCCGATACAAGCATCAGAAATATGATTACGGTGAGTAAAGTATGCCATATAATGTACACTTGATTAATAAATACATGTATAGGTATCACGCAAATTAACCTTTTACAATTGACCTTTTGCACAATTGACCTAATTATAGTGGTCCTAATTGACCTTCTGCACAATTGACCTTTATATTATTTTAGTTATTTTATATATGTTTTGGGTTGGTTTTGGATTATAAATAATGCAAGGGGATTGGGTGGGGGTTTTCAGGGGGTTTTGGATTGTACTGGGGGTTGCGGGGGGTTTCCTCCGCATATGTTCTAATTGACCTTCTAAATTAGATCAATTCTCCCGAGATCAATTGTGAAAATGTCAAGTAGTATACAAGCAATGTACAGACTATTTCTGAATAAAGCATCCAATACATACAATTTCTTTCACATAAACCGAGTACTCATGGAGTATAATCATTATTTTATTCATGTACGCATACTGGCAATATCGTAGAACTGTTTTAAACCACTTGTGTGTGCACAGCTGTAATTGCATAAAACTACATACATTATGCATATACCCTAATGCATATATTATGTACACTTCATTGTGAAAATCAATGTACAAACTCATTTTTATTGCATGTAATATATGCAATTTTTTGTAAACTGTGTATACAAGTTATACAATTTAAACAAAAAACACAAGTATGTAAGGTCTAACAAAAGCGATCATTAAAGTTAAGTGATTAAACACAGTGGTTAGTTACTTTTTAATAGTTTACATGTAACATATTAAAGGTTGTGCATAGTTCTTCATAATACAATTCTTTGTAAAAACTTTGTTACTAAACAATTATACTTATTAGTAAATAGTACATAAAGTGTCAGTTTACCAGAACAAAAAACGATGTATACATTATTGTATATAATGTTTTGTGTGTTAAACAGTCTTCTGGTGCAATTTTCACCAATCCTTCAAGACAAGGAAATGAAAGTAGTAATACAGTTGTAATTTCTTCAGATGTTACTATTGATGCTGGCTGTACCACACTTCAATAATCTGAGTCACCATGCCAAAAACCCAAAATTAACAAATTAAAATTAATACTAATGTCTGCCAAAATTACCATTGCATTCAATTAAAGTATTAAAGCACATACATTTCCCAGTACTACTACTAGTAGTCATTCAAAAATGCAAAGTGCTGTTATACAAAAAAGAAAAAAACATAAATGAACAATTACTGCAACTAGTGCTATTTCAACGGTTCAAAGTCCTGTTAGCTTGCATAAAAACCAACTGCCTTTTTGTGCTATGATGGCTGTCGGCCTGCGTTGGTCTACCTAAGCACCTGTACTACAATTCTGCACCACTTGAAATGTTCCTTTTGCTGTCCTTTCATCCATGCATCGACTGCTTCTCGGCTCCTTTTTAAATGCCTTGTTTGACTATCGAATGTAGGTGTGCTCTTGTAAACTTTGCATCCACCATCTTGTGCTGCACCATGTTTGAACATTGAATCTAGGTGTGCTTTTTAATAGCTGTCCATCTTGTGCTGTATTACGTGCTTCCTTGGAATTTTAAATTGTGATGTGCTTTACATCTGTGTATCCTCCTACCTTTCCTCAGCTGCTAGGCCGCTTGGTGTTTGCCCGTGCATTGTGCAGCCTCTTCAACTATCCCTCTTTTTCCTCCTCAATGGCACTCTCTATCTCTCCAATCTATTCTAACTGTTATTCTATCACCTATCCCTCCTCCCTCACAGAGTCTGGTAGAAAAAGGTTTTAAAAAGATCTCCTGGCCTACCTATTGCTGACACCTATATCAGTGCTACTTCCAGACAGTCTGTCATGGATATCCTCTTCTCTGTCCCCTCTCCAGACCTTTGGACCTCCCACCTGATCTGTACCCTCTCCCCTCTATGGCGGCACTAGATGGGAAGTACTCTTGGCATATTTCTCATCCTCTAGGTGTATCATTAATGTTTATCACAATGGCACTGTCATGGACCAGGGTCCTGAACCCAATCTTTTATTCTTTGACTACCAGCCCTCATCAACTTTCTACCCACTCCTGCTACTTCTCCTATTTCTCTCTCTGGACCTCCGCCACCTGTGATGGATGTACCTCTCCCTGTTCCCCTCCTTGGAAAAACATAAAACATTCTTCTGACATCTGCCTCCTTCTTGGAGACTGTGATCTTGCTGTCCTCGCTCTCACCCAGATGTGGTTCAATGCCAGCTCTGTCACTGCTTTTGACTCCCTCCTCCCTGATGGCTACAAGATCCTCTCCAAGCCTCAGCCCAACCGATCTGGTGATGGAGTAGCCCTGATCTTCGTAGAGTGGGTACTCGCCTCTCATAGCTACCCAGCCCTATTCTTCCTTTGAAAGACTTGTCTGCAAACCTCTCTCTCTCTCTCTCTCTCTCTCTCTCTCTCTCTCTCTCTCTCCCCCCCCCCCCCATTGCCACTATCTACAGAGCCTCCTGGCCCCGTCTCTCCTCCACTAAGTATGGTCTGACGTTACTTCCTCTAAACTTCTCCTCCTCTGAGACTTCAACATCCACCTTGACTCCACAGTCCCTGCCTCCATACTCTTCCGTGATCTCTGTCCTTCTCTCTACCTCACTATTCTCCCTTCCAGCCGGACACACTCTTGATGCCTTCATCCTAGCTGATCTTCCATTCGCTAACCCTCTCACTATCCCTCTCTCCTGGTCTGACCACTCCTTCCTCTCTTCCCACTTGAGACCTCTCGGCCCCCTGACAGAGCCGCCCCCAGCACTGCCAGCCTCCTTCGCAGTGACTGATGAAAAGAGTGTCAGTTGCTGTGCTTTCCTTCACCTTCATCCCCCTCCGCCTCCCCCCCCCAATTGACTCTCCTACCGACTCTGCCCTTGCCGTTCTTCATCTTGTTATTACTAAAACTCTTGACTTTCTTGCCCCTGTCAAGCATAACAGTTGATACAATTCCGATCTTACTACTCTGAAATTCAAGTGCAGAGCAGCTTAACGGAAGTGGCAGTCCTCACGCTCATTCTCTGAGAAACTGGCCTGCTCCAAAGGCAATACCATCTCTCCATCTGCTCCAAGACAAGGGCCCACATCCAGTCCTGTATATCTGGAGCCACTAATAACACAGATGAGCTCTTCAAAGTCTGCAAGGAACTAGCCAATCTATCTGCAGTCTTCACCTCTCCTCTTCCTTCTCAGGCCCTCTGCACTGGCCACCCATTTCTCCTCTAGAAATCCTCTACTTCTCTCACTGTCCCCCTGCCTCCCTTGGTTATCCCCCTTCCCAATCCTACTGGCTACTCCTTCTCACCCATCACAGCGGATGAGGTTTCTAGACTAGTCCCCTATATGATGATCTCCTACAAATTATATGATGGTTTCCTCCAAACTGGTGTCTCCCTGTTCTTCTAGAACCATTAAGGACAACATCTCCTCCCTCGCACCAGCTCTTTCTGACTTCTGCAACCGTTCCTTATCCTCTGGCTATTTTCCCCTCCACTCTCAAGCACTCCCCTGTGCACCCCCTTCTAAAAAAGCCTTCAGTCGACCCCTTGTGTCCGGCCAACTACCGCCCTATCTCTACTACACTATTCCTTGGGAAACTCCTGGAGTTGTTGGTCTTCCACCAACTGACCTAACACACTGAGCTCGTTGGTTGTTTACATGACTATCAATCTGGATTCCGAGCATTCAGAGGCACGGAAACTGCTCTCCGGAACACCTGTGAAGAACTGATCACAAATCTTTATAACTCCCCTGCTGTTCTCATTCTCGTTGACCTCTCTTCCGCCTAATACATGGTCAACCACTCTTTGCTCATAAAGCGGCTCCAAGATACCCTTGGTACCTCAGACCGGGCACTGAACCGTTGACTTCCTTCTTCACTGACCGCCCCACCCATGTTCTACTAAGTCCCTTATCCTCCACCACCACTCTCTACATGTGGTGTTCCCGGGGCTCTATCCTCTTGCCCTGGCTCTTAAATATCTACCTTACACCTCTAGCTCACGTGATCTCCGTCTTCTCGCCTCATTTCCAGTTGTACGCAGATGACACACAACTCTTCATCAAGCTCCCCTCCTCCTCTTCCTCCTCTATCCTCCCGGACTGCCTGTCTGCTATCCGCACCTAGTGCACCTCCAATGATCTCGGTCTTAATGCCAGTAAGACTGAGATTCTTCCAATCAGAACACATAATCCCCCTTTCCCTCCTGCTTTCTGGCCGCCCTCCTTGGGCTCCCCTCCTTCCCCTTCCACTGAAGCCAGAAAGCTTGGGGTCATCTTCGACTCCTCTCTCCTTCACCCCTCACATCTTGGACCTTGCCATTAAGGCCCACTTTCAACTTCACCTCATCAGAGGCATTCTCGCTTTTCTGACCTTTACCCAGAAGCTCAATGTCACTAGAACTCTGGTCCTCTCCAGGCTGGATTACTGTAACAGCCTCTTTCTCAACCTACCTCCTTCTTCCCTCTGCCCTCTACAACTAATGCAGAATAAGACTGCAAGATTTATCCTTGGCCTCAAGCCCAGGCACCAGATCTTCCAGTCCTAAAATCTCTCCACTGCCACCCGGTTGCCGCAAGGATCAAATTCAAGACCCTTTGCATCATCCATAAGGTAGTCTGTGCCTAGGGCCATGCTACCTGCAAATATTTCTCACTAAATACTCTCCTACCAGATCCCTTCGATCTTCTTGCTCCAATTATCTGCTGGTCAGACGCTTCTCCAAGCATTGGGCTGGGGGCAGCTCTCTCTTCGGCTGGCTTCCTCCTCCATCTTGAACCGTATCACCTCAAGTACTCCAAACAACTCAAGACCTTTCTCTTCTTTTCCTCCTCCTTCTCCCTCCTATTCTAATCATCCCAACAGCCACTGAGATTGGCGGCCTGGTCCATCAAGAGTCTAATAGGGCCCTGGCAATTTGCACAATCGACACCAGCATCTGCACCCTCCCCTCTTGTCCCACACCTGCTAGTTGGGTGTCATGTCTGGTCTCGGCCTTGCACTTAACTGATGGGCGTTAGACCTCCCTGTTTTAGCTTGGGTTGCCTCTGCCCATGCACTTAACTATTGCCTTCCCCAACAGGCAATACCCATCCTCCCCCAACCAATGGGGCCCATTTGCACTTACCCCTATCCCCTTTTTTTCTCTGCACTTGCAGGTTCCAAATTTTACAAGGCCTAGTTTTTTGTTGTTTCTTATTTATTCTTTGACATTGCCATTGTTTGTTTGCTCCCTTGTTCCCTTCCCTTTTGCCTTGTGGCACTTTGAAACACTGTCCTGCTGTATAAGCACCTTATAAATAACCAATAAAATAAATACACATACAACTTCTACTACTGTTAGTAGTATTTCGAGGGTTAAACGTTCTGTTGTCCATAGAAGCAAACCACATAGTGTACCTATTAATATTACTACTTCTAGTTCTACATATGAAGGTGTATGCAAGAAAAAAAACACAATGTGCCTATTACAGATAGTAATGAAAGCATATCAAATGCTGTAACTAGTAAGACTAAAAAACAATGCTAAAAAGGAATCCAATCTCTGGAACAATTCCATTCAGGAACTTAAGATCTTGAAGTTGGGAATACTTTGAAACGCCTGACCAAAATGATTTGAACCATCTGCAAAGCATCCCTGACAAGGGGCACTGCCAAAAAATATAATTTAGGACATTGTCATGGCCCATATGTGAAATAAACATGAGCTTATATACTTTAAAAACATTTATAAACATAAAACAGAGACAAGTAAACCAAGCATACCCGTTTCTGCTATAGTTAGTAGAACTAAAAAACAGACTGGAAAACCTATTGAGTTTAACAGCCCAAAAAGTATCTTCAAATGTTCCCAGAAATATAATGTTGGTGATTCTGTGATACCAACTTTACCAAATATTGATCCTGAATATGTAAATGTTTTTCGAGGGGATTGGGTCCTCCGACGTATTCCATATCTATGACATGTAATCACCACAGCTGTGCTGCTTCGGAAACTTTTTTCGGCGTCTGCGTCCTGCGTCGATGATGTCGATGCGCCGTCGTCGAGGGCCTCCTCCGAAGTCCGACGTCATCCGATGTGATAAGTAGGACGCACGACGCCCGTAGCCTCAGTTCCGTTTTTTCCGCGAACGTGTTGCTTCGTGATTCTCGGTTCACGCCTCGACTCTTTGGAGTTCTGTTCTTCTCGGTTCTTCGAACCTGTTCGTTTTGTGCAAATCCTTCGTGTGAAGTTGTCTTCTACTTCGTCTTCGACCCCGCGTCCGGGTTTCAAGAAGTGCGGGGAGTGTGGGTCCAAGATGTCGGTGACGGACTCGCACGACGCCTGCCTCTGGTGCCTCGGGGAGGCCCACGACACGGATGACTGTGTCGACTGCCAGTCGCTCACGTCCAAAGCCTTACGCAAACGTAAGAAGAAGTTGTCGGTAGGTCGGGTGTCCAAGCCCAGGAAGTCGAAGTCTGCGGGGCTTTCGACGGATGATTCGAGGGGTGACTCTCCGCGTCATCGTCGGAAGTCTCGTGGGTCTCCTTCTAGGAGTCGGTCTCGCCACTCCTCAGCCTCTTCGAGGCGTTCTCGGAAGCGCCGACACCGGTCGTCTTCCAGGTCCTCCTCGGAGGACTCTGCCCGGCACGTCGCTTACCCCACCAGCCGTGCGACGCCGGAGGAATGGGCTTCCTTCGGGAAGAAAATGCTGGCGATTCTTGAGTCGCAGGGTACTACGCCGTCCGCGCCCCCGAGTGGGGTCGGTCGTGTGAGGTCGAGAGACACCGCTCGCATGAGTGGTCGGCACGAGTCACGGGAGAGGTCCCGTTCGGACAAGGAGACTCGTTCTCGCCGTACCCGTTCCAGGTCCCGGTCCTCTACGCGTTCGAGACCGTGTGCACCTGTGAAGTCTTCGAGGAAGACATCGACGTCTGAGGCGTCGAGGGCGTCGACAGGCTTTCTCGAGGCTCCGGCTTCGAGGACGTCGTCGAGGCCGTCGATGCTCGGGTCGTCGAGGGACGCGCTCGGGGCTCCGGCCTCGAGGGCTGTGTCGACGCCGCCGATGCTGGAGGCGCTGCGTCTGACGTCGACGCCGATTTCCTCGGCGCCGATCCTTTCGGCGCCGATGCCGGTTCTCTCGACGCCGGCGCCGATTCGCTCGACGCCTTTCGTGTCGGAGGTACCCCGTGGCACGGGAGAACCCCCTAGGAAGGCTCTGGTTAAGAGCAAGCACTCTCGGGTGCCTTCTTTTCGCCTCCTGGACTATATTTCAGAGGCGGATGAGGATTCTGATGGCCTGGTTCCTAGTCAGGTTCCAGATGAAATTGTCTCGGGCCATAGTCAGTTTGACGAATTGAGACAGTCACTGCATGATGCCAGTGGACTGGACACCTCTCCGGAGGTGGAGTTTTGTAGGCCTGAGCCTGGCTCTCATGCCGATTCCTCGTACCGGCGCCTTATGGCTAGGGTTTCTGAGTACTTGGGATGGTCTGCTCCCCCAGGGGAGTTTGTGCAGGATGATCTGACGGACATCCTTGATGTTGGTCCCCCAACTGACCCGGTACTGCCGTTCCATATGGCTTTACAGAGAAGGGTGGCGGCGGCTTGGACTGCTCCTGAGAGTCTCCCGGCGGTGGGCAGATCCTTGTCGCGAAAATACCGTCCAGCCAGTAGCGACCCCTGCTACTTGACCAGGCACCCCACTCCGGAGAGTTTGGTGGTGCAGGCGGCCACGGCCCCGGCAAAGCAGGCGTCGTACCCTACCATCCCTCCTGATAGGGACGACAAACGTTTTGATGGCTGGGCGAAGAAAGTGTTTTCTTCTGGTGGTATGGCGCTTCAGGCGGCCAACTCCATTTGTGCCTTGTCTCGTTTCACACACACTCTGTGGAACTGTGTTGCGTTGGCGGCTGAACATATTCCCGAAGGGGACGAACGGGATGGTTTCCTTGCTATGGTCCAGGATGGTAAGGATGCCATGTGTGAATCCGTTCAGTCGGGTTTGGATTTAGCTGAATGCGTCAGTAGGTCCATGGCGGCGAGCACCGTGATACGCAGGTTTGCGTGGTTGCGGAAGTCGGGATTTGCTCCTGATGTGCAGTCCTGGCTCCTCAACATGCCCTTTGACGGTGAACACCTTTTTGGCAGCAAGGCTGACGAGAGCCTTGAGAGGTTGCAGACCTCAAAAGCTGCAGCGAAGTCGTTGGGCGCTGCAGTTCGCCAACCTCCGCCTTTTCGTCCTAGGGGACAGCAGTGGAGGGGTGGTTCCTTTCGCTATTACTCATCCTTCAGTAAAGCGAGAGGAGCTGGCAGTCAAAGAGGCCACCGCAGGGGTACCAGAGGTGGACGACAGGGTACCCGTGGTGCCAAGGCCGCTCGGGCAGTTGCCTCTTTGCCCTCAGGTAATGCCGCAGCCGCTCCCACTCAGTCGTGAGGCCATGTCCCATGGTTCGCCGGTTGGGGGAAGGCTGGCGCAGCATCTTGTAGAGTGGCAAGCCATTACTTCAGATGTGTGGGTTCTGGAGATCATAACCCACGGCTACTGTCTTCCTTTTCGGAACAGGCCTTGCGACAATCCACCGGGGAACCTCTCTTTGCAGAGTCCGGATCCGCTCCTTGCGCAGGAAATTCAAGCCCTGCTGGAGAAAGGCGCCATAGAACTGGTGCCTGTAGCGGAGAGGAACAAGGGATGGTATTCCCCTTATTTTTTGATTTCGAAGAAAGACGGGGGATTGAGACCCATTATGGACTTGCGCGGTTTGAACAAACTCCTCAGGAAGGACAAGTTCAAGATGGTTACTCTCTCTCAAGTCCTCCAGGCCCTTCAGCTTCAGGACTGGTTGGTATCACTCGACCTCAAGGATGCTTACTTCCATGTGCCGATCCATCCCAAGCACAAGAAGTACCTCCGCCCCGAGGGTTTTCACCAAGCTCATGGTGGTGGTGGCAGCGCATCTCAGGCAAGGGGGGGATTCACGTCTACCCCTACCTGGACGATTGGTTGATCAGGGGGAGCTCTCCCGAGCAAGTCCTGGATCATCTGTCCGTCACCTGCCGCTCCCTTCACAGGCTGGGCTTCTCCCTCAATTTAAAGAAGTCCCATTTGACGCCAACACAGCGGCTCCAGTACATCGGAGCAGTGCTCGACACTTCCCTGGGGCAGTGTTTTCCTCCCCAGGTGAGGGCTCTTCACATTCAGCAGATGGTGCACAAGTTTCAGCATGCCCAGACGCTCCCTGCGTTCGAGTTCTTGAGGTTGCTCGGCCTCATGGCATCCTGCATTCTTCTGGTGCCAGAGGCTCGCCTGCGGATGAGATCTTTGCAGTGGGCACTCAAGACGCAATGGTCGCAGTCCTCCGGCAGGATGTCGGACCCGGTTCAGGTGCCGCCCTCGGTCGCCCGGGATCTTCTGTGGTGGGCCGTCGAAGGCAACTTGATGAGGGGGGCTCCATTTTGGCTTCCCTGGCCGGAGGTGACGATCGTGACGGATGCATCCCTCACGGGATGGGGAGCTCATGCCAACGGGCTGACAGTCAGCGGTCGTTGGTCTCCGTCGGAGTCCAGACTCCATATCAATCTTTTGGAGCTGAGGGCCATCAGGCTAGCCCTGAAGGCTTTTCTGCCGACTGTGCTAGGACAGAGTGTCCTGATCCTGACGGACAATACAGTGGCCATACACTACCTCAACAAAAAAGGGGGGGCAGGGTCACTTCCTCTGTGCAGGGAGGCGATGCAGCTCGAGTTCTGGGCCATCCAGCAGGAAGTTTCGATCTCGGCAGTTCATCTGGCCGGAGACGAGAACGTGACGGCAGACGCTCTGAGCAGGCAGAGCGCAATCTCTCACGAGTGGGAGGTGGCTCAGGAGATTCTCCTGGAGATCTTCGCCCTTTGGGGAACCCCTCAAGTGGATCTCTTCGCCTCCAGTGTCAACCGGAAGTGCGAAAGGTTTTGCTCGCGGGAATTTCCTCCAAAAGGAGCCTTAGGAGACGCGTTCGTGGTTGAGTGGTCATTCCCGCTGCTGTACGCGTTTCCTCCAGTCCCCGTCATCCCGCAAGTGCTGCGGAGGTTACGGAAGTTCGGTTCCCGGATGATCCTCATTGCCCCGGCGTGGGCTCGGAGGATGTGGTACCCGGACCTTCTCGACTTATCCATCTGCCCTCCACGTCGTCTTCCCTACCGAGACGATCTGCTCTCACGGGAAGGGGGTCTGGTTCTCCATCCAGAGGTCGGATCCCTCAACCTTCACGCTTGGCTTCTGAAAGGTTGAGGTATAAGGATTGGGACCTCCCTGAGGACGTGATGGAGGTGTTGCTTTCGGCCCGAAGGCCAGCAACAAAGTCTCTGTACCGTTGCCGTTGGCGTAAGTTCTGCGACTGGTGCAGAGTTCAGAATGTGGATCCTTTTGCATGTGACATCCCCATGGTTCTGTCCTTTTTACTTTCTTTGGCCCACAGGGGCTTGCAAGTGGGTACCGTTAAAGGTTATCTGGCGGCGCTGTCCATCTTTAAGCGCTCGTCTGAAGAGTGTTCTTACTTTAAAATCCCTTTGATTTCACAGTTTCTGAAAGGGCTCACTAATGTGTTCCCTCCGTCACCTTTCCTGGTGCCCGGTTGGGATTTAAACCTTGTTCTTAATTTTCTTATGGGTGCTCCGTTTGAGCCTTTACATTCTTGCCCTTTGAGGCTGTTAACTCTGAAAACTGTGTTTTTAGTTGCGGTTACTTCCGCTCGCAGAGTGAGTGAGTTACAGGCACTTTCAGTTAAGCCTCCCTTCACTGTATTTCACAAGGACAGGGTTGTCCTTAGAGTTCGTCCTTCTAGTGACGGAATTTCACTTGGCCCAGAAGGTTGTTCTTCCGGCATTCTATCCTCCTCCGCATCCTGGTAAGGAAGAGGAGAGGCTCCATAGGCTTGATTCTAGGAGAGCTTTAAGCTTTTATGTTTCACGCATGTCCCGGGTCAGAGTGGACGATCAACTCTTTATTGGTTACGCTGGAAAGCGTTTGGGGCAAGCTGTGACGAAACAGACTTTGTCTCGCTGGATTATTTTGGCCATCTCGGAGTGTTACCGCTTGGCGGGTAAGGACCCACCGGCTGGCTTGCGGGCCCATTCTATCAGGGGTATGGCTGCGTCTACTGCCCTGCGGAGGGGTGTTCCTATTCGCAACATCTGTGATGCAGCCACCTGGGCTTCAGTACATACATTTGTACGTCACTGCTCCCTCGATTCCATCCGAGCACAGGATCTGGCCTTTGGCAAGGCGGTCCTTTGCTCTGCTATTTGATTGGCTATTCTAAATCTTGATTCTAAATTCTTTCCCTCCTCCTTGCTCTGGTACTGCTTTGGGAGTCTGTCATAGATATGGAATACGTCAGAGGACCCAATCCCCTCGAAGAACAAGTTACTTTCTTACCTGGTAACGTTCTTTCGATGGGATGGTCCGACGACGTATTCCATATCGCTCCCGCCCTGCCTTCCCCGCTGCAGAATTTCTTTTGCGATTGCAGCTTACGTTCCGCAAGGCTTTGTGTCTGACTGGCAGTTGACTAGTGTCACACGTTCTGGGGGAAAAAACTACAACTGAGGCTACGGGCGTCGTACGTCCTACTTATCACATCGGATGACGTCGGACGAGGCCCTCGACGACGGCGCATCGACGTCATCGACGCAGGACGCAGACGCCGAAAAAAGTTTCCGAAGCAGCACAGCTGTGGTGATTACATGTCATAGATATGGAATACGTCGTCGGACCATCCCATCGAAAGAACGTTACCAGGTAAGAAAGTAACTTGTTCTTTAATGTACTTAAACACGGTACAACATAGACTGTTTACTTGAATGTATGTACTTTACACCCTTCATGTAAAAAAAAAAATAAGTTTGTGTTGAAAATGTTTATTTTACTTACATTTTAACACCATTTTTCAATGTAATTATGTGAAAATAATGTAGTTTCAAACTACTCACCCCATTAGTCTTGCTGTCACTGTTTTTATCCGTTTTAACTGTTGTATTTTCTAATGTATTAGAACTGCTTCTGTGTGATAATTGCTAAAACGTTTTGTGATTTGTAGACACTCTGGCATATATTTATTTACTTGGTGTTTTTTACTTTGCTCGTAGATTTAAATCAACCACAGGCTGCTAGGATTAGCCTTTGTACTGTTTTTATTAGCATTACAGCCATAGACTGGCTGTAGGTTGTAGTCCTCTCTCGTACCTCATACTTGCCTTGTAAAAAGATGGCACATGACTCTCCCGTGGCAATGACGCGCTCAAGGCAAGCCTGTCTGCATGGAGTGCGGTGTGAGAAACCTAAAGGTGTCTCACCCACTAGTCCCAGGATATCTGTCGTCCAGGTGGTCAGGACACGGCCATCGCTATTGGATCCAGTTCCTGGGGGTGGACCAGTGGGGGAGGATCACCTGGACAGGGGGTCTTCGGGAGTGGAAGTGGGACACAGAAGGTTGAGACACTGTACCCCCTTCCTTGTAACACCTTTTCCCCGTCCTACCCTGTAGGATATTTAGAAGCTCTACCCCCTCCCCCTTTCCGACACAAACACTTTCTTACACTGTAACAGACAAGAGACTAATACCCGAGCCCTTAACCTCACATGTCCCAACACACGGGTCAGACAGAGTCAGACATGCACATCTGACGGCCCTTTACCTTCCCCACAAGGATAAAAGGCAGAGCACGAAAGCACACGATGAGCAAGGCCGAATACACAAGGACACCGCTGTACCAGACCGGCAGTTTAAAAGGAGGAGAAACGCGGCGAGACCTGGAAGGACGACGAAGGGGGAACTGCCCTTGCCCTTTTCAACTCAGACCCGCAAAGTCTCTGAGAGGGAAATCATGAGACCGGGAGTTACAGCTGGCGTGTGGAAGAACAGATGACAACGGTGCACGGGGGCCTCCAATGTTGATAGCACAGACGGGAAGGCGTGTTGGCTACCGTGGTACCATCCTTGACGTTGGAGGCAAGACAAGCCAACAGGTTCAACACAGCTGGTGAGTCGGAGGAAGCTGATGGCAAACCAACGTGTGTTGAGACCAAAGTTGCAAGTGGCAAGATTAGATAAATGCAGGAACTTGAAATAAAGAACTTGTGTGTGTTGGAACTTTTCTGAAAGCCCAGAGAAGAGCCAGCTGCAGAGTGGTCAGGTGCCGCTTGAGTGCTCAGTTGATGGACTCTCGTTGGCCCCTTTTGTGTTGAAAACTGCAAGTACCAGAATACCCTAGGAAAGGATGATGTGAGAGGTCAGAGTGGTCCTACAAAGGTCATGTAAAATCCTTTGTACAATTGAAGGTCTCTGACCCATGGTTGAGAGAAAGCTAGGGGAAGGAATCCCGCTTTCTGATCAGATTGTGAACTGTGAAAAAAGGCAAGTGTGAACCCGACCGAGGGATGCCTGCGAGTTGGGGTGAAGAGTAATACACCTGGGAAAATTGTGTCGAAGAGAGTGAACACGGTCGAGGGCTGTTCACAGTGGTGCTTGTTTGAAAAGGCATTAAGGCTCCTGAATGTAATGAACTGTATTTGAAAGGCCATGGTGAACCCGATAGGAGGCCCATTGTGCATGGAGGATCCGAGCCCGGTGGAGGGAGGTCATAGGGGTTACGAGCCATCGCTCAAGGTGCAAGACGAACAAAGGAACCTTTGTTTGTTGTTTTGAACCAGCAAGCCTTCTAAGGCAAGATACTTTGAGAAAAGAGACTTAGCCCCTGAAGGTTCTGGTATCATTGAACTGGAATTGTGAGCCTTGTGCTGGAGAGTCCCTGGAGTGTGCTGTGCTCAGGAGTTCTGCTTTGTCCCGTGCTTGAAACATGGGGAAGGAAGACCCAGCCATAGCATCCTGACTTATCATTTTGAGAACACTTTTTTCTTTTCTGGTGAACATTATCCCACTCTCTTTTTGTAACTTAGTGGTAAGGATTGACAATATGTTCATTTAGTATAAGCCCTTTTTATTTGCCAAGACGCTACTAGGACTGCCTTATTATTATTTGATGGTTTTAGCTTGCTCCCATCTTACCTTTAGGTTTAGATTAGGCATTTTTCTCACCCCTGCATACAGTTTAATAAACACCCTTCAACTGTGATCACTTGTGTCTGAATTTGCTGTTGCCACGATGAGTTCCTTATGGCGTGTATCGGCAGACTTTTCAGCAAGAGGCACAACATAGCCGTAAGAACTCCAATCCATATTAGTCCTCTTTTTTTTTTAGACTAAATTCTGCAATTTGATATTATTCATGAGCAAAAAATCCTTAACCTATACAATGGCATCCCTTTAAAAAAACACCACTTTGTGAAAATTCTTCCTAGCTCTTATACATGTAATTCGAATGGATTGTGTCCTCCCACGTATTCCTCATTTTATGATATTTCAATATCCAGCTTCAGCTGCTTTGTAAATTGTTTCCAGCAGAGGGTGCTGCGTGTCGATATCGGTCGGCTCGATGTCCCTCGGAGGCCTCCGTCTCGATGTTGACGTCATCGGTGGTATAAAGCGTGCGCAGCGACCATTGGCTTCAGTTCCGTTTTTCTGCGGAGGTTATCGCTTCGGATACAGTATGGTTCAGTTCCCTATTCAGAATCTTTGAGTATATGATTGAAAATGGCATCATCATCGGCGTCTTCGACTCCGAGATCAGGGTTTAAGAAGTGCCAAGATTGTGGTGCGAAGATGTCCCTTATGGACCCCCATCAGGTGTGTCTGTGGTGCCATGGTTCCTCTAAGGCCTGTCTATCGATGACAGCGAAAGCCCTGAAAGAGCGAACAGGAAAGTTTACACAGCGAAAGCCCTGAAAGAGCGAAGAGGAAAGTTTACAGCATGTAGGTCAAAATCCCTTCAGACGAGTCGAGAAATATTTCACTAGTTGTAAAAAGACAGAGATTGAGATCACGCAGTGCTTCTCACCACTCGTCACCTTCTCGACGGTCGAAGAAAGGGCACCATAGGTCACCATCTTCGTCGAGTTCCTCCCCGGAACAGGTTAAATGCCTGATGAAATCTGAGTGGGATAAGTTCAGAATAAAAATGATGCACGTTTTTGAGAAAGCAGCCTTGACCCCCCTCGAAAACTCATGAAAGCTATGCCCAGGTCTAAAACTCGACAAGAAAAACAAAAAATCTCCTTGAGAGCGGTCGAAGGATCCCTCAAGTCGAGACAAATGTTCCTCGAGGAAGCAGTCATTGACACCATCAGCGCCGAAAGACCTCATCAGACCATGACAGGTCCTCAACGCCAAAAGCGTCGGACAAGTCCTTGATGCCGAAAGTGTCGAAGCCCTTGGCAACACCATCGAGGATCACAGAAAAGGTGTATACACCATTACCAAGAAAGGACTTCTTTGAGTCACTTTCTTCGATTTATGAGGAAGCGGAGCATTCTTCGGATGATTCACAAACTTTTGGTTTTCAGTATAGAACACATGGGATCCCTGAGCCTTTGATCTTAGAGGAATCAAGGCTAAAAAACGAAGGAGTCCCTGCAAAATGCAAGTGATCTAGATATGTCCCCAGAATTAGAGTGTGGGAGACCAGACCCTACTGACCATGCTGACGATCTTATGCACAGTTAATGTCCAGGGTGGTAGAGTATATGGGGTGGAAAAGACCAACGCCAATATACAAACAGGATGATCTGACTGACATCCTAGATACGGGACCCCAGGAGGATTCTATTCTTCCTTTTCATGTGGCATTGCAAAGGAGAGTGAGTACAAATTGAGAGACGCCATAATTGATTCCGGCAATGAATACAAAATGACCATCAAAATACAGGGCGTCCAGTAGTGACCCCAGTTACTGCAAAGCAGGGATCGCTCAAAACAGTAATCCAACCCCAGGGCTATATGAGGGGGAGTTCCCTCCTCACTGCCTGGGGGCTGGATTACCAACGTGAAAGTGAAAGTAATTTTCACCACGGCAGCCATTTCGGGCTGCCGCAGTGAAAATAAAAGGCGAGTTTCCACCTTTCTCCCCCCTCGGTCACCGGCTGTATTTTAAGCCGGAAGATCGAGGGAGGTGTCATTGGAAAGGGGAGGTTCTCCCCTTTCCAATGACACCTTTTGTGAAAACATTGCTGGGTACGGATCGGGCGCAGATTGCTCGATCCCCGCCCAGCAATGCCCACTAGACTACCAGGGATTTGTTTTGAAAGCAGGGGGGAGGTGGGGGCTGCTTACAGTAAAAGGGTGGTGGCCCTCCCCCTCCCACACCAAGTGGAAAGGGGGGACACCCCTTGTAGCCCTCCATGGGGGCAGATATCTGCTCTTAGGAAGGGGCATCTGACCCCAGGGAGGGCTGCATGAGATTCCCCCCTCTTATCCGCCCCCTGGAGGGCTGATGAGATAGCCCCCCCCATTCATTTGGTGTGGGGGGGAAGAGGGCCATCCCCCTTTACATTGAAAAATTCCCTGGAGGTTTAAGGTGCCCCTCAGCCCGCCCTAAAGTGTAATGTACCATTTTCAATTTTCTTTTTTGTTTACCAAACTTCCCTTGGCGCAAATGGGCACATTAGTGTGCCAATCTGCCCCCAGGGTGCCCAAACCTTACTGCCCCACCCAATGGGGCGCCTGTCCACATTTTCTGGAGGTCCTCTCCTCCCCCACCGCAAATGGAGGGGGGGGGGTGTACCTTACGCAGCCGTTTGTAGGAGGCCTGCATGAGGTGCCCCCCCACCCATTTGGGGTGAGGCGGAGAGGGCCACCACAAAATGTCGGACTGGCCCCCCAATGGGGGGGCAGTAGGTTTTGGGCACCTTGGGGGCCAAATGGCACACTACTGTGCCCATCTGCGCCAAGGGGAGTTGGGTAAACAAAGGAAAAAAGTGAAAATGGTAGACAGCATTTTAGGGGGGGCTTTGGGGCACCCGAAAGTGATGGGGAATTTTGTAATGGGAATGGGTGGTGGCCTCCTCCCCCACCCACAATGGAGTGGGGGCCATGTCATGCAGCCCTCCCAGGGAGGAGGGCATGACAGCCCCCGCCTATCTGCCCCTAGGGAGTGCTACATGAGGTGCGCTGCCCCTCCATTTGGGGGGGTGGAGATGTGCGCCCCCCTTCACATTACAAAATTCCCCAGCAGTTTAGGGTGCCCCTCAGCCCCCACCCTAAAGTGCAGTCTGCCATTTTCAATTTTTTTCTTTGTTTACCAAAGTTGCCTTGGCGCAGATGGGCACATTGGTGTGCCAATCTGCCCCCAGGGTGCCCAAACCTTACTGCCCCACCCACTGGTGTGCCTGTCCCATTCTTTTTTGATGGCCCTCTCCCCCGCCCACCACAAATGGAGTGGGAGGCATCTCATGCAGCCGTTCGTAGGAGCACCACGTCTGGGCGCCCTGGAGGCAGAATGGCACCCTATTGTGCCCATCTGCGCAAAGGGGAGATGGGTAAACAAAGCAAAAAAGTAAAAATGATAGATAGCATTTTAGGGGGGGCTGGGTGTCCAAGCCACCAAGGAAAACTGTAAACCCCCTGCATTTCTGAAAAGAGGACACCCGTGGGAATGCACAGAGGTCTGACTTGCGCGAAGCGGGCAAGAATTTTTTACCCAGAACCCCAGACAAAGTGAACATTGTGTTTTTTCCCGACCAAATATCACACTTTGTCAGGGATTGTGGCTAATAAAAACTGGGGCAATTTGCGCAAGGCAGACCTCTGCGGATTCCCACGGGTGTTCTCTTTTCGGAAATGCATGGGGTTCCCTGTTTTCCTTGGTGGCTTGGACACCCTAGGCCCATATCTGTATGGTGTGCCCTTCTGAAAAAATCGTGAAATTCAGCTGTCGGAAAAGACTTGGGGATAGCCGTGTTTTAGGCTTTCCCCTTGGCGCCCAGGTAGGTGAACCCACACATGTGAGGTACTGTTTTCATCGGGACACGTATGGGAACACGGGAAGGTAGGCCATGTGTTGTTGGCAGCGTGTTTCGGTGGGTGAGCCAAGTGAAATGTGCAGAAATTGGGGGTTGCCGCCACATTTCGGACTTTGCTGGGGTTATTGGGTAATACATTCTGGGCCGATTTGCGCAAGTCAGACCTCTGCGGATTCCCACAGGTGTCCTCTTTTCGGAAATCCACGGGGTTCCCTGTTTTCCTTGGTGGCTTGGACACCCTAGGCCTATATCTGTATGGTGTGCCCTTCTGAAAAAATCATGAAATTCAGCGGTCGGAAAAGACTTGGGGGTTAGCCGTGCTTTAGGCTTTCCCCTTGGCACCCAGGTAGGTTCACCCACACATGTGAGGTACCGTTTTCATCGGGACACGTGTGGGAACGCAGGATGGTATGACATTTGTTGTGTTTGTGTGGTTTTCATAACGTTTCGACCCATTGGCTGGTGCCCTTTGCCACACAACCCTTTAATTTCCCAAATGAGCCCTACATTTAGTCGCTGCTTTAGGCACCATACACTTTTGTAACCTGCACAAGTCACGTACCCTTGAAAAGTTCTGCCCGTGCGCTTTGAAAAAATGTATGCTTGCCGTTCCTCACCACATTGATTTTCCTGATTTACACATGCTAAATGTGTCTGTTCAGGCCGTAAGCATAAAACTCCTGTGTACCATGGTTCAGGTTTTGGCTTGTGGTATTGCTTGTTTTGTGAAACACTACAAAAAATGTGTGATTTCCTAACTGCAGGAGTCGGTGGAATGTAGCGGAGCATTGTTTTTCTCAAAATTCATAGAAGCCATTGCCCTACCAGGCCAACCATGTCCACCACATACCTTTTTTTTCCAGTCATTTTCTTGCTTTTTCCCCAAACTATGGAATTTTCCCCTACCTAGTTGTTGCCTGACCTGTGCAAATCACCCCTTGCTAAACTTGGAATTTTGTCTACTTTTCAGAAATGTATGCCTTTCTGTCCTCCAATTCGGCATTCCTACCCTTTTCTTCCATTCCGTCCATGCATGTCCGATTGGCAAAAAATTGCCAAAATCGCATACCTCTCACAAAACGGTTGATAACCACATCAAAATATTTTTCTTTCGTTTCCACTCAACCTTTTTCTTGAAAGCCAGGAAATTGGGTAATTCACAGCAAACCATTTGCTCCTAGCTCTTACAAGGAATAAACCACAGGCTTCTTTGTACATCATTTTATTGGCATTTTTTGAGGAAAGAAAACACATTTTTCCCCTTTTTGGTTATTTTCTTTCACCCCCCTCCAGCAACCTAGGATTCCTGGGTGGCGTTATGATCACCTACATGTGGGAAAAAAAGGGGCCAATTTGGCCGAGATATCTCATGTAACAAAAAAGTTACAAGGCATTGAATAGCGACATACCGAAATCGCCAAAAAAGGCATTGGCACTGAGGGGGGAACCAATGGCACTTAAAGGGTTAAAAACGGAACTGAAGCCAATGGTTGCTATGAGTGCTTTATACTATTGATGCTGTCGACATCGAGACAGGGGCCTCCGAGGTACATCGAGTCGACGGACATCGACACGCAGCACCCTCTGCTGGAAATCATTTCCGAAGCTGGATATGGTAATATCATAAGATGAGGAATACGTGGGAGGAACATCCAGTCGAAAAAACGGTACCATGGGTAAGTAACTTGCTGATCTAGCTAACAAGAGAGATGAGAACCACAGAAAATAATTTAAGTGTCTATTACTTAACACCAGATGAGCAGTAAAAGACAGATTTTAAATTCATGACTTAGTAGTAGAGCAGAATATAGATATGCTGTTAATAGAAACCTGGATACAGGAGGACAACCCTTCCATCCTTGCTGACATGACCCCAAACGGTTACAAATAGGTATCCAAATCCTGCATTAAGAAACACAGCAGCATACTAGCAGTGATGTATACCCCATCAGTTCCCCCAGCTGAAAAAATGATCTTTTAAGCACATTTGGAAGTCGTGGAAACAATCACATTTTGGTTAATATATAGACCTCCTGGTCCAAAACCTAAATTCATTGATGCTTAATGATAAACCGACCCTTCTCGGAGACTTCAATAAATGGACTGAATCTAGAACTGATTTATTAGCAATATACCTTACTGAATCATTACACGATTTTGGGCTCACATCTCGTATACCCTATCCCACACATAATCACACACTAGATCAAATTTTCTCTAGTAATCAAGAGCTCCAATTTGGAGCACCAGTCAAAATTACAAGGTCAGAACACTATGGTATTTCCTTTACGACTGCCGATGCCACTATAAACTAAAACACTTCAAGTTCACTATCAGCATTCTGGCCCTGTGTCATAGTTTGGAGTTGACATATGCATCTTGCTTCATTCCTTCTCAAAGTTTTTTTCTCTGTCGCCTCCTTTGATTGATAATTTAACATGGTCAATGGTGAGGAGCCTCGCGTCTCTTGTTTGACACCAGGTGAGACTTGTTCCAATGTTGTGCCATTGGAAATCTCAGGTCCTGGCTGCTCGTGGTATTGAAATTATCTCCAATTCGTATTCTGAGTTCCCCAATCGTTCTGCCTAATATCTGTTGCACAGAAATATGATAATATAGACTACAAACTTGCTTTGACAGTGTTGGGTATGTTTTTCTACAACCCAATTGGTATTGGACCCTACAGGACTTATCCTTTGGTGTCAAGGCCCCAACTTCCAATATAGGCCTGCACTAACCAAGGTTGGTAGAATGGCAGAGCAGCCAGGCTTAATTTAGGAGGAGGAATGGGAGCTGTAAATCAGTACAAAGAAATCAAAACAAACATGAATCTAAAGAAACACTTACTTTCACACCTGCAGTTATATAGAAAAAATAGTGATTTATTTTATATATACACACAAGGCAGTTATAAACTCAAAGAAATATCATATCAACTGGCAACATCAAATGGTCATTTAGAATATTAAGGGGAAAAAGTATGTTAGTAGTTTGTTATATACTTTTCTTATCCACACACAGAGTGACTTCAGTTAAGGTCAGTAAAAATACTTATTTTAAATCAACTCTGCAGTATTCAAGTTTAGGTAAGATCAAGAATGTTTTAAGAACCGTCACAGGTAAGCAATACTAGTAGCAACTGTTATAAGGTTTGGCAGTCTTTTCCCTAACAAGAAAGGAGGTAATCAGTTCAGGTGTACTGGGGAGACCGCCGGCCAGCTCATAGAGTCAGGGTTTGCTCCAGAGTACTTGAAGACAAGATAGCTGCACCTTTGAGATGGATGGGGGTGCAGGTTTTCTACTCCAACACCAATCAATAAGGACAACTCAATGGTTTGGCAAAGGGAGTCCGTTTAATGACAAGTACAAAAAACGGGGAGTCAAGGAAATTGACAGTGATACGATAGTCAGTCTCGCTTCGACTCTCTGAACTTCATTCAAACAAGAACATTTATACTCAGAACTCGTCATAATTGACGTGTAACACTTAAAAGTTAACATGCAATTCTATTGGTTTCGAAAACGTAATTTTAATATAGGTACTATATCTGTATATGGTAACGGAGTGAGGGGATTGGATAAACTCTATCAGGTGTGCGTCTAAGCCCTTCCTTCTAACATCACTCTTGTAGACGTCACTAAGAGTACGACGTCCCATTGGTTCTACTATCTATAGGACCATAGATTATTTGGTCCATTGTGATTGGGTTGGCTTCAACCCCATGCATACATTTCCACTTTACTTAGCAGTACGCAGAATGGGCAGCCAGGTGCAGGGTGCCCCGCGATTCAGCCGGCCTTCCTTCAATCAATTATTACTTTAGTGGGTATTTGTCAATTAGTTGGCTGGGGTTGGCCTCGAAACTGTATCTTCTTGTCAGGAAAAGTTATGATATCTCTGTCTGGGCGGCTGCTAAGCGTAGGTGTGAACCCGTGCCTCTTCTTGCTCGGATGGTCACGTGCTACTCACACCGTGAATCTGCCTAGTTTCCCTCAATTTGTGCATTTAATTCTTATTCGGCTTGCCACCTGCCTACGACTCCTTATCTCAACCTTCCAAGGATAGGATATTCTGTTCTTAAGTTTCAATTCTGCGAAGCTACTGTTCGCTCCTTCTATTGGTCTGACCTTGGCTCTTTCCTGGCGCAAGTTGCATCTACTAAGTTTTGATTCAGCCATCTCTTCTCGTTTTAGCTGGAATACGAATCTTGTCCTGTTTGGCCTCTAGTAACCTGAGTTGATTCTGCTTTTGTGTAAAGTGGACTCGCACTTATATAATGTGCTTCGTTGAGGTAGATATGTATAGGTGGCGCTTGCCACGGTCTATCTTCTACTAAGCATAGCAAGCCGCACTGTTTTCTTAGCTTTCTTGCGGTTTCAAGCATATGTACAGGCGTTAGCTGGTTGAATTACTTCATCCTGCTTTACATCTTAGGCTTCTTTGTGTTTCAGCATCGTCTCTCCTTCTAGGTTCACAATATCCTTATTCATGGCGTTGCGTCTCTGTGTGTAATTTTTGGTTCTGCACGTTAGTCCGGCCCCTCGTGACATCACCATTCGTCTTCCATTAAAGCCTTTTGGGTTTCTTCCGGGACAGCGTTTAGGCGATCTTCATTTCGTCTTATTTGCTGGTAGGGTTTTCTCAATGGATACCTTACTGTCCATGGTTTTCTAGGTATCAGTATTTCAACAGGTGTTGTTCTCCTGATAGGCACTGGTCAGAGCCCTACTGCGGCTCTCTGCTGGTTTATTTGCTCGTCATACGTCACATATTTTGGTGTGAACGTTCCTGGTACTTCAAAAAGGCTTTATTTGGGACCTCCTCTACACTCCCCCTTCTGGGCGATTCATCAACCACTTCTACTTCCTCCTCTGGATTCAGCTTACTTGGTTCCTCTGTATTCATCTTCACTCCATCGTCTGGGTTCATTCCTTCATCTTCTGGGTTTGTACATGATGGTTTGAAGAAGTGTCTCTTTGGAGTTCATATTTTTATTACTCCTTTTAGGAGCCCTGCTGTTCTTACATGTTCGTCTTTATTCCATGTCATTAATTGGCATTGTCCATTTGGGCTGCAGTAAATCCATTTTCCCTACAGCGTTTTTTGGGCTAAAGAAACTTGTACCTTCTGGTGCATGCTCGCTGGCCTTCACAAAGTCTCTTATTTCATCATTGGTGAGTTCTCTAGGCCTCCATCCTGGCTTCACATCAATCATGATCTTCATCCCTATGGCTTTCTTTGCAGTTTTCTGGCATTGCGACATTTTATATTGATGACACAAAATCCTAGTAATATCACTAGCAGGGCTCCCAGAAACTTGAGTGCATCTGTCATCCATTGTGGAACCCGCGAGAATAGTGATCCAAACCAGCTGTCTTCGTAAACTTTGTCGGTTTCTTTGATCATCTGATTCTGTAGCTTAGTCAGCATTCCTATGGCTTCTGTTAAAGTTCAGTTTTCTTCGTTGTGAGAAGGTATAAATGTGCAACATGATTCTCCAATTTTTGCACAAGCTCCTCCATCCATAGCTGTGATCATGTCAAGGACATTTCTGTTCTGGAGAGTCATCAGTCGGATTGCTCTTAACTCTTCCTTAATCGCATTGAATCGTTTTATGGTCATGTTGATTGTCTGTAGCAATTCCCATCTAGTTATCTGCAACCATTTAGTGTTTACTCCAACTTGGATTCGTGGCACGAAGAGCGTTGTGAACACTGATGAGGTGAGACTGAACAGTCTATGCTCATATGGGATTGCGTGGAATGTTTCTTCCGATTTGGCAGAGAAGTAATTTTCCTCTCTTCCTTAGAGTTATCAGTTGCACAGATCTCTTCCTTCTCAGGTGAGCGTCTGCTTTCGGGAAACTGTCAATGTTCAGGTCGCTTTTCGGGATCACCAGTGCTGGAACGTGGACATTTACTATTTTGCATATGCCTTCCCAGTTTTCCGGCAGCCTGATGTATGCCTTGGGTCCGCATGCCCAATAATCATCCATAATTACTGCGGCTCAATGAACCATTCCTGGAGCGTCAAAGATTCGTCCACAGTTCTTATTCTCTCCCATCTTCCTTGTGTAATTGGTTCCTGAAGCACAATTTCAGGCCTTCTAGCGGCACTATCTGCAGGGGTCCTCCTCTGCCTTCGACCCATGTCAGCAGCTTTGCAAGTTTTGGCCATACTGGTTTGCACAGTCTTTGTGAATTCTCAATTGCTTCCTTGCAGGCTCCAAGGACCATCCATGATCGGCATATCACTACTCCTTGCTCCCATCAGTTTGGTGAGAGTACTGTTCCCCAAATCTGCATTGGCCTTTTTCCGAATTTGAGCGTTTTCTGGGGTTTTCCCTTGGATATTTAGTCTCAGGTTTACTTCTCATCTTATTCCTGCTCCTTTAACTTCAGGTTTCTCGTACCTGATCACATGATTCCTAGTATGAGCTCTATTTCTCATCTTAATGTCCTGGACATAATCATCTTCATCGGGATAAGCTGTTTCAGTTGCCCAGATCAATGAGGCGTCACTTCCCATGAACTGGCCTCTGGTCTTGCCCATTGCTACAGGGTCAGAGACAGTGTGCTGTCGGGTCATCAATTTCTACAGCTACGAAGATCTTGGACTTCCCCATGCTGTACGGTGCACAAACAAAGCATTCTCCTCCAGAATTTCGTCTCCCACCTCCTTCATGTGCTGGTACCAAATGTTGTTTCCCAGGTGTGCTCTGTTATCCAGGTAGTCGTTTCGTTCATTGTCATCTCCATGCATACTTCTTTTGATTCTTAATGTTTTCCTGTAGTTGGCTATGACGACATCCCGGAATGCATCGATATGGCTTTTTCTTGCTGGAGGATTCTCGGATATCCCGATCCATGGTGCAGGTTTCCTCATCTGCACCATTTGAGTGGACAGGAGTCTGGCAACTCTTTCCTGGTCCTCATGCATCTTTTCTCTGCTGCGTGCAAATGCCCATGCCAACCACCCTGACGCCGGTCCGGTATATGGCTGTATTGTATAACTGGTACTTGTCCCTTGTGTTAGGACATGTGTGCTTGGTAATACAGTCTCTGTGGTTTTGTTCTTTAGTTCCTCTTGTAGTTTTCCCGCTCTGGCTATGTATGGGAATAATGAATCTACTATCAGTTGTCTGTGCAGAGAGTTTCTCCGAGTTGGCTTTTGTTTCTCAAATGACTGCTTCTGTTGGCTTTTCTCTTAATTCTTCTTGTTTTCTTAGAATATCTGTTGCGAAGGTTTTTATTGCAGGCAGTCTCTTCTCTACTGCTTTGGTTTGTGGTTCTGCGGTCATTGACACTAGGCCTGTTTCATGTGATTTCACTTCATTCATCTCGTGCCGACCCTGTCTCCGGCTTTTCATTTCATTCGTTACCTCAAGTGTGTGTGTGTGTATCATTGCTAATTGCATTCATTTCGAGTTCATTCACTCCACCATCAGATCTCCTAGGGACTGGAAAGACTATATAAGGTCTGGGTGCTTTTGTGGGTTTCATACGTGTATCAACAGGTGGGTGCACTGAAATTGGAACGCTTCGTGCACAAATAAAGAATGCAGTTCTGATCGTTAATGACAGTAAAATAATGATAAATATGATACATAAGTACATTAGGGTTCTATACGTTGGGCAACAGCATTTCCTTCCCGAGAAGCGGGGGTGCCTCTCTGCTTGTGGGAGGACCAGGTTGCTGCTCTGGACCTCCATCTTAATCATTCAACAAATGTCACTGTTCTTCCCTCACCCAATATCGTCTTCCAAGTTCTGTGTTCAAGAGTGTCAGGTGCTTCAAAAGTGTACCCCTTCTTGTGAATGACAAATTGTCTCTTATTTCAGGATGCAGTTCCTTTGCTAGACTATGGGAAGAAAAATAAAATAAAATAACGCTTCAGTGAGTTCCTTTACTGTGCATATTCAAAGTAAGTAAGCTCCCAGTCCACTCATAGAATCTGCTTCAGTCCTGAGGACATATTGGACACTGATCAGTATGAAGAAATAGGGAAAGAATGACAACAAATATAACAAATGATGTTCTTCACTCTGCTCCCTCGATCTGTCCCTCAGCGGAAAGGCTTTCTTAGAATCTTTTCAGTCTCTCTTATGGTTGGAAAGTTCCACTTGGACTATGATTCCGTGCAGGAGCATTCCCATCTGTGCGACATTAGCTGGATCTCTGATGAATGTGAAGACGTCAACATCGATAGGTCTCCCCACTGGCTCTGGAAAGTCAGTGACCAGGCGAAAGAGGCCATTGTGTGCCAATCTGCTATCTTCTGGTGACAGGGACATCTGTCCTGTCTTGCTGGGTTCAGGATTGTAGATTTTTTCCCTTGATGAAAACAATGTCTGCACTGTCCGGTCGCGTGGAGTGCGACTAGAATTCTGATCTTATTTAAAAGATGGCTTAAATGTTCATTGTTTGCTGGGTCTCGAAGAAATGCGAGTGTGTCTGTCATTGTTCCAATAAGAGTTCGACAGTCTTCGATTATGCGAAAGAACAGTGTGTTGACAAGCTCATTTATTTCCTCCTGTGTTGGGAACATTTGATTCTTTCTCACTGTACTCAGGGAGTAGGATAAGTTGTTCGGCATTGACTTGGAGTAGTTGTTTTATTGTCTTTTAGTTTTCCGGATCTTGTAAAAAGTCTGACACTGGTGAGCCTCCCTACCAGTGACGAGTATGACCTCACTACTAAGTTGAAATAGGTGCATAGGTCCTTTGTGATGTCTCTACTGTGGGACACCATAAGTGATTACGAATAGAGTTCCAGTGCGGAACGAGTCGGGATACTGCCTTTTCTTCCAATGTAAGTGTCCTTGGTCAAAATTTGGCATATCCTTTTCTTGTCGAAATTTAGCATATCCTTTTCTTGTTTAGGCTTAAGTGTGCCTCAGTCCAAAGTTCAAAGTCAACAGATTATATTGTGGCTTATGCGTGCAATTTTTCTTCTTCACCCTGCAACTAGGATGCACAAAGTGTCTGTCTTTTATGTCCTTATCCCCTTTTTTGCTTAGAGGAAGTGTCCAATTTAGGCCACAATTTGCAAAAAGTTCTTTGTCTTTACTTTGCTGGTCATGCGTCCTTCTTCCTCGTCTGCACGTGCTGTGGTTCTTCCTCGTGGCTCGTTGATTCCTCTCGTTGGGGTGCAGGCAGGGGGCCTTCTCCGATGTAGGGTTTGATATCACTGAGATAAATCCACGCTCTCCTGCCCTGTAGCTTCACAGCGGACGGAGTGCAGTCCTCTACGATAAAAGGACCGTTGAATCTTGGCTCGTCCCACCTTTTCCTTGTATGGTTTTTCACAAGGATGGCGTCTCCAGGGAAGACGAGTGGAACACGTAGACCTTGAACTGAGTTTGATGCAGTGTCTCCTTCTGTGTTCTGTGCTGCACTGCACCCTTTTCATCGTCGCTGCAGCTGGTCTGAAATTACAGTAAGGCAAGATATCATGCAGTTCAGGTAATATTGCATTTCAGACCCTAAAACCTCTCCTGTTGACTGGGCATTACATGTAACTCTATCTCAGGGTATCAGGGGAGTTCTCATTCTTCTTCCTGTGGCTATCTCGTGTGGCGTAAGATGATGGTTGGAGCCTGGTTGGTTCCAAAGTGCATACCGTGCCAATGGAAGGCAGTGCAACCATCCCTTCCTTAGAGTAAGCTTCAACTTGGCTATTCTCTCCTTCAACAAGCCATTGAGCTTCTCACAGGTCCCATTACCTTGCGGATGATAAGCTGACGAGAACTTGTGCTTTATACCAAGCAGCAAGCTAATCTGTTCAAATATTGAATTAACAAAGTGAGGGCCATTATCTGATCTCATGACTTCGAATAACCCCCACCTTGGGAACACTTCCCTCACAAAAAATGTGGCTGCACAGGTAGAGTTTGGGTGTGTACATGGACCTGCCTCTATCCATCTAGAGAATGGACACACCACAACAATTAAGTTTCTGTACCCTTTACATACTTGAATCATGTCGACGTAATCGACATGCAAGTGCTGAAAAGGCCCATTTGGCCTGGGGATGACTCCTCTCATTACTTTTAGTGTGTGCCTAGCGGTGAATTGCTGGCAGATCATGCAGTTCACCATAAACGATGCAACATGCTCAGCTAAATTCGGTATGAACCAGTCTTCCGCGAGCGTTGCTGCTAGATTCTCCTTTGTCATATGTGCCGGGTAATGTAACTGCTCCAGCGCTATTTTTAATAGGGCTACAGGCATCACTGGTATACCAGTGCTGTCTTGTCGCCACAAGCTGTCAGAGGGGTTTAAAGAACACCCTTGACGTTTCCACCGGTTTTTTTCTTCCTGTGGTGCCTCCCCTTGCAGTTCCATTAGCTGCGTTTGCCCAAGGCTATTATAGGCTTCAGGTGTTGTTCGCGCAACCATCATTCTTTCATTGGTACATGCGACTTCCACTTCCATAATCGTCTCACTTTTGGATGCCATAGGCTTGGCATCCATGTCTGCTGCTTGGTTTCCTCGTGAGATAAAATCTGTCCCTTTTGTGTGGGCGGCGCATTTTACGACCACTATGCCCACTGGGAGCTGTAGTGCTTTAATCAGCCTGTCCAGTAGGACTGCGTGCTGCACTGGCGTGCCGCCTGCTCGGAGGTAGCCCCTCCTTTTCCAACGCGCTAAGCCTGCTTGTACTCTTGACGTCACATAGGCGGAGTCACTGTACACCGTTACTTTCTGGTCTGAGTGAATCTCAATGGCGAGTATCAACGCCAATAATTCTGCAGCCTGTGCTGAGTAATGGGGTGGTATTCGCGCACTAATAAGTACTCGGAATTCCCCATTTGCTGTGTGTTTCATTACAGCGACGCCTGTATATCTTTGTCCGTCATGTTGATCGATCCTTGAAGACCCGTCAATAAAGACGATCTCTCCTCCTGCCAAGGCATTTTCTTTCACCCTGGGGATTTCATCATAGAATTCTTCATAATTTGCACAGTCATGTATGGGCTCTCCCTCAGTGACTGGCTCTGCTATGAACATGGCTGGGTTCACTATTTTACATCGGACTATTTTTATCGAGGGATTCGATATGATCACTTCATAAGCAGAAGCTCTCTGAGATGTCAATGTGCCTTTCGGTTTCTCTAAAATAACAAATAATGAGTGCTCGACGTTCAATGTCATTGAGCATCCCATTACAATGGTTGTCTCCTTGTCTATGGCGAACGCTGCGGCAGCTAAACTTTGTTCAAATGGGAAGTGGCCTCTCATTACTGGGTCCAGATTCCCGCTGTAATAAGCCAGGGGCTTGTACCCCAATGAGGTTCTTTGAGCGAGTACTGCTGTCATGACGCTGCCATTTGTGTGTGAAAACAGGTAAAATTCCTCTGCATATTTGGGAATCCCTAGAACTGGAGCTGTGCAAATAGCTCTTTTGAGTTCAGCAAACCCTTTCTCCATGGCCTCAGACCATTCAATCTTTTGTTTAGTCACTTGGGCCTTCTTTAGAGACTGAAGTAAAGGATTGGTTTAAGAGCTGTAGTCGAAGACCCATGCCCTGACATAGTTGCATAGGCCTAAAAAGCTCTGCATCTGCTTTATCGTGTGTGGCTTAGCCGTGTTCAATATGGCTTCAGCCCTTTCTGGGGTCACTTTCCTTCATGTGAGATTAGCTGGCTTATGTACAGCACTTCTTGTTGACAGTATTGTAACTTTCCCTTGTGAACCTTATATCCTTTCTCAGCCAGTATAGTCAGTAGCTGAACAGAATCGTGCCTGCATTGCTCTTCTGTTGTGCTGCAGATTAAGATGTCATCCACATATTGCAGGACATCACTTTTTAATGCGATATTGCTTAAGTCCATCTGCAGGACTCTGTTGAAAATAGGAACTCACAGTACCCCTGTGGCAGCCTTGTGCTTTTCAGATGCATCTGTCTGAACATGAATGACATCAGATCTTGTGAGTCTCGGTGCAACGGGATTGAGAAAAATGCATTTTTCAAGTCACTCACCGTGAAATATTTTGCCTCAACAGGTATATTACATAGGTTTGTAGACTGGTTAGGGACTAGAGGGAACGCAGCCTCATATCGTTTATTGGCCTTGGGTCCTGTACTAGCCTCCATGACCTCCCTTTACTTTTTTTCACAGGATACACTGTCTGCAAGGCCTGGTAATCCTGCCATAAGCACACGCATGCCATATGCGAAGATTTCTGGCTCTAATGGTATGGCCCTCATGGCTACGTGTCCTGAGTATGCTCTAGCCATTTTGCATACATTTGAATAGTGCATTCCTGGAGTGGAACATATTATTCCCTCCTCCGTGAACGAGATTGTCATGTTCAACTTTGTCATTAAGTCTCGACACAAAATATTTACTGGGTTCTGCCGAGAATATAGTAAAGGTACGTTCATTTCGCAATCCCCTATAGAGACTGGAAGTGCCTTTTGTAAAGGGAACTCGACTGGTCGCTCCTGTAAAACTCTGAGTATCTATGGCCTCGCCGGACAAGGAAAATTTGCCTTCACATGTGCACGAGCGTGTCGCACCCATGTCAACTAGGAAGGAATTTTCCTTAATTCACTCTGACGACATCCATTATGTGAGGGTCTGGTGTCACCGATGGGATAGAACACATCAGGGTTCCCAGTGAGCTGTCCTAGCTTATATATAAATTTGGCCAACTGCATGCTGGTGGATTTCCCCCATTCCCATTGTTACCTCCCATTCCAGGGTTCATGGTCTGTGATAGTTGCAGGGGTGCCTGTTGGGATTGTCCTTGTGGAAAATTCCCCATGTTTTGCAGTTGCACCCCTTGCTGCGCTCCTTGTGCTTGTTGTTGCACCGTGTGATTCTGTGCACCACTCTCCTGTAAAACTGAAAGTGGATTTGTCATGCCTCCTCCTGTTCCTTGGCCGTTCTGCATTGTGCCTTCACTTCTGCATGTGCACGTCAAATGCCCTGTCATTCCACACAGCCAACAAACTGGCGGTGGTCAGATCATTTGCCCATTTGACATATCTGGGTTACCAATTTGTATATTTTGAAAGCCTCCTTGATTTGTTTTGGAAACCTCCCTGATTGCGCTGCCATCCTCTTCCCCTAAATCCTCTTCCCCTTGGATAAAATCCCGTATTGCCCTGGTTATTTTGCTGCGGACTTGCCACCTGCTGCATGCTTGGTGCCGCTGTACTAGTTATCATGGCTCCCTCAAGAGCATATTTTGACAATTTCTTTTGCACCAATTTCGCTTCCTGACCTTTTCGAGTTGCTTCCTTTTTGCGATTCTTTTTCTGCAACGGTCTACAATAATGTGCAATGGTCAACTGTATTTCAGCCCCAGGTTTGGCTTCAATTCCCACCAGTTTCTTGAGTTGTTTCTGCACCGGCTCTGGCAGCCCTTGGCACAGGATATGGTAAAACACTGGTATAAGTTTCGTCCACGATTCATGAGTCTCGAGCACCCATGCGTCTTGGAAATTCTGTATATAAATTAACGGATCTTCAAACTCCTTCATTTTTTGAGTCATTATAGCTCCCATATCAGAAGTATCTGGGTAAAGTACTCGTAGCGCTTTCCATACTGCGGCTCTACAGTTGTTAAATGGTGCTCCGTCATGCGAAGTGTTAATTGTGGTTACACCAGGGCAGGGTAGCCTGCTCGTGCCCACACATAGTCTGCTTGCTCACCAAGTATGGCAATCAGGAGACCTTTGATGTCCCCTATAGCTAGCGTGTTTCCGCCCGTCATCTTTTCTAACTCGTGTATCCACTTTCCGGCTCCCGATGTCAGCATTGGAAGCTTGTTTTTTAAATTGTCTCGATCCATGTGTGGCCATGGAATATATTGTGGTCTTATTCCCCCCTTCTTGAGCAACGGAAATTGGAATGTGTAGCCCTCTCTCCCTTCTCTCATTGTTCCCCTGTCTATTGCAGGGGTAATATTCCTGCATCGCCGTCTACCTGGCAGTGCCCTTAGTCTGTCCACATAGGGCGCTAAAGACACCCCCCTATGACCGTGAGATACTTCTTCATATCGGTCAGGCTTCGTGGCGGACTCTTACGTTCTCGGTATAGGTTCGCTATTCTCTGACCACCTTACTCTTTTTTCTCTTGGGAGTCTTTCGCTCCGTCCCTATTCCTCATTTTCCTCGCGCTCCTCCCTTTCGGAGTCGGACATTGGCTGTCCCCAACTAATCCAACTTCTTGTATCCTCTTTGTTCCTACTTATTTCCAATCTATCCAGGGATAGCTCTCTAGCCCCACTACTTCGGGTGACATCCTCCGTGTCATACAGCTGAGTGCTTTACAGGCGCTCATCTTCCCCCTCCCCTTGGGGTATTTGTTCTAACCGCATTTCATCATATATTCTATCGATTGTTTCTCCGATGCTTCTGGTGTCAGTCATCATCAATATTACTCCTAGACGTGCCTGGTACTGAATCGTACGCGGGAAATAATTCCTCAATGTCTTCCCAGTCTACAACTGGAGCAGGTTTTTTAACCTCTCTCCCCAGATATTGAAGATCGTGTGCTCTTTGTCTTTGCTTACGTTCTATATCGTCATAAAATTCTTTGCGCTTCCGCGCCTCTTCTCTGACCCGATCTTCTTCCTTTCTCTTTTCATTCCTGCGTTCATCTGCCTTTTGAATTTCCTCATCTCTTTGTCTCCTTATTCTTCTTTCACGTATTCTCTGCTCTTCTTCTAACCTTTGCTGTTTCTGTCTGTCTTGATCATAGGCTACTCTTGGGTTGCGATCGAGCGGTCTTTCTTGCTCTTCGCGATATAGCTGTTCTCTCCTTTGTCTGTCTTTCCTTCTTATTCTTTTGTCTCTTAACTCCTTTTCTTTCTCCTTCCTCTGTGTCACATCTAACCTCTCCTTTTGTTACGCGTCATCAATGCTTTCCCCATCGAGTTTTAATAAAATGTGTCCTCCCATCCATTCGTCTTTTACGACTGCTATCTCGTCAGTTGTCTTCGCTCCCTTTCCATCTCTTCCCTTCTCTCTCTTTGTCGATAGATGCACTTGTCTGTGCCTGATCTTGTCTTTCGTCATCGCGTCTCCCCTTGTCCCTTGGTACTATGGAGGTAATATTCTTGTCCTTCCCTTGATTTTCATCACTAGTATGTGTAGGTGACTCATATGCGGGGTTTCTGTAACTTCTTGCCTGTATATGTGGCATGCAAATATGTCGTCATATGTTGTAAGACGGCTTTAGATAGAGACCCATTTTGTGGCCACGGCATAAACATCTTGTGGGTGGTAGCTTTAACCACTAGGTACTATATTTCTTTAGCTTGGGTGCGTGCTTTGGCAACTGTTTGCATAAGTGTGCCAATGGAGTTATGTCTTCCATGCTTAAATCTGTTCCCTTTCCTCTTATATAACACTTGTCAATGTTTTCGTGCGACTTAAATCGCTTCTAACAATATGAGCGAGCACCAAATATCGCAAGCTCCAATCCAAATCTTCCACAAAATGTTGTATCTTCTGATTTATTCAAAAAACATCATTTCACGTGCGATTTTGTCTCAGCTATCAAATCGCATGAAATTTTAAATCCGTTCTCTCAAAAAATTACCAATACATATGACGTCACAACAGAGAAACATAGAAGAAAGACACTTAAAAGACTAGACGAACACCAGCTGGACACAGATATCTCTGCCTCTAATCGTTACCCCTTCATGGAGTGTAAACGCACCCCTTTCACGACGTCTTTAAACGGTGTGGTAGTCTAATTGTTCCCCAATATGTGGGACTCTGGGTACATGTTTCTTCTAGCCGCTATATATTTTTTTTTCCACCTGGCTGAGCGGGAGACCGCTGCTGCTGCCGTCCCTCCATCACTGGTGAGCCCCTCTTGGGGATTTTGATTTATTGTGTGCTGATTGCCCTGTTTCTCCGGTGCCCCAGGCCCGCTCCCTTTCTCTTCCCTCCCCGATCCTCTTTTGTGCTTCCCTGCCTTCCTTTGTGATTGGCCAGTGCCATATTCTTCCTGAACCTCCACGGCAGCCCTCTGCCCGGTACCCCCCCCCCCTTCAGTAGCGGCTCCTGTTGTGTCTGCAGGAGACCCAAGTTGTCAGTCTATCTACCAGGACAGCTCACAAGCTTCCCTTCCTACCAACCCCTTTCCAACTTTCAGTCTCTTAATCCCAGGCCCCCCCCCCCTACTTGGTTGTGTATAATATTCACCTATTAGTATTATATTGCATTGTGAAACCTAGGCCTTTCCTCCCTCTATTCAGGATTCTTAATCTTATGTGTGTTTTTTCCACTGTTTTATATTATGCACTGTCACTATTTAGAATTGCATTGTGAAACCTAGGTGTTTTCTCCCTCCATTCGGAACTCTCAAACGGTGGTGTGTTTTTCCCGCTGTTTTTATAATATGCCCTGTATCACTATTTAAAATTGCATTGTGAATCCTAGGCCTTTTTCTCCCTCCTTAGGATTCTCTAATTTAGGTATGTCTTCTTTCCTGTCTTAGAATGCCCTTGCGCTCGCCTCCTAAGTTCCGTCGTCTTGTCCCACTCTCCTGCGCATTTGCCTCTGCTGTCTTGTCTGTCTACCCCTGGAACCCCCCTCCTCTCCCACCTACTCTATGGTGCTCTGTCTCCCCTATCTTTTCAAACTGTTTCTCTATTGACTATCCTGCTCTCCTCACTAAGTCTGGTAGGAAAAAGTTTAAAAAGGACATCCTGGTCTCCAACCCAGGCCTCCCTATCGCTGACACCTACATCTGTGCCTCCTCCAAGGAAACTCTCACCGACATCCTCTTTGTCGTTCCTTCACCAGATCTATGGACCCCTCATATGGTCTCTGTTCTCTCTCCTTTCTCCTCTTCTCCCATTAACAATGGTATCCATTGGGACGCCCTCCTGGCCTCCTTCCTATCCTCTAAGGTCATCATTAATGTCTACTCTAATGGGACCGTCTTGGTCCAAGGCCCTCAGGCCAACCTTCATCTCTTTGATAGACGCTTTCCGCGCCTCATCAGCTTCCTTTCTTCTCCTGCTGTCTCCTCCCCGCTTTCCTTGGCTACCTTACCTTCCCCCTGCCTCTCTGCCCCCTTTCAGGCGCTTTCTACACTTCTGCAGGCCATACCTATGATCTGTACCCCTCCCCGGAAGTCTTTCGAGGGCAACCTTCTCCACATTGCCACTCTTAACCCCTGCTCCGCGGTCAAACACTCCTCTGATATCTGCCGCCTTCTTGAAGAACTTGACCTCAATGTCCTCGGTCTCACTGAGACATGGTTTACGGCCAGCTCTGTCACCAGCTTTGACACACTCCTACCTGAAGGCTACAAGATCCTCTCCACACCCAGGCCCACACGCTCTGGTGGAGGCGTAGCCCTTATCTTCCCTGAGTGGATTCCTTTCTCTGTCATTCCTTAGCAGGCCTACTCCTCTTTTGAATGCCTCGTCTGCAGGCTCTCTCTCTCTCTCGCCTAGCCATTCCCTTAATGTGGCTACTATCTATTGGCCATCTGGTCAGGTTTATCCCTTCCTCTCTGAGTGGGCGGACCTCTCCTCCTCACTCCTGGCCTCAACCACTCAACTCCTCCTTCTTGGAGACTTCGACATCCACCTGGATGCCTCCTGAACCTCCTCTGTACTCTTTTGCGACCTCTGCGACTCTCACTCACCATTCTCCCCTCTGGCCCGACTCATTCTGCAGGGCACACTCTAGATGTTCTGATCTCTTCAGACCTTCCCCTCTCTGTCCCTCTCTCCACTCCTCTCTCCTGGAGTGACCACTTTCTCCTATCCTCACCCTCCCTACCCCGCAGGTCAAGCCACCCCGTCACTGCCACCCACCTTCTCGGTCACCCGACTCATGAAGTGTGTGTCAGTTGAGGCTTTCGGCGCCACCTTCTCACCCCCTCGTTCCCCCCGGCCCCTGGCTGACTCTCACCCTGACGGAGCCCTCTCCACGCTCCACTCGTCTATATCTGATACTCTGCTTATTTTCAGGCTACCCTCGGCCTCCTCCTCCTCCTCCTCTCCTTCCCTCATCTGTCTGTCTGTCTGCCATCCATGAATGGTGTGCCGCCAACGACCTCTGCCTTAATGCCAGTAAGACTGAAATTCTACTCATCGGCACACCCACTCCCTCCTTCCCTGCAGCTCTCTGGCCGGCCTCTCTTGGCCCTCCTCCCACCCCCACCTGCAAGGCTAAAAACCTCGGGGTCATCTTCGACTCTGCACTCTCCTTCTACCCTCACATCTCTGAAGTCTCTAAGAAGTCACACTACCAGCTGCACCTCCTTAGAGGTATTCTTCCTTTCCTGTCCTTCCCCCAGAAGCTCACTGTCTCCAGAGCCGTGGTCATCTCTAAACTGGACTACTGTAACAGCCTCTATCTAAATCTTCCTGCCTCCACTCTCTGCCCTCTGCAACTTATCCAGAACAGGACTGAAATCTCTGCACTGGCTCCCAGTGGCTGCGAGGATTAAGTTCAAAACCCTCTGCATTGTACACAAGGCATTCTGGGGCCGCAATACCTTCAACTCTCTCTTCCTAAATATCTTCCTTCTCAAGCTCTTCGCTCATCTGCCTCCAACTCCCTCAGGGTCAGTCGCTTCTCCAAGCAACGAGTTGGTTGCAGATCACTCGCTTCGGCAGGGGCTTTTCTCTGGAACAGCCTTCCTGCCTCCCTGAAACTCGAGGAGAACCATCCCCGGTTCCAGAAACACCTCAAAACCTTCCTCTTTGCTTCTGCTTTCTCTTCTCCCCTCCCATGCTGATTTCCTGACTGAAATTGCATCAGTTACCTGGCCACCCTTTTCTGATCTCTGGCCCTGGCCCCGTCAATTTCCCACCTTCACTGCCTTCCTGGCAACCCCTGCACCTGGGGACCGTTTTCAGTCCCCCTACCAGCACTTATGTCTGCACTTCGTTGCACTTGCCACTAACTGGCTGTTTATTTGTCTTTTTTTAATCTTATTTATTCCACTTTCCCATGTACTGCACTTTCCCCTCCCCCTTCCCCTTGTGCACTTTTCCTTTTCCCGCCTTCCCATGCACTTGCGCGATCTGAATAACACCTGGCCTACTAGGATCGTTGTCTGTCCTCCCTTGTTCCCCCCCCCCTTTGCCTCGTCGCGCCTTGAAACACTTGTGTATAGGCGCGTTATAAATGCCATATCATATGTCATAAAGCGCAGGAATAAGGCGAATCCTCTCACTTCTCAGGTGTCTGCCCCGGTAACCTCTCTCTTCTCGGTGTCTACCCCGGTAACCTCTCTCTTCCTTTATTACTCTCGAGTCATTATCCCCTTATATATACAGTCTTCTCTACTTCTAACTATATTTTGTTTTCCCTCCTCCCTCCGTTATCCCTTTGATTGTTCTAAGGCATGCATCATTTGCCAAAACATTCAATTTTTGTTTCACTCACCGTTCGCATAGTTCCTCTCTGGACCCTCGGGATCACCGCCTTCGTTACCGTCTTCTTCATCTTTTCACCCGCTCAGCTGCCCTTAGGAATGGGAAGGGATGTGTGGGGAAAATGGGTCCTTTCAGGCCCTTTCTGCAGATTCTTCTTAGGCTACCATTGTCTACGGGGAGCTTCACGGTCTACTCAGCCAAATGGCAAAGGACTTGTGATATTGCCGAAGACCTAGAGTTACTTTATGTCGACGGTCAATAGGTGTCTTACTTTAGTCAATAATTGATAGTCAATAAGCATCAAATCTCTGCTACAAAGTGTACTGGGGAGACCCCCGGCCGGGCCATAGAGTCGGGGTTTGCTCCAGAGTACTTGAAGACAAGATAGCTGCACCTTTGAGATGGATGGGGGTGCAGGTTTTCTACTCCAACACCAATCAATAAAGACAACTCAGTGGTTTGGCAAAGGGAATCCGTTTAATGACAGTACAAAAAACAGGGAGTCATGGAAATCAACAGTGGTGCGATAGTCCGTCTCGCTTCGACTCAAGAACATTTATACTCAAAACTCGTTATAATTGACGTGTAACACTTAAAAGTTAACATGCAATTCTATTGGTTTGAAAAAGGTAACTTTAATATAGGTACTATATCTGTATATGGTAACGGAGTGAGGGGATTGGATAAACTCTATCAGGTGGGCGTCTAAGCCCTTCCTTCTAACATCACTCTTGTAGACGTCACTAAGAGTACGACGTCCCATTGGTTCTACTATCTATAGGATCCTAGATTATTTGGTCCATTGTGATTGGGTTGGCTTCGACCCCATGCATACATTTCCACTTTACTTAGCACGCAGAATGGTCTGCCAGGTGCAGGGTGCCCCACGATTCACCTGGCCTTCCTTCAGTCAATCCTTACTTTAGTGTCTATGTGTCAATTAGTTGGCTGTGTTTGGCCTCGAAACTGTATGTTCTTGTCAGGAAAAGTTATCATCTCTGTCTGGGCGGCTGCCAAGCGTAGGTGTGAACCTGTGCCTCTTCTTGCTCAGATGGTCACAGCTACTCATACCGTGAATCTGCCTAAGGTTTCATATCTGCGAAGCTACTGTTCGCTCCTTCTATTGGTCTGACCTTGGCTCTTTCCTGGCGCAAGTTGCCTCTGCTAAATTTCGATTCAGCCATCTCTTCTCGTTTTAGCTGGAATACAAATCTTGTCCTGTTTGGCCTCTAGTAACCTGAGTTGATTCTGCTTTTGTGTAAAGTGGATTTGCACTTACATAATGTGCTTCGTTGAGGTAGATATGTATAGGTCGCACTTGCCGCGGTCTATCTTCTACTAAGCATAGCAAGCCGCACTGTTTTCTTAGCTTTCTTGTGGTTTCAAGCATATGTACAGGCGTTAGCTGGTTGAATGACTTCATCCTGCTTTACAGCTTAAGCTTCTTTGTGTTTCAACATCGTCTCTCCTTCTAGGTTCACGATATTCTTATTCATGGCGTTTTGTCTCTGTGTGTCATATTTTTGTTCTGCATGTTAGTCCGGTCCCTCGTGACGTCACCATTCGTCTTCCATTAAGGCCTTTTGGGTTTCTTCCAGGACAGCGTTTAGGCCATCTTCATTTCGTTTTATTTGCTGGTTGGGTTTTCTCAATGGATACCTTACTGTCCATGGTTTTCTAGGTATCGGTATTTCAACTGGGGTTGCTCTCCTGATAGGCAATGGGCAGAGCCCTACTGCGGCTCTCTGCTGGTTTATTTGCTCATCATATGTCACCTATTTTGGTGTGAACGTTCCTGGTACTTCAAATGGGCGATGGGAGTGCAGGCTTTATTTGGGACCTCCTCTACACAGGTTTTGGAGGGAAACCAGCAATGCCCAAGCCAAGAGGTTGAGAGGATTTACTGTTAGCAAACCAGCATTGCCCAAGTCAATAGGAATGCAACAGTTCTGATGCAAATCTTCTTAGCACAAGTAAGCAACAAGTTAGTTGGTCTTGAATTAAGTTCAGGACCTTAGGAAAAGCCTTCCTGTAGGGACTCAATGTTAGGCCTGAGCGGCTGAAAATGGGTGAACACCCAGTGAAAACAGTGCTCCAACAGCAAATGAGCAACACAAACAGTTTCAGGTAAGTTTCCCTTGAGCCCCACAGTACCTTGCAAGTGAAGAAGCTGATTGATGAAGCTGGAAGCCTTCTGGATGCACGGCTGCAAACCCAGTCTCCTAGTCCTTGGTCGTGGTGACACATGGGGGGGGATCCTGGATGGGCTCCTGCAGCAGTGGTCAAGAGAGGGACTCACCAGCACAGAAAGCTTCATACTCCTGCATCAGTTCGTGGTATTGGTGCCTTTTAACGATCACTGCTGGTCAGAATTTTCTTGGTTTCTCGGTCCTGCACTCCACTGAGGGGACTTTGAGGAGAGGATTTGTGCTTCTGGAGGTCCACACGGAGACCACCGAAGTTCCAGCGAGATTAGTCAATGGTAAGGCAATGCACTTCAAGGTGGTCGAGGTGCCCCCGTGTATTGGGATTCTGAAGCCCAGGAAGGACGCAGGACGTCGGGGGATGCTACTATTGAAGATTGTCTTGAGGCTGGTTATGCCCACCCGTCCATTGGAGGAAGTTGCCATTGGCAGAGCTTCCCTGTCGATTCAACAACAGCATCAGAACAGCAGCAGGCGTCTCTGGTCGTCCTCTTCGGAGCTTCAGTTCGAATGGTCGACTCTGTCTTCTAATCCCAAAAGTCTCGCCTTTCATGCAGGAACCCATTCATTCAGTCCTATGGACCTGTCAATCACCTGGGGATGGCTATCCCTGGAGGACAGCTAGCCGCCCAGTTCAAACTGGTTCTAGCCAGGCATACCCTAAGACAAAGGCCAGGGAAGTTTCAGGATCCTCCCTCACTTCCTCCCTCAGCAGAAACACTGGAGCCCAGGCAGGCTTCACAAAGGGATCCTGCCAAAGGCAAAACTCAAAGACCACCCACCCCCACCTGGAATGGTAGAGGAAAGGCCAACAAGACATACAAACCAAAAAGGGTGATAAAAGACAACTGGGTCCATGTTGGGAAAATGGTCACCCATGGGCGCTGCACTGAAACTGTGGAAACAGCCTGTGAGTAACTAACACAAAAATGGTAAAAAGGCATCGTCTGCCACCAGCCATTTGGGTTTGTCTGTCACTGTAACTATAACAGTTAGTGTTACGCTCACCTGGTCTCTCCGGTGACTTTGGGGCACGGTTGGAGCCCTCCCTGGACTTGGCTCCCTTGGATCGGCCCTCTTCCCCCAGCTGCTGCAAAGTCAACTGCTCTGGATGTTGGTACTACCCCTGAGAGAAGATGAGAGGCAATGAGAATGGCTTGGGGGTGTCGTGATTCACCTCTAACCTTTCGTGCTAGAATGAAGTGAGCAAGCGATTGCCTATGCAAGCTCACCTGTTTTTTCGTAATGATGGTTTCTCCGTCCTGCATCTTGTAGCAGGGGCGCTTTGGGTGGACCTAGTTGCTTCACTGGCCCGTGGAAGTGGCGACCCAGATCGGCTGTGACCGACCACTTAGAAGGTGAGTGTTCTTAGCAATGATTATTGTTCGTATTCTAATTATGTCTTTTGCCGTGATTATAGTTTGTAATTCTTGCAATGTCTTTTCTCCTCTATAGGTGTGAAGATGGCTGCCCGGATTCGCGGTGTTTGGAGCGAGTCTAGTGATTCCCCAGAGGATGATGAAGCCTTAGAATCAGATGGTAAGTTGGCTGTCGGGGTAGAACGCTAGGCTCTGGTATGGCACGGCCGAGCGTTAGTTATTTATGCGACTTCTAACCTGCTGTGTTCTTTTTTCTTGCAGGAGAAGTCTGGCAACGTCGAGCGGAGGACGACTGTTCGGAGGCCAGTCCATGGCTGCAGGATGGAGAGTTCTGCGAAGATGAAGAATGGAAGATAAGCTCCCGTGTAGCTGGACATCCGGAACAGGTGAGAAAAAACTATGGGAATCGGCTAAGATGCGATGCGCTGCAGACTATGGAGTGCAGGAGACAGGTAAGGTGCACATACAGCAGTGGTATAGCTGGAGTCAGGTAAGGTGCGCCTTCAGCGATGGTGTAGCTGGAGTCAGGTAAGATGCGCCTTCCGCGATGGAGTAGCTGGAGTCTGGAAGATGTGCGACGAGATGATGAGCAGGAAAACAGGTAGGGACGACGGTAAGCGTTACGTTGCAGAAGGCAGACTAACGCAAAGCGCTAGTATGTGGGTGGGTTGGCCTTAAATAGGCTGTCCCCTCCCTTTGGACCCGCCTTGTGGCTCCACCTTGCCACTCCCAGAGGTTCTTGCACGTACTCCCCAATGATCTTCTATGGCCACGCCCGGCCCTGATGCATGTGCCTTAGGCACAAAGTGTGCACACTTTTTTATGAGCCTGGTGCCAGAGGCGCCAAGCCTGTGTCCATTTGGACCCTGTAGCTGATAAAGACATGGGCCCTTGCCCAGTGGCCATGACAATTACAGGAGCAGTGGGAAAGGAGTTACAATGTAGCCCCTCAGCACTCCACATAAGGTGGTGTGTGCTGATCCCACAAAAAGAAAGGTGAGATAATGGTACCTCACTATCCTTGAGAACAGTAGTTTGAAGGGAAAACTAATGGAGTAGGAAGGGGTGCTGCCACAATTTATTACAGATGCCTGTAGTGAAATACATTGAGGAAAGCATAACTCCATTAAAAGTAAAACTAATGTAGAAGCAGGAAAAATAGGGTTCCCATTACAGAGCAAAAGAATGAGTGAGTGGTAAAAAGTCCCAGATGTCCAGCAAAATTGCTCGGAGTATCGCAGGTTGGAATTAGCACAAGAAAAGAAAAGGTCTCCCTAACACCCCCCCCCATACACCCCAGACTAAGGGACAGGAGGATTTAATCCACATGAATCTCTTATTCCAGTCGGTCATACTTCCTGGAGAGACCATCAGCATTCTTATTGTTGGTACTTGCTCTATGCTCAATAGTGAAATCAAAGCCTTGAAGGCGTATGGACCACCTGAGCAGCTTAGGATTCTCCCCATTCATCTGCATTACCCAGCTCAAGGGTTGGTAGTCTGTTTGAATTTGGAAAGTAGTCCCATACAAGTATGGTCTAAACTTCTTCAAAGCCCATACAATGGCAAAACACTTGCGCTGTATGGTTGCCTACCTTGTTTCTCTGTCTTTTAATTGTCTACTAATGAAGCAGATAGGGCGCTCCATGCCATGCTCATCCAGTTGATTTATTAGTGCCCCAATCCCTGTGTTAGAGGCATCAGTCTGGACTATAAAGGTCTGAGTATAATCAGGACCTCTCAGCACTGGAGCTTTACAGAGGGCATTGTTCAGTGCCTTACATGCTTTTCCACAATCTTCAGGCCACCTCACTTTCTTAGGGAACTTGGGAGAAGATATGTCATCCAGAGGAGAAGCTATGGACCCATAGTTTTCAATGCCATTTCTGTAGTAACCTGAGAGGCCCAGAAAGGCTCTCACATGGGTTTGAGTAGTAGGGGTGGCCCAGTCTTGTACAGCTTATACTTTGCTGGCTAAAGGCTTGGTTTCACCACCTCCTACCTCATGTTAATGTTAAAGGATATTTGTACCATGCACTTTCACCACCGGAGTGGTCCTCTGGCGGCTCTGAAAAAGGGAAGGATGGGGGGTGAGTTAGTGGGAATAAGCTGGGAAAGTGCAAGAGAGCAGTGATGTGCTGTTGGCGGCCTCAGTCCGTTGGGTCCGTTGGCTGGGCTTGGGGTGCTTTCTGTTCGGTAGCCATCGGGTACTGTTGTGCGGTGTGTGTTTGTTTTGTTGTTGCAGTGTGATGAAGTTTGTGCGGTTTGTTGTGTTATAGAGTTGTGGTTGTGTTTGTTTGGAGTTTGAGATGTGTATTCAGAGGGGTGAAATTGTTAGTGAGTCGGTTATTGATTTATGATTGCACGCTTGGTCCAGGCGTGGCCGGCGAATCGTATGTCAATCATTGAATCACATTACTATCTAGATTTTGACGCAGGCTAGACTTAGGAATTCCATCTATGTGTGGCACATGCTAACATTTACAATTCTATCTAGATGTCTAAGGTAGACCACTTTACTCTGACCAACTTGACATTCACTAACCTTGATGGTCAGGTGGGCCTGTTGTATTGCCTGTAACACATATCCCAGGTGCTAAAATGTTCTTCCCAAGTGGGGCTGAACACTGCAATGTCATCGAAGTAGGCCATGCAAAAGTCATCTAACCCATTTAGAACATGATTAACCATCTGTCGAAATGTGGCTGGTGCATTCCTTAGTCCACAGAGCATGACCCTAAATTTGTACGGGCCTTCAGGCATCGTCAATGCTGTCTTTTCCTTGGCATGGTCTGGCAGGAATATTTCCCAAAAGCCTGCGTTAGGTCAAAGGTGCTGAGGAACTTGGCAGATCAAAGTTTGTCCACTAACTCATCTGTCCTAGGTAAAGGATGGGCATCTGTCTTGGTGACTGCATTCAATGCCATATAATCCACAAAGAACCTTAATTCCTTGGTACCTGCTTTTGGTGCTAACACAACTGGACGAGCCCATGAACTTGTGGAATGTTTGATGACTCCACAGTCGAGTATCCTGTTGATGTATATGTATATACATGTAAGCATATGTGGACTTGTGGGCGTGGTTTCATGTTTGTTTACCAATATACATGTTTTACTTTTCAGGTGGGACTTGTGGGCGTAGGTTCATGTGGTGTGGGTTCATGTCTGTCATCATATATACATATGCTTTACATATATATCTTGTTGATGTTGAAAAAGTGGAACAAAGGATCAGGGTTTAGAAAGTACCATTACAAACATTTTAGCAAACATGCGCAGAGAGAATATTGGTACAGGCATTTGTCTGATTTAAATTGCATGTTAAACCTTGCCTTGTTACTTTGCATGTGAAGAACTATTACTTTTTCAAAGACTTTTTAAAAGAAGCCAGTGCACAACATTAACACCTTAATTCCAAATGAACTTTGTGCTCTTGTTCCAGTAAATGTATCTTAGATTCCTTGCTATGTTAGGTTTACATGATAAAGTAATGAGTTGTTAAAATCGCAAATACACATCCTATTGTAAAAGAACATACAAACAAATGACCACTCTTACCAAAGATGTCGATTTGGATTTCCAAGAAAAGCACGTGAAACAACAGTAATTCATGACTATCTTTCAGTGAAACTCCCAAAAGATAACAAGAAATAGAGATTCAAAAAGCATTAACATCAATGATTACTGTCCTGTAATTGTAAGTATGTTGGAAGCAAACATATTGAATTTGTAGCAGACAATTCAATGGCAGTAGGTAGATATATAACTAAAACAGAAAAATGTAAACTTCAAGATCTTCGGGAAGAAATTTCAAGTGAAAAGTCACTTTCAGCGTGTTTAATTAGCTTAGGAGCTAAAACTATTTTACTCTGTGTATCTGGCACATACGAAACAACTGATAGATTAACAAGAGCAAAATTGTATGGTACAATTGTAGACATTAAGTGATTTAGTCTTGGGTACCCAGGAAACGGACGTATAGCTTTAAAACCTTATCATGAAATTGAAATGTAGCTATTAATCCAGACGGTGAAGATAAAGTTAACCAAACATGCTTGATAACCACTACCCAGATAGATGTAAACATTTAGAAAAGGTCAGGGGGCGTGGCTTGGAGCTGCCGTGAGCGGCATGTCTTCTTAGGAGCTCCTGGCTGGCCTGATGCGCAGTATGTGAGAACGCCGTTTCCAGCCTCCGTTTTCTGCCGAAAATAAGTCCCAGCGTGTGGGAAGTCTGGCGGCAGCTGCATGGCGAGTGGTTCCCCGGACGGCGACCCAATCTCCGAGTTCGGACACATTTTTGGTTCAGTAGATCCACCGGGGGCAAAATGGCGGCTGAGCCACTGATCCACCAGAAGCTGCGGAATGGGGGAGGTGCAGGCGCATGAAATCAGCACGAGCCGCCGAGCGAACTGACCCAAGCTGTCTTGCACTGCCCGAAGGTCCTGTTTGTCCGAAGCCCAACAGCAGGTCCCGGGAGGTTTGTGGCTCGCCAGGGCTCATGCTTCAAGAGACCCGCAGAGGTGCCCTGTAGCGGAGCGGAGGAGGATCCTGGTGGAGGGGAGGGGAGGGGGGTCCTCCATGGGACTGTAAAACATATTTCTCCTCACCTGGGAGACTGTCTTGGCACCGATCCACATCCCTGGGTCATTGAGGCTCCGGGAGAAGCAGGAGAAGGCACCCTCCACCACTCCGTGGATGTTACGATCCGGAGCCTACCGACGCATATTTCACCCGCTGTTTGGAACCGCGGAGCTCATCCGAGTCCCGCTCGCATATGAGGCGCTGTCCGCCTCTAGGCACGCGAAAGAGGTCCAGGCGATGTGGTGCTGTCCCCGAGCCGAAACTCAGCGCTGCAGCGAGCTTCCAAGTTCCAACACCTGTCCGGCCTAACCGCTGCAGGCAGCAGATCAGAGCCTCTAGTGCACTGGAGACGGATGGTATATACACCCCATAAATAAATACCGCAGTCCTGCTGACATAAGGTGAGGAGTGGGACATTGTATTAAGAAGTACCCCCAACATACGCTCACAACGAGGCTTGAGTGACCAACCATAGCGGTGGGGGGGGCCTGAACAGAGGAGTGGCGTCCCGCGCACTCTCTGGAGCGGCCATTTGTGCAGCCTGGCCAGCGTTTGCATAAACCAACGCTTCCTCTACCCCGGAGCCAGAAAGCACACATAAACTGTAAAAGCACTACCCTAATGTCATTATTGGCCCAGACCATCAAAGAGGCAGTGGCATAAATTATGCATCCTTCCCCACCACAAACTGAAATGTGGGATTAGCTGAATGCAATTGCGCAGACGGCACCATTACGCTATATCCTCAACCAGCAGTGCTCAATAGAACCCCTTCGGTGGACCGGTCCGCTTTGCCTGGTTCCCTTCCCCCTCACCCACTATCTATCCCCTGCACCCAGCTGCAGGACAAGCAAGTGAATATATTCCTAAGGGGGAAAAGCAGGAGGCAGTCGGGAGCGGAGATGTCTAGAAGTGGGAAGATGTCTAAACAAACGGACATTGCGGCATTAATGGCCACTGCCTCGACTGAGCGCTCAAAGAAAGGGTGAAATGCCCGAGGGTCTCTCCGGTGAGGATGTCCCCATTAGCGCAGCATCAGCTCATAGCACAGCACAAATGGTGACCAAGGCTGACTTGCAGGAGCAACTCACTGCACTGACAAATTAAATTCATAAGAGTACAGAAGAGGTAACGAAAAAAATAAACTCCTTGGACAAAAGAGTGGTGGAGGGTGGAGAGGAGGACGGCGGAGCTCGAATCAGAAGTATGTGACCAGCGGTTCGAAGACGAGCTCGACAGAGACAGAATCAAAGCTCTGGAGGATAGATGTGACCTTATAGAAGCTAAACAAGAAGATGCAGAGAATCGGTCGCGGAGAAACAATATTCGCCCCTGGGGCATTCCATCATCTATACCAGACTCAGAGCTAAGAAGCTACGTCTCAGAGTTGTTCAGGTTCATCATAACCCTACCGGACGAGGCACCTCTGGAACTGGACCCGGTACACAGGTCAGTTCCGAGATCGACATCCAACTTCCCCCCAGATGTCCTTCTAAGGGTTCATTTCTACCAAATCAAGGAGGAAATCATGCACGAAGCAAGACATTAGGGATTCCCAACCTCGGTCAAGTTCACATGGGAGGGGGCTCAGAGACAAATTCGATCACCGAAAGAGGCTGACAAATTCATGGTCATCAGAGGAACAGGGGGGCGGCTCGAACTCCGAAGAACCATCCCAATCTCAGCACAGCAAATCTTCTGCCGGATCATGGTCGAAAACCTGCCCGACGACGCAGATCTCGAGGCCCATCCTGGAAAAACTCCACCCTGGGTGATCTTGACTTAAAGATCCACCAACGATGGCGGGTAACAGAAACTTTATAACAGACTGCGTTGATCGGCGATGGGTACAATGGATGGATCGATCTACAAGTCCAAAAAAAGATGGGAGCCTCACGTTTGGACTAATCCTCATCACGGCACAGAGGACGATACCCTGGCAGTGTGGGTATATTGCATCAGTTCTGGTTTACAGTTTGCTCGGCGGCCCAGTTGGCCAATATGAGCGCATCGATGCCACCAGTTTCCCAGTGGCAGTAGGATGTTGTTTTTCTTACTTGTTCATTTCAAGGGGGCGAGGGGGAAGGGATCATCGAAAGACGAACAAATGCCCAGGGTCTGGGAGCTCCAGTTGCTCGGCCCAGTATTCAAGCTCACATCATGACCTGCCAACGACACCAATGAAGCATCACTGACGCACCGAAGTGGTCTCAGACGGGGATGATCGGGATCGGCAAGCGAGCGTGCGCCCAATCTTAGACAAAAAAGTAATAAGAGACCATGGCTGACACAAGTGAAATAATCCTATCATGGAATGTGCAAGGACTTAACTCACCACGGAAAGGGAAATCCGTTGAACACAGACTCGGGCAATTAGCCAGAGATATTGTTTTTCTCTAAGAAACTCATCTACTGCAGGAAGATGAACACAGAGTAAGATTTAACAGGTACAAAAATACATACTTTGCCCATTCTGGCAAGAAGAAAAAGAGGAGTAGCCATACTCCTGAGTGACAGGATCCCCCTAACAAAAATTACTATAAAAAGAGATCCAAATGGGCGGTTCCTCCTACTCAAGGGGCTATTTGAGGAGGTCCCTATCACCATTGCTGCAATCTATGGTCACAACTCCGCTCAAGCTAACTTCATCACAAGTCTAATCCCAACCATTTTAGCATTCCAAGAAGGGCACCTAATCATGAGCGGGGACTTCAATTCGATGCCAAATCCCCAAGTGGACAAGACCCTTCCGCCCACTAAATCTGACTTTGTACAAGCATTATCATTAGCCTAGCTGCTAAGGGAAACGGAAACTGTAGATGCCTGGAGGCTCTTTAACGGGACCTCAAGAGACTAAACCCATTATTCCTAGGTGCACAAAGGCTTCTCGAGAATCGACCTCCTATTGATCTCAGGGGTCCTTTACCCATGCTTGGATGCAACGTCAATACACACCTGCATGATTTCGTATCATGCCCCGGTAACTGCAAAATTTGCTATATTGGGGCAAAAGCGCCCTGTCCAAAAGCACTGGAGACTGAATGACGCTCTGTTACTGGATGAATGCATTCAAATGGAAGTCGAACACAATAGTCCACTATTTTAAAGAAAACACCATGGAGACCTCTCCTATCAACATAATCTGGGATGCAATGAAGGCAGTTGTCAGAGGCTCTCTGATTAGTGCAGGAGCTGAACAACAAAGGGTCTCGAACATTGCTGCAGCCAAACTGGAGGAAAGAGTGAACCAACTAGAAGCCGATCTGAAAAAGCGATATTCCAGAAAAGTTGAGAGAGAGCAAAGAAAGGCCAAAACAGCCGTGGAAATGCATTGCGTCGATCGTACTGCAAATCCTTAGCCTTCACAAGACAGTTTTATTACACGAAGGGGAATAAAGCAAACAAAATACTAGTGCAAAAACTGAAAAAAATTCGAAGCAGGAACATCATCCTCACATTAGCTGGGGCGGATGGGAAAATCCTCTACCCTGATGCAGATAAAATCAATGAACTATCAAAATACCACTCAGACATAATGAAGGGTCACCAACAGTATTAGACAACTTACCAAAGTATTTGCAGTCATTACCCAAGCAGCACTCGACTCGGCTGGAGCACCTCGAGCTGCCCATTTCGGCAGAGGAAATAATCAAAGCCATTAAATCTCTGCAATCCACGGCTCCTGGCCCTGACGGCTTATCTGCATCCTTTTATAAGAAATATTTCAGGCTCTTGGTTCCTCAGTTGGTGGCATTATTCAACTCTTTTCTATTATTGGGTTCTGTCACCGGGTCTATGGCGGAGTCATTAACAGTCCTGTTGCACAAACCCGGGAAGGCTCCCGAATTGACCACTTCTTACCGCCCGATCACGCTCATGAATAATGACGGTAAGATTTTTGCTAAAGTACTAGCGGGCAGGTTGGGAGCGGTTTTACCATGCCTGATCGACATTGACCAGACAGGGCTTATACCAGGGAGAGGGACTCACGCCAATATTCGGAGAACAATAGACATTATTGAACATGCCCACAGATCCAGGGACAGGGTGGCCGTGATATCATTAGATGCTCATAAAGCATTCGATCTGGTGGACTTGGGGGTACCTGCGCGCAATTTTGGAACATTTCGGATTCAGCCCAAATTTCATCACATGGGTAATGACCAATTACCAAACACCCACAACACAGCTGCGGGTCAATGGCAGGAGATCCGAAGCAATACAGATATCAAGAGGCACTAGACAGGGGTGTCCACTCTCTCCTCTGATTTTTTGCTTTGGCAGTGGAGCCCTTTGCAGACAAAATTAGGCAGAACGCAGGCAGAACGCTAGGATAGGGGGGAATCAAGATAGGAAGCCGGGAATATAAAATCGCACTATATGCGGATGATGTATTAATAACAGCCTCAAATTTGGCATCATCCCTTGAGTACTTATGGAAGGAAATTAATGAATTTGGGGCATTATCAGGGTTCAAAATTAACCTAGACAAATCATCGGTCCTGGCCGTTAATGCTGATCCCATGGGCAAAAGACGCAATTGAATATCTGGGGGTGTGTATCACTAAAGACCCGGCCCATCTATATGCTGCAGACTTTCCAAAACTTATTACAAATTTTAAGAAAGACCTCTTCCTGTCGGGAAATTTCCTGGTTTGGGCGAATTGCTGCCATAAAAATTTATATAATCCCCAGGTGGCTATATTTCTGCACAGCAATACCGACCCACATTCCGGGCCCAGTACTGGTGGATATGCCAAAGAAACTGCAGGGTTTGTCTTTTGAAGGCTTGCTTTGGTAAGCGAATAATGATGCGGGACAAAAATCAGGGAGGGCTGGGAGTGCCAGACATAGCTAGATATACCCTAGCAGCTCAGCTATCACATGATTTCTCCTGGGTGAAAGAAGAGGATGCGCCGAAGTGGACGCAGATCGAGGAGACCTGGTGCCCGGGCAACCCCGCGGATCTTCCGCATCTGCCAGAAATGAAAGCGCAGGCGAATAAAGGCCCTCTATCCGCCACAATCACAATTGCCCGAAGTTGAAAGGCAGCAGCTCGGAAATGTGGTATACGGGGCATGCTGGGCCTCCTAGCCGCTATCTGGGACAACCCAGAGTTTTCACCAGGCTGTTGCCCCAATAGTTTTCAGTCTTGGAGGGAGGGCGGCCTGCTCAAAACGGGCGACTTTCTAGAGGAGGGTTCCCCCATCTCATTTGAAAGATGCAAAGAGAAATTCAGGGTAGAAGAGCGGACACATTCCGCGTTTGAGTACGCACTTACTCCTCGCAGCAAAAATTGCTATGGTCCCGTTGTGGAAAAATGAAGACGGACCCTCAGTAGCATTATGGTGGTCCTAATGTTGGGACATTGCGGTGGCGGAAAAGGTGACTGCAATCCGAACTAATACCTTCAATAAAACCATGAACATCTGGGATCCTTTCATGGACTATGCAACTAGATTCCCGGCGCTGTCTAGAAGGCCACCAATCACTAGATGGCTACAAAGCAGTCCCCTCTATTGACCAATCCATAGACTTCAATCATATTCACTGTACCTACAGCTACCTATATGACCATGAGGATCGGACATGGTAGTGGACAATGGAGCGCCGGCTGTCATTAGCTGACCCCTCACCATCCCTATGAACCTGTATTACTGAGATACTGCAATTAATGATTGTTGTACTGTTGTTGATGTCATGTTGATTTGTACAACCTAATAAAATGTTGTCATGAAAAAAAAAAGAAAAGGTCTATATGACATCTTACAATATTATAATTATCGACAAGGTATAGAAGAACATCTTGTAACATGGGTATTTTAAAAGTAAAAACAGTGATGTCTGTTTGAGCATGTAAAACCTAGTTTAGTTAATCACCAAAAACTAACCTGTAGTACATAAAAAAAGCAGCTTGCTTACTAATGTTCTTTTTAACTCGACATAAAGAATCTAAGTTCATTAAAAATTAGAATAGTTTAGCCGCAGCGTTTTTACATCATAGAAAACAAATGAATGAATGAATGCTTGCTGAAGAAATCAAGCAAACAAAAGTGTTAGAAACAGAATTAGCAAAAGATACCCAACGTTCAATCAAAATTCAAATGTCATTGATCCTCTTGGCCAACCAATGAAGCACAATTAGCAATGCAATATGTACTTGCGACAATGCAACAATATAACAAATAGCCCAATGGTTTAGAAGAACTTGTTGCTACCTTAAATGTACAACGAGAAAAGCTTTTTAATGATTTTTTCAACATTGACCACATACCTTTACATGAGATTAGTCTTTGTGATTGTTTAAACTTTAAACCAATCCTTTTTTATGTTGGTGGAGAAGCTGGTTACTAGAAAAAGTGTATTAATTAAAGTTATATAAAACCACATCTAGAAAAACACCCAGGCACTGATGTTAAGCAGTTAAAAACACGGTCACTAAAAGATATACACTCCCTTAGAAGAATATTAGACAAGTAAAGCCCCACTTATTTTCAGACAGCGGTGCGCGCTTAACGCAGATGGCACTCTAATAATTCGTTTTAAAAGGGAGAGAAAAGCAGAGTATAATTTGAAACAGATCCCAACACTTTCACAAGAATACAACAAGAGAGGAAGGCAAGTAAAACCGTGAAGTTAGAGTTCAGAAGGCCGGATCCACTTTAAGAGGATCAGAACGAAAGGTGTCCAAGGTCACACGGTTGAAGTGCACAAAAGTCTTGCAAAGGTTCAAAAAGAGTTGGACCTAAAGAAAGGGACCAGTTAGAGGGTCAAGGCGGCCAGCCCAGTCCAGAAGGTTAAGGGATTATTATTACCTTGTAGCAATCTTTAGAAAGGGAGGCCTGGCGGACACGGTACCTTAAAGTGGTGAGAATACTCCAGCGGGGGCAGTTGTTCCTGGCAGCGGATGCAAGTCGGTGCTTCGTCCGGGGGAAGAGAGGATCTCGTTGGGGAGGAAGATAGGAGTCCGTTGCACTGCCAGGGAAGAAACCAGCCGCGGAGTTCTCAGGTAAAAGGAGCGGTCCTTTTATTGGCGGTCCAGTGGTAAGTGGCTATCCGGTTGCCCGGGTGCTTGGCACGAGCAATTCGACCACAAGACGTCCTGGGATGCGAGGAAAAGAAGGTAAACTGGTTGTGCCCACCAGTCAGGGGAAGAAGCCTCTCCAGCCGGGAGATCTTCTGTCGTCGGGAAGTGGTGACTCTGGTCCGCAGGGCTCCACCGGTGGTGTCGTCGTGGCAGGTCGGCTAAACTTCTCCCTCGTCGGATTCTCAGGTCCTGTGGCGACTTCTGAAGTTCCAGTCCCCAAAGCCCTGCTTTTATGCAGCACACCCCCATTCACTCAGCCTAGCTGTCAACCAAACATGCTAAGTGGTGAGCCGGCCGGCTCACCACTTGGGCCAATCACACAAGAGTGCGACTTGAGTTACCAAGGTAACTCAGTCCAGGGTGCCTAAACCCCCTCCCACATCCCCTGTGGTACCCAGACAGAGTGGCACCACTTTTGGAGGCTTCTGTGGAGAAGCCCGCCAAAAAGTGGAACAAAGGGCTCGACTTGGGTTGGAGTCACAGAAGAGAACACAAATGTCATTTTAGAATCGAGTCTTGGCAAAAAATACCAACCGGCGAATTAATATTAAATAAATAAACCGGCGGTATGTTCGAGGCTATGAGAATTAAATAAGTTGGTAGCCTCGAACAAAGGGAAAATCCCATAGGGATATATTCGCGGTCGAATATAAAAAGTAGTATCCACTGCCACCAGCCAAAACTCGATCAGGGGGGACGGAGACGTGCCCCCTCGACTAACAGACCCCGGGGCAATCGAATTGCCCCGACCAGTACGTCCACAATATGATGGTTTGTACCGGTTTCTGTTAATAATTTGGGACTAGTAAAGCCAATAGTGACTTTACATGCCCTGGGAGACAGTAGTCAGTCCCAGGGTATGGAGTCTATGGTGGGGTGTCACTATGACACCCCTGTGTCACTGCACGGAGGGTGCTGTGTAACACACATAGTAAAAACACATGAGACCCTATGGGGTAAAGGACCCCATAGCCCATAAAACACATTAACAGTCAAAGGAACACCATAAATCATGTCCAAGAGTGGGAGAAAAAGAGTTTCACTCTTGGCAGGAGAAAAAAAACAAACTCCAGAAATCCAGCAAAGCTGCTGGGGGACTCACTAGGTTAGGAAATTCAGCCTAAAGAGAGAATTCTCCCTAACACAGGCTAATGTGTTCGAATAATAGCCCTCCAGGTTTCATTAATCATATTGTAGTATAATGTTATGCTCATGTAATTTTGCTTAGGCTGTTAAAAGTACTACCTGAAGTCGAACAAATAAAGCTTACAAAGAATCTTTTTATTTGATCAGTGCAATCATTAATACATAACATTACTTAAAATTCAGAAAAAAGTGCATAGTTGTACTTCTATATTTGCACAAATAAAATATTACAACAAACCTATTTTACCACCAACTATCAACAATGAACTTCTGAATTATTGTTGGTAATAATTAAAAATGTGTATTTCTGATATACAACCACTCCCTGTTTTCTTGGTATGGCATCAACATGCCCGTGCCCACCATGACCTTTTTTGGAAGGCTCAAAAGCCTGACCACGATTGAGCCAATGACAGGCTTTGTGTCTTTAAAAACTCTGCCCAGAAGCACCAGACGGGGACAAAGTTCCCTGTACGGGACACGGCTCAGCGCGTGTGCTTTTTCAATAGAAGGCCTGCACTCGTTTTTAAATCACTTCGCAGGGCACTGTATGTGTCCTTCATTTAATTCATCACTTGCTGCACAAAGCCATTCACAGGCCATGCGCATCATTCTTTGAAAATTATAGGTGGTAGCAGTGTGCAACTCTGTGTGCTGCCTTGCTGCAGCCATTTAATATCCCTAAAAAATATGTGACAGCCAGGTATCTGAGCTCCTGCTTGCATATGGCAGGGCAGGCCATACATATACTACTGATTTATTTTTAGCTGTAGTGATCTGGTGTCTGCTCTTTGTGACAGATGGCCCCTGTTTTGCAAGGAAGCGATCACAGGTCTGTTACCTGTTAGAGATAACAGAAGGACTCTTACAGGTTAGTGAACCAAATAATCTGGGGCCTCGGTCAGAACTTGGGTTGTGTATAACATACACAAGAATTACCCAAATAACTCCTGTGTCCCTCACACAGCAAGTTTCTTCTTCGATTAAGTACTGGTCGATCTCTTATTTTTACAGCTGTAATAATCCATCGGACGGGATTCTTCATGCTGCCTGGACTGCCAGTTTACTGTTATAGCCCTAATCTGTCTGGGATCAGCAGACATTGGCAGACACTTAAGAACTTTGAATTCTTGATCCTGGGTGCCCTCTAAATATTTCTCAATAATAATTTGCATTTTTTCTTTAGTTACAAGCATTATGGCAGTAATGAAACTCTCCCAGCCAGCATTTCAGATCAGCGTACTGTACATCATTTACATTTTATTGAAGAAAACACTGTTTAATAGTGCAGTCACAACGTCTCTCAACTGAGTGGCAGGCAGGCACTAAGAGAGAAGTGACTAGAGACAATTCTACTCACGTAATTTATGAAGCCCATACTTGTTTTACCTGGATCCTTTGAATGCTTTGCAGAGTGGTGGTACACAGTGTGCCACAAAAAAAAAAAATATGTGTTATGGTTAAGTTGCTAAACTCATAGGAAGAGTACTTTTTCCGCAGCTTATAACTTCGCTCCCTCTGTATATGGCCGGCTCTGCATTTTTTTGCAAAGTTGGGTGAGGTTTCGTGCAGGGGGGGGTGGCAAAGTTATAGAGGGGTCCCAATTTTTTTTTTTCCATAGAATGAATGGGGAAAAACTTTGCGCATGGCTACAGCCCGAACGACTGGATGGATTTTCACTAAATTTGCAGCAGGAGCGGGGGGGGGGGGGTTTGGGTCAGAAAACGTGCTTTTTTGTGTTCGGTGGAAATCCGACCAGTAATTTATTTGCAAAATACTGAAATGTACATCCCAAAAAAAGTGATATCTATGTACGCTCCGCTGACCCATTTCCCTGTTCGCTCAGCGGACCGAAGTGTCATTGGCAGCGATATGCCGTGCCGTCGGCGAACAGTGGACGCAACCGGTGGTTGGCTGGAGGGAAGCGTGCTGTGCGTCAAAGGTTTTGGGAAATGCTGCCATGGTGTATCGGAGGACAGTGCAGTGGCGGAAGGGTCTGGAAAATGTACCGAACGCCATGTGTTGGTGGTAAGAAGGGAGGGAACGGGTGGGGGAGTGAGAAGTGGTTCATGTGACATATGTAGGTAGGTGGAAGAAGATGGAGGAGTGCCTGCAGTTTTCGCGCGTACTGTGTCAAGTTGCGGGTAGCTAAACAAGCAAGTAGTTTGTGTGGTGATTGGAGGCAAGTGTCGTAACGGCCCGATAGCTTCTCCGCGACCTGTTTGTGGCGACCTCTTTCCGTGGTGAGTGGTGCTAGATCAATTTTAGAAGGGGAATTAATGAATTGCACATGACATAGGTTGGATGGGAGCGTGGGTGGCTGTGGTATGCGGTAGTTGGGCACATGGTGGCATGCATGGGTGCAGGAAGTTGCGTTGGGTCAGTGGAATGATTAGACTATTGGGTGCATGGGCAAAGGGCGTACACTGTAGGGCATGCACTGAAGAGCTTAGGGCTTTAGCATACCCACCGCAGTAACTCAAGTGTGGGTGTGTATCCGGTACAGGGTGGTGCTTGCATAGTGCGGTGTGTGCACATTGGTTGCAGTAGGACAGTTTTGCGAACCGATTGTGGGTAGTTTGGCAGTGACACAATACTTTGGGAATGGAAGTGGGGACGGCCATAGTATGTGCATGAAAGTGAACAGGGGTGCAGGAGAGAGTGCTTTCTTTCTACATTATCGTAACTGGTGCAATTTGTTGCTGCATAGTTCCATGGCGGTGCGTAGGCTGGGTAGGAGTGCTGGTGCTAGTGCAGTGTATGTGGATAGTCGAAGTTGGTGACATGGTGAAATGGATGGTGCCATTATGTAGCAGTGAGAGTGTTGAAGGCCTAGACTGTTGGGTGAATGGCCGAAGGCCGTAGGCCATGCACTCAAGAGGCTAGGACTTTAGGACACACGCGGCAGTAATGCATTTTGCTGCCATGCGTGCATGTTTTGTTTCGCAGGTGAGGACACTGTTACAAGATGGTAAAGTTTTTGATGTGTACTTGCCGATGGTGAGGTGAAACGTTATGCAGTGTGGGCACTGGGTTTACATACTGTCAGTATGGAAGAGGATATGGTAGAAGTGCACCTTAAATGTGCTTGGTTGCTATGCTGTTGCTGATTTGTTGAAGTAGGGCCAATGTTGTGAAAAGGTTGTGGGTAGGTTCGTAGTGACACAATACTTTGTGAATGGGTGTAGGTAGGGGTGGTGGAGGCTCTGGTATGTTTGTGGATTCTCCTGATAGCAACCTGTTTTTGTGAATGAGTGCAATGCAGAGGTTCAGTATGTGATTGGTGGATGCATGTGCAGGTTGGGTAGGAGTGCTGGTGGCAGTGGTGTGTATGTGGATTGGCGTAATTGGTGATATGGTCACATGCATGGTGGCATTACGTTGCATTGCTTGTGTTCAAGGCCTAGCCTATTGGGTGCATGTTCGAAGGCCATAGGCCATGCATTGAAGAGCATAGGACATGAGGAAACCCACGCCACTAATGCAATTATGACTGTGTATCTGGTAGAGGGTGGTGAATTGTAAAGAATGGTTGTGGAGTATATTTCAGACGCCATGGAGCAGCAGAAGTGAGCTGGCAGGTGTGTATGTTTGGTTCCGCAGGTGAAGTCGCTGGTAGAACATGGTAAAGTTTTGGATGTGTGATTGGAGATGGTGCAATGAAAAGTCATGCAGTGTGGGCACTGGGTGCTGTGTGTGCATGCTGGCAGTATGGCAGAGGGTATGGTTGAAGTGTAACTTGTATGGGTTGTTTACTGCGCTGTGTGCAGATTTGTTGAAGTAGAGCCAATGTTGTGAAAATGTTGTGGTTAGGTTGATAGTGACGCAATACTTTGTAAATGGCAGTGGGTAGGAGTTACGGAAGCTGTGGGATGGTTGTGGATGCTGCTAATTGCAAACTGTTTTCGTGAATCGGTATTTTATGGTGTGAGGTAGTTGGGTTGAAGTGCTGCTGCGTATGCTACGTTTGTGCACAATGTTAGCTGCCCACATGGTCACATGCATGGATTCATAGTGTTTTGCTGGGTGTGGGTAAGGGTGGACTGGTGTGCGTGGCGAAAGGTGTGCTGGGTGTGCCGCAGGATCATTGTGGATGCTGAAATAGGGCATCCTGTAGAAAAAGGTTGGGGTGGAAGAGCTTTGGAAGCAAAAGGAACATGCTCTCAGAGTGTTTAACGGGAAATATGGAGTTTTGTACAGAAATGACGGTGTGCAACACCGAGGTTCAGTATGTAAATGGTGCAGGTGTTTTTGAAATGTTATCCTTGCCAATAGGCGCCACTAAGGGAGTGTTGGAAAATTGGAGTGCAACGGGAAGAAGTATTGTGTCTGCTTTATTGGGGCGTGGCCCTAGCTATAGCTGTGAAAGCGCACGTCCCACATCATGGCCTTCTGCGCATGGAGCCTTCGCAAATGGAACTGTGGGGATTCTCCAATGAGGATTCGAGGGTGTGGTTCACCGTAAGGGGCGGTAACATATTTATCCAAAGTTCGATGCTGTGAGGTTGTCAGAGATGGACAGAAGGCGAGTGCTCATATTCGGTGATAACTTTGTACACGATCTTCACAGGTATGCTGTGGAAAGAGGGTTCGATACTGACTTTCAGTTGGAAGGAGTGCAGGCTTTTTGGGGCACAGTTTGAGTGGGTTTCTGATTCATGGATCTCCTTTGTAAATGTGTGGCCTCTGTTGGTACTGTAGATGTGGTGGTCGTGCATTTTGGAGGACTACATTTTGGGCACATGTCGTGCTCCCGTTTGCTCGCATTCTTAAAGACGTTGATGACAGCTGTGATGCAGATATTTCCTACTGCAAAGGTGATTTTCTCATCGATGACACTAAGAGGATAATGGGAGCAAGCATGCCGGTGTAATTTGTCCACAGCCAGAGGTCGGGAGATGTTGAATAAACAGAAGCATGTGCGGCTTTATGTGCAGTGCTGGGATGTTCTGCACCGACTATGAAAGCATTAATAACCAGCAAGATTTACAGTGTTTTCAAGGAAATGGCATTCTTTTTATCTCCATTGGCAATGCTGTTGTGTTTGCCACTCTGCACGAAGTATTGCACAGAATTCTGTACAAATGTAAGATGAGCTTTCATATTCAGTTGAGAAAAATTTCAGGAGGAGAAGCAAATAGACAGTGAGCAAATGAGAGAAAAACGAGAAAAGAATGTATGAATGCACGTACCTAGCAAAAATACGAAAAAAGAAAAAAAGTGTTTTTAGAGACAATCCTAAAGACACAATCCCCACCCCTGTTTCACATCCACTCCCCCGTGACCCCTTAACCCCGTCCATTTTCTAGCACGGTAATGCTGCAGATTCCGCAGGACTTTGAGAATTAGACTTGGCACATCCTGCTCTTTTTAGGATGGCAGCTATGGCATTGGCTCTGTGCAGGCTAAGTTATTGGGCAATGTGGTTGCTGGTTGTGGTGTGTACACAAACACTGTGACAGAAGGTCTGTTTGTACCGATAAATGTAGGAGGCTATGGTGAAAGTGTGCAAGGAAGGGGCATGCATCTTGTTTGTATGCATGCACTGCACGTACTTGCTTAAAGTTGCTAATATACATTCCCTGCTGCTTTTGTGGGATCACTTTTCTGAGGCCACACAGAGACATTGATTCCTCCAGGCCAGCTAACATTGAGAGTATGCAAGTGAATGGGAAAGAGGAGGGCAAAGTGCAGTACATGGGAACAATAAAAAATAGAATACCATGCAACTACGGCCGGTGCTGGAAAGTGCAGGGATAAGTGTAGACATGAAATGGTGGCTGGACTGTTAGGGTTATAGAAAACAGTTCCCAAGTGCGGGGCTTGGTAGAAAGCCAGTGCAGGGGTGGAACTGTAGGGAGGGAGGTGGCCTGGGGTACAGATTTATAGGGTGGGTAGGAAACCAGTGCACAATACTTTTTAGTCAGGAAGTGAGTAGGGGAGAGGAGGGGAAAAAGAAGCACATGGAAAGGTTTTCAGGTGCTTTCAGACCCTACGATGCTTCTCCTCAAGGTCCAGGGAGACAGAGAGCATGTGCCACAGGGAGGCCCCAGCAGAAGGAACACATCTATCACCATCTGGTTGCGTGTAGATGCAAATGACCATGAGGGAGTACGAGGCGGACGAGGGAAGAGATGGAGCAAGCAAATATTTAGGAAGTGAGAGTGCAAGGTATTGAGGTCCCAGGGACCAGCAGGCCTTCTGCATAATGCACAGGGCTTTTATTTTATTGTTCGCAGCCATTGTGAGCTATTGCAGACATTTTAGTCGAGCAGAGATACGATCCCTGCCGTTCAGGCCAAGGACAAGTTGCGCACTCCCTCTGGATGAGTTGCTGATCGCGCAGAGTGGAAGCTGGCAGATTTAAAAAGATCCTGTGGCAACAGTGCAGCGTGCAAAGCACTACAGCCGTGCAGACACTGACCTTTTGGAAAGTGACTGTAGGTTGCTAAGATCCATTTAGTGGTGGCTTTAGTGCCTTCTTTTTACGAGCTATGTAGTAGGTGGGTTAGTGGGGAACAATTTTCGTAGCATTGTCGGAAGGAAAGAACAGAGTTCCTGTTTCACTATGAAAACGTGCAAGCATGTACCAACAAATTGCCAGTTTATGGTAGGAGATGGGATGAACATCAGTATGGTTTTTAAATACGTAGTGGACGCTTAGAGGCAAATATCGTGCGCAGACGCACAGAGTTGTGAACGTACTGCAAAAAAGAATTTCATACCTTTCTTTTGTGGTGATGGGTGCTTATGTGGATGAATGTGTATGTATAACTCCTGCAATGTTTCACTGAACTTTTCACTGGATGTGCTTTCCAATAACCGCACACGTGCAGGCTGATTTTGTAATAGTACATATGAAGTCTTGTCGAGAACTGACATTGTAAGATGATGAAGTCTTGGAGGGCGCTGGTGGATGCGTGTGCGAGTACTTAGCAATACCAAATAAGTTTGTGGTGGGAAGAGGATAGTTGAAAGGGAAGAAGGACAGTTCATGATTTACTGGGGCACGGTCCTTACGACACTTTGCGAGGCGCACGTGCTACATTCTACGCTTTTGAACATGTTGGCCGATGGAAATGTGATTGTTGCAATTGTCCAATCAGGTGGTTTGAGTGTGTCCAGTATATAACTATCCCAATGAATGTTGTCGGCAGCTGAGATGGGAAGGCGTCTTATCAACAGAAGCATGTGTAACTTTTTGCGTGCTGCTGGGATGTACTCCTGTGACAATGACAACATTGGTTATCGATACGACGCTATTGTAAGAATGTGAGGCGCAATGCAACAAATAAAAACAATTATAAAAGCCTGAAAAAAGAGTTGTTACTGTGGAAGCTGTTTTACATTTTTTTTAAAACTGCTTTTTATAAGAGCCACCACTACAAAGGACATCCCCTAGCCTGGTTGACATTTATTCCCCTACTTCCGTGCGCAAACAACTGGAAAAGCCAGCGGACATAGCGATATTTGTACGTGTAACATACGCCCCTTTTGCACATGGCCACCTTATATTGGGACTGTGGAGGACATGGGATTGGCAATAAACTGTCTGGTTGTGGAGTGCACACACAGACTGTGGAATACGGTATATTTGTCGACCTAAATGCAGAGGGTGAGCTTATGGCTGTGTGCTGTACGAGCCACAGCGTATGCTTTGTGGCTGAATTGCACATACATTACTTGACAATGAATGGAAAACAGAGTCCGGTGGGAGTTGTGTGGAGTGTATCATATGTGTTTGTACGCGTATGGACCACCTACAATGAAGTGATTGCTTTTGGTTTGTCTGTGTGGGAAACCCCCCGCAACCTGCCACCCAATCCAAATCCCCCCCGCAACACCCCACCCAAACCCCTTGTATCATTTATAATACGAAACAACCCACTATGTATATATATAAACAAAAATAAAAGGTCAATTGTGCAAAAGGTCAATTGGGACCATTAAAATTCGGCCAATTGGGTAATTCCCGTCAATTGTATTCGGTCAATTTGGGTAATACCGCTCAATGACTACGACATTATTGTTGTTGATTGTGGAGGGACAAATTAACACCATGTAACACGATTTTCAGTGCTGTTTGTGCTGAGGGAGGCAGTAGGCCAGGTTTCTGATCTCCTGCATAACTGTGTATCCCATTATGCAGAGACCCATGTAGGCGCGTGTTATGACAGTGACCAAGGCACAGTCAATGGAGTAGTGATCAAATACTTTATTAAGATCACAAGTAAGGAAACAACCCCCAGCCGGGGGACCGTCAACTGTCCTCTACAGAGGAATCTCCACAACTCTTATTTACATTCTCTCTCAGAACCTGGTGATGCTGATGCAATGCATGGCAACAGTTGCTCTGATGTCATGCCAAGAACTATATACAGAGAACAATGATAACTAAGTACATTGAGCAATAATAAATAGAAAAACTGTAAACACTGATGATGGCCTAGTATTACCTATCCTAACACCTCCTCTCCTTATCACTCCAACAGCCAACTCTAACACCACCTTTCCTAACTTTAAGAAATTAGTTATCACATTCTCACACCCCTCTCTCCAACCATCCTGAGCACAGCCACCCTCTCTTTATTCCAGACACCACCACCTTTGACTAAGACTGAAGAACCTAAATCCTTCACAACTTGCTTGGGCTCTGAGAACACGGATGCCCCTTTCCGCACCTTGGTGGCAAGTTTGACTTTGATCCACTCACCCTCCTTCACTTTGAACTCCCTGAAACAATTCCTCTGATCATACCGCACCTTAGCCCTAGTACTAGAATCAGCAATTTTCTCTCTTACACTCTCCAGGTCCACACTCGCACTCCTAGATTTGCCCATCCAACCAGGACATATATGTAAGTTAGGTCTTCTCCCACGCAACACCTCAAAAGGAGATACTCCCGTCACGCTGTGAGGAGCCAACCTGTACTGGAAAGTTCTTTCCATAACCATCCTAACCCAATCACCACCAATGGCAACAGCAATTCTAATCGCCTCCATGATAATTCTGTTAAAGCGTTCAACGCAACCATTGCTCTGAGGGTGGTATAATGATGTAGTAACCTGCTCTACTCCATACTTGTTCAAAAAATCTCTAAATTCCTTACACTAGTTGTGACCCATTGTCAGATAGACATTTCCTGGCAAACCATTCCCTCCAAAACAACTGCTCCAGGAACTTAACAATGCTGTTGCTGGATATATCTCTTAACACACAAACCTCAGTCCATTTCGACAACAAATTCATAACTACCAACAAATAATTGTCTCTCCCACCTCCAATGTTGAACGGGCCCGATAAATCTAAAGCAACTTCATCCCATGGCACCCTGGGACATGCCCTCACCACATAGGTACCTTCTGAACTCGAAGTCCTTTATCGCCCTCTACACATTCCATACAACCGATAACTTGTTCCTCTGTATCTTTATCCACTCCCGGCCACCAAAATTCTGCTCTCACCAAGCCCTTTGTCCTCGCTACACCCAAATGTCCAACATGAGCCAAATCTACTACTAGTTTTCTCATTTTACATGGCACCACCAACTGATGCCCCCTATGCAGATAATCCTCCTGAACCCACAGTTCATCCTTCACTTTGGCATAACCACCCATGTCACCACTGTATTTCTTTGTTTCCACCAATCACTAACGCCATAATCTTTTGATATACTGCATCTTCTACACAAGCAGTATCCCACTCATCTTTCTTCAATGCGTCATGGACTTGAAAGATCTCTGCCAACTCCTCCGAACCTCGGGAAAGCTCAATAGTCTGGGGTTCCTTCCCCACTGACCTAGACAGAGCATCAGCAACCACATTACTTTTTTTTAAAAAAAATGTAATTTCTTTTTATTTGATACAGCTGAAATCAATCAACTTTTCAAAATTACATAATTGGACAAAATGAAACAATTAAGAATTACACTTTCACTTTAACATTGGAACAAAACATTGGAACAAAACAAGAGACACTGAAACAATTTTAAAAATTAACATAAAAACACAAGAATAGGTGTGCATGCATATACCGCTTGAACAACCAGATAAGTAATCGATTAAATCCCATGAGAACTAAAATAACATCCAATATTTACACATAAAATTGTAGAACAGAGTACTTAAAAGTTAATTTCAGTGGGTAAAACAGTTTCCAAAAAATGAACCAGGGACTTTATAACCGAAAATCTGGAACTATTAAATAAAATGCTCCATGTCTCAATTTAATCCCGTTCCATATACAAATTCATCAAATTAGTAAATTGTTTAACTCGTATGTCCTTTAAGTAGGGACACGTTACTATCACATGTTGCAATGTTTCTTTCACACTAAGAGATTCACAAAATCGACAAAAGTTTCCATCAGATGGAATGATTTTTCGCCTCTCCAGGACTTCCCGCGTGCCCCATAGGTTTATCCTTACACGTAAAAACTGATTCCTAATTTTTGCCGAAGAACATTTCAAAAGATAATCGGCCACTTTCCCCACCCGTTTAATACCAAACATTTTGGTATTAAAATCTCTGTATTTTGAACAAACATCATAATTTTGGATCCAGATCCATTGATAATATTTAACTTTGGCTCTTAATGGATTTTCAATTAAATACTGTAAGGAGATATCAGCTTCCAGTAAAGTGTTCAAGACAAGACTTGCCATTCCGAAGCAAAGATCAGAGTGGAGGAGGACAAATAGCAGGCAACCGTGCTCAATATGTTATTATTAGTAACAGCAAGCAAACACTTACGAAAAAAGGAACACATTCGCCATTTGACCCTGCTAGATGGTGGATTTAAACCCAATTCAAAACGCAGGATGGGCATGGGCAAACAGTTTGGCAGATGTAACACCTTTCTCCAAAAGGTAGCCTCCAATTTATCCCATGAGTGATAATTGGAGTACTGTTTTGATTCAACTCCATAAGTAAGTATGGGGATGACTTTTTGTTCGTAAAACATAAACAAATGCTTTAGCGAAAATTTGCCATACTTATAGACAAGACTTTTGGCATGTGACGTGAGAGTCATAAGTTTAGCTTGCAACATATTCGAATATGTCGAATCACCCACACTATTTTGGAGGAATAAACCTAGGTATTTATATTCTGAAACTATAACCATTGGTTCTTGTTGCAGGTACCAAACTGTATTTTGTAATTTGGATCTCCCTGAGGGCCTACAGACCATGATCTGTGATTTTTCCAGATTTACAATTAATTGATTATCCAGGGCATATTCGGACAAGGCAGAAAGTAAATTCTGGAGACCCTTTGGCGTTTGGGAAACTAGAACCAGGTCGTCAGCATAAAGGAGCCACGGGATACGCTGACCACCTATTTCCGGGGCATCCGCCAATATCCGAAAGAACGAATGACCCATATCAAAAATAAACAAATTAAATAGTATTGACGTCAAGATGCACCCCTGTTTTAGTCCCAAGAAGGTGGCAAAAGATGAAGAAAGGTGGCCTTCAATAGAGAGCCTTACACGCATGGAAGTCTCAGTGTGCAACTGAATGATGATTGACAACAGAGAAGGAGGACAGCCAAGAGCGTTTAACTTATGGAATAGTAGATTACGATTTATAGAGTCGAAAGCTGAACGAAAATCAATAAAAGCTAAATATAAAAATCATGTTACGAAGAGTACCTAGGCCACTGACGAAGCCTGATTGTAGAGGATCTGTCTTAGAGCATTTTCTTGCCCAGTTTTTCAACTGCCTCAAGATTATTCGTGAGTAGATCTTCCCAGGAACATCAAGAAGGGAAATGGGACGATAACTAGCTGGATTGGCTCGATCACCTTTCTTATAGATGGGGATAACAATCGACTGTTTCCAGGACAAGGGAATCTTCTGAGTAACATGAATGGTTTCAAATATAAGAAGTAGTATGTCCGCTCAGATGTCCGGGAATTGTTTAAGATGTCTATTAGACAGGCCATCCGACCCAGGAGCTCGAGAATTACTTACTTGTTTTATGAAATACAGGATATCGTCTCTATCAAATGCTATGTGAAAGGGAGATAAAGAGTCAGGCATAAATAAACCTGACCGTGACGGGGGTGCTGCAAACAAGGCAGAATAATGCTGAATCCACCTATCCTCCGTCACATCATTCATTTGAATCGCCACCTGATGCCCTGCTGTGACTTGATGTATAATATTCCATGACTGGGCTGTGTTCTTAGAGGCCAAGGTCTTCAATATGTTATTTCCATCAATTTGATAAAGCTTGGCCCTCAGACCTCTTACCCAGTTTCTATACTTGGTTTTGATGTTAGCAAGGATGGATGCTCGCATAGATGGCAGAAGGTTAGCAGTGGCCCTCCTATCTGCACGCAACCTGGCTTTCCTAGCTCTTATTTCATGGTCATAGCTATGAAGATGAGGTGTTTGTTTATGTTTATGTGCAATAGATCCTGGTTGGAACAATTGGATTAAATCATGATATACTGTGTTAGCAGGGCGATGGCCCCGCTTTCCACTATTCAATTCAGCATGATAGCAGTTTCTAAAAGCTACCAAGGATGTCTCAGTCCATGTCAATCTATTCTGAGCAGAATTTACATTAAAGGAGCCCGGGATGGAAACAAAGTTGGCATGATCAACTAAGGATTTTGAGGACCAAATCATATGTAAGATATTATGGTCACTTAGATCTGATTGAATTATTTCAAAAGCTGTGACATTATTTAACATATGTGCAGATGTGTACATAAAATCAATAATTCCCTCGGACCTTCCTCAATGCCAGGTGGACCTTCGAGGAATGTCCTGTGGACAAGCTCCATTTAACATGAGCAAATTGCGAGATTCCTCAAGCCGAGTTCTTTCAGATTGACATGGAGGACCCAGACAATGGAGATTTAAGTCACCAGCTATAAGAATAAGGTCGGTGAGGCCCTCAAGTATGACAATGTCCAGGGCTCTGGCCATAGACTCTAAGAAGCAATCATCCGAAATGCCCGCAGGATTCCAATAAACATTTATAGCGGCGCAAAAAAACTTTTCCCCCAAGATTTTTGTCATTTGCAGAAAGGCGCTTGGAGAATAACAAAGGTTCGATTTTTAAGGTTGAAGACTGCTTAACAGCCGTCAGCAAACCCGACATAGGACGTCCCCAAGAGCCTTTTACTGCTGGTATTAAGAGAACATCAAAATTGTTCCAAGATGGCACATTAATAAACCAGGATTCTTGCAGCATAATAACATAATGATCATATAACACATTCTTATTATTCAACAAATGACTGTGTCCTCTGGAATTCCAACTAATGAAAGATAAAGCAGATTGTACAGATACCTGATTCTAGCATTGGCTGAATTTAGCGTCACACTTGCATGAATTGAGAGTTGATAAATGATTTTTGCTTAAGGTTTGATTTGGATGTGGAATCTGTGAACAGTTTCCTAAAAAGTCTGACGGATCCGACATGGTCTGGAGATTAAAGCCCAGTTCATACAATTGAGATTTCACAGCCCATATGGTATTTACCACAATCCTTGAATTAAACCATAGATTGACAGACGTGCGGTTTGATTGGTTAATAAATTCAACAAGCTCAATATCAATTGTGCCAATGTCATCAAGTTCCAGAATTTCACCAAAAATAGCAAGGACAGAAGCACGATTGAGATTGTATTGTTTAGCTGGTGCAGGCATGCAACTAAGTGTCAAAGCGTGAATCGCAGGGCACTTAAATCCTACCGTCATGCGTTTTTGGTTTGCTGTTGGACGCGAAGCTTTGGGAATTTGCTGATTTGCTGCACATGCTTTAGTTTGAGAGAAGACAGAATTCTCAAAAAACTTGGTCAGTGAGGACTGAATCAGAGATTCCATGTCTCCAACAGCAACAGTCTCACCGACAAAAACATTTGGCTTAGTCGACGGGTGCGCCTGAGGGACAATTTGTCTAGGCACAGCGTTGGCAGCATTTTGTAAAACTATTTGCGGTGGCTGTGCATCCGACGCAGCGGATGTAAACACGGGAGATGGATCACTCGTGGCAAATGTCAAATTATTAGGCACAGATTTAGCTGCCATAAATTCATCGATAGCACGCCTTAATTCTTTTAGTCGCGTTTCTTTGTCTGCACAAATCATCAAGGCCGAATTAAATGAAAAGCCATTAGATGCCTGATTTTGACAAGAGCTTTTGGACATATCAGAGGCCACACGAATCAAATCATTTAATGCACTATGATCCACAACCGGGGCTACCAACGCTGGGAGGGACCGTGCTTTTCGTGTCTGAGATTGTGAAGAGTATTTTTTGGCAGTCACCTTGGCCGCAACTACTGAAGTTGCAGCCGGATTAGAGAGATTTTTGACAAAAGATTTGATTTGCGAGGGACGTTTGGCCACAGCTTTGATGTTTTTAGGTTTTTTTGTAAGAGCAGGCTTTTTGAACCCCGACCTACTAACATCACAAGTGTTTGACTTAACACCAAACAAAGGGTATGTTACTTTTTGCTGGTGCTCTAAAGCAGTGTCATGTGTGCCGCTCATATGATCAGTTATAGGATTTACAAAACACGGAATAGGCTGAAAAACATGTGAAGAGGATGAAGTCGGAAGGTAGGTCTGGGAGGCTATAGACCTCCTACTACTCGATGGCATGTCAACCTGAGCCAGACTTTCCAATTTAGAGGCAAACGTGAGATGCTCTGCCAATAGCTGATTAAGATGGGTGGAGTGCAGGTCAGCCTTTACAACTAAGACCTCAAACAGCTTCGCTAAAGCTAAGATAGCAGTATTCACAGACATGAGAGCTATCCCAGTGTTTACACTATGGGTGTCAACCAACCCCGATTCAATATTGCCCTGGGTAGTTATTTTACGCAGAGTTGGGGCTAAAAATGACTGAGCAGCACTAATATTTTTGAACAAAGCAGGCGATTTTGACTAATTTTCTGAACGAGTGTAAGATTAAAAGGCAGTAGCATTTATGTCAAGATCAATTGCGGGCATGTCTCCAGTATTCGGCATAGGAGATGATTTCGAATTCGCAGAGTCACTTATAGATATAACAGCGTACTCAGGAGTTACAATCGGGGGAACGACAGCACCAGTCAACACGTTATTTAACAAGATGCTATCTGTGAGGGACACATTTTCTTTAGCAAAAGTGACAGTAGCGACTCCCGCAGGGCCGGGTTTTGCCGAATCTTTTAATATACCTTCCTCGACTACCGTCTTAATTGGAGGTACAACAACAGAGTCCGTTTTTTCAGCAGAAGATCTTTGATTCATGAGGCCAAGTGGTAGGGGTATATTATTTACTTTATTAAGTTCTGACGGATTCGGCAGACTTGAATCACCCAAGAAAGGACGAATATCCATCCCTATTAGCATTTCTGCTTTTGTTTTAAACTTTAGGTTCGAGTTACTCGCACGAGGAGTGGAGCTCAAACGTGGTTTCTTCATTTTAGCAGATGACAATATATCAGTTGAATTTTCACCATTTGAAAAATGTAAGGCCAAAACTGGGGTCATACCGGTTTTTAAAGAAGAAATGCTGCGTTTCATTTTCACACAAAGGCAACAGAGCCCAAATGCAGCCAAATTACAATGTAAAACACCTCGCCACACGCCGCGCCAAACGCGGCAAAGCGGCTAAACTGGACTTGACCGGGACTTGCTCCGGTGCACGCGCGCGGTGTGCGCGCTCCCAATGCTTTATAGTACCGCGAGTTAAATCCAGTCCAAGTATGCTCGTGTAGAACGTAGTATGCTTCAAATCTAGTTCACCTTCTGGGCGTTGTAGTGAGAAATGTCCAATTCAAGAAACACTGCAGGAAGACCAAATGTGCTCGGCAGCGATCAGCAGCTAGGTGGGACTTGACCGGGACTTGCTCCGGTGCGCGCGCGCAGTGCGCGCGCTCCCAATGCTTTATAGTACCGCCCACAGAAACGGCAGCAAAGCCTTCTGGGCGTTGTAGTGAGAAATGTCCAATTCAAGAAACACTGCAGGAAGACCAAATGTGCTCGGCAGCGATCAGCGGCTAAGCAGGACTTGGCCGGGACTTGCTCCGGTGCAACCACATTACTCTCACCACATACATGGAGCATCGTAAACTGTAATCATTGCAAGGCAGTTTCCCGTTTCATGATGTGCCGTGAAGCTCCTTCCAAACCACCCTTGGTAAAAATCCCAACTAAAGGTTTGTGATCTGTGCATATCGTAAACTCCCTGCCCCACAGAAATCTCTTAAATTTCTCAACACCCCAAACAGATGCTAGTGCTTCCTTCTCCACAACTGAATATCTACTTTCTGGTCCCTTCAAAGATCTAGATGCAAACACCACAGTGTGCAACCCAATGTGATCCTCCTGCATAAGTACTGCACCAATGCCATAGTCACTGGCATCCACGAATACTAACGTGCGTTTCCCTTCAAAAATGTTCAAAATGGGCGCACTAACGATGCATGACTTGATCTCCTCAAACTCCCTCCTGCACTCATCACTCCACTTAAAAACAACTCCTTCACGAGTAAGCATCCTCATATTCCGTGACATATCAGACAAACCCTTGATGAATTTCCCATAAAACTCCACAAGACCCAGGAAAGACAACACATCCCCTTTTGACTTGGGTTCTCCCATCTTTTTTATAGCTTCAATAGCTTCCGCCTTGGGTTTGACACCTTCCCCCTGAAATTTCATGACCCAAATAAACCACTTTATTAGCCCTGAACGTGCATTTCTCCAAAGCTGCTGTGAGACCTGCTTCCTTCAAAATCCTCAAAACTCTCTTCAGGCGCTCATCATGTTCAACCTCGTTGCTCCCACGCACAAGTACATCGTCTTGGTAACACATTACACCATTCTCACCCACAAGCAGTCTATACATGATTCTCTGAAATATACTTGCCGCCGAAACTAAACCAAACGGCATGCGTATGTACCTGAAAAGACAGACGGGAGTGATAAAAGCCGTAAGATCCCTAGACTATGCATGTAATTCTGCTTGATGGTTAGCAGATTTTAAGTCCAATATTGAAAATACTTTGGACCCAGACACCCCCACCAATAGATCATCTATTCTCGGTAAAGGAAAGTTGTCTGCCACCACCATGCTATTTAAGTGTCTGAGGTTAACGCATAACCTCAAAGACCCATTGGATTTCCTGACCACTAGTATGGGGCTAACCCATTCTGACGCTTCTATCTTCTCAATCACCTCATCCTTCTCCATTTTCTTCAACTCTTTCTCCTCATCTAACCTGAGTTTGTGCACAAATCCTCTCAAACATCCCAACTTATTAGTGGTGTTCTCCAACTGATTGTCATTAGCATCCGCACTCTTCACAGATAGCACCTGCTCTGGATGACTTAAATCAAGCCTTATTTCTAATTCTGCCTGATCGTTCCATGAGAGTAACTCCCCACCCCTGTTGGCAACATATATAGTTCCTGTAGATTTCCTCTCTTTGAATTGTAGTTCACCTTCAAAACTCCCTATAATCTCTATAGGGACATCCCCATACGCATTCGCCCTGACAGAACTTTCCCAGAGCGTGCAGCAGTCAAACTTCTCCTTCCATACTTGTGCACTAATTAAAGTCTAATCTGCCCCACTATCGATGAGCATTGAGACAGGCACTCCACGAATCAACACAATGGCACAAGGTTTTTTCCTTCTCACTTTCCCATCAACAGCATTCACTGAATACACCACTTCTCTGCCAACCTCGCTGCAGAATTCATTCTCATAATCTGCTCTGACCTCATGCACCTGACTCGGCCCAGAACCAACATTTTTGCAACAGGCAAGGTGTCCCCCCATGCCACAGTCATGACATATTACATGCACTGCAAAACAATCTTTGTCAGACGCCAGATGCAAAAAACTCCCACATCTGTAACACCTCCTTCCCACAGACCCCTTGAACTCCCTGGAAGCTCCATCATCTCAGAAGTCTCTGGAAGAGCTAGTCTCCCTTGGCACCCCTTTTGCATCCTTCAACGGTAACCACTGTTAACTGGTCCCCTGGTACATTATGTTGCTGGGATCTCAACCCGGGGATTTACTGGGGTGCAGGTTTTCTTTCTTTTTTTTTTTCCTTCGTTGGGAGATCAACTCAGCATTGAGTATGCGAGTCCATCTCCACATGAAGGAAAAAAAAGAAAAACAAAATGGCCACCTCTAGGTCCCTTTTGAGAGGACGGTGGCCATAGAAGACATGTTACGAAATACCCACCGTCATCTGAAAAGAGACCTAGTCCCTTTTCTGTTTTATGCAACGGGCGCGGGCAGTGATTGCACAAAGATGCCCGGGAAAGGCAGATTGTGATTAGTCAATCGGTCTTTCCCGGGTGCCAATTATTTTTTCATTTTATACACATTCTGTATTCTAAAAATATTTTGTATTTATGACCTGTATGTCTCATTGTTTGTGTGCATTTTATTATTGTATTGACATTTATTTAGCTATTGTACTGCACTGTTAGGCCTATATTGTGTGTTCTGGAGTGAATTTTAACCAATACCTTATCCCTTTGCTGTTGTTTTCTTACATGTTACTTAACAGTGAAGTATGTTCCTTAGTCATTTGACTGTGTTTGTAATCATAATGCAATACATATATATGCTTCTTTATTTACAGCATATTTTGTAAGAGTGAACCTCTGCAATTGAGTTTTTTGATCTAGCTTGGTGAAGAGACCTGTTAGTTCTCTTCACACCCCTGAACAGAATGCTGTGGAAAAACCTTCTTAACAGTTAACATTGAATTGTAAATGACAGAGAGCTACAAACTAATATTACCGAATCATCCGAAGAGATTTGTTTTCATATTAAAATTTATCCGGGGAAAAGCAAATTAAATAATCGCAATACCATGTAGGACCGAGTGAAGGGGTGGGAAGAAGGTGGTTGGGCAAATGAAAAGGATTATGTAGCCAGTCTTGTAAAGCTATGGGTTAATACTGGTTTAATTGTGTATGCTATATCTACATTATACAAACTTTGTTTTTTAAATATTTTTCAGTTTGGCATCTGCCAGTTTCCTCCCAAAGTACTTCAGTTCTAAATGGAGCTTTTCCAAATTTCAAGTTCCCTCTGGCTCACCTTGTGTTTGTGCCTTTGGAACAGAACCTAATGCTGTTGTAGGTAAGTCCAAGTAATTGTTCAGGTAGAACAAGTGTTCAGCTTCCTAAAGTGTTACTGAATAGGGCCAGCTGCATGTCTCCCAAGGAGTACAGCTTTTTAAGCAAAAGAGTTTGACAATTGAAAGGGAAATTTAAAGAAGCATTGCTCCCCAAATATGTGTACATGCTTATTGCATATTTAAGACGTTCCCCTACCATGAAACGTATAAATGATTGATCATTGTTTTTATCATGAACCTATTGAAAAATAAAAAAACACATTTATTCATTAGTGATTTCTTTTCCACTATTTACTTTTGTTAAACATGTATATTTTTTCTTTTTTTCCTCTTGGAATAGTTCCTGTTTTTTTTGTTCTGTTTTAAAAATATATATTTTAGTTTGAATTCCTCTATCCCTTTCTCAGTCTCCCACTTTGTCTTGCTGTTGCACCACTAATTTGGTGCCCGACCACTATGTGTTTTTTTTGTTAAATTCTTTTTTACAAGTAGCCCCTGTCCTTGTTGCTTCCACCCTGCTCCCTGTCTTGTGTCTTTAATTTGGCTTGAAGACTGGTTCCCTCCCTGCACCTCCATTGTGTTGCCCCCACAATCCGCTAGCACAGTTCTTATCTACCTAAACATAGGGAGTGGCTTCTAGGCTAAATGCTGATCCTTGAGTCATTGGACATGGATTCTTCAGTGGAAAGCAGATTTCAGAGCAAAGCAAAGTAAATTTAGAATTTGTTTGTTTATAATAAGGTATGTATACAAGGGAATTCCTCTAAGGGAGATTTTTTGGGGGAGTCACCATTTCTTTTTAAAGTGGGCCTTCATCAGTCGAAAATTCCACTGGAACCTCCTACGTTTGGCTCTGTGTACATTTGAGTGTGAAGGCCAGCACTGGGTTTACAAGTCTCTTCTAATCTGAAACAGAGCTTTCCCTGAGTTGCTGGTGGTATTTCATACACAGTTCTGCAACCTAAAATAGTTTGTGATCCTTGAGAAATCTTCTCCGGCCTTGTGGTCTTCATCTACCTACGTTAAATTAACAAATGTGTACAGCGTTTAGGCCTGCACATCCATTTTGCGCTCTATGTGCTTTTATATTGTATTTTCACTGTAGCACTTCACCTTGCTTGGAGCTTGGGCGTGTGCTCCCCGCCCAGGCCTCCCACCTCCTGTGTACAATCAAGCCCAGGACAATGAGGGTGCAGGCCCTTTGTAGCTCTCCACAGAAGCACTCTGCACCGTGTTTTAGGTAAGGCAGAGGCTCTCCTGGACTGTGAGCCCATAATTGGGCTTTAGCCAGTTATTCTTGGCCTGCAAATCCATTTTGCGATCCGTGCGCTTTTAAATTGTATTTTCACTGTAGAATTTCTGGCTGTAATCTTTGTTTAAAAATGCATTTCGAAGGGATTCTGTCCTCCGACGTATTCCTTATCTTTGATAATACGTTTCCAGCTTGCTGGCCTCGGAATTTTTTTCTGTAGAGGGCGCTGCGCATCGACGTCCGCCAAGTCGATGTCCCTCGACGGCCACCGTATCGGCGCCGACGTCACCATGCCAATAAATAGCCACGCGCTGCGTCCGTTGCTCAGTTCCGTTTTTCCGCGCTTCGTGGGGCCTCGGAACGTCGTTGCTCAGTTCAGTCAGGTTAACTATCTATTTCGACTCAAATATTCGTTATCGTTCTCGATGGCTTCTTCATCAGAACAGACGACGCCGCGATCCGGCTTCAAGAAATGTCGACAACGGATCCACACAGGGTCTGTTTATGGTGCTTGGGGTCCGAGCACCATTGTTCGGAGTGTGAGGACTGCATGTCCATGACGGCGGAAACCTTGAAGGAGCGAAAGGGGAAGCTCAAGAGAGGTAAGTCATCCAAATCCTCCTTGAAAGTTTCGTCGGCTGAGTCGAGGCATTCATCGCCTCGCCGTCGAAAACATATAGAACCCTGATGGCAAGAATAATTGAGTTTATGGGTTGGTCTGCGCCTTCACCTGTTTTCCAACAGGGTGACCTAACAGATATATTGGACAAAGGCCCACAGGAGGACCAGGTGGTCCCCTTCCATGCAGCCCTACAAAGAAAAATTGCATCTAATTGGGAAACTCCCGAAGTTATCCCTGCAGTCAATAAAAGATTGTCAACCAAGTATAGGGTAACGGCTGCTGACCCTGAATACCTGTCAAAACACCCGACCCCAGAGAGCCTGGTGGTTCAAGCGGCAACTTCATCCAGCAGTAGGACTGCTTACCCTACTGTTCCACAGGATAGGGATGACAAGAGGTACGACTCTATGGCAAAGAAAGTCTTCTCTGCCTGTAGTATGGCGTTGAAGTCCATCAACGCCACCTGTACGCTCGCTAGTTTCAGTCACACACTATGGGAGTGTGCTTCATCAGCGGCTGACTGCATACCCGAAGGAGAGGAAAAGGAAGCCTTCCTTAACATTATTAAAGATGGCAAAGATGCCATGTGCGAATCACTTCAAACTGGCATCGATTCCGCTGACAGTATCAGCAGGGCCATGGCAGCAAGTACAACAATTCGCAGGCATGCGTTGTTGCGAAAGTCGGGCTTTGCCCCTGATGTACAGGCCAGACTTTTGAATATGCCCTTTGACGGCTCTTCATTATTCGGGAAAAAGGCTGATGACAGTCTGGAAAAGTTGCACACTTCTAAAGCAGCAGCAAAATCCTTAGGAGCTGCTATCCGCCAAACTCCTTTTCGCCCCTCAGGAACCTCTGGGAGAGGAAAGTCCTTTCGCTATTATTCCGCATTCGGGAAAGGCAGAGGACAGCCGGCTCAAAGAGGCCAAAGGAGATCCACCCGAGGTGGACGGGTCAAAAGTACTAAGACTGCAGCAGCAGCAGGTGCCTCTTTACCCTCGGCATCTGCATCAGCCGCCCCCAAACCACTCTGAGGCCTTCCCACACAATACACCTGTAGGGGGCAGGTTGTTAAACGAGTCTTCACGAGATCGCTGGTTACCTTTTCTTCCTGGAGACCGTGGAGTTGAGGTTGCCAGTCTGTCGGAGTATCTCTTGCCGATGAATGAGTAGCGCGAGAAATTAGCCCAATACCCTCCTGACGATATATGACAGGATGGCACTGAACCAACTCCCAATGCCACGGGTGGCACTTCTCCGTATTTACGTGGCGTCGGGACAGTGTTTCCACTGGCAGAGAAGGCTTAATGAAGACACCGATAATGGTGGAAGCTGAACTCCGGAACATCCAAGAGGGTATCAAGGCACAGGTACCGGCAGGGCACAAGACAGGTAAAGGAGGAAGGTCTGCAAGGTCAAACAGAACAGACAAGGGAATCCTACTATCCTAGCAGAAGGGAAGCAAACCAGGAACCCAGACAGGAACTCCCCTACCCTAACCCAGGAGGCAGGCAAGGACAAGGTAGAACTGGGAAGCAAGGGGTAGGAGGACTAAGGAGCAGGGAGAGGACAAGGAGGAAAGGCTGGACTAGGCAGGATGAGGCAGAGTAAGGAACTGGAGAGGCTGAACAAGGCAGGATAAGGCAGAGCAAGGAACTGGAGAGGCTGAGGCACGGACGCCAGGGCTCCAGCAGCGCATGCACAGTAACAACCGTGTTGAGACGCGTTGTCCCTGTGTATGCAGCGCTCTTTTAAAGCCCGGCATCAAAGCGAGGCTTGGAACGCATGTTCCGACACTGCGCATGCGCGGGAAGTCGGATACTGACGATCCGCGCATGCGCAGATCCTCGCAAGATGGCGGCGCCCACGGAGCCTATCTGGACCGCGGGCCGGCGTGGGGAAAGACGCCACCGCGGGTACAGCCTCCATGAAGGAGGAGACCGCTGCGGCCGTGGACCCGGGACTCCAGAACAGGTAAGTGGCGCCTGCGAGCGAGCGCGCGGTGTGACACCATACCCCCTCCCGGATAACCCCGGAGCACCGGGTTTCCAAGGGTAGCGGAGATAGAAGTCCCGAACCAGGCGCGGTGCATGCACGAAGGAGCGTGGTTCCCAAGTACAGTCACAGGCAGGATAACCTTTCCAGCTGACCAGGAGTTGCAGAGCACCCCGCCAAATCCGTGAATCACATATCTCCTGCACCTCAAACTCAGGGACCCCCCGAACCAAGACCGGGGCAGGACGGGAACAGGTGCGACCCATAACATCGGGCACATAGGGCTTCAAAAGAGAGACATGAAAGACAGGATGGACCCTCCAAGAACGTGGCAGAGACAAACGAAAGGCAACAGAAGAAACACGCCCAATGATGCGAAAGGGACCAAAAAAGCGGGGAGCCAGTTTCACTGGTAAATTGCGTACCGGTAGATTCTTGGAGGACAGCCATACCCTGTCCCCAACATGAAGGACAGGCTCAGGGCTCCGTCTCTTGTCAGCCTGTTCCTTCATACGTGCTTGTGCCACTGCCAAGGTACCGGCCGCCAGGCGATGTTGATTGCGGATCAGGGATACCAGGGCATCTGCAGATGGTACGGCACTGGAAGATGTAGGACGAACTGGCAGCAATCTGGGGTGAAGACCAGAAGAGCAGAAAAAGGGGCTGAGTCCGGTAGCAGAATGAACAGCATTGTTGTAAGCTGCTTCCGCGGTGTCCAACCATTCCGACAAGTTGTCTTGAGTGGCATTGGCATAACAACGTAGGTATTGCTCAAGGGTTTGATTGGTGCGCTGCGTCTGCCCATTGGTCTGTGGATGATAGCCGGAACTCAGGGCTCGCTGAATGTCCAAATGCCGACACAGTTGGTCCCAAAAAGATGAGATGTATTGAGATCCCCGGTCCGATAGAATTTTCTCCGGAAGACCATGAAGACGATACACCTCGTTTAGAAAACGTCGTGCCATCTGGGAGGCAGTGGGCAGTTTGGGAAAGGGCAAGAAATTAGCAGTCTTGGTGAAGCAGTCCACCACCACCATTATACATGTGAAACCACCAGACAGGGGCAGGTCAACAATGAAATCCGTGGCGATGGTATGCCAAGGGTACGGAGGCGTAGGCGTGGGTTTCAGGAGACCAATGGGCCTTTTGCGAGGAATCTTGATCTGGGCACATACAGGGCAGGAATCCACGTAGTGCTTTACCAGCGTGGCCCATCCAGGCCACCAGTACTGCCGTGCAACCAGTTCTTGTGTTGTGTGGACTCCACGGTGACCACAAACGACGGAATCATGGCAATTCTGTAGAACGATCTTCTGGAGCTCCAAGGTGGGAACGTACAGACGATCCTTAAAGAACAACAAGCCGTCACGTTCTCTGATGTCAGAGCGTTTTAGTATCTGTAATCTTGAGGGATCCGTTCGTGTGGCTTCTATCAACTGTTGGAGCTGGGGAGTCACCATTGATAGAAAATGCTTTGACGCTATCAGAGGCTCCAGTTCCTTGGCACCTTCAATGTTGTTTTCCAGAGACCGAGACAGAGCATCAGCCTTCGTATTCTGGGAACAAGGAATGTACGTGACGGTGAAATCAAACTGCGAAAAGAAAAAGGCCCAACGAGCATGACGGGAGGTTCTGCATTGCAAAGAGCGCAGGAACTGTAGATTACGGTGATCTGTGCGAACCACCACCGGGTACCTCCCACCCAGCAAGTGATGTCGCCACTCCTCGAGAGCTGCTTTCATAGCCAGTAATTCCTTTTCAATCACTGCATAGTTTCTCTCGCTCGCTGACAATTTCCGTGAGTAGTAAGCCACCGGGTGCTCTGTTCCCGTGACTGAATCTTGCTGTAGTAAGACCGCACCAATTGCGTAGTCCGAAGCGTCTGTTTCAACCACAAATGGCTTTTCATCATCTGGATGTCTAAGAACAGGAGCCGACATGAAGGATTTTTTCAATTCCAGAAATGCCTCCTCGGCCTGCGTGTCCCAGAGAAATGGCACCTTGGTACTGGTCAGGCGGATTAGGCTGTTGGCAAGTTGAGAAAAGCGTGGAATGAAGCGTCGATAAAAGTTGGCGAAGCCCAAGAACCTTTGAAGTGACTTCACGCCATGTGGCGGTTTCCATTCTCGTATAGCTTGCAGTTTCACGGGATCCATCCGTACTCCCGTGCTGCTGATCACATAGCCCAGAAATTCCATGCTTTCCATATGAAAATGACATTTTTCTACCTTGGCATACAGGCCGTTAGCTGTTAGTCTACGGAGAGCTTCCTGAACATGCGCAACATGTGCAGTTCGAGTGTCAGAAAAAACCAGGATGTCATCAAGGTATACCCATACAGATATTCCAATAAGGTCCGAAAAGACATCGTCCATGAACCGCTGGAAGACGGCTGGGGCGTTGCAGAGTCCAAACGGCATCACCCTGTACTCGTAGTGACCGATAGGTGTTTTGAAGGCCGTCTTCCACTCATCTCCCTTCCTAATCCGCACCAGGTGATAGGCCCCTCTTAGATCCAGCTTGGTGAAGATTTGTGCTGATTTCAGGGATTCGATGATGTCCCGGATGAGTGGTAATGGGTACCTGTCCTTCCTCGTGATCTCATTTAGTTGACGATAATTGATACAAGGGCGCAAAGTACCCTCTTTCTTCTTGACGAAGAATAACGGGAATCCTGCGGGGGACTTGGACGGCACTATGTAGCCCTTGTTGAGGCAATCCTTAATGTACTCCTGTAGGACGCCTTTCTCAAGTTGAGTCAACGAATAGATCTTGCCGTGGGGAATGACCGCATCGGGCAGGATGTCAATGGAACAGTCAAAGTGCCGGTGGGGCGGTAATGGTATGTCCTCAGGCCTGGAGAACGCCTTGTGGTATCCGGCATATTCCTGAGGTACCAACTGGGTGGCACATAAACGGGCAGATACGTCAACAGGATTGAGGGACTCCAAAATTGCAGGAAAGGTTTCGTGAAGTCCACAGTCCCGAGGACAACGCGTCGAAGAGAACACCAGGGAACGAGCGGTCCAGTCGACCTGAGGATTGTGATATAACAGCCAAGGTAAGCCCAGCACCACCGGAAAAGAGGGAGACTTGATGACATCCAACGAAATCCGTTCGAGATGCCCTTCCACAGAGAGCCACAAGGGATCGGACTGTTGGCAGACTGGACCAGAAGACAAAGCAGAACCATCAATCACCTCGACCACAGTTGGTCGTTCTTTGTAATGTAAACGGATCCCATTGGCAATCGCGAACGAGGCATCGATGTAGTTGCCGGATGCTCCACAATCCAGAAGGGCCCAGGTTTTCATACACTTCCCTAGCCAGGCAACACCGACTTTCAGGATCAACAAGGGTACCGGGTTCATAGGAGGAAGGTCAGATTCAGAGAGGCGGCCCGCTGCTGCCTTCGCCTCAAACAACGGGCCTGTTAGTTTTCCTGCTTCTTCAGAGGGCGTAGCGGACAGGTGCCTAGAAAATGACCCGAACCACCGCAATACAAGCACAAGTTTTGCTGTCGTCTTCTTTTCTTTTCGGCCTCGGACAACGGGCCTCGGATGGCACCCAACTGCATGGGTTCTGGGCCCACATCGGTAGAGACAGCTGGTCCGGGGTTCAGTACCGGAAGAACCGGGTGATACCTGTCAGATCTGCGACGTTCACTCCGTCGTTCAGCTAACCTGTGGTCAATGCGTAAGACTTGTTCCACCAATGCAGGCAACGTTTTTGGCTCCGGGATGTGCAGCAATTCGTCTTTGTACTCTTCTCGTAGTCCCCGACGAAACAAGGTTTTCTGAATGATTTCGGGCCATTGTGAATCGGTTGCTAATTGTCGAAACCGACTTATGTAGTGGATTATGTCACCTGGTCCTTGTTTGATCTCCATTAATTGATTCTGGGCCATGGCTGCCAAATAGGGCGGTTTAAAAACATCCAAAAAGGCTTTCTCGAAAGCAGCGAAATCACCCAACAGGGGACTGTTGGTAGAGACCAAAGGTGCGGCCCAAGCAAGTGCATTGCCGGTTAGGTTTCCAAGGATATACCCGATCTTTGCCTTGTCTTGACCAAAATGACTTGACCTGAACTGGAAATGGATCCGACAGTGTGTACAGAACTCTGCCACTCGACGCGGGTCACCATCATACTTTATCGGAGTAGTGTAAGCCATGGAGTTCTCAGGTGGTGTAGCTGGTTGTGAGGGGTTAGCCATACTCCGACCCATCGCTTGTCGAAGGGTGTCGTTCTCCTGGCGGAGGGTGGTCATTTCAAGACGCATGGCACGCATTTCGTCGCGTAATTCCTGCATGTCGTCCATGTCGAGACTGAAGGAAAGGCGTCTCAATCTGTTAAACGAGTCTTCACGAGATCGCTGGTTACCTTTTCGTCCTGGAGACCGTGGAGTTGAGGTTGCCAGTCTGTCGGAGTATCTCTTGCCGATGAATGAGTAGCGCGAGAAATTAGCCCAATACCCTCCTGACGATATATGACAGGATGGCACTGAACCAACTCCCAACGCCACTGGTGGCACTTCTCCGTATTTACGTGCCGTCGGGACAGTGTTTCCACTGGCAGAGAAGGCTTAATGAAGACACCGATAATGGTGGAAGCTGAACTCCGGAACATCCAAGAGGGTATCAAGGCACAGGTACCGGCAGGGCACAAGACAGGTAAAGGAGGAAGGTCTGCAAGGTCAAACGGAACAGACAAGGGAATCCTACTATCCTAGCAGAAGGGAAGCAAACCAGGAACCCAGACAGGAACTCCCCTACCCTAACCCAGGAGGCAGGCAAGGACAAGGTAGAACTGGGAAGCAAGGGGTAGGAGGACTAAGGAGCAGGGAGAGGACAAGGAGGAAAGGCTGGACTAGGCAGGATAAGGCAGAGTAAGGAACTGGAGAGGCTGAACAAGGCAGGATAAGGCAGAGCAAGGAACTGGAGAGGCTGAGGCACGGACGCCAGGGCTCCAGCAGCGCATACACAGTAACAACCGTGTTGAGACGCGTTGTCCCTGTGTATGCGGCGCTCTTTTAAAGCCCGGCATCAAAGCGAGGCTTGGAACGCATGTTCCGACACTGCGCATGCGCGGGAAGTCGGATACTGACGATCCGCGCATGCGCAGATCCTCGCAAGATGGCGGCGCCCACGGAGCCTATCTGGACTGCGGGCCGGCGTGGGGAAAGACGCCACCGCGGGTACAGCCTCCATGAAGGAGGAGACCGCTGCGGCCGTGGACCCGGGACCCCAGGACAGGTAAGTGGCGCCCACGAGCGAGCGCGCGGTGTGACACAGGTTAACTCACCATCTGACGGAATGGCAGGCTATAACGTCAGATGCTTGGGCATTGGAGACAGTTGCCCAAGGTTACTGCCTACCCTTTCTACACATCCCTCAGAGTCATCCACCGGGGAACAGCTCTCTAAAAGTTCCAGATCCGCTCCTCTTGCAGGAAATTATAGACCTGCTAGAGAAAAGGTGCCATAGAACCAGTACCTGTAGCGGGCAGGAACAAGGGCTGGTACTCCCCCTACTTTCTCATACCAAAGAAGGACGGAGGACTGAGACCCATCCTGGATTTACGAGAATTGAACAAGTTCCTCAGGAAGGACAAGTTCAAGATGGTAACTCTCGCTCAGATCCTTCAGGCCCTCCAGGACTGGCTGTCATCTCTGTACCTTCAGGATGCTTATTTCCATGTGCCAATCCATCTCAAACACAGAAAATACCTGAGGTTCGCAATTGTCGACTCTCATTATCAATTTCGAGTTCTGCCATTTGGGCTGATCTCCGCCCCGAGGGTCTTCACCAAGCTGATGTCGGTAGTGGCGGCGAGTCTAAGGAGGGAAGGGATCCACGTCTATCCCTACCTGGACGATTGGCTGATCAAGGCCGTATCTTCAGAACAGGCCCAGACCCAGCTAGATTATGTCTGCCTCTTCCTTCACAGACTGGGCTTCTCCCTCAATTTAAAGAAGTCACAGAGGATACCATCACAGAGACTGCAGTTCATTGGAGCGGTCCTGGACACTTCCCTGGGAAAAGCCTCGCCACCAGAGGTGAGGGCTCAAGATATTCTACAGATGGTCACCAAGTTTCAAAATGCCCAACATCTCCCAGCCTTCGACTTTTTGAGGTTGCTAGGCCTCATGGCATCCTGCATCTTCCTTGTGCCAGAGGCTCGCCTGAGAATGAGATCTCTTCAGTGGGCACTGAGAAATCAGTGGTCACAATTCTCAGGTAGAATGACAGATCTCCTCCGGATTCCGGACAAGGTAGCCCACGACCTTCAATGGTGGGCCTATCCAGAGAACATCTTGAAAGGAGAACTGTTTTGGCAACCATGGCCGGAGATAACAGTAGTCACAGACGCCTCGCTCACAGGGTGGGGAGCCCATGCCAACGACTTGACCATCAGCGGTCGTTGGTCTCCATCGGAGTCCAGACTACACATCAACCTATTAGAGCTGAGCGATCAGACTAGCGCTGAAAGCTTTCCTGCCATCAGTACAGGGGAGAAATGTCCTGATAATGACGGACAACACGGTGGCCATGCACTACCTCAACAAAAGAGGAGGCGTAGGATCACTGCCACTGTGCAGAGAGGCAATGCAGCTCTGGTTTTGGGCAATTCGGGAAGGAATCTCTCTATCGGCAGTCCACCTAGCCGGAGAGAAGAACTTGTCAGTGGACGCTTTGAGCAGGCAGAGCACAGTCTCCCACGAGTGGGAGCTAGCTCAGGAAGTCCTTCAAGAGATCTTCGCCCTTTGGGGAACCCCTCAGGTGGATCTGTTCGCCACAAGCACCAACAGGAAGTGCAATCTGTTCTGTACAAGGGAATTTCCCCCGAGAGGAGCTCTAGGCGATGCGTTCGTAGTGGACTGGGAGTTTCCACTCCTTTACGGGTTCCCACCAGTCCCTGTTATTCCTCAAACCATCAGGAGGTTGAGAAGATTCCGGAAAACCATGATCCTAATTGCCCCGGATTGGGCCAGGAGAACGTGGTACCCGGACCTTCTAGATATGTCCATCTGCCCTCCAATCCGTCTTCCACTCAAAGAGAATCTTCTCTCGCAGAAGGGAGGTCAGGTTCTCCATCCAGACACCAGAACCCTCAACCTTCACGCTTGGCTTCTGAAAGGTTGAGGTACAAGGATTGGGATCTCCCTGATGACGTCATGGAGGTGTTGCTTTCGGCCAGAAGACCAGCAACAAAGTCTTTATACCACTGCCGTTGGAACAAGTTTTGCAGCTGGTGTAGGGAAGAGAATATCGACCCTTTTTCATGTGGTACACCAACGGTGTTATCGTTTCTACTCTACTTGGCAAACTCAGGCCTTCAAGTTGGCACTGTAAAAGGCTATCTCGCAGCGCTTTCTATCTTCAAGCGCACTGCGGAGGAACCATCGTATTTCAAAATTCCTCTAGTGGTACAATTTCTCAAGGGTCTAACTAATGTTTACCCTCCAAAACCATTCCAGGTTCCCTTATGGGACTTAAATATAGTCTTAAACTTCTTAATAGGCACTCCATTTGAACCTCTTCACTCTTGCGCGTTGAGATTTCTCACGCTTAAAACTGTCCTATTGGTAGCACTAACATCTGCTAGGAGGGTGAGTGAGCTACAAGCTCTCTCCTGTAAAACCCACATACAATCTTCCACAAGGACAAAGTTGTCCTACAGGTGAAGCCTAATTTCCTCCCAAAGGTGGTTTCTGAATTTCATATTACTCAGAAAATTACCTTGCCTTCATTCTACCCTCCTCCCCATCCGGGGAAAGAGGAGGAAAGGCTACATAGGCTGGACCCTAGGCGAGCTCTCAGCTTTTACATCAGCAGAATGGCTAGGATCAGGCAAGCAGACCAACTGTTTGTAGGATACTCAGGTCACAAGTTGGAACTACCCATAACAAAACAAACCATTTCCAGGTGGATTATTTTGGCCATCCTGGAATGTTATAGACTAGCAGGGAAAGAGCCACCCCAGAATCTCAGGGCTCATTCAACCAGGGGTATCGCAGCCTCTTCGGCTCTCCAGAGAGGGGTACCGGTCCGGGACATATGTGCGGCTGCCACATGGTCGTCCCCACATACATTCACAGAATTTTACAATCTGGATTCCTCCACTGCTCAAGAGACCAGATTTGGCAAGGCTGTATTACATTCGGTACATCCCTAAAGGGATATATAACACTATCATTCCCTCCTCCAATTACATGCCACTGCTATGGGAGTCTATCAAAGATAAAGAATACGTCGGAGGACACAATCCCTTCGAAGAACAAGTTAGTGCTTACCTGGTAACGTTCTTTCGACGGGATGTTCCTCTGACGTATTCCTTATCATCCATCCCTGCAGTGATAACTTCCCTTGTGGTTGCAGCTTACGCTCCTTCAAGGTCACTAACCAATTCAGGCATGTCTTTTCTTATGCTACAAAACGGAACTGAGCAACGGACGCAGCGCGTGGCTATTTATGAGCATGGTGATGTCGGCGCCGATACGGTGGCCGTCGAGAGACATCGACTCGGCGGACGTCGACGCGCAGCGCCCTCTACAGAAAAAAATTCCGAGGCCAGCAAGCTGGAAACCTATTATCAAAGATAAGGAATACGTCGGAGGAACATCCCGTCGAAAGAACGTTACCAGGTAAGAAGTAACTTGTTCTTCTGGCTACTTGGAGCCTTTAACTTCGTTTGAAATGGTTTTCTGGCGTTCTGCACCATCTTGCTGCCCCTCATCCCCTTCACAGCTGCTCCCTGCTCGCTCTCCCCTGCTGCCTCCAAACCCTCCCACCGCCCCGTGATTGGTCTGATCGTCCCTTCTAAGACGCCACCCTCAGGGCAGCCCTCGGCTAAGGGCCCAAGGCACAGGGCAGCTCCTGAAGAAGTAGCTCCAGTCCATGTTTGCCCGTGTTCACCTGAGAAGCCGGCCAACCGTCAACCAGCAGCGACTGACAAGGTAAATGTGGTCTGGGTGAGAGTACAGCAATTACTGTATTCCAAAAAGCCCTGCCCTTTTACTTACCTACATAACATATCATACCAAAGTCAGCCAGCTAGTAAGTATTATTCCTATCACTGCTGCATATCAACCTTTGTCTGGTTTTATTTTACTGTTGTGTCCCAAATTTAGGCATTCTCCCTCTATCAAAGTTTCTTAAAGCTAGGTGTTTTGCATTTACTGTTGTCTCTCTAATTTAGTAGTTCATCCTCTGTGTAGGTGAAGTTTAACCATATGCCACTTTTAGATAGAACTGTGAAGTTTATACATGCGCACGCCTATGTAGAATTGAGAAGATTGACCATGCATCACACTTCGATATATGATATGATATGATATGGTATTTGTAACGCGCCTATACACAAGTGTTTCAAGGCGCGACGAGGCAGGGAGGGGGGGAAACAAGGGGAAGACAGACAAACGATCCTACTAGGCCAGGTGTCATTCAGATCGCGCAAGTGCAGAGGTAAGGGGAAAAGGAGAAAGTGCAGGGGGAGGAGGTGGGGGGGAAAGTGCAGTGCAAGGTAAGTAGCGTAATAAAATAATAAATAATAATAATAAAAGGGCCAGCTGGTGGCAAGTGCGAGGTAAGTGCAGAGCAAGTGCTGGGAAGGGGGCTGTAGGGATGCAGTGACAGTCCCACAGTGCAGGGGGAGCCAGGGAGGCAGTGCAAGTGGAGAGTGGCTGGGCCCTGGACCGAGGTCACAGAGTGGCCCAGATGCAGGTTTAGTGCAAACTTCAGTGGGGAGTTTAGCAGGTTTAGCAGGGGAGAGGGAGAGAGAAGGCAGAAGCGAAGAGGAAGGTTTTGAGGTGCTTCCGGAACCGGAGATGGTTCTCCTCAAGTTTCAGGGAGGCAGGAAGGCTGTTCCAGAGGGATGCCCCTGCTGCGGAGAGAGATCTACCCCCAGCTCGTTGCTTCGAGAAGCGGCTGACCATGAGGGAGTTGGAGACGGATGAGCGAAGGGCTCGTGAAGGCAGATATTTAGGAAGAGAGAGTTGAAGGTATTGTGGCCCCAGGCCCCAGAAGGCCTTGTGGACAATGCAGAGGGTTTTGAACTTAATCCTCGCAGCCACTGGGAGCCAGTGAAGAGATTTCAGTCCTGGAGAGATACGGTCCCTGGGCTTGAGGCCAAGGACAAGTCTCGCAGTTCTGTTCTGGATAAGTTGCAGAGGGCGGAGAGTGGAGGCAGACAGATTAAGATAGAGGCTGTTACAGTAGTCCAGCCTTGAGAGAACCAGGGCTCGGGAGACGGTGAGCTTCTGGGGGAAGGAGAGGAAGGGAAGAATACCTCTGAGGAGGTGCAGCTGGTAGTGTGACTTCTTAGAGACGTCAGAAATATGAGGAGAGAAGGAGAGTGTGGAGTCGAAGATGACCCCGAGGTTTTTAGCTTTGCAGGTAGGGGCAGGAAGAGGGCCAAGGGAGGCCGGCCAGAGAGCTGCAGGAAAGGAGGGAGTGGGTGTGCCGATGAGTAGAATCTCAGTCTTACTGGCGTTAAGGCAGAGGTCATTGGCGGCACACCATTCCTGGATAGCAGACAGACAGTCGGAGATGAGGGAAGGAGAGGAGGAGGCCAAGGGTAGCCTGAAAATGAGCGGGTATCGTCCGCATAGCACTGAAAGTGGGGGCAGAGAGCGGCGATGCGGTGGGCAAGGAGTGCCAGATACTGATTGAAAAGCCAGGGAGAGAGGTTGGATCCCTGGGGGACACCACAGGTGGAGAAAAAGATGTCAGAGAGGAAGGAGCCCATTTGGACCTGGGAGGGTCGACCGGAAAGGAAAGAGGTCAGCCATGCCAGAGCCTGACCAGTGATACCCAGGTTATCACGGAGACGGTTGAGCAGGATGGCATGGTTGACAGTGTCAAAGGCAGAGGAGAGATCGAGCAGAATGAGAACACAGGGAGTGTTGGAATCGAGGTTCAGGAGCAGGTCCTCAAGGATGTTCAGGAGAGCAGTTTCCGTGCTTCTGGCCGCTCTGAAGCCGGATTGATGGTCATGAAGATTACCAACATATTCAGCATGGAGGTTAAGCTGGGAGATGGCCAGTTTCTCCAGGAGCTTGCCCAGGAAGGGAGTAATGGAGATTGGGCGATAGTTGGCCGGGCAGGAGGGGTCGGAAGAGGGTTTCTTGAGGAGGGGGTGCACAAGGGAGTGCTTGAGGGGGGATGGGAAGACTCCAGAGGCGAATGAGTGGTTGCAAAAGTCAGCTAGGGCAGGAGCCAGGGAGTCGATGTGGTCCTTGATGGTTTTGGAGGAACAGGGGTGAACCTGTTTAGACGAGGTTTTCATAGATCGGACTTGTCTGGAAACCTCATCAGCAGAAAAAGGTGGAAAAGCAGAGAAGGAGGGCGGAGGGGCGGCTGCAAGAGAGCAAGAGGAAGAGCAGGGAAGAGAGGGAGGGAGGTGAGAGGAGGAGAGCGAGGACAGGATGTCCTGAGTTTTTGAGATGAAGTGCGAGGCCAGTGCAGTGCAGAGGGCCTGGGAGGGGACAGGAGAGGTAGAGACTGCAGCAGGGTTGGCCAGCTCCTTGCAGATTTTAAAGAGTTCGGCCGAGTTGTTAGATGCCTCAGAGATGCGGGCTTGGATAAGGGCTCTCTTCTTGGTGAGAACGGAGAGCCGGTATTGCCTTTGGAGCAGGCGGCAGGCCAGTTTGTCAGAGGATGAACATGAAGCACGCCATTTCCTCTCTGCCACCCTGCACTTGCGTTTTAGGGTGACGAGATCCGAGTCATACCAGGAGTTACATTTGGCTTTGGGCTTCAGGCGGATTCTCATGACGGGGGCAAGGATATCGAGAGTATCAGATATAGAGGAATAGAGCATGGAGAGGGCTGCGTCAGGGTGGGAGTCAGCCGAGGGGGGAGAAGGGGCTGAGAAGGTAGCAGCGAAAGCCTCAGCTGACACGCGCTTCATGGGTCGGATGACCGAGAAGGTGGGTGGCAGTGAAGAGGGTGGCTTTGCCTGTGGGGTAGGGAGGGAGAGGTGGGAGGATAGGAGAAAGTGATCGCTCCAAGAGAGAGGAGTGGAGAGAGGGAGGGAGAGGGGAAGGTCAGAAGAGATCAGAGCATCAAGAGTGTGCCCTGCAGAGTGAGTAGGCCCAGACGGGAGAATAGAGAGTGAGAGAGAGTTGCAGAGTTCGCGGAAGAGACCAGTGGGGGGACAGGAGGCATCGAGGTGGATGTTGAAGTCACAGAGAAAGAGGAGTTGGGTGGTTGAGGACAGGAGTGAGGAGGAGAGGTCAGCCCACTCAGAGAGGAAGGAGGAAATTTGACCAGGTGGCCGATAGATAGTAGCCACGGTAAGGGAATGGCTAGGAGAGAGAGAAAGTCGGCAGACAAGACATTCAAAAGAGGAGTAGGTCTGCGTAGGAGTGACAGTGGCAGGAATCCACTCAGGGAAGATAAGGGCAACACCACCCCCTGAACGGTTGGGCCTGGGCACGGAGAGGATCTTGTAGCCGTCAGGTAGGAGTGTGTCAAAGCTGGTGGCAGAGCTGGCAGTGAACCAAGTCTCAGTGAGACTGAGGACGTCGAGGTCCAGTTCCTCAAGAAGGCGACAGATATCAGAGGAGTGCTTGATGGCAGAGCGAGAGTTTAGAGTGGCAATGTGGAGAAGGTTGCCATCCTTGAAAAACTTCCGGGGAGGGGTACAGATCAGAGGTACGCCCTGCGGAGGTGTTAGAGAAGGAGTTGAAGAGGGAGCAAGAGAAGGGGCAGGGAGGGAGGGGAGAGGCAAGGTAGCCGAGGACAGAGGAGGGGGGACAGCGGGAGCGGAGAGGAAGTTGATGAGGCATGGGAAGCGTCTATCAAAGAGGTGAAGGTTGGCCTGAGGGCCTTGGACCAAGACGGTCCCGTTAGCATAGACATTAATGATGGCTTTAGAGGAGTGGAAAGGGGCCAAGAGGACATCCCAACGGGTGCCACCATTTATGGGAGAGGTGGAGAAAGGAGAGAGCACAGCGACCATGTGAAGGGTCCATAGGTCAGGTGAAGGCACGAAAAAGAGAATGTCAGTGAGAGTTTCCTTGGAGCAGGCGCTCGTGTAGGTGTCAGCGATAGGGAGGCCTGGGTTGGAGACCAGGATGTCCTTTTTAAACTTTTTCCTACCGGATTTAGTGAGGAGAGCAGGATAGTCAATGGAGAAGCAGTTCGAGTAGATAGGCGAGATAGAGAGCACCATGGAGTAGGATGGGAGGCGGACGACACGAGTATGCAGACAGGAAGTGAGTGGAGGGCACTAGTTTACCACAATGCAGAGCAAACAGTAATGCGTAGTAGGTCAGGGCCACCTAAGTTTGAGAATCCTGCGAGGGGAGAAAAACACCCTAGTTTACCACAATGCAGAGCAAACAGTAATGCGTTATAGGTCAGGGCCACCTAAGTTTGAGAATCCTGCGAGGGGAGAAAAACACCCTAGTTTACCACAATGCAGAGCAAACAATAATGCGTAGTAGGTCAGGGCCACCTAAGTTTGAGAATCCTGCGAGGGGAGAAAAACACCCTAGTTTACCACAATGCAGATAGAATTGTGAAGTTTAGCCATGCGTATCATTAGATAGAATTGTGGAGATTAGTAATGCGTCACAATAAATAGGATTGTGTAGATTAGCCACATAGAAAAACGTAGTGAGTAGCCAGAGCACTAACCACCCTGCTTCTGCTTCCTCAAACACACCACCCAAGCACTAAACACGCCCACTGGGCTAGCAAACATATACCTTAACACATACCTGTTGGGTATTTTTTGTAGATTTGGGGCCTGGCGGTATTTTCTTACCGCCAAAAATAATAATTTAGTAACGATCACTCCCTACATTCAGATTGGGCCATGTACAACAATAACACAGTGGACATGCATTATTTCAGCACACAGACCTATTTAGATGGTATGCGCGGTTGGTATGCATGGTTGGTGTGCGCGGTTGGTTGGTATGGCGGTGACCATAATTCCTTTGGTTTATCTGTGGCCCCAATATCCAGAACCCCTTGTTTTTGTTTAGATTGTTCTTGTGATCACTAGAGAGACCTCAGGCCTACATTTCAGAAATACCACATTTTCATTTTTAGTGTGCCACCATGGGCAATTTCTCGCTGTCTTATCTACGGCAGCAAGCTATCATGTGGTATTTTTCACTAACTTATATACGGTAGTGAACTATGTCCCGGGTCTCTATTTTTGCTGACTCATGTACCTTCAGCAAAAGGCTATAACACAAACAGTTAGTTATAATTGCTCATACTGAATGACATTGTGCACACAGCTGCAGCCAAATCTTATTTTTAGCTACCTTAAAAATGACAATTGCACTGTCTAAACATCTCCCACATCATCAGCACTGTATTGGTAAATATAAAACACACCACCCGTCTGCTTTCAGATATGTTTGTGTATTATAAAAGTTGCATTTAAACACAATCTCACTCTTTACAGAAATAAATGAAATAGCACAGTAACAGCATTATTTGTGATGCACTGAGAAGAGAGTGGCGGAGAACAAGAATTCAATTTGCAACATTAAACACGTGGGTAAAGCACAGGAATCTCCTTTCCTACACTGACTGAATATTTTCGCACACTTCAGCGAGATAATTACCAGGCTTATTCAGTATGTAACTTCTTTGGCTGGTCGCCTTCTGGAGGGGTTCACCCAGCAAGGACAAGCATATGCTGTCACTCAAACTGGGACTTGTTGACTGGAAATCCCAGTCTCTGCAACCAAGTTGAATCTGCTTTAGGAATCAGGCATCCCCAGCTATCAACCCCGTCCTTCTTCGAGCTGTGTCAAGATGTCTCTCCCTAGCTCCTTCCTCGAGATTCTACAAGAAAACTCAGGTTACCTCCTACCAAAGGATCCTAACCAATAAAATTATATCATGCCCTAACCACCCTCTGCACACAATGGCTTGGCTTATACAGGTGCAACTGTAACCAAACTGATTTCCTGCTTATTAGAGGTCTTTGCTTCCTGCAGTTACTGTGGACAGAACAGCAGAGCAAAAAGAAAAAAAAAAAAACAATGTGCATTTAAATAAAGAGCCTGTCATTTTCCATTCATGTTGCACTGAAGAACACATTATTATTAGTGGGTTATGATCAGGTTAGTTGTTAATGAGGTTAGTTTATTCATTTTAAATTGTGTCTCTTGCAACATAGGCATTTCAGGTGAAAAATAGTGCGCATTTTGAATGTACAAATGTGTGCTTTTAACTGTGAAAAAAAAGATTTGCATTTTATATGTAAAAATCGTTTTTGACTGAATAACCTGCCCTCACTTATATGTCCATGTTACACTGGCAACACATAGCTTGAAATAATTGCATCATAGCAATGCACCAAACCCATGCAGTGGTACTGCATAAAAAAAAAACATGCTACACATTGATCCTGTGCAGTAGTGCTGTACTCTGTGTTGTAACACGCTAAATAACCTTACATACCCAACACAAGTAACACACACTTAAAACAAACAAAACCCGGACACTGGACCTTAACATACGGATAGAAAAAGCCAGTGCGCGCAACCTTAAATACACCAGCAATCTACACATAAAACACACAGGTACACCACAACACAACAGTCACACAGAAAACATCCCAGGTATTGGACCTTACCCATACGGATATAACATGCCAGTGCATGCAACCTACCATCTGCAAGCCAACACACAGATGACAGTTTCTCCTGGTTCTGGACATATCCCATCACTGTTCCCTCACCAACCAACCCTGTCCGCTTTTTTGCAGAGACACGTGATCGCCTGGAGACTGCCCTTGGATGGTATCGGTGCACGGTATAAATCAACAAGACACAGTGCTAAGAACCCTACTGCAATAGAGTGCTGATGTAAAAGAAAGTCAACAGGCAGCTTGCATTACACCATAACTGCAGTATAGAGAAAACAATTAAAAAGATGGGTTTCAAAATTTCAAAATTTATTTAATTGGCACAGAACGAACATAGGGATTACTGCCGCCAGCTGAAAGTAGTTTGAATCTTGGGATAGATAAGAGCATAGAGTTGGCAGAGCAGAGGGAGTGGCTCGGACTGTCTCTAGTCGGTCTGCTACAAAGGTATACAGTGTAGTGTCCTGAGTGCATTTCTATGCCAACTTCATCACTTTAAACTTAATCCTGGCTGTGGCAGGCATTCAATGGAGGTGGCATAATACTGGAGTGATGTGAGAGCTCTGTAAGATGGTACAATTCTGGCTGTATTATTTTGGAGAATCAAGGTTTTAGGAAGCCCAACGAAAAGGGAATGTTGATAATCCAGTTTTCAGCTCACAATAGCCCAGATGGTCATGGCTTAAATAGGGCTGAATTTGATAAAAAGAACTGAAAATAGTAGCAAGCACTTAATCAGACTGCGGATGCAAGTTCTCCTTAAGACAGATTTTGATAAAGGATTTTGACATGGAGTTATGGTAACAAACACCTCGTTCACATTTTCCCCCATCCAGCTACTTCACCAAATAATGTTTTCATTGATAAGGAATGCAGTTTTTCTTTATTTGCTTGTATAAAAGTGCAGTTGTGGACAATAAGCCTGATCTTTCCCTGCTTGTATTCTGGTACCATGCCTTTGTTGATCAGGATCTTGATCTGAATAGCAGCTCTGTGGCACGCAGAAGTCAAAGAGATTCTTAAGAGATTCCTAAATCATGAGCTTGTCATGCAGTGTTGGCCACTGGATTATCTTCTGACTGCTCCAAATGCTGCTACTGACGAGACAGTTTTGTGCTCTGATTAGCAGGCTTGGGTGCAGACTGTTGGTTGCAATGATTAAATCATGATTGGTAGGGTTTAGCTTGTATCCATGAAGGAAGAACTTTATTTATCTGCTTAGAGTGAGTCATAGTTGGCAGTATTTCCTTTACGCCAGTTAAACCCTTTGCACTGTATCCTACCCACCAATATCCCCAGCGTGTACATAAAATACTTTAAACCCCTCACATATCTCATCTTTAGTACTTAAGGAGGTTCCAGGATTCTCTACTGGGCTTATAATTTGTGTATATCCCATCATTCCCTTCAGTTGAATTGCTAGCCTTTATCTCAATTTTCCCAATATGACTTTTTGTTGTATAAAATGCCCTTATCTCCTAGATGACCCACCTTATCAAAACCTATTTAGTTTCTCTGCCACATATCCATCTACATCTTTATTTAATATAGAAAACTTTTTTTAAAATTTGAATGTTTTTATTCAGATATTTTACGGCTGATATTTTCAGGTTTCTGGCTTCGTCGGCAGGCACCATCTTGCAAAAATCCTCTGGAAAAGTAATTTCACCGGAGGAGGCAAACATTTGGAAACTTCTGGAATGCTACCTGCCTTCACCTTCATCATTCCCCTCCCATACATTTTTGGTTTTCCTTCAGAATTAACCTGCTTTATGGCTTTGTTGGCAGGCCATAAACCTACAAACAAAATGTTGTGTAGCCAGTGATGTCCAAAGGGTCCTAACAGGTAACTGTGCAAAATGTAGTGCAAATTGGTGAAAAAGTGTGGAATTGTATTAGGAGCAATGCTTCACCAAGCCACAAACCCACAAATCCTACCACAAATGCATGAAATCCTAGTGAACATCATTTCCCTAAATGGCTTTAACTTCGGACAGGTCCAAAACAGGAGTCCGATCATACCATAAAGTCCACAGCCCCTCTAGCCTAAAGGCTCTTTTAGCAGCTTCATCGCGTGTAGCCTCACTGGGGTGCAATATATGCGTTGTATCAGTTTGTATTGGATTTCCCTATTCATAAGGTTGCATGAGATGTCATTAATCAGTTAGGAGGAGTACACATCCCCATTATCTATTGGGATCCATAGCACCTCAGACCATTTGGCTGCTAATACAGATTCTGCCCCCTGTTGTTCGGGGTAGCCAGCAGGTAAAAGGCCTTAATTTTAGGGAAATCAGATATGTCCTGGATGAACTCCGATTCCCAAGGTGATTGTTTGCATTCATGCGTGGCCACAGTGATTTTGGTGTTGATCATTGAGATTAGAGCACTATATACTAGCCATTCAGTTTGGCCAAGACCTATCGATGCCCTAGATTTTTCAAATGGTGGTAGCGAGGGACCAACATATACGTCCATAATACAGATGTCACTCCATTTCTCTGAATGTGTAAGTCTAGAGTTCCTATCTGGGTGGTTTCTGAGTAAGACTCTGAGCCACAGGTTAACACATCCCATATCGACCCTGGTGTGTTTAAGCATTTGATACCGGCACAATATGGTGGCCCCCGCAATACAGTGTTGTCTTATGTTTCAGCAGTTTAATCAGTGGCAACACTTTGATTTCTTGGGGTGAGAAAGGTTGTAGTATAGCCACCTCAGTGGCACGCCAACTGGATGTTTAATACGTGTTTAGCCATCTCTTCACCCAACCCGCCTGCTCTGCCAGAAAGTAGGCTCTATAGAAAAGAAATTCATAGATCATGCTTGCGGGCATAGGAATCATTTGGGCCTGAAAAGCCAATTTAGGAAGGGTGTTCTTCTTTACTGCATTCATTATGCCTGTGACTGACAGTGGAAGAATATTTCGCCTGGTCAAAACATTTTTAATTTTACCCAGAATGGGAAGGACAATTACTGCGGACCAGATAGTCACATCTAGCATTCACGTATACCCCAGGTATTTAATTGCCTACATTTGTAGTTTTCATGGGGCAACCCCTCCCGGATCCCAAGGTATGGCCATCTGCAATGGTAGAATCTCCAATTTATCGCAGTTTATTTTATATCCGGCAATTGGGCCAAAGTCCTATAGTATTTTATATATGTTTAGCCCAATCGCTAGTGCACAGCAAGACCTTGTCCGCATACAAGGATATGCAATGTTCTATTTCCGTTCTGGTTACGCTCCTAAGCGGATTATCAGCCCGTATTCACAAGGCCAACGTCTCTATGGCCAATGCATATAAGAGAGGGGAAAATGGGCACCACTGCCGCATGCCCATATGTAAGGAAATGGGGTCGATGTATGTCCATTCGTGACCATCGGCCTCATTACGAGATTGGCAGTCTGGAAATAAGGGTGCTGGTAGCAACGTACCGGCTCCCTTTCCGGACCGCCAAACTTTGAGTTTGCCGGTAGGTGCACAGTTCAGACCCCACCAGCATTGTTTTTACTTAAGCACCAGCACTGTTAGCAATGGAGTCGATTCTTCAGTGACCCCATTCGCATGAAGTCCTATAGGACTCCACAGGAATGGGGTTCCCTCGATGCCGAATTTATCAAGGACTATGAACATATCTCATTTCACTTTATCAAATGCTTTTTCGCCATCAAGGGATAATAAAATATCCCCCAAGTCTGACTTGGAGGCAATGACGTTTTGTAAACGTCTCATATTATCAGTGCAGTGCCTATGCAGTATAAATCCAGTCTGATCGTGATGTATGAGGTGGGGCAATAGCTGCTCCAGTCGCCTCTCCAAGCACTTGGCCAATATCTTTGCTTCCAAGTTTATCAAGGAAATACTCTTGTATACGATAAAATGAATGGGATACCTGCCGGGTTTGTGAAAGAGCACTATATTTGCGGTAACATTGATTGGGAAAGACGTCCCTCCTCTCTCGCTTTGGAATATGCTTTGGCTAATCTGGGTGTGATTTTCTCTGTCAACTTATAAAGATCTATGGGTAGGCCATCTGGGCCTGCTGCTTTCCCCATGGCCAAGCTAGTAATGGCACTGAGTACCTCTGACTCTGTGATTGGGGTGTTCATGGTGTAAGTTCTTCCATGTTGACCCTTGGAGCTTTTATTTGTTGCAAAAAGGTATTGCATTGTCTGCAATTTGTGCACGGGGTGCATATAATTGCATGTAATACTATGCAAAGCGGTAGTTTATAGCGTAGTCCCCCGAGTATATTCTCTTCATTGTCTTTAATCCTTTCGATTAAGCAAGCCCGTTTTTTACATTTTAGAGACATGGCCATCAGTCTGAGAGGTCCATCTTCTTCAAAAAAGGTCTGCAACCATTTAGAGAAGAACTTCTGTGCTCAAACCGTAGTATTAGCTTTAATGTCAGCTCTGAGTTTATTCAATTTGGGAGAAGGAAATAGTCCTTGGTTCTCTTATGTCTTGTTGTGACTCATGCAATTCTGTCATTATGCTCATTTCCTGAACCTTCCATTGTTTGAGATTATACACCCATCTTGAGATGCACTGCCCTGTAAGGAAGGCCTTCTACGCATCCTAGCATCTAAGCGAATTATATTCGCCAACCAGATTTTCGCACCAGAACTTCAGTGCATTCAGATAAATTCTCCATGAAAACGGAGTGCTGTAGTGTCGCCAGGTTTAGTCTCCAAGGTGGGGTTTCCTTAGATTCATTTGGAATTACTACCTTAAACACCACCAGAGCATGGTCAGATAACGTCATGGGAATAGTGGTGCAGTGCTCAACCATATGTAGATGTGAGAAATCAGAAGATGTTTCGCCCACTAGTCCCCGGAGATCTGTCACCCAGGTGGGCAGGATTCGGCCATCGCTTTTGCATCCAGTTCCTCGGGGTGGACCAGTGTGGGAGGATCACCTGGGTGAGGGGTCTTGTGGGACATCGGATGGTGAGGCGCAGTATACCCTTCCCTGTAACACCTTTACACCATCCTACCAGGTAGGATATTTAGGAACTCTACCCCCCCTTTACAACATGAACACTTTCACAAGGACAGCATGCTATGGGAGAAAACAGACTAACACCCGAGCAGCATACCTGATGTGTCCCAATACAATGGTCAGGCAAGTTCAGGCAATTACTGACCATCACACACCAACCTGACTTCCATTAAGCATCCCCGACCCGGATAAAAGGCAGAGCACGAGAGCACACTGTGAGTGAGGCAATGCACACGAGGAAACAGTAGTTTCGAGACAGCAGCTGAAAGAGAGAAGAAAGACGGCAAAACAGGAGGGGATCGCAAGGAGGGAAATTCCCTTAACATTCCTGACAAGGAACCATTACTTTCAAGAGCTTTTGAGATTAGAAGCCGTAAGACCAGGAAACCAGGCTGAAAAATCCTGCATTGTGTGTTGGAGATACCCCGGGCCCTCCTGTGTCAATAATCAAGGCAGGGAGAAGCAACAGCCGCTGTGGTACTGTCCTTGGCTCCAAGAACAAAGCTGCGTTAGTGAAATGAACACAGCCGGTGAGTTGGGAGACCGATACAAGACCGGTCTGTGCTGAAGCCAAGGTTGCAAGCAGCGGGGGGCGTGGCTAGGCAGCCATGGAATAGGCTTCTTCACTTGAGAGCTCTGTGATCCGATCAACGATCCAAGAAAGCGTGTGCTGCCTGATTGTATAGTTCAGTCACAAAAGAACATCAAAGGTGCATGAATATGCTGGGACCAGGAAGCGCGAACAAGCTGGAGGATCGAAACTGTGTAGCAGGAGAAATGCTACTTTGAATCTCGGGTCATGAGCCGTGAAGCTGACAACAAGATGGCGGCAACCCGAGACAAAGGAACCCTTTAAAGTGACAAGAGAAGCGGGCCGCCGAGAGAAAACAAGCCGACAAGTCGCTGGGAGCTCGTCAGCTAGGGCAGCGTTGTAACACTGGCTAATGAGCAGACTGGGACGTGGAGCGCACAGACCCGCTGCGTGAAGCGGGCAGCCTCGGCTGCATGTAACTGATTGGGGAGCGTCTGGAAGCTCTCTGCCGTGTGTGCTTTGTGTACGTGCTGCGGTCAGAGGACGGAGCGGAGCTGCGGGCCCGGCCCTGAGGTCCGGATGGAATAGATGCGTCGGAAGGCCGGTGCCCCCAGGGGCACCAACGCATATAAGCGCGTGAGCGCACTAACGCAGGCAGAAGGCGGCGACACCTGGGGAGACACCAGCGAAATCAGGGCCTGCGGCCCTGCAACGGTGAGCGCAATGCCACTGAGGTATAGTGGGCGCTGGGAGGCCCCACTGCACAATGCACCCGGCAGTATAAAAGCAGCCCTAACAGACAAAGTACACACAGCCTGGGATGGCTACTTCAATTGGAAGCTGCAGGGGTAGTGCAACAAAATGAGGGTGAAGGCATAAAATACTCCCTGCTGCCCACACGTAACGGACCGCAGGGACAACAGGGCAAGCGCCATAGGAAACAAGCCACAACATAGTAGAGCAGCCCAGCAGCGCTGTGACCCCTTAGGGGAGCACGAGGGCCACACCCCAAGTGACACATGGTGACCCCAGGAGGCAAAGGCAACACAGCACACGCCATGTGAGGGTGATATTACAGGCAAGGGTGCAGAAGAAACAGAGAAACCTGCAGCAAGACTGCAATCTAAGGGCAGCCCCACATAAAGCCACGAGACACCAGGCCTGAGACTGGCCTGCCCCCAAACAAGGACAGACAGGTGGTGGGACCACATGCAACAAGCAGCCATCCGCTAAGGACTGGCTGACACTACATTCTATGTAGACCCGCACATTGCTGGTGAAACGGATCCTGGGTGAAGACAGGGGGGCACAATGTCTGCAAAGGGGGGTAAAACCAAGGGCAAGCAGCCCACGATGGACATCTTTGCTACGTCGCAACTGCCCCCCACTACCCCAGCACAAGGTACGGTTGCCGCACCAGCAGGCGCGGCTTCATCGAGAGAGGACCAATTGATCCTTACAGCCATCACAGAACTGAAAACCTTGTGGGGAATAGCGATGGCAGACCTGAGAGCCGCACTGGAAATCGAAATAGATGCAGTGGGGATAGAGGTCAATCTGCTGAGACAGGATGTGAGAACGCTTGCGGAAAGAACGAGTGGCCTGGAAAGCGCGGTGAAAACTAATACGGACACCAGCACAAACAATGCCAAGGAGGGCCACATACTGAAAAAACAGGTGGCCAACTTGGAGAACCGAGCAGAAGAGGCCAAGGGAAGAGTGAGACGCAATAACCTACGCGTGGTCAGCCTGCCGGAGGGGGAGGAAGGCCAAGACCCCACGGACTATGTGGAAAACATGAATATACAGGAAATGGGAGGTAGTAAGCTCTCCCAGGGGTTCGCAATCGAACACGTGCACAGGGCCCTGATGAGGAAGCTGCAACCCGGAGCCCCCCCTCAAGCAATAATAGCGAAGATCCTGAACTACAGGGATAGAGGGAAGATATGGGAATTTTTTCAGAAAGGAGGGTGATAACAAGGACGTCTGCGACCATCACTGCATACCCTGATTACACCATGCTGGTGCAGAGACAGCGCTATAACTATGTGGCAATCAAGAGGAGACTGCCCAAAGCTGGATTCAAATACATGCTCTTGTATCCTGCAAAGCTCAAGATTTTGCACAAAGGCAAAGCGCACTTTTTTGACACCCCAGAGGACGTGGCGACATGGTTGGACGCACATGGCTGTCCGGAACGAGATGAGGAGCAAGGCCGAGAGGAACACGATAAGTGATTAAAAAGCCAAGCATGATAAAAGGCGGGCGGGAGGGGGGAACGGGGGCAGAGACTGTAGGACAGATGACAATGGCACGGCTAGAAAAGATAGTAATGGGAAATTGTAACATGTGACACTTGAACACGCTGGACTGGAATATAAATTGTAAAAAGCAAAATGGGCAGAGTTAAGCACGCTTAGCTTGATGAGCAAAATAGGAGTCACAAGAGGGAGACAACTACCCCTGGGATTTAGAGTAGTAGGAACGCCACTAGGGCGATATCTCCCTGCTGAGCCGTGAGTACAGCAATTGCTGGAAAAGGTCTAGATGCGGGGGTGCCTGAGATCCAAGGATGGAGCTGGGCAACAGTTGGGGAGGGGTAGAGAGAAGAGGGGATTGAAGGGTGAGTTGGGGCGGGGGGATGGGGGGTTTTGGGGAAAAGGAGGGGCCAGGGAAGAGGGAATGTTGGGAGTTGGGAAGTGTGTTGGGGTTAGGGAGGGAGGGAGGGAGGGAGAGAGGCTGGTGAAGTTGAAGTGTTTATAGTTAGGGGGAGTTTATGTTGGAGAACGAGCCTACACATAATGGGGAGGAAACACTTGGATATGGACTGCGCTTGCGGAGGGAGGAGCGGGATCCTAATACATCATGGGGGACCTTAAAGTAATTACTTGGAATGTTAGAGTGCTCAATAGTTATTTAAAGAGGAATAAGGTTATGCTGTATCTGCGTAGACAGAAAATAGACATAGCCCTGATACAGGAGACTCACCTTACACAAGAAAAGTTGGAGGTGATCCGGAAGAAGTGGAGGGGGACCGTCGTAGGCGCAACATATTCGGCCTATGCTAGAGGGGTGATTACATGGGTGGCACTGCATGTCCCATTCCAGCTACTACAATCTACAGTCGAAGCAGACGGGAGGATGGTTCTAATAAGAGGGCTGGTGGAAAATAAGGAAATAAGCATTATAAACACATATGCCCCGAACCAGGAGACGGCGGCATACTTTAGGACCTTATATAACAAACTCAGCATGTGCTTAGGGAGGGCGTTGATTTGGGGAGGAAACTTTAACTGCGCACTAAATCCGAAAATAGACAGATCAGATGGTAAAATAGATAGACCTACCCCAGCCGCCAGGGCGTTGCAGTCACTGTTAATGGATTTCGGGTTCGAGGATGCATGGAGGGTGCGTCATAAGCAGGACAGACAATATTCACATTATTCGGCCCCACAAAATGTACACACCAGGCTGGATTACATGTTTACCACGCAGGAGCTAATGGTAGAAATAGCGCAGATAGAATATAAAGCAAGGGTCCTATCAGACCACTCACCTATGGTACTGGTATGGCAATACCAGCCCCCGAGAGCAAGGATACCAACGTGGCGCCTCGGAGCAGAAGCGTTGAAGGACACAATTTTCAACTGGCAGTGTTGAGACAGCGGGTATGCTCTGGGACGCCTTTAAAGTGGTAGTGAGGGGGATAGCCATAGCTAAGTCCAAAGGCCTACAAGGAGGGATATTAGCCGAACTGCAAGACGCAGAACAAGAATTAGCAACAGCGTTAAGAAGGGGAGGTAATACCATGGAAGATAATGAAGCAGTAGTCGGGCTGCAACAGAAATGTGCTGGGCACTGGGATCGATTGTGTAACCTGAACTACAAAAAGTACAAAGAGAGGCAGCACGCAGGGGGGTGATAAACCCGGCAGGGCCCTGGCATGGCTATATAAGAGCGAGACCCCGAGACCCACAATCAGAACAATAACGAAAGAAGATGGGCGCATAGTGGACACCCAAGAAGGCGTTAATCAGGAATTTTTAGACTATTAGACTATTTTTAGACTATTACCGACTCCTGTACGGAGACGAAAAGGGAAGCGATTACAGGAATATAGTGCAGAGGAGCGAGAGGAGCTAGAAGCGCTGATTACTCTAGAGGAATTGGAGGTGGTAGTGGTGCAACTACCCACTAGCAAGACTCGGGGGGCCGATGGACTCCCTAGTGAATTTTATAAAATGTATAGAAATGAGGTGCTCCCCTTGCTTTTAGCAATGCTAAATGAGGCATATGAAGTGGGTAGGCTACCAGAATCCCTTAGAGAGGTGATCATCATGCCGCTCACTAAATCCAATAAACCTGGTAATGATTGCAGCTCATATAGACCGCTGTCGATGCTGAATCAGGATAGCAAAATCCTAACAAAGGTTCTGGCAAATAGAATGAAGAGGATTATTAATAAATTAATACACCCTGACCAGACCGGTTATGTCCCTAATAGGAATATATCCAACAACCTCAAACGACTCCACCGAGACATCGAACACGCAAATTGGGACGCGGGCGAAATGGCAATTGTATCGCTGGATGCAATAAAGGCCTTTGACTCCGTCAAATGGCCCTGGCTGATCGCGTCCCTGACCAATTATGGAATAGGACCTGGGTATCTCCAATGGGTCAAACTATTATATAGCGTGCCGCTAGCCAGGGTTAAAACGGGAACAGTAATGTCAGAGAGGTGGCAACTCAGTAGAGGTACTAGACAGGGATGCCGTGGTCCCCTATGCTATCCATCTTAGCCCTAGAAACCCTGGCGATATACCTGAGGCAGTAGTATGACATGATAGGCATTGCCATAGAAGGAGAACCGCACTTAGTCTCCTTGTATGCAGACGTTATGCTGTTGTATATACGCTACCCTGAAGAAAACCTCCAATATGTCTTGGAAGTGATGGAGCGATTTTCAGGGCTGTCTAGCATAGCAGCGAATCCTAAGAAATCTTGTATATTTCCTCTGGGCAGATACAAAGGGATCCCATTAGATCAATTACCTGTTTTACAGATACCATGGGAGGTCAAAACGTTTCGATATCTTGGGATAGACATCTATCATACGGTGGAGGCAGAGCACCTACATAACACTGAGAAAGCGATTAAGAGTATAGAAAATAGTATGAAATTCTGGGTAAAGCTCCCCTTGGCGATGATGGGACAGGGGGCAATGATGAAAATGGTGGTTCTCCCAAGACTACTGCATTATTTTGGGAATATCCCATACCTGATACCAAGGCGATTCTTTGCTAGGATACATGGCATATGCAGGGAATTCCTTTGGCAGGGGACCAGGAATAGAGTTGCCCTGTGGAAGCTACAAAACTCACATGAGAGAGGGGGCATAAAATTGCCAAACTACGAACTCTACTATATAGCAAGCCAGCTGCAATATGTAGCAAAATGGCTCTCAGAAGAGCCAACCTAAGAATCCAGGCTGTTTCGACCTGACTGCGCCCCATTTTTCTTGAAAGAAATGATGTGGCTGCCCAGAGCGGATATGGAAGGGCGCCCAAAGATGATGATACTAGGGTGGGAGATATGGCGTAGGGCCTGCCAGGTAATGGAGAACCCATCCCCGTGTTTACCCGCAAGTGCCACTAGTCGCACTGTCGGGAAAAGACCAGCAATTAAGGATGATGATCAGGAAGCACTGGGAATCGGTGGGGATAGCAACAATGGGAGACATATGGCAGGAGGGGAGGATAAAATACTTTGAATTGTTGAAAGAGGAAACTGGGTTAGATACGGGACAATATATTACATATCATAGGGTAGTGTGGCGAATCAAAGAGACATGGTTCGAAGTAGTACTAGAAGATCAACCGGACACCACCATTGATACGATATGACATACCAGAAGGTGGACACGAGATATCAAGGATATGAGTTGATAATGACTAAATTGGGGAAGGAAGTGATACAACTGAGACAGGACTGGGAGGAGGAAGTGGGTGCCCCAATGAGTGATGGGATGTGGGAGCGAGCACAAGGGTACCATAAGAAAGTGTCAAGGAATGCAAGGCTACAACAGATACAATTATATATAACCCACAGGGCCTATATGACACCCCAAAGTATAGCCAAATTTAAAAATACAGGGCGACAATCATGCCCCAAATGTGACGACGAAAACGCGGGAATGGTGCACATGTTCTGGACATGTCCAGTAATTGAGAGATTCCGGGGAGAAGTAGTACATAGGCTGGAAGAAGAAGGATTAAGTTAGTGGTGGAGACATGCCTGATTCGAGGGTTTCCCAGACCACGTAAACTCAAGCATGTAAGTAAACTAAAAGACCTGGCATACATACTTGCAAAGCGTAGAATCGCTATGGGATGGAAGGCATGCCATAGACCAAGAACAGAGGTATGGTGGAAAGACCTTACAAAAATGGGCAGAAGCTGAAACCGCAGTATGGCAGGAAACTAGTAACTCAGAAGGGGAGGAGGCGGCTAAAACCCTGACGGCCTGGAAACATCTAATAGCTATGTTATTTGGGCCCACGCAAGACAGGTCCATTGATCGGGAACCAGCAGAGATCACAGGAGAGGAACCCCTACTGCAAGACGAAGAAATAGAACACGAAGGAGACTAGGCTTGAACGGGGGGGGGAGGGGAACGGGAGAAGCAGTGGACACGGATGGAGTGATGTAAATACAAAATGTTATTACATGCACTGCAAGTTTGTGTTGTTTGTTGAAATAAAATTAATAAAAATTGTTTTAAAAAAAAGGTTGCAAGCAGCAACATTGTATGGCTAACACTGCAACGTACATTGTTAAAACACGTGATAAAAGACGCAAGTAAAGTTGGACTGCTGATGACTGTTTGAACTTTAAAAGCAAGATACGATACCTTTGACAGAGTAGTCCGGCACTGCTTGGGTGCTCAATCAAAGGTCTCTATAAGGTATCCAGCTGAGAAGCAGCAGAAGTGAAAGTTAAAAGGGTTCGTTTAAGAAGAGAACAAAGAATTGCGAATCGAAGTGATCCTGCGACGGATGGAGCAAAATCCTGCGCACAGTTGAAAGTCTTCGATTCTGATGAAGTAAAGAATGTTTGGAAAATGAGATCAATTTGGTCCGAGGATGTCAGAGGGAGACCAATTGAGAGGTTTGTGTTAAAGTGGGTCTGAGCCCGGCAGAGGAGGACCCGGGGTGAACAGTAAATCACCCGATAAATTGTACATGTGAAATCCTGAGAAGAAAGGAACTTTAATGTTTGATGTTTCGAATCAGGTCCTCTGAAATAAGAAACTTCAAATGGCAAAGAGCCTTTGACACAGAAGGCCCTGATGCTGAGGTTTTGAACTGCATACTGGTGCTTTAGAAGCCAGAGCATGTGCCAAGCTCGAGTGTACCGCCTTGTCCCATTCTGAAAACATGGGGCAGGGAAGCCAACGGCTCAGCTCCTGAATTTCGTGAACACTTTTGTTCTGCATAACATTGTTTCCCACACTATTTGTATTTAGAAGTAAGGATTGGCAATAGGTTTAAAGTATAGGTTCTTTTATTTTGACAAGACTCTACTAGGACTGCTTTGTTGTTATTTGATGGTCGTAGCTTGCTCCCATCTTTAGATTTAGGATTAAATAGGCGTTTTTCAAGCCCAATTGAAGTTCAATAAACACCCTTGATCTGTGATCACTTGTGCCTGTCTTACTGTTTGATACCATGCCTTCTTGACATATGGCAGTGGTAGGAAGTAGAGCATAATCTAAACACGCGTAGCTCCTCTGGTGGTGTGAATAGAAAGTGAAGTTCCTCTGTATTGGATGTAGCACCTTCCAAACGTCCTTTATACGTAGTTCCTCCATAAGGGCTATCAATGTCTTTGTCTTCTCTGGGGTATGGTGGAATGCAGCAAACATTTTTTGTACCTTTCAGAGAGTGTTCTAAAGATATGTCTGCTTGGTTAGTCCTTTTTTCAATGTAACATTAGTTCACCTCTTATCACTGCCTTGAGACTGTATATCACTTGAGCCATGTTTGATGGAGAGGTATTGCTCAATATAGCTCCGCGACACATCCAGCACCTCAGCATCTTTTAAAACACCAGGCGTCCGCCCCCATTGAGCATTATTTCCCAGCATGCATATGCAATTCAATTGCATCAATATATTAGCATCACCAGATTATGCCCCTCTCTTGAATAACTAACAATGGATGTTACCGCATTAATTAGAGCATCTGATATCATGGCATACTCTAGCCTTGAATGTGAATCATGCACTGGCGAGTAGAATGTATATTCGGTCACCCCTGGATTAAAAATTCTCCAAATATCATTCATATTCTTCTCATTCAAAAGCTTCTTAAGCTCTCCACTGGCCAGGTTCCCCATGTATATGCAATGCGCTAAGCAATCTATCCCGCTATCCATAATGGAGTTGAGTCCTCCCCACCCCCAAACAAGAGAAAATTCCTATTCCTCAATCCACACAAGTGTCTTGGTACTTCCTCAAAGAAACGTCCATTAGTATTACATGGACCATATATTGAACCCATTATAATAGAAGAATGATCAATTATGATTTCCGCTATTACTAGTCTTCCCTCAGTGCCTTTTATCACGCTCTCTGTGGTTGACTGCAGATTTTTACAAAATGGAATACAAACCCTTCTGGCGTTTGTAGAAAAGCTGCTATAGATTTCCTGGTTGTACCTGGATTTCAAAATGTGGAATATCATCTGCTTTATTACTCCATAAGTTGGCAAGCACCTCCCTCCTCTCTTGGGGGTAATTTAACCCCACTGTCACCCTGTCTCATAACCCCTAGGCTGTGACCCCTCTGCACCTTTGGCCACAGACTTGTTCTGTCATTCTATTTCTGGAGGCTTAGATAACGCTAAGTCATCACATTACTGTTTGCGGTCTCGTTCTATCCTCCATGTTGAAGCGAGGGAGCTCGATCTTGCGCACATTCCAGCTGCATTACCCTGCTATCTCGTGCCACCAACTATCTAACTAACTTAAATAATAATAAACAACACTGCCATATTAACTGTACATAAATATGGTAATTGGGTATACATTAGACGCTTGCAGGACAACAAGTCCTATTACGCTCATGAACCTTGTAATAAGAGTTCCGATCATATAGCACGTCTCTTGTGTTTATTTCTAATCTTGGTGTTCAAGTTTTCCTTTTAGATTTTGATAAGTTCTTTAAAGATATATTGGATTCATCCATGGGTTCAGGATCCAGATCTTTTAGGATGGTTTCTGCCCTGTAAAGGAGTGTATTTGAACACCCATAATGACTCAAAATGTTGCAGGGTACAGGTAGTACTCGAGATCTATAAATGTCTGTTTTTAATTTTGCTTTAATCTTTTATTTTATCATTTCACATCATCAAGAACAGTAAAGAAATTGCTTATACCTCTACTACACATGGGACTCCCACTTGGCGCGGGAGTAAGCATATGCAGTATTTACCAAACAAACAATAAAATATCAACAACAATAAGGAAGCATTGCTATATCTTCAACTGTATTATGAAATCATAGATTTGTTCCAATTTCCAACAATTCATGTCAAGGAGGTCATTGTCAGATTGTAGGGGCATTCGGGAGTCCCATGGCTCTCAATCTAGCAGGGCACGTAAGGTCCTTATTATGTGTACACACTTAGGACAGAAACCCGCCCCACCTCCCAAAGAATGCCTGAATGTCATTCTCAGAGAAATAGACTACCTTCTCCATAGCCACCACCGACCACATTCGTGCCCACCAGTCATCTACAGTAGGCACTCCCGCCAATTTGGGCCTTCACTATGAGGTGAATAGTTTGCATCAGAGCTATATTTGGACTGTGCACAACCCCCATTCTCCCATCGAAAGTCCCTCACAAGCAATCGGGTCTAGTGGCTGCATTGCCCCATCTACACAGTTGAATGTACCCAGTATCTCCGACAATAATACCATATGAGCTTTGGGCAACACCACCAAATGTGTATATAGGTGCCTGTCGCCCCCACTTCCCCCTCCAACACAGCACATCATCTTTCCCTCTGCTTGTGTGTCTCATTTAATCCAGAGTTAGATATCCCCTGGCTAAAAATGTGAATCCCTTTCTGCGTTTAAAAAAAAAGAATGTATTAAGAAATCTGGTTTATTATTTATAAACACATAAAATCCATAAAAATCCATCCACATCTACAAATATTTGTCTACCAGCTTAGTCATTAAAAAAACCCACCTGTTCATTTCATTTTACCCTGAGATAATAAAATCTTTAATTCATAAAGAGCAGCTAAGCTCAACCCAAAGCAGTCTCCTGCGGCTCATTCCCCATCATAACCCTTAAACAATCAGTTGTCAATGTTGTTCTGATAGAAAACTTCTTTTAAAAATATCATCAAGCTAAAGATTATCGGAACATTTTCTCCAAGTAGAAATAAAACCCACCATTTCTCTGCATCATACGAGTGTCTTTCTTCTATAAACTTCCCCATATGTCTGGTTCTTAGAGCAGTCAGACCAGTGCAAAATAATGTTATATGTTTTAGGGTTTCGACCACCCCATCTACAAGGCAAAAATCTACATCTAGACTTGCCTACATCATGTTTGTAGGCCAACAAGATTTCTTTTGTTGGATATATATTCATACAAAACCTCAAGAATTGGTGTCCCAACAAAGGGCTGGGAAATCTGGTTAAGTATTTTGGGAGGCAATTATATGCTTTACATTCTTTTCTTAAATTACCATATAATCAATACTTATTTTTGGTCTCGACCGTCCGGTTCCAATTCTTTTGGCAAAGTTTCCTCTCAACCTCTTCTGGATTTTTGTCCAGTATTCCTTCTTTCGTTCCCAAATGTTCTAAAATAGCCCGACAACCGGAGGCCCATTGTTCCAAAAGGTCACTATTTCCCTTCACAATTTCCATTGCAATATTTGATATGCCGAGGCAGGAGGCTTTATAAATACACTTTCGAAACAAGGCGAGCGCCTGCCATGCTGTTCTTGCATGCATAGATATCAAACCTAGTTCATATCTAATAACGGATGTAGACAATACCCTGGGTAACCTCCATATTCTTCTCCAAAAGGACCCCTCTAACAAAGCCCACATTTGCCAAGGAGTAAATAAAAAGGCCTCTGCACCATAGATTAAGGTCGGCACCACCTTTTTGTTTTTATAAAAAAATCAGCACTAGAAGTATGGAAAATGTACTGTATTTCCTATGAATTACTAATCCCTGGGCCGTCTTTAATTTTAATTTTGAAATCCATTTGACGGGGTCTGTTATTCAGACTAGAATTTATACATGAACCCAAATAAGTCATAGACTTAACTTGTGAAAGTTTGTCTGTCCCAGATGCCATCAAAATTGAGGTTTTTGCTTGCCCTTCATTGATCGTAATACCATGATAGTAGTCTTAGTTGTATTTATTTCAAGTCTGTTTTTTAACCACGTATTCCTGCAGACCCGCCAGACTTTGTTGGAGACGTACAGACGTCTGATCAATCAGGACAAGATCACCCGCATAGAGAATCCACGCTAGGGCCTGGTGTCCAATCTTTGTTGGAAAAGATCTAACCAAGTCCAAACTTTCATGGAGATTGGATAAAAATAGGTTAAAGATAGGTGCCAGAGGGCAACCTTGCTTAAGCCCTCTGTAAGTACTAATCTCCCTGGTCAACAGACCCTGATCATTTAATCTAATTTGGACCTTTGTCGAGGTGTACAAGGCCCGGATTGTGGACAATAGATCACACAGACAATCCCAGGCCTCCAGTCTTCACCATAAGGTTTATCTGTCAACACTATCAAAGGCCTATTTCAGATTGATAAAGGCTGTGTAGATCTTTGTGCTTTCCGCTTGAGAATGTTCAGGAGAAACGGGTTCAGGTCAGTCCCTACCCCCTTCGCAAGACTAGTTTGGCAGGGGTCATAATACCAATTCCCTATTTTGAAGATGTCTCTGAATTAAAACTACAAACTGCTTACTTAAGACATCCAGGGGGCGTGACCAGGGTCCATGCCTTGAGGACGTGTTGGCTGGGTGCTCCTTTCTAAAATCCTGAATAATCTCCTTAATGAGGGCATACGGCTTGAAAGTTTGTGTGAGATAGCATAATCACAGCGAGCCCCAGAACGGTTTGCAGTGCCTTCATATGTATGGATGAGACGCCCGGGAGGATAAACCGTGTACTGGTGGTGAGGTGGTCAAAATGGCTGCTGCTCTTGGGCTGTAAAGGCTCAGGCCAGAACAACAAGGAGGCTTGTCGGTGCAGTCCGGCACCTGGGAGCGCTGCTTTGTGGGGCCTCAGCCCTCCCAGGCGGCTGTGGGTGCACAGACCTGCTGATCCCTGCTGGCTATGGAGATTGGAACCGAGGGCTGACAAGTTGACGGGAGGAGAGATCGGCCCCGCTGGTGAGGGGCGGTTGCCTGCAGGCAGTGATGAGAAGGTGGAGAGAAGGTGCCACGGGGGGCTGCAGAGGACTTGGGCGAGGCCTTAGTTGGTGGTACGGGATAGCACGGCAGCGGCCTGAGAAGCCCCATCGCCTGGAACTGGTACAGGGAGGGGAGCCGAATACTGGACATGCAGGCTGAAGGCACAGGTGGGGCCCCCTTCCTCCCCCTGGTAGACAGGCAAGATTTAAAGGCTGAGGTAGGTGTGCCCTGGCAGGCAATCCCCTGCACTGCCTTGGATCAGCTAGGTATGTGTAACTGGAGGGACAGCCTCAGAATAGGCAGGACAAAGAGGCTAGCATATAGTTAAATACAGGGGGGTGGTCCTGCCTTAAAACATTTAGAATTGCAATGATTTAAATGCAATAAACATTTCGAAACCTCCCACATTTTTAGCAATAGAACAATACAAATAATGTTTCTATTGAAGAAAGGGGAAATTATCCAGACGCTGGACTAGTAGCATGGTGACCTTTTTTTTAATTAGGTTACATGTATAGCTTTGTAATCATAAACAATAAATAATCCAATGCAGAAAACCTTTTTCAATCAGGTTAAAGTTTTCAGAAACAAAAACAGCAGTGTGCAAACAAATATATAAACACAGTGATGAGAAAACACTTTTGTATTCAATGCATTCGACAAAAGCAAAGTAGAGTCAGTGTTATAAATATTCACACTTTATAGCCCATATATAATCCATAATTAGTCTATACATCAGTTGGGCTGGTCTGTTGTAAAATGTATAGAAATCCTAAAAAAGGGGGTAGGGTCTGTTGTCTCCCGGCTTATAAAGGGATACCCAGATGTCTGGTCCGACGTCAAGAGCTAGAAGTGTTGACAGTTTTGATGGTCACTAAACACAGTTAATGATTCCAAAGACTGTGTGACCTTGGATGTTTCGGCAGGGTAGTTGTAAAGCCGCCTTCTGGGGCCAAGGAAAAAACAGGTTTCCCTATAAGTTAAAAGAGAAAACACAACGTAAGGGTGTGTTTACGTAAAGTCCAGCTAGAATCACCTCAGCTGTGCATGCTGTGCTGAGACAGCGAGGGACCTGAGAGTAACGCGGGGACCTGAGAGTAACGCAGGGACCTGAGGACGCATCAAACGCACTGATAGCACTGCAGTGGTGCTGTGGTGATGGCAGAGGGACTGTGATTGTGGGTGGCACTGCATAGGTGTCAGGTCGGCAAACTGCCAGGAAAGTGCACTTTAGAGTATCTTCTCACTCTACGTGTTGGATCCAGTAATATTGCGCCCTTGGCGGTGGAGTGGGGGGGCTTGTCAATACACTGTACTGTAGCATCCTTGGGTAGACAGGGTGTTTCTCCTGACTTCCCCACCGCTGGGAGAAGTCGTCGTGATGAAGCAGCAGAGACATAGGACGAGAGGCAGGCCTAATTATCAAAGTCTGCAGGGACAGTCGTAAGCAGTGATTTCTGAACTGCTTCATGGGACAGATACCTAAGCATAGGGTGATACCCAGGAAGATCACACCATGCCACCCAACAAACAAAAAGGCTATAATAAGCCCAGCATCATGGACTCCTTTGCATCCCAGGGCATGCGCTCTGATCCCATAGAACACCAGAACGGTGACACATCCCAGTCTCACTCACAAATTGCCCAGTCAGAGTCACAGAACAACACGATACTGGAGGCCATTGCTGCCCTGCGTTCCTCCTTGGAAAATAAAATAGACTAAATTAAGGTTGATGTACACCTTCTGCGACAGGATGGTTGGACGCTCTCATCTGAACGTGTCCCCACGACGGAGTCACTAAGGGAGGAAACCGCATATTTTACGGCAGATCTGACACAAAGAATGAAAGCTTTGGAAGCTAGAAATGACATATTGGAGGACCGTATAGTGGATGCAGAGGGGCGTTCACGCCGGAACAACATTCAAGTGCTTGGCATACCGGAGGGGGGTGAAGGCAATGCCCCCCCCCCAAGCACAATATGTTGGGAATCTAATATTGCAAGAGGTGGGCCCTGGGAAGCTGTCCAGGGATTCAAGATTGATCGCGCACATCGATCCCTAATAAAGAGACCTCCACCGGGATCTAATCGTAGACCAATTATAGCAAGGGTCCTTAATTTCAGAGACCGAGAAGTGATATTGCAATATTCTAGGGAAGGAAGAGTGATACAGAGGGGGAACAGCAAGATCGCTATATATCCGGACGACACACCGCTGGTTCAAAGGAAACGCGACACATTTGTCCTCACAAAAGAGCGGCTAGGTGTGAAATATATGCTCATTTATCCGGCGAGACTGAAAGTGATATGCAATGGGAAGGCGCACATGCTTGGAATGCCGGAAGCCGTTAACATGTGTATGGACCATAACTGATTGCAGGACAAGTGCATGGAGACCTCGTCAAATGGTAAGGGATAGTTGCACAATATAGGCAGTGCTTTGTTCATCCTGATCACAAGCTGCTCACCTGTGATGGAACTTTTACTGCCTGAAACAGACGCTAAATGGCTGGGGTACAGTGCCACTGCCCAGGGCTGGGATCAACAGGCACCCGCAAGTAAGAGTTTCTTCTCGTACCATCTTGTTGGTACACTTGCCTATACCGAAGTGGTCTTGTGGCTGCGACGGTATGGTTTACCCGAGCGGCTGGAAGCTGTTGGGCACTGTTATTGTCCCCTGTTTAGGGACGCTTTGTTAAAGTTATATTCCGTTTTATTTACTAGGTTTGTGATGAGCCATGCGTTCTGGGTAACTTGACATGAGGGGAGGGATGGGCGCACAATCACTGGTGCTGAGGACACACAGGGGGAGTAAGCGTACTACGCACAGATGGCTTTGATTAGGATTGTGACATGGAATGTCAGGGGGTTGGGGACATATATGCACAGGAATCGGGTGAAGTACTTCCTGAACAGGAAAAAGATCACAATAGCATTGCTACATGAGACACACCACCTCCCGGAAGACCAGGTCTTACTGTTATCTAGATGGGGTGGAAAGGGCTACAGATCCCCTTACTCCAGGTTCGCTAGGGAGTGTTATGGCTGGATTAGCAGGTCCCCTTCCAGCTCATCAACGCTGAAATAGACAGCGAGGGATGGTATGTGAGTGTACATGGGCACATAGACAACCAGGAAGTATGTATAGTGAATACGTATAGCCCCAATCACTCTGTACCTGTTTTCCTTGGGTCGCTGAGATCAAAACTGGCTCATTTGAGGGGGGCCCTCTTCTTAAGGGGTGGAACCTTTAACTCTGTGAGAAACCCGACCCTTGCTAGATCGGACTCAGTGAGACACAGGTCAACGGTGTCTGAGTCCATGAACGAGCCATTAGTAGATCTTGCATTGGCAGACGTCTGGAGGGAGCAGAATTGAGAAGAGAGGGGTCTTCCTTTTATTCAGCCCCCCATACACTCTACACACGCATAGACCATTTGCTGGTGGGTACAGAACACATGATTTATTTCGCAGACGCTACATACATGGGGCACACTATTTCCAACCATTCACCAGTGGTAGAAAATTGGACCCTCTGGGGCACCCGATCCCAATATGGCGTCTGTCAGTAGAGTCGCTTCTAGATGAGGCATTTAGGGTCCAATTGGACAGTTTCTGCTGAACGTCCTAGAGTTAAATGTTGGCCGTGTGGATGGATGGGGCACGGTATGGGAGCCCTTGAAGGTGGTTTCGAGGGGGGAGGCAATGGCGGGAGCTGGGGGGGATTGGAAAGTTACTGAGAGAGGAACTGGGGTGGCTGGAGGATAAGATCTGTGTAGGGGTGACAACCGCGGTCAAGACGCTAAATGAGGAGTGGGAGCTTAACTCCTTGCGTAGTAAATGTGTGGAAGGCTGGGATAGGCTTGGGCTGTTTGACTCTGCCACACATAGAGCAAGGGAGTATACAGAAGGGGATAAGTCAGGGAGAATGGTGTTGTGGCAATGCAAATATGAACAGGCCCAGAAACAAATAACGTAGATTAGGGACGAGTGCAGGGAACTCTGGCGATCGCAGGGTGAAATAAATAGAGCCTTCAGCACCTTTTATAAGACCTTATTGTAACGCTCACCTGGTTACCACGGGGGCGCTGGTCTAGTCTGGATTGCTGTGGCCTCTTCTAGCGTGATGCGCAGGACCCGGAACACCGATTGGACAGGACCTCCAAATCGTGCTTGCCTGGCCCGTAGGAATATCCTTCTGCAGATGAGAAAGGGGATTAACAGTCTGCAGAATAGTGTGCTAGCTCCCCCATTTCCCCCTTCCCCCTTCGTTCCTCTCTAACTTCCTCCAAACCCTGGTTTAAGCTCACCTTATGGTTTGGAAGGATGAACTCTACATCCTGCTTCTGGTGCAGGGGCGCGTGTTCGTCCAGTTACTTCACTGGTTTTCAGAATGGTGCTGGCAAAATCCACTTGACTTTCCTGAGCGATGCGTCGTAAGTATGAAAGTTCAAAGTTCAAGTGAGGCCCCCTTTATGTTGTCTTTCTAACCTGTGATCTGTCCTTTATTTCAGGTGCAGAATGAAGGCGATGCGTCGAGGGGTTAAACTGCCGAGGTGAGTAGTGATGAGGGCGATCCCTCTAAATGTCCTTATCATTCCCCAGAAATGTCTCTTGTCCTTTCCCCATAGGGGCCGGGGTACGGTACCTGCCAACGGGGCGGCGCCGACCCGAAATGTGGAAGAAAAGCCGGTAAGTATTATGGCTGTTAATCAGGCTTTCCTTCTGCTCACCTTTTGTTTCTTCCTCTCTCCCCTAGGTGCAGAGATGTGGCGTCCGATGCTGACAGCCGCGATGGAGCCGGGAGATGTCTCGAGGACAGCTGAGTGAAGCGTGGCGCTGCAGCGAGCAACGCAATGCTTTTAAATGGAAGTCTTTCTTCAGGGATGCTGGCGAGAAGATTCCGGATGCAGGTAAGAAGTTTGAAATAGTCCTTGGTTTTCACCTTTCTCTTCTCTTCCTTCCTTGCAGGTCTTCCAGGTTCGAGGCGGGCGTGGCTGGAGTCCAGGAGCAGGAGCAGACACGGTGAGCGTTAAGCTGCAGGAAGCAGAACAACGCGGAGCATGAGCTGCTGTCTGGGCGTGGCTTAAATAGCCTCCAAAGAAGTCCCAGGTATGTATCCTTCCCCAACTAGGTATGTATCCTTCCCTGGCCACGCCCAAGTGAAAAAATAGTCCCTATGAAAAAATAGTCCCTTTCAGGTCTCAGGGAGGCCTGAAGCGTGCAGCATGGTCTGCATCAGGTAAGTGCACAAAACACCTCCCTTTATGAGGCGCCAGGACTGATGTCCAACATGAGCCTGGCGCCAAAGGCGCCAGGACTGAGTCCAAAGAGCCCCTATAAGGGGCTGCTGGGCTTTTACCCGAGGGCATGATGCCTGCTTCCGGGGGTGCTGGGCCTGGCCTGGTGCTCCGGGGGTAGGCATCATGACACTTATGTAGCTATGGAACACCGGTGACCCCTGTGGACCTGCAGGAGACCCTTTCCCAGATTAGACTACCACGGCTCACAGAGGAGCAGGCCGCTGCACTGAACCTGCCGCTTACTGAGGAAGCTATAGACAAGGTGATCAGGTCTCTTTCTACTGGGAAGAAGCCAGGCTCGGACGGTCTACCAGCTGAATTTTATAAAACCTTTATGACCACCATGACCCCCATACTGTTCAAGATGTATGAATAGGCTTACGCAGGAGGGAGGCTCCCTGACAGCATGCGAGAGGCTGTGATGATTCCTATACTCAGACCAAGGAAATTGGATGAGCTGTGTGATTCATATAACAGCGATGCTCGCTGGTAGACTTCGGAAGGGGATTGCCATGCTGGTACACAGAGACAATACCGGGTTTGTCCCCTGACGCAACACCTCCATGAAACTGAGACGGTTACAACACATTATAGACCAGACCAACCCCAGCGGGTTCCCACATGCGGTGGCATCATTAGACGCCACCAAAGCCTTTGACACTTTCTTCTGGGAGTGGATGCTGGCAGTGATTGAAAAATTTGGTATTGCACAGGATTTCATTAAGTGGACGTCACTGGAATGCCTGCTGGGAGCATACCCCAGACCTAAAAATACAGACCCGCTACTAAATTCATTGACCTGGCCTGCATATTGGCCAAGAGGCACATTAGACGCCACCAAAGCCTTTGACACTGTCTTCTGGGAGTGGATGCTGGCAGTGATTGAAAAATTTGGTATTGCACAGGATTTCATTAAGTGGACGTCACTGGAATGCCTGCTGGGAGCATACCCCAGACCTAAAAATACAGACCCGCTAGTAAATTCATTGACCTGGCCTGCATATTGGCCAAGAGGCACATATCGATGTCTTGGAAGGGTAAGAGGGCCTCAATATACAGTATGGTACAGTGACTTTTTCAGATGGAGAGCAGCGTAAACTACAGCTTGGCGTAGGGCCTTGAAAGCAAAAGTCTTGGAACCCGCAGAGAACATTACGGCATGGTGTGCCCTTCTGGAGGCGGTGTTTAGGCCTTTAGATGATAAACACCATTGACTCTAAGTATGACACCAATAGACAATTATATTTCTATGCACAAAGGGATTTCTCAAGAATACAAAGTGCACTATTGCGCTTCCCCCAACAGAAGGGGAAGTTGAGCCTTCTGTGCTGGTATAGTTGTGGAGAACGTTCTGTATTGGAACTTGTTAGGTGGCCCTGATCGCCCCTGCTCACAGAACAGGATGGTTAGCATGGATTCTTGGCTCTGTTGTGTTGTTTTGTTATCCTTCTATAATGCTTGTTGGTACTACGTTGGCTACAAGTGTGCTCTGGATTTTACACAATGTCTTGGATGCTGTAGTATGTAGCTTGAAACTCTTCTAGGTATGTCTGTGTTTATAACAGATATATCACAAAATAAATTTTGAAATAACATTAAGACTTCCAAAAGGGCAAAAGGGGGTGATGGTTGGTAGGATCAGCCCTATTGCCCCTCTTAAATATAGGAACTATTATAGCCAATCTCCAAGTGTTTGGAACCTCACCTAGCTTCATCACCTGATTAAAGAGTTTAGAAAATGAATGGAATCCAGATTTCTTGGGCCTCTTTGATCATAATATAACGGATTTGCTGCCTTAATTAGAAGTTCGAGATCTACAACATCAAAGGAGATGGCACACAAGCCCTTCTAATTTTGTTAACTGGCAAATGTTTTGGCACAACTACAGGGCTGAATAGTTTCCAGTAGAATTCCACCCAATTCTCCTCTGTAACCGCATTTGTTAAAAGAGCTGGCTGCAAGGAATTCCGGTTATTGATCATTTGCCGACTTGTCGCAAATCCTTTTTCTTTAGGGCAGACATCTCTTCCGCGTCGGACTGCAGCATTTGGGCTTTGTGAAGAGACAACCAGTTTTTATATTTGTTTTCTCTTCTTAAGCAATTAAATTCGCCCGGCACGCTTTGTCAGGTTAATTGAGGAAATAAGATCCTTGCGCAGCAATTTTATTTCTACTACAATCCTCTCGTCAAAATTATGCCTAGGGGAGAACTCTGGTTTCTTTCCTCTTTTATCATTTGCAACAAAATCCAGCAGTAGCAGAATGTAATTTATATATCCAATGGTTTACTATATTTGGCCAGTAATACACATACATCCTGTGGTTGCATACACAATCGATTTCTACATTTTTTGACAATTTTTTACTTCTAAACTTTGGTCTCACACTCAAAATTAATTTTGTCCTTTTCCAGTACTTCAGAAAAATTATCCAGAACTCTAGATTGCACTCCATTAGACCAGGTATATATGCCAGGGTGATCTCCCTTTGTTTGGCTGTTTGACATATAGAGGTCTCTCGCCCGCACTACATTAAACCACATCACAGCTCTTTAATGCCCTTTGCTGATAGCGCTGCAAGGGTCCTTAATAATCCTCCCTTTTCCGTTGATGCATGGAATGTTTAAATCCCTGCACATTATTATAAATTGGATGTTAGATCTCATACTACGATTATCAATAATAAAGATTGCCCACGCTAATAGCTCAGGAAGTCTTCATTCTATTAAAGACAAGGAGGCGAGCATTATGCTATTTCTTTCTTTATTTACTGCCATGTCAACACTTTAAAACTTTCAAATTTAATACTGAACATTTCTGTTTTTTAGAAACAAAGTTTAGAAAACAAAATGCAGAAGTTTAAAGATCCTCTAGTCCATAGTCTTATTCAATCAATCTGCATCAGGGAACTACAAGCCCCATGAGTCTTAGGTCTGAGGTAGTCCTGACATTTCCTCTCTGCCCCTATCTGAGGGGAGCCCTCTCCATAAGAACCCCTCTGACCAGGTCCTTTCCTCTTTCTTTATGTCTGTCCACTTGAAGAACTTCATTTTTGCAAACCAAACCGTCCATTATCATTGAACAGAGAATTGTTCCTTGAAACTGAGAACTTTTGCAGTCCAACATGACCAACTTGAACAGGTTTCCTTCCACTGTTGAGTAGTGTTTCATCCGGCCGTCTTTTGCTCTTCTCCTGTAAATAATGGAGAGCAAATCATGAGGGTGGGAATGAGCAAAGGAGTTACCTCATAACAAATATAGCAATGCAGATAATAATCTTGCCATTCTGGGTGGGATATAATGCTCGCCTCCTTGTCTTTAATAGAATGAAGACTTCCTGAGCTGTTAGCGTGGGCAATCTTTATTCGATGACAAGACAGGAGGCTCTCATTATGCTTGTTCAACGCTTGCTACCACCATATTCGTAATCTCAGAAACAGGCTTAAAATAGAATGTCTTAAAGGTTGATTCGGAAGACCAATATGCTGATTTCATAATGTCCTGAAGAGACACCCCTGTCGCAAAAGCTTTGGAAGCCATCGCTGCCCAAAAAGTGACAAATCAATTCCAGCCCATTGCATAATCTCTCTCACCCATCTAGCAATGGTCGCAGATGCTACAGCATGATAAGGCTTCCTGCGCGCTATAAGCAGCTGTGACACCCCTCGCGGTCTAAGATGCGCTGTTGCTTTTTCATAATCTTTAATACACTGCGCAACGCAAAGCTTCTTATTACTTGTGAAGTATGGGTAGTCTATTACTCTCGAATCTGTCTTTGTTCTCTTGGAAATGGTAAATGATACCCGTCTGGATAGAATATTTTCCTATCGACTTCAAGCGCTTTGACATCAGAAACTCTCCTACAGGACGTAAGGCAGAGCAGCATAGCTAGTTTTCCTGATAGCTGAGATCGGGATACATTTTCGTTATCTGGCCATCTGAGGAAAAGACGAAATACGTCTCTCACATCCCATAACACTTTGTACTTGGGTTCCGGTGGCTTCTTAAGCTTCATCCCTCTTAGCAATCTCACGACCGCTGGGTGTTCTCCCACCGTGTTACCTTCCACTTTTTTGTGACCCGCTGAGATAGCGGACCTATAGACTCCCACTGTTCTGATGGCGCCACCTTCTTGAAATTTAAAAGCTAAGAAGTTGAGAACCTCTACTACAGGGGCTGAAACGGGATCCACACCGTGGTCCGAACACCAGGTAGCCCACCAGTTCCAAGCCGCACCATAGCTCCGAAGGGTGGAAGGCACCCAGGAATCTTTGATGCACTCTGCAGCGAGCTGTGAAATTCCTGGCAATTCCCATCTTTTCCTGAAACTCTGCAGGCTATCAATTGCAGCGTGCTGGCTGCTATGAGTGGGTGAGCTTGCCCTGATGGGTCGAGAAGAAGATCCGGCAGAATGGGAACTATCCTCGGAAAATCCGTAGAAAGTTCCATCGCTACTGGAAACCAGGGCTGAGCCTTCCACAAGGGTAGGACTATCACGAGCTCTGCGTGATCCCTGCGAATTTTTGCTAGCGCTCTCGTTATCATAATGAATGGCGGGAAGGCATAATGCACTGCTCCTGTCCATGACTGCATGAAGGCGTCCGTGCCCGCTGCATCCGGGTCTACCCTCCAGCTGAAGTATACTGGCATCTGAGCGTTCAGTCTGGATGCAAACAGATCTATGTGTAGGGGCCCCCAGAGTTCCTGCAATTGTTGGAAGACTAGGGGGTGAAGCTTCCAATCGCTGGAGTCCACAAGATGACGTGAATTCCAGTCTGCCACTTCGTTCAGAGTCCCTGGCAAATACTCTGCTGATACGGATATTCTGTGCTGGAGACAGTAATGCCAGAAGCTCTTTGTTAATTCTGCCAGCATTTTGGATCTTGTTCCGCCCAATTTGTTTATATACCTTACTGCGGAGATATTGTCCATCTTGAGCAGGACGCAGCACTTTACTCTCTCTTTCGTAAAAGCACGAACTGCGAAAGAGCCCGCCAGTAGCTCGAGGCAATTTATATGGAGCTGTAACTCTTCTTCTGACCATTTGCCTCCTGTCTGCACGTGTTCGCACCTGGCTCCCCAACCTGATCTGCTCGCATCTGATTCTATTACCAGATCTGGGGCGTCGCCGAAAATGGCCCGACCGTTCCAAGCCTCCATATTCTGCAACCACCAATGGAGCTCTGTGAGGGCTTCGTGGTCCAGAGTTACTAGTTGGTGGTAGCGAAGGCCTCCTTGCAGATGTTTTATTTTGAGCCGCTGTAGAGCTTGATAATGAAGCGGTCCCGGAAAAATCACTTGAATAGAGGCTGCTAGCAGACCTACTACTCTGGCTAGATTGCGAAGCGAGATAACCCTTTTCGCTATCACAGCTGAGCTCCTTCTTGATCGCTCTCACTTTGTACCCTGGGAGCTCGAGAGATGCCTTCACAGAATCTATTGTGAAACCTAGGAATTCTATTCTCTGGACTGGAGTCAGCTTAGATTTCTCCAGGTTCACTAAAAAACCGAGCAAAGTCAGAAGTGAGAACACCCACTGGACGCTCTTTGTCAATGATAATTTGTCTGGGCCAAAGACGAGGATGTCGTCTAGATAGATAATAATACGAATTCCTCTCTCTCTGATGGCAGCTGCCACTGGTTTCATGAGCTTGGTGAAAGCCCACGGAGCGGAGGAGAGGTCGAACGGGAGGCATGAGAAACGCCATACTTCTCCGTTCTATAGGAAGCGTAGATACTTCCGAAACGCTGCTGCTATCGGAATCGTAAGGTATGCGTCTTTGAGATCTAGGCGGGCCAGCCAGTCTCCGGTACGCAACAGATCTCGAAGCAGATGAATCCCTTCCATCTTGAAATGGTTGTATACCACCCATTCGTTTAGATCTTTCAAATTTATTACGGGCCTTATTTTGTCCCCTCTGTGAACTAGGAACATGGTGCTGAGGAAACCGGGACCCTGTTGGTACTCGTGCTCTATCGCGCCTTTGCTTTCTAACTTTGTGAGCTCGCAGTGCAGGAGCGCTGCTTCCGCATGCATCATGTGTATGGGGCGAGGTTCTGCTGTCTGCACGGGTGTTCCTATAAACTCTAAACGCAGCCCCACTACTGCTTGCAATACCCAAGCATCGCTTGATAAGGCTTGCCATTCGTTCATGTAGTGGAGAGTTCTCCCTCCCACACGCAAGCTTGCGGTACTCACCCGCTGACTGCCCCGGTCGCCGGTACGATCCTCTTCGCCCTCTTAGAAATCTTGTTCTGGCAGGGAAGAAGTTATCCTGCTGTCTAGACTCCCAGTAATTTGATCGTTGACCTTGGGTTCTTCGCTGGAAGGTATAGCGACCGGACGAGCGACCCCTATGTCGTCCGGTCCCGGCAAAAACTCGCCCGGGGAAGATCTTCATGATGGAACTCTGTGCTCTCTCTAGAGCAGTATATGTGCCCACGAATTGAGACATTTCTTTAGCGAACGCTTCGCCGAACAACATTCCTTTGGCGCCTTCACCTGCCTCGTAGCTGGTGAGATCACTCAATTTGTTATCTATTTTTAACAGGACTCCTCTTCTTCTTTCTGAAGAGATGGCACAGTTGGCGTTGCCTAGGAGGCATACCGCTTGTTGCGCCCAGTTACCCAAGACTGTCATGTCTACTGGGATACCGGTATCTTTTGATTTCTCCAGCATGGGGTCTGGCATGGATTCACATGCTCATGAATATTCCCCGTCGTCAGGCTGGGAATCCTCGGTAAAGAAAAATCAGTATCAGTTTCGTTTCTGATCTGTCTTTCGTAGTAGTAACCAATCACTGATCTCTGCGTCATACTGACCACAGCCAATGACTGCCATCTCCCTAAGCCCCGCCTCTGGCAGCCATCTTCAGATTTTTACCGCACGCTCAAGTGTTCGGCGTCCTCGTGCTTAGCTCTCGGGCTTTTGCTGCGTGTTTCGCTTTTTCAGATGAATTTTCACATTTTTCGGTTAATCGAGCCTCAAGCTCCACCGTTTCTACTTCCGTTAACGGGTACCCGTTGCAGGATTTTCCTACGCCCCTCAAGGGTGAAGATTTGGTCGAATCAACCTTTTGGAGGATTCCAGAAGATTTGCGGCCTACTTCGAGATGGCCCAGGACACGAGTTCGTCACCCAGACCCAAGCTGTTTTGCAGCTGCCCTGGATGCGGGCTACAGAATGTGTTTAAGGAGGACGAACATTCGCTATGCCTCTACTGTCTTCATGGGGACAAGACTCATGTAGAGAAGGACTGCCAGTTCTGCAAGAACTTGTCGGAGCGGACCATGAGGGACCGTCGATCCCGTCTAGCCAGCTGGTTGGAGAAGGGCTCAACGGGTGAGAAGAAGAAGAAAGGGTCCGAGCGGGCTTCTAAGTCCCCCCCCGGCGACGGGGGCCCATCACCAGGCCAAGCGCTGTGAGTCAGGCAGGGCGCACCTTCCCCGGCACCGTCAACCACGAGCCAGCGCTCCGGTTCGGGGAAGAGGAAGTCCGAGACCCCGGGTAAGCTTCGGGAGAAGCCCCGTCCGATCTCGGGAGAGCGAGGCGTCGCCCCTCCCCCTAAGGAGAAGGTCCAGGACGCACCTAAGGTGGTGAAGGCCCCTACCCAGCAGGCAAAGGCCTCTATCGAGGCGATCGCAGCGACTCTGGCCAAGCCGGCAGAGACTCCGCCAGCGGAGACTGCCTCCGGGACTAGAGTTTCCCTGCCACCAAGGAGGGAATCCTCTTTTCAGCCCATCGTCATGGCCTCCATGATGGAAGAAGTGAGGGGGGGCACGGTAGCCTCCTCGAGCTCGGAGTCAGCCTCGGAGGAGGAACTGACCGAGGCCGTGAGGAATCTCGAAGTCCAATTCGAGAAGGTTCGATCACCGAAAGTTCCCTCAGGTTCGTCGTCCAGGGACGCCACTACCAATTCAGAGCGCTGCCGTTCGGATTGAAGTCGGCCCCCAGGGTCTTTACCAAGTGCCTAGCACCTGTGGCGGCGCGGCTGCGCCTGCAGGGGATTCACGTCTACCCCTACCTGGACGACTGGCTCATCCGCTCAAGGACGAGGGAACTCGCAGTCGAACACACTGCGAGGACCGTCCAGCTACTCACAGACCTGGGATTCGCAATAAATTACCCAAGGTCCCACCTGGTGCCGTCGCAGGTGGCCCTGTTTCTGGGAGCGAAGCTCGATACAGTGAGGCGCCTGGCGGCACCGTCGGAAGAACGGACGAAGACTATTCTGGGCATAGTGCAGCACCTGCTAGCCATGGACGTGGCCAGGGTGAGGTCCATCAAGTCCCTCCTGGGGATGATGCCCTCTTGCATCTACCTGGTGCGCCTCTGCAGACTACGGATGCGCCCTCTTCAAGAATTTCTCGACGCTCATTGGATGCAGGCGACGGGCACCTTCGAAGACAAGGTCCCCCTCAACGAGGTGTTCCGGCGGGCGATTCCGTGGTGGGGTGTTCGAGCGCACCTCACTGCGGGCAAGGACTTTCAGACGCCGGCGTACCAAGAGACGGTGACGACGGACGCTTCCCTGGAAGGTTGGGGCGCCCAGACCGGAGATCTCCACGCAAGAGGCCTCTGGCTCCCGGAGGAGAAGCTCCTGCACATCAACATCCTGGTACTACGAGCCGTGTTCTGGGCTCTCAAATCGTTCCTCCCGTCGCTCAAGGGCAAGGTGGTACGGATCTTCAAGGACAACACCACGACAATGTTTTACATACGGAAGCAGGGAGGCACCAGATCCCCAGCCCTATCCAAGGAGGCACAGGATCTGTGGCACTGGGCGGTCGCCCAGGGGATGTTCCTGGTTCCCTTCCACCTGGCAGGAGAAAGAAACACCATCGCCGACTCGCTCAGCAGGGAGCTGCGCGCGTCACGAGTGGGAGCTGTGCCAGGATCAGGTGGATCAACTCTTCCGACGATGGGGCAAACCCCAAATCGACCTGTTCGCAACAGCGACGAACTCGAAGTGCCAGAGGTTCGCCAGCAGGTTCCCCCAGCAGAGAAGCATGGGCGATGGGTTCTCGTTCCCCTGGGACGGCCTATACCTCTATGCGTTCCCTCCGTTGCCGTTGCTGCTTCGACTCATCAACCAGCTCAAGAGGTCCCGGTGCAGGATGATCCTCGTCGCACCGGCGTGGCCGAGGCAGATCTGGTTCCCGGACCTTCTGGACTTGTCAACGTCCCCACCCATCAAGCTGTCAGCGCACGCGGATCTTCTCTCCAGAGAAGGAGGCGCCATCTTCCACCACGACCCGGCGTCGCTGAACCTGCAGGCTTGGCTCCTGCAGCGCTAGAGTTTGGAGGATACGATATACCGGCCGACTGCAGAGAGGTTCTTGCAAAGGCCAGGGCGTCCTCGACTCTCAAATGCTACGGTCACAAGTGGAAGAGGTTCTCTATCTGGTGCCGAGCACAGAAGATCAACCCCCTACGGATTACGGCCCCTCAAGTGCTGCCGTACCTGGTATAGCTGGCAAAGGCTGGGCTAGCCCATGCCTCCATTAAGATTCATCTGGCAGCAATCTCCAGATATACCAGAACCACAGGACGGACGTCCCTGTGTTCCCATCGACTGGTAAAAGAGTTTATGAAAGGACTGTTCCGGTCGTTCCCGCCGGTGAAGGCCCCGGCCCCGGCGTGGGAACTTAACGTGGTGCTGACCAGGCTCATGGGCCCCCATTCGAGCCGATGCACTCCGCACTGATGAAGTTTGTGTCGTGGAAGACTGCATTCCTGGTGGCCATTAACTCTGCACGATGAGTGGGAGAGATCCAGGCCCTATCCTGCAAAGCACCGTACTTGACTCTCCATGCCTCGAGGGTGGTGCTTAGGACGCACCCCTCCTTTATGCCCAAGGTGCCGTCGGACTTCCATCTTAACGAGCCCCTGGTGTTACCTGTTTTCTTCCCGTCTCCTTCGTCGCCGGCCGAGAGGACTTTGCACTCGCTGGATGTGGCTAGAGCGCTGAAGTTCTACGTGGACCTCACCAAGAGTTTTCGGAGGACATCACAGCTGTTTGTGAACTTTGGACCTGTGAATCAAGGGAAGGCTCTCTCGAAGTCTTCCATTTCCAGATGGCTCTCCGGCTGCATCATGCACTGCCACCGGTTGGCTAACCGACCGTTGCCAGGCCGTCCGAGAGCCCATTCGACCAGAGCGATCGCTGCTACTACGGCGTTCCTATCTGGTGTGCCCCTGCTGGACATCTGCAGGGCTGCTACGTGGAGGTCGACGCACACCTTCACGAGATTCTACTGCGTCGATCGGGATTCCAGGGAGGAGTCCAGGGTCGGCCAGGCAGTGTTGCGCAACCTGTTCGCTTAAGGTGAGCCTGGTGAGGAGGTAAGAGATGCTTAATGTTGAGTTGTTGTATTGCTTAATGTTGAGCCTTTTGCCACCTCCCGTGGTTGTGCATGTGTGTACTGCTATGTATTCTTATATTCATGAGCATGTGAATCCATGCCAGACCCCATGCTGGAGAAGGAACAAGTTACTTACCTGTAACTGTTGTTCTCCAGCATGGGTCTGGCATGGATTCACATGCGAACCCTCCCGCCTACCCCTCTGCGGCTCTTCCCTTGGTCATACTGCCACTTCACGTGCTACCAAATCTGAAGATGGCTGCCAGAGGCGGGGCTTAGGGAGATGGCAGTCATTGGCTGTGGTCAGTATGACGCAGAGATCAGTGATTGGTTACTACTACGAAAGACAGATCAGAAACGAAACTGATACTGATTTTTCTTTACTGAGGATTCCCAGCCTGACGACGGGGAATATTCATGAGCATGTGAATCCATGCCAGACCCATGCTGGAGAACAACAGTTACAGGTAAGTAACTTGTTCCTTCTCTGCCAGATCCATGATCTTGGCTAGGGGCCCTGAGATGTCTAGGAGCTTGTCCTGACACCCCCTCCAGGCACGGTCTACTCCTTTCCTTATATCACGAGCTGCTTTGGTCACAAAGGTGACCATCTTGGGGTCTAGGTCTGGAGTATCTGCAAGCTTATCCAGCAGCTCTGGTCTGGGGCACTCCAACCTCATGCGTGACCTTACTTCCCTTTCTAGGGGTTTTCTAATGTGCTGGGCCATGTATGCTGCCACTCTGGGTGACGGCTCCCAATCCGATGACTTGGGATGCCGAATGGCCTCTGGATCGTACATGTCTGTTGTATCGTCGATACTTTGGGGGCCTTCAACATCTTTATCGATGTAATCTTCCTCCTCACCCCCTTCATCGTCGGGCGAATAGCCCTCGTCTTCGTCCCCTAGATTGTACACCCCTGGGGCAGTGGGTCTGTCCTGACTTTCTTTTTTCTTTGCCAGGAAGGCTTCTTTAAGCCTGGCGACAGGGTTGCCTTCCAATTGGGGAACAGTGTTAACGCTTTCATCGATACCCGGGGGGGGATCAAAGAGTGCTTGCTCTTCCGGGCTACTTTACACCCCTTCTTTTCAACCCCTTTCTGGGGGTGTCCTGCCGACGTTCCTTCCTCAGGGCTGCTAGCCTGTCTTTTCCTGGCTGTAAGCTGTTCCTGCTGTTTAGCTATAATCATTTCTAGAGTCTCCAGCCTTTTCGTAATAGGTTGCACCCCCTGTGAGACAGCTTGAATCAAGGCATCTCCAAGTACCTTCTTAAAACTTAATAAGTCAGAATCTTGTTGGGAGGGGTCTTCTACCCACTCTTCTTGCCTCCATTCTGGGGAAGTGGAAGGAGTATTAGTGGGGGTGCCAAATATAGCCATGTCCTTGGTGTTGGCAGAGCCAACTGTGAGGAAGTCAGCAGCTGGAAATGCTTCTGCACACTTCTTAACACATGCTGTATATTGCTAGCAGCGTGTGTGTGTGAAAGCAGGTTCCCTTTTTTTTTTTTTTTTTTTCTGACTGGAGCTCTATCAAACCAACTTCCTTCGTTCTCTGTTCGTGCGCAATGTGCGCAGAAGCTGGATTCCCAGGGGACGCTGGGAACTGTGGAAGGTTCCAGCTCCCCTGGGTCCTAACGGCCACTGTGTTCGCCCGCGCCAAAATACGTAGAGAGAGAGAGAGAGAGCGGGGCGCGGTAGTCTAACGCGGGTTAAATATGCACGCGACTCCGGCCCCAGCTCGCTCACAACACTCTTCTTACCCGCGATGTGCGGGAAACTCGCTGCGCTCACGTTGCCCTAATGATACGCGTCACGGTAAGAACACGCGCGCGTTCTGAGGCGAATACAAAATCATTGTAAATGCGTTTCGTCTTCCTGCGCGAGCCGTTGAAAATGAGCAATAAACATTACTAAGTGTATTACAACAAATATCCAAGCAATTAATATCCATATACAGGCAATATAGAGTTCATCTATCTCTTCTACAGAAGAAACAATAAATCATGTCACTTATCTGTTTGCAGCAGAAAGAAAGAGGAAAGGACCTGGTCAGAGGGGTTCTTATGGAGAGGGCTAACCTCAGATAGGGGTAGAGGGGAAAGTTCAGGACTACCTCAGACCTAAGACTCATGGGGCTTGTAGTTCCCTAATGCAGATTGATCGAATAAGACTATGGACTAGAGGATCTTTAAACTTCTGCATTTTGTTTTCTAAACTTTGTTTCTAAAAAACAGAAATGTTCAGTATTAAAGTTGAAAGTTTTAAAGTGCTGACATGGCAGTAAATAAAGACAGAAATAGCATAATGTGAGCCTCCTGTCTTGTCATAGAATGTCTATCACAGAATCTGCGAATAACTTGGATGTTATAGCAGCCAGGTTCCAATATGAATAAAAAATGTAGCCCCACTTCGAGTTGCTTAAAAAACCCTGATCTATTTTCACGGAGTACACTTGTACAAAGGGATTTGGGTTCCATGCATCGACTACTGTTATCCCCGTCCCATTTCTCACCAGTGTAAGAAGACCCAATTAGGGTCTACCCCTTGCACCTCTATACGTTGAATTAGGATGGGAACTATTTCCATCCAATATGGGGTTTATTTGCAACCAAGTTTCTTGTAGACAAAGAATATCGTAATTTTCAAAGTGCGGGTCGCTATCCATAAACAAATGGGCAAAACCATGTGTGTTCCGTGACCCCATAAACAAAATGCCTCCACTGGCTAACTCTTGTTGTTGTTTATTCTGATGCGAGAGAGAAGCTATCGGCCAACATCATTGTGCAGGGGGAGTCAAATTAGTCAAGGGTTCCCCAACTTCTCTGACCTTACGATCCCTTCTATCCAAACAGTTAAATGTAACCTTTAAAGGGCATTTTAAATCTGTTTTAGGAATAAACGTATATTTGTGATCTTCACCGATGGCCTTAACTCGAGTTGGAAAAGATGGTGGGCAAAGTCAGATTTACCGATTTGATTTTCCTGGTGACATTTTTGGAGTTCTGCGACTTTAAGGGTATCGGACTTCTATTCACTGACCGCTCAGCCAGCTCAAAATCCAGAGGGAGAAGCAAGTGGGCTACTTCGAGTAAAGAGGACTTAACCACATTAGACTTCAAGTGTATGATCACTTTGTCTAATGGGGTCTCATTAGCGAATTCCACCATTTTTATGTCCTCTGTCTCAACAAATCGTAAAAGCGGGACATGATAAAATAGTCTCAATATGTTGAAACGATTTAAGATCCGACCATCCTCAGCTGGTAATAAACGTTCCAAACACAAAATGGAAGCCCTCTGTTTTTTGTGGCCAGTTGTCAGGCGATTAAATAATCTGTCATGTCTCAAGAACTTCAAGCTGACATCAGTATTTTTTTTTTAATATCTGATTTTGAAATGATTGGCGTGTAACCACCAGTCGGGCGTTCCGGTTCATGACTGCCCTTCATCCTAAATTTCAGATTCGCAACCCCCCATTTTTTCGGCAAAAGGTAAGAAACAGAACTATTGTCATCTGCAGGAAGAGAAAACTCGGTTGTGGATAGTGTAATTGGCTTAGACTGGTTTAGACAAGGGGAGATCGTGCATCTCCATTACTGAGCTATGCTCAACCTCCGCTCCTTTATCGTGTATGTAGAAAAGTTCAACATATCTGCTTCCTCAAAAGAATTCTTCACTTCGGCTCTATCCATGTCGCTTGCTGACTTTCTGTTCTCATTTTGGATAAGAACAGTAGATACACAGGGCATGGCAGTATTCTGTTATTCCTACTTGGAGATGGTTTTGAGGAAGCCACAGGTATTGACAAATTGTGCAAGAAATGTTTCGCGTCACTGGACTTCCTAGTTTTCTGTTGGATGTTTTTCGACTTCCTATTTGCGGAATAACTTTATAATTTGTGTTGGCTAGTTTCCTTTTCTTTTTTAAAAGATTGGAAAGGCATCAGCAGATGGTGGTGTCACAGTTGTTCTCACACAATGGGAAGATGGGCAGGACACCTTGCACACCCATACTAGTTCTGAGTTCGACAATTGATGGCACATTCGAAATAAGTCTTTCAGAGCCTAAAGCTCAGCCATTTTGTGACCGCATTTCCTCTTCTGGGCCAGGACTGTTGATAGAGAGGTTTTACCTTACCGCCTGGTTTGTCCTGTTGCAAACTATTTGGGCCGCTTACAGATGTCAATATGTCTGAATTGCAAACCTTTCGGCTCGGGGCTAGTAGTCAGAGCTTTTTGGTTGTGAGCAAGTTTCTTTTCATGCAAAATCTCCAGCCGTGATCCCAATATGCTCTTTTTGTCAGCGCATGCCAATTCAAGAGCTTCTTGTAGTTTTTTCTGTAACTGGGAAGAGGTCACCACTTCATGATCCACTCTTGTTTGCAGAGTAGTAGTGAATGATTCTTCATATATATCAATTTAGAGTGGATCGTGGCTAATAAAGTAGCTTGATCTTTAACATTTTCATTCAGTTTCATATAGCTTGAGGAACGGTGTCAAAGAGCTGGTTAGAGCTGACATCACACCACAATGTGTTTGGAATGCTGTAGAATTTAAGGGATTCGCTGGCCCTTTAATGTTTTTGGGTGCAAAAATAGCCACCAAAGCGAGGAAGATGACAAAGAAGATATTGTTTGAATCTTGGCTGTCTCCATTATTGGTTCCGATGTAAAAGAAGTCGGCCAAGGGTAAACATTGGAAGTTACCTTGGCTACCTTCTTGGCCGAATCACACCTCAGGACTGATCCAGACAAAGATTGTCTGCTGTTTTTGCATTGGTCTTGTATAGCCTCCTTTGTGCATATTGCACACACTTATTTGATTTTCTCAGTTGCCTCCAAGCTTGTCTCCAGCCATCTGGCGACATTTCCACCCCCAGATCATGATCATTATGCCATGCTTGGACATGCAATGATGCAGTGTCGACCCCCTCATTGCCCAAACAGGCAGGAAATGAGCCCCTTGAAGACACCATGTAAAGAATATGTTTTTCAAATTCCATGAGCACTCTTGTGGCCGCATTTTTTTTATTCCGTGGTTGCATTACCCAGTGACGCAGCTGTCAATATTAAAAGCTGGCCCTCTCCCTTACTCCAAAGGTCCCCATCCAAGACTTAAAGGTCTGGATTTGGCCTTTTTCAAATGTCTACCAAGAATTTGGAGCCCCCTGCTCTCCAATTAGTAAATGCCATTCCCTCATAGGCCGGTTGAAAGCTGGGGTTGAAATTAATTGGAGTGAGCGGGAATGGGAAAGACGATAGTCCCAGGTCTGTTGTCACTGAGTACCAAATCTGCATAGTTACTCTACTAGCTGGTAGTCCGTACACACTCAACGGCCTTTCCCGCCTCACCAGCCACGGTATGTGTTGGAGCGGCTTCCCTGAGACAACCTCTTCCAAGTGACCCCAGCCCTTGGTCATATAAGGATTAATCCAGTCATGAATGAACCTTTGTTGAGGCGCACGATAATACCTTTGCACATTTGGTAATGCCATACCACCTGCTTCCCTAGACCTATATAGGGTGGCCTTGGCTGTCCTGGATTTCCCGCCCTTCCACACACATGCTATGATGTTGCTTTGTATCATCGGCAGTGCATGGTCAGAGGCAGCGACCGGGAGGGCCTGGAAGTGATACAGCAATCGAGGAAGAATATTAATTTTAATTGCGGACACCCTTCACAGCCATCAGATTGCCCTCATCCCCCAGGATCGTAGATCAGACCTAATAGCTTCAAACAGTTTAGGGCAATTAGCTTGGTATAGGTCCACACAGCGGGGTGTCAGATAGACCGCTGGGTATTTTTGCTTCCACTTCGTCCACTTGAATTGGGCTATCAGGTGCTGAGACCAGCGTTTCCGTTCCACAGGAGATGTATAATGCCTCACTCTTATCCAGATTCACCTTGAACTAGACACCTCTCAAAATAAACCCAGGATTTCCAAGAGTACAGTGATTGAGCGCTCGGCCCTCGAGAGGGTCAGAATATTGTCATCTGCAAATGATGCTATTTTATGCTCAGTGCCCAAATATGGTATACCCTGTATTTGTCATGGTCTCTGCTTCCAAAAGGTCAGGGTTTTCTCAACTCCCTTGGAAGCAGATCCATAACCCAGGTTCCGAGTGCCAACCAGTCCCAATTGGGACCTTTTAGACACAGTCCTGGCGCCAGTGGCACCAGGCTCATAAATATGCCCAGTCCCAGCGCTGAAAGCGCCGGGCTCATAATGCGTGGGTGGACTTACCTGCAGCAGACCATGCTGCTTACTTGCCTGCCAGTTGAGCCTCTGATCCTCTTCTGTTTGGAACTACTTTTCCTGTTGGGTGGTGCAGGAGCCACTCCCTAGATTCAGAACACTGGAACTCTTCTGGAAAGCAGGAACTCTTTTCTTACCTAGGCGTGGCTGTGGAAGGAGACACCTAAGCACTACAGGAGGCTATTTAAACCACACCCGATGGATGAATCTTGCTTTGCGTTATTCTGCATCCTCTGCAGCAGAACGCTCATCGTGTCTTCTGCATCTGATCCTGGGCCTAAGGAAAAAGGCTTACCATCCTGAATCCAGTCTTCAGCAACACATATAAAGACAAGAAAGAACAGGTTAGCATTACGGTCTTCAGTGACAGCTCTTCACTTACCTGGTTCATCGGCTGTCACCAACGCCTCGCGCTGCATTCCGGCATCTGAAAGACAAAGGCTTACCTACTCTTCGTGCGCTCCGGAGGTCTTCACACTGCATTCCGGCATCTGAAAGACAAAACAAGGTGCGTTTAAAGACATTGGGGAACTTTAATACTCACGTGCCATTACTCCTTTCCACATTTAACCCAGTGGGTATTCCGGCACCCTGCAGCCGCTCCGAACTTGTACCTGCAAAATAAAAAGACAGTTAGAGCGCATCGTGAAGCAGGCAACAAGCGCTTACTTACGTGCTTCCAGGCGCTTCTATTCATCACACGGGCTCCATCTTCAACTCACTTCAGCCCGTCATCCGCCATCGCCGGAACCCTGCAAAACAAGAAACATCATTACTAAAGACTTTAAAGACATTAGAATTACTCGAAACTTACCGTTCGTGCAGTAAACGAAGGACAGCAGTCCTCTGAAGTCAAGAGGCCTGCTCCCCTTATCCAGTGAAGAAACTGGTTACAGCACCCTGCCCCGAGGCAGATGGAGAGCACGGCGTTCACTTACCTAAGGTGAGAGCGTTAACCTTTGGGGTTCTACAGGAGAAGAGAAAGGGAAGAAGAGAGAGACATTCAATAACCCAGTTCCTTAATCCCATATTTTCTATCTGCAGACATCTTACCCTTCAAGTCAGACATACAGTGCGCAGAGGTCCAGCCCAAAGAGCCAGCCGTGTGTTACACATCACCTTTGCAGATACGGTATACGCCCAGTCAAGACCGGCGCCTCTACGGGAATCAGGTGAGCGTTACAGTATTCCCCCTCTGCTCTAATCCTTACCACTAGAGGCTCAACTAGCAGCAGTGAAAGCAGTACCCTTGCCTGGTCCCTGTAGAGAGCATGAACCCTTGCGATACCGACCCATTAGCTGAGACCCTTGCTACTGGACACGAGTAAAGAGTGAACACCCCTTTGATAAAGCGCTCCCCTAAATTACAACTATTCAGGACTGCCCGGAGAAAAGACCATTCAAGACGGTTGTTTATTAACTCTCGTTTTCAGGTTTACAAAAAGGGATCTCATACAGAAGAGGATGAATACTGCATCTCTCCTGATGGAGTATCCACATTCCCTTGATAGCCTTCTCCCCCCTCATGTGATCCTCCCTAACCCTGTGGTTGGTATTATGAGGATCAGGTAGCGTCTGCCTTTCCCTGGCCACATGGGAGGAGACTTTAGGCTGGCATTTTGTGATGACTCGGTAGGAGTCATCACATTGGACAGAATAATATTAAACTCTGTCCTCCAAACTCTGACCTCGCAGTCTCCATCATATTAAGCTGACTTGTTGCTGTCTGTAGAGCTCGGAAGGCCTTGCGTGAGCCCGACTCCTCTGTTTCCATATTCTTCTGCTCTTGACTGTGCAGCACAGTCTGCTCTCTTCTAAGCTTAGAGGCCTTCGATATCAGAATGCCCCTTACATACGCCTTAAATGCGTCCCACCAAACCACCTCTGGTATTTGCCCCCCCCCCCACCAAATTGAAGAGGAAGAAATCTGGTATTGCCATTCCAATCACATCCTATACTATGGGATCTCTCAGAAGAGATCTGCTGAATTTCCAGCACCTATGTCCAGCCACCCGGGGGGGGGGGGGTTTAAAAACAATTTTGATTATTTTAAACAAACACACCAACATTACAACCATTTAGGACGTTCAGAAGTCAGCATCAAAACATCACATTATATAATGTTACCCCCCCCCCCGCTCCCCACAAACTCGAGTCGCTTCAACCGTGCCATCTGCCTGAGCGTTCTCGGGTATCTCAGTGCTTGTCAATAAGTCAGTCTTCCATTGTGTGAGTGACCTGGTGAGGGTTTGCCATTGAGGTCACCAGTTGCCTCCAGGCTATCAAGGGGCCCACTTCTTCTTCTCCCCCCCCTAGTAACAGCTTCATACCAAACCACAGTTTCTGCTTCCGCCCATTTCAAGAGGTCTGCCCACCATGACTCCACCCTAGGCCTATGGGCCGCTTTCCAGAACATCGCTATTCTGCGCTTGCCCAAGATATAGGCCAAGTCCTTCATCTTGCTGATGTGCTTTGAGTTACGTGGCCTGGGAAAACCACCCAGCATGCACACCCACGCAGACCCCACTTCCAGCACCATTCCCCCACTGGCTATTTTAGTCTTTATCTCATCCCAGAATCTGTGCACCTCGGGGCAAGCCCAGAACATGTGCAGCAGCCCCGGCTCCTCCTCTCCACACCTGGGGCATTTCTGTATGGTCGAGCCTCCAAACCTGACTATTCTTCTGGGGGTCAAATAAGCTCTGTGGGTGACGTACAACTGGATCTGCTGGAGTCTCGCATTCCGGGACACCTTTTTATGGCACCTTTTGAGCTCTATCCCACTGTCCATCAGTCATGGGTTCTCCCACCTCCTCCTCCAAGTCATGCCTCAGTTGGAGCAACTCCCTCCCCGCCTCCGCACTCAGGAGCTCATATATCCTAGATATTTCGTGCCCGCCCTCCGAGACATCATACATCATTTCCAGGGTAGCATCGGGTTCTTCCGCTAGCACCGTCTCGGGCCAACGCTCCCTCACCCGTTTCATAAGTCTGGTATAAGTAATGTACTGGCCTCTATGTACCCCTGTCTCATCCTGCAGCCTCTGGAATTCCACTGCCTCCCCCTCCTGCCATATATCTCCTAGGGTAGCTAGGCCCACCGGTTCCCAGTATCTGCGGATCCCCTTGAACAGTTGGAAATCATTCCCGCATAGTGTCACCAGCGGGACCTGCTGAGAGAGCGGATGTGGGTCTCCCACAGTTCTCCATGCTCTGCGGCAAACTTCCCAGCCCAACACCAGTAATCTTCCCATCCCCACTATTTTAGTTTTATGCAACCACACTGTCTCTCTCAGGAAGTATGGAGCTGCATCACTTTGCAAAAGCCTAGCTTCTGCCAAGACCTCTGCAGACAACCACCTAGTCACATACAGCAGCTATCCCGCCAGGTAGTACAGTTCAAAATTCGGCAGGTTTATGCCCCCCTTATCGCATGTGTTCTGTAGCTTCCACAGGGCCACCCTACTCCTGGAGTTACCCCATATGAAGCCCCTGCACATACCCTGAAGTCTCGAGAAAAAGCGTCCGGGGATCAGGTACGGGACATTCACAAAAAAGTGCAATAGCCTGTGCAGGACCACCATTTTGAGCAGCGCTACTCTTCCCATCATAGCCAGGGGTAATCTAGACCAGAACGTCATGCTATTCTTGATTCCCTCAATTGCCTTCTCTGTGTTATGTTTGTGCTCTGTCTCTATCCTATGGTAAATGTTTACGCCCAGATATCTGAAAGTCTCGGTCTGCCATGGTATCTGCAGGACGGGCGGCCCTCTCAGTGGGGTATTCCTGTACCTTCCCAGGGGATCAGACTAGACTTCCCAGGATTCACCGATATGCCCGAGAGGGTGGCATAACGATCCATCACCTCCAGCACATATTGCAGATTCTCCTCCGGGTAGCGCAAGTAAAGGAGCATGTCATCAGCGTACAGCGATATCAGGTGTGTACCTCCTGTCGTGCGAATCCCCACCTCCCCGTACTGTTGCCTCAGGCAAATTGCCAGCGGCTCCAATGCCAAAATATACAACATGGGCTACCAGGGGCATCCCTGTCTGGTCTCCCTACTGAGTTGCCATTTATCTGAAATTATAGCTCCTGTTTTAACTCTCGCAATCGGGGAGCTGTATAACATCCGGACCCACCTGATGTATCCCGGTCCCATCCCGTATCCTCTCAGGGATGCCATCAACCATGGCCACCGCACTGAATCAAATTGCTTTAACCGCGTCCAACGACACGGTAGCCAACTCGCCCGAGTCTTTGTCGGCTTGATCAGTGATATGGTGCAGCCTCCTGTGGTTGTCTGTAATATTTCTGCCAGGAACATAGCCTGTTTGGTCTGGGTGCATCAGCCCGCCAATCACCCTCTTAAGCCTATTAGCCAGCACTGCCATGAGTATTTTACTGTCCTGATTAAGCATAGACAAGGGCCTGTAAGACCCGCACTCCACGTCCGGCTTGCCCGATTTCAGGAGCGGGATGGTCACCGCCTCACGGGGGGACGCCGGCAGTTCCCCCTGCTCATAACCTTCATTAAACATGGCCAGCAGCGGTTGGAGTAGCTCCTGCTTGTATGTTTTATAGAACTCGCTAGGTAGCCCGTCCGACCCGGGCGCTTTACTTGTGGGCAGGTGTTGGATCACCGCCTCAAGCTCATCCAAGGTGATGGGGGCATCTAAATCTGCACGTTCTAGGTCATCCAAAGTGCGCAGCCCTACGTCGCCTATTGTTTCCAGTATTTCTTGACTCATATCTTCCCCTGCATCCTCATATAATTGTTTGTAATATTTGAGGAACTCTTCGTTTAACCCTTCTTGAGTATTACAGATATGTCCTTCAGCATCCCTGACTGGTCTGATCACCTGATGGGGTGTCTCATTTTTATATAACCAGGCCAATAGTCTACCCGGCTTGTCCTCCCCCCCCCCCCCGGCATGTTGCCTCTCTATATATTTCTTGTAGTTAAGTTTGCATAATCTGTCCCAGAGTCCACTACAGGCCAACTGCAGGTCCCTTATCTTGGCGCTGTCCTCTCGGGTAGTCCCTTCACTTTGTGTCAGGCTCTCTAGCTCTCTTTCTGTTTCCTGCAGTTCCCGTTCAATACCTCCTAGGAGCCCCTTCGATTTTTTAAATGGCCACCCCACGCACCATCACATTAAATGCCTCCCATACTGTGCCCACAGAGCGTACACTGCCTGTGTTGAATTCAAAATATTCCTCGTTGGCCTCCCTCAGGTCCTCCCGAAATCCTGCATCCTGTAGAGCCTCAGCTCTGAGCCTTCACATCGGGATTCGCGCTCTGGGGGGTTGATGTCTCCACTGACCAAGGGCGAGTGATCGGAAAGTACCCGAGCCTTGTATTCCGCGCCCACCATTTCGCCTACTATCTCGGTGGGCGGCGAACACGTAATCCAGCCTCGTGTGCAGACCATGTGGTGCTGCATAATGCGAATAATGCCTTTCCATTGGGTGCAACCGTCTCCACACATCCTCTAAGGCGAGGTCTATCAACAGCGTCTGCATTGCATTGGCTGCTGGCGCAGGCCTTTCTAACCTGTCATCTGACCTGTCAATGCTGGGGTTCAGCGTGCAATTGAAGTCCCCTCCCCACACCATTGCGCCACCCACCAAGGGGCTAATTTTGCTATACAGGGACCTAAAATATGCTGCCGTATCATGGTTGGGGGCATACAGATTTATAATGTTAACTTCTCTGTTCTCCAGGAGCCCTGTCACCACCACCAGTCTACCTTCTGGATGTGACGTTGATCTGAGCAACTGAAATGGTACATGCGGCGCCACCCATGTTATCACCCCTCTTGCGTATGCTGAGTATGTGGCCCCTATGACATTGCCCTTCCATTTTCTCTTAGCTACCTCCAATTTCTCCTTGGTGAGGTGGGTCTCCTGTAGCAGAGCTATGTCAATTTGCATCCTCTTTAGATACATCATCACCTTATTACGTTTTAAGCAACTATTGAGGCCCTGCACGTTCCAGGTCACAACTCTGAGATCACCCGACGCCATTGACTTGATTCCCTTCCTTTCCCCACTTCCTCCAATGTCTTCCTAGAAGGCCTGATTTCAGACTCAACCCTCCCAACCCCAACAATTCCCCCTTCCCCTTTTTCCTAGCCCTACCCCACTGCACACAACCCCTTCCTTTCCCCCCTCCCTACCCAGCCCCAACAAATGCCCAGCTCCATCCCTGGATCTCAGGCCCACCCACGTCTGATCCTGTCTCGCAAGCCGAGGACTAGGACCCCGCGGGGCGTCACCGAACTAACAGTGACCCAACTAAGCGAGATGCTATGGGGTTCGAGGGGTGTCTCCCAGGAGCTCCTGCTTGTTTGCTTTTAGCAGGTCTTGCAGGCCAATATTTCTACCACACATTCCCCACAGATTTATTTAGCACTATACTCTAGTGCCAGTGTCTTGTGCTGTGTCACCTAAAATGGCACAGCTGCATGTTACTTATCTTCCGCAGCGTCTGTCTGGATCCCCGGTTCCTGGGGGCGACCCTGCATGTCCAGCCAATCCATAACATCCTCCGGCGTCTCGAAAAACAGGGTTTTGTTCTTGTGGAGCACTTTCAATTTGGCCGGATAAAGCAGCATATATCTGTGGCCAGCCTCTTTCAATCTCCTTTTCACCGACCCAAAGTTCATCCTGCTGCGTTGTACGTGCAAAGTGTAGTCTGGGTACGCTGTGATTTTCGCTGGCCCCCTTCGATCGTACCTCCCTTTCGGAAGAATTCAAGTATCTTCTCTCGGTCCCGGTAATTTGGTATCTTTGCGATCTGCGGCCGCGGGGGGTTTCCCGGGGGTGGCCTCCTCCTTAATGCCCGGTGGGCCCTTTCAACCGCAAACCCCTGGGTCAGTGCGCCACCAGCTATTTCCTGCAGGAGCATGGACTCCACATATTCCGTCGGGTTAGGCCCTTCCATTCCTTCCGGCAATCCAACAATACAAATGGGATTGCGTCTGGCGTGCCCTTCTGCCTCCTCTGCCCTGTTCTCCAGGTTACCCACGCGCTGCACCAGGGCGTGAAGTTCTGATCCGTGGGCGGCGCATGCTGCCGTATTTGGGGCCGTCTTCTTTTCCAGGTTTCCAGTGCGCTCCGCAAGTGTCCTCACGTCCTGTCTCAGCAGGTTAACTTCTTCCTGGACCGCTCCGATCTTGAGGTCCAGTCCTACTTTTAGGTCATTCATTGCCAGGCCCAGTGTAGTTTCCCAGGCAATCTTCAGGTCCGCTATTGCTGCCAGCACCTCCTGGATCGTGCCCGGTGTCTCCGCTGCCGCCGTTGCAGTGTTGTCTGTGCCTTTGGCCCCTTCCGCCCCTGGAGGTGTCCTGGCGTAGGTCTCCAGCGTGGGCTGCTTGGTCCTGGGTCTGACGATTTTGTTGGACATTGTGTTGTGCCGCACGGACATGTATCAGCAGCGCCAAACCACTACAAGCTCCAACGTGGCGTCAAACCACTCTCAGCATTCAAGGGCTGCTTTTAGTCGTGTTGTGGTATATCCCTGTTGCACGCTGCCCTCCTAGAATGGGCTGTGTCCTCCCCCGTATCTGCACCCATGCAGTATTGCTCATCCAGCCCCTGCCGTGTCTCCTTGAGTAGCCAGTGGTTAGGTGCGCGCACTGACCCTGCGCTCCTCAGCTTTGGCCCTCCGCTGGCATCAGGGCACACCAGCCTGCAATCTTGTCCTGGGTGTCTTCTCTTGGCACCCAGACATTTGTGAATGTGTCCAGTAGGGGGTCAGCCCCCTTATGTCTTCAGGCCACCCTATTCAGGTCTCCCCCCGCAAGCACATACCATGTCGACTATCTCCTCAGCATGTATGCCAGAGTTGGTATGCTGTGCAGGGGCTTGTGCTCTTCGGGGCTTGCTCTCTTGTGCCCTTGTGCTCTTCGGCCCCTTCCTGGGCCAATTGTGATTGTTTATAGTCACCCGCGTGCGCTCTGTGGTTGGGCACTTCCAAAGTTTCAAGTTTCCCCCCGGCCGGCCCACGCCTGCTCCAGCATCCGCTTCAGGCCCCGTACGGGTCCAGCACCAGCCCCTCCGTGTACCAGGCTCCCGTGGGGGCTTACGCGTTATGTGCTGCCCTCTTCTGGGCCCCGCAGTGCAAGATCTTTGCGCTGCCGGGATTCCGCCTGTGCAGCGGGGTTCGCGCTGAGCTGCCGCTCCTCAGTGCCAGCAGCGTCCCCGCGGTCTCGCCGCTCTGGCTCTTCTTAGCCCCGGCGTTCTGGGGCCGCGCTGTTCCTCACCGCGCATCCACCCGCCACAGGTCCCAGCATCCACACCCGGGTCCGGGCAGGTCCGCCGCCCGGGACCTCCCTTCGGCTCCCCCGCCGGGCTCAGGCAGCCGCTCGTGCGCCTCTCACAGCGCCGATGCTTCACACGGCTGCAGTGCGTCCCACAGATCAAGACGGCAGCATCTCATCCCTTATGGGCCAGTCTCTGCAGCAGACACAAGCTCGGCTCCAACGACGGGTCTACTCTTTCACGGCTCCATGGTCATTTTATGACCCTTTGTCTGCCGCCGGCCATCTTGTCCGCCTCCATGTCCCGGGCCTCAAGGCTATCGCGGACCGCTGCATCTACCTCATAGAACCACCGGGACCTGTTTTCTGATGCCCAGTGCGAACACCAGCTCTTCATAAGTCGGTGGGTGTGCTGGTAGCCTTCTTAAATGCCTGCAAACATCACATTTCCCCGCAGGATCAATGTCGGATCGAGGAGCTCCTCCAGAGCACGTCCTACTACGTGGCCATCAAGCCATGCCCCCCGGGGGGAATAGTTACTCATCAGGATCAGAGCGTGGTCTGAGTAGTCGATAGTCTCTATGTCCACCTTATCCACCTTACAGATTTGATCTTCCCCCACCTGAAAGTAATCTATTTGCAAGTACACGCACTCTGCTCAATGGGTATGTCGCCATGTGTCCACCAGACTCGAGTCTGCAATCTGTTTAAGAAGGTCACCTGAAGGCCATTAGTACCACCCCGCCAGCCACCCCTGTAGTCCCTCTTGGACTCTTCCCGGTTGGGGTCCATAGGCAGGTTGAAATCTCCCCCCAATATGATATGGCCGGTGGCAAACGCTGTCAGCTCCCCAAGCACTGTGCAAAGGTAATCATTATGCCTAAAATGTGTGCCATATACAGATGTAAGAGTAACTGAAGTGTGCCCCAGCAGACCTGATACAAAGAGAAAGCAACCTTCCTTGTCCATTTTTACCACTCAAATGCGGAACAGGACCCTCTTCCTGATAAGGATGCCTACCCCTCTCTTTTGTAAACGATGCATAGAGAAGAACTGCTGTGGTTACTCCCTAGTGTACAACCTTCCCACATCGGCCCCCCATAGATGTCTCTTATAGAAATGCACTAGCTACATGTTGCCGCTTCAGCCTGTGTAGCAGTATACCACGCTTCCTAGGGGAGTTCAAGCTCCTCACATTATGGGTTAAGCAACGCAATTCCATGTCGCCAGAGAATAGAGGGCAGCTCTCAGGTCCACTCTTTCTTCCCTTGACTCCCCAATCTCCTGAGTAGTATCATTGAGGGAACTCTTCTTACCTTGTGCCACACAACCTACTTTCGTGCAATGCTTCCTTCAACTTTCCCAAAAACCAACCAAAATCTACAAGCACAACAGACAGAAACTTCATCTAGGCGTGTGAAAGCAGATATGCCCAAACAGGATAAAACCCTCCCATACGGATAAGCTCGCTTCACCCTCCTCTGGGCGAAATGCCCCTGGATATTGAGCCCCAGTACCTGTTCCCACACATCAGTTTAGGCATGACTTTATATCCCTGTGGTGACCCTTCTATTTTAATACTGTAAGCTCATCCCAAGGGCCCCTGCCCTAGTCCCTCTCCCTTCAGGCACCTGCCCTGCCTCCATCGTCTCTCATTGTCCTCTTCGTTGCGCAGTTCCAGTGGGATCCCTTGGACCTTGGCCGCCTCATCCGGAATTGTGCACCACCATGGTTTCCCGTCCCATGAGAAGAGCAATCCGAGCTTAAATGTCCAGCGGTACTGCACAAGTTCTTGCCTCAGCTTCCCTGGTTTTGGGTGGTTTTGGGTGGAATGCCAATGGCTTCTGGAGTTTCAGGGCTGCCAAATCCTGGAGAATTAGACTGTTTTGGGTGCCATAAGTGATTTCCCCCATTGTCTTTGAGGCTCTCAGAATTTCCTCCTTAACCGTGTAAGCATGGAATTTCATGAGGACATCTCTGGGGTGATCCCAGGGACCCTTCCCCACCGGCCCACTCGGTCCATGGTAATAGGATCAGAGGCTGTTCCAGGGAAGGTGTCATTAAAAAAGCGGAGAACTCATGCCTTTAAATCCGATCCTTTCACATTCTCCTCAAAGCCCCAAATGTTTGTGTGAAGTACTCTTCCAGAGTGTACTGCTTTCAGGGTTGTCAGGTCTATGCAAGTCACTGTGGTACTTGTATCACTAGGCACTTGGTGTGTATACATTATATGTTAATGATAATGATTTAGACACCATGGTCATTCATTAAAAACTTTCAAGCCTGGTTAGGTGCAAAAAGAGGGGAAGGAGTCCATGATTGGCACCTAATACGCTCATTACTCCTCTTTTGGGTTAGACTGGGTCAAATTACATGTCATGTGTAGTGTGCGTTTTCTTTCTTTGTGTGCCCTTGGTGTTTAGATTGGGTTAAACCACCACAATGGTGCTGGACCGTATGTTCAGAAAAGGAAGAGAACAATGAAATGGCACTCCCTGCCCAAGAATGATATTTTTTATTTATAGTGCGCCTATACACAAGTGTTTCAAGGCGCGACCAGGCAAGGGAGGTGGGGACAAGACAACAATCTTACCAGGCCCATTGACCTTGAAATTGTGCAAGTGCAGGGGAGAGGGAAGGGGGAGAGTGCAGGGGGAAGGGCAGGAGTGGAAAATGCTGAACAAGGGATGAAGACAACAACCAGTAGTGCGGCCAGCAAGTGACAAGTGCAAGAGTTAAGCGTGGACAACGGGTGTCAATAGTGCAGGTAAAGGGACTGTAGGGTTGCAGATACAGACCCAGGTGCAAGGGGTTGCCAGTCGGCAGTGCGGGTATGCAGCTGGGTGGGCAGGGACCTGGGCCCGATTTCGGAGGCTAACCAGATATGGGGCTGGACAGGCGAGAAAAGAATCCAAAGGGTATTTTATAGAAAGGTGACAGTTGAAAAAAGGACAGTGAAAGAGAGAAGAAGCAGAGAGAGAACGAGAGAGAAGAAAAAAAAAATAACTCCCTGGGCCTAAAGACATTAATGAGCCGGGAGGCACATGTAAGGAGCCACCCCAGAACAAGCAGCTCTGCCCCCTACGGGGCATTGGCGGATGTTGGACCACCCGGAGTCCAGTCTGGAATGACCCATGATGATTCAAACGGACAAACAGCCCACTCCGAGCCACGTGAGGTGACTGCCCAATCCAGGCTGCACAGCTGTGCCCCAGTCAGCCCACCCCGTAGCCAGCGTGATGGGTCCCTTCTAAAGGTTCTCCCGTGCCATGTATGTCAGGCACAGCCCGGGAGGTGAAGAGCAGGAAGTCTGCTACGCCCAGGAGGTGAAAACCAGCCCAGAGGCAGGCCAGGATGAAGTCCAACAGCCAAGAAAAAAATGCAGGTGCGCGGAGGTTATAGTTGTCTGTGTCCCTGTTGCCATGGGGACGAGGCAAAAATCAGTGGTGATTGCGGCACAGGAGATGCTGCATGAAGTTAAGATGGTAGGGATACCAATGGGGCCGGCTGAAGATTTTAAATGATCTGCAAGTGCAGTGGTGAGTGCGGCTGGGCCCCCCAGCCTATGGGGCCCACCATAAAGCTCTATAAAGGCCACAGGGAGCGGCGGTGACTCTGGGCGGCTGCCCAGAAGCCAAGACAACAGTGCCGGCCGCATGGTGATCATGTTTGGCCCCATGTGGTGGACGGGGCCACCAAGAAGGAACAGTGGGGGCCAGGCCCCATCTACATCAGGTGATACCCCCCATCCAGCCAAATCCAGGCAGTCACCAACGGAGACAGAGCAAAAAGTACTGTGAGGGGGTGACTGACTGCAGCAGTCACCCCATTGCGACTGTGTTGTATGGCATGTGTCATTGTGTATATATGTATATTTCTATGTATATATTTTAGTAAGAAATGTTATTCGAGGGGATTGTGTCCTCCCACGTATTCCACATCTATGACAGGTAATGACCACAGCTGTGCTGCTTCGGAAAATTTCGGCAGAGGGTGTCCTGCGTCGATCCGATGTCCCTCGAGGGCCTCCGCTGAGGGTCAGTCACCGGATGTTATATATAGGACACACGGCACCCGTAGCCTCAGTTCCGTTTTTTCCGCAAACGTGTTTGCTTCGGAATCTCTGCGCGCTCGATTCTTCTCTTCGATAGCGATGTCTTCTTCTACTATCCGAAAGTCGGGCTTTAAAAAATGTCAGGACTGCGGTTCGAAGATGTCCATCACGGACCTGCACGACATCTGCCTCTGGTGCCTCGGCGAAAGCCACGCCACCGACGACTACGAGGATTGCCAGTCCCTGACGTCTAAGGCCTTGCATGAACATAAGAAGAAATTGAAGGTAGGTAGGGTGTCTAAGCCCCATAAATCGAAGTCTGCTGGGCTTTCGACCGATGACTCGAGGGGCGACTCTCCGCGTCACTGTAAATCCAGGGGGTCTCGGTCTAGGAGTGGTTCCCGCCATTCCTCTGCTTCGTTGAGGCATTATAGGAAGTACCGTCACCGGTCGCCTTCCTCGTTGGAGGAGGACTCCGCCAGACGGTTGACTTGTGGATGCATTCCGCCAACAGATGATGGCGATTTTCGAATCGGGAGGCAGAGTTCTGTCCACGCCTTTGTAAGGAAGCCGGCAGGGAACAGGCTCAGTCCACCACTCGCACGCCTTCGAGCTCGGGAGGTCGGCGCGATCATCGGGAACCGTTGAGGTCCCGCTCGGACAAGGGAGATTGTCATAGCCGTGCCAGGTCCAGGTCCCAGTCCTCAACACCATCGAGACTGTCGAAACCTGTGAAGCCTTCGAAGAAGGCGTTGACGCCATCAGCGCTGTGTCCGTCGAGGGACTCTCTCGGGGCTCCAGTCCCTGCCGATTCCCTCAGCGCCCTCAACGCTGTTTGTAGAGGATTTGCCAGAAGTGCCCCGGAGGAATGTGGAACCACAGATGAAGGCTCTCAGTAAGTCAGTGAGGCCTGTTTTTGAGCCCTACTCTGTACCTCCTCCCAGATTGGATTTGTTCCAACCTTTGGAGTATATTTCAGAGGTGGAGGAAGGTCTGATGAGGAGATGGCTGTGCCTCCTGATGTCCCTGATGACCTTTTGTCGAGGACAGTCAGATGGAGGAACTCAGTCAGTCCTTGCATGACGCCAGTGGTCTTGGCACCTCTCCGGAGGTGGAGTTTGGCAGGCCTGAGCCTGGGACGAATGCCAAATTGAAATGACTGTGTCAGCCGGTCCATGGCTGCGAGCACCGTGATACGCAGGTTTGCGTGGTTGCGGAAGTCGGGTGTCATGATCTCTGCTTCCAAAAGGTCAGGGTTTTCCCAACTCCCTTGGAAGCAGATCCATAACCCAGGTTCCGAGTGCCAACCAGTCCCAATTGGGACCTTTTGGACCCAGTCCTGGCGCCAGTGGCACCAGGCTCATAAATATGCCCAGTCCCAGCGCTGGAAGCGCCGGGCTCATAATGCTTGGGTGGACTTACCTGCAGCAGACCATGCTGCTTACTTGCCTGCCAGTTGAGCCTCTGATCCTCTTCTGTTTGGAACTACTTTTCCTGTTGGGTGGGGCTGGAGCCACTCCCTAGATTTAGAACACTGGAACTCTTCTGGAAGGCAGGAACTCTTTTCTTACCAGGAACTCTTTTCTTACTTAGGCGTGGCTGTGGAAGGAGACACCTAAGCACTACAGGAGGCTATTTAAACCACACCCGGTGGATGAATCTTGCTTTGCGTTATTCTGCACCCTCTGCAGCAGGACGCTCATCGTGTCTTCTGCATCCAGTCCTGGGCCTAAGGAAAAAGGCTTACCATCCTGAATCCAGTCTTCAGCAACACCTATAAAGACAAGAAAGAACAGGTTAGCATTCCGGCATCTGAAAGGCAAAGGCTTACCTACTCTTCGTGCGCTCCGGAGGTCTTCATACTGCATTCCGGCATCTGAAAGACAAAAGCTTACCAACTCTTCGCACGCTCCGGAGGCCTTCGGCGCTGCATCCGCATCTGAAAGACAAAACAAGGTGCGTTTAAAGACATTGGGGAACTTTAATACTCACGTGCCATTACTCCTTTCCACATCTAATCCAGTGGGTATTCCGGCACCCTGCAGCCGCTCCGAACTCGTACCTGCAAAATAAAAAGACAGTTAGAGCGCATCGTGAAACAGGCAACAAGCGCTTACTCACGTGCTTCCAGGCGCTTCTATTCATCACACGGGCTCCATCTTCAACTCACTTCAGCCCGTCATCCGCCATCGCCGGAACCCTGCAAAACAAGAGACATCATTACTAAAGACTTTAAAAAAACATTTGAATGACTCGAAACTTACCGTTCGTGCAGTAAACGACGGACAGCAGTCCTCTGAAGTCAAGAGGCCTGTGCTACCTATCCAGTGAAGAAACTGGCTACAGCACCCTGCCCCGAGGCAGATGGAGAGCTTGGCATTCACTTACCTAAGGTGAGAGCGTTAACCTTTGGGGGTCTACAGGAGAGGAGAAGAGGAAAGAGATAGGGACACCCCAATAACCCCAGTTCATTAACCCCATATTTTCTATCTGCAGACATCTTACTCTACACGTCAGGCATACAGTGCACAGAGGTCCAGCCCAAAGAGCCAACCGGGTGCTACACATCACCTTTGAAGATACGGTAGTCGCCCAGTCAAGACCGGCGCCTCTGCGAGAATCAGGTGAGCGTTACATCGGGGTTTGCTCCTGATGTGCAATCCCGGCTTCTGAACATGCCCTTTGATGGTGTTCATCTGTTTGGCAGCAAGGCTGACGAGAGCCTTGAGAGGTTGCAGACCTCCAAAGCTGCAGCAAATTCTTTGAGCGCTGCAGTACTTCAACCTCTGCCTTTTCGTCCTAGGGGAAAGCAATGGAGAGGAGGTTCCGTTTGGTACTACTCTACCTTTGGTAGATCGAGAGCAGCTGCCAGTCAAAGGGGCATCGTAGCAGTACCAGAGGTGGAATCAAGGTACTTAAAGTGCCAAAGCCGCTCGGGCAGTTGCCTCTTTGCCCTCAGGCACTGCCGCAGCCACGTCCGCTCAGTCCTGAGGCCATGTCCCATGGTTCGCCGGTTGGGGGCAGACTTGCGCAGCATCTTGGAGAATGGCGAGCCATTACTTCAGATGTGTGGGTTCTGGAGATCATAGCCCACGGGTACTGTCTTTCTTCAGCATGGGGTCTGGCATTGATTGACATGCTCATGAATATTCCCTGTCGTCAGGCCGGGAATCCTCGGTAAAGAAAAAAATCAGTATCAGTTTTGTTTCTGATCTGTCTTTCTCACTAGTAACCAATCACTGGTATCTGGGTCATACTGCCCCCAGCCAATGCCTGCCCTCTCCCTAAGCGCCCCCTCTGGCAGCCATCCTCAGATTTTTACTGCACGCTCAAGTGTTGGGAGTCCTCGTGTTTAGCTCTCGAGCTTTTGCTGTGTTTTCGCGCTTTTTTCAAAGAGAATTTCTAATTTTTCAATGAAATAGAGCCTCAAGCTCCACAGTCTCTACATCCGATTAACGGGGATCCGTGTCAGATTTTTCCCCTCAAGGGCGAAGATTTTGTCGAGTTACGCTTCTTGGAGGAGTCCAGGAGTTTCTGCGGCCTACCCAAACATGGCCCAGGAGAAGGGAAGCTCGATGCCCGGAAAGCTGTTCAGGGTTTGCCCTGGATGCCAGCTGCAGAATGTGTTCAAGGAGGACGAGCACTCGAAACGTCTCTACTGCCTTCATGAGGACAAAACGCACGTGGAGAAGGACTGTGCGTTTTGCAGGAACGGTCGGAACGGACCATCCAGGACCGACACCTTCGTCTCTCCAACTGGCTGGAAGGAAAGAGCCCGTCAGGTGAGAAGAAGTCGTCCGAGCGGTCTTCTAAGTCCTGTGAGGGCGCCCCGGCGACGGGGGCCCAACAGAAGGCAAAGCACTGCGAGTCCGCGGGCACCGGGAGCGCCGAACGGTGGGCTCCTCGGCTGCCAGGCAGGGCGCATCCTCTCCAGCGCCATCAACCACGAGCCAACGCTCTGGCTCATGGAAGAGGAAGACCGAGAACCTGGCGAAGCTTCTGGAGAGACCCCGGTCGAGCTCGAAGGATCCAGCCGAGGGGGGGCGTGGCGGTGACCTTCCCCCCAAGGCGCGAAGGCCACAGGCCCACAGAAGGTGGTAAAGGCCTTGATTCACCCGGCCAAGGCCTCTATCGAGGAAGTCGTGGCGGCCCTGGCGCAGCCTGTGGAGGCTACACCAGTGGAGGCGACCTCGGGGCCCAGAGTCTCCCTGCCTCTGCGGAGGGAAGCCTCTTTCAGACCCATCGAAAAGACCTCTGTGAAGACCCCGGCGGAAAAAGAGGGGGGGGGCAGTGGCCATTGTGGACACAAACACAGCATCCGAGGAGGAGCTGGTAGAAGTCTTAGAGGGCTTCGACGAGGGCGTCGAAGAGGCCTGTTCCCACAGGAGGGTTCCCGACGAAGGGCGGACAAGAGTGACGGCGGCACCGGCGAGGGTCCTAGTCACCCGTCGCTTCCGGAGCCGCAGGACAACTCGGCGGCCATTTTGTTGGCAATACAATCCTTATGTTCGGAGATAAGGACAAGATTGCCCTTACCACCGACGGAGGAACCGGAACCAGGCTCGACGGAGGAGCCAGAGCCAGGCCCGGCGGGAAGCCCCCCAAACAAGAGAAGACAGAACCTTTCCCCACGTCCCCCGTTCCTGGGGATGACACGGGAACGGACACGGCCACGACGGGTACCGACGACGACGGCGGTGACGACGGGACGGAGCTCCCATCGCCCCCAGCCCGGGCCTCCCCGCCCGACGATATCGGATATTTCCATGCAATGATCACCAGGGCATCCGAGCTTTTCCAGCTCTGACCCGAAGAGAAGAAGGAAGGTTTCCTTTACCAACGGCGAGAGGCCAAGAGGAAAACAGTCCTCGCCGTGCCTCTGCTGGATGACATCTGGGACGAGGGTCTCACCCTTCTCAAGAACCCGTCTACGATGCCTGCCAAGAGGGATCGGTACGAGAAGTAGTACCGGGTCCCCGATGCAGCCCCTTTGTGCCTTAGGGCACAACCAAACCCTGACTCGGTCGTCTCAGCGGCGGCCACGAAGAAAGCGGGAGGTGCATCGGCCTCAACGTCAACTTCCCCGCCGGACGGCGAAGGAAAGAAGTTGGAGGCAATGGGACGACGAGATATCTCGTCGGCGGTATAACGATTAAGGCGGCCAACGCCCTCGCGATCGTGGCCCGCTACGACAGGGAGTTATGGTACAAGATCGCCTCCCTGTTGGACTTCCTACCGGATGACAAGAGGGCCGAGGCCCTGGAGATCTTGCAAGAAGGCGAGGTGGCGTGGGACGACGCCATAACGGTGGCAACGGACATTGCCGACACCAGGTTCCGCCTGCTAGGCAACGGCGTTTGCCTTAGACGACAAGGGTGGCTCAAGGTGATGGATTTCCACCAGGACGTACAAGCCAAGGTTTTGGACATGCCGTTCGACGGGAACAATCTGTTTGGGAAAACAGTGGATGAGTTCCTCCAAGCCATCAAGGCGGACACAGAGACAGCTAAGACCCGAGGCGTTCTCCGCCAACGAAGGCCGTCCTTTCGGAGCACCGGAGGCAAGCAGGATGACTCCAAGGGATTCGGCGGTGGCTCCTCTACGTACCGCCAAGCGGCCCGCTCCTCGTCGCAGGGAGGCTAAGGCAGCAAGGTGTCCTCCACGCAAGATTGAACCAACCGTGGTGTCGGGCCCCCACCGAAGCACCCCGGTGGGAGGCCGTCTGGCGAAGTTCGTCAGCGTGTGAGAGTCCATCTCCACCGACCGTTGGGTGCTGGACGCCCTGGCCCAGGGGCACACCCTCGAATTCCTAAAAAAGTGCCCCCGCATTCCACCTGTGGTCAGGAAGGAAAATCACGTCCCACAACTGCTATTGGAGATAAGGGCGATGCTAAAAAAAGGTGCCATCGAGCTCGTCCCAAAGAGGCTCCGGAGTATACTCAAGGTACTTCCTCGTGAGAAAGAAGACAGGAGGATGTCGACCCATCCTGGACCTGCGACGACTGAACAAGTACATCAAGGCACAGAAGTTCCGGATGGTCACCCTCTAGCACGTGCTGGGACAGCTGGAGGAGGGCGATTTCCTGTCGTCGTTGGATTTGGAGGATGCATGCTTTCACATCCCCTTTTTGGACACCGAAAGTTCCTCGGGTTCGTGGTCCAAGGGGGGCACTACCAGTTCAAGGCCCTCCCGTTCGGACTGAAATCGGCACCCAGGGTTTTCACCAAGTGCCTCGCTCCAGTGGCGGCGCGGCTGTGCCTACAGGAGATCCACGTCTTCCCCTACCTGGACGATTGGCTCATCCGCGCAAGGACAAGGGAGCTCGCCATGGAACACACAGAGAAGACCGTCCAGCTACTCACGGACCTGGGGTTCTCCATCAGCTTCCCCAAGTCCCACCTGGTCCTCTCGCAAGTCGCACTGTTTCTGGGAGCCAAGCTCGACACAGTGGCGTGTCTGGCCTCACCGTCGGAGGAAAGGACAAAGGCCATTCTAGGGAAGGTGCCGCGTTTGCTGGCCACGGACGTAACCATGTTGAGGTCCATCAAGTCCCTCCTCGGGATGATGTCCTCTTGCATATATCTCGTGCGCCTGTGCAGGCTTCGGATGCGCCCTCTACAGGAGTTCCTCAACGCCCGCTGGATACAAGCAACAGGCAGCTTCGAAGACAAGATCCCTCTCAACGAGACCTTCCGTCGAGCGATCCGGTGGTGGGGCACCCGTACTCATCTGGCGGCAGGAACAGATTTTCTGGAGGGGTGGGGAGCGCACACCGGAGATCTCCACGCGAGAGGCCTTTGGCTCCCGGAGGAGAAGCCGCTCCATATCAACATCCTGGAACTCCGGGCAGTGTTCTGGGCCCTCAGGTCCTTTCTCCCGTCCCTCAAGGGCAAGGTACTGAGGATCTTCACCGACAAGACCACCACGATGTTTTACATCCGGAAGCAGGGCGGAACCAGGTCCCCAGCCCTATCTAAGGAAGCCCAGGATCTGTGGCATTGGGCCGTTGCTCAAGGGATGTTTCTGGTGCCGTTTCATCTGGCAGGGATAAAAAACACCATCGCCGACTCACTCAGCAGAGAGCTGCGCTCGTGCCACGAGTGGGAACTACGCTAGGACCAAGTGGACCGACTCTTTCAGTGATGGGGCAAACCCCAGATCGACCTGTTCGTGACGGCAACGAACTCCAAGTGCCAGAGGTTCGCCAGCAGGTTTCCCCAACCGAGGAGCATGGGCGATGCTTTCTCGTTCCCCTGGGACGGCCTGTTCCTATATGCCTTCCCTCCGTTGCCGTTGCTGCTCCGACTCATCAACCAGCTCAAGAAGTCCCGGTGCAGAATGATCCTCGTCGCACCGGCGTGGCCGAGACAGATCTGGTTCCCGGACCTTCTGGACTTGTCAGCGTCCCCACCAGTCAATCTGTCGATGGACGCAGATCTTCTCTCCAGAGAAGGAGGCGCCATTCTTCATCAAGATCCAGAGTCGCTGAACTTGCAGGCCTGGCTCCTGCAGCACTAGAGTTTGGAGGTTTCGATATCCTGGCCGACTGCAGAGAGGTTCTTGCGAAGGCCAGGGAGTCCTCAACTCTCAAGTGCTACGGACGTAAGTGGAAGAGGTTCTCTATCTGGTGCCGGGCACAGAAGATTAACCCTCTGCAGATTACGGCCCCTCAAGTGTTGCCCTACCTACTGTCGCTAGCCAAAGCTGGACTATCTCACGATTCAATCAAGATACACCTGGCAGCGATTTCCCGATACACCAGGACTACAGGGCAGTCATCCTTGTGGTCTCATCGCCTGGTTAAGGAATTTATGAAAGGACTGTTTCGATCATTCCCGCCGGTGAAGGCACCAGCCCCGACCAGGTGCTGACCAGGCTCATGGATCCGCCATTCGAGCCATTGCATTCGGGCCCCTTGAAGTTTCTGTCGTGGAAAACAGCGTTCCTGGTGGCTATCACCACCGCACGACGCGTGGAAGATATCCAGGCACTATCGTGCAAGCCTCCATACCTGACCTTTCACGATACGAGGGTAGTGCTGAGGATGCACCCCTCCTCCATGCCCAAGGTGCAGTCGGACTTCCATTTCAACAAGCCCTTGATGTTACCAGTCTTTTTCCCAACACCTTTGTCGCCGGCCAAGAGGACTTTGCACTCGCTGGATGTAGCTAGAACGCTGAAGTTCTACGTGGACCGAACAAAGAGTTTTCAGAGGACATCACAGCTGTTTGTGAACTTTGGACCTGTGAACCAAGGGAAGGCTCGCTCGAAGGCTTCTATTTCCAGATGGCTCTCTGGCTGCATCATGCACTGTCATCGGTTGGCAAACCGACCGTTGCCTGGCCGTCCGAGAGCCCATTCGACCAGAGCGATCGCTGCTACTACGGCGTTCCTGTCTGGTGTGCCCCTGCTGGACATCTGCAGGGCTGCTACGTGGAGGTCGACGCACACCTTTACGAGATTCTACTGCGTCGACCGGGATTCCAGGGAGGAGTCCAGGGTCGGCCAAGCAGTGCTGCGCGACCTGTTCGCTTAAGGTGAGCCTGGTGAGGAGGTAAGAAATGCTTAATGTTGAATTTTGATGTAATGCTTAATGTTGGGCCTTTGCCACCTCCCGTGGTTGTGCATGTGTATACTGCTATGTATTCTTATATTCATGAGCATGTGAATCCATGCCAGACCCATGCTGGAGAACAACAGTTACAGGTAAGTAACTTGTTCCTCCCTTCCAGCAGAGGCCTCACGACAATCCACCGGGGAAGCTCTCTTTGAAGCATCCAGATCCGCTCCTTGCAAAGGAAATCCTATCCCTGCTGGAGAAAGGCGCCATAGAACTGGTGCCTGTAGCGGAGAGGAACAAGGGATGAAATTCCCCTTATTTTTTTGATACCGAAAAAAGACGGGGGATTGAGACCCATCATGGACTTGCATTGGTTGAACAAGCTCCTCTGGAAGGACAAGTTCAAGATGGCAACTCTTTCCCAAGTCCTCCAGGCCCTTCAACTTCGGGATTGTTTGGTGTCTCTAGACCTCAAGGATGCTTACTTTCATGTGCCGATTCATCCAAAGCACAGGAAGTACCTGAGGTTCGCGGTTGGCGACTCAAATTTTCAGTTTCAGGTCCTGCTGCTTGGATTGACCTCCGCCCCGAGGGTCTTCACAAAGCTGATGGTGGTGGTGGTGGCAGCGTTTCTCAAGAAAGGGGGGGATTCATGTGTACCCCTACTTGGACGAGTGGTTGATCAGGGCGCGCTCTCCCGAGCAAGCCCTGGATCATCTGTCCGTCACCTGCCACTCCCTTCACAAGCTGGGCTTCTTCCTCAATTTAAAGAAGTCCCATTTGACACCTACCCAGCGGCTCCAGTACATCGGAGCAGTGCTCGACACATCCCTGGGGCAGTAGTCGCCTCCCCAGGTGAGGACTCTTCACATTCTGCAGATAGTGGACAAGTTTCAACGTGCCCAGAGTCTCCCGGCATTCGAATTCTTGATGTTGCTCGGCCTCATTGCATCCTGTATTTTCCTGGTGCCTGAGGCCAGGCGGCGGATGAGATCTCTGCAGTGGACTCTCAAGATGCAGTGGTCGCAGTTCTCCGGCAGGATGTCGGATCCCGTTCAGATTCCGACCTCGGTCGCCCAGGATCTTCTATGGTGGGCCGACGAAGGCAATCTGATGAAGGGAGCACCATTTTGGCAGCCATGGCCGGAGGTGACGATCGTGACAGATGAATCCCGATCAGGTTGGGGAGCTCATGCCAACGAGTTGACAGTCAGCGGACGTTGGTCTCTGTCGGAGTCCAGACTCCACATCAATCTGTTAGAGCTGAAGGCCGTCAGGCTAGCCCTGAAAGCTTTTCTGTCGTCTGTGCAGGGAGGCGATGCAGGGTCACTCCCGTTGTGCAGGGAGGAGATGCAGCTCTGGTTCTGGGCCATCCAGCAGGACATTTCGATCTCGGCAGTTACGAAAATGCGGCGGCGGATGCTCTGAGCAGGCAGAGCACGTTTTCTCACGAGTGGGAGCTGGCTCAGGAAGTTCTTTTGGAGATCTTCGCCCTTTGGGGAACCCCACAAGTGGATCTCTTCGCCACCAGTGTCAACCGGAAGTGCAAGAGATTCTGCTTGCAGGAATTTACTCCAAGAGGAGCCTTCGGGGACGCGTTCGTAGTGGAGTGGTCCTTCCCACTGCTGTACGCGTTTCCTCCAGTCCCTGTCATTCCACAAGTGTTGCGGAGGTTACGGAGGTTCGGTTCCCGAATTATCCTCATTGCTCCGACATGGGCCAGGAGAGCGCGGTGTCCGGACATTTTAGACATGTCCATCTGCCCTCCACGCCGTCTTCCCTATCGAGGCGGTCTGCTCTCACGGGAGGGGGGTCGGGTTCTCCAACCAGAGGTCAAGTCTCTCAGCCTTCATGCTTGGTATCTGAAAGGTTGAGGTATAAGGATTGTGACCTCCCCGGACACGTGATCGAGGTGTTGCTTTCGGCCAGAAGGCCCGCAACGAAATCCCTGTACCGTTGCTGTTGGAGAAAGTTCTGTGACTGGTGCAGGGTACAGAATGTGGATCCTTTCCAATGTTCCATTCCTTTGGTTTTGACTTTTTTGCTTTCCTTAGCCCACAAGGGCCTGCAAGTGGGTACCATTAAGGGTTACCTGGCGGCGCTGTCCATATTTAAGCGCTCGTCTGAGGAATGTTATCATTTTAAGATTCCTTTGATTTCCAAGTGCCGGGATGGGATTTGAATTTGCTTTTAAAGTTCCTAATGGGAGCTTCGTGTGAGCCCTTACATTCTTGTCCGTTGCGACTGTTGTCCTTTAAAACTATGTTTTTGGTTGCGGTTACTTCCGCTCGCAGAGTGAGTGAGTTGCAGGCACTTTCCGCCAAGCCACCCTTTACTGTTTTCCATAAGGACAGGGTTGTCCTGCGGGTACGGCCTTCTTTTCTTCCAAAGGTTGTGTCGGAATTCCATTTGAGCCAGAAGGTGATTCTTCCAGCGTTTTATCCTCCTCCACATCCTGGCAAGGAAGAGGAGAGGCTTCATAGGTTGGACCCTAGGAGAGCTTTGAGTTTCTCTCTCTCACGGATGTCCCAGGTCAGAGTGGACGATCAGCTCTTTGTTGATTATGCTGGAAGGCGCTTGGGTCAGGCTGTTTCCAAACAGACCTTGTCCAGATGGATCATTTTGACAATCTCTGAATGTTACCGTTTGGCGGGAAAGGACCCTCCAGTAGGCTTACAGGCTCACTCTACTAGGGGTGTGGCTGCCTCCACTGCTCTACAGAGGGGTGTTCCTCTTGGCAATATTTGCGAAGCAGCCACATGGGCCTCTGTCCATACTTTTGTGAGACATTATTCCTTGGACTCCATCCATGGGCAGGATTTGGCTTTTTGTAAGGCAGTCCTCTATTCAGCTATTTGATTGGGCATTCTAAAATTGTAAATTGGTAAATTCTTTCCCACCTCCATAAGTTGGTACTGCTTTGGGAGTCTGTCATAGATGTGGAATATGTCGGAGGACACAATCCCCTCGAAGAACAAGTTACTCACCTTATCTGGTAAAGTTCTTTCAATTGGATGTTCCTCCGACGTATTCCACATCAAACCCTCCCAGCCTGCTCCTCTACAGAATTTCTTATGCGATTGCAGCTTACGTGTCCGCAAGGTTTTCTGCCGTCATATTGGCAGGAGATTTGTGCCACACGTTCTGGGGAAAAACTACAACTGAGGCTACGGGTGCCGTACGTCCTATATATAACATCCGGTGACGCTGACCCTCGACGGAGGTCCTCGAAGGACAATGGATCGACGTCATCGACGCAGGACGCCCTCTGCCGAAATTTTCCGAAGCAGCAGAGCTGTGGTCATTACCTGTCATAGATGTCGAATACATCGGAGGAACATCCCATCGAAAGAACGTTACTAGATAAGGTAAGTAACTTGTTCTTTTGGATGTCATGTAGGGAAATATGGGTTTCAATGGGATTGCGAAATAGAAAGTTAAGTAGGTGTAGGACATTTGGTAGGAGAGGTTTAGGGAAGATTGGGGTAGCGGGAGGATGTGGTGGCTTGCTTGAGGCTGTATAGCGATATGGGTCCACCCACAAAGGCAACCCTCTGGCCTCACACTCCATGTGGGTGGTACCTGAAGCTCATAAAAGGGGTCTGTTGCCTCAGACTGATCCTATGGGTCCTTGAGCCCCCTCCAAGAGAAGGTCAGCCTAGCAGGTCCACGTCTAGTTGGTAGTCGCGCCAGGGGAAAGGTAGGACGGGGAATAGGAATGTTTTAATAAAGAGGGGTCCCTGCTGGGATCCCTATAATATCCACTCTGGTGTCTGCCTGGTGTCTGTCCATTCAGTTATCTAAGATCTCCGGGTGTAGCCCATCTCCTGTTAACAGCAATTTTATTTGACAGGTGCAGCGCTCCTCCCTACCCAGCGGCCCTGGGCTGGTGGGAGTTCCGGTTTCCATGGGGACTGTCCCTGACGTAATCTGGGAATAGGCGCTCCCTGGCCTGTGTTTGGGCCCTAAAACAGGGGCTATATTATGGTATTAACATTCACAAATAGCTGAGTCTGACTCAAAAATAGCAATTAGTCAAATAGACAGGAGAGCTGCGAACAACAGTACTGCTTGTTGTTTAAGCCAATTCTGTTTAAACTACTGTTGGAAAGAAAATCGTGACTATCTTGAGACTGTTTTATTTAAACTTCCATTTGTGCAGATTGATTAGAAATATTTCTCTTTACAGCTATTTGTGCAGATGGCAGCTACTACAAATTTCTGTTTAATCAGAAAGGTGAATGTTCAAGAGATATATATGCACAGTTTCTGGAGATGACCGATGACAAGCTATAACTGAACACATCTGTATCCCAGCAAATCAACACAATGCCCGAATATTGGAAGGATGAATCGACCAAAGCCCTTTAATGGCGTAGAGAAGCAATGTCTCACTTTGAATAATCTATAGAATTACAGGAACAGCTAATGAAACGGAATACTTCTTCCAAGTTACCCCGATTGTTGCTGTTTATTCAAACGTTGCTTCATTAAGACTTTGGGTTGCTGTACAAGTTTGATCATTTTCCAGAAGAACTGCTTGTTCCTTTAGATTGGTTTTCCCACTTTGAGATGATGTTTGAGGTAACTATGAAAACAAATAATTAGAGTTCAGAAGAGAATTTCCTGCTACATGGAGATGACAGGATGTTGTATGACAAGGAATGTTTTTGCTTGTGAAAAGGAACAAAGACTATTTCAAGTGAGCGTTCCTTCACATTTTGAACTGGATATGTGTCTGCGGAATTTGACCATACATGTACATTAACATTCTTATAAACTAAAAAGTTATACCAGCAGCTATGCCTTACTACAGGAGAATGAAGACCTCCACATTCTGCAATTAGAATCGTGTCTGCTTTCAACAGGGACATATTGCAAGCAGCGTGGTCGTCTCAATTTTGAATTCTGAAAAAACACTTGATTAACTTTCTAGTTAGCTCCAGTGTTCCTTTTCCCCCATTCCCTGCCTCGACTGGTTATATGTAGCTGTCCTGCATTTTGCCCCTGTTCCTTATTTACACATAAAAGCACTAATGTAAATTGCCAGAGGTGCAAAACCGTATTGTTTGAACAGTCACCTTTGTCTAATGAATACCATTTTCCTCTACTAAAAAATACAGTGCTACCATGTTAACTGTTTACCTTCTAACAGTTATTGTAAATAAATGATATCCTTTTTAATGTTTCTTTCTTTGGTATTTACAACAAAGTATTGGTTCCAGATAAAAACACGTTTGCTCAGTTTGTGTATGTAAATGCCACTGAATACATTTTCATAATCACTGTTGCTTATGTGTACCAATTTAAATTAGAATAGAGCCAGTTGTGTCTGCGCCACACTGTCATTTGATTTTGCTATAGCAGTTCTTTTAACTGTAGTTAGCATCACTTCAGTTTTCAAGGGATACCACCATTTAAATAGGCTCTTTGTGCTGTAGTATGTTTCTCATTGTGCTGTGTTTTATGGAAGTTGTTTTCATTGTTATATCTGCAATAGCCAGCAGCGAATTGTTTATTACTGATGGTAGGTTTGTATTTTTAAAAACTGCTCCAATTCGAAAAAGGTGGTTATTCATCATAAAATCTTAAGTGATATGAGGCATTTGTCAAGGACCTCTGCAATCTTAGTCACTTTTATGCATTGAGCGTATTTTGCTTGTCCCCAGTCAGCCACTACCATACATTGAAAGGTTTGCAATTTAATTACGGGAAGTCTGTTCCAGAGCCTTCGTCCTAGTTCATTAGTAATCTTTACTCGGAGAAGCAAGATTATCATTTTATGACCTTAGTGATCTGGATGTGTGTGCATTAATTCCCTAATTCGATTAATATACAGTTAATCATTGTCTCCAGGTACGCAGAATTGAGAACCTTTGTTTCCACAGAAGTACGAGCAGCACCTACATGGAAAGTGGATATGATTGGAACGGTGGGTGCCCCACGAGGGAGAGGGGGATTCGCAGGTCCCTGAGGTGGAAGGGGGGGTCTTGTAGGAATGGGCCCAAGGGGGGGGGGGCATGTTGGAGGATGGGTAATTTCTCACAGAAATGGAGCACGGGCAAGTGGCTGCATACAACCAGCAATAATCGCCTGTACGTGCAAGGTGCTCAGTCCCGTACCCACAGTCTTATGCCCTTATCAGCCCTGTATGGTGTACTACCGCACATGGCCCTGCCTGCTCCCCCTCCACAGTTGCAAGTGGCAGCGCCCACTAACACACCAGCATATGCAGTACATCCCAGGCAGCGGCAGGCCCCCCCAAGTGCTCAACAATGCTGTGCCCCATGGCAGTGCAACACAATACCAAGGGGTCAGTGTAGTGGGGTAAAACCCTTTCGTCTTCCCAGGGACAAACACCTACCCAGAATAGGACAGCCTGCATAGAACCTTAGCGTGCCCAGTTCTGTCAGTTACTGCCAACCCTTGGTGGCCATGACGCTGGCAGACAATGGCCTCTTAAAGGCTAAACTATCTAAACTGTGTGTTACCCTCAAAATGAATTGGGTCCACTGTTGCCCTTGGCTCTATTCAGTATGTGGACGCAGCGCTGCAAGGAACATCACCTTTTCCCACACCAAAAATGACGGCGTCGCATGCAAGCCCCACTTACACCTGTTCGAAGGGCCTCTGGTGGTAATAGGTCTGTGTCCATTTTGGGGGATGCATTTAAAATGTACTTATCTCAACTAAGTCAATAAAGATTATCTCTCAACAGATAGTGCCAAGGACAACAGAAGAAGATCACAGCGATGCATCGGAATATGAGAGATTGCCACCCCTTCAACTGAAACCAGGAGATCTCATGTTTGTGGGGAACTTTGTCTGCAGATGGAGTGAGCCACGGTACAACGGCCCCTACACAGTCTATGCCACTCCATTTGCGGTCAAACGTAAGGAATTGGGGTATTGGGTACACCTCTCTGATGTCCAGCTGTCTCCCTCTACAGCACCTCCTTCACTCACTTGTTTGTCACCCAATTGATTACCTTCTGTTCGGTCTGTTCACTTTGCATCAGCATATTGTTTTTCTTATTCTCTGTGTGGACCGTACTACATCAATACATCTTCGCTACCTCATCTCCTTCAGTGCGAACAGCACTGTTATCAGAAAATGTGGATTCCCTTTGTTGTAATATTTACTCAGTGCTATAAAAGTGTTATTTCTTAATTTGGAAACGTGAAGCATGCTATGGGAATTGTGTGTTTAACACTTCTATCACCCTGCAGATCTCGCATCACAAGCATCGGATGATTACATCGCTGCTATACATATGTTGTGTTTTCATGTTAGGTCTCGGTATATAATCTGTCAGCCAGGTTATAAGGTTCTCCAGCATGGGGTCTGGCATGGATTCACATGCTCATGAATTTTCCCCGTCGTCAGGCTGGGAATCCTCAGTAAAGAAAAAAATCAATATCCGTTTCGTTTCTGATCTGTCTTTCTTAGTAGTAACCAAATCACTGGTCTCTGGGTCATACTGCCCCCAGCCAATGACTGCCCTCTCCCTAAGCCCCGCCTCTGGCAGCCATCCTCCGATTTTTACCGCACGCTCAAGTGTTGGGAGTCCTCGTGTTTAGCTCTCGAGCTTTTTGCTGCGTTTTTGCGCTTTTTCAAAGAGATTTTCTCCTTTTCCGGTCAAATAGAGCCTCAAGCCCCACTGTGTCCACATCCGATCAACGGGGACCCATTTCGGATTTTCTACGCCCCTCAAGGGTGAAGTTTTCATCGGGTTACGCTTCTTGGAGGAGATGGCCCAGGAGAAAGGAAGCTAGACGCCCGGAAAGCTGTTCAGGGTTTGCCCTGGATGCCAGCTGCAGAATGTGTTCAAGGAGGACGAGCACTCGAAATGTCTCTACTGCCTTCATGAGGACAAAACGCACGTGGAGAAGGACTGTGCATTTTGCGGGAACATGTCGGAACGGACCATCAGGGACCGACACCTTCGTCTCTCCAGCTGGCTGGAAGGAAAGAGCCCGTCAGGTGAGAAGAAGAAGAAGAAGTCCGAGCGGTCTTCTAAGTCCTGTGAGGGCGCCCCGGCGACGGGGGCCCAACAGAAGGCAAAGCACCGCGAGTCCGCGGGCACCGGGAGCGCCGAACAGTCAGGCTCCTCGGCTGCCAGGCAGGGCGCATCCTCTCCAGCGCCATCAACCACGAGCCAACGCTCTGGCTCAGGGAAGAGGAAGGCCGAGAACCCGGCAAAGCTTCTGGAGAGGCCCCGGTCGAACTCGAAGGATCCAGCCGAGGGGGGCCGAGGCGGTGACCCCCCCCCCCCCCAAGGTGAAGGCCACAGGCCCGCAGAAGGTGGTAAAGGCCTTGATTCACCCGGCCAAGACCTCTATCGAGGAAGTCACGGCGGCCCTGGCGCAGCCTGAGGAGGCTACACCAGTGGAGGCAACCTCGGGGCCCAGAGTTTCCCTGCCACCGCAGAGGGAAGCCTCTTTCAGGCCCATCGAGAAGACCCCCGTGAAGACCCCGGCGGAAAAAGCGGGGGGGAGCCGGTGGCCATTGTGGACACGGACACAGCCTCCGAGGAGGAACTGGTTGAAGTCTTGGAGGGCCTCGACGAGGGCGTCGAAGAGGCCCGGTCCCACGGGAGGGATCCCGACGAAGGGGATGACGAGAGCGGCGCCGGCGAGGTTCCTAGTCAACAGTCGCGCCCGTCGCTTCAGGAGCCGCAGGACAACTCGCGGCCATTTTGTTGGCAATACAATCCTTATGTTCGGAGATAAGGACGAGATTGCCCCTACCACCGACGGAGGAGCCGGAACAAGGCCTGGCGGAGGAGCCAGAGCCCAGGCCCATCAGGAAGTCCCCCAAACAAGAGAAGACGGAACCATCCAGCCCCGCCTTTTCAGCCCTCGCGGCCTGCTCAGCCTTTGCCCACGTCCCCCGTACCTGGGGATGACACAGGAACGGACACAGCCACGATGGGTACGGATGACGACGGCGGCGACGACGGGACGGAGCTCCCATCGCCCCCAGCCCGGGCCTCCCCGCCCGACGAGATTGGGTTTTTCCACGCTATGATCGCCAGGGCATCAGCTTTTTCAGCTCTGCCCCGAAGAGAAGAAGGAAGGTTTCCTTTACCAACGGCGCAAGGCCAAGAGGAAGACAGTCCTCGCTGTGCCTCTGCTGGATGACATCTGGGACGAGGGTCTCACCCTTCTCAAGAACCGATCTACAATGCCTGCCAAAAGGGATCGGTACGAGAAGAAGTACCGAGTCCCTGACGCTGCACCTTTGTGCCTTAGGGCGCAACCGACCCTGACTTGGTTGTCTCGGCGGCGGCCAAGAAGAAAGTGGGGGGGGGCATCAGCCTCAGCGTCAACTTCCCCGCCGGACGGCAAAGGAAAGAAGCTGGATGCATTGGGACGACGAGTTATCTCGTCGGCGGCAACAACAACGATTAAGGCGCCAACGCCCTCGCGATTGTGGCCTGCTATGACAGGGAGTTATGGTACAAGATCGCCCCCTTGTTGGACTTCCTACCGAACGACAAGAGGGCTGAGGCCCTGGAGATCTGCGGGAAGGTGAGGTGGCGTCAGACCACGCCATAACGGTGGCAACGGACATTGCCGACACCGGTTTCCGCCAGCTTGGCAACAGCGTTTGCCTCAGACGACGAGGGTGGCTCAAGGCGACGGATTTCCGCCAGGACGTACAAGCCAAGGTTTTGGACATGCCGTTCGACGGGAACAATCAGTTTGGGAAAACAGTGGATGAGTCCCTCCAAGCCATCAAGGCGGACACGGAGACAGCTAAGACCCTAGGCGTTCTCCGGCAACAAAGGCCATCCTTTCGGAGCACCAGAGGCAAGTAGGGTGCCTCCAAGGGATTCGAGGGTGGCTCCTCTACGTACCGCCAAGCAGCCCGCTCCTCGTTGCAGGAAGCCTATAGAGGATGGGGCAAGTCGGGTGGACCCCGCCGTCGTCGCCAGGGAGGCCAAGGCGGCAAGGCGTCCTCCAAGCAAGATTGAACCGACTGTGGTGTCGGGCCCCCACCGAAGCACCCCGGTGGGAGGCCGGCTGGCGAAGTTCGTCAGCGTGTGGGAGTCGTATTTCTAAAAAAGTGCCCCTGCATTCCTCCCGTGGCCAGGAAAGAAAACCACGTCCCTCAACTGCTGTTGGAGGTAAGGGCGATGCTCAAGAAAGGTGCCATCGAGCTCGTCCCAAAGAGGCTCCGGGGCTCCGGATTATACACAATCTACTTCCTCGTGAAAAAGAAGACAGGAGGGTGGCGACCCATCCTAGACCTGCGACGACTGAACAAGTACATCAAGGCACAGAAGTTCCGGATGGTCACCCTTCAGCACGTGCTGGGACAGCTGGAGGAGGGTGATTTCCTGTCTTCGTTGGATTTGGAGGATGCATACTTTCACATTCCCATTCTAAAAGGACACCGGAAGTTCCTCAGGTTCGTGGTCCAAGGGCGGCACTACCAGTTCAAGGCCCTCCCGTTCGGATTATAGTCGGCACCCAGGGTTTTCACCAAGTGCCTCGCTCCAGTGGCAGCGTGTCTACGCCTGCAGGGGATCCACGTCTACCCCTACCTGGACGATTGGCTCATCCGCGCAAGGACAAGCGAGCTCGCCGTGGAACACACAGTGAAGACCGTCCAGCTACTCACGGACCTGGGGTTCTCCATCACCTTCCCCAAGTCCCACCTGGTCCCCTCTCAAGTCGCACTGTTTCTGGGAGTCAAGCTCGACACAGTGGCGCGTCTGGCCTTGCCATCAGAGGAAAGTACAAAGGCCATCCTAGGCAAGGTGCAGCGTCTGCTGGCCATGGACGTGGCCAGATTGAGGTCCATCAAGTCCCTCCTCGGGATGATGTCCTCTTGCATTTATCTCGTGCGCCTGTGCAGGCTTCGGATGCGCCCTCTACAGGAGTTCCTCGACGCCCGCTGGATTTAAGCGACGGGCAGCTTCGAGGACAGGATCCCTCTCAACGAGACCTTCCAACGAGCGATCCGGTGGTGGGGCACCCGCGCTCATCTAGCAGCGGGGACAGACTTTCAGACCCCGGCCTCCCTGGAAGGGTGGGGAGCCCACTCCGGAGATCTTCACGCGAGAGGCCTTTGGCTCCCGGAGGAGAAGCCGCTCCACATCAACATCCTGGAGCTCCGGGCAGTGTTCTGGGCCCTCAGGTCCTTTCTCCCGTCCCTCAAGGGCAAGGTGGTGAGGATCTCCACCGACAACACCACCACGATGTTCTACATCCGGAAGGAGGGCGGAACCAGATCCCCGGCCCTATCCAAGGAAGCCCAGGACCTGTGACATTGGGCCGTTGCACAAGGGATGTTTCTGGTGCCGTTTCATCTGGCAGGGATAAAAAACACCATCACCGACTCACTCAGCAGAGAGCTGCGCTTGTGCCACGAGTGGGAACTATGCCAGGATCAAGTGGACCGACACTTTCAGCGATGGGGCAAACCCCAGATCGACCTGTTAGCGACGGCGACGAACTAAGTGCCAGAGGTTCGTCAGCAGGTTTCCCCAAATGAGGAGCATGGGCGATGCTTTCTCGTTCCCCTGGGACGGCCTGTTCCTATATGCGTTTCCTCCGTTGCCGCTCCGACTCATCAACCAGCTCAAGAGGTCCCGGTGCAGAATGATCCTCGTCGCACCGGCGTGGCCGAGACAGATCTGGTTCTCAGACCTTATGGACTTGTCAGCGTCCCCACCAGTCAAGCTGTCGACGGACACAGATCTTCTCTCCAGAGAAGGAGGCGCAATTCTTCATCACGACCTGGAGTCGCTGAACTTGCAGGCCTGGCTCCTGCAACACTAGAGTTTGGAGGATACGATATCCCAGCTGACTGCAGAGAGGTTCTTGCGAAGGCCAGGGCGTCCTCAACTCTCAAGTACTACGGACATAAGTGGAAGAGGTTCTCTATCTGGTGCCGTGCACAGAAATTTAACCCTCTGCGAATTACGGCCCCTCAAGTATTGCCGTACCGTCTGTCGCTAGCCAAAACTGGACTATCTCATGCTTCAATCAAGATACAGCTGGCAGCGATTTCCTGATACACCAGGACTACAGAGCGGTGATCCCTGTGGTCTCATCGCCTGGTTAAGGAATTTGGTTTGCAAAGGTAGTTAAGGAATTTATGAAGGGACTGTTTCGATCATTCCCGCCGGTGAAGGCGCCAGCCCCGGCGTGGGAGCTCAACGTGGTGCTGCTGACCAGGCTCATGGGTACGCCATTCGAGCCATTGCATTCGGCCCCGTTGAAGTTTCTGTCGTGGAAAACAGCGTTCCTGGAGGCCATCACCTCCGCACGACGCATGCGAGAGATCCAGGCACTATCCTACAAGCCTCCATACCTGACCTTTCACGATACGAGGGTAGTGCTGAGGACGAACCCCTCCTTCATGCCCAAGGTGCCGTCGGACTTCCATCTCAACGAGCCCTTGGTGTTACCAGTCTTTTTCCCTTCGCCGCCGGCCGAGAGGACTTTGCACTCGCTGGATGTAGCTAGAGCGCTGAAGTTCTACGTGGACCGAACAAAGAGTTTTCAGAGGACATCACAGCTGTTTGTGAAATTTGGACCTGTGAACCAAGGGAAGGCTCTCTCGAAGGCTTCCATTTCCAGATGGCTCTCCGGCTGCATCATGCACTGTCATCGGTTGGCAAACCGACCGTTGCCCGGCCGTCCAAGAGCACATTCGACCAGAGCGGTCGCTGCTACCACGGCGTTCTTGTCTGGTGTGCCCCTGCTGGACATCTGCAGGGCTGCTACGTGGCAGTCGACGCACACCTTCACGATATTCTACTGCGTCGACCAGGATTCCAGGGAGGAGTCCAGGGTCGGCCAAGCAGTGCTGCGCAACCTGTTCGCTTAAGGTGAGCCTGGTGAAGAGGTAAGAAATGCTTAATGTTGAGTTTTGATGTAATGCTTAATATTGAGCCTTTGCCACCTCCCGTGGTTGTGCATGTGTGTACTGCTATGTATTCTTATATTCGTGAGCATGTGAATCCATGCCAGACCCCATGCTGGAGAAGGAACAAGTTACTTACCTGTAGCTGTTGTTCTCCAGCATGGGTCTGGCATGGATTCACATGCGAACCCTCCCTGCTACCCCTCTGCGGCTCTTCACTTGGTCATACTGCCACTTTACGTGCTACCAAATCTGAGGATGGCTGCCAGAGGCGGGGCTTAGGGAGAGGGCAGTCATTGGCTGGGGCCAGTATGACCCAGAGACCAGTGATTGGTTACTACTAAGAAAGACAGATCAGAAACGAAAATGATACTGATTTTTTTTCTTTAACGCGGATTCCCGGCCTGACGACATGGAATATTCATGAGCATGTGAATCCATGTCAGAACCATGCTGGAGAACAGCAGTTACAGGTAAGGAACTTGTTCCTTGCAGCATATAAATGGGGGGGGGGGTATAGTACAGGGAGTGCATACAAAAATTTATTTTATGAATATGGTACTGTTCGCAATGATGGTGTAATAGACAATTTAATGAATGTACAAAGGATGCGGGTAGTTTATACAGTCACATGACAATGGAAACATTGAGGTAAGAGGAGTGGACGAAGAGAAAGAATACGACCAGTATTAAAGGGTTGTATTCGATACAACGACTGACGTGCATCCTCCAGAATTCAGTAATTTATGGTATAGTCACATGCGCTCAGTAGGGGAAGCAGCGGTCGAATGGGAGCTGTTCGGTTTGCTTTCACAACCCCCACGCGTAGGGGGCACCCAAAATGTTAGTGCCCCATGAAATGCCATTGCTGGAAGCCCAGTGTCTAGTGCAGGTCGCAGAGGAGTAAGAGTTTTGCTTCGAAGGACATGGAACCGTTCTGGTGGGAACCAACAGCAAATGGAACAAGACACTATTCATCTGTGATCTCAGCAAGGGCACAGCAGCCCTCATGGACATCTTTTGCATCTCCCACCATCATGGAGAGAACATGTTCACTAACAACCTTACATTCAGCCATCCTCGAAGTTCCTGAAGCTCACTTAACTACAGCACCCAGGTATGTCACAGCACAGTCGAAGCAACATTTGCAAGTAAGAAACTAAGAAAGAAGCGCTCACTAAAAAGGGATCAAATGATCAGTCTGAGGTTTCCTCCAAATTGCTCAGAGAAATTCTAAACAAATATCACCTGTACACCCAAGACAGAGGTGTTCTTCGCCTCCCTTCTGATACCAGGGGTCCAGGCTGCAGGCAAAAACCAAATGGCTCCAGATTGTGATGTGGGGAATTATTCATTTGGCGAATGATACGGAACATGCACTGAATGCGATCAAGAGTGAAATGCATGTGATCTGGTTGATGACCCTTCAGAACCGGTATGTCTAGACCTGCTGACGGCCATGGAAGGGGACTTGTGCACAAAAATTGGACTGTCATGTTTTATGTACTCCCCCAAATGATACAGAAAATGGGTCGCTGTCACACATCACAAGCTCAAGACAGGCATGAAGAATGGAGTAGGAGCTGAAGATTTGTTCGACACATTGTTCTCTTGGGCACCAACAATGGGGAAGATCTTTATCCCTATCGTAGTACAGATGATACTCCGGTGTTGCGTAAAGACATTCCCGAACAGTGCCATGATGATGGCCTCGATAGGGGCAGCTACAGCTCCTCGTAGTACAAAAGATGGGCATGCTCTAAAAAATCCAAAAAGATCCAAAAAACCTCATATGATGAGAATTGACCGGCCCATAGACCCACTGGGGGCCCTACCTACACCCCCACCAGATCAAGAAAATGACATAGAACATTGGTTCGACCTAGCGGGCGATGAGGGATGTATCTACCTTGCGTGTACCCCGGAGATCATGTATGCAGGGTGTGGCTATCCAAGATGAAACCTAGGGTTCAGGAGGCAGAATGGGGGGAATATTAGGCTGCATGTTCAGCTGCCCTGGCCCCTCCCAACCGTTTAGGTTGAGAAAAATATATTAGTGGTCACAAGGGGGAGGGAGATGAAAAATGCAAAACAGGCGTAAAGTTTGTACCAAGTTGTGGAACTATAGGTAGGCCCAGGTATAGGGTGTGTGTGTTAGAATATAATAACTGAGCGAAAATGAAAAATAATCTAGCAGCCTCCCCTAGTCCTCCGCTGCGGGAATACTGAAGCACTGCTTTATTAGAGTGAGGTCTAGTCTGCCTCAGTGAAAGTAGTAGCACAACATGGCAATGAGTCCCGAATCACTTTCCCATCACGTGCCCCAGCAAAGGAAACTAGCGAAAGTAATGTAATGCCCAAGCACAGGTAGGGCTGCACCCATCCTAAAAGACTAACCCATGAGAGCCCGGGCAGAGGTCTTGAGCTGCGAAAATGCCGGGCACTAGCACTTCCTAGAATGATGGTCATCCCATTTGAACTGCCAGATGCCCATGACCAGAACATCTAAATCCTTCACAATTTGGCTGATCAGTGCAGTCCTCGGGGGAGGGGGGGGGGGGGGCACAGATAAAGCTCCAGGGAGGGGCAGCTGGCAAGGAGTGAGCTATCCTGTGATTTGTACTATGATGTGCAAGGCGCAGGCATCCAGATAAGTCGTACCAGGCCTTTTTATGCATGGCAATCTTGTAAATATGACGGCTTTTGTTATTTTGTGTACTTTTACGCACAGGTTTAGAGCAGAAGGAAGTGATTTTTATCTACAATCGGAAGCCATGGAGAAAAGCCTCTGAAATTGACTATATTTCTCTGAAGCCTTTAAAAAAAGAAACTGCACACTGTGATAAAAGGAATGGTTTTTTATTGTATAATTAATAAGATGGAAAACTAAATTGCAATTGAGAATTCATCCTTTGTAACAAATTATGCTTTTATTTCCAGTGAAATCAAACCAGTATTGCACAATTGTATTTTTCAGAGTTCTTTTGCTGTGTGCATAATCGTGCAGAGGCAGAACATTTTTACACTTCTAATTTAATTTACACACGGTGTGTAAAATCATGAGTATGCAGTCTAGTTTACATCCATTCAACCTTGCAGTCAATGGGGTACATTACTATAAATGGTCAGTGGCAGCAGAGTCCTTTGCTCAAGGGTGAGTGATAATCATTACACCAATCACAGGTGCTCTAGCCTCTCAAATCTTTAAGACTACAATTAAAACATCCAAAACCTGACTATCCAGGAAGTGCAACCTCTGTTAAAAAAACAAACAACATTTGTAATTGAAATAGAAACTCAGCTAAACCTTTGCTTCATACATGGTTCGTCACTGTGATTAGTATACCTCATTTGATACTCAGTTTACCGACCTCTGAAGTATATGAGCCAATAAGATACCGCAGCCGGCTTAGCAATTGTGGCTGTGATCTTTGCATGATCTGCAAGTTGCAGGTTCGGATCCCAGAAGGCCAACTCAGGCTTTCATCGTTTCAAGGTCGATAAAGGAGTACCAACTTCTGTTTGGTGATAGAACATATGTATCACAATTATGTACAGTGCTTTGCCAAAAGCGCTATATAAATAACTGTAACAAAGCGGCCTCCTTGGACTTTAGCTTTATTACAAGTCTCTTTAAGATGTTACAGCACATGAACATTCTCACAGCTCATACATACAAAGCAAGCACAACATAGCACATCTTCATTTATTCCCAAGACACCACATACACAAAGCACAACACATCTCCCTCTCTACCACACTCGCATGTCTACACAAGGAAACGCACTAGCTGTGCATCTTTTTAAGGAGAGATGCAACTCTCCTAAACAATGTTAGGGTGCATACCCCAACCCACTCTACATGCTAGGAGGGCGCCCCCCCCTCACTCCATATGCTGTCTTCCCTTCAGCACACTTCTAAATCTCGGGATACACATCCCTAACAGGTGGAATACACTCTGCTCACACTCACTTCTAACGACTGGAGGCGCAACCATCCAATCACTGTGACGACATAGCCACACTCGCACAGTTAGAGAGCACGACCCTCTAACTGTTCCACTTCTTCACCGGTAGTGAAGAACCTAACTTCAGCTTCATCTTCACTTCAACATGGAAGGCGCTACCCTCCATTCATTTGTGGGACACCATAACCCCACTCACCCAATCGGAAGGCGTGACCTCCACACTGCTGCACAAGTATCCATACCCAACGTGGAAGGCGCTACCTCCCATTCTTGCAGAGCACTACATACCTTCTCTCTCTTCGACAGGAGCGACCCCCCTGGGACTTCTGGGCACACACACGCTCATGCCCGCACCATTCACAACAGGCATTGTGAGCTGCAATCCCCACTTAAAACTGGAGCCCTCACTTACACATCTTCACCTGACTTCAAATACTACTTGGCACTTCATTGCCCCCATTTACAGTATTTTACTTTAATGCCTAAAAGTCCTTGGGTGCGTTGCACCTGTAAACTGAAAATCCTCAAATGGTTAGGCTTTAATTCCTACCAACCATTGGCAGCTGTACTTAAAATCCTAGAAAACTTCAGTATCTGATAAACTTAAATGGCATAATCATATTCTCCTCACTTGCTCTGTGCATCACACATCCACTTACTTTAAACCTTTTACATGTTAGGTTATTGCAGAACATTTTTATGCACCAGTTCTTGTAGACACTTCTATACCAGTAAGTACATGTAAAAGGCTACTGTAGGTGCATCAGCCAAAAAGAACAGCAACCCGTAGCAGTCACTTCAGAGTTTTGCTTAATCGGTGTACGCAGGACTTCACTGCTCTCTGCACATGTTTACTTTCATGCCAGTACGTCCTCTTCTCCACGCGTTTTTATTTTCATGCCAGTACGACAATATCCCGCATTGTAGCTTACTGCATATTGCGGCGTCTCGCCCAGTTCAGGAGCATTGTCCTTACTTCGGCACAGGCTCGGTTTCAAATTGTTCCTCCACTCGGTTAACATCTTCTCTCACCGCACACTGTTTCTACGCATTGGAATGCTTCCGACATCACGCATCCCTTCATTGACTTGCCGGAAGCCATGCTGTCTCTCATATGCTTGTAGATATTGCTCTTCCTGCTCACATTGGCACACGTCGCTGAGTGCCTTATTCTAAAGTCTTCATGTTTCTTCATTACGCTCTTCACTGCACAACGTATCTTAGGCAAGTTCGGCCTTCACACGAAACACACTCTTGGGGCCAAACACTAGTTGATCAGTATTCTATCTGATCACCAACTCCCGAGTCGCCCCCTGTGATGCCATCATTCCACCACTGGACGAGGCGCCGCATGGACCTCTGCATCTCCAAACGTCAGCCCAACCTCACAAGCGCATACATCAGGTACGTGTCCACACAGTTCCATGTGTTAAAATCGCAGAAAAAATGGCCGTGTACACAAAATATCGTGGCAAAAAGGCAGTTGTTTTGCTGCCGCAATCCATGTAAAGGATGCGGGGGACACCCCCGCAAACCCCAGACCCATTAATTTTTCAGACAACATTTTTGCAGCGATTTTACACTGCATACCGTCCACACTTTCACAGTAATGTACTGGCCCTTTTCTTGCACATATTCTAACAATGCGCGTTACGGGCAGCACTTTGCTTCGCAGTATAGCTTCTTATGAAGTACCAGATACTGGCCGCTTTTGTGGCTACTTCCAGCGCCTTGCTACAACTTTGGGCTGAGCTTCAGCTTTCTCTGTACCCACTAGGACTGCGCCTTCATACTTTGCACCTCGAAAACACCACCCAGCATCAGGGAATACTTGAGCCCCCTTCACCTCTTCCCTGGGTTCTATAATGTGGCTTGTCTTCCCGTTCTTCGCCCCTGGGTCCCGCCCTGGGGAATATGCTTCCTCTTTTCTTCTGCTCTGGCTCTGCGCTGGTGCTTTTCTTCCACCTCATGGATTATAGCATGGCCAATAAATCTCTGCACCGGGGCATACTCTACTCTGAACTGCGCTGGGACTATTGTTTCACTTCTACCCCCCCCCCCTGAGTACTGCGCTGGGGCTTCTGTTTCGCTTCTTTTCCCCTGGGTACTGTGCTGGGTACTATAATGGGGCTTATCTTCTCATTGATTTTCACTGGGTGATGGGACTTACTTCTGTTGGGGAGCAGTAGTTTCTCTCCTTCTCTGCTACTCCCCCCTCAGCAGACTGATCATCTTCAGCTCTTTTCCTTTTCACGCAGGTTCTTTTGCACTTCTTAGAAGAAATCCCCGTCGCCAGGGTAAACAACCGGCCTCCTTGGACACTCGCGTAGGTTCCTTCAGTTAAGCTTTATTACAAGTCTCTTTAAGATGTTACATGGCGAACCACTGGGTCCCATCACCCAGGCTGACTTATCTTCAACTGCCTCTTGATGGAATCTAGACACCTCATTCACATCCAAACATTCCACTGCAGCACATGAACATTCTCACAGCTCGTGCATACAAAGCAAGCACAACCTAATAACCACTTGACCATGCGATTAGGTATAGAATTAAGCATGGAGTCCTTGCCTCTTTCCACTACTGTATCATAACATTGGCATACCAACTCCATAAGTACCAAGGACGAGTTTGCTTGTCCTTTTTGCATAGACTTGCACAATAGCCTGGCAGTTAAGGGGCTATTAGTAGTAATAGCTCCAGGAAATGAGGACTTTGATTAAACATCAAAAAACAATTCTGCTGTCGAATCTCAAAACACACAATACAATTCATGTTTGCTTTACTATGTAATTGACTAGGTTTTTGGGTTTTCAACATTTAAATATATACAGGAGAGATCAAATGGCCAGACCTGAGAGAAATAAAGGTGTACTCTGTCACAAGCCAGAAAGCTGCCGCATGATAATGATTTCCATAGTTTTTCACACGTCTGCTGGATGTCGCATACATTTTACTCTTGCAAAGGAGAAAAGTCATTTTTACACTCTTGAAATCACATTTACTCTCAGTTTAAAAATAGGGAGTAAAATGCTCCCACCTCAAAATCTTATCTGGATCACTGGCAAGGGGTGATGCCAATACATTTAGTTCTGCTCCAGGGAGGCATGACAGGGGAGCCTGCATGTATGGGATCATGAGAAGCGCTTCTTTAATATAGAGGGCAAATTTGACCTCAAAAGTATCCACTGAGCTCATGTTAACGACCAGGTGCACACCACAAGATAAGGTCCATGGGGAGGTTAAACTTCAGGGCCCTGCCTATCATGCCACTAGTACCCAAGGTGGCGGAGCAGAAGACCACGTGTTAGGGGGCCAGGGTAAATTAGATACGGCCAATCGGTCGAGGTACTATAGGGGACTGGTAGTATGTATATAGGGGGTAGCCAATGAGGGAGGAGGATGAATACTGTATACTGTGTGCATCAGGAGTGACGATGATGTGCTTTATAATGATCTGTCCTCTTTGAACTAACCCAGTGAGCTCTTTGGCAGTTTGATTCCATGGCACCCTCATGTCACCTTTTTTCCTTTTAGTATACAAAATTGTGTTTCCCTTGCAAAGAGGTGCAACAAACTCTTTTCCACAGTGGATTGTTTTTCCTTGTGGCTGGTTGTCTCCCTTACAAAACTAACACTGATCAAAAAGGAAAGAAACAGACATTCGAGGGGATTGGGTCCTCCGACGTATTCCATATCTATGACAGGTAATGTCCACAGCTGTGCTGCTTCGGAAAATCTTTGGCGTCTGCGTCCTGCGTCGATGACGTCGATGCGCCGTCCCCGAGGACCTCCTCCGACGTCACCCGATGTGATAAGTAGGACGCACGACGCCCATAGCCTCAGTTCCGTTTTTTCCGCAAACGTGTTCGCTTTGTGAATCTCGGTACGCCTCGACTCGTTGGAGTTTGCTGTTCTCTATTCTCGGTTCGTTGAACCTGTTCGGTTTGTTGAGAAGACCTGTCCGTGGCGATGTCTTTCTCATCTTCGACCCCGCGTCCGGGCTTCAAGAACTGCGGGGACTGTGGGTCCAAGATGTCGGTCACGGATTCGCACGACGCCTGCCTCTGGTGCCTTGGGGAGGCCCACGATACGGACGACTGTGTCGACTGGCAGTCGCTCACTGCGAAGGCCTTGCGGGAACGCAAGAAGAAACTGTCGGTAGGTCGGGTGTCTAAGCCCCGGAAGTCGAGGTCTGCGGGGCTTTCGACCGATGACTCGAGGGGTGACTCTCCGCGTCGTCGTCGGAAGTCCGGTGGGTCTCCTTCCAGGAGTCGGTCTTGCCACTCCTCCTCCTCTTCTAGGCATTCCAGGAAGCGCCGCATAGGTCGCCTTCCTCTTCCGAGGACTCCACCCGTCGGCGGGTCGCTTATCCCTCCATGCAAGCGACACCGGAGGAATGGGCTTCCTTCGGGAAGCAGATGCTAGCGATTCTGGAATTGCAGGGCACCGGTCCATCTGCGCCTCCGAGTGGGGTCGGTCGGCACCGGTGGAGAGACACCGCCCGTACGCCTTCGGGCTCGGGTGGCTGGCACGGCTCGCGGGAGAGGTCCCACTCGGACAAGGGTAGCCGTTCTCGCCATGCCCGTTCCAGGTCCCGGTCCTCGACGTGCTCGAGACCGCGTGATCCTGTGCCGTCTTCGAAGAAGACGTCGACGCCTGTGGCGCCGAGGTCGGTGACGATTTCTTTTGAGGCTCCGCCTCTGATGCGGTCGTCGACGCCGTCGGCGACCACGTTGTCGAGAGACATGCTCGGAGCTCCGGCTTCGAGGACTGTGTCGACGCCGCAGATGCTGGAGGCGTTGCAGCTGACGTCGACGCCGATTCGCTCAACGTCGACGCCTTTTCTGTCGACACCGGCACCGGCTCGTTCGGCGCCCTCAACGCCTTTTCTGCCGGCGCCTTTCGAGGCGGTGGTGTCGGAGGGGCCCCGTGGCACGGGGTTTGCCCCTAGAAAGGCTATGGCTAAGGTCCGGCACTGCTTTGGTCCGCAGAGGTCTTCCTCTCCCCGCCTGGAGTACATTTCAGAGGGTGATGAAGGCTCTGATGGTGGCCTGGTTCCGGTTACGGTTCTGGATGATCTTATCTCGGGCCATAGTCAGTTTGATGACCTGAGGCAGTCACTGCATGATGCCAGTGGACTGGACACCTCTCCGGAGGTGGAGTTTTGTCGGCCAGAGCCTGGCACTCATGCCAATTCGTCATATCGGCGCCTTATGTCTCGGGTTACGAGTACTTGGGTTGGTCAGCTCCCCCAGGGGTGTTCGTTCAGGATGATCTCACGGACATCCTTGATCTCGGTCCACCCACTGACCCGGTCTTGCCTTTTCATATGGCTTTGCAGAGAAGGGTGGCGGCGGCGGCATGGACTGCTCCGGAGAGTCTCCCGGCAGTGGGCAAGTCTTTGTCGCGAAAATACCGTCCAGCCAGTAGCGACCCCTGCTACTTGTCTATGCACCCCACCCCGGAGAGTTTGGTGGTGCAGGCGGCTTCGGCCCCTGCAAAGCAGGCGTCGTATCCTACCATCCCTCCGGATAGGGATGACAAACGTTTTGACAGCTGGGCAAAGAAAGTGTTTTCTTCTGGGGGTATGGCGCTTCAGGCGGCCAACTCCATATGTGCCTTGTCTCGTTTCACACACACTCTGTGGAACTGTGTTGCATTAGCGGCTGATCATATTCCCGAAGGGGACGAACGGGATGGTTTCCTTGCTATGGTTTAGGATGGCAAGGATGCCATGTGTGAGGCCGTTCAGTCGAGTTTGGACTTGGCGGATTGTGTCAGCCGGTCCATGGCGGCGAGCACCGTAATGCGCAGGTTTGCGTGGTTGAGGAAGTCTGGGTTCGCTCCGGATGTGCTGTCCCGGCTCCTCAACATGCCCTTTGACGGTGAACACCTTTTTGGCAGCAAGGCTGACGAGAGCCTTGAGAGGTTGCAGACCTCCAAAGCTGCAGCGAAGTCGTTGGGCGCTGCCGTTCGCCAACCTCTGCCTTTTCGTCCTAGGGGATAGCAATGGAGGGGAGATTCCTTTCGCTATTACTCGTCCTTCAGTAAAGCGAGAGGAGCTAGCAGTCAAAGAGGCCATCGTAAGAGTGCCAGAGGTGGAAACAAAGGTACTTGAGGTGCCAAGGCCGCTCGGCCAGTTGCCTCTTTGCCCTCCGGCAACGCCGCAGCCGCTACCACTCAGTCATGAGGCCAGGTCCCATGGTTCGCCGGTTGGGAGAAGGATGGCGCAGCATCTTGCAGAGTGGCAAGCCATTACTTCGGATGTGTGGGTTCTGGAGATCATAACCCACGGCTACTGTCTTCCTTTTCGGCAGAGGCCTCACGACAATCCACCGGGGAACCTCTCTTTGAAGAGTGCGGATCCGCTCGTTGCACAGGAAATTCAAGCCCTGCTGGAGAAAGGCGCCATAGAACTGGTGCCTGTAGCGGAGAGGAACAAGGGATGGTATTACCCTTATTTTTTGATTTCAAAGAAAGACGGGGGATTGAGACCCATCATGGACTTGCGCGGTTTGAACAAACTCCTCAGGAAGGACAAGTTCAAGATGGACACTCTTTCTGAAGTCCTCCAGGCCCTTCAACTCCAGGACTGGTTGGTGTCTCTCGACCTCAAGGATGCTTACTTCCATGTGCCGATCCATCCCAAGCACAAGAAGTACCTGAGGTTCGCGGTTGGCGACTCGCACTTTCAGTTTCGGGTCCTGCCGTTTGGATTGACCTACACCCCGAGGGTTTTCACCAAGCTCATGGTGGTGGTGGCAGCGCATCTCAGGAAAGGTGGGATTCACATCTACCCCTACCTGGACAATTGGTTGATCAGGGGGAGCTCTCCCGAGCAAGTCCTGGATCATCTGTCCGTCACCTGCCACTCCCTTCACAGGCTGGGCTTCTCCCTCAATTTAAAGAAGTCCCATTTGACACCAACGCAGCGGCTCCAGTACATCGGAGCAGTGCTCGACACGTCCCTGGGGCAGTGTTTTCCTCCTCAGGTGAGGGCTCTTCACATTCAGCAGATGATGCACAAGTTTCAGTTTGCCCAGACTCTCCCAGCGTCCGAGTTCTTGAGACTGCTCGGCCTCATGGCATTCTGCATTCTTCTGGTGCCAGAGGCTCGTCTGCGGATGAGATCTTTGCAGTGGGCGCTCAAGCTCCAGTGGTCTGTCCTCCGGCCGGCTGTCTGACCGTGTTCAGGTGCCGCCCTCGGTAGCCCGGGACCTTCTGTGGTGGGCCGTCGAGGGCAATCTGATGAAGGGTGCCCCATTTTGGCTGCCCTGGCCGGAGGTGACGATCATGACGGACTCATCCCTCACGGGATGGGGAGCTCATGCCAACGAGCTGACAGTCAGCGGTCGTTGGTCTCCGTCGGAGTCCAGACTGCATATCAATCTGTTGGAGCTGAGGGCCGTCAGGCTAGCCCTGAAGGTTTTTCTGCCGACTGTGCGCAGGAAGAGTGTCCTGACTCTGACGGACAACACGGTGGCCATGCACTACCTCAACAAAAAGGGGAGGGGGGCAGGGTCACTTCCGCTGTGCAGGGAGGCGATGCAGCTCGAGTTCTGGGCCATCCAGCAGGAAGTTTCGATCTCGGCAGTTCATCTGGCCGGAGACGACAACGAGACGGCGGACGCTCTGAGCAGGCAGAGCACGATCTCTCACGAGTGGGAGCTGGCTCAGGAGATTCTCCTGGAGATCTTCGCCCTTTGGGGGACCCCTCAAGTGGATCTCTTTGCCTCCAGTGTCAACCGGAAGTGCGAAAGGTTTTGCTCGCGGGAATTTCCTCCAAAAGGAGCCTTAGGAGACGCGTTCGTGGTGGAGTGGTCATTCCCACTGCTGTACGCGTTTCCTCCAGTTCCCGTCATCCCGCAAGTGTTGCGGAGGTTACGGAGGTTCGGTTTCCGGATGATCCTCATTGCTCCAGCGTGGGCCCGGAGGACGTGGTACCCGGACCTTCTAGACTTGTCCATCTGCCCTCCACGTCGTCTTCCCTACCGAGACGATCTGCTCTCAAGGGAGGGGGGGGTCAGGTTCTCCATCCAGAGGTCAGATCCCTCAATCTTCACGCTTGGTTTCTGAAAGGTTGAGGTATAAGGATTGGGACCTCCATGAAGACGTGATGGAGGTGTTGCTTTCGGCCAGGCGGCCGGCAACAAAGTCTCTGTACCGTTGCCATTGGAGAAAGTTCTGCGATTGGTGCAGAGTTCAGAATGTGGATCCTTTTGAATGTGACATTCCCATGGTTTTGTCTTTTTTGCTTTCTTTGGGCCACAGGGGCTTGCAAGTGGGGACCATTAAAGGTTACCTGGCGGCGCTGTCCATATTTAAGCGCTCGTCTGAAGAGTGTTCCTATTTTAAGATTACTTTAATTTCGCAGTTTTTGAAAGGGCTCACTAATGTGTTCCCTCTGTCACCTTTTTTGGTGCCAGGTTGGGATTTGAACCTTGTTCTTAAGTTTCTTATGGGTGCTCCGTTTGAGCCTTTACATTCTTGCTCTTTGAGGCTGTTAACTCTGAAAACTGTGTTTTTAGTTGCGGTTACTTCCGCTCGCAGAGTGAGTTAGTTACAGGCACTTTCAGTTAAGCCACCCTTCACTGTGTTTCACAAGGACAGGGTTGTCCTTAGAGTTCGTCCTTTTCTTCCGAAGGTGGTTTCGGAATTTCATTTGAGCCAGAAGGTTGTTCTTCCGGCGTTCTATCCTCCTCCACATCCTGGTAAGGAAGAGGAGAGGCTCCATAGGCTTGATCCTAGGAGAGCGTTGAGCTTTTATATCTCGCGCATGTCCCGGGTCAGAGTGGACGATCAACTTTTCATTGGTCACGCTGGAAAGCGTTTGGGACAAGCTGTGACGAAACAGACTTTGTCTCGTTGGATTATTTTAGCTATCTCCGAGTGTTACAGCTTGGCGGGTAAGGACCCTCCGGCTGGCTTGCGGGCCCATTCTACCAGAGGAGTGGCTGCGTCGACTGCCCTGCAGAGGGGAGTTCCTATTCGTCACATCTGTGATGCAGCCACCTGGGCTTCAGTACATACTTTTGTACGTCACTATTCCCTCGATTCCATCAGAGGGCAAGATCTGGCCTTTGGCAAGGCAGTTCTCTATTCCGCAATTTGATTGAGCATGCTAAATTTGTATTCTAAATTCTTTCCCACCTCCTTGCTTGGTACTGCTTTGGGAGTCTGTCATAGATATGGAATACGTCGGAGGACCCAATCCCCTCGAAGAACAAGTTACTTTCTTACCTGGTAACGTTCTTTCGATGGGATGGTCCGACGATGTATTCCATATCGCTCCCTCCCTGCCTTCCCCGCTTTCTTTTGCGATTGCAGCTTGCGTTCCGCAAGGCCTTGTGTGTCTGACTGGCAGAAAACTGGTGGCACACGTTCTGGGGAACGATTCTGATGATCAAACCTCCGTTACCTTAGGGAGCGAGGCACTTTTGGCAACAGTGGATGGCTGCCTGGAGTCATGCGGCGATCTAGACCGAGAACGCCCAGAGGACACTGATTCGGTGGACCGTTCTGTGGGTGCCACTTTCCGAGAACTCGACGTGCGCGTCGTGTCTCGGTGGGACTTTGTGTGTTTGGTGGAAGTGCTGTAGCTAGCGCTCGTGTCGCTGGGGGTTTTCCCCATAGCCGCCCTGCTGGACGACCTTCCGAGGTCGGGGACTTGCGTGTGGCTGTCTCTCGACGCCACGTTGCCCTCGCCGTCCGAAAGCACGGCGTCGCTGCCATCGCTGAAGGCGCCCTCGGCTGCCATGGCCTCTTGACACCTGGCGTGGTGGGCCCAACGCTTGATCGAACGGTCCTTTAGTGTTTTAGGATTAAACCTATTACACGCTCTGCAGTTCGCCTCAGGGTGGTCCCTCGGCAAGCAGAGGTTGCACGTGGCGTGTCTGTCAACCCAAGGGTACTTGCGATTGCACTTGGGGCAAAATTGGAAAGGGGTACCCTCCATACGCACCTTGTGGCAGCGGGCTAGTGTGTAGGAATATATATGAAAATATGTGAGTGAAGAGTATTTGCCACCCCCCACTCTCCCTACTTGTAGGGCCGAGGTCAGAGGCCTTCCGAGGCCCCAATCCGTCGTGCAGCTGTCGACGGTTGATTTTCCTCTCCGTTTCTGGCATTGAGTGTCAAAGTTCGGTGTCTCAATATTTCACCATTTCTCCACCCCAACGTTAAGATTTTTGTAAGAATTATGGCTATGGCCAGGGAACTCCGCGGGATGCTTCCGACCAGTATGGCGGAAAAAATACAATCTGAGGGTCCTAGACGCGTGAGGGATCATGGGTACAGTGGACGTCACACTAGGGATAGTATTACTGGCACGCCCTGTGTCGACGCCCATTTTCGAGTTTTGAAAAACAAACTGTAATACTCGCAGCTTCCACTAGATGTCGGCCTATGCACAGCATGTGATCTAAGCAGATACAAGCATCAGAAATACGATTACGGTGAGTAATGTATCATATATATATATATTTCTGAGGCTTGTGGAATCTGCTTAGATCACATGCTGTGCATAGGCCGACATCTAGTGGAAGCTGCGGAGTATTACAGTTTGTTTTTCGAAACTCGAAAATGGGCGTCGACACAGGCGTGCCAGTAATACTCAGAAATACGATTACGGTGAGTAATGTATCCCATATATTGGCACATATATATACACCAATTAGCTTTCCACAACAGGAGTTGGTTTCTCTAAATGCACCAGGTGTAAAATTTGTAAATATGCGAGAAACTGTAAAAGTTATGCTCACCCGATATTGAAACATCTGGTTTCTATTGACAGTAAGATTACATGTGAATCTGAGTTGGTGGTGTACGTGTTGATGTGCCCGTGTCTTAAATGGTACGTTGGAAGTATAAAATGTAAGTTGAAAGTACGCATCCTCCAACATGTTAGAGCCATTATCAACAAAGACTGCTCCTACCCAATGGCGAAACACTTTTCTGAAGTTCATAATGCCGATCCTGCGTGCCTTACATTCTTTGGCATACACAAAGTCATTCCAGGTCCCAGGGGGGGGAGATAATGAGAGATTACTTCGACAAGAAGAGACTAAATTCATTTTAGACTTCGAAAGCAAGACCCCGGTGGGACACAACATTCATGAAGAGCTCTATACCTTTTAAGGGACATAAGGTTTTTTATCTGATATAGTATAGCAACCTTAGTGAGCTTATGACTACACACAGTGTTTTCTTATCCTTAATTAATTGTGCTAAGTTTCTTTTATTCTTTTCTATTTTTACATCACCCTTATTTCTCACTTTTCTATGGTGACTTGCAATTCGACTTAGGCAACCTTCCTTCTTGTGCTACATAATATATGTATGTGGCCATCGGCATATACAAAAAATATTTTTTATTACTAATATGATACTCAAGCAGTGGCATTTACTATACATTGCGCTGATATTTTTACACTTAAAACAGGACCATTCTGATTTTAGAGCGCCTTGACAATTTTTTATCTTATGTCTTAATTGTACACATGGCACTTTCTGTGCACATTTCTCTTTTACATCTATCTTTTTCATTCCATGCTGCATATGGTAACTACAGGAATGTTTTATTATATTTTTTACTGCAGGCCGATTTCGCGTATGTGGCTTTGCGGGTTCACTTTTGCATTTTTAGAAATGAATTTTGTAATTGTGACCATCTGACTACTGTTCACAGAATGCAACAACCATGCACTATGCACTTTAGACTCTGACAGTGTTGTCTTTTAAAATGTGAAATGAATTCTATCATAGGAACCACTATGCACTTTATTCTATTTTATTACAACACTGCCTGATCATTGCGAAGTTAATCTTAATTATTTAATTATATAATTACACCGCTTGTAATGTCAATGCCTATACGCTATAATTATTAATGGCCTGCAAAAAACACACTCCTAAAATTCTTATGCACTATGCCATTACTACCTACGGTTACGGCAGTTTGAAATATAGAAATGTGCTGCGCGATATTTTATACTCAAGTAATCAGTATGGTGTCCTGATGTCGGCTATTGCAAGCACTATGTCTTATTTGCAAAATACATACCAGCATGGCTTGATTAGATATAACATCATAGGTTTTACTATCAGTCTCGATAGCCCAAGCCAAGATGGCCACTGACCATTATGTCAACTTTGCAAGTCACCTCTTTGATGTTTTTCACAATGGTGTGTTTTTTATAAAAATAAACTTCCTGTGTGGGATGGGTTACTGTGAACAAGCCACTAGGTTGTGGCGAAACGCGTCAGGCTGCCATCTGGCAAGAGACTCTCACTGGGGGAACTTTAACTTTTGAACTGCTACGAACGAAAATAAAGGTTGTTTTTATAACGTGCAACCCGAGTAGCAGTGTTTGTCATCGGCTACAAATGATTATTTTTGGAACATTTATGTGTGGATTGCTGCACGCCTGAATTGCGTCTTTTGATGTTCTTCAACATTACTATATATATATATTTCTGAGGCTTGTGGAATCTGCTTAGATCACATGCTGTGCATAGGCCGACATCTAGTGGAAGCTGCGGAGTATTACAGTTTGTTTTTCGAAAGTCGAAAATGGGCGTCGACACAGGCGTGCCAGTAATACTATCCCTAGTGTGACGTCCACTGTACCCAAGATCCCTCACGCGTGTAGGATCCTCAGATTGTTTTTTTCCGCCATACTGGTCGGAAGCATCTTGCGGAGTTCCCTGGCCTTAGCCATACTTTTGCTGTTATTATAATTTTAATTCTTATTCATTCCCTTCCCCACCCCAACGTCGACCCTCAACCTCGACGACGGCTGGAGAAGTCATCGACCGTCGACTGCTGCACGACGGATCTGGGCCTCGGTAGGCCGCTGGCCTCGGCCCGGGCCTAGTAGGCCGCTGGCCTCGGCCCTTACAAGTAGGGAGAGTGGGGGGTGGTACATACTCTTCACTCTTGATATATAGTTACATTTATATATATTCCTACACTTAGCAGCCCGCTGCCTTAAGGTGCGTATGGAGGGTACCCCTTTTCAATTCTGCCCCAAGTGCAATCGCAAATACCCTTGGGTCGACAGGCACGCCACGTGCAATCTCTGCTTGCCGAGGGATCACCCCGAAGCGAACTGCAGAGCGTGTAGTAGGTTTAAACCTAAGACACTTAAGGACCGTTCGACAAAGCGTTGGGCCCACCACGCCAGGCAGGAGGCCATGGCAGCGGAGGGCGCCTTCAGCGATGGCAGCGACGCCGTACTTTCGGACGGCGAGGGCATTACGGCGTCGAAAGACAGCCGACGAGCGCAGGTCCCCGACCTCGGAAGGTCGTCCGGCAAGGCGGCTATGGGGAAGACCCCCGGCGACGCAAGCGCTACACACCTAACACACACTAAACACACTAAGACCAACCGGACCTCGACGACGTCGACTTCCCGGAAAGAGGCACAAAAAGAACGGTCCGACTCGGTGTCCTCTGGGCGCTCTCGATCGAGATCGCCTCACGACGCAAGGCAATCATCCACTCTTGCCAAGAGTGCCTCGCTACACACACTAACGGAAGTTCGATCGTCGGGAGACGAAGACGACTTCCACCCCCAGGCCGCGCTCCAAGATACCGAGACCGCGGTTAACATCAGTGAGGCCCCACGCCCGAAGCACACAGATACCTCTCCAGACCCTCGACGCCAGGCGTCGAAAGTCTCTGGGGCCCCCAAGGGACAGGGAAAACATTTTTCCACGCACGGAGAAGGGGGGAAACAGCGGAAAGCACAGCCTTCCACCCCTGTAAAGCCTAAGCAGACAAGCAAACACAAGTCTACCCTTGAAAATAAATCACCTGCTAAAGTAATACCCTGTTCCAGGGAATGGTCCAGTGAAGACATAGACAGGGTTATGTCTAGGATGTCTTCCTTGGCTGATTTTTATGATAAGAACCCAGAACACTTTCTTTCATATAACCCTCAAGGGGCCACACCCTCAGGCTCCTCCGATCCTATCCCGCTAAGTAAAGAGCCCCGGGTCGAAAGACCTGAACCCTTCAAGGTTCAGCCTTACTCCACTCCATATTCTACTCCACTCCCCAGTTATCAGGGACAAGTTTTCCCTGAAGAGGACCAGGAGTTTGCATTTATGGAAGAACAAACCGGGACAGATTACTATGCAGAGGATGAGGACCTGGAGGAGGGAGAAGATGAGCAGGAAATTTACAGAGTAGATTCCCCAGTACAAAGCGAAGCCCCAGTTACTGACTCTCCAGTTGATAACCAGCCCCTCCTTAACGAGGTTCTCGCTCGAGCAGCGGAACACTTCCACATCGACACCCACGGTGTACAGGAGGAAAGGGACTTCGCGGAGGAGTTTGTAGGAGAGAGAAGACCGGTCGCTCAGACCATCCCTATCCTCAAATCCATCCAACGAAGAATAGATCCTTCCCTGGTGAATCCTAACCTCACCAGAGCTGTCAACCCCAGAATTGAAAAGATTTTCCGGGCAGCCCAGTCTGACCCTCTGTATATAAAGGGACATCTTAAACCAGATTCCCTAGTGGTGACCAACACTAGAAAGAGGGCTGGCACGCCCTTATCTTCATCAGAAGCTCCTCCCGACAAGGAGAGCAAAAAACTTTACGGGTTTGGCAGAAAGGTAGCCTCAACGTCCGCCTACCAAGCAAGGATTGCGAATTCCACCACCCTGTTGGCTAGTTACAATTGCCATCAATGGGAAGAAGTCGCGGCGCTCATTGCCTCTGCTCCAGAACCGTTAAAGGGCCAGCTGGCTCGGATCTCGGCAGAGGGGAGAGCCGTGTCTGGTTGCATTTTAAAAGCAACTTTCGACGCCGCTGACAACGCAGGGAGATTGATAGCAGAAGGTACTGTTATCAAGAGACATGCGTGGTTACGGCAGTCGGGATTCAAGACAGAAACCCAGGCTTCTTTAATAGACAAGCCAGTGGAACCCGACCTATTGTTTGGGAAAGCGGTCGAAGACGCACTTAAAAATGCCAAAGATGAATATGAGACTCTCAAATCCCTTGGCCAGCTTACCAACAAACCCCCTAACCAGAGGGGGAACAATAATTTTCGTCGCCCACGCGGCCAAAATTCACAAAGAGGCAACTATGCCCAGGGACAAGGTACACAATGGAATAACAACCAGCAGTCTACCCAGAGTTACGGCAGGGGTAACAAGAGAGGTCGTGGAAGAGGCAGAGGCAGCCCCAACAAGGGCGGGGGCACGCCTCCACCAAAACAGTGACGCTCAGTTCAGGGTCCCTTGCCACGCAACCCCAGTAGGGGGACGCATTTCCACCTTCACCCAGGCTTGGGAAGGGATCACCTCAGACAGATGGGTGCTGTCAACAGTATCCGCAGGATATTGTATAGAACTACTGCAGCGTCCCCGGAATCATCCTCCACGACAAAGAGTGCACTCCCTAGAGCATCAAAGGATCCTTCTCGAGGAGATCGCCATTCTGCTAGAAAAGGACGCGATAGAACTCGTCCCAGGACACCAGGTAAACAAGGGTATCTATTCAACTTACTTCCTTGTGCCAAAGAAAGATTTGACAATGCGCCCAGTATTGGACTTACGGCCTGCCAACAAATATGTCAAGCCCCAAAAATTCCGTATGACCACGCTACAAGAGGTAATCCCCCTCCTAAAAAAGGGGGATTACATGGCAACCTTGGATATGAAAGATGCTTATTTTCATATTTCCATGCTCCCAGCGCACAAGAAGTACTTGCGCTTCAAGGTGGACAGTCGCCACTACCAATTCAAGGTACTGCCCTTCGGGATAGCTTCAGCACCAAGGGTATTCACCAAGGTACTGGCGGTGGCGGCTGCACACCTACGCAGGGAAGCAATCCCGGTGTACCCTTATCTGGACGACTGGCTCATAACGGGGGAAACCCCAGGAATTTGCAGGTCAAACATTCAGAGGACTATCGACCTCCTCCACGAATTAGGCTTCTCCATCAACGAGAAAAAGTCAAGTCTGGTGCCAAGCACCTCAAAACAGTTTCTAGGAGCTATCCTAGATACTCAGAAAGGATTGACCTTCCCTTCGGAAGAGAGAATTCGGAATATACTTCTGCAAATTCCGCATTATCAGTCAGGTCAACAGATAACAGTACGCAAAGCTATGCGGTTACTGGGCATGATGGCGTCATGCATTTACCTGGTCCCCCACGCGCGTCTGCGCATGCGTCCCATGCAGGAATGGTTGGCGAAACAGTGGTCTCAGGCAAGTGGTCATTGGGACGATCTAGTGGTCGTTTCGCCAACACTCGTACAGAGCCTACACTGGTGGACAAGAGAGAATCTCGCAAAGGGGAAACCCTTTTACGATCCCGAAGTACAAGCCGTGGTGACTACAGATGCATGCCTGACTGGGTGGGGAGCTCACCATCTCCACCACACAGCTCAGGGTCTCTGGTCTCACTCAGTAGCCAAGAACCACATCAATCTGCTAGAGCTTCTGGCAGTATTCCGAGCGCTAAGGGCGTTCGAGCCCCATCTACTGAACTTGTCGGTGCAGATCAGGACGGACAGCACGACAGCCATGTTCTATCTGAACAAGCAAGGGGGGACTCGTTCGCCAAATCTGTCCAAGCTTGCCCAGAAAATATGGATATGGGCACTCAGACGGAACATCTTCCTGTCATCGCAACATGTTCCAGGGGAGCTCAATTCCCTAGCGGATGCTCTAAGCAGAAACTCCCTCCCGGAAGAACACGAATGGGTCCTTCACAGAGACGTAGTAGAAGATCTCTTCTCTCAGTGGGGTTTCCCCACTATAGACCTATTCGCCACAAGCGAAAACAAACAATGCCCAGGATTTGCATCCAGGTTCCCCCAGCCGGACTCCCAAGGGAATGCCCTGTGGATGAACTGGTCAGGGATGTTTGCGTACGCTTTTCCACCAACTCCTCTCATCAGGAAGGTGGTGTACAAGATGAACAAGGAATCTATGACGCTCATCCTAGTTGCTCCCATGTGGGCGAGACAACCATGGTTTCCACACCTACGCAGGATGGCGGTGTGCGAACCCATCAGACTCCCAGCCTGGTACAACCTACTGTCCCAGCAACAGGGTCAAACAGTGCATCAGGAACCCAACTCTATGAACCTAGCAGCATGGCTCCTGAAGTCATAGAGTTTGGACATCTCAAATTACCACAGAGGTGTATGGACATTCTAAAGGAGTCCAGGAAACCAAATACAAGGCACTGTTACTTTGATAAGTGGAAAAGATTCGTTATCTGGTGCCAGAATAAACAAATCAACCCGGTTGATTGCACTCCTTCCAACGTTGTGACATACATGCTCCACCTGCTGGATGCAGGGTTGGTTTTTAACTCGCTGAAAGTACACCTGGCAGCCCTCTCGGCTTACACCACATCCCATAACAAGGTCTCGTGGTGGAAAGTACCAGTGGTTAAAGCCTTCATGGAAGGAGTAAAGAGACTTCACCCTCCTATTTCGAACCCACCGCCAGGATGGGACCTCAACGTGGTGCTAGCTAAGCTCATGGGACCCCCATTCGAACCCATGCATAAAAGTAGTCTCAAACACCTGACTTATAAAACGGCCTTCTTAGTAGCCATTACCTCCATAAGAAGGGTCAGTGAAATTCAGGCTCTGTCAGTGCAGGATCCTTTCTTTACTATCCACAAGGACAAACTGGTTTTACGCACACACCCTAGGTTCTCACCTAAATTCATATCCAAGTTCCATGTAAACCAGTCCATCGAGCTTCCGGCTTTCTTCCAGAACCCGCAAAGCTCGGCTGAGGTGAAACTACACACCCTAGATGTGCGTAGGGCGGTCCTATACTATGTAAATAAAACCAGACCGCTAAGGAAAACAGATCAACTGTTTGTCTCCGTAGCTACAGGCAGAGAGGGGGATCGCGTCTCTAAGGGCGCTATCTCGAAGTGGATTATCAACTGTATACAGCTGTGTTACTCTCTTTCTGACAAGACTCTGCCTTTTACGCCAAGGGCCCACTCTACTAGAGGCATTGGTGCCACTCTGGCTTTCATTGCAAATGTTCCCCTCGACACCATTTGCAAAGCGGCTACTTGGAGCTCTATTCACACTTTTACTCAGCATTACTGCATTGACACTCATTCCAAGACAGATACACAAGTGGGACAAGCGGTTCTAAGACACCTGTTTGCTCATGACCCTTCTCACATCCCACCTCCTTCTTCTGGTACTGCTCGCTAATCTATGCACAGCATGTGATCTAAGCAGATTCCACAAGCCTCAGAAGGGATACATTACTCACCGTAATCGTATTTCTGATGCTTGTATCTGCTTAGATTCACATGCGACCCACCCTTCCTCCCCTCCGAGAGAAGGCGCATGATTGCTTGTAGTCTTACCTTTTCTGTCTATCTGCTTGGATTATCTGTACTCACGCTACTCCTCATGCTTCCTCATGTCAGAAAAAATACAATCTGAGGATCCTACACGCGTGAGGGATCTTGGGTACAGTGGACGTCACACTAGGGATAGTATTACTGGCACGCCTGTGTCGACGCCCATTTTCGACTTTCGAAAAACAAACTGTAATACTCCGCAGCTTCCACTAGATGTCGGCCTATGCACAGCATGTGAATCTAAGCAGATACAAGCATCAGAAATACGATTACGGTGAGTAATGTATCCCATATATATATATGGAATGACTTAGAGCCCTATGGTGCCACCTGGTTCCTGGTGAAATGTTTTCTATACCTGACTGCACCACAGGGCAATTTAATAAAATGTGGGAGCTCTGGGAGGAATCCTTAATCCATCAGAAACAAAATGACAGCATGTAAGTACTTTGTCCATCTAAGATTCGGAATCTCGGAGGAAGTACTAATCCATCAGAAAAAACATGGGCGTGGCCTGGCATACCTATGAACAACTTGGACGCCTAACTGCCTCTAGCAGATCTAGCGATGAAGGGCTGTATTTAATCTGCTTTCTTGCCCTCAACTCTATAAGGCAGACCGATCACCTGTGGATGTCGCAGTGGCGTAGAGGGTGAGGTTTCAACCTCCAATCTTTCGACCTTAATTATATGGAGCCCGCACATCCGTCCCCACTCAGATAGGCCAGTGGTGACGGCACCTTCACAGCATTGTAACCCGGCTCAGCAGCTAGGACTTGCAACGCAACACGCCACGCCTGACGAACTCAGAACTCTGCTGTCCCCCCCACCTCATCCTCCTATACGTGGGCTGGTGATTCAGCGGTAGGACAGACTGGGCTGGATTGGGAGGAGGAGCCAGTTACCATCCTCTCCGCCCCGGTGGTGAGTCATGGGTGAGCTCCAGCAGATTTACTGGGGCGACGGCCACCAGAATGTTGGAGGCGGCCTGGGCTCCTTCGAAGGAAACGACAGTTGTAGCAAGACCCAGATGCTGAAACTTGTTGCTGGGATCCGTATGGTGGCCCCGGAATGTCCTATGCAGCGGGGGTACCCTGGCAAGTCTTGGGGGAGAGGAGAGCAATCGGCAGCCCAAGGTCCTCCGTGGATTGGAAGCTTCAGGCCACAGCAGAATGGTGACACTGTGCTTGAGATGAGACTTATCGGTTTAACATAACCACAATGGCCGGAGATTATGAAAGGTGAAGCATCATTCCTTTGCAGATGCGGCATAGTCAACTATTGATAATGATCTAGCTCAGAGGGTCGGTACACCCACGTGGAGATAGAGCCTGTGCTCAACTGGAGAAGTTGACGTCTGAGTGGTGTAAGATACAGCAGCTGTAGCACTATGATACCCCTCTGCAGGAGTGGGAAAGCCTCTCACCAGTCTCCTGTTAAGAATAATCCTTAGTGTGGTGTCCTGACTGGAGGCAAATTACCTGAGCGATATAGAGCATGGCAAAGGTGGGGAAGAGTAGTAAGACCACAAGCATTGCCTGAAGCGGAAGACAAAGGAAAGAAAGAGCTGATCACGGTTGCACAGGTTCATGAGGGTCTCCGTCATGATGCCTACCCCCGGGTATCAGGACCAAGGCCCTCAGCTCCGGGAGCAGGCATCCAGACATTTGTTTAAACCTCAGCAGCCCTGGCTAGGGGCTGTCTGGGTTCAGTCCTCGCACCTTAGGCGCCAGGCTCATCATAGAAATCAGTCCTGGCGCCATAGGCGCCAGGCTCATAGACTCTACTTACCTGATGCAGACCATGCTGCAAAAGAGTCCAAGCCTACATGAGGCCTGGATGGGACTATTTTGTTACAGGGACTATTTTTTACTCGGGTGTGGCTCTAGGGAACTTCTTACCTGGAACTACTTTGGAGGCTATTTAAACCACACCCGAACAGCAGCACATGCTTCGCGTTATTCTGCATCCAGCAGCGTGACGCTCACCATGCCTGCAGCCAGCATCCAGTCTTTTGCCACGCCCGCGTGCCTGCAGCCAGCATCCAGTCTTCTGCCACGCCCACCTCGAATCTGGAGCTCCTAGAATAAAGAAGAAGAAAAGGACAAGGTTAGAAAACGAACTTATTTCAAATTCCTCACCTAATTCCAGAACCATTTCATCTCCGCACCTAGAAAGTACATCAGACCTGCACGCTTCGCCAGCTCCAGCACGGCGCCATACTCGCCAGTTCTCACAGCATCTTTCGATCCGGCACTGTCTCCATCATTTCTTCGCCGTAATCCGGCACCTAGTGGACACAAGAAAAAACAAGATGAGCCAAGGGAATCAACAAATACAACCTCTTACCACCATAGACTTACCTGATTTACCACCGGCGGTATTATTCCATAACTCTCCACATTTTCATATGCCGCATCTGTAAAGAGGGAGAAAAACAACACGTTAACGCATGCAATAGTTACCGGACAGCGTTGGGTAACACAGAATCTTGCCTGAACGCCAGCAGCAGCTACGAGAGCTTCTCACAAACTCAGTTGCAACTTAAGGAAGGGGACAAGAGTGAACATCGGGCACATTGAACTCTTTGAACTTGATACTTACCAATCCCGCCAGGGACTTCAGAGTCAATACTTACCGGAACTCTCCCAATGCCTTCAAACCAGTGAAGTAACTGGTATTTACGCGCCCCTGCAAGACACGCAGGATGGAGAGCTCATCTTTTACGAACATAAGGTGAGGTTACTAAGGGGATATCGGAGGTGATTAGTGGGGGAGAGCGAGAACAGTTGGGAGGCCTTCACTAAAACCCACAGGTGGTTAATCCCTGTCTCCACTTGCAGGAAAATACTTCTTCGGGTCCAGCAGACAAGACTAGGCGGGCCAGTCCAGACAGTCATCTTTGCACTACGCATCACGTTGAAGGAGACCGCAGCTGTCTGTGAGGTCCAGGTGAGCGTAAAAGTCTCAGCCCCAAAGAAGGCACTCAATGGGCCACAAAATCAGATCTTGATAGCTGGATAAGATGTCACAGAAAATAGCCCTGTTGGATAAGCGAATAGATGTATCGGAGCGATGCATTGCAGAAGCTGAGACCACTCCCTGTGAGCAAGCATGTGAATTGAGTGAATGGGCACAACAACATTAAGCTCTGGAGACCAGGGGGGTTTAACTTGAGGACGCTGAGAACCACTCTCGCCGGAATAACCTACGAATCAGAGGTGTCACGGTAATGGATGCAGGCCTAATGAACTATATATGGGATCTTCTTTGTCACTTACTAGCCTCCCCTGCGGATGAAGATATAGAGCTAGAAAAGACCTCCCTCTGGATGTTCTGACAAGAGTTCACTTCTTTACTCTGAAGGAGCGAATATTGATTAAAGTGAGACAAATGGAAGAGATACGCTTCAGAGGGGGAGACAACTGCGCTATACCAACACTTGGCAGCTGTGATGCTGGCCAAACATAACGCGCTGAAACCAATGAAAGAATTACTCCGTGAGAAGAGGGTGCGTTACTGCTGGGGCTTCCCGATAGCACTGTTGTTCTCCTACTCTGACCATAATTGGGTGATAAGATGAATGAAGGAGGCCGAACAACTGATGTCCCCTACATCATATGAGGCCTCGGCTTGTATAGATGCATCACTCTGTCTGGACATTGTGAAGCAAGTGTTGGTCCGTGGACAAAAGGGGACGAAGTCGTAAAACAAGAAAGACCCTGTGTGATCACAAGAACATCCCGTGAGTGGAAATTAGCAGTGTTCAGACTGAAATCCCTGATGCGTAAATTGAGAATGGCCACATCTGAACTATCAAGGAGGACTCCTGGGGACTGAAAACTAACGGTTGTATACTCCATAAATTTGGCTTTAGCTCTGATATTGGGCTAGTGACCTAAGTTGTAACAAGTTGAGGGCTGCTCTTATAGCTAAAATGACCCTTCGGTTTGTTCTCTGGAGCAGCCCAGAGATAATCCGATAGTTGTCTGAACTGATGGCATCCATGACATTCTATTTGTTGGGAAAAGTTGGGATGATATGGGTGAGGGGGAAAGTTGATATGTGGAAAAATGCTGACGACAAGTTGTTGGTTACAGTTGCTGGAAGGTCAATTAGACAGAGGAAAGCCTTTTGTTCTGCAGAGCACTGGAATAGACTCCATGATAGACCCCCTTGATTGCATGCTAGATGACTCTCTTCGGATATTGACCTGGAACATCCATAGTTTGAATTCCCCGGTGAAAAGGAGATCTGTGTTAATGAAATTAAGTGATATGTCCCTTTCAGTGGTGTTTCTCCATGAAACCCATTTGATGAAAACGGATGAAATAAGACTTGCTCATAGACACTTTTTGCAATGCTTCTTAGCTTCAAGTGGGGTAAAGAAAAAGGGGTTACTCAAATCTGGGATCCTACACAACCCTAATGGGAGCTTTCTTGGTGTAAATGGCAAATAAATGGGTCACGGTTTCACATTTATTTCTCTATGCTCTCCAAGTGAGAGGCAGGACCTCTTTTTGGCAGAGTTTCTCCTACACACCCAGTGTTTGCTGAGGGTGCCATTATGATTGGTGGTGACTTCAATCTATCTCCTGACCCCACAATGGATAAAAAACTGCCTGCTACGTGAGCAGATTGTAGGAACTCACTAGTTTATGCCAAAACTTTCAGGGAAATGAGCCTTACTGACATTTGGATATTTAGAAATGATAGCCAAGGGGATTACACACACTATTTGGATGTCCATAGAGGCTTCTTGCACACTGATGCACTCTTGGTTTCCTCACCTTTTGTCCCCTGGATCCCTGATGCTAACATAGAGACAGCAACGCTCACCGACCATGATCCGGTCTCCTTTAAGCCTCTAGTCACTAGACTGGTACCCCTGATGCGTAGATTGTGAATAGCCAGGACTTAGCTGGAAACCCATCTAGCCGATATAACCTCACAGACATGCCTGGAAACCAAACAATACTATTACACCAAGGGGAATAAGGCAAACAAAATCTTAGCACAAAAAATAGCCAAATGCAGATCTTGTAACAATATTCTAGCCTAATGGGATCATTTGGGTTTGTTCATAACGACAATAGCAAGATTAACCTCATCCATCAACATTATTCAACGGTTATGCCCAGCTCGGCATTCAATCAGGTAGCTCAGGGGAATTACCTGGGAAAGGCGGCTTTTCTAATCCTCCCTCAGGATGTGTTTGAAAAACCTGAAACCAAGAGGAAGAGACGGTCATCACATCGCTAAAAACAAATCATTCCAGGCCCATATGGTTTCACCTCTCCGTTTTTTAAAACGTTTTGGGATCTATTGGTCCCCCATCTAACTAAAACGTTTAACTCCTTCGCTGTCACAGGGGCTACAACAGCTACGATGCAAGAGACATCAATGATAATAATTCTGAAATCGGATTAAGACCCTAGTGTATTAGATTCATATTGCCCGATCTGTCTCATGAATAACGGTGCCAATATATATTCAAAAATTCTGGCTAGCCGCCTGATGGTAGTGCTTCCTGCCCTGATCCAACCATATCAAACGGGTTTCATCATTCAGAGAAGTATGCAGGTTAATATCCGAAGAGTCCGCAATCTGATGGAAATAGTGTGAAAAGGGATTGGAGACGGGTGGGATTGCAGTAGATGACCATAAATTGTTGCTCCAGGCAGTGGTCTCGGCCCAAGATTTCAATAATTTCTCTTAGCTAACTATGCGACCCCTATCCAGAAAATCTGGGTCAATGCAAACAAAATCCCTCCTCCCCCACCAATTCTGATCACTAATGGAACAAGGCAAGGTTGCCCATTATCCGCTTTACTATTTGCTATGTCAATGGAACCCATCACTTCCTGCATAAGTAATAATTAGGGGCATACCATATAGAGGCTGGGAATATAAGATTACCCTACATGCCCATGACATCTTGGTCACGTTAACAGAGAGTCTGTTGTAGCCCTATTGGAAGATCTAAAGAGATTTGGTCAGTGATCAGGGTTCTCCGTTAAATATTCAAAGTCTCAAGGTTTAGCTGTAGCGCTATCTCCGGATGCATTAAACACAGTAGCTGCCCTGTGTCCTATATGTTTGATACAGGACTTCTCTTGTATTTTGGGATTAACATTTCAAACAGCAAAGCACTATACAAGGTTAAGTTTCCTCCCCTATTTAGTGAAGTGGAACAAGAACTACAGAGGTGGAACATGCAGAAGATTTCCTTGCTGGGACGAGTTGCAGCCATAAAGATGAAAACAGTGCCTAAGCTACTGAAGATGGATGGGGAAGGCTACCCCCACTACCCTGTCTACGAAATTCATGACCCATAAGAATGCCAGGAAACATTGCAATCACCCATTCTATTTCAGATGAAATCCCAACGGACCAATGGTTGACAAGTATGTCGAGAGGTACCCCCTAAGCCAGGTCCAAAGGCCAGGTGCGGTACAAATTTACCCCAGAGTGGACAAGGAGCCCCGAGCTACAACTAAAGATACCTCTATTTGTATCATTAGCCAAATGCAGCAATGCAGAAACCGCAAGAAGCAAGAGATCCTGAGCAAAGCTTGCAGATGCTTACATGCGAATAACCTTATGGAACTGCAGGAGCCCCTATGGGACCCAACAGAAGCAAGTTTGACTAACCTATGGAGAATGTAGTACAGCACGAACACTGCAGAAACCGCATTATAATGGTTTAGGAAAATTACAGCAGGCCAGAGGCCTCTCAGCCAGAGCCGAGCTGAGCTGAATTCAGGTGGGACAAGGAGCAAAACGTGCGACAGGACCCACTGCCAACGCCACAAGATACGGATGACATTCCATTCCCTGAATGACAAAAGCACCAGCTGCAGTAAATATGAATAATTCCTCATAATTCCGAGCTGCACAGCTCAAAATCATGGTCCCCGGCCAACGCAGACAATGGACAGCGACCAGCGCTGGGAAAGGGAGCCGATCTCGAGCCACCTGACAGAAGACTGCAACAAAGATGCTACAATGTTAGACAAATGTTGACCCGAGCAAAAAGAGCACACTCATAGACTCAGGTGGTACAATGCAGACACAGTCATTCTTATTAACTTGAAAAAGGTATACCAAGAGCTGAGAACCTTTGCAGATCCCAGGCCTGGGGGTGTCCGCTCTAGCCAATCACAGTTCAGTATCCTTGGGGTGGGTAGCAATGCGCAAGAACCAAGGGCAAGACCCTCACACTGCAACATTGTTCTAGATAGTGACTTAGGGATGGACCAGGCCAGCCACCTGACAGGGGAGAGTCAGTAGAATAACACATATAGGTGACCATATAGGTTAGTAGGCTCCTGACGGCCAATCTCACACATTGATAGGTTTCTGGAGAGAGGCCTAGGTAGTGATGGAGCAGTGATGCAATTGTGTATCAAAACTGGCCTGCGAGCCAGTAGAAGTTGATGTCCACGGATTTCTTCTGTCCCTGTGCTGATCCCTGTTGGTTTTGTCTGTAATAAACCGCAGTTTGAACTTGCCGTTTGACTGAGTCCTCTGTCCTGTGGAAGGTATTGGGTCTTCCGAGAGTCTGCAAACTCCTAGTGGCCCTCCTGCATACCTGAGAGTTTGTCCCAACAAGTTGGTAGCAGAGGATGGTTGGCTGTGCCAGCCTGGCACAACGTTGTCTCCTTTGCCGTCAAACCTGAGAGGCTACGGACTCTTGCATATATTTCGAGAAGACGGGAAAACGCATGCCCGTGTACAGGTTGTCAGGAGCCCCTTGTGAATTATCCGGCCCGAAGTCAGCGAGTTGTTCAGGCTGACCAAGATGGGGAGACGAGCGCCTTGACAGGGAGCCGGCAGCCGAGCAGCGCTAGCAAACCACAGAGTGCAAGTATTAACCCAGTCTAACAGCAACTGTGGGTGTGAGGGAGGGTGAGTATTGTTCAGTATTGTCAACGTGTTGTCTAGTATTGTCAAAAGTGAGTAGGGATAGGAGCGGAGGTAGAAGTACTTTTTCTATGTTTAGGGCACATTCAGTATTAGAGGTAAAAGGTTCTGGTGAATAACCTGACTATTGACTTGAGGGCTTGGATGACAAAAGATATGTAAATAGTGGTATTCCTGTGGGTTGAGCGTTTTAGCTTGGGTCATAGATGATGGTATCCCTGTGAGGGTTAGCAAGGGAGCTAGCCTAGATTGCGGAAAGTGAGTCGACTGGTTAAGTCTCCTGGAGTGAGACAATTTGCACGCTAGGCGACACAGCATATTGGTATACTCCGCCTGGAGCGTGGGAAGACAGCTGTGGGTTTTTTGTGTGGGTTTGGGATTAACAGGCTATTACAGTATGTGCATGATATGACGTCACCCATAGGTTTGAGGAGGAGCTAGTATCAGAATTTGGATTGGCAGATGAGGTGAACAAGTGGCGGTGCGTGGAAATCACAGGCTGAAGATTGTGGGTGTGCCTGAGGAGGCAGTGAGTGCAAAGGCGGGCGGTGCACGCCTGTTAAGTTTTGGAGCTGTAGAGGCTTGTAAACATTGAAAAGTATCATTATTATATTGTGCTTTTCTCCCTTAACAGCAGACTGTCTAAATCCTCGGCTTGAGGTCAGGTAAAGGTACCAAAATGTATCAAGGCATATGTTGGGGGGATATGCCCCTTCAGCACCCATGTAAGACACCCCACCTCCCCCCGAGGACCCCCTTATAGGGAAAACATCTGTAAATATACCATAGAATAGTGCAAAAGTACTGAGGTTAAATTAACTAAACCATGGCCACCTTGTGGAAGTTTCTCCTAGAGTTGCTGCATTCACTATTGACACATATACAGGGGGAAGAAATTGACAAAACGCATTGCAATATTCAATTTGTGGTGCATGTTACAGGAGGCCGAGGGGGATGCCGCGAGGCATCAGTGGATGCTAAGCCAGCAGTAGGTGAAGGACCCATCCCTCAGCACCTCCCCATGCCCCTCCGAGTGTAGCATCCGATGCTACATACCATGAACAGGGAATGTATCCAATGAGGGAACTAAGGGCAGCAGAGGGGTATTCAAATCTGACGTATTAGCCACCACCATACACAAGGGAGGAGAAGTCGAAAGGCGCAGGGCAGCAAGCTAGTGACCCAGAGGTGAGCAGTGAGGCACAGCATGGCGTGAATGAGGGGCTTGAGGGCATAACTACAAACGAGTGTAAAGCAGCACAGGTACTCCCGCAAGGGAAGACAAATGGAGAGGCAGAAGCAGCACAGGTACTCCCACAAGGGAAGACAAATGGAGAGGCAGAAGGGGCGACAGAGGCAATAGAAAGCCTGAAGTGCAACAGTGACACAACAGGTTGGGCAGAGATAATGGACGAGGAAGACAGGAGGGAGAGGGACAGGGAAGTGAGATTAGAGCGCGAAGACGGGGAGAAAAGAGAAGTTAGAAAGGGAGGATAAAGAATGACGAAGGGAGGATGAGAAGGAACACATGGAAAGGGAACAGGAAAAAAGGATTGAGAGAGACCTCAAGGAGCGGAAGAGGGCGGAGCGAGAGATGAGGGAGTGGAAGCTGGAAAAGGCAAAGAGACAGAGGGAGAAAGCAGAGCAAGAAAAACGCAAGCTAGCAGATAGAGAACAAAGAAAGTTACAGTTGACCAGACTTGCAAGGGAACGAGCGTGCAGGGAAGAAAATGAGCGAGCTATAGGAGCAGTAAAGACACATGTAGCACTAGATGGGAAAGGATAGATTTGAGGAGGACGGATGGACAGAGCAGACAGTAAAAGCTCTCGGGGCAGGAGCAAAACAGGAGGAGGAGAAGGCCTACGGGCCGGGGCAGGAGGCTGCAAGTATGATTTGAGAGACATCGATCTCAGTATGAAGCCCAACACAGACTTGACATTGAGGAGGCTGAGTTTAGCCGATGACTTTTGTAGCCAGATTGACACAGGATCTAACAGTGCAAACAAGTACAGTGGGGACAAGAGGAGGCACAGGGGGCAGAGGACCTTTGCACATCACACAGCAACCATATTAACAGACTAAGAAATCTCCCAGGACGAAGGAGAGGGTAGACAACCATAGCTTGTTCATGGGGACGATGGACTAGGGCTTATGATGACAGCAGAAGAGTGCCCATATTAGAACCAGTAGATGTATGCGCAGGCATTCAGAGTGAGAGAGGGCCTCAACAAATTAGACTGACCAGAAAGTCACCTTAGGAGAAGACAGCATACACACAGATGCCCTATTGGAGAGAGGAGGGATTGGATCTCAGTACGTGCCATGGAAGCACACAGACAAGGAGAATGTGAAGTGTAGGTTACCATCACTGAGTGCGGGAGCAGGGAAGTGGATTTATGAGATGGAGAAAATGACAGCTGGCCATAGGCTTGCAGTGGGTGACATAAAGGGACTGTTAGTATCGATACTAGGAGACGCAGCAGATGACGTATGGAAGAGGGTGGGGTTCTCAGGGGTGACCATTCAGAACAGCACACGATGGGTCGCCATTTGCAAACTGCAGGGCAGCAGTATGGCAAGCACTGAACACAATATCCAGATACGTCAGACATAGGGGTGATTACGTCACGTAAGATGAGGGAAGATGCAGATCCGGTGCAGTACATTCGGGAGATTCAAGAGCTTTGGCGCCTTGAAACTTGAGTCTTGGGGCAAAACAGTAGCAATATTCTACCTCATATTAGTTCAGGGACTACTAGAGCAAGTTCAGAAGAGTTTGGAGAAATTGGTAGGGATGGAAGCGAAAGGATGGCCACTGATACAACTTACAATAGCGCATCATTGTAGACTATGGCAGGAGAAGGTCAAGCAAAAAGCAGAGGACAGGAAGGCAGATGAAGCGAAACTAGTACAGAGGAAGCTATCTAAGTATGCGATGCAAGGGGTGGTTATAACCAGCCCCACCTCAGAGGAACAGCAGCAGCAACAATCTCAACCACAGCAGTTCGCACCATCCATGGGGCGCGGCAACCAGCAACAGGGGTTCCGAGGCAGGGGGGCCTACAGTGGGGTCATGGCTTTGGACCACAGATGCATCAGAATCAAGGGGAGTTTTAAGGAGGTTTCCGGGGTATGCACAACAGGTGCACCAGAACCCAGGGGAATTTTCGGTGGGTTTTCAAGGACAAGATAGAGACCCACCACAGTGTTGGACCTATGGACAGCTAGGACACATCTCAAGACTATATCAGTTTAGATGAATGCAATAGGGCAGGGTCCACAGCCATATCAAGGGGACCAAGATGATTATTATGCACAGGGCCAGCAGCCCTATCAAGGGAACCAAGATGATTATTATGCACAGGGCCTGCAGCCCTGTCAAGGGGACCAAGACGATTATTATGCACAAGGGCAGACGCAGGGTACATATCAACAGATGCCGCAAGCACAAGCACCACCAACACAGATGCCAGTACCAATACCACAGTATCTACAGGCACCGCAGATTAGAGGGAGCACACAACAACTAGCACAGATACAGAATGACGCACCAGCACACGTGGACACAGTACCCGTCCGACGACTAGGGGAGTTACCATGGTAAGGAACAGGAAATGGGTTGTCCTTTTACCCTCAATAGGGCAACCCACAGACAAACCTGATGTGTCCCATCCTGTCGATCACACCCAACCCTGCGGAGGAACCTCGTATAGGGGTGGCGATAGGTGACAAAACGTTTTCCTTTCTTGTTGACACCGGGGCGACTAGGTCATGCATTAGGGAAGGAACATTTACATTGTCAGGCAATGCCATGAACACTCAAGGATTCTCTAGTGCTCGGGAAGTGGTTAATTTCACTGATAATATCTCAGTATCTATAGGAGATCACGATCTATCACTACCTTTACTCTACTCTTGACAGACACCTGTAAACATACTGGGAAGAGACATTATGAGAAGACTAAACATGACCATCTCATTCACAAACAGTGTGCTCAACAGCAGGCATACACATGCTCAATGTAAGGCAGATTGTCCAAGCAGAATTGTGGAGGCATGCTACAGAGGGGGGTACCAGTGGACCCAGAGATGTTCCAGTATGGGACTGACGTTGCTATTGCATGGCTTACAGCATCGCAGGGAAAGTGTGGCGAGTTCCAAACGAATACCTGTTTTGGCCAGAAACACCATTGGACGAGCGAGAAGGAACAATAGTGCCCACAGAAATAGAGGCAGTAGTGGCAAGAGAGGATTGGATTGCAGTGCATGGGATGGATGACATAGGGAGGGCATGGAGTGTGTTAATTGCAGTTGCAGAGGGGTGCAGACTTACCACAGTGACAGATGATGAACTATTTAAGGAGAGACAGGAACTGGAGATGGTGTTCGAAATGTGTGTAATTTATTGGTTACAGATACACTACAGAGAGGTGCCACAGAGAATGGCGATAGCGCTGTATGATGTGGGCTGTATAAAGAGAATAGGGGGAGTGAAGGTCAAGCTGAAGCCAGGCGCGATTTTGCCAAGAGTAAGACAGTAGCCCCTAACAAAGGAAGCAGATGAAGGCATTTATTAAACAATAACAGCTCTGATTGAGAGAGGCATTCTAGTGCCATCAGAATCCCCATGTAACACCGCAGTGTACACTGTACGCAAGGCAAATGGGGGTGTTACAGCATTTTATTCAGGATTTAAGACCTCTTAAGCATATTGTAGAAGCAGAGTATCCTCTAGTTGCAAACCCAGCAACAATTTTGTGCAACATTCTGGTGGGAGCTGCCCGTTTCATAGTCCTTGATTTGAAGAATGCACTCTTCTCAGTGCCACTACACCCAGACTCGCAAGACTAGACCAGCTTTAGGTATATAAATCAGAAGGTGAAGCATACTCGTTTGTCACAGGGCTACTGTAGGTCACCATCCATCTTTAATAGAGTGATCCAGATGGATCTAAGAAAAAAACAGATGGAAAGCGCATTATTAAAGTATGTAGACAACATTTTGATTTGCTGTGAGACAGAAGATCAGTGCATGTGGGACTCAGTGCACATGCGGTGTTAGCTGACAAAGGGTACAATGTGGACAAAGCCAAGTTACAGTATTTGTCAGAAGGTGGTGCTATACATTGGACAGACGATATCCAAAGATGGCCAACAGATCACCCCACAGAGAGCAGAGACAATACGCAAAACACCTTGGACAACCACAGTGAGGGAGATGCAACAGTTCTTGGGGTTATGCAATTATTGCGGATCATGGGTCTTTGACTACAGCACATACACAAGGCCACTATTGTGCGCCCTGAAAGAGGCGCAGAGGGGAACAAAGACACTGACATGGACCACAGAGAGGACTGATGCTTTTGAGGAACTGAAGGAAGCAATAAGCACTACCCCAGTGCTAGGGATTCCATACTAAAGGAATTCTTCCTGTTTTTGCACATTGACGGTGTGGTGATGAAGGAACTACTGACAAAGAAGACCAGCATGGGTCATAAGCCAATGGCTTACTGCAGTGGACAACTTGACCCATTGATGAGAGGACATTATCCGTGTGAAAAAACTTTGGCAGCTGCAGCCTTTGCAGTGGAGAAGTCAGCAGCGGTAACGATGGGGTGCACCACCACTCTTTACGTGGAGCACGCCCTCTTTGTGATACCGCACAAGCCAAAGAGCACACTGACCACACAGAGAGCATCAGGGTACAAGGTGATACTATCGAATGTAGTATTGAAGATGGTAAAATGCAAGACTGTAAACCCAGCAATCTTTTTGGCAGATGTTCTCCAGGCAGGAGACTACGCGCATGACTGCAAAAAAGAACATGCAGATGTTCAGTGAGACAAGCAAGGTAGAGGACGACGCACTTGATTGGGTAGATGTGCTCTACATTGACGGTTCTTCGACAATTGATCAAACTGATGGGGTCAGACGTACTGGGACTGCAGTGGTAAGACTCGAGGAGGACGGGACAAGTGAGGTGACGATTTATTCTGACTGCGCTTACGTGACGTCAACAGCATGCTAAGGACTGACAAGATTACTCAGGAGAGGGTTCAGGAGAGCAGATGGGACCCCAGTGTATTATGCGCTATTATTGAACAGATTGATTGAGGTGATTGCTTATCCAAAAAAGGTAGCAATAGGGAGGTGCCAAGCCCACACAAAAGGGGAAGACCCCACACAAAAGGGGAAGACCCTATCTCAAGAGGAAATGAAGCAGCAGATTTTGAGGCAAAATGTGCAGCGTACTTTGGGCAATTGTGGGAACTGAGAGACAAAAGGCTCAGGGAGGGGTGAGAAACATGGTAATGAAGGAGGGTTACAATGTACTACCAGAGACACAGATTATGGAACTGCAGGGGGCTGTGCCCAAGGAAGAGAAGGAGCTATGGGTGAAGAGAGGGTACTCAATGTCTCTGACAGACTCCTTATGGCGACAGAACAACACAGGGAAAGTGGTCATGCCACTAGCATTATTGAAGACTGCATTGGCACAATTACACTATCCAACACACACAGGGAAGGAGGTCATTGCTACACGCATTGGAGAAACATGGTTCTGCCCCAATTTAAATGAACATGTGGCCGAATTCGTAACTGCTTGACATGTCAGCCATTTACAGCAGGGCATACATTGAAAGCGGTGAGAGGAGCCATACCAAAAACTTTAGGCCCATTTCTGCTTCTCCACGTGGACTACGTGGATATGATCCAAGCCTGCCAAGGATACCGCTACATGATAGTGTTTGTTTGCCCAATCTCTACGTGTATTGAGGCAGGCCCCTGTTCACATGCTGATGCCCTTAGAGCAGCCAAGTTCCTGGTTAGGGAGGTTTTCCTGAGATGGGGCGTGTGTGAAGTCCTGCGGTCTGACAAAGGCCCTCACTTCGCCAACAAACTGTTTCCGCACATCACAACCCTGCTAGGTATCCATCATAAATTCACTTGTGCATACCACCCGCAAGCAAATGGAGTGTGTGAATGCCTGAAAGGATTCCTAAAGGAGTGCATAGCCAAGACTCTGCAAAGCACCAAGAAACATTGGTTGCACTGTTTGCCCCTCGCACTGTTTGCACTGCACAATAAGCCAGGGTCTGACCACCATTTAACGCCAAATTAGGTGGTGACAGGATGCCGCATGCATCTTCCCCTGAATCCTCCCGCAAGAGCACTGAAAGATTGTGAGAATAGTGCAGATGTGCTATGGGCAAAAGATGTACGAGTACATTACTTCTCTGGTTGCTAGCGCTTCTTTTATCTCATCAGATACAGTGGATCCAGGGGGACCCACAAGACGGCAAAGAGATCAACTGCGAAGACGTCCCATAAGACTGTGAACTAAAACGCACTGTGAAAGTGGGCGATACAGTGTTGCTGAGGAGTTATATTCGGCGCTGGAATGCGCTTAGGGTTACTGAACCCCCATGTGGTCGAAGAAGTGGCAGACCGTGCTGTCAAGCTAGTAGGTAAAACAGTTTGGAACTACCTACAGGACATCAAGCCCTACAAAACAGTGGCCTCACCTGGCAACAAAGTCTCTGTGACTGACAGGGCCAACGTTCAGCACCTAGACGAGCTGCAAGTGCATTCTGAACTTACATGCTTAAGGAGACACGGGCACCCCATGGTCACACGATCCCAAGCAGCAGAGGCAGCAACTGGAATACTTGTAAAAATTGACTGAGGATACACTGTCTGTTATTTTCCCTTACCACACACGCATGGTCTACGTGAATATCCTAAGGATTTTACTGTTAGTTTCACCCATGTTACCATCCACCTACCACCCAGAAATCTTCTCTAACCAGTTTTTACTCTGTGTGAGGAGCCACCCAACAGATTCAGAGCACAATCCCCTGGAGTATATTACCTTGTCTTTGTAGAATATTAGTCCCAAACCTACCCACAACTTGAGCACGGGTAGCCCCCAGTGCTGACCATATTAAGAGAGACATCCGTGAGAAAGGTCTGGGAGGAGGTATTCGCCTTTGCCATAAGTGATTTATTTGGTCTGCTGGGTTTAAGGGCACTGACAATACTAACACAGTAATGCCTTTTTCGGCGCCTTTCAGGTGGGCAACTGTATCACCAGGCTGCAAGGATCAAGCAGCATAAGTGCAAATGAAGGGAACAATAAAGAACATTGTTATGTCGTGTCTTTTAATTCCCAGTGGATTAATGAGATTCATATTTTGGCAAATATATGTTGCTGTTACTTCAACTGTTGTACCCTCTATTAACATTTCCCCGACCCAAGCAGGTGGAACAACCATGTCAGGTGGACGAGAGAACACTGCTGATAAGGTAAGGAGAGGTAAGTGCAGTGTTGACACAGACATGAAGGGAGTAGACCGGTTTCTCACCGACACTGCTCGAATGTCTAACAACATGTGGTACAAACACATGACAAAGGTAGGTAAGGAAACTACAGCAGAGAACTGTTATGTCTGCTATTTAATCCCCTAGGCCATGAGTGCCTCTAGAACGTTCATAACAACTGAAATACCAGCAGCAAGAGCACAATGCCTGATGTATCTCGTGATGGTACAAACGCGAGTACGATTCCAAGGGAAGTCAGCAACATTGAGATGGCTGTCCAAAGGAACATTCCCATACGAAGATAATTACATAAAGACATTAGACATAATGAATAATTATTGGCAGCTAGATGATGCCACAGTACATAACTGACAGGCCTGAGATAGGCGAAATTAAGACTATCACATTGATGGAATTGCTATGTTCCTGGACAAGAGTGAAGGAGATAGGAGAACCAGGCTGCTGGGAAAGGCCACAGATATAATCGAGGGATGGCAAGATGGAGTGGTGGGAAGCAAGGCACTGAAACTAGCCCAGTTGTCAGTAAACAAGGTGCAGGAAGAAAACCACAAGGGATTGAATTTCACTGATCCTAGGTGCTGAAGTTAAGCCCACCACCAGCATCTGCATGTGCCACTATCTTGTCCTGGACTGACACTCTTTTGGTCTGCGTGTCTGTCGTGGAAATGGCTCTGGTCTCTGCCTGTTTGCTTGAGCGCATAGGCTTGGGCCTGGCCTGCACCTCAGGTGTGGACCTGGTAGGCTCATCACCCTCGGACATGGAGCCGGCAGTGCTAATGCGTGTATGGGCCCCCTGAGGTCCAGGCCAGGTACTAGGGTGTGACCCCCTCAGATTTCCCAGTAAAAGAGCCTTCTGGCCCCTCAGTGCTGGGACCGGGAGAACTCGTTGACCCCTCAGCCATGTGGCTGGTAGCTCTGTGAGCCTCAGTACAATGACTGGTGACAGGGCCTGAATGGCCCCTCCCACCTGGCTGCTTGCCGGGGAAGCAGTCGCCCTTGCAGGATTCTTTTGAGAACAGAATACTTACCCTGGCCTTAGTTTTCCTATGCAAATAGTTCTTGATTTCTTCAGGCGGAGACTTGGAGAACTCCCTCCACCTTGAAAGCCGGTTCTTGAGAGACCGGAGAGTAATTGCATCACATGCCAAACAGATATCCCAGCTGTGGTCTTCGCTGAGGCAGCAGAGACCGAGTGCGTGTGGTTCTGACGTCGGAAAGGATCCGTCACAGGACAGGCACCTTCTAAAGCCCGCTGCAGCCGACATGCGAAGGGGAGGAGCAAGGCACCAGAGACCAGTGTGAATTAAAGTTCCAAGAATGTAAACAATTTAAGGAAATATATGAAGAAACAGAGGAACAAATGTCCATGAGGAAGACTGAAAACACATGGAATTAGGAGGGGAAAAAGGGACCTCAACCACATAGCAGGTGAAGGTCTGCTCCCTTCGACACAGAAAAGAGGACTGGGGTGAGGTGAGTCAGGGGAGCGCATTCCCCGGGGCTGCGCCCCAACGTGCAACTAGATTTAAAGGGGGGGGGGACATGTTTTTCTGATGAAAAAGCTTCCATTCCCGTCCCTAGCGAGTAACGCCCCCATGCAGAATAAAGGAAGGGGGACGAGATGAAGGAGTATGGTGATCTGTATCAGTTAGTGAAAAGTCTCTCTGAAGAGAAGTGGTGTTTTATGGATTTAGAGGCATTAGATAATAACTGCTCAGGTATCAAAGCATTTAAATGAGTCAAGAGTGAATTGTGCTCCATGTACTTGCCTCTGGCGGTTGAGTTGGTTAAGGAAGTCTCTTGAACACTTCTTGCCCAACGTGATCAAGGAAATGATAAAATAAGGCATCTTGTCTTTCTACCAAACAAACAAAAGTGGGAGGTATGAGGAAATTCAAGCCCACTTCTAGCAAATCCTCAAATTAGGCAAAGCCTTGAACAAAAACAACACAGTGCTAGGGGGCTGGCTTCTCTTGTGCTATGATGAACCAGAACCCACTGGTAGAGGGATCAGAACCCATAGTCTCTAAATATACTCTGGAGAGTAATTTAAACATATATCGAACAATTTTATTAATATCAAAACATAGTTAAAAATGTAGACAAACGGTCATTACAATAAAACAAAAGTTCAATCTCAAATTAGTGCAAGTAAAATGGAACGTCAATGACACTAATTATATGCACTGGTAAATAAACAGACAATAATTGGCATATCTGGGTCTTGTTATGAGCCTATTTGTAAATGTGTACCAGATTAAAGTGTCTAGTGCTGTGCAAATTTGGAAACATAAATCACTTCAAACACTTCATTCATTCTACTCTCCAATCAAACATCCTCATTCTCTCTCAAACTTATGCCAACATGTTTCTTTCTGATCTTGTGTAGTAAAAGCTGAACAGAAATTCATCAGTGGTTGTCTGCAAAAATACTTTGTAGATACTAATAGAGACTGATCATAACACAAATACATACAATAGTATATTGTCGTGATAAACGAAGAAACTACAAACAGTATGCTCTATCTAGTTTGCATCCTTAAAGTTTGACGTTGGTTGAACTCCAAATGGTGAGGTCCTAGAAGGAGTCCAGTGTATTCTAAAGCCAACCAGCAATATGGTTCATCATCTGCGGAGAGAATGATCAGGGTATCAATATACGTATCCCTAATCTTCGACTTTATTAGTAAGTCAATCATGATTAGTCAAGAAATGTTCTAATCACAGTAATGGTCACTAGTCAATTAGTGAGCATTATGCCAATCAGGTCGGCAATAACAAGAGACATAAACATTGATCAGAGATGGTAGAAATGGGGACGCCAAATGGCCGCGGTTGTTCCAGTTATCTCCGTGTAAAAAAGGCAGGTAAATCTAGTTATAAACCAGGGCTTCATTTCATTTCTAAAAGCAGAGCAGTGGTTAAGAGGAGAGGGCTCCCAAGAGCTCTGCTACTCACCACTGGTATGTGTGAAAGTCCAGGAATTTTGTCAACCGATATGCACCTCCCGATGTTGTTAAGCCTGGGAAGAGGATGATTACCTCGCCTGCTGCACTGCTTCGGGAACGTTCTATACAACGTTCCGCCGCTATTTGTCAGGGATCTATATAAGCTCTGTAGACTATTTCTTTGGCAGGGGGAGGCAAAAAGTCGCACTACAAGTACTGCAGAGACCATACGATAGAGGAGGCTTGAAAATCCCCAATTTATTATTGTATTTTTGGGCAGGACAACTGAGACATGTAGTAAAATGGATGGAGGAGATCACGACGGACACACGAATTTTACAACCGGCCATCCCGCAAATGTTCCTCAGAGATTTACTCTGGGCTCCTGCAAGCACCTGTCCCTACTTGGTGAAACTGGGGATTCAAATTTGTAAACGGGCCTGTAAAATCACGAAAGTAATAGACCCGATTTCCCCTCAGATCCCTATAGCAGCGACCATGGCGGGTAGACCCTGGGGTCACACCGAAATGAGAACTAGATGGGAGCCCTGCGGAGTAGCCACACTAGGGGATCTGATGAATGAACAGGAGATCCTGTCCTTTGCTGATCTGCAAGAACCATAGGATTGCCCGCAGGACAGTTCCTGCTGCACAGGGCAGTGATGGAGAAGCTCACAGTAAGATGGCCCGACATTAAGAACCAAGAAATAGAACATGAAGCTATAGAGAACATGCTAAAGGTCGCTGAGGGGGGCCATGAGATTTCGAAGCTCTACGAGATACTACTGGACAATGCATCCAAAGAAGAGCTTCAATGCAAGGCAACATGGGAAAATGAACTGGGCATAGAGCTCAAGGACACGACTTGGGAAACTATAACCTACTACCATAAAAAGGTTTCCAGAAATGCCAGATTGCAGCTCAGGGTCATGTGATCCGACTGAACGTGTAAGTACGTGCGGCGGCATCATGCAACGTTGCTCATTGGATCACGATGGGAAGTTGGTTGTCATGGTGAGTTGCATCTATATGCTGATCTCGGTTTTTCTGCCACCCGTAGTTAGTGTGAGTGACGTTAGTGAGAACTCCAGTGTGTGAGGGTGCCAATATTACGTAAGCTCTGAAGATGAAACTGAGAATAGTACGCTCAACGCTCGTGATCACAATATGAAGTTAACCAGTTGACTCCTGCTTAGAAGCGGACTTTGTTTTGTATACATGTCAAGTCTTTTGTACCCTTAAGCGGCTTGGGTTGTGATCCATACTGGGGGTGCAAAGCGTTATTCTATTGTGTATTCCAGTCCATTTTTTCATTTAAACCACTTATCGAGCTTTTGGTAAGAAATATCAATTGTTCTTTTTTGAAAAGCAATATCTTGTCTTTATTGGCATCCATACTGGGTACTAGTTTGTAGATTACTGTCCATCTGAACTCCTCCGGTGGGTGTTGCTTTTCGACCCAATGGTCAACCATCGGTGCGTTTGTCGTACGGTTTTTAAGCAGCTCTTGTGTTCTCCACTGCGTACCTTAATTTTACGGTCTGTCTTTTCAATGTAAACTTTGTTGCATGGACACCATATTGCGTATATCACCATGGCCGAGTTACAGTTGGTGTAATTTCTGTTTCCATGGGGATCTCAGTCCTATGTCAACTTCTGTGCTTTTTGTAGTGTACTTACAGCAGATGCATTGTTCACAGGGAAAATGACCTCCGATCTGGGGGAGTCCCCATTGTTTTGTAAGTGTCATTTGTCTAGGAGTTTTTTTGGCTAATGTCGTTTCTGGTTAGCTGTTCTTTCAAGTGTTTACTACGTCTGAACGCTACCACTGGTCTTGCTCCCCGGTAGTTCGCCCTTTTCAAAGATGGACCAATTTTTTAGGTTCTTTTTCTTAATTCCGTTAGACATTTCGCTAAATGTATTCATGAATACCAGTTTCTGTTCTGTGTTTGCAGTTCTGAAATGTTCTTTGTACTCTAGTAGGGCATCGGTGTGGTTATTTTTGGCCCTCTTCAATGCGTTGTCAACAGTTTTGTGCGGATAGCCCCTTTGAAGGAGTCTCTTCCATTTTGTATGCTTCCAAGTAAAAATCCGATTTTTCCAGTACTGTTGCGTTTGAGTCTTAAGAATTGTCCCAGCGGGAGATTGTCCCTTACGTGTTTCGGATGGAAGCTTGTGTAGTGTAACAATGAGTTCCTATCTGTTGGTTTATTGTAAGGTTTGACAAAGATGGTTTTTGTTGTCTGCATCTACTGAGATTGTGATGTCTAGGAAGTTAAGATTCTCCGTGCTAGAGTTAGATGTGAATTTGAGGAACCTGTCTTGGGTATTGATCCAGAGAAGATATTATTGTAGTTTTGTGGTCGATCCATGCCATATGACGAAAATATCGTCAATATATCGTCTCCAACTCCGTATATGATTTGCAAAATGGGTTGGTGATGTACATGATTTTACTTTTTTCGAAAGCATCCATGTATAGCTTATTAACGCTGGGCGCCAGAGTAGCGCCCATAGCTGTCCCGTGGATTTGCTGAAAAAATTTGCCATTTAAGTGGAAATCATTTTCAACCAGGCTCATCTTTGCACACCACAAGATGAAAGATATGGGTGTGTTCCCCACTTTGTGGTCTAGTAACAGTTTCTCTTCCAGCATATTTAGCAGAGCTCTTTGCAGGATGCTACTGTAGAGGGCCACTACATCAAGTCCCAAATGAACATCCCCGGGCCCTCCCCCCACTCCTTGTCATTCACTCTCCCCCGTCCCAGAATTATCGTTGGGTTCGTCATCCTCGGTGTTTCCAGTCACTGATGCAGAAGCTTAGCGTCCATGTGTCCTTGCAAGCCGTAACATTTCCTCCCTCTACTTTACCCCCATTATGGGTCGGACTCTTTTTGAGGGTCTATAATTCCCAACAATGTCATAGATCTGGGGCACCGTGCTCTACAAGCACCCTCCTTCAGGTACTTCAGGAGGCTAGCCCACTCTGTATTGAACTTCTTATGCTTGCCTTGTATTGAGTATGTGAGCCATTCCATGGCGACCAGCGACCAAATCTTTGCGATCCACTCATGTTGTTGGGGGGGGGGGATGCTTCGGTTTCCAACTGCACGCAAGCACCATAGCTGTGGACATCATCCTAATGACATATACTTTGTGGGGATGCCTGCAAGCACCCCATTCAGGCCTATCATATCCAGCCCTCTATTCCTCCACTCAGTGATCCCCAGGACCTGGGCTGTGGCCTGGCGTATAAACCCCCAGTACTGGTCAATTTTGGGGCATTCCGACCATATGTGGGTCCAGGTGGTGACCTCGCCGCACTCTCTCCAGCATTTCCGTGACACGTGTGGGAACATTCTATTTAATCTGGCCGGGGTTAGATGCCACTGAAACATCAGCTTTAGCCAAGTCTCTCTGATGTGGAGGGATCTGGTTAGCATTGGTATCTGTGCTCATAAGTATTGCCACTCTAGATCCCCAATTTTTCTGCCCGTGTCTGCTTCCCATTTCTGCATGTATGCTCTGTTCGGTGGCATTTCCCGCTCCTTAATGTGTTTTATAAATTGCGGTCACCAGTCCCCTGTCCCCCATGTGTGTGTCTAAGTATTTTTCAAAGGGAGTGAGAGCTCGGGTCCCAGCTTGCTTCATCTCCGGATGGGAAAGCCAATGCCTCAAATGAACATAGCCATACCTGTGCCCTTCTCCTAAACCAGTTATCGGAAGGGTGGCAAAGTGGTAAAGCAGTCGCGGCAGGACCGCCATCTTTAAGACATTGATACGTCCTAGGTCCTAGCCACATAATGGTCAGCGGGCCCCAATCGACCAGTTGCGATCTAAGTTTCTCCAAGGGGGGGTGGGGTAATTCGCATGGTACAATTCCCCCACCGTTTTGGTCATTTCAACCCCTAAGTATTTCACGGTTTGGGGTCCCAACCTGTATTTCAAGGTCCCCCTTACATGTTGCTCAGTGGTGGGTGCCAAGTTCAGGCTGAGTATCTCAGATTTGTTGGTGTTCACTTTTAATCCGGCCACCTACCCGAATTGGTCAAACTCCCTACCCACTGCTGGGAGAGAGGTGGCAGGGTGGGTCAGTGTAAGGAGCATCTTGTCCGCAAAAGCGTCTACTTTATGGTTGTGCCCCCAAACGGTTTTCCTTTTATGTCATCTGCCTCTCTTATCGCCGTCAGAAATGGTTCCAGATGCAAAGCGTATAGGAGAGGGGAGAGCGGGCAACCTTGTTTTGTGCCTCTCTCCACTCTGACCGGCCCAGGGATCGTCAATTGCCAGTCGTAGGCTTGGGTTTTGATAGCTGGCCTTGACCCTATCTAGGAATTTAGGTCTGAACCCCATCCTAGTCATTGTGGCAAAAAGAAAGCCCCACTCCACTCGATCGAAGGCTTTTTCAGCATCTATTGCCAGTAGGAAGGCCTTCTCTATCAGATGGGCTATTCTTCTCACATTGTCCGCTGTCTGCCTGCCTCTGATGAAGCCCGCATGATCGGGTTGGACTAGTCTGGTCATAATCGTTTCTAGCTATAGAGCCCAAGATTTTGGTGTGTATCTTGGCATCTACGTCTATTAACGCAAACTGGTTTTACCAAGGGAGTCGGAACAGAAATCAACCCGACCCTGGTAAACATACTAAAACTGGACTGTCTAGAAAAAAGGTCAAAGTTATTCATAGCCTTTATCGATATGCATCAAGCATTTGAAGCTATAAATCGTGAAAAACTATGGCAGAAACTAACAACTTGGGGGTGCCCAGAGAATTTATTACAACCTATAAAAGCACTCCACACAATGACGTCAATTCAGATAAGATTAAATGAAAAAGGACTCCTCTCAGAAGCCGTGAACACTCAAAAGGGAGTGAAGCAAGGTTGACCGCTTGCGGCTTGCTTGTTCAAACTATTCATTGCAGACGTGCCCTTGGCTCTGAGTAATGTGAAGTGCTTTTCACCAAAAATAAATGGACACCACATCAATTGCATAACTTACGCTGACGATATAGTCCTAGTCGATAAAACCCAGATAGGACTGCAACGTCTACTGACACAACTTTATCACTACACGACCATCAATGAATTAAAGATAAATGTTACCAAAACGAAAATTATGCAGATCGGAGCAGTAAAAGGTAACAAAAACAAAAACTTTCAGTGGAAGATTGCTGACACACCGATTGATGAAATTGAAGAAATCAGATACCTAGGGGTAACTATCAACAAATCAATACGGGAATGGAGCTGGGCACAAGATATTGCACAACGTATGAAAACGTTGGCAATACAAGGCAGACGCATTCATAACCTTTATGGCAAATTCTCACTAATTCCAGTAAGAACGTTTTACCACCAAAAGGTAATACCAGCTATCACCTACGGGTCAGAGACAGGGTAGAACCTGGACCTTTGAATTTGGGCAAAACTTGAAAGTTTATTTTGGAAGAGGGTGTTGCAGCTACCAAAATATATATCGATGATCGCCATCAGACACGAGCTGGCCCTAGACAAACTATATTCAAATGTGCTCTGGAAGTCGTTAGCTCTGCTACGAAAGATGCACATGCCAACACCAGAACCAGCCTACGAAATAATCGCGATAAGCAACTGTCAACACCATACAGGCTTAACACAGAAATGGACACAAGGAGTAAAGGCGATAATGCAAGCAGCTGATATAAAAATAGAGTTGTTGCTGGCACAACCACAAACTGCAAAATGAAAACTGCAAGAAAGGTCATGGATGAAAAATCTGGAAAAGCTTGAAGGCCTAACAACCTCTCCAAAACTCGGACCCACAAAAAATTAATTAAACTTAATGCCAAGATATCTGGTGCAATTTCCTTCCCGATATCACCGCGATAGATTTCTTCAACTCAGATTAAATGCCATCAAGACTAAAGAAATGTTATTCATGAGACATGATCAGGTAACCACAGACAACCTATGCAGACACTGTGGGATCGAAATAGAATCAACAAGACACTTAATAACAGAATGCTTGATGCTCAAAGACTTACGAACTCTCCATTTAGGAAAGTTTGCACCGTTGAACATGAACAGGGACAATTGGTGGCTTCGAATATTAAGTGGAAGCTCTGTCCACCCATCATGTTCAGTGATAAACTTTATAGATAGTGTTGTGCTTATGAGGACGAGAAAGCTAAATCAAAAAGAAAGGAGTCGAATACGACCTGATCAACTTGGCCCAAGAGTACATGGAAAGAAAATGAGAATAATAATGATAGGATGCGAAAGTTTTGTAATAAAAGTTTGTAATAAACTACATGTTACAATAAAAAAAATAAATAAAAAAAAAAAATTAACGCAATCGTGCGATAGGACCTACATTCTACTGGGTCTTTGCCCTTCTTGTGTATAAGTATGACCTTCACCTCCTCCATTGATTTGGGTAGAGTTTTGGTGGGTCCGACCTGATTGAATGGTTTGGTAAGGTGGGGGATTAAGGTTTCTTTAATTTATAGAATTCTGCAACGTAGCTGTCGGGGCCTGGGGACTTGTTTGGAGGCATGGAATTAATTGCCCTTCTGACCTCATCTATCATTATTTCCCCTTCCAACTGCTCTCTTTCCTCTTCTGAGATAGTTACCAGGTTTATCTTGTCCAGGTAGGCCCCCTGGTCTGCTTGCTCGGAGTTATCAGAAGCGTATAAGGTGGTGTAGAACCGACAGAACTCCTTTTCTATGTCCCGGGGTTTGTCTTTGATTAGGAACTCAGCCTCTTTCTTGGTGATCCATCCTCTCTGTTTGGCTTTTTCAATTTTTAGGTTTATGATGTTCTGTAGTTATTTAGTAGGGTCCATTTTAAGATGTTGATAACATTGGAGGTCGAGGAGTTGTCTGTTACATTCCCTCACATAATCGTCCCTATTTTGTAGGACGATAGCTCCCTCTTTGTCCGCTTTACGGATCACAATAGGATTATTAGTCAAGAGGTTCCTCATTCTTTTTTGCCCTTCATTTTCTTCTCTGTGTCTAAATCATGTAAGACGCATCTTTGGTATTTTCTAGCTTCTGCACTTTGCAGTTGTGTAGGTACCCAGAAGGTGGATGTGTTGTGTAGTCCGGGGTCAGATTTGTCAGGGTCCAGATCAACTTCATGAAAGTGTTGAAAAAGATGAATTTTCCTCATAAATTGAGAGAACTCTTGGCAAATGGTCAATGGGTCATGGTTGATGGTCAACACGAATCCCATTCCCTTCTCTAGTACCGAGCGTTCAAGTGCTGTGGTGATATAGGTGGAGCGGTTTAGCATAATGCTTGCATGCTGCGCGTCACACAGGGTTCAAAGCCCCAATCTTCCTGCCCCTCTCTAAAAAAAAAAAGGGGGTTGTTGCGTAGTACCCCTATTCGATTGACTACCGCGGTTCATGTTGTTTCTACCTCAGTAATTATTGCGTTTTCCGCGTGGGCGTTGATTGGGCCGTCCGTGATTTGAGTTGGGGTCACCATTGTAGCTACCATCACTGGAGCTGTACGAGGTGTTCTTAAAACTAACCTTTTTGTGCCCTCCATTAGTTGTTTCATTTTGAATCTGTTGGTGGTAATTCTCTTGGGTGTACACAAATGCCTTCTAATGCGTGAAGTTGGTCAAGTCTTTATTCATCTGGCGAACCCTTTCTCTTAGCTTATCCTCCTTAAAGTTGGTCATTACAAGCATTAGTGCATCTTGTCTTGTCTTTCTACAGCATGATTTGTGCCTTACACCGCTAGCACACATTTGAGGAAATCCTCCTTCCAGTCTCTCCATTTCACAATTGGCTGGTTGTGGTAAAAAGAGTGCTGCTCCTGGTATATTGGCCATTGTATGCAAAAATCCAGGTAACTATGAGTATGCAACACAACTTTCATTCCCAACTAACTCAACCTGTGGATGTTGTACTACTTCCAAATCCAGATAAGAACTTTCAAAATTTGGCAAATTATTTGTGGCACCTGTCACATATGCTTTATTTACCGCCTTTATTCTTGTCACGACCCTCGGCCAAAACCCCCTCTGGCAAACCCATTGGCCAGGTGGAGTCAGGACTCAGGCCTCTAGAGCCTGGCATCCTTTTCAAAAGCCCTCATGGGTGTATGAGCCTTTGGCGCCAGGCTCATACACCATGAAAAACAATGTGCTTGGGAACTACTTTATTGTATTGTCAGCCAACATGGAGGCATCCACATAGCTTGGTTCATAGGAACCAAGCTATGCGGTCTAGTGTTTTGGGTGTGGTAGCCTAGGGACTACTTTACCTTGACTATTTTGTTGGGGCTATTTAAACCACACCCGAGCAAGACAACACGCTTCGCGTTACTTTGCAGCTTGCAACGTGTCCAGCTATTCCCTCGAACCTCGGAGAAGCAAAACCTGCAAGGAGACAAAAGGAACATCATTAGTAGCAGCATCTTACCTGCAGTCTTCATCTTTAAACACTCGCAGCTACTGAGAACAGCTTCCTCGAATCTGCATGTCTCCCGGACAGAACGACCTCAAAGAGGAAGATAGAGGCAACATTAAAGAAAGCAGTAGAGACATTTACAAATTACGAACTGCTCAAAAGGCTTACCTGGCTGGTCGCCTCTTGACTGGCACCACGTCGGACATTCCACTTGCGCTGAAGAATACCGCGACCTACAAGGAAGGAAAACACAGGTTAGCAAAGGCAAGACTTCGCAGCGCTGCGCATAGCGCTTACTTACCGCATCATAGCGCTCTTAATGCACCATCATTTACCAGCGGGGCTCAACCAAGCCAGTTCGCCGCGCTGAAGCTCCACATACCTAAGGGAGAAAAAAGAGACATTTTAAACAAAGAAAGGCATGCAGGATAGCAACAAAACTAAAGAACGGCAATAAGACCTACCTGAACAATATCAAACGGGCCGGCGTCAGTGAAGTAACTGGACCGCACACGCCCATGAAAGACAACACGCCCCTGCAAAGAAGGCAGGATGGAGAGCACGCCCAATTCTACCACAAGGTGAGGAGAGGGCGCCAGAGGGACTGAAATCATACGGGGGTGGAGGGAGGATACTTACCCCTGTCGGTCAGCCTTGAACACAGTCCTCCTGTATTTTCAGGCAGACCCTTCCCCGCAGACCACATCAGGGCAAAGCTGAGAAGCATACTAGCGAGTAACCCGGGTGGGTGGCGTCTCTGTGGATACCAGGTAAGCGTAGCAGAACGCAAAGCCTACCATAGCAAATCCACCTGGGCGCCATGGAGACATCAGAAATGGACCAATTGGCCCAATTACTAGGAGAGCTTCGTGCTGAGGTTCATTCTGCCCGACAAGACTAATGCCCTACGGAGAGACATAATAGTGACCAAAGAACGCACTGAAGAGATTAGCAGGCAATACTTGCAATCACAGGCAGGACAGACGCCTCTACCTGGAAGCAATCCAACAATGCATAAACCTGCCATGCCACCCACTCCGGTACAGATCACATTACCTGGAACAGTGCCTCTGGCACCACCAGAAAGGTTCTCGGGTGACCCACGGAAGTATGTGGCATTCATCAATCAGTGCCGCCTTCATTTTCTTTGTAGGCCTGGAGCATTTCCAAACGACCAAGCGCGGGTAGCTTTTGTCTTATCATACCCGAGTGGTAGTGCAGCAGATTGGTCGGTGCCGTTGGTAACCCATGACGATCCTCTATTACATGACTTTGGGGGGTTCCAGAGAGAAATGGAAAATGTTTTTGTCACGATGTCCGCTCCTGGGGAGCCGGCTCAGGCCCTGCGTCCCCGAAAGCGGACATCAAGTCCCCGGGGAAGGTCCCAGCAACCCCTTATAGGGGCCCTTTGGACAGTGTCCTGGCACCTATGGCGCCAGGCTCATAGAAAACGTCAGTCCTGGCGCCATAGGCGCCAGGCTCATTATGAAAGTGTTTGGGTGCACTTACCTGATGCAGACCATGCTGCAGAACCCCGGCCTCCTTGAGGCCTGAAAGGAACTACTTTACCTGTGGGACTCATTTACCACCCGGGCGTGGTCGGGGAAGGATACATACCTGATTGGAGGAAGGACACATTCTAGGAACTTCTTCCAAGGCTATTTAAACCACACCCGATCAGCCACACCTGCTTCGCGTTGTTCTGCATCTAGCAGCTGGACGCTCACCGTGTCAGCTCCTGCATCCTGACGTCTGCCACGCCTGCCAGCATCCTGAATCACCTGCAAAGGAAGGGAACAAGAGAACAGAAGAAGGAAAAGGCCTTACCTGCTAAATCTGCATCCCGGAGACATTTCGCCGACGATCCTGAAAAGGAAGACATTTATTTTTAAAAGCACATCACATCGATCGCTGCAGCGCCTCATTCTACTCATCTTACAGGGCGCTTCCATGTTCTGCAGCGACCATCCGGATTCACAGTCGCGCCCCAGCGCCTAGGGAGAAAAAGACAATAACGAAGGTGAGAGAAAGAAGGGAAAAGGGAAGCTAAATCTCCATGTTAAGACTTACCTGCTGGGTCATTCCCTTTTCGTTTCGGGTCCGCGCCGCATCCAGGCATTTTCGGACCCCGGCCCCTAAGGGGAAAAAGACATCAGCGTTAATGAGCGAATGAAAAGACATTACCAAGACGCTCATTAAAGACTTACCTGATTTCCACAAGGATTTCACCTCTCATCTCGGGTCGGTGCCTGTTCCCCGGCATTCCGTACCCCGGCCCCTATGGGGAAAAAGACACTAGCATTAGAACATTAATGCATGGACACAAGGGGAACCACTTATCAAAAACTTACCTGGAAGCCAAGCAAGTTTGGTTCTCACCAATCCGAAAATCCAGTGAAGTAACTGGATACCAACGCGCCCCTGCATCAGAAGCAGGATGGAGAGCTCGTCCTTCCAGACCCTAAGGTGAGACGCTACGGGGAAGCACAGAAGGGTTTTGAGGAGGGTGAGAGGGGTAAGTGGGAGGCCGATTGCATTACCCCGCAGACAGTTAACCCCCTATTTTCACCTACAGAAGGATACTTCTGCGAGTCAGACAAGCCAGATTTGGGGCCCGGTCCAGTCCGTCTCCCGACCCCTGCGCATCACCTTAGATGAGGTCACAACAGCGCGAACCAGGCCAGCGCCTCCGTGGGAGTCAGGTGAGCGTTACAGAACGCGAAGCCTTCCTACAAATTCCCACCCAGGCGCTATGGAAACTTCTGAGACTGATCAGTTGGCCCAATTACTGGGGGAATTACGGGCCGAAGTACATGCCGCTCGTCAAGAGACTAATGCCCTCAAGAGGGAATTAATAATATCAAAGGAAAGAACTGATGACCTGGCCAGACAGCTTTTGCAAAGTCAAGCTGGACAAACTCCTCTACCCGGTTCCGGAGGGAACCCCGCTCCTGTGGTTCCCAGTAACCCTGTGCATATTAATCTACCTGGAAACATGCCGCTGGCCCCACCCGAACGCTTTGCTGGGAACCCCAAACGATGCGCCGTATTCTTGAATCAGTGTCGTTTGCACTTCCTATGCAGGCCTGGGGCCTTCCCTAATGATCAGACCAAAGTAGCCTTTGTATTGTCATATCTCAGCGGCTGCGCTGCCGATTAGTCAGTTCCACTGGTTACTCAGGATGATCCGATTCTCCATGATTTTCGAGGATTTCAAGCAAGCATGGAAAGGTTATTTGCTCGACACTCTCAGGGGCAGGCTCTGGATGATGAACTTCTATCCCTGCAACAGGGCAATCAGGATCTCCTATCCTACATTGCAACCTTTAATAGACTAATTGTAGAAACTGGGTGGCCAGAGGATAAGAGAATCATGTTATTTTATCGAGGTTTACGTGGAGAACTTAAAGATGTCCTGGCCCAAGTTGTAAATCCGCCCCGAGAATGCACAGAATATATAGACTTAGTGGTCCAATTGGATCACAGACTCCAGAACAGAAAAGCAGATCGGTCCAGGTTTGAGACCCGGGTGTTGGTCAAGACTCACGCTAACCCCAAGGGAGTTGATGTCCCAGAGCCTATGCAAATTGGTGGGATTAAAGGACCTTTAACTCAAAGGGAACGTGAAAGGAGGCGGCAATTAAAGTTATGTCTTTATTGTGGGAACTCTGGACACTTTCTACGAGATTGCCTGGCAAAACCGCCCCGAAAGGCGGTAGGGGCCGCTGATAAAAACCTTGAAGACTCTGTTTCGGGAAACGACTCAGCCCGACAAGCGTAGGGGTCGGCTTGCCGAGCTTGAAAACTAACTCTTAGACCTCGCATTTCATAGTGCCAATGGTTCTCGTAGATCCAGAACAGCCTAAGCAGTTGCATTCAATAAAGGCATACATCGATAGCGGGGCTATTGGAAATTATGTGGACCGTGAGTTGGTCTCCAGGATTAACCTCCCTCTCCGTCCTAAAACCAGCAAAGACGTCATCACCACAGTAGATGGAACTGAAATTGCCTCTGGACCGGTAACGCATTCCACTACTGAGGTGACTCTTATTGGTCCCGACGGCCATCGGGAGGCAGTTGTGTTTGATGTAATCAAGCCCCCACAGTTTCAGGTTATTCTTGGAATTCCTTGGTTAGAGACACATAATCCTCGAATTGATTGGCGAGCTAAGAGAATAACCTTCCCGGATTGTGCACAAACCTGTTATCCAGAAAACCTGAAGATTAATCTAGCATCTGTAACCTCTGCCTCCATGCAATTGCCTCCGGAATACCAAGACTTTCAGGACGTCTTCCAAAAGGAACAGGCCAACACGTTACCTCCTCATCGATCGTACGATTGCCAAATCGATCTGGTGCCCGGTGCACAACCCCCTTGTAGCAGGATTTATGCCCTTACCGAACCTGAGAACCTGCATCTGAGACAATATTTGGATCAATACCTCGCCAATGGTTTTATTCGCCCGTCAAAGTCCCCGGCAACCTCGGCTTTGTTCTTCGTGCCTAAAAAGGAAGGCGACCTCAGAACTTGTATCGATTACCGCGCATTGAATCAGATAACGGTTAAAAACCGTTATCCTCTGCCTCTGATCCCTGAACTCCTTGACCAGGTAAAGGACGCTGGCATATACACCAAGTTAGACCTCCGGGGGGCATATCATCTGGTGCGAGTAAAAGAAGGCGACGAATGGAAAAAGGCCTTCCGTACTAAGTATGGATTATTCGAATACCAGGTAAGGCCCTTCGGGTTGTGCAATGCGCCTGCTGCCTTCCAATTCTTCATGAATGATGTCCTTCGGGAACTCATCGATGTTTGCGTTGTCGTCTATATCGATGACATTCTAGTGTACTCTTCTTCAGAATCTGATCACAGAAAACACGTTAGGGCAGTTCTGGAAAAACTGCGCCAACACAAACTATTTGCTAAACTGGAGAAATGTGTTTTCCATACCACAGAAGTTGAGTTTCTCGGTTTCATCCTGACACCCAAAGGAGTCCGAATGGACTCAAGAAAGGTGGATGCCATCCTCAAATGGCCATCACCTAGCTCTGTAAAAGGGGTTCAAAGCATGCTCGGCTTTGCCAATTTCTATCGCAGGTTTATCCCGGAATTTTCACGCATAGTACAACCCATTACTGCACTCTTGAGGAAAAATAAACGTTTTGAATGGTCTGGAGAAGCCGAGCAGGCTTTCCAGGATTTAAAAGCTAAGTTTACCTCCGCACCTATATTGAAACACCCACGTCCAGATCTCCCGTATGTCGTCGAAACTGACGCATCCAGCCTAGCCATGGGAGCAGTTCTGTCTCAAAGAGATCCCGAAACCAACCAACTGCATCCCGTAGCATTTTGGTCCAGAAAATTCTCGGCACCAGAGATTAATTATGCAATCACTGACAAAGAACTGTTAGCCATAAAGTCCGCTTTTAAAGCCTGGCGGCATTACCTGCTTGGCGCTCGACATACCATCACAGTGATCACTGATCACCGGAATTTACAGTATTTGAAAACCGCCAAGGCTCAGTCATCACGGCAGCTCCGATGGGCTTTGTTTTTCGCTGAATTTGATTTCGTGATTACCTATCGACCTGGCTGCAAGAACGGCAAAGCAGACGCCTTATCCCCAAATTGGAATGGGAGAACCTGATACAAACTCAGAACCAGTACCAATAATTCCCGAACAGAGAATTCTAGGCATGACTTCGTTACAGACGCTTGAAGACATTCAAATCAGAGTGAAACAACTCCTGGACCCTACAGTCCTACAAGATTGGATACAAAAGGGATCAGACTTTACCATAGATAATGGTTTACCTTATTACCAAGGACACTTATTCCTGCCACACAAGGATTTACACAAACTAGTTATTTCCGGTTATCATGATACATTAATAGAGGGACACCCCGGTATTGCCAAGACAATGGAAAAGGTGAAACGACAATTCTGGTGGCCCTCTTGGCGAAAAGATGTTAAATCTTTTGTGATGTCCTGTGGTGTTTGCGCCCAAAATAAAGGTCAAAAGAAAAGACCAGCCGGTCTCCTCCAACCTCTAGACGTACCGCCAGCACCCTGGCACACCCTATCAATGGATTTTATTACGGACCTGCCTCCTTGTTCGGGATACAATACCATTCTGGTAATTGTGGATTTGTTTTCCAAAATGGCCCACTTCATTCCTTTGAAAGGTTTACCTTCAGCTTCTGTCCTAGCCAAAGAATTCCTCGAAAATATTGTTCGGCTACATGGATTCCCATCTATACTAATCTCTGACCGGGGAAGCCAATTAATTTCCCACTTCTGGCGCAAATGTTGTCAAATGGCACAAATCGACATAAGATTATCGACCAGTCACCACCCTCAGACCGATGGTCAGACTGAGAGGACAAATCAGACCCTTGAGCAGTACTTACGGTGTATGTTACAGCAATCTGAAAGCAACTGGAAAGACATTCTTTGGATAGCCGAATACGCATATAATAATTCGGTACACTCTGGAACTGGCCATAGTCCTTTTTATACCTTGTTTGGACATCACCCTCGAACCTCAAACCTCGACTCACCTCAGAACCTCGGAGTGCCCGCAGTAGAACATCTGCATTCTACCATTACCTGAGCCTTCAAAAAGGCAACCACGCATTTACAACAAGCCAAGAGAAAATACAAGGAGAATGCTGACCTACATCGGAGTGAAGCACCTCCGTATCAGATTGGGGATCAAGTGTGGTTAGCTACCAGACATTTACCGCTCAAAGAGCCCCGAACATTTAACCCAAAATATCTGGGACCTTATTCTATTATGGCAATAATTAACCCAGTAGCGGTTAAACTTGATTTACCAGCTAATATGCGAATTCACCCTGTTTTTCATGTGTCACTTCTGAAACCAGTGGTACCCGGAACCCGACTACTCAAACCTCCAGAACCTATTCAAATAGATGGGGAACCCGAATTCGAAGTGAGGAACATTTTAGATTCAAAAATGTTTAGGTCAAAGCTTTTCTACCTAATTGATTGGAAGGGGTACGGACCTCAGGAGAGGTCGTGGGAAACCAGTGACCATGTGCATGCACCTCGATTAGTCAGGAAATTCCACCGACTCTTCCCAGACAAACCAAAACCCCCGGAAGGAACAACCTTGGGAGGGGTCTGGGGGGGGGGGGGGGAGTGCTGTCCCGATGCCTGCTCCTGGGGAGCCGGCTCAGGCCCTGCGTCCCCGAAAGCAGACATCAAGTCCCCGTGGAAGGTCCCAGCAACCCCTTATAGGGGCCCTTTGGACAGTGTCCTGGCGCCTATGGCGCCAGGCTCATAGAAAACATCAGTCCTGGCGCCATAGGCGCCAGGCTCATTATGAAAGTGTTTGGGTGCACTTACCTGATGCAGACCATGCTGCAGAACCCCGGCCTCCTTGAGGCCTGAAAGGAACTACTTTACCTGTGGGACTCATTTACCACCCGGCGTGGTCGGGGAAGGATACATACCTGATTGGAGGAAGGACACATTCTAGGAACTTCTTCCAAGGCTATTTAAACCACACCCGATCAGCCACACGTGCTTCGCGTTGTTCTGCATCTAGCAGCTGGACGCTCACCGTGTCAGCTCCTGCATCCACGCCTGCCAGCATCCTGAATCACCTGCAAAGGAAAGGAACAAGAGAACAGAAGAAGGAAAAGGCCTTACCTGCTAAATCTGCATCCCAGAGACATTTCGCCGAGGATCCTGAAAAGGAAGACATTTATTTTTAAAAGCACATCACATCGATCGCTGCAGCGCCTCATTCTACTCATCTTACAGGGCGCTTCCATGTTCTGCAGCGACCATCCGGATTCACAGTCGCGCCCCAGCGCCTAGGGAGAAAAAGACAATAACGAAGGTGAGAGAAAGAAGGGAAAAGGGAAGCTAAATCTCCATGTTAAGACTTACTTGCTGGGTCATTCCCTTTTCGTTTCGGGTCCGCGCCGCATCCAGGCATTTTCGGACCCCGGCCCCTAAGGGGAAAAAGACATCAGCATTAATGAGCGAATGAAAAGACATTACCAAGACGCTTATTAAAGACTTACCTGATTTCCACAAGGATTTCACCTCTCATCTCGGGTCGGTGCCTGTTCCCCGGCATTCGTACCCCGGCCCCTATGGGGAAAAAGTCACTAGCATTAGAACATTAATGCATGGACACAAGGGGAACCACTTATCAAAAACTTACCTGGAAGCCAAGCAAGTTTGGTTCTCACCAATCCGAAAATCCAGTGAAGTAACTGGATACCAACACGCCCCTGCATCAGAAGCAGGATGGAGAGCTCGTCCTTCCAGACCCTAAGGTGAGACGCTACGGGGAAGCACAGAAGGGTTTTGAGGAGGGTGAGAGGGGTAAGTGGGAGGCCGATTGCATTACCCCGCAGAGAGTTAACCCCCTATTTTCACCTACAGAAGGATACTTCTGCGAGTCAGACAAGCCAGATTTGGGGCCCGGTCCAGTCCGTCTCCCGACCCCTGCGCATCACCTTAGACGAGGTCACAACAGCGCGAACCAGGCCAGCGCCTCCGTGGGAGTCAGGTGAGCGTTACAGTTTTGCTCGCCATACCCAGGAACAAGCAGTAGACAATGAACTCTTGTCCCTCCGACAGGGGAATCAGGACTTGTTAACATACATTGCTACCTTCAACAGACTGGTTGCCGAAGCTAGGTGGCCAGAAAACAAAAGAACCACGTTATTCCATCGAGGCTTACGAGGCCAATTAAAGGACGTTTTAGCCCAGGAGGTTGATCCACCCAGAGACTGTGCAGAATTATTCATAAATCTGGTCATGCAGCTAGACCACTGGTTGCAGGACCGAAAGGCAGACCAGTCTAAGACAGACCCTCGGACCGTGTATGTTCGACCAAGAGAAAACCCACCCTGTGTACCTGAAAATGCTGTAGAACCCATGCAGATTGGAGGGATATGGCCTTCATTAACAAAACAAGAGCGGGACAAAAGAAGACAACAACAGCTTTGTTTGTATTGTGGGAACCCAGGACATTTCATGAAGGACTGTCCAGTAAAACCCCCAAGAAGAACAGTCGGGGCCACAGAGAAGGATGAAGCTAAGGAATCGGAAAACTACCAAGCTCGACAAACGTAGAGGTCAGTTTGTCGAGTGAGAAGAAAGAGTTGCTGACCTCGCACTTTGCAATGCCAGTGGTCTTAATTAACCACCAACAGTCGTCAAGAATGCATGCCGTTGAAGCATACATCGCTGGCGGAGCAGTTGGAAATTATATTGATCATGAACTGGCAGTAGAGACGGGGCTTCCTTTGTGTTCTAAGCCAACTATGGACAAGGTAACCACCGTGGATGGGACAGAAATCGCTTCCGGACCAGTAACCCAGTGCACAGCCAGGGTAACCTTGATGTGCCAGGATGGACATCGGGAGTCTATTTCATTCGATCTCATCAAGGCACCTCAGTTCAGGCTAATACTAGGGATGCCATGGTTGGTTGCTCACAACCCTTTGATAGACTGGCGGGCACGAAAATTAACCTTCCCCGGTGACTGCTCCCCTGCCTGCTATTACCAAGAGGAGAAACCCGACGTCTGTGTCCCCATGACTCCCGGAGCAACAGTATCAACCCTTGGAGCAACTAATACCTTGCCAAGTGAATACCATGATTTTCAGGATGTTTTCCGAAAGGACCAAGCCAATACTTTGCCGCCGCACAGGCCCTATGACTGTCAGATCGACCTTGTTCCTGGAGCACAAATCCCTTGCAGCAGGATCTACGCTCTCACAGAACCAGAAAACCTTCATTTGAAATCCTATTTACACCAGTACCTTGCAAACGGATTTATCCGTCCTTCGAAGTCCCCGCAGCCAGTCCTTTGTTCTTCGTACCGAAAAAGGAAGGAGACTTGAGAACCTGTATTGACTACCGTGCATTGAACCAGATCACTGTGAAGAACCGCTACCCCTTGCCACTTATCCTTGAGATGCTAGACCAAGTTAAAGATGCCCAGATTTATACCAAATTGGACCTTCGAGGAGTGTACCACCTGGTCCGAGTCAGAAAAGGAGATGAATGGAAAACTGCCTTCCATACTAAGTATGGCTTGTTTGAATATCAAGTCATGCCCTTCGGGTTATGCAACGCTCCTGCGGCATTCCAATATTTCATGAATGACGTCTTAAGGGAGTTAATTGATGTGTGCGCCTTAGTGTACATAGACGACATCTTAGTATACTCAGCCTCGGAACAAGATCATGTCAGGCACGTTCATTCAGTCCTCACCAAGCTCCGTCAACATCGCTTGTTTGCAAAGCTTGAAAAATGCTTTTTTCATGTCACCGAAGTAGAATTTCTTGGTTTTATCCTTACTCCAGGAGGCATCAGAATGGACGTGCACAAGGTAGAAGCCATTCTGAAATGGCCTTCACTGACGTCTCTGAAAGGGGAACAAAGCATGCTGGGCTTTGCAAACTTCTACCGCCGGTTCATCCCGGACTTCTCTCAGGTTGTGCACCCAATCACAGTACTATTACAAAAAAACAATAAAAAGTTTGCTTGGACTGAAGAAGCAGAAGAGGCCATTCAGGAACTTAAACAAAGGTTTATCCCTCCGCTAGAATCCTGCGACATCCTTGTCCAGACCTCCCTTATGTCGTTGAAACTGATGCGTACAGTCTCGCAATGGGGGATGTCCTTTCACAGACAGACCCGGAAACTGGCTGGCTACATCCTGTGGCCTTCTGGTCGAAAAAGTTCTCACCTCCAGAGATTAATTGTGCCATCACGGACAAGGAACTCCTGGCTATCAAATCCGTCTTTAAAGCCTGGAGGCACTACCTTCTGGGGGCCAGACACACCATTACAGTCATCGCAGACCACCGAAACCTGCAATATCTCAAAACAGCCAAGGCCCAGTCCTCGTGCCAATTACGGTGGGCCATTTTCTTCGCCGAATATGATTATGTAATCACATTTCGACCAGGAGTCAGAAACGGAAAGGCAGGTGCCTTATCTTGCATGGGCATAGATGAAATAGTATATACAACTCCAGACCCAGTACCTATTATACCTGAAGACAAACTCTTGGGTATCACGACAGCCTTAACACAAGCAGAACTACGAAAAGAAATCCAACGGACAATGAATCCTGATGCCTACCTCGCATGGCAAACTCAACGAGAACAATATACCATCAAGGACCATCTACCCCTTTTTAGGGATCGCCTATATGTACCCAAGAAGCAATTACAACAGCATATTATTTCAAACTATCACGATTCACTGTTCGAAGGGTCACCTGGGATCGCCAAAACCCTAGCTAAGGTGAAAGAGAACTTTTGGTGGCCTACCCGGCGTAAGGACATCATTCAGTATATTCAGTCCTGCGGTGTCTGCGCACAAAATAAATCACAGAAACAAAAACCATCTGGTCTCCTACAACCATTGGACATTCCCCCAGTCCATGGCACACTCTTTCCCTTGACTTTATCACTGATCTACCTCCAAGCCAAGGGTTCAACACCAACCTTGTAGTTGTGGACTTCTTCTCGAAGATGGCCCATTTTATTCCTCTCAAAGGCCTCCCAGACGCAGCCACTTTAGCAAAAGTGTTCCTGGAGGGCGTGGTTAAGCTACATGGCTTCCCTTCGGTTTTGGTCTCGGATCGAGGCAGCCAGTTTGTTACAAACTTCTGGAAAAAATGTTGTGCAATGGCGCAGATCGACGTTCGGCTATCTACCAGTCACCATCCCCAAACAGACGGCCAAACCGAGAGAACCAATCAGACACTCGAGCAATAGTTACGGTGCATGCTGCACCACGAACAAAGGAATTGGAAAGACCTACTATGGATAGCCGAATATGCATATAACAATTCTTTGCATTTAAGCACGGGACAAACGCCCTTCTATACCCTTTATGGCAGACATCCACGTACCTCTGAACTAGACCTTCCAGCCAGCTTGGAAATGCCAGCAGTAAAGACTACACACAACCAATACTCAGGCTTTCAAAAGGGCAAAGGAACACATTATTCATGAAAAAGAAAAACAAAAGAGATTCGCCGACCAACACCGGAAAAAGGCCCCTGATTATCAAGTAGGAGACAAAGTTTGGTTAGCCGCTAAATTCATACCCATCAAGGGAACCCGGACCTTTCATCATAGATTCTTAGGACCCTATACCATTAAGGCAATTATCAACCCAGCAGCCGTGAAACTGGATTTACCACCTAATCTACACATCCACCCGGTATTCCATGTGTCCCTCCTGAAACCAATGCAACCTGGCACATGGATTGAGACACCACCTCAGCCCATACTTGTTGACGGAGAACCAGAATTGGAAGTCAAGGATATCTTGGACTCTAAATACTCTAGGACCAAACTATATTATCTCGTCGATTGGAAAGGATTTGGACCACAAGATAGATCCTGGGAGCCCAGTGAGAATATCCACGCACCACGTCTAATCAGGAAATTCCATCAGAACTTCCCAACCAAACCTGGGCCAGACAGAAGGAACACCATGGGAGGGGCCTTAGGGGGAGTGCTGTCACGACCCTCGCCCAAAACCCCTGCTGGCAAACCCATTGGCCAGGTGGAGTCAGGACTCGGGCCTCTAGAGCCTGGCATCCTCTTCAAAAGCCCTCATGGGGCCAGGCTCATACACCATGAAAAACAATGTGCTTGGGAACTACATTATTGTATTGTCAGCCAAAATGGATGCATCCACATAGCTTGGGTCCTAAGAACCAAGCTATGCGGTCTACTGTTTTGGGTGTGGTAGCCTAGGGACTACTTTACCTGGACTATTTTGTTGGGGCTATTTAAACCACACCCAAGAAAGACAACACGCTTCGCGTTTCTTTGCAGCTTGCAAAGTGACGCTCACCGTGTCCAGCTATTCCCTCGAACCTCGGAGAGGCAGAACCTGCAAGGGGACAAAAGGAACATCATTAGCAGCAGCATTTTACCTGCAGTCTTCATCTTTAAACACTTGCAGCTACTGAGAACAGCTTCCTCAAATCTGCACGCCTCCCGGACAGAACAACCTGAAAGAGGAAGATAGAGGCAACATTAAAGAAAGCAGTAGAGACATTTACAAATTACGAACAGCTCAAAAGGCTTACCTGGCTGGTCGCCTCTCGGCTGTCACCACTCCGGACATTCCACTCGCGCTGAAGAACACTGTGACCTACAAGGAAGGACAACACAGGTTAGCAAAGGCAAGACTTTGCAGGGCTGCGCATAGCGCTTACTTACCGCATCATAGCGCTCTTAATGCGCCATAATTTACCAGCCGGGTTCAACCAAGCCAGTTCGCCGCGCTGGAGCTCCGCATACCTAAGGGAGAAAAAAGAGACATTTTAAACAAAGAAAGGCATGCAGGATAGCAACAAAACGAAAGAACAGCAATAAGACCTACCTGAACAATATCAAACGGGCTGACGTCAGTGAAGTAACTAGACCGCACTCGCCCATGAATGACAACGCGCCTCTGCAAAGAAGGCAGGACGGAGAGCACGCCTAATTCTACCACAAGGTGAGGAGAGGGCGCCAGAGGGACTGAAATCATATGGGGGTGGAGGGAGGATACTTACCCCAGTCGGTCAGCCTTGAACCTTCCCCGCAGACCACATCAGGGCAAAGCTGAGAAGCATACCAGCGAGTAACCCGGCTGGGTGGCGTCCTTGTGGATACCAGGTGAGCGTAACAATTCTACACTTGTTTTGCAGGTTTATTGATTTGACAATCTATTTGCATCACGCTTTATCACCTTTATTTACCCCTTGTTTAGCAGATTCCTACTCGATTCACAACAAGGCTAACAATGCCTTTGTTATATTGGCTGCTTGCAGAGCATTGAGCATCTTTTCATATTGAAATTCCAATTTGGTGGGACAAGGCAGCTGTGTTCTTTCAGTTTCCTGGGAACACGGGCAACTGAAATCTCCTATGGCTGGCAAATCACTGTTGCCAGGCAATATGACAACAAACAATTTAATTTTGTAAACTAATGGACGCAGGTGTTGCCACGTCACAATCACTATCTGATCAGTTTCGTATGCAATATGGCTGCACACAGGACCCCACGTCACTAGGGCCTTTCCTCTGACTCTCCCGTGACATAGACACACACACACACACACGCCTTTGTTTCTTCAGGATTAGTGTGAGGTTATTTACGGGTTCAGATGTGTTGGTGGTTTTGAATTTCTACAATCCGTGTAGACCGCTTGATGTGGGGGCTTTGCGGCAGGCCTTGGGGCAGGGTGAAATATATACTTTTTGTGGGGATTTTAACTGTCACAATACGTTGTGGAATAGTGCTGTGACAGATGTTAATGGGGCTAATCTGGAGATGCTGGCTGATGAGTGGGCTTGTTTTATTGAACTCGCCGGGGCATACTAGGACTGATGTTCATACCGGTATGGGGTCTTGTTTGAATTTGACCTGGGTATCAGCGTTTATGGTTTATAAGTGTGTTTGGAAACTGAGGACGGATGGGAGTGATCATGGGTCTATATCCGTAGAGGTAGGTGTCAGGGTGGTGAAATCGGCAAGTCCGGCCCAGAGGGGGTGTAACTTACGTAATTTGGAGAGGGGTGTAGCAGGCTGATGCATATGATGGGGTTGGGTGATGCTCAGGGGGTTGGTGGGATACCCACTGTGGATGCAATGGATTTGGCTCTGCAAGATATATTTGGCTCCGGCTCAAGGTAACCTCTCCCGGAAACCTGAGGTCCTGTGGTGGTCGTCAGAATGTACAGTGGCTATTCAGGATAGAAAAAGGAAGCAGCGGAAGGCCATGCGTACTAAAGCGGTGGCGGACATTGTCGTGTATAAAAAAAGCTAGGGCACTGGAGCAGAGGGTGATTCAATGTCATAAGCATGTGTATTGGAGGAATTGTTCTAGTACTCTCTCTAGTGGGCAAGGTTTCGTCGTATGTCCGGGCAGGCGAGAGGTGGAACTCGGATTTCGGTGATTACAGATGTGGGGTGTGATATGGTGGATGATGGTGGTGGTAAAGCAGAAGCACTTGGAAAGTATTTTGCGGCTATGCATAGCACAGAAAATTATTCTCTGGTGTCCAGACGGAAAATGGCAGAGTTCATGGCTGTTAATCAGGGTGCGCTGAATGTTGTGGGCAAATAGACATCCAGTATGGATATGTCTTTCACTTTGAGTGAGTTGCAGGCTGTGCTAAGGGGCCTGTGCTAAGGGGCCGACAGGATTCAAGTCCGAGTGAGTATGGGGTACGTTATATTTATTTGCAGCATTTGCCGGATGTTTGCTTGCTGGAGGTGTTGCGGCTGTTTAATGTTGTGTGGGATCACGGTACACTGCCTAGTGGGTGGAAGAGGGCTGTCATCCTGCCGATTCTGAAACTGGGGAAGCCGGCTGGTTTGTGTGGGTCTTATCGGCCCATTGCTTTGACATCGGTTTTGTGCAAGGTGATGGAAAAAATGGTGTGTGGCCGTCTGGTGCACTTTCTGAACAGCGACTGAGTGTGTTTCAGCATGGGTTTTGTAAATCTAGATCTGTGATGGATGCAGTTGTGGTATTGGCAACAGATGTGAAGGAGGCATTGTCCTGTCGGGAACTGGTGGGGGCGATATTTGTTGATATGGAGAAGGCATATGGTATGGTGTGGAGGGATGGGTTGCTATTTGTGTTGCAAAAGAAAGGTGTTGAGGGGAAGATGTTTTCCTGGATTAAGGATTTTCTGATGAATAGGGTGTTTCGGGTGCGTGTTGGGGATGTGTTGTCCCAAGAATTTTTGATGGAAAATGGGACGCCCCAGGGTAGTGTTACCAGCTCTATTTTGTTTCTTGTAGCGGTGGATGGCCGTATAGAGAGAGTTCAGGAGTGTGGTTGTCAGGTGGGATTCTATGCAGACGATGGAGTGATTTGGGTTAGGGGTAAGGTAGGAGAAGTGATTCAATTAAGGTTGCAGGAGGCTTCGGAGGTAATGGAAAGGTGGTGTCAGGATTGGGGTTTTAAGGTGTCCTCCTCTAAAACTGTGTGTATGTTGTTTAACAGGCGACGTAGTGGTGTCAGTTTGGATCTCAAGTACAGCGGGGATATGTTGGTCCGGGTGATGGAATTCCGATATCGTGGTGTGCTCTTGGATGAGCGCCTGTCATGGAAGTTGCAAGTGGAAAAGACGGTGGCAAAGTGTAAACAGTGCCTTAATTTGTTAAAGGCAGTGTCGGGTCAGGAGTGGGGAGGAGGGCAGAGGAGTATGAGGATGTTGTATGTGGGGTTGGTCAGGAGCATGTTGGAGTTCAGAGTTCAGCTGCAGTGTAGTTTTAGTAGGACTCGGCTTAATGTGTTGGATGGTGTCCAGGCAAGGGCATTGAGAATTGTGACTGGGACTGTTCGGTCATCCCCCACAGAGGCTGTGCAAGTGTTGGCAGGGATGTTGCCATTGGATTTGAGAAGGGAGGAGTTGAGTGCTAGGTATTGGTTGCATTGTAAGTCCCTCAGTGTGTTCATCCTGTGAAGAAGTGTATGGAGGTTAATTGGATGCATGCTTATAAGAGTGGGAGTTGGGAGAGGAAAGGGGGGACTTTTGGATTCCATGCGGACAGGCTGGTGAAATGATTGGGGGTGGAGGGGTTGTGTATGGTGGAAGATGTGGATAGGGTTGTAGGGCCGATTTGGTTGCAGCATGATCCAATTGTCTGTTTGGATTTGGCCAAGGTGGTGATCAAGAAGGGTGGTGATGGAGGGGTGATTAAGAGATTGGCGGTGCAGTATGTGGAGGGGAAAGTTGGCGCTCAAGACTATACGGATGGTTCCAGGGATCCGGAGAGGAACAGGGTTGGTATGGCTTGCTATTTTCAGGCGGATGAGGAGTTTTGGGTGGCTAGGTTGTAGGATGATTTATCCGTCTGCACGGCAGAGTTGATGGCTGTTAATATGGCGGTGCTTCGGATTATGGGGAAACAGTTGGCTGGGGTGGTGGTGTTTGTGGATTCGATGAGTGCGTTGTTGGCTATCAAGGAGGGGAATTGTGATAGGGATATAAAGAAATATATTAGGGCGAGGGTTTGATACAATGTTACTATGCGCTATTTTCCATTTACAAAATTGCAATGATACTGGCAGTGAAAAACCTCCAAATCGAAGAAACCTCCCTCAAAGGTTCCTAACATGTGAAAATAGCAAAATGGGGTTCAGAGTTAATATTCGCGCCAGTAGAACGTGTTGTTTAAACAAATATAGTTTACATTGTCCATTAAGAGATTAGTCCATTGTACAAATTCTTTAATACAGGTGAAATGTGTTTATTCCATGTAATTCAGAAAACAGCCGACACGTGTTTCGACCAGCTGGGTTGTTATCAAGGCTGTGTAATAACATGATCAACAATTAAACAACATTATTACAAATATGAAAAAAAATGTGAATATATAAAAATATGTTATCCATGTCATACATGTTAGAAATAAAAAGATTATATGATAAAATAAATTGAACATACCACACAGGATGTTGCAAACGAATAAGAGAACCACATCATGGTAAGATTAGTGGGAAAGAAAGAAAATATTCAAATAATGAGCAACATTGTTATCACATCTTGAGGAACAACAATCTAGCAATACGTTGTGTATCTTGAATAGAGTGAGAAAGTAATTGTAAGTATGAGTCTTATACTCATAAATCATTGGTGGAAACTCTAGTGTGCAGAAACACGGATCCAACCTTGTGCATTAGTCTGTATAAAGATCGCCATAGGTGTGATAGAAATGGTGTAGTGTGCACTTTAGATAAATGCTGTTCGTAATAAACATTGAGATGCCCATAGGGATAGTTCCCCTTGAGCCGATAGGTGTGGTTAGCAGACACATTAACCAGATGGAGACATTCAAGGATGATCATTGTGGTATGCTTACCCCAAACTGGAATTCAATCGTTAGAATTCTAAAAAGTGAGTAATAAGATCTATTATAAGCCTTACAATGGCCTCATAAGAATACGATAGGCCAAAAAGCATTTCAATATGATTTCAGTAATCTTGGAGAAAAAATCAGCATACTTTGAATAATGAGTCCTAATCTTATTGTCACGACCCTCGCCCAAAACCCCCTCTGGCAAACCCATTAGCCAGGTGGAGTCAGGACTCGGGCCTCTAGAGCCTGGCATCCTCTTCAAAAGCCCTCATGGGGCCAGTCCTGGCACCTATGGTGCCAGGTTCATACACCATGAAAAACAATGTGCTTGGGAACGACTTTATTGTATTGTCAGCCAACATGGAGGCATCCACATAGCTTTGTTCCTAAGAACCAAGCTATGCTGTCTAGTGTTTTGGGTGTGGTAGCCTAGGGACTACTTTACCTGGACTATTTTGTTGGGGCTATTTAAACCACACCCGAGCAAGACAACACGCTTTGCGTTACTTTGCAGCTTGCAACGTGACGCTCACCGTGTCCAGCTATTCCCTCGAACCTCGGAGAAGCAGAACCTGCAAGGAGACAAAAGGAACATCATTAGCAGCAGCATCTTACCTGCAGTCTTCATCTTTAAACACTCGCAGCTACTGAGAACAGCTTCTTCGAATCTGCATGCCTCCCGGACGGAACGACCTGAAAGAGGAAGATAGAGGCAACATTAAAGAAAGCAGTAGAGACATTTACAAATTACGAACTGCTCAAAAGGCTTACCTGGCTGGTCGCCTCTCGGCTGGCACCACTCCGGACATTCCACTCGCGCTGAAGAACACTGCCACCTACAAGGAAGGAAAACACAGGTTAGCAAAGGCAAGACTTCACAGCGCTGCGCATAGCGCTTACTCACCGCATCATAGCGCTCTTAATGCGCCATAATTTACCAGCTGGGCTCAACCAAGCCAGTTCGCCGCGCTGGAGCTCCGCATACCTAAGGGAGAAAAAAGAGACATTTTAAACAAAGAAAGGCATGCAGGATAGCAACAAAACTAAAGACCGCAATAAGACCTACCTGAACAATATCAAACGGGCCGGCGTCAGTGAAGTAACTGGACTGCACTCGCCCATGAAAGACAACGCGCCCCTGCAAAGAAGGCAGGACGGAGAGCACGCCTAATTCTACCACAAGGCAGAACCTTCCCCGCAGATCACATCAGGGCAAAGCTGAGAAGCATACCAGCGAGTAATCCGGCTGGGTGGCGTCCTTGTGGATACCAGGTGAGCGTAACACTTATTGTGTAAAGTAGATGAAGCTTGTACTTCAAAATGTAGTTGCTGTTTGATAGAAAATATTCAACTGTCCTGTAATTAGTCCCAAAACAAAAAAGTACACTCAATAATACTGGAACACCAACCCAACTTGTGTTGGTTAAATATACAGTGGGAAATTGTCCACATCCCCTTATTAGCCATGCTATACCATCAATTGGTGTGCACCCAGGCGCTTCCCACTGTATACAATAAAATTAGGACTCATTATTCAAGGTATGCTGATTTTTTTTCTCCAAGATTACTGAAATCATATTGAAATGCTTTTTGGCCTATCGTATTCTTATGAAGCCATTTTAAGGCTTATAATAGATCCAATAAATTGGTTACAGATATATCTCTGCACGTGGACCCACTGATTGTACTATTGGGTGATCAGGGAGATGGGGTCTACCTTCTTAGGGGTAACAGATGAACCCTAATTTCCCATCTCCTACTGGCAGCAAAGATCTCCCTGGCACGCAACTGGAAAACCTTGAAGGGCCCAATCATAGCGATGTGGTGGGGTAAAATATGGGAGATACTTGCCTCAGAGAAAATCACAGGATTAGCACTGAGGAAATATTCGACATATGTTGCAACCTGGTTCCTTTTTATCAATCATGAAAATAATTCACTTGCTGGGATACATAAACTAAATGATAACTGGGGCTGGTTCGACGATGATTGTCTGACTGCTGAGAAAGCGCTCGTGGCCTGTTTTAGGACTCAGTGATAGACAGATCGAACACATCTCAGATTTCTAAGGGCTGAATACAAGGCAATGATTATGGTAAAAAAAGGGGGCCTTCACAAAATGGGATACCTTACTGTCCTGCTGTGCAACAGGGGATTATATTACCTTCTGGAAGCTGGTAGGAACTAGTGAGAGGGATGCCAAGGGACAGGTGGCTGGCCAGATCTCATTGGATATTTGACACGCTCACTTCAGTGGGCTATCCAGGCCTGATGTTGGGAAGGAAACATGGTCACAGAGGAGTGCAGAAAATGTATACCCGCTTGAAGATTTCCCCCTTTTAGGCATCGAAGAGGTTGAACAGGCAATTGGTGGGCTAGGGGCGGGGAGGGCTCCAGGCCCTGACAAAATCCCCATTGACCTGTTTAAACATGAGCCTGGTATTTGGACACCCCTTCTGGCATGGTTATTCAACTCGATAATTCGATTCTTGGTGGGGGGCTGTGATTTTGCCCATCCACAAAAAGGGTGATAATAAGCTTTCAGGGAATTACCGCCCTACCTCATTTTTTGGTTCTGTTGGTAAGATTAATGCCAAAGTGCTCCTGGTCCTGGTCCAGCTCCAACAGTGGGCTATGAGGATCACCCATCTCCAGGCTCGATTTCAGGGGGGAAAAGTACGATTGATCAATGTTTTAGGCTTGGACTACCATTAGCAAAATATGTTTTGATCAAGCATGTGAAGGTGTATGCTATTTTTGTGGATCTATGTACTGCCTTTGACAGTGTCTCGAGGGAACAGCTATGGGAATTTATGTCAAACAAGGGCATACCAGGGTATCTTCTGGCTAGTATACGCTCCATATATACTGATAACATGGCATCTGTGAGATGTGGGCCGGGGGGGGTGGGGCAGCAAAGAAACAGTGCCTTTTGAAATCAAGCGGGGGTTTGCCAGGATTGTTCATTCGCGTCTACTCTAGTTTGCCTTTATATTAATAAAACCATTGAGGATTTACTGGTGCGCGGTTTAGACCTGCTTAAGCTGGGGGGCGACAGGTTTCCGGCATTCTATGCGGACGATGCTGTGATTCTGTTGACCAACCCTAGGGGTGCTAGGCGTGGTTTGGAGTTCTTCATGGGGAAGTGTAGAGAACTCCAAATACACAATAACATTGGCAAAACGAAGGTGATGGTCTTTGGCCAGAAGCGAGGCAATGCAACGAAATTGCAGATTTCAATTGAAGGTCCTGTACTTGAACAGGTTAGTTCTTTCGAGTATCTGGGTGTCTGTTCGTCTGTGAACGTATCCTGGTCAGCACAACATCATAAGGCAAGTGTCCCTGGAAAAATATGGGGGTATTCAACTGTTCTTCTCCAAACATGGTAGGGGAGTGGTGTCCCCAGCCCTGAAACTTTATCACTCTCAGGCGCTGGGGGCAGCACTGTATGGGGCTAATCTCTGGGGTCATGGTAAGGTGTCGGCACTGAGCATGGCTGAGAATTATTTTTTGAGAGCTATCTTTATGCAACCAAAGGCTACCCCAATTGCTAGTCTTCATTGGGAATGCAATCTTCTGCCAGTGAGGAGGGCTATTGGCGCAAAACCTCTGCTGTTCTGGGTGAGAATCTGGAGTGCCCCCAAGCTTGAAAAATACAGGGAAGCTCTGGGTAACCTACTGGGATGACCTGGTTCTGGGGACCTGCCCTGGTTGAAATATGTGTGCCCTAGCCTCGCCGGTATTGGGTTGGAGGCCTTCTGGTCAAATCCCACAGTGCTACCATCAGGTGACAAAATAGTGGTCAAGAATGCATGCAAGGAGGCTATGTCTGCAGGTATGTGATGAGCCCGCCAACTACTGAGCACTGGGGCTAGATATCATGACACAAAACAAGGCGAGGGGTTTGAGAATTAATTAGACTGGGTGGCCCCCAGTTAAGCTTGTGTGTTATTCTTCCAGCTTTGCACCAATATGCTTAGATTAGCATCTTATCCGGCTAAGTGGACACCACAGAATGTCACATTATGCAGGGTTTGTGGGGCAACGAGGGCTCAGTTGGTAATTTTCTTCTTTTTTGCTAAGGCTATTTGGACCTGCGAAAGCGGTATTTACTCCCGCATTTTAGAAGCAAGAACATACAAGCTGTGAATTTTTGTAAATGCACTGATGATTTCAATTTGTTTTTTATTGTATCTAAATATGTTTTTAGAGCCTGGCTGAGAAGACAGTGTATTTTAACAATGACGTGAAGCCTGTTTATCTTACATTTCAATGCATTTGGATGGGTATATTTCCCTAAAATGGTGTTATCTGTGTTGTATCCTAATTTATTGTACTGATTTTATGCCAAATAAAGTTTGGTTACAACATAAGCCAAATGTATACAAATATGTTGCCTTGCTATGAGTGACAATTAGAATGAAGGGCTGAATAGTAGGTTACAGAGCTTTGCCATTTAGCAATGTGATTAAGGGAAATTTGGGAAATAAAGGGAATGTACAATGTAGTAAGATTTGATGGTACTCTCAGTAATGATTTGAATAAGTAAGTTTAATGATAATCGTCTGCCTGTCTTTTTCGAACAAATAAAGTTGTTTTTAAAAAAAGTATATTAGTAATTTGTTACATTTCTCACACTAAACGGAATTAGGCGTAGCCCATTAAATCCCCACGCTTAGTACAATGTTTCATACTTGTAACATTAATGTTTTTAGTGTTCTCTTGAAATATTCAAAACAGTGTTATTCAATTTTAATAATGGAAATAGTAAATTATTTACAACAAGCAGTAATGCAGCTCCTATTAATGTATGCATGAATGCACAAACCAATATTATAATTCATTATCCCAACGACCAGACAATGACACCGTGCAACCACATTTCATATATGTCCATTCTTTTGGAAGTTCCATAAAACAGACGATCCTTCCTCCAACGACGCATTTTGGCAGCAGTTTTGATGTGATACAAGGCCAACGTTTTTAAAAATGTTCTTACACCTAGCATTACATTCGCCCCAGACCCCTCCCCCCCTTCCTAATATGGCCAATTTGGGATTCAGAAATCTTCCTGTTCGCAAGAGTCACCATAAAAATAGATTAATATGCTACTAAGTGAACCTGGACAATAATATGCTTTTCTTTGACAGCCTTATACTTATCTAGGCTCGTTATTAAAACAGCCATTTTCCAAAACCTCAGCATTTACTGTAAGCCTAATGTCTCAATTGGAAAAAAGTAGAAGAATCCTTAGGTTTAATTTCAGCCAACAGATCTAAAACAAATAGTCTATAAAGAGAAAGTTCACTCTTCTCTACTGTGTGTGATATCCATCCCAACTAGAATCTTCACCGGAGGTTGCAGCATCATCCATGTGCAGGACTGTACGCAGCAAAACTGGTGGAATACCCATGAGCTGGCTAAATGAAACAGGCTGAGCTTGCTCTCTGGCAGCCAACAAATGGACAATTCTGCAAAATGATTTAGGTGTGACTTAGAATCAAGTGCTCCTTGATTACCACTGCTCCGGTATTGTCTTGTAAATGTGCTCATCTTGTCCTCTCAAACGTGTGTACACCCCTCCATTGCCCCCGAACTAGATGTGCTCTGTTTAAAATACAGAGAAAAATACAGATGCCAGAATCTTGCTGCTTTTTGGGACAGATTTCTATAGTCTAAAAACCTCTCCTTGCCTGATGAACATGAAAAACATTTGGTATAAAAGGAAACGTCTACCAAAAAAAGATTGGAAGGTACTTCAGAGACCTTCAAAATAGGAAGAAGTATTGGTGTAAAATAGTTTGCAAAGTTTTGCTGCAAAGTAAAATAGTGCTGAACAGAAATTCCAAACACCAGTATTCCGAACACCTGAACCCAAATGTACCAGAATGGACTGGAATGGACCCCAATGTAAGTATAGTAGTACCTCTTTTTGTTTGATGAGAGTATTTAGTAAGATAATGTTGGAGATAGTGTACTCCCCGTACCCAGACAGCCTTGTGGATGATGCAGAGGGATTTGAATTGAATCTGTGCAACAACCGGGAGCCAATTAATACTTTTTAGGGCAGGAGAGATGTGGTCCCTGCGTTTGAGACCAAGGATAAGTCTTGCTGCCCTATTCTGGATTAGCTGGAGGGGTCACAGAGTGAAGAAGGTAGATTCAGGAGGAGGCTATTGCAATAGTAAAGCCTAGACAGAGAACCAGGGATCAGGTAACATTGACCCTCTGGGGAAAAGTGAGAAAAGTGAGAATTCCTTTGAGAAGGAAGAGCTGAAAGTGGGACCTCTTGGCAATGTCCTGAGTGTGAAGGAGGAAGGAGAGAGAGGAGTTGAAGATGACTCCAAGGTTTCTGGCTTCAGAAGAAGGAGCAGGGGGAGAGCTCGAGGAGGAAGGCCAGAGTGAAGGGAAGGAGGAGGGAGCAGGGGTCCCAATAGGAAGGATCTCAGTTTATCAGGCATTGAGGCAGAGATTGTTGGAGATGCACCAGGACTGGATGGCAGATAGGCAGTCAGGACTGAAGGAGGGTGCAAGAGGGACAGCAGGAAGTTTGAAAAAGAGCTTTGTGTCATCTGCGTAGCACTGGAAGTTGGAGGAGATGAGGCATGCAAGCAGGACAAGGTAGATGTTAAAGAGCCAAGGGGAGAGGATAGAACCCTGGGGGCACCACAGGTGGACAAGGAAGTAGTAGAGGATTAGGTGCCCACGATGACTTGGGAAGAGCGATCAGTAAGGAAGGATGTCAGCCAGTCCAGTGCCTGTTCCAAGATACCAAGGGTATCATGGAGCCTTTGAATGAGGATGGAATGGTTGACTGTGTCAAAGGCAGAAGAGAGAACAAGAAGGATGAGGACAGAAGGGGAGTTTGAGTCCAGAGATGTGAGCAATTCTTCACAGGTGTTCAGAAGAGCAGTTTCCGTGCCTCTCGAACTACTAGGTCGCATCCCTTCTGCAGAAGACCACAAGCATCCCCAGACATGTTTTGGCCCAGACGTGGGCATAGAGACCCAAGCTACTCCCCACTGATGAGGGCAAATGAGGCTGAAACATGTTTGGAGATGCTTGTGGTCTTGTGCAGAAGGGATGTGACCAAGGAGTTCGGGCTGGGCTGGCCCATTTGGGGTGAGACCAAGCCTGGTTTGCATATAGTCGTTCCCCTTTTGTAAAGGCTTAGCAGGCGAAGAACGATGGTCTGGAGGGTTGCCCAGAGCAACGCTAGAGTTTAAGATCAATTCTAAACCTTCCAACCATCACCTCTTTTTTTTGTGCAGATGGGGACTTGGTCATGATTTGGCACAGGCACAGCATTAATTTAACTTCTCTGTGTCTGATTCACACTATCAAAGTGACATTAATACCTATATCAGCACTCTTATAGCTACGTTCTTACGTCTACTGCTATGGCGGCTTGAATTTAGGTTAAATCTTTTGTCATATCCTAAATGGTGCAATATTTAAGTCAGTATTGTTGCCATGCAGACAGCGTCACCAAAAGGAGCTCAATTTAATCATATCGTAGTCGTACACAAGTCTCTACAGATCTAACATCCAGGTGGTCCCCCAAAATGGGTCATCTGGTCATGACGTGTCTATTAGTTTCATAAATGTGTGCCAATTTGCATAACCTATAGTTTCTGTTTGGCTTAGAGATGCCCAACCGTGGGCCACAATTCGCAAGAGTGGACAACTGTTTCCACCTCATTAGCACGACAAACCTCCTCAAATGCGGAGAAGGAGATATTACCAGATATATTTGCTGGGACAGGTAGGAATGAGTCATATTTATATATTCTTTTTGAGTTTTTAATATAGCAATATGCTCATAAATGTTATTCCAGTCCCAAAGTTTTAATTTCTTTTGGAAAGGGTTTTTATATCTGGAAGAATTCCAACTCCCAGTTGGGGGCCCATCAAATTGATTGAAACAATTCAAGGTTTCGAATATTAAAGGCTGTTTGCAAAAAAGAAAAGACAGATTTATTTCAGACGTTTTGGTACAGCCTTCAATATTTGCTAATATCACATTTAGAGGGGGGTGTTGCACCCTCCCAAACCCCCTAGAAACCAATCCCTAGCCTGCTCTCACCATTTAAATCGGGTGGGGGGGTTTAAACCCACCAAACCTTCTTGGCTCGCTGATCCCCTTCCCCCCCCCATAAACATTCCTACCCAAATCCCTAACCACACAGACACACACACATACTCACCCACCCATCCCCTCCCAAACACCCATCAAACACTCCTCTTTCACCCAAACAAACATGCATACACTTTCTTTCTCCCACGTCTCCTCCACACCACACCACAGGCATTCCCACCATCTACAGGCACACTTACCTAATACACCCGCAGCTTCCATCTTCCGTCCCAGCCGTGCATGTCAGCCCCTGCATGCACTCGTGTGTGGCAGGGGTGTGACCATTAGATTTAGCAAGATCGCTCTGAGCGGTCTTTTCAAATTGATCTTTTTTATTTTTGAAACAATTCAAAAGACCTTTTGAGGGGGCGTGGCCAGGCATCAAGCCATGAAGACGTGGCTCCGGTGAGCTCCCAATAATCCAGAGCGCGAGCATAACGAAGCAGAAATGGATGGTTTGGGCGCCGCAAAATAAAACGTGATAATGTCGAGATGGTGGCAGTTGCAGCTCTTTGTGAATGCCAGGAGACCGGGAGCGCTGCTGGTCAAACCCGGTGATAATAGCCCGGATGACACCTGCCCTATCCAGCATTGAGACCGAGAGAGGAGTGAGGAGCAACCGAAGGGTGGATGCACTCCTGCCTGAATGAGGGCCAGAGTGACTGACAAATAGAGGGCGTGGAGCTGGTGGAGGCGGAGTGGCCCCAGTAGCTGCCTGTGGCACTGATCCCCTAACGGGGTTTGCACTGTATTCCCTGGGGACGTTGGCAGTGGATATGTAGAACGCTGGCGAGGCCTGCTCCTGGCTTAATGCAACATGGCGTCAGACTGAGCGGATTCAACCTGAGAACAGGTACACTTTAGTGGTCCCCTGATAAGCCCCAGCCAAGCAGGGTGCCTCTGCAAATCCACACTATGCAACGATAACTCTAGCCACGATAACAAATAGCAGCACACATGGCGACACACTCTTCGAAAGTAAAGAGGGCGAGCTCTGGGAATATAAAAACCATCCTGCAGAGACAAGACCAAACAAGGAACAATCCTTACAGACCTGAGGCCAGGTCCTCCCCGCAGTCTCAGCTGGAGGCCATAGATACCCTTGCAAAAAATACTGAACTACAAGCCATGTTACTAGAGCTGAAGCAGGAAATTCACGTTACCACCCGAAAGCTCAAAGTATCCATAATAGATCTGATCAAACACATTAGAGAGCCCGAAGTCCAATTGGAGGAGGTTGAGAACACACTATGCGAATAAGCTCACAAACAAGCAGCCTCATCAGAGCGAATGGTCAGCCTAGAGCGACAAATAGAGGAAATGCTGCTGAAACAGGAGGATGCAGAAAATTGTGCCCAGAGTAACAACATTAGGATCCAGGGGATTGCGAAACTGATCGCTGACCAAGACCGGGAAAGCTTTGTAGTGGATCTGTTCCGTCACCTCTTACAGTTCTCTGAGGAGACGTTTTGTTTGTTTTGTTTTGTCTTATTCGTTTTTATATAGCGCACAACAGCCCGAGGACATCGTGGCACGTGTTACAGTACAAAGCTTAGTTACTTAGTTACATGGTCATTAGCAATATATATACAGGTTGCAATATAGTTGCATAGTCATTAGCAGTATATATACAGGTTACAATATAGTTATATTACATTTGTGTTATATTACAATATACATGGCAGAAGTGGAGGAGGCAGTCCTCCACTTGCTAGTTGAGGAGAGTGGCCTTGAGGTTGTTGCGGAAGACAGAGAAGGAAGTTCCAGCTCTAAGGGTGGCAGGGAGTGAGTTCCAGAGTTTCGGTGCAATATAGGAGAAGCCTAGACCTCCCGCTGTGGCTCTCTTTATGCGTGGTATGTGTAGCTGGTTGGTGTACTGAGCTCTGGTGGGGCGAGTGGATGTGTCCTTGATATTGCTTCAGATAGGTATGCTGGAGCGGTTTTGTTGATGCACCTGTGAGTGATGGTGAGGATGTTCAGAGTAATACGATCTTTGACCTGGAGCCACCGGGCTTCACGTCTGGCGTGGGATATATGGTCTCTTCTAGGGATGCTCATGGCGGCTCTGAGGGCATTGTTTTGTGTGGTTTGCAGTCTGTGAATGTTTTTGGTGGAGGTGCCAGCTAGAAGGGCGTTGCAATAATCGAGTTTGGCTCCTATAGTTGCTCTAGCTATGGCCAAGCGGTTTGGGGTGGATAAGTAGGGTTTAATGGCATTGATGAGTTTGGTGCTGAACGCTGATGCAAAGGCTATGGTGCTGACTTGTTTGTTCATCGATAGATTTGCATCAATGTGAACACCTAGAGTCTTGACAGAGGATGATACGGAGATGGTTGAGTTGTCTATGTTGAAGTTGTTGTATTGGGGGCTTAGTTTCGATAATGTGTTTGTCTGGCCCAGGATGAGAATTTCAGTCTTCTCCCCGTTAAGACAGAGGCCATTGATTGCCATCCAAGCTTTGATAGTGGCATAGATGTTGTGAAGGGCCATGGCGTCTTGGTGATAAAGTCCAGATAGGGGTAAAAGTACTTGAGTGTCGTCTGCATAGTTTGTATATGCAACACCCATGGAGTCAAGTAGGTCGAAGAGGGGTTTTTTGAAGAGGTTATAGAGGGTGGGGGCTGTACAAGATCCTTGGGGGACACCGTAGTTTATAGTGGTAGGATCTGCATTAGCTGTGTCGGAGTAGACCTTCATGGCTCTTCCTTCAAGGAAGGAAGTGATCCAGAATGCTGCTTGATTAGAGAAATGTGCTGCATGGGTGAGGTGGGTGGTGAGTGTTTGGTGATCTACCAGGTCAAAAGCAGCTGATAGATCGAGGAGGAGGAGCAAGGCAGGTTTGCCTTTGCCCATGATCTGTGAGATTTGATTTTTTAAGTCTAATAAGGCGGATTCTGTTCCATGCCCTACACGGAAGCCAGATTGTCTTTTGCCTAGTATGGAGTTAGCTTCTATGTATGACTGGATCTGGATGTGAGCTGCTTTGTCCAGGATTTTTAGGAGGAACGAGACTGTCGTTATCGGTATGTAGTTGTTGGGTTGCGCTGGGTCAAGTGTGGTCTTTTTTAGAAGTGGCCGGACCCAGGCTTCCTTGAGATTGTTTGGGACAGTTCCTGTTTGGAAAGATGCGTTAATGAAGGCAGTAATCAGGGGTGCTAGGTCATTGGCGCATTCCTTGAGGATTTTGGGAGGTCAAATGCCTGCTTTGCAGAGGGATGGTTTGAGGTTTTTCATGAGATTAAGGATCTCAGGTTTAGTGACGTTTCTGAATGTGAATTGAGCGGGATTGAGATTACTACGCTTGTCTTGTGTAGGGCGGTTGGTTTTTTGGTTTGGGAGGGCTTTGTAGTGGTTTTGGATTTTGTTCTGGAGGAGTTTTATTTTGTTGAGCATGGCGGACTGAATGCTGGCACACAAGGATTTGTCTTTAGTTATCTCGTCAGCGGTAGCCGGAGGAGTGACTAATTCATTAAAAGATTGTGAATAGTTCTTTAGCTTTGGAGTTGGCCTTTGAGATCCCATCATTGAAGGAGTTGGATTTTGCTGCTAAGATTGCTTTTTTATATTGGAGGGCTATTTGTTTGAAGATGGTCTTATTTAGATCACTCGGATCCGTTTGCCAGTTTTTAAGTGACTGGCGCTTTTGAGCTCGGAGGGTTTGGAGTTCTTCCGAGAACCAAGAGTTGCAGTGAAATTATTTTTTTCCTTCTTGCTTTCAAGTGGGGCTATAGAGTTTATGGCATTGGTGAGAGTATCATTGAAGATAACTGATAGTATATTTGGGTCTTGAGAGAAAGGTGGTGCTAGGCAGGGGCAACTCTTGATCGTACTCATAGGGTCTCACGTTTTTCTATATAGGTGATTTTTCTTTTTTGGAACCTGGACCCACTGATTATTTTTTTCTATGTCTGGTATTGCTTAACATATTCACAGTAGTCTTTTTTTTAAAAAATATAATTAATTTTAGTGTTTGTGAGAAAAGTTTGTTTTTCCTGAGTCTTTTTTTTTTCTCTTAATCTTTTTTAAAAAATGATGAAGATTTTACTGACATGAATTTTGTAAATTGATTGAAGTATTTTAGTTCTATTATTCTGTTGAATGATTGTAAATGTGTTAAAAGTCAAATGTTGGCTATTGCACAATAAATAAAATAAAACAAAAAAAATAGGGTCTCACGTTTTTACCAACAAAGAAATAAACTGCTACCAGATGCCCTCACTAGGGTCCACTTTTTTCACCAAAAGAAGGAAATTCTGCGGGCCGTCAGACTACAGAGAAGCATTTTTTTTCAGAAATGTTAAATTGTCCTTATATCAGGACCTATCCCAGACTATTATCCTTAAAAGAAGACGCTTGAGCCTGGTCACCTCATGGCTGAGAGACAAAGATCATCTATAAAGAAGGGTTCACATGCAGGCTTATATTTGACTTCAATGGGAAGAACTATTACATCTCGAAGGAGGAAGAAATCACCTGATCCGGAGAGCCAACAATCACATAAACAGGAACCTATTAGGAAGAGGAACAGACCTAAAGGCCCACGAGACAGAGGAGGTGACACATCTGGTAACAACGTCCTCCAGAATAGAATACGCTCCAGGGACATTTCTGCCTCCTGAAACCTGATAACCTCAAGTCCCATATTCATACATACATCTATGTCGTACTTACTACAGCCAGGGGTTTTGCCTCTGTGAGAAACCAGAATGTGTCTCACCCACTGGTCTCCAGGGATCGGTTATCCAGGTGGCCGGGACACATCCAATGCTTTTGGATCCAGGTCCTAGGGGTGGGCCAGTGTGGGAAGATCACCTGCGTGAGGGGTCTTTGGGGAGTGGGAGTGGGGCACCGGATGGCGAGACGCAGTATCCCCTTCCCTGTAACACCTTTACCCGATCCTACCCGGTAGGATTTTTAGGAACTCTACTCCCCCCGCCCTTTTACAACACAAACACTTTGACACGGACAGCCCGCTATGAGAGAAAACAGACTAGCACCCGAGCAGTATACCTGACGTGTACCAATACAATGGTCAGGCGAGGTCAGGCAATTACTGATCATCTCATACACCTGACTTTCATTAAGCTTCCCCACATGGATAAAAGGCAGAGCACGAGAGCACACTCTAAGCGAGGCAAAGCGCACAAGGAAACGGCATTTTCGAGACAGCAGCTGAACCAGAGCAGAAAGACAGCAAAATAGGAGGGGATCGCAAAGAGGGAAGTCCCAACAAAGAACTGTGACTTTCAAGAAACCTTGAGATTAGAAGGTGTAAGACCAGGAAACCAGGCTGAAGAATCCTGCATTGTGTGCCGGAGATACCCAGGGCCCTCCCGCGTCAATAATCAAGGCAGGGAGAAGAACCAGCCGCCGGGGTACCTCCCTTGGCTCCAAGAACAAAGCAGCATCAGTGAAATCAACACAGCCTGGTGTGTTGGGGAGACCGATACAAGGCCGGACTGTGTTGAAGCCAAGGTTGCAAGCGGCAACATTGTATGGTGAGCACTGGAATGAACATTGTACGAAAAGCGTGTGATTAGTAACCTCAGTAAAGTTGAACTGCAGATGAGTGATTGAACTTTGAAACCAAGATACAATACCTTTGACAGAGTGGTCTGGCACCACGCAGGTTCTCAATCGATGGTCTCTGTAAGGTATCCAGCTGAGAGTTGACAAAAGTGGCAAAGGATTGTGAATCGAATTGGTTCTGCGACAGTTCAAGCAAAATCCTGTGCAAGAGCGCTGTTAAACCATAAACACTACCTGCCCGATACAACTCACCAATGATATTGCAACCTCTATACACGTGCAATACTCAACCACTGCTTATGCTGTAACTTGCAGGTAAATATGCTACCGGCCAATACTTCCTTTAGCTTTAATGTTTCAGTAATAATAATAATAATAATTAGGCATTTACATAGCGCTACGAACCCTCAGGTATCTGAGCGCTGCTTATTATTACCCACGGTGTGTGGTGCCCACGGTGTGTGGTACATATGTCATTGTGCTAAATGTAACCAGGCAACTCTGAAGCTTCATATCTGTAAGATTCATATCTGTACTTGTATATTTGCTACCTACCAATCCATTATTTAACCTATGTGTAAATGTCCATATGTATCATGTATAATTGAATATGTAATGGATGGTAGTGCAAAGTTGGCCAATATCAGCTTGCAGAAACGTTGGCACAGCCCGAATGCCCCGAGAACTGCTTCTGGGATTTTTAGGGTTTCCACTGCTACTTTGTGTTGTGAATTGATGCTGGGTTCCGTCTACTTGGAACAGAATCCGGAACGGATATCCCCACTTGTAGCGGATACCCTTTTCTGCAAGCCATGTTTTCAATGGCTTCATTTGCCGGCGATGTTGTATGGTACCCTGAGAGAGATCTTGGAATAGCTATATGTTCGCTCCATGGAATAGTAGGCCGCCCATCGCTCTGGCTTTCTGAAAGAGGAGATCCTTTGTTTTGAAAAAATGGACACGCACCAGCACGTCTAGAGTGAGATTCTGTCTCACCAGATAGTTGCAAAACACTATATGCATGCAGTCTAGTCTAAGATCTGCTGTATCATCCCCGAGTATTTAACGCAATAGGTCTTGCACATATCCCTCCAAGTCTTGGTCAGGGATGTCCCTCGCCACTCCCCTAATTCGTATGTTGTTCCTACAGGAACGATTTTCGGCATCCTCAATTTTCTCTTTAGCTGCCCGCCTATAGGTTTCCAGCGCTGCCACCCTTGGCTCGATCTGCCTCCCACACCCTCTTGCCCCCGTGATGTGTTTGTGCCCCCCACCCCCTCTTACCCCCTGTGAGGTGTGTGTGTGCGCCCCACCCCCTCTTGCCCCTATGTTGCGTGTGTGTGCCCTCCCACCCCCTCCTGTCCCCCATGATGCGTATGTGCTCTTTCACCCCCTCTTGCCCCCTGTGATGCGTGTGTGCCCCCACCTCCTCTTGCCCCCTGTGATGCGTATGTGTCTGTGTCCCCACTCCCTCTTGCCCCCGTGATGAGTGTGTACCCCCTTTTGCCCCCCATGATGTGCGTGTCCCCTTGCCCCGTAATGCATTTCTTTGCCTCACAGACCCTCTTGCCCCCTGAGATTCATGTGTTTGCACCCCACCCCATCTCGCCCCTGTCATGTGTTGTGTACCCCCCGCCCCTCTCGACCCTGTGTTGCATGTATGTGCTCCCATCCTCTCTTACCCCCCGTGATGTGTGTGACTCCCCACCCGCTCTTGCCCGCTGGGATCCGTGTGTCCCCCCCACCCCCTCTTGCCCCATGATGTGTGTGTGCCCCCATCCTCTCTTGCCCCTTGTGATGCGTTGTGCGCTCCCCACCCCCTCTTGCCCCCAGTGATGCGTGTGTGTCCCCCCATTCCACCTCTTGCCCTCTGTGATGCATGTGTTCCCCCACCCCCTTTTGTCCCTGTCCCTGTGATGTGTGTGCCCCCATCCCGTCTTGCCCCCCATGAAGCATGTGCCCCCCACCCCCTCTCGCCCCGTCATGTGTTGTGTACCCCCAGCCCCTTTCTCCCCTGTGTTGCGTGTGTGTGCGCTCCCATCTCCTCTTACCCCTGTGATGTGTGTGACACCCACCCCCTGTTTCCCCCTGGGATCTGTGTGTGTGCCCCCACCCCCTCTTGCCCACAGTGATGCATGTGTGTCCCCACCCCCCTCTTGCCACCTCTGATGCATGTGTGTGCCCCCACCCCCTCTTGCCCCTGTGATGCGAGTGTGCCCCCCACCCCATATTGCTCCCCGTGATGCATGTGTGCCCCCACCCCCTCTTACCCTGTGATGTGCGTGTGCCCGACCCCTCTTGCCCCCTTTGATGCATGTGTGTGCCCCGACCCCTCTTGCCCTGTGATGTGTGTGCCCCCCCCACCCCCTCTTGCCCTGTGATGTGTGTGTGTGTGTGCGCCCCCTCTCTGGCCCCTTCACGTTGCTGTGTGCCCCCCCTTTTTCATTGCTAGTGTTGTCTTGATTCACGAAGGGTTCACCATCAATGACTTTTGCCAACGCTTGGATTGACCTTTGCACACATTACCTCTTGGGGCTTCACCCCCTCAACTCACATGCTGGACCTTCCCTGGATCTCCCACTCAGGTTGGCCCTGAATCATGCTGTGCCCATTGTCTTTGTGAATCCTTGCCCACATTTTGGTTCCCTTGCAACATTATGTGCCTCACTGACCCCTGCAACTGTTTTTGCTCCCCCCTCTGCTTCTCTGCTCATTTCACTGTTTTATTCTCTGCCCTCTTCCCCTCTCCCTTGCCCCTTTTCTTTCCCTCTCCTCCTCCCTATTACTTTTTTCTATGCACTTACTCTATCTGAATGTTCATGGACCTAGCATGATAGCAGCTTTGTTCGTCTCCGCCCTCCTTACTGGTTTCCAACCCCGCCCCTTCCACCCTCCAGCACTATCTGAAATGTTGTCAGGCATAGTACGATAGTCACTTGTTTTGTTCCACACCCCTTTCTCCTCCCCTCTCCCTCAGCATGTGTAATTCTCTGGGTCTACCAGAAATGTATCCAGGCCTAGTATGTTAGTCACCTGTCTGTCTCCCTTTTTCCTTCCTATCTGTGTCGTAGCACTTGCACTATCTGAAATGTTGCTACGCCGAGTAAGATAGGTTTTTTTTTCTCACATTCTTGTTGTTCATGACCTGTAAAATGTTTTGTATGTTTCCCTTGTTCCCTCCCTTGTCGTGAAGCACTTTGAAACACATTGTGTATAGGCGCTATATAAATAAACCATCATATCATATCCTGGATTTATGTTTGCTCACAAAAGGCTGATTCTAGGTTGTCTAGTTTTCTTTAATTCTGTTGTACTGTGTGGAACAGCTCTTGGAACGCACTCTTAAGGTTTTTCGCCGTCGACGCCATCTCTTTCTGTAGCAATTGGAAAAGGCGCAAAATATCCCCTCTAGTGACTGGCTAGGTTTCCTCCTCTTGCGCTGAAGGTGGTTCAGATGCGGGCTACGGGTGCTGAAGCATGTCCCTGATGGAGGCTCCCGATTTCTCCTTTACCGTCCCTGACTTCATCTTGCCCATGTGGGGGAGTTTAGCTAGTGTCCTATCAGCTGGGTCGGGGTGAAAGAGTACTGTAGCGTCAACACCACTGCTATAGGCTGGTTTCTGAGTTTTAATTTGTAGGGGAGCGAGAGGTTATGTATAACCAGCTTGCCTCATGTGTGGATAACTGCTGGAAGAGGTGAGAGTGTCTCTGTGCTGCGCTATCCTATTTAGGAGCAATTGTCGATTGCCATCTCTGACTGTCCTGCACAAGCATGCTGCCAACAAACATTCCAGGGGGGATGATCCCTAATGCCTCCTTAATGTAGCACCCCCAGCATGGATGTGGAATGATCTCAGCAGTTTAGATGGCTAATATGCCTTCTATCTGCTTAGTCCCTGGGGTCACTGGAGTTAATGTTGGGTGATGGGTCAGGGCACTGCTGCATACTTTCCTTGCTTTGGGGGGGGGGGATGATTATTCATCGAATTGTCCTTGGATGCTGCTCTTGTTTCATGCCTTCTAATACTGCCTTTCAAGCTGTCCTATGCCCATCCCCCCTTCTCCGGTTATAGCAGCGTTGGAGTCCAGCACCTCTCAGCATTGTTTCTCTAATATGTAGTTTGTACTGTGGCACTGGGGAGGGATCAGGAGATTGAGGATTGGGTGCATGTTTCCTAATGATCCCCACTTACCTTGTGGCTCTGGAGGGGAATCCGCACTGCACGCCTGCTGTTTTCCCCTCAACCGCGTATCATGCCACGTGCAGCGCTCCGACCCGATCGGAGCAGCGGGCATGCAGGTCCGATTAGCCGCGTTCTCCTGAACTTGGAGTGCAGTGAATGTTGGATGAATCGCAGTACAGATCGCAGGTGCACTGTGTAGACTCACTCCTTTTCCGGCATGCCAGTATTCCTCACAACGGTGCCGACACCCCCGTCACTCCTCCATCCATGCCGCTCCGAGCCCCGGCGGCCATATTTGTTCCTTCATCTTTAGTTTTCCCCCAGTCGATCGAACCAAATTCCTCCTTCCTTCAGGCACCTCATGGTCTGGTATAGAACAGCAAAAACGATCACCACTAGCTACCCACCTCTACCACACCATGGTTGTAGGGTAAACTACTCAACCTGATATAATTGATATCATCAAATTACATGTTCGACCAAGGGCATTATATCAAAATAACATTTTAATTTTATCTCTGAGACGGTTACTATAAAAAGACATAAAAAAACCAATGCATGCGCACATTGTTGACAAATTGGCACAGAAAAGTGACCTCAAATTAACACTTTTGGCTGTTTCTCTCACAAATGCATGTTTGATTCATCTGCATTAAATGGTTACGTGGTGTTAGTAACAAGTGAATGAGACCATATCAGAGTATTGAAAACATGGTATAACACCGTCTACACTCTGGTGTGTTTCTGGGACAAGGGACAGCACTGTCGTAGTCTAAATTTCATTAGTGGTGTCCCAGGGCCCATCTTCAGGATGCGAATGGTTTAGAAAAATGGTTGATTACACTATCTGCATGGCGCCTATGCATCTTTGTTGAGACCTAAGAACAAATAAAATGAACTGAGTGTGAAATATTCTCTTGAAAAGAGCCTTGGTAATGGTAACACGAACAACATAAATGGGAGAGTAGGGATCCTACTAACCTTGTGTCAATTTCTTTATAGGTGTAGAGGGCAAGATGATTACACTTGTCAGTGTGACCTGGCAATAGGTTCAGACATCTGGATTAATCCATACTGTGGCCAAATACGTATAGATACTCAGTGATTCTGTATCAATTGGTACATGATTGCCGCTTGTGCGTGTATATACACAGGTATATACAATAATTATTACCGTCTATGATTGTTGTAGGCAATACCAGGGCTTCCAGGGCCGCGTGTAGCAAGTAGGTATATTCCAGCGTGGCGGGCTAAAGACTACATGACCCACAATGCACCATCAGATCTACAGGGACCAGAGCAGGAGAGTCTGTTGGTATCGAACTTTCATAATGGCTAGGGCTTTATGTGCCCATGACTTTCTATGTGTACTGAGAGTCAAACACTTACTTCAATCCGCGGGTATTGAGTATACATGTGGTGCGGCCGCCCAGGGACTTCCCGCGCAATGAGTGGGTGCGGAATCCTGCATTGTGTGTTGGAGGTACCCAGGCCCTCCTGCATTGATAATCAAGGCGGGGAGAATCGCCAGCTGCCGTGATACTGTCCTTGGCTCCATTAACAAAGCAGTGTCCGTGAAATCAACACAGCCCATGAGTTGGGAAGACTGATACAAGACCGGTCTGTATTGAAGCCAAGGTTGCAAGCGGCAACATTGTATGACGAGAGCTGGAACGAACATTGTATAAAATGAGTGTGATAACCAACGCAAGTAAAGTTGAACTGCAGATGAGTGATTGAACTTTGAAACCAAGATAGGATAACTTTGACAGAGTGGCCCCGCACTGCGTGGGTGCTCAATCGAAGGTCTCTGTAAGGTATCTAGCTGAGAGTTGACAAAAGTGGCAAAGGATTGTGAATTGAAGTGCTCCTGCAACGGGTCAAAAGTCTTCGATGTTGATACAGTAAAGAAAGTTTATAACAAAGTAGATAAACTTGGTCTTAGCCCGGCAGAGGGAGATCAATTGCAAGCTTTGGGTTGAAGCAAGTTTTGTGATACAATAGATAAATTGGTCCGAGCCCGGCAGAGGGAGACAGATTAAAGATTTTGTGTCAAGGCAGATATGAGCCCAGAGGAGGGGGATCCAAGGTAAATAGTAAGCCACCTAAGAAAATGGTGTATATGTGAAATACAAAAAGGAAAGGAACTTTATTGTTTGTTTGTTGCATCTCTGAAAGAAGAGACTTTGTATGGCAAAGAGACTTTGGCACAGAAGGCCGTGATGCTGAAGTTTTGAACTGCACCCTCTTGCTAGAGAAGCCAGAGACTGTGCTAAGCTTGTGTGCCGCCTTGTCCCCTTTTGAAAATGTGGGCAATGGAAGCCAACAGCTTGAATATCCCAACAAACATTTTTTAACACTTTTCTTTTGCATAACATTGTTTCCCACACTATTTGTATTTATAGGTAAGGATTGGCAATAGGTTTATTAGTATAGTCCCTTTTATTTTGACAAGACACCACTAGGTGACAAGACACCACTAGGACTGCATTATTATTTTTTGATGGTCGTAGCCTGCTCCCAGATTTAGATTTAGGATTTGATAGGCATTTTTCACACCCAATTGAAGTTCAATACACATTCTCGAACTGTGGCCACGTGTGTCTGTCTTACTGTTGATACCATGCCTTCCTTACAAAGGGAAACAGCATTACCCAGCCGGTCTATCAGATGGTCGATACAGGCATTGGGTAAGGGTCAAAGGCAGAGATGGCATTCACCTTTCTAAAGTCTATACAGAACCTCCAACTTCCATCAGGGTTTGCTACCAACACAATGGGAGAGGACCACGGACAATTAGAAGTTTCAATGATGTTAGCTTCGAGCATGTTTTTAACTTCCTGAATGATGGTATCTTTCCTAGCCTCTGGTAACCGATAAGGTTTCAAGTGTACAGAGACGCATCCACAATATTTGAAAGTAACTACCAAGCGGCTCTCAATAAGGCTAAGGAGGCTGCTGCCAAGTGGAAGAACTTACCACTCAATTTATATGCTAGGATCTCCCTAGTCAATATGGTGCTGCTTCCCCGATTCTTGTATGTGTTCCTTACCGTGCCCATAACAATCTCCCCTGACTATTTCCGAGAGCTTTAGTCCACAATTACTCATTTCATCTGGGCGGGTAAACACCCAAGAGTTTAATGGGACAAACTGACAGCACCAATTCACAGGGGCGGGTTAGCGGTCCCAGATCTGGAATCCTACTATACGGTGGCGCAGGCAGGGTTTGCCCTTTCTTAGTTTGGTGGTCAAGCAGAGAGAAGACACGTAGAAATTGAAAGGGCGCTGGCGTCCCCCTTCTTGTTGCAATCCTGTATACTTACCGCTCCCAAAATGGGACATCGACCCAGGGATATGATGGAGCTCACATGCGCAGCCTGGGCATGGATAAAACACACTCCAAGGACCGAGGTCCTCTACACTCCGGAGCTGCCGGTTAAGTTTATCTCTCATATCCCGCTCACCTCAGAACAAGACTTTGTCACCTTCACGCAAAGATTAGATATACACATATTCCGCGACATATTCCCTGAGGGGAGGTTTATCACACTTGAGGAACTAAAAACAAAGGGAGACCTTAGCCCACTAGAGGTGTTTCTATATTATAGATTGAAGGCGGCTCTCCAAGCAGCGTTCCCGAAGTTTCCAGAGCAGCCAACAGTAGCCCAGATACTGGACAAGATGATAAAGGGGGCACCTCACAGGAGGGTGGTCTCATTATGTACACGATGTGTCAAGTATCCAAAACACAGGTAACATCTCCTAAGGAAAAATGGGAGCGCTCGCTGGGGCGTGAGGTCGCTGAGGCAGAATGGAAATACTGCTGTGAAGGCACCCGCAGGACGTCAATAAACGCCAATTACAAGCTCATACACTGGAAATATTTGCACCATTTCTACTACACCCCTGCCCAGCTCCATGAGTACTTCCCGGAGGTAACCGACAATTGTGTTAGATGTAATGTACCAGGGGCCGACTTTCTACATATGGCATGGGGTTGCCCGATAATACATGCTTACTGAGTGGCAGTCTCTAAAGTGGTAAAGGAAGTCATTGGGGTAGAGTTAGAGCTGACCCCCATGATCCCCCATCTGGGGTATACCAAACCTATCCCCAAAGGTAGAAGACGGCTAGCTGGGCTACTCCTATTGCTGGCGAAAAGAAGGGTAGCAATGCACTGGAAAGGTGCGAGCCGCTCGAAGTTTAAGGACTGGCAAACGGATGTAATGAGATGCAACGATATGGAGATGGGGTACAGGGGCCTAACGTCTTACCACACTGCTCCCCCCCCATACATTCAATATTTACTGAATCAGGAGGAGGCAGAATCCCCGGCATCATAGAGGAAACGCCTTGGAGGGCCTGGAGTTACTCCGCACGATACGGCACGGGGGCAGCGACCAAATAAGTGCCCAAAAATCTATCATGTCACGACCGCATGCAAGCCAATTACAGAACACATAAGTGGACAATCTACTCAGGAGCCCCTAACGAACACCCCCCAAGGTGAGGAAGGTGATGAGTCAGTAGCGCGGCCACATGTCGAAACCTGTAACTTTGCAACAAGGGAAAGCATAATCAGAACTCAATTGTGTGATGCTTCTTATCTGTATCTTTTTTTACTTTCTTGTTCCTTTTTCTTTTGTGTTCCTCATTGTTTACATAGCTTTAAGGCTGATGTTTGATTTGTTTGTTTGGAAAATGCCATTAAAAGGAGTAAAAAAGAAAAGGTTTAAAATGTACCACCTTGCCTACTGCAGTGCGGATATGATGATGAAATACCCTTAATTTTGCCAGGCTTCTCTCAAAACACATCAGGAAATTGTCGGATAAGGTCATACAGGTCTTGCTTTTGATTGTTACTGAGGTCAAGGGAAACTAAGGCTTTCTTTACTGTGTCTTCTGGTAAAAGACATTGGGCCTCATTCTGAGGTGGGCCTAAAGGGGTTAATAGCGCTGGCACCCTTACCGCCCTATTACGAGTCTGCTCGTGGGGGCCGCAAAGGGCGCCAGGTAAAGCCAGGCACCCTTTGCGGGTCCCGCTAGCAGACCAGGGAGCTAACAACGGGCCCGTTATTAACGGGTGCGTTGTTAGCTTCCTCCCCATTCCCGTTGAGGGGGCTCGAATGGGGATGGGTTCCCTGAATGGGGAAATACTGGGTCCTCCAAGGTTGAAATGGCCCGGTATTTCCCCATTTAGGGAACCCGGACCCGGTATGGGGTAGCCATGGAGCAAATAGCGCTATGGGTACCTCCATACTCGTAATGACCCCCATGATCATCTTATAGACTGGGACTCTGAAGGGTTTTCCTTCCATTCCTTCATTAGGTTTACTTGGTAGACTTGGGTTTTAAGACGGCTGTTGGGATCTGAATACCAGATTATTTTCAGAAGTAGGCAAAAGTACCAGCACCTTTTAACCTATAGAAAAGGATGTTAGCGAAAGATTTTTATCAACGGTCTTTTGTTGTTCCTGTGCTTTAACCACGAGTCCGTACTAAAGATCTAACAGCCATCATTTCTTTCACCCTATTTGCAGTTTGGGATAGTGCAATTGAAGCCTCCTCTCTCTCTTGCAATGTTTCTCTCAACATATCTAGGACATCCTGGGGTGATCATCCATAAAGGAGTTAAAACGGGGAAAATCCTGTGGAGGCCTGAGGAGTTTTCAGGGCTGCAAACAAGGCTCAGGATATCATTTGATTCCAGTTCTTGCCATCCTGCTCAACTTACCTTTGGAGTATGGTTTTGAGGGTTTTATGAAATCTTGCCACCATACCATCTGTCTGGGGATGATACACGGATGTTCGGAGGATGGTGATATGCACCATTTGTTTAATTTCCCCCATAAGCCTGCTCATGAAAGTAGAGCCCTGGTCAGTCAATATCTCCTTTGGAAAATCTACTCGGGGAACAGGTGTTTCAGGATTTGTTGTGTTGTGTTGGCTCTCAGGAGAAAGGCCTTGGGATAATATGTGCCATAATCTACAATAACCTGAATGTATTTATTCCCCAGGTTTGGATGTTTCCAGGGGTCCCACAATATCCATACCTATCCCGAAAAATGGAACCTCAATTCTTGGTAACGATTTGAGGGAACTGGTGGTATGTGTGTGATAGTTTTCTGGCAGATTAGGCACGCTTGAATGTCGTTTTTAATGTCAGAATGAATTCCGGGCTAGTAAAACCTGTTCACTATATGAGGCTGAGTTTTAGACTGTCGCAGATGGCCTCCCGTCAGATGTGAATGAGCTATCACTAGGATCACCTTCTTGTGACTTTTAGGGACTACAAATTGTGTTTTTACCAGACCCTCTGAAGTGGTGTCTCCTAAATAAGGAAGTCCATGTTTCAAAAAGAAAGTGTCCTCCTTTCTCATGACCCCTGGCTCCGATATCACTTGCAAAAATCCTTCAGCTAACAACGGCCCATTTATTTGGGCAAAGGCTAAGTCTGGAAGTGTCTCTGTCTCTTCCTCTTTAATTTTTCTGTGTTCAGGGTTGGGAGGGCCATCAGATTTCTCATCGGTCTCCCCAAAGCCTTGAGTTCCTCGATCTGTGCTTGCCTTTCCAGATTCTTCCTTAAACCTAGGGAACACTGCTTTCTCAAGCATCCCTTCAACAATGTTATCTCCTTGATGGATTTGGAATGGGCCCTTCCCATGCTTTTTGAACAATACCTAAATTCACCTCTACAGTCTGCGTCTATTGCTCCCTCTAATACACCAATTCTAAATCTCCATGCCAGCCCTGATTTGGGTGCTAGTCAAATATATGTATCAGGGGGTGGAATTAGTATAAAATCAGTGGGTATCCAACCTCTTTCACCTGGAGGAATCGTTTCACCTCTACTACTACAGATATCAAACCCGATGGTTGCTACTGAAGGGTCTGATGCGCTGTCCCTTAGTTTTTTAAATTGTAGGATCCCTCAACTTGTATCAGTTGTGCCCCACTCCTGACACCCCCCACGGCCACCTCCTATGGTGTATCTGCGTATCACCTACACTCTATATCGTGTATAACAAACCTCTTTTTGACCACTTAGGTGCTCTTGGAATGTCCTACACTAACTGCACTAATGAGACTAAAATCCTCATCCCTCTTCTCCCTCAGAATAAACACCATCTACCAAACCATCCAGTCCTGGATGGCAGCACACAGCCTCTGCCTCAATGATGACAAAACTGAGCTCCTCATCATTGGACCCACTGCACGCCTAACGATACTCCATGAGGCATACACAACCTTTACCATTGATGGCCATCAGATACCTGTGGCATCCTCTGTCAAGACCCTACCTGTTTACCTTGATTCCTCGCTCTGCATGACCCACCACGTCGCCGCCTCCTCAGGGTACGCCACCAAACTCATCAACGCAAGCAAACCCCTCCTCACCACTCAGAACCGCCTTGAAATTGCCTGTGCCCTAATAGGTTCTAAATTGGATTACTGTAATTTGCTACTCTGTGTCACATTTGAAAGAAATCTGCACAAACTACAAACAATCCAAAATAACGCACTCTGGGCTGCACTAGATATTGCCAAGCATGCCCACATCTCAGAAGACAGAAAAGCTGCCCATGGGGACAGAAGTTTAAGAACCGTCCATCGTCCACCAGTGCATCACCAAAGGATGCCCCCCAATAACTCCTCGACCAGACCAGTAAGATCAGCCTACAAACACTTATCAAGCCAAGATTCAACAGGAAAAGAACTGGAGGGTCTAGCTTCCTAGTTCATTCTCCGACTCTCTGCAACGAACTCCGCCACCTCCGAAATTAACCCTTATACAACACCTTCAGGAAACATCTGAAAAAGTATCTCTTTAACTGACATTCCCTCTCTTATGTTCCTCTTCCTAGCATCTCCTGTTTTTCCTCTTCTGTAACCAGTACCTAGATGCCTACAGGATTTTTACGCCTCTTACAAAGGTACAAATAAATAAATACATGTGTGAAGGCATAATGAAGCAAGACAACAGATTCAAAGTTCAAAATCAAATGGTTTATCAAATCAAATGTCAGGATGGTTGAAGGGCTAACTTGCCCTATGCTAAGGTGGGATTTCCCTACCTGAACGAAACTAAGGAAAGTCTGAGTTAAAGAGTTCATCCTAAGTCTATCTATGTCCAAAACTTATCCTTGCCCTTACAACTAAAGTTAAACAATGTTTACGGATGTCAATAATCAAAGAAATGGGGATCAGAAAAAAGATCTGAACCTCCACCAGCTCTTAGGTTCATTTTCAGCTCCCCTTCCCCAAGTTCAAGAACGTTCCACAAATCCTTAAGGTTCCCATCCCCAAGTTCAAGGCAACACAGTTCAAAAGAAAAGGGTCTTGAGGCTCTGTCCTCAAGACAAGATTTGCAGTTCAAGTCTCAGGGTTCCCTTCCCAAGACTTCAAGGTAGCAACTTGTACTTGTCTCAGTTTCTCAATGTTCAGCACAACTCCAGATCAACTTGACCCTCCATCTGGATTGCATCAACAGTTCACTTACAGTGCTCCTTCTTGGTTTGTTTCACAATGTCTCTGGCGTTCACAATTTTAGGGCTCCCTGGTATAGGCGCAGTTGTCAGACCACACAGTCTACCCATCATAGGTCACACAACCAGAACCCTAGGCTCTTCAGTCCACACACGTTCTTCTGAATTTGGCCCTGTGTACTGATTCACATTCACTTAGCTTCTCCTTGTCAGCCTCTTGGCTTTATGTGCAGGTTCACACTCTCGTGGTTTCTCTGAGTTAGCCTCTTGGCTTTGCCATAACGTGTCACACTTCTCATGCCCGTTTTAGGCCTTGCCGCACTGTATCTATTCATAAAGTTCACTCTATGGTGGTTTTCTTTATTCCCCACCTTTCTGTCATGCTCTTTAATACGTGCGCTTTTATTTCGTAGATTACTTTCAAATGGGCACTCTCCCTCTTAACTTTCATCAGCAAATAGCTTTGCCTGGAAAGTTTTCATTCAGTTCGTTATTCAATTTGATTCATACGTCAGTTTGTTATTTATGCATAGCCCCTAGGAGCGTCCTGTGTCATTTTCCCTGCATTCACCGGTCCTCAGTGTTCCACTCCGGTGGCCTCACTGCTTCCCTTCTGCTTTGCCAGCTGGCAGCCGATCACTGCGAGCCCCATTCGCACTCTGGGTGCTTACCTGCACATGCCAGCAGCTCTGCTCCTCTTCCACGGACCCAGATGGCATCCTCTATTCCTTCTCCCTTGTCCACAGCTCCAGCTGCTCTCTCGCTCTGCTCCTCTTCCACTGACCAGGATGGCTTCCTCTTTTCTTTCTTCCTTGTCGGCAGCTCCAACTGCTCCCTCACGACCACAGAGGCACCCACAACTGTGGAGGTCTAATGGCCCAACTCACCCTGGGGTCCACAGGTCCTCTGGGACTTCTTTCTTTTAAAAAACCTTTGTTTTTGGATTGCGCATCACACCACAGTTGTCTCATACATCAATCAATAACAACATGTTCAGTCGGTAAAAGAGATTACATTTCTGCGTTACATGTCTATATAATGATTTGGCACGTAACATACTTTTTGATCTGTCATCAGAAAGTGAATTACGCAGGTCTACTCTGAATAAAGTCCAGATATCCTTCGGCCTGTTTGTAGTGGGTTTCATTTTTAAATATGTTTCTTCACAGTCATTGTCTATGCTAGTTCTCAGAGAAAGTGATCTATGCGTGGGACGTGGGCGCTTTTCCATGCTTGAAGTATGCATTTCGAGGGGATTGTGTCCTCCGACGTATTCCACATCTATGACAGTAATCACCACAGCTGTGCTGCCTCGGAAACATTTTCGGCATAGGTGTCCTGCGTCAATGACGTTGATATGCTGTCCTCAAGGGCCTCCGTCGAGGGTCGACGTCACCGGATGTTATATCTAGAACGCACAGCGCCCGTAGCGTCAGTTCCGTTTTTTCTGCGAACGTGTTCACCTCGGAATCTCGGCACGCTCGATTCTTCTACTTCGTTTGTGAAAGTTTGAGAATATGTCTTCATCTTCTTCTACCCCGAAGTCGGGCTTCAAAAAGTGTCGGGACTGCAGTGCTAAAATGTCCATTATGGACCCGCACAACGTCTGCCTCTGGTGCCTTGGCGAGGGCCACGCCACTGACGACTGCGATGACTGCCAGTCCCGGACTTCGAAGGCCTTTCAGGAGCGGAAGAAGTTGTTAACGGTAGGTAGGGTTTCTAAACCCTGTAAGTCGAAATCCACTGGGCTTTCTACCGACGGCTCGAGGGGCGACTCTCCGCGTGAGCGTAAGTCCAGGGGGTCTCGGTCGCGGAGTAGGTCCCGCCATTCCTCTGCCTCTTCTAGGCACTCTAGGAAGTGCCGTCACCGGTCGCCTTACCCGTCCTCGTCAGAGGACTCTGCCAGATGGCGGGTGGCTTGTCCTAACAAGCATTCATCACTGGCAGAATGGGACACGTTCCGCAAGGAGATGATGGCGATTTTCAAATCGCAGGGCACCATTCCGTCCGTGCCTTCGAGAGAAGCCGGCAAGGAACGAGCTAGGCCTACCGCTCGCACGCCTTTGGGCTCGGGCGGTTGGTGCGATCATCGGGAGCCGTTGAGGTCCCGATCGGACAAGGTTGATCGCAATAGCCGTGCCAGGTCCAGGTACCGGTCCTCGACGCCCTCAAGACCGTCTGAGCCTGTGAGGCCTTCGAAGAAGGCATCGACGCCGTCGGCACCATGTCTGTCGAGGTACTCTCTCGAGGCTCCGGCTCCAAGGAAGTCATCGACGCAGAGGTCGTCGAAGGACATGCTCGGGGCTCTGGCCTCGAAGCCGTTGTCGAAGTCGACGCCGATTCCATCGGTGCCCTCGACGCCTTTCGAGGAGAATTTGCCGGAGGTGCCCCGGAGAGTGGTGGAAACTCTGACGAAGGCCCTCTGCAAGTCAGTGAGGCCTGTTTCCGAGCCCTTCTCTGGTCATCCCCCCAGCCTTGATTTATTCCAGCCTTTGGACTACATATCAGAGGTGGAAGAAGGGTCGGATGAGGAGGGGGTTGTACCTCCTGAGGTTCCTGATGACCTGTTGTCTGGTCACAGCCAAATGGAAGACCTACGTCAGTCTTTACATGACGCCAGTGGTCTGGACACCTCTCCGGAGGTTGAGTTTGGCAGGCCTGAGCCTGGCACACATGCTGAGTCCTCGTACAATCGTGTCATGTCGAGGGTAACTGAGTACATGAGGTGGTCTGCGCCACCTGTTGATTTTCTGCAGGATGACCTGACAGATATATTGGACCAAGGTCCGCCCACTGACCTGGTGCTGCCATTTCATATGGCCTTACAAAGAAGGGTGGTGGCGGCGGCTTGGACTGCTCCGGAGAGTCTCCTGGCAGTGGGAAAGTCGATTCCGAAAAAATACCGTCCAGCCAGTGGTGACCCCTGCTACTTGTCCACGCACCCCACTCTGGAGAGTTTAGTGGTGCAGGCAGCTACGGCCCCAGCGAAGCAGGCTGTGTACCCTACCATCCCTCCGGATAGGGACGACAAGTGCTCTGATGGCTGGACGAAGAAAGTATTTTCATCTGGGGGTATGGCTTTAAAGGCAGCCAACTCCGTTTGTGCCTTAGCAAGATTCACTCTCACTCTGTGGAATTGTGTATCTTTGGCGACTGAACATATTCCCAAAGGGGAGGAACAGGATGGCTTTCTAGCCCTCGTGCAGGATGGCAAGGATGCCATGTGTGAAACCGTTCAGTCGGGTCTGGACGTAGCAGACTGTCAGCCGGTTTATGGCGCGAGCACCGTGATGCGCAGGTTTGCGTGGTTGCGGAGGTCGGGGTTCGCTCCTGATGTACAGTCCCGGCTTCTCAACATGCCCTTTGATGGTGTCTATCTTTTTGGCAGCAAGTTGTAGACCTCCAAAACTGCAGCAAAGTCGTTGAGCACTGCAGTACGTCAACTTCCGCCTTTTCGTCCTAGGGGACAGCAATGGAGGGGAGGTTCCTTTCGATACTACTCTTCCTTTGGTAGATCGAGGGGAGCTGCCAGTCAAAGGGGCCAACGTAGGAGTACCAGAGGTGGAAAACAAGGTACTCAAGGTGCCAAAGCCGCTCAGGCAGTTGCCTCCTTGCCTTCAGGCACTGCTGCAGCTGCTTCCACTCAGTCACAAGGCCATGGCCCATGGTTCGTCGGTTGTGGGAAGGCTGGCGCAGCATCTTGTAGAATGGCGTGCCATTACTTCAGATGTGTGGGTTCTGGAGATCATAGCCAACGGCTACTGTCTTCTTTTCCGGCAGAGGCCTCACTACAATCCACTGGGGAAGCTCTCTTTGAAGAGTCCGGATCCACTCCTTGCGCAGGAAATCCTATCCCTGCTGGAGAAAGGTGCCATAGAACTGGTGCCTGTAGTGGAGAGGAACGAGGGATGGTATTCCCCATATTTTTTTATCCCGAAAAAAGACTGGAGATTGAGACCCATCATGGACTTGCGTGGTTTGAACAAGCTCCTCGGGAAGAACAAGTTCAAGATGGTTACTCTTTCTCAAGTCCTCCCGGCCCTTCAACTTCAGGACTGGTTGGTGTCTCTCAACCTCAAGGATGCTTACTTTCATGTGCCGATTCATCCCAAGCACAGGAAGTACCTGAGGTTCGCGGTTGGTGACTCGCATTTTCAGTTTCGGGTCCTGCCATTCGGATTGACCTCCGCCCCGAGGGTCTTCACCAAGCTAATGGTGGTGGTGGCAGCGTATTTCAGGAAAGGGGGGATTCACGTCTATCCCTACCTGGACGGTTGGTTGATCAGGGCACGCTCTCCCGAGCAAGTCCTGGATCATCTGTCGGTCACCTGCCACTCTCTTCACTAGGTGGGCTTCTCCCTCAACTTAAAGAAGTCCCACTTGACACCTACCCAGCGGCTCCAGTACATTGGAGCAGTGCGCAACACATCCCTAGGGCAGTGTTCGCCTCCCCAGGTGAGGGCTCATCACATTCTGCAGATGGTGGGCAAGTTTCAACATGCCCAGAGTCTCCCGGCATTCGAGTTCTTGAGGTTGCTCGGCCTCATGGCATCCTGCATTCTATTGGTGCCAGAGGCCAGGCTGCGGATGAGTTCTCTGCAGTGGGCTCTCAAAATGCAGTGGTCGCAGTCCTCCGGCAGGATGTCGGATCCCGTTCAGGTGCCGCCCTCGGTTGCCCAGGATCTTTTGTGGTGGGCTGACAAAGGCAATCTGATGAAGGGAGCACCATTTTGGCTACCCTGGCCGGAGGTGACAATCGTGACGGACGCATCCTTCACGGGATGGGGAGCTCATGTCAATGAGTTGACAGTCAGCGGTCATTGGTCTCTGTCGGAGTCCAGACTCCACATCAATCTTTTAGAGCTGAAGGCCATCAGGCTAGCCCTAAAGGCTTTTCTGCCTTCTGTGCAGGGGAAGAATGTCCTGATTATGAAGGACAATACAGTGGCCATGCACTACCTAAACAGAAAAGGGGGGGCATGGGTCACTCCCACTGTGCAGAGAGGCGATGCAGCTCTGGTTCTGGGCAATCCAGCAGGAAATTTTGATCGCGGCAGTTCATCTGGCCGACGACGAAAACACAGCGGCGGATGCTCTGAGCAGGCACAACACGGTCTCTCATGAGTGGGAGCTGGCTCCGGAAGTTCTCTTGGAGATCCTAGTCCTTTGGGGGACCCCACAAGTGGATCTCTTCGCCGCCAGTGTCAACTGGAAGTGCGAAAGGTTCTGCTTGCGGGAATTTCCTCTAAGAGGAGCCCTAGGGAGCGCGTTTGTAGTGGAATGGTCCTTCCCACTGCTGTATGCGTTTCCTTCAGTCCCGTCATTCCGCAAGTGTTGCAGAGGTTACGGAGGTTCAGTTCCGGAATGATCCTCATTGCTCCGGCATGGGCCAGGAGAGCGTGGTACCTGGACCTTCTCAACATGTCTATCTACCCTCCACGCCGTCTTCCCTATCGAGACGATCTGCTCTCACGGGAGGGGGGTTGGGTTCTCCATCCAGAGTTCAAGTCTCTCAACCTTCATGCTTGGTATCTGAAAGGTTCAGGTACAAGGATTGGGACCTCCCTGGAGGTGTTGCTTTCAGCCAGAAGGCCAGCAACAAAATCCATGTACCGTTGCCGTTGGAGAAAGTTCTGCGACTGAAAAGGATCCACATTCTGAACCCTGCACCAGTGTTCAATTCCTGTGGTTCTGTCTTTTTTGCTTTCATTAGCTCACAAGAGCCTGCAAGTGGGTACCATTAAGGGTTACCTGGCGGTGCTGTCAATATTTAAGCGCTCGTCTGAGGAGTGTTCTTATTTTAAGATTCCTTTGATTTTTCAGTTTCTAAAAGGGCTAACTAATGTTTTTCCACCGTCGCCTTTCCAGGTGCCGGGATGGGATTTGATTGGGCATTCTAAAATTCTAAATTCTTTTTCCCACCTCCAGACGTTGGTACTGCTTTGGGAGTCTGTCATAGATGTGGAATATGTCGGAGGACGCAATCCCCTTGAAGAACAAGTTACTTTCTTACCTGGCAACGTTCTTTCGATGGGATGTTCCTCCGACATATTCCACATCGCACCCTCCCAGCCTGCCCCACTACAGGATTTCTTATGCGATTGCAGCTTACGTTTCCGCAAGGCTTTCTGCAGTCATACTGGCAGGAGATTGGTGCCACGCGTTCTGGGAAAAAAACTACAACTGAGGCTACGGGCGTCAGGCGTCCTAGATATAACATCCGGTGACGTCGACCCTAGACGGAGGCCCTCGAGGACAGCGTATCGACACCAAAATGTTTTCCGAGGCAGCACAGCTGTGGTGATTACTGTCATAGATGTGGAATACGTCGGAGGAACATCCCATCGAAAGAACGTTACCAGGTAGGAAAGTAACTTGTTCTTCTTTGCCACTACACATGCAACATTGAAAAGCCTTCTAGTTTTTTCCGATATTTTCCCTATGTCGCCAAACAAGTATTTCTGGGGTGTGAGGCGAGCTGGGATTTACGTCATTTCCTCCAGTATCTCCGCCACCTCCCGCCAGAACACAGCATGCCCAGTACATATGATATGCATCCGCCATGGGGTTTCTGCATTTCTGACAGCTTCCGGTTACAGTATTCTAGAATTTAGCCTTTTTTCTTTTTTTTTTTTTAAACAACATTTTATTAAATTTTACAATTCAATACAGAAATTACAATAATGCAACAATCACAAGTTATTTCATATTGACATGTTTCCCAAGGTGTTTGTCGTTTGCAGGAACTGCTAATGGCTTCATTTCTCTGTGGTTGCCAACTTTGAAAACGTCCAGGCCCCATCTGATGCTAGTTTCTCTGCTCTCAGCTTTTCTTGGGTGTGGTCCATTGTTCAGAAAAGTGGGCTGCACTGTAGCCATCTGGTGAGAGGGGGTCTCCTGGTAAGGGTTGGGAATTTAGACGCAAAATCAAAAAACGAGTCCAAAGTGGTCAGTGTTCTGTTCAGGGCGCCTGCTAGGATAGCCGCAATTTTCTCAGCTACTGCTATGTCCCAACATTTGAACCACCACAACGCTATCGATGGGCCCCCTTTTTCGTTCCATAGTTTGGCCATTGCGATCTTCGCCGCTAGGAGCAGGTGAGTGCATAGGCTGGATATCTGCCCTGACAGTGGGTATGTGCCGTTTCCTGTTTCCCCCAATAGGACAATCCCCGGATCCCAGGGTAAGGAGAGCCCAGTGATGTCTTTAATATGCTTTAGTATTTCTCTCCAATACATTTCCGCCTTCGGACAGTCCCATACCATGTGGAACAGTGATCTGGGTACCGGGCAACCACGCCAACAGTCTCCAGGAGCACCTCGATTGGCTTTCTGAATTTGGATTGGGGTCATATAGTATCTGTAGCATAACTTATATGCCCCTTCTCTATTTGTGACGCATTGAGAGCTTTTGTGCAATCTCGTCCATATTTTCCTCCACTCTTCAACCTCTATTTCTCGGTGTAGATCTTTTTCCACTCCAGCATGTATCTTTCTTTTTTCCCCAGGTCTATCCTGTCCAGGAGGCGGTAAATAGTGGAGATCCTAACCCTGCTGGTTGGTGTATGTAAAGAGTGCTCGAGAGCCGTCAGATCTCTGCCGCATTTTTCTCGGATTAGCCTGCTAGACATCCAGTGCCTGATCTGGGCATAATGGAATCTTTCCCGTTCCCCTACTCGAAATTTTACTTTACATCTCTCAAATGTGATGGGGGTTCCCTCTTCTGGGAAATCGCTGGTTTTAACTAACCCGCCCTCTATCCAGGACTGGAACTCTCGCGGGTGCCTACCCGGTGAGAAGTTGGGGTTATTCCAGATGGGGGTCAGAGGACCCACAGGTCCACGTACCCCTCATCTCCGGGATTCAGCTGTCCAGCAATGGCACGTGACTGCCGTGGCCGCCAGGGGGCCGCTGTTTGCCTGCGGTTTTATATTTGGCAGGTGTGGGAGGTCTGATAATGGGACCGGGCACCAGAATTCTTCAATTTGCCTCCATTTCGGGGGGTCTGATTCTTGTACCCAGGAGAATGCGTGCGATAATTGGGCAGCTAGGGTGTATCTACCTAGGTCTGGGACTCCCATTCCTCCCTGTGTCTTCCCTCTTAGCATGATTCATTTATTAATTCTAGGTTTCTTCCCCCCGCCAGACGAAGTCCAGAAATTTCTTTTGCAGTGCTGTTAGAGCTGGTCCCGGGATATTTATGGGTAATGCTGTGCAGTGGTAGAGCCATCTGGGAATTAGGTTCATTTTGATAGCTGTAATTTGCCCAAACCAGGGGATCTCCTGCAGTTTCCACCTTTTAAGGTCGTCCTGCAGGCTGTGAATAAGTTGTGGGATGTTGTTAGAATACAACCGCAATGGGTCTCTTGTTAGCTGCACCCCGAGATATTCAATGGCACCTTTAGCCCACGGGATTGACAATAGGGGAGCTAGCGATTCTTTCTCTTGTGCGGTGAGATTGATATCTAAGGCTGCAGACTTGGACCGGTTCACCTGAAATCCCGACAGGGTGCCAAATTCACCAATTTCTTCCCACAGCGCTCACAGGGATTTTTCTAATGATGATGCAGTGATTAACACATCATCTGCACATAATGCGATTTTATATTCGTGGTGTACCACTGGTATCCCTTTTATATTTTCGTTTTGTCTGATTCTGGCCGCAAATGGTTCCATCGACAGGGCAAATACCAGGGGAGAAAGCGGACAAACCTGCCTAGTACCCCTGGATATGTATATGTGTTCTGATCTAGTACCATTGACTCGTAGCTTTGTTGTGGGCCGTTGATAGTTGGCCATAACCCATGTGACAAAATTGGAGCCAAAGTGTTCGAGGACTGCTCGAATATAACCCCAGTCTACCCGGTCGAAGGTCCTATGTGCATCTAGTGAAATCACGGCCATGCCAACTTTTGTTTTACAAGCACTTTCGATTACATTTATTGTTCTCCTAATATTGTCATGGGTGCTTCTTCCCGGGATGAATCCCGTTTGATGTAAAGCCGGGAGGACCGTGCCCAGTCTTTTAGCCAGTACTTTAGTGAATATCTTGCTGTTGTTGTTCAAGAGAGATATTGGACGGTAGGAGTCCAGAGATTCGGGGTTCCTCCAGGGTTTATGTAATAAGATCATGATCGGCTCAGCCATTGAATCAGTCACGGAACCTGTGGATAGAAATGAGTTAAATAGGATAGTCAGATGTGGAGCTAGAATTTTGGCGTATTTTTTGTAAAAGTTTGCAGAGAGACCATCCGGTCCCGGAGCTGTAGATTTAAGGGATTTAATAGATTTGATGATTTCTTCAGCATTAATGGGCTCTTCCAGGCCTTCCAATTGGGCTGTGCTCCAAGGGGGAATGGTCCTCAGGAATTCCGGCAGTCTATCTAGGGACATGGGCTCGCCGGACATTATTGATTTATGGTGCTTCATCAGTTCATTGATTTTCCCTGTGTCGGTGTAGTGTAGCTTCCCATCTTCTCCTCGTATCCTTACGATATTGTTTCGGCTATGCGTCTTCTTCAGTTTCTGCACTAGAACTTTATTTGCTTTATTCCCTTTGCTATAATAGAATTGTTTTGTATATGCCAGAGATTTGGCAGTGCGATCTGCGCAGTGCATTTCTAGTGCCAATTTAGCCTTTCTCAAAGATTTTTCAGCCTTCCTGGTATAATGTGCTTTCAAGTTCCGCTTCTCGATGAGACACTTATTTTTCAAGCTTAGCCATTGCTATATTCGATATTCGTCTTTGCTCGGCTCCTGCACCTATCAAAGCTCCCCTGACTACCGCTTTCATTGCATCCCAGATGATATTGATAGGGGACGTTTCCGTGGTGTTTTCTGTGAAATAGTTGGTTATTGTATTCTCAATTTCTGACCTGATGGCTTCGTCTAACAGCAAGGAGTCATTTCATTTCTAGTACCGCCGAGTAGGGTTCTTTTGGCCTGATATAGCTAAGTTCGCGGAAACTGGCGACTGATCCGAAATCATGCATGTATGTATTTCTACATTGTTTAGGCATGGGAATAGTGTTCCAGACAGCAAAATGAGGTCTATTCTCGAAAAGCCTTTGTGAACGTTGGAGTAGTGCGTGTAATCTCTTGAATTGCTATTAAATAGTCTCCAAACATCTACAGTCTCTGTCTCTCGGAACAGCTCGGCTAGAGAAAGAGCATACGTGATGTCTGCCGCTGTGGAGGGAAGGGTTTTATCTACTTCCGGGTTTGGCGTGGCGTTAAAATCCCCCCCGATGAACAAATGGCCTTCACGAAATGCTAAGATAGTTGGAATAAGGTCTTTGATGAACCTGTTTTGGGCTGTGTTGGGGCTATAAATTGTAACAATTGTGATAGGCAGTTCTTCAAAAAAGCCCTTGAGCAGGAGGAAGCGACCCCCTGAGTCTCTTCATATTGTGATTTATGAGAGTGGGACTTTGTCGCTTAACAGTATCGCAACCCCTCTTTTTTTCTTTTCCACGGTAGCGAAGTAGGCTGTCTTATATCACTTAAATCTTATGCAGCGTTCATCTTCCTTTAACAGGTGAGTTTCTTGGAGCAGCACAATATCTCCAGCCAGTTGCTCAAGCCGATGTTCTACTGAACGGCGCTTCCTTGGCAAATTCATGCCTTGCACATTCCAGGATAGGATTCGAATCTCACTCAGATCAGCCATAGTCCAGGATTTCCTGTTGCTTATGAATTATATTTTGTTCCCCCTCCAGGACTGTGGGGTTGATACGCGGAAACTGTGATTGTGGCCAAACAGGACATGTTCTCATATTCTTGTTGCGCACTATGGTGTTGTTCCGAGGTATGTAGCTTACTGTGAATGATGCCCGAAGCTTTGGATTCGTCCTTCTAAGACCCCTATCTGCCCCTCTCCCCCCATCCCCCTCCCAATAAAGAACTGGTAGGGGAACCGTCATCCCACCGCCACCGGGGAACTGGTGGCACCAATGCTCCATCTGCTGGCCAACTGGGCCGCCGAATTGCGGTTTGCTGAAGCGCTGCCATTGTTCTTTCATCGCTCATCTACATAAGCTTAACTTTCCTCCTTTTGCCATATGTCCATTTACCCCCCTGAGTGGAGAGATCCTGGTGAACAGGGCTGAGGAACACCGGAGCCTTCTGCGGGAAGCACTCAGCCCAACTCGCTATTTTTCTTCGAGGGGTCCCGAGGTCTGCGTCTTCTGTTAGTTCTTGTCCATTCCCCCCCACCCCCTTGTCGGTCTCCGGTTGGGTGTTAGCTACTTCTTCGGATTCGGATTCCTCTTCTGCAATCCTTGGACCCATGAGTTTCTCTGCTTCTTTCATTGTGTGAATTTGCCTCTGGGACCCCTCCCATCTGAATTTTACTGAGGTGGGAAATCCCCATTGGTATGGAATTTTCTTGTCACGTAGCCACTCCGTCAGTGGTCACATCATTTTCCGTTATTGGAGGGTCAGAATAGCCAAGTCCTGATATAAAGACAGTGTCGAGCCCCGGAAGGTGATTTGCTGCAATTGCCTGGCTTCGCGCATTATATCTTCTTTTATTTAAAAGAAATGTATTCTAGCCAGTACATCTGGGGGGAATTTAGATGTTTTCCTGGGGATCGTTCTATGAACCCGATCTAACTCCAGGGTAGGGTGATGATAAATCGAAATAGCTCCGTCAAATAGGATTTCAAGTCTGTATCTGCGATAGAGGAGGGAATCCCTCTAATACGGATGTTGTTCCTTTGTGAGCGATTTTCCAAGTCCTCTTGTTTTGCTTCAAGGGCGTTGCATCTGGTTTCGAGGGAGGAAATTCTGTCTCTGTCCTGTTCGCTGTCAAATTTTTGCTCACAGACCTCAGATTCCAATCCGGCGGTTCGTTGTTCCACTTCCCCCATCCTTTTATCTAAGGCATTGATTTTCTTCGTAACTTCTTCCGTACCCTTTTGGATCTCCCTAGTCAATACTGACAACAAGTCCTGAAGGTCGGACTTGATGGCTGCCTGTGATGAGTTGGACCCTGACTCCTCCAAGGCGGAAGCGCCATTCCCAATGGCTCTGCCGGGGGGTCGATCTTTTTGGCTTGTCCGTGGTTGCATTGGCCATAAGGGGGGCAATATCTGCTTGCTTGGCGGACTTAGACATGTTGGTATCTGTGAGGCTATATGCCTGGTTCCAGCCTAGGTGTGTCTGCTTCTCCTTTGCGTGTCCAGCGTCTGGGTCTGTTGCCTTGCTTGCTTGCTCGCTTGCTCGGAGTGTTTAATGCCGTTAAGGCTGTCGCCGGTAGAGTGACTGGGGGACTCTTGTTCTATAGTGCAGTGCTTAAGCTACCGGTGGCTTGTCCTGGTGCTGAATTCGGGCCCGGATGGGGTCAGCTATCGGGATCATTTAAATGTAGGCACCGCTTCCCCTCCTGACTCCTCACCTCCTTACTTCGGGTCTGATGTGGCGATAGTTGCTGCAAGTAGCGGAACCCGGGTTGTGGACTTTGCTCCAGGTGGGATTCCCCTTCTCAGCTGCCGTTTGTGCCTTCCGGACTCCCGGTTACTGCATTGTACGGGCCCTTTCAGTGTGTGGAGTAAGCGTTCTGCGCGTCAGTTCGGTTGATGGTCCAGGACTGCATCAGAAGGGTTCGGGGAGGCAGAGTCGCGGATCCCGTTCCAGGCTATGGGGTGCACCATAGTGTCCGCTGGCCTTCCTCTGCCTGGGGGTAGGGGTCCGTGAATGCTCTGAGGTCACAGAGGACCAGCCCAGAGCCCCGCACCACACCGATGTTACGCTCCCTCGCCTCTACCGGCTGAGTGTGGGTGGCACGGGCCCCGGGCCAGGGCCGGCGTCCCGACTTGATGCTTCTTGCTCGCACCTCCTCAGGCTGGGCCGGAGTCCCTCTCCGCCGGGTGCAGGGTGAATTTCTGGAGCCGTGTGGCTGTGTGCATCCGTTCAGTCGGCGACTCCGGATTTCCCGCTCAGCAGATAGATGCGGCTCTGGTGAGTGAGAAACCTGCTGCTGATCGATGCGGCTTCAGTCTGGACACAGCGGCACTCGACCAAATTCATTCTGTCGGCGGCTCAGCGCAGCTGTGTTGCAGCGGCCATTTTCGGCGCTGGCGGGTTCCTCGTGATCCAAACGCTTAAAAACCTATTCATTTGGCCTCGGATCGGGAACCCACCAGCGCGACAGCCGCAAGGATCCATCCGACACCGCATGTCAATTTCAGCCTTTAACGGGGCCACTGGCCGGTGTAAATTATGGAGCATTGGGCCAGTCGGAGCTCTCAGGAAGCCATGTCGTCCACGCTGGTTCCTAGCCACGCCCCCTGAATTTTGCCATTTTAACCGGGGTAAAATGTAGTTTGTTTAATACCTTGAACTGTATCAACCTGAGGCCCGCATTTAACGAGACCTCTTTAGACAAGAGGCAGTATCTTTTCCATTGTTCCTCTTCGATAATTATGCCCATGTCAGTTTCCCAAGAGGTTTTAATCTTATTCAGTGGTTGCGCCTGGGTTTTTATTATATTGTATAACTTGGATATACCTGTACCAGTTTGTGAGTATAGGGATTGAAACATGCATATGGGGGTGGCTCCTCTGGGAATGATGGACATCTTGCTTTAAATGCAGATTTCATGCAGTGATATTGTAAGGTGGCTAATTGACCCCCTCCTACAGTGTCTGCAAAGTCCTCCGGTGTGACGAATCTCCCATTCGGGAACATGTCTCTCATTTTGATTTCATATTCCGTGTCTTGTATATATTGCATCATAAGTGAGTTTAATACCTGGGAAGTTCCACAAAGAGGCCTGTGAGTCGAAGGGTGTATCTATGTGTCGGACGGAACGAGTGTCGCTCAATGGGGATGTGTGGTGCAGTATCTGTCGGGTCCTGCCAGTATTTAGCATATTGTGCCTGGGCTACGAGGTAGTATAGTTCGAAGTCAGGTGCAGCTATACCACCCATATCATACGGTTCCACAAGTTTTTCCCATTTCATCCTGTTTGCCCCGCCGTTCCATTTGAATGTTGTCGCCATGGATTGCAGGTTATCAGAAAATGGTCTTCCAGGCCATATTGGGACATTGCTGAACACATATAGGAGTTTGGGAAGGACCACCATTTTGAGTACTGCGATGCAGCCTATGAATGAGATCAGGAGTATGGCCCATACTTGTAGCTTGGCGTGGATCGTTTGTAGGAGTTGTTCATAATTGTCAATGTATAGGGACGCCCTATCTTTAGATATAAGGATTCCCAGATACCTTATATTATTGGGGGACCATCGAAGACTGTGTGTATGCAACGAGCAGGTGGTGGCGGGTGTTAGTGGGAAAATATCAGATTTCGAAATGTTTATTTTGTATCCCGAGTATACTGCGAATTTATCCATGATTTCCAGCATGGGAGCAAGATTTTTCTCCGGTTCACGTATATATAACAATATGACGTCCGCTTACAGGGATATGGATTGGGTGCTTCCGGCCATCCTTATACCTCTCTGTCCCTGTTCTTGTCTGACAGCGACGGCTACTGGTTCTATAGTGAGGGCGAAAAGAATAGGAGAGAATGGGCAGCCTTGCCTTGTGCCTGTGCCCAGGCTGAAGCTATCAGATAAAGTGTGATTTGTGAGGACCTTGGCCTTCGGAGAGGCATATAGTATTTTGATACATCGGATAAAGTATGGACCTAATCCAAATTTCTCGAGTACTGTGAATAGGTATGCCCAGGAGACCGAGTCAAAAGCCTTCTCCTCATCCAATGACACAGCAACTGCCTGAGCCTCAGGTTTAATCTGTGCCATAACTCCAAACAGTCTGCGCAGGTTTAAGGCCATGGATCTTGTTGGGATGAAACCGCATTGATCGGGGTGTATTAAGGTCATCATCTTGGGGAGTAATCTAGTTGCGAGTACTTTTGCGTATATTTTGGCATCTGTGTTGATTAACGAAAGAGGGTGATAGGAGGACATTTTGTGGGGGGGAGGCCTAGATTTCAGTAAAACTGATGATTGCCTCTCTCATTGTGTCCGGGATTGAGCTGCAGGTCATTGCTTCCTCCCACATGAGAGATAGGATTGGGGAGAGTTCTGAGGAGTATTCCCTGTATAATTATGCACCCAGTCCGTCTGAACCCGGTGCTTTCCCAGACGTCAGTGATTTAATTGATTCAGCAATTTCCTCACTAGTTATCGGTTGTTTGAGAGCTAGGGTATCGTCTATTGACAATTTTGGGAGTGTGATATTGTCTAGGTAACACCTCACTGCTGCCTCAGATTAGTATAAAACTTGGTAAATTCTGCATTTATCCCTCCTTCCTCATTTATAACTTCCCCAGTTCTTGCTACAATACTTGTAATTGGGGTACGGTTCTGTTGACTTTTTAGTAGACAGGCCAGTAGGTGCCCCGCCTTGTTACCCTCTTCATATCTGCGTGCTTTGATGGATGCAATCATGTACTGCTGTTCTCTTGTTGCCAATTTGTGAAATTTCAAAAGGAGAGTATTGATTTCGGCTAGGGTCCCCTTATCATGTGTTGTGCTGTAGTCGTTTTCGAGCGTTTTAGGAGCTTTCCGTTTCTGTTAGTTCAGATCTGACAGTTTTTATAAGTCCCATTGTTTTAGACATTACGTTCCCACTTACCCACACTTTGAAGGTTTCCCATATTGTTGACCATTTGTCAACCGATCCTTTGTTCCTACTGAAGAATTCTTCCATTTCCACATGTAGTGACTCTACCACATTCGGGTCTTTAAGGATATTTGGGGGCATTCTCCATCTTCTAATTGGGGATTTAACATTCTGTATTATTACCTCTGTAGTGACTGGGGAATGATCAGATAGTGTACAGCGGTGTATTTCACAGTGATTTACCAGGTTGGCCAAATGGGAAGAGATAAACCAATAATCTATCCTTGACTCAGTGTCAACACGCTCCCTGGGTTTTGTGGGGATTGCGTTGCCTCAAGACGACCTATGTTGTTGTCTCAATTATATGAGTCTTTGCTTCATGTGCAATCTAGCTGCTTCAAAGGATAGATTGTGACCTCCAGCGTATCTTGACACTCCGATCTATGTATCAATGAGGAAAGGTAATTTCCACATGAAAGGCCCCCTTATAAAGTGCTGGTCGGTTTGCCGGCCTGTGGTGAAGCCAAGATGTAGTTAGCTGTGTCCTTGGTTCGGGTGGCTAACAGATTAGCAGTGTACAGTTCAGCAGGCAGCAGCGCATTAAGTATGTCAATACTGCATTCAGGAGCTAGATGGTCCACGTGTTTTCTGTGTCTTTTTTGGCGTGTCGGATGGTGCCATGCATCGTTGCCGTAAGGTGTGCGGTGTTACCTGCAGTAATCAGGGCCCGGGTATTTTAAGGGTCTGGAGTTTGGGCCCGATCGATGCGTGTCTGGGTCCTCAACGGGGCTGCCGCAGCAAGAAACAGGCGGATCGTACACCTCACCCAGGCCTCTGTCCAGATCCCGCTACATATGGCAGCGGTTGGTACTGAGGGGTGAGACTGTCCCCTCTTCTGGCAGGTGCCAGCAGGCTCCTCAGCCCGTCTCCCAGTGCCTGCGTTGCTCCGCAGGCACTCTGTTGTACGCGCTCAATCAGCGCTTCACACCGCACAGGGCCCCCGTTCTCTGGGGCGGGCCGGCAGACAGAGCCAGGAGCCTCGGGCTGTTATGGGCTTGGGTAATCTTCAGGGGCAGGGGGGCCACGGGCTCCTTACTGAGGGGTTCCGGCCGTGTGGATCGCCTTTTGGTGCCTCCCCGTTGTCAGTGTGGCCGTCTGCACTGCTCCGAAGTCTCCTCTTTGCTGTTTGGAGACTGCTGATCGAGGGGTGCTACGATGCTGGCAGGATCCCGTCTCCCTTTTTATTCAGGTGGGATATTTTGGGCTATGGTCGCAGTGGTCTATCGGCGGGAGAGTAGGCTCCGCCCCCTCCAGGGCCTTTGTATTTTACTGAATCCGCTGTCTCCGTCAGAAAACCGCTGGCCCTCTATTTTGGCATGCCGCGCTGCCCCAGTGCCTCATGCCGGGGTTTGCGTAATATAGTGCCGGTTTTCCTCGTTGTTTCTCCCAGGGGGTTCTAGGGGTTATGGGCAGGCAGCCCCGCAAGTTCTGGAGATTCAGAAGGTGCTGGTATCGGATTTTATTTCACAAGGATTAGTGCCGGAGAGGAGCTCAGCAATCAGCGGCCATCTTCGTTGCGCACAACAGCGCCCCCCAGGTCCTCTAGGACTTCTGCCAGCATCCTGGCTTGCTCCAAGTTCCCGGCATGGCTGCCTCCTCACGTGCAGGGTCCTGCGCTGGTCTCTCCCACACAGGCCTCCCTGTTGGGTGTCCTCTTGCTGTTCTCTGCCTCTCCTCTTATACACCTGCAACCACTTGACAGGTTTCAGGTGTGACTTCTCAATTGAATTTGCCTGACTGTAGTTCGAAGGACATGCCTGACCTTCACAGTACTTTGCAGGCACCTTCCTCGTCCCAGTACTAGAGTGGTGAAAGGAGTTACTAGTATGTATTACTCCTAGTCGCCTCTTGTCTCAGTACTGTCATAGGTAAAGTGTGGGAAAATGAGGGGAGATGTTTTACAATAGCCCATTAAGGCCGGGGGAGGGTTAGTTTAGTTTTCAATAGGGAAAGGGGGATACCATGTCTCACCTGTGGTTACCCCACTCCCAATCTCAAAGGACCCTCCGCCCAGGTGATCCTCCCTCGCTTATCCTCCCCTGGCGTCAGGATCCAAAGTTATGATATGATATATGATTGGTTATTTATAACGCGCTTAATACCCAGAGGTTTCTAAGCGTGGACCCGGGGATGCAGCACAGTATCAATGCTTTAGTGTGTTATTCTAAAGCAAATGGGTTATCTTTAAACCTCTCTAAAACAAAAATAATGGTGGTTGGAGACAGAACTAGGAAAAAAAAGATGAGTGGGAAAACTGGTGACTCTCGTATAGAAACTGTGCAAGAGTATGTTTATCGGGGAGTTTTGATCAACTCTATGCTATCTAAATCGGCTCTACCAAATTTTATTATTCCCAAAATTACATAGAAAGTTGGTCTAATCAAAGCATTTAAATCCTCTAGAGGAGGATATTCAATGAAGTTGTTTTTAACCCTTTATAAAACTAGCCTGTTACCTGGTATTGTTTATGGTTTGGAGGTGTCTGATGGAAAAGTGGTGTTATGGCTCCAGCACAATGAGCGTAAAATATGGAGAAAAATTATTCTTGGGTTACCACAAAGTGTACCGTAAGAAGCGATTCGCTGTGAGCTAGGATTGACCCCCTTAATGTCCTTATGGAGAGTAACAAGGAGCTCCCTATATTTGAAAATCTACAATCAAAATAATGTGGAGTGCCTATTGGTATGTTTTTCTCCCATGTTGAAGGGTACTGTAAAACCTTCTGGTTTCATGCTAATTTTTATTGAAGAACTATATGAACTTTTTGATTGGATTGGTTTTAATGTTGAGCTGCCTTTTAATCTGGGTGCTAGTGTTAGTTTAAGGAAAGTGAAAGCAATAAGGTGAGATAGAATGTTATTACTGGAGAAACTATCTAGAAGGCCTAAATATCAAACTTACTCTAGACAATGGTTTCCTGTTCCTCGTCCATGTAGGTATATTGTAAAAATTCAATGTGCTGCTTTAAGAAGATTCACCATGAGATTGAGGTTTAATTTGTTAGAAACCGTTGAGAATATAGGTGCATGGAAAGTGCAGACTCTGTAATATAGTGGTACAGAAATAGAGAGATGAAGTTACAGGTTATTATAGGCTGACTGAAATGTATGTTAAAGGATACCAAACCTTTTTTAGTGACCCTCGATCGATCAATTCTGATCAATTTTGGAGTGGAATTTACTCAGGGGGTTCACAAGTTATGACTGCTGCTGCATATTTTATATGGAATTTGTAAAACCGATATGACTTCTAGTATACTGGCTATTTTGGGTTTCTTTTAAGGGTTTTATACTAGTTTTAATAATGTGTATTGGTAGTGATGTTTTATGAGTGATGAATTGTATGTATAATGTGTAATGACATTTGATTTATTTATGTAATTTTGCAAATTTTGCATGTGCTGAAGGTTTGTAATATATCCACAGTGCACACTAATGAAAAAATACAAAATATAGTTTGGCAAACATAGGGCAGGCGCATCTCTTTACCTTTGTGAAAGCTCCTCTGTCTCCTGGGTCCATTGCAAGGACTCTGCAGCATTCAGTCGCGTTTACACTTGGAGGGGGTTTACTATCTCTGCATACCCTAATATCCATTGCCATCAGTAACTGACTAACCTTAGGAAGGCTCTCATTTGTGTAACTGCCTCGTTTCAGAATCTTGTGAAGCGTTTCTTTTCAAGAAGGGGATCTCAGCCGATAACCCTCGATAATGTCATGTCCCAAATAATGAGCCCTCTATACTTACAGCTGACATTTTTTGCTTAGATGCCTTATGCCCCTTTCGGACCAGTGCAGTTAACAGGACTTGTGGGTCTTGCTCACATTCCTCGTAAGAGGGGACAAGAACTGTATTTCCAGGTAGCTTTATGTTGTCTAAATGTTTCTTCAATTACTGTGAGAAAAGGATAGGAGACTCTGTGTACCCCTGTGGTAAACGGCTCCAGGTATACTGGATCCCTTTGTGTGAGAAAGCCAACAGATATTAGCTCTCTCTTTAAATATGGGCACAGTGAAACATAAGTCCATTACAGTAAAGTGGGTAGCCTCACGGGGTATGCAGGAAAGAATGGGAACCGGATTTGGCACTACAGGAATGGACAGTATTACTACAGCATTAAGAGCGCTCAAGTCCTGAACAAATGTACTGAACAAATGTATAGGTTGACTTCCTGGGCTTATTCACTGGGACAGTCGGTGTTCATGGACTACTAGTGGGGACTATTATTCCTTGTTCCAGATGCAACACTGTAACTGGTGTCATGTCTGCCTCAGGCTATTGAGAAATCCTCAGCAATGTCTTAAATGGATCAGTAATAATAGACAATGGATCAGCTGCATGAACATACCCCAAATCATTATTTATTTACAGGAGGAACAGTGCTCTTTTGACCACAAAAGAGCATACAATAGATAAGAAATCAGATTTGACGGGACTCAGTGAGCATCTCACAATGGGGTGAGTTTGAGGGACATTCTGACCAGGTTGTGGAGGGGAGTAAATGGAACAGTCACTGTGAACAATACATAAGTGGACATACATAGATGAAGGACAACCAACATTGGACATTTTTAAGCGCAAGTAGGTGGTACAGTGAGCTGTGCTCGGGATGTGACTATAATGGGCGAAGTGCTAGAGTGCAGGTAGAGGAAGTGAGAGACAGAGGAAGGTTAGAGGCGAGGAAACATTTTAGCTAGCAGGCAGATGATAGGTAGGTTAAGAGGGTAACTCAGAGACAAGGAGGTAGGCTTTTAGTTTGGTTTTGAACACATCTGTGAGGACTGTTTCCTGGATGTCCGGGGGAAGAGAATTCCATGCAAGTGCAGCATGAAGAGAGAAAGAGCAGAAGCAAGGGGAAGCATAGGGAGGGTGAGGAGCAACACGGGTAGTCATGGAGACACAGCAGAGATTACGAGAAAGCTTGGAGAGTTGGATAGAGGATAGATACAGTGGTGATTTACCGTAGATAGATTTGTGAACCAGGAGAAGAAATGTAATCCTGGCCTGTTTTGCATCATCAGCCATCCAAGCCTGGTAACGGTACGAGGGAGTAGGTGTGAAGTGTGGGAGTTCAAAGAGGGTCCTGGCAGCAAAGTTAATGATCTTGTCGAGTGGAAAGAAAGCATAGTTGGGGAGGCCATAGAGTATGCTGGCACAATAGTTCAGTTTAGAGAAGACAAGAGTGGTTAAGAGATGCTTGGCGATGTTGAAAGGAAGGAGGTGACTGATTTTCCTAATATTTAGGAGGTTGAGGCGAGCTGCTGTTCCAGTTTTGGAGTTGAAAGTGTGAGAAGGGTCATATATGACGCTGAGGTTTCTAGCGGAAGAAGGGTAGGTGAGAGTGTAAGGTGGGTATTGGATAAGCAGAGGAAGAGATGAAAGTGAGCTTTTGGTAGAGAAGCAGTGCACCTCTGTTTTGGTAGACGTAAACATCAATTTTTAATGGCAAAGAGACAGTTGGATATTTTAATAGAGAGATTGGGGGAGAGTCCAGAAAATGAGATGATGATTTGGGTGTCGCCTGGGAGGAATTGGTGCAAGAACCCAAAGGAGGAGATTAGTGCCACAAGAGCAGAGGTGTAGACTGTAAAAGAGGAGTAGACCCAAGACAGAGCCTTGTGGAACACCAACAACTAGAGGAGTGAGTTGAGAGGTATTGTTGCTCCAAGAGACAGAGAATTGGTGAGGTGCAAGGTAGGATTCAATCCAGGCAAGGGTTTGATCACGCATCTCAAGAAGAAAGAGTAGAGTTATCGACAGTTTCAAAAGCAGCAGACAGGTCAAGGAGAATTAGGATAGAGCATAGGTCGGCGTCCTTAGCAGAGGCGATGAAGTTGGAGACATTCAAGAGAGTAGTTTCCGTAGAGTGACAGGAGTGGAAACCTGCTTTTAGGGGGTCTCGAAGGCTCTGGATGTCTACGAAATTGATAAGAGGGTTAAATAGAGCCGTTTCAAGCAGAGGGAAAGCAAGGACTTGGTGAATAGTTCTGTGAGGTAAGAGGCCACTAAAGGGGCAATAAGCTTGACTAGCAGAGAAGCAAGCAGCTCTGATGGGGCCAAGAGTGGTTAGCCTTCATCAGACGAGATAGCACTGAGTCAGTATTAGTGTGACTAAAGTGGGAGATAGAGGCAGAGGATGATGTTAGAGTAGGCAGAGTGTAGAATTTAGGAGGCAGAGTGAGGAAGGTCAGAAGAGATTCAGAGATTCTCTAATTTTGGAAGTTTTGCAGCAAAGTATTCAGCTAGGCCATTAGCTGTGAGAGTGGAGATGATAGTCATAGGCTTAGGAGTGATTTTAGAGTGCCCTGTAGCCCGCAAATAGGGTTGGAGTGAGAGTCAATGAGGGTTAGGTAGAATTCCCTTTTTGCTCTTTCAAGATTGGATTTGAGAGAGTTCAGGGCTGAGAGGTAGAGTTGCAGGTCCTCATGCGAGTGGGTACACCTCCATTTGCACAGCAGCCGATGCACGTCTGTGTGGAGAGAACGTATGAATGGGTGATCCATGGTTGAGGATGCTGAGACGTAGGGGTAAGAGTACGCAGTGGGAAGTGAGAGGAGAATGAGTCATAAAGTAGGGATTGTAAGCCGGTGAAGGCAGTGTTGGTGGAAAAGGCTTTGGGTGTGAAGGAGGAGCTTTAGAACTGTAGGTCAGAGAGAAGTGGGGAATGGCAGAAGGTTTCAATTTCCTTTTAGTAATAGGTGAAGCAAGTGGTTAGGAAAGGTCAGGGGGTGGGAAGGCGATAGTGGTGGAAACAATTGAGTGATCATATATGGATGGTGTGACAGTAGTATTAGTGGCTGACCGAGAGAGGTGACGATGATCAAGAGATCCAAAGACTTACCCCCTGTGTGGGTAGGTAGGTTATGTATAGAGTGGAGAGCGTGATCACTAAGAAAAGACTGAAGTTCAGATTTCTGAAAAATGGTTGGAGAGGGAAGGTTAAAGTCACCTTCTAGAATGAGGTGATGTTTAGTGGAAAGAGAATCAAGGAGTTGCCCAAGATCATGAAAGAACGGTCCAGTGGAACCAGAAAGGCGATAGATGGAGATTTTGTGAACCGAGTGAGGCAGAGCAATAGTAGAGATGGTGAATTTAAAAGAGGTAGGAGAGAACGTGGCATTAGAGATTTGTGAGGCATTGAGGCGGGAAGAGAGTAGGTGCCTGACACCTCCACCAGTCAATCAGGGAGTCCGGTTTGGAATATTTTAGTGCTTTTAAATCCCATTTCCATTCCTGATCACTAATCTCCTGATTACTTTCGTTCTCGTCCTGCAGTGGGTCTACCTCTGCCTCTGCATTAGCAGAGCGCACACACTCAAGAATATTCCACTCGAAGTTCAACAGATGGTATACCTAAGCTTGCACAACAAATATCTCCCCAACAGAGTCACCAGAGCAAATGCATGCTGATTAGTAATAGGTCCTACAGTGCGAGTAAGAGGCTCAGTAATAGGGTCTGTTATTGGGTTATTGGATACACCAATTGCTTTCACTGTTTCTGCAGTAATGGGAATATCAGTGAAGGTATCCATTTTTAGTGCAGATACATTATCTCCAGTGTTTACAAAGCAGGCTACAGCCTTTCCTCCTACTTGACACACGGAACATATGGACCGTCCTGATGCACTGGGATCAAAAGGGCTTCCAGAGTCTCTCCCTCCTCTGGTTGTCAGAAAACATCCTGACCCATTTGGGATAAGATTGGATTCTCTGGGGGAAATAAGTGTTCTATTAGGATTAGGGAACAGTGGTGGGGCTCCATGTTGGCCTTCAGGGGCCTGAAGTGGGCCCCCAGTTGCGGTATTAGGGTATTCTCTAGCGCTTCATTCCCTTGGTAGTGTCGTCTATATGGGCACTCATTTTTCCAATGTCCTTCTTGTCTAAAATAATTACAAGTCATGGGGCAGGCTTAGCTGCCCTGACACCTTGTTGATTTGCAACATCTGCTGTATTTGCTGGTCGATCGGACCACAGGTCCTCTGCTGATCTGATATCACCTAGAATTGCTACTGGGGCTACTGGCCCAGATAACCGTTTACTTGTCCAGTCTGCATTGCTGCCTTCTCTGGCCTCTAACCCTAGGCCTGCACCACCTTTGAGGGTTTGTTTGAGCATTTTGCATCCGTCTCTGCACCTGTTCCTCCAGACGCTGCATCTGTTATGTCAACAATTTGTTCCCAAAAGTCTCCCTTTTCTGTTCTTGGCATACCACACAGTGATTCGCAACCGCCACCAACTTTGCTTATGGTGTAGTCTGCCATCCAGCCATCCAATGCACACGTTTTACATGTTTTGGCTCTAGCTTTGGTAGAAGACCAGCAACAAAAGAATTTGCTATCACTTCTTGAGCGGTCTCATCTGGCTTGGTGATGCAAAGTGTTGGGTAAACACCATCTACAGCCGGTCTAAATAGTCTGCAGGCAATTCACCTTTATTTTGCTTAGTTTGATATCCCAGCCCAGTCGGTGTTTCTAGAACATACCTCTGGAATGGTGGTCTCTATCCATATCCAAGCCTGGACTAATGTGCCCCCTATTCCCAGATTAAGGGCTGCCACATGACCCTTTTTACTAGCCGCTGGTGTACCTTGGGATTTGGGGTTGTTTCACCGCGACTGAAAAGTTTGCGATGGAATACAAAATTGTTCGTATATTTTCCATGCGGTCATCCAAGGTAAAACCACCCCAGAATCTATAGAAACCCTAACCCCCTCCCACATCCCCACCACCCTACTTACCTTTCCTTCTGTCTCACTGGTCCCTGCAACGCCAGTTCCCTTTCACTTCCGTGATCGGGAACCGGCGCCGCAGGGCCCTTTTCTTTTTGCTTTTTTGGTCGGGTCAGCTGCAGGGGTGTCCCCCGCAACCCCGCTCACTATACCGTAAAGTATAGTGAGCGGGGTGTTGTGAGGGACACCCCCGCAGCCGTTTTTGGTTGGTTTGTTTGGCTGGGTGAGCTGTGGGGGTGTCACCCGCGACCCCCGCTCACTATCCTGTATAGTATAGTGAGCTTGGTATTTGTTCCAACCAAAGAAAACCAACAAAAAAGTGACATACACCATGAAAAAGATACTACAAAATGTCCTACGAACATTTAGTCAGTAGGACATTTAGTAGTATCTATTTTAGGTAATTTGGAGGTGTAGGTCATTTGGATTGGGTCATTTTGACTGAATCTCACCATGGGCGGTATGACTATCCTCATTAACTGAATTGTGTCATCCCAGAAGGGGTTGTAACATATTAAAATTGCAATGATTCTACAAACCGTTGCAGTTCCTCCCTAATATTTGGAAAATCCTTTGCTAAGTTTCTTGCTCGGTTGTCGATAGGAAGTGCACAGTAATGAGGTTTTGTTGTTGCTGTCTTTCCTCATTGTGGCTGGCCAACACTTGCCTAAGAGGAGCCTGAATAACTCCAGTGTCTCGTCCACAGATGGTGGTTCCCCTCGTCATTGATGCACTGTATGAGGGAAATACATCTATCAACATTGAGCCTCCCATGACACCCTGACCATTTGGTCTTGGGGCATCAGTGGCTGTTGGGATGGCTGGCATTAACCTCTGTGGTAATGCATCACCTTGTGGCGGCTGCCTCGGTTGTCACGGCCTGTGCCCCATCCTAGTGGCTGTTTGCATGCTAGTGAAGAATTCAAGAATGTCCTCAGCTGATTCACTATCCTGCTCTTCTCCCCCTTTGTCCTTCCCTTTGGTTACTTCCCCATCGCTGTCCCTACTTTTACCAGTCTTTCAAGTCCTCATGTTCCCTGTTTCCCAGGCGCCCCTGTTCCAGTCACGCTTTTACTCCACTCTTTTGCAGCCCTGAGAGGGAAACAGTATTCAAACAACTAGAGACACCACAGGGTGGTCCTGACAGGGAATCTCAACCTGCAGTCATTCATCTTTCCCAATTTAATCAGGCACCGGTTTACTAATTCCCCTTTGTTTTGTTCCCTTTCTTCGCCAGTTTCCCTATTCTAAATATCCACAAAATAGTAAAGCCCAGGGCTTACCAAAAGGCCTCTCTGCCTGATGACATGCATATATCCAGTTCACCAAAAGCACAACCAGCGTGCCTAGCAATTCAATGCGGATCCTTTGCCAGATTTATCTAAGTGTGAAAAAGAGTACAGGAGTACCACTGCTATAAAACCAGCAAATCCCAAGAGCAATACAAAATTCCCCATCTCCATCCCATATAAGCATAACGCCGGGACAGATCCCTGATTTTCATGTCCATACCCTAGTTGCTTAAAATCACCAGCGTGGCCTCGCATGCACACTCACCACCCCCGGTACCTTCCTGCTGATACCCCTAGGGGAGTTTTTAAAAAGGTCTCCTACCTTCTTTTGTAGCGCACTCTGGGGTCTTCAGGATGAGGCAACGGAGGGTCCAGCTGTGTTCAGCGTTGCACAACAGATCCGAGTCACAGCACCACCCGTCAACAGAGAAATCATCACCCAATTATTCGTTAGTGGGATGAACAAGCAAATCTTTTTTTCCAATACTTGCAAGTTTCAGATAGCCAGGAGAACCTAACCACGCCCTCCAGCTCACCCCACTCCCTTTTAAACCCCCCTGAAGGCTCGACCTCTAGCTAATTTACATAACTTCCGTTTTGCTTTGTCCCGGATCTCCCAGAACAATAAACCCTTTTATATTCAGTTATTGTCTTTCATCAGTTCTTACTATCACATGTACATACGTTTCCGGTTAATCTCATCATGGTTTACATCCGGTTCCATCTTCCTTGAGTGAGTGGCGTTGGTCTGCCACCCTTTTGTGTATTACCTCTGCAGATCGGGCCTCAGTGTTTGGTCTGGTTATAACTGGTACACTCCAAAGATGGCTGTGTGGCCTACACCCACTACCCCTAAATGCCTAAAAAGTGCTGATATCTGCATTCTGTCCAACACAATACTGGCATTTCCCTAAACTAGCACTGTCAATAGCAAATTGGAGAAATGCCCTGATTTTGATTGTCTGCTGCAATTCCAAAGGGAAAAAATAATAACACTTGGGCTCGAAGTATGAACAGACATCTTCATGGTATCATAAAACAGTGGTTAGTGCCGTAAAGGCATTCAATGAATTTCTCTATTTTGATAATTCTACCTATTCTCGTGTTTATGTACACACAGTGCAATGACGTCACATTCACCATTTAACATGACGCGGGGCCGCCACTGAGAGTACCGTTAAGGTAACAAGGTAACCATGTCCATCTCACTAAAGGTTTTCCAGGTGCAGATGGCAGCCCATCCTAGAGCAGAATGCTTTTTTTATGATTCTGGGGCATCATCATGTAAAAATGCTAACTCGTCCGTGGAAGATTGATTAATGGAGGAATCCGAAATGAATAAAGATTGATGAGAAGGGAAGGATCTGTACCTGACTCTTTACTCAATAAATGTTTGCCTCTGTTTGGTATTCTTTTGCTCTTTTTCTTTCTGTTGTATTCAGCTTATTTACTGTCATCACTTGATGCTATTCTCCCATTAAATTAATGTTTGTAAAGTGCATTGGTCTAAGGCACTATAAATAAAAACAAAACAAACACAAAGCCTCTCCCTGTCCGCAGGCTCCTTACAGAGTATATTGGCTTGCCCTAGACGGATGACATTTTGGGCTGAGGTTACCAATAGACTCATAACTATATCATATACTATGTTCACACCCACCACTACCAAGTACCTACTGGGTGATATTTGCAACTCTAGTCCTCATGTGCGCACAATGTACTTCCTGGAATGCTAAAGCGACATTGCACAATCAAGGAAGCATAAGGCAGTGAGATAGAGCAGTAAGAGGAAACGGGGGTAAAGAGGGGGTCACGAAAGGGGAGTGGAGTAGGGAGAGGCCCGGAAAGGGGAGTGGAGAAGGGTGAGGCCTGGGAATGAGATTGTTGCGACATCCGATGGTGTCCACCAGATGTTAGATGGGATTTAGTGGGAGAGGGCTTCGAAGGGAGTCGACCCGAAGGTTCGGATGAGGAAGAAGATGCAGGCACTGGGACAGGGAGCAAGACAGTTGTTTTCAGAACTCATATTGCGTGAAGGTTTAACTGCAATGGGAGTTTCAGAAAGGACCCTTTCACAGTGATCCCAAAAAATCATATGCACATTTTTCAATATACCTTACTTTATTGCCAATTCTGCATCCTTAAACATTGGATTCCAAAAGATCCACCTGTGCAGTTGGAATGGCTTAAAGACTTGCTATACGTTAATGAAATGAGAGAGACATTTGAGTGGTGTTCGGCTCATATTTGCTACACATAGAGGGTTTAATTTGAAGTGCCTCTGCTTAATTTGTGGAAGGGGTGGTAATGGTTGCTCCTTCCTTGGAAATTGAGAATATCATCTACTCTGCCTTATCTATTCACAATATCAATTCTGACTTTGTTGCACATCCACAGCTGTTAACCTTTTTTCTTTTTGTTAAGACTCTAAGGGGTCGATTCATGGAGGAAACGTGCGCCGAAAATCCCAGCGCAAGCAGGCGCAAGCGCGAGAAACGCAGCGCACGCACACGTGTGCGATTCAAGGAAGACGCTGCGCGTGTTTCCCGCTGTCCGTGCACCCAATCCAGCCATGGCGCACGCAGGCATACACGGCGTGCGCTACGCGCACAGCAAAAGCGCACATAGCGCGGCGCACACAACCAATGTGGGCGGAACAGTGGGCGTAACACGCGGAATGGGGAATAACGCGTGAAAAAGAAGGCGTAACTGGGGAAGTACTGCAGGGAACTACACGGAACGCCCACACGCACGCGAACAACCCGTATTCATGGATTCGAATACGGGAAACCCGCGCACGGCAAAAGACGCACACAGGCGTCAACGCGTCCGCCACACGAAGGCAGGCGGAAGCGTCCCCGCGCACAGTATAAAAGTGCGCGCAAACAACAAACACGTATATACAGCTACGATGAATGCCCCATTTGTCGCAGCACTGATCGTGGGACACCGCAGGAGGAGGAGAATAGCCAGGGCACGCATTTTCGCACCACGGACAAGCCTTTTTGGGATGCCTGACGACCAGGTCTATGGCAGGTATAGGTTTCCAACCCACATCATCCTAGACCTGGTCAGGGAGTGGGAAGATGACCTTACATCCCCCACCCTTTGCTCCCAAGCATTGATCCCTTGGAGAAGCTGCTCAATGTCCTGCATTTTTTGGCCACTGGGTCATTTCAGCGGACTACTGCCATAGTGGGGGGGGGATCTCACAGGCCACGCAGTCACGCTGCCTACACCAGGTACTGGCAATCATGACAGCGCGCCCCTCAGTCCGCAGGTACATATACATGCCCACAACACCCGCAGAAAGGCAGGCCGTTGTCCTGGATTTTTTCAGGGTGGCACACTTCCCCAAAGTGCTCGGTGCCATAGATTGCACCCATGTGGCCCTAAGTCCACCTAGGGCCACTGAGCACATCTACCGAAACCGCAAGCACTGGCATTCCATCAATGTACAGGTGGTATGCGATGCAAAGGGAATCATCACCTCTGTCTATGCAAACTACCCTGGCTCCACCCATGACAGTTTCATATACAGAATGTCCGCCCTGAGCCGGGCCCTGGAAGCTGGGCAGCATGGCGACACATGGCTCCTAGGTGAGTACAAATGCCCTTGCACATGCATGCATGTCACACACACACACACACAAATAAACAAACCCCAATAATCACAACCATTTACACCTCCCCAGGGGACAGTGCCTACCCTCTGAGCAACCACATGATGACGCCAATCCGGAACCCCACCACACCACCCCAGGTAAGATACAACGCCGCCCATATTGCAACCAGGGCCATAGTGGAGCGCACATTCGGAGTGCTCAAGTCACGTTTACGCTCCCTTGACCGCTCTGGCAGGCAGCTACTCTATGCACCACCAGTAGTGTGCAGGATCATTGTGGCAGCATGTGTCCTGCACAATGTTGCAACACAGCAGGGCGTCCCGGTGGACATGGTGGTGCCCCCACATCCCCAACCACAGGCACAGGCGCTGCCCATGGGAGGGGACAGGGCACGTGGCGAGGAAGCCCGGACCCAGCTTGTGGCCACATTTTTCACCTAAACTCCCACCCCTGCGGAGTGCACACAGGCATGGCACATACCAGGTGACAATCGATGATGACAAAGAGACAGTCAACTGTCACAACCCTACCACCCTGAGATAGTTGCCATGGAAGTGCCACATTGTCTGCATCCCTAGCTACTTAAACGCAAGCTATCCTGTGTGACCAAAAGGCACACATATGACATGACATGATATGGCCTATACACAAGTATTTCAAGGTGCGATGAGGCAGGGAGGGGGAAACAAGGGAAGACAGACAACGGTACTACTAGGCCAGGTGTCATTTAGATTGTGCAAGTGCAGGGGTAGGGGGAAGGGAAAAGTGCAAGGGGAGGGGGGGGGGAAGTGCAGTACAGGGTAAGTAGACCAACAAACAAATACATAGGCCAGCTGGTGGCAACTGCAAAGGTAAGTGCAGACAAGTGCTGGGAAGGGGGGGCTGTAGGGATAGAGAGACAGTACCGCAGTGCAGGGGTTGCCAGGGAGGCAGTGCAAGTGGAGAGTGGCTGGGCCAGGGACCGAGGTCGGTGAGAGTGGCCCAGTTGCAGATCCAGTGCAGTTCCAGTGAAGAATTTTGCAAGGGAGAGGCAGAGAGAAAGCAGAAGCAAAGAGGAAGGTCTTGAGGTGCTTCACGAACCGGAGATGGTTCTCCTCAAGCTCCAGTGAGGCAGGAAGGCTGTTCCAGAGGGAGGGCCCTGCCGCGGAGAGAGATCTACCCCCAGTTAGTTGCTTTGAGAAGCGGATGACCCTGACGTGCAAGGTGTGAATCACACACACCTGCAAAACAGGACATGGCCATCACTGTTATGTCACTCAAACCCTCCCAAACCACAACATGACATGGCAAGCAATACCCATACACCAACACAGTAACAATAAGGTACACATTGCCATGTCCAAAATGTACAGTGGCATCAGACAATGATGCCTGACCTGGAATCAGATGAAATGACTGACCAACAACCTCCCACCCAAAATAAGTCATTTCCAAATGCATTACAAGAGTTGTAGACGTAACATAACAATGAATGCCTGTCTACATGCACATTGTGCATTGCAAAATCAACACTGCAGCTTCTGTGTGCTGTGTCCTACTCCTGCAACACACTGCTCAGCGCACAGCACAGTGAACAGCCATTGTGTGTGATGCACACCCTGAGCATCACATCTAAGCGACAGACCACATCAAAAAGCAAATTAGGCATGTACAGGATCCATAATTGGTCACAGAACATGTGCTGCAGGGACACAGTGGGCACCAGAAGGCAAACAGTGTACACGTGGATATGCAAGGGTGGTAGTACATGTAGTGCATCAGAGTGCAAGTGTGTGGGTCAGCAAGGACATGCACTCAACATATGCATGTGCAATCAAGTGACCATCAGTGTTCTCTACACATCACATGTGAACATTCACCATGTGTACACCCCAGCATGTCAAACCACAACTATCCCCTCGCACCTGAAAGGTAAACACAACACATGAACAGGCATTGATCAGCAGAACACAACATGTACATAGGATACCACCATTACAATGTCAGGGTTCCCATCACACTGCAGGGCAAGGCAACTATCAACAACAACCCCCACCCTCCCTCACAAATGACCATGAGCCACTGAACAACTGCACCTGGGTCATGGAGCCTTCAACCCTCAATTCCACCTGGCCACAGGATCACCTTTACCCTTCGTCACCATCTCCCACCTTGTGTGTAAAAAGGTGCCTGCACCCTCAGAATCCACACTCCTTTCCAAAATCACAAAATCCAAGGCATAAAAACGAACCAGAACACCCTCCAGTAGATGACTTGACGTAGCAGTACCTCACAAAGGCCAAGTACTACCACAATGATGCAACAACCAAGGTAGCACAGTAAAACAATGTCACAACAGGATGTGAACCATGTGTGGTACATAACATAGAATGATGCACCATGAACGGATGTGTACTGTCACAGGTCCCGTGTACAGGCGCGGGAATGTCACGAAACAACCACCCCCACCGTGTCCCGGGTGCCTGCAAGGTGAAACTCACACAGGCTCCTGAGACCCTGGTGGGGAAGGAGGTGCAGGGATATGCAGCCGGGACAGGTGTTGGCACACTGGATAACTGGAATGAGTGGCAGGAGAGGGGAGGAGGAATGACACATGAAAGTAGGGAATGCACGAAAATGTACTACCTGCATGAACACATACACAATCCAAACAAACTTGGACATCATTGTCATGGCCTTCTGTAGTCCAGGCTTAGGAGCGGCACGAACCAACCACTCCCTCTAGGGTTTTGGCGCCTGCAAGTTTGGGGCTTACACAGGCATCCGCAACCCCAGCGGGGAAAGAGGGTTAGGGAACGTTGCTTGGATAGGTACGGGAAGCAGGAACACCGGGTAGAGGGTACAGGGTTCAAAATTGCATAGGATTCTGGGTGATTAGGGGGAAAAAAACATACCAAATTGAATTACACATTCATCCATGCATTAGTGCACCCCCCAGCAAGCCTATGCAGAGCAGTTTGAAAGAAAAACAACAAGACACTTAGCTCTGGTTTTGAGTGCTGGCCTCTTGCCTGCACACTCTCAGGTCCGGTTACAGGAGCACTGCAATGCTGCAAAGAGAGCCACAGTCAACAACCTGTACGTGCCAATTACACAAAAACACACCACCAAACATGCCCCATAGCAACAAACTACTCTACAAACAGACAATCTGGTGTAGATGCTTCGTACCCATATATAACATTACCCCTGTGATGGGTCATACAAAGTCAATGCAGTAAGTCAGCCGCCGGTGGGTGCGTGGCAAATGGAACACCAATGTGTCACAATTCACACAACATGCAATGTTCCGTGGGTAAGCAGACATACCCATATAGCAAGCCATGACTTCAGAGCAAGTTGTGTACCACCATGACTGAAACACCCGAGTATGTCCCTTGCTGTATGTCCCTGTGAGCTGCCCCTTTCCATGTCTCGGAAGGCTACATGGTTGATACAAGTGCCTCGATGGACCTTGGTGTACCGGAGGGTATGTGCCACTGCCCCTGCAGGTGTCCCAGACAACTTTACAATCAACAGCCATCAGTCCACCAACACATCTGAGCTGCATTGTGTGCTTCAACACCAATATTCGTCCAAGCTCACCCTCAGTGCTGTGACTAAGCCTGCATGTGCAACTCGCCTGGTGCAAGATTTGCTGTGTTGTGGCCCCCCTGTGCTGCTCACCTTGCCTGGAGTTCCTTGGAACACGTCAGCAGTTCTAGGATGTAGGTCTGCAATCCCTGTGCCTCTGCTTGTGCACACATGTGCATGTGGGCACCAACAAACGTGTCCAGAATTCCGTCATCCAATGGGCCATGTCTGCTGGCAAAGGTGCTCTGGAGGCTCATCCCCCTGCAGAAAGGGCATGAAACACACGATTAATGCTTCAAAGTCATCAGTGTGTCTCTCTTCAGGCATCTCATTACTTGACCATGTCAGAGAGTCACATCATAAATCACACCATCAGTCCGTCTTTCACATCCAAAGTGTGGAACACTATCTACTGCATGAATTGCAACAAGCACGTGTACAGTAAAGATAAGAAACATACTACACAATGCATAGCAATGAATGTACACATTAATCATGAAACACCCCATCTAGAAAAAGCTGAACAGTGGACAATAACACCAAAATCATCCCCACTAGGGGTGTAAACACAAGTCACACAGCACCAGACATGCCACAGATATGACAGTCCAAAGCCCTTGTGTAAAAGGTTGTGACACCGAACCATCCTTGCGAGCCCATGGATAAGGGAGGCAGGAGTGGCATATGTGAGTCAAGGACCCCAAGCAGCAAACACATACACAAGACAAGCCTGAAGGGCCCAGCTGGAACAGACAGTGGATGCCTTCAAAAGCCACAAAGCACCGCACCGTCACATGAAAGCACAATAGACAAGCAATTTTAAACTATATTAACTAATTACACTAACTATGGAAAACCTACATTACCTAATTAAACTATCAAACAGAAACTTAACTAACTAAACTAAAAGAAAAATCAAAAATGGCCACATACGACCCGGGGGGGAGGGTAGGCACCCAGGAGGGGGGAGGTACAGGGTGCTGCTCAACATCCACATGCGATGATGCTGAGCCAAAAAAAAAACCTCCATGGGCTCAACGCCTGCACAGCCCGACCTATGTGGAAGATAGATGGTCGTCCGAGTCTGGCTCATCCTGGAAAGGAGGACGTGGCACAGTAGCCTGGCCACGCCTTGCCGCAGCTTGCCCCTCGTCGGCAGCAAGTCTGCCGGACGGGTGAGCCTGGTTCTTTGGGGGATGTGACGTACGTCTGCATGCAGAACCTCACGTGATACACGTGCTTCCTCTTGCAAGGTAGCACGTGTAACACAGAGTTCCTCCTGCAAGGCCTGGCTGGACAACGGCTGCACCTCCTGGCAAGCCTGTAGCTCAGCCGAGATGGTACGCTCAAGCTGTGCAAACCTCTCCTCTGCCCGCTGCCTCTGGGACATCATAAGGACACCCAGAGTGGATTTGAGGGAAGCATACTCCTCCCTCAGGGCATCCATGTGCGCCTCTGCATGAGCAGCAATTGCTTGACGCAGAGACGACATTTCAGTCTGGCATGCTGTCACGCTCACCTGATTCCCACTGAGGCGCAGGTCTGGCTTCGAGTGCTGATGCTTCTTCAATGGTGAAGCGCAGGACTCTGAGGATGGACAGGTAGGGCCCCTCTACTCTGGCTTCTCTGACTCGCAGGAATATTCCCCTGTGCGTGAAAAGGGAGTATTACCTACTGACGGAATAATGCTCAAGCCTCCCACTCCCTTCCAACCCTCCACGATACCCTTCCACGATTCCCCGTGAAGTCTCACCTTAGGGTCTGGAAGGCTGAGTTCTCATCCTGCTTCTGATGCAGGGGCGCGTTTCAACCCAGTTACTTCACTGGATTGAGGTTTGATGGGAGTTCAAATAAGCTTGACTATTCAGGTAAGGCGCTGTAAGAGTTCTGTAGCAAGTTCAAAAGTTCAAGCTTAATAATAATGTTCATTGTCTTATTGCAGCAAGCGCTAACGCTTATGTCTTTTTCCCCTTAGGGGCCGGGGTTCGGAATGCCGGAGATATGGCGCCGACCCGAAGTGAAACGTGCAGTTCCAGTAAATGACAGGTAAGTTCTGGATGAGCGTTCGGGTAATGTCTTTGCATTCGCTCATTCAATGTCTTTGTCTTTTTTCCCCATAGGGGCCGGGGTCCGGAATGCCAGGAAGCGGCAGGACCCGAAATGAAATGGGATTGACCCAACAGGTAAGTCTTAGAAGGAAACTGAGCTTTTCCTATTCCCTTCCTTCTCTCACCTTGTGTTCTTGTCTTTTTCTCTCTAGGCTCTGGGAAGTGGCTGCGGATCCGGATGATCGCTGCTGAAGATGGAGGTGCCCAGGAAAGGTGAGGGAAATGCAGCGCTGCAGCGATCGAAGCGAAATGCTTTTAAAAATGTCTTCCCTTTCAGGATCGTCGATGTGAAGTCTCCGTGATGCAGCTTTAGCAGGTAAGGTCTTCTTTCTCTCTTAGCAGGTGACCCAGGATGCTGACAGGCGTGGCTGAAGTCCAGATGCAGGAGCTGACACGGTGAGCGTCCAGCTGCGAGGAGCAGAACAACGCGAAGCGTGAGTTGCTGATCGGGTGTGGTTTAAATAGCTTTGGAAGAAGTTCCTGGTATGCATCCTTCCACCGATCAGGTATGTATCCTTCCCCGACCACACCCAGGTGGAAAGTAGTCCCACAGGTAAAGTAGTTCCATTCAGGCCTCAAGAGGGCCTGGATGTAGCAGCATGGTCTGCATCAGGTAAGTGCACATTAAAACACTTGAACACATGTCTAGCTTTATGAGCCTGGCGCCTAAGGCGCCAGGACAGGGGTCCAACATGAGCCTGGCGCCTAAGGCGCCAGGACTGTGTCCAAAGGGCCCCAGCTTGGGCCCGCTGGCACTTCCCTGGGGGAAATGATGCCTGCCTCTGGGGTTGCTGGGTCGGTCCTGGCTCCTTGGAGGTAGGCATCATGACACGTGCCCTGTCTGAGGCCGCCATGCCCAGCCTGAGCGAGCGGGCCATGGACCGTGCCGCCTGCTGCTGGAGAAGCACCTGCCTAGCAGGGGGGAGCACAGATCGGGCCACACGCTCCATGCTCTCAGCGATGTTCTCCATTGCTGCCCCCTGCCGTTCTGAATTGGCAGTCATGTCTTGCTCCCACTCAGTATACTGCGGTTGTGCGCGGCGACCGCATTGCTGGGCTTGACCCCTGCGGGACCTAAGGACCGGGGGTCCTCGCTGTGTTGGTACCGCCCGCGGCTGCACGACTACATGCCCCCGTCGACGTGATGTCCCAGGCACATCAGTGACTGGTGTGGAGGGTGATCCGGCGTCCCGATCCACCACGGGCGGAGGAACTAAGACTGTCTGATCCCTCTGTGCAGGTGTCGCAGACAGAGGAGTGTCCACATCAGAATCACTCACCCCTGACACATGGACTTGATTCTCATCCAACTCAACATGGACGTCAGAGTCGTCATCAAGGCTGGACTCATAGGCAGCCAGAGACAAGATGGACTGTAGCACTTGGGGGTTTTCATGGCCTACCACCACACAACCCCCACTAGTGCCGGGTTGATGTAGTGGTAACAACCCTGTGTCTGGCATGACAACACCATCCTCCGCCTCCATTGCGTCATCACCTGAAAAATAGAGAGAAAAAAGGTCACTACACATGTCAGAAGCACACAACACACACACACACACACCGACAGCAAACGCATCAGGCAGACATGTGACACAACATATAACCTGGCATGCATGCTGGGTCAACTTTGAATTGCTTCTGTGATCAGACCTGTTGAAAGGTGGCAGTTTCCATGGAACTGGGTCTATGCAGTGCAGAAAATGTGTACGCCACTCACTAACAACATGTACAAGGACTCCATGGTGTGTGCCAGGAAATGTGAAGGCAGTGCAATGTCAAATTCAGACATCACGTGCATTGTGCATTCAATGTGTACCATATCTAGAAGCAAAGCACCCCTCCACCCCAGTACCAAAGCAGGGATGCCTAGCATGGTATCAAAAGGCTGACCATACACCTGTGTATTGACAGGCAGTGTTGACTGGCATCAACAGCTTAATGTGATTCAAGTGACAACACTGCAAATGATGCTGGGACAGTAAGCAGGACAAATGATGAAATCTCTGGATGCCACCCATGTGTGAAGAAGACACAACAACAGTTGGACAGAGTCATTGGCCATTGAACAGGCTGAGGCCTGTGAGCCACACAGATTGTCAGACCCTAAACATGTGTGCAACGCAGGACTGAGCCACAGTTGACATGGGAAGGCTGATGAGATGGCAGGCAATGTATGTAACCAAGGACTTGTATTACAGTGATCATCCAGTCAAGGACACATAGGGGCATGCGTGCAATGCACATGGAGCATGAATGGGCACTCATGTCCCTGTGGGACATCTGACCTATGCACAGTACAAGTGAGATACCCTGCATCAAGTACTAAGGCTGTACCACACGGCATATGTCTGGCAGATTCTACGCTGGAAGTTAGCATCTACACAGGACGCATGAACAAGAAAGTACACATTGGAAAGATTGAAGAACACCAGTGCAAAGGTGGAACTGGGGTGCAGAGTGGCAGAGGAGGGGCAAGGGAGCATGCCTACATGGAGTCCCCGCATGCAGGCAGAGGAGACATGCATGACGGAAGCATTGCATTACTTACACATCACAACCATGTACACGTCACATGTAGTGGCAATCATGCACAACAAATCCCACAAGTGAAACACACACGTCCTCAACAAACACGCATCAACACTCACTGGACTGGGCATCAAAGTCCAGCATCTCTCCCACTCCTTTGACCAATTCAGGTGGTATGAACTCCGCAACGAGTGCCTCATGCGGAGTGAGCTCTTCCTCCTCTGGTGCAGGCCCACCGCCAGTCACCAGAGTCAAGTTGTAATTAGAGGCACGCTTAGCCTTAGTGCTGCGCACCTCATGGCCGAATGAACTGACATGTTCCGCAACATGTTTCCAGTGGGTGTCACGTTGGGCAGCCGTAGTCTGACTATTGGCACCCAGTAGCTTGTCACGGCTGTGGCCCCGCACGTAGTCCACGAGGAAGTCCAGTTCCTGCTTGCAGAAAGGCTTCTTCCTCGACATGCAGGAGGTCGTGGCTGTGTGTGGGGTCCCAGCCTGTGCTGCAGATGCAACCTTCCTCCTCTTGGGCTGTGGTGCAGACCCTGGCTGGCTAATGCCGCCCTGACCAGTATGGCCAGTGGGTTCGGTGGATTGAGCCAAGGGAGTGGCAGGTGGAGGGACGACCAAAGGCCTGACTTGTGTCAGTGGCAGCTGGGTGCCCACTAATGGACCCTGGCAGCAACATCAGCTGTGGCAGGGTCATTGACCGCAATGGTCCTGGTTGGCAGACTCACAACCGGGGTGTTGTTGGGTGCATCTGCCCCTGCACTTGCCAACACCCGGCTTTTCGGGGCAGCAGATGACATGACTGCCCCAGGGACACGTGTCTTGGTCTGAGCAGCCCGGCCTGCCCCTATGGTTTCCCTCCTGGCCTGTTGGAGATCTACCAAGGGCTCCTCAAGTGCCAACGCAGACTGCGGTGGTAGACCCTGAGCCTGGGTGGCGGTGTCCACAGCTGCACCTGCAGCTACCACTACCCTTGGGCCCGTGGCAGTCGATGGAACGGCATGCCGGGTCACACGTGCGCCAGTGCCAGATGCAGAAGCTGCATCCCCCGGAACCACAGGGGGTGGTGGCATGACTGCACCGACACATGGCACAACATTGTGCTCAAGTGGCGCACCCCTGCCTCTTCCCCCTCTGTGGCTGCCCTGGACACCCTGGAGTCCCCCTACTCCCTGGTCACCACGGCCACGTCCCCGACCACGCCCGCCACGAGGAGGATGCCCAGCTGAGGCGCCCCTCACCTTTGGTGGCCTCCCAACCATGGCACAGATGTAGTAGTGCCGGCACAGATGGAGTGGTGCCAATGGGAGGTGTACACCACAATTGACCTGGGCAATTGGGGTGAAGGGGGTGGGAAGCAAGATGTTAACAGCCCCCTTGCACCTGCAAGGCTGTATGTGACCCCGGTGATGTAGTGACGGGTCACGCAACCCTCAGGCACCCCAAAACTGCAGTAAAACCGTGCACGCAACCCTGCAGCCTACGTGCGTGGATTCAACCTCCCGCAGTACGCGGTGGCACCCAGTAACACGAATAACGCGTACGCGTGGGACACGCAGGCTACTATGACATCGAAAATGGGTGCGATACACAGGGGCACCAGCAGTGGGAAAAAGAGCGTGTGCGACTCACCGTCTGACTAGCGCGATGTAGAAAAACACACGTAGCCAATGCCCCCGCCAAAAGAAGAGATACGTCCTTGATAGCTGTGAAGTTGTGATGGCGTGCGAAACAACAGGAAGCAGCAACACACGTCGGTCTCCACGAAAGGCACGTACAGCAAACTGCTGGGCCCGCTCACCTTTAACCCGTGCTGAGGGAAACGCCTGCGCGTGTCACGTCACTTACGCGCATGGGCGCTTTCCTCGGATTACACGCGGACGTGCAGTTTTTCACGCGCGCTGAAATGCCCATGCACGCCTGTGCGCGTCGCGTCACGTCACAGGGGCGCTTGCGCTTGAGGGGCCTTCTGTCCAATGAAATTTCATATGCGTGCAGACGCGCTTACGCGCTAAGGGCCTTTCCTCGAATTACACGCTGACGTGCAGCATTTTCACGTGCCAAATCACTCCATATCAAGCTGGCCACGTGTAAGCACACGGAAGACCACGCTCCTGCCCAGAAGGCCAAGAGCCCGAGCACGCTCCCACCTGCCATCTGCTGCTGCCTGACTGCCTGCTGCCCACGTGCCCTGCCATTTGCTGCCTGCACATCAGCCAGGGGTGCTGTTGCTGTGACCACCCCTGCTGGAACCGAAGACTCCCGACTGGGATTCCATCGCTCCACAGCCCAGCCCCAGGACCCAGTTGCCCACCCACTCCTGCCTCTGGGGTTGTCATGTCGGGCACTGCAACATCTGGCACCACTGACAACCCCCGGCCAGAGAGGCAGAGGGGCACCAGCTTCAGTGCCAGGGAAGTTGGTGTCCTGGTGGAGCAAGTCCTGGGGCAGTATGATGCCCTCTTCGGAAGTTCCCGCGCCGACAAGGAAGGACGGACTCGGATCTGGACTGACATCGTGACTGCCATCAACGCGGAGGGGGTGGCAGTCCGCGACTTACAACATGTCAAGAAGCGCTGGGAGGACTTCAGGTCCAGGACCCTGAACAAGGCCGGCGCCTCTTGAAGGCAGCGGATGCTAAGGGGCGCCGGGGCCACTTGTCGGAAGATCAGATGAGGGTCCTGGAACGCATATCCCCAGCGCTCCACGTCCAGGTCCTTGAGAGGCAGACCCGTCTGGAGTCGAGCGGTAAGTGTACATGCATCCTGATTGTGAGCTGTGCGTGTGGTGATGTTTCAGTAGTGTGCAGATTGCACATCTGTTTGTATGGGGTCGAGTATGGGTGGGGTTATACAGGGCCGTGAGGCTAACACATGCGAGGGCTGTAATGTGTGAGACATGGATGGTGCTTGTGTGTGTAGGCTTGCATGCCAAATGCAGTTGTGTGGGCACACATGTTTGGATGAATGTGTATGTAAGTAGACATGTTCGTGATGTCACGCATGTATGTTGTTTTCAGCTGCATGTATCAGCACTGTGTACATGTGCATTTGTGTGTATTTGACAAGGGTGCAACAGTGATGCAACATGGATGCATGTGACAGCGGGATGTGGAAGCCTGATTGGCAGATGTGACATGGATGCCCATCTGAACACTGCGACACTTGGCAGAGGTGTACACATGCATGCAAGTGTGGTGGTGTGTGTACATGTGTAGTGCACTTCCTGTGTTGCATGTGATGTCTGGCTCAGCTTTGCCTGCTCATGCTGTTGTATGTGTATGGATGGTGCTGGCAGTTGCGATATGGCTGTGGTATGGCTCATGTGTGCGAGTTGAAATGACATGTGTGTTGGGGATTGTGATGGCATGTCTGAGGTTTGCCAATGCTACTCATGTACAACTGTCATGTGTGTATGTGTCCATTGTACAGTGCCCCGATGCCTGTGTTTTATTTCTCCCTGTCTGCAGCGTCAACTGATGAAGAGGGCGGAGAAGATGCTGTGGAGCACAGCGACGGGGATCCCACCGCCAGCCTGAGACGCAAGGCCCGACTCCCCTCCCAGGTTGTGATCTCGTCGGGGAGTGAGGAGTCCGGTGCCGCGTCCCAGGCCGCAGCTGCCGGGGGGAGGTCCAAGAGGCGGAGGTTGGAGTTGGACTCCTCGGCAGCAGAAGGGGCAGTTGGGACCCCACAGGGCCCAACGGGGGAAGATGGCACGGAGTCATCCAGGTTGGTGGGGGGTTTGGTGGAGGAGGAGGCCGTGCAAGCAACAGAGACGGGGTCTGGAGGTGGGGATTCCACTGGTGCTAGGGGTGCAGTGCAGGACCAGGGACAGGAGGCAGCACAGGCCGCCGCGGAGGTGCCTGTGTGCAATCCTGTCCCTGCATCATCTTGCACCAGCAGGGGTGCCTACGTCCAGACCCGTTTTCAGGCAGGGGATGAGCTCACGACAACTGGCCTTCCTCTGCCTGCGGACGTGGCTATCCGGGTCCGGGTTGAGCCTGTCCTGACTGGTGTGGCGTTGCGTCAACGGGCCATGCGAGGTGACCTGCAGTCTTTTCATGAGGAGACTGCACGTCATTTCGAATGGCTCGTTGACCGCGTCGGCCTACTGGGACAGGTCACCCAGGCCGGATTCCTCCGTTTGATGGGGCTTGCTGCGACCCCCTCCTCAACTGAACCCCCTATGCGCCAGTCGTCCTCCGTGCCATCTTCCCACCCATCAGTCACCTGGGTGCCCTGTGGAGCTGCCTCTGACGGTGCGGCCAGGCTGGTGGAGGAGGCATCCCTGCCACAGTCGGGAGTCAGACGTCCAGCAGGGGTGGCCACATCAACGACTGCACCCCAGCCAGCGGAGGATGTGCAGGCAGCAGGAGGCAGTGCACGGGCAGAGGCACAGCAGCAGCAGCAATGTGGTGGGAGCCATGAAGGCTTGGGGCCTTCAACATCGGAGGGGCAGGCATCGGCCGGAGGGCAGGAGGACCCAGGACAGAAAGCGTCTTCCGTGTGGCAGCGGTTGGGCCACGCCATAGATGCGGAGCGGCAGCGGGCGGAATAGGCACGGCTCACGATGGTCAGGGCGGAGAACTCCATGTGGAGGGCCCTGAGGCGGGCCGAGTGCCTCGAGGCAATCCGCAGGGGGTTGGAGGTGGACACGTCGACGGCCCTGCGGATCCTCGGGGCCATGGAGGAGGACCGCTTCCGGGACATTGAGCAGGAGTTCGATGATGCCCTGGCCTGGGACATCCAAAAGTGAGCCGTCGGACTAGCCCGCTGCCCTTGTACATAGTTCTGTAGTTAGTGTTAGGTTTCCTTTGTTTTTGCATTTTTTTTTTGACCTTTTGGACAATGGGCCACATTTTTGTATATAGTTTATTTTTATTAGGTAGTGTTGTTAGATAGGTTTCATTTCTTTTGTTGGGATCATGGACCCTGGCTTGTTCATCTGTACATAGTTCACTGTTGGATTTTCTTTTTATTTTACAATTTACCCATGGAGCAATGGCTTTCAATTATAATTTTCCATTGGATTTTCTTTGTGGACTGTGACTTTGGACACCATTCCTTTGGATTATGATTTTTGGTTTTGCATTTTTTCACGGACATGCTTCTTTTCATTTTTTTACATTCCCATTTCTGTTTGTTTATTTTTGATTCAATTTATGTTTCCTTTAATACATATTTTTTGATCAAACTTCAATGTGTAGTATCATCTCATTGGTTTCATGCATACCATGATATGGGTTTTGAGATTCACTGACACCCATTGGGTGTATGTGAGGGACATGTGTTCGTTTCCAAACTTGCAATTGGTGTTCTATCATGTTATTGCCATTTCTAAGTGGGAGGATGCAATACTCGGGTGGGTGTTTTGCATTTGGAGGCTGACCATAGGGACCAGGGATCTAGATTGTGATGACATGTTGGCTGGGGAACATGAGTTGGGGCCTGGTGGAGGGTGCACCACAGTTCTGGGGGTGGGGGTGCAGGGGAACATGAGTTGGACATGAGTTGGGGCGTGGTGGGGGTGCAAGGGAACATGAGTTGGGGCCTGCTGGCAGGTGCCCCACAGTGCTGGGGGGTGGGGGTGCAGGGGAACATGAGTTGGGGCCTGGTGGAGAGTGCACCACAGTGCTGGGGGTGGGGGTGCAGGGGAAAATGAGTTGGACATGAGTGGGGGCCTGCTGGCAGGTGCCCCACAGTGCTGGGGGGTGGGGGTGCAGGGGAACATGAGTTGGGGCCTGCTGGCAGGTGCCCCACAGTGCTGGGGGGTGGGGGTGCAGGGGAACATGAGTTGGACATGAGTTGGGGCCTGCTGGCAGGTGCCCCACAGTGCTGGGGGGTGGGGGTGCAGGGGAACATGAGTTGGGGCCTGGTGGAGGGTGCACCACAGTGGTGGGGGTGCAGGGGAACATGAGTTGGACATGAGTGGGGGCCTGTTGGCAGGTGCCCCACAGTGCTGGGGGGTGGGTGTGTAGGGGAACATGAGTTGGACATGAGTTGGGGCCTGCTGGCAGGTGCCCCACAGTGCTGGGGGGTGGGGGTGCAGGGGAACATGAGTTGGACATGAGTGGGGGCCTGCTGGCAGGTGCCCCACAGTGCTGGGGGGTGGGGGTGCAGGGGAACATGAGTTGGGGCCTGGTGGAGGGTGCACCACAGTGCTGGGGGGTGGGGGTGCAGGGGAACATGAGTTGGACATGAGTGGGGGCCTGCTGGCAGGTGCCCCACAGTGCTGGGGGGTGGGGGTGCAGGGGAACATGAGTTGGACATGAGTTGGGGCCTGCTGGCAGGTGCCCCACAGTGCTGGGGGGTGGGGGTGCAGGGGAACATGAGTGGGGACCTGCTGGCAGGTGCCCCACCGTGCTGGGGGGTGGGGGTGCAGGGGAACATCAGTTGGACTTGAGTGGGGGTTCTGCTGGCAGGTGCCCCACAGTGCTGGGGGGTGGGGGTGGTGGTAGACATGGGTGGGGGCCTGGTGGAGGCTGCCCCTGCACTGCTGGGGGTTGGGGGTGATAGGGGACATGGGTGGGGGACTGGTGGAGGCGGCCCCTGGTGGCTGGGGGGTGGGGGTGGTGGTAGACATGGGTGGGGGCCTGGTGGAGGCTGCCCCTGGTGGCTGGGGGCCTGGTGGAGGCTGCCCCTGCACTGCTGGGGGGTGGGGGTGGTGGTAGACATGGGTGGGGGCCTGGTGGAGGCTGCCCCTGCACTGCTGAGGGGTGGGGTGGTGGTAGACATGGGTGGGGGCCTGGTGGAGGCTGCCCATGGTGGCTGGGGGGTGGGGCTGGTGGTAGACATGGGTGGGGGCCTGGTGGAGGCTGCCCCTGCACTGCTGGGGGGTGGGGGTGATGGGAGACATGAGTGGGGGCCTGGTGGAGGCTGCCCCTGGTGGCTGGGGGTGTGGGGGTGATAGGGGACATGAGTGGGGGCCTGGTGGAGGCTGCCCCTGCACTGCTGGGTGGTGGGGGTGGTGGTAGACATGGGTGGGGGCCTGGTGGAGGCTGCCCCTGGTGGCTGGGGGGTGGGGGTGATAGGGGACATGAGTGGGGGCCTGGTGGAGGCTGCCCCTGGTGGCTGGGGGGTGGGGTGATGGGAGACATGAGTGGGGGCCTAGTGGAGGCTGCCCCTGGTGGCTAGGGGGTGGGGGTGATGGGAGACATGGGTGGGGGCCTGGTGGAGGCTGCCCCTGGTGGCTGGGGGTGCAGGGGGACATGCATTGGTGGGCAGCAGTGCAAGGTGACATGTGGGTTGGCTGGGGGGCATGGCCATGGTGGATGGGGTGCCTGCAGGACATGTGCAGGGTAGGCCCCTGTGGTGTGGGCCACCTGCAAGGGCCGTGGAGGGTGTAGAGGGAACACCTGGGAGGACCCACACATGCAATTCACGTGTGGTGCTCCCCACGCACCCCTGTAATACACGTACCCTGATGGAATCGCGTGTGATGCGTCCCGCGCACCCCTGAAATACACGTACCCTGCTGATTTTGCGTGTGAAACTTCCCGTGCACCCCTGGAATACACGTACCCTGCTGTTTTTGCGTGTGATACTTCCCGCGCACCCCTGGAATACACGTACCCTGATGGAATCGCGTGTGATACTTCCCGCGCACCCCTGGAATACACGTACCCTGCTGATATTGTGTGTGAAACTTCCCGCGCACCCCGAAATACACGTAGCCAGGACATTCGCGTGTGGAACTTCACGCGCACCCCTGATATACACGTACCCTGCTGATATCGCGTGTGAAACTTCCCGCACACCCCGAAATACACGTAGCCAGGACATTCGCGTGTGGAACTTCCCGCGCACCCCTGATATACACGTACCCTGCTGATATCGCGTGTGAAACTTCCCGTGCACCACAAGATACACGTAGCCAGGACATTCGCGTGTGGAACTTCCCGCGCAGCCCTGATATACACGTACCCTGCTGATATCGCGTGTGAAACTTCCTGCGCACCCCAAGATACACGTAGCCAGGACATTCGCGTGTGGAACTTCCAGCGCACCCCTGGAATACACGTACCCTGCTGATATTGCGTGTGAAACATCCCGCGCACCCCGAAATACACGTACCCAGGACATTTGCGTGTGGAACTTCCAGCGCACCCCTGAAATACACGTACCCAGCTGAAATGACGTGAGGTACTTCCCGCGCACCCCAGTGATACACGTAGCCCACTTGCCGTGCTGGTACAGGGTTAGCGCAGTCCTTTGCGCTGGATTGGGGATTTTGATGGCTTTTCCCTGCGCGAGAGGCGTTCTTGGGGGCGTAACTGGCGCTGCTGCAGGGCGGCTGCGCCACTGTGCGCCACGGCTGGTTTTGGTAGCTGGAATCCATGAATACGCTGTGCGCGGAAATGGATTTTGGCGCACGCGGCTGGCGCAGGGATTCGCACGCGCACACTGTGCACCAGCCGCGTGTGCCACTTGTGCGCTAAATTCTATGAATTACCCCCTAAATAACGTTTTTTTTTTAAACTGTCAATTCCAACTGGAAATCCAGTTATAATACTTTTGAGCAGCCTGTCACAGCCAATGGCATAATACCATGGCCTTTGGAATTTAATACAGAGAGTATGAGACCCCCGATTATGAAATTGTAGAACTCTAGGGCACCTGGGCCAAACGGGTTGACTTCTGCGGTTCTTAAAGAGGACCCGATGCTGTGGTCCAGAGTACTCGTAACCCTGTTTGGCAAAATATGTGATACAGAGCAGGTGCCGGAAACTTGGAGGTGATCAATACTGGTGCCGGTGCATAAAACAGGTGATAGGCTGGTTACCGAGAACTATTGTTTATTGTCACTTTTAGATATCATGGGAAAGGTCTTTGCCTCATGTGGTCTGGCCCATTTGCAAGCCTAAGTAACCCATAATAACATCCTTTGTCGTTTTGTCTTTTTCTAACAGGGTTTCACCCAGGGTCTAGTACCATGCACAATATAAATGTACTGAATATGTTAATTACACGCGCAAGGTCCAGACAAGGTTTGTCACTATACATCACTTACGTTGATTTCAGGGTAGCAATCGACCAAGTGGACCGTAACATTCTGTGGTCGAAACTCAGGAAGATGCGCAGGCCAGAGTGTCTGATGCAGATAGTTATTGCAATGCACTCAAACATGACTGCTAGGATCCGCCTAGGATCCGCCTATGATGGAGGGACACTCTCAAAGCCAATACGAATAAACAGAGGTGTAAAGCAAGGGTGCATGCTTGCAGATCTGTTGTTCAATTTGTATGTTGCAGACTTGCCAGTGCATTTGGCTGAGAAGTCTAAATGCCCTTGTGATAAGGCAGAAGAAGAGAAAGGAAATCAGAGGCAAGTCAAGTCCCTTTTATTTAATCATAAAGCCAGGAAGAGAGTCAATGGATGATGTCATGAGAGGTGGATCTGCTGTTATGTGATAGACACTTGTTTGCTCCAATGAGAGATAATGCTTTTTCCCTGTGAGGTCCTTTCCTCTAACTGGTGGACTGGTGACTTTTGTGCTTATGTTTTGAAACTGATAGGATGTAACATTACCTGAAGACGAACCCTTATACGAATGGGCGTATTGAAATAAACAGATGCCGTGAGAGAAAATCAAGAGTTGCACCCATTGTGCGCAGTGTGAAGAAACCTGTTGGCCTTGTTTGCGGCCGGAATTGAAGCATTATTTAGACTGTCCAGGTTGAAGTAGAAAAGATGTCCAGGCCGATAAACGGAAGAAAAAAGTCGCCTGTCTGCCAGATCAGCTGTGCGGCCGTGCCTGCGGCTCCGCTCCTAGCCCCCACCACTTCGGTGGAGGAGCCGCGACGAAACGCTTCTCTGTACACTGGCCATACAGAGAGGGGGCCGGGCCAGCACGCCCTATCAGAAGGGTTCTACGTTATTTCGCCGAATGAAATTTCATCGTGGGACTTTTCATCGCCGACCCTTTCATCGCCAACATTTTTATTTTTGTATTTTTTTTTATTTATGGGGGGCTGCGCCCCCACCCGAATCTCCCCCTTACTTAAATAATCATACCCCAACCTGCACAATCACCCCCCCTAAAACAAATGTGTAAAAAAAAAATGTTGCCGATGAAAGGGTCGGCGATGAAAAGTCCCACGATGAAAATTGGTCGACGAAATGCGTGTATACCATCAGAAGCGAGGCAGCCGCCAGGGATGAGACAGCTGTTCGTTTTCAACATCCACACGTAGGAGCGGCCGGAGCTGCAACGAATCGCATCGGAGCAAAGAGTGACTGAGGTAGGAGCGACTGAAGAAGGGGAAGCGTATGAAAGCTAAACTATAGACAACCCGAAGACAAGCATGTTACGCCAAATGTGCGATGCCATTGACAGCTGGGGTGAGAGTTGAACGCTTCAGAGTTCCAGAAGCGATATTGGATCTAAAGTAGTCTAAGTGAACAGCACGAAAACCCTGAACAAGCCTTTTGGGGCAATACTCATTGAGCATTAACACCCTCAACTAAAAGGGAGTTAGAACGAGAGAGTGAGCGACTATAACTCAAGTCATAGACAATTATAAAGTCTGATTCAGTGGGAAAAGAGTACATAATAAGCCGCCAGACCGATTTTTGACTGAAACCGTTTTCAAGCTTGCAATAAAGGATGTCAGACGAATACAACCCTCATTTCCATGCAGAAGTGAAAAGAAGGGAGCGGCAACAACCAAGTTAAGGATGTCCTCTGCAACTCCATATATTTAATTGTTATTTTTTTTTTGGTTTGATGTAAACACAAATTTAGTGAAATAAAACCCAGTGTAAGCTCACAAGCCTGCCTAGTGGTCTGTCCACCACAATACTTGTGACATTTGGTGGCAGCAGTAGGATAGACGATGGAGGAATTGATAAAAACATTGAGTCAAGGGCAACAGTTGCTAAAGCAGGCCCTCCAACTTCAAAGTCAACAGGCCCAAGCCGATCGACAAGCTTTTCAGCAAGCCCTGCAAGTGCAACAGGCACAGTTGTTGGAAGCCACGAATATAAGAGGTCATCCACAGGAACCAGCTTCTGTCCTACAAAAGTTAACAAGTGGCGAAGACCCTGCTCACTTCTTCGTCAACTTTGAGGGACTCGCAAGAAATGCCCAGTAGCCAGCTGAGAGGTGGTGTCACTACATTGCCCCCCTCATGACCGGAGAGATGCAAAGCGCCTATCAGGCGGCTAATCCCACGGGAGATACCATTTATCCTGACATGAAGCGAGTCGTGCTTGAAAGACTTGGACACAATGAGGAGGTTTATAGAATCAAGTTCAGAACTACCAAGCTACTGGCAGAAGAGCCTCTCCGGCAGTTGTACTACCGGGTAAAAGAGTTGGGCGATAACTGGCTGCAGACAAGCTCTTCGACTACTCGTGAGATGGCAGAGAAAGTAGTATTAGAGCAGTTTGTGGAGGCATTACCCCTGCCAATGCAAAGGTGGGTCAGACAACATCATAGACCCACATTAGTGGAAGCAGTAAACATTGCTTCTGCATATCAGAAAGCCGGACAAAGAAAATTGATGTCTTACCCATACATCACCAGAACTGGGGGAAGCCCTTCCACTACGGGGTCCAGATCATCCAGTGGTCCACGATGGCCGAATTTGATGATCAGGAAGCCTGAATGGGAGGGTTCAAGGTTTCGCCCCAACAGTGAAGGAACAGGGACTACTTATGTCACCCGACTTCCTAGCCTCAATGCCTGTGGGCCGCAATGTTTTGAATGTGGAGAGTGGGGTCATCTAACAAAAAGCCAAGACGGAACCTATGGATGTTGGGACTCTCGAGGCAGCTAAAGATGTCAACCAGTGTGATTCCTCACCAAACCACAAGTCCCCATACCCGTATGTTTGTGAAGCTGAAGTAGAAGGATGACCTACCAGGGCAAAGTTGGACTCGGGAAGTCTACAGACAGAGGTTAACCCTGACCTGGTAGGAGGTGTGGCAGACTTGAGTGAAAGTATACCCATTTGTTGTGTGCATGGCGATGTTAAAGTGTATCCAGTCAAGGATATCAAGATAAAACTAGCTGGGGAACAAATGGAAGTAAGAGCGGCAGTAATGCTAGCATTACCCAAACCCCTGTTAATTGGCTCTGATGTACCTGATCTTCCTAGTCTTATGCAGAAAGTTGAAAAACAATGGCTGGAAGAAGCTCCTTTCTTTGATCAAGAGGTTATGTTTGAGAACGCTAAGGTGAAGAAGAGTAAAACTACCAAGAGACTAGAAAAACGTAATTGGAACTAACTAAATATGTACCCCGTCACTGTGGACTGGAAGATAGATGAACAAGGAGATAGTTTTCGCATGGCCCAGGAACTCGACCCCCTCCTGAAGCATGCAAGAGCTTCCGTCGAAGATAAGCCAGGGGGAAAGACAACCTATTTTATCAAAGACAATGGTTTGTATTATCGCATAGCTGACGGTCAGGCCAAAGAAACCGTCCGTCAACTGTTAGTTCCTTGCAAATATTACCGTCCGGTATTAGAAGTTGCCCATCTTCAAGTGGGGGAGGGACACCTGGGGGTTAAGAAAACCACGAAAAAGATCCTTGCAAGGTTCTACTGGCCTGGTGTATATGGTCAGGTGGCCCATTTTTGTCAACAGTGTGCAGAGTGCCAAAAGAAAAACAAGGATAATGTTTTACCATTTCAACGCATTGGGATGGATATAGTTGGGCCTATGGACCCTACAAATAGAGGTCATAAGTATTTGTTAGTAATTGTGGACTACGCAACCAGATATCCTGAAGCTTTTCCTCTACGTTCCACGAATGCCCAGCAGATTTGTGATGTTTTGGTTCCTTTTATTGCGAGGGTATGCATCCCCAAAGAAATAGTTACGGATAGAGGCACTAACTTTGTATCCGCTATATTAAAGCAGGTGTGTGAAACACTTCATATTACCCAAATTAAAACTGCTGTATATCATCCCCAAACTGATGGATTGGTTGTCAGATATAACCAAACAATCAAACAGATGTTGAGGAAGACCATCTTGCCAGGAGAAAGGAATTGGGACAGGATATTGCCGTGGATCCTGATGACACTAAGGAATACTCCTCAATCCTCAACGGGGTTTGAACCATTTGAGTTGTTGTTCAGCAGACCCGTAAGGACTCTTTTGGATATTCTAAAAGAGAGTTGGGAGGAACATCCGAATTCCGAAATTACACTAACTGAATATGCTACACAACTAAAAGCAAGGGTGGAGAAACTTCAGTAAGTAGCACAATCCCATCTCCTGCAAGCTCAAAGTAAACAGGAACATTATTACAACCAAAACTCACGAATGCGTAGTTTTCAAGTAGGTGATCAGGTGCTTGTACTTTTACCTCCTACTGAGAATAAAATGCTGGCATCCTGGAGAGGGCCCTATACAATAGAGGAGGTCTTGGGGCCCGTGACATATCGAGTTCGTCAACCTGGGAGTAAATTTCCACTACAGACTTATCATATCAATCTACTAAAAATGGGGACGGAGCACGTGACTACTGTGGCCATGATCAATGTGGAGGAAATGCTGACAGAATATTTGTTTTGTTTTATTAACATTTATATAGCGCACATCAGCCCGAAGACATCGTGGCACTTGTTACAGTACAGGCCTAATACATAGTCATGAGCAGTATATATACAAAGTTACAATAAAGTTATATTACATTTCTGATTGCTATCTACCAGCTTCAGAGGAACAGATAGGAAAAGAAGCTCTGAACATTAACCCTGAACTGGATCCTCTTCAGAAGATAGAGCTTTCTAAGTTAGTGGATCAATACGCTGAGATTCTTTCTTCGATACCAGGGAAAACATCATTGACTAGTCACCATGTACAGACCACCCCAGGAACAAAGGTGAGAATACGCCCATACCGAATTCCGGAAGCAAGACTTCAAGCTGTCAACCAGGAAGTACAAGAAATGCTTTGTTTAGGGGTGATCGAGCCGTCGCATATCGACTGGTGTTCCCCTTTAGTGTTGGTTCCTAAACCAGATGGGAGTACCCGTTTTTGCATGGACTTTCGGAAACTCAACAAGGTGTCTGAATTTGATGCTTATCCCATGCCCAGAATTGAAGATCTCTTGGAGAAGCTTGGGGAAGCAAAATTCCTGACTACTATTGATCTGACAAAGGGTTATTGGCAGATCCCTTTGTTTCCCCCTGACAAGGAAAAAACTGCTTTTGCTTCTCCTATCGGGTTGTATCAGTTTACAGTGTTACCATTTGGCCTTCATGGTGCACCAGCCACTTTCCAGAGATTGATGAACTTCTTAATAAAAGGTAATGAAGATTATGTGGGTGTCTATTTAGATGACATTGTTGTGCACAGCCAAATTTGGACGGATCATTTGAAACATCTAGCTGCAATTTTTCAAACGTTGGAAAAGGCAGGTTTACATATAAACCCCAAAAAAACACATTTGGCAAAATCCTATACCAAATATCTTGGGTATTATGTTGGACAGGGAACAGACCTCAGCAAGAAAAAATGGAGGCCATCTAGCGCCTAGAGTTTCCCATGACAAGCAGGCAAGTCAGAGCATTCCTTGGCTTTGTGGGATATTACTGGTAATTTATTCCACATTTCTCGACAACTGCCGCTCCCTTAACAGATCTTTTGAAATCAACTGCTCCACGTAGAAGGGAATGGAGAAATGTGGAGACCGAAGAAGCGTTTAATGCCCACAAAAATGCTCTTTCGGACAAAGCCGTCCTCCAATGTCCTGACTTTGAGATGACTTTTTATTTACACACTGATGCTTCAGGGTCTGGTTTGGGAGCTGTACTTTTCCAAAACAAAGGCGAGGAAGAAAGACCCATTATATTTATTAGCAGAAAACTGTTACCTCACGAAATGGGATATGCGACGATTGAGAAGGAGTGTCTGGCGGTGAAATGGGCAATAGAGTCACTGATATATTATTTGTTGGGCAGAAAATTCACATTAGTTACTGATCATGCTCCCCTAGTGTGGTTGTCCAGGAACAAGGATACAAATCCCAGAGTTCTAAGGTGGTTCCTGTCCTTGCAACCGTACTCATTCCAGACCATACATCACCCAGGTCGGAGAATGGCACAAGCTGATTTTTTGTCTCGAATGCATGCCCTTCCCGAACGTAAGGGCTTAAGGGGGGGGGGGGAATCTGTGATAAGGCAGAAGAAGAGTAAGGAAATCAGAGCCAAGTCAAGTCCCTTTTATTTAATCATCAAGCTAGGGCGAGAGTCAATGGATGATGTCATGAGAGGTGGATTTGCTGTTATGTGATAGACACTTGTTTGCTCCAATGAGAGATAATGCTTTTTCCCTGTGAGGTGTTTTCCTCTAATAATAGTGACTTTTGTGCTTATGTTTTGAAACTGATGGGATGTAACGTTACCTGAAGACGAACCCTTATACGAATGGGCGTATTGAAATAAACAGATGCCGTGAGAGAAAATCAAGAGTTGCACCCATTGTGTGCAGTGTGAAGAAACCTGTTGGCCTTGTTTGCTGCTCGAATAGAAGCGTTATTTAGACTGTCGAGGTTGAAGCAGAAAAGACGTCCAGGCCGATAGGCGGAAGAAAACCGGAAGAGAGTGAGCGACTATATCTCAAGGCATAGACAATTATAAAGTCTGATTCAGTGGGAAAAAAGAGTATATAATAAGCCGCCAGACCAATTATTGACTGAAACCGTTTTCAAACTTGCAATAAAGGATGTCAAACGAATACAACCCTCATTTCCATGCAAAAGTGAAAAGAAGGGGGCGGCAACAACCAAGCTAAGGAGGTCCTCTGCAACTCCATATATTTAATTGTTATTTTTTTTTTGGTCTGATGGAAACACAAATTTTATGAAATAAAACCCAGTTGTAAGCTCACAGGCCTGCCTAGTGGTCTGTCCACCGCCATACTTGTGACATTCCTCCAACACTTGCCCAGATAGCCGTTCCTTTCAATGCTTTACACCGATTATTTGGTACTCTTTGATCAATTATACACTGGTATGAAAGCAATGTTAGAGGAATTAGGCACTTATGGGAAAGAACATGGCCTAACGATAAATCTGTCTAAAACTAGGAGTATGCTGGTATCCTCTAAAAAAATAAACAGGCCAACGTTAAAAATCTCCTGGGGTACGACTGATTACACAGACATTTACAAGTACCTGAGGCTGCAGGTTTGAAATGAGCTGGGACATAAGATCATAAAAGAAGACAAAATAAGAAAGGCTAAACAGATATCATTGTTGGTCTGAAAGTTTGTAAAGCATTATGCAGGTTTATCTTTTGGCAATATACTAGTTCTGTATCGACAGTGGCTCTGTCCGTCAGTGTTGTATGGTTTGGAGGCACTTGATTTAAAAGATACGAAATAGCTCAAAGTCATTGATGGGTTCTTTCGGCGTACGGTGCTGGGGCAGCCGCCTTGAGCTGGGCCTGCTCTCCCTGACGGCGCAGCTTCTGAAATGCAGAGGCAACATTTTTATAAAAGCAATAATATCCAGCAAATGTCCACCTTAGGGGATGATAGGTGCTGATTTTATTCAGGCAGTTTCATGTAAAGAGGGTTACCCTTACACTATGTTGATAAAAGAGTTGTGGGATACGATAAAGTGGTCTCTTGATCACAAATGATGTAACCACTACACCACTCACAGGAGGGTCTTCAGAGAAAAGGTCCTAAAATGGGATTGGTGTACAAACTACGAACACCTGGCTAATCTACACAATTATTCTCAGATAGCGCAAGTGTCGCACAGGTATATGGTCCCCCAGCCTTATGTACTGAAGTGCCCAGACCCAGGTGTGCGTAACTTTCATCTTTTACTTCACACAAATCAATTACCAGTCCAGGCAACCCAAGGGACTTTACTGCAGAATATATATATTTTAAATTTTTTTAAAAATGTTTATTGGGTACACTTATAAAATAAGGCATTTAACCATTTACATTGAAAGAACAACACTATTCATCGACGATAAAAGTTCATGCCATAGCATTGTATTTAAAAATATTGATCTCATCCTTTCCAGAAAACTTTTGGATTTGTTTGAATATTAGAAACTGCAAACATTGCTTTGAGGATTTATTATATCATGACCCATCTTTCAGTCTCTGTTCGCTTTAACACAGCTTCAATGAACTGTAAGACACCTAAACAGAGGCCTATCCTCTCTCCAATTATTATCCATCGCCACCATTGAAGGTCAAGGGTGGCTCTCTCCAAGGTACGATGAGTCCGAAGGTAAACAACACGTGTCTCAAATAACGCTGGTCAGGCAGTTACGAGATGAAAAAGGGATTCAACTTCCCCAGCCATGTTGCAGTACCTGCATAAAGATTGATCTTGCGTTATTTGTTTCCTAGATAATTGGACTTCTTGTTACGTTCACCTGGCTCCCACAGAGGCGTTGATACGGACTGGACTGGCCCACCTAGCTTCGTTTGCTTGGCCCGTTGGAATATTCTTCTGCAAATGGAGAAAGAGAATTAACCACCCGTGGAGTTCAGCGTAAATTCCCCCACCCCGTTGTTCTCCCCACTGATCACCTTGGATGTCCCCTCGTATAGTCTCACCTGATGATTTAAAAAGATGAGCTCTCCATCCTGCATTGAGCGCAGGGGCACGTGGATAACCAGTTGCTTCACTGGCTCGAAGGAATTGGTGAGTTCCAGGACAATATTGACTCCGATATTCCCTGGAAGACGCCGTAAGTATGTAGTTCGTAAGAGTTCAAATGCCTGACTTTCACTCTTGTCCGATTCCTTGCAGGTTGCAGCTTGACCCTACTGAAGAGTTCCTCGTGGCAACCGGTAATATTCTGGTAAGGATTTGTATTATCCAACACAGTTCGATAAAATAATGTCCATATGTAACCTGTTGCTTTCTTCCTTATTCAGGCGCTGAGAGAAAGTATGAAGTCTCGGGGAATAATGCCTCCGGCGGTAAAATCGGGTAAGTCTTTTGTGGTGAGGAGGGTTCCCCTTGTTAGTCCCTTTGTTTCACCTTGCTGTCCTTTTGTTTCCCCTTAGGGGCTGGGGTTCGGCTAGAATGCAGATGAAGCTGCACCGACCCGTGAAGAGGAATAGTACCCCCGTGGTAAAATCAGGTACGTCTATGGGGGGTATTCCTCTGTGTATTCCCTTGGCTCACCTTGCTGTTCTTGTCTTCTCCTTAGGTGCCGGAGTGCGGCGGTAACATGCAGGAGGATGCAGTGAAATGTGAATATGCTGCGAAGGCCGGTGAGTTCAGCGCAGCGCTGCAGCAGGCGAGGCGACGCGCATAAAATAACTTCTTTCTTCCAGCTCGAAGGCGCGCTGGATCGCGAATTCAGGTGAGGATCAAAGGTATTGTTCTTGTTCTAACCTTTTCTCCTTCTTTCACCCTTTTTCTAGGAGCTCCATACTCGAGGCGGGCGTGGCAGAAGACTGGATGCAGACTTGCAGGCACGGTGAGCGTTACGCTGCTGGATGCAGAATAACGCGAAGCGTGTGCTGCTCTTCGGGCGTGGTTTAAATAGCCTCCAAAGTAGTTCCAGGTAAGTATTCCTCCCCAGCCCCACCCGAGTAAAAAATAGTCCCTAGGTAAAATAGTCCCTTCCAAGCCTCTTTTGGCTTGGAGCTCTTGCAGCATGGTCTGCATCAGCTAAGTTTGCAGCATGGTCTGCATCAGGTAAGTTTTAATCTATGAGCCTGGCGCCTATGGCGCCAGGACTGACTCTCCATATGAGCCTGGCGCCATAGGCGCCAGGACTTCACCCAAATACCCCCTAGCAGGGGTTGTTGGGCTTGCTTTGGGTAACTTGATGCCTGCTTCTGGGGTTGCTGGACTTGGTCTGGGTCCCCGGGGGTATGCATCATGACAGCACTCCCCACCAAGGCCCCTCCTAAAGTCGTTCTTCCCTGTGGTTTCGGTTTGTCTGGGAAATTTTGGTGGAATGTTTTCACCAATCGGGGTGCATGAACATGGTCACTAGGTTCCCATGACCTTTCCTGTGGTCTGTAACCTTTCCAGTCGATTAAATAAAAAAGTTTTGTCTTCATCAGCTTTGAGTCCAGGATGTTCTTAACTTCAAATTCGGGTTCTCCGTCTACAAGGATGGTGTCTGGTGGCTTGGTTAGTCTTGTCCCTGGTTGTACTGGCTTCAAAAGTGACACATGAAAGACGGGATGAATTTGCATATTAGCAGGTAAGTCCAACTTGACAGCCACCGGGTTGATAATGGCCTTAATAGAGTAAGGTCCCAAATATCTGGGGTTAAAGGTCTGTGTTCCCTTTAGAGGTATATGTTTTGTGGCTAACCATATATGGTCCCCTATTTGGTATTGTGGAGAATCACTTCTATGCCGATCAGCATCCTTCTTGTATTTTTCTTTCGCCGGTTTTAAATGTGTAGTTGCTTCCTTGAAGGCTTGTGTAATCGTAGCGTGCAGATGGTCCACTGCGGGCATTTCTAAGTGTTGGGGTGAGTCAAGGTCTGAGGTTCCAGGATGGTGCCCATATAAGGTATAAAAGGGGCTTTGTCCAGTTCCAGAGTGTACTGAATTATTGTATGCATATTCGGCGATCCAAAAAATGTCTTTCCAACTACTCTCCGTCTGATGTACCATACAACGCAGGTATTGTTCGAGAGTCTGGTTGGTCCTCTGCGTTTGACCATCGGTCTGGGGTCGATAACCTCACATCGATTTGCGCCAATTGACAGCATTTTTTCCAAAAATGAGAAATGAATTGACTGCCCCGGTCAGAGACCAATACGGACAGAAATCCGTGTCTGCGAACAATGTTTTCGAGGAACTCCTTGGCCAGGATTGAAGCAGAAGGTAATCCCTTTAAAGGAATAAATAACTAGAATGGTGTTAAATCCATTGCATGGGGTAGATCAGTGATAAAGTCTAACAATAAGGTGTGCCATGGTGTAGGCGGAATGTCTAAAGGTTGTAAGAGTCCAGCTGGTTTTTTCTTTTGACTTTTGTTTGGGCGCAAATGCCACAAGACATCACAAATGATTTAATATCTTTTCGCCAGGTGGGCCACCAGAATTGTCTTTTAATTGTAGCTTCAGTTTTTGCAATACCTGGGTGCCCCTCCATTAGGGTATCATGATAATGGGTAAATGACTAGCTCTTGTAGTTCCTTGTGTGGCAGAAATGGCCGTCCTTGGTAATAAGGCAGATCATTGGTGACAGAGTGGGCTGGGCCTTTCTTTACCCAGTCCTGCAAGGCTGTAGGATCAAAGAGTTGCTGGATCTTTACCTGAATGTCCTCTAGAGTCTGTAGAGTAGTCATGCCAAGAATCCTTTGTTCGGGAATTATAGGTACTGGTTCAGGGTTCCCTTCTGCCTCTCCCATCCCTATTCGGGATAAGGCGTCTGCTTTACCATTCTTACAACCTGGTCGATAGGTTATCGCGAAATCGAACTCGGCAAAGAACAATGCCCATCGGAGTTGACGTGACGATTGGGCCTTGGCTGTCTTTAAATACTGTAAGTTCCGGTGATCGGTGATCACAGTAATGGTATGCCTGGCACCGAGAAGATAGTGCCGCCAAGCCTTGAAGGCGGATTTAATCGCTAATAACTCCTTATCGGTAACCGCATAGTTTAACTCAGGTGCTGAGAACTTTCTGGACCAAAACACTACTGGGTGAAGCTGGCCAGTTTCAGGGTCCTTTTTAGACAGGAAAGCTCCCATGGCTAGACTGGATGCATCAGTTTCCACTATGTATGGAAGTTCAGGGCGCGGGTGCTTTAATACAGGTGCAGACGTGAATTTCGCTTTCAGCTCTTGGAAGGCATTTTCAGCTTCTTCAGTCCACATAAGGTGTTTATTTTTTCGCAGGAGTGCTGTGATGGGATGTACAACATGTGAAAAATCCGGGATGAATCTGCGGTAGAAATTGGCAAAGCCGAGCATACTTTGTACTCCTTTAACTGAACTTGGTGATGGCCACTTAAGGATTGTGTCCACCTTTCGTGAGTCCATTCGGACTCCCTTTGGGGTCAGGATAAACCCAAGGAATTCAACTTCTGTGGCATGAAAAACGCATTTCTCCAGTTTTGCATATAGTTTGTGCTGGCGCAACTTCTCAAGGACTGCTCGAACGTGCTTCACATGGTCAGATTCTGGAGAGGAGTATACTAGAATATCATCGATATATACGACAACACAAACGTCAATGAGTTCACGAAGGACATCGTTCATGAAGTATTGGAAGGCTGCAGGTGCATTGCACAACCCGAAAGGCAATATCTGGTATTCGAATAACCCATACTTAGTGCAGAAAGCAGTCTTCCATTCGTCGCCCTCTTTTACACGTACCAGATGGTATGCCCCCCAGAGATCTAATTTAGTGTATATGCAAGCGTCCTTCACTTGGTCTAGTAGTTCAGGGATCAGAGGCAATGGGTATCTGTTCTTAACAGTTATCTGGTTCAATTAGCGGTAGTCTATGCATGTTCTGAGGTCACCTTCCTTTTTGGGCACGAAGAACAAAGCTGAAGATGCAGGGGACTTAGATGGGCGAATAAAGCCATTGGCAAGGTACTGGTCTAAGTATTGTCGTAGGTGAAGGTTCTCAGGTTCCGTAAGGGCATAGATCCTGTTACAAGGGGGTTGTGCACCGGGTATGAGATCGATTTGGCAATCGTACGATCTGTGAGGAGGTAAGGTGTTTGCCTGTTCTTTTTGGAAGACATCCTGGAATTCTTGGTATTCAGGAGGTAGTTGCATGACTGCTGTGGTTACTGTGGCCAGGCTTGCGCTCAGATTTTTCTTTGGGTAACAGGTTTGCGCACAATCCGGGAAGGTTATTCTCTTCTCTCGCCAATCAATACAAGGATTATGTGTTTCCAACCAAGGTATCCCCAGTATTATTTGGAACTGTGGGGCCTTGATTAGATCAAACACAATAGCCTCTCGATGCCCATCCGGACCCAATAATGTCATCTCTGCGGTGGAATGAGTTACAGGCCCAGAGGCAATTTCAGTTCCATCGACTGTGGTGATGACATCTGAGGTGGTTTTTCGGCAGAGAGGCAGATTCATCCTGGAAGCCAATTCGTAATCTACATAGTTTCCTATGGCCCCGCTATCAATGTATGCCCTTACTGCGTGCATACGCGATGGCTGCTCTGGATCTACGAGGACCATTGGTATGATGAAATGCGAGGTCTGAGTATCCTTCTTCAAGCTCGGCAAGCGGACCTCTACACTTGTCGGGCGTGGTCATTTCCCGAGTCAGACTCCATATGGCTTTTATCAGCAGCTCCTACCACCTTCTTGGGTGGTTTTACAGGGCAATCCCATAGAAAATGCCCAGAAGTTCCACAATATAGACACAATTGCATTTGCCGTCTCCTTTCTCTTTCCTTCTGGGTTAAGGGTCCTTTAACCCATTCGATTTGCATGGGTTCTGAAGCATCTGCTCCTTTGGGGTTAGCATGGGTTTTGACCAACACCCTGTTCTCAAACGTGGCTCAGTCAGCCTTTCTGTTCTGAAGTCTGTGATCTAACTGGACCACTAAGTCTATATATTCAGCACAGTCTTGAGGTGGGTTCACGACTTGAGCCAAGACATCCTTGAGTTCTCCTCGAAGCCCTTGATGAAATAACGTGATTCGTTTTACCTCAGGCCATCCAGTTTCCATCCAGTTTCCACTATCAACCTATTAAAGGTCGCAATGTAAGATAGAAGGTCCTGGTTACCCTGTCGTAGGGACAAAAGTTCGTTATCCAGGGCCTGTCCTTCGGAGTGCCGGGCAAATAGTCTTTCCATGCTCGTTTGAAAGCCCTGAAAATCCCGAAGAATTGGGTCATCCTGAGTAACTAGTGGAATTGACCATTCACCTGCACTGCCGCTGAGATATGGCAATGCAAAGGCTACCTTGGCTTGATCGTTTGGGAAGGCTCCAGGTCTGCATAAAAAGTGCAAGCGGCATTGGTTCATAAACACGGCAAACCTTTTGGAATCTCCAGCAAAGCGTTCGGGTGGAGCTATTGGAATATTTCCAGGTAGGTTTATTTGCGCAGGGTTACTCGATAACACAGGAGCTGGATTTCCCCCAGAACCAGGTAGGGGTGCTTGTCCAGCCTGGCTTTGCAATAGTTGCCTAGCAAGGTCATCAGTTCGCTCCTTTGACAAAATCAGTTCTCTCCTAAGGGCATTGGTTTCTTGACGGGCGGAATGCACTTCAGCCCTCAGTTCCCCTAGTAATTGGGCCAATTGGTCAGTCTCTGAGGTATCCATAACGCCCGGGTGGGAATTTGTAGGTAGGCTTCGCGTTCTGTTACGCTCACCTGGCTCCCACAGAGGCATCGATCTGGACTGGACTGCTGCGGTCTCCACCAATGTGACGCGTAGGGCCGAGATGACGGACTGGACTGGCCCACCTAGCTTCGTTTGCTTGGCCCGTAGGAATATTCTTCTGCAAATGGAGAAAGGGAATTAACCACCCGTGGAGTTCAGCGTAAATTCCCCCACCCCGTTGTTATCCCCACTGATCACCTTGGATGCCCCTCTTATAGTCTCACCTGATGATTTAAAAAGATGAGCTCTCCATCCTGCATTGAGCGCAGGGGGGCGTGGATAACCAGTTGCTTCACTGGCTCGAAGGAATTGGTGAGTTCCAGGACATTATTGACTCCGATATTCCCGGCAAAACGCTGCAAGTATGTAGTTCGTAAGAGTTCAAATGCCTGACTTTCACTCTTGTCCGATTCCTTGCAGCTTGACCCTACTGAAGAGTTCCTTGTGGCAACCGGTAATATTCTGGTAAGGATTTGTATTATCCAACACAGTTCGATAAAATAATGTCCATATGTAACTTGTTGCTTATTCAGGCGCTGAGAGAAAGTATGAAGTCTCAGAGGAATAATGGCTCCGGCGGTAAAATCAGGTAAGTCTTTTGTGGTGAGGAGGGTTCCCTTGTTAGTCCCTTTGTTTCACATTGCTGTCCTTTTGTTTCCCCTTAGGGGCTGGGGTTCGGCTAGAATGCAGTGGAAGCTGCGCCGACCAATGAAGAGGAATAGTACCCCTGGTGGTAAAATCAGGTAAGTCTATGGGGGTATTCCTCTGTGTATTCCCTTGGCTCACCTTGCTGTTCTTGTCTTCTCCTTAGGTGCCGGAGTGCGGCAGGAACATGCAGGAGGATGCGGTGAAATGTGAAGATGCTGCGAAGGCCGGTGAGTTCAGCGTGGCGCTGCAGCAGGCGAGGCGACGTGCATAAAATAACTTCTTTCTTCCAGCTCGAAGGCGCGATGGATTGTGAATTCAGGTAAGGATCAAAGGTATTGTTCTTGTTCTAACCTTTTCTCCTTCTTTCGCCCTTTTTCTAGGAGCTCCAAACTCGAGGCGGACGTGGCAGAAGACTGGATGCAGATTTGCAGGCACGGCGAGTGTTACGCTGCTGGATGCAGAATAACGCGAAGCGTGTGCTGCTCTCCGGGCGTGGTTTAAATAGCCTCCAAAGTAGTTCCAGGTAAGTCCTCCCCAGCCCCACCCAAGTAAAAAATAGTCCCTAGGTAAAATAGTCCCTTCCAAGCCTCTTTTGGCTTGGAGCTCTTGCAGCATGGTCTGCATCAGGTAAGTTTTAATCTATGAGCCTGGCGCCTATGGAGCTAGGACTGACTCTCCATGTGAGCCTGGTGCCATAGGCGCCAGGTCTGCACCCAAATAGCCCCTAGCAGGGGTTGTTGGGCTTGCTTGGGGTAACTTGATGCCCGTTTCCGGGGTTGCTGGACTTGGTCTGGGTCCCCGGGGGTAGGCATCATGACCCTTCTCTTGTGTGTAAAATGTTTAGTCGCACCCGCAAGAGAAGATCACAATAGTGTGCAGAAGGACATTTTAGAAGATACTTTGGTGGATTATTCAAGCCTTTTTTTTCAAGTTCCATGCAAGGTTGCATTTGATCGAAATTTCTTCTCTGAATGGTTTCGATCCAATCGTCTTCTTGCAGTTTGATTTTAATTTTGGTGGGATTGCTGATTAGCTCCACTTTTTCTTTTCTGCCAAGATTCTTTTGATCTTCTCTAACCATACTCTCAACGGAAGATCACTTGCATTGGTTGTCAGCTTAAAGATTTCAAAGGGAGTACCTGGCTCTGCCATTTTGCACTTCCTGAAGAAAGAGATCGTCTTCCAGAGCACTGTGGATTCCAAAGACTGAAGTCTCAATTCATGTGTGATTGTGGACACAGCTAATGCATTGGGCAAACAGAGAATTTTTCTCCAAAAGAGTCCTTCTAGTGGAGCCCACATGTCCCAGGATAGGCACAACATGCCCTCTGAACAAGGTGGCGAGTGAATATTTACAGAATTTGCACATGATCCTTTTTAAAAAAAATGTTTTTATAGATTTTTATTAATTTTATTCAACCCAAACAACAATACAACCAAACACGCAGTGCATTTTACAACAGTAAAATTGTTCAATACTCAATCTTGGTCACTGCTCCCCATCCCACCCCCCTTCATGACCCTGTTTGTTCTTCATACTCTGTATCTGCCGCACGTGGTGGGGTCTCGCTTCCCGTAGATTCTGTCTGACCTTGCATCGCTCCAAAGAATTCCGCTATTAATTATTTCCATGCCATCAGGGTACCTGTCTCTTCCTCTCCCCCTGCAGTGCTTGTCTCTTGCCATACCATTCTTTCTGCCTCTGCCCATTTCTGCAACTCTTTCCACCACACCTCCACCCGTGGCCTGTGACATGTCTTCCATCCAATGGCAATCCTTCGTTTTGCAAGCACATATGCTAAATCTTTCAGTTTACCAACATGCTTAAGTTTTGACGATCTGGGGAACCCTCCCAGCAAGCAGGCCCAAGCTGTATCTATGATGATCGTGACCCCCTTTTCGCTAGTTTTTGTGCCACTTCACCCCAGAAACGTTCAATTACTGGGCATGACCAAAACATGTGTGTCATGTCAGCTCTTTCCTCGTCACATTGGGGACACGCTTGTCGTCCAGCGTTTTCAAACCTGGATATCCTCATAGGTGTCATATATGCTCTGTGCGTTATATATAATTGTATTTGTTTTAGTCTCACATTCCTTGACACCTTCTTGTGGTATCCCACGGCACGTTCCCACATGCCATCCTCTATGGGGGTTCCTACTTCCGCTTCCCAATCTAGTCTCAATTGTGTCAAATCCTTCCCGACCTTAGACATCACCATCTCATACAGTCTAGAAATCTCATGCCCCCATCCGATATATCATATATTGCCTCTATGATAGCATCTGGTTCTTCTTCAAATAATGTTTCAGGCCATGTTTTCCAAATTCTCTGCACCATTCTGTGATATGTGATATACTGGCCCGTATGTAATCCCGTTTCCTCCCCAAGCACTTCAAAATCTAAAATGGTCCTCTCTTGCCAGATGTCTCCTAACGTTACCAGCCCCACCGATTCCCAGTGGGTCCTGATTATCGCCCTTAACTGCATGTCTTCCCCTGCCAATGCGACCAGCGGTACCTGCGGGGAGCATGGGAATGGGTTCTCCATCATCCGGCATGCCCGACGCTACATCTTCCACCCAAGCATCATCATCCTAGGGCGCTCTCTCATTTCAGACTTGGGCAGCCAGATCATCTCTCTTAAGTGAAATGGGGCGCAATCATGTCCAAACAGCCCAAAATCGGGGGTCGCTTCATCTGAGAGCCACTTAGTCACATATTGCAGCTGGCTCGCTACATAATAAACCTCAAAATTGGGTAGTTTTATCCCCCCTTTTTCATAAAAGTTCTGCAGCTTCCATAGCGCCACTCTGTTTCGGGTACCATGCCACAAGAAATCCCTACACATACTGTTCAGTTTAGCAAAGAACTTCTTGGGTATCATGTATGGAATATTACTAAAATAATGCAGGAGCCTAGGCAGGACCACCATTTTCAGCATTGCACCCCATCCCATCATTGCTAGGGACAACTTCACCCAGAATTGCATACACTTCTCAATTTTCACAATTGCTACCTCAGTGTTGTGCCTATGCTCCTCCTCCACCGTGTGGTACACGTCTATCCCAAGGTACCGGAAAGAACTAACCGCCCAGGGTATTTGTAACACCGGTAGCCGTCTCTCAGGGGTTCCCTTATAGCTACCCAGCGGAAACATACTAGATTTTTGGGGGATTCACTGCTATCCCGGACAGCCCTGCATACTTCTCCATCACCTCCAGGATGTACTGGAGATTTTCCTCTGGATACCTTAAGTATAGCAACAAATCATCTGCATATAAGGAGATCAGGTGTTGTTCCACCCCCCCACCTCAATACCTATCGTATCATATTGTTGGCTGAGGTATATTGTTAAGGGCTCCAGGGCTAATATATAAAGGATCGGGGACCAAGGGCACCCCTGCCTAGTGCCTTGCTAAGTTGCCACCTCTCAGATATCACTGATCCCGTTCTAACTCTGGCCAGCGGTTGACTATATAGCATCTTCGCCCACCTCATGTAACCGGGCCCCATACCATACCCCTCCAGGGCCGCCAGCAGCCATGGCCACTTGACCGAGTCGAAAGCTTTGACCGCATCTAAGGACACAATCGCCATTTCGCCTTCAGTCTTACTACCCCATTCGACAACCCATCAGAATCGCCTGTGATTATGAGTTATATTCCTATTCGGGACATAGCCTGTCTGGTCGGGGTGTATTAATTTGCTAATTACTCTTTGCAATCTGTTTGCCAGGACAGCCGTCAATATCTTGCTGTCCTGGTTCAATATCGACAGAGGTCTGTAAGAGCCACAGCTGTGCTCAGGTTTATTAGGCTTGGGAAGCGGTATTATGATTGATTCCAGCAACCGTCCCACCTCAAACGCTTCATTAAGCATTTCTAACATTGGGGGGAGCACTTCCTCCCTATATATTTTATCAAATTCACTCAGGAGCCCATCCGCCCCTGGGATCTTGCAGGTAGGCAGCTGCCTCACCACTTCTTCTAACTCCTCCAGGGTGATTGGTGTATCTAGCTCCTCCCTTTCCTCCTCGCTTATCATAGGCAGTCCTATGTATTCTAGTGTTTCCATTAGTTCCTATTGGCTGCCTCCCTTCTCGTCTGCATATAGCACCTTATAATACTCCGCAAACTCCTTATTGACTCCTTCTTGGGTGTCCACTACACTGCCATCTTCTCTCATTATCGTTCTAATCATGGGTCTGGGAGCTTCGCTCTTGTATAGCCATGCTAAAAGCCGTCCTGTTTTATCCCCTCCCGCAAGCTGTCTCTCTACGTACTTTTTGTAGTTGAGGTTGCAGAGCCTTTCCCAGTGTTCTGCACATTTCTGCTGCAGCTTAAGTACCAGCTCCATATCTTCGAATCCACCCTTTAATGCTCTTTCTAGTTCCTCTTCTGTTCTTTGTAGGTCAGCCAGGACCCCGCCCTGCAGGCCTTTTGATTTTGCTATGGCAACCCCTCGCATTACTACCTTGAAGGCTTCCCATAATTTACTTGCAGAGTCAACGCTACCCGTATTCTCCTCAAAGTAATTAGCAATCTCCTCACTTATATCTTCTCTAAAAACTGGGTCCTTGAGCGCCTCTGCTCGGAGCCACCATGTCAGAATCTGTGCTCTCGGGGGGAAGTATTGCCACTCGAGAACCAGTGGCGAGTGATCCGAGAGGACCCTCGCCTTATATTCTACCTGAGTGATCTCTGCTATCACATCCGACGTGGCAAAGGCATAGTCCAGCCTCGTATGTAGCTGCTGCGGAACGGAGTAGTGCGAATATTGCCTCTCTTGGGGGTATTTCGTTCTGCACAAATCCGCCAGACGAAAGTCATCTAGCAATGTCTGCAATGCTTTCGCCGCTGGGGCAGGTCTATCAATCTTGCCATCTGATCTATCTACCTTGGGGTTCAGTACACAGTTAAAATCCCTGCCCCAGATCACCGCACTACCCACACATATACTGAAGTTGGCGCACAGAGTCCTGAAATATGCTGCCGTGTTCCGATTGGGGGCTTATCTCCTTATTCTCCACCAGCCCTCTCAACATGACCATCCTCCCATCCGTCTCCGCCACCTCCTGTAATAGTTGAAACGGGATGTGCGGCGCCACCCAGATAAGTACTCCTCTAGCATAGGCAGAGTATGTGAAGCCCACCACCACCCCTTTCCATTTCTTAACAGCCAACTCCATCTTTTCCCGTGTCAGATGCATTTCCTGCAGCAGTGCAATATCTATCTTTTGCCTTCTCAGATACAGCATGACCTTATTCCTTTTCAAATAGCTGTTAAGTCCCCTCACATTCCACGTGATTATTTTAAGATCCCCCATGGCTCATTACAGTCCCTCTTCTTTACCTCTAACAGATCCTACCCTCCTGCGCGATACAGATTCAACCATCCAACTCTTCTATATAGGCTCATGTTCAAACTTAAACTCCCCACAACTATATACACCCCAAACTCTCCCCCCTCCAACCCTCCTCCCAACCTTTCCCCAACAACTCTCCCCCCAACTGTTGCCCAGCTCCATCCCTGGATCTCACACCCCCCCACATCTAACCCTGTCCGGCACAAGCCTATGCTCAGGGCTCAGTAGGGTGAAGTCGCCCTAGTGGCCAATCAACTACTAGTTCTCAGGGGTGGGTTGCTTCCGTCCCTTTGCTCCTATTTCCCATTCTGTTATGCTTCATGTAAATACTATGTAGCTCCTACATGCATTTTATCCACTATATTCCAGTCCGTCCAGGGGCACAAGGCCCGAAGGCCACACCATGTCCATCCGATCTCACTTTTTCCCCACATAACAGTGCCCCCCTCCCACTTACCCCCTCAATGTCCATGACTCATGCTCCTCAGTTGTCATGTTCCTGACCATCTCGGTCTGCCTCCTATTCCGGGCAGCCCTGCAAGTCTAACCATGACACCACCTCATCTGGAGTGTCAAAGAAAAGCGCTCTGCTCTTGTGCAGCACCTTTAGTTTTGCCGGGTACAGAAGCATATACTTGATGCCAGCCGCACGCAGCCTCCTTTTGACGGCCACGTAGCTATACCTCTGCTTCTGCACCAGCATCGTGTAATCCGGGTATGCCATGATGTTGGTGGATGCTCTTTCTATTGTCCGCCCTTCCGAAAATATTCCAGGATCTTTTCTAATTTGCACATGATCCTTGTGCCTTGAGCCGCTAGCTTCTTGGTTTTGACTCTTGGGGAGCTATGGTGTGCCCCATCATCGAGGTTTCTAGTGATGACACCCAAGTACGTCATGGTTCTCACCACTTTTAGTCTTTTTTCCTGTACCTTCCATACCTTAAACTTTTTTGGTCTTCTTGCAGCAGAAGTGTTTAGTACTTAGGTTTTTGTGACATTGATTTTCATGCCATTCCGTTTGAATATTCTTCAAAACAATGAATGCACCTTTGCAGGCCAATTTGCATGTAGTCCATAAACACTGTCGTCAGCATAGATGAACCAAGGAATGACGGTGGGGTTAATTTTGGGAGGGAATGCCCTCACTTCCTGTTGTGATGCACCTAAATCTGAGATGTATAGGCTGAATAAGAGCGAGGCCAGGGTACAGCCTTGTTTCAGGCCACTGTGCGTTGAAATTCTTGCAGACAGTATTCCTGTTGCATCGAGTCTTACTTGTATTGATGTGTTAGAATACAGTGATTGAATGGCCTCAAGGAGGTCTGGAGGGCAGGTCCAACTCTTTAGTTTCTCCCACAATTTTGTCCTATTCACACAGTCGAAAGCCTGCTCCAGGTCCATAAAGGCCATATGGATGCAAGCTCTCGATTTTAGTGTTTGTTATTTTAATAGACCGATTATGAAAAGGGTTAGGGAGGTGCCCACACCTTTTAGGAAACCAGTTTGACGCGGATCCAACCTTTTAATTTTTCTAGCCCAATCAGTAAGATCTCTCAGCAGGAAGGAGGCAGACAGCTTGCCCATCGAGCCTAGAAGGGCGATCAGCCGATAATTCTTGGGGTCAGCACGATCACCCTTCTTATAAATGGGAACAACTATAGCCTCACCCCAGGAAGTTGGAACTCTTTTCATGCGCAGGACCTGATCAAACACTGGTATTACCAGATGGCTCCAATCCTCAGGATTTTTTTTGGAGGAGCTGATTGGATATGCCATCAGGTCCTGCGGCTCTTGATGAACCGAGTGCTCTTATCTTTAACTCCAGATCTTCTCTTTCTATGTCCATCTTCCATTTTTGGTTAGGCCTTTCCTCATTCTCGGCTGCTGGATCTCCGTGGTCAGCAAAGAGTTTTGAATAGAGACTCTTCCAACTGATCTCACTCACTTGGCTCATCATCGAGCTGGCCCTAAAGGATCCTCCATTATTCAACAGTTCCCAAAGATCTCTCGCATTTTTTTTGCCTATGATCTTTAGCATCTGTTCTGCATCGCTCTGAAGGCGTTGGCTTTTCGTTGATATAAGCCAGTTTTTATTTTTTTGCCTGCGGATACGCAATAGTTCAGGTATCTGAGCTGATTTCCACAATTTAATTCCTCTTAAGTCACTACGAAGTTGTTGTTTAGCCTTCTTAACTAGAGGATCGTAGGCATGCTTGGGTGGTTGTAGATCGATGAAGGGGTTTTTACTTGGTTTGGTGAATTTTCTCAAGATCCAGTTGTAATCCACCATAAAACAATCCTCTTGGATAGACTTTTCATATTGGCCCAGGTTAGGGCATCCAATGTCACTGACTGTTTTATGAGTGGATTTTGCCTTTTTTTAAGAGTCACTGCAACCAGGTCATGATCTCTCTCCAATTGCTCGATTATTTGTAATCGTTGAACTATGTCTGACATTACCTGAAACAAAGCAGTAGTCAAGGCAGTATCTTATTATTTCATCTGCCCCATGTGCATGCTCCAGGGATATCACCCTGGGTCTGTGCATTGAGCATGTGTAAGTCTCTCATTGAGGCTTCTAGAAACCACTCACATGGTCTACCATCCAATTCTCTTTCTTTCCATGGGCATCATTGGTGGTTTAGCAAGTGTATGTTGAGGTCATCACATATTACTGTGGCTGCGTTCTCCCATTCAACCAATCCTTGATCAACTTCTACCATTATGGATTGCACAAACTTGGTTTCTTGGGACAAGTTGACTCTCCAACAAGTGTTTATCACCAGGAAAAATTCCCGCTTGCCCGGTTCCATTTTACACAGCTTCAAGATCTGGACATAGGGGTTGGGTGTGGAGTGACATGTCACCTTAAATGCAGCATTGACTTTTATTAGGACCAGTAGAACTGAGGAAGGTCTCCCTATGAGTAACTTAATAGCTGGATTCAAAAAGGATTCGTAACCATCACACAAGGGTGTCCTTCTGAGCCATGTTTCTTGGAGACAGATGACATCATATTTGTAGAGGTCTTTCATGTTTGTGGCGATCAGTGACTTAAATACCCTCATATTCCATGATGCAATCCCAAGGGTAGAGGAGTCTGTCTTCGGTACGATCTACTGGTCACGTTGAATGTCTAGCGCACCAGCCAACCAGTCCCAATTCTCCACTTTCTGGTTTGTATTTACTTTGCTTGTGTGAGCACTATTATCAACTTTAAATTTGACATTGAATAGATTCTTTCTTGTGGGGCCAGGCTAATGGGCAGTTGAACCTACCATGGCAAATCGTGGTGGCTGAATAGGATAGGGTATTAACGATGTTGTCATGGACCCTCCTGTTGCCTCCTCTCCTTTGGGGTTCTTTGGAGATTTCCCCTTGGATTTCACTTGGTGGTTATTCTTTTGCAAGTCTGCATAAAACGGTAGATCTCTGCCTTGGTAATCTATTGTGTCATAGCCTAAGGGTAGGAGTTTTTCATTTTGTTGTAATATTGAGTTTTTAAACTCCTTAGATCTGACGTATAAGATGACCCAGTCCAATTTTTGTTCAATTCTGAATTCAACTACTTTAATGTCGTTGGAGGATATATATCGCAGCTCTGGCACATGCTGCAGTAGTTTCATGACATTAGTGCGATTTAGGATCGGAGCCTTCTGTCCACCCACAGTTCGTTCTAGGTGGATTTTCCAAGTTGTTTCCTTAGGCTCTTGTTGACCCAATTCCTTTCTTTTTTTCTGGTCTCGGAGACACAATAACCTGGGCTCTCTGAGTTTCTGATAACAATGATCGCTTGCGTTTCTCTTCTAATGTTGAAAACAACCTATTTTCAGCTGTTTGATTGCAGCTTTTGTGCATTGCTCCTTTAACAACCTTCAACCTTTCAGTTGAATTTTGGGTGTCCAGACTTTCCATTGCTTCCCATTCTGATTTGGAAAGATTATTAAAGGAATGGTTCGGTCAAAAATGTTTACTGCCCCTATGGGTCGGCCATGTGTTTTTAAGCCAAAGTCGCTCAATTTTAGAAAAATTTCCTATGGACCTTACCCGAGTTTTCGTCCATTAAACGCACGCGAAAACAGGCATCAGGGAGCTGCCATTTTGTGATAATCCTATCATTTCCCCCATCGCCCTGGCTGACCTGCTTTTGTGGCACTAAATCATATCCCCCGCCCCTGAACCTGACATTATCAAAACATTCATATTCCCCGCCTCTCTCGGTGACGTTTCTGTGCTGCGTAGGCAAACGCGCCCAGTCGTCTTCTACACGACTTCACACAGAACCCGGAAACCAACACAGATCAACTCACAACACAGCGCGCCACAATTCGGAATATGAAACTGTACTTTAAAATCAAACAGCAACACGGTACATTTGGTAAAGTACATTTATTTGACATTAAATGTTTATAGAATATTCAGCAATTGCCATATGAACTCCGAATGCCATTTATTTTCTTTTATCTCTATCTGCAAATCCGTAAAAGTTTATTGTGAGTCACGCGCTGTTCCTTTATGGTACACAGGGTGTTGGTTTTCGTTAAAAGAAGCACTTTGGTCGCACGTTGAACCGCAAGACTGTTCCATCAAGTAGGCACTAGGCCAGCGTAAAGGTTGATATGTTGCTTCTAGCCGCTAGTACCGCGTAAGGGCATATAGGCCCTTGGTGATCGTCCCATAAAATCATCAAAATTGTGCAGTTGTTTACATTAAGCTGCAGCTGGCGGTTGAAAAAACCATCTGCCGGTGTCTGAAACTGGTGGCAGTAGCAAAAGGGAAGGATATACCTGTTTTGAAAACATAAAATGTATAATTAGTCTCGCCAGCCGATCTTTATTAATGTTATTCATATTATTTATTACGCCGAGCTGAAACTATTTGCTTTCAAGGATAGTGCAATGGAGTATGTTCGGCTCTAAAATCAATGCGAAAAGTAACGAAATAAATCGAGGTTAGTACACAATGAGTGAGAAACGACTTTTTGTCTACATGCGTGTGGAACGTGGACCTGCATGCCCATGTGCCCGCTACAAGGACGATCCCACAAACGTATTCCAAGCTCTTCATTCATTCATTTATTCATGCATCCATTTATTAATTCTTCATTCCGGTATAAAAGCGTCTAAAGAGTTACTTACATTATATTTGCAATTTCCATTGTGTCTCTGCGTAATGCAGTCCGTAAATCCCACTGTGCTCTTGACAACGATTTTTTCGTATACTGAACTAACATGAAACTTGGTCTAGTTTCAGAATTTTCTGCCATATCGTCTTACGTTATTGCACACCCCTCCCCCTTCAAATGAAGTTCTTTCGGCATGGTCCCTGTCTCTCAAGGTCAAAAAACAATAGAACCTTATACTGCCGGTGCGAGTTGTGGGCTTCTTCAGGGCGCGAGCTGAAAATCAAAGCCGCTGACCTTCACTAGAAATGAGCATACATTCTTTCTTTGCAACATCCCGTAATAAAGCCATCTGTGAGAACTTGAAGTTTCGAATCCATCTATGTACTTCGTCTCAATGTGCAAATGCAAACTGGCTTCTCTCCCATCTGCAACGGCTTGCCTGGCGCGTTCTAAGGCCCTCAATTTTGTCCTTGTTGTCTGTGAGCTTTGAAGCCCCAAAGAACCATAACTATTGAGACTTTTAATTTTTTTGGGGAAGGTCAGGGAAAGTATAAAGTACCCGAGGAGTTGAGTTGAAAGTGAAATTTATTGTTTGTTTTATTATTTGCAATACGCAAGCCTCCCCTCGGTTAACAGTGCGCAGCATTTACAAGAGATTGCGAAAACTAGTTACATCAACAAAAATATATACATACACATATAGACAAGGTCAGCAATATGAGGTGAATAGAGAGAGAATTCAAAGATGACACCCAGGTTGTTCGGCACCCAGGATGGTGAAGGTAGGGGGTTAGAATTAGCGTACTTTGTATGCACACTGTACAATAACATTTATTTACAAAAAGACAATCGTATTACAATTATTTAAACCGAGATTTGTACTTCACAACCAGCTCTCCTTTGGGTGGACTTGGCACAGTGGCAATGTTGGGTGGAAATGGATCAGTGCTCTGCACAGAAACGTTCAAAATTCCATATCTGTGCTTCTCTAATACAGCAACAATAAGGCTTTTGACAAAGTCGAACTCCATTTCCTCATAGACTGGTTTGATCACCCATTGCTTACTTTGAAAAGGCCTTAGTGTAGCGAGGCATCCTTACATTACCCGTAGTCCTAGATTGTTCACGGCCGAGATTCTCGTTATGGGCCAAGACAGCAAGTAGAGTCCTATGTCTCATGCCCTGTATGCTGAAATGCAAGCGCTTTGGCCTGTACTTTAGGCACATATTGTGGAACACCTCCAAACCTCCTGTGTGACAGAATTCTGTCAGTCCCCTCAAATCTCTTGATAGAGTTTTATCGAAAACAATCTTCTCAATGGCTTTGTGTGTCGGTGAAGATGGATTCAACCACTTCTTCTTCCGTGCCTCCACTGGGGACAAAGGGCCATGTTCACATTGGTGGAAATGTAGGTTTTCTGACCAGTGGTGCACGTTGGTACAGTGGTGCATCAGTGACCACCATTTTTCAAGTAGTATTTCCACTGACCCTTCACAAGTTTTGGAGCTCCACCAAAGATGGTTGCTGATAGACTGGGACCACATAAATACTTTCCAAACTTTTTTTTTTCCCAGCAGCCGAGATTTTCTCATTGATTGATTTAGCAAGATGCCATACGTCAAATTGATGTTTAATATGTGGGAACTGCTCTCTCATTGTCTTGGCAATTGAAACGTGTCTGTCCGTGGCTATGAGGTCGATGTGCATTCCCCTCGATTGTAGATATTCCACCGATTTTATAAATCGTAGTTTCTCCATGGCCACTGAGGATGTACATTGTGTTACCTGCACGACCACCGAACTCACAATTTTCTTACTATCCATGTCCTGAAAGTGGTAGGTGCAGTACTTGGCAGAAAATGAAGGGCTGTCGCACTGTCCATCGCCGGCTAGCCTGAATCGTTTGCCTTCGAATGTACTTGCTAGAGACAATTGTTAAATTTTCCAAGCATCACTAATGGCCGGAAACAGATAATCATGTTGGTATTTGTAGTACTGCATTTTTTAAATGAAATGGAGTCCCACAAACTGAAATAACTTTCTAAAACTGGAGCCACTAAAAAGTGATGCAGCTGCAAACAGTAGATTGCCTGCTGGCAGTTTCCCCAGCATCGGTTGTGCAGACCATGAGAACGTATGATGTAATCTACAGGCGGCATGTATTGTGACGTTACTGCCTTGTTTTTGACGAGTCACATGAATCAATGGCTTCCCACATACTTTCCCTCTGACGGAATGCCCACATTTCAGCATACTTATAATATCCATCAAACAACTGTTGAATACTGTGTATTTGCCCTCTTTCATTAGACTGTCATACTGCGTCAAAGTTGTTTCGGCCTGTGACGTTGAGGACATATCACCACATTTGAAAGAAATATCGCCGCTATCAAGTTCTGATGCGTTGGTGAATGCTGCTGCTGGTTCATTCTCTGTCATTTCAACATCTGCTACCTCAATATTGATGGGAGAACACAACAATGTCGACAGCTTTTTTGGTGGCAATTTTTTGGCGGGTGTAGATTGTGTGAATTGATCTGCGACTACTTCAGAGGTATCTTCAATACATCCAGTATCATGTTGTTGTGGTGGTGCGGTCGTACTGTAGCAATGGTCCAATACACTTTGCTGGATTCTCCGGACACATTCATTTCATGTTCTGGCCATTGGACATGAGCATCCCGAGTCTCAACACGCCACGTCTGAATTAATAGTTCCTCCATAGCCTCCATAGTGTAAATGGTCTGGCAAGTAACATCTCTCATTCGCTTCACTGTCTGTGTATGTATAGTTCGTAGACCCACGGGTAACTAGAGGACAGATTGGAAAAGGGATGTTCAGTTTAAACACAAGATAAAGTATAGTACAATTGACTGGAAAAAAACATAAAATAGTCCCCAGCACAAAAAAAAATTTCTTTAGTTATGAACTGTTTGTAACTAACCTTATTTTTGTTTCTTTTCTTTGCAACTTTTTTGACGCGATCTTCAACATCTGCACGCTGTTGCTCCGATTCGTATCTGCATGTCTCCCCTTCCTCTTGCGCTGCAACGACTATATTTTCTGTATCCGCATAGACAGCACAGAATGAGGCTCCATCGACTCCCTGAAACATAGTATTTTCATTACTGTATATCAAAATATTGTTAGCATAAAACACACGTGAGGACAAACACACAGGTACATCTCAATAGCCAAACACGATTTAAACATTGTGTGGAACAATCAAACGACAAGTATTCGAGCGCTGATGACCTAGTTCGATGGAGCCGTCAGTATCCATACCTCTGGCTCTGCTTGGACTGCCATGAATGATTGTATTGAAGAGGAGGCATCAGCAACTCCCTGAAACACAGTACTTGCGTTAGTATGGTTTTCAATATTGTAAACATAACACACACTTGGGGTCGACGGCACAGGTACATATAAAGAGATAACCACAAATGTTGCATTGTCTAAAAGAATCAAGGAATATTTAAATATGATCAGATTTAATCGACTTATTTCTCTGATTTCTTTACATCTGCATCATCTAAATGGGATCTTGTGATTGTAGTGGAAGCTCCATCGTCTCCCTGAAACACAGTACTTGCGTTAATAGGGAAGAAAGTATAGCAAATGGAATCACGTTATATGATCACGCTCGATGGAGCTGTCAGTATCCATACCTCGTGCTGCTGAAGAATATCTATGGATGTTGTAAATGTGGTGCGCACTTCCGAAAGCTGTTGCGCCGATTCGTATCCGCATGGTCCCGCTTCCCCTGGAATTACTTGAATGTCAGGCTCCGCATCAAGTGCGTGGGTTGACGCTTCAACAACTGCCTGAAACATAGTATTTGCATTAGTAAGGATTACAATATTGAAAACACAACACACACTTGGGGTCGACCGCACAGGTACATATCAATGGCTAACCACGAATGAAACATGGTGTAGAACAATCAAACGACAAGTGTTCCAGTCCTGATGATCACGGTCGATGGAGCTGTCAGTATCCATACCTCGTGCTGCTGAAGAACATCTAGGGCCGTTGTCAATGTGGTGGACGCTTCAGCATCTCCCTGAAAGACAGTACTTGCATTAGTATGGATAACACTAATTATAACTGAAAACAAACACCAGGGGACGACAACTAAGGTGTATATCCATTGGAAAGCACTAACCAAACAATTGATAAAATAATCACACGATACATAAAAACTATTACTTGACATGCATAAAACAAGTCTGTAGCGGAATAGCCAAGTATGATTACCTGATACGTGCTAGAAGTGGTTGATAACTGCGAGCACGTCACGGAAGTAGAATGTTCTTGCTTCAGATTCAAGGGATAGTCAAGAGGTTGTAAAGGTAAATTATTGTTTGATAATGAAATGCCAATATTTAAAATTGCCATGTAAGGAGACAGAATACTTGACTAATGCGCAATATAGCACAGTTCCCTGTGCCCATATATAGATTTCGTTTGTGGGTTATGAAATCTAAAAATAATATATTGATAAATGTTATTATTCAAAAAGCTATACACTCATATCAATGTCGAAAGTATTACAAATTGGAAACAACACCTAAAATATCAATGAATCCATTCGGCTACCTACCCACTACCGCAAGGACTAAAGCTAAAAACGGACACTTGACTCACCAGTGGCGGAATGTGGACGAATAGAGTGGGAATAGGGTTTGCGAGCAATTTTCGTGTCGATCGCCATTTATTCTTCTTTGTTGCCCAAGATGTGGTCTACATGTTCGAGGGAAAGTGCCTACTGCAAATGCGGTATCGATCACCCCTCTTGTCCTCAAAGACTTGTTGGACTCTACTTTCCAGCTCATCCAGTGAATATCCACAATGTCTGACCCATTCTCTTATTCGATCAACAGTTTTCGGGAATACATGCATTGTAGTGCCTTCAGATTTAGCATGGGTCTTCGAAGGGCGACCGCTAATCAAACAGGCAGGCATTGTTGAAAATTCTGAAAAGTAAATATCAAGATTATTATAAAACCTTGATGAATAAAAATGTTATAAAAAAAGTAAATGAACCATACCATGCTCAATGCAAGGTTTGTTTTGGTCGCCGGAACTATACCAGTTCATCATGTGCAGCTTAGTATTTGCATAAGTTACAGAAATTGTTTAAATTATGAGACTAAACTCTGAACATGTGACTCGTCCCTTGGATGTTCTGTCTTGCACGAAAAGGAAACATGCTTACATTATAGACTGGACCCCCGAAGGATGCAATTCGATGACAATTGACACAGATGAAAATAAATAGATCTATTGATAGCATAACAATTGAAACTCGAGTCAATAGCAATGAGACCAATGACCATAGCTCTATTGCGTACTGTAATCGCAAATAGATAGAAATGTAAAAATGACCGAAATATGACTAGGATACATGGCCTTACCTTGACCAACAAACAGTTGGATTCAGCAGGCCGAGCAGTATGTTGCAGGAGAACAGGTAGATGGCCACAGGTAGCACACTAACGAGTTTGCTCGAAGCGGTCACAGATAGCAGGACGACGAGCAGATTAGCATAGATCTCAGTGCTTCTCAGATAGAAGGTTCAGGAGTTGACTTGCAAAGCACAAAGATGTTCTCATGAGACATATCAAGTGGTTTATAAAGTATTAGAAACAGGGGTGTGTTTGTGAATGAATGACGTGTGTATGTTGTGGTATTATGTGGTTTGCAGGGGGGCGGCCTGCCTCAGGGGAGGCTTGCCTGGAGACACGGGGTCTGAGGAGGCCATGTGAGCGATGGCCCCTGGGCGTGGGATACCTTTTGAAGTGTACATGCTGTTTGGCACCTTGGTCGTTTGCGCCCGTGACAGCCCCCCATGCCAGCGCTCATACCCGGTTGCGAACCGCCTTTGATAGAGGGGGTGGGATGGATGGGCCTGGGGCATGCAGATAATGCACAGGAAGACTGCTGAATGGAGACACACTTATGTGGATTGCAGGGGGGCGGCCTGCCTCAGGGGAGGCCTGCCTGGAGACACGGGGTCTGAGGAGGCCATATGAGCGATGGCCCGTGGGCGTGGGATACCTTTTGAAGTGTGCATGCTGTTTGGCACCTTGGCCGTTTGCGCCCGTGACAGCCCCCCATGCCAGCGCTCATCCCCGGGTGCGAACCGCCTTTGATAGAGGGGGGTGGGATGGATGGGCCTGGGGCGTGCAGGCAAGTGTGTGGGAGCGAGGGGCCATCAGGCCCCTCTCATCCTTTACTTCTCAGTAGAAACTCGGACCAAGTGCCTCCAGTAGTGGGTTAGCCCCTTGCCCTTATGTGATGTTAACTTTGGATGACATTTGCGTAGATAGGACCACTGAGCAGGACACGGGGCATCCATATTTGTACCCCCTTTCCACTCCATCTTGGTGACCAGGCCTCACTGCGCAAAGAACATGGCCCCCACCCTCGTCCCCACTCTGACTGGAAAACTCCAGAGGTATTTGCAACAGCTAATAAATGTAACACATCACTCTTCCTCTGAGATCACTGTCCTGCATGTGAACCAGCCTGAACTAAGCACATAGCTCATTCATCTCCACAAACGTGTCCTTACCCAAGCACCCTCGCCAGTGGAAACGTACTGCCATTCTGACCCTGTGTCCCTGCAAGGTATTCTCTTCATGTGCCAGACCACTGACCACGCCATGATGCCCACCTAGCAGATCCCCAACTAACAGACCCCTACTGCAGTATATCGTTGCCTATCAATAACAAATGCCACATAGCGGAGATTCTTGTGAGCACAGACCCACACTTCAAATAGTGTATTATAGTGGTCAAGACCCTTAACCTAAGGCCTGTATAATCCAATGTTAATTGATAGTATAGATATATGTGTGACTTTTATAGAGACATAACCGACTGAAAGACTTTGAACACGTGTAATTTAGTACATGCATTATTGAGAATATATTATGTTAGCTTAGATAGTGACCACCCTGCTTCACAGCGACCTGACCTTCACCCATTCGGAGCTCAGATATCTGACGTCCATCCTTGAATGGAGACACACTTGGTTCATTTAAAAAATCGAAACAACCATTGTTAAAATATATGTGGTGTTTTATTTTGTATCTTATTTTGATGACACAAAAATACAAGACTTTAAACATTGTACAGGTCAGGTTGCAGCACAGCGAGAGAAAATCCCCTGTACTGACCGCTGTCACTCGAGAACGTTTCTCTTATGGCACGAACGGCACAGGCGGGTATCACTCTTCGAACGCGGTGTCCAAGCCTCCCGTGAAGCCACCATGTAAAGGAACGATAGGCCACCAGCCTGTATCACCTGTGAAAAGGAATGAAACAAACTGTTTTTAAATGACCAAGATAAGTTTAATAAACGTTTGTTGTCAATGACAATTCTTGTAACTAATGGCATTCTGCTCAGACAAATGCTATCTAGACACTGCACACTATTGAACGACTTTCATGCGTTACAATGATATGTATGTGTAATTTTGGATATAGTAGAAGACCATGAAATAGGAGTGGCATGACAAGCAGAGTATACTTACTCGTTACTCGGATTACGAGGACGAACAGTTGCGCGAAGTTCGTGTATAAGCACCATCATTATCCTCAACACGGACCGTGTAAGGCAGGCTGCCCTGAAGTCTGGCAGCTCGGTGATGCATTGAGGTCGTGGCTCGCCTTCCGAAATGTAGGCCACGCATCCCGAATTTTCACAGCAGCAGCAGTTCTCGTCCTCGGTTGGCATTAGCTTGCACCAATTGCATGTGCACCAGGTGGAAACACCGTCCATGCGACTAGGTCCAGGCTCTTCAGCTGTTGAATCGTCCTCCCAACTGCTGTCCGAAGACCCATCGTTTTCGCGTGTTTCCCTTTCCAGTAGTTCCTCCTCGGTATACTCGGGCTCGTACATGTAGGGCATTATTGTAGCCATTGTGTGTTAAACAAACTAAAATAACGGGCTACAAGCAATGAAGGTAGCTGACCAGAGCACAGAAACGAGTCACAGAATACTCAAGAGTAACACAGAGGGAGGAATGGAATCAAAAATCTACTGCTGTGTGTTGTGAAATGGTCTGTTTATACTTATTGATGAAAGAGGCATCCTGCCATTTCCATGGCGACACGTCATTAACTGAAGCGCAGCAAATGTTGACACGAGACGTGCTTTGGTGTTGTGAAATGGGCGGTACGCGTCTGCTGATGACAGGCTCAGGGGCGGGGGATATGATTTAGTGCCGCAAAAGCAGGTCAGCCAGGGCGATGGGGGAAATGATAGGATTATCACAAAATGGCAGCTCCCTGATGCCTGTTTTCGCGTGCGTTTAATGGACGAAAACTCGGGTAAGGTCCATAGGAAATTTTTCTAAAATCAAGCGACTTAGGCTTAAAAACACATGGCCGACCCATAGGGGCAATAAAAATTTTTGACTAAACCATTCCTTTAAACTCCTCATCTTCATAATCTTGTTTGATGAGCTCGATTAGGTCACTCAGACATGTGTCATTGGCTATTTCACAGATTTCTCCTGGCGAGATGTTGGAATTCTCCACAATTGGTGCTGGCGCCTTGATATTTCCTACCAGGTGAAAGGATTTCGGTAACTCCTTTCTCGGTCTCTTTTAAGATTGACTTCTTGGCGAGGAGGTGTTCTCAAGTTTCGCAAGAAAGTTCATGACCCATTTGGTTTGTTCTTTTTTGTTACTGTCTGATTCTTAGACTTTTTGGCTCTTGTTTGATTTTTTCCATTTGTCTTGCTTTTCAGTTCATGCTCTTTTCCTGAAAAGATGGAGAATATGTTTGTCTCTTTTTCCCGGGTGGGCATCTCTATTGGGAGGCTTAAATAGATCGATGATTTTGTCTTGCGGTCGACTCCCTCCTTGCCAGATCGCACAGGCGATTTAGCCATGCGGCTGCTGTTTCAGCCTCTTTGTTGAGGCGTTCAAGTTTAGTCGCCATACTATCCAGTGCCCCTAGTTTGGTGGCAAGCATATTTAACGCCATTCCTTGATCACGTATAGAGTCATTGAGTGATTCATACATTTTAGTGAATGGCGTTAATGTTATGGAGAGTGAAGCCATTATTAGGCTTTGTAAATCCCTGGTGTCAATGAGCAGTCTACTTCCTCGACCTCCTGTGCTCTGGTGACCCCAAATTGAAGCATCCGTGTTTTTATCTGAGGAGGCATCAGCTGTGTTGTTGAGAGTTCTTCACTGCTTGTTTCCGGAGAGGAAACTGTGATCAGAACTGTGATCAGAATGACTCAAGGGAAATGCTGGAGGAGCAGGGTTTCTATTCCCTTCGGTGACCTATTCCTCTCTTTCCTGTTCAGTACTTCTTCACCCAGGGTCATTCCTATTGGAATCTTTTGTAGAAAACGTGGGACTAGTGTTTGAATCTTCTCGAGACATGTTTGCCTCGAGGGCTGATAACCTGACTTGAATGGAAGCGAGGCTCAATCTTTTTTGAGAGGAAATTCCCTCTGTTAGGTCTGTTAAGTCTCTAGCTAACTGCGCTATTTCTGCACGGGGCCGTCACAGGAGAGGAGGTCTTACTGTCAACGTGTGGTTCCAACACTGATATTTCAGCATCAACCCAATTCGCACTTAAAAGTTTAATTGGGGCTTTTTGGCCACGAGGGGGCGCACGGATGAGCTTCACCTCCGTGTGAGCTCCTCAACCATAGGTCTGCGACGAGATTTGAGCCCCCGTCTCGTGACCCCCCCGAAAAGCAAACCGAGGAGAAGTTATCTGAAGACCCCCCCCCACCCAGGTGAAAACCCGAAGAAAATCGGACTGCGGGAATCCGAGATACCACATCGTAAAGCTGAACGTCACAGCACTGCTAGAAAGTGAAAGCAAAATAAGGGAAACCTCGCAATGGTCTCTAAATGGACACCTAAAGGTAGCGAAAGCCTACACAAGCAACGCGCAGGGCACCTTGCCTGGTCCCCCCACGCGGGCCACCCCGTCGTATGGGTGAAGTAGTGCAATTATCACTTCTGCGGAGGAGCAAAAAAGAATCTCCCAGCAGTGAACTGTGGTCTGCGCGCCCCTGAACAGAGGACGCCTCACCGAAACCCACGGTAAGCAGGCACCCCTAACACCCAAAGAGCAGTGGAGCCAGTGGGACGGGCCACGAGGATGCCCGACCCCACAGAAGTCCCAGAGAACCCTTGCACAGCGCTCCCTCCTAGCTAACCACTAGCCCCAGTAGCCAGCGAGCCGTCACTGGGCCGGCCCCCCCACGACACCCGGCGGAGTGAGGGTGAAAGGAGAGGGGCCTCGGCGCCTGCTCGTAGACACAAGGTTTCCATTGGCACAACCCAAACAACCCTGCTACGCAATAGGAACTCTGCAGCAATTAGTCCAGCGCACCTCACCCCAAGAGCGTGAGGGAGATACAGTAGGCCATAAGCCTGCTCAGCCCAACAAAACTCCCACAACCCTCTAACGAACTGGGCTCACACTCACTACCTGCACACCGTACCAACACCCAGAGAGCGCATCCCGCTGCACATTCAGTGGAGAGAGCTGGCAAAAAGGGACAAAGCCATCCAAGTGTCCCGGAGAGCAAGCAAGGTTAATCAGAGAGACCTACGCACCTCCCATCCGCCTTCTACTCACACAGTAGCTCTGATTATCAACCAACAACTAGAACCATTCTGAAGCCACCCGTCCAAACTGTAGTACAGAGGGTTGGGCCCCCGAACTAGGGGCGTGTGCCTCCTCTGTCATGCCTCCTCTGTCACAGTAGACACTCCATGAACGTTAAGGTGAAATTGGCCAGATACGCCTACACTCCACAGTCACCAACATCAGAGACCAAGGACAAAGCGATAATGGATGCCCCAGAGACGGGAGCAGTAGCCACCAAGGGCGACATTGCAGCCCTGTTGAACAAGATAAAAAATATGGGAGCCAATCTGGGCAGCAAAATAGATAAGATAACGCAGAGAATGGACAACATTGAGGAAAGACTTGAAGGGGTCGAGAATAATCAAGCCTCCATAGATACCCTCGAAACTCAAATGGATCTCAGACTATGAGAAATAGAAAACAGAGAGGTGGAATTTCGCCTAAAAATGGAAGACTTAGAAAATCGTGAAAGAAGAAACAACTTACGCTTTTTCGGCATTCCGGAACAGGAAGGGGAAACAGAAGAGGACCTCAAGAAAATCATTCACGACATTATCAAAATCCTGACGGCGGACAAAGATATCGATGAGCCTAAAACAGAGAGAATACACAGGGCTGGAGGACCACCCAGTGGCCCAAGATCAGTCCTTGCAAGATTTCACCGATACAAGGATAAAGCCAAAATCTTAGAGAAAGCCAGGTCTGGAGGTCCACTCACCCTTGGAGGAGCCCAGATTCCCATCTTCCAGGACCTATCCTCGCTTACCCTAGCCCTGAGACGCCTCTGTACCCCGCTGACGAAATAGCTCAAAGAACAAGGGACCCAATACAGATGGGGATACCCCTTCTCCCTCACCTTCGAACACGGAAGCAAGAGGATACAGCTAAGATCAGAAGAGGAGATCCAGTACTGTATCGTAGAACTCTTCGGCACAGGTCCAAGGGAGGGAGACAGAGAAGAACCCGAGCCAAACAGAAGGCTATGGGAACTTCAGGGACCAAGGAGGAAAAGAGTGAAGGGATCAAGGAAGTACAGGCGAGGCAACAATACACCAGATAGTGAAAATGAAAACAACATCTGAATGGTCCGTATCCAAGAGACGGAAAACGGAGAACCACAACTCAAGCGACCGTCAAGAACAAGGTGACCCGTGCCTCTTTGTCATGGGGCCAGACTCGTAGGAGAGACCCCCCCCACCCGGAAGGAGGGGAGTCATGATCAGCTGACGATGGACCACGGAACTGCATGTGCCATCAGATATCCTTTTATAAAAGTTATGGTTGAGTTCTAAGCATTGGGGGGCAGAGAGGAGAGCAGGAAGGGGGCTAAAAATGTTAAAGCGATTGTGTCTGTATTAAGGACCGTGCGGTAACGCTTCCCACCGGTGGTCTGACAGCGGATTGACAGTTTTCACCCAATCCAAATCGGACGCCACCAATCAAGGATGGAAGCCCTTGACAGAAAGAAGAAAGGGGGGAAACAAGGGCGGAGGGAAGGGGGTATTAGATTGCAGAACACTGAGGAGAGGGAGGGGGAGTAAAAACATTGAAGCTCAAGACGGTCAAGTACATTCAAAAGAATATTCTAACCTCGTTGGCATCTGGCGATAAACAACGGGACCCGCGGAATAGACAAAGAAAATGCATCGATAGCGAACATTAGCAATACTGTAAGCGACAGGCCCGGCTCAATCAGAATCGGAACACTGAATGAATGTCAAGGGACTCAATTCCCCCACCAAGAGGTCATTAGTCACGAGGGAATTCAAAAGGGCGGACCTCGACATACTTTTCCTACAGGAAACTAAATACATCAAAAGGGAAGAACGAAGGGTTCTGTACCCCAGTACTGGCACTGAACACTGGGGCTCAGGCCCCCTCAGGAAAGCTGGCGTCGGCATCCTAATCAGCAAAGGACTCCAATTTGAAGTGCTGAAAACGTGGACAGATGTAAGCGGCAGAGCAATCGTGCTGGTTGGTAAAATACAGGGCACCACCATCACACTTGCTTCTATATACGCCCCCAACTCTGGACAGTCAAGGTTTCTGCAACACATAGTCCCCAAAGTTATGATCGAAGCAGAAGGCGAAGTGATCCTAGGAGGCGACAGCAATATGGGGGCAGATCCAACACTGGATAGACAGGCCGGCAACCCACGGGCGAATAATCCACCCGAGGCCGGTCGCCCAGAAGTAATAGACATGATGAACACCTACAAGCTCAAAGATGCATGGCGTCATATGAACCCTCAACATACAAGTTTCACATTCTACTCCGCACCACACGCCACATATACCAGGATTGATTATATATACCTCACACCTGATCTAACGGAGGCGATGTCCACAACGAAAATATCCCCCATAACCTGGTCGGACCACAACATGGTCACGGTCACCCTCTGTCGAATGGCACTCCCCCACAGAAGCTTGAAATGGCGATGTAATGAAACGCTCTGGAAGGACCCGATATTTCAAGAAGAACTAGCGAAGGACATTGGTCATTGGTGAATACTTTGAACATAACAACACAGGCAAAGTCTCGAAAAACAAAGTTGGGAGGCAGGGAAAGCCACATGGAGAGGCTTATTAATCAGAGAAGGGGCGGCAAAGAAAAGGGAGCGTAATCTAATAGAAAATAAGCTTAGAAACGAAATAGCACGACTAGACCTTAGCGCACAATCCTCTGACGCAGAGAGAGAAAAGAGAATAGCAGAGGCAACTAGGAAGAGGGAGGAACTGCGTCAATTAGAGACTGACCTAACCTTGCGCAAACTCCAATATCTGAAACAGAAACATTACAAGAAAGGAGACAAGGCAGACGCATTGCTGCCAGCCAGGCTACGAGGACAATGTAAAGAAAGATGGGTGTCAACCTTAGAAAACGAGAACGCCCCTCATGCGGATCAACCCACCAACATCCCTGAAGCCTTTGCCAACTTCTATGAGAAGCTGTACACCTCTGAGAACATACCAGATGAGGGGGCATTACAGAATATATGAACAGGATAACTATCAGTAGGCTATCCCAGGAAATAGCTGAAGCTCTTGACGCCCCCATCACTGACAAAGAAATAGAAGACGCTATCAAAAGGCTCCCAACGGGGAAAGCCACCGGAAACGATGGATACACGGCAGGCTTCTACAAAACTTTCATTGACCCCCTCCTCCTGTTTATGGTTGAGCTCTTTAACCACATTCTCCAGACCGGCTCTGCACCCGAATCCTTCTCCGAAGCTCTAATCACGGTCATTCCCGAAGATGGCAAAGACCCCAAGCAGTGCGCATCCTATCGCCCCATTTCTCTCCTTAAAATAGATGCCAAAATGTACACGAGGGTCCTCACTGCATGGCCGAAAACACATATGCCCTCCATAATTCACAACAACCAAGTTGGGTTTATCCTTGGGAGACAGGGAGCAGATTCCACTCGTAAGACCCTACACCTCATACACAAAGCTAAGAAAATACCAAATACACCTGCACTATTCTCAATAGACGCAGAGAAAGCGTTTGATAGAGTCGAATGGCACTTTCTGGAAGCAACATTAAAGAAAATAGGCCTAGGCCCGGTACTTCGGCAAGGAATCAAAGCAGTATACACCTCTCCTCGAGCATCCGTAACAGTGAACTCTCAGTACTCCCGCTGGTTCCCACTGAGCAGAGGCACGAGGCAAGGATGCCCCCTCTCAGCAATATTGTTTGTGCTATCCCTGGAGCCACTGGCCCAAACGATCAGAACAGACGAAGGCGTTGAGGGCCTGCGTGTCCATGGAAGGGAATACAAACTGGCCCTATACGCGTACGACATTTTACTCCATGTACAAAATCCGATGACATCAATTACTCGCGCGATTCAACTCATCGAAGAATTATGGCTCACTATCAGGCTTCAAAATCAACAGATCCAAATCCATTCTCTTCCCGCTACAGGAACCCACCATGCACCAACAAGCTGAACTTGACCAACTGGGCCTCACCATCGGAGGCCCAACACTCCTATATCTGGGCATCAACCTCACGAGAGACGTTCCTGACACATATGAGGCCAACTTCCCCCAACTTCTAACCGCATTTGATGCGGACCTCGCAAAATGGCGACCCCTCACGATTTCTTGGATGGGATGTCTGAACGCCATCAAGATAGTTAGTCTCCCACGTTTCCTATATCCATTCCAAGTTCTCCCCGTGAAGATCCCACAAGACCTTTTTAAACAAGTAAAAAGGGCAATAACGCGATTCTTATGGGCAGGGAAGAAATGTAGAATACCTTATGAAACCCTCATACGACCCAAAGAACAAGGGGGGGTCGGCCTCCCCGATATCGAGCAATACTACCAGGCAGTCCAGCTAAGAGTCCTCGTCCCTCACCTGAGACAGGAAGGATTTACAATGGGTACAACTGGACAACGATAACCTGACCCTGGCGACACTCTCAGCATGGCTATGGGTGCCCAGACCAATGCTCACACAAAAACTATGCGACCATCCCATCCTGGGGACGATATGGGACATATGGAAGGAAGGAAAGGGAATGACGGGAGTAACCACATGGCTGTCCCTCCTGAGTGACCTATGGGCCCCAAGAGTCAGAGAAGAAATCCCAGAACACCCCAGGTACCAAACCTGGTTTGATTCAGGACTCGAAAGAGTCGGACAGCTATGGAGAGAGGACACATTCATAGCAATCAAAGAATTGGAGGAAGCCCTCCAACTGCACCCAATACTGATTTTCCTCTATCTATGCTTGAAGGGTGACCTATCCAATTGAGAATGGAGCACCAAGATACGTAGAGAACTCACTGCCTTTGAGAAAATGCTTGACACGACCACCACGAATAAAGGCCTGATATCACGCATGTACAGTGCCTTAATCAGTAAAGGCCAAGACCTGAACCTGAGCCTTAAAGAAAAATGGGAAACTGACTTCCACAGAGAGTTTGACCAACAGGCATGGGACACAATCTGCAAAACACCCGCCCGAATATCTATTGCTGCATAATACAAACTACACGCAATTAAACTGCTTCATAGATGGCAATATGATCCCCACAGACTGTCAAAAATGTACCAGATCAACAGCCCAAAATGCTGGAGACAATGCGCAACGAATGCCGACTACTGGCACTTGTGGTGGGGCTGCCCCAAAGTGCGCACATATTGGACAGAGGTGCTGGGATGGATTAAACAAATAGACGGCATTGAAAGAAGCCCAACTCCCCTCCTGACTCTATTCAGCCTAGAAGAAGACGATGATGAACTGGTCAGGATAAAGGGACTTGCATCCCCGCTTCTACTAGCGGCAAGAGCCGGGCTAGTCATCAAATGGAAATCTCAACAACTCCCAGCAAAAAAAGAATGGATTAGCATTGCAACAAATATATATATGATGGAAAAAATGACAGCCACTCTCCATGGAAAAGCAGCATGCCATGAAGAAACCTGGAGGGACTTTGCCGCTCTACATGTCCCAAACCAAACATGAAGACTACCCGACGAACTTGGATCTCTTTAACATGCACATTCATATAAAAGCCAGACACCACTCACAAACCTGCAGGTGAAAAGGCCTGTCGCACTATGTGAACATATGCAAACCGACCAAGACAAACGTCCCGAACGTCACAGTATACAGATCAAGCTTTTGCCAACTAAACGTGTGAAAAGATAGAACGTCTGGGGGGAAGAGGGGATGGGTAGAGACTAATTTAATGCAAAAGGGAACGGAAAATCAAATGTGATATTTCTATGGTTCTTACTAAAGTGCTTTGTTAAATTGTTGTAACGATATGAAGATACCATAAGTGTACCAGTTTGCGTTACCTCTATGTTTCAAAATCAATAAAACATAAATTTAAAAAAAATAAAGTTTAATAGGAGGGAATTCACCTTCCTCTTGACAGGAAGCTTGATTTAAGATTCGTATCTGTATTTAATTTGGTCTAATTCTCTTACCCCCATTTTGAATGTTATTGTGCCAAATGTGATCCTACCTGTGTCCACCACCACTGAAAATGTGCTACCCAGTGCAAAATGTGTGATAGGCAATTCTTCTACCCCCATTTTGAATGCTATTGTGCCAAATGTGATCCTACCTGTGTCCACCACCACCAAAAATGTGCTCCCCAGTGCAAAATGTGTGATAGGCAATTCTTCTACCCCCATTTTGAATGCTATTGTGCCAAATGTGATCCTACCTGTGTCCACCACCACTGAAAATGTGCTCCCCAGTGCAAAATGTGTGATAGGCAATTCTTCTACCCCCATTTTGAATGCTATTGTGCCAAATGTGATCCTACCTGTATCCACCACCACCGAAAATGTGCTCCCCAGTGCAAAATGTGTGATAGGCAATTCTTCTACCCCCATTTTGAATGCTATTGTGCCAAATGTGATCCTACCTGTGTCCACCACCACTGAAAATGTGCTCCCCAGTGCAAAATGTGTGATAGGCAATTACTCTACCGCCCCCCCACCACAACACCACCCAAGCCCCCTGCTCAACACCACCCTTGCCCACCACCTCACCCACCCCTCCAACGGACCCCACCCTATCCGCCAAAGAACCCCACCTTAAATGCGCCATGATCAACGCTAGATCCATCAATGCCCACGCTCTGGACATCCATGACCTCATAACCACCCATGACCTAGACCTGCTCATGATATCAGAAACCTGGCTACATGAGGCCTCCGGCCCTGCACTCTCCCTTGCACTGCCCCCTGGCTATTCCATCACCAGACAGGATCGCCCCTCTAAAGGTGGAGGTATAGCAATCATCGCCAAAGACTGCCTCACCATTAGAAAGGTAGAAAAATCCTTACACAACAACAACGACTACCTCCAAGTCAAAATCAACCTCTCCCCCCACTGTACCATTGCTGTTCATATTGTCTATCGCCCTCCAGGCCCAACAGGAGACTTCCAAGCCTCCCTCATCCACCTCCTATCTGACAACCTCAAAAAACAATCGAAAGCCATTCTCCTTGGGGATGTCAACCTAGGCCTCCTGGACAGGAAAGACAGCAGCCAAATCCCTTGACTCAGCCCTCAAAACACTAGGCTACAAGAACACCATCTTTAGCCCAACTCACACCCAGGGCAGAACACTTGACTGGATCGCTCAGCACAACTGCCCACTCATCATCACTGGAAACACTCCCACCCCATGGTCTGACCACCATATCATCACCTTTAGTTTCCTCACCACCAGCTCCTCAACTCCGCCACCCCAACCCCTACCACCCTGCTTCGCAAGAAGCTCCCGTCAGCTCACTAAGGAAAGGCTACTGCCCTTCCTCCAAGGCCCAACCTTCAGACCGCCTTTCTCCTCCGACCCAGAAACTCTCGCATCAACCTATGATGTTGCCATCAAAGCAGCTATCAATTCCATTGCCCCACTTAAACCTCGTAAATCCAAACCCACAACCCACTCTAACTCCTGGTTCACCCCAGACTTGCTCACACTCCGGAATGAAAAAAAGGCAGCTCTTACACAGTGGCAAACATCCCACACTGACAAAGACAAGTTGATCTTTAAAGCCCGCTCTACGGTTTACAAAAAAGCTATCACCCAAGCAAAAGCCAAATCTTTTGAATCCAGAATCTCGGAAGCTCAATCTAGCACAAAAGAAATCTTCGCCATTTTCAGGGAGCTAGAGACTCCCATGCCCACCCCCCAGAACTTCACCAAAGACAAAGCCTGGTGCGACGAAATTCAAACAGCCATGCAAACCAAACTGAGCCGCCTCCCAAGCAAAATACTAGCTACTAAACAAGCCCTGCCTAATACGCATATCCCTGCCCCACCACCTACCTCGGACCCCCCTCAACCCTTCTCCTTCAAACCCATACAGGAAAAAGACATCATTAATATAATGAGGAATATCAAACCCTCTAACTGTAAAGGTGATGCTTGCCCAGCCACTCTCATCAAGGACTGCACAGAAGCGCTTGCCCCCTTCCTGACAGCCTTTGCCTCCTTTGCAACAGGGAAAGTCCCCGCCTCCCTTAAGGAAGCATGGGTCCGCCCTCTCTTAAAAAAACCAACTCTCGATCCCACCTCCCCCAACAACTATAGACCCATCACCACTGTCCCTTTCCTCCTCAAAATACTGGACAAAGCAGCCTACCTGCAGGTTCAGCACTTCATCGAAGAGAACAAACTCCTGGGACTCCGCCAATCTGGCTTCCGCCCCAGACATGGGACGGAAACCGCCCTACTTGATCTGAAAAACCAGATGGACGATGCTAGGGACATGGGCAAACCAGCACTTCTCCTACTTCTTGACTTATCTGCGGCGTACGATCTCGTTGATCATGACGTCCTATGCCATCACCTCTCCTCCACTGCCAAGTTCTCCCCTGACGCCACAGCATGGATCACCTCCTTCCTACAAGACAGAACCATGCAAGTATTCTCTGACTTAGCTTCTGCCTCACCCACCATCATACTATGTGGTGTGCCCCAAGGCTCGTGCCTCTCCCCCACCCTCTACAACATCTTGACACGACCCCTCTTCCTCATCCTCAACGCTATGGGTATCTCTTACACTAACTACGCGGACGATACCCAGATCCTCCTCACCCTCACCGGCAACTATGACACTGACTCTTTGACCCTTAACAATCTCTACAACAACATCCAAGCCTGGATGGCAGACAATGGACTATGCCTCAACTCAGACAAGACTGAACTCCTACTGGTAGGTTCCCCCGACACGCTAAAAAATCTTGACTCCCAATTCAGTCACTTCACCATCGACACCATCAAAATACCTGTCTCAGACTCAGTCAAAACTCTTGGAGTTTATTTGGACTCCAACCTATCCATGGACAGACAAGTCAACGCAATTGCCTCCTCAGCTGCATATCACGCTAAACTTATCAACGCAGTCAGGCCTTTTCTCTCCAGAGAGAACTGCACAAACATAGCCAGAGCCATCACCGGCTCCAGGCTAGACTATTGCAATGTACTATTTCTAGGAACATCAAAAAAAAACCTTGAGAGGCTACAAGTCATCCAGAATAGTGCTCTCCGTGCCGCCCAAGGCATTGCTAAAAGAGACCACATCTCGGAGGCCAGAAAACTGGCCCACTGGCTCCCAATAAAAGAGAGAATCGTGTTCAAAGCGCTGACACTGACACACAAGTGCATCCATCTCACTGCTCCAGACTACCTCTCACAAAGAATCCACCCCGTCGCCTCTACAAGACCAACCAGATCACCCTATACCAACATGCTCTGTGTGCTACGAGTAAAAAGAGCTAGAGCGGGTGGATCCAGCTTCCCATATCTCGCACCTACTCACTGGAATGCCTTACCTCCCACCATCCGAAGTGAGGCCTCCCTCCTCACTTTCCGCAAAGCAATGAAAACCATCCTCTTCTCATAAGGTCCTTCGTAGCGGCATGAATACCAACCATAGGACCCACTGCTTAATCTGTATTGACCAATCAAATAAGCTGTAATGATACCTATGTCTGTGTTTGTATGCAATGTGCCATTTACTGCTACCACGTCTGTACCCCTGTAACTAAGCTCATGCAAGTAACAGCGCCTCAATGCCCTTGGGCTGCTTGCGCGCTATATAAATATAAATAAATAAATAATTGTTGTTCCTTCGGGTAATCTTTCCCCAGGCCCAGCGCCTTCATTAGCATTGCTAATGCTCGTAGTTTCCAGAGGTAACATGTTATTCTCTTCCATGACTTGATCGGATCCCGCCTGATGATTTAGAGGATTTTTGCATGGTGCAATGCTTCTTTTGTTAGTGACTTTTGAGAAGTTTTCTACTACAGAATTCAGGGGTTTGGAGGTCCCTTTATTCAGTTGACGAGTTTTCATATTCGCTTTGATGCATAGCTTCACGTAGTTGAGGCAATGAGTAACAATTTTGTGATCGGTTGTGTAGTATGGTACCCTCTCTTATTTCAAGAAAGTTATTATTTGCTAAGTAATCAGCTAGCTCCAATCTTCGTTAGCGCAGTTCCCTTTTTCTAGTGCCGGCTGTGAGTAGCTAAGTGTACAACCTGCTCCAGAATTTCTACTTTGAAGTGTTGTACCAAAAGTGCAAATTATGTGATCACACATTTTAGGTGTTTTACTCACTGCCCAACTGTTAATGAGCAGCGTTGTCCCTATTCCAGATCCTGCATGCAGGGGCTGCTAAGCGTTATGGGCAGTTTTCATATCCCACTCGCCCACGGAACACGAAAGAGAATTGATTGTTTTTTAATACCTGACCTTTTCGCTTATATGTTGTCATTACTATATCATTCTAAACATTTCAATAAAACCGTATGAACAAAAAAACTCAGCATGAACATGATTCTGTTTTTTTTTGCGAAATGCATCTGAAACGAGCATGAATTTAATCGACATTAGAATCCGTCAGGCAGCTCGAAGGCAATTTACATTAAAAAAAAACAAGTTCCTCACACACACACTGTACTGAAAAACCAATAATGCCTTCAATCCTGCTAAAGCAGGGGGCATCCTGTAAGAAAGCGTTGATATTTGTATGCTACTGTCACTACTAGGATTCTTACTGTACACTATTGGATGAGCATAGATGCCCAGAGTATTGTTCTATGGAAAAACAAGGTATCTAGATTGTTGTGGTTGGAATTAGAAGCCTATAGGGTCATGGGACACCTTGGTATCGAGGTTCCTGTGTCTCTCGGAGCAGTGAGTATGAAATGGTCTAAAATAACAGTGCCCTACGATAAAGGGGGGATTTGCGTCTGTATCTTATCGCGGCACATGCGCACTATGCATCGTACTGATTTCTGCAAGATGACACTAAAAAAATCGTGACTCAGAGAGATATCGGATCCATGGTGCTCTCCCCGACTTATTCTAGCGACTGTTTGTATGACCCGATCCGCATGACTACGCTAGCCAGGAAAATGCTATATCAGTATAGGAAAGTTGAGATGCCGTATTGCAGGGGCCTGCCACTTTGGGGTAATCCTGCCCTTGCACCAACAGTGGATAGGGAAATATATCAACCCTGGTCGCAGCTACAATACACAAAGCTGGGGGACTTGTATAGTGAAGGAACCTTTATTACAGTTTCAGCGGCCATCCCAGATACTCAGCGGGACCCCTTGTGGCTGCTTCAGCATTTCAGGCTACAGGCTGCTTTCCAATCTATGTGGCCAGTTTTCCAGAGTAGCCGCCGAATGACCCATGTCTAGCATATGTTGTTGGAGATAGGGGGAGTAAGGGCTCTGTAGCAACACTGTATAAGGTGATTACGTCTAACACCCTGCCTGCCACTTCTAGGGCTCATGAGAAATGAGTGGCGGATCTTGATATCGAGATCACCGATGACATGTGGCACTGAATGTGCTCCCTTACAAGGAAGGTATCGTACATCTACCGGTTCAGACTAATCCAATTCAAATTATTAAAAATGTTACACTGCACCTGTGCAAGAATGCAGATATTCCAACGAGATTGTGAGGGCATTTACCCCAGATGTAGGGTGGAGGGGGCAAAGTACGTGCACATGATTTGATCCTGCCCGATGCTGTTTAACTTCTGGGTGGAGGTATGTGATGCGCTGGGGAAGATAGAGCATCATCGACTGCCTGTTTGTTTGGGCTATATAAGGACCCAGATGCGTCCCCGTGGACATTTCTTCAAATTGGGTTTCTCCTTGCTAAGAGATTCATTCTGCAGCTGTGGACCAAGCATTGCACTCCCAAGTTGGAGCAATGGTTAAAAGATATTGCATAGTCCAACAATTTGGAAGAACAATGGAGGTCCACCCTGCCGTATGGTATAAGCTGTATCTACTGAATAATAGCCCCCTACAAATGCAGCAGCCCCTGTGGTGACTGCCCCTTTAAGGGCACACACACGCGGCAGAGTGATGTAACTCCGCCGTGTGTCCCTATAATAAACGGGCGTTCCACGGCCGCATCAGTGCAACCATGGAGCCCGGACGGCAAGCACGTCTCTGTGTGTGCTCTGTGACAGGGGAGGATCACGGGGGCCAGAGGGGTGATCTAGCCTAATGCAAAAGTGGCGACGAGTCGGGGGAGTAATCCGACGCGGACCCAAGCGCAGGCGGTGAGAACTCAAATGCAGAGGAATTTTTCTCCTGTTTTCATGCCGCAGAGCCGGCCTAGTCCACACGGTCGGCCACCATCTTGCCCACGCGGTGGTGAGGGTTGCGGCTCCTGGTAGGAGTGCTTGTGCACCCCCCACATGAAATGTTTGGAACCCCTGTACAGGGGACAGCATTGTGCTGCACATCCTTCATTTTGGAGTGTTTTCAACACTTTTAAAACGTTGAGTGTGAGGCGAGGAGCTGGGGGAGGCCTACAGTCTATTGTTCTTGTCCCCTGGGCCCACTCCAATACATTTTTGGGAGATCCAATCTGTGGACCAGGAGAACTGTCCCATTTTCCCTGGCTGTTTGGACATTGGTGGAAGGGACTACTGTGTCTGTAGGCCCTGGGGTGGAATAGTGAGAAGTGGCTATATGCCCAATTTTTGGACATTTGGACTGGATGCCAGGCAGGGCATTTGGTGACTGTGTGGTGGTGGAGAGCAATCATCAGAAGTGGCTCGAAGGGGAGTGTCTGGCCAGCATCATCACGCTCAATATCTTGGCACAGTTTGCCTGGAGGAGGCCATCGGTGAGTTGCAGCCCCGGTGCTCTGGTGGGGTGCTTGTGCGCTCACTGTCATGAATGACCAGGGTGCTGGGGCAGGAGCCCAAGCACCAGAACCAGCTGGACCAGTGGCTGCGTGCATTCTGAGACAGCAGGGGGCGCTCACACCAATGCCAGAGTTTGATATCTTGGGGGGGACGTCAAGACTTGGACCAAGGTGGAGACTCTGGATTGATCAGCTCGACATGTACTTCCGGGCCACTGGGAGACTGATGAGGACAGTGAAGTGGCCACACTTCTTTACTTAGCGGGACCGGCGGTGAATGAAGTCTATCAGTCCCCGACACCTGCTGATGGGTCATACATGGCAGCCAAGAACGCACTGCGTGAGTATTTCATGCCGCTAGCCAACGCGGATTATGAACGCTTTGTGATGTGTAGTGCCAGACTGAAGGACGATAGTCTCTGGACACTTTCTATGGACGGCTGCTCCGGATGTCCCTGTCATGTGCCTGGGAGAATTCCCAAGCAATGATTAGAAACCAACTCATGCAGGGCTGCTCCTCTGGAAAACTGCACAGACAAGTGCTGCAGGAACCGGGACTCATGCTGCCCTGCATATTGTAGCTCGGCTGCTGAAAGGAGGTGTCGGAGGTGCGTGCTTCAATAATGGATGCAGAAGTGCATCCAGGGAACATGGAGGAGGTATGTGCTCTGGGCCACGGTCAAGACGGAAGAGGAGGCCGACATCCAAGTGGTGGCCAGCGGGACAGAGGTGCTAGAGCCCTCGAATCCTGCACAAAGGGTGGGTATGACCTCCCACACCCTGCAGAATGCCCAGCACAGGGGAAGGCCTGTGGACATTGTGGGGCATTTGACCACTATGCCCTCATGTGCAGGGCTCCATTGCTGGTGGTGGTACCAAGGGGGCCAGTGCGGGCAGGATTTTTCAGACCACAGTGCCCGCCCAATGTCTCCCAAATGGACCAAGAAGAGGATGGTGCACCTCACGAGGAGGAAGTGGAAGAAGAGGAGGAGAACATCTTTTTCATCTCGAGCATCAGTGTGACAGCCACGGTGCCTTGTGAAAGTCAACAAATCAACGGTGCTGGTGGACACAGGGGCGTCAGTTAATGTGATAGCCAGGGTGCACTACGATGCCATGGTGGCGCCACCCACGTTACAGAAGCCCAGGGCGCACATATTCACCTTCGGTGGCGAGCAGCCGATCCCGTTGGCTGGGGCATTTGTGGCCAATGTTGCACATGGAGGGTTGTCCATCAAGGCCCGATTTTATGTCACAAGCGTCAGCAGCAATACCCTTCTGAGTTGTGCGGCAGCAGAAGTGCTGGGCATCATGAGTTTTGCATACTCTGTGTATGTGGAAGACGTGCAGGGGCTGCTGGTGAAGTACAGCCAGCTTTTCGCGGGAATTGGCTGCACGGCTGGCGAACCAGCGAGGCTGCATATTGACGAGTCAATTCAACTGATTGCGCTCAAGCACCACCGAGTCCCATTCCATCTTCGGGATCTTGTTGACAAAGAGCTGGACAGTTTGGTGGCACTAGATATCATTGAGAAAGTGGATGGACTGACCCCGTGGGTGTCTCCAATTGTCATTCCAAGGAAGCCCAAGCAACCCGACACTGTGCGAATTTGTGTTGACATGAGGCTCCCAGACAAAGCCATTAAGCGCAAAAGACACATCACCCCCACGATCAATGACATCATTGCAAATTGCAATGGCCGTGCTTCTTTTCAAAGCTTGACATTAGGGCGAGATACCATCAAGTGGTGATTTAAGGTACATAACCACCTTTAGCACACACTGAGACCTCTACTGATACAAACGCCCGAGTTTGGCAGTGTCATCTGTGACACAGGTATTCCAGAACATCATTCGTGGGGCCCTGGCTGACTTGAATGGAGTCCTCATCAGTGACGACATCCTGGTGTTTGCGAAGATGGAGGCGGAGCACCTGGAGTGGCTAGTGAAGACCTTGGAATGGCTGCAGGTGCTCGGATTAACATTGCATAAGGACACATGTGAGTTCCGCAAGAAAACTATTGAATTATAACTATAAAGAACAAAAAACTATAAGAACACCCTTTCCCTGTGCAGAGTCCCTGTCCCTAGGTTAGAGGTGATGGGCCGCCTATTTAATAGGAAAGGAGAGAAAATAGCTGTCCCTGCATCTACAAGGTATACAGTTAAAGCCTCTCTCAATAGCTAAAAAAAATGGCGAATGAGCTGGGCCAAATCTACTTGTATTCCATGGACATTTCGTGGAGGAAGTATTTCCTTAGGGCGCACAGGCCCTATAATTCTTAATAGGCGGCCCATCACCTCTAACCTAGGGACAGGAACTAAGCACAGGGAAAGCGTGTTCTTCCGCCTAGGGACTCTGCTAGCTTACACATTCATTGAAAAAAAGAAGTAAGATTACAAGAAATGTCTCTCCTTTGAAGTGTTTTTGTGTGATATAACGGATACCTTAGTTAACAATTAAAGCCATTCCTTACTTCCAATCAGATTCCCTGATTCTTTTTGTGGACTATGGGATACAACATCGGAAGATCACACTAGTTTGGCCCAGTGCAAATGGCGAAGCGTAAAGGTTTATGAGAACGTTAAAGTGTTTTGCATCACCCAAGGACACTGCCTGCAATGGGCTCTGTATCAGTTCCTGAGGAGGGAATACAGGGCCACCCCGCATTCATCTACTGGAGTGGCACCAGCAGAGGCGATCTTTCGGCGATGTCCGAGGGGTCTGATCCCTGAAGTGCGGGAGTGGGAACCAGCTGTCATTGTCAATGCTCAGGTGGAGCGTGAAAGGAGAATCAGGACGGAGGGGAGAACATGAGAAGAGAGCTTCGGCCCCAGCAGCTAACTCTGGGGGATGAAGTGCTTGTGAAGAACTGGCATCCTCAAGGCAATCTGTCACTAATTTATGAGCCCAGTCCAATGGAGGTGGTGGCGGTGCGTGGCTCGATGGTGACTGCATCAGACGGGACTGCCACTGTCACCTGCAATGCCAGCTTCTTCAAGAAGGTGGGAGAGACCAGGCCGAAGGCGATTCTAAGAAGAGACTGTGGTGATGTACCGGACGAGGGCGGTGGCTCGACCCATCCGCTGAGTCCCCCAGGTCAGGGAGACACAGGTGAGGAGGGCCCGAGCAGGAGGTATCCCCAGAGGGTCGGGAGGGGGAAGCCTGCCCATCTTAATGACTATGTTTTGGACGCCTGAACTGGTGGACCCAGCCCATGGGCGGAAAAGTGACTTGTGGGACTGGGAGGAATGTGATTAAAGGGGTGTTCATTTTTGGGTGCAGTGTAATGTTTTGAAGTGTTTGTAATTTACCTCTCATGTTGTTTGATATGAAAAAGGAGGAGTGTGGGGACTGCCTCTTTAAGAGCACACACACGCGGCGGAGTGACGTAAATCCTTCGCATGTGTCTATAATAAACGGGGCGTTCCACGGCCACAGCAGAGCGACCATGGAGCCTGGAATGCGAGCACGTCTGTGTGTGTGCTCTGTGACAGGGGGGCCCACGGAGGCCAGAGGGGCGATCTGGCCCCATGCAACAGCCCCGAGCCAATGTGAACATTCTACATGATATACAATAAGTGAATTTACTCAAGATGTGGTTGTTTGTTTTTAAGTGGAGCTATGAGAATTGTCATATCTACATGCACTACTTACTTCCTCCTTTACCTTCTTTCTTGCTTTGTCTCATTTAGTATGTGTGTTTTATCAATATCAGTCCTGTAGTTACATGAATATGATTGATTGCCTGTATTACTGAGCTTTCATAAATAACGTTTTTTTAAAAAGAGAAATAAGCCTCTAGGGCCAAAGTAAGAAATAGGTATATAGATTTTTGTCTTGCATGGCGACTTATTTTATGCCAAGTTAAAACCCTGCATATTTTTGTAGGGTGTTGTGGTACACTGTAGATAGGTCTGATGTAGTGAAGGTGGCCTCTTCTCTTAGAATGTTCAGCATTTCTGCTATTACGGGCACATAATAACCTGCTTTCCTTGTGCCCCCCCCTCTGATTGCCTGTGTTGCCGAGTGCCCCCTACCCCCCTCTTCCTGTGTTGCCGAGTGCCCCCCACACCCCTCTGATTGCCTGTGTTGCTGAATGCCCCTCACCCCCTCTCTGATTGCCTGTGTAGCCGAGTGCCCCCACCCCCTCTGCTTGCCTGTGTTGCCAAGTGCCCCCCACCCCTCTCTGATTGCCTGCGTTGTCCGAGTGACCCCTACCCCCCTAATTGCCTGTGTTGCCAAGTGCCCCCACTCCTCCTTCTGATTGCCTGCAATATCTGATTGCCTGCGTTGCCGAGTGCCCCCCACACCCCCTCTGATTGCCTGTATTGCCAAGTGCCCCCCCTCTGATTGCCTGCGTTGTCCGAGTGCCCCCCACGCCTCCTCTGATTGCCTGTGTTGCAGAGTGCGCCCACCCCCCCTTCTGATTGCCTGCGTTGTCCGAGTGCCCCTCACCCTTCCCTCTGATTGCCTGTGATGGCCGAGTGCCCCCACCCCGCTCTCTGGTTGCCTGTGATGTCTGTCATACCCCCCTTTTTCTCGCATGCATGTGTTGCCTGTTTTGCGTGATTGTACTATCCTGCTTGCCCCTTTCCCTTCAGCCCTCCCTTCTACCCCCCACATCTAACCTCCCCTTTACTTCTCCACTCTTTCAATTTTTATTCTCTGTTCTTCCTCCTCTTCTTTTCTCCCATCTTCCTCTCTCCCCCTTACTTTTTTCTATGCACTTACTCTATCAGAATTGGCCTTTGACCTAGTATGATAGCAACAATGTTTGTTCTCCGCCCCCTTTCCTTAATTGTTTCTCCCCCCCCCCTTCCAGCACTACCTGAAATGTCGTCAGGCCTAGTGGGATAGTCGCTTGTTTTGTTCCTCTCCCCCTTTTCTCCTCCCCTTCTCCCTCACCTCTTGTAAATCTCTGGCTCTATCAGAAATGTCACCAGGCCTAGTACAGTAGTCGCCTGTCTGTTCCCATTTCCTTCCCACCTCCTCCCATCCTTTCTGTGTCTTAGCTCTTACACTATCTGAAATGTTGCCAGGCCGAGTACAATAGTTAATTTCACATTGTTATTGTTCACCACCTGTAAGAATGTCATTGTATTTTCCCTTGTTCCCTGCTTTGCCTTGAACCGCTTTGAAACACATTGTGTATAGGTGCTATATAAATAAACTTTCATATCATATATGGGCAGCTGGATTGGAACTACCCAAAATGCAATAGGCCGAAACACTACTCTGTCAACTCTCGTTTGTCTTTGTATGCCAAAGTGGCAGAAAAAATCCCTTAAGTCTGCATGTTCATTGTAACCTTGTCCAAAAAAAAGACATGGGTGTATATGGAAAAAATCACCAGATGATTGAAAACCGTACCTACTATAGTAACTGTTTCTATATTTTGAATGTGGAAGGTTCACTATATATATTTTCACGGTATGTCATCTCTATGAACTCATTTACAAAAAGACTACTGAATGGTCAGTGTTTTTTACTGTGGCTCTGTTTGGGATCGCCCTGACCCATTATCTATGCATACCATAAAGAGTGTGTATGCATTTTGTACACCACACCCTTATTCCTCTCTAAATGGTGTAGTATGTTTCTGCACACCCTTTGGCTCTCAGGCCCAGACTATATAACAGAAATTACTACTTTTTGATTAGAATGAAATCCTCATTCGAACCCAGAGGAGGGCCTGTGTCCACCCAAGTTCCACCAGGAACCCTTCTTTATGTGCCACCATGTTTCGTTCGATGTCTCAGCCCCTGGCATCTTCTCTAGGCCTCCTCAACACCCCTCCAGCCCTCACATCATCCCGAACCACCTTAGCTGCTGGCGGCTGGCCCAAGGTACCCTGCTCCGGCTGCTGTGCTCCTTTCTCATCTGCATTGCCCGCCAAAGAAATAGGAAAGGCAGTCTTTCTATATACTATGGTAACGATCGTCTTTGCTTTTCTTTTTTTTTCACACGTGATCGGGCTCGCACAACACGCAGAGAGTATTTCTTCTATCATAACATTTTCTTTTACACTATTTGTACCCCCGAGGGAGACCCTATTTTTGCAATTGTCAGTTTTGCTTTTCTCATCTGAACCTTCCTTCCATTTACCCGATCACATGTCTCCAAAGCTTAAAACAAGCCTCCCGAATAAACCATTCTCTTTACTTTGGAGGCACGAAGAAGAGGTTATGCTTGTGGGTGGGGCTTTATGAAGTCCCAGTAAATATAGGCGTGTTCCTAAATAAACATGCACACTTTGATAGCATAGGTTTGGAACTCTCCTCTCACAACTTGTGTTTAAACGGTTGTGGTATCAGGTGGCACTGCACTTGGAGGGGTTTGATCAAATATGAAGACATTTTCCTGCTTATATATTCCTGTTCTTTCACGGAGGCTTCCCTTAATACTGCAACGGTTTAACAAATGCTAGTCCTTCCTCAACATTTCCCTCATCGCTTACCTCCTAATTTCATTATATTGGGCCCTGCCACTACTTGGTGATTGTTAGGGAGATGTTTGAGACCCTGGTGAGGGCTGTGAAACCATCTAGCCTAATGGTAGAACAGTGTTTCTCACCAAAAAGAAAAACCACACTCTCTAAAGTGGTAGCTGTGGCAGAGCAGTCAGGCGTGAGGGAGGGAAGCTAGCAGTGATGTATAGGTATTGGACACACTTAATCGAAGGGGAACACACAGCACGGTTATACAGAAAAATGCACGCTTTTAATAAAGCAGACACAAGATATAAGTCCTTGGCTGAAAGCTCATCACATAGTAACACATGGTGCATGTATAAAAAGAAAAAAAAAGTAATTCCAACCCCCACCTAAACTGTATGTGTTGCTACTACCTGGTGGTAGGCACAACGCAAGACTAACGGGTGGGAATAAAGGGAGACACCCAGGCAATAAAAAGATACATTAATGGATTTATTTTATGTATTTGTTTATTAGTACTGCGCCAAAAGCCTGTGCATGTTGGGGCACGAAACACATGCACAGAAGACATATCCATCAAAAACAGGACAGGAGCAGCGGAACTAATCCAGGGAAAGTAAAAAAAGACCACTTAAACAAATGAGTTTTCAGGGCTTTCTTAAAGGTTCTCAGATTGTCATCACTTGTAACAGCAGCAGGGAGGTAGTTCCAAAATGTAGCTGCTTTGACAGTGAAGGATTTTCCTAAGCCTTTTTCACGTTTCGTGTATATTTAGGGCATTTGACCTGCTCTTTGTCTGCTGACCGCAGTGCTCTAGCAGGATGGTACTGTGCTATGTGGGTTTTCTGGTAAATTGGAGCTGTTCCATGTCCGTATTTGTGGACAATGGACCCTACTTTGAAGTAGATTCGTTCCTGTATGGGTAAGCAGTGTAGGTTCCTCCTATGATGTGTAATGTGCTATCGTTTTGTGAGTTTATTGACAATGCACATCGTGTTATTTTGTAGCACCTGACGCTTCCCTACATTATTGGTTGAGGCACCGATCAGTAGAGAGTTACAATAGTCCAATTTGGACAAAACGGTGGCTCGGTCCATAGTTGCAGCGTTGTCTCTGCTAATGTATGGGCGAATAGTTCTCAAGAGGTAGAGGGAATAGTTGCAGCTTTTTTTCATCTGATTGACATATGCATCAGAGTTAAGAGAGGCCCCCAAATGGATGCCCAGGGTCTTTACCATGTTGACAATAGAGATATAGAGATACAATGTGTGCCTATCTGAAAACTGGTGTAGTCAATACTAAGTTTGGCACGTGTGGCTGTTGAGCCAAAGATCATGAGCTCTGTCTTGTCGCCATTTATGCATAACTAGTTGGTTGACATCCAGTCCTCAACATGATGATATATGGTAGATAGGATTGTGGTCTCAGTAGTATACACTACTGTTATTTCAATGACTAGCTGTGTGTCATCAGCGTAGTTGGTAAAATACACGCCCAGATCGTCCATGAGTGAGCAGAGGGGTCTGATGTACAGATTGAAAAGTAATGGCGACAGACTTGCCCCCTGCGGGACCCAACACCAGATGGGAGCTATAGGTGATTGCGCTTGTCCCCATTGGATTCTTGCCCCCCAGCTGACAAGAATGAGAGGAAGCAGTCCACCGATTTGTCTGAGCAGTGGCCCAAGTGGAATAGTATGTGTTTGAGAATACCATGGTCCACCAGATCAAAGGCAGCGGATAAGTCCAATAGGGTCAGGATGCCCACTTTGCCCGCTTCTGTGATTTGCAGCATGTGTGACTGAAGATCTATTAGAGCCATCTCGGTACCATGGTTAGGCCGAAAGCCCAACTGTTTAAGGTGTAAGATATTATTTGCTTCAATGAAACTCTGAAACTGCATGTACGCTGCTTTATCCAGGACTTTGAGCAGCACATTGCAGTTAGTGATCAGTCTAAGGTTGTTCGGATCTTTGATGTCAAGGTTGTTGTTTTTTTGGGAGTGGAGTAATTTCAACTGTTTTGATGTACTTGAATACCCTTCCTTCCCTGAAAGAGGCGTTTACAAACCTGGTGAGAAAAGGAGAAAAGATGTCCTTATATTTCAGAAGACTTAGCAGGAATGCTGTTTTTCCGAAGACTATGTGATCACTACGACCCCCAGAATTACGACTGCTGAAAATGCCAACTTTATTTTTGTAAATTCTTTTTTAAAACCCCTTTTACTTTTCAGGGCGACATTTTTGGCCATTAACTTTTTTGACCATGCTGTGGGTCTCATTGATTTAAGTATTTTTTCCATGTCGCATATCTCTATTTCAGAGAATGAGAAGGGGGGCTGGCTTGGAACTTTACAGTCTTTATGCGAGGTGATGTTGCCTGGGTTGACCCTGGACTATATTTAATCTTTGATTTTCTTTCGTGCCTTGATGATTTTCTCCTCGAGTGCCGTCTGCACTGTCAGAGTGTCTTGGATAGTGGGCACAAAGGGAACCTGGAGGGCATTGGGTTTCTCTAGTAGTTTTACTATTTCAAAATGTTTTCCAGCACTATTTGCGGCTTCTCCGATTTGTGAGTTATAGACATTTCTCTTGCTATCACTTTGTTTTTATAGGTTTTCTCAGCTTGTTTCCAGGCGTCTTTATTTTCTGTTTAATCCAGATCCTAGCCTACGCTTCTCTTTTTCCCATGCATCCAGTTCGGGATTAAACCATTTTTGGTGATGAGGGTTATCTTTGACAAGGGTGGTACCTTGTCAATCAAAATGGTAAGCTTTTCATGATATTCTTTGAGAAGATATTCGGCTGAGTCATCGTTGGAAGTTTCCCTCATAGTGGTGTTCGGCAGGATGAAAGCTCTGCAGGGTCTATGTTCTTTTAATTCATACCGGAAACAGATTTGGCTGGGTTGGGGTGCTTGGTATGTTCCTTAGGAAGTTGGATATGCCATTCTATGGAATGATGATCAGACCAAATGCAAGGAAGGGTTTGATCAATCTGGGTGGCTAGGTTTCTGGTGCACACCCAATCGAGAATGTGATTTTTGTCATTGGTGGGTGTGTTGTTGATAACTTTGAATTGAGTGTTATTTAGGGCCCTTTCTATTTCTATGGCTTCTTTATCGGATTTGTCGCCTTTCCAGTGATTAACATCACTGAGGAGAAGCGAAGCGCAATTAGTGCCTTCTACTGAATTCAGGATGTGTGTACGATCCTCATTAAATTTGGGCATTGTGGTAAGTGGCCTGTAAATTAGGACGATATTGATAGAGCTATTAGGGTTGGGGATCATTTTAGCTAACAGAATTTCACAGTCCTGTCAGGCAATGGGGGATGAAAACAAGCCCAGCTCGGTTTTTGCTGTTATTGCCACCCAACCTCCTATTCCAGATTACCTATTTTTACAGTGCACAGAAAATGTAGTCATTGTCTGGATCCTAGATGCATTCACATAACACAGTCACAGTAATTCCTAACTCTCATGGACAGAGTAACTAATGAATACTCCAAAGGACCACCAGACAGTAAAAATAGCAATTGGAGGAAGGGCAGGGCTTAATGCTTTAGAACACAAAGCCAGAGACCGCCAAAGGACAGAGCACAATTAGGCAAATAGCAATAGACTCATTACACGTCTAGAAAATAGATACAGTAATACTTTACAGTGCTACAATGCTAGCATGCCCACACCTGGACTGATCTCTAAACACTAGCCTGCGCCGCGTCTAGATAAAAGTGTGAATGTAGGCATGACCACACCTGTATGGAGCCCTAAACATTGGCCTGTGCCGCGCCAAGATGGGAATATGAGGGCCAACAAGTGTCACACTCCTCAGAACTGCGAGTGCTAGCATATGTAAAGGTCAGGTAACCCACTAACCAATATAAGCTCAAACTCTGCATACTTATCTCACTCAAAAAACTCACACAACCATCTCTCGCACAACAAGCCGCACGCACTTCACAACACTGCAACAACACATAAGCCGGAACAATAGCACACGCGGACTGACTCCGATCCGATACCCGCACCAAAGCTTAGCACCCGGTGTATACTGAGTCGAAGCTGCCAACAGAACACCACTCCTCTCACTATCCTACTCCCTTCTTCAACCTACTAACCCATCCCACCTTTATCGTTTACAGATCCGCCTGAGCGCCTGGGGACCAGTTCCGTTGGTGACGGTGCGCGGTACAAATACCTTTAACATTTACAATACAACAACGCATTGTTCATAGGCAGGAGTGCAATGTCCAACTTTAAAAATACAGATAAATTCAGTGGTGCTTGCAATAATTCTAGTCTTTTGCATAGAAGTCCATGGACTCAGTAAACATTTCCAAAAGCAGATAAGTAACTATTTTGTCACTTTAGAAGTGTTTTGGGGAAGTTCAAAAGTTCCCATAGGAGTCAATGCGACAAAGTCAGATGGGCGAGCTGCGGTAATGGGACAAAAGAAGGCAGGTTCCAGTTTTACCCCCCAGGTGCAGATAGAAGACAAATCCAAGGGACGCCAGAGGATACCCTCTTGGAGGACCAGTGCAAGGTTTGAGACCCAACAGCCCCAGCAAGCAGAGAAGCAACAAAGGAATCAGGCCAATGTAAGTGACTGGAAAATGTGACAGAAGAGGACCTACAGAAACCCTCAACCTAGGACCACAGGGACCCCTCAAGGGACGTACCTTGAATACACCACCAACCCAGAGCGCAGAGGTAAGTACTTATAGCAGTGGTTCCTGAAAACACAGCTCAGGAACAGCAATATAACCAGCGGATACAAGTTCTTCTTTTGCAGGGTGGTTTACAGAACCCGGATACCCAGGGACTTGATCCCCAGACTGACGATGACCCAGGCAGCCCAATAGAAAAATATCAGCCTTCCTTGGAGTGGGACCCACCAGCCAGGACTGAAAAGTGTATTCTCATAATGAGGCAAAATCCCATGTTTACTGATTGTGGTAATCCTGGTGAAACAATCTGTAATGTTCACAGTATGCTGCTACATGTTGGGATTACCAAAACTACTAAAAACCTAATCATAATGTATGGTGATGCTTCGACTGCTTGCAGAGCTACCCTCATAACGTATTCTAAGAAGTGTCACAAACCATGCCTGCTGGAAGGTATGAAAGGGCCCTTTGAGGAGTTTACACCTTGTGGTCCACGCAATACACAGGTAAGAAATATGAAATAGAACACTGCACTCCTGCTCACCTTAAGAGGACGTAGAAATGTACAACATAGAGATGAAGCTTTTACATTTTTGCCTTGTCTTCCTGGTGAAAGAAGCAAACATATTCAGTGCATCAGATATAATGGACAATCCAAATTAATTGGAACATTGTCTAGGTTGACATCTGACTGGCACGCCCCTTTGGCATACTCCGCCACTGGCATAGAAGAGATAAATCAATCTAGCACCAACCTAATAAGAGATCATAGATAGGATATGGTAATCATTCCATTCGAAAGGGTCCCTCATAAAAGTGATTCCGCCTCCCTTCCAAATTAGTGGGACCAGCCCTGATAGAAATGAAATATATATAATTAACGGAAAGCTATATCATACGAGACGCAATTCAGGAATAGAAATATATCCACAAGTCTTGCAACATGTGTCTGTTCATAGTATCTTGGAAGTGTGTCCAAAAGCCTATTCATTTTTTTAATTAGAAATGTCTGCAATAAATCCCAGGTAATAGCCTCATTTTCAATTATTATTTTGAGAGAATAATGTAATCAAAACAGGGGCGTACATAGTATTGTTCTAAAGAACAGCATCCCAAACAATTATATTGGGAATCCTTATATTTCCAGCAGTCCAACCCTATTGTGCAAGGCAGGCAAGGCGGGCCGGAAGGGCGGATAGTCAAGTGATATCCGTTTCTGTCCCATTGAAATTAGAGTATATTCTAAAAGGTATGAAGCACTTAAATGGCATTACTTAGGACACCGATTTCAGGTACATCTTTTGGTCACCTCTTTTTTGCACCAGTTTACTTTCTGATCTGGTTCGTGATTATGTGGAGAATGTGGGCCGGGCAGTCCCAGAGCCAAAGAGCAGCACAGAGGGCATTGGAGGAGAAGGTGGCTTGCAGAGGGGCTGCAAAATTACATCTGTCACAGTGCAGAGATCTGAGTGTGTCCCAAAGATTGTAACTCACTGAAAGATAGAGAGAAGGTGCTAGTGACACGATCACCCCCTGGCAAAATCCCTCCAATATTTTGGAAGCAGAGCACACAAGACAGTGCAAGCAAACATGGCGGCCGAGTTAGTTTGCACTTAAGAACACATGGTGTAACACTCTGGCACCCAAAAACACTGGGCAAAAATATTGGGTGCTGAAAAATATGGCACACAAACCATTACGGGGAAATACACATAGCAACAGGCTTCCAAACATGGCTCCGAACATTGGGTCAGAAAACAAAGACTCAATCCCAATCAGAGCCCAGGATACCTCTATCACATCCCCTTTAAACCAACACTCCAGGATGCAGACACAAAGCCCATGACTTACACACCCAGTCATTGAGACTCTCTATAGCGCTCTACATAGCCAGGAGGCATAGGAAACAATTTCCCCCTCTATGAGGAGGGGGAAGCCGAGGACTATGCAGAGACATATATGCATAGGCGTCAGCCCCCAATTCCAGCAATGAACACATCCCAACATGGCAAAACCCGGCCTTTGCACAGGTTATGGCCATTGCAGAAATACTAATGCAGGAGAACAGAAAGGGAGAAAAGGAAACAAGACATTTGAAGGACTGGGCAAGCCTCATCCAAACGTAACTTGCACAGACTTCATTCATCCGGACGTTTTACAAGAGGATGTCCCTATGATTGAGGTGGACAAGACACTGACATAGATGAAGATGATCAAGACTATCCTCTATGGAATCACCTGTTGACAAAGAGCCTCCCATGTCGAATTTGCTAACAGAGGATCAGTCCTCCGTTGGCATCAAAATGTAAAGGACAAACATTTAATTGAGAAGACCCTGGAAGAATTTGCAGGGGTATTGCACTCAGCACACCTTTTTTCAATAGTGTTATGAAAAATACCTTAATGGATAAGATTTAAAAAACAAAATTCATAAAGATATTTTTGTAATTTTAAGGTGTGGAGGAAAATCGATCAACCCTGACACATGGGCTTAAAAAGTAATAGAGGAACAAAAAAAGAGGTTCCCAGTTAAGGAACTCCCGTCCCCCGCACACTATCACAAGCTCTGCAATGAGCCAAGCATTTAACAGATACTTATGTCTGGTAGTTTGATACTTGAGGTCAGTCTTGGGTCGAGTAATCATAACAATTATTTCATACTTATTCCATATCACAAATGTGTCTTGAGGTAATTAGCTTAACATACAAAATAATTTTTATTAATGAGTTCCAAAGCGTTTCGAGAATATCTTTCTCTTTATCAGGGGTTACATTTTTAAATCAATTCTACAAGATAACAAATAGTATTTTTTTTGACATTATGACATTATGACTATAAACCCTTAAAACTATCAACACCTCACCTCACTATCAACACCTCACCCAACACCCCCCTGCCACCCCCCCCCCACACCCTCCACACCCCCCAACCACCCTTTCATCCCTCATACTCAACACATACCAATTATTTATTTATTTATTCAATAAATAAATAACCTAAAAAAGGATCATTTACTATGGGGGGCCAAAGGGGTACATTTTGGAATCTATACAGTAGTTGTGTTAATACTATCATTTTGAGAACGGCTACCCTTCCAGCTAGTGTAATCGGCAGTCTGGCCCAGTCGGCTGGCTTCCAGGTTAAAGAGGTAAGGTAGTTTCCAAAGTTACGGTCATATAATTGTGTCCTACGTGTGACTGTTACCCTGAGATAGGTAATTTTCGATTGGGACCATGTGAACCCTTGAAGATCTGGGGGGCAACAGTGGTAGCCGTCAACGGAAACAGACTGGATTTGGTGCAGTTTACCTTTAGAACCGACAACTCCCTAAAAAGGAGAACATCGTCCAGTATAAGGGTGAGATTGTCCTCGGTAGAGCGAATGTAGAGTAAGGCGTCGTCAGCATAGAGGGAGATGATCTCGGGCACCCCGGACAGTCTTCTACCCCTATGAGCATGCCGCTGACAGGTCCGGTCTGCCAAGGGTTCGATAGCTAAAGCAAATATCAGCGGTGAGAAGGGGCAACCCTGCCTGGTACCCCTAGCAATCTCAAATTGGGCAGAAAATCGGTCTTCGGTATGGACCCTGGCCATCGGAGAGGCATACAACAGCTTCACCCAGGATAGGAAGCGGGGGCCGAAGTTGCTTTTCTCCAGCACCAATCACAGGAATCTCCAAGAGACTGAGTCAAATGCTTTTTGCATATCCAATGTGGCTGCCACCGCTTGTGTGCCTGAGTCAATTCAGGTGAGAATGTTAAACAACTGGTGCAAATTAAGAGAAGTGGAACACCCCGGAATGAACCCAGACTGGTCAGGGTGGTTTATGTAGGGTAAGTACGGGGCCAATCGCAGGTCTAGCACCTTGGCAAACATTTTTACATCGCAATTGATGAGGGAAAGTGGACGATAGGAGATGCATTGCATAGCTGGTTTGCCAGGCTTAAGCAACACCGAGATGACTGCCTCTCTAAGAGAGGGGGGGGGGAAGTATACCAACCTCGCAAGCCTCCTCCCACACAGCAAGCAATTGGGGGACCAAGTGAGTCTTATAGCATTTATAAAATTCGGTAGGGAGCCCATCAGTGGCAGGTGACTTACCCGAAGACAGGGAGTCGATTGCCTTCCGCTGTCATCGGACGGTCCAGGGCGTCCCTTGTCTCAATGGACAGCAAAGAGAGCGGTAGTCTATCCAGAAAGGTTTCAATCTCTGCCGTGGAGGCAGAGTCAGTATTAGTGTATAGTGTTTCATAGAAGAATTGGAACTCATCGTTAATTTCCTGAGACGAGAGTGCTAGGGTACCATCCGCTCTTTCAATAGTTGGGATATGTGGTGCCCCCCTTTCATGATGAATCAATCTGGCTAAAAAGTGGTTGGGCTTTCCCCTTCCCATATCTCTGCGTGGCCAGGGGTCATCAAGGAACTTAAGCTCGGCACCGCCTGATCCTGGAAAGCATCTAGTGCTGTGCCCATCTCACAGAGTATAGTGGCAGACGGGGATGCAGCATATAGAGTTTCAAGACTGGCAAGGAGTGACTCACTCTCTGCGATGGTCTTTCGAATCACTTTGAGGATGCCCGCTTTCTTGGCCAATGCGATACCCCTGATGTATATCCCAGAGAGTGGCCTGGAGCCCAACAGAACCGGTGCTTAAAAAAAAAGAAGTCATCGATGCTAGAACCGAGTTCAGACTCATATCCCGCATCCTGCAAGATGCGCGGTTTCAATATCCATGTGTGTGTCCCCCCCATTGCTCCCACCCCATTTTAATCAAACAGTAACTGGGGAATGGTCTTAGAAGGTTCTGGGTAGGATGGTCATCTGAACTATGGTTCTCATGAGTATATTGGAGATCAGCCATCTGTCAATATGCGAGTGCGAGTCATGGACCGAGGAGTAAAGGGAAAATACTCGGGAACCTCCATGTGTCAACCTCCATGCATCTACGACTCCCAGCTGAGACTGAACTTTAATAAAGGTTTTAGCGGCTCTAGAGAGTTGGTGGGGTCTAGTGCCAGACCGATCTAGGTCGACATCTACAATGGTATTAAAATCACCGCCCCAAAGTATGGGAATGAGGGGAAACCCAACCAACAGAGAGGAAAGATGAGAGAAGTCAGGATCATCGGCATTAGGGGCGTAAATATTAAGTAGAACCACTTCCCTTCCAGTAGTGAACCAAATACTAATGCATAGTGTCCGAAGGGGTCCGCTTGTGTCACCTTGTGTATACATTTGAGAGACTTCTGGACTAGGATCATGACTCTGTGGTTTTGGTTGGAATAGGTGGTCTAATAACGTTGGGGGCCCCAAGACCTAGCAAACTCCTCAGACCCCTTAGCCAGTGCGTGGGTTTCTTGTAAAAAAAGAAAAAAGTACCTTCACTTTGTGACGTTCAACATCTAATTGTAGTTTACTCATTTTGGCCGGGTTAACCAACCCTCTGATATTCCAGCTCATGCAAGCAATGCATTCATCCGCCATCAAGACGGTAGGTTTGTATCTGTGGAGGCATGTCCAAGAGGGAACATGCTCCGAGGGTTACCATCCAGACTGAAAGGGGTAGTATCCTGAAGTAGAAACCTTGAAATTGGACAGGACCTAGAGTCCTCGGTTGCATGCCAAACAGTTTTTCAAACTTTTGACCCCACCCCCTCCTCCATCCCCCTTCAATCAGAGGGGTGATACCTCAATTGAACATCAAACCAACTAGAACTGAAGCAACTCTGCCTGAGGGGCTGTGCGTAAGTCGGTGACGGCCATACTCCAACATTGAGCATGAATAAACATATTGTGGTGCACAATTTAGAACATAATGTGAAGGATAGTGGAAACAGTGGGCTAAATCAAAGCTGTCCTCACATTTTCCAAACAAGATCGGTGCATTGCAGAAGGAAGCCAGACAGGCGGCCGTAGCACAGCTCATCTGGGTATGTGAAAAAAAAGGGATTTCAGCGCGGAAGAAACCGGGGGAGTCCACAGGGGTGGCATGAACCAGCCATCAGCCTGGGAAGTGATCTTCGATGAATTTGGTTGCCTCCTCTGCAATAGTAAAGAAGAACACACAATCGCATGTTCGATCCTTAGTTGACCCCAGGTTCTCGTCGTTTTTCATTACGGCAAGGAAGGATTTACGTTCCTGTTGCATAGCAGAGATGGATCCTGGCAGAGCCGAGTAACAGTTCGCCCTTGGTTCTCGATGCACGTAGCAGAGCATCCCTGTCCCAGTAGTTCAATACTCTTGATATGATGGGACGAGGGGACGCACCCGGATGGGCTTCGCGGCCAGGAATCAATGGGCCCGCTAAATTGCGAATTGAGGTGAGAGTTTCGGGGAATCCAATAGAGCAAGAAGAAAGCGCTCCACGTATTGTTCCGTGGGGCCATCTATTTTGTCTTCTGGTACGCCGATGATACACAGGTCGTTACGCCTGGATCGTGATTCTAGGTCCTTGTTTTTTTTGCTGACCGTTTGGACCTGTGTGGATAGCGTGGCCACTTTGGCCCGGAGCGCACCAATATCATCCTCCGTCAAGCCGACCCTGGATTCCACCTCGGTCACCTTGTTATCAGTCTTTTCCAATCAGGCTTTAATAGAGCCGATTGTCCCGCTCATATCATCAAGTTTTGAGTGGAGGGTAGTGAACCCCTCACGCATGTAGTCCATCATTTCTTGGAGCTCTGTAGACTCAGAGGGTCCCGGCAGAGAGAGCACTGCTTCTGGTGGGGCTTCATTTGATTTAGATGTTGTCTTAACAAACATGTTGATAGAGCTCTGTTTTTTGTAGGCCCCTTTGGTCATGACCACACCAGTCGTCTGTGGGATCTCTCCAAAGTGCTGCAACTAATGATGAGGATTGTGGGGAAGGGGTCCAAGGCGCCCTCCTCGATCGCCAATTGTTTGAGTAGGGACTTCGGACGGTGTACTCCGGTCTTGGGAGCTTGGAACTCGGGATCTTATAACAGCTATGGGGGTTATCAAGAAATGTAACTAGGTGGAAGGTGTACGTGATCCAGAGACTTCAGGGTGACAGCAAGTGGAGCAGAAATTAGGCCCCCTCCTAGCATGCAGTCCCGACATTGTAACCAGCAGATTGGGTCCTGCAAGAGAGTTATGCAGAGATAACTGCAGAAGACTGGTGATGGTAGGATCAGACGATGATCCATATGACAGTGGTTGCCAGAACGCACCCAGGTAGCAAGTGGCGGGTTAGAGGTGGACTAGCTCCAGCATGGGGCAGGGGGTGCCTCCACATCACCCTGGGAGAGAATGATCCCTCCACCCTACTCCATGACAGGCTGTACAGTGTATTCCGCTACCCCTATATGCAGCCACCTATGACAAGGTCCAGAGGAATGATCGCCATGCAGCTCAGCAGTATCTCGCTTTATGAGGGTGGCAGCATGCGTGGTAGATGGCAGGAGAGGTCCAAAGTGCAGTTGGTGGCTTTGTATTGAACTGTGCGCCCAAGCGGGGCTCTTCAGCCCTCCTGAACACAATGTGTGCTCCCAGGGTGAGGCCAGTTCTAGAATTAAGGGGCCAGGGGGGCCCACTGGAGTGTGAGCTTGGGTTGGGAGCACTTATCCCCCTGCACCCCTCAACTGTAGTAAGATAAAGATAAGCTCACCGCGGCAGCGGTCCAGCACCCCTATGGCCGGAGTCTTGAATGCGAAGTCCAGTATCAATGATCTGAAAACACAGGCGGTCGGTCCTCCGACTGTGCAAACACCGTCCCCGACAAGCCACCGCAGCAGCCGCTACTCACAGGGCCCGGTAGGAGAGTGACTTTGTTTGGGGCGATAAGCCGGGCCGCAGGGCCTCACACCCAGGCTGGGTGGATGGCGGGTAGCTCTGTCGTACAATATTTCCACCTGGTCTGGGGCGTAGGCTCCTCTGGAAGACCTGCAGTCGAGCCTTGGGGACCACTGTGGGAAGATTGATTCTTCACCGTTCCGGGGCACAGCAATCTGGAGAGCGATGTCGGTGCAGTAGAGGGGTGTTTAGGAAAGGTCCCACACCCCGGGGCAGTGGGACAGCAGAGACTCCTCCGCAAGATCAGCGCCTCTCAAGTAACCGGGTGCTGGTTAACCCTGGAAGTGTGCCGCGGGTCGTGGCCTCAGTAGCCATTGCAAAGAGGATCAGAGCCGATATCTTTGTTTTAAGTCAAAAAAGAGAATCGGTGGGGAGGCGCTGCAGGCTGATGGAGGTCCAGCGCCGTGGGGGTGGAATCATGAAAATAGAGAAAATAGTTGCCCAGAGTCAATGCAAACGCCAAGAAATTGAAGTACAAGCAGCCCAGATCCAGAGGGCACTTAGCACAGTGAAATCGGACCGCTGAAGAGGGAGAACTCTAGGGGCAGAGTCTCCAGGGCCGCGCAATCGCCGACAACCCGCCAAATCTACATCACAGCAGAGAAGGGCGTGGAGACCGCCGTAAATGTACTGCGGAAGAGGGGCTAAAGCTGGCCGGGTGGGAGACAGAACAGGATCACCTGCCATACCCCTGAAGCAATTCGTGGCGCACCGACACCACGACACACCCCCAGCAAAGTGAACCACCGGGTGCAGAGCAGAGGCACCATCAGGTGGAACTGCAGTGCGCAGTGAACCTCCGCTGTGGGGAGGATGAGAACGCAGTGAAGGACACACCAGCTGCGCCGCACCACGAGACATATCCGGAGAACTTGCATTGGAGCCGGAGGCAGATTGGAACCCACCAAACAACCGGCAGCCCACACCAGAGAGCAGGGGGCCTCCCATCAGAACATGCTAACGTGACCAACCAGGCCTCTAGCAGACACCCGCTCAACGAGATCCCCAGCCGCTGGCCACATAAACACAAGTAAGAGGCCACGTGCGGGGGGGAACCAGACTCTGATCTTGAGCGGTGCAGACATACCTGCTCTACAGCTAGGTTAGCACGCTGCAGAGACAGAACAGAACAAGCCAACATCAGCCCCCACCCCGGCAAGCGAGCACCGGGCTCCCAGTGCCCCACCATGGTCCCCCCCAGACCTCATTACACTGGCAAGCAGGACATCGGGAGGAAACACGCCCAGCACTGGCGCGGCCTCCAGTCAACAGCTCCCAAGGCGCCACCCATACCCTCGGTGGCGGAGCTAAAAGCAGAGGCGCCGGAAGATGCTACGCCAGGCCTCGGACACGACTGACACTGCCAAGCAGGACAGGTCTGCCCTCCCGCCCAGGGGGCCGCGGATAACGCATAGCACAGCAGACCCCCTAATGCCAGGAGGGAGGCCAACCACTGCCAACACCGTACCGGACCTCCACAGATGGGGGACGTGGGCAAGCCTACAATCACGCACTACCTTCACGCCGCCATGGGCCATACGGTGGCCGACCTGCAAGTGGACCAGCCAACACCAGCTAGCACGTCGGACCAACGGTCCCTGCCGGGTCCCTGCAATAACAAGATTAGACAGCGCCCGTGCATACAGCACGGCCAGACCAAAGCCCGGAACCACATAAGGCGTGCCAAAACCACCACAGCAGCAGGCTGTGCACATCAATTCGCCTTCGCCCTGCATAATTAGGGGGGTACCTACATCACCAGGGATGCAAACGATCTGACTGACGTAAGGGGGAGTTCAACTAAAGGCCCAGCCAATCAGCCGACCAACCAAGACAGATAGGCCGCTTCACTCACCCAGGTGGCCGCACCTACAGCGCATAAGGATCGGCAAGAGCAGCACCTGAAGCAGTTCACCGGCAGCAAAAAGACACTACCAGCTCCCACATACAAGAGGCCTCGGCAATACGGAAGCGAACAGAGGAGTCTGCCACTCGCCACAACGAAGCTCCCCACCCAAAAGTGAATCGGGCGAGCTGAAATAGAGTGCAAAAGGCGCTTCAGCTCTCCGTCCGGATCACCCCCTACTGCTGACCTGGCACCGGCGGAGCCTGCAAGGGCATGCAAAGAGAGGCTTGCATTAAACGCGCAGACACCGCTCGCAAGCCCCCCTCGTGGAGATTAAACCTTAGCATGCTCCAATACCCAGACCTCCTGGATCAAATCACAGCCGACGCCGAACAATTCTGAGAGACCAACTTGGTGCAGGCTACACAACCCATGGATGTTGAGATGACTTTAAGGCCTACATAAGGTGGCAGTGCATCTCGCGCTGGGCGCACAAACGTAAGGCCTGTGGGTAGGAGATTGCCCACCTCACGGTGGAACTAGAAAAAACAGAGAGGGCTCACAAGCGTTCTAGGGGCAAACTCCTCAAACCTCAGCTGAACAAACTCTGCTCAGAATTTGGGTGCATAACAGCCGACAGGGCCCAAAAGTCATACAACAGCTGGTCCCAATCATACTATGCTGAAAGCGACAAACCCCTGCGATCAATGGCCCTCTCCCTAAAGCAGCAACAGGCAGCGCAAACTATAGGGACAATTCCGGGATAAAGGGGGAGAGCCAATCATGGGGGACACTCCAATAAATGCACGGTCCGCAGAATTCTACAAAGATCTATACACAGCCCCAGTGGCACCCGCAACACAAGAAACGGACCACTTCCTTGACTCGATATGGATCCCAAAAATCCCTCCTGACCACATACCCGCACTCGAAGCACACACAACAGCAGCAGAAATAACGAGCACCATAGCCGTACTCACAGCGGGGAAAGCAGATGGGATACCCATAGATCTCTATAAGGAGGTCAGCAAGAATATGGTGCCGCGCTTCGAGGAAGTATTCAACGAGGCAGTCTCCCAAGAACGCCTCCTCCAAACCATGCTCGTGGCAAACATAGTTGTCTTCCACAAGGAAGGATGAGATCCAGAATTATGCGGCTCCTATAGGCCCATTTCCCTCATAAACGCTGATGCCAAGATCCTAGCGAAATGCCTAGCTAAACACATAGAACACAGCCTACCACACATCATCCATAAAGATCAAACGGGATTCATACGCAACGGGCATTCGAGCGATAACATCAGAATGTGCCTACACCTGGTAGCAGGGAATAGGGACCCTGAGGACTTGGTCCTTGCTGTAGATGCGGGAAAAGCTTTTGACAGAGTGCAGTGGGAATGTATCTTTAGCATCCTGCCGAGATATGGCTTCCCCCTCACACCTGGTCCAATTAATCAGACTATTGTACACGGGCCCCTTGGCGGCGGTCATGACCAATGGCATTACATCCCTGGCATTTGGGCTCCAGTCAGGAACACGCCAGGGATGCCCACTGTCGCCACTGTTAAACGCGCTATCAATAGAACCCATAGCAATCAAGTTTCGGGCAGACACGGGTTGGGTAGGCATCACACAAGGAGGGGAGGAACACTGCGTATCCCTCTATGCAGATGATATGCTGCTCTATATAAGTAAAGGCCCCTCAACCCTTGCATACATACGTACCCTATTACAAGCAGTGGGCCCAATGGCGGGGTACATAATCAATTGGAGCTAGTCAGAAGTCATGCTGCCGTGCCCAGATATACCTTGGGACCCAGGCAGAGTGTGGCCCCATTCTCCCTGCAAATGCATCACATCAAATACCTCGGAGTTAACATCAGCACCTCATTCGATTCCATAAGAGACCTCAACTACCCCAAGAAAATAGCTGGTATTTGCCAAGACCTTAAAAGATGGGATATGCCAGCCCTTTCCCCGACCGGCCGAAAAAATGCCCTGAAAATGAACTTGTTCCCCAAGCTTACATACATCGCTATGATGATCCCAGTCAGTCCGTCTACTGACTCCCTAAGGGGCCTAGACAGGGCAGTCGCCAGGTTCATCTGGAGAGGAAAGAAGGCGAGAATCCGCCTCCAAGTCCTACACGCCGCTAAAGCGAACGGCGGGCTCGTCAGCCCGTCATTAAAGGCTTACTACCAAGTGGCTCAGAACTGTTGGATTAAGAGGTGGCTGGTCACATCTGACTAATCCAGCTGGAGAAGCATGGAGGTAGAGATGATGAAAATTCCTCCAATTGTTAAGATTTTAGACTTGCCGATGTAAATGTTGAGGTTGTTCTTCTGCATGTAAGCTTGCAGGTTGCTCAATAGATGTTGTAGACTGATTTGAATCCGTTCTATTAGAACAATGTCGTCTGCATAACAAATGATCTAGATCTCTACGTTATTTATTTTTGGTGGAAAATGTCTTTTGTTTTTTAAAGAGTCTGGGAAGTCGGCGATGTACAGCTTAAAGAGTGTGGCCGCTAAGGGACAGCCTGGTTTAACCCCTTTAGTAGGAATATCTGTTGATAGTAAGCCCTTGTTGTTTATCCTGATTTTCGTAGATGTATTTGCATGTAGGGCCATTATTGGCTGCAGTGTATCGTCCGGAAACTTCCAGGTCTTTAATTTGCCCCATAATTCCGGCCTTCTCACTCCATCAAAGGCCTGCCTTAGATCGATACAGGCCAGATGTCATTTCACATAGGCTTTCATGGAGTTCATTCAGAAGAGAAAGAATAAACAAGTTTAGTTCTGTACCCGTTTGTTTTGTAAAACCCGTCTGACGAGGGTCGAGGATTTGGTTTTTGCATACCCATTCAGCTAAGTTGTTCTGTAGATCACCTGCAAGCAGCTTCCCAATGGTATCGAGCAGGCCGATAATTACCTGGGTAATTTCTCTTTCCTTTCTTAAATATTGGAACCGTTATACTCCTTGTCCACATATCTGGTACCTGCTTTTGTTTCTCGAGGTTTTTAAATATCACACTAATCAATCTACTCAATTTTAATGGATCTTTTTTTAGATGGAGATTTGTAAGCTCATCTCAGAGGAGTCTCTCAATTTAAGTATCATCAGTCTTATTTGGTCTTCGTCTGTCATAACTTTCCATGAAAGATTTTTGTTTTCCAAAGCATCCTTTTCTGATACTTACAGACTTTCTCTGAAACGCCACATAATAAGCGCCTTTGTTGATTTAGGGTTTGGTTATTGATGATTGACCACAAGTCTCTTGTTGTTTTGACTAGAACTCGCAACATCAGTTCACCTTGTTCCTGGTCTTGTATCGTCCTAAAGCCAATCAACCAGTTTTTGTAATTTTGCTTTGCCGATTTGATTATTGTGAGTTGGTTACCAAAGCTCACGTTTTGCTTAATTTGTTTTATTTGTTGTCTCAATTGTTTTCTCATAGCTACTACTTTCATGCTGTACTGATGTTTTGGCTTTAGAATCAAAAGTTTGAATCCAGTGTTTCTAGATTCATAAGCCTTCAGTAGAGGAGCATAAGAGATATCACTCTTATTGTGTTGTAGTTAGTTTTTATACTTTTCAGACATTTCCAAAATATCTCTTTTTCTTAGTCAAACGATTACCTCCTTGATTAACTTCTAGAGGGGCTATGTTGTTGTTTGCCGTTTCTTCTTTTTGATCTTCATGCCAGACAAGTCTCAGGATATTGCGATCACTGTTTGATTGCTGTAGTATTTCAAAATGATCAACTTTATGCAAGTGATTTTTTAGTATCCACATACAGTCTTTTGTAGACTTCAAGGCGCCGTTTGACCAGGTCAGTTTACTGGGGATATCTCTCTCCATCTGGCCGTTTAGCATGAACATGTTAGTTTCTTCCAAAATTGAGACATTTTTCTGTATCTGTATCGCCTCTGATCTTATCTAAATTAGGCAAGCCAAGTTGGTTAATGCAATTTATATTCAGAGCTCCAGGTAGAAGTATGTTCAAGAAGGGAGTACATTTCCAATTCCTTCTTTATCTGCCATACCGGCCTTGAAGGAGGCTTGCTTGTATGAGGGGAGGTCAGGCCGAAATTCCCTGAGCTCTCACACAGCTTCTGGTTAGCTGCAGCCAAGAGGGCGTCCGTGTTGGCTTTCCCAAGGACTCAAGGACTTAGTCTTCCTCTACGGCAGCCACCCCCTGTTTCCTCTCTAAGGATGACAAAGACGATGGTTTAGGATACGAGGCCGCAGTCACCACAGAGGAATTGGGCTGCATGTGGGATGCAAGGAGGATTGGCTCCCCATCAGTCAGCCTAAACCTGCTGTACAACTGCTTGTTTATCTGGGCGTTGGCCCTGTGCTTCTCCCAGACCTTTCGCGCCACCCGCAGGACATCCTTCAGATCGGATCATGGCGAGTTTCCCAAAGGCCTCTGCTAGCGCACCAGACTCCTGGGGAGCTTCCTCTGGAGAAGGGACCCCTCCCCCTCAAAAACTCTGCCAGGCCCTGAAGGTGGTCATGAAAGGCCTTAACGGATGCTGAGGGCTCTTCCTGTGTGTCATCGGTCCCCCACCCCTCTTTCACAGGCCGAGGGTGATCCGGGCCCTGGGACACGAGAGTCAGCAGGGTCCACCCCCCAGGTCCGGAACTGCAGATGGGTCCAAGGGCTGTTGAGGGGGAGGTGTTGGTGTACAAGTAGGAAGTGGAGGGATCAGAACGACCGGTAGGGCCTGAACCGGTGGAGGGACCAGCACCAGAACCGGGAGCACAGGAGGAACGGGAGGAGTATCCAGAGGAGGGGGCTGGGATGACCATCACAATGTCCTTCAGGCGCCCCTTCATCTGAGGAATTCTTGAGGAAGAGGAAGCACTCTAATTGGTCCTCACAAGCCGCCAGGGCTCAGCCCTACTAGGCACTGGGCCTCCCCTCCTGGTCAAAGCACTGAGGCACCTGGAGCATATAGCCGTATGGCTGTGATGGGTAGATGTATCCCTGAGGGAACCAAAAGCCTGCACCGTAGGATCCGCTGCCGCTTCCAGAGGGATGGGGGCTGGGATCATCCTGCAAAGCCCATTCGATGGGCTAAAGCACTGGCGGGTCCGGAGCTGAATCCAAGGTGGCCACCTGCTTGGCAGGCTCCGCCATGTGGCGCTCCACCATTTTGAAGCCTTGTGCCATGCCCTTGGTGGGAGGGCACGGAGGCCGTGAGCCAAGATAGGCCTCAGATATGAGAGGATACTGCTTGGGTCTTGCACCCGAAGGAGAGGCATCAACCTCAGATCACTCTGGTAGGCACTAAGCCCTCAGCCGGAATGCCGGTAGTCTTAACACCCTGACTCATGACATCAGAGTGAGCTCCGGTATGCTGACCGCCCTCGGCACCTGCGCCAATGGTCGTGCTGGATCTAGCCGAGGACAGACTCCTGGAGGTGGCACTCGATGATCCCTTAATTCCTTAGGTAGAAGAAGAGGAAGAACTTTATCGCCCTTCCAAAGACAGCCTGGTAAGGTCCCTGAGCCCCTCAGCTTGGGAGCCGGTAGGCAGGATGACCTCAGGTCTGTCCCCGGAGCGCCCTGGAAGAGCCCCTGGGCCCCTCGGCTTGGGAGCCAGTTGCCATAGAGGCCTCGGGCCTGCCAGAACCTAAATCTGAGGAACCCCACGGAAAAAGTCCTGGTGATATGGAGCCGTGCTGAACAGAGGGCATACCGTCTCTTAACAAGAGGTTCTGGAGACCAAGTCCTCAGGGTGGGGTGGAGGAAAAGTATGGAAGATCTCCCTCCACCGCGTCCACCAATTCTTCAATGCCCTGTGACCAAGAACGCTGCAAGCTGAACATGCATCCCAGTGGTGGGCGAGCCCCAAACACTCAAGACAGAGTGCATGGGGGTCCGAGGCCAGGAACGAGTGGTGCATGAGGCACATCTTGTGAATACTCCTGCAGTTGACATGCGCCGGGGGAGGTGAGGCACCAAAGGGAAGTTAAAGAAGATTGAAAAAATAAACAGGGAGCAAGCCGAAAGCTGAAAAAATGTCAGCGCTGGCTGCCAGGTCTGACTCCGTCCCTGTGGAAAAAGGGACTGGGGTGAGACTCGAGAGGGTGGGGCATTCCCACGCCCCTGCACGATATACTACATTTGAAAGGAGAAGCTCAATTTTTTGCTGCTAAAGGTTCCGGTACCGTCCCCATGTTGGGGGATGCCCACAAGGATGGAGGAAAGGGGACGGGATGTAGGATTATGTATGTAGTCAATTCCCCTAACCTATCCCCTTAGGTTTCCTATCATTATGTCGTCATTCTGACATGTTTTTTATACAAAAATTATTTTATGTGAAGAGCTCTGAGAGTGCCATTTCTGTGTATGCTGTCCCGCTTCATTTTGTATATTAATACATCTGGGCTTTGCCTTTCACTTTGTCTATTCCCGTTACTGAGTCCGAGTTTTTCTAGCTCCTGATCCTCTGCATAAATCTTGGGTTTTTCAGGCCATTATTACAGATGGTAGCAGAGGGCATGGTTGGCTAGGGCTGTCGGATTGTCGAGAGCTCCCTGCCATGGCCCAAAGACTACGAGGTGACCTCAATGAGAGTGGTATCACACATGAACAAAGAGAGGTCAACAGCAGCCCCCTCTGAGAAAATTCCTGTTCACTCCCTGCAGGACGCCCCACAGGGAAGAGGGCAATTGGGGGAGACTTGGTACCGAAAATGGCCTGGCAAAACAACAAAGGGACGGTGGGAGGCTTGTATATTGGGGGAATTGTGATGCAGAGGAGATAGACTTTGACAAGATTAGAGAACACTTTGCAGTAAACCTTGTATGAGGTAATATGAGAGAGCATGTCTGACAAGGTCAGCGAAGACTGCTTAGTAAACCTCATTGCGCGTTAATAAATGATAAGAGAAGAGTACCTCACCAGGAGCTGGGAAGGAAGCCATATTGTGTTGTACTGTATTGTATTTATTTGTGTAAGGATTGCTGGCGCTAGCTTCGGGGTGTAAAGTAGCTTGGATTTTGTTAACAGTAGATTTTTGTGTAGATCGTGGAGCATGTGAATCTTGCAGCGTGTGGGGTCGCTCTTGAACTCTGTTGTAACGTGAAAGGCATGGTTTTGGGTGAAAGACGCAAAGCATTAAGAGTAAGAGAAATATTGCCGGCTGCTCTGCTCTGGGGAGGGAAGCAGCCATGGCTGCAATTGAAGATGCCTCAGCGGTAGGTATGGGAGGGGGGCTTTTCCAACCTTCGTGGGTACTACTGGGCTGCACAATTGGGTGCAGTAAATGACTGGTTGCATGGAGTCCTGGCACTCCCTCACATTGCGATTGAGCATAAAAGGAAGGGGCGGACACCTAGCCAGGTATTACACGAGGGGGCAAGGAACAGAGGGGCTCTCCACAGGTTGACGTGGCAGACCTGCCAAATATGGGTCAAAGCACATCAGGACATTGGATGGGAGGGTAGACCGACTCTTGACCAGCCCATTTGGGATAATGCACACCTGACCGAACTGCCAAAAGTGGGACATTGTGGGAGCTGGGAGGCAAAGGGGATAGCCACCCTAGCAGATGTGGTGCAGGAGAGGCGATACTGCATTTGAGATGCTGCAGGGGAAATATGGTCTGCCAATGGGGGAACGGTTTCGGTATGTGCAAATTTCACACGCTACGGATGCACAGTTTCCCCTCACTGTAAGAAATTCCGAGGTGCTCACCACCGGAGGGTGATTTGTTCTTGGCAGGTATCCCCTCCAACGTAACGTCCACGTTAAACTAGGCGATTACAGCCTTTGGGGCCAAGGAACGGTCCCGCCTGAAGGAGCATTGAGAAGGGGATGTGGGGTGGTTGGAACCAGAGGAGTGGGTGGAGGCATTAATATTTCCAAGAGAGGTGGGAATTGCAGCCAGACTGTGGTTAATACAATTCAAGATAATTCACCAGGTACACTACTCCTGCACCGCATTGGCCAATTGGGGGCGTCATGGGGAGTGATGCATGTCTTAGATGTGGTTAGGAGGCCGACACATTTTATCACATACTGTGGGGCTGTGCACAGGTCAAGGTCTTCTGGGGGAAATGTCTGTGTACATTGTCTGCTACGGTGGGTACTCGGGTGCCTCTAGAACCGAAATTGGCTGCTGGGTATCTGAGAGGATACCGGGTTCATGAAACACGAAAAATCAGTTCTGGGGGTGACAATGGGGCTTGTCAAAAGGTTCATTGCAGCATGCTGGGGTTCTGCTGAGTATCAAGAGACTGAGCCAACGGATTGCAGAAGTGGACCGATGTTCATCCCTAGAGAGGAGAGTGTACATGGCGAGGGGCTGCCCAGAGAAATCTTTGAAAAAATTGGGCAAATCGGATTCCTAGTCATTTCATCAAAACGGAAGCATCGAAATGCCACACCATTGAAACCAAAGCATCGTTTACCAATGGATCAACAGGCTATTACATGTAAAAGTGCTTTTCCATTTAAACCAGTCCATCGAAAATATAAATGGACTGGTTTCAATGGAAATGCACTTTTACATGTAAAAGATAGCCTTTGAATGCATTTTTTTCTAGCGTTAAAACGTCACATGGAGCTGTCCATTGCTGACATTTCGGCACTGGCCAGCTCCTTGTAACACTTTAATGTTTTTTTTTGTATATTTGGGGGGGTACCCCCCAAAATCCCTTACCCTAACCTTAATGTAACCCTCAATTTAACCCTAGCCCTAACCCTAACGTAACCCGTAATCTAACCCTAGCCCCAACCCTAATGTAACCCTTAATCTAACCCTAACCCCAGTTTTGATTATACCATCGAATTCTAGTCAAAGGTATTTCGATGGAAATTCTTTTCAATGCTTATAATTCGATGGGATAGCATTCGATGGAATGGGTTTAGATTAATTGACTAGATACCGGTAAATGGGTATGGGAGGGCTGAGGGAGTATCATAGTCTGCTTTGTTTTAATGACAGATTTTTAAATTGGTGTATTATCACCCATTGGTATCTTCTGTTTTATTATGTCATTACATTTATATCACCCTTTGGAGACGGTTGTATCATGCTTTGACGTACCTAGGTTTGTTTGCTTTCTTTTTCTGTTACAACAAAATTAATAAAACGATATGATAAAAAGAGTAAGAGAAATATTGCTGGAGCAGAGTGTGAGAAAGATGAGTGAGACTTTGAAATAGAGGTTTGGTAGGATAAAAATGTAACTGATGTATCATCATGGGAGATACTCCCATTATTCATTTGTGTAAAGCATTACCCAGGTAAAAGGACACAATCCTTAAGTACCACGCCCAATTGGTGAAAGATACTGTGGAATCTTGTTTATGCCCTGGCTGCAGGAAGGCACTCATTCAAAGTCAGTACTGCAACACATGAAGATATATTTATATGTTGCACATAAAGGGAAACCGTTGCAGAATCGACTAGCCATTCTGGCACTGTGGAAAGTGTATGGATGCCTAATCAGTATGATGGGGGACACTGCACCCACGGCTCCTGCCTCTCCTCCCAGAGTAGCGACATTTTCCCAAACGCAGGGCAAATACCCATTATGAGAATTAAATGCAGTGGCAGGATACACTAACCCCACATATGCGCCCCACGTATAGCAGTGAAGATATTAAAAATAGATAGAAAATAAGTATGACAAAACCAGTGCCCACACATGATGAATATAACAAATGTGAGTCACAGACAAAATTGACACAGGCTGAGGAGGCGGTCTGGAGAATATAGATACAACAATAGGGAGGAGACAGCGATTGCACCTAATTAGTGGGTATGAGAACAGAATGCTCAAATTAGAAGGAACAGGAAAGAAACAAAAGGGAAGGAAATATGAAGAAAATGAGAGGGAAAGAAAACAAGACCCAAACGGAGAAAAGGAGAGAAAGCAAGTGGGAGAGAGAGGGAAAGACAGAGGGATACAGAAAGGGAAGAAGAAAGACGGAAGGAGGAAGAAAGAGGAAGACAACAAGAAGCTGATGAGATTATCAGGGGACATACGCTGTCAAACAGAGGAACCAGCAACAGGAAGAGAGAGAGGAGTTTAGAAAGACGCTGCAAGGACATTGATGAGATCCTTAGAAAGCATACCCTTCCAGATGGAGAAGATGAGGTAATATGAAGGAGGATTAGTAACCTGTACAGGAATAGAAGGGATGGTATCAGCAGCATAATGGAGAGCAGAGGGGTCTCACATAATGAGAGTTGGAATGGACTGGAGCAGGTAATGGGCAGAACTTACATAACCAGTCCCCTCAGAAGATTAGATTTTGAGGACAGGGAGGATGACAAAGAAGATGAAAGTGACGATGCTATGGCTGAAGATGAAGAGCAAGGAAAGTAGAGAGTAAAGTGGAGAGGAAGAGGCCTCACAAGCCTCTTCTACATGCATGGGGCTAGAGAAGGAGATAGCGTGGTTAGCCTTGGTGAACCAGTGAAGCGACCAGAGCCCAATCAATACCCTAAACGCCCTAAAAAGCAATCAAGCAGTTTAAAGGATAGACCACCATAAATAAACAGTTTGAGAAGTTTACCGGGATGAAAGAATTTGTCTTTTTTTACCACGTCTGACATACTAAGGGCACAGCTGTGCTCGGACAGTCCTTGGTTTACACAGTTCCCTTTATCAGAGAAAGTGGGAGGGGCACCACAATATATACCATGGGTACAAACTGACAAAAATAATCTGGTTTGTAAACATCCTACACTGAACTCAGGTGCAGGTAAATGGATTCATGAATTAGAGAGAATGATAGCTGGGATGACGTTAGCAGTACATGACATAAAAAGCTTGCTCGCTGCTACAATAGGGGAGGTCAGACGACATTTGGACATGCCTAGAAACACTTGTGTACAGGTGTATTATAAATGACTCCTATCATATTACGAGCAGGCTGGAGTGACTGCGCAAAGTACTGACCATGACAGAGCACTTTAATAATTGTCGAGCTAACATGTGGAGGGCCTTTAGGGAAAATGGTGGTTAGAAACAAGAGAGCTGTGAGACAAAAACATAACTTTTTCATCACATATTATGCCTGGGGCTGCCCGAAGCTGTGCAAAGACAGTTGAATAAGATTGTGGGAATGGAAGCAAAGCCATGGACCGGATTCAGCTGACAATCGTTCACCGTTGTTGGTCATACCAAGAGAAATACAGAAAGATAGTTGAAGACAGAAAGATGGAAGCAAAATGAATACAGAAAAAATCTCAGTGCAAGGGGTAGTGAAGGAGAAGGGTTTGTTACACAAGGGACACTGCAGGTACAACAACAACTAACAAGAATTTAGAAAGAGGATAATATAATTGCTTCCAGGGAGGATGACTTGGTGCGCGCAGAGTTAGAGGGTTTGGATTTCAGGCTATACAGGGAGGAGGATTTTATGGAGTGCAAACCATGTATGGAGGGCAGACACACCAATGTTGGACATGTGGTAAAATGGGGCACATTTCGCACATATGCAGAACCACCTGAATATTATGTCCAAGATCACACGCAGTATCAAACAAGCACCACAAATGCAACCCACACAACAAGGAATGCCGACCCAAATGCAAGCACCACAAGCACCAACACAAACACAGCTGATACCTATGCAGACGCAGGCACCAGTACACCTGAATTCATTGGGGCCATGGAGGAAGCAACATTAGTACAGAAAATAAATTCAGTGGAGGAGCAGGGTTTGTTGCACAAGGGACACCACGGGTAAAACAAGCGCTAACAAGAATTTTGCAGGAAGAGGAGAATATAATTACTTCCAGCGAGGATTTGGATTTCAGGCTCCTCAGGGAGGAGAATTTAATGGAGGGCAGAGACAGCAATGTTGGACATGTGGTAAAATGGGGCAATTTCATACATATGTAGAAGCAGAAGAGGGATGCAGCAGAATTGGTTACAGCCGATCTAAGAGGGGTGGGGACACATATCCCCCACCATATAGCACAGAGCCACCTCAATAGTATGGCCAAGATCACACACAGTATCAAACACAAGTGCCACAAAGACAAACCACACAACAACATTTTGTATTGCCTGCTCGTAGGAGCCCACTAGCTGTGCAACTATTTTGTATTGCCTGCTCATAGGAGCCCACTAGCTGTCCCACTATTTTGTATTGCCTGCTCATAGGAGCCCACTAGCTGTGCCACCACCTATTGTGAATACCCATCCTCCGCTCCAACCAGACTATACTACCATCCACCAACATGGCCACACACCAGCCCAGCATACCACTCTCTTCGCAAACCATTCCTCCTACACCATTCCTCCCCGCTCCCATTATAGGTGAGCCCCACCCTGCCTCCTCCAAGATCCAAGTACCTCAGCATTCAACTAATACCATACCACAGTCACCAGTGCAGACCCATGCGCTCCCACCACCTATACATCTAAGAAACCAAAGACTAGGATCTCGCTACCAATCACTCAAAGCAACCACTATGACACCCAAACGCGTTACCCTACCCCCCTATGCCCTCCCCTCCACAAACACCACATCGATAAGCTCTCAGGAACTCAGCACTTCACACCCCTTGACCACTGTCACACCTAAACCCAGTTACAACACCAACACCCAAATTCAACTTGCACTCATAAATTCAAGGTCAACGCAAGCCCACACCACAGAAATCCATGACCTGATCACTGACCTCGAGCTTGACGCATTAGCAATTACTGAAACCGGGCTGCACGAAGCTTCCGGTCCAGCCATATGCCAATCTTTACCCCCTGGCTACACAATCCTCCGCCAGGACAGACCCACATACAAAGGTGGAGGAGTCGCCCTCATTATCAAAGAAACCCTCAAGGCCAGACAAATCAAGTCTGCCACATCTGACAATTTTGACGCCCTCTCTATACAAATCTCATTCACGCCCAAAGACACCATCACTATGCACCTAGTATACCGTCCTCCAGGCCCCCTGCTGGACTTCCAAGCCATACTCCTACACCTCACAGGCAACAACCTCAAATCCAACAATAGAGCCATTCTCCTATGAGATTTCAACCTTGGATTCAAGGACTTAAAAGACAAACAAAGTAAAGCCTTTGCAAAATCTCTCTTTGAACTAGAATTCATGAAAAAATTGACTCCCCCACCCACGTCAAAGGATGCATATTGCACTGGGTAGCTGACCATAACTGTGGTGTTGACATCAGCTCAAACACCCCACGCCCTTGGACAGACCACCATCTTATCCATTTCCACATTCCTTCAAGCGTTGTAACCCAACAAAACTCTCCTATGCCAGCCGCCACGGCAAGGTCAAAAACTGCTTACCAAAGACAGACTTATTCCTCTCTTGGAAGCTTCCGCTCTAGCACAACCCCTCTCAAACAACCCGACAGAACTGGTCAATCTCTACAACTCCATCCTCAAAGAAGCAGTTGACACCATTGCTCCATTAGAGAAAAAAAGAGCAAAAAATATCAAACACACCAACTCCTGGTACAATCAAGACCTCCTCGACCTAAAAGTATACAAAAGGCAAGCCCTAAACAAATGGCAATCTTACCCGTCCGAATCCACACATGACTCCTACCCCGCCATGCCCAAGCAATAAAAAATCTCCATTGCCCCAGCAAAAGCGGCTGCATATAACATCAGAATTGACAAAGCGAAATCCCAATCCGCCATTTTCAATGAGCTGGCTGTTCCCCCGTCATCCACACATCAAACAGTTAAGGACAAGAAATGGTGCAATGACATCCACCATGCTATGTTGGGAAAAATCAATCTGCTCCAAGATAAGATCAACTCCAACTTCACCAACCTACCTAGAACCACACCACCTATACGTACCACTCCTGAACCCAACCCTCCTAACCTCTTAGACCCCACGTCCCCGCCGCTCTTTACCTTCAGAAATGTAACCATCGCTGAAGTCACATCAATCATGATGCATATAAAACCATCACTATGCAAAGGGGACATCTGTCCAGCAAGCATAATCAAAGACTGTGCGACACCACTAGCCCCTTTCATCACAGCCTTCATTAATGCTTCGTTCACATCTGGCACAGTTCCATCTTCCCTTAAAGAAGCTTGGTCCAGGCACTGCTAAAAAAAACACACTGGACCCTGACTCCCCAAACAATTACAGGCCCATCACCACGGTGCCATTCTTGTTGAAAATCCTCGACAAAGCTGCATATCTGCAGATCCAATCCTACCTCGAGCTGCACAACATACTGCGAAAGAGGCAATCTGGTTTTCGCCCCCGGCATGGCACTGAGTCAGCCCTGTTTGACTTAAAAAATCTGCTACTAGGTAACATGGACAAGGGCAAACCAGCGCTCCTCCTGCTCCTTGACCTATCTGCAGTGTTCGACCTGGTTGACCACAAAATCCTAGTGAAACACCTCACAGACTCTGCACAATTCTCCAGTGAGGCCACCACCTGGATGACATCCTTCCTTGATGGCGGAGTCATGAGGGTTTTCTCAGACAAGGCATCAGCTGTCCCATCTCCTATTGGCTGTGGTGTTCCACAAGGCTCAAGCACTTCCCCTACACTCTACAACTTTTTCACCTTACAACTGTTCAATGACCTAGAAGACTGCAGCATAACATTCACCAATTATGCTGATGATACACAAATTCCTCTCCCTCCTACTGGTGATTACGCACGTGACCTCATAGCCCTACAAAACACATACGCCTTCATCCAGGCCTGGATGGCAGCAAATGGCCTCTGTCTCAATGGAGACAAAACCGAAATCCTACTGGTTGGCCCCAAAGAGACCCTAAAAAAACTAGACAAGAACTACTTCAGCTTCAAAATAGAGAACACTGCAGTCACAGTCTCAACTGCTGTAAAAACCCTTGGAGTCTTCCTGGACTCAACCCTATCTATGGATAGACAAGTCAGCTATATCTCCTCTTCAGCAGCACTCTCAACCAAAATTATCAATGCTGTAAAACCCTACCTCTCAGTCAAAAATTGTCTCAACATTGCCAGAGCAACTATAGGTGCAAAACTAGACTATTGCAATGTCCTCCTACTCGGCACATCTGCCAAAAACAAAAAGATTACAAATCGTCCAAAACAAATCACTTAGAGCAGCTCTCGCATTCCTAAGAGAGAGCACAGCTCTCAGGCAAGGAAAGACGCCCACTGGCTCCCCATCAGAGAGCGTATACTGTTCAAAGCACTCACAATAACTCAGAAGATGCCTATCCCAATCAGCACCCTCCTATCTAGTGGAACCAATACACAAAGTCCAAACGCTCAGACCTAAGCGTGACATATACTCACACCAGCTCACTATTCCTACCTTTAATAGAAGCAAAGCCGGTGGCTCCAGTTTTGAGGTTCTAGCACCAAAATCCTGGAACCCACTTCCATTCGAACTCAGAACAGAAACCTCACTCATGGCTTTCAGAAAGGCACTGAAAACCAAACTATTCAAGTGAACCTCACCTGCTCAGCTGTTCTGCCCTGTAACCTTTGAACTAGAGCAGCGTATGTACCCAACTACCAAACCTGTACCTAAGTAATGTAACTATGTTTAACCTGCTGCCAAGCGAAAATACTGTAACAGCGCCTCGATGCCCGAGGGCAGTTTGTGCGCTTTATAAATGCAAATAAATAAATAAAATAAATAAACAAGGAATGCAGACCCAAATGCAAGCACCAACGCAAACACAGCAGATACCTATGCAGAACAAGCACCTGTACACCTGAATGCAGTGGGGCCATGGAATGCGAACATATTGTCCCCAGACATCCACACCTAGGATAGGATGAGTGACAGTATTAAGGGAGAACCCCTTCAGAGTGACAGGAGTGGATTTATATCTGCAACCGGACAGCCCACAGAAAGACTTGATGTGTTCCATCCTACCAGTTACACCAGACCCACAAGAGGAACCGAGGGTTGGAGTGACCATAGGTGACAAAACATTCTCCTTCCTAGTAGATACAGGGGCAACTCAATCTTGTGTTAGAGAAGGAAAATGCCTAATGTCAGGCAGTGTCATGAACGCACAAGGTTTTTTTGGGGCGACAAGTACAGTCCCTTTTACTGACTGATTACCTATCACCATAGGAGAAAACAACCTTTCAAGGCCATTATTATATTCCCGCAAGACACCAGTTAACATATTGGGGAGAGATTTGATGAGCAAACTGAACATGACAATATTTACTGGCCAGGGAAGACTATCTTTCACCCCAGGGATTCATTATGTAAATGCTAATGAATTCATAACATTTTATGGTCAGAAAATACAAAGGGGTGTGCCACTAGATCCAGCAGCATTCCTTCATGTGGTACACATTTTAGCATGGTTTCAGAGAATACAGAACAGACAATTACCCATATAACTTTTGTTCAGACCAGAAGTACCCTTGGATAAGGAGAAAGGGCAGGTGGTTGCAAGAGAACTAGAAGCAGCAATAGTAAGGGAAGACCTAGTAATTATGCACAGAGTTTATGAGGAAGGGATACATTGGAGAACAGTAAAAGAAAGATTGAGTCAAAGCTACCCTAACTAAAGGCGTGACATAGGGTCACAGGTTTGCTACGGAGCTAGGTAGCTGCTAGCAAAATAGACAAAACACCTTACGATACGAGATTATCTAAAAGGTTTAATTTATACTAACAAAAATGAGACATGTTTACAACACGTGCCGTAGCGCTGAAGATATAAATTATTGAGTACATTATGGTCTGCACATTTGTGAGTTAGTAGGCAGAGTGACAAAAATATATTCCATGTATTGCTTGAAATGGCAATACGTGAACAATGCAATACATGGAATATATTTGTCACTCTGCCTACTAACTCACAAATGTGCAGACCTGGGACCCTATGTCACGCCTTTGGTTAGGGTAGCTTTGACTCAATCTTTCTCTTACTGTACTTCCTACCCTCTCGAGTCAAATCCCCTATGTATAAAAAAAGAGGGTTCCGCCCATTTATTTTTTCATACATTGGAGAACAGTAATAGCTCTTGAAAGAGGACATAGACTGACTGACCTAACAGATGACGACTTGTTTATAGACAAAGATTCAGATGACGAAGTGATGTTTAACATATGTCGTACATATCGCCTAAAAATCAAAAAGAGAAATACCCAAGAGAACGTCATTAGTAAAACAAAAGATACTGAGCTTCCTCCAGGAAGATTTGGCACAGTTACCAAGCACATTGTGGACCAGCAGTCCACATGATGTTGGTTTACTGAAAGGAGTGGGGGCAGTTAAAATTAAACTGAAGCAAGGAGCCATTTTACTATAGGTGAGACAGTACCCAATGTTGAAAGAAGCAGATAAAGGCATGAATGACACCAATGCTGCCCTGATGAAACAAGGGATATTGGTGCCACCAGAATTCCCATGTAACACAGCTGTGTACACAGGGGAGAAAGCAAGATGGGGGCATGGAGATTTATTCAGGATTTACACCCCTGAACAATCTTAAGTTCCCATTGGTCCCGAACCCAGACATAATATTGTCTAACATCACGTTCAAAGCTAAATATTTCACAGAGATTGATTTAAAGAATGCCTCCTTTTTGATCACACTTCATGAGTTGTCACAAGATTTGACCTGGTTGGCCCATTTTGGGATCAAGCTAAACATACTCCTTTGCCCTAAGGGTACTGCGAGTCATCTTCAGTCTTCAACCAAGTGCTTCAGATGGACCTGGGAAACATACAACTTGATAGTACATTGATACAATATGTAGTTGACATTTTGATGTGCCACAAAAAGGATGCAGGAGCGACTCAATACGGTTGATACCAGTATTGGCAGAAAGGGGATAGAAGGTTGGCAAACAGAAGATGCAATATTGTCAGGAAGAAGTTCTATACATAGGCCAGCTAATATCACAGGAAAGACAATTAAACCTGAAAGCGCAGAAGTGGTTATGCAGACACCCAAGCTAGATAAAGTTAAAGAGCTACATCAATTTCTACACCTTTGTAAATATTGCAGGGCATGGGTCTTTGACAAGATGATAGATACTTTAGACGGATTGAAAGGAGCCATCAGTGTTAGGAATCCCTGATTATAATGAAGAACTATTTTTAATTTCTCATTTAAATGGAATAGTAATGACAGCTGTCCTTGCACAGAAAACCACCATGGGGCACAAGCCACTAAAATTTTATAGTGGGATCCTAAATCCAGTGATGGGGGGCCGCTACCCATGTGATCAAGCATTGGCAGCAGCAGCCTTTGTGATTAAAAAAACAGCCAGCACCACAATGGGCTGCGCAGCAACATTATATGTTGAACATGGCCCATTTTCTATCCTCGAAAAGCCCAAAAGCACGTTGACTACATAGAGAGCTTTTAGTTATGAGGAAATTATATCAAACCCATTGGTCAAAATTGTCAGGTGCAGAGCAGTGAACCCAGCTAGATTCATAGCAGAACCCCTGAAAGAGGGAGACAACCTGCATGATTGCACTAAGTATACTGAGTATTATGCGATACCACATGTTAGAGAAAATGCCCTATGAGGGGGACAATTCTCTTCATTGATGGGTCCTCATTGATGGACCAGAGCACGGGTGAGCAGGATAGCAGTACTAAAAGCAAAATTGACTAATAACTTTGAGACAGTGATAAGTGTGCGATTGCCAGCACATTTCTCGGCACAAGCAACAGAATTGGTAGCTTTGACTTTGGCACTTGAAACGCATGAAGACAAGGCAGTAATAGTATACTCCGACTATGTGACATCAACAGTACACACAAAACTGCCACAGTGGAAGAGGTGTGGCTTCTTACAGGCAGGTGTCACACCCATGCAGCATCGCCATTGTAGGCTCATGACGCATTTCAACTCCCATCGGTGCAGCACACGCTAAAGGTGCAGATTTGATTTCTGTCCTAATCTGTCCAAAAACGTTACAGAATTTGTCAAACTGCCATAATTTCACTGCTGGACACAACTTGCCAACAAAGAAAGGAGCAATACTGCATCCAATTGGACTTTTTTAGCATCTGCATATAGACTATGTAGAAATGATCCACATTTTCAACAGTTACAGATACATGCTAGTAATTGAATGTAATTTTTCCTGATGGATTAAAGCAGGTCCATACACACATTCAGACGCCACATGTGCTGCGAAGTTCCTTGTATGCAAAGTATTCCCAAGGTAGGGAGTGTGCTTAGTACTTCGATCTGATATTGGACCGCATTTTGTAAATGAAGTATTTGAGCACATTACAATTCTGTTGGGTATTAAGCATAAATTCTCGTCCACTTATTACCCGCAAGCAAACAGCATTTGCAAATGCTTCACAGGCCTCCTAACAGAGCGCATTGACAAACTAAAAGTGACAATGAAAAAGGGCTGGCTCTATTGCCTTTCTTTAGCACTATTTGCATTACACAATCAGCCCGGCACCGACCATCACCTGACCACACCTGACACCACATGACACCACATAAGCTGGTCTGGGACACCTCATTGCTCCTTTCACTCCACCTCTCACTGATGCAGAAAGTCGTATCTACTGTATTGGGTGCTGAGATGCATGATTATTTGATGACTATGACGGAAAGTGTTACATTTATGTCTTGAGAGCTCTGGGTCCAGCAGTCGAATATTGATAAAGCCATGGAACCAGTTAATCAATTGAATGTAGCCACGGGGTGGAGAGGAGACCCTCCTTAAGTAAATAAGTTCCTTAGAACAACCTGTCTGAAGGCTACGTCTGACTTAGAGCCGGCGTCCAAAAAGTAATGCTTACAGAAAGCCGAACGGGTGACCCACGTGGCCGCCCTGCTTATGACTTGCCACAGAACCTACCGCTGGAATGCGATGGCCGTGGCCTTGGCACTGACTGCGTGAGCGTGCGTGTTGGCTGGCAGCGGCTTGTGCTGCCCTTCATAGGCCTCTTTGATGGCTGCAACCTTCCACCATGCAATAGAAGCCTGGGATGCTTGATAACCGGGTCTGGAGCCCCCAAAAGTGACACAAAGTGCATCTGACTTGCGGAAGCCCTCGGTCCTGTCCAGATAGAATTTCAGAGCGGGTCTGACATCGAGACAGTGCATGACTCTCTGAGCCTCGTCCTTGGGGTCAGCAAAGAATGTAGGTATGGCCATTTCCTCGTTTAGATGGAAAGCAGAGGGTACCTTAGGTAGGAACGCCGGTTGAGTCTCTATACCATTTATCCCTTTGGAAAGTGGTATAGGGTTCTGAGGCCACCAGAGCCTGGATCTCGCTGACTCTGCGAGCGGAGGAGAGTCCCACTAGCAAATCTGTCTTAACGGTGACCAGCCCGATGTCCGTGGATGTCATTGGCTCGAATGGTTTGTCTGCCAAGGCGGCCAACACCACATTGAGGTCCCACACAGGGTGTGGCTTCTTGATGGGTGGGTGTGGCTCCTTGATGGGTGGGTGAAGCCTGGACAAGCCTGCCAGATGTTTCTTGACTATCGGGTTAGAAGAGGAGAAGACCTCCTCCTCCGAGTAGGCCCCTATGGCTGCCAGATAGGTGCGACATGTGTCCACCTGCACGCCTGAGTGCGCGAGGTGTGCCGAGAAGGAGAAAACATCATCCAGCGTGCACATAAGGGATCCCCTTAGAGTCCACCCAGTGACAGAACCTTCTCATTTACTCTTATATTGGCTCCTGGTAGCCTTGCTCCTGGCACCCTGAATGTTCTCCAGGTTAGGCTCAGGTGCTTGAGGGTGATCTGCTCAGGAAGCATGCAGCAAGGGCTTACTTCTGAGGTGCGCGGTGGAGGACCCTGCCCCCTGCTGGGACAGGAGATGTTCTGGACCCAGCAGAAGGTGAATGGGTGGTCTGTCCGTGAGGATGAGCAATTCAGAGAACCACTGTCTCGCCGGCCACCAAGGAGCTATCAAGATGATGCTGAGGTGACAAGCTTCCTTTATCTTGCGGAGTACCCAGGGGTGAGGGAGGAAAAGCATGGGTGTCATGCCCTCCCATTGAATCTGCAATGCGTCGCCAGGGAGCCGGGGCCCAGCCCCTGCTAAGACGCGAACTGATGGCACTTCCTGTTCTTCCAAGAGGCAAATAGATCCACCTGAGGATGGCCCCATGTGTTGAAGACCACCTGCAGCACTGAGGCATTCAATTGCCATTCATAATTGTCAGCTCCCAGTCCGCTGAGCCTGTCCGCTTCCAAGATAGCCTCCCCCGGAGGTGGACGGCCATGAGGTAGATGTTTTCCAGGGCCCATTGCCACATACTGACCACTAGGCTGCACAGCGGAGGGGACCTCATACTCCCCCTGCTTGTTGACATAGTACATGCTGGTGGAGTTGTTGGTCTGAATAAGGTCGGTCCTGCCCCCAATGAGCGGAAGGAAGGCTCTGAGGGCTAGCCCTGGGCCCTGAGGAGGGCTTCCACTGCGTTCATGAGTCTGGTAAATACCCTGGGGGCTGAGTTGAGGCCAAAGGGTAGCACCTTGTACTGGAAATGGCAGCCCATGATCCTGAAGCGTAGAAAGGAGACGATGTGGCTGCCAAATCGGGACGTGTAGGTAGGCGTCCTTCAGATACAGGGAGCACATCCAGTCTCCCCTGTCTAGAACCTCTGCAATGAGTGCTGGCATAACCATCTTGAATTTCTAAAGAGGGAGGGAGAGGTTGAGAGTGGATAGGTACAACACAACTCTCAGGCCAGCTTGGTTCTTCTTTTGTATGGTGAAAATCCTGGAATAGAAGCCTAATCCTCTCTGGGAGGCTGGTACTTCTTCCACTGCCTGGTTCTCGACAAGCGACCGGATCTCCGCCAACAGAGTTGCCATCCCAATCTGTGGGAGTGGAGGGAGGACAAGGAGGTATCGGTAGGCGGTACCTCGTGGATACTACAGAGAGGATCCAGGGGGCCGCAAAGTTCTGGCACCAGAAATGCACATGAGAGGCAAGCCTGCCACCCACTGGAGACACATGGACCAGAAGGGACGAGTCATGTTTTAGTTCCTTCTGAGACTGCTGCTGAGGAAGGGGACTGGAAGAAGCCCTTGCTCCCTCCCTTTTTGTTGCTTGTGCCGGTGCTGACTCGGCGAGCGGTCAGGTTGTCTCGACCTCCGTTCCTGGAATGCCTGGAACCTACCAAACGACCGCCCCTTGTCAGAGCATTGATGCGACTGGGTGTACGCCATGGGCGTGGCTTTCGTCAGGATAAAGACTTCGCAGTTTGCATGCTGTTCTTTTTTATCTAATTCCTTGCTGGTAGTAGAGTGAAAGAGGCCACTTCCCTCGAACGGAAGGTCGAATATGCATTCCTGGACGTCAGGGTTAAACTTAGTAGCCCGAAGCCAGGTCGTCGTCCTCATGTTCGTGGCGATGCAGATTGCCTGGCTACAGGTATCGATTTGGGCCACGATGAACTGCATGATGTCTTGCGCCACCGGCATGGCTTCTCCTAGACCAGACTTGAAGCGTGTCTGGCTCTGCACCAGAAGTTCAGGAAGGAAGTCTGCTATTTCCCGCCAAAGCCTCTGGTTAGCGGCTCCCAGGATGGCATCAGCCTTGGCCTGACGCAGGTGCAAGGAGGCTTTAGAGTACAGTTTCTTCCCGTCCACCTTCCAAGATCTTCTCCTCCTTGCCTAGAAGAGCCGAGGACGAGGTGTCCAAGGACGACGGAGGCTTAAAGTAGAGTGCAGCGATCACCAAAGAATACGGCTGGGGGTGCGCCGACAGCAAGAGTGTATCTCCCTCCATCTGTCTATACTTGGCATCGAGGCGCTGTTTGAAAGATTGACCAGAGTGTGGCTTAAGCCAATCTTTCTTGGCCGGAGCCAGCCACAACATCCTTCTGCATCGGGATACCCCTCTTGGTAGGGGGATCTTAGGGTGAGGACTTCTGCCAAGACCCCCTCCTCGGGCTGTTCTACCTTGGGTTGAGGAAGGCCCAAATATTCTGCCAAACTTGCAATCCTGTTGTGGAAGGCCTTCGCTGACGACAGCGTGTTAGGATCCTCCTCCTCGTCTGTGTCCACCTGTGTGTCAGGCTGGTCCATAGCGGGTGGAGGAGTGCTGGGTGGGGTGGGGACCGGAACCGGAGGCTGCTGAGGATGCTGTTGTGGAACCGCCTGAACTGTGGGAGGCAGGGGAGCCGGAATCAATGGGGCCGGCAGGGGCAGCAGGAGTTGCGCTGGGGCCAGTGGCGCCAGAGCCATGGGGGGAATGACTGTGGGTCGGGTGACAGGAGGGAGCAAGTCCCTGACTGCATCCTGCAGGATGGCCCCCATCTGGGGGGTTCGCATCAGCGACAGGATCCTTTCGAAGAATCTGCCTTCGGAGGCTGAAGAGGTGGCAGGAGATATTGATGGAGTGGCTGGGGGCTGCTGGGCCGGAGCGCACTCGGCCTAGGGTGCAGGGGGAACCTGCCCTGCGCTGCTGATGGATAAACTGTAGGCCACATACCTGGTTGACACCAGTCGCACCTTGAAACTCATTCACCTGCCTGCTCTGTTCCTAGGAGTGGCATCGGACGAGCAGCCATGTTGACTGGCACAGCGCCCATTTTGTCGAGCTGCGTACCACGTTCCAAAGTTATGGTGCATGGCTCCCTGAGCCCGGCCTCCTCCAAGACTCTTGGTTGTGGAGCGAGAGGCCTACCCTGCACCTCAGGCCTAGGCCTGGAAGACGTATTGCCCTCGGCGGTTTCAACGGTAGTGCTGCGTGCAGGCACCCCCTCGGACATTGAGCTGGGACTAGGGCATAGCCCTTCGGGTGTACACCCAGTAAAAGAACATTGCGGTCCCTCAGCTCTGTGTCCGGAAGGATCTGAAGACCCCTCGGCCGTGAGGCCGGTAGCTGGACTAGCCTCGGTGTGTGTGCTGGTACCAAAACCCAAGAGGGTCCTCCCGCTCTGGCGTTTCTTCGGGAAGGAGTCGCCCTTATGGGGTGCGATGGAAAATAACGGCCCTCCTTTGGGCCTCGACCTTTCGAAGAGCTCTTTCCGCCTAGCTAGCCTGTTCTTCAGTGCGCGTGGTACATCCTTCCCAGCCGTGGTCGGGTCAACACAGCGAAAGCAAAGAGTGTTGGTGTCGGATGTAGGAAAGAGCCCCTCGCAGGCATGACGCCCACTGAAGTCGACAGGCGCCCGCTGATGTCGACAGGCGCCGGGCAGGAGCGTTGACGTCGGAGGACCAAGTACCTGAATGACAAATAAAAGACAAAAAGATCGCAGAAGAATCCCGGGAAGAGTGTATGGTATTACATGGCGGGGCCAAACCCAGGAGCGCTGGTGAAAACAGCCTGTTCCCGTCGACACGGAAAACGTGACTGAGGTGTGGCGCTGGTGGACGGAGTCAGGGTAGTGCATGCTCCCAGGGACGCACCTCAAAATTTAAAGGGGAAGAAGGTTTTTCGGGTGAAAAAGGTTCTGTCTCCCGTCCCTAGGAAGGGACGCCCATTCAGTATGGAGGAAAGGAGACTGGATGTAAGAGTAAAAGACATCGACTTCCCTAGATAAACACGAAGGACCAAGTAAGCATACCTATAAGGATACTTGTGCCTAACAGAAAGTGACATTTACATTTTGAAAATAGAAAAAAAAACAATGCTTCCTTTGGCAATTTATTTTTTTAATGGTTTTATGGTATGTAATGAACACTTATCTTTATATAGGAGTGTGGAACATCAGCATTGCAGCACTGATATTGAATGTAAAAGCCTACTGAAAGAATTTTTCTTGCCATACTAACACCATTTTTCCTGTGAACACTGACTTTTTTTGAAGAGCTTGGAAAATTACTTTCTGGGGGTGTAAACAATGGGATTTTTTTAATACTGTTAGATATTTGCTTTTAGCACATAGAAATGATATATGATATGGCATTTGTAACACGCCTATACACAAGTGTTTCAAGGCGCGACGAGGCAGGGAGGGGGGGGAACAGGGGGAGGACAGACAACGATCCTACTAGGCCAGGTGTCATTCAGACAGCGCAAGTGCAGGGGTAGGGGGAAGGGAAAAGTGCAGTACAAGGTAAGTAGAATAGAAATAAATAGATAAATAAATAAATAGGGCCAGCTGGTGGCAAGTGCAAGGTAAGTGCAGACAAGTGCTGGGAAGGGGGGGCTGTAGGGATACAGAGACAGTCCCGCAGTGCAGGGGTTGCCAGGGAGGCAGTGCAAGTGGAGAGTGGCTGGGCCCAGGACCGAGGTCGGTGAGAGGGGCCAAGTTTCAGATTCAGTGCAGAATTTAGTGAAGAATTTAGCAGGGGAGAGGGAGAGAGAAAACAGAAGCAAAGAGGAAGGTTTTGAGGTGCTTCCGGAACCGGAGATGGTTCTCCTCAAGTAGAAGAAATAACACGTCTGGCTATACACGTTAGCAATTATGCTTATAGCAGCATTTTATACATTTTGTAGCCTTTCTTTCACTATTCTCATGGCATTGAGAGAATTGGTCCTTTTTACTAATTCTGCTCAAGTTACTTATAATTAGAGTGATCAGCACATGTGCCAAGTATGGAGAGAGGCGTCTGATGAGAGCTGTTAAGTGTGCTCCTTTATCCCCTATGCCATGAGTACTGCCAAAGTTTTTATAGCAACAGAGCTACCCGCAGACACAGCCGAATGCACATTGTATGACCAGAGGGCAATTTCAGGGTCAGGGGGCTTCACTAGTGTGGATGAACAAAGCAAAGTCCCCACAGGAAGATAATGGCATACAAGAGATGGAGATGATAAAGGCCGAGACATGGCACAAGGTGATATAATATATGCCATCTGAGACCAATGAAGCAGGAATTAGAATAGAAGAAAATAAAATGTTGCAATGCAAAGACAAGAAAGGGAAAGAAATATCTGGATGTTGGGAAGAGGCCAGTTACAAATATAAGGATTGTACTTACACCTGAGGGATAGACCGACGGATTGGTGGTGTGCAAAGCATTGGCACTACTAGAGCAGGGGGAGGAGTTAATCGCAAACGCAAATAAAGCATTTCTCGACAAGTGGCCTAAAAATGCAGGTACTCAAATGGGTCAGTAATGAGGGTGGACCAATACAGATGTTACCCCTGAAAAATGCTACCCTGCGCTTCCGAAATAATGTGACAGCACAAGTTGGGAAGAACACTGGATACAGACACGTGTTCGATGTACCAGGTATGAAAATAGGAACAGCATGGAACAGTATTGGGCTTGTGGCTCCAAGACTCAAATACAATTGTCCCTGAAATGGGGCGGTCTATGTTCCATAGTACTAATAAATACACCAGCTCTAGCAGTGCCCCAGAGTGAAGTACGAATTGGCGACTTTACTCGAATGGGTGCACAGCTCAGAATCAAAAGGTCCCATAAATGCAGCAAAAGGGAAAATTATTTCTCTGCCAAATCAGTAGAGGCTTCGAAGGCATAGCAGATGAGCATACGCTGTTCAGCAGGACGACCGTGTTCTTTACGTCGTTCTTTGCTCCCAGTCTGGAGACATCAACAAATGCAAAATGGGTACAAATAATAAATGCAACTGTGAAAGGGTTAAATGCCATAAAAGAGGAAATTAAAGCCGTAAGGCTTTTGACTCCAGAACATCAATGTGTTCGACTTGAGGTGATGAACAGAGGGGTCAACACTGTTTGCTCAAATCACTTTATATTTTGCTGCCCCGGGAGCACATGCTCCCTTCACCCCACCCACCGGCACCACACCTCGATCCCCTTTGACACATCGACTGTATTAATCCGCCTATGGACGCGGCTACTTTATAGGGGGGGGGGGGAGGATGGTGGGACGTATGGTGGAAAGGGGACTATGGACTAGGCGTACGTTAGTCACTCCGGTGAGTAACTTGTAATTATTCATACGTCCCGTCCCCTTTCCTTCTTCCTGTATGGGCGATTACCACTGATTGAAGCCCTGGGGAGGAGTGCTATTGCCAAGTCTAGGCGAACAGATTTCACAGCACAACATGGCCGGAGTCCACGTCAGAACATGCATGGGCATCCAGGCAGTAATGCTTGCAGAAGTCTGATAGCGTGGGCCATGTGGCCACCCTGCTCATTGCTTGCCATGGTACATGCCTTTGGAAAGCAACCGATGTTGCCTTGGCCCTGACCGCATGAGCGTGCATGTTCTTTGGAGCCTTTACGCTGCACCTTCTATGTTTCCTGACCATCCATCTGGCTATTGAAGCCTTGGACACTTGCCTGCCTGGTTTCGATATGTCAAAGGTGACGAACAGGGCGTCTGACTTGCGGAAATTCTTGGTCCTATCCAGATAGAATTTCAATGCTCTCCTGACGTCAAGACAGTGAAGACCCTTCTCTGCCTCTTTTGTTGGATTAGGGAAGAAAGTGGGGTAGCACAATTTCCTCGTTGAGGTGGAATGATGAGACCACCTTCGGTAGGAAGGAAGGATGATTGCTGAGCACTACCTTGTCTCAATGGAAAGTGGTGTATGGCTCTGTGGGCACTAGAGCCTGAATTTCGCTAATTCTGCATGCCAAAGTGAGGCCCACCAGCAGCAAGGTTTTCATTGCGACTAATTGGAGGTCTATAGTCGCTGTGGGCTCATACGGCTTATGCGCAAGTGTGCAGAGGACTTCGTTGAGATCCCTGACTGGATTCAGATGCCCGACAGGTGGGAACAGCTTTGTTAGCCTCATCAGATGTCTTTTCAACACAGGGTTGGACGTAGAGAAAGAGTTCCTGTAGGCGCCAATGGCTGCAAGGTATGTCTACCTGGACCTTTGACCTAGCCAGTTGTGCTGAAAAGGATAACCGTTGGGCTGGTGTGCATGTTAGGGGATTCACTCCGGACTCTCTGGCCCGGAAGCAGAATCTGGTCCATATGCTTTTGTATTGCCTGCACCAAGCATGGCTCCTGGGTCCTTGTATGATTTCTAAATTGTCTTGGGACAGATGGAGATGCTGTAGAGTTATACAGGGACCATGATGCTAGGGCTAGCCTCTCCGGGGAGGGGTGAATGACCCCCCCCCCCATGCTGAACCAGGAGAGGGTCAGTCCCTAGGGGAAGGGGAACCAGCAGCTGATCTGCCATCTGCAGGAGGTCCGAGTACCAGGACCTGGCAGGCCACTGCGGCGAGACTCTCTGATTTTGCGAATGACCCTGTAGAGAAGGGGTGTCTGAGGGAATGCATAAGCCCACATTCCGCCCCACTGCATCTGCAGTGCGTCCCCCAGAGAGCCTTGGCCCGACCCTCCCAGGACGCGAACTGCTGGCATACCTGGTTGTGCACCATCGTAAATAGGTCTACATGAGGTTGCCCCCAACTGTTGAAGGTTGAAGATGCCCCGAAGTACACTCTTGTTTAACTGCCACGCGTAATTGTCGGAACCCAGCCTGCTGAGTCTGTCCACCTCCAGGTTGGATTCCCCCGGGAGATGGACTACTGAGATCCATATATTCTGTGCAATGGCCCACTCCTATATGCTGAAGGCGAGCCTACACAGAGGAGGAGATCTGTTGCCCTCCCCACCCCTGTTTGTTGAGGTAGTACATGCAGGTGGAGTTGTCTGACCTGGCTCTAACATTTGGAAGAAAAGCCTTTTGCGTGAGCCCGATGAACATCATTTCCAGCCAGTTGATATGATTCTGCTGTTCCTCCATTGACCACAGACCATGTACTGTGTGGCTGCCCAGAGTGGCTCCCCAACCCTGTAGAGAGGAATCCGTCGTAATTGTATGATCCGGTTTGGGCTGCCTGAAGGGTCTACCCACCATGAGGTTGATGTCCTGCCTCCACCATTCAAGATCCTGGTGCAGGTGTGCCGGTGTGGTAACCGCTACTATCTCCTCTTCCGTCTCCTTGAGCCATGAGGCTGAAAAGTGCAGCTGCAGCCTCATTTTCAGCCTGATGTGAGGAACCACCAGGTGACAAGGGGCCATTACCCCCAAGCCATGGTCACTGGTATGCTGAGGAAGTACCACACTGCTGCCTTGATTGCTGCTACCTTTTCCCTTGTGAGGAATATCATCTGCCTGTGTGTGTCCCACAAGAGTCTTAAGAACACTAGGGTTTGTGTAGGCTGCAGCTGGTTGTATTAAGTGCTCATGAGCTTTCGAGTTGTGCTCCTGACCTGCTCTAGTGACTTCGCCCGAATAGCGTCTGATATACAGGTACAGATATACATGGTGGCCATCTGATCTGAGCAGGACCGCCACCGCGTTCATGAACCTCGTGAAAACTCTTGGTGCGAGTTGTGTCCAAAGGGCAGCACCCTGTATTGGAAGTGCTGTCCCATGTCCCAAAATTGGAGGAAGGATCGATGAGGTTGCCAGATCGAGATGTGTAAGTATGCGTCCTTGAGATCCAGGGAGCATGTCCAGTCTCCCCCACACAGACTCCGCTATCAGAGCTGGTGTAACCATTTTTCACTTCTGCAAGGGCAGGTACATGTTTAAGAAGGATAGATCTAAGACCACTTGCAAGCCTGCATAGTTCTTCTTTTGAATGGGAAAGATGTGGACGTAAAATAACTCCTGTTGTGGTAGTGGGCTCTCCTCCACTGCTTTGCTCATGATTACCGAGCGTATCTCTGCTAGGATTGATGGTGTCCCGATCTGGGGGAGGGGAGGAGACCCGGGTGGTAGGGGAGGGGCAGAATGGGAAGCCGTGAGAGACTACAGAAACCACCCATGCGCCCACTGAGTCTGCCACAACTAACTGTGGAGGGCTAATCTGCCTCCCACCAGAGTGCTGTGTACTTGAAGCAACACATCATTGTTTCTTTGCCTCTGAGGCTGGGTATGGGGAGAATCCTCTGTGGGTTAATTTCTGCTGCTTCCGCCGATGTGGATGGTCTGGCTGCCTGGTCCTGGAAACCCCGCAAGTGGCCAAATGTTCGACCCTTGTCTGACCTAGCCTGTCCGGCCCAGAGTTTTTGGCGGCTGGCTTCGTAAGGATGGCCAGTGACTTGGCGGTCTGTGAGCTGCTCTTCTTTTTGTCCAGCTCTTCGTCTGTCTGAAGTGAAACAAGTCACCACCCTCAAATGAGAGTTCGAGGATTGTTTCCTGGTTATCAGGATTGAACCTGGTTGCTTTAAGCCAGGCCATCTGTCTCATGTCCGTCGCTACACACATGACTCTACCTGCTGTATCAATGTGAGCGACAGTGGCTTCCATGAGGTATTGAGCAACTATAAGGGCCTTGGCCAAGCCGGCCTTGAATGATGCTTGCTTGTGGGCCAGCAGGTCCGGGAGGAAGTCGTCTGTTTCCTGCCACAGCCTTTGATTTTCCGCAGCCAGGATGGCGTCAGCATTGGCCTGTCTGAGGAGTAGCCCCGTGTTCGAGTACACCTGTTTGCCGCATGCCTCTAGGACCTTCTCTTCCTTGGCCAGCGCACTGAGGTGGAGGTGTTGGCTGAAGATGCTTGTGGTTTGGCATACATGGACACCACCATGATGACAAAGGCTGAGGGTGCACAGACAGGAGTAGTGTGTCGCCCTCCACCTGTCTATACAGTGCCAACGGTTGTGGCTGGTGGTGCAGTAGGGTGTGGAGCCTGTGGCTGTACTGGCACTGGTTGCGGCAGAAGCATGGGAGGGATCATGTCCTGAACGATACCCTTGAGAATGCTGGTCATCTGTGGGGACCGCACAAGAGTCAGAAACTTAACAAAATAGCGCTCCTCACATGCTGGTTGAACACGCTCCTGCACCAGCCAGAGTTGGTGTAGACATGTACAGTTGTCTTCCCCGCTGTGCCTGTAGTGTGTGTACGATGCCTGCATGTAGCACAATTGTGCTGCTGTGGTCCAATAGGTGGTACGCCACGTGACCTGTGGCGTAGTTACCTGGGACCATTCCGTCCTGGCAGTAGTTTCTCACCTTTGCGCCCCACTGGATTGGCACGCTTCTGGTCTGGCCCACATTTTGTCTGCTCCTGCTCCACGTGCTTCCATGGCTGCACTGGGCCTGGGTTCGGCCGGCTTGCTTCTATACATAGGCTCTTCCCCTCCGTGCACCTCAGGTACGGTCCTGGTAGGTTGTTGGCCCTCGGCCATAATGCCGGTAGTGCGGTTTGTGCTTAAAGGCACCCTCTCAGGCCTAGACCTGGTAACAGAGCAGTGCCCCTCAGGACGTGTCCCGGTGTTTAAGCCGCTTGGCTCCTCAGCGATGGAACCAGGAGGGTGTTTAGATCCCTCAATCATTAGGCCGGTAGCTACCTGAGCCTCGGTACCCTTCTCAACGGTAACAGAGCCAGATTGGGCGCTCCTGCTGGCGGACATCCCTACGAAGGAGTCACCCCTGCGGGGGTGCTTTAGAAAATAAAACATGTGCCTTCTTGGTTTTTCTTGAGGGACTGAGGAGTAAGTGCGTTGCATGCCGAGCAGCATTCCCAGCTGTGGTCTTCACCGAGGCACCGGAGGCAGAGGGCATGCAGGTCTGATGTGGGAAACAAACAGTTGCAAGACTGTCACCTGCTGAGGCCTGTCATGGCTGACATGCGCCAGGGACGGGCAGGGCACCCGTGGACGATTGTCCTTTAAGAATGAAAAGTTAGGTATGTTTAAATTTGTTAATAAAGAGGGAAAACACATGGATTTATGGGTCACAAGGACTCAACCACAAGCGCTGGTGAAGTTGGTCCGCTCCTGTCGACGCAGAAAAGGACTGAGGTGTGGCACCGGTGGGCGGGGTGAAGGGAGCAGATGATGGCAGGGTGAAGGGAGCACATGATCCCTAGGCTGAGCCCCCGTACACAACTAAATCTAGAGGGAAAGGCAATTTTTTCAGGTAAAAAAGGTTTTGTTCCAGTACCTGGCAGGGGACGCCTCACACAGGAAGGATATTTTCCACAAGGGGGGGTGCAGCCTCAGGGGAGGTTGTACCCTCCCATGGGATATTACCCACAAGGAAGCGGATACTTGCAACAGGGGAGAAGGGAGGATATAGAGGTACAGCGTTCTGGTTCCATGGACCATATTTCATATGCTGGAATCAGGGACATTTCGCCCAACACGTGCAAGCATATCAACTAGCACAACAGCAGGGCCCGATCATACAGCGAACACAGCCACAGCAGTTCCAGCAGCCGCAGACACAGCCACAGCTCCAACAAGTACATAAACAGGGACAACTGCAGCACCCACAGGTGCAGCCTCAAACATCAGCAGGGCAGGTTGGAGTCCAGGGGACGCCCAAGCATACTGCAAGCACCTGCACAGGCACCAAAAAACACATTGTTTGGACAGAAAGTGGTACCCCACTACACTGGAGTAAGTGTTCTGGGAGGGAATCCGTTCCCATCAAACATAACATCACAATAGGAGAACCCACAGGGAGGGCTGTGTGTGTCCCGTCCTATCAGTAACTGATGACCCTGAAGAGGAACCTGAGGTAGCAGCAAAAATAGGACAAAGAGTTCATGTTCTTGATAGATACGGGGGCCACCAAGTCATGCATAAAGGAGGGTGGATTCCCATTGTCGAATAAAGTAATGGACATGCAGGGCTTCTCTGGGGCAGTTGTCATGGTTCCAATAACAAAAGATTTAACTTTGACGATGGGACACAATATCTTGTAGCAGCCCTATTGTACTTTGAAAACACCCCGATAAACATCCTGGGGAGGGACTTACTGAGCAAGCTAAATGCAACGATTTCATTTATGGTAAAGGGCATAATGTGCTCAACAACAGGCGTACACTCCGCCAGAGCGGCCGCTATCCTCCAGGCCATATGTGCCCACAGCGCAGTATGAAGTCAGCCTACATACACCAACTGATTTCTATATGGGGTCCAGATATTACTGGGGTTGGTGCCATGGATAAAAGGAAAGACCTTCCGACTAGCATGAGACATTTTGTTCCGGCCTCAGTGCCACAGGGAAGTTGCCCCAGGCACACAAATACTGCTGCAGCTCGAAGAAGTAATCACTAGAAAAGACATGGCGATACTATGTGGAACAGATGAGGACATCATAGAATGGCATACAGTATACTCTGTATTGACCCAACACAGACAATAACGGGGTTGACAGTTATTCTCGGATGGGGAAGAAGAGGATGAGGGAGAAATAGTGTTCCAGCTACACAATCCCTGCCCCATAAGAGTATTAGAGAAGCTAATACCCCAACTTACACAACTGGTGAAAAAAGAGGCCGGATACACACAGGAAGATGTAATAGAGGTCCCAGAGAAGCTGTGGACAAAGGGACTCCATGATGTGGGAGTGCTAAAAGGAGCAGGGGCTGTCAGAATAAAGTTGAAAGAGGGAGCATTGTTACCAAGAGCAAAACAGTAGCCACTGTCCCGCGAAGCAGACAAAGGCATATACGCCACCCTCCTTGCAATATGGCATCAGGGCATAATACAGACATCAACGTCACCATGCAACACAGTCATATCCTATAAAGAAATCAGGGGGCATCGTGGAGATTCATACAGGACCTCAGCCCCTTAAACAATATTGTAGAGGCTTAGTTCCTGCTCATGCCGCATTCTGCCACAAAACTGTGCAACATCCAACTGAGGGCAAAGTACTTTATGGTAATTGACCTCAAATACGCCTTCTTAGCCAACCCACTACACCCAGATTCCAGGTACCCAATGGCGTTCACATATAGGGGGGGGGCGTCCAAGGCTACCATAAGGGTACTGTGAATCCCCAAGTATATTGCACACAGTGATACAAATGGACTTAAGCAATTTGGAGATGCCAAGTATGGTGATGCAGTATGTGGATGACTGCAGTGAGACTGAAGACCAGTGCAGGGCAGATTCAATATACCTCTTAACATTATTGGCTGACAAAGGCTACAAGGTGGACAAAGACAAGTTACAGTTTTGTCAGAAAGAGGTAGTGTCTGGGACAGATTTTAACTACAGAAGGACAGGAAATAAAACCAGAAAGAGTAGAGGCAATACATAGAACTCCACCTCCCTGCAATGTAAAAGATGCAACAATTTCTTGGATTGTGCTATTACTGCAAGGCATGGGTGTTCGATTATTCCACATTCATAAAGCCCCTCCTCCAGGCTCTAAAAGAAGCACAGGAAGAGAAATGTGTCTAACTCAAAGAGGCACTGGCCAATGCCCCAGTGTTGGCAACTCCCAACTACAAGGACAAGTTCCATCTGTTCTCACATTCAGACAGTTCAGCGATGAAGGCAGTACTCACGCATAAGAAACCGCATGGAGACAAGCCTCTGGCATATTAAAGCGGTCTCTTAGACCCAGTGATGCAGGGACATTTTCCTTGTGAGCATGATCTTGCAGCTACAGCATTTGCCATAGAAAAGGCAGCGACTGATGGCATATGCTGATGATCTGCTCCTTACTGATACTAACCCAGTAGCCTTGCTCCCAGTAGCACTCCACGAATTAGAAATGTTTGGTACCATAGCAGGACTGAAAATCAATGTAACAAAATCTGAACTTTTAAACCGGTTGGTCGAGCAAGATGAACTAACAAAGGCCAAAGAGGTGACCAGACTTTGCTGGGTTTCCAAGGGTATTATAATTCTAGGGGTGACCATTACACGTACACTTAGGTAATTATATGCAGCTAACCTACAGCCACTTTTAGTGGGTAGTCAGAAACAAATATAGACGTGGAATCCACTTTCGGTGTCATGAATGGGGCGGATTAACACTATCAAATTTGTAATTTTGCCCAGGGTTCTATACTTGTTTCAAGCCCTCTTACACCATTCAAACAATTGCTGGCCTCTAACCCAGGTGACACATTCTTAATCTCAAATATGTACATATTCTTAACAGACGAAACCCCGCAGAAAACATTACATTACCAGGCCAGATGGGTGAAAACGTTAGGGTTTATACTTACAGAAGAAATGTGGCTGAATGTATGGTCGAATATCCAATGATTGACAAGATCCCTACAGATCAGGGAATTCTGGTTCAAAGTGAAGTTCAATAGCACATTCTCTGGAACGCTTTCACAGGATGACGCTGAGTATTCCGGACTCTTGCTGGAGAGATTGAAGGGGGGACAAGGGGACTGGCTGGACATTTGGTGGTCTTGGCCAAAATTACAGTCGTTTTGGGAAGAAGTCAATAAGAATATTCAGGCTATGTTTGGTTTAAAAGTAAGGCGACCTGTAGGAGAATGCCTTCTGGGTATGGCTAGACAGGGCAATGGTCAATGGCCAAAGCATGAAGCAAAGCACATATTATCCAAATGGCAGCATTGTTAGCGGTGGCTCAAAAATGGAAATCCTTAGAACCCTGCACATTAAGGAATGGTACCACAGACTTCGGAACTGTGTTTCTTTGGAATGGGTCTCATATGTGATTCAAGAGGAGATAACAATTTTTGACTGAGTGGGCGTCGATTAGACTTTCTACGTGGAGACTTTATGGTGCAATATTGCCCGCATAAAATACAGCTACTGGGCATATGTTGACTTGTGAAATATTGGATATATCCTTGCTTTGGGTGAACACGGGCGGGAGGTGGTCGTAGGAGGGCTGGGGGAGGGAGCTGGTTGGGGGGTGGATGGGTTATAGGGGGTGTTTACTTTGCTAAGTTTCTGTTATGGGTTGTTTCATCAGAAAATCCAATAGAAAAAGAAATCAAAATCCACTCTCACCACACACAGGGCATCAGGTTATGAGATTATATGGACACACCCAGCCATTGAGGTTGTTAGATGTCATGTGGTGAACCCAGCCACCTTCATAGCAGAGCCAGCTGCGCCAGGAGAGTATATGCACGATTGTGCAGCATGCATGGGCAGGAGGGAAGGGAACATTCAGTTAAAGGACGAGGAAATAGAGGGCAGAGATATGGTTTTCATTGATAGATCCTCCAACCTAGACCCAAACACAGGACGAAGACACACTGGTGGTGCAGTAGTGTACCATAGGGACAGGGAATTTTGAATTGCCTCTCAGACGAGGTTGCCATCACACTACTCAGTGCAGGCAGCGGAATTAGTGGCCATGATTAGTGCACTAAACATGACAGAGGGGATCTGGGCAACATTTTGTCTGACTCTGCTTAGGTCACGTCCACCATACATTCAGGGTTAAGCCGCTTGGAGGGAGTTCAGGAGGAGCAATGGATGCCCGGTACAACATGCTGAATTATTAAATTAACACATTTAACGATCCATTGAGATAGCGATAATAAAGTGTGCTGCCCACACAGGGGGTAAGACTGTCTACAAGGGGAACAACATGGCCGACAAAGCAGCAAAAGAAGCAGCGTTCCTACCAGAGAGGACCACTAGGTTCTACCCAGGGGCGGAGGGTAGGATGCCAATGATGGTTGCAGGGGAAAAGGATAAAGGGGCGGAGAACGTAGAGCACTTAAACGAAATACCCATAGTGCAAATAATTGACCTACAGAGGGAAGCTCCCCAGGAGGAGAAGGATTTATGGGTACATTTTTGGTGTAGAGACAGAATAGCACATGGAAACCAATGATGCCTAGGAAATCGCTGGCCATAGCATTGTAGCAGTATTTTCCTGCCCATGTGTCCAAAAGAGCATGTAGCAGCAGAAGTAAATGAGAGGTGGTACATCCCCAAGCTTAGTAGCAGAATTTACAGGGAATTGTGTGGTGTATCAACAGTTTGTGACAGGTCATACATGGACAACAATACGAGCAACACTACCACGGCCGGAAGGGCCCTTCCGGCACTTGCATATTGACTGTCAATATGCAAGAGATATGTGCTTCCTATAAGTACATGTTGGTGGTTGTCTGTCCCTTTTCACGTTGGCTTGAGCCTGGACCCTCATGCTCATAATGATCAAAGTCGGCGGCTAAATTCTTGGTGCGGGAGGTGCTCTCAAGAAGGCTAGTATGTGATGTAATGAGGGCAGACAATAGGCAAAACTTGGCAAATTACCTATTCAAGGAGGTTACAACTCTCCTGGGATAAAGCACCACCTTTGCACAGTGTACTGCCTACTTATGGAACACTTAGCAAAGCTAACTTTGCGAAAAAGTTGCCTTTTGCCTCCCATTAGCACTTTTTGCATAACTCACCGGGTGCGGATCATCATTTGACTCTGCATGAAATTGTTACTGGCAGGAGAATGCATGCACCTTCCTCTCCTGCACGTACAATTTTGGATACCAACACAACCGCACAGGTTCTGGGGGAGGAATTCATGGCATATTTGACTGAACTCGCTAAAGCATTGAACTACGTGTCTCGTCAGGTTCACGACCAACCAGCTGGCCGGCCAACAAAAGAACGCCCACAAATGCAAACAACAAGAACTCATTTCCACAAGCAACACCCCTCTAAATACTGAAAATGGCTTCATCCGCAATTTGCTTCGGAAATGGCGAGAGCCTAGATTAACCGGCCCCCATGTAGTAGCTATTCTCAACACCTACAGCAGTGAAAATTAAAGTAAGGAAAACATGGATCCTACGGTCGGCCCGTCGCAGAGACAACAGCGTTGCCCCCTGTGAAGAGGGAGAGGGGACGACCAACCTGATGGAGTATAACGCAGCTATAGCAAACACGTTTTTCTCCTATAAGAATTTACAGAAGGCCTGTAGAAGAGGATGACAATGTTCGTACAGTTGGCGGGGGGAATGAGAGAAAATATAGAAAAGAAGGGCCATTGATCGGGATAGGGTTTTTTGCATTCTTCTGCGGTTTCTCTTTCTCTTATGTTTTTTATTGCAAGTAGAGCCGGGCAACATGTCCAAAGAAAATGAAAAAATAATTCAGTCAAAAAGAAGTGTAAGGGGATGTTACTTTGTTATATTGTTTTTTTTGTTACGCTGTAAAACAATAAATAAATAAAAATATGTTTAAAAAAAAAGAAGTGTATTTAGCACAGACAAATTCCATTAGACGATCGGGGGGCGGGTGGTTAGGGGGCAGGACACAGCATCCGGGAACATGTGGTATGAGGAAATTAAACGTGTGGGGGGAGAGCAGGCCAATTGCTCCTGCTATGTGTGCTCTTTAATCCCACATGTCACAGGAACAACTAAACTATTCCTGTCCGAGAGGTAGCAGCATGGGATGAGGGATACATAATGCACCTGTCTTTGTATAAGACTGGTGGGCTGTTTCAGGGCCGAACGGTAGCATTTTGCTAGACCGATGAAGTAGAAAAACTATACGCTGATAATTATATACAACTGGAGAGCATGTCCAAAAAAGCCACCAAGCACATAATACTAGAATATTTAACAGACAGGGCAAGAAGGGGGAGCAGGTTTTTACCACTCATAGCAGAATACACTGTAAAAATATGACGTGGCCTTAGCTCTGACCGCATGGGCATGCAAGTTAGCTGGCACTGGCTTATGCTGCCCCTCGTAAGCCTCCTAGATGGCCGCGACTATCCACCTTGCTATGGAGGCCTTGGAAGCTTGATACCTGGGCTTTGACCCACCGAAAGTGACAAACAGGGCATCCGACTTGCGGAAGTCCTTGGTCCTATCGCGTTAGTATTTCAGAGCGCATATGACATCCAGACAGTGCCCCTCTGAGGCTCATCCTTTGGGTCGGTGAAGAAAGTGGGTAAGACTATCTCCTCGTTGAGCTGGGAGGAGGAGGTCACCTTGGGTAGAAGGCAGGGTGCATTTGCAGGACCACCTTGACCTTGTGAAAGGTGGTGTAGGGCTCTGATGCCAACAGAGCCTGGATCTCACTGACTCTGTGAGCGGAGGTGAGGCCCACGAGTAGAGCTGTCTTTACGGTGACCAGCCTAATTTCAGCGGACGCCATTGGCTCGAAAGGTTTGTGCGCCAAGGCGCCCAATACCACACTGACGTCCCACGCAGTGTGCGGTTTCTTTATAGGCGGGTAGAGCCTGTGGAGGCCCGCCAGATTTTGCTTGACCACTGGGTTGTAAGAGGAGAAGAGGGTCACCTCCGAATTCCTGTAAGCCCCTATGGCAGCCAGATAGGTGTGGCATGTGTTCACCTGTACGCCGGAATGGGCAAGGTGTCCGAGAAGGAGAGCACCTTGTCCAAGGTGCACCTTAAAGGGTCGATCCCCCTAAAGTCAGCCCAATGACCGAATTCAGACAATTTACTCTTATATTGGCTCCTAGTAGCCTTGCTTCTAGCGCCCTGGATGATCTCTAGGTTAGCCTGAGAGAACCTGAAGTGCTTCAACGTCACCTGCTCAGGAACCATGCTGCGAGGGCTAGATTTTGAGAGGCGGAGTGGAGTCCATTGCCCCCCTGCTGGGCCAGGAGAGGAGCTGGGCCCAGCGAGAGGTGAATGGGTGGCCTGTCCGATAGGCTGAGTTGCTCGGAGAACCACAGTCTCGCCGGCCACCATGGAGCTATCAAAATTATGCCAACGTGATGAGATTCCTTTATCTTGTAGATCACCCAATAAGGTCCAACACAACTCTCAGGCCAGCCTGGTTCTTCTTCTGTATGGCGAAAAATCCTGGAATAAAAGCCCAAGCCTCGCTGGGAGGTTGGGACTTCTTCCACAGACTGGCTCACGATGAGCAGCAGGATCTCCACCAGCAGAGTTGCTGTCCCAATTTGTGGGAGAGAAGCAGGGACGAGAGGAAGGTACTGGTAGGCGGTACCCCGTGGAGAGTACGAAGAGCATCAGGTGTCTGAAAAATTCTGGCGGCAAAGTTGCACACAAGAGGCAAGCCTGCCCCCCACCGGAGACACGTGGACCCGAAGGGGTGCGTCATGCCCCTTGTCGGAGTGTTGCTGTGACTGGGTCTAGGCCTTGGGCGTGGCCTTCGTAAGAATAAAGACTTTGCAGTTTGGGAGCTGTTCTTTTATCTAATTCTTCAGCTGTGGCGGAGTGAAAGAGGTCACTACCCTCGAATGGAAGGTCCAATGTGTGTTCCTGGATGTCAGGGTTAAACTTAGTAGCCCAGAGCCAGGCAGTCCTTCTCATGTCTGTGGTGATGCAAATGGCCCGGCCAGAGGCATCGATGTGGGCCACAGTGGACTCTATGATGTCCTGCGCTACCAGCCTGGCTTTTCCTAGGCCGGCCTTGAAGGGCGCTTGACTCTGCGCTGGAGGTCTCGGGAGGAAGACTGCAATTTCCTGCCAGAGCCTTTGGTTAACAGCTGGCAGCATGGCATCCAAGTTGGCTTGCCGCAGGTGCATCTTCTCCTCCTTGCCACCTCAGTCGTGGCTTAGAGTAGAGTAGAGTGACGCTGCAGCGATCACAGAAGAGTGCGGTTGAGCATGCAGCAAAAGCAAGAGTGTATCTCCCTCCATCTACCTTTACTTGGCGCCGATTGACAGATTGGGCCGAGTGCGGCTTGAGCCACCCCTTCTTGGCCAGGGCAACTACTTCTTTCTGCATCGGGATCCCCGTTCTGGTAGGGGGTCTTAGGGTGAGGACATCTGCCAAGTCCCCCCTCCTCGGGCTGCTCTACCTCGGGCTGAGGAAGGCCCAAATATTCTGCCAAACCTGCAAGGCGTTCGTGGAAGGCCCTGGCTGAAGATGGCATCTCGGGATCCTCCTCCTCGTCAGTGTCCACCAGAGTGCTCGAAGGGTCCGGAATTGGTGGATGGATGCTGGGCGTCGTGGGCTGCTGTGTGGATGCTGGTGGCTGCTGCGGAGCCGCCTGTACTGTGGGAGGCAGGGAAGCTGGAATTGGAGGAGCCGGCTGGGGCAGCGTGGCTACGCTAGGGTGTGTGGCACTGGTGCCATAGGAGGAATGACTAGGGGTGCTGTTGGGGTGAACAGGGGGAGCATGTCCCTGATGGCATCCCAGAGGATGGCCCCCATCTGGGGAGTTCGCATCAGCCCTAGGAATCTTTCAAAGAACCTAACTTCGGAGGCTGTAGAGGTGGCAGGTGATAAAGACGGAGTGGTTAACAGCAACTGGGGCCAGGGCACACTCTGTCTGGGGTGCAGGGGAAACCTGCCCTGTGCTGCTGATGGATGAACTGTAGGCCACGCACCTGGTTGACCCCAGACCCACCTTGTGATTCTTTCCTCCCCCGCTCTGCAAGAGGGGGTATCGAACGAGCGGCCATCTGGGCTGGTGCAGCGGCCATTTTGTCAAGCTGCATGCCACATGGCGAAGCCGTGGTGCTTGGCTCGCTGGGACCAGCCCGATCCAAGACGCTTGGTGTTGGAACAAAAGGCCTATCCCACACCTCAGGCTGTAACCTGGCAGGTGTATTGCCCTCTGCAGAGCTACCGGTAGTGCTGCGTGAAGGCGCCCCCTCGGACATGATGCCAGTACTAGGGCGTTTCCCCTCGAGAGTAACGCCGGTAAAAGAACCTTGCGGTCCCTCAGCACTGGCCCTGGAAGGATTCGGATACTCCTAGGGCGTGAGGCTGGTAGCTGGACTAACCTTGGTACGTGTGCTGGTGTTAGAACCCAAAAGGTTCATCCGCTTCTTTGGGAAGGAGCCACCTTTACGGGGTGCAATGGTAAATAGAGGGCTTTCCTTCAGCCTCGAAGTCCTTTAGGTCCTCCGGGGGTGACTTCTGGAAGAGCTCCCTCCACCTAGCTAGCCTGTTCTTCAGTGTCCGTGGAGTCAGTGCGTGGCACACGGGACAACCTTCCCAGCCATGGTTGGGGCCAAGGCAGCAGAGACAAAGGGCATGGGGGTCGGATGCGACACCTGCTGAAGCCCACTGAAGTCAACATGCGCTGGGGAGGAGCGTGGTGTCGGAGGACCAAGTGCCTAATTGAAGAGAAAAATACATAGATAGAAGAATATCCAGGGAAGAGCGCGTGGTATTACATGGCCAAAGCCAAACCCAGGAGCGCTGGTGAATTCGGCCCATTCCCGTCGATGCAGAAAAGGGGACTGAGGAGTCGTGCCGGTGGGATAAGTCAGGCGAGCGCATCCTCCCAGGGCCGCGCCCATGCACGCCTCTAAATTTAAAGGGGAAGAAGATTTTCCTTGTGGGGGGACGCCCATAGAGTATGGAGGAAAGGGGACGGGGCATAAGAGTTAGTTAGTCCTGGACATGTTGACAGCCATGGTAGGCAGTGTCTGCCACAAAATAGGCAGTAGTTGCTGCACGGCAATACCCGCCAACGATGCCACCAATGGGACACTAACTGATGTCGTTGAGGAAATTTGGACACTTCACGAGAAGATGACCAAAGAGACAAACAGTACTACATCTCACAGTTGGCTTGACACACTGTTTGCCTTGGTGCCTGAGCAACAGGCTGTAATGCTCATGGTGACTGGCCCCCTGCTTGTCTTGATGCTCGTCACCTTCTGTGCAGGACAGTTGATCCTAGAAAACTAATTGTAGCAGAAGAATTTGTTATATAATGTATGCTACTGATTGGGGGGAAAATAGGGTTTGGGAACAGATAACAAAATGAAGGCCCAACATCCGGGAATGAGTGATGTGAAGAGCTACAGCAGGTCTTTGCAGTGCCACCACCAAATGCAGATTATGATGCATTATGGGTAGTATGTTCCTTAGACGGGGTGGACCAGTGCTCCGAATAAGATTTGGAAGTGGGAGTATTTTACTCCCTGTTTTTTAAAGTTGGGAGTAAAATGATTTTTTAGGGTGTAAAAATATAAGTCCACTTCGTAATGAGAGTATTTTATAAGCGAGTAAAAATATGTTTTAACTGAAAAACAAATGTTTTTTTAAAAAATTATTTCCTTGCACCTAGTTATTCATGCACATTAAAAGATGCACATTTAATCTGGCAGTTAAAATAGTAGTTTCTTCCTGTTGTACTACATGCACTACTGGTCCAGAATTATGCATGGAGCTGTGAGGGTGAAAGCAGGAGCAAGATTCTACATGTCTTTTCCCAATTTTTTTGCTGGGAGTATTTTTACTCCCTACTTTTGGGAGGAGTATTTGCCAATTTTTAGTGAGTAAAAGTGGGAAATACACCCCTTATCTGTAGGGCTGGGTGGGACTGCATGATAATAGGATCTACCTTGGAGGGTTATGAATGAGGAGGAGGGGACATGGATAACAAGCTTATGGATGCCCAAAACAGAAAGCAAAGAAATGGAGGGGAAAGAGTATTGATCGATAGATCGATCAAAGGGGGGAATGAAGTAAAGGTGCTGATCCAGAACACACACAGATCACACTGTCATTTTGAACCCGCAATTTCAGGGATGAGCTGTACCAGAACAGCCTTTTATATACATTCAATTAATATTAAGCAGGAACTTCAACCCTTTGTGAGTGATGCATTTATGACCAATCTCAGGTATAGGGAAGAATTTTGCCTTTGGATCCCACTTGGGATGGCCTACTTGGATATAATTATTTTAAATTAAAGGAAATTGAAAGCCCTGAAGAAGACCGTTCTGAATATGGTTGAAACTGTATCGGCTGTTTTGCCTTCCTTGAATAACAATACAAATTCTACAATTCGTAATAAGGTTGAACCTCTTGGAATTATAAAGGCAGTTATATACTGCGGATTGTGGCACAAAGTTCCAGTTCGTTTTTTGGAATTGATTATTTTCAAAGGCAGGGGGTTGTTGCCTTTTCTGTAACATATGCCTTTACTTGCCTGCCATTCTTTGAGTACATACACATGTAATTAAGATATAAAGTTCTTTTAGTTTTCGAATACAGGTGTGGGAGTAGCTGTGCAGGGTGCAGCCTCAACCTTAGTTACCAAAGGTGCTGATCCATAACTGCCAAGGTGGGTATGGGGGATGGGGAGAGTGCAACTACCGGCTGCAGGAGTGATGAGAGTGGGGTATCACATCCCTAAACGGATAGGATATAGTTGACAGCAGCAATAACGGTGTCTAAGGCACATGTGCCGCTTGAGACGTCCGGGGACAAGAAAGGAGTGGTGGCGCTCAAGGGGGGGAGGGGGTATGAAAGGGCCTCAGGAGTGTGGGGGTATAAGAACAAGATGAGGAATAAGTAACTTACCTTTAACTCCTGTTCTCCAGCATTGGTATCTTTTATAGATTCACATGTTGTGAATATTCCCCGCTGTCAGGCTGGGAATCCTCTGTAAAATAAAGCAGTTTAAACTAAACTGAAACTTGAGTCACTTTAGTGCTCCATCGCCATCGTTTTGGGTCATACTGCCCACAGCCAATAGGGAACACTCCCTTAACTCCGCCCCTGTCACCCATCTTTAGATTTGGCAAGTGCACATAAAGTGGCAGTAAGAGCCAAATGACGAGCCATGAGGGGTAGGAGGGAGGGTTGCATATGAATCTATGAAAGATACCAATGCTGTAGAACAGTAGTTACAGGTAAGTAGGTTATTCCTTCTCCAGCACTGGATTTTTCATAGAATCACATGCGGAGAATAGATTGCAAAGCAGTAAAAACAACCAATACGCAAGGAGCTCCCATATCACTTACCACAGGAGACTTACCAACCTCATTCAAACAGGTTTTGTAGAACTGCCTGGCCGACTCTAGACTCCTCTGCAGAATCCCTGTCGACGCAGTAGAATCTGGTGAATGTGTGCACCAACCTCCAGGTGGCTGTGCGGCAGATGTCTGGCTGCGGGATCCCAAAGAGAAAAGCAGTAGTCTCAGCCACTGCTCTGGTGGAATGCACCTGGGGTCTACCCGGTGGCTCTGCAAGTGCTGGTGTCCAGCAGTGCTCTGAGGTAGAGTGCCGTCAGAGAGGGCGTTAGCTGAGACTTCGGGAAGTTGATGGAGAATCCCAGTTGCTGAAGGAATTGGATCGTGACAGCGATTTTGGATACGGCCAGCGAGCAGAAGGGGGCTCTTATTAACCACTTGACCAAGTATGGGTAGACCTGGACCCCTCTCAGCCGCAGGTGAGCCACCACTGGTGCAAGGCAGTTGGTGAAAAGCAGTGGGGCTGATTTGAGCCCAAAGGGAAGCGCCCTGAACTGATAGTGACCTCCTGCCACAATGAAACGAAGGTAGCGCCGGTGCGATGGGCGAATAGGGATGTGGAAGTAAGCATCTTAGAGGTCAAGGGACGCTAGGAAATCCCTCTGTTGAAGCTGAGAGTGCACTTGCTGTAGAGTTACCATACGAAAGGTTTGTGCCTTGAGAAACTTGTTGAGCACCCTTAGGTCTAGGATGGGTCTCCAACCCCCTGGTTTTTTGAGTTAACCCTTTCTTACCAGTATGTAGTGGGAATACACCCCCCTTCAGCTTCTCGTACTGGGAACTCTTTCAACAGCACCTTTCTTGTATTAGCAGGAGCTGCAGTTTTTCTGGTCTATGCACAGTAGGCATGTCCAGAGGATACTGTATGAATTCCAGAGAGTGCCCCTGATGGAGGGACAGCACCCATTCGTCAGATGTAACTTAAGCCCATTCTTCGACAAAGTCTGATAGATGACACCCCCCCCCCACCGCCGGGGTGCTGAATTGGGGGGACCCAGCCCTCGGCCGATCATGCCTGCTTGACGGATTGGCCCCTAGGCTGGCAGGAGCCTCAGCGTCTTTGGGAACCCTTGTAAGACTGGGTTCGCTTCCTGTATTGGTCCTCAGATTAATAAGGGGTCTTGTAAGACGAAGACTGATACGTGCTGCGATTGTCCCATGAACTTCTATTGTAACGCCCCTTTCCTGCCGAAAAGACTGGTGCTTGTGCTGCAATGTGCCCAGGGAGCGGACGGTTTCAGTGTCTGTCTTCATGGCCTGCAAGGCCTCATCCACCTTCTTCCTGAACAGGCACGTGCCTTCGAAAGGCATATGCATAACATGGGATTGGACATCGGTCTGAAGTCTGTTGCTTAAGCCACCCTTGTTGGGGCAGAACCACTCCATTCCCCATCTGGCGATAACCTGTGTCTGCGATGTCAACTGAGAAGGTGATGGTGTGATCAGATGCAATCTCACCCTCATGCAGAACGTCCAAAGCCTCTTGCTTCTTGTCCTCGGGTAAGAACTCTAACAGGGGTACCAACTTATACCATAACTCGCGATCATAGCGGGCGGGTATGGCATAGTGTTAGCCACCTAGATGGTTGTGGCCACTGTTGTAATGATCCTCTTGCTGAAGGCATCAAGGCATTAGCCCTCCTTATCTGGGGGCACTGAGCAGGATGAGGATGGGTTGGCTGACCTCTTTCTGGCTGTCGCTGAAACCACAGAGTCTGGAATGGGCTGCGTGCGGAGACAGGCTGCAGCATGCGCTGGATCCCTGTACTTCTTGTCAAACCAATCTTTCTTTGGCGGTGCAGTTGACGGATGTGCCACAGCTACCAGGCCCTCTTCCCAGCTGTCTTCCAGGAGTGGTATTGCCATGATAGACTTCCTGTGTTTTTCTCTGCGCCGATATAAAACGCTTTCCTTTCTTTTTTCTTCCAGAGCTAACCCGAACATTGTGGATTCTCTAGACATAAGCGCTTGGAACACTCCAATTTTGTCGGGGCTGGCGGGTGAAGAGTCCCTGAGAGGAACTTCACCTGGTTCCCCATCTGCAGTGGACTCCTCTGTGGCAGAGCCCTAGGAGGGGTTGGTTGCTCCGGTACGACAGTGTCCTCCTCCTCCTCCTCCTCCAATTGTTTAAGACTAAGCTCTGGGACAACCAGGCCACCTGGTAGAGCAACACCCAGGTTTGGGCAGTTCTTTGGCAATTAGCCCGAGCTTCTGTGTCGGTGCTGGACTCTGGGCCAACAGCTGTGCCGATACTGGGCCGGTGAGATTTCTGTCTCGCCGACTGTGGGGTCATCGATTGCGTGGTGGATGAGGCACCCGCAGTCTGTGTGCTCGTAGCGGTCGAGGTTGTGGTCGATGAATGTTTTGTCATCTTGGTAGATAGTACTGGAGTCGACAGTTTCATAGACTATGACGTAGACATTTTAGATGGCCCGGTCATCTATAAGTCTGCAGATTTTGTTGCCACTGCCGGCTCCTCCGATGAGGGAGCTGTGGTCGATGACTTCATCGTAGACGACCTGGAGTGTGAAGAAGACTGCTTTGTCACTGACTGCGATAAGGCCAGAGAGGAATGCTCACCCGACTTGGAGCTGGAACTTGAGGTTTCTTTGGAGCGATGAAAAGGGTTTCATTCCTTTCCCCCCTTGGGTACCAACCTTCGTGGGGGGAGGGGGCGGTCCTTGTGGGACGATCGCAAGCTATCGCCGGAGGCATCCTTCTGCCTATTTACGCTTTGGCCTGGTCATCATGCAATCTGTACCTCTTACTTGAGGTGGTTTGCTGGGCCACCCTGCCTTGCTGTAACAAGGCATGACTTTGTACCAAAGCCGAATCAGAGGACTCATGGCGTCCTCCAGCCAAGCGACGAGACAGCAATGACGATCCTTCAACGTCTTCGATGAAAACGACTGGCAGATGTTTCAATTCTTGATTACATGCTGTGGGTGAAGATGAAGGCAGTAGAGGCATTCTCTGTGGTGGTCCTCCACATAGACGTTCTTCAGCCCAGACCGAGCACACGTCCTGAACAGGCACTTTCTCACAGACTCTGCCATGAGGTTGGCCCAACTTGTCTTCGACGTTCATCGGCAGCGGAAACTGTAGAGGGAGTTCTCATTGAAATCGCGTTACCGATCATCAAACGATGTCTAGGAAAAACTCTTTTGTCGAAATTCCCTAATTTTTGTGTATTATATGAAGAAAAATGCTGAAGATTATTGAGGACTCAACATTAAGGTGCATTAAAAAATCTGAAGATGGCCGACGGCTGTGGGCAGCATGACCCAAAACAACGACGATAGAGCACTTAAGTGACTGAAGTTTCAGTTTAGCTTAAACTGCTCAATTTTACATACGATTCCCAACCTGACAACAGGGAATATTCACAGCATGTAAATCTATGAAAGATCCAATGCTGGAGAAGAAGGGTAACCTATTGCAAGGGGAAACTACCTTAGCAACCACCATGAGGCAGCTAAGTGAATCACGTGCCATCAACACCGACAGGTCCTGCATTGTCGGCCAACATGGAAATTGCATGAACACACTGTAGTAACGGAATGCGTGATGCAAGCTAACTGTTCCCAGAAGACCGTATTCGTTGGGAACAGGAGCCAGCAGTTACATACAAGGTTCAGCGAGCAAGGCTGGGGGGCGCTCACTGGGACCAGGGAACATTTATCAATAAAAACATGTTTAGGGAGCCACAGCATGGTCAGCAGTTTCAAATTTCCCCTGGCAGATGGTCCTCAGAAGAAAGATGTGGAACGAGGGGTTAATCCAGGAAGGAACCAATCAGAAGGTGAGTTTTGGTGTCCCTGAAAGGTAAAAAGTAAATTGTGTTCTCGCTGATGCTCGCTGGGCACCTTATTGGTTGGATGCCGTGTAAATGCTCCCCTTCCCACAGACTCGGGATGTAGCGTCTCTTTCCATGTGTGCTGACTAATGGCAGGTCAATAAAGTCCTGGAGGTCAGTACAATGCTGTATCAGAAGTAAAGAAACAAGCAATTCTTGGGGCTGAGTGGGGAGAAATGTGGCGCCACAGGGGAGGTGAGAAACAGAGGGTTAAAGACTGGTTGCTCAAATCCTTGTTGATTCATATTTTGCAACATTAATCGTAACTGTTTCCCGCTATGCAAATAACCTTTCCCTGTATAAAATGTTCGCAGTGGGCAGGGTCCATTCCTATAAACCAGTTCTGTTCCACTGTGCGGTTTGATTTCTGCTTACCCAGCTGTAATGAACAGCGTTACTTCTTGTCTGGTGTATGCTCCATTTTGGATTACTTCTGATGTCCTATTGACTACGTGCTCGTAGAGGACCCCCGAATACAGAATTCATACTACTAGCCTTCTGTGTATAAAGAACCGCACTAAACAGTTGCAAAAAGGCTGCCAAAGGGGCAGTTGGAATGGAAATGGTAATACACCTGAATGCCAAGGTTCATTCAGGTTTTAACACACAAACCAATGACCTACCTCATATTCATGTCATGGAAAGCCCTATTATCCCTCCAGCATCAAAATGTACTTATCCACAAGATCCTCGTAACTACGTTGGACAATGGGTATCGCAATTTCAATGGGGAGTGTTGCTACATGACCTGGAGCGTGGATGAACACATAAAACATGTGGGAAACCAGAGGGAGCGGGGGATGACTAAATTGTGGACTCCCAAAATACCTTATGCAGGGGAGGGCATGAACAAGGGTGTGGCTGTGGACTCGACCAGAGGGGGGAATGTTGAGAAACAGGTGAATATGTCCCCCATATCACTGCCCCTGCCCCGATCCTAACGGGATGAATACGATACAAGCTGAAAATGGCAAGAATAACTAAAAAGTAATCATAAAATCAGGCATATGCAGCCAATAGACATGAAGCACATGTGCACTCAGCATGAAAACAACGCACTAGGCCATTTGCATTTATACATTAATATTAACATTTCAACCATAAAGACAATAATATAAACATAAGCAACTTATAAGCTGAAATGCAACATAACTATATAGATTACCAACATATCTTCTCTCATTCTACACCCCCTATCGCTTTCTTCGTTCAGCAGATCTCTTTTTACCATCTGTCCCCCAGACCCTCTTCTGCCTCTTCTCATTTCCGCTCCTTGCTCCCCTACACTGGAACTCCCTACCTCTTTCTAAATTGTTCTGCATACTGTTTTTTCTGGTTTCATTCATGTATATTATTATTGCTTCTACTGTTCATGTTCAATGTATTTTTCTTGTTAAACTGTAAAGCGCCTTGGATTAAGGCACTATATAAAAATAATGAATACAAATACAAATAAATAATAAATACAAACATACAAACGCAGCAGTAACAGGCAGCCCTCTTTTCCAAAATGGAAGCCGCAGCACACTCTCGAGTGAAAGGCCTCGAGGCTTCACGAGCAGAATTCCGCTCAGATCAAGAAACGACATTCACCTGGAACCAAAACTTACACAAGAAAAAAAACATAGGGGGGGGTCATCTTTCTCCCACCTGCCACCAAAAACTTGGAACACCCTCTGGAAAGAAATACGCAATACAAAGGATCTCCAAAAATTCAGAAAACTACTTAAAACCTGGCTTTTCACCTCAGAATCAGATGGGAACGACTAGGAATGACAAAGACACCACTGGAAAAAGAACACACTGCAACAAGCACACATGGGAGGAAGAGCCTGGGAGGGACACCAAAAAAAGACCCTCCCCCAAACAACCCCACTCTAGACATCATCCCAGGGACACGCACCATAGCTGCAGAGGGAGGAGCATTACCCAATTAACTGGCACCTCTGGAGGGCCTAAAGCCCCTTTCCTTGGGAGGTGGGGACCCGGTACCAACGGCTGGGGGGAGGCAAGGGTAGGCACACCCATGGCAACCTAACAGCACACCCTTCAACCATACCCATCTCCACCCATGGATGGGGGGGGGGGAGGCCTTCACCACCTCATGACCATATACCGCTAGACAATTAGAGAGGAAAGCTACCACCGCGTGCAGAACCCGGCTAATGAACCACTACAAAAACACAGCACAGGCAGACACTGAGCACAGAGGTCTGAACCAACGCGGTAAGAAAAGCCCTACTAACCCAACCCTAAAACCTCAAGTTCTACATACACCTCTTAAACACTAACAAACACAACCCCTTCTCCGCAGAGCAATCGGCATGCACTTCATACACTCCAACAAAACAAACCACACATAGTCCCGCACAACAGCACATGGGAATTTAAAGAGTGTAAATCGCAACGCAAGCTCAGCGAACGGTGCAAACCGAACTGAAGCGGTCAACAGGACATCACAACTTTCGCTCTACCTCTTCCTGCTATGCCCTACTAACCCACCCCACACTCCATCCTTTTCAGATCCGCCAGAGCACCACGGAACCACTCTGCGGTATAATTGATCTTTAACAGGAACAATGCTGGATTTACTGAAATACAGAACCATGTAGAGCCCAGACAAGTAGCTATGCAGACCAAGCCAAGGTTAATGAGTATAAGGAGGATCTGGACAGCTCAGAGAGAACACGAGATAACAATTCAAGGCACAAGCTATGTATTCTTAGATTCATTAAAAAAAAACAGTCTTTGAAAGACAGATGCAGAGTAATGGTAAACCAAAGACTTCATAGGGAATGGATCAAGAAAGTCCCCACTGGTAGAGAAAAGCATGACACTTGCATTAAAATTAGCTAAAATCTGCATAAATGCAGAGCGAAATAATTCCAAACACGGTCTCATCACACGTGACCCAAAATTGAAGAACGTCAATTCATTAGTAACAGACACAGATGGGGCACCTGCCACACTCCTTACACATATAACTAGACATTAGGGGCCATGCAAGGCCAACTACAGATGAATCGCCCTGGCTCATGAACTGTGAATAAAGAATGGTATCAGGAAAGCAGTCTGTGGACATCTCTTCCCCCCTACTCCCTTGTTGGCTCATGTTTTGACGGACTGTCAGTTGTCCATGGTTGGTCAGTAGAATGTCAATCAATCAGGATCCCCAGTGCTAGGCCGCCCAGTACGCATTGTGACAACCAATAGTTAATTGTAATGATATCATTTTTTGTTATCAATGAAGGTGGTCTTAGGAAGAGCCATCAGTTAAGGATTATCAAATTAAAAGTGTAACCCATATTTAAAATGTAGGTAGTCAATCCCTCTAGCCTATCCCCTTAGGTTTCATATCAGGTCTTTATTCGGACGGGTTTTTGATATAAAAGATGTTTTATATTAAGAGCTCAGAGAGACAATTCTTTGTTTGTATGCTGTCTCTGCTTTATTTTGGATATTAATAAAGCTGGGTTTTGCCTTTCACTTTATCTGTTCTCGTTAGTGAGTTCGAGTTTTCCTGGCTCCTGATCCTCTGCATAAATCTGGGGTTTTCCAGCTATCGTTACAATGTCCTTAAATAAAACGTGATGCTAAACCTTCACTACTTATCCCAAACGCTCCCTTGTACATATAGCAGCTCAGACGTTTAGAAGATTAGACCCTGAATTTACTATATGTATATGGAGCCAGTAAAACGCAAGATTAAAAACTACTAATCAAAAAGCATGTAAAGCTATGGGGCTGGGGTAGAATGGCATAGCCAGACTATAAGCTAAATCATTGATCAGCACAACAGCCACATATTTAAGTGGGTAAACCCTTCAGACAATCCAGAATGTAAACCAAACAAAGAAAAACGACGACCAAGATAACAGAACCTCTAGATCTACTACAGATTCCTTATGTAATGTGGTATATTATATTTGGATATGCTGAAAACATGGATGCTGACTCTCAGATTGAGGAATGTTCCATTTAACCAACAGATTTCAGGTTTGCTCCTTAAATTGGGTGAAAGGACAGGTTCATGATGAAACCATTGTACTGAGTACATTAGGCTATATAACTATTCATCATTTCTTTGATGGGGATCCTTTATTAGCTTTGAAGATCTATTTACCCGGAACATGTGAAATCCAACAGATTGGCTCATTTAGGGGTATATCGGGATCAATTAAGAATAAAACAATGCCAAAAACGTGCATTTTGAATACTAGCTGTAGGAAGGAGGTTCCTAAAGACCACTCATACTCATTATCCATACATCAAACCTAGCTACACATTACTGATACTGGATAAAACATCCAGAATGCAGCTCTGGCAGAAACAAATCAAAACACTCAATTGCCAAGTGGAATATGATGCCAAATATTTCTATATATCAATTAGCTTGAGAGCAAATCAGTTTACACTTTTACTAAATCCCATGCAAATTATCAGCTATGGGCTTGAGGGCTACACACCATGTTGGAGGGGATATCAATTTCTGGAAACCATGGGTCATGTGATATGGAAACATTCTTGACTGCAGAATTTATGAAAGAGTTTCAACTCAAAATCAGTTTGCTTTTTCGATGTCAACTACCTACCTTTAGTTATTGGACCAAGATATCCCCCCACTTCCATATACAACCTGTAGAAAAACATGCAAGTCATAAAATATTAATTGCAGCAAGGAAAATATTGCAACAACTTGGAAATCAGGTAATGGTCCGCCAATTAGAGTATGGTGTTCTCTGCTCTCGCAAATTGCTATAGCAGAAAAAAAGAGCATCTAAGAGGCTACCTCATACAGCTGACAATATACGATTGGTTCATATGAAATGTTGCACATATTTTTTTATTAAAGCCTGATGCCATGTGATCCCACACTTGAGCCGGATCTCCTCAGGTTCTGTAAACGGCTCAAAAGTCTACTTTTCTATACCTCTTTCCCTGCTAATCATCCCACTGCTGCTATGACTGGTGGCCTGATCTCCATGAATCACAGAGGATCCCAGGCCCTGCCTCCCAGCCAATACCAGCACCCCTCCCCCATTGCAATGCCCTTCGAGCCCCTGCTTGGTGGGACCACATCCCACCATGAGTCTCATCTTTACCAGCACTTAGCCCGAGTCTCTCCCCCTTGGCTCCCCTTAGCATTTCCCTTCAAGACCCTCCCGCAGCACTTGGCCACTCCTGCTCCCCACCCCATTCCCTTCACCTGCACTTTGCCTCAAAGCCTAGTAGGACCACGATTTTACATTACTGTTTTTCATCGTTTGTTATTCCCCCTGTGTCTTGTGGCACAGTGAAACACAATTATGCTGCACAAAGAACCTTGAAAATGCTCTATGAATACTACTACCGATATATCAAAGCTACATAATGTATTGTAAGCTTCGATAAACAGTACTTCAAGATATTGATTAATTATGAAAATGGAGGAAGGAATGAGGTAAAAGGAACAATGATGAGTGGTTGAAAGTTGTTTTGTTGAGAGTGCAGCGCTGTAGAATTACCAGGTTACTCACCATAGTGACCACCTTACTCCTAGTCCATAGTCCCCTTTCCTCCATACTTGTGGGACATCTCTCCGTCCTGTGGGACGGGACCGGAGCACTTTGTAAAAAGCATCCAAACATTTTTTCAAAAATGTGTCCCTCCTCTCTTTCCTGCGCAGGGCCTGGCACGCGGCCGTAACCCCACCCACCTTGGCTCCACCCCACGCATGGCCCATCAGTCCTTTTCTATCGCTGGGTCACAGACCCAGTAGCAATAACAGAGGAACCTTATTAGAGGGGATGGCGGGCGGGCGGGCGTATGGAGGAAAGGGGACTATGGACTAGGAGTAAGGTGGTCACTACGGTGAGTAACCTGGTAATACTCCTACGTCCCGTCCCCTTTCCTCCATACTTGTGGGAGATTCCCAAGCACTCCTTACAGGAACTACGGGTGGATGGAAATGCCCCTTACTGAAACAGGTTCTTCAGCACAGCCTGACCGAACTGAGCGTCAGCTCTAGAGCTCATGTCGAGACAGTAATGCTTACAGAAAGCTGATGGGGAGGCCCAAGTAGCTGCCCTAGCGATGGACTCCCAGGGAACATATTTCTGAAAAGCAACCGCGGCTGCCTTGCCCCGCACCAGGTGCACATGGATACCTTTAGGAGGTTTCAGCCTTTGGACAGTGAAAGACTCTGTGATGCAGGCGGCAATCCACCTGGAAATAGTTGCCTTAGACACCGGTTTTGCCCTGAGGGTTACCGAAGGTCACAAAAAGTTGAGAAGAACTCCTAAGCTCAGAAGTCCTGTCCAGGTAGAACTTAAGAGCTCTTCGGACATCAAGACAGTGTAGAACTCTTTCAGCCTCTGAGGCAGGGTTCAGAAAAAAGACCGGAAGGGAGATTGACTGATTCAGATGGAATTCGGTCACTACCTTCGGTAGGAAAGCCGGGTTTGTCCGAAGGACTACCTTGTCCTTGTGAAAGACCAAGAAAGGATGCTCCACCGACAATGCCTGGAGCTCACTCACTCTCCTCGCTGACGTAACCGTGACCAGAAAGGACACTTTCCAAGATAAGTACTTGAGGTCTACCGTAGCCATTGGTTCAAAGGGTTTATGGCACAGCGCCGTCAGGACTACATTTAGGTCCGATGGCGGGTGCGGATTACACACCGGAGGGTAGAGGCGTGTCAAGCCAGCAAAATGCCTCTTCACCACTGGGTTAGTTAGAGAATAAGAACACAGGTCTGTAGAAAGGTAAGCGGAAACCGCTGAGAGAAAAGTCCTGCATGACAGAACATGAACCCCTGACTCTGCTAGGGAGGACATGAAGGACAGCACCCGTGTCAATCGTGGCCACCCTCGGATCCAACCTCTTCTCCAAACACCAATGACAGAACCTGAGCCATTTACTCCTGTATTGAGATCTGGTCGAGGATTTCCTGGCTGCCTGGATAATGCGCATGTTATCCGCAGACAAACTCAGATGCTCTAAAGACTTGAATTCAGGTACCATGCCACCAAGCTGAGCGATTGTGGGGAGGGGTGCCACATCTGTTGTTCCCCTTGGTGAAGAAGATTGGGAGTTACTGGTAACCTGATCGGCGGATACGCTGACAGGTGTTGAAGTTCTGAGAACCAAAACCTGGCCGGCCACCACGGAGCTATCAGCAGAAGGCAACAGTTCACAGAGTTCTTCAACTTCCAAATTGCTCGATGAACTAGAGGCAGAGGCGGGAAGGCGTAAGCTCTCATGTTGTGCCATGGAATCTCAAGAGCATCCCCCAGAGAGGAGGCTCCCAGCCCCCCTCTGGAGGAATACTGAGGAAGCTTCTTGTTTACCGCCATAGCGAAGAGGTCCACCTCCGGTGTGCCCCAACGCGAGAAAATCCATAAAAGGACGTCCGCCTTCAACTCCCACTCGTAGCTGACCACTGTCCGCCGGCTGAGGGCATCCGCTGTGACATTCAGCTGGCCCAGGATGTGCACTGCAAGCAGCCAGACACCATGAAGCACGGCCTACTCCCAAATCTGGATGGACAGGTGTTTATGTAATACATTGATACCACATTGTCCGTTCTTATGCGGACCACCTTGTTGACAATGAGCGGTCTGAACGCCCTGAGCATTAGGAAGATCGCCCGAAGCTCCAAATGATTTATGTGCAGGAGCTTGTCCTGAGGCGACCAGAGATCCGAGACCTGAAGGCGATCTAACGTCGCACCCCACCCGAGGAGGGAGGAGTCTGTCGTGATCGTCACCGTGGGGATGGGGTCCTGAAACCCCGCGCCCCCAGACAGATTGCTGAGAGATGACCACCAACCCAGGTCCACTCTCATGGAATCCGGAATCATTATCCACATGGAATCCGGATCCACTGCCTGACGCCATGAGCTCCAAAGAGCCATCTAGGTCCGTCTCATTTTGAGACGAGCAAGAGGAAGGGCCAGTACACACGAGACCATGAGGCCTAGAAGCTTCTGGAACCACCAGGCCGACATGCTCTACGACTGCGCAAACATCTGACACGTGGCCAACAGATCCGCCATTCTGTCCCTGGTCAGATACACTCTGCAGTCGATCGAGTTCCAACGAAAACCCAGGAAGATCAGGTCCTGTGAGACTGTCATGGAGGATTTCCGCCAGTTTACCGACAGCCCAAGATGGAACAGGAGCTGAAGGAGAGACTGGAGGTTGCACGCTGCTGCCAACGGACAAGGGCTGCATAAGAGCCAGTCGTCCAAATAAGGATACACATGGATACCCTGGAGACGAAGATAGGCCGCAATCACCGACACCATCTTCGTGAAGACATGCGGCGCCGAACTGAGGCCAAAAGGAAGCACCCGAAACTGGAAGTGCTCCTCTCCCAAAGAGAAGCGGAGGTATCTCCTGTGTGGATTCCAAATCAGGATATGCATGTACGCATCCTGAAGTCCACCACGCTGAGCCAATCGCCCATCTGCAAAGAGGAGCGAATCTGGCCGGGTGTGATCATCTTGAATTTCTCTTGGGGTGGGAAAAGATTGAACTGGGAAAGGTCTAGGATGGTGCGCAGGCCAGCCTGGTTGGGTTTGGGCACCGTAAACAGCCGGGAGTAGAAGCCCTCCCCTCGCTCCCCAAGGGGAACCGGTTACACAGCTCTGAGGTCCAGAAGTTTCTGAACCTCAGCCTTGAGGGAGGGTGAGCCCGACAGCTGAAAAGGAGGGTTGAAGCGTGGGGTAAGGGGTAAAGGTAAGCGGAAGCCCGCTCGAGCGACTGACAAGACCCATCTGTCTTCTGTGATGGTCTGCCACGCCTCCCAATGAGACGCAATGCGTCCTCCACCGGGGTCTCGTGAGAGCGCTGAAAACTCTCATTTGGCAGGTTTATCGGTGGCGGTGCCACCTGAACCTGATGAGGAGGCTGAGGAGCGGGAGAAAAACCGTGTGCGTGGTTGTCTACGGCGGTTATTCCCCGCAGGAGTATCCACTCTGCGAGATTTGCGGTCGAGGAAGCCCCTAAAACCAGAGGAGGGTCGACTTTGCGACAACGGTCTCTGGGATTTGAAAGGAGGTTTAACCAGAACCGACAATGATTTAGCCGTCCGAGTGCTATCCTTGGTTTTGGTGAGCTCTACATCAGTAGAAGAATGAAAAAGCTCCTTACCATCGAATGGAAGGTCCAACACCTTGTCTTGCCCTTCCTTAGAAAATTTAGTGGCATGCAGCCACGCCTGCCTTGAGGCATCAACCCCGAGCATGAGGCCCCGAGCCGAGGTGTCTACGTGATGAGACGCAGCCTCCAGGAGATCCTGGGCCAAGACCCTGGCATCGGAAAGGCCTCCTTTGAAGTCCTCTAGCTTCTCGACTGGGATGTGCTCCTCAACCTCCGACAGACCTTTCCACATCTGCATGTTAGCTCCCGCCAATATCAATTCGGCGTTGGCCTGCCTAAGCTGCAAGGCCGAGTTGGCGAAGATTTTCCTCCCGAGGGAGTCGAGGAGCTTGTCCTCCTTACCCAGAACCTGAGTAGCCGTCGTGGAAGAGGATGCTGCAGGCCTGGACTGTAAAGTGGCCGCAGCCATCACCGTAGAGGAGGGAGGCGGACAAGACGACAGAGCCACCTCTTCCGAAGAATGCAGCCTGTACCTCACGTCAATCTTTTTATTGACAAAAAGTCCTGAGTGTGGCTTTTCCCAGACTCTTCGGACCTCGGCCAGAACGTCCTTCTGCAGGAACAGGCCGGTACGCTCCAAGGGAGACAGGGTGAACGCCCCAGAAAGCACGCCCTCCTGCGGAGCGGGTGCCTCGGGCACCGGAACATCTAAGAAACTCATCATGTCCAGTACCCGGTCATGAAAGGCTCTGATAGAGCGGGGAAGGCCCTCGTTGTCCTGATCGCCTTGAGGGTCATCTGACAGGTCAGGATCCTGCTGAGCCGTATCAGGCACTGCCTTGTCCACTGGGGACAATAGAGACAAAGGTGGGAGGGCAGGGGGGGGCACCACGGGCAAGGGAGATGCCGGGGGAACCACCTGAGGAACAGGTGGAGCCGGAGGCACTGGTGGACATATCTCCTTGAAAAGCCCTTTGAAATATTCCCTCATGGGGGTCGGTGCGCATAAGCGCTTGAAATTTACCGAAAAAGGCATCCTCACGAGCTTGTTTCGGGACCTGAGGAGGCCTCTCATGAGGTGGACAAATCCAGGGAAGTAACGGGGAAGGGTGCCACACCGGGCCCTCCACCGACGTATCCACATAAATCAAAGGAGCCGCCACCGCGGGCAAAGAAACATTGAGCGGAAGAGGAATCTGGGCGTTCCAATCATAAACCGGCCGGTAAGGATGCGCACAAGGGACCTTAGGTTCACCCAAGAGACCGAGCCCTACACCAGAAGCCGATGGCGTAGTTGTAGGGGTAGCACCTAAAATGGCCGCCGTAGTCGTGGCGGGAACGGGCGCCATTTTGTCCTCATCTGAGGGGAATTGCGGCACGTGAGGAAGTGAGGCAGGGGTCCCCGTCGATAGATCAGGGGTCTTAATCTTAGCCTTAACATAAGGAACATCGGCCGAGCCGGTACTATGAGGTCTGGAATGTTTTTGTGACATACCAACCGCCAACTGAGCCTTTGAAGGAAGGACCTCGGCACTGCCGGTAAAAGAAGAACTTTGCTTCTTTGCCCCCTCAACAGATCTGGTGTCACCACAAGAGCGGGAACGGTGCGCTTTCACCGACAAAGCCTTGACCGGCCTCTCAGAACTGTTTGTAGCTTTAGCCGCTGTACGAGGGACCTCGGACCCAGGTCCGGTAACAGCCTTTTCTGCGTGGGCCTCGAACATCCGTTCGGTAACTACAAGCCCAGCCAAGGCCTTGGGGCACACCCCGGTTTTGTTTTTGAGGGAAGCCGACAGAGAGGCCTCAGAGCGAATTCGGGTACCCCATGACTCAGTAGAACTGGGTCTACAAACAGCCCCCACAGGAGGGGCCTCGGAGCGTACTCCGGTGTTCACAGGCCCCTTATGGAGACCCTTGGAGAAAACTCGGGTAGAATTATTAGGCCCAACGGGCACCTCAGGGCGACCCCCGGTAACAGAGGGATCAACGCCCCTCCCGGACCGAGAGGAACCCGGGAAGGTATCCCCCGGTCGGGGTGCCCTGAAAAGTAAAGAACTTATCGGGCGTTTTTTCTTCTCGTCGATGAACGCCTGAAAATGCGAAGGAGGAGTTCGTCGGAAAAACCTCCTCCCACCGCTCCAACCGATGCTGAAGTGCCCGGACCGAAAGGGAGTCACAGTAAAAACAGGAGTCCCAACGGTGTTCCGGACCCAAACACTCTAAACAAAGAGGATGGGGAAACGCCCTTGCGACGCGATGGTGACACGATGAACAATCTGGAAAGTTTAATTTGAAAGACATAGACAGACTAGTAAACGAACGCTAGCGAGAGCCAGAGAGGAAAAAAGGGAAGAAAATCTTCTGAGGATGTAAGTGCGTCCGGCCCCGATCGAGCAGAGGAAAGGACTGATGGGCGATGCGTGGGGCAGAGCCAAGGTGGGCGGGGTTACGGCCGTGTGCCGGGCCCCGCGCAGGAAAGAGAGGAGGGAGATATTTTTGAAAGAAAATTTTGGATGCTTTTTACAAAGTGCTCTGGTCCCGTCCCACAGGACGGAGAGATGTCCCACAAGTATGGAGGAAAGGGGACGGGACGTAGGAGTAAGGCATTTTACTGGACCAATTACCCTTCATCTGAACGATTTAAGTGTACAATATGTCTTTTTTTTTTAAAGTATTTTATTGGCAGGGTGACACAATGAACCTAAATACAATCATTACATCATCACATACTTTGCGTTCTCGTGCTGTTTTTTCCAACATCCCCCCCACCGACCCTTGCCAAAACCCCCTTCCTTACCCCAGCCTCCAAATAGTCTAACCTAGTGTCCCTTTGAGTTCTCCGATTGCACTCTGCTATTACATATTGCCACCTTGCGGCAAGAGTCTCTTTTCCTTGTTTACTTCTTTTCTCATCCTCCTTCCCAGGGTCTGGTCCAGGGTACACCGAGACCTCCCATACTCTCCCGCACCTCGTGTCGGTTTTCCTTCATTGCTCCTTTTCCTTCACCATCTCCTCCGTCTATCACCTTATATTCGTGGCCTCTGAATCGTTCAACTTTCTACAGTTGTCCATGGTCTTCACCTAAATATGACTTCCATGGGCCATACCTCTCAAGGAAGGCTAACCTTTCAATTTCCCTTGATGGGGCCAGGCCATGTGACTGTCCAGTCAATTGTTCCATTATATATATTGCCCTGGCTTTCTGGGCCCATTGCTGTTCACCCAGGAGCTTTTCTCTCTTCCATCCCCCTGCCAAGCAAGCCCTCGCTGCGATCAGCAGGAATTGGGGCAATTTTGTCCTTTCTCCCTCCACCCCTTCCATCCCGAATAGCACCAACAAGGGGTCTATGCACCTTTCAACTCCATCAAGGGCTTAATCCAACCTAGAAAATCCTTCCATTACTTTTGCACCTCCCTGCATGCCCACTACATATGCCAATAATCTCTATTTGGCCACATTTCATCCAGCAGCAGGGGTCTACCCCGGGGTACATCTTGGATAGCCTAGCTGGGTCCCACTGCCATCTATACAGAAGTTTAATGATATGTAGCTTATATTGACAAGCAATAGAAGTTCAATGTGCATTTTCACATAATATTATCCACTGTCCTGCATCTAGCTCCATTGCCATATCCCTTTCCCATTTCTTTTTATATGGGTCCATCTCTCCTCCCTGTGCGGCTAGCAGGGTCTGATATAGCTTGGATATTAACTCCTTCATTTCCCTTGTCCCGCTCAGTGTCTTTTCCATATATGTCAGTTCCCTCTGCAGCTTCTCCTTCCATTTGCCAGACATCAGTACTCCCTTGAGTTGCAGGTATTTACTGACATTTTACCTATGCCCATATTCTCCTCTAATTTTGCAACCTCTATGAATTCTCCTTTCTTAAGAACATGCCCCACCCTTTCAAGTCCTGCCTCGAACCAGTCTTGGAATCTGGCATGGTTTAGGATGTGGTCGCGTAACGGGGGGCACATATGGGACTCAATGAAGACCGTCAAGTTGCGACTCCCACCATTTCTCTTCTGACCCTCCACAATGTCCAGAGCAGTCCCAGTATTCAGTGAGTTTTAACTTTTCTCGGTATCGCCTTCCATGGCGCCAAGAGCCACTCTCCCAGTGTAACTGGCCTCCATTGATAATTTTCCATCCGAAACCACAGTTTCTGCTGGTCCATTCTCAGGTGGGGGACCAGGGCTCTAAATTGAGCTGCTCAATAATAGGTGCGCATGTCCAAGAGGCCTACTCCACCATTCTCTTTTGGCTGCACCAGTACTCTATGAGAGCCTCTGCTTTTTCCGTTGCCATAAAAACCTACCATTTCTCCTCTTTAGTTCCATGAAATGGGTGTCTGGCAGCTCGAATGGCAATGCCGGATACAAACAAGTCACCCTGGGGAGCAGGGCCATCTTTGCAGCATGTAATCTGCCCAACCAAGATATTGTAAACCTCGACCGCGTTTCAAGATCCCATGAAGAGCCTGTGCAGCAACAGCGGGGAAGTTCAGCTCATATAACCTATCCAAATCCTTGGGTATTCTTACCCCAAGGTATTTTATACTATCGTCTTCCACTGGGTTCCCCAGGCTGCTCCATTCTCCTCTGCTTTCCCCTACTTCCCTTCTCAAGGGAAGGAGGACTGACTTGTTCACATTGACCCTGAATCCCGACACTCAGCTAAAATCCTCCAGCATCTGGAGTGACCAGCGGATCAATGCGACTAAGTTTGAGACGTATAAAAACACATTGTCGGCATACATGCTTATTTTGTAACTCATCTGCCACCTTGATGCGACTTATCCAGTCCTCCTTCCTTATTTTCATACTTAAAGGCTCCATTGTCAGCTCAAAGCGCAGAGGTGACAGCGGACACCACTGCCTTGTGCCCCTGCTAAGTTGGATTGCCCTGGGCATTTTCCCATTCACAGTTGGGGCTGCAAAAACTGCCCCGATTGCCCAGCACATTCTGTCCCCGCAGCCTCTTTCGCAACACTGTAAATAAAAAGGCCCACCGGCTCTGAAACCCATTTGGTCCGGGTGTATGATACGCAGCATTTTCTGTTCAAGTCGGGTTGCGAGTATGCGCGTAAATATCTTTTTCATCTTTACATCTACATTTAGTAGTGAAATGGGACGGTAGGATGGGCATTGGGCTAGGTCTCTCCCTTCCTTTGGTATCACCATTATCAATGCCTTGTTAAAGAATGGCGGCGTTGCCCGCCCCTAGGATGTTGTTATAGAGCTTTGCCATGTGACTCAGGAGTACCCCCAAGAATCTTTTTATAAAATCCTATAGTGAAACCGTCTTCCCCTGGGGCTTTCCCCATTCAGTAGGCGAGTAATCGCCTCCTGTACTTCTTCTGTGGTTATTGGGCTCTATAGGTGTTCTATTTCTGGGCCTGTTAGCCGGACCATTTCGACTCCCTGTAGGTACTCTATCACTGTGTCTGCTTCGGGGCACTCAGACCTGTAGAGTTCTTCATGGTATTGGGCGAAGCTCTCTGCTATGTCTGTCAGCGTATGTCTGGGGCCTTCCTTTGGATCCACTAAGGTTGCCACCCATCTTTCCACCCTTTGTGCCCGAAGCCTAGCTGCCAAGAGTGCCTCGGCTCTGTCCCCCTTCTCATAAAACATTGGTTTGAGGTATCTTAACTTACTCAAGGTTGCACCCATTTCCATTGCTTTTAAGTGCAGCCCTCTTTGCCTGCAATGCCACCTGCATTTCGTCGGTCTATTCCCACCCCTGGCATGCATCTGTTCCACCCCCTCTATTTCTTTAGATTTTTTCCTCCTGTAGCTTTCTTTCCAGTTTCTTACGCAAACCTCCCCTGATCAGGAGCCCTCTCCAGGTAGCCGTTCCTGCATTCTACACCACGCCGTGCTCACCTCCGCAGTGTCGTTTATCTTGAAATATTCATCTATTTCTTTTGTAAGCTGGTCCGCCAATATGGGGTCTTTCCAGAGCAGCTCGTTGCACCTCCAGCTACTATCAGGCCTGTGTATCCCTTCTATATCTAGGGTCATCCGGACCATATCATAGTAAGTCCAGCCCACTGACCTAATGTTGCATCCTGTTATTCTTGCCCCCTGGTCTCAATAGGAGGTAGTCTATCCTGGTGTATGTTGCATGTGTTACGGAGAAGGTGTAACCCCTCTCTCGAGTGCATTAGTCTCCACGCATCTACAAGGCTGTTTCTCTCTAGTGTCCACCCTAGGTGCCCTAGCCTTTCCGCCCTACCCAAGACATGCTAGCCCACTAAACCTGTAACCATCGGTGGGCTAGCACTGCTTTGTGTATCTCATGTCTGAACTGCAACTATGTCATAAGCACAAGCGCCCAGTTACCTCAGGGTTAGGTGCGCATTACAAATAAATAAACCAAACCAAGGGAACAACCTCGCTCGCTGCTTTCCTATCCCACGCTTCATTTGTGCAGGAGTTAAAATCCCCCGATAATGTACAGCTCCACCCCCAGCGTGTGTATGGTGTCCTGGTGCCCTTTTTAGGAATCCCGCATGCCCTTGATTGGGGGCGTATACAGTGACTAGAACAACCCGTGCTCCTTCCAGTGTGCCCTGTATCACGAGCAGCCGCCCCTCAATACGTTTATTCACTACACATTGCTGTATTCTGTATGGTTTACCTAGAATCACCCCCACACACCCTTGCTTTACAGGGCCGGAGGCCCAATGGACCTGTCATATACCTGCCCCTCTCAGAGTTCGTTCTTCCCTGTCACCTGGTGTGTTTCTTGCAGAAATAGCACATCTAAAGAGGCGTTACAAAACTCCCTCGCCACTAGAGTTCTGTGTTGGTGAATTTAGACCTTTCACGTTTAGGGTACCCACGACCAGACTCCTGCTTCCCTCATTTGTCTCCATTTTGCTTCGACCCATCCACTCGTCCCATGGTTAGAGACTCCAACGTTTTATCATTCAGTTTGCAGTATAGTCTACTCCTTTCTTGACGGACACTTGTTATCTCGAGAGACACACCCCGTTTAAACTTCCTCATGAACATTGTAACAATTAGTAACCTTGACGTGTCGAATTCTGAAAAAGTTACTGAGACATCCTCTTTTCTGCAGAGGACCACCTTGGAGTAGAGGGATTTCCCACCATCCAGAACTTATTTTCTGTATCTTTCCATCCAGCCTGGGGCCACTGGAAGGTTCTTGGCCATCAGCCAGTTCCTCCAGGAGTGCTATTGTCCTGTTGCTGCTTCGGTATTGTGGGAGACCCATGCAGAGATGGGCCATTCAGTCTCATGTATTTCCTCCACGTCTGGCCTCTCTTCAATCTCTGCAGGCCCGGGTTTGGCCGTTGTCATTCCCTATTTGTGAATGGTCCACTGGGCTCCCTCGTTTCAAACTCTATGTCTGAGGTGAGATGACACAGTGCTCGTTTTCACCTCATCTGCCAATGTTATACAGTATTCAACTGCTTCCACCTCAAACTGTAGTGAAAACAGGTATCCCCATCTGTATCGGATGCCTTTCTCTTGGAGCCATTTCGTGAGAGGTCTGCAGTCCCTTTGCCTGGATAGTGTGAGGTTGGACAAGTCCTGATAAGTTGTCACTTTCGAATCTTCAAAGTTCACTTCTCTGCATTGCTTTGCTCTGGTCAGCACTTCTGTTTTATCTTTATACCCAAGGAATTTGGCCACGATGGAGCGTTCCTGTAGGTTTTTCCACCTCTGTGTGCCCTTTCCAGCTGGACCACTTTGTCTCCTTCTGTTTCAAAGAGATGGTGTACAAGAGCCTGAACCTTCTCCTCCACTTGCGCGAGAGTCTCTCCCACTGCCTCTCTAAGACCCAGTAGTCAGATGTTATTCTTCCTCTCTGGTTTCCAAATCGTCCATCTTAAGCGTCACCTCTTCTTCCCGTAACTCTAGCTCCACCATCCTGGCATCCAGCCGCATTGCCACCAGTTCGGCATTAAGCTGGTTGTTTTCAAGACCCTCCATCTGGCTCTCAACGGTGCCCACTCTATTTGCTAGGTCTGCCAGTGAGGCCTGCAGGTCCCCTCCAAGGGCCTTCATTTCTGCCAGAATGTGCATAGAGCCCTCCTTCGTGGAGAAGAGGGACATGTCCACCTCCATTAACATCTTTCCCTCGGGTGTCTTCCTCGTAACCCCTTCGTTTTCCGGATTGCAGCACCCTTGGTTCCATCACTTGTCTTAGTAGGCAAGGGGTCCCCGCTCTTCCTCTTTTTGTTTTTCTACTCCCTTATGTGCACTTCCTCTCGTCTTATTCTCCTTCTCTCTTTCAGTCTCCGTGCTCTTCCCCCTCTGTTGACTCTGTATTTTGGGTATGACGGCCTGGTGCCCGGCCCCAGGGCTGTCTCCTCTTCCCCACTCTTCCTCTTCTCACTTCTGTAGCCCACGCTGCTGTCGCATCCGGAAGTGCCCTCCCTGTGTCTAGTTTCGATTAGCCGCTTGAGGGCCCCAGCTATGGCAGCTGGATTATGATGTGGAATTTGTCTTTTTGTCCTGCCCTTCGGCTTTAATCGCTACTACATCGCGGGGCTCCTCTCCCTTCCTTTCTTTCTTTAGGACACACTCGGTTTCTTCAAGCCTGCTGTCCCCACAGCCTCCATATGGGCCCGCCGCAGGGCTCTGTCTCGCAGCATTGATTTGGGGACCAGGAAGTTAGTTGATCTACGTGCAGGCTTGCCACTGGTGTGCAGATTGGAACTGGGACGGGGACATCTGGATGGTGGCTCCCTCCTATGCCGGTTCTCAGGCAGGCTAATCTCCGGGGCAAGGAGGAAGCCGGGGTTCCGCTCCAGGGGTGGGGGGGGGGGCCTGCCCCTGGTCTGTCTCTCCCAGTTGTAGGTCTTCTCTAGTGTTTCACCAACACGGTCTGCTCCTGGAGGGGTGGGGGCGGCTGGGGAGTGAGAGGGGAGATTTTCTGGTCCCCAACCAGTCCTTTCCCCTGCGGGCGCCTAACGTCTGTTTAGGCTCTCCACATGTCAAGGGTGCTACTTCCCTTAATGCCTTGCCCACCACCTGTACCTCTTGTGTAACCGAAGGGCAGCCCTGTACCGCTCCGGCCGATGACGCTGCTGCGTGCCCCGTTCGTGTTGTCTATGCCTCTCCATGGATGAGGCAGCTGGGGATGTTCTGTGCTCTCTGCTCGGGTCAGTGAGGGGGGCAGCAGACCCTTATTTCTTATTGTTATTGCCGTTTCAGGCCCCCTGGCCGGCTCGCCCAAATTACTATCTTTTTTGTTTTGTTCCCATTGGGCAGGATGGAGGGGGGCCGGTCCGCCACCCTGACAGCTTGCAATATGCTTCCCACATTTGGGACTGCGAACACTTGTCATGGGCCTTCATCAGCCACCGCAGCTGCTCATCGCTGCACGGCAATGGTCGAGCCCGCCCACCAGTATGTGCCTTCCTGTTTCTTTAGGTAAAACATTGCTTTAGTGTTGTCTTTCTTAACAAGAAAACCTTTGATGTATACAATTGTGTGAAAGCTGAGCAGCGCTCAACTGCTATAACACAATAATACTGATGTGTTATTAATCCTTCTGAGCACTTCACCTGCCTTTGATTATGAGACCTTATAGGTGTACCCTCATCCCAGAATGAAGATGTCTGCTGTGACGGTCACCTACAATGGTCAATTGAGAAGGGATGCCATGTTAACATATTTGCATTCCTCCACTTTCAATATAACCACTAGATCTTCCAAGTGCCCTACTGCTTGTTACCATTACAAGGCACAGTCTTTCATCCCTGCCCCTGGTTTCAGAACAGTTGTCCAGACCTGCGCTCTGCCACCAGGAAAGTGGCAAGGCTCTACCTGCAGGAGTCTCAGATGTCACATTGGCATGGGGAAATGGAGGCAACGCTGGCAAATTTGGAGCACTGAGTTTGCTGTCGTGGGAAACAGGTTGATTTGAGAGAAACTCCCCTTAGAGAAGAGCAGAAGGACTTGAGTCTGATGAAGCTCCCGCTTGTGGCACGATCGTAGCTCCATGCTGAGCGAGCCCGCAATGGTTTTGTGAATGCCTGCTAGATGGAATGGAATGAGAAACATCTTCTGATGCATTGCCCATTCCCACATCTCATGAGCTTCCTTGGACAGAATGGGAGGCAGGTTCCCCAGTTTCCTGATGTACAACATGGTGGTCATGTTGTTTGTGAAGGTGCAGACCACCTTGCCGTGGAGTTGGGCTTTGAATGACGAGAGCCCAAAACACTGCTTGCTGCTCTAGGATGATGTACAACTCCTTATTTTCTGGTTGCCATTAGCCCCTGGCGTGAAGTTGACCTGTGTGTGCGAGCCTCACCATTCCAGGGAGGCGCCGGGTGTCACTGTGGCCTGATGCACTGGAAGGCAAAAAGGATACCTCAAAGAGCTGGGAGCTGTTGCACCTTGCGCAAGATGGCCTTGACCGTCTCCTCCGAGGGGGAAGACAGACATGCTATTGTGTTGAGACGTGAGCCTAGAAAGAGCATTCTGCAATGGCACAAAGCATGGTTTATTAAAGTTACTCACAGTCGAACTAGATTACTCATAGCCCTTAGTTCCTTTTTCTCCATCGTTGTACCAGAACCTTTGGGCGTGAAAAATGGAGCTTCCCCTTTAAATTTAGTATAGTATTTATATTTAGTATAATCTTGCGCCTTGAAACACTTGTGTAAGGGCGCGTTACAAATGCCATATCATAGTGCGCAGGGGGACATCCTCTGGCGTGGGAATGCCCCCACAGAGGCCCCGCCCTCTGGCACCTCACCTTAGTCGCCTTTGAACAAATTGGATGCTTAGATACCTGTCTACACCTACTACATTTTAGCCCTTGGCATACTAGCAGGGGAAGGTGGGTGGGACGTATTGAGGAAAGGGGACTAAGGACCATTAGTACTCTAGTCACTACAGTGAGTAACTTTAATTACTCATACGTCCTGTCCCCTTTCCTCCATCCTTGTGGGCAATTCCACCAAACAATAAGAAAGGAGCTGTGACAACCGGCTTCATATCTAGGATGAAGCGAAAAGGTTCTTCAGAACTGTCTGCCCAAACTCTGCATCACGCCTCGAGCTGATGTTCAGGGAATAGTGCCTACAGAAGACTGATGGAGCGACCCAAGTAGCCGCCTTGCTGATGACATCCTAAGCTCTAACCGCATGGGCATGAATCCCCTTAGGAACAGGTTTGCCCATGGCTGTGTAGGCCTCCGAAATGGCCTGAACCATCCAATGGGCGATGGAAGCCTGAGAGCTGGGGGATGAGCCACCAAAAGTCACAATGCCTCGGACTTCCTGAAGGATTTTATACGGGATAGATAAAACTTGAGGTCCAAGGAATGCAGGGCTCTCTCTGTTTCCGACTCCAGATTCGGAAACACCGGCAGGCAGATCTCTTGATTCAAATGAAATGGGGAGACCACCTTGGGCAAGATATTTGGTTGAGCGCGCAAGATGTCCTTGTGAAACAAATGGCTTACACGAGGACAACGCCTGCAGCTCACTAACCCTGCACGCAGAGGTGAGAGCCACCAATAAAACAGTCTTTAGTATCACCAAGCGGCTGTCCGCTGATATGATTGACTCGTAAAAGGCTTGCGTTGCAAAGCTGCCAGAACCACATTGAGGCCCCTACCGGATGAGGTCTGTGCCGTGGTAGAAACATTCTTGACAACCCCTTAAAATGAGCCTCAACCACCGGGTTGGCTGCCGAAAACAAAAACTTTAGGGAATTCTTGTAAGCCCCGATGCCCCCAAATACGTGCAGCAAGTATCCACCTGTACTCCAGAACGAGCCAAGTGTGCCAAAAAAGCTAGTACGTCATCCAACGGACAGGCGACAGTGTCCACACCCTTGTCGCATACTCAATGGCATAACCTAGTCCATTTGGTCTTATACTGGGACCGAGTCGAGGGCCTCCTGAATGATGTCCTAGTGGTCATCTGAAAATTGAGCGTGCTGATCAGGAACCAGGTCGCCAGGGCCAGTTTAGGCAGGTCCGGATGCTCCACTGCCCCTCCCTGCTCTGTCAGGAAGCCCCAGCTGGGGATCGGAAGATTGCCGGACCCCAGGAGTGCAACTGCAGCAGCCAAGGTCTCCAAGGCCAGTTGGGCGTGGCAGGGGGAGGAGACCAGGATGAGGCTGCTACCCACGAGGCCCTGAACTTGCAGAGAGTCCGCTGGAGCAAAGGGTTGGGCAGGAATGCAGAATACTTGCGGCCGTGCCAACAGATCTGGAAGGCCAGAGACCCCAACCTGCCCCTGATGCAAACTGGGGGCACTTAGCATTCCGGGGAGATGCAAACAAATCCAGGTCCACGAACCCCCAATGCTGGAACAGGGGCAACAAGGAGTCATCGTGCAACTCCCACTCATGGTGTTGAACCCCAAGTGACTCAGCTGATCTGCTTCGACCTTGCTGTCTCCCGGTAGGTGGACTTCCGAAATCCCAATTCTCTCTGTCGGGTGCATTCCCAGACTGAAACCGCCTACATGCATAGGAGAGCGGGTACGGGTGCCATCCTGTTTGTTCGATTAAAACATTGTGGTACCTTTGACGGAGACACGCCTAGAGTTTAACTATGGAGACTAAGTGGAAGTTAAGAACTCACCAACTATCGAACTAAGAATGTAATTTACATAATTCAATGTCCTTGCAATCTGGTATTGATTGTAAAGAGAAATATATGTCGGGAGTCTTATCCTGTATGGTAGCTTTGTACACCCAGGTGGTAACTAATCGTTATGATTCACCTTTAAAGTTTTTTATTGTAGCATCCATACACGTATTTAGTCTTGGGCTGTTCTTACGGACCACGCCCTCGAATAGAGCATGCAAGAAAGTAACAAGATTTGGCCTTTAGTCTCCCCCCCCATTCCTCTCCCGCCGTTCACACAGTTAGGCGTCAAATAATTGTTAAGATTTATTGTTAAAATTCTTTACTGTAGCCTTGGGGTGTGTTTTGTCGACCACGCCCCCCAATAGAGTATGGTACAAAGTAAGAAGAGCTGGCTTTCAGTCCTCTTTCTATCTCTATACACGGCATATGAAGCAACTAAGTAGCTAGGCGCCTTTTGCAAGCTTTATGCGACAGCGTTATCATCTACAGGTTGGGGAGAGACGATTCGGAAGAAATAGGTCCCGCGGTTTTGGAGGGGAGTTCACAGTGGATGCAATGTATTTAGTTTTAGACCATTAGTGTTTTGTTGAGAAAAGAAAGTCTCAACAAGTACGCATAACGATCATGTTGCTAATTCTTTATTTAACGTGTGCGGTATGTGAACCATCGTACTGTGCCGCGTTTTTTCAGCAATCATGACTGTAGAGACGATGGCGGTGAGACAGAGTCTTCTTTCAATAGAGATGGGTTACAAACACAGAACACAGCTAATATGCAATGCATAGATGGTAGTTGTATGGACATGTATGACAGGAAATATATGAGGGCGAACTGACCTCGTACATTTAACAAACAGTGATATATATGGTAACACAGAATAATAAGCAAATAGTGAGACATATGATGATGAGAAGACTAATGATGTTAGTATGCGAAGTGACAGAGAAAAATAGAGAAAAGATAGTGATTTTTGATACTTCTATTTAATGTTATGATCTTTTTGTGTTATCACAAGACAATCGTGACATATTGACACAGAGGAAGTGCTGTGCAAGCAGAGTACTTTTGAGACAGCTTGCAAGCAAGCATGGATTTTGAGACAGCCCGATTTAAACAACTCTAAAAGAATGGTTGTAAGTGTAAGTATCTAACCGTAAACAGAACTTTAGTAGGTGGGTTTTCATAACAGGGCTTCTGATATATTGTCCTTATTGTAGGACACCAACTGATAGACTATAAGATGATGGCCCCGTGTTAAGGGCCGAGATTCAACTGGGCTATGAAGAACCTCTCTCAACCTATTAATGATATTTTCTAATGACAAGATAGAGATAGTAGAAATGCAGCAATTTGCGTCTGCTAGTAACTATTTCAAAAATTCTAAATATCTTATTTTTATAGTCAAAGAGAATAAAAACATTATTTTGCATTTTTTTGCATTCTTGAAGTGGGATGAGATATGTGAATTTCCATATAGAGGTGTGAATAGGATTAATCCAAATATCGCCTTCTCTATTATGTATAGATAACATATTTAGAGATGTTGACTTAATGATTACTTATTAGAATCATGTGCACTTACATTAATAGTATAATTCAAATAAGTAGGGAATGGTTACACTTGTAGATTTCTAATGTGTTGTATTGTATTTTTTAGGTGGTGTAACTCACCCTTACATGGTTAAATGGGAATGATTTAATTCCCATGTGTTGTCCTGAAGAAGGTGTTTTATCAAGTGGACGAATTTGTGGAAGTCCAAACAGTCAAACAAAACATATGTAGACTTTTGAATCAGTGGAATTGATTAAACACAGATAGTAACATCTGCTATTTAGGTGGAGGACATTTGCACAGTGAAATCAATTTAATGTTGACCAATGGGTTTACAAGCCAGGTGTGATTTATACATGTTTTAAGAAAGTGAATGGATGGTAGGAGTGAATGTGTGGAAGTTGAATTTTGATAATATTTTGATATTTGGTTTTAGAATTGATATTTTATATCTGTGTGTGATGATAAACTAAATTTTGAATTTAAAGAGTGACATTTATTGTTATTTATAAAAAGATAAATGTATGATATGTACCACTGCCTATCCTACTGGTCCAGTTTTCTGATTTGTCACTACCCTCAGGCCAGCCTGGTTGTTCTTGGGTACCTCAAAAATCCTGGAATACAAACCAAAGCCCCTGTATGCAAGAGGAATCCGTTTTATCACCTGCATCTCCAATAGAGACAGGATCTGCTGTAAAAGAGCAAGGGACCTGATCAGATGAAAAGGAGAGGGTGGTAGAGGCAAACGAAGAGGAAGCCTGAAGCCCGTGGAGATTGTGTGATGTCCTCTGCTGCTTCCGTCTGCTGTCGCGGGTGACCTGTCAGGCCTCCACGTACCGCAGTCTCTGAATCCCTTGAAGCCAGAGAAAGTTTGAGGTTTGAACTCGGTCCTATCCTGGGATTGACGGACGGATTTCTGACCTGGCTTTGTCAAGATGGACAATGACTTGACGGTTTAAGTGGATGTTTTCTTTTTCATCATTGGTAGACGAATGAAAAAGGCCCACGCCCTGGAAGGGCATATCAAGGATGCGCTCCTGCACATCAGATGGAAACCGTGGCGCGCATCCATGCCGTCCTTCTCATCTCGACTCCAAGGCACAGCCCTCGGCTGGCTGTGTCGATGTGGGAGACCGAAGACTCCATGAGGTCCTGCGCAATGGCCTGGGCGTCTGCTAGACCAGATTTGAAAGAGGCTTTTTTGTCTGAGAGGAGGTCGGGCAGAAAATCCCCAAGCTCCCACCAGATTTTCTGGTTAGCCGCAGGCAAGATGGCGTCCGCGTTGACCTGCTGCAGATGCAGTCCTGAGATGGAGTAACAGTGCTCTCCTAAGGACTCCAGGATCCTGTCCTCCATGGAGAGACAACTGGAGGTGGCTCCCATGGAGGAAGAGGACAAAGACGATGGTTTAGAATATAGTGAGGCCACGGCCACTACAGAGGAACAGGTCTGTGGGTGGGAGGCAAGGAGGATTGGCTCCCCGTCCGTCTGCCTAAACCAGCTGTCCAACTTCTTGTTCATCTGGACGTTGGCCCTGGGCTTCTCCCAGACCTTCTGCGGCACCTGCAGTACATCCCTCTGAAGGGGAATGCCAGACTGGTGCACTTTCCCAAGACCTCTGCGAGCACCCCCGACTCCTGCGGGGCTTCCTCAGGAAGAGATTCCCCCCGCCCTCAAGAACTCTGCCAGTCCCTGAATGCGGTCATGAAAGGCCTTAACTGATGCAGAGGGCTCATCGTCCAGGGCATCGTCCTCATCCCCGCTGCCCCTTTTTTCACAGGCTGAGGGGAATTAGGGCCCTGGGACAAAGGTGTCAGAGGGGTCCCACCTCCCCAGGTCCAGAGCCACAGACAAGTGCCAGGTGAAACGGCTGTTGAGGGGGAGGCGTTGGTGGTACCGGAGGTGGTTGGGGGGGAGGGGTCAAAGGAGGGAGTCGGTACGACCGGTCGGGCCAGCACCAGTGGAGGGGATCGGCACCGGAATCACCACAGGAATTGAGGAGTACCCAGGGGAGGGGGCCAAAGTGGTACCGTCTGGGTGATGACCTCCTTCACAATGTCCTTCAGGAGCCCCTTAATTTGAGGGGACCACATGAGGAAAAGGAAGTGTTGGAAGAAGCGGTCCTCATTAGCCGCCGGGTCCCAAGGGGCCCTGCCCTACAGAGCACTGGGCCTCCGCTCCTGATCAAAGCACTGAGGTGCTTGGAGCACTTAGCTGCAAGTCTGTGAAGGGTAGATGTACACCTGAGGGGCACAAAAACCTGCGCTGTAGGATGCGCTGCAGTTACCAGAGGGAAGGGGGCTGGAATCATCTTGCAAAGCCAATTCGTTGGGCGAAAGAACTGGCAGGCCCCGAGCCAGATCCAAGATGGTCGCCTGCTTGGCAGGCTCCGACACATGCCACTCTGCCATTTTGAAAACTTGCGCCACGCCCTGTGAGTGAGGGCGTGAAAGCTCTGGGCCAGGAGATGTCTCAGACACGGGAGGATACAGCTTGGGTATTGCATCCAAACGCAGAGGTGTCTACCTCAGAGCCCCCTCGTAGACGCCAAGCCCTCAGCCGGACTGTCGGTATTTGCAACGCCCTGGGTGACGGCCTCAGAGAGAACTCTGGTAGGCTGGGAGCCCTCTGCACCTGTGCCGGTAGCCGTGCTGGATCTAGCCGAGGAACAACTCTTGGAGGTGGGGTAGACGAAGAGGACAAGCCTGATCATGGTTCCGTGGACAGCCTGGTAGGGCCCCTGAGCCCCTTGGCCTAGGGGCCGGTAGCCTGTAAGGCTTCAGGTCTGTCCACAGATCTCCCAGAATAGTCCCCGGGGACCACCTCTTGGGAGCCGGTAGCCCTAGAGGCCTCGGGCCGGCCAGAACCTGAATGCGAGGAACCCTGATCCGTGGGAACCCCGGGGAAGGAGGCTCTGCACCGTGGAGCTGTGCTGAACAGGGGGCCTACCTTGTCTTGACGAGATGAAGTCTTTAAGGTGAGGTGGAGCAGCAGGATGGAAGATCTCCCTCCACCACAACAAACAATTCTTCAGTGCCCTGCGACCGAGAGCGCAGCAGGCTGCGCATGAGTCCCAGCGGTCGTCGGGTTCCAAACACCCAAGACAAAGTGCATGGGGGTCAGAGGTCAGAAACAAGCAGTCGCAAGAGGCCCATTTCGTGAATCCTTCAGCGGCCGACATGCGCCGGGGAAGTGAGGTACCGAAGGGAAGTGAAATAAGAATTGAAAAACAAAAAGGGGAGCACGTGGGAAGCTAAAAAAAAGTCTCTGTGCTGGCTGCCAGGTCTGACACTGTCGGTGCGGAAAAAGGGACTGGGGTGAGGCGCCAGAGGCCGCGCCCTAGCACGCTATCATACATTTAAAGGGGAAGCTTAATTTTTCACTGGGAAAGGTTCCGGTACCAGCCCCATGTTGGGGGACGCCCACAAGGATGGAGGAAAGGGGACTGGATATACGAGTATGGAAATTTGATCAAGAATCCCAGCGAAGTTAGGCACCTGATGGTCTCTCCAATGTGCTGTTAAGCCAGCAGGCGAGAGCATGCAAGGATCAGCCAGTCGTTTAGGTAGAGGTAGACGCAGATCCCTGAACGCCGTAGATGGGCTGCCACTGGAGCCAGACACTTTGTGAAGACACTCGGAGCTGACGTGAGGCCGAAGGAAAGAGCCTTAAATTGGTCATGACTGCCGTTTAGACGGAGCATGGTTGAATGCAGTGTGAATGAGTGGAATGAGTGGAGTGAGCACTGATATGTTAAAGTGGTATGGACTAAGGTGGACCGTCTCATTTGGAGAGGGTTTCAAATTATTGATCCATGGTGTGAATTCATTGAATATGAAAATCATAAATATTGAGATATGAAGTGATCACAGAATATTGTTATAATATAGTGTTATGATGTGAAAATTTATTCTGTTTTAGATTGATGTATTCACAGTTCAGATAGAATCTTAAAAAACAGTGCATACACTCTTATTCTGTTTTAGAGCGAAACTAATAAAAATATATTTTTGATATATAACAAAGAGTATGTGATGATTCTATGTAAAATAAACATATACAAGTGAATAGACACGAATGGCACAAGGGAAACAGGTGACCCTGTGAATATATTGTATAGTACCATAGTGTAGAGGGCTGTTCACACGTGGTCTAGAGAAATATTTCCACTAGTCTTTCGGATGTCAAAAGGAGTGCCGTTTACGACAAACCAGAGGAAACGTCAGTGCCTGCAATGAATGGGGATGTGAAAGTAGGCATCCTCTCTGTCTAGGGAGGCCCGAAAGTCTATGCGCACCAGTGGTTCGAGCATGTGTTGCAACGTGACCATCCAGAACTTTTGTGACTTCAGAAATTTGTTGAGCTGTCTCAGCGTCTAGGATGGGCCTTTAACCGTCCACCCCCGCCCCCCACCACCACCCTCCGACTTCTTTCTCACTAAGAGTTCTCTGTAGTACACTCTGGAATCCCAGAGGTGTCTTGGCACAGCCTCTATTGCCCCTTTTTGCGTCCGAACCTCTTGCAAGAGTAGAGGCAGGTGTCATTCCTCTCATGATGGGAAGATTGGAGGGGCACTTGTCCAGGAATTCAAAGGTGTGGCCTTGCTGGACAATGCTGAGCACCAACTTGTCCTTGGAGATGTTGCGCCCCTTGCTGACAAACTGATCGACAGCCTCCCACTGGGGTGCTGAAGTGGGGAGCCGCCGGGCCCTGGGCAGGCCCGTTTGGTCATCTCGGTTCTGGAGAATGTTCCACGCCGATGGTGAGTTTCCACTCTGTAGGGACTGTGAACTTCCTCTGTATGCCTCTTGTGTGAAGGTTGGTGATATGCTGGTCTTAGTCTTTGTCAGACCTGGAGAAACGGCCCTGGGATGAACAAAAGGAGTGCATCTGTTGCTGAAGAGTATCCATCGAGCGCACTACATCAGAGTCTGCCTTGATGGACGGTAGGGTTTCATCTACAGCCTTGCCGAAAATCTCTATGCCCTCAAAAGGCAGATCAACAAGTTTTGGACCTCAGGGCGAAGGTTAATGGCGTTTAGCCTGCTTTGCCTGTGGAGCACTACCCCGTGGTCCATTTGCTGGAAACCTGAATCCGCAAGGTCCAGAGCGAAAAATTGCATGATCCAAGGCCACTGCACCTTCATGAAACAGAGCCAATGCTTTGTTCTTCTTGTCCTTAGGGAGGAAGTCCAAGACAGTTCCTAGCTTATGCCAAAGCTCCCGATCTTATCTGGAGAGTATAGTTAAAGCGTTGGTCACTTTAATGGTGGAGGCGGCAGTGGTAATTATGCATTTCCCCAACGCGTCCAACCTTTTACCCTCCTGGTCTGCCGGGCCATGCATGGAGGAGGAGTTAGTGGAGCTCTTCCTCACAGCAGCAGACACCACAGAGTCGGGCGAAGGCTGGAAACTGAGACACTTTGGGGAAGAATCTGGGATTCTGTATTTTTTTCTCTAAGCAATCCTTCTTTGGAAGAGCAGAGAAAGGAATCTTCATGACCAATAAGCTACCCTCCCATATGTCATCGAGCAGCGGAAAGGATACAACTGAATTCCTAGAAGATTCCCTCCTTTGCAAAAGGAAACGCTTTTCTCTTCAGGGACTAAGATTGAACAATGTTGCTGCACATGTCAACAGTGCATGAAACTCAATCTCATCTCGTCTTGGGAGGATAGCTCAGGGGCAATACGCTCATCTTGGAAGCATGACGGTGCGGAGAAACACAGGTTCCATCCCTGGGTGCACGCTTAGAAACCCCTGGGTATTAAGCACATCATAAATAACCCACTACATTACAATCTGGGAGCCTCTTTGGATGGTAGATCCACATCAGGGGGCTCACAGCTGGAATCAGGTAGTCAAACTGGTCTGTACCTTGGGTACCTTGTGAGGTGCCAGTGTCCGTGTCTGTGATGGTAGCCACATGGACAAAACAGCCTAGCCAGAGGTGTAGGCACTAAATGTGTCATCAGCCATGATGGGAATTGTGGACTCCTAGAGGGGGATGGCCATGATGGCAAAGGTGGACTCAGAGGGAGCAGCCCAAGGAGTTGCTGGAGGTAGATGCTGTTGCAGCTCGTACACCATGGCTAGGATGTCCAAGGACAAGTCTCTAGGTGCTGTTCCTATGGGTGCTCTGGCCAAGTGCCCGTTGGTAGAGTTGGTTGAGGAGCTGCGGGAGATAGGGTGGGCTGTGGCTGCAGAGAGCAATGACGCCTAGGAAGAATGGTGTCAGGAGAATACTCAACCTCTTCCAGATCATAGGAGACAGACACTGAAGGCTCGTCGCTTGAAAGAGTGCCTGCATCCTATAGTTGAGCAAGTGACAATGCTCATAGTGAACCCATGTATGACAGGGTGAAGCACACTTTTGCCTTGGTTGGCCTCAGGATACAGGAGAGAGCTGGCAGCATCTCCTTGTCCACACTTGCACCCCTGTGGAAGGAGGTGATGACAGGGGCCTGTGGTGTCATCAACAGAGCCAAAGATGGGCCAGCAGAGGGCGGCCATGGAGACGTCTGGTTGTCATAGTCAGCCATATCTTCCAGGCTGTCTATGTAGTGGGGGGTGCCTACAAGATGGTACAGGGATGAGCCATCAATGAGGTGGTAGATGAACATTTCGGTCGATGGGCCAGTGACAATGTCCTGGTCAGTAATTCGGATGGAGACTTGAGCTTCGATGACGGAATGTGAACATGGACATGAGCGACTTTTTGGCCGAGAGGTTGTCAATGTGTACTGTTTTTCCGACGAGGCAGCAAGAATTGTGGTGGTGGACCCTGCCTTCAGAGACAGAACCTTGGGAGCCAACGACAGCGATAAAGTTGGGAGAGTGTACCAAACTTACCTTGACCGCTTAGTAGAGGGAGTACACTCAACGGATCTTCTACCCCGGCAGGGGCATGACTACACACTGAAACCATGTTGGAGGCCTTGGCACCTTCCTTCAGCCAAGTCACCAACCTTCTGTGACGATCCCGCCGAGTTTTGGAGGAGAAGGACTGGCAGATGGGATAGCTGTCACCATTGTGGTCTGAGTGCAGGCAGTAGAGGCATTTGCCATGCCGATCATCGAAGATGATGTTCTAAAGGTCGCACTTTGAGCAGGCCCTGAAGAGACTCTTCTTGCTGGCGTCTGCCATGCCACGTGGTGAAGGCCCAAATCCCAGTATAAGGCCTCACTCGAAGATCGATCCGACGATGGAATGGATCTTTACTGGCAACTGGTCCCAGTCATGGAGGTCACACTGTGACCGGAAATGAACATGAAGGAAGCATTCCTTAAAAAAAGAAGAATCGAGATTCGAGGAGTGTAATCTGAGGACTCGCAACACAAAAACGTGCAGTAAAAATCTGAGGACCCTCCGCTAGGGGATTAGGACGACAAATCCAATTGTCTTGGGCAGTATGACCCAAAGACAGCAATAGACACTGCAAGTGACGAGCAGTTTCTGACATAAAAGCAAAACTGCTTTTAATATTACTAAGGATTCCCAAACGACGGGAATATTCACTCATTAGTATGTGAATTAATGTAAAATGCCATCTCTAATCTGGATAACAGTTCTCCCTCTGTCCTCATCCTCCATGACCTTTCCTCTGCTTTCGACACAGTCAATCACACCACCCCGCTCAAACGACTGTGTGAACCTGGGCATTACAGATCAGGCCCTGGCTTGGCTGACCACCTTTCACCTACACTGACCCTTCCAGGTCCAACTCGGGTCCTTTCTCGCCACCACCTCGCTCTCTCTCTCCACATGTGGTGTCCCCCAGGGATCTATACTCTCACCCTGGCTCTTCAAAGTCTATCTGGCCGCTTTGGCCCACTTGATGTGCACCTTCTCTTCTAACTTTGTGTTATGCGGATGACACGCAGCTCTTTCAGGCTTCCTTCGGCCTCCTCTCCTCCCTCACTCATTCCGGACAGTCTATCCGTGATTCAGTACTGGTGCGCCTCCAGCGATCTTTGCCTTAACGCTACCGATTTCCCACTCAGACTATGGCCGCCTACTTGGGCCCTCTAGCCTCGCCTTCCTGTGAGACAAAATACCTTTGTGTCAACTTTGACTGCACGCTCTCCTGCTCTCCTCACATCAGACCTTGCCAAAAAGGGTCACTTCCAGCTGCACCTCCTCAGCAGTAGTCTACCTTTTCTCACTTTCCCCCAGAAGCTCACTGTCTCCAGAGCCCGGTTCTCTCTAGGCTGGATTACTGCAACAGCCTCTTTTTCTGCCTACCTCTACTCTTCGCCCCCTGCAACTAATCCAGAACAGGACTGCAAGACTTATCCTTGGCCTCAAGCCCAGGGACTGTATCGCACAACCCATGAAATCTCTCCACTGGCTACCGGTGGCTGCAAGGATCAGGTTCAAGACCCTCTGCATCGTCCACAAGGCTTTCTGACGCCGGGGCTCGCACTACATCCAACTCTCTCTTCCAAAGTACCTTCCTTGTAGAGCCCTTCACTCAGTTACCTCTAACTCTCTGAGGGTCAGACACTTCTCCAGGCAGAGGGGGGGGGGAGCAGGTAGATCCCTCTCCTCTGCAGGTGTCTCCCTCTGGCACAGCCTCCCTGCCCTTCCCAGGCTTGAGCCGGACCACCTGAAGTGTCGGAAGCAGCTAAAAACCCTCCTTTTCTCCGCTGCCTTTTCTCTCTCTCTATCTGTCGCTTCCTTGCTAACATATCTGTCTGCTGCACTGACTGGTTGCTTGGTACCCTCAGTTGGCCCTTGCATGACCAGTCTTCCTTGTCCTGCCTCCTAGTATACAACACACTTAGGGGCTGTAACCCCTGCAGCCCCTTGCACTTACTCAGAGCCACGCTGCCCTGGCTGCACTTGCTAAGAGTGATGCAGCCCTGAGCACACTCCCCCTTACCCTCTCCCTTGCACATTCCCCTCTTCCTTCCCCGTGCACTTCTCGTTGTCAGACTTGCATGATCCAAATGACAAAAGGCCTACTAGGATAATTTGTCTCGTCTTCCCTCTGTCTTGTGGCACCTAGAAACACCTGTGTTCAGGCACGTTATAAATGCCATATATCATGCTGGAGAAGGTAGGCTGTGCGGGACAGAGACCAAAGAATTACATAAAATACATGAGTCATGCTCTTATTCACATTTCTAGTCCCTAGTTGAGCCTCAATTGGGCCTGAGGCTGCCATTGGGGAATCAATGACACAGTCTGTTGATGTCTTATTGATACTGATTTTCTAAGGCTTACTCTCTGAATCGAATGTTAAGTCCGTTTTCCATTACACTGATGTGACTATACCAATGGCATGAATAGAAAAAAGAATCTGAGGGTATAGGCACTGAGCGACACTATGGGAACCTGTACACACAGCACAGGGGCAGTGACCAGATACCCCTCTCAAAGTTAACTTAATACTCTTGACCTTCCTCTAGATGGCAGAATGTGCATAGCATGTGAATTTAAACAGATTCACAAGTGGCAAAACAGCGAACACAGAAAACCTACCAATTAAATGTCAAGATTGAAGTCATTGATCGCTTCTCTATTCAGTCATAATGTTATGTTATGATAAGGCATTTATAACGTGCCTATACACAAGTGTTTCAAGGCGCGACGCGGCAGGGGAGGGGGAGCAGAGGGAAGACAGACAACGATCTTACTAGGCCAAGTGTCATTCAGATTGTGCAAGTGCAGGGGAAGGTGGAAAGGAAAAGTGCTCATCATCAATCAGTTTATTCACAGCTCAGCAGGTGTAAAATGTCTGAAGGTTTGGGGGAACACAGACTTCGAATAAACTTCCTTCCTACCTTTGGCCGCTCTTTAGAACTTAAGAAATTCCTGAAACACAGACCTTCCCAAAGAATACCTTGCGTTACAACTTTCCTGTAGATCTGGTCCGACATCTTTACCACTATTGTCCATTTAGTCTACGCAACATTGCTTTAATAACTGTGTACCCTGATGTATACATAAGTTACTCACTGTATTGACTAACGTACTCCTAGTCCATAGTCCCCTTTCCTCCATATTGTATGGGCGTCCCTCGCTAGGGACAGGAGACCGGAACCTTTTTCACCAGAAACATCCTCTTCCCTTTAAAATTAGCTGCACACATGGCCGCGGCCCTGGGAGCATGCGCTTTCCTGGCTCCGCCCACCGGCGACACTCCTCAGTCCCCTTTAACACGTCGACAATATTAACATTGCCTAATGACACCAGTTTTATTAGGGGGGGAGGATGGAGGGACGTATGGAGGAAAGGGGATTATGGACTAGGAGTACGTATGGGCGATTACAACTGAATGTAGCCCCACAGTGAAGCGTTGCCCCTCTTACGAAAACAAATTCATTAACACTGCCTGACCAAATGCTGCGTCCGACCTGGCGCTGGCATCCAAGCAGTAGTGCTTGCAGAAGGCCGTGGGAGTAGCCACTTTGCTGATAACCTGCCACAGAACATGTCTTTGGAAGGCTACAGCCGTAGCCTTAGTTCTGTTGGCGAGGGCATGCATGTTAGCTGGCAAAGGTTTGTGCTGCCCTCATACGCCTCCTTTATGGCCATGACCATCCACCTAGCTATGGAAGCCTTGGAGGCCCGACAGCCTGGTCTTGACCCGCCACCCAAAGGTGATGAGGAGGGCGTCTGATTTGCGGAAGCTCTTGGTTCTGTCCAGGTCAAAGCTTAGCACATGTCTGACATTGTGCAATACCCTCTAAGCGTCATCCTTGGGGTCAGCGAAGAAAGTCGGTAACACTATCTCCTCATTTATGTGAAAAGAGGAGATGACCTTGGGTAAAAAGGCAGGGTGTGCTCTGAGCACCACCTTGTCCTTATGAAATGTGGAATATGGCTCTGAAGCCACCAGCACCTGGATTTCGCGAATTCAGCGTGCCAAGAGAAGACCCACTAGCAGGGCCGTCTTAATAGTAACTAGCGTGATTTCTGCGGACGCCATAGGGTTGAATGGATTATGCGCCAGGGCGCCCAGGACCACATTGAGGTCCCACAAAGGGTGTGGTTTCTTGATAGTTGGGTAGAGTCTAGTGAGGCCAGCTAAGTGCCCCTTAACCACCGGATTGGAGGATGAAAATAACTCCTCTTGCGAGTTCCTGTAAGCTCGAATGGCTGCCAGATACATGCAGCATGTGTCTACTTGCACCCCAGAGTGTGCGAGGTGCGCAGAGGAGAGGACGTCGTTGCAGAGTAGAGGACGTTGTCCAATGTGCAAGTCAATGGTTCAATCTCCCTTGATTCTGCAAAGTGACAGAACCTGGTCCACTTGCTTTTGTACTGGCTCTGATAGCATCGCTCCTAGCCCCCTGTATAATGGCGTGGTTAGCCTGAGACCGGTGCAGATTCTTCAGGGTGACCTGCTCAGGAACCACACTGCAAGGGCTAACTTCTGCGGGTAAGGGTGGATCACTGTGTCCCCCCTGCTGAGAGAGCAGGTCTGCTGGGCCCAGCAGAAAGTGGACTGGTCCGACAGGCTGAGCAGTTCCGAGAACCAGGGTCTTTTTGGCCACCATGGAGCTAGAAGGATGATCTGAAGGTGCTGCGACTCCCTGACCCTGCAGATGACCCGGTGTACCAGGGGACTGGGGGGAAAGACATACGTGTTCATGTTGTTCCATGGGATTTGCATTGCGTTGCCTAGGGACACCCTGCCTTGCCCCAGACAGGAAGCGAACTGGGGACGACACCTGTTGGTACTGGTGGCGAAGAGGTCCACCTGCGGATGACCCCCTGAAGGAGATCCTCGTTCAGCTGCCATTCGTAGCTGTCGGAGCCCAACCTGCTGAGCTTGTCCACCTCTATATTGGACTCCCCCGGGAAGTGAACTGCCGACAGGTGCATGTTGTTCCCCAGAGCCCACTCCCCAATGTTGATTGCCAGTCTGCAGAGGGGAGGGGGCTGGGTGCCACCCTGCTTGTTGATGTAATACATGCAAGTGGAGCTGTCTGTTTGTATGAGACTCGCCTGGTCTGTGACTATGGGCAGGAAGACTTTGAGAGCAAGCCAGATAGCCATCATCTCGAGCCAGTTGATGTGCGCCAGCTGCTCCCGACGGGACGATACTCCATGGACACTGTGGCAGTCCAGGGTAGCCCCCATCCTTCTAGGGACAAGACTATGGTAATGGTGATCTGAGGTGTTGGTTGCCGGAAGGACCTGCCTATCCGCAGGTTGTTGTCTGTACCCCACCCGACTAGATCCTGGTAGAGATGCTGTGGTATGCTGACCTGCTCTGCCTGAGAACCCTTCTCCTGGATCCAGGAGGCTGAGATGTGTAGCTGCAGCCTCCTCATTTTGAGCCTGGTATGTGACTCCCATTAGGTGTTGGTACCACCACGCCGAGGTCACTGCTCTGCTAATAAAATGCCCAGTGGCCCTCTTGATAGCAGCGATCTTGTCCGCTGAAGGGAAGATCCTCTCGGAGCTTGTGTCCCAGATATGGCCCAGAAAGGTCAGACTGCGAGGGAAACTACTGACTTTGAGATTGATAAAAAAATCCCAGGTTATACAGAGTATCCATGAGGGCGGAGGGCGTATGCTGGACCACTTCCGGAGATCTCGCCCTGACTAGCCAGTCATTTGGCCCTGTGCACTGAGTAGGGCTGCCACTGCGTTCATTAGCCTTGTAAAGACCCTGGGGGCCGAACTAAGCTCAAAGGGTAGCACCCTGTATTGAAAGTGAAAACCCAGGATCCTGAAACTCAGGAAGGACCATGGGGTTCCCAAATCACGACGTGTAGGTAGGCATCTTTCAGACCCAGGGAGCACATTCAATTGCCCGCACACAATGTCTCCACTATAAAGGCTGGTGTAATCATCTTGAACCTTTGGAGGGGGAGGGAAAGGTTCAAGGTGGAAAGATCTAACAACTCTCCGGCCAGCCTGGTTCTTTTTGTGTATGGCAAAAATGTGTGAATAGAAGCCCATGCCCGCTGCGTTGGTGTACCAATCTGCGGGGGCGCAGGGGAGGAAGGACGAGGAGAAGGAGGAATGGTGAGCCGGAAACCCGTGGATACTACGGAGAGGATCCTAGGATAAGTGAACCTTGTCCGCCAGCGGTGTATGAGAAGGGCAAGACTGCCCCTCGCCACCGGAGACTCGTGGATCCAGATGGGCCCATCATAATGTCTTCCCCCCTGAGGCTGGGGACTGGAGGAAAAAAAACCTTGTTAGCCACCTTATGCTGTTTGCGCCTGTGCTGGCCAGGGGATCTGTCCGGACCATCTATCCTGGAAGCCTCAGAAGGACCGACCCTCGTCAGAGCACTGGTACGGTTGACTGTAGGTCCTGGGTGTGGACTGAGGATAGATAAAGATTTCACTGTGAGCTGTTCTTATCAAGTTCACCCGTTGAATGGAACCGGTCATCCCCCTCGAAAGGCAGGTCTAGTATGCGTTCCTGCACATCTGTATTGAATTTTGCCGCCCTGAGTCAAACCATCCTTCTCATGTCAGTGGCAATACAATGGCACTCCCTGAATGTGTTAATGTGGCCCACCGTGGATTCCATTATGTCCTGTGCCCCAATTTTGGCCTCCGCCAGCCCAGCACTGAAGCAAGCATGGCTGTGGGTGGGGAGCTCCGGGAGGAAATCAGCAATTTCCCACCACAGCTTCTGGTTGACAGCCGCCAACATGGCATTGGCCTGGTGCAGGGGGAGAGGAGTTGGAATACATTTTCTTCTCCAACGCTTCCAACAGCTTTTCCTCCTTGCCCAGGAGTGCAGAGGTCGAAGTTGCGCAGGAGGATTGTGGCTTGGAGTATAGTGATGCTGCCGCAGTGGTTGGGGGTGTGCCGACCGTAGGAGGTGGCCCCCTTCCGTTTGCCTGTACCTAGCATTGAAATGCCTATTGGTAGGTTGAGTAGAGTGTGGCTTGAGCCACCCTTTTTTGGCAAGCGCTACAACATCCTTCTGAAGTGGGATTCCCGTTCTAGAAGTAGAGCATAGCGTGAAAACTTCAGCCAGTACCCCTGCCTCCGGTTGTTCCACCTGTGGCTGCGAGATTCCTAGGTACTCCGCCAGGCCCGGCAGCTGCCCGTGAACACCTTTGCCTGACAATGGGGTGTCCGGGTCCTTCTCTCGTCTGTGTCCACTCTTGTGTCCTGCAGGTGCGTGGGAGCCCGAGGACTGCTGGGCGCAGGCCGCTGTGGCGTGCCGATTATCAGTGCCAGAGGCTGCTGAGGTGACAAGAGCCAGGGTTGCCATGATTGGTAGAGGCATGGGAGCCAGGGGCTGAGTTGGACCCCGGGGCGGTGTGGCCGTGGGTGCTTGCGGTTGTACAGGAGGAAGCATGTCCCGGATCACATCCCTGAGGATTGTACCCCATCTGTGATGATCTCATGAGTGCGAGGAACTTCTCAAAGAACCTGACTTTGCAGGCCGGAGGGAAGCCTGATGTTGTAGGTATAGGGGTCGGGCCCTGGGGCTGCTGTGTCCTGGACACGCCCCGTTTCGCTGCATAGGGCAACGTATAGCTGCTGTGTGAAGTGGATGGATAGGATTTGGACCAAGTGACAGAGGTTGACCAATCCCACCTGGAAGCCCCGTTCCCCTGCCTGGTCCCCAAATGGAAAATGTGCCGGGTAAGCCACTTTGTCAGGCTCGGCAGCCATTTTGTTTTGCTCCGTGCCACATCCCTGCTTCGTGGAAATGGTTGAGCTGGGACCGGCTTTCACCAGTACGCCGAACTGTGGTGGTTGTGGCCTTCCCAGCACCTCAGGTCTAGGCCTGGTAGGCGAGTGCCCTCGGCTGCGGTGCCAGCAGTGCTGCGTACAGGCACCCCCTCAGACATGGGTCCGGTGTTAAGAGCATAGCCCCTCTTGTTGGGATCCAGTAAAAGAGCCTTGTGGCCCCTCAGCGGTAGCACCGGTAGGATCTTGCGTCCCCCTTGGCCTGGTGACTGCTAGCTGGAGCAGCCTCTGTGTTTTTGCTGTTCTTAGGACCCGAGAGGTCCCCTCCCACTTGGGCACTTCCTTGGGAAGGAGTCGCCTTTGCGAAGTGCGTGGGAGAACAGGGCACCTACCTTTGCCCTGGTCTTCTGCTTCACAAATGCTTTGAGGTCCTCTGGATGCGATCTTGCAAAGAGCTCCCGCCACCTGGCTAGTCGATACTTGAGCCCGCGTAGCGTCAGGGCATCGCACAGAGTACAGCCATTGTCTGGGCCAAGGCACCGGAGGCAGAGGGCGTGGGGGTCGGACGATGGGAAGGGACCCTTGCAGCTGGACACATGCTGTAGCCCGCGTCATGCGCAAGGGAGGAGCGTGGCACCTGAGGACAGAGCAGTACCTAATATTGGAAAAATAAATAAAGACAAGACTGCTCCTCTGGGGAAGAGCACGTGGAATTACAAGAACCCAGGAGCACTGGTGAAAGCGGTCCGTTCCTGTGGAAAAGAGGACTGAGGAGTGGCACCAGTGGGCGGAGTCAGGGGAGCACATGCGCCCAGGGCCACTCCCATGCACGCATCTAAAATTAAAAGATTTTTCTGGTTAAAAAAAGTCCTGGCATATGCACCACTGGCACCAGCACTCCTACCCAACCTCCACACTGCAATGGATATTCACAGCGTTAAATGCAACAGTTACCTTAATGTACAAACATTACACTGTCTCTGGCACCCCTACGCCCTTTCATTCACATACTATGGTCTTACCCACTTCCACTCAAAAAGTATTGGCACTGCCAACCTAACCACAAAATGGTCACAACATTGCCCATACGCCAAGCATTCTGCACACAATCCAAGCACCTATAAGCTGCCCTGCAACCATACCCGCTACCAAACTAACACTATGCAAACACTGCACCCAATGCCCACACTGCGTGACTTTTCACTGCTCCATCTCCAACCACACATGGAAAACTTTACCACGTTCTAACAGTCACCTGACCTGCGAAACCAAACATACACACATGGCAGCTCACTTCTGCTGCTCTATTGCGTCGAAAATATGCTCCACACCCATTCTGTACAAGTCACCACCCTCAAACTGATGCAGAGTCCGAAATGCATTACTGCCATGGGTGTGCTCAAGCCCTAGGCTCCAGTGCATGGCCTTCGGCCAGGCACCCAATAGTCTAATCCTTGCACACACCCACTGCAAACTTAATGCCACCAGGCATGTCACCAACTACGACAATCCACATACACAGCACTGCCACTAGCACTCCTACCCAACCTGCGCACCGCCATGGAGCTATGCAGGAAAAAATTGCAACAGTTACCATAATGTACAAATAAAACACTGTCTCCTGCACCCCTGTGCACTTTCATACACCTACTACGGCCGTGCCCACTTGTGTCACTGCCAAGCTACCCACATACTGTTCACAACATTGGCCCTACTCCAACCAATCTGCACACACCACACTATGCATGCACCACCCACTACCGGATGCAGAGTCAGACATGCATTGCTGCAGTGAGTGAGCTGAAACCCTAGGCTCTTGAGTGCATGTCCTATGGCCTACGGCCTTCACTGTACCCAGTGCCCACACTGCATGACTTTTCACTGGACCATCTCCAACCACACATCAAAAACTTTACCATGTTCTAACAGTCACCTGACCTGTGAAACCAACCATACACGCATGGCAACTCACTTCTGCTGCTCTATTGCGTCTAAAATATACTCCACACCCATTCTGTACAAGTCACCACCCTCTAACTGATGCAATCTCAAAAATGCATTACTGCTGTGGGTGTGCTCAAGCCCTAGGCTCGAGTGCATGCCCTACGGTCTACGGCCTTCTGCCATGTACCCAACAGTCTAATCCTTCAACAGGACCACCGCAACTTCATGCACCCATGCATGCCACCATGTGCCCAAATACCGCTATCTATTCGCAGAGCACAGCCACCCACGCTCCCACCCAACCTATGTCATATGCAATTTACCCATTCTGAAAATCACCTGCCACCACTCACCACTGAAAAAGGTTGCTGCAAACAAGTTGTGGCAGAAGCTATCAGGCCGTTACGACAGCTGCCTTCAATCACTAGGTACCCGCGAATTGGCACAATACGCACAAATACTGCAGACAGTCCTCTGTTTTCTTTCACCTATTTACATATGTCACATGAACCACTTCTCACTCCCCCACACTTTAACTCCCGTCTTGCCACCAACACATGGCATACGGTATATTTTGCAGACCATTCCGCCAGCGCACTGTCCGATACACCATGGAGGAGTTTGCCAAAAAATGTTGACTCAGAGCACGCTTCCCTCCAGCCAACCACCGGCCGAGTCCAAAGTTCCCCGAAAGCACGCCATACCGCAAGCCAATGACACTTCTGTCCGCGGATCGGACCCAGATATCACTAATTTTTTGGGACATACATTTCAGTCCTTTGCAACAAAAGTACTGGCCCTATTTCCACCAAACACACAAAAGCACGCTTTCACCCAAGCTCCCAGCTCCTGCCGCAAATTTGGTGCAAATCTGTCTAGCCGTTCGGCCTGTAGTCGTGCGCGAGATTTTGCCCCATTCAATCTATGGAAAAAAATTAACACTTGGGACCCCCCACCCTATAACTTCCCCCTTCCTGCACGAAACCTCACCAAAGTTGGCGACTAAATTCAGAGCGGCCCATATACTTTTTTTGTAAAGTTTGGTGAAGATTCGTCCAGGGGGAGCAAAGTTATAAGCTGCCGAAAAAGTGCTCTTCCTATGAGTTTAGCAATTTAACCATAACTACACGGCCGCTACTGCGTGCCGTGTAATATATGTGGTGTTAGGGAGGGCAGGGGGTCGAAAGAGGATTCTGAGGGCGACATTTTGGTGCATTTCCAAAAACACAACCCCCTCTACCCAATTCATTTCTCTTTTCTTATGATGCCAGGAACAGCAACGAGCAGCCATATGCCTTACACTGACTTGCGTACGTGCTATAAGTGAAGCAAAGAACTTTGCTTGTGACGCATTTGGCAATTCGAATATGGGCCTAGCCATTTGTCCCCTCCAGTAGGTCCCTATAATTTCTGCAAGGTAAGATTTGAGCTTGCAAATTGAGAGTTAAAAAGAGTGGAGGAGCTTAAATTGACACGCATCTAATGTTCGCCATGGTGAAAAGTAGTGTCTCTGCTTTCCTTGGTTCCAAATCTCACCTGGAATTTCTGCATCACCTTATTAAATCACATTGCATCTGATGGCAGCCAAACTGAATGAACTTAAACAGTGGGAGGCATGGGTAGGGAATTTAAAGGGATAAGATTACACAGAAGGAATTGCATTTTCTATAGTGTACACTGAGCTGTGAAGCGTACACCAAGGTGCTAGGGTACAATGAGAAGCATAGATTATGGGTACACATGGAAGATCATGGAAAGAGGGGATACAGAGTTACACGTAGGGGATATGGGTAAGGGAATTAACATTCCTGTGAGTTCCATACAATGTGAACTTTCTAAACTGCACTGTTGAGTTTTTGAGTCAGACTCCAAAATTCTCTCTTTTTATGCTATGAGAAAGGACACCGGGTGTGTTCCCTCATAATACCCCCATCAACGCAGCAGACCCCCCCCTCCCCCCAAGAAAGGTCATTAATAAACTCATCCCACATTGTTTGTGCCTTCTCCTAAACTTGCCCCTCTACAAGACTCCAAATGTAGCAAGTCATTAAACAGCCCCAGCTCCATTTTCACCACCATTTTCTATACAGTTTATCAACATTCCTCCACAATGAATAATGAGAACATGGCAAACATACACCCAGCAAGGAGAGTCGCAGAAAAATCCCATTAAGTACATAAAAAAAACAACTAGCCAACAGATTCAAATCAAGACTTTGAGGAGGGGGAAGAGGAAGAAGTTGGGCGATGGTTAATCCTGCTAACATATTAAAGGGTTAAGTATTTGATGATTGTTTCTGCCTAGAATCCCATGCTGTGAAGTAGTCCAACATCTAGTGGTAAATCGCGGAGTATTGCATCTTTCTTTTGAAGATCGTAAAGGGCGTTGACATGGGCATGACGGCAACACTATCCCCAACGTGACGTGTACGGTGCCCAAAACTCCTTACGTGTCGAGGTCCCACCAGTTTTTTTTTTGCTGTGAGGGAGCCTTATAGTTTGTGTGAGCGAGTACAAAAAAGAGAGATGGAGTAATACGTCCATCTTCCTTCTACTCTAAGAGGGGAGCAAGGGTGGGAGCATGTGAATCTAAGCAGATACAATAATCAGAAATAAGATTACGCTGAGTAATGTAGGTCTTCTGATGCTTTTGGATCTGCTTAGAATCACATGCTGCGCATAGACTAGTGAGCAGTAGCCAGAGATGTTGGTGGGATGTGTGAGGGAGTTGGGGGAGGAGGGACGGGGGGGGGTGCGTATGCCAAAATATTGAGTTCCCCTGGAACATGTTGTAAGAGGAGGCATATATTATGTTTCAGTGCCCACTTCCAGATGTTCTGAGACAGCCTGGATAGCCCTAGAGAGTGAATGCCCCCTTGTTTGTTCAAGTAGTACATGACCATTGTACTGTCCGTGAGGACTAGTACTGTCTTCCCCTGGAGGAGTATCTAGAAAGCCTTCAGGGCCTTTAACACTGCTAGCAGTTCCAACAGGTTGATGTGTTTGGACACTACTGCTGGAGAAGGAGGTGAGCCCCCTCCCCCACTCTGACAGAAGAGTCTGTTTCGAGAGTGGCTTGTGGCTTCTACTGCGGGGTGGTGAAGGTTTTTCCCTGCAGAAGGTTCTCCCTTGACCACCACTGCAGAGACTGAACGAGGGAAGTTGAGACAACCACTAGATCCTCCCACTGGCCGCTGGCCTGACACCATTGGCTTGAGTGCCACCCTTGCATGGGGCGCATGCAGACTAGCGTGAAGAACTGGGAATACACAGGAAGCCATCATCCCCAGCATCTTCATGGATGAAGCATACAGTCACCTGGTGACTGGCTACATAGTGAGGGATCTGGAACAGCATGTTTTGGACCCTCTCAGAGGGGAAGACGAGCCAGTCTGCTGTACGAATTAGAGCCGCCAGACCTGGTGGGAGTCAAGCTGGATTTCTTTTCGTTGCTAGAGAATCCTAGGTTAAAGAGGAGATCTACCGTCCTCCGTGTATAGGTCTGCCATGTTCTGTACGAATCCCTTGTTATGAGCCAGTCATCGAGGTAGGGATAGACTGGGATGGACTGCCTGAGCAGGTGAGCCGCCAGTACCTTTGTGAACACTCCTGGGGCTGAGGCAATGGCTTGAACTGATAGTGGGTGTCCTCTATCATGAACCTGCAGTACCTTCTGCTCACTGGCAACCTTGAAATATGAAAGTATTCATCTTTTGTGTCCAACGTGGCCATGTAATCCACCTGATGCAGCAGTAGGATTATCTCCTGAAGAGACGTCATCCTGAGCTTTTGAAGTTTGCCATACTTGTTCGCAGGCCTAAAACAGGGCGCATGGTGAGATCCTTTTTGGGTACAAGGAAGTACGCTAAATAAATACCCTTCTTTATCTGGAGAAGGGGGGTGACTTTGATGGCACCCTTTACCAGCAGGGACTAGAACTACTTCCAGCAGGATGCGCTGGTGCTCTGCCGACAGGAGTCGTCTTCTTCGTGGGTGGTAGTGAGGTGGTCGGAGGAACTCTATACAGTACCCGTGGGCGACAGTCTTTAGTACTCACTGATCTGATGTGATCCCCTCCCAAGAGTGGATAAATGGTGACAGGTGACCCCGACTGGGGAAGGGTGGGAGGGGACCCGTACCGGTGAGTTACTTGGAGGAGGTGGCCAGGGAGCCATTGGAAGCAGAGTTTCTACCTCTGCCCTTACCCCTACGACAGCCTCTTTACTAATACTGGAAATTGCCAGCGGAGCCCTGACCGGAGGTCCAGGGCGCCCCCCACTGTAACGCTCACCTGACTCCCATGGGGGCGCTGGCCTGGTTCGCGCTGCTGTGACCTCGTCTAAGGTGATGCGCAGGGTTCGGAAGACGGACTGGACCGGGCCCCAGCAGAAGTATCCTTCTGTAGGTGAGAATAGGGGGTTAACTGTCTGCGGGGTAATGCAATCAGCCTCCCACTTACCCCTCTCACCCTCCTCAAAACCCTTCTGTGCTTCCCCGTAGCGTCTCACCTTAGGGTCTGGAAGGACGAGCTCTCCATCCTGCTTCTGATGCAGGGGCGCGTTGGTATCCAGTTACGTCACTGGATTTTCGGATGGGTGAGAACCAAACTTGCTTGGCTTCCAGGTAAGTTTTTCTATAAGTGGTTCCCCTTGTGTCCAAGCATTAATGTTCTAATGCTAGTGTCTTTTTCCCCATAGGGGCCGGGGTACGGAATGCCGGGGAACAGACACCGACCCGAGGTGAGCGGTGAAATCCTTGTGGAAATCAGGTAAGTCTTTAATGAGTGTTTTGGTAATGTCTTTTCATTCACTCATTAACGCTGATGTCTTTTTCCCCTTAGGGGCCGGGGTCCAAAAATGCCTGGATGCGGCGCGGACCCGAAATGAAAAGGGAATGACCCAACAGGTAAGTCTTGACATGGAGTTTTAGCTTCCCTTTTCCCTTCTTTCTCTCACCTTTGTTCTTGTCTTTTTCTCCCTAGGCGCGGGGGCGCGACTGCGAATCCGGATGGTCGCTGCTGAACATGGAGGCGCCCTGTAAAGGTGAGTAGAATGCGGCGCTGCAGCGATCGATGCGATGTGCTTTTAAAAATAAATGTCTTCCTTTTCAGGATTGTCGGCGAAATGTCTCTGGGATGCAGATTTAGCAGGTGAGGCCTTTTCCTTCTTCTGTTCTCTTGTTCCCTTCCTTTGCAGGTGATTCAGGATGCTGGCAGGTGTGGCAGAAGTCAAGATGCAGGAGCAGACACGGTGAGCATCCAGCTGCTAGATGCAGAACAACGCGAAGCATGTGTGGCTGATCGGGTGTGGTTTAAATAGCCTTGGAAGAAGTTCCTAGAATGTGTCCTTCCTCCAATCAGGTATGTATCCTTCCCCGACCACGCCAGGTTGGTAAATGAGTCCCACAGGTAAAGTAGTTCCTTTCAGGCCTCAAGGAGGCCGGGGTTCTGCAGCATGGTCTGCATCAGGTAAGTGCACCCAAACACTTTCATAATGAGCCTGGCGCCTATGGCGCCAGGACTGATGTTTTCTATGAGCCTGGCGTAGGCGCCAGGACGCTGTCCAAAGGGCCCCTATAAGGGGTTGCTGGGACCTTCCCCGGGGACTTGATGTCCGCTTTCGGGGACGCAGGGCCTGAGCCGGCTCCCCGGGAGCGGGCATCGTGACACCCACTGAGCCATACTGACCCAGGGGCGAGCGGGAGAAGGATTGGCCACGAAAGGATCGGCAGGGGTTTGTGCTTTTGCGCTGGTGAAAAGGTTTAGCCGAGATCAGGCTGAATAATTTTAATGTCTTGTGCTCCTTTTTTGCTGACTGCAGGGCATCGTCGACTGCCTTCATGAATATGTTGGATTCCTCCACAAGATTAAGGAGGCTTGTGTTTCAGGTTTGAACCCAGAGTTCTTCAACCAGGCATGCCGCTTGAGTAGGGTTCACTGGGCAAGGGTGCGCCCTGCGGTTTCGGCCGAGTCCAGAGTGCTCTTCAGGATAGTATGGGTAACTTGTCTGCCTTCAGCCACGACTGCCAGCAGGCGTTTTCGGGTAGGCTCAGGAAGTTCCTGAAGGCCATCCTGTACTAGGCCCCACTGAACATCACTATAGCTCGCAAGGAGTGTTATGCTAGCAATCCTCGTGGAGTAAGCTACAGAGGCGGTGAGACACTTACCAAGGGCGTAACGTTTTGTTACAATCCTTGTTTGGAGAATATTCTACTGAAGACCGTGGCATCCCTGCCCGCTTGCAAGTGGTTGTTACGACCAAGGAGTCCGGTGTGGCGTGACCCCTAATATAGAGGGGATTGGGCAAAAACTTTTCCACACAGGGATTAACTGCCTGTGTAAGGGGAGGGGACAGTAAGGAAGGAGCCAGGCATCTTTTAATGAAAGGGAATGGCTTGGCTAACCAGAGCTTTCTCCTTGAGGATGTCCTCCACGAAGTCTGAGTCAGGGGCAGCTTTGTGCGTAGCAATATTAAAATGGTCGGCTGCTCTTTTTAAGAGGATGTTAAACAGCATTTGGTCGTCAACTGGCAACAAATCTCGTTGCAGAGGTGTATTGGGGGGGATCCAGACAGATGACGCCTGGGTCAGTGTTATTTGGCGGCGCATGCCACGCCCCCTGGTCATCTGCCTGATCAGTCTGGGTATCGATAGGCAGGGTCTTGTCATAAAGGTCAATATCCCTGTAAGAAACATCCTGACCCGGGACCTCTGGGTCGGCCCCAACAATCTTAACATGGTGTTATCCTGTGGTTCCTCTAAAGAGGGAAACTGGGCACCAGGGGAAGGAAGTTTCTGAGATTTAGAGAATATGGGGCATGAGTCCATTTCCCCAGGTCTCTTCAAGGAAACATCATACTGGTGCAAAAAGTTGATGAACTCGGCCATCTTAGCCATACACTCTTCAAACCTCTCCCTGGACCAATCTGAGGAAACTGAAGGGTCAGGGGGTGGAAAGGGCTGCCCAGAAGGCCTTCGAAAGAGGCTGGGGGGCCTCCGAGTAGTCCCCTAGGGAAGAGGGGGGGTCTTCCTGGAGCCTCCGGCCACCAAAACTGTAACCGAAAGCAGCACCACAGTTCTTCAGCGTTTGAGCGCCTGTGGATGCCAAATCGACTGCAGTGGGAGGTTTAAGGGAACTGCCCTTTCCAGAGGAAGCTTTATGCCCATTTGCATGCGGCGGGTGCGGTACGTGGAGGGTGCCGAAACACGAGGTTCTGAAAGGTACGGCCGAAGTCTTCGGCAAGCCTCGAGGTCTTCGACAAACCTGTCGAAGAGGCCTTATGGGTTGTGTGCTTAGTTACACATGGTGTGTGGGAGCCCTTGTCGCCAGGGTGCGACTTACCCATTGCAGAGCCGACAGCCTGCCTATCGGGGCTGGGGATGGGAATAAGGGAGCATGTAGGCTCTGTGGAAAGCTCAATGGCTTCGGAGCCATGGCTGCTGACTGATTTCTCGTCCGAAGCGCCAGCGGGAGAACATTTTTCGGCCTGCATAGCGTAGGCCGCCCACCACTTAGTCCGCCTGTTTTAAAGTCTTAGGCCAAAGGAGTTTACAGGCCTTACACCAGCGGTCGTCGTGGTCACAATGAAGACACCTGTTGCGTTGATGATGGGCATCTTTCTAGGGACCATTTTCTGTTACAAGACGGACAGAACTTAAAGGAGTCCTCTTCATAGCAGAGGTTAGCGGCAGCCAGACTAAGAGGAAAAGGAGAGGGGTGAAAGAAATGCATTATCAGAGAAAACAAGAAACAGGGCCCCACTCTCCCTACTGTAAAAGCCAGGCCTGAGCGCTAAGGCCATGCGGTCAACAGTGACGACCAGTTGTAGATGTAGGCGTCGGTGAGCAGGAAACCCACGATACAGCCTTTGAGATGGTCGAAGATGAATGAATCACCGCAGGCCATGGGATCAGAAAAAATAATATGAAACTTTTACGAGCCATGCAAAAGGGACCAACTAGGTTGGAGGAAAAAAAAAAAAAGATATGGTCAGACCTTGACGGGGGAGGGATTTTGGGTACACTACACATCACTTTAGGGCTAGTTTTACAGTCACGCCCATGTCGACGTCCCTTTTCGATCTTCGAAAGAAGAACAAGTTACTTCTTACCTGGTAAAGTTCTTTCGATGGGATGTTCCTCCAACGTATTCCTTATCTTGATAAAACATCTCCAGCTTGCTGGCCTCGGAATTTTTTTTTCAGTAGAGGGCGCTGCGCGTCGACGTCCCTCGAGCCTATGTCCCTCGACAGCCTCCGTATCGGCGCTGACGTCACCATGCGTATAAATAGACTCGCGCAGTTCCGTTTTGACGTTTACAGCTTACGCTCCTTCAGGGTCAATAACCAATTCATGTAAAGCAACTGTTAATCACAAGGGAAGTTTTACTGAGGGGATGGATGGGAGGGGCGATAAGGAATACGTCGGAGGAACATCCCATTGAAAGAACGTTAACAGGTAAGAAGTAACTTGTTCTTCCAAGGGATTGTGTCCTCCGACGTATTCCTTATCTTGATAGACTCCCATAGCAGTGGTGTGTAACTGAAGGTGGGAGTAAAATTGCCATGTTTCCCTTCAAGAATGAACAGAGTGCAACACAGCTTTGCCAAATCTAGTCTCTTGGCTAGAGGAGGAATACAGGTTTTAAAATTTTGTGAAGGTATGTGCAGACGACCATGTGGCAGCAGCACATATGTCTCGAATCGGTACCCCTCTTTGGAGGGGCAAAGAGGCTGCGATACCCCTGGTTGAATGAGCCCTAAGATTTTGAGGAGGCTCTTTCCCTGCCAGTTTGTAACATTCCAGAATGGCCAAAATAATCCACCTGGAAATGGTCTGTTTTGTTATCGGTAATCCCAATTTGTGCCCTGAGCAACCTACGAACAGTTGGTCTGCTTGCCTAATCCTAGCAAGTCTGCTGATGTAAAAGCTCAAAGCCCGCCTTGGGTCCAGCCTATGTAGCCTTTCTTCTTCTTTCCCCTGATGGGGTGGGGGATAGAATGAAGGTAAGGTAATCTTCCGAGTGATGTGGAATTCAGAAACCACCTTTGGGAGGAAATTAGGCTTCACTTGTAGGACAACTTTGTCTTTATGAAAAATTGTATGAGGGGGTTTACAAGATAGAGCTTGTCATTCGCTCACCCTGCTAGCAGATGTCAATGCCACTAATAAGACAGTTTTAAGGGTGAGAAATCTTAGCGAACAAGAGTGGAGTGGTTCAAAAGGAGTACCCATCCGAAAATTTAAGACTAAATTTAAGTCCCATAAGGGAATTTGGAATGGTCTTGGAGGATAGACATTGGTTAATCCCTTCAGAAATTGTATTACTAAGGGTAACTTGAAATACGATGGTTCCTCTGCAGTGCGCTTGAAGATCGATAGCGCTGCGAGATAGGCCTTGATAGTGCCAACCTGAAGGCCCGAATTTGCCAAATAGAGTAGAAAAGATAACACTGTTGATGTACCACATGAAAAGGGATCGATATTCTTTTCTCTACACCAGCTTCAAAATTTGTCCCAACGGCAGCGGTATAAAGTCTTTGTTGCTGGCCTTCTGGCCGAAAGCAACACCTCCATGACGTCATCTGGGAGGTCCCAATCCTTGTATCTCAACCTTTCAGATACCAAGCGTGAAGGTTGAGGGTTCTGATGTCTGTATGGAGAACCTGACCTCCCTTCTGCGAGAGAATATTCTCCTTGAGTGGAAGACGAATTGGAGGGCAGATGGACATATCCAGAAGGTCCGGGTACCACGTTCTCCTGGCCCAGTCCGGGGCAATTAGGATCATGGCTTTCCGGAACCTTCTCAACCTCCTGATCATTTGAGGAATGACAGGGACTGGAGGAAACGCGAACAGAAGTGGAAACTCCCAGTCCACTACGAACGCGTCCCCTAGAGCTCCTCTCGGGGGAAATTCCCTTTAACAAAACTGATCGCACTTCCTGTTGATGCTGGTGGCGAACAGATCCACTTGAGGGGTTCCCCAAAGGGTGAAGATCTGTTGAAGGACTTCCTGAGCTAGTTCCCACTCGTGGGAGTCTGTGCTCTGCCTGCTCAGAACATCCGCCGTCAAGTTTTTCTCTCCGGCTAAGTGAACTGCCGATAGAGAGATTCTTTCTTGGATTGCCCAAAACCAGAGCTGCATCGCCTCTCTGCACAGAGGCAGTGATCCTACGCCTCCTCTTTTGTTGAGGTAGTGCATGGCCACTGTGTTGTCCGTCATTATCAGGACATTTTTCCCCTGTGCAGATGGCAGAAAAGCCTTCAGCGCTAGTCTGATTGCTCTCAGCTCTAACAGGTTGATATGTAGTCTGGACTCCGATGGAGACCAACGACCGCTGATGGTCAAGTCGTTGGCATGGGCTCCCCACACCGTGAGCGAGGCATCTGTGACTACTGTCATCTCCGGGCCATGGTTGTCAAAACAGTTCTCTTTTCAAAATGTTCTCCTGACAGGCCCACTGTAACGCTCACCTGACTCCCACGGAGGCGCTGGTCTAGTCTGGGTTGCTGTGGCCTCTTCAAGCGTGATGCCACCGATTGAACAGGACCCCCAAATCTTGCTTGTCTGGCCCGTAGGAATATCCTTCTGCAGATGAGAGAGGGGGTTAACAGTCTGCAGAATAATGTGCTTGCGCCCCCCTTTCCACCCTTCGTTCTTCTCTAGCTTCCTCCAAAACCCCCGGTTTAAGCTCACCTTATGGTTTGGAAGGATGAACCCTCCATCCTGCTTCTGGTGCAGGGGGCGCGCGTTCGTCCAGTTACTTCACTGGTTTTCTGAAGGGCGCTGGCAAAATCCACTTGACTTTTCTGAGAAATGCGAGGTAAGTATGAAGATTCAAAAGTTCAAGTGTGAGCCTCTTTTATGTTGTCTTCCTAACCTGTGATCTGTCCTTTATTTCAGGTGCAGAATGAAGGCGATGCGTTGAGGGGTTAAATTGGCGATGGTAAATTCAGGTGAGTTAGTGATGAGGGCGATCCCTCAAAATGTCTTTATAATTCCCCAGTAATGTCTTTTGTCCTTTCCCCATAGGGGCCGGGGTGCGGTACCTGCCAACGAAGCGGCGCCGACCCGAAATGTGGAATGGTTCACCAAGAAAAGCCGGTAAGTATTATGGCTGAAAATTAGGCTTTCCTACTGTGTCCCTTCTGCTCACCTTTTGTCTCTTCTTCTCTCCCCTAGGCGCAGAGATGTGGCGACCGGTGCCGAGAGCCGCGATGGAGCCAGGAGATGTCTCGAGGACAGGTGAGTGAAGCGCAGCGCTGCAGCGAGCAACGCAATGCTTTTAAATGGAAGTCTTTCTTCAGGAATGCTGGCGTGAAGGTTCCGGATGCAGGTAAGAAGTTTGAATAAGTTCTTGGTTTTCACCTTTCTCTTCTCTTCTTCCCTTACAGGTGTTCCAGGTTCGAGGCGGGCGTGGCTGGAGTCCAGGTGCAGGAGCAGACACGGTGAGCGTTCAACTGCTGGGATGCAGAACAACGCGAAGCGTGAGCTACTGTCTGGGCGTGGCTTAAATAGCCCCCCAAAGTAGTTCCAGGTAAGTATCCTTCCCTGGCCACGCCCGAGTGGAAAAAATAGTCCCCATGAAAAAATAGTCCCTTTCAGGTCTCAGAGAGGCCTGAATCTTGCAGCATGGTCTGCATCAGGTAAGTGCACTAAACACCTTCCTTTATGAGCCTGGCGCCTATGGCGCCAGGACTGATGTCCAACATGAGCCTGGCGCCAAAGGCGCCAGGACAGAGTCCAAAGAGCCCCTATAAGGGGCCGCTGGGCTTTTACCCGGGGGCATGATGCCTGCTCCCGGGGGTGCTGGGCCTGGCCTGGTGCTCCAGGGGTAGGCATCATGACACCCACCACTGAAGGTCTCGAGCCACCTTGTCCTGAACCTGAAGGAGATCTGTCAAACTCCCTGAGAATAGCGACCACTGAGTTCTTAGTGCCCACTGAAGAGATCTCATTCTCAGGCGAGCCTCTGGCACAAAGAAGATGCAGGATGCCATGAGGCCTAGCAACCTTAAAAAGTCGAAGGCTGGGAGATGTTGGGCATTTTGAAACTTGGTGACCATCTGCAGAATATCTTGAGCCCTCACCTCTGGTGGCGAGGCTTTTCCCAGGGAAGTGTCCAGGACCGCTCCAATAAACTGGAGTCTCTGTGATGGCATCATCTGTGACTTCTTTAAATTGAGCGAGAAGCCCGGTTTGTGAAGGAAGTGGCAGACATAATCTAGCTGGATCTGTGCTTGTTCCGGAGATACAGTTCTGATCAGCCAATCGTCCAGGTAGGGGTAGACGTGAATCCCTTCCCTCAGACTTGCAGCCACTACTGACATTAGCTTGGTGAAGACCCTCGGGCGGAGGTCAGCCCAAATGGCAGAACTCGAAACTGATAATGAGAGCCGCCAATTGCGAACCTCAGGTATTTCCTGTGTTTGAGATGGATTGGCACATGGAAATAAGCATCCTGAAGGTCCAGAGATACCAGCCAGTCCTGGAGCTGGAGGGCCTGAAGGATCTGATAGAGAGTTACCATCTTGAACTTGTCCTTCCTGAGGAACTTGTTCAATTCTCGTAAGTCCACGATAGGTCTCAGTCCTCCGTCCTCCTTTGGTATTAGGAAGTAGGGGGGGGGGGGGAGTACCAGCTCTTGTTCCTCTCCGCTACAGGTACCGGTTCTATGGCACCTTTCTCCAGCAGGTCTACAATTTCCTGCAAGAGGAGCAGATCTGGAACTTTCAGAGAGCTGTTCCCCGATGGATGACTCTGAGGAATGCGTAGAAAAGGCAGGCAGTAAACTTGGGCAACTGTCTCCAATGCCCAAGCATCTGACGTAATAGCCTGCCATTCCGTCAGATGTTGAGTCAGCCTACCCCCCTAATGGTGACTTGTGAGGAGAGTCCTCAGTGATTTAGAGGCGGCTGATGCAGATGCCGAGGGTAAAGAGGCACCTGTTGCTGCGACTTTTGTACTTTTACCCCGTCCACCTCGGGTGAATCTTTTTTGACCTCTTTGAACCGACTGTCCTCTGCCTTTTCCGAATGCAGAATAAAAGCGAAAGGACTTACCTCTCCAAGAGGTTCCTGAGGGGCGATATGGCGTTTGACGGATTGCAGCTCCCAGGGATTTTGCTGCTGCTTTAGATGTCTAACTTTTCTAGGCTGTCATCCGCCTTCTTACCAAACAAAGAAGAGCCGTCAAAGGGCATATTTAAAAGTCTGGCTTGTACATCTGAAGCAAAGAACAAGTTACTTTCTTATCTGGTAACGTTCTTTCGATGGGATGGTCCGACGACGTATTCCATATCTATGACAGGTAATCACCACAGCTGTGCTGCTTCGGAAACTTTGAGGACCTCCTCCGACGTCCGACGTCATCCGATGTGATAAGTAGGACGCACGACGCCCGTAGCCTCAGTTGTAGTTTCCCCCCCCCCAGAACGTGTGACATCAGTCAACTGCCAGTCAGACACAAAGCCTTGCGGAACGTAAGCTGCAATAGCAAAAGAAATTCTGCAGCGGGGAAGGCAGGGAAGGAGCGATATGGAATACGTCGTCGGACCATCCCATCGAAAGACCGTTACCAGGTAAGAAAGTAACTTGTTCTTCGAGGAGATTGGGTCCTCCGACGTATTCCATATCTATGACAGCCTCCCACAGCAGTACCAGAGCAAGGAGGAGGGAAAGAATTTAGAATCAAAATTTAGAATTGCCAATCAAATAGCAGAGCAAAGGACCGCCTTGCCAAAGGCCAGATCCTGTCCCCGGATGGAATCGAGGGAATAGTGACGTACAAATGTATGTACAGAAGCCCAGGTGGCTGCATCACAGATGTTGCGAATAGGAACACCCTTCTGTAGGGCAGTAGATGCAACCATACCCCTGGTAGAATGGGCCCGCAAGCCAGCCGGCGAGTCCTTACCCGCCAAGCGTTAACACTCCGAGATGGCCAAAATAACCCAGCGAGACAAAGTCTGTTTCGTCACAGCCTGTCCCAAACGCTTTCCAGCGTAACCAATAAAGAGTTGATCGTCCACTCTGACCCGGGACATGCGTGAAACATAAAAGTTTAAAGCTCTCCTAGGATCAAGCCTATGGAGCCTCTCCTCTTCCTTACCAGGATGCGGAGGAGGATAGAATGCCGGAAGAACAACCTTCTGGGCCAAATGAAATTCCGAAACCACCTTTGGAAGAAAAGAAGGACGAACTCCAAGGACAACCCTGTCCTTATGAAATACAGTGAAGGGTGGCTTAACTGAAAGTGCCTGTAACTCACTCACTCTGCGAGCGGAAGTAACCGCAACCAGAAACACAGTTTTCAGAGTTAACAGCCTCAAAGGGCAAGAATGCAAAGGCTCAAACGGAGCACCCATAAGAAACTTAAGAACAAGGTTTAAATCCCAACCGGCACCAGGAAAGGTGACGGAGGGAACACATTAGTGAGCCCTTTCAGAAACTGTGACATTAAAGGGATTTTAAAGTAAGAACACTCTTCAGACGAGCGCTTAAAGATGGACAGCGCCGCCAGGTAACCTTTAATGGTACCCACTTGCAAGCCCCTGTGGGCCAAAGAAAGTAAAAAGGACCGAACCATGGGGATGTCACATGCAAAAGGATCCACATTCTGAACTCTGCACCAGTCGCAGAACTTACGGCAACGGTACAGAGACTTTGTTGCTGGCCTTCGGGCCGAGAGCAACACCTCCATCACTTCTTCAGGGAGGTCCCAATCCATATACCTCAACCTTTCAGAAGCCAAGCGTGAAGGTTGAGGGATCTGACCTCTGGATGGAGAACCTGACCCCCCCCCCCCTCCTGTGAGAGCAGATCGTCTCGGTAGGGAAGACAACGTGGAGGGCAGATGGACAAGTCAAGAAGGTCTGGGTACCACGTCCTCCGAGTCCACGCCGGAGCAATGAGGATCACACAGGAACCGAACTTCCGTAACCTCCGCAGCACTTACGGGATGACGGGGACTGGAGGAAACGCGTACAGCAGCGGGAATAACCACTCCACCACGAACGCGTCTCCCAAGGCTCCTTTTGGAGGAAATTCCCGCGAGCAGAACCTCTCGCACTTCCGGTTGACACTGGAGGCGAAGAGATCCACTTGAGGGGTCCCCCAAAGGCCGAAGATCTCCAGGAGAATCTCCTGAGCCGACTCCCACTCGTGAGAGATCGTGCTCTGCCTGCTCAGAGCGTCCGCCGTCACGTTTTCGTCTCCGGCCAGATGAACTGCCGAGATCGAAACTTCCTGCTGGATGGCCCAGAACTCGAGCTGCATCGCCTCCCTGCACAGAGGAAGTGACCCTGCCCCCCCCTTTTTGTTGAGGTAGTGCATGGCCACTGTGTTGTCCATCAGGATCAGGATATTCTTTCCTCGCACAGTCGGCAGAAAAGCCTTAAGGGCTAGCCTGACGGCCCTCGGCTCCAACAGATTGATATGGAGTCTGGACTCCGACAGAGACCAACGACCGCTGACTGTCAGCCCGTTGGCATGAGCTCCCCATCCCGTGAGGGATGCATCCGTCACGATCGTCACCTCCGGCCAGGGAAGCCAAAATGGAGCCCCATTCATCAAGTTGCCTTCGACGGCCCACCACAGAAGGTCCCGGAAGACCGAGGGCGGCACCTGAATCGGGTCCGACATCCTGCCAGAGGACTGCGACCATTGCATCTTGAGTGCCCACTGCAAAGATCTCATCCGCAGGCAGAATGCAGGATGCTATGAGGCCGAGCAACCTCAAGAACTCGAACGCTGGGAGCGTCTGGGCATGCTGAAACTTGTGCACCATCCGCTGAATGTGAAGAGCCCTCACCTGGGGAGGAAAACACTGCCCCAGGGAAGTGTCGAGCACTGCTCCGATGTACTGGAGCCGCTGTGTTGGCGTCAAATGGGACTTCTTTAAATTGAGGGCGAAGCCCAGCCTGTGAAGGGAGTGGCAGGTGACGGACAGATGATCCAGGACTTGCTCGTGAGAGCTCCCCCTGATCAACCAATCGTCCAGGTAGGGGTAGACGTGAATCCCCCCATGCCTGAGATGCGCTGCCACCACCACCATGAGCTTGGTGAAAACCCTCGGGGCGGAGGTCAATCTGAACGGCAGGACCCGAAACTGAAAGTGCAAGGCGCCAACTGCGAACCTCAGGTACTTCTTGTGCTTGGGATGGATCGGCACATGGAAGTAAGCATCCTTGAGGTCGAGAGACACCAACCAGTCCTGAAGCTGAAGGGCCTGGAGGACTTGAGAGAGAGTAGCCATCTTGAACTTGTCCTTCCTAAGGAGTTTGTTCAAACCGCGCAAGTCCATGATGGGTCTCAATCCCCCGTCTTTCTTCAAAATCAAAAAATAAGGGGAATACCATCCCTTGTTCCTCTCCGCTACAGGCACCAGTTCTATGGCGCCTTTCTCCAGCAGGGCTTGAATTACCTGCGCAAGGAGCGGATCCGGACTCTGCAAAGAGAGGTTCCCCGGTGGATTGTCGCGAGGCCTGTGCAGAAAGGGAAGACAGTAGCCGTGGGTTATGATCTCCAGAACCCACACATCTGAAGTAATGGCACGCCACTCTACAAGATGCTGCGCCAGCCTTCCCCCAACCAGCGAACCATGGGACATGGCCTCATGACTGAGTGGTAGCGGCTGCGGCGTTACCTGAGGGCAAAGAGGCAACTGCCCGAGCGGCCTTGGCACCACAGGTACCCTGTCGTCCACCTCTGGTACCCCTGCGTTGGCCTCTTTGACTGCCAGCTCCTCTCGCTTTAATGAAGGACGAGCAATAGCGAAAGGAACCACCCATCCATTGCTGTCCCCTAGGACGAAAAGGCGGAGGTTGGCGAACTGCAGCGCCCAACGACTTCGCTGCAGCTTTTGAGGTCTGCAACCTCAAGGCTCTCGTCAGCCTTGCTGCCAAAAAGGTGTTCACCATCAAAGGGCACGTTGAGGAGCCGGGACTGCACATCAGGAGCAAACCCAGACTTCCGCAACCACGCAAACCTGCGTATCTCGGTGCTCGCCGCCATGGACCTGCTGACGCATTCAGTCATGTCCAAACCCGACTGAACAGACTCACACATGGCATCCTTACCATCCTGGACCATAGCCAGGAAACCATCCCGTTCGTCACCTTCGGGAATATTTTCAGCCGCTAACGCAACACAGTTCCACAGAGTGTGCGTCAAACGAGACAAGGCACATATGGAGTTGGCAGCCTGAAGCGCCATACCACCAGAAGAAAACCCTTTCTTCGCCCAGCCATCAAAACGTTTGTCGTCCCCATCAGGAGGGATGGTAGGGTACGACGCCTGCTTTGCCGGGGCCGCCTGCACCACCAAACTCTCCGGAGTGGGGTGCCTGGTCAAGTAGCAGGGGTCACTACTGGCTGGACGGTATTTTCGCGACAAGGACCTGCCCACCGCCGGGAGACTCTCCGGAGCAGTCCAAGTCGCCGCCACCCTTCTCTGTAGAGCCATATGAAACGGCAGTACCGGGTCAGTTGGGGGACCAACATCAAGGATGTCCGTGAGATCATCCTGCACAAACTTCCCTGGGGGAGCAGACCATCCCAAGTACTCGGAAACCCTAGCCATAAGGCGCCGGTACGAGGAATCGGCATGAGAGCCAGGCTCAGGCCTACAAAACTCCACCTCCGGAGAGGTGTCCAGTCCACTGGCATCATGCAGTGACTGCCTCAAATCGTCAAACTGACTATGGCCCGAGACAACTTCATCTGGAACCTGACTAGGAACCAGGCCATCAGAATCCTCATCCACCTCCGAAATATATTCCAGGTGGCGAAAAGAAGGCACCCAAGAGTGCCTGCTCTTAACCAGAGCCTTCCTAGGGGGTTCCCCCGTGCCACCCCGGCCTCCAAAGGCGTCGAGGGCGTTGAGTGAATCGGCGCCGAGAGACCAGGCATCGGCGCCGAGAGGATTGGCGTCGACGTCGAGTAAATCGGCGTCGACGTCAGATGCAGCGCCGCCAGCATCAACAGCGTCGACACAGTCCCCGAAGCCGGAGCTCCGAGCATGTCTGTCATGATGCCTACCCCCGGAGCACCAGGCCAGGCCCGCACCCCTGGGAGCAGGCATCACGCCCCCGGGTAAAAGCCCAGCGGCCCTTTATAGGGGCTCTTTGGACTCTGTCCTGACCCCGTTGGCGCCAGGCTCATAAGGGGAAGTGTTTGGTGCACTTACCTGATGCAGACCATGAGGGACTATTTTTCTGAAGGAACTATTTTGTTACTGGGGTGGTGCTGTGGAAGAATACTCACCTGGAACTTCTTCCAAAGCTATTTAAGCCACGCCCGGACAGCCACACGTGCTTCGCGTTGTTCTGCATCCCAGCAGCTGAACGCTCACCGTGTCTGCTCCTGCACCTGGACTCCAGCCACGCCCGCCTCGAACCTGGAACACCTGTAAGGGAATAAGAGAAGAGAAAGGTGAAAACCAAGAAATTATTCAACCTTCTTACCTGCATCCGGAATCTTCACGCCAGCATTCCTGAAGGAAGATCTCCATTTAAAAGCACTGCGTTGCTCGCTGCAGCGCTGCGCTTCACTCACCTGATCCCGAGACGCCGCCCGGCTCCATCGCGGCTCTCAGCACCCGTCGCCACATCTCTGCACCCAGGGGAAAGAAGAAGAGAAAAAAGGTGAGCAAGGGAACACAAGAGGAAAGCCGAATTTTCAGCCATATTGCTTACCGGCTTTTCTTGGTGAACCATTCCACATCTCGGGTCGGCGCCGCATCTTTGGCAGGTACCGCACCCCGGCCCCTATGGGGAAAGGGCAAAAAGACATTACTGGGGAATTATAAAGACATTTAGAGGGGTCACCCTCATCACTAACTCACCTGATTTTACCACCGGCAATTTAACCCCTCAACGCATCGCCTTTGTTCTGCACCTGAAATAAAGGACAGAAAAGACAACATAAAAGGAAGCTCACACTTGAACTTTTGCATCTTCATACTTAAGGCGTATCGCTCAGAAAAGTCAAGTGGATGTGCCAGCGCCATTCTGAAAACCAGTGAAGTAACTGGACGAACGCGCGCCCCTGCACCAGAAGCAGGATGGAGAGTTCATCCTTCCAAACCATAAGGTGAACTTAAACCGGGGGTTTTGGAGGAATCAGAGAAGAACAAAGGGGGGAAGGGGGGAGCAAGCACACTATTCAGCAGACAATTAATCCCCTTTCTCATCTGCAGAAGGATATTCCTACGGGCCCGACAAGCAAGATTTGGGGGTCCTGTTCAATCGGTGGGCCGAACTCTGCGCATCACGCTTGAAGAGGCCACAGCAACCCAGACCAGCGCCTCCGTGGGAGCCAGGTGAGCGTTACAGTGTCCTTCGACGACCTGAGCGTCGACGGCTTCGACGACTTCCTCGGAGCCGGAGCCTCGAGAAAGCCTGTCGACGCCTCAGACGTCGATGTCTTCCTCGAAGACATCACAGGTGCACACGGTCTCGAACGCGTCGAGGACCGGGACCTGGAACGGGTACGTCGAGAACGAGTCCCCTTGCCCGAACGGGACCTCTCCCGTGACTCGTGCCGACGACTCTTGGGAGCGGTGTCTCTCGACCTCTCACGACCGACCCCACTCGGGGGCGCGGACAGCTTAGTACCCTGCGACTCGAGAATCGCCAGCATTTTCTTCCCGAAGGAAGCCCATTCCTCCGGCGTCGCACGGCTGGTGGGGTAAGCGACGTGCCGGGCAGAGTCCTCAGAAGAGGACCTGGAAGACGACCGCTGTCGGTGCATCCGAGAATGCCTCGAAAGGCGAGACCGACTCCTAGAAGGAGACCCACGAGACTTCCGACGATGACGCGGAGAGTCTCCTCTCGAATCATCCGTCGAAAGCCCCGCAGACTTCGATTTCCGGGGCTTGGACACCCGACCTACCGACAACAACTTCTTGCGTTCACGTAAGGCTTTGGACGTGAGCGACTGGCAGTCGATAGTCATCCGTGTCGTGGGCCTCCCCGAGGCACCAGAGGCAGGCGTCGTGCGAGTCCGTCACCGACATCTTGGACCCACACTCCCCGCACTTCTTGAAGCCCGGACGCGGGGTCGAAGACGAAGTAGAAGACATCTTCACACGAAGGAGATTCTCACAAAAACGAACAGGTTCGAAGAACCGAGAAGAACAGAACTCCAAAGAGTCGAGGCGTTAACCGAGATTCACGAAGCAACAAGTTCGCGGAAAAAACGGAACTGAGGCTACGGGCGTCGTGCGTCCTTATCACATCGGACGATGTCGGAGGAGGTCGGAGGAGTTCCTCGACGATGGCGCATCGACGTCATCGACGCAGGAGCCGAAAAAAGTTTCCGAAGCAGCACAGCTGTGGTGATTACCTGTCATAGATATGGAATACGTCGGAGGACCCAATCCCCTCGAACCCAAACTTTCGCAACCACGCAAATCTGCAGGTTGTAGTACTTGCCGCCATGGCCCTACTGATACTCTCAGCAGAATCAATGCCAGTTTGAAGGGATTCGCACATTGCGTCTTTACCATCCTTAATGATGTTTAGAAACGCTTCCCTTTCTTCTCCCTCTGGGAGGCAGTCAGCCGCTGATGAAGCACACTCCCAAAGTGTATGGCTGAACCTTGAGAGCGTACAAGTAGCATTAATAGATTTCAACACCATGCCACATGCAGAAAAGACTTTCTTAGCCATAGAGTCGTATCTTTTGTCATCCTGTGGAACAGTAGGGTATGCCGATCTACTGCCTGATGCAGTTGCTGCTTGAACAACCAGACTCTCTGGAGTTGGATGTTTAGACAAAAATTCAGGGTCAGTAGCAGATACCCTATATTTGGCTGATAACTTCTCGTTAACCGCCGGGATAACCTCAGGAGTTTCCCAGTTAGCCAATATTTGTCTTTTGTAATGCAGCATGAAATGGAACCACAGGATCCTCCTGTGGGCCTTTGACTAAGATGTCTGTAAGGTCATCCTGTTGGAATGCAGGTGAAGGTGTAGACCAACCCACAAATTCTATAATACTTGCCATTAAAATTGTGTAAGGGGTCTCGGCATGTTCTCCTGGGTCTGGTTTGGCAAACTCTATTTCTGTGGAAGTAACCCACTTGCCTCATGTAAGGATTCTCAAAGGTTCTTTAACCTATTTTCCTCAAAGGTAAATTCCTCTGGTTCAGGTGTTGTAGTTCTCTGCAACCCAAAGGGTCTTTCTTGATCCAAATGCTCCCCTTCTTCAAAAATTGAAGACAAAGGTCTGAAATAATCAGACCTTGGAAATGGCTTAAATCCCATTTCCAGAGCAGAAGGGGCCAAATTTGTCGTAATTGGTTGAGAAAACGTCGACTTGTCGGCGCAGACTTTAAAGGCTTCGAAGACACTGAAAAAGGCGTCGAGAAGATCGGAAGAGGCCTCGAAGAGCTCGAGAGGATCGGAATCCTACTCGAGGTTGTCGATGACATTCTCGAAGTCGTGTTAGAGGCCCTGGGTATGACCACTGGCTGTGAGGTAGTGACGGCCGTGGGTTTGTTCTTTTTCGGCGTCGAAGATGGCGTCGATTCAATCGACCTATGTGTCGATGAGCCCTTCGATAATGGCGTTGATGGCGCAGATTTGTGCGAAGGGACTTTCGACGATGGCGTCGATGGCACAGTGCCTTTGCTCGAGGGTTTGTGACGCTCTCGAGTAGCTTCTTTCGCCGGGTGCAACGACTCGTGGGGTTTCGATTTTTCTGGTCTTTCCCCCAGGGTATCACCCTCAGCTGTCTTCAAGGGATCGAGGCCGCTTTTTCGAAGACGCCAAGCATCCTTTTATGGAATTCTTCCCACTCAGCCTGAGAGCTATGTTTTGTGGGGCAGGTGACTCTTTCCGGGAGAAAAAGAAGACGAGGAAGGGGATCTTCGACGTCTCTTACTCGAATGCTTGGATCTCGAAGAGTGGTGGGAACTGCTTAGAGACCTAGAACGAGAATGTTTCCTGTGTCGGCGAGGAGACGAATGTCTCGACTCTGCCGAGGAAACTGTCAAAGGCGTTTTAACTGTCTTACCTCTCTCAAGCTTCCCCTTACGCTCCTTCAAGGCTTTCGCAGTCATGGACATGCAGTCCTCGCACTCCGAACATTGGTGCTCCGATCCCAGGCACCACAAACAGATCCTGTGAGGATCTGTCAATGACATTTTCTTTCCACAGTCTCGACATTTTTTGAAGCCCGACCGTGGAGTCGTCGGTTCGGATGAGGAAGCCATCGAGTAAGAGTTGGTATTCTCAAGGAATAATGAAGAATATATCCGACTAACGAACTGAGCAATGCGATTCCGAGGCCCACGAAGCGCGGAAAAACAGAACTGAGCAACAGACGCTGCGCAAGTCTATTTATACGCATGATGACGTCGGCGCCGATACGGAGGCGGTCGAGGTACATCGGCTCGAGGGACATCGACGCGCAGCGCCCTCTACTGAAAATAAAATTCTGAGGCCAGCAACCTGGAGATGATCTATCAAGATAAGGAATACGTCGGAGGACACAATCCCTTCGAAAGATGCAATACTCCGCCATTACCACTGGATGTTAATATTAAAGGATATTTATACCGCGCACTATCACCACCGGAGTGGTCCCCTGGCGCTCTGGCGGCTCTGAAAGAGGGAGAGGGGGGTGAGTTAGTAGGAATAAGCTGGAAAAGTGCAAGAGAGCAGTGATTTGCTGTTGGCAGCCTCACCCTGTGGGTCCGTTGGCTGGGCTTGGGGTGTTTTGCGGTCCATACTCGGCATGTGCTGTTGTGCAAGCCTATGCGGTTTGTTTTGTTGTTGCAGTGTAATGACGTTTCTGCGGATTGCTGCGTATTAGGGATTAGGGTTGTGGCTGTGTTTGGTTAGAGTTTGAGCGGTGTATGCAGAGGGATGAGATTGTTAGTGGATTGGTTAGTTGGCCGGATGTCGGACTATATGCACAGCATGTGATTCTAAGCAGATCCATAAGCATCAGAAGCACCATTCTCAGGCCTCCAGCCATTAACAAATGCAGCACAGATTTGAACAAACCCTAATAAGTGTGCACAGGGAGAAGGATTTGTTAAACCCTAGAATGTGTTATGACGTGTAAACACAATGTGTACATATTGTTCAAACCTGAATATTTATGTGGTGTAATTTGGAAATAATGTTGAACTTGCCAAATGTACAGAAAACCAACAAATTACAAAAAAGTGTTTTATTATAGTCTGGTAGCCACTGTTCAAAAAACACAATAGCTACTCAATGGAAACCACAGAATTTCTGGGCGTGACAAACATTCGATGGCTACTGTATTGCAAACTGCTCATCAGCAATTCTAGCTTCTCAATCCCTACGAATTCTGAGCAACTCCAAAAAGATCTTGTATTTGCTTTTTTGGAAAGGTGACTTGTTCAGAAATTGAACTTCTCTAAAAAAAAAGGGAGTAGAACAGTTTCTGCCATTTTAAACATACACATATTAAGCAAGACCTTTTTTTATACTTATTACCAGAAAAATATGCTGGGACGAAGTCAACACAAAGTAACGAACACAGTAAAAAGTAGCAAGAAAGAGAAACAGTTAAGTGCAGCTGTGGTCCGGTTCCATAGCAGTTCTTTACCTCGGGTAATGGCTCATTTACACTAATTTCAAACTGGTTGCATGCAGGATTAAAGAAGCATTTTGATCACTACACATGGTATCAAAAATTTGATTACATTTTATCAGGCATCTGCTAAAATAGTAAACAAATTGCAGGTGTTACAAAGTAGCTTAACCACTTGGATTGCAGCAAGTATTCCTATTGCAGTGCTGGGTGTCCCAATTAGCCAGTGACGCTAGGACGTGGAAAACCACATTCGTGGCACTTAAACCGGTTAATCTTGTGTTGAAATGACGTACACGAAGTTTAATCACGCCAGTTTGTTATTAAAAATGCAAAACAAATCAATCCGCTAACCTTCCCCAATACATTCAGATTTTCGAAACAAAAAATGTCACATGAAAAGTGAAGTGTGATTCCAAAGATTCCAGAGTAGAAACGGCGCAATATGAAATGTCAAAGACTCCTATCGTATTTTCCAATTTTCCTGTGTTTTACCTCAGGTGTTTCGGTTTTTAGATTAAGCAGAGAAATGAAAAACACCTGAATGTCCAATTTCCACATGTGAACAAAATACTGCATATCTACCAACTGCTTTAGGTAGGTAATTTGTGAAAAGGCTAGCTGCCAGGATGTAGGACATGGCTCCTTGCCTCGGTTCCCTTTGAGGAATATACAATCGTTACGAAACCAGTTCACTCTAAGCGCTTATGCTGCTGGACTGATGAACTCGGTCCTCCTCAAACAAGGATTTTAAAAGCTGCAACCGTGCCCACCTCTTTAGTTCCCAGTATTCACCGAGGTAGTTCAGTAGGAGGTAACAGCCTCTAGAACAAGATGTCTTTCAGTTTGTCTTCTGTTTTATATATTTTTAATATAGATTTAAATAAATGAGTTCTAAGGCCACCTGTGTTTGTTTTGTTTTTCAGTGCTGAAAGTATGTATTTTTCACAGGGCCCCATCACCCAACGGGTCAGAACACGCGACTGCGTTCTTTGTGTTAAGTGTCTCCTTTTGGCACCTTGAAAGTTATATTTACTTAGGTTTTTTTCTTTTGTTAAAAAAATTATATATAATAAAGAACAGAAATCCCAGTTCAAAGTTTCTATTTCTGGCTGTCCGGTTCACTCAATGCCACTGGTGTGGAATCTGCATTAACTGATGAGACTTTGCTCTCTCGTTCATCGGCTTTTAATCGTTTCAGTTCAGGATGCTCGATCTTTTCACCATTTTGACGCTTTGTTGGAAGAGATGCTGATGCAGAAGCATGAGTCGCTAGCATATGCAATGGACTTGCTGCAACTGAAGAAAAAAAAACAAGAAAACAAAAAGCATTAATTCAGCAATACATTTTATTCTTTGTCGTCCTGATTCTCAGACTATACCATTTTGGATTGGGCAACAACCTATGAACCTGTTATCGCACGGACGTGTTGCATCCATATAGCGGCAAGCCCTTGAATTAAGGCGATTGAAATATTACATAAAAAGCAACGCCATTTCTTACTGCTGAACCAAATTAGGATTCTGAATACTAGAGAGAGCCAGTACACAATTTATGACATTCCAGCCAGTGACCACATTGCATCACTATCTTTTGAGCCGTTCTAAAAGGCACTTCAATGTCCTGTTTCAGTGATGGTGCCCCTGAGAATTCAGATATGCGCTAATGCCCAAATGTTTCCTCAAGAAGAATTCCATTCCTAATCCAAATTTTTATTTCAATCAATCCAAAATTGGTGCTCCATAAAATTGACCAGCAACCCTTCAACAAAGGTCCATCTAAACTACAGATTTCGTCATATTACTAGATCATTTGATGTTACGGTTTTGATCTGCCTAGAATTCTTCTAAATAGGTCACAACCCACTTCCTGTTTATAGCTCTCAGCCATGCCCTGTTAAGTCCAGTATGTTCCATTTTGTGCCCTTGCCGTCCATAAATACATTTACACTCTTGAAATCCATGATCAGCATTGACACCCAACCCCGCCCAAACAACGTGAATAAATGCCCTGCATACTCAAAATTACGAGCCGGCCATTGCTAGTTAGTTACTTTTTAAATTCAACTATGAGGCAAATTAAATCTATAATAACCTCATGGTGGTTCAGATACTTGCTTCTACAAATCTAACGCTCCTAGGATCAGGGCGGAAACTGCTCAACTATATATGGTAGCTTTAACTTGTAAGGGGATTAGATACATTCATACAGGGTGGCAGCCTCAGCAGTATTTCAAGTGATAACGATAGATCTACACAGTTCAAGGATATGGACCATGCATATGCTGGTGGGGAAGGAATGCAGGTGTTGTGAAAGGAGGCAGAGCGTGAGTAGCAACATGAACAAGGTATTTGAAGTCTTATGTTGGTATCCTACTTTCTTAACTTATTAGTAAGGGTTTCATTGATATAAAGCTGGTAGGTGATGACATCACCAAAACTAGAAATCAAGATCAAGTAGCCAAGCTGCACAGGACATCTTAGTCAAAAGAACCATTATTGTGGTTGAAAAACCCACCGAAAAAGTATGCCAAAAGGCACATGCAGCAACCCAGTGTTGGTTCATACTTCAGAAACGGCCAAATCCCTTTGAAAAACAAACACAGGTGCTGCTTTAGCATGTTTTTAATGGGCATAAACTTCATTCATACTTCTGAATTTGTTAACAGCGAGAAAAGTAATACAATGTACTCTTAGTGAGTGTTGTACGGGTGGCTCATGTCTCCATTCTGACAAATCGAGAGATCTCCAAGACTGCTAAGAATGAAGGTTATTTGCACAGAGTAAGACAATGAAAGCCTGCGTATAGGAATAATTCTGCCCACACACAGACCTCACCCTCTCCTTTAGCATGCAGTGTCTTCCATGCCTCAGCCACACTCTTCCTCACCTACAAATGTTTGAAACACCAAGCCAAAAGGGGTGGTAGCATCGTCTGTAGGGAGAATGACCTGAACTAAGAGTACAAGCGTGGCTATGAGAAGTGATTTGCGTGTATTGCTTCGCATGGTACAGATCAGAAACACAGAAATCATTTAAGGGAGGATCACAGCAACCCCTAAACAGCATTTTTGGTGAATACCGACCAGAGCAGGAATCTTCCGAATGATGTATGCTCCCAGGAAACAAGACACCCGACAAGCCAGTCTTTCCAAGGCTTAGAAATCATACATGCTGCATATGTACAACAGATTTCTTCTGAAAGCTAGAGGACTGATAAATGAAAAAGAGGGCAATACGATTTCTAGGTGGATCAGGAAATCTAAATTAACCTTGTGCAGGAAGGGTGGGCCCATAGAAAAAAATTTGTCCTTATGAAATTATAAGTTACTCACCGTAGTGACTAACATACTCTTAGTCCATAGTCCCCTTTCCTCCATACTGTATGGGCGTCCCTTCCAAGGGACGGGAGACGGAACCTTTTTCACCAGAAAAAACCTTCTTCCCCTTTAAATTTAGAGGTGCGCGGCCCAGGGAGCATGTGCTGCCCCGACTATGCCCTCCGGCACCACACCTCAGTCCCCATTGACGCGTCAACAATAGTTTTAACATTGCCTAATGATATCGGTATTGTTAGGGGGGAGGTTGGTGGGACGTATGGAGGAAAGGGGACTATGGACTAAGAACGTTAGTCACTACACTGAGTAACTTAGAATTACTCTTACGTCCCGTACCCTTTCCTCCATACTGTATGGGTGATTACAACTGAATGCAGCCCCAGTGTGGAGAGGAGACAATCCTTAAGCAAACAGGTTCCTGAGAACTGCCTGTCTGAAAGCTGCATTAGATCTAGAGCCGGCATCTAAACATAATGCTTGCAGAAAGCCAAGGGAGTGGGCCAAGTAGCCGCCCGGCTTATGACTAGCCAAGGGACATGGCGCTAGAAAGCGATGGCCGTTGCCTTGGCCCCCACTGCGTGGGCATGCATGTTGGCCGGGAGTGGCTTGTGCTGGCCCTCGTACGCTTCCTTGATGGCCGAGATCATCCAGCGGGATATGGAAGCCTTAGAGGCCCGATAGCCTGTCCTCGAGCCACCTAAAGTGACAAACAGGGTGTCCGACTTGCAGAAGCCTGTGGTCCTGTCCAAGTAGAATTCTAGGGCACGCCTGACGTCCAGGCAGTGCAGCACTCTGTGTTTCGTCCTTGGGGATTAGGAAAGAACGTTGGAAGGACTATTTCCTCGTTCAAGTGAAATGCAGATGGAACCCTGGGCAGAAATGCCAGGTGCGTCCGCAGGACTACTTTGTCCTCGTGAAAGGTAGTATATGGTTCAGAGGCGACCAGCGCCTGAATCTCGCTGACTCTGCGAGCCGAGGTAAGACAGACTAGTAAGGCCGTCTTGATGGTGACCAGCCTGATGTCCACGGAACAACATGGGCTCGAATGGTTGGTGTGCCAGGGCGCCCAAGTCTATGTTAAGGTCCCACACGGGGTGTGGTCTCTTGACGGGTGGGTAGAGCCTAGCGAAACCCGTCAGATGTTTCTTGACGATAGGGTTGGAGGAGAAAGTGCCCTCCTCAGAGTTCCTGTACGCCCCAATGGCTGCAAGGTAGGTACAGTAAGTGTCCACCTGTACGCCCAAATGAGCGAGGTGCGCCGAGAAGGAGAGCACTGGTGGCTTTGCTCCTGGCACCCTGTATGATCTCCAGATTGGCCTGGGAGAGGCTAAGGTGCCGAAGCGTTACCTGTTCAGGTATCACGCTGTGAGGGCTAGTTTCCCTGGCACGGGGTGGATTATTCTGCCCCCCCCCTGCTGTACCAGAAGATGTGCTGGGTCTGTCGGGAGGTGTATAGGGGGCACCTCCGATAGGCTGAGGAGCTCCGAAAACCATGGTCTGGGCGGCCACCATGGAGTAATCCGAATGATAAGGAGTTGGCGCGACTCCTTGATTTTGCAAATTACCCTGTAGAACAGGGGAGTGGGCGGAAAGGCATAGGCCTTCATGCCCGTCCACTGGAGGTGAAATTAGTCACCCATGAGAGCCGGGGCCCTGACCCTGCCAGGGTGTGAACTATGGGCACTTCTTGTTGTGCCAGGTGGCAAAGAGATCTACTTGGGGGGTGACCCCACCTGTTAAAGATCTCCTGAATAACGAGGTTGTTTAGCTGCCACTCCTGGTTGTCCGCTCCCAGCCTGCTGAGCCTGTCCGCCTCCAGGTTGGATTCCCCCGGGAGGTGGACTGCCGTGAGGAAAACGTAGTTTTCCAAGGCCCATTCCCACATGCTGATAGCCAGTCTGCACAGAGGAGGGGATCTGGTGCCTCCCTGCTTGTTGACGTAGTACATTCTGGTCGAGTTGTCGGTCTGGATGAGGACAACCTTGCCCTTGAGAAGTGGTAGGAATGCTTTGAGCACTAGCCAGATTGCGTTAAGCTTCAACCAATTGATGTGGTATTCATGCTCCTGTCGAGTCCAGGTACCGTGGACCGAGAGATCGTCCAGGGTGGTTCCCCAGCCCTCGAGCGAGGAGGCTGTGGTGATGGTGGCCTGTGGAAAAGGCAGCCGAAAGGGCTAATTCCATGAGGCCGCGAAGTGCAGCTGAATCCTTCTCATCCTTAGTCCTGTATGCGGCATGGCTGACAGAACCGCCGCTAGTAGACCCAGGAGATGTTGGTACCACCATGCCGAGGTCACCTCTCTGCTGAGGAAGGAGGCAGTGGGCGGTGGCCCTCTTGATGGCCGAGATCTTGTCTTCCGATGGGAAGACCCTCTCTCGGAGCACGTGTCCCAAATGAGTCCCAGGAATGTCTGTGTAGGGAGCAGCTGTGAATTCATGAGGTTGAGCGAGAAGCCCAGGTTGTGCAGTGTGTTCAGAAGGGCCTGGGAAGATTGGTGAACCGCTTCCGGAGATGTAGCCCTGACGAGCCAGTCGTCGAGGTATGGGTAGAGATGTGGAGGCCCGCTATACCGTTCATGAGTCTGGTAAAGACCCCGGTGACCGTGTTGAGGCCAAACGAAGGACTTTGTATTGGAAATGGTAGTCCATGATCCTGAACCGTAGGAAAGAACGATGGGGCTGCCAAATTGGGACGTGTAGGTACATGTCCTTTAGGTCCAAGGAGCACATCCAGTCTCCATTGTCCAATGTCTCTGCTATAAAAGCTGGCATAACCATCTTGAATTTTTGCAGGGGTAAGGAGAGGTTGAGGGTGGAAAGGTCCAGCACAACTCTCAGGCCCGCCTGGTTCTTCTTCTGAATGGCGAAAATCCTGGAGTAAAAGCCAAAGCCTTGCTGGGAGGCTGGGACTTCCTCCACTGCCTGGCTCTCTACAAGCGACCAGATCTCCACCAAAAGAGTTGCTGTCCCAACTTGTGGGAGTGGAGGGGAGGAGGGAGGAGAGGATGGGATAGGAAGGCGGTACCCCATGCATACTACGGAGAGGATCCAGGCGTTCGCGAAATTCTGGCGCCAGACTTGTGCATGGAGAGCGAGCAAGCCTGCCCCCCACCGGAGACACTTGGACCCGAAGGGGCGTGTCATGCCTTTTCTCCCCTCGCAGGCTGAGGAGGGGGACTGGAAAAAGCCCTTGCCCCCCCCCCCAGCCCCCTTTTTTTTGTTTGCACCAGTTCTGAGACGGTGAGCGGTCCGGCTGCCTGGATCTGTGTTCCTGGAAGCCGCGGAACCCTCCATAGGTATGACCCTTCTCCGAGCACTGCTGAGATTGGGTGTACGATTTGGGCGTGGTCTTAGTAAGAATGGATGAAGACTTTGCCGTTTGTGAGCTGCTCTTTCTGTCCAGCTCTTCATCCATAGAAGAGTGGAAGAGGTCAACCCCCTCAAATAGAAGATCTAGAATGTGCTCCTGGACATCTGGGTTGAACTTCGTTGCCCGGAGCTATGCTGTTCACATCATGTCCGTGGCAATGCAAATGGCACAGCCTGAGGTATCTATTGGAGCCATTGTGGATTCCATGAGGTCATGCGCCACAAGCTTGGCTTCCGCTAGCCCCGCCTTAAAGCGTGATTGGCAATGGGTGGGGAGTTCCAGGAGGAAGTCCGCAATTTCCCGCCTTAACCGGTGGTTGGCGGCAGCCAGCATGGCATCTGCGTTGGCCTGACGCAGGTGCAAGGAGGCGTTGGAATAGATCTTCTTGACGTATGCCTCCAAGATCATCTTCTCCTTGCCTAGCAGCGCCGCAGAGGAGGCGGCTGAGGACCACTGAGGCTTGGAGTATTGTGATGCCGCAGCGATCACCGGGGAGTGTGGCCGAGGATGGGTCGAGAGCAAGAGTGTATCTCCCTCCATCTGCCTGTACTTGGAGTCCAGGCGTCGGTTGACCTGCTGCACTGAGTGGGGCGTGAGCCAACCCTTCTTGTCCAGGGAGACTACATCAGTTTGCTGTGGAATCCCAGTGTTGGCAGAGGGTTGTCTAGTGAGGACTTCAGCCAGAACCCCCTCTGCCAGCTGCTCGACCTCGGGTTGGGGGAGGCCCAGGTACTGCGCCAGGCCAGCAAGACGTTCATGGAAGGCCCTGGCTGAGGCTGGAGTGTCCAGATCCTCCTCCTCGTCGTCTGTACCCTGCAGATCTGGAGGATCTTGTGGAGGAGGGGTAGATGGTGCAAGAGGCTGGGGTACAGGGACCGCAGCCAGAGGCTAAAGAGGCTGCAGAGGTTGCGGAGCCAGAGGAGGCAGCTGCACCAGGGCCTGGGGGCCAGATGTAGGCGTCTGTTGCCTCTAGCATGGCAGGAGGGACTTCCCTGATAACCCCCATCTGAGGAGACCGCATGAGGCAGAGAAACTTCTCGAAGAGCACCTGCTCACTGGCCAGAGAGGTGGTAGTGGGTAACGACAGGGTAGCAGGGGGCTACTGGAGCTGCTGCATACCCTGTCCATATGGATGCAAAGGAAAGCTGCCCTGTGTAAATGAAGGGTCGACTGTAGGCCACCTACCTGGTTGAGGCCAGTCCCACCTCGATACTCGTTCTTCGCCGAATTCGTGGAATGGCATTGGACGGGTGCCCCTTTCTGGCGCCGCAGCCATTTTGTCGAGCTGCCTGCCACGTCCCTGCGACATGTTGCTTAGGCCGCTGGGTCCGGCCTCGTCCAAGACACTCGCATGTGGATCACGAGGCCTACCCTGCTCCTCGGCCTGGTAGGTGTTCCAACCTCCACCCGGGGGTCAGTAGATCTGCGTTTAGGCACCCCCCTCGGATGTACTGCCGGTAACAGGGCGTAGCCCCTCGGACGCGTTGCCTGTAACAGGGCGTAGCCCCTCGGACGCGTTGCCTGTAACAGGGCGTAGCCCCTCGGACGCGTTGCCTGTAACAGGGCGTAGCCCCTCGGTCATTCTGCCGGTAACAGGGCGTAGCCCCAAGGGTATAGACCCGGTACAAGAACTTTCCGGTCCCTCGACACTGCACCCGGGAGGTTCCGCGGACCCCTTGACCCGAAGGCCGGTAGCTGTAGCAGCCTCAGGGCACGTGCCGGTAGAAGGGCCTGGCCGGTCCCTCCCGCATAGGAGAGGACCTGGGAAGGAGTCTCCCTTGCGGGGTGCGCTAGTAAATTATTGACCCTACCTTGGGCCTGGTTCGATGCTTCACGAAGTTCTTAAGATCCTCTGGAGGCGACTTCTGGAAGAGCTCCCTCCACCTGGCTAGTCTGTTCAGCGCGAGGACAGCGAGTCACACGCCGAACATGCTTGCCAACCGTGGTCTGAGCCAAGGCAACAGAGGCAGAGGACATGGGGGGTCTGAAGTTGGGAAGAGCCCGTTGCAGGATGAACACCTGCTGAACCCTGTAGAAGTGGACATGTGCCGGGAGGAGCGTGACGCATGAGGATCGAGTACCTGAATGATAGATGAGACAAAAAAGACAAAGAGAAAGTATCCGCGCATGGAATTACATGCCGAAGCCAAACCCAGGAGCGCTGGTGAATTCGGCCCGTTCCCATCAAGGCGGAAAAGGGGTATGAGGTGTGACGCCGGAGGGCAGAGTCCGGGCAGTGCATACTCTCTAGGCCGTGCCCCTGCGCGCCTCTAAATTTAAAGGGGAAGAAGGTTTTTTTCTGGTGAAAAAGGTTCTGTCTCCCATCCCTTGGAAGGGATGCCCATATAGTATGGAGGAAAGGGCACAGGACTTAAGAGTAAGGCATTGTATTTCTCCCTAGCAGAAAGGCACTCTTGTATTCGTTTTATCCTTATGAATGTGCACATGTTTTTGACATTGGAAGAACAAATTACTCACTTCTCAGTAATGTTCTTTCTGATGGACGCTCCTCATCTTTGATATACATCTCCAAGCGCAGCTGCTCTTTGGAAACGTTTCCACTACCAGGCAGAGCAGCATGCCTCTGCAGTACATCAGGGCAAGTAAATATCTTGAAGCGCTGCACCCTTGTGACCCTAGGTCCACCCTTTTCCCCTAGCACTCTGGGGCTAAGGGACCGCAAAACTAAGGTGTACTAGCTATCTGCCAAGAGGGGCAGGTACGGAGGGCGATAAGGAATCCGTGGGAGGAATGTCTATCAGAAAGAATATTACCAAGAGCCAAGTAATTTGTTCTTCTAATGGACTCTTTGCTCCAACAGATTCTTCATCTTTGATGGACTCCAAAAGCAGTACAAAGACCTGGAGGAAGGAGCATAGCAAAGACACCACCTAAGAAGGACTGTCCTGTGAAAACAAGCATCCTGACCAGAAAGAAAAAACAAATAGTAGTGATTAGTGAACGTGTGCAAAGAAGCCCATGTCACTGCCTGGGAAATGTCCAGAACATTGACTCTGCGTTGCAGAGGTGACAGCCAGTTCTCTAGTGGAATGAGCCCCGAAACCCACAGTCACAGCCTTACCAGCCAGATCACAGTATTTTGAGATACAGCACATGATTCACTTTGACAGGGTCTGTTTGACCACAGCCATGTCAACATGGGCACCAGCTTAACCAACCAAAAGCTGTTCATCTTTACTTCCCCTCTCATCCGTGAAAATTAGTAACTGAGGGCCTGCACTGGGTCCAGCCGATGGAAATGCTCCTCTGCCTTGGAAGGATGAGGCAGAGGAAATTAAAAATGCAGATGGATCTTTTTGAGGGAAATGTAAATCTACGACATCCTTTGGGAGAAATAATGTACTAGCTCTCATCACTTTCTCCTTGGAGTAAACCAAGTAGGGAGGTTTAACAGATAATACCTGGGGCTCAATCACCAGTCTAGCGGAAGTGATGGTGACCAGTAAAGTCACCTTAAGGGTGAGCAATTTTAACAAACCGGAATGAAGGGCCTCCGGCAGAGCGTCCATTAGAAATGTGAATACTAAATTTATGCCCCATGCTGGAACAAACTGGCACGGGGAAACAAAGGTCCAGCAGGTACTGCATAACGATGGGGATCATGAAAAAGGAGCCCTGCTTCTGGGGCTTCAAAAAGAATGAAATGGGCACGAGACACTCCTTCACAGTGCTTATCTGCAGGCCTGTCTGGGCTAAAGACATCAGAAAATCAAAAACAGAGGATGTGGATCAAGTAAAAGGGTCCAGATCCCTTTCCCAGCACAAACCCAAAACCATTTGCCATGGCAGGCATAGATTGACTTCCAGGACATACTCCAACAAATCCCATTCCTTATACCTTAATCTTTCATCAGCCAGGCATAACTCTTATTCACCACTTAGCAAGCCCCACCCACCTGGTGCCTTCCTGCTTGCCGCTCTTTTTCACCACTTAGCAAGCCCCGCCCACCTGGTGCCTTCCTGCTTGCCGCTCTTTTTCACCACTTAGCAAGCCCCGCCCACCTGGTGCCTTCCTGCTTGCCGCTCTTTTTCACCACTTAGCAAGCCCTGCCCATCCGGTGCCTTCCTGCTTGCTGCTCTTTTTGCCAGGAGGATCCAGGACCCGAACCCCTGCTAAGACAGCAGATAAGCATGCACCAACATTTGTTTACACCGTCTGTCCCTACAGGTCTTCCCCACCCTCTCTGGTCCCCCCGTGTTGTTCCCTTGTGCCACCCCCTTCCCGCACACAGGTGTCTGTCCTGCTAAATTCTGGTTTTACCAGCACTGTCTTGTGGCCAATGCTGGATTTTACTTTATGTACTTCATTGATTCACAGTACGTTACCCTTTCTCAACTCTCATGCTGGACGTCCTTTGCATCTTGTACTCATGGTGGCCCTGAATCATGCTGTTCCCATCTTCATCTTGTATCCTGGCTTGCAACATTATGTGTTACTGACTTCTGCAGTTGTATTCACTTTCTCCTCTTGCTTCTCCACTCTTTTTGACTGGTTACTCTGTCCTCTCCTCCCCTTACTTTCTTCTATGCACTTACTCTATCAGAATTGTCCCTGGACTTAGTATGATAGCAACCTAGTCTGTCGCTCCCCCATCCCCTTACTGTTCTCCCCCCCCCTCCAACACTATCTGAAACATTGTCAGGCCTAGTACGATAGACGCTTGTTTTGTTCCTCCCCTCCCTCACCTTTTATTTTTCTCCGGCTCTACCAGAAATGTCGTCAGACCTAGTATGGTAGTCGCCTGTCTGATTCCATTTCCTTCCCACTATCTATGTCTTAGCTCTTGCACTATCTGAAATGTTGTCAGGCCGAGTATGATAGTTAATTTCACATCCTTACTGTTCATGGCCTGTAAGAATGTAATTGTATTTTCCCTTGTTCCCTCCCTTGCCTTGAAGTGCTTTGAAACACATTGTGTATAGGCGCTATATAAATAAACTATCATATCATAAAGGTTCAAACTGCAGAGGTTCAGGTGAAGAACCTGCCCCTCAGAGTGGGAGAGGAGGTCCATCCTCTGCTGCAGGCGCCAGGTAGGGCAGAGGTCTATGTGCAGCAACTTCGGGTACCACATTCTCCTGGCCTAATCTGCAGTGATCAAGAACATTGTGTACCCAAACAGTCATAGCCTCAGAGAACCAGAGGTATGACAGGGATAGGTGGGAACACAGAGCGAGCAGGCCGAAGTCCCACTCGACTGTCAAGGCGTCCCCCAAAGCACACTAACAAGTAAATTCCCTGGATCAGAACTACTTGCATGTCCTGTTCACACTGGAAGTGAACAGATTCACTTGGACAGTACTGTAATCTGAGAAAATCTCCCAAAACACCTGGCAGAGCGCCCCACTCATGGGAAGTTCAAGACTGTCTGCTCAAGGCATCCGCCAACATGAAAGAGGCGAGGAAAGAAATCACAATTCCTGAAACTGATGTGCATTTGGCACTCCGATCGGGGCCACAGGCCATTCACCATCATGTCGGAGGTGAACTCTCCAGCCTTTCAGGCATGCATCCGCGCCGAGTCAATTGGGGTCAGGGCTGCTGAAAAAACAAGGTTGTCTTTCGGGCACCAGCATTGCTAAGTTTTGGCAGAGTGTTGGCCCGACGTTGCTGGTCCACATTGCTGTGTTGTGGTGTGCCGAGATGGGCTGCTGCAGAAACAAGTCTGCTTTCCATCTCCCTGCAAGAAGGAGGGGCTACTGCCATAAATACTCCACTCCCGACGCAGAGTGTCGCAGAGAGTTGGCAGAGTGTTTGCGGAGGGTCCGTCGAGGAAACGGAGCCAGCGTCGCAGCTGGAGCCTGGAGGACTTCAAATGACTCTCAGCCAAGCAATGATCCAACAGGATGGAAGCAACGGGAGAGCGGGCCGCATGTTTGCCTCACGCTAGAACTACCAAAGCGCTCCCACTCACTGTAGTTGAGGGAACCACAGACTCTGCCCCCACTTATACAATCCCCTCCCCTGGAGCAGGCTCGGAACATAATGAACTTTGCCTGGAACCTCCATAGCGCTATGGACTTCTGAAAGCCCAGCGCGTTCGTCTGCTAATGCTTCTCCCTTCCCCACTGGCGACAAACGAGAAAAGCCGTTCGCAACCTCAAAACATGCCTGAAAGACTTCCTCCCAGTTGTCAGACGGTGGATCTCTGAGAATCTCAAACTTGCGTTTTAACGAATAGGAAAGGAGCTGGTGCCAAGGAATATTGTGAGGGTGTGACACGGACCCTCTCAGGAACACTGCCCAATTCAAGAATACTCACGGTGAGAATGAAGGAGCCCGTGTGGGCATCCCTACAGTATTGAGTGAGAGCAAATCTAGGACTAACCCCAACGTGCTGGGGGCTGCCTTTGGAAAAAGGGGTGGTTGCCTACAACTGAAAGCAAGGAGCAAATAACGCTCAGGGTTCAAAAATAGTAATTAGCACTTTAAATCAAAGGAAGCCGAGCCTCTATCTACCAAAGAACGTAGCGGCCGGCAGGACAAATACATAGCCTCCTCCTACCCAGAGGAAGAGTGGCTCGACATGTCTGATGCTGACCTATTGGCGAGCATGGACACGGTGGCTTTCCCCCCCGCAGAGTCCCAGCAAACTTTAACCAACAAAGCGAAGACCGTGGAGCTGGGGAATTGCCCCGCGGGTGGAGGTGACATCACAGAGAGTACCCCTGGAACATCGACTGCCCTTTTAAAAGGAGGCCGACCACCTATCCGGGGAGACGGTCCTCGACAACTAAGGCAATGAAGAGCTTACTGAGAGTCACATGATGACCTTAGAGGCAAGCTCACACTTTAACCCTAAGCCAAGGTCAGTCCCAGCTCGAGGAGAGCAAATCATGGGAGAGAATAATGCACTGGCGGCCCGACTGGTGAAAGACATCGTTAGATAGATGCTACAACCGAGCATGGCCTCTTCTGCCAGGGGCGAGAAGAGGCCCATCACAGAATCTGAAGACGACAGTGCGTCTTACTTGCCCCCCAAAAAAGCTGAAATGTGGATGAGAAACTGGCATAGGATCACCACCCAAAGTCCCGTCCCCAAGATTGCTGGGACGGTGTCCAGTTAGGTGAAAGGCAGTAGGCCCCCTGGGGCCCAAAAGGAGCAACATCCCTGCCCACTGAGCTCAAGTGAAGAATCTGAACACTCATACATGGAAGCAACATGGAACATGCAAACACCATGCTGTGTATAGGTGCGCTATAAATAAAATATAATACATCTCATCAAGCACTGAACGCGTGTTGGGGTGGGTGACAGTCACTGGGGAGCAAGACTCCCTAGAACGTGCCCAGGAGAAAAATAAAAACAAATGGGAGGTTCAGTCCGCACAACTCCAGGCCGCAATTGGATCCATGGTCTCTATCACTTTGTCCCCCTTCCTAAAACTATACGAAAACTTAAATGAGAAAGGAACAGTCGACCGTCTTACCGTTAATGCAATCCAAACTTATATTTATAGAATCCCGCATTGAAGCAACCAGAGATAAAATATTAAGGTATAAAGGAGACAGAGGGAGTGATATTTAAAACACTCATCAACTTTATTGAAGATGCGAGAGAAGACAAAAATCCTTCTTAGCGTGTTTCAGGGACACTATAAAAGACTAATGAATAGCCAACACAACATCGGGAACAGGAAGTTACACAAAATGAGTTGACGTGGACTTAACGTCAAACATACTGCAACCATCACCTAGCACAACTGAAATGTCGCTAGAGGCCAGAATGAAAGAACAGCCTCCCCTAGATATTATGGAGTGTGTACAAGTTCCACTCTGTAGTGGTCTCGGGTATCCCACTGAAATGGAGGTGTGTCCGATGCAGGCAGACATTCACCCTCCAGTCGACCGGTTCCCCCGAGCTGCAGCACAGAAATGGATTCCGACAGATGCAGCTAGGCCTGCCGACTTGAATGGGAGTACCCCGATGAACAAGGACCTCTTTCCAATTTACAGTACGGAACCACATAAACTGACAAAAACCCTATTTAAAAAAAAAGGAAAGAAAACCGATGACATTTCGAAAAAAGATAAAAAATATACCAATGTTGAAATCATCAAGGGGTGGGCGCTCAAGGAACTTTATCACAAATTTAAGAACGGTATCAATTGAACCAGCTCGAAATGCAGCTTCAAGGGAAACCAAGTCAACGGAACCAACCAAACCAACTTCCTCAAATCACGACCTTTGCGAAAAGTCAATTAGGCTCGAGACATTGCAAGAAGAAAGGACTGAATCAGAAATAGTGGATGATCCTCTGCTGCAGTCGTCAACATATGAGGACTACGAAGCGGACGACTCGGCGGAGGAATCATTGTCCGATTCTAACTTGAGCCAGGAAGGTCCAGGGAAACAAGCCCCGGTGCCACAACTAAAAACGACCACCCCAAAACAAATTGTTTGAAACCGAGTACAAGCATACTAAAGCTGCCTCGAAGCGAGCACCTTCCAAGAGATGATCTCTATTGATGGACAGAATGAGTGAACACTCACGGAGGGCCAGACAGACTTGTGAACAGGGTAAAGACTTCCCATAAGAATCGTTCCTGAGGGTCACCTTCGCTCTGCCCAGCCAAGTCCCGTCATTCAGAGAAACAAAACTTGATACAGGATACCCGTACAGTGTGTTTAAGGCGGACAATGGCTTAATATTGAACCGTGCCAGCATAATGGGTTTACTTCATAGCTTTTCACAACTACGAGTAATAGAATCCAAAGACATAAAGATAGTGGACTTTCCTAGTGAGCAAGAAAATAACAGGTTATGTCTGCAGATGGCTTCAAGGTGAACACAAATGACGACGACCTGAAAGATTGTGATTCTCCAACTAGCCAAGGCCCTGACACTTCCCTGGGCTATCAAAGCGAAGGGGTTCGAGAACGAACCGAGGCAGCCATACGGAGGTTGAGGGGCTGTCCAAATCACAAAGATAAGCCAATGGTCCTACAAGGCCTGCACTCGATGAGGATCACTATAGAAGGACCCATGAGATTACACACGAGAGCGTCTCCTGGAAAGCGGACCCAGCAGCAAAGATGGCCAAGGAGGAGTCTTGGGGTTGGCTGTCTAGAGCTTTGGCCCCAGCCCCCAGAGATTGGACCGCGACTTGGGAGGTACCGGGACACCTGCAGATTGGATTGTGAAACACCAGGGGCTTTGCTCACTTGTTTCGAGCTTTAGACCCTAGGTTGGCTAAACTAGACATGTGCATGCAGGAATCGTGGCTCAGAGAAACGCCAATTCTAGATGGCTACATGGGATACCTAAATAAAGTGATAAAAGGGGAACAAGGCAGGCCAAGCTCAGGTCTATTGACTCTGGTTAATAACTCCATGGGGAAGGTCTCGAGTCATACATCCTATCCCTCTTATCCAGATACTAATAAAATGATGGGAATGCCCTGTTGCCACCAAGGGAATCCTAGACCTATTGAATCTGTATTGGAATCCCAATGCCAAGGACTAAAAATCCTTCGTCCACCAAGTAATGATGTGGATAGACTCGCTATACACTTAACTAGATGACCCATGGGTAATCATCTGCAGTGACCTGAACATCGACTGTTTAGCTACGGTTTCGAGGAGATACTGTGGAGCGGGGAAGTTCCAACAAACAAAGTCCACACGAACATAGCAATGGTTGGAGGAAACCTATCTGTGGGACATGCACATGGTAAATGGTAAAGTGAAGGGAGACTTGACAAGAGCTACATACAACCTAGCACTCAGGTTCATCAAGTGTGACGTTGGACTACTTTTTTGTCGCCAGATTCATCTTCACATGGGTGACATCCTTGAAGGTCCTATCTACTAAAAGTGACCATTATCTGATGATCTTATCCTGTGTGAGACCGTGTCAGAGAGGAACAAAAAAAAAAACAAAAACAGGAATCCTGAACACTGGCAGCATAAATTTTGCAGTGGAACCTGGCAGAAACAGGCTCTGTATTAATTCCAAGACAATCCCCTTGCTTACAGAGAGCTTGATAGCATGGCAATAGAAGACAGCAGAGGGGTTTGAATACAAATCCTGTCTGGCTATTTTTAGGGAAGAATTCAATAGAGGATGTAAAACACACCTCAAGAGAAAACATGTTTCTGATGAAATAATTGCAACAAAAAAAAACTTTTGCTACAAAGCGACCTCAGGAGTCTAAAATCGCTTCCAATGATATCCAGATGCTAAGAGAGGAAAAAGAGAAAACAACAATATAGGAACAGAGTCATATCCTATATAGCTATCCTCTACCAGAATGACGCTGAATGTATGATGCAGGCTTCAAATACAAATAACGAGGAATTTATGGCAGCTGCTAAATAGTAAGGAATAGGATATTGGCTCGTTACAACTAAACCCCATCCACGTAACTGGGTGGGTTGAGCACTTTGAAAACCTCTCCAAAGATAGATAAGAAGGCGGCCCTGCTCTCTGGTCAACAAGAATCTTGGTCAATTGAATTAGAAACAGAAGAAATCGGAAGCATCATTGCAAGGGCAAGTAATTCCCGAGCCCCGGATGGCATGACGAACGCCATGCTAAAAGAGACTCCTGAAGCCTGGACGGATATATATATATATATATATAATAAAAAAATTGCCCTACACGGAAGTTTCCCTGCCTCTTGGAAAAGGGTGGTTGTGGTCCCCATCTACAAGAAAGGAGAGAGTTCCAATCCTAAAAACTACTGGCCAATCGCCCTCCTGGACATTCTGGAGTACTACTGAAGCGACCAAACGAGTGGATAACGAAGTCGGAAACCTATCACCTTAAGCAAATGGCTTTGTTAATGTAGACTGCGGATTGAACCTACTATTCATTAGTCTCCTCAAAATGAAGACGCTGAAAGGGAAAGATAGACTCTACATGGCTTGTATAGACATGGAGGTGGCCTTGGATTGCATCGACGGAGATAGATTATGGGCTAAAATCACATCAAGGGGATGCCCCAAGGACTTTGTGGCGGCAATCAAAGATCTGTATACCGGGACGGCCCTGTAGATCAGACTTGACCAAGATGGGAACCTGACCAAGGAGATTCAAACCTATAGGGGTTTGAAGCAGGGCTGTCCCTTGGCCCCAATCCTCTACAACTTATTTATCACTGACATGAAAGAGGTCTTAGACCAACAATCCTGTCCACCAAGGATCAATGGAACATCGTTGGGCTGGCATTTGTACGCTGACAACCTGGTTCTCTTGGATAGAACCCCCATCTGACTTCAAAGAAAGTTGGACGCTTTACAGGAATATGCTGACCAGAACGGCCAGAAGATGAACACAGAAAAAAACGAATGTCTGGAAATCCAAAATTCAAGAGGGATGAGAAAGAATACCATGCTGGAGGCTGGGGAAAAACCCAATAAGACCTGTGGAGTCGTTAAAATACCTAGGCATCATGATCAGTGCTAGCGGTTGGGAGAAGGCAAAAACTTAGGGGCTGAAACATTTTCCTATGGTATTGCACCATTTTAAAACACTTCCATGAATCGGGCCCTAAACGCTTAAAATTATTTTATTTTTTTTAAGAAAATTGCAGGTGTCCGGACATTTTTGCTAAAACCTGAAGGAGATCTGACATCCAATCCCTGAAAATGAAACTGAACTGAGAAGCCACTGAAGCAACATCATGCGTAACTGAACTTCTGGCACTAAAAGGATGCAGGAGGCCATAAGACCAAGCAAGCGCAGAACATTGAAGGCTGAACCTTTTTCTGTGTTTTGAAGTCATGGACCATCTTGGAGATGTTTGCCACTCTGACCTCAGGCAGGAACGCCTGACCCCGGCGAATGTGTTCAAGAGAACTCTGATCAATCTGAGGGACTGGGACAGAGAAGCTTGCGACTTTCTGATATTCCGGTAGTAGCCGAAGTTGTGTAATTGGGTGCACATCCGGGACAAGTGTGCAGACACCAAGTCTGGAGAGCAGGCTCGGATGAGCCAGTCGTCCAAACAGGGAAAACATGAATGCCTTCATTTTGAGGCAAACTGCCACCACTGCCAGCAGCTTGGTCAAAACTCTGGGTGCCGAAAAAAGGCTGAACTGCAGGATCTTGAACTGGTAGTGCCCATTTCCTACCTTGAATATCAGGTAAAGCATCCTGCAGATCCATGGAGAGCCAATTGTCCAGGGCCTGAAAAATCTGGGCCAGAGTGATCATCTTGCACTTGTTTTTGCGCTAAGTACAAGTTCAGAAGCCGCAGATCATGGATAGTTCAAATAGGTTGAATAGCAAGTCCCGACTCATTTCAAGCAGATTACCCATTCTATGGCCCCCCCTTTCACCAAAGCCGCAATCTCCTCCAACAAGAGGATTCACGGCGGCAATAGCTGGTTGCCTAGAGGATGATCTCTTGGGGGCAGGGGCGAAGAGCAAAGTGGAGGCAGTATCCCTGATGAAAGCCCTGTAACGTCCAGGCATCGGAAGTGGCGAGCATTCATTCCTAAACAGATATCCTGCTTCCCATAGGGGTATGGTGGTTGAAGGCTACTTCATAGTTTCACATCAGGGGTTGCGCAAGGCACAGTGGAGGTACCACCCCTAGACGCTCCTCTGCCCCACCAACCCCTGTTGGGGCGACGCTGCCCTTGTTTGTCTGAGGGAGCCTGACCTATTCCTCTCTGGGCGTAGGAGGGGATGTGGTGAAACCCCCTGTGGGGCTTGCTGGCTGCTGCTAGTGATTTTGCAGTTGCTTTTGATGCTTGAAATGTCTGCAAGGACTCATCGGCTTTAATGCTGAACAGGTTGATGCCATCAAAAGGCATGTCCAGACATTTTTCCTGAAAATCTGGGCCACAAACTAACATCCTCAGCCAGGAAATTCTCTGCAAGAACGTGCTGGTGGCCATTGTGCCCACCACACAGTACTCAGACCCGACTGAAGGATCTGGAGGGAAGCTTCTTTGCAGTCCCTAAGCAGAGCTCAAACCATTCCGCATCTCGCCCTCAGGGAAGGGCTCTACCGCTTCGGAAATGATGGACCGGAGCCTGAAAGAGAACATGGCCAGGGCAGAGGAGGCGTTCACACAGAGACCCAGGCTCGAAGAGCCCCAAAACTTCCTTTTCCATGCTCTCCTTGTCGGGGGAAGGGTTGTAGGCAAAGGATGGGGACTTTAGATTTGCTGTAGTAAGCCTGCACCACCAAACTCTCCAGCGACTCATGAGCTGGGAGGAGCCTAGAGTCCCGAAAGGGGGCGGCCTGTGTTTCTTAGCTAGGTCTCGGTCAACAGTGAGTACGGAGACCGGTTTAGTCCATAGTTCAAAAACTGGTTCCTCTACTGCCTGTTTGAATGGCAATAGAGTCTCTTGCTTTGGGCCCTACTACAGAATGTCCATCAGTTCATACTTCACCTTGGGGTTTGAAAGGGCAGACCACCAGGACAGTCAAGCACTGAAAAGCAGTTTGGTGCTTGCCCGGGCTTGGAGCTGGGGACACGTCTACCTCTGGCGAGGTGTCCAGGGCACTTTCCTCCTGCAAGTCGGCTGCAGAATTCGCCAGGCCTCCTGTACGCCCCCGTAACACTCCAGGAAGGCCTCTGACCTCCTTTGGATTGGAGGATTCCAATCCAAAAGGGAACAGGGTGCCCTTTCTCCTCATCAATGCCCTCCAAATTTGACATGTATGTGTTTCTGGGGAGTGAGGCGAATTCCCGTAAGACTGGCATCATCAGCACTGTGTAAGGGATTGATGAGGTCAGAAGATCGACGTCAGAAAAATTAAGGGGACAACTTTAAATCCATTGACTAGGCCAAATCTGTGATCAGCTAGGCTGAAGAGCAAAACATTATAAGATGTCAAACATCTATTGCCTGAAGGCCTCCCATTCCCCTGGAATAGAGGATTGGACTGGAAAAGGTACCTGCTGAGCCTGGCCCTCAGGGGCTTCGCTGGTGTGGGACTGCCTCTCCTCAAAGAATAAGAATAATGTTGCTTTTATAATCTGCCTGGAGATCTGAAACATGTGCTGCTGCTTCTTTTTATACTCCCCTGTGCACCCTCTTAAGAAACTCTCTGCCGACCCTTCCTGCCCATCTAACTACCACCCAACTTCCATCACTCCTTACCACTAAATTGTTTGGTTGTCTCCATGACCATCAGTCTGGCTTCAAAGCTGCCAGAAGCACAGAAACTGCCCCCCTCAACATCTGCGAATACCTGCTCTTCAACCTGGACTCCAATACCCCCCCCCCCCCCCCGTGTCCTCATCTTACTTGATCTCTCTTTTGCCTTTGACACGGTCAAACATGCCACCCTGCTCAACCATCTGTGATAACCTGGGTATCACCCATCAGGCCTTGGCTTGGCTGACCTCTTCTCTCCGATCGAACCTCCCAGGTCCAACTTGGGTCCTTCCTCTCCTCTAGCTCTACATGTGGTGTTCCCCACGAGTCTAAACCTATCTCCCTGGCTGTTCAACCAATACCTGGCACTTCTTGCCCACTACATTGTCACCCTCTGCCCCAACTTTCAGTGCTATGCGGACAACAGCTTATTTCCAGGCTCCCTCCCGCCACCTCAACTCTCATCTCTGACTGTCTTTCCACTATCCAGGAATGGTGTGCCGCCAACGGTCTCTGCCATAACACCAGTAAGACAGATTCTCCTCATCGGCACACCGGCTCCCTCCTTTCCTGCCGCTCTCAGGCCGGCCTCTCTTGGCCCTCTTCTTTCTCCCACCTGTGAGTCTAAAAACCTCAGGGTAATCTTCGACTCAACTCTCTTTCTCTCCTCACATCTCTGACGTCTCTAAGAAGTCACACTACCAGCTGCACCTCAGAGGTATTTTTTCTTTCCTCTCCTTCCCTCAGAAGCTCACTGTCTCCAGAGCTCTGGTTCTCTCTAAGCTGGACTACTGCAACAGCCTCTTTCTAAATGTGCCTGCTTCTACTCTCCGCAACTCATCCAGAACAGGACTGCGAGACTTGTCCTTGTGGCCTCAAGCCCAGGAATCTTATCTCTCCAGGACTGAAATCTCTGTCATGGCTCCCAGTGGCTGCAAGGATTAGGTTAAAAACCCTCTGCATTGTCCACAAGACCTTCTGGGGCCTCAATACCTTCAACTCTCTCTTCCTAAATATCTTCCTTCCCGAGCTCATCCGCCTCCAACTCCCTCAGGGTCAGTCGCTTCTCCAAGCAATGAGTTGGTAGTAGACCTCTTTTTTTGGCTGAAGCCTCCCTCTGGAACAGCCTCCCCGAAACTTAAGGAGAACCATCTCCGGTTCCGGAAACACCTCAAGACCTTCCTCTTTGCTTCTGCTTTCTCTCCGCCTCTCCCCCTGCTGAACTTCAGACTGAAATTGCACTGGTGACCTGGCTACCCTCTGATCTCAGGCCCAGGTCCCTTCCCCCGCCAGCTGCACACCTGCACTGCATCCCAGGCAGCCCATGCACTTGGAGGCTGTTTCTGTATCCCTACAGTCCCCACCAGCTCTCGAAACTTGTTGTCTGCACTTACCCCTGCACTTGCCACTAGCTCGCCGCACTTTTACCTATTGTTTTATTTATTCTTTACTGTTGATCCTATGTATAGCACTGCCCCCTTCTCCTTATCCCGGCACTTGCCCAATCTCACTGGCCTAGTAAGATCGTTATTGGTCTTCCCTCTGTTTCCCCTCCCTTGCCTCTTCGCGGCTTGAAACACTTGCGTATAGGCGCATTATAAATGTCATATTTAATACTTCCGGACAGGGGACCATTCCTCAGTGCTGCAGTATGTGCCAGTCTATCTCACAACCGTTTGTCACTGCTCTCCTTGTGGAGAAAGGTGAACAGATTTGCCTTAAATTCTCAAAGTGCCTTGGGATGTATCGTTTGGCACAACGCACAATCCCACGTGTTGTGGTCTTCAACGAGACAGACGACACATGCTGTGTGGGTCAGAAATGGAAATGGGACGCCTGCCTTCGGCGCAGAGTATGAATCCAGAGAACTTTGCTGGACACAGACACACAGACAGACACACAGACAGACACACACAGACACACACACACACAGACAGACACACAGACAGACACACAGACAGACACACAGACAGACACACACACCCCTCCCCCCTTTCACATTGGGTGAAAACCAACACTAGAAAATCTCAGAATTGAGTGACCTTCAAGTTCTACTAAACAAAATAAGATTTGTATATAGCTATTCATGCTGGATTATTATTGCCTATGGAGTCTCCAAACCTTTGAGTATTCTCTGCCAAGGTTGGAGTTAACTCCTGTCAGCAGCGCCACATCTCTCTCAATGTTAGCTTGTTCCATTTCAGGCTGTGCCTAAATGTGCAGCCTGACAGGCTATCCGGTGGAATAAGGGCGATAGAAGGTGCTCTTTCAGGCCTCACTCGCATTGTGTTGGCACATGTTCAGGTAGCACCACGATTGTTTCTGCAGATGCAGAATGAGAATTGAACAGCCCCTCAAAGCATGGAGATCTAGCTTATTTTATTTATACAAAGGAGGAACAATGCTCTTTTGATCACAAAAGAATGTACAATAGATAAGAAATCAGATTTGATGGAAAGCAGTGAGCTTCTTACAATGAGTTTGAGGGACAGGTTGTGGAGGGAAGTTAAAGCAACAGTCACCGAGGACAATACATAAGTGAACAAACATAGCTTGACAACCAACATTGGACATTTTTAACCGCAGGTAGGCGGTGTAGCCAGCTGTGCTCGGGATGTGGCCATGATGGGTGAAGTGCTACTTTGGAGTCAGAGGAAGTGAGGGACGGAGGAAGGTTAGAGGCGAGGGAAACATTAGCTAGCAGGCAGAGAGGAAGGTTAAGAGGGTAACGGAGGCAATGAAGTAGGGTTTTGAACAAATCCGTGCAGACTGTTTCTCTAATGACCGGGGAAAGAGAATTCCATCCAAGTGGAGCAAGACGAGAGAACGAGAGTAAGCACGGAGAAGGCGAGGAGCCACAAGGGTAGTCTAGGAGACAGAACAGAGATTACGTGAAGGCCTGTAGAGCTGGATAGAGGATAGATACAGTGATGCCTTACCATGGATAGATTTGTGAACAAGGAGAAGACATTTTAATCTTGCTAGGTTTTACATTGTCAGTCATCCAGCCTGGTTACGGTATGGGGAAGTAAGTATGAAGGAGTGATCTTGTCAAGAGGACAGAAAGCATAGTTGGGCAGACTAAAGAGGATGCTGGCACAGTAGTCCAGTTTAGAGAAGACAAGTGGTTAGGAGATGCTTGGTGGTATTGAGAGGAAGGAGGTGCCGGATTTTCCCTTAACCCTTTAAGTGCCATGGGTATTTCCCCCAGTGCCAGGGCCTTTTTGGTGAATTCGGTATGTGGCCATTCAAAGCCTTGTAACTTTTTTGTTACATGAGATATCTTGGCCAAATATGGCTCCTTTTTTTCCCCACATGTAGGCGGTCGTAACGCCACCCAGGAATCCTAGGTTGCTGTAAGGGGGTGAGAGAAAATAAGCAAAAAGGACAAACATTTTGGGTTTTTCAAAAAATGGCAATAAAATGATGTACAAAGAAGCCTGTGGTTTTTTCCTTGTAAGAGCTAGCAACAAATGGTTTGCTGTGCTGAATTCCCCAATTTCATGGCTTTCAAGAACATGTTGAGTGGAAAAAGAAAAAAAATATTTTGATGCGATTATCAACTTTTTTGTGAGAGGTAGGCGATTTTGGCCATTTTTGCCAATTGGACATGCATGGACGGAATGGGAGAAAAGGGTAGGAAAGCCGAAGTGGAGGACAGAAAGGCATTTATTTCTGAAAAGTAGACAAAATTCCAAGTTTAGGAAGGGGTGATTTGCGTAGATCAGGCAAACGCTAGGTAGGGGAAAATGCCATAGATTGGGGGAAAAGCGGGAAAATGACCGAAAAAAAGGTATGTGTTGGACATGGTTGGCTTGGTACAGCAATGGCTTCTATGAATTTTGAGAAAAGCAATGCTCCGCTACATTCCCCCGACTCTTGCAGTTAGGAAAGCACACATTTTTTGTAGTGTTTTACAAAACAAGCAATAACACAAGCCAAACACTGAGCCATGGTACGCAGGAGTTTTACGCTCATGGCCTGAACAGATGCACTTTGCATGTGTAAATCGGGAAAACCAATGTGGTGAGGAACGGCAAGCACACATTTTTTGAAAGAGCACAGGCAGACCTTTTCAAGGGAAGGTGACTTGTGCAGGTTACAAAAGTGTATGGGGCCTAAAGCAGCGATTAAATGTAGGTCACATTTGGGAAATTAAAGGGTTGTGTGACAAAGGGCACCAGCAAATGGGTCAAAACGTTATGAAAACCACACAAACACAACAAATGTTATACCTTCCCACATTCCCACAGGTGTGCCGATGAAAACGGTACCTCACATGTGTGGTTGCACCTACCTGGGCGCCAAGGGGAAAGCCTAAAACACAAGTAAACCCAAGTCTGTTTTCACATCTGAATTTCACACTTTCTCCAGACAAGCGCAACATACAGATATGGGCCTCGGGTGTCCAAGCCACCAAGGAAAACAGGGAACCCCATGCATTTCCGAAAAGAGGACACCGGTGGAAATCCGCAGAGGTATGATTTGCGCAAATCGGCCCAGAATTTATTACCCAGACACCCCCGCAAAGTCGGAAATGTGGGGGAAAAAAACATATGTGCCCCCATGCTTTGGGGGCCGGGGGAAGGGGGTGAGGGCTGCTTACTGTAAGCAGCCCCCACCTCCCCCCCCAGCATTCAAAGACATCCCTGGTGTCTAGTGGCCATTGCTGCCCGCGCATCGAACGCCCTGCGCCCGATCCGCGGGTAGCAATACTGTCACACAGGGTGTCCTTGGAAAGGGGAGAATCTCCCCTTTCAAAGGACACCCTTTCTGAAAAAATCTCTGGTGGCTAGGGCCCCCAAACCTCCTCCCCCTTCCCATCACTTTCTTTACCCTTGATTTTTTTTTTTGCCCCCCAGGGGTGGGGGGCCTAACCTGCAGGCCCCATCCTTTGGGGGGGGCCTGCACACTTCTTCCTGGCGCCCCCCCACCCTCAAATGGATGGGGGCCACCTCATGTACTCCTGCCTGGGGGGTGGGCAAAAAGAAAATCCCGTGTCCCCCACCCAACCCCGATCAATTTCATTTTGTTATTTTTTTATGCCCCCTCCCCTGGGGGCAGATGGTCTCCTGTCTGCCCCCAGGGGTCTTTATATCTGTGCCCCCATGCTTTGGGGGCTGGGGGAAGGGGGTAAGGGCTGCTAACTGTAAGCAGCCCCCACCTCACATTCAAAGACATCCCTGGTGTCTCGTGGGCATTGCTGCCTGCGCATCGAGCTCTCTGCGCCCGATCCGTGGGCAGCAATGCTGTCACAAAGGGTATCGTTGGAAAGGGGAGGATCTCCCCTTTCCAACGATACCCACCTCGATCTCCGGCTTGAAATACAGCGGGAGATCGAGGGGGAGAAAGGTGAAGACTCACCTTATATTTTTCACTGCAGCACCCGAAATGGCTGCTGCAGTAAAAATTATTTTCAGTTTCACGTCAGCGTGCGTCACGCACGCCGACCTGAAACTGAAGGTATTCCAGCCCCCTGGCAGTGAGGGGGGGGGACCTCCCCCTCACATAGCCCGTGGGTTGGATTACAGTTTTGAGCGATCCCGGCTCTGCAGGGATCGCTCAAAACAAGGTGCCAAAACCGACGAGCCGGCTCGTCGGTGGCAACCTGGAGCGGTTTCCACTGACGAGCCGGCTCGGCAGTGGCACTTAAGGGGTTAATATTTAGGAGGTTGAAGCGAGATGCTGTTCCAGTTTTGGAGATGAAAGAAGAGGTGGTGTGAGAAGGGTCATGGGTGACGGTAAGGTTTCTAGCTGAAGAGTAGGGGAGAGTGTCAGGTGGGAACTGAATAGGCAGAGGAAGAGAGCACCTCTGTTTTGGTAGAGTTTAAAATCAGAGAGTGCAATGCCATCCAATATTTAATGGCAGATAGACAATTGGAAATGTTGATAGAGAGATCAGAGGGGAGCTCAGGAAAAGAGGAGAAGACTTTGGTGTTGTTTGCCAACAATTGGTTCAAGAACCCAAAGGAGATTATGGATCTATGAGATTTGGTTGTATCTCAACAGATTGAACCCAGTTTTCATTACATTATTATTTTGTTTTACAGACTTAAACCACAAAATACCGGGAGGCCAGGGGAGACTGACCACCCCATTCCCACTCACCTGCCCTCCCACCCACTTTTCTACATGCTCAACCCATCAGCTACTTATTTGTGGTAAAGCACACTTATAAAAAATAATACTGTGGTAAAACAGGATTCAATCAGTTAGGATGCAACCAATGTGGCTGGATCCCCCTACTCTGTACCACAGGAATGTTCCTAGAGACAAGCCCTGAAAGGAACTCGGCACAGGCTTCTTTGAGAAACACAAGTTGAGGTTTTGGAGAGACCATGTTGAGTAGCCGCTTGAGGCAGGTTCTGGTCAGAGCGTATTTGAGAGACGGGCTTATAAGAGTAGGAATTGCGATTCATGCATACCTTACTGCCTGCACGAGGGTTAATCGTTCATCTCTTCTACCATCTCATTGTTCAAGGATACAAGGCAGGATTGTTTGCTGTTCCTGCAGCTTTTTGTGCAGTCAGTAAAACACCGGGCTAGACCGAGACATTACTACATAAAAATTGAATATGCAAGGAAAGGGCATACAGTTTCTCTGTTCGCAGATGCTATTTTGATTACATTAGTTAGCCTACCCTTCCAAATCTTTAAGACCAATTGCTGAAAGGTAAGAATTCTTAAGGTTACCCCATACAGATTGTCTGGCCGCTGCTCCTTGCAACTAAAGAGAATTCCGGTCTGTCTGCTGCAGGCACCTAACTGGATATACTCGAACAAATGTATAAAGCACTTGGATTCCTGGAAGGGGTGCATGGTGCTTTCATGGGGAGTGAGATTAATTAAAATTATTATTTGTATTATTTTTGCATTTCACTTATACCAGTTTCAAACACTCTCAATCCTTCCCAACAATACCCTGAAGGCAGTTCTACAAGCAAAATTTTTGGTGATGTACACTAGAGGATCAGAATAAACATTGCTTGAAAACTGATGGAGTTTTTGCCATGACATCCACAAGAAATACCAGGTTACACAGTAATGTCCGATTTGTGATTGACTGAATCCAACCTTGATCACGCCTTGGTGGAAAGAGGGGGCAGACGACAACCCAGGACACTAGATCTCTCCCTGAGTTTGCATCCCTGATATTCTTGTCGAGGTACCAGAGGTCTAATATTTAAATTGAACATCATCAACATAGGATTTGTGGATAGAGCTCTATGATGAAATGTGGTGGTACATCTGCCTAACAGCCAACAATCCACTATCTTCACTTGACCAAACAATTTGCTAAAGTTTAGCTAGGCCTCTGCTGAAGGAAATAGGTGGATGCACACATGAAGCCAATAGCCCAAACAAGATTGTCCAGCAACACTTGCAAAGGTATTTCCCATTACACACAGGACCATTTAACTACTCAAGTTACTACCTGTTGGCAAGAGATGCTAGACTACCAATGGAAAACAAAACACTCCAGATTTAGCTTTGTGGCATGTTCAAATGTGGCACTTTGTCGTAATGTGCTCTGGAATGCAGACCGCGTGCAACGGGAGCCAGCATTCCAGGTTGTTTATTGATGGTTGGATGGGGGTTGAGTGGAAGTGTGGCCACGGATTTGTCCGCTCAATATAGGACTTACCTTTGCATTTACCTTGCCTCTGCCTTTACTTCACTGGCGACGAGGGACAGACCCAGGTGAACAGCGTGTGCAAGGCATCGGCACATCAGTCGATCATCAGTCGATCGTCAGATCTTTGCTGGATTTCTCTGCTTCCAGGGTGACTGTGGGGGGAGAGGGAGAGGGCACAGCACAGCGACCCAGAAGGGAGCGACCACGGACGAGGTACGCTCGAAATGTGGCCACACCAAGCCCCAATCATCGGTGCTGGCAAGTCGGCATTGCAACGCTAGACGAAAGGACCTTGTGGCATAGACGCTCATCGGCCATCTTTGGTTGCCAGGCAACGCTTTGTGCAGGATTCACACGGAAGTTGCACAAAGCAAGGCAGAAGAAGGAAGGAGAGGACTTTTGGAATTTGTGAGTGCCCAACGTTGGTGTTGGCCACACCACATGGCAAGTGAAGGTACTGTGAGAAGAAAAGTATAAGTTCTTCTTAACACATAACACATGAACTGTACTCCAAGGGGCACAAGAAAGCAGGGGGGAACAGGAAGTGAAACAGGCACAACACCCTTTGATGATTTGTGGAAACTGAATAACCAGTTTAGGAGTTTGCCATATCCAGAGAACATGTTTTCTTTATACCTAGAAGCTTTACTGCAAGAAGTCACAGGAAGATAAGGGGCATAATAACCAGTGAGCAGCAAGACATAATGCACCTTTGTGCTATCTGCACGGCCATAGTAACTGGAGTGCCTCCAAGCTATCATACAACACAGCAACGCCAGACATCCCCCAGCATTGGGGGTTCACCTGTGGACATTTTTAATGTCCACAAGTGAACCCCCAAATGAGTGGGATTTATGGGTGGACGCATTCAAAGTTAACATTAGAGCAGCTGGAGGAGTGAAGTATAGCAATGATGAAAAGGAGGCAGCATTATTGAATTGTCTTGGAACCGAAGGACTCCGTCTTCAGGCATCTCCCGGGGGAAGAGGTGTATGTTCCAGGCGGCGGAGAAGGGGACAGAGTAGTAAGCGCATATGAAACCACGCAGAAAATTAGGATGATTTGGAAAGAGACCTAACATGGTACTCTAGCAATACAATTTTTTTTCCAGGGCACAAGGAGTTGGGGAACGCATTGATGCCTATGTTACAGCACTGCAGAACCTTGTGGCTACATGAGCTTTACAGGTGTGCAGGAGGAGTACGTCAGGGACCAGATCATGATGAAAACAAGCAATTCCGAAGTCAGGGAAAGGTTATGGATAGATGGAGAGAGACCCACCTTTGGACAAAGTAATAGAGGAGTCACGTGCCAGTGTTCAAGTGGTCACTGAGAATACAGACAGGAATGGCCAAGGAGAGTCAATCCAAGCAGGAAGGGTAGCAGCGATGCCAGGAGAAAGTCTGAATTTTGAAGGGCAGTCCAACAGAGAGCGTAGAGTGAACTGTGTGCACCCCCCCCACCCGCGGTCACCTGTGATGCTGTGTGTACCCACACCCCACCCCCTGGTTGCCTGTGTTGCTGTGTGTGCCCCCCACCTTACACATTGTTCGACTTTCACATTTGTGTGCTGCTGCCACCCTGCAACATGGGGTAGGCACCATGTATTGGCCGATTGCTGAACTTTGCATCTGTGTGCTGCTGCCGTCCGGCAACATGGGGTCAGGCCTAATGGATGTGATTACCATGTATTGCTCTTTTGCGCTTGGCGTATGATGTATTACCTTTTGCACGTTCCACAATGTATGTTCACCTCTTACGCTTCCTTTTCTGTAACCTGAAGCACTTACTGTAACTGTATTCTTCAGGGGAGCGCTGGGACTTTTGACAGCAGTGTGATGAGGGAAGGGGTGATACTGCACGTCAAGGCAAGAGGGGCCTTGGGACATGTTGACAGTGAATGGTGTGCATTTGGAAATGTTGGTGGAATCAGGTTCTCTTTATACCATGATCTCTCCAGAAGTGTACAGGGAGCTTTGGGAAGGAGGTGTCTGCTCTCAAACCTCGGGACATTAATCCCAATGCATATGGTCAAGTGCCCATAAAAGTATTGGGGTATGAATGGGTGCGAATTGAAGACAAGAAAAGCAGCACGGAAGGAAAATTGTATGTGGCACATAAAGGTGCAAGCTTTTCGGGGTGGGATGAGCAAGCAGCCCTTTATATAGAGATACATCCTGGAAAGAGCGTGCCTGTATTGAGTGTGGAGGAAGCGTCAGGTGACGTCATGACGGCACAACAGTTATGTAACAAGTATCTCACAGTATTTGCGGAGCGACTAGGTATGTTGCATGGATTTTCACACAAGATTGTTTAAAAAGGGGGGTGATACCGAAGGTACACAAGGTCAGAGTTGTTTGGTCAGGGAAGGGTTGAAATTGGAAAAGTTGAAGGAGGCAGGTATCATCGAGGAAATTGAGAGTTCCAACTGGTTGTGCCCGGTGGTGTTAGCACGAAAACAGGATTGTGGATTCAGGATGTGTGAGGACCTTAGGGAGCCGAACGCCAATATTTTGGTTGATCGTCATCTGCTTCTCAACATCAATGAATTACTATTTACAATGGGACACGCAGAGTGGTTTTCCACTTTTGACCTGTCATCGGCCTATCATCAGATCAATCTGCACGAGGAGTTGCGGCCTTTGACTTCATTTGCAACACCTTTTGGGGCATACAGGTTTCATCGTATGCCATTCAGGTTGGCATCTGCGTCTGCAGTATTTCAGCGTTTGATGCAGGAATTGTTTGGGGGTGTGCCGGGTGTGAGCTACTTTCAAGATTACATTTTAGTGTGGAGTAAGAACATGACGAGAGGCTACATCAGATCATGCAAATACTACAACAGAGTGAGTGGTTTGACGGTGAAGTTATCTAAGTGTCCGGTGGGGGTGCCCAGTGTGACGCATCTAGGGCACACACTCTAAGCCTAGGGAAGGGTTGGTTAGAGTTATGAGGGAGGCTCCTTCCCCAGTGAATAAGGACCAACACAGGTCGTTCTTGGGAATGATGGAGTATTACGTCAAGTTTATATCTTTGTGTGCGGAGAAAACTGTGTGCAAGCGTGCTTTGTTGAAGAAGAATGACTGGTTTGAATGGTCTCAGGAGTATCAGGCTGAATTTGTTCAATTGAAAGAGGATGTAGATAGGGCGCCATCTTTGAATTCAGTTTGACCCAAAGAATAAGACGGTGCTCACGGTTGATGCCAATGATGTCAGTTTAGGGGTAGTGTTGGAGCAGTGGCAGGCTGGGGTGTGCAAGCTGATTGCATTTGCGTCCAAGGCGCTCAGGGATGCCGAGAAGCGGGGTATTCCGTACATCATCAGGACGGTCCAGAAACCACTTTTGTATCTACTCGCCACTAAGGGTGTGGGGTCTGTGTCCCTTAGGATTGCGAGGTGGATGGTAGATCTGCAGGAATTTAATTTCAGGGTGGAGTACTTACCGGGCATAAGGAACGTGGTGGCAGATTGTTGATCCCGTTTGCCAGTGGAGACACCTGAAGTGCAAGGGGTGTGTTACATGAGCACCAAAGTGGCGTGTGTGCTCCCGCTGTGGATAAGAATGAGTGGGAGAAAGTCATCCAAGGATGCAGAGTTAGCGTGAATCAGATATGGTCCGAGTGGTGGCTGGGAAGCGGTCAAAGGTCGGGAGGAAGGAAAGGGGTACATGCATGTTTTGAGTGAATTGGCGGAGGGACCATGCAGTGGCACGAGGTGATAGGTTGGTGTGAGTTTGAGAGCAAGGCTCATTGAGCTGGCGCACGAGGGGCATTTGGGTAGGTCCCTAACCAAAAGGAGGTTGCGGGAGGCATGGTGGCCAGCTATGGATGAGGAGGTAGCGGTGGTGGTGAAGGAGTGTGTGGCATGTGCCACGAGTGATAAGAGGAGAGTGGTTCGCCCGCAACCACTGTACCCTATTGATGTTCCCAATGGGGTATGGTCCAAGGTGGCGCTGGACATTATGGGCCCCATGGAGTGTTTCGAGGGTGGTTTGAAATTTGTGGTGGTGCTGGTTGTTAGGGAGAATTATCATAAATGTGCTGATTCCCTTCACCTTAGAGACCCCCAGCAACTTTGCTGGATTGAGAGGACTTGATTTTTTTTACCTGGAGAGAGTGAGCCTTTTTTCCCCACTCGCTCATGTATTTTGATGTGTTTTACTCTTGTGTTCTTTGATGGTGGAGTTTTAGACAACTCCATAGGCATCATTTGTACCTTTGTGTCGCACAGCACCCTCAGTGCAGTGACACGTGGAAGCCTTTCAGGCTGTCCCAAGGTTCAAATACCTTCTCTGGGATAAACTCCTGTTTCCCAGAGAAAGTAAAGTGAAATTGACTTTACTAGTCTTTCCAAATTCCTAGACGCAGCACACAATACCTTACAATAGAGTGCTGGAGGGGTTACTTAGTATCCCCAATGCCTAGAAACTCATGTAGCAGTCAAATGCTACCCTTTCCTCTCGAAATGGCTGGTGGCAGTGCTTTTACAACGAACTACCATGATTATTCCAGACCGCGAACACCTGTAGTATTCAATCGTGGGAGCCATGTTTTTCAAGATGGTGTCTGAGCCCCCTTTGTTTAAACTGGTCCCGGTCCTCTTTTTTCACCATTTATTCTTGGAAAGGTCCTTCTAGAGTTTGTCTCTGCGCGCCAAACCAGGTTTGGTCTCCTTGTTCCTATTCCTTTGGCGGGCTTCAGGACTGAAGACCGCCTCTGGCGCCAGAGTGTCTGGGGTGGGCAGGAAGTGAGGGAGGTGCCCGAAACTCCCGGTGCTTAGTCTCCTAGGAGACCCAAATGCACTCTGGCGTGATTGGCTGACTGACTGTCCGGCAAGGACAGCCACCCTGCTGGGTGAGTGGCAGCTAGGCTGGAATGAATGGAAGAAAACTGTTTAAAAGGTGAGTCTCTTGGCTTGGAAGGTAGAGTCGACCACTGGAACAAAAGAACCAAAGACGAGCAGGAAAACGACAGCTGCTGCAACTCCCGGACCATTGGTTTGCCCGGTGAAGCCCTGCTGCAGGTCCGAATCGCCAAGTTCATCTCGACAGGGAAGCCCTTCACGGACTTCTCCCTTTCAGTTGGTGGGACCAATCAACTTGTAAACCACCTGGATACCATTCTCGGAGCTGGTTGTATTTTCCTCAGAGTGCTGCAGGATGTTACGCTCACCTGGCTCCCACAGAGGCGTCGATCGGAACTGGACAGCTGCGGTCTCCACCAATGTGATTCGCAGGGCCGAGATGACGGACTGGACTGGCCCAGCTAGCTTTGTTTGCTTGGCCCGTAGGAATATTCTTCTGCAAATGGAGAGAGGGAATTAACCACCCGTGGAGTTGAGGTTAAATCCCCCCACCCCCGCTGTTCTCCCCACAGATCGCCTTTGATGTCCCCTCTTACAGTCTCACCTGATGGTTTGAAAAGATGAGCTATCCATCCTGCATTGAGCGCAGGGGCGCGTTGATAACCAGTTGCTTCACTGGCTCGAAGGAATTGGCGAGTTCCAGAACAATATTGACTCTGAGATTCCCGGCAAGACGCCGTTAAGTATAAAGTTCATAAGAGTTCAAATGCCCGATTTTCACTCTTGTCCGATTCCTTGCAGGTTGCAGCTTGACCCTAAAGAAGAGTTCCTCGTGGCAACCGGTAGTATTCTGGTAAGGATTTGTATTTTCCAGCACAGTTTGATAAAATAATGTCAATATGTAACCTGTTGCTTTCTCCCTTATTCAGGCGCTGAGAGAAAGTATGAAGTCTTGGGGAATAATACCTTCGGCAGTAAAATCAGGTAAGTCTATTGTGGTAAGGAGGGTTCCCCTTGTTAGTCCCTTTGTTTCAACTTGCTGTCCTTTTGTTTTCCCCTTAGGGGACCCGTGAAGAGGAATAGTACCCTCGGTGGTAAAATCAGGTAAGTCTATGGGGGCGGGGGGAAAGGGGTAACTAATATTCCTCTGTGTATTCCCTTGGCTCACCTTGCTGTTCTTGTCTTCTCCTTAGGTGCCGGAGTGCGGCGGGAACATGCAGGAGGATGCAGTGGAATGAAGATGCTGCGAAGGCCGGTGAGTTCAGCGCGGCGCTGCAGCAGGCGAGGCGACGCGCATAAAATAACTTCTTTCTTCCAGCTCGAAGGCGCGATGGATCGGGAATTCAGGTAAGGATTAAAGGTATTGCTCTTGTTCTAACCTCTTCTCCTTCTTTCTCCCTTTTTCTAGGAGCTCCAAACTCGAGGCGGGCGTGGCAGAAGGCTGGATGCAGACTTGCAGGCACGGTGAGCGTTACGCTGCTGGATGCAGAATAACGCGAAGCGTGTGCTGCTCTTCGGGCGTGGTTTAAATAGCCTCCAAAGTAGTCCCAGGTAAGTATTCCTCCCCAGCCCCGCCCGAGTAAGAAATAGTCCCTAAGTAAAGTAGTCCCTTCCAAGCCTCTTTTGGCTTGGAGCTCTTGCAGCATGGTCTGCATCAGGTACATTTTAATCTATGAGCCTGGAGGACTGACTCTCCATATGAGCCTGGCGCCATAGGTGCCAGGACTGGACCCAAATAGCCCCTAGCAGGGGTTGTTGGGCTTGCTTAGGATAACTTGATGCCCGCTTCCGGGGTTGCTGGACGTGGTCTCGGTCCCCGGGGGTAGGCATCATGACACAGGAAATTGAATAGCCAGGGAGGAGGACACCTGTTTGTGTGCTTGACTACAGCTACCTGAATTAAAGATTTGCCCTTCCCAGCTTTTCAACCAGTCCCCGTGCAGTGCAGGAGTCCCCTGACGCCATCACTCTTGTCCCCACGACTGAGGCTCAGGAACAGCGAGATCTGCAGGAATAGACTTCTTCAGCTGCATCTTTCTTCGTTGTAAGGTACTGTGAAAACCTGACCGAGAGAAGTTACATCTCACTGTGAAAGTGCTTGAGACTTTGGCAACTTGCAGGCCTAGTCACCTTGTGGCCCAACATATGAATCTTTCTTTTACAAACTACTTCTGAGAACTTTGGCAAAGACTTTTCCGTTTAACTTCCAGAACTGCTTTATCCTATACAAGACTTTAATCCATTGCCTTTGGCCTAACCTATTGCATTGAATCAACTCCTCTGGGGAACTCAAACTATTTGCACTGTTTAAGAGTAACTGTAATATTCGTTTTATTAACTTATGCCTTTTTGCTCCTACTTCAAATGCTCTAAATGCCATTTTTCTCCTCCTTCAAAGTAGTTTAAATGCCCCAGAACCTGATATTGTGACGTACTTAAGTATATTTTTGTGTGATATAGATTGCCTCCCTCTAGTGAATGTTTTATAACTGACTGTGAAATAAATTAAGTGTTTTACCAAGAAACCTTGAGTAGAAGAGTCTATCTGAATACTTTTAATTATAGACCTCTGTGTAACATCCTTGCAGCTCACATTCCTACTTGAGATAAGCCTGGCTGCTCAGCAACGCTACCACAAAACTAAAACTGTGTAGTACAGACTTATACCAAAGGTTGGTTTTGCTTACACCTGTAGTCCTAGTTGTGTGTAGTGGTCCCAAAGGGTACTGCATACAAACTGCCCAACACTGGTTGACTATACCTCGTGGTGGGTCGCGGCTGCTGCTTTTGAAACAGTAACCACGGATAAGGTGATTGGTTTCCTTTAAAGGATATTTGACAGGGAAGGCGTACCTGCGAGTTTGGTCACTGAAAATTGGGTGCAATTTGAGTCCCATCAAATGCTGGATTTCCTGAGAAACGATGGTATCAGGCATCATGGGACAGCTTTATATAACCTGTGTGCCAATGGATTGGTGGGAAGAATTAATGGTTTTGTGAAGGGGGCTATTCAGTTGACCATCGCCAACGGTTTGTTTTGGCAGGAGGTGGTTTCAAAGGCTTTCATAGCGTACACGCGGACACCCTCGATGTTTACGGGCAAATCACCTTTCGAGTTCATGAGTGGTAGGAAGGAAGGGTTAAGACTGAGGACGGCTGCCCTTGGTGGAGATGTGATCACGGAGGCGAACATGTGGGAAGTGTTGGAGAGGGTGCGTGTACACCAAGATCGCCTGAGACCACAGCAGAGGGTGAAAAAACCCATTAAGTTTTGTGATCATGTTTGCATAAAAAAACCTGAGGTTTGTTCCAAAGGGGAGGAGTACATTCATGTCCCACGTGTGGTGGTGAGGGTGGGTACAGGATATGTGGTTCTGGATGATGGGACAAGGTGAAGCAAGAGAAGGGTTGTTGTGTTGAGGGGTACCACTGTGCCACCATCAGTTCAGGGTGGTTCTGTTTTGGAATCTCATTTAAGTGGCTTTTCCGGGGGAACAGAATGTGGGAGAGTCTACTGGGGAGTTGGAAATGGGGTGTAACGAAGTACTTGCTGGTGACAGAAATGGGGATGATGCGAGTGTGGCGTCTGAGGAGCGTGTTCTTCGTGCGTCGGGTGTTGGTGATGGGGGCGTCCATTGAGGGTGCGGGTACCTTGTGTCAGAATGAAGGATGTTTGGGAAGGTGGTAGTGAGTAGTGCGTGCGTGAGTAGTAGGTGCGTGCGAGTTCACTGTTGCACATTGGTGTTCTTATTCAGAGGTGCTTCCTGCCATCAGGCAGTGTGTTCTCCAATCCATTCAGTATTTTACAGATGTATGTGTTTATTACCTAATATTTATTCCAGTTTCTGCTGTTCTCACAGATGTGCGCTATTTCAGTTAATAGTTGTTAGTTCTGTTTGCTTTTGATTAATTTTGGTATGTTAATAAGGGGGTGAGGGGAGAAGTGTTGTAAATGTGCTCTGGAATGCTGACCGCGTACAACACGAGCCAGCATTGCAGGTTGCTTATTGACGGTTGGATGGGGGCTGAGTGGCGGTGTGGCCACGGGTCTGTCCGCTCAATAAAGGACTTAGCTTTGCATTTACCCTGCCTCTGCCTTTAGTTCACACTTCCTAATGTAAAATAAGGAAAACTATGCCTTGCAAGACAACACAAGAATGGTGGCTTTCTGGATAATAAAGAAACCTAGCAGACAAATGCCACACATGCTCCCAAGGACAGACTACTGGGCCCTTGAGGGCCAAAGGTTTTGATTATCTGCCTGATTGCATGCCTTTACTTAAAAGATCTGAAGATGGGCAGGCAGGGTGGATCTTTGTTCCAACGGTATGGGTTGGTATTAGGAAAGATTTTCATCCATAGATTCCTATGGGACCGCCAGTATTTCTGCTTATTCTTGAACCCTGTCCCGACTTTTGTAGGTAAGTAAAGCATTCGGCTTTACGTCCCTTGTCTGTTTTGCTAATTCTTATGGGGAAACTGACCAGTCCCCAAGACTGTCAGTGCTGGAATTCATGCATGTTTACAATGCACATATCAGCTTACATTGAAGTTTAGTTTGGATTCTTTGAATCCTTCTGACATTTTGCCCATAAAAATTGGAATACATTTAGCAGGAGCTGGTAGTTGCTTCTGGGTATCGAGAGTTTCTTCTTAACCAGGAGTTACTTTAATACATCCTGGGTCGTCATTAGTATTATTGGCACAGCACATTAAATGGAGGACTTAAAAATAATAAATAAATGACTGCTCTAGTATATTTAAAAAAACAGTTGTAGGTTGGATACTTGTTTAGAAAGTTAGCACTGAGAGTTGCAGAAGTCAGCGTCTGAAAGATGGCGTAACTTGCTTACTCCCCTGTGGCCTGCATCTAAAAATGCGCACATCATATACACCGTTTTTAATTTCTGTCTTTCGCTTTATTCCTTACTGTTTGTAGATTCGGCTCAGCCGCTTGCCATCTTGCTTTACATTTATTCCCTTTACTTCCCCCTTTATATTGCCATTTCTTTACTGTCCTTTCTTTTGTCTAGATGCTGCCTCACTTAGCCATTCACTATCTTTGCTGTTACAACCAGACATCTGCCGCTGCATCTGTTTTGGTTACTGCAATAAATCATTGTTGCTTTCCCTTTAGTGACATTTTTTTTTTTTTTTTTTTAATCTCTGCTACTTCTTCCTGAGATGCCACCTCTATCACGTTCTATGTGCTGCAAAATGAGGCGCTAATACAAAGGGTGCCCCAAATATAGATTACACACGAGATGCAAACTATAATAGTGTCCAGTACATACGAGCACTTGTGCTTTAAATATCTTGTAGATGTTCACCTAAAGCACCTTCTAAAAAATTCCCAGACATTTAGTGGATTTGTGTGGAATCAGTTGGTTTGGGGAGCCAAAAGTAGCTTCTGGTAGCTGTCGCTGTTAAGTTACCAAGCCCTTTGATGCTATACATAGGAGCTAAATAGCTCCCAGATACCGTCAATTTCGAACCCAGGGCTTTTTGGTTACTTTGACAAGCTGCCTAAGACAAGCTGATGGCAGCGGTGTGATTATTTACCATGAATGTTTGCATTTACCGCAAATGGCCACTAAAGTTGGCTAGCACCCTAAAACGGGCGTACCAACAGATTTCCACTTGTTCTTTGGCCTTCTTCCACTCCAGGTTCTTCTACAAGAACTGCCCTTCCCTATCCAAGACACTAGTCCATTGACTTTGGCCTAGGCATATTGAACTGAATCGAGTCCTTTAGTGAACAAACTATTTGCACTGCTTAAGTAAGTCTTTGTGATCTATTCTATTAACTTGTGCCTTTGCCCTCCTATTCAGAGTGACTGAAATTTTATTTTGCTCCTATTTCAGGGGAGCCTAATTTAATCAGAAACGTATTGGTTTGGTGTTGAAGTATATTTGTGTATGATATTAAGTTACCTCCTTCTAGTGAATGTTTTCTAAATGACTGTGTAATAAATTAATAAGTGTTTTTACCAAGAAACCTACTTGAACCACTGTGATTGTAAGACCTCTTTGTAATCTCTTTTACTGCTTACATTCCCTCGTGAGATAAGCCTGGCTGCTCAGCTTGCTACCACAAACTGTGTAGTACAGACTTATACCAAAGGTTGGTTTTGCTTTTTTTTGCTTACACCTGTAGTCCAAATTGTATGTGGTGGTCCCAAAGGGTACTGCATGCAATTCTGCCGAACACTATGGAGGAATGGGGACAGGACGTGGGAGTAATTATGTTACTCATCGTAGCGACTAAAGTACTCCTAGTCCATAGTCACCTTTCCTCCATACGTCCCACCATCCTCCCCCCGTAATAAACCAGTGTCATTAGACAATTGTAATATTGTTGGTGCATCAAAGGGGACTGATGAGTGATGCCGGTGGGCAGACTCGCAGGAGCTCATGCTCCCAGTGCTGCGCCCCTGCATGGATCTAAATTTATAGGTGAAGACAATTGTTTTTGGGTGGAAAAAGGTTCAGTTCTCGTCCCTAGCGAGGGACGCCCATACAGTATAGAGGAAAGGGGACTATGGACTAGGAGTACGTTAGTCACTACGGTGAGTAAGATCTCATTTTTGCCATTATCAAAGCTTTGGCTTCCCCAAGCTTTCTAGTTCAACTCACTAACCCATCTTTGCAAATGGCTACTGATTTTAATGAGGACTTAATCTCCAAAATAGTAGCCATTCAGTCTAAGCTTGAGTGTGAGATGTCATCAATAGGACTTACGGAACCGACAACTGTGATGTCTACAGCCTTACCCTTTGAATTTCAAGAAGAGACTGAGGAGGTACTTTCATGCAACCGTATGTGCTTAAACCAACCCATTCTAAACTGGATATACTTTCCACAGCCTTTACTGCCCATTGCCATGCCCCGGGTTTACCCAATTTATTTTTAAATTAAATTTTTATTAACATTTTCATATAACCAGGTAAATGCATCAAATTCAAAACAAGTCAATAAGGCCAAAGAAACCACAATGACTCCCTTCCCTAAACCCCTGCCCACTCCCCCTGGCAGTCTGCAAACCCCTCTGTGACCACCAGAAACAAAAAAACTTTACAACATTTTTTTAACCACTTTAAGCAACCTTTTCAGCAAAGTGGTGTGCCAGGTTCCCTTAAATCAGTATTCATTTCTCTACTTTTAAAGACAGACAACCTTAATTCTACTGAAAAGAGCGCTTTTTGGCCCATTGCGCATGCACCATGGATGGCAAGATCTCGGAAAAACTGGTTAATATACAACACCAAGAATTCTGTGAGTAAAGTGGTTTCCTAGATCTGTGACAATCTGGTCTCTGTCCTAAACATGGGCCTGAATCTGTATTAGTTAGCATTTGGGGTGATATTCTTGCAGCAGCTGATGATGATGATGGCCAGCTTTCGCTACTGGCCATGCATGACCTCTCAATCGTTTAACATTGTAGACGGCACTGTCCTTTTTCAGAACTAAAGGCGTTGACTGGGATGGCAGAACCCTACCCTACCCTGGTTTCAGGGTTGTCTTACTGATAGACATCACATGACTCCTATGTGTCCAGCCCTGTTCTGCGAGGTTGTGGAGTCCCTCAAGGGTCTCTCCACCCCCCCTTATCGCCTCTACTTTTCTTTTTTTTAACTTAATTTTGATATTTTCAACATTGCATAGAGATTCCCTCACACCACCTGACTCTCCCTCATCCATACCCCCCAAATGACAGCTGAGTTCACCCTTGTTGTGCTCACCCACCCCACTTCAAACCAATTCCAGCAACCAAAGTCTTTGTGGGCAGAGATTTCCCCTCTAGTCACTTCCAAGAAAGGACAGAACATCTCCCTGCAGAGAATGTCAAATTCTCCAGGGCAGCAAAGTTCCAGACCTTCGATAACCATTCCTGCTCAAGTGTGCACCGCCTTGCTTTTGCATTTCTGTGCCACAGTTAGTAATGCCGCTATGGTAAGGATCTCATAGGCCTTTTTCTGAGCTTTATAGGTAAAGACTCAAGTGTCCCACTCCTAGCACTGCCTTGCCAATGTCCTTACAGGCCTGTATGCCAAATATTTCTGATATAGCAGTTTGTACATGGTCCCAAAAGGGAAGCAGCTTCCCACACGACCACCATATGTGATCCCAAGTTCACCACCGGATTGGAGGAGAAAACATCAACTGAGTCCTAGTAGATCCCCTATGGCTGCCAGATAGGTACGGCACGTGTCTCCTTTCACACTGGAGTGAGCCAGATGTGCAGGGAAGGATAACAAGACTTCCAGTGAACAAGCCAGGGGGTCCATCTTGATTGCCTTGGCCCAGTGACATAACCTCATCCACTTGCTTTTGTACGGACTCCTAGTGGAGTCGCTTCTTGCCCCCTGAATGATAGCTAGGTTGTCCTGTGACAATTGCAGAAGTTTCAGGGTGACCTGTTCAAAAACCACGCTGCCACGGAACGGGAGGTGGACCGGAGGCCGATCCAACAGTCGGAGAAGTTCCGAGAACCAAGGTCTGGCTGAACACCATGGCGCTATCAAGATAAGCCGAAGGCTCCGACTCCCTGACCTTGCAGATGACCCTGTGAATCAACTGAGTGGGGGGAAAAGCATATGCATTCATTTCGTTCCACTGAACTTGCAACACGTCCCCCAGAGAGCCCCTTCCTTGCCCCATCCAGGAAGCAAACTGGTGGCATCTCCTGTTGCTCATGGTGGCGAATGGGTCTACCTGAGGGTGGCCCCACATTTTGAAGATCCCCCTCAGGACATCCTCGTTCAACTGCCACTCGTAGTAGTCGACCTGGAGCCTGCTGAGTCTGACCTCCAAGTTAGATTCCCCCGCGAGGTGGACTGCTGATAAGTGAATGTTGTTCGACAGAGCCCACTCCCATAGGTCGATGGACAGCCCGCCAAGCAGAGGAGACAGAGTACCTCTCTGCTTGTTGATGTAATACAATCAAGTGGAGCTGTCGGTCGGGATGCAAACCGGCTTGTTGCTGACAATGGCGAGGAACGCTGTGAGAGCAAGCCAAATGGCCATCTCGAGCCTGTTATGTTCCAGTAGTTCCTGTCATGACCAGACTCTGTGGACACCGTGGTTGTCGAGGGTAGCCCCCCCCAATCCTCTAGGGACAGGTCTGTGGTAACGGTGATCTCCAATAACGGCTGCCTGAATGGCCTGCCCAAAAACAGGTTGGCGTCCACCCTCCACCAGCAGAGGTCCTGGTTAAGGTGCTGTGGTATGCTGACTAGAGTTGCTTGGGAGCCAGTTCCACAATGCCAAGAGGCTGAGAAATGTAGCTGCAGCCTCATTTTGAGCCTTTTGTGTGGCAAGCCGCCATTATTCCGAGCAGGTGCTGGTACAACCATGCAGAGATCACTGGTCTGCTGAGAAAGTGCCCTGTGGCCTTCTTGAATGCAGTGATCTTGTCCTCGGAGGGGAAGATCCTTTCTGCCTGGAGGACTGCGTGGGAAGAAACCAATTTCTTGAGGTTGATGGAGAACCCCAAATTGTATGGCATGTGCATCAGTGTGGCAGCTGTACGCTGAACTCCCTCGGGCGACTAAGCTCGGACGAGCCAGTCGTCGAGGTATGGATAAAGGTGGTGGCCTTCCGCATGGCTGCTACAGCATTTATTAACGTTGTAAAGACCATCAGGCCGAATTGAGGCCAAAAGGGAGGACCTTGCATTGGAAATGAAAGCCCATGATCTTGAAACGGAGGATGGAACGATGGGGCTCCCAAATTGGGACGTGTATGTAAGCATCCTTCAGATTCAGGAAGCACATCCAGTCTCCACCATACAGTGTCTCCGCAATGAGTGCTGGAGTAACCATATTGAACATCTGAAGGGGTAGGAAAAGGTTCAAGGATGAACGGTCTAGTACAACTCTCAGGCCAGCTTGGATCTTTTTCTGTATGGCGAATATACGGGAATAGAAGCCCATGCCTTGCTGTGAAGCTGGACACTCCACCACCACCACCTGACCGGCAATGAGCGAGCGGATCTCCAGCAGAAGAGTTGCCATCCCAATCTGTGGGAGTAGAGGGGAGGAAAGAGGAAATTGAGGTATCAGAAGGCGGAAGCTCAAGGAAACCACAAAGAATCAAGGGGTCCATGAACCTTGCCCACCAGGAGTGAAGGTGAAGGGCAAGCCTGCCGCCCCCCCACCGGAGAACTGTGGATCTGGACGGTACCGTCACTGCTTCTTTCCCTCCGAGGCTGGTGCCTGGGAGGGGGACTGGAAGAACCCCTTGTGCTGCTTGCACCTGTACTGGCTGGGCGACCTGTCCGGCTGCCTAGAGTGGCGCTCCTGAAAGCCCCTGAAGCCACTAAAGGTACGACCTCCATCAGAGTGTGGGTAACTTTGGCTATGGGTCTTGGGCGGAGACTTAAGTCAAGATTGACAAGGAATTAGCTGTTTGGGAGCCATTTCTTTTTATCCAGCTCCACGTCAGTCAAAAGAAACAAGGCCACCCTCCCAAATGGCAGGTCAAGAATGCGTTCCTGCAAGTCAGGGTTAAACTTGGTTGCCTTGAGCCAAGCTGCCCTGATGCTTGCAAGCTTTCAGCGCATTATAAATATATAAATAAAATAAATGTCGGTGGCGACACAGATAGTGCTGCCTGACGTGTCAATGTGTGTCACTGTAGACTCCATGATATCCTGGGCCACTATTTTTGCCTATGCCAACTCTGCCTTGAATCTCGCCCGACTATGTACCACTCTCGTGGTGGCGGCCTAGCCATCATCTCCAAAACCAGCCTCCCCATTAGAGTTGCCACTCCACCTACATGTCCCTCATGCAAAGTGCTCACGGCTAAACTTCCCCTAACAACCGTACATTAATGATCCACCTGATATACAGATCTCCTGGTCCACTAGGAACCTTTGAGGAGGACCTTACAGATATCATAGCCAACAATACGAAAGACCCTTCACAAACCCTGCTGCTGGGGGATTTCAACCTCGACTTCAATGAGGCTGGAAACAAAACGGCCAAGCCATAGCTGCACTTCTCAAAAATCATGGACTCTCACAAAAAGTCCTATCCCCCACCCATATCAAAGGCAGAACACTGGATTGGGTGGCTGATTTGAACTGTAACATTATTATAGATAATGCACCACAATTATGGACCGACCATCACCTCATTACTTTCTCAGCCACACTCAACCTCCTTAGTCCTAAAACCATTGATATGGCACCCCCACTACCCACAAGAAGTAAAAAGGACATCACAGCAGAAAAACTACTCCCTCACCTCCTCCCATCTCCGAACAACGTTAATAATAATGCTGACCCTAAATCATTAGTAAAGATTTTCAATACTGCCATGTCCAAGGCCTTGGACACCACCGCCCCACTTAAAATGCGCAAAGCCAGACAAAAATCTCAAGTCAATGCATGGTTCACACCTCAACTTAAAGAGTTAAGATTACAGAAAAGAAAACTGCAAACTATCTGGCGCCACTCCCCAACCACTGTCAATAAGGCTTAATTAACAGAATTCTCTAAACTTTACAAAAAAGAAATAATCAACACGAAAAAAAAAAACATTTTCAATGAAAGAATTGCCAGAAAATAGCAATTAAAAAGGCCTCTCTGCCCCCCCCCTCCACCCCGCCCTCCTGAGCAACAACCATCCCCTCTGACGGGGCGCAGCACAACTACAGCATTTACCTTTAAAGAAATTTCTATCCTTGACACGGAAAAAATCATTCTCTCTCTAAAACCATCAAACTGCAAGGGTGACAGTTGCCTGGCACAAATTACAAAGGATGCTGCTAGAGACCTCGCCCCATTTATCTCCAAGCTCATTAACGCATCCTTTAAAACCAATACAGTACCCAATAACCTCAAAGAATCTTGGGTCCTGCCCTTGCTTAAAAAACAAACGCTAGACCGTACCATCCCAATCAACTATAGACCTATTACCACTGTCCCCCTTCTACTTAAAATTATTGATAGAGTAGCATATATTCAAATTCAGGAATACCTAGAAGCTAATCATCTACTAGGATCACGACAGTCTGGCTTCCGCCCACTCCACGGAACGGAAACTGCCCTGCTAGACCTTAAGACTCAAATTGACGAGTTGAAGGACAAGGGACAAACAGCTATGCTACTTCTCCTGGACCTCTCTGAGCGTTTGACCTAGTGGATCATGCAGTCTTATGCAACCACCTTAGGTCGGCGGCTCACTTTTCAGGGGAAGCCATAGCCTGGGTCCAATCCTTCCTGGCCAACAGGACAATGCGAGTCTTTTCCCCATTAACGGCAGCTGACCCAACTCAAATCTCCTGCGGAGTACCCCAAGGATCCTGTGTCTCACCCACTATGTACAACATCTTTACTAAGCCTCTGTTTGACAAATTAGACAGACTGGGTATCACCTACACAAATTATGCAGATGATACCCAGATCCTTATCCCCCTTTCGGGCAACTTTTTGGAGGACACAGCCTTAGTAAACAGAGTATACCTCCTCATTCAGGCATGGATGGCATCTCATGGCCTCTGCCTGAATGACGATAAAACCGAGATACTAATCCTAGGCTCTGAAACAAACATAACAAAACTCAGCCCTAGCTATACCATCTTCAATATCGACAACAATCTCATCAAGGTGATGCCAGTGGTCAAGACACTAGGCTTCTATCTTGATGCCACTCTTTCGCTCAAGAAACAAGTCAATTCTCTCGCATCCTCCACAACCTACACCTTCAAGCTTATCCGAGCATGTAGACCATTCCTCTCTACCTCGAGCTGCATCACCTTGGCCAATGCCCTCGTAATGTCGAGACTAGACTATCGTAATGCTCTCTACTCAGGTGCCAACAAAAATGTCATCGACAAAATACGAAGAATGCAAAATAATGCCCTAAGAGCAGCTCTGAATATCCCTACGAGACAACACATTTCAGATGCTAGAAGGGAGGTTCATTGGTTAAAAATATCTGACAGGACACTCCTAAAAACAGCCTCCCTTACCTCCAAATGCTTAAACAATTTAGCTCCATCCTACCTTGCTGAAAGGATAAACAGAAGATAGTCCACACGTCCAACGAGAGCAGCCAATGCCCACATACTGGAAACGCCTAGATTTAAACGTGTTACAGCTGGAGGATCTAGCTTCCCAGTTATTGCAGCACAAACTTGGAATGCATTACCGCATGACCTTAGAAAGGAACAACCGTATCCTAAATTTAGACTTAATGTACTTAAATGGCAACGAACAAATGACTGTTAGCTTACCTTCTCGGTACCTTGCACTGTTGTCTCTGCTGCATGTCTCTTACCTTGCCTCCTTCCTTGTGCCACTGTAACTGTCTTGGCAGCATCTATTTTCCAATTGTTTTGTATATTTATATGCTTCTTTGTACACATCCTGTAACTAAGCTTAAGTTGTCTTGACCACTGCGCCCGGCTGCCCAAGGGTTTGGCGCGCAATACCAAATAAATAAACAAACGGGGAGCTCCGGGAGGAAGTCCGCCATCACCCGCCAAAGGTTTTGGTTCACCGCTGTAAACATGGCGTCCACATTGACCTGCCGCAGGTGGAGCGTAGCATTAGAGTATATCTTTTTGCTATAGGACTCCAGTAGATTTTCATCCTTCCTTAGGAGGGCTGATGTAGGGGCCGATGAAGTGGTCTGCAGCTTAAGAGTACAATGAGGCTGCAACTATAACAGAGGAATGAGGCTGTGGATACACCAATAGTAAGAACGAGTCCCCTTCCACCTGCCTGTACTTGGCGTCTAGGCGCTTATTCGTAGGCTGTGTGGAATGTGGCTTTACCCAGCACTTTTTAGGCAAGGATTCTACACCCTTCTTCAGAGGGATGCCAGTTCCTGTGGTTATGCGGATGGTCAGCACCTCTGCCAAGACCTCCCCCCACCCCTCAGGCTGTTCAATCTGCGGCATCCCCAGGTACTAGGCCACTTCCGCCAGCCTCTTGTGGAAGGCCGTAGCTGAGGATGGAGTATCCTGATCCTCCTCACTGTTCGTGTCCCCCGCTGTGATGGTGTGCTGGAAGAGGGCAGCTGGTGTGCTCTGAGCGCTAGCCAGCTGGTGTGCTCCGAGCGCTAGCCAGATGGCGTTCAGCTCTAACCAATTGATGTGGTATTCCTGATCCTGTCGAGTCCAGGTGCCGTGGACCGAGAGATCGCCCAGGGTGGCTCCCAGCCCTCGAGTGAGGAGTCTGGTGATGGTGGCCTGCGGGGTGGGTGGCCGAAAGGTCTTGTCCGTCCGTAGGTTGCAGTCCCTGGGTCTCCATGTTAGGTCCGGGTGGAGAGATGGAGGAACGTTGATCATCTCGATTGAGAGCCCCGCTCCTGGTCCCATGAGGCAGCGAAGTACAGCTGAATCATCCTCAATCTTGTGTGTGGAACGGCTAATAGGACCGCCACCAAGAGACCCAGGAAAGGCTGGTACCACCATGCCGAGGTCACCTCTCTGCTGACGAAGTGGGTGGTGGCCCTCTTGATGGCCGAGATCTTGTCCTCCGACAGAAATACCTTCTCGGAGCACGTATCCCAGATGAGGCCCAAGAATGTCTGCGTGGGCTGCGGCTTCTTGAGATTGAGCGAGAAGCCCAGATTGTGCAGTGTGTTCATAAGGGCATGGGAAGAGTGGCAAACCGCTTCCAGAGATGTAGCCCGGACGAGCCAGTTCAGGTATGGGTAGATGTGGAGGCCCTGCGCTCTGAGGAGGGCAGCCACCGTATTCACGAGCCTGGTAAATACACTGAGTGATGAGTTGAGGCCAAAAGGGAGGACCTTGTATTGGAAATGGTAGCCCATGATCCTGAACCATAGAAAAGAACGATGGTTCTGCCAAATCGAGACGTGTAGGTATGCGTCCTTCAGATCCAGGTAGCACAATGTCTCCGCTATAAAAGCTGGAGTAACCATCTTGAATTTTTGTAGAGGTAAAGAGGTTGAGGGTGGAAAGATCCAGCAAAACTCTAAGGGCAGCCTTGTTCCTCTTCTGAATGGTGAAAATCCTGGAGTAGAAGCCCAAGCCTAACTGAGAGGCTGCGACATGCTCCACTACCTGGCTCTCTAAGAGCGACTGGATTTCTGCCAGAAGAGTTGCTGTCCCAACTTGAGGGAGAGGAGGGGAGGCTGGGTTGGGTAGGTGGTACCCTATGGATACTACAGAGGATTCAGGGGTCCGTGAAAGTCTGGCGCTAGAAATGTGCATTGAGAGCAAGCCTGCCCCCCCCACTGGAAACACGTGGACCCTGAGGGGCGCGTCATGCCTTTATTCCCTCAGAGGCTGTTGTGGAGAAGGGGGACTGGAAAAAGCCCTTACTCCTCCCCCCTTTTGTTGCTTGCGCTGGTTTTGAGACGGCGAGAGGACAGGCTGCCTGGAGCTTCGTTCTTGGAAGCCACGCAACCCTCCGTACGTACACCCCCTGTCGGAGCGCTGCTGTGACTGGGTGTACGACTTGGGTGTGGTCTTTGTCAAGATGGATAAAGACTTGGCCGCTTGTGAGCGGTTTTTCTTTTTGTCCACCTCCTCGTCCGTTGGGGAGAGGAAGAGGGCCCCTCCCCCCCGAACAACAGATCTAATATGCGTTCCTGGACGCCTGGGTTGAATCTCATTGCCCGGAAGCAAGACTGTCCTTCACATGTCCGTGGCGATACAGATGGCACGGCCAGAGGTGTTATGGGCCACAATGGATTCCATGAGTTCCTGCGCCACCAGCTTGGCCTCAGCCAGTCCCGCCTTGAAACGCGATTGGCTCTGCGTAAGGAGTTCCGGGAGGAAGTCTGCCATTTCCCGCCATAACCTTTGGTTAGCGGCCGCCAGCATGGCATCAGCGTTGGCTTGACGAAGATGAAAGGATGCGTTGGAATACAGCTTCTTCCCATACGCCTCCAAGATCTTCTCCTCCTTGCCTAGTAGCATCGCCACGGAGGAGGCCGAGGCCGACTGAGGCTTGGAGCATAGTGATGCCATAGCGATCACTGAGGAGTGTGGCTGAGGATGAGCCGATAGCAAGAGTGTATTCCCCCCCCCTCCATCTGCTTGTAGTTGGCGTCCAGGCATCGATTGACCGCCTGGACAGAGTGGGGCTTGAGCCAACCCTCTTTGGCCAGGGAGACTACATCAGACTGCAGTGGAATTCCCATTTTGGCAGAGGGGCGTTGCGTGAGGACTTCAGACAGAACCGCCTATGCTGGCTACTCAACATTGGGTTGGGGTAGGCACAGGTACTCCGCCAGGCCTGCAAGACGTTCGTGGAAGGCCCTGGCTGAGGATGGCGTGTCAGGATCCTCCTCCTTATCTGTATCCTGTGGGTCAGGAGGATCCTGCTTAGGTGGAGGAGTAGCGTGAGCCGGAGGCTGGGGTACGGGGACCGGAGCCGGAGACTGGGGTACGCGGACCGGAGTCAGAGGCTGGTACGGAATCGCCTTGGGAGCCGGAGGCAGAGGCTGCGCCGGGGCCGCAGGAGGAGGAGGAGCTTGTGGTGCCGGTAGCATCGTAGGGAGCACGTCCCAGATGGCGTCCCTGTGGATAACCCCAATCCGAGGTGACTTCATGAGCCGGAGGAAACTCTCGAAGAACCCTTCTTCACAGGCCGGAGAGGTGGTTGGCGATGGAGACGGGGTAGCAGGAGGCTGCTGGGGCCGCTGCATACCCTACCCGTAAGGACGCAGTGGGAACCTGCCCTGCGCAAATGAAGGATAGGCTGTAGGCCACGTAACTGGTTGAGGCCAGTCCCACCTTGACACTCCTTCGCCAAACTCCTGGAATGGCGTCGGATGGGTGCCGATGTCTGGCGCGGCGGTCATTTTGTTGAGCTGCCCGCCACGTGCCTGCTTCGTGTTTGCTCGGCTTGCTGGGCCCAGCCTCCTCCAAGACTTGATAGTGGATCGCGAGACCTACCCTGCTCCTCGGGCCTAGACCCGGTAGCTGAGAGACTCTCGGCACGTGGGCCGGTAGAGATGCGTTTAGGCACCCCCTCGGCCGTATTGCCGGTAGTAGGGTGTGGCCCCTCGGATATGCCGGAAGAAGGGCAGAGCCTCAGTCAAAGAACCTTCCGGTCCCTCAGCATTGTCACCGTGAGGTTCCGAGAATCCCTCGGCCAGTAGCTGGAGCAGCGTTGGTGCTCGTGCTGGGACAAGCGAGCGTCCCTCCTGCGCGGGCGAGTCCATGGGAAGGAGTCTCCCTTGTGGGGTGCAATGGAAAATAAAGGGCCTACCTTGGGCCTGGCTCGATGTTTCACTGAGTTCTTGAGGTTCTCTGGAGGCGACTTCTGGAAGAGCTCCCTCCACCTGGCTAGTCTGTTCTTCAGCGATTTCGATGACAGGCCGCATTGTACAAGCTTGCCAAACCATGGTCTGGGCCAAGGCAACGTAGGCAGAGGGCGTGGGGGTCTGAAGTTGGGAAGAGCCCGTTGCAGGATGGACACCTGTTGATCCCTGTGGAACTCGACATGCATCGGGGAGGAGTGTGGCGCCTGAGGACCGAGTACCTGAAGAATAAGAAAGACGAAAAAATACAAAGAAAAGAAGTATCCGTGCATGGAATTACATGGCCGAAGCCAAACCCAGGAGCGCTGGTGAATTCGGCCCATTCCCGTCGATGCGGAAAAGGGGACTGGGGTGTGGCGCCGTAGGGTGGAGTCAGGACAGCGCAAGCTCCCAGGGCCGCTCCCCTGCGCGCCTCTAAATTTAAAGGAGAATGTTTTTTCTGGTGAAAAAGGTTCCGTCTTCCGTCCCTAAGAAGGGACGCCCCCATGCAGTATGGAGGAAAGAGGACGGGACGTAAGAGTAGGAGCATGGACCAGCTAAAAGGATGCAGAGCCATATGCAATCATGTGCATAGAATTAAAAGAGGAACACACGCACTTGCAGTACATCAAGGCCAAACAAGGCAGTCTGCTTTAACGCAAGCAACGACATGATCCCTGACCTGATACCGGGTACAGACACAAGACTTTGCACCATATCCAGGTAGAAGAATGCACCACTAGAGATTTGAAAATGAGTGTCCACGGTTGAATCAAGACTGAAAGAAGAGAAAGTTGTGTCTGTCAGGATTCATTATACCCAGATCTATCGAGTTGGATATCGCGGGACTGTTTGGTGTAAGTAATAATATCCAGCGATTAAACATATGGAAAGCAGGAGACAGCAAACCCCTGAAGAAATTCCTGGGAAAGGAATGAAACATGTTGGGTGAATGGAGTATGATCTGTATGAGAGGGTAAAATTGAGTTTTATTTTAATGAATGCATAGTGTTGTGTAATTTATTATAATGTACTATATAGCACAAAGCACTTTATAAATTCTTTCGTGTTGTATTGCTGTGTTCACTTTCCCATTTGTTTTACTTTAAAGAAACAAGTACAAAAATATTTTTGTACATTAACAAATCTGTATTTTTCAGAATTATTGAATGAATTGAGAACTAGTTCTATGTAAAGCGTGACCCTCACTCTTCAGAAATAATTTGACCCAGTAGCATTGTTATTTAAGAAAGGTTAGTAACCTGTGGAGGGGTTGCCAAACTGGCTGAGGGGTTGCCAAACTGGCTGAGGGGTTGCCAAACTGGCTGAGGGGTTGCCAAACTGGCTGAGGGGTTGCCAAACTGGGTCATTAAACTTCCCCCTAGTCTCAATTTAGTTTTACAGCCTGATGAGCTGGGACCAGCCTCTGCCTGCACGCTTAAGAGCGAAGGCTCGGACCTTCCCTGCACCTCAGGTAGAGTGCTGGGAGGCGGAGTGCCCTCGGTCATGACGCTGGAAGTGCTAGTGCTACTTATAGGCGCCCTCTGGAGCTAACCCATTATTAGAGCAGAGCCCCTCAGGGATGCGAAACCGATGTTAAAGCAAAGCCCCTCGGGAAGATCCCCTCCCGGTACTAGAGCCTTGCGGTCCCTCAGCTGTGGGACCGGGAGAATCCTCTGACCCCCCCCCCCCCCTCGGCCTGTTGGCCGGTAGCTCTTGAAGCCTCCGCCCCCCCTTGCTGGTCTTAGGACCTGGAAGGTCTCTCACTTTTGGATGCTTCCCAGGGAAGGAGACACCATTGTCGGGTGCAGGGGAGAACAGGGCATCTACCTTTGGCCTGGTCTTCCTCCTTAAATATGCCCTGATGTCTTCTGTTGATGATCTTTCGAACAGCTCCCTCCACCTGGCTATGCGGTTTTTCAATGAGCGCGGAGTCGGTGCGTCTCATGCAAAACAAACGTGGTCGGGGCCAAGGCACCGGAAGCAGAGCACGTGAGGATCTGACATGGGGAACACCTGCTGAATAATTGCCATAGAGAAAAGGGAAAATATTGGTGGAAGTGCTTTGGTGAAGTGCTGTCGGCTGTGGAGGCCCTGGAACATTCCCTTCTTCTAAAATCTCATGGATCTATTTGCAAACTGGTACGGATTGATTTGAACATTTAGAGGGGCCAAGGACTGCTTATAAGCCCTGTGGACACTGGAAAAAGTAATATATATTCTCTTTTTCAATCTTTTAGAGAGCTACGAGTGTGAAGTTCTGCCCCTTTCCCCCAGAATTCAATAAAAAGCACGGCCGCGCATGCATTTGGTGGAGTGCTGTCGGCTGCCAGCGGGCAGAGGGCGGTGGGTATGAGTGCTTTTGAAAGCGTTTGATTTGCTCTCCCCCACTGTTTGTGCTACTAAGCCAGTACTGCTCGCACTTTTGAATGAAACAAGTGAATTCGGATCGGCAATATTGTTGATAATTGCAGTACAGATTATTTAAATTTATGATATAATGTTTTGGAATGCCGTTATTTGAACCTGTGAGCTGTGGGGTAGTGTGGAAGCGGCAAACCATATTAGGAAGCGAGATATATACATAATAGTGTGCTGGTGCCGCGGTTCTGTTCGCTGATTTGGCGGGTGGGAGAGACTGAACTTTGAATAGTGTGCTTGTTAGATTGTTGCCGAACAGCTTAGCAGGTATATAAAACTGCCTGAGAAACCATTGATCAAGGTGTGATCCCAACAAGTTGTTGTCTGCCCTGAAGTGATGGTGTCCCTTAAAGCGGGAATGCCTGCCCAGTGCGAAATCACAGCATTTTCGCTAGAGGCGGTTTGAACGCCTAAATCTTCCTCTAGCACGATCCATCTAGCTAGGACGAGTAAATCGGCAACAAACACGCTTGTGCTCGGTAATGGCAGACATATGAAAATGTTGTGCTCCAGGGGGTAAAATAGGAGTGGGCATGGAAAGACAACCTACCCTTCCTTCATGTAGCAGTACAAATCAGGAATTTTTTACCTTCAAGGATGGTGGGCAGGTGGAGAATATTGATGACTCCTGCCAGATTCTCTCATTGCAGCGAGTGCTCTAACATTAATTAATCACCAGCTGGACTCGTGGTGGGGGGAGTGAGTCTGGACGAACTCAAGGGTAGTGATAAAATTACAGTCAAATCCACCCAATAACGAACATGGCAAGAGTGCAATTAAAACTCAACTGTTGTCTAGGACTGAAGAGAGCATGGAAATAAATATGGATGCACCTGTGAGTGTGCATGAAACCAGTGAGAATAATTTGATGGCAATATCTTGTGATAAAGATAAAGTACAAGAAATAGTGCCAAATATGCAAGAGTTATCTCAATCTCCCATAATGTTCTCCCCAACGGCCAATAACACAATGGTACTGTCATGTTCCTATACTCAACCAAATCCCAGACGTAACCATTCCGCTCCAATAGGAAAACCCCAGGCTCTTCCGGGGAATTTCGTGATAGGACTGGAAACGTCACTACAGACAATGAATTAAGCTTTATTCTCCCTTACATGTTTATATGATACTTTGGATACCAAAATGAATGATATGCTTTTATTACAATTGACTCAAGAACAAAAACTTCAATCAGATGTGTGTCGTGGAAAACAATGTATTGTGGAGGATAAGAATACTATAGAAGATCCAACAAATATAAATGGTCAAAAATCAAAACAAGAAGTATTGCTTATTGATTGCACTCAAAATCAACAGGCAATACTACAACCTGGCACAAGGAAAAAAATAGTGGGATTTAATAACTGTTAAAAAAAAAATGGATACCCACGGTAGATGTCAAAGAGAAGAGGGTAGAGAATTCTCCAGCTATCATAATGAACGATAAAAGTGATGAATGCCAAGCTGGCCAACCCTGCTCTAAAATAAAAAAGGTGAAAACAAAAAACCTGAACAACAAATTCTACCTCTAGATTTCGGGCACATCAATGGGCTCCTCAGTGGCCCCTGCATATGCAAATATTTTTATGTACCATTTTGAGAAAATATTTATTCTAAACAAATAACCTTGGAACAAGAACTTGATTTTCTGGAAACGATTTATTGATGACATTTTTGGCATCTGGAATGGGACACAGGAGGAACTGCAACAATTTTTTGTCTACCTTAATGGGTGTCACAGAAAGATTCAGTTCACATTGGAAATAGGCAATCCACAAATACATTTTCTGGATTTTGACATCGCCAAACTAGACAACACATTTATTACAAAAATATATAGAAAACCTACGGATGCCAATAGTACCCTGCATTATGCAAGCTTTCACCCATCACATTTGAAACAGAATCTACCGTACAGCCAATGCCGAAGGGCTAAAAGAATCACTTCAGATGCAACCCAATTGACACATGAATTTGAAAAAATGCGAACAAGGTTTTAGACAAGAGGATTCCCTGAACATACTATCAATAAGGCTATTATTGAATGTACTGCAACCTTGGAGAGAAAAGAACTGTTGAAAGAGAAGCCAAGAAATGAAAACATGAGACTGATACACACTCAAATTTTCAAGTCAAAGCTTTCGGATCAAAAAGATTACTCTAAAGAATTGGGACATCATAAAGTCTGATAGCAATCTCAACAAACTATTTCCGGAACCTCCAATGTTGGCCTTTAAAAGGGGCAAGAACTTCAGAGACTCACTGATCAGAGCTGAAAAACAAAAAAGTCAACAGCAAATGTTCCTGGCTAAACCAATACATGGCACATTTGCCTGTCTTAATTGCCAACATTGTTCTAATATTTTGAAAAGAGACCACATCCGACATCCCAATAGTGGCAAGAAAATTCCTCTAAAAGATTTTGCAACTTGTGACAACAAAAATCCAATTTACACCTTGAAATGCCCTTGTGGCAAATACTATGTAGACAAAACCACCAGAAAAATAAAGGAAAGACTTACCGAGCACAAATCTAATATAAGAACAGGCAATCAGAAGTCACCAGTATTTAGGCATTTCAATGAGAACCAACATAACATCTCACAGATCCGATGGGTGGTCCTGGAAATCATGAAACACTTACCCAGGGGAGGAGATAATGCAAAACGACTTGCACAAAGAGAATTATATTGGATCCACAAACTTGATTCATTAGCCCCATTGGGTCTAAACGAAGACTTCTATATGGGTCCTTTCTTATAAATCCTACCAGAGATAAGACGAATCTAGATGACAATTAACCTCCCAAAATACTACTTACAATTATATTAATTTCAGCAGACCCTTTTTTTCAACAACCCCAGGTCTATGATTCTTGTTCCCGTTATTCAGAATCTTTGACTCCAGTTTAAACAACCCTACTGTTCCTGTTGATGTTTTCCTCATGATGTTTTTGAGATTGTGAGCTTGCGTAAAGACAGTCTCACTGTTACTAATGATGTTTTTTCCATTTCATCTCTCTGTATACAATTGTAAACACCTTACAAAACTGAACGGTTCTGATTATGTTGGGATTTCTATATTATTGTCATATTTACCATTTATCAATAGATTTAGTATTAGGGACATGTGAATTCAAACCATGACGACTGATCTTTTGAGATGTATCCCACACAACATGACTTTTTTTTACATTTTTTTCTTAATTATTCTATTTTTACCATCTCCTCCCATTTTCTATTACTCTTACGATGTTGACCACACTTATTATCTCATACTATTATCCCATAATACTACTTTATGCGCATCATACAATTTTATTGGCTCTTACTTTGTTTTAGATGTTTTTTTTACTCGTTAATCATCCAGATGTTTTCTGCCAGTCAAGTTTGCTTTCAGCATCCATTAAATATTCTTTTACTTATCCTTTTGTGTTTACCGAGACACTTTACATCGGAATATACATGTTCCTGCTTTTACACACAATATCAAAACCCCCACCATTTTTTTCATTCGTTACTAAACGGATCTTTTCCAAGGACATCCTCCAACAACCCTGGTTTCTTCGTATCTACTTCGATATTGACCTCAACTGCGCATGCGCGTGATGACGTCAAGGTGTTTACACCGTGACGTGTCTCGTTCTCTCGATGCAGTACGTTGATTTGCATCGCTATACTTCTGAGTATTTAAGGACTGCTTCCAGTCACCGCCTTTGTAGCGGATCCTGCCAGAAGACAGCTCCTCCCGGAAGACTGTTGTTCTTCTTTTCTTTTACACTATTTCGTCCAACGTGAGTGTACTTTGACTCTTTATACTTGTTTGACTTTAAGCCCACTAGGGTCATTTAACCCTCCCCTTTTGTTTGGGTTTTCTTTTCAGAACAAGGGTTTTCCTTGGCCCATTCATTGCTGAACAAAATGGCTGACCACACTACTAAACTGGATCCCGCTTCAGTATTTACTCGTGAATTGTGTTGAGACCCTTGCTGGTAAGATACAGCTATGCCTGCCTTTACTATCCTTACATTTTCTTACCTACCTATCCATTCTAATATTTTTTTACAATATTGTTTTGCACATTTTTCGAATAGGACCTCAGCATATTCTGACGCGTAAAGACAGAGGATCTACTTCCCACCTTCTCTATGATGTAAAACCTTTTTGATGACTGATTTAAACTAAACCATAGGTAAATTTTCTCTTGGAATATTGACATGCCCTATTTTTGACAGCAATTACTTTATTGACTATTGGGTTTAAAACAACATACCAAATAGACATTATATGTGATTTAATTGGTGATGAACTTTTCTGTACAGATAGGACACAGTGTGTCTATGACTATTAGTAAGGAACAAATGAATGAGTGTGATATGGGTTTCTTTTTGGATCTTTATCCACAAAATTAGGCGTTATATGACCGATTTTATTACCTTTGTAATAATATATAACATACTCTGCATTGAGATGATTTGTTCTTATGTGGATTTATTTGAATGTTATGTTTTTCAGAGATTGTTTGAAAAGTTTGAAAATTATGATAATTGCCCCTGAAGAAGTGAACCAATTCACAAAACGCGTTGGGCTCCTAAATAAATCATTGGATTTAAACTAATATACGTTTTTGTCATTGTGTATATTTGTACATATGCAATTGAACAATTATTATTGATCATTCTACTGTTAATCTCAATCGAATATATTACCCAATCTTCTATTTAATAGAAAAAATTAATAATAGGACTCATCACTGAGCCACCCATAGAGTGCAGAGGACGTGAGTTCCCAGATTTGGGAACTTTACTTTTTGTTTTATGTCTTTGCAGCCCATATGCCAGGGCTGTCATCTTTCTCCTCTGCACTTTAAAATGTATTATTCCCTTGTATAAAATATATACACATAAAAATCAGGTGTGTCGATTGATCTACTCATATTGTTAGCTATAAAATCATCCCTAATATTAAATTGGAACCTTAGTCTTCCCCTGATAGTTTCCTCCAGATGGTGAAAATAAAAACAGACTAAAACCATCGGCTTGATTATTGTTTATTGGAATCACGTGGCAATTACCGATGATGAGTTTTTTGATGCAATGGAGGATCTGTTGAAACTTACGGTATTGGATTGCAGTTGTGACCATGTAATAATCAAATGTGATTTAAAAAAAACTGCATGGAACAGATGGGGAAAACTTAGCTAGACGATGGAACCTAGTAATGAAAGAGCGACAGTTATTGAGACTTAATGGATCAAATCAGGGTGATATGCCTGCTCAAATCACTTGGCATAGAGGAAACAAAGTAGCCCGGATTGATTACATATTTGTTGATATTGAATTGTTTACACAAATATCTGAGTTCAAGGTTGTCTCTCAAACCGCAAGTGAACATGATATTTTGACAACACAATGGTCATGGAGTTGTGATGGGAAAATGTCTAATACCTCTCTAGAATGTAAAATGATTCTGAACACTGCTCAAAATAGATTTTATTGGACACCACAATCATTGGAGACCATGAAAGATAATTTAACACGGGCCTTCAATGATTGCTCGGTATTGACCTCTGATAAACCTGTGACATATGTAGATGAAATGCAAATATTTATAGTCAAGAAGAACATGACTAAAAATCCAGGGAATAAAAAGTTACACACTTATGATAATGAGGTGGCTTTACGGAAAACCCAATTTAGATCTGAGAAAAGAAAGATACAAAAGTTAAGTATCAATGAAAGAATGTGTCAATCCAAAATTCTCAAGTGCAAATATAGGATTGGTTGAGAGCAAGACATGCACAAATGTACCAACAGGATGCAGAGAGCATGTTATCCACGGTGAAATCCAAAAACTCGCAAAAATCTGGTTGCTCCTAAAAAACACACAGGGTAGAGTGCAGATGGTGTTCCAAATGAATCCAATTCCTGAAGAGGTGTGGGCTACTTTTTGTAACTCCTTAACTCCTTGTATGCTGATACTAATGTGACGAGCCATGGGGATTATAAAGAGTTGTCAAGATGTTGACCTTCATTTTGACACAGATGACAATGTTCTATATCTCTAAGTTATCAACATCTCGAGCACCTGAACCAGACGAGTTGTCAAACTATATGATAAAGAAACATCCGTTGCTTGGGCCCAAATTTTCATGATCATATTTAAACAGATAGTGAGGACTCTGTGTACCCCCTTCTTGGAGAAAGTCAATTACCAATCAGATTTACAAAAAGGGATATAATGCTGACACGTCTAATTATAGAACCATATCTCTTCTGGACATACCGAGCAAATTATTTGCAAGGTTACTATTAAGGGATTTGAATAAATGGCTGGATATAGCTGAAATGAGAGATCCTAATCAAACCGGCTTTATGCCTGGGATGGGCACTGAAATCAATCTACATATTCTGGAAATCATTAAAAGTCAGGAACAGCTAAAGGGTCAACCGGTTTACCTTGCCTTTATTGGTTTCCAGGCAGCCTTTGATTCTGTATGCAAAAGACTACTAATAAAAAAGTTGAAGAGTGAACTGTCCTAATTATTTAGTTTTTGGGATAAATGAACTTCATTCAAAAACTACGGTCCAAATTAGGCTATCATTGGACGGAATGCTATCAGACCCGATCGAAACTCAGAGGCCTAAAGCAGGGCTGTATATTAGCCAGTACGCTGTTTAATTTTTTCATCTCCACAGTGCGCCATGATTTCATGAGAGTTGTTTCAGATGGCCCTTGTGTGGGAGGCCAGGCGATCCCCTGGTTGTTCTATGCAACGACCTTGTGCTGCTGGCTAGAACTCCAAGGGGATTACATGCCCTGCTGTCATGTCTAGGTGAGTTTGCTGATGCAAATTTACTGAAAATCAATCAAAATGTAAAGTAAAGATGTTGGGCATGAAGAAGGGACTGGATAGCAAAATAAGGATATGGGATTTACAGAATATTGAATTGGAGGTAGTTTCTGAGTTTAAGTATTTACGTCTCTCAATTAGCAATAATGTGAATGATGAACTGCATTTTAGAGATCTAAATATGGAACATTTTCGCTGCTGCCGGCAATGATATTTTTCAAACAAAAAAGTTCCTCCAATCCTGGTTTATGGGGCTGAAACGAGAGAATTTATACCAGTCAGTGTGGTCAAAAATGGAAGGACCGTTTTGGAAGGTGATTTGTGGTTTGCCACAAACTGTTTCCATTTGTCTGATACATCATGAAATGGGCATTCTTTCCTTAAATGCCATTTACATTTGGAAAGTACTCACTATGTTTCGGAAGTATTTGTTCATAATAGCTAAAAATTGTATAATGTTCACAGTAGGAAAATACATGCTAGAGACAGAAAATAGCAAAATAGTGACATGGCGAAAGAAGATCAAAACAATGATGGATGAAGCGGGCATTGATGACAACCTTCTCATCAACAATCCTGAAAGAGCTAAAAATGAAACTGTGGTTGAGTAATTGGATTAAAACCAGAGAATCATGTATGAAATTGAGAGTATTTACAAACCAATCATATCGGATTAAACAACTCCATACTGTAGAACAGTATATGGTAAGATATCCAGATCCTAAAAATAGATCTTACATGAGAATAAGGTTCAATATATGTCATACCAATGAGGTTCACTTTATGCGAAAACTCGGCTCCACAGCAAATGGAGACAATAAAACATTTGGTTGTTGAATGCCCGGCTTTATGTGGGACAAGACTACAATTTTTTAAATACATGTTTGAAGGGTATTGTATATTGAACTGTGATGCATTATGGAACACCTTGCATAATAGCCAAACGACAAAAATTAATTTAGCAATGATTATGTTTGTACAGTCTTTACATTTTAAGGGACCATGCAAATATGATTGAGATTTTTTTTTTTTTTTAAAAAGTGCCATCAATCTGGTTATAGTGAATAGTTAAGATCGTGATATGGGGGAAAAATCAACTATCTGAACGTGAAAGATAAAAATGAAATCCTTTTGACATGGTAAAGATATAAGTATAAAGGTTAAGTATATGTGATTTAAATGAAGTCATATGAGAAATGTAAAATTGTATTTGAAATTGAACAATGACAGTGGCTATGTTGTAAAGGTTATGGAGTTTGTATTGTAAATAATTTTATATGATTTTTTATTGTGTTTATTATGTTTTAATATGTAATAATTTTGAAAGGCTGTCTTGTTATAGCTTTACCAAATAATAAAAAAAAAAAAATCAAATATGTCCTGGGGATGAGTGTGTGGAATTTCAAGGCTGGAAGCCTAAGCCACTGGAAGCCTAAGCCAGGAGCGCTGGTGAAAGCGGTCCGCTCCCGTCGACGTGGAAAAGAGGACTGGGGAGTGGCACCAGTGGGTGGAGTCAGGGGAGCGCATGCTCCCAAGGCCGCACCCCCTCGTGCATATAAATTTAAAGGGGAAGACAATTTTTAGGGTGGAAAAAGGTTCAGTTCCCCTCCCTAGCAAGGGACGCCCATACAGTATGGAGGAAAGAGGACAAGATGCAGGAGTATGCTCTTTGCATTTGTTACACAATGCTGGTGCCACTCATGAAGGTAACAAGTCTTTTTAATCAGAGCTTTTTTTGTAAAAGAATCTGCAAGCTTCCTGTGTATGCAACAGTGTAAGAGCATCTCTCGCCCGACACCATCTTTTTTCTGCTTTCCCACCCCCCCTTTATTTATTTATTTTTTTTTTTTTAAGAGCAAGGAGTTCAGAAGAGTACCAAGGTTTGGATGTTTTTAACTATAGAATGGATCCTGAGAGAGCACTCCGCTAAATACTTTCCACAAACTATTCCAGCTTCAGGATAAGTAAAACATCCTGAAGAGCATGTGAAGGCAAATAAAGCGGGTCACATTTAGACCTATTCATGTAGTAGGGGGGTCTACCCATTTGGCTGGTTTGGAAAATAGAAGTGTAAAATACCTGACAAAATGATCTCTCCATGATGCCAGTATTGAAGACATATCCAGAATAGTCATCTCACTGGAAATGAGATCCAAGCAGTGTCCGGCCCTGTGAGAAGCAGTCAATGCAGATGTGAGGGCAAAGTAGAATAGCAGTTCCCCCAGCTTAAATGAGGCATGAGAGGAGGAGTTTTGATACCAGACAAAGTCACCTCAAATCAAGAACTAAAGCAGTGAAAGAAAAACAAATATTTGCCGGTCAGAGGCGATAACAAAATACAAATTTAAATGAGATTGAAGGGGTCAAACTCATGGATAAAGAATACATGAGCATGATGTAAAGTTAGCAATTACAAGGCAGGATAAAAAAAAAAAACGATTTCAATATCATCGCCGTAACGAGCCTGTATATTTATCCATTTATCATTGTAATCTTCGGTTACCAGGAGTTGTAGGCTACTTTGAGAAGAATCAGACATCACCTTTCAGCAATAAATAAGATATCTAATATGTACTCCTCAACAACATCAAGAATAATTTTGAGTTTGAGAAAAGATCTTGCATTAAACCAAGCACAAGTAATATTAGTCAAATTATGTATATTCAAAATTGTACAGACTGTTTTAGCTTTATTATTCTTAAGCAGAGTAGGCATAATGTCAAGCAAGCATATTTTATTAAGCACTCAAAGCTAGATTTCCCCATGTTCAATATTCACTGCAGTTACCTCGCTTGCGTACTTAATCCAGTGAGAAGGCATACTCAACAGAATAATATCACCAAATAGGAAGGAACAGAAAACAAATAGTTCGCGATAGGGAAACCAACGGCATGCCCTGCCAAAACCACCTGTAACTGGCCTGAACGGGACTAAAGCTTTGCATCTCTGCGCAGACAGTGATGGAAGAAAGCGGGTGACCCGCAGGGGTAAAGGGTAGTGTAGTCCCCAAAAAGTGTAAGATCTAAGTAGCAGGAACCCTGAATGAAGATTTAGGAAAATGAAAGGCAGCCATCACAAAATGAAGGCCACTAAAAGCCATAGAAAACGGATGTGAATCATAAGATGTTGCATAAACAAAGCCTAAATAAAAGCAATAAAAGTGAAGTAAAAGCAACAAGAGCAGGTTCTTAAAAGAGGAATCACATTAGGAGTCTACGCCCTGTCGGCATCGACAATGATGGAAAAGCGAGGCTGACCCGATGCTGGTAAATGGAACTTTAGTCCCCAAAGAGTAAGATGTAAGCGCCCGAAACCCGAATTGAAGGTGTAGCAAAATCAATGGCAGCTATCACAAATTAATGGTCACTGAAGGGCATCCAAAATGGACGCGAGTCTTGTCTTAAAGAAGTTGTCAAAACTGCACAAACAGAGGCAATAAAAATGATTTAAAGCAACACAAGCAGGTTACTTTGTTCTGGGAGTCTAGTCCTTGGTTGACCGAATCCTGCAACCCCCCCCAGCAAAACAAGATCTTGATGAAACCGTTTTTTTCACCGTTTCTGGGCTGTTACCTCTGTGCCCTGGATTGCTGCGTTATTCAAGATACTTACCCTCTGGAGTCCCTGTGGTCCAACGTTTATTCAGGCACATGGAAAAACGCATTTTGCCAGTCACTTGCATTGGCCTTTCTTCCTCAGAATACTGAGTCCTAAACCTGGCACTGGACCTTTTTGAGATGTCTCCTCTGATGTCCCCTGTGGTAGGTTGCCGTCTTATCTGCACCGGTCTTGATATCTATGGGGAAAGTTTACACCCACCTGAACCTTGAACCCACCTGCAATTGAAAACGTTTCCTTAAGTCCATGGCTATAGACTAGACTTTTAGGACGTACCACTAATTTTTAATCAATAAAGTCTTATTACACGCCTGTCTATGGGCAGGTCATGCTACTGTATCTTTATTTCTAGGTGTGTTATGTGATCTTATGGGTTTGGTACTATCAGTCTAATTGTATTCTGACTATCAGTGGCCTTAGAGCTCGGGATCTAAAATAGGACCTCCTTTTCCTCCCTCTAGGTGTTAGGAATTACTGTGACTGTTAGGTCTTGATCACGACTGTATTAATGTATGTTTTATTGTCTAGGGTTCCCTTCCAGGTCCAGGTAGTGGACTACACGTAGTTTAGAAGTGGTTTGGATCTTAGCTGACCATTACATTTACACAGACTATGTTATTAGTGGTTATATTTAACACAAAGTACTTATTTAACCTAACAGAGACTATGTGTGATTTTATTATGAATTGTATTTTTTAGTATACCAGTGCAGTGTCTCTGTTGGGGTTAACTGTACTTTACTACCAGCCTTCCCTCGCTCCCTCAAGTTAAGCATGATTGCTCTACCACAGCTACCACTATTATTTGGTCTTCCCTGTTGGTTGAAACCCTGTATCACCACCTTACGTTAGATAGTTACACATCCTTCCACAGAGGGCTGGTGAAAAATATTCCTTTCAATGAGAATCATGTACTAAGGCGATGGCTTGTTGGCACTGGCTGCTAAACATAAAAAACCAAAAAAACAATTTAAAAAAAGGGCTCAGATACCATAGTCATACGTTTACAGAGCCCTTGCCTACCTTCCACCAGAACTACTTGGGAACATAGAACTCCACGTAAAAGTGCTTAATGTATGGTGTATTGCATTTTACAATTAAGAGATGTTGCACAGCAGTGCCAACAATAGTAGCCTGAAAAACGTAGATGAAATCGAAAGGTTTGACACCCAGAGAGACCGCCTCAGCAAAGCAGAGCCAGCAAACAAAGGTAGATGTCTTGTTTCGATGAAAGGTAGATTAATAACAGATTTGAGCAAGCTACCAACATACACAACTAAAGTTTGCAGGCCAACTTAATAAGCAGCTACCAGGTAAAATTCTAACAGTTTAAGAACTTTGGGTGAAGAAAACAAAATTGTCAACTGCACTTCAGCCTCAAACAACCACAACACTACCTTTAGAGTGCCAATTGCTAATATCATTAGGACCAGGTCCTAAAAAGAGGGCTGCATGCGGTGGTGTTCTTTTTTTAAACTTCAAACTGTCTAGCATGTTTACAATGACTAGCAGAAGTGAACAATGATCAGATGCACTTCAAGGGAACTACTCTTTCATTGATAGAATATATTAACAGGCTCTTACCAGTGGTAACCTGTCCTTGTATCGAAGTGGTGATGGGTACTACATGAGTCCCATTCTGTGTTACTGCTTTAATTGGTAGCTGGTGTTGACCTAGAGGTGCCTGTTGCACTACTGTGACGGTCTGTAGAGGTGTGGCATGAGACGTCTGTATGACGCGGTTAGCTGCTCCTATTGTTGGATGACTAATGGCAGGAATAGGCTCCACTTTAACTGGAAATGGACACAAATAAGAAACACTCATTAAAAGGCAGACATGTACAGTATTATACATTATCAGTAAAAAGGAAAATGATCACGAGGCTGATATGGATGCACATGCATTTGCAAAAAAGAATGCAATGCTGGAAACATTAGTACCCTGAGCTTTGCAATTTTAAAAAGGAAAGATGGCAACTGTAATCCTAGAGCATGGGCAAATCCATTGAATGTGTAAATGAATAAATGTGTCCATGTGCAGTATCTTTTTTTTTTTTTTAATAGTAATGTTTTTTTTTATTTACATGTTTATTGATTTTAAATATAATACAACACAAAATATACAGCCAATAAATGAGCATAAAACAAAAGCCAGGATCATCACATTTATGAATACACATGCCCTATTGGAAAATTACAGATTCGATACAAATCAGGAAAACAACAGTCTTCTAAATTTAAAAATCTACCCCAGATTTGATCAAACAAGTTCATTTTCTTATCCCTGTATAAAATCAATCTCTCCATTCTGGATACTTGTTTCAGATCATCCATCCATTCTGAAATTGTCGGTCTATCATCACTTTTCCATTTTCTCAATATATGATTTTTTTGGCAGAATGTGACGCCCTGAAAAACCAACATCTCTGTGGAAAAGAGATCCTCCACCATGTCATCTTCACCCAAAATAACAGTCATATAATCAAAGTCCAAATGTATCAGAAGAACTTCGTTCATCCTCATAATGACCCCATGTGCAGTATCTTGAAAATCGTTTTTAATAGAGAGAAATTGCTCTTAAACAATATTAGGCCCATGGAGATAAATCACTAATATTAAAGGTGATCGTAATTAAAATTAAACTTGATTGACTATCTGGAACACTGTTGTTCCACCTTTCCTCCAGGAAGTTACAGATAGGCAAGCATTACACATACCAAAACAATGACAATGTCATGTTAAGGTAGCAGCCAAATTGCTTCCTCCTACCATGCTCTATAGAACGAACAGTTGAAATTATGCATGGCAACCCCCTTAAATTCCTTTGGATTTGCCTAAATGTACATGGTTGTGGGAGTATTGTTTACTAATTAAATGAAGACTGAGAAATAGGAATAGAATTAACGTGTACTTCATCATGGTATCTTTCATTGATATTAGTTAATACTCAATAGAATAGCAAGCAAATTCCCGAAAAGAATGGTGGAAAAACAGAGCAATCCAAAAAAGAAGGAAGTGCAAAGGAGTGGTAACAGCAAAACGAAATTAAGAAAAAAGGCAAAGAAGCTATTCCTATATGCATAGTCAAACAAGTACTTAACGATTCTTGCTCAACTTCAGTGAGTACTCCTGCATCAGAGACCAAACAATTTCCAGGAACTGCTTTACAGAATTCTGCAACTGCTACATTCCTTAGAAAGGAAGCAGACAAAGCATTCCTTCTAGTGAAATGGGCTCTAGGATTTAATGCAGCAGGGTTGCTGGCTTTCTGGTAGCACAATTTAAAGGCGGCAATGAGATGGTTTAAACCGATTAGGACGAGATTTTGAACAAGTAAAAGATTTGTGCTCTAAAGTCTACATAAGGTTTGTGAAAGACGGTTAATAGATCATCACATATAAAGTCATGTATCCGAATAACCCTGCTAAATGTCAAAGAAACGCTAAAGGCCACAAGCTATGTCAAATGTATGTCTACCTTATACATAGGTTGAAAGGAATGGGCCATAAGCCTGGCCAGCACAATGTTAATCTCGCAGAGAAGAAAAAGCTTAACTAGGACATACCACTTTTTCAAACCCTCCAAGTCAAAGGACGATTGTGGAGTTTAAAGCACAGGCAGAGACAATAGCACTTAAAGGTCACATTGGACCCGGTTGGCGACCTTGCTACATTCACTATTGTTGTGCATTTGTCTCAAGGTTCTTGGGAACTCGGGAGCCAAGCAAACAAATTCAGTAATGGAAGACCGTAGTTCATCTTGAAAAGGTAACCATGTCTGCTTGGCAGGTTGATCAAGTACCAACACTGGTGTATCCAAGCTGGCAAAAGGATCAGCATGGTCTTGGATAACTTTAGTTTCAGGATACCTTTTTGTCAATGAGCAACAGGAGGAAATGCACAAGGTTGATCACAAGGGTGTTCCTTTTGGCTTCAGGTATCGGGGGCAAAACTTGGCCTTTTGAGTATTCTGATGTGGTAAACAGGTCAAGTGAAGGGCTTTCTCTTCTCGCCAAAAACCGATCTAAGACAACAACTTGTGGACCCTCTTGAAAGGTTCTGCTCAGTGTCCAGTTTAAGATTCACAACCCCCCAGAAGGTGTATTGCCATGATTGATAGGGTGCTGGCTGGCAACATGGCACAGCTAGTTCTAGCTTCTCCCCGAGAGGGCTCCGATTTTGTGCATCCCTGCTTCATTAGATAGTATGCCACATTTGTATTGCCCGTTTGCATTAGGATCAAAGTGGAATTTATAGTAGGTAGAAAAGCTTTCGGAGCCAGATGAAATGCTCTTAATTCCAGCATACAGGTTTCTGACCAGGTGGTCAGCTGACCACTGCCAGTATCCTAAACTTCTATTGATGCAGTCATTAAGGATTGCTGTGTTGGGGGTATTTTGAAGGGCATGCCTTGCAGAACATGGTCCTCCTTGCACCATCACAATAAAGATGATTTACAGCATGCGTCAGCGTGCAAAGCTCCTCCAAGTTGCCATGACCAATCTTTTATGCACTTAAATGTCTTATTTGCAGATGTGCTTAAACAATGAAGGTGCAACAAAAAAAGAAAATCGAAGCACAAAAAGAAATATAGCTTGTAGTTGCTGTGCTCGACGCAGACAATTGTGCAGGACGGAACACAGCCTCTCCACCGAAGGATAGTTCTGTGTCCACTGAGGCAAAGAGTAAATTATTTGAATGTGCTTGAAGGACAATGTACATTTTGAAGTTGAACAGCAGATCTAGACTTCTATGTCAAGATTGGAAGCAAGCATTATTGCTTTAATCCTGCAACTCAAAGCACTTAAACTTTTCTAAAAATGTATACATCCAACCGGTTACTAGACATTTGGTCAAAAAAAATTGGTCGACCAGACAAATGGTCGAACCAATTTGGTCGAAAACCAAATGGTCGAATTTTTTTTATTTTTTATTTTCACCTACTTTTTTTGGGGGGGGGGGGTCCCTCGCCCAAACCCCCTTTTTTTCTGAAAACCACTTTTTTTTTTAAAAAAACTGGTCCTCGCTTGGCATCCGGTCCCCGCTCTCGCAGCATTAGTAATTGCATATTTACCCGGGCACTAGGACCCCAAGTGCGCCACATAGTGCCCGCCGGACGTGCCTGGCACCTCATTTCCACCGCCACAGCATATGACCCAACGGCCGAGAGACTGCGCGCGGCTTCCTCACACAGATCAGCGTCGCAACAGTTTTTCCTCTCATGATAAAGTAGAACAACATTGCTAACGTGGATTGAAAAAATGACACTGTACAAAAAAAAAAGAAAGGGAAAGCGCTGATGACCTTATTGCAGCTTGCCAAGTACAAGCACAAACTGGCAAAACACATTAATAATTATCCTAGTAGACTATATCTAGCCTCCCTTATTTTAAGCACCCTCATGACTTCTAGAAGCACCTCCCCAGAGTGGAATGAGGAGGAGTGAGCCGAGGACATGCAAGTAGATGAGAAGGACCTTTCTCCGTTTTAAAAAGATCCTGGGAGATTCCCTAGCGGTGGCAATATCCCAATGAGTCCAGCCTCTGACAGTCTAGAAGCTCTGGTAGCCATGATAGCCAACAAGAGGGCGAGCGAGGGAGCGTGCAAAAGGAGGGCAGATCGCCCTGGTGAAGGTACATCAGCCAGGTGCCCCTACACCAGCGTTGAACATATGGGTGTAAGGCGGCTCGGAAGAGACCTCCCTCTTCTACCCCCTCGAGCCAGATGGATGGGGATACCATTGCGCCCCGTGAGGTGGTTGACCCCATTGATAAATTGAAAAGCGCATTTATGCAACATTCGACAGTACCACATCTACCCCCGGCCCCAGGGTTGACTACCATAGTGGACGATGACGGAGAGTATTCGCCTGGGAAAGAAGAGGAAGGCGAAGACAGGGAAATACTCGTAGAGTTCCTGAAAAAAGCATGCTGATAAAAGCGAGCCATTACTTGAAGATGACAATACGGGTGACATGTTCGACCCAGATGCTATCAGGCACCCTAACTCTATGGAGTGGGTGCCCTCACCCAGAGTGGCGCTGTATATAGCGCAGATCATCAGGCAGAAGTGAGCCTTCGCATGAGAGCGGAATGCCCCAGACCGGAGCTACCCGGCAAAGTAACAGACACCCCGGATCTGGACCCCATGATGATAACGTTTGTCACCAAAACCTCCAAAGACGTACAGAAAGGGGTGGACCGCGCTTGGAAGGGCTGCCAATATATACTGCATTAGAAAAAGCTCACAGCTCGATAAGTGATATCTGAAAGGTCTAAACGAACGGCTGGTGTACAGAAATTCCAAGCTGGAGAGGATTCATCTCCTCAAAGACCTACTCCAGCGGAGACTGGCGAGCGAGGCTGGATCTGAAGGACACCTATCGACTGTCCCGATAGCACCAGAATATCAGAGATGTCTTCGCTACCATTGGAACACGCAAGTGTGGCAATTAGAGCGTCCCCGGTTCGGGCTACCGTCAGCCTCCTGGGCCTTTACCAAGATTATGAGGGCCGTGGCAGCAGCCATCAGAGACCGGGTATCAGGATCATCGTCTACATGGATGATATCCTCATTCTAGCACAGGACAGAGTTGCTCTGCAAGAGCAGTTGCACTAGGTCTGCGCCCCGATTACCTCCCTCAGCGTTCTAATAAACAGAGAAGTCGGCATTACAGCACAAAGAAAGGATGGAATTATTGGGTTTCGTGATAGACACCAAAAAGGCCACTGTCGAGTTGCCCACTCACAAACTCAAGGCCCTCAAGAAGGAACTTCGGACAGTGATTGGGAAGAAGAAATTATGAATTACTCACCATAGTGACTAACTTACTCTTAGTCCTTAGTCCCCTTTCCTCCATACTGCATGGGTGTCGCTTCCAAGGGACGGACGGGAGACAGAACCTTTTTCACCAGAAAAACCCTTGTTCCCCCTTTAAATTTAGGTGTGCGGCCCTGGGAGCATGAGCTTCTGACTCTTCCCACCAGTGCCACTCCTCAGTCCCCATTGACGCGTCGACAATATCTAACATTGCCTAATGACACCAGTATTATTAGGGAGGAGGGTGTCAAGAAATCAGCGGCTGCTCCCCGTTCCATCAAGCGTTATGTTAAAACTACACGTTCCACAATTCCAACACACATGGAGCCGAAGCGTTTCCAGAGTATCAGACAACGCTGGGGGTTGCCGTGGAAACGTTGGTTGCCTGAGCACGTTCGTGCACGATTACGGCATTGCAACGTTCCCCGCACGGTCACGTGATTTGTTTAAATCTCTGCCCGGCATTCGGAACGCTGCTTCTGAATTTTTGACTTTTGGAGCTCCCTACTGTGTTTTTGTCTGGCCTTAAATCTTTGACCCTGCTTTTGTCTCACGGACTGATCTTGAACAACCCTTGACCTCGTATTGGATTCCACTTGTTACTCGACCTCGGAACGAACGACCACAGTTTTGCCTGTCACTTTTTGCATTTGCCGTCTCGGATCTTTCTCCTGCATTTTTCTATCATTTGCTTGATAAACATTTTTCACGGAACCCACTTGCCTCGCAAATCCTGTCACTCGGAACACTGTTCTTTGGACCTTCCACACAGAGCACATTTCTTTTGGAACTCATCACAAGGAACTGGGATTATTCACAGACATTTTTCATTAGGCGTCCGCGTGCCGACGGGTATAAGTTGGATTGTCCTTGTTTTTGGAACTGAATCGTCGGACGGACTTCCTTTCATCCTCCCTTCCATTGCTAGACCATTATACTGACAAGCACCTAATCTGATCTCCTGGTTATCCTGGCCCTCCTCTGGCTTACTATCCTTGCCCAGAAGTATTCACTACGTGAGTAGCTGTGTTCCGAATCATTACAATCTTCTGGGCAATTCCCCTTCCAAAATAGTCCCTTTGTACTATTGGGAGTTGCATTGTCTGGAAGGTTTCTACGGCTACACTACGCGCTCAACTGAATCCTGGTATCACCAAGTTTGCGTGGGTGGTTCTTCACAGAGGGGAAGGATGGTGGGATGTATGGAGGAAAGGGGACCAAGTACGTTAGTCACTACGGTGAGTAACTCAATTGCTCTTACGTCCCCGTCTGTTTTCCTCCATACTGCATGGGCAATTCCAACTGAATGTAGCCCCAGGGTGGAGAGGATACCCTCCTTAAGCAATTAAGTTACTTGGAACCGCCTGTCCGAAGGCTGCGCCTGATTTAGAGCTGGCGTCCAAACAGTAATACTTACAGAAAGCCAAAGGAGTGGCCCAGGTAGCCGCCCAGCTTATGACTTGCCATGGACCTGCCGCTGGAAAGGTGGAAAAAAGTGCGTCCGACTAGCGGGAGCCCTTTGTCGTGTCCAGATAAAATTTCAGAGAGCTTCTGACATCCAGATAGTCCAACTCTCTGTGCCTCGTCCTTGGGGTCAGCGAAGAACATAGGTAAGACTATTTCCTTGTTTAGATGAGAGGCAGAGGGTACCTTAGGTAGGAACGCCAGGTGAGTCAGCAGGACCACCTTATCCCTGTGGAAAGTGGTGTAGGGTCCTGAGGCCACCAGAGTGTGGATCTTGCGGACTCTGCAAGCAGAGGCAAGACCCACCAGCAAAGTAGTCTTAATGGTGACCAGCCTGATGTCCGCGGACGCCATTGGCTCGGCGCCCAACACTACATTGAGGTCCCACACAGGGTGTGGCCTCTTAATGGGCAGGGAAAGCCTTGACAATCCCGCCAGATCTTTCTTGACAATAGGGTTGGAGGAGGAAAAAGCCTCCTCCGACGAATTTCTGTAGGCCCCTATGGCTGCCAGGTAAGTGCGACATGTGTTCACCTGAACGCCTAAGTGCGCAAGGTGAGCCGAGAAGGAGAGCACATCGGCCAGCGTGCACGTAAGGGCGGTCCGCCCAGTGACGGAACTTGCTCCATTTGCTTTTATATTGGCTCCTGGTAGCCTTGCTTCTGGCACCCTGAATGATCTCCAGGTTAGCCCCTGATAAATTCAGGTGCTTGAGGGTGATCTGCTCAGGAGCCACGCTGCAAGGGCTAACTTCTGAGGTGTGGGGTGGAGGACCCTGCCCCCCCTGCTAGGACAGGAGAGGTGCCGGATCCAACAGAAGGTGAATGGGTGGTCTGTCCGTGAGGCTGAGCAGTTCGGAGAACCAGTCTCGCTGGCCACCAAGGAGCTATCAAGATGATGCTGAGGTGACAAGCTTCCTTCGTCTTGCGGAGTACCGTGGAGATCAGGGGTGTGGGAGGAAAGGCATAGGCCGTTATGCCTTCCCATTGAATCTGCAATGCGTCTGCCAGGGGGCCGGGGCCAAGACGCAAACTGATGGCACTTCCTGTTCTTCCAGGAGGCAAATCTATCCACCTGAGGATGGCCCCATGTGTTGAAGACAACCAGCAGCACATATTCCAATTGCGATTCGCAATTGTCTGCTCCTAGACTGCTGAGCCTGTCCGCTTCCTGACCGCTAGGCTGCACAGCAGAGGAGATTTGGTACCCCTGCTTGTTGACATAGTACATGCTGGTGGAGTTGTCGGTCTGGATAAGGACGGTCTTGCTCCCAATGAGCAGAAGGAAGGCTCTGAGGGCGAGCCAAATGGCCCACAGCTCCAGCCAGTTGATGTGCGACTCCTGCCGGGTCCAGACTCCATGGACGGTGTGGCTGTCCAGAGTGGCTCCCCAGCCCTCTAGGGAGGAGTCCGTAGTGATGGTGGCATGCGGGGAAGGCTGCCGGAAGGGCCTGCCTGTCCGCAGGTGGCAGTCCCTGGACCACCACGTGAGGTCCGAGTGGAGAGAAGGAGGTATGCTGACCAGCTCCACTTAGGGGCCCCTCTCCCGATTCCATGAGGCTGCGAAGTGCAGCTCTAGTCTCCTCATCCAGAGCCTCGTGTGGGGCACGGCCAGGAGGACTGCTGCCATGATGCCCAGTAGGTGTTGGTACCACTAGGCCGGGATCACAGATCTGGTATGGAAGTGCGTCGCGGCCCTCTTGAGGGCTGTAATCTTGTGCTCCAAGGGAAAAATCTTCTCAGAGCTCGTATCCCAGATGAGGCCCAGGAAAGTGAAGCTCTGTGTGGGCTGCAGCTGAGACGTTTTAAGGATGAAAGTGAACCTCAGGTCATGGAGAGTGTTCATAAGCGCGGAGCAAGTGTGTGTAACCCCCTCCGGGGATCTCACCCTGAAGAGCCAGTCATCCAGGTACGGGTAGACATAGTGGCTCTGGGCCCGAGGAGGGCTGCCACTGCATCCATGAGTCTGGTAAATACCCTGGGGGCTGAGTTGAGGCCTAAGAGTAGCACCTTGTACTGGAAATGACAGCCCATGATCCTGAAGCGTAGGAAGGAGCAACAAGGTTGCCAAATCGGGACATGAAAGTAGGCGTCCTTCAGATCCAGTGAGCACATCCAGTCTCCCCAGTCTAGTGTCTCCGCAATGAGTGCTGGCGTAACCATCTTGAATTTCTGAAGAGGTAGGGAGAGGTTGAGAGTGGATAGGTCCAACAACTCTCAGGCCAGCCTGGTTCTTTTTTTGTATGGCAAAAATCCTGGAATAGAAGCCTAAGCCTCTCTGGGAGGCTGGCACTTCTTCCACTGCTTGGCTCTTGACAAGCGACCGGATCTCCACCAACAGAGTTGCCGTCCCAATCTGTGGGAGGGGAGGGGAGGGGAGGAAGGAGACGGAGGTACCCCTTGGATACTACAGGGAGGATCCAGGGGTCCGTAAAGTTCTGGCGCCAGAAATATACGTGGGAGGCAAGCCTGCCACCCACTGGTTACACGTGGACCCGAAGGGACGAGTCATGCCCTTTTTTCCTTCTGAGGCTGCCGCTGAAGGAGCCCTTACCCTCCCACCCCCTTTTTGTTGCTTGTGCCGGTGCTGACTCAGCGAGCAGTCAGGTTGTCTCGACCTATGTTCCTGGAATCCCCAGAACCCAAACGCCCGCCCCTTGTAGGAGCGTTGATGCGACTGGGTGTACGCCTTGCGCGTGGCCTTTGTCAGGATAAAGACTTCACAATCTGTGAGCTGTTCTTTTTATCTAATTCCTCATCAGTGGAAGAGTGGAAGAGGTCACTACCCTCGAAGGGAAGGTCCAATATGCGATCCTGGACGTCGGGGGTTAAATTTAGTAGCCCGAAGCCAGGCCGTCCTTCTCGTGTCCGTGGTGATACAGATGGCCCAGCAAGAGGACTCGATGTGGGCCATGGTGGACTCCATGATGTCCTGCGCTACCAGCCTGGATTCTCCTAGACCCGCCTTGAAGCGTGCCTGGCTCTGCACCAGATGTTCCGGAAAGAAGTCTGCTATTTCCGGCCACAACCTATGGTTAGCGGCTGCCAGCATGGCATCCGCGTTGGCCTGACGCAGGTGCAGGGAGGCATTCCAGTACAGCTTCTTCCCGTACGCCTTCAAGATCGTCTCCTCCTTGCCTAGCAGCGCAGAGGACGACTGAGGCTTAAAGTAGAGCGACGCCTCAGCGATCACTGAAGAATGCGGCTGGGGATGCGTTGATAACAAGAGTGCATCTCCCTCCATCGGTCTATACTTGGCATCAAGGCACCAATTGACAGGTTGGGGCGAGTGAGACTTGAGGCACACCACCTTGGCCAGAGCCACAACGTCTTGCTGCATCGGGATACCTGTTTTAGTAGGGGGTCGTAGGGTGAGGACTTCTGCCAAGACCCCCTCTTCGGGCTGCTCGATCACAGGTTGAGGGAAAGCACAAATATTCTGCCAACCCGGCAAGCCAGTTGTGGAAGGCCTTCGCTGACGACAGTATGTCAGGGTCCTCCTCGTCGTCGTCTGTGTCCACGAGAGTGTCTGGCTGGACCGGAGCAGGTGGAGGAGAGCTGGGCACCGTGGGCTGCGATGTGGAGACCGGAGCCGGAGGCTAGTGTGGAACCACCTGTGCTGTGAGAGGCAGGGAAGCTGGAATCGAAGGAGCCGCAGGGGCCGTGGGGGCTGTGCTGGGGCCTGTGGCGCCAGAGCCATAGGAGGAATGTCTATGGGTGCCGGTAGAGTGACCGGATGGAGCAAGTCCCTTACAGCATCCCGTAGATGGCCCCTATCTGGGGGGGTTTGCATCAGCGACAAGAACCTTTCGAATAACTTGTCTTCGTAGGCAGAAGAGGAGGCAGACGCTATTGACAGAGTGGCTGGGGGCTGCTGGGGTCAGAGCGCACTTTGTCTAGGTAGCAGAGGCAACCTGCCCTGAGCTGCTGATGGATAAACTGTAGGCCACATACCTGGTTGACACCAGTCCCACCTTGGAACGCGTTCACCCGCCTGCTCTGTTCCTAGGAGTGGCATCAGACGAGCGTGCCAAAGTCGTGGTGCCTGGCTCCCTGAGCCTGGCCTCCTCCAGAACTCTTGGTTGTGGAGCATGAGGCCTACCCTGCACCTCAGGTCTGGGCCTGGAAGGCGTGTTGCCCTCGGCATTGTTGCTGGTAGTGCTGCGTTCAGGAGCCCCCCTCTGACATTGAGCCGGTACTAGTGCGTAGCCCCCCGGGTGCAGACCCGGTAGAAGATCCTTGCGGTGCCTTAGCATAGATACCAGTAGGATCAGAAGACCTCCTCGGCCGTAAGGCCGGTAGCTGGGTCAGCCTTGTTGCATGAGCTGGTAACAGAACCAGAGAGGTTCCTCCCGCTTGGGCGTTTCCTCGGGAAGGAGTCGCCCCAACGGGGTGCGATGGAAAGCAACGGCCCTCCCTTGGGCCTTGATCTCTGCTTGACGGATTTCTTCAAGTCCTCTGGAGGCGGCCCTTCGAAGAGCTCCCTCCACCTAGCTAGTCTGTTCTTCAGTGCGCGTGGAGCAGAACATTGCACAAGGTACAACCTTTCCAGCCGTGGACAGGGCCAGGGGCAGGGCCAAGGCAGCGGGGGCAAAGAGCGTAGGGGTCAGGCGTAGGAAAGAGCCCCTCGCAGGCTGGACACATGCTGAAGCTCGCTGAAGTCGACATGCGCCTCGGAGGACCGTTACGCCAGAGGACCAAGTACCTATGACAAATAAAGACAAAAAGATAGAAGAATCCGGGGAAGAGCGCATGGAATTACATGGCAAGGCCAAACCCAGGAGCGCTGGTGAAATCGGCCCATTCCCGTTAACACAGAAAAGGGGACTGGGGAGTGGCGCCGGTGGGCGGAGTCAGGGTAGCGCATGCCCTCAGGGACGCACCCCCGCACGACTCTAAATTTAAAGGGGAAGAAGGTTTTCTTCTGGTGAAAAAGGTTCTGTCTCCCGTCACTTCGAAGGAACGCCCATGCAGTTTGGAGGCAAAGGGATGGGAAGTAAGAGTATATTTCGCTTCGCAGTCTAGCCAGAGTGGTAGGGCTACTAGCAGCAAGCATAGATACAGGCGATATTCCCTGGACTGCTGCATTACAGGGCCCTTTAGAGGCTCAAGAACACACATCATCAGGGAGTTTTGGGATACCACCAGATAGTAATTATGGACAGATGCGCTGACAAAACTAGAATGGTGCCTGCAGACTATGGTGGCTTAGAACGGCTGAGCGATTTTCCGCGACGTTCCAGACCAGGTCAGAGTCGGACACGAGCAGAGCTGGCTGCACAGCAAAATGCGGAAGCTCAGACAGTCAGCAAGTGGTCCGAAGGGGAATTGCAGTTACACATCAATTGTCTAGAGTTGTTAGCGGGCTCATTTGCAGTGCAAGCCTTTTATAAAGACAATTTTCGTATCCTCCTGATGGACAACATCTCAGCAGTCCGATACATTAACCGGATGGGAGGTGCAAAGAGGTTAGCAGGTGTTGGTGAAGGACTTTCGGCACCACTGCTTAGAACAGAATTTAACAGTGACAGCAGAGTATCTGGCAGGCAAACAGAACGTGGTGGCGATTGGATTCACGCTACATCGTGGACTCCAGCAACTGGAAAATGCATCCGGCAATATTTGCCCCCAGGTTGAATGCAATAGACGCCCCAGTACTTCAGTTGGAGGATGGATCTGGGAGCGATAGGAACAGATGCCTTCCTCCACAGCTGAAGGGAGCAGTCCATTACGCCTTTCCACCGTTCATCATGTTGACGAGAGTGCTGGCGAAGGTCCGGAGGGACACCGTGGAAGTAGTGATAATAGCCCTGCTGTGGCAGTCTCAAGGATTGTTTTCAGTAGCGATGGTGTTCCACGGGTTTCCCGAGGATTATTCCATGCAGGCGAGACCTGCTGCGCAGTCCAACCAACCAGATTCCCGCACTGATCGACAAGGTGTGTCTGCAGTTAATGGCTTGCAGAGTTTCAGGAAGAGATGAGAGCTGCCAGGAATGCCCCAGCTCGCTACTGACTTCATCAGGGATCCATGGGCACCTTCCACTCTTCACTGCATGCACCCGATGGGAGACCTGATGTACAGAACAAGGTGTAGTGCCGTGGTTGTTTTTTATTTTCCATTAAAAAAAATGTAAATGGTGGATACATACAATTTTTAAAAAGTTTAAGTGCTGTGAGTTGCAGGATTAAAGGAAATTAAGCATAATGCTCACCTCTGTGTCTTTCATAGAATGAAGACTACCCTGTGCTGTAAGCCTGGGCAATCATCATCGTTTAGTTTATTATTTACATAACACGCCTAACCCTGGAGGTATCTGGGCGCTTGAGCATAGGAAAATTGTTACAGTACAGAAGCAGAAGATTGAGTAGAGCATAGGACCAGGTTACAGGTGGTCGGAGTGGTAATGGCAATAATCAACAAAGCCAGAGACGAGATAGAGAGCACAGGTTACCAAGTGTTAACTTGGTAGCAGTCCTAGGTACAAAGTGCACAATACGATAAAAGCCTGGAGCGTGTTAGCCAATAAAAGCGGGTCAGTAAAGTACATTAGGCAAATGATGACAGAAATAACAGTGGCAAACATGACAACAAATGAAAATAGTGCAGTGGCAAAGGTGTCAGATCCATCATTACGCAGAAGTTGGCCAGGATTAAGTTCACCCCAGCGTCCACACTTGGTTAGGCGACGAGCCAATCTTTCACTATGGATCTGAGAGACCAGAAGGAGGGTTCGGCTCTAATGGCTAGCAGGAGGGAATTCCAGCATTTGGCTGCAAGCACAAGGAAACTAGACCCCACCCCCTCCTGCCGTTTTCAGTTTATACTTGGGTATATTGAGGCAATGCAGGTAAGTAGATCTGGTGGGTCTGGTAAAATGATGCCTTGAGAATTTAGCAGACAAGTATTGCGGGGCTGTGTTAGCCAGACATTTGTGTCTAATGACAAGTGTACAAAGTTTAATTGTGTCATGTACTGGTAACCAGTGAGAGTCGCATCTGAAGGATGAGATATGGCTGGAGCGAGGTATGTTCAGGGCAAATCGAAGGGCGTTGTTCTGGAGAACTTGTAATCTATTCAGGCTGTACTCAGAAGACTCTAGGAATAGGGTGTTACAGTAATCCAGTTTTCATAAGAACAAGTCCCTAGCTAATGTGAGGCAACTGTTTGTGGACAGAAAAGGTTTGCAGGCGTCGATTAGTTTATTGGTATGTGCAGTGGTGGAAGCTGTGGAGTTAACTTGTTTAAGTGAAATGGTGGAATCTAAGTAAACGACAATGGTTTTAACCTCAATGGCAACTTTGATTATATTGCCATCAATGTTAAAGGATCTGTACCGCTGGTCGAGTTTGTTGAGACGGGCTTGGGTACCGACTATCAAGAGCTCAGTCTTGTCATTTAAGCAGAGGCTGCATGTGGCCATCCAGGCTTGTATTTCAAGGTTGTAACGCTCACCTGGTTCCCACGGGGGTGCTGGTCTAGTCTGGATTGCTGTGGCCTCTTCTAGCGTGATGCGCAGGACCCGGAACACCGATTGGACAGGACCTCCAAATCGTGCTTGCCTGGCCCGTAGGAATATCCTTCTGCAGATGAGAAAGGGGATTAACAGTCTGCAGAATAGTGTGCTAGCTCCCCTCTTTCCCCCTTCGTTCCTCTCTAACTTCCACAAAACCCCGGTTTAAGCTCACCTTATGGTTTGGAAGGATGAACTCTCCATCCTGCTTCTGGTGCAGGGGCGCGCGTTCGTCCAGTTACTTCACTGGTTTTCAGAATGGCGCTGGCAAAATCCACTTGACTTTCCTGAGCGATGCGCCGTAAGTATCAAAGTTCAAGTGAGGCCCCCTTTATGTTGTCTTTCTAACCTGTGATCTGTCCTTTATTTCAGGTGCAGAATGAAGGCGATGCGTCGAGGGGTTAAACTGCCGAGGTGAGTAGTGATGAGGGCAATCCCTCTAAATGTCCTTATCATTCCCCAGAAAGGTCTCTTGTCCTTTCCCCATAGGGGCCGGGGTACGGTACCTGCCAACGGGGCGGCGCCGACCTGAAATGTGGAAGAAAAGCCGGTAAGTATTATGGCTGTTAATCAGGCTTTCCTTCTGTGTTCCTTCTGCTCACCTTTTATTTCCTCCTCTCTACCCGAGGTGCAGAGATGTGGCGTCCGATGCTGACAGCCGCGATGGAGCCGGGAGATGTCTCGAGGACAGGTGAGTGAAGCGTGGCGCTGCAGCGAGCAACGCAATGCTTTTAAATGGAAGTCTTTCTTCAGGGATGCTGGCGAGAAGATTCCGGATGCAGGTAAGAAGTTTGAAATAGTCCTTGGTTTTCACCTTTATCTTCTCTTCCTTCCTTGCAGGTCTTCCAGGTTCGAGGCGGGCGTGGCTGGAGTCCAGGAGCAGGAGCAGACACGGTGAGCGTTAAGCTGCAGGAAGCAGAACAACGCGAAGCATGAGCTGCTGTCTGGGCGTGGCTTAAATAGCCTCCAAAGAAGTCCCAGGCATGTATCCTTCCCCAACTAGGTATGTATCCTTCCCTGGCCACGCCCGAGTGAAAAAAATAGTCCCTATGAAAAAATAGTCCCTTTCAGGTCTCAGGGAGGCCTGAAGCGTGCAGCATGGTCTGCATCAGGTAAGTGCACAAAACACCTCCCTTTATGAGCCTGGCGCCTATGGCGCCAGGACTGATGTCCAACATGAGCCTGGCGCCAAAGGCGCCAGAACTGAGTCCAAAGAGCCCCTATAAGGGGCCGCTGGGCTTTTACCCGAGGGCATGATGCCTGCTTCCGGGGGTGCTGGGCCTGGCCTGGTGCTCCGGGGGTAGGCATCATGACAAAGGTAGATTTCGTTGTGCTTTCTAGAATCTCTCTCATAGCAACTAGTGAGGGTGATGAGGACCCGAGTGTCATCTGCATAGTTAGTGTAGGTGACACCGAGGTTATCAAGACTATCAAAGAGGAGCTTAGTAAAAATATTATAAAGCGTAGGTGAAACACAAGAGCCTTGGGGACTCCACAGTGGATGGGTACTGGCTTGGCGGCCGCTGTGGGTGCGAAAACTCTAGTTCTATTTGTAAGGAGGGACTGAATCTAACTGATTGCATCTGGTGAAAATGCTGCTGCGGAAGACAGATGTTCAGTCAAGATTCGATGGTCCACAAGGTCAAACGGTGCTGAAAGGTCCAGCAGGAGCAGGATGGGCAGGTTGCCCTTGTCTTTGGCTTCGTCCATTTGGATCTATAAATCCAAGAGGGCTGTTTCCGTTCCATGTCTGGGTCTGAAGCCAGACTGACACAGACCGAGAAGATTATCTTCCAAATGTTTTTGAATTTGGAGATATGCTACGCTGTCCCATACCGTAGTTATGGGTCTGTAGTTCGTCGGTATGTTTGGATCCAGGTTGGGTTTTTTGAGGAGAGGCATGACCCATGCCTCTTTGAGGTTGTTTGGGACTATGCAGTTAACGAACTCTTGTAACATCTACTGACCTCTCCTAAAATAGACATCGCCATCAGGCCTCAAGCAACTTACGCACCTTCACAAAGTCAGCGCACCACCAGAAGCCACATCTCGGGAAGATAGCTCAGGGGCAACACGCTCGCCTTGGAAGCAAGATGACATGGAGCAACAGAGGTTTAATCCCCGCGTCTGTACTTAGAAACCTCTGGGTGTTAAGCACATTGTTCGATAAACAATTACAATATCACCATACTGCAAACAAAACTGCTTTAGGGGAAACACAGGAAATCTGCATGTTCATGCTATGTAGCCTAGAAGGATACCAATGTAGATATGGATGACCCATCCATCTTACACTTCAGAAGGACCTTCAAACAGCATCTTGCAGGTCCCTGCCCTCTTCCCCCCATCCATCCCGGCTCCTCTGCTACACCTGCACGCTATCTTTATTCCAAAAGACAACTCTCCCATGCATAGCGCTTGGATACTTTACAAATCGGTTTGGGCTTTATAAATCCAAGACATGTATACTTTGAGAAGACCGTTGGGCCAGAATTAATTCTCAACAGGAGTACCATGTACTTGTAAAGCACGCTTTGCATAGCAAACCTCAGGGATGAAGATTGCAGATCTACGTTACACATCCAGTAATTCTTTTAAAGTTATTGAACAATCTGATAGGGAGCTAGCATCAATGTTTCTTAATTCACATACTTGTTTGCAATTTCAAGGTCTTAGATGGATTTCAGCCCTTTTGACCATCTATCTTTTCTGATGCGTCTATACCACTCCATTGCCCCGTTCTTAAGGAGAGCTTGTCTACTGAAACAGCTGGTCTAGGTGCTGATGGGATCACAGTTTGAGAAACAGAAGGAGAGCGAGGAGTGTTTACAAACTTTAGACAATAACCATTCTGTACTGTTTTGCGCCCCACAATTTTCTTCATCATATGCCACAACGATAAGTGTCTTCTTCCTCCTACCTAGGCACTCACCAGTGGGGCAAGTTCAAAGTCTTTATACCTTTTACATCACAGAGGGTTCCCCACTGCTGCGGATGACCAAGGTTTCCCTCTTTGGCTCTGGAACCTACGGTGCTACTGAGGTTTGTACTGGCCTTGAAAGGGCTAGTTCTCTCAACGAGAAGCAGAGTGGTTGCGGGGTGAACAAGAAGCAGAGTGGCTGCGGGGTCAACGAGAAGCAGAGTGGCTGCGGGGTCAACGAGAAGCAGAGTGGCTGCGGGGTCAACGAGAAGCAGAGTGGCTGCGGGGTCAACGAGAAGCAGAGTGGCTGCGGGGTCAACGAGAAGCAGAGTGGCTGCGGGGTCAACGAGAAGCAGAGTGGCTGCTGTGGCAAATTTAACCACCCAGCAGAGCTCCTCTACATCACCAAACTGCATTTTCAGCACTACCAGCAGAAGGGCTGTGCTAGTTCTGTTGAGCACTCTCCCCTTGCATCAAAACTGCGTTTTGCAGCTACAAAAATGATGGCTGTGCTGTCTCTGCCAAGCACATATGGGGCGAGACGGATCATGGAACACCCCGAGAACGGCTGCCAGTGTTTTCCTTATGTGCACCAAAGAAAAGAATTGAAGAGCAGCGCTGCGAGGCTGCTAGCTCAAAATGTCCCATGGAAAAAGGAAATATTTTGCATTTAAAATGACTGCGCCCTGATGCTCCTTTTCACCGTTTCAACAGTACACAGTTGGTTCCAGTGAGACCCAGGTATGTTTATCCACCTTCAGGTTGTGCTCTAGCAAAAAGGGGCATTTCTCATTGAATGACATGCTATGTCAGACAAGATCTGTGAAATAGCAAAGAACTTCAATCCAAGCTGTACGCAAAACACTTTCCTTTTTGCAAGAAAATGACACAGATAAACCCTTCCTAAGAAGCTCTGTCTCCCTTTGCTCATGTCAGTTTCATTGGACCCTTGCTTTGAACAGATTCCTGTGTAGTAGAAATTGACTATGGCCATGGAAATGCTCAGAATAAAGATACCAGGAAAAGACGCATTTGAAAGTGACAGCAAAGGAAAAATTAACCACGTGTAAAATTGTGCTTTTTACAAACAAGAAAATATCTGTATAAAAGTGAAATGTTGAATTAAGGTCCTGTCCTTGCATAGCAATGTGATGGGGGTTTGTTTTAGAACATATATGAGATTCAATTCCAACAGTGTTGAGTTCTGGTTCAGAAAAAAAATAAAAAATAAAAATCATTTGCTGTGAAGCCAGCAAGAAACACGTTTTTTCCTGGCCTGGCATTAAAGGACTTAGCTTCCTGAGAACAGGACCTGCCTTCCTTCAAGTGGACAGCCCCCGAGGCATATGAATAGGCAAGGGTGGTGGATCTCGCACCCTCGTCAGACTGTGGCAGTGCTCCAGCCTGGTACAATGGATTTCTGGGACACATTGTTTTGACTTTCTGGTAGCACCTCCCCTCTACTCAAACTGGAGAGCTTCAAAGACAAATCCATGGCAACACAGGTCTAGGGCCTGACAGTTGGCTGTGGGTTTGAAAGAAATGCCCTTATTTCGAAGACAAAGCCGACCCCTCTGGGACAAAAGACTGTTCTTATTTCATAAACTTTAAGACTCTTATTTCTGCAACCGGAAAACACAGGAATGCAAAAGTTTAACAGTTTAAATGTAATTTTTGTGCCATTAAAACAAGATATTGTGGCTTTCCCTAGCATGTATGGGACGCAAACGGCAAGAAAAAGAAAATCATGGGAAAAGTGTACATGGTATAACTTTGAAATTTAATGCAAACATGCTCTGTGATAATAGGTACACACATGGTACACATATACAACATTGTAGAATTTGAAGTGAAATATTTCCCACCAAAACTTGTGAAAGATTATATTAGAATGACTTCAGATGTGTGAATTATAATGACAGGTTCGGTGTAAAATATGGAATCTGCTTATGTGATTTTCAAAAGTGCTACAACTGTAAAAATGTGCAATTTATGTCAACCGATTTTGGCTAAAATTACTGTGGTAGGGCCATGGGCATTATAAGCACACACCTTAAAACCGATGTCATGTCCCTGAAGTCCCACCGGCTGACAGGAAGGCCGTAACAGTCCCCTCTGGCCAATCCAGTTGTAAATCCTGTGATGTCACCCGACTTATAAAAGGTGGAGCCTCATAGAGACAAAGGAAACTTCTGCATTTTCCAGCCCCTGGGTATGCAGACATTCCAAATTCACTCTGCAAGATTCCAGATTCCACTGCCAGGCCAGAGCAAAGCCGACCCTATCCAGGAAGGACCATTGATCAAGAAAACCCCCACTAAAAATGCCAATATCTTTGGGAGAAAGGGGGAAAAGCTGTTGTACTCTTGTTATGTTAATGTTAAAGGACATTTGTACCGCGCACTATCACCACCGAAGTGGTCCCATGGCGCTCTGACGGCTCTGAAAAAGGGGAGGAGAAGGGTGGGTTAGTGGGAATAAGCCGGAAAAGTGCAAGAAAGCAGTGATGTGCTGTTGGCAGCCTCAGCCCGGTGGGTCCGGTGGGTCCGTTGGCTGGGCTTGGGGTGTTTTACGGTCGATAGTCATGTGCTGTTGTGCAAGTGTATGTGTGGTTTGTTTTGTTGTTGCATTGTTGTGAAGTTTGTGCAGATTGCTGCGTTTAAGGATTGTGGTTGTCTTTGGTTAGAGTTTGAGAGGTGTATGCAGAGGGATGATATTGTTAGTTGGTTGGTTAGTTGGCATTGCTGTCCCTGCAATTATGGGATTCCATCTAGGTGCGGCACATGCTGACATTAACATTTCTATCTAGATGCGACGCAAGCTAGGGTTCAGAATTCTAAGTGTGGTGCATGACCAGAACGGCTTTTTGTCCCGCTACCTGCATGCCAGCTGTACACCCGATATCCAGTGACCCCACCAGGCCCAGCCGTCCCATCTAGGAGAGCCTGTCGCTGTGACCAGATATTGCCTTGCTGTCCAGAAACCCGGTCTGCTGTCCAAATTACCCCATTCAAGTGCTTGTTGTGAGTATTTCCCTTCCCCAACAACCACAAACAGCATCCCTTGCTCTGTTACCTTGTATTTGGTCACATCCCATAGAAATCCCGTAACTGCCTTCGTGAAATCCTTTAAACTGTCAGAATCCTCTGTGTACCGTGCCGTGTTGTAGGAAAATCTGTAGTGATCTCCAAGTGTTAGCACCATTCTTTTCAACTGATTTCTGTCCTTTTGCAAGTCCTTAGTACTGTTTTGATTAAATAAATTATTTCTCCCTGAAAGAGGCATACAGCGTGAAGGGGTTACAATTGCAGCTTAACCTGCTTATTCACGGGAGGCGTTTCTCTTTTCTAGCCAATAAAATCTGGTTCAAGTGAGACTTGTCCTTTCCTTTCCAAACCAATTTTTCCCTGTCCACTGCTTTTACTTTTAAACCAAATTTCCTTTCCTGTTAAGAATCTCATCCAGTCATTCATCTAGAGTTCCCTTTTCACTTTCATATTATACCTGTGAGGTGCATCTGTCCCTTAGCATAAAAAACGCAATCTGATTTTGTCTATTCCACCCGTTTTTCAAACCGTTTTGACATTTGAACCAGTGAAAGTAAGCAAATACAATTTCTACGCGTGTGATTTGGCTGCACTGCGTTTTCACTTCAAAACTGATTTTCTGAACTATATGCCCGTTGTTAGTACCTTGCCTTGTAGTTTTCTAGTGTTCCTACATCCCTGATACTGCTATAACTAATTTACTTCATTCATACGCACATGTAATACAAATAATTACTAATTCCGAGCGCTATTTTGTGCAATTGCAAAGGTTTTTAAATCCGATTTTACCTCCCATATCGTGGGGGAAGGTTGGATTTTAATTCTGTTTGCTGCCTAGAATACCTTGCTATTCCTTTCTATCCACCCAAAATTCAGTTAATCGGGGCTTGAGGGAGCGTTCCAGGGGGAAATCTTAACTAGGGTGCTATCTACCCGAAAATTAATATTGCTCCCATTCATTTGTGCAGGTTATATTATAAGGTCAAACAAAGTGTATTCCATCATTTTACAGTCTTTAACGCAAGTTGCCTAGCAGTACTAAATGACTGCACCACTGGGGTGAATAATGACCCTAAACAAATTGCTGGAAGAAAATGGTTGGGGATGCTGAAAGCGGTAGGTCTGGTAGTGTTGAATGACTCCTTTGATGGTGGAAAGAAAGGATTGTTTACATGGCATGGGGTCCCAAACCTCTACAATCTATTATATCTGCACTGACGATCTTTTTAAGAAATGCAGAGTAAATAAAATTATTGAGAGCAAATTTAGTGACCACTGCATACTTAGGGCAGAATTCACTGTAAAAAAGGCAGCTGTAAGAATAGAGAGTGATAAAGAACTTCACAGTTCTTAATTACTTGGGGACCCTATATGGACATTTAGACTTGCAGTGGAAAATGAACGTTTTCTGCACAGAGGCCTCCTGAATAAATTCCCACAGGGGGTACCACATAATGGGGCAAAGGGTAGTAGGGAGTCTAATAGCACCCCAAACATGTCTTTGATGAGTATTTGGTGGTGGCAAAAAGGAGGATGAGATGGGAGTTGAGAAAAGCTAGAAGGGGGGACCTCCAGTGGAATGTATGCTCTAAAACCGTTAAAAGAATGAAACAAATTTACAGAAACTACTGTAAGATCAGGAGAGCGATTATGCTGCAGCTGGATGCAAAATCTACGCTAGGTGTTTTGGTCAGGAAAGATGCTAGAGCCTTTTGGCAATTGATAAACCCGGGAAAAGATGAGGCACTCTTAAACAACTGAATGCAGTGCCAGAGCAGAAATGGGTGGCCTTCTTTGAAGAACTATATGGGAATGAGGAGGAAGTATTAGGGGGGACACCGGCAGTAGATGTTGAAGGATGGGTTGATGAGAGATCATTGCCGATGGAGATCATGGCCTTGATAAGGGCATGAAGTACTCTTTTGCAGCATGTCCAAATGGCCTGTCTTATGCCCTTTTCAAGGACAAACCGGAAATCTGGGGGAAGATCTTGACAATCAGATTTAGAGGCATCATATGATCAGGAGTGTTCCCTTCATCATGGGAACTGCCCAACGTTGTGCCCATTTATAAGCAGAGAATAATAAGAGATGGACTGCAAATTCTTTTCGTCGGTTCTCGTGGGTTACTTAAATGGGTGATGGACTCTAAAAGGCGGTCAGTGTTCCATAATGGCTTTAGAAAGGGCCACTCAACATCCCTGAATGCAGTGTTACGACTTTTCCAGCAGACTGCTTGGGCTTCGAAGGAAGGATCAATCTTTGTAGCCTCCATAGACCTGTCAAATGTATTTGATAGGGTTGATCGAAATATACTATGGCATAAGCTGCATTAATGGTGGTTTCCCGAAGACTTGAGGATCCTGATGAAACTGCACTGTAATTCAACAATCAAAGTAGGATTAAATAAAGAAGGTGATTTATTCAGGAGTATGGAAGTAAAAAGGGGGATACGACTGGGAAGCATTTTAGCCCTGTGCATCTTTAATCTGTACGTACCGGACGCTTGGGAGTATCTGCATAAGTGCAGTTTTGTGTCCCCAAAAATAGAAATCTGAGAGTACCTGTCCTATGCGGATGACTTTCTGCTATTCGAAGTCACAAAGAAGCGCTTGCAACGACTTTTGAAGGGTTTTTCCGAGTGTGCTTCCAAAAATGGGCTAAAGATTAACCCTGTAAACACTAAGATTCTGCACTTCTCAAGAGGAAGGAAAGGGGAAAATATGTCATGGTCCCTAGAGGAGTGCAGTATCGGATGCTCAGACCAGATCACTTATTTGGGCTTGGACATTCTTGCAGTCCATCTAGTGGAAGAATCTGGGCAGGATGAAAGTAAAGCCTGAAGCATTGGCAATACAACTAACAACGCTTGATGGCAAATTTGGTAGGTTCTCGATCATGCCGGCCGTCCAGTTCTATGAGTTGAACAATTGTCCCTAAATTGCTGTATGGTGGGGAAGGATTTGGGGTCACCCTTACTGAAGGCTTGGAGTCCCTGGAAGCATTGATTTGGAGGCGGTGCTTGAAATCGCCTAATGCAATCCCGATGCCAGCAATTCGGGATTGAACTTGGGCTGCTATCACTGAAGGCACGAGTGTGCTGGAAAAAATGGTCACTACTAGCAAAAATAGTTGGCCTTATGGAAGACACGCTTTATGAAATAAAAAAAACATCTAGCAATAATGAGGTCATTAGGTAAGGAGGTCGTTCTATGTATATTGGAAAAGGAATGTGAGAATATGTTGGGGGAACTAGGGTAACATAGTTCGTTACTAAACAATCAGGGAAAAGTTAAAAAATCTGTCTTTGATAAAGATTGGTGGGACACTCTGGAACGTTTCCTTGCTTACCCTTCTCTGAGGCATCTATCAATGGAGCATAAATCCAGGGGAACCATATCGAATATTATGCTTCAATTCCCAAATAAATATATGCAGAATCAACTCCTTAGGTTAAGGTGGAATATGCTAGAGTCTGAGTGCTAGGGAAGAATGATGGAAAATGTAGGTTCTGTGGAACTTGTGGGGAGGTTGAAACATGTAGACATATGGTCCTGGATTGTTTGGCCTTGGCCGAAGCAAGGAATACACATACGAGTACATTCTGCAGTAAATGGATGAGGTTACAGGTTTATCAAGTATGGCAACGATGCGTCTGTATCAATAGCACAAAAGACTGACTTGAATTTGCAGCCTTCCTTGGAGTTAACAAAGGGGAATGTTCCTTGAAACATGCACGGATGACAGAAATTAAGAAGACAAGAGTATGAATTGGATGTATAATTCTTTTTTTCTTTCTTTTAGATTATGGTTGTAAAATTTTGAGTTTTATTTGTCTCGTTTTATTCTTCTGTAAAGATATTTTATCGAATTGTTATTGTTCTTTTTCTATGAGATTGTTGAAAGTTTTTTAAAACTAAAAACCACCCCCAAAAAAAGAAGAAATACAAAACCTTCCAGTTAAGGTTCTCATCTTAAAGAAAACTCCTTCTCTAGATAAAAATAAAATGAAGAGGCCTATTGCCCTTGGAGCCACAAGTCCCGATGCAGGTCTTTTCAGGAGGCCATGGGTCTCTTTTAGGAAGATTGACTAAGTGCTGGCTTGAGCTAACAAGTAGCTGTTCTCAGATTCAGTAACTGACCCTTTCCTAATACATTCCATCTTAGGGGCGACTAGGGGAGGATAGCCGTCCAGAACGCCACCATTCAAGAATAGGCAAGGGAGAGCCAAGTCTAAGACAAAGCCCACACAAGCCTTGGAGACATGGGGAGAGGGCAAAAAAGGTAAGCTTACTCCCCCCCCCCCCCCATCGACTAAGATTCTCTCAGGGACCAGAGCAGGAGTTGCTGAAATCACAGGCCCAACTGGATTCCTGCCCTGGTTCCTGTTGGGGGAAGCCCATGGGTCACCGGTGCAGGGGTCACTTCAGGCGTTGGATTCTTGGGACCAGCTATTTCATGCTTTCGTGCTTTGATGGACCGTATTCTGGACAGCTGGACACTCAGGAAAGAGACTTGGGACCACCTCTGTGGTGATTACCACAAAGGACTCCCAGGACATGATGCAGGCTGCAAACAGAATGGCCACTTGGAGATAATAGCATAAAGTGACCTTTGTGGCTGAAACAGAGAAACTGGACCTGCAAGTCCCTTCTTCGCGGTAGAGAGGTCCAACTTCGGGGAAGTGCTTCCGGTTCCATAAACTGAGGACCCGCAGAGTCCCAAGGCTCAACTCGCGATGGCGACCATAGCAGCGAAGCAGCCCAGGACGACATCTGGCTAGCCCCCAGGTTGGTCCCGGGACTGTTCAGGGCGAGAAAAGGCAACTAAAGATCTTCCAACTAGTTGCCGATTTTCAGCAGGTTATCCTCCTACGTAGGTCTCTTGGCTCCAACCATTATCTGAAGAGAAGCTGCAGGGATCCCCTTCTATCCAAGACTCAGGCTTGAGTTGCCCCCAGCCCATCAATGGCAATGATCTGCACCATGCAAACTGGCAGGCAGGGCCTTTCCAATCCTGGAAAGCCTCTGGCAATTGCATCTGCCCAGCAATAGGGAAACCTGGCTTGGATGTAGGGGCCCAGTCAGGCCAAGCCTCCTAACATCCAGTCACACACATTTACAGACTGCTACTTCGCCCTTCCAAAGTTGGAGCTTTCCCATGGAAAAGTGCTTATCGTATATATGGAAAAACCAGCCAGTCCAGGGCAGGAGCAAAGGCCAAACTACAAGATGGCTATAAGACAAGTGAAAATCTTGTGGCACTGCCATTTTACAGTATATGGTACACTAACTGACATTCAAATTATAAGTTACTCACCATAGTGACTTACGTACTCTTAGTCCCCTTTCCTCCATACTGCATGGGTGTCCCTTCCAAGGGACGGGAGACAGAACCTTTTCAACAGAAAAAATCTTCTTCCCCTTTAAATTTAGAGGCGAGCGGGTGTGCGGCCCATGCAGCATGCGCTGCCCTGACTCTGCCCTCCGGCGCCACACCCCAGTCCGCATTGACATGTCGACAATAGATTTAACATTGCCTAATGTCACCAATATTAGGGGGAGGTTGGTGGGACGTATGGAGGAAAGGGGACTAAGAGTACGTTAGTCACTACGGTGAGTAACTTACAATTACTCTTATGTTCCGTCCCCTTTCCCCATACTGCATGGTCGATTACAACTGAATGTAGCCCCAGGGTGGAGAGGAGACCCTCCTTAAGCAAATAGGTTCCTCAGAACCGCATGTCCAAACGCTGCATCAGATCTAGAGCGGGCATCCAAACAGTAATGCTTGCAGAAAGCCGAGGGAGTGGCCCAAGTGGCCACCCTGCTTATGACCTGCCAAGGGACAAGGTGCTGGAATGCGATGGCCTTTGCCTTGGCCCCGACTGCGTGGGCATGCATGTTGGCCGGAAGAGGCTTGTGCTGACCCTCGTACGCTTTCTTGATGGCAGAGACCATCTGGCAGGATATGGATGCCTTGGAGGCCTGATAGCCTGGTCTTGAGCCTCCGAAAGTGACGAACAGGACATCCGATTTGCGGAAGCCCTTGGTCCTGTTCAAGTAAATTTCAGGGCACGCCTGACATCCAGGTAGTGCAGCACTTTGTGCTTCGTCTTTGGGATAGGCAAAAAACATAGGAAGGACAATTTCCTCGTTCAAGTGAAAAGCTGACGGTAACTTGGGCAGAAATGACGGGTGTGTCTGCAGAACTACTTTGTCCTTGTGAAAGGTAGTATATGGTTCCGAGGCGACCAGCACCTGGATTTCACTGCCCCTACGAGCCGAGGTGAGGCCGACTAGTAAGGCCGTCTTGATGGTGATCAACCTGATGTCCGCGGATGCCATTGGCTCCAACGGTTTATGCGCCAGGGTGCCCAAGACTGTGTTGAGGTCCCACACAGTGTGCGGTCTCTTGCCGGGCAGGTAGAGCCTTGCGAGCCCCGTCAAATGTTTGACAATAGGGTTGGAGGAGAAGATCCCCCTCCTCCGTGTTCCTGTAAGCCCTGATGGATGCGAGGTATGTACGGCAAGTGTTGACCTGCACTCCAGAGTGGGCGAGGTGCGCCGAGAAGGAGAGCACATTGTCAAGGTACGTGCCAGGGGGTCGATTTCTTTGGAGTCCGCCCAGTGGCAGAATCTGGTCCATTTGCTTTTATACTGGGCCCTGTTAGCCTTGCTTCTGGCGCCCTGTATGATTTCCAGATTAGCCTGTGAGAGGCTGAGGTGCTGCAGCGTTACCTGCTCAGGTACCACGCTGTGAGGGCTAGTTTCTGTGGCGCGGGGTGGATGACTCTGCCCCCCTGCTGTGCCAGAAGATGTGCTGGCCCATCGGGAGGTGAATTGGAGGCATCTCCGAGAGGCTGAGCAGCTCCGAAAACCATGGCCTGGCCGGCCACCATGGAGCTATTAGAATGATGTCAAGCTGGCGAGACTCCTTGATCTTGCAAATCACTCTGTAAATCAGCAGATTGGGCGGGAAGGTGTAAGCCTTCATGCCGTTCCACTGAAGCTGAAATGCATCGCCCAGGGAGCTGGGGCCCTGTCCCTGCCAGGAGGCGAACTAAGGGCACTTCCTGTTGTGACAGGTGGCAAAGAGATTCACCCGAGTATGACCCCACCTGTTGAAGATCTCCCAAGGTTGTTTAGCTGCCACTCCTAATTGTCCGCTCCCAACCTGCTGAGCCTGTCCCCTTCCAGGCTGGATTCCCCCGGGAGGTGGACTGCCATGAGGTCGATGTCGTTTGAGGGCCCACACCCACACGCTGGTAGTCAGTCTGCACAGCATAGGGGATCTGGTGCCTTCCCGCTTGTTGACGTAATACATGCTGGTCGAGTTGTCTGTTTGGATGAGGACAACCTTTCCCCTGAGAAGTGGTATTAATGCTCTGAGCGCTAGCCAGATGGCGTTCAGCTCTAGCCAACTGATGTGCTATTCCTGTCGAGTCCAGATGCCGTGGACCGAGAGATTGTCTAGGGTGGCTCCCCAACCTTCGAGCGAGGAATCTGTGGTGATGGTGGCCTGCGGGGAGGGCGGCCAAAAAGGCTTGCCCGTCCGCAGGTTGCAGACCCTGGACCACCATGTTAGGTCCGGGTGGAGGAGGAACGTTGATCATCTCGGCTTGAGAGCCCCGCTCTTGGTTCCATGAGGCCGCAAAGCGCAGCAGAATCCTCCTCATCCTCAATCTTGTGTGTGGGACGGCTAATAGGACCTCTGCCAAACGAGACCCAGGAGATGCTGGTACCACCATGCCGAGGTCACCTCTGCTCAGGAAGTGGGTGGTGGCCCTCTTAATGGCCGAGATCTTGTCCTCCGACGGAAATACCTTCTCTGAGCACGTGTCCCAGATGAGGCCCAACAATGTCAAAGTCTGCGTGGGTTGCAGCTGCGACTTTTTGAGATTGAGCGAGAAGCCCAGATCGTGCAGCGTGTTCATAAGGCCAAAAGGAAGGACCTTGTATTGGAAATGGTAGCCCATGGTCCTGAACCGTAGGAAAGAATGATGGGGCTGCCAGACCGTGAAGTGTAGGTACGTGTCCTTCACATCTAGGGAGCACATCCAGTCGCCCTTGCACAATATCTCTGCTATAAAGCTGGCGTACCCATCTTGAATTTTTGCAGGGGTAAGGAGAGGTTGAGGGTGGAAAGGTCCAGGACAACTCTTAGGCCCGCCTGGTTCTTCTTCTGAATGGCCAAAATCCTGGAGTAAAAGCCCAAGCCTCGCTGAGAGGCTGGGACTTCCTCCAATGCCTGGCTCTCCGCCAAAAGAGTTCATGTCCCAACCTGTGGGAGGGGAGGGAGGAGAGGCTGGGATAGGGAGGCGGTACCCCGTGGATACTACGGAGAGGACCCAGGGGTCCGAAAAATTCTGGTGCCAGAAATGTACATGGAGAGCAAGCCTGCCCCCCACCAGAGACAAGTGGACCCGAAGGGGCGCATCATGCCTTCTTTCCCTCAGAGGCTGTCAAGGAGGAGGGAGGACTGGAAAAAGCCCCCACCCCCTTTTTGTTGCTTGCACCGGTTCTGAGACAGCGAGCGGTCCTGCTGCTTGGATCTCCGTTCCTGGAAGCCGCGGAAACCCTCTGTACGTACGGAGCGCTGCTGAGATTGGGTGTACGATTTGGGCGTGGTCTTTGTCAGGATGGATAAAGACTTGGCCGTTTGTGAGATGTTTTTGTTCTTGTCCAGCTCTTCGTCCGTGGAGGAGTGGAAGAGGTTCCCCCCAGCCCCTCGAACGGTAGATCTAATATGCGTTCCTGGACGTCCGGGTTGAATTTTGTTGCCTGGAGCCAGGCTGTCCTCATGTCCGTGGCGATACAGATGGTCAATATGGGCAACAGTGGATTCCATGAGGTCCTGCGCCACCAGCTTGACCTCGGCTAGCCCTGCCTTAAAGTGTGATTGGCTCTGGGTAGGGAGCTCCGGGAGGAAGTCCGCGATTTTCCGCCATAATCTTTGGTTGGTGGCAGCCAGCATGGCATCGACGTTGGCCTGACGAAGATGCAAGGATGCGTTGGAATAGAGCTTCTTCCCGTACGCCTCCAAGATCATCTCCTCCTTGTCTAGCAGCGCTGCAGAGGAGGAGGCTGAGAATGACTGAGGCTTGAAGTATAGTGATGCTGCAGCGATCACAAAGAAGTGTGGCGGCGGATGGGCCGAGAGCAAGAGTGTATCCCCCCTCCAGGCATCGATTGACCGGCTGGGCGGAGTGGGGTTTGAGCCAGCCCTTCTCGGCCAGGGCGACTACATTGGTTTGCAGTGGCATCCCTGTTTTTGCAGAGGCGTGTCATGTGAGGACTTCTGCCAGAACCCCCTCTGCCGGCTGCTAGACCCCGGGCTGGGGTAGGCCCAGATACTCTGCCAGCCCTGCAAGACGTTTGCAGAAGCCCCTGGCTGAATATGGCGTGTCCGGATCCTCCTCCACTAGGAGTAGTTGGCGCCGGAGGCCGGGGAAGGGGGACTGTGGCCAAAGGCTGAGGAGGCAGCGGATTCTGGTACGGAGCCGCCTGAGGAGTCAGCTGGGGAGCCGGAGGCAGCGGCTGCGCCGGCGGAGGTGCTTGTGGTGCCGCTAGCATTGGGGTAAGGACTTCCCTGATGGCGTCTTTGAGGATAAGCGTGTGCTGCAAACTCTCATCTCAGAACAGGTTATCATGCCATGTTCTTTCTGGAGAGGAGCGCCTGCTACCTTTTTTTTTTAAAGTCTTTGAGGATAACCCCCCATCAGAGGTGACTTCATGAGGCAGAGGAACCTCTCGAAGAACCCCTCTTCACTCGCTGAGGAGGTGGCAGGGGGTGCTGACGGAGTAGCTGGGAGCTGCTGGAGCCGCTGCGTACTCTGCCCGTATGGATGCAGTGGGAAGCTGACCTGTGCAAAAGAGGGATAAGCTGTAGGCCACGTACCTGGTTGAGGCCAGTCACACCTCGACACTCGTTCTTCACTGAATCCCTGGAATGGCATTGAACGGGTGCCTCTGTCAGGCGTGGCGGCCATCTTGTCGAGCTGCCTGCCACGTGCCTGCGATGTGTTGCTCGGCCCGCTGGGCCCAGCCTCCTCCAACACTCTTGCATGTGGTTCACAAGCCCTACCCTGCTCCTTGGGCCTAGGCCCGGTAGGTGGGACACCCTCGACCCGGTAGAGCTGCGTTTAGGCGCCCCCTTGGACGTATTGCCGGTACTATGGTGTAGCCCCTCAGCCAGAGTGCCGGTACAAGGGCGGAGCCCCTCGGGCGAAGACCCGGTTAAAAACTTCCGGTCCCTCAACACTGTCACCACGAGGATCAGAGGATCCCTCTGCCCAGAGGCCGGTAGCTGCAGCAGCCTTGGTGCACGTGCAGGTAGAAGGACCTGACCGGTCCCTCCGTGGCGGGAGTGTCCCTGGGAAGGAGTCTCCTTTGCGGTGTGTGATGGAAAATATCAGCCCTACCTTGGGCTTGGTTCGATGTTTCACGAAGTTCTTGAGGTCCTCTGGAGGCGACTTCTGAAAGAGCTCCCTCCAACCTGGCTAGTATGTTCTTCAGCGCTTTCGCGGACAGCGAGCCTCACAAGCTTGCCTGTACAAGCTTGCCAACCATGGTCTGGGCCAAGGAAACATAGGCAGAGGGCGTGGGGGTGTGACGTTGGGAAGAGCCCATTGCAGGATGGACACCTGCTGAACCCTGTGGAAGTCGACATGCGCCGGGGAGGGGCGTGACACCTGAGGACAGAGTACCTGAATGATAAAAAGACAGGAAAAGACAAAGAGAAGAAGTATCTGCGCGTGGAATTACATGGCCAAAGCCAAACCCAGGAGCGCTGGTGAATTCGTCCCGTTCCCATCGACGCAGAAAAGGGGACTGAGGTGTGGCGCCGGAGGGCGGAGTCAGGACAGCGCATGCTCTCTGGGCCGCACCCCCACGACCTCTAAATTCAAAAGGCAAAGAAGGTTTTTTTCTGGAGAAAAAGGTTTGGTCTCCCGTCCTTGGAAGGGACACCCAAGTAGTATGGAGGAAAGGGGACGGGACGTAAGAGTACAGTAGATTACAAATGTGCATGATACTATAAAAATGAAACCACTACAAAGTACCCACTGCCACCAGCCCATCCTGGATGCAAGGTGCACAAATTCAAGTTGCAAGCTACTAGCCAGCCATAAAAAAGTCAGACACCACCTCAATTTCATACATAAAAACAGCACACCATTTCTTACTCGCCCATAGTCAAATATCACTAACAAGTGGCAAATGCACATTTTGTGCCCGGCTGGACGCATCAAGCAAGTAACCACCAAGTTACCAAAAACAAAGTTATAGGGACAGTGTCCTTACCGCACTTCGCAGAAAGCGATGTGTGCAGAATAAACAGAGAACATTACTATGTTATGATCTGTTGGTTTGTACCGCGCATAACTGGCACCCAAGGTCAGTCTGCAGGCGCTCACGTGGCTCTTCAAGAAAGAGGACAGGGTTCATTAGGGAGGGTAGAGGAATAGGATCGGTACAGAACCAATAGAAACTGTGTGTTGGGTTGCAGTTGGGTGGAGTGTGTGCACTGGCTGCTTGTATACACAAGGGTGAGGCCCAATGCCTGGGATGTTTGATTTAAGTGAACTTCTTATGTTGGGTGTGTGTTTTTTTTAATGCATAAATTGGCTGGTATTGAAGGTTGTGGTTGCACACACTGGCTTGTGTATCTTGGGGGGAGGGGTGTAGTTTGCCTAGCTGAAATGGCCGTCTATAGTAAGGGAAGTGTGCAGGAGGGGAGAAGGGGAGGGATGGTTAGTACCTTGGGTACTCTCAAAGTTCTTCTAGGCAAGGCTAATCTTCACAGTTCTATGTAAATGTGACGCATGGCTCATCTTCACGATTCTATCTAGATGTGACACATGGCTAATCTTTGGGAAATGTCCAATGTAACATTTGCTACCCTCAAAATACATCTGGGTGCAACACATTTCTTTCCTGTGAAATACATTGAAATCCTGCCTGACGTGTGCCCCCCCTAGTATACATGCGGGTGCTACACAATTCAGTACCAGCGATAACTATGAAGCTCATCAAAATGGATGACTATGGGGGTAGCACCATTCAACCCAGAGGCTAGCTACGTTAGCATTGTTTACATAGCAGTAGTATAGGAATGGCTGGGCTTCTGGAACTCAAGAATGGTTGTGCTTCCTACCGGTATCGCCCCATGAAGGCCATTATAGGGCGTGGGAAAGTTCAACACAAACTAGCTATGGTGCGGAACATAATGGCTAACTATAGGGCGCAGTGGGAGAGACACTCAAAACTTAACACAGCAGTAGTGGGACAACACCTAGAGTTTGAAAACAGGATTAGTGGGCAGACCCCTAGTTAGGAGACCGCAGTAATTGGGAAACCCCTAGAATTGGGGTACAGCTCTAGTGGAAGAGCACAGTTAAGCACACCAAATAAAAATGCTCGATGGGCTGATAACCACAGGGGCTATGTTATATTAGGTAGTAAGAATGGTGGGGCTTTGCTGGAATACAGTAATGGCTGTACACCCCGCCTGTCAGGTAACTGATCACTTACCTGATCAGTTGCTACTGGTTGACTACGACAGGCTTCCCAGGCGAACACAGGCCAACACGGACCAGAGCGGCTTCTTCTGGAGCGGTCCTTTTCCTTGGGGCCCTTTCATAGGGTAGCCCTGCTCAGGCAACTCAGGCAACTCTCGGCAGAGTTATCTTAAACAGGGTAGGGGGAGCCAATCAGGGCTCGAGGGTAGACCAGGAGGAAGAAATTAGGCGAAATGAGGAAAGGGAATCGGGGGTGGACAGGGGAGTGGAGCGAGCGTGCTTGTTGAGCATAAAAAGTTATTTTACAGCAACTTGCAAATTAGGCAGAGGGAAGCGGGCTGCTAGGCACCCGTACCTCGATGTAGGTAGCCAAAAAAAGAAAAAAAAGAAAGCATAGCTCTCCTGCACCGATAGCCATATGAACTGATCAGTGCCTCCAAAACTGATGAGCATTGTAAGTTAAGTGGAGAAAAAGGCTGCACCTACCTGCTAAAAAGTCAGAAAAGGCTCTACACAATCACAAAAAAGAGGGTATACCATCAAGGTCTATAGAAGGAAAACAGCCAAATGAAAAATCTTTCTCAAGTTCCCACCTCACCCCTCAGAATAGGGACAGGGAAATCTAATCCACCCCCAAATGGTTTTCTTGTTCTAGTCGGTTATAGGGACCTGGCCAATGCTCAATAGCGAAGTCAAAGCCTTGAAGCCTTATGGACTACCCGAGCAGTCTAGTAGTCTCACCCTTCATGTTGATAAGCCAATTTAAGGCCTTATGGTCAGTGTCCCAAAGAGGTAGGCTATCGGCTTCCGAAGGGCCCACAAAATGGCAAAACACTTGTTCCACAGTGGCCCACAACCATTCTCAGTCCTTAAGCTGGCAACAGATGAACGAATGTCATCTAGCTGTGAGAACTGCTGCTATTCCAGTGTCATAGACATCAGTCTGTACTATGAAGGGTCTCAGAAATGTGCCCCGAGAACAGGATCCTGGAACAAAGAGGTCTTCAAGCCCAGAAATGCATTCCCATACTCCTCAGACCACGCTATCGTCTTAGGTTTCTTTGGAGAAGTAAGACCAGTCCAAGGGGCAACTATGGTGCCAAAATCTGCCATAAAGTTCCTGTAATGCCCAGTGAGGCATAAAAAGCCCTCCACTGGGTTTGGGTAGTGGGAGTCCCCCAATCTTGTACAACTTGTGCTTTTGCTGGGGCAAGGCTGAATCTTGCCCCCACCAACCTCATGCCCAAGGTAGGTCACTAAACCATGTCCCATCTGGCATTTTGTTGCTTGCATGGTCAAGTGGGCCTGTTGAAGGGTCTGCAATAGTTGTAGACAGAAACCAGCAATATAATCAATAACGCCACGCAGAATTCATCAATCCATTTAGGAGGGTGACCAACCTCTGGAAAGGAGCAGATGTATTTTTAACACAAAGGGCATGACCCTCAATTGGTAAAGACCCTCAGCTGTGGAAAATGCAGTCTCATCCTTGACTTTTTCTGTCAGAGCTATCTGCCAATAGCCTGTAGTAAGGACAAAAGTTCTAAGGTACTACTTGGCAGCGCCTAGCTTGTCCGTCAAAACATCGGTTTGTGTTAAGGGATGAGCATCTGTCTTGCTGACCGCATTAAGACCACTGGGCTGGACCAAGGACCATTAGGGGGCTCCATCACCTGACCGAAGTTCCCCCTTCTTGCTGATCTCAGACTAGAATTGGTAATAATACGGCCTGCACTGTCATGCTGGCCCCAAGGTGCCAGTGAAAATAAGATGACAAACTGCCTAAGGAAAGTTTGGACTTCACCTTATTGCAGGGACAATTTGACACCCTCAATGGAGCCATCTGTAGTGCTATTTTGGAACCGGTCAGGGAATGGTTCAGAAGTCTTCTCTTTCTGAAGCCAACCTCAAAGCTTGGCCTACCTGTAGCTCGACAATGGTTGTGCAATCAGGAGAGCCATTATTGGAGGACCACGAAACAGTCCAACACATTAAAGGAGGGTGACATGTAAGGGGTTTCCCATCCTTCCTTCATGTGGGACAAAGGAGCCTCTGACTGGATGGCCAAAGAGATGTTCAAAGGGGCAAAAGCCAAACCCTTCTTGTGGCACTTAACTGTAAGCAACGACGGACACGGTAGGAGAAGCCTCCTTCTCTTCAAGAGCTCTAATTATGCTTTTTAATGGCCTGTTAAATCCCCTCCACTAGTTAATATTTGTAACAGGGTAAACTATAAAACGTGTCTCACTCGTATATACAAATTATGTTATATTCTATCAACATTTTATAAAACAAAAAGAACAATCCCTACCTGAAAGGGATTGACAACTAAATTGCATACAGCATGTTCCTATTGCTTATATGAACTTATTAAGTTATGCAAAGTAGAAAAGCAGAGCACAAGTAATTCATACATTCAATGATGGCAACAATAATAATGGATATTAAATAAGACATGCATAGCTTACCGTAATAGCATTTCTGATGATTGTATCTGCTTTGATTCACATGCTGTGCATATATCCGACATCCAGTGGTAACCGTATTGCATCTGGTCTTTCGGGGACCGAAAGGTGACGTCGGCATAGGCGTGTCTGTAACACTATCCCTATTGTGACGTGTAGTGTACCCAAAATCCCTCGGACGCTGAGGTCCCTCCGATTGTATTTTTTCTGCCATGAGGGAGCCCCAGTCTATTGTGAGTGAGTACATAAAGAGAGAAAGTAGTAAGACGTCTATGTTCCTTCCACTCCGAGCGGGGAGGCAGGGAGGGCGCATGTGAATCTAAGCAGATACAATCATCAGCAATGCTATTACGGTAAGTTACACATGTCTTCTGATGTTTGTTAATCTTCTTAGAATCACATGCTGTGCATGGACTAGAGAGCAGTACCCGGAGTTGGAGGTGGCTTGTGAGAAGGAACAGTAGTGAAAAGATGTCTCAATACTGCTTGTCCCACCTGAGAATCAGATCTAGAATGAGTGTCTGGGGTTTTGTAAAGGTTTGTACAGAACTCCAGGTTTCCGCTTTGCAAATGGACTCAAGGGGAACATTTGCAATGAATGCTATGGAAGCCCCAGTGCCTCGAGTAGAATGTGCTCTAGCCTTGAAGAGCAGTTCTCTCTTAGCAAGAGTGTAATAGTGTGTTGCATTTTACAATCCACCTTGAGATAGCCGATTTAGAGACAGGATCCCCTTCTCTACCAGCTGCCACTGAAACGAAAAACTGGTTTGTCTTCCTCTGTGGTTTTTTTCTCTCCAGGTAAAATATGACTGCCCTACGCATATCTAGTGTGTGTAGGCTTCTTTCAGCCATGTTAGTGGGATTCTGGAAGAAAGTGGGTAGTTCAATTGATTGGTTCTCGTGGAACTTTGAAATGTATTCAGGCGCAAATCTAGGATGAGTGCGCAGAACTACTTTAGCTCTGTGGACTGTAACAAAAGGGTCTAGAACTGAAAGGGGCTGTGGTTCGCTAACCCTTCCGATATAAGTGATAGCCACTAGGAAGGCCGTCTTTTAAGTGAGTTCTTTTAGATTTGCTTTATGCTTTGGCTCAAAGGGAGATCCTATGAGTCTGGTTAAAACCACATTTAGATCCCATCCAGGAGCTGGGTGATAAATGGGGGGATGGATTCTCTTAACCCCTTCCATAAAAGCCTTAATAACCAGTATTTTCCACCACAACACTTTCTGTTGTGACGTAGTGTAGGCTGAGAGAGCAGCTAGATAAACTACAGGGAATTGAAGACCAGTCCTGAGTCTAACAAATGTGTAGGTGAACATTCAATGGGATTGACGCCCTTGGTATGTCACCAGATAACAACGCATTTCCATTTACTGGAATAGCAGTAGTGCGTGTTAGGTTTTCTAGCTTCCCTGAGTATGTCCATGCATCTGAGGGAATTGAAGTTGTCCAAACTCTATGACCTCAGGAGCCAGGCCGCTAAATTCAAAGTTTGCGGGCATGGGTGTAGTGTCCCCCCCCTAACCCCTCCGAGATAACATGTTGTACGGGCAGGGTAGTTTCACAGGCGGGGAGAGGGACATCTCCATGTTAACCAGAGTCCGTTTCCCTTGGAGTGGTTCTGGGGATACCTGGAGGCGTAGTCTTGGCATTGGGTGTTCTCCTGAGTAGCGAACAGGCCCAACTCTGGGAAGCCCCATTCTGCGAAGACGTTGAAGACTAGGTCTTCGTGTAGACGCCATTTGTATTCTAGGGCTCCGTCTCAACTTGATGAGTGTCCTCCCAGTTGTCCGTGGCATCCACCTGGTCATCTGCAGTGTAGTCCTGTAAGAAGGTAGAATCTTCATCATAAATGTCTTAATATGTGTCCATTTGAAATTCATATTCATGGTGGATAGAAGTGAAATGGTCGTGAGAAGACTCTAAATTTCCAGGAAACTAAGTTTGATACAGAAAGAGGATCTCTTGGGTGTAGGATGCTCTGAAAGGGACACAATCCTTTCCAAGCGGTCCATGCACGCTTCAAATTTTTTCCTGGTCCATTTGGACGAACCAGAAGGTGCAAAAGGTGGAAAATCTTAATTTCCTTTGGCGCCGAAATGTATTACTAATAGTGCTAGACAAAGGCTCTTGACTGTCTTCATAGTCTTTGCAAGCATCGGGGCGCTGTGGAGCGTCTTTTGATGTGTCTGCGGCACACTCTTAACGTTTCGTCGACTCCTTAGGCATCAGCCCCACTGCCGAAGTAATCCTTGCAATGCTTTCGGCGATGTCTGGCGAATCAGCGCGTGCCGTACGACTAGAAGGCCCAGCAGTAAATATTTCGCCTGCCAATTGACTAGGAGGCCTAGCGGTAGATTTTTGTCCTATTGGGGGCTTAAGATGCGTCAGATGAACGCACTTCGCCAGCCAAATGCGATTTTGAGGGAGCGCCCTTAATTTTACAAGGCCCAGTCGCAAGACGCTGCTGCGGATGCGGGGAAGGCTGTTGATCTTCAAAATCAGAGTATTCCGCCCGTTTCGACAAAACCGGGGAAGGGGGTTGTGTGTATAGTGTGTGCTTTTCGTACCCCCCCCCTGTCGCAGGGTGTTGTCCCCGTAGCGTGACTTCCGTCAGGCCTAGAGGGGTCAGGGAAGGCGTGGTGGAACTAGAAGTGTCCGTCGTTAGGTCGATAGCATCCGATACGAATACTTGGTCATCACTAGTGCCCCCGTCACTTTTGGCGGTGGGGGGGAAAAAGATCCAGCCCACGACATGCCATAGGCGGCCCAGCGCTTAACGTAGAACTCCTTCAGTGTTTAAGTCGAAGGAGTCTACAAGCCGCGCACCGCGATTTGTCGTGGTCAAGGGGCAGACAATTATTGCACTTATCGAACTTATCCTTCCACGGGTATCAGACCCTGCAAGAGGGGCAAAACCTAAAGGGTGTCCTTTCCATGGAAAAAAGGTAATAAAAATGATGACCAGACCTAGAGGGTAAAGAGGAGAGACATAGCGAAAGATAAGACCACCCTGACCCCACTCTCCCTACTGTGTATGCCGGCCATAGGGCCCGGCCACATGGATGACTCTGCCGCCAGATCTTAGGCGTCGAGGTCCGCCGTCGAAAGTTCCAGCAGTCTTCGTTGTAGTATTTCGAAGCACCGTCAAAGTGTCTTTAGGGGAAATAACCAACAAAGTCGGTAAACAAGGATAAACAATGTCTCTTATGAAGAGCTCTGCAATGGGGCGACCAGTTATCTGGCCGAAAAGAAAAAAAAAACTATCTGAGGGACTTCAGTGCGTGATGGATTTTGGGTACACTGCACGTGACGATAGGGATAGTGTTACAGGCACGCCTATGCCGACGTCCCCTTTTCGGTCCCCGAAAGACAAGATGCAATACTCTGCGGTTACCACTGGATGTCGGACCATATGCACAGCATGTGATTCTAAGCAGTTTAACAAGTATCAGAATAATGAATTCCAATAAGCTACTCACGCAGTCAACATAATTCATTAGTACAAAAAAACTATTGCAAAGTCAATTCATGAGCAATTCATCTCAAGCAAAATATATTTCAAATACATAGACAATATGTGGATTCAATTATAGATGAGCAGGAAAAATGTAGGGTGCCAACACGTGTTTCACATCATTGTAGATTACATTCTAATACAATGTGTAAGCTTCTCCAGGGCCTGAATTAATATCGGACTTGTGAACGGAGGAAAGCACAGGGGAAATGCATTGGTCTTGGAAGCAAGACCATGCAGAGCAACAGAGGTTCAAATCCCGGATCCGCACTTAGAAACCGAACTCATGTAGGTATTAGGTGCATTGTAAAAAATAAATAAAAAAAACTGTTCTGAAGAGAACCAGAGATAAAGGAAAACTTAAGTTAATAATCTTAGTTATTTTTTCGTAGTGAACTGGACTACATATAATGAACTAGATTAATTATACTTTACCTATTTGTTCCAAGTTTTGATTCATGTAGTCGACTTAATTTATTTCGCTGATATCTTTTTTAATACTTGTTGTTAACCACTCTGTTTGGCTTCTTGTTATTTTATAAGATTTCTGATTGCGACAAATCAATTATGTGTAGCTTATTATTAAAGATTTATAACTCACTACTTCATTCTTTATGTTTTTATAATCAATTTTGCACTTCAAAGTTATACTTTTGAAGATGTGGTTTACAGATTTAAATTCCACATTTATTTGGCAGTATTTGTTTCTCTCTGTGAAGGAAAAGTATATAAATGGTCCTGTGTGAAAAACCCCATTTTCTTTGTCCGAAGAGCAAAAAAACACAGATTTTGAAAGACAGTTCTGAGCTCTCTTTCTAAATCTAACTGTCACGCCTCTGCTGCGTGACGTGTGTGCGCAGGGGCTGACAGGCGCTGCCGGGACAGGCAGGAGAAGATGGAAGTTGTCGGTGTGTGAGGTTTTTGGATGGGTGTGTGTTATGGGGCAATGTTTTTAGTGTGATGGGGAGGGGCGAGAGAGAAGCCAAGAGTGTATGTGGTGGTCGAGGAGGAGTGTTTGTTCCATGGAAGGGAGGGGGTGGGTTAGTGAGTATGTGTATGCGTTTATGCTTGTGTGTGTCTGAGGTGCGGGTGGGTTTGTTTGAAAATGTTAATTGAGGGAGAGCAAAAGAGGGTTCAGGGGTGGATTCCCCCTGATTTCCAAGGTGAGTTATGAGAGGGATCGCTTTCAAGCAGGGATCGGGGGAGAAAGCCCTGAAAAGTGATATGCAAGGCTGCACCCAAAACAGGCGGGGAAAAAAATAAATTCTATCTTTTTGGTGTGCGGCCTTCAATACAAAACAGACAGTACATGTGCCTTGGATTTATTTTTAATTCTGACATGAGAGATGGCTTCAATGTTCATTTATCATTTTTTATTTTTGAGAAGGGCCCAGATGAAGGATTTTTATGCATTAGCCAGTCTTCCTTTTTGTCCGCCTGCTCCTGCATTAGAACATTGTTATGATATAGATTAACAAAGACATTCGACTAGTAACTGATCTCTGAAAATGTATTTCCAATTACTGTACCTGTGAGGATAACAGTACCAGGGTCAAATTGAATGGCGCGGGCCTCATGTCCGATTGGATATCTGTAAGGATGGGAGTTCACCAGGGGTGTACATTGGCGCCCACGTTTTTCAATCGGTTTCTGGCAAACTTTGGAGAAATCTTCATGGAGAAAATGAATGCCTTTCCTAGGATCGGCATGGACAAGGTGGCCTGGATCAGCTATGCTGATGATATTATTGTTTATGACAACACATATAGTGGTATGTAACAGCACTAAGGCTATATGTGAATATGCGCTTACAAATGGTCTGAAAATAAATCTCATGAGGACCCAATTTATGGCCATTGGAAACAAACAGTGTAAGAAAACCAGCCTACCCTGTGTAATAGGTGATATTAAAAAGGGTGTACGCCTATAAATATCTTGGATGCAAAGTCACTGTAGGAACAACGGATGGTAACATGATCCTCCAGACTAATAAAAGAGCCAAGGTCTTGGCCACTATGGGCGCGGTACTTGCCTTCTCTAAGCAAACAGCTGGCTATAGCCTCAATGGAATTGGCACCATATATAAGCAGAAATTGTCTGCAGCCTTTCTTTATGCTTTGGAAGCATCTTATACAGATTGGTCGGTATGGGCAGACAAAATTGAAGGACTCATATGGTGCAGAATTCTGGGTCTTAGTAATAATACGCCAATTGAAGCGACCAGACTCGAGATGGGCCTAATATCTCTCTCTACTCTAATCAAAATCAACCACGCAAAGCTGTATATAAAGATAAGGTATGCCAGTTCATATACCCTCTTGTTTAGTTTCCGCACAGCATGAAAAGGTGGTTTGGGAACAGCAGTGAATAGATTCAAGATGATTAATGAACAGTTCTTATAGGGTTTGTGCTGGAACCCAAGATGGGAATATGGAGACGGAGCTGTGGAAATATCACTAATAAATTGTGCAGAAAAAGTTTGACTGGGTCAAAAGTCATGAAAAGGTGGCCAGTCTGAAATCTCTACACACTTTCTCACGAATGTCCTTTAGCTATACTGAACCGCAAATGTACCTAAAACATATGCCCTCATTAGAAAACACGCCAAATATTCATCAATATTAGTTTCAATTGTTTGAATATCTTAGAAATTAGAGGGGCCTGGTCTGGTCTGGCATACCTACAAATGAAAGAACTTGTAGAATATGCGTTGACAAAAACAAAGCAGAATTTGCAAGACACATCTTGACTAATTGCCCAGGTATGAGATCAGCATATGAGTGGTACCTCTCAGGGTATGTTGATGATGTCGAATATATAAAAGGAGAGGCCTTTTGGTCAAGATGTATGGCTGGCTATAGTAAGACTCTAATTATAGCTATCACGCAGATCTGGAAATTTGCTGACAAGCTCTTGAGAAAGGATGATGTAAAACTGTTACAAGAGCTCTCCAATTAGATCTTTTATGAAGCAATGACTGATCAATATTTCTCCTGCATCAATTCTCCTGCCTCCGAGTCCGTGGGGGCTGTGTTTTTTTTCTTGTTTGAATTTAGTAGTGGATATGAATTAGTTACTTTTTATATCCTTTAAGCAGTTATTTTTTCTGCTTTTTCCCTGTACATATGGGAACTAGGAATGTGATGATGTGATTTATTATGTGTAAACATTTTATGTGTTGCTAAATATGACATATTAAGGAAATTATGGCTGTCATATAAAGCATGTACTTGGGTTGAAAGAAAGTTCATTATTATGAATATCATTTACTTGACTTGTACGTGTAACAAAATGCAGATTAACCTTCATGAAAAAAAAAGATATTGGGGGAAAATATACAGTACAAATATACTACCCAATCCACACAATCTATTATGAAGAATCAAAATACATTCAATACACTTTTAAAAATACGTGCAATAATTAATACATGTCTTACAAGCAGTAGTAGACAGAATTGGACTAACAAATACATTGAAATCAAGAATCGCTAACCTATATGTTATAGCCCTACTTTCTGGGTGGGAATGCAGTGAATACACCCGATAGTCCCTAATATCGAAGAAACTTGGTTATCTAGAAAAACACACTTCCAAAAACCAGCTGCATACAAAGTTGCATGGTTATATATGAAATTCCTAAAATAAAACTCTTGGATCTCTAAAATTCATGTAACAGAAGTGAAACAATGCTTCAATATGACTGAACCAACAGAGATAATCGGCTCTATCCAAGCTATTTCTCAGACCTAAGACCTTGTGCGTTGAAAACAAAAGTCTAAACCACATTTCTTTATTGTCCTTAGGAAGAGGTTATCCGCCCACTCCAGGAAATATTGGGACACACTAGAGTATCAACAAGCAATATTTTGGCCTGAATTTGGGCAGAGCCTTGAATAATACTTTGAAGTCTAAAATGAAACAATGCTGGAGATTATGTTCAATGAAAAGAACACTCTCTTCAAACAGTTTCAAAGCAAACCAGCTTCCAAATTGAAGCCTTGCAATACCACGGACCTTTGCCTTTCGACTTCCTAGAAAATAGCTTGGTTGATAGAAGGGATCACATTTTTCTTCTGCAAAAGTGAGATTTTATCATGAATTGGAGATTAAATAAAAAATACAAAGTATGAGATTTCTGACAAATGTGTACATCTACCAGTCCATCTATGAACCATGAAATGTCTGCAAGAGGGATTGGATTAGGCTCTCAGCAAATCCATGGATGGAAAGAAAAAAAGGCAAACAATTGAATTGTCTTACTTAAAGGCATTGTAAAATATGCACATACCCAGACTAAAGACCAGGAATATTCTGAACATGCAAATCAACAAAAAAATATTAAATTCAGTTTTGTTCAATATAATGATTGATCAAGTGACCACCCGCAATGGACCATCCATCAACATGCAGTCTGTAGAGTTCAACTCCTTACCTTTAACTTCTTTGTGGTCGCCATTCTCTTGAAGTTCTATTTTCGGCTGGCTCATCACTGTGGCTTGCGTGACTAGAGCCTGCCCTGCTACAGTGTAAGTGTTCGCTGGTGCTAATCCAGTCACATTTGTCACAGAGACAGCCGGTATCTGGTGAACAACGTGAACTGTTTGCACTACAGGTTGCTGGGATGTTGAGGTTGTCACAGGCGTTGTGACAGTGTAGGTCAAAGGTTTTATGGTCTGCGGTAGCTGCCGTTGAACAGTAATTAAAACTGGCTGGCTAGAAAGTGGAGAACCTATCATAATGACAAGGCAAACACAATTAGGCAGGCTGTCAACCTATCTATACATGCATATAAAAAAGTAAACCGATGCACATTCAACATTTCATGAATTCATAACTTGTATCTTGTCATACAATGGGCTATTCAAAATCCATAATAGAACATGTTTGTAATGCAACTGATGAGGGTTTAACAGCAGGCAAGTATAAAAAGTGTTCTTGGTCATGGAAATGAGAAACGTGGGGAAAAAAGAAAATCTCTATGCTGAACAGTAAGTTCTGTGTTCATCCTGAACAAATTCAGAACAATACTATTACAGGAAACCTTACAACCATAAATATTTATATAGTGTCAGTGGGGGAGGAATAGAGCATTTGGCATCCACTGGGGTAACTTTTTCAGGGTTGGAAAGGGGCAAGGATTGAAAAAGGGGAGCTGCACAACAAACCATGGTGGCCTACCAAAGCAATAGAACCCAAGGAGGTGGGGCATTACTGGTCGGTTAATACCCTCCCACCCCCAAGGGTTCCATTGCCATTTGTACTCTGGCACATTGTACCAGGGTACTAATAGTAATTTTTCTCGAGTTGCGGAATGGCCTGAAAGCAGTTTCTCAACTCAAGAAAAAAAAGGGGAACAAAATGCTTGCCACCAATCAGGGAGAAGGGACTACAAATAGTCCCTTCTCCTTTCCAATAGACATTAAAAAGATAAGAAAAAAATGTCCCTTTCCATGGCGGCCTGGAGAAGAAAGATGGAACTCAGGTGAGTCTTTGTCGCGGTGGTAGGTACCCGGCAAAGTCCAATCAGAACAATTGATACAATCGGATTGTCCCTCGCTGGGTACTTATTGGCAGTATATACCAGTCTCTGATTCCAAGGAAGAATACCACAATGACATTCCCGCTCTTCCTGCCTCTCTAGACTTGCTGAACCTCAGCGGCGTTCACCAAAAACTCTTGTTAGATTTGCTCTGGGACCAATTGTTAGGCTTAAGGTGCGCGAAACAGCTAAATGATCTAGGGATATGTGCTGCAATTGTTGAGAAGTGAATACTCCATGGATATGACCACAGATGACAGGTAAGACTCAACTCAAGTCTCTAGTGTAGCAAAACAGGCAAGTAATCATCAGTAGGTAAGAATATAGGCAAAATAATGTGAAGCGTCAGAAATGAGAGCCGGAGACAAGGTTATCATGGTTTCAAAGAATATATTTATTAAAAGAAAAAGGGTTGGAAAAATGCCTCTCTAACCCTGTGCTAAAGAGGATTTGACCACCCTATAAACCAAACCCTAAGGCTCTGTCTGTGTCAGGTTGTCAATAACTGAAAAACAGTCCTTTTGTCCAAAACGTGCTATCTGGACCCTCACACTATTAACAAATAATGTAAAAATATCTTCAACTGGCCAAAAAAGGGTTCACAACTGAAATAAGTATACTTCCAACAAATATTTTCTCCAAGGCGGGAGACTTTTAGTTTCAGAGGGTGGATTCCCTTCCCCCTGGATTCTTAATTGTAAGAATAGGAACAAGTTACTTACCTGTAACTGTTGTTCTCCAGCATGGGTCTGGCATGGATTCACATGCTCATGAATATTCCCCGTCGTCAGGCTGGGAATCCTCAGTATCAGTTTTGTTTCTGATCTGTCTTTCTTAGTAGTAACCAATCACTGGTCTCTGGGTCATACTGCCCCCAGCCAATGACTGCCCTCTCCCTAAGCCCCGCCCCTGGCAGCCATCCTCAGATTTGGTAGAACGTAAAGTGGCAGTATGACCAAGTGAAGAGCCGCAGAGGGGTAGGAGGGAGGGTTCGCATGTGAATCCATGCCAGACCCATGCTGGAGAACAACAGTTACAGGTAAGTAACTGGTTCCTTCTCCAGGATGGGGTCTGGCATGGATTCACATGCTCATGAATATAAGATTACATAGCAGTACACATGCAGAACCACGAGAGGTGGCAAAAGGCTCAACATTAAGCATTACATAAACTCAACATTAAGCAACTCTTACCTCCCCACCAGGCCCACCTTCAGGCGAACAGGTTGCGCAGCACTGCTTGGCCGACTCTGGACTCCTCCCTGGAATCCCGGTCGACGCAGTAGAATCTCGTGAAGGTGTGCATCGACCTCCACGTAGCGGCCCTGCAGATGTCCAGCAGGGGCACACCAGACAAGAACGCTGTGGTAGCAGCGATCGCTCTGGTAGAATGGTCTCTCGGACGGCCAGGCAATGGTCGGTTTGCCAACCGGTGACAGTGCATGATGCAGCCGGAGAGCCATCTGGAAATGGAAGCCTTCGAGAGAGCCTTCCTTTGGTTCACAGGTCCAAAGTTCACAAACAGCTGTGACGTCTTCCGAAAACTCTTCGTGCGGTCCACGTAGAACTTCAGCGTTCAAGCCACATCCAGCAAGTGCAAAGTCCTCTCGGCCGGCGACGAGGCGACGGGAAAAAGACTGGTAACACCAAGGGCTCGTTGAGGTGGAAGTCCGACGGCACCTTGGACATAAAGGAGGGGTGCATCCTCAGCACCACCCTCGTGTCGTGAAAAGTCAAGTATGGAGGGTTGCAGGATAGGGCCTGGATCTCCACTCGTCGTGCGGAGGTGATGGCCACAAGGAAAGCTGTCTTCCACGACAGGAACTTCAACGGCGCCGAATGCAGAGGCTCGAATGGCGCCCCCATGAGCCTAGACAGCACCACGTTGAGTTCCCATGCCGAGCAGGAGCCTTCACCGGTGGGAACGATCGGAACAGTCCCTTCATAAATTCCTTCACCAGGCGATGAGACCACAAGGACGCCCGTCCCGTAGTTCTGGTGTATCGGGAGATCGCAGCCAGATGTATCTTGATGGAAGCGTGAGCTAGTCCAGTCTTGGCCAGCGACAGTAGGTACGGCAGTACTTGAGGGGCCGTAATCCACAGAGGGTTAATCTTCTATGCACGGCACCAGACAGAGAACCTCTTCCACTTATGTCTGTAGCACTTGAGAGTTTAGGACGCCCTGGCCTTTGCAAGCACCTCCTTGCAGTCCGCCGGGATATCATACCCTCCAAACTCTAGTGCTGCAGGAGCCAGGCCTGCAAGTTCAGCGACTCCGGGTCGTGATGAAGGATGGCGCCTCCTTCTCTGGAAAGAAGATCTGCGTCCGTCGGCAGCTTGACCGGTAGGGGCGCCGACAAATCCAGGAGGTCCGGGAACCAGATCTGCCTCGGCCACGCCGGTGCGACGAGTATCATCCTGCACCAGGACCTCTTGAGCTGGTTGAAGTGTCGGAGCAGCAACGGCAACGGAGGGAATGCATATAGGAACAGGCCGTCCCATGGGAACAAGAAAGCATTGCCCATGCTCCTCGGTTGGGGAAACCTGCTGGCGAACCTCTGGCACTTTGAGTTCGTCGCCGTCGCGAACAGGTCGATCTGGGGTTTGCCCCATCGCTGAAAGAGTCGGTCCGCTTGATCCTGGCGTAGTTCCCACTCGTGGCACGAGTGCAGCTCTCTGCTGAGTGAGTCGGCGATTGTGTTTTTTATCCCTGCCAGATGAAACGGCACCAGAAACATCCCTTGGGCAACGGCCCAATGCCACAGATCCTGGGCTTCCTTGGATAGGGCTGGGGATCTGGTTCTGCCCAGCTTCCGGATGTAGAACATTGTGGTGGTGTTGTCGGTGAAGATCCTAACAACCTTGCCCTTGAGGGATGGGAGAAAAGACCTGAGGGCCCAGAACACTGCCCGGAGTTCCAGGATGTTGATGTGGAGCGGCTTCTTCTCCGGGAGCCAAAGGCCTCTCGCGTGAAGATCTCTGGTGTGAGCTCCCCACCCCTCCAGGGAGGCATCCGTCGTCACCGTCGCCTGGTGGGCCGGGGTCTGAAAGTCTGCCCCTGCCGCTAGATGAGCACGGGAGCCCCATCACCGGATCGCTTGTCGGAAGGTCTCGTTGAGAGGGATCCTGTCTTCAAAGTTGCCCGTCGCTTGAATCCAGCGGGCGTCGAGGAACTCCTGTAGAGGGCCCATCCGCAGCCTGCACAGGCGCACGAGATAAATGCAAGAGGACATCATCCAGAGGAGGGACTTGATGGACCTCACCCTGGCCACCTCCGTGGCCAGCAGACGCTGCACCTTGCCTAGGCTGGCCTTTGTCTTTTCCTCCGACGGCGAGGCCAGACGCACCACTGTGTCGAGCTTGGCTCCCAGAAACAGTGCAACTTGAGAGGGGACCAGGTGGGACTTGGGGAAGTTGATGGAGAACCCCAGGTCCGTGAGCAGCTGGACGGTCTTCACGAGCTCCCTTGTCCTTGCGCGGATGAGCCAATCGTCCAGGTAGGGGTAGACGTGGATCCCCTGCAGGCGCAGCCGCGCCGCCACTGGAGCGAGGCACTTGGTGAAAACCCTGGGTGCCGACTTCAATCCAAATGGGAAGGCCTTGAATTTGTAATGCCGCCCTTGGACCACGAACCTGAGGAACTTCCGATGTCCTTTTAGAATGGGAATATGAAAGTATGCATCCTCCAAATCCAACGACGACAGGAAATCGCCCTCCTCCAGCTGTCCCAGCAAGTGCTGGAGGGTGACCATCCGGAACTTCTGTGCCTTGATGTACTTGTTCAGTCGTCGCAGGTCCAGGATGGGTCGCCACCCTCCTGTCTTCTTTTTCACGAGGAAGTACCTAGAGTATACTCCGGAGCCCCGGAGCCTCTTTGGGACGAGCTCAATGGCACCTTTCTTGAGCATCGCTCTTACCTCCAACAGTAGTTGAGGGGCGTGGTTTTCCTTCCTGGCAACGGGAGGAATGCGGGGGCACTTTTTTTAGAAATTTGAGGGCGTGCCCCTGGGGCCAGGGCGTCCAGCACCCAACGGTCAGTGGAGATGGACTCCCACACGCCACGGTCGGTTCAATCTTGCTTGGAGGACGCCTTGCCGCCTTAGCCTCCCTGGCGATGACGGCGGGATCCACCCGACTTGCCTCGTCCTCTATAGGTTTCCTGCGACGAGGAGCGGGCCGCTTGGCGGTACGTAGAGGAGCCACCGCTGAATCCCTCGGAGGCACCCTGCTTGCCTACGGAGCTCCGAAAGGACGGCCTTCGTTGCTGGAGAACTCCTAGGGCCTTAGCTGTCTCCGTGTCCGCCTTGATGGCTTGGAGGGACTCATCCACTGTTTTCCCAAACAGGTTGTTCCCGTCGAACGGCAAGTCCAAAACCTTGGCTTGTACGTCCTGGCGGAAATCCGTTGCCTTGAGCCACCCTCGTCGTCTGAAGCAAATGCCGTTGCCTAGCTGGCGGAAACCGGTGTCGGCAATGTCCGTTGCCACCGTTATGGCGTGGTCCGACGTCACCTCACCTTCCTGCAAGATCTCCAGGGCCTCAGTCCTCTTGTCGTCCGGTAGGAAGTCCAACAGGGGGGCGATCTTGTACCATAACTCCCTGTCGTAGCGGGCCGCAAGGGCGTTGGCCGCCTTAATCATCGTTGTTGCCGCCAACGAGATAACTTGTCGTCCCATTGCATCCAGCTTCTTTCCTTCGCCGTCCGGCGGGGAAGTTGACGTTGAGGCCGATGGCCCCCCCGCTTTCTTCTTGGCCACCGCTGAGACGACCGAGTCAGGGGTCGGCTGTGCCCTAAGGCACAAAGGGGCCGCGTCGGGGACCCGGTACTATTTCTCGTACCGATCCCTCTTGGCAGGCGTCAGAGGGGTTATTGAGAAGGGTGAGACCTTCGACCCAGATGTCATACAACAGAGGCACGGCGAGGACCGTCTTCCTCTTGGCCTCACGCCGTTGGTACAGGAAACCTTCCTTCTCTTCGGGACAGAGCTGAAAAAGCTTAGATGCCCTGGCGATCATAGCGTGGAAAGACCCAATCTCATCTGGCGGGGAGGCCCGGGCTGGAGGCGATGGGAGCTCCGTCCCGTCGTCACCGCCGTCGTCATCATCTGCACCCATCGTGGCCGTTTCCGTTCCTGTGTCATCCCAAGGTACGGGGGATGTGGGCAAAGGTTGAGCAGGCGGCAAGGGCTGAAAAAGCAGGGCTGGATGGATCCATCTTCTCTCGTTTGGGGGACTTCCTGACGGGCCTGGCTCTGGCTCCTCCGTCAGGCGTAGTTCCGGCTCCTCCGTCGGTGGTAGGGGCAATCTCGTCCTCATCTCCCAACATAAGGATTGTATTGCCAACAAAATGGCCGCTGAGCTGTCCTGCAGCTCCGGAAGCGACGGGCGCGACGATTGACTAGGAACCTCGCCGGCGTCGCTCTCGTCATCCCCTTCGTCGGGATCCCTCCCGTGGGACCGGGCCTCTTGACGCCCTCTTCAAGTCCCTCCAAGACTTCAACCAGTTCCTCCTCGGAGGCTCTGTCCATGTCCACAATGGCCACTAACCCCCCCCCCATCTTTTTCCGCCGGGGTCTTCACAGGGGTCTTCTCGATGGGCCTGAAAGAGGCTTCCCTCCGCGGTGGCAGAGAAACTCTGGGCCCCGAGGTCGCCTCCACTGGCATAGCCTCCCCAGGCTGCGCCAGGGCCGCAGCAACTTCCTCGATAGAGGCCTTAGCCGGGTGAATCAAGGCCTTCACCACCTTCTGTGGGCCCCTCGGCTGGATCCTTCGAGACTGACCGGGGCCTCTCCAGAAGCTTCGCCAGGTTCTCGGCTTTCCTCTTCCCTGAGCCAGAGCATTGGCTCGTGGTTGATGGTGCTAGGGAGGATGCGCCCTGCCTGGCAGCCGAGGAGCCTGACCGTTCGGCGCTCCCGTGCCCGCGGACTCACGGTGGTTTGCCTTCTGTTGGGCCCCTGTCGCCGGGCGCCCTCACAGGACTTAGAAGACCGCTCAGAATACTTCTCACCTGACGGGCTCTTTCCTTCCAGCCAGTTGGAGAGACGAAGATGTCGATCCTTGATGGTCCGTTCCGACATGTTCCCGCATGTTATGACGGATTTCTGAACTCTGTCCTGGTGGCGCAGAAGTTCAGAAGGCCAACCTAATTACTTGGAACAGGGTAACCTCTGGACGAGCCAGACCAATCAATGTAGCGATCGCGGCGGTCAAGACTAGGTCTCAAGAGGGGTGAGGGTGACTGAAAGCCCGCAATGAGCACACAAAGCAAGAGCGCTTACAAACTACTCCAAACAGTTGTTATATCAAAAATAGATACACATTTATTTTAAGGCCTTTAAAACAATGACCGTAGCGAGAAAATCACAATATCACAATACTAAGCCAACACATACCATATCAACACAATATATATACAAATACAACAGTCGCTAGCGTTATAAGCACGAAATGTGTAGTCCACCTGCAAGGGAAGGAAAACGGGCAGTGCGATAACGCTTTAGACTCAGTTCGCCTTCAGAGGCACCTAACTAGATGGAAGTCCGAGCCCTGCGAAGAGTGGAGCCTTGTGCTCAAAGTACCTGCCACGCCGGTGCCCACGGGCAAAAGGAGAAGCTCTTCAGAGGAAGTCAGGCAGTTCGGGTTAGTGCACAGCAGAAGGAGAACAGGTTCCGCAACTCAAGCGCAGCCTCCACAGCGGGCAGAAGCAGAGCGCGAGTACGGCCAAAAGGGTGCTGTTTTTACACAGCAGGGAAAAGCAATGGGCTACTGCAGGAGGGCGACCAGATCCTAGCTAAACTACTCACCGGTCCCCGAAGCAAGCAGACCCAGGCTTCTCCATGTTAGTTTCAGCAGCTGGCAGGTTCAGAAGAGCAGGGAACGCCTCGTAGTCGTGTAGAGCAAAAAGACGTCCCAATCGACGAAACCAGCACAGTTTGTTGCCGCAGCAGGACAACGGAGCGGCCGTGTGTATTCGAGCAAAATGTACACTCCTCCCTTCAGACTTGGGAACGCCAAGTGTACGAAGCGTGGGAGAGTGACAAGGACTCGGAATACAACACAACCTGGCGGCGGTTACAGAGCAGGACTCCCTTGTAAGCTGGTCAGTCAACTGGATGGCCCAGAGACACTTCCGAAGGCTTACTTGGCAGGAGATGATGAAGTCGCCGGGAATAGCTGTTCCTGCTATTCCAAAGGTCGAAGCACCAGTACAGGCCTTCTGGTTCGATCAAAGGAGGAAAGGGTTTCACAGGACGACAGCAGTGCAAAGGAGGATTCCTTCAGCGGGTCACCAGCGATTCCTCGGTCCAGCCTCGTGGTTGCAGGATACTTGGCTCCTGTATTCCTTCGTTCGTGAGAACTCAGGAGATCGACCTGGTAGTGGTGTTTCCAGCCCCCTCTTATCCACGGTTCCCTTCGCGCCAAAACGGAGGGGAGCCAATGGGAGATCCGCTCATCAACACACATACCATACGTGGACCAATCACGGACCACGGTGGTCCCAGGCATTCACACCACCCTAGACTCTCTGGCACCCAGGATGTGTATTGGGACCAGACATCCCAGCCCACACCCTGGAGGCACACAAACGACATGTAGAAGCCCGCGAAAGCAACCACGTTTCGCGGGAAAGTACATGCCCAAATAAGGAAGGCCCCGGGTCTCTCGACCTGGGGAAGGTGAAGGGAGCAAGACGGTCAGTGGACAAGACAAAGGAGCCTCGGGGTCTGGCCATTTTGGGAGCCAGGGCACCATTTTGGGTTCAGTGCGAAAAACGCGCTCAGAATGCCAAAAGGAGCTCAAAATACACAAAACGATCGCTGCGACCATTCGAGTCTCTGAATGACTTGCACCGATCAAATACCATCCTAAACGAGTATCTAGGGCCTGTAGAAGGCTAGAGACCCAAGAGAGCTGTAACTTAGCTTACAGTGCCCTCTTGTGTCATGTTGCACTAAAGCCGCAACATGATAAAAGAAACTACGGGAAACAGCGTTCCCCGGTACTGACTGTCTTAAGGGCATGTCAGTTTCCCCGTAAGAAAGGAGCGAAAGCCCAGAGGAGTGCGGCAGAAGGCTACACTTCTCTGGCAAAGTCAAAAACAAGGTGAAAAACAACAGCAAAAAGTTTAGGGGTTGCCACATGGAAGGAAAATTACCTACAATTACGAAATCTTTCCTAACACCGCAAAACGCACAGTCCTTCTACACGTGCGTTTTGTCCTCATGAAGGCAGTAGAGGCACTTCGAATGCTCGTCCTCTTTGAACACATCCTGCAGCTGGCATCCAGGGCAAACCCTGAACAGCTTTCCGGGCGTCGAGCTTCCTTTCTCCTGGGCCATGTCCGGGGTAGGCCACAGAAACTTCTGGACTCCTCCAAGAAGCGTAACTCAACGAAAGCTTCACCCTTGAGGGGAATAGAAAAAAATCTGAAACGGGTCCCCGTTGATCGGATGTGGAAACGGTGGAGCTTGAGGCTCCATTTGACCGAAGAATGAGAAAATGTCTTTGAAAAAGCGCAAAAACGCAGCAAAAACTTGAGAGCTAAACACGAGGACTCCCAACACTTGAGCGTGTGGTAAAAATCTGCAGATGGCTGCCAGAGGCAGGACTTAGAGAGAGGGCAGTCATTGGCTGGAGGCAGTATGACCCAGAGACCAGTGATTGGTTACTACTAAGAAAGACAGATCAGAAACGAAACTGATACTGATTTTTTCTTTACCGAGGATTCCCAGCCTGACGATGGGGAATATTCAAGAGCATGTGAATCCATGCCAGACCCCATGCTGGAGAAGTCACTTTTATTAACAGTTCATGGTATCACGTTTGGACTCAAGATTCCTGTTTAGGCAGCCAAGTCGTTTACAGTATTTAACCCCTTAACTGCCAAGGCTCCGTCCCCGCCTACCCAGTGCCAAGCACTTTTTTGGTGCTTTTGGCAGGTCGGCATTCAATCCCTTCTAACATTTTATCATCAGTTTTGTGAGAGGTAGCCAATTTTGCCCTTTTTTTCCAAAAGGACATGCGTGGACGGAACGAACAGGAGGGTAGGAAAGCGAAATGGGAAGACAAAGGCATATATTTCTGAAAAGTAGACAAATCCAAGTTTAGGAAGGGGGGGATTTGCGCAGGACAGGCAACGACTATGTAGGGAAAATTCACATAGATTGGGGAAAAATGACAAGATTAAAAAAAAAGGTATGTGGAGGACATGGTTGAACCCGTAAGGCAATGGCTTCTGTGAATATTGAGAAAAGCAATGCCCCGCTACATTCCACCAACTCTTCCAGATAGGAAATCACACATGTTTCAAAAAACAAGCAATACCACAAGCCAAAAACGGAACCATGGTACAAAGGAGTTTTGTGCCGATACTCTAAACAGACTTACTTAGCATGTGTAAATAAGGAAAATATATGTGGTGAGGAATGGCAAGCATTTTCAAAAAGAGCACAGGCAGACCTTTTATGCAGGTTACAAAGGCGTATTGTACCTAAAGCAGCGACTAAATGTAGGTTACATTTGGGAAATGAAAGGGTTGTGTGACAAAGTGCAGCAGCAAATGTATGAAACCGTAATGAAAAACAGGTATGGCGACGAAAACAATAACTCCCATGTGTGGGTGTACCTACCTGGGCGCAAAGGGAAAAGGCTAAACCACTGGCAAACCCAAGTCTTTCAGCAGAGCACATCTTGCTCTTGTAGACAACCTACAGATTTTGGCCTGGGGTGTCGCAGCCACCAAGGTAAACAGGGAACCCCATGCATTTACAAAAAGATGACACCCATGGGAATCCACAGAGGTCTGACTTGCGCAAATAACGCCAGAATTTATTACCCACAAGCCCCGCCAACACCACAGGTCTACCTTCCCGCGTTGCCACTGGTGTCCCGACGAAAACAGCACCTCACATATGTGTGGGTGCACCTACATGGGCGCAAAGGGAAAAGGCTAAATCACTGCTATCCCCCAAAGGGTTTGGGGAGCCAACCTACAGATTTGGGCCTGGGGTGTTGCAGCCACCAAGGAAAACAGGGAACCCCCATGCATTTCTGAAAAGAAGACACCTGTAGGAAACCACAGGGGTCTAGGGCGATTCGTGCAAGACAGAATGCATTACCCACAAGCCCGGGCAAAGTCCGAAATTTAGGAGAAAAAACACAATTTTCAGAAATTTCCCACCTGGAAACTACTGAAACACCACCAACACCACATGTCCTACATTCCCACAGGTGCCTGGATGAAAACAATACCTCATGTGTGGGGTACTGATTGAGCGATCCGTGCCCAGCAATGCTCCAAGGAAGGTGTTGTTGGAAAGGGGAGAGAGTCTGCCCTTTCCAACGACACCTCCCCCGATCTCAATGGCACAATAATGCTTTGCAGCGATCGCACAATCAGCAGCGCCAAAAAGGACAACCTATCTCGTCCATGCACTGCAAACGTAATGTTAAGGACGAGATAGCTTGTCCTTGACACTCATGGGGTTAATGGAACCTTCTCCTCTGTTTGGATAGAAAGGTCTGTAAGATCCAACTTTCCAGGGTTCATCAAATGAACAACAATCAATCTTTCCTTTAACATTTTTTGGGGCTTGAAAATTGCCTGGTTTGCCCTCCTACCAGGTTTCTTTATGCAATGCTAATTGCCTGATATAGTCCCCTACCAGGACTTAATTGCTTGATGTCTTGCTCGTCAGGATTTCTCATATCCATTTCCTTCGCCTGCTGTCTTTGGTTTACTCAGACTTCTCATTTTATTCGCCTGGTGTCATTGCCTTACCAGGACTTCGGATGTGCTTTATTCACCTGGTGTCTTTGATTTATCAGGGCTTTTCATGTGCTCTTTTTGCCTGGTAACCTTTGGTTTACCAGGACTTCATGTATTTCACTTGTCTGGTATTTTGCTTTACCAGTATTTTCTCATATGATTTTCTGTATCATAAATATTGAAGGTATGGCTCTCTGTCGATATGTATACTCGTGGTAAGGTTTCTTTACATTTGGCACCAAATTTACATTTCAGATATTCACAGTTCGGAAGGGTTTGCCTTTCTGCCTTTTGGTATTCAAATAAGCCTTTTGTCGTATTCACAAAGTTACAATGTTCTCATTGAACGCACCAGGGTCCCTACTAGCTTCGGGTAGACTCGCCAGCTTTCTCTAGCTTCTCCGGTCGCGTTTGCGCTTGCGTTTCTGTGACATGCTGTCACCCTCTTTCCAATCTGATGGCTGTAGATGTTCTTCTGGCCAACCTTGCGGCTCGGCGATTGTTTGTCTGCGTCCCTTCAGGTTCCGAAATGGAGAAAGCCAGCTTCTCGACTCGCCAAGTGCCCCAGACCTCTCCCTCGCGGCTCCCACCGTCTCCATGGCACTTCAGTCTCTGACTCAGCGTCTCTTCCTTGGCAGCTTCTTCTGCTCTGCCACAGCGGTAAGTACTGCTCATGAGTCAACGTCTTCTCAGTTACTGTGTCTGCCTCCCCGAATAGTGCGCTTGCCAGGTTTAAATGTCCCACGCACAGGTGCTTTAGAAAAACAGCTAGACTGCTCATTATGGTTTACGTTCTTGGTACGGTATGGTTCAAATACCCGCATCCACGTCTCAGTACTTGGAGAAGTTGGAGTTCCTAGATGATGTTAAACACACTTGAATAGTTCAGTTTATTGCTTTTACAATAAAGAACCTTAGAAGAAAAAGGTGTTATGTTTGAGCAGTGCGAGTTGGTTGCGTGTTTGGCCATACAAATATGAAGAAGAGGGATCACTTCTCTGATCATTGGGAACACTTATCTGACAGTATGCCATAAAGGTCTGGGCCATCTGATGGTCTGGGACATCAGAGGGTCTTCCTCATGAAAAAGGGTCTGTGATATAAGGGGGTCTTCCTCAATGGAAAGGGGGAGATGCTGCGTCTCATCCAGAAAAGTCATGACATCGAACCGGTAGTAGTCTCCTCCCATTTGACTCCACTGGATCCCTCCCCCTAGCACTTGCATTATCTGAATGACAAGGCCTAGTAAGATCGTTTATTTAGTCTTGCATCCATCTACTCTACCTCGGATTTTTGGGGTTTCTGTGCAACAATAACATGCAGGTTTCTTCCTCTTGCATGGTTCCATCATAGATGTTTTCAGAGATATTATGAATAGGGGTTTTAGGGAGTTTCCCATCAGAACAGGAGTCTGTGTTCCCAAAGGGGGAATCTCTTCCAGTGAGGTGCCACTTGCCTTTACCCCTAGGTAGCTTCCCCTTGCGGAGAAGGGACAAATTCCTGTGATTCTTCACAGAGCAGTCATACAAAGTGGTAAAACAGGTATACCCATTAATTGTAGTGTTGGTGGTTCAAATCTTTGTGGTGATTGAAGTATATCCACCCCATAGCATTTGCTAACCCCAGACGCTTCCATGTGGGGAACCCTCTTGGTGGCAGAAAGGAATCCCATCTCATGGTGCAGAGGGGATCATATTGGGGTGAGTTTCGGTGCACTCTTCTGAAAGGCCTCGGGAGATTGGATGCAATTCTTCAGTGAAACCATTTTGAGCAGCTGGAGACTGCCCTTCGGTGGTAGCGGTACGCAGTTTAAATCAAAAATGTTCAGGGGTTGTATCCTGATCCAACTGACCATGCATATGGGTCTTACAGACATTTAATGTCCAGGGTGGTTGAATACATGGGGTGGAAAAGACCCACACCAATATATGAGCAGGAAGATCTTAGATATCCCGGATAAAGGACCTCAGGAGGAGCCTATTCTTCACTTTCATGAGGCTCTGCAAAGGCTGGTAAATGCCAATTGGGAGACGCCACAGTTAATTCCGGCAGTAAATAAAAAGCGAATATCTAAATACAGGGTGTCCAGTAGTGACCCTGGTTATCTGACGAAACACCTGTCTCCTGAAAGTTTGGTAGCGCAGCCTACCACGCCCATTTGAAAACAAAATGCCTACCCAACTATACGCCCAGACAGAGATGACAATTGTTACGACGCTTTTTCTCTGCAGGAAGTATGGCCCTAAAGTCGGTGAATGCTACGTGCACGTTGGCCCGGTTAACTTTCACACTTTGAGATTGTATAGCAATGGCAGCTGAACATATCCCCGAAGGGGAGGAAAGAGACAGATTTTTAAATCTAGTCAAGGATGGGAAAGAAGCAATGTGCAAATCCCTTCAGACAGGTCTCGACTCTGTAGACAGTATCAGCAGGTCAATGGCAGCCAATAAAATGCGCAAGTTTGCTCCAGATGTGCAGTACAGACTTCTTAACATGACCTTTGGCAGCAGGCATTTATTTGGTAGTAAGGCTGACGAGTGCCTGGAGAAGCTGCAGACCCCTAAAGCAGCAGCCAAATCCCTTGGTGCTACTGTTAGACAGTCACAAAATCATCGCACCTGGGCACCTTGGAGGGATAGTTCCTTTCGCCATTAGTCCTCAGTTGGAAGGGGGTAGAGGACTGTCGAATGAAAGGTAAAAAAAAGATTTCCCCATGGTGGACAGGGAAGAGGTACTAAGACCGCCCAGGCAGCGGCTACTTTACCATCAGCCACTGTTTCAGCTGCCTCATAACCTCTCGGCTTAGTTCACAAGACCCCGGTGGGAGGTAGACTCTCACAGCATCTGAAAGAATGGCGAGGCATTACTTCAGATGCATGGGCATTGGAAACAGTTGCCCAGGGCTACTGCCTTCCCTTTCTAAATAAGCCTAAGAGTCATCCACCGGGGAACATCTCTTTCAAAGTTCCAGATCCACTCCTTATGCAGGAAATAGTGACTCTGCTATAAAGGTGCTATAGAACCAGTACCTGTAGCGAAGAGGAACAAGGTTTGGTACTCCCCTGTACTTTTTAATTGCCAAAAAGGATGGAGGATTGAGTTCCATTTTGGACTTGAGACTTAAAATTCCCCAAGAAGGACAAGTTCGAGATGGTCACGCATTCTTAGATTCTTCAGGCCCTCCAGCTTCAGGACTGAATATCATTGGACATTCAGGATGCTTACTTTCATGTGCCAATCCATCACAAGCACAGACAGTACCGGAGGTTCGCTGTTGGCAGTTCTCATAATCAGTTTCGAGTTCTGCCATTTGGGCTGACCTCTGCCCCGAGGGTTTCACCAAGTTGATGGCGGTGGTGCCAGAGAGTCTCCGGAGAGGGGGGAATTGAAGTCTACCCCTACCTGGACGATTGGCTGATCAGGGCCAGTTCCCCCGACCAGGCCCAGGAACATCTCAGCTGCACCTGTCTCACTCTCCACGGACTGGGCTTCTCCCTCAACTTCAAAATGTCCCACATACCACTATCTCAAAAACTCCAATTCATTGGCGCAGTCCTGTATGCATCCCTGGTAAAAGCCTTGCCACCAGAAGTGAGGGTTCAAGACATTCTGCAGATGGTCACCAAATTCCAAAGTGCCCAGCGTCTCCCAGCCTTCGACTGAGGTTGCTCGGTCTCATGGCATCCTGCATTTTTCTGGTGGCAGAGGTGTGCCCGAGAATAAGAATTCTCCATTGGCCTCTCGGGACTCAATGGTCTCAATCTTAGGCAGGATGTCAGATCTCCTTCAAGTTCCAAGCAGGGTCGCACAGGATCTCCTTTGGTGGGCATGCGAGGACAACATTCTGAAGAGAACCTTTTGGGCAACCAAGGCCGGAGATAATGGTAATGACTGACGCGTCACTCACGGGGTGGGGAGCCCATGCAAACGATCTGACAATCAGCAGTCGATCTCCATCGGAGTCCAAACTACACATCAACCTTTTGGAGCAGAGAGCAATCAGACTTGCGCAGAAGACTTTTCTGCCCTCTGGGCGGGGGAAGAAAGTCCTGATGACGACTGACAACACAGTGGCCATGTACTACCTCAACAAGACGAGGGGTAGGGTCACTACCATTGTGCAGAGGCAATGCATCTCTGGTTCTGGCCAATTCAAGAAGGAATCTCCTTATCAGCAGTTCACCTAGCCGGAAAAGAGAACATGGCGGAGGAAGCTCTGAGCAGGCAGAGAAGTGTCTCCCACGCATGGGAACTAGCTCAGGAAGTCCTTCACCCTTTGGGGGACCCCTCAAGTGGATCTGTTTGCGACTGGTGTCAACCGGAGGACTGAGTGGTTCTGCTCAAGGCAATTTCCCCCCAAGAGGAGCTCTAGGGGACGCCTTCATAGTGGACTGGGTGTTTCCACCCATCCCAGTCATTCCTCAAGTCATCAGGAGGTTCAGGAAATCCATGATTCCAATTGCTCCGGATTGGGCCAGGAAGACGTGGAACCCAGACCTTCTGGACATGTCCATCTGCCTGCCAATACATCTTCCACAAAGAGGACCTTCGAGAGAGAGAGAGAGATAGAAAGAGGGACAGACAGAGTCAGGCTCTCCATCCAGAGGTCAACACACTCAACCTTCGCGCATGGTTTCTGAGAGGTTGAGATACACAGATTTGAACCTCTCCGATGACGTAACAGAGATTTTGCTTACGGACAAAAAGCCAGCAACAAAGTCCTTGTACCGCTGCCTTTGGCACAAATTCTGCAGCTGGTGCAGGTATACGAATGTGGATCCTTTCACATGCAGTACACCTATGGTGTTATCAATCTTATTACACCTGGCCAATCTGGGGCTCCAGGTTGGTACAATTAAGGGGCATCTGGCAGCGCTCTCAATTTTTAAGCGCTCCTCTGAAGAGGTATCTTTCTTCAAGATCCCACTAGTTATACAATTCTTAAAAGGACTGACAAATGCATTACCTCCAGTCCCTTTTCAAGTCCCCGTTTGGGAGCTCAACTTGGTGTTGACATTTCTAATGTGTGCTCCTTTTGAGCCTATCCATTCCTGCCCTTTAAGGTTATTAACTTTAAAGACCATCCTTTTAGTGGCCAATACATCAGACCGAAGGGCGAGTGAACTTCAGGCCTTGTCCTGAAAGCCTCCCTACACAGTCTTCTATAAGGAGTGGTCCTTAATGTTAAACCTACCTTCTTACCTAAGATTGTGTCTGAGCTTCATTTAACTGAGAAAATTATTCTACCTTCATTTTATCTTCCTCCTCATCCTGGAAAAGAAGAGGAGAGGTTATACAGGCTTTATCCAAGGCGTGCACTTAGTTTCTACATCTCCAGGATGTCTAAACTAACACAAAATGACCAACCATTTGTAGGCTACACAGGCCACAAGTTAAGTATGGCAATCTCGAAACAAACTTTATCAAGATGGATCCTTTTAGGAATATATGAATTCTTCAGATTAGCTGGAAAGGATCCTCCTGAAGGTCTTAGAGCTCATTCGACCAGGGGCATGGCTACTTCCTCTGCCTTACAGAGGGGAGTCCTAATTATATTTGTGCAGCAGCCACATGGTCTTCCATGCATACTTAAACCAAACACTATAGTCTGGACTCTTCCTCAAGCTGGGAAGGTTTATTCGGAAAGGCATTGCTACTTTCAGGGGAAACAGACCTATAAAGTAACTCCTAAATAATGAGTCAAAATTCTGACCCCCTCCGCCAGGAATACATGTACTGTGTTGGGAGTTTATTATAAGATGAGGAATACATGACAGGACACAATCCATTCGAAGAACAAGTTACTTAGCCATGGTAACTTTCTTTCGACTGGATGTTCCTCCCACATATTCCTCATCGCCCCTCCCAACCTGCCTCGTAGTAGAATTTTGCATGTTATTGCAGTCTTTGCTGTTTCAGGAGGAGTAACTCTCGGGTCGAGAGGGAGGCCTCCGAGGGACATCGAGTCGACAGGCATCGACGCGCAGCGCCCTCTGCTGTAAAACAATTCCGAAGCAGCTGGATATGTAAATACCATAAAATGAGGGATATGTGGGCGGAACATCGTCGAAAGAACGTTACCATGGGTAAGCAACTTATTCTTTTGCTTACCATCTCGGCTTGTTCTTCTGCTTCTTTTTCCCTGTATCCTGCCCCCTCCCATTTCCTTCATGCTTTCCCATCCTGCAGCCTGGTTCTTATCCTGAAGCCTGATCCGGTCCCTCTCTGTTGCACATCTACCACCTGGAGCCTGTTGTCGGATCCCTATTGGTCTGCCTTGCCAGCCTACTACCATCTCAACACCTCCCAAAGCTGGAAGTGCTGGGCCATGGTGTGGTGAGCAGGCTTTTTGCTGGGCCCAGAGTTCTATTCCTGGAACCGGTGAGGTGTTGTTTCTTCGTACTTCCTTTTGAACAACAAATTTCTAGCCACGTCATTGTGGATCACCAGAAAGAGCATCAGCAGCAACAAAACTTAAACGTAATCATCTGCTTGATACCTTTATTAGCCCATAGCCCCCAGGCTACTCAAAGCGAATAAGGTTCCAAAGAATGACCAAAACAAACAGTTCATGATCCTACTCTTCAAAGTCTGACCCTAATTTTCTACAACAAAACACCTATCCCTTGGTTTCCTATTGGTTTACCACAGGCCCCTCATGCACCTTGGATTTCAGAATTCACAACATGCCTCTCCTGGGCCTTGGATTTCATAATTCACAACAGGTCCCTCCTGGTATGTGTATTCAGGATACACTACAGGTGCTTCTTGAATCTTGGCTTTAGGATTCCTGATGGGTAACTGCTGGGTCTTGGCTTCAGGATTGAAGCTGGATCTTGGCTTCAGGATTTATGACAGATGCCTGGTAGACATTGGCTTCAGGATTCACGACAGGTCTGTCCAGGACCTTGGCTTCAGGATTCACAACGGGTTACTTCTGGCTCTGTAATAGTTGGATTTTGAATCCATGACAGGTCTCTCCTGGACCTTGTCTTCAGGATCCTTAACAGACCTCTTTTCTAGGCCTCAGAATTTGCCACAGGCCTCTCTCCCATTTCATGGGTTACAGGATCCACAGCAGGCCTCAGATTACTTGACTCACAACAGGCCTCTCTGCTAGGCCTTGACCCCTCCTGCTAGGGCCTGCAACCTGTGTTAACCTTCCCCAGCGATCGCTGGTGGAAAGACCCAGGATTTGCAGCTCCAACACCCCCCACCCCCAAGGATTTGAGTTGCCCTGTTGTACCCTTCTGCACAGCATTCCTCATCCAGGGCTTAGCAGCACTGCACTACTCCGGGATTTCCCAGTCTTCCTCCAGACAACATTCCTTCCTGCTGGAGTCCTGCCTCCAGCATCCTCTACTTGAATCCGGGGAGCATCAGAAGGTAGGTCTACTTCCACCAGATACAAGACACTGAATCAACGTTTCCAACTCCTTTTATACCCATGTGGCTCTGGTGCAAGGCACTCTGATTGTTTCCTTCTTAGACTCCTTGGTCTCCCTCCCTTGAATTGGCCTGACTTGCTGATAACCTCACACCCCTCCCGCACCCCTAACATCTCTATACTGATTTGTCCTTGGTATTTTCCAATGGGTGTACCAATCTCCACCCCTTTGGCCTGTTACTGAGATGTTTCTAAGTTGTCAGTAGTAGGTGGCGCCATCTTGGAAATTCCTCAAAGATCATCGGCTCTGTGGCATTCCATGTTACTGCACATGTATCTGCTTGTTGGGTGGTATCCCTTCTGCCAGGTATAAACGTCTCCTGCAGTATGGACACTGAAGATCATGGTCGGCGTGTCCCTCACTGCTTTTGTCTATATCACAGTCTTTGATCTGGTCCACTCTTGTGGTGAATTCTGGGAATTAGAATCCTGAATGCGAGACTGCACTGGGTTATTGTTGTGGCCAATCTCCTGTCTCTCTGACTCTGGGTGATCTACCGGGCCCATTATCAGAAAAGTGATAAAAAATTAGCATTTGCAAGTACGCTTTGTTTTTACTGTTGCCACAAATCTCATAATGCAGGTTTTGACTGGATAAAGAGGGAAACCTGTGTTTTCTGTTGTGGCCCTTTTGGTTTGTGACCAGGGCTCTTAGGACACCCTCCGAGCCACATGGTGACTCCAGCGATAGATCCAGAGCTTACCTTCCTTATAATTGACCTTAGAAATAAGTCCAGAGGGCACCCCTGCAAAACATCAGGGGATGTGACCAAAGGCTAATTTTACAAACCTTGTGTTGGGCCTGTAAAGTAATCAGTGATGAGTTCTGTATTAAGTAACTAAGGTGCGTTGGGGCACCCCTGACATCGCAACTAAAGGCTGTCCCCGAGTGAAGCAGGGTGAGACGAGGCTTTAAAACAAAGCTTTAAACATTTTAAGCAGCTTAATCATTTTGTGATCAAAATACAGGCGCTCCTTAAGGACTTCGGAAACCTTCAAACGAAAAAAGACCAGAGGGTTCGGCGTCAAAGCACTTCCATGTGACAATTTGTTCCACTTTTGTATTTTATTTAACTATAGTTTCTTTTGAATAATTACTTTTGGAAGTAATTTAGTTTTTTTCTCCCATTTTATTTTCTGACAATTACTTGAAGTGTGTTTGGTTTTATTTCGGTTTTTGGAGATGTTACTTTCTTTTAGTTTTGTTATGCTATGTCGGGTACCGAACCCCACTAAAACCGCCAAATGCCCTTTAGTTTTTTAAAACAGCTTCTTGATTTAGAAACGGAAGATACTTTTGAGTATAACTTCCAATGAAGATATTTTTTAGGCTAAACTGTTATTTTATGTTATTTCTCTTTACCTAGTGTGAGGAACTCATGGTGACAAGTAAAACGGACACAGTTGATCACACAGTTCAAGGGTGTTTATTGAACAATGAAAATGGTGTGTGGGTTGGAAAAACGCCTAATCTAAACCTATATCTAAGATGGGGACAGGTGTTAACAATCAAATGAAAATAATGCAGTCCTAGTGGCGTCAAGTCAAATAAAAGGGCCTATACTAAGAAACCTATTGCCAAACCTCACAACTAAGGGGGTGTGGGATAGTGCTCATGGAAAGAAACAAGTGGTCATAAATCATAAGTCAGGATGCAGTGGTTTGGGACTCCCTTCACCACGTTTTAGCATGGGGTAGGATGGGAGCTTAGAGTACAGTACAGTCTCAGCCTTCCTTAGAAGGAGTCAACTGTTCCAATGGCAGTTCTCAGGACTCTATGGCCAAGTCTCCTTTCCTCTGAAAGTCTCTTGCCTTCGGACTGGAATTATTCAAATCGCAAAAATAAAACTTCCTTTAACAAATCAAAGTTCAATATGGTTGACTGTTTCACCTCTGGGTCCCCCACTTCTGGGCTGACCCGTCTCAATTGTATTCCACAAATCGTACTGTCTTTTACACAGTTCTTCAACACACTGTTTCTTGGGATTCGCTTCCCGGGTTTTCTCTCACTACGGGATTTACTTCCCTTTCTTCCAGCCAACTTATGGATCAAAGTCTTTCGATTGCACTGGGCTTTTGCTCGACCCTCAAGTATGACCACTTTGAGTTCCTTTTGGCGGACTTCCTATGGCCTTCTGGTCTCGGGAGTTCTTTCACATGGGTGATCTCGACCAGCGTCTCTTGAGTTAGCACCCACGTGGTGCCAGTTTCCCGTGCTCTCTGTTCTCCCCTTTAACAGTTCAATTATAGTTCATTTAGATATGTTCAACAGCTTGCCACTTTGTGATTCTCACTCAACACAACCCGGGTCTCATCGGTTCTCCCCTCGACTCACCGGCTTTGATGAAGCGCTTGGCTTTCGTTTTCTTTGGAGTCAAGGCCGGTACGACGGGCACAGGAGTCTTGTCGGCTCCAGCTCATCCGTGTAAGCTTGCCCCGTGTACCGTTTAAATCTGCAGCAGGACACTTGTGGGTTTTAGTTCTCCTTTACCAAGGTTCCCCGGGCCTGGGGCAAAAAGGGCATGGTCACTGCTCTCCTCGCCACCCTCTCGTCTCATGCTGCCTCTTTCCTTCTCTTGAACTGCCGCGTGGCAGATGTCTCGACATGCTGTTTGCCGTGCTTGCCTCTCTTGTACTGTGCTCTCTGGCTCCACCTTTGGAGAAGGGAAGGGTCGTCAGGTGTGTGCGATTCTGATCAATTGCCTGACCCTGGTATTGGGACATGTCAGGTAAACAGCACTAGTGTTAGTCCGTTGTGTTGTGCGAAAGTGTTCGCAGTGGAAAAGGGGAGGGGTTTGGAATGTCCTACGTGAGAGGATGGGGAAAAGGTGCAGAGGGAAGAGGGATACCGCATCTCACCCGGTGTCCCACTCTCCGAGGACCCCCCATCCAGGTGATCCTCCCTCACTGGATCCCATGAAATGGATCCAAAAGCAATGGCTGTGTCCTGGCCACCTGGATGACAGATCCCGGGGACTAGCTAGGGAGACACCTTCAGGTTTCTCACACTAGCGGAGATCCTGCAATTTTCATGGTTTCTTTGAGCTTTATGTTACAGAGCAGCATTGATAGAAGGATAAATGTGGCTATTGGGGTTAAAATTATGTGGGTACATGACATTGTTCAATCTCGCATGGAACACAATGGGCCTCGTAAGTTTAACGGTAGTGGTAAAAACACATACTTTTATCACATGTTTTACAGCTCGACCTGTATATAGGTTTTGAAGCCCCCGGGCGATAAAACCACCTGCTTGTGGGTTGATGACTTGAGACTGGGAGGTAGCAAGCACCCACACTCAGCAATGGCTGGTAATGGTTGTCACGTTTGGCGGTATTAGCAAGGCTATTCTCTTAATGAAGCTCTCTGTGTGTGAGGATCTGGGTTGGGATCTTGAGTTTGTAGTATCCCCAATCTTGAAATCCGGACTCAAGCAACATGGAACGGCAGCCCAGAAAGTGTTGTAAAGTATGGGGGCAAATGGGAAAGACAGACATAGAAGGTTGGATCCATTGCGACGGTCCTCTACTCCATCTCTCAGAGAAAAAGGCACTAATAAAAAAAATAGGAGTACAGATATATGGCGGTGGTGTCTAGGTGTGGGTAGGGATCCATCAGTTCTCTGGACATATGCTTAACTGAATTATTGAGGTACATGTTCTGCTTCTGCCCAATGAGATCATGCGTTCCTAAAACGTGGGTCTGAATGTTTGGATATAAGATTAAGGGATTCATCAGGACCCATCTTGGAAAACTGCTCTTCAAATTTCAGTCCTTTATATGCATCAAAAAGGAATAACTCTACTGTGGACGGTTGATAGATTACATGTCCAGACAAAGGATCTACACTAAACCATCAAAAATCCTGCAGGTCGAGGGGTGTAAGGAATGTCCATTGTTCTGAAAAAAAGAAAAAGCCCCCACAAGTATTCCGCCCTATGCCCTGAAGCTTTTTATGTGAATCTGTTTAGATAAGGGTCACTTGAGAAAGCCATTAAACATCTTAATGGAAGCAAGGTGCCCACCTGCCTTTTTACTGGGTGCCCTATGTGAGAAACCAAAGGGGGTCTCAGCCGGTAGTCCTCAGGGACTTGTCATCCAGGTGGCCAGGACACGGCCATCGCTTTTGGATCCAGTTCCTGGGGATGGACCAGTGCGGGAGGATCACCTGGGTGACGGGTTTTCGGGAGTGTGGGTGAGACAGCCGATGGTGAGACAGTATTCCCCCCTTTTTTGTTAAACTACCCCATCCTATTTTGTAGGATTTTCCCAAGTCCCAACTCCCCTGCTTCCACACAGTGGGCTAAGGAAAAGGGCGAGAGAATAACCAGACTAACTCTCTCACATTGCACTGGACGTGTCCCGTTAATTGGGTCAGGCAAAGTCAGGCACTTGCCACCAAGTGCATACTCCTAATACCAGTTACCTCTCCTCAGAAGAATAAGAGGCAACACCTAAAGACTGTCTGAGCAAGGCGGAAAACGGGTATGAGCAGAACTTCCGGGACGAAGGCCCACCTACTGGAGCAGAGCAACGGACCAAGCGACGAGAGCAGCAGGTCAAAAACCCCAAGGGTTCCCTACTGGAGGACGTTGCTGCCGACAGACTGGGAAAGACACGTGGAGACGGCCAGAGCCCACAAGTGAAGATTGCATTGTGTTTCAAGGACGCCTGCTATCCTCCCAGGTAAACGACAGAGTTGGGGAGGCAACGCCCAGCCTGTGGTATTAAGCTTGACTCGTGAATTGGAAATAACAAAACAGTAAAGAAGCGCACAAATCCGTTGAGTTGGAAAGCGACCTCAGACCGCTGTGTGTTAAAGCGAATAAAGTAGCAACATCGTATCACAAATGAAGGCTGCACATGTGTGGATGAGACGCAAAGAAAGGCAGACCTGTGAATTAACTCTGAAGTAAAAGGAAGCTGTGAGAGATCAGCAATACTAAGTAACGAGTGGTCCGGCGAAAGAAAGTATCCCATTTGAACATCTCTGTGACAGGTAACACTGTTTGAAGTTAAAAAGCAAACAAACGGCAAAAGTGAATTAAGCAAGAGTAAACGCAAACTTCGAGTCAAAGTGGTCCTGCGGTGGTCTGTAAAGAGCGCCACGCACATTCGAAATTCGTCAACATCCAAAATGGGTCTGAGCCCGATTGAGGGATACCTGAATTACAATAAGCTTGGGGAAGGGAGCACTGGCAACTTTGTGTTGAATTGTGACGTGAGAGGTCTGAGCCTGGCAGAGGGGGGGTCTTTGTAAACTTTACGCTGGAATACAATTTTGAAAGTCAAGAAAGACTAGTGTGGAAGGCCAGGCAGGCCTCAATCCACAGTTTGGAACTGCTTAAGAGTGTCTGAGAGCGAGCCAGAGTGAGTCATCCTGCCCACAGGGACAGCTTTACTCTGAGGTTTAACGTGGAGGAGAGCTGGTTCAATCACCTTTATTCTTTTGAACACTGATTTTTCTTTTGTATACATTTCTCCTTTTTACACTTCTTGATAGGGCAGGCATTAAGTTGATGGTCAAGACTACTCCCATCTTAGTTATAGGGCAAAATAGGAGTTTTCCCGACCCCAACGTTTTAAATAAAGGTTTTTCAAATTGTATCCATTGAATCAGTGTCATACTTGTGATACCATGCCTTCCCTACAACTGTGAAAGAATAACCTAGCTGAGAGACACCAGAGAACGGTCTACTAAAGGAAGAGGATGGGATAGAGGAGGTGAAGGAAGAGGGGTTGTCACACAACCCGTTCCTGACTCAATCTTTGAGAAATCGAGTCTTCGGCTCCCTCCTGACATGCATGCGGGTTGGAGACCGTAAACACTGGAGGGGGGTGTCTGTACTCCTGCTCTCTATATGGCAGAGGAGGCGCACAGGGGACCCCAGCCAAGATGCTCCATCATTGGTAACGTAGTCGAGCAATCAAGGCCTAGCTTCTCAGGAGGTGATGCAGGCTGGTTCTTAAGTACAGTGTAGTCCCCAAGCACCCACAAAGGAATGTCCACACACTGTATTAGCGAAAACACAGTCTTTATATAATTAAGGTTCAAGGTTATCCACACAATCACAATAACTCACTTTGTGCTCAGTTAATCTTCAATGGCAAATAAATACAGTTCTAAGTGGTACCAAAATTATTATAAGATTTCATTAAAGTGCATCAACTGTACTCTGGTCAAATGTCACACAAATCAAATAATAAAAGTAACCAACAATAGACATAAGAGAAAAAGCAGTTGGTTAAAACAATTGGCAGAATATTGGCCCTTACCACTAGACACAGTTGTGTGTGGAGACCCCACCCACCTGGGCAACCTGTACAATAAAGATATACTACAAGCCCAGTCCATATATTGTTCAGCAAGTCTTATTCCCTTCTAAAATGTTTCTATCACCCCAATGTACCTGGAATAGCAGAGTTCCTCGAGGAGGCATCGAGGGATCCTTCTTGAGTGACTCCCTTTAAAGCAGGCGCCACAGATTGTCGATGGGCCTCGAAGAAAGTGAACTCAGCATCGAGAATCCTCGATGGAAATTCGGCGGCGTTGAGGCAGCAGCTTCGGTCCTGGCGGTGCTAGTCGACGAGTCGCAGATGTCCTGCAAGGAAGAGGCATGCGTGGGACCTCGATGTCGATAGTTCAGGACCGCAAAGAGTTTGTGAAGAACTGTGGCCCAACAAAGGCGTCGAGTCGTCCAGCGTCTCCACAGTCTTTGGGTGGAGGGATACCCACCGGCGGATGCTCCTCGCCGCGTCCACGACCGGGCCTTCTCCGGCAGGATAAGGCGGTCGGCAGTGCGGACGAGTGCGTCCAGGAATCAAATGTCTTAATCAATGGAGCGTGCAGCTCCGGTTGTCGATGGCACGACGTCAAGTGGTCCCAGCTTCTGGGCAACACGGCTTCGACGGGCCTCCAGCGGTTATAGCAAACCTGCGAACCCTGGTCGACGACGGTGGACGAAATGTCCGGTGCTTATCTTCGTTCTCCTCAGCGGTTCTCGTGTCCGTTCAGCAGCCTGTCGAGGACCTGACTTCCATGGAGCTTCGGCGAAGGTTAGCAGTGCTCGATGGTCCCTCAGAGGTCAGGAAGAGGGCCCCTAACCAGGTTTTCTCTTGGATCAGTCTTGACGTCACAGCGCTTTCAGATTGCGGCGAAGGTAACAGCAGTCAACCTTCTTCTTCGGGCTCGGCTTTGAGATCAAGCATCAGTTTCGACTTCAGCTTCTGAACGGATTCTAGCAGTGACAGGCCCCCAGATATACGGTTTATCTCCCACTCATTCTGCTGGGTCACACTCAGGCAACCAATCACTCAGAAGGGCAGTCAGCCAGCCAATCAGGCATACAGTGCATTCAGGCCATTCCCCTTCCGCTCAGACACTCACAACAGGGAATGCGTATTGGGACCTAACACAAGTACCCAGCCATTCAACACTACACACTGCATTCATACCAGTTTCGGGCAGGGCTGTCTCAGTCATTGTGTTTCATACTAGAAACCAGACATCCACAACAAGAAGTGCATATTGGTCACACACTCCATTCACCCAGTTCTCACCCACAGGGTGTACCCACATCATACAGTCACTGGGAAGGCTCCAGCCAGTCTGGCCTGGACTAAACCACAATACTATATATGGAACTTCAGCCCAAAAGCCAGTCAGGGGGAAGGGACAGAGTCAGGGCTTCCCAGGTCTTTAGGAAAATAAGGTAACAGGCAATAGACAGCAAGAGGCCACAGGGGCCACCTTGTTTCCTATCAGGAATCAACTGATTCCAATGGCAGGGCCTCGGAATCCCAAAATGGAGGATAATCGGAGCACCTGTCAAATTCAGCATGGAGTTGCCACCAGCCCATACCCTGCTCTGTGGGCCACACACAGGTGCCCAAAAACATACACTAGGGGCACAGGGTTGTACCCCCACCCATGGGTGCCATAAGGGTATCCCATGGGTCTGTACAACAAACCAAAACTAGGAAGAGCTGCACTGCAAGGAGTCCCACATGGACTCCTGGGCAGATAACAATACAGAACACAAATGAAAAAGGACTACAGAGGACCTGTCCCTCCAATGCATTTCCAGTATCACAGAGACACCCTGATGTTTTGATGTGTATTTCCAGTATACAGTGGAGTGGCATGGGAGGGCCTGCTTTTTCATTTTTTTATCTTCTTGCTTTTCTTGTTTTCCAGCCTGGCGATGCTGTGCCTTCTAGTGCTGGGATGGCATCTGCTGCTGGAGAGCACATCTGCCAGGTAGGAAGGAACTTTGGTTGTCAATGCCTTGTATCTGTTGCAGGCTTGTAAGGGAAACCAATGAATCTCCTTGGGGATGAGTGTGATGTGGTCACATTTTTTTGTGCCTTTGATGAGACAGGCCAACGCATGCTGGATTTTCTTATATGGCCAGGAAGTAGCGTGAGCAGTTGGTGAACAGGTGCACGTTGATCTAAGCCACCTGGCCTAAACCCTGCACACCCTCTTAGCCCTGTCTCTTCCTTTCTGTTCTTAATTCCAATCAAGAGTGTCTCTCGCCCTGGGATCAGAATTGAAGGGCAGACGAAGAAAAGGGTAAGTCCTGTTTGGACAGGGAGGACCCCGGGCTCGAACCCCTGCTCAGACAACAGGTAAGTACGTGCCGACACGCGTCTTTCCCCTCCGTCCCCACAGGCCATCCTCACCATCACCAAGCTACGCCAATGACATTGCCCCTCCTCTAAGGCATGGACTCTGCAATGCAGCAACCTCAAGCATATCAGCCTCAAGCCCATAAACAACCCCTCACCGTCCACAACACAGAAGTTGATGCTTGCCAACGTCTGCTCAGCTATCACCCATGCAGCAGACCTTGCCGCCCTCATTACTACACACAACCTTGACGCCATCTTTATCACTGAGACCTGGCTGAAACCACATCCTAGACGTCCTTGTACCAGACGGATACTGCATCCAACACAGACACCAGCCGAACAAGACAGGCAACGGGCTTGCAGTCATATACAAGCCATTGTGGCCCTGCAGCAGTCTTCACGTCAACAACATTGGCTCCTTTGATGTCCTCTCCTGCCACTTCCCGCTCTCCCGACGGACAGTCGACTCCCATCTCATCTACAGAACACCCAAACCCAACACTGCCTTCATTGGAGACTTCACCAACCTGGTCACCACCATGTCCCTCACGCACGCAAACATCTTCCTAGGAGACTATAAGCTCCCTGGCAACAAGGTCACCAAACTGATTAAGCAAGCTCGCCACAGCCTACTCGACACCCTCAGCCTTGCAAAGCACACAAAAGACCCAATACACGAGAAAGGTAACATCCTCTACCTAATCATCACTTCATTGTCTTCCCTCCACTACAGCTCTTCTCTCCCACTTGACTGGTTTGACAACCTAGCCGTGCCTTTCAACATCCTGCACACCACCCCAGTCAAGCACTTCCAGCAGACCTACACCTTACTTGGAACGAACACCCCCCAACCAAACTGCAACTCTTTACTGGATGCACTCAATGTCACCCTCTCAGCCTCCAACGACCAACACATGCCTCTGAAACAACACACATGCAAACCTAAACAATCAGCACCCTGGTACATAAAATAACTCAACCTCAGCAAAAGAGTCATCAATAAACAAGAGAAAACCTAGCACCACTCCAGGACTGCATCCACCCGGTGCTCCTCAAAGTACTCCAAGCAACCAGTTGACAACTAATCAACACAGCCAAGGCCTCCTAGTATCAGAATACCATAGCAGAAGCCGAAAACAAAAGTAGAGCCATCTTCAAAGCGGTCAAGCAGTGCGCTCCCCAACCCTGCCATACCACACTCCATCGAAAAATCCACCGCTATCAACACTTTCATCAACAAAATCTGCAATATTCGCCAGCACACAGACGCCAGCTCTGCATCCACAGACCCACCTCATTACCTCCTCACAAAATGTCCACATCCTGGACAACATTCAAGACACTCTCGACAGAGGTCGTGATGGAAACCCTGCCACCCTGAAAGCCACATCCTATACAGACATCCTCCCAGCATTCATCCTCAAGACCATCCCTGCAGAAGCTCTCCTTCCCTAAATGGAGATCATCACCAACTCCCTAACTCAAGGCACCTTCCAATCGACCCTAAAGACAGGACACATCCCCCCCCCTCTACTAAAGAAACCCACTCTGGATCCTGAAAACCTAAGTAACTATTGACCCATCACCCATCTTCCCTTCCGAAGTAAGATCATTGAGAAAGTGGTAGCCGCACAACTGCAGCAACACATTGACACCAACCATCTCCTCCAAACCTACCAATCCGGATTCAGAGCCAGATGCAGCATGTAGACAGCAACCATACAGGTAGTTGACGATGCCCTCAACATCCTTGACGACAGCCACTCCTGCCTCCTGGTTTTCTCAACCTCTCTGCCGCTTTCGACACAGTAGACCACCAGGTGCTTACAGACAACCTACATCAGCGCATGGGGGTTGGGGGCATCAGCAACCTTGTCCTATGCTGGCGCAAGTCCTACCTCGCCAACCGCAAGCAGTTTGTTCAGATGAACTCCTCTACATCACCAATGCTACCCATCACCGGTGGAGGCCTACAGGGTTCCATCCTTTCCCCAGCGATCTTCAATCTATACATGGAGCCCCTGGGAGCTCTCCTAGCCACACACAACATCCACAAATACGCCGACAACACAGCGAAACCTCAAGATCAACTTCATCAAGGGCATCCATAGGCTCAAAACTTGCCTCTTGCTGAAGTCTTGGATGTCCAGTGCATACATGAAGCTCAACCCCTCCAAGACTGAATATCTTCTCGCCAACAGCACAAGCACCCAGGCATACAGACCTGGATATCAACCATGAATTCTGAGGCTTCACACCAGAGCTCACCAGTTGCGCCAAGTCCCTCGGAAAGAAATCTCCGACAGCTTGGTATCAGCTCTACCTCCTGCAAAAAGTCAAGCCATTCCTCCCTCCGGACAGCTTTAGATCCACCAGTCAATGATGAGGGGGGCCTCAACATCTCGTACCCCCCGCATAACCCCAAGATGCCACCCACGCAAGCAGCCACACAGACCATAACTGGATGACACCACCAAAGTAATCATGAAGAGGCGACATGGCTGAACACATGTAGAGGCATTCGCCAGGTGCAAAAGAACACACAAACTGCTTGCAGAATCCTAAAAGCAACTAACGTGAACAGCTATGAAAATAAAGAGTGCAGTCGCTATGCCCAACCTTGTCAAGGATGCCGGGAGAGTGTTTTGAGTCAACAGAAGGAACAAGTTACTTACCTGTAACTGTTGTTCTCCAGCATGGGCCTGGCATGGATTCACATGCTCATGAATATTCCCCGTCGTCAGGCTGGGAATCCTCGGTAAAGAAAAAACCAGTATCAGTTTCGTTTCTGATCTGTCTTTCGTAGTAATATCCAATCACTGGTCTCTGCGTCATACTGACCACAGCCAATGACTGCCCTCTACCTAAGCACCGCCTCTGGCAGCCATCTTCAGATTTGGAAGCACGTGAAGTGGCAGTATGACCAAGTGAAGAGCCGCAGAGGGGTAGGCGGGAGGGTTCGCATGTGAATCCATGCCAGACCCATGCTGGAGAACAACAGTTACAGGTAAGTAACTTGTTCCTTCTCCAGCATGGGGTCTGGCATGGATTCACATGCTCATGAATAAAGAATACATAGCAGTACACACATGCACAACCACGGGAGGTGGCAAAGGCTCAACATTAAGCAGTACATCAAACTCAACATTAAGCATCTTACCTCCTCACCAGGCTCACCTCAGGCGAACAGGTTGCGCAGCACTGCTTGGCCGACCCTGGACTCCTCCCTGGAATCCCGATCGACGCAGTAGAATTTCGTGAAGGTGTGCGTCGACCTCCACGTAGCAGCCCTGCATATGTCCAGCAGGGGCACACCAGAAAGGAACGCCGTGGTAGCTGCGATCGCTCTGGTGGAATGGGCTCTCGGACGGCCAGGCAGCGGTCGGTTTGCCAACCGATGACAGTACATGATACAGCCGGAGAGCCATCTGGAAATGGAAGCCTTCGAGAGAGCCTTCCCCTGATTGACAGGTCCAAAGTTCACAAAGAGTTGTGACGTCTTCCGAAAACACTTTGTGCGGTCCACGTAGAACTTCAGCGCTCTAGCCACATCCAGCGAGTGCAAAGTCCTCTCAGCCGGCGACGAAGGCGACGGGAAGAACACAGGCAACTCCAAGGGTTCGTTGAGATGGAAGTCCGACGGTACCTTGGGCATGAAGGAGGGGTGCGTCCTGAGCACTACCCTCGTGTCGTGAAAAGTCAAGTACGGGGCCTTGCAGGAAAGGGCCTGGATCTCTCCCACCCGTCGTGCGGAGGTGATGGCCACAAGAAACGCTGTTTTCCACGACAGAAACTTCAACGGGGCCGAGTGCAGAGGCTCGAACGGAGGTCCCATGAGCTTGGTCAGCACCACGTTGAGCTCCCACGCCGGGGCCGGAGCCTTCACCGGCGGGAACGATCTGAACAGTCCCTTCATGAACTCTTTCACCAGACGATGAGACCACAAGGACGTCCGCCCCGGGGTTCTGGTGTATCGGGAGATCGCAGCAAGATGAATCTTGATGGACGCGTGTGCCAGTCCAGCTTTGGCCAGCGTCAGCAGGTACGGCAGTACCTGGGGAGCCGTAATCCGTAGAGGGTTAATCTTCTGTGCGTGGCACCAGACAGAGAACCTCTTCCATTTGTGTCCGTAGCATTTAAGAGTCGAGGACGCCCTGGCCTTTGCAAGAACCTCTCTGCAGTCGGCCGGTATGTCGTATCCTCCAAACTCTAGCGCTGCAGGAGCCAGGCCTGCAAGTTCAGCGATTTCGGGTCGTGGTGGAGGATGGCGCCTCCTTCCCTGGAGAGAAGATCCGCGTCCACCGGCAGCTTGATTGGCGGGGACGCTGACAAGTCCAGAAGGTCCGGGAACCATATCTGCCTCGGCCACGCAGGTGCGACGAGGATCATCCTGCACCGTGACCTCTTGAGCTGGTTGACGAGCCGGATTAGCAGTGGCAAAGGAGGGAACGCGTAGAGGAACAGGCCCTCCCAGGGGAACGAGAAGGCATCGCCCATGCTCCTCGCCTGGGGAAACCTGCTGGCGAACCTCCGGCACTTGGAGTTCGTCGCCGTCGCGAACAGGTCGATCTGGGGTGTGCCCCACCGTCGGAAGAGGCGATCCACTAGATCCTGCCGTAGTTCCCACTCGTGGCACGAGCGCAGCTCCCTGCTGAGTGAGTCGGCGATGGTGTTTTTTATCCCTGCCAGATGAAACGGCACCAGAAACATCCTTTGGGCGACGGCCCAATGCCACAGGTCCTGCGCCTCCTTGGACAGCGCTGGGGACCTGGTTCCGCCCTGTTTCCTGATGTAAAACATGGTGGTGGTGTTGTCGGTGAAGATCCTCACCACCTTGCCCTTGAGGGACGGAAGGAAGGACCTGAGGGCCCAGAACACTGCGCGGAGCTCCAGGACGTTGATATGGAGGGACTTCTCCGTCGGGAGCCAAAGGCCTCTTGCGTGCAGATTTTCGGTGTGCGCTCCCCACCCTTCCAGGGAGGCATCCGTGGTCACTGTCTCCTGGTGATCTGGGGTCTGGAAGTCCATGCCCGCCGTCAGATGCGTGCGGTTGCCCCACCACCGGACCGCTCGGCGGAAACTTTCGTCGAGTGTGATCCTCTCCTCGAAGCTGCCCGTCGTTTGGATCCAGCGCGCGTCCAGGAACTCCTGCAACGGGCGCATCCGGAGCCTGCACATGGGAATGAGGTAGATGCAGGAAGACATCATTCCGAGGAGGGACTTGATGGACCTCACCTTGGCCACGTCGGAAACCAACATCCGCTGTACCTTGCCCAGGATGGACCTGGTCCTTTCCTCCGACGGGGAGGCCAGAAGAGACACTGTGTCGAGCTTCGCTCCCAGAAACAGTGCGTTTTGCGCGGGTACCAGGTGAGACTTGGCGTAGTTCACGGAGAATCCCAAGTCCGTGAGAAGTCGGACGGTCCTTGCCGTGTGATCCAGGGCGAGCTCCCTCGACTTGGCTCGGATGAGCCAGTCGTCCAGGTAGGGGTAGACGTGGATCCCCTCGCGGCGCAGCTGCGCCGCCACCGGTGCAAGGCACTTGGTGAATACCCTGGGGGCCGACCGTAGTCCGAAGGGGAGGGCTTTGAACTGGTAGTGACGCCCTTGGACCACAAACCTGAGGAATTTTCGGTGCCCCTTTAGGATGGGAATATGGAAGTAGGCATCCTCCAAATCCAACGACGACAGGAAGTCTCCTTCCTCCAGCTGACCCAGGACGTGCTGGAGGGTGACCATCCGGAACTTTTGCGCCTTGATGAACTTGTTCAGACGTCGCAGGTCCAGGATGGGGCGCCATCCCCCCGTCTTCTTCTTCACGAGGAAGTATCTCGAGTAAACTCCGGAGCCCCGAAGTCTCTTTGGGACGAGTTCGATGGCGCCCTTCCTCAGCATCGCCTTTACCTCCAGGAGAAGTTGAGGGACGTGAAGTTCTTTCCTGGCCACGGGGGGGACGCGCGGACACCTTCTTTGAAATTCGAGCGCGTGGCCCCGGGCCAAGGCGTCCAGCACCCAACGGTCGGTGGAGATGGACTCCCACACGCTGACGAATCTCGCCAGCCGGCCTCCCACCGGGGTGCTTCGGTGGGGGCCCGACCCCACGGTCGGTTCAATCCTGCTTCGACGAGGCTTTGCCGCCTTGACCTCCTTGGCGACGACGGCGGCGGAGTCCGCCAGACTTGCCTCGTCCTCTGTAGGCCTCCTGAGCCGACGAGCGGGCCGCTTGACGGTAGGTGGAGAAACCGCCGCCTGAACCTTTGGAGGCGCCCTTGCCTCCGCTGCTCCGAAAGGGCGTCCGTCGTTGTTGGAGAACTCCAAGGGCCCGGGCCGTCTCGGTGTCCGCTTTAATGGCCTGAAGGGAATCGTCCACTGTTTTCCCAAACAGGTTGTTCCCATCGAAGGGCATGTCCAGGACTCTGGTCTGAACGTCTTGACGGAAGTCCGTAGCCTTGAGCCATCCACGCCGCCTAAGGCAAACGCCGTTGCCCAACTGGCGGAACCCGGTGTCGGCGATGTCCGTCGCAACGGTAATGGCGTGGTCCGAAGCCACCTCACCTTCCTGCAGGATCTCCAGGGCCTCTGCCCTCTTGTCCTCCGGCAAGAAGTCCAGTAGGGGAGCCAGTTTGTACCAGAGCTCCCTGTCGTAGCGGGCCACGATAGCCAAGGCGTTGGCCGCTTTAATCGTCGTCGCCGCAGACGAGATGACTCTGCGTCCCATAGAGTCCAATTTCTTTCCCTCGCCGTCCGGTGGGGAAGTCGATGTGGAGGCCGCACCCCCCCCGCTTTTTTCCTGGCCGCCGCGGAGACGACGGAGTCCGGGGTAGGCTGCGCCCGGAGGCACAGGGGGGCCGTGTCCGGGACCCGGTACTTCTTCTCGTACCGATCCCTTCTAGCTGGCGTCGTGGAAGGGTTCTTGAGGAGGGTGAGGCCCTCATCCCAAATGTCGTCCAATAGAGGCACTGAGAGGACCGTCTTCCTCTTGGCCTCGCGCCGCTGATAAAGGAAACCTTCCTTCTTCTTCTCCTCAGGGCAGAGTTGGAAAAGCTCGGATGCCCTGGTGATCATGGAGTGGAACGATCCAATCTCGTCGGGCGGAGAAGCCCTGGTGGGAGGCGACGACGGTACATCCTCGTCGTATACCTCGTCGTCCGTACCCGTCGCTGCTGTGTCAGTCCCCATATCATCCCCTCAGGTGGACGGGGAGGAGGGCTGGAAGGGGCGCGACGGCTGAAAAGGAGGCGGAGGGTGGATCCTTCTTTTCTTGGTAGGGGGAACACCAGAAGGTCCCGGTTCTGGGTCCCCCGACGGGAGAGGTTCCGTCGGCAACGGTAGTCTCGTCCTTATCTCTGAGCATAAGGACTGTATAGCCAACAAAATGGCCGCCGAGCTGTCTCGCGGCGCTGGCAGAGGGGAATCCGACGGGCGATCAGGGGCCCCGTCGGTACCCTCGATGATGTCGTCGTCGCCTGCGTCGGGATCCATCCCGACGGGCCGGTCTTCTTCCATGCCGAGGCCGTGGCTTAAGACTTCGACCAGCTCCTCCTCCGAGGTTGAGGCCGAATCTACGACGACGCCCTGCCCCCCCCTTTTTCTTCCCCACGGGGGATTTCACGGGGGCCCTATCGATGGGCACAAAAGAGGACTCCCTCCGAGGTGGCAGGGAGACTCTGAGCCCCGGGGTCGCCACCACTGGTGTAGCCCCCACAGGCTGAGCCAGGGCCGCCGCGACAGTTTCGATAGAGGGCTTGGCCGGATGGATTAAGGCCTTCACCACCTTAGGTGCGCTCACCGCCTTATCCTTGAGGGGGGGGACACTGCCTCGCTCCCCCTCCGATGGGGCCTTCGAGCTCGACCGGGGCCTCTCCAGGAGCTTCGCCGGGTGCTCGGCCTTCCTCTTACCCGACCCAGAGCGTTGGCTCGTGGTTGATGGTGCCGGGGAGGGTGCGCCCTGCCTGGCGCCCGTAGAGCCCGACCGTTCGGCGCTCCCGGTGCCAGCGGACTCGCGGTGCTTTGCCTTGTGTTGGACCCCCGTCGCCGGGGCGTCCTCAAAGGTCTTAGAAGACCGCTCGGATTTCTTCTTCTTCTTCTCGCCTGACGGGCTCTTACCTTCCAGCCAGTTGGCGAGACGTTGATGGCGGTCCTTCATGGTCCGCTCCGACATGTTGCCGCAAAACGCACAGTCCTTCTCCACGTGCGTCTTGTCCTCATGTAAGCAGTAGAGACAAAAGGAGTGTTCGTCCTCCTTAAAGACGTTCTGCAGCTGGCATCCAGGGCAGAACCTGAACAGCTTTCGGGGCGTCGAGCATCCCTTCTCCTGGGCCATGTCCGGGCCTGAGAAACTTCTGGAGTCCTCCAAAAGCGTAGCTCGACGAAATCTTCACCCTTGAGGGGCGCAGACGAATCCGACACGGGTCCCCGTTGATCGGATGGAGAGTCGGTGGAGCTTGAGGCTCTTTTGACCGAAAAAACGAAGTTTTTTTGAGAAAAAACGTGAAAAAATAGCACTAACGCTCGAGAGCAATAGCACGAGGATCCCAACACATGAACGTGCGGTAAAAATCTGAAGATGGCTGCCAGAGGCGGTGCTTAGGTAGAGGGCAGTCACTGGCTGTGGTCAGTATGACGCAGAGACCAGTGATTGGATATTACTACGAAAGACAGATCAGAAACGAAACTGATACTGGTTTTTTCTTTACCGAGGATTCCCAGCCTGACGACGGGGAATATTCATGAGCATGTGAATCCATGCCAGACCCCATGCTGGAGAAAAGATAGAACACCTACAAGGGCCGGGAGCTGAAAATCATCATAAATGCAAGCAGAGAGCTAAATTCTGCTGTCCCTACACACGTGATCTGAACCTGGGGGAACAAGTCCCATTCATCCGAGGCAGACAAACTGTTGTTCCCATCAAACTGAAGACAAAGATGCAGAAATGTGATACAGCATGACGCTGGAATGTCCTTGCTCAGAGCCAGAGGAGTCAGAGGTGGTAACATTGGTGGGAAACAGGCAGGGATCCTGAAACCATTTCCTCCACCCATTAGTGTGCTCACATGCTGGTCAATTTCCCAAGTTGAGAAGGCTCATACTGGCTTCCTGTGGGTGGTGCCAGGCAGAGCTACCTGATACGGCCAGGCCAATGAGATTATCTTTCCCCATAGGATGCACATCTGGCTATACTGTTCACCCAATTCCAGGTCGCCCAAGGTCCAGAAATGTAACTTTTTGATTGTGATGGAGCAGTGGAACAAAATCCCTCTACCAGCCTGTAATGAACACAGAGCATTTGACGCTGCAGAAATCTGTGTCCCTATCCCTGCTTTTGACTCAAAAGCAGTAATGTGTCACATTCCTGGACTGTGTTTCTTAGGCATGGGGGATTCCCTTCGAGGCAACCTCTGGTTTTTAACTCTGCTTCACAAGCACTGGTCCTATCCCACCTGGAAGGGGCAGTGGACTCCTCGAAGGCCTGACATCTTCCTTTGTGTCCCTGAGAAGTGTCCTTCACGCGGCCGCATGCCTCATCAAGAATGGTCTACGCAGATACAACCATATCACCCTAGACCTTATCAACCTGGCTCCCACTGCAAGCACAAATCACCTTCAAATCTTGCTGCATCATCTATAAGGCAGTCGCTCTCAAGTCACCCAGCTGCCTCACAGATGAACTCTGCCTCTTCGGCAGACAATGCCCCAACAGAAGCCAGGACACGTGCCGACTTGAAATCCGCTGCTGCAAAAAGAAAAGTACCAAAAAAGAAGCCGCCTCTGCCTACGCCCCAAGACTATGGAACCTCCTCCCCGTTGGCATCAGACTCTCCCCCACGCTCCTACAATTCAGAAAAGAACTCAAGACCCACCTCTTCAAGGCGTTTCTCCTCCTCAACACCTATGCCATCATGTCGCCCCATGCGCCACCTGACTCGCTAGATGCCGTCTGCCACACGGTACAGCTGTACCTCTCCTTTGTCCCCTTCTGTATCCTACCACCGCTGTATATCTGTTCTGATGTTACCAATGAAAAGCACTCCATTATGCATCTGTAATGTTGTGCACCTCTGTAAAGCGCTCCGTTGTGTGTCTGTATTGTGTATACCTCTTTAATGCACTCTGTTGCTTCTCGAAGCTAGGTCTGCTCAATAAATAACATAATAATAGTGAGGACTTTGTGAACAAGACACTGCAGTCATCCTGTGGGAGAAGATCCGGGCCTACACAATGGTTCTGAAGTCGGCGGTTCAGAGTAAGGGCCTAATCTTTCACATGCGAGTAATCTGCCACCAGGCTGTAGGTTATTTTCTGCAGAAGTGTTAGGTCAGAAATGTTTGCTTCTTTCTCTGGCTCCGATTATCCACAGGTCTTTTTGCTGGATCCATATGTGTCATGGCTTGTATCTTTCAACAGTAAAGCTTTTTTGAAACCCAGCACTAAAAACTGTAAAGCATTTAATGTATCCAATTTACTGCAGAATGGCTGCAAGCATTTTGAAGTTCTGTGACAAGATCATAATCTTTGTTGTTATTCTTCTACATATGTTACAGTGGGAATGCCCATCTTTCGTCTTTTGCCTATGTAAGTCCTAGCTCTGAGTTGGTGGCTGATCTCTTTCCTCAGCAGGCTCCCTCTATGGAACAGCCTACCCCTTCCTCTTGAGCGGGATCTCCTCAAATTCTGGAGGCTCCTCAAGACTTTCCTTTTCACCACCTTCTTCCCTTCATCCTTCCGCTGCTAAAACCCCACAGTTGCCGATTGGTGACCAGGGCCTTTATGTGTCCGCTTGGGACCTGGCCTACCAAACCCAATCGCCTTCAGCATCTGCCTGCTCCCAGCACTCGCCTTGGAACTCATTGGCCTATGCCACCACAGGCTTGCACTTATTTATAGGCAGCTGAACCACTCACCTAGGCACTTACAGCGGCCTGCCCACTCCTTAGCACTTCCCTCCTGGTATACCTGCACTTCTCTAGGATGGTGTCTGGCATGAATTCACATGCTCATGAATAGTCCCTGTCGTCAGCCCGGGAATCCTCAGTAAAAGAAAAAACAGTTTCACTTACAAATTGTATTTCTCCCGTCCTCTGGGTCATACTGCCCTCATCCAATAACAGTCCTCTCCGTAAGCCCCTCCTCTGGCAGCCATCTTCAGATTTTTCCCACAAACTTCAGTGTTTGGAGTCCTCGAGTTTGCTCTGCGAGCTACTTCGACATTTATTTTCGTTATTTTCGACGGAAAAAGCTTCTATTTTTGTTCCAAAAGAGCCCATGTGTTCTTCTCTCCATCTGCCGACAGCGGGGATCCGTTGTCGGGGAATGTCAGCGCTGCTCTAGGGCGAATACCATCGAAGATTCCAGAAGGCCATCAGGCATAGTTTGCGCCCTGCGACCATGACGAGGGGAAGGAAGGAAGATCCCTCTTCAAGCCCTGCACCAGGTGCAGGTTACAGAACTTGTTTGTTGAGGACAAGCACTTGCAATGCCTCTACTGTCTTCATCTGGACCACAAAGAAGGAGATTACGAGATCTGCCTCGGCTTCTCCAAGAAGACGACGAAGGATAGGCACACTAGACTGGCAGCGTGGCTGAACGCCAAGGCCCCTGCCCCATGCTCCAAGCAGGGTCATGTCTCACCCAGGGCCGACTGGCCGGCCGGTCCGACGAGCAGGCTTCTAAGTCCTTTGAGGGTACCTCATCCGTGGGGGCCCAAGACAAGGCCAAGCACCGCAAGTATGGATCCACCGGGTTTGCTGCGCAAGCGTGTCCCGTGATGGACAGGGCGCGATCGACAACACCAACCGCCTCAATTGCCAGCCAGTGATCAAGCTCCTCCTCGAAAAGAAAATCATCCAAACCGGCTAAGCTGCGCGATAAGCCACAGAAGCCAGGAACCGAGGAGAAGACAGCCAAACGGCCCAGGAAAGCCAAATCAGCTCAGGAGAAGTCTTTGTTGAGGATAGAGCTGGTGGCGGTTGCTCTCACGAATGCAAAAGGAGCTGACCCCGTAAAGGTAGCCCCCACATCGCAGAAGGTGTCCCTGCCACTGAGGCAAGAAACCACTGCAGTTACTTTGGCGAAGTCTGCTTGCATGCCAGAGAAGAGGATCTGGCTCTGACCCCCTCAGGGTCAGAAAAAAGGGGGGGGCAAGAAGGTCCCAGACCAGCCCCAGGCTGTGTCCTAGGCCATGGAAGTTTCTTCCACAGACGACAAGGACCTGGAGCCCTTACACACACAGTCCACGTGGACGTGGAGGATGCAACAATGTACATGGGGCTTAGTCTTTGGATCACAACAGGTCAGCCGAGGGATGCATCTCTGGACAGCCTGTCATCCCTCCACACTTTGGTGTCGGAGATCCCGAAGAGGATGACGCAGGTTCCAATGCCGCGAGGAAATGGTCAGCTAACCCATGATCATCGTCTTGGGTCCCTCCGGACAATGAGAGGAAGAAAATTGACGCCATGGGAAGGAAGTTAATTTACACTGCAGTGTCCACCAACAAGGTCGCAAACGAAATGGCGATCCTAGCCAGGTATGACAGGGAGATGTGGTACAAGCCAGGGCCGATTCTGGAGTTCCTCCCAGACGACAAGAGGATGGAAGAGATTGCCCTCTTCCAGGAGGGAGAGGTGGCATCGGATCACGCCATCACTGTTGCGTTGGACATTGCCAACACCAGGTTCCGGCAGATGGGGAACAGTGTCTGCCTTAGTCATCAAGGCTGGATGAAGGCCACAAATTTCCCCCAGGAGGTCCAGCTGAGGGTACTGGGCATGCCTTTCGACAGAGAACCTTTTTGGGAAGGTAGTGAACGAGTCCCTACAGGCCATCAAGGCAGATACAGAGATGGCCCGTTCCCTGGGTATGCTCCGGCAGTACCGCTCTTCCTTTCGCTCCTCCAGAGCCAAGTCGAGCAGGTCGTCAAAGGTTTTTTCCTCGTCGTACCGTCGCCCTTCCAGGTCGACGACTCAGGAAGCCTACAGAGGCCGTTACCATCCCAATGGTGGAGGAGGTCACTGCTACAGTCACCCTCAAGGCAGGACGCCGGTGCCGAAGCAAGCATGAACCGGCCAGGACATTGGGCCCCTACCCATGCACCCTGGTGGGAGGCCGGCTGACTGGATTCATCAGCGAGTGATAAAAGATCACCACCGATAGATGGGTGTAGGATAGTCTTGCCCAAGGACATACCCCGGAGTTTCAGCATAGGCGTCAGTAGATCCGCTCGTGGCCCAGCAGGAGCAGCACATACCTCAGCTCTTCGAGGTGGTGCGGGCCATGCTGCACAAAAAGGGGTGATGGAGCTAGTCCCCACCCAAAGTTGATTCCAGATACTTTTTAGTCAAAAAGACGACTGGGGGCCCATTATAGACCTGCGACATCAGAATAAGTACCTCAAGTGCCAGAAGTTCGGGATGGTCACGTTGCAGCAGATGCTCAGCCAGCTGGAAAAAGGGGACTTTTTGATGTCGATGGACCTGAAGGACGCCTACTTCCACGTCCACATTCACAAGAAACACCCAAAGTTTATACGCTTTGTAGTGCAGGGACGGCACTACTAGTTTAAGGTCCTTCCTTTCGGCTTGTAGTCGGCCCCCACAGTGTTCACGAAGTGCCTGGCACTGGTGGCAGCCTATCTGCGTCTACGGGGGATACACTTGTAAACGTACCTCGACTGGCTCATCCGGGCCCACTCGCGAGATTTAGCCGGACACACGAGACGACCGGCCAGCTTCTGACGGATCAGGGATTCTCCATCAATTATCCGATGCAACTTTTTCAATAGTTCCTGGACGCTCGCTGGATACAGGTGTCCAGAAGATTTGCAGACAAAACCCTGCTCGACAGGGCGTTGTGTCGGACGATAGGGTGGGGGGGCGTTCACGCCAACATCGCCCGAGGCACAGGGTTTCAAAACCCCCCCACACCTGGAGACAGTCACCACAGACGCTTCCCTGGAAGGCTGGGGAGCCTACATCGGACATCTGTACGCCAGGACTGTGGCTTCCAGAGAAGGATCGCCAAATAAATATTCTAGAGCTACGGTACTGCTCTGGGCCTTCAAGTCATTCCATACGTCTCTGAAGGGCAAGGTAGTGAGGATCTTCACGGACAACACCACCACGATGTTGTACATCAGGAAGCAGGGGGGTACTCTATCCCCAGCGCTGTCCAAAGAGGAGCAGGACTTGTGGCACTGTTTCGTCTGAAAGGAGATGTTCCTCGTTCCTCTTCACCTGGCGGGAGTCGAGAACACCATTGCAGACTCCCCTCAGCAGGGAATTGCCACAAGTGGGAACTTGTGGCACCCCCCTGTGGTGGTGGGGGGGTGGGGGTGTGGTGAGCAGGGGGCCCTGCAATATTGGCCAGTTTACACCCGTGCAGGGGGGGCGCCGCTCCTTTGAATACGGCATGCCTGGGCCCCCGCGAGAGGGGAGACGAACGCGGCAACGTGGCTGGCAGTGCCCTGGAGTAAAAGCAGCTCGTCGCTACAGTGCTGTTGAAGGTGAGGGGTGCGCTGCAGGAAAGGGCGCTGCCTGGACCCCCCCCCCCCCGTGTACGAGGGGTAAGCATAACAAAGCAGCCAGTGCCCTCTGGTGATAGAGGCAGCTTGTCGCCGTCTAGGAGGAGAGGCGGGGTGCGCTGCTGGTCAGAGGATACAGTGTGTGCCTACCTGGCTCACCCAATGCCCACTTGTGGGTAGGAAGGAGTGGAATGCAGTAATCCCCGCGACAGGGAAATAGACCCGATGCGAGACAGAACCCGGCCCCTCATGTGTACCGCAGCGCGCCCTGATCAATGAGAATAGACAAAAGCTGCTAATATTTGCCTTCACACCCGTTAAACTCCTTTACTGGACACCAGAATGCCAGACATAAGTGGCAGGGGCTCGAAGGCACAATTGGTACAAGGACATGGAGGGCAGGCTGGCAACTGTGTAAGCACAGAGTTCCCGGACCACAGTGAGAGCGTGGAGAAACGAGACAATAGGCCGAGGTGGCCGGGTGCGGTCACCTGGCCGCCACAACATTAAAGGGAATCGCACAGGCAACATATTGACAGCATACCCTTTGGCCACGATCAGTGTTCATGCTAGAACTGTGGGAGGTTAACCCTTTAAGTGCCATGGGTATTTCTCCCCAGTGCCAGGGCATTTTTTGGTGATTTTGGTATGTGGCCATTCAATGGCTTGTAACTTTTTTGTTACATGAGATATCTCAGCCAAATTTGGCTCCTTTTTCCCCACATGTAGGTGGTCATAACGCCACCCAGGAATCCTAGGTTGCTGTAGGGGGGTGAGAGAAAATAAGCAAAAAAGGGGAAAATCTGGGTTTTTTTTCAAAAAATGGCAATAAAATGTACAAAGAAGCCTGTGGTTTTTTCCTTGTATGGTTTGCTGTGCTGAATGCTCCAATTACCTGGCTTTCAAGAACAGGTTGAGTGGAAACGGAAAAAAAATATTTTGATGTGGTTATCAACTGTTTTGTGAGAGGTAGGCAATTTTGGCCATTTTAGCCAATTGGACATGCATGGACGGAATGGGAGAAAAGGGTAGGAAAGCCGAATTGGAGGACAGAAAGGCATATATTTCTGAAAAGACGACAAAATTCCAAGTTTAGGAAGGTGTGATTTGCGTAGGTCAGGCAAACACTAGGTAGGGGAAAATGCCATAGATTGGGGGAAAAGCAGGAAAATGAAAAGAAAAAAAAAAAAAAAAAGTATGGCAACCTACAGATTTGGGCCTAGGGTGTCGAAGCCAGCAAGGAAAACAGGGAACCCCACGCATTTTCCAAAAGAGGACACCCGTGGGAACCCACACATGGCCAAATTGGAGGGGTGGCCCATCTCATGTAGCCCTCCCCAGGGGCAGATAATGGGGGTGGGGGGGCTGTCCTGCACTCCTCCCTGGGCTCAGGCGTCCGTTCCTAGGAGCAGATATCTGGTCCCAGGGAGGGCTGCATGACATGGCACCCACTCCATTGCGGCTGGGGGGGGGGTCAATCCCCCATCCCATTAGAAACTTCCCAGACCCTTTGGGGTGCCCCACAGCCCGCCCCTAAAAAGCGTTACACCATTTTCCATTTTTTTCTTTGTTTATGAAACTTGCCTTGGTGCAGAGGGGCACATTGGTGTGCCAATCTGGCCCCAGGGTGTCCAAACCTTACTGCCCCACCCACTGGGGGCCTGTCCCACCATTTTTGGGGGCCCTCTCCCCCCTCACCCCAAATGGGTGGCAGGGGCACCTCATGCAGGCCTCCCTGGGCCTCCTACAAACGGCTGCGTGAGGTACACCCGCCCTCTATTTGGGGTGGGGGGGAGAGGGCCCCCAAAAATGGTGGGACAGGCCCTCCAATGCATAGGGCAGTAGGGATTGGGCACCCTGGGGACAGATTGGCACACTAATGTGCCCATCTGCGCCAAGCGAAGTTGGGTAAACAAAGAAAATAATAAAATCGTAGGTTGCTTTTTAGGAGGGGCCGAGGGCAACCCTAAATTGGCAGCAAATGTTATACTGCAATGGGGGTGGCACTCACCCCCCCCCCCCAGCCCAAATGGAGTGCCTCACTGCATGCAACCCTCCCTGGGGGCAGATATCTGCTCCTAGGAAGGGGCATCTGACCCCAGGGAGGGATGCATGAGGTGGGGCCCTCCATTTGGGGTGGGGGGGGGGTGAAAGAGGGCCACCCCCCGTTACAGTAGAACATTCGCCGGAAATATAGGGTGCCCCTCAGCCCTCCCCTAAAAAGCAGCCTATGATTTTGTAATTTCTTTGTTTACCCAACTTTGCTTGGTGCAGATGGCCACATTAGTGTGCCAATCTGCCCCCAGGGTGCCCAAACCCTACTGCCCCATCTATTGGGGGGCCTGTCCCACCATTTGTGGTGGCCCTCTCCTCACCCACACCGAACGGAGGGGGGGGGCACATCATGCAGCCCTTCCTAGGAGGCTCAGGGAGGGCTGCATGAGGTGTCCCCCCCAGCCATTTGGGGTGGGGGGAGAGGGCTACCACAAAAGGTGGGGCAGGACCCTCAATAGATGCGGCAGTAGGGTTTGGGCACCCTGGGGGCAGATTGGCACACTAATGTGCCCATCTGCGCCAAGCGAAGTTGGGTAAACAAACAAAAAAAATACAAAATCGTAGGCTGCTTTTTAGGGGGGGCTGAGGGTCACCCTACATTGCCAGCAAATGTTCTACTGGAACGGGGGGGTGGCCCTCTCCCCCCCACCACCCCAAATGGAGGGCCCCACCTCCTGCATCCCTCCCTGGGGTCAGATGCCCCCTTCCTAGGAGCAGATATCTGCCCCCAGGGAGGGTTACAAGGGGTGCCCCCCTTTCTACTTCGGTTGGGGGGGCACCCCACCTTTCATTCAGTAAAAATCCATGGTGGCTAGTGGCCCCCCAAAACCCCCCCCACCCCCTTTTCCCATCATTTCATTTTTTTTTTTTTTACATTCCCTGGGGGCAGATGGTCAGCCATCTGCCCCACCCAGGGTTCACATGCATGGGGGCCGGGAGAGGGGGGAGAGGCTGCTTGCTTGAAGCAGCCCCCCCCAAGTCACAAACAGATCCATGGTGGTCCAGTGGGTTGCTGGTCATGGATCGAGCGCTCTGCGCCGATCCGGGACCAGCAATGCCTCATGTAGATGGCGTCCTTGGAAAGGGGAGAACCTCCCCTTTCCAAGGACATCACTTTTTGCCATATTCCTGGTGGTCTAGTGGGCCCCAAACCCCCTCCCACCTCCCCCCTTTTTTTTTGTTTGCCCTCTTTACCCCTGGGGGCAGTGATCATCTGCCCTCAGGGGTCTCTGGTGCTGTGGCCCCATGCTTTGGTGCCTCGGGGGGGTGGGGGGGGGGGAAGGGGGCCGCTTACCTAGTAAGCAGCCCCCCCTCACGTCACAAACGGATCTGTATTGATCCGGTGACATTGCTGCCGGCGGATCATGCGCCCTGCGCCCGATCCGCGGGCAGCAATGCCACACAATGGGTATTGTTGTAAAGGGGAGAATCTCCCCTTTCCAACGATACCCGCCTCGATCTCCGGCTTGAAATACAGCCAGAGATCGACGGGGAGAAAGAAGGGCTCTTACCTTCTTTCTTTCACTGCAGCAGCCGAAAACGGCTGCTGCAGTGATTTTACTTTCGGTTTCACGCCGTGCTTTACGCACGCCGACGTGAAACTGAAGGTAATCCAGCCCCCTGGCAGTGAGGGGGGACCTCCCCCTCACATAGCCTGGGGGTTGGATTACAGTTTTGCTCGATCCCTGCTTTGCAGGGATCGAGCAAAGCAGAGTGCCAAAACCGACGAGCTGGCTCGTCGGTGGCAACCTGGAGAGCTTTCCACTGACGAGCCGGCTCGTCGGTGGAACTTAAAGGGTTAATAATAACACCTCTGGAGGAAAAGAGTGTACACCTGGAGCGAGACAGGGCCCAGTCCCCCACCTGCATTGCAGCGCACCCCGAGCAGGGAAAGAGAGCAGAGGTTGCACCATTACCCTACGTTATAACTGCTGCGATTCGATACTGGTCGTTGGGGCAGCAGTCATATACGTGGGAGAGCACAATCCGCTCCAAGTGGTAATCTTGTCTAATGGGCCGCACTGAGAAGAAGGCAGCAGGGGGAAGAAAGACCGGCCCAATGGAGTCCTTTGCTAGCTCCCAGCCACAGGCGGCACCAGGAGGGGCGGCACAAACATCCGAAAGCCGAGACACAGACCCTTTAGATCGCCTGGCAACAATTGTGCAGAATGGATTCCTGGCTGTCAACGTTAAGTTGGATGACATAGTGGCGACGATTGGCTCCCTGAAAGCACGGGTGGAAAAGGAAAGCGCACGCATTTCGGAAGCAGAAAACAGGATAAGCTCAAATGAGGATGTGATTTCGCAGCAAGGCCGGGACACAGCCCTACTCCAGACCGAACTACGCAAGACTCAGAGCAAGTGTGAGGATCTTGAATCTAGGTCCCGCAGAAATAACATTCGCATTGTCAGGGTTTTGGAGACGTTCGGCAAAGGCTCCATGGAAAGGCAGGTGGAAGATCTGCTGAAATCTGTATTGGGGGCAGAATCCCTTTCAAACCACTTCCGTGTTGAAAGAGCTCATCGCACCCTTGCACCACCTCCAAAGCCGGGCGCTCCACCCCGCACCATCATTGCACGCCTTCTAAATTATAGAGATAGGGACACGATACTCCGACTGTCCAGAGAAAAAGGAACGCTGCACTTTGAAGAAAACAGAATTCATATATATCCAGACTTCTCTGCGAACATACAAACACAACGCAGGTCCTAGGAGATGGTCAAGAAACAACTACGGCTCCGTAATGTTCCCTATGAAAATGAGAATCCAGCACGGAGGAAGAGCCCACTTCTTTGAAAACCCTGTCGAAGCTATGGCATATGTGGAGGCCTCCATTCCGCTGCCCCCCAGAGATCGAATGAGGGACCCAAATGCGAGACCTAACCCTGGCGAAGGCAGAGAGGATCCGGCAGACGGGTGAAACTGCACCTTCCCTGCAGCAGCAATAAGTCTATCAAAAGTCAACACAGCTGAACTGAACCAGGATCCGTTTACCGAGCCGTAGAGCCGCCTACGTGGGCGACCAGATGGCTGGCCTCGGAATGGCAACGAAGCACCCTCAGGAATGTCCCTAACAGTTACCAGGGTCCATCGTCAAGTTGGGGCAGATGATGTGGGTGGAGGGGTGGATAGGGAGAGGGGATGTTTTGTGTTATTGCAACCACCTAGACGAGTTTGAGTCCGGGGGGAAAGTATGCATTGTTGGAAGTTGTAAGTTAATTGAAATATGGTCTCGCAGGCAATGGTGCTACTCAAATGTGGGTTACTTGCGCATTCATGGTCACTACGGTATGGTACAATACGTATGCAAAAAAAAATGGGTGATGGGTTGAAGATAAGACTAATGTCATGGAATGTCCGAGGCCTAAATAATCCAATGAAGGCCAGGAAGGTTGGTAATTCTGTCACCAGACACGGGCCTCACATTTTAATGTTGCAAGAAACACATGCACAGGGCTCGGTCAACGAGAAAATACTGTCAAAATGGGGCAAACTGCGCTAGTATACAGACTATTCATCGCAGTCCAGAGGGGTCTGAACCCTCATACACAACTCGCTGCGCTTTATTGCCAAGGGCCACTTGGTGGACCCGATGGGTAGATATGTACTTGTCTGGGGGGAAAATGCAGGGAAACAAATAACTTTGATGATAACCTATGGTTCCAACCTGGACGACCCCAATTTCAACTTGCACATGCTCGAGATCCTTACTAAACCTGATGCGACTACTGTATTATGGGGAGGGGACTTTAATGTCGTACTAGACCAGACCCTCGATAGATCCGCCAAAGTAACCAGGACACCTTCCAGGGCGGCATTAGCTCTAAAGCAAATCATCCTGCAACTGTCCCTACTGGATGCCTGGAGAGTGCTCCACCCAACCAACAAGCGGTACACATTTTATTCTTCTGTGCATGATAGTGAGTCACGTATAGATTATTGGTTGGTATCTTCAAACATAGCACATGCCCTACAAAATTGCGAAATCCTCCCCCGCACACTATCTGATCACTCCCCGGTGATACTGGAGATCATTCTGAAAGATGCCCCTAGACCAACAAGGAGATGGAGAATGCCTAGAGATATACTAAAAGACCTGAATGTTGTTGAAACCTTACATGCGGAAATTGCCAACTTTTTCACAGATAACATTGGGTCTGTAGATTATATATCATCAGTGTGGGAAGCCTTTAAAGTTTGGGCGAGAGGGGCCCTGATATCCAAAACCACTGGTCTCCTGAGGGACGTGCGCCGTGAACTGAACTGGGGGGGGGGGGGGGGGCTAGAGGAGGGGGGTGGAGAGGGAACTGAATGTACTAGAAGAAACCTACAGTCGCACGCATGGCAGAGACACCCTGGCTGAAATACACTAGTCTTAGAGATTTTGATCGACTACTGGCAGTAAGGGAAGTACAATATATAGCAGCCCCTACCAAGGCTCGCAGATACGGAGAGGGGAATAAAGCAGGGAAAATGTTGGCCAATTTGGTAAACCATGAAAAACAAATGACCCCGATTACAGCGATCCAAACGGCACAAAACGAGATAACAAGCGAGCAGGGAATAAATGATGAATTTGTTAACTTTTACAAAAATCTTTATGCGAAGAGAGATAGGAAATCCCCCGATGAGATCAAAAACAACCTCGCTACACTAGACCTCCCTAAACTCAGAGAGGAAAGTAAACTAATACTTGAGCAACCTGTCACGGCAGAGGAGCTCACTGAGGCAATTAATGGGCTCACGTCTGGCAAAGCACCAGGGTCGGATAGACTGGGTGCTGAATTTTATAAAGAATTCTGGGAAGAATTGGTACCTGTGCTGCTAGAGGTGTGGGGAGAGGCCCTGGGAAAACAAATACTGCCCCCGACAATGCGCGAGGCCATCCTTACAGTGTTGCCCAAACCTCGACGCCCGCCACAAGATATGTCATCCTATAGGCCCCTGTCCCTGATAAATGTAGATGCAACAATCTTTGCGAAGGTGCTGGCAAACCGCATGTTACCCATAATGCCTACGCTGGTACATGCAGACCAAAGTGGGTTCATCCCCCAAAGGTCCACTGCCCTGAACTTGCGCAGGTTATTCACAAATCAACCCAAATAAGCAAGAAGTTGCGATGTCCCTTGACGCTGAGAAAGCGTTTGACTCAGTCTCCTGGGAGTGCCTCTTTCTGGTGCTTGAGGCGTTCGGGTGGGCGCCTATTTCATCAAATATGTCAGACTGGTATACACGGCCCCAGGTGCGAAAGTGTGCACAAATAGAACTATATCTGAGCTGTTTGAGCCAGGCCGAGGCACCAGACAGGGATGCCCTTTCTCCCCCATCCTCTTTGCCTTGACAATAGAGCCCATGGCAGCGGCGGTTCGGTTGAGACATTACAACAAGGGTATAATGCTGAAAGGAGCCACCCAAATAATATCCCTATACACGGATGATACACTTATACGTCCGCGAACCAGACAAAAACATCATCCCCATCATGGCAGATATCAACGAATTTGCAGTGTACTCTGGATACACAGTGAACAATGCTAAATCAGAAATGTTCCCGCTCACCCCCTCCAAAAAATGCCCTGCTCGGACGTGCGGCCTTAAGTGGTCGGAGCGACGCATCAGATACCTGGGAGTTCTGGTTTCTAGCAGTAGGCAGACCCTGTACACTGATAACCATGACCAGGTGCTACAAACACTCCACACCAAACTACAGGTCTGGAGGCACCTCCCAATTTCACTACACGGTAGAATTGCCATTCTCAAAATCATCGTACTTCCAAAACTACTATACCTATTTGTAAACATCCCTATATGGCCGGGAAAGGAATTTTTTTCCAAGCTTCGATCCATGGCAGTGTCAATTCTCTGGAACGGAAAGGTGGCTAGGATCTGTTGGGAAAAGATGACAGAACCATATGAAACAGGAAGAATAGCGGCGCCAGACTGAGCTCTAGTACATGGTAGCGCAAGCGCAGTTTGCAAAGCATTGGTATGACGAGGCAGACAACTCACCCCACACGTGGATAGAAGAATACACCATTATACCCACAGACATTAGATCAGTTATCTTTGATACAAGGCATAAGGACTCATGTGAATTTGACCCTGTGAGCTGCACCGTGAGAGCCTGGGGGGCTATATATAAAAAACTGAAAATAGAGATCCCGTATAACCCAGAGATCCCGTTATGGAAATACCCAAACATTCCCCCCACATTTGACACCAGTATACAGGAGGCCTGGGACCCCGCTACAGAGATGAAGGTGGGAGCCATGTATATAGATGGGAAGTTCGTAACCCTTGCAGTATTCACGAGAGGTATGGGAGGAGGTCCGCTCCGAACACTACAGTACTATCGAATGAGATCTGCATATCAAGCACGTTGGCCATCCTTCCCTGACAAACACCCCCCCTCCCACCCCTGCATACAACTGGTCGCTACACAGGGTGGACTGGGAATCTCCAAATTGTATAAAACAATACAGACCCACACTTCTACGACCAACCAAGTGAAAGAGAAATGGGAAGCAGATATGAAAATGCCAATACCTGATGATAAATGGGTAAGATACTGTGCGCTTACAAAAAAGGTGTCCCTCAATGCGGGATTGTGCCAAATAGAGTTTAAAATCCTTAATAGAAATAGACTGCACTACACTCCTGCCAAAATTGCTAAATTCACACCTGATGATTCAGGTAACTGCCCCAAATGTGGGTCCCCGCAAGCGGGATCCTATCATATGTACTGGGAATGCCTGGTCGTGGCACGGTTCTGGGAGAGGGTTGCAGCTATGCTGACAGAAGTCACAAAAACCCTCCCGCATTTGACCCCCCCAAAAATATTTGTTCGGAGATATTGGGAAATGTTCCGAAAAAATTAGAAGACTGTTTAATGTGTCATGTGTTATTGCCAAGAAATTTATTTTGCAAATATGGAAAAGCCTGAACTCCCCTGCCATGAACACTTTCCTGCGTGAATTAACTTATACTAATGAATGCGAGGAACAGTACGTGCTGACTCAACCAAGCACGAGTCGACCAAAGGACATCTGGGGCCCCTTTAGGGCGTACCTATGTGACCTGCTCTCGGACAGCGAAACAGCCATGTAAACTGTAAATTGTTAAACATTTGATGAAGATATTGTTGTATGAAAGACCATATGATGTGTTGATTGAGTGCCACTAACTGCTGAGACCATCAATAAAAAGTTGTTTAAAAAAATAAAAAAGTTAGACATTTTTTAAAAAGCAAGCTCCTCCGAGTGTTCCTCTAAAGGAGTCTGAAAAAAGTGGGCACCCCCGAGTGTCTATCAAGAGTGGTAGGGAGTCTCATCTGTCCCAGTCTTGCGCGCCTCATAGCCTGGGAAGAGAGGTTCCTCAACATAAGTCGAAGGAACCTTCCACGACGCGCAAGAAGCCTGTGTCTGTTACCTCGAAACATTATCTAAAGACATTGAAGCCTCCTTCAAAAGGTATCCAAACATTTATGTTAATCGCCTGAACCTTTGAGGCATGCAATACATATAGAGCCTTCGAAGAAACCTCAATTGTCGATGCATTCACCGACAGTTTCGAATAGGTTGTCGAAAGCGTTCAACACCTTCATCTTCGTCGGAGCATTCTTTGCTCTCGAAGGTCAGCAAAGTCTATATCCAATTATCCAAAATTCTTCCAACCCATTCCTAGACCGGATTTCTTTAGGAAGATGGGTTCAATCTTTGAAGAAAATGAGGAAGAAAATTAGAACACTTTTAGGTATGAATATGGAACACCAAATGTTCCGGAGGTATTCATTTCAAATGAATCCAAGATGCAGAATCTTATGGAGACATAAAAGGACACACGTAGCTGGGCAACATCACCAGAGACAGCGGTTTGGTCATCCTGAAATATCTGGTTATACCGATCCCTCTTACAGGGCAGTAATTGGTAAGGTAGCTGAATATCTGGGATGGTTGAGATATGCAGCTGCTGTGGAGATGGATGACCTCACTGATATTCTAGACAGTGGGCCAGTTAGAGAAGCTGTATTGCCACTTCATGCAGCCTTGAAAGTAGGAGTAATGGAGAACTACTAAAACCAGATTCTGTTCCATCTGTTAATGAAGTATTACCAAATAAATACAAGACTGCTTCCATAGACCCTCAATTTTTTAACAGGCACCCCACGCCTGAAAGCTTAGTGGTTCAAGCAGCAACAGCTTCTTCGAAAGCTGCTGCCTATCCTTTTGCTCCGGCAGATAAAGATAATGGGAAGATTGACTCTTTGGGTAAAAGAATTTTGTGCAGGAAGTATGGCACTAAAATCTACCAATGCTACCAGTGCATTAGCAAAATACACACATGTGGCTGCTCCAGCAGCAGATCATGTACTGGAGGGAGAAGAGAGAGAAGGCTTTTTAAATCCTGATATAAGATGGCAGAGATGCCATGAGACAATTCTACAATCTAGTCTGGATACAGTGGACTCGGTCAGTAGAGCCATGGCTGCCAGCAGAGTACTTTGATGCATGTCTTGGCGAAGAAAATCTGGATTCTCGGCAGACGTACAGGCACGTCTGCTAGACATGCCATTTGACGGCACTTCTCCATTTGGTGAGAAGGCCGATAGCATTCTAGAAAAACTACAAGCGTCTAGGGCTGCAGCAACATTTTTAGGGGCGGCAATACGACAACCTCAATTTACAGGACAAGGATGGAGAGGTCGTTCTTTTCATTTAGATTCTTCCGTATCTAGAGGAAAGGGTCAGTTTTAGCAAAGAGGACAAAGACGACCATTTCGTGGAAGAGGTAGAGGAGGAAGGACTCCCTCTTCAACACCCGCAGAATTACCATCAGCTGCAGGTGGAACAGCATAATGACTACTTCACCCACACATATTGGCAAAGCATAACTTCGGATTCATGGGTGTTACAAACATTAGCAGACGGTTACTGTCTCCCATTCCTAAAAAGACCTCCCGATTGCCCCCCTCCAACAGGCGATTCTCACCCCATTGGAGAAAGGTGCGATTGAAATGGTACCTGTAACAGAGAGGAACCAAAGTTGGTAATCTCCTTACTTTCTAATACCCAAGAAGGACGAAGGACTGCAATCTCATTGTGGACTTAAGATGCTTGAACAAGTTCCTCAGGAAGGACAACTCTTTCGCAGATCCTTCAGGCCCTTTGACTCCAGGATTGGTGGATGTCATTGGACCTTCAGGATGCTTATTTTCATGTGCCGATACATCAGAAGCACAGAATGTACCTGTGGTTTGCGGTTCTCATGATCAGTTTCGAGTTCTGCCATTCGGGCGCACCTCAGCCCAGAGGGTTTTCACCAAGCTCATGGCAGTGGTGGCAGCAGGGTTAAGGAAGGAGGGAATTCACATTTACTCATACCTGGACTGGTTGATCAGAGCGGTTTCTCCAACAGTGTCAGTCATCTCAGGCGCATCTGCCACTTCCTCCATGAACTGGGCTTCTCCCTGAACTTCAAGAAGTCCCATTTGATACCTTCTCAGAAGCTACATTTCGTTGGAGCAGTCCTGGACTCAGCCTCGGGGAAAAGATTTCAGAGTGCCCAACGTCTTCCGGCCTATGACTTCCTAAGGTTGCTCGGCCTCATGGCATCCTACATTTTCCTGGTGCCAGAATCCCGTCTGAGAATGAGATCCCTTCAGTGGGCTCTCAGATCCCAGTGGTCTCAATTCTCTGGTCTCAGTCGGAGTCCAGACGGCATATCAACTTTTTGGAGCCGAGTGCCATCAGACTACCTCTGATGGACTTCCTGCCCTCAATACGGGGCAAGAGTGCCCTGATAATGACGAACACCACAATTGCCATCCATTACCTCAACACGAGAGGGGGCGTAGGGTCACTGCCCCTGTGCAGACACACAATGCAGCTCTGGTTCTGGGCACTAAAAGAAGGAATAACGCATCTGGAAATTCATCACGCCAGAGAAAAGAACACAGCGGCGGACGCTGTAAGCAGCCAGAGCACGATCTCCCATGTGAAGTCCTTCAAGAGATTTTGCCCTTTGGTGAACCCCTAAAGTGGATCTGTTTGCGACCAGTGTCAACCGAATGTGCAAGCTGTTCTGGTCCAGGGAATTTTCTCAAAGAGGAGCTCTAGGGGACACGTTCGTAGTGGACTGGGTATTTCAACTCTTGTATGCATTTCTGCCAGTTCCCATCATTCCTCACGTAATACAGAAGTTGATGAAGTTTGGGATAACTATGATCCCGATTGCTCTGGATTGCGCCAGGAGAACGTGGTAACTGGACCTTCTAGAAATGGCCATCTGCCGTCTGATTAGCCTTCCCCAAAGAGAGGACCTACTCTTGCAAGAGGAAGGTTGCATTATTCACCCAGAGATCAGCACTCTCAACCTTCACGCCTGGTGTGTAAAAGGGTGAGATATGAAGATGGGGACCTTCCGGAAGACCCAATGGAAGTGTTGCTTTCAGCAAGAAGCCCAGCAACTAAATCCCTGTATCGCTGCCGTTGGAATATATTTCGCTGGGAAAATAAACTAGATCCTCTCTCATGTAAACTTCCCCAGGTTTTGTCTTACTTCACTTGACCCATTCTGGGTTGTAAGTGGCCACGGTGATGGGCTATTTAGCGGCCCTATCAATTTTCAAGCGATCTCCGGATGAGGGACCATACTTCAAAGTGCTGATAGTGATACAGTTTCTGAAAGGCTTAACAAATTTGTTTCCGCCTACTCCCTTCATCGTGCCATTATGGGATCTAAATCTTGTACTAAGATGTCTTATGGGAGCTCCAATTGTGCCCATGCATTTGTGCCCTTTAAGGATGCTCATCATAAAAACTGCCTTTTTAGTAGCCATCACATCTGCTCCTATGGTAAGTGAGCTACAAGCTCTATTTTCCAAACAACCCTTCACGTCCTTCTCCAAGGATAAGGTCGTTTTAAGGGTTAAGTCAATTTTCCTACCAAACGTGTCAGAATTTCATTTGGCACAACGTATTGCACTACCATCTTTTTATCCTTCGCCACATCCATCAAAGGAGGAAGAGAGACTACATCGCATAGACCTGAAAAGTGTAGTACGTTTCCATATTACAAGAACTGCAAGTATTTTTCAAGATGATCAGCTTTTCATTGGTTATGCTGGCCAAAGATTAGGCTTAGCAGTCACAAAAAACTCTAGATGGATTGTTATGTGTCTAACAGTGTTACAGGTTGGCAGGCAAGGATTTGCCCGAAGGTCTGAGGGCGCATTCCACTAGAGGGGTGGCTGCTTCCTCGGCTCTAGAAAGAGGTGTACCAGTGAGGTACATTTGCAGAGCGGCCACATGGAAGTTCCTTCATACATTTAGTAAATTCTGTATAGATTATTTTTCAGGAGAGGAAGACAAATTTGGCAAAGCTGTCCTCCATAATATTAACAAAAAAGTATATTCTTGGCACACTCCGCCAAACTCAAACTGCTTTGGGAGTCTACCAAAGAGAAGGAATATGTGGAGGACACAATCCATTCGAAGAACAAGTTATTTACCCGTGGTAACGTTCTTTCGGCATGTATGCCTCATCCCCTCTTGCCTAGACTGACTGTTTTACACCTTTCTTTCTCGCAAGATAAGACTATCTCCTCCTACAAGGAAAAAAACGAAGAACTGAGGTAACGGTCAGCGCATATGCTCTATATACCAGCGTCAGCATCCCGAGGGACGCTAAGGAGACCGTGGAGGACCAAAGGTTTACGCTGCATGATGCTCGATCCTATGAAAAAAAATTTGGAAGCAAGTTGCAAGCAAACTTGAATATTTCAAACATGAGGAATACGTGGGAGGAACATCCAGTCGAAAGAACGTTACCACAGGTAAGTAACTGGTTCATCTGACTTTCCATGATTTGAGGGTGGTGCTGCAGATGCAACCCTCTTTCATGCCGAAGGTTCCGCTGGAATTCCACATCAACAAGCCTTTGGTCTTACCTGTGTTTTTCCCAAAGCCTTTGTCACCGGCTGAAGGGGCCTTGCACTCGCTGGACGTTGCTCGTGCCCTGAAGTTCGACGTGACCTGCACAAAGAGCGTTTTTGGAAGAGTTCTCAACTGTTCGTGAACTTTGGTCCTGCGAACCGTGGGAAGGCCTTGTCCAAGGATTCCATCTCGAGGGGGCTTTCCGGCTGCTTCACGCACTCATCGGTTGACGAATTGACTGCTGCCCGGCCATTCGAGAGCCCACTCCACCAGAGCGATTGCTGCAACGTCAGCGTTCCGGTTTGGTGTGCCCCTGCTGGACATCTGCAGGGCTGCTATGTGGAGGTCCACACACACTTTCACTAAGTTATACTGCATCGACAAGGAATCCATGGAGGAGTCCAGAGTCGGCCAAGCAGTGCTACGCAACCTGTTCACTTGAGGAGAGTCTGTTCCAGAGGTGAGAATGAATTGCTTCTGTTGAGCCTACCTCCCTTGGTTGAGTAATGTTGTACTGCTATGTATTCGTTATTCATGAGCATGTGAATCCATGCCAGACCCCATATGCTGGAGAAGGAACAAGTTACTTATCTGTAACTAGTGTTCTCCAGCATGGGTCTGGAATGGATTCACATGCAAACCCTCTCTCCGACCCCTATGCGGCTCTTCTTGGTCATACTGCCCCTTCACGTTCATACCAAATTTGAAGATGGCTGCCAGAGGAGGGGTTTAGGGAGAGGACTATCATTGGATGGGGCAGTATGGCCCAGAGGACAGTAATTAGGAGGAATACAGTTTGTAAATGAAAGTGAAACTTTTTTCTTTTACCGAGGATTCCCAGCCTGACAACGGGAAATATTCATGAGCATGTGAATCCATGCCAGACGCATGCGGGAGAACAATAGTTACAGGTAAGTAACTTAATCCTAATACCCCCCCACCCCCAACCCTTCATCCCTTTACTCTCTCCCTGCACTTGCACTTTGTGAATGCTCTTAAGGCCTAGTAAGTCTGCCTCCATCTTTCATTCTGTTCTTATTGTAACTCCCATGTTCCCTCTGTTGCCCTGTGGTCACTTTGAAACGCAATTTACTTGTTGCACACAATAAAATAAAGAAAAATAAATACTTCACTCAAAATACATCTTGAAGTTCCATCTGTTCTGACCAGTACATAAACTTCCTTAACAATAAGATTTTATGGAGCTGCAAGTTCGGCTTAAGAGGGCATAGAATAAAGTACTTACAACATATTATGAGGTGTGGGTATTCTCCCCAAGGACTGCTTGTCGGATAAAAGAATTAAGTGGCCACGTTGTCCATTCATCTTGTAGCAATAAACTATGCAATAGTGCTGCCCTAAATTGAACAAACCCTCTCAATCTCAATTTTAAATCTGTGGTCAAAGTTATTTTGCAAATTTAGTTTAAGAACGACAAAATAAAGTGACCCAACGTTTCAAAATCCTTTAAGCAAAAGGTTTGAGAATCAATCTGCCCCAGCCATTTACAAGTTCTAGAATTCAGAGCGAGAAAATTAAACCATAACCGGACCAAGTATAAATGTTCCGATACACCTATGCACTATTCAAGGTATGGCTTCAATTTCATAGGTGACGTAATTACCAGATGGGCTCTATTGAAGGTTTTGCCATTTCCCTTTGTCCTTGGTAAAAGTTCAGCAACATGACCATAGCCTTCTCTTTGCTAAGGCCATCTTTCAGGTGTGGATGTTCAAAGCGATGACCAGCATTTATGGCTGTGAGGGTAGCTTTTACACGCATCATCAATCTGATTTTAAGTAGACTAACATGGGAAAGAACATCAGTCCATATAAATTCAGAACAGCTAGCTTCCCTGTTTTCCAACGTTGCCAACCACATCACTGCCAGAGCTGTGAATGGCAATCTTCAAGAAAGGGTAATCCAAGCTTATTGTGCTCAACAAAGGTTTGGGCACTAAGTGGGAGGGCCAAAATTGATACCGTGAATATTTTTCATTAAATGCAGTTGGCAGGGGGACTCCAACGCCCCAAATCTCAACACCTTAAAGATCAATTGTACAGTTCTTGACATTCTACACCTTTGGCATTATTGGTGATTAACATACCCTTACGGACCTCGCAAATCTAGAAATCCGTTATGGCCTTGGACATTTTGATTCCGTAGCATGGGGTATGGCATGGATTCACATGCTGTAGTAAAAAATAAAAAAGGTTTCACTTAAAACTGTGTTTCTCCTCTAAACCAATCACTGTCCTCTGGGTCATACTGCCCCATCCAATGGCCGTCCTCTCCCTAAGCCCGTCCTCTGGCAGCTATCTTCAGATTTTTACTGTACGGTTCAGTGATGGGAGCCTGAGTTTGCTCTGTGAGGCATGCCTACGGTTGTTTTTCGTTTTTTGGCTGAAAAAGGTTCTATTTTTGTTCTGAAAGAGCCTGTGTGCTCTCTTCTTCATCTGCCGACAGCGGGGATCAGTCGTGTGTACATTTCTGCACCCCTGAAGGGCGAATATCGTCGAAGATTACAGGAGGCCATCAGGCCTACTTAGCGCCCTCCGACCATGGAGGAGAAGGAGGGAAGGTCCCTCGTCAAGCCCTGCACCAAGTGTGGGCTAGGGAATGAGTTTGTTGAAGACAGCACCTGCAATGCCTGTACTGCCTGCATCCAGACCACAGGGAAACTGAGTGCGAGATATGCTTTGGGTTATCCAAGAAGATGACGAGGGATATGCATAGTAGAATGGCGATGTGGCTGAGCACCAAGGCCTCTGCCCAGTGCTCCAAGCAGGGTCATGCCTCACCCAGGACTGGACCATCCGAGGAGCGGTCTTCTAAGTCCATTGAGGGCGCCCCATCCATGGGGGCCCAAGACAACGTCAATACCAGCAAGTTCGAACCCACTGCGTTTGCCGCAGAAGCGGGTCCCAAGTTGGACAGGGCGCGATAGACATTGCTCTCCGCCTCCATTGCAAGCCGGCAATCAAGCTAGCTAAACTGTGGAAGAAGTCAGAGAAGCAGCGGACGGAGGAGAAGAAAGCCGATCAGCCCAAGCAGGCCCAATCGGCACATGATAAGACTTTGTCGACGATAGATCTGGTGGCGGCTACTCTCACTACGGCTAAGGAGGCCGACCCTGTGAAGGTTTAGCCTGCAGCACAGAAGGTATCCCTGCCTCCGAGGTGCGAAACCGCTGCAGGGACTTTGGCAACGGCTGTGGCCTAAGTCATGGAGGTCTCACCCACAGACAACGAGGACCAGGAGTCTACACACTGTCCACGAGTTCATGGATGACAGCGGCGCCGACTGCGGCTCGGGGCCTAGTGTTCCGATCCTGCCAGCTCAGCCGAGCCAAGCACCACCTCCTCCTGCACCTGCTACACTACCAGCATATCGGAGGACCACCACACCCCCTACCCAAGCCCATCATTCAGCCTGACAACTCTGCCCAGCCCCACTCATCCACCCACGCCCAACATCCGGGACATGGATGTGCGACTCTGTGCAATAGAGGACCGTCATGGGGCCTTGGCTGACCTGGTATAGCAGCATCACAACGAGCTCTGCGCCTGCTGTACAAATGCATACAGGCCAGCAGCTGCAGGAGCATACAGGCCCAGGGACAAACCGCTGCTGTACTGGTCATGCTGGCCCAAAATGTCCGTGAGGGGAATGAAGGGGGTCTCCGCCATGGCTGAGTCACTCTCCCACAACCTGCAAGTTATCCTTGAGTACATGGCGGCTGTGATGAATTCTATGGCGTCCTCACGAAAACTCTACCTAAAGTCTCCTCTCAGGTTGCCAGGGAAAGGCAGATGCTTCCTGATCCTGGGAGCGGTGTAAGCCCAGAGGATCAACTGGGAGGAGAAGAGATCAAGGGAAACAGGAGGACTTCATAGGATGAGATGCTGTACTTGTCTACCTCCAGGAAGGGAATATATTATTGCCAGTGCATGTAGTGGCATGTTGTCAAAGAGAATGGGTACTCTCTAAAGTGAATTATAATAATGTGAGTGAAGACAATTATAACCGATCATGTATTAAGAGTGAGAAAAGCTCTTACAAAAACTATAATACTCCAAGAAATAAGAAATCCTACAAGTCTCATGAACATCTTGCAGAGAAGTCTTTAAAAACTACCAATCTGAGACTAAAAAACCTCACTACTCCTTAAAATCAAATAAATCTTGTTATCCTTGTGATACTCCTTATAGTGAAAAGGGTACTTTGTGGGGAAAATATTAAGAAAAACTGGTTTTTGTTTTGGCAACTTGAAGTCCCAGAATTCCCAGAGTACTGGGACGAAGAAGAGCGCTGCAGAGGAACAAGGTTACAACAAAGTGCAGCCCATTAAGGTTAATGGCCCACACCTGAGGATGGCTGAGAGGCATTAAAGGCCGCCTCAGGTGCTGGCCATTAATCCAAGCTGGAGGAAGGTGAGGCAGCCGAAGAAGTAGGAGGGCAGTGGTAATAGTGTTTGGAGGAGTTTTGAAGCCTCCAAGAAGCAGCAGAGGAAGAAATAGCAGAAGATCCACAACACTGGGACCAGAGTTCTCTGAGCGCAAGCCAGATGGCGTTCAGCTCCAGCCAATTGATATGGTATTCCTGCTCCTGTCGAGTCCAGGTGCCGTGGACGGAGATATCGGCCAGGGTGGCTCCCCAGCCCTTGAGCAAAGTGTCTGTGGTGATGGTGGCTTGTGGAGAGGGCTATGTTGAACATCAGAGAGCAGGGGGAGACTGTAATAAGTGCCTAAAGTCACAAGGGAGAACCATAGAAATATGTGGGGCTGCCTGCTGAATAGCCAAACATCTGTGCCTAACACTCCTGGGAAAGGGGGGGGGGAGATGGTGAGGAAGTTTTTTTGAAGGCAGGACTGGTGCAAGCTGGGTGATCATACTGGTGACCCACCCGAGTAGCAGTTGCCAGAATGCCCACCTTACTTGCTGGTAACTTGGAGAGCGTTCAATTGTGGTGCCCAGCCAGGAGAAAGGCTCTTGTGGCCAACCAGGTACTGCAGGAAGAGAATTGGTGGTTTTAAATTTTGGAACCGGCGTAGCAAGTGTATTTCTTTTCTTTAAAAAAAATTTTTTATTGCCATTTCATTAAACATTAACATCGGGACTCAACATTGTCCCCAACCCCCACCCCTTCATACCCCCCTCCCTCCCTACCGGTAATAGCTTTCTTGCAGTGCCTTAGTGTGCCAAGTATGCTGTAGCAAGTGTATTTCTATGCCCATGCTAACAACCAATGCTTCTACTGGGTGCCTAAAACGCTGTGTGCGCGAAGCACATCTTTAGATCAAATTCGGGGGCTTACCTGCATGTAGATAGTGCAGGTACTAAGGGTAGCAGCCTTCGGATTGAAGCACACGATACGTGCAGCTCATCTGCAAGTGCACGCACTGGGCAACAAGACTTCCTGGTCGCGCGCGGTAGGAGGCGGGGGTCATTGGGGATGAGCCAATCAGGAAGCGCCACATCGGAATGACACGTGATGATTGGCGGCTGGGCCCGTGAGTGCCAGATGACATCCACAGGTTGCGAGGGCTGAACAAGTCAGCGAAATGTTAAGTATGTAGTAAACTGAATAAAGTAACCGTGGATCGTGATGGCCCACTGTACAAACTGGAGAGTAAAAGATATTGGGAACAAGTGAATCCAGAACACTCAAAGGAGGGAGGAAAAGGATTGGTGGCGGAGGAGGAAAATGTGAAGCACAAAAGGAAGAAGTGGTGTCTGCAACTAAGCACATCCTAAAGCCAATGAGAAAAGGCCAGATGTGCAAACAAAAATGGCACACAGGAGGAGTGGTCAGAGGGTCATGCTTGCAGCGGAAATAAAGAAAATTGCGGATGCTGCTGACCCATAGGAGGAAAATGGTGTCTGCAACAATTACATCCTAATGCCAATGAGAAAAGGGCAGTTGTAGAAGCAAAAAATCAAGGAATGGCACACAGGAGGGTCACATGCTGGTGTGGTCAGGGGGTCATGCTAGCAGCGGAATGATGAAATACGCAGCTGCTGCTGAGCCATAAATTCAAGGAATGATTCACTGAAGGAGGCAATAAAGGCACACCAGATGGTTGCAGTTATCGAATGATTGCCAATTCTTGCCACTGGATACATTAGTTTAGACCTTGATGGCAAGCGTCTAGTTTGAAAATCCATTTTTGTTCGAGTCTAAACAGAATGTCATGATAGTTCCCTCCCTCTTGCTGGTGGTTTTACTTTTTCTAAGATGGTCCATTCAAAGCTGTCCGCTGTATGCCCCATAGCTAGGAAATGGGGGACCAGGGGAGCTTTTGCTTTTCCTGTTCTAATACAGGACCGGTGTTCGGTCATCCTGGTTTTTACTGCTCGGGCTGTCATTCCTATGTATGTTAGCCCGCACGTGCACGTGATCATGTATATAAGACCTTTAGTGTTACAGTTGGTGAATGCTGTCTGCACCCAAGTGGTATGCTAGCCTATCTCGATGCTGGTAGTTCTTCTGGTCTGTATGCACATGGAACACTGACCGCAGGGAGAGGGTCCTGTTGGGGGGTTGGAGTGCCATAGTTCAGCCTGTATCGGTGGAACCGGATTCGGTGAAGGAAGGCTTTTAACAAGTTTATCCCTCACATTTGATCTTCTTTTGAGGGAGAATCGAGGTTCCGGTAGGGTACCTGTCCCAGTGTTCAGAATGGGCCATAGTTTTTTGATTTCTCTTTTAATTTTATTCAGCAGAGGTGAGTAGCTCAATATGGCTGTAATATACATCTCATCTTCCAATTTGCTGTGCTGTTCCAAGGTGACCGATCTAGGGATGTTCTTGGCCCTTTTGTATGTTTGTTGGACAATCTTGGGTGGATAACCCCGTGCTGTGAATTGTTTTTGTAGGGCTTTGGCCTGAGATGTGTAGTCAGTGGTGTTGGTGCACAGCCTTCGGTAGAGGAGGAACTGACCGAATGGAAGATGGTCTTTTAGGGCCCTTGGGTGGTAGCCGGAAAAGCTCAATAGCGAGTTCCTGTCCGTAGTTTCTTTTATAGACCTTGGAAATCAGACTCCCGTTGGATGCAGAAATAGCTAGATCGAGAAAATGGGTCTTTTTTTTTAATCCATCTCTAGTGTGAATTTGATATTGGGGTTCAGATTATTAAGCCAGAGATGGAAGCAAATCAGCTCTACTGCGTATAAAGATCACAAAAATGTCATCAATGTAGCGGCGCCAGGTTAATAGATGTCATGGAATGCATTGGTAAGCGGATAGATGTTAGTGTGTTCAAAGAAGTCGACGTAGAAATTGGCTAGGCTGGGAGCGAAAATCGCTCTGATTGCAGTCCCCGAAATCTGTTGGTAAAAACGTTGGTTGAACAGGAAGAAATTTCTAGTCAGAGCTAGTTCTGCTAGTTGTGCTATTAACTCGGCCGTGACACCATAGAGTTCTATACCCGAAGTTAGTAAGTTGCGCAGCATATGCAAAGTGTCCTGCTGCAGGATCTTAATGTAAATGGATTCTATGTCCATCGTTACCAACCAATCTTGCTCTGGATCGAAGGACAGGCCATTCAAGAGGATAAGCATGGCTGTTGCCTAAAGCAAGAAAGAGAATGGAGTTGATCCCAGACACAATAGGGCAGCCCGGGGGTGGCAGAAGGGCTTTACCCAAAATACATAAGGGCTTTCTGCCACCTCCGGGCCACCCTACTGTGTCTGGGATCAACTCCATTCTCGAACCTTTATCACAATATGTGGATTTCTTTATCGAACACGAGATTCCCAAAATGAAGTAGTTCGTCAAAGACTCAACAGCTATGGGCTGCAGACGCGATTTTCATTATCCGACTGCAAGCTTGACCCTCTGACCGCTCTTCCTGTGTGCCATTTTTGTTTGCACATCTGGCCTTTTCTCATTGGCTTTAGGATGTGACTTAGTTGCAGACACCACCTCTTCCTTTGTGCTTCACATTTTCCTCCTCCGACGCCACTCCTTTTCCTCTTTCCTTTGAGTGTTCCGGATTCACTTGTTACCACTATCTTTTACTATCCAGTTTGTACAGTGGGCCATCACAATCCACTGGTTACTTTATTCAGTTCACTACATACTTACCATTTCGCGGACTTGTTCAGCCCTCACAATCCGTGGATGTCATCTGGCACTCACAGGCCCAGCTGCCAATCATCACGTGACCTCACGCATCATTCTGACGTGGCGCTTCCTGATTGGCTCATCGCCAATGACCCCGCCTCCTACCTCACGCGACCAGGAAGTCTTGTTGCCCAGTGTGCGCACTCGCAGATGAGCTGCATGTATCTCGCGCTTCAATCCGAAGGCTGCTACCCTTAGTTCCTGCATTATCTACATGCAGGTAAGCCCCCGAATTTGATCTAAAGATGTGCTGCGCGCACACAGCGTTTTAGTCACCCAGTGGAAGAGCCTTTCTCCTGGCTGGGCAACACAATTGAACGCTCTCCAAGTTACCAGCAAGTAAGGTCGGCATTCTGCCAACTGCTACTTGGGTGGGTCACTAGTATCACCCAGCTAGCACCATCCCTGCCTTCCACCCACTTCCTCACCATCTCACCCTCTGCCCCCACTCCGGCTTTCCCAGGAGTGTTAGGCACAGCTGTTTGGCTATTCAGCAAGCAGCCCCACATACTTCTATGGTTCTCCCTTGTGACTTTAGGCATTTATTACAGTCTCCCCATGCTCTCTGATGTTCAACATAGTTGTGCGTTACATCATGAGACAGCCCATTGGGTCCACTGACTACCTCCCTTTGGTCTATCCATTTTTTGTCTCTTCTACAGGAGACGGAGCAGCTCATCCATATTGTGCCCCAAGCTTCGGGCATGCTTTGGAAGACAAATTTGACGCTTGATTGAATAAACGGTCCTGAAGAAGATGGTCTGAACATCCTACTCCATCGAAACCGGTCGACCCTCTTCACAATGGATGGTACCATGGCCATCTTGTAGATATCCCCAATAACAAGGGGCGATACTTTACAAACAATCCACGCCCATTACTCACACCATGAGCCTTTTAAAGTGTTCTACATTTACAGGCATTGATGTACCAACACCAATTGCCCTTTTATATGTTAATAACATTTAGCACTCCAACTAAAATCTCCTTAGGGTAAATAAAATATACACAGAAAAATCGCATGGTCTATGGAACACTCATGTAAGCTATTTAGCTCTTCTGGGCAGTGATCTAATTAGCAACTCTGCCGCACTAAAACATTGGAGTGGTATGGTGTTTTTATGGTTGCTCTTCATTGCTACATCCCCCGTATCCAGAATTCCTTAATGCAGGTCAGCACGCCCACATTTTTGGTAGATTGGCGGGACAGTTTTCTTCCTACCCTATCCCTATTAGATAGGCGTTGCACCACCCGCTGCCTAGGGATAGGCACCATTGAGTAGGGACAGGGTGTTCTAGTAAGGGCTAGATAGCTACATAACGTTTGTCAGTCTAGAAATACGCATACCTCTACTTTGAGACAGCAAACGCATTTTGGTGGCCGTGGGCCAACCGTCTCATGCAAGATATGACAAAATATAGGTTTTCGAGTTTGCCAATGAACGGCCATTTTGATGTAACAAGAATCGCCATTTTGTTTTCTAACCATTGCTCATTACTTTCTGTTCCTATTGCTTCGCAGTATATTTTCCGCTTACACTGCTCGACTGTGAAACATTGTTGTCTGTGTGTGAAAAGGACAAGGCCGCAGGGCCGCGAGGATAACAAGAGTTCGCTGAAACACAAACGTAGGCAGCGCCAGGAAGAATGCCCGGCTCCCTCCCGAATGTAGCCTTGAAGCAGAGCTGCAGGGCATATAATCATTGCACAGCTGCCAGCCAGACTCGTTATATGGTAGAATGTGTTACAATAATACCGCTAAAGGCTTGAATTATGCTTTTCTTACGGCCCCCCTTTGCTGAGCCGCTAGAGCATGTCGACTCCCAGGACGCGAATAGCACCCGATAGATAGCAAGGTCCGGAATGCAACTCCCCCCGTATGTGGTTCGCTTCCAAGAACAGAAGCGCTGTGTTCTATTCAACAACTGAAAGATGCCTTCGCACTCACAAATTGCAAATTGTTACTAGAATAGATGTTTGAAGGTGTCATAGTGGTCGGAGATGTCCATCATCACACCAAGTTCAAAGAAACTTGAATAAAGGGGGGGTGTTAAACATGTCATAGCTGATTGTTTCATATGCATTTTGTATATATGTAACTGATGTACGTAATTCATGGCTCTTGCGTCCCTCGAGGTCTAGAGATACACGTTGCGGGGCGTGAGACCGAGTTGGCCAACTGAGACTTTCGCTTTGCAATAAAACCCTAGCTTTGGGAATACAACCTTGTGTCTGGCCTATCTATCGTGTGTGGTGACTCGCCTTGTTTCCATAGACGTCAGGGTCCCCTAGGGGCCCCTTTCACGTTGGTTCCTGACTCCCCCCTTCTGCATCCAGTCCTAACCAGCATTTCTAGACACCAGTTTGCAGTGCCAGGTAGATGCGGCACATACCCACCTGCACACCAGAGCGTGCCAGATGTGCTGAGAACAACATCACATGGTCGAGGGTGCACCCCTAGGTTTCTATGCCCTTCTCCTTGGCCCAATGGCAGAACCTGGTTAATTTGCTTTAATATTGACTCCTAGTGGATGCACCTCTTGCCCCTTGGATGATGTCCAAAATGTCCTGTGACAAATGGAGGTGCTGCATGGTTACGTGCTCTGGAATCAGGCTGCTAGGGCCAACTTCTCTGGGGAGTGGTGGACTACCACCCCCCCTTGTTGTGATAGTAGTGGATCCGGCCCCAACTGGGAGGTGAACTGGTGGTTGATTTGACAGCCGTAACAGCTCTGAGAACCATGGTCTGGCCGGCCACTGTGTTGCTATCAAGATGAGACGCAGCCCCCCCTCCCCTCCCCCGTTTGCTAGGGCCCATTCCCATGTGTCGATTGTTAGCCTGCACAGAGGAGATCATCTGGTGTCCCCCTGTTTGTTGAGGTAGTACATGCAGGTGCAGACCGGGCTGTTCATTACCGGGAGGAAAGCTTTCAGAGCTAGCCATATAACCATCATTTCGAGCCAATTTATGTGCCTGTCTTGGTCCCGTATCGACCAGAGGCCTTGGACACAGTTTGTTCAAATTGGTTCCATAACCCTTGAGGGATGAGTCTGTGGTAATGGTGAACGCGGGTTGAGGCTGCCTGAATGGTCTGCCCACCAAGAGATTGTTGTCGGTCCTCCACCAGAGCAGGCCATGGTGGAGGGGAGATGGTATGCTGACTAATGCCGCTTAGGAGACAGTTCCCAGATTCCAAGAGTACGAGAAATGTAGCTGCAGCCTCCTCATTTTGAGCCTGGTGTGAGGCACCGCCAGAAGACACGTTGCCATAATCCCTAGCAAGTGCTGGTACCACCATGCAGAAGTTACTGCACTGCTCAGGAAATGCCCTGTAGCCGATTTGATCGCTGCAGCCTTGTCTGCGGATGGGCAGATCTTCTCACTTTCATATCCCAGATGAGACCCAAGAAGGTCAAGGACTGAGTAGGCTGAAGCCGTGACTTCTTGAGGTTGATTGAGAACCCCAGTTCGTATAGCATGTCTGTAAGCATGGCTGCTGTGTCCTCGACTCTCTGGTGTCTATTGTATCCAACTACACAGGACCTTGTTTAGGAATTAGGGTTAACGGCCACCTGTCAAGTTATCTATCTGGGTAGCGAAAGCAGATGGGGTGCCTAGCCCCTCCATTGCTTTTTACAAACATTAGCTGGACACGTTAGACCAACATGAATAGTTATAGCAGGGAAATGCCTCAAAGACGGTGGTATATTTAAGGTTACAACCTGGCACTAGTATGGCTTGTTCTTGCATGCATAAGCTGCTGGCTATCACAAACAAGTATCGACAATGCCAAAAGCTTAGGCATTTGTGTAGGAATAGGAAATGAACTTGCCAGGCACTGATGTAGTGGTATTGACTGTCTAGTGATGGTAGCAAGTGCTAAATGGTGAGACTAGCTGGGCTTTTAATAGCAGTGCCTGGCAAATGCCTAATACTTCTACATAAACCAAAACTGGTGGCTTTGACAATGCTACTTTTTAAAATGCCTTCAGTGAAGGACACACAGTGCTTATAAATCGAGTGGCTGAAGTCAAGACATATTTAATACATCAGTAGCGCCGTTTACAACTCTCAGAAGACCGCTTCGAGAAAACACTAGCAGGCACTTTTAGAGTGCAAAGTTTGATGGTACGACTTAATTAAAGCAAGCTAAGAGTTACCATAAGGTGGTGTGTTGGGAAGGGAGTGGCAGTAACTGGGTGGAAATGGCTATAGGGATTAGCATGGGCAGTCAATGGGTGGGCAAATAAAACACCTCCAAGATTCGTGTCCCTCCTCATATGCCATTTATCTGTACTGTAATGCAATAGTTTTGTATTATAGATGGCGCTAAAACAGTAAAGTGTTACTGAAAGACCGTACATTTGTGAAAATAAGAGCAGTAGATTACAAAATAATCACCTCCAAATCCATGGCACACACTTTGAAGTGTGAAATACAAACTGGTAATGTTCGCTGGTGTTTTGGCCACAATCCCACCTTACTTCCTTTATACCAGAATTAAACTCTGAAGAACAGAACTTTTCCGATGTTTACAGCTTCAAATTCAATTTCTCAAAACCGGAAACTACTCCAGGAGAAATCTCGACAAATAGGCTGACCGGTTTCGAAAATGCTGGGAGCAATTTAGCTCCTGCTTCTACCCACCCAGTGAGATCTTAAAACCAACAGCTACCGGGGGCAATTTTGTCTTCCCAGACATACGGGTCCCTTACATACATGTGTGGCATTAACTTTGCATGGTTTAGAATTTAAATAATTAGGACACATTTAAATATAATGGGTCATACAGAAAGACATTAGTGTGCATTTCATGTGGAAGTTAAATTTGCGGTGTACTTGCTCCTGGTTCCCCAGTGGGAGCTCCAGCCTACTGGGTGATGCCCGACACCCAGAATCTGGATTTAGTCCTGCTCATCTTAATTTCAAACCCAGAAGCTAGACTTAGCTCCTGCTCATCTTAATTTCAAATCCTGGCTGATAGGTCTGCAAGTTGTCTAGGGGTGTACATCTCTCTGGACATTGCCAAACGCTACACGCTCCACTACGTTGCCTTCTATATTTCTCTCATGAGATGTGAAGTAAAGAATGGGAAGATTACAATCTTAGGGAGGAGTTTTCAGTCCACAAAACTGATGTAAAAGGTTCACTAAAGGTAGTGCAGTTCTTTGTTGGGTGTAAAGTAAACTTTACCATGTAACAAGGCTTCCAAGTCTGACCGAATATTTAAGAGCAAGTAAATCTTGTTTATTTTATTGTTTAAAGTGCGGACCAAGCTCGAGAGCAGCAGAGTACTGTACAGGGTGTGGTCAGACAACGTTTATGCTGGCGTCTTAAAAGTTGCATAGTACTAGGAGTTGCAGTGTGCGCTACCTGGATAAGTCCTTGGTCAGGTATTGTGGAAATCAAAGATCCAATGCTGGAGATCTTAAGTGTCTCCTGAGCTGGCCGGCTCATGAGCTTGGAATGAGGCACAGACTGGATGCCATTGTTCACAATCCTTCTCTTGCTGTGACACTTCAGGCACATGCCAGTCATATTCCGTTCTGACTCTTTTGCTCTGCCCAATTGACAAGCTGCCATTTTGTGTTCACACTTCCCAGGAGAACAGCAGTACCTGGTGACAAACGGGACTTCTGTTTCTTAACTTTTCAGCACAATTGCATGAATGTCCAAAGGTACTTGCAGGTCTTGTACAGCGTATCATTGATCTGGTCTTGTACAGCTTATCATTGATCTGCCCTTAACAGCTAGTCTTTCAAGGTACCAGGCACCAAATAGCCAGAGGAAGAAGGGCAGTCAAGAGTTGCACTTTGAATTGGTAATGCTCTTTCATGAAACCAAGTTTCAGAACGGCTCGTGCTTTGGGTGTATGAGGACCTTTGAGTACACAATCCTGAAGAATGAATACAAGAAAATCTAATCTTTATTTCATTGCAGGTGAAACTGAAACCAAACGCTTTCTACCCTCAGACACCAGATTTCCAAGAATGAATCAAGCAAAAGGAGACAGTATTTGACTACTCTTTTGTTGAAGTTGCCATAATATATTCTGCTCATAGGGATCTCCAAGACCAAGTGCACCAATGCCTTCAATTTTTTCATTCCTGCTGAAACAGTAGGGTTTGAAAATGTTGCACCAAAAAGCTCTGAACCTTGCTTCCAGATACTTGGAACTAAAGGGAGCTCAGGAACTGGATTCAGAATCCTGGTAAAAAGAAAATCTACATCTTCACCTTTTTGCGTGATCGTTAAACCAAACTCTGTTGCCTTCTTGTGACCCATTGTGAGAAATCAGAGAAGTCATCTGGAGCAGAAGCTCTTAAGTGAAGGCAGTGTATTCTTCAGGATACCAACCTTTTGTAGTATAATCCTCATGGATGGATAAGTTCCATGTGATGGATAAGTTCCATGTTAGTGTCCAGGACATAGGAGTACAAATTGACACATTTTCCACCTTATAAGAGTCCTCATGGAAATCTTACAACAAAGCTGGTATTGGAATTTGAGAAATGTAGGCCTGCTATGTTTTGCATCCATGTGGTGACCTTTTGGTGAACAAGAAGGATCTTCTGGAAAATACTCCTACAAATATATATGCGAAGTCTGGCAAATTGAAGTGGAACATTGAGGATTTTGAAGTGTCGTGGATTGGCTTCTATGACCGAATAGAACCATAGCTATTTTGAAGTTGGCTTGTTCTCCAATGGAGCGATCAGCATTAAAATAACTGCCGATTTAGATGGACCTTTGGTGTCACTGTGCTTTCATTATCCTGCAGTTTCAGGATATTTTTGACATTCCATACTGCGCTTTTAGACACAGAATCTGTCGGGGTTGGGTCCATCTGTCAATCTAATTACATACTCCAGTCCAGGTTTTGGGTTAATCCAGGTATATACATGCTATCCAAGAGGCAGAGGGCCGGAGACATACTAAATACATTTGCTTGCAGCAGGCTGATAGGACCTGGAGAGAAGCAGATTACATTCACCTGTTGGAAGCTCAGGACAACTACGCTGGAGAAACCTTAATTACAATACACTGCTGCAGGCTACTGAAGTCTGGAGTGGGCTTAATTGAGCACAGCTACCTGAGACTGCAATAAGCTCCACCCCTGTGGGGGAGTGGACTGGTTGGGCTTGCATAAGCTCACCTTCAAGAGTAGCAGTTCTATCTACTGCTTTCATTGGGAGATACTGCTTTTGTACTTTGACCAGTTTAAACCTTTCTAAATACCCTGCTTTTCGCTTACGAATCCTGCTGCTATGCAGCACATTTTCCAGTCTGCTGTTGTAGCCTGCCAGTTTAAACCTTTCTGGAAATCCTGCTTTTGCCTACTGAATCATGCCTGCTTTGCTGCAACTCCTGTAGTGTTTGCAGTTTTTGCAGTTAAGGACATCTAGGTTATGTTATGTTATGTTACTTTGCATTTATATAGCGCCTTATATACCATTGGTATGGTCTGAAGGCGCTGGTAGGTTGAACGCCCTTGGGAACCGAAGTTCAAGTCAGTAGAGAGAGTAGAGAGAGTCAAAGGTGCGTGTGAGCACCGGATATGTGTGCAGCTGGTGTGGCATTCGTGTCATGGCTGCTTCTTAGCGGTAGGTGTGGTGGTTGGGAGGTCAATAGTATGTGTTTGTTCTGGCAAGAATTATCCAGACCGATCATGGCTGCGTTACGCCTGAGGAGAACGCCTGGCTGGGGGGTGTGTAACCAGCAGTGTTTAGTTAGAGTGATGGGGAGCATGAGGCAGATGTTGGTATGAGAACAGCTATTCCGAATGGTGTCATAGTATCGCTGTGTTCTATTTGAGTGGTGGTGTAAAGAAGAGAGTAAGCGTGGAGATGCGAGTATGGTGGTTTACTGTAGGTGCTTGAGATCGCGCCCACTCCAATACTTCCATGAACTTCATCCGTTCCATGTACTCCAACTGTTCCATGCATTACGACCGTTTCAAGCACTCAGACCATTCCTTTCAGTGTTCTTTCAGACATTCCATGCCCTCCAAACCATTTCATGTACGTCCCGCCATTCTGTGCACTCCAACCCGTTCCATGCATTCCGTTCCATGCACTCCCATCCGTTCCATGCACTTCAACCATTTTATGCCCTCCACCATTTTATGCACTACTCCCGTCATTCGTTCTAGCCACGTTATCCTTTGTCCATGCATCATCCATACACATAAGTCATCTTCGCACTGATCCTTTCATTCGTTCGGTCCATGATGGTACCCTTTGCTGCCTTTCTGCAAACAAAAAACTTCCACTGGAAAACACAAGAAACGTTTGTATGTAGCATGAGTCACTTTGCTTGGAGTATAAACTGTACTAGGTGAACATTGGTTTAATGATCACAAGTTATCTGTAGCAAATCAAATTAAACATTTTTACTAACACATACTGGAAATGTAAATGTATACATTATATACATGAAACATTGCCTTCATATGTCGATATTATAAGGTAAGTTGTGAAGCTCATTCTATAAAGAAGAAAGCAAGTGCGAAATTGAAGAGCCAAGAGCCCCCAAATATACAGGACTTTTTTATTGAGGTCAGTTATATTCAATGATGTATATAGAAGGGCATGGAAGGATTTCTTAAAATACGTTGTTTAAATGAGTGGCATGAAATGGAAAAGCGACATAAGATGCTAAATCACTTACTTGCCCAAACTGCATTAAGAAAGCACAAAGTCCCACAACAATACACAAGTATCTGTGTCAGGTGCAAAGAGGTCAGATTCTCTTGAGCAAAGAGAATGGATGCGAGTGTGGGAGGTCGTCAGGCATGCTGGGGAGTAGTTTGTCCTGAATACAGAGCACTTAAAACTTAATATAAGAGATTAGACATAAGCTTTACTAAGAAGCTGTGGCCCCATCCCGCAACCAGAATTGATGTCCCATAGAGATGAAGGAAAGGAAATTGGACTCTTAGAGCACTGCTGCTACCACTGAAATGTTTTTGTGTATCGAGTCCAGTACTGAAAGCTTTGAGAAGATGAGAAGATTCTATTAAAAGCTAAGCGAAATACCATTAATACACAATGTATCAATGCTGTTATGGTTCCTTAACACTCAATTTAAATACCGAGATCACCATTTTATTGGTAACAGACTTCTTAAAAACACATCACCGTTCTTTCAGCATCTTACATTCACTCGACAAATGGAAATACATATGATATATTTTATTTGTATCACGCTCGTACACAGGTGTTTCAGAGCGGTGGGAAGGGGGGAGAGGTACAACAGTTTGCCAATTCGAAAACTTCTAAGCACAATAGCATTCATGGTTAGTCTTTAACATAAAAGTGGGGACACTTTATTTTACTTTAACGCTACAAAGGAAATATAAAACCAGTTATGTTCTTACCAGGTGCACTTTGTGCAAATCGTGCTTCTTGTATTACTGCTAGTTTTGGCTGTAGAGTGCTAGGTTCAGATTCCACAGGGACAGGAGAGCCTTCCCTCGACAGGCTTTCAGGAGTTTGGACTCCACTGGAGTGGGCAGACAACACTCCTGAATGATTTGGAGAAGCTGGTGCACTTCTGTGGTTTCACAAAACAAACTAATTACAGTTCATAAAGTAGCATTACATCATACGTTACATTGCACATCTTCTCATTCCCTCAAAAGACAACTGAAGCTCACTTAAATATGAAAAATGCTACATGCCAGTAGTTGCCAAGTCACTAGCTGTGCAGCATAGTCCACGATGTAGTGGTCAGACTGAGGTATGAGAACTGGTTCTCTAAACTAAGTTAGATGTTGACTGGGAGTCTGTGATAGAACCAATGCATGATATTATTTGCAACTCTCAATGCTCCCAGTCCACACTACTCCGTTTTTTCCTCCCAACTATTTTATCCAAAGCAGAGGAATGTAAGAAAGACAAAGGGGTCGGAACTTTACACAATAGCATACCTCTGAACGGTACATTTTTGTCAACGGAGGACTGGATTTTGACAGGTCTTTTAATGTAAAATAAATAATGGCATTATGTAACGTTGTGGTACAAACAGTATTTGGATACAAATTGACATTTGTAATTTTGCAGCTCTATTAGGTAAGGGTCAATACCTCTTTCTGAACTAATTAACACAAGCTGTATGTGAATCTACAGCAAAATATTACGGAATTCCTGACATAATTAAAGGCATCAGTGCAGCTCTAGATAGTGAGGCTAGAAGTGAATTTTAGACAGTTTTCCTTCGACTTAAGTTTTAAGTAAACATACATTTGGATTTGTGAAAATCAAGTTTTAATTGATACTTTTTCATAATTTGGTTTTAAGTCCGTGAAGTGCAGAAAAAATACATCTGCAGAGGTATTCATTGTGAAGCATTTTACAGATGAAGGGGGTATGAACACAGCGGGGAAGTGCATGTGACAAAGGGACGAGACTGGTTTAATATAGCCTCCAGGCTGAATTTAACTTATTTTAGGTAGTAAAATGGTCAGGGAAAGCCACTTACCTGGAGGTTTAACCTGCATAGAAAATGACATACAAATCATCAGAAATACAATTACGGGGAGTAATGCATCTGCTTAGATTCACATGCTGTGCATATAGTGGTAATCGTGGCGTATGGCATCTTTCTTCAAAGATCGAAAAGGGACGTCGACATGGGCGTGACTAACACTATCCCCAAAGTGACGTGTAGTGTACACAAAATCCTTCACATATCGAGGTCCCACTGGTGGTTTTTGTTCTGCCGTGAGGAAGCCTTACAAAATGCGCGATTGAGTACAGAAGAAAGAAGGTGTAAGATGTCCATGTTCCTTCTACCCCAAGAAGGGGAGGAATCGATCTAAGCACATACAATCATCAGAAATACAATTATGGTGATAACTGTATGTCTTCTGATGCTTATGAATCTGCTTGGAATCACATGCTGTGCAAAGACTAGCAAGCAGTACCAAGAGATGGTGGTGGGAAGTGTGAAGGAACAGTAGCAAAGAGATGTTTTCGCATCGCTTGTCTCACCCGAGAATCAGGCTCCGAGTGCGTGTGTCTAAGTAGTAACGTGTGAAGGTGTGAACAGAACTCCAGGTAGCTGCTTTGGAAATAGAATCAAGCGGAACCTTTGCAATAAAAGCTATAGAAGCTCCGTCCCCCTAGTAGAGAGAGCTCTAGGTGTAAATGGTAAGTGTGTTTTGGCAAGAGATTAGCACAGTGTGATGCATTTAACTATCCGTTTGGAAATAGCCGATTTAGAGACGGGGTCCTCTTCTCTACCAGCTGCCACAGAGAAAGAATTGTCTTGTCTTTCCTCAGAGCTTTAGTCTTTTCAGGGCAGTACACTACTGCTCCCCTAAAATCTAGTGCATGGAGGCTTCTTTCAGCATAGTGTTGGATTCTTAAAGAAATTAGGACATTCGATTGACTGGTTTACGTGGAACTTCGAAATGAATTTAGGCGCAAAACATGGGTGTGTGCGCAGTACCACTTTGTCTTTGTGAATAGTCACAAATGGGTCTTGAATTGAGCAGTCCTGCACTTCACTACACCTCCTTATGGGAGTGATGACAACTAAAAAGGCAGTCATAGGTGAGGGCCTTAGGACTAGTACTATGCATTGGCTGAAAAGGAGGTCCATTAATCTTGTGAGAACATTGAAATCCCATCTGGGAGTTGGGTTAGAAATGGGAAGGTGAAGTCTTTTTACCCCTTGCATGAATGTCTTAATTACAGGATTCTTCCACCATGAAACCTTGCTCTTCGTTAAACACCCACAACGGTAGGGTGTTTAACGAAAGATTGAGTGTTCAACACAGCACATTTCAACCAGTTCATACAATGAAAAGCCATATTAGGGGATAAAGGGGGTGTATTAGTTTCAGCCACAGCTTCCATACTCAATAAGCATGTGTCTTCCTGTGCCAGCATAGCACTATGCCCATCAATTTGGTCTGCTGGCTGCACTAAATTACTGCCATCTTTGTGTGAACTACAATGAGATTGTTCAGCAGCTACAGAAGGGGGAATCAAAAGTGGGTGAGTAGCTTCCTGCGAATCAGACAAAAATGTCCCAAGAAAGATCATGAATTAAATCCTGTGAGGATATAGGTATTGATGTATTTAGAGAGCTTGGTAAAATGGTATGTTAGTGCTCTCATTGGACCCTGCAACTGCTATTGGGGAGGAATTGTGCTGCATCTTGCTTTCTGCAACGGTATCAACAGCGGCTTTAGAAAGGTAGCGCTGTAAAATAGCTGAGACACGCTGAGATTTGGGCCCGGCAGATGGATCCAATCTAGGCATACTACTGCAGTACATAAGCAAAATAGAAAGCACCAGAAGCTGTAAATAGAGAACAAAATAGGAGTGTTGAAAGGCAGTCTCACCCAACAGAGGATCACAGTAGCTTTCCAACTTCCCATAAACCGACACGGATCAGTCACAAACTGGCGCAAACCTGCTAAAAAGGTACCAGCGTGCATGACCGTAAATTAAGAGCTATGCGTGCAGCTGGGAAATGTAGTTCCTTGGAGCAATTCAAATGAAGCAAATCTTGAGAAATGCAAGCAAGTCAAGCAACACACAGTAGTTACAATTGAGTAAAACGCCAGGCATAACCGTTCAACAAGCTGTACTGGTGACAGGTAGCAGCATTTCAGTCCACTCTGGTGCAATCCAGCTAAAAAGCACCAATGCGAACGCGCCAGACCGTAAGTTAAATAGTTATATGTGCCGCCGGGAAATGTAATTCAGTGGAGTCTATCGGGAGTAAAGCGACAAATGTTTTTGACAAGAACCGTAGTGCTGAAGCTATTCAGACTCGTATATAGCAAAATAGATGAACTACTCAAGGTCACAATTCAAATGAAGCAAACATTGTGAAATGTAAGTAAGTCAAGCAGTTACAGTAAGGTCCAACGACACAGCTGTGCATAACTTTCAACAAGCTATCAATCTCCGGTGGTCATCAGTTTGTGCCACGAGTTGCCTTCTCCCAGAATATCAGCTTCCTAGCACCGAGGAAACCTGCCATGGAGCCGCTTCTGTGACAGCGACTAAAAAATCGCCTGTTGACTGCAAAGGTTGACATTCGCAGGAACTCTCCTTCCTCCAACCACTGAAATGTGCCGACCAATGAAGGTCTTGAGTCACTCTGTCCGGAATTAGTAAGGAGATCTGACATGCTCCCTGAGAATTGTGACCACTGGGTCCTTAGTGCCCACTGGAGAGATCTCATTCTCAGGCGAGCCTCTGGCACTAGGAAGATGCAGGATGCCGATGAGGCTGAGCAACCTCAAAAAGTCGAAGGCTGGGAGACGTTGGGCATTTTGAAACCCGGTGACCATCTGTAGAATATCTTGAGCCCTCACCTCTGGTGGCAAGGCTTTTCCCAGGGATGTGTCCAGGACTGCTCCACTGAACTGGAGTCTCTGTGATGGTATCATCTGTGACTTCTTTAAGTTGAGGGAGAAGCCCAGCTTGTGGAGGAAGTGGCAAACAATCTAGATGGATCTGAGCTTGTTCCAGAGATACTACTCTGATCAACCAGTCGTCCAGGTAGGGGTAGACGTGAATCCCTTCCCTCCTTAGACTTGCAGCCACAACTGCTATTAGCTTGGTAAAGACCCTCGGGCGGAGGTCAGCCCAAATGGCTGAACTCGAAATTGATAATGAGAGTTGCCAATTGCGAACCCCAGGTATTTCCTGTGTTTGGGATGGATTGGCACATGGAAATAAGCATCCTGAAGGTCTAGAGCTACCAACCAGTCTTGAAGCTGGAGGGCCGGAAGGATCTGAGAAAGGGTTACCATCTTGAATTTGTCTTTCCTAAAGAATTTGTTCAATTCTTGCAAGTCCAAGATGGGTCTCAATCCTCCGTCCTTCTTTGGTACTAGAGAGTAGGGGGAATACCAACCCATGTCCCTCTCCGCTACAGGTACTAGTTCTATGGCACCTTTCTCTAGCAGGTCTAAAATCTCCAGCATAAGGAGCGGGTCTGGAAACTTCAAAGAGTTGCTCCCTGGTGGATGGCAGGAGTTTGTAGGAAAGGCAGACAGTAACCTTGGGCAACTGTCTCCAATGCCCAAGCATCTGACGCGATAGCCTGCCATTCTGCCAGATGTTGAGTTAACCTGCCTCCTACTGGTGTCTTGTGAGGGGAGACATCAGAGGGGTATAGAAGCGGCTGACGCAGATGCTGAGGGTAAAGTAGCACCTGCTGATGCGGATTTGGTACCTTTGACCCGTCCACCAAGAGTAAATCGTCTCTGGCCCGTTTGAGCTGGCGGTCCTCTGCCTTTTCCGAATGCGGAGTAAAAACGAAAGGACTTACCCCAAAGGTGTACCTGTGTGGCAATTTGGAGTTTGCCGGATTGCAGCCCCAAGAGATTTTACTGCTGCTTTGATGTCTGCAATTTCTCCAGGCTGTCATCAGCCTTTTTTCCAAACAGGTAAGTGCCGTCAAAGGGCATATTTAGAAGTCTGGCTTGTACATCAGGAGCAAAACCAGACTTCCGCAACCAGGCAAATCTGCGGATTGTGTTACTCGCCACCATGGCTCTGCTGATGCTGTCAGCAGAGTCCATGCCTGTTTGGAGGGACTCACACATTGCATCCTTCCCATCCTTGATGATGTTCAAGAATGCTTTTTGTTGGGGGGGGCGTGGCCAGCAAGCACACAATGAGGACGTGATTCCTCTGTGCTCATGTGGCCGTCAGCTGAATCCTGATTAAATCCCGAGTAAACTAACCTCATTTTTAGAAAAGAAGATACCTCCAGATAGCGGAGACCTGGGGTAACAATCGACAGCAGTTTGAGCCCGGAACGCTGTGCAGGCGCGGAGAAACTGAATGCAGAAAGCGGACACAACCGTCGCCAAGCTGAACTCAAAATGGATGCCACAGACAACTACCAACGATCCTGGCCTGCGGCACACGATCACCACAGATCGCAATCAGAGGTGCACTGGAAAATAGGAGCGGAGCACTGCCACAGATTGCGATTGCCTGATCAGAACGAGTGGAAGCACAATTCGGAGAACGTCACCCCGCCCCGAACGCGGCATTGTACTGGACCATCAGCTGAGTCACACCAGAGAACGGCGAACCGATCAAGGTGAGAAGCAGCCCGCTCGGAACTGCCCCAAAGCGCTACTCTGGACCGCAGCTGTGGACGATTCCCCCTCCCCCAAGCTCCCGGGAACTACGGCGCGCCTGCACCCTGGAATCGCTATAACGGATCTCTGGCAGCGGGGGGAGAGCACCAGGACGACGCGCTGATGAGCCTTAAACGCCACGACGGGAAAAACGTGGCCCCAAAGCCCCCCCACAGAAATCCAGAGGCAGCGGGGAGGCTCCCAACACACTAGGCACTAATCGACGGCCCCAGCCCCCCCTGTGGGCCTGCAGATCTGCAGCGGTCGACTAGGGAAAGCTACACGCAGCAAATTTGTAGTGCCAGTGACAAACTACCGCCAGCAATTTGGAGGCACTGGCCTGCGGGTCCCACCACAACAGCAAGGTCAATCAGTGATATACAGCGCAACCAAAACAAGCTGCATAGTAAATATATGGATCCACGGTCAGGGAAGAGATACCCACAGCCCCTCGCATATCAACAAGTGTAGTCCCTAGACAGACCAGGACGCAAGAAACCCGTGGGAGCCCCGTCCTGCAAGCTAGACCATAGGCGCACACGAGAAATACGGGGCTGTGCGACTGAAGACACTAAACAACATAGCAAATGCCCTTCTTGTGAGGGGAAAGTGCTGCTACTGATCTGCAGGGACCAAGGCCATACCCATAAACTCATCGGAAGACTCACTATTCACAAGTATATGACTACTGCAAAAGGAAGTATATGCGAAAGGCCACCACCCGGTGCATAGGTTACAAATGGACCCCTGAAAAAGGAAGGCTTACATGCTGTATCACCGGTGACCTCCACTCCTGGCACGAATAAGCAGAACAGGCGGCACTGTTACATATATAAACACAAGGTCGTCCCATCAGACCCAATGCTGAGCACTACAAGGCCGACGACAGAAACAAAGGAAATCACCCACGCTACAGCCACTGCAATCTGAGCATGGGCAAAGATAAATGCAAGAAATCCACTACACAGAGCAGAATGGATCAATATACAACAGTTCCAACCCCGCACCCAAAACAACCCAAAACCGATGCAATAGAACACAGTGAAGACAATCTCTTAAGGACGTGATGATCGCTATTGCCAACTCACGGACGTCTATGGGAAGGAAAATGGACACCATCAGCACAGAAGGAACAAGTTACTTACCTGTAACTGTTGTTCTCCAGCATGTGTCTGGCATGGATTCACATGCTCATGAATATCACATCCTCACCACCTTCCGCAAAACACTGAAAACTACCCTCTTCACATAAGGACCGACACATCAGCACAAATACTTATCATTTAGGTTTGTAATTTACGCCCTAATGCAATATTTGTAACAGTATGATTTCCTGTACTACTCATAATGTGTCAACAATCGCTATCATATGTACCATGTAACTAAGTTATTGCAAGTAACAGCGCCTCAATGCCCCTGGGCTGCTTGCGCGCTATATAAATTTAAATAAATAAATAAATATTCCCCGTCGTCAGGCTGAGAATCCTCGGTAAAGAAAAAAATCAGTAGCAGTTTCGTTTCTGATCTGTCTTTCGTAGTAGTAACCAATCACTGATCTCTGCGTCATACTGACCACAGCCAATGACGGCCCTCTACCTAAGCCTCGCCTCTGGCAGCCATCTTCAGTTTTGGTAGCTTGTAAAGTGGCAGTATGACCAAGTGAAGAGCCGCAGAGGGGTAGGCGGGAGGGTTCGCATGTGAATCCATGCCAGACCCATGCTGGAGAACAGTTACAGGTAAGTAACTTGTTCCTTCTCCAGCATGGGGTCTGGCATGGATTCACATGCTCATGAATAAAGAATACATAGCAGTACACACATGCACAACCATGGGAGGTGGCAAAGGCTCAACATTAAGCATTACATCAAACTCAACATTAAGCAATTCTTACCTCCTCACCAGGCTCACCTTAGGCGAACAGATTCCTCCCTGGAATCCCGATCGACGCAGTAGAATTTCCTGAAGGTGTGCGTCGACCTCCACGTAGCAGCCCTGCAGATGTCCAGCAAAGGCACACCAGATAGAAACGCTGTGGTAGCAGCGATCGCTCTGGTGGAATGGGCTCTAGGACGGCCAGGCAGCGGTCGGTTTGCCAACCGATGACAGTCCATGATACAGCCGGAGAGCCATCTGGAAATGGAGGCCTTTGAGAGAGCCTTCCCCTGATTGACAGGTCCAAAGTTCACAAAAAGTTGTGACGTCTTCCGAAAACACTTCGTGCGGTCCACGTAAAACTTCAGCGCTCTGGCCACATCCAGCGAGTGCAAAGTCCTTTCGGCCGGCGACGAAGGCGACGGGAAGAAAACAGGCAACACCAAGGGTTTGTTGAGGTGGAAGTCCGACGGCACCTTGGGCATGAAGGAGGGGTGCGTCCTGAGCACTACCCTTGTGTCGTGAAAAGTCAAGTACGGGGGCTTGCAGGAAAGGGCCTGGATCTCTCCCACTCTTCGTGCAGAGGTGATGGCCACAAGAAACGCTGTTTTCCACGACAAGAACTTCAACGGAGCCAAGTGCAGAGGCTCGAACGGAGGTCCCATGAGCTTGGTCAGCACCACGTTGAGCTCCCACGCCGGGGCCGGAGCCTTCACCGGCGGGAACGATCTGAACAGTCCCTTCATGAATTCTTTCACCCGACGATGAGACCACAAAGACGTCCGCCCCGTGGTTCTGGTGTATCGGGAGATCGCAGCAAGATGAATCTTGATGGACGCGTGCGCCAGTCCAGCCTTGGCCAGCGTCAGAAGGTACGGCAGTACCTGGGGAGCTGTAATCCGTAGAGGGTTAATCTTCTGTGCGTGGCACCAGACAGAGAACCTCTTCCATTTGTGTCCATAGCATTTAAGAGTTGAGGACGCCCTGGCCTTTGCAAGAACCTCTCTGCAGTCGGCCGGTATGTCGTATCCTCCAAACTCTAACGCTGCAGGAGCCAGGCCTGCAAGTTCAGCGACTTCGGGTCGTGATGGAGGATGGCGCCTCCTTCCCTGGAGAGAAGATCCGCGTCCACTGGCAGCTTGATTGACGGGGACGCTGACAAGTCCAGAAGGTCCGGGAACCATATCTGCCTCGGCCACGCAGGTGCAACGAGGATCATCCTGCACCGTGACCTCTTGAGCTGGTTGATGAGCCGGATCAGCAATGGCAATGGAGGGAACACGTATAGAAACAGGCCCTCCCAGGGGAACGAGAAAGCATCGCCCATGCTCCTCGGCTGGGGAAACCTGCTGGCGAACCTCCGGCACTTGGAGTTCGTCGCCGTCACTAACAGATCGATCTGGGGTGTGCCCCACCGTCGGAAGAGGCGGTCCACTAGATCCTGTCGTAGTTCCCACTCGTGGCACGAGCGCAGCTCTCTGCTGAGCGAGTCGGCGATGGTGTTTTTTATCCCTGCCAGATGAAACGGCACCAGAAACATCCCTTGGGCGACGGCCCAATGCCACAGATCCTGCGCCTCCTTGGCCAAAGGCCTCTCGCGTGCAGATTTTCAGTGTGCGCTCCCCACCCTTCCAGGGAGGCATCCGTGGTCACTGTCTCATGGTGGCCGGGGGTCTGGAAGTCCATGCCCGCCGTCAGATGCGCACGGGTGCCCCACCACCGGATCGCTCGTCGGAAACTCTCGTCGAGTGTGATCCTCTCCTCGAAGCTGCCCGTCGTCTGGATCCAGCGCGCGTCCAGGAATTCCTGCAACGGGCGCATCCGGAGCCTGCACAGGCGGATGAGATAAATGCAAGAAGACATCATTCCGAGGAGGGACTTGATGGACCTCACCCTGGCCGCGTCCGCAGCCAGCATCCGCTGCACCTTGCCCAAGATGGCCCTTTCCTCCGACAGAGAGGCCAGAAGCAACACTGTGTCGAGCTTCGCTCCCAGAAACAGAGCGTCTTGCGCGGGCACCAGGTGGGACTTGGCGTAGTTTATGGAGAATCCCAGGTCCGTGAGTAGTTGGACGGTCCTTGCCGTGTGCTCCACGGCGAGCTCCTTCGTCTTTGCTCGGATGAGCCAGTCGTCCAGGTAGGTGGTAGACGTGGATCTCCTCTCGGCGCAGCTGCGCCGCCACCGGTGCGAGGCACTTGGTGAACACCCTGGGTGCCGACCTCAATCCGAAGGGAAGGGCTCTGAACTGGTAGTGACGCTCTTGGACCACGAACCTGAGAAACTTTCGGTGTCCCTTTAGGATGGGAATATGGAAGTAGGCATCCTCCAAATCCAACGACGACATGAAATCACCCTCCTCCAGTTGACCCAGGACGTGTTGGAGGGTGACCATCCAGAACTTCTGTGCCTTGATGAATTTGTTCAGTCGTCGTAGGTCCAGGATGGGACGCCATCCTCCCGTCTTCTTCTTCACGAGGAAGTATCTTGAGTAAACTCTGGAGCTCCAAAGCCTCTTTGGGACCATGCTCGATGGTGCCCTTCTTGAGCATCGCCTTTACCTCCAAGAGAAGTTGAGGGACGTGATGTTCTTTCCTGGCCACAGGGGGGACGCGCGGGCACCTCTTTAGAAACTCAAGCGCGTGACCCTGACCTAGGGCGTCGAGCACCCAACGGTCGGTGGAGATGGACTCCCACACGCTGACGAAGCTCGCCAGCCGGCCTCCCACCGGGGTGCTTCGGTGGGGGCCCGACCCCACGGCCGGTTCAGTCCTGCTTCGACGAGGCTTTGCCGCCTTGTCCTCCTTGGCGACGACGGCGGGGTCCGCCTGACTTGCCTCGTCCCCTGTAAACTTCCTGTGACGACGAACGGGCCGCTTGATGGTAGGTGGAAAATCCGCCGCTGGAACCTTTGGAGGCACCCTGTTTGCCTCCGCCGCTCCGAAAGGGCGGCCGCCGTTGCTGGAGAACCCCAAGAGCCCGGGCCGTCTCAGTGTCCGCCTTGATGGCTTGAAGGGAATCGTCCACTGTTTTCCCAAACAGGTTGTTTCCGTCGAACGGCATGTCCAAGACTCTGGTCTGCACGTCCTGACGGAAGTCAGTAGCCTTGAGCCATCCACGCCGCCTAAGGCACACGCCGTTGCCCAACTGGCGAAATCCAGTGTCAGCGATGTCCGTCGCAATCGTAATGACGTGGTCCGACGCCACCTCTCCTTCCTGCAAGATCTCTAGGGCTTCCGCCCTCTTGTCGTCTGGTAGGAATTCCAGCAGGTGGGCCAGTTTGTACCACAACTCCCTGTCGTAGCGGGCTACGATAGCCAAGGCGTTGGCCGCCTTAATCGTCGTCGCTGCCGACGAGATGACACTGCGTCCCATCGTGTCTAATTTCTTTCCCTCGCCGCCCGGCGGGGAGGTTGACATAGAGGCCACGCCCCCCCCCCGCTTTCTTCCTGGCCGCCGTGGAGACGACCGAGTCCGGGGTCGGCTGTGCCCGAAGGCACAAGGGGGCCGCGTCCGGGACCCGGTACTTCTTCTCGTACCGATCCCTTCTAGCTGGCGTCGTGGATGGGTTCTTGAGGAGGGCGAGGCCCTCATCCCAAATATCGTCTAGTAGAGGTACAGCGAGGACCGTCTTCCTCTTGGTCTCGTGCCGTTGATAAAGGAAACCTTCCTTCTTCTCTTCCGGGCAGAGCTGGAAAAGCTCAGATGCTCTGGCGATCATGGAGTAAAACGATCCAATCTCGTCGGGCGCGGAAGCCCGGGTGGGAGGTGACGACGGGAGATCCTCGTCGTAAACCTCGTCGTCTGTACCTGTCACGGCCGTGTCAGTCCCTGTATCATCCCCACGTGTCGTGGACTGGGAGGAGGGCTGAACAGGGCGCGATGGCTGAAAAGGTGGTGGAGGGTGAATCCTTCTTCTCTTAGGGGGAGGGCTCCCAGAAGGGCCTGGCTCCGGGTCCCCCGTCGGGAGCGGTTCCTCCGTTGGTGTTAACGGCAGCCTTGTCCTTATCTCCGAGCATAAGGACTGTATAGCCAACAAAATGGCCGCCGAGTTGTCTTGCGTCACTGGTCCCTCCCGATAGGATGGCCTTCTTCCACGCCAGAGCCGTGGCCTAAGACTTCGATCAGCTCCTCCTCAGAGGTTGAGGGGTCCTGTCGATGGGCATGAAAGAGGACTCCCTCCGCGGTGGCAGGGAGATTCTGGGCCCCGGGGTCCCCACCACTGGTGTAGTCTCCACAGGCTGAGCCAGGGCCGCCGCGACTGTCTTGATAGAGGCCTTGGCCGGATGGATCAAGGCTTTCATGGATTCACATGCTCATGAATATTCCCCGTCATCAGGCTGGGAATCCTCGGTACAGAAAAAAATCTGTATGAGTTTTGTTTCTGATCTGTCTTTCCTAGTAGTAACCAATCACTGACCTCTGGGTCATACTGCCCACAGCCAATGACTGCCCTCTCCAAAAGCCCCGCCTCCGGCAGCCATTCTCAGATTTGGTAGCACGTAAAGTGGCAGTATGACCAAGTGAAGAGCCGCAGAGGGGTAGGTGGGAGGGTTCGCATGTGAATCCATGCCAGACCCATGCTGGAGAAAAACAGTTACAGGTAAGTAACTTGTTCCTTCTCCAGCATGGGGTCTGGCATGGATTCACATGCTCATGAATATAAGATTACATATTAGTACACACATGCACAACCACGGGAGGTGGCAAAAGGCTCAACATTAAGCAATACATAAACTCAACATTAAGCAACTCTTACCTCCTCACCAGGCCCTTCAGGCGAACAGGTTGCGCAGCACTGCTTGGCCGATCGACGCAGTAGAATTTCGTGAAGGTGTGCGTCGACCTCCACGTAGCAGCCCTGCAGATGTCCAGCAGGGGCACATCAGACAAGAACGCCGTGGTAGCAGCGATCGCTCTGGTCGAATGGGCTCTTGGACGGCCGGGCAGCGGTTGGTTTGCCAACCGGTGACAGTGCATGATACAGCCGGAGAGACATCTGGAAATGGAAGCCTTCAAGAGAGCCTTCCCTTGATTCACAGGTCCAAAGTTCACAAAAAGCTGTGACGTCTTCCGAAAACTCTTTGTGCGGTCCACGTAGAACTTCAGCGCTCTAGCTACATCCAGCGAGTGCAAAGTCCTCTCGGCCGGCGACAAAGGCGACGGGAAGAAAACTGGCAACACCAAGGGCTCGTTGAGGTGGAAGTCCGACGGCACCTTGGGCATGAAGGAGGGATGAGTCCTGAGCACCACCCTCCTGTCATGAAAAGTCAAGTATGGAGGCTTGCAAGATAGGGCCTGAATCTCTCCCACGCGCCATGCGGAGGTGATGGCCACAAGAAAAGCTGTTTTCCACGATAGGAACTTCAACAGTGCCGTAGGCATAGGCTAGAAAGGAGCACCCCATGAGCCTAGTCAGCACCACGTTGAGCTCCCACGCCGGGGCTGGGGCCTTCACCGGCGGGAACGAGCGGAATAGTCCCTTCATAAATTCCTTCGCCAGGGGATGAGACCACAAGGACACCCGTCCTGTTGTCCTGGTGTATCTGGAGATGGCAGCCAGATGTATCTTGATGGAGGTGTGAGCTAGTCCAGCCTTGGTCAACGACAGTAGGTACAGCAGTACTTGAGGGTCCGTAATCCGTAGAGGGTTAATCTTGTGTGCCCGGCACCAGACAGAGGACCTCTTCCATTTGTGTCCATACCACTTGAGAGTTGAGGACACCCTGGCCTTTGCAAGAACCTCTCTGCAGTCGGCCGGTATATCATATCCTCCAAACTCTAGTGCTGCAGGAGCCAGGCCTGCAAGTTCAGCGACTTCAGGTCGTGATGAAGAATAGCGCCTCCTTCTCTGGAGAGAAGATCCGCGTCCACGGGCAGTCTGACTGGTGGGGACGCTAAGTCCAGAAGGTCCGGGAACTAGATCTGTCTCGGCCATGCCGGAGCGACGAGGATCATCCTGCACCGGGACCTGTTGAGCTGGTTGACGAGCCGGAGCAGCAGTGGCAACGGCGGGAAAGCATAGAGGAACAGGTTGTCCCAGGGGAACGAGAAAGCATCGCCCGTGCTCCTCGGTTGGGGGAACCTGCTGGCGAACCTCTGGCACTTGGAGTTTGTCGCCGTCGCGAACAGAAATCGACCTGGGGTCTGCCCCACAGCCTGAAGAGTCGATCCACTTGATCCTGGCGTATCTCCCACTCGTGGCACGAGCGCAGCTCCCTGCTGAGTGAGTCGGCGATGGTGTTCTTTATCCTTGCCAGATGAAAGGGTACCAGAAACATCCCCTGGTCGAAGGCCCAGTGCCACAGATCCTGGGCTTCATTGGACAGGGCTGGGGATCTGTTACCGCCCTGCTTCCTGATGTAGAACATGGTGGTGGTGGTGGTGTTGTTGGTGGTGAAGATCCTCACCACCTTGCCCTTGAGGGACGGAAGAAAGGACCTGAGGGCCCAAAACACTGCGCAGAGCTCCAGAATGTTGATATGAAGCTGTTTTTCCTCCGGGAGCTAAAGGCCTCTTGCGTGGAGATCTCCGGTATGCGCTCCCCACCCTTCCAGGGAGGCATCCGTCGTCACCGTTACCTGGTGAGCTCGGGTCTGAAAATCTGCGCCCGCCGTCAGATGAGTGCAGGTGCCCCACCACCGGATCGCTCGTCGGAAGGTCTCGTTGAGCGGTATCCTGTACTCGAAGCTGCCCGTCGCCTGGATCCAGCGTGCGTCGAGGAACTCTTGCAGTGGACGCATTCGAAGTCTGCACAGGCGTACCAGATAGATGCAGGAGGACATCATCTCGAGAAGGGATTTGATGGATCTTACCCTGGCTACGTCCGTGGCTAGCAGGCATTGCACCTTGCCCCGGATGGCTTTCGTCAGACGGCGAGGCCAGCCTTGCCACTGTGTCGAGCTTGGCTCCCAGAAACAGGGCGACCTGCGAAGGGACCAGGTGGGATTTGGGGAAGTTGATGGAGAACCCCAGGTCCGTGAGTAGCTGGACGGTCTTTGCTGCGTGTTCTACGGTGAGCTCCCTTGTCCTTGCTCGGATGAGCCAGTCGTCCAGGTAGGGATAGACGTGGATCCCTTGCAGGCGTAGCCACGCCGCCACCGGTGCTAGGCACTTGGTGAATACCCTGGGTGCCGACTTTAATCCGAACGGGAGGGCCTTGAACTGGTAGTGCCGTCCTTGGACCACGAACCTGAGGAACTTCCGGTGTCCTTTTAGAATGGGGATGTGGAAGTAGGCATCCTCCAAGTCCAACAACGACAGGAAATCGTCCTCCTCCAGCTTTCCCAGCACGTGCTGGAGGGTGACCATCCAGAACTTCTGAGCCTTGATGTACTTGTTCAGTCGCCGCAGGTGCAGGATGGGACGCCAACCTCCTGTCTTCTTTACGAGAAAGTATCTTGAGTAGACCCCGAAGTTTCTTTGGGACGAGCTCGATGGCACCTTTCTTGAGCATCGCCCTTACCTCCAGCAGCAGCTGGGGTATGTGGTTTTCCTTCCTGGCTACGCGTGGCACGCGAGGGCACTTTAGAAACTCAAGGGCGTGCCCCTGGGCCAGGGTTTCCAGCACCCAACGGTTGGTGGAGATGGACTCCCACACGCTGACGAACTTCGCCAGCCGGCCTCCCACCGGGGTGCTTCGGTGGGAGGCCGGCTATGTAATCTTATATACTGCTATGTAATCTTATATTCATGAGCATGTGAATCCATGCCAGACCCCATGCTGGATAAGGAACAAGTTACTTACCTGTAACTGTTGTTCTCCAGCATGGGTCTGGCATGGATTCACATGCGAACCCTCCCGCCTACCCCTCTGCAGCTCTGCACTTGGTCATACTGCCACTTTACGTGCTACCAAATCGGAGGATGGCTGCCGGAGGCGGGGCTTAGGGAGAGGGCAGTCATTGGCTGTGGGCAGTATGACCCAGAGGTCAGTGATTGGTTACTACTAGGAAAGACAGATCAGAAATGAAACTGATACTGATTTTTTTCTGTACCGAGGATTCCCAGCCTGACGACTGGGAATATTCATGAGCATGTGAATCCATGCCAGACCCCATGCTGGAGAAAAGTAGGTTCTCTCTGCGCATCTGTTCTTGTGCAGTGTCTTTATGTTGTGTTGACTAGCGTCAACAATAGGTTAATATCGAGTCCATAGTAAAAACTTTCATAGGGCGACAGATGCTTCAGTTGGGGATGGAGTATGGGGAGAGGGAAAGGGGGCACATTCTGTTTGTGATTCAAAACAAGGGTTCCCAAGTTACGAGACACAGACACATAACGATAGTAACGCACAATGCAACGTGGCAGCATGCACCTCGCATAAGACATTGAACGACGAACACACACACACACACTGGAGCAATGACACCCACAGGAGGAGCTAATACACAGCGACTGCGACTCCTGACATGGAACGTCAATGGTCTGGGGTCTACCATCAAAAGGAGGTTGGTGATGCAATTCATAAATAGGCAAAAACCTGATATTGTACTTCTCACCGAAACCCGCCTCGTGGGTGAGATATGCAACCTCTTTAAAAGATCTAACTACCGTACTGTGAGACACGCTGGTTTTTCAATGGATCTCGAGGGGCACTAATCCTACTACATAAAAACCTTTCATTCACAATTTCCAAAGTAATCCAGGACACAGGGGGAAGATATGTAAACATAACTGGCAACCTGTGGAACCAAACCCTTGCGATGCTGGCCGTATACTCTCCACCAACACTTATGTCACCCCCTAATAGAGGAAATCACACCTATTCTGACCAACACACTAGCAGACACCTGGATAGTAGGGGGAAGACTTTAATGAGGTGATGAATGTTGAATTAGATCCCACGCACATATGAGGAAGGAACCCTGTTATTCACACCAAACTGGCCACTTTTACCTCCACGCTGGGTTTGAGGGATGTGTGGCGAGACCTAGACCCGGACGCATGCAAATACTCGTACCACTCGGGCGCGCATGCATCGCTCTCAAGGTTGGACTACTTTTTTCTCCTAGCAAAAAGAAATGTGGCACAGCTATGGGGCTCAGATGTCGTCCCACACTTTGATCAATGGGTGGCAGATGTGGACGCATGCATTGCGATGGAACAGAATATATGCCGCCAGAGGCTCCCCTGGGAAAGACCACAAAATCTGGCAGAAATGGGAACTGTGCTCCTGATAAGTGAACTACGCCTTGGGAAATGATAGTGCGTGTTTGTATGCCGTATAATACGTTGCCACACAAAAGAGATACAATCTGTTGAGTAGCTGAACCCCAAAATGTATAGTATGTAAGACTGTATGAAAGTAGAATCACTGTATTGTATGTTGTTGGTTTCAACGACTGGTTTTCAATGCAAAAAAACAATAAAAAATGTGTTATAAAAAAATAAAAGAATGCTTCTCATTCTTCCCCATCTGGAAGACAGTCAGCCGCAGATGAAGCACACTCCCAAAGGGTGTGGCTGAATCTTGCTAGCGTGCAAGTGGCGATGAAATATTTAAGCGCCATACTGCATGCCGAAAATACTTTTTTTGACATAGCGTAAAATCTTTTGTCATCTCTGCCTGTACAACTAGACTCTCTGGAGTTGGATGCTTGCTTAGATATTCAGGGTCTGAAGCTGACACTGTATTTAGGAGAGAGGTGAACAAGTTACTCTCTTACCTGGTAACGTTCTTTCGATGGGATGGTCCGACGACGTATTCCATATCTATGACAGTAATCACCACAGCTGTGCTCCTTCGGAAAATCTTTCGGCGTCTGTGTCGATGACGTCGATATGCCGCTCTCGAGGACCTCCTCCGACGGCCGACGTCACTGGATGTTATAAGTAGGACGCACGACACCCGTAGCCTCAGTTGTGGCTTTTTCCCAGAACGTGTGGCACCAGTCTTCTCCCAGTCTGACCACACAAAGCCTTGCGGAGACGTAAGCTGCAATCGCATAAGAAATTCTGTAGCGGGGAAGGCAGGGAGGGAGCGATATGGAATACGTCGTCAGACCATCCCACCGAAAGAACGTTACCAGGTAAGAGTAACTTGTTCAAGGGAATTGGGTCCTCCGACGTATTCCATATCTATGAAAGACTCCCAAAACAGTACCAACGCAAGGAGGTGTGATAAGAATTTAGAATATAGAAGAACAATTTCCTTCTTACCTGGTAACGTTCTTTCAATTAGATGTTCCTCCGACGTATTCCTTATCTTGATAGATTATCGCCAGCTTGCTGGCCTTGGATTTTTTTTTTCCAGTAGAGGGCGCTGCGCGTCGATGTCCCTCGAGCCGATGTCCCTCGACAGCCTCCGTATCGGCGCCGACGTCTTCATGTGTATAGATAAACTCGCGCAGTGTCCGCTGCTCAGTTCCGTTTTGAGGTTAACAGTTGTTTTACATGAATTGGTTAGTGACCCAGAAGGAGCGTAAGCTGTAACCACAAGGGAAGTTTTACTGAGGGGATGGATGGGAGGGGCGATAAGGAATACGTCGGAGGAACATCCCATCGAAAGAACATTACCAGGTAAGAAGTAACTTGTTCTTCGAAGGGATTGTGTCCTCTGACGTATTCCTTACCTTGATAGACTCCCATAGCAGTGGTGTGTAACTGGAGGTGGGAGTAAAATTGCCATATTTCCCTTCAAGAGTGAACAGAGTGCAACACAGCTTTGCCAAACCTAGTCTCTTGGCTAGAGGAGGAATCCAGGTTGTAAAATCTTGAGAAGGTATCTGCAGACGACCATGTGGCAGCCGCATATATGTCTCGAATCGGTACCCCTCTTTGGAGGGCCGAAGAGGGAACAAGTTACTTACCTGCAACTGTTGTTCTCCAGCATGGGTCTGGCATGGATTCACATGCTCATGAATATTCCCCGTTGTCAGGCTGGGAATCCTCGGTAAAGAAAAAACCATTATCAGTTTCGTTTCTGATCTGTCTTTCATAGTAGTAACCAATCACTGATCTCTGCGTCATACTGACCACAGCCAATGACTGCCCTCTCCCTAAGCCCCGCCTCTGGCAGCCATCTTCAGATTTGGTAGCACGTGAAGTGGCAGTATGACCAAGTGAAGAGCCGCAGAGGGGTAGGCGGGAGGGTTCGCATGTGAATCCATGCCAGACCCATGCTGGAGAACAACAGTTACAGGTAAGTAACTTGTTCCTTCTCCAGCATGGGGTCTGGCATGGATTCACATGCTCATGAATAAAGAATACATAGCAGTACACACATGCACAACCACGGGAGGTGGCAAAGGCTCAACATTAAGCATTACAACAAACTCAACATTAAGCAAACCTTACCTCCTCACCAGGCTCACCTTAGGCGAACAGGTTGCGCAGCACTGCTTGGCCGACCCTGGACTCCTCCCTGGAATCCCGATCGACGCAGTAGAATTTCGTGAAGGTGTGCGTCGACCACCACGTAGCAGCCCTGCAGATTTCCAGCAAGGGCACACCAGATAGGAACGCCGTGGTAGCTGCGATCGTTCTGGTGGAATGGGCTCTCGGACGGCCAGGCAGCGGTCGGTTTGCCAACCGATGACAGTACATGATACAGCCGGAGAGCCATCTGGAAATGGAAGCCTTCGAGAGAGCCTTCCCCTGATTGACAGGTCCAAAGTTCACAAAGAGTTGTGACGTCTTCCGAAAACACTTTGTACGGTCCACGTAGAACTTCAGCGCTCTAGCCACATCCAGCGAGTGCAAAGTCCTTTCAGCCGGCGACGAACGTGACGGGAAGAAAACAGGCAACACCAAGGGTTCGTTGAGGTGGAAGTCCGACGGCACCTTGGGCATGAAGGAGGGGTGCGTCCTGAGCACTACCCTCGTGTCGTGAAAAGTCAAGTACGGGGCCTTGCAGGAAAGGGCCTGGATCTCTCCAACCCGTCGTGCGGAGGTGATGGCCACAAGAAACGCTGTTTTCCACGACAAGAACTTCAACGGAGCCGAGTGCAGAGGCTCGAACGGAGGTCCCATGAGCTTGGTCAGCACCACGTTGAGCTCCCACGCCGGGGCGGAGCCTTCACCGACGGGAACGATCTGAACAGTCCCTTCATGAACTCTTTCACCAGACGATGAGACCACAAAGACGTCCGCCCCGTGGTTCTGGTGTATCGGGAGATCGCAGCAAGATGAATCTTGATGGACGCGTGCGCCAGTCCAGCCTTGGCCAGCGTCAGTAGGTACGGCAGTACTTGGGGAGCCGTAATCCGTAGAGGGTTAATCTTCTGTGCGTGGCACCAGACAGAGAACCTCTTCCATTTGTGTCCGTAGCATTTAAGAGTTGAGGACGCCATGGCCTTTGCAAGAACCTCTCTGCAGTCGGCCGGTATGTCGTATCCTCCAAACTCTAACGCTGCAGGAGCCAGGCCTGCAAGTTCAGCGACTTCGGGTCGTGATGGAGGATGGCGCCTCCTTCCCTGGAGAGAAGATCCGCGTCCACTGGCAGCTTGATTGACGGGGACGCTGACAAGTCCAAAAGGTCCGGGAACCATATCTGCCTCGGCCACGCAGGTGTGACGAGGATCATCCTGCACCGTGACCTCTTGAGCTGGTTGATGAGCCAGATCAGCAATGGCAATGGCGGGAACGCGTATAGAAATAGGCCCTCCCAGGGGAATGAGAAAGCATCGCCCATGCTCCTCGGCTGGGGAAACCTGCTGGCGAACCTCCGGCACTTGGAGTTCGTCGCCGTCGCGAACAGATCGATCTGGGGTGTGCCCCACCGTCGGAAGAGGCGATCCACTAGATCCTGTTGTAGTTCCCACTCGTGGCACGAGCGCAGCTCCCTGCTGAGTGAGTCGGCGATGGTGTTTATCCCTGCCAGATATAGCACCAGAAACATCCCTTGGGCGACGGCCCAATGCCACAGATCCTGCGCCTCCCTGGACAGGGCTGGGGACCTGGTTCCGCCCTGTTTCCTGATGTAGAACATGGTGGTGGTGTTGTCGGTGAAGATCCTCACCACCTTGCCCTTGAGGGACGGAAGGAAGGACCTGAGGGCCCAAAACACTGCACGGAGCTCCAGGACGTTGATATGGAGGGACTTTTCCGTCGGGAGCCAAAGGCCTCTCGCGTGCAGATTTTCGGTGTGCGCTCCCCACCCTTCCAGGGAGGCATCCGTGGTCACTGTCTCCTGGTGGCCAGGGGTCTGGAAGTCCATGCCCGCCGTCAGATGCGCGCGGGTGCCCCACCACCGGATCGCTTGTCGGAAACTCTCGTCGAGTGCGATCCTCTCCTCGAAGCTGCCCGTCGTCTGGATCCAGCGCGCGTCCAGGAACTCCTGCAACGGGCGCATCCGGAGCCTGCAGAGGGGGATGAGGTAAATGCAAGAAGACATCATTCCGAGGAGGGAATGCCTTTACCTCCAAGAGAAGTTGAGGAACGTGATGTTCTTTCCTGGCCACAGGGGGGACGCGCGGGCACCTCTTTAGAAACTCGAGCGCGTGACCCTGGGCTAGGGCGTCCCCCCCACAGCTCCCACACGCTGACGAAGCTCGCCAGCTGGCCTCCCACCGGGGTGCTTCGGTGGGGCCCGACCCCACGGCCGGTTCAGTCCTGCTTCGACAAGGCTTTGCCGCCTTGACCTCCTTGGCGACGACGGCGGGGTCCGCCCGACTTGCCTCGTCCCCTGTACGCTTCCTGCGACGACGAACGGGCCGCTTGACGGTAGGAGGAAAATCCGCCGCCGGAACCTTTGGAGGCACCCCGTTTGCCTCCGCCGCTCCGAAAGGGCGGCCGCCGTTGCTGGAGAACCCCAAGAGCCCGGGCCGTCTCCGTGTCTGCTTTGATGGCTTGAAGGGAATCGTCCACTGTATTCCCAAACAGGTTGTTTCCGTCGAACGGCATGTCCAAGACTCTGGTCTGCACGTCCTGACGGAAGTCAGTAGCCTTGAGCCATCCACGCCGCCTAAGGCACACGCCGTTGCCCAACTGGCGAAATCCAGTGTCAGCGATGTCCGTCGCAATCGTAATGGCGTGGTCCGACGCCACCTCACCTTCCTGTAAGATCTCTAGGGCATCCGCCCTCTTGTCGTCCGGTAGGAAGTACAGCAGAGGGGCCAGTTTGTACCACAACTCCCTGTCGTAGCGGGCCTTAATCGTCGTCGCTGCAGACGAGATGACCCTGCGTCCCATCGTATCCAATTTCTTTCCCTCGCCGTCGGGCGGGGAGGTCGACGTAGAGGCCGCACCCCCCCCGCTTTCTTCCTGGCCGCCGCGGAGACGACCGAGTCCGGGGTCGGCTGTGCCCGAAGGCACAAGGGGGCCGCGTCCGGGACCCGGTACTTCTTCTCGTACCGATCCCTTCTAGCCGGCGTCGTGGATGGGTTCTTGAGGAGGGCAAGGCCCTCATCCCAAATATCATCCAGTAGAGGTACGGAGAGGACCGTCTTCCTCTTGGCCTCGCGCCGTTGATAAAGGAAACCTTCCTTCTTCTCTTCCGGGCAGAGATGAAAAAGCTCGGATGCCCTGGCGATCATGGAGTGAAACGATCCAATCTCGTCGGGCAGGGAAGCCCGGGTGGGAGGTGACGACGGCAGATCCTCGTCGTAAACCTCGTCGTCCGTACCCGTCGCGGCCGTGTCAGTCCCCGTATCATCCCCACAAGTCGTGGATGGGGAGGAGGGCTGAACAGGGCGCGATGGCTGAAAAGGAGGTGGAGGATGAATCCTTCTCTTAGGGGGAGGGCTCCCAGAAGGGCCTGGCTCCGGGTCCCCCGTCGGGAGCGGTTCCTCCGCTGGTGGTACGACAGTCTCGTCCTTATCTCCGAGCATAAGGACTGTATAGCCAACAAAATGGCCACCGAGTTGTCTTGCGGCACTGGTTGAGGGGATTCCGACGGGCAGTCAGGGGCCCCGTCGGCACCCTCGACGTTATCGTCGTCTCCCACGTTGGGGTCCCTCCCGACGGGCTGGTCTTCTTCCACGCCAACGCCGTGGCTTAAGACTTCGATCAGCTCTTCCTCAGAGGTTGAGGCCGAATCCACGACGACCTCCTGCCCCCCCTTTTTCTTCTCCGTCGGAGGTTTCACGGGGGTCCTGTCGATGGGCATAAAAGAGGACTCCCTCCGCGGTGGCAGGGAGACTCTGAGCCCCGAGGTCGCCACCACTGGTGTAGCCTCCACAGGCTGAGCCAGGGCCGCCACGACTGTCTCGATAGAGGCCTTGGCCGGATGGATTAAGGCTTTCACCACCTTAGGTGCGCTCACCGCCTTCTCCTTGGGGGGAGGGTCACTGCCTCGCTCTCCCTCCGATGGGGCCTTCGAGCTCGACCGGGGCCTCTCCAGGAGCTTCGCCGGGTGCTCGGCCTTCCTCTTACCCGAACCAGAGCGTTGGCTCGTGGTTGATGGTGCCGGGGAGGATGCGCCCTGCCTGGCGCCCGTAGAGCCCGACCGTTCAGCGCTCCCGGTGCCAGCGGACTCGCGGTGCTTGGCCTTGTGTTGGACCCCCGTCGCCGGGGCGTCCTCATAGGTCTTAGACGACCGCTCGGATTTCTTCTTCTTCTCGCCTGACGGGCTCTTCCCTTCCAGCCAGTTGGCGAGACGTTGATGGCGGTCCTTCATGGTCCGCTCCGACATATTGCCGCAAAACGCACAGTCCTTCTCCACGTGCGTCTTGTCCTCATGTAGGTAGTACAGACAAAAGGAGTGTTCGTCCTCCTTAAAGACATTCTGAAGCTGGCATCCAGGGCAGACCCTGAACAGCTTTCCGGGCGTCGAGCTTCCCTTCTCCTGGGCCATGTCTGAGATGGGCCTGAGAAACTTCTGGAGTCCTCCAAAAGCGTGGCTCGACGAAACTTCACCCTTGAGGGGCGTAGACGAATCCGACACGGGTCCCATTGATCGGATGAAGAAACGGTGGAGCTTGAGGCTCTTTTGACCGAAAAATCGAATTTTTTGAAAAAAAAAACGTGAAAAATAGCACTAACGCTCGAGAGCAATAGCACGAGGATCCCAACACTTGAACGTGCGGTAAAAATCTGAAGATGGCTGCCAGAGGCGGGGCTTAGGTAGAGGGCAGTCATTGGCTGTGGTCAGTATGACGCAGAGATCAGTGATTGGTTACTACTACGAAAGACAGATCAGAAACGAAACTGATACTGGTTTTTTCTTTACCGAGGATTCCAGCCTGACGACGGGGAATATTCATGAGCATGTGAATCCATGCCAGACCCCATGCTGGAGAAGCTGCGATACCCCTGGTTGAATGAGCCCTAAGATTTTGAGGAGGCTCTTTCCCTGCCAGTTTGTAACATTCCAGAATGGCTGAAATAATCCATCTGGAAATGGTTTGTTTTGTTATCGGTAATCCCAATTTGTGTCCTGAGTAACCTACGAACAGTTGGTCTGCTTGCCTAATCCTAGCAAGGATGTAAAAGCTCAAAGCCTGCCAGGGGTCCAGCCTATGTAGCCTTTCTTCCTCTTTCCCCGGATGGGGAGGGGGATAAAATGAAGGCAAGGTAATCTTCTGAGTGATGTGGAATTCAGAAACCACCTTTGGGAGAAAATTAGGCTTCACTTGTAGGACAACTTTATCTTTATGAACAATTGTATGAGGGGGTTTACAAGATAGAGCCTGTAATTCGCTCACCCTCCTAGCAGATGTCAATGCCACTAATAAGACAGTTTTAAGGGTGAGAAACCTTAGTGAACAAGAGTGGAGTGGTTCAAAAGGAGTACCCATCAGGAAATTTGAGACTAAATTTAAGTCCAAAAGGGAACTTGGAATTGTCTTGGAGGATAGACATTGGTTAATCCCTTCAGAAATTGTATTACCAAGGGTAACTTGAAATACGATGGTTCCTCTGCAGTGCGCTTGAAGATCGATAGCGCTGCGAGACAGCCCTTGATAGTGCCAACCTGAAGGCCCAAATTTGCCAAATAAGAGTAGAAAAGATAACACTGTTGGTGTACCACATGAAAAGGGGTCGATATTCTTTTCTCTACACCAGCTGCAAAATTTGTTCCAACGGCAGCGGTATAAAGTCTTTGTTGCTGGCCGCCTTGCCGAAAGCAACACCTCCATGTCGTCATCTGGGAGGTCCCAATCCTTGTATCTCAACCTTTCAGATACCAAGCGTGAAGGTTGAGGGTTCTGATGTCTGGATGGAGAACCTGACCTCCCTTCTGCGAGAGAAGATTCTCCTTGAGTGGAAGACGAATTGGAGGGCAGATGGACATGTCCAGAAGGTCCGGGTACCACGTTCTCCTGGCCCAGTCCGGGGCAATTAGGATTATGGCTTTCCGGAACCTTCTCAACCTCCTCATCATTTGAGGAATGACAGGGACTGGAGGAAACGCGTACAGATGTGGAAACTCCCAGTCCACTATGAACGCATCCCCTAGAGCTCTTCTCGGGGGAAATTCCCTTGAACAAAACTGATCGCACTTCCTGTTGATGCTGGTGGCGAACAGATCCACTTGAGGGGTTCCTCAAAGGGTGAAGATCTGTTGAAGGACTTCCTGAGCTAGTTCCCACTCGTGGGAGACTGTGCTCTGCCTGCTCAGTGCGTCCGCTGTCAAGTTTTTCTCTGTCCAGCTAAGTGAACTGCCGACAGAGAGATTCCTTCTTGGATTGCCCAAAACCAGAGCTGCATCGCCTCTCTGCACAGCGGCAGTGATCCTACGCCTCCTCTTTTGTTGAGGTAGTGCATGGCCACTGTCTTGTCTGTCATTATCAGGACATTTGTCCCCTGTACAGATGGCAGAAAAGCCTTCAGCGCTAGTCTGATTGCTCTCAGTTCTAACAGGTTGATATGTAGTCTGGACTCCGATGGAGACCAACGACCGCTGATGGTCAAGTCGTTGGTATGGGCTCCCCAAACCGCGAGTGAGGCATCTGTGACCAGTGTTCTCTCCGGCCATGGTTGCCAAAACAGTTCTCCCTTCAAGATGTTTTCCTGGCAGGCCCACCACTGAAGATCTCGAGCCACCTTGTCCGGAACCTGAAGGAGGTCTGTCATTCTCCCTGAGAATTGCGACCACTGAGTTCTCAGTGTCCACTGAAGAGATCTCTGGCACAAGGAAGATGCAGGATGCCATGAGGCCTAGCAACTTCAAAAAGTCGAAGGCTGGGAGACGTTGGGCATTTTGAAACTTGCTGACCATCTGCAGAATATCTTGAGCCCTCACCTCTGGTGGCGAGGCTTTTCCCAGGGAAGTGTCCAGGACCGCTCCAATGAACTGGAGTCTCTGTGATGGTATCATCTGTGACTTCTTTAAATTGAGGGAGAAGCCCAGTTTGTGAAGGAAGTGGCAGACATAATATAGCTGGATCTGAGCTTGTTTCGGAGATACAGCTCTGATCAGCCAATCGTCCAGGTAGGGGTAGACGTGAATCCCTTCCCTCCTTAGACTTGCAGCCACTACTGACATTAGCTTGGTGAAGACCCTCGGGGCGGAGGTCAGCCCAAATGGCAGAACTCGAAATTGATAATGAGAGATGCCAATTGCGAACCTCAGGTATTTCCTGTTTTTGAGATGGATTGGCAATGGAAATAAGCATCCTGAAGGTCCAGAGATACTAGCCAGTCCAGGTGCTGGAGGGCCTGAAGGATCTGAGAGAGAGTTACCATCTTGAACTTGTCCTTCCTGAGGAACTTGTTCAATTCTCGTAAGTCCAAGATAGGTCTCAGTCCTCCGTCCTTCTTCGGTATTAGGAAGTAGGGGGGAGTACCAGCCCTTGTTCCTCTCCACTACAGGTACCGGTTCTAAGGCACCTTTCTCCAGCAGGTCTACAATTTCCTGCAAGAGGAGCGGATCTGGAACTTTCCGAGAGCTGTTCCCCGGTGGATGACTGAGGAATGCATAGAAAAGGTAGGCAGTAACCTTGGGCAACTGTCTCCAATGCCCAAGCATCTGACGTAATAGCCTGCCATATCGTCAGATGTTGAGTTAGCCAGCCCCCTACTGGTGTCTTGTGAGGAGAGTCCTCAGAGTGATTTAGAGGCGGCTGATGCAAGTGCCGATGGTAAAGAGGTACCTGCTGCTGCGGCTTTTGTATTTTTACCCCGTCCACCTCGGGTGAATCTTTTTTGACCTCTTTGAACTGGCTGTCCTCTGCCTTTTCAGAATGCGGAAATAAAAGCGAAAGGACCTACCTCTCCAAGAGGTTCCTGAGGGGCGATATGGCGTTTGGCGGATTGCAGCACCCAGGGATTTTGCTGCTGCTTTGGATGTCTAACTTTTGTAGGCTGTCATCCGCCTTCTTACCAAACAAAGAAGAGCCGTCAAAGCGCATATTTAAAAGTCTGGGTTGTACATCTGGAGCAAACCCAGACTTTCGCAACCACGCAAATCTGCGGGTTCTAGTACTTTTCCGCCATGGCCCTACTGATCCTGTCAGCAGAATCAATGCCAGTTTGAAGGGATTCGCACATTGCGTCTTTACCATCCTTAATGATGTTTAGAAACGCGCCCCTTTCTTCTCCCTCTGGGAGGCAGTCAGCCGCTGATGAAGCACACTCCCAAAGTGTATGGCTGAACCTTGCGAGCGTACAAGTAGCGTTAACAGATTTCAACGCCATGCTACATCCAGAAAAAACTCTTAGCCATAGAGTCGTATCTTTTCTCATCCCTGTCCTGTGGAACAGTAGGGTAGGCTGATCTACTGCCTGATGCAGTTGCTGCTTGGACAACCAGACTCTCTGGAGTTGGATGTTTAGACAAAAATTCAGAGTCAGTAGTAGATACCCTATATTTGGCTGATAAAATTTTGTTAACCGTCGGGATAACCTCAGGAGTTTCCCAGTTAGTCAATATTTTTCTTTGTAATGCAGCGTGAAATGGAACCACGGGATCCTCCTGTGGGCCTTTGACTAAGATGTCTGTAAGGTCATCCTGTTGGAATGCAGGTGAAGGTGTAGACCAACACATGAATTCTATAATTCTTGCCATTAAAAATCTCTAAGGGGTCTCAGCATGTTCCCCTGGGTCTGGTTTGGCAAATTCTATTTCTGGGGAAGTATCTAACCCACTTGCCTCATGTAGGGATTCTCCAAGGTCCTTCAACCTATTTTCCTCAGAGGTAAATTCCTCTGGTTCTGGCGTTGCAGATCTCTGCACCCCAAAGGGTCTTTCAATCCTCCCCTTCCTCATAAATTGAAGACAAAGGTATGAAATGATCAGACCTTGGAAATCGCTTAAATCCCATTTCCAGAGCAGAAGGGGCTAAATTTGTTGTAATCGGTTGGGAAAACGGTCGACGCGGACGTTAAAGGCTTCGAGAACACCGAAAAAGGCATCAAGAAGATTGGAAGTGGCCTCGAAGAACTCGAGAGGATCGGGATCCTACTCGAGGTGGTCGATGACCTCGAAGTCATGTTAGAGGCTCTGGGTATGACCACTGGCTGTGAGGTAGTGGCGGCCGTGGGTTTGCTCTTTTTCGGCGTGGATTCGATCGACCTATGAGTCGATGAGCCCTTCGATAATGGCATCGATGATGCAGATTTATACGAAGGGACCTTCGACGATGGAGTCGATGGCACAGTGCCTTTGCTCGAGGGTTCGTGACGCTCTCGAGTAGTTTCTTTCGCCGGGTGCAACGACTCGCAGCGTTTAGATTTTTCGGGTCTTTCACCCAGGGTATCACTCTCAGCTGTCTTCGAGGGGGTCGAGGCTGCTTTCTCGAAGACGATAAGCATCCTTTTACGGAATTCCTCCCACTCAGCCTGAGAGCCATGTTTTGTGGGGCAGGTGACTCTTTCCGGAGAAACCGAAGACGAGGAAGGGGATCTTCAACGTCTCTTACTTGAATGCTTGGATATCGAAGAGTGGTGGGAGCTGCTTCGAGACCTAGAGCGAGTATGTTTCCTGTGTCGGCAAGGAGACTAATGTCTCGACTCTGCCGAGGAAACTTTCGAAGGAGTTTTAACTGTCTTACCTCTCTCAAGCTTCCCCTTACGCTCCTTCAAGGCTTTCGCTGTCATGGACATGCAGTCCTCGCACTCACATTGGTGCTCCGATCCCAGGCACCACAAACAGATCCTGTCAGGATCTGTCAACGACATTTTCTTTCCACAGTCTCGACAATTTTTGAAGCCGGACCGTGGAGTCGTCGGTTCGGATGAGGAAGCCATCGAGTAAGAGTTGTTTTATTCTCGTAGAATAATGAAGAATATATTCTCTGACCAACAAACTCAGCAACGCGATTCTGAGGCCCACGAAGCGCAGAAAAACGGAACTGAGCAACGGACGCTGCGCGGGTCTATTTATACGCATGATGACGTCGGCGCCGATACGGAGGCTGTCGAGGGACATCGGCTCGAGGGACATCGACGCGCAGTGCCCTCTACTGAAACAAAAAATTCTGAGGCCAGCAATCTGGAGATGATCTATCAAGATAAGGAATATGTCGGAGGACACAATCCCTTCGAAATTTAGAATGCCCAATCAAAATGCGGAGTAAAGGACCGCCTTGCCAAAGGCCAGATCCTGCCCACGGATAGAATCGAGGGAGTAGTGACGTACAAAAGTATTGACCGAAGCCCAGGTGGTTGCATCACAGATGTTACGAATAGGAACATCCCTCTGTAGGGCAGTAGAGGCAGCCATACCCCTGGTAGAATGGGCTCGCAAGCCGACCGGCGGGTCCTTACCCGCCAAGCGGTAACATTCAGAAATTGCCAGAATAATCCAGCGAGACAAAGTCTGCTTAGTAACAGCTTGTCCCAAACGTCTTCCAGCGTAACCAATAAAGAGTTGATCGTCCACTCTGACCCGGGACATGCGTGAAATATAAAAAAGCTTAAAGCTCTCCTAGGATCCAGCCTATGGAGCCTCTCCTCTTCCTTACCAGGATGCGGAGGAGGATAAAATGCCGGAAGAATAATTTTCTGGCCTAAATGAAATTCCGACACCACCTTCGGAAGAAAGGAAGGACGAACTCCAAGGACAACCCTGTCCTTATGAAATACAGTGAAAGGTGGCTTAAAAATACAGTTTTAAGAGTTAACAGTCTCAAAGGGCAAGAATGCAAAGGCTCAAACGGAGCACCCATCAGAAACTTGAGGACAAGGTTCAAATCCCAACCGGGCACCTGGAAAGGTGACGGAGGGAACACATGAGTGAGCCCTTTTAGAAACTGAGAAATTAAATGGATTTTAAAATAAGAACACTCTTCAGACGAGCGCTTAAATATGGACAGCGCCGCCAGATAACCTTTAACGGTACCCACTTGCAAGCCCCTGTGGGCTAAAGAAAGCAAAAAAGACAGAACCACAGGAATGTCACATGAAAACGGATCCACATTATAAACTCTGCACCAGTCGCAGATCGTTCTCCAAGGGCAACGGTACAGGGACTTCGTTGTGGGCCTTCTGGACGAAAGCAACACCTCCATCACGTCTTCAGAGAGATCCCAATCCTTTTACCTCAACCTTTTAGAAACCAAGCGTGAAGGTTGAGGGATCTGACATCTGGATGAAAAACCTGACCCCCCCCTCCCGTGAGAGCAGATCGTTTCGGTAGGGAAGACGACGTGGAGGGCAGATGGACAAGTCAAGAAGGTCCGGGTACCACGTCCTCCGGGCCCATGCCGGAGCAATGAGGATCATCCGGGAACCGAACCTCTGCAGCACTTGCGGGATGACGGGGACTGGAGGAAATGCGTACAGCAGTGGGAATGACCACTCCACCATGAACGCGTCTCCCAAGGCTCCTCTTGGAGGAAATACCTGCAAGCAGAACCTTTTGCACTTCCGGTTGACACAGGAGGCGAAGCGATCCACTTGAGGGGTCCCCCAAAGGGCAAAGATCCCCAGGAGAATCTCCTGAGCCAACTCCCACTAGTGAGAGATCACGCTCTGCCTGCTCAGAGCGTCCGCCGTCTCGTTTTCGTCTCCGGCCAGATGGACTGCCGAGATCGAAACTTCCTGCTGGGTTGCCCAGAACCAGAGCTGCATCGCCTCCCTGCACAGAGGAAGTGACCCTGCCCCCCATTTTGTTGAGGTAGTGCATGGCCACTGTGTTGTCTGTCACGATCGGGACATTCTTTCCTCGCATAGTCGGCAGAAAAGCCTTCAGGGCAAGCCTGATGGCCCTCAGCTCCAACAGATTGATACTGCGACGGAGACCAACAACCGCTGACTGTCAACTCGTTGGCATGAGCTCCCCATCCCGTGAGGGATGCATCCGTCACGATCGTCGCCTCCGGCCAGGGTAGCCAACATGCAGCCCCCTTCATCAGATTGCCTTCGACGGCCCACCACAGAAGGTCCTGGGCGACCGAGGGCGGCACCTGAACGGGGTCCGACATCCTGCCGGAAGACTGAGACCACTGGAGCTTGAGTGCCCATTACAAAGATCTCATCCGCAAGCTGGCCTCTGGCACCAGAAGAATGCAGGATGCCATGAGGCCGAGCAATCTCAAGAACTCGAACGCAGGGAGACTCTGGGCATGTTGAAACTTTAGCACCATCTGCTGAATGTGATGAGCCCTCACGTGGGGAGGAAAACACTGCCCCAGGGATGTGTTGAGCACTGCTCCGATGTACTGGAGTCTCTGAGCTGGCGTCAAGTGGGACTACTTTAAGTTGAGGGAGAAGCCCAGCTTGTGGAGGGAGTGGCAGGTGACGGACAGATGATTCAGGACTTGCTCGGGAGAGCACGCCCTGATCAACCAATCGTCCAGAAGGGGTAGACGTGAATCCCCCCTTTCCTGAGATGCGCTGCCACCACTACCATGAGCTTGGTGAAGACCCTCGGGCGGAGGTCAATCCGAACGGCAAGACCCGAAACTTAAAGTGCGAGTCGCCAACTGCAAATCTCAGGTACTTCTTGTGCTTTGGATGGATCGGCACATGAAAATAAGCGTCCTTGAGGTCGAGAGACCCCAACCAATCCTGAAGTTGAAGGGCCTGGAGGACTTGAGAGAGAGTAACCATCTTGAACCATCTGGGTCTCAATCCCCCGTCTTTCTTGGAAATCAAAAAATAAGGGGAATACCATCCCTTGTTCCTCTCTGCTACAGGCACCAGTTCTAAGGCGCCTTTCTCCAGCAGGGCTTGAACCTCCAGCACAAGGAGCGGATCCGGACTCTTCAACGAGAGATTCCCCGGTGGATTGTTGCGAGGCCTCTGCCGAAAAGGAAGACAGTAGCATCTGAAGTAATGGCACGCCATTTGACAAGATGCTGCGCCAGCCTTACCCCAACCGGCGAACCATGGGACATGGCCTCATGACTGAGCTGAAGCGGCTGCGGCGTTGCCTGAGGGCAAAGAGGCAACTGCCCTAGCGGCCTTGGGACCTCGAGTACCTTGCTTTCCACCTCTGGCACTCCTACGGTGGGCCCTTTGACTGGCAGCTCCTCTCGCTTTACCAAAGGATGAGTAATAACGAAAGGAACCTCCCCCCTCCATTGCTGTCCCCTAGGACGAAAAGGCGGAGGTTGGCGAACTGCAGAGCCCAATGACTTCCCTGCAGCTTTTGAGGTCTGCAACCTCTCAAGGCTCTCGTCAGCCTTGCTGTCAAAAAGATGTTCCCCATCAAAGGGCATGCTGAGGAGCCGGGCCTGCATATCGGGAGCAAACCCTGACTTCCACAACCACGCAAACCTGCATATTGCGGTGCTTGCCGCCATGGACCGGCTGACGCAATCTGCCATGTCCAAACCCGACTGAACGGCCTCACACATGGCATCCTTGCCATCTTGGACCATAGCAAGAAAACCATCCGTTCGTCCCCTTCGGGAATATGTTCAGCCGCTAAGTAAACAGTTCCACAGAGTGTGTGTGAAACGTGACAAGGCACAGTTGGCAGCCTGAAGAGCCATATCCCCTGAAGAAAACACTTTCTTCGCCCAACCATCAAAACGCTTGTCGTCCCTATCAGGATACAACGCCTGCTTTGCTGGGGCCGTGGCCGCCAGCACCACCAAACTCTCCGGAGTGGGGTGCTTGGTCAAGTGGGGTCGCTACTGACTGGGCGGTATTTTCACGGCAAAGTCTTGTCCACTGCCGGGCGACTCTTCGGAGCAGTCCAAGCCTCCGCCACCCTCCTCTGTAGAGCCATATGGAACGGCAGTACCGGGTCAGTTGGTGGACCTTGGTTGAGGATATCCGTGAGGTCATCCTGAATAAAATCCCCTGGGGGAGCAGACCACCCCAAGTACTCGGTGACCCTAGACATAAGGCACCGGTACAAGGAGTCGATATGGGTGCCAGGCTCTGGCCTACAAAACTCCACCTCCGGAGAGGTGTCCAGACCACTGGCGTCGTGCAGGGACTGACGCAGGTCCTCAATCTGACTATGTCCCGAGAGAGTCTCATCTGGCACCGTATCAGGAACCATGCCATCATCAGAGCCCTCATCCACCTCCGCAATGTACTCAAGATGGTGGAAAGTGGGCACAGAATGGGGAACAAAACCATGCTTGGCCTTGGCCAGAGTCTTTCTAGGGGGTTCCACCGTACCCCGGGGTACCCCCGTCGAAACAGCCTCGAAAGGCATTGAGTGAATTGGCGTCAACGCCGAATGCGGTGCCGACAGCATCGACAGCGCCGACACAGGCCTCAAAGGCGGAGCCCCGAGCGTGTCCTTCGATAGCCTGGGCGCCGATGGCGTCAATGACTTCCTCGAAGGCAGAGCCTCGAGAGAGCCCCTCGACGAACTGGGCGCCACCGGCGTCGATGTCTTCTTCGAAGACGTCACAGGTACACACGGTCTAGAGCGCGTCGAGGACCGGGACCTGGAATGGGCATGACTAGAACGATTCCCCTTGTCCGAGCGGGACCGTTCCCGTGAATCGTGCCGACCACCCGAGCCCGAAGGCGTATGAGCGGTGTCTCTAGTCTGATCACGCCCGACCCCACTCTGAGGCGTGGACGGACCAGTGTCCTCTAATTCGAGAATCGCTAGCATTTTCTTACCGAAGGAAGCCCATTCCTCCGGAGTCGCATGCTTGGTGGGATAAGCGACCCGCCGACGGGCGGAGTCCTCGAACGAGGACGGGGAAGGCCCCGTGGACCTTGACTTCCGGGGCTTGGACACCTTACCGACCGACAGTTTCTTCTTGCGCTCCCGCAAGGCTTTGGACGTAAGCGACTGGCAGTCGACACAATCAGCCGTGTCATGGGTCTCCCCGAGTCACCAAAGGCAGGCGTCGTGCGAGTCCGTCACCGACATCTTGGACCCGCAGTCCCCACACTTCTTGAAGCCCGGATGCAGGGTGGAAGAAGAGGACGACATCTCGAAAATGTCTTACAAGTGAACAGGTTCGAAGAACCGAAAGAACAGAAACTCCAAAGAGTCGAGGCGCGCCGAGATCTCCGAAGCGAACACGTTCGCGGAAAAAACGGAAATGAGGCTACGGGTGTCGTGCGTCCTACTTACAACATCCAGTGACGCTGGCCGTCGGAGGAGATCCTCAAAGGCGGCGTATCGACGTCATTGACGCAGAAAGATTTTCCGAAGCAGCACAGCTGTGGTGATTACTGTCATAGATATGGAATACGTCGGAGGACCCAATCCCCTCGAATTTTATTTACTGCAGGGATAACTTCAGGAGTCTCCCAATTTTCAGATATTTTCCTTTGCAGTGCAGCATGAAAAGGGACAATGGGATCCTCTTGGGGTCCTTTAATATATCAGTAAGGTCATCTTGCTGAAAAGAGGGTGCAGGTGTAGTCCACCCCATAAATTGCATTATTCTAGCCATAAGGGCCCTGTAAGGTATCTCTGCATGTTCTCCAGGTTCTGGTCTAGCAAATTCTGCCTCTGTAGAGGTATCTATACCACTGGCCTCCTGTAAAGACTCTTGTAGATCTTTCAATCTGTTTTCTTCAGAAATTAATTTTTATTTTTTTTATTTTGATACAGCTGAAATCAATCAACTTTTCAAAAATTACATATATGCAAACATATAAATACAAAATCACTTTCAATTACAATTTCAAATTGGGACGTAACGAGACACAAAGGAGCAGTATAAAAGGAGACAAATTAAAATAAAAAGTGCAAAGTATAAAGTAGAAACTCAGCCAGAGCAGGTAGAATACAGATATATACAGTCCATGAGATGCCTTAATTCTAATGACATAATATCATTGAAATAACATCAGGTTTTTACAATATGGCTAAAGTTCTACTCTACTGTGAATTGATTTCAGTAGGTAAAATATTTTCCAAAAAATGTACCAGGGCTTTTATCACTGAAAATCTGGGACTATTAAGTAAAATGCTCCAAGTCTCAAATTCATCCCTTTCCATATACAGGTTTATCAGGTTTAAGAAATATTTTTCTCTAATGACCCTCAGCTTACGGCACGATACTACCACATGTTGCAACGTTTCTCTTACAGTATGTGATTCACAAAATCGGCAAAAATTGAAGTCAGAGGGAACAATTTTGCGCCTCGCCAACAATTCCCGCGTCGGCCATAGGTTCATCCTTAAGCGCAAATATTGGTTCCTAATTTTTGCTGAGGGGCATTTCAAAAGATAGTTAGGCACTTGACCCAAGAGCTTGCTGCCAAAGATTCTAGTGTCAAAATCTCTATAATTTGAACAAAGCTCATAGTTCTGAATCCAGACCCAATGGTAGAATTTTGTTTTAGCACTTAGTGGGCTATCAATTAGGAACTGTAAAGAAATGTTGGCCTCCACTAAGGTATTTAAGAAACTTCGCCATTTTGCAGGGAAAGCTAGAGTGGAGGAGGACAAATGACGGGCAACAGTACTCAGTATATTATTTGTCGCACCCATCAAGCATTTGCGAAAAAAGGAGCACATTCTCCATTTAACCCTGCTCGCTAGTGAGTTTATACCCAATTCAAAACGCAGTATGGGCATAGGTACACAGTTTGGTAGATGTAACACCCTTTTCCAAAAAGCGGCTTCCAATTTATCCCAGATTTGATCATTGATATACAGCTTTGATTCGACACCATATAGAAGCATAGGAATCACTTTTTGTTCGTAAAACAAATAGATGCTTTAAAGTGAATTTACCATATCTGTAAACAAGTATTTTGGCTTGTGACAACAAGGACACCAGTTTGGACTGCAACAAAATCGAATATTTAGCATCTCCAACAGTATTTTGAATAGATAGGCCTAAATATTTATATTCAGAGACTAATTGCAATGGTTCCAGTTGGAGATTCCAAACTGCATTTCGATACTTGAATCTCCCCTTTGGTCTACATAGCATAATTTGTGATTTTTCCAAGTTTACTGTTAATTGATTCTTCAAAGCATACTCAGATAAAGCAGATAAGAGATTCTGGAGGCCCTTTGGCGTCTGGGAGACCAAGACAAGGTCATCAGCATAGAGTAACCATGGGATGCGCTGGCCCCCCAATTCAGGCGCATCCGACAAAATGCAAAAGAAAGCCTGTCCCATGTCAAAAATAAACAGATTGAACAAAAATGAGGCTAAAATACACCCCTGTTTGAGTCCTAAGAATGTGGCAAAAGAAGCGGATAAAAGGCCTTCAGTAGAGAGTCTAACACGCATAGACGTGTCTGAGTGTAATTGAATAATTAAAGATAACAAGGAGGACGGACAGCCAAAGGAGTACAACTTGTGGAATAACAAATTACAATTAATAGAATTAAACGCAGAACGAAAATCAATAAAAGCAAAATATAAAGATTGTTTTCGTGCCGCATATTTTGACTTGAGCATATTCAAGGTAATCATGTTAGGTAATGTACCAAGACCAGAGACAAAGCCCGATTATAAGGGATCTAATTTCGAATATTCTTTCGACCACTTTATCAGCTCTCTAAGAATTAAGCGAGAGTAGATCTTCCCAGGCACATCAAGAAGGGAGATTGGCCGATAACTAGCGGGATTGGCCCGATCACCCTTCTTGTAGATAGGGATGACAATTGACTGCTTCCATGACATCGGTATCATCTGGGAGACATTAATGGACTCAAACATGAGGCATAATATGTCTGCCCAGGTATCTGGAAATTGTTTGCGGTGTGTATTGGCCAAACCATCCGGACCAGGGGCTTTAGAATTGCTAGCTTGTTTTATAAAATACAGTATGTCGTCTCTATCAAAACACAAATGGAAGGGAGGCAGTACCTCTGACATGACTGGACCTACAGTAGACGGAGGGGCAGCAAATAAAGTGGAGTAATGCTGGATCCACATAGTCTCCGTCACGTCATTTGCTTGGACAGCCACCTGATGCCCCGCTGTCACCTGATTTATGATATTCCATGATTGGGCTGAGTAATTCGCGGCTAAAGCCTTTAGCATAGAATTGCCATCCATTTGATAGAGTTTTGCCCTCATGCCCCTTGCCCAATTTCTATACTTAGTTTTAATCTGAGACAGGAAGGCTAATCGCATATCTTGTGGAAGCTTACGGGCGGCCCTCCTATCAGCCCGAAGTGTGGCTTTTTTAACTCTAAATTCATGATTGATTATATGTAAGTGAGGAATGTGTTTCTGTTTTTGTAAAGTTGAAACTGTTGCATTAAATCGTGGTAAACTACATCCCCCGGGAAAGAGCCCCCTTTTCGAGTATTCAATTGCGTGCGATAGGAGTCCCTGAAAGCTGCAAGGGCAGTTTCAGACCATATCAATCTGTTCCTCGCAGAATTGACTTTGAAGGAGCCCATATTGTGGACATTTTCACATTTAGAAATAGCAGACTTTAAAGTCCACGTCATATTTAACAAATTATGGTCGCTTACTTCTGTGTCAATTATTTTAAATGCTGTGATATTATTTAGCATACATGCATTTGCATACATATAGTCGATAATTCCTTCACTCCGACCACGATGCCAGGTAGCTCTGGTGGTATATCCTGAGGAAACGCTCCATTTAACGAACAGATTACGAGAATGAACAAAACTTGTCCACTTCTGTAAGCGAAAACTCAGATTTACACCAAACAATGTACATTTAAATCACCAGCTAAGAGGATGTAATCAGTGAGGCCCTCGAGCATAACAATATCCAAAGACTGAGTCACAGAATCAAGAAAACAATCGTCAGAAATTCCCAAAGGGTTCCAATAAACATTTATCGCAGCACAAAAGAAGTTGTTACCCATGATTTTTATCATTTGTAAAAAGGGGCTAGGGGAGAATCATGATTCAATTTTTAGCGACGAGGATTGCTTCACAGCAGTCAGCAATCCAGATGTGGGTCGACCCCTGCAACCTTTCTCTGCTGGATTCAAGAGCACCTCATAGTTGTTCCATGAAGGGATGCTCATGAACCAAGATTCTTGTAACATAACAACATCATGATCCAGTAGCTGTACATTCAAATTATTCAGCAAATGACTATGTCCTCTGGAATTCCAACTAATGAAGGACCAAAAGCAAATTACATGCTTTTGATGCTAACATTGACTACTTTTAAGATTGCACGAGCAAGTGTGAGAGGTCAATTCTTGTTTTTTATTTTTTGGTTGAATGTGATGAGAAACCTGTAAACAGAGAGTCCGATGTCTCTGACATAATATGAAGGGTAAAGCCCAAATTAGATTTTTGTGATTTAACAGCCCAAATTGAGTTTACCACAATTCTCGAGTTGATCCAAAGATTTACAGAGGAGCGATTTGATTTGTTGTAAAATTCCACAAGCTCGATATCAATGAAACCAATGTCATCAAATTCAGGAATCTCACCAAGAATTGCCAATATAGAAGCACGATTAAGCTTATATTGTTTAGCTGGGGCAGGCATACAACTCGGAGTTGATGAATGAATCGCTGGGCGTTTACGGCCGCCATTCATACCTTTCTGTTTTGCTGGCAAAGGCAAGGCTTTTGCCGTTTGCTGAGCTACAGGAGATGCATTGGTCTTAGCAAAGGCAGAGTGCTCAAAGAATTTGTTCAGGGAAGACTGAATCAGTCTTTCTAAGTCTCTGGTGGGAATAGTCTCAGACGGAGAGACAGTTGCCTTGGTGTGAACAGACACATGAGGGGTAGGTAGAGATGGAAGAGCCTTTTCAACGTCTGGAGACGCTGTGTGCGAAGGCTGAGCCAAAGACACCTGGGGGACAGCTTGAGAAGACACAGCCTTGGCAGATGGTTGCGTAGATATTTGCACATGCTGTGGCAGCAGAGCAAAAGAACTGTTTGTAGGCGGGGATTTGGACGGAGCAAAACTCACATTTTTGGCAACAGATTTAGATACCATGTAATCATCAATGGCTTTCCTTAGCTCTTTAAGTCGTAATTCTTTATCTGCAGGACCCATTGACACAACTGCTTTAGCAGAATCATCAGTTGACAGATTAATGAGTGTATTTTTAGACATGTCAGTCGCCACTCAAATTAGGTCATTTAAAGGACTGTGCTCCACTGGCACTGGCGAAACCCTCACTTTGTTTCTGTGGCTGTGAAGAGTATTTTTTCGCAATTAATTTCGCTGCAGCAACAGTGGTAGCAACAGGGACAGAAAGATTTTTGACAAACGCTTTGGTTTGACTGCCGTGTTTAACCATAGATTTAACATTTTTAGATTTTTTAACGGGTGCAGCCTTTTTAAACCCCATTTAGCACTGTTAAAAGGGTTCAAATTGCCCTCGAATAACGGATACGTTGGTTTTTTTGGTTTGGTTTGGTTTTGTTTGCTGATCTGGGGGAGAGTTATCTACAACACTCAGATCTATAATGGGAATTGGAAAACATGGAATGGTCTGAAATTCTTGTGAGGGGGCTACAGACTGGACAGAGGTCTGAGAGGCTATAGACCTCATAATTGGTGAGCTATGAGGTGGTCTCAGACTTTCAATTTTGTTGGCAAGCGTAAGATGCTCTGCCAAAACTTGGTTGAGTTGGTTAGAGTGTAAATCAGCCTTTGTGACTAGGACCTCAAACAGTTTAGCTAAAGCCAAAATGGCAGTGCTCATTGGGGTGAGAGCTATGCCAGTTGGTACACTATGCGATTCAGCCAGGCCAGATTCAGGAATGCCATGAGAATTTATTTTGCGCGGAGTAGGGGCAATGAATGATAAATTAGCAACGGAATTTGCAGCACTGATATTGGTAAATAAAATGGGGGATTTGGACACATTTTCAGAGAGTGTATGGGTAGAAAAGGCAGTGGCATTTGTGTCCAGATCTATTACAGGCATGTCCCCAGAGTTTGAAATTGAAGACAATTTCGAATTTGAAGGGTTGCTAATGGAGATAATATGATTGACTGGAGTTTCAGTAGGGGGAATCACAGCACCGGTTAAGACATTTTTCAACAAAATGCTGTCAGTAAGAGACACATTTTCATGCGCAAAACTGACAGTTGCAGTGGCCGAAGGGCCAGATTTTACCATATCTTCATCTTTATCCTCCACCGTCGAGTTCTTGACAGTCTGTCCATGATCAGAGTCCCTTTGTAGAGGAGTGGATTTCTGGTCCACATGACCACACTCTGGTTGTTTATTGCTTCTATTGTGAATTTCCTCAGAGTTCACAACACTTTGATCACTACAAAAATGTCCGTTCCTAAAAGGATTTCTGCTCTTGTCTTCGATTTTGGTTTCAAATTGCCAATACGGGGCGTGGAACTTAGGCGTGGTTTTTTATTTACAGCAGGTGAATTTTCACCGTTAGAGTAGTGAGTTGCTGAAATTGGAGGCACCCCTGATTTTACGGAAGCCATAACTCGTTTCATTTCCACAAAGCACCTAAAGTACCAAAATGCAAAGAAAGGCGAATATGCTAGATATTTGCAATGAAAACTAAATCAAGATAGACACGCTACTCTCGCCGTGACAAGCGCGGCGAAGCAGCAAAAATACGGGACTTCTACGGGGCTTCCTCAGGTCCCTGTTCTTATAGCCCGCCTCCAAGAGAAGTGAATGCTCCTGGTAGATGTAGTCCTTAATACGCTGTTAGCAACGGAGTGTAGAATAAACAGCAAAATCACCAGCAGCAGGAAAGCGACTCCAGGTAAAGCCGGACTTCTATGTGATTTCCTTAAGTAACCCTTAAAGAAGTCTCTAATAACAAGTATAAAGTGTTGCCACCAGATCAAAGGGCTGAGCCCTACAGTCTCTGGAATAGGTTTAAGTCTGAATGAGAACAAGCTCCAAGTTAAATATTTAAGTGCCTGAGTCGTTGAAAGTTAGATGGATGTTACCAGATCAAAGAGTCTGCAATAGTAATATGCAGGCTCTGCAGTCTCTGGTATGCCAAATAAGAAAAACAGTAAATAACTGCTTTTTAGATACTGAAGTACACAGCAGACAGGGAGTAATTGTCAATGGAGTTGCAGGAAAGGCAGAAGTCCCTGGGAGGGTCAATGTGTAATACTTAACTCTAGGCCTTTTCCCTTCCCATATAAACTGGTTCACCGTGGCTTGTAGTTTCACAAAAAAGGAGTCTGGAAGGTGGGAGGAGAGGGCAGCGAATAGATCTAATAGGCAGAGGAGATTATTCATTTTCACTGATAACATCCGCCCGAACCAAGCGAGGATAAGGGGTGCCCAGCGAAGAAGATCTAGTCGTATTTTTTCCAAGATGGGGGTATAGTTCACCTCTACTAATTTTTTAATATCACATTTTATTGGTTTTATAACATACAACCACTGGTCCTTTCCGGGCCAGATCTTAACAACAACAATAACGTTAGATGGAATACCCACTCAAATAGATCACTTACAATATATGTTATAGCAGGTTCTCTACTGCAATGTCCATGTCCCCCATCCTATTATGTTATGGTATCAGAAGTTCAAAAGTACAGAAGTTCACATCGCGTCTTCCCAGCGTTGCCAAATCTTGTCCGCTCATCCCCTGGCTCTATATACCCTCCTTTCTATTGCAATGCAAATTTGTATGTCCGTAATTCACTGGTCTAACTGCGGCGACTCCGCTCCTCCCCACAGCCATGCTATGTTTCTTTTGATTATTGCTGTTGCAGTCATGAAGCAGAGCTTTTCGTATCTTGACATATCTATCTCGCTGTCTACTCCCAGTAACAGTTTGGGATCGTCTGGTTCAGGATACTTGACAAGATGTCGCAGCATTGCTGCCAATAATGGCTAATTACTGGGAAAGATTCCCTCTTCCCCCTGGCAGCATAAACAGTTCGGTTCAGCTATTTTACCCCAGCGGTCCAGGGCCACCCTCGGGTAGTAGATTCTGTGCAATATCTTCAGTTGTACTAGACGTAGCCTAGCCGATATGGTGACTTCACAGGGGTACATTAGGCTCTGGACCTAGTCCTCCGACATGATCACCCCCAATTCAGTTTCCTATTTTGTCTTTAATCGTACCAATTCTGGCGTGGCAAAGAAGATGATAACACTGTACATGAATGTGGTGACTTTAGCCTGAATATGCTCTCTGACTATGGTCCGTTCCAATGGGGTACAATCTGGCATGTCAGCGAGGGTAGGGAGATGCTGTTGTAGTGCATGCCGGAGCTGTGTGTAGTGGTACGTTCCTGCTTCCGGGAGGTTGAAGGTCGAAGTTAGATCGTCAAAGGATCGGATAGTGCCTTCTACTCTAACGTCTCTTACTTTTTCTATGCCGTGTCTCATCTACACTGGCCATTTCGGCAGTTTGGTCACTTCGGGGAGATTCCCATTATTCCATAACGGTTGTAGTGGAGTAACTTTGTCCCCCCAGCCTATAACAGCGTGTGACTCTGCCCAGATGTGGGACGTCTGCGATATCATATCCCGAGGGGTTGATCTGGGCATCGCAGCATATAACTCTATGGGAGGTGATGCTCTCACATGTGGTAGTGTGGGTTCAGAGTGTAGCGCGTCATTTATCACCGCCATCTGGCTGGCCCAGTAGTATGTATGTATGTAGCCTTGGAAGACCAATACCTCCTTCCCATATTGACCTTTGCAATGTTTGAAAAGTGTTCAGGAGTAATTCTATATGGGCAAGGCTCAGGAGCCTCGTTGCCTAATTGGTTTAGTGCAAATAGTGTGGATTTGGACCAATTCACCTTCAGGCCACTAAAGGTTCCATATTTTCGTAACAGCTGTGTGACTACGGGGCATGAGTTTCTCCATCCTTTAAACATATACCCAACTCCTCACTACCCATACTTTGCCCCCAACTGAAGCATCTGTTGCCCCATTGTAACTCAAGCACAAGTTAAACAAGAACTAATCACTTGCAGCTCTTCGTGAGTAAGTTCCCACCACACTCCGGTGGAAAGACACGGGATGACATTCCAGGGGAAGGGGGGACTTCCGCCTGGATTGGCCGCTTGTCTGTCTCTCTCTGTGGCTATTATGATCGTGTATATGACAATTCGTCAGTGTACAGTACCTTTCACCTCGCTCATCAGGGTATCGAGGGTTCCTGATTGTTCATGCTTCAGGTGTCAGTCCTGCCCCTCCTAGTTGTGGAACGTTTTCTGGTGCTGGTGGTTGCTGGTCTGGTGGTTCATGTCTTGGCTGGGCTCGGGGTGCTCTGTTTCTGTTGGCTCTTGACATAGTCCAATCTCCCTCAATGTGGTGTTCTGCCCACTTCCACACATCTTTAGGGTCTGTGAAGTGGACCGTTGTGCCTTTATGGTATATTTTAAGTTGGGCTGGAAACATTAGGCCGTATTTCACATTCAGGGCTTGCAGCTGTCTTTTGAGTTGATCAAACAATTGCCTGGCTTTCGGCACTTCCCTGCAATTTTTTATCCATTGTACGTGAGAGTACCCTTTGCTTGTGCCGTCTGGAGCAGCGCGTCGCGGTCCCGATAATTCAATAGCTTGGCTATCACTGTGGGTGGTGGGGCACCTTGTGCTGGGCAGCCAGTTGGTACGCGGTGGGCTCATTCAATTGGAGAACGTTTTATCTTCAAACATGTCTGTGAGCCACTGCTCCAGGAATAATTCCATGTCTGGGCCCTCTGTTTTCTCTGGTAGTCTCAGGATCCTAACATTATTACGCCTGGATCTTCCCTCACTCCCATCTACTCTCTCCTCCATTGTTTTTAGACGCGTCGCGACTCTGGCCAACTGTTCTATATTCCGTAGCCAGTCTTCCACCCCAGATATGTGTTGCTCTGCATCTCCAGTAAGGGATGTTAGCTTTTGGAGATTGTGACGAGGAGGGAGAGGTCCATGCTGATGCCATCCATTTTCTGCTCCATGGAGGTGCGTGTGTCTGCTATGGCTGCCATAATGGCCTTTAACGATATTGTGCCCTCTGCTTCCGCCATGTCGTCTGGCTGGTCCTGTCCCAGCTGGCCGCTTGTTGTCGGTGGGGTAAATTGATCTATCCTGCTCTGGGAGATTCGTTTTTTAGACTTGTCCTTTCCCATTTTTGGGCACCGGTGATGAGGTGCCTCTGACTGGACTGGCACGCTGCCTATGTGTTCAGGCCAGCTTCCGTGATGTCCCTTTTGTGCTTTTCCGGGTCAGTAGTGTCCCCGAGCCTGGGGTGGTGCGGGTGGCGGACTTTGCTAGTGGTCGTCGGTGCTGATCCGCTGCCCCGTGGTCCCTAGGGTCAGGGCCGTGTGGTCATTTGTCTCCTTGCCCTGCTCAAGTGTATCGTGATTAGTGTAGGTTTCAGGTTTGCAACGGTAGTGCCTGGGTCCCCTTTCAGCCTTCCAGTGCCTTTAAGTTGTTGCAGTGGCCTTTTCCCCACCTCACCTGGCTGAATCGTCGGGTGGGTCGTTCTCAACCGGTGTGAATGCAGTGTGATTGCTATGGGGAGAGGGTTACAACTCGTCCCCTTACTGCCTGGAGCAACCCTCAGTTTCCGGCGATCTTCCCCGGACTCCAGTCCTTGTGGCCACCGTTGTCTTAGCGCTGTTCGCTTGTGTGGTGTGCTCCCACTATGTTCGTCGCGGCTCCTGCATTTGTATCTTTGCAGGGATTTCTTTGGCGCTTCCTTTACTGCCCCGGCAGCGTTCGGCCTCATACGGCAGATATTGGTCCGTATCTTCAATTTCGCCTGGTGCCTGCCAGATGCGCAGCTTGGCGCCCCGTGCCGGGCTAATAAAGGGCGTCAACTGCACCGTAGATATGTCCCCACCTCAAGATGTCCGTGCTATCTGCACTACAGGCCCGCACAGGGGGAGATCCCAACCGGGCACACCTGCAGGTCGCAGCGTCAGAGAGGTCTATCGCAATGCCCAGATCAGCTCGCGATGGACTTTAACAAACACCACACGCACTGTGCACCTACCGGGCCGCTCCTCTCTGCCTAGCCCCGGCTGTGTTGATGGTTCTACGCACCACCTGTGTTCCGTCTCCGCCAAGCCTTTTGTTTGTGCAGGGGGTGGGGGGCCCCAAGGCACTGCTACCAGTCCGCAATTGTCGCTGGATCCGCTCCCTCGAACAAGTCCACGGGTGAGAGTCCTTCGCAGATACAGGGAATGTCCGTTCTTCGGTGTATCACCCCGGTCCTCTGCTCCTCTCTTGGATCACTGTTGTCTGCGGCACGGTGGTCTTGTCGGCACGGCAGTGTTCAGGACTTCGCACTGTGGTGGGGCCGCATCACACTGCCTGCGGTCGCAAAACACAGTCCCGCTTCTCCCACAGACCTTATGGGTGTCGTAGGTTGGATTCCCCTTGTGCATATTCGGCGGGTTGTTTCGCCTGCTTTCTGCGGTGCTCGGCGGGTTGCTGCCTGTTTCGCCCCACCGGCCGGAGGTGCTCCACGGCCTGTGTGGTTGCTGCTGTCCTGTTGGCCCCTTCACTCCGCCGTGCGTGGCTGGCCGTTCACTCGTTTTTTGGCTTTTGGGTTCGAGTCGCAGGACCTCTTCAATGCGGCAACACTTTGTTAAAGACTCCAATCTAGCAGTCCCACTAAGTCAGTGCTTTGTCTGGGATTTCTCAAGGGAAGCCCTTATTTATATATTTTTATGACCAGTTCGTGTACTCTGGATGACAACCCTTATTTAACACCCCTCTCTTAGAATCCCCCTGACCCCACTGAGCCAAGAAGTAGGTATATCACACTTTGACATATGACAGTGAGTGATCAACAATGGATGATGTGATACTAGCACACTGGGTAATTACTTAGGAGTAGTATAGAGGATAAGGTAGCTGAGAATGCTTTATATGGTACAAGGAAATGCAAGGTGGAAAAGAAGCAACACAGGAATAAACTGGATATGATTTCAGCAAAACATAATATAATCCCTTTTCCCCTTTTGGCAATTCACCCCCCCTCTATGCAATGTAAGGAGGTGGAAGTGACAGCTACTTTGTATTAGTTCAGGATCACTTTAGCAATGCTCTATGAATGATTGTCAGGTGGCAAACGAATTTCAGCAAAGGAAAGCAAGGAGCTGCTATTTTGCCAAGTGAAGAAATTGAGCCAAATCGCAATTCGCGGGAATTTTTCCGAGTGCGTCGAGTGCGATTACGGAAAAGGTACAATGAATAGAAAGTCGGGGTTCGTTGGAAATCCCAGAATCTTAGCTTTAAGATGAAAGTTAAATGTCGTTCCTAGGACAAACGGTTCCGGAGATACGGACGATTTCGTGAAGGTAGATTCTCAAAAGAAAAGTGAAGCTCAGAATGTCAGAGGACAGTTTTCAGGTTTGAGATCACAGAAGGAACACAAGATTTCTAGGATGCAGTTCTCAATAGGTTAAAATAGTTTGAATTAGATTATTTTAAACTAAGAGATTGGGTTTTGCACAGTTCTGGCGGTACTCGCACTATATTTTGGACAGGAATGCGACTTCTCCACGGATCGGGTCAGAATTGGACTGCAGTTCCCTCGCCACAGACGGTCTCTGCCTGGTTCTGCTCACAGCGATCTGGGTCAGCTCTGCTAGCGGCACTGCACAGCGGTCTGGATCTCTGGTTCTGGCAAAAGTTTTTGGCACTGCACTGCGGTCTGGTCTCTGGTTTCCGGGTACAGCTCTGCTTTCTGGGTGTTTCTGGCACAGGGTTTTAGGCCAGAATCAAACAGCTCAGCCCGGCTGTCTGAATAGTTTGGTTTGGTTGCTAGTTTTTGAAGGCCTGCTGATAGGAGTTCAGCTGTTGGGTTCTAGAGTTCTTGGAGTTTTGTTCTGGAGTCAGGAGTCTCTGGATGTGAAGTTGTCTGTCAAAATGCTCTGCAGAAAGTGAAAAAGAAAGTCCTATCTGGCTTCCAGTGGCTCTTTTTATGTGTTTAGAAAGTGGGTGGGTCGGCTAATTCTGCATGCCCAACCTTCTCAAGATTTGATAGGCCAAAGGATTCTTTGGTCCCTGATTTGAGAAAGGATAGTGTGTCAGAGTGATGTCAGCCATTTACGATCTATTGAAGAATGCCCCTTTACTTTTGCTTAGAAAATCATTTTTCATAACTACACATACTTCCCAGATACACAGTTGTTTCACATTACATGTACATATTACAGCTGACTTAAGGTACATTCTGGCCCAACTCTGATCTTCCTGAGGGCTTGCATTCACAAATGGCAACTTATTTTCGTTTTTAGTTGGTTTTCCAACATTGGACGTTTACCAAAAATGGCACACATGCACACCGCCTTTCTACCCATATTCCATTACTTTACTAGGTCTCTAGCATAAACACAGTGTCTGTAGTATCAATAAATAGTGGGGTTTTGCCTCAGAACATGGTACAAAGTTGAATCAAGTCTTGAATTGTGGGTACATTTCTTAGATTAAGGATCTCCAAATTGCACATTTTTGTAAGTTTAATACAATATTTTAGAAGCATTTAACTTAAACATATATTTGCTGCAATATGATTCCACAAAAGTGTCTGATCCCACCCCCAGAAACTGGGTAAGTCAAGAAACGCATGTCTCTCCTTCCAGGCAGGGCTCTGTTTACAGTCAACACTGAAAATCAACATACCCCATTCAATCGCAAGGGTCTATTGTGTTGGGTCCAGCAGGCTGAGGTCAACAGACCAGGGGGCCACTCTGCATTTGATTAACAGAGACCTGTGATTTCCTGGGCTGTTGCTGCTCAGGGCTGGTATGAATGCCACCCATGAACAGACTCTTTGAACTTTTAATTAACTAAGACTCCTTCTGATCAATGCACAGTTCTGCAAGACAGCTCTCCTGTCCGAGTTTAGACCGCTAGCGCCGGTTTGTGGACAAAGCTGGTACTGCCCCCCATGATTTTAGCAACTTTTTGACATCAAGAAAATGAATTCCCAACAGCTCTGGGTTGCTTTTGACAATTAGCCTTGCCATTCCCAATGGTTTCAGGCTACTGTGTGTGTAGCCCAATGATGGTTTTAGGCAGTACCCTCCTGTGCTCACAACATAGGCAAAAATGGGTGGCAGCCTATTCTTCATGTTTTCCCTGTGCATTTTCTGGCCATCATGATGTCTTCAATGCCAGTAATGCACAGTTTTTGTGGTAGGGCTCGGTTGCATGGGTAAAACATCCCACAACTTTGCTCGGCTTCGTCTAATCGGGCGCGGCCATTTTGTCCGTGGTTCACCGCGGTCGCGTTGTTTGCTCTTCGTAGCTCCAAACTCGCCCAAGAGCTTGCGATTTGGGACGGAAATTCACCTGCCTGAGTCCGATGCGTTTGTCTTCTGGGAAATATACATTTCTTTCAGGATTGCCACTCGTAGCAGGCTATTTTCACAGGATATTTGCCGCGGCCGCGGGAGCTACAGGGGCTCACGTCCTCATAGCTCTACTGCTAGCCACGCCCCCCCCACCTCTACTAATCTTGACCGGTCACTGGGAAGGTGAGTTGCCCAAGTACGGGGAGGATGGCTCCTCGACTCATTACACAAATTTTATTGCTACCTGCGGTCACCAAATCGTCTGCTCCTATCGACATCACGCTAGACTTGGGGAGGTTAATTTTCAGGCCGGAAAACGTACCAGACACCTATCAGGCATAAGAGTTTGGGGAGAGATTCCAACAGATTCGTCAAGTAGCAAAGGATATCGTTGGCAAATAAAGAGGTTACATTCTACCTCACTGCACTGAATTCCCGAAATCCGCTGGTTTTCCCTAATGGCGATCGCCAGGGGCTCCCTGGCCAGGGCATACAGCAGAGGGGAGATGGGGCAACCCTGCCTCGTTCCTCTAGAGCGGTAAAGTGGAGAGGAGACAGAGCCGTTAACAGCCACCTTTGCCGAGGGGCCAATGTATAGTGTTGATATCCGCCGCCTAAAGTTCATACCAAGGCCCATTTTCTGTAGTACTTTACCCATGTAAAAGTTCAAATTCAAAAGCTTTTTCTGAGTCTATCGATATCAGGTGTGCCTCCAGCCGCCTACCCTTCACCTCATGCCTTAGGTTTATGGTCTTCCTTAGGTTATCTGCCCCCTGGAGCCCCGGTATGAATCCCACCGGATCCCCCCCCCCCAGGCACAAGTGAAGCCATGTGACAGGCGAGTGTTGGCTAGTAGCTTTGCCATTATTTTGACATCTGTATTCAGCAGGGAAATGGACCTAAAAGATTGGCACTGGGCAGGATCCTTTGTCTCCTTTGGGATCACCACCAACAGTGCCGCCAGCATAGTCCGAGGGAGGGTCCCGACTCAAGAGTGCTGTTGAACAGCTTTGCAATGAACGGCGCTAAGGTGGAACGGAACCTTTTATAGAAAGTCACTCTAAATCCCTCTTCCCCTGGGGTAGTGGCCCCTTTCATGCCACTGATTGTTTCAATCACTTCCTGGGCAGTAATGGGTGCTTCTGTGGGTTCTGCTTTCACCGCTGGGAGACGCGGAATCGGAAGGGAGTCTAGAAACCTGTCAACTTCTGACCCATTCCCTTTGTATTCGGAGGTAGAGAGTGTTTTGTAATATAATCCAAACTCCTCAGCTATTTGGGGGTCTTCAAGCAGTTTTCCACCTCCATTTGTGTGAATCACGTCCACCCTCCTGCTCCTCCTCTGCTCTCTCAGCCTCCATGCCAGTATTTTATCGGCCTCGTCACCCTTTTCCATGTATTTGTTTCAAAAATGAAAGTTGTCTCTCAGTTTGGCAGACCATGAGGACCTTCAACTTAGTTCTATATTATTGCAATTTAGCCCATTGCCCAGGGAATATTTGGGTTTTCAGTTTCTCCCCCCCACCCCCGGCTGTATGGGCTCAATTTTCCCCCTGGGGTTCTTCTCCTCGCGCGCTCTTGTACCCTTTCTTCTTGCACCCATCCTTAACAGGATACCCCTGGTAGTGGCCTTAAATGCCTCCCAGACCCCCGTGGTCCCAACCGCCCCATTGTTGCTTATTTCGAAGAATATTTCGAAGAATTCTATAATCGCTTTCAGAACTGACTGGGCAAGTTCTTTGTCCCGCAACAGCTGTTCGTTGCACAACCACCGACTGTTATGCTTCACCGAGTGGGGAAACCCCATTCGGACTCTCACCAATTCGTGATCAGACCACGGAATTACCTCCACGGCGGTCTCACTCTAGCGCTCCATTAGGGGGTATTCTACCATTATATAATCTATCCCTAAGAAGGCGTTATGGACCTGCGAGTAGTACGTACAAAGCGGGTACCGACCCTGCTCCCTTGTGTGGGTGGCTGTTGCTCCCAATTCTGTGTTAACTTTCTGGAAGCACTCGGAAGACCTCCATTGTGCTCAAGTTACAGTGCAGGGGGCTAAACTCTTTCTATCGCTTTCGGGGGTATGACCATGTTAAAATCCCCTACTATTAGTGAACCTTCTGCAAAGGTTTGGATTTTACACCTAACTGAGTCCCAGTACTGGTCCTGGGCTTCTTTCAGGCAGTAAATTGAGACCACCATAAAGGGCCATCCCCGGATATCCCGGTTTAACATGACAAACCGACCTTCTGGATACTGTGACTGTGCCTTAATTAAAAAAGTGTAACCTACTAGATATTAACAAAGCAACTCCTTTAGACTTAGTTGAGCCTGAAGTGTGGAACACCGCCCCTAGGAACCTTGCTTTCAGAGATGGTTCCTTCCCACTTTGCAAGGGGGTCTCCTGTAAAAACAGTCTAGCTTTCGCCTGTTGCATTCTCGAATCTTTAAGGACCTCTTGTGTGGGGAGTTCAGACCTCTCACATTAAGTGACCCCATTGCCAGTTTATTTATAATGTCAGCCATCTGGGGGGGCGTAGTTTGCTCTATTGCCCCTCAGATTTGGCAATATGATACACATTCTCCCCAGGGCATGATCTCTGCTGCCTTACTAGCTGCGACAAAACTCCAGCATGGACGGACCTACTGCTTGGTAGCTTGCAAAACTTGAACTTCCCTTCAAAGAACAACAATCTCCCCAACTCAGGTTCGGTTGGCTTCTAGGTCTTGTATACAATTGTCCATGCTGTCAACTTTTTCATCCAACCCATCCAGCCTCTTGCCTATATCGGCCTTGAAGCCCCTAATTTCATCAAAAAGTGCTGCCATTCCTTTGCTCATCAACTGGATCTCCTCCACTGGCGATGTGGTTGGCTAAGCTGGATCAGGGTCCTGGTCGTATTTGAATTTTTGGAGTGCGGCTGCCCAGTTCATGGGCGAACACAAGGAGGTAGAGCTCCTAGAATTCACAGTGGTAGATGTGCCGGGGGGGGGGCAGGGGTTGGAAGTGTGGTAGCGATAGGTCTCAGATCTTCCTCTTGTGTTCCTGGATTGCTAAGATGCTGAGCCCTGATCATATAGGTCACACTGCTCTACAGGGAGGGGAGTATGCCCAGTTTTGCTGGGCTGGAGGTGTGGTCTAGGGCACCGTTAACTACAGTCGGTACTCCGGGGGAGGCCTCCCCCAGTTGGCCTGTTCTATTGCAAGAATGGGGATCAATGGCGAGTGCCCGCCCAAAGGGCACCAGGCACCCCGCACAGCCCCCACGCAGTTCCCTCCGAGGTGTCAGAGTGCAGAGTAGGGTCTAGGTCACACCTCGGTCTTCCACCGTCTCACTGATGCCCGTGCTGTGTCGGTGAGTCTCCAGACAAGGAGGAAGAGGGCTGCTGCTGTGTTAAAGGTCTCCGGCGCCCCCCACCAGGGCCCGAGAGTAGAGGCAATAACTGTGGATAGGGAGGTCAGTGAAAGTGACTCACTCACTGTGTGCGGAAAGTGTGCAAGGGCAGCAAGCTCCTCACATGCAGAGGGTGCACAATGTTGGCTAATTCTGTGTGTCCGAGCGGGCGCAAAAACAGAATCAACCCCCTTGGTCCAGGGGGCCACAGAGGATCACCGGAGGAGTTTCTTCAACCCCTAACCCAGGCAGGGGTTGATGTTCTGGTTGGGCATCCATTCCCTGGGGGGGGGGGGGGGGGTCACCAATACACCCCGACCTATGAGGCCGAGGCAGGAAGCCTCTCATCGTGGGCCTGATGGAGGTTCAGGGCCCTTGCTGTTTTCAGGTCAGGGGGGAGGCCCGCTATGTTATGTGCAGTGATTCATCCTCTTGGGTGGCGTACCTTAATGTTTTGTTCGGCAACCCGGGAACCGAACCTCGTTCACTGTCCCGTTCTGCACTCACCAAGAAACCTGCAGCAGCTGTTTCCCTCTCTCGCTCACGAGCGGGCTGAGGCACAATCTTCAGTGACCTCTCGTTGCACTGGGGGTGCCCCCTGGCCATGCCCACTGCCAGCACAGCAATCAGGAGCGGGGGAGAGTCTGTTCCTCACTCCTCTGGTAAGCGAGGAGGCTCTGAAGCTTGCGGGGAGCAGCGTCATGCTAATGAGCGCTTAAAACTTGATGGGCAGGGGTGACTGTCCCTGATGCAACTCCCCCGATAGATTGGCGTGGGCCCCGTCACCCTCCACCACGTCGCAAATGTCTCTGTAGTGGGCCTCCACTTCGTCCGCTACTCCCTGGTGCCCCCAAGGTCCCACCACGAACCAGCCCCCAGGACAGGGGAAGAGGGGATGGCCCGGCATCTCCAATCACAACGCACAGCGGCATTAGCAGGATGCACCGCTTTCGGCCTGCCCACTTTCCTTTCCTATGCCTGGAACTCCGCATCAGCACCAGGAAACGGCGCTCCCTGCAGCGGATTGCAATGCCTGTATCTCAGGACTCCCTTCACTGAGCTCCAAGGGAGTCGGTCTGGTGGGTGCTCCCGAGTCTCGCGTGTACAGCTCAAGTGGGGCAATCGTGGAAGGGCTTAATCCACACTTCGGCCCTTGGGCGCGGACAGAGTCGAAGAGACTACCTCATCTCTGTGACCCTGGTGGCCAAAAAAACATGGATAGAACTTTCTTTTGACAAGCTGAAGGTGTAACAAACTAAATTGAAACTTTGTTACAATCCTGGATTTCCTAGTTTCTTTTTGTTGAACATTGGAACTGAAACCAACTTAAAACCTGGGGAAGTGGAGTTCATCAAGGTTATAAAGCGAGACTGTGAATATTACAAACTCAGTTGTTGTGGATTGCCATATATGTTCTTGTGTATTTTATGTACAAGTGTGAGGGTCAGATATCCTTTGTTGCAGTGTTTCCTTTAGTTTGCGGCAGGGAAATCCTCAGAGTAGGGCTAGTGAGGCGTTTATTGCAATTTATGATTTAATAAAATGGCATTTATTGAGATATCATCTAACGGTTGTCTGCCTCACATTTCTGACCCCTCACAATCAGGATCATCACATCCTATAATCAGGTTCCAGCACCCCAGAGCTGTGACATTGACACTGTCTCCAGGAAAGTCCCGACTTGGAACCTAGTCTTCTTTGGGGGAGAAAAACCAGGCTAGTGGGAATAAGCTGTCTCTCCCCTGCAGGTATGGTTATGTTGGCACTTTTGTGCACATCAAAGCCGACAGACTCTTCAGTTGCTGCAGAAGCTCTTGCACTTAGCTTTGTGAATTTCAGGGTCCCCTAACTTTTGTCAGCTTGGCAAGATTCCACTTCTAACACCATATGTGATAAGTTAGGAGGAGGCAGACCAATGTCCGTCATTTTATACTTTATTTAAATAATTAAAAAAGCCTAACTATCCATAACCTATGGGGTTCCCTACCTAACCAAACTAAGGTGTTAGTCGCCTGTAGTGAAGGCCACAAGTAAATAGTCTGTCGTCCGTCCAACTAATAAGCTATTCTGTCCCTACCACTATGCAAAAAAAAAAAAAAAAAATATAGAGGTTCTTCCATGGTTTTAAAATGCAATTCTCAGATATTGTTGACCAATATCTTAAATTAACTTATGTAGTTCCTATAGGGGAGTGTTCCCAGCCTCTCCTTTCCCTGCTTGCTTTCCTGTTAGGTTGTGTTTTAGGAATCCTGGGTAAAAGTCTCTCTTCAGTGTCTCTGAAAGTCCTTCTCTTCCTAGTTCCAACTGGGAGAATTAATCGCTCTTCATAGGCTCCGTACTCTAAATGTTCCTGTGTTTCTTCAACTCTGTATCGGATGAATATACCTCTTCTTCACACTCACCGTCTTCTGTTGGGCCTTTCTTATTCTCAAGCCACTCACTGAGGCGAGTATACTGAGTCCAGTAGTAGTCGTTACTCTTTTTATACACCTTTTTATTGTTTGTAAATAAAGACATAAACAAAAGATATTGATTGGGTATACGTCATCAGAAGTATATCATCAAAATCAGAATTACTGCTGCAGAGAGAGAACCCCTTAAGTCACAAATCATTATACCGGGTACGGGGCAAGAACAAAGAATAGTAATAATACACATCAACTCGACATGTGTCTGGTACTAGGGCAAAGCCCCTCGGGAGATTTCCCGGTGACAGAGCCAACAGGCCCATCATCAATGGAACAGGCAGGATCAGAGAACCCCTCGGCCGCGAGGCCGGTAGCTCGATAAGCCTCAGTACCCGAGCTGGTGACGAGGCCTTCCTGGCCCCTTCCGCACAGCTATTTCCTGGGAAAGGAATTTCCCTTGTGGGGTGCTTTGTTAAAAAGAACACTCACCTTTGCCATTGTCTTCCTGCGCACGTACTCCTTTGTGCGCTCCGGGGGGGACCTGGAGAACAGCTCCCTCCACCTGGCAAGCCAGTTCTTAAGGGACCGGGGAGTAAGGGCTTTGCATGCCAAGCAGCCATGGTCTTCTCGCAGGCAGCAGAGGCAGAGCGTGCACTGGTTCGACGTGGGAAAGGGTCCCTTGCAGGAAGGGCACCTACCAAATCCCACCTGGGCTGACAAGGAGAGAGGGGCGAGGCGCCAGAGGCCGTGAGACAGCAACAAAAAAAAGGGTTGTTAGTAATTTGGGACCAAGGTCCCTGTCGCAACTAGAAAAAATACTGAAATTATGAGGAAAAAGGGCCTCAACTAGAGCTCTGGTGAAGTGTATGCTCCCATCGATGCGGAAAAGAGGACTGAGGTGTGGCGCCGGTGGGCGGAGGCAAGGGAGCATGTGCTTCCTGGGCCACGCCCCTGTGGGCATAAAATTAAACAGCTATAGACATTTTTCTGGTGAAAACGGTTCCATTTACATCCATAGCAAGGGATGCCCATGCAGTATGGAGGAAAGGAGACAGGACATTGGAGTTCTTATGATAGTGTTTTGCTGAGGAATAAGAACTTGGCTTGAGGACCCGTAAAGTTTATGTTCAGTTAACAGCAATCTCCTCAAAAGGCCATCTATAGAAGGCACCCTCGGTGGGGCAGAATCCAAAGACAAGGATGAAGTACCTTTTCTGATGAGGTGATATGGGACTGACCCTTTGAGAATGAGAGGTGATGACTATTTAAGGCTTGACGTTGTAAGAAGTGAGGCTGGCTAACTTTTGGGCTATAGATAATGTGTGCTTTTTTGGCCCACTGAGCTCTTGAGTATTTTAGCAGTGACAATAGCTATCTCTGGAAGCTGGGTAAGCAGTCCTGCCTCAACATCAAAAGTAATGGCATTGACACTACCTACTGCGAAGGATCGCTCAATGTTGACATTTTCAACATCGAAGATCTGAATGGCAAACAGTCTGCCATCATAATTTTTAACAATGCTCTTTTTTCGACTGGTCACAGCGGCCTTGTTTGTGATGCTGCCAGTGCACTGAGGGACTCCCCGGAGTATCAGAGTTCTACAGATGTCACCCCAGAGAATAATGGCTTGCTTCGCTGATTCCTGTGGAGAGTTCGCACACTGGACAAAGGGTAATGTCCACAACACAGAGCAGGCTTGCCTGGCTCCTTCAAAGCATTTTGGAAAAATGGGGAAACCTCAATGGAGCGTAATACGGAAGACATCCAATACAAAAAGCATACCATTGCTTTTGGATTTCAACCGTCGATGAAAGATATTGGTTAAAAAGTGTCACCAAATACTGAGAAACAGTTAAACTGCAGCAAGGCACGTCCACATTTTTGTCTCAGGGTGTGAACAGAGACGCTTACTCCATAGAGCTGAAAGATTAACTGAGAGCGTAACTGTCACTACATTGCAGGATGGGACACCAGAGAAAACTGGCAGCCTTAAACTGACAGCTACCCTTTTCACAGTTTAAACACTCATTGCTCATTTCCTTGCCCAATTTGTCCCTATAAACACAGTCAGTGCTTTACCAGGGCAAAGCAGTTAATATTTCCTACAGATCTTACCGTAAATACAAAAAAAAGTAGTTTCATTAAAATAAATATTCAATGATCAGCAGAAAAAATATTTTTAAATTGATTTCAGGTTACTCCCTAAAAAACGCAGTAGACCAACGGTGGGAATGCCAACATTAAAGTACAAACACTCACTCCAAAGATAACAAAATATAAAGTCTACATATGTTGGAAATGCCAAAGGTAAAGTGCCAACAAGCAGTTAAAATATGCAATCCCACATTAGTAATTCACCCTATTTAACTTCCCAATATAAGCTTTATTCAATCAATTAACATTTTAAAACGAGTTGCTAATCTTACCGAGAAGACAGTGGTCCTATAGGTGTTCTAAAGCATGGTACTCCCCTTGGCCTTCTTTTCCTAAAAGCTTGTTCTATGAGTTTGCTTTCAGAGGCAGGGTCTATCCTCCAGAATGACCCTTTGCCAGGTTCTTCCTGAGAACGTGGTACTTTGATGAAATATCGGTTTAGGGACAGATTGTGACGTATTGAATTCTATGGAAAGATATTTGCAGATTTTATAAAAATCGCATTAACAGAAAGGTGCAACAAGCAAATACAAACGTCACTGAATTACAATACATAATTAACAGTTTTCTTCACACTTAAGACAATCCAGTTGTAAATAAAACATAACTTGCCTGCAGTATATTTTGTACTTAGTAAAATAGCTTAATCAAAACCTTTCATTGGGAATCTTACATCACCTTGCAGTGATTACACAAATCTTGCCATGACCCAGGGAAAAGCAAGACATAAGTCAACCCCATTCATCCCGGATCCCAACTCCCACCCAGGTCCAAACAAACCTTGCCAGTACGCTCTTTGTCTTGACAAGCAGTCAGGAATTAATTCTGGTTTTATTACTATTATGGTATTTATTGAGCACATACCTAGCTTCGAGAAGCAAAGGAGCACTTTACAGAGTTATACAACCAGTTCTCCAGATAAGATTTGGAAGGGAGTATTTTACTCCCTATTTTTTAAAGTTGGGAGTAAAATGCTTTTTTTAGGGAGTAAAAAAAGTCCAATCCCCCAATGAGAGTTTTATAAGCGAGAAAAAATGTTTTAATTGAAAAACGGAAATGTTTTTGTAATATTTATTTCTTTGCACCTAGTTATCATTCACATTAAAAGATACAGGTTTACTTCCTCAAATCAGTCAGTTAAAATAGTAGTTTCTTCATGTGGTATTACGTGCACTTCTGGTCCAAAAATAATCATGGAGCAGTGAGGGTGAAAGCAGGGGTGCAAGATTCTACATGTCTTTTTCCGATTTATATTTATTGGGAGTATTTGTCAATGCAGATAAACAGCACGCTTTAAAGACGTAACAGACCAGTTATACAGCAGGAGTAGGATACAGACCAGCACAGATGTACAGCGTCTACCCATTCAGGTGGCAGTGGAGGGGGATCAAGGGGGTGGATGGCTGGAAGTGACACAATGGCCTAGGTCAGTTATCTCCAATGTGTAGCTTGGGCACCCTAAATTGTTGCTTGCCATTTGTTCTGGGCCAGGGTGTGGCGCCCTAGAAGGAGGTGCTGAAGGGATGGGACCCAAGTAGCAATATAGCCAGTCCTGGACTGTGAGAGAATGTTGGCCAATGAGCATGCTGTGGTTCCAGCGGGCTTATTTTTATACATGCAAGATTTCTATTTGTTGGCACCATGCAAATTATTGTTCGGAAAATGTCCTTACTTATTTTAGCAGCATCATTGTTTAAATCCCAGCTGGCAAGTATTAATGAGTAAGATAATTGAACCATGTTTCTAACTTGGAGAAAATTGTCATATTCGGTGTCATATTCGGTTTCTTAGTACAGCTAGTAGGAGCATAATGGACAAATAAGTGGCATGCATACCCAACTTTCCTTTATTAAATAGTTTTCATGCACTGTGAGGTTTGTGTTTGATGCCACATGCATTATATTTATCGGCAATATTCATTTTACGGTCACCTATATTTATTGTTATAGTATCCTACTGGAAAAATTGTCTTCGTTTGATACTATGCCCATCTGGCAAGTGGATTATGGACAGATCAGGTAAATGAATGCCACATTTTTCATAATTAATTTTCCCTATATTCAAATCCAATTAAGTTTCTGTGAATACATTTAAATTTACAAGCCAATACATGAATCAAAATACTTAGTTAACACCACCACACCCCTCTATGAAGTGGTCATCAAATGCTCAGTTTTGACCAATGTTTCCCACTACGTCTTGTGCAAAATCCCTTTAGGGCAAAGAAAATAAGCTCCAAATCCTTCAGAAGGGTATTATTTGTTTTCCTAACCAGTTTTAATCACTTTTTCACGAATGCAATAGTCTCCAGGAGCTTTAAAATGCACTACTTGCCATTAAATGCCAAAAATAATTCTTCAAAGGTAACCTCTGATGCCCCAATGAAGTGATCTTTAAAGCCTACCATGTAATGACATGTATTACTCAATATTTAAATGATATTTATCCATTAAGTTTGCAACATTTAAAACATGTACCATATTTGTCATATAATGCACATAGAACAAGCCCAATATAAAACCAGCTTTAACATGTTCAAACAAGCAGTAAATAAAACCCTGACCATCACAATTTAAATAAAACATAGCTCCCATGCATGTCCATGCTTACGCAAAACAGAGAAACAATGACAAATTAACAGAAAATGAATTAAACCTTTGCCTCCTATTTTGCAGGCACACTTTGCGCTTCCTCCTGCACACCTTAATTTATTGAGGAGTGGGTACATTAGCATCAGCTTCCTACATTCTGGGGATCTTATTTCACAGATTTCTCCTTGCCATTTTATATGCGTATGTAAATCGGTTGATAAATCTAAGAAGGGCAGTTTAAGTATATTTTGGACATCTGCCTTTCAGTCCATTAGACAGGCTCTTGCTTTATGAGCTATTTTGAGAGGACAGTGTGCCGAAATTAGTTACATCCCACCCCTATCCAAATGGACGAGTGCCTTATAACTCCCCTACCACAAGTATTTTTCTTTACCAGGGGAGGCTGCAATCACACTTACATTGAAATTCACTTAATGATCAGCAGAAAATCTCAGATGTGCTTTTCCAAAATAAGTTAAAAAATCTCAACTGGCCGCACACACTTTCCAACTGAACACCCCCAATTCAGCTCATAAGGTGCTACCAGGGGTATCTGCAGGGAGACCTATTTGGCACAGGAATACCCCTCCAGGACATGACAATGTTCATTAAGTACATTGGCCTATAAAGGTGGGGGGCTTGCTGTCCAAAGACTACTTGTCCACGGTGATGGCATAATGCCTGTCTTAACAGCTGCATTAAACATAAAACAATTTGGTGTCCTTCGAAAAAGCTCCCATTGTTTCTCACATTTTTGTTGTGGTCTTTTGGCAATTTTTATATGCCATTTTGAAACTATAACTCTGACCAGCAGTGTACACACCACTCGTTAAATCATGGTTCAATTTTCTTTGAGATTCTACATTTTGCATTGAACCATGGGACATCCCTTTATTCTAACCTGGAATTCCTGAACCTGGGGACGCTGTTTGCCAATAGCTCTGTCCCGGATAGTTTCTCCCAAAGAAACAAACAAACCACCACCTTCCTTTGTGGCCTCTGAACTAACAGTTTTAAGAGAATATCTTAATATCTTGTGAATTAGTAATCATTTCCAATGCCTCCTTGTTGAGCTTAGGCATTGCCAACCAGCGCATGTGGCTGTCGGACATCTTTGTGGTGCATTGTTCAATCAGAAATGCAAAAACATTTCATAGCATTCCTGAAGAAAAACCAATCCACAATACAGTAATTAATGACTAACAGTATTGCTGACCTTGTATGCACCATTTGTCATTAAAGATCCCAGAAAATTCCTGGGCAGAATCCCAAAGTGCACCTGAAAAATCAGTGCTCCATTTGTGACCAATTTTACTGTCCAAACATTTGCACTCAATTTCTTTAAAATATTTTGCTCGAGAACAGAAACCCCCGGGAATGTTTATTTAGTACTAGTATATTTTTGAACAACCTGTCCTGTGTGTCTAAAAATGTCCTAATTACCACTTTTGCAAATTTCCTTTACTGGAATAATGTGGTCTAGATGGCTATTAAGTTCTGCAAATTAAAATGTTCTATAAGCAGTCTTAACTTTATCACATTTCTAATTTGCGTTGCAATCTTTTGTCAAGCAACTGAGTGCCAATATAATCCGTCCAAAAATTGATGTTGCTCACCATTTCATTTGATATGCAAATTTTGCTCGTTGCACACAAAAGGTTGGGGACCCCCGGCCTAGGTGTTGAGGAGGAGAGACTCCTTGAACAGGTGGGTCTTCAGTTCTTTTCTGAATTGCAGGAGTGTGACGGCAAGTCTGATGCTGACGGGAAGGAGGATCCATAGTCTTGGGGCATAGGCAGAGAAGGCTCTTTTTCTGGTCCTTTCCTTTTTGCAGCGGCGGTTTTCAAATCTGCACATGTCCTGGCTTCTGGTGATGCGCTGTCCGCTAGAGATGCTGAGTTTCTCTGCAGATGATGTAGCAAGACTTTAAAGGTGCTTTGTGTGTGCAGTGGGAGCCAGTTAAGGTCGATAAGGGCCAGGGTGATGTGGTCATATCTGTGCAGCCACATGTATGACACTTCTCATGGGCACAAGGGAGGACGACGGGAGGCCTTTGAGAAGGGCATTGGCCCCCATCCAGGTGGGATAGAACCAGTGCTTGAACCATGGATCTAAAGTTGTCCGGAGAGACGAAGGGTTTGACTTTCCGCAGGAGGGAGAGCCGATACCATGAGGTCTGAGCTTTCTTAGCTATGTGTGCCGTGAAGGAGGTGTATTTGTTGATGTGGAACCTGGAGGGACTTGGTGCAGGAGGCTAGCTTGGGTATGAAGCCCTCATGGTTCATGGTTGATAGCCAGGTCTGTATGTCTGGGTGTTCAGTGTTGTTGGTGAGGAGTAGGAATTCGGTCTTGGAGGGGTTGAGCTTCAGGTATGTACTGGGCATCCAAGACTGGATCAACGAGAGGCAGGTTTTGAGCCTGTGGATGTCCTTGAAATAGTCAATCTTGAGCTATAGCTGTGTGTTCAGCGTATTGGTGAATGTGGATGTTATGTGTAGCTAGGAGGGCTCCCGGATCATCTGCAAACTTAGTTATGCTCTTTGTGTTGATAAGTATCCTCTTTTCTGTGTGTTCAGCAATACCACTCAGTGGACTGATTTTAGTTGCAAAAATGCAGTTTCAAACACTCAGTCTGCAGGAGACTGCTTTTCACAACCACCCTACGAAAGAACTAACATGGGTGATGGAATCCAGTTACTACTATAATTCCATTTGTAGAAGGGAGACAGCTAATTACACCAACACTTCCAACAGATGAGATAGGGAGCCTAAAAGTATCATGGTACACCTTTGTAGTGTGTTATGATTTTACGTAAGCTGTTTTAACCGATTGTCCCCTCGTGAGCGCTCCTCAGAGGACCCATCAATGACGCAAATATAGTTTATGGACTCAAGTCCAAAGAAGGGAATTCCTGTTGGAGTACTTGTGTACAGCAGGCTAGAAGTGCGGTTCAACTGGTCATACACCAAAGAACATCTATGCAGAGAAACCCTGTGTAAATCCAGTATAGAATTTGTGGCTCACACATTTCTGTAAGCGTTCAAGAGGCATCCACCCAAATACGCGGTATGGATTTTACTCTAAAATTAGGTAAATACACCAAAAATATATTTTAAAAAACAGGAAGGAACATATACTGCCCTTGTTGCCACATACTGCTGTATGTGTGTGTTCAGACTATCAGCAGCGCAGGCCACACAAACTCGATTGTGTTTTCTGATCTGGTGATGGCCAACAAAACTGAAAGAAACCTTTTAATATATGGTTATCAATGGGAACAAAGAAGGTATGTGTTAGAAAAAATATGGATAGATTTTGTGTGCCTAATAAACCAGGCTAGATTGAATTTTGTACTCCCTGAAAATTGATATTTTCAAAAGGGATTAAAATACTCTGGCTGGAGCAGCAAAGCGATACATGGGATTTACCATATACGATCATGGCTATTGCCGTTTTAGTACAAGGCATATAGTTGCCAAAAACGTATATAACCAGTTTGTGAAAGGTGTCTGGATTGAAGCCTGAAACCAAACTTCAGCAACAGCTCAGGAAGAAGTCTGTGAAACTGAATGCGCCACCCACCATCAATGAACTAAAGCAACCTCACCCTCCCCCACCCCTAGACTCCCACACACTATTAAAGCAAAACGATGCAATGAATGGAACATTGATCGAGAGAAGAGTTTACCACTAGCCTTCCAAATTCTGTTTTGCCATGAGAGCCTGCATCCTTACCTTGTTGAACTAGGGGATGAGTCCTGAAGCACACAAAGTGCCTACCTGAAGACAAATCATGAGGAAAATATGCTGGCTCTGTGCCTGGTATTTGTGGATGCCTGAATTCCTAAAACCAGAACAACTGGTTATATCCTCTCTTGACCCCGTGTGCACATCAAAGTCCCATGCCCCAAGTTATCCCAACTCCCTGGAACGCTTGCATGCCCAGAAACCCGCACAACCCAGATACAAGAAGGCAGAAGCAGCATCTCTCCAACCCACAGGCCGGTCATTGCTACCTGAGAAAGAGCAAGCTACAACCCGATGAAACTGAACATTAAAGCTGGGATTCGGAACTGAACCACTTCCGCTGGACAAAGTCTGCTGCCCCAAGTAACAGAATTGCACCTTTAGCAAACAGGACTATTGCACTGTACCCCAGCTCCAAAGGTCTTTTGGAGAAGACTGCATCCCCAGCATCTCCAAAGCAACCTTTCTTGACGATCATCTTCACCACAGTACCAGTCAGTGGACAACCAGAAAATAACATCTAATCATATTTTGCAAGGATCTGATCTTGGACTGCCAGTGAACAGTAAATGCTGAAGATAGCTAGACTCTTGCTTTTGGAAAGGCATCCAAGTGATTTGGGAGCCAAGTCCCATCTTTAACAATGCATCCTATATTTACAATTGAGGACCACGCATTAGCATAACTGTCATTCCGCTTTGAAAATCAGATGTCGGTCTGTCTCATTAATTCATACAAGGCTAAATCCAGAATGAGCACATTCCCCACGTAACTGGTTTTGAATGGTAAAATTTGGTACCTTACGGTTTCAGTAGACCAACATGCAACTCCTGGAGACTTGACGAATATGAATTTCTTACATGTGACTGTCAACAAGAGCTTTTCTTACCTTCATACCGCTGCATCGATATTCAAAGCAATCCTATCCTGCTACTCTTTTGTTGCCCTCAACGGCAGCCAAGCCGGTGAGGCAAGGTAACCAAAAGGCTTGCAGGTTTATCAAGGTTTAGGAAGGCAATGCCACACCTTGAACACAAGGTTGAGAGACTCTTACAATGAGAGACAAATTGGCACATGCACCCAAGATGCTGTACTTCTAAACAGTAAAAGGAGGCAGAAATAAGAATGATCTCCAACGTGAATAACTTTGAATAGTCATTTTTAGAAGTCTAAACAGTGGGCATCCGCATCTGGGAAGTTAAATCTTATGAACTCACTGAAAATATTTATGGTTATCTCACAACAAGGGCACAGGAGCCCTACAAATGACTGCCTCACAAGGAGGTATTTGCAGTGGTTTGAGAATTAATAGGATATGCACCAGAACATTGTTGTTGCGGTGGTTACATATATTAGAAAAGGGGGGAAAGATTTACATTTGTATGTACATGAAGATATTGTTTTAGCAGTTTCTAAGGTTTCGGTAATTTACAGTGATTGAAGAAGCACCTGAACTGTATTAGGAAATTTGGTTTTGTTCAAGGAAAAAAAATGAAGGTTTTGACATTAGCCTTACTCATGCATATTCGATGTACATTTGGCGACATATCTTTAATGGCAATGATGTGGAAGGTGACTAAAATTTAGAATCAAGCAATTCTTTAAAAGGTTTCATAAAGAAGATTACAAGACTCAATTCACAGTTTTACATCTTCCATACTGAAATCAAAGAGGCATATCTAGACTAGTGGTATTTCTTGTAAAAATCTGTATTTCAAGCCATCTGTATGTATGTGGACGTGAGCTACCCTAGGAGCTGCAGGTTAAGTGTAAAAGGCGGTGGCCAGGTCACACAAGGAGGAAAGTAACTGGACACTACTTGGCTCCTGCTTTTCCTTTGAAGAGCTTGGTAAGTTAAACACAGACCATCAGGAACTACTTTTGTTTTCAGAGACAACCAGTGACCTACACATAAAGGCATGCTACATTATACCTGTGGTGGCAATTAGGGATTTGCATAAATATACTTCTAATTCACTATGTAAAATGAGCAATATAGTCACCTTGTTGGGGGTGGATCAGAAGGCTAATACTGAGCACTTACCCACCCAGTCGTTTTTACGGAGCATAATTTGAAGTACTGGATTAGAAACCTTTAATTTTCATATCACTACATTTGCATGCAATGTATCAATGCATTTGTTTTAATGCCACACTAAAGGCAATACAATTGCTTAAAATGGTTACGTGTGCTAGCAGAGTAGTGAGGCAGGAAAAACAGGTGGCAAACTGGTTAAGTAAAAAACAAACTGCACAGCCTCAGATTAGGGTGCAGTCTTAAGGGACAACGTTCTCAATGACCGTAGTTGTCTTACAGTTCTCTGTTACAGGTCAGCCTTTGATATTCAATTTCTTGAAGAGAAGTAGTGTGGCACAGTGGTCTGCTATGGTTGTGAAACTGTAGTCTGAATTCTGTTTCCGTCTCTAGGTGCTGGAGGCAGTGCTCGGCAGCCTCCACTCATTGTGGGCTTACACAAGATAATTTGCGGCGCGGAGCAGTGGTGTGGCAAGATCTTCTGCTGTGGTCCACTGGGGGAACGTGGAGTGAGAGACCAGTCGCCCTTCTGCTTACCCTGAAAAAGCAGACAGTATACGCAGAGCTTTTCGTGGTCTGCCCCTGAACTTCGCCAAGGAAAAGTAAGCCAAGTATCCATGTGGGAGGTGGCGAGACCGGTTTTCTCCTTTCCTTCTATTGAAGAGCTGTCCCTGTAACCTTTTGGCATTGGGGAAAGTGCAAGTTTGTCCATAGAACTGATCCATGACTTAAGTCTGAATGCTGTGGTGAGTACATATCATACATTCTTTCTCTCAATTGTTGTGCACGATAGAATTTGTGGAGTGCGAGTCTGCCAATCTGCAGGCAATCAAAATCAATTACGTTGACAATGTTGGAGATTTTTCTAATGATCCTGTCAAGGTTACAGTTAGTCCTCAAATTAAATCTAACCATCAATCATTGGAGGCTGGTCCAGTTCTTATTCCTCCAAATATAACAGCTTTAGATTGTTTGTATTAAGTTCTCTGATGAAAGTTTTTGAAATGTTAAAGTTAGAGGTACAACACCACACAGCCTAAAAATTACAAAGGAGCTCGAATTAAACGATATTTCTATAACCGCAATTAAATCAGCAGTCAACGAAGCTATGGGAGATATCCTATTGGAAGCTTGTAAAACCGCCATGAAACAGTCTAGAAAATTCTATATCTGAACTTTGTGGTGAGTTAAAAGTTGAGATAAGGTCCCTGGTGGAGAGAATGGGCTCATCCTCCCATAGTAATGATGGAGGGGGCGGGGGCTAGGCTCTCCAATTCCTAATTTGGAACCTTGGTTAGATGACTCTCCCCTTTCGGCTTCGGTGATGGAAGAATTCTTGCGAATGGCTCAAGTTATAAAGCAAGATGCATTATGTAAGACTTCTGATCAGGATTGGATAATTAATGTCTCCTCAGATACAGAGGACTTGGAAAAAGCCAAGCCAATAAAAAAGAAACAATCTACAGGCAAGTCCAGAAAGTGAAAGAAAAAATCCACAAGTGAAGCAAATCAATCTCCTAAAGTAGCTGATAACAACCAGGCTAAAGGAAAGAGGAAAAATCAGGCGTCTGATACCAACTGCTTTTTGAGAAACAAAGGGAAAGATGGGGAAAGATGGAGGAGAGAAAGAAAATGTCTTGAACAAAAGGGAAAGGTACAAAAGCAAAGGGAAAGAAAAACTTTGAAACATTTGACTAACAATACTTCAAAGGCAGAAACGTTGACCATCACAGTGGGGAGCCAAAAGGATCTAATAGAACCTCCAAAGAAAATTGACCCATTCTTTCTGTTGGCCAAACAAAAGAGTAAACCCTCAAAATCAGTGATAAAAATAGCTCAAATTTTTCTAAAAGCTAAAACAGGTCTAGAGGTTGAAGTAGAGAGAAAGTTTAAAGGATGTTGGTGGAGAAGGAGCAGATGTTGAAGGCAGCTGTGCCCAGTTAGAAAGCTTTACCAGGTCTCCTTTAATAACTAAGGAAAAACAAGATCGGTTTCAGATCTCAACCTTGGTTGAGACTGGAAATCCTTTAACTGATGCATCCCTTCCCCAAACATCTGTGACAAAAGGAACAAGTTACTTACCTGTAACTGTTGTTCGCCAGCATGGGTCTGGCATGGATTCACATGCTCATGAATATTCCCGCCGTCAGGCTGGGAATCCTTAGTAAAGAAAAAATCAGTTTCAGTTTCGTTTCTGAACTTTCTACTAGTAACCAATGACTGGTCTCTGGGTCATACTGCCCCCAGCCAATGACTGCCCTCTACCTAAGCCCCTGCTCTGGCAGCCATCTTCAGATTTTTACTGCACGTTCAAGTGTTGGGGAGTCCTACCCGGCCACGACCCGTGCCAAGAGAGACTGGTACGAGAAGAAGTACCGGGTCCCGGATTCCCCTCCTCTGTGCCTTAGGGCGCAGCCGACCTCGGATTCGGTTGTATTGGCGGTGGCCAAGAAGAAGGCGGCAGGGGCTACGGCTTCGACTTCAACCCCCTCCCCCCAGACGGGGAGGGGAAGAAACTGGACGCCATGGGGTGACGGGTCATCTTTAAAGCGGCCAACGCCCTAGCGATTGTGGCCCGCTACGACAGGGAGCTTTGGTTTAAGATAGCTCCTCTATTGGGGTTCCTCCGGGACGACAAGAGGGCAGAGGCCCTGTAGATCCTGAAGGAAGGCGAGGTGGCGTCAGACCACGCCATAACGGTGGCCACGGACATTGCTGACACCGGTTTCTGTCAGTTGGGCAACAGTGTTTGTCTTCGACGGCGTGGTTGGTTCAAGGCTACCGATTTCCGCCAGGACGTGCAAACCAGAGTTTTGGACATGCCCTTCGACGGGAATAACCCTTTTGGCAAGACAGTGGACGAATCACTGCAGGCCATCAAGGCCGACACAGACGGCCCCGGGCCTTGGGGGTTTTGCAGCAACGACAGCCGCCCTTTCGGAACTCCGGAGGCAAGCAAGGTGCCTCCAAAGGAGAGGACGCTTCTAGTCAGGAGGATCTTCTTGTTGCCAAGGCGGCAAGGCCGCCACCAAGCAGGACTGAACCGGCCGTAGCGTCAGGCCACCACCTGAGCCCCTCAGTGGGAGGCCGGCTGGCGAATTTCGTCAGCGTGTGGGAGTCCATCTCCACCGACCGATGGGTGCTGATGCCCTGGTCCGCGGGCACACTCAAGTTTTTAAAGAAGTGCCCCCGCATTCCACCTGTGGCCAGGAAGGAAAACCACGTCCCTCAACTGCTGCTGGAAGTAAGGGCGATGCTGAAGAAAGGAGCCATGGAGCTCGTCCCAAAGAGGCTCCACGGCTCCGGAGTGTACTCTCGATACTTCCTCGTAAGAAAGAAGACTGGAGGTTGGCGACCCATCCTGGACCTTCGTCGTTTAAACAAGTACATCAAGGCCCAAAATTTCCAGATGGTCACCCTCCAGCACGTGCTGGGGCAGCTGGAGGAAGGCGACTTCCTATCGTCGCTGGACTTCGAGGATGCCTACTTTCACATCCCCATTCTAAAAGAACATTGAAAGCGAGGGTACATAGTTTCCAAACAGTGCCCTTCCCCCATAAACAAACAAATATTGCTTCCCCAATATCAGGAATGCTTCCAAGCTGCATCCAGTAAAACGAGGGCTGCCTTGCCACTAATGGCGATCTGGAAGTGGTCCCAAAGATAATTTCCCAAGTCCTTACTAAAATGGGTATCCAACAGCAGAAGCTCTAGTGAGCAATCCGGTGAGTACTTTCGTGGAACACTAGAGGCTATTCTTATATCTTTGAGACCTATGACCTGATACTGTTTCAAGAAACCTGGCTCACCGGTGTAATGGGGATCAACGACTTCTCAACGTTCCAACAACTTGCTGTGGGTCGGCTGGAGGTAGACCATTGGGGGGGCTTGTTGATCGCTTGTAAAAATGATGTTTTTTATGTTTCTAATATGCGGTCTAATGAGTCCCAAGGAATCCTGATAGTAAGAGCCAAGATAAGGGTTTCCAAAGCAGATCTGAGTTGAATCATTATAAACCTATATTGGAATCCTCCGATGTTGTCTTTACATGAGTTCTTGCAGAATTTAGCTGACCATCTAGTTGATCTGTTTGCTCAATATCCGTTAGATTAAATAATTTTAACTGGAGATTATGTTTGCAGTGTATCAACAGAGGACCAACCTTCAGGAAAGACTCGATAACAAACAAAACATTTATCAATATGGATACATTTCCTGAAGGAGTGGGATTTATGGATGTTTAATGGAAATGTGGGGGTGATATTAAGAGTGTTCCAACTTGGCGAAGGGGAGCTGCTTTCTCAATTGATTGTTTTTGCATCGAAAAAAACCTTTGAAAGTTGCAAAGCATTTTTTGTTAAAGAAGGAAATATTGCTGACCATGCAATGATCAAACCATCACTAGAAATTAACCATGCTCCTATCGTCTTTTATTCCCATAAATTAGATGTTAACTCTGCAGGTAAGCAGTTCAAAAGGGGAGGCATGTTGACTAACATTCTGAATGATATGGTTGACCAATTATCTGACAACCAAATTTTGGGATATTGCATTCCCTCTAGTTTTCATTTCTTTCTGCTGAACTTAAATCCTCCAAAGCGCTCATAAACTTCATATGTTGCACAAACATACTTTCGATGTTCAGATCCAAGAACAAAAGAAAAGTGAAAGACAACAAAAAAGAAATTTAAAAAAAGCAGAACTTGAAAAAAAAGCTTATTGGACAGCCCCGAGAATCCTTACTAATAAGTATAGAAACTGGATTCGATTGCACACGTACACCATTTTGCAACATGGCTGAGAAATGATGCTCCGTTCTTTAAGCCAGCGAAATGCAAGAAATTTTGGGACTTTAGTCGGTTATAAGTATGAATCCAATACTAATAGTGAAGATACAATTATACAGGATCAGTCATGGGTTGACTATTTCTTTAATGTCTATGGAGCCCCGGATAAGCAGGTGCCAGAGTTGGAGATCACCACTCAATGGTCTTTGACCTATACTAATGCTGACATTGAATCTCTAATAAAAAAATGTCTCAGCTTCTAGAGCAGTAATGGTCTTTGTAACTCTACTCTAAAAATGAATCCAGCCTTGTGGGCCCGACTACTCAAAGGGCTATTTGACAATATAATCTCGTCAAAAGAGTTACCGGAATCATGGAAGCAGTCAGTAATGATTCCCAATTACAAAAAGGGGGGTAGATTATTCATCTAGCTATTGCCCCATTTCATTGCTGGATGCCGACAGTAAAATCTTTGTTGGGTTAGTACTGGGGAGATGGAGGAATGGGCCAAATTGAACGGAATTATACCAAAGCAGCAAACAGGCTTCAGGAGGGGACTATCCACCTCTATGAATGGTTGCTTATATCCCTCCCAACCTGTTAGCCATACTGATCGAATTACATCATAATACAACCAGGAGAGTTAGACTGTGTAGAGCAGGCGCATTGTCTGGACCGATTAGGGTGAACCGAGGAGTCTGTCAGGGGTGCCTAATAGCACCATTACTTTTAATACTTTTTATGTCCTATTTGGCTCATCACCTGAATGAGAGTGGTCCAATATCACCGCGTATCAGCAGTACAAAAAATCAACTGGTTGGCATATGCCGAGGATGATGTGGTTTAGGACCACTCCCAGGTTGGACTCCAGCGTCTGCTTTCCACTTTGGAGGAATATGCTCCGAAAAATGATCTTGCGATTAATCATTTAAAATCCAAGATATTGATTTTTAAACATCCAAATAAGAGAATTAAGAACTATAGTTGGCATCTGGACCATCGTCCGGTAAAGATAGTGTCTGAGCTGATTTATCTGGGATCCATCATTAAATCGTATCCAACGAAAATTCATCTCTTTAATACCATTGACTTAAGGGTAATTAAGTTGGGAGCTCAAATGAAAAAGATAGGATCAAGGTTTTGTAAATTCTCTATACTTCCTTTGATAAAATTCTATGTGGGTAAGGTGGTCCCAATCATCTTGTTTGGTCTGGATACAAATCCGGTCTCGATGGATGTAAACTGGGATATAATAGTGTCCCTAATGCATGTCTTCGGTATGAATTGGGTCTTTCCTCCCCGAGATCATGGATAGAGTGGAAGTGGATTTCCTTTGTGGAAGTGGAGTGCTTTTGGTCCCTCTGAAGTGCTCTTGTACGAGGACCTATCCATACCTCGAAAAGTTGAATTTAAAATGTTCTGAGTTACGAATTAGTGTTGATTGCACGCTAGATCTTCTTTTCCAAAACCCAACTAAAGTAAAAGAACAATTTAAACATTGGGACTGGATAGTAACGGGTGAGAAGATGCAGAACTTCAAGTTGTCAGCATCAATCTCTGGGATGGATAAACAAAGGTCTGCATTACCCTCCTATCTGCATAAATTCCCAGATCCTTGTGCAAGGGCATTTTTTTTACGATTCAGCTAAAATGTACTCCCCACCTTGGCAATCCTAGCAAAGAGATAATGTCGTCACTAAGGCCCTTTGTAACAAGTGTGATGATAAAGAATGCCAGACTATTAAACACTTGTTATCCAGATGTTCTGGAACTCGTGATATGAGGACTATTAGATTGGAAAGATTTGTACATAATGTTTGTTGGTTAGATACTGATGAATTTTGGGAAAGGTTATCATGGGGATCAGAGAAATTTCTGACTACCGAGGTGGTCAGGATTCTAAAAGACTTACATCTGGATGAGTAATAAGAAATGTGAATCTTGAACGATTTTAAATGATCATATATAATTTAGCATGTTTTTACTTGTGTTAAAAGTCAATGTTTTGGCTAATGCAAAATAAATAAAAAATAAAAAAACAAGAACTTTGTGCACCTTGGAGAGGCAACTGGAGGTGGCTCTAGTGGAGGAAGCCGACAAAGTTAATGGTATAGAATACAAAAAGGCTGCAGCCACGACAGAGGAATGGGGCTGCACGTGGGAGGCAAGAAGGATTGGCTCCCCGTCCGTCAGCCTAAACCTGCTGTCCAAATTCTTGTTCATCTGGGCGTTTGACCTGGGCTTCTCCGAGACCCTTCTCACCACCTGCAAGACATCCTTCTGGAGGGGTATGCCAGACCAGATTGTGGTGTTTCCCCAAGACCTCTGCTAGCACACCAGAATCCTGGTGGGCTTTCTCTGGAAGAGGGTCCCCCAAGAACTCCGCCAGGCACGGAAGGCAGTCATTAAAAAAGTCAAGGGCTCATCATCCTGGTTGCCAGTCTTCTCCCCACTCCCCTTTCACAAGCCGAGGGGAATCCAAGCCCTGGACACACGTGCCAGAGGGGCCCCGCCCCCCATGTCCAAAGCCGCCGATGGGTCAAAAGGCTGTTTAGGAGGAGGCGTTTAACAACCGGTAGGGCCTGAACCGGTGGAAGCACAAGCACCAGGAGAGCAGGAGTACCACCCAGGAGGGGGCCATGGCAGCGCCACCTGCGAGATGACCTTCACAATGTCATTCAGGAGCCCTTCAGCGGAGGGGGAACGCATAAGGAAGAGGAAGTGCTCGAAAAAGCAGTCCTCTGAATCGGCCGGGTCCCTAGGGGCCCGGACCTCCAATGCACTGGGCCTCCATCAGCATTTCTGATGATTGTATCTGCTTAGATTCAGATGCTGTGCATACAGTCCAACGAACAGTGCTAACTGCAGAGTATTGCATCTCGTCTTTCGAGGACCAAAAGGGGACGTCGACATTGGCGTGCCTGTAACACCATCGCTAATGTGACGTGCAGTGTACCCAAAATCCCTCACGCGTCGAGGTCCCTCTGATTGTATTTTTTCTGCCATGAGGGTGCCTAATGACTATCGCGAATGCGTACATAAGAGAGAAAGTAGTAATACGTCTATGTTCCTTACACCCGAGCGGAGAGGAAGGGTGGGCGCATGTTAATCTACGCAGATACAATCATCAGAAATGCTATTACGGTGAGTAATGCATGTCTTCTAATGCTTGTTAATCTGCTGTGCAAAGACTAGCGAGCAGTACCTGGATTTGTGAGAAGGAACAGTAGTGAAAAGATGTCTTAGTACTTGCTTGTCCCACTTGAGAAGCAGTCCTAGAATGAGTGTCTATGCAATAGTGTTTTGTAAAGGTGTGTACAGAACTCCAGGTTGCCGCTTTGCAAATGGACTGTAGGGAAACATTTGCAATTAAAGCTATGGAAGACCCAGTGCGTTGAGTAGAACATGCTCTATGGTTGAAGGGCGGTTCTCTCTTAGCAAGAGTGTAACAGAGTGTGATGCATTTGACAATCCACTTTCAGATGGCTGATTTAGAGACAGGATCTCCTTCTCTGCCAGCTGCCACTGAAACTAAAAATGAGTTAGTCTTTCTCAGTGGTTTAGTCTTTTCCAGGTTAAACAGGACTGCTCTGCGCACATCAAATGTGTGTAGGCTTCTTTCGGCCACGTTAGTGGGGTTCTGGAAGAAGATGGGCAGTTCCATCGATTGGTTCACATGGAAATAAATGTAGGCGCAAATCGAGGGTGAGTGTGCAGAACCACCTTATTTCAGAGAACTAACAAAAAGGGTCTACAACTGAAAGGGCTTGTAATTCACTAACCCTTCTAAAGGAAGTAATAGTCACTAGGAAGGCTGTCTTATAGGTAAAATCCTTGAGACTTGCCTTATGCATAGGCTCAAAGGGGGACCCGATGAGCCTAGTCAATCCCACATTCAGATCCCAACAGGGAGCCGGATTAGAAATGGGGGGATGAATCCGCTTAACCCCTTCCATGAAAGCCTTAACAACTGGTATTTTCCACCACAACACCTTCTGTTGTGACGTAGTGTAGGCTGAAAGAACAGCTAAGTGAACCTTCAGGGAATTAACAACCAGGCCCGAGTCTAGTAATTGAGTCAGTGCAGTAATCTCTTTGCTTATAGCGTGCATCTGCACGAGAGTATGCTCGTGCAGAAGAATGGAAGGACGAGATGGAACGGAGGAAAAGGACAGTTGGAGGAGAAGCGGAGCTGTGAAGACGCACACGTCGTGTCCCTTGTTTATTTATATTATTAGCCTAAAGTATAATTACAAAACGTTTAAAGAATAAAATATATTTATTCATATTAATCTGCCCTCGTTACTTCAATGGCGACGAGGATAAAACAAAAAAAAAGAAGACACAATAGTGGCCGTTGAGAAGGATCTCCGGCCGCACTGCAGGTAGGAACGCGGTTCGCATCCCAGCCGCGCGAAGATCCTTTGAGAGAGACTGCCGGTCGAGATAATTTATTCACTGCTCTTGGGCCCCGCCCGGCGCACACCGCATTACGTGCTCTCAGAGGGGGGCGGGCCCAGCTGTTGATTTCTGGCCTCATTCACCGCCGCGTCCCACGCACTATAGACATTGCGTGCTCTCGGAGGAGGCGGGCCCAGCTCTTGACATTGTTTATGATTTCACCGCCCACTGCCGTGTGCACACCCTTTGCCTGCCTAAATCTATTACGCATTACTCCGCGTCGAGTAATCGGCAATCCTCACTACTCCTCGTGATCTTCCTCTTCACAGTGGAAATTTAACATTAAAAAAAAAATAATAAACTCACGAACTTACCTACGTCATAATCTTCATTACATCCTTCAGCGATCCTCATTGCTCCTCACACTCTTCCTCTTCACAGTAAAAAGGGAGAATATAAAGTACTCTAAATTGTACAAAATACAGACTTTAAGCTGAATCCTTGAACCGATTACATACAATCAAAATGGCCATGCAAGGAGTGCAACCACCACACATGTTTTTACCAGAAATTGGCGAACCTATACTTCCCTGGAAGCGATGGCTTAAAGCTTTTGAACATTATGCACATGTAGTTTGTGGAGTAAACTACAGTATAGAAAGAAAGAAGTCTTTACTATTACATTGTTTAGGGCCAGCGGGCCAAGAGAAATTTGAGGACTTGCCTGATCTCACAGAAGATGAAACAAGGGACATGAACATGTATGAAATTGCCATTGCCAAACTCAAACATTACGACAAGAAAATGAGCACCATCCTAGAAAGATACAAATTCGGAAAGCGAGTTCAAGAGAAAGAAGAATCTGTAGAACAATATGTCACTGCTCTGAGGAAAATGGCCCGGAATTGCAACTTCAACCAACAACTCGATGAAAGGATCAGAGACCAATTTATGCTTGAATGCAGGAGCAGCAAGGTCAGAGAGAGACTTTGGTCTGAAGATGATCCCACTCTCGATGTTGTACTTAGATTAGCCAAGGAAGTCGAGCACACAGAAACGTGTGTTTCTACCTTAGAAAATAGAATGAAGGACATATCAATCAAATCATCGATCAGTCTTGTACAATCAGATCAAGATGAAGAAATTGGAATAGTTAGAGGCAACAAGAAAAAGAAAGTGAGATCACAAAGAGACGGAACAATACCCAACACCAGCAATTTACGGCGAAGATCCTTCGAGAGTAGAGATGTGTACAACAACCAAGCCAATACAAGAAGACCTGGCAGAGTCGAATCTAGGAGAGGGAATAGACCCGACGTGATGAGGACGTCTACGTCAGGTGGTGAACGTCAAAACAGGAGCATGTTTCCCCAGGATGGTAGAGGAAGGACCAGACAAAGAGGATGTTACCGATGTGGTAGCCCAAGCCACTGGGCTGACAATAAGGAATGCCCTGCTCTTAAGATGATTTGCAGAAGGTGTGGGGGAAAAGGTCACATAGCAAGGTGCTGTAGGACAAACCCAAATGGCGAACAAGAACAATCCTCTAATTGGATTGGAGATGATGACGATGAAGAAGAATGTGTTTTCATGGTCACTGATGAAGACACACACATAGAGAGCCCCAGAGCTGAAATTGTTGTGAATGGATTTCCAGTCAATATGATGGTTGACTCTGGAGCGAAGTATACGCTGATACCAGAAGAGATGTGGAGGAAATGTGGCCCAGAATATTTACATGAAGTTGATGTAAAACCCAAGGCATACGGTGGAGTCAGAATAGAATTGCTTGGGTGGTTCGTCGCAAATTTAGACTTCAAAGGGAGGAAAGCAAGTGGCCGCATTTATGTATCTAAAAGCGGAGAGTCTGCACTCCTCAGTTGGACACACCAGAAATCGCTCAAGGTCTGGTTAGACCCTAATGCTGATGAAATGGTTTACCAAATCGATGGATCATACATGGGGGACATTCAGAAGATAAAGAGTGAAATATTTAGAGATGATGTAATAGGATGTTTAAAAGGTTTCTCACATCGGATACTGCTAAAAAAGGAATCCAAGACCTGTGGCCCAGAAGCTCAGAAATGTTCCGTTGGCTCTCAAGAAGGAAGTCAAGGAGGAACTAACCAAATTGGAAATACAAGGAGTAATTGAGAAAATTGATGCAGCGGAATGGGTTTCACCATTGGTCATTGTTAGGAAGACCACAGGAAAAATAAGAATATGTGTCGACATGAGAGAGTTGAATAAATGTGTGATTCCTGACAGACACCCATTACCCAATATACAAGAACTAATATCTACCTTGGGCCCTGCAAGGGTTTTTTCCACACTAGATCTCACAGCGGCATACCACCAAATTAAACTACATGACGATTCTAAATCTTTGACGGCTTTTATCACGCCAGAGGGGCTCTATCAATTTCGCAGGATGCCATTTGGGTTAATATCAGCGGCTTCAGTTTTTCAAAGGATAATGCAGAATATACTTGGTGATATGGAAGGTGTAGTTTTTTTTCAAGACGATGTATTGGTTTTTGCAGATGATCAAGATAAACATGATATGAGGTTGAACAGAGTTTTGCACAAACTACACCAGGCTGGAATGGTTTTGAGTGAAGCCAAATCGAAAATCAATAGAAAAGAGATTGAATATTTAGGACATGTAATATCTGGTGATGGTATTAGACCCAAGAGAGACTTGGCAGAATCTATCCGATCCATGAATACTCCAGACAACAAAGATCAACTAAGAACTTTTCTTGGAATGGCAGAATATTACGCCAAGTTTATAGAGAATTTCTCAGACCACACTGTCGAAATGAGGAGTCTAATGAAAATGAATAAGAAATTCATCTGGAGCAAGAAGAGTGAGAAAGAATTCCAATTCATAAAAAAGGCTTTAGCCCAAGCCCCGGCACTGCAAAGTTATGTTAGAGGCAGGAAGACTGTAATAACCACTGATGCAAGCGACGTGGGTTTAGGCGCATCCTTATCGCAATATTATAATGGACAAGAATTAGTAATTGCCTTTGCATCTAGGTTACTCAAAGCACCAGAAAAGAATTACGCTACAATCGAGAAAGAGGCTTTGGCAATCAAGTGGGCCATTGAGAAATTCCGGTCTTTTGTTTGGGGGGGTACAATTCACCATACACACAGATCATAAACCTTTAGTGGAAATATTCAGTACCAAAGGTCTGGACAGGGTATCCAGCAGGATTAGGAGATGGGTCACAAGACTTCAGGAATTCAGTTTCAAAGTTATATACATTCCAGGTTCAAAGAACATTACAGCGGATTGTTTGTCTCGTTTGACCAATCTTAATGATGTTGAAGAAGATCTTGGAGATCATGAAGCCGTGTGTAAAATATCGAGCCAAGCTGTATCCAAGGAAGATTGGAGCGATGGCATGGTGAAGGCTGACAATGCATTACTTACCGTAAAAGCATTTCTGATGGTTGTATCTGCTTAGATTCACATGCTGTGCATAGGTCCGACATCCAGTGGTCATGCGGAGTATTGCATTTTGTTTTTCGTAGTCGAAAAGGGGACGTCGACAAGGCGTGTCTGTAACACTATCCCTATAGTGACGTGCGTTGTACCCACAATCCCTCACGCGTCGAGGTCCCTCTGTTTGTATTTTTCTGCCCTGAGGGAGCCTTATAGACGTGAGTGAGTACAGAAAAGAGAGATATAAAGGAAGTCTATGTTCCTTCCATCCGAGCGGGGAGGAAGGGTGGGCGCATGTGAATCTAAGCAGATACAACCATCAGAAATGCTTTTACGGTAAGTAATGCATTGTCTTCTGATGTTTGTTAATCTGCTTAGAATCACATGCTGTGCATAGACTAGCGAGCAGTACCCGGAGTTGGCGGTGGGTTATGAGAAGGAACAGTAGAGAAAAGATGTCTTAATACTGCCTGTCCCACCTGGGAGTCAGATCTAGAGTGTGTATCTAGACAGTAGTGTTTTGTAAAGGTGTGCACAGAACTCCAGGTAGCCGCTTTGCAGATGGACTCAAGGGGAACATTTGCAATGAATGCTATGGAAGCCCCAGTGCCTCGAGTGGAATGTGCTCTTGGCTTGAAGGGTAGTTCTCTCTTAGCAAGAGTGTAACAGAGAGTGATGCATTGAACAATCCATCTAGATATAGTGGATTTTGAGACCGCATCTCCTTCTCTTCCTGCCGCCACCGAGACAAAGAACTGATTAGTCTTTCTCAGTGGTCTGGTTCTTTCCATGTAGAACATGACAGCTCTGCGTACATCTAGTGTATGCAGACTTTTTTCTCCCGAGCTGGAAGGGTTTTGAAAGAACGTTGGTAGTTCTATAGTTTGGTTTACATGAAATTTCGAGATGAATTTAGGTGCAAACCTTGGGTGTGTGCGTAGAACCACTTTATTTTTGTGAACTGTTACGAAGGGGTCTAGTACAGAAAGAGCCTGTAGTTCACTTACTCTCCTAATGGAGGTGATAGCTATTAGGAAAGCAGTCTTAAGGGTGATATCTTTAAGAGTTGCCTTGTGCATGGGTTCGAAGGGAGGGCCCATGAGTCTGGAAAGTACCACATTTAAGTCCCATCCGGGAGCTGGGTTAGCTATCGGAGGGTGTATCCTCTTTACTCCCTCCATGAAGGCTTTGATAACTGGTATCTTCCACCACGACACTTTAAGTTGGGAAGTGGTGTATGCAGAAAGTGCCGCTAGGTGGACTTTAATGGAATTGAACACTAAACCTGAATCCAGTAAATGGGTCAAGTATAGAATAATGTCAGTAGGAGAGCAGTCAACTGGGTTGATGCTAGTACCTCTACACCAGATAACGAATCTTTTCCATTTGCTAGAATAGTAGTGTCGAGTATTAGGTTTTCTGGCTTCCCTGAGGATGTCCATACATCTCTGTGGGAGTTGTAAATGTCCAAATTCTATGATCTCAGGAGCCAGGCTGCTAAGTTCATGGTCTGAGGGCATGGATGCAGTGTCCTGCCCTTGTCTTGTGACAGCATGTTGTACGGGCAGGGAAGTTTCACTGGGGGAGATAGGGACATCTCCATCAAGTGAGCGAACCAAGGTTGCCGTGCCCACATTGGGGCCACTAGTATCATGGTAACCTGCTCCTGGTGCATCTTGTGCACCACTTTGTTGAGAAGGGGAGTCGGGGGAAAGGCGTAAACAAATTTCCCTGACCATTGAATCGACAGACCGTTCCCCTTGGACTGGTTCTGGGGGTACCTGGAGGCGTAACATTGGCATTGTGCGTTCTCCAGGGTTGCGAACAGGTCTATATCCGGGAATCCCCATTGCGTGAAGATGTCTAAGACGATGTCTTCGTGCAATTGCCATTCGTACTCTTCGGGCAGGGGGAAGTCTCTGCTGAGTTTGTCTGCTAGCAGATTGAGTTCCCCTGGTACATGTTGTGCTAGTAGGAACATGTTGTGTTTGAGAGCCCACTTCCATATATTCTGGGACAGCTTGGACAGTCCTGGAGAGTGAGTGCCCCCTTGCTTGTTGAGGTAGTACATGGCTGTGGTGCTGTCTGTGAGGACCATCACTGTCTTTCCTTGTAAGTGTTCCTGAAAGGCTTTCAGTGCTTTGAACACCGCTAGTAGTTCCAGCAGGTTTATATGCTTGGATGCTAAACTCGGAGTCCACACTCCGTGTGCCGTTTGATGGGATAGGTGAGCCCCCCATCCTGTAAGGGATGCGTCTGTGGTTAGAGTGGCTTCCACTGCGGGTGTGGCAAAAGTTTTCCCTAATAACAGGTTTTCTTTTGTCCACCACCGTAGCGAGAGAACCAAGGCCTGCGAGACCACCACTAGATCGTCCCATTGTCCGCTGGCCTGACACCACTGGCTGTAGAGCCACTCTTGCATTGGGCGCATGCGCAGGCGCGCGTGAGGTACCAAATAAATACATGACGCCATCATCCCTAGCAAGCGCATTGCTTTGCGTACCGTCACCTCTCGGCCTGCTACATAATGGGGAATTTGAAACAGCATGTTTTGGACCCTCTCGTTGGAGGGGAATACGAGGCCGTCCCTTGTTCGAATTAGAGCCCCTAGGAATTGTTTGGTTTGGCTGGGGTCTAAGCTTGACTTCTTTTCGTTGATGGAGAAGCCCAGTTGGGACAAGAGGTCTACGGTCTTTTGGGTATTGGAGAAGCATGTTTCGTAAGAATCCCCTGTTATGAGCCAGTCGTCGAGGTAAGGGTATACCGGGATGGATAATCTGCGCAGGTGGGCCGCTGCCACTGCCAGTACTTTCGTGAATACCCTTGGTGCAGATGCTATCCCGAAGGGTAGTACTCTGAACTGGTAGTGTTTGTCCTCTATTTTGAACCTGAGGTATTTTCTGTGCGATGTCAACATTAAAATATGAAAGTATGCATCTTTCATGTCCAGTGTTGTCATGTAATCCCCTTGTGATAACAGTGGGATTACCTCCTGTAAGGTCACCATACGAAACTTTTGGGGTTTGACAAAAATGTTCGCTGGGCGCAGATCTAATACAGGGCGCATGGTTAAGTCCTTTTTGGGTACAAGGAAGTACACTGAATAAATACCTTCTGTTACCTGTGATAGGGGGACGGGCTCTATAGCTTCTTTTTTCAGTAGTTCTTCCACCTCTTGAAGAAGAATGGAGAGGTGTTGCGGTGTCATGCGCCGGTTCCGTGGGGGTTTGTACTTCGGGGAACCGTTGAACTCGATGCAGTATCCGTGGGCTATGGTGGATAATACCCAACGGTCTGACGTGATTCCCTCCCATGCTGAAAGGAACGATGTTAGCCGGCCCCCGACCGGTGATGCATGGGAGGGGACCCGAATTTTCGGGTCATTTGCTGGTATTGGGCGTGGAACCTCTGGGGCTGGAGCCACGACCTCTTCCTTTGCCACGGCGTTGGCCTCTTTGAGTGAACTGGGTGTTACTCTGGTTGGTGGGCCAGTTGGAGCCAGAGTAATATTGTTGTTGTTGGTTCTGCTGCTGTCTTTGGCCACGAAAGGAGCGTTTATTACCATAGCCTCGCCTGTTAGGGGGCCTAGAAATTTGATCAAGAGTCTTGATGGTATCAAACTCTTTTTTAGCATGTTCTAGGGCCTCATCTACTGCTTTTCCAAACAGATGCGTCTGTTCAATGGGTTTATTTATGAGGGAGGCTTGGGTTTCGGGCTTAAAACCTGAATTGCGTAGCCAAACGTGGCGCTTGAGAAGTATTCCCTGCACTAGGGAGCGGCCAGCCGTCTCAGCGGCATCTAGGGAGTTTTTAACGATGCCCTGGTTTACCAGTGTGCCCTCTGATATTATAGCTAGCAGGCGAGAACGCAGAGGTTCAGGTGCTTCCTCTGCTTCGCTGCGCAGCTTGTTCCACTGTGCATCTGCGTAGCTAGCTAAAAGTGAGTTGTTATTAGCAATTCTAGTAGAGAAGGCGGCGGAGGTCGTGATTCTCTTCCCCAGTGCGTAGAGTTTTTTGCCTTCTTTGTCGGGAGGTGCTTCACTAGTGGATAGTGGCACCCCTGCTCTTTTTCTTGTGTTGGTAACCACAAGGGAGTCCGGAATAGAGTGTCCTCTGATGTATAAAGGGTCAGAGGATGAAGGGCTGAAGAGCTTTTCTATTCTAGGGTTGACCCCTCTTACTAAAGCTGGGTTAGTAAGGGAAGGAGAAATTCTTCTTTTAATAGAAGCCAAAAGTGGAATAGATTGGCTAACAGGGGCTTTTTCTTTGATGACTTTTTCTACAAAGTCAATGTCTGGAAGAGTTTCCCCTGTATTAATCTCAAAATGCGCTGCTGCCTTGCGCAATAGTGCATTGAGGGAAGGTTGGTCATCTATGGGAGAGGAGTTCCCATGTGAATCCTTGAGAGGAGAAGGGAGAAAGGCATCAGGGTCTGAATGTACTGATGGGGATTGCCAAGGCTGCACTGACGGTGAATGCCAGGGCTGCGAGGTAGCTGTATCCTCTTCAAACCCTGTAGCAGTGGTGTAAGGATCTTCTTCGAACCCCTCTTCCTCAAGTTCTACCTCTTCTTCTCCACCCAAACACTCCTCTTCTTCTTGGAGGTATTGCTCCTCCTCAGTGAGGTCAACCAGCCTAGGAATCTTGTCTCTAGGGTCATCCTGTGGCCATTCTCTTTGTCTTTTGTGAGTGGGTGGGTCTTGGTTTCCTAGTAACCTTTCCATTTTCTCCATGCAAGAATGGAGTCTTTCAAGGGTCTCATGGGGTACCCCTGAATAGTCTAGAGGGGGGAAATTAGTGTTTTCGCCGTCGAATCGTCTCGAACGCTCCCACAACGTCGACGAGAGGTTCCCGTCTCCTTCTGAAAAGCCTTCAGGTAGTTCGGAAGCGTCCTTTGGAGAAAGGGGCAGATCCTGGCTACTTTTGTGTTTTTTCGACGCGGTATTCGACGTTTGTTTCGTCGTCCGCGTACGTTCGTCTTCGGCGACAATTCTCGCTAGGCTCTCGGCCACGATTTTGTCCGTCGAGGGCTTTGGTGTCGACGTTGTGTGCGTTGCGCGTTGTACCTCGACGGTCGCTCTATGGAGCGTTGCGTCGGATGTTTTTGGGGTAGCGCCCGTGTTAGATGGAAGCCCAATCGCTGGTCGCGGCTGCGTTTGCGGGTGGGGCTTGTGACCTTTACGGTCTGCGGTAGACGCCGGAGTGCCCTGCGTCCCCTTCGGCGCTGATGGATTCTTCGTTCTCGACGAAGAAGAGCCGTGGGTAGTGTGTTTAGCCTTATGGGGTTTGTGTGCGTCCTTGTCGCCGGGGTGTTCATCCCCATAAGCAGGGCGTGAGCCGAGCCCGTTGGGGCCGGGGACGGACGACGAGGAGCGGGAGCGCTCCTTCTGGGGGTTCATGACTTCCGTAACGGACGTCGAGTTATCGCACTCCTCGTCACTTTCAGTAACAGCGGCAGCGGGTGAGGAAACTGACTTCGACATCGCGTAGTCCGCCCACCTCTTAACCCTACCTTCTTTAAGAGTCCTGGGTTTTAAGAGCTTGCAGGCTGCGCAGCTGTTCTCTATGTGATCGAGGGGTAAGCAACGATTACAGAGCTTGTGCTTATCTTTCCAAGTATATTTGCCCCTGCAGCGTGGGCAAAACTTAAATGGTGTCCTCTCCATAGCTGAGGCAATAATAGCTGACGATAACAACCCCAAGGGAAAGAAAAGGGAGAAAGAAAGACATTCTCAAAGAGAAGAGACAAAGTTCTAACCCCCACTCTCCCTACTGTAAGTTGGCCGTCGAGGCCAGGCCACGTGTTCGGCAGCGCCGAAGGATCTCCTCCGCTCTTCCTCTCCGTCGAAAATAGTTCGGCGGAGAAACAGCTTCACAGCTAACGTCGAGGGGGAGGGATCGTTACCAGTATATTAAGTTATGACAAAAGGACCGAGGTCCGTGGTAAGTATAGCAATGTCTCTCTAGGAGCTCCACGAAAGGCGACCAGAAACTGGGCGGAAAAAAACAATCTGAGGGACCTCGACGCGTGAGGGATTGTGGGTACAACGCACGTCACTATAGGGATAGTGTTACAGACACGCCTTGTCGACGTCCCCTTTTCGACTACGAAAAACAAAATGCAATACTCCGCAGTGACCACTGGATGTCGGACCTATGCACAGCATGTGATTCTAAGCAGATTAACAAACATCAGAAATTACTCTATTAGAAGTTGTGAAGATGGTCAAAGAAGGGAGATGGAAGAAGAATGAAGTACTTTCTCCATAAGTAAAGGCTTTTTGGGACGTACGAGAAGAATTATATCTTCAAAGTGATTACCTCATGAAAGGAGACAAATTGATACCCCCTACCAATTTAAGAGAGAAGATTATAACGATGGCTCATGAAGGACATCAGGGCATTGTAAAGACTAAAAGACGAATCAGAAGCACATATTGGTGGCCCGGTTGTGATAGACTGATCGAAGACCGAGTTAGAAAATGTATCCTTTGCTCTAAGAGCGATAAAGTGTGCAAGGGTGCAGAATATCCAATGGTTTTGAGAGAGGTTCCTGAGAGTCCGTGGAGTGAATTAGCTATGGATGTGATTGGTCCCGTTTGGAGTGATGGGTGTGCTACGTATTGTTTAGTAATAATTGACATGTTAACCAGGTGGGTTGAGATTGAATTCTTACCTCAAGTTACCACAAGGGATATTATAAGGTTCATGGAAGAGGTGTGTGAAAGAAAGGGATATCCCAAAACAGTCCTCACAGATAATGGCTCACAATTTAAATCTGAGGAAATGGAAACGTATTTGAAAAGTAAAGCCATTTACCATAAGTTGTGCGCCATTTACCACCCACAAACCAATGGCATTGTGGAGAGGTTCAACAGAGTGATAAAAGATGCTATAAAACTGGCATGGGCCAATGGAAAGGAATGGAAGATAGCAGTCAAAGAGACTCTGTTAGCCCACAGATTCACTCCTCACAGTTCCACTGGAGTCACACCATTTGAACTCAATAGAGGCAGGAAAGCCAATACAAACATGTCTCCTGGGTGGATGAATTAACTTGTGAGAAGTGAGAATAAAATAGAGATAGCAAAGGAAAATATTAGACAAAGTGACAACAAAATAATGCATGATAAAAAACGCTTTGGGAAATTACCTGAATTTCAAGTGGGTGGTTGGGTGAGGATAAAACTACCTGTGAATTTGAGAAGAGATGGTTGCAAATGGTCCAAGCCCGTGAGAGTGGTAGAGACATATTCCCATGCTATTAGGACCCAGGATGGCAGAGTATGGAACAATGAAAGGGTAATGGATATAAGTGGTCAATGTTGGGGAAGTCAGTTTGATGACTTGGGCGAAATGGATAGTGAGAGAAGTAGAGTTGGTACAACTGTTGGCATTGTTGATAGGAATGTGCGAGGTGAGGGTGAAGTGTTGAGCAGAATATCTAAGAGGGTTCCTTCCTTGGCAACAGATTCAGATGAGTATCAAGAAAGAAGTTACAGGATAAGATCCAGGTCGGGAAGAGAATCCAGACCACCAAGATATCTCTGTGACTATGTGGGAACCATGCCAAAGAGTCCTTCCATATAAAGAAGGGAGATGTGTAGTATTGTCTTTGCTTATAGCAAGGAAGGACGAGATGGAACGGAGGTAAAGGACAGTTGGAGGAGAAGCGGAGCTGTGAAGACGCACACGTCGTGTCCCTTGTTTATTTATATTATTAGCCTAAAGTATAATTACAAAACATTTAAAGAATAAAATATATTTATTCATATTAATCTGCCCTCCTTACTTCAGTCAGGTACAATAAAAGTAGGAGAGCAGTCAACAGGATTGACCCTTTGGCATTGCACCAGATAAAGCGCTTCCATTTACTGGAGTAGCAATATTGCGTGTTTGGTTTTCTTGCCTCCCTGAGTATGTTCATTCATCTCTGAGGAAGTTGTAAGTGCCTGAACGCTGACTTCAGGAGGCAGGCCGCTAAGTTCAGGGTTTGCGGGCCTGGGTGAAGAGTTTCTCCCTTGTCCTGAGATAACATAGTACAGGCAAGGCAGTTTCATTGGAGGAGAGAGGGCCATTCCCATCAGATGAGAGAATCAGGGTTGGTGGGCCTACGTGGGGGCCACCAATATCATGGTCACTGGTTCTTGGTGCATCTTATGCACAATCTTGTTGAGTAGGGGAGTCGGGGGGGGGTGTTAGGGTCGGGGAGGGGAGGGCTAAGCGTAAACAAATTTCCCTGACCATGCTATACAGAGTCTGTTCCGCTTGGAGCAGTTCTGGGGGTACCTGGAGGCATAATCTAGGCATTGGGCGTTCCCCAGAGTTGCGAACAAGTCTATCTCTGGGAAGCCCCATAGTGCGAAAACTTTGCAGACAATGTCTTTGCGGTGTACGTGCAGTGGGAAGTCTCTGCTGAGCATGTCCGTCAGAAGATTGAGTTCCCCTGGAACGTGTTGGGACAACAGGAACATCTTGTGTTTGAGAGCCCATATCCAAGTGTTCTGGGACAGCTTGGATAGCCCTGGAGAGTGAGTGTCCCCTTGTTTGTTCAGATAATATATGGCCGTGGTGCTTGTTAAGGAGAATTCTCAACTATGGCTGATTTCCCTCACCTAGTGAGTCCCCCAGCAGCTTTGCTGGACTTCTGGAGTTTATTTTGTCCACTTGGTAAGAGTGAGAGCTCCCCTTCCCCCCCCCTTACCTGTGTTTTGCTATGTGTTTCTACCTGTTTTGTGATTGTGGACTCTGAAGTACACCACTTTCAGTAGCCTTCTTCTTTTTGTGTGTTACACAGCACCTTCAGTGCCGTGGCACAGGGTTGTCTTTGAGACTTCCCTCGACTCCATTTCTGAGGCGACTACCGTCCCCCAGAAAAGGGTAAAGTTACCATTAACTTTACTTAGTCAATCTACCACAGATTCAGTACACCGCATCTTCCATGGAGTACTGGAAAAGGGTTAATTCGTATCCCTTTTTATCTGTACCTCCTAGAGCATTGTTTCACTCTTAACATTTAGACTTGGCTGGTGGCAGTGGTATCTACCCTAACTTTTCTACCGCGATTATATTAGATAAACGTGGTACTGTTCTTGGCCATTAGCCTGGAACATAAACCCGCTTGACCAAATAGTCTTTCTTTTGGCTCCGGTTGGGCTTATTCAAAATTTCTTTTTGTTAAAGTCCTTTGTGTGTTTTACTTTGCGCGGCAAACTAGGTTCGCCTTCTTTGTTCACTGTCTTTTGGCAGGCTTCTGCTCAGAAGCCCTCCACAAGGCGCCTGGGTGTCTAGGTGGGCTGAATGTGGCTGGACAACTCCCCTGCTGGGTGATTGACAGCCAGGCTGTGTGAATGGGGGTTTTTCGCATTAAAAGGCAAGTCTCTTGGGCTAGAAGTCAGAGAATTACCACTAGAACTACAAGGAACCAAAGAGAAGCGGAGAGAACGACGGCTGCTGCAACTACCCACGTCCCGGTGAAGCCCTGCTGCAGTCCTGAGCTATCTTACCTTCAACGACTCAGAGAAGATCCAGTCTGGAGTCCAGTGTGTCTTCCCTTGAGCTTGGTGGGGATAACCAGCTCATCTTCCACTGCCAGAGGATCCTCTTCCTTGGTCGAAATCGCTGCACGCTGCTGTAGTGGTCCGGATAGCCACCTGAAGAGCCTCTCCTGTTTTTAAGGAGTGCACCTTTTATTCCTTGTCGCTGCTGCCGGCTTCATCCCCGTGTGGTGCAGACCCCCTTCAGACGTCCTCCTTCACAACGAAGCTCCAGGAATCGTGGGTCTGTGGGAAACCAACAGGAACAACTGCCAGGGCACCAGCTGCACCACTGGAACAAGGTACTGTGTTCTACTCGAGTAAACTGGGTGAATCCCTTGTCTTCATTTCCAAGGCTTGCCCTTGTCTTGCCTCCTTCTTATAACTTTTGCTTCCGAACATTGACAATATCGAAGTACTTTTGGCTATGTTGAATCGTGAACTGTCGGACTGTGCGATCTTCGGCAACTTGACACCGTGTCTTTCGACCCTGGCTCTGGCCCTTTGACTTTTGAACTCCTGTCTGAGTGTTTCTTGATTCTGCCTGCCTAGCCAAAATATTGCCTGTGATTTTTGCCTACAACTCCCTCTGGGTATCTCAGGTGCCAAGTGTGTTTTTGCCCTGGTAGCATTTCATGTCACGGATACGTGTTTATTTAGTAGACTGAACTGTCAAAAAGTGATCGCAATCGTATTCGCGGTAACGTGTTTTATTCGTAACACCGGTTCATCAACACAGGGTACTTACCTTGAGACTTACTGTACAAAGTGAATTGGTGAGTTGTAGTATATTTAACGTGTGGTTTTTATTTGTGTTTAATAGAAGTGTTGTGTTTATAACGAATGGTTTAAAAATAAAATGTACTTCTATTTTTTACCTGAAACCTTGAGTGTTTGCTTGAGTCACCGTAATTGTGGTCCCTTTGTGTAACCTCTGCTACTGCTCATATACTCTTGAGATAAGCCTGGCTGCTCCGCCACTGCTACCACTCTGGCATAGTAGTACAGGCTTGTACCAAAGGTAAAACTTGTATTGCCACCTGTAGTCTTAATTGTGTGTAGTGGTCCCTAAGGGCACTGCACAGGATTCTGCCCAACACTGGTGTACAGCGGTGAGGATTTGGAAGTAGAGTGATTACACTTAGAGTGCTGCTGTTGCTTGGGTTCAACTAACCACAAGGCTAACACCACTAATTCTATTTAACTAAGAAATCATGTCAAATATGGGAAACTACACTGAAGAGAGTCTTTTACTCTATACTGCTGAGGTTCTGAGAACCATGTGTAGGGATAAGAATCTCTCTGGTAAAGGAAAGAAATCTGAACTGGTTGCAAAGTTAATGGGAAAAAGTTTGTAGGGTGGGTCAGAAGGACCTACCACTCCAGAAAATGTGGATTTTGAAGTTTCGGATTCTGAGTGTGTTAATTGTGAAGAAATAGATGAGTCCTTGCTAGGAAAACCTGCAACTCCCTTGCCTGCTCAGAATGCACAACCTCTGTCCACAGGGACCCCCATAGGTCCTACACTTACTCCTGACTTTATTGCACTTGAAAAAATGAGACTTGAATTGGAAGTGAAACGTATTGATGTACAAACTGCCATGAATCATCAAGAGTTAAGGCTCAGAGAAATGGAGCTGAACCATGAACTAGAAATGAAGAAACTCTCTAGAAAATGGTTCTCTCCCAGAGTCTTCTAGGTCTTCCAGCCCTAAGAGACCCCATATGCCAAAGGAAATGATTGGTGTTTATGAGACTAAACTTGATGTTTTGGATTGGTTAGCAATGTTTGAGTACAATCATGGGATTCAAGGTATCTCAGGGAATCAGTTGATTCCTTGGCTTTTCTCTAGGCTCCCCCCTGTTGCAAGTGATGCTGTAATGGAGTTGGGGGAGGAGGATAAGCAGGATTATGAGTGTGTGAAACTAGCATTAATAGCTAGGTTTGGGAAGACCCCTTCCCAGTATTTTAAGAGGTTTAGAACCCTCAAAAAGCATGATGGTAACCCTTGGGCTACCTGGGTGTGTGAATGTTTGAAAACCTTAGATGGTTGGTTTAAGGGTTACAAAGTGAACACTTGTGAAGGTTTGAGGAATCTTGTAATGTTGGAGTCTATTTTTGATGTCTGCTCTCCTGAGCTTAGACGGCACTTGGCTGATTCAAAGGAGATAAATCCTAAGAAGCTAGCTAAGGCTGCTGACTTTTGGGTTGCCAACAGGGTCACTCACAAGGATTCTGGGGGTACTCAGAAGAAGGATGAGGGGAAGGAGCCAAAGAAATACATCAAAAAGAATTCCAATAATTCCAATCCAAAAGAGGGCCCCAAACATAACCAGGGTAAGCCACAAGGTAAACCGAATCAGGCTAGTGTACCGCCTGGTTCCACACCAGATGGAGGCCAGGGCAAACCCCCATTCCAGAGAGCATTTGGAAAATGCTTTGTTTGTGGGTTGCCTGGCCATGTGAAAGGAGATCCAAAGTGTAAGGGTAAACCTTCAGGGATCAACACTGTCTCCTTAGCCTTCTCCCAGGTGGATAAAGTACCTATGACATGTGGAAATTTCCAGCTACTAGCTGATGAGCCAATTAGAGTCTCAGCTAGAGTTTTAGTGTCCTTGGGTCTTTGGGAACAACAGAACTTAGATCTCTATAACTCAATCCCAGATAATACTAAAGAGTATTATAAAAATAGTGTTCTTGTGAATGGTCAGGAGACCCCTGCCATCAGAGACACTGGAGCCAGCATAAATGTGGTTGATGAATGTTTATTCAAAGTGGAGGATGTTGCTAAGGCACCCAAACACTTAACCAAGTTAGCTGGAGGCCCTGTGCAAATGATTCCCCAGTTACCAGCTCTCATCCAGTGTAATGACATGACTGTCAGAATACCTGTAAGTGTGCAGAATAACGTACATGGGAGGGTCCTGTTGGGTATTGACCTTAACACACTTGGGAGTTGTGTCCAGCACCCCAAGCCCCCTCAGCAGAAGGAAGCAGGAGCTCACAAGGTCTGCAAGGGAGAGAACCTTAAGAGGCTCTCCTGGGGACATGATAAAGGAAGCCATCACCCCGAGTCCACAGGACTTACTTACTGCCATTGCAGGGCAAGAAAAGACAAAGGGGAAACCTAAGTCTGCCAGCAGGAAAACAGTAAGCACTCCTGTGCCCAGAAGGACATCTCCGAGACTGTCCAAAGTCACACCTATGACTCCCACACTAGCTGAGGCTGAGTGTGAGGTTCAACCCTGTATGGTCAAACTAGATACCGAGGAATCAGATTAGAAGAGGATCTTACCTTGGTAGGAGATATTGACCCTGTTGATCATCCTGAGCTGTAGTCTTTACTGGCAGAAGGTGGACCCAACAGAGAAGATTTCAGTAAGGGACAGAGTGTCCTACCTTGGAAGGTCTTCGCCAACAGGCAGCTTCTCAGCTCAATGAGACTGGGCCTGGAAAGTATAGGTTGCACTGGGAAGATGGCCTCTTCTACAGTGAACCAACTGAGTCAACCCCTGGAGACTACAAAAGACTTGTAGTACCTCTAGTGAACCGACTTCACTTTCTGCAGTTAGCCCATGAGGTACCTTTGGCTGGTCACTTAAGTTTTAAGAAGACCTAAGAAAGGCTATCTCTGCACTTCTACTGGCCTAAGATGGGTACAGAAGTAGACAAATTCTGCAGATGCTGCCACACTTGCCAAACCTCTGGCAAGAGTGGATCTAAGAATGTGGCACCCTTAGGGGTGATAGCTTCCTCTATCATGGCCCCCCTGGGTGGCTGTGTGCCCCCATGCCCCCCCGTAAGTGCCTGTGTGCCCCCATGCCCCCTGTGAGTGTCTGTGTGCCCCCCATACCCCCCGTGAGTGTCTGTGTGCCCCCCATACCCCCCGTGAGTGTCTGTGTGCCCCCATATCCCCCCATTTGCCCCCTCCCCCCGTGAGTGTCTGTGTGCCCCCCCTGCCACCATGCCCCCCCTTTAGGTTCTTGTACGCCCTTGCCCAGACTGTACTGCCTTCTGCCCTCTCCCCCCCTCCTTAAATCCCTCTTTTGCCACCTTCCTACTCCTCACCTCACTATATTTCTCCCTCCTCTCTTACTTCCCTCCACTTAGCACTTACTCTTATCATTTGTTCTCGTGACTCTTGATAGCAGCTTGTCGGTCTCTACTCCTCCCCTCCTCGTCTTCTCCTTCCTCCCCCCACCCCTGCTCTATTAATTTGTCGCTGACAAATTTGCACAGTAGCGGGTCTTGTTCATCTCCTCCCACTCTTATCATCCCCGCCCCCCCCCCTCCAACCCCTCCTCTTGTATACCTCTTGCTCTACATCAATTGTCAGGCATAGTAATGTTATTGCTTGTTTTGTTCTCCTTCTTTCCCCCTCCCTCTTTGCCTTATTTGTTCTATGCACTTGCACTATCCGAAATGTCGACAGGCCTAGTACGATAGTTATTTTTCACATTCTGTATTGTTTCAAGGACTTTAACTGAATGTAACTGTATTTTCCTATGTTCCCCTCACTCCTTGAAGCGCTTTGAAACACATTGTGTTTAGGTGCTATATAAATAAACAATCAATGAGTGCCTCTCCCAGTGGTGGGAATTCCTTTTGAGAGGGTTGGGATTGACATTGTTGGTCCTCTTGACCCTCCCACAACTTCAGGCAACAGGTTTATCCTGGATGTAGTGGACCATGCCACTAGATTTCCTGAAGCCATACCTATGAGGACTGTTACGGCTCTGGCTAAGGCCCTACTTGGTATTTTTACCAGAGTAGGTTTTCCTAAGGAGGCGATATCTGACAGGGGATCAAATTTTATGTCCACTACATGCAAACCATGTGGGAAAACTGTGGAGTCACCTACAAGTTCTCAACTACCTACCACCCTCAAACCAATGGGCTGGTAGAGAGGTTTAACAGAACTATGAAGAGCATGATAGGTGCTTTAGAAGAATCCCTTAGAAGAAAGTGGGTACTTCTACTGCCATGCCTTCTCTTTGCAAATAGAAGTCCCTCAGGATGGAGTAGGATTCAGTCCCTTCGAACTTCTCTATGGCCATCCAGTCAGAGGTCCATTGGCCCTGATTAAGGAGGGGTTGGAGAGTGCTCCTTCCCCCCCAAGCCAGTCCGAGTGACTGACTATGTGATAGGTCTCCGGAGGAGAATGTCACACATGATGGCAGAGTCAAGTGATGACTTGAGGGCTGGTCAAGCTCTGGTCAAACATTGGCATGACCAGAAGGCTAACAAGGTTGAGTTTACTCAAGACCATCTTGTTCTTGTTATGGTGCCCACAAGCCAGAGGGCCTTGCAGGACAAATGGATAGGACCCCTCAAGGTTGTGGGTAAACTTGGAGGTGAACTATCTGGTGGATTTAGGCAATCCTAAGGAGGCTTGCAGAGTCTTTCACACAAACCGTTTAAAGGCTTATGTCTCTACACCTGACATAGGAGCTTTGCTTCTAGCTTCAGCTCAGGAGGAGGAGGAGCGTGAACCTCTGCCTGACCTCCTCAGAGGCTTACCTTTAGATGAGAAAGTGGAAGGAGTCAATCTCTCTTCCAGTCTCACATCTGACCAACAGGATGAGTGCAAGTTACTGTTAAATCAGTTTGCCTCCCTGTTCTCACTTTCACCAGGCTTGACCCTTTGGGGCCAGCATGACACACACTGGTGACTGTTTGCCTGTCAAAAACAGGGGGTACAGAACGTCAGACAATGTCAGATCCCACATAAGGAATGAGGTCAACAAGATGCTTGAACTCGGGGTAATAGAACCCTCTACTAGCCAATGGTCCAGCCCAATTGTGCTTGTACCAAAGGCAGGATCTAAGGAGTTGAGATTCTGCATGGACTATAGAGCTCTAAATACAGTCACCACGACTGATGCCCATCCTTTGCCTAGGACAGATGAGCTGGTGGACAAAATTGGTGCAGCCAAGTACCTCAGCATATTTGACCCAACGTCAGGCTATTGGCAAATAGCCCCGATAGACCATGCCAAGGAGAAAACTGCATTCTTCACCCCAGCTAGCCTCTACCAATTCAAGGTAATGCCTTTTGGATTAAAGAATGCACCTGCTACATTTCAGAGGATGGTCAATCAAGTTCTGAATGGGATGGAGGACTTCTGCATGGCATACTTGGATGACATTGCAGTGTTCAGGCCTACATGGAAAGAACATGTTGAACACCTATGTTATGTATTGCAGGCTCTTGAACAGGCCCACCTGATCATAAAGACAAGCAAATGTCAAATTGGTCAGAGTTCAGTGGTCTAACTTGGACATGAGGTAGGAGGGGGTGAAATAAGGCCATTGCCTTACAAAGTACAAGCTGTACAAAACTGGGCCACCCCTACTACTCAAACCCAAGTGACAGCCTTCCTAGGTCTCACTGGGTATTATAGGAACTTCATAGAGAACTATGGGACCATAGCTTCTCCCTTGAATGTCATCTCCTCTCCCAAATTTCCTAAAAAGGTCAGGTGGAATGAGGAGTGCAATCAATCCTTTGAAGGTCTAAAGAAAGCTCAAGCTCCAGTCCTAAGAGCTCCTGACTATCACCAACTCTTCATTGTACAGACTGATGCTTCTAATGTAGGTATAGGTGCAGTCCTTGGTCAACTGGATGAGAAAGGTAGGGAACACCCTATTTGTTTCATCAGCAGGAAGTTAAAGGATCCTGAGACAAGGTGGGCAACAATTGAAAGAGAATGCTTTGCTATTGTGTGGGCACTGAAGAGGTTTAGACCATACTTGTATGGATCTACCGTCCCTATTCAGACTGATCACCAACCCTTGAGATGGCTGATGCAAATGAAAGGGGAAAACCCAAAATTACTCAGATGGTCAATCTGCCTACAAGGATTTGATTTTTCCATTGAGCACAGAGCAGGAAGTCACCACCAAAATGCTGATGGTCTCTCTAGGATGTTTATAACCGACTAGAGGTGCGAGGTCCATCCAGGAGTAGATTAAATCCCCCTGTCTCTTAGTCGGGGGGGGGGGGCGTCGCGAGTATTAGGTCGAATTCTCATCTATGGCTGATTTCCCTCACCTAGTGAGTCCCCCAGCAGCTTTGCTGGAGTTTATTTTTTTCCACTTGGTAAGAGTGAGAGCTTTTCCCCCTCTTACCTGTGTTTTGCTATGTGTTTCTACCTGTTTTGTGATTGTGGACTCTGAAGTACACCACTTTCAGTAGCCTTCTTCTTTTTGTGTGTCACACAGCACCTTCAGTGCCGTGGCACAGGGTTGTCTTTGAGACTTCCCTCGACTCCATTTCTGAGGCGACTGCCGTCCCCCAGAAAAGGGTAAAGTTACCATTAACTTTACTTAGTCAATCTACCACAGATCCAGTACACACCATCTTCCATGGAGTACTGGAAAAGGGTTAATTAGTATCCCTTTTTATCTGTACCTCCTAGAGCATTGTTTCACTCTTAACATTTAGACTTGGCTGGTGGCAGTGGTATCTACCCTAACTTTTCTACCGCAATTATATTAAACGCAGTACTGTTCTTGGCTATTATATTAGCCTCGAACATAAACCCGCTTGACCAAATCGTCTTTCTTTTGGCTCCGGTTGGGTTTATTCGCCATTACTTTTTGTTAAAGTCCTCCTTGTGTTTTACTTTGCGCGGCAAACTGGGTCCACCTTCTTTGTTCACTGTCTTTTGGCGGGCTTCTGCTCAGAAGCCCTCCTCAAGGCGCCTGGGTTTCTAGGTGGGCTGAATGTGAGGGAGGGGTGTAGTCACCCCCTGCACAGGGTATCTTAGGAAACCCAAGTCGCACTTTGTCATGATTGGCCAGGGTAGTTGTCTGGGCTGGACAACCCCCCTGCTGGGTGATTGACAGCCAGGCTGTGTGAATGGGGGTTTTTCCGCATAAAAGGCAGGTCTCTTGGGCTAGAAGTCAGAGTCACCACTAGAACTACAAGGAACCGAAGAGAAGCAGAGAGAACGACGGCTGCTGCAACAACCATGTCCCGGTGAAGCCCTGCTGCAGTCCTGAGCTATCTTCCCCTCAACGACTCAGAGAAGATCCAATCCGGAGTCTTCTTCCCTTGAGCTTGGTGGGGATAACCAGCTCATCTTCCACAGCCAGAGGATCCTCTTCCCTGGTCGAAATCGCTGCACGCTGCTGTAGTTGTTCGGATAGCCACCTGAAGAGCCTCTCCTGTTTTTAAGGAGCGCACCTTTTATTCCTCGTTGCTGCTGCTGGCTTCATCCCTGTGTGGTGCAGACCCCCTTCAGACATCGCCCTTCACAACGAAGCTCCAGGACTCGTGGGTCTGCGGGAAAACAACAGGAACAACTGCCAGGGCACAAGCTGCACCATTGGAACAAGGTACTGTGTTCTACTCGAGGAAACTGGGTGAATCCCTTTTCTTCATTTCCAAGGCTTGCCCTTGTCTTCCCTCCTTCTTATAACTTTTGCTTCTGAACACTGACAATATCTAAGTACTTTTGGCTACGTTGAATCGTGAACTGTCTGACTGTGTGATCTTCAGCAACAGGCCCCAGTGTCTTTCGACCCTGGCTCCGGCCCTTTGACTTTTGAACTCCTGTCTGAGTGTTCTTGATTCTGCCTGCCTAAATATTGCCTGTGATTTTTGGCTCCAACTCCCTCTGGGTATCTCAGGTGCTAAGTGTGTTTTTGCCCCAGTAGCATTTCATGTCACAGATATGCGTTTATTTAGTAGAACGAACTGTCAAAAAGTTATCGCAATCGTATTCGCGGTAACGTGTTTTGTTCGTAACACTGGTTCATTGAACACAGGGTACTTACCTTGAGACTTGTTGTACAAAGTGAATTGGTTAGTTGTAGTATAGTTAACGTGTGGTTTGTATTTGAGTTTAATAGAAGTGTTGTGTTTATAACGAATGGTTTAAAAATAAATGTACTTCTATTTTTTACCTGAAACCTTGAGTCAGTGTTTGCTTGAGTCACAGTAATTGTGGTCCCTTTGTGTAATCTCTGCTACTGCTCATATACTCTTGAGGTAAGCCTGGCTGCTCCGCCGCTGCGACCACTCTGGCATAGTAGTACAGGCTTGTACCAAAGGTAAAACTTGTATTGCCTCCCTGTAGTCTTAATCAGGTGTAGTGGTCCCTAAGGGCACTGCACAGGATTCTGCCTAACAGTGCTGTCTGTTAGGACCAGGACTCTTTTCCCCTGTAACTGTGTCTGAAAGGTTTTCAGTGCTTGGAATACCGCTAATAGCTCCAACAGATTTATGTGGTTGGACGCTACATCTGAAGACCACACACTGCGCGCTCCCCACCCTGTGAGAGATTAGTCTGTTGTGAGAGTGGCTTCTATTGCGGGGGTGGTGAAGGTCTTCCCCTTCAAGTGATTGTCCCTAGACCACCACTGCAGAGAGAGAACGAGGGCTGGCGAGACAACTACCAGGTCTTCCCATTGTCCGCTGGCCTGGCACCACTGGTTGTTGAGCCACTCTTGCATGAGACGCATGCGCATACGTAAATACAGGACGCCATCATCCCTAGCAGCCGCATGGCCTTGCGTACCGTCACTTCCCGACTGGCAACATACTGAGGGATCTGAAACAGCATGTTTTGGACCCTCTCGGAGGGGAAGACGAGGACGTCCCTTGTTCGAATTAGAGCCCCTAGAAATTGTTTGACTTGACGGGGGTCTAAGCTGGATTTTTTATCGTTGATAGAGAAACCCAGACTGAATAAGAGGTCTATTGTCTTCCGATTGTTCAATAGGCATGTTTCATAGGATTCCCTGGTTATGAGCAAGTCGTCGAGGTAAGGGTAAACCGGGACGGATTGTTGGAGCAGGTGAGCTGTTGCCACTGCCAGTACCTTTGTAAACACCCTTGGTACTGAGGCAATGCCGAAGGGGGGTACTTTGAACTGATAGTGCTCGTCCTCTATCATGAATCTTAGGTATTTTCTGTGCACTGACAACATTGAAATATGAAAGTATGCATCTTTCATATCCAGTGTTGCCATGTAATCTCCCTGTTTCAGCAGCGGGATTATGTCTTATAAAGTGACCATACGAAACTTTTGAGGTATGACAAATTTGTTCGCTGGGTGCAAGTCTAGTACAGGGCTCATGGTGAGATACTTTTTGGGTACAAAGAGGCACACTGAATAAAAACCATTGTTTTCCTGTAGAATCGGGACGACTTCTATGACGAACTTTTCTTGAAGGTTCTCCACTTCTTGCAGAAGGATGCACAGGTGTTCCAGAGTCAGGCGTCGTGATTTTGGTGGTCTGAACCGAGGTGGTCTGCAAAATTCTATGCTGTACCAGTGGGCCACGGTCTTGAGTACCCACTGGTCTGTCGTTATCCCCTCCCATGCTTGAAGGAAAACTGTTAGACGCCCCCCGGCCAGGGTGGCATGGGAGGGGACTCGTATCCGATGGTAATTTCTGACCTGAGGGTAGGGGAGCATCTGGGGGTGGAGCCACGGCCTCTACCCTTTCCACACCAAGGTCCTCTAGGTGGTGGTGGTGGTATCAGATTCTTGTGCCGAGTTTGTTATTTCTAGAACTGTACTGGTTCTGAGGGGAGCGGATTGCCCACGAAAGGACTGGCGGGCGCCAGCCCCTCTCCGTTGAGAAGGTTTCTGGGTAATCTGCTGAAGGCAGTGTCTAATGTTCTTTCTTGGCTGTTTCCAGTGCATCGTCCACTGCTTTGCCAAACAGGTTGGTTTCTTCAATGGGATTCTTTATCAGGGCAGCCTGGGTCTCTGGTTTAAACCCGGAGTTCCGCAGCCAGGCATGTCTCTTGAGCAAGGTACCCTGTGCCAAGGTTCTTCCCGCTGTTTCAGCAGCATCTGAAGTGTTCTTAAGCACATTTTGATTCACTTGCTTCCCTTCTGATACGATGGTGAGAAACTTAGCCCACAAGGGTTCTGGTACTTCTTGAAGGCCTTCTTGCAGCAGGTTCCACTGGACATCTGCATAACTAGCCAATAAGGTGGTATTATTGGCTATTCGGGTGGAAAATGTAACAGCAGTTGTGACCCTCTTTCCCAACGCATACAGCCTCTTGGACTCATCGGGCGTTGCCTCTCCTGTAGACGGGGGTACACCGCCCCGTTTTCTAGTCGTGGTAACCACTAAAGAATCTGGAGTGGCATGGCCCTTAATGTAAGCAGGATCAGTAGGAGAAGGTCGGAACAATTTCTCCACGCTGGGGTTCACTGCAATCGTTTGAGCTGGTTTCAACAATGAGGGTGCCAATCTTCTCTTGATCGAGTTTAACAAAGGAATAGCTTGGCTGGCAGGGGGCTTTTCTTTGAGAATGCCCTCCACAAAATCTGATTCCGGCACAGCTTCTTATGTGGCGATGTGAAAATGTTCAGCCGCCTTCTTAAAAATGGCGTTAAACGCTATTTGATCGTCCACAGGGTAGGCCTGGCGGGCTGGGGTGAATCCATGCACAGGGAATCGGAGTCCGGGGTAGTAACACAGGACTGCCAAGGTTGAGCCTCAACCTGGCGGCTATCATCCCAATTGTCCATAGGATCTGCAAGGTCATCCATATTGTAATCCTCCCCAAAAGGGGCATCCTCTTGCACATATGTGTCAACATGGACCTAGTCATCCGTGAGGTCATAGGTATAAGCCTCATGAGGATCATCAAAGGTCTGTGGAAACTTGGCCATGGGTGGAAAGGGAAGGTTCTCCCTTGGCCTTTTGGGAGCAAGCTTCTCAGAATAAAAGACATTTCTCTTGTTTGTCCATGCACCCCTCAAACTCCTCCCTGGTACATGGGGATGAACCAGATGAGTCTTGGGGAGGAAAGGGTTCATTTTCCTCTCTGCAACGTCGAGATGTATCCCCTAGCATGGTAGATAGGGGCACAGGACTCTCAGAATAGCCCTTGCGGTTCTCTGAAGGCTGTTTTGCGTCTTTCAGTGCGTTCTTCGGCCCTTCCGTGTGTCTAGGCGTGTCCTTCGGTCGTTCTGCGCGTTTCGCCGTGTTTTTTGGCCTTTCTGACTAACCGCCGAAGCGATCCTAGCGGTGCTATTACCGATATACGGGGTGGTGGGGAGATGTGCCGGGCAAGCCCGAGGCTGCGTGGTGGATTTCGGTGCTACCGGGGCCTTAAGCAGCATCTGCTCATCCTCCTGGAGCGTCTCGCCCGCCGCGGGAGTTTTAGTGCTACCGCCCTTTGTCTTAGAATGCCCAGCCGCAGGCCGCTGCTCCGGTTGCGCGGAAGGCTGCCGATCATCAAGATCAGCAGATCCCGTCGAAGTTTGACGGGTCCGTTGGCACGCTTCGACTGATGGTGAAGCAGAACCTTGGGTTGTGCGTTTGGTGAACCTTGTCGCTGGGCTGGGACGGACGCTGCAGATCGAGAGCTCTCTGCCGTTAGGTCAATGGCTGCCGATACGGAGGCCTAGTCATCACTAGTCCCCCCCCAATCACATTTGGCGGCTGCAGGAGGAGAACTTTCAGCCTGCAACATGCCGTAGGCTGCCCACCGCTTTAAGCGGCTTCGTTGTGGTTGAGAGGAGGACAGTTGTTGAAACGACGGTGCTAGTCTTTCCACGGGTATTTAGCCCTACACGAGGGGCATAAACTAAATGTAGTCTTGTCCATAGCGCATGACAGGTACAGCCATGACAAAACCCAGGGAACAAAGAGGGTGATAGATGAAAGACATACTTGAAAGAATATGGCCACCCCGCCCCCCTCTCCCTACTGTAAGGGCCAGTCAGAGGGCCCTGCCACGTGGACGGCAGCGCCGCCGGAGCAACAGGCCGTCAAAATTCAGCAATGCACAGGATTCAATCGTTGAAGTGACTTAAGGGAATAAACGACCAAAGTCGATAATCATAAGAATAACGCAATCTCTTTTTCAAGAGCTCCGCATTAGGGCGAACAGTAATCTGAGTGGGGAAAAAACAATCTGAGGGACCTCGACGCGTGAGGGATTTTGGGTACACTACACTTCTCGTTAGGGATTGTGTTACAGGCATGTCCAATTCAACATCCCCGCGCACCCGAAAGTGCTGTTGGGCCGGAGACTATCCCGCAGCATTTCTGGCGCCGTACTACTGCTGTGTGGATTGGCAGCTTTTTACTTTGCTGTTTCTTTGCTTGGCTCGCATGCGCGAGAGGAAGGACTCGCATTCTTTACTGAAGCGAAACTTTGGACCTCAGAGACCAGAGTAAATACTTTAAGAACATTACTTTCTTTACCAACTCTTTTGGGGGTGGGGGTGCCAGACTTCTATTCCCTCTCAAGTAAATTCTAGACGGGTATGATTTTGAGGAGTACGCTTGCTGGATTTGAGTCAATTTGGCATTACGAGGTAATATGGCTACACTATTAAGAAGCGGTAAAGTCTGCGTATCTATGGTAAAAGTATTATCCAGAACTAGTGCAGACTTGCCTGCAAAAAAAAGAATGATACTCCATCAAATAATGATATTGAATCTGAGGTAAATAACTCCAAATTGCACTCACTTGTCCACTCAGAAAGTCTAGTAGCTTGTTTCTGATATAGAAACTGCAAAACTAGAAATTCTTCAGGAAGTCTAACTCTCCCACTTGCATGCTCAAATTCATACCAAAATCAATACCCCATGTTATGAGGACGGAGAGGTGTCGTCCTCACCGTCAAAACTGTTATATGATTTAGCTATGCCAATACAAAATAGCTTCCTTAGTATCGAAAAGCTATCAATCCTACAAGACTAGTAAGTACCAATGACCCTACCACGGACATCTCTATGATGGCGCCAGCAGTCAAGTTGGAGCTTGGCGAAAGCACTAGACTATCTCTTGGTCCTTCTACTGCGGTAAACGCAGCTAGAAACGGTATTGATACTGTGCATTTGTTTCATACCCAACCATCACTTTGTAGATTCTCTACTCATGGGCTTTTTGGGCCAAATGTTAATATTGCATTACCCTCTGCTCCATTATTTATATGTTCCGCATTCAGAATCCATGACTAATCCCATCGAGGACCGCCCTTTAATGCAACCATCTTCTACACACCGAAATTCAGTACTTGAACAGCCGTTCTTTGCCAAACAGGAAGCCTCCCCTATTGTTTCTTTGACTAGCTCACCAATTTTGGGCGATAATGAAAAGGTCGAAAAAATACTCCCCGTGATCTCTAGAATACTAAATCTTTTAGACAAAGGACATGAGCTCACACATCTGGAAATAAGAGAGCTCAAACGTATTTCCTCAGAAACACTAGTTAAGATAAATTGATTGGAAGGCTTCCTGTTGGGCAGAGCTACGGGCCCTGATCAGTGTGAGCAAAGGGATTCCACATCTACCAAAAACTTGATGAGACCCCAAGGCTCGCAAACAAGTGACAGGGTGGAAAGTCATACCAATTTACAGTCAACTATGGGGGGTGACACAGGACCTGATGCAAAAGTGCTCCTTTGCGGACATACTCACAAGAAATGGTCGGCCTTGGGAAGACTATGGTAAAATATTGAAATCTATGGAGGGACTTTCGTATAAATTGACAAACTTGGAACAGGGCTTTCTTAAACTTGTAACCAACATGTCCCCTCCCATTGGGTTAGGGGGAGATAGGATGGCACAGGGTAATGAAAATCTATTAAACGATTCCTGACAGCCCTTCAGCCTTAACCAACATAGTGGAAAATGAGGCTGATTCGGAGATAGCAGCCTCAATAAACTCGGACCACACATACCAACCAAGTACTAATTCCAAGGGATACATTATCCCGGCGACAGAAATGCCTGGATCAAAGTGCCAAAAATAGGATGCTTCCTAAAAACCAGAAAGCAAATAGCACTTTTAAAAAATATATATATATTACCAATTGAAGTACCCTTCACAGGTTTAAACCAACTTGGTGAAGAAAGTCAGGTGCTCCTTCAATTACATGATGTTAATCCCAAACTATGTCAATAAAAGAATAAATGAATAAAAAAATAATGTCAGAAACAAAACGACAGGGGGATGACCGGAGAGCCCTTCACAGGGAGATAGGGTCTTTTAATGATCCAACAGACCCACCCAGTGATAAACAGGCGATTGTAAAGAAATAAAACAATCACAGTTATCGGCCTTCTATTGTCTAGTTGAGAAATGCACCTCCAGGCAGACCATCCCTCAAGGAATATCGGGGGCAGAGATTGTTATTCCTACTACATAAGCACAATCAATCACATTTATTTTATTTATGTATTGCATTTGATTACATACCCAAACCCTTAGGTATCACAGCGTGCATACATCTTTGTCATACATCTTAGGTTGCATAGTCATACATCTTGGGTTACATACAGCATGGTTAATTTACATAGTACAGTCACGCAGTTACATGAACCTTAGGTCATTACCGGTATTGTGAGATTCTTTAAGGAGAAAACATATTTGATCTTCCTTGATCTAGGTCAGTTACAACAGTTGAGAGTTTTGGGCAGTAGCAGTGATAGGAAGAGGGTCGATGGGTTCCTTTACCAAAAAGAGCTGCCAGTGAGGTAGTGGTATATGGCGTGATAGGGCAAGCTGTGTTAGCGGTAGCTACGATGGCTAGTATTTGTTAAACAACCATGTTTTTAGTTGTTTCTTGAACTTCAAGAAGGATGTCTCGTTGGTGAGGTGAGTGGGGAGCAAATTCCAGATGCGCCGAGCTGCTATGGGGAAGCTGGTATTGCCTGCTCTGGAAGTGGTGAAGTGTGGGATGTGGAGGTTTATATTGTCACTGGATCTGAGGGATCGAGTCGTGATTTTGTGGGAAATGCTTTGACTGAAATAGATTGGGGCCATGTCAGAGATGCATTTATGGGTAATGGTGAGTGTTTTGTGGAGGATTATCGCTTGTACTGGTAGCCAATGAGCATCTCTTCTATGTTGGGTGATGTGTTCTCTTCTCTTCTATTAATACCTAAAGCTGCTCTAAGGGCTTGATTTGGAAGAGTTGTAATTTGGTTAGGTTTTTTTTGAGGTGCCTAACAATAGAACATTACAATAGTATAGCTTTGTGAGGATTAGGGCTCTGGCGAGAGTCAGGCAGTTTTCGGTGGAAAGGTGGTGTCTGCTTAAGGTAATGAGTTTGGCTGTGTATGCCGTGGAGAAGGCAAGAGCGCTAATATGGTTTTTCATAGTGAAATTGTAGTCAAGGTGTACTCCTAAGGTTTTGACTTTGTGTGATATAGTGATTGGGGTGTCATCTATCAAGATGGAGGTGTAGTCAGAAGGGAGTTTGCTGTGTTTGGCTGGGGAGCCGACTATGGGGATCTCAGATTTGTCTCCATTAAGACAGAGGCTATTGTACGCCATCCAGTTTTGGATAAGGGAGTACATCGTTGATGCAGGCCGTGTCCTGTTCAAGGTTACCTGAGATGTGAATAAGTATTTGCATTTCGTCGGCAAAGTTTGTGTAAATTACTCCCATGGCACCTGGTGCTGCAAAGAGTAACTTTGTGGAGAGGCAGGATCCTTGTGGTACTCTCAGGGGTACAGGGATGAGATCAGCTGCTTCTTCTCCTAGGGTCACTCTTGAGGTGCGGTCTGAGAGGAAGGATTTTATCCAAGTCGTGGCTTTCTTGGAGAAGTGGAAGTTGGTGGATAGGGTAAGACATAATTTGTCGTGGTCGACTAAATCAAACGCAGCAGAGAGATCTAGTAGTAATAGAATTCCCAATTTGCCAGAATCCCTGATAGAGTCCATCTGTTTTTTTAGGTCTAGGAGGGCAGTCTCCGTGCTGTGGCTGGGCCGGAAACCTGATTGTCTAGCCCCTAGCAGATGGTTCTGTTCTAAGTGAGTTTGCACTTGGGAGTAAGCCTTTTTGTCAATGATTTTTAGGAGGAATGGTACTGTTTATTGGCCTGTAATTTGTCGTGATTGTTGGGCCTAGTGAGGATTTTTTAAGAAGGGGTGTGACCCATGCTACTTTGATAGATGCTGGTATTTTGATGGATTTGAAGTATTTGTAAAAAAATGTGGTGTAAAGTGGAATTCAGGTGCATCAGATCTTGTGGTGGTTTCTGGCGGATGGGATTGGTGAGCTTTAGGAAAAGATTTTGTGAAACCATTTTACTTTGGAGTGTGTTCCCTTTGGAGGATAGAGCATCCTGTATGATGGTACACCAGGCTTTGCTGGTGGTAATGGGGCTTGTGGGTTGGATGGGGGATTCAAGTTATTTAATAATAGTGAATAGTTCTTTTGTATTTGAGGCTGCATTGGCAATCTGACTATTACGCGATTCAGCTTTGTGGGTGAGTACATTGTGTTTGTGGACTTTGGACAGTTGTAGTTTGATTTGGAGTTCTGGGGATTGTTTTTTCTGATTAGGTGTTCTAGGGCTCTTTTTCCCTTCTAAGTTCTATGAGCTCGTCATTGAACCAGGGGGAGCTGCGTTTGGGTACTTTGGTTTTGAGAGGGGCTTCTTCATCTATCGCAGATTTTAGGCAATGGTGGGAATGGTCTGAGATGCTCTCAGTATTAGTGAAGTCTGAAGGTTTGGAATCGAGCCGACTGCAGAGTACGGAGTTGAAGTTTTCAGGGGTGATTTTGCGTGCGTTTCTGACCTGGATAGGTGCTAGGCTAGGAGTTTTTGTGGTTAGATCTGAGTTTAGGTTTATGTTAAAATGGTTTAGGTGGTGGTCGGTCCAATGCATCTTGAGGATGTCTGCTATGATTTCAGTGGTGTTCAGGGTGAGTATCCAGTCAAGGATTCTGCCTTTGGAATGGGTGGGGGCGTTCACTATTTGAGTGAATTGCATCTCACAGAATGCCTGGTGGCAAGCTGTTGCTTTGCTGTCTCGGGGGTCATTGAAACCTAGATTGAGGTCTCCTAGGATGATATACTTGGTATTAGGTTTGAGCGTAGGGATGATTAATAGAGGTAAGTCTGTCAGGGTTGTTTGGGGCACTTGGTGATCTGTATACTATTAGGATGTTGTCGTCTTTGCGCTGTTGACTAACTTGAGAGCGAGTCGTATCCCTGAGTAATTCCGTTTTACACTCCCTGAACTTTAGTGAGGTTTTGTGGATTATGGCCACTCCTACGCATATGGCATCTAGGTGATCGGCTCTGACGAGTTTGTACTCGGCGGGGCTGGCTAATGTGATCTGAGGGCCTAAGGCAGTATGGAGCCATGTTTCGGTGAGGACCAAGAAGTCAAGTTTAAGTTTGAATATACAGTTGTGTATGTCAGTTGCGTGAGCTCCGAGGGATCTAACATTCAGTAAAGCTCCGGATAGTGCTTCACTGGGTTTGGGCAGACTCGAAGGCAGGGTCAAGTAGGTCTGGAGGTGGGTCGCTGTGGTGTTGGGTGGGTTTTGCAGGGTCTCATTGGAGAAGTAAGGCTGCTAGACATTAATTTTGGGGTTTTCCTTGATCACGAGCGGTAGGGGTGTAGTGTAAGGCAGGGTAAAGGGGGGGGCCTGCTGGTTTTTGAAGATTTGGTGGTGGGTGCGTGTTGAGAGTCCAATTTCTTGTGGATACTGAAGTGGGTCTGGTTGGGGAAAAGTTGTGTGTGGTTCTAGAGGATAGGCGTGTACAGCGTTTTCTACTCTGTAGCAGCAGTGTTTGGATGTGGGCAGTAGGTGTGGTTGGGAAGGCAGGAGTGCTGGGAAGGAATGGCGTAGGGCAGGGGGTGGTGTCTGTGGCAGTGGAGCCGGGCCAGGCCCGTCTTGTGAAAGATGAAGGCACCTTCCGAACAGAATATACTACTAATGGGCGTGACTGCTGTGTGGCCAAGGGTAGTGGTGTCGGGACTGGTGTTGTAGGAGCAGATGGGCAAAGTTTGATGAGGAGGGGCACTATAGAGTAGGAGGAGGTAGCTGAGGATAGGGAGGAGTGAGTGGATAGGAGTGTTTCCTCTATGATATGAGCTCTCAGCCTTGATACTAGGAGACTCAATCTGGGGGACGTGAGCACCAATAACTTGAAGATTGTGGAGTTGCATTAGAGCAGGCGTTCTGATTTATTGCACAGGGTTGCTAAGGAGACGCACACCTGTGTTGGCGTAGGACCAAAGGAGTAGTTGTACAGACCGTTGTTCAGTTACGGTAATGATCAGTGGACTATTGATCAATAGGCAATTTAGCTGAGTCACGCGGTAAAACAGTGGGCCAGGGACCAGCAAAAATAAAGGCTATTTCCGATAGAGACAATCAATTAGGCTAGTTTGGGACTAAACAGTGGGTTAGAGTACACTATGGCAATGCAGTGAATCAGTTATAGACAGTATGCCTGAGAACATCATAGGATAGGTGATATATCAAACTAGGCAGTGGGCGTTGGGACAACCGGTTAGGCTGATTCGAAAGTTGTGCAATAGGCAATGGGAGCGTGGAACAGAAAGTACAGAAAGTAAATGGGTTGATGCGACAAAAGGCTTGTACAGCATTAGGCAATCCGCTGGTAACACAAGTCGGTGGGTTCAGTGGCAGTGGGCGAGTGCACAAATTTGCACACAAATAGGATAAAGTGGTTTGGCGCAGTGATGCAGCTAGATGAGGCAAGGCAATATACAGTGTTGGTCCTGCAGGGATAGATTGGATACTACGCGCATGCTTAGGCCACTAGTCGTACATGGGAACAGGTTGGTGATGGGAGGCTAAACAACATGGCTTCCATTAGTTTAGTTAATGCTGAAAAATGCAGCGTAACATTTGTGCTGCTGCGTGAAAGCGGTCATTTGGGAGCTCAAAGCGGGTAGCAGATATCAGATTGCTGTATGGTTATGATAGCAATGCATGTCAATACAATACCAAACTGCAGGCAGGCGTGCAGGGCAGTGTTAACAAGGGCATACAATAATGGTAGCCGCACGTAAGTTGGTGACTGGTGCGAAGTATACATTTAAGGCAGAGAGCAACGATCGTTGTGAAGGAACAAGTTACTTACCTGTAACTGTTGTTCTCCAGCATGGGTCTGGCATGGATTCACATGCTCATGACCATTCCCCGTCGTCAGGCTGGGAATCCTCGGTAAAGAAAAAACCAGTATCAGTTTCGTTTCTGATCTGTCTTTCGTAGTAATATCCAATCACTGGTCTCTGCGTCATACTGACCACAGCCAATGACTGCCCCCTACCCAAGCACCGCCTCTGGCAGCCATCTTCAGATTTGGAAGCACGTGAAGTGGCAGTATGACCAAGTGAAGAGCCGCAGAGGGGTAGGCGGGAGGGTTCGCATGTGAATCCATGCCAGACCCATGCTGGAGAACAACAGTTACAGGTAAGTAACTTGTTCCTTCTCCAGCATGGGGTCTGGCATGGATTCACATGCTCATGAATAAAGAATACATAGCAGTACACACATGCACAACCACGGGAGGTGGCAAAGGCTCAACATTAAGCAGTACATCAAACTCAACATTAAGCATCTTACCTCCTCACCAGGCTCACCTCAGGCGAACAGGTTGCGCAGCACTGCTTGGCCGACCCTGGACTCCTCCCTGGAATCCCGATCGACGCAGTAGAATTTCGTGAAGGTGTGCGTCGACCTCCACGTAGCAGCCCTGCATATGTCCAGCAGGGGCACACCAGAAAGGAACGCAGTGATAGCTGCGATCGCTCTGGTGGAATGGGCTCTCGGACGGCCAGGCAGCGGTCGGTTTGCCAACCGATGACAGTACATGATACAGCCGGAGAGCCATCTGGAAATGGAAGCCTTCGAGAGAGCCTTCCCCTGATTGACAGGTCCAAAGTTCACAAAGAGTTGTGACGTCTTCCGAAAACACTTTGTGCGGTCCACGTAGAACTTCAGCGCTCTAGCCACATCCAGCGAGTGCAAAGTTCTCTCAGCCGGCGACGGGAAGAACACAGGTAACACCAAGGGTTCGTTGAGATGGAAGTCCGACGGTACCTTGGGCATGAAGGAGGGGTGCGTCCTGAGCACTACCCTCGTGTCGTGAAAAGTCAAGTACGGGGCCTTGCATGAAAGGGCCTGGATCTCTCCCACCCGTCGTGCGGAGGTGATGGCCACAAGAAACGCTGTTTTCCACGACAGAAACTTCAACGGGGCAGAGTGCAGAGGCTCGAACGGAGGTCCCATGAGCTTGGTCAGCACCACGTTGAGCTCCCACGCCGGGGCCGGAGCCTTCACCGGCGGGAACGATCTGAACAGTCCCTTCATGAACTCCTTCACCAGACGATGAGACCACAAGGACGTCCGGCCCGTGGTTCTGGTGTATCGGGAGATCGCAGCAAGATGAATCTTGATGGACGCGTGTGCCAGTCCAGCTTTGGCCAGCGTCAGCAGGTACGGCAGTACATGGGGAGCCGTAATCCGTAGAGGGTTAATCTTCTGTGCGTGGCACCAGACAGAGAACATCTTCCATTTGTGTCCGTAGCATTTAAGAGTCGAGGACGCCCTGGCCTTTGCAAGAACCTCTCTGCAGTCGGCCGGTATGTCGTATCCTCCAAACTCTAGCGCTGCAGGAGCCAGGCCTGCAAGTTCAGCGATTTCGGGTCGTGGTGGAGGATGGCGCCTCCTTCCCTGGAGAGAAGATCCGCGTCCACCGGCAGCTTGATTGGCGGGGACGCTGACAAGTCCAGAAGGTCCGGGAACCATATCTGCCTCGGCCACGCAGGTGCGACGAGGATCATCCTGCACCGTGACCTCTTGAGCTGGTTGACGAGCCGGATTAGCAGTGGCAAAGGAGGGAACGCGTAGAGGAACAGGCCCTCCCAGGGGAATGAGAAGGCATCGCCCATGCTCCTCGCCTGGGGAAACCTGCTGGCGAACCTCCGGCACTTGGAGTTCGTCGCCGTCGCGAACATGTCGATCTGGGGTGTGCCCCACCGTCGGAAGAGGCGATCCACTAGATCCTGCCGTAGTTCCCACTCGTGGCACGAGCGCAGCTCCCTGCTGAGTGAGTCGGCGATGGTGTTTTTTATCCCTGCCAGATGAAACGGCACCAGAAACATCCTTTGGGCGACGGCCCAATGCCACAGGTCCTGCGCCTCCTTGGACAGCGCTGGGGACCTGGTTCCGCCCTGTTTCCTGATGTAAAACATGGTGGTGGTGTTGTCGGTGAAGATCCTCACCACCTTGCCCTTGAGGGACGGAAGGAAGGACCTGAGGGCCCAGAACACTGCACGGAGCTCCAGGACGTTGATATGGAGGGACTTCTCCGTCGGGAGCCAAAGGCCTCTCGCGTGCAGATTTTCGGTGTGCGCTCCCCACCCTTCCAGGGAGGCATCCGTGGTCACTGTCTCCTGGTGATCTGGGGTCTGGAAGTCCATGCCCGCCGTCAGATGCGTGCGCTTGCCCCACCACCGGACCGCTCGGCGGAAACTCTCGTCGAGTGTGATCCTCTCCTCGAAGCTGCCCGTCGTTTGGATCCAGCGCGCGTCCAGGAACTCCTGCAACGGGCGCATCCGGAGCCTGCACATGGGAATGAGGTAGATGCAGGAAGACATCATTCCGAGGAGGGACTTGATGGACCTCACCTTGGCCACGTCGGAAACCAACATCCGCTGTACCTTGCCCAGGATGGACCTGGTCCTTTCCTCCGACGGGGAGGCCAGAAGAGACACTGTGTCGAGCTTCGCTCCCAGAAACAGTGCGTTTTGCGCGGGTACCAGGTGAGACTTGGCGTAGTTCACGGAGAATCCCAAGTCCGTGAGAAGTCGGGACGGTCCTTGCCGTGTGATCCTGGGCGAGCTCCCTCGACTTGGCTCGGATGAGCCAGTCGTCCAGGTAGGGGTAGACGTGGATACCCTCGCGGCGCAGCTGCGCCGCCACCGGTGCAAGGCACTTGGTGAATACCCTGGGGGCCGACCGTAGTACGAAGGGGAGGGCTTTGAACTGGTAGTGACGCCCTTGGACCACAAACCTGAGGAATTTTCGGTGCCCCTTTAGGATGGGAATATGGAAGTAGGCATCCTCCAAATCCAACGACGACAGGAAGTCTCCTTCCTCCAGCCGACCCAGGACGTGCTGGAGGGTGACCATCCGGAACTTTTGCGCCTTGATGAACTTGTTCAGACGTCGCAGGTCCAGGATGGGGCGCCATCCCCCCGTCTTCTTCTTCACGAGGAAGTATCTCGAGTAAACTCCGGAGCCCCGAAGTCTCTTTGGGACGAGTTCGATGGCGCCCTTCCTCAGCATCGCCTTTACCTCCAGGAGAAGTTGAGGGACGTGAAGTTCTTTCCTGGCCACGGGGGGGACGCGCGGACACCTTCTTTGAAATTCGAGCGCGTGGCCCCGGGCCAAGGCGTCCAGCACCCAACGGTCGGTGGAGATGGACTCCCACACGCTGACGAATCTCGCCAGCCGGCCTCCCACCGGGGTGCTTCGGTGGGGGCCCGACCCCACGGTCGGTTCAATCCTGCTTCGACGAGGCTTTGCCGCCTTGACCTCCATGGCGACGACGGCGGGGTCCGCCAGATTTGCCTCGCCCTCTGTAGGCCTCCTGAGCCGACGAGCGGGCCGCTTGACGGTAGGTGGAGAAACCGCCGCCTGAACCTTTGGAGGCGCCCTTGCCTCCGCTGCTCCGAAAGGGCGTCCGTCGTTGTTGGAGAACTCCAAGGGCCCGGGCCGTCTGGGTGTCCGCTTTAATGGCTTGAAGGGAATCGTCCACTGTTTTCCCAAACAGGTTGTTCCCATCGAAGGGCATGTCCAGGACTCTGGTCTGAACGTCTTGACGGAAGTCCGTAGCCTTGAGCCATCCACGCCGCCTAAGGCAAACGCCGTTGCCCAACTGGCGGAACCCGGTGTCGGCGATGTCCGTCGCAACGGTAATGGCGTGGTCCGAAGCCACCTCACCTTCCTGCAGGATCTCCAGGGCCTCTGCCCTCTTGTCGTCCGGCAAGAAGTCCAGTAGGGGAGCCAGTTTGTACCAGAGCTCCCTGTCGTAGCGGGCCACGATAGCCAAGGCGTTGGCCGCTTTAATCGTCGTCGCCGCAGACGAGATGACTCTGCGTCCCATAGCGTCCAATTTCTTTCCCTCGCTGTCCGGTGGGGAAGTCGATGTGGAGGCCGCACCCCCCCCCGCTTTTTTCCTGGCCGCCGCGGAGACGACGGAGTCCGGGGTAGGCTGCGCCCGGAGGCACAGGGGGGCCGTGTCCGGGACCCGGTACTTCTTCTCGTACCGATCCCTTCTAGCTGGCGTCGTGGAAGGGTTCTTGAGGAGGGTGAGGCCCTCATCCCAAATGTCGTCCAATAGAGGCACTGAGAGGACCGTCTTCCTCTTGGCCTCGCGCCGCTGATAAAGGAAACCTTCCTTCTTCTTCTCCTCAGGGCAGAGTTGGAAAAGCTCGGATGCCCTGGTGATCATGGAGTGGAACGATCCAATCTCGTCGGGCGGAGAAGCCCTGGTGGGAGGCGACGACGGTACATCCTCGTCGTATACCTCGTCGTCCGTACCCGTCGCTGCCGTGTCAGTCCCCGTATCATCCCCTCGGGTGGACGGGGAGGAGGGCTGGAAGGGGCGCGACGGCTGAAAAGGAGGCGGAGGGTGGATCCTTCTTTTCTTGGTAGGGGGAACACCAGAAGGTCCCGGTTCTGAGTCCCCCGACGGGAGAGGTTCCGTCGGTAACGGTAGTCTCGTCCTTATCTCTGAGCATAAGGACTGTATAGCCAACAAAATGGCCGCCGAGCTGTCTCGCGGCGCTGGGAAAGGGGAATCCGACGGGCGATCAGGGGCCCCGTCGGTACCCTCGATGATGTCGTCGTCGCCTGCATCGGGATCCATCCCGACGGGCCGGTCTTCTTCCACGCTGAGGCCGTGGCTTAAGACTTCGACCAGCTCCTCCTCCGAGGTTGAGGCCGAATCTACGACGACGCCCTGCCCCTCCCTTTTTATTCCCCACGGGGGATTTCACGGGGGCCCTATCGATGGGCACAAAAGAGGACTCCCTCTGAGGTGGCAGGGAGACTCTGAACCCCGAGGTCGCCACCACTGGTGTAGCCCCCACAGGCTGAGCCAGGGCCGCCGCGACAGTTTCGATAGAGGGCTTGGCCGGATGGATTAAGGCCTTCACCACCTTAGGTGCGCTCACCGCCTTATCCTTGAGGGGGGGGGACACTGCCTCGCTCCCCCTCCGATGGGGCCTTCGAGCTCGACCGGGGCCTCTCCAGGAGCTTCGCCGGGTGCTCGGCCTTCCTCTTACCCGACCCAGAGCGTTGGCTCGTGGTTGATGGTGCCGGGGAGGGTGCGCCCTGCCTGGCGCCCGTAGAGCCCGACCGTTCGGCGCTCCCGGTGCCAGCGGACTCGCGGTGCTTTGCCTTGTGTTGGACCCCCGTCGCCGGGGCGTCCTCAAAGGTCTTAGAAGACCGCTCGGATTCCTTCTTCTTCTTCTTCTCGCCTGACGGGCTCTTACCTTCCAGCCAGTTGGCGAGACGTTGATGGCGGTCCTTCATGGTCCGCTCCGACATGTTGCCGCAAAATGCACAGTCCTTCTCCACGTGCGTCTTGTCCTCATGTAAGCAGTAGAGACAAAAGGAGTGTTCGTCCTCCTTAAAGACGTTCTGCAGCTGGCATCCAGGGCAGACCCTGAACAGCTTTCCGGGCGTCGAGCATCCCTTCTCCTGGGCCATGTCCGGGCCTGAGAAACTTCTGGAGTCCTCCAAAAGCGTAGCTCGACGAAATCTTCACCCTTGAGGGGCGCAGACGAATCCGACACGGGTCCCCGTTGATCGGATGGAGAGTCGGTGGAGCTTGAGGCTCTTTTGACCAAAAAAACGAAGTTTTTTTGAGAAAAACCTTGAAAAAATAGCACTAACGCTCGAGAGCAATAGCACGAGGATCCCAACACATGAACGTGCGGTAAAAATCTGAAGATGGCTGCCAGAGGCGGTGCTTAGGTAGAGGGCAGTCATTGGCTGTGGTCAGTATGACGCAGAGACCAGTGATTGGATATTACTACGAAAGACAGATCAGAAACGAAACTGATACTGGTTTTTTCTTTAACGAGGATTCCCAGCCTGACGACGGGGAATATTCATGAGCATGTGAATCCATGCCAGACCCCATGCTGGAGAAGGAGAGCAACGAGTACTTGTGCCAGATTATAAGTCACAGTGTGAGTAAGTATGGTTCAATCGCTTATAGGCCCCTGCAAGGTACAAAGATATGCTGGGCTGGTACTGTAACAATATAGTGGGTGTCGTAACACCGGAAGCTAGATTTAGTAAATTAGGGTATGTATCACAACCTGCAGATGTGAAAAAGATCCTGCCTTCTGATGCCGACCTGAAGTCTATGGACTTCAGGAACAACTATCGGCCCCCAAAGTCCCCCTCGAGATCAATACTTAAGGTTAAGACTCAAAAACTCGAACCCTGTCTGGCACCCATTCAAAACTCTCCCTTGTGTACCCTTGACCTTGCTGATAAAGATGCTCAAAATCAAGCTTTAGTAAACATCATAAAATCAACGATGATTGAGTTACTTCCTGGTTTGTCTATCTTAAGCAACCCGGCCCAAAAATATGGCCCATCACTAAGTACCAATCCCCAAGTTTTGGCACCAGCAATAGAGGGACATACCAACCAAACACATATTTCACTGCCAACAAATAGAAACTCCAGTGTTGTCCAAGAAAATGATAAAGCGAATATCAATTTGCTGGTTAATAAAGTCCAAATGGAAGAGCAGGCAAATGACTGAGGTGGATATGATGGCAATTGAATATAGGGCCCAATTGCCCATTCATGTTAATGACCGTGATCAGCGAAATGTTAACTGCGCAGAACATTTCCTGAATTACCCAGTATCCCTCTTTATAATTTATGCGATGTGGGAGGTCCATCTTTACATCGTTCCCGTATTCTAACCTTACTGAATGAAATACCACGGTTGAGGCCGATTTCTTCAGCTGATCTAAAACTTGTGGACTTTATACATCCTACAAGATTCGACCGTGTACGAATTGTTCTAAACCCTAGAAAGTTATTTGATACCATCCTACAATAATCTGAACAATTCAACCGAATGGGGTATGATATTCTCATCTTTAGTAATGGCCTAGTACAAGCAAGGGGCCCTGAAGAGTACTCTAACAGACCACAAACCATTGAACAAGAAACACACGATTACAACAATGGAAGAGCCCAGATACAGGGTAAGACCAAGGTGGAGATGGCTCGCTCTCTCTTTGAGGGAGTCCATATCCCAAATAAAATAATTGCACCAAAAACTTTAGCCCCCGCCCCTTAACTATTCAATGGAATATTCTCTCATGGAAATCTAGAGGTCATTCTAATTTCCTGCTGTCTAAAGACCTTTGTGCTAAATTTAAATCATATGAGCGGATTTGTATCAAGGAATCTTGGATGACCACTGCTCTACAATTAGATGGTTTCAATTGCACACACCAATTAGCAAGGAATGGGCTTCGAGGCAGACCCTCAGGTGGCTTAGCAGTTGCAGTCAAAAATGGCGTAGGAACAAAAATCCTTGAAGCTCTGGATAAAACTTCTGGAGTTTTGGCCCTGGAAATTTCTAATGACCGTCTACCTCTTCATATTCTAGCCATTAACATATACAGGAACCCCATTTGTGAACTGGCAGATGTTATAGCCAGACTAAAGCATCATGGTGGTCATACAAATGTTAAGTATAAAGGATTACACATTATAGTTGCGGGAGACTTGAACTCTGAGATTAAATATGGTCTAGGTTTAAATAAAAACATGGGCTCAATTTCCACACAAAATATTATTAAAAAAAAAATAAAAAAATAAATAAAATCATACGATCGATGGTGCCCCTTACGGATCCTCAAGGAAAGAGGCCCAAGGCCAGATTTGGCGCTATCTTTTTGAAAGTTGGGGTCTATCTCATGTGAATGCCTCATTTCATTCCTCTATAAATGAATTCACATGTCTAATGAACAATCAAAATCATGCATTGATCATATCTTTTTGTTCAAGATGCTTTTCAATGTATGTGTGAAATTCTCTGTGGTAGACTCATTAAGTGATTATAAATTCCTGGAGGCTAATCTGGCATGGGCTCCTAACCCCATTAACTATGGTAAAATGAGTGAAGGACTGTCAATAAACGGCGCATGTAATCGTATTATATGGCATGAGGGGAAATGTAAGCAGATTAAAAGCTACTTTTCTTCGTGAACATCATACAAATACCTGGTCCAAAAGGCAACATCTGTTTTCTGTTACCACCTTTCCGGATTATTTAAAATCTTTGCTTGGACATTCCATCAAACTTGCCAAAAGTACGCCACATCTATCCCCCAGAATACACGTTTTTGATCCATTGGTCAGACAAAAAAAATTAGAATTCGAGCAATCAAACAGGCAAAGAAAAACTGGTTAAAGAACTACAAGGCTTTCATGCTTCATGCTCCACGCGGATAAACCGGGATGGATAGCCTGCGCAGGTGTGCTGCTGCCACTGCCAGTACCTTTGCGAATACCCTTGGTGGCGAGGCTATGCCGGAGGGTAGTACCTTGAACTGATAGTGCTTGTCCTGTATTAGGAATCTGGAGGTATTTTCTATGCGCCAGCAACATTGAAATATGGAAGTATGCATCTTTCATGTCCAATGTTGCCATGTAATACCCCAGTGTGAGCAGGGGAATTACTTCCTGCAGAGTGAGCATGCAAAGCTTTTGGGGCTTGACAAATTTGTTCGCTGGGCGCTAATCTAGTACAGGACGCATGGTGAGATCCTTTTTGGGTACAAGGAAGTACACTGAATAAATACCCTTGTTTACCTGTAGAAGAGGGACGACTTCTATGGTGCCCTTTTCCTGAAGGGTCTCGACTTTTTGTAGCAGGATGCGCAGATGTTCTGGCGTCAGGCGTCTTGCTCGTGGAGGTCTGAATTGGGAGGACCGGCCGAATTCTATACAGTACCCGTGGGCAACGGTCTTGAGTACCCACTGGTCTGTAGTTATCCCCTCCCATGCTTGAAGAAATGTTAGCCGGCCCCTGACCAGGGAGGCATGGGAGGGGAGACGGATCTGCGGGCCATTTTTGGCCTGAGGCCAGGGAGCATCGAGGGGTAGAATTCCGACCCCTTCCTTTGCCATGTCGTTGGCCTCTTGGGGGGGATACAGGGTAGTGTAGGTGTTGGCTCCTTGGGTAGAGGACCAATTATTTCCCGAGCTGTATTGTTTCTGAGGGAAACATTGACCACGAAAGGAACATTTAGACCCGCTCCCCATCCTCGAAAAAGGCCTCTGGGTGATCTGACCAGGGTCTTGAGGGTGTCATGCTCTTTCTTAGCAGTTTCGAGCGCTTCGTCGACCGCCTTTCCAAATAAATTATAATCTCCTCCACCGGCTTATTTATTAATGAGGCTTGAGTCTCTAGTTTAAAACCAGAGTTGTGTAACCATGCGTGCCTCTTTAGGAGGGTACCTTGAGCCAAGGATCTGCCAGCTGTCTCTGCCGCATCCAAAATATTCTTAAGGATAATCTGATTAACCTGCCTTCAGCCACCGGGGAGAGCAGGCAAGCTCGCAGCGGTTCAGGGACTTCTTGAAGGCCCTCCAGTAGCATGGCCAATTGTGCATCGGCTTAGCTGGCCAATAGGGTTGTATTATTTCCGATGCGAGTGGAAAAAGCCGCAGCAACCCTTTTCCCTAGAGTGTCGTTGGGGGGGGGGGTGCCTCCCCAGTAGATAGGGGAACCCCTGCTCTCTCCCTGGTTGTTACTACCGGTGAATCAGGAGTAGCATGACCCCTGATGTAAAGGGGGTCATCGGGGGCGGGTCGAAACAGTTTTTTCTACCCTAGATTTACTCCTCTAGTTAGGGCAGGTGTCAATAAAGAAGGGGCCAACCACTTCTTGATCAAATTTAACCGAGGAATAGCTTGGCTGGCCGGTGGTTTTTCTTTTAGGATGTCCTCCACAACATCAGCTTCTGGAACAGCCCCCTGGATAACAATATGGATATGTTCTGCTGCTATCCTTGATATGGCGTTGAATGCCATTTCATCGTTGACTGAGGAGGCTTGTCGAGTGGGTGTGGTTGGGGGTGGCGGAGTCCAAGCACAAGGCATCAGATTCCGGTGTTGGGAGTAGGCAACTGCCAAGGCCGAAGATAAATTGGGATGGGGTTGTCTCCCCATCCCTCTGTGGAGTCCAAATGAACATCCTCAGTGTCAGCAAAGGGATCGTCATCTTGAATGTATAGGTCCACAGGAACTTCCTACTCAGTGAGATCATAAATATATTCTTCCTCCTCTTGAGAAGGGTCAAAGACTTTCTGAAGCTTAGCCACAATGAGAGGAGGGTTCTCCCTCTCTAGGTCTTTTGGGCGTGGATTTCTCAGAGACAAACCTCTCTAGCCTCTCCAAACATCCCTCAAATTTCACCCTGGTCCAAATAGATGAACCAGAGGGGTCCAGGGGTGGAAAGGGCTCCTGTAATGGATCTTCTTTCGCCAAACGCCGAGAATTCTCTGTCGAAGAAATTCCTCCAGTGCCTTCCGAAAAGTCCTTTCGGTGGACCGACGGTTGACACGTGTCCTTCCTTTTGTCTTTGGGCCTCTCCGTGTGTTCCGATGAATCCTTCAGCAAATCCCTGGATTCCGACAAATCCCTGGGTTTGTTCTTGGGTCTCGAGAAATCCTTCGACAGTTGCTTCTGACCATCCGCCGAAATAATCCTAGCGATGCTTTCGGTAATCCCCTCAGAGTCGGGAAGTTGTAACGTTCGGGTATGCTGTTGTCCAGTTACTTTCGGCGGAACCGGGGCCTTCTCGGCTGTGGACGCTTTCTTCCAAAGCGTCTCGATGGACTCCTGAATGTTGGGGGCAGCGACCTTCAATTTAGAGGGCACAGTCGCAAGGCGCACCTGCGTTTGCAGGGAGGGCTGCCGAGCCTGTCGATTGGTGGGCACGACCGAAGTTATCACTGTGCCCGTTGGCGCTATGGACCGCTTTGACTGTTTCGTCGAAGACGTCCCTGGAGTTGTGTTGTTAGTGTGTGAAGCGTGTGTGTCTTTGTCGCCGGGGTGTACAGTCCTCATAGGAACACCTGAGTCTTGCCTAGTGGGGCCGGGGACGGACAACGCAGTGCAAGAATGCTCTGCCGAGAGGTCAATCGCCTCCGAATCGGAGGCCTGTTCGTCACTCAGCCCCTGGTCACAATCGGCGGTTGTGACAGCGGGAGAACTAGACTCGGACTGCAACATTCCGTAGGCCGCCCACCGCTTAACACAGCGCTCCTTCAGTGTCTTCGGAAGCAGGAGCTTGCAAGCCGCACAAACCGTCTTGTGATTAAGGGGCAAACACAGATTACACTTCGTGTTTATCCTTCCAGGGAAATTTGGCCTTACAAGAAGGACAAAACCTAAACAGAGTCCTCTCCATAGCTGAGGAAATAAATAGTCATGAAAAGACCCAGGGAACAAAGAGCAAGGGGAAAGGCATTCTTAGACAAGTAAATGTCCACCCCGACCCCACTCTCCCTACTGTGTAGGCCTGCCAGAAGGCCCGGCCACGTGGTCGGCAGTGCCGACCAGAACACTGTACGTCGAAGATCCGTGGAACCTTCTTCGGCAGAGATCTGGAAACGGCCATCGATGGAAGGGACGGTAGGATAATATTCAATAACTTTAATATATGACCAAAGGTCAAGGATAACAATAGCAATGTCTCTGGACGAACTCCGCATAAGGCGACCAGTAGGCTGGGCGGAAAAAAACAATCTGAGGGACCTCGACGTGTGAGGGATTTTGGGTACACCACACGTCACGTAGGGATAGTGTTACAGACATGCCCATCTTGACGTCCCCTTTCGATTCTCGAAAGACAAGATGCAATACTCCGGGGGTTACCACTGGATGTCAGACTGTATGCACAGCATGTGATTCTAAGCAGATTAACAAGCATCAGAAAATAAAATACAAAATAGGCACAGAGTGCAGAGGCTGAACAGGGAAATCTCCACAGTACCCAGTAGCCCAGTCCAGCCCTGGTTGGTGCATTTTAGCGCTCACCTTGTCTCCTTCTATCCACCTTCCAGTATCGATGGCATTTTGCACCTATGACCGTGCGCTCCCAAAGGGGCTGGGGGAGTGCGACAGCTCAAGTTGTCAAACACTGATGACAACCAGATTTTCGTTTGTTTTACAAGCCTGGCCCCATTACCCTATATGCTGTACGAGTAGGTCTATGCAGGTGGATTCATATGGCAGATGGGAACGATTGGGATGAGTGTGTGTCTATGAACACATCATCCATTCACATACAAACCCACTTGTGTATGCCTTTTTAAACACCATGAGAATATCTGGGAGATCTACTAGGTATATTGTCATCATGCTACCTGTTCACCGGATACTTGTTCCTCTGCTTGCAGAATCTGCTCATCTGCTCTCCAAAGTAAAGGTAAGTCAACTAATTACTTTACTATGTTCATTGAACGTTACTATGAATGTTTATGTCGATTTCCATCAAAAGTACCCAGGATTTTAAATGTTCATGTATCTCAAAGACTTATGCATTAGCGATTAGTTCAGGTATTTCATTCTCGACAACTACCACAATTTATCACTGTGCGTTGTAGTAGAATGTGCAGTATAACAATTGTATAATAAAGTTGTTGGGCTAGGTCACACAGCTTTTCTGTCTTTATTCCAATTAAACTTTAAAGACAAATCTCTGGTGCAAATTGCTTTATTCACATTTATTCTGTGTTATTCGTTCCAATAGTGCATATTTCTTTATACAGATCTCACACACTTTTCAAGAATGCCATCATGTCTGGTTGTCGGTTGCACTTCTGAAAGCCACGTCAAAGATCCGGGTACTATCCTGAAGGTATTCCCAAAGGATATGGATTTAATAAGAAGATGGCTTAGAAATTGAGGTTGTAAAGTGGACGAGATTTAAATTAGGGCCCAGGAAATCTTGGCCGACGTGAGGGCCAATCGATTCCTCGTCTGCAGCCTGAACTTCACCGAGGATATGTATGACCAGTCAAGGTAAACAAAAAGATGTTGGCTGAGTTCTACCGAAATTGCTTCCAAATGCCATCCCAACTCAATTTCCGCATGCAGCTGGTTAGGTGAGTAGTGAACGTTGAATTTATGTTTGTTGGTATGTAGGACGATGGTCTGCATTAATTAAGTATCATCTTCCATCTGTTTACCTACATCACTGTTCTATTACTCAATTTTCCATCGTCACCGGATTCAACACAAGTGTCAAATATTTCATTTTAGCATACTTCATCTTTTCCCGCTTTCTGGAGCCTCTAATCAGTAAATGTGATCCTTGATGAAAACTTCCACAGTGCCCCTTAGAAATTATGTTTGGGAAATGTGTTGGTTGACATAGCCTTCACTTAGAGCACACTGATAGAAGAACAGACCCTAGCAAGCGATGAAACCACCGACACGCCTTCTCTCCCAATGGTGAGCCCTACCGACCTGCACAAAAGCACAAAGTGAATTTTATCACGTCGCATAAATCCACTTTTCAAGTATTCATTTTCCATTGTACTATTTTTGGACATTGGGCTGAAAATGGAGGCGCAAGATTCTATTACTTTTCCGGAGTCAACATCAACCTCATACTCATACCAAGTAGTTATATTACACTACTCTTTATATGCGATTGTACTACTTGCATGTGGTATGCTTTCAATGTAAACATATCAAAATGTATTATGTGCAGTACTGGCTATTTTTACAATGTGGCAGGTATGGGTTTGTGTACGTGTGTACCATTGTCTGCATTTCAGTTCAGTATGTACCTTCTTCTGAATTGCATTTTTTCTGTTTAATACAGCACTTGTTTTAATATGGATGAAAAAGCGAAATGAAAGGTGGATGGTGGAACTTCGACTACTATCTCGTTCTCCTTTGGAACAGGTCCTCAGCTTGAGGAATTTCTATTCACATTTCACAAATCTCAGTACATCCAAAATTGGATATACTTTGAGAGATAAATGTATGCAACGGTGCACTGTTCAAAACTTTTCTGATTTTGGTAGTAATGTTGCACTGCCCATCCCCCCCTCCCCAATGCAGAACAGTTACCAAGGACACATTACAAAGCAAAATACTTTGCAGAGCAACATTGTAATCACTATGTTTTACAGGGGGACCTCAAATCAAGTCCATGTTTGAACTCGGATGGATATCAGGTGAAATATGAACTGAATGTTATGATCAAGTCACGTACACTCGAGTCGACGTTTTGTCCATACTAACTTTCTATTTGTGTTGCAACAGCAAACCTAACAGTATATGGTTCAAAGTCTATTTAAAATACTTAGCTTGGAGGTGCTCTGTCGAATGCAAACTTTTATTGTGCACTTTTTTTGTATATTACTCTATTCAAGGAATGTCCTCCAGATGTGGATTTAGAAGAGGGGTATGTAACCGAGGTATACATTTATGAAGTGAAATTGGGTATCACATTGCATTCTGAATACATTTTCATTAGGTCGCTATCTTTTCCAGTCCGTCTAGTTGTTTTTGATTTGTAGATATGTATGTATGTTTGTTTGCTACGAAATTAAATTTGCTGTATTAAAACCATATAAAAATGTTTTTTGCAGCTTGATGTCGCCGTCTGCAAAGAGAAGACCACTGTTTCGAAGCAAATCAAGAAAACAAGGGTAAAGAACGTACCATTTTGTTTTGCACAAGCTTTTGAGACTATGTTTTAGTCTTTCTAGGTTTTTAGTTGCAACATCATATGTTCTGTAAGCCCAGAAGTAAGAGGAGTATAAAGTAGCAGACATCGCTTGAAACCAAAGATGTCGCTTGCCAAACAGATTTCACATTGGAGCAGCTAATATCTCAGGCGCAGTGCGGCACAGTCAACAAGCAGACTAGTGATGCATTTGTCCAGTCGCCAGAAAATTCATGGAATGTCACATGCAACCCATACAAAGTCAGCCTGGACCATTGTACTTTGTGCCAGGTCGAATACATGAAAATTAAGAAAGTGATGATGCATTGCAACTGCTTGCCGACACCTTCACACAATCTACATCCGCTAAAAATGTTCTAACAAAAAAACAAAGTTAGCCGTTTCTCCAATTCATGTTGAATTATCACATCATGAACTGACAGAGGTTGAAGCTTCAACGAAATTGACAGATGATCTTGCACAAGATCTCGACTTCAGTTTGCAAAGTCTTGAGAATTTGTCCACCACCGTCGACTCACAAAAATCAGTACTGCAGGATGATGGGCTACTAAAAGGAGCAAAAGTACACTGTGTTCGATAGCTGCCTGATAGAGATTGTACACATGTTCAAATGTGAACATACAATCAGGGCCAAGATATGCGGGGACCCACTGGTGAATATGTCTCACGTATTACAAGGCACCAACCTGAAAATCCAAGCAACCTGTGTCCACCTCAAAAATACATTTACATGGTCTGCTCAACCGATGCTTGGCAAAGTGGCAGCTGGGAATCTACTTTGTTCAGCAGCTTTACTGTTCAGCGGATCAACCTTCAGCAAGATTTCCAGTTTGTGTGTCTTGAGTTCCTTGCTAAAACTCAATACTACAAATACCAAAGGGAATTCTTATTCCCTGCCATTAGTCATGCGTGGAATGTTGAACAGATGTCAATGGACAGTACATTCTCTGGCAAACATTTCTGGCTAGCTGGCGACGGACAGTGTGACAGTCCAGGATTTTCCACAAAGTACTGCACTTTCAAGAAATGGAAATTAAAAAAAAAAATAAGGTGATTTCTGTTGTGGTGCAGGTGTCGGAATGTTCATCGTCTGTTGCCATGGAGAAACATGGTTTCATCAAATCCATTCAACTTCTGCAATCCAGGGGAATGTAAATAGAAGTGATAGCCACGGACAAGCACGTTTTGATAGCGAAGGCCATGGGAGAGCAGTTTCCACACATTCAGCATCAATTTGATGTATGGCACATTGCTAAATCAATCAAAAACATTACAGCTGCTGGGAAAAAGAAGGGTTCGGAAAACCTTATGAAATGGTGTTAGTCCATCAGCAACCATCTTTGGTGGAGCACCAAAACTTGTGATGGATCTGTGGAAATTCTACTTTAGAAATGGCGCTCATTGATGCACCATTGTACCAACGTACACGCATGGAAAGAAAACCAACATTTCCACGACTGACCACATGGAACGTTGTCGAGGGAGGAGGAACGGAAGAAGTGGTTGGTGCCATGTTCACCTCCACACAAAGAACTTTAAAAGATTGTGTACGATAAAACGCTTTCGAGAGACCTGAAGGGACTCACCGATTTTTGTCACACTGGAGATTTGGAGATGTTCCATAATATGTGCCTAAAGCACAGGCCCAAAAGGTTGCACTTCAACATAGACTGTATAGAGGCAAGAATGAGACTAGCCGTACTTGCCCATAACAATAACGTAGGTATGGATCAAGTGAGAACTTGGGGGTACCACGTTACTACAAGGCCTTTACAAAACGTAGCAAACAATGGGTGGCCAAGCCAATAACGAGGAAATGCATTTTTAATTTGTCAAAGATCTGACATTGACTGTGTTGGCCATGCATAGTCATGGACTGGAAGCCGATTTTTTTCCCAGGACCCATACAATGCCGCAAAACATTGCAAACAAGCTTTGTCCTTCAAAATCTGAACTTGTCGTAATGCGTAGTTCTAGATTCAAATGATTTGTAGCGCTCTGTAAAATCCTTTCACACACACATCTGGAGGTGTTCTAAATGCCAAATCATAAATGCCAACAAATAAAATGTGAATTAAAAAAGAAACTGTAATTGAATATTACACCCCTTGGTCAAACTCCTCCATGTTAAATGTGATATCCAGCATCAGAGTTATTGGTTTATACTGTGCCTAGTATCAGAGTTTCACTAGATCATACAAATATATTGTCCACTTCATTCTAGTATGTAATTTCTTACAGAAAAAAGAAAAATCACGAAAGTTCTCAGTACAGAGTGAATGTTGGAAAGGCCTAGACAGAACCAGTACTCTCGACACAGTGAGCATCTGGATGAAGAGGAGATCATTGGAGGCACACCGCTCCGGGATAGCAGACAGTCAGACAGACATTCAATGTTGGCTTTGTTATCCTGTGCCCCCCAGGTATGCTCAGCCTTCTGAAAACTGATCTGACGCCAAGGGCACACCCTACTCTAATAGTAGGAACCAATTCTTCAACGCCTCATGCCCCTGCTTGACTTGACACAGGATTCCCAAGAAGAACAGTTTTTTCATTCAGCGGCACGATCATGCACTTTCCTCAGCTACTTCCATTTTAAAAACATGTTGACACTGCTCAGTGATGTGCTAGGTCACCTGTCGTGCATGATGGTTACAGAGAGGGCTAACCCAGGCGCCTTTTGGAAGGCCACACCGCCAGTAATGACATCACACACAGTGTCTGAACATGCACCGTTCATTGGTAAGACAGTGTAGATAACAGTATTACATATTGGGCAGAAGGCTACAATTGGTTTTTTGATCATCCGTCTATAGATTGCAGCGTGTGTACGCTGGGATCATCTCTCCATGTAGCTAATGCTAAGGTCCATCTAACTCTCACAAGTTACATTGAGAAAGACACGATAATATGCTAGAGCAGGCTACTCCATCAACAGGTAATCCGCTTGGTTGAATGAAACAGTTCTGGAGGAGGGTGAAGTTAGCTTTATTTGGAATTTCCTTTGAGGGCTGATACACAAATCATGAATGTTGACACATTAACGTGGCGTAACATATCTTTGCATGGATGATTCAAGCTGTCCTTCCAGTTCTGAAACACTGTACCGCATCAATGCCTTTTCATTTCGTTTTTCCCGCATTTGTTGTCGAAATCGAGTCTCTGCCTTTGAATAGGCCAAGTGCCTTATTGTAATTTGGCCTTCAACGCTAGGCAGCAATTGCACAAAGGACATAAGTTGTGGGGAATAGAAAGAAAAAAAAAGATACGTTTCAACATATTGAGAGCAGACGTGTACTGACAAGTTAGTGTGAAAGTATGTGATGCATGGTACAGAGCGGTTGCTCATCATCAGAAACTAACCATGGAATTTCCCAGAAATTATGTAAATTCAAGTTTACATAAAATTGTTATTGGGATTAAAAACAAGTAGGGTGCTGTATGCATAATAACTAATTGACAGTGTCCGTGTGCACTGTGATCGATTTTCAAACCGTAATCTTGCAAGCTTCGTTATAATGACATCTGTACGGGATTCAAGCTGAATGGTTGCTATCTTTGTTCTTCGTTTTCTCCATCTGGTTCTCCATCCCATTGGGAGTTATACCTACTTCCCAGCGCTCAAATTGTACGCAACTCGTGGTCTCAACTAGTACACCTTGTTTTCATTTGTGTGTTAAATATTGGTTGTGTTGCGCTTATGATTAGGTTTCAAACAGTTATGAGTTATACGGTAACTTGTTATATTAAAATAGAAAACGGGTACTGAAATGCATTTTTATTGTGTTTTGTTCGCAGATACTTTGTACTGTATTGCCCATGGCATAGCTTCCAGGTGCCAGACGATGGCAGCGTCAATCAACACTGGAGGATTACCATAAGCAGTGTTTGTTTTCGATCAGCGTTATGTGGGAAGATCGATATGGCCCTATATGTCCATTGGCGTTTCCAGCAATAAGAAGCAACATGTCAGCATTCATGATGTAGCAATGCAGAGAACCAAGAGCGTTGGGCTTTGAAAGTGAAACAACGAAATGTCTTCACCCACACGGAGTACCAAGGGGGGGGTCATTGAATTGTTTTGCTGTTGAGCCATATGGCAAGACAAGGACACAAAAGGACTAAGAACATTGAGCGTTCATTGTAATCAGCGTAGCTCGAGAGTCATGCGAGGGTCGTCAGCTCTAACTTACCTGCAAAATTAAAAAATCGTTTGTTTCATGGAGTTTATAATTTCTTGTGAACATTCTTTGAAAAATAAAAGCACTTGCAACATTGCAGACTATTGATATATTATTGAAATATTCCATACGCAAATGCTATTTAGGGCAAGACAGTGAAGGTACGCTATGTGTGAGGATGTCTGCGTTTATCTTGTGCATCTTCCTGTTTCTGCAGGTATAAGTGATGACGGGGCTCGGTGGGCTACGCTGGCCACGAACGTGATGAAAATAGGCAGAGCAGATTGTTGGGACACTTGATGTCAGCTTCAGGGACGGGTGTTTAATTTATTACCGCGAGCGCACTTGAACTTAGGGCGATCGATCCACGGATAAGGTTAGCAGAAGATGGCCATGCCCAACACGTTTTCACATGTGTAAAAGTGAGGAAAACTAAGGTAAGATGCATAGGAAACATTTTTACAATTGATCACCTTATGATTACAACGAGTTGCAAGAACGATCGGGACAATAACATTTTTAAGCCCACTATTCCTTTAAGTCTCTGCCCGGTAGCCACAATGAGAAGCTCTGTCTTAGTATCATTCCGAGCTAAAGGATTGGAAGCCATCCATGTTTGTATTGCGGCAGAGACACTATTCAGAGTGTCAGAATCCTCATCGTAGTTGCCTACAAGTTCGAATACCACCTGGGTGTCATCAGCATAGTTGGTGTAATCGGAAACCCAGGCGGTAAAGTAGGTCAATCAGTTGCCTTATGTAGATATTGAAGGATGGCGACATACAGGATCCCTATGGAACTACTGCATTAATGAAATCTGTGGAAGATTGAACACAGTTCACTGCCACTCTTGATACTCGAGGGCGAAGAAAAGAGAAGATCCAATCCGACGCCTTGATGGAGCAACCCGCTATGTCCTTCAACTAATTGACAAGAGTGGAATGATCAACTAGGTCAAAGGCGGCGTAGAGATCCAACAGCATCAGTAAGACTTGACTCCCACTTTCAATTATGCCAGTGAGGGTTGTTTTGAGATCTTGAAGGGCGGTTTCTGTCCCATGCCTTGCTCAAAATTCAGACTGATGTGTGCCTAAAATGTTGTTTCTTTCAAGAAAATCCTGAAACTGAAGATAGGCCACCTTGTCCATGATTTTGAGCAGAAAAGGGGCGTTAGTTATGGGACAATAGTTATTTGCTAGGAAAGGATCCAAGGAGCTTTTCCTATGTGGGTGTGACCCACCACTCTAAGTGATGCTGGAGCTATGCCCTCACTGAATGAGACATTGACCATTCTAGTGATCCAGGGTGTCAACAAAGGGAGTGATTCCTTAAGGAGGGTGGCTGGACATCTCTACCCTACATGTGGTGGGTTTTAGGTCAGTGACTATTTTAAATATTTCTGCTTCCGTACATTGTTTAAAGCTGAACTCAAATGTCTGGGAACTGGTAGCGATAGTATTTGGGAAAGGACCGGATATGGTGTTCAGCTTCAGTTGTTGGATTTGTTCTCCTGATGACCGAGATTTTGTTTGAAAATTCGTCTTGAATCATTTAGCACCAGGCTGTGTCTCGTTCGGTGGCCTGTTTGTTTAAATGTTTTCCTTCGAATTCCTTCAGAACTCTGAATAGCTCACTAGAGCTAGATGAACAAGTTACTTTCTTACCTGGTAACGTTCTTTCGATGGGATGGTCCGACGACGTATTCCATATCTATGACATGTAATCACCACAGCTGTGCTGCTTCGGAAACTTTTTTCGGCGTCTGCGTCCTGCATCAATGACGTCGATGCGCCGCCGTCGAGGACCTCCTCCGACGTCCGACGTCATCCGATGTGATAAGTAGGACGCACGACGCCCGTAGCCTCAGTTGTAGTTTTTTCCCCCAGAACGTGTGACATTAGTCAACTGCCAGTCAGACACAAAGCCTTGCGGAACGTAAGCTGCAATCGCAAAAGAAATTCTGCAGCGGGGAAGGCAGGGCGGGAGCGATATGGAATACGTCTTTGGACCATCCCATCGAAAGAACGTTACCAGGTAAGAAAGTAACTTGTTCTTCGAGGGGATTGGGTCCTCCGACGTATTCCATATCTATGACAGACTCCCAAAGCAGTACCAGAGCAAGGAGGAGGGAAAGAATTTAGAATCAAAATTTAGAATAGCCAAACAAATAGCAGAGCAAAGGACCGCCTTGCCAAAGGCCAGATCCTGTCCTCGGATGGAATCGAGGGAATAGTGACGTACAAACGTATGTACTGAAGCCCAGGTGGCTGCATCACAGATGTTGCAAATAGGAACACCCCTCTGCAGGGCAGTGGATGCAGCCATACCCCTGGTAGAATGGGCCCGCAAGCCAGCCGGTGGGTCCTTACCCACCAAGCGGTAACACTCTGAGATGGCCAAAATAATCCAGCGAGACAAAGTCTGTTTCGTCACAGCTTGCCCCAAACGCTTTCCAGCGTAACCAATAAAGAGTTGATCGTCCACTCTGACCCGGGACATGCGTGAAACATAAAAGCTTAAAGCTCTCCTAGGATCAAGCCTATGGAGCCTCTCCTCTTCCTTACCAGGATGCGGAGGAGGATAGAATGCCGGAAGAACAACCTTCTGGGCCAAATGAAATTCCGTCACTACCTTCGAAAGAAAAGAAGGACGAACTCTAAGGACAACCCTGTCCTTGTGAAATACAGTGAAAGGTGGCTTAACTGAAAGTGCCTGTAACTCACTCTGCGAGCGGAAGGAACCGCAACTAAAAACAGTTTTCAGAGTTAACAGCCTCAAAGGGCAAGAATGTAAAGGCTCAAACGGAGCACCCATAAGAAACGTAAGAACAAGGTTTAAATCCCAACCGGGCACCAGGAAAGGTGACGGAGGGAACACATTAGTGAGCCCTTTCAGAAACTGTGAAAATAAAGGGATTTTAAAGTAAGAACACTCTTCAGACGAGCGCTTAAAGATGGACAGCGCCGCCAGGTAACCTTTAATGGTACCCACTTGCAAGCCCCTGTGGGCCAAAGAAAGCAAAAAGGACAGAACCATGGGGATGTCACATGCAAAAGGATCCACATTCTGAACTCTGCACCAGTCGCAGAACTTACGCCAACGGCACAGAGACTTTGTTGCTGGCCTTCGGGCCGAAAGCAACACCTAATCACGTCTTCAGGGAGGTCCCAATCCTTATACCTCAACCTTTCAGAAGCCAAGCGTGAAGGTTGAGGGATCTGACCTCTGGATGGAGAACCTGACCCCCCTCCCGTGAGAGCAGATCGTCTCGGTAAGGAAGACGACGTAGAGGGCAGATGGACAAGTCGAGAAGGTCCGGGTACCACGTCCTCCGAGCCCACGCCGGAGCAATGAGGATCATCTGGGAACCGAACTTCCGTAACCTCCGCAGCACTTGCGGGATGACGGGGACTGGAGGAAACGCGTACAGCAGCGGGAATGACCACTCCACCACGAACGCGTCTCCTAAGGCTCCTTTTGGAGGAAATTCCCGCGAGCAAAACCTTTCGCACTTCCGGTTGACACTGGAGGCGAAGAGATCCACTTGAGGGGTCCCCCAAAGGGTGAACATCTCCAGGAGAATCTCCTGAGCCAACTCCCACTCGTGAGAGATCGCGCTCTGCCTGCTCAGAGCGTCCGCCGTCATGTTTTCGTCTCCGGCCAGATGAACTGCCGAGATCGAAACTTCCTGCTGGATGGCCCAGATCTCGAGCTGCATTGCCTCCTTGCACAGAGGAAGTGACCCTGCCCCCCCCCCCTTTTTGTTGAGGTAGTGCATGCCACTGTGTTGTCTGTCAGGATCAGGACACTCTTTCCTCGCACAGTCGTCAGAAAAGCCTTCAGGGCTAGCCTGACGGCCCTCAGCTCCAACAGATTGATATGGAGTCTGGACTCCGACGGAGACCAACGACCGCTGACTGTCAGCCCGTTGGCATGAGCTCCCCATCCCGTGAGGGATGCATCCGTCACGATCGTCACCTCCGGCCAGGGAAGCCAAAATGGAGCCCCCTTCATCAAGTTGCCTTCGACGGCTCACCACAGAAGGTCCCGGGCGACCGAGGGCGGCACCTGAACAGGGTCCGACATCCTGCCGGAGGACTGCGACCATTGTGTCTTGAGTTCCCACTGCAAAGATCTCATCCGCAGGCGAGCCTCTGGCACCAGAAGAATGCAGGATGCCATGAGGCCGAGCAACCTCAAGAACTCGAACGCTGGGAGCGTCTGGGCATGCTGAAACTTGTGCACCATCTGCTGAATGTGAAGAGCCCTCACCTGAGGAGGAAAACACTGCCACAGGGAAGTGTCGAGCACTGCTCCGATGTACTGGAGCCGCTGCGTTGGTGTCAAATGGGACTTCTTTAAATTGAGGGAGAAGCCCAGCCTGTGAAGGGAGTGGCAGGTGACGGACAGATGATCCAGGACTTGCTCGGGAGAGCTCCCCCTGATCAACCAATCGTCCAGGTAGGGGTAGATGTGAATCCCCCCCCCTTGCCCGAGATGCGCTGCCACCACCACCATGAGCTTGGTGAAAACCCTCGGGGGAGGTCAATCAGAACGGCAGGACCCGAAACTGAAAGTGCGAGTCACCAACCGCGAACCTCAGGTACTTCTTGTGCTTGGGATGGATTGGCACATGGAAGTAAGCATCCTTGAGGTCGAGTGACACCAAGCAGTCCTGAAGCTGAAGGGCCTGGAGGACTTGAGAGAGAGTAACCATCTTGAACTTGTCCTTCCTGAGGAGTCTGTTCAAACCGCGCAAGTCCATGATGGGTCTCAATCCCCCGTCTTTCTTTGAAATCAAAAAATAAGGGGAATACCATCCCTTGTTCCTCTCCGCTACAGGCACCAGTTCTATGGCGCCTTTCTCCAGCAGGGCTTGAATTTCCTGCGCAAGGAGCGGATCCGGACTCTGCAAAGAGGTTCCCCGGTGGATTGTCGCGAGGCCTGTGCCGAAAGGGAAGACAGTAGCCGTGGGTTATGATCTCCAGAACCCACAAATCTGAAGTAATGGCTTGCCACTCTACAAGATGCTGCGCCAGCCTTCCCCCAACCGGCGAACCATGGGACATGGCCTCATGACTGAGTGGGAGCGGCTGCGGCGTTACCTGAGGGCAAAGAGGCAACTGCCCGAGCGGCCTTGGCACCACGGGTACCCTGTCGTCCACCTCTGGTACCCCTGCGTTGGCCTCTTTGACTGCCAGCTCCTCTCGCTTTACTGAAGGACGAGTAATAGCGAAAGGAACCAACCCTCCACTGCTGTCCCCTAGGACGAAAAGGCAGAGGTTGGTGAACTGCAGCGGCCAACGACTTTGCTGCAGCTTTTGAGGTCTGCAACCTCTCAAGGCTCTCGTCAGCCTTGCTGCCAAAAAGGTGTTCACCGTCAAAGGGCATGTTGAGGAGCCGGGACTGCACATCAGGAGCAAAACCCGACTTCCGCAACCACGCAAACCTGCGTATCACGGTGCTCGTCGCCATGAACCTACTGACGCATTCAGCTAAGTCCAAACCCGACTGAACAGACTCACACATGGCATCCTTACCATCCTGGACCATAGCAAGGAAACCATCCCGTTCGTCCCCTTCGGGAATATGCTCAGCCGCTAACGCAACACAGTTCCACAGAGTGTGAGTGAAACGAGACACGGCACAAATGGAGTTGGCCGCCTGAAGCGCCATACCACCAGAAGAAAACACTTTCTTCGCCCAGCCATCAAAACGTTTGTCGTCCCTATTAGGAGGGATGGTAGGGTACGACGCCTGCTTTGCCGGGGCCGTGGCCGCCTGCACCACCAAACTCTCCGGAGTGGGGTGCCTGGTCAAGTAGCAGGGGTCGCTACTGGCTGGACGGTATTTTCACGACAAGGATCTGCCCACCGCCGGGAGACTCTCTGGAGCAGTCCAAGCCGCCGCCACCCTTCTCTGTAAAGCCACATGGAACGGCAGTACCGGGTTAGTTGGGGGACCAACATCAAGGATGTCCGTTAGATCATCCTGCACAAACTCCCCTGGGGAAGCAGACCATCCCAAGTACTCAGAAACCCTAGCCATAAGGCGCCGGTACGAGGAATCGGCATGAGAGCCAGGCTCAGGCCTACAAAACTCCACCTCCGGAGAGGTGTCCAGTCCACTGGCATCATGCAGTGACTGCCTCAAATCGTCAAACTGACTATGGCCCGAGACAATTTCATCTGGAACCTGACTAGGAACCAGGCCATCAGAATCCTCATCCGCCTCTGAAATATATTCCAGGTGGCGAAAAGAAGGCACCCGAGAGTGCTTGCTCTTAACCAGAGCCTTCCTAGGGGCTTCCCCCGTGCCACGGGGTACCTCCGACACGAAAGGCGTCGAGCGAATCGGCGCCGGCGTCGAGAGAACAGGCCTCGGCGCCGAGAGGATCAGCGTCAACGAAATCGGCGTCGACATCAGATGCAGCGCCGCCAGCATCGGCGGCGTCGAAAGCCCTCGAAGCCGGAGCCCAGAGCGTGTCCTTCGGCGACCTGAGCGTCGACGGCTTCGACGACTTCCTCGGAGCCGGAGCCTCGAGAAAGCCTGTCGACGCCTCAGACGTCGATGTTTTCCTCAAAGACCTCACAGGTGCACACGGTCTCGAACGCTTCGAGGACCGGGACCTGGAACGGGTACATCGAGAATGAGTCTCCTTGTCCGAACGGGTCCTCTCCCGTGACTCGTGCCGACCACTCTTGCGAGCGGTGTCTCTCGACCTCTCACGACCGACCCCACTCGGGGGCGCGGACGGCTTAGTACCCTGCGACTCAAGAATCGCCAGCATTTTCTTCCCGAAGGAAGCCCATTCCTCCGGCGTCGCACGGCTGGTGGGGTAAGCGACGTGCCGGGCAGAGTCCTCCGAAGAGGACCTGGAAGATGACCGGTGTCGGCGCTTCCGAGAATGCCTCGAAGAGGCTGAGGAGTGGCGAGACTGACTCCTAGAAGGAGACCCACGAGACTTCCGACGATGACGCGGAGAGTCACACCTCGAATCATCCGTCGAAAGCCCCGCAGACCTCGACTTCCGGGGCTTGGACACCCGACCTACCGACAACAACTTCTTACGTTCGCGTAAGGCTTTGGACGTGAGCGACTGGCAGTCGATACAGTCATCCGTGTCGTGGGCCTCCCCGAGGCACCAGAGGCAGGCGTCGTGCGAGTCCGTCACCGACATCTTGGACCCACACTCCCGGCACTTCTTGAAGCCCGGACGCGGGGTCGAAGACGAAGTAGAAGACATCTTCACACGAAGGATTTTCACAAAACAAACATGTTCGAAGAACCGAGAAGAACAGAACTCCAAAGAGTCGAGGCGTTAACCGAGATTCACGAAGCAACACGTTCGCGGAAAAAACGGAAATGAGGCTACGGACGTCGTGCGTCCTACTTATCACATCGGATGACGTCGGAGGAGGTCCTCGACTGCGGCGCATCGACGTCATCGACGCAGGACGCAGAAAAAAGTTTCCGAAGCAGCACAGCTGTGTTGATTACATGTCATAGATATGAATACGTCGGAGGACCCAATCCCCTCGAATTAGCATTACTAATCATAAATTCTAATATATAGATGTTGCCTCAATGATGGTGGTTTTAAAATTCTTAACTGCAACTAGTTTGTAAGGGCTTGAGTGGATAGATTTTTTCAACCTTCTCTTTCTAGCGCCCATTCTTCAATCATGACTGAAGCCTGGCTAGGCTGAAGCCTGTCACCGGACCACACGTCAGATTCAGGTTTAGGTTGTTAGTCAAGATGTCCGTCAAACGATGACCGTCGAAAGAAATTAAAACAGTTAACTCAGAAAAAGTAGCTTTACTACAGACTCTGCTTCACAGGTCAGACCACGATGGTGGAAATGAAATAATCTGAGGGATCTCAACGCGTTAGGGATAATGGGTATAGTAGAGGTCACACTAGGGATAATAGTACAAACACGCCTACGTCCCTTTGCTAACTTCGAAAACATGGCAATACCCCGCGCCTACCACTAGATGTCTTCCTATGCAAAGCATGTGATTGCAAGCAGATCGACAAGATATATGGGCTACATTACTCACCATAATCATTTTTCTGATGCTTGCATCTGCTTGGATTCACATGCTATGCATAGGCCGACATCTAGTGGAAGCTGCAGAGTATTACAGTTGTTTCCGAAACTCGAAAAAAGGGACGACGACAGGGCGTGCCAGTAATATTATCCCTAGTATGACGTCCACTGTATCCATGGTCCTTCACGCATCGAGGTTCCTCAGATTGTTTTGTTCTGACATGAGGTTGCATGAAGTGTAGTGTGAGTACAGTTGTATCTAAGCAGATATAGTCAGAAAGCTCATAATAACATCTATGCACCTTCTCTCAGGGGAGGAAGTGTGGGCGCATGTGAATCTAAGCAGATACAAGCAACAGAAACACGATTACGGTGAGTAATGTATCCCTTCTGAGGCTTGTGGAATCTGCTTAGATCACACTCTATGTATAAATTAGCGAGCAGTGTTAGGAGAAGGTGGTGGGTCATGAGAAGGAGTAGCGGAAAATAGATGTTTTATAACCGTTTGTCTCACCTGTGTATCTGTTTTGGAATGTGTGTCAATGCAGTAGTGCTGAGTAAAGGTGTGTACTGAGCTCCATGTAGCTGCTTTGCAAATGCGGTCTAAGGGGACATTTGCAGTAAAGGCCAGAGTAGCTTCAGTGCTCCTTGTGGAGTGAGCTCTTGGTGTAAAAGGCACAGTTTTGTTTTGATAATGAATAGCACAATTGAATACATCTTAGTATCCAGCTGGAGATGGCATTTTTTAGAAATGCGGTCTCCTTCTCTGCCTAGTGCTATGGAGACAAACAATTGATCTGTTTTCCTAAGTAGTCTGGTCTTGTTTAGACCACACTCCTCACATCCAGTGTGTGGAGTTTTACCTCAGCTGAGCTAGTTGGTCTCTGAAAGCCGGAAGCTCAATAGATTGGTTCACATGGAATTTAGCAATTAATTTAGGGGAGAACCTAGGAGGAGTACGTAAAACCAATTTATCTTTATGTATGATGAAGAAAGGGTCCTGCACTGACAATGCATGCAATTCACTAACTCTTCTTATGGAAGTAATAGCCACTAAGAAGGCAGTCTTGTATGTCAGGTGTTTAAAGCTTGACTTATTGACTTATACATAGGCTTGAATGGGGGCCCCATGAGCTTTGCTAGCCCTACATTGAGATCCCATCCTGGTGGTGGGTTTGAATTAGGAGGGTGGAGTCTCTTGACTCCCTCCATGAATGCCTCAATGACTGGAAACTTCCACCACGGTACCTTGCTTTGAGAGGTGGTATAAGCTGATAAAGCTGCCAGGTGGACCTTTATAGAGTTGAATACTAAACCCAAGTCTAACAAGTGAGCATACATTATATGGGGTTTGTTTGGACTGACCCCAAACTACGAATCTCCTCCACTTCTCGAAATAACAGTGTCTAGGGTTAGGTTTTCTTGCCTCCTTGAGGATATCCATACACCGCCGTGGTAAATTAAAGGCATGGTCTAGTTAAACTTTTTATTGTCCCTACGGGTCGGCCATGTTTTTTTAAGCCTAAGTAGCTCGATTTTAGAAAACTTTCCTATGGACCTTACCCGAGTTTTCGTCCATTAAACGCACGCGAAAACAAGCACCAGGGAGCCGCCATTTTCTGATAATCCTATCTTTTCCCCGATCGCCCTGGCTGACCTGCTTTTGCGGCACTAAATCAATTCCCCCGCCCCTGAGCCTGTCATCAGCAGATTTGTACCGCCCATTTCCCAACGCCAAAGCACACCTCGTGTCAACATTCGCTGCGCTTCAGCTAATGACGTGTCGCCATGGAAATGGCAGGACGCCTATCTCCTCAATAAGTATAAACAGACCGTTTCACAACACACAGCATCCGATTTTCGATTCTATTCCTCTCTCTGTGTTACTTTGAGTATTCTGTGACTCGTTTCAGTGCTCTGGTCAGCTACCTTCGCCGCTAGTAGCCCGTGCGAACAGATACCAGTACCACCGCTAGAAATTATTTCAGTTTGTTTAACACACAATGGCTACAATAATGCCCTACATGTACGAGCCCGAGTATACCGAGGAGGAACTACTGGAAAGGGAAGCACGCGAAAACGATGGGGATTCGGACGGCAGTTGGCAGGACGAATCAACAGATGAAGAGCCTGGGCCTAGTCGAATGGACGCCGTCTCCACCTGGTGCACATGCAATCGGTGAGCTAATGCCAACTGAGGACGAGAACTGCTACTGCCGAGAAAACTCGGGATGCCTGGCCTACATTTTGGAAGGCGAGTCACGACCGCAATGCATCACCGAGCTGCCAGACTTCAGGGCAGCCTGCCTCACACGGGCCGTGAGAATAATGATGGTGCTTATGCACGAACTTCGAGCAACTGTTCGTCCTCGTAATCCGAGTAACGAGTAAGTATACTCTGCTTGTCATGCCACTCCTATTTCATGGTCTTCTACTATATCCAAAATTACATCTACATATCATTGTAACGCATGTAAGTCGTTGAATAGTGTGCATTGTCTAGATAGCATTTGTCAGTGTAAAATGTCATTAGTTACAAGAAATGTCATTGACAACAAACGTTTATTAAACTTATCTTGGTAATTTAAAAACAGTTTGTTTCATTCCTTTTCACAGGTGGTACAGGCTGGTGGCCTATCGTTCCTTTACATGGTGGCTTCACGGGAGGCTTGGACACCGCGTTCGAAGAGCGATACCCGCCTGTACCGTTCGTGCCATTAGAGAAACGTTCCCGAGTGACAGCGGTCAGTACAGGGGATTTTCTCTCGCTGTGCTGCAACCTGACCTGTATAATCTTTAAAGTCTTGTATTTTTGTGTTATGAAAATAAGATACAAAATAAAACACCACATATTTTAACAACGGTTGTCTCGATTTTTTAAATGAATCAAGTGTGTCTCCATTCAAGGATGGACGTCAGACATCTGTGCTCCGAATGGGTGAAGGTCTGGTTGCTGTGAAGCAGGGTGGTCACTATCTATCTAAGCTAACATAACATATTCTCGATAATGCATGCACTAAAACACACTTGTTCAAAGTCTTTCAGTAGGTTATGTCTCTATAAAAGTCACACATATCTATACTAACATTTACCATTGGATTATACAGTCTTGACCACTATAATACACCGGTTGAAGTGTGGGTCTGTGCTCACAAGAATCTCCGGTATGTGGCATTTGTTATTGATAAGCAACGAAATACTATCATTGATATAAAGGCGATATACTGTATATTGATAGAAAGGCGGTTCGCGCCGGTGGATGCGCGCTGGCATGGGGGGCTGTCAGGGGCGCGAAAGGCCAAGGTGCCAAACTACATGTACATTTCAAAAGGTGTCCCACGCCAAGGGGCCATCGGTCACATGGCCTCCTCAGACCCTGTGTCTCCAGCCAGGCCTCCCCTTGAAGCAGGCCGCCCCCCTGCTATCCACATAAGTGTGTCTCCATTCAGCAGTCTTCCTGTGCCTTATCTGCACGCCCCAGGGCCATCCATCCCACCCCCTCTATCAAAGGCGGTTCACACCCGGGGATGAGCGCTGGCATGGGGGGCTGTCAGGGGCGCGAAAGGCCAAGGTCCAAACTGCATGTACACTTCAAAAGAAAGGTGTCCCACGCCAAGGGGCCATCGGTCACATGGCCTCCTCAGACCCTGTGTCTCCAGGCAGGCTTCCCCTTCAAGTAGGCCGCCCCCCTAATACCACGACATACACACGTCATTCATTCACAAACACACCCCAGTTTCTAATACTTTAAAAACCACTCGATATGTCTCATGAGAACATCTTTGTGCTTTGCAAGTCAACCTGGGAACCACTGAGATCTATGCTAATCTGCTCGTCGTCGTGCTATCCGTGAACCTCTGTGACCGCTTCGAGCATACCCATCAGTGCGCTACCTGTGGCCATCCACCTATTCTCCCGCAACATACTGCTCTGCTTGCTGAATCCAACTGTTTGTTGGTCAAGGTAAGGCCATGTATCCTGGTCATATTTCGCAGATTTTTAAATTTCTATCCATTTTCGAGTAGAGTACACAATAGTGCTATGTTCATTGGTCTCATTGGTATTGACTTGAGTTTCCATTGCTATGCTATCAATAGATCTATTTATTTTCATCTGTGTCTATTGTCATTGAATTGCATCCTTCGGGGGTCCAGTCTATAATGTAAGCATGTTTCCTTCTCGTGCAAGACAGAACATCCAAGGGACGAGTCACATGTTCAGATTTCAGTCACATCAATTATCCATTTCTGCAACTTATGCAAATACTAAGCAGCACATAATGAACTGGTATAGTTCCTGCGACCAAAACAAACCTTGCATTGATCATTGTATGATTAATTTACTTTTGTATCAAATCTTTACTCTTGAAGATTGTATAATAATGTCGATATTTACTTTTCAGATTTATCAACAATGCCTGCCTGTTCGATTAGCGGTTGCCCTTCGAAGACCCATGCAAAATCTGAAGGAACTACAATGCATGTATTCCCGAAAACTGTTGATCGAATAAGAGAATGGGTCAGACATTGCGGATATCCACTGGATGAGCTGGAAAGTAGAGTCCAACAAGTCTTAGAGGACAAGAGGGGTGATCGATACCGCATCTGCAGCCGGCACTTTTCCTTGGACATGTACAAAACTTCTTGGGTAACAAAGAAGAATAAACGGCGAACGACACGGAAATTGCGCGAAAACGCTATTCCCACTCTATTCGTCCACATTCCGCCACCGGTGAGTCAAGTGTCCGGATTTAGCTTTCGGCCTTGCGGTAGTGTGTAGCCGAATGGATTAATTGATATTGTAGGTGTTCTATCCCTTGTAATAATTTCGATATTGATATGTGTATAGTTTTTTGAATAATGACATTTATCAATATATTCTTTTTCGATTTCCTAACCCACAAACCAATGTATATATATATATATGGGGACAGGGAAATGTGCTGTATTGAGCATTTTTCAAGTATTCTGTCGGCTTACATGGCTATTTTTAATATTGGCATTTCATTATCAATCATTAATTGACCTTTACAACTTCTTGACTATCCCTTGAATCTGAAGCAAGAACATTCTACATCCTTGACGTGGTCACAGTTATCAACCACTTCTAGCGCGTATCAGGTAATCTTACTGGGCTAATCCGCTACATACTTGTTTTATGCATGTCAAGTAATAGTTTTATTCTATCGTGTAATTATTTTACCGAATGTTTGGTTACTGCTTTCCAATTGATATACACCTTAGTTATCGTCCACTGGTGTTTGTTTTCAGTTATAATTAGTGTTATCCATACTAATGCAAGTACTGTCTTTCAGGGAGATGCTGAAGCGTCCGCCGCATCTACAACATTTCTAGATGTTTTTCAACATCAGGAGGTATGGATACTGACAGCTCCATCGAGCATCATCATCAGAGCTGGAATTCTTGTTGTTTGATTGTTCTACACAATGTTTCATTCGTGGTTAGCCGTTGATATGTACCTGTGCTGTCGACCCCAGGTGTGTGTTATGTTTTCACAATTGTAATCCTCACTAATGCAAGTACTATGTTTCAGGCAGTTGATGGAGCGTCAACCCCTGCACTTGATGCAGAGCCTGACATTCAAGTATACGAATCGGCGCAACAGCTTTCGGAAGTGCGCACTACTTTTGCAACATCCATAGATATTCTTCAGCAGCACGAGGTATGGATAATGACAGCTCCATCATGCGTGATCATATAACGTGATTCCATTTGCTATACTTTCTTCCCTATTAACGCAAGTGCTGTGTTTCAGGGAGACGACGAAGCTTGCACCACAATCACAACATCTCATTTAGATGATGCAGATGTAAAAGGAATTGTTGAAATAAGTCGATGAAATGTGATCATATTTGGATTTTCCTTGATTCTTTTGGACAATGCATCTTTCGCGGTTATCTCTTTATATGTACCTGTGCGTTCGACCCCAAGTGTGTGTTATGTTTCCAATATTGAAAACCATACTAATCCAAGTACTGTGTTTCAGTGAGATGCGGATGCCTCCGCTCCAATACAACCATTCATGGCAGTCCATGCAGAGCCAGAGGTATGGATACTGACAGTTCCATTGAAATAGATCATCACTGGTCGAATACTTGTCGTTTGATTGTTGCACACAATGTTTAAATCGTATTTGGCTATTGAGATGTACCTGTGTGTTCGTCCTCACGTGTGTTTTATGCTAACAATATTTTGATACATAGTAATGAAAGTACTATGTTTCAGGGAGACGATGGAGCCTCATTCCGTGCTGTCTATGCGGATACAGAAAATATAGTCGTTGCAGCGCAAGAGGAAGGGAGGACATGCGGAAATGAATCGGAGCTACAGCGTGCAGATGTTGAAGGTCGAGTCAAAAAAGTTGCAAAGAAAAAAAAACAAAAAAAGGTTAGTTACAAACAGTTCATAACTTTAAAAAAAATGTTTGTGCTGGGGACTATTTTATGTTTTTTTCCAGTCAATTCTACTACACTCCATCTTGTGTTTAAACTGAACATCCCTTTTCCAATCTCTCCTCCAGTTACCCGTGGGTGTCAGAACTATACACACACAGACAGTGAAGCGAATGAGAGATGTGGCATGCCAGACCGTGTACACTATGGAGGAACTATTAATTGAGGCAAGGCGTGTTCAGGCTCGAGATGCTCATGTCCAATGGCCAGAACATGAATTAATTGTGTTTGGAGACTACAGCAAAGTTGCATTGGACCATAGCTACAGTGCGACCGCACCACCACAAGAAGATGTTATTGAATGTATTGAAGACAGCTCTGAAGTAGTTGCAGATCAATTTACACAATCTACACCCGCCAAAAATTTGCCACCAAAAAACCTGTCGACATTGTTGTGTTCTCCGATCAATGTTGAAGTAATAGATGTTGAAATGACAGAGAATGAACCAGCCGCAGCATCCATAGACGCATCAGAACTTGATATCAGCGATATTACTTTCCGATGTGTTGAAATCTCCACAACGTCAAAGGCCGAAACAAGGTTGACGCAGGATGACAGTCTAATGAAAGAGAGCAAATACATTGTATTCGACAGTTGTTTGATGGAAATTATAAGTATGCTGAAATCTGTACATTCCATTAGAGGGAAAGTATGTGGGAAGCCATTGATTAATGTGGCTCGTCAAATAAAAGGCAGTAACGTCAAAATAAATGCTGCCTGTAGATTAAATCATAGGTTCTCATGGTCTGCACAACCGATGCTGGGGAAACTGCCAGCAAGCAATCTACTGTGTGCAGCTGCATCACTTTTTAGTGGCTCCAGTTTTAGAAAGTTAGAGGCTTTCTTTCAGTTTGTGGGACTCCATTTCATTTCTAAAGCGCTGTACTACACATACCAACGTGATTATCTGTTTACGGCCATTAGTGATGCTTGGAAAATTGAACAATGTCTCTAGCAAGTACATTCGAAGGCAAACGATTCAGGCTAGCCGGCGATGGACAGTGCGACAGCCCGGGATTTTCTGCCAAGTACTGCACCTACCACTTTCAGGACATGGATAGTAAGAAAATTGTGAGTTCGGTGGTCGTGCAGGTAACACAATGTACATCCTCAGTGGCCATGGAGAAACTAGGTTTTATAAAATCAGTGGAATATCTACAATCGAGGGGAATGCACATCGACCTCATAGCCACGGATAGACACGTTTCAATTGCCAAGACAATGAGAGAGCAGTTCCCACATATTAAACATCAATTTGACGTATGGCATCTTGCTAAATCAATCAATAAGAAAATCTCGGCTGCAGGGAAAAAAAAAGGTTTTGAAAGTATTTTGCAGTGGTCACATTCTATCACCAACCATCTTTGGTGGAGCTCAAAAACGTGAGGGGTCAGTGGAAATACTACTTGAAAAATGGCGGTCACTGATGCACCACTGTACCAACGTTCACCGCTGGACAGCAAATGAACATTTCCACCAATGTGAACATGGCCCTTTGTCCCCAGAGGAGGCACGGAAGAAGAAGTGGTTGATTCCATCTTCACCGACACACAAAGCCATTGAGAAGATTGTTTGACAAAACTATCAAGAGATTTGAGAGGACTGACAGCATTCTGTCACACAGGAGATTTGGAGGTGTTCCACAATATGTGCCTAAAGTACAGGCCAAAGCGCTTGCATTTTAGCTTTCGGGGCATGAAACATCGCACTCTACTAGCGGTCTTGGCCCATAACAGCAATGTCGGACGTGAACAATCTAGGACTAGGGGTAAAGTAAGGATGCCTCGCTACACTAAGGTGTTTTCAAAACAAATTAAGCAATGGGTGATCAAACCAGTCTATGATGAAATGCAGTTCGACTTTGTGAAAGGCCTTATTGTTGCTGTGTTAGAGAAGCACAGATATGGAATTTTGGACGTTTCTGTGCAGAGCAGTGATCCATTGCCACCGAACATTGCGACTGTGCCATGCCCACCCGAAGCACAGCTGATTGTGAAGTACAAATCCCGGTTTAAATAATTGCAATAAGATTGTCTTTTTGTAAATAAATGTTATTGTACAGTGTACCTGTAAACCTAACCCCTACCTTCACCATCATGGGTGGCGAACACGCTGGGTGTCATCTTTGAATTCTCTCTATTCACCTCACATATGTGTATGTATATATTTTTCTCATGTCTCATCTCATGTAAATGTAAATGCTGCGCACTGTTAACGGTGGGGAGGCTTGCGTATTGCAAATAATAAAACAAACAAATAAACAATAAATCTCACTTTTAACTCAACTCCTGTGGTACTTTATACTTTCCCTGACCTTCCGCCAAAAATTAAATGTCTCAATTTGGGCTGCAAAGCTCGCAGACAACGGGGACAAAATTGGGGCACTTAGAACGCGCCAGCCAAGCGGGCCGTGGCATTTGGGAGAGAAGCCAGTTCGCATTTGCACATTGAGGCGCACTACATAGACGGGTTCTAAACTTCAAGTTCTCACAGATGCCTATACTACGTGATGTTGCAAATAAAGAATGCGAAGGACAGCGCCCAGATGAGGCCCACAAGTCGCACTGGAAGTATAAGGGTCTATTGTTTTTTGACCTTGAGACAGGGACCATGCCGAAAGAACTACATTTGAAGGGAGTGCGCAATAACGTAAGAGACGATAAGGCAGAAAATTCAGAAACTAGACCGAGTTTCAGTTTTAGGTCAGTATACGAAAAATCATTGTCAAGAGCACGGTCCGTTTTACAGACTGCATTACGAAGAGACCCAATGGAAATTTCAAATATAATGTAAGTAAATCTTTACACGCTTATATACTGGAATGAAGATTTAATGAACGGATGCATGAATAAATGAATGAATGAAGAGCTAGGAAAAGCAAGTAAAACTGTTCGTAGTGGGCACATGGGCATGCAGGTCCACTGGTCTCACCGTTTGCGGTCCTTGGCCCAGCCACTTTTCCCTGCACTACGGGACTGTCTGTATCCTTCAGCCCCTTCTCCCGGCATTTACCTTGCACTTGCCAACAGCTGGCCCTATTATTTAATTTGTATTCAACTAACCATGTACAGCCCTTCCCCATGCGCGATCAGAAAGACACCTGGCCTAGTAGGATCGTTGTCTGTCTGCCCTTGTTCCCCACCTGCCTCGTCACGCCTAGAAACACTTGAGTATAGGCGCGTTACAAATGCCATATCATATCATTCCTCACGCATGTAGACTAACTGTCGTTTATCATTGTGTCTTGGCCTCGATTTATCTCGTTACTTTTCGCATTGATTTTAGAGACGAACATACTCCATTGAACTATCCTTGCAAGCAAATAGTTTCTGATCGGCCGTAATAAATAAAATGAGTAATATTAATGAAGTTCGGCTAGCGAGACTAATTATAATATTTTTGTTTTCATAACAGGTATTTGATCCCTTTCTGCCACTGCCATCTGTTTGAGACACCGGCGGATGGATTCTTCAGCAGACACCTGCAGCTTCGTGTCAACAACTGGAGCACGATCACCATATTATGGGACGATCGCCAAGGGCCCACATGCCCTTACGCTGTACTAGTGGCTAGAAGCAACATATCAACCTTTAGGCTGGACTAGTGCCTAGTTGATGGAACAGCCTTGCGGTTCACCGTGCTTCCAAAGTGATTCTTTTTACGAAAATGAACACCCTGTGTACCATAAAGGAACAGCGCGTGACTCAAGATGAAACGGAACAGTTATTGCGGATACAGATAAAAGAAAATAAATGGCTTCCGGAGTTCATATGTCAATTGCTGAATATTCTCTAAACATTTAATGTCAAATAAATGTACTTTAAAATGAAACAGCAACACGGTGCATTTGGTAAAGTACAGTTTCATATTCCGAATTGTGGCGCGCTGTGTTGTGAGTTGATCTGTGTTGGTTTCCGGGTTCTGTGTGGAGTCGCGCAAAAGACGACTGGGCGCGTTTGCCTACGCAGCGCAGTAACCTCACGGAGAGAGGCGTGGAATACAAATGTTTTGATAATGTCAGGCTCAGGGGCGGGGGAATTGATTTAGTGCCGCAAAAGCAGGTCAGCCAGGGCGATCGGGGAAAAGATAGGATTATCAGAAAATGGCGGCTCCCTGGTGCTTGTTTTCGCGTGCGTTTAATGGACGAAAACTCGGGTAAGGTCCATCGGAAAGTTTTCTAAAATCGAGCCACTTAGGCTTAAAAAAAACATGGCCGACCCGTAGGGACAATAAAAATTTTTACTAGCCCATGCCTTTAAGGTCAGTAGCCATGCTGCCAAGTTCATTGAGTGTGGTAGAGGGTATACTGTTCCCCTGTGTTGAGTTAACAGGTTGGTTAGGTATGGGAGTTTGATGGGATCGCACATGTGGATACCATGGTTGTCTCGTCCACATAGGAGCAACTAGGATAAGTGTCATCTGTTCTCTGTGCATCTTGTTCACTATCCTGCTCATTAATGGAGGTGGGGCGGGGGGGGGGGGCTAAGCGTAAGCAAATTTCGATGACCAGTTTGTCCATAGGGCGTTCCCCTTGGAGTCTGGCTGGGGGAACCTGGACGCGAAGTCTGGGCACTGCTCGTTTTCTCCTGTAGTGAACAAGTCTATTGTGGGGTAACCCCATTGAGAGAAAATGTGATCTACGACGCCCGAGTCTAGTTGCTACTAGTGTTCCTCTGGTAGGGGATCTCTGCTCAGAGAGTCTGCTAGAGTATGGCGTGTCCCTGGAACGTGTTGTGAGGATAGGGATATTCCTTGTCTGAGTGCCCATTTCCATATTTTCTGTGCCAACTTGGACAGACTTGGAGAGTGTGTCTCCCCCTGTTTGTTGATGAAGAACATCGCAGTTGTGCTGTCCGTCAGAATTTGAACCGACTGGTTCGTCAGTCGCATTTGAAATGCTTGGAGTACTGCTAGTACTTTCAGCAGGTTGATATGGTTCTGTGCGGTGACCTCGGTCCACAGACCATGTGCTGTGTTGTGAAGGTAGTGAGACCCCGACCCAGAGAGTGATACATCTGTTGTGACAATCGCTTGCGCTTCCGGATCGTGGACGGGTTTTTCCTTTAACAGATTTTCTCTTGACCACCAGCGTAGGCTCTGTACCAGTGTTGGCGAAACGACCACTAGATCGTCCCACTGACCACTTGCCTGAGACCATTGTTTCGCCAACCACTCCTGCATTGGTCGCATGCACAGACGTGCATGTGGGACTAGATATATGCACAATGCCATCATGCCTAGCAAATGCATAGCTTTGCGTACGCTTAACTGGAGACCGGCTTGATACTGGGGTATTTGCCAAAGCATGTTCTGCACTCTTTCCATGGAAGGGAAGCCAAGTCTGTTCTTCAGTCTAATACAGCTCCAAGGAACTGTTTTGATGTGTTTGGTACAAGACTTGATTTTTTTTCTCGTTTATCGAGAATCCCAATTGGAAGAGAAGATCTATGGTTCTTTGCGTGTTTAGTCTGCAAAGGTGGGGGGTCTCTCCTGTGATCAGCCAGTCGTCCAGATAGGGGTACACTGGGATTGCCTCCCTGCGCAAGTGTGCGCCACCACCGCCAGTATCCTTGGTTAATACGCTTGTAGCTGATGCTATTCCAAAGGGCTGCACCTTGAATTGGTAGTGCTGGTTTGCTACTTTGAACCGCAAGAGTTTTCTGTGTGCTGGGAACATTGAAATATGAAAATAGGCATCTTTCATATCCAATATTGCCATGTAAACTCCCCGTTTTAGCAGGGGAATTACTTCTTGTAGCAATGTCATGCAGAATTTTAGTGTTTGCAAGGCGCAAGTCTAATCCTGGGCGCATTGTCAGATCTTTCTTTGGTACAAAGAAGTATGTTTAATAAATACCCTTGGTTACCTCGTCGTTGGCACAATTTCTATGGCGTCCTAGAGGAGCAGCGCTCCTCATCTCCTATTGAGATGAGTAGTTCTTTTGATGTTTTCCTTTGGCACAGAGGGAGGTTTAATGGTGTTCCTATGAGCTCCACGCAATAACCTACCGCTACTGTTGATAACACCCACTTGTCCGTGGTTATTCCCTCCCATGCATGGGTGAAGTTTGAAATTCGTCCCCCTACTGGGGAGGCATGGAAGGGGACCAGTAGCGGGTTGTCATTGTTTGGGAGGCGTTCCTCCAACTCTGGAAGTGGAGCCGTGGCCCCTGCGCTGGCCTCTAGGATAGACCTGGGACGCTTGACTCTGGTTGCTGTTCCATGCAGAATTCTGGTTTTGACCATAGCCTGAACCTCTTTGGCAGTTTTGCCCACGAAAAAGACGTAAATTGGTTCCGCCTCTTTGCCCAGTTTGTTTGTTGGTTGGTAAGTTGGCCAAGAGATTTGAGAGTTTCATACTCCTCTTTGGCCAACTTTAGAGCATCCTCCACTGCTTATCCGAATAGTACATTTGGTTCCACTGGCATGTTGAGCAACGTTGCCTGTGTCTCCACCTTAAAACCGGATTGGCGAAGCCAAGCTTGCCGCTTGAGAATGGTTCCTTCAGCAATTATGCATCCGGCATGGTCTGCAGCGTCAAGGCTATTCTTTAACAGACTACTGGCAATAGCTTTGCCTTCAGGTGCTACAAGGGCAAGTTTACTTAGTAGAGGCGCCGGAGCAGAAACACCATGGACTCCAAAATGTCGTCCCATTTATTGCAGTCATAGCTCGCCAACAGTGCAGAATTGTTGGCGATTCTAACTTGGTACGCTGCCAAAGTTGCAACCTTCCTACCCAAGGTGTAGAGCTTCTTCCTCTCCTTGTCTGGAGGAGCTTCTGAAGAGGCTGGAGGTGTAACTGCCCTCTTCTGGGTAGTTGCGACTACCAGTGAATCAATCTGGTTTAAGCTGTCCTCGGATATATAATGGATCAGATGGTGCTGGTCGGAATAGTTTTTCTATTCATTGATTGGCCGCCCTGTTTTGATTGGGCGTTTCAAGAGAAGATTGGAAGCTCGTTTGAACTGACTTTAATATGGGTATAAACTGAGTGGCAGCTTTTTTGGTCTCCCAGGAGATCCTCTGGAAAATCCTTGTCTTGCTGAGTTTCGTGGGTTTCAATTCTGAAGTGCTCAGCTGCTTTGATTAATAGATCATTAAAGACTGGCTGATTATCCACTGGGGAATCAGGTAAGGGTGAGTCTTGTGCAATAGGATAATCTAAAGCAGTGGTCTTCAAACTTTTTTGGCCTGGGCCCCCCCCTGAGCAAAGTTTGGGCAGGCCGGGCCCCCCCAATGTGCCAGATGAACAGTATGTAGAAATCACTATGAATCTTTGCGTGCCGTCACTGCACCCTACTCCCAGTACAGACCCTGGGCTCTCCCCCACCCTACTCCCACCACTATCCCAGTGCTGCCACACATCCTGCTCCCACCACAGACCCATAACACAAGCATGCACACATCCATACACATTTAAATAAAAAAATAAATCGCCATAAACGTACCTTCTGCAGGGGCCTGCGCGTGGTTGCTAAAATGTCCCGCTCCAGGTTGCTCTGCCCGTATGTGCGAGGAGGCGCAGGAGCACCCCCTCGCACATACATACATGCAGTGCCCCTGCCAGCATTTCCAATGAGCTATGCAAGGCTGGCGAAGCAAAACACCCCCAGCGATGCATGGCTCTGTGATCAAGTGCGGCTGGGGAAATGAACTGCCAAAGGTAAACAGTGTTTCCCTTTGACAGTTCAGCCAGCCCAGGAGCACTCCCTCAGCTGGAAAAAGCAGCTGAGGGAGTGCTCAGTGTTTCACTGGGCTGGCTCATCGGCTCCTCCATAATGGGCGAGGTGGCCAGTGGGTGGACGCCCCCTCACCCATTATGGATGAGCCGGCAGGCTTGGTCTGGCCTATAGGGCAATAGGATGATGACCGTACCAAAAATGAAAAATGCTAGTGTAGGCCAGTCAAAACGGACCACTTTTTTGACCAAAGTGGGCCAGTTTGAAGAGTTACTTCACTATGCAGCTAGTAGTTTTGACCATTGTTGCTGAATAAATATTCTTTAAATATCACAATTTGTTTACATTTGAACAAAAAACAATCCCTTGGGTACTATTCAAACAGTCTGTGACTAAAGGACTGAATATCCATTTGCAACTGCTGGCCATTTTTACCATTGGTGCCTAAGACCGTTTTATGGTCCAGTCTGACCGTGTGAGCGGCCCCTTCCCATTTCCTCCAATCTATCCCCACAGTTTGAAGACCTCTGATCTAAAGTGTAAACTTCTGACTCTTCATCATTATCACCATCATCATCGCCATGATAGTATTCATCCTCCTCCTGATCTTCCTCTGTATCTGCATGCATGTCATAAAGGTCTGCAGTGCAAGACCTTTTAGTTGGAGCTTGGGATGAAAACAGGGGTTGAATAGTGGAAGCCCTGGGCTGAGAGTTTGAGGCCTGATCAGTTGGAGGTGTATTTTGAAAACATTCCAAAGCATTACGTTTTTTTTTTTTAAAGTCTGCAAAGAAAGACATTCTAGAAATAACTATGTCTTCCGATGACCACTTAGCCGAGCTGGGGAAGACCCCAGAATAAGGTACAGTAGGGGTTTGGGTAGGATCTTTATTATGTAGGGCCCGACTTAATGGGCCGTCCCCCTCATCTTGTGGGACACTCTTCCTCCTCTTGTGGGGCAGTTACAGTGTCCTCCACCCTCTGAGACTTCTCTTTATGGATCTTGGTCTTTTGAGACTTGTCCTTATGATTTGGGCTTTTAGAGGAAGGTTTTTGGAATTAGAACCTCTGATAAGGGTTTCTGGGTCATGTTTTTGAATCGGGTGAGATAACCCTGAATCTTTAAGCTTCCCTACCTGTTTCGACAAACGCATCGAGTTTCTGCAATGGGAAGGACCTTTGCTGCATCAGCCGACGTTTGGCGTTCGGTTGTGGTAATTTTGTGGGCGACGTCTTTAGTCTTATGGGGCCTCTCATGAGGCGACCGTGACTGAGTGCCCAGAGGACAGGGAATCCAACGATCTGACCCTAGACTCTGAATCTCAGCCTTTGTCTGGCGGAGTCTACGCATCGTCACGGGTTGTGCGTTTAGTGTGATGGGAAGATGTAGTGCTCTTGCCACTGGGTGTAGTGCCCACAACAGACCCGCCGGCCTGTCTCCCAGGGTCGGGGGCTAGCACTTGGGAAGGTGACTGTTCCCCGTCACCATCGACGTCCGAAAAGGCGGCGTTGCTGCAGTCACTGGAGGCCCCCTCCACGTCGGCCTCGGCCTGCATGGCGTGATGGGCCCAGCGCTTCGTTCTGCGATCCTTAAGGGTCTTGGATCGAAAGAGCCTACAAGCTCGACAGTGCCCTTCGTCGTAGTTCAAACAGAGGGTACAGACCCTGTTTGTCGATCCACGGAAATGTTTTATTAGATTGGGCAGAATTTAAAGGGTGTCTTATCCATGCCTGGGGAAGGCAGCCGGGGGATAAGGGGAAGGGGAGGAATACATTGTATAATGACCGCCCCTACTCTTAAACTTTGCAGAAGCAAATGGGGTTAGCCAAAGTTGAACTCTGCTTAATGCGACCGCTCACCATGGCGGAAAAAAACAATCTGAGGGACCTCGACGCGTGAAGGACCATGGGTACAGTCGATGTCACACTAGGGATAGTATTACTGGCACGCCCCGTCGACCTCCCTTCGAGTTTTGAAAACAACTAATATTCTGCAGCTTCCACTAGATGTCGGCCCATGCATAGCATGTTATCTAAGCAGATGCCACAAGCCTCCGAAATATGGATACATTACTCACTGCAATCTTATTTCTGATGTTTGCATCTGTTTGGATTCACATGCTATGTATAGGCCGACATCTAGTGGTAGTCGAATTAAATTATTTGTTTTCTAAACTCGAAAAGGGACGTCAACTGGGTGTGTCAGTAATACTATCCCTAGTGCAAGGTCTACTGTACCCATGGTCCTTCACGCGTCAAAGTCCCTCAGATTGTTTTGTTTCTGACATGCGGTAGCAGGTAGCATGAAGTGTAGCGTGAGTACATATGTAATAAAGCAGTAAATAGCGATTGAACATTAACATCCATGCACCTTTGACTCCAGGATGCGAGTAAGGTTGGGCACATGTGAATCTAAGCAGATACAAGCATTAGAAATGCGATTAGGGTGAGTAATGTATCCCTTCTGAGGATTGTGAATCTGCTAAGATCACATGCTATGCATAGATTAGCAAGCAGTATCTGGAGAAGGAGGGTTGTGAGAAGGTACAGCAGCAAATAGATGTTTTAGCACTGCTTGTCCCACCTGTGAATCTGCTTTAGACTTTCAATGCAGTAGTGCCGAGTAAAATTATGTATGGAACTCAAGTAGCTGCTTTGCAAATAGCTTCTAGGGGGACGTTTGCAATAAATGCTAAAGTAGCTCCTGTACCCTGGTACAGTGAGCTCTTGGTGTGAAAGTCAGGGTCTTCTTTGATAATGAATAGCACAGTTGTATGAAATTGACTATCCATTTGGAGATGGCGTTTTTTGAAATGTGATCACCTTCCCTACCAAGTACTATGGAAACAAAGAGTTGGTCTGTTTTCCTTAGAGGGTTTGTCTTGTTTACATAGCACAGGACCGCCCTCCTTAGATCTAGTGTATGGAGGCTTCTTTCAAAAGAGTTAAAAGGATTTTGGAAAAAGGTAGGTAGTTCGATGGATTGGCTGACATGGAACTTGGATATTAATTTTGGTGAAAACCTAGGATGTGTTCTAAAGATCACCTAGACCTTGTGGACTACCAAGAAAGAATCTTGAACAGATAATGCCTGTAGCTCACCAACCCATCTTATTGCGGTGATGGCTACCAGAAAAGCAGTCATGTAGTTTAAGTGTTTTAGGCTGGCATTGTGCAAAGGCTCAACAGGCAGACCCATGAGCTTTGAGAGCACCACATTAAGGTCCCACACTGGTGGGGAGTTAGAAAGGGGAGGGCATAGTCTCTTTACTCCTCCATGAAGGCTTTGATGACAGGAACTTTCCACCAAGAAACCTTTTTCTGTGAAGCGGTGTACGCAGACAGAGCCACTAGATGGAGTTAAATACGAGGCCAGTCGGTAAAGCATGAAGTGTAAAATGTTGGATGGAGTGCATTCAATTGTATTTAAGGATTGTGATCGGCACAATATTACCACCCTTTTCCACTTGTTAAAGTAACAGTGTCTGGTGGTGGGTTTCTATGCCTCTTTTAGGATATCCATACACAACTGAGGAAGTTTTAAGTGCCCAAACTCTATGACTTCAGGATCCAAGCTGACAAGCTTGATAGACTGAGGAAGTGGATGGAGTGTTGTGCACCTGTGCTGGCACAGCAGGTTGGGGGGTCATGGGAGTTTGATTGGTTTGTACATCACCAGCTTGAGCAGGTGTGGAAACCATGCTCGTCTTGTCCACACTGGAGCTATCAGGATTAGCGTGGCTTGTTCCGGGTGCATCTTGAGCAGTATCCTGCTGAGCAGTGATGAGCAGTGATGTTGGAGGGTGGGGGGAGAAAGCATAAGCAAACTTCTCTGACCAACTCAACCATAGGGCATTCCCCTTGGACTCTGGTTGGGGAAACATGGATACGAAGTCTAGGCAGTGTGTGTTTTGGCTTGTACCGAACAAGTCTATAGGAGGATAACCCCAAAGGAAAAAGATTTAGTCTAGTCTAGAGAAAGTAACTCCAAAAGGAAAATATTTAGTCTAGATCATCCCTTGAGCTGCCACTCATGTTCTTGCTCAGGGTGTCTGCTATAGCATTGAGTTCCCCTGGAACGGTGAAGGCAATGGGCTCCCCATCCGGAAGAGTGACGCGTCCGTAGTTAGCATTGCATGAACTGGTGGATTGAGAAAGGGGTTTCCTTTCAACAAGTTGTCTTTGGACCACCAGTGAAGAGCCCGTACCAGGGTTAGCGAAACACCCACTAGATTGTCCCACTGTCCGCTTGCTTCAGACCATTGTTTTGCTAAGCACTCTTGCATTGGGCGCATGTGCAGCCGCACAAGTGAAACTAGGTAGATGTATGAGACCATAATCTGAGAAGGCACATTGCCTTGCGTACCGTTTTCTGGCGACCGGCTAGATAGTGAGGTATTTGCTAGTGAGGTACTTTTTGTATGTAAAAACCACCCTGCATTCAAGTAACAACTCTTAAATTAGACCTTGCCTCACTGTAACTATAACCCAGTTACCTCCAGTTTCGGTGAGCTCTATAAATGTCAAAATAAATAAAATAAATACATTTGTAGCAGTATATTCTGAACTTGTTTGTTGGAGGGGAAGACTATACCTTCCCTTGTCTTTATGATTGCAACCAGGAATAGTTTTGTCTGACTGGGCACGAGACTTGATTTTTTTCTCATTGGAGAAACTAAATTGGAACAGAGGGTTGATTGTTCTTTGGGTGTTGAATGAGCAAATTTTAGACCTTTAGACCCTTGGAGCCGAGGCTATGCCAAAGGGGAGCACCTTGCATTGGTAGTGCTCTTGCGCCATCTGAAAGCACACGTATTTTTTGTGCGCTGGGGAAAGTATGCATTTTTTATATCCAATGTTGCCATGTAGTCCCCCTGCTTTAGAAGGGGAATCACTTCCTGAAGGGTTGTCATGTAAACTTTTTGTGGCTTGACATACGTGTTCGCTGGGCGCAGGCCTAATACCAGGCGCATTGTTAGGTCTTTTTTTGGCACAAGGAAGTACGTTGAATACCCTTGTTTACATGGTTTGGTAGGCTGATTTCTATGGCGTCCTTTTCCAGCAGTGTTTTCACCTCTTCCAGTAGTATGCGTTTTTCCCTCCTGTGTTGTCATTTTTTGTTTTAGCGGGTGGTTGGATGATATTTGTAGAAGCTCAATACAGTATCTGCCCGCCACGTTGGATAACACCAACATGTCTGAGGTGACCCTCTCTCATGCATGGGTGACGTGCAAGATACTGATTTACTTGGCTGGGGGTTCGACTGGATTTCTTTTCGTTGATAGAGAATCCTAGATTGAAAAGGAGATCTACTGTCTTCTGGGTATTTGTCTGGCATGTTCCGTACGAACCCCCTGTTCTGAGCCAGTCGTCAAGGTTGGGATGGACTGCTTGTACAAGTGAGCCGCCACTACCGCCAGTACCTTTGTGAACACCCTTGGGGCTGAGGCAATGCCGAAGGGGAGAACCTTGGGAGTCCTCCATCATGAACCTGAGGTACTTTCTCCGCGCTGGCAACATTGAATTATAAAAGTATATATCTTTCATGTCCAATGTGGCCATGTAATCCCCTGCAGCAGTAGTGGGATTACCTTTTGAAGTGTTATAATCCTGAACTTTTGAGGTTTGGCATACTTGTTCGCAGGGTGCAGGTTTAAAACAGGGCGCATGGTGAGATCCTTTTTGGATACAAGGAAGTACACAGAATAAATACCCTTGTTTACCTGGAGAAGCGGGACAACTTCAATAGTGCCCTCTTCTAGCAGGACCTGAACTACTTCCAGTAGGATGCGCAGGTATTCTGGCGACAGGCGTCTGCTTCTTGGTGGGTGGTAGCAAGGTGGTCGGAGAAACTAGATAAAATATCCCATGGCCAACGGTCTTTAGTACCCACTGATCTGAAGTGATCCCATCCCAGGTGTGGATAAATGAAGATCGGCGACCCCCGACCAGGGAAGCGTGGGAGGGGACCCGTACCGGCGAGTCACTTCGATGTGGAGGCAGGGGAGCCTCTGGGAGTAGAGTTTCTACCGCTGCCCTTGCCCCTACGAGAGCCTCTTTGCTGGTACTGGAAGTTGCCAGAGGAACCCTGACCGAAGGACCAGGGGGCATCCTGCCGAGCCGTACAGAGCTTGGTGCGAGCAGGAGAAGTATTGGCCACAAAAGGATCGGCAGGCGTTAGGGCCGCCAGGCTGGTGAAAAAGTTTAGCCGTAATCTGGCCAAGTGACTTTAAAGTCAAGTGCTCCTTTTTTGCAGTTTCCAGGGCGTTGTCAACCGCCTTCCCAAATAGGTTAGATTCCTCTACCGGATTGTTAATTAGAGAGGCTTATGTTTAGAGTTTGAACCGGGAGTTTTTTAACTAGGCATGCCGCTTGAGTAAGGTTCCCAGGGCGAGGATGCGTCCAGTGGTTTCGGCCGAATCCAGAGTGTTTTTCAGGATATTTTGGGTCACTTGTCTGCCTTCAGCCACGATTCCCAGCAGGCGTTATCGGGTAGGCTCTGGAACATCCTGAAGACCATCCTGTAATAAAAACCACTGAACATCACTGTAGCTCGCAAGAAGCATGGTGTTGTCAATTATCGTGGAGTAGGCTGCAGAGGCGGTTGAAGAAAGAAACAGCCCTGCTGTCCCTACTGTAAGGGCCAGCCCTGAGGGTCGAGGCCATGCGGTTAACAGTCACCGAGCAGGTGTAGATGTAGTCATCAGCGTCAGGAAACCCACGATCCGGCCGGCGAGAAGGTTGTTGAAGTTGACTAAATGATCATAGGCCGTGGGAATAGATATAGCAATGTAACTCTTAAGAACTCTGCATAAGAGGCCTACTAGGTTGGCGGAAAAAAACAATCTGGTGGACCTCGACGCGTGACGGATTTTGGGTACACTACACGGCACATTAGGTATAGTGTTACAGTCACTCCCATGTCGACGTCCCTTTCGATCTTCGGAAAAAAGATGCAATACTCTGCGATTACCACTAGATGTCGGACTATATACACAGCATGTGATTCTAAGCAGATCCACAAGCATCAGAAATACATTCTCCAAATAATGTCCTCCTCTCCTCCCCCCAACTCTCCCTACTGTGTAAGACAAAGCCTGAAGAATGGTAAGCCATCAGCGAGGCCCTTGAAACTCTGCAATACCTCCGAAATTGGAACTCCTCAAAATGCGACCAACCCGATGGCAGAAAAGAATAGATGAACTAAATCGGAGGATCTAGACGCGTGAAGGACCAGTACACTTCACAGTAGGGATAGTATTACAAACACGCCCTATTGGTGTCCCTTTTCCATTTTGAAAACAAGTCATGTAATTCTCAGCACCAACCACTAGATGGCCTATGCAAAGCATGTGATTCTAAGCAGATCCACAAGCCACAGAAATCTATACATATTCTCTCCTTGTTGACAACCCAACTCCTCTTTAAAGGCAATCAACCTCTCTTTTCTTCCTAGTGCCTTACACCATCAGTAAGCCTAAAAGAAGTATCCCTGAATGTATCTCAGACCATTAGCAGATCGACCTACCTTCACTCAGCCATCCCATTAACCTTGAAATAATGCTTAATTCCCTCCCTCTGGGATTCTCTGAAAATCTGATTTGTAAATAATGCATCATCGCATTGCCATCTGTCCTTCCCTCATCCTGTCCCCAGAAGATCTTCTGAAACTCCAGGCCTTGTGGGCCAGAAACAGGTCAGATTTTCATGAGATAAATTTGCATACAATGAGTCTAATTGCATGCACATTTCTTCTCATGAATATTCATGGGGGATAGCGTGAAAACCAATCAAGATTCCGGCCCTCGATGCCTGGAGCTGGACAACCTAAATGGAGGATAATAATTTCAAGGTCTGGAATAATATCCCTTCGGATTAGATATTGTTGTTCCTTTTCCCAAAACCGATCTTTCTAAATGATATATCCTGAGGAGAGTAGAAGTTAGCTCCACTGTGCAGGTTCCACTCCCTCCAGACATCCACCATCACAAAAGTCTTCAAAAGAGATTGCATGGGACCAGATTCCTCATCGTTCCTCCTCAAAACTACCTCAGACTGATAATTCATCATGTTCTGGGTGGGTACCTAAATAAAAAGCTCAAGACTATTTGGATTCCCTTAGCACACAAAGTGATTCTCTCAAAACAGAAGAGCATTTGTCCTTGATTATAGACAGACACTCTGTGCACCTTTTAACCATTAGGAATCATCCCTTCATACTTCCAGTGTGGCCCACCTTGAAACTAAAGCAGAGAAGAATGCTCTAACCTTTTTTCCTGCCTGAGAGGCAGAAAAAGAGGTGACCCATCGCCAGTACTTTTATCTACCTTTCCCGATCTAGCACATAATGTGTTTCCTGGAGGAATGTAATATCTAGGGCATTTTTTTTATAAATCCTTTGACAGCAGAGGATGCTTTTGTGGGGAAGAGCAGAGGCCCTCTACAGTTAGAGTGTCCATCAACCATCCTCCAGTAGTTCTATAACTAATAGATTATTGCACCCTGAGACCCACTACATTGGAAAATTAGCAGCACATTTGCTGTTCAAAAAATATTTACAGCAACCTCTTCAACTCTTTCCTGTAAACATGCCTTTCCTGCCTCAGTTCCGTATTTTGCTTCTCTCCCCCGCCACCCTTTCTCCTTCACCAAAGGGTGAGCACCTGAATAATACTCATACATCCCCTCCCCTTTCCTCCATCCTTGTGGGCCTCCCCCAACATGGGGATGGTGTCGGAACCTTTGGCAGCAAAAGATTTAGCTTCCCCTTTAAATTTTGTATAGCGCGAAGGGGCGCAGCCTTTAGAGTGTGTATGCCCCACCCTCCAGCCCCTCACCTCAGTCCCTTTTTCTGCACAGACGGTGTCAGACCTGGCAGCCTGAGCAGAGACTGTAGCTATTCGACAGCTCCCAGTTTTTTTTTCAAACTTCTTAAACTTTCCTTCGGTGCCTCACATCCACTGTCGTATGTCAGCTGCAGTAGGATTCACGATGTGCGTCTCATGCGACCACTCGTTCCCGGCCTCAGGTCCCCATGCACTATGTCTTGAGTGTTTTGGGGACCGAACACCACTGGGACGCATGTTCGACTTGCATCGCTCTCAGTCACAGGGCATTGAAGAATTGGTTGTTGCGGTGGAGGGAGATCTTCCACACTACTCGTCCGCCCCACCTTAAGGACTTCGTCTCCAGGACCTCTCGTCAAGACAAGGTGTACAGCTCCACAGTGCAGGGACTCCTTCCCCGGGGAAGCCTGGGGTCTCCTACGAGGACAGACCCGAGGCCACCCTACTCCTAGCTCCCAAGCTGAGGGGCTTAGGGACCCTAGCAGGCGGTCTTCAGAAGGGCAATCAAGTTCGTCCTCTTCTACCCTAGGGGGTATGGGATCGAGTACCACCTCCAAGAGTCAGTCCTCGGCTAGATCCAGCAAGGCAACCGGCATGGGTGCCGAGGGCATCCAGCCTACCGGAGCTCATGAGTTAAGGCTTTACAACTACCGGCCGTCCGGCTGAGGGCTCAGCGCCTACCAGAGTGATCTCTGAGGTTGACACCTCTGCTTCAGATGGAAGACCCAAGCTGTATCCTCTAGTGTCTGAGGCCTCTTTGCTCAAGACCTTCGCCACTCCCACCGAGGAGGTGGCACAAGACTCCAAAATGGTAGAGCGGCACGAGGCAGCCATCTTGGCTCCAGCTCAGGGCCCGCCAGTGCTTTCGCCCATGGAATGGGCTTTGCAGGATGATCCCAGCCCCCTTCCCCATCTGGAAGCTACGGTGCAGGGTTTTGGTCCCCTCAGGGACACATCTATCCAACACAGCCGTACGGCTACACGTACTTGGCACCTCAGCGCTTTGACCAAAGGCAGAGGCCTGGCTCATCGGAGGTCCGGGCACCAGAGACCCAGGGGCTTGTGACGACCGCTTCTTCGAGCTCTTCCACATACGTTCACGTCAGATGAAGGGGGTCCTGAAGGTGGTCATCCCACAGGTGGTGGTGCTCAGGCCCCCTCCAGTGAGTGGTACTCCCGTGCCTCCAGCGCTCCTGGTTCAGGGGCCGGTCCTTCCACCAGTTCAGGCCCTACGGGGCGTTCTGAACCCTCCTCCGGTACCAGCAACATCGGTCTGTGAAAAAGGGTGTGTGGGGGACGATGACGCAAAGGACAATAAGCCTTTGGCATCTGTTAAGGCCTTTCATGACCGCCTTGGGGGCCTGGCAGAGTTCTTGGGGAGTCCCTCTTCATGGGGAAGCCCTCCAGGAGTTGGGTGTGCTAGCAGAGGTCTTGGGGAAACGCACCACAATCAGGTCTGGCATCCCCCTCCAGAAGGATGTCCTGCAGGTGGCACGTAAGCTCTGCGAGAAACCCAGCGCCAATGCCCAGATGAATAAGTTGGACAGCAGGTTTAGGCTGACTGACGTGGAGATAATCCTCCTTGCCTCCCACCTGCAGCCCTATTCCTCTGTGGTGGCTGCAGCCTCCTATTCTAAACCATAGTCTTCCTCCACGTGAGCCACCTCCAGTTGCCACTCCAAGGAGGACAAAGGTCCATGCGTCTTTCGGAAAGCGCTGTTAGTCCATCTCAGGTCTGCATCTGCAGCAAGCAAACGCGGACGCCCTGTTTGCTGCGGCTTACCAGAAGCTGTGGCAGATCATCAGGGAATTTCTGCCCGACCTCCCTTCGGACAAGCAAGCCATCTTTCAAGGCTGGTCTGGCAGATGCCCGGGCCATTGCGTAGGACCCTCATGGAGTCTTCAGTCCCCACATAGACAGCCAGCAGAGGGTTGTGCCTTGGGGTTGAGATGAGAAGGATGGCAGGGATGTACGGCACAAAGTTTTCTTTTGGTGTGCAGGAGCGGAACCTGGATCTGCCCTTTGAGGGTGTGGACCTTTTTCCATTCGTTGACTGATAAGTTGACAAAGAAGAAAACCTCCACTAAAACTGCCAAGTCCTTGGCCATCCTGACAACAACCAGGTCAGAAATCCTTCCCTCAGTCTCGGGGCAGGACAGTTCAAGCCCTGCACTTTCTCCGGATTCAATGGGTTTCAGGACCGCAGTAGACGGATGCCTGACGGGTCGCCCAGTGACAACTGGGGAAATCAGCAGAGGATGTTGCATGGGTTTTTCTGCACCCCCTTCCTCGGCCCCCGCCTCAGACGCCAATAAGCAGTGACGTGGGTTACAGCCTCATCCTGGATCTGCTGCAGTTGTTTTACCAGGGTCCCGTCCATCTTCCGATCCCCAGCAGAGGCTTCCTGACGCGGCGGGGCAGTGGAACATCCAGACCCGGCCAAACTGGGCCTGTTTCCTGATCAGCTGAGGCTTCAGCATGCTCCATTTTCAGATGACAACTGGGATATCATTCAGCAGGTCAGGAGGACCTCGACTGGGTCCCAGTATAAGAGCATATGGACTATGTTTTGCAATTGGGCTTGTGACAAGGGTCTGTCATCTGTCCTTTAGAACAAGCCAGGTGTGCTGAAAAAGCCAGTACGTCATCCAGCGTTCAGGTGGATACTTGCCACACGTATTTGGCGGCCACTGGGGCTTACAAGAATTCCCCTGAGCATGAGTTTTCGGCAGCCAACCCAGTGGTTAAGGCCCACCTTAATAGGTTGACTAGGCTTTTTCCTCCGGCGCATAGGCTGCATCCGGTTTGGGACCTCAATATGGTTCTTGCAGCTCTGCAGCGCAAGCCCTTCGAGACAATAGCCCCTGTGGACATCTGCTTGGTGACACTAAAGACAGTTCTACTGATGGCTCTCACCTCTGCATGCAGGGTTAGTGAGCTGCAGGTGTGGCCTCATGCGAGCCCTCCACCTCATCTTGCGCACTCACCCAAACCTCATACAAAGATGGTCTCTCCGTTTCATCTGGATCAGGAAATCTGCCTGCCAGTTTTCTTCCTGAACCCGCAGTCAGAGGCAAAGTACTCTGCATTCCTTGGACCTCAAGCGGGTCCTCAACTTTTATCTCCCTCGGACGAAATCCTTCAGAAAGTCGGAGGCATTGTTCGCAACCTTCCTCACCAGCTCTCAGTCTTCCAAGGCTTCCTTCGCTGGTTGGATGGTTCAGGCCATTTCGGGGGGCGTACATGGCTATGGGCAGACCGGTTCTTGAGGAGATTCATGCCCATGCGGTCAAAGCCAAGTACACGGTCGTCGCGTTTCAGAGACATGCTTCTTGGGATGCCATCAGCAAGGCGGCTACATGGGCCACTCCTTCGGCCTTCTGTAAGCCCTACTCACTGGACACCAGCTCCAGGCGGGATGCAGAATTTGGTCAGGCGGTTCTGATGAACCTTTTTGCTTCGTCCTAGATATGAGGCAGGTTATCACAGCTCCACCCTATGTTTCTTGTTCAATGGAATCGCCCACAAGGAAGGAAAGGGGATGAGACACGAGTAATTAAAAAAACTCACCGTAGTGACTATAGTACTGATAGTCCATAGCCCCGTCAAACCCGCTAGTATGCCAATGGCTGATATGTCGATGAGTTCAAATGGGACTAAGGTGAGGCACCGGAGGACGGGGCCTCTGCGGGGCAGTCTCATGCCCGAGGCCACGTGCTATACTAAATTTAAAGGGGAAGCTACATTTTTCGCTGCCAAAGGTTCCGCTACTGCCCCCATGTTGGGGGACGCCCACAAGGATGGAGGAAAGGGGACTAAGAGTACTCTAGTCACTGCAGAGAGTAACTTTAATTTCTTCTCCATAGTGAGTAGTACCCATTTTCCTCATGTGTTTGACACCCTGTACCATGGCCCGCCTGTACCAGATCCCCTGCACCCCACTTCAGGCTGGACTCAAAAAGAAAATAAATAAGATGTATTAAGAAATTGCCAGCAAAATCTCAGGAAACTAGAAAAGAAATTCAGCCAATGGACTATTCCCACAATTGAACTCAACCAATTGTACTGTTATTCCCTCTCAAATACCCAAGCCACCACTGCCTCTTCTCTCGTGGTCTTAACAGTGCCGGCAAATGAAACCAATTTTTCCATTGCAAAATTCAGAGATTAATCACTCATCTTTTCCCCGGTGTCCATTCCTGTGAAACAATGAAACGAGCGAGGGGGTTAGACTATTTTTTATTTAGGCATTTGTAGAGCGTGCCAAACCCGAGGGCGCCTGGGGGCTGGTTAGAGTAAAGCTCGATACAGGTATTGTTAAATGCATACTTGAGGTCACTGGTTACAGTATGACATGAAGTAGACTGAGGTTACTGTTACATACACACAAAAGTTATACATACATAGTAGCATCGGTGGATTATAGGTCTTGCATGAATGGCCATGTTTTGAGGCTTTTGCAGAAGGACCAGAAGGATGATTCTGATCTAAGGGATAGAGGAAGTGCGTTCCAGTGTTTCGCCGCCACCACAGGGAAGCTGTGGCTGCCTGTCTTGTGACGCTGGGAATGGCGAGGAGGTGCGAACAAGCGGCCCTGGTAGGTCTGTTGGATTGTGATTTAGTGAATTTTCTGCGTTAGAGATAGAGTTTAGAACACAATGCGTTCGTGAACCGGTAGCCAGTGGGATTTCCGTCTGGCAGTGGAAATGTGCTATCTTTTTGGAATGTTCAAAGCAGCAGTATGTTGTATGATGTAAAGTTTTTTGATGTTGCGTGAAGTTGAGCCTGTGAATAGGGCATTGCAGTAGTCAATCCGGGAGAGGATGAGTGCTTTGGCAATCGTGATGCAGCTATCAGAGGTCAGGAATGGTCTACAGGCGTTTATAAGTTTCGATGTGTATACGGCCGCTGAGGTGATGGCTTTTACATGTCTTTGGAGTGCAAGTAGACCACCAGAGTTTTACTTCTAATTTTTACTAATATTAGCTCAGAGGTTTATTCTTTAAAATAAAACCTACAAAGAACCCATGCCACAGACACTCTTCGCCCCACAGCCAATCCAGTTAGCCTATTCAGTTTTTAAACTTTGAGCCTGCCACCCATGTTCTGCTGCTCCCTTCAATTCTGTTCCACTTCATCTACTAAATTTGAGGCTCCAATGTTTCCTTTCTGACATCCTCCTGCATACAATCTGACATCTAACTTGCCTGAGTGAGTAGGACCATTCCCCAACTTCAAAAATTTGGGCAAAAGATAACCCTGCTTGCACAGTGTCCCTTTTGCTCAACCAGGGAGTGAGTGGTCAGCACTCACATCATTTCCTAAGAGTCAACAAAGAGATCTTTGAAAATATGTATTTTATTGCCCTGAATCCATTACTCATTTTGTATAAAGATTCTTACTATTTCATGGACATGGACTCCCCTACTGGAGCCCTACGCTCCTCGAACTCCAACTCTTTGACTGTCAAATGCTTCTCCAAGCAGAAAGTGGGGGCATGTCTCCTGGCCTTCTCAGACTTGAGCCAGACCTTCTCAAGTTCCAGAAACTTCTCAAAACTCGGATATTCTCTACCTCTTTCCCTTCCCCGATTAATACCCAATTGCCGCTGTGACTGGTGGCCTGATCCTCATGAATCTCACAGGAAGACAGGCCCTTCTTCCCAGTCGATACCAGTACCCATCAAATCCCCCCCCCCCCCCCCCCCCCCCCCCAACTGCACTGGGATTGCGTGCCCTTGCTTGGGGGCTCTGCATCCCACTCTTGGGAGTCGCCTGCACTAGCACTTAGCCTGAGGTTCTCCCCTTGACTCCCCTTAGCACTTCCCTCCTGGCCTCCCCCGCCACCCCAACTCCCCACCCCCTCCCTATCTCCTGCACTTCTCCTCACTACACGTGCACATCCAAATGCCACAAGGCCTAGTAGGACCATGACTATTTAACTTTTTTTTTGCTATTGTTATTTTTCCCCTGTTCCCTCTCCATTTAGCTTTGTGGTGCTTTGAAACACTATTCAGTTGTATAAGCGCCTAAGAAATGCTCAATTTAAAAAAGAAAATAATATCTATAGATCTTAGGCCATTTGCAAGAGGACTTCCTCTTTATTCTCCATAAATTGTCAGATCCAAGCACCCCATCATCCTGAAACAGGCTAGTTACAATTTATTTGACCACCTTCCCCATACGGGCTGGCGACTCACTAGCAATCTGGGACCCCAGAAAGTGCAAGTTGCATCTCCATTTCCTATTCACTGCATCTTCAACTCCAAGCCTCTTGTTGGAGTTTGTATTTGTGAATCTTGCCTCACACTGCATTTCAAACAAGTCTAAAGTGTTTGTTGTTTCCCAAGACTTCAATTCTATCGTTAACCCTCTCAGCCCTTTCCCTCAACTATGTAATGTAGACGTACACCCGATTCTATAGGGCACAGATTTCATTTGAACGCCTTCATTTAATTTCCTTCAGCGAGATGTCAAACCTCTATTTAAGCGTGGGGTTCTATTGTGGTTGTAGGGGTCAAAGTGTGACTAGTACTTGGACCAAACCCTCTTTGATGTTTTCATGTTCTGGCTTATTAGTGGTCCGGAATAATGGCAAGTAGATGACAGGTGCACCTCACTATGGTGCAATGGAGCCATCTACCGGAGGGGGAGAATCTCTTAAAACACTCCGGCTGGTCGTAGGGTTCCACATCTTAATTTCCCCAGGGCTATGGCGCACAGCTCTGGGCCAGGATTCTCTGTGCGTTTTTGAGGTTCAGCATCACAGAGAGTGCTCAATGTGGAGACCACTGAAAAATCCTGCCTCTGATGTGCTCCAGGGGCACCATCTTTCTCGTGCAATATTCTCCCCATACACAATTAGGATATTTCTACCAGGGCCCACGTAGGTGGCCAACTCACTTTCCTTTGAGACTGTAGGGGAGGAATGGCCACGAGGCCCTCCTCACCTACAGCTCCCTCCCCAGGTGAGGACCATGGCTCGGTGGGAGCACCCTCATGCCACCCGGGCCCAGGTGGAGGGGGGTTCACCCGCCGACGACATTGCCCACACGCACCCTGTCTTTGCATTTACCGAAACTTAAGTTAGGCCTAGACGCCATCGTGCACAGCAAACATGGTGTGAGTTCAGCACACTGTAACGAGGCCCCCACCTTTGGAGGGCCTTTCATGCATCTCTGCCGCCTCAGCAGCCCTGGCAGATCCGCTGCGAGCGCGTTCCCATGAGAAAGTCGGAGATGAGCTAAACCCGAGATGCCAACACGGCAACATTATATTAGTAACAATGTGATATTGCACCCCGTATGACCCGGACCGCAAGGCCGGGGCAACGGGGAAAAAAGCTGAAGCATCACTATCTGAAGAAGGTAGAAAATAGTTCAAGTATTGGTGTTAATGAACTACCTCTGTTTAAAATGTGAACGAACCATAAAAATGTAACGTTATATGATATCCCTCCAGGTCTGGACTAATGCTGCTATAACCACGGAGAAAGATGTTGACCAAACGTGTAACCTCTATTTGTAAAAGTGTTTTTCAATAGTATGTAGAAACTTGAACTCATATATGTTTTGAATCACCCAAAGCGGCGAGCATCAATCTCTGTAGGCCGTAACCTAGATATCCCTCGTATAACGTCTAATGTACATACAATACGCACACAATGTAGTGAACATAATGTTAGGTAATGAAAAGGTACTGGAACCGACTGTATTAAAGAAATGTGTAACGAAAATGAAATATATATATATATATATGTGTGTCTGAATAACGTTAAAATAAGGCAGAACAGTATAAAACTTCTGCATTCACTGATCAGCAACGCACGAGGAAAATACCTTTGTGAGTATATGCAAGGTCATTCCCTCTCCCACCCCACCAAGCCTGCCAGATAAAAAAGCTAAGACTTGTGCTGCGCTCCCTCACCTCCCCCAACCAAGCTGGCGTTACTTCAGAGAGTCAGAGGCCCCGGCGCCGCAACCAAGGCCACAGCCCGCCACCTGTGTTATTTACAGCACGGTAATAAACCCACGGATGAACCCACTGATCTACCAGCACCCTCTCATAAATCCCCACGAACCCCCCCAAGAATCCTGACCCCGTGTAAGGACGACCCCCATCATTGGGACAAGACACAGAGACCCATCTATATAATAACTTCTAACGCAGCAGACAGACATGTATCACTCGGCCCAGGTCCCAGAGCCCCGTCCCGTGACCTAAAATACCGGTCAATAAGACACAGGTAAATCTCACCCCAACCAACAACCACCAGACCTCTCACGAGGTGCATTCCTCATGTGTTGTGTTTATTTTATAAGATAAGCTAGTGAAGCGATTTATTAATGAACGTAAATGTCATTTTCTGAATAACTGTAGTGTGCATGGCCTAGGGCAAATGAGACAGGAAAGGTATTCGTTATTGTCACAGGCTGCCCCAGCACATCAACACCGCATGGATGACCTCAAGCCGGCCTGCCAGGCCCAACCCAACCCACGAGGCTGACCAGTGACGTCGTCCCGCCAAGACCAACCCCGCGCCAGCAACACCTATAGTTAGTCGACACCACCCAATCCCAATTGACTTGTGCCCCCTATAGTGTTTAGGTGTTGATGACGTTTTTTGTATTAGAAATACGCCTGTCTTTGCTATTGTCAGGCAGAGCGCTCTCGTAGGTTGCAGAGTTCTTTGCATGCCTTATCCTTGGATAAACTCCCACTTACGCTCACCCGCACTCTGTCTTGGTCTTATTCCCACTACGGGAGAGTCCCTTATTGTCTCTCATTGCGGGGAGGATCGTGCTGAATTGGGGGCGCTTCCTTTCAGTGGTGACCCCGATAGCGTGATATCTCCAAACTATTTTTCCTAACTCCTTCTTAAACGACCCCCTTGTGGCACGAGAATCTCCGGTCGAGAAGGGATACGCACGGTGAGCCGTCTCCGGGAGGCCGCCCGCCAACGGCGACCGGCACAATAAGAAGTGCGCACTCAATGAGAAAGGGTACGGGATCCCGATTGGAAAAAAATCCCCTTTGAGTGCCGCTCGCCGGAGCCAGGGGCTGACCGTTGAGTTACCGGTGACGCCGCCTGGACGGACCCAGTTTCGGAGAGTATCGGTTCAAGACGGGCACGTGAGTACCGAGTGCGAGTGATCGTCAAGGGGAAAAGAAAGGGAATTGGGAATAACAGAACGGGGACAGGTAGAGGAGAAGAATATCGGGGGTCTACTACAGACGGGTCTTGAAATTTTCTTTATTCTTTCTTTTGCATATGGCCATTAGGAGTAAGAAATAAGTGACGTGGTAGAAGTGACGGAAACCTAGCTCCGAGAGGGGGTGGAAGGCGGCGCCGCATAGTGCTATCTAGACTAGTACTGGGAATATATGAAGAAGTGAGAAATAAGTTATTGGTGTCTAGCAAAAGGAGACACCGGGAATATTTTTTAGTGATTGTGCTCTCTCTCTCTATTTCTTCTTTTTCCATTTCCACGGGGTAGGGGGCGAAAATGAGAAGGGTATAAAGAAGTTAGAACATCTTAAAAAGCGGGGACTCAGTAGTGGCACGTACAGACGTGAACACAGTAACCTTAGCAGGAAAACAGGGACAGCTGGTTAGGGAGGAAAGGGAGGAGAAAGACAAAGAGTGTGAGTGGAAAGCATTGTGAAGGGTGCGCGCACCGTACGAGTGTGAGAGACGAACGGGTGGCCGCGAGGTGGTGTCAGAGAGTGTGGCCATAACCAGTACTTGATCAATTACAAGTGAGATCACATAAGAGTGCCTGGGAATGGGAAGGAGATGAGATATGGTGAGTGAGAAGAGATTTGTGCAGTGAATAACGGTGGGTGATAATTTTAAGAGGTCCGCTCTTGTCTGTGCCATAAAGGAATACATACGCATATTTACAGCTAATAAAAGGTAACGAAAGCGAACAAGGTAGCGCTAGCGATTTAAAGGATGGGGGCTGAAACTCCCTTGTCACACATTTGCAAGAGCTTGCCGGGATATGCTGAACGCATAAATAAATATCATGATCAATGGTTAACAGAATTGAAAGGGGAGGGGTTGCCCCAGATTTGGCCAGAAGGAGGGTCTTTTGACAAAAGCGTTCTTGATATGGTATGTACATGTATTCGCCTTAAGTATAAGGGAAAAAAATGGCAGAACAGGAAGGAGATATTAGATCTTTGGAGATTGTTTGAGGAAGTACCCCCACCCAAAGCTCCAGCTCCAAATATTGATTTACCCTCCACCACAGACAATCCACTAATGATCCCGCGAGAGGAAAAGGAACAGTTAAGTACAGAACAGCCTGCGGAAGTGGTTATGTTGTACCCAATATTACCTAAACCAGCCCCTGCAACAGGATATAGCGACCCGATTTATGTGCCTCCCCCTTCAACCAGCACGCCACAAAGACCAACTGCACCCCCACCATACGAAAACACTAGAGAGCACACCCAGGGAGGCACATAGAGAAGTTAACGAGTGACTTAGAGTCGAGGCTTACAGTGGCACGAGATGAGCTCTCAAGAATAAAAGACATATGTGAACGCACAGCGTGCGCCCCCACACAATCTGGACGCACGTCTAGAGCGTCGAGCGAAAGTAGACAAATTGAGGAAGGATGGAAAAAGGGGGAAATACTGTTCAGAATTGAGGAAGAACCGACCAGGATAATAGAAGTAGGGACAGCAGAAGGAAGCATTGGTGATGTCTCGCGAGAGAGAGGGATCAGAGAGGATTTGTTATGTGATGTCAGAGGAGGGGGGGATGAGAGTGATAGATTGAGCATGGCAGTAGGAGGAGAAGGCGAGGAGCTAGATGGGGCATGTTCACTGGGGACTATAGAGGATGAATGGATAGGACGACTAAGAAATAGGGTGGGGAAGATGGCGTCATTAGAGTCAGCAGTGACTAAGGAAAAGGAAGCTGCAACGGCAAAAGGGAAATTACAACTACCATTACTCCACAGGGGAGGTGGGAGGCCGAACTATATACCGTGGGCTCAGATGGACAAGGCTAACTTAATGAAATTACTACCACAGCTGTCAGGAGGGGCAAGCAAGTGGATATATGCATTTGAAAAACATACCGCGGGTATACCGCTGGCAGTAGGCGATGTGAAAAGCCTACTAGTGTCCGCAGTAGGGGATCAGGCAGACAGAGTGTGGGCTAAAGCGGGTTTTCCAGCTGTAACTTTGGAGTGTGATCGCCATGATGGGGCTTCTTTTAACACCGTGCGAGCAAGGGTGTGGGACGCACTGCGGGAAACCTTCCCAGATACCCCTGATCTGCAGTCAGTAATGCAATGTACCATGAATGATGGGGAGGACGCTATGGATTACATTCTCCGGGTGCAGGAGATGTGGAGAGCGGAAACGGGTACGCCCTGGCACCAATCCACGTCTCTATTTTACTTCATCATTAAAAGAGGGCTCCCAAAGGAAGTGCAAAAGGCACTAGATAAAATAGCAGGTGTTGAGGCAAAAGGCTGGCCGGAGATCCAAAGCATAATAGTACACCATTGTAAACGGATCAAAGAAAGAGAGAGGGAAGTAGCACAGAAAAGGTTGGCGGACGAGGCGAAGTTGGTTCAATCAAAATTGGTGAAGGTCGCAGCAGCGGTAGCGGGACTCCCACTCATACGGGAGGGAGAGGAAGGAGAGGAGGGGCAAATAGCAATACAAGGAAGAATAGCAGCGAATTGGGCAGGACAAGGGCAACGACAGTGGACAGAGCAGGAGCAGAACGGAGGTCCAACGTGGCAAGAGTGGGCCCCAAGAGGAGGAAGAGGTGGGTACAGGGGGCGAAGAGGAGGACAAGGGTATGGAGGAATGGGAGGAAATGGGTGGCAGGGTCCCAGAGGTCCACAGGGGAGCTGTTGGAATTGTGGGAGATGGGGGCATTACTCAAGGGAATGTAGGAGCAGACAAAACAACGGTTTCCAAGAGATAGAACAGTACGGACACCCCCATCCAGGAAGCCCCTACGGCCTCCCCATGGGACAATACCAGCAACCAGACAATGTAGTACAAAGGAGTAACGCACAACTACACGGACATCAATACCGAACACAAACCAGCCCACAGAATAATGACAATGTGCACTACACGCCTGGTAATACTTTCGCCACAGGAGCTAATGGGGCACCAGCCCCCGCACCTTACAGTGGAGTGTCAGTAGTTTCGGGGAATATTTTCGATCAAGGGGGGGCAATGAGACACCCCGCATAGGACAGCCCACAGAGAGCACTTGCGTGTCCAGTACTGTCTACGACCCACAATGCATCAGAGGAACCATTGATAGGAGCGCAGATAGGAGACAAGCAATTCATATTCATGGTGGATTCGGGAGCGGAGAAATCATGCATTAGAGAGGGCCGGTTCCCGTTATCTAATAGAACGTTAGAGACGCAGGGGTTCTCTGGGGCTGTAATTGAAGTTCCTTACACAGAGGTATTGGATGTGACAGTGGGGGGTAAAACAGTGAAAGCACCCTTACTGTACTATGAAAACTCTCCCATCAACTTACTGGGGAGAGATCTCTTGAGCAAACTAAACATGACCATATCATTCACAGGGAGCGGCATCGTATGTTCAACGCCAGGCATATGCCCCCTCCGTATATTAGCAGTAATACACGGCCACACAATAATAAAAGAGATCAGAGGGGTACCAAGAAATGAGGAGATGTTTGTTGAAGGCATGAGAACATTGGCTCTCATAGTACCAGAACTAAAAAGGGTGGAGTGGAGAATACCAGCAGAATTCCTTTTTCGTCCCATAGCAAGCCCTGACACTGCTCTTGGGGAAGTACTATCATTGGATTTGCATGCAATACATGTATCAGCAAACAGAATATGCGTGATTGGTATTGACATGGAAGGGTGTGAGTGGCGGACAGTATTGTGTACAAATGCAAATATCCCCCTGAGAGAGCTCTCGGACGAGGAGCTATTTTCTGACACTGAGGGAGATGGTGAAGTAGTGATGGAACTGGCAATGCCCTGCGACATCGTAGTTACAGCCAGACAAACTAAAGTTGAACTAATGGCGGTAGTAGGAGCACCGCATACATTTTTTGATGAAGACATGAGTTCAGTACCCGCTAACTTATGGACTAATGGCCCCCACGATGTAGGGTTGCTACATGAAGTTCAGCCTGTGGTGATAAAAGTAAAACAAGGAGCAATACTACCCCGGGTGAAACAATATCCACTGTCGCGAGAAGCAGAAGAAGGGATCAGAGAGACAATAGAAGCACTGCTAGCACAGGGTATAATAGTGCCCTCAAACTCCCCATGCAACACATGCATTTACCCAATCAAAAAAGCGAAGGGGGGTTCATGGAGGATGATACAAGATTTACGCCCATTGAACGATGTGGTAATGAAGGAGTTCCCTTTAGTCCCGAACCCGGCGACAATACTGTGCAACATTCCAAAAATAGCATCACACTTCACAGTAATTGACTTAAAAAATGCATTCTTTTCGATTCCCTTGGCAGAAGAGAGCAGGTACTTGACAGCATTTACATTGGGAGGAAGGAGGTTCGAACACTGCAGACTACCACAAGGATATTGCGAGAGCCCAAGCATATTTAACAGGGTACTACATGAAGATCTGGGGAATTTGTCTGTAGAAAGCACAGTGATTCAGTACGTTGATGATTTATTGGTTTGTGCACAGGCTGAGGAAGAATGCAGACAGGACTCGATAACACTCTTGACATTATTGGCAAATAAGGGGTACAAGGTGGACAAGGGGAAGTTACAATACTGTCTAACGGAGGTCCTATACTTGGGTCAGTTGATATCAAAGGATGGCAAGCGAATTATACCAGACAGGGCACAGGCGATTAGAACAATTGGGGAGCCCAAAACAGTAAAAGAGATGCAGAAATTTCTGGGTATGTGTAACTATTGCCGAGCATGGATATTGGACTATGCGGCGTACACAAGGCCCCTGCTACAGGCACTGAAAGAAGCACAACAAGAACACAAACACATAGAATGGACAGAGGTGACGAACACAGCATTTAACTCACTAAAAGAGCTGATATCAAGCGCTCCAGTACTAGCAAACCCAGATTATGGGCGCGAATTCTTCTTATTTTCACACTGCAAAGGAACATTGATGACAGCAGTACTGACACAGAAAACATCCTTAGGGCACAAACCACTAGCTTACTACAGCGGCACCCTAGACGCAGTAATGCAAGGTCATTTCGCCTGCGAGCAATCCCTAGCTGCAGCCGCGTTCGCAATTGAAAAAAGTGCCACGATAGTAATGGGCTGCCCGGTGACACTGTTCGTGGAACACTCACTTTTTGCAATATTAGAGCGAACAAAGAGCACATTGACAACACAACGCGCCACAGCATATGAGATAATACTGTCCAGCGCTAACATCCATATAGTAAGATGTAAAACAGTGAACCCAGCCACATTCATCACAGAGGCATGCACCATAGAGGACATGCAAAACCACAACTGCGCCACGTACACAGGTGACGAAAGTAAGGATCAAGTGATTTTTGAAAATGCCCTGACCGAGGGTGAGGTGTATTTTGTGGACGGGTCAGCATCAATCGACATGGAGACAGGAGAAAAGCATGTGGGTATGGCAGTGGTACGATTAGAGGAAGATGAATATGAGATACTAGTACAACACCGCCTCCCATCACACTATTCAGCGCAAGCAGCAGAACTAATAGCGCTAATAGAAGCATTGCATGCCGCCAAGGGGTGCGCAGTGACCATATATACAGACTCAGCATACATGACAACAACAGTTCACGGTGGGTTGGCCCGGTGGGGGCGGAGAGGGTTCCGACGAGCAGACGGAACGCCAGTCCAGCATGCAGAATTATTGAAAGAACTGATTGAGGCCCTGCAAGACCCCACGGCAGTGGCCATCGTAAAATGTCAAGCTCATACCACCAATACAGATTTTGTATCTTTGGGGAACGCGGCAGCAGACGCCGCTGCCAAAGCAGCTTCATATCTACAAAAAGGTGAAATAGGAGAGTACATGTTGCACCACACAGCAAGCCAAGAAGTCCCCACAGGATACAACATGATGTCCACACAGGAGATAATAGAGCTGCAAGAGGGAGCTAGTGCAGAGGAAAAATTGCTGTGGACTAAGAGAGGATGCAGCAAATCACCGACTGATTTATTGTGGCGACAAGAGAGTTCAGGAAAAGTGGTAATGCCAATCACGCTGTTAGAAATAGCATTTCAACAACTACACTTTCCTGCACACAACACAAAGAAACACATAATGGCAGAGATACAAGAAGATTGGTTTACACCTTGCCTCCAGGAACACGTCACAAGGTTAGCTCTAGAATGCACGACATGTCAAATTTACAACTCAGGTATGACATTGCGTACACTAAGGGGTACGATACCAAAACCAAGTGGCCCATTCAGAGAGCTCCACATTGATTATGTAGACATGGGAGAAAGGTGTAACGGGGCTCGATATATGATTGTGGTTGTATGTCCATTTTCGAGGTGGGTGGAGGCAGGCCCATGTGCCCGCCCTGACGCGAAGGGCGCCGCGAAGTTCCTAGTGCGGGAAGTGTTTCCGCGCTGGGGAATTTGCGACGTTATTCGCTCAGATAACGGGACGCATTTTGTTAATGAACTCTTTAAAGAAGTGACTACATTATTGGGAATAAAGCACAAATTATGTTCGATTTATCATCCTCAAAGTAATGGCGTCGTAGAAAAGATAAACGGCCTGTTAAAAAGCAGATTATCAAAACTTTGTTTTTCCCTTAAAAAGACTTGGATGTACTGCCTGCCTTTGGCCTTGTTTGAGCTACGAAACCAGCCAAGTAAGGATCACCATTTGTCCCCGCACGAGATCGTCACGGGAAGAAGAATGCACACAGCGCATTCGCCTCTCCGTGAGCGTTCTGATGCACACAGAAGCGCAGCTATATTGGGGGAGGAGTTCACAGAATACCTGCGAAAATTGACACGGGCAGCGCGCGTAATTTCAAAGCAACTAGCCCCCCCCTCGACAAGAGAGGAGGGGAACGCGACTGAACCAAACGGTTTGCCTGAAAAACCACTACAGCTAATGCCTGGTGACCTTATATATGTTAGAAGTTTTGTGCGGAGGTGGAACGCACCACGCTTCCATGGCCCCTATGAGGTAGTGTTTTGCACGCCTACAGCAGTAAAGGTTAAGGGCCTGCGATATTGGGTGCATTTGACAGATGTACGTAAAGCTTACAGCGCTGCGGAGAGTGAGGTGCAGGATGAGGCACAGGCAACAGCGGACGATGAAGTTGTGCGGAATGAATGATTTGAATTTTGTGTGCTTAATGAGATGAACAGTGAACACAATTAGCGCGCAACAAATGTCCTGGACTAAAACATGTACACATGTATATGTAAATTTTCTTTTTACAATTTTTGAAAGTTTTGCGTGGGGTTCTTTTTTCCCTTCCTGTACTCTTTAGGATGTTTTTTATTATTGTTGTTTTTAAAAATGTCATGTTTTTTATTATTTATATATATATATAGTAAGGTACGAATAATATTGACTGAAAGCTACCTTGTCTGTCAACAAACCCCCTTCCTCACCCAACCCTATATTTTATCACCGAAACGTTACAATGTGGAAATGCTTACATGTTTGTATTTAATGAACTTTTGTGTCTCAAACAGGATTTATCATGGCATCGAATGGGCAGCCTGCAACTAATAGATATGTTAGATTTAGAGAAATGTTAGTGGCTAGATTAACATATTCATTTGAATGTGGTTTATCAATGTGTGCTATCGTGTTCTTCATCTCAATGTTTTGTCTGGTGTTACACTGGATTATAGCGTTCATCTCTACCGAGATGAACGAGGGGGGAGGGGGGAACAACACCACCCTTGCTCCTGGAACGAAAACAATTCCGACTGTAGGTATCAAAGAAGGTGATTTCTTGATCTGGGATGGATCACACTTTGTGTGGGGATACTATACTACACCACCCACTGCTGTCCTCTCACAATGGAGAACCAAAAATGTAGATAATGACACAATGTCCCAACCTGGAACATACAACAACCACACGATCCCTCCCGCCCCAATTTCAAACAACGATCTCTTGTTTATTAATGAGGATGGAAAAGTGATTATGATGACAGAACACAAGTCCCTATATGAAGAATTAGAAAAGGGGGGTGGGAGGGAGGAAGGGGGGCCTGGTTCTTCACCTCCTATAACGAGAAGGTACAGAAGAAGGGAGAAAAGTAGGCGGAGAAGAGAGACTGGTGGAAAAGGGTATGATGAGTATTATGGGCTAGGGTTAGACAAAATGGAAGACCCACGACACCCTCACCAAGCAAATAAATGGTATGCAGATATGAGCACAACAGCTAAACAAACAACCAATGAGAGCTGTTATGTCTGCTCACTTATCCCCCATGCATCAGGCACACCTAAAGTATTGTTGCCACGAGAATTGCCCATTGTGGATGCCCAATGTCTCCTTCATCTCACGCTGTGTAGAATAAAGAACACTTTCCAAGCACACGATGTCTCTTTCAGAATGGTACAGAACAACAAAACGTGCTATTCGCAAGCGTCTGGAGTGATCTGCCTTAAAGAACCTTTCTTTGCAATACAAGGGACACTGTTTTCCGAAAGCAAATGGAAAGACGAAGAAGTGCTGTGCAAGGCAGAAGCACTGAAGGGTGTTCAACCGGAAAAGTTGCGGTGGATGGAAAGAACGTGCTTGCCAATATGGAAAGAACACATCCCTAAATTAACATGGGTAACAGCGATGGAAAAACCCTTTAAGCTACAAAGTGAAATACAAAACAAACTATGTTTCAAGGGAGAAGGAAAAATGGCAATAGGAACGAACAAGAACTGTAACAAAACTCTCACCATCCCAGATATGAAAAAAGGAACAGCAGCACTAATGGACACCTACTGGGTATGCGGGAACAAGGCGTACCTGCACCTTCCCCAATCATGGAGTGGTAGCTGCTCAATGGCCACTTTGCATTCAACACTAATGGTGATTCCCGAAAGCCATATTGACAGAAGTAACACGATGAACGAAGGCTTGAACCAGAATGCAGCGTCTCCAACTACACAAGCGCACCTTTATGTCCTGTCCTCCGGAGGGAAAGGAGAAGAGCTCTCAAGGAACAAGCGAGCCTCGAACTACATATCACAAGCATCATCTGATTTATTGGCACAGATCCCAGACAAGTATCGCCTGTTCAGCTCCGTGGAAACATTCTTTGCTTCACTAGTATCAAGTGTCCAAGCAAGAGCAAATGCAAAATGGCTCCAGATCACACGGTGGGAACTGATCCAGTTGGCCAATGACACTGAAGAAGGGTTTAACATAATAAAGGTGGAACTACGAGCTCTGCGATTAATGACCATGCAAAACAGGTATGTCCTAGACCTGTTAACAGCAATCGATGGAGGTGTTTGCCGAAAAATAGGAAGTGCATGCTGCACGTTCGTACCTTCTGAAGACGCAGAAAATGGGTCCCTGTCCCACGTTATTGAAGCAGTACATAACCTGGGCGAGAAGATGAAAATGGAAGGTGGAGCTGAGGATAGCTCGTGGTTCGACAATATCTTCTCCTGGGTTCCCTCATGGCTTGGAGTGACAATGAAGTTCCTGATACCAATAGTGGTGATCATCCTTGTGATGTTCTGCCTGTGCCAGGTGGGCCTCCGATGTTGTGCTAATGCAGTCCCTAACGGTGCAATGATGATGGTGACAATGGGCAACTCCGGTGGTACAATTAAAGCAACACAAGAAGTACATGTGCAGACAGGAACAGACAACACCCCCAGGTACCAGTTAGTGCCTATGTGCCGTGACAAGTACATAGTAGATAAGCTATGGCACACCACGATTAAAGAACCACGAGACGTAGAACTGGAATGGTATGAGGAGGTCTGGGTAGATCTGGAAGAGACCGGCGACTGTATATATTTGACATGTACACCAGACGAGTATGCTAGGAGAGGTGAGAGCTTAAGGGGGGTGTGCAGAGCATGGATGCCTATAAAAGGAACCCCTGCATGGGATGGTGCAGTGTTAGAAGAACAAGAATGTAGAAGATTAGAAGAGCTAAAGAAATTCGTTACTTTAAGTAACGAAAGGGGGGAATGTAGGGGAGGAATGGCCACGAGGCCCTCCTCACCTACAGCTCCCTCCCCAGGTGAGGACCATGGCTCGGTGGGAGCACCCTCATGCCACCCGGGCCCAGGTGGAGGGGGGTTCACCCGCCGACGACATTGCCCACACGCACCCTGTCTTTGCATTTACCGAAACTTAAGTTAGGCCTAGACGCCATCGTGCACAGCAAACATGGTGTGAGTTCAGCACACTGTAACGAGGCCCCCACCTTTGGAGGGCCTTTCATGCATCTCTGCCGCCTCAGCAGCCCTGGCAGATCCGCTGCGAGCGCGTTCCCATGAGAAAGTCGGAGATGAGCTAAACCCGAGATGCCAACACGGCAACATTATATTAGTAACAATGTGATATTGCACCCCGTATGACCCGGACCGCAAGGCCGGGGCAACGGGGAAAAAAGCTGAAGCATCACTATCTGAAGAAGGTAGAAAATAGTTCAAGTATTGGTGTTAATGAACTACCTCTGTTTAAAATGTGAACGAACCATAAAAATGTAACGTTATATGATATCCCTCCAGGTCTGGACTAATGCTGCTATAACCACGGAGAAAGATGTTGACCAAACGTGTAACCTCTATTTGTAAAAGTGTTTTTCAATAGTATGTAGAAACTTGAACTCATATATGTTTTGAATCACCCAAAGCGGCGAGCATCAATCTCTGTAGGCCGTAACCTAGATATCCCTCGTATAACGTCTAATGTACATACAATACGCACACAATGTAGTGAACATAATGTTAGGTAATGAAAAGGTACTGGAACCGACTGTATTAAAGAAATGTGTAACGAAAATGAAATATATATATATATATATGTGTGTCTGAATAACGTTAAAATAAGGCAGAACAGTATAAAACTTCTGCATTCACTGATCAGCAACGCACGAGGAAAATACCTTTGTGAGTATATGCAAGGTCATTCCCTCTCCCACCCCACCAAGCCTGCCAGATAAAAAAGCTAAGACTTGTGCTGCGCTCCCTCACCTCCCCCAACCAAGCTGGCGTTACTTCAGAGAGTCAGAGGCCCCGGCGCCGCAACCAAGGCCACAGCCCGCCACCTGTGTTATTTACAGCACGGTAATAAACCCACGGATGAACCCACTGATCTACCAGCACCCTCTCATAAATCCCCACGAACCCCCCCAAGAATCCTGACCCCGTGTAAGGACGACCCCCATCATTGGGACAAGACACAGAGACCCATCTATATAATAACTTCTAACGCAGCAGACAGACATGTATCACTCGGCCCAGGTCCCAGAGCCCCGTCCCGTGACCTAAAATACCGGTCAATAAGACACAGGTAAATCTCACCCCAACCAACAACCACCAGACCTCTCACGAGGTGCATTCCTCATGTGTTGTGTTTATTTTATAAGATAAGCTAGTGAAGCGATTTATTAATGAACGTAAATGTCATTTTCTGAATAACTGTAGTGTGCATGGCCTAGGGCAAATGAGACAGGAAAGGTATTCGTTATTGTCACAGGCTGCCCCAGCACATCAACACCGCATGGATGACCTCAAGCCGGCCTGCCAGGCCCAACCCAACCCACGAGGCTGACCAGTGACGTCGTCCCGCCAAGACCAACCCCGCGCCAGCAACACCTATAGTTAGTCGACACCACCCAATCCCAATTGACTTGTGCCCCCTATAGTGTTTAGGTGTTGATGACGTTTTTTGTATTAGAAATACGCCTGTCTTTGCTATTGTCAGGCAGAGCGCTCTCGTAGGTTGCAGAGTTCTTTGCATGCCTTATCCTTGGATAAACTCCCACTTACGCTCACCCGCACTCTGTCTTGGTCTTATTCCCACTACGGGAGAGTCCCTTATTGTCTCTCATTGCGGGGAGGATCGTGCTGAATTGGGGGCGCTTCCTTTCAAGACTCACCCATGTTGCAGGACCCACGCAGAAGCTTCACTTGCTGCAGGGTTCAATGAGCCTCAGATTCCCCTGGAGGAGCAGCAGACTTCCCCCATTTGAGGCTCAGCTCTTGAGCAATGTTTTCTGGTGCCAGCACTGCTTCACCTGTAGGAGGCACGGCGGTTAGGAGTCTTGGCCGCTGGAGTCCGGAGCTGCTTCGAGTCCAGACCATGTTCCAGTCCTGCAGACTGATCGGACAGTCACTTCCACCCCCTCCACCTCCAACGTCCGGCCCCTCAGGGGTTCCTCGAGCTGCCCAGGGATTTAGAGCAGGCCCTCACACGCTCCATGTAGGAGCCAGCAATGCCCTCAGCCCCTCCAATCTATTCAAACCTCATGTTCATGACACATTAGGGGGCAGTGTATTCTTAAACAGTACTGGGGCAATTTAAATCCAGAAGTACCGCTATATTTACATCAGTGGGATGGACAGGCTCAGCTCTTAGGTGTTCATTACCAGCCATGTCCCGGCATGCTCCAAATGTTTCACTTCTTACAATGGTAATGGGGATGACTACAAGACTCAGTTGTGTTAACGTGGATTGACACGCCACTAATGCATATAAACTAGCAGTACAATCAACTCCAATGCAGTTAAAGATTAAGTGAGAAATATTCCCAAACTTTATATCTGCCAAAACTATTAAATGCTTTGTAGCCAAATGAACAGAACTTTGATGTTGCTTATGAAATCTATTTTAGAGTCCAACATCCTGGCTGAAAATGACCAGCCACTGCTGCCCAGTCACCTATAGGAGCAGTTAAACTATGCTGATTACTAATAAAAGCAGAGTATTTTCTAAGATGATTTACTAGCTCAAAGGACTATTCACCGAAAAGAGCATTTAGGATTATTTTACCCTTTTAGTATGCATGTGTTCATAATATCAAGCCTCTTTATCCAATGTTCAGTCAGGTTTCGCGCACTCTGTGCTTGTTCAAGGCTAAGAGTTCAATTTACTCACCCCATCGCAAAGCATGCCCAGTTTTGTAAGCCAAATCTGTAATGTATGTAACAATTACACCACCAGAAGCACATGCAGAAAATGGCACAATATGATTACATTTAGTTAAAGGTAACAATGGAACAAATAAAATTACTAATTCCTGTTTAGGGGTGCTTAGGTACATTCACAAAACATGACTTCACACATTTTGTAACATGCTAATCAAATGTCCAAATAAAAGAATTGACTCCACTTTGTGGTCCTTGTGTAATGAAGGCCATATAGTGATCCTCAACCTGACCGCAGGGTGAGATTATTTTGATTGCTTTGTTACAATTCCAACAATACACACTATCTTAACAGCAACCCCTCTCTGTTGCAGCTTGCAAGATGGCTAAAATAAGATTACCACTTAAGCAGCATGTTCAGGCTTCAAAATTTGCACTCAGCACAGGCTAGTTATAATGGACTCTTGGCAAATAAGAAATGGTGTTCTGTGTTCATGTGGGTAACTGAGGGCTCGGGGGTGATTTTATGCCCGGGCCGCAGAACACCAATACCTGGGGCACCTGGACTAGTATTGAGTACATCGTCTTCGGAAGATCGAATCTGGCTGAAACTTTGCAGGCATCCATGTGGACCTCCAGAGGCAGGAATCCTTAACCAAAAGTCCCTTCACCAGAGTTCAGGACCGAGTATCCAACCAGCGATATTTGTTTCTTCTTGGCACTGAGAAAAACGTGTCAGAACCACAAAGAGCCGCTGAAGTGAGAGGAATCCATTGCTGCTGATGCTGACCCCTTCTCAAGAGCGCTGCCGATACCCGGCAAAGGTCCCACCCTTTCACCAGCACAACCAAGGAGCAGCAATCTGGGTCTGCAAACGTTGCACCTAGAAGGAAGCCATCTACAATTCCATCTTCATCGTTGAGGTACTGTGGGGTTTGGGGTCTAATTACCTGGTGCCATTTTGGATGCTTCCTAGTTTGGGAAGTGTTGTTTTCTCCAAGTCTGAGTGGACCACAACTCGCCTGTGCACGCTTTGCAGCTTGTGTGTGAACAGTAAGGCTCGTCTTGTTATTGGTAGTTGCTGCATTTTAGAATGGATTGTGCCTGGTTTATATATGAATATATTCTAATATACATTTAAGTGAGTATGTGTTTTCTTGGGTCGATGTATGTACTGATTTATTTTTACTGCTCTACAACTCTCAACTCCCTCCTAAGATAAGCCTGGTTGCTCAGCCACTCTCCCGACTTGTGTAGTAACTGCCTATATTAAGAGTTGGGTCTCTAATACCCATAGATAATTCTTATGAAGTCCCACACCAGTTGGACTTTAGAAAAACGTACCCAACAGGCACCGTCAGTGACGGTACCTCGTGGAGTCAGTGTGTGTACATCGACCACCCATCTGCTTCGCCAGGCTAGGGGCTCCTCTTATGCCCACAAACCCAATGCTACACCTCATTTTGCCTGCGGAACAAGTGCTTGCTCGCTCCCTCTCCTTTTCCTCCACCTCCTGGGTCCGAGCAGGGTAAAAGTAAATCACAGACAAAGGAACGAGAGCAAAATGAACCAATACACCATGTGCTGCCACCTTGCTCCCAAAAACCTCATTATGCAGTGGAGCTATTCAAGATAAGCAGCAGAAAAATATAGGGCTATAACCCTCTTTTTATTGAGGGTAAATAAGTAACAGAGCAAAAGGAAGAGAGTCAAGGCTACCCCTCTCTATGACGCACAGGAGGTGCGAAAAACCTACAGAAAGCTAGGAACTATTGTAAACTAGCCATTTGATCAGACATTATTTAGTCCTCTCACTGTTACACGGACATTCATCTTTTTTATATGATTCCTTACGTCCTTGCTCAGTCCAATACAGAGTTTACAAACACGTTTCCCATATATTCTTTTTCAAATGTCCTGCACTGTCTACCCACCAAATGGCATTTGGTGATATCAGATGACCATATGCCACCACACAATAATTGTATCCAACAGCAATAACTGTCTTTTACAACAAGCCGTGACCGATACACAGCTTAATTTTTTCAAGTATCCTTGCCAATAAAGTTGTAGGCAAATATAAAAAGAGCTCACGCTACATACGTATGCGCGCACTGTGAACCACTGATCCCCGGACCGTACTACTCACCGGCCACACAGTAAGCATTCTCTGATCAAAATTGACAGTGCACTGGACGATCAGCTCACTCCCTTGGCAGACCCTCTCCTTCCCCCCTTTTCACCAATTTACTCATCTGCCCGGCCTAATCCGGCACAGTATTGCCTCAATCAATAACGCCGCTCGTAGCGAGTGTTGCGAGGCAGCACTACGCGTCCATCATGGCCCAATTTTGTCTGCATGTTCTGCACAGTGAATATAGCGTACTCGCGCTCAATTGCGCTATGGCAGCAGCAATAACACCATCCAGCTGCTAAATTCACATCTCTTTACCAAACGTGATGTTGAACTCTTCTCAATACCGAAGCGATATATCATGCTTTATGTGTACATTATGATATATGATATGGCATTTATAACGCGCCTATACACAAGTGTTTCAAGGCGCGACGAGTGGGGGGGGAGACAAGGGGAGACAGACAAACGATCCTACTAGGCCAGGTGTCATTCAGATCGCGCAAGTGCAGGGTGGGGGGGGGGGGTGAAAGTAAGGGGGAAAGGGAGAGGAGAAGTGCAGTACAGGTTTAATAGATTACAAGATAAATAATAAGGGCCAGCTGGTGGCAAGTGCAAGATAAGTGCAGACAAGTGCTGGGGGGAGGGGCTGTAGGGATACAGAGACAGTCCCACAGTGCAGGGGTTGCCAGGTAGGCAGTGCAGGGGAGAGTGGCAGGGCCATGGACCGGGGTAGGTGAGTGGCCCTGTTGCAGATTCAGTGCAGTGCAGTTTCAGTAATATTAACAGGGGAGAGAAAAAGGAGGCAAAGAGGAAGGTTTTGAGGTGCTTCCGGAACCGGAGATGGTTCTCTTCAAGTTTCAGGGAGGCAGGAAGCCCCTGCAGCGGAGAGAGATCTACCCCCAACTCGTTGCTTGGAGAAGCGGCTGACCCTGAGGGAGTTGGAGGTGGATGAGCGAAGAGCTCGAGAAGGAAGATATTTAGGAAGAGAGAGTTGAAGGTATTTTGGCCCGAGGCCCCAGAAGGCCTTGTGGACAATGCAGAGGGTTTTGAACTTAATCCTCGCAGCCATTGGGAGCCAGTGTAGCGATTTCAGTCCTGGAGAGATACGGTCCCTGGGCTTGAGGCCAAGGACAAGTCTCGCAGTCCTGTTCTGGATGAGTTGCAAAGGGCAGAGAGTAGAGGCAGGCAGATTCAGATGGAGGCTGTTACAGTAGTCCAGCTTTGAGAGAAACAGGGCTCTAGAGACAGTGAGCTTCTGGGGGAAGGAAAGGAAGGATACCTCTGAGGAGGTGAAGCTGGTAGTGTGACTTCTTAGAGACGTCAGATATGTGATGAGAGAAAGAGTGTGGAGTCAAAGATGACCCCAAGGTTTTTAGCCTTGCAGGTAGGAGCAGGAAGAGGGCCAAGAGAGGTTCGGCCAGAGAGCTGCAGGAAAGGAGGGAGTGGGTGTGCCAATGAGTAGAATCTCAGTCTTACTGGCATTAAGGCAGAGGTCATTGGCGGCACACCATTCCTGGATAGCAGAAAGACGGTCAGAGATGAGGGAAGGAGAAGAGGAGGTCGAGGGTAGCCTGAAAATGAGCTGGGTATCATCCGCATAGCACTGAAAATTGGGGCAGAGAGCGGCGATGCGGTGGGCAAAAAGTGCCAAGTACTGGTTGAAAAGCCAGGGAGAGAGGTTGGATCACTGGGGGACACCACAGGTAGAGAAAAAGATGTCAGAGAGGAAGGACCCCAGTTGGACCTGGGAGGGTCGATTGGAGAGGAAAGAACAGCCACACCAGAGCCTGACCAGTGATACCCAGGTTATCACGGAGACGGTTGAGCAGGATGGTATGGTTGACAGTATCAAAGGCAGAAGAGAGATCAAGCAAAATGAGAACACAAGGAGTGTTTGAGTCAAGGTTCGAGAGCAGGTCCTCACGGATGTTCAGGAGCTCTGAAGCCAGACTGATGGTCGTGAAGACTACCAACAGATTCAGCATGGAGATTAAGCTGGGAGATGGCCAGTTTCTCCAGGAGCTTGCCCAGGAAGGGAGTGATCGAGATTGGGTGATAGTTAGCCGGGCAGGAGGGGTCGGAGGAGGGTTTCTTAAGAAGGGGGTGCACAAGGGAGTGCTTGAGGGGGGATGGGAAGACTCCAGAGGTGAAGGAGTGATTGGAGAAGTCATCCAGGGCAGGAGCCAAGGAGTCGATGTGGTCCTTGATGGTTTTGGAGGAGCATGGGTGGACCTGTTTTGACGAGACTTTCATAGATCGGTCTCGATTCTCGTTAGAATACAGGCACGACGACTCAGAACTTCACTGGTCCTTCAGCCACATCACACCTTTATGATGCATGGCACGGTTTTCACCCATCTGTAAGCACTACGCAGCAGGTGACATGTGCTCTGCCTTTGTCCACTGCACCACTCGGGAAGGACTTCCGCCTTCAGTTGCTCAACTCTATATGTTCGTAACGCCATCCGAAATATTAACACGCTTTACTGCAGAACACACCAAGTACCTTTTTTCACTGCTGGTTTGGAATGACAATTCCAGGAAACTTGTATCCAACTGGACTATTTTGAACAGCCCCAATGCTAGCCTTTCCTTTTCTCCATAGTCAACATTAGAGAACCTAAATGAAAATTGATAGCACTACGGAGGGAAGACTTTCGCCTTCAAGGGCCCCACTGGCTCCACTCCGTGTTCGCGACAAATACTAATGCGTTTCACCGTAGAACATACCAGGTACTTTTGCCTTTTTTTTAGTATGCAAACTCCATTAGACTCAAATCTTTTATATATCGGGGTTAATGTGAGCCCTCGCTTTTCTCTATAGTAACCACTAGATGCTTCAAATGAATACGTCTGTACATGAGACAGCCGTCCAACTTTCCCATCTCAAGACGACCATTAAACATCTATAGGTAGCTGCTAACGTACAGTCCCATTGTCAACTCTATAAAATAGGTTGTTTTGATCACACACCTCCGTTTTTAAAAAAACATTTATTTGCGTTTTTTAGATGAACATCTGCTTCTAAGTCTTTCGCTAATAACATCCCACAGTGTGCTGAAGACAGTTCGGAGCATTATATATTGTGTACCACTGATGCGAAACAGCTTCCGAACCAGACTCACCTATTTTGTGTCGACAGTAGAAATGTACTGATAATGTTTGACAGTACATGAAATAGCACCCATTGTGCTACTAACCTCACCGTGCACAGAATTGTATGTTCTATGCTCAGTGATTGATGAATCTTTGTTTTTAGTATGTTTCTTTAATGAGAATACATCATGGCTAGTTTGCAATAGTTCCTAGCTTTCTGTAGGTTTTTTGCACCTCCTGTGCGTCTTAGAGAGGGTTGCCCTTACTATGCTATTCAAGATAAGCCATCTCCGCCAGCTGACCTTCTCTGTGGACACGATGAACCCTCGATTGAGGGAAAGATGGACAGGCTCAGTTTGGATGTCTCACTACACCATCATGATCTCAACAAACAGGCCGACTGAATGGGGAAGGCTGAAAAGCACCTCCGAGTCCGAGGTCTCCCTCCGGAAAGTGGAGCGACAACTTTCCAATGTGACGCAGTGGATGAAGGTAAAAGGGGGCCGGATTGAGGAGAGCGAGCGGAGCTCCCGAAGAAACAATATCCATATTCTGGAGCTCCCAGAAAACGAGGAAGGGCCCAGTATGGAGCACTTCCTGGAAAAAAGTCTTGCTGAGCTTATGAAATCCAAGAGTCTCTCCAACTTCTTTGTCGACAGAGCACACCGGATGCCCACTGGTCTGACCACTTCCGGGAACCTCACAGAAGACTGGTCTCTAAACTCCTAAACTACTGTGATTGCGAAGCTCTGCTCCAGATGGCACAACGGTTCAAAAATTGCTTTCTTCCCGGATTACACTAGGGAAGTTCAGAAAACACGTCAATCCTTCAAATCAATCAAGAGGAAGCTCCAAATGTGGGAATTAAATATGCACTTTTCTTTCTGGGCACAGCTTAAGATTTACTTCAATGGGACAGTTCAACTTCACTGACCAGTGTGAAGAACGGACTTGGCTAGAGTTGCACACTGAAGTAGAGTTTGGTTCCCAGTATTGTGGCGGTACTTGCCTGATGGCTTGATCTCATGCTCTTCCCCTCATGTCTAGCCTGGTCCCAAGAAGCCACTACTCTTCCAGAGGAGGGAATGCAGACATCCTGGAATGAAGGTGTAGGGCCCAGTGAACACGCAAGATCATCAGAACCGAAAACCTAGGGGACAGGACTATATTTACCCAAGGGATTGATATGAAGGCCATGCTAGAATCAACGGGCATCGATGGCCTCATAACAGCGCAACAACCAATTGGTCATATGTTTGGCAACGTATTCTTCTGGTTGGGATGAAGTATGGGGTGTTCAGATTGCCATGTCACATTCCTTAGGCCATTCGCTCGTAATTTGTCCAATACACTTGGAACTTTTAGGTACATATACTTTATTTACTTACTGTGTTTTTAGTTCTAAATTTCACTTTACACAACATATACATTAAAAAATTCATTACAATACGACAAACAACTCACATTAAATATGAATTCATATAAAACACGTACATCACTACATATAGGCACAATATTTTCTTACCGACAGACAAGATCCCCAATATACAAATCCTCCCATCCCCTGCACACCGTAATGCTAGATAACTGGCTAAATTAAATTATATCAACAGTAATATAGAGAATATATGCATTCAGTTGCATTGGAAAAAAATAAATATTTATTCTTTTTTATGATTAAAACTATGTAATTCATAGAATTGCCTGGATGCTGTTCAACACGTTTCGGGGACTCAATCCCCTTCTTCATGAGCTAAATTAGATGTAAAGAGAAAGACTACTTAGTAATTCAAAAAAACATACAAAGTCCACCACCACAATTTGTGAATAAAATAGGGCAACATGCCAAGGGTTCACAATCTGGTCTGTCTTAACCAGAGTCACTACCAAGTTCACCCAACCACTGCATCTCGAACTGAATAACAACGTTGCCACCCAATTTAATAAGGGTGCTCACCAGCGACACCATATATTTAATTAGGCGGATTCGGGACCACACCATTGTTTTAATCATTACAGTGGGCAGGGGACGGGAGGACTCATAGATTGGGCTCTTGTCTATGTATTTATGAGCACTGCTTTGTGTCAGGGTAATTAGACCTCCCCTTCGCCCAAACTGTATACATTGGACATTTAACAATTCTCTAAGAAACAAATTACTTTGAGTGCATGGTAGCTGTCTAGAGTTACAATATTTTCTTAAAACATAATCTCAGTATCACTGATTAAAAGCTCAAAATACTTTAAACCCCTCCGACCTAAAAATAAAACCCTCTGACCTGAAAAATAATTGACGTACAGCTATGCAATGTGCGTTGATACTGAGTTTGTATTAAGAAAATAATTCCAGGACTCCTGTGATCTTAGTCATGTACCAAATGGTCTAAATTAACCATGTACACTGGGCCCAATTTATGGCACTCTTTGTGCCTTTTGCCGTAAGAAGAATGGACGGTTAAACAAGTTAATTCTGCAGAACCTTAGCTCGCTTGATCTCTTCCATCGAGCTCCATGCGAGGAACGCAATGGGAGTTGGTTTATACGCATCAAGAGACAACCTACGGACCTGCAGATGTGGGCATTGCAAGATGTAGGGCTGAGATCTCTTGTAGCGATGAGTAACTACAGCAGCCAGGCCATAGCCGTGCAAGTTAGACAAATGATCGTAGTTGTGAGCCCAATCCAGTCTCAAGTATTCTTGCAAAGGCTCCCTTCATTACTTCAAAGCTCCGGCCCGGATTAAAATCCGGGTACCATTTTGGACTTTCAAAAAGATTGTTAATCAGGAAGCACAGTGTGCCATCTAAACTATACACCATTGCATTGGCACTCAGCCTCAACGATGCATGGAAAAAAGTACACACACGTCCACGTTTTCTCATTTCACTCCAGGGCCCATTCAACGATGTCAAGAATAGACTTTATTCCCCAACAAGAGACACACTTGGTGGTCTCGATTAGATTCCTGGGAAGAGGAATATCGGAAAAAGAGGAAGCCAAGAGGCTAGAGGAGCAATTTCTTAGGTCTGGAACCCCCTCATCACACAGATTGGTCCTGGCGGCGAGGGAGGTGCTTCAAAATCTCTCTCTAGACAAATCAAGACAGGCCCATTGGGGTAAGCGTAGTAGAATCTATGAAGCAGGGGATAAGGCAGGGAAATTGCTTACTTGACTGGAAAGGGGAGAGGAGAGTAGACATGTTAAAGAGTTGTGGGACTGGGAAGGGGGAGTGATTACAGAGGACAGCAGAATAGCAGAGACCTTTGCAGATTATTATGCAACGCTCTACGAGGCTCCTCCGGGACCAGAATCTCTCATAGGTTCAGAATTCCTACATAATTTGCAGCCCCAACTCTCCAATCACCAGAAACTAGACTTGGAGATCAAGATCAACGAAGAAGAGATATCAGGCGCAATCTCTCAACTTCACTCCGGGAAGACTGCAGGCCCAAACATGCTTCCAATAGAATTGTGGAGGAAACTGGGCAACACGACAGCAGCCACAAACCTACTGAATATGTTCTCCCTAAATTGGGACGTGGGTATCCTGCCCTTGGATCCCCATCAGGCTAGCATCTTGGTCATCCCTGAGAAAGGCAACCCTCCCCCCACATAACTTATGTTCCTCATATAGACCTATTTCCCTCATCAACACAACAGGGAGGCAACATTTTTGGCTAAGGTGCTTGCCAAGTGTTTATTAAAAGTTATTTCTTCACTGGTCCATCCTGATCAATGCAGAGTCTTGTCGGACAAATTTACTTGCATGAATATTCAGCAGCTGCAGTTGCCAATCGACCAGGCCTCCATCCTCCAGGAGCCGCTAGCATTTCCATCTATTTTGAGAAAGCATTTGATTCGGTACTATGGGGATACTTATGGGAAGTCCTGGCACATATGGGATTTGGGGATAACTGCTGCCCTTTCCTCATACTCTACCTCTTTATCACACTCCCCGCCCTTTGGGTCTCTGGTTTGGTCTCCATTTTTAATTGCTCTTATTCTAGCTCTCCTTCACTCTCCTAACCTTCCCTCTTTTCCACTAATACCAATATTCTCTCTTCACTAAACCCCATTCCCTGGCCTTGTGTCCATCGGCACCGCCTGCAGCAGCTCCTTTTGGGACAACCTAGATGTTCTTTTGCATGCTCTTCTCCCTTCCAAAGCCCCCCTGATCCTTCTTGGCAAATTTAATCTCCACCACTCCATGACTCACACTTCTGTTCCACTCAGCTATTCTGGTCTCCTCTATCCCATTATAACTCCCCTCTCTACCCGGTTCTTAACTAGATCTAATTTTCTCCTCACCTTTATTTTTCACCTCCATCTCTGCTTTCCCCCCCATTTACTAATCTGATCATTATATATTCTTTTCAGTTATCCCCTCTGAGCACCCCACTCCCTTACTTTCTACTACCTTTCTGTTGTGATCTATGAAATTTTAAAGCTCCATATTTCACCTCTATTCTCACTTCTCTCCCTCCACTGAACACTTGCTTCCTTTGATATGGATTCTGCAACTGTCTTCTCTTCAATTTCAAAAACTTGGTTCTATCCTGCCTTTTTCTTCCTACACACAAGCCATTGTAACCCGTGGATGACTCCCATCTCTTTGTTCATTAAGTTGTACTGTACATCACGCTAAATGCTGAAGTCCACGCCCCCCCCCTCCCCAACTCTAATCTCTTAACTTCCCTTCACACTGCTTTTGACTCTGCTTTATTTCAAGCAGAACATTAATACTACATGGATCTTCTAAATTCCTTCACCTCTCATCCCAGTTGTCTGCTCCAGACTCAATCATTCTTTCTCCTACAGACCCAGCTCATACTTCCCTTTGGTCTGCTTCCCATTTGGCTTATTTCTCCAAGGTAACCCTTGTAAGTTTGTCCTTTTCCCTCCCTCTTTCTTCTCCCAGTGTTGCTTCTTCTCTTTTATCCCCCTTTCTGAATTTGATATTGACACTTTCTTTCTAAAGCTTCTCCAACTTCTGCTCCTCTCCGTTCCTCCTTAATACATAAGGTCTATTTAATCTTCTCCCCATCTAAGAAATCCGGACTGCCTTGACTTTGCCACCTCCAGAACTATGGGTTAGTTCCCTCCTTATGTTCTCACTTCTACTGCCTTTGACTATCACTGTTCTTTCTGCTTGTTGCTCCCATGTCATCCTGCTGCGCAGTGTTTCCTAAAACCCTTTGCCAACATCCAATTCCAAGATTGAAAAAGTCAAATCTTGCCGTTTTTGCTTTGTGCTAAAGAGTCAAATCTTGCTGCCCATTGCGAAATTCTCTGTATTTTGCTTGTATACTGTTTCTTCTCTGTAACTCACCACTCTTGTCTCACACCTACCTGCCTTAGCCCCCCCCAGTATCTCCATCCTCTCCTTACTTCCACCCCAATGGCGCTCTGTTTCTCCTATCTTCTCCATTGACTATCCTTCCCTTCGCACCAAGTCTGGTAGGAAGAAGTTCAAAAAGGATATCTTGGCCTCTAATCCTGGTCTTGCTATCGCCGACACCTACTCCAATGCTTCCGCCAAACAGACCCTTACCGACATACTCTTTGTCGTTCCTTCGCCAGATCTATGGACTCCTCATATGGTCTCTGTGCTCTACCCTATCTCCTCCTCTCCCCTTAATGGTGGCATTCGCTGGGAAGTTCTCATGGCTTCCTTCGACTCCCCTAAAGTCATTATTAATGTCTACCTAAATGGCACTGTCATGGTCCAAGGCCCACAGGCCAATCTCCACCTCTTTGATAGGCGCTTCCCTCGCCTCATCAATTTCCTCTCATCTCCTGCTGTCCCCTCCTCTCCCCCGTTGGCTACCTTGCACTCTCTCTCCTCTTCCTCCTCCTCCTCCTCTGCCCCTCCTAGGGCTCTTTCTCCTCCGCAGGGCATACCTCTGATCTGTACCCCTCCCAGGAAGGTCTTTAAGGCTGGCAACTTTCTTCATATTGCCACTCTCAACTCTCGCTCTGCCGTCAAACACTCCTCTGACATCTGCCACCTCCTTGAAGAACTAGACCTCGATGTCCTTGGTCTTACTGAGACATGGTTCATGGCCAGCTCCGTCACGAGCTTTGACACTCTCCTCCCTGATGGCTACAAGATCCTCTCAGCACCCAGATCCTCCCGGTCCGGTAGGGAGGGAGGGTGGGGGGTAGCCCTGATCTTTCCCGAGTGGATTCCTGCCTCTATCATTCCCACTCAGACCTACTCCTCTTTTGAATGCCTTGTCTGTAGGCTTTCTCTCTCGCCTACCCATTCTCTTACTGTGGTTACCATCTACAGCCTCATGGTCAAATCACCTCATTTCTCTGAGTGGGCAGACCTCTCCTCCGCCCTCCTGGCCTCTACGTGACCTAAATATACATTTAGACTCTCCTTGCTCCTCCTCTGTACTCTTCCGTGACCTCTGCGACTCCCTCTCCCTGTCCATCCTCCCCTCGGGCCCAGGGCACACACGATGTCTTGATCTCCTCTGACCTCCCCCTCTCCATCCCTCTGACCACTCCTCTATCCCGGAGCGATCACTCCCTCCTCTCATCTCATCTCTCCCTCCCTCCCTCTCTTCCCCCCCAAGCCAAGCCTACCCCAACACTGCCACCTACCTTCTCGGACATCCGGCCCATGAAGCGTGTGTCAGTTAAGGCTTTTGCCGCCATTCTCCGTCCTCCCCCCCTCCACCTTTGGCTGTCTCACATCCTGATACAGCCCGGTCTCTGCTCTAGTCTTCAATTTCTGATACGCTTGATGCTCTTGCTCCTGTCATGAGGATCCGTTTGAAGTCCAAAGTCAAATGCAATTCCTGGCATGTCTCTGACCTAGCTACACTTAAACTTAAGTGTAGGGCAGCTGAGAGGAAATGGAGGACTTCCTGTTCATCCTCTGACAAACTGGCCTGTCACCTGCTGCAAAGGCAATACCGACTCTGTCCTCACCAAGAAGAGCGTCCACATTCAAGCTCGTGTCTCTGCGGCATCTAACAACTCGGCCGAACTCTTTAAAATCTGCAAGGAGCTGGCCAACCCTGCTGCAGTCTCTACACCTCCTGTTGCCTCCCAAGCTCTTTGCAGTGCCCTTGCCTCTCACTTCATTTAAAAAACCCACGACATCCTGTCCGCCCACCACTCCTCTTCCTTCTCCATCTATGCTTGCTGACCCTCCTTTAGCCACCCTCCCACCATCCTTCTCGTCCTTTCCTCTTTTCACCCCTGACGAGGTTGCTAGACAAGTCCGATCTATGAAAGCCTCTTCAAAACAGGTTCATCCCAGTTCCTCTAAAACCATCAAGGACCACATGGACACCCTCGCTCCAGCCCTTGCTGATTTTTTCAACCATTCCTTTGCCTCTGGATCCTTCCCCTCCCCTCTGAAGCACTCCTTTGTGCATCCTCTTCTCAATAAACCCACAGCTGATCCTTCTTGTCCAGCAAACTATCGCCCAATTTCCATTACTCCCTTTCTTGGCAAACTCCTGGAAAAGTTGGCCATCTCTCAGCTTAACCTTCATTCCAATTCTGTTGGCTGTCTCCATGACCACCAGTCTGGCTTCAGAGCTGCCAAAAGCACGGAAACTGCTCTCCTAAACATCCGTGAAGATCTGCTCACTAACCTTGACTAACATTCCCTCTGTCCTCATCCTCCTCGATCTCTCTTCTGCCTTCGACACGGTCAACCATACCATCCTGCTCAACCGTCTCTGTGAAAACCTGGGTATCACTGATCAGGCTCTGGCCTGGCTGACCTCTCCTCTCAGATCGACCCTCCCAGGTCCAACTTGTGTCCTTCCTTTCATCTATCTTCCTCTCTACCTGTGGTGTTCCGCAGGTGTCTAACCTCTCGCCCTGGCTTTTCAGCCAATACCGGGCAACTCTTGCCACTGCATAACCATTTTCTGCTCAAATTCCCAGTGCTATGCTCCCGACAACTCATTTTCAGGCTGCCCTCTGCCACCTCCTCTCCCTCTCTCATCTCTGATTGCCTAACTGCCATTCAAGATTGGTGTTCCGCCAATGATCTTTGTCTGAATGCCAGCAAGACTGAGATCCTCCTCATCGGCACACCTTCACCATCCTTTCCCCTCACTCTCTGGCCGGCCTCCCTTGGCTTCCCTCCTACCCCCACCTGCGAGGCCAAGAACCTCGGGGTCATCTTTGACTCCACCCTTTCCTTCTCCACCCACATCTGAGGTCTCTAAAAAGTCAAATTTCCGAATGCACCGCCTCAGAGGTACTCTGCCTTTCCTCTCCTTCCCCCAGAAGCTCATGGTATCTCAAGCTCTGGTTCTCTCTAGCTTGGACTATTGTAACAGCCTCTTTCTAAATCTACCGGCCTCTACTGTTCGCCCTCTGCAACTAATCCAGGACAGGACTGCAAGACTTTTCCTTGGCCTCAAGCCCTGGGATCGTATCTCTCCATCTCTGACATCTCTCCACTGGCTCCCAGTGGATGCAAGGATTAAATTCAAAACCCTCTGCATGGTCCACAAGGCTTTCTGGGGCCTGGGTCCAAAATACCTTCAGCTATCCCTCCGCAAATACCGCTCCTCTACCGCCAACTCACTCAGGGTCAGTCGTTTTTCTAAGAAACGAGCTGGGGGTAGATCTCCGTCTTCAGCTGGGGCCTCCCTCTGGAACAGCCTCCCTGCCACTCTAAAACTTGACGAGAACCATCTCTGGTTCCGGAAGCACCTCAAGACCATCCTCTTTTCTTCTGCCTTCGCTCCTCCTCTCCCCTGCTGATCTGTTCTCTCTTGGCACCGTGCACCTGGCCACCTTCTGTCTTTTGGGCCCAGGTACCTTCTCATTCTGCCACCCTCCTGCACTGCCTCCGGGCCACCCCTTGCACTGGGGCCTGTATCTGTACCCATACGCCCCCCCTTTTTCTTCCTGCACTTATTAGACCTACCCTGTCGGCTGCCTTAAACCTAGCACTTGCAAATTGCTGGCTGCATTACCACTGTTTGTTGCCTTTATTATTTATTTATTTATTGTTATTTATGTTTCTCCTCTGCTTCGCACTTTCCACCTCTCCCCCCTTCCATGCACTTTTCCCCTCCCCCTCTCCCATGCACTTGCGCGTTCTCAATGTCACTGGGCCTAGTAAGATCGCCGTTTTGTTCTCCACTGTTCCCCTCCCTTGCCTTGTCGTGCTCTGAAACACTTGTGTACGAGCGCAATAGAAATAAAATATCAATCTTAATAGACTCAAACTCCTCTCTACAATGTTTTAGTTTTCCGTCTTCTTTCAAACATACAATTTTTCCCATTCTCAAGAAACCCTCTTGATCCTTCTGTTTCTTCAAACAATCGGCCTATCACTCCTCCCGTCCTATCATTGTTTCTTGAGCATATATTGTCCATTCTCAAATCACTACATCTCTTAATACTAACTCCCCTCCTCTTCATCAATCTGGTTTTCGCCGGTTCACTCAACTAAGATTGATCTTCTTTCGGTCTGTGGCCTACTATGCTAAACAATATTCTCCTTTGGTCCTTCTGGACTTGTCAGCAGCTTTTGACAGTGTGCTCTGCTCTCCTCTTGGTTTCAGAGGTTCTGTTCTGGTTTCATTCCTACCGCTCAAACCGCACATTCCGTCTCATGGTGTGGACTCCATTTCCTCTTCAATTGGGTGCACTTCAGGGTTTGGTTGTGGGTCATATTTTCCCTCGCTACAAAATTTCTCTTGCTTCTAGTATCACTTCTTTTGCTCTCTCTCATCACATCTACGCTGACAGCTTTTTCTATCTTTTTCTTCCTGTACCCAATCTATTCACACCACTCTTACTTGCTGGCTTTAAACCATTCATTCTTGGATGTCTGATCATTTTCTCAATCTTAATCCTTACAAAAAACAAGTTACTTTCTTACCTGGTAACGTTCTTTCGATGGGATGGTCCGACGTCGTATTCCACGTCTATGACAGGTAATCACCACAGCTCTGCTGCTTTGGAAAATTTTCAGTGTCTGCGTCCCGCGTCGATACGCTGTCCTCGAGGGCCTCCGTCGAGCCGACCTCACCGGATGTTATAAGTAGGACGCACAACGCCCGTAGCCTCAGTTGTAGTTTTTCCCCAGAAAGTGTGGCACCAGTGTTCTGCCAGTATGACCACAGAAAGCCTTGCCGAAACATAAGCTGCAATCACATAAGAAATTCTGTAGTGGGGCAGGTGGGGAGGGAGCGATATGGAATACGTCGTCAGACCATCCCATCGAAAGAACGTTACCAGGTAAGAAAGTAACTTGTTCTTCGAGGGGATTGGGTCCTCCGACGTATTCCATATCTATGACAGACTCCAAAAGCAGTACCAACGTATGGAGGAGGGAAAAGAATTTAGAATATAGAAATTTAGAATGCCCAATTAAATTGCAGAGTAAAAGGACCGCCTTGCCAAAGGCCAGATCCTGCCTATGGATAGAATCTAGTGTCTTACAAAAGTATAGACCGAAGCCTATGTGGCTGCTTCACAGATGTTACGAATAGGAACACCCCTCTGCAGGGCAGTAGAGGCAGTCATAGCCCTAGTAGAATGGGCCCGTAAGCCTACCGGAGGGTCCTTACCCACCAAGCGGTAACATTCAAAAATTGCCAAGATAATCCATCTAGACAAAGTCTGCTTAGTAACAGCTTGTCCCAAACGCCTTCCAGCGTAACCTATAAAGAGCTGATCGTCCACTCTGACCCGGGACATGCGTGAAATGTAGAAACTTAAAGCTCTCCTAGGATCCAACCTATGGAGCTTCTCCTTTTCCTTACCAGGATGCGGAGGAGGATAAAATGCAGGAAGAATGACCTGGCTTAAATGAAATTTCGACACCACTTTCGGAAGAAAGGAAGGACGAACCCCAAGGACAACCCTGTCCTTATGAAACACCGTAAAGGGTGGCTTAACAGAAAGTGCCTGCAACTCACTCACTCTGCGAACGGAAGTACCCGCAACTAAAAATACAGTTTTAAGGGTTAACAGTCTCAAAGGACAAGAATGTAAAGGATCAAATGGAGCACTCATAAGAAACTTGAGAACAAGGTTCAAATCCCAAACGGGCACCTGGAAAGGCGACGGTGGAAACACATTAGTGAGCCCTTTCAGAAACTGAGAAATTAAACGAATTTTGAAATAAGAACACTCCTCAGACGAGCGCTTAAATATGGACAGTGCCGCCAGGTAACCTTTAATGGTACCCACTTGCAGGCCCTTGTGGGCTAAAGAAAGCATAAAAGACAGAACCACAGGAATGGCACATGAAAAAGGATCCACATTTTTAACCCTGCACCAGTCGCAGAACTTTCTCCAAAGGCAACGGTACAGGGACTTTGTTGCAGGCCGTCTGGCCGAAAGTAACCCCTCCATCACGTCTTCAGGGAGGCAAGAAGCCAAGCGTGAAGGTTGAGGGATCTGACCTCTGGATGGAGAACCTGACCCCCCCCCTCCCGTGAGAGCAGATCGTCTTGACAGGGAAGACGGCGTGGAGGGCAGATGAACAAGTCAAGAAGGTCCAGGTACCACGCTCTCTGGGCCAATGCCGGAGCAATGAGGATCACCCGGGAACCAAACCGATGACGGGGACTGGCGGAAACGCATACAGCAGTGGGAAGGACCACTCCACCACGAACGCGTCCCCTAAGGCTCCTCTTGGAGGAAATTCCTGCGAGCAGAACCTTTCACACTTCCGGTTGACACTGGAGGCGAAGAGATCCACTTGTGGGGTCCCCCAAAGAGCAAAGATCTCCAGGAGAATCTCCTGAGCTAGCTCCCACTCGTGAGAGATCACGCTCTGCCTGCTCAGAGCTTCCGCCGTCTCGTTTTCGTCTCCGGCCAGATGAACTGCCAAGATCGAAATTTCCTGCTGGATGACCCAGAACCAGAGCTGCATCGCCTCCTTGCACAGAGGAAGTGACCCTGCCCCCCCCCCTTTTGTTGAGGTAGTGCATGGCCACTGTGTTGTCCGTCAGAATCAGTTCCCTCGCACAGTTGGTAGAAAAGCCTTCAGGGCAAGCCTGACGGCCCTCAGCTCCAACAGACTGATATGGAGTCTGCACTCTGACGGAGACCAACGACCGCTGTCGACTCATTGGCATGAGCTCCCTATCCTGTGAGGGATGCGTCCGTCACGATCGTCACCTCCGGCCAGGGTAGCCATAATGGAGCCCCCTTCATCAGATTTCCTTCGACGACCCACCACAGAAGGTCCTGGGCGACCGAGGGCGGCACCTGAACGGGGTCCGACATCCTGCCGCAGGACTGTGACCACTGCATCTTGCGAGCCCATTGCAGAGATCTCATCGCAACCTGGCCTCTAGCACCAGAAGAATGCAGGATGCCATTAAGCCGAGCAACCTCAAGAACTCGAACGCCGGGAGACTCTGGGCATGTTGAAACCTGTGCACCATCTGCAGAATGTGATGAGCCCTCACTGGGGAAGGGAAACACTGCTCCAGGGACGTGTCGAGCACTGCTCCAATGTACTGGAGCCGCTGAGTTGGCATCAAGTGGGACTTCTTTAAGTTGAGGGAGAAGCCCAGCTTGTGGAGGGAGTGGTAGGTGACGGGCAGATGATCCAGAACTTGCTCGGGAAAGCGCGCCCTGATCAACCAATCGTCCAGGTAGGGGTAGACGTGAATCCCCCCTTTCCCCGACTTACGCTGCCACCACCACCATGAGCTTGGTGAAAACCATCAGGGCGGAGGTCAATTCGAACGGCAGGACCCAAAACTGAAAGTGCGAGTCGCCAACCGTGAACCTCAGGTACGTTTTGTGCTTTGGATGGATCGGCACATGAAAGTAAGCGTCCTTGAGGTCGAGAGACACCAACCAGTCCTGAAGTTGAAGGGCCTGGAGGACTTGAGAGAGAGTAACCATCTTGAACTTGTCCTTCCTGAGAAGTTTGTTCAAACCATGCAAGTCCATGATGGGTCTCAATCCTCCGTCTTTTTTCGAAATCAAACAATAAGGGGAATACCATCCCTTGTTCCTCTCCGCTACAGGCACCAGTTCTATGGCGCCTTTCTCCAGCAGGGATTTTATTTCCTGCGCAAGGAGTGGATCCGGACTCTTCAAAGAGAGATTCCCTGGTGGATTGTCGGGAGGCCTCTGCCGGAAAGGAAGACGGTAGCCGTGGGCTATGATCTCCAGAACCCACACATCTGAAGTAATGGCACGCCATTCTACAAGATGCTGCGCCAGCCTTCCCCCAACCGGCGAACCATGGGACATGGCCTCATGACTGAGCTGAAGCGGCTGCAGCATTGCCTGAGGGTAAAGAGGCAACTGCCCAAACGGCCTTGGCACCTCGAGTAACTTGTTTTCCACGTCTGGTACTCCTACGGTGGCCCCTTTGATTTGCAGCTCCTCTCGACCTACCAAAGGAAGAGTAGTATCGAAAGGAATCTCCCGTCCATTGCTGTCCCCTAGGACGAAAAGGTGGAGGTTGGCAAACTGCAGCGCTCAACGACTTTGCTGCAGCTTTGGAGGTCTGCAACCTCTCAAGGCTCTCGTCAGCCTTGCTGCCAAAAAGATGTTCACCATCAAAGGGCATGTTGAGAAGCTGGGCTTGTATATCAGGAGCAAACCCCGACTTCCGCAACCACGCAAATTTGCGCATTAGGTTGCTCGCCGCTATGGACCGGCTGACACAATCAGCCATGTCCAGACCCGACTGAACGGATTCAAACATGGCATCGTTGCCATCCTGAACGAGAGCAAGAAAGCCATCCCCCCGTTCCTCCCCTTAGGGAATATGTTCAGTCGCCAAAGACACAATTCCACAGAGTGTGAGTGAAACGCGCTAAGGCACATACGGGGTTGTCTGACTGTAAAGCCATACCCCCGAAGAAAACACTTTCTTCGCCCAGCCATCAAAACGCTTGTCGTCCCTATCAGGAGGGATGGTAGGGTAGCCGCCTGCACCACCAGACTCTCCGGAGTGGGGTGCATAGTAAAGTAGATGGGGTCGCTACTGGCTGGACAGTATTTTTACGGCAAAGACTTGCTCACTGCCGGGAGACTCTCTGTAGCAGTCCAAGCCGCTGCCACCCTTCGTTGCAAGGCCATATGGAATGGCAGTACCGGGTCAGTTGGTGGACCTTGGTCAAGGATATCCGTCAGGTCATCCTGCAGAAAATCCACTGGTGGCGCAGACCACCCCAAGTTTTCCGTCACCCTTGGCATAAGGCGCCAGCACGAGGACTCGGCGTGCGTGTCAGGCTCAGGCCTACCGAACTCAACCTCCGGAGAGGTGGCCAGACCACTGGCGTCGTGCAGAGACTGATGCAGGTCTTCAAGCTGGCTATGACCAGACATGAGTTTGTCAGGAACCATACCTTCATCAGACGCTTCATCCACCTCAGAGATGTAAACCAGAGGCTGGAATAAATCCCTGGATGAGGGCACAGAAAAAGGCTGAAATACAGGCCTTACTGATGTCTGCACGGCCTTTCTCGGAGTTTCCACCGGTCTCTGAGCACCTCCGATAAAGCCTCCTCAAAAGGCGTCGAGGGCGTCGACAGAATCGGCGTCGACATTGAGCATGGCGCCGAAGGCATCGACACAGGCCTCGAGGGCAGAGCCCCGAGTCTGTCCTTTGACCGCCTGGGCACCAATGGCGTTGACGGCTTCCTCTGAGCTCTAGGAAAGGAATTCAAAGTAATCCCTCCCAGTCCTGTGACTCGTGGAGAAGGAGTCTACTCACAAAGGTGCAGGCATAAACAATGATTTACTAACCTGCTTAGTGACAAAATTCTTGACATTTTGTAGATTAAGTTTGAGAAGCTCCTCCCTCCTTCACAAGCAAACACCCTCACACAGATGCACTCAAAGTGTGCCACACAGCACACAATTAAGCCAGATGTGATCAGGGATCAAACACTGTAGGCACAGCAGACTCTGCATGCTGTTGCACTTCAGAGCACATTGGGGTTACCCAGTCATATCAATGTATAAAACAGAGTTGAAAAACAGACTAAAATATATCAATGTAACAGAATTTCGTTTTTGAAAAACATTGTGAAGATTGGTCTAGTCCATGCCATCATAAATCTCAGTCTTGGTGAGGGGGAGGGAAGGAGGACAGGGAGAGGGAAGCAGGACTGGGGGTGTCCCCACTGTAAAGCATTCATTTGTAATTTCAAATAAATTAAACATATGAACAATTAATCTGTTTGGGAACAAACTGTTTGTCAGGAAGAACATACATTGTTTTCTGTCATGTACACTAAAAAACAAAACTAAACAGCAATCTATGCCAGACTAGTAACAAAATCTAGCTCACAAGTCAAGGGCAAAAGGAAAAACATTTAGGGTCGATGGAAAAAAGCTTAGAAAAGAGAAATCGTAGAGGTGAGCAAGAAGTTGGGACAAGCGAATATAGTAGTGTGAATATTTGTTGCTCAAAGTTCACTTAATGGATCCGAGAGGTACACATTTTGCGAGGGATCGTTACATTTCTGAGAAGGTACTTCATGAATCTAACACAAGGAAAGGGATTGTTTCAAAATATATAAAGGTCCTCATCACTAATGACCTGGAAGGAAGGCAACATTTTAAAATTGACTGCAAAATGCTCCTGTCAAGATATTCAGGAACCCACCTGGGAAAAGATTTACAAGGTCACTTACCGCGGTAATCGTTCCACCCACGCAATGATAGAGAACTAAGATGCTCCACGGATGGCATAGGAACCCTTTGAAGTCATCTAAAATGTTTCCCGGGGTCTCCTCAATGTGTGCCTGGGGTTGCAGACAGGTAGCCGCTCTGAATCATGTCTGGTGGTCCTGTCCTTTCATACAAATGTACTGGGCTGAAGTGTTCAGCTGGATGAAAGCAGTAATGGGAGTCTAGTTTGAGTTCTGCCCCATGGGGGTTCTTCTGGGTATCCCACCGAAGGATAGTGACTTGTACCGATTCCCCAGAATGTGGGAAGCTAGGTTAACGGGCGAGTAGACTGGCAGTGGCCCAAGAATAGAAGAAAAAAAACGTTACCGGTTAAGCAGCACTGGCTCGAGGTGGTTTGGGACACTGGTTCGCCAGAGAAGCGGACGTCAATGGTACACAACGATATGGGTTCCTGTAAGCAGGATTGGGGCATGTTCACTCAGTTCTGGGGAGGTAAGAGATTTCAAGGTGAGGCTGATTCGTCCTCCATTAGAGCGGTGCAACCGTAGAGAACAAGAGCATGAAGAGGAGATGCTGGGTAAAAACGTTATGGGACTTGGCAAGGACGGGAACAAGTACGGAAAAGATGGGCAATTGACCCGGGATGGCAAATGCCCCGAGTTTTTTGTTTGTGGTTGTTCCCACCCTCAACTGAAGTTCTGAGGTGGGGAGGTTCAGTAGATTGCTAAAGTCATGCAGGTTGCTTATCCTGTACAACTGTAGATCTGTTTAAACCCGATACCCATCACATGTACCTCATGCGGTCATGTTGATCTATGTAGTTTTAATTATATTCCAGGGGTGGAATGTGTTGAGTTTTGTAATCATGAGAAAATTCAATAGAAATAGGTTTAAAAAAAGAGAAATTGTTATTTTAGGAGCAATGTTTTTTCAGCTGTATTGATCTAAAAGGGTATTTATGGCTCACTGTAAAGACATGAAGCCCACTTTGGCCATCTCAGTAAAGCACAAATGTTAGTGCATACTCTTGCTTTGATCGTACAAGAGAAATTGACTGATGGGAAGTGCAGAGAGCATAGGTAAGGTAATGGGTTTATCCACACATGCGCCCTGCACGTTTTTCTGGCTTTTTAAACTGAACACCGGTTTGTTACACGCTTTGGTTCAGTTCCATAGTTCAGGAACAGACCCCAGAAGTACTGTGAAAAGGGGGCAAAACAGAGATCAAAGGTACTAACATACAAAATAAACATTTGAAGCAGAGGGAGAGTTTTGGCTATTTGGATTAAAAGTTAAAAAGCCATGAGGAAAATCTAAAAGTAGTCAAATGAAAGTCAGGAAATGTGAGGCACCAAAAAAGTTGAGGCCCTTTCTGGGCAAACAAATGTGCTCCCATGTTCTGAGATAAAACCACATATGAAAGTGTTTAGGCAGTGTAAGGTTGCAGAAGGAGATTGACACATGTGGCATGATTATTGCTATTGACTATAATTTGAGAAAATAAAGAGAATACCTAACTTTCCCCAGCAATAAGAGGAGTTTCCCTGTCTGAAATAAAACGCTCAAGGTTGTCTCAGAATGTCTGTGTAAATCAATAGTAAACCGTCCTGTGTCAAAAAAGCCTATGTCTGTCCCTTACACTGAATACTAAATACGAGATAAAGGTGACCCTCCTTGGTCGAGAAGAAGGACTCCCTTCTTCTGGACCGGGGATAAAAGTTAATTTCCACATTTTGGCTTCTTAGGGGAATGGCTCCCTTCCCTGGGTCAAAACTGTTCAACACAAAAGGCAAAGTTCAATCACTTCTCCTTGGCAGTCGCAATGCCTATATCTTAACACTATCAGATGTCTTCATAACTTTGGTTAACAGGTGAATGACTCCCTTCTCCTGGTATCTCGCCTGCCACGTACTGCCTTGAGGAATAGAATGGATGACACTTCATTGTTTCTCGTCCTTTCATTGGGGATTTTCAGAATTGCCCTTAATTATAACATATCTGCTATTTGGATTCTCTGGGACATTGTCTGTGAGGCGGTTGGGGGCTCTCACGTTCCCCCATATTTCTATGTACTCTTACGTCCCCGTCCCCTTTCCTCCATACTGCAAGGGCGTCCCTTCCAAGGGACGGGAGACGGAACCTTTTCACCAGAAAAAACCTTATTCCCCTTTAAATTTAGAGGCGCGCAGGGGTGCGGCCCTGGGAGCATGCGCTGCCCTGACTCCACCCTGCAGCACCACACCTCAGTCCCCTTTTCCACGTCGACGGGAACAGGTCGAATTCACCAGCGCTCCTGGGTTTGGCTTCGGCCAGGTCATTCCATGCACGGATACTTCTTCTCTTAGTTTATCATTCAAGTACTCGGTCCTCAGGCGTCACGCCCCTCCCCGGCGTATGTCGTCTTCTACAGGGTTCAGCAGGTGTCCATCCTGCGACGGGCTATTCCCAACCAACGACCCCCACGCCCTCTGCCTACGGTGCGTTGGCCCCGACCACGACTGGCAAGCTTGTGGAACGCTCTTTCCTCGAGGTCTTTGAAGAACAGACTGGCCAGGTGGAGGGAGCTCTTCCACAGATCGCCTCGAGAGGACCTAAAGGACTTAGTCTATCATCGATCCAAGCCCAATGTAGGGCCGCTCTTTGCCAGTGTACCCTGCAAGGGAGACTCCTTCCCAAGGACTCCCACGCGCGGGAGGGTCTGCCTTGGTCCAGGTACGAGCACAAGTACCGAGGCTGTTTCAGCTACCGGCCGACAGGCCGAGGGATCAGTAGATCCTCCTAGTGACGGTACGGAGGGACCGGAAGGTTCTTTTACCGGGTCTTCAACCGAGGGGCTACGCCCTAGTACCGGCATCATGCCAGAGGGGGCGCCTTTACACAGTTCTACCGGCAGATCCGCCGAGGGCGCAACACCTATCGGGCCTCTGCCTGAGGAAAAGGGTAGGCCCCATGATCCACACAAGAGCCCCGGACGGTATGGGGCCCAGTGTGATGCTGGAAATGCATCGGAGGTACAGGGCCTCTGTATCCTTGTCCTTTACTGCCTTTCCATCGTGTGTTCTGTCGTGTTTTCCATGCAGGAGTTCATGTGGACTCCTGGCGGTGCAGCTCTCTTTTGGTTTGGTGAACAGACCCATGGGATACCCTTATGGCACCCATGGGTGGGGGTACAACCCTGTGCCCCTAGTGTATGTTTTTGGGCACCAATGGGTGGCCCGCAGAGCAGGGTATGGGCTGGTGGCAGCTCCATGCTGAATTTGACAGGTGCTCAGAGTATCCTCCATTTTGGGATACCCAGGCCCTGCCATTGGAATCAGTTGATTCCTGATGGAAAACAAGATGGCCCCTGTGGCCTCTTGCTTTCTATTGCCTGTTACCTTGTTTTCCCAAAGTCCTGGGAAGCCCTGACTCTGTCCCTTCCCCCTGACTGGCTGTTGGGTGGAAGTTCCATATATGGTGGTGGTGGTGTGAAGTCCAGTCCAGACCTGCTGGAGCCTTCCCAGTGACTATGTTGTGGGTACGCCCGGTGGGTGGGATCTGGGTGAATGGAGTGTGTGACCAATATGCACTTCTTGTTGTGGCTGTCTGGTTTCTGGTATGAAAGACAAAGACTGAGACAGCCCTGCCCAAAACTGGCCTGAATGCAGTGTGTAGTGTTGAATGGCTGGGTACTTGTCCCAATCCACATTCCTTGTTGTGAGTGTATGAGAGGGAGGAGGATGGCCTGAATGCACTGTGTGCCTGATTGGCTGACTGACGGCATGAATGCCCTTCTGTATGATTGGCTGCTGAGTGTGACCCAGCAGTGTGGATGAGAGACAGGATAGTATATCTGGGGACCTCCACCACTGGAAATTGTTCAGGAGCTGTGTCTACACTTTAAGAGTAACTGGAACTACTGATCCTCGAAGCCCAGCTGGAAGAAGACGACTTGCTGTTGCATTTGCTTCAACCCGATCTGAAAGCTGCCGAATTTGAAGACTGATCCGAGAGAGGACCTGGTAAGGCGCCCTCTTCCCGTGCTCCGAGGGACCATCGAGCACCGCTGACCTTCGCCGAAGCTCCCTGGAAGTCAGACCCTCGAAAGGCTGCCGACCGGAGACAGGACCGCCGAGGAGATCGAAGTGAAGCACCCGGACTTCGCCGCCGTCGAAGTCCATTGCCGTCGACCAGGGTTTGCAGGTTTGTGTAACCGCTGGAGGCCCGTCGAAGTCGTGTTGCCCCAGAAGAGGGGACCGCTCCTTTGCTTAAATACTGAATCGAAGGACTCCCTTGTCCGCACCGACGACCGCTTTATCCTGCCGGAGAGAGTCAAGGCCGCAGACGCGCTGAGGAGAATCCGCCGGTGGGTTTCCCACCACCTGAAGGCCCCAAAAACTTCGATGACTTGACGCCATTGCTGGGCCAAAGTTCTTTAGAAACGCTTTGCGGTCCTGAACAATCAATCGCTGAGGTGCCCCGCACACCTCACCCTCGCAGGACGTCACCGACAAGCACCGCCTGGATGGACGTCGTGGTCTCGGCACCCTCGAACTTCTCGTCGACGCCAAGTTCACCCTCTTCGACGCCTCTCGACGATCCGGGACTCCTGCTTTAAAGGGAGTCACTCAGGATCCATCAACGCTTCTTAGAACAACTCTGCCCCACCCGGTACATGGGGGGGGGGGGGTAAAAACATTATAGGAGAAAGTAAGACTTATTGATCAATATATGGACTGGGCTTGCGCTATATCTTTATTTTACAGGTTGCCCAGGTGGGGGGGGGATCTCCACACAGAACTCTGCTTAAAGGTAGAGGCCAGTAATCGGCCTATTGTTTCAACCATCTTGCTTTTCCTCCTTTCTCTACTGCTGGTTTCCTTGTTATTGATCTGTGTGACATTCTGACAGTATATTTGAAGCACTTTAATGAGATCTGATAATCTTGGTGGTATCACTTTAGAATTGTATACATTTGCCATTGTTGATTTCTGAGTACAAAGTGCGTTATTGTGATAGTGTACATACCTTTGAATATTAATTATATAAAGACTGAGTTTTCAGTAATACAGTGTGTGGACATTCCTTTGTGGGGGTTCGGGGACTACACTGTACTTAAGAACCAGCCTGCATCACCTCCTGAGAAGCTAGGCCTTGATTGCTCGACTACGTTACCAATAAAAGAGAATCATGGCTGGGGTCCTCTGTGCCTCTCCTCTACCATATAGAAGTACAGACACCCCCCTCCGGTATCTTTACACCCAGCAACACGACGCAGGCACATGGAAGGCAGCTCAACAAAATGGCTGCCACGCCAGAAAATCCAGACATCCGGCCGACGCCCCTACAAGGAAGGCAGGTGGAGGACCGTGTGTCGAGGTGGGACTGGTATCAACCAGGTATGTGGCCTACAGCTTACCCTTCCTTTGCGCAAGCCAGGTTTCCGCTGCGTCCATACGGATAGGGCACACAACACCTCTAGCAGCCCCCCGCTACCCAGTCAGTACCCCTACCACCAATCCAGCCTGCAAGGACAGGTTCCTCGGGCTCATGAAGTCTCCACAGATGGGGTCATCCTTAGGGACGCTATCAGGGACTTGCTCCCCCCCAATGGCTCTGGTGCTGCAGGCTCCAGTACAGGCCCCTCCGGTCCCGGTCCCTGTTCAGCCTCAGCAGCCTGCTGCGGTCCCCCAACTGATTGGGCAGGCGGTTCCGTACCAGCCTCTGCTGCAGCCTCTGGCTCCCGCACCTCAGCCCGCAGCTCCTAGCACCCCCACCCTCCGGTGCAGGATCCGCAGGTGGATACAGATGAGGACGACCCAGACACGTCATCTTCAGCCAAGGCCTTCCATGAACGTCTGTCAGAGTACTTGGACCTTCCTCAACCCGAGGTCGAGCAACCAGCAGAGGGGGTCCTCGCAGAAGTCCTCACGCTACGTCCCGTTGCCACAATGGACATCCCGATGCAGAAGGATATAGTTGCCCTGGCCAAGAAGTGTCAGCTCAAGCCCCAATCAGCCCAGTCAGTGAATAAACGCCTGGACGCCAAGTACAGGCAGATGGAGGGGGGGATACACTCTTATCCTCAGCCACACTCCTCTGTGATATCTGCGGCATCACTATACTCCAGGCCTCTGTCGTCCTCAGCCGCCTCCTCTGTGGCGCTGCTAGGCAAGGAGGCGAAGATGTTGGAGGCGTACGGGAAGAAGCTGTATTCCAACGAGTCCTTAGACCTGCGTCAAGCCAACGCGGATGCCATGCTGCCAGCCGCTAACCAGAGGATCTGGCGGGAAATTGCTGATTTCCTCCCAGAGCTTCCGGCACAGAGCCAATCAAGATTGAAGGCGGGATTGGTGGAGGCCAAGATTGTGGCCCAGGACATCATGGAGTCCTCCGTGGCCAACATGGACACCTCTGGCCGTGCCATCTGTATTGCCACGTAAATGAGAACGACCTGGCTCTGCGCTACGAAGTTCAACCCGGATGTCCAGGAACGCATTCTAGATCTTCCGTTCGAAGGGGGTGACCTCTTCCACTCCACAACGGACGAGGAGCTGGACAAGAAGAAAAACAGCTCTCAAACGGCCAAGTCTTTACCCATCCTTACAAAGACCAAACAGTCCCCTCTGCCTCAGGAGCTTCAGAGGGAAAGAAGGCATGACACGCCCCTTGGGGTCCACGTGTCTTCAGTGGGGGGCAGGCTCACTCTCCATGCACATTTCTGGAGCCAGCATTTCTCACAGACCCCTGGATCCTCTATGTAGTCTCCACAGTGCACCGCCTCCCTATCCCATCCTCTCCTCCCTCCTCCTCCTCCTCCTCCTCCTCCTCTCCACAGGTTGGGACAGCAATTTTTGGCAGAGATCCGGTCGCTCGTCGAGAGCCAGGCAGTGAAGGAAGTCCCAGTCTCCCAGCGAGTCTTGGGCTTTTACTCAAGGATTTTAGCCATTCAGAAAAGGAAACAGGCGGGCCAGAGAGTTGTGCTGGATCTTTCCACCCTCAACCTCTCCTTACCTCTACAGAAATTAAAGACCTTGGCTTGGTGGTACCAACACCTACTGGGTCTCATGGCAGCAGTACTCTTCGCCGTCCCACACACGAGACTCAGGATGAGGAGGATGCAGCTGCACTTTGCAGCATCTTGGAACCAGGAACGGGGCCATCAGTCAGAGATGATCAACGTTCCCCCGTCACTTCACCCAGACCTTACAGGGTGGTCCAGGAACTGCAACCAGCGGACGGGCATGCCTTTCCGGCAACCTACACCACAGATCACCATCACCACAGACTCCTCTCTCGAAGGGTGGGGGGCCACTCTGGACAACCACTGCGTCCAAGGCACCTGGACCCAGCAGGAGTGCCACATCAATTGACTGGAATTGAAGGCCATCTGGCTGGCGCTCAGGTCCTTCCTTCCAGTGATCGAGGGCAAGGTCGTCCTCATTCTGACAGAGAACTCGACCAGCATGTTCTATGTTAACAAGCAGGGAGGTACCAGATCCCCCACCCCACTGTGCAGGCTCGCAGTCAGCATATGGGTGTTGGCCCTGGAGAACATCTAGCTCATGGCGGTCCACCTGCCTGGGGTATCCAACCTGGAGGCAGACAGGTTCAGCAGACTGGGAGCAGACAACTACGAGTGGCAGTTGAAGGACCTAGTGCTGCAAAAGATCTTTCGCAAATTGGGTCATCCTCAGGTGGACCTCTTTGCCTAGCAGGGCAACAGGAAGTGCCAGCCGTTCGCCTCCTGGCAGGGCAGGGTCCGGGCTCCCTGGGCGATGCCTTTCAGATCAGGTGGGACGGCATGACAGCATACACCTTTCCGCCCACTCCCCTGATTCACAGGGTGATATGCAAGATCAAGGAGTCTCGCCTCCTCCGCATCATCCTAATAGCTCCATGGTGGCCAGCCATGCCATGGTTTTCAGAGCTCCTCAGTCTCTTGGAGAGGCATCCCATTCGCCTGCAGACTGGCCCAGCACATCTGCTGCCGCAGCAAGGGGGCAGGGTCATCCAACCCGCACCAGAGAAATTAGCCCTCACAGCGTGGTTCCTGAACAGGTCACGCTAGGACATCTCAGCCTCTCTCAGGCTAATCTAGAGATAATACAGGGCACCAGAGGCAAATCTACCAGGGCCCAGTATAAAAGCAAGTGGACCAGGTTCTGTTAATGGGCAGACTTGAAGGGCTTCGACCCTCTGACATGTTCCCTGGACGACATGCTCTCTTTTTCAGCGCTTCTCGCACACTCAGGTGCGCAGGTGGACACTTGCTGCACCTACCTGGCAGCCATTGGGGCATACAGAAACTCGTCTGAGGAGAGTTTATCCTCTTCCAACCAGATTGTCAAGAGACGTTTGATGGGTCTCGTCAGGTCTCGCCAGGCTCTATCCACCCATCAAGAGGGCACACCCTGTGTGGGACCTCAACATAGTCCTGGGCACCCCGGCGCACAAACCATTCGAAACAATGGCGTCGGCGGACATCAGGCTGGTCACCATTAAGACAGCCTTGTTGGTCGGCCTCAACTCGGCTCGCAGAATCAGCAAAATCCAGGCGCTAGTTGATTCTGAGCCATACACTACGTTTCACAGGAACAAGGTGCACCCAGCTTTCCTAAACATGGAAATTGTGCTGCCTACGTTCTCCGATCATAAAGACAAGGCACAGAGAATCCTCACTGCTTGAGGTCAGGCATGCACTGAAATTCTACTTGGACAGGACAAAGGGCTTCCGCGAGTCGGATGCTCTTTATCACCTTTAGAGGTTCAAGACCCCGGTATCAAGCATCCAAGGCCTCCATAGCCCATTGGATGGTCGCAGTCATCAAAGAAGCCTATGAGGGACAGCATAAGCCACTTCTGGACAACATGCATGCCCATGCGGTCAGAACCAAGGCAACTGCCATCGCCTTCCAGCGGCATATCCCCTGGCAGGTCATAAGCAGGGTGGCCACCTGGGCCAAAACGATGAATAAAAGGTGCGCTCCTTAAAACCCAAGCAGGGTCTGACCTTCCTGGCTATCCGGCCCACTGTAGCTCTGTACAGCAAATTCGACCAGAGGAGGGGTACTGGCTTGAAGTTTGGGCGAACTGGTTGGTCCCACCAGCTCAAGGGAAGAAGTTTCCTGGAGGATCTTCTCTGTCGGAGTTCGAGGATTCAAACCTGCAGCAGGGCTTCACTGGGCGGTTCAGTTGTGTTAGGGGTCCTCTTCCATCAGCTCCTCCTAGGTTCTTTCGTTCCAGTGGCGAATCTGCTCTTCCAGTCCCAGAGACCTGCTTTTTATGCAGTTTTTACCCATTCAGACAGCCTGGATGTCAATCACACAGCAGGGGTGACAGCCCCCTGACCAATCAACCATGAGTGTGACTTGGGTTACCAAGGGATCCCATGGCAGGGGTCCGAAGACCCCCTCTCTCACATCCTGCGTACCCAGACTTTCAGGCGCCTAAAGGAGGGCTTCTGTGCAGAAGCCCGCGAAAAGACAGTGAACAAAGGGACCAAACCTGGGTTGGCTTGCAGAGAGAAACACGAGAAAGACTTTACCAAAAAGAAATGGCGACTAAACCCAGCTGGAACAATATTAAAATCAATATGTCAAGCGGGTTTAAGTGCGAGGCTAATATAATAGTCTAAAACAATACCATGGTTATATAACTTAACTGCGGTAGGAAAAATAGGGTAGTTACCACTGTCACCAGCAAAGTCTTAATGGAAAGGGAGCGAAACAATGCAGCAAGAGGTACAGACAAAAAAGGGATAAGAATTAACCCTTTCCAGTACTCCATGTAAAAGACTAATAAAGTCAATGGCAACTTTACATGTTCTGGGAGACAGTAGTCAGTCCCAGAAAATGGAGTCAGAGTTGGTAAGTCTAAAAGATAGCCCTGTGTTACTGCACTGAGGGTGCTGTGTAACACAAGAAAGTGGTGTCTATGGAGTAGGTGAGGCTCCATAGCCCAAGATCACACAAAATGTCAAATACACATAGCAAAACACATGTAAGAGTGGGAAAAAAGGCTCACACTCTTTCCAGGTGAAAAAAGTAAATCCTAGAAATCCAGCAAAGCTGCTGAGGGACTCATTAAGTAAGGGAAATCAGCCATTTATGAGAATTCTCCCCAACAGTAGGGTTCCCCCAATTATAACCACTTTTGGCAAAGGCAAATTGCTGATCGGAGGGGACTTTAACCTCACCCCGGACCCAACCATCAACAAGACTCTGCCGCCTACCGGACCAGACTTCTCGAAGGCACTGGGATTCACAAAATTCCCCGAGAGAGACGGGGATAATCGACGCATGGAGTCTGGCTAACGACAAAGCACTTGACTACACCTTCTCTCATGTCCACAGGGGTCTTTCCAGGATAGACGACCTACTGTTCTCAAGTGTTTTGTTCCCCTGCCTCACAGACATCCACATAGGGTTGAGGGTAATTTCTGACCAGGCCCCAGTAGTAGCACAACTGCATAGGGAAGGTCTACCAAGATTGCCGGAAAGGGCCTGGAAATTACAGGACTACCTCCTCTTGGACATGGCAGACAGCCAGGAACTATTGGAAGCCCTGGTCAACTACTTCACAGAAAACGTGGGTAAAGATTCCACAGGGGCGATGGTATGGGACGCTATGAAGCCAGTTATCCGTGGAGTGGCCATGAACTGTTCGGCAGAACACAGGCGCAGACACCAGCTCTGGCTGGGGGAACTAGAAACAGCAGTGGCAGAGAAAGAAGCAATACACAAAAAGTGCTAGCGGCCAAGTCATGTCCTCTAAATGCACCCAGCGGACAGGACGGCCCGAGCCTTAACATACACGAAGCAGTATTACTACCTGAACAGCAACAAGGCCAACCGTCTGCTTATGCATAAGCTGAAGAAACTTCACACCAGGAACAATATCACAGTCCTACAGGACCGAGAGGGAAAACCCTGCTGCCTGGATGCCGAAAAGCTAGCCCATCCTGACTGAGCACCACAGGGAAGTGATGTCAGGGGAGCCCACAAGGGTGGAATTACATGCCGAGTATCTGCAAGCGGCTCCGAAGCTGTTTCGCCACCCACGGATGGACTCCCTGCAAGATCCCATAACCCCGGAGGAGGTGGCCGAGGTGATCTGTTCCATGAAGAATACAGCTCCGGGCCCGGATGGTTTGCCCGCACCATTCTATAAGAAGTACGCTCACATCCTGGCCCCCCACCTGGCATCTTTGTTCAACACCTTCCTGGAAACAGGCTCGATCACCCCTTCCATGGAAGAATCTATCACGATCCTGATCCCGGAACCCTGCTCATCGTATCGCCCCATTGCCCTTCTGAATGTAGACTCTAAAATATTCTTGAAACTCATGGCACGTAGGCTCGCTGGACTTCTCCCAGATCTCATACACCCAGAGAAGACTGGCTTCTTACCGGGCCGCAACACCCAGGACAACATCAGGTGGACCCTAAATGTCATTGAAACGGCCAACAGGACTGGAGTGGAACTGGCGGTGGTGTCGCTCGACGCACACAAGGCGTTAGACATGCTGGACAAAGGCAAATTATCAGCACCCCACCACATCCCTCAGAATCAACGGAGCAATGTCCCTCAAAATAGAGATCACCAGAGGCACACGCCAGGAATGCCCCCTATCACCTCTCACCTTCGCACTGTCAATGGAGCCGTTCGCTTCCAGGGTCTGCCAGAGCTCCGCGATACGTGGACTCTAGGTCAAGAAGGAAACGTATAAAGCACCCCTGTACGTGGACGACGTGCTGCTGACACTTACCCAGGCAGGCACATCACTGGCAGCGCTAGGGGAGGAGTTGGAGATCTTTAAAGCAGCATTCAGGTTCACAATCAACCCCAAGAAGTAGGTAGCACTGGGCATCAACATTCCCAAAGTAAGGCTAGACTATCAGCCAGCCTCCCAATCCCATGGGCCAAATCACACCTGAGCCATCTGGGCGTCCGACTACCTAAGCTAGCGGAACGCACGTACAAACTGAATTTCCCATCCCTATTCAAGGAACTGCAATCTGACATTACCGCTGGCAAAACCAGGAGATATCCTGGATGGGGATCACGGCACTAAAAATTAACCTGATCCCCAGACTGCTCTACCACAGTCAAGCTCTCCCAGTGTCAGTCCCCAAGAAAGCTAGCAGATACCACAAGGAAACATGCTGAAATTCATATGGCGGGTGGGGGGGGTCCAAGAAGCCACGAGTTGCCAGGAAGGTCCTGCTCAGAAGTACCGGATCGGGTGGCCCTGGAAATTGAGAGATACTGTCTGGCTGCTCAGCTCTCGGCAGCTTTCACATGGCAAGCGGTCAGTAACAAACCCCGATGGCTGACGGAGGAAGACTGGAGCCACTACTCACTGGAATCCCCACCACATATCACTTGGCCCAAGAACCCTCCAAACACTGGGCCTCATGTCAACCAGGAACATGGTGAACAGTTGGAAGCAAGAGGCTAGGAAGTGGAACTGCAAGAGCACAGTTTGCCCCCTGTCCCCGATCTGGGAGAACCCGGACTTCACTCCTGGGATAGGGCAAGGGGACTTCCCCAAATGGAAGGCAGGCGGCCTGAAGAGGGTGGCGGACTTCTTTGAAGGGGACACCTTACTTTCGAGGACTGTAAAAGAAAATTTCAGGTCCCGGAAAGCAAGAGGTTCCGATATGCCCAAATTCGACACTGGCTGTCTCACGACCCAATGAGGATGCAAGGACACCGAGAACTCACAGCGCTGAAGCAAACACTAACAGCAACCCTGCCTAGGGGGCGGGGGGGAGATGATCTCAATCCTGTACAGGCTGCTAGACAGGGTTGACCCAAATTCGAAGGAGCCCTACATGGAACGGTGGGAACGGGACATTGGCAGAGAACTAGACATGGCTAGTTGGAACCGCATTTGTACAAGAACCGACAAGACCTCCAAGTGTGTCACAAACAAAGAGGGGGCTATCAACGTCTGTTACAGGTGGTACGTCACACCGGAAATCCTACACAAGGGCAACCCCGCCATACCACCACACTGATGGAGAGGCTGCGCGGACACAGGAACACTGTTCCACCTGCTCTGGGCATGTCTCGAAGGCGGAAAGATTTTGGAAGGAAGTCCTGGAATAGATCAGACTCATCACGGGCCTAACAATCCCGTGGGATCCGGGAATCGTCCTACTGGGTGACACGGGAGGGACAACTGCCGATGTCAGTCTGGCGGCGCTCTGCACGCACTTACTCACTGCAGCCAAAAACTCAGTCGCCAGGCTGTGGAAACTCCCAGAGGGTCCAGCGATCCCCGTGTGGTGGGTAAAATGCTGGGACATTGCAGCAGCTGAGAAAATGACAACCCTCCGCTTCGGCAACAGAAGTTTTACAGCATTTGTTCACCATTTCTAGACTATGTAGAGAAATTCCCCGGGGTGGCCAGGCAGCCACCGTCTCTCCGCTGGCTGTCAAAAATTGACTAGTCCTCCCCCCTCCCCCCCCCCAGTTAGACAGTTTCCGCCTAGAGCACCGCCCTCATCGAAAGCACCCCTGCACCAACGTCCCGAGACTGCAGCAATCCCCTGCCCGGAACACCCCGGTGACTCCTCCCTATTCCCCCCGCCCCCGTGGAGGCCAAGTAGACTGGTTTGTTTACATGATACCTTTAACAGGTTGAGAATGTTGAAGCTTTTATTACCTATAAATGCCAATAAAAAGTATTATTGAAGAAAAAAAAAAGTGTGGTACATATGGAACTCATGCAGAAGATGAATCTAGGGAATCAAGGAATTGCATACATTCGGTACTTAAACAATATGAAAGTGTAGAGTAGACCGATCAACAGATATCCTATTTACATCAATGAAAATCAAAACATTTACCTGCCAGCCCTTGTCTGCTGTCCTGTAGTATGGATAGTTTTTAGTTATATGCATATAAATTCCATTTAACGTAAGCTGTTTGTCTGGTGCCATTGTAATTGCTTGTACAATCAATTGTGCATAGGAATAAGGAGGCTTTGAATCATCCTGGATAAGAAAAGGAAACCATGCGTTAAAAAAAATTCTAAGCAAGACATATGTTAAAGTGCTGATCTTTGCTTGAATGTTAAAAAATAAATGCTGGTCATGGAAGATCTTAACCTTGTGTACAGACTTTTAATGTTAGGCTGCATTTACTGGTAGACAGTTTCCGTAGCAGGCTGCAGGTGGATTCTCCTCGAAATAGAGTTACTACCCGAAACACATGCTTTTTAAAAAGCAGAGTGAGCTCCAGCGTCAATCGCAGCCTACTGCAGAGATTCTGGTGCGCGCCTGGCAGCCTACTGCAGAGATTCTAGTGCTAGCAATAACAGTCAAAGGAGGTAGCATGGAATGACTTCCCACTTCCAATCTGAGTTTATATCTGGATAAATGAGCAATTAAACATTAGGATAGTGCACTATTTAAGCTAATTAAGCAATAAGCCCTGAGTCGAGGAGGTATTACTGAGTCAGGTAATGCCCCAGGGCCTATAGTTACAGGCCCGAGCAAAAACAGAGTCTGTTTTCCCTTTCCATGGCAGCCATTCATAATGAATGGAAAAAAGGAAAAGAAAATGGCTGCCATGGAAAGACTAGAAGGGACGTGTAGTCCCTTCTCCCTTTCTACGACAGCCTGTCGCGGATCAGGCACGCTGGGGACAGAAGTGTTCCCAGAACGTTCACTGCCGAAATGGGCCGAAAAGCAAGTAAGTGAGGTTGGGAGGGCAAGGTGGAGGGACGGGGGGGACACTTGCGTGAATTTACAGCGGGGGAAGATGGCAGTCTCCAGTTGTGTGGCGGCTCAGAGGGGGGGATTACCCTGTTCAGAGCCTCCTCATTGGCTGAGGTGCAGCCACATCCCCCACCAGGGACAAAGGAAAAGAACGTCTGGAGAGGGATTCCCGGTCGGGTAACCCCCGGCAAGGGCCAATCAGATTGATTGCTACAATCTGTTTGTCCCTCGACGGGTACTAATTTGCAATAAAAGACAGTCATTCGCGATTTGGCATCACTTCATTGAGTATGAAGAAACAGACTCCTCAACTTGCGCAACTAGGTCTGGGTGGAATTGCAGAGGGCAGAAAGCAAATAGGTGGCTTCCACACCTGGAATTCTCACTACCCCAAAACATAATTCTTAGAATTCTGTTTCCATTGTCAGTCATGGGAGAGTACCATGATGAACTTGAATGGGTGAAATGCTAAGCAGTCTGCAAATCAAGAAACCAAAACGTTCTGCAATACAGAAGAGTCATGAATGGAAGTTTTTTCAATCAAACCATGTTTGGAAGGTTTCTCTGAAACATTTGGCTGAGTGTTTGAAAAGACCAAGCCAGTAGTGTCTGGACAGAGCCTCCACCAATTTTGTCAAAAACACTGAATTGTAGCCTGACAGAGCAGCGAGACTTCACTCTTATAAGGGTATAGGCGGGTATCAAAAGTACAATTAGGCCTATTGTTGAAATAGTGTTCTAGAATCTGGCTTTGACAGATTTTAAAATGCCACCCTAGTTACAGTGAACAAGGAACTGAGATGTTAACCAAAACCCAATCAATGTAGCAATGGAGAGCAGTCAAGGCTTATTCTTAGGAGAGTGAGAGGTGCCATCAATGAATTCCCACAGTATGGCACACAATTTAATTTAGACAGTCATGTATCAAAATACATTTATTGAATATAGGCCTCCTGAACACACAGGAAAAAGAATCCAACAATTAGTATCACGCAACACTTGGAAACAAATATGGAAAAAGTTACTTACCTGTAACTGTTGTTCTCCAGCATGGGTCTGGCATGGATTCACATGCTCATGAATATTCCTCGTCGTCAGGCTGGGAATCCTCGGTAAAGAAAAAACCAGTATCAGTTTCGTTTCTGATCTGTCTTTCATAGTAGTAACCAATCACTGATCTCTGCGTCATACTGACCACAGCCAATGACTGCCCTCTACCTAAGCCCCGCCTCTGGCAGCCATCTTCAGATTTGGTAGCAAGTGAAGTGGCAGTATGACCAAGTGAAGAGCCGCAGAGGGGTAGGCGGGAGGGTTCGCATGTGAATCCATGCCAGACCCATGCTGGAGAACAACAGTTACAGGTAAGTAACTTGTTCCTTCTCCAGCATGGGGTTTGGCATGGATTCACATGCTCATGAATAAAGAATACATAGCAGTACACACATGCACAACCACGGGAGGTGGCAAAGGCTCAACATTAAGCATCACATCAAACTCAACATTAAGCAAATCTTACCTCCTCACCAGGCTCACCTTAGGCGAACAGGTTGCGCAGCACTGCTTGGCCGAACCTGGACTCCTCCCTGGAATCCCGATCGACGCAGTAGAATTTCGTGAAGGTGTGCGTCGACCTCCACGTAGCAGCCCTGCAGATGTCCAGCAAGGGCACACCAGATAGTACGCCGTGGTAGCTGCGATCGCTCTGGTGGAATGGGCTCTCGGACGGCCAGGCAGGGGTCGGTTTGCCAACCGATGACAGTACATAATACAGCTGGAGAGTCATCTGGAAATGGAAGCCTTCGAGAGAGCCTTCCCATGATTGACAGGTCCAAAGTTCACAAAGAGTTGTGACGTCTTCCGAAAACCCTTTGTGCGGTCCACGTAGAACTTCAGCGCTCTAGCCACATCCAGCGAGTGCAAAGTCCTTTCAGCCGGCGACAAAGGCGACGGGAAGAAAACAGGCAACACCAAGGGTTCGTTGAGGTGGAAGTCCGACGGCACCTTGGGCATGAAGGAGAGGTGCGTCCTGAGCACTACCCTCGTGTCGTGAAAAGTCAAGTATGGGGCCTTGCAGGAAAGGGCCTGGATCTCTCCCACCCGTCGTGCGGAGGTGATGGCCACAAGAAACGCTGTTTTCCACGACAAGAACTTCAACGGAGCCGAGTGCAGAGGCTCGAACGGAGGTCCCATGAGCTTGGTCAGCACCACGTTGAGCTCCCACGCCGGGGCCGGGGCCTTCACCGGCGGGAACGATCTGAACAGTCCCTTCATGAACTCTTTCACCAGACGATGAGACCACAAAGACGTCCGCCCCGTGGTTCTGGTGTATCGGGAGATCGCAGCAAGATGAATCTTGATGGACGCGTGCGCCAGCCCAGCTTTGGCCAGCGTCAGTAGGTACGGCAGTACTTGGGGAGCCGTAATCCGCAGAAGGTTAATCTTCTGTGCGTGGCACCAGACAGAGAACCTCTTCCATTTGTGTCCGTAGCATTTAAGAGTTGAGGACGCCCTGGCCTTTGCAAGAACCTCTCTGCAGTCGGCCGGTATGTCGTATCCTCCAAACTCCAAGGCCTGCAAGTTCAGCGACTTCGGGTTGTGATGGAGGATGGCGCCTCCTTCTCTGGAGAGCAGATCCCCGTCCACTGGCAGCTTGATTGACGGGGACGCTGACAAGTCCAGAAGGTCCGGGAACCATATCTGCCTCGGCCACGCAGGTGCGACGAGGCTCATCCTGCACCGTGACCTCTTGAGCTGGTTGAGCCGGATCAGCAATGGCAATGGAGGGAACGCGTATAGAAACAGGCCCTCCCAGGGGAACGAGAAAGCATCGCCCATGCTCCTCGGCTGGGGAAACCTGCTGGCGAACCTCCGGCACTTGGAGTTTGTCGCTGTCGCGAACAGATCGATCTGTGGAGTGCCCCACCGTCGGAAGAGGCGGTCCACTAGATCCTGTCGTAGTTCCCACTCGTGGCACGAGCGCAGCTCCCTGCTGAGTGAGTCGGCGATGGTGTTTTTTATCCCTGCCAGATGAAACGGCACCAGAAACATCCTTTGGGCGACGGCCCAATGCCACAGATCCTGCGCCTCCCTGGACAGGGCTGGGGACCTGGTTCCGCCCTGTTTCCTGATGTAGAACATGGTGGTGGTGTTGTCGGTGAAGATCACCACCACCTTGCCCTTGAGGGACGGAAGGAAGGACCTGAGGGCCCAAAACACTGCACGGAGCTCCAGGACGTTCATATGGAGGGACTTCTCCGTCGGGAGCCAAAGGCCTCTCGCGTGCAGATTTTCGGTGTGCGCTCCCCACCCTTCCAGGGAGGCATCCGTGGTCACTGTCTCCTGGTGGCCGGGGGTCTGGAAGTCCATGCCCGCCGTCAGATGTGCACGGGTGCCCCACCACCGGATTGCTCGTCGGAAACTCTCGTCGAGTGTGATCCTCTCCTCGAAGCTGCCCGTCGTCTGGATCCAGCGCGCGTCCAGGAACTCCTGCAACGGGCGCATCCGGAGCCTGCACAGGGGGATGAGGTAAATGCAAGAAGACATCATTCCGAGGTGGGACTTGATGGACCTCACTCTGGCCGCGTCCGCAACCAGCATCCACTGCACCTTGCCCAGAATGGCCCTCGTCCTTTCCTCCGACGGAGAGGCCAGAAGCGACACTGTGTCGAGCTTTGCTCCCAGAAACAGTGCGTCTTGCGCGGGCACCAGGTGGGACTTGGCGTAGTTTATGGAGAATCCCAGGTCCGTGAGAAGTTGGACGGTCCTTGCCGTGTGCTCCACAGCGAGCTCCCTCGTCTTGGCTCGGATGAGCCAGTTGTCCAGGTAGGGGTAGATGTGGATCCCCTCTCGGCGCAGCTGCGCCGCCACCGGTGCGAGGTACTTGGTGAAAACCCTGGGTGCCGACCTTAGTCCGAAGGGAAGGGCTCTGAACTGATAGTGACGCCCTTGGACCACGAACCTGAGAAACTTTCGGTGTCCCTTTAGGATGGGAATATGGAAGTAGGCATCCTCCAAATCCAACGACGACAGGAAATCACCCTCCTCCAGCTGACCCAGGACGTGTTGGAGGGTGACCATCCGGAACTTCTGTGCCTTGATGAATTTGTTCAGTCGTCGTAGGTCCAGGATGGGACGCCATCCTCCCGTCTTCTTCTTCACGAGGAAGTATCTTGAGTAAACTCCGGAGCCCCGAAGCCTCTTTGGGACGAGCTCGATGGTGCCCTTCCTGAGCATCGCCTTTACCTCCAAGAGAAGTTGAGGGACGTGATGTTCTTTCCTGGCCACAGGGGGGACGCTCGGGCACCTTTTTTGAAACTCGAGCGCGTGACCCTGGGCTAGGGCGTCCAGCACCCAACGGTCGGTGGAGATGGACTCCCACACGCTGACGAAGCTCGCCAGCCGGCCTCCCACAGGGGTGCTTCGGTGGGGGCCCGACCCCACGGCCGGTTCAGTCCTGCTTCGACGAGGCTTTGCCGCCTTGACCTCCTTGGCGACGACGGCGGGGTCCGCCTGACTTGTCTCGTCCCCTGTAAGCTTCCTGCGACGACGAACGGGCCGCTTGACGGTAGGTGGAAAATCCGCCGCCGGAACCTCTGGAGGCACCCTGTTTGCCTCCGCCGCTCCGAAAGGGCGGCCGCCGTTGTTGGAGAACCCCAAGAGCCCGGGCCGTCTCCGTGTCTGCTTTGATGGCTTGAAGGGAATCGTCCACTGTTTTCCCAAACAGGTTGTTTCCATCGAACGGCATGTCCAAGACTCTGGTCTGCACGTCTTGACGGAAGTCAGTATCCTTGAGCCATACACGCCGCCTAAGGCACACGCCGTTGCCCAACTGGCGAAATCCAGTGTCAGCTATGTCCGTCGCAATCGTAATGGCGTGGTCCGACGCCACCTCTCCTTCCTGCAAGATCTCTAGGGCCTCCGCCCTCTTGTCATCCGGTAGGAAGTCCAGCAGGGGGGCCAGTTTGTACCACAGCTCCCTGTCGTAGCGGGCTACGATAGCCAAGGCGTTGGCCGCCTTAATCGTCGTCGCTGCAGACGAGATGACCCTGCGTCCCATCGTATCCAATTTCTTTCCCTCGCCGTCCGGCGGGGAAGTCGATGTAGAGGCCGCACCCCCCCGCTTTCTTCCTGCCCGCCGCGGAGACGACGGAGTCCGGGGTCGGCTGTGCCCGGAGGCACAAGGGGGCCGCGTCCGGGACCCGGTACTTCTTCTCGTACCGATCCCTTCTAGCCAGCGTTGTGGATGGGTTCTTTAGGAGGGCAAGGCCCTCATCCCAAATATCGTCCAGTAGAGGCACGGAGAGGACCGTCTTCCTCTTGGCCTCGCGCCGTTGATAAAGGAAACCTTCCTTCCTCTTCTCTTCCGGGCAGAGCTGGAAGAGCTCGGATGCCCTGGCGATCATGGAGTGAAACGATCCAATCTCGTCGGGCGGGGATGCCCGGGTGGGAGGTGACGACGGCAGATCCTCGTCGTAAACCTCGTCGTCCGTACCCGTCGCGGCCGTGTCAGTCCCTGTGTCATCCCCACGAGTCGTGGACGGGGAGGAGGGCTGGACGGGGAGATGGGCTGAACAGGGCGCGATGGCTGAAAAGGAGGTGGAGGATGAATCCTTCTTTTCTTAGGGGGAGGGCTCCCAAAAGGGACTGGCTCTGGGTCCCCCGTCGGGAGCGGTTCCTCCGCTGGTAACGGCAGTCTCGTCCTTATCTCCGAGCATAAGGACTGTATAGCCAACAAAATGGCCGCCGAGTTGTCTTGCGGCGCTGGTTGAGGGGAGTCCGACGGGCGGTCAGGGGCCCCGTTGGCACCCTCGACGTTATCGTCGTCTCCTATGTCGGGATCCCTCCCGACGGGCTGGTCTTCTTCCACGCCAACGCCGTGGCTTAAGACCTCAATCAGCTCTTCCTCAGAGGTTGAGGCCGAATCCACGACGACCTCCTGCCCCCCCTTTTTCTTCTCCGTCGGAGGTTTCATGGGGGTCCTGTCGATGGGCATAAAAGAGGACTCCCTCCGCGGTGGCAGGGAGACTCTGAGCCCCGAGGTCGCCACCACTGTTGTAGCCTCCACAGGCTGAGCCAGGGCCGCTGCGACTGTCTCGATAGAGGCCTTGGCCGGATGGATTAAGGCTTTCACCACCTTAGGTGCGCTCACCGCCTTCTCCTTGGGGGGAGGGACACTGCCTCGCTGCCCCTCCGATGGGGCCTTCGAGCTTGACCGGGGCCTCTCCAGGAGCTTCGCCGGGTGCTCGGCCTTCCTCTTACCCGAACCAGAGCGTTGGCTCGTGGTTGATGGTGCCGGGGAGGATGCGCCCTGCCTGGCGCCCGTAGAACCCGACCGTTCGGCGCTCCCGGTGCCAGCGGACTCGCGGTGCTTGGCCTTGTGTTGGACCCCCGTCGCCGGGGCGTCCTCAAAGGTCTTAGAAGACCGCTCAGATTTCCTCTTCTTCTTCTCGCCTGACGGGCTCTTCCCTTCCAGCCAGTTGGCGAGACGTTGATGGCGGTCCTTCATGGTCCGCTCCGACATATTGCCGCAAAACGCACAGTCCTTCTCCACGTGCGTCTTGTCCTCATGTAGGCAGTAAAGACAAAAGGAGTGTTCGTCCTCCTTAAAGACATTTTGAAGCTGGCATCCAGGGCAGACCCTGAACAGCTTTCCGGGCGTCGAGCTTCCCTTCTCCTGGGCCATGTCCGAGATGGGCCTGAGAACTTCTGGAGTCCTCCAAAAGCGTGGCTCGACGAAATCTTCACCCTTGAGGGGCGTAGACGAATCCGACACGGGTCCCCGTTGATCGGATGAAGAAACGGTGGAGCTTGAGGCTCTTTTTGACCGAAAAATCAAAGTTTTTGAGAAAAAACGTGAAAAAATAGCACTAACGCTCGAGAGCAATAGCACGAGGATCCCAACACTTGAACGTGCGGTAAAAATCTGAAGATGGCTGCCAGAGGCGGGGCTTAGGTACAGGGCAGTCATTGGCTGTGGTCAGTATGACACAGAGATCAGTGATTGGTTACTACTACAAAAGACAGATCAGAAACGAAACTGATACTGGTTTTTTCTTTACCGAGGATTCCCAGCCTGACGACGGGGAATATTCATGAGCATGTGAATCCATGCCAGACCCCATGCTGGAGAAATACGGTCACCACAGTTTCAAATACATTAAATAACTTTGTTAGAAAAAGAAGGTACATAATTTAGATGCAGTCAAAGAAAGAATCAGATCAGAAGACAATAGCCCAACTTAAGTCCAAACCCAAGATGTATGGGGCCTTATGCCCAAAAGCCACAGGAGCCACAAGGTTTCTCGCCAGAATGTAGTCTCTGTACTAAGTTCAATACACTTGTGTTGATGATTGTTTAAAAGTTCTTCAACAGTTTTATCAGAAGTAAAAACACTGTTTCCTTTCTTACAGACCCAACTCTAACCCAGGGACAGGATACTCAGGTTCGACAGGCAAAAGGTGCGTGGAATGGAGGACCGGTCGGGTGAGGGGGAACACCGTTTACTCAGGCGTCCTTCAAGTTGCAGAAAATGCTCCAGAACAGGATTCCTTGATTTTGGGAAGCTGAAATTTGGATAGAAGGAGACTTCTGACAAGTTGAGCGACCAACGAAATGCCGGACTCAAATGCTTAACGGCAACGTTTCTGGTGTGGTAGAGCACAAAAACACTAGTCAGTCCACCGGGCAGTCCAAGGAGACTTACAAAGGCTCAGAAGGGCAGGATCCTCGAGAAGGCTTCCAGACTGGTTGGTCTCACTAGTCCAAGAACTGACGCACCGCTCAGGGTCTTTAGGGATCAGACAGAGGAGCAGGGTTTCACCAGGCTGCCTACTGCAAGGGGTGTTGGGCCACTTCAGGAATTGTTTTTGGATCTTCAGCAGGCTGCTCTTTTACAAGGGATTCTTGGCTCCAACGATCTGAAGAAATGGCTGCAGAGGTCCTCTTGTTATCCAAAATCCGAACGGGAAGCAAGTCCAAGCCCACCAATGGTAAGGATCTGGACCATTCGAACAGCCAGTAGTTGTCCATCAGGGACAACTTCTGGTTTCACATGTGTCACACCCCCACACTTTGACACCAAGGACGCAGAGTGGGACTAGACAGTGCCACCCTCTTCCTGGGCCACACATACACAAAAGCAGCACTAGCCCACAAAAGCAGGAACTTTCCCTGACCTGAGAAGGCAGGAAGAAGGCCAAAGTACAATATGGCCAAAGAACAAGGTTCCGACGCCCATACAGTATGGAGGAAAGGGGACTATGGACTAAGAGTACGTTAGTCACTACGGTGAGTAACTTTAACTCATACACCTATTCACCCTCTCAACACACCCATTTGATTCAGGATTATAAAGAGCCGCTTTCTTATGTTTAACACCAGACTTCTCTAAATACTTCTCAAAACTTCCTCCTGCAAACTGTGGACCATTGTCTGTCAAATGCTCTCAGGAATGCCTTCCCGAGAAAATACCTCTTGTAACTCCCTCACCATAACTTCACCTGAAATCTCTCAATACTAAATTCACACCTACGGGAAAATAGATCCACAACCACAACAAATTTCTCTCTTCGATAGCCAAGCTCCACTGGACCCAAAATATCCATAGCCACAACTTTCCACACTCCCGAAGGAACACCAAACTCCAACACAGGTTTTCTCGCTTCTTCTCCTTTTCCCACTTTGCTGCACATCTGACACTCTAATAACCTTTCAACATCCCTGTCAAAGTCAGGCCACCAGTAATCACTTTGCAAGACGGCCTTAGTCTTGGTAATTCCCATGTGACCTCCATGGGCTAAATCTACAACCCCATCGCGTATCCCCTTGGGAACTACAGCAGGCTCCCATCTGAATACAACACCGTCCACTACACTCCATTCATTCCTCACTCCCCAAAATTGCTTTATTTCTTAACCAAAATCCACCCCTCTTGGCCACGTACCCGATTCTACATACGCCTTAACCAACTACAAAACTCGGTCCTTGCCAGCCTCCTCCAACCACTCCTCTTTAGTCACTATCCCCTCTGTATTGACAAATACCATTTCCATCTCGTCTCCTTTGTACTCATCACTCTTTACCCTCAATCTAGACTTTGCCCGGAACAACCTCAACTATAAAACTAAGGCACTGCATCCGCGTGAGCCATCCAGCTACTCTCCTAGACACTTTGTCTAATGCCTTATTCTCCAATATTTTTTTCAAAGGTGTGTGGTCCGTGCGTAAAACAAAATTGGTACCACATACATAATTTCTGAACTTTTCCATCACCCAATAACATGCTAGGGCTTCCTTCTCCAAACCAGAGTATCGGGCTTCAGCATCCCTTAAACCCCAGGACGCGTGGGCAATCACACCCTCATCATCCACCTGGGACAAGACAGCACCAAGTCCCTTTTCGGAAGCATCTACAGTGATCTTACTCTGTCATCATATCAAAATGCTCAAGCGGTTGGGCGAGATCTATTTCACTCTTCAAGTTCTCAAACTCTTCTGCACATCTTGCTGACCACATAAATTCACATCCTTTCTTCAACAACTTCCCCAATTCCACTATTTTGCTGGCATATTTACACACAAATATCTGATAGAATTCCATCATTCCAAGAAATGACCTTAGTTGTACCTAATACTCCGGAGTCTTGATCTCTTTTATTGCATTGACCAAACTCTCCTTCAGACTTACACCCTCTGCAGATATCTCATGCCACAGATATTCCACTCTGGAGACACCAAACACACATTTCTCCTCCCTCAAGACATTGTCATTCCAAAATTCGCAACACACTATCCAGTCTTTAATCATGTTCCTCTACCATTCTCCCACCCCACCAGTACATCATCCTGGAAATAATGTCCCACTCTCCCACTCATTCTACCTACCAACCTATCCATTTTTTGGAATAACGCCGATGCTGACACCAGCCCAAATGGCATTAGTCTAAATTGAAACACCCCCTCATGTGAAATGAACGCTTTCAGGTTGCGAGATCCCTCTTCTAATTCCACCTGGTGATACGCGGACGCCATATCAAGCTTAGAAAACACTCTCGCACAGCCCACTCTTGAAAGCATTTCACCCATGTTGGGGAGAGGATGGCGATCAACTAAGACACACTTGTTGAGTTGGCACAGATCGACACACAAGCGTAGCTCAACAGAACTCTTCTTGACGACAACCAACGGGGAGGTCCAATCTACCCCTCCCGCCCTCTCAATTTCATTCTCTAGTAATTTCCCCAGCTCCCTCTTAACACCTTCCCTTGCCGCCAAAGGTATTGGTCTCAACTTACCAGCAATAGGCACACTGCCTCTTCTCAAAATCTGGTGCTGGACCCCTTTAACCTTACCCAGACCCTTTCTAAACACTTTCAGATGCCTTCTAGCCATAGTGCCTCCAACATGTAACATTTGTTCTACTTCATTGGGGTCTTACCCGATATTCAATTCTCTCTGATCCTTCCACCCCAACAACAATGTGAGACCCTTCTTAGTCACGTAAACTTTGCCCTCACACTTGCGTCCTTTAAATTCAAATTGCCCTAGTGTAAAACCTAACAATTCAATGACATCCAGATTGTAACTTGGTCTGATATCTGGCCTCAATTTGTGAACATCACCTCCCATCTCTCTCTCAAATACTTCTCTGGACATCAACGTAATTTTTCATCCAAAGTCAGCCATTATCCACACATCTTTTCCATTAACCTTCACACTGGCATAGGGGTGTTCACAATCATCCTCATCCCCACACACTACATTTATTGTATTAACAATAATAGTTTCCACTGGAAAATCACATTCTTCATCTGACTACTTCTGAGTCTCCTCCTCATTGACATATAAGACTTTTCTTTCATTAAATGGATAATTTTTGCAACAATTAGCAAAATGTCCTCTCCTCTTGCAATTCAAACACATTGCTTTCCTTCCCGGGCAAGAGAAGGACGCAGCAAAACGGCAGCTACTCGCACAACGATAGCGCAAGCGTTCCTCTATAACACTCTTCAGTTTTCTGTTGACTAATTTTCAGGTCACCATTACCATGGGGCATTTGCTTCTCGTTTTCTCATTCACCTTTTTCTTGTTCTCATTTTCAGTCACTCACCACCTGATTTCAGCCCATTATTCTCTTTCCTTGAGAGTTTCAATATACAAGCCAAAGAGTGTTCAACGCTGTGCGCAATGTTCAACACTTCGTCTAAGGTTGGCTCATCCTTAAGCCACAGTTCTTCAGGCGTTCTATCCGAACTACAATGTGTCATAAATTGATCTTTCAAATGTTCATCAAAAGCACCCTGAAATTTGCAAGACAATGCTAGATGACGGAGAGCAGTCATATACTCTTCTACAGATTCTCCCGATTCCTGAACTCATCCGGAAGTTGTACCGTTGCAAGATAGTGCTTGTTCTGGGTTAAAGTGAGCATCCAACTTGGCAAAGCAGTTTCTAGTTCATTCAAAGCATCCCCCTCACCTTCACTAGGAATCGCAGGAAGAGTCTCAAAAATTATTTGACCCTCATATCCTAGGTGATGCATCAAAAGGGCAAGTTTCCCATCATTGGAGAAGGAATTGCCTCGATTTTTGTTGCACCAGGCACAGCCATGAACAATGGGGGACCACTAACACTGATGAGCTAGAAAACAAAAAAATACGTAAATACAAACGAGACACCTATGATTATTATAATGACGAGGTCTACACCTGGATGAACAAGTATAATAACCAGAATCGTCCCCAGAACAAAACCTCAACTGATAATTCAAGCTCCGGTTCAGAAGCAGAATCAAGCAAAACTACTGATAATTACACAGAACAAAAACCCAGTGAAACAGGAGGACCCGCGACAGATCGAACTACAACACCACCACGTAAACAGCCTTTTTTAGGGAAAGGACAAGATCGAAGAAAAGAACACGACGGGGGAAGAGAAAAAGCAGGAGCCACGGGCACACAGAGCCAATATCCGAACAGAAGGCTTTAGTCATCAATCTATCAGATAGACACCTTACAACAACTGAATTGACAATATTACAGAAAGGCTTAAACTTCGTACAGACACACGTCCACCTTGTTTGAAACAAAAATAGAACTATTTAAATTCATACGAAAGCTTTTTTTGCTGACACATCGACTGATCCAGTCAGCTGAGACTTGGAATTCCTGGAGTTACGTTCAAAAAGCACTTACATGCCTCCAGTTACGCATGGGACGATAAACGTGTTTCAAGAAGCTTGTGTTGAAAGATTTACAAAAAGTTTCTTTTAAGCCACCCAACTATAGGAACCTTGGTAAAAAAGACATGTCAGTAATAAGAAAGTTGTATGAAGACCCAGACATCACAATTCGCTCAGCTGACAAAGAAGGAGCCTTAGTAATACTAAACACAACAGACTATGAAGAAGAGTGCCAAAAACAGCTCCAAGATACTAATACGTACAAAGTTCTAGTCAACGACCCAACACAAGACATTAAACGGAAAATTGAAGAAATGTTAAATGATGCTGAAGACAATGGATGGATTTCATCAGCAACTAAATCATATTTAACAACACAATATCCAAAGATTTCCCATTTCTATTTACTACCAAAAATACATAAGACTCTGAATAAACCACCGGGAAGACCGATTGTGGCAGCTACTGACGGACTTTTGCAACCATTAGGAATATATATCGACAGGATTTTACAACCCATCATCCAGAAATGTCCTTCCTACATCAAGGACACCACTGATTTTCTCAATAGACTGCACATCATAGTTATTGAACCGACAGACATTTTAGTCACTATTGATGTATGCAGTTTGTATACATCAATACCACATGATTTAGGATTACGTGGAGTGGATATTGTTGAACGAAGATGATGTAGGAGCCTCTAAAGAGTTTGTGATGATCTTACTCGACATGATAGCACGGAATGCATACTTCAGACATAAAACCTTTTTTCAGAAAATAAGTGGAACCGCAATGGGAGCCACCATGGCACCTGGCTATGGCAATGCCTTCATGATTAAATTTGAGGAGGACTATGTCTTGCACCACCCAGTTTGGCAAAAAAACATCAAGCACTGGGGGCGTTATATTGATGACATTTTCTTAATTTGGAAAGATACATTGGAGAATTTACAACTGTTTCTACAATATCTCAATACGATAGATACGAGACTTGAATTTACATCAGAAATTGGAATCCCTGGTTTGCACTTCTTAGACGTACAGATTACACCATTGGTACCTAATTTTGAGAGAAATATTTTCCATAAATCAACAGACATAAATAACCTTCACAGGTTGAGCTTTCACCCTCTGACAACCATCAAAAGTTTACCATACAGCCAACTACTCAGGGTTAAAAGAATTGTCAATACTGACACAAACTGGGAACGCGAATCTACCAAAATGCTTGACAAATTTAGATCAAGAGGCTACAATGAACCAGAATTACAAGAAGCTAAGCGAAAAGTAGATCAAAAGGAACAACCACAGTTACTAACACCGAAAATTCATGATGGCAAAACTGCCCCGCAATTGGTGTATGTGAGCAGGTACAGCATCCAATCCAACAGGATCAAAAAAACCATACTGAAACATTGGCCAGTACTAGAATGTGACACAAGATTACAAGGCAACTTCAGCAATAAACCAATTTTTGCTTTTCAAAGAAGCCACAATCTCAAGGACATTCTTGTAGACACCAATCCCAATCGAATCAAAAAACAACGCAGCAAACATCCAGGAACGTACCCATGTCTTTCATGCAATAACTGTAACAATGTGACCAAGGGTAACATCATTACTCATTCAAGTACTGGTGAAAAAATCGTACTCAAGGATCATGCTACATGCGGAATATGCGATCAAATGCCCATGTGGCCTCACATGTGTTGGACAAACCAGCCGTAAAGTACGGATTCGCTGGAATGAACACAAATCCAATATAAAAACAAACAACTGTCATTCACCAATTGCAAGACATTTTCAAGACCATCAACACCAGTTATCTCAGATGAGGTTTCAAATTTTGGAGGTAATCAAAACTAAAAAACGTACGCATGAACATTTCAAAGAAACTTGAACAACGAGAAACGTATTGGATCGAAAGGCTTGGAACAGTTGCCCCCACAGGTTTAAAAGAACTAGATTTATTTTGTTTCTTATGAACTTGGTAAAATTGAAGAATGTAACCCACAAAGGTAATTAATGATTAAGTAGGGTCATATGTATGGTAGTTTAAAGTACAACACTGAATTTGTTGTTGAACAGCTAACCTAAATTTGGTGCAAACAGCACTTGCAACAGATGGGATTCATATGAGCCACTATGTGATAAAAGAAATAACAAGTGTCAATGAATAAGTATGCCATGCCAGAATGACGGTATGCACAATATGTATAAAATATTTCACATGCAAGGTAAGAAAAAATGTGATAATAAGCAATCATGCTATGCTACAACAATAGTATGCACTATATGTACACAGCAATCCACATATATGTATGGGGACGGTTTTTCAGTTGCTTCCCAGCACAAGCTAATTTTTTTACAATTATGTCACGTGAAAAATACCTATGTATGGGGATGTTTTTTCAGCTGCTTCCCAGCAACAGCCACGTTTTTTATCATTATGTCACTTATTAAATACCTCCTCAGCAGGTCAAGCACACATTATGGAGCTTCATCACACGTTAATCAGCAACCTACACATTTTTTTTGTATCCCACGTATAGATCGCATTGTTCCGTACTTGGAACAGTACATCAGCTTGTTTGACTATACCACTGTACATCATCAACAAGTTATTATGCCCCACAATAGTTAAGGAGCAACAATTATTAAGATCTCAGCAAGTCAGTCTACTCGACTCCTTGGTAGAATTCGGAATGACTTATACACGGTTATCGGCTTCAATATACTACATTTCCCAAGCACCCGTTGACTACAATTTCGCGTCATCATGTGTTCCGACGTGATGACGTAGTATTTTTAACTCCAACTCGCGGTGCGCAGCGTTCTGTTGCCAGGGGAAACTGCTGTCGCCCCGGACACCACAACGCTGCGGACCCTCGAGACGACCATGTTAGCTGGTGAGAACAGGTAACCGTGCACATAATGCTTGCATGAGGATATGAATTTTTAGAAATACCCGTTAGCCTACTAATTTATACACGTGTCCTTCGTTCAGAGGGGATCAGCCACATGTAACATACCGCTTCGTGATGTCTTCATAGGATTAGACACAGAGCATTCCTCACCAGTGGCCGGATGAGGTAAGACAGTACATTTATTGATGCTTGTGGTCTCCCACAATATACTGTTAAATAACACGCAAGCAATCTCTTTGGGATTAGGGTACATAATTCAAGTTCATTTAAAGCGTAGCACTGTTGATTTTTTGCAGACTTTCCGGGAATGTACGAATGCCATGTAGTTCTAAACAAGAATCGCCCGTAGACATCACAGATTGTGAGTTGAAGATATTGAACTAAAGAGAAAAGCATACATTAAATTGACAGGTATGTGTTATTTCAGTGGCATGTATAATTGCAAAAGTATACAAATGGATGTGGATAAAATATGAATTGCTTTGTTTGGTTTAAGTTGATTGTATCTGGGGTGTAGTTAACCCCAAGTTGTTAATGTTTTTTAGAAACTCGCCCTGACGAAGGACACAGTCCGAAATGCATCGGCAAGGGCGTCTGCCATTATGATGACAATAAAGAGAAATTTGAAAATAACGATGGATAAATTATTGAAATATAACCAAACAACACGCGTCAATCTATGGTAGATTGACTACTAACAAAGTGCCACTAAACAAAGTTTGAAAGCTTAACTGCAATACAATTGAAATAGTATTTACTACACCAACAGGTGTCTCTGAAGCTCAGTGGAAGTTCCACTGAGCTGTTCTTTCCTGGGACCACTAACACTTGACATGGCCATCTTGCTACTCCAAAAGACTGGTTTCCTCCTGGTGAAACCTCAGCTAATGAACTATTGTTTCTTTCTGGTGAAACTTTGTGAACATAAATCTGCAGCGAAACTATTTCTGTTCACTTACACCAAACTCTCCTTCTCTTTGTCTCACTTAGCTTCCTTTCTTTGCAGCTCTCCATCTCATCACTCCTGCCTCTCGCACACTTCCTCTCCTTGTCCAGCTCTTCCCATGTTCTTGTTCTCCTTCCCCCTCTTCACCGATTTCCCCGCTGGCCTTGCTTCTTTTCCTGCCCCTTCAAGTATGCTCAAAGTGTTTTATATAAAACGTGTTGCAGTGTGAAGCTCCTTACACAAATTGTGCCGCTACACTGAGCAATGCAGCTCCTCTATGCTGCAAACCTAAAGACGAGTGGGCATCTATACCGTGGCTTACGGTAAATCCGTCTTTTACGAGCGGGGAGGAAACTGACAAGGCATCAGAACGCCCAGGCTGCTCCCGTCAACACGGAGGTGGTTACTGGATCCGGAGAGAGATGATTTTGGATGTGGGCACGGGGAGGCACGGACACCGTGAGATCACAGCTTTACCTTTGTATACGTTGTCCGCTACCATGCTATCAAGTGGAGCAGACTGTAGTTGTGCTGGCTTCTTCTGCAGTTGTCCGCTACCATGCTTATCAAGCAGAGCTGATTGCAGTCATGCTCGGGCACCGTTGCTGGGAGGAAAGCAACGGCTGGAGTAGCGCTTTCTCTCGCTACCACTTCTCCTTCACTCTTCTTACTTCGCTGGGGGTCTGCTCCACAAGATCCTCGTCGCCAATGTTAAGTGGGAAAGATCCACAAACTCAGGAATACTTTATGTACTTTTATTAAGATTAGATAAGTATAAATAAGACCACCAGCAGTGCCAACACAGCACTACCAAGGCAAACTAACAGCAACTGACATCAATGGAACATTAGTGAAAATAAACAAGTACATCATACAGAGCACATTCCATTATAATCAGCTGATGACAATAACATTCCATCCATCAGCAGCATTATATACAGGCCTATAAGAAACTCATGAACAGTGACTAGCCAGTAACACTGGCTAGCAAGCCACATTATAACATTTATGTATTGAAAAGCCAGGAGGACCCAAACCCAGTTTAAACTACATAAAATCAGAGATGCCTTTGTGGGCCGATGAACAGTCTACGTTAGTCAAACAGCCATTTTGTCAGTCAACAAAGAGTCCACCAAAAAAAAGAGAAGGCCAGAAAGCAGCACCTGAAGGCCTTTGCACCCTAACTGCCAATTTACAAAGGCATTCGACAACTAACATGGTAAAACGGTGACCAACCTGACATTGCCTAAAGAAACTGTACAGCTGCCACTGGCCTACTCCCAACACACGGATTGGATAACCCAGGGGCCAAAATAGGGTGCATCAAAAGCAACCCTGTCCTGGTAGGCATTTGGGCTACTAAAGGCAAACAACTAAAAAGTGTTGTATCCTAACGGGGATTCCAGTAAAAGATCCTCTGAACACAGTTTACAATCCATGAATAGGGGTGTGACCAAGCAGCAAAGCATTAAGGTGGCTTCTCCGTGAGCTCTGGAAGTTATCTGTCACAGCATAATTTCCTTTGTCATCCCATATAGTCCCCCTCCACCCATGTTGCTGCAGATGATTCACAGATTCTGTGGCTACATTTATTTAATAGACACTCAAGGAGAGTTGTTGCAGAGCAGTCTATGAGCCTAGCCGGCTGGGCCCTCAACATGACGCCGAAGGTTTGAATAGCTACCTTAGTGAGCAGGGCTCAAAGGGTGCAGCACGGCTCATCCAACCGAGGCTACCCTTGCAGTGTGAAGGGAAGTACCGCAGCACCATCGTTGCTTTAAAGTGTAAGGTTTTGTTGGACCCCAGCTAACTTGTTTCTTCCGTCAGCTTTCCAGACTTGCCCACTGCATTTTGAAGCGACAATCCACATGATCGGACGAAGGTGGCAATCAGCAATATCCAGACGGTAACCAGTGACACAGATGGTGCCCTTACACCACTATGTGAGCAACTTTTCTCCTGGTAGGCCACAGTTTATATCACACCTCTAATCTCAGTTTCTCAAAATCCTACCCTGCCATATTTTCTGCATGCTTTTTTTTCCATGGAGCTTTTTCCTATAACACTGCCTGCTTGGTGTTACCTCTTTCTCCTCACAACTGCTTTGACCACTTACCCACAATGTCCATCTTCCTGCCAGATTATCCTTGCCACATCTGTAAAAGGTTAACGGTGGATGTCACCTGCTAATGGTCAAGCTGCTAAGGCCACAACAGAAGTGCAAGTTAATATAATTTGGCACAACATTATGCTTGCATTTTATGAAAAATGCTTAAAACTGCTGTATTTATTCATTGATATTTTATTTGTATTGCGCTTGTACACGCGTTGCAAAGCACGAGGCAAGGAGGGGAACAAGGGAGTACAAATCAACGATCTTACTAGGCCCAGTGACATTGAGAACGCGAAAGTGCATGGGAGAGAGAAAGGGGAAAGTGCATGGGAGGGTGGGAGAATTGGAAAGTGCTGAGCAAAGGAATACAAATAAATAAATAGTAAAAAAAACAACAAACAGCGGTAGAGCAGCCAGCAGGTGGTAAGTGCTAGGTATAAGGCAACAGACAGGGTGTGTCTGATAAGTGCAGAAAAAGGGGGTGGGGGTGTATGGTTACAGATACAGACCCACGTGCCAGGGATCACCAGGAGGCAGTGCGGGTGGGTGGCAGGGGAGAAAGCAGATCAGCAGGGGAGAGGAGGAGCGAAGGCAGAAGCAAAGAGGAAGGTGGTCTTGAGGTGCTTCCGGAACCGGAGATGATTCTCCTCAAGTTTCAGAGTGGCAGGGAAGCTGCTCCAGAGGGAGGTCCCAGCCGAAGATCTACCCCCAGCTCATTTCTTTGAAAAAAGACTGACCCTGAGGGAGTTCGAGGTATAGGAGCAAAGAGCTCAGGAGGAAGGTATTTTGGAACCAGGCCCCAGAAAGCCTTGTGGACAATGCAAAGGGTTTTGAATGTAATCCTTGCAGCCACTGGGAGCCAATGGAGAGATTTCAGGGCTGGAGAGATGCGATCCCAGGGCTTGAGGCCAAGGGCAAGTCTTGCAGTCCTGTTCTGGATAAGTTGCAAAGGGCATAAAGTATAAGCGGGTAGATTTAGAAAGAGGCTGTTACAATAATCCAACCTAGAGAACCAGGGCTCGAGAGACGGTGAGCTTCTGGGGGAAGGAGAGGAAAGGCAGAATACCTCTGAAGAGGTGCAGTAGGAAGTTAGACTTTTTTCAGACAGAGATGTGGGCAGAGAAGGAGAGCGTAGAGTCAAAGATGACCCAGAGGTTCTTAGCCTTACAGGTGGGAGTAGGAGGAGGGCCAAGGGAGGCCAGCCAGAGAGTGACAGGCAAGGAGAGTGAAGGTGTGCCGATGAGGTTCTCCGTCTTGCTGGCATTCTGGCAGAGATCGTTGGCAGTACACCAATCCTGAATGGCAGATAGGCAGTCAGATGAGAGAAGGAGAGGAGGTGGCCCAGTGGAGCCTGAAAATAAGTTAAGGGACATCAGCATAGCACTGAAAGTTGGAGCAGAAAATGGCAATTGTTCATTTAATTTGCCTATACACAAGTGTTTCGAGGTGCGGCAGAGGGGGCAGAAAGGAAGAAAGTAGCGATCCTAATAGGCCTTGCCACATTCAGATTGCGCAAGTGCAGTAGCGAGAAGTGCATGGGGGAATGGAGGTGGGCAAGAGTAGGATTTGGGTGGAAGGGCCCCAATAGCCATGGTATCTGTCGAACTAAATCCCATGATCGGCAGACAAAGGCTCTAAGGCGGGCTGAGGAGAATCAAACAGCAGCCCAGGTACACTCTGGCCCTATGACTCATAATAATGCTACAAGAATTCTAACAGGAAATCAATGGTGAGGCGAAGAGTCTCCAAATCCATTGCTGAGCTGTATAAACATGTATTGGCTGAGAAGCAGTTGGAAGAGGTTGAAACCACTATCTTTCTTTGACCAAGCTTATGGACAACCTGTGCAAACTGAAAGGATGGATTCACTGAAAGCCTAGCTTGATTCAGTCTACATGAAGATGAGGATGCAGAAAACCAATCACACCAGAACAGAGTGGGATCCTCCCCAGGCACGCTCGACTTCCAGACAAAGCAGAGATGATCTTTGACCAAACACAGTAGATTCATCAATCCAGTAGGGGTGGCAAAGTATTAGTTTTATGACGGTACGATAACCTTCTTGCCAAATGACGGTATATCATGGTTATCGCGGTATAGCAGGTGGAGTTAACCAATCTTAAAAAATATTCTCTAAAAAGGTCATACATTGTCAGATTTATCATCACAAACACAACCAGGCACCCAGGGCCAGAATTGGGCTTTTCAACATACTTTCCACTGAAATGCCACCCCTTGCTTCCACCAAACACAAACACCTGTGGAGAGGAGGAGGGGGGGGGGGCTGCTGCCACTGTCAAAGCAAACTGAATAGCTTTTCTTAAGTGGTCATTTAGGCTTTTAGCTCCCCCACTGGCTACTGGTGAAGATGAACATGTTGCCATCTTTATAACCTGCATGCCACAGATCAATGGAGGCTGATGGTAGTATAAGCTTGTGCACATGCACACACACGCACGCTCTCTTTACGTTACAGACTTTAGTTTACTTGCGGGCCAAAAGGTGTTCAGTAATCACAGACATGTTACCCTTCGGTATGGCAGCAGGGAATACCCACAGAGATGAGTGAATTTCGCAGTGTGACTTATTATATGTAAATTTAATGATAGAACCAGGGAAATCCCCCCATTGTCATATGTTTAGCAAACATTATCCATTATAAATATATAAACCCCAAAGCTGCCAACCCAAAGTAAACCCTTTTCATTCTTGGCACTGTATTTATTCTTCCGATTGCTAACATATTGATTTTGTGTCAGGCACGTGGGGTTTATGGAATGGCATTAAAAAGTGCTCCAACTGAAACTACTTGGCAGATGGCACATCCAACAGTGCAAGACCAAGACTGTGCAGCACTTGCTTACTGCAGCCTTTCCAAATCAGATTGAAAAGCTCACTTAACGGTATAAACGGTATACCGGTATAAACAATGTGACGGTTATTATTGTTCAATTGAGTGGTTCACGGTATCTTTAACGGTATACCGTTACATCCCTACAATCCAGCAGATAATATGATTCCTGATATGGTGACCCAGTTCATTTCATCAACCAAAGGAATAGGGGATGGCAGTAGCAAGGAAATGTTGATCAGTCTCATTCCAGGATGAGACTATCATTGTTCTAAGACCTCTTCCAGGCCACCAATATGACAATGAGCACTAAAATGTCTCCTCACTCCTGAGCTTCCCATCTGGACCATCCTCAGAGGCTCATACGGCACCACGCCATAACCCCTCACTTTCACTTAACAGCTTTGCCCTTCTAAGTGGCCGCTGAGAGCACTCACCACCACCCTAATCATAGGCACATTCACTATTCATCATTTTGTCCGTTTGCAACCGCCCTCATCCGCACGGCCATTCAACCGCAACTCCACAGTCGCGAGATTCCCCACACGGCTGCATCTGCACCATGGAGAACCACCCACCAAGCCCACAGTCACATGCCACCCACTACCTCCACAGCCAGCACCTACCACCGTCTCCCTGCTCTACTACATACACGGTTATTCTTCACCCAACCCACATCTCAACCATTAGGACACATGCACTTGCCCCCCCCCTACTTTTTCACCAGACAGGTCCAACAGGACTATGGCTTCCATACACCCGCGCAGCCGGTATCTCCACACAGCGCCTCACCAACTAGGCCAACCAACCCTGGATTCCAGGGTTGGTCCCACGCCGCCTACAGGCCGCCACTCTCAGACTCTCACACCAGTCAGGCTCGCACAAAGGTGCACCCACTCCAACCCATACCGCGCACCACACTGCAGCAAATTAAAAGGTAACCCAGATGAATTCTTCTCCTTAACCTGCAATCACATGGCCCCAGCAGAGCCCAGCTGTCTAGCACACACGTCCATCACCATCCCACGTGACCCCACCGGGGACCTCCAATTTCTACCATTAGTTGTGTACTATCTTTAGCACCTTTATCACTACCTATGCCCTTGCTCCACTCATGAGCCGCACCCAACTTCAATTCTTCTCTCCTCCTCTTCACCCCCTCGCTATTTGATGCATGTATTATCTGTACATAAATATATGTTAACATTTTATCCTGTTGTATACTTACCGACTGCTTTGCTATTCAAACCATATGTTACTTCACCACACACCCACTCGGCACTGACACTATTGCATCATGTCACAAATGTCACAACAACCCTCCAAATTTGGGTCATATGTATGCAATTTTAACTTGTATCAGCCTTGATAAAGACACATGGGTCAAACACGTGCCGGCTAACCACCAATGGGATTATGAGCCCATGCACTAAAAAGATTGATGAATAAAATCAATTGGAATTATCACTAAACCAGAAACTGTGTAGAAAAGCCATTGTGTAAAACAAACCATAGCGAGGTATCCAGGATATTTCCAGATAATACATGAAGATCAGTTTGTATTTAAAGGAATGCACACACAAATAAATGCCCAACTGCCATCAATGTAAATACAATGCCAATTTCACCCAGAGACATGCATAAATGTTTTGATATAAAAATCACCTTCATCACCAACTTTGTGAATGAGCTGTCAAATTACACTTCTATGAGCAGTCAAAACTTCCTACTCCTTTGTATTTTAGATTCAACATCAGTGGATGACCTTAAGTGCCGACATGCTCATTATATGATCAGAAACGTGGAAGCCATTGACTTTCAACAAGTTATACAAGGCCAAACTCGTAAAAGAAAGTTCTGTTTTTTTTATATATGTGTTACACGTTAAATGTTATTTTTTGTCATGACCCTTTGTATAGAGAAACCATGTTGTTCACTGTATTGGTTGGATCATTGCACTAGACCATTCTTGTTAAATGTCTGTTCGTTTAACCCAAGTCTTAGATGTTGTCTTTGTGCATGTACAATGCTGGTAAAGTGTGCCTATGCAACATATTAAGGATTATTTTATAACTTTTCCGCTCAGAATGGAAGTCATGCCCTCTTGACACATTTTAACAATTTGCTGACATGCCAAGGTTAAAAAAAAAAGAAAAAAATGCAAGAGGCAAAGTGGTTCAGGTCTATGCTGCAAGTAGCAAGGAAAAGTAAACCGACTAGAAAGATGCTGGAGGGTTTATGATAAATTAGACAAGGATTCTTTTAGCTCTAGCATTATATTTAAAAAAAAACTGATTAAAGTAGAGAAAAAACAATACATTTTTTAAGGACACAATCAGTAAAGCAAACAAAAGGAATTGTTAAAGATTTGAGCTATAAAATGATCATGCCCTAGTAACAAGGAACAAGTTACTTACCTGCAACTGTTCTCCAGCATGGGTCTGGCATGGATTCACATGCTCATGAATATTCCCCGTTGTCAAGCTGGGAATCCTTGGTAAAAAACTGTCTTCCTCCTATAAACCCATCACTGAGCTCTGGGTCATACTATACCCAGCCAATGACGGCCCTCTACCTAAGCCCCTCCTCTGGTAGCCATCTTCAGATTTGGTAGCACAAAGCGGCAGTAGGACCAAGAGAAGAGACGTGGAGGGGCAGCGGGAGGGTTCGCATGTGAATCCATGCCAGACCTATGCTGGAGAACAACAGTTACAGGTAAGTAACTTGTTCCTTCACCAGCATAGGGTCTGGCATGGATTCACATGCTCATGAATAAAGAATACATAGCAGTACACACATGCATAAACACTGGAGGTGGCAAGGCTCAACAGAAGTAATTTACCTCCTCACCAGGCTCGCCGTCAAGCGAACAGGTAGTGCAGCACTGCTTGGCCGACTCTGGACTCCTCCCTGGAATCCCTATCGATGCAGTAGAATCTTGTGAAGGTATGCGTCGACCTCCACGTAGCAGCCCTGCAGATGTCCAGCAGGGGCACACCAAACAGGAACGCCGTAGCAGCAGCGATTGCTCTGGTAGAATGGGCTCTAGGACGGCCAGGCAGCGGTCGGTTTGCCAACCAGTGACAATTAGTGATACAGCCGGAGAGCCACCCGAAAATGGAAGCCTTGGACAGGGCCTTCCCATGGTTCACAGCACCCAAGTTCACAAAAAGCTGAGAATTTCTTTTACGGAAACTCTTCGTGCGGGCCACATAAAACTTCAGTGCTCTAGCTACATCCAGCTGGCAACGAAGACGTCGGAAAAACCACAGGTGCTGTCTGACGTTTAGTTAAAAGTCAGACAGCACTGAATGAGGGGTAAGTCCGCAGCACCACCCTTGTCTCGTGGAAAGTCACGCAAGGTGGTTTACAGGATAGTGCCTGGATCTCACCCACTCGTCGTAGAGGTGATGGCCACGAGAAAAGAAGTCTTCCATGACAAACCTGAGTGGGATATAATGCATAGGCTCAAACGGAGCTCCCATGAGCCTAGCAAGTACCACATTGAGTTCCAACGGCGCGGCCGGAGCCTTCACCGGCAGGAACGAGCGGAACAGTCCCTTGACGAATTCCTTGACCAACCAGTGCGACCACAAGGAGGGTCGTCCTGGGGCTCTGGTGTAGCACGAGATAGCCGCCAGAAGCACCTTGATGGAGACGTGTGCCAGTCCAGATTTTGCCAACGACAGCAAATATGGAAGTACCTGAGGGGCCGTGACCGTCAGAGGGTCGATATTCTGGGAACGGCACCAAATTGCAAACCTCTCCCATTTGAGTCCGTAGCATTTCAAATTAGAGGACCTCCTGTCCTTGGCGAGCACCTCCTTGCAATCCGCTGGAAGATCGTAACCCCCAAATTCTAATGCTGCAGGAGCCAGGCCCTCAGGTTCAGAAACCTGGATCGTGGTGCAGAATTTGCACCACCTTCCCTGGTGAGAAGATCCGCGACCATTGGCAGCTTGACTGGAGGGGACACCAACACACTGAGAAGGTCCGGGTAACAGATCTGCCTCGGCCACGCTGGTGCGACAAAGATCATCCTGCACTGGCACCGTCTGAGTTGACGGATGACTCGAAGAAGCAACGGAGGCAGCGCATACAGAAACAGGCCGTCGCAGGAGAATGAGAATGCGTCCCCCATACTCCCTGGCTGGGGAAACCTGCTGGCAAACCTCTGACACTTGGTGTTCGTCGCCGTCGCAAACAGATCGATCTGGGGATTGCCCCATCTGTCGAACAGGCTGTCCACTTGGTCCTGTCTAAGCTCCCACTCGTGGCAAGAGCGTAGCTCCCTGCTTAGGGAGTCAGCAACTGTTCTTTACTCCTGCCAGGTGGAATGGCATGAGGAAAATCACCTGGGTGACGACCCAGCGCCACAAGTCCTGCGCCTCCCTGGAGAGCACCGGGGATCTGGTGTCCCCCTGCTTCCGGATGTAAAACATTGTGATGGTATTGTCGAAGACCCTGACCACCATGCGCTTGAGGGACGGCAGAAATGACTTGAGGACCCAAAACACTGCCCATAGTTCCAGTACGTTTATGTGCAGGGTCTTCTCTTCTGGCAGCCACAGGCCTCTGGCGTGAAGGCGGCTGGTGTGGGCTCCCCATCCTTCCACAGACGCATCCGTCGTGACAGTTTCCTAGTACGGGGCTCTGGAAATCCGTGCCCCCGGCAATATTGGAGCATACACCACACCATCTGATCGCTTGTCGGAACTACTCGAGTGCAAACCGGTCCTGGAAGCTTCCGGACAGCTGGACCCAACGGGCGTCCAGGAACTCCTGTAGAGGCCGCATCCATAACCTGCAGAGTCGAATCAGGTAAATGCACAACAACATCATGCTGAGCAGTGACTTTATGGTCCTCACAGTGGCCATCTTCAGTGCCAACAGCCGTTGCACCTTCCCCATGAAGGCTGATATCCTCTATTCGGACGGTGATGCCAGGCACAACACTGTGTTGAGCTTGTATCCCAGGAACAGAGCGCCCTGCGATAGAGTTAAGCAGGACTTTGCATAGTTCACCGAGAACCCCAGATAAGTCAGAAGACGGACGGTCCGCTCCATGTGTTCGACGGCAGTGTCCCTTGAATTGGCCCGGATGCAATCGCAGATGGGCCGCCACCGTAGCCAAGCACTTGGTGAGGATTTGGAGAGGACTCTGGGCGCCGAATGGTAAGGCCTTGAACTGATAATGCTTCCCCTGAAAGACAAAGCGCAGAAACTTGCAGTGTCTTTTGTGAATGGGACATGGAAGTACGCATCTTCCAGATCCAACGACAACAGAAAGTCCCCCTCCTCCAGCTGGTCGAGCACGTGCTGCAGTGTCACCATCTGGAACTTCTGGGACTTTATGTATTTGTTGAGTCATAGGTCGAGAATGGGCCTCCAGCCCCCAGTTTTCTTTCATACAAGGAAGTACCTCGAGTATACTCCAGAGCCCCGGAGTCGGCTCCATCGCCCCCTTCTGTAACATGGTGTGAACCTCCAGCAGCAGCTGAGGAACGTGGTTTTCCTGCCGGGCCATCGGTGGTATTTGCAGACACTCACTGGAATTCCAAGGTGTGTCCGTCGGCGAGAGCATCCAGCACCCATCTGTCAGTGGAGATGGTCTCCAACACGACGACAAAGTTTGCAACCCGGCCTCTCACCAGGGTGCACGGGTGGGGGCCAGACATTCTGGCCAGTACAATCTTGCTTGGAAGTCGACGGGCCGCCTTGCGGTCCCTGACGACATCCGTCCCTGAAGGCCTTGGAGCGACCCCTGTTGGCTTCCTGGGTCAAGGAATGGGAGGGCTGGCGGTAAGAGGACGAGCCCCCCCCCCAAACCCTTTGATGAGCAGTGAGATTTTCCTCCTGAGGAACGAAAGGACGTCAATGTTGGGAGTGGCTAGGGCACGTGTCGTCTCCGTGTCCACCTTCATGGCCTAGAGGGATTCATCCACAGCCTTCCGAATAGGTTGTCCCAGTCAAAGGGCATGTCCAAAACTCTTGCCTGGACCTCCTGTCAAATGTTGGTGGCCTTGAGCCAGCCACGACAGTGAAGACAAACTCCATTTCCAACTGGCGGAAACCCGTGTCCGGGATGTCCAGGCCCACTGATGGCGTGGTCTGACGCCATCTCGCCTTCTTGAAGGATCTCCAAAGCCTCAACCCCTTTGTCATCAGGGAAGAAGTCCAGCAGCGGAGCCAGCTTAAACCACAGCTCCCGGTCATATCTGGCCTCCTCTATATCTCAGACACCAGCGTGTGTAGTGTCGAGAGGATGTCCAGTGAAAGGTATCCAGGCGGTATCTGGGGTGTTGGAGCGCTGGGGTCCGGGACCTCGTCGTCTTCGGGCCTCTCGTTGTCGCCTCCATCGATGGTAACCCGGTCGCCAACACCCCTGTCGTGGGGTGAGTCTCCGGCGTTTCCGCCATCGACCTCCTGACGGAAATGATCTCATGCTCATCAGCCGACAAAATGTCGATACCTTGGAGGCCTTCAACGCCCCCCTAACCCCTTTCTTCAGGTCCAGAGGGGTCGGTCTCGGGCTGAGGTCTGGCATCCTCTTCGCCAGAGTTTTTTCAGTTGGCTACGGCTTTCAAAAGCGAAGCCACCACCTCGAGGGAGGGCGCCGGTTTTGCATGGTTCACTGGGGCCTTAACGGAGAGGCGTGTTCCCTGGTCTGGTTTGGCCTTTTCCTTCCAGGCCGTGTCTGACACCTTGGCCTTCTCAGAACCCCTTGCTTGGCTTGGCCTTCTCCTTCGTAGGTGGGCACGGCACCGCACCCTGCCCGGCCTTCTTCTGCTTGGCCTTCTGTGGATTCACTCTCAACTTTCCCGGGGTAGTGGACTTCCTCTTGGACGACGATCAAGAGTGGTGGCTGGAAATCGATGCCGATGGAGATGACGCTTGCGCCCTGACCATCGCGGGACCCGCAACAGCGGCGACCCTCACGGAAGCAGACTCGTGGTGCTTGGCCTTGTGTTGGACTTAGAAGCCTGCTCACGTTTGCCGGATCCGGGAGCGGCATGTCCCTGGGAAGCGCCGTCCTTCTCGTCCGACAAGATCCACGCGGTGTAGGCCCAAGAATCTTCTGGAAGCCTCCAAGAAGAACACTCGAGACAAAGCAGCCCTTGAGGGGCGCTGAAAAAGCTGATAAACAGATCCCCCTTAATCGTAAAGATGATCGATGGAGCACACTGGCTCAATTGACCGAAAAACGGAGATTAACTCTCAAAAAGTGAAAAACGCAGCAAAAAGCTCTAAGAGCTAAGCACGAGGACTCCCAACACTTGAACGTGCTGTAAAAATCTGAAGATGGCTGCCAGAGGAGGGGCTTCAGCAGAGGGCAGTTATTGGCTGGGGGCAGTATGACCCCAGAGCTAAGTGATTGGTTTATAGGAGAAAGACAGTTTAGAAACAAACTCTTTTTACAAGGATTCCCAGCCTGACGACAGGGAATATTAATGAGCATGTGAATCCATGCTGGAGAATATATAATTCTCATGCCCTAGTCACAACTAGAATGCCTGCAAAGCACTTAAAACCTCTAATAAAATCAAGGAAATTGAATTCTTTGGATGCTATGCCATCCTTAAATAACGTTATTTGCTCCAATTTGTCTTCTACTTCAGTTAACACCACTTCATTGATTTATTGAGTCCATTAGACCACACACAATTTGACAATTGGTAAAAAGTAAAGGCTCAGACTTCTTGCTGGTTGCGTGCCCATGATTTTGGCAACCCTGGTATATAATAGCGAACAATTACAACAATACCTCTTAAGTTTCTGTACCTCAATCTATGAAAATGACACCAGTTACCCTACTAACATAAAAGACTAATGCAGATATTAGTGAGTAATCAAAACATCTGCCAACCTCTTATCCTCCCAACCTTGCTAAGAGACTTGAGGACAAGAAAATGTGCATACCGTAATGACTACTGTACTCCTAGTCCCAAATCCCCCTTCCTCCATACTTCTGTGACATTAGGGATGGGACTGGAGCATTACAAATTGGGTACAGTGCATATACAGCTCTGTATCCCCATGCCCCACCCTCAAGTCCTTTTTCAGCCACCAAGATCCGGTCCTGACTAAATGCTAAAGGCCTTTGCGGAGATGGGGGTGGATGTATGAAGGAAAGGTGACATTGGACTAGGATTAGAGAAGTCACTACGGTGCTTAACTTTTCATTAATCCTACATCCACTCCCCTTTCCTCCAAACGTCTGGGTGATTAAAAAGCATACATCGACCCGTGAGTGGAAAGTCCCATTTCCATCTTAACTAAAGAGATTAGCAAGCTACTTACCCATGGTAATGTTCTTTCTGGATGAAGGTTCCACCCATGGATTCCTCATAGTTGATATTCTGAGGCAGCAGCAAAGGTTCTGAAACGTTTTCATCCACCTTGGGGCAGCGTGCAGCTCCAGCATCGAGAGCCCTCGACACTCCTCAGCTTCGGACGGAACGTTGATGTAAATAAGCCAGCACTGCGCCCTGTGAGCTACATTATCTTTTAACTCTCGCTCAGCTGCGTTGGGAAATTGTGTTTGTACTCCTCAGAGAAAAACATTGTAACTTGCAGATCTGCAAGAACCTTACGGCAGAGAAGGTGAATATTCCATGAGCAGTTAGCACCAGGTGAACAAAAAAAGTTTTAAAAATTGTGCTTCTGCCGCAGACTATCAAAGATGAGGAATCTGTCGGAGGACACAATCCTTAAAAACTTCAGGATCTCTTGTCCAAACTAGGTGTCTGCGCTCAAAACTCTTATCCAGGATATGGGACTTGCAAAAAGGCTGAGGCCCAAGTTGCAACATCAGCAATTGAGTCCCTGGGGACATGTCTCTGAAAGGCGACCAAGGCCACCCTGAAGCAAAGTTTGACATAGCTCTGAATGACACAGGACACTAACCATCTGGAGGTGGTTTTGGTTGCTGGAGAGCCTTTGTTACAATAACCACAAGGATTTCCTAAAGTCCATGGTTCTGTACAAAAACAATTCAGGGCCCTCCTGATGCTCAGGGAGTTTTCTTTAGGTTTTAGGAAGTTGAGTTGTTTCCAACCAAGGGCCAATGCTTGAAAGCTCTTGGATGATTCATGGTGGCTCCCCAACCCAGAAGACAGAAGCGAGTGGTAATTACAAGTCGCTATGCTCTTGTGCAATCGGATTCACTTGGGATTGAAGTTTGGAGCAGACCAGGCATTTTTCATGGCTAGTTGGATTCTGTGAATTTTAGTCTCATCAGAGATCGTGCCGGACACAGGAAACCAAGGAACGTCAGAGCTTCTTGAACCACCATGAACCAACACTGGAGTAGTTTAGGAAAACAAAGCATGTGTTCAGAATGTCTATGGTTCACTATGATGTTGGAAAAACCTGGCTAGATTACTATCCAAGAGTATGAAGATCAGCTCTTGTGAGACCGTCAAAGTGTAATTCGCCCTGATTACTCAGACACATTTGAAGAGCAGATCCAGTAGATACTGGAGTAGCACCTCTGCCACCTCAAGAGTCAGAGCTCACACCAGCCAGATGTCCAGGTATGGGTGCACCTGGATGCCCTGAAAGCTGAGAAAGGACACAACTGCTGCCACATTTTCTTGAAAACACTTGTGCCGAATTCAGGCCAAGTGAGAGTACCAAATACTGAACTTGGAATTCCGCACTGAAGGATGTCTATATCGGGGGCCTATCCAGGGTGTGTAGATAAAGTGCAATTGCAGTTGGGCTGCAGAACTGTGTTCTCCTACGTGATTATTAGGGAGGCAGTATTGTCTGCTTTAAAACTGTAGGGAACCCTGCCTGAGCTTGGAAACCAGCTAGTGAGCCGGGGAGATCCAAATAAGGCCCCACTAGCTTGGACTAAAAGGATTACAAAACTCCATGCCCAGCGAGAAGCGCGCACGATTTGGAAGTGCGATTGAAGGTGTAAACGCAGTTGGGCGGTGAGACTGAAGCGGTCCACACATAGGAGAGTGCCTTGCCAAGCAGAGAGTGCAGTATTCTTGGACCAATGAATACTGTGTTCAAGCATTAAACTTTGTGGAACTTGACCACATTTCTTAATGTACGCCCTTGCGAGCTTGTCGCCACCTTCAAATAAATCCCTGCATGAGCAAATGCTTCAAATGACCAGGGAGCTACCCCTACCGGCCTACCCAGGCGATGGGGTGGGGGGGCTGATGACCTCTGAGTGAACCTGTGAACACGGGTGTAGTAGGGATGCAGTCTAGCAATGCCAACTGCCCAACCTCCTTAAATGATCTCCGTGCATGTCCAGAAACTAACAATGGAAATAACGGTTGGGCTATTTCTGAACTTCCTGTCACAGCCACAGTAACAGATGAGGAGTTATTGGGCGTTGTGAACGGGCAAGGTGCGAATATCAATCCTCATTCCATGTGGGAATGTGTCGCCCAATATTTTACTACAAAGACACAGTGGCCTCAAATACCTTGTGTGCCTCAACAGCCTCCCCCCCCTTTGCAGTCCTCGGAGGTTAACCAACAAGGTAATGCAGGGGGGGGGCTTGGAAGCCTTGAATCGCATTTCAAATTTCATTTTGCTATGCGAGGACATAAAGACCAATATCTGAATGCATACCATTGTTCTCGGATCAATTCCGAAAAAATTGGACTTAATGACTAAAGCAGCATTAGTAAGGGAAGCATTTGCTTGAAACACTTATGTATAGGCGCATTATAAATGCCATATCATATCAATCAAGAGTGGAGGTTTGGGTCGAATATTGGACCTCTCACGCGATCCAAATGTTGCAGAGATCATCGGGCCTGACACATGCTTCAAATGTGAAGGAGACTGATAAAGGGGATAATATCCCCAGCGCCATGAATAAGGGATCCACGCTTGCACGCACACCTTGATTGTGTAAGCCTGCGCACTCACCGAAAGGTATTCATAAATGCAATAAACTTGCACCAAAAAAAGAGTCACAAAAAACGAAGAATAGTGAGCTGAACTTTAAAAAGAAAGCCAAAAACATTCAGTCTAAGGGGCAAACAATCGTCCAGGAAATTCCTTGGAAACCTAACCTACCTAAAATTATGAATTCTTCTAATATGAAAAATCAGGGACTTTGTAAGGTTAACATTTCTGAACATAAAGTGAACAAAAATAGCTTTTCAGAAAGTAAATTAGAGGGAGAGGTGCTGTTGGATTATAACGCTGGATTGTGTGTTGCTCCCTTGTTCAGCTTATGTGTCTCAATCATCAGCTGCCACACAGTTTGAAGCTCAACACCGACCTTGTAAGACAGAACTTAACCCATCAAGTAGTAACCCGTCGAGAGTGTGGAAACCAGATGAAGAGTGGTAGGTTATTCACAAAACGTGGCGTCATGTGGCCGTTTTAAAGAAATCTCTCTCAACTCAATATGAACCACAAATTGGGGATATTGAGGGGTCTAAGACACCGACCTTTGACTGTGGTAGAGGCCCTTCATCTGGCTTCGGCTTAACTGGTCATAATAAGGGTTCTGTGGCTCCCACAGTGGAAAGTTATTATCCAATGCACAAAAAGTCAGTGTCAACTCAATGTGAAATGATAATTGGGGGTACGTTAAACATTAATTCTAACTGCAGGAATAGTTCTGTAGTTGGTCCTGGACACAAAATGAACATATAAGTGCAAGCAGGCAGATTTTCCGTCCGGGATCTCAAATCTCATGTGACAAACTTTGTGAAATTAATACAAGAGCAGAGTAAAATTAGAGCTTTAGACCGGTTAGAAATGTCATCTCCAAGAGAGGAAGCCAGGGGGACGCATAATGTAAAGGGTGCTGACTCTTGCAAAAGTACATTTAGCATTTGGAGGGGCCTCAGAGAAACTAAAAAGGGTGAAGAGGTAACGAAAAAAAAACGTATTCCAAGGGGTCCATCTTCTTGGAAAAGAGATTCCACCAGGCAGAAATGTGCTGAATGGGGGACCTTTTAAATTGTCACTGGAAAGTATTTGAGAAAGAGCGTTTAATTCTAAATAGATCTTGCATTCTCTATATATTTGCTGAGATTCCAAATTTGAGTGCTCTCAACTAAAGATAGAAAGTGTAGAATTCCCTCACCCCTCAAGAGCAAATGTTATTTTGAGCACAGAGTCGAGGTTAGTGAATGAGTTTATCATAAGGGAAATGTAGGGGGCATGGCCTAAACTCATGCCGCGAGGACATAACTCTCTGCAGCTCCCACTGAAATCCTTTACCGATTCTTGCCGCGGCAACCAATATTGCATACTTTTTCCATCTGACCTTAGTTTTGAGTGCATCAAGATGGCACCCACCTTTTCGACGCTTGTCCGACAAAAATCAGAACTGGATTAACCAAGGAAGCAGACTTTTGCTCCAAGCCGTGTGTCCCACAAGAAGGCAGACACAAAGAGCCTGTGAAGCCCCAGCTCCCCGCCACTGGGCTGCACCACACGCTCACAGAGAGCAGCTGGCCCTCACCGCTTTCCCCTGGGGTAATCACCCTATCGGATCACACCAGAGCCCAGACTGAGGAGCTTACGGAAGATGAGCCGCAACGTGCAACACTGAGGTCAGCAAGCTGGGTTGTGAACCCCTCCCCCGCTGAGAACTGCAAACAGAGTGCATCCAGTACCCTTACAGTGGTGGCTCCCCCTTCCCATAGCTCCTCCACCTCCAAGCAGCCTCCTCCAGCACGGAGGACTGCAGGACAGAGCAATTTTCACCCAGTTAGGCTACTATAGATGTCTGCACGCCTCTGCCCGGGCGCGCAGCTCTTGCTGCAGCATTTCCATCATACAACAATCAGCAGGCATTGTTTGGCTGACCCAGCTTTGCTGTCCCCCACAACTACGCCTCTGAATGAGCTCTTGCTGTTTCCCTGGGCAGCTCATCCACACGTTTACTCTTTGCTGGGTGCACCCTCGAAAGACGGTTAACATCTATCTGGGCTACCCAAGATCTGCTCACTTGATGGGCACACGTTTGCATAATTCCTCCAAGCACTGACAGACTTGTTTGCTCCCACCTTGCTTGCTGGCACTACTTTCCCAGAGCCCCAACTTTTCACACTGGCGATAAGGACCCTGAATATTCCCAGGTCTGCCGGAGTCTGTCCTGTATAGGCACTGGAACTAGAAACTGCACATATCAAGTGAGGCCTCCTTTAAACGCACCGTCCACGCACTTGGACGGCTAGACAGGCAGTGTATTCCCCTCACCCTCCGCCTGAGTGCCCTACAATGTAACCTTCAAAGAATAAAGGCAAACCATCCATCATGGACTCCTTTGCTGGCCAGAGGAAGCAACGTGAGCTCACCCAACCCAAGGAAGGCGCTCAAATTGGGCCACTAGCCCCATCGCTAAACCTTCATGAGGACCAGGTGCTTGCCGCAATTGCAGCCCTGAGATTGTTACGCAAGACTAGAATAGATGTCAAAGTCGACGCTCAACTCCTACGGCAAGATGTCAGGCAACTGGCAGAGAGGGTCACAACAGCTGAACCAGAACTCAAGGAGACCATAGCTACCACTAAACAACTTGTGGCACGAGTCAGGGAGCTGGAAATGAAGAACACTGCATTGGAGTCTCGAGCAGAGGACATTGAGGGTAGATCCCACCAGAATAATATACACGTACTAGGCCTTCCTGAAGGGGCAGAGGGAGCAAACCCTACAACATACATCGAAAACCTGCTGTTACAGGAGATTGGGCCTGGCAATCTCTTGCAGGGCTTCGCTGTGGAACGCGCTCACCATTCCCTCCAAAAAAAGACACCGTCCCGGGTCCCACCCGAGGCCAGTGATAGCCAGGATCGTGAACTTCCGCGACATAGTGGTGATCATGAAGCACTCAAGATGGGGGCGACATTCAGAGAGATGGGACCCAAATTGCGATATACCCAGACTATACGCCCACTGTCCAGAAAGCTAGGAACTCCTTCATACCAATAAAAGCGAGACTTCCATCGGCTTGGCATCAAATATATGCTGCTGTACCCTGCCAGGCTAAAGATCCTCTAAAACAATAAACCGCACTTCCTTGATAGCCCCGCCGCGGCCACCATGTGGATGGAACACAATAACCTGGCCAATGATAAAGACGCCGACTCTTGATCCATCGCTTGACCCAGTCGGTGCTCTTCAAGACTGGTACTAATTAGACATCAAACTAATGCCCTCTGTTGTGGCGTAGTTGGTGTTTATACGCTAACATCTCCTAAACTTCGGGCACTACACAACTTATACGTCCATCATACTACCCGATACAACCACCTTGACAGTACTTCCTGTTCAGTGGGAGCAGGAGACCCAACTGCCCACGGCTGTCCTTATTTGTCCACCCAGAGTTGGCACTGGGACCCGGCCTGTTGCTGGACCCATTACCTGGTACTCAATGGCCAACCCTGGCCTTAGTAGTACAGGCATGCCCGAGCAATGCATCAATGCTGGGCAATGCTATAAAGGTTTGTTGGTGAAGTTTTTATTGTTTACTCTGCATTTTGGCTCTTACGGTGCTGTTACAACAGGTGTAGGAGGATGCGGACAGGGTCGCCATGATTTGCATGTTCTCGTATTGCGCATATGGTTGGCCAACTCCATAGCGACTACACTCTGCTGGCGCTTTTGAAACGTTCCTGATGAGGTTCCCCACAATGTCTACCAATGACCCCAATTAGAATATTAACTTGGAATGTGCGTGGGTTGGGATCCTACCTTCATGATATATGATATCTAGCATTTAAAACGTGCCTATTCACAAGTGTTTCAAGGCGTGACGAGGCAAGGGAGGGGGCACAGAGGGAAAGACAACGATCTTACTAGGCTAGATGAGATCGTGCAAGTGCAGAGGGGAGGGGAAAAGTGCGGGGGAGAAGGAGGGGACAGTGCAGTAAATGGGATTGACAAAAATATAAATAGAATAAATAACAGCAATAAATAAAAGTGGTGGCAAGTGCAAGGTAAGTGCAGACATCAGATGTCAAATGCTGGTAGGGGACTGTAGGGATACAGAAAAACAGTCCCTAAGTGCGGGGGTTGCCAGGGAGGCAGTGAAGGTGTGCAACTGGCGGGGGAGGGGACCTGGACCTGAAATCAGACTGACCAGGAACCAGTGCAGTTTCAGTTTCATCCAGGAGTTCAGCAGGGGAGCGGAGGAAAGAGGGCAGAAGCAAAGAGGAATGTTTAGAGGTGCTTCCAGAAATTTCAGGGAAGCAGTGAGGCTGTTCCAGAGGGAAGCCCCAGCCAAAGAAAGATCTACCACCAACTTGTTGCTTGGAGAAGCAACTGACCCTGAGGGAGTTGGAGGTGGATGAGAGAAGAGCTCGAGAAGGAAGGTATTTAGGAAGAGAGAGTTGAAGGTATTGAGGCCCCAGGCCCTAGAAGGCCTTGTGGACAATGCAGAGTGTTTTGAACTTAATCCTTACAGCCACTGGGAGCCAGTGCAGAGATTTCAGTCCTGGAGAGATACTATGCTTGGGCTTGACGCCAAGGACAAGTATCACAGTCCTGTTCTGGATGAGTTGCAGAGGGCGGAGAGTAGAAGCAGGCAGATTTAGTAATAGTTTTGCAGTAGTCCATCCTAGCGAAAACCAGAGCTTTGGAGACAGTGAGCTTCTGGGGAAGGAGAGGAAAGGGAGAATACCTCTGAGGAGGTGCAGCTGGTAGTGTGACTTCTTAGAGACGTCCGAGATGTGAGGAGAGAAGGAGAGTGTGGAGTCAAAGATGACCCCGAGGTTTTTAGTCTCACAGGTAGGAGCAAGAAGAGGACACAGAGGCCGGCCAGAGAGCCACAGGAAAGGCGGGAGCGAGTGTACCGATGAGGAGAATCTCAGTCTTACTGGCATTGAGGGAGAGATCATTGGTGGCATCTCACTCCTGGATAGCAGACAGACCATCAGAGATGAGAGAAGGTGAAGAGGTGGCTGAAGGTAGCCTGAAAATGAGCCGAGAGTCATCCGTTTAGCACTGAAAGTTGGGGCATAGAGCGGCAATGTGGTGTGCAAGAAGTGATAGGTATTGGTTGAACAGCCAGGGAGAGAGGTTAGATATCTGGGAAACACCACAGATAGAGATAGAGGAGAGGAGAGGAAGGACCCGAGTTGGACCTGGGAGGGTCGAATCGCAGAGGAAAGAAGTCAGCCGAGCCAGGGCCTGACCAGTGATACCCAGGTTACCATGGAGACGGTTGAGCAGGATGGCATGGTTGACCGCATCAAAGGCAGAAGAGAGATCAAGTAAGATGATGACACAGGGTGTTTTGGAATCAAGGTTGGAGAGCAGGTCATCACTGATGTTCAGGAGAGCAGTTTCTGTGCTTCTGGCAGCTCTGAAGCCAGACTGATGGTCATGAAGACAACCAACAGATTCAGTGTGGAGATTAAGCTGGGAAATGGCCAGCTGTTCCAGGAGTTTGCCCAGGAAAGGAGTGATGGAGATTGGGCGATAGTTAGCCGGGCAGGAGGGGCCAGCATGGGGTTTCCTAAGAAGAGGGTGGACAAGGGAGTGCTTCATGGGGACAGGGAAGACTCCAGTGGCGAAGGAGTGGTTGCAGAAGTCAGCCAGAGCAGGAGCCAGGGAGTCAATATGGTCCTTGATGGTTTTGGATGAACAGGGATGATGAACCTGTTTTGACGAGACTTTCATAGATCAGACTTGTCTAGAAACCTCGTCTGGGGAGAACATGGGAAAGATAGAGAAGGGGGTAGGGGAGGAAGAGGAGGCCGAAGAAGGGCCAGAGGAAGAGCAGGGAGTAGAGGGGCGGGGGGAGAGGAAGAGAGAGAGGACAGGACGCCCCGAGTTTTAGAGATAAAATGAGAAGCCGGAGCAGTGCAGAGGGCCTGGGAGGGGATATAGAAATAGGGCGAGATCCTACTTTAAGCGCAAGAAAATGTCTATTGTATTAATCCAAGAGAGACACTTACTTGCCGAAGAGGTGATCTTGAACCGCTGTGGAGGGACGGGTTATGGGGCCACTTACTCCAAATATGCTAGGCAGGGTTCTCACATGGATAGATGGCTCACTCCCATGCCAAGTGGTAGATGTCGACAGGGAAGGACGTTACTTAATCTTGCGAGGCTACCTTGAACAGGGAAATCTGTATTGTGAACTGATGCGTCCCAATCCACAAAATCCCATCTCATGTGCGCATAATAAGTAGCAGAGCTGCATCCAGTCGCGAGGGCTTCTTCCTTTGGGGTGGAGATTTCAATTGTGTGAGGGACCCCAGGCTGGACATATCCACCCCCCTCGAGGGGGCCCGTCCCCTGCCACCGTTAACTGCAGCACTAAACGATTTGGATCTAGTAGATGTCTGAAGAAATGTACACCCACACACCATGAGTTATTCTTTTTATTCATCCCACACAAATTACACAACAGGATAGATATTTTTTTTTGCTGGGCTGGAGCAGATGGCAGAACTAGGTAACGCAATATATGGGACACTCCATCTCCGACCGCGCCCCTCTATTGCTCGAGTGAAACGGTCCGAGTCCCAGGTCCCCCATCCCGACTTGGCGAATGCCGACAGAAGTTCCGACTTACCCTGTTTTTAAGAAAACAGTTCAGGAATTCCTGACTGATTTCCTGGAACATAACATTGGTAGCATTAACAAATTGGGCACTGTCTGGGAGGCCAGAAAGGTTGTGACAAGAGGAGAGGTGATAGCCAGTGGGGGCGGTACATGCCGGAAACTCAGGGAAGACCTTGAGGCTATGGAGGATGACATTCGGACACAGGAGGCCCGACAAATCGGCCTACAGCCAGACGAGAAGAAATTAGCAGAGACCCAGACCCGCTGCCTGTAGGCTTGGGAAAGGCTCTCCAAGTTTGTCTATATCACACGTACAACTCGATCATACGCAGAAGGTGACAAATCCAGTAGATTAGCGTGGCTCTGTAGAATGGAACACCTCAGGCCCTTGATGACATCACCTTATGAAGAATGCAGGACCCTCTGGAGATAAATGACATCTTCACCTCCTTTTATACCCAGTTATACAGCCATGACAAATTGGTACCCCAGAGCAGGATAGCCGAGGCACTCTCACTAATCTCACTCCTGAGTCTCACACAAGTGCAGCAAACCCTTTTGGACCAGCCCATTTCTCTGGAAGAAGTCACTGATGCAATCACTTCTCTCGCTCCCCTGGTAAAAACCCTGGGAGCAACAGACTCCCTCCAACCCCCCGCAACCCCCAGAATTCTACAAGGCCTACAGCTCTACCTTGCCCCTTTACTACAAAGTTTTCACGGAGGCCTGTGAGCCAGTATGAGGGAGACCATGGTTATTCCTATTCCCAAACCTGGAAAATCCATGGACAAATTCGACTCGTACCGGCCCCTGACGATGTTAAATTATGACATTAAAATACTCGCGGCGGTGCAGTCAGTGCACCTTCGCAAGGTCATCGCCTCCCTGATCCATACTGGGTTTGTACCAGGTCGTAGCACTACCCTGAACCTACGAAGCCTACAACGTATTATAGACCGAACCGACTCTTGCAAGGAACCCTATGCAGTGGCTTCCTTGGAAGCAATCAAGGTTTTCGACTGTTTACTGGGAGCGGTTGCTCGCCTCACTAAAAGCTTTGTGATGGGGAAGGCTTTATTCGCTGGGTGATGAGGCTCTACACCTCTCCACTGCCATGGTGAAGACTGGTAGACACATTTCTGGAGTTTGGGACATATGTCGTGGGACTTGCCAGGGGTGTCCATTATCGACCAGGTTATACATTCTAGCCCTGGAACCTCTTGCAGCCCATCTACGCCAGGAATTCCAGGAGGCAGACATCCTGATTGGGGGGAGACCAGACACTTATCACTGTATGCGGACGATCGCTGTATTGTCTGCAATAGTCTTTTATAGGTGTAAATCCTAGCTTTCCCCCCCTGGCTGGTCTCTGCCTCACTACCGGACGTGGGTCTCCCGTGGGAGGTGCGCTTCTTTAAATACCTGGGTGTACACATCACACATACACCCGAGGATACACATGCACTCAATACCTGCAAGGTCTTAAAATGCCTCAAGGGGTCCATGTCCTTCTGGTCCCGATTACCACTGTCCCTTATGGGAAGAATTTCTATTGTTACAATGATTATCCTCCCTAGATTCCTGTACTGTTTCACAAATGTCAACTACTATATAGGAACCCATTTCTTTCGCCTCCTTGACAAGCAAATTAGAGACTTCCTCTGGGGTTCAAACCATCATAGACTCTCCCTCCAAGTACTAGGCCTGCCATACAGTGAAGGGGGAGCACAACTGCCTCGGCTGGAACTTTACTACTTGGCTGCCCAATTAAGTCCCGTCTCAAAATGGCTGTCTGACGCCACTTCGGAGTTTACGTTGCTCCCGGATCTAACAATATTCCCGGAGTATGCCTTTCCGGTGCAAAAGAGGCGAGCTCAACTTATTTCAACAAAATTGAGACTCCAGAAGACAGTCCTGAAATATATGCTAATATACCCAGCTAAATTGAAGATCTTGCACAATGGCAAGGCCCTCTTCTTTGAAACACCTCCTGAGGCACAAGATTGGATGGATAGCGCGCAGATCCCGGAATCCGGAGAACATTGACTGTGAACCAAGGAAGGATTTGGAAGACGCCCAGAGGACACACAACAGGAAGCCATCCCAATGGCGCCGGTGGATGTACATAAACGTTGGTCCTGGGGCAATTGCTTCTAGAGCATATGGATTCTGCTATTTCTAGCTGAAGCTAGACACAAGAGCATTGCAGTACAGACACAGAAGCCTGGTAGAGGGAATGCAATAGGCAGACACTTCTACTACCCCACACTTGTATTCTCTTAGGGTACTCGATAGTACTCGCCCGTTGGGCACCAGGAGTCAAGCCTTCGGACTTGATCTCATGAAGCGGAAGCGGGGTATTCTTAACATGCTTAGCATGGCTGGACAGTTTCAGTTTGGGAGTGTGTTGTTGTTTGTTGGGGGTCGGGGGAGTTACACAAGGGGAAGGGAGGGAAGGCTGGTATTAGCGCATGTAGTTTACGCATGACCTCGGTCGATGCCGAGGCGGGGCTCAGACCCCACCAAAGCCCAAAGGAAATATATTGAGCTGGCTGGAGATCTCAAAATCATGACCTGGAACATCTGGGGCCTAAATGATTATGTCAAACGACAGAGTGATCACGTATTTAAGAAGACAAAGTGGGGGGTCACATTATTACAGCAGACACTTGAACGAACAGAAACAAGAGAAGCTGGCTAGAACATGGGGCAGGTGGTGGTGGGTTCCACATACTGAACATACGGTAGGGCTGTTGTCATCGGAGTGAATCCATCTATCGCCTTCAAAGTTCTGAATACTAGGATCGATGATGAAGGGAGGATGGCTTTAATACACAGTATATTAGAGAACTGGGGAAGTATGCATAGTGAATACCTACGCACCGAATTATGACGCTACAATATTTTTTGAGTCACTTTATGTGAGACTGGGTCCCTATAGAAATGGGGTCATGATACGGAGCAGGGATTTCAATTCCACCCTTACCCAAATCTGACACAAGGTACAAAAGACCGTCCCCACCCACTAAAGTCCTAGGTACCCTTCTGGATCATTTGCAGTTAACAGATGTTTGGAGGACACTTCATAGGGATGCAAGAGAATATTTTCATTACTCAGCCCCACACAAAGTCCACACAAGGCTAGATTATCCATTCACAGTAGAGGAACATGCGACAGAATTTACAGAGGCGGAATACCTAGCTAGGGTCCTGTCAGTCCACGCCCCACTTCTAACAAAATGGAAGGTTACCGCCCAAGACCGCGCATACCTACCTGGAGACTGAGTGAGGCATTGTTGGACAAGGCATTTAATGAACATATGAGAAAAAGTATGGTAGACTTTCCGGACATCAATCAGGGCAGTGCCAACAAAGTGGGCACGATTTGGGAAACCTACAAGGGGGTGATTAGAGGTGAAATGATATTTGACGTGAAATGAGATTTGACGTCTCGGAAGGATAGCTCAGGGGCAACGCGCTTGCCTTGGAAGCAAGACGACGCGGAGCAACTGGGGTTCGATTCCCGGGTCAGCGCTTAGAAACCTATGGGTATTAAGCGCGTTATAAATATTCAATCATATCATACATAGCCACAGCAGGGGTATTTCGGGGGTACAAAACAGCATCACCAACAACTTAAAAGAAATGGAAGTAAAACTCGCTGAAATAGAAAGGGGGATGGGTGCTGGGGAACCATCTGGAAGAGGAAATCAGATTGAGGCAGGTATGTCTGGCACAGTGGAAGAGGTTGGGCAAGTTCAGTTACGCGAAATATCTTGAGAGAAGCCATGCACAAGGAGATAAACCCGTGAGAATGCTTGCTTGGCTATACAGAAACAGGAATAAGACATCCCCAATAAACTCCATTAAATCCTCAGTATATGTAGAGGAAAAAAGAAAGGCAGGTATTAACTAGGTTTTTTCAGAATGCTATAAGAGCCTATATACAGACCCCCCAGGCAGATCACGCAGGCGAGCTGCAAGATGTGCTTGACCTCATTACCCTGTAGCACTTAGATGAACAGCAAACAAATATGCTGGAAGAGCCCATAACCCCAGAAGAAGTCTTAGCCACGATTAGAGTGTTGCCCTTGGGAAAGACCCCAGGCACAGATGGGTTGCCAGGATAGTTTAGTAAGTCATATGCTGGTAAATTAGCGCCACTCCAAGCCAGAGTATTCAATGAAGCGTACGAACTGGGGATCCTCCCAGATAGTATGAGAGGGGCCTTGGTAATCCTGCTCTTAAAACCGGAGCTAATCCAACAGACTGCAGTTCCTATAGACCTCTGTCTTTACTGAATCAAGATAGTAAAATCCTTACAGCAATTGTAGCGGATAGACTTCGGAAAGTAATAACTAAGATTGTACACCAGGACCAGACAGGATATGTTTGAGCCAGGAATATCTCAGGGAATCTACGAAGGCAACATTGTGTCATAAACAGTACAAAAGGGAGGGCAGAGCACTGTGCCGTAGCTTAATTAGATGTGATCAAAGCGTTCGATTCAGTCCACTGGGTTTGGTTGTACGCTACTATGGCCAAAATGGGAATAGGCCTGCACTATATGAAATGGGCAAAGCTAATATACACAACTTACGGCCAGGGGACAGACGGGGTCCACCTTTTCGGATAGGTGGCAGCTACACAAAAGGCATGTGACAGGGTTGTCCCCTATCCCCAATGTTATACATAATTGCAGTAGAGCCCATAGCAGCATTCCTACAGCAGGAGTACAGTGATGCCGGTATAGACATTGACAGGGTCAAGCATGTAGTGTCAATTTATACAGACGACATGCTACTGTACCCGATAAACCCTGTGGAGAACCTACCATGTGTAGTGGAGATGCTGGACAATTTTGGTATATTGACCAGGATCGGAATAAACAAGAGCAAATCCTGCCTATTCCTGCTGGCAAAATTGGCGGAGTATGACGAAGAGCTGCCGGCTGCTGTGGTGTGGGAACTCCTTCAGATACCTAGGGCTAAATATAAATCATGACCCCAAAAGTGAGCATAAATCCAACACATTACGGGCGAAAGAGCCTGATCAAATCGATGCAATTCTAGGGTAAATTGCCATTATCGGTAATGGGAAGGGCGGCCCTACTACAATTGGTAGCACTACCAAGGCTCATTCACTGTTTCAGAAATATCCTGTATAATATTCCCAAGAAATTCTTCCTAGACCTCGACAGAGAATGCAGAGGCTTCTTATGACAGGGGGGAGGCACAGAGTGACACTCAACATATTGCAAATGCCCTATGCGCAAGGCGGGATGAAAATCCCTAATTTTGAGATGTACTTTCTCGCGTGCCAGTCACAGTATGTGCTGCAATGGCTGTCCGACGACCCCACAGCAGAGACGTTTCTCCTATAGCCAGCAATAAAAAGACTATGAGAGACTTAATATGGGTCCCTCCAAGAGAACCACACGCTCACCCGTACCTAGTGCAGTTAGGTACAAAGATACGGCAGAGGACCTGCAAAACCATGGGAAAGACCCATTATAACCAGACCTCTCCGGCGGCAGTAGTGCAAGATAAACAGGGATTTAGAGCAAATGTGCATGCACATTGGGTATCCTGCGGTATAGCCAAGATAGGAGACCTGCGGCACAAAAATAGATTGCTAGATTCCTTGGGCATACACAAAGGTCAATTCCTGCTACATAGAACCATGCTAAGCACAATAAAGAGTAGGTGGCCCACCGTAACAGAGGAGATAGTAGGATGTGAACACATAGAAACAATCAAATATCTCTGAGGAGGCTGGGAGGGGGGAGGAGGGCATGCCATATCCAGGATATATGAGTTACTGATAGAAAGCAACTCAAAGGGTGAATTGAAATGCAGAGGGGTATGGGAAAAGGAATTGGGGAAAGCTTTTGATGACGAAGAGTGGCAAAGCATAGCCCTATATCATAAGAACGTTTCCAGAAATGCCAGACTACAGCTGCTCCCACTCTACATTACACAAAGGGCATATCTAACGCCAGTGGCAATAGCAAAATTCAAAGGAGTGAGTTTTCAGGCCTGCCGTAAATGCAGGGAAGAAAATGTAGGCATGTTACACATGTTTTGGGAATGTCAGAGTATACAGGAATTTTGGAGGGACGTAGCAAATAAAGTGGCCCCTGGGAGTATTAACCAGTCTCCAGAAGCATGCACATTGGGGCTTTTTAAGAGGAGCACCAAACTAAAAGCAATGGGGAAGATTAAAGACCTAATATACGTGTTGGCCAAACGCAGCAAAGCCATGCAGAGGAATGCTACGAATGGCCTGAGCATCAACAGGAGGTGGGAAGACCTGAGGAAATGGTCGACACCTGAAACTGGGTCTAGAGGAGCAAAAACAAGAACTTTGTGTAAACATAATACAGTGGATCACCCTTACGGTAACATTGTAAGAAGGAAAGTGTGGCCCACACTATACAAGATGGATCCGCAGCAAGCAGGTCGCAAAAACGGAGACTGAATGTTGCAAGACTATACTCAGGCAGTAGAGGGTGGGGGTAGGGAAGTTAGAGGGGGGTGAGTTTCAGGTGTCATTTGTTAAGAATGTGATCATCTATGACACTGTATTGGTATTGTTACATGTTCAAAAAACCAATAAAGATAATTACCAAAAAAAAATATAATTAAAAAGGTGCTCATGCCCGTGGTTTCACCTCAATGACGCTAACCTAATCCACATGTTCTGGAGCTGTCCCAAGGTACAGTCTTTCTGGTCTAGAATAGAACACGCCTGCAGGTCAGCTAGCATTGTGAGATACAACTGGAGCCCACTGGAGTGTTTACTTGGGGTATACCCCAGGAAGAGGGAAATCAGGCACATTACCAGGTTCATGGATCTGGCCTGTATACTCTCCAAGCGCTGCACTGCCATGTACTGGAAACAAACCGGGTATCGACAATACAAACTAACCAGGTTGCTCACCGTAGTGACCACCTTACTCCTAGTCCATAGTCCCCTTTCCTCCATACTTATGGGACAGGACCGGAGCACTTTGTAAAAGCATCAAAAAAATGTTGCAAAATGTGTAGTCCTTCCTCTCTTGCTACGTGGGGTATGGCACACAGCCGTAACCCCGCCCACCTTGGCTCAGCACCGCGCATCGCCCATCAGTTCTTTTCTATCGCCAGGTCACAGATCTTTAAGCAATAATAGAGGAACCTTATTAGAGTGGACGGTGGAAGGGCGTATGGAGGAAAGGAGACTTTGGACTAGGAGTAAGGTGGTCACTACAGTGAGTAACCTGGTTATACTCCTACGTCCTGTCCCCTTTCCTCCATACTTATGGGAGATTCCCAAGCACTCCTTACAAGAACTACGGGTGGATGGAAAACCCCTATTGAAAAAGGTTCTTCAGCACAGCCTGGCCAAACTGAGCATCAGCTCTGGAGCTCAAGTCTAGACAATGTTTACAAAAAGCCGATGGGGAGGCCACAGTAGTTGCTTTTGCTATTGTCTCCCATGGGACATATTTTTGAAAAGCAACTGCAGTTGCTTTGCCCGGCACCAGGTGTGCATGAATACCTTTAGGAGGCTGCAGTCCTTGGACAGTGTAAGACTCCGTAATACAGGCAGCAATCCATTTGGAGATAGTCGCCTTAGAGGCCCGTTTACCTTGTGGATTACCAAAGGTCACCAACAGTTGAGAAGAGTTCCTAAATTCAGATTTTCTGTCTAGATAGAACTTAAGAGCCCTTCTCACATCCAAACAATGCGGAACTCTTTCATCTTCTGAAGCAGGATTCGGAAAGAAGAGCGGTAGGGAGATCGATTGGTTCAGATGGAAATCAGAGACCACCTTCGGCAGGAAAGGATTTGTCAGTAGGACCAACTTATCCTTGTGGAAAACCAAGAAGGGATGCTCCACCGATAAAGTTTGGAGTTCACTCACACGCCTTGCTGAAGTAACGGCAACCAAAAAGGACACCTTCCACGAAAGATGCTTGAGGTTCACCGTGGCCATTGGTTCGAAAGGTTTATGGCAAAATGCCGCAAGAACCACATTCAAGTCCCACGCCGGGTGCGGCTTGCGAACCGGGGGGATAAAGACACGTCAAACCTGCGAAATGTCTCAATCACTGGATTAGACAGAGTACGAGCATTGGTCGGTGGATAGGTAGGCGGATACCGCTGAAACATAAGTTCTGCAAGGCAGAACGTGAATGCCTGACTCTGCTAGGTGGGACACGAAAGACACAGTGTCAGTCGTAGCTGCCCTTGGGTCCAGCTGTTGGTCTAAGCACCAATGACAGAACCTGAGCCATTTGCTTCTATACTGAGACCTTGTTGAGGGTTTCCTGGCTGCCTTAATAATGCGCATGCTATCCGCAGACAGGTTGAGATGGTCTAATGACTAACTCGGGCACCATGCCGCCAAGCTGAACGATTGTGGGGAGGGATGCCACAGCTGTTGATCCTGGTGAAGCAGGTCGGGACTCACCGGCAGCCTGATCGGTGGATACACCGACAGATGTTGCAGTTCTGATAACCAAAAACTGACCGGCCACCACGGGGCTATGAGCAGAAGGGAACAGTTCACCGTGTTCTTCAGCTTGCAAATCGTCCGATGAATCAGAGGTAGAGGCGGGAAGGCAAAGGCCCTCATGTTGTGCCATGGAATCTCGAGAGCATCCCCCAGAGAGGAGGCTCCTAGCCAGTTTCTGGAGGCCTACAGAGGAAGTTTCTGGTTTGCCGTTGTTGCGAAGAGATCCACTTCCGGAGTGCCCCAATGCAGGAAAATCCAGGATAGGATCTCCGCCTTCAATTCCCACTCGTAGCTGACCATTGTCCGCCGACTGAGGGCATCTGCCGTGACATTCAGCTGGCCCGGAATGTGTATTGAGACTAGCCATATACCATGATGAACCGCCCACTCCCAAATCTGAATAAACAGGTCCACGAGAGGGGGAGACTTGGTGCCCCCTTGCTTGTTGATGTAATATGTTGAAACCACATTGTCTGTGTGGATACGGACCACTTTGTTGGCAATGATCGGTCTGAACGCCTTGAGCACTAGGAAAATCGCCAGAAGCTCCAGATGATTTATGTGGAGGAGCTTGTCCTAATGCGACCAAGATCCGAGACCTGAAGAAGGTCCAACGTCGCACCCCACCCCATAAGGGAGGAGTCCGTTGTGACCGTCACCATAGGAGCTGGGTCCTGAAACCCTGCACCCACCAACAGGTTGCTGAGAGACGACCATCACTCCAGGTCCGTTCTCATGGAAGCCGGAATCAAAATCAACTTGGAGTCCGGATCCACAGACTGATGCCAAGAACTCCTAAGAGCCATCTGAGTGCGCCTCATCTTGAGACGAGCAAGAGGAAGAGCCAACACACACAATGCCATGAGGCCCAGATGCCCTGAAACCACCAGGCCGACATGCTCTCCGACTGCGCAAACATCCCACACGTGGCCAACAGATCCGCCATTCTGTCCCCGGTCAGGTACACTCTGCAGTCGATCGTGTTCCAGCGAAAACCCAGGAAAATCAAGTCCTGCGAGACCGTCATGGAAGATTTCCGCCAGTTCGACAGCCCAAGATGGAACAGGAGCTGAAGGAGACTGAAGATTGCACGTGGCTTTTAGCGGACAAGAGCTGCGTAAGAGCCAGTCGTCCAAATACAGATATACATGGATACCGTGCAGACGAAGATAGGCCGCAATCACCAACATCTTCGTGAAGACACGCAGCGTCGAGCTGAGGCCAAAAGGAAGCACCCGAAACTGGAAGTCCTCCTCTTCCACAGAGAAACGGAGATATCTCCTGTGTGGATTCCAGATCAGAACATGCATGTATGCATCCTGAAGGTCCACCACACTAGGCCAATCACCCATCTGCAAAGAGGACCGAATCTGGCTGGGCGTAATCATCTTGAATTTCTCTTGGGGTAGGAAAAGATTGAACTGGCAAAGGTCTAGGATGGTGCGCAGGCCAGCCGGGTTGGGTTTAGGCACCGTAAACAGCCGGGAGTAGAAGCCCTCCCCTCGTTCCCCAAAGGGAACGGGTTCCCCAGCTCTGAGGTCCAGCAGTTTCTGAACCTCGGCTATTAGGGAGGACGAACCAGACTGTTGGTGTAACGCTCACCTGGTTCCCTCAGAGGCGCGGGTCTTGACTGGGCGGTGAAACCGTCTTCAATGTCAGGCGTAGGATTCGTTTGGCTCCCGGATTTGGCCCCTTTCTCACCGAAAGTTTGACCTGAAGGGTGAGGTGTCTGCAAGTGGAAAATCAAGGTATTAGTGCCTGGAAGATTGGGAGAAGTTCCAAGCCCCTCTCTCCCTCTCTCCCTGTGGTACTCGGTCGATGGTTGTGCTCACCTTAAATAGGTGAATGCTGGGCTCTCCATCCTGCGTCTCATGCAGGGGCGCTGGGTCCAGTTACTTCACTGGATATGAGTTCAGCCTCTTAATTACAGAGGGTAAGTGGAGAGCGATGCCGCCATGTGCTGCACGAGCGTGACTTGTAAGTATAAAAGATAGATTGCTCTCTTCAAATGTCTTATCTCCTTAATGTCTGTCTTTTCCCTTTCAGATGCTGTCCCTGCCGAAGAAGATGCTCCCCCAGGTTCGTGGCAGAGAGCGTAACAAGAAGATGGTGCATACGAAGGCACGTAAGTAGAAAGGCTGCTCTAGGGCTGTAGAATGCACCTTAATGTCTCTTTTGTCTTCACAGGTGCCGGAATGCAGCGCGAGCAGAGTTGGAGCGATCGTAACACAGGTAAGCAGTTTTGTAACTAAGCGTTACTAACCAATGTTCTTTGTCTTTGCAGGCCCGATGCCGTACGAGATATGCAGAAAAAACACCTTGAATGCTGCCGATGGATCGGGTAAGTTGAACCGCTAACTTTGCCTTTGCCTAACCTGTGCCTTTTGTTTTGCAGGAGCTGCTGAAGACTGAGGATTGGTTCCCAGCAGGTAATTTTCGTATTCACAGGATCCGGAACTGAAGATTCACTGGAGCTGACACGGTGAGCGTCCTGCTGCAGATGCAGAATAACGCGAAGCACCTTGCATCAATCGGGTGTGGTTTAAATAGTCCATAGGAGTGCTTAGGTGTCTTCTTCCACAGCCTCGCCCAGACAAAAGAGTTCCTGCTTCCAGAAGAGGTCCAGCATCAATGATCCAGGGAGTGGTGCCTGCCCCACGCCGAAGGAAAAGTACCTCCCTGCCAGAAGAGAGTGAAACATCATCTTGCTGGTAAGTAAGCAGCATGGTCTGCTGCAGGTAGGTCCACCCAAGCCCTCTCACACTTGTTATGAGCCCGGCGCTTCCTGTGCCGGGACGGGTCCATGATAGGAGCCTGGCACCACCGGTGCCAGGACAAGGTCCAAAAGGTCCTTATTGGGACTTGCTGGTGCCGATAGTATATGTTATGAGCCTGCTTCCAAGGATGTTGGGTAGGTCCTGACTCTTTGGAAGCAGTGGTCATGACAGTTGGAAAGGAGGGTTGAAGGGCAGGGTAGGGGATAAGGGGCAGCGGAAGCCCGCCCGAGCGACTGCCAAGACCCACCGGTCCTTGGTGATGGTCTGCCATACCGCCAAATGAGACGCAATGCGTCCTCCCACCGGGGTCTTGTGCCAGTGCAGAGAACCCTCATTTGGCAGGCTTTTCAGTGGTGTTACCACCTGAACCCGAGGAAGAGGCTGAGGAGCGGGAGAAAAACCAAGTCTGTTGCAGCCTCCGGCGGTTATTACTCGAAGGGGTATCCGCTCTGCGGGATTTCTGATCTAGAAACCCTCTGGATTCTAAAAGGAGTTTTAACCAGCCAGGATGGACAAGGACTTCGCTGTCTGGGTGCTGTTCTTTGTTTTGGTCAGTTCCACATCCGTTGTGGAATGGAAAAGCTGCTTACCATCAAACGGCAGGTCCAACACCTTGTCCTGCACCTCCTTTGAGAACTTGGTGGCATTCAACCACGCTTGTCGAGAGGTATCAAACTCCCAGCATAAGGCCGCCAAAGTGTCGACGTGATGAGCCGCGGCCCCTAGGAGATCCTGGGCCAAGACCCTGGCATCGGACAATCCCGCCTTAAAGTCCTCCAGCTTCTCGACTGGAATGAATTCCTCGAAGTCCAACAGACCTTTCCGCATTTTCATAGTCGCCCCCGCTAACACCAATTCTGCATTGGCCTGCCAGAGCTGCAGGGCCGAGTTAGCAAATACCTTCCTCCCGAGGGAGTCGAGGAGCTTGTCCTCTTTCACCAGGACCCGAGTAGCTGTCGTAGAAGAGGATGCTGCAGACCTGGACTGTGAAGTGGCCGCAGCCATCAATGTGGAGGAGGGGGGCGGACAAGCTGCTAGGGCCACCTCTTCCGAAGAATGCAGCCTGTATCGCGCGCCAATTTTCTTATTGACGAAGAGTCCAGAGTGTGGCTTCTCCCAGACTCTACGGACCTCAGCCAGAACGTCCTTCTGCAAGAACACGCCGGTACGCTCCGAAGGACAGAAGGTGAACGCCCCCGAAAGCACACCCTCCTGCAGAGCTGGTGCCTCGGGCACTGGGACATCCAATAGACACATGTCCAGTAGCCGGTCGTGGAAAGCTCGAATAGAACGGGGCAGGTCTTCGCTGTCCTGATCGCCCTGCGCATCATCCGACATGCCAGGGTCTTCCTGAGCTGCATCAGGCACAGTCTTGTCCACCGGGGACAGCCGGGGTAAGGGCTGAAGGGTTGGGGAAGGAACCACAGGCAAAGGCGGCGCCAGCGGAACCACCGGGAGCGTGGGTGGAGCCGGAGGCGCAGGCAGGCACATTTCTCTAAAAATACCCTTAAAATACTCCCTCATGGGGTCGGTACGCATGAGCGTCTGAAACTTGCCGAAAAAAGCGTCCTCCGCAGAAGGTTTTGGAGCTGCCGGAGGAGGCTTCTCCTGAGGAGGATAATTCCAGGGACGCAGAGGGGAGGGTTGCCAAACAGGCCCATCCCCAGAGCTGTCCACATAAATCAAGGGTGCCAAACCCACAGGCAGCAAGATGTTGTGCGGAATAGGCATCCGAGCGTTCCAGTCCTAAACAAGGAAACTTATGATCACCCAAAGGACCAAACCCTACACCTGCGGCCGATGGAGTAGTTGTAGGGGAAGCGCCCAAAATGGCTGCCGTGGTTGTGTTGCGGGAACGGCCGTCATTGTGCCATCACCAGAGGGGAATCGCGGCACGAGTTGAAGTGAAGCAGAGGTCCCCCCAGATGGATCAGGGGTCTTCATTTTAGCCTTTACACAAAGAACCGCGGCCGAGCCAGTACTATGCGGCCTGGAATGTTTCTGCGACATACCAATAGCCAAACTAGCCTTCACAGGAAGGACCTCGGCACTGCCGGTAAAGGAGGAACTTCGATTCAAAAGCTCACCCCTTGCCCCCTCAACAGTTCTGGTGTCGCCACAAGAGCGGGACCGGTTAGAAAGACCTTTCACTGATAAAGCCTCCTCAGGCTTCTCAGAACTGTTGGTCAACTTAGCCTCTTTATGGGGAACCTCAGACCTGAGTCCGGTAGAAGCCTCTTCATAGCGGCCTCCGAACATATGTTCGGTTTTAGCAAGCCCAGCCGAGGCCGTGGGGCGCACCTCGGTACTTTTGAGGGAAGCCGATAAGGAGCAAGTTCCAGTACCCCACGACTCAGAACTAGGTCTACACGCAGCCCCCACACGAGGGGCCTCGGATTGTAATCCGGTGTCCACAGGCCCCTTGGGAGACCCTCAGAAAACTCAAGTAAACTTTTTAGGCCCAGAAGGCACCTCAGGGCAAGCCCTGGTTACAGAGCGGTCAATGCTCCTCCCGGTCCGGGAAGACCCCAGGAAGGAGTCCCCCGGCCGGGGTGCTCTGAAAAGTAAACAACTCACGGGCGTTTCTCCTTTTCGTCGATGAAGGATTGAAAGTGCGTAGGAGTAGTGCATTGAAAAACCTCCTCCCACTGCTCTGACGTTTAAGGACCCGGACCGAAAGGGAAATCACAATAGAAACAGGAGTCCCAACGGTGATCGGGACCCAAGCACTCTAAACAGAGGATGGGGGTCCGCCCTCGCGAAGCATTGCTGACACAAGTTACAATTTGGAAAATCTAGGTTAAACGACATAGATTGACTACTATGCGATCGCTAGCGAGAGCCAGAGAGGAGGAAAAAATGGAAGAAATTCTTCCGCAGATGCAAGTGCGTCCAGTCCCGAACGAGCAGAGAAAAGGACTGATGGGCCAAGCGCAGGGCGGAGCCAAGATGGGCGGGGTTACGGCCGCATGCCGTACCCCGCGTAGAAAGAGAAGGACTAAAATGTTTGCAACATTCAATGCTTTTACAAAGTGCTCCGGTCCCGTCCCACAGGACGGAGGAATGTCCCATAAGTATGGAGGAAAGGGGACGGGACGTAGGAGTATGGATTTGACTGTTTGAGACTTGGTCTTGGTTTGAGACCTTGGTTTTGGTATTTAGAAATTTAGGAAGCTCTTGTTGCTTTTGCTCTGTTCTTTTGGTTTAAGGGCGGGAGATATGTTGAAATGTGCCTTTTCAAACTCATGTCTCTGCTGTGAGCTTTGGAATGCCTGTGCTGCCCCTCGGTCTGTCTCAACACAACCCCTCACCATCCTTGAACATGGAACACAAAAGGACAAACCCACACTCGAACCACTCCACATTGCACGCATTTGGGACAACTCACACTAGGGAACCAGCCCAAAACACTCAGCCAGCAGCTACACACTTTTAACCAACTCAACCGCCATTCACAACACAACTCAGAGATGCACTAAATCACACACCTGGTGACTACATCACTTGAAGCACTGCTGGTCACCAGACAACATAACTCGATGGGGCACAAAGGCACAATGGTGTTACACAAAGAAATGCCCAATGCCACATAGCCGTTTGACGGCTGCCACCACACATGCCAATGCCAGGCTATGGCTTGGCAGCAGCACAACAAACCACCAGTGTAGATACCCCACTGGTTAACTAAACAGCATAACCCACCCCATACCAATAGGCTGTACAACACCTCCAAGGGAATAACTACAGAGTGACCAACACCCCAACTCCTTATTGTGGGTGTACAACACCCCTCACCCCACAGGTGTCCTACCACGTGAGTGTCCAACACTCCATACACTCTGCCAACTCAACTGGCATGGGTCTGCCCAACCCCAAATCATGCTGGGTGTCCAAAACCCCTGAAGCAGCACGTAGGTAGGCCGGAGCCCCCAACAGCTGGCACGACTCTACCACGATACAACAAACAATGCCGCCTCAACCTAACTGGTGGATTGCTAAGCCACCAGAAGCCTACAACTCAAGACAGAAAGCATGCAACCACACAGGATGCAGTAAAATAAAGCAAATACAGGAACACAGCAATTGAAGAACCCTGTCCTAGCTTTTAGTCGGCATTTTGCTGCTGGTTATGTGAGGGAAATATTAAAACACGAAGCAAGTCTCATACTTGTTACTCGTTATGTCATCAGTGAACTTGAACAGAGGCCAAGTCAGCCATACGACCCTCCAGGTCACCAAGACAGACACTACTACAATTGCACCCTTAAAAAGTTAAATGTATCTCAGGCCTCACACCACAACTGACTTCTCACCGACTGAAATCCTTCTCAAATTCCCATCAGAATAGTACATGAATAGTCATGTCCAAACTTGACTACTGTAATGCACTGTACCAAGGCACTAACCAATGCAACCTTGACAAACTCCAGATCATACAAAATAATGCCATCAGAGCAGTCCTCAACATCCCTAGATCAGCCCACATCTCTGAAACTAGGAAGAACCTTCATTGGCTGTCAGTCGCCCAAAGGATTTCACCAAAATCTCTTGCCCTGACCTACAAATGCATGAATAACCAGGCCCCTATCCATCCTCACGGTTCACTCAATATACCCCCACCTCGCTCACTAAGGTCTACCCTTAGCCAGAGCCTACTGATCCCTAGATACAAGCTCCAAACAGCCAGTGGGGCCAGCTTCCCAGTTCTGGCAGCCAAACTGTGGAACTCTGTGGCTCTCACTATCAGAAACCTGCCCTCCCTGAACTCATTCAAACACAAAGCCAAACTTTGGCTAGTCACCTCAGACGACCAATTGTCACTTTGAACAAAACCTGATTACTTCTGTATTCCTGTCTAAACCTCCAATGTGATTGTATTCTAATGTTCAACTCAAATGTACTTTGTAATGTCATACGGTTATGTAACCACTGTTTCAAAGATATGCGCCCGGTAGCCTCCGGGCCTGGTTTGGCTATACAAATAAAATAAATACAAATACAAATACATATTCGGAAAGAATGGCAAAAATGCCCAAGAGACATGGTCGCACTATGGAAACTCCTCCACATAGTCGTACAGTTCTCCATTTCCAAAGTTCATTACTTGGCCCCCACAGCGCCTTACTCCCAATGCAAAAGTTACTGTGCCCCCGTACAGTACCTCCTAGGCACACATCCCGCCAAACTGGAGGTCCATCTGTAACACCGATCAGCTCCTGCGCAAGCGTCGGCCAATAAGTAAGTACACGCTCTTCTTAATGCGCCATCGAACTCGGGGCAATGAAAACAGGACCATTCTGCGTATCCACACAGCATTCTAGACCCGCTTGTTTGATCGGTGCGTCCCAACCAGCAATGTTCCCCGATGTAAAAAATATACTAGAAGACGTGGGCACAAGCACACCCACCAATCCTGCGCATGCACCTTCCACGCACTGCCCCAAAACACAATTCTTTTAATCCTAGATTGGCGCAAAAAGTTGTGCACCTCGTGCTCTCCAAGTCATATACACAAACCCTACTGGTGACATCACCTCTATACTACAGAAGGATCGCTACCACCCACAGTCTCACTAAATCCATCCGAAGATTTCCCAACTAGATCAACACCCCAACAAGAACAAACATATCCACAGCCGGTTTCCTGCCTCCTAACAGGGGATACCAATACTTCACATGCTCAATCTGTACCTACAGCGTTGCCTTGCCTGGGAGAGTGCATCAATCTTGTCTGCTTCGCTGGGAACAGCTCCTTTTCCCACCCAGAGTAGCTAGCTATTGTTCGGTTCAGCTGGGTCATGTGGGCGAGGACAACAAAACTGAGCCTTTCGGTCTGCAATTAAGGATTTGATTGTGTATTTTGCAGGTGACTCACTGCCTCGGAAATAAGTAATTTTCCACCCGTCCTTGGCTGCATACACTGTCTCTGTGCTTCGCGCTGCAGTGTCTGCATCTCTTCCATATTTTGAGGCAATGGCTTAATGCAAATTCACTACAGTCATTCTACGGTTTCCCTATATGTTCTAATGCTACCTTTTAGAGATTAGTACTTATCGAGCCCTTATACATCCCCATAGCGCCTTATGGTTAGTTGCGAAGAACCGATTGTAAGCTCAGTCAGTGTATGCTTAGCTTTCTTGCGTTTCTGCATTTGACTGGAAAAGTTTTTGACAGTATGTCTATGTATCTGTCTTATCTACAAAGCATTTTAAGCATTTATTTGTGTGTGCATATGTTGTCTGTGTAAGTTTGTGCAGGAGTGTGTATTTACTGAGTGACGAAAGCTGCTATGTCGTGTTTGTCGCAAGTGACATCAGCACGGCTGGATTTTATTATCAGTCAACTTGATCCAGTGATGAGACACCCGGCTCTTCGAAGCAGTCATTGCATAGGTTTTGTACGGTCGTCTGAGAGAATATCTTTCCATAGGTAGAATACACTGGTGCGCCTGGTGGTTGACCAAAAAGCGAATTGCATCTCCCGGTTCAAATCCTTCGGACTGACTACCAGTGACTCACTTCAGGCACCCCTCTGGTTGACTTGTTGACCACTTCACCAAACCCATTCACTTTCAACTTAGGGAGCCAAATCTCCGTAACCCCCCCCGTCCCCCAGATGCCCATAGAATTGGGCATGGTCATCCAAACTCCAGGTCACGTAACAGCAATCTCCCGAGTTGCACGAGACCCATTTTCCCCAATATTCTCTACAGTCGTCTGGGTCATCGAACAGGCCGCCAGTCGAGAAACATGGATCTGTGCTCTTAGGGTATCTTGAGCTACTAGTATCTTGTCATCTTCAAAAGTAGTTTCTACCAGTACCTTCATGCCTACAGTTTTCTCTGTTTTTCAGCATTCTGTGATGCATATTCTGATGCATAGGGTTAGCACTAGTACTAATGCTGCCAGCAACAGTTTTAGCATCAATATAACAGGTTATACAAACTTATTCCCTACAAGTCCGGTCAATTGTGAAACCATATTGACGCCAATGTCTAGGGAAAGACTTTATACAATTTTAGCCCATTGACCATTCATGTTGTTATCCATGAGAAGATGTATGATAGCCAACCTTCATCCTTCCCTGCATCTTTTGCTTCTGTTTCCATTTTGGCATGCATTTGCGATAACTTGGTTACTGCTTCAGTTAGTGTCCTATTGGCTTCGTCATTTGCTGGATCTAATGTACAGCAAGAAGACCCAATCTTGGCGCATACTCCTCCTTCTGTTGCTGTGAGAAGGTCCAGAACATATCTATTCTAGAGGGCAAATAATCTTACTGCTCTGAGTTTTTTTATGGCGTTGTAGCCATTGACAGTCAAGTTTATTGTTTGCATCAGTTCCCACCTCGTATTCTGGAGCCATTTTGCATTTGTTTAGGTCTGGCCTGCTGAACAATCAATGCTCTGGTGACATGTCGTCTAAGGAGTCTTCTAATGCCGATGATATGTAGTTTCCACTTTTCATCCCAGTTAGCTCTACAGATCTCTTCTTCATTCGGTTAGTGTTCATTTTGGGAAATTCGTCCATATTGATGTCCTTCTGTGGCACTACTACTGCATTGATGTGTACCAGTGAGCACAGTCCTCAGCAGTTGGGTGATAGCTTCTCATATACCTTAGATCCGCAAGCCCAATAGCGATCCATTAATACTGTTACAACTTTCATGCCTGGAGCTTTTATTGTTGGCTTTCATTCCTCATCTCTCAAACCTTTACTGCTACATCGTTACGGAAACATAATGCTGCTCCTTTGAGTGGTACTATGGGCATGGGCCCAGCCTCATTGTCTACCCACGTTAGTATCTTTACACTTGCTTCCCATTCCTTCAGGCATTTGTCATTCTCTTCTTGTACTATACAAACTGGAACTGTTAGGAGGCAAAGCACATATGCTCCTACTACTCCATTCCATCCTTCAGTTGTGTATACTCAGCCATATACAAGCACCTGTGGTCTTTCCCAGCATCCTGGCTCTCCGCTTATTTCTGCTGGTCCTTTCTTGGGGTAGATTTCCTTTAATGTTATTGTTCTCATTTCTCCCATTTGTGGGCATTCAGTAATGTATTGAATAGCCTGGTCTTTCCTCCAGTAATTGTCCATTATGTCTAGTGTTTTCATAGAATTGTCTTCATAGGGGAAAGTTGTCTTAGACATCCATGTCAAGGTTGGGGGTCTTCCCTTAAAACATCCCTCGGGTGGTGCACATTGATAGGTCAATAAGGCACTGTGCTCTTGCTTCTGGTATTTCAGTTGCCACAAACGTTCTGGAGGCACTCATGGACTAGGAGAGGAGAGCAGACATAGCAGCTCTCTCCAGTGGTTTACCTACTTTAGTCATGTACTTGCACCACATGTTATTGGATACTCAAGCAGTATCGGTAAAATAGGAATCAACCCCTCCTATATCTAAATCAGCACTGCATCTACCTCACCTTACAGGTCTGGCAGCGCTTGCCTGCCGACCTGACGTGGTAGCCCCACCTGCCGAAATTGGGGATATTTTAGTAGTGGTCGCAGCTGTGTTTTCAATAGCATGTGACAGCCACCAAAAAATGAGGGCAAAGATTAATAGTGAGAAAAGAACACAACTCAACCTTATTACACTTTTAATGATGAATTCATAACTTACTCCGCTTCAGAGCCTTGTGTGGCTTTGAAGAAATAGATGAACTGCATGAAATGCGCTGGAAATGCTTTATTATGGTGTCAGTACATATTAGTTTAAGCTCTGCAGTCACAATGTTGTACTTCTGCAATAAGGAATAAATGTTCCCACACAATGCGTATTCTAGGGTCATGAAGAACTTCAATTACTGAGGGACTTCCTCGATGAAGTTGTGGGTATGTTTTGGACAAATAGGCCAGGAAAACACGAAAGGATAAACTGGGAGAGGGCCTTCTTGCACGGCTGGACCTCACAAAATGGACAAATTGGCCTTGAAAGGCTGTGGGGTGAGGGTCTTGGGGAAGCATGGACCAATAGAGAAATCAGTGTCACAACTTTCACGATGAGTACTTTAAGTGTGCAGAAAGAAAAATAATAAACTAACAGTGTACCCTCACTCTGGATGTGTAGGAAGTCCTTTCCCCATCTCCCTCGCTCAGGAGCAAGTTATCATGGGTTGGCCTCTGCCATTTGCTGCCTTTTGTTCTTCTTGCGGGATGTTGGCCCCTTCGTTGCCATTGCTAGGAGAGGCCACTGCTCGATAGAGCTTGACATCACCAAGGCCTTTTTGCAATGCATCCTTACGGCCCATTGAGTTGCGTACTCAATCGTGTGGGGTCCTGTGAACCTGGGCTTGAGCCATGTGTGGAGGAAGTTCGGTAGGAGCACGCTGTCACCTGGGTAGAGTTGTGGTGGTTTGAGCCGGTCTTGGTTTCAGTACCATTGTCTTCTTTGCTTCTTTTTGGCCTCTCCCGTTGTGCCTGCAGTTGGCGAGAAATAAAATAAGAGGCACTAGCCATCAAGGCAGCCGAGTAATCATACATTTCCTGTCCCAGTACATTATACATGGTCAAAGCCCTAGTGGGAGGAGCCAGGGGCAGTCGCATGTGCAACCCGGTTACCACCTCATTTGGGTTTAAGTGGTGGTCAGACCCTGGTTTGTTGCGCAATGCGAACAATGCTAAAAGCAGACAGCAAAGCTAACTTTTATTTAAGGTTACTTTTATCTTGCCAATGGACTCCTTGAGCAGCCAGTTGACGCGCTTGCATACCCCATTCACCTGCGGGTGGTACGCACAGGAGAATTTGTGTTGAATTCCTAGCAAAGCTGCCATGTGATGGAACATCGTGTCGGCGAAGTAATGGCCATTGTCAGACAGTGTTAGGAAAAATTCTCTTCTAAGGCTTGCTTACCTATAGAGTCCCGCAGCAGCTTTGCTGGATTTGAAGGGTTTATTTTTTTCTCCTGCCAAGAGCGAGACCCTTTTTTCCCCACTCCTAGACAGATTGCTAGTGTGTGTTTTAGGCTATCTTTTGTGCTTATGGTCTATGGGTTTTTTTTCACCCTCATAGGAATCATCTTTTTAACATGTGTGGTACACAGCACCCTCCGTGCCGTACCACAGGGGTGTCGTAGCAATCCCCAATCAGACTCCATACCCTGGGACTGACTACTGTCTCCCAGGGCATGTAAAGTCCCCATTGACTTTACTAGTCAATTATGAACTAACCAGTACAACCCATCTTAATATGGAAGTACTGGAAAGGGTTAATAGTTTTTCCCTAGTGTTCATTTTCGAGGGGGTACCGTACAGTCCCTCTCTCAAAGGTTTCTGGCTGGTGGCAGTGGTTACTACCGTAAATATTCGACCGCGAATATTTCCCCATGGGATTTCCCATTGTTCGAGGCTACCACTTTTTCTGACAGCCTCTAACATACCGCCGGTTTATTTTAATATTAACTTTACTCTGGTAGGTTTTTATTGCCAGAACTTTGATTATAATTCTTTCTCGTGTCTTTCTCTATAATCCTAACCCAGGTCGGGATCCTTTGTTCGTCCTTTTGGCGGGCTTCTGCACAGAAGCCCTCCTCTCGGCGCCACTGAGTCTGGGGTAGACAGGATGTGTGAGAGGGGGAATAGGCACCCTGGACAGTGTTGCCTACGCAACCCAAGTCGCACTCTGCTGGGGGGGGTTCTCCCGCCAGGAGAGCCACCCCACTTTGTGACAGCTTGGCTGTATGAATGGGGGTCTTGCTGCATAAAAGCAGGGTCCTGAGGATGGAGGACAACACATCCCCACTGCAACTAAGAAACCGAAGAGGAGAGAAGCTGAAGACATCTGCAACGACGGAACCACGGGTGAAGCCCTGCTGCAGATCCTCACCACTTTTCTCCGACTTGAGAAGATCTTCCTCTGCAAGAGTTTTCTTCCCTTGAGTTGGTGGGGCAAACATGTTCGCCAATCGCCTTCCAGGGCGAATCGCCAGTGCCCTGCATTCGCAGACTGGATAGCCAGGCAGTCACCTGTCCACCACGACCGCGATTTAAAGGAGCCTACCTTTTATCCGTTTTGGCAGCACCGTGGCTGGTTTCATCCCTGGGCAGTGCAGTAACTCGAACCTTCCTCCACGACGAGTATCTCTTCCTCTGCTGGATCTCCCGAACTGCAGGAACTACTGCCACCGCAGGAGCCTCTTACACTTTTAAGGTACATTGTTCCGCCAGGCCTCCCGTTTCATTGGGTACTGGTAAAGGTGTTTTAAATCCTTTACTTACCTACTGGGTTGGCCGCCCCTACCATCTAACATTGTCTTTCACCTTCTGCAACCGCCTTTTCGAATCGTTAAACAAAGACTTGACTGCAGCTACTAGAATATTTTGATCCTGGGCACATTGCCCTGTACCATTGACTGTGGTACAGGCCTATTGACTCTGGCTAAATCTGTTACAACTACCTTCTCTAGACTGCTTCTCACCTAGAAATGTTGTGGAGCACCTAACTCTTATAACCACTTTTCCTTCCCTCTTTTTAAAATTCTGAAGTGCCATTTTGCTCGGTTTTCACCTCACTATTGCATATGCTAAAGTACTGCCTTGCCTAACTTGTTCACAATCTTATTGGGAAGTGTTGCTGGTGTATTAAAGAGTATAAACCTGTATAACTTGTCCTTTCTCTCCCTTATGAGAAATTGTTAGAGTGCCATTTCTGCTTGGTTTTCACTGTGCCGTTTTGCTCAGTTTTCACTCTTGCTCAAACTTGTCTACAATTTAAATAGGGAGTTGCGTATACTTTTGACTGATTTTAACTTGCTTTTATAATAGTGATTTGTGTGTGAACATCAGAGTGTGTAAAATAAATATATATTCTTTTTGATACAAAGCTTTGGTCAGTGTTTCCTTGTTCCATAGTATGGCAGTCCTAATGTGTAAACCCTGAATACTGCTCATCTCCCCCTTGAGATAGGTCTGACTGCTTAGCCACAGCTACCAACTAAATCTTTGAGGTACAGACTGATACCAAAGGGGATTTATTGCATATACCTGTAGTCTTAATCTTCTGTAGTGCTCCCTAAGGGAACTTCACAGGATTCTGCCCAACACTGCAGGACCTCATATTGGGAACATTTCTCTAACCCGGAATGTTGCTGCTTGAAGGGCATCAGGATGGGAACATGGACCAACTTCGATCCATCGGGAGAACAGACATACAACCACTATCATGTAACGGTAGCCCTGACATACTTGGAGCATGTCAACATAGTGGACATGGAGGCGTTGAAATGGACCCAGTGGGCGAGGTATGGCTCCTTTCACTAACCTTAAAGTATGGCATGCTGTAAAGCTTTGGCAAACCAAGCAGTTAGTCATAGATTCTGCCACATGCTCCGCCAGGTTGGGACAGAACCAAACTCCTCCAACGTGAGCAGCAAGAACATCCTTCCCCATATGGGTAGGCTGGTGTAGCTGTGTCAGTGCTGTTTGTAACAATGAAAATGGCATTACCACCTTACCTGTGCTTTCCTGTCGCCACAGGGTGTCTGATGGAGATATAGAACACACCCTTTTAACCAATAATTCCTTCCCTCTAGGTGCACTTCACTGTAAATCCATTATTTGTCTCACTGGTAATGCATTGTACCCTTCCTTCAGTACCATTGTGCGTACAAAACTGCGTACCCAAGAAGGGGAATCCATATCTAGGATATCCTCAAAATATGCTGCTGCTCTTTGCTTCCACATCTGCTGCCTCATTGCCCCTGGAAACTGGATCCTCCCCCTTCGTTTGTGCTCGACATTTCATGACCGCTATGGTTATTGGGAATTGGAGCACTTCTATCAGTCTGCCCAATTAGAGTGCGTGTTGCACTGGTGAGCCGTCAGCATGTCGGAAGCTCCTCCTTAGCCAGCATGACAGTACGGAGTGCACAGTAGACGTCACATAGGCCAAATCTGAATACACTGTCACTTGCTGGTTCTTGCTCTGTTCCAGTGCCAGTATTAGAGCCACTAGCTCTGCAGCTTGTGCTGGAAAATGATGGTAAGCGTGTGCTTACTACCACCTTACTCGTCCCATCTTCTTTTATTCTCACTACTGCCGTCCCAGTACGACTTTCTCCCGTGGTCTGGTTTATAGTTGACGAACCGTCAATGTAAAGTACTTCTCCCCGGTCAAGTGAGTTCTCTCTCACTCTCAGGATGTCGTTATAGCTTTCTATATGTGTGGTGCAGTCGTGTACATAATCTCCCTTCTCTAAAGGCTCTGGGACGAATGTAGCCGCATACCCTGAAGCCCTTTGTGTAGTCAGTATACTTTTGGGTCGCTCTAGTATAGCGAAGAAAGCATGCTCCACAAAACGAGTGGTACCGCATCCCATGGTAATACTAGCCGATTTCTCCAGTGCAAATGCAGCAGCACCTATCGCCTGCTGGCAAGAGTAGTGTCCTCATGGCTTGTGACCCATGGTAGCCTTCTCCGTCAGTACTGCAGTCATTACTACTCCGTTGGAGTGTGAGAATAAGTAAAATTTGTCTTGATAGTCTGGGATCCCCAACACCGGAGCTGTGCATATTGCCATCTTCAGCTCCTCAAATGCTCTGGTCATTTCTTCTGCCCACTGTAACATGCCCTCCCCGCTTTGTGCTTCTTTAAGTGCACTTAACAAAGGTCTTGTATATGTACTGTAGTCGAATACCCATGCTCTGCATTAAATGCAGAGGCCTAGAAACTGCTGCATTTGTCTTTTGGTCATGGGTTTTGGAGTCTTGTGAATTGCCTCTGCCTCTTCTGGTGTCACTTTTCATCCCTCTTGTGATGTCAGGTGTCCAATATACAACACCTCTTTTTGGCAATACTGTAGTCAGGCTTGGTCTACCTTAGACCCCTTTTCTGCGAGCACAGTCAACATCTGTACCGAGTCATTTCTGCACTGCATTTCTGTTTTACTACAGATGAATATGTCGTCTAGGGAATGTATAACAGTAGTTTCCAATTGTACATTGCCCAAGTCCATCTGGAGTACTCTGTTGAATATGGAAAGGGACTCGCTGTAAAGTTGTGGCAGCCTGGTGTGTTTCCACTTCTTACTTCTATATAGTAATGAAGTCAAATCTTTTGAGTCTGGGTGGAGTGGTATAGAGAAGAAGGCATTCTTCAGATCTATAACTGAAGTTGGTAGCTTCCGTTGGAATGCTACACAGAATTGTCGCTGGACTTGGAACTATAGGAAACTCTGCCTCGACAATGTGGTTCAAAGGGTGTAAATACAGTGCAAAACGGCACAAACTCCTCCCTCCGTTGCCTTCTTCACAGGGTACACTGCCGTGTTGCATGGGGATTCTGATGGTATTATGATGCCTTGTTTAACTAGGGCCGCAACGGTCTCTTAAATGCCCTCATCTGTCTCCCTTGATAAAGGATATTGCTTTGCTCTCTGTAAAATTGCTCCTGGTTTAAGCTTCACCTTTACTGCTCCTATTCCCTTCAGAAGGCCCACGTCGTAGGGACTGGTGGTCCATAGGAAACCGGGGACCTTGGCCAAAACTTCAAGAAATGACAGTGGTGCTTGCATCATCGCCATTCTCTGTGGTACCTCCCTGTAGTTTAAGTTCACCCAGTAAGTAATACTAATGTCAAACACCATCTAGTAATCCAAGTGGTTGTCTCGGAACAATCCATCAGTTACGGTAGTCAACCTGTAACCTCCCCCCACTACAATAACTGTCCTCCAAGCTCGTCCGGTGTCATCTGTTCCGAGCAATGAAATCCTGTCTTCTCCCACTATTACTGCGTATAGCTCTATCGGGATCACCGTCTGCTTTGGCTCATCCAATGGTAGTTCTGGTCCGAATATGTACTAGTTTGGAAGACGCCATAGTTTCCCCTGAATCCCAGGGAGCCATGCTATTATTACTTCAACTCCATATTGGACCAGCCCCTCATCTGCGGGCACCCCTCTCTGTACTGTGCGTCCGTATTAGGCCTGAATAACCTCCCTTATGTTTAGGAGGCGAATCCCAGGTGTGGAACAAACTCTCTTGGTCAGTGAATGAGATGGTCATGATGAGTTTGCTCATAATGTCTCTCCCCGTTATAGTTACTGGTGCCTGTCGGGAATACAATAATGTTAGAGCTAAGTCATGCTCCCCAATAGAAGGGAATATAAAAGGAACCAAATCCGTCGCCCCAGAAAATCCCGGAACGTTCAGGCATAGCCTGATATTGGATACCTTCCCTCCCTGATACAGCACCAGTCGCCCCCCCCCCGTAAATACAAGAAAGGAGAAAGTCTTGTCAGATATCGTCACCCCGATACGTGGCTCCTCTGCCAGGTTGGGTGTAATTGATAGGATAGAACACATCAGGTCCATGTGTGGGCTGTCCAATTGAGGGTACAATGGCAACCCGTTCTCTGTGAATGGTATGCCCCCTACCTCAATCACCCCTCCCAACTTCCGATTGGGAGATATTCCCATTCAATCTGTGCGTGTCAGCATCCGTCGTTTTGCTGGGCCGGGTTTGGGGACGGCGCGTTATTGTGCATCTGCCGTGCCTGAGAGTATGAACGCGCGGGCCCCTTGCACCTGGGGTGTCTGTCGCGTGTCTCTCACTCCGAGGTCTGCACCTGCTGCTGTGTTTGGTCCCAAGTATAATAATCAGCCTGTTCTCCATGATATGTGGGCTGGTGTTGCAACCCCTCCCCATTATAATGCATTCCACCCCCCTGCTGCTACATCCTCGCGAAATGTGCTGCATCTGTCCATAGACCCAGCACTGGGGTGGTCAGCCGATTTGCCTCAGATATACCCCTGAAAGCCCCTCTTGGCCGTGCTGCACGTGATACTCATACCCTCTTCCCCTAGGTAGCCCCCTTCTTCCTCTAAACCTGACAAACGCGTTACCTGCCCCACAAAACATCCCCCTGTGGGTGGCGGTCTGTACTGCGCATGCAGGGCACTGGTTCCTTCCAGGCTCGTTAACATTGCCCCTTCCAACGTACATTTTGACAACTTTTTCTGCACTAACTTTGCGTCTTTTAGCCTCCTTTCCTCACGCTTTATTCTCGCATTTTCTTGCATTAGACTACAATAGTGCACTATAGTGAGTTGGATTTTCGGACCATGGTTTAGCCTACATTCCCACCAACTTCTTAAGCTGCTTTTGCACCTGCTCTGACAAACCTTGACATAGTATATGATAAAACAACCCCACTGTTTGGCCCCACAATTCATTTCCCAGCTCCCGCGGTCAACAAAGGTAGCTTACACCTCAAGTTGTCTTTGTCAATCTGTTGCCATGGTATAAATTGAGGTCGCCATTCTCCCTTCTCTAGTAGTGGACATGGTGTTAGTCCAACCTTCCCACCCTGTCTCCCAGTGTCTTGGTGACGGTAAACACCCTTGCCAATTCTCCTCTCCTTTCTGCTGGCAGGTCCCTGAGCCTCTACGTGTATGGCATCACGATGTCTGCGCTGCATGATAAATCCTTAGAGTGATGTGCCCTTTCACCCCTGTCATTCCTCAGTCTACCAGTGTCCTTATCGTCTCCCAACACTGTCTCGATCTGGGCTCTTGGCCTGGCGGACAATGAAGAGATTGCCTTGTTCCCTCATCTTCACTCCCTACTAAGTCATCATCTGACTCCATATATCCACCATTGCTGTTAGTATTATCTTGGAAGCTAAGCCTCCTTAACACTGCTGCTTCTTGCTGTACCTGTTCTATGTTATGCTCCTGCACGACCCCCTCACGGAGGACGCAATATAATCCAAGTCGGACAGCGGAGCCGCCCTGCTATGTCTTATAGCACAGTCTCCCTCCCCTTGCTCCTCTCCCTCTTAGTAATCACTAAAACGTGCTAAACCCAACCTTACTCGCACTTCCCTTATTACAGCATGCTCATCTCCCCTGCGCTGTCGCTCTCTAAGGAGTCGCTCTACTTCCAACTTCCTCTTGTCCTTTATCTGCACTTGTCTTTGCCTTTCTTCTTCTGCCCTCCTTGCCATATCCGAGCTCTTCTCCGCACCTTGCGCCATCGCGTTTTTGCCTTTCCCTTCGTGCTCTTTCACGCTTTTCCTTTTCCTCTCACCTCTCTAATGCTTCAATTATTGCTGCCCATTCCCCTGCTTCACCCGTGTCCTTGCAACCCGCTACTTCTTGGTTAGGGCCTCCCATTTCTACTGCTACCTTCCAGTCTAGTTTGAGCAATATTTGTCTGCCTACCCTCTCCTTTGGAACTATATTCTACGGTCCCTCTTTCTTCCATCTATCCCCATGTCGTTCTCTTATGCATGCCTGAATCACGCTGCACTCTTTTCGCCTCCTGCACTTTTAGCTCCCTCAACCACTTGTCCGGTCTCATACTGCCCCTCCCTCTTGCTGTATGCTGGAGGTGCAAATATTGGATTTGTATACCCTGCAGCTGCTCTTAATTCCCCTTGCTGGATATAATCCCTGTACCCCCATGGTTGCGCCTTCGCTTTCGTGTTCCGTAGGAGATGGGGTAGTAGGTGCTGAAGGTTTTCGCCCGCGCCCTCCGGTTTCAGCATCCAGTACCTCGCCACATCCCTCCTCCCCCCTTGTCCTAGAAAATTTTCCACAACTCGAATATAGCCATTCGCTTGCTCAACTTTTTCCCCTTGTAAGCCTTGTGTATATGCGTGACTAATGGTTGCTGCACACATTTGGAGAAGCTCCCTCCTTTTGGCCATGGCTTAGGCAATTCACCCTCTGTGCTCAGTGTCCATTCCGCACTATATTTACAGATTTTGTCCTTATAGCGCAGAAGGGACTTGCACATATGCTGGAGGGCTGTGTTCCCTATGTTTTTGCCACGATACATTTCTTTAATACTTACTTGACCCCAAGTCTGGGTTTTCGACACTTCCACTGTAATCAAACAAGTTCACTTTATTTTGCCTTAACAGCACATGTTAAAATAACAGTTCAAACCACAAAAATCACAAGCCTCTCCAGCTCTCGACCAATGCCCTGGGAGTGCTCCGCGCACCGCCCTTCTCTAATTCTACACCTTCGCAGGCACACCCATCAATCTTGCGCATGCGCCTTCCACGCACCGCTCCAAAACACAACAATTCTTGTAATCCTAGATTGGCTCGAAAAAGTTGTGCACCTAGTGCTCTCTAAGTCCTATACACAAACCTTACGGGTGACGTCACCTCTATACCACAGAACAAAGGATCGCCGACACCCACCCTCTCACAAAATCAATCGGAAGATTTCCCAGCTAGACCAACACCCCAACAAGAACAAAACATAGCTACAGCCATCTTCCTGCCTCCTAACCGGGGATACCAATACCTCAGGTGCTCAATCTGTACCTATAGCGTTGCCTTGTAGACAAAACACCTCAGCAAGACTTAACCAGAACACCTTCCGCAATTCGAGCCATCATCACTTGCTAAGCCCTCTGCATGTGATACCGTCATCCATGACCTGAGCTAGAACACCCAACCCACAAGAAATCCAATATTTATATAGCTTTTATCATCCGTACCCTCGAGCCAATCATCTAGGCCAAATGCCGAAACTGGTCGCCTCAAGATCGAATCTTCGCCTCAACCATTAACATTCACATGGGAGTCTTACCACCCCAAAGTAGTCAACATCACCCTGTTCACCTCTTCTCCTATTTGCCGTATGGCTAAGTCTATACTTGCACTCCATGATCAGCGGACGTTGCTCAGCTGACGTTGCTCAGCTGACGTTGCTCGGCCACCGGCTCTCCCCCAACCTGCCTGCCTGCTGTGCGTCCCACGGACAGGGTTTTCTCCAAGGCGGCTCCCGACAGCCTCTTCACAGGGTGCACCTTCTGTGTAATTCTCGATCTCCGTGGGTCACCTCACAGCCCTCCAGGTGTAGCGAAGAGAAGAGACGGCTCGGTGCTGTTCGACGTAGCCAACTGTCCTCTGCTACCACTTTGTAATAGCATACCAGAGGAAAGGGTGTGTTTGCATCGATGATACCAAAGGTCAGCAAAGAATCTGGGGCCTATCCAAACCCTTCCCCCTTGCAATAAGAGAACTCAGCCATGGGGCAAATAAACAGGTTTTATTCTCCAAAAGAGGGGGGAATCATACAAGAAACAACGAAAATCAGGAGGTGCTGTTGAGCAGCCATTGGGCCTGCCAATGGAGTGCCTGCCTGCGCCAAGACACCCGAACCCCGATGCCGGGGGCGGCGCAGTACTAGCGGGGCTGGCAGCCCGCGCCCCATCCTGCCCGGTCGCCTTGGAGGTTCGTGCCCGCCCGCAGGCCTTGCGGATCCTGGCGAGACTCTGCGCCCCCTCCGCGGCTCCTCCCAATGCCACACCAGGATCCATGACACCATCAAGGCAGGTGAGGAGCTGGGGGGGCTGCTCGCTGAGTTCTCCATGTCCCCCCCCTGCCATCACAGTGTGAACACCTTGCCCCCTCTGGCCCGTGGACCAGCCTGTGCGATACAGCCAACTGACATTGGGCCACCTTCCTCCAGCCCCCCCACCCAAGCCTGCAACGTGACCTGGTTCCCCGGAGGGGTCCTCCTCCGGATCACGCGCATACAGCGCTGCAACCCCCTCAGGGATGCGTGCCCGACCTCCGGCCCTGCAGGCTCTAGTGGGACTCTGCGGCCTCCCCTCCACCCACCAACAGAAGCCTGACCATCGACATGGCTGGTGGGGAACTGGGGGGCTGCCTGCTGTGCCCCCCCCACAAGGAACTGCTCTACACTGATTCTCGCCCCCTCTCAGACCAGCCCCACACTTCCTCCAACTGCTAACCTTGCACCTGGTGCAAATTGACTCCATTTTGAGAGCTATAGACTTCGATTCTCCTCCTTGCAGCACCTCCACCTACATTGCTGCCTTACCTCTGCGAGGCCTTCCGGGCCCTGGGCCTCAGAGCCGCCAAAACTGTGCACTACATCTATTGTTTTGTGAGCTTAATCCGGAGCTGGCCCACAACATTGCGGGCGATCCCTGGAGGGACCTGTGGTGAGCCTCGCACCTTCTCCCCACTGCGCACCCAGGATCCCAGCAGTGCGGAGCCCCCTCCCAGTTGCCGGTCTGATCAGCACGGTACGGGCCCCCAATGTCAGCACCATCGGACTCGCAACCCCACCTCGCCCACCCTCACCCAACCTCTCCGTTCATCCCACCCCTGCAACGTATTTCGTACCAGATATCTGGTAGGGCCCTAGGCTCAGTACTGGACTAATTAATCCAAGGAGCTGATTCCCCCAACCGCCACACTGTGACCCAGCTACTTTGGCTTCTCTCTGGGCCCAGTGCCAGACTATTCCTCGGAGCACCAGATTCCCCCGACACTAGAGGTCGCATCCGGGGCTGCCCGGAGGAGTGATCGCAGAGAGAGCTTGCTTCTTCCAAATACACAGATCACATCTCTCTGCTTCGCCCTCCACCGCCATCAACCCACAGCATGTCGAACAGGTCACGCGGTGCCAATAAGGTTGGAGCCATAGACAAGTACACCAAACCAACACTGAGTCGAGATGCCAGGCTCCTCCTCGAACAACAACAACACAGACCCACAGTCAGACCCCCCTCAGGCTGATCTAACGGCGGCGATGGAATCTATGGCGAAAAACGTTGCCTCATTCCATGAGAAGCTCAACGACATTAATGCCAATGTGGCCTCTCTGAGAACTAAGCTAGACCAGCATGGTACTCGGATAAGCGAGGCGGAGACCAGGATCGGGGCCAATGAAGATGGGTTGAGTGCCCTACAGACCACAGTCACTGAACTGGTGCATGATATGAAACAGGTTAAGGCCAAGTGTGACGACTTCCAGATCACTGAGGAACATCCGCATTGTAGGTGTTCCGGAGTCCACTCTCACAGGCAAGATGGAACTAGCGGTCGAAAACCTCCTCAAAGATCTCCTCGATAACCCCCAACGTTCCCTGTTCTTCACAGTTGAGCGGGCGCACCGTGCCCTGCCCCCCCACCGTAAGCCGGGCGACTTTACCAGACCGATAATTGCTAAGATCCTTAGGAACAGAGATAAGGGCCACATACTACGGCTAGCCTGTGAGAAAGGAGAATTAAAGCTTGAATCACAAATCATCAGAATCTTCCCAGACTTCTCCGTTGGAGTCCAAATGGAGCGTAGACAGTTTAACGGAGTGAAGAAGATGCTTAGAGAAAGGAAAATCGAATATGCAACGCTCATCCCCGCACACTTGAAATGTACGCATCGCAACAAACTCTACTTTTTCACAGTCCCTGATGAAGCAGTGAAGTTCATCGAATCTCAGATCCCGCTCGGAGAGGCTGCTGACGAACCAATGATCAATGACTGAGGCGGCCGACACCTACTATCATCAATGAGACCTATCGGTTGAAACCATGATCACTGTCGAAAGATCCTCCTTATCTGACATCATGGTACACCAACTCAACTCGATATCCTGCTGGCTGCGAGTACCCTGGCTCGAGGACGACGGCACCCTGCCCCCCACTGCCTCCTGACTCGCCTCCAGGCCCTCACTGCAATGCATGTCGCAGCTACCAGGAGTTCACCCCTTGTCTGTTATAATGCATCACAAGGAACAAGTTACTTACCTGTAACTGTTGTTCTCCAGCATGGGTCTGGCATGGATTCACATGCTCATGAATATTCCCCGTCGTCAGGCTGGGAATCCTCGGTAAAGAAAAAACCAGTATCAGTTTCGTTTCTGATCTGTCTTTCGTAGTAATAACCAATCACTGGTCTCTGCGTCATACTGACCACAGCCAATGACTGCCCTCTACCTAAGCACCGCCTCTGGCAGCCATCTTCAGATTTGGAAGCACGTGAAGTGGCAGTATGACCAAGTGAAGAGCAGCAGAGGGGTAGGCGGGAGGGTTCGCATGTGAATCCATGCCAGACCCATGCTGGAGAACAACAGTTACAGGTAAGTAACTTGTTCCTTCTCCAGCATGGGGTCTGGCATGGATTCACATGCTCATGAATAAAGAATACATAGCAGTACACACATGCACAACCACGGGAGGTGGCAAAGGCTCAACATTAAGCATCACATCAACTCAACATTAAGCATCTTACCTCCTCACCAGGCTCACCTCAGGCGAACAGGTTGCGCAGCACTGCTTGGCCGACCCTGGACTCCTCCCTGGAATCCCGGTCGACGCAGTAGAATTTCGTGAAGGTGTGCGTCGACCTCCACGTAGCAGCCATGCATATGTCCAGCAGGGGCACACCAGATAGGAACGCCGTGGTAGCTGCGATCGCTCTGGTGGAATGGGCTCTCGGACGGCCAGGCAGCGGTCGGTTTGCCAACCGGTGACAGCACATGATACAGCCGGAGAGCCATCTGGAGATGGAAGCCTTCGAGAGAGCCTTCCCCTGATTGACAGGTCCAAAGTTCACAAAGAGTTGTGACGTCTTCCGAAAACCCTTCGTGCGGTCCACGTAGAACTTCAGCGCTCTAGCTACATCCAGCGAGTGCAAAGTCCTCTCAGCCGGCGACGAAGGCGACGGGAAGAACACAGGTAACACCAAGGGTTCGTTGAGATGGAAGTCCGACGGTACCTTGGGCATGAAGGAGGGGTGCGTCCTGAGCACTACCCTCGTGTCGTGGAAAGTCAAGTACGGGGCCTTGCAGGAAAGGGCCTGGATCTCTCCCACTCGTCGTGCGGAGGTGATGGCCACAAGAAAAGCTGTTTTCCACGATAGAAACTTCAACGGGGCCGAGTGCAGAGGTTCGAACGGAGGTCCCATGAGCTTGGTCAGCACCACGTTGAGCTCCCACGCCGGGGCCGGAGCCTTCACCGGCGGGAACGATCTGAACAGTCCCTTCATGAACTCTTTCACCAGACGATGAGACCACAAGGACGTCCGCCCCGTGGTTCTGGTGTATCGGGAGATCGCAGCAAGATGAATCTTGATGGACGCGTGTGCCAGACCAGCTTTGGCCAGCGTCAGCAGGTACGGCAGTACTTGGGGAGCCGTAATCCGTAGAGGGTTAATCTTCTGTGCGCGGCACCAGACAGAGAACCTCTTCCATTTGTGTCCGTGGCATTTAAGAGTCGAGGACGCCCTGGCCTTTGCAAGAACCTCTCTGCAATCGGCCGGTATGTCGTATCCTCCAAACTCTAGCGCTGCAGGAGCCAGGCCTGCAAGTTCAGCGACTTCGGATCGTGGTGGAGGATGGCGCCTCCTTCCCTGGAGCGTAGATCCGCGTCCGCCGGCAGCTTGATCGGCGGGGACGCTGACAAGTCCAGAAGGTCCGGGAACCATATCTGCCTCGGCCACGCAGGTGCGACGAGGATCATCCTGCACCGTGACCTCTTGAGCTGGTTGACGAGCCGGATTAGCAGAGGCAAGGGAGGGAACGCGTAGAGGAACAGGCCCTCCCAGGGGAACGAGAAAGCATCGCCCATGCTCCTCGTCTGGGGAAACCTGCTGGCGAACCTCCGGCACTTGGTGTTCGTCGCCGTCGCGAACAGGTCGATCTGGGGTGTGCCCCACCGTCGGAAGAGGCGATCCACCAGATCCTGCCGTAGTTCCCACTCGTGGCACGAGCGCAGCTCCCTGCTGAGTGAGTCGGCGATGGTGTTTTTTATCCCTGCCAGATGAAACGGCACCAGAAAAATCCCTTGGGCAACGGCCCAATGCCACAGGTCCTGCGCCTCCTTGGACAGCGCTGGGGACCTGGTTCCGCCCTGTTTCCTGATGTAAAACATGGTGGTGGTGTTGTCGGTGAAGATCCTCACCACCTTGCCCTTGAGGGACGGAAGGAAGGACCTGAGGGCCCAAAACACTGCACGGAGCTCCAGGACGTTGATATGCAGGGACTTCTCCGTCGGGAGCCAGAGTCCCCTTGCGTGCAGATTTTCGGTGTGCGCTCCCCACCCTTCCAGGGAGGCATCCGTGGTCACAGTCTCCTGGTGGGCTGGGGCCTGGAAGTCCATGCCCGCCGTCAAATGCGCGCGGGTGCCCCACCACCGTTTCGCTCGTCGGAAGCTCTCGTCGAGCTTGATCCTTTCCTCGAAGCTGCCCGTCGTCTGGATCCAGCGCGCATCCAGGAATTCTTGCAACGGGCGCATCCGGAGCCTGCACATGGGAATGAGGTAGATGCAGGAAGACATCATCCCGAGGAGGGACTTGATGGACCTCACTTTGGCCGCGTCGGCCACCAACATCCGTTGCACCTTGCCCAAGATGGTCCTGGTCCTCTCCTCCGACGGGGAGGCCAGAAGGGACACTGTGTCGAGCCTAGCTCCCAGAAACAGTGCGACTTGCGCGGGCACCAGGTGGGATTTGGCGTAGTTCACGGAGAATCCCAGGTCCGTGAGGAGTTGGACGGTCCTTGCCGTGTGGACCACGGCGAGCTCCCTCGTCTTGGCGCGGATGAGCCAGTCGTCCAGGTAGGGGTAGACGTGAATCCCCTCGCGGCGCAGCTGCGCCGCCACCGGTGCGAGGCACTTGGTGAATACCCTGGGTGCCGACCGTAGTCCGAAGGGAAGGGCTTTGAACTGGTAATGACGCCCTTGGACCACGAACCTGAGGAATTTCCGGTGCCCCTTTAGGATGGGAATGTGGAAGTAGGCATCCTCCAAATCCAACGACGATAGGAAGTCTCCTTCCTCCAGCTGACCCAGGACGTGCTGGAGGGTGACCATCCGGAACTTCTGCGCCTTGATGAACTTGTTCAGACGTCGCAGGTCTAGGATGGGGCGCCATCCTCCCGTCTTCTTCTTCACGAGGAAGTATCTCGAGTAGACTCCGGAGCCCCGAAGCCTCTTTGGGACGAGTTTGATGGCGCCCTTTCTGAGCATCGCCTTTACCTCCAGGAGAAGTTGAGGGACGTGAAGTTCTTTCCTGGCCACGGGGGGGGACGCGCGGGCACCTTCTTTGAAACTCGAGCGCGTGGCCCCGGGCCAGGGCGTCCAGCACCCAACGGTCGGTGGAGATGGACTCCCACACGCTGACGAAGCCCGCCAGCCGGCCTCCCACCGGGGTGCTTCGGTGGGGGCCCGACCCCACGGCCGGTTCAATCCTGCTTGGACGCGGCCTTGCCGCCTTGACCTCCTTGGCGACGACGGCGGGTTCCGCTAGACTTGCCTCGTCCTCTGTAGGCCTCTTGCGACGACGAGCGGGCCGCTTGACGGTAGGAAGCGAAACCGCCGCCGGAACCTTTGGAGGCGCCCTTGCCTCCGCCGCTCCGAAAGGGCGTCCGTCGTTGCAGGACTCCAAGGGCCCGGGCCGTCTCAGTATCCGCCTTGATGGCCTGAAGGGAATCGTCCACTGTCTTCCCAAACAGGTTGTTCCCGTCGAAGGGCATGTCCAGGACTCTGGTCTGGACGTCCTGCCGGAAATCCGTAGCTTTGAGCCATCCGCGACGTCGAAGGCAAACGCCGTTGCCCAGCTGGCGGAACCCGGTGTCGGCGATGTCCGTCGCCACGGTGATGGCGTGGTCCGAGGCCACCTCACCTTCCTGCAGGATCTCCAGGGCCTCTGCCCTCTTGTCGTCCGGCAGAAAATCCAGTAGGGGAGCTATCTTGTACCAGAGCTCCCTGTCATAGCGGGCCACGATAGCCAAGGCGTTGGCCGCTTTAATCGTCGTCGCTGCCGACGAGATGACTCTACGTCCCATAGCATCCAATTTCTTTCCCTCGCCGTCCGGCGGGGAAGTCGATGTGGAGGCCGCACCCCCCCCCCGCTTTCTTCCTGGCTGCCGCGGAGACGACAGAGTCCGGGGTAGGCTGCGCCCGGAGGCACAGGGGGGCCGTGTCCGGGACCCGGTACTTCTTCTCGTACCGGTCTCTTCTAGCTGGCGTCGTGGAAGGGTTCTTGAGGAGGGAAAGGCCCTCATCCCAAATGTCGTCCAACAGAGGCACTGAGAGGACCGTCTTCCTCTTGGCCTCGCGCCGCTGATAAAGGAAGCCTTCCTTTTTCTTCTCCTCAGGGCAGAGTTGGAAAAGCTCGGAAGCCCTGGAGATCATGGAGTGGAAAGATCCGATCTCGTCGGGCGGAGAAGCCCTGGTGGGAGGCGACGACGGAATATCCTCGTCGTATGCCTCGTCGTCCGTACCCGTCGCTGCCGTGTCAGTCCCCGTATCATCCCCTCGGGTGGACGGGGAGGAGGGCTGGAAGGGGCGCGACGGTTGAAAAGGAGGTGGTGGATGGATCCTTCTTTTCTTGGTAGGGGGAACACCAGAAGGTCCCGGTTCTGGATCCCCCGACGGGAGAGTTTCCTCCGTCGGTAACGGTAGCCTCGTCCTTATCTCGGAGCATAAGGACTGTATGGCCAACAAAATGGCCGCCGAGTTGTCTTGCGGCGCTGGCAGAGGGGAATCCGACGGGCGAGTAGGGGCCCCGTCGGTATCCTCGACGATGTCGTCGTCGTCACCTGCGTCGGGGTCCATTCCGACGGGCTGGCCTTCTTCCACGCCTAGGCCGTGGCTTAAGACCTCGATCAGCTCCTCTTCTGAGGTTGAGGCTGAGTCTCCGACGACGACGCCCTGCCCCCCCTTCTTCCCCACGGAGGGTTTCACGGGGGTCCTATCGATGGGCACAAAGGAAGACTCCCTCCGAGGAGGCAGGGAGATTCTGGGCCCTGAGGTCGCCACCACTGGTGCAGCCACCACAGGCTGAGCCAGGGCCGCCGCGACCGTTTCGATAGAGGGCTTGGTCGGATGGATCAAGGCCTTCACCACCTTAGGTGCGCTCACCGCCTTATCCTTGAGGGAGGGGGCACTGCCACGCTCCTCCTCTGCCTTAGAGCTCGACCGGGGCCTCTCCAGGAGCTTCGCCGGGTGCTCGGCCTTCCTCTTACCCGACCCAGAGCGTTGGCTCGTGGTTGATGGTGCCGGGGAGGGTGCGCCCTGCCTGGCGCCCGTAGAGCCCGACCGTTCGGCGCTCCCGGTGCCAGCGGACTCGCGGTGCTTGGCCTTATGTTGGGCCCCCGTCGCCGGGGCGCCCTCAAAGGTCTTAGAAGACCGCTCGGATTTCTTCTTCTTCTCGCCAGACGGGCTCTTACCCTCCAGCCAGTTGGCGAGACGTTGATGGCGGTCCTTCATGGTCCGTTCCGACATGTTGCCGCAAAACGCACAGTCCTTCTCCACGTGCGTCTTGTCCTCATGAAGGCAGTAAAGGCAGAAAGAGTGTTCGTCCTCCTTGAAGACGTTCTGCAGCTGGCATCCAGGGCAGACCCTGAACAGCTTTCCGGGCGTCGAGCTTCCCTTCTCCTGGGCCATCTCCGAGACCGGGCCTGAGAATCGAAGTGTAGCTCGACGAATCTTCACCCTTGAGGGGCACAGATGAATCCGACACGGGTCCCCGTTGATCGGATGTAGGATCGGTGGAGCTTGAGGCTCTTTGACCGAAAGAATCGAAGTTTTTTGTGAAAAAAGCGCGAAAAAATAGCACTAACGCTCGAGAGCAATAGCACGAGGATCCCAACACATGAACGTGCGGTAAAAATCTGAAGATGGCTGCCAGAGGCGGTGCTTAGGTAGAGGGCAGTCATTGGCTGTGGTCAGTATGACGCAGAGACCAGTGATTGGTTATTACTACGAAAGACAGATCAGAAACGAAACTGATACTGGTTTTTTCTTTACCGAGGATTCCCAGCCTGACGACGGGGAATATTCATGAGCATGTGAATCCATGCCAGACCCCATGCTGGAGAATGTTACTTATCTCGCAATCTTGATATAAATCACCGTTGAAGGTACTGCGGTGCCCCGGCACCACACCATTTGCTAAAGTTGGGTTCGCGGCAGCGGCGACCCCCACTGCAGTTGCAATGCCTATTTTGGCGCTTTGCTATCAGTTGTGCCCCTGTTGGGCAGGTGGGCGGGCGGTGCCTAGTGGGGGATCGGCACGCCTGCGCACAATGTTTGGGTGGGTTTCAATACACTGCTAGTTGGGGGAGGGCAGTGAGGGTGGGGGGGGCAAAGTTGGGAGATGTTACATTAAAAATGGCAATAAGGCAGTGGCTGTGGCTACGAAGAGGCACGAATATGCGGGAGCAGTAAATGTACCACTGAAAAGTGGCGGATCTCATTTTTGGGATGTTCCATAGTGCCATATTATGACTATTAAATTAATGACATGGAACGTTTGGGGCTTAAGCAACTTCACAAAAGCCTGTCGCATAACTGCATATGCCCAGAGACACGGTCTTAAAATACTTCTCCTTCAAGAAACACATGCCCTTGGGCACCTCTAAGCATCCCTCGCACCAACTTGGGGTCCCAACAGGTTCTACACCAGATACTCCACGCAGTTCAGAGGAGTGCTGACCCTGCTCCATAAGTCAGTTGAATTTTCACTGCGCACTAGCTACATAGACGCGGGGGCAGATATTTAATCTGACACTGTCTACTGGTGAACACATACGCCCCAAATATTGATGCCCCTGAACTCTTTGACAAAGTAACTACCCTACTCATAAAATATATTGGAATCCCAATCATATGGGGGGGGGGGGGACATGAACATGATCCTTAATAATGTTCTGGACAGATCTGGTATCGCCAGCAGAGCCATGTCCCGGCCTGCCATACGCTTATGCACACACATGGACACACTGGACCTACGGGATGCCTGGAGAGCACTCAACCCACAAACGAGAGAGTACACCTTTTGCTCGTCTGTACACAACAGTCCATCTAGAATAGACTTGTTCCCCCTGAATTAATGCGTAAGACCACAGATATACAGATACTGGCACGCACACTCTCAGACCACTCCCCAGTGACGCTGCAGATCCAGCTTGATCCTGGCCCACCCACCCATTCCGCCTAGCGCTTTAAATCAGAGGCACTGCTAGATATAGTCTTCAAGGCTGAGATCCTAGCCAACATTAACACTTTTTTTGACTGCAACAAGCGACACGATGCACCTGATGGGACCCGGTGGGAGGCATTTAAAGTGTTTATCAGAGTCATGTGCATCTCTAGGGTATCTGGGGTACTTAAGGACTTAATAAATTTCCTACAACGCTCTGAAACCAAGCTTAAAGAACTAGAGCGGGAATATACCTCTGCGCCTTCCCCAGCCAAACTAGTGCAGATAAGATCGGAGCTGGAAACCTTTGAATCTCACGCTGTTAGGGAGGTACAATACTATGCTCGTCCCCTGGCTGCGCAGAAGTACGGCGAGGGTGACAGACCGGGACGGACCTTGGCCAGACTGGCCCGCATTGAAGGGGTAAAACATGCATCAATAACATTAGGGGTGCGAGTGATGCCCAGCACTGGTCAGACCTGGATATCTTGGGATACCTTTGCAGACTTCTATGCGGCCTTGTACGCCCCGAAGCGCGAGCACACCCTCCATGACGTAAACCTACTACTCGACCAAATCCTTATGACCTATATCTCTCAAGCCACCCGAGAGCAGCTGGATGCCCCGATCACCCTTGAAGAGATTACTGAGGGTGTGCAGTCATAATGTCGAATTCAATATAGTCGAAAACAAAAATGTAGAAAATATTTAGTCGAAAAAATAAATGTCGAAAAAAATGTCGAATTTTTCGAAAATAGTAAGCATTATATATGGTAAGTAATACAAATACATAAATAATGCAATAATGCAATTGTTATATTAAAAATATGCTTTATTTTAGAATTATTAAATTTTATTTAATAACAATTCATAATATTTATTTAATATATGAAGTAATAGTTTATTTTAATTTAGCTGTAAACTAAATATATTAATAAATATATAACATTCAATAACGTGAGCTTTTAAGTTCAATGTGCATTATACGTTTTGTCCTGTAGATGGTGCTAGAGGATTAGAAAAATGTATATATATATATATATATAATGTTTGTTTTTGTTTTCCTACGCACGTTACGTCCACTTACGTTAACGTAAGCGCCATTTTTAAAGCCCATTTGTAAACCGTTTCCCTAGCGTTCGCGTCTCCGTTACTTCGTGCTTGGATTTTATGGATTTTCTTTTTTTTCATGGATTTTTTTGGACCAAGCAGGGTTTTTTTCCATTGGACTAAGTGGTTTTTGCATCCTTTTTCTTCTGGATCATTGTGGATTTTTTTACTTATGGGTTCGTTTTGCAGTTGCACATATTTTTCCGTGCTGGATTGTTTTTTGTTTTTTTTATGTGGATATTTACATGGATCGTTGTTGCAGACTCAGATTTATTGAGCTTCAGGTTGTTGTTTTTGGATGTACTTCTCCCGTGCCACACTAGATCGCAGATGTCCATGAAACGTAAGTTTTATTTTTTTTTTGTAAGTTAAATGCCACTGTACGTTTAACATTTCAAGTTAAATGCAACCGAATTCAAGAAAGTTTTTATTGTGTTTGTCAAAATCTCGTATTAGTTCCAGTTTATTTTCGTAATCCCTGTATTTTTTCGTTTTGGTTCTTGGTTTGCTAATGAAATTGTTTGGGATATTCTAAATTCCTGGTGGTGTTCTTCCATTTGCAAGTCCCTCAAAAAATGCCATAAATTAGGATTCTTGGAATTTAAATTTTTGTTTAGTCTACTATGCCATCCCTCTAATGTATTATTGGTGCGTGGTTTACTTTCTAATGTAGCCTGGTAGCAGTTCCACAAAGGTACAGGGTATTTTGGCCTGCACCGCGTTCCACTACAAGTTAACTGTCCTATCCAAGTGGTTTCAACATAGTCTAATAAATCTGTATTTTCTTCTTCATGATTTTTGTAGTATTCACTCTCAATCAAATGTTCGTAAAATTCAACATGATTCTCCTGTACAAAAGCTAATGCAAACAGTTGTTTAATGTTGTATTGGTAACAACTGTCCTCTGTATATTTACTGCTTAATCCTAATTTCTGTAATTTTCGCCATATACTTTGTGTAAAATGAAAAAAAACACCCTTGAACCCTTGTTCCTTTGTACACTGATTGAAAACCCTTAATTTGCGCCATTTCGTAGTCCATGATTATTGTAGTCGGATTAGAATCAGGTATAGTCTCTTTCATTTTGTCGAACACGATTTTATATGTTTCCTCACTTTTTCTTGGCATTAAAATATATACAAGCGGAATGATTTTGTCATTTATTGACCCATGTACGGTGAAAAACTGGTGAAAAGGTTGCGGGCACACTTTAAACGTTGCGTCACTTTGCCAATGTTGACTCCTATTTAGATGTTGAAAATTAGCAGCAGTTGAAAATATCAATATTTTTTCATTGTTTACCTCCAGTGTGGCATGGTGGAAACTCTCTCTTTTGGCGGTTATTTTAAAAACATCCGGGATTGTCACATCATTAAATAGCATTGGTGCTGGTGGTAGATTTTCCTTCCGTTTGGTACGGTTTATTGTTCTTTGCATTAATTTTTCAGCTGGTAAGTGAGCCGATATATGAGAGGGTAATTTATCACACACACCTGAAAGTACTGATCCACTAGCTTCACCCTGACTTTCCAAGGCTTTTCGTTTTAGTTCGGATATTGTTTTTTTAATAATAATATTGGTCTGATCAGGTAGATGATTGTGTTCATTTTTGCTCTTTACATCCGAAGCCTCAGTAATAACTTGTGCGCTGCATTTACTTTTGGCGTACTCTACGCACTTCCAGTAAATGCGATCCTTTTTTACGGACTCTTAATAGAAAACGTATCCATTTAAAACTGTTTCTGCCTTTTTGTGTGGTGATGTACTCCACTTTCTTCTCCATTGTTTACCCTAAAATAAATGAGAAAATAAACGTTTTTACCTTTTCTGTTACACATAAACGCGAAAATAATGTATTTTACCTTTCCTGTCACATACTTTTATATTGTAAGATACCTTAATGTCTAGTTATGACAACATTACCTGTTTTAGTCAGAATCAACTTCAATCAATTTCCTGCAGTATGTTCTCAAGTGAGGTTCTGTCCGGTAATGACGGTTTTCCTCAACCGTTATTGGGTTTGTGGTACCTATGCAAGGTTCTTTACTCGTGGTTGTCACCTAAGAGTTTAACCCTTTTTTTTACCCTTTTGTGTTGTGTATGAGGGGTCAGGGGTGAGAGGGTGGTTGGGGGGCACGGGTGGGTGGCTGCGTGGTGTAGGGTGAGGGGGGACCCCCCATATTAAATGGTACTATTGTTGACGCTTTACATTCGGTTATAGATATTGGTAGTCTATTTTTTTTTCGACATTTATTTTTTCGAAAAATTGACTTTCAGTTTTATATATATATTTTCGATATTTTGGTTTTCGACATTTGTTTGACATTTTTGTTGTTCGACGTTATTTTTTCGACATTATCACTATAAACCATTACTGAGGTTATTTCTACCCTCACGAAGGGCAAGGCTCCCGACCTGGACGGACTCCCCTCAGAATTTTACCAGGAACAGATTGCCATTCTAGCCCCAAGGTTACACAAAGTATGGACCAAAAAGCTCTGCCTAGGTACCCTGCCCCAATCCCTGCGTGAAGCCCTTCTAACCGTGCTCCCTAAGCCGGGTAAGCCCCTTGATATATGTGGTTCCTATAGACCCCTCTCACTCAAACAGATACTAGAATATTTGCCAAGGCATTAGCCAACAGATTCCTTCCTATAATGTTGTACCTGGTCCACCCTGATCAAAGTGGCTTCGTCCCTGGCCGCTCTACAGCTCTCAATATCCGTCGACTGTTTAATGTCATGTCCAGAATCGATCCAAATGCTAATGTGATTGCGGTCACCCTGGATGCCCAAAAGGCATTTGATATGGTGTCCTGGCAATATATGTGGGCAGTGCTGCAGAAAATTGAAATCGCCCCACGCATGCTATCCTACATCAAACTGTTATATACAAATCCGGTGGCCAGAGTCTTAGTCAACTCCGACGTCGTTGCACTTCACGCTCCATAGGGGTACACGCCAGGGCTGCCCGTTCTCCCCCATTTTATTTGCACTAGCAATTGAGCCCATGGCCGACAATGTCAGAGATAAACACACCCGCAAGGGTATACGGCTGCGTGACACACCGGAAATTATATCATTATACGCTGACGACGTACTCTTATACATTAGACCCAATCATCCGAGATATAACGAAAATTGGCACGTTCGAGTTTTACCATAAATTACTCCAAGTCCGAAATATTCCCACTAACTACTGCAACCCCCCCAACCAACCTGCGAGTTCCCACTTCTTTGGTCTCCTGAAGGCATCAGATATCTTGGGGTCCAGGTATCCCTACTTAGATCCTCTTTACTGGCAGACAATTACGCTGCTACTGCGCAACTAGTGGAGTCCAAGCTGTCCAGGTGGCGTAAACCCCCGCTCTCCTTATCAGGCAAGCTCCACTAATCAAAATGATAATAGTCCCCAAGCTTCTCTATATCTTTGCGAACGTCCCGCTATGGCCCGGAAAACAATACTTCTCGAACTCGCACTCCGTATGCGCCCAATTCCTGTGGCACTCCGGCGCAGTTCGCAAGAAGTGGTAACATATGACCTTACCCTATGAGAGAGGGGGCTTTAATGCCCCTGACCTTTCCCAGTGTTGGATTGCCGCACAAGCCCAACACGCCACACATTGGTATAAACACCAGGATTTACCCCCCCCACGTGAAACTCGAGAACTTGGCAAGGGGGGAGGTAAACATGTCCCTAATTCTCCATCGCTCATACCACACCGATGTCCCGGCTGACCCCGTGGCCACCACAACCATGGCATGGAGAAGACTGTTGCAACCTCACCCCGAACATTACCCATACTATAAATCGCTACCTATCTGTCACTTTCTGGGTCTCGCCCCCCCACACGACAAACTCCTCATGCGACAATGGCTTAACCTAGGATATCGAGCACTATCTGATCTATACCCCGAAGGGAAATTTATCACCCCACAGACATGGCGACCTGGTTCAGCCATTGAGCTGCTACAATACTTTAGACTAAGAACGGCAGTCCGTGCCATCTAGCCCTCTTACCCTGATAAACCCCCTGGCTTACCCGAGATCTGCTACATATCCAATTCAGCCGGCGGGAGGGGCATAACATCCTTGCTCTACAAAATTCTGATGGCAAAGGCGGCAGATGCACCCCAGACACCACGGGACACATGGAGCAACAAACTGGGCTTGACAATCACAGACGCCCAAAATGTGCATACACATGCAGGGTCTCACTCAATTCCAGATTCAGATGCATGCAGTACAAGCTGTTCAAGCCCCTGTGGGGCTATACTACACGCCACACAGGGTGGGGAAATTTGCTCAAAACCAGTCCCACGCTTGCCCGAGGTGCAGGTCTGGAGAGGCCGACCATGCCACATGTTTTGGTCCTGTGTGCTTGTCCCGTTCTGGGTAGCAGTCACCGAAGCCCTATCAGAGATGGTGGGGATCCAGATCGGCCCGGATCCCCTTGCTATACTGTTTGGGTTGTGGGATGGAGCTGTGGCGAAGAAAGTGTCCGAGTTTTTGAACATTGGGGCCATGGTAGCCACAAAATGCATATTACAATGCTGGAAGCGACGGTCTCCCCCCCCCCTCCTTCGAGATGTGGCTGAAGGCCCTTAACTGGACTCAAATGTGCGAGGAAGACTACATCGATTCCCTCCCCATGAACTCCTGCCTGAAAAAATGGGTGGACAGATTCCTGTAGCTACTTGAACAGTAAAGACGACATTGAACTGCTCTCTTCTCCCCCGTCAGATTCAGAGTCTGAAGCATAACCTCGAACTAGGAAAAGACTATTGGGCTGCAAATCCATTTCCCTTTGTATACTCCTGTACATGTCATGCTTTTCTAATCCCAAACATGTAACGTTAATTGCTAATATGCTGTATTACGTGCCTGCTACTGTTCCTTGCCAATAAAGTAAAAAGAAAAAACAACGAAAATCCACCAACTAATCCTAAAAACCTAAGGGCCATCTGTTACGCTCACCTGGTCTCCGCGGGGGCGCCGGACGATGCTGGATTGCGAATGCTACTTCTGCGGTCACTTCGTTCTATGATGCACCTTGGGGATGTCTGCTCCTATCATAGGATAAGGGAGCAAGTGATCAGAGAAACATTTGTGATTGGAGTGGCCCACCTCCCTCTGGTCACTAGACCTTCCCTCAGGGTTCTCTCTCACCTTGTATTTGTGAGCGGTGAGCTCTTCGGCCTGCTCCTCAACGCAGGGGCACCGTTGCGGGTGTAGGTATCCTATGGACCTAGTTACTTCACTGGTCCGCGGGTCTGCGTGTGGAGCCCAAACCGGCTGCAGCTCCGACTCTTGTTTTTTGCTGTTTTCAAGTGCGTGAAGAGTCTCTTTTCACTGTGAATTGGAAGACTCTTGTATTCTTTCCCAATTGTCTTTCAAACTCTCTCCTGTCCCTTTCCTCATTTTCCGTGATTGTTCTTTTTTTCGATGTCCTTTCCTACGTTCGGAAACTGTCCAACTAATGTAATGTTCTTTTGTCTCTACAGGTGTTGCCTCAACCGGTTTTTGCGACGTGGACCGTATGTAGTCTATTCTTGCCGCCGGATGAAGAGCGGGGGAGCGCTGAGCCGACACCCACAAAGATGACAGGTAAGGTGCACGAAGCGCTGGCGTTGGGCTTGAGGCAATTATGGAGATTGTTAATCTTGTTTCTTCTCTTTTCCTATGTTGCAGGCTGCAGTGGTTTCCTGGAGCGGTACGCGAGTGAACAGGCAGGATGGAATTCGATGTCCACTGCTTACAGGTAAGTGTAGGGAATAATGTTCTGTTCTTCCTCCTTGTAGATCGGCAGTGTTTTCCAGAGCAAAGATTTCCGGGCCGGAGATCAGGTAAGCTGGAGCTGGAAACCGTGAGCGTTACACTGCAAGGTGCAGAATAACGCGAAGCACGATTTGCAGCCGGGGCGTGGCTTATATAGCCAGCCACTCCCGAGGGCCGAACCACACCCCAAACACTAGTCTGCATGGGTGTTTTGGGGAACAGAACTGTAATGCAGTCCTCAATGTTGGACTCAGATCAGTACCTGACAGTTGCCTTCTTTTCTGCGATGAGCCTGGCGGTTTATAGTGACTTTTACGACAGTCACTATTTCAAAATACCAAAATGTGGAACAAAAAGTGCAGAAAAAAAAATGTCAAATTTTTTTTTTTTTTTTTTAAAAAACAGGTTGGGGGGTCCCCACCCAACCACCAGTTTTTAAAAAAAAAAACATCTTTTTTGCTAAACAAAACTAAAACCCTATAAAATAAAAAACAATACATTTGGAGAAAAAAAAATCAGCACTTTTGGTTCGACATTTTGGTATTTTGAAAACAGAAAATTCGACAGATTGACTGGATACCGAGCCTGCCGCCAGGACTGGGACCATGAGTTTTTCCTTATGGCTTTTGAGACCTGTGGGGCCATTCTTAGAGACTGCAATGTGGCCTGGGGGCAAATATGTAAAGGATCACCAAGGGTAGGGTTACCAGGGGTATGAATTGTGACAGCACTCCCCCCTGGATTGGTTTGATTGTTACGATGAAACCGTTTCACTAGTCGAGGGGCGTGAATTTGTTCGCTGGCCTCCCATGTTCTATCCAGAGGGCCGTACCCCTTCCAATGCACTAAGTAGTACAACTTGGATCTGGTGATTTTTGAATCCAGGATTTCCTTTGACTTCAAACTCGGGTTCACTGTTGATCAACACAGGGGTTGGAGGTGTTTTAATCAGAGTGCCAGGTTGAACAGGCTTTAGAAGCGACAAGTGGAACACCGGATGGATCTGCATGTTTGATGGTAAAGCCAGCTTCACTGCCACAGGGTTAACAATGGCCTTGATGGTATAAGGTCCTAGGTATATGGGGCGAAAGGTCCGGGTTCCTTTTATGGGTACGTGCCGGGAGGCCAACCAGACTTCATCCCCTACTTGATACACAGGAGCTTGTCTACGATGCTGGTCTGAGAATCTTTTGCGTCTTTCTTTAGCGCGCGCCAGGTGCTCCATTGCTTTTCTGAAGGCGTGAGTGATGGCTGTGTGTAAAGATTTTACTGCAGGCATTTCTAATGCCATGAGGGGATCCAAACTGGAGGTACGTGGTATCGTCCATAGATGACGTAAAATGGACTGCCCGGTACTGGTGTGCAGCGAATTATTATGTGCATACTCAGCATTCCATAGAATGTCCTTCCAATTACCCTCGGTCTCATGCAGCATGCAACTTCGGTACTGTTCGAGTGTTTGATTTGTCCGTTCAGCTTGGCCGTCTGTTTGGGGATGTGACTAGCGGACAGTCGGACGTCAATCTGCACGATTTTACAACTTTTTTTCCAAAAATTGAAGATGAATTGGCTGCCGCTATCTGAAATCAGTATGGAGGGGAAACCATGTAACCAAACAATTTGTTTCAAGAACACCTTTGCCAAAGTGGATGCGGTTGGTAGGCCCTTTAATGGGATGAAATGGGCCATCTTGGAGAATAGATCCACCATGACCAAGATGGCGTTATAGACATTGCAGAGAGGTAGGTCAGTAATCAAGTCGAGCGAAAGTGTATACCAAGGCGTGGGAGGTATTTCCAGAGGCTGTAGAAGGCCTGCAGGTTTTTGTTTCAGGGATTTGTTTTGAGCGCAGATTCTGCATGACAATACAAATTGGGTTATGTCCTTCCGCCAGGTTGGCCACCAATAGTTTTTGCAATGCCTGCATGTCCTTCGACCAGGGCGTCGTGGTAGCTGGAGATGACTTGCTCTCGAAGCTTTTGGCTCGGTAGGTACAGGCATCCCTGGAAGTAAGGAAGTTGGTTTACTGATGTATGATGTTCTCCTTTGGCGCCCCATTCCAGTAGAGTTTTCTCATTCATTTCCAACTGGATTCCTTTTTGGAGATCGCTCAGGGACAGAGTTGTTGTGAGAGCCTAACAGTCTTTCGCCTGGAATAATGGCAACTGGGCCTGAGTTTGAATACATGTTTTCATCGATGCCAAGACGGGAAAGAGCATCGGCCTTTCCATTCCGAACCCCGGGCCTGTATGGTATGATATACGATAGGTTATTTATAACACGCTAAATACTCAGAGGTTTCTAAGCGCAGACCCGGGGATCGAATCCCGTGTTACTCTGTGTCGCCTTGCTTCCAAGGCGAGCACGTAGCCCCCGAGCTATCCTCCCGCGACTATGTGATCACATAGTCGTATTCGGCAAAAAACAAGGCCCACCGGAGTCGACATGATGACTGGGCTTTTGCTGACTTGAGGTATTGTCAATTGCGGTGGTCTGTGATCACCGTAATTGTAGGTCTTGCACCCAGAAGTTAATGTCGCCACGCTTTGAATGCTGCTTTGATTGCTAGGAGTTCCTTGTCCGTTAACGCATAGTTGATTTCGGGTGCCGAAAAATTGCGTGACCACAATGCCACCGGGTGAAATTGGACGGTGTTGGGATTTTTTTGCAAGAGAACAGCCCCCATTGCCATGCTGGAAGCGTCAGTCTAGACTACATACGGGAGATCTGGACGAGGGTGTTGTAGTACAGGGGCCGAGGTAAACTTTTCTTTGAGTTCCTGAAAGGCCTTTTCCGCCTCGTCGGTCCATTGGAAACGTTTGTTTTTGCGCAACAAGGATGTAGTCGGGTGAATGATCTGGGAAAATCCGGGAATAAACCGGCAGTAGAAGTTTGCAAAGCCCAGATGCTCTGAACTCTTTGACCGACGACGGCGATGGCCAATTGAGGATGGCGTCCACCTTGTGCCTGTCCATCCAAACGCCTCGGGGAGTGAGAATAATGCCTAAGAACTCAGCATCGGTGACATGGAAGGAGTATTTTTTCAAGTTTGGCATATAATTTATGCTGCCGGAGTTCATCAAGGACGGCACGGACATGCCTAACATGGTCCTGCTTGGAAACAGAGTACACCAGGATGTCATCGATGTAGACTAATGCACAAATGTCGATTAGCTAGCGCAGTACGTCTGATGAAAAACTGGAAAGGGCATCACCTGGTATATGTACAGGCCGTATTTGGTACGAAAGGCGGTCTTCCATTCATCTCCCTTTTTCACACGTACAAGATGGTATGCCCCCCCCCTCCCACCCCCCTGAGGTCCAGTTTGGTGTATATCTGGGCGTCTTTGATTTGGTCTAATAATTCCGGGATAAGGGGCAAAGGGTAACGATTTTTCACTGTCACCTGATTCAATGCCCGATATTCAATGCAGGTCCTCCACCTTCTTGGGCACGAAGAAGAGGGGTGATGCTGTAGGGGATTTGGATGGACGAATAAACAGTTTGCCAGATATTGGTCCAAGTATGCCTTCAAGTGGATGTTCTCCGGCTCATTGAGTGCATATATTCGGCTACATGGAATTTGCGCCCCGGGTATGAGATCAATTAGGCAGTCGTAAGGCCTATGGGGGGTAATGTATTGTATTTGCTTGCTCCTTCTGAAAGATGTCCTGGTAGTGTTGGTATTCCCTTGGTAATGTATTTGTTAAACCCAATACCACCGCCCCCTTCTGTCCAGTCAGAGATGTTTCCACTTTATAACATGTGAGAACACAATCATCGGAGAAGGTCAGACTCTTCGCACGCCAGTTGATAGGGGGGTTGCGAGTCTCCAACCATGGTATCCCCAAAATCACCCGAAACTGAGGAGCCTTAATGAGATCAAAGACAATAGCTTCTCGATGAAAATCTTGACATAAAAGGGTCACTTCTGCTGTACAGTGCTTCACAGGACCTGAAGATATTTCTGTGCCATCGACAGTGGTGACTCTTTCTGATGTCTTCTTTTGGTGCAGGCGAAGACCCAGTCTAGTTGCCAAATCCTGGTCTATGTAATTACCAACGGCTCCGCTGTCTACGTATGCCTCAACAGCATACATCCTGGACGGTTGTTGGTGGTTGTTCAAGATCACAGGCACAGCAAGGTGCAAGGTCTGTGGTTCCTTCTTTTCGCTCGACAAACTGACCCCTACGCCTGCCGGCCTTGAGAGTTTTCCAACTCCCGTTCGTTGTCTTCTCTGTCTGTAGCTCCTACTGTTCTCCGGGTGGTTTCACCAGACATTCCCGGAAATAGTGGCCTGGTTTCCCACAATACAGGCATAACTACTGTTGCCTTCATTTTTCTCTTTCAGTTTTGGTTAATGGGCTCCGTACCCCTCTGATTTGCATAGGCTCGGCAGGATTCTCCTGTGGCCGTGAGGTGCTTTCCTTTGAGCGTTCATACACAGTGCTGCCCTAACTGTACTACCAAATCGATGAACTCAGCACAGTCTCGAGGAGGATCTATTACCTGGGGCAGAACGTCTTTCAACTCGCCACGCAGGACCCGATGGAATACTGTGATCCACTTTTCTTCTGGCCACCCAGTTTCAACAAAGTCTGTTGAAGGTAGCGATATAGGTTAGCAAATCCTGACTGCCTTGGCAAAGCGATAGAAGTCCATTGTCCAGGGCTTGGCCTTGGGTACGTCGGGCAAACAATTTCTCCATTTCCTGTTGAAATCCTCCGAAATACCGCAGTAGAGGGTCATTGCGGTTAACCAGTGGCACTGACCAGTCCGCAGCACTGCCACCCAGGTATGATAAACACAAAGGCAAATTTTTTTTCTGATCATTTGGAAATGCTCCTGGTCTACAAAGGAACTGGAGGCGGCACTGGTTCATGAACACTGTGAAACGCTCAGGTGGGGCCAAAGGAACTGGCCCAGGAAGGACTACTTGCACCAGTGTCACTGACGGAGCCATGAGTGATGGAACACTCAGGTAATGGAGCTTGGCCGTGTCAGGTACTGTCAGGATACAGTGGCATATTCTGAATTACATTAGGTCTGGGGAAAATTAGTATAGAAAGGTTTTTGGAAGTTATTATGAGTTTAATTTTAAAACAGCCAATTTTGCCCTTAACATTCATTACAGTCAATGGAGAATGCCCCAAGCCAAGATGGAGGTTCTCAGTCTAAGTTTTGATTGGCTGGTGATTGTTTATAGGGAAGACAGTGAACATTCTAAACTGCCTTTCATCGTCTTTGCCCAGCTGAGAGGTCGTGTACGAAGCTGCTCCTGCTTAACTTGTTCAGGGGTTTCAAGTTTCAAGCAGTCGAGCGGCTTCTTTGGAAAAGTAAACAGAAATCTTACAGAGCTTCATTTTTGGCACAGAACAGGAGAAAGAAGATTTCGAGTTATTCAAGAAAATAAGTTTCCAAGACTCTTCACAAGATAAGTTCTTTTAAAACTCAAGACTCTTTTTATAATGTCATTGTTGAAGAGTTAAACTGATTTTCAAGTTCATATGAAAACTTTAACTAAGAACTATATTGCAGTCGTATGTTTGGCTTTGCTACGTTACGTTATTTTTCAAGCGAGTGGTTTTTCCGTTAACAGAAGCCTGCGCGTGAAAGTCTTCGCTTGAGGATCTAGCGCGAGCTCTTTGGTGTCGCGTGATACTATTGTGCGTGTGGTTTTTTCCCGCGGTTTAGATTTTAGCGCGTGTGCGTATACTCGCATCTTGGACAAAGCGCGTGTGGATTTTTCCCGCGGTTTCAATTTCAGCGCGTGTGAGTTTATTCGCTCCTCGGATAAGCGCGTGTGGTTTTTCCCGCATTTTGGTCTTCATCGCATCTACGTTCTTCACTCAGTTTGGATTCTTATGCGTGTTCAAGATATTTCCACGTGAGAATTTTTGTTGCAAGTTTCAAGAACAGTTTTTCTTTATTTTAAGTAAAGACACTCTAAAAAATAATAAGAAGAAATATAAGTTCTTTTCAGAAACACTAGAACTTCCATTTACTTTTAATGAACTTAAGACTTTGTTCAAGCTTCTTGAGTTTTAAGAAGATTACCTGCAAAGTTAATTTCACATTCATGGACCTACTAAGAAGACTGAATGATCGTTGAGATTCAAGTCAACTAGTAAGGAAGTCTAGTCAGCTTATCACTTCTCTGGGCATTTTGTAGAGAAGATCCAGGTATGGTTTTTACTTTATTTGGTAAAGAATATTGATAATTAAGGTTAGTATAGTACTCCATGAATAACAAGGTGTATTATATGTTTATGTTTTACTTCAGGTGAAGAACCAGCTAGCCTTTAGCTTCCAGCCTGGTGTTTGTTAATTTGTCCCTTCCCCCTTTCCCCTGGAAGTGAGGTAAACTGAGCAGTTTCTAGTATCAGCTCAGAGTGCCACATTTTGGGTGGATTGTCGGGGGCTCAGCAGCTTCCGCAGACACCAGGATCTCAGCCTGACAGAATGAAAGGCCCATAAAAAAAAAAAAAGTCTGCCCAAGCTGTATGAACCCCGACGAGACAGCCATGGAGGCGTTGGGAGAAATGGTTAGGGAAATTAGAGAAGAGTTATGGGTGGCTCATCTGGAATACTCAAATCTTAATAAAAGAATAGATGAGTTAAATTTAAAGATAACACCAATACAAGAAAAAGAAGTGGAAGTTTCGGGAGGTGCAGGAAACCCACCTGAGTTGGTGAGAGTAGGGGAAGAACAAGAACATAGGCTTCCAAGGGAAGTTGTGGGTGGTTTAGGAACTTTAGTTATGCCAGTTCCTTTGGCTGCTCCTGAGCGTTTTTTGGGAGATTCGAGAAAGTTTCAAATTTTTCAGACTCAGTGTGAATTACATTTCTTAAGACGTCCTGAGTTATTTTCAACGGATGCTTCCAAGGTCACATTTACATTATCTTATTTATCAGGAGAAGCCTCTGCGTGGGGAAGTCTTTTGGTGAGTCAAAAGAGTTTGGCTTTGAATAATTATTCCCTGTTCCAGGCCGAATTTAAAAAGATGTTTGATAAGAGACAGGTATCTTTAGAGGTAGATGGAGAACTACTGGAGCTGCGTCAGGGAGGAAAGGAGTTGATTTCTTATATCACTCAATTTAGAACTTTAATTTTAGAGAGTAGATGGCCAGAGGAGAAGAGGGCTTCCTTATTTTATCGGGGCTTAAAAGATGAATTGAAAGATGCTTTGGCTGGTGTTTTGGAACGACCAACTACTTTAGATGCTCTAATTGATTTGGTAGTTCGGTTAGATTTTCGTTTAACCGAAAGACGTTTAGAGCGTAGACGTTCTCAGGGAGAAGTTAGGTTTCCAGGAAGAGTAGAGAGATCTAAGGTTGAGGTGGTGAACAGGGAAGTTAAGTCAAAGGTAAATGAGCTGCAGAGTCGGGTGAGAGGTCCGTTGTCAAAGGAAGAGAAGACAAGAAGAAGGGAGAATAATTTGTGTCTATACTGCGGTAGGAGTGGTCATTTCCTTGAAAACTGTCCTTTTACCTCCAAGAAGATCTTCAATTCTTCAGGCAGAGTACAACAAGTTGCTAACACGATACAGACAGCTGTTCCTCACATAACTGTGAACGTATCCTTAATGTTTGAAAAGAAAATCTTAGGTTCTGGGCCAATTATTATTGATTCAGGGGCTACAGGAAATTTTATGGACAGAGGATTGGCAAAGGTTCTAGGTGCTCCTTTAGTGGCTAAGAAAGAAGTGGAGCAGGTAAGGGCAGTGGATGGTACATCTCTTTCTTCAGGTCCAATCACTCATAATACAGAGGTACTTGAGATGGAGTTAACTGGAGGTCATAAGGAAAATATTTCTTTTGAATTAATTGACGCTCCAATCTTGAAAATAATCTTGGGTATGCCATGGCTTACTCTGCATAATCCTAGAATAGATTGGAGTGCAAGAATTGTATCCCTAGAATCAACTTTTTGTAAGGAACATGGTTTCTTAGGAAAAAGTCATGAAGAGGAAGAAAGATTTGTGAATTCAGTTTCGTTTTCACTTGCAGAAAGAGGGGCAATAGGTTTTGATGTTGGAGCAGTAGTGGGTGAACTTCCTACTTGTTATCAGGAATTTTGGGATGTATTTGATGAAAAGGAAGCTGGAGAGTTGCCTCCTCATAGACCGTTTGACTGCAGGATAGATTTGGAGCCTGGAGCTATTTTACCTAGCAGTAGGGTTTATGCCCTGACAGAAAAAGAGAATGACTATTTGAAAGAATACTTAAAGGAAAATTTGGCTAAGGGATTTATTCGGCACTCTCAATCGCCGGCTGCCTCACCATTGTTCTTTGTGCCAAAATCTGACGGTTCCCTCAGAACTTGTATAGATTATAGGGCGGTAAATAGAATGACAGTAAAAAAATAGGTATCCTCTCCCTCTCATCTCTGAGATGTTAAATCAAATCCAAGGTGCCACCATTTTTTCTAAATTGGATTTAAGGGGAGCTTATCATCTTGTACGAGTTCAAGAGGGGGATGAGTGGAAGACGGCATTTAAGACCAGATTTGGCCTGTACGAGTACCAAGTGATGCCATTCGGTCTTTGCAATGCCCCAGCGGCTTTTCAATTTTTTATCGATGAGGTTCTCCGGGAATTTCTTGATATTTTTGTTATCGTTTATATTGACGATATTTTGATTTTTTCCCAAAGTTTGGAGAAACACAGAATTCATGTTCGACAGGTCTTGAGAAAATTGAGAGAGAATAATCTTTACGCTAAATTGGAGAAGAGTCAGTTCCATACGAATTCGGTGGAATTTTTAGGTTTTGTGATCACTCCTTGTGGTCTGGAAATGAATCCGAAAAAGGTGGAAGCGGTTCGTGATTGGCCTACTCCAACGAAGGTGAAGGAGATCCAGAGTTTTTTGGGATTTGCCAATTTTTACCGAAGATTCATTGAAGGTTTCTCCAGTTTAGTAACTCCTATTACTCGACTTTTGAAGAAAGGAGTTCCATTTGTTTGGGACGTTAAGGCTAATGAGGCTTTTCAAATATTGAAGGAGAAATTCATAACTACTCCTATCTTGATTCATCCTGATACTTCCAAGCCATTTTTTGTAGAGGCTGATGCTTCCAATGTGGCAATGGGAGCAGTGTTGTCGCAGAGTCATGTTGTTACTGGACAATTGCATCCAGTGGCCTACTTTTCTAAGAGGTTCTCACCAGCGGAAGAAAATTACACCATTTCAGATCGCGAGCTTCTTGCTATCAAAGCAGCATTTGAAGAATGGCGACATTTTTTAAAAGGAGCACGTCATACTGTGACAGTATTAACTGATCACCGAAATTTACTTTTTTTGAAGACAGCAAGAACTCTGACACCGCGACAACTAAGGTGGTCTTTATTTTTTGCAGATTATGATTTTATAGTTACTTTTAAGCCAGGAAATCAAAATAAGAAAGCAGATGCACTGTCACGGCAATTTCCAGAAAGTGAAGTTAAGTCGGTCTGTGAGTCACTTCCTCCCATCGCTCCAGAACGTTTTGTTCTTGCTGGAATTGAGAAAGAAAACGAAATCTTCAAACAAGTACGAGAATCCATTTCTGAGACACAACTTGAACTTTGGGTTCGTTTGGATCCAGCTCGCAAGATTAAAGATGGTTTGCCTTATCTAGACGACAGACTCTATTTACCATCTATTGAACTTAGAGAAAAGATTTTGAAGGAATGTCACGATTCAGTTCTGGCAGGACATCCAGGATATCGGAAAACACTAGAGTTGGTCAGAAGACATTTTTGGTGGGATAAAATTCGACAAGATACTCTTAATTTTGTTAAGACCTGTGAAGTTTGTGCTAGATCTAAGAACCTCATCGGAAAGCCTTCTGGGCTATTGGAACCGTTGCCAGTTCCACTGCGGCCTTGGTACTCAGTGTCTTTAGATTTCATCACGGACCTACCACTAGATAAGGGGTGTACATCAGTATTGGTTGTAGTTGATTTACTCACTAAAGAAGCACATTTCATTCCAATGAAGGGAGAGGTTACCGCCGATAGTTTAGCTCACAGTTTCTTGCAAGAAGTAGTAAAACTGCATGGAATTCCCAGTCAGGTCATCTCAGACAGAGGGTCTCAATTTATTTCTAAGTTTTGGAGAGCTTTTTGTAAGAGATTGGGAGTTGAGGTATGTCTATCATCCGGTTACCATCCCGAAACCAATGGACAAGTGGAAAGGATAAATCAGGAGTTGGAGAAATATTTGAGGTGTTATCTACAGACAGGGGAAGAGTGGGTAGATATGTTGTGGGTGGCAGAATTTGCATATAACAACTGTAGTAAGGATGCCACCTCAATGTCTCCATTTTATTTGGGACGAGGTTTTCATCCTCGTTTTCTTAGTATAGAGATCAATAATGATGCTGGAAACCCGGAAGTGGAAAAGAGACTAGAAGTCATGAAAAGAAATTTGGAGAAGGCAAAAGGGGTGTTGGTGGAGAGTAAACAAAAATATAAAAGATTTGCGGACCTCAAAAGAAAGACTAGTCCCCAGTATAGGGAGGGAGATTTGGTATGGTTATCAACCAAATTTTTGAGAATTAAAGGAAGAAATAAGTTTTGCCCTCATTTTGTAGGACCGTTTGTTGTTGAAAGGGTGATAAATCCAGTGGCTGTTCGCCTTAGATTACCAAGACACATGAAAACTCATCCAACTTTTCATGTTAGCTTGTTGAAACCTGTGGTTAAAGGAACTAGATTAACACCTACTCCTTCAGCAGTTGTATTTGAGGAAGATGATTCAGAAGAATTTGTAGTTAAGAACATTTTGGACTCTAGAATAGTGAGAGGAAAGTTACAGTATCTCATTGATTGGGAGGGTTTTGGTCCTGAAGAGCGCACTTGGGAGAAAGCAAGTGATGTACATGCTCCTCAGTTGGTTAAAAGATTCCATAAGAAATTTCCATTGAAAAAAGGCCCAGGGACTGGGCGTTAGAAGGGGGGTACTGTCAGGTACTGTCAGGATACAGTGGCATATTCTGAATTACATTAGGTCTGGGGAAAATTAGTATAGAAAGGTTTTTGGAAGTTATTATGAGTTTAATTTTAAAACAGCCAATTTTGCCCTTAACATTCATTACAGTCAATGGAGAATGCCCCAAGCCAAGATGGAGGTCCTCAGTCTAAGTTTTGATTGGCTGGTGATTGTTTATAGGGAAGACAGTGAACATTCTAAACTGCCTTTCATCGTCTTTGCCCAGCTGAGAGGTCGTGTACGAAGCTGCTCCTGCTTAACTTGTTCAGGGGTTTCAAGTTTCAAGCAGTCGAGCGGCTTCTTTGGAAAAGTAAACAGAAATCTTACGGAGCTTCATTTTTGGCACAGAACAGGAGAAAGAAGATTTCGAGTTATTCAAGAAAATAAGTTTCCAAGACTCTTCACAAGATAAGTTCTTTTAAAACTCAAGACTCTTTTTATAATGTCATTGTTGAAGAGTTAAACTGATTTTCAAGTTCATATGAAAACTTTAACTAAGAACTATATTGCAGTCGTATGTTTGGCTTCGCTACGTTACGTTATTTTTCAAGCGAGTGGTTTTTCCGTTAACAGAAGCCTGCGCGTGAAAGTCTTCGCTTGAGGATCTAGCGCGAGCTCTTTGGTGTCGCGTGATACTATTGTGCGTGTGGATTTTTTCCTGCGGTTTAGATTTCAGCGCGTGTGCGTTTTCTCGCATCTTGGACTAATCGCGTGTGGTTTTTTCCCTCGGTTTAGATTTCAGCGCGTGTGCGTATACTCGTATCTTGGACTAAGCGCGTGTGGATTTTTCCCGCGGTTTCGACTTCAGCGCGTGTGCGTTTTCTCGCATCTTGGACAAATCGCGTGTGGTTTTTTCCCGCGGTTTAGATTTTAGCGCGTGTGCGTTTTCTCGCATCTTGGACAAAGCGCGTGTGGATTTTTACCGCGGTTTCAATTTCAGCGCGTGTGAGTTTATTCGCTCCTCGGATAAGCGCATGTGGTTTTTCCCGCGTTTTGGTCTTCAGCGCATCTACGTTCTTCACTCAGTTTGGATTCTTATGCGTGTTCAAGATATTTCCACGTGAGAATTTTTGTTGCAAGTTTCAAGAACAGTTTTTCTTTATTTTAAGTAAAGACACTCTAAAAAATAATAAGAAGAAATATAAGTTCTTTTCAGAAACACTAGAACTTCCATTTACTTTTAATGAACTTAAGACTTTGTTCAAGCTTCTTGAGTTTTAAGAAGATTACCTGCAAAGTTAATTTCACATTCATGGACCTACTAAGAAGACTGAATGATCATTGAGATTCAAGTCAACTAGTAAGGAAGTCTAGTCAGCTTATCACTTCTCTGGGCATTTTGTAGAGAAGATCCAGGTATGGTTTTTACTTTATTTGGTAAAGGATATTGATAATTAAGGTTAGTATAGTACTCCATGAATAACAAGGTGTATTATATGTTTATGTTTTACTACAGGTGAAGAACCAGCTAGCCTTTAGCTTCCAGCCTGGTGTTTGTTAATTTGTCCCTTCCCCCTTTCCCCTGGAAGTGAGGTAAACTGAGCAGTTTCTAGTATCAGCTCAGAGTGCCACATTTTGGGTGGATTGTCGGGGGCTCAGCAGCTTCCGCAGACACCTGCGCCTGCAGTAATTGCCTGGGTAGCTCATCTGTGCGGTCCTTATTCAATATCGGCTCCCTCCTGAGGGCATAGGTTTCTTGTCGGACAGCGTGCACTTAGACCCGTAATTCGCCTAATAACTAGGCTAATTGGTCAGTGTCCGATGTCTCCATGACGCCTGGGTGGAGAACTGACTAAGGCTTCACGTTCTGTTACGCTCACCTGGTCTCCGCGGGGGTGCCGGACGATGCTGGATTGCGAATGCTACTTCTGTGGTCACTCTGGTCTATGATGCACCTTGGAGAAGTCTGCTCCTATGATAGGTGAAGGGAGAGAGTGATCAGAGAAACGTTTGTGATTGGAGTGTCCACCTCCCTCTGGTCACTAGCCCTTCCCTCAGGGTTATCTCTCACCTTGTATTTGTGAGCAGTGAGCTCTCAGTCCTGCTTCTCAAAGGGCGCCGTTACAGGTGCAGGTATCCTATGGACCTAGTTACTTAACTGGTCCGCAGGCCTGCGTGTGGAGCCTAGACCGGCTGCGGCTCAACTCTGTTTTTTGCTATTTTCAAGTGAGTGGAGTCTCTTTTCCCTGTAAATTTTAAGAGTCTCTTGTATTCTTTGCCAATGGTCTTTCGGACTGTCTCTTTCCTCCTTTTCCATGTTTGCCCTTCTTTTCCATGTCCTTTCCTACGTTCGGAATGTGTCCGACTAATGTGATGTTTCTATGTCTCTGCAGGTGTTGCCTCAGCCGGTGTTCGCAACGTGGACCACGTGTAGTCTATACTTGCCGCCGGATGAAGTGCAGGGGAGCGCTGAGGCGAGACCCACAAAGATGACAGGTAAGGTGCGCGAAGCGCTGGCGTTGGGCTTGAGGCAATTAAGGAGATTCTTAACCTGCTGCTGTCTCGTTTCTTCTCTTTTCCTATGTTGCAGGCTGCAGTGGTTTCCTGGAGCGGTACGTGCGTGAACAGGCTGGATGGAATTCGATGTCCACTGCTTACAGGTAAATGTAGGGAATAATATTGTTCTGTTCTTCCTCCTTGTAGATCGGCAGTGTTTTCCAGAGCAAAGATTTCCGGGCCAGAGATCAGATAAGCTGGAGCTGGACACAGTGAACGTTACGCTGCAAGGTGCAGAATAACGCAAACCACGATTTCCAGCTGGGGCATGGCTTATATAGCCAGCCACTCCAGAGGGCCAAACCAGACCCCAAACACTAGTCTGCATGGGTGTTTTGGGGAAGAGAACTGTAATGCAGTCCTCCATTTGGACTCAGATCAGTACCTGACACTTGCCTTCTTTTCTGCCAGAGGCGCCAGGAGTTCTTCCTTATGGCTTTTGAGACCCGTGGGGCCATTCTTAGACACTGCAATGTGGCTTGGCGGCAATTTTGAAAAGGATCACCAGGGGTAGGGTCACCAGGCGTATGCATCCCCATTGGGTAGTTCAGGTGATCTAACCTATAGAGATCCCCTACGTGATTTATTCCACTGGTCTTCCCATGTCAGGTGGGTTAGCCTGAGACTTAGCCTAAGACTATCTATTGCTTTGTTGCAGGGTCTTAGAAGACCATTGGCCCCTGAAACATTATACACCACCCCAGGCTTGAGCGTGTCTCCCCAGAGTACCATTTCAAGGTCATAGGAAAGACTGTCTCCATTGTTCCCACTGATAGAGTCACCTAGCCTGGGAGAGTGCCTGCAGGTTGCAATGTTCAGTGGACAACGCATGCACCAATCGTGTCTGCTTTGCTGGGAACAACTCCTCTTACCACCATGAGTGGATAGCCTTTGTTCGGCTCAGCTGGGTCACATGGGCGAGGACCACAAAACAGCCTTTCGGTCTGCAATTGAGGATTTTTTTTCTGTATTTCGCAGGTGGCTCACTGCCTCGGAAATCAGGAATTATCCACCCGTCCATGCCATTGGCTGCAAACACTGTCTCTTTGCTTTGCACTGCAAAGTCTGCTTCTCTTCTTCATATTTTGAGGCCTATGGCTTCATGTCAATACACTACAGTCATTCAACGGTTTCCCTATATGTTCCAATAGTTCCTTTTACAGATTACTATTAATCGAGCCCTTATATGTCCCTCATTGATCCCCGAAGCACCTTATGGTTAGCTGCGATGAAGTGATTGCAAGCTCGGGCCTTGTATGCTTAGCTTTCTTGCGTTTCTGCATTTGGCTAGTGGAAAGGAAAAGCTTTTGACAGTATGTGTATGCATCTGTTCTCTATCTACAGAACAGTTTAAGCATGTTCTTCGCGTTTGCATTTGTGACGGCGTGACTTTGTGCAGGAGTGCAAATTTATTTTGTGTCGTGTTTGTCACAAGTGACATCAGCACTGCTGGATTTTATTATCAGTCAACTTGATTCAGTGATGAGACGCCTGCTCTTCGAAGCCGTCAATTGCATAGGGTTTGAACAGTGATCTGAGAGAATCTCTTTCCATATGTAGAATACACTGGTGCGCCTGGTGACTGGCCAAACAGCGAGTTGCATCTCTCGGTTCTCATCCTTCAGACTGACATGCGCATCAACGTATCACCAAAACTGCGCCAGGAGCCGAGGAATGCAGAGCTCCAATATCAGACTCCTCTGACAGGCTCTCCTCAGCTGCTCCCTGTGACACTTCCAATGCAGCACCCCCAGGATAGACAGGTGAGACAATTATTCACTCGACCACAGCGCCCTTTGCTCGCAGTTAGCCAACTCGTTGCCAGCACACTGATTGCAGAGAGCCCTCCTGTACATTTTCCACTTAACGCAGACAGCCTGAGAAAAGCACAGAAGTAAAAATAGTGCAACATTACGATCTCTGTAGGTGCTGCACTTGGTTACCTAGGCCCCTCGCTGCTCCACAGAGCTTAGGCAGGGAAAAAAAAAAACCACTCCGGATACCAGCACGGCTGGCTTCCAGCAGGCTTGCTCTACTCCGCTAGGCTGTCCCAGGCAGACCAGGCAGCCACTCCTTGTCCACCAACGCTGCCCTCTAAGCAATCAATTCAGGCACTCAGCTACCCCCAACAGCAACAATATCCTCTTTCAGCTGCACTTCTCAGCAATCATCTGTCTGCCCCTCGCAGACCTAGCTGGATCCTGACCTCAGATGCTCCCTCCTTACAGCAAAGAATGGCCTTCTCTGGCCCATATGCCCTCTGCAGCCCTTACCAGACTAGCTCCTTTCTTATGAAACGATTGCCATGTCTAGTGGCAATTTTACTAATACTGAAGACTACGGTAAAGACAGTCTACAGATTTTTGTTCTGTCAGGTCAATATTCTCGCATCAGCCAAGCAAAAGAGGGAGATGTGGGAAGTTGCTTTGGAGTTTAGGAAAAAAAAAAGAGCAGCTGGCGTGACGTTTCTGCTGAATGTCTCCCTTTCCCATTATGGGTGTCCGGATATGTAGTAAAGACCACTCATTTGTCCAGGACTTCCAATAAGTCTAAAGGGCATCTGGTAGATTCTCACTGGATGTGAAGTGGGCTCCTTTGCTCACAGACAACAAACAACTTAACCTTTTGTACTGGAGCTGTCTTTCTAATTAATTCCAGAGGTGGAGACTTGAGAAAAATACCCTTTCACACAAGCGTTTACAGGCGGTGATATAGCTTTGAACCGCTTTGGAACATGTGGCCATTAGCCAAACGATAGTCGGAACGAACATGGAAATAACCAGAGCATTACCATTACATGCGACTATAGAATCTTAATTACTGGTGAATGTCCTTATTTGCAGAGGAGCATAAAGTGCAGTGACAATATATCGGCTGTTGTATGTAAAGTATTCTGGTGCAGCATGGATTGCTAGGTTAATGAATATGTTGCAAATGGACAGCAATAAATGTGGAGCAGGAAGATTACAAATTAGGACAATCCCAAGGCCATAGTCTAGAGTTCAGATAATGCAATACTTCACATTTGAAACAAATACATAATAAACATGCACATTTGGCAGTTGCTAAGTAGTTGCAAGTGGATCGTGGTCACGAAAACTAAGTCCCACACGAATCTGCTTAGCCATGTCCATTCCTTTCCTAACTCAGATCAAGGGCGTCTCTCGCACAGAGATCCAAAGTGAAGGGCAGACGAAGAAAGGGGCCAATCCTGTTTGAAGCCGAAGGACCCAGGAAGGATCAGAACCCCTGATCTTCTAACACGTAAGCTCCCTCGAATATGCTTTTCATCCCCCCTCTCCCAACATCCCCATCATCACCACTCCTCGCCAATCATGCCGCTCATCAGCTACACCATGGGCACCGCTTCACAACCACCTCACCCACATCAACCATACCCATCATCAGCATTCCATTCTCCAACACTACACCAAAACTGATGTTCGCAAATAACTGCTCAGCAATTGACCATGTTGCAGACATTGCAAACCCCATCACCACACAGGACTTGGACACATCTTCATAACGGAGAACTGGATGACATCCATCACCACCCAGATCCTAGATGTCCTCATACCAAATGGCTACAGAATTCTACAACAAGACCGCCCAAACAAGATCAGCAGAGACCTCACCATCATTCACAAGGTATCATGGTAATGCACCCAACTGGACCCTGCCACAACTGGCTCTTTTGTAAACTTGTTCTGCCGCTCCCTGCCCGCCCCAACGGACCGTCACTTTTCACCTCATCTACAGACCCCTTTTTCAGCCCAACACCTCCATCAAAATCTTCACAGACTGCATCACCACCATCTCTCTCACGCATGCCAACAAGATATTCCTCATTGACGCCAACATCCCTACCAAACCAGCAACTAAATGAAGGAAGACGATCTCTGCCTACTTGACACACTGAACCTCACACAGCACACAAAAGACCCAACTCGCAGGAAAGGTACTATCCTCAACCTCATCATCAACGCCCTGCCCACCATCCATCCATCCATCCATCCATCCATCCATCCATCCATCCATCCATCCATCCATCCATCCATCCATGGACTCCAATCCCACTCGACTGGTCAGATCATCTGGCAATCCACTAACATTTGTCACATCACACCAGTAAAGCAAACCCATCGGAAACCCAGCAAACAAGCCTTCAGATCATTCAAGAACGTCCCATTGGATGCTCCTAAAGAAGGCCTCACCTAACACCTCCTCCCATGGGCTGATGTAATGGACGACCGTGGGCAGCAACTTGTTTGTACAAAAACTCAACAACACACTCACAAACATCAACGGCCATGCCCCCAGTGAAACACACCCTCGAGCAAAAGCCTTCCGCACCCTTTTACGCCAGGGCTCAAGTTCAACAAATGAACCAAAAGAAAAGACTATGTGAAAATCCTGCAGCGCATCCGAAACCACCCTGCGCAATTAACTGTGCTACACGCAGATGGCTCGACACCACTGTTCAGGCCAACTACTACCAAATCACCATAGCCAAGGCTAAAAATAAAAGCAGAGACCTCACCAAGCACTGCCTGACCCAACCGTACTACACATCAAAAAGAATCCATCGCCATCAACAAGATCAGCATGATCAACCCAACACAGACTCGATGCCACAACTGACAGCGCACTACACATCCACCCTGCTCTGTACTAATGACCCTTCCGACTGAAGCACTTCTTCTTTACCTAATCATCAACATTTCCCTAACTCATGGCACCTTCCCCTCGACCCTCAAGGCCAGACAACTCCTCCCACTTCCAAAGAAAACAACACTGCACCCTGATCACCTCAGCAACTACCGCCACATCACCCATCTTTGCTTTCTAGGAAAGTTCCTCCATTGTCATACTTGCTTCGTTGTTCTCCATGACCTCAGCAGCATTCGACACAGTAGTCCACCAGAAACTTAATGACAATCTTCATTGCCGAGGAGGGAGGGAGGGGGGGGGGGGGGGCATTCAGTGAGAACGTCCTCAGCTGGTTCAAATCCTACCTTGCTAATCGCCACTCCACAAATGGATTCCTCAAGACAACCAACTATCAATCACCTGTGAAGTCCAGCAAAGAATAATTCTCACCCCCGTGATCTCCAATCGTTATATGAAACTGCTTGGAACCCTCTTTGTTGAACACATCTACAGCCATCCATATGCAGATGAGACACACCGCTCCATCTCAAGATATCCTCCAGAGACATCCAGAGGCTCAAGACCTGCCTCACATTGATCCAGTACTGAATGTCCCAGTGCTTACCTGAAACTCAACCCCTCAAAGACTTCATTCCTACTGCTGATTAACAAACACACTGACATCCATACCTGGCTCTCTGCTATTAACCCAGAGGGCATCACACCGCAGCTGCCCACTGTTAGGGAGAATCCTCATAAATGATTGATTTCCCTTACGCAATGAGTCCCTCAGCAGCTTTGCTGGATGTCTAGGATTTTTTTGTTTCACCTGATAAAAGTGTGAGCCTTTTTTCCCACTCTTACATGTGTTTTGCTATGTGTATTTCTACTTTCTGTGTGATCTTGGGCACTGGAGCCTCACCTACTCCATGTGCACCACTTTTTGTGTGTTTTACACAGCACCTTCAGTGCAGTGACACAGGGTTGTCTTTGAGACTTCCCACTAACTCCATTTTTCTGGGGCTGACTACTGTCCCCCCAGAAACAGGTAAAGTTTCCATTAACTTTATATAGTCACTTTTTACCACAGACCCAGTACATCATATCTTACATGCAGTATTGAAAAGGGTTAACTCTTACCCCTTTTGTCTGTGCCTCTTGGAGCCTTATTTCGCTCCCTTAACATCAAGACTTGGCTGCAATTATCTTATATAAACGTGGTAATGTTTTAGGCTATTATATTAGCCTCGAACATAAACCCGCTTGACCAAATACATTTTATTTTGGTTCCGGCTGGGTTGATTCGCGATTTCTTTTTGTTAAAGTCTTTCTCGTGTTTTTCTATGTGCGCCAAACCGGGGATGACTCCTTTGTTCGCTGTCTTTTCGCGGGCTTCAGCACAGAAGCCCTCCTTAAGGCGCTGATAGTCTAGGTAGGCAGGATGTGAGGGAGGGATCTTCGGACTCCTGCCATGGGTTCCCTTGGTAACCCAAGTCGCACTCTTGTCTCATTGGCTAAGGGACTGGCCTTGCCAGGCCAGCCACCCTGCCGTGTGATTGAGAGCCAGGCTGTATGAATGGGGGAAAACTGCATAAAAAGCAGGTCTCTGGGACTGGAAGAGCAGAGTCGCCACTGGAACGAAAGAACCAACGAGGAACTGGAAGAATAGGACCCCTACCACGACTGAAATGCCCAGTGAAGCCCTGCTGCAGGAACGAATCGCAAGAATCCAACCACAGAGAAGATCCTACAGGAAACGTCTTCCCTTGAGCTGGTGGGACAAACCAGTTGGCCCAAACTTCAAGCCAGGAACCCTCCTTTGGTCGAATTCGCTCTACAGAGATACAGTGGGCCAGATAGCCAGGAAGGTCGGACCCTGCTTGCGTTTTAAGGAGCGCACCTTTTAACCGTTGTTTTGCTCTGCTGCTGGTTTCTTCCCTGGGTGGTGCAGGACCCTCCAGTCTTCCTACTTCGTGTCAGTCCAAAAGTCGCTTCAGGAACCGTGAGCCTGCAAGAACCACCAGGAATGTCCGCCTCAGCTACAGCTCCCTCTCCGTTTTAAGGTACTGTGCAAATCCGGTTGTCCGTTTCGTTCAACCGCAGTGAAAGTGTTTGAAATCCTTCTCCAAACCGAGGGCTTGTCCTTCTCTTCTCTTTGAACTAACTTTTCTACCAACCAACCTAGTCCAGAATCTGTGCTACGAACTTCACCACAAACTACCCTCAACTGTGATCTTGAGCAAAAGACTTTTGACCCATTGATTTTGGCCCAAAGCCTTTTCTAGCTGATCTCCTCACTGTAGTCTCTCTTGTTCAATTGCCCTGAGTACTTACCTGTTGATTTTGCCTAAATTCTAATAACTTTGTCTTTCCCTCCCTTTTAAATTGCCAGAGTGCCATTTTGCTCCCACTTCACTTTGTGAGCTTAACTTGTCTGGAATTTAAGGGAAGTGGTGTGGTGTATTTATGATTGTGATTTTTGACTTGCTTAGAATAGTGAAATGTTAGATCATTGTTCAGTAAATAAATATATATTCTTTTACTTAGAAACCTTGAGTCAGTGTTTCCCTGAAACATAGTAATTGCTGTCCTTTGTGTAAGTATTTGTACTGCTCACTTACTCTTGAGAAAGGTCTGGCTGCTCCGCTACTGCTACCACAAAAACTGTAGTACAGGCTTGTACCAAAGGTAAAATTGTACTGTCACTTGTCTTAATTGTGTGTAGTGTTCCCAAAGGGTAGTGCATATAATTCTGCCTAACAGCCACCTTAGCCAAGTCCCTTGGGTTTGACATCAACAGACAACTCTCCTTCAAACAGCACATAGCCAGGAAGACACAAACAGCTTGGAACTAACTGTCTCTCCTCTGGTAGAAAAACAAGCCGTTCCTCCCAGAAAACAACTTCAGATCTGCGGTCCACGCCTTGGTACACTCCCACCTGGGTGGTGGAAATGCCCTGGCTGCAGCACGACACAGACTTGGCAAATTCGACCACATCACCCCAACCCTCGTGAAGCCTCAATGGCTCCTGCTGCAAGCACGCATCATCTTCAAATCCTGCTGCATCATCTACATGGCTGTCACCCTGCAGTCCCTAAGCTACCTCAATGAGAAACACCATCTCCGGAGGCCTATGATCCACTAGAAGAAAGGGCATGTGCAGACTTCAACTCTGCAGGTGAAGGAAAGAACCAGAAGACAGCCATTCTCTGTCTATACCCCAAGAACCTGCAACCTCCTCTTCAAGTAATGGCTCCGCCCCAACACCCTCTTACTCATCCCCCCCCCCGCCGCACCCTACTTGAGACTGAGTGATCTGCTCTCCGATCTTTCCTCTCCTGGTTGTGGATTTCTGGCTACCAATTGCCTACCCCCTCCTCCCATTAGCTCCCAACTCGGTTTCTCGGCTTCCTTCACCGAGTTCTTCCTCCTAGGATTATAAAGCGCACTATTGCTTCCCGAAGCTCGGTATGTGCTCAATAAAAATCTTACGTGACCACTCTCATTGTAGTAAGTAAACTAGTGTCAGAAATGAACACATTTAGGAGGTACAACACATTATTAATCCACATTTTCCAACTTGTATGCTGTTGTCCACCCAGTCTCAGCCAAACTAGTAACATTATTGAAGTATACAACTATTTCCCACAAATACGAATAAAATAAACATGTAATGGTTCTCTTTTTCACGCTTTCTTGTCCCATAGGAGCAATCTTCTTGCGTGTTTCAGCTCAAACTTAGAATCAACTTAGAATAAAGCTTTCTTCACACACCTGACACTAATTTGGGTCACCTGGCTGTTCTTATAATATGGAGCAACACTCATCAGGTTAACCACAACTGATGTTTTGGAAGGAACAAGTTACTTAACTGTTGTTCTCCAGCATTGGTCTGGCATGGATTCACATGCTCATGAATATTCCCCGTCAGGCTGGGAATCCTCGGTAAAGAAAAAAATAAATCAGTTTATTTCTGAACTGTCTTTCTCCTAACAAACAATCACTGGTCTCTGGGTCATACTGCCCCCAGCCAATGACTGCCCTCTACCCAAGCCCCTCCTCTGGCAGCCATCTTCAGATTTGGTAGGACGTAAAGTGGCAGTAGGACCAAGAAAAGAGCCGCAGAGAGGTCGGCGGGAGGGTTCGCATGTGAATCCATGCCAGCCCCATGCTGGAGAACAACAGTTAAGTAACTTGTTCCTTCTCCAGCATGGGATCTGGCATGGAATCACATGATCATGAATAAAGAATACATAGCAGTACACAAATGCACAACCACGGGAGGTGGCAAGGATCAACATTAAGCATCTCTTACCTCCTCAACAGGCTCACCTTCAAGCGAACAGGTTGCGCAGCACTGCTTGGCCGACTCTGGACTCCTCCCTGGAAGCCCGGTCGACGCAGTAGAATCTCGTGAAGGTGTGAGTCGACCTCCACGTAGCAGCCCTGCAGATGTCCAGTAGGGGCACACCAGACAGGAAGGCTGTAGTTGCAGCGATCGCTCCCGTCGAATGGGCTCTCGGATGGCCAGGCAACGGTCGGTTTGTCAACCGATGACAATGGGTGATGCAGCCGGAGAGCCATCTGGAAATGGAAGCCTTTGAGAGGGCCTTCCCTTGGTTCACAGGGCAAAAGTTCACAAACGGCTGTGATGTCTTCCGAAAACTCTGTGCGGTCCACGTAGAACTTCAGCACTCTAGCCATATCCAGCGAGTGCAAAGTCCTCTCCGCCGGCGACGGGATGAAAACAGGCAACACCAAGGGCTCGTTGAGATGGAAGTCCGACTGCACCTTGGGCATGAAGGAGGGGTACGTCCTCAGCACCACCCTCGTTCCCTGGAATGTCAAGTACAGAGGCTTACATGAGAGGGCCTGCATCTCTCCCACTCGTCGTGCACAGGTGATGGCCACAAGAAACAGCATCTTCCACGATAGGAATTTCAGAGGTGCCGAATGCAGAGGCTCGAACAGAGGACCCATGAGCCTAGCCAGCAGCACATCGAGCTCCCACACCTGGGCCGGAGCCTTCACCGGCAGGAACAAGTGGAAAAGTCGGTTCATGAACTCCTTAACCAAGCAATGAGACCACAGCGAGGACCGCCCCAGAGTTCTGGTATAGCGAGAGATAGCCGCAAGATGAATTTTGATGAGGCGTGCGCCAGCCCCGCCTTGGCCAGCAACAGCAAGTACGGCAGCACTTGAGGGGCCGTAATCTGTAGAGGGTTTATCTTCAGTGCACGGCACCAGACGGTGAACCTCTTCCATTTATGCCCATAGCACGAGTCGAAGCAGCCCTGGCCTTGGCAAGCACCTCCTTGCAATCCACCGGGATCTCGTACCCTCCGAACTCTAGTGCTGCAGGAGCCAGGCCTGCAGGTTCAGCGACCCTGGGTCGTGGCACTTGGTGTTCGTCGCTGTCGCAAACAGATGGATCTGGGGATTGCCCCATCGTCAGAATAGAAGATCCACTTGATCCTGCCGAATCTCCCACTCGTGGCAAGAGCACAGCTCCCTGCTGAGTGAGTTGGCGATGGTGTTCTTCTTTCCTGCTAGATGAAAGGGTACCAGGAACATCCCTTGGCCAACGGCCCAGTGCCATAGATCCGGCGCTTCCTTGTAGAGAGCTGGGGATCTGGTTCCCCCCCTGCTTCCGAATGTAGAACATCATGGTGGTGTTGTCGGTGAAGACCCGCACCACCTTGTCCTTGAGGGACGGAATGAAGAACTGAGGGCCCAAAACACGGGCCGGAGTTCCAGGACGTTGATGTGCAACGACTTCTCCTCCGGGAGCCAAAGGCCTCTTGCGTGGAGATTTCCGGTGTGCGCGCCCCGTCCCTCCAGGGAGGCGTCAGCCGTCACCGTCACCTGATGCGCTGGGGTCTGAAAGTGCATGCCCGCCACGAGATACGCGTGGGCGCCCCACCACCGGATCGCTCAACGGAATGTCTCGTTGAGGGTGATCTTGTCCTCGAAGCTTCCTGACACTTGTATCCAACGGGCGCCGAGGAACTCCTGCAGCAACCGCATCCTCAACCTGCACAGCCGAACGAGGTAGATGCATGACGACATGCCGAGCAGGGACTTGATGGACCTCACCCTGGAAACTTCCATGGTCAACAGCCATTGTACCGTGAACAGGATGGCTTTTGTCCTCTCCTCCGACGGTGAAGCCAGTCGTGCCACCGTGTTGAGCCTGGCTCCCAGGAACCGAGCGCTCTGCGATGGCACCAAGCAGTACTTTGCATAGTTTATCGAGAAATCCAGTTCCGTGAGCAGGCAGACGGTACTCGCTGTGTGTTTGACGCCGAGTTCCCTCGACTTCGCTCGGATGAGCCAATCGTCCAGATGGGGGTAGACGTGGATCCCCTGCAGGCGCACCACTACCTGTGCCATGCACATGGTGAAGACCCTTGGCGCAGACTTCAAGCTGAAGGGAAGGGCCTTGAACGGATAGTGCTGTCCTTGGACCAGGAAGCGCAGAAACTTTAGATGCCCCTTGTGTATGGGGATGTGGAAGTAAGCATCCTCCAAGTCCAGCAACAGGAAGTCTCCTTCCTCCAGCTGTCCCAGCACGTGCTGGAGGGTGACCATCCAGAACTTCTGTGACTTGATGCATCTGTTGAGGCGGCAGAGGTCTATAATGGGTTGGCAACCGCCGGTCTTCTTTCGGACGAGGAAATACCGCAAGTATACTCCAGAGCACCGGAGCCTCTTCGGGACGAGCTCCATTGCGCCCTTTCTCAGCATCGCTCGTACCTCTAGAAGTAGTTGTGGAACGTGGTTTTCCTTCCTGGCCAAAGGTGGAAAACGGGGTGTGTCCGTGGGCCAGGGCATTCAGCACTCAACGGTCGGTGGAGATGGACTTCCGCACGCCGACGAAGTTTGCCAGCCGGTCTCCCACCAGGGTGCTCATGTGGGGGCCCGGCGTCCCGGTCGGTTCAGTCCTGCTTCGCTGAGGCCGTACCACCTTGGGCCCTTTGGTGACGACGACTATTACCTCCGGCCTCCTGGGACGAAGAATGGGCCGCTTGACGGTATGAGGAAAAGCTGCCGCCGAGTCCTTTGGAGGCACCTGACATACCTCCGGAAGCCCGAAAGGAAGGCCGTCATTGTTGGAGCGTGCCCAAGGCACGTGCCGCCTCGGAGTCTGCCTTGATGGCCTGCAGCGACTCGTCCATCGCCTTGCCAAACAAGTTGTCCCCGTCGAAGTACATGTCCAATACCCTCGTCTGGACGCCCTGACGGAAGTTGGTGGCCTTGAGCCAACCACGCCGGCGAAGGCAAACGCTGTTGCCCATCTGGCGGAAACCGGCTGCGATGTCCATGGCCACCGTGATGGCATGGTCCGAAGCCAACTCGCCCTCTTGAAGGATTTCAAGGGCCTCTGCCCTCTCGTCTGGGAGGAAATCCAGGAGAGGGGCGATTTTAAAACACAGCTCCCAGTCGTAGCGGGCCACTATGGCAAGAGCGTTGGCCGTCTTAATGGTAGTCGCGGCCGAGATGACCCGTTGTCCCATGGCGTCTAGCCTCCTTCCCTCGCGGTCTGGTGGGGTAGTGGAAGTCGAAGCCGCTGACCCCGCAGATTGCTTCCTGGCCGTCGCCGAGACCACCAAGTCCGGGAAGGCTGCGCTCTGAGGCACTTCGGTGCAGAGTCTGGAACCCGGTATTTCTTCTCGTACTGGCCTCTTCGCCGGGGTCGAGGAGGGGTTCTTCAGAAGGGACAGCCCTTCGTCCCAAATGTCGTCCAACAGCGGGATCGAGAGGACGGTCTTCCGCATGGCCTCCATTCGCTGATAAAGGAAACCCTCCTTTTCCTCGGGATTGACCTGAAACCTCTCTGAAGCCCTAGAGATTATGGTGTGGAAGGATCTGATCTCATCGGGGGGTGGTGGGTAAAACGCCCTGGGTAGCTGCAACGGGAGATCTGTTCCGTCGCTGTCGTCCATACCCGTCGTCGCCGTATCTGGCACCGTCTCGTCCCTCGGCGGAGGGAATGGGGGGGGGGGTTGGTACGGTGGGGGAAGGTGGACTCGTCTCCTTTTAGTTGGTGGATCCTCCGATAGTCCAGGCACCGGGTCGCCCGTCGGCATAGGCAGCCTTGTCCGTATCTCTCTGCAAAGGATGTGCAGAGCTTGTAGGATGTCCTCCGATCTGTCCGTCGGTGGAGGAGGGGGGGGGGTGCTTGCGGCAGGAGTCTCGGCAGTTCCTCCCCGCCTTGCCGTTCCTTGTTGCTCTCCCCATCCGCCTCATCAGGGTCCTTCCCGTAGGGCCTGGCATCGACGCTCTTCTCAGGCACTGCCAGGCCTTAAAGTTCCTCCTTGGAAGAGATCTCCGAGTCTAGCTGGACCACTGCACCCCCCCCCCCCTTTTCGGCCAGGGGCAATGGTCTGGGGGAGATGATCGCCATCTTCACGGCAGTCTTCTCAATGGGCATGAATGACGATTCCCTACAGGCGGGCAGTGAAACTCATCTTGGCGGATGCCTGCTGGGAACCCGCATCTGCGGCCTTCGCCAGGGACGCCACCACTCCCTCAATCAATGCTTTAGCCTGGTCAAACCTGGGCCTTCACGACCTTGGGTGCGTCTGAGGTCTTCACCGTGGGGGGAGGGTCAGTGCCTCGCTCCCCCTTGGCTTTCTCTGTCGGAGTCGACCGGTTCTTCTGCCAAAGCTCACCCGGGTGCTCAGACTTCTTTTTCTTCGCCAAGCCGGAGCGTTGGCTCGTGGCTGACGGCGTTGGCGAAGCTGCGCCCAGCCTGGCTGCGGCAGAGCCCGTACCAACGGTGCACCCAGTGCCCGCGGACCGCAGTGTTTTGCCTTATGTTGGCCCCTGTCGCCGGAGCGCCCTCAAAAGGTCTTAGACCGATCAGACTTTATCTTGGGAGATGTACGTTACAGGGCCTCACCTGCCGCCGGGTTCGTAGTCTCCAGTCACTCGGCGATCCGCTTGTGACAGTCCTACATGGTGCTGGCGGTCATGTCCTTGCAGGACGCACAGGCCTCCTCCAGGTGCGAGCTGTCCGAGTGTAGGCAATAAAGGCACAAGCAGTGCCCCATCCTCCAGGAAGACATTGCGTAGCCTGTATCCTGGGCAGATCCAGAAAAGAGGTGTCGAGTCTCCTTAATCGTCAGCAATGTCCAAGTGGTGTAGGCCTCCAAGAGTCTTCTGGAACCCTCCGACAAGTGAACTCAACGAAAAACCGTCTTTGAGGGCCGTATAAAGTTGCTAAAAACTGGTCCCCGTTAGTCAGTGGGTGGATCGATGGACCTTGCGACTCGATTGACCGGAAAATAGAGCAACACTCTTAGAAATAAAAAATAAAATAATAAATCGCAAAAACAGTAAAAGCTCGAGATCTATAGCACGAGGACTCCAGACATTTGAACGTGCTGTAAAAATCTGAAGATGGCTGCCAGAGGAGGGGCTTAGATAGAGGGCAGTCATTGGCTGGGGGGAGTAGAGACCAGTGATTGGTTGTTAGGACAAAGACAGTTCAGAAACGAAACTGAAACAGATTTTTTCTTTACAGAGGATTCCCAGACTGACGACGGGGAATATTCATTAGCATGTGAATCCATGCCAGACCCCATCATCCCATCTAGGGCCAGTGCTCTATCTGCTAAAATGATATTAAATCATTGCTCCAAGATCACACATTAAGTGGTGAAGCTGGGAATTGAGCAGTTTTAAATTTCGGCACTTGTACCACATCATCAAGAGCAGTGCTAGAGGTACTTGTTTGCCCAGGCACAGAAATGAAATCAAGATGAATGCCTTAATCTGCCCAACTCCTCCACATGGCCCAATTGAACATTAAAGTTAATGTATACATTAACAAGTGAAATTATTTAACAGAAACCCAAAAGCACCTTAAGAGCAACTATCCGTAAATCAGTTACCATTTGTATATTAACAGCACATTTTCAAACAAGGTCACAAAAGACATCTGCGTTTAAATTCAGGCTAGTAACTTTGGAAAATAAATTACCTTAGGACTATCGCCACCAGACGTTTCCTTGTCGTTTTCCGACTGTATGTTGTCAGTCATTAACTGAAGATCAGATGCGATTACACGGCCCATTTTGTACCCTGAAGAGCCAGCGCCACGAGGGCTAGACGGGCAGGAGTTTGCAGCACTGTAAGAACAAAAAAAGAAGTTGCTAGTATGTTAACATAGTACCAAATAGTACGCTAAGCAACACTGTCCAATCACCTTCAGCACAGACTACATATAAGGGTCAGAGTCCGATAGCACAGCGAGTAGAGCGCTCGCTTTGATATCTGTGCAGAGCCTGTTGACGCAGGTTCGAATCCCAGCAAGGCTAAACTCAGCCTTTCATCCTTTCGAGGGCCATAAATGAGCATCACACACCGTGGGTAATAAGCAGCGCTCAGATACCTGAGGGTTCGTAGCGCTATATAAATGCTAGATTATTATTGGAAAGAGAGGAAGCGAGAAAGGGCACAGGGTGGAGGTGGAGAGTAGGTAGAGATTGGAAGAGCGGAGAGAACGAGATGGAGTGTAGAAAGTGAGGAGGGAGGAAAGATGGGGGGGGGGGGCAAGACCATGGAGGGATTTGAATACGAGACAGAAAACTGAATTTGAGCTGGGAATGAAATGGTGAAATGGGAGCCAAACTAGGGAGGAGAGAGAAGAGGCGATTGAGTCATGGGGAGAGAGAAGGCAGAGGGAGCGGATGGCAGAGTGGTAGATAGACTTGAGTGGGGAGAGGTGAGAGGAGGGGAGTCCAAAGAAAAGAGTACAGCAGTAGAAGAGACTAGAGAAGATGAGTGAGGAGATTTAAAGTTTGGTAGCGTGAAAGGTTAGGAAGGATCGAATTTTACGGATGTTGTAGATCTGAAAGCGGCAAAATCTAACACAAACAAATATGGTGAGAAAGGGGGAGGTGGGGGTCAAGATAAAGACCAAGGTTATGTGCATGGGGAGAGAAGGAGAGGTTGGAGGGGGGAAAAGAATGGAAGAGGGAGGAGGAGGAGGGAGAGTGCATGCAGCAAACAAAAGCACTTCAGTTTCATCGGTTATTGAGAGTAAGGAAATGAGAGGACATCAAGATTTAACAGCAGAGAGGCAAGAAGAAATCTTCTCATGGATGTCAGGAGAGAAGGAGGAGAAGGAGAGAAAGAGCTGGGTATCGTCCGCATAGAAATGATGTGAGACTCCGAAGGAGGAAATTGGGGTTAAGAAGGAGGTCTAGAGCAAAAAGAGAAGGACCAAGGACAGAACCTTGGGGAACGCAGTGGATGAGAGGAAGGGTGGGAGAGGTGGAGCCGCCCCAGGCGACGGCAAAGGAACGGTTAGAGAGGTAAGAGAACCATAGAAGGATAGAGTCTTTGAGGCCAAATGAGGAGAGAGAATTAAGTAGAAGAGTATGATTGACAGCATGAAAAGCAGCAGAGAGGTCGAGAAGAAGAATAGATAGAGTGTTTGGTGTGGGGAGAGGAGAGAGTTGAGAACGGAGGTAAAGGCAGTTTCAGTGGAGTGTAGAGGGTGGAAACCAGATGGAGTGGCAGGCAGGAGAGAGTGGTTGGAGACGAAAGAGGAAAGTTGAAAGTAGACAATGCGTTCGAGAAGGGGCAGAGGAGGAGTAGCGTAAGAAGGAGAGGAAAGGATAGTTTGGCGAAGATTGAGGACTTTGCTGGAGAAGGAGGCAATATCAGAAGCAGTAAGAGGAGAGGCGATAGAGGGATCAGGGGTAGAAGGAGAGAGGAGGCAGGATAGGGTTTGAAAGATACAGCGAGGGTGAGAAGATTGAGATTGGAGAAGGTCAGAGAAATGAGCGTTTGGCGGAGTTGAGGCACGAGTCAGAGTATGATAGGAGAAGTATGCAGATTGGTTGGAGGGGTTGGGGTGTTTGAGCCATAGTCGTTCAAGGAGAACCTGAGAAGGCGGCGCATGGAGGAGAGGTGAGGAGAAAGCCAAGATAGTGCAGGTCGGCGAGAAGGGCGGAGCGGGGAGAGAGGGTAGAGAAGATCGAGAGTAGAAGTGAGGGGGAGGAGAGGGTTGAAGAGGCTTCAGAGGAAGAGTGAAGAGAAAAGGGGGGAGGGAAGAAGAGCAGGATGTGAGGAATAAAGAAGAGTTGAAGTTGCAAAGATCGCACCGGAAAAAGAGGGAGAGTGAAAATGAGAGCAGAGCATGGTGAGATAGATAGTTGGGTAGAGTAGATATAAGAGAAGCAGTGAAGGAGGACTTCAAGATGAAGTCAATAGTTGAGCCATATTGATGAGTGGGAGGGGATTAGAAGGGGGAGAGAAGGTAGGAAAGGTGAGCTAACAGAGATAGGTGGAGATAGAAGTCTCCAAGTACAAGTAAAGGAGTAGGGCTAGGGGTAATGAGGCTAAGAAGATGATCAAAATCTTCAAAGAAGGAGCCAACAGTTCCAGGGGGTCGATAAATGATAAGGAAAGAAATAGAATGAGGAGAATTAAAGATTTTATACATAAATTCAAAGGAGAGAAACGTAGGTAGAGAAGCAGGAGAGGGAGAGGAGGTAAAGTGAGGATGAAAAAGCAGGCCTAAGCCACCTCTGCGGCTGGACGGATGAGGGGCATGTTCAAACAAGGAGGAGTAAGAGGTAAGCGAAGCAGAGACAGGTGTTGTGGGGAGGGATCCAGGTTTGAGTGACAGAGAAATCAGAGGTTGAAACGTAGAAAAAGATCAAGAACTGATGCGGTTTTGTTGTAGATCAATCTGGTGTTCCAGAGGGCAACATCGAAGGCATTGGAAATGTTAGTGATTTGAGGGTAGATGAGGTTGGGACGTAGGGTCGAAGTGTGTGGAGGAGGGGCAGAGTGGGAATGTTGGTGGGCAGGAGGGTGGTAAGAAGAGATGGCCATGCTGATGAGGCAGAGAATTCTGAGGGGGGAGGGCCGAAGGAGAGGGAAACGGGTGGGAGCGGGGCTGAAAGGAAGAACTGAACATAACCAGGAGTAGTAGGCAGTGTGTGAGAGTGTGCCAGAGCTAAAGTATTAAGGAACTGGAGGGAAAAGACAAGGTGGAGGTAGGGGATGCAGGCTACGACAGCGGGTACAAAGAGGCAGGACGTCCAAGATGAGAGCAGTGGGGGTAGCAATGACCAGGGTGCAGGAGGGGGATGCAGGAAACAGGGGGAAGGAAACCTGAGGTCAACATGAGGGGTGGGTCAGTAGAGCAAACAAAATAGTCAAGATTGAGTTGGAAGGAGGTTATGTCACTGGCAAGAGCTGTGGAGAAGGCAGTGGTCATAGCATAGTGTCCACAGTAATCAGAGGTGGAAAGTGGAGGCAGAATCACTGGAGGACAACCGAAGGGAAGATGCAGACAGGAGAGCACAGATTGAACTAATTGTAGCCACAAAGGCAGTCTAGAAGGGAAGCAATAAGGGAGGAACAGTGCTGGTAGTAGAAGCAGTTGTGCAAAATCGCAGGAAAACACACGTTATGGGGTTGTTAGTCCATTTTGTCACATTAGAATACCATGATTCCATCCAGAATCCTTGTGTTGTAGAATCGCCTGCAAGTTCCATCTCCCTTCTCCATTTGTGGCTAAATTTAAATGCCTTCTACTCCATTATCTAGCTATTTAACTTTCAACCAACACAATGCAGTCACAACAGAATGCTGATGCTTGGACAAAAAGTTATTACACACAAAAATCCCCAAATACTTTCAAGCAAGGCAGTCCAGATGTATACAATGTCATGTCTGACTCGGGAGCCTGCTTATCCTTACCACTCCCTACTTGCTACATAGTAAAATAAATTAACAAAGTATACCAATAGAAAAAAAACGGATTGCACCTTTTCCTTGTGGTCTTTATTAACCACCATACATTAGCAAAGAAAGAACAGGTTCCCTCACAAAAGTGACTAGTCTACACCTACTCCAGGGTCCACATTGCGCCATTCATTAGTCCCATCCTGTAGGATGGAATATCCCAGAGCATTTATTTAACAAAAGATGGTCCTTTTTATTTTGATGTGGTGTGGGCGCATGCATGGCCTTGGCCCTGCCTCCCAATCGCCCACTCCTGGCCACAGTCTTCTGTCCTTTCCAATCGACTGGATTAGTCCCTGAACGATGGCTAAAGAGATTTATTTTTAGAAAAGAGAAGGTGGGTAGGCGTATGGAGGAAAGGGGATTTTGGACTAGGATTGCTGTAGTCATTACAGTGAATAACTTGCCTACACCATGCTCCCTTTCCTCCATACTTGGAGATTCTAAAGCACACCACTACATATGGGTAGAGGGTCCGATTTTCCAGCTTTATGAGCTTTTTGACGACTGATTGCCCAAATTGCACATCTGCGTTTGAACCAGTGTCCAGACAGTAGTGTTTGCCAAAAGCAGAAGGGGTAGCCCAGGTTGCTGCTCTAGCGATGGAGTCCCAGGGAACAGGTCTCTTAGAAGCGACCAAAACGTCTTTGGCCTTTACCAGATCAACCTGGAGCAGAGGCAAACCCAATAGCTCTCTAAAATGCACAAGGCGTCCCAACTCGAGATAATAGCTTTGGATGCCCGAGAACCTTTACTGGCAGTGCAGAAGGTAGTTTGTCCTATCCAAATAAAATGTCAAGCCTCTTCGGATGTCTAGACTGTGGGGAACATTTTCTCTCATCTCTCTAAGAACTGGGAAAGAAAACCAGTGGAGCCATGTCCTGGTTAATGTGAAATTCGGATATAGATCGGATGAGTGCGCATTACTGCGGCTTCAGCAGAATACAATAAGTTGCTCCTCCGCCGATAAAGCCTGGTTTTCATTGTGCACTTAGCTGATGTAATCGCTAGAAGGAAGAGATTACCGAACAGGAAATTAGTTTGCTATCAGCCATTGGTTCGAATGGTTTGTGACATTGCTGAAAGGATTACATTCAGGTGGTACTTGGGGTGGGGTGTCTTAATTAAAAGGTTTAAGTGACAAACCATCAAAGCGGAGGTCAAGTATGCACTGAGAGGTATATGTAGGATTCAATCTGGATGAATGAAGCCGCCAGGTCTGAGACAAAAGGAAAGCACACTTTCTAGGGAGGCGGACAACAGGTTCTTCCAGCCTTCCCAAGCTAGTGTGGCAGAATCATAGCCATTTGCTTTTCTATTATGCCTGGATTGAAGGCGTTCTTGCTGTATGACCTGCGTATTCCCCTCTGATAGACCCAGTTCACAGATCTGATTTTAGGTACCACGCCAAAGTTCAAAGATCGAGGACGTGGAAAAGCAGTGCAGAATCTGTCCCTCCTTCTGGGTTAGCAAGTCTGGAAGATCTGGAACCCAACGTTAGATTCATGAGGTTCGAAAACCAGGATCTTGCTGGCCACCAGTGTCCTATGAATATGAGGAACCACCTAGCTGAGTTCGGGAACTGCAGTGGTGCCTGAAGAATCTGGAGGAGGGGAAAAGTTTCAAACGACACTACCCCCATCCCACAATATCTCCAATGAATCTACTAATGAATCTGCACCTTGGCTCTACATCAATGCATACAAGTTACACTTCCTGTTCAGACTAGTATCAAACAGGCCATCTGTGAAAATCCCCAAGGGATAAAAGACGAAATCACAACTCCTGGTTCATTTCCCAATCGTGGCTAGCATCACCAGACTGCACAGCGAGTCAGTCTTCTTGGTTCGCGGTAGATCACCTGAAACCAAATACCTTGGTAAGTGATCCATTCCGAAATCTACACCACTAGTATAGTGCAAGGATTCAATTGGCGTGCCTCTGCTGTTTATGAAAAACATGGATAACAAATGGTCTTCACAGATCTGCATTGGGCTTTTCTGAATTATTGGTTAGAATGCACATACAGCAAGCAAGACTGCTGATAGTTACACTGTGATGTCTTCTGTCCATTCTTCGCAGAGACTTCCGTTGGATCCTTAGTGGCTCCATTCCCCGAAGTCAAGTGTCGATGTTAGCCCGGGAAAAGGAATCCACAAAGATCTCCGCATCATCAAGTTCATTAGTTCAGGCCACCCGATCAGATCCTTTCACATTCCCCTTTTCACTGGGACTGAGAGTTCCCTGGCATGGACAAGGAGTCCCCAAGTGCTAGCTAGTTTCTATGCATCTTCAGCATGGCCAACGGAGCTGCCAGCATACTTGGAGCAATGATGCACAAAAGTCTTTGAACCCATCATGCACTCATGGAAGCAGCACAGAGGAAGACTGTGCAAGTGTTCTGGATGTCCATCGTCGCTCTGTCATTAGATATGTTCTGGCCTGGTATGTATTCCAATGAAGGCCCAAGAAGAAAATAAAGAAAAAGAATCGGGTCTCGAGTGACCAAGGCAGACTTTAGCCACTGACCAGAGGTCTAAATTACATTGAATATCTAGGAGAATTTGCAGCTGAGCAGGCAGGAGCGCAGTTCCCTGCTGAGGGAGTCTGTGATGGTGTTCGTGACTCCCGCCAGGTGGAAAGGGATGAGGAACATCCCCTGTCTGACACCCAGCGCCACAAGTCCTGCGCTTCCTTGGAGAATGCCGGGGATCGAGTGTCCCCCTGCTTCCTGATGTAAAACATGGTGGTGGTTTTGTCAGTGAAGATCCCCACCACCTTGCCTTTCAGAGACAGGAGGAGCGACTTTAGGGTGCCAGAACACTGCCCGTAGCTCCTGGATATTTATATGAAGATCCTTCTCCTCCGGTAACTACAGGCCTCTGGCGTGTAGACGTCCGGTGTGCGTTTCCCATCCCTCTAGGGAGGCATCTGTGGTGACTGTCTCCTGGTATCAAGGGCTTTGAAACCCTGCACCTTGGGCGATGTTGGAGCCCCACCATCCTATCGCCTGACGGAACTTGTTGTTGAGTGAGACCTTGTCCGTGAAGCTTACAGACACCTGTATCCAACGGGCGTCCAGGAATTCTTGAAGGGGTTGCATCTGCAACCTGCAGAGTCAGACTAGGTAGATTCAGGACGACATCATGCCCAGAAGGACTTTGGATAGTTGACAGAGAATCCCAGATCTGTTAATAGCCGGACGGTCACCTCAGTGTCCCCGTTGGCCAGCTCCCACGAACGAATTAGCTAGTTGTCCCGGTACGGGTATACGTGCACGCACTGTAGATATAGATGGGCCATCACTGGTGTCAGGCATTTCGTGAACACTCTGAGGCCAGACTTCAAGCCCGAATGGCAGGGCCTTGAACTGGTAGTGCTTTCCCTGCACCACAAATCAATGTTTGTGAATGGGGACGTGGAAGTAGGTGTCCTCCAGGCCCAACCACGTCAAGAAGTCTCCCCTTACCAGTTGGCCGAGCATGTGCTGCAATGTGACTATCCTGAATTTGTGACTTTAGATATTTTTTCAGACATCGTAGGTCTAGGATGTGCCTCTAGCCCCCTGTCTTCTTTTTGACTAGAAACTATCTGTACTAGACTCCAGAGCCCCAGAGTCTTTGGGGAACAAGCTCTATCGGCCCTTTTCATAGCATGGCCTGTACGACTTCCAGGAGCTGAGGGGTGTGCTGCTCCTGATGTGTCACCAGAGGGATCCGCAGACACCTGCGTTGAAACTCCAGAGTGTGTCCTTGGGCGAGAATGTCCAGCACCCAACTGTCGGTGGTGATCTTTCTCTGCTTGCTGACTAACCTAGTCAGCCGGCCTCCCACCGGGGTGCACAAGTGGGAGCCCGACACCCAAGGCCGGTTCAGACTTGCTTCAGCGCCAGCGTCCGGCCCTGCGGGTGACGCTGTCCTCCACTGCCGGAGGCATGGACAGCCACTGTAGGTTTCCTGGAAGGTTGACTGTATGATGACGAGAAACCTTTTGAAGACATGCTTGACTTTCCCCTGGAGGAGAAACAAAAAAAAAAAAAAAAAAAAAAAGAAAAAGAGCGCTGCTGCTGGAGGGTGCCCAGGGAACGGGTTGTCTCCGTATTCGCTTTGATGGCCTGGATGGACTCATCGACGACCTTCCCAAACAGGTTATCTCCATCGAAGGTCATGTCCAGTACCTTAGCTTGGACCTCCTAGCGGAAATTCGTGGCCTTCCTCCAGCCTTGGCGACAAAGGCAGACACTTCCCCATTTGACTGAACCATGTGTCAGCAACGTCCAATGCCAATGTGATGGTGTGATCAGACGTTACCTCCTCTTCCTGGAAGAGAGCGATTGCCTACTCCTTATCGTCGGGGAGGAACTCCAGAATAGGCCCCAGCATGCACTACAACTCTGCTAGGATCGCCAGTGCATTGGCCGCCTTGATAGTGGACGCTGCGGTGTAAATGACCTTCCTTCCTTCAGCATCCATCCTCTTCCCCTCGCTGTCTGGAGGGACCGAAGACGCGTTGGCCGACTGTTTCCTCACGGCTGCCGATACCACCGAATCCGGCGATGGCTGCGACTGCAGGCACTTGGAAGCAGAGTCCAGTACCCGATATTTCTTCTTTAGCCTATCCCGTTTGGCTGGAGTCGCGCAAGCGTTCTTCATGAGGTCCAGGCCCTCTTCCCAAACGTCATCCAGAAGGAGTACCGCCATGAGCATCTTTCTCTTGGCCTTGTGCCTCTGGTACAAGAAGCCCACGTTATTGGTCTCCTCGGCCACTAGCTGAAACAGCTCGGAGGCCTTGAGATCATGGAGTGGAACGATCCCACCTCATCCAGTGGAGACATCCTATGTGGAGCAACCAAATCCGATGCAACAATATCCTCATGGCCGTATCCGTCCCTGTGTCTGCTGGGGGAGAAGGTACCAGACGTGATGGCGGAGGTTGAAATGGTGGCGTCGGATGAAGCTTCCTTTTTGCCAGAGGCTGATCGGGGACTTGGGGTATCTCAGGTACTGGAGGCATCCTCATCTCGCTCTCTGTGCAGGGGCCACAGCATTTCCAAGGAAATGTTCATCGGTTGAGCAGGCGGATTAGGAAAACTAGGCCCTGTGCCACCGCCGTCGTCCTCTTCAACATCCTCGTGGACGGTGTGCAAGGACTCCTGGTCTTTGCCCATGGACGAGACATACATGGCTTGGGCAATGGCATGGGAGGGCTGTTTCGGGGCCTGCTTCAACCTCCCTCGTTCCCCTCTTGAGGGTTTTGAACCGGGGCCTGAGCCGGTTTCCCCCCCTTCTGGTGTACCAGAAGACTTTGCCAAATTCCCTGAGGTGGTGTCGTGCCTTGGGGGTAGGGACACCTGAGCTGTGGGGGCTACCTTTGCCGGGTCAGCACCCTTAGCTGCAGTTGCGGTAGTAGTCACCAGCTCAGGCGCCGACTAGGTCTTAGCCTGTGCAGATTGGGCCTGCTTGTTCTGTTTGGCCTTATCCCCCCCGTCCATGGCTTCTCGGATTTCTCACAAAGTTTAGCCGTAGTAGATCACTTCCTCTTCGAGGAGTTCGATTTCCAGCTGGCAATGGAGGTTGGCGGCGATGTTGATTGCGCCCTATCCACCTTCGGACCCGCTTCTGCGTCAAACCCAGTAGACTCAGACTTGCGGTTCTTGGCCTTATCTTGGGCCCCCACGGATGAGTCGCCCTCAAAAGACTTCGAAGACCGCTACATGGACCAGCCGGTCCTTGGCATGACCCTGCTTGGAGCCCGCTCAGAGGCCTTGGCATTGAGCCATGCCGCCAGTCTACTGTGCATGTCCCTCGTCCTCCTGGAGAACCAGAGGCAAATTTCGCACTCCAGCTCCTTGTGGTCAGGGTGCAGGCAGTAGAGGCATTGCAGGTGCTTGTCCTCCACGAACACGTTCCACAGCCCGCACTTGGTGCAGGGCCTGAAAAGGGACCTACGCTCCACCTCCGTCATTGTCGGAGGGCGGGAAGTAGGCCCAATGGCCTTATAGAATCTTTGCCCTTGAGGGGTGCTGAAATTTACCAACAATGGATCTCTGCTGTCGGCAGATGGAGAAAAGGGCCCACAGGCTCCTTTGAAACTAAATTAGAACCTTTTTCCAACGAAAACTATGAAAAAAGTACAAATACCTCAGAGAGCAAACTCGAGGATTACCAACACTGAATGTTAATGTTAAAAGATACTTGTACCGCGCACTATCACCACCGGAGTGGTCCCCTGGCGCTCTGGCGGCTCTGAAAAAGGGAGGTGGGATGGGGGGCGAGTTAGTGGGAACAAGCTGGAAAAGTGCAAGAGAACAGTGATGTGCTGTTGGCAGCCTCAACCCGGTAAGTTCGTTGGCTAGGCTTGGGGTGTTTTCCAGTCAGTAGTCGTCCTGTGCTGTTGTGCGAGTCTATGTGTGGTTTGTTTTGTCGTTGCAGTGTAGTGAAGTGAAGTTAGTACGGATTGTTGTGTTATAGGCTTGTGGTTGTGTTTGGTTAGAGTTTGAGAGGTATATGCCGAGGGGTGAAATGTTTAGTGGGTTGGTCAATTGGGCAAATGCTGACAATCATAATTCCATCCGAGTGTGGCACATGCTAACAATCACAATTCCATGTAAGTATGGCCTATGCTAATAATCACAATTCCATCTAGGTGTGGCACATCTAGCATGCGTTAACAATGGGAAGATGGCTGACAGAGGCAAGGCTTAGGGAGAGGACTGTCATTGGATGGGGGCAATATGAGCCAGAGGACAGTGATTGGTAGGAGAAATACAATTTTAAAGTGAAAGTGAAACTTTTTTTTACCAAGGATTCCCAGCCTGACCGAGAATATTTAATGCGCATGTGAATCCATGTCAGACCCCATGCTGGAGAAATTGAATTCGAAAAACCTTACGAAGCCAGTCTGCCTGGCTTCTGTGTAGATGGAGTGAGACGCTTGTCTCCATTTCAGTAACACGTGGGCCACCACAGCAAGTGATCAAGACGAGCCTAGGCCACAGGCAAATGTTCATACAGCCTAGTGACAAAGTACACATTTAAAAGGACAGATTTTGTGACCCTAGATGGTAATATTGGCACCCCTGCAGCCCACTCACCATTGCATTCTGTTACAATCCTTAGCAGCTTATCATGACTCCTACTTTCCAAGGAGGTAAGGGTGCATATCTTATTAGGTAACTTCCTCAGATTTATTCTGTAAGAAAGCTTTCCCTGTGCTCTTGTGAATTTACTAATCACTAGCGAGTTCTTTATAAAAAAAAGTGTAATAGCACACATGGGTGTGACTAGGTTTTCATAGAAATGGAAGAACAAGTTACTTACCTGTAACTGTTGTTCTCCAGCATGGGTCTGGCATGGATTCACATGCTCATGAATATTCCCAGTCAGGCTGGGAATCCTTGGTAAAGAATAAATCAGTTTTAGTTTCGTTTCTGAACTGTCTTTCTACTAATAAGCAATCACTGGTCTCTGGGTCATACTGCCCCCATCCAATGACTGCCCTCTACCTAAGCCCCTCCTCTGGCAGCCATCTTCAGATTTGGTAGCACGTAAAATGGCAGTAGGACCAAAAGAAGAGCCGCAGAGGGGTCGGCGGGAGGGTTCACATGTGAATCCATGCCAGACGCATGCTGGAGAACAGTTACAGGTAAGTTACTTGTTCCTTCTCCAGCATAGGGTCTGGCATGGATTCACATGCTCATAAATACAAGAATACATAGCAGTACACACATACACAACCACGGGAGGTAGCAAGGCTCAACATTAAGCATTTCAACAACTCAACATTAAGCATCTCTTACCTCCTGACCAGGCTCACCTTCAAACGAACAGGTTGCGCAGCACTGCTTGGCAGACTCTGGACTCCTCCCTGGAATCCCGGTCGACGCAGTAGAATTTCGTGAACGTGTGTTATGCTCACCTGGTATCCACAGGGACACCACCCAGCCGGGTTACTTGCTGGTATGCTTCTCAGCTTTGCCCTGATGTGGTCTGCGGGGAAGGTTCTGCCTGAAATTACAGGAGGACTGTGTTCAAGACTGACCTACTGGGGGTAAGAATCCTCCCTCCACCCCGTATGATTTCAGTCCCTCTGGCGCCCTCACCTCACCTTATGGTAGAATTAGGCGTGCTCTCCGTCCTGCCTTCTTTGCAGGGACGCATTGTCTCATGGGCGAGTGCGGTCCAGTTACTTCACCGACGCCGGCCCGTTTGATATTGTTCAGGTAGGTCTTATTGCTGTTATTTAGTTTTGTTGCTATCCTGCATGCCTTTCTTTGTTTAAAATGTCTCTTTTCTCCATTAGGTATGCGGAGCTTCAGCGTGGCGAACTGGCTTGGTTGAGCCCGGCTGGTAAATGATGGCGCATTAAGAGCGCTATGATGCGGTAAGTAAGCGCTATGCACAGTGCTGCAAAGTCTTGCCTTTGCTAACCTGCGTTTTCCTTCCTTGTAGGTCGCAGTGTTCTTCAGCGCAAGTGGAATGTCCGGAGTGGTGCCAGCTGAGAGGTGACCAGCCAGGTTAGCCTTTTGAGCAGTTCGTAATTTGTAAATGTCTCTACTGCTTTCTTTAATGTTGCCTCCATCTTCCTCTTTCAGGTCGTTCTGTCTGGCAGGTGTGCAGATTCGAGGAAGCTGTTCTCAGTAGCTGCGAGTGTTTAAAGATGAAGACTGCAGGTAAGATGCTCCTGCTAATGATGTTCCTTTTGTCTCCTTGCAGGTTCTGCTTCTCCGAGGTTCGAGGGAATAGCTGGACATGGTGAGCGTCACGTTGCAAGCTGCAAAGTAACGCGAAGCGGGTTGTCTTGCTCGGGTGTGGTTTAAATAGCCCCAACAAAATAGTCCAGGTAAAGTAGTCCCTAGCTACCACACCCAAAACACTAGGCCGCATAGCTTGGTTCTTACGAACCAAGCTATGTGGATGCCTCCATGTTGGCTGACAATACAATAAAGTAGTTCCCAAGCACATTGTTTTTCATGGTATATGAGCCTGGCCCCATGAGGGCTTTTGAAGAGGATGCCAGGCTAAAGAGGCCCGAGTCCTGACTCCACCTGGCCAATGGGTTTGCCAGAGGGGGTTTTGGCGAGGGTCGTGACAACGTGTGCGTCAACTTACACGTAGCTGCCCTGCAGATGTCCAGCAGGGGCACACCAGACAAGAACGCCGTGGTAGCAGCGATCGCTCTGGTGGAATGGGCTCTCGGACGGCTGGGCAACGGTTGGTTTGCCACCAGTGACAGTGCATGATGCAGCCGGAGAGCCATCTCGAAATGGAAGCCTTGGGGATGTCCTTCCATTGGTTCACAGGGCCAAAGTTCACAAATAGCTGTGATGTCTTCCGAAAACTCTGTGCGGTCCACATAGAACTTCAGCACTCTAGCCACATCCAGCGAGTGCAAAGTCCTCTCAGCCGGCGGCGACGGGAAGAAAACAGGCAACACCAAGGGCTTGTTGAGATGGAAGTCCGACGGCACCTTGGGGATGAAGGAGGGTGCGTCTTCAGCACTACCCTCATCTGGTGGCATGTCAGGCACGGCGGCTTACAGGAGAGAGCCTGGATCTCTCCCACTCGACGTGCGGAGGTGATGGCAACAAGAAACGCTGTCTTCCATGATAGGAATTTCAGCGGCGCCAAATGCAAAGGCTCGAATGGCGGGCCCATGAGCCTGGTCAGAACCACATTGAGCTCCCACGCCGGGGCCGGAGCCGTCAACGGCGGGAATGAGCAGAACAGTCCTTTCATGTACTCCTTCATCAGGCGGTGGGACCACAGCGACAACCACCATCGGTTCTGGTGTAGCGGGAGATAGCTACCAGATGAATTTTGAGGGAGGCATGAGCCAGCCCCGCCTTGGCCAGCGACAGCAAGTACGGCAGCATTTGAGGGGCCAGAATCCATAGGGGGTTGATCTTATGTGCACGGCACCAGACCGAGAAGCTCTTCAATTTATGTCCATAGCACTTAAGAGTTGAGCAAGCCCTGGCAAGTACCTCCTTGCAGTCCGCCGGGATGTTGTAGCCTCCGAACTCTAGTGCTGCAGGAGCCAGGCCTGCAGGTTCAGAGATCCTGGGACGTAATGCAGGATCATGCCTCCTTCCCTGGCGAGAAGATCTGCGTCCGCCAGTAGCTTGACTGGAGGGGACGGTGGCATGTCCAGAAGGTCCGGGAACCATATCTGCCTCGGGACAGTCTGAGTTGACCGATGAGTCGCAGGAGCAACGGTGGGTATGCATAGAGGAAAAGGCTGTCCCAGGGGAAGGAGAATGCATCCCCCATGCTCGCCCGGCTGGGGAAACCTGCTGGCGAACCTCCGGCACTTGGTGTTCCTCGTGAACAGATCGATGTGGGGATTTCCCCATCGTCGGAATAGGAGATCTACATGATCCTGCCAAAGCTCCCATTTGTGGCAAGAGAGCAGCTCCCTGCTGAGTGAGTCGGCAACAGTGTTCTTCACTCCTGCCAGGTGAAAGGTTACCAGGAACATCCCCTGGGCGATGGCCCAGTGACAGAGATCCTGTGGTTCCTTGGAGAGAGCTGGGGATCTGGTGCCCCCCTGCTTCCGGATGTAGAACATTGTGGTGTTGTCAGTGAAGACAGTTACCACTTTGCCCTTGAGGGACGGAAGGAAGTACTTGAGGGCCCAGAACACAGCCCGGAGCTCCAGGACGTTGATGTGCAGTGTCCTCTCCTCCGGGAGCCAAAGGCCCCTTGCGTGGAGATCTCTGGTGTGTGTGCCCCATCCCTCCAGGGAGGCATCCTTCGTCACTGTTTCCTGATGCGCTGGGGTCTGGAAGTCCATGCCCGCCGCGAGATGCGTGCACTTGGGCCACCACCAGATCGCTTGACGGAAAGTCCCGTTGAAGGAGATCTTGTCTTCGAAGCTTCCCACCACTTGTATCCACTGGGCATAGAGGAACTTCTGCAGCGACCGCATCCGCAACCTGCACAGTTGCGCGAAGTAGATGCATGATGACATCATGCCGAGCAGGGACTTGATGGACCTCACCCTGGCTACTTCCATGGTCAACAGCCTTTGTACCTTGCCCAGGATAGCCTTTATCCTCTCTTCCGTCAGTGAAGCCAGCGGCGCCACAGTTTTGAGCCTGGCTCTCAGGAACAGGGCATCCTGCGATGGCACCATGCAGGACTTTGCAAAGTTTATCGAGAACCCCAGTTCCGTGAGCAGGCGGACGGTCCTCACTGTGTGGTCGACGGCGAGTTCCCTTGACTTCGCTCGGATGAGCCAATCGTCCAGATAGGGGTAGACGTGGATCCCCTGCAGGCGCAGCCACGCCGCCAGTGGTGCCAGGCACTTGGTGAAGACCCTTGGTGCCGACTTCAAACCAAAGGGTAGTGTCTTGAACTGATAGGGCCGCCCCTGGACCACGAAGCGTAGAAACTTTCAATGTCCTTTGTGTATGGGGATGGAAAGTATGCATCCTCCAGGTCCAGCAACGACAGGAAGTGACCATCCAGAATTTTGGGATTTTATGTATTTGTTGAGGCGGCGGAGGTCCAGGATAGGCTGCCAGCCGCCGATCTTCTTTCGGACGAGGAAGTACCACAAGTACACTCCAGAGTCTCTTCGGGACGAGTTCTATCACGCCCTTTGCCAGCATCGCTGGTACCTCCAGAAGTAGTGGCGGGATGTGTTCTTTCCTGGCCACTGGTGGAAAGTTTGTGCACTTCCTTTGGAACTCCAGAGTGTGCCTGTGGGCCAGGGCATCCAGCACCCAACGGTCGGTAGAGATGGATTCCTACATGCCGACTAATTTTGCCAGCCGGCTTCCCACCGGGGTGCTCGGGTTGGAGCCCAACGTCACGGCCGGTTCAGTCCTGCTTTGCCGAGGCCTTGCCACCTTGGGCCCCTTGGTGATGATGTCCACCGGCCTTGTTGTGGCCTCTGTAGGCTTCCTGTGACGAAGAGCGGGCTGCCTGATGGTACGAATAAGTGCTGCCGCCGAATCCTTTGGAGGCACCTTGGGACTTGCCTCCGGAGGTCCGAAAGGACGGCTGTCGCTGATGTAGCGTGCCCAAGGCACGGGCCGTCTCAGTGTCTGCCTTGATGGCCTGCAGTGACTCGTCCACTGCATTGCCGATCAGGTTGTTCATGTCGAACAGCATGTCCAGTACCCTGGTCTGTATGTCCTGACGGAAGTCGGTGGCCCTGAGCCAACCGCGGCGGCGAAGGCAAACGCTGTTGCCCATCTGGCAATACCCGGTGTCGGCGATGTCCGTGGCTACTGTGATGGTGTGGTCCGGCACCACCGCGCCCTCTTGTAGGATTTCAAGGGCTTGCGCCCTCTTGTCGTCTGGAAGTCCAGAAGGGGGGAGATTTTGAACCACAGCTCCCTATAATAGCAGGCCACAATAGCGAGAGCATTGGTGGCCTTAATGGTCGTTGCTGCCAACGAGATAACCCGACGTCCCATGGAGTCTAGCTTCTTCCCCTCGCCGTCCAGCGGAGAAGTGGAAGTCGATGCGGTCGCCCCTGCCGATTTCTTCTGGGCCACCGAGACCACGGAGTCCGGGGACAGCTGCGCCCTGTGGCACCTGGGTGCGACGTCTGGGACCCGGTACTACTTCTCGTACCTGTCTTACTTCGCAGGGGCCGTGGACAGGTTCTTCAGACGGGACAGCCCTTCGTCCCAGATGTTGTACAACAGCGGGACTGAGAGGACGGTCTTCCTCTAGGCCTCTTGTCGTTGATAAAGGAATCCCTCCTTCTGTTCTTTGGGGCATAGCTGAAAAAGCTCTGATGCCCTGGCGATCATGGCGTGAAAGGAGCCAATTTCGTTGGGAGGGGGTGCCCGGGGAGGGGGCGATGGGAGATCTGTTCCGTTGCAGCCACCGTTGTCCGTCCTCGCCTTCTCCCTCTCATTCCTCGGCAGAGGGGATGGAGGTGAAGGATGGAAGGGTGGGGGAGGATGGACTCACTTCCGCTTGGCTGCAGGACTCCCTGACGGTCCAGGCGCCGCTGGATTGTCTGCTGGAGGCAGGGCAATCTTGTCCTTCTCTGTGCACAAGGTGTGCAGTGCCAGCAAAATGTCATCTGACTTGTTCATCGGCGGTGGCATCGGTTGCGATGGGAGCGTCAGCAGAGGCATGGTGTCCGGTTCCTCGTTGATCTGCCGCTCTTCACCGGCACGCCCTCGCTCTCCATGTCCGCCTCGTTGGGAGCCTTCCCGTAGGCCCGGACCTCAACGAACCTCTTGTCGAGGACTGCCTTGAGGCCAGACAGCTCGTCCTCGGAGGAGGTAGCTTGAGTCTGTTAGTTCTATCGCGCCCCCCCCTCCTTCTCGGCCCAGGGTTTCACAGGGGTTTTTGATAGGCTGGAAAGACCATTTCCTCCTGGATGGCAGGGAAACTCTAGGCCTGGAGGTCGTCTCCACTGGGGTCACCTCTGCGAGCTTCGCCAGGGCCGTAACGACTCCCTCAATCAAGGCCTTAGCCTGGTGAATCTGGGCCATCACGACTTTAGGCACGTCTAAGGCCTTCTCCGTGGGGGGAGGGTCACCGCCTCGTTTCCCCTTTCTCCCCCTTTCTCAGTCGGGGCCGACCGGGGCGTCTCCTGAAGCTGGCCCAGGTTGTCCGACTTCCTGTTTGAGCCGGAGCGTTGGCTTGTGGATAATGGCGTTGGTAATGTTGCGCCCGGCCTGGTAGCCGAGGAGCCCAAACCAACGGTGCTCCCGGGGACCGCGGACTCGCAGTGCTTTGCCTTGTGTTGGGCCCCCGTCACCAGAGCGCCCTCAAAGGTCGTAGAAGACAACTCAGATGACTTCTCACCTACTGCTGAGCTCTTCGCCTCCAGCCAGTTAGTGAGTCGTGTACGATGGTCCTTCAGGGTCCAGGCGGACATGTTCTTGCAGAACGCACAGTCCTCCTCCACGTGCGACTTGTCGGAGTGCAGGCAGTAGAGGCACAGGGAGTGCTCATCATCTTTGAAGACGTTCTGTAATCCACATCCTGGGCAGATCCTAAACAGCTTGGATCCAACGGGCGTTGAGTCTCCTTTGTCTTGGGCCATGTCCACGCAGGGTAGGCCTCAAAGATCTTCCGGAATCCTCCAAGAAGTGAAATTCGACGGAATTCTGCCCTTGAGGGGCATAGAAAATTCCCGAAACGGGTCCCCGTTGATCAGAAGATGAATCGGTGGAGCTCGAGGCTCGATTTGACCGAAAAAATTAGAGTAAACTCTTTGAAAAAACGTAATACACAGTAAAAGCTCGAGAGCTAAGCACAAGGACTCTCCACTTGAACGTGCAGTAAAAATCTCAAGATGGCTGCCAGAGGAGGGGCTTAGGTAGAGGGCAGGTCATTGGCTGGGGACAGTATGACCCAGAGACCAGTGATTGGTTATTAGTAGAAAGACAGTTCAGAAACGAAACAAACTGATTTTTTCTTTACTGAGTATTCCCAGCCTGATGGGGAATATTCATGAGCATGTGAATCCATGCCAGACCCCATGTTGGAGAAGTTGGATTGTTTGTGATGCTCACTTTTGGGCATATTTGAAAAACATGCACAGAAAGATGTAATCAGTATTTTTTTTTAGTAGACTTCTGAATGACCCTCTGTTTAATTTGGGGGGGATTTCTTTTTTTTTTTTTTAGGGAATACCACCACCAGCAGAAGTGGTAACTTTCCCTGTGAGATGCATCCTCCCCAGTGAGAACGATGAGACATTTTCTTTAAAACTTTTTTCAGGCCTCTCTACTTTCAATGTGAAGCTGGAAATTAATTGTATACCGTAGTGGTTCATACCATTAATATAGATGTTTATGCACAAAGGGGTAAATTCTGACCCTTGCATGCATTACAAGGGTAAGGTGGGGAGGGGGCCCACCTTTACAATGGCCATTTGTATTAAAACAAAAAGTGCTGAATTTGAGAAGCATACACATTTGAGGCAGATACTCCTTCTGATCCGTCCCGACAGCTGCAGCTTCATATAGACGCCACGCGACCCTGGGCCGTTCGTGGGAAGACGGCGGACACCTTTCAAGGCTTCATACAAATCGGCACAGGGACCCTGCTCGGAGGAGAGGCCGCTAGAAGACATGCATTACTTACTGTAATAGCATTTCTGATGATTGTATCTGCTTAGATTCACATGCTGTGCATATGGTCCGACATCCAGTGGTAACCGCAGAGTATTGCATCTGGTATTTCGGGGACCAAAAGGAGACGTCGTCAGAGGCGTGTCTGTAACACTATGCCTATAGTGACGTGTAGTGTACCCAAAATCCATCATGCACCGAGGTCCCTCTGATTGTATTTTTTCTGCCATGAGGGAGCCCAAAGCTATTGTGAGTGAGTACATGAAGAAGATAAGTAGTAAGATGTCTATGTTCCTACCAGCCCGAGCGGGGAGGTAGGGAGGGCGCATGTGAATTTAAGCAGATACAATCATCAGAAATGCTATCACGGTAAGTAATGCATGTCTTCTGATGCTTGTTAATCTGCTTGGAATCGCATGCTGTGCATAGACTAGAGAGCACTACCCGGAGTTGGAGGTGGGTTGTGAGAAGGAACAGTAGTGAAAAGATGTCTTAATACTGCTTGTCCACCTGAGAATCAGACCTAGAATGTGTGTCTAGGCAATAGAGTTTTGTAAAGGTGTGTACCGAACTCCAGGTTGCCGCTTTGCAAATGGACTCAATGGGAATATTTGCAATGAATGCTATGGATGCCACAGTGCCCTGAGTAGAATGTGCTCTAGGCTTGAAGGGCAGTTCTCTCTTAGCAAGAGTGTAACAGTGTGATTGACAATCCACCTTCAGATAGCTGATTTAGAGACAGGATCCCCTTCTCTACCAGCTGCCACTGAAAAGAAAAATTGGTTTGTTTTCCTCAGTGGTTTAGTTTTTTCCAGGTAGAACATGACTGCCCTGCACACATCTAGTGCATGTAGGCTTCTTTCAACCATGCTAGTGGGATTCTGGAAAAAGGTAGGTAGTTCAATCGATTGGTTCACATGGAACTTCAAGGTGAATTTGGGTGCAAATGTGGGGTGAGTGCGCAGCACTACCTTATCCCTGTGGACTGTAACAAAGGGGTCTAGAACAGAAAGTGCCTGTAGTTCGCTTACCCTTCTAATAGAAGTGATGGCCACTAGGAAGGCCGTTTTATAAGTCAGGTCTTTTAGACTTGACTTATGCATTGGCTCAAAGGGAGCTCCCATGAGGCTGGTCAAAACCACATTTAGGTCCCACCCAGGAGCTGGGTGAGAAATGGGAGGATAAATCCTCTTAACCCCTTTCATGAAGTCCTTAATCATCGGTATCTTCCACCACAACTTTTGTTGTCATGTGGTGTAGGCTGAGAGAGCAGCCAGATGAACCTTTAGGGAATTGAAGACCAACCCAGTGTCTAACAGATGGGTAAGGTACAGCACAATGTGTGTGGTTGAGCAATCGATGGGATTGACGCCCTTGGAATTACACCAGATGAAAAAACGTTTCCATTTGCTGGCATAGCAATAACGTATGTTAGGTTTTCTAGCTTCCCTAAGTATGTCCATGCACCTCTGAGGGAGCTGTAGGTGTACAATCTCTATGACCTCAGCAGCCAGGCTGCTAAATTCAGTGTTTGTGGGCATGGGTGTCCCCCCCCCTGCCCTGAGACATGATGTATGGACAGGGTAGTTTTACTGGTGGGGAGAGGGACATTTCCATCAGATGAGCGAACCAGGGCTGGCGGGACCACGAGGCCACCAGTATCATGGTAAGTGGTTCCTGGTGCATCTTGTGCACTATCTTGTTGATAAGGGGAGTCGGGTGAAAAGCGTGGACACATTTCCCTGACCATGATATCCAGAGACCGTTCTCGGGGTACCTGGAGGCGTAGTCTTGGCATTGGGCGTTCTCCTGAGTTGCGAACAGGTCGATCTGTGGGAAGCCCCATTCTGCGAAGACGTTGGACACAATGTCTTCGTTCAGACGCCATTCGTATTCTTCGGGCAGAGGAAAATCTCTGCTGAGGATGTCTGCCAGATGATGGAGTTCCCCTGGAACATGTTGGGACAAAAGAAACATCTTGTGTCTGAGAGCCCATATATAAATGTTTTGGGACAGCTTGGATAGCCCTGGAGAGTGAGTGCCCCCCGTTTGTTCAGCTAATACATGGCTGTAGTGCTGTCCGTTAGAATCAGCACTGTATTCCCTTGTAGTTGCATCTGAAAGGCCTTGAATGCCTTGAACACTGCTAATAACTCCAGTAAATGTATATGGTTGGACGCTACTTGAGGGGACCACACTTCATGTGCTGTCTGCTGAAGCAGGTTAACCCTCCCCCACCTCGTGAGAGATGCGTCTGTCGCGAGAGTGGCTTCCACTGCAGGGGTGGTGAAGGTCTTCCTCCTTCAAGAGGTTTTCTCTTGAGCACCACTGCAGAGTGAGGACGAGGGCTGGCGAGACAACTACCAGATCTTCCCATTGTCCGCTGGCATGACACCACTGGCTGCTGAGCCACTCTTGCATGGGACGCAGTCGCGCATCGGGAACCAAGTATATGCACGACGCCATCATTCCTAACAAACGCATGGCTTTGCGCACCGTTACCTCCCGACTGGCTACATATTGAGAGATCTGAAAAAGCATGTTCTGAACCCTCTCGCTGGAGGGGAAGACGAGGTAGTCTTTCGCCCGGATTATAGCTCCCAGTAATTGGTTTATTTGACTGGGGACTACACTGGATTTCTTCTTGTTGATAGAGAACCCCAGACTGAACAGAAGGTCTACGGTCTTTTGGGTGTTCAAAAAACATGTGTCGTACGAGTCCCCTGTTGTGAGCCTGTCGTCAAGGTAAGGGTAAACCGGGACGGATAACCTGCGCAGGTGAGCTGCAGCTACTGCCAGGACCTTCGTAAACACCCTTGGCGCCGAGGTGATGTCGAAGGGTAGTACCTTGAATTGGTAATGCCTGTCCTCTATCATGAACCTTAGATATGTTCTGTGCACTGGCAACATTGAAATATGAAAGTATGCATCTTTCATGTCCAATATTGCCATGTAGACCCCCTGTTTAAACAGTGGGATCACCTCCTGTAGCGTTACAATGCGAAACTTCTGAGGTTTTATGAACTGGTTCGCTGGGCGCAGGTCTAGAACAGGGTGCATGGTGAGGTCCTTTTTGGGTACAAGGAAGCACACTGAATAAACACCCTTGTTTACCTGAAGAATAGGGACGGCTTCAAACACGTCCTTTCCCAGCAGCGCTTACACCTCTTGATTCCTGCTGTCCAGATGGTCCGGTGTCATGATTCCTGTCCCTCATGTCCCCCAGCCCTCCAAGATGTCAGGCTGGAGCCAGGGCACGATCATCTACATGGCCCTCAATGGCCTCTCCATCCCTCCAAAGACCCACTTGGAGTCAGACTTGGCGCTTGTGGCACCAGACTCACTCACTCCCATAGGATAACATTGGGGATTGGACTTTTAGTGCATTGATGGGGACAAGATGGATGCCCCCACATATTTCAGTTCCCAGAACTGCATGTGCGGTCTAGTCTTTTGGGTGTGGTTCAGCCCAGAGACACCTGGGATATCCAGAGACTATTTAAGCCACACCCCGGCTGAGAACAAGTTACTTTCTTACCTGGTAACGTTCTTTCGACGGGAAGTTCCTCCGACGTATTCCTTATCTTAGATATACTTTTCCAGCTTGCTGGCCTCAGAATTTTTTTCTGTAGAGGGTGCTGCGCGTCGACGTCCGCCGAGTCGATGTCCTTCGACGGCCACCGTATCGGCGCCAACGTCACCATGCCCATAAATAAACACGCGCTGCGTCCGTTGCTCAGTTCCGTTTTGTAGAATAAGAAAAGACATACCTGAATTGGTTAGTAACCTTGAAGGAGCGAAAGCTGCAACCACAAGGGAAGTTATCACTGCGGGGATGGATGGGAGGGGCGATAAGTAATACGTCGGAGGAACATCCCGTCGAAAGAACGTTACCAGGTAAGAAAGTAACTTGTTCTTAGAAGGGATTGTGTCCTCCGACGTATTCCTTATCTTTGATAGACTCCCATAGCAGTGGTATGTAATTGGAGGAGGGAGTGATGGTGTTATGTATCCCTTTAGAGATGGACCGAGTGTAATAAGGCTTTGCCAAATCTGGTCTCCTGAGCAGTGGAGGAATGCAGATTGTAAAATTTTGTTAATGTATGTGCGGACGACCATGTGGAAGCCGCACATATGTCCCGGACCGGTACCCCTCTCTGGAGAGCCGAAGAAGCTGCGATACCCCTGGTTGAATGGGCCCTGAGGCTTTGGGGTGGCTCTTTCCCTGCTAGTCTATAACATTCCAGCATGGCCAAGATAATCCACCTGGAGATGGTTTGTTTTGTTATGGGTAGTCCCAACTTGTGACCTAGTATCCTACAAACAGCTGGTCTGCTTGCCTGATTCTAGCCATTCTGCTGATGTAAAAGCTGAGAGCTCGCCTAGGGTCCAGCCTGTGTAGTCTTTCCTCCTCTTTCCCCGAATGGGGAGGAGGGTAGAATGAAGGCAAGGTAATTTTCTGAGTAATATGGAATTCAGAAACCACCTTTGGGAGAAAATTAGGCTTCACCTGGAGGACAACCTTGTCCTTGTGGACGATTGTATGTGGGGGTTTACAGGAGAGAGCTTGTAGCTCACTCACCCTCCTAGCAGATGTTAGTGCTACAAGTAGGACAGTTTTAAGTGTGAGAAATCTCAATGTGCAAGAGTGAATTGGCTCGAAGGGAGTGCCCATTAAGAAGTTTAAGACTAAATTTAAGTCCCATAATAGAACCTGGAATGGTTTTGGAGGGTAAACATTAGTCAGACCCTTGAGAAATTGTACCACTAGAGGAATTTTGAAATACGATGGTTCCTCCGCAGTGCGCTTGAAGATAGAAAGCGCTGCGAGATAGCCTTTTACAGTGCCAACTTGAAGGCCTGAGTTTGCCAAGTAGAGTAGAAACGATAACACCGTTGGTGTATCACATGAAAAAGGGTCGATATTCTCTTCCCTACACCAGCTGCAAAACTTGTTCCAACGGCAGCGGTATAAAGACTTTGTTGCTGGTCTTCTGGCCGAAAGCAACACCTCCATGACGTCATCAGGGAGATCCCAATCCTTCTACCTCAACCTTTCAGAAGCCAAGCATGAAGGTTGAGGGTTCTGATGTGTCTGGATGGAGAACCTGACCTCCCTTCTGCGAGAGAAGATTCTCTGAGTGGAAGACGGATTGGAGGACAGATGGACATATCTAGAAGGTCCGGGTACCACGTTCTCCTGGCCCAGTCCGGGGCAATTAGGATCATGGTTTTCCGGAATCTTCTCAACCTCCTGATCATTTGAGGAATAACGGACTGGTGGAAATGCGTAGAGGAGTGGAAACTCCCAGTCCACTACGAACACGTCTCCTAGAGCTCCTCTCGGGGGAAATTCCCTTGAACAGAACAGATCGCACTTCCTGTTGGTGCTTGTGGCGAACAGATCCACCTGAGGGGTTCCCCAAAGGGCGAAGATCTCTTGAAGGACTTCCTGAGCTAGCTCCCATTCGTGGGAGACTGTGCTCTGCCTGCTCAGAGCGTCCACTGTCAAATTCTTCACTCCGGCTAGGTGGACTGCCGATAGAGAGATTCCTTCCCGAATTGCCCAAAACCAGAGCTGCATTGCCTCTCTGCACAGTGGCAGTGATCCTACGCCTCCTCTCTTGTTGAGGTAGTGCATGGCCACTGTGTTGTCCGTCATTATCAGGACATTTCTCCCCTGTACTGATGGCAGGAAAGCTTTCAGCGCTAGTCTGATCGCTCTCCGCTCTAATAGGTTGATATGTAGTATGGACTCCTATGGAGACCAACGACCGCTGATGGTCAAGTCGTTGGCATGGGCTCCCCACCCTGTGAGCGAGGCGTCCGACTACTGTTATCTCCGGCCATGGTTGCCAAAACATTTCTCCTTTCAAGATGTTCTCTGAATAGACCCACCATTGAAGGTCGTGGGCTACCTTGTCTGGAATCCGGAGGAGGTCTGACAGTCTCCCTGAGAATTGTGACCACTGACTTCTCAGTGCCCACTGAAGAGATCTCATTCTCAGGCGAGCCTCTGGCACAAGGAAGATGCAGGATGCCATGAGGCCTAGCAACCTCAAAAAGTCGAAGGCTGGGAGACGCTGGGCATTCTGAAACTTGGTGACCATCTGTAGAATATCTTGAGCCCTCACCTCTGGTGGCGAGGCTTTTCCCAGGGAAGTGTCCAGGACCGCTCCAATGAACTGGAGTCTCTGAGACGGTATCATCTGTGACTTCTTTAAATTGAGGGAGAAGCCCAGTCTGAAGGAAGAGGCAGACATAATCTAGCTGGGTCCGGGCCTGTTCTGAAGATACGGCCCTGATCAGCCAATCGTCCAGGTAGGGATAGACGTGGATCCCGTCCCTCCTTAGACTCGCCGCCACTACCTACATCCGCTTGGTTAAGACCCTCGGGCGGAGGTCAGCCCAAATGGCAGAACTCGAAATTGATAATGAGAGTTGCCAATTGCGACCCTCAGGTATTTCCTGCGCTTGAGATGGATTGGCACATGGAAATAAGCATCCTGAAGGTCCAGAGATACCAGCCAGTCCTGGAGCTGGAGGGCCTGAAGGATCTGAGAGAGAGTTACCATCTTGATCTTGTCCTTCCTGAGGAACTTGTTCAATTCCCGTAAGTCCAGGATGGGTCTCAGTCCTCCGTCCTTCTTTGGTATGAGAAAGAAGGGGGGGGGGGGGGGGGGGGGGGGCGGGAGTACCAGCCCTTGTTCCTGTCCGCTACAGGTACCGGTTCTATGGCACCTTTCTCTAGCAGGTCCATAATTTCCTGCAAGAGGAGCGGATCTGAACCTTTTAGGGAGCTGTTCCCCAGTGGATGACATTGAGGGATGTGTAGGAAGGGTAGGCAGTAACCTTGGGCAACTGTCTCCAACGCCCAAGCATCTGACGTTATAGCCTGCCATTCCGTCAGATGGTGAGTTAACCTGCCCCCTACAGGTGTCTTGTGTGCGAAGGCCTCAGAGTGGTTTGGGGGCGGCTGATGCAGATGCCGAGGGTAAAGAGGCACCTGCTGCTGCTGCTGTCTTAGTACCTTTGACCCGTCCACCTCGGGTGGATCTTCTTTGGCCACTTTGAGCCGGCTGTCCTCTGCCTTTTCCGAATGCGGAATAATAGCGAAAGGACTTTCCTCTCCCAGAGGTTCCTGAGGGGCGAAAAGGAGTTTGACGGATAGCAGCTCCCAAGGATTTTGCTGCTGCTTTAGCCTTTTTTCCAAATAATGAAGAGCCGTCAAAGGGCATATTCAAAAGTCTGGCCTGTACATCTGGAGCAAAGCCAGACTTTCGCAACCACACATGCCTGCAGATTGTTGTACTAGCCGCCATGGCCCTGCTGATACTGTCAGCAGAATCAATGCCAGTTTGAAGAGACTCGCACATGGCATCTTTGCCATCTTGAATGATGTTAAGGAAGGCTTCCTTCTCCTCTCCATCGGGTATGCAGTCAGCCGCTGATGAAGCACATAATGTATGACTGAACCTGGCGAGCGTACAGGTGGCGTTGATGGACTTCAACGCCATACTACAGGCAGAGAAGACTTTCTTACCTCTTGTCATCCCTGTCCTGTGGGACAGTAGGGTAAGCAGTCCTCCTGCTGGATGACGTTGCCGCTTGAACCACCAGGCTCTCTGGGGTCGGGTGTTTTGACAGGTATTCAGGGTCAGCAGCCGCTACCCTATACTTTGTCGACAGTCTTATTGACTGCTGGGATGACTTCAGGAGTCTCCCAATTGGATGCAATTTTTCTTTGTAGGGCTGCATGGAAGGGGACCACCGGGTCCTCCTGTGGGCCTTTGTCCAATATATCCGTTAGATCATCCTGTTGGAAAACAGGTGAAGGCGCAGACCAACACATAAACTCAATTATTCTAGCCATCAGGGTTCTATATGGTGTTTCGGCATGTTCCCCTGGGTCTGGCTTTACAAATTCTACTTCTGGGGAAGTGTCAAGTCCATTGGCCTCATGAAGTGAGTCCTGTAGTTCCTTCAGCCTCCTTTCTTCAGAGGTGAAATCCTCTGCAACAGGCAGTGAGGATCTCGGTAAATCAAAATTTTCTTGATCAGAGTCTTCTCTTTCTTCATAAATTGAAGAAAGACCAGGGTATTCTGATCTCCGAAATGGAGTAAAGCCCATCTCTAGGGCCGAAGGAGCCAAACTCTTAGTTATTGGACGAGGAAATGTCGAAGTCGTCGACGCCGATGTAACCGGCCTCGAAGGCGCTGAAAAAGGCGTTAAAAAAACTGGAAGGGGCCTTGAAGAATTCGAGAGGATCGGGATCCTACTCGAGGGCATCGACGACAGTCTCGGCGTCGTGCCGGAGGCCCTTGAAAACACTGTTGGCTGTGGAGCCTTGGTCCTCTCATCGGCGTCGACGATGGCGTCGAGTCGATCGACCGATGCGTCGAGGAACCCTTCGAATCTTCGACGACGGCGAAGACGGTGCCTTCTTACCCGATGGCTCATGGCGCTCTCGGGTGGAATGTTTCGCCGGGTGCTGCGACTCGCGGCGTTTTGATTTTTTGGGTTTTTCACCCGGGGTATCACCGTCAGCTGTCTTCGAGGGGGTCGAGGCCGCGTTCTCGAAGAGGCTTAACATTTTCTTTCTGAATTCCTCCCACTCAGCTTGAGAACTGTGTTTGGTGGGACAGGAAACTCTTTCTGGGGACACCAAAGACGGCAAGGAATGGGACCTTCGACGTCTCTTTTTTGAGTGTCTAGATCTCGATGAATGGTGGGAGCTGCTTCATGATCTAGAATGGGAGTGTTTGACGGTGAGGAGACAAATGCCTCGACCCGGCCGACAAAACCTTCGAGGAGGATTTGGCTGACTTACCTCTCTCGAGCTTCCCCTTTCGCTCCTTCAGGGCTTTCGCCGTCATGGACATGCAGTCCTCACACTCCGAACAATGGTGCTCGGACCCCAAGCACCATAAACAGACCCTGTCTGGATCCGTTATTGACATTTATTTACCGCAGTCTCGACATTTCTTGAAGCCGGATCGCAGCGTTGTCGGTTCTGATGAAGAAGCCATCGAGAACGATAAGGAACATTCGTCGAAATAGATTTAGATAAACCTGACTGAACTGAGCAACGACGTTCCGAGGCCCCACGAAGCGCGGAAAAACGGAAATGAGCAACGGACGCAGCGCGTGTCTATTTATGGGCATGGTGACGTCGGCGCCGATACGGTGGCCGTCGAAGGACATCCACTCGGCGGACGTCGACGCGCAGCGCCCTCTGCAGAAAAAAATTCCGAGGCCAGCAAGTGGAAACGTATATCAAAGTTAAGGAATACGTCGGAGGACACAATCCCTTCGAAACATGCTTTGCGTTTTCTGCACCTGCAGCGTGACACTCATCGTGTTCGGATCAGTCTCCAGTAGGCCTCAATCTTTCTTCTGCACTCAGCTCCTGCAAGAACAAGAACACTGTTAGGAACAACCTTACCTTGCGGCGCTTCTGCCCATCATTCATCGCTCCTTCTGTTCTGCGGGCATCTTCAGCGTCGTCATTCCCATCCTGGCATGCAGCTTCCTAAGGAAAAGGGAAAACAACAGGAAAAAAAAGGCATTGCTAAGCATTCTGCAAATCTTCGCTTATTTTTAAATACTGTACGAGCTTCAAACGCTTACCTGAATCCCAGCCGCTCTGGGGGAACTCTGTCTCCAGAACTTCTTATCCATCTGCAAGAGGGAAAAGATACTCCAGGTTAGCGTGGAAACATCTAGAGGTGCCGCATACCGCGCTAACCCACTGCATGTGTTCTTCATAACCGGCATCCACGCTGAAAATGTCACGGCACTTAAGACACAGAAAAAGAACTCCGTTAGGGAGAATTCTCTGTTAAGGCTAATTTCCCAAACCTAGTGAGTCCCCCAGCAGCCTTGCTGGATTTTTGGTGTTTATTTTTTTCTCCTGCTAAGAGTGAGACTCTTTCTCCCACTCAGACATGATTTGAGATATCCTTTGACTTTGTAATGCGTTTGATGGGCTATGGGGTCTTTTACTCCATAGGGTTTCATGTATTTTTGGTAAGTGTGTTACACAGCACCCTCAGTGCAGTAACACAGGGGTGTCAGTGACCCCCAAACATAGACACCATACCCTGGGACTGACTACTGTCTCCCAGGGCATGTAAAGTCACCATGGACTTTACTAGTCTTACATTGTGAACAGAACCAGTACAAACCATCATATTGTGGAAGTACTGGTAGGGGTAATTAGATTGCCCCTGGGTCTGTTTTTCGAGGGGGCACTGTGCAGTACCCCCTCGTCGAGTTTCTGGCTGGTGGCAGTGGTTACCATGGGATTTTCCCATTCATTTTAAACGCACCACTTTTTTTGGTGCAATGTTAAAGATACCGCCAGGCTATTTATTTAATATTTATTCCCCGCTTGGGTCTTTTTGCCAAGTCAAGCCCTTTGTTCCACTTTTTGGCTGGCTTCTGCACAGAAGCCTCCAAAAGTGGTGCCACTCTGTCTGGGTGTACAGGATGTGTGGGAGGGGCGTTTAGGCACCCTGGACTGAGTTGCCTCAGCAACTCAAATCGCACTCTTGTGTGATTGGCCCAGTGGTGAGCCGCCCTGCTCACCACTTAGCATGTTTGAGTGACAGCTAGGACTGATGATTGGGGGTTTTCTGCATAAAAGCAGCGCTTCGGGGACTGGAACTTCAGAAGTCGCCACAGGACCAAAGAATCCGAAGAGGGAGAAGCTGAGCCGACCTGCAACGACGACACCACCAGTGGAGCCCTGCTGAACCGTCTCACCACTTCCCAACGACAGAGAAGATCTTCATCCTGGAGAGTCTTCTTCCTCTGAACTGGTGGGGATAACCAGTTCGCCCTCTTTTCGCCTTCTTGGATCGTCTCGTGGTCGAATCGCCCGTGTCAAGCACCCCGGCGGCCAGATAGCCACGCTTCACCACTACCGCGAATAAAAGGGTAGTACCTTTTAACCGGGAAACTCTGAGGCTGGTTTCTTCCCTGGCAGTGCAACGACCTCCAGCTTTCCTCCACGTCAAGATCTCTTCTCCTGGATGAAGCGCCGACTTGCATCCGCTGCCAGGAACAACTGCCCCCGCTGGAGCTTTCTCACCATTTCAGGTACTGTGTCCCGCCTGGTCTCCCTTGCAACAGACTGTTCAAGGTGTCCCGTAAATCCTTGACTTTCTATCCTGGGGTGACTTGGGACCTGCTAACTTTTTCTGAACTGATCCAACCCTTTTTGAACTATCTGCAACAACTCTTTAAAGTACTATTCAACTGTGTGATCTTGGACACATTCCGCCTTGCTCTCTCCAAGAGTGGTCCTGGCCTATGACTTTCTTGCTCCTCAGTAGACTGCCTTTTCTGACTCGCTCTGGTTCCCTTAAAGTGTTGGTATTGTGTATTTTCCTAATTCTGCCTTTTTCCCTCCCTTTTTAATTAACTTATTGGAGTGCCATCTTAAGGTAAGCGCTCACCTCTGTCTGAAAATAAGTGGCGTTTTAACTTAAAACTTGTTCAATAAGTAATCAGGGATGTATATATATTGATAGTGACAGTGTTTGAACTTGCTTGCCATATTAGTGTTAGTGTATTTTACAAGTGTGTTTTTAAATAAATAATTATATACTTTTATACCCAAGCTCTGGTCATGTATCTCTGTACCTATTTTGTATACTCTATATACTGTCAAACTCTTCTTGAGCGAAGTCTGGCTGCTCAGCCACAGCTACCAGGTAAATCTGGGTGGTACAGACTGCTACCAATCGGGTTTACTGCCAACACCTGTAGTCCTAAGCCTTTTGCAGTGGTCCCTAAGGGAACTGCACAGGTTTCTGCCTAAGCTCCGTTCAATGCAAATACAAAAGGGGTGCATCGCGCTCTCACTCACCTTCGGCGCTACTCATCTCAGCAGCACGCCGCCATCCCCGGACACCGGCCATCATCTAAGGAAGGAAAGGAACGAAGTTAAAGAACTGTTCAAAAGACGCATTATACTTACCTGTCGGACTCTTGCCAGTGAAGTAACTAGGCAGCAACGAGCCTGCATCAATCAACGCACCCCTGCGCTGAAAGCAGGACGGAGAGCACACTATCCAAGAAAACAAGGTGAGCTGTGGATCAAAGGGAAGGACCGGACCCCGGGGAAGAAGGGGTTCAAGCACACAGAGACCATAGGGAGTTAAACTCTACCAATCCTGTGTTTCAGGCCCAGTCTCCAGTCGAATAGCCTCCAGGGAAGGGTTCGAGGTCGTAAGAGGTCAGAACAGGCTGAGTGACGTCCCCGTGGATACCAGGTGAGCGTTACATCCGCTGAAAGGCACTGAGCGCGGTGGTCTGAATTGTGGAGGTCGGGCGAATTCCACGCAGTACCCGTGGGCGACCGTCTTTATGATGCACTGGTCTGAAGTTATCACCTCCCATGCTGTGAGGAAAGATGTTAAGCGCCCTCGACCGGGCTGACATGGGAGGGGACCTAGATCTGATGGTCATTTCTGACTGGAGGCTGCGGCTCCTCTAGGATTGGGGCCTCTACCGTTGGCTTTGCCGCGTCGCTGACCCCTTTGAGGGAATGCAGGGCTTCCTGATGTTTGTCAGGCATTGAAGTTTCCCGTGCCATAGTTGTTCCTACTTGCATGGGACTGCCCTTGAAAGGATCACCGAGAATTATTTCCTCTATGGGGGAGTGGGGGGGGGGGTGATCTTTGAGTGATTTGTTGCAGAGACTTAACAGTCTCATGCTCCTTTTTGGCTGTTTCTAGGGCCTCATCGACCACCTTTCCAAAGAGGTTAGCTTCTTCAATTGGTTTATTGATGAGCGAGACCTGCGTTTCAGGTTTAAATCTATTTAATATATATACTCCCTATGGTCTCTGTGTGCTTGAACCCCTTCTTCCCCGGGGTCCATCCCTTCTCTTTGATCCACAGCTCACCTTGTTTTCTTGGATAGTGTGCTCTCCGTCCTGCTTTCAGCGCAGGGGCGCCTTGATTGATGCGGGCTCATTGCTGCCTAGTTACTTCACTGGCAAGAGTATGCAGCCAAGTGTGCCTTTTAAGTAAGGTTCCTTAGGCCTTTTAAGTAAGGTTCCTTGTCTGCTGTTTCAGCCGTGTCCAGAGTGTTCTTTATTACATTCTGGTTCACCAGTCTGCCTTCGGCCAAAATAGTGAGAAGCTTAGACCTGATGGGCTCTGGAACCTCTTTGAGACCTTCCTATACTAGGTTCCATTGAGCGTCGGCATAACTCGCCAATAGCGTAGTTTATTTGCTATGCGCGTGGTATATGCGGCAGCCGAGGTAACCCATTTACCTAGGGCACATCGCCTCTGATTCCCTATCTGGAGGCGCCTCCCCCGTAGCAAGGGGTACTCCTGCCCGTTTCCGGGTGGTAGTCACTACCAGGGAATCGGGGGTGGCGTGCCCTTTAATGTATTGAGGGTCCAAAGGAGTGGGCTGAAATAACTTTTCAACTCTTGGGTTCACTGCCCGGGTTTGAGCTGGTGATACCAGGGAGGGAGCCAATCTTCTCTTAACAGAATTAAGGAGGGGAATGGCCTGGCTAGAGGGAGGTTTCTCCTTAAGAATATCCTCTACAAAGTCCTGCTCAGGCACTGCCTCTTGAGTAGAGATTTGAAAATGCTCAGCTGCCTTCTTTAACATGGTATTGAAGACCATCTGGTCGTCTACAGGCGAGGCCTGGCAAGCCGGGGTAGACGGAGGGGAATCCAGGCACAATACATCAGTGTCCTGATCTTGATGGGGAAGCGTCCATGGGTCCGTCCTCACTTGCTGGGTTTCTTACCAATTGTCTGTGGCATCTGCCTGGTCCTCATTGTAATTCTGTAGGAAGGAAGGTTCTTCATCTTCACTGTAAATGTCCCTTTAAATATCCATCTGGACGATGTCTTCATGCTGGACGGGGACAGAAGGCTGATCTTCTTGGAAATGTGAAGCAGATTGAAGATTAGGCTCTCCACAAGGTCTTTTCGGGGAAGGATGCTCAGAAAAATTGATAATTCTTTCAAGACAGTACATACACCCTTCAAATTTCTCCCTAGTCCATTTAGAGGACCCACAAGGGCCTACGGGTGGAAAAGCGTCGTGTTCCGCCCTTCGGCGCCAAAAATTGTCTCTCAGGGTGTTGGAAAGAGGCTCTTGACTGTCCTCATAGGCATCGTGAGAGTCGGTGCACCATGGCGTACCCAAAACATAAAATACATTTCATTTTTACAATTCATCCAAATTTTACATTGTCAGTTTATGATATATAATATTAAAATTCAACTGGTTACTTCTCTAATTATACAACTTTAACAAAAAAAGGAAAACAAATTAAAACAAGTAAATTCCATAACAATCTAGAGTAAAATTATATCAACACCTCTCTTCATTTCTCAATTAGATCTTATTTACTACAACAATGTCTTCATCACTTGGTTTCAATTTTAATGCCTTCAAGTAATTCATTATTGCATAACCGATTAGTCTTGACTGTATGTTAAATAGATAACACCATAGCTTCTGATCATCTAATGTTCGATAATCTTCAAAATATTTTCCAAAGTGGATAGTTCTGATGTGTGCCAACTTTGGACAATGCACCATAATATGCTCGTAGCGGCACAATTAGTTTACAAAGACAGTTGGATAACACCTCATCAGGATCTCTCTGGTACGCCACAAATTTAATCTGAAGCAAAGGAGTACAGAGCGATGATGCATATTTGGTGATTTAACCAAATAGGGTTCAATAGTCCCATATAACTTAGCTATGAATGGATTTTTTGCAGTCTTTATACTTCAAACACTGGTTCCTGTTTGTAATCCAGTCAAATTCCCATAGTTTGACCTTTGCTTTATTAGGATTTGTAAGCAGTAATTCTTTAGTAATATCTGCATCAAGCAGGAACTCCTCCGCTTTAGATTTCCAGCATTTGACAAAATTGTCATTTGAATTTCCAACATAATCTGCTACTACGCCTAGCAAACCATTATGTATCGTATTGTCCAGACATTTCCTATACAATGAACATATCTTCCATTAGTAATGCCCTTGCGTAGAAATTAGGCCTAGTTCGTGCCTTATCGGGGCTATTGGAGCTGAGGGAGGAAGATTAAGCACTGATTTCCAGTACTTGCCCTCAATCCTGTCCCATTAGAGTTGGCTTTTCCACTTTTTCGTTTCAGACCCATATAGTAATATAGGCATGGCTTTTTGTTTGTAGTAAATTACAACCGGAAGAATTGAACATTTACAGTATTTGGCCTTAATTATAAACGCCTGAGATATAATTGTTAGCAATTTGGCTTTTAGGCTTGAGTCATGGTAGGTTGACATGATGATTATTAATGCTTACTCCCAAGTAAGTATAGTTTGGGCATTAACCAACAAAGTATCACTGAACTCCAGACTACGTTTGATTTAATATAAAGATACTAAATAAACTACATTATACTCCCTGGCATAGTAGGGAAATCAACTCACAGTGCATTCAAACCTGCCCAAAATGCAACACAGAAGATGCAGATACAATCCATATGCTGTGGAGATGTGGACCAGTTGCTGACTTCTGGAAACAGATTTCACAAACGTTGACATGGTAGCAATCCCGTCTACAACCCAGCTGCTAAAATAAATCCTGGGAGACATAGGCAAAGCGGGCATAGAAACCCAGAGACCGTTTAACCTAGGTTGTATAATTGCCAAGAAATGTATCCTCTTAAAATGGAAGGCTAGAGAGGCCCAGACACTGATATGTGGCTCAAGGAGCTGGCACATGTGAACAAAAATGAAGAGGGATATATACAAACTACAGTCTCTACATCAAGACCTAAGAAGGGAATAGTTTACCTGTAACTCCATTTCGCCAGCATTGGTATCTTGAGGGTTCCCAGTCTGACAACGGGGAATATTCTAAGCATGTGAATCCATGAAAGATCCAATGTTGGAGAAGGGAATAGTTTCTTACCTGTAACTCCATTTCTCCAGCATTGGTATCTTTCATGGATTCACATGCTTAGAATATTCCCCGTCGTCAGACTGGGAATATTCTAAGCATGTGAATCCATGAAAGATCCAATGCTGGAGAACATATGGGCCCCATAACGCGCTTTTTATGAAAAGGAAACTCCGGACCACATTCCAAGGCAGAATCACTAATACGAGCACTGCAAAGAGACGTGCAAATAGCTTGATGTACTCTAAAGACTCAATCGTAATATATATATTTTAACGTCATGTGTAACAATATGGTAATCCTTGTAAACATGCTATATGCTAACATAATTGTATGTAGGCGCCACTTATTAAACTTAGTTTTTTTTAAAACATAGGTAGAAAATATGCCTAAAATACTGCCGCTGGTGTTCCCGCGGAATACTGCAAGTGGTATTTGAGCAAACCCTAAATTGGTATGGAAAGAGTTTTGGGATAAGGGGTGGAGCAAAAGGGGAACAGAAGGGGGTGAAGAGGCGCATTGAGGATGTAGTGCAAAGGAAGGACACTGGAGGTTGAAGGCTAAGTTAAATAGTGTGACTGAGACCAAAGTACAAATCTGGGAAGGTAAGTCACCAGGTGGAGTGACTGTTCCAGAGATCTGTGCCTGACCTGCATGCCATTGCACAGATCCTGGGACTGGCTCAACGCTGTTCTTTTGTCCGACAAAGTGATACATACATACTTGTTTCATGGACGTTAGTTTCAAATAAAACTACCAATTGTCAGGTTTACTTATTCATGTGCTTGGAAAGTCAGATTTATTAACCAGTGTGCTAGTTTAGCTTTAGAATGAACAAAACACTTCCTGAACATTTGTTATTCAAATAATGATCATGGAATAGAAGAATATGAAGTCACATTTGGAAGCAGGAAGCTAGGGATCAAATCACTGCCTTCCACAACTGACATGTTATGATCCTGAGCAAATCACTTTTATTCCCTGTGCCTTGTTTTCATTAACTTTCTGTGGGCAAAGTCTCACTCATATGGGTTTATATTCTGTATTAGTACCCAGAGAGGGACAATCAGTTTGCAACAAGCGATCGTATTGCCCCTCGTCTGGTCGTTACCACCCCGACAAAGCCTTTGTTGGGCCAGTCGCAGGAGCATCCTGGCCGCCATGGAAAGGGAGCATGGACTACCTGTAGTCCCTTCTCGCTGTTCCATGAGAGCCATCTTCTTCGTTTACTTTTCTTTTCATTTTGAATGTCCGCCATGGAAAGGGACTATGTATAGTCCCTTCACCCAGTTCCGTGGCAGACATGATATGATGCAGCATTTATAATGCACCTGTACACAAATGTTTCTAGGTACGAAAGACAAGGAAGGGGGACACTAAGGGAGGACAAAATAACTGTCTTACTAGGACTTGTGTCATTCAGATCGAACAAGTAGGGGGAAGAGGGAAGGCGAGAAGTGCCAGGGGGGAGAGCAAGGGGTAGGTGCATTTAACTCACAAGTAAAGCCAGCGGGTGGCTCATAAGTGCAGATAGAAGGGACTGTAAGGTTTCAGATGCCGTCCCTTAAGTGCTGGGGATCCCGGAGGCAGTGTAAGGGTAACTGAACATGCAGGAGCCTGGGCCCGAGTTCAGAAGATGAGCAGTGCGCAGAGCAGTCCGGTGCATCAGCCGTGGAGAGGAAGAGAGAAAGCAGAAGCGAAAAGAAAGGTCTTGAGTTGCTTCCAGAACCGTTGGTGGTTGCGATCAAGTTTGAGGGAGGCTGTTCCACGGAGGGGGAGGGGCCCAACCGAGGAGATCGATCTACCCCCAACTCTCTGCTTGGAGAAGCATCTTACCCTCAGAGTTGGAAGTGGATGAGCGGAGAGCTTGAGAAGGAAGATGTTTTTAAAGATAAAGTTGGAGGTAGAGTGGTCCCAGGCTCCAGAAAGCCTTGTGGATAATGCAGAGGGTCTTGTAGTTGATCCTTGCAGCCACAGGGAGCCAGTGAAGAGTTTTCAGAGCTGGAGAGATCCAATCCCTGGGCTTGAGGCCAAAGACAAATCTTGCAGTCCTGTTCTGAATAAGTTGTAAAAGTCGAAGAGTAGAGGCAGGACGATTTGGAAAGAGGCTGCTGCAATAGTCCAGTCTAGAGAGGACCAGAGCTCTGGAGACAGTGAGCTTCTGAGGGAAGTGAGAAAAGGAGTATACCTCTGAGGTGGTGCAGCTGATAGTTTGACGTCTTAGGGGTGTCAGATGTGAGGAGAGAAGAGGGTGGAGTCGAAGTTGACACCAAGGTTCTTAGCCTCACAGGAAGGAGCAGGAATGGGGCCCAGAGTGGTTGGCCAGAGAGAGAGGCAAGGAGGGAGCAGGAGACCCAATGAGGATCTCTTACTGGTATTAAGGTAGAGATCATTGGTAGCACATCATTCCTGAATTGCGACCAGACAGTCTGGAATGAGAGAAGAAGCAGAGGTGGCTGAGGGGAGCCTAAAAGAGAGCAGAGTCATCCTCATAACATTGAAAATTGTAGGAAAGAGGTGCCAGGTAGTGGTTGAAAAGCCAGGGAGAGGGGTTAGACCCCAGGGGAACACCAAATCTTTGTTTCCTTCTTATCAGTTGCGAAACTCCAACGCTGTTTTGCAATTAAAAAAATATATACTATTAGTCCCCCGATCTAACGGGTCGGGGTACTAACAGCAATAAGCCCCTCACTGGGGGTGGACGCATTACTGCTTCTACTGAAACGGTAATGCCCCTGTCTGGCAGCTCAGGGCTTATTGCTCAAGTGTTACTCCATAAATAAATATTAATTTACGTGGTAGACAAGTATGTTTTGTGCTATGGCGTTGGATGGCAGAACGCCAATATGGGGTTACCAATACATTCTATCTTCTTGAAGTATTCAGGCATGGGAGACAACACAACACACAAGAACCACGCTGAAACTGTAAGTAGGAAATGTACTCTATTTCTTCAGTTACAGCAGAAGGTCAGGCAGGAGAAAAGGGAGAATACATCCTTCAGGTTCAGGGTCCCATGCTCAAGACCCCAGCAATGGTCACTCTCAGAATTCCAAGTCACTTGCATTCCACATTCCATCAGGCTTTCTCAAAGCATCACCTAGCACACAAGCATATAGGATACAACACACCTCCTTCCCTAACAGAAGACAAGTATCAACTGTGAGGAATCCTGCAGAGTCATCACTGAACCACAGCCTAAAGTCTCTTCCCATGTGGCCAGGGAAAGGCAGTCGCTACCTGATCCTAACCCTGGGGTGGCATCACGGGGATCACATGGTATGAGACAGCTGTCAGTGTGAAATGGTGACTCCCTTATGAGAAACACAGCGTTCCTCTTCTTACGAGAATGAGTATCCTATAATTCCAAAATATCTAATGGCATGCTGTCAATGCACAAGTCTCTCCCATGAGAAAACTCAAAGAGCATTCCATGTAAAGTCACCTAAACAGAATAAGTTTTGTACCTTGGGAATTCATTAATCAAATGGGATATCCTCTCATTATCATGATCCAGTCTTATAACCCCAATGTCAAAGCACATATTCACATAACTCCTTATTCACATAACATCTCCTAGAGCTGCTAACTTTCAGTTCACAAATCAATCAGAACTAAATAGACATGGCAAACATAAAACCGGTATGGACTTCTAGATCCGTAATTCCTATGGTAATGGGACGAGGAAGAGGAACAAAGTTAATGATAAATGGTGCTACTAAGAAGACTGCAGTCGAGTGGTTTCAATTCAAATCACTTAAAGGGGACATTTAAATGTGGGCATGATCCACAGGTGAAGGTGTGAGTAGCATGGCCAGAAGCAGTCAGGAGAGAAACCGATAAGGTAGAGAAAGCCACTGAAGGCTGAAAAACAGTTGCAGTCGAAGCAGAAGTGAAAGAACCAGCAGAAGCGGACATGGGAAGAGAAGGAGTGCACTTTTGCAGGGTACGTTCAGCAGGTAGCAGAATCGTGGAAGACAGCAACAGGGAAAGAAGCCCAGCTGTACGGGAGATGCACTCCCGACCCGATGGGAGTCGCTCGGGTGTGCTGGAGGACACAGATACCAGACTGAGCCTGTGGAGCTGCAGAGTAAGGCTGTGCAAGCGACAGCAATTACAGGGGATAAGTCATTGGTATTGCCGGACTGCAGCGGAACATTTGTCAATAAAGGACAGTTTTGAATATCGAACAAGAAGGGAGAAAAAGGGAAACACGTGTGCATTTCTCCTTTCACGAGATATCAGTTTGGCGAATACAGTAGCCCACTTTGTCAACAGCCAAGAGACAAAGTGGAGATAAAAAAGGGCAACAAAGGCACAAATCTCCTTTCGTGAGATAGCAGTTTGGGGAAAACTGTAACCCATATTGCCAACAGTTAAGAGGCTATAAAGACAGGCAAACATTGTACAACCCTCATCACTTGAGATATTGGTATGGAGAAACGTGGAACAGTTATTGCCACTAGTAGAAGAGACAATTTACAGTTGTAGGAGTTTTTCTTCCTGGCAGGCGATTAAAGCAGGAAAGGAACAACCAGTAGTTGTAGACAAGTGAACCAGGAAAGAAATAGTTTCTTTCCACAATACTTTAACCACAGGCAATTTCTTCAAAGCAACTATTAACTTTCTCGTCCTGACAAACTGTTATATAACAAAACGATATTTGCTGTGCTGTCCTGAGAAAAGTATTCCACCGGAAGAATAATTGTGATATTATAGCAGCATTACATCTTGGGAAGAATACTTTGTGGAAGAAACAGTTGCTTTGGTTTTGAACAAGTGTTTTCGTGAAAGAGACATTTAGCATTGAACTGAATAGAACTTTGTTGAATCAGAACTTTTTCAAAAGTCTTCCTGAATTGATTCAGGGGAAGGGAACCAAACCCTGGTCACAAGGAGTGCTTTGTGAGCATTAGAAGTTTTAACTTTTGCACATTTTTGTTGAACTGAAACCAGATACATTTACCTAATGCACTTGTATACATTAGTGTGAGGGTCAGATACATTTGGACACAAGGTCAATTTTCTTTAGTGTTAATTTGCTATGTAGGAACATTCTTGTTAGGATAGGGACAGATGGGCATTTATCTGACCCCTCTTTACTTTTAATTATTTTGGCAAACATTGAGAAGACTACAACTGTGTGTCAGTCTCATTTCTGACCCCTCACACAACCTAACACTAAAGTCCCACACACTCAGAACAAACACCTTACAAACAACAACACACAACTGGAAAACGTATACTCCAAAGTAAAAGCAATACTCCCTTATGCAATGGCCTGCTACACCAGGCCCATGGGTCTACCACACCGAAGCACGAACTACCCACAAGAGGGTATAAACTGTTACCTTCTCTGCACTCAACCATCAAAACATAACCTTGTTATGTCCTGACCCACCACAGCAGGGCCTCAGTTCTGACCCCGTGAGCACAACCCCACTTACCTAAACAGAACTTCCGTCCACACAAACCGAAATCCTGTCATGCCATCAACCACCTATTAAACGTCCTGAGAAAACAACCACAAGCTCCACAAGACCTACAAACCAACCGCAAGCACCCACACGCACCCCAACCAAAAGCACATCCACATTCCCTTAGGAACAAAAAAAAAAAAAAAGGAAGAACAAAGAAAGTTCACTCACTAGACAAAACACATTAAACAAACCTACTGCAAGAGAGCAGGACAAAGAAACCCACGTACATGGTTGAATAGTCCATATTCATGTGGAAACCAAACTTCCCACCCAGAGACAAGTTAGTGACTCCTAAGCCCAGGTGACACGCCAAGATACTTACAATTTTCTTTAAAAATCTTGCAAACATCAAGCCTTGAATGCTTCAACTACATTTCCTGACTTTCTGCACAATAGTGCACTAATGTCTACTCCCTGGCATAACTCCTTTGACAACTAATGTCTGTATAACTTCAAACTTTCTGCAGGCCCGTGTACTAATGTCTACCAACGGATTAACTCAAAGCACAACTTGCGCCTCCCAAACAACTCCTACTCGCAATGTCCAGTTAGTACTAGTGCTACTTCACACAGCGTGCAACTACTACACCACTACTGCACAACACGTTCATCTAATGTTACAACTGCTGCACCAACTATGTATGTTCATCCATAACTTCTACTACTGCCCCTCAAACGCTTCCCATACTTCACTAAATTTCTTCAAACACACACCATTCCACAACATGCACTACAGTGAAAATGTAAACAAAAGCCCAGACTACCCCCAAGTGAAGTGGTGATCAGGCACCACCCTCAAATTTCCTAAAATAAAATGTTGACACATTTTATACACATTAGTACCCATGGTGAAACTAACATACATGCTCGTGGTGTACCATTTTCAACACCAGTTCCCCAACCACATACTTAAACTCTTCATGATGTACCAATTACACCCACACATCTAACTAAAATACACATACTACACAACATTATGCTTCTCACTGTGCCCTAATCTGCACACCAACATTAAACTCTGTCCGTAATGGTGTATTTTATCGTTCAACATATCAAATACTACAGCTACGCAATAAAACTCAACTATTACTAAACATATACCGACATCCACTACAATACTGCTATAGTTCCACCTATCAGATTAGTCAGCCCTGTGAAATAAGCCTTAATTTTTCATATATACTTGCACACATCAACATACATTAAAATAAAAACATGCATGGTATTAGAAAATTGCATTACCTGTTATTTCCTTCAATACTGTGCCAATCTACCTTTCCCTAACTCACTGCAGTCAATGTTAACTTGAACCCTCCCCCAATATTCATCAACATATTCAACATAATGCGACACAAACACAAAGCAGCCATTACGCGACAGTAGAGACTAGTTCCCATCCGAGAAACGGACCCACTCTTCTTCACGTGACTTCTCACGTCATTGTGATTTTCCCGGAGCAATGAAGCGGTTCCGGAGCAATTTCATTGAGCGCTGAGCGGGAAGGCTGTGGCTGCCGGTGCAAGTGGGCATTTTCTTCACGATACCGGGAATGTTTCTCTATAAAACCCGGGAGCGTCTGACTTTGTCTTGTTCCTCGTCATTTTTCTGAGCGGGATCCAGGAAGGCACTGGCTACCAAGCTAAAAGAGCACCAGCAATCCGTGTACTCTTGGCTGGCTGAGAACACAATTTGCATTTTCTTCGGGATACCGTGAACGTTCCTGCAAGTCACCAGGTTGAGACAGGGAGCGGAAAATTACATTTCCTTTAAAAAATCATGTTCAGCTTGGGTCTGGAGGGAAAGGGACACAGTGGTGTGGGTCTGGAGGGAGGGATAGGGACAATGGTGTGGGTCTGCAGGGAGGGATAGGGACACAGTGGTGTGGGTCTGCAGGGAGGGATAGGGACACAGTGGTGTGGGTCTGCAGGGAGGGATGGGGACACAGTGGTGTGGGTCTGGAGGGAGGGATGGGGACACAGTGGTGTGGGTCTGGAGGGAGGGATGGGACATGGTGTGGGTCTGGAGAAATGGATGGTGACAGTGGTGTGGGTCGCGGAGTGAGGGTTAGCGACTGTGGTGTGGGTCCGGAGGGAGGGATAGGGACAGTGGTGTGGGTCTGGAGGGAGGGATGGACACAGTGGTGTGGGTCTGGAGGGACACAGTGGTGTGGGTCTGGAGGGAGGGATAGGGACACAGTGGTGTGGGTCGGGAGGGATGGGGACACAGTGGTATGGGTCTGGAGGGAGGGAAGGGGACACAGTGGTATGGGTCTGGAGGGAAGGGGACAGTGGTGTGGTCTGGAGGGAGGGATGGGGACACAGTGGTGTGGGTCTGGAGGGAGGGATGGGGACACAGTGGTGTGGGTCTGGAGGGAGGGATGGGGACACAGTGGTGTGGGTCTGGAGTGAGGGTTAGCGACTGTGGTGTGGGTCCGGAGGGAGGCTTCGCGATAGTCGTGTGGGTCTGGAGGGAGGGTTGGGGACACAGTGGTGTTGGTCCAGAGGGAGGGATGGACACAGTGGTGTGGGTATGGATGGATGGGGACACAGTGGTGTGGGTCTGGGAGGGAGACAGTGGTGTGGGTCTGGGAGGGAGGGGGACACTGGTGTGGGTCTGGAGGGATGGGGACACTGGTGTGGGTCTGGAGGGAGGGATGGGGACACTGGTGTGGGTCGGGAGGGAGGGATGGGGACACTGGTGTGGGTCTGGAGGGAGGGATGGATGGGGACAGTGATGTGGGTCTGGAGGGATGGGGCACCTTGGTGTGGTTTTGATGGGAGGGATGGGGACATTGGTCTGTCTGGGGGAGGGATGGTTCATACAGGTGTGGGTCTGGAGGGCAGGATGGGGCATCTTGCCTTGTGGATGGAGGGTGGCATCTTGGTGGGTTCTGCAATGGATAGGGGCACATTGGTGTTGGTCTCAAGGGAGGGATGGGCATCCTGGTTTGGGTTGAATGGGGACATCAGTGTGGGTCTGGCGGGAGGGGATGGGGCACATTGGTGTGCGTTTGACGGGAGGGACAGGCACATTGGTCTGGGGGAGGTATGTGGCACATGTGCGTGGGTCTGGGGAGGGATGAGGGCATATTGGTTTGGGTCTGCAATGGATGGGGCACATTGGCGTTGGTCGAACAGGTATGGGGCATCTGTTGGTCTGCAGGGTGGAATGGGGCATCCTGATGTGGGTGGAATGGGGAATCTTGGTGTGGCTAGAGAGGGAGGGATGGGGAATCTTGGTGTGGCTAGGGAGGGAGGCATGGGGAATCTTGGTGTGGCTAGGGAGGGAGGGATGGGGAATCTTGGTGTGGCTAGGAAGGGAGGGGGAATCTTGGTGTGGCTAAGGAGGGAGGGATGGGGAATCTTGGTGTGGCTAGGGAGGGAGGGATGGGGAATCTTGGGTGTGGGTCAAGAGGGAT